>NC_142317.1:15810000-25810000 GCF_054855325.1 Carica papaya
GGTGTAAGTCACGAATCTCCGCCCAGGAAACTCTAAGATAGGTAACAGGTCACTCCAACTTACAGCAACCAAACTCTCTCACTAGCTTATCAATTCGGGCATCGTCCATGTTAATCCCTATAAGCCCACTCTTATTCAGGTTTTTTCTTTACCAGGAATAATCTCAAAAACCTGGATAAGAGTTAGAACCTGAACCTGGGTAGGGATTGATTATCATGATTGAAGAAAAGGATGGTGCTGTCAGCAAATTGAAGATCTCACCGAGGCAGTTTCTTCTACAAGGTTCAATTGCTTGAGGTACAATCTCAACATTTCACCCACACAGCTTGGGAGGGGGGGGGAATGAAAAATAGAACACTTATTTAACCTACACCGTAATATGTGATACCACTACTCTTATTTTTTTATCATTAGGGGTCTACAACTTAATGCTGTGTAAAATTAGAACTCTACATTTTAATGAATTGTAAGATTATAAATAGCACATTCATGTGATTAATAAAATCATCATTGAATATTTCTTCATATTCGTTCATTTTTTACTCCTTATCCTAACAATCTCACACAACTTTAATAAAAAGAACAGGTGATGAAATTTTCAAGAAAGGGGGACAAACCAATTTCACCGAAGTATTAAAAGCCTAGTGAACAGTCTTCAAGCTACCTTGCACTGAAGAAATAGATAGTTATGGGACTCAGACTTCTTAAAGTACATAATATAGACTTCTAAAGGCAATGCACAATCTGGTTTGTGGGCCTAAAGCAGATCTTTAGTGTTAATCTTAAACAACAATCCATATGAACAACTTAACTAATCTTAGACAGGGCCTTCACCTCCCAAAAAGTGCTAATGAAGGTCAGATTTGACTAGTGGGGTACTAAATATAGCAGCAAAGAAAGACTTCTGATGTTGACAGCATAAGAGTATAATGTCCACACTCTATAGCCCATTCTCGATAAATGTTGAAAGGCTCAAGAGATTTAAGAAAAGTGATCAATTCATCTGTTTCTAGTCATTAAGAAGCTTCTAAGAAAGAATAGGTTCTAGAGATAATTTATAAAGGCAAAGGTAACTACAAGACAAAACAAGATTAACCCAGTCAAACGTGTTCCCAGAATAGAATGCAGTCCATCTCCCATCCTCAATAGAGTAATCGGGTGAAAAGATACATAAACATGAGAGATGCCTCTTTAAGGACTCCTGTAAGTAATGGAATTCCCAACTTGCGAAATCTTTGAGTAAATGCCTTTTCTTTATAGATGGCATCACAATACCCTCTTGTTGCCTGGTGAATGTACTCTAAAAAAATACTTCTTATATTTATCTAAGACCTTCAAATAAAAACATTATTCAACTGCTATTATTATGTTTCTATATGTCAATTAAGAAAGGGATGGTCCTGTATAATCATCATAATTTGTGAAAAGAGTTACAGCATATAGCCTATTCCCTAAATCTTACCTTCTCCCTGTTCTTCACATGTTTTCTTGACTACATGACATGGACACAGAAGTTAATTTTTGGAAGTCCACTGACGGAGCTAAATGTACATTTCCAAATGAAATTCTAAAAAGAAAAAAAATCATTCCAAACATACCCTAAGATTACTTTTAAAAGGGCTGTGCACTCTCTTCAAATTTTCAAATTATCATACTGGAAAAAACAAAACCCTGCTAGCAAAGACATTCCAAAACTTAAAACAAGACAAGAATATAGGAAACCGGAAGATATATTATTCTTAGCCTTTTGAGCACAACTAGTACCTTGATAGCATCCTTAAGAATAGGTTCTTTGAAGGGATTAAAGAAAAAGGCCTTTACGCTTCCTCTGTATTTATTTTCAATCTTCCGACCAAAAATACTACTTCCCAGTTCAACTCTGGTTTTGAGAGTGCTTGAGCATGGAAATACAATTTCTCTTCTTCTGCTTCCATTTAAGTCCTGCCAAGTACAAAAGAACAAGGAACAAGGGCTACAATCAATCTCATGCCAACCGCAACTAGCGATGATAATGATAATATGTTCTTATCCAAAAATATATATCAAAGAAAATTCCATAAGAATGATTATAAGTGAAAAACAAAATAGGAAGATTGGGAACGACGATAGTACCAGAAGATTAGAGGGACACGAAGCTAGAAGCAAAACCATTCTTTTCTTTGTTTTCACATCCCACTCTGCTTCGGGATTTGCCGTCAAAACATCAGATTCAAGAGGACAGGGCCGTCTCTGTTTGGGCTTGATCCACGAGCTTCTAAGGCTTGACACCTACTATAATTTTCACATTAATTCTATATTTTTTGAATATATACAATTAATAATAAAATATAATATAATAGATTGTTGTTTTACAAAATTTTCTATAAAACATACCATTAATGAATATTTTTTATAAAATTATTTTTAATTACACTTAAAACCTCTCAAATACAAACCATTATTCACATTTTTATAATTATAAATATGCTATTTAAATATTTTTTTTTAATTTATAATTATTTTTATATGTAACGACCCGTTTTCTCTGTAAAAAAATGAGCGCTATTTTACACATATAGTCTGATAAATTTACGCAACAATAAATAAAAACCTAAGATTCAATTATCCATATACGAAATTATAAAACATGAGACTTACAAGATCTTTTATATTACATCACTATAATATAATTAAACTGATTTTAAAAGACGAACTCTTATTATAACTAAAGATTCTTCAAAGTCTTTTTTCGACCTTAAACTTATTCTTGATTTGGACTAATTTGTATTCAGGGATGCGAATTGGGGTGAGTTTCATGGACTCAGTAAGAAAAATGGATAGTGCCCACAACAAAGACATGCACACACTCAATCACCAGATCTTCTAAATCAGTTTATTCAATAAATATTCAGAATTCCTTATTTCATTATTATAACTCAGGGCATTAACGACTTCATAAATAGTACAATTCAATATTCAGTATCACAATTTAAGCAATAAGTAATTCAGTAAATATTAATTCAGTATTTTAGTATCATAAACTTTATCCATAACTTTCTATTTATTCCTAGAAGTTTATATCTTATTAAAAATAGTTTCATCGCGTGATGTCATTTCTATTGGTATCAACAAGAACAGTAAGGATCCTCTTTACCACATAGATCCGTTACAATTCAGTCTATGGTTTATAGTTTGCAGTACATAGTCTTCAGTTCACAGTTCTTATCATTTCGCCACGTCTGACTAAAGTTGTATCCATGGTTAGGGTTCACCACAATCACATGCCAAAAGACTACACACCCACCCACCCCTCAGTGATACTGGTTAAATAGATTTTTTCGTTTTGTAAAGATTTTTATGTTATTCTTTTACTAATTAGATTCGCCACTAAATGACCTATTCAGACATGCACGTACTTATATATCGTATACATATTATATATCAATAAGCCTACACAATAAGCACAATACATACACTTTATACGCACAGTTGTCAACTCAAATAAGTGTATATAAATGCGCATATAAACGCACAACACATACAACATAAATATACTTGTATATTCGCACAAGACATATATATATTCCAAAAGTAGACACATACAAATTGTCTACTCATATATACACACGTTGCACAACCTACAATTATATATTTATATATATATATATATATGTGTCACACACACCTATAACTCGATAACTAGCATGCATAAAATCTACATAAATATACAAGTAATAATATGAATACATAATTCTATGTCATACACAACATCATGTAGGTTTTCAATCATATGCAATTGCACATACGCGAATATGATGAGTTTGCAGAACTCGTTGTGGAAAATATGAACAGTTTATAAAATCTGTAAATAATTCGTTTTAACAAAAAATAAGTTTTCATAAAACATGGGGGCCTCTAAATGAGACTGACCTAATCTCTTACCTACAATCGAATCGAAAGGTGTAAGGCTCCTTATTGGCTCTAGTCTACGCTCTTCTCTAAATCTAGTATTGTTAGGTAATTCTCTCATTTACAAACAGGAAATATGGGGATTAATTACTAATACTTGTAGAAACAATTAGAATACAAAAAGGGGATCGAGTTTTACCGTAGCACGATCTCAGTCACCGAAATCGCCACATGCCACCATACGCATGTCCTTAGTTCACCATGCACTGTTACCGGAGTGTCACAGTCGCCATACACGCTACCGCTGCAACCAGCACCCGTCGCGAGAACCACTCACACACTATCATGCTTAGATTGAAACCCATCACAGAATGAACCGTGTATGCAAATCCGACACATACATGGCGAAATCGTGCCGAAAGGAGCTAGGAATATGTTGGATCGTATGGCTAACCGTTGCAGAACTCCTCATTCTTTGGATGTACACCATCGCACGATTCCTCCGGGTTTCCAATCACACAGGTTGCAAGGTCGTCTCAACTCTTCTGCTTATCGCGAGGAGAGTCACACACCGTCACAGACCGCCTCGCGAAGGTCGGTGGTAGCCGTAACTCATAGTCACCGGTCCCTTTCTCTCTCTTTGTGTAACCCTTTTTCTCTTTCTATGAACATATCTCTCTCTCCTCCATGGCTTGCTCTCTCTCTATCTTTATAGTCAGAGAGAGGAGAAACCCATACGGGCCTTCCTCATCTCTTTTCGGTGAAAGGAAGAGGCGTACACGCCACTTCTTCCTCTTCCTCTTCGGCAGCTAGAGGCGTACACGCCTTTGGATGCCCTAATTATTTTTTCTTTTATCACCAAAATGGCGTCATTTTGATGCTCTCAAAACGACGTCATTTCACATGCTTGTATTTTTCCTTTCTTCATGCCAAAATGGCGTCATTTTTGGGGTTTCCCAAAACAACATCATTTTGGCTCTTTCTGATTCTAAGAAGCATGTGGGTTGGGTTTGTTTCTGTCGGGTCAGGTTTTTATAAGCTCCCCTCTCCCTCCCCCTCTTTAAAATAAATTTGGTCCTCCAAATTTACCGTGGCCAGGTGGTTTAAAGACATTCTTACTCATTTTCAAGTTTTCTCTTTAACCTAATGGTTTTGTTATAATGTTTTTATTGGTGGGATCTCTTTAGTTCATTGTCGATTCTTTTTTTAACTCCCAGAAGTAAGGTACAGTTGCTAAGAGTTTATCTTATAAATTCAATTTTTTTTAACAGTTACTCTAGCTATAAGAAATGCCATCTAGGGCTATGGTGATCCTCGAAGTTCACTAATGTTCCCTAATTTCACATATCTAAATTAAACTATCGTTTTTCAACTTTTAAGAACTCAATATGTGGTTACTTGGAATATACCACCTGTTAGATTTAATAGAAGATATTAATACTGAAACATTCATGTCATTTTTAAGAACTTAGGATTTCATAACTTCTAAATCTTGGCTTGTGAATTTTATAAGGTGTTAGTTTTTAAGACTTTTCTCTTCAATATTTGATGGCTTGATGTCTACTTAGATTATCCTTTAACTAACTCGTATAGTTCCTCTAATTTTGTTAAAGATTGAAGATTCTTAATATATTCCTCATTCTCTATTCTTCACAAGGATGATTTCTTAATTACCTGAATACCCCAACACTTAGTATGTTTATATTCTCTCAAATTACCTATGTTCTAAGTGACATTTGTTATCTGATTTTTTTTTAAAATTACTTTTGAAAGTTTTAAAAATGTTTTAGTACCAAAACTTCCTTCCCTTTACTCAATGAGTCTGGTGTCTAACTAACTTACTCTTAGTTGAACTAAATTGTACTTCTACCCCATCAAGGTTTGAATGATTCCCAAGGCACCTCAGTATTTGATCAATTTTTTTTTAAGTCCTTTTAAGTAAGCGATTATGAAGTTCCTACTTCTTAATGAAAATCATTAGGAGTCTTTGATAGAGGAGTCATATAATGGCCTAACTAAGATTGATAATATTCTATACTTATTTCATTCCTTTTATTATGGTTAATTATTACATTTTTCGCTTCCTAATGTTGCAAGTGATTATTTTTAGGTATGACACTAAGATATAACTCGTGGGTTTGTCGTATTCTCATCTAGTCTTTGTTGACTTGAAAAGCATTTCTTCATGTGTTTAAATTTCAATTTAAGAGTGTCTACTTTGAAGATCCATCTTGATATATCTGTATAATGTACAAATTTTACATTCTAATTTAAGAATAAACAAACAATATGCGAGGGATTATTCACACTTAATGATTTTGTTATTAGAAAATATCGTCATAACTAATGGCTAATGAAGGTTTGCTTGGGTTGATTCTGTTCATCGAACTTACTATTAGTTGTGCTATGTTTAAAAATTTTACTTTTAGAAAAATTGGTTGGTAGTATCCTGATCGAATGTCGATCTTGTCGGATATTGGATTTACAGTGTCTTCTCTCCTTTTTCTTCATGATGTCTCATAATCACGGAGCATACTTTTATCAATGGTTGGGAAAATTTGAGGTTTTTTCTAGATGAGAGAGTAGGGAGGTCATGTACTTCCATATTGGAGCAGTCTGTAGTAGTAGTAGCGTTGATCATAGGGTTTTTATTATGCTTAGTTCATTTATAGTTATTCTTAGATGGTTTAGAGATAAATTTTTCATGCTTGGTGGTTTATGGATCCAAACCACACTTCCGTTGCGCCACTCTGAATAGTGTTTACCTTGAAAGTTTATACGGGTGTATTGCATTATTTTTGGGTTATCTTTTGGCATAAGAGAATTATATTCTGAGTTATTATTACATCATTAATGACTTAAGGTTATAACATGTCTTTAAGATATCCTCTTCTCCCATGAAAATTTAATTTAGAATAGATAAGGACTTTCAGAAAGAAGAGTTCTAGTTAAGTATACTATCATCATCTGATATAGAAGTTTTCTGTCCATCAAGCATATAATGATTTAATGCCTAAGGATATTTAAAGTAGCATTAAAACTCCTACATGACATCTCAGTAAGGATTTGGAACGGATAGGGTATTCATTCCTCCTAAACAAGATTAATAAGAAATTTTATATTTTTTCAAATTACTAATGATTATTAGGTCTCCCAAAATGCTTCTTTTTTAGTCTACTTGTTTTACGATTTCCTTCTTTCTTGGTCTCTAACGAATTTAGAAAAAACTCTTCCATCTTGTAGTGAATCAATTGGAGGTAAATTATCAACTGATCAAAATATCCCCAACAATGGTTATTGTTAAAGATAGCAATATTAAAGCATTAAGAACCTAAGTATTTGCAAAAACACATGTAGGAGAAAATAGGAGGCTAAAGCTATCTCAATTTAGAAAAATATCCTCCATGATGAAAACTCGAATAATATCCACGTGATAAGTAAATCAAGTAAATAAGTTGCGTCAAAGCTCTCTAAAATAAAAGAATGGTTAGGACCTTTAAACTCTCTATATGTAATGATTTTGATGCAAACCATGATGTTATCGACAATAACAAACTCCTTGGTCATTTAGTTCACAACATAACAAGTTTATAATTTGTAGCACTAATTACAATCTTACATTTAATATCCCTTTACAAATTGAGAATTGGTTGAATGACTAGATACGATTGGTTATGAAAGATAGGAATCATCGTAAATGACTATAGAGAAAAACAGATGTTTCAATAAACATTAATGAAGAAAACTTGAAAGACATGATTCAAAAATGGACGAGATAGCATAATGGTCACAAACAAATATAATGGCAGCAAATGCTTAAGCCCAAAGGTCTTGTATTAGTTCGAGAGTGCATCTAAACAAATCCTCAACTATAGCTCGAACTATCCCTTTGAACACATTATCACATTATTAAAAAGGAATGATTGGGAACATATCAACATTGTCCAAGAACTAGACATTTCTAAGGTGACAGCAGTGGGCCCCAAGGGTGAGAAAAGGTTCTTATCCCTTCAAAATTTTAAAATATTACAATAATTATCTGATTACATAAGGGGCATCTTCCAATACCCACTTACTTGGGGGCTTTCTTCCACTTAGAAGAATTTTCGCTCACTAAAGTTTGTTCTCCCATTCAAGAGATTTCTTTCTCGCCTTGGGGAAGCTTTCTCTTTTAAAACTCATTTCCCAACTCAAGGAAATTTATGGTCTTTCCCAAAAATTTATCCACTTGTTCCTAGCAGGTAATCTCTTTAGTAGTATTTAAGTTTTCTATGGTTTTATATAATATGAAAGATTAAGGTTGTTGTTTGTTTTCTATCTCTAGTTGGATTCGGAGTGAAGCCCTAATTCTTTGATCTCTAGGTTTATTACATTCCAACCCTTATAACTCTACTTTTTCAAGCTTTTGGAACTATAATCATACTTCTTCAAATCTACAAATGTTCTAGAAGAAGTTCTAAAACATCTTCTAAGGTGTATATTACCTAATTTTTTGAACTTTAAACCTCATTATATAAGGGATGATTCCGAGGAACGTAAGCTTTGATACTAATTGTAACAACTTGTTTTCTCCGTAGAGAAATGAGCACTACTCCACACATATAGCTTGATAAATTTACACAGCAATAAATGAAAATCTAAGATTCAATCATCCTTATACGGAATTATAAGATAGAGACTTATAAGATCCTTTACATTACATTGTTATAATATAATTAAATTGACTTTGCAAGACGAACTCTTACTGTCACTAAAGATTCTTCAAAGTCTTCTTTCGACCTTGAACTTACTCTTAATTTACATTAATCTGTATTCGGAAATGTGAATGAGGGTGAGCTTCACGGACCCAGTAAGAAAAATAGGCAATGCTCATAACAAAGACATGCACACACTCAATCACCAAATCTTCTAAATCAGTTTATTCAATAAACATTCAGAATTTCTTATTTCAGTATTATAACTCAGGTCATTAACAGTTCCATAAATAATACAATTCAGTATTTAATATCACAATTTAAACATTAAGCAGTTCAATAAATGTTAGTTCAGTATTTTAGTATCATAAACTTTATCCATGATTTTCTATTCATTCCTATAAGTTTATATCTTATTAAAAATAATTTCACCGCGAGATGTCGTTTCTGCTGGTATCAACCAAAACAGTAAGGATCCCCTCTACCACGTGAATACGTTACAGTTTAGTCCACAGTTTACAGTTTGCAATACACAGTATTTAGTTCATAGTTCTTATCACTTTGCCATGTCTGGCTAAAGTTGTATCCATGGCTAGGGTTCACCACAATCACATGTCAAAAGGCTACACACACACTCACCCTTCGGTGATACTAGTTAAACGAATTTTTTCATCTTTTAAAGATTCTTATGTTAATCTTTTACTAATCAGGTTCACACTAGATCTCCTACTCATACATGCACCTATTTATATATCATATACAATTATATATCAATAGGGCTACACAATAAGCAAAATACATACACTTTATATATACAGTTATCGACTCAAATAAGTGTATATAAAGACGCAACTCATACAACATAAATATACTTGTATATTCGCACAAGACATATATATATTCTAAAAGTAGACACATATAAATTGTTCACTCATACATACACACGTTGCACAACCTACAATTATACATTTATATTTATATTTATATATATATATGCGTCACACACACATATAACTCAATAACTACCATGCATAAAATCTGTATAAACATACAAGTAACAATATGAATACATAATTCTATGTCATACACAACATCATGTAGGTTTTCAATCATATGCAATTACACACACGCGAATATGATGAGTTCGCAGAACTCGTGGTGGAAATATGAACAGTTTATAAAGTCTGTAAACAATTCATTTTAACACAAACAAGTTTTTATAAAATATGGGAGCCTCTGAATGAGACTGACTCAATCCCTTACCTACAATCGAATCAAATTATGTTGGACTCCTTATTCGCTTGGATTTACGTTCTCTTCCAAATCCAGTATTGTTCAGGTAATTTTCTCGTTTACAAACAGGAAATATGAGAATTAATTACTGACACTTATAGAAATAATTAGAACAAAAAGGGGATCGAGTTTTACCGTAACGCGATCTCGGTCACTTCTATACACGTGTCCTTGGTTCACCATGCGCCATCGCCGGAGTGTCATAGCCACCACACACGTTGCTGCAAGAACCAACACATGCCGCGAGAACCACCCACACGCCGCCATACTTCGACCGAAACCCATCACATAATGAATTGAGCATGCAGATCCGGTACGTACATGGTGAAATTACATACGGAGGAGCCAAGAGCATGCGGGATCGAGCGACCAACCGCTGCAAATCTCCTTCTTCTTCGGATGCACACCGTCATACAATTCCTCCGGGTTTCCAATCGCACAGGTTGTAGGATCGTCTCGACTCTTCTACTTGTCGTGAGGAGAGTCACGCACTGTCACAGACCGCCTTGTGAAGGTCGATAACAGCCGCAACTCCCACTCATCAGTCCCTTTCTCTCTTTTCGTGTGACCCTCTTTCTCTCTCTATGCACATATCTCTCTCTCTCCTCCATGGCTTGCTCTCTCTCTATTTTTATAGTTAGAGAGAGGAAAGCCCCATACGGGCCTTCCTCATCTCTCTTCGATGGAGGGAAGAGGTGTACGCGCCTCTTCCTCTTCTTCTTCTTCGACGACCAGAGACGTACACGCCTCTAATTGCCCTATTTTTTTTGTCACTAAAACGGCATAATTTTGATACTCTCAAAACGACACCGTTTCACATGCCTATATTTTTTATTTCACATGCCTGTAATTTTTCCTTCCTTCATGTCAGAACGGCATCGTTTTTGGGGTTTCCCAAAACGATATCGTTTTGGCTCTTCCTGATTTTAAAAAGCAGGTGTGCTGGGTCTTTACATTATAACTCTTAGAGATAATAGGTTACCATTTAAAAAGATATTTAAGAGAAGCATAAAATTACAAATCAAAAATCACATACGACCAAAAATACTATTCAATTTTTATTTTGACTTAAAAAATTTTGGTTTAACAAAAAAAAAACAATTTTAAATTGTTTTTTGATTAGTAAAGTTATTATTAATAAATAAATTATTTTATAATTTATAATAAAGTAATATACATATTTATGGCTATGACTATGCATTTATATCATAATAAAAAATAAATAATGATTATACGTCAATTTATAGGTTTAGTTTATTACTAATATATATTTTATTCTTTTATTTACAGATGAATAATTTTTAGTTTTTGTTTCAAATTTACTTTTTTTCTCAAAATTTTAGCTTCAACTTCGATTTTGAACTTTTAGTTCGGTTCTGAATCAAACCTGTAGTTTTATTTTATTATCATTGAACAAATTCGTTTAATTCTTTTTATAGTCTTTTTTTTTTTGTTTTATCATTCTACGCATATATAATTTTATAATTAAGAATAATTTACATAATATTTGAAAAGATTTTAAATATAAAACACTAATTATAAAAATCGAACTCGAATAAAGTGTATTTAGTTTACATAAAGTAGCTTCTTTTTTTTTTTCTTTATTTGCACAAATATATAAACTCATAAAGATAATTTATAAATACGAGCATTTCATATTTACTATTAAAAAAAAAAAAAGAGACTAAATCATTTCGGATGCAATACGAAGTAAAGACAAAGCTGTTTTCTTTTGGCTTCCAAATTTTCATTTATCGGATCGTTTGCTCAAAAAAATTTGGAAGCCATTAACTAAGCGAGCAGACGGGAAGAAGGACATCTGATCTTCTTTGAGCTGAGTCCACCTGATTCAATGATCTCAAATATTTATTTAGTGCTAATTTAATTATAAAAAGAAGCCCCCAAAAAAAAGAGAGAGAGAGAGATAAGAATCAATCACTGGCCTGTATGTAAGAACAAAGTAATGGAGAAAGAGAGCAATCTGAAGGCGAGCCAATTCAGCTCCTGGACAAAACCGAGCACCTCCTCCAAATGGAGAGTAGAAAGGGCTACTTCTCCAGTTCCTCTTTTCCTTCACCATAAATAAATTTTCTATATAATCTCTAAATGATGAACTCCATGAATCTTGGTTCAATTAGATTTTATTTCATGGTGGAAAGAGAAGGCAAAGGACCAATTTAAACAGTTTTTAAAAGCAACATTTTGTGCATCAGTGGATTAATGGATTTACGAGGTAAAGTAAAAAAAAAAAATATATATCTTAGATCATTTTGTAGTAAATTCATATATGAATCTCAAACACTTTATTAATTGAGCCACACACAACTAACCAACCGACCTTCCTTGGCACCCACAAGGACATATATGGCTTTAATGATATGTCCTCATCATTCTTTTATAATTAGCATCACATATAATGCTCTTACAGCCCTTGTGATTTTTCACTATGACTCACTCACTTGCCATGTGAAGTTTAGACATTGATGAAGTCTAATGAAGAGTTGAATGAACTTTTTTGAGATCAATGCTCCTTGAATTTAGCTATTTCTTTGTAATTATAAATTTTGCTTATCTCTGTTATACACTATATTTTATTGAATAAAAATCATTCTCAAATTAAATTATATATTCAGATAGGGTGTCCAATAAAAGAATTTCCCAATCACTTTTTGTAACACCCAACTATTTTTATTATTTTTATTAATTCTATATAAATATAAATATGTATTAATTTATTTTAATGAAAATAATAATAATAAAAATGAGTAAAAATTCTTTAAAAATTTAATTGAAAATAATTTTGGGGAAAATATGTGAAAATTTAGGTTCTGTGAGTATTTTTGAAAGAAAAATCAGAAACTAGGGGGTCAAAACGTAATTTAAAAAAGTTGTGCCACGTCAGCCGCCCGGTCAATAGCCCCGACCAACCAGGACGCGCCAGATGGCAGAGACGCTGACGCAGGAGAGAGCCACGTGGGTTTTAGTTTTTTATGTTTTTTCGGCCCACCGAGGGCCCTAAGTGTGTTTTCTCACAGGAACCGATGCAAGTTTGGCTGAATTCGGCTAAAAACGGCCGAAATAAGTCAACCTGAGGTGGATTGCCGCTGCGGGCAGTGGTGCTGTCGCCGCAGCACAGCGGAGCCACCTTGTCAGAATTCTGAAATTGGTCGAGTAGGCCCTGGGTCTGATTTTTGGGTTATTTAGGACATGTATATGTACCGTAAGCACGTTTCGGTTCCCGAAAAAAAATTCAGAGAACCTAGGGACCGCCCGCAGGCGCAGTAACAATCTAGTTTTCACCATCGAATCAATGACCTCTCACCCTATTTCCTATCATGGAATTAAAGTTCAAATAAATGGTAATACTGTATTTTTTACAAATTAATAGATATGCATAATTAATTAAGGTTGCTAATGGAGCCCGAAATCGGCAATCATTCTCTGTCGATTCCTGCTTGATTTATTTTACAGTTTAAATAAATTATGGTATCTGGTCTATCTATTCTATGATTTTAAAAGTATGTGTTACTGTCTTACTTGACCACTATGTGATTTTAGAATTTAAGATATGATTGTATTACTAGGTGCATGTTTAGTATTTATGTGATTATGTTCAGCTTGGTAACAGAGACTAAAGGGAAACAGATAAGGTGACAGCCTCACTAGATATCTTGGGAGATGGTGGATGGACCGGGTTCATAAGGAACCCTACCGTGAACGTCGTCTCATACCGGATGGGGTATGGGGACGGCCCGCTTCACCCTCATACCGGACGAGGTATTGAGGTTTAATGTATTGGAGCTCATACCAGACGGGTTATGGGGACGACCTTGGAATTAAGACTGTTAAGAAGAATTGGTCACGCGTAACGGGGACACCTCTATGGATCCTCATAGATATTAGTAGGTTAGTGAAAACGAGAAACGGTGATAATCAGTTATTGTTAATGAATACAGATTTATGATATGTTTTATGTTACTGATTATGCATGAAATTGTGATATGTATGATGTTATTGTCTTTATGGGTTGTTTTCACAGGTTCTCCAAGGGTAAGAAAAACGGTAAGTAGTTTTATTTTAAATAAATTATTGGTTTAAAATTTGTGCTCCATTGGTTATTTTTTGTTTTCTACCTTTACTTCTATGACGGTGATATAGTGTGATGTCCTTACTAGGCTAGTGTAGCTCGTTCCTTATTTAACCATTTCAGATCAGGATGACTTGGTTCCCGAGTCCGATCCACAAGAAGACGTTGAGTAGATGCTAGATTCTTTATAGTTTCCTTTATTTTTCTCATTTATCGTATTTCTTTTAGAGAACTTATTCCATGATATTGTTTAGTACTTTTAAATTATTGTGTAATGAATGTTAACCTTAACCTTTTATTTCGCTTTCGCACTCAGATTATTATATGTATTTCTTTTTAAATTTTCGGGACCGTTACACTTTTTATTTTTATCTTATATGCAGAAGGTTTTTTAGTAACGATCAAAAGGGTTGAAATAGAAAGGAGAATATATGAGACTAGAATATCTGTAGTTAGTTTATCAATCACACATTTATTCTTTATTGATAATAACATCATATTTGAGAAAGCAAAAGGCAAAAGTGGATGAAAGTGATAACTCTAAAGGTCATCTTGAGAATCTACAAGGTGGCATTAGTTCAACCCATCAACTTACAAAAATCATAAATCATATTTTCAATAGGAGTATTAGCTGGAAGATATGAGCACCTTGAAAGTATATAAGGTTACCAAGAACGATTAGGGGATTCTTGAAAGTATCTTTGACTTTTAGTGAAAAGATTAGCTGAACAAACTTAAAGCTAGGAAATGGCAAAGCTATTTAAAGCATGAAAGAAAATGATGATTAAAACAGTGGCAAAAGCAATCCTCTTATATCTTGTGAGCAATTTTTATTCAAAAATTTGAATGTCATTAAAATTGAATCCATTATTGAAAAATCTTGATGGGACAAAACTTAGTGATAACAAAATTCAGTATACTCCGATAAAAGTTGAAGGCAAATTAGAATTTAGGTATTTTCATAACTTCAATATTGCCTTGCTTACAAATAGGGCTAATGATTGATAAACAAGTCAAAATCCATTTTCAACCTTTTAAAAATAAAATATTTCAAAAATGGATTTTTGTTTAGCACAATTGGAACTAAAACGTAGTTACACGTGACAAAGCTTATCGGTAATAAGTACCTTATTGTATGATTAGCTCTAATGGCAAATAGGTAATGGCCATAACACCCTCATTTGGGCTAACAAATGACTAACAACCCAAGTAGGTCATAATATTCTACCCCTTTGACCAATATTTTATCCCTTCCTAGTTCTTAGTGTTTGACATTATTGATCCAAGGTGACTTGTATGAAAAACAATATATAGTTAACAATCTATTTGACCATCAGGAGGCTTCTCAAATTCTTTAAATACATGCATTAATTTTGATGAAATGACAAATATTTAATTTATATTAATATTACTTTAAGTTAACTTTTTAAAGAATATTTTTATCAAATTAAAGCAGTGGAAGTAGAGCTTGAAAATTGGTTGGATATAGACGAAAAAAGGAGGAAATGAAAGATGTGATACTTAGATATAAATGGATGCATTTAGAAGAGAACAAAATTGAATAAGTAAATCTCTATGTATACACCATCTAATGAAAGCAAGTGATTTTACTTTTTACCTCAAGATTATTGAAACATCCAATTTGAAGTCTTTTAATTTTGTTCTTGAAATTATTTATATGAAAACTTGTTGCAACATAATTTTAAAGCTTTTTGAAAGGTTAATAAATTTTTTAATAATTTTTTTAAAAAATTAATTTATGTTACAAAATGAAAAATATATATTGAAGTCAACTTTTTTATGAGTTTTATGTGAAAAATATTTTTTTATAGAAAAATTAGAAGGAATTTTGAATAAGAGACTATTTAAAATAACTAAACTAGTAGGCTCATTATGAGGAAGCATGTAAAGAATGTGAGGCTCACAATAAGAATGCAAGTGATGATGTGAGGATCACATACACTCGACATACACTCTGCAAACACGTTTTTTTATATGTTTTGCACATATTTAATACTCAAAAACGTTTTTTTTTTATTTGTCTAACCGTTGGTTTAACCTTGGCACTATACAAAAATTTCACCTACATTTTTATGATTTTGAAGAGCCAAAATTAAATTTTGAAACAAAAATCTCTGTACTTTCTCGTAAGCTCTAAATTTTGGATCTTCTTATACTTCATTTTGCTATCTACTCTTAAGTAAGGAATTTTGAGGTAACACTTAAAACCTTTTTAGGCTTTTATATATTGTTCATTTTTTCATTTATTAAACAAATTTTTGAGAGATTTCATAGATAAAATTTGATTTAATTATTCAAAAATATATTTTCGTCCCATTAAACATCAACTTGAAAATTTTCATTGAGCCAAATCTTAAAATTAGCTAATTTTTAGATATATAATCTACCCCTTCTTATATTGTCTGAGATATTTGGAATAAAAATAACGGACCCTCTAAGCTACTATTTACCCCTAGATAAGTTGGTTTTGTCCCATTACAAAGAAAGTGAATATGAAGTAAGATTATGTTATTTTCAAGTGGGGAGTAGACAATGTTTTAGAGACACATCAACTTCAAATGATTTCATAATCAAATGGAGTAAGCTTTGTTTAGCCAAAATGTGTCAATACATATTTTTTATGAAGGATACAACCGGTTCAAAAGTGATTTTAGGTGGATATTATTTATATAATGTTTAGAGAAGATGGAAAAAAAATGATCAACCACCCATTAAGATCACGCCCCTATGCATAATACATTTAGAAAATGAGTCATCTATGATTAACTTATTATCCATCATCATCACACCATACATGGCTCTTACAAGATATATGTCATGTTCTCTATGATTAACATGTTGTCCATCATCATCACACCATACATGGCTCCTACAAGATATATTTCATGTTCTCTATTATTAACTTATTGTCATCTATGACTAACTTTGCCTATAAAAGCTTTAAATGTGCATGATATGGTTACTCTTGTTCAAGAGTCCTGTTATTTTTCAATTTTCTTATTGGGATAAGACAATTTTCATATTGTTTGATTGAATATATTCATACTTTTTCACTAAAAATGACAAAAAAAAAAGTCAAATGAATTAAATTACAATAAAACCAAACTAACTAGGTGGAATGTGATGTATGTCCATATTTATATATTAATTAAGTAATTATTATAACGGTATTAAAAGTACCTGATTTTCAAGTTCCAACCATCTCCAAGGATTGAAAGAGAGAGATCCTTTATATAAACTCTCGTCCATATGAACTGCTGAGAGAAATGGAACAACAAAACATCCTTTGGGGATTACATAATCTGCAATTTACACCATTCATCACTTTATTATTATTACATATATACATCTATGTTCAAATAACACACTTCATGAAGATTTTAACGAGTAAAATAAAAATATATTTTATTTATGTATATATTTTGTACCTTGGTATGCAACATCTTCTTTCGCCTCCCTCATCAACCAGATTGCAATTCCCCCGAGTCGAAGAGTTTCATCAATAACCTGCACCAACAACAAGTAGGACTACATATTCAGTATTATGAAAAATGTTGTCATTCTTAGATTATAAATAATTGATTAAATTATTTTCTATTTGTTCAAGATTTTAAAATGATATTAGAGTTACAAGTCTATTATCCAAATATAGCTATCTAATTTCCATTAAAAGTTAATTTCAAAAAGATTTGATGAACTTATACTTTATCCGCATTTTTAATCTAATGGACTTGTATATGAAAGAATGTGTCAGATTAAAAAATAATTGATTATTTGGTCTTTGATAAGTTTAAACTTTTAGTATAATAAGTTTAATTAATTGTTTAAGAATCATCATCAAAATTCAAGATTGTTGATAGTATATGGCAACTATAAAAATTTTTATAGTACTTAAAAATAAATAAATTATAGAAGAAGATCAATAAGAAAAGGTGACTTACACATTGAGTGAAGATCATTGATTTATAATCTTGCCACGTAAGCATTTTATCTGTAGAAGAGTCTACTTTAAGATTATCATGTTCCTCCTGTTCATTAAGTAATAATTAAATTGGGTATTTTATAGTCTACAATAATACTAAGGGAGGGTAATAACAAAATAAATTATGTATAAGTATATAGATATTCATATATGTATATATATTAACAAAAAGGTAGATAGACAAAGACATGGATAAATAGATAGATAAATATATAAATACCAGTAATTCGTTAAGAGCTGAAGGACATTGAGTGAGAAAGTAAATAGCAAACAACATTGTTTTAGCAGTAGTTTCGTTTCCAGCAAATAGAAGATTGATAATAAAGTCTGCCACAGTCTCGTTTGATAAGCTCTCTTCATCTACTAATCTACCAAGTACGCCACTACCAACTTTTGTCGCACCTTCACCTTCTTGTTTGCGCTTTTCTATTATCTTGTTTATCTTGATTATGATTTTTTCCCGCGCCTATCACATTTTTTCCACAAAAATAGAACAAGTAACACTAATAAGAAGATAATGAAAAAGTAGATCCATCCTTTTCCGATGCGTTAGACCTTTTAAAAGTTCTACACTTCTCAAATTGTTATCTTAGAGTCTTGAATAATTGTGTTTTAAAATTGGTATATACTACTTTAGCATATGAAGAGGCTATCGTGAATAGTTTGATCAAATTAAATTACTGTCTAGTAAAATAAATAACTTAAAATCTAAGAAATAATTCAATCAAATCAAATGTATCTAAAAAAATAACCAACTTAGAATTTATAAATTATAAAAAAAACCAATTGGTTTTTGTTCATTGTATGTTATACTTGTATAAAAGCCAACTATTCATATTATTGTTAGTGACTGAATATAGATTTAAATATACATATATGATCTAAATTTAAAATGTACTCTAAATAAATATAAAATTATATCTTAAAATTTGAAATGTGATTGATTTGGTATAGTAGTATGAAATTAAGGCCGAGGTGCTTGAGTAGTGTGAAAAAATTAAAAGGATTGTGGATTTTTAAACTGCTTTTTTTAGTTCTTAAAAGGGCTTATAAATATATATATGTATATATGTACGAACAATATATTATTTACCTTCATTGCAGCATGGTATGCAAATCCAGGTATGTTGACAGGAACTGAGAGACAACCATCAACAAAGTCAGAGAAAAGCTGAGCCATCTCATTGATTTCAGATTCACTGTACACCCCCAAGAGTTGATTAACCATCAGATTAATAGCTGCCTGAGAAAAAACCAATTATAGATTAATGAATTCAATGTACATAAATACATCCATATATATATATATATATATATTTATATACATGTGCATGATACTTGCCTTTCTACAAACATCTTGTAGAAGTATAACCTGAGAATCACGAAGATTTGCAAATGTTTTTACCAAAATCATTTGAATATCATTCAAGAAATGATTGTTGAGACGCATCAAATTGGAGGCAATAGCATGGAGCTTTCTTTGCTGCTCTCCTTGAACTGTGATCACTCCATTTTTTCCCACCAAATCCCGGAACGATTTCGGATAACTCGATTGGAATAATTTTCCTTCGTTTTGCATTACAAATCGGTTAAATCCAGGATCTACTGATACTACTGCTCTTTTCCCCAGTAAGTTACAAGAGAATATCTTCCCAAATCTAAACATACTCAAGATTGTTTATTATTCAGAAACGTAAATTAATGAAACAGCTTGCAAGTAAGAAAAATAAATAAAGTAGTAATAATAATAAGTCAGGAATATCTAACTATTTGAGTTATGAGTTTCTCCTCAAATTTGTCTAAAAAATAAAATAACTCAGATTATTGTTGATTAATTCCGATAGAAAACAATTCAATTTGTAGTAAATATAAGATATAGCTTGGAGATCGTCTTTATTACTTAAAATCAAATATATTTCTCTTTCTCAAACCTTTATAGACCCGAAATCCTAACAAAGTTTTTAATAAGAAAAATAACTTATCACTTTAAGGATATATCTATTAACTTTAGCAATATATATATATATATATAGAGAGAGAGAGAGAGAAAGAGGAAGATAAAGGAGAAGAAAAGATTCAAATTTTAGAGATACTGTAACCTCGTAAAATCAGGATACAATTTAACACAGACAAATACATGTATATGGTAAATCAAGAACTTGGTGAATGGGATGAGAACTGTGTAAAGAGAAAAAGTGTATGTGTGTGTGTGTGTAGATATAAATGTGTGTATATATATATATATATATGTATACCTTTGAGCCTGTTGTTGAACGAAGGAAGGGGGATGAGAACTGGCAACAGCATTATACCAGCTGAAGGTGTCACCAAGGATCGGCCAGCCTAGTCTTCCCGGCGGAAATGCAGATCTTCTTCTTCCTCTATACTCGCTATTTGATATATTAATTATGAAAATACACACTATAATTATCATCCCTGTAATCATACTCCATACTCCCAACAATAAACAGTTTTTCTCTCCCATTCTCTCTCTCTCTCTCTCTCTCTCTCTCTCTCTCTCTCTCTCAATATCATCACCTGCAATCACAATATCAATTAATTATATATATATATATGTATATATTATTTTAAACTATACCTTTAATTAATTGAATTAGATTCTTGCCATTTCTATACGTAAATAAATAATTTTTATCATCATTGCCAAACAAATTTTGGGTTGACCTCATACGAAGATTTACACAAGTAATTCATAAGATTTTATTCACTTTATATATATATATATATATATATATATATCTTTCCTTCTTATGCTCGTTTTTATTTATATACCACTTTTCCAGTAAATACCTAAACTACTTCTCTTTATATCTAAGTATGAATTTGAATGAAGTTGTATACATTCTATGTATCATTATTAATTATTAAATTATATTACAATTTTATGTAAGTATCATTTGATTACTAAATCTATTCCTTTTCTTTTATGAATTCAAATTGAGTTATACGCTTAATTTATATTTCTACTAGAAAATTGTATCATGATGTAATATTAGTTTATAAATAAAATATATATAAATTTATACATTCTTAGTAATAAAATAAAAGGTATTTCTGAACCAGTTTTCAAATATATGTATAATTATTATTATAAACGTACCTGGTTTGTTTGTTGGAATATTTGGAGAAGGCTTACAAATCAACCCAAGCCAACAATAAATATATAGAGAGTATATATGTGCGTGGGTGAATATATATACTTCTAGATCTCTGTTTTCCACTCTTTTCTCGAAAAAGTTATGTACTTATATATATATATACACACACACACGAAATTAAGAAAAGAAAATTAATATAATCTTGTGTTTGGTGCTTGAATATAAAGTGGATTAAATACGTGTCTACCAAGAAGATGTTTTTCTTCTTTAATCACCTTGATCATTAAAAATATCTAATTATAACCCAAATTAATAAAAATAAAATTTAATCTTTCAATTATAAATATATCTCTTGCCTATAATTTACTCTCTCACTCTCTCTCTCTATATATATATATATATTATACAATATTTTGTGAAGAACTACTAGCATTTCTTCACCCACATGCATATATATATATGTGTGTGTGTGTGTGTGTGTATTGGATTCAGTTTTCAAATGGTACCTCTTCGAGAACAACAGCTCTTTTCGGATCGGTAGATGGAGAAGTAGCTTACTTAATGTGTTCTATTATATAGATATAAATATATATATATATATATATTAAATATTTTAAATTAAAGGAATATATTAAATAATAAATGTCATTAATTATTTGTACATACAATATCAAATTATTTCTTTTATGCTATTAAATGTTATGGTGAGTTACATAAAGATTTTTAAAACTTGGGTATAATTTATAGTAATTAAATATATTATTTTTAAGATATAATAATTTAATTTTTGTATAAAACAAATAATTGAAGGGTAATTAGTGAAATAAATAGACATACAAAAAAGACAAACATCAAAAGAATCAATGGAGGAAAGAAAGATTAAAAAGCAATTGTGGGAGTTAAGAACTCGAGGTTATAATTAGGCACCCAATAATCACACTTAAAATATCATTCTTAATAACCAATTAAACATCTAATCCTTTCTTTTTTTTTTTAGTATTTTTAAATATTCTTAATCTACCTTTGCCACTAAGATTAAATTTAACTATAATCCAAATACTTCGTTTATGTTAAGGGTAAGAGAATTACCATAAAAAATTTTGACTATTTTATTTGTCACTAAATACAATTTATTATTTACGAATGAATAAGATAACTAACTACAAAGTTT
Source organism: Carica papaya (assembly GCF_054855325.1). NCBI lineage: Eukaryota > Viridiplantae > Streptophyta > Magnoliopsida > Brassicales > Caricaceae > Carica > Carica papaya. Next base: position 15,832,256 of record NC_142317.1, read on the forward strand.
ACATATTTGTATGATAAAAATTTATAAATTGGAGTATAAATATTCGAATCTTTTAGTTCAAACGAAAAAATTGATTTATTTCAATTCGGAAAGTAATAAATTAAAATTTAATAAAAAAATATTAATTTTTTAAAAATAAACAATTTTCAAATTAAAATTCAAACAAAAGGGTATCGATAATAATTTTATTTTTAACACCCTTTGCTTATTTGGCCCTCCTCCTAATATTTTATTTATATTTTATTCTTTGTTATGATGCTTTTATATAAATATTATTCTTAAAATTCAAAATGATTTTAAATTTTAAGATGAACTTTAAATCTAACTTCAATTCTTAAAAAAAAAAAATTAAAAAAAAATGAAAAATAAAGATATAATAATTATAACTAAGAATGTATGAAAAATATGTGTATAAAATTATGGAGGCAGTCAAAGTTGAAGAATCCAAAAGTTAGCAAGAAGCAAGGTCCAGAATTTATGGCACGACTTTGCACAAATATTTATATATAAATTTTTTGAATTTTTAATTAAATTTATTAAATGAGAGTAGAGGCGGTAGGATGCCAGCAAGAGCCAGCTTACATTCAACACTCCTGGTTCCATTATTTATTAATTCATTAGATTACAATTTTGAAAAAACTATTATTTTTAAATAATAATAATATTATAAGCTCGAATTTAATATAATATCTTAATATGAAATTTATCTAAACTAATTATTTCAACTCAGAATTAAAATATTGCATCGAACAACAAAATCAAGGTTGCTACTTTTGATTTTTGTAGAAATAAATATTTAAGTACATGAATGCATGAAACTACTTGACCATAAAATAAGCTATAAATACTTTGTTTATGAATTATCATAACTTATTTTAATTAATATGTATATAAGGTATATAAGTAAAACAAAAACATGTCACTTAAAATATTTTTAATTAATTTCTAAAATTTTTATTTGAAAATAATTATTAACTTAATGAACATGTAGACTTTATTTACTTAATTATGATAAAATAAGAAAAAAAGAATAAGTTGATCCAATTTACTCATGATTTTTTTGTAAATAGTACTTCTCCATTTGCATCAATGGTTCCTTTAAAAGTATAATTTATTTATTTATCAAATTTCATTATAACATAAACCAGACACTATAAACAACAGACATAATTTATCATAAACACTTAAATAACAAAGTTTTCATTTTGTCTTTTCTTGGAGTTTTTCTCTTTAATGTTTGTAAATGGGGGTAATAACTCAAAGGGACAGTGGGAACAATCTTCTCCAGCCTGGGAGAGAAAGAACCTTCCAAAAAACTGCAGCTTCTAGGTGGAGAGAAGGACTCCTTGAAGATGATTATTAGTTCGGCCAGTCTGGGAAAAGTTGACGAAGAAGCAAACTTGATAATCGGTTGTCCGAGTGAGCCAGAGATGGTGGGTTTCATGACAAAGGGAGAAGGGTCTATGGAAGTAATCCCGACTAACTTGATGGAAAGCAACGTAACCCATGAAATGGGGGTAAGCAATGATTATTACTTTCTGAGCTCCTTCTTGTTCAAAGATGAACAACTTCAGCAAATGCAGCTAGTTGGTGTCCCAACAGTGGGGTCTTGCATGGACAATGAAAGGGACAGTGAGAACAATCTTCTCCAGCTTACTCTTGAAGTTAGAGAGGCCTCTAACATAAGAGAAAGGGATTCTGCTGCATAGGTGATGCTTTCGGCTGATAGCTCTACTTGGGTTCTCGAGAATGTCCAGAGAGTGAATGAAATCTTCAAAGATATCGAGAGAAGCCGTATAGAGAAAGAAAGAAGAGAGGCAGAAAAAAACAAAGGGAAGGAGAAAACGGCAAGTGTAGTCTCAAAGAAACTTCGGAGACTACTATAAATTATGATGGAGGTAGAAAGGAGAAGGAGAGAGTAGAGGAAGGGAAAGCTAAAGATTTAAATATCTAGAATAATTATTTCTTGGAACGTGCTGCGTATCAATGACAGTAACAAAAGGAAATTATCAAGGGTAGTCTGAACAGCTGGAAACCAGATGTTGTGTACCTTTAGGAGACAAAAATGGAAGTAGTTGATAGCAAGACGGTGACAAGTTTATCGAACAGAAAAGAGGTGGTTGGTGTGTCTTTTCATCCAATGGTGCCTCGTGGGGTGTCATCATTATATGGGATGGTTGCATAATGAAATGTGTTGATAACAACCTCAGATCTTATACACTATCATACACTTTCAGAGATACTAGAAATTGGATGGAGTGATGGTGTCTACAATCATGGGGAAGGGAGGGAGCGTGCTCTTCCGTGGAGGGATCTTGGGGAGTGCAAATCCATATGGAAGGGGCCTCGGGTGATTGGGGGCGACTTCAATATAGTCCTGAACAGCATGGAACGCACTAGAGATCATTTTAATAAAAAATGTGCCAAGGAATTTAAAGAGATCCTGGAGAAGCTCGACTTGATTGACCTTCTTCTGATTAGGGGAAGATGAACATGGACCAACCAATACCTATGTTCTGTGTGTTCCAAAATTGATAGGTTTTTAGTTTCTATTGATGTACCTTATAATTTTCATAACCTTTGTCGAAAATGAGTAAGCAAGATAACCCCCGACCATTTTCCCATATGTCTGGAGGCGGATGGCATTCTTTGGGGTCTTTGCCCTTTCTGGTTCGATGTGAAATGGATGAAAGTTAATGAATTCAAAGATATGGTTAATGTGTGGTGGGAAAGCACATGCCCTGCAGATACGCTCAGATTTATTATTGTGCATAAATTCAAGTACACGAAAAAAGAAATTAAGCAGTGGTGTAGAGAATAGGGTATGAAGACTGAGCTTCAAATGAGTGTCATGATGAAGGAAATGAGTAGCCTGGACAAAAAGGAGGAGGAGAGTGCTCTGTTGGCCGAGGAGTGGTTACATAGGGAGACACTAAAAGAAAAAATTGCTGTCTTTCTACAAATGGAAGAGGCTAACTGGAGACAGGAATCAAGGGAAAAATGGGTCGAGGAAGGGGACAGAAATACAAGATATTTCCACTGCCTTACAAGTCAACATAGAAGAAGTAATTTTATTGGTTCGCTTAGGTTCGAGGATGAGGAGATTGAAGGAAACCAAAACTTGAGGGATAAAGCCAGTTAGTACTTTGACAAGTTATTCACAGGAAACATGGAGTGGAGACCTACTCTAGACGGCTTGTCTTTTAATTATCTGGATATTGAAAGCAGTCAGGATATGGAAAAATTGTTTACTGAGGAAGAAGTCCTCGAAAGGCTGAAAGATTGTAACAGAGAAAAGGCATCTGGTCCTTCCCTATGAGCTTCTTACAGGACTTCTGGCCGGTGATTAAGATGGACATGATTAAACTGTTTGAATATTTTCGAAGGACTGGAAAATTTGTAGAGTCTATTAACTCCACGTTCATCATCCTTATTCCAAAAGTGAGTGGCGTAACTACAACTAAGGAATTCAGACCTATTAGTTTGGTTGGTAGTGTATATAAATTGATTGTTAAAGTTTTGGTTAAAAGAATGATAAGGGTTTTGGACAGCATCATTGGGGGACTTCAACATGCGTTTGTTGGGGGCAGACAAATTTTGGATGCAGCACTTATAGCCAACGAATTAGTGGATGAACTACTAAACAAAAAAAAAAACGGTGTGTTGTGCAAGTTTGACATGGAGAAAGCCTATGACAATATAAGTTGGTCCTTTGTTGATTATATGCTCAGAGCCTTGGTTTTAGAGTTAAATGGAGGAAATGGATCACCACTTGTATTACCTCTATCTCATATGTTGTGATTGTCAATGGTGGCCCCTCAAAATTTTTTAGGCCATCTAAAGGGTTGAGACAAGGGGATCCCCTGTCACCATTCCTGTTCATAGTGGTAACGGAAGCTCTTAACAGAATGATCCTGAAGGCCAGAGAGCAGAATTTATTTCATGGCTTGAAGGTAGGGAAAGGTGACTCTAAGGAAGAGATAACTCATTTATTTTTCGCTGAGGATGTTCTATTATTTAGTGAACTAGATTTGACAGTCTTGTTGAACATTAAATGCATCTTAATGGGATTCCAAGTAGTTCTGGCCTAAGATTAACTTATCAAAATCTCAATTTGTGGGGTTAGGTGAAACGGGTGACAAAACATACCTAGCTGAGGCTTTAGGATGCAAGAAGTCAAATCTGCTAATAAAGTATCTTGGCTTACCATTGGGGACAAATTATAAAGAGCGAGGGACTTGGGACCTGATTACCAGCAGAATTCAAGGGAGATTGGCCGCTTGGAAAAGAAATTTACTATTTAAAGGTGACCATCTTACACTTGTCAATAGCACCCTTAGCAATCTGCTTGTGTACTACCTATACTTATTGTCTATCCCTTGTAATGTGGCTAAAAGGTTGGAACCTTTACAAAGCAACTTTTTGTGGGGGGATAAGGAGGATGGCAAAAAATTTCATCTAGTGACTTTGAATGAGCTGAAAAAACCCTTACAAAATGGATTAGATTTTTTGTGGAAATGAATATTGTTTTGCAAGGAAAATGGCTATGGCACTTTATCAACGAGAAAAATGCTTTGTGGAGAAGAGTTATTGCTTCAAAATATGGCATTGATGGTTCTAATTGGTTAACTACTGTGGTGGTGAGAAATCACAGAAAGGGTCTATGGAAAAGTACATTAGATGGTAAAGAAAAATTCCTCAGGCAAATCAGATGGAAGGTGGGTTGTGGGGATAAGATCAAATTCTGGGAAGACGAATGGCTGGAGGGAGGCCTCTTCAAGGACAGATTTCCTGCAATTTTTGCCATTTCTTAAAATAAAGTTGTCTGGGTGAGTGCTTGCTTTATTAACAGTCAGACTGGGGAGGGTTCTTGGCAGGTGGTGGTCAATAGTAATCTGAATGATTGGAAAATTCCTGAGTATGAAAAGCTGCTGGAGTTACTATCAGAGATCAAGCTGAATGATATTGAGGATAAACCTGAATGGAAGATCACAAAAAAGGTTCTTTCTCTATCAAATCTTGGTACAAGATCCTAAGGTAAGGAGAGGATATTCCACATCACATTGGAGTCGTTACACTGCCATTTTCTTACAAACTGATCTGGAAAATTAAGGAGTCTCCAAGGGTTTCATTCTTTGCATGGGAAGGTAGCAAAGAATGTATTTTGACCATAGATAAGCTTAGAAGGAGGGGGTTAATTTTGGTAAATGTTTTTTATCTCTGCAAAAAAGCTGAGGAAAATTGCAGGCACCTTCTTTTACATTACCCTGTTGTTTATCATCTGTGGTATATGGTCTACAACCGATTGGGTATTAGCTGGGTTTGTTCGGGTTCTATCAAAGAAGAGATTTGGGCTTGGAAGCAACACTGTAACAGGTGTATCCTTGCTGATTTGATTCCCATTTCGCTGATGTGGACCGTGTGCAAAGTTAGGAACTGTAAGGCCTTTAAGGGTCTTGATGACACTAATGATTTTGATATACTGAAGAGTAGATGGCTTAGTACCCTAAATTTTTTACTTACGGGTCATCCTCCGGTTTATTTTGAGTCATTTAGGAAGATTAGTGGTATGGATGACTAAGCTGTAAATAATTGTACATGCTCGCTCTTTTGCACCTCTGCTGCTCATACTAATACTATTTTTCTACTTTTCACTTAAAAAAAAGAACAAGGTACATAAACAAAAAAATCAAGAAAACAATAAAAAAAAAACATGCAGCCAAAACAGTGAGGCAAGATCAGGAAAATACATAACTCGACATCAAGGACAAATAATAACAAGTGTAAGAGGTAGAAAGCACCAATGTACAGGAAACTAGAATAATACATAATAACCAATCTGATCCCCACTATAAAAAGAGGCAATAACAGCAAGTCGAAATCAAACTTAGAAGTAGAGAAAAAAAGTAGCTATCAGCCAACAACTAAAGCCGAGCCAACTATCCACTGAATTACAGACTAAAAGAGCTAAAGCAATATCACTACATGACTATAAACCCAAAATAAATAAAAAAAAAACAATCAAGCTTATACCCTACAACATCACTAAAACAAACACCAACCCCTCTAACAAGTCAGTGTTTCACTGGTCAATCTTCCTAACTAATAAGATTTATCAAAAATACAAGGAATGAAAGCAAAAAAATACCTCAACTCCTTCGAAGAGATGCACTGCAGAACCACTGTGAGAGAGAAATTCTATTAGGGTTTTGTATCCGCTGACATAATAAAGATTTTTTAGGGAAGCCAAGTATTTGTAGCTCAAATAGATCGAGTGCACATACAGCATGCATCCACTCTGTAGGTTTAGTGAAACAGTATGTATTGAACTTCAATTTCCTTTGGGTTTGGGCACATAGCCCACATCTCTGACCCAAGGTCTATTAACATCCCCTTCAAGAAGGGGAGTAGATGTTCTCTGCTCCTATCTTGATCATGTGTTGTTTAAGCAACTAACTAGATAGAGTGTTCATAAAAATATCCGTCAATTGTTGCTTGCTGCTCACACATCTGGTCACTACACTTCAATCCCGAATCATTTCTCTGGTCACGTGACAGTCTAATTTAATGTATTTTTTTCACTTAAGGAACACAGAATTAGCAGTTATATGTATGGTTACTTTGTTATTATAATGTAGTATTGTTGCCTCTAGATGACTGACCCCCAAACTATTCAAGAGATACCTGATTCAAGTTAACTCACAACAAAGATTAGTCATACCTCTATACTCTAATTATGCTTATGACCTAGAAACTGTCTGTTTTTTTCTTGCACTTCCAATACACAAGCGAATTTCTAAGTAGAACGCAATAGTCTATGCTTATCAGTACAAGCATTTAATTTCAAATTAGATAGGCTTGAGTAAAACAAACCTTATCTTGGAGTTCCTTTAATATACCTCAATAGCTTGTAAGCTGCATTCAAGTGATGACTCCTGAGACTCTGCATGAATTGCCTTAGGACTTTGCACTAAATATGTCAAGTCTGATATGGTGCGTGTCAAGTACATGAGTTTCCCAATCATCCTCCTATATATTGTTGGGTCCTTAATTGGTTCTCCTACATAATTGGATAGCTTCCTGTTCAGCTATAGTGGTAGTGTTGGAACTCTACCACCAAGACACATGCATCCTTTAATAAGTCCAACTTATACTTCCTTTGACATATGTATATTCCCTTTCGAGACTTGGCAACTTCTATCCCAAGAAAGCACTTTAAACTTCGTAAGTTTTTTATTTTAAATTTATTGTCTAGCGTTTCTTTCAACTCATTTATCATACTTTCATTATCACTAACAACAATTAAAATATCTACATATACAAGGATATGAAACTTGCCACTTTTTTTCATGAAAAGGTGCTTTAGATTGGTTGAACCCCTGCTTGATGATGAAATCTGAGAACTTCGTATGCCATTATCTAGATGTTTGTTTGAGTTCATACAAGCTTTTTAGTGATCTCCATACTTTTCCTTTCCTTCTTCTCAGGTGTCCAGGTGGTAATTGTTTGTATACTTCTTCATTTAGGTCTCCATGCAGAAAAGCATTATTTTCATCGAATTGTCTGACATGTCAACCCTCTATTGCTGTTAGGGCTAGCATTACTCGAACTAAGACTATCTTTGCCACTAGAGAGAAGGTCTCATGGTAGTCCAGACCTTCTCTCTAGGTATAACTTTTTGTCACTAATCTTGCCTTATACCTTTCAATAGATCTATTTGCCTTAAACTTCACCGTGCATATCTTTTTACACTTGATTATTTTCTTTCCCAGTGACAATCCACGTTCTTTCATGCCTTGCTCTCGTCAAGAACTTAGAGTTCATTTTGCACGACAGTTCTCCATTCAACATTCTTGTTGGCTTCTTTAAATGAATTTGCTTCCACTTGGAATGCCACAGTTAGTATGCACTTTTTGTGTCCACCTTCAATCCTCGCATACCCAATAGTGCTCAATATAAGGATGGCTTCATTTGTTTAAGAGTCTTCTCTATCTGTTTCTTCTGAATTATCACTCTGATTCCTCATCTGCTCACATACATAATCATTTAAGTACATTGGTGTCTCCTTCACTCTAGTGCACTTTCTTCTTGAGAGAGCTTCATCAATCCCAACTTCTTCATGTGCAAGTGTTTGTTGTATCCCTTGCTCCCCACTACCTTGTTCCTTATTTAAGGCTACCTCCTCCATTTTACTTGATATTTTTACTTTTGTTCTTGGATTTCTCCTTCTTTCTCTAAGGTTTTAACTCTCTACTCGTGAGGGAATCATGACTTTTGGTGTATTCACTGGGTCAGGCCTTGGTGAGGTTTGGGATTCTTCTTCTAATCTCTGTAAGGAAATACCTATTTATGAAATATAATATTTCTTGATATGATTACATTATGTTTCTCCATATCTTATAATTTACACCATTTAATACCAAAAGGATATCCCAGAAAGATACATTTTCTAGCTCTTGCACCAAATTTATGTCTAGCACTTGCCAAAATAGATGCAAATGCTAAACATCCAAAGACCCTCGAATGATCATTCTAGTTGTTTTCTATATAACATCTCAAATGGTGTTTTATTAACTATCTTTGGTGAAAGAATTCTACTAATAAAATAAACTTCAATAAGTATGAAATCACGCCAATACCTTAGGTCTAATCCACTTTGGAATTTCAATTGGCGATGTTGAGTACTTGTTGGTAATTTTTATTGATCCCATTTTCATCATAATTTTTTTTCATCTCAAACTCTTTTCCACTACTACTTTGAATTATCTTCACTTTTTTGCAAAATTAGGTTTCAACAAGCATACAAAAATATTTCCAAGTGCAGGCTGATCTGAGCCTTGCTTTTCATTACATATACCCATATACTACAATCATCAAGAATTGACAATAAATATTTATAACCATTATAAGAAGTTTCATTACAGGGTTACCAAAGATCACAATGAAGGATTATCACTCAATTTAATCATATCAACATGTGACACATCTACCTTTCTCCATTAGGCACCACAACGTTAAAAGCAGTATTTGAAGTGATTTCAGTGTATAGTTGTGGTGTATAAATAATATGGTATGATGTTCAGTGTCTGTGATCCAAGGAATATATATATATATATGCTTTCATCTAATTTTAATGAGCATGCATTAAAACATAACTGCATACTAGAGAACCCCACTAGGCTTGATTCATATGAGAATTTAGAGGATGTTGTGCCATGTTGACTGAGGATTGGTTCTACTGGATGAAGGTCATCAACTAATTGCATTATTCTTTGGTCTGGATGTGTTGTCTTTTAATGTTAGACGGCCATATGATTCATAGGAGGACACTTCATTGATCTTAGATTGTTTCCCCTTTCCTTGGGGGGACCTTTGTTCCTTTAATTGCCCATGAGTCCTGCAGTATGCCTGATGTGATAATAACTAAGAAAAAGACCAATAATGATCAGGAGGCTTCTTTGATCAATGAAAGGCGAAAAAGATTAAACAACAGTGAGTTTCCTAGACATATTCGCAAGTGTTCCCAGACAGAAAGTGATCAAACTAAATCTACCTAGGTACAGGCCCAAAGTAGTGAACCTGGATTAAATATATCAATTGACCTGGATGTTCTTATGTTCTTCATAATCACAAGAAATTCTAGCTTACTTTTTAAATGACTCCCCCAACCACTCTTGCTCCAGATGTTGTTGGCATCTCTCTCATGCTATTATCTAGCTTTTCACACATTTATTGATTTTCTTATCAATTGCCCCTATACTATTGTTCTTCACAGTCTAAATTCCTTCTTTAACACCCTTACTTTCTCAGCCAACCTAAAGCTAGGTAAACCAACCACGTCAAAGCTATTCCACTTTTTGGCTATTAAGTTTGAATATCTTTCCTATCTACCACTGAATTAATATAAAAAAAACTTTTCAGATCCACTCTCCTTCACCCAACTGTACAACAGTTAGAATTTGCATTAGCAACGCTCATATTTTTCATACTAGGAAATCTATAAATAAACTCATAGCTCATCAGAAACCCATCTAACCTACTAAAGGTTGAAACAACTCCCCTACTGGACCACGTAAACTTCCTACCTTCCTTAGGCAAATCCGTTAAATTTAGCTCTCTAACAAGTGCCAACAAATCTACCTCTACCTCAACACTCCTACTCACTCCCAACCTTTCATAAGAAAATATGAGCACATTAAAATCACCTCCCATGACCCAAGGAGCATTTACTACATTCTTCAAGTTGATGGTCTCCTCCCACAACCCTCTTCTATTATTAAATCAGTCTACGACACACATTCGCACAAGCACATCTTTTAGCTTGCAAGTCGCATTTAAGATAAGATCTTTTAGCTAAAGAAGTTCTCAGTAAAATTCTCAAGTGATCAATTTTGACGAGAGGATGTAGGTACCGATTATGACTTAATATTATAAATTCTTGAGGACAACTTTTTTTTCCTTACACCTTACTCTAGTTCTTGCTTGAGTAATTTATTTTAGCTATTGATTTCATTCACCTGCTTTTAAGTAAGGTATTCGACTACTTTAATTATCTTAATGTTTTCTAATATGCACACGCTTCATCAATTTACCGTTTGAATTATGAATAAATGAAGAAATACACGTCAATAAATTGTAGTATTGTGTAGAAAGCTAAGTGACTAGATAGCTTAGTTACATAAGGTGTTTACAAACCTATAAAAGAGTAGAAGTTCTATAATACTTTCAGATAGTAAACAAAATGTGGTAATGTTATGAGATACGGTGAAAAGAGATCAGAAAAATTAATTAATTATTCATCATACTGAGCAGTATTGAACTAAGTGTATAGTGATGTTGAGACAATATGTTAACTAAAAGTGATCAGGTGCTATTGGCATCTAATGAATTAAATTACTGTAGGTTTCATGAATTTCCAAGACTAACACATTTAGAAAGACATACGTATATATATAAAAACTAAAATATCTGAAATTTCCCATTCACTTTCTCTCTTAGGTTGTCATGTAATCAGAACCAATAGAGAAAATTCCGAAAAATCTTTCCAAATGATGTTTAGAAGTGTTTCTAAGTATAGGTTAATGAAATCTTTATCGAGTCATTTTGTCATGTAATCAGAACCAATAGAGAAAATTCTGAAAAATCTTTCCAAATGATGTTTAGAAGTGTTTCTAAGTATTGGTTAATGAAATCTTTATCGAGTCATTCTTTTGTGATTGTGAGCATAAACTCACTTTTGGTTGCAATAGCTGTACAGTGGATGCTTCAGACTATTGATACTATGTGGAAGGAAATCTGCAAATTATAACCCTTGCTGATTTTTCATTGATGATAAAAGGGAGAGACAAACAGTAATTTGATGATCTGATATCTGAAATGTTGTATATGAGAAATTACGTGCTGATCTGTGTGAATCAGTGCTATTAAGCTCTTGTTGTATATGATACTTTGATCTATGTGAATAAGTGAAATTATCTGATATGTATGTGAAATAATTCTCTGATCTTTATCAATTTGTAAGCTGCTATGATTATGTATTATGTGAAGTTGCATCCATTCAGCTATTACATGTGAATCTATGAATTTACCAATGCTCTGATATGATGTTGAATCAAGAAAGGGGATAGAAGAAATAACTCTGCATTCCAGCATGAAAACACTTGCAAGGTACAAACTGTTTTCCTACTTTCTATGTGATAATAGACAATCATCTGGTTGGGAGGTAATCATCCTCAAACATTTGGAAACACTTGTAATAATAAACAAGACACAATCTCAGTTGACAGTTAAAAGCTACTAAATTGGTCATTCTCTTTGCAAAAATTCCACTTTACAATCAGTCATCTTCATCATCAGAACTAGCATATTCTAGACCTAATAAACTTTTAACAGGGGTTTCTATTTTAGTCTCACCTTCTTCTACTTCAACCTCACCTGCTTTCTTTGAAGTCAAAGAAATCTGCCCTTTCTCCTTCACCTTGTCAACTTCCGATTTGGGACTTCTGTGACCAAAATCACTAGAAATTAAGGAGTTATTCACAGTTACCTCAAGTGGACTAGAAACTTTCAATCGCTTGGGCTTAATTTCTACAACTTTTTTCAACAGATCTTGCTGTCTACAAAGGACAAGTCAAGTAAATTAGACTTGTAGCGCCCACTGAAAGACAATTTATATCATTTGTTACTTAATGCATTCATATGACTCATTGGGAGAGGAGAGAGTACCTAATCCCACTTTTTGGTTTGGGCTCAACACGAAGTGGTAGTGGAACTGATGCAGGTGATGAATCAGCTAAAGTTGCAGCTTTCTGTTCATTTGTTTAAGGAAAGTAATGAAAGAAGAAACTAAAGAAAATCATCTAAATCCAATTCTTGACAATTCAATTTAACAAACTTTAAAAGCCAAGCACTCCTTATATTTTCAATAGCAAAAGAAAAAGGTATACTGTATTCCTAAAAATCTCTGAAATTTCCAATCAATTTTTAAACTGTTTTTTCACCTCTTTAAGAACAAAAAATTTATGCTGCCATTGAAGAAAGGAGCCAAAAGACACAGATGAAAGGAATTTATTAACTTTTAACAAAAGAAAGGGAAAGAAAATCAATCATGCAGACTAGAGTTCTCCAAGGACCACCCTAAACTCAATAAATTAATAGGAATATAGATCCGTGCAAATTGCAATAATGGACCCTCACACCAGTTTAAGAGGGGGAAGGGAAAAAGGAACAGGTACTTGAACTAGGACAAAATAAAGGATCAAATCGACATTTACTATACTGCACAAATTGCTTTTTGATACTTTTAGGAACAAACTTTTGCTCATTTCAAATGGTATCAACAACGTGAAAAAACAAGTGATGATTTTCATCATATTCCAGACACTCTTCCCCTCTTTATCACATGATCAAGAAACTAGCAACAAATAAATGGCACATTTCACGTTCAAAAGCATTATTCTACAATGTTTACTAGCAAAATATAGTTCAAACATGCACATCGAATCTTGATTTTCAACCTAAAACCATACTGACTATTTTTCAACTAGAATGTTGATTTGTCAAGAACATGAAAGGATACTTTAAATGCCGCAAATGCTCGTTTTTCAGTGCGACGTAGGAGGCGTTCTGCATCCTCTTCTGCTTCCATCTGCTCCTTAAGGTATAATAAATCATCACTGTCCAGGGCTGCATACACAAACCTCAAGCAACTATAGGTAATAGAAAAAAGGAAATGCAAATAAGAGAGAGAAAGCGGATTTACCGCCTCGCCCGTGAAGGTAGCCTCCTCGTTCTCCAGCAACCTCTTGCATCTGCTTGTATCAACCACCCAGTTGAAGAAGCCAAGATCCCTGCGGGGCATGTTATCAGAAAACTAACTCCAATTTGTACAGAAGCATGAGATCACTAAATTAATACTGTCTAAAAAGAAAAAAGAACATGACATTTGTGTCTCCTTTTCCTTCTTGTTTTTCTTTCTCATCCCTTTTCAAAGAAGATCCATTGAAGTCTTCTATTACTAGCACATAATTGTTCCTAGAATTAGCTTTATCAATACTGTCCCTGAGAGACAGAGAAAGATGTATGTGGTCTTTTGCTTCCCTTTTACTAAGATCATGTCTTCTCTATCACCAAGGGCATCCTTGGGTAATCGAAAGGAAATTAATTCATGTATAGTATTACAATGAGGCAGAAGGATGCTCTCTCAGAATGTGTTAACGGAAGAGTATCTATATTTCAACCACAAGACCTTTTGGTAATCCAGAGCTCCTTTGGTACCACGGTCGGTCCCCATTAGCCACAAGTTCAAAGGAAAGAATATGGGTGGCCCTGTTGGGAAGGAACCCAAGAGAATCTAGAATCAAGAGAAAATCATCAGAAGAAATTACAAATGGTCTAGACGAAAATTTTTCTTCCAGAAGAAACCAAGGCAGATATTATTTGATGGACCTTATGTTGCCCATCACAGAAATGGGAGGGCCGACTACATATGTAGGAAACAAAAAGAAGTATTGAGGCTACCATTAGTTGCTCTTTCAAAGAAATTTGATGAATGTGAAGGGGTACTTTCATCATGCTAGTTGCTTGCATCGGTTGCTTGTGTCATCCTCTAACTCTTAGTTATCTTCATTAGAGCCACTTTACATCCCTAGATGACCTTAATTAAGACTCTTGATTCCAAGAACTGATTCTATGCAAAGGCAATAATAGCCTAGGGCAGGACCAAGTGAAAATGAAAAGGAGGACATACTGAAGTTCGAATTTTGAACCCCTCGCCAAGAAATGAGAGGTTTTTTTTTCCCTAAATGATCTCATATATGTTTGCTTCACTGTAAAGGTAGTAATTCGCTAAGAATGTAATAACTACTGCATAACAGAAATACATACATTAGTTGGTTGGTTGAATTAGAATTACTTTATAATTGTGATTATTGTCATCGTAATCCTGATTCATAGATGGGAGATCATGAATTAGGAACACAGCATTTACCATAATCACTAATTTTACTCTCAAGAACATTATTTTTTTAAATAAAAATTGTAAAGTATACATTAACAATGTATCAAAACAAGGATACTGCCCATGTACAAAAGATTTACAATCGTGTTAGCGTTTCAATGATATTCCCAAAATCCACATCATTAATAATGTTATAACCTAACAAAATTGACCTAAAATAATATATCCACCTATCTTTTAATCTCTTAGGACTACTCTCAACATTGTCAAAGGCTCTATCATTACTCTCAAGATCATTATACCCCACTATCATTACTATATTTATTTTCATTACCATTGTACCCCTACTCATCAATATGGTTTTAATTTATTATCAAATTTTTTAATTCTTTAAATTTGAATATGTTTGAAATTTTATAGTTATGGTATAATTTGAACCTACCACGATTGCGACACAAGGAGGATTAGGGGTGGAATTCCATGTAGAGAGAAAGGTGCTCATAGTTGCCAGAAGTAGTGGAGGACGGGCCAGACAAAGGGGCTTCCGGATTGAGGAAATACTGCTGGATAGAAGTTTGAGACCTCTCTAAACGAAGTAGAAGTGGAATAGTTCGGGAACGTCTTGAACTCATTGGTTAACGAGGGGCTGATCCAGTCACCAAACTAGTGAAAAAATTCCTATACGGTTGTTCTTCACTAGGGAAGAATTTCTCAAGGCTAAATTAGATCAAAGATTTACGTGAGCAATGATTCAAAGAGGAATAGACACACACCATAGCTCTCATCCCCAATCTCCATCATTTGGGTCATATGGAAGGAGAGGAATACACTTTTTTGAATGGTGTGTGCTTCCCCTTTCCCAACATTAAAGACCACTAATTTCCAGCCCTTCGTTTTTTGTTCAAGAGTCATCCTACTATTTGATAGGAGGATTTAAGAGACACCTGCTAAGACGCTCTAGGGTACACCTTACATGTTTTGATTAACCTATAAATCTATTCTTTTGAATCGTATAATAAACTGCCTTTTGTTTATTGAGGATCTAAGTGGGCTAGCTTTTCTTTAGAGAGCTTATAGATAGCTATTGTGCCAAAGATTTCTTTTTAGAGAAAAAAGATATCACTAAAATCTAATGCTCATTTAATTCCTAAATCTTAATTACGATGTATGTCTACCCTAATCTCTACCCAAGTACGTTGAAGCTATCTCGCTCTTCACTCGCCAGTTAGAGTATAATGGGTGTTTCTTCGTGGACTGTCGTCAGGTGGCAACGGTCGTTTCTGATTACTATGGTGGTGGGCTTTGAGACGTTTTTCAGTTGTTGAACAAAAGTCTTTTGATGTGGTTGGAGAGGGTAGTGGAGTTAGAATTTACAAAAATGAGAGGGGCTTTCGGAAATCAATTTTCTTCCAGAATGGTGATATTGAATGGCTCATTCAGTGTTTCAGAGAGTTCAAATGGAAAAAGGAGGGAGTGTGGGGGAGGAGTAGAAGAAGCAGTTGGAGAAACCTTTGGATGGCATTGAGTAGTAACAAAAGAGGGAAGTCTCTAGTGCTGTCGGAAGGCAATGATGGATCCAATGGGAGAATCAACAAGATCTTCCTTCCAAAGGAGGACAGAGCTGAGGGGTGGTGGCAGATGATGGATGCAATCCATGAGGTGGTGGGAGTGAAGTTAACCCCCCCTGACTGATTTACGAAGAGAGGAGCAAAAAGTGTACCGATTCTAAAGAGTAAGAAGGATCAGGCGATTTTTATGTTCAGATGCCCAGAGTGTTACTTGGAATTAGACCTTCAAGAGGGGAAATGGTTCGGAAAAAACGTTTGCTTAGACTTTGCTGAAACCGGCGACCAATTCTATTCGAGTATGGCAGAAGTGTCTATCGGATCAAAATGTGGTGGGTCAGGTCAATTCAAAAATTGAAATTAAAAAGGGAGGCATAAGAGGGAGTTTGGGCGGGAACTATATAGTGAAATAGTAAAAAAGGGGCCGAGAAGGAAATTACTATGAGCTGAGAAAGGGAAGTGGGTTGATCAACCTGGGCCTAGTAGGAGTTCGAGCAGAAAACGGGTCAAAGTCTGGAGGCCAAAGTGGGTGAAACCCGATTCTCCAAAAATTAGGGTTCCTGAGAGCCATCATTCGACTCTCGAGGGCTCAAAAAAGAAAAAGGAGGAAATAGTGAGGGTTTCCCAGGGTGTAGAGACAGAAATGTCGGAAAGCAAAAGGGTGAAGGGGGAGGTGGTCGTGAAGGGGAGGGAAGAAGTAGAGTTCGTCGATTCTTTAGTGGGAGCTCATTCTGACGCTGAAGGAGAACCAGATAATGATATTCTAGTCCAGACAAGAGGTAAGTTGTAATCTGATGAAGAGTGCCAAAGTTGTACGAGATAATGATCTGGGACAAAGAATGTGATGAAGGCGTGAATGTGACACCCATCACCCGCGAGAATCAGTGGTTTCATGCACCGAAGGATCAGACGAAAGAGGGAAGCTTGGAGAAGCATTATTCTGACGAAGTCCAGATGAATTTTTTAAAGGTTAGTAAAATGTTTGGTATGTCTTTTCATGGTCTGGAAAACAGAATACTCTCTCTGCTTGAGGAAATTGAAACCAGATTTATGGAGGAAGGAAAGGAGAGGAAAACAGGGAAGAAAAGCAAAAAAAAGCAGGGGGAGGGAGGAAGCTGAATTAAAAAGATTGCAGTGGTCTGTCAATTATGAAAGAAAGAAGAAATGTGGGAAGGAGGAGGGGATTCGCTTGTTGACATTGTCTCCATGATAGGAAAAACAATTTCTTGAAATGTGAGGGGTTTGAATGATAGGAAAAAAAGAGGGGTTATCAAAGGGTGTATTAGAAGATGGAAGCCTAATATTTTGTGCCTGCAAGAAACTAAGATGGATGAGGTCAATCAACAAGTGATTAATAGCCTTTAGAAGAGTTGATTGGGTTCATCTTCTGGCAGTGGGGACGGCTGGGGGCATTCTATTGATGTGGGATGGTGATAAATTGAAATGCAAAGAGGTTGTGAGGAATAGGGTCTCCATTTCGTACTTTTTGAATGGAGTGGCAAAAGGAATAATTGGGCTTCTTATGGAATATATTGTAGAGGTTCCATGGAGGAGAGAAACTATTTATGGGATGAGCTCATGAATTGCAAAGTGAAGTGAGGTGACCGTTGGGTGATTGGTGGGGATGTTAACATGATATTAAATAGGGGTGAGAGTTCCGGGGAGAATGTTAATCAAAAGGAAATGAAGGAGTTTGGAGAGTAGGTGGATAAGCTTGAGTTGGTGGATATCCCATTGATGGGGGGAAGTGGATGTTGTCTAGTAGTTCGAATAGGCTCTTTTAGTCGAGAATCGATCGATTTTTTACTTTTAACAGTTTGCTTGCGCAACTTGCAAGGTTAAGCCAAAAGGTTTTACAAAGACTGATTTCTTATCACTTTCTTATTAGCATTATCCCGAATGGTATCCTATGGGACCCGGGACCGTTTAGGTTGGATAACAAATGGCTGAAAGTGGAGAGTTTCAGGAAGCTGGTGAAGGATGTGTGAAGATGGGAAAATAAAAGAGGCACGACCAGCTTCATGCTTGCTTCCAAATTGAAGAGGTTGAAGGTAGAAATTAAAAAATGGGCTAAAGAGGAGGAGAACAGATCCAACAAAATACTCAATGACAATTTAGAGGAGCTGGGCGAGTTGGACCGTTTGGAAATGGATGGGCTGTTGGGGGAAGGGGGTAGGGAGAGAAGAGGGGAATTAAAATTGGATATTGCCACCAAGATGAATTTGGACGCAATTTCTTAGAGGCAAAAGGCTAAAGAGAGGTCGATTAAAGAGGGTGATAAAAACACAAAATATTTCCATAATTTGGCAAACTTTAGGAGGAAGAACAACTATGTTGAGGAACTGGAGTTTGGTGGGGATACTATTAGGGGTAATGCAGTCTCGAGGGAGAAAACTAAGGAATACTTTACTAAGCTTTATACAAAGAGGAGGAGAGGAGACCGAGATTGGATAAACTTCCTTTTAGGCAACTATCGGCTGGCAACAAGGAGGGACTAGAGGTGTCGTTTACAGAAGAGGAAATTTTGGATTGATTGAGGCAATACAATGGTGCCAAAGCCCCGAGACCGGACGGATTCCATATGAAGTTTTTTCAGGATTTTTGGGCTATCATTAAAAATGATATCATGACTGTTTTTTATTATTTTCATAGAACTGGGGGTTTTATCAAATCTATTAACACAACTTTTTTGGTTATTATCACAAAGATTGTTAGAGTTTTTAATATAAAAGATTTCAGACCGATTAGCCTAGTAGGTAATATTTATAAACTGATATCTAAAAGTCTGACTAAAAGAATGTTCAAAGTTTTGAGCACGGTTATTGAGGAGAACCAAAATGCTTTTGTGGAAGGAAGGCAAATCCTTGATGCTGTTATGGTGGCTAATGAGGTAGTCGATGATATGATGGAGCAGAAAAAAGAAGGTATCATTTGTAAAATTGATATGGAGAAAGCTTATGATCATGTTTGTTGGAACTTTGTTATATATATGCTTGAGAGGATGGGTTTTGGATGTAAATGGAGGAAATGGATAAAGAATTATATATCTACGGCCTCTTTTGCTGTGATGGTGAACGGTGGTCCTTCGTCTTTCTTCAGGGCGTCCAGGGGCTTTCGCTAAAGGGACCCACTGTCTCCCCTTCTTTTTCTTACTGTTATGGAAGCCTTTAGCAGGCTGATGGAGAGAGCTGGTGATCTTGATCTGGTGAGAGGCATCGGTGGGGAATGGCACTTCTAGGGTGAAAGTTTCTCATTTATTTTTTACCGACAATGCACTCATCTTTTGTGAACCGAACTTGTGCTCTTTACTTCATTTGATATGTATTTTAATTTATTTTCAAATTGTGTCCGAGCTGAAAATCAATATGAGAAAGACCGAAATGGTTAGGATGAGGGATAGGAGGGATGAGTTGGAGATGGCTAGGGTACTGGGCTGTAAAAATACTTCATTGCCCATCAAATATCTTGGGATTCCCCTTGAGGCGAAATTTAAAAATGTTAGAGTAGAAAATCATGAAAGAGTAGTTTAGTAATTTTATGTGAATTTGTTGTGGACAGGTGGAGATGCCCGCTACCACAATATTCCTTTTTTTCTTCATTCTGTTAGGTTATTTTTCAGGTGTCAGGTGCCTATATAATGGCACTCTTCTTATTCAGTAAAGCAAGGAAAATTAGAGAAGGAATTATTCTCCCCTCGAAAATCTTTATCTTCCTTCCCTAGAATCTTCATGGTATCAAAGCCTCTCTGATGCAGAAGCTTCAATCCAACTTAGCCGAATTCTCAGATGGCCGCGAATGAGCAAAATTTCTCTCCACCTGAAGTACTCTCGGGTGCTTATCTAGCCACACCCATCAACACCGGACTGGTGGAACAGTCTTCATTGTTCATCACCAAGCACAAAATCTGGGAAGCTACCCGAGAGTTCTACTCCAGTCGGGATAACACGTCGGTCATCTTCGAGATTGAATCCGCCCTCCATGAGCTGTAACAAGGTGAGATGTTTGATACCCAGTATTATAATTCTCTCACTCGTAATTGGCAACAACTTGATGTCTTCGAAGAACACAAATGAAGCTACTCAAACGATGCGAAGAAGTTAAAAACGATTGTTGAACAAAATAGGATATTCAAGTTTCTAATGGGGCTGAACAAAACTCTGGATGACGTAAGAGGACGAGTGCTAAGCACAAAGCCCTTGCTGAATATTCGAGAAGTTTTTTTGAGGTCCGCTGCAAGGAGAACCAGAAAAAGGTGATGGGAGAAACCCAGCTCGCTCAACTGAGTGAGAACGTCTCGGCACTCACAACCCGAGTCGCTCAACTGAGTAAGAGCCCCTAGTCACTGATTTTCGAGGAAAGAGAAGATGGTCATGGTGCGAATTCTGCAAAAAACCAAGTCATCTTCATGAGAAATGCTGGAAGTTTCATGGAAAACCGAAAGAGAAAAAGCCCATCAGACCAGAAATTCATCACGAAAATCTAGCAACCTCGGATGATACATCAAACACTCAACCCGACAAAGCTCCCTTCAGTCCAGAACAGATGGAGGCCCTCCTAAAGATGTTTTCACAAAAGGTCTTCTCGGTAATGCTTCAACTGCACAAAAAGGTCATTTCCTACTTGGTTTATCTGCTTATTCCATAAAAAAGAAAATGTAGATTGTGGATTCGGGGGCATCTGATCATATGACAGAAGAGTTCACTGCTTCACCGATACAGTGAGTGTAAGGAGGTATTTTATATAAAAATTGCTGATGGAACAAGTTCTAGGGTGGCAGAAATTGGCTCAATTGATATATCACCATGTTTGACACTACATTCAATTCTTTATGTACCCAACTTGGATTGCAATCTGTTATCTACGAGCAAACTATCTAGAGACTTGAATTGTGTTATTAAATTTGACACTGATCTTTGTGTATTTTAGGACTTGGCATCGGGGAAGACGATTGGTTGTGCTAGATTGGAATAAGGACTATACCTTCTACCAGTTGAAACACCTCCTTCAAATTGAAAAACTTCAAATGCAGTATGTGCTAATTCATTTTCTTTAAGATCTTCAAAAGATAACTACTTTATCATGTTATGGCATTATCGATTAAAACACCCAAACTTTTTGTATTAAAACAATTGTTTCCTGCTTTATTTAGAAATAAAAGTCCGCTTTCATTTCAATGTGAAGTCTGTCAATTCTCAAAACATATTCGAAATTCCTTTCTAAGTTTGGTATATAAACCCTCAAATCCTTTTACATTAATCCAGAGTAATGTATGGGGACCATCACGAGTAAATAACATTACTGGTACAAAATAGTTTATATTCTTCATTGATGATCATACTAAAATTACCTGAGTCTTTCTTATGAAAGAAAAATCTGAAGTGAGCCAAATATTCCAGAAAATCAACATTATGATTCAAAACTAATTTTACACCACAATACAAGTGTTGAAATCAGACAATACATGCAAATATTTTGAATCCACCCTAAGAAAATACCTTACCGATCAAGGCATTATCCACCAAAGTTCATGTGTTTACACCTTACAGCAAAATGATATAGCCGAAAGAAAAAATATGCATATTCTTGAAGTTGCTCGATCATTTATGTTTACTACACATGTTCCCAGATATCTTTGGGGAGAGACTATCCTTAGTGCCACCTACTTGATCAACAGGATGTCTTCCTGTATACTCAAACTTAAAACACCCTACGAAACTCTCCTTCAAGCCTTCCCTAAATCTCACATTCTAAACACAATCCCGTTTAAAGTCTTTGTCTGCTCTGCTTATGTTCACATCCATACTCATCTCAGGGGGAAACAAGACTCAAAGTCCCTTAAATGTGTATTTGTTGAATACTCATCAAACCATAAAGGATACAAATTTTTTTTCTCAGGTACCCGTCAGTTTTACAACACTATAGATATAACATTTTTTGAAAACCAACCTTTTTATTCCACTCTTGATATTCAGGGGGAGAATTTCATTCAGAAATATCAATTGTGGGATGTGAACACACCTCCTCCACATATCTCTTTGACAAATACACCTTCTCCAACAACTGAACCAGTTCCTGAAACTACAAAAGAGTCTGAACTTATCACAGAAACTGATAGCACATTACCTGCAAATAGTGAGTTAGTCTATACTAGGAGGAATAAGACTCAAGATAGAAAAGTATCTGAACCAACTACGCATCGTCATGAATCAGCTCCTGGACTAGGAACTCAG
Source organism: Carica papaya (assembly GCF_054855325.1). Lineage (NCBI taxonomy): Eukaryota > Viridiplantae > Streptophyta > Magnoliopsida > Brassicales > Caricaceae > Carica > Carica papaya. The sequence goes on from NC_142317.1 coordinate 15,854,509, forward strand.
AATACAACAATTAATAAAATCTCTGACTCATCGACTGATATTGATATTGAATTACATATTACTTTACGAAAAGGTGTTCGTTCTTGCACCATACATCTCATACAGGATTATGTCTCATGTGGTAAACTGTCTTCAACATATCATGCACTTGTGAGTAAACTAGACAGCAATACCATAGAACCAAAAATAGTTCATGAAGCACTCAAATTTCCAGAATGGAAAGCTGCAATCCAAGAAGAAATCAAAGTACTTGAGAAGAATGGGACATGGGAGTTAACTGAACTGCCTTCAGGAAAAACTCCAGCTGGATGCAAATGGATCTTCACTACAAAGTATAATCCAGATGCAAGTGTGAATAGACATAAATCCCGCCTTGATGCTAAAGGTTTTACTCAGTCATATGGGATTGATTATCAAAAGACATTTACCCCAATTATCAAGCACAACACTATCCAGGTACCATTCTCATTAGTCTCAAATCTTGATTGGCCTTTTTATCAACTTGATGTGAAAAATGTTTTTTCTCAATGGCGATCTAGAAAAAAGAAGTGTATATAGAAGTTCCACCAGGACTTGAAATGAACCCGCAAAATGTGCGTAAACTAAAAAAGACATTTTATGGTCTCAAGCAGTCCCTGAGGACATGATTTGATAGATTCACCAGGGCAATGAAACATATGAGATATGAACAGTGTCAGTCCGATCATACATTATTTGTCAAACATAGTGTCACAGGCAAGAGAGATGTTATTATCCTGACTGTTGATCATGTTGAAGAAATTCAGAGACTCAAAAGCTTTCTAACCAAAGAATTTGAAATCAAAGATCTTGGCATACTCATGTATTTTCTTGGAATGGCAATAACTTGGTATAAGAAAGGAATCTTTGTATTACAACGAAAATATGTCATGGATCTCCTGAAAGATACAGGCATGCTTGTACAACCCACAGAAACACCTATGGAGTCAAATACTAAACTAGATCTCAAAATTGATAATAAACCTATTGATAGAGAAAGGTATCAAAGACTTGTAGGTAAACTTATCTACTTAGTTCGCACAAGACCTGACATCAGTTTTGCAGTGAGTACTGTGAGTCAATTCATGTCTCAACCTACTGAAAAACACATGTGCGATGTACCGGATTCTGAGATACCTAAATTTGACATCAGGATAGGGATTATTATTTCAAAAAACAATGAACAGGGACATTAAAATCTTTACTGATGCAGACTGGGCAAGATCAGTAACTGATAGGAGATTCACATCTGGTTATAGTACATGTGTGGGGCAATCTAGTCACTTAGCATAACAAGAAACAATCTGTTGTATCAAGAAGCAGTGCTGAAGCTGAATTACGATCACTTGCTCATTGGATGTCTGAAGGAGTGTAGCTGAAAAAAATACTCCTTGAACTAAGGTTCTCAGTTCCTACCCCTATAAAACTCTGGTGTGATAATCAATCAACCATTAGCATGGCGAAAAATCCTGTGTACTATAATAAGACCAAACATGTTGAGATTGATCGACATTTCATCAGGAAAAAAATTGAAGACCAGACCATAACACTACTATATGTTCCAACCAATCAATAAATTATAGATATACTCACAAAAGCACTACCAAAAGAGGCGTTTAATAATATTGTATCCAATCTAAGATTACTCAATATCTATGTAACCTAAATTGAGGGGGAGTGTAGAAAATCATGAAAGGGTAATTTAGTAATTTTGTGTGAATTTGTTGTGGACAGATGAGGATGCCCACTACCACAATATTACTTTTTTTCTTCATTCTGTTAGGATATTTTTCGGGTGTCAAGTGCCTATACAACGGCACTCTCCTTATTCTGTAAGGCAAGGAAAATTAGAGAAAGAATTCTTCTCTTTTCGAAAATCTTCATCTTCCTTCCCTAAAATCTTCAGTTAGGACTTGGGATTCGATTGTGGAGTTGTTTGCGAGGAGGCTTGCGGGTTGGAAGGGGAGTTTTTTATCTAAAGGGGGGAGGCTTACCTTAATCAAGAGTACATTAGCTAACCTCCTAATTCACTATCTTTCTATATTAACTATTTCGATTAGAATGCAGATTTCTTTGGGGTGATGATGATGGTTGTAGAAAATATCATTTGGTAAGGTGGGAGGAGGTGAAGAAGCCTATGGATAGAGGCGGACTTGGACTTAGATCCATTATGGGTTTGAATGTTGTAGTTCATGAGAAATGGCTTTGGAGGTATTGTAATGAGAATGACAAACTTTGGAAGAAGGTGGTGGAAGCGAGATGGGTGCATTGGGAGCGGGATGGCAGGAGAAGAGGGAAATACAAACCGCATGGGATGAGTTTATGGAAGAAAATCAGTGGGGAAGCGAGCAATTTTCGGGATTGCATGGGGTGCAAGGTGGGGAGTGGAGAAAGAGTGAGGTTCTGGCAGGATGAATGGGCACAGACTTTCAAAATGAAAACAGATTCTCTAATATCTACAATATTGCTAGTGAGAGGAACATTACAATAAATAAAGTGTATGAGAATGTTAATGGGGGAAGGGGGTGGAGTGTACAAGTTAGAAGGAACTTGCAAGACTGGGAAATTGATGAGTTTTGTAATTTACTCAATGTGCTGGCAGAAATTAACATGGATAATCAAAAGGATAAGAGGATTTGGAAGTTGAATGAGAAGAATGGATTTTCGGTGAAGTCCTATTACAATTTTATAATCAAAAAGGACAACGGGAATATCATGACAGCCCCATTTAGACAAATATGGAAAGTTGCAGCCCCCCTAGGATAGCTTTTTTTGCTTGAGAAGCCTCAAGAGGAAGTATTTTGACTATTGACATATTGAAGAGGCGGGACAACATCCTTATTAATCGATGTTTCTTATTTGGCTGATGAGAAGACGTAACCACATCTTATTATTTTGTCTAGTTACTCATAGCTTATGGATGTTGGTGTTCGGGTTGATGGAAATGAGATGGGTTATGGCAGGTAATGTAAGTAAGAAATTATGGCTTTGGGCAGGTATTTGTAAAAAGAAAAAACATTTATTTTTTATTCCACTTACTATTTTTTGGGTTGTCTAGAAGGAAAATAATGCTAGAGCTTTTGAGAAAATAGAAACAGACTTTATAAACATCAAGGATAGATAATTTCATACTTTTGGATCCACTTCGCTGGGTCATGACATATTAGATTGGGATGACTTGAGGTGCATCATTGACTACCTAATTGATATGTAACTACTCTGTATCTGGGTGGTACTCCCTTAATACCTTTTGTGAATAATAACACTTTCATCTTTTATTTCAAAAAAAAATAAATCTATTCTTTTGTGCATGGACAGCCTCCACCTTGTTATCATTCTTATTTTCCTTCTAAAGAACACTACTTTCAAGAATTTTGTCCAGCAACATATGTTCTACTATTTTCTCTTAAAACAAAATGTTGTATTCCCATCCAAAATGAAGCTCCCACAAAGTTCCACTAGGCACTAGTAGATGATAATCACATAACTGAACCATCAAGGGTTTGTAACAAGAGTGCTTTCTAATTCAAACCAAGGTGAACTAAGATCAAAACCATCCATGCCAACCACTACAATTAAGGTGTAGTCAGGCTCAACAAAAATGCTAATAAAAATGTGTTCATAAAATAACAGAAATAGGAAAACAAATCCCACAAGTAGATACTTGAATCGCAACCCAAAATATAATGAGCCATAAGACCCCAGAACGTACATTCCCAAATTCCAACGATTACTAATGAATTATTTGTTTGTTTCCTATTTTCTTTCTTCAGAGATGAGCATGCATAATTACGCGGTATACACTCAATTAAAATCAGGTTATGCTTAGGCGAATCTCTAATTTCTTAGATTGGTAACAAAAACCATTGTGCTCAAACTCAATGAGACATTAGTGAAGGGGAACTAGAATAGTAGAGGAGAGGCGACGCGCTAACCTTGGCAACCATGCGTTGGAAAGTGATGTCTTCATCGTCTATCCTATCTTTCCCTTTGCCCCACTTCTTATCTGCAAATTTGTTAGAAACAAAAAAGAATTACAATAAAATCTAGCGACAAAAATAAATGATAAACTTTATTTATGAACAAAAAAGGGGAAAGAAATAAAGAAGAAGAAGAAGAATAAAAAAAAGCACACCTTTAGGGTCGGATAGATTGGTGTATTCGCGAACTTCTCTTCCAGCCATTTTCCACTATTTCCTGGTGAAGAAAACCAATCCACTTAAGATTAACCGCTAAAATTACTTTCTCTGTTCTGGTTTATGACCTCCTTGGATCACTTTGATTTCACAGAATGGTTTCCGTCGACGGAAGAAGAAAGGAAGAAACCTGAGACTGAGGGCACGAACAGGAAATTTTCCAGATTTTACCAGAAGGCAACATATCTTTACATAACAAAAATAATAATAAAATGTTAGAAATTCTTTTATAACAAAATTACCCGATGACCTCAATTGACCCGACCCATATACCCAATTCGGCTGCATTGTTTTATTATCCAAAAAAACCATATGTTATAAATAAATAATAAAATAACAATAAGTTAAAAATATTAAAATATTTGGAGATGGTAATTTCCACTGTTAATTAATTGTAATTTGTGATTTTATAATCTAATAAAGTGTATATGTATACAAGTAAAATCAGAAATTAGCAAATTCCTTATTTTTTAAATAATTTTATACTCAATATAAAATATATTATTTTTAATAGAAAATAATTTTTAAATATATTAAAATATAACTAATATGATGGTTTAGATAATAATTATTTTTTTACTGTGATAATTATTTAATAAGATTGAATAGTTATCAATTTAAATATTTTAAATCAAAAATAAAATATGAGTATAATTCTATTTCTATATGTTATTTTAGTTGGTCACAAGATCTACAAATATACATTATATAAATTTTTAATCACATATTTTTTCTTATATCTTATTTATTTTGTAGAACTTTCCTTTAAAATTAAGTCATGATATTTTTTTATTTTTTATTAGAAATTTTTTTTATTTTTATATAATTTTTGTTCAAATAGGATAATATTTATATTATTTTTTATTTAATTATAAAACTTATATTTTATGCATAATATATACTTTATAATAGATTTTAGAGCAACACCCTTCATCATATTTGAGGTGTTGGTAACTCTGAAACTCAATCTTTATTATTCCTACTTTTAAAATGTAAGCTTATTTGTGCAATAAATTTCATTTCTTTAATATACTTACACTTATGTATTGCTCTAACTATGATACATATGAAATCTATAAAATAACGTTAAAATACATAAAGAATATGATTTTAAAAATTAAGAAAATATGTGTAACTTGAAGCATGTAGATATTATTTTTTAAAATAATCATATAATTAAATAATAGAAATATATCTTTTAGAATTCAACAAGTTCTTATAGCAAGTAACTATAAGACATATAGTAGTAAAATATATTGTAAAATTAAGTAGAGACGTATATATTCTTAAGACTATTTGGATATATCATTATATTTGGGATAATATGTAACACTCAACATTTATTTTTATTTTTTAATATAATTATTTATTAATTGAATTGAATTTATTTTACTTTGATTTAATGAAAATAATAATAATAAAAAGGGTGAAAAATTAATTAAGGATTTAATTGAAAATAATTTTGGGAAAAAGTGGTGAAAATTTAAGTTATTGAAGTATTTTTGAAAAAAAATCAGAAACCGATGATCAAAACGTAATTTAAAAAAATTACGCCACTTTAGATGCCTGGTCAAAAGCCTCGACCAACCAGGACACGCCAGGTGGCAGAGGCGCTGACGCGGGAGGCCACGCGGGGGGAACCACGTGGACGATCCGCGTGCGCGCGATCAAACGGCTGAGATCCGTTCCCGCACGCACGCACGGCCCAGATTAAATTGCGATGAACGGTCCAGATTCACTTCCTATTTAATCGCGATCGGACGATCCAAATTAAAAGCGATGGACGGTCTATATCAAAAGCTGATAGGTATAAATAACCGTATCCACACCCAAACCCTAACCCTAGCCGCTAGAGCCCCTCGCCGAAGAAGACAACCCAACTGCTGGGGAGTCGACCGCCGCAGCACCAGAGTAATTTTCGACTGCCAAACGAGGTAAAAATTTCCCCTCTTGCATGAAATTCAATTTTAAACCCACGCATGGCCAAATCGGAGTGAAAGAACCGGCCAATTGGTCGAAAAACGCTGCTGAAGCTCGGCGCCGCCGCCACAAGTTCGACTTCAAGACCTGAAGAGAGTCACATGTTTGGGTCGTCTGACCGTCCAGCCCGAGTTAATCCAGAGAATAAGGGAAGCTCAATCAGTTGACCCCACCCTAGTAGCCTGCAAGATTGATGCAGAACATGGAGTGAGCTTAAAATTTCGAGTCTCTGCCGATGGGTTACTCCAGTTCCAGAATAGGGTGTGTGTCTCAGACGACAGTGAGTTAAAGAGAGACATCATGACAGAGTCCCATAGCTCGAAGTTTGTCATGCATCCCGGAAGCACCAAAATATACCAAAGCATGCGACCCTGGTTTTGGTAGAATAGCATGAAGAGGGACATAGCTGACTTTGTATCTAAATGCTTGGTATGTCAGCAGGTCAAGGCAGAGCATCAGCGCCCAGGTGGGTTACTTTAGCCTTTACCGATCCCATAGTGGAAGTGGAAACGTATCACCATGCACTTCGTAACGAGATTACCCAAGGCACGTTCAGGACATAACGACATCTGCGTCATTGTTGACCGGCTTACCAAGTCTTCCCACTTCTTAGTCATCAGGATGATCGATCCCTTGGACAAGTTGGCAAGAATGTATATCCAGGAAATAGTCAGATTACATGGAGTTCCAGTGACAGTAGTATCCGACAGGGACCCCAGGTTCACTTGTCGATTTTGGAGTAGTTTTCAGCAAGCCATGGGGACAAAGCTGTCTCTCAATACTACCTTCCATCCTCAGACTGATAGACAATTATAAAGGACAATCCGTACACTTGAGGATATGCTTCGAGCTTGCATCATTGACTCTGGGAGCCATTGGGACGACCATCTACCCCTGATAGAATTCGCCTACAACAACAGCTACCAAGCAAGTATTGGCATGACTCCGTATGAGGCGTTATATGGGCGCCCATGCAGATCGCTGATTTGTTGGGAAGAAGTGAGCGATAGAAAATTGTTCGTCCCGGAGTTTGTGGAGGAGACCACGTCTAAAATAGTTAAAATCAGAAAGAACATTCAGACGGCTCAAAGCAGGCAGAAGAGTTATGCGGACACCCGGATGAGAGATTTAACGTTTGAGAAAGGCAACCGGGTATTCCTTAAGGTCATTCATTTCAAGAGAATTAGTAGGTTCGACAGGAGGGGAAAACTGAACCCCCGATTTATTGGACCATTTGAAGTTTTAGACAGGATTGATACTTCCGCCTACAAACTAGCACTGCCTCCAGAGCTCTTCAAGGTCCACAATGTGTTCCATGTATCCATGTTACGTAAGTACAACCCGGACCCCTCTCATGTCTTGGCTCATGAACCGCTTCCACTTCAAGAGAACTTATCTTATGAGGAAGTACCAGTTGGTATCACGGACCGAAAGAGCAGAATACTCCATAACCGAAAAATATCATTTGTAAAGGTCGTGTGGCAGAATCACACGCCAAGGGATGCTACCTGGGAGCTAGAATCAGACTTTAAAGCCCAGTATCCTTATTTGTTCGATCAAGAGTAAGAGGCAATTTTTGGGAACAAAATTTCCTTAAGGGAGAGAGAGTTCTAACACCCCAAATTTATTATCATTTTTATGAATATTATTTTGTTTTATTTTAATTTTTTTGTAAATTTTATATGAATTAAATGATTATTTATGTAATAATATATGGTTTTAATTTAGTTTAATTTAATTAAATAGAAATAAAAATAATAATAATGATACAAATGGGTAAATTTATTTTTGAGACTTAATTGAAAATAATTTTGAGAAAAATGGGTGAAAATTCGGATTCTGGGAGTATTTTTGAAAAGAAAATTGAAAATTGGGGGTCAAAACGCAACTCAAAAAAATTGTGTCATATCAGCAGCTCCGTCAGCAGTCCCAGGCAACCAGGACACGCCGCGTGGCAGAGACGCTAATGCGGGAGGCCACGCGGAACGGAGTCACGCGGGCAATCCGCGTGCGCGCGATCGGACAGCTGAGATCCGTCCCCGCGCGCACGGACAACCCAGATAAAAAACGCGTGCGGACGGCCCAGATCACATCGTGATGGACGGCCAATATTTATTTTTAATTTAATCACGATCGGACGTTTCAGATTAAATCACGACAGACGGCTCAGATTAAAAGCGGAAGGCTATAAATAATCTCATCCATACCTAAACCCAAACCTTAGCCGCCAGAGCCCTTGCCGGAGAAGACCGTTCAGCCACCAGGGGAATCGACCGCCGCCACCCACCATCGCATCGGATCACTATCGAGCCTCCAAACGAGGTAAAAAAAATTTCTTTTGCTCAGATTTTGATTCTAAACCCACCTGTGGCTAAATCGGAGCCAAACCACCAACCAATTGGCTGAAAAATGCCGCCAAAGTCCAACAGCGCTATCGTGGGTTTACTCAGTTTTTGTCTCCGATGAGACCCTTCCCAATTCCTGTTCAAAGTAATTTTTCCACCATTGTGACCGCCGTTCCTTTCTCTACAGGTTGACAGGAGCAAAACACCAAATCGCAACTCGCGCCGGAGGAGCTGCCGCACCAGAGAGCTTCGTTGCTGGTAAATCTCGATTTTTTTGTATTTTTTCGGCCCACCGAGGGCCTTACGCGTAAACAACCAACCCGTGGCGGGTCGCCCCACAGGCGGCGACGCCGTCGCCGGAGCACGGCGGAGCCACCGTGCCGGAATTTTGAAATTGGCCGAATAGGCCCTGGGTCTGATTTTGAGTTATTTGGGGACATGTGTAGGTACCAAAAGTGTGTTTCAGTTCCCGGAGAGAAATTTAGGGAATTTAGGGACTGCCCATAGGCGTAGTGAAAAATCGGTTTTAGACTTAAATCAAGTAAGAATCTCTCACCCTATATCCTATTACGGAATTAAAGTTTAATAAATGATAAAATGGTATTTTATGAATTAATAGATATGTATAATCAATTTAGGTTGCTAATGGAGCCCGAATCCGATATATTTTTTGGTCAGTTCCTGTTTTATTTATTTTACAGTTTTAAATGTGTTACGGTATGTGGCTTATTTATTTTATGATTTTAAATACATGAATCACTGTTTGCTTCACTACTGCTTGGTTTTGTGAATTTAATATATGTTTGCCTTGTGTATGCACGTTGCTTGCTTAAATAGTTATGTTTGAATGAGTAACGAAGACTAAGGATAAATAGGAATGGGATCGAATTGATAATTAGGTAAGTTGACAGCCTCACTAAATATCTTGGAAGATGGTGGACGAACCGGGTCCATAGAGAACCCTACCGGGAACGTTGTCTCATACTGGACGGGGTATGGAGACCTTAAATGTTTTGACGCTCATACCGGACGGGATATGGGGACGGGCCGCTTCACCCTCATACCAGATGGGGTATTGAGGTTTATTGTTTTGGCATCTATACCAGACGGGGTATGGGGACGACCCTGGAATTAAGTTGTTAAGGTGAATGGTTCACGTGTAGTGGGGACCCCTATGGATCTCCATGGATACTGGTAGGCTGATAAAAGAGAAAATTTGTTGATTGATGATTGAAATATAAAAGTATGACACGTGTTATGTTACAGAGTGCGTATGATTTAATGATAATGTTATTATTTTCATAAGTTATTTTCATGAATCTCACCGAGATAAGTGGACAGTAAAGGGTATTATTATTGATAAATAAATTTGTTACAAATTGTGCTCCATTGGTTGTTTTTGTTTTCTACCAGTCTTTACTTTTGTGACAGTGAGATAGTGTGACGTCTTTACTGAGATAGTACAGCTCATTCCTTACTTACCCATTTCAGATCAAGAGGACTTGGTTCCCGAGACCGTTCTGCAGGAAGACGGCGAGTAGAAGCCTAAAGATTTTATAGTTTTCCTTATAGCATTCATTTCTAGTATTTCCTTTAATTAGCTTATTCTTTCATATCTTTAATACGTTTTGGTTATTGTGTAAGGGATGTTAACCATAATCCATTTTATTTCACTTCCGCACTTAGAATTTTTATATACATTTCCTTTTAATTTCCATGGCCGTTACAGTTGGTATCAGAGCTGCGTTCCTCGGACTCGTCCCTTACAGAATAATACTTAGAGAAATACCAACCGATGAATCATTACTCAACCCTTCCTTGTGAAATGCAGGTGCAGAGAGATGATGAGAGGAAGACCCCCACTAAACCAAGCAGCCCGGGATGATTCGCTTCGGGAAGATGTAGACAGAATATTTGAGATGCTAGAAAGGATCATTGCTGCCCAGCAAGGTCGAGAGGAGAGAAGGGAGTTACCTGACCCTCCCCCACTACCACAGGTTGGGCCACCGCTGCAGCGAGAGGATCTCGAGCCACCTTGGCACGAGCCTGCTCCTCCACAATACCACCCGTCACTACTACCGCAGTATAATCTGGTGCCCCAGCCACAATATTACCCGGCACCGTCACAGTATAATCTAGTGCCCTCACTATATTAGCAGGTGCCACCACAGTGGCCCCCTAGTCTATCTTCAGCCTGGCCCAATCCCCCTTCCACGGGACCCAACTCTTTCCTTGATTGACCCGAGTTACGTAGAGAGGTACAGGAGACTGAACCCTTCCACTTTTGCAGGAGAATCCTCTTTCGAAGATGCCCAGTACTGATTGATAGAGACAGAGAAGGCTTTCAAGACCTTAGAGTGATTCCCGAGCAGAGGGTTACCCTTGTTTCCTACATATAGATGGGGGAAGTAGATCGTTGGTGGGAGCTCAAGCAGACCACCCTGCCTACACCAGTCACTTAGGAACAGTTCTTAGCAGCCTTTCATGTGGAGTACCTCCCCGAGCACATCCGACATTTAAAGGAGATGGAGTTTGTCCAGCTAATTTATAAAAACATGACGGTGTCGGAATATGCTCGTAAGTTCCTAGAGCTGGGCTGATACTCCTATGAGACATTGATGGATGAGGGCATGAAGGCTAAGAGGTTCCAGTGGGGCCTCTGCCCAGAGATCAAGCAACACTTATTTGTACTAGAGCTCAAGACATACTCAGCCGTTCTGACAAAGGCACAGATTGTGGAGAGGAGTTTCAACACCCTTTCTCAGTCAGCAGGGAGTCACAGACCCTCAGCTCCACCCCGCAGACCAGCACCTACTGCGCATGTCCAACAAAATAGGAGGCCCAGACTGGTGATCCAGGCTCCCCTTCAGGCTCCAAGGGCAGCATGTGGTAAGATCTGTCAGCACTGCTGTAGGAATCAAGGGGACCGACTATGTTATCGCCTCAATAACACCTGTCGCATATGTGGTAGTGCCCAGCACTATACGAAAGAGTGCCCGAGGAACCAGAATCAAGGAAGACCTCCTATTCAGGGCGGGTTTACAACCTCACACAGCAGGATGCCGATGCCGACCCGGACGTGGTACAGGGTATGTACACTATCTGTAACCATATTGCTCATGTTTTATTTGACACTAGTGCATCGCATTCATTTCTTTCATATGTTTTTGCATCCAAATTTAATGTATTACCTGATAAACTTGATTCAATGTTATTTGTGTCTACTGCTGGGGGTGAAACACTATTGGAAGAAGTTGTTTACAGGGCTTGTGTTGTTGAGATAGCAAATAGGAAACCGAGTGTGGACCTAATAGGATTAGACACGGGGAATTTTGATGTAATTTTAGGGATGAATTGGCTAGTGGCGTATCATGCCACCATAGATTGTTTTAGCAAGAAGGTTATATTTAATCCTCCTAATGAGGAGTCATTTACAAATTAATAAAATCATTTAGTACTTATTCCTTGATGGCAAGTTTTCTTATTTATCAAGTACTTTAATCTTGCTATTTTCTTTAATTAGGCAAGTCCAAGAAAGAGAATAATATTCAAGAGATTCTGGTAGTCTGAGACTTTCCAGACGTGTTTCCGAACGAACTACCCGGACTACCAGTAGACAGGGAAGTCGAGTTCACTATAAACCTATAGCCAGACACCCAGCCTATTTCGGTTACTCCTTACCGTATGAGCCGTGTTGAGATGGAAGAGCTGAGAAAACATATCACTGAATTGTAAGACAGTGATTTTATTAGACACAGTGTGTCCCACTTGGGTGCCGGAGTCACTTTTGCCAGGAAGAGAGATGGAACGTTGAGACTGTATATTGATTACAGAGGATTGAACAAGGTCACAATCAAGAACAAATATCTCATTCCCATAATTGATGACCTCTTCGATCAGCTGCAGGGTGCGCAAGTCTTCTCCAAAATAGACCTGCGATCAGGTTACCATCAGGTGAAAATAAGAACAGAAGACATCCCCAAGACGACCTTTCGAACCAAGTACGGACACTATGAGTTCTGGTCATACCATTAGGCTAACCAATGCCCCGCCCATCTTTATGGACCTGATAAACAGGGTCTTCATAGAATTCTTGGATCAATTTGTTATCGTGTTCATCGATGACATCTTGGTCTACTCAAAAAGCAGAGAAGAACATCCTCACCATCTAGTCCAAGTTTTGCAGGTCCTTTGAAAAAAGAAGCTATATGCAAAGTTGAGTAAGTGTGGATTCTCGCTTGAGTATACCGTCTTCCTAGGACACATCATATCGAAGGAATGAGTATCAGTGAATCCCGAAAAGGTTGAAACGGTACTTAGCTGGGAGAAGTTGACATCAGTTAAGGAAATCTGTAGCTTCCTGGAAATGGCAAGTTATTACCGCAAGTTCATCGAATGATTCTCTAGCCTAACAACTCCCCTAACCCGACTCACAAAGAAGAATGCCAAGCTTGAGTGGAATGAGGACTGCGAAAGAAGTTTTCTAAAATTAAAGAAGCGGCTGACCACTACACCCGTGCTGGCTTTACCGAGTGGATCGGAGGGATGTACAGTTTATAGTGATGCCTCTTATCTAGGCCTGAGTTGTGTTCTAATGCAGCATGGGAAGATTATAGCTGTTTAATTTTTTTTTAATATAATTATTTATTAATTAAATTAAATTTATTTTATTTTATTTAATTTGATTTAATGAAATAATAATAATAATAATAATAAAAAAAAGGGTGAAAAATTAGTTAAGGATTTAATTGAAAATAATTTTGGAAAAAATGGGTGAAAATTTGGGTTATGGAGGTATTTTTAATAGAAAAATCGAAAACTGATGGTCAAAATATAATTTAAAAAAATTACGCCACGTTAGATGCTTGGTCAGAAGCCTCGACCAACCAGGACGCGCCAAGTGGCAGAGCCGCTGATGCGGGGGAAACCACGTGGGCGATCTGCATACGCGCGATCGAACGACTGAGATCTGTTCCCGCACGCACGGACAGTCCAGATTCAAAACGTGTGTGGATGGCCCAGATTGCATTGCGCACGGAAGACCCAGATTAAATCACAATGAACGGTCCATATTCACTTCCTATTTAATCGTGATCGGACGATCCAGATTAAAAGCGATGGACGGCCCAGATCAAAAGCGGATGGGTATAAATAACCGTATATGCACCCAAACCCTAACTCTAGCCGCCAGAGCCCCTCGCCGAATAAGACAACCCAGCCGCCGGGGAGTCGACTGTCGCAGCACCGGAGTAATTTTTGACTGCCAAATGAGGTAAAAAAATTTCCTCTTGCACAAAATTCAATTTTAAACCCACTCATGGCCAAATCGGAGTGAAAGAACCGGCCAATTGGCCGAAAAATACCGCCGCCACAGGGTGTTTCGAAAAACACCTCCGATGAAGCCCTTCCCGATTCTTGTTCAATGTAATTTTTCCACCGTTGTGATCATCGTTTCCTTCTCTATAAGTTGACCGAAGCAAAATACCTAACCGCAATGTGATCCAGAGGAGGTGCCGTACCGGAGAGCTCCACTACTGGTGAATTTCGCTTTTATACATTTTTTTTGGGCCCACCGAGGGCCCTAAGTGTGTTTTCTCGCAGGAACCAATGCAAATTTGGTTGAATTCTGCCGAAAATGACTTAAAATAACCAACCCGAGGCGAGTCACCGCCGTGAGCGGAAGCGCCATCGCCAGAGCACGGCGGAGCCGCCGTGTCAGATTTCTGAAATTGGCCGAGTAGGCCCTAGGACTGATTTTAGATTTTTTTGGGACATTTGTAGGTACCATAAGCGCGTTTCAATTCCCGAAAAAAAATTTAGGGAACCCAGGGACCGCCCATAGGCGCAATAATCATTTAGTTTTTGGCATCAAATCAGGTAAGGACCCCTCACCCTATTTCCTATCATAGATGTGAAGTTTGGATAAATAATAATACGATTTTTTGTACAAGTTAGATAAATATGCATAATTAATTATGAATTGCTAATGGATCTCGAAATCGGACATTGTTCTCTATTGATTCTTGTTGATTTATTTTACAATTTAAATGCATGATGATATCTGGTTTAGAGTTTTAAATGCATGTATTACTGTCCTACTGGACTACTGTGTGATTTTAGAATTTAAGATATGATTGTATTACCGGATGCATGTTCATTATTTATGTGATTGTGTTTAATTTGATAACGGAGATTAAGGATAAACAGGAAAGGGATGTGATCTAATAAACATATAAGTTGACAGCCTCACTAGATATCATGGGAGTTGGTGGACATAACAGGTTCATAGGGAATCATACAATGAACGTTGTCTCATACCGGACGGAGTATTGAGATTTAATGTCTTGACGCTCATACCGGACAGGGTATGAGGACGGCCCTGGAATTAAGATTGTTAAGGAAAAAGGTTCACGTGTAGCGGAGACACCCCTATGCATCCCATGGATACTAGTAGACTGGTAAAATGAAGAACGGTGATGATTAGTTATTGTCAATGAATATGAATTTATGATATATTTTATGTTATTGATTGTGCATGAAGTTATGATCTGCATGATGTTATTGTCTTTATAGGTTGTTTTCATAAATTCCACAATGATAAATGAACTGTAAATGATTTTATTTATGATAAATGAATTTATTTAAATTTAGTGCTCAATTGGTTGTTTTTTGTTTTCTACCAATCTTTACTTCTGTGTCGGTGACATAGTGTGATGTTCTTACTGGGTTAGTGTAGCTCACTTCTTATTTAACCATTTCATATCAAGAGGACCTGGTTCCCGAGCCTGATCCGCAAGAAGACTGCGAGTATATACTAGATATTTTATAGTTTCCTTTATTTTTCCATGTAGCATATTTTTTTCAAAGAATTTATTCCGTGATGTTTGTTTAGTACTTTTAAGTTATCGTGTAAGGAATGTTAATCTTAACCTTTATTTCGCTTCCACATTCAAATTATTATATGTATTTTCTTTTAAATTTCCAGAGCGGTTACATAATGACTTATTTATACAAAAATATCAAATAGTTATTAACAATAATAGCAATTTATTAACAACTAGTAATAGTTAGTCCAATAATGGTTAAATTATAAAATAGTGACAATAAAACAGGTAATGACTGTTTTAAAGTGAATTTGATTTGTCTTTATGAAATAATCTTTTTTTTTTCGATAACCCTCGCATATTTTAAAAGGATAGCCTTCTTATGTTGGATTTTCTCAATTGAATATAATATATTAAATTTGATGTTTCTTAAAGAATAAAACGGACCTAAATAAATAATCTATAATTTGTTGAATAATTAGTAAAAATTTTAACTTCTATGAACCAAAAATCCTTATTGTAAGCTAAATTTTTCATAAATTGCATTATAACTCTATAAGTTTTGTTGTTTATCGTGATTGTGCACTAATAGGCCATGCATGCACTTGGTTATTAATGAGGTGCTCTAGAGAGTTTGCCACAATTTCCATCAGAGGGTTCCTATTCCACACTAGTTAAACTCATTCTATAAAGGTCATGAAACTTGATTAATGGTTTAGTTCATCCTTATATTCATCATGGTTTTGCATTATTCACATTATAGGAAAAAGACTAATTAATAGTGCTTTAATAAATTAACTAATGAGTTATTATTACATATATAAACCTAATTCATAGGATTGTTAATATCATATGTTGGGCTATTATCATCATTGATATCTCAAACTGGTTGTAATCTCATTCCATTTGATGTTTTATTTAGTGATTTTCTTCCTAAATTTACTTCTAACTTTTTGTAACTAATAATTATAATTTAAGTCTTTAACAATTATTTAATCACATTATCTTTCAAATAAATTTCTCTTTCTTACAATTAAAAGTCTTATTCTTTGCAATAACTATTGTCACTCAACAGTTATAGACCATAAACACAAAAAAATGTTCGTTTTATGTTCAGTAGAATATTTTGTAAGAAGTTTCTTAACCATTCGACCTCATCACTAGCCATCCCTAAAGCAATAAACTTTGACTCCATTATGGATTTAACAGTAATAGTTTGTTTGGTTGATTTTTAAGTGATGGCACTATGACCAATGTTGAATATGTAACTATTAGTGGATTTTATCTCATCTAAATATGAAATCTAATTATTATCATTGTATCTTTTTAATATAATAAAAAATCTAGTATATAGAATATCATAGTTCATGGTACCTCTTAGATATTTCATTAATCTTATTGATGCAGTGATTTTAACACAAAAATTATATTTATTGCACCCATGTATTTCATATAGAATTTAGAAAAAAGCAAACAATTTGTTTTATATATTATATTAAGACTAGTACTACAAATAAGCATATTATCTATATATAAGCGTATGATCACACAATCACTATTAACAAGTTTTATATACACATATTTATCCATTTTAATAAAAAAATTGTGCTAAAAATTTCTTATGTCATTCTCTCTTTACTGATTTCAAATCATATAAAAATTTAAGAAGTTTGCGGACTTTATTTTCTTAATCATGAATGAAACAACCCTCACTTAGTGCCATATAAATTTTTTTCTTCCAAAATACCATTTAAAAAGACTATTCAATTCAACATCCATTTAGTGAATTTCTTTTCAAAAATAGAAGAAACTCTAGTTACATAGGCAAAATTATTAAAATAGTATATTATTTTTTAGTAAAACTTTATACAACATGAACATCTTAAAGAAGAGTTTTCATATATGTAAGACTAAGAATTGTGGTTAAAGAGAGAGGAGAATTTAAATGTGATTATTGTAATTCAAACTATATATAAACCCTAATAACAAACTATCAAAATAATTGAACAATAAGTATCAAGTTTAGATAAATACATGAGAATATATGTAAGATGCATGCATGAATAATAACAAGTATTTCTTCTTCCATATCTCTCTCAATATTTCTCTTTCGTTAATTTATTTCTTTGTATCGGTAATCTATCTCTCTATGTTATTCTTGGTGTATGAGGAAGTGTTCTTGACCCAAAAGAGAGGTTTTTTTTTATAAAAAAGATGAAAATAGGTGGTCAATTTTTGAAATAATTTTTGTTTATGCTCGGTGGATTTTGCTTAAATGCCCCAAAAAGTGAAAGTACATAAAACTCCTCCGGATCCGAAAAGCAAAAACCTCGCCGGAGACCGGGAATCTGTTCTCTAACAATTCTAGAACCCTAACAAACCCTCGTTGTCTTTCTGTCATCAACCTTACCTTGGAAATCATCCATTCCGGTAGATTCTCCTCCATCGGAAGTAGAAACAAAGTAATGATTCCAGAGATGCACGTCCATATATGATGCCAATTCTGAAAGGAGGATTCACTGTTTGCTCGAAGTGCTCTGCTACTCGATCCTCACTCTCTACCAATACAAGTAGTAAGTCTCTTTAGACGATCGTGGTCTACTTCCATTCTTCTTCGCTTCTCATTTCGTATCCATTGTTTAAACTGGTTTTTGTTTAGACATGCATGTGCCATCTCTTTGCTCTATGAAGCAGCTTATGAAACTTTTTCAATTAGACTTGATGCTCCTCTCTGGGTCGGGTTTCATTTTGTGGTACCCTGCTGACCTCGGGAATTTCATTTTATGATAAATTGAAGGGTACTAGTTATCTCCATCTTTGATTTATTATCTTTTTTTGAGATTCTTGCTTGACAGTATATAGAGAGGTTAGAAATGCTGTCTGCGGGTCTGATATTCAATGGCGTGGAAGGTCATATGCTGCTTCTCTTCCGTCTGAAAGGCCAAAATCCCAGAATGTTCGCAGAAGAGTTTCAAAAGATGAACGGCGAACTATGGTGGAGTCCTTCGTGAACAAGTACATATATTTTTTTTTCTCGCCTCTTCTAATAGCTATAGAAATTCACAGGCCGTTTATTTCCCCGAATAATTATTTCCGACATTCCTCCTGTTGTTTTCTAGGAGCAAAATGAATTTGATGGCCATTAAAATTTTTGTCGTGACTTTTTTTAAAAAAAAATAATTTTGTGGTTGTGACTTTTCCCAGAAAGAAAATCCATGAGTGGAAGAATCACTTCTTAAGAGATGAAAAGTTAGCCTTTTCTTTTCTTAACACATGGAAGAGATGAAAAATTGGAGTGCAAAAGGTTTGTAATACAGAATACATTAAGTTTAAAAATTTTCTAAATAGATCAGGAATCATGACTCTTTTACATACGAAACTATTGAAGTATGTTATTGTATTTCTAGTAATTTTATTATTGTTACTTCTTTGGTACGCTATTATGCCCCCCCCAACTCTCACACAAATTCACTAGCATAACATTAATAATCCTCCATCTGATATGTCATGTTCTTTTATTGGAGTATCCAAGTGGTTTTAGTATTGCCTTGATCACCTATGGGAAAGCAATTGAAGGCTTTGAGGTCTTATTGTTGCTAATTGATTTAGTAGTGTAGTTTGGCTTGGATTCTTTGTATTTTTGTTTATTACCTCAATTCAAATAAACACTTTGACTTCTCCGTTTTGTTCTCTATTGAATGGGGCAGAGATCATATTAAGAGGAAAGTGATTATAGATAACAAGGATGAGGTATCCTCTCCAAAAATGAGAAAAAAAAGCAAGAAATAAAACAAGTTCGGAAATTTATGTGTCGCTTATCTTGACATAAGACAGCTTCCCCAATTCCTTTGCAGAATGGATAATAAGACAGCTTCCCATTCCTCTGCAGCGTAGATAAAGGCAATTCCCAAAAACGAACCTTTGCGCATACAGTGGCCAGACTTAGCATCCTATCCCAAATAAGATGAGCGTTTAAACTTTATCTTGAATAACCTATTTCCGAACGTAGCATTCTCTCCTGAATAACTTTAATCTTTTACAATTTTACTTCTTGAATGACTTAGTTTTACATTGTATGCTTGCTCATATTTAAGTTTAATCTTCTCAATAGCAGGGACGAGAATTTAAATGATCAGGAAAGTTTGTTTATTATTAAGTTGCCAAAGTATCATATATGCTATGAGGATATTATGCATGTAGAGTTGACTGAAACAATGATCAAACTATATTAGTAATTTTAGTTGCAAGAACTAATCATTTAAAGTGACCTTTTCTCTTGAAAGTGTTTTCATTCTTAGAATCATAAAATTTATTGTGGACTTCTTTCTTCATTCTCAAGTTGTTTAGGTTATAATTTTCTAGTTTCTTTGTATTGAAGTCGATTAAGAATAGTGTTATCATTTGTATATTTTTAGTGACAATGAAGAGCTGATGTGAATTTATTATTCAAATAAATATTTATTTGTAAATAGTAAGGTTTGAATGGATGTGGTTTCATGAACTTTTTGTAGGTACAGGAGAGCTAATGAAGGAAAGTTTCCAACTTCATCTGCAACTCATAAACAAGTTGGTGGTAGTTACTATGTTGTTAGAAACATTCTTCAAGAACTAGAATCCCAATCTAAGGCATCTCCCTCAAACATTGAGAATGAATATTCAATGGGAAAAGAGCTAATTCAAGAGAATGAGTCATTGCCTAAAGCAGGAACTCGAAATAATGGCCACTCAGAAGCTATCGATAATGTGGAAACCATTAGTACTCGTGACGAACATCTATATGCAGATGGAGAGCTGCAAACTGTCACTTGGGCTGAAAAAACTTTGTCTGAAGGGGTTGCGAAGTGCCCAATTGCAGTAAGTATCTATAGTATTGATTGTTCAGTCAGCTGTAATTTTGTTGTTGAGATAAACGAGAGAAAGTTGTATTAAATGTAGGCACCAAGGGGGTTCTGCCCATTTACAAAATATTTACAAGTCAATGAGCATATCTACAATAAAACCAAATCATCAAGGCTGGTAAGGTTATGTCCTAGAATGATGGACCCAAAAAAGTGAAAGCATTTGTTCTTGATGTTGCGAAAGCTATCCTCTTTGCCTTCAAAAACACATTTATTTCTTTCTTTCCAGAGGATCCAAAGGATGGTAAGAGGGATAAGTCGAAGTTTCTTATTTCCTTTGCATAAAAATTCCGAGGCCTTCAATTCATTCTTTATAAAACCAGCAGTAACCCATTTGATTCCAAGGAGTCCTATGACCATAGTCCATAAGTTTTGGGTGAAAGGACAGTGGAGGAGAAGATGTCTACATGATTCTGCATTTTCTTTGCAAAGGAAGCATCTATTGGTTAATATGATACCTCTTTTCATAAGATTGGCAATGGTAAGGATCCGTTCTCTTGTTGCCTCCCAAGCGAAAAAGGAAATGTGAGGGGGCATGCTGGTCTTCCAAATCATTTTTCCGGAAAATCTGAATTCCTCACCTCATTTTGGCCTGTCAAATGGTAATAAAATGATTTGACCAAGAAGTTGCCATTGCTGCCAAAAGACCAGCGGAGTTATCCTCTTTATTGGTGCCTTGAAACTCGGCCAATAAAGATAACAGATTTTCATATTTTTCTAACTCCTAGTCTTGTAAGTTCCTGTTAACTGCAATATTCCATCCTCTGCCATTTTCAACATCAAAAGCTCTTTCAACCAGCATGTTTTTGTTTTTGGAAATTGCATAAATTAGGGGGAATCAGTTCTGGAGCTTGGCTGGGCCGCACCAATGGTCAGTCCAGAAAAAAAATTTGCTGCCTCTTCCTGCAGACCAGACCGCACAGTCAAAGAAACAGTCATTGATGTTTGTGATGGCCCTCCAAAGACTTTTGCCGTAGGTGTTATGTGTCCTGCTATGTTCCTTTTGTCTATCATTTAAATTCCACTCACAATCTATAATTTTTTTCCACAAATTATTGCCTTCGTTTCAGAATCTCCATATCCATTTACCATGGAGAGCTTTGTTCATTGTGGTTAGGGATCTTAGACCAAGAACCCCACATTTTTGGGATTGCTTCACATCATCCCATTTTAAAAGATGGAATTTTGTTGCGGATGCAAATATGGAAGGCACAACAAGAATAAAAAATTGACGTTCAATTAAATATGAAATGCTAATTAGTATTAAGATTTCTAAATAGTTAGAATTCTAATTAGTATTAGATTCCTTAATAATATATATATTTTTCATTAGTACTTGATCTCTAAATAGTGTAGAATTTCTAATATTTTAGTAGAGTATTTCTAATTAGATTTAGATTTCAAATTAAATTAACATTTCTAAATAATAATTGCAACTTCTATGTAAAGGGATATGCTTGATATTAATAAAAATAGGTCAGAATATTATTTTAAACTACGAGATTTGAGTTCTCTCTAATGAGATCTAAGGTAGCAGTTCCCTTTGATGAGTTGTAAGTTCTTTTCACAAAATAGGTTGCTCTCGCAATAAGAATAAGGTTGTTAATCCTTTATTAGAAGACGATTTTGTTATTAACTGCTCGGTGACTCGATCTTTAATCAGGGAACATAACAAATTTCCTCTTATTTTCTTCACTGCCCCAAAGAAATCTATATTGAATCTTCTCAAGTCTTTTAGCCACTTTGGTTGGGATGGTGAGAACAGAGAGAAAATAAGTTGGAAGATTGGAAAGAGTGTTTTTAATCAAAGTTAATCTTCCACCCTTGGAAAGAAAGTTTCTTTTCCAACTTGCAAGTCTTTTTTTCAAATAGATCAACAATCGGGTCCCAACATGCTCCATCCTTATGATTTGCACCAAGGGGAACATCAAGATATTTGATAGGGAGATGAGAAACTTTACAGTTCATCACACTTGCAAGGAAATCTGTTTCATTACTTAAACCTATACCAACCAATTCCGATTTTCTCATGTTTATACGCAAGCCGGAGACAACTTGGAAGGAGAGGAACGTACACCTCAGATTAACGAGGTTGCTGACTTCAGGTTGGCAAAAGAGTAATGTATCATCAGCAAAGAACAAGTATGTTATTTCCATGTTGTTTTCTTCCCCACAGTTATGCCTTTAATGAGTCTTGATGTTCTTGTCTGCTCAAGTAATTTATTCAAAACTTGCATAACTAGGATGAAGAGCAATTGAGAGAGGAGGTCACCTTGTCTCAAGCCTCTTGATGCAGTGAAGCACGAGGAGGGACCGCCATTAATCATCACAGCGAAATTAGTTGTAGTAATGCACATTCTGATCCATCTCCTCCATTTAATCCAGAAACCAGATTTTTCTAGCATGTAATCAATGAAGTCCCAGCTTAATTGCACAGAATCCCTTTTTTCTTATTGCGAGGCAGATCGCCAACAACCTCATTTGTTATCATTATTGCATCTGTAATCTGCCTTCCTTCTAAAAAAGCGTGCTGATAGTCACAGATAATAGATTTGAGTAATTTTGAGAATCTTTTGACCTGTACTTTTGCAAGTAGTTGGTAGATAGATCCGATCAGACTAATTGGTCTGAAATCATTAAAGCACCTGACCCCTTCATTTTTGGGGATTAGTACAATAAAAATGGAGTTTATTGATTTTACAAAGGAACCATGCTTATGAAAATCATTGAAAAAGCCAAGAACGTCCTTTTTTACCTCTTGCCAAAAGCTTTGGAAGAATTTCATGTTGAAGCCGTCGAGTCCAGGCGCTTTGTCACCATTGCAATCTTTTAGACACGCAAATATTCCATGTTCAGTGAATTCAGATTCCAAGAGTACCCTATCAGCTTCCCCAATCTTGTTGAAGCATAAATTATCTAGCTTTGGTCTGTTATGAAATTCTTCTTTGTATAGTAGCTGGAAGCGCTTTCTTGCTGCTTCTCTCATGTTCTCATTCCCTGTGATAGAATCCCCATCTACCAGAATATCTTCCACATAATTGGTTCTTCTTCTATGATTGGCGAGGCAATGGAAATATTTTGAATTTTTATCACCCTCTTTGAGCCATTTTTCTCTGGCTTTCTGTTTCAATGAGATAGCTTACCAATGCATTCGGTCAGCCACTTTAAGTCTCAATTTGTTCCTCTTTTCTTTACCTTCCGAGTCCAAACCACTCTCGGTTTCAATAAGATCAAATTTAGCCAGCTCACTCAATAGGTCAGTGACATGTTCTTCCTCCTTAAGCCCAACCTCCTTGGTCCATTTTTTTTCTTTCATTTTTCAGGCGGAAGAGTTTAGTGGCAAGTCCGTAGCTGGCGGTTCCCTGAATAATAGTATCTTTCCAGAAACCAGAAATCATGGCTCTATAGCTATCAACTTTCAGTCAGCTGTAATTTAGAAAATAAACTAGGGTTTCCAGAGACTGCAGATCATAAAATGATTCACAACTAAGAACTAACAGAACCTTTCTGAGACAGAATTTCACATGCTTCATTTATAGATTTCAGAAGTATTTTCCATGATAGTTTCATTCTGGTGGTTTATGTGGCTTCTTGTGGTACATTCTTTTTAATGACTAGTTAAAGATCTCACTTTGAAAAGCTGAAAAACATTGCTTTCGTTGCTTGTTTGTAGAGAGCCTACCAAATTTCTCTTTTGGTTTTGTTACTTCTTTCCAGCTGGCTGTGATGAGAGTGAACTGTTTTGGCAGCATATCCTGGATTGAGTTTAGAAGCCACCGTGTTTGTGATGTCTATAGAACAAAGATAGTTTTGAGGTGATGAGCATAAGCCTTGTTGCTTTTCTATAAGTAGTCCCTTTTCCATGTTGCAAATCTCCTTCAAATTTAGTCACCACTGGATCACACGAAGATCCACCACTGGATCACACGAAGATCCACCACTGGATCACACGAAGATCCATCTTTGAATTTAGCTTCTTGAGGAAGACTAAGATACTTCAATAGAATAGAGGCCACTTGGCATCCCAAATGCTAGAAATTATTCACCTCCGGTACCTCCCGAAGGCCACAAATCCAATTTGGCCAAGTTCATCTTTAAGCCCGACATGACCTGGAAATAGAGAAAAATACATTTGATAGAAAGGAGAGCATCTCTATCATATTAGGTGAGATCTCCACAACATTCTCCTTGTCAACCTGAAATAATTCAGATCCCTTTCCAAATTATCCAGACAATCAACAATTTGCATTAGCTCTAGATTTTGCTTCCTAACAATCTCCTCCATAATTAACTTACCAAACTCACACTTTATATTTAAAAAAAAAAAAAAAAACTAACCGAACTCTCCCCTGGCACAATCCCACCTTTCCTTGTCAATCTGAGATAATCCAGATCCTCTTTCAGATTATTCGAACAATCAATAGTTTACATAAGCCAATCCCTCCTAGCATCTGTGTCTTTTACTGGCCCGTTGCTTTGTTTAGAAGCCACTTAGCAATGTAGTCCCATATCCTATATATATTTTTTTAAATAAGTCCCGTATCCTATACATTCCCTCAATTTTTTAACTAACTCGTAAAACCAGGACTCCTCAACCTCTTTTTTATAAATCTGAATGAACAATGCCTTCTAGTGCTACCCCCACTAGGCATAGGGGAAATGATTAGAAATAAAGTCCATCAGTAACTTTTGCAGCGAGCTTGGAACCTGCCAATGAAAAAATAGGGTGTACATATTAAATGGTGAATTCTGGAAAAATTAGGCTTTTCCTTGGAGTTGAACTAAGTCCATCTGTCCGGTGTCAGTGGAAGATCAATAAGACTAAGCTTATTCAATAGCCCCCTACTTTCCTTTAAGCACACCCTAGAGAAAGAATCCCAAGACCTCTTTCGAGCAAATAACACTATATTTAAATCTCCATCAATCACTCAATGGAGTTGTCCTAGCCTATGAGTATCCCCAATGTGATTCATAATAGCTCCCTATCCCTACCTCCTCTCCAATATACACATTTTTTAAAATAAAAAATGTGAAAGTGTATATTGATATAAGCACCAATAAGGTATCGCCTATGTACAAAATTTACAAGTCAATTAAAGTATAAAAAAAGTTTTCTAAATCCTCCCTAGAATATAGAGGATGACCCCTTAACAAAAATCTGAGGGCCTGGAACCATCTATTCTTAATAATATCAAAACCATCTACATTTTCAACCCCATCAAAAAGCCCTTCTATTCGTTTCATTCCACACCATCCAAAAAATAGTAAGCGGAATGATCTCTAGTGTCTTCCTGTGACCAAAAAATGCCCTTCCAAACCACAACTCTTCCCTCATGGAACTTGCTTTCACCCAATTAACACCAAGCATCCCATAAACTATACTCCACAGCTTATATACCAGTTTGCTCATATTACGGAAAATTTAGGTGTGCCCCCTTAAGTTGGATATCTTTATTTCTACCACTTCATGTGGTTCCAGAAAAAATGAAAAGGAACATAAGTTGCCATTGAAGGGTTCCTTTTTTGTTGGGGTATGGTTTGTAGTTGGATCATAATGTTAGAATTTTCAAGAAAGGATTTCAACCACTACTTATATTGTGGGATAGAGTGTTTTTTTTTTCTTTGCTTCTCTTTGGGTAAAGGCTCAAAGTTTAGGGGATGCCTTCATCTACTTTGAAAAGGGTTTAGGTTCAGATTTTTTCTTGATGTCATTTTCCTTGTTATTTTCTGCATGTTGTTTTACTTGAGGTGCTTTGTTCTTTCCATCTTGAGGATACATTGTCTTTTCTAACATTTTTCCTTTATTGAAAAAGAAAATGTCCATCTTATGGTTGATTGCCCTTGATAAATTACTGTGGTTATCTTTTACTTTTAGTTTTTATCCTTCATGCAAGTGTTACTTCATTATAACTTTATATGTGCTTTTTATATGTTTGGTAATTCTCTCACGTAATGTGTTTTCTCTTTCATGACATGGGGTGACACTCACTTGGTGCTTGTTGATACTATTATTCTAAAAAGAAACTTGTCTACTTGCTTGCAGGGCCATTCTGATATTGTTCAACCAGAAACTAATCTTCTAAAACGTGATCATATAGAAAATTCCCATCCTGTCTATCGTAAACTTGAGGATGTAAATGATCCTTGCAGTGATCTTTCTGATACTGTTGCAGCATATCATCCAAATAAAAAAGGAATAGGTAAGACTCTAATCAGTGTCTTGAAATAATAGAGGATAAAAATATGGAAACTTAGGATTGTCTTTCAAAGGTTGTTGTGACCATTAGTCATCTCCTAAAAGGAGAATATCAAGAAATTGCTGATGCTTCCTCAATTGTGCTGAACCAGAACCTAAAGGAGAAGCTGAGGAAGTTTGCTATTCATATTCCGCGACTACAAATCACCAGAAAAAAGAGCAAGCTGTATTGAAATGCTTGCTGCAATCTGATGGTCGAAATCAGAAAGTTGAGCGTCCACCAGAGTCCCTGAAATTGGGAAGTAGCCCCCCAAGAAATTTCATGATAAAGCAAACTGTACTTAACGACAAAGAGGATTCCAACAGTGTAGAAAATGAAGCTGAGAAATGTCAACGATCCTCAGATTCTGAAAGATATACAAGGTGGGTTTGATTCTTTAATAGATGTGCTCATTTTGAAACTGGTTCAACAATTTGCCTTAATCTTGTTTATATGATAATTCTTTTTGTTTGAGAGGAAAAGAAGAATACTATAGACAAGGCGCCGAAGGAGCACTACTCAAAAAACATTTTTTTATCAAGAAAGTTAAAATAAAGTAGGTTCTCGAAAATTTTCTTCATCAAGAATAGCTGACCTGCAAACATAATACTCTAAATCTGAAACCAATTATCTCTAGTTTTACCAAAAAGATAGCAAATTCCCTAAAACTTATTTTTATTTTATGTCTTTGAAATCAATCCAATAATAGCCAGAGGAATGGCTGAGATGCTTCTTCATAGAATTTTAGACTCGGAGACCATCCAAGCCCTAATATGATCTTCCACATTGCGAACAATTATGTGAACGTTCTCAAGAAGATATATAGGACAGCAACTGACCACAATTCTTTCCTTTCCATCAAATTGTTCATGGTACAATTCTGTCCCATGTGGCTTCCTAGGCAAACTAAGGCCATCCATGGACAACTTTTCCTTTTTCAATTTTTACTTCCAAGGCAACTAGAAAGCAACTTGATTTTGGGATAAAATGTTTTGGTAGAAGGACTTCAGTTAGGAACACAACCCTTGAAAGGGAACATACCAGTTTGTCGTTCTTATTTGCAAACATCTTGCAGAGAATCGAAATCATCAATCTTCCGATGATGTAGATGACGAGGTAAATGGATGTCTCAAGTAGGGTTTCCAGAATGATTCAGCTCAAGAATATTGCTCCCCAAGCTTCCTTATCTCCTGCGAGATTGAAATATGTCTCTAATTATGCTTTCAAGTGCCTATTACTGCACCAATAATCCTTCCAGAAGCTTACTTAAAGGCCATTCCCAACCCTAAAAAATTCTCAGGAGCTGCTGCACCACCAAAATTCTCAAGAGCTGCTGCACCACCCCGATCTCTACTAATCCTTTTCCATAACCTATATTTCTATTAAAGCTGGGAAAATATTTGTTGGCCAAATTGTAATGAAGTTCATGGCGTGCCAGAATGTTGTAAGACTCAGTGCTGATTTAGTTCTGGTAAGCTAAACGAGATCTGTTTTGAGTTATTCAGGTGATTAGTTCAAATCATGCTCTCACTTTTGAACTAAGTGAGCTATGGTGAGTAAAATCAATGAAGTAATTGATGAACAAATAAGTAATTCCATTTGTTTGGGGGAATGAGCACATCCATTGAACTCTGCTAAACCTTGTGACTTACGGTTTTCGTCAAAAATGGAACTTCTGAAGGTAGCAGTTGTAGAAGACGAGGACCAGTTCCTTAGGTTGATACCGAATTTTCTTTAGTTAGATCTGTGTGAGCCTTCAAGAGATCTTTTGGTGAAATTGAAGTTATGTTGCTTTTCTCTATATCAAATAACTAACATCCAGAAATTGAATGAAGATAGAATTTGGTAGTCGAATACACATTTATATGATTCTTTCTGAAAAAGAGATTTAATCTAATTTGACTATAATTTTCTAAGCGTTATTTTCATTTTTAATTACTACACCTATTTTTATAAATTAGGAAATAAAAGCTGGAAAATATTTTTATTTATCATGCTGTTAACATTTTTATGTGACAATTGACTTTCATATATTTTCTGCCTTGAACATTTAATCTGATCCAAGGGTTCTAACATCATGGGGGCTTTTGTGTTAATATGCGAATATTAAGATGATAACCAATGTTTTCATCTCCAGTGAAATTTCAAAAAGGCAAAATGATGAGGCTGAATTTTCGAAGAAATCAACTATATGGAGTAGCCTCAAGTCATTTGCAGATGGACTTGTTGGGTTCTGGAGAAGACTGTAAATATCTGGTATGCTTGGTGACAGAATTTAATATTTAAAAAACTGCAATACTACTTTGAGTTAATGTGAGATATCAAGCTTTCTTACGTTGCTATTCTATATTTTATGGTAATATGTTATCCAGTATGGATTAAACTTTTCCTTTTCCAATATTCCTGCTATAGGGAGTATGGATTCTCTAATGCTTTTTGGCCATTTGGTTGACATGGCCGTAGTCAATAGTTCAATCTTTTTGATGGATTGAACTTGGAACGTTGGGATACTAAACTTTTCTGTGGAAATGCCTAGGATTTGGTTGAAGTAGAGATTTATGTACTTGGGCATCCAAACTGCTGTTTTTAATGATGGAAATCCTTCATAAAATTTTGTTACAAAGACACGGATGCACCTATCTAGCAAAATTGAGTTGATGTAAAGATAGACCACCTACAATTCCATTGCAAGGCTAAATTTTTCTTTTGTTGGGAAGATTGTGGGGGAGGAGACGAACATCAACTGAGCATCTTGAGAGAAGACACTGAGCGAGGAATTATACAAAGAATTGAAGAATGGCAAAGGCCCACTGGCGAGGCCGATGTTACGATATTGGTGGATTTGTAGGGAAAGGGCTAAAGGAGCGATGCTTGTACTGTTTTAACTAATCAAACAGGTAGCCTTTAGAAGGTTTATAATATAGAATTGCAGTTGAGGGGAAAGCTGTCTAGCTTTTAAAGTTTTATCTTGAGAAGTGCTTGCAAGGTAGAATGTCAAAGCTGTTTTTGGTTAATGATTAAGGGTTCATATCTTTTTGGCTCCTTGTGCTATGAATTTCTAAATGCCTATTTGATTAGACATTGTGTCTACTGCTTAAAACTAAATAAACAGAAGTGAAATTAGAAGTATAGCTTTTGATGTAAGGTAGATGATTATGAGATATAGTTTGTGTTATAGGAGTTAATATATAAGTTAAATAACTGTTATAAATAAACTATAAATTGCTTGGTGGTATGAGTTTATGAGCTAAATCATTTTATGCAAGTGTCTGATATAAATTATTTGTATGTGTTTTTTTAAATAATAAAAAAATAATTTTTTTTTGAAAAAAAAAAAAAAAAACTGATAAGGCTATTAGAAGCTAATTTCTTGCTAAAAATTTAATTTTTTATACTTTTAAATAAATTAAAACGTAAAGTGAGTGTAAAATATTGACTTTTAATTAATAGTAACCTTTATTTTGATTTGAACTTAAAAACAAATTTGACTTAACTTCATTGTAACTCCACAGATTGTTTTAAAACCAATTCAAAATAACAACTCCCAGAAATAATATATAAATATATATTTATATGCATATATTTTATATGTGTATATATATATATATATATATACAGAGTATAAAACACAATGATGATTTGTTTGAAAATTTCCCCAATATTTTTTAGTAAAATGAAAACGCCATATTGCATTAGAGTGTACAACTGCATGTGTGTGTATATATCTCACAATCCAATTTATTTATTTATCAACAAATGACATAACTGAACGGATACGAGCTTATGTTTTAGTAGGACCAAAATTTTATTTCAAAAAGGTCATTCGATTTGTTTGCACTTCATATTACGACGTATAAATTTTACCTGATGTGTAAAGCTAAAAAAAAAAAAAACATTTCAATTTTCAGTTTAAAACATTTTAACATATAATATATATATATATATATAGATATGTATGTATGTAAATAGATTTCATACACCTTGTTTTTCCTCATTACTTTTATTTCTTAAAATTTCATACATACCTTTGTATCATTTGGGAACTTTGTACTTCTGATTTTGACAAATAAAATTAATGATTATTCAAAAGTATTACTTTTTTGAATCATACATTAAATATATTTGATATATTTACCTAAACAAAAAAAAAAAAAAAAAAAAAAAGCAGACAACTTGAAGTTGATATGCGAGTGTTTTTTTTTTTCTTCATTTATTTTATTTATAATCATATTCTAATATTGTTTTATTTTTCTTTCAATAATAATTATGTTTTGTTAAGTTATACACGGTACTTCATAGTATAATTACATACACAAAATCATAATATTAATTGCTTGATAATGTGTTAAAAGAAATAAATTACCATAAATATGCATTTAATATCTACAAAGAGTTCAGTGTTTCCATTCTCATTAACAATTTAAATGGTTATTAATTTTTTAATTAGTAAACATAAATCAAATTAAATTTATATATGTATTAAACATAATTAATATTCTCGTGTTATATATTCGAATGTACAGCCATTATTCAATTGTCTGCGTATGACAACCGCAATGAAGCCGCCAACAAGTAGACGTCACATTTATCCAACGTTTGACCAAAATACCCTAAATTTATTTTTTATTTTAATAATTACGACTTCATGAATAAATTATTATTTTTTTATTTATAATATTTATATTGGTGTCTAAATATATTAATATATTTATTTTTTAAAAAAAAAATTAGAATTATAATTAATATTAATAATAATAATTTATCCCCAAAAAAAAAAAAAAAAAAAAAACATTTAATTTTCTTCATATCTGATCAAAACGAATCGTTTTTGTGTTTCTCTTCTTTCTTCCTTCCTTCCGGCATGTTCTCTGCAACTTCGCCTATTCCTATTCCTGTCTCTGTCTTCTCTCTGTGGTAAAACCCCAATTGTCAAAGTTGTTGTTATCGTTGCTTTCCCTTCAAGTTTCTTGTTTTATTTATTCTGTTAAAATAAATTTATTATTGTTTTTGTTCTACTGTTTAGCGACTTGTCTTGTGGGTTGATAATTCGGACGAATAACAGAAATGAACTTTTTCATTTTTTTTTTTTTTTTTTTTGACATTTTTTAGATACAGGGATTTGAAAAATATTACCTTCAGAGACTTCAGAATTGTATTCTGCTTTTTGGTTGTGTTTTGTGCCTATAAATGATTCCTCTTTCTTTTTGTAGATTTTTTGTTGTTCTCGAAGCTCTACAATTGTCCTGCGATTCGATTCTCTGTGATTCAAGGATTAAGTTTTTGACTCGTTGAATTTTAAAGGAATTCGGGGTTCCTGAGATATTGCGGTTGCTTGATTCTTTTGAAATTTAGCTATTGTTTTCTGTCATTTCAATACATTGATTTTCAACGATCAGAAGGGTTTTTTTAGGGGTTTATGTTCGATGGAGTTTAGGGCCTGGGGGTGAGAATTGTGAGGGTACTGAAGTTGGTTACATGGTTTTGATGGTTGCTTGATTATTTTACTGGGCGATATACAAGTACAGAGACCTATTTTTTTGGGTGTTTTATCTGAGTGGAACTAGAGGTACTTTTGAATTGGGTTTTTTTAGGAAATTAGGGAGTATTAGTATCTTCAAAATTTAGAAGTTGTTGCCTTTACTTAGGTGGTTGTTTAATTTATGACCCAGTTGCAGTGGCTTGGAGGTGGCCAGCCATTCTTGATTTGGGATTTCTGGGAAATTCTTGATTTGGAAAATTCTCGTCTGTTGGATTTTTGAGTGCTGGCTAGTATAAATTTCGGAGTATTGTCTCCTCGGCAAATTCGTGATTCGGAACTGGTTGATGGTTGTGTACTGGGTCCTGAAATTTTAGAGTTGATATTTCATTGAGAATGGATGACAACCAAGGCAGTTCAAATGCATTGCCTCCTTTCCTTTCAAAGACATACGACATGGTCGATGATCCTTCAACAGATTCAATTGTCTCCTGGAGTCAGGGCAATAAAAGCTTCACTGTATGGAATCCACCTGAGTTTGCTAGAGATTTACTTCCGAGATTCTTTAAGCATAATAACTTTTCTAGCTTCATCAGACAGCTGAATACATATGTAAGCCAATTTGTGCTTCTACGTTACCCTTTTGCATTTTCTCTTCCATGCTAGAAGCCTATAATTTAACAATCACCATATTGCTACAGGGATTTAGAAAAATCGATCCAGAACAGTGGGAATTTGCAAATGATGATTTTGTAAGAGGTCAACCACACCTTTTGAAGAACATTCACAGACGCAAGCCAGTTCACAGCCATTCCTTGCAGAATCTACATGGACAAACAGCATTGTCAGAATCAGAAAGACAGAGTTTAAAGGATGAAATTGAGAAACTAAAAGGGGATAAGGAATTGCTTCTTTTGGAGTTACAAAGGCATGAGCAGGAGCAACAAGGATTTGACTCACAGATGCAGCTCATAAAGGAGCGTCTACAACATATGGAACAGCGTCAGCGAAAGATGGTATCTTTTGTGGCTCAAGTATTGCAGAAACCAGGGCTTTCTTTTATAACACCACAGTTGGAAACTAATGATAGAAAAAGAAGGTTGCCAAGAATTGGTTACTTGTATGGTGAAGTCAGCAGTGAAGACAATCAGATGGGAATAAATGAAACAATAATTAGAGAGAATGTGGATGGTTCATCTGCTGTGTCATCAAGCATGGACCAACTTGGGTCCTCCAAAAAGAAAAGCAAAAACATTGACCAGCTCGAGCAGTTAGAGTCATCCCTTGTATTTTGGGAGAATATAGTACATGATGCTGGAGATGCATTCATCAAACTCAATTCAAATATTGAGGTGGTTGAATCTACAAGTTGTGCTGAAAGCCCAGCTATGTCTTGCATACGACTTAATATTGATACTCGGCCCAAATCTCCAGTGATTGATATGAACACAGAGCCTGCTGCAGTTGTTGCTCCAGAGCCTGTTGCTTCCGAGGAGCAACCTGCTGGGACAACTACTGTCCCCCCAACTGGGGTCAATGATGTGTTCTGGGAACAATTTTTGACTGAAAATCCCGGTTCAACTGATGCACAAGAAGTTCAGTCAGAAAGAAAGGATTCTGATGGGAGAAAGAATGAAAACAAACCTGCTGATCATGGAAAATTTTGGTGGAACATCAAGAATGTAAATAATCTTGCAGAACAAATGGGGCATCTTACTCCTGCAGAGAGAACTTGATATTGGTTGATTGTTTTTTCCGGCTTTCGATACCTCATTACCCCACATGTAATAATTTAGGTATGAAATTGGTCTGATTTTGCAGTCATGTAGATATTTTCCTTTTGATTTAGATGTTTTTGACATACCATGATCTAAATTGCATGCTTGTTCAGGTCTAGTGATTTTTGGTTCATTGCAGCTCATGTGATTTCTGTGCTCTTTTACATATTCTTCTCTCCCAAATGTTATGTAAACATGTCATTAGTTATAACTTATAGTACCAACAACAGCGTCTAGCCTCACATTTGTTGTTATTTGATGGATCAAAAGTAGGATGCATTAAGTATGGAAATCAGAGCAGTGTGAACATTACCCTTGCCTAATGAACATGCTAACCTGACAGATTCTAATCTCTGGTTCATCCTATTTTTCCAAATAGTTAGAAATAGTCGTTTTAATTTGCATGAGTAGATGCCAATGTATGTTTGTTTCCTGAGATCGAGCTAATGGCAGAGAGAATACATCATTCATCTTCTCCGGGAGCAAACTAGTTTTACGCCACTGCGGCACTAAATATAAGTTTACGCGAAACTATGTTGT
The DNA here is from genome assembly GCF_054855325.1 of Carica papaya. Classification (NCBI taxonomy): domain Eukaryota; kingdom Viridiplantae; phylum Streptophyta; class Magnoliopsida; order Brassicales; family Caricaceae; genus Carica; species Carica papaya. Next base: position 15,888,800 of record NC_142317.1, read on the forward strand.
ACTGTGCATTGACAAGAATGTTAAAAGAGTTTTGTTGTGTAGAGATGCCTCCTTATATTATATATATCAACTGCTGTCAGCGGTAACTCTTTCCATTGAGGCTTTTGTCAGTGACTGCAAGGGTGGGAGGATGGAGCTCAATTTAACTTGAGTTCTTTCTCTAATGGTCATCTTCTTGTGTCATTTCAAGATTATAATATATTTGACTCAAACATAATGTTTGTTCAATTAACGGAATATGCAAATTCTTTCTAAATTAAAATAGGTTTATCTTAAATGAAATAGGATGTAATAATCCAGTTTCAAATTTTATCAAAAAGTAATAGAAGCTTATGAAAGCTTTTGAATTTAATAAAATATGAAAATTTGAAATTAGTTATAAAATGAGTCTTTATCTCGTGGTTCTAACTTAATTAATTAATTACATTCCTAATAATAAATAATGTTGGTAAGTAAACACAATAACTCTAAACTAAAATTACTCATTTTCGAATTTATATTTTAATCCTTAAAAAAATACATAATAATAATAATAATAATAATAAAAAATGGTTCTTTCAGAAGTGAAGAGTTCATCTGAGAGGTGCGAACAGCAATCAATCAAGAGCGCATGCATGTCTCAGCCATCCATTCTATCCTTCACAGAAATGGCGATTTCCCTTTCAGAAATCCACCAGGCCCATGCTCACATGCTCAAGACCGGCCATTTTCACAACACCTTCTCTGCAAACAAGCTCCTTGCTTTTGCTGTCACAACTCCTGATCCCCAAACACTCACTTATGCTCACTCCATTTTCTCTCGCATCAGCTCCCCAAATTCCTACACTTTCAACGCCATTATCAGAGCTTATGCCAATAGCCCCACTCCACAGAAATCTCTCTCTGTCTTTCAACAAATGCTTGATGGTCCTGTTTGTCCTGATAAGTATAGTTTTACCATTGCTTTAAAGGCCTGCGCTGGGTTTGGTGGGATCGAAGAAGGAAAGCAAATTCATGGTCACGTGTTGAAGATTGGAATAGGGTGTGACCTGTTTGTTGCAAATACTTTGATTCATGTTTATGCACAAAGTGGGTTCACTCAGCTTGCCCGTAATTTACTTGCTCGAATGCCAGAACGGGATACTGTTTCATGGAATGCGTTGTTGAGCGCTTATGTGGAGATGGGTTCAGTTGAGTTGGCACGCCAAGTGTTCGATGAAATGGAAGAAAGGAATGTTGAGTCCTGGAACTTTATGATTTCGGGGTATGCAAGTGCAGGGTTAGTTGAGAAAGCAAGCGAGATTTTTTATGCCATGCCATTGAAAAATGTGGTTTCTTGGAATGCAATGATAACTGGTTATGCACACGCTAGTTGTTTTAGTCAAGTGTTGGAACTCTTTGAACAAATGCAGAGTGAGGGTGTCAAGCCTGATAATTGTACTCTTGTGAATGTATTGTCGGCTTGTGCTCGTGTTGGAGCTCTAAGCCAAGGTGAATGGTTACATGGTTATATCAAGAAGAATGAGATCGGCATTGGTGGTTTCTTAGCTACTGCTCTAATAGACATGTATTCAAAATGTGGGAACATTGACAAAGCTCTTCAAGTATTTAAAACAACACGGGCCAAGGATGTTAGCACTTGGAATTCACTTATCTGTGGTTTAAGCATTCATGGATTCGGAGAAGATGCATTACAGGTCTTCAATGAGATGCTTGCGGAGGACTTTAAACCGAATGAAGTTACTTTTATTAGTATTCTATCTGCCTGCAGTCGTACAGGCTTGTTACATGAAATGCGCAACCTGTTTGACCTTATGGTTCGTGTTTATAGGATTGAACCAACTGTTGAGCACTATGGCTGTATGGTGGATTTACTTGGACGGGTAGGATTGTTACAGGAAGCAGAGGAACTTGTGGAAACTATATCAATTGATGAGGCTTCAGTGGTTTTGGAGTCTCTTTTGGGTGCCTGCAGAAACCATGGTAATTTGGAAGTGGCAGAGAGGGTTTCTAGGAGGCTGTTAGAGTTGAATCCTCAAGAGAGTGCTGGTTATGTTCAAATGTCGAACATTTACACGTCTGTTGGAAGATGGAATGATGCTATGGAGGTCAGGAGAAGGATGAGAGCAGAGAGAGTAAATAAGAAACCTGGCTGTAGCATTATTGAAGTGAATGGCACTATCCATGAATTCTTAGCTGGTGAAGGCATCATCTTCGAGCAAATTTGACTGCAAGTATATATGAGGTAATATTCTTCTTCAAATATCACTAATTAATTCTTGAGCTCTAGGATGTTAGATTAGGTCCAAGGAACGTTTTTGTACATTAGAGGTGTGGGATTAGGGAAGAAAGATTTGTTAGCATCTGTTACATGAACAACTTGCCTAACTGCTGACACTACTTGTAAAAAAATATTGTCTATGTAATGCCTGCTTTGAGGTTCTTAAGAAATATATGTTGTGTCTAAGGGAAAAATTCCTTTTCTTTTTTTTTTTGCATTTCTTGCATGATCCTTAGAGCAGCTTCTGATCATAGATCTAAAACTTGGTAACAATCGTCAATGGATTCCTATGCAGTAATACTTGATATTGCAATTTTAGTGAATAGAAGCATGATACTAATATGTGTCATAGATATTTACAAAACTATGTGTGCTATTAACTTACTTGAGACTAGTGAAATAGTAATTAACCTTAGGGACATTATTATTCTCTACTTCACAATCAAAACAGGCCTGACTGAGATCTAACCAGACTTGCCAGAATACTTTGATAATGAGGTCATGATATTCATCAGAGTTCAATGCCAGGTAACAAGCTAGGAGTTCTTCAAGCTCTTGAGGTTGGTTGATCTTTTTCTCCATGATCATCTCAATCATTGAATCTCTGAAGTCCTTCTGGGGATCGGACGAGCATTTTACCATAGCAAATCTTCCTAATCTGGCTCTTGTCTTAGTTGTTATCTCCTCTGTCACCTTCGTCTTCAATTTTGCTTTCTTCATATCTTCTAGAGCCTTTATTTTGCAGATTTCAATTTTGGAGGCTGTTCTTGGAGAAAAAATTCTGACTTTGCTGCTCTGCTTTGTTGTCCTTCTCTGAAATTCCTTGCTGATGTAAAGAGATTTCCTCTGTTGCTTACTCTTCAATTTTATCTCTTCAATTTTCTTGGCTTTTAATCTTTGCCACTCGGCACTCCACTTCTCTGATTTTTGAGTGTTATCTAGGTTCCGAGCAGCAAATCCACAATCTTCAGCAGTTGCAGTTTGGTTGTTCTTCTGTGTATTCATGGAAGAGAGAGAGCAACATCTCCTTGAACTGACTCCTTTTGTCTTCCATTTCTCACCGTCAATCGCTGTTGCTGATGCCTGTTCTGAGATATTATTATGTACTGAGTTTGTCCATTCCTCTTTCGCTATATCTGTGTTTTTATCCAGCTTCGGCCATTTTTTTTTCGCTCCTTGGCATTTTCTCTTCGATTTCTTTTCTATGGCAATGTCAGTTCTTGGTGTCTTACTTATGGTAGCTTTTTCTCTGTTACATAGATGAATTTCTGTCATGATCTCTTTATCTGCAGGGATTCCTCTCAATTTCCCTTCAGTAACCTTGCTGAACTTTCTTGTTGTATCTGTTTCTATAGACCTCCTAGCATTTGATCCACAATTCCGGCAACTTGGGGGTGGAACATCAAGCTCATCATCTGACTTGTACCAGACTGATCTCACTACTTTACTAGTATTCTCTTCAACACTGTCTACTCCAAAGGATAATCTCCAAAAGGCATCACCATTCTCACCATGGAATCTACCTCTTCCACTTCCAGCATAATTTGGTGACTTTGCAGGCACCAAATTCTGCTTCACGTTTTGGCTCTCATTTACAGGTTTCGATTCAGAGTCAAAGCTCATTTTCTTGAACTTGGAAAGCCATGAGAAGGTAACACGGGAAATGGAAGGAAGGCGAGATGAAGAAGGTTTTCTTCTTCCCGACTTCATCGTTCCAAACTCTTTCAAACTGTTCTTATTCCTTTGTTTTCTATGAGAATTGTTTGATTTGTCAAGGTTTTGAAGTTGTGGAGGAGGAGAAGGTTGAGATTGATGATGAGGAGGAAAACTGAATAGGATGATAATGGAGAGTTCTAGCAGTTAAGAGGGACAGTTAGAGAGTGTTATAGAAAAAGAGTGGTGGGTATATTGCCTGGTCTTTTTCTTTTGTTTTTCAAAAGAAAGGCTTGTTCTAAATCCTGTGACTGCGTACCAACTTTTTAAACTTTATAGTTTGGTAATTAGTACTTCAGCCACAAAAGCTTATAAGCCTCAGTAGGGGGGACCCTGATGGTCCCCAAAGCTGATTGATTTATGAGCAGAACTCAATTTATGAAGGATATGGTCTCCAGCTCTGGGAGTTATACAGATTTTAAGGACTGCTTGCTTTTGCTGTAAAGTACTTCAGAGGATGGTTGGAATTGTTGAAAAAAAAAATGCGTTTAAAACAGTATGTATAGCAGCTTTTATTTAAAGATGGAGGCAGACTTGGGACAGTTAAAAGAAGATTTTATTTTGGTTTAAATAATTAAAGAAGATTTGTTGGTTTTTACTTCTAGGGTTTGGTTGATTTGAGAGTTTTTCAGTTACAGTTTATTTGAAGTTCTTATGCTTTTTCTAATTTGAACAAGTCCTCTTGCCTTTTTTTGACCAAAATTAGATTGTGTTTTGTATGTTTTCTCTTGTCTATACTCAATACACGCAACTATGCACAACTATTCACACATCTGTTTCTGTTTTTATCAATTTATACACACACCCATATATAATTACATGCATTATTTTATAATTTGCACACATAATAATACTAAGAATCTTTTAAGTACACCCAAATATTACTTATGGTGTGATCGGAAGAATCTTTTAAGGGTTTGATTTATAATCTTGTTAAAAATTCGGATATTATTAGAATAATTTATATAAATATGAATTATGTGCGAGATTACATGTTTGTATTATAATTTTTTTAAAATATTTTTCTCCTGTCCTTTTCTTTCTTATGATTCATTGATTTTAGTAACTAATTATTTTAGTTAAACCATCATTTATGGTATTTTAATTTTATATTCTTTTCTTTCTCATAAAACTTTACTAAACTGAAACCCTGTCGTAAAGAAAGGCAAAAGTGGACGGAATATTAATTAATCGGGTGCTAATTCGGAATATTATTAAAAATTGAAAGTTGCGGAAGCCCAACATCTTGTTTCCTAATTTATTTAAAAGTTCAGAACTCATAACCCACAAGGCCCTTTGAGAAAAGCAACATAAAACTTTTTATAAATTTAGAATGGTAGTACATAAATTGAATTTAATATAAAATTTAATTTAATTTAATGTTAATTAATTCCAAATATAAGAATCCATTTCACAAAGTTAATTATTTGAAAACACATGATTTCCAACCCATCATTTATTGAACTTTTTATACCAAATATAAAATTGAAACTCAATATTGGTCTTTAGTCATGTGTATTAATAGTCGTACGTATATACACACACATGTATGTGTGTGTAAAAAACAAAGGGCTTTTTAAATTCAAAGATGTAGATATATTAAAATTAGATAAATAATTTTATATAAGACAGACATGAAATAGATTATACTTAGAAAAGTTGGCATTGACTGTTGAACATTACAACTGGCAGATTTGGAGGATCAAATATTAATTAATATAAAATACATATTAAGTCTAATAAAAAACATTCAAAGATTTCGTCTTTAGTGTATGCATTTATTATGAGAAGTCAGACATGCCCCCCTCAAAGTCGGGTGCCTGAAGTAAGTAACCCAGAAGGTTTCCACATGACTAACAATGAATTCAATATATAATATGAAGAATTCTTTAAATAAATAAAAAAAAAGACAAACCTTTAATATTATATTATCAAAATATATAGTTTTTACATTTAGATCTAATAATATTTGTGCTAAACTCTCTCTCTCTCTCTCTCGTGATTTCATCATAACCACAATTATATTATATTTACAACCATTGAAAACAGCCAAATCACATCCTTTTCTTCCTCTCTTCAGGCAAGATGCCGGCAGAGCTACAAGTCACCCACCACCATGTTCAAATTCTCAAACAAACCGCAACTTCTACAGAAAGAACGAAATGCAGGGTAAGCGAAAAACAGACCACCAACAATTTGAGAATAGAGACACGTTCACGAGCTTTATATATAACTAACCTTCACAATTAAAAGCTTGTTGATGCAAAAACCTTACCACTAACACATTAATCGACCCTTCTTCTCCATCTTTTCCCTGTAAAGAAGAAGAAACCCCAATTTCTGTGTCCTCTTTCCCGCTAATGAATACCAAGTGCTCCGACTAGTTAGCCACCCAAACATGGCCGCGGTCGTCATGATAAAAATGAAGATTCTTCTTCGTCTGGGAACACATCTGCAGTGACAAACTTTTTTGCTAAAGTCGCCAGGGTAAAACTCAAAAACATCCAGCAAGAAAATATTTTCAGCTATTAAGCAGTATTATTATACATTTCTGCCATAGCCGAGGAAAACTTAATATAGATAAATAATTTATAAATAGGTATCGTAATATTAAGTTCATTACATTTACTATTTTTTACTAACTAAACGTAATAAAAATATAAAATCTAAAAATTTATATCTGTCACACATTTATACATGTGTATGTGTGAAACGTATGACCTTTTAACCGCAGTTCAGTTATCTAATTTCATTGGCAGCTGGTACCAAACTCGGGTCCCATAAAAATCAACTTAAACAACTTTAATATAAACTTTTCTTGTTGGCCGCCCACACCAAGTCTGGTTTAAAGGGAGAAGCTGATGATTTCCTGCAAAAAGGAAAAACCAAATGCAGTGTACAAAAGCCAAATGGAAGAGATTAGATAAAACAAAAAAACTCATATCTGAAATAAGAAAAATTCAACTGCTTTTATTATGATCGTCATAATAACTCCACCTCCATTTCAGATATAACCAACAACCTCCAATTATTTTCTCACTAAATGGCCTACTTGAGTTTCCACTTTCTTCAATGCCTCAACATGAAAAACTTATACCCCACCATTATCAAACCACTCGATTTAAAGTTTTGAATTGTGACTAAAGATGACAACAGAGCGGGTATAGAGCGAGTAAACTTACTTCGCCACCATCTCGTCCTCTCCTGTTGAGGCGAGTAAATGGCTTCACAAGCATGTGCTCGTGTGAAGAACTTTGAACTGTAGCAGCTGAAAAGAAAAAAAAAAAAAAAAAAAACTAAAGAGTTGAAGGGTAAAACCAGAAAGGTATTAATAATCTTAAAAGGGTAATAATAATAATGGTAGTAAGGCGATAAAATCACCATGTTCATCATCCCGTTTGAAAGGGAACCTTTTGAAGTAGCATCAGCACAATGAGTCAATTCCCATCCTCAAAAGGATCCTCAGAAAGAAATTCTTTGACCCTCTTTCATCCCTCGTATGCGGTCCGGAATTTACAGGGTCTAAAATCCACTTTGAGAATGTGCAATAAGCATATATAAAAGTTCCTAGATTCTTTTGCTGGAAAAAGAAAAGGATAGATAGATCTCAATCAGCTTTTTACATGATCCACTAGCAACAGAATTACAAGTTTCAAACAAACCATCATAGATCAAGGACTGCATACTTCTACATTCCTGGATCATATTATTACATGTTTTGGAATCTAAAGGAATCATCAAGATCTCTTTGGAGATCAGAAACAGATGTCTAACAGACCAATATAGGACAGCAGTTTACATATGAAACATGCAAAATAACTTCAAGTTGATGTAAATGCTTCAACCACCAAATACTAAAATCAGATACAGAAGAATGCCCCTGTTTCCAAAGTTGTTGTTGTAAGATTCATTGATCGTGAAACAGAAAAACAGTGATGTTCAGATGCTTTTGAACACAGATATGAGAATGTATTCTACCGTATTGTTAGATGGTGATAAGACAATCCCAGCAAACTAAAGTACCATTTGAGTCATGTTAAGGACCACTTTAACTGCTTCTGACATTGCTTGCTTGAGTATCAATGATCTTTGGATGTTTGCATGGCTCAGGCATATTCTGTACAGAACTAAAATGCAAAACAGAAAACAACCCCTCAAAGTGTAGCTGCATGTATACATGTAATTTGACAGTTTCCTTCCCTAATGTTCTAAATGAAGCAACAGTACTTACCAAAAGATAATCTTAACCACTAAGCAACAAGCTATCATCTATCTATGAGAAAAATAAGATATAAGGCTTCTGTAATTTTCTTTTATAAACTTATATTTCAATGAAAGAATTTGTAAACATAACCCATCAAAAATGGGAACATATATAGACGGGGAGGACAACACCAAGGTGTTGCCACAATTACAAAACAGGTACTGAAATAGACATGGGCACCGAAACATCATTAGCAAAACTTGAATCCCTGTTTGTAGTTGAATTGCCTGCAAATGCATATCCAACACCCAATCCACCATAATGCAAAGAGGCATTCTCACATCTTTGAAACACTCTAGCAAGTGATGCTGCCTTTCTCCTCGCCCGCTTTGTACCAGTAAATAAAAGAGTCTGGAGCAGACCAGCCAATGCTGGTGCCCTAACCACTCTTTCGGTTGCTGCTGCCCCACCACTCCGGCATAACTCAAGCAAAGCTGCAACTGCATTCTCCTTCCCTCTCGGTGTCCCACAACGCATCATCCCTATTAAACCTGCCACAGCCATTTCCTCCTTGCCAACTGCCTCAGCCCCAATAGGTTGCCTAACAACCAAGGCTAATGCACCTGCTGCTTCTTCAGCAACCCCTTCATTCCCTAAAGCCCCTACAAGTGCGGTAACAGCTCCTGCCTCTATCATTCTTGCACAATTATCTGTGTGTGTTGACAGATTAAATAAAGCTGTGACAGCATCCTTCTTCCCCCTCGGAGTCCCCATTCTCAACATTGCTGCTAGGGCCTCAACTGCACCTCCCTCATCTGCTATTCTCTTCTTGTAATCATGAACCGCAGAGAGGCTAAACAATGTTGCGGCAGCATTTTCCCTTCCCTCAGTTGTAAGCCCAAATCTAAGAACTTCAACTATGGAACCTAAACACCCTTCCTCATCAATAATTCGACTCCTGTTCTTATCATAAATGGATAAATTAAGCATTGCAGTTACAGAATTTTCTTGAGCAACAGGATTTAGTGAAGAGAGTAGCTTTCTTAAATGAGGTATTGCCCCAGCTTCCGCAATGAAGGCACGGTTTTCCTTCCCTGTTTTGGCCAACAAACGAATCTCGCGTGCAGCCACAGTCTGTGCTGCTTGAGACCCATTTGCAAGCTGATGAATGAGAAGTTCTGCAGTAGCTCTATTGGCTTCAGTTGCAGCCTTGGTGGGCAAAGCTGCACCAAGAGAATCTGCGGATGCTTCTGTGCTTTCTACATCATAGGGTATCCCATGAGCTGTGCACCACTGCATGATCAAATTCCTCAAAGCCCGATTAGGAACAAGACGCGTATGGGCAAGCAATTGCCCGGTCTTTGGACAGGTACAGTGTCCTTCCTCCATCCATCTAGCTATGGAGCTTCGATCATAAGTCTGCCCAGTTGAGATGATCACAGGATCCCTCATCAAGTCAAGCGATATTGGGCAACAGAAGTCCTTGGGGATCCTTATAAAGGTATCCGCAATCTCCTGAGTAATCAGCCCTTTTCTGGGTTTCTTCAGATTCTCAATCTTCCATCCAAACTCGTCTTCTTCAAACCCAAATAGCAAGAACCTGCAATATCTTGTAATTGCAACAAACCCATTAAGGACAGAAGCAGTTGGCTCGATATCTCCTTCATGATTCACAATCTGCTCCTCAAGGAACTCGATTTCATCCCGGCAACTCTTAGCATTCTCAATCCCCAATCCCTCCACAAAGAAGAGCCTTAATTCCACAGGATTGGGAATCCTTCCGTTCTCAAATTCATTGAGAAACCAAAAGAATCGGACTCTCAAGGCCTCATCTTTCTTATCAATATATAATCTGGCTTTCCTGGCTTGATTTTTCAGGAGCAGGACTTGCTCCCTTACGTCCTCGCTCAATTGAACGTCGTCGACAGGGAAAACATCCAAAAGGGTCGATATTTCCTGATTCAAATCGTGAAAATGGCCGGAAATTGAGTGGTTTTGGAGCAGAAGCCATAATTTACTCGATTGGGCGCAGTAATCAAGAAGAATCTTGGAGCGATAAAGCAACAAATACAGCTCCTTGAAGCAGAGAACCACTGTTGAAGGAAGACGAGAATCAGAACCTGAGTCTTTCAAGCACTCTAACGAGACGATGAAAACCTGAATCTTTCGAATCAAAGAGCGAGAGTTGTTGCGCTGAAAGAAGATTGAATGAGCAGAGAAGCAAGAAACCAGGTCGGTAGCGATGGAGGCTAGGGTTTGTACCAAAGCCACACCTGTTAGGTCAACGGGAGCCAAGAATGCCTCAAGCGACGGCGATCTCCGCCTCCTTAGAGAGGAGAAAATCGCTGCAGTCGCCATGGAAATCTGAAACAACCCAATCCAAAACAAATAGAACCACTTCTCCTTTTGTGCTTATCTCAACTCCTTAGATTATCCAACGAAGAATATTTCTTGTTTCAACAACCCAGAAGATAAAAAATCAAGATAGGTGGAAAAACTGTTGTGGGTTTTTGAATCGTCCACCAAAGATTTACACCAAAAGGAAAAAAAAACAGAATGAATCCGCGTTTTTTTTTTTTTGCGGGGGGGGAGGAGAAAAGAAAGGATTGAACTTCTCCAGACTTTTCCACTTTTTTAATTAATTGATTAATTGTCTCTCCCTCCTAGTTTCGCTGGGTTTGGTTTGGTTTGGTTGGTAGTTTTCTCTCTCCAAGAAATTCAATGGAGTTCTGGTGAAAATGACATGTATGGCTTTGACGGACAATTATCCAGAATCATACCGTCCGCTGTTTAGGCTTTCTATACAGCTAAACACCCTGTTTTCTGTTAAACCATATTACAGAAAAGCTCTTCATCTTTTTCTTTTTCTTTTTCTTTTTCTTTTCTCCTTTTTTAATTTACTATATTTTCTCTTTCTCTTTCTTTATTTTTCAGTCACCCAAATCTTAATTATTATTAATGAGAAAAATACATTTTTTGCATTGATGAATTTACAAAATTCATTCATTCTTTTTTTTGTTTTATGATTTCATTAGACATGGTTTCTTATGAATATTACCCAACAAGTTGTTGGGTGGGTATATTTTAGTTCATCTTGAGCACCACTGAGTTCAATTTTTCCAACATATGTTTTAGTCAAATATATTTCATCATTTTTAGCACAATTTCTTTTGATTATATATATATATATATATATATTACAGGCATAGTAATTATCTGAAAACTTTATAGATTAATATTTTAATAGAATTATTGTTAAAATAATAATTTGGTAATTTCTAGAAAATAAAGTAAAAAGTAAAAAAAACAAAAACAAAAAAGAAAAGTAAATTCTTACGTCAACAGTTGACCAAAATACATAAAAGGTGGTGGTGGGGTTGGGGCCCAGGCGACTTTACGGGCGCGTGGGAGATGATTAGGACGGTGATTAGTCAAAACGGGTGAATAAAAGAAAAAGAAAGTAATTATTTTATTGTGTTAAAAATACTACGTTTTATTTTTTAAAAAAAAAATCTTCACACGTTTAATCCTAACAAGAGTGCGTAATTATTTATAAATTAAAAATATATTTATAATGAGAAATTATATAAGTAAATTATTTATATTGACGTCATAGTACTAAACTATTTACCAAGGTGTGTCAAAAGAACGACATCGTTTTGGCTTTCTTCAATCGGGCTGTATGATAGTAGTGGGTGGTGCAGTGCTGTTCTTCTCAAGAAAGGAACAGGTATGAATTAGGAGACAAATTCGGAGAGTTAATCAATCAAAGTAGTTTCGCAACATTCATGTTTATTGTGTAAGACTTTCCTCCCAAAGCTACAGATTACTTAATACTTATTCTTTAAATTCTATTGCAGTTTGCAGTGAAGTGAACAGTATCATTATTTGTCTTGGTTTAACCAGTACAATTTCTCAAACATATAAAAAAAACTTATTGTAGAAATGAAGTTTACAATTGAAATATAATTATATTGTAAACATAGTTCTAAATTTGCTTTCTTTTGGAAGCTAAATAAACTTCAAGTTGAATTGGAGCTAAATTTTATACCTTCTTGTTTGTCATATTTTTTTCTTTCTTTCTTTTTTATAGTTTTTATCATTGGGAAGAAATTATTTATGATCAACTTAAATTCTTATTTCCAGTTTTCTAATTTATTTATTTTTTTAAAAAAAAAAATTTCTATTAAAACATTTAATAATTAAAGAAAACAAAACCTGAATGCTTTTTTCAGTTTTTTTAAAACATCATTAATCAATAAATTCATATGATTGGGGGGGTGGGGGTAAAAACCAAGCTTCTATTTTCCCTCTTTTTGGAAGTATTCAAAAGTAAATTCCCTAAACAAAAAGCTAAAAGAAAAAAAGTGATGAAGGCTGGTATTGCCCCTTCAACTAAAACCACCTGAAGCATTGCAGCCTCCCATCTCCTTCGGCCAACCCCTCCTCCAAATCCAAACTCAGCATCTTGACTTGTATTGGAATATGAAGTCAGTAACAATCTCCAATGTTAAATGTTGCTCAAGATATATCAAATTGAAAGAAAAACCAAAAAACCAAAACCTTTATTAAAACTCATGCATAACTTAATCTTTTGTTTGGATGAATTTTGTAGTGGGTAATTAATATACGTCAGTGCATAGTAATAACAAAGTTATACCATATTTAAAAAGATTTTGTGTTAATGTATAATAATGACAACCGTTTTATTTATATTTATAGGATGATATAGTTGTATATTCATTCACATTAACAATTTATCCTTATATTATTATATATAATATTAAATGAAAAAAAAAAAGAAGAAAAAAGGAGTCATGCAGTTTCAAATTAAAAACATGGTGTTATTTTGATGTTGCTGACATCAGTTAGTATAGGAGAATGGTCTGACACGGACAAACAGAGATTCTTAAGTCGAGCAAGAGGATATTTATCAGTCCATGCATCATTCACCATACACCAATCTAGTCGTTCTCTTATTTATTTGTCTTATGCCCCTCTTGATCATGTGAAGCCATAACTTGTTAGTGGGACTTCAGAGAGCTGACAAATGTTTAAGGTAGCTTAGAATGCTTTTATATGTGAATTCGAAGGAGCAGTCCCACCATATTTATCAGTAACCGAGATTATGTCATTAAAGTTGCCTAATTTAACCTAAGAGATTTTTATTCCTGGCAAGCTGACATAAAACCTGTCTAGTCTCACATCTTCTTTGTCGATTAAGGTGATTATAATAGCTCGTCAACAGCCATGTATTCCCCTCAGTCTGCTCAATTCTCAAGTCTACATGATTTAAGGAGTAAAAAAGGATGGAAATTTTATAACAATCTGACCAAAGCACTGTGAAACCCTCTTCTCTGCCTTGCCTATCCACCCCAAAGATATTTGAGTACCCCATATTCGATTCCACCGAATGCAATCTTATTTTATCCACTAGAGTTTCCATTAATAAAATTAAATCTAGCTTGAATTTTCAATTTAGCTCTTGAAGAGCTACCACCATTTGAGGGTTGCCAAGCTCTCGACAGTTCTAACTTAATATTTTTATGGCACTCGGCGAGCCTGATACCCAGGTCTCGCCGATCTCTCAAGTTGCTGGTTACACTATGATGCAAAAGGTTATTCCTTTGAACTTGAAATTGTCAAGTCAAACCCGAGTGTCATTGTTGGACACTGCCTTTTTTCCCTTCTTCTTGGGCCATGCTAGTTTCTTCCTCTAATGTGGCCTGGGTTCGAGTTACGTGTAGGCCCAAAGCTTCTTTCTTATTTAGGCTCAGAAAATTTTCATGGTCCATATATTCAGTTTCTTGTTCTTTCGGTCGAGCTTTTTTTGAATTGTGTGATCTCACAAAATCGGAGTGAGTAATTTTGTGGGACTTTAGCCTGCTTTTTTTACTTTCATCAAATCCTGGAGATTTGTACTTTCAAATTTCTTAAAAATATCCACAACTATTTAAACCCCACATTCTTTTTCAAATTTTGATTTTGGTGAAGCATCACCAACTAAAATCCATTCCTCACATAAAAAAAAGGTCATGAGGCCACTAAATTATGTAATAGCGTTGACAGGGTGAGGATGTGATCTCCATAAATCTGACAGTTATGGTATTTGCGAATATAATCCACGCAGTTAAATTCCATTATAAGTCAAAAGTACCCTACCTGCATTACCTTTCTTGCAAGCATATGCCCTTAGGCATGGGTTCCATAAACTCATTTGTGGACTTTTTTAATGATTTATTTAGCTTTTTCACATCCACACACTATAACAAAGCCATATCTGCATGTCTGTTGTAAAAAAATTCTCCATCTGAACAATAACTTATAGAGAGCCCGATGATAGTTTTTGTTTTTTAATTTTTTGAGATATTAAGTGGCTGCTGCTCATTTCAAGTGTATTGTTTGATATCATAATAATGAAGCTTTCCATCGACTTCCTCCTCGACCTTTAGGCAACAAGATGAATCTTCCTGAATCTCTACCTTAAGAAATTGGATAAAGTCACCAAGCAATATGATAATCATAGAAGCTAAGATAGTTAAACAATTTGTGAACTTATTCTTCAACCTAGGCAATGATGAAAGGTGTGAGTTGTTCTAAGTATCAATGATATGTAAGCAACTTGCGATCTTTGGTTTTTTATTCTCCCACTATTTTCACATATGATTAGCGATGAATTGTCATATTTATATATCTTTCACATTCCTTTCAAGTGTTGCTTGAAACCCTGTGATACAACCCTCGTATTTAGTGATATTATTTGTGCAAGAAAAAACTAGTTTGATCATTATTGAAAATTGATTTTTACTTCGAGATATCAAAATTGCTCTAATACCATTTACATCATATTGATTTCATCGTCAAAATAGATTATCCAATTATTAGTATCTTCTTTTGCGGCTTCTATGGTCATGATGTCTTTATTTAGAAACTCAAACTTCATTGGTAAATAATTGTCCTCAAAATTTTCTGCTAGATAATCAACATTCACTTGCGCCTTGATGACCTTTCGAGTCATGTACACAATATTATATTTTGAAAGAATCACATTTTATTGAGCTATCTTCCTTGATAAAAAAGACATCTCAAAAATATATTTTAGTCGATTTATATGAAAAATGAGTTATTTGGTGTTATATGCTAAAAAAAGTTATGTCGAATAACTTGAGACAACAAATTTGAAGATTCTAGAGGTAAACATTAATGATTAAGAGAACATTAAAGTTGTTCAAGAAAATGTTTTATTGATATTTAGGAGTTGAAAGACTTAGTTTGAGACAATGTATGGATTTTTAACCATGGAGGGAATAAAACAAAATTAAAATACATTGATATCACAAATAGTTAGGAGATTTTTCTCATGTCATTGTAAAGACATACATATAAGTTTATATGAAAATATGGTAAGTCTTTCATTCTCCAAATTTAAAACCATTACTAGATGTTTCTATATAACATGATAATAATGAGTTCATATAATTTCAAGCAATATCCTTAGTAACTAATGATAACATGCTCATCTATAATGAGCATAGCCTTTTGAAGATGTTGAATTGTCTGTCTTAGTTGCATTTCCTTCAGGAAATGTGAAATTATAACTACTTTTTTTGAGAGATTGAGTCGAACACCTTAGGTAAGATATCCAAACTTCAAATGAGAGATGAAACACACACGACTAACCTTTTAATAGTGATGCCAAAAAGCCAAACAATAAGCGTATGATTTTTTTAAAATTATATATTATCATTTGAATTTGAATTTGGAACTTGAATTTTAAAATTGGAATCTATCATTTATAAAGGCGAGGGAAAGAACCTATCTGACATATCCTAAGAGATTCCAGTAGTTAAAAATAAACATGAATTAAATTTTTTTTATAAAATAGTAAAACTCAATAAATTTGTCGGATGATAGATTTGACAAATAGAAAGATAACATATAAGAGATGACATATAAGAATTTTAAAGTTTGGAAGAATATAATACTTTTCATTTATCTAAATATGGTATATATTATATATGGAGACTTAGAAGATAACATACCAGAAGATAAACATGCAACCACTTTATCCCTACAATACAAGAAATAAACGTGCAACCAGCCAATTACAAAGAACAAAGTAATCTTTTACATCTTTATCCCTTGAGAATGGCAACTATCAGTTCTAGTGTTTAAGTTGGTCTACTTTATTTAGAAAAACAACCACTTTATCATCCTGCATTGCAACCCCCATGCCAAGGTTCTAACCCAACATGGATCAGAAACAAATTTAAGCTCCTGTTAACTTTTGCCATTAACTGTAAGTTCATGACTCACATTTCACAAGATTGATCAATTGCAGTTTCGTTAACAAGCTTGAAGGGTTATTGGTACATACAAAGCTGCTGTACGTGCATACACATGCTTGAAAACACGAGGAAAATATATATATATATAAAAAAAAGCTTATATACCAAGAAACTCTATGCAAACACCCCCTAAAAAAACTCTCTACATCAAGTTTTGCTTTCGATGGACACATTGTCACTTCCATGGCAAGCACATGATATGGATTTGCTAGTTGATCATAACTACAAGAAAGGGAATCTCCAGGGGCAGTTGCTAGAAGAACATTGAAAGAAAGAAAAGGGGAAAATGAAGCTGAGGCCCTGACATGTACCAATTTACACGGTTGAGTGGGAACTGAAGAAGTTATAGTCATGGTGGTGAATGTCAAGCTGCTTCAACCAGGAATCTGCAGCACTTTGAAGATAAATTAATCTTTCATGATCTGATGTCTCTGGCTTTACCCAGATATCCCCTTGCATCTTGTATGTAGCCAGTCCAAATGGAGGAAGAGAACTGCTACTCTGTTCTTTCCTTTTACCATTTATGTTGCTTCCTAAAGTTTCAGAACCCATATCTTTTTCAGCATTGATGCCCTGCTCAATTACATTATCTGCATAATCATGCCAAAAGATGAATGACTATAAGCAGGCCAGATAGAAAATCCTCAGAAAACAAAGTGAATCATTGACAATGTGTTTTATTTAAATTTTACTTTTATGGAATAGAAATAAGAACTTAGCATAAATAGGATTAAAATTTGAATAAAGACAGTATGCTAATTTCAATTCATTTTCATGTCTAATTCAAATTAGGAGGTTTTGTGATTCCTCTTTAATATGTGGGAATACAAATTAGTGGTTGTGGAATAATACCTCAAATGCGTAAATTACAAGTAATTTCTACATACTAAATAATTAAGATATAGGAATTAATGGGAATTGAATAAGTTTAAACCAAACATAAACTAAGTGTAATGCACATTTACAGTTCATTGCAATGCTGATTACATTTGTCCTGTATCAGCATTGTTTGTTTTTATTTTAAGCTAAAAGGGAAAAAGAGTAACATGATAGTAGCACAGACAAATATACCCTAAAGAACACATTAACCAAATATCATCTGCTCTATGTTCTCCTGTCATTTCCTTTTTTACACTTCCGTCCTCAAAGAAGAATAGAATTTCAAGAGAATAACCTACATGGTTAGAGGCCAGAAGAATAAAAGTTTTGGCAACAATAAATGCTAACTGTAAACAATAATATAAGCATACTAATTTTATACTGGTGAAACCTATTGGTTAGAGAAACTGAAACTCCTCTGTTTAAGGGAGGAAATGACAACTCAAAGATATAACACCAGCCCTATAGAGCTGGTACTATAAGAATATCATGATATCATCAGATAGTCCATTCACATTGTTAAAAGACAGTCCAACAACTATGGTCCCATGCTCAAGAAGGAAAAGCTACTTTGGTTGTTCTTTTACACCCTTTTAGATAAGAAAAAGAACACAAAATATTAGATAGTCTGATAAATGGAAGTAAATGAGATTCTAGAGAAAAAAAAATCAAAATTCAAATCATATGTGATACGAGATAAATAGAAAGTTCAGAAAATAATAGGTGAAGCCAACAGTCATAAATCATGTGGATTTAAACTGCAGTGAAGTTATCTGGAACATTCATCCTCTCAATAATACATCAAGTCTCAAACAACAATGAGCCTTTCATCAACCTCAGCATAGTTTTATGAAAACAAACAATGATCATCTTGTTGTAAATTGCAATGAACTCAAACAAATAAGCAATGAACCATTCACCAACCTCAGCATAGGTTTTGAAAACAAACTAAGATCTTCTGGTTTCAAATTGCAATGAACTCAAATAACATGTCGAATAAGTAGAGAATCATGCACCAACGTACTTGAAGGAGTAAACAGATTACATAAAAACAAGACTATCAACTTTTATCAGTTTAAATTTCATTTTTGCATTTTGAATTGCAGATGCAAAGGTAATTGAAAGAATAGGCAGATGCAGACAGTAGGGAAAAAAACTACCATTCCTCCAACAGATCAATCAAACCATCCAACCCTGCTCTAGACTTCTTCAAGCACAGACTTAAAACAAATATCCCTTCTGATATTCCTGATTAAACACAAGATTTCATTCTTCACTTGCACAAAGCTTAATATATTAGTAGACCAATCTAAATATCCTGAGGATCTCCTATGGCATAGTGGTATTGAAAATTGTAAACCTATGTCTTCTCTTATGTGTTCCCATGGTCAACTAGGAAAGTGTGACAACTGACAGTCCATTCTTCACTGATCCTATTAGAGGAACAGTTTGCAGCCAAGAAGGCATCTCGAATGCATGGAGCCAGTGGCACTCATCATCATGCGATCAAGAGGATTCCATGTTACACTAAAGGTACTTTACACTATGGCCTGAAAATTAGCAAGACCATCCTAGAATTATATAGGCTATTCCAATGTAGATTAACTGGTGGTACTAGATGTTTTATAACTGGTTACTGTGTTTATCCTTGGGCCTAACTTAACTACTAAGAAACAAACCACAGTCTCACAATTTCCAGCTGAAGCTAAATACAGGGCAGTAGTTTCAGTTGCCTCAATTTATTTGGCTAGAGAATGTTTAATGTGAACAACAACGTAATTCACTAGAAGTCTCAGCTTTCTGCTGCAACAATGTTAGCACAACTTATATGGACTCTAATCCCATAGACTATGTCCACCCCAAAAGAAAAAAGCAGGTATTGACTTTGTTTGAGAAAAAGTTCAATCAGGCACTCTTGTTAGATACGTTCCTTGTCAAATTGGCTGACATTTACACCAACAGAGCATATCAATTTTCTAGTTTACAGTCCAATGTTTGAGTATCGCCCTGCACAGTTAGCAGGACATAAAGTTATCTTATAATAGTAATCCAGGTATAAGACTATGGTTATTATTTGTATTTAATACATTATTACGGATTATATACCAAACATGATTTGTATTCTAGCTCTTATAATGTGTATAAGTACTACAATTGTGTACATCAATTAGATTGCCGAGACAATTTTATTCATAAATGTACAAGTTATACCTTGGAAACAAGATGATAGTGTGTGATAACTAAGGAAGCATGCTGACAAGTCCTTCTCATTTTTCTGAGATGGAATATGATAGATGGGATACCTGTAAAAGACAAATAACCCATAACTTAGTTTAATTACTCAAATACACAAACACCATGAACAAAAAAATGAAAAAATGAAGAACCAGAAAATATAAGAACTACAGAATAAAGGGCTCTTTGCAAACAAAGCAAGAGTAAAAATGATCAGCGACATTGATCAGAAGAACGTATATTATCTAATCTGTGTGTCTTCTGATGTAAGTGAAACATTATAGTTGCAATCACAAGGATTTCTGTTTTTTGACAAAAAAGGACATGGTGAAGAAAGGGATCATAATGCTGGAGTACAAGAACTTCCCTTGTGAAGTTCTACAAAAACAAGGCCTTGGCAGGAAGATTCAAGAGTAAACAATCCTGTTTGCGCCAACTATTTTTAGCAAATATGAAGATTATATTATGGTAAGAAATTTTGCTAAACGCTGTTTATCAGGACACTGAAACCCAAGTCATGTTACCTGAAAAAATATGGGCGATCTTTCAAGCCTTTTTGCAGCAGTAATGGTGCTAGTTTAATAAAGATCTTTTAAACTACTCAAGCTATGGAAGAATTTCATTACCAGGACAATTAAGAGAGTTGAAAAGGCTAAGTTTACATGTAATCTATAAGTTCTTACCATTTTGAATTGCAGACAGAATTTACCCCAGGAAAGGATTTTTATTTTTATAAACCCCTAGGAGAGAATATATTATCTCAATCATATGCAGAATTACAGGGATTTAAAGTCACACTTACCAAGCCACTGCCATCCAACTAGCTGCCGAAAGATCGATACTCCTAAATGTCATTAGTGCTGGATGATTCCGAGCCAATTCAGTTACCTGAACCAAAATGTTGTCCAGAATCACGTGGCCGGCACAAGAAAGTGAAGGATTCAAGTTTCTATTTTACAAACTTGACGAAAATGAGATATGCTAAGAAATCAATTATATTAAAACTTGAAAGTGACCTTAGCCCTGAGTGGAACTCTCCAATAAGGAGATGACATCTCAAAGTATTGGAAGAAAAGGTAGCCAAGCCTGTCCTTCAATGTCCATGAGGCCTCCTGATCAAAACTTGAATCTTCAGAAGTAACATCCCAAGCTTTGCTTGAGTTGTTGCTCAGAGATCTGGATAGTTTATCACTTCCGCTATCATCACTCCAAGAATCACTTTCAAATTCTGGAACATTATTATCATCTCTAAGATTCCTGCAATCGTGGAAAACTTGCAGACTAAGAGCTATGGTGAAAAAGTAGAGGAAGGAAAGAACTATATTCACAATATTTGGTACATGAAACAGGGAAGATAATTGTTAAACACCTAGAAGACACACTAGACTTGTAAGTGTAGATCTGAATGGCAGATAAGTATGGAACATAATATTGTGCAACATTCTCGCCATTGCTCAGCTCAACTTGGGTGCCCAGACCATATGCACTCCATTCATCATAGCAATTCCAGAGATCACTTAACATGAAATATTCAATTACATCTTTTTCCCCTGGTTGCCATAGGCTGTTTAGACCATGAATGCAGCTCTACAAAATATGTGAGACATTAGTATAAGAGAACTTGAGGGAAATAAAATAGAAGACTATAAGACATGGAAATAAGAAAATACATGAATTGATTGATCAAAAGAAGAATTAACCGATACTGAGTTTAAAATTCTCAATGGAGAAATAATTATCATAAGCATTACTATTTCACATAGAAAATGATAATAAGAGTGACATTTCTCCCAGGTTTGGTCTTCAAATTAGGAACTTTACTCAAAGTAGAAAGTATTATGAACTGCAATTACTTACATCAATACCCTATAAGCAACGGACATGGTTAAAAATTGTAATGTCCTTCTGGCCGAGAGTTTTCTTGGACAATTTAAAATGATAACTGAATCATCATATATATTTAGGTAATATTCTGGGTCCGCAAAGAGGATCATTTTTTTCAATACAGTCATCATTAGCTACTAACGACAATATCTATATGCTTATTCATAAGAAATGAACTCTTCAAATTTTCATCATATGACTACTATGCTTAAAAAGTGTAATGTCTTACTAGCAAGTTTTTCTTGGACAATTGAAAATGAAAACTGAAAATGGGATTTCCATCATAAGTATTGAGGTGATCTTCTGCATCCTTGTAAAGAGAATTATTTCTTTCAATATTCACCAATCATTAGTTAGTAGCAATTATATCTAAATGCTTATCCATAAGAAATGAACCCTTCAAATGATATTTGATCATATGACTATTTGAGTAGTCCCATAAATATTTTAGTCAAACTTTGGCCATTTATTGGACAACTTAGACATGCTGAAACTTTTATTAGATACAAGGCACATTGCAGAAACCATGTCAAATTGAACTCAAGCCTCCCCCGTGGGAAAGCCATGATATGATCACTGAGAAAGAACTCCTACTCCTCCATTTTCTATCAGCTAGCTGAAATTACTAGCTTATTTGGTTTCAATCCCTCTGATTCAACTGCCATTTCTCTAATTAATTTCCAGCAGTAAATTGTTACTAATCTATTTCATTTTCTTCTCTCTTACTTCATACTGTTCGAGTTCATTTTAT
Source organism: Carica papaya (assembly GCF_054855325.1). NCBI lineage: Eukaryota > Viridiplantae > Streptophyta > Magnoliopsida > Brassicales > Caricaceae > Carica > Carica papaya. The sequence continues at coordinate 15,911,074 of NC_142317.1, forward strand.
CTGCAGTCACTCATGTCTTGAATGTCATATGTGAACGTACAATTTCTACTATTTAAACAAAATCCCATTCACAAAAAATAAAATTAGTTCCAAGATTTGTCAACCTGTGATGGAAATAGTACACTTCAATTTATATATTGACAATATAAATCCATTTAGTAAAATTAATGTCGAATAAAACTCATGGAAATCCAGATTGAAAAAAGAATAAGCGTTTGTTTATAGTAACTCACTCGTCTTTCTTCTTTCATTTTCATATTCTGTTGTCATTTAATCGTCTTCCTTTATTATTTTAAAATATCATTTATTATTATCATCTTTAAAGATAGTATTATTTCAACAACCTGACAGAAACACATAATAACAGAAATCTTCTTTTTGGTTTCTTTTATTTTTTGGGAAAACATAGATCTCATTACTGCAACTCTATTAGACAAAGAAAATACATGAAAATCGGGAAAGTTGAAAGAAGTGTATTTGAGAATATATTACAAAAAGAAGTAAGGGGAAGTACGAAATTATTGGGAGAAGATAAGATGGTGAGAGGGCACAGAGTTCGTCATTACCACGTGCATCACGTGCTGCCAATGGATGATGGCATGACACACACGACAAATATCGTACCCCGGAAACTGGACCATTTCACACTAGAAATAGAATATCCATGGCATCCATATAACTATATCCACATATATATATATATGTATATGTATATACTTCATTCTCAGAAAAATTAGAATAACTAGTGGGCCTAACCCTAACCCTAATCCAATACTCTTCACATTGATTTGGGTCATGATTCCACGTAAAACAGACAAACATTTACAATAAAATCAGTGAAGCCAAATATTGGATAAAATCTCTGCCGAGAGTAATAAAAAAACCAAATAGAAAAATTCAAATAAAATTGTCGGAATAATCAGAAATCACTAACCATCCATTCATCTAACAATATTATTTTTTAATAAAAAATGGAATTCAAAAATTGTAAAATAAAAAAAAAGCAAACAATCTGCATCCAGAAAAACTATTCCAGGGTAATTCAAAAAGCAAAAGAACGAAAGAAAGAAATAAGACGAGGAAAATTAACAATCATCAGATTTATTCACCAAAAAAAAAGTGAGGGAGAGGAGAAAATAGAAAATACCTGAGGAAGTGAAAATGAAGGAGGAGAAGGAGTGATGGAGCAGAGAAATCTCTCCAGATTAGACTGTGTACTCGTGCAAGACGACTCCAACCACCACATATTCTTTCTTTTTGTCTTAAATCTTTCTTTTCGTTTCTCTTCTTTCAACCCCAAATCAAAATTTCAAAAAAGCAAGTATAACGAAAAAGGAGAAGATTGTCGATTGCGTTGCTATATATGATTTTATTTATTTATTTATTTCCAAAAATAAAAGAAAGGAAAAAAAAAAAGGCAAAATATAAATCGATAAAGCTTCCCCAAACTGGAAATACCAAATACACCTACTAATTTCCATATATCAAATAAAACCTTCCATGTTGGAGAACTTACTAAAATTTACGCAAAAAGGTACATATATACACACACATATATATATCCTGTGCTTTCAATGATGATTTTATATATGCTCTGTTTCACGCTCAAAATGCCGTTCGTTTTAAAGAACAATTAATGAAAGAAGAGGAAGAGGAAGAAGACGAGGAAGACGACAAAAAAACGAAAACAAACTGAAACGTTTCTTCTACTAGACTGAATTTATTAAGAAATTAAAAACACTACTGAGATGAAACGGATTAATGAGACGAGAAGATTTTCAAAGCGAAACAGAAGAAACTCTTCAATCTCCTAAAAGTTAACCAGGACGAGAATTATTATCACCAAATTTATTTTATTTAAAAAAGAAAAGACATACGAGACGGAAGACACGAGCGGAGAGAAGGTGAGTGTGTGAGCGAGCCGTGAGCGTTCGCTTCGCCGCGCACGTTAAGTTGTTTCTTTCTTTCTCTTGTCTTGTTCTTTGATTTTTTATTTTTTATTTTTTTAATTTTAGGGACCACGTGCCCTAATTTCTTCCTTCTTAGTTAGCTTTGCACAACTCACGTGTCGCCTTTCTCATGCTTACCTTGCTTTCTCTATTAAAAAAATATTTATTTTATTGCAACCTGTAGACATATCTGTAAAGTTTTGTTGTGTATCTTACTTTTTTTATAAAATAAAAAAATAAAAAAAAATAGTTCTTATAATCATGTCTTATTAATAGAAATTCAATTATTTTTGTCCTACATGTATGTATGGATATATTAATAAATTAAATTTTAATTTTTATTAAATAAAATAATTATCTTTAATTTATAATATTAAATCAAAAATATTTATAAATAAATTAAAGATAATAAGATAGACTCTCACTTTACGTAAAACTTACCACTATTAATTTGTAATCTATTCATTACATGATAAATTTTATATATTTAATAAAATTCAAACTTATTATTTTTAATAAGAATATAAAAATTTTAATTATTAGACTACTAGTTTAGTAGTCTCATATGAGACTTTCATGTTTTATATCACAAAACTTAGATCAAGTATTAATTTATTGTGGTTATCTTAATGAATGAGATCTAACGGTTACAGATTGTAATAACTCATTGAGATAAATTTTAATTTGGTCGCTGCAATATCTCCGACTTATTAATGAGTTAAATATTGAGTTTACTAAATAAATTATTATAAATTAAACAATTGTTAATTTGTAATATACCTATAAAACAATAAACTTTATGTTATTAATAATGTTTGAACTCATAATTTTTCGAGTAATAAATTTCACTTTTATATTACTGTGAATTTTTTTGTTGAATACTAGCGTAAATGTTATTTTTTTTAATATTTTAAGATAATATAAAATTTTACAAAAGCGTAGAACAAAATTTTTAAAGATTTTGTAGTCATAATGTATCTGAATTCATAAGAAAAAAGGGAAAAAATTGATATTCACCTTTTTTCTGTATTTGGATATATAAAATGAAAAGAAGTGAGTAATAAGTACTCTTTCTTTTTAAAAAAAAAAATTAATTTTTTATTGTATAAAAGATGGAAAAATGAATAGAGAATAAACGACATAAAATTTTACTTCTTTATTTTAGAAATAGATGGTACTATTTCATTATTTCTTATAATTAACTTTTTAATTCCTTTACGAAGTTAAATAAAAAAACTAGTATAATTATTCGTTTATTTTGTAATATCTTTTATGTTCTTAGTAGCAATGTACATCGATCCAAGACAAGACCAGACTGACTTGGACAGACACTGGACCAAGAGCGAAAATTCTTAACCCCTCAAACTAAAAACCATATCATATTAAGTCTTGGTTCCATTTGGTCTGGATTTGATTTATGAACTAGATTTATTTATCTATTTTAATTAAAACATCAAATAAAATCATAAATAATTTAGTTATTCATAATTAAATGCTAAGAGCCCTAAATATAAAGACATCATATGCCCTCTGACGAGTGGAGATTGTAGATACACTAGCAGATGCTTTAAAGGGAAAATGTTTGAATTTTTTCCTTCACTACCTAAATAAGATAATCGTACTTTTATCAATGGATTAAATTGAGATTAGATGATTCCTCGGAAAGTTAGAGAAAAAGCAATGGAGAGGTAAATTGAGCAAGATCATAAGTGAGATAGGAGGAGGCAAAGAGCATAAATTGAGAGGAGGCATTATTAGAGCTGGAGAGTGAGGGTCGACAAGTGAGAGTTACTAGAGTAAGGGCTTGACCGCTTGAGGAGGTGAGAGTATGAGTTAAAAGGAAGAGCTATTAGAGGCGGAGAGTGAGGATTGACGAGTGAGAAGCTAGAGTGAGGGCCCGATTACTTAGGTTGAGGGATTAGAGCTAGAATTAAGGCTTGAGTGAACTGCAAATGCAGTCACGTAATTACACCCTAAGTCACGTAGGGGAGCCATAAACACAATCACGAAGGAGTTAAGGCCTGGTGAGGATTTTCATTTAAGTGAGGCAAAAGTAGCAATAGATTTAGTCCACGTTAAGGTTATGGTTTTTATTTTTATTTTAAATAATTTTAATTTAATTTTTGTTAAATTTTTTTACTCGGATTAAACCAAACCCATTTAGACCGCCTTTCAGTTTCTTTTTGTATAGACTAAAAATTGGACTAATAAATGTGTTTGATCTGGTATGGTCCAAACCGAGTGAACTAGTCTAGTTTAACTTTTCAATCCATATTAGGATTTGCACACTATTAGTTTTTAATATACAACTATCGAAATAAAAAAAATATTTTCTTTTTTTTTCTCTTAAAAATTGTTCTTTCTTTAATTTTTTATTTATTCTTTTATTGATATTTTCCTAAATGTAGTGTCAGATTACAAATATAATCACATATTATTTATAAATTTTTTACGGTATCCCAATATTGACACTCAAAATCACATGGTTATGATGGATAAATAAAAAGGCAACCAATTTGGTAAAATAAGATAGTTGAGTAAAATAGAATAAATTACTTATATAAAAGATTTGTATATTACAAAATATTTATAACGAATGAGTATTAAAAAGAGTAATATAGCACAAAGTACCATATTATTTTTTAATTCATACTAATAGTTAATGGTAGTGGTAGGAGCAATGATAACAATAAAAGTGATGAAATTGGTGACGAAAGTTGTTGTGACATCATGCTCTAGATGGAATCATGAAAATCTATATATTCCATCCATTGGTAGATTTATATGCCATATCAAAATAAAAGTGCATAAATTTAAAACTTTCCTATATTTTTGTCCCTTCCAACTATAAAATAAAATTAAAGCAATTGACAAATTATGTTAGGCATTAATTAATTTGAAAATAAGATAATAGCTTCAAAATTCTGAGGTTAAATCAACCTTGCTATAGGTAACACAACTCTAGCACAAAACTAAGAATCTCTTCACTGCTCCTGGTGGCCGTGAGCTTGCTTTCAATTTTTTTTGTCTGAAAAAATGAATTGGGGTGAACTACACGTGCTTAGTAAAAGCAAAATAGTCATCAAATCTATAAAACTGGAGTTAGTATATGGGAACAATCCTTTAATTTAATTCAACCGTAAATTGGGTTTGTTTAAATTATTTGTTATGAACTACGAACAAAGCATTTACGATGCGTGCTGTTACCTTAGCAAAAATATTATGATTACCATTTATACTTCATTTCTTTCCCATAATCTAGAAGAATTACGCTAGTGTGAAATTATGTTTTAATTCTCAACTTTAATTCTCTGAATCTAGATGTGTCTCTACTTTATATTCAATTTACTATAATAATATTGCTCACACTTTTTACTTGTAAACAATTTCAATTAACAATACAACTTAACAATTATAGTTATGTTCATATTTTATTTTTATAGTTCACAGTAGTAGTATAGTTCACTTTCATAATATTCAGTAACAGTATGATTCAGTTCCACAATTTACAGTTAACAATATAGTTCACTCGTACAATCATAGTTAACAATACGGTTTGCACATTAACACTGAGATTTCGTCATCCAATATCATTTTAATCACTATCAATAAGAGTAATATAGATTTTCACTGTCAACATACACACTGTAACAGTAATAGTAAAATAGTACAGTATAGTGCAGTGGTAGTCCTTCGCTAATATGACCACTAAATAATACAGTTGACTTTTTGTCCACATAATGGGGTTAACAATCGCTTGGACCGAATTTTGACTACATACACCCATTCCTTGCACACAGTAATAGCATAGTACAATAAATAGTAAATAATAAATAATATACTTAATTTTATATTTACGTGATAGAGTTCATCAATAATCACTCCGATTGAATTTTAGCCACACGCGCACACATCCCTCATTAATTAATGATTAAACGAGTTTTAATGTTTTGACATTTTATATTGACTCATGACCTTTAAACTAGCACTTTATATATTGGCTCTCGTTTCTCTCTATTTTATTTATAATATTTCATTTAATTGAGATTTCTTTTCACTTATTTACTTTAAGATATGCCTTTTTATTGTCAAATTTATTTCAAATGGATCATATTTGTTTTTTAACAGTAATTTACTTATCGTATTGGGCTACATGCTATTTCCTTGCATTGTTTAGTATGGTTGTTTTTTGGATTCTTGAAATGTTGTATTTGGCCCATTACAACATTTCTTTAACTAATTAATTACTTATACAATTCTTCTCTCATTTGAGATAGTAGACCAACAACCCTATTTAGCCCATTTGAGATTTTCTTTTCTTAGCCCACTATTACATTCTTAGCTTAATTAATTTATCTTCTCTTCCTTGGGACTCTATACGGTGACCCAACATCTCCATTATTCCATGAACATTTTTAGCTTGGCCCATTTTAACTCTCTTATATTAATTTATTAATACACGCAATCTTTCATTGACCCATTAAAAATTTAGGTCCGATCCATTAAGAATTTTAATTCCCTAAAATCTTAACCAATCTCTAAATCCTAAATCATCTAGTGATGACACCTTTCCATCATCCAAAATATGAATATTACATATCACAATGTTATTTACCTTAACAATTTAAATTCATGTTTAATTTATCAATGAAAATACATATTAATATATCTATAAATTTCTACATTAAACATCAAGCAAGTAATTTAAACTTAGTTAACTGAACTAAATTGTAGATATGATAATTAGAGAGTAAATCTTACTCCTTTCTTCCTATGGATCTCTAACGTTGCGATTCGTTTTATGGCAGCGCTAAAGTTCTCCTTCCACATGACCTGCACATTCACACATATACATCCATGCCATTACGTAATTTAATGAAGGAAATAAAAACAAAGAGTGTTCAGGGTTCGAGTTTAGATTTAGAGGAAATGGCACTCACTAAAAACCTACTTCGGGTCATGACAGTGCTCGTAAATATCGAAGAAATTTCTGATCTCCGTCCCTCTGCCATTCATGCACTTCCTCTCTCTCGTTTTTGGCCTCTTAGTTCTCCCCCTTCCTCTCTCTTTCTTAGCCGATAGCTTCTTTCGTTTAATGTGTTTTTTAAATGTGAAATGAGGTCCTCGTTTATATTGGACATGATCTAACGGGGGCCGTCAAATGTATGAGATTAGATCTGGGCCGTTAAATCTTTCTGTGTCTCTCTCACCCATACGATCTACCACGCATCAGGCCAATTCATTTAAAGTCCAACGTATTTTGATGTGGCTTGCCGTGCGGCCTATCCCTTGGGACACCTCAGTCGTTGATGTGTCAAGGACTTTCAAAATTTACAGTTTTGCCATAAATTATATATATTTTTTTTTTCATTTTAGTCATTTTTAAATTTATAAATTTTCTCCACTTTCCTAAATTGTTCTCACTTTAACCCATACGCAATATTTTTCTTGATTTTTGTAATTATGAACATATTTAATTTCTTAAAAAAATATATGTTTATTATTTTAAATTAATATACATGTACTTATTTTATTAAATTGCACACAACTTCTACATTTAGAAGTGCAGGTAAATTTAATTTTTATAATTAAAGAAAATAACTAAATTTAATCTTTTACTATCTAAAATAAAAGAGGGAAATAAAATATATATAAAATAAAATATTAAATTGGATGGCTTCATGGCCTCGTTTAACCAATATTCACGTAAGAAACTCCAGACAACAAGCAATATTGAGTATTGGTATATATACTCTTGATTTTAACAATCAATTATCCAAACATCATAAAATGACTCAAATGCAAGTTCTTTTACTTAAGCGATAGGCTTTTTTTCAAATATTTCAAAGAAAATATGCTAGACAAGTATGATAGTACAAGTAGTCAAGAAATGCAGATAAATTATTAAAAAAGATGATATTTTTTAAAAGTTCTATTAGACTAACTTCAATAAAATTTATGTGGTATGAATTTTATTTATTTATTTATATTTTAAATTTCACAATTTATCTTAATTTTCGTTTAATATCTTTTAATTTTTTAATTTTATTTTTACTATGAAAAGTATAAATTAAACAGTTTAGATATTAAAATCTTAGTTTAAATAAAAAAAAAATAAAAAACAAACCAATATGGCAGAAAACTTACAGAGGACGACAAGTAAATAAAATAACATACTTCATACATACGCTGCTGCGTTAAAGTGAGCGCCTGAGTTACAGCTTCCACCGCGTTCCGCTGTCTACCAACTGTCAGAGGATGAGCACCTGATTCCTTCTGTAATTACTTCGCTGATTTGATTTTCTTTGAAATGGTACCTCGTTACTTCTCCTAATCTCCTATTTCATCTTCCGTTAGTAACAGATGAAAGGAATGATGACTCCGATGCCCATGAGCTGATGATCTCCTTCTTTCAACCAGGCAAAATTCCAACTCCGGATTCGAATTTTTGAGGGATGGTTTTGTTGTCGTGGAGCTTGTTGGCTCTTGGCTTTGTTCTTGGCGTCGTCTCACTCGTTGCAGTGGAAGCAGCGGCTCTGTTGTTCCTGCTGAAGCGAATGAATAAGAAGATTAAACGAACAGAATCAGCCCCAAAATTAGCTCAATCTGTTACAGCAGTCGATCCTCAGCAATCCTTGCATTTTGCTTTGAATAAGCAGGTATTTCTTTGCTCTACCTGATTACATTTCCCTCTAATGTCATTTCATTGTGTATATAATTAAGCACCAAACTGGACACCCATCCTTTCCGCTGTTGGTAGCTAAATCTGATACGTTCAACGAACTTGTACCATGCTGTTTATGCGAGATGTAAACAAGCATAGAAGCATAGCGCGTTGTTTTGGTGTCGGCTTGGGGCTTTTGCTTTGAATTTTAGGAGCTTCGCAAGTTCAGTTAACCTACTGGAGTAAATTTGACACACAGCTCTGAACCCTAGTCTTCTTGCATGCAGGAAGCTAGGCTGTTGCAAGTCTGTGTCATGAATAAAAAAAGAAGAGATCAAAATTTATAATTTTCGTAGGGAATGCGTGGCTTATAATTTGAGATCATATTTTCTTTTAGAATGTACCTTACTGAGTGCCTTGGAAACCAAAGGAAGAAAGAGTATTTCGTTCTACCTTCCTGAAACTTTATGAGCTGCTGAAAAGGCAGTTAGGCGCTGGTTCATGACCACAGAGAAAACGAGCTATTTATGTAGAATTTCAGCTAAACGTTTATTTGCTATCTCACAAGATATGTCGTGAAAAGCTGTGTTCCTTGAAAGTTGCTGCAGTAAGTGGTGGTATGATTTTTGGACTAAATAGATATTGCCTTGGAGGGGGATATCATGGACATGTTGAAAATTTTCATAAGATATGATTTTTATTGTATTTATTATTTTAATACCTAAAAGGGACAAGAAATCCTCCTCAAACAAAAAAAAAAAAAAAAGCCACAATGAAATTCAAGATATCGCTCTATCCAAGTACCTCTGCATAATAGCTAAGGAGATATCTCTGAAGGAACTGTGAGTTTGTCCCACATAGAAGTGAAGGAAACCTATCTATCCCAAAGGAAAGACAGTGGAAAATTAATACTCGATAAGTTTGTTTTCCAACTGATAATACCTATAAAACCAACAAAAGGAGCTCCTGTCTAAAGCACCGTAGTTTCTTCTTTGCCCCTGTACTTTATAGGACACAGGAAAGGAACATTCAAGGCAAGGGGGATAAACTTACATGAAGCCATAAGTACCAAAGAGCACCATGCCTAAGCATCCAAGCACCTCACAATGCAAAAGGAGATGACGATGAGTCTTAGCCTCACTGAAGCACATAACACACGGATCCGAGAAAAGATCATGGTTAGTTTTCCAACTTGACTATAAGTACTGAGCTCATTCAGAATAGTAGTTCAGAGAAAAGACCTTAGCCTTTAAGGAAATTTTAGCCTTTTAAAAAGCATTGGTAAAAGTCTTATTGTGACAATTAGAATAATGGGTAAAATGAGAAAAAAGGAACTTAGAAATGTACATGCTAGAAAAGTCCAAAATGGGAGAATCTCCACTAATCTTATTAGAAGCATGATTAATTGCTAAATTTTACCCAAGTCTTAAAACAAAAATTTAGGTCAAAGTGGTACAAGGTTGGAAGGTATGAGGTACCCACCTTGTGGTGTAGAGTTAATTAATTGAGGTATTAATTTCTGTACAATTTTAGTAATCTATCTACTATTAGGTATGTGACTTTTTTTTTTAAATTCAATGTTGATATTTACAAATTGCATTAGGGATGAGAAGTGTTGAAAAGATTGATTGTGGATGTGTTGAGTAGGATGTTAATATGGGGTTCGAAAAGAGGAGCAGTGAAAATATTGATAGTGGGGAAGATAGAGTAAATATTTCACATCTGCAGTTCATAGATGATGTCGATATAAGTGCCTGAGTGTTAATTTACTGAAGAGTGGATTTGTAGGTATTAACTTGGTGGAAGAAACAAAGACTAATATAGCAGCAAGAATAGGATGCACTAGACTCTCTCTGCCACAGCGATTATGCGAAGGAGTGGTAAGTAAAGTATCAAAGAGACTGGAATTTTGGAAACAAAGGTTGTTTTCTTTAGGTGGTAGAATTATACTAATACAAGCGTGTTTGTCCAGTATACCACTATACTATCTCTCTTTGTTTAAAATTTCAGTATGGGTGTTTGAGAAGATAGGGAGGTACATGAGAAGATTTTATGGGCGGGGCCAGGGAGGGGCATACGGATCATTTGTTGAGATAGTAGGTTTATTGTTGGTCCAAGCAAATGGTAGCTTTGATGTTTTCACGAGGAACCTAGTTCTTTGTGGTAGAGGGTGATCATGAGTATCTGCAATGGTTGCAATAATGGGTGGGATGCATTAACAATGCGAGCAGCATCTCCCATGTATATCATGAAAGTTGAAAATGGTTCATGAGTTTTATTATAGGAGGATCATTCGATCAGAAATGGCTTGTTGTATAACCAATATCCTAGTTTATATAACATTTAAATATAAAGCATCCATCTCAGAGTTTGTTCTGCTCACCAATGAAACTGTTGCCTGGGAATTACACTTTTTTAGATGCCTTTTTAATAGGAGGACCAGGACTTGTCAACCCTGTTAAACATGCTTGAGATTTTATCAGTCTTCCCTGCAACTTTACTGCGTTCTTAGACCCTAGAACCATTCAGCATATATACCTGCAGATCCTTCTATCAACATATCATCTAGGACACTAATTATTATCAATTGCCTTTGGTTAATGTGTTTTGGAAAGTTTAGGTTCCTTGAAAGATTAAGGTGTTTACCTATCTGTGACCCTTAAGAGACTCAATGCTAATGAGATGTTGTAAATGCATAGACTGAATCAAGCTCTTTCTCCTAATGTTTGTCCTATGTGTAGATGCGAGAGCGAGACACATACTTACTTTTTTTTTTCACCGTGATACAACATGGAGATTGTGTGCTAGATTGTTTGGAATGTTTGGATTGACTTGGATTTCTCCACCATCCGTTGAGTGCGATAGAGATACAACTATACAGGAAATTGGAGTGAGGAAGCCCCCCCAACCCCTTTGACAAGGGCTTTTCTTACAGGCTTGTGGGTAGCAATTGAAGAATTCTTGAGGACAATTTGACCTCTAGTGGGATGGTTTGTGCATTTATTTTTGCATTTCTTTGTGCTTGATTTATTGTTCTTGAGCCCTATTACAAGACATTAGGAGGATGATGTATTCTTCGAATTTATAATTATTTCTTTCTCAACTTAATATTATTTAATTTACACAAGAAAAAGATGAAAGAAGAGCTATAAACCTAGTATCTTAATCTTGATTGTCATCCTGTTTCTGTTAAAAAATTAATTTGCACAAGGTATGTATGCCTATGCTTGATCTATGTGTTCAGCTAGCGGACTTGTGTGCTAGAAGGCAGGTTAGCATACAAATAATAGATTGAACCATTTTCTTTTAGTTTTAACCTTTGGAAATGTTATTCGACTTTATTACTTAACACAGGAATGTCAAATTCTGAAAGCATTTTTGTGGTAAAATCTCTAGTGTTAGATACTTGACCTTTTGATGCTATCTCTTCTGTTTTTCATCCTTTCTCTGCTTTTTCTTGGCTTCCTAGTGCCTCTGCCTGTTTCAAGCCTCTTCCTTCAGCTTAATTACTTACTTGTAAGAGGGAAGAAGATGATTATTTTGCACCTTACTGCTTGATTTCCAATAGTTTTACAGTTTACCTTTGCCATGGATTATCCTATAATCCTAATTTGGTTATACACTTCCATGTCTCAGGGGGTAGTCTGGATTTTAGCCCCAGACGAAGTTCAGAGAAATTGGCTGGTGGAAAAATTACCAAGGGAGCAAAAGAGGAGAAAGGAGTTTTTGGAGGTTTCTCCTCTTCGAAAATATGCCAAAATCAAGGATCACATGCTGATCCTCAAAGATTCAGATGGTTCCCACACAAATATTCAGTTGAAAGATTGCATCATCAAGGCTGTCTCAGCAACAAACTTACCTTCAAGAAAATGGTATAAAGCACTTGTAAAATGATTTGATGGGAACTACCACTTGGACACTTTTATGATTTTTGCAAGAAAAGATTATTTTAGTCTACACAATTAGCTGGTACATTATTGCGTTCTAACTTACCTGTCAAAAATATATGAATTATTTGTTTTTATGCATAACTCTGGATGTTACAGGGCCAAGAGATTCCCTATAAAAGTAGAAAACAAGAATTCAGTCATATACAGTGGAAGCAAAATATTTTACATGTATCTGGAGACTTCCTGGGAGAAGGAATCATGGTGCAAAGCTCTTCGTCTTGCTTCTTGTGAAGGGAAAGAAAAAGTTAATTGGTTCACTAAGTTGGATAAAGATTTCCATAGTTTCCTGACATCCTGTAATACAGGATATCCGTCATTTTTGAAACCAAAAATTGGATTCCATTCTGAGCCAGTGGATAAGGGAAATAGGATTGATGTTTCGTCATCAAAAATTCGTCTATTCTGGAAAAAACTCGCTAGAAAGGCTTCAAAGCCCTCTCTTGAAAATAGGGGAGTTTGGTCAAATCCATCAAATCTTGAACAGAGAAAGATTTCTGAGAAACTTCGACAATTCCAGGAGTCACTTTACGGGGTTAACTTGGTAAAGAATGGATCTGCATTGAAGATGCCTATCAGTTCTCCTGAAGAAAACCATGCAGTGCCATCATCATCAACCCTTCCTCACTCGGGAAGCCAGAGTAATATTTCCGTAATTTCTGACGTAGAATCTGAAGATAAATTTAATATTGATGAGGGAACACTTTGCTGGAACTTGCTAATTTCTCGGTTGTTTTTTGATGCTAAATGGAACGTCAGTTTGAAAAGTTCCATTCAAGCTCGAATTCAGGTATGTTACTTCTCAAAATGAGAACTGCTGTATGTGTTTGCATGCATGCATGATGTATGTGATGGAGCAGGTAGGAGGGAGGACTACTGCATTACCTTGTTATCATTTTGTGTTTTTGTCTTTCCTCTCTTAAGTTTCACTGCCAATTATTCTACTTGGTCAGGGGAAAGACACAAAATGGTAGATCAGTGATGTAGCACAGTGTTGTAGGTTTAGAAAGAAAAAGAAATTAAATAAAAGAAAAATTTGATTCTATGATCACAGAGATTGCAACAACCACAAATATAGGATTTTCACAACCCCAATTATAGTGTTGTTCAGCATTCAATGCAGTGAAAGAAAATTATTAAGTTCTATTCTTAAGTGATGTTCTTAACAATGGTGAATCAACCATGTATTTATAGTGATGTAGCACAGTGTTGTATGTTTAGAAAGAAAAAGAAATTAAATAAAAGAAAAATTTGATTCTATGATCACAGAGATTGCAACAACTACAAATGTAGGATTTTCACAACCCCAATTATAGGGTTGTTCAGCATTCAATGCAGTGAAAGAAAATTATTAAGTTCTATTCTTAAGTGATGTTCTTAACAATGGTGAATCAACCATGTATTTATAGTGATGTAGCACAGTGTTGTAGGTTTAGAAAGAAAAAGAAATTAAATAAAAGAAAAATTCGATTCTATGATCAAGAGATTGCAACAACCACAAATTTAGGATCTTCACAACCCCAATTATAGGGTTGTTCAGCATTCAATGCAGTGAAAGAAAATTATTAAGTTCTATTCTTAAGTGATGTTGTTTACAATGGTGAATCAACCATGTATTTATATAGTGTCTACGTGGCATAATATGACTAGACTCCAAAGTAATAACAAAATAAGACTTCCATGTAAATGAAAAATAAAAATTCATAAATCAACAAGAAAGTTATTTTAATAGCTCCGAAATAAGCTAAATACTCTTAAATAATAGATAAAGATTATAATTGTATAAAGTCCAAAGGCCTAATAGGTCTACTTTTCAAAATTGTTTAGATATGCCCATTTACGAAATTCATGTTCAAATAGGTATATAAGTCGTCCAATTAAACCCTCGCATTTCTTCTCTTTGTCTGGTTTCTTGGATAAAGAGGAGCTGTCAAAGTGTGAAAGCCATTATCTTTCATAAAATGAATTCTTATTTGAAGAGTGTATAATTGCGTGGATAAGCTCACCTCACTCTAACCTGTCAATTTGGGACCCAATTCAGGTTTTTCCTTGAGGGGTATTAGTTAGTAATTGGAATGTAATAATTTGGTTCATAATTCCGCTTAACAAATTTATATTCAATTTGATACCCAATGATTTTTATGGTTAATGACAAATGGCAGAGTTTCAACCAGCATTTGTCCGTTTATCAATATGGTAGATTTATATAAGATGGATGCTTGTCTATGCGAAGGACATAACTAGGTTTGGAAGAGGAATTCACATCTCTGCCACTTAAATTTGATTGAAATGATGTTAGAAAGTTATTATTTGAGGGTCATTTCAAGGTCATACTTGCTGATTTGAAATAATTAGGTTTGATATTAATTACCTCAAAATTTAGGCTGATAGAAAAGAATTTTACCTTATTATTGGATTCTATATTTTAATTCACTCTCTTGGATGCAAATGGAATTTTGAGCTTATCAAGTGGACTCCCATGAAGGTGTGATGGCTTGGTACAAGCTGGCGGCCCAATAATGAGCAATAGAGGTGCAAGCTAAAGGATGATATGACAGCTTTGCATGGTTTAAAAGTTCAATAGTGAATTCAGCATGGACTATTTGGGGGTATAATGAGGCTAAGATCTGAAAATCAGGATCTTTGACTTTGAACTCATGTGAAATTAAATAGTTGAGGGATCAACTGTGTTAAAAGCTTAAATTGAAAGCTTTATGCGCATGTTTAATAGGCTAAAAGCTTATTTGAGCTTGACCTTTTTCTTTAATACTATGTGGAATAACTGTTTTTGATGATTAGCTCCAAAAGTGCAATAGCCTAAATTACTATTTTATATTATATTGCAACATGAAAAAAATTAGTATGCTTGCTGTATGCGTATTGATTAGACATAGTGGACACAAACATAATAGATTTGATCTTTTATTTATTAGAAAATTAATCTTTTAATTTGCTGTAACAGCGAACATTGTCCAATATGAGGACTCCCAGCTACATGGGTGAAGTTATTTGCACTGACATAGACATTGGCAATCTCCCACCTTATATCCACAGTATGAGGGTTCCTCCCTTGGACCTGAATGAGGCATGGGCCTTTGAAGTTGACCTTGAATATTGTGGTGGGGCAGTATTAAGTGTTGAAACAAGACTTGAAGTTAGTGAACTAGATCTGCAGAAGGGCATAGTTGATGCTAATTCAGAATCAATCGCTACTGGGGATGTCTCTTCAGACCTTCTTGAAGGTTTTGAGTATTTCGGAAAGCAGTTGAATATTCCTGAAGGAACTGATGGTGCAGGAAATCAGAATGAAGGAGATGGTAAACCCATTTAATAGAGAAACTTTACTTTTGTTTTATATGCTTTTTTTCTATGCATATTGCTCAACATGTTTACTTAAAGATGTGGAAAATGCTGTTTCCATTGCAGGTTTAATATGCTGCAAGAAATTAGTGGAATTAGGATAGTTTTCACTTGAAGTACGTGAATGTTTTACGTAGTTTTTTTTTTCCAATGAAACAACTAGCTTGCAGTTCTAATGGATTTTTCTTTGCAGGCTGATTAGGGGGACAGAATAGAATAAGTTAATTAGGGTTGCTAACCCTCGATGCTCTGCTACTAATGTCCTGAAAAGAAAATTAGCCTTGTTCATATGTCTTTATTAGGCTAAACTTCTTTTAACTTTTTGTGGTGGCTACAGATGGAGCACAAGGCTCAAAGGGAAAATTACCAGGATCCGCTCATGTCTCCAGGTGGAAGTCTATTCTAAATACTGTTGCTAAACAGGTTTCACAGGTTTGTCAATAAATACTAACATAGTTTATTTTGGAAACTTATCAACATTTTTTTAGGAGAAATGCATTAAAATTGATTAAATTAGGTCTTCAAAGGGAAATTTTGATTAAACTGCAATGTAGAGAAGTTGCCTAATCCAGGCAGAAGTTCGTTATATAAGAAACTTCATTATTATTTTTCCTTGGGTTATCGGAAAATAAATTATTGTTAATCAATTGCATGGAATTTACTTTGAGAAAAATGTGTAGAATGAATTCAAATGTAGGTAATCAGTATATTGTTCATCTTCTATCCTTTTAGTTTGGTCTTGCATTGTATCTTCTGATAGAGGATAATCTTTATCCAAATAGGGATGAGAGAGAGAGTGAGATAGGAAACTTTGAGTTGCCATGCCTGCTACAAATTCCAAATGGATCTATAACTAGCTGTTGGGGCCCTGATATCTGAATTTCAAAATAGAAAGACTTGGTCAGGGGAAAGAAAAGGTTGGCCCTGGTCCTTCCATCTATTTTATGTTAAATCAACCATTCACATACAAGGAAAAGCTAAGTGGATCACCAGTCAGGATAAGAGAAAGGGCCACAACACCTGAGAGTAGGAGAAAAAGTCTATTAAAAAAACTTTAGCCTCTGCCATTGTAACTCATTTTTCTTCATTTTGATAAATTTTTTTTTCTTTAGAAAAAACTTTGATATAATTTTTTTTTCTTGACATTCTTTGGTGCTAAGGCACTGAGCACTTCAAAAAGTTGAAGAAGAAACAGTAAAATGGAGAGAGCAAAAAGAAGAAACTGGTTAAAAAGGAGACACCAAGTAGAGGAATTAGCAAGGCTTAAAGGAAGAATGATAAGAACTGCAGAGCAGACAGAAAAATAAGATATGAAATGCTATATCTGAAAAGTGTTCTGTTTATGGTAACTTAACATGTTCTTTAGGTTAATACAGAGCATACATTGTGGGTAATAATATTAGTTTTCAAATCTTAAACAAAATCAAAATCAAATGTCTTGGAAAACAATGTAAAAATGTTTCCTAATTGAACTAAAGTTCTTAGTGTTAATCCTTATATGGTCTAGCATCAGTTAAAGTTAAGGAATTATAGGGTATTATTTCATTATTGTTTTACTATTATGATTGCATTTTCATATATCTTTAATTCTACAATATTATTTTATGTTTTTTTAAGATTTTGCGGGGAATTTTACCTATGAGGACCCTAAGTACCTATAATGATTGAAGATGGTCAGTGTTTCCTCTCAAGTAGTATGATATCTATAATTGTCGATGATCTTAGAATAAATTCGTCAAGTCTCCTGCTCAAGAGATTGGGAAACTTTGTGATATATTGTTTAAGAGATTTTCTATACTAGACAAGATTGACGGCATGTTAGACGGGTGTGTGGGGTGTTCGATGGGGTGGTAGATCGGACGCTTACGGCAGCCACTGATTCGGTTGGAAGAGAATGGCTGGCAAGAATCGGCAATTTTTGGTGATAGAGACTGTCCTTCAACATGGTGGTTGCAGGAGGAAAAACAGCACGTCTGCGCTCGAGTGAGAATGAAAAGGGTTTCCGATGACGATCATCTTTCAGGAGAAAGAGGTTAAATGGTTGACGGATAGTCTGTAAAAGTTCTACTGGAATGAGGGAGGAAAATTTTGGGAAGTAGTTGGAAGGGGAACAACCACAGATTATTGATGGCGGTTAGATAGGAATCAGAGAGGGTGGTATCTAGTTCTTACAGTGGAGAAGGGGGAGGTGGTGAGAAGGATTTTTTTTCTCGAAGGTGAGGAGAGAGGAGACGGATGTCGGTGAGGGAGGGGCGTTGTCGAGAGGTGTGGCCTATTTGCCACATAGAGCTGAGGGTGCACTTGGAGGCGAGGAGAGAGGAGAGCTTAGAAGAGGTGGTAAGAGGAATCCAGTGCATGGAGGAATGGGTAGGATAGATGAAATCCACCAAAGAGTCGGGTTGGGTAGTTTTGAAATTCAAAATCAAAATGATAGGAAGATGAGTTATTCTAATGAACCCTAAAACATAAGGGAAGGACGTTATTTTGGTGAAAAGGTGAGAAGAAACGGGCTAAAAGCAAACTAGGCTAGAAAGGTGAGGCTTCCTTGGCAGGGGACTAGTAGAGAAACTTGTGTTGGGAATGGGAGACGGATCAGATGAACCGATCTAAAGAGGGGATTTAAAAAACTAGACCACAGGCTTAAGGTGAGTCTGCAAACCCATGACTCGGAGACAAAATCTAAAGAAGTTGAGATTTAAAATTGGGAATCCCTCAATGGAGGACAGGAGTGACGACTTCAGGAGGTTGGCAGTGAAGGAGAACAAAGAGTTTTTAGACCCAGAGATTGGAGAGAAACACACAGAAAGAGGAGAGATAAGCGGAGTGATGGTGGAGGAAGCTTCGAAAGCAAGGGTGGATGATGATGAGAGGGAAACCAAGAGGGAGCCGATGGTTTTGGAAGAGGCAGTGGTTGAAGGGTCATCGGGGGAGGTGAAGGGAGATAGAGGAGGTAGAGGGAGGACAGGGAAGATCGAGAGAAAGAAATTTTCAGGCAGAGGTGGCTATAGTGGAGGGGAAGAGAGGTGAGAAGATTAGGGATCTAATTGAAAAGGAAAATTTGAAGTGAGTACTGCAAAATATTCAGAGGATCAATTGCATGTTGGGAGTTTCGTTTAAGTGTGTGGAGGGTAAGGCAATGAAGTTGTTTAAGGAAATTGAGAGTGGGAGGGGAATGCAGCAAAAAATAAAGAAAAGTAAACAGGGGTATGGAAAAACCCAGGGAGTTGTGTAGGTTGCATTTTTAGTATCAATTATGATAATTTGAGGCATAGGGGAAAACAGGGGGAGGGGAATGTTGATGATAGTCAAGCGATATAGAGACGCATCATATTCTTGAATGTGAGAGAATAAATGATTGCAAGGAAAGACAAGTGAATAGAGGATGTTTGAGCAGGTGGAAGCCAGAGGTCATCTGTATACGGGAGACTAGATTGGAGGATTCTTAGGACCGGGTGACTAGGAGTCTATGGAAGACAAAAGAAATTGGATGGTGTAATCTACTAGCAAGAGGAGCACTTGGAGGGATTTTAGTTTCATGGAAGGAAACGACTTTTGATTGTTTGGGAGTAATTAAGGGTGTGAGTTCTATATCATGCTTGTTTGAGACTCGTAGCAGGATTGGAGTCTATCATCAGGGTAGGAGAGAGAAGCTTGTTTTGGATGGATCTGGATGAGCGTAAAATGAAATGGGACTTTCCGAGGGTGGTAGGAGGAGTTTTTTATATGAATTTGAGTAGAGAAGAAAGATCAGGTGATAATTTTTTGGGATCGTTATTGAGAAATTTAAAAAGACTTTGAATAGACTTAATTTGTTGGATCTTCCACTTACTGGTAGCGAATGGACTTCATCAAACCAGAGAATTAATTATGCATAATTGCATATTGATAGATTGATGCGGAACCCAAGATTAACAATGCAATCCAAACCCGCATATACATAATCAACATAGAAATTTATTCCCTAAATAAGACCCCCGCTTAATCATAATCAATTTATGATTGAAACTAAGGTAATTAGAAAAAGAACAAAAATTGATTAAAATGGCAGAAGAGTTACCTTGATAAGTAGAAACCTATTATTTGCTCAATAAGAAAGTTGAAGAAAACCTCCCCAAGAGCACACTTATCGACAACTACTTCAAGTTAGAAAGTTTTTTATTGATTTGAAACTTGAATGATTACAACCGAATGCATGATGCCTATTTCTAGATGTAAGCCGAGAGAATTCTAAGAGAAATTGAACTCCTGAATGATCAATGATGCTTATCTTTAATGCTTATCTACGACTCTTATAAACAATGGTTAAAACACGTTGAAGTACATGACAATGGACTCTTTGCTCTTGAATGAAAGAAGAATAAAATGCTTGGAGTCTTCAAGGATGTAGCTGACCATATCATGGAGTAGAGTGCTCGACAATGATCTCTTCTTTGAGTAGATTTTTGGTTATGTAGATAACATAAATTCCAGTCATGTTGGTATGGAATGAGGATTCTTATTCTTGATGAGAATCGGCCAAGATGTGGTGGGATAAGGATCCTTGATTCTCCACATGTTTAATGTGTCTTTAGAATAGAAGAGTTCAGCTAGGAGACTTTGAAGAAGTATGATCGGTTTCACATGCTTATCACACCTGAAAGTCCAAGATTTTGTGGATCTTTGTAGGATAAAGGTGCCGGTTGCTTGGAGAGACTTTGTAGAGGATTTGGTCAATCATCATGTAGTGTAGGACTTTTTTGTTGGACGGTTGGGATGAGTTGTGAGTGGATACAACTCTTGTGAGGGAGTCAGTAGAGAGTCCTTGAGTTGTAGGACTCTTTAGTGCTCGGTTTTCTTGGATTATAGGAAAAATTTAGTGGCCACCTCTCCCTTTGGCCTGATGGGCTCGGTCTCCCCCTTTCAAGACCTTTCAAGTTTGGCCCAAGATTTCTTTCTGCATGAATCTATCCCTTAACATAGACTTAGATGTCTTTTTGAGTTTATTGGCCCAAGATATAGTGATATTCCTTCCATCTAGCCCAAGTGCATCTTAAGTTAGATCCCTCCTATGTTATTTTTATGTGGATGGGCTTCCACATGAATTATGTCTTGACGGACTTCTTTAGTGGTGTCTTGATCTTCTTTAATTTGGCTGTGAGCTCCCAAGCTAAGATAGTTATTATTTCCTTTGTGGCTGAGAGCTTCCAAGCTCATGTGGCTATGATTTCCCATATGAGCTATTATGAAGTGTCACCTTGATCTCTATCATAGGTTTTTAGTTTCAGTCTCATGCCATTTTCAAGTCCCAAGGATTTGCCAAAAGCTTTTGTCAGGGGTAATTTTTGATCATTTTCCCATCTGTTTGGTAGCAGATGGTATAAGTGGGATATGTGCCCTTTCTGATTCGAGGAAAAATGGATGAAGGTTAACGGTTTATGCGAGAAGGTCAAAGGGTGATGGAGAGGCTTCGGGGTGAATGGTAAGACAAGTTACATATTAGCACAAAAGATAAAAGTTGTGAAGGAGGCTATTAAGTAGTGGTGCATAGTGGATCGGGGTAAAAAAGAGGAGTATGTCAAAGCTATGCTGTAGGAGATGGAGTTTCTTGACAAAAAAAAGGGTGACCTGGGATTGTCTATTGAGAAATGAGCTAGAAAGGAAGTTGTGAAGTTTGATTTGGCTTGCAGTCTATAGAGGGAAGAGATCTCGTGGAGGCAGAAATCAATAGCCAGGTGGATAAAAGATGGTGATAGGAACACATCAAATTCTTTCATTGTATGGCTAGTCACTGTAGAAGGATCAATTATGTGGAGGATATGGTAATTGGGGGAGAGAGTGGTAAGAGGTAATGAGTAGCTGAGGCAGGAAGTTAAAGACTGTTTTTTGCAGGTTGTACCATGAGGAGTTTAATTGGATCCTCACTTGGATGTGATTAACTTGAAAACCTTGAGCGTTAGAAGCTGAGAGTTGCTTGAATAAGAATTCATGGAGGAAGAAATTTGAGGGATATGAATTGTGATAAGGATAAAGTGCCGAGACCTAATTATGTGGAGGATATGGTAATTGGGGGAGAGAGTGGTAAGAGGTAATGAGTAGCTGAGGCAGGAAGTTAAAGACTGTTTTTTGCAGGTTGTACCATGAGGAGTTTAATTGGATCCTCACTTGGATGTGATTAACTTGAAAACCTTGAGCGTTAGAAGCTGAGAGTTGCTTGAATAAGAATTCATGGAGGAAGAAATTTGAGGGATATGAATTGTGATAAGGATAAAGTGCCGAGACCTAATGGTTTTAATTTGGATTTTATACAAAAGTTTTGGCATTTGATGAAGGAAGATATTCTAGAGACCTTTAAGGAATTTCTTGAGACAGGAACGTTTGTGAAATCTTTAAACTGAACTTTCTTACTTTTAATCCCAAAAGTGGAAGGGCGACTAATATCAAGAATTTCAGGTCTATCAGTTTAGTAGGAAATGTGTACAAGCTCATTTGGAAGTATTAGCTAGACACATGGCAAAGATATTGTGGAAGGTGATAGGGGGATGTCAAAATGCATTTGCGAAAGAAAGACAAATCATGGATGCAACTTTGGTAGCAAATGAAGTTGTGGAATGAACTATCATATCATACAAGAGAAGGGATGATTTGTAAGCTTGATATGGAAAAGACGTATGATCATGTTAGTTGGGGTTTTATGGATTATATGTTGTAATGAGATTGGGCTACAAAAGGTCTTATGCAAGGAGATCCATTATCCTTTTTATTGTTCGTTGTTGCTATAGGAGTTTTGGATATGTTGATGGTGAGAGCTAAGAAAGAGGGTTTATTAAGAAGGCTTAAGGTGGGCACTGTAGAGCAAACGGAAGAGATCACTCATCTTTTATTTGTAGATAACATGTTAATTTTTTGAAAACCGAATGTGAACGCTTTGCTTAATCTAAGATGTATTTATTGTGCTTTCAAGCGGTGTCAAACTTTAAGAGTAATCTTGCTAAATCTAAAATAGAGAGATTGAGTGGAGGGGTTAACACAGGGAGATCGACTCAACTTTTGGGATGTAAGGTTGTAAAACTTCTGATCAAGTATTTGGGCATTGCCATTATGAGCGAAATACAAAGATGTGAAAATGTGGAACCCAATTGTGGGTAAATTGGGGAGAAGGTTGGCGAGGTGGACGAGGAATTTGCCATCCAAAGGAGAGCACCTCTCTCTCATAAAAAGCATGCTATCAAACTAGCGAGCGTACTATATGTTTTTCTTAACAATTCCAGCAAGTGATGTAAGGAAACTAGAAGCAATTCAATGTAGATTTTTACGGGGTGACTCGGAGGAGAGCAGGAGATATCATTTGATGGCATAGGATGTTCTCAAAAGATCTTTGCATCAATGAGCGTTGGGGCTGAGATCGATAATTGAGATGAATCAGGTGTTACAAGGTAAGTGGATTTGGAGGTTTATGAATGAGGATGAGATATTATGACATAGAGTTATCAAAGCCAACTTTAGGAGAATGGAGAGGGATTGTTTTCCTAGAAGTGTGTCAAGGCCACATGGGAGAGGTATGTGGAAAAAAAATATTTATAGGGAGAACAAGTTTCCAGAAGTGTATTGGATGGAGGGTTTGTGATGGGGGAAAAATTAACTTCTCAATGGACCCATGGCTAGGTGAGGGCATGTGGAGGTTTTAAGAAATCTTAATCATTGGGAAGTTTGTGAATATGAGTCCCTTTTGGAAGTTCTATCTTCCGTAGTTTTGGTGGAGAGTGAGGATAAATCAATTTGGACTCTTAACCCCTATAGGTAATTTTCAGTTGGTCATTCTATAAACATTTGATTAAGAATGACATTGTGGAGGATAAACTCCCGTTTGGCAGATATGGAAAGTGAACACTCCTAGAATCGCTTTCTTCACTTGGAAAGTAGGGCGTGGGAATATTTTGACAACTAATAAGTTGATTAAAAGAGGGCAAGATTTTGGTCAATGGTTGTTATCTTGTAAGAAGGCAAAGGAGACATGTGATCATATTTTACTTCGATGCCCACTAGTGTCTTAAGTAATGGAGCATGGTGTATGGAATTTTGGGTGCCAATTGTGCAATGGCGGGTTGGCGAGGAAATAGGTGAGTGGCAAGAAAAACATTTGGAACTTATTCCTCTCACTATTGTTTGAGTTATATAGAAAGAAAGAAATAGAAGGGCTTTTGAAAGGGTTGAAGAAGAGTTTGATAGGGTTAGAGATAGGTGGTATCAACTTTTGGATTGTTTAGTTACTGGTAATTATTTTTACTCTATGGAAGATTTTGGTAACTTTATCGAAGTCCTTAATAATGTATAAATTATACAGGTTGGCACTGCCTTGGTGCATATAATTGATGAGTAAAATTTATACTTTTTATTAAAAAAAATTTCCTCTCAATTATAAAGATGGGATAAAGAATCCATTCCTCAATGGAAAAGCGAGCTGGGAATGCTAATCTGTCGCTTCTCTGTTTCCGTCTCTAACACTTATCTCATTAGCATCAGCACGCCGGTTTGTTTCCAATTAGATTTAGAATAAAATCAAGAGGAAAATGAAAGAGAAAATGAGAATTAAATAAATGAAGCCACTTTTGTGTCGCATTGTTACTTCATTTAAAAGATCAACATCTGGATCTGTGTTTACAATGTTTAAGTTGTGTTACTACATGTACCACTTAAAAAGGCAAGTCCCTTACCTGAATTATTTTTTTAAATTGAAGGTCCCTATTTCTTTGTCAATAAGGGTTTCTTCGTTTCGAGGAACAGCACGGGTATACATAAAGCCTCCTCCTTCCGATCAGTTATGGTATGGATTCACATTCATGCCAGAGATAGATTTTGATCTTCAGTCTTCCATTGGGGAACACAAGATTACCAGCGGACATATAGCTTTGTTCTTGATTAATCGATTTAAGGTATGGAAGTTGCTTTTGTTTTCTTCTGTTCTTTTTTCTTTACTTTTTTAATAGGAAAGAAAGAATACAAAAACACAGTATAAGATACTCTCTTAGAACAAATGTTACCAACAAAACATAAGAGAGACCCAAAGAAGAAGACATCAATACGAGAGTGCAACCAAATTTCTTTGCATGATGGACTTTCTTAGTCCATCATCACCTATTTTTTTTCTTCATAGCTACTAACTTTTATATAGATATTAGCACAACTAATAAGAAAAACTATAAAAGAGAAAGTTTGTAAGATTCTTTTTCTATAGAATAAAGATTATTTGAAAAAGAGGAGAGAAAAACACAGAAACAGAGGACAAGACATCCTCCTAAAACTGAAAGGCCAAAACAACAAAGAACCAAAATAATTGATACAATATAGCTCCCCAATTTCTATGTAGCAAAAAGATGGGAAAAACTGTGCAGTAACTATGAGTGTCTACCCATAGGAAGGCTAAAAAAGTCATCATCTTCCATAGAAACCAAAAATGGAAGAATCAGTCTTCGAAAATCATAGCAATCCTGCTCCAACCACGGGACGAAGAAATCCACAAACAAAGCTTCTCTCGAGAGGATTCTAGCACTCTCACATTCCCACTGTAGAGATTCGAACTCATGAAACACTCTGGTGAAGGAGCAACCTACACCAATCTTAAAGTATCAGATAGCCTAGTCTACAACTTCAAAGCCACATCGTTGTGAAGGAAAAGATGATAATGAGTATCTCCTTTTCTGAAACACATAAAACAAATATTTAGTGAGAAAGCACGATTTGGTTTGTAAACTTGCAGCTAAACGTTACCGTTAAGCCTGTGGAAAACAACAGTTTAAGCAAAAAACTTAACAAAATTAGAAGGAACTTTCATTTTCCAGAATGCATTAACTAAAAAAAAATTATAGCAACTAGGGTTATGGATAATATGGTGACAAAAAGAATGCCCGATATAAATTTCTGAAAAGTCTGTCTAAATCTTGTTATCTATCTTGTGGGAATAATGTAAGTTCTCCAATAGGCTTACCAAGGCTAACATGTCAACGGTCTCCCGGTCACTAATTTTTGAAAAATATAAATTCTGAGAATATTCCGCTCTAGGTGGTTAACAAAATTAAAATTTGGGACATTATGACATGGGGAGAATTTATGAAGATGAGGAAATTGGTCGGCTAAAGGATCACAGACGATCCAATGATCATTCTAAAACAAAATCATGATCCATCTTCCACTCTTAGACGAGTAAAAGGGATAAACAGATGATGAAGAGGAGAAATGGCCTTCTAGGGGCTTTTGTGAGAAGTGGAATTTCTGGCAATTGAATCTTACTCATTCCTTTGTATATCATTTATGTTCTTTATCATCCTGAGCTATAGAGAAAAAGGTTCCTAAGAAAAGCAAACACCATTTCTACAATAGAGATATATTACTTGAAACCAAATTCCTAATGCCCTAGCAATTATTGTTTTTAGAAAGGCAACACTTTTCCTACTTTATCAAATAATCTCTCAACACTTCCCTCTCCGAAACCATAGAAAATTTCTATGGATCTTATTCAAATTCTCAGACATCCCAAAGAGATCCTGAATAAGAAAAGATAATAGAGAGGAATTTCTGGCAATTGAGAGAAGATAATTCTCAGCCGAATTTGTTCATGGCCGAATGGGCTTTTTCTTCTTCCCTTGTGGGCTTCTATGTTTGGTCCAACCCCTTCTTTCTTACTAATCCATCCCTTGATATAATTGAGGAAGTCTTCCTCAAGTCTGTGCCCATATTCTTGTGCTTGGTCCATTTATTATTATAATACTTCTCATGTGTTCCCAGTCCATCACATGAGGCTTTCAAGCTTTCCTTCCCTTCATGTGAGCGTTGTTTACGGTTCAAAATATTTTGATCTACCATAGAACAACCCATGCCGGTTCTATTAAGAGTATAAAGTCCAAGCTGCCACTTGGATAGGTCTTGTTGTATAGCTCTTTTTTAGAGTGAATTTGGCCCCTCGTAACTATCTTTTGCTAGTCCAACCGGTGGTCTCCTTGGCTTTCTTAGCTTGAATGGTTGTTGGAATAGTTCAAGCCATTCGCACTCACATCAATTGGTCTCTACATTTTTGGTGAACCTCGGTAGAATCTTCAAGTAAATTTTCTCCTGAAAATCTCCATGTATGTATGTAACGGCCCCGGAAATTTGAAATGAAACATGTGTATTAAAAAGGTTAAATGCGGAAGCGTAATAAAAATTTTGATTTAACATCCCTTACACTAAAACCAAAAAAACGTGCTCAAAGTATAAAAGAACAACTAATTAAAAGAGAAACTCGAAAATAAAAGCTATAAATATGACTACGAAGTCTTCAGGCGTCCCCTTCGCCGTCTTCTTGCGGAACGGGCTCGGGAACAATGTCTTCCTGATCTGAAATGATTAAATAAGGAATGAGCTACACCAGCCCAGTAAAGACATCACACTATCTCACCGTCACGGAGGTAAAGGTGGGTAGAAAACCAAAAATACCAATGGAGCATAGTTTACAACAAATTCTTTTATCAATAATAAAATCTTTTACTATCCACTTATCTCGGTGAAATTCATAAAAACAATATACGAAAGCAACAATATTATCATCATCATGAAATCATAGGAACTGTATAACATAATACTTATCACGCCTTTTGCATCTCAATCATTTCACAACATATTTTTCCTTATTTACCAGCCTACTAGTATCCATGGGGATCCATAGGGGTCCCGCTACCCGTGAACCCTTAACACTTGTAATCATCTTCCAGGGCCGTCCCCATACCCCGTCCGGTATGGGCGCCAAAACTATAAACCTCAGGGTGTCCGGTATGAGGGTGAAACGGGCCGTCCCCATACCCCGTCCGGTATGGGCGCCAAAACACATAGGGTCTCCATACCCCGTCCGGTATGAGAGACCACAATCCCGGTAGGGTTCCCTACGGACCCGGTCCGTCCACCATCTCCCAGGATATCTAGTCAGGCTGATCACATTATACAATTATCAATTTACATAACCTTTCATTCCCCTTTTCCTCAGTCAACATCATCAATTTACACACAAACAAGCAAAACAGTAATTTATGCCAAACAAGACAACATACAGCATCGGTTTCTCAGTCATTCAATTCATAATCAATAAAACAGTAAAATATGCATACGAAACTATGAAATGAAAACATCAGACCTTATACTGCATTTAAAACTGTAAAATAGGCCAAATAACAGTTAACCGACAAACACACTAGACTCGGGCTACATTAGCGACCTTAAGCAATTTCACACATTCGTTGATTCAAGAAATACCGTTTTATCATTATTGAACTTTAATACCGTGATAGAAAATAGGGTGAGGGGTCCTTACACGTTTCGGGGTCCGAACACGGCTCCACAGTGCGCCTACAAGCTGTCCCTAATTTTCCCTGAATTTTTTCCGGGGAACTGAAACGCACTACTGGTACCTGCACGTGTTCCAAAAAATCCCAAATTAGACCCAGGACCCCTTTCGGCCAATATTGCAATTCTGGCACGGCGGCTCCGCCGTGCTCCGGCGACGGCGCCGCCGCAAGCGGCGGCAATTCGCCTCGGGTTGGCCGTTTTCGGCCACACTTATATCGGTCCCTGTGATAAAACAACCCTAGGGCCCTTGGGGGGCCAAAAAATTACGAAAAACCGAAGCTTACCGGCGGCGGTGCTCTCGAGTGCGGCGACTCTCCGGCGAAGTTCGTGTTTTGGTGATTCGGTTCCGATCAAACTGTAGAGAAAAGAATGGTGATCACGGTGATATAAAAATTGCATCAAACGGAGGCCGGGAAGGGCCTCATCGGAGGCAAAAACCGAGGAGGGGCGCGGCGGCGCCGCTGGGTTTCGGCCGTGTTTTCCGGCCGTTTGGCCGGGATTTTGGCTCCGATTTGGCCACAGGGGAACTCAGCGTGGAAAAACGAGTCGGGGGTATGAAATTTACCTCGATCGGCGGTCGGAAAACTCCCCGGTGCGGCGGCGGGTGGCGGAGGCCGGCTCCTCCGGCATCTGGTTCGTCTTCTCCGGCGAGGGCAGGCGGCTAGGGTTTTTGTGGTCAGGTGTGGGGGTTCTATTTATACCCTTGTGCCTTTTGATCTCAGCCGTCCATTTTGATTAAATCTGGGCCGTTCGTTTTTGATTGAATCTGTGCCGTCCGTGCGCGTGCATTTGGGCCGTCCATGCGATTGCATCTGGGCCGTCTGTGTGCACGCTTGATCTGGGCCGTCGGTGCGCGCGGGGATCCATCTGGGCCGTCCGATCGCGCGCACGCGGATCGCCCACGTGGCCCGTTTCCTGGTCGACGTGGTTTTGCCACGCGGCAGGTCCTGGTTGGTCAGGGCTGCTGACGTGGCTGTTGACGTGACGCTTTTTTTTTTTTTAAATTAAACTAAATAAAATTAATAAAATACTAACAAAAATGCCCAAATTGTTTGGGCGTTACAATGTAGGTATTCTTTACGTCTAACTACTCTAGCTGTTAATTGTAGTTAGCAGCTAAAGACAATAGCACTTGTGCTGTGTTCATCTTGGCAACAAGTGCAAAAGTCTTTTGGTATTCTATTCCATATATCTGAGTATATTCATTGGCTACCAGTCTGACTTTATATATTCTTATTATACCATTAGTTCTGTATTTAACAATGAATACCCATCAGGTTCCTCTTAGCCTCTTTTCTTTATGCAGATCAACCATCTCCCATATTTAGTTCTTTTCTAATTTGTGCATTTTAACATTCATAATATTTTTTACTTGTAATAGGATAATACATTGGATAATGTATTAGGAATAAAGTTTGAGATAGTGAACATTTTTCAAACAACACAAAGTTTGAGAGTGGCTAAATGGATATTTAGTACGTTTGATCCAAATAGTAATGGGTACATCAATAACATATGACAAGAAATTTCTTTTTCTCTATAGTTTTGATACCATATGAAAGAAGAGAACGTGATGAATTATTATTGAATAGTTGGGTCGTACATATTCTAACTTTAGGAGTAGGAAAAGAAAACCCTAAAACTTATTTACATTAACATATTTTACTAACATACCCTTACACAAAGTAATTACAAATGTGCACTTCCCAGTGGTCCACAATAAAGGTCTCACAAACATTTATAGGGTTTTTGTATAACCTAATATCAAATATAAAAAGAAAAAAAAACAAACTTGTAACTAAATAAGAAACAAAGTCCTAAACCAGTACTATGCTTATTTCTTTTAGTTCTTAAATAAGAATATATATCCAAATATAAAGGTTATAGTTACATAAATATCCAAACATGAAGGTTATAGTCTTTGCATTCTTTTTACATGATGTCTGATACGTATTCATTTAAAAAATTAAGTTTTCTAAATGAAACCCAGGCAATGTATCCACATTATATCTGTTCAGTATATAATATTTTCTTTCAAAAGAAAAATTACTTGATAACTTTTCTTTAGATGATAGTGTAGAAATCAATTCAAATGACGTCTGCAACTCTATTCATTTACTTGTCAACCCTTTTTTAAATGAACAAATTTTTGTCTATCCATATAATGTCAGTTTCATTTATTTCTATGAGAACATTATTTGAAAGGAAATTATGCAGTCTACTCACATAATCATTCATAATCATTTTGCAACTGAGAATAAAATGCATCAATAGAAATTAAATGTACAATTAATAACTTGGTAAAAGTTCAACAATATGCAAATATATTCAAAGAATAAAAAGAATAATTTTCTTTTGAATTAAAAAAGAAGTGAATAAAATTTTGAACAATTGGACATCAAAAAGTGAATACATCATTGTGGCATAGTTATTTGACCAAGTGCTTCGCAATGATCTTTCAATTTCTTAGTGTGGATACAGTTGGTCTGACTCTGATAGCACATGCTTGGATCTCTTTGATATTTCCTCAAGCATGTCATCTTCATGATATTATCATCACATAGATTCCTAACTTTTTTAGAAGCTTCCCTTGAAAAGATTGAGAGGATACCGCCAAAAAAAGGCTTTTCCTAGATTTCTGATGTTCTCTGCTGCTGACTGCATGGCACTGTTGGATGAATTAATGATGCTATATATCTTTTGGCTGATGCTGGAATCACTCATGCAGGCAGCCATATGTGAAACCATGGTGCTTCCAAACTGTGAGTGCATATGTGTTCCATGGATGTTAGCAGAAAAGGATGACTGGGTTCCGCGGAGTGTTGCCCCCTTCTTATGGCTTAATCAAGAAGCGAGTACCAGTGATTATAGTCCTGTGCATGAGGTTTTCAGCATCCCATCCGAAGAGGCGAAGACCAAGACAGAAGCCAGTAAGACAACCATAAGAGATCATCCCGAGAGTAAGCATCAAAAACAGAAGAAGGTAGAAAACATTCAACCACTGATTCCTGAATCAACAGTTGCATCTACATCCACATCAATCCCCAGCATATCCCCCGGGCAGAACAACAATTCTTTGCAGGAACTCAAAGTTCCATTGTTGGGAAGTAATGAACCGCAAGAAACATCAAAACAGGAACAAGTTGAAATCCCAGGGTGCAATTCGCAGTCTGGATCTCCTATACAGCTGGAAAAACCAAACAGTGCAGCTGATGATGATGAGTCAAGGCCGAAGAAAATGGGAAAGAAGGCCAGGATGCTTGATCTGGGAAAGAAAATGGGGGAGAAATTTGAAGAGAAGAGGCGTCATATTGAAGAAAAGGGCAGGCACATAGTGGAAAAGATGAGAGGACCCTCAAATAGCTAAAGCAACAAGAGTTCGGTGAATATCGTTTTACTTCACTTTATGTACAGTTTTTGCATTTGTTATCAGATGCCTTAGAGGGTTTAACCATAGAAATTCAATTGTGAGCGTTGCTTCCAAACAGGAATTCAAGCACTTGAATCTGGATCCTTCGTCGGATTCTTGGATTACTATATGCCCCAGGTTTGCATCAGAATATTCTGGGCTTACCTTACTAATAGGTTTGTAACAGAAAAAAATGGAAAAAAAAGGAAAAAGAAGTTGGAAACATTGTTCAAGAATATGCATTTGTGTAGTATAAAAATATTTGTTGATATTTAGGGGGATTGAGTTACATTTAATTGTAGTATTACAGTCTGAATTTCTACTATATAGAATTCTATATTAATCCAATTTCTTCTCTTCTCTTCCTTTGCAATCTCCCAACTTCAAATATACCCTTTAAAATAATGTAGTAGGTGAAGATAAAAGTATTTTAATTGCATCTTGTTTGGGAGTTAAATTATAACAAATAAAGGTAAGGAAAGTTTGAATTACACTCTTGTTTAGTTGGATAAAGTAATAAAGAATGAGGGTTTGACTAGTGTAATAAGAATTTGTCTTTTTTATATGTTAGAAAGTTTATTATATATACATAGTGGAAGTATTTAGGAAATTCCATTGAAAAATATTAATACAACTCTTGCAACCTCTCCAAAAATTTTCAATTTAGAGGGTTAAATATATGGAGTTTACGGGATTAGCAATCCTTTGTCTTGATTAGTTGGATATAATGGTGTCTTTGTTTCTGGCTTTCTAGTTGTTCTTTTTTCTCCAAAACGCTTACACCACCATCACCATCACCATCACCTTTTACCACCCATTTCATTTCATAACATTTTCTTTTCTTCTTTCTTTTGCTTTTTTCTATTGTAGTTAAATCTTTTCTTCAACACGTTGTTATATATGCGTATGTATTAGCCATTGAAGAAGAAGAAGAAGATACAAGCATGGGAGGAGAAAGATCAATTTGGGTTTATGTTTTTCTTTTTACATTATTAAGAAAAATTATTTAGATTTAAATTTGATTTTTAATTAACTAACAAATTTATTTTATTTTTTAGATCAAGTTGGAATGGTTAATTTTATTAAAACCAAAAAAAATTAATCAAAAACCTTCAATCGAAATTTCTTCTTAATTTTCTATTTTTTTTTATCACAATTTATATTTTGTACATTATACATACCTACCTTAAATTTACAAAAAGAAAATAATGTAAATAAAATAAATTTGATCAATTTTAATTTTTTATTTTCTATTTGGATTTGATCAAATCAATTTTCTCAATTTAGTTGATTTTTCATTCATTCTATTCATATATGAAGCTAAAAAGTAGTAACATATCGTTTTATATTTAATGTTAATAGACTGAATTGTTATATAAAAAAAAAAAAAAACATGTCTTAAATTAAAAAAAAAATTAAAATCATAAATAATTACACTGAAATTTATTTTATATATTATATATATATTTTTAATTAAAATTTTAAAAATATATTATATATAAGCAGTAAATTTGAACCGACCATAACTGATGTTAAAGTGAAAAGGTTAAACTCAACCTGACACACACACACACCATTTGGTTCCTTTTATGTGCTACATGTTTCGTGAATCAGAACTTGTTGGATTTTATTTAAAAGAAAATTATTCTGCCGAATCGAATTTGTTGAATTTGTTCAAACTATTCGTACGCTTAATTATCTAAAACCCTCATAAATTCAATCCTAATTCCTAGCAAGTAAGTGAGATTGGCGCTCATTCACCGTAGGTCAGTTGGATAACCAGTTTCATCGACATGGTAGCAAGGATTGGGCTTTCTTGCCTCACCTTGTCTCAGCAGAATCCCCATTCGCGATTGCCGCAAAGGAAGAATTTTCGCAAGGGAAGCATTCGAAGGCCGCAAATTTTGTCCTGTTCGGCTTCTGGAAACGCCTGCGGTCTGCGAGTTTTCGTGCTCTCGGATCTGCATACTGACTACTCAGACAATATGAGATGGGTTAAGAGCTTGTCCTCTACTGAATACACCAAAGACCTTCTTCTTGTTGCAGGAGATGTCGCAGAAACCTATAGCAACTTCGTTGAAACTATGTCCCTCTTGCGAGATAGATTTATGCGTGTCTTCTTTGTGCCTGGAAACCATGATCTTTGGTGTAGGAGGCCAAAACAAGATCAGGTAAACTCCGTCTCTTTCCTGCCTTTCTTTTATTTGTTTAGTCTGATCGTATTTCAGCAGTTTGGTTTCGTGCTTTGTTGTTATTCGTTGACATTATGGATCTTTGGATCTTGTGTTAGATCCCTCTCGTTGTTGTGTGAAACCGAGCTGGGTTAAGTATTGTTATGTTGCTCTATCCTCGGTTCTTTGTTCTCTCTAAGTTCAAATTACTGGTGGTGCAGCATCGGCGTCTTGTATGTAACTAACTTGTTTATTGTGAAGATAAAATATAAAAGTTGGACTATCTTTGGCAGCACGCCGGCTGTATTAATGAATGAATTGCCTGTCTTGAAGTCTGGTATTTGTTTTTATTGTTTACGCTTTTATGATGACTAAACACAAGTTTGGAATCTCTAGTTACTTGAACTGTCTTCTCGAACAGGGGGGGCAAGTACCTTTTTCTCATGTAGTGTTGCTGCCTTACCTTCTTGATGTTGCATTTTCATTTCCTTGGTTTCTTTTCTGTTAAGGGAACTGTTATTCACATCTATCATGTTATTGCCTTGTAGCTTGATTCTCTTGAGAAGCTGAATAAATTACTTGATGCATGTAGAGGACTCGGAGTTGATACCAATCCAATGGCTTTAGATGCCTTGGGAATCATTCCTTTGTTTTCTTGGTATCATGAGGTTTGTTGGACATCAATGCTCCTTTTCAATCAAATTAGTGATTTACTCTGCATTCATTTACTGAGTTGGTCCTGCTGGTTTTGCAGAGTTTTGATAGAGAGGAGGACATAATCAGCATTCGCATTCCGTCTTTGGAGATGGTGATTCACTTTCGTTAAGGGTAGTTATGCTTTTTTGCATTCTTATGGTTTGTTCCATGGTGATTCACATTTGTTAAGGGTAGTTATGCCTTTTTGCATTCTTATGGTTTGTTCAATTGTGTATCTTAATTTTGGTTAAAGCTATTTATAATAGAAATATAAAGTACAGATAGTAAGGATGATTTAAGGGTTCTACTCATTCTAGTTGTTGTATTCGCTTTTCCTTGTTTATCTTTTTCCGATAGGGGTAGCTCTAAACATCGTCAGACTCAGGTTATCTCTCATTAAGTTTTTATATCCTTTCTTTTCTTCCTTCTTCCCACTTAACTTTTCATTATATATTTCCAATGATTATTTGGTTCCCCTTACAAGCTTTAATAGGAGATAGAATTCCTGCGGGTGCAAGATTTTTGTATCTTTTTATGGTATGAAAAGTAGTGATTTAGGTCTGCAGTTTAAACCATAATATGCACAGGATCATTCAACATGATTTTGATGATCTAGAAGCCTGCTAAAAGTGTTGTCTGCTTGTGTAGAGAGATTATTCAACTTCAATGTGATTAGTGACTTACTTTGTGCCTTAAAGACTTGTGTCTATAGTAAGATCCTCATAATTGGTTTAGTCCATTTCAACAGAACAATCATACAACCACATCTATGGAGAATAAAGGGATTGTTGGAATGACAAAAGAGATGCTTTACAGACTTGTGGACTCAATCAAGCTTAATGGGGATAACTTAATGTTGTTGGAAACAATCATAGATGGGGCATCGACTGCAAGGACTACTGATATAGGGCAAATCAGGATGAATTTTCCTACTTCAAAATTTAGGAACGAAAGTTTAGACATCATACTTTTCTTAGATATTATATTTAGGAAGTCTCAAGTATCATACTTCAGGTTTTATTGCATAATACAATCAAAAAATTTTGAAACTCTCTGAAAATTTTATTAAATAACTGAAGCATGTTCCAAAAAGTGAAATTATGGATATATTTATAATTCTTCCTAAATAACTTTTATTAACAGGATTAAACTAAGAAATACTAATACTAATAGGATTAAAAAACAATACGACTAGTGGAACTAGAAAATCTAAATGCTAATTAGAATAAAATCCTGAAGTTACTAAAACTATAATAATAGACTCCTAATAATATAGTAGTTTTGTACTTAATAAAATTATGATTCCGAGTATCTATAGCTAATCCATTCTGTATCAATTACATTGAAAGACATGTGGAACAATCATCTATGTCATCTTATGGATGCTAACTGGTTAAATGAGGATTTATGACTTTAGAACCTAACATCTATTATAGGTTATTGCTTATATAGATCGACAAGCGAGTCTGGCAACATCTCCAGCAAATGTAATCAGGCTCTGGTAACATGACTAGAGCCTACCAATTGTTCGAAAAAATTGTGCTTCAATACTCATTATGGTGATCGAAACCTTGAAGGAAATTATTTCTCAATGTGCAGAATCTTTGATGACTTAGATTCTACCAAGTAATCTTCTTTTTTGTGGAATATGGTGTTGAATCAAGAGAAAATTTGAATGTAATCAGTTTCTCAAGTGGACTTGGTTAGTATAATTTGTAAAACTTGGTGATTATGGGGTGCAGAGCTTTCATCACTAGGACTATGAGAGGTGTTTGCTAGATCGGAGCAAGAAACATTATTTGGATCTTAGTGATAACATGATTGATTATCAACTTTGTGATGTCATATGATAGTGAAATTGAAGAAATTTGAGAGGAAATGTTGCTTTTCATCTGTTCTTTCCATCATGAATGATGGGTATTTATACACCCTAAATGCTAATAAACCCAACAAATTCTAACAAGATTCTAACAATTTCATGGGGAGGAAGAAATCTGTTTGTAACTTCCTTCGTATACAGCTAATAAAAAGGAAACATAAAATATACAACCTAATTTCTTCTTATTTTCTACACTCCCCCTCAATTTAGTTTACATATATGTTGAGTAAATATAGATTGGATATTATGTCATCGGAGGTTCTTTTAGGTAGAGTTTTCGTTAAAATGTCCGCAATCTGTTGACTGGTTGAAATGTGCATTAGTGTTATAGTTCCATCTTGTAATTTCTCTTTGATAAAATGACGATCGATCTCCAAATATTTGGTTCTGTCATGATATACAGGGTTCTTGGCCATACGGATGGCTGATTGATTGTCGCACCACACCTTCATAGGCACGTTGTTAGGAGCCTTTAATTCGACAAGCATTCTCTTTAACCATATACTTTCACATATTTCATGAGCAATGGCCCTAAATTCAGATGCTGCACTGTTGTGAGATACAACTGACTGTTTCTTGCTTCGCAAGTGACCAGGTTCCCCCAAACATAAGTACAATACCCTGATGTAAATCTTCAATCATTTGTAGAGTCTGCCCAATCTGCATCAGTGTAAATTTTAACATCTCTTCTATCTGTCTTTTGAAAGAGTAACCCTTATCCTGGAGTCTTTTTAAGATATCGCAGAATTCGATACACAATTCTCATGTATTCCTCAAATGACTGATTCATGAACTGATTTACTGTACTCACTGCAAAGCTGATGTTAGGTCTTGTATGTGCTAGATAGATAAGCTTTCCAACGAGTCTTTGGTACCTCTCTTTATCAACTGTTTTATCACTGTTTTGGATCCAAGCTTAATGGTTGAATCTATAGGAGTGTTAGCAGGCTTGCTTCCTAGCATTTCAGTCTCCTTTACGAGATCCAGAACGTACTTTTGTTGAGATATTGAAATTTTCTTTTAGATCTAGCCACTTCCATCCCAAGAAAGTACTTTAGTATCCCTACATCTTTAATTTCAAATTCTTGGGTTAGGAATTGTTTGAGTTTCTGAATCTCCTCAACGTGATCACCTGTAAAAATGATGTCATCAACGTATACAATCAAAATGACTTTCTTACTTGAGGTGCAATGTTTGACAAATAATGTATGATCGGATTGACGTTGTTCATATCTTTCATGTTTTACAGCTCTTGTGAATCTATCAAACCATGTCCTTGGAGATTGTTTTAAGCCATAGTGATTTCTTCAATTTGTACACTTTCTGAGAATTGTGTGTTGATTCAAACCCTGGTGGTATATCCATATATATTTCTTCCTCTAGATCACCATTAAGAAATGCATTCTTCACATCTTGTTGGTAAAGTGGCCAATCAAGGTTAAATGCAAGTGAAAGAAGTACCTGAATAGTATTGTGTTTGACTACTGAAGCAAAGGTCTCCTGATAGTCTACCCCATATGACTGAATGAGGCGAGTCTTATACTGATTCACACTCCCATCTGGATTATACTTAGTTGTGAAGACCCATTTGCACCCCACTTGGTGCTTTCCTGGAGGTAGATTCACTAATTCCCATGTCCTATTCTTTTCAAGTGCCTTGATTTCCTCTTGAACAGCTATTTTCCATTCAGATATTTCCAAAGCTTCATGAATTGTTTTGGACTCTGGTGAACTTCCTGCATATAAAAGCATGATGCTCCGAAGACAGATTGTCTAAAGAAATATAGTCCTGTATAGAATGTTTAGTGCATGTCCGAGTCCTCTTTCTCAAAGCAATAGGAACATCAATATCAGTATCTGAAGTAGGAGCAAAGATTATATTACCTGGATCAAGGGTGGATTCATTGCAGGGCTTGGACGATTCAGGTGTTTTTCCTTTGTTTCTTCTAGTATAGACACGTAACTCACTAGTTGTAGGTAATGTGTTTTCTGTAATTGGCTTTAGTTCAGGTTCTAGGGAAGGTTTGTCTGGTGAGGAATGACTCTGTGGATATAGAGGAGGTATACTCACATCCCATAATTGATATTTATGAGTAAATGTCTTCCCCTGAATATCAGTTGTAGGGTAAAAAGGTTGGTTTTCAAAAAATATAACATTCATTGTATTATAGAAGCAACGGGTTTCTGGAACTAAGCACTTGTAGCATTTCTGATTAACAGAGTACCCAACAAAAATGCATTTTATGGCTCTTGGGTTAAGTTTTCCATGGAGGTGTTTATGAATATGGACATAAGCTGAATAACCAAAAACTTTAAGTGGTAATGTATTTAAAATATAAAATGTAGGAAAGGTTTGTGAAAGAATGGTGTAAGGTGATTGAAATTGTAAGATCCGGCAGGGCATCCAATTTATCAGGTAGGTAACAGAAAGAACTGCCTCTCTCCAGAGGAATTTTGGTACATGAGTGGTGAATATAATTGATTTAGCTACTTCAAGAATATGTATATTTTTCCTTTCGGTTATGCCGTTTTGCTGTGGGGTATGAACACAAGAGTTTTGGTGAATAATTCAATGTTCAGTAAAGTATTTTTCAATGGTGACTTCAAAATATTCACAAGTATTGTTAGATTTCAACACTTGGATGGTAGTCTGAAATTGGATTCGAATCATTGTATGCAATTTTTTAAATAGAGGTCCAACTTTTGATTTTTCTTTCATGAGAAACCCTACGTATTCTTGTATAGTCATCAATGAAAAATGCAAACCATTTAGTTCCGGTGATGTTAGGGACCTTGGAAGGTCCCCTTACATCACTAGGAATCAATGTAAATGGTTTTGATGATTTGTATGGTAAACTAGGGAATGAACTTCGAACATGTTTAGAAAATTGATATACTTCACACTGAAAAGAAACTATATATTTTTATTTGAATAGTGAAGGAAACATCCTTTTTAGATACATGAAATTTGGATGTTTTAGTTTATAGTGTTATAACATGATATCATAGTCATTATTTGCAGAAATAGAGTTTGCATATACTGCTTTGTGAGCTTGTCCTTGAGAAGTGTTGATTTGAAGCAGGTATAATCCTGAGCTCATCTTAACACTGTCAATCGTCCTCCCCGAGTCAAAGTCTTGAAATTCACACATACTAGAAACAGATTTTGCAATACATTTTAAGTCTTCACATAGCTTGCTAACTGATAGTAAATTACAATCCAAATTTGAAATATGGAGAACTGAACACAGAGTTAAATTTAGAGATAAATTTACAGAGGCCATTCCAGCTACTTTTGAAAGGGAACCATCAGCAGTTCTGATTGAAAAAACTTCTTCACACTTGTTGTATTTCTGAAACATTGAGGTATCTCCATTCATATGGTTAGAAGCTTCAGAGTCTACTACCTACACCTGTTCTTTTTCTGAAAAAAGAGATAAACCAAAAATATTACCTTTGTGTGCCACAGAGGCACTGATCGGGTAGGAATTTTTAGACAAAATATGTTGGAGGGCTTCCAGCTATTCAGGACTGAAGGAGCTGCTCTCCACAGCATCAAAGGGCATTTCTTTGGCAATTACATGATTGCCCTGATGCTTGCTTGAGGTTTCTGTCTTGGAGGATTTCCACTCACCCGAAGGCTTTTAGTCATTCGGCTTGCCATGGAGCTTCCAATAGCGCTCACGATTGTGCCCTAGCTTCTTACAGTGATCACACCAGGGCCTCGTCTTCTTCGTCTGAGCGTCGACAGCTCGGGTTGTGAACGTTGAAGAGTTTTCAGCCAGGTGGGTCTACTCAACATCACCCATCATGACCTTCCTACGGCTCTCTTCGCGTCGGACTTCAGAGAACGCCTCCCGAAGACTCGGCAAGGGTTTGGTGGCATCCCCGAATCTCGTTGAGGTTCCTGTTCATCCCCAGCAAGAATTTGAAGACGCACTTCTCTTCAACGAACAATTTGAAGTTTTTCGAATCTTCGGGGCAGCTCCATCGATGCTTTTCGAATGTATCCATCTGCTGCCAGTTACGAATTAAGACGTTATAATACTGAGTGACGCTTAACTCACCTTGTCGAAGATCATGAAGCGCATACTCTATCTCGAAAATGACGAAAGTGTTTTCTTTGCTAGAGTAAAATTCTTGAGTTACTTTCTAGATTTTGTGAGCAGTTTCGTAGAAATTTCTCTCCAATTTTTGGGGTCATTGACATAATGAGCCATGACATCACCATATTGTCTTCAATCTCCCATACACGAGCGCTTGAGTCAGACGCTGGGAGAGATACAACTTTGCCAGTAAGATATCCGTAGCGACCCTTCCCCCGGATGAACAATCGGACAGAGGACGACCATTGTAGGTAATTACTGTCGTTGAGTTTGTGTCCTGTAATGCAGGATGAAGGCATCTCACTCGCAACGTTACTGGTTGCTGTGTGATGATAGAAACCAGAGGAGACCTCTAGAGAAGACGGAAGCTCACCTGTGGCCATTTGTGATTACAGCTCAGCAGGGATCACTTCTCTTGGATCAGGTATGGCTCTGATACCATGAAAAATTTGAGAGGAAATGTTGCTTCTCATATGTTCTTTCCATCATGAATGATGGGTATTTATACACCTTAAATGCTAACAAACCCAACAAATTCTAACAAAATTCTAACAATTTTATAGGGAGGAGGAAATCTGTTTGTAACTTCTTCTGTATACAGCTAATAAAAAGGAAATAGAAAATATACAACCTAATTTCTTCTTATTTTCTACAGAAATGGAGAAGCTAGTTATGGACGTAATGTGGAGGGAATTGGCGGTGAGGTTGTCGTGTATGAATAGCTAAGGTGGATGCTTTAGGAAGGGTGCGATATATTGGTGGAGTGATCTGCACTAATTGTGATATAGACATGCTATAGCTTAGTTCAGTATCTTCAAACCCAGTAAGATATGCAAACCAAGAGTTTAGTCATGATTTCTCAAGTCTACTCTCTCCAAGGATAGCTCTGCAAATCATTTACTGATTGCAGACTGTACATTAGGCTTATGTCTTTGGGTCTAGCACAATCTTCTTCAGTTGCTAATTTAACTCAACCAAAATTTGGTTTCTAGTGCTTATTCGTTTCATTTTCTTCAATGTCGTGATTATTATTCACTTCAGTGTTTCTCTGGATAGTTATTTTCACCTTTTTGCTCTATTCCACTGCGGATTATTTGTCAGCATGCACTGTTAATGTTATTTTTTCGTAGTTCATCTCTTAGTTTGTGATCATACTTTCAATGTTTTAATATCTGTAATACTTGTCTTTAATCCAGGCATGTAAGGACTACCATGCATGCAAGTGGCCTGGAGAGCTTTCAAGTAGAGATACTTCTCTTGCATTGTATTTTGATGCCATGAATGAAAAGAATCAAGATGTTATCAATGATATCAAAAAGACATGTAGGCAAATAATTTCATTTTCTCATTTTGTTCCCAGGTCAGTTAGTCTCTTCTTCGATCATTGGATTGTGTTTTGCCAAGTTGCTTGTCATTAAACTTTGTTGAAAAGTCTATATTGAAGTTAAAGTGTGGGTTAAGTAGGGTAAAGAATATATTAGTAATATACCTCTTCAATGTAATTAATTGTTTTCTTTGTATGAGTACTATTAACTCGCATATTTAAGGTTCTAATGTCCAATAAAATACAAATTGTATTGTATAAGATTTTAGCGACACCAAACCTTTTAGCGATACCCAAATTGTATTGTAAAGTTTGTAGCCAACTTTTTCTTCTTAACTTTTTTTTACCACCAATCATAGAACTAAACTCTTTTGCAACAATAGTCGTATGATTTTAGTGATACCAAACCTTACGGTTCCTTTAGAAAGCTGGGAGTTACAAGATTGTTAAGACAGAACTGTTGAGAATTTGGATCCATCTGGAAGGGGCTAAGTACCTATCAGTACTCAAAACATTCTGTGAATTTCCTTTAGATGTTCTTTTAACTAGTTTATGTTCCTGCAAACTTGAGATATAGGCTGGTATATGTTTGCCTTGACATTTGGGTTTTAAAGATAACATTGCTCATGTGCATATTACGTTTCTCCAGGCAAGAGCTATGTCCAGAGAAGAGGATGCTATTCTACCCAAACCTACCAAAGATTATTGGCTCAGATTATCTTGAGTCCCGAATAAGGTCCATACACAAGACTGATAACAGTAGATGCTCATGCCACGTGTTTGGTCACACTCATTTTTGCTGGGATGCTGTGGTTGATGGCATCAGGTATGATGAAACTCAACAAATTGACTGTGAGTAGCATTGAAGGTAATGCTGCAAGTAGACAGGAAATAATTTATGTTAATTTAGGTTATATTGTTGAGAATCATAGTCAGCTATTTGATTTAAGCATCTGTTTTTTATTAGCAAAGGAAGAAAAAGATTTAAGGACCTATCTTTTTAATTTTGTATTTGGTCTCATTCAATATCAGTGTCTTGCCGCTCATTGATGACAGGATTGAAGGAAATTAGGGTTTGGTATAAGAAAATAGTTTTTAGTTTTTATATTTGTGAAAATTGATGTACATGTTTGCTCATGGAATGTACATGGTAATATGTATTTGTAGAGTAGAAGTGGAGATGATAGTTAGTTAAAACACAATAGTGAAAACAAAGATAGATTTTGAAAAAGAATAAAAAAGTTTATTTTACTAATTCTTAGAGAACTGCAGTTGTCTATAACTGATGACTCTAAAAAAGTAGAATACTATGCGTAATTTTCATGAATAATTATAAGGAAGCAGAAAATAATAATTAGAAAATATTTGCAGGTATGTGCAGGCACCACTGGCTTACCCACGAGAGAGGAAGAGAAAGATGAATGGGGGTGAAGATTGGTTGCCGTTTTGCCTATACTCAGGTGAGAAATTTACAGATAGATTTTCACCTTGTTACTGGTCTGATTATTATTCCAAGAATCCCAGAACACCTCATAACACTGAACTTGCTTCATGGGTTGCTAGGTTTTATAAGCGTGTGCAGTAAGATTCGATTCAATTCAATTCAACTGATTCTTTCTTCAATAAAAGTTTTTGAGTGTTTATTTAGATCTTATTGACCTGCCTGAACCCATGTCTTCAGTGTTATAAATGAAGCTCTTCCAAGGAGAAGAGAGAAAAAAGATAAATTAAACTAAACTCTAATAGTTTTGTATTTGTGTCTGACAGTTGACTCGTATTGAAAATTTTACGATTAGATGTATTAGATTCTTCATTGTGTGTGTTAAGGTTGTATAATTTTAACCGAGTACTTACCCAGCTTTTCTTGTCCCACACCAGCACTAGAGCATAATAACTCTTACCAAAAGCGATCCTATTACAGGAATAATTTTTGGTACACCTGTTAACTGGTAAAAAAAAAAGAAAATTGGATCTCCGAGGTAAGGAAGAAGAACCATCAGCAACCCGAGTAATACATGAATAAGAGTGAAAATGTCATTTTATAATCAAGACCTTGAGGATACAAATGAATGATGATAAAGAGTTGCGGCTTTAAGAACAAATCTTTCATGTAATGGAAAATTAGTTAGAATGATATCTATATCTGAGCAATGTATCAGAAAAAAATAGAAAGGGAAAACTCAGTTTTGTAAGTTAAGCCAAATCACTCTTTTAACACAAGAACTCTCTCTCAAAGTTACATCAAATTGCACAAAAATGTTTATTTAAAAAAACTCCTCAAATAAACTTAATAATTAGACATGCTCTGGAAGCATGAAA
Source organism: Carica papaya (assembly GCF_054855325.1). NCBI lineage: Eukaryota > Viridiplantae > Streptophyta > Magnoliopsida > Brassicales > Caricaceae > Carica > Carica papaya. The sequence goes on from NC_142317.1 coordinate 15,955,246, forward strand.
TGAACCAAGAAGTTTTTATATATATATATAATAGAAGAGGTTTAGTTTATTATCCACATACACCATTCTCATGCATTATTATCACTAAACAAACCTCACGAGCCATGAAAGATGCAATTATTACCACGCACGTAAAATACACCAAAACAAAACACCAGAAGATCACAAGATTTTGTATGTAGTTCTGTAAACCATCAAACAAGGTGAAGGTGATGACTATGATCGTGTGATCAGCAGTAGTTCTAGTAATCCTCAGGAGCCAAGGGCTGGTGACCGGTGATAAGTGGTGGCTCAGTCGTCGACGGTATCACCATGAACTCGTACACCAGAGCAGCTAACCCTCCACCCACAAACGGACCAACCCAGTAGATCCAATGATTCCGCCACCTCCATCCCACCAATGCCGGCCCAAACGCCCTTGCTGGGTTCATAGAGCCACCATCGAATGGACCTCCCACCAAGATGTTACCACCCACAATCAGTCCGATTGCAAGTGGTCCTATTATCCCTATGCTTCCTCTTTTTGGATCGATTGTAGTTGCATACACCGTGTACATTAAACCGAAAGTCAGCACCATCTCTAGAACCAGCCCATTTAGCTCGCCAACCCCGGATGCCACTCGGAACCCCACTGGTCTCTGAAGAGTAAACCAGCATAAATGATGATATAAGCCAATCATCATTATTATATATATGTATATTTACACACACACAGTAGAAGTTTAATTTGTAGAAATGCAAAGAATTAATCTGAAATTAATCAGCTTACATAGAAAAAAAAAAAAAAAAAAAAAAACACACATTATAAAAAATAAATAACCACTGACCTATTGCTGAAATTAAATCATTATTAATAAATAACTGCTAAAATTAAGCCACCACTAACCCCCATCTAATAACTCTTAAATTCGTGTGTTCTTAAAGATTTGGTAAAACAAAACATAATAATATCTTAACATAATTACCATGCCAGCAGTGACGAGCCGTAGGAGGAGACAAGCGACGATTGCCCCGAGTAGCTGAGCAAGCCAGTAGTAGAAGGCGCGGAGGACGGAGATTCTTCCTCCGAGAAGAGCACCGAAGGTGACAGCAGGATTGACATGGCCGCCAGATATGTTGATACTCGCCGAAACTGCAGAGAAAAGAGATAAAGCATGTGCAAGAGCTATCAACACAAGCCCTGAAGGATCTCTACTCACATCTCCACCCGTTTCTCTATACAACTTATCTGCAAAACAACATATATATATATACATATATATATCATTCAATAATAACACCTCAAAATACACATCAGAGCATAGCCCAACTCAAACTTTATCTCTTAAAAGAAATACTTATCATTCAACTAAGTAGTGATACTTAGATCATGCATACATGTCAACCTCTATAATAAAACAGATGTAGATATATGGGTGTACCTAATTAAGTAGAGCTAATATTGATCAAGAAGGTGATGAGAATTGGAAAAGAAAAGGTACCAAGAGCGAGGACAGAGCCTTCGCCAGCAAAAACAAAAACCAAAGTGGAGAGGAATTCGGCTAAGGTGGCTCTGATTGAATCAGGATGAGTCACCTCTTCAACTCTCCCAAATGCGTATCTACGAACCGGCATACCTGCAATCTATATACTTATACTTAAAACCAAGCTGTTTTCAAACCCCAACAATTGAATTATATTTATGATCTATTGTTGATAATTATGTTTGAGAGCGAAACGAAGAGACAGAGTCGACTGATCAGAGAGAGAAGACAGAAAAGAGGGAAGGAAGAAAGAGATGTTTATGAAGAAGGTTGACAGCAAGGCTTTGCATGGATGAGGGGAGGTGGAGTTATGTGGGACACCTGTAAGGTGCGACTGCATGAAGCTTGACACGAAGCTCTGCATGTGTCATCTCCATTCTCATCTCTATCTCTTTCTTCCTTTTAATTTATTTTTTTATAGTCCGTGAGTTCAGATTCAATCTTGTTCATCATCATGCATACGAGTTCCAAAATTGACAGCATCGACGATCAGTAGCGAGTTGCTGCACGAATCTTGTAATTTCCCTCGGGAAGCCATTGAAATTGACCTCGGCTATGACCAACCCATTTTCTCTTTCTTAATATTAAAAAGTTGGTACAGATAGAAGTTCACTTTTAATACTACCACCCATCTTTAGTGTTGTTTCGGTTCAAGCTTGAAATTGTGGCTCTTGTTATGTAATAGCTAATAGAAAACTTTTTAACTTTCAAATAGATGTTGTTAGTAATAAACTAATTTCCAAATAATTATTTATAAAATTAAAAAAAAAAAATATGACAGTAGTACAAGAAATAAATATAAATAAAAAAAATTCGCTACATTATATATAATTAATGAATTTAATTAAAAATAAATTAGAAGGTTTTGGAAAGGGAAGAGATATATAGGTTCATAATTTATAGAATTTGAAGAATTTATGGTGCTTCTCATTGAATGTCAATTTTAAAATAAAATTGTTATCTTGTTAAAAATCTAACAGAAAAAATTTAGTAAGACAAAATCTTGGTTATGGAAAAAATAATACAATATGTATTAAAAATATTATTTTATTTCTTTTAAGAGATGTATACCAATATTATTGGATACCAATTTCTCAAGGTTTGTTACTCTGAAACAATTTGTTTAACTTCAATATCACAACTCTTTAGAAGATTATGAATTTTTGAAAAATATGTTTTATTCATTCTTGATAATATTTTTTTTAACTGAATTACGCACATAATATTATCTTTATACAGTATTGTTAGACACATTTTTTTTTTTTATATATAAAATATACCACGTATCTCTTGAATATACCGAATCATCAAATCTCAACCATACATTTGTTTTATGTGTAACAAGTATTTCTGCACAATTAGAAAAAATAGTAATTGTTATTTCTTTTGTAAACGACTATGATATTGTTGTACTAACATGTATGAACGAATAACCTATTTGAGATATAGCTTTATGTGAATATATAAATCCTATGCTATCTTCGTAACTAATTTAGTTGTTGTTTTAATCATTTTGAATAAAATAAGTTTGTGCCTATTGTTTACCGGAGATATCTAGATATATGTTTAACCACAGTCTAATACTTTTAGCGTGAGAAAAATTATATCTTGCTAATAAATTTTTTTAAGAAAATATTATACTCATATTGAATATTAATTGTTGCACCTATTACATTAAGATAAGGTACCTTACAAACAAATAGTTCTTAATTATCTTCAAGAGATCTTTTTATCTACATCGAGTGATCGAACAACCATAAGAGTAATTAATCATTTTTGGTATCTTTTTTATATATACCAATCGATGAACATGAATTTTATTTGTTAAATGCTGAATTCATAAACAAAAAACATAATTTTGTTTTTTTTCTCATATATTTAGTTTCAAATTCTTTCTTCAAAGAATCAACTGTTATAGAAAATTCTTCAAGAGTCGTAATTATATCTAAATTAACTACGTATGCAACAATCATAATAAAATTAATACGTAGATTTCTTAATAAAAATGCATGGACATATTGGAACATTTTTATAATTTTGTTTTAATAAATATTCACTAGATTGTTACAGCCCACACAGATCTTTACAATTTAATATTTCAAAAATTTGAGTTGTAAGCTTAAGGCATTTTAAACCTTTTAGATATATATATATATATTTCATTATCAAATGATTTATATAATATAAATATGTCATTAAATATATTTTGAAATTTTCATATTTATAAAATATTGAAATGTTATAGTATTTATCACTGTAGAATGTATTTTCATAATTAATATCAAATTTTTGAGAAAATCTTTGAATTACAAGTCAGAACATTATATTTATAATTTTATCGAATAACTTTATTTTTTTTTTCCTTTCCTTTATTAGAAATATTTATTTATAGCCAACTAATTTTTATGTAATACGATGTTCTGAACATCAGGTTCAAAAACCTTTTAATTATCGAGTGAGTTCAATATATTGACATAATTTGTTGAGATCTCATCAGTGTATCATTTTAAGGTATCTAAAGTTCTTTTGGAGTTCTATGACTAATTATGTTTTTAAGTTCTTCATGAGCACCTGTCTCCTTAACTAAAAAACTTTGGTGTTAATTTCTTCATAAATTTGGTCTATCATGTTTCGTATGTACTTTATACTCTTTTTGCAATATTAGTAAATTGTCTTACAATTAATCGGTAAATGTGATTAGTTTTTCTTTTAAAATCAAGAAATGCATCCGGTAACTAATTTGCTATATTTTATAAATAAATTATATTTTGAACTTTTTTGTTCATATTGATTGATTTGGAAAACAAGATTTAATAAAAGATGATGCGTTCCAATTAATTTTTTCATCAAACTATTTATTTTTTCCCCCCACAATACTGTCTGTAAAAATTATCTCATCACAAAATGACAGTAGTAAAATTATTGGTCATAAAAAGTATTTCCAATAAGTAGTTATAATATTTAATTATAGATGTATATTCATATTTCCTGTATGTTTTCAATCTTCTTGGAAGAACCATTTTGGTGTATTGTATTAGAACAATTGAAACATATAATACTATGCACTCAAAAGTTCTAATATGGAAAATGTGCTAACTTATAATAACTTATTGGCCTTAGGTGTGTGTAAGTGTTGTCTGCACGTAAAATACATATACTTTGTATATGAACATGCATTGCATTACAGAATACTTAATAGTTATTTCAATAGCTATAGAATAATTATTTAAATTTTTAGATGTTAATTCATCAACATTATGAAAGAGATTGTCTTGTATTAATATAAAAATTATACTCGAATTATCTGAGAAAGTAACTCCGCAAACGTCCAGTTATTAATCAAGTTACAAGTTAATGATAAACAGAAGAAGTATGATCATCTTGTAGATCTGCATCTACTAAAACTATAAAATGTCTACACATGGTGGACACGGCCATATATAAAACTCCTCGTATGCATTCCACAAATGTTAGAGATTTAGTTACAATTTTAATTGGCTTAATAATTAATTTGCCAGAAGAACAAGAAGTATGTGAGAATTAATTTGATTTATTAAAATCTTCTGATTCTTTAATATATACCTGTGTGAATTCTCAATTATTCTATGCATCAAATTGATGATATCTCACTTAGTCATGCTAAATTCGGAAAAAAAAAAAAAAAATTAAATTAAATTAGATTTATTGAATACAAAACTAGAGAACTTGTCAGTAATTTTTTTAATACATATTTTCTATTGATTATAATACTTATAATGTAATGATACTCTATATATTTCTCATTTTATGAGTTAATATAATATTTATTTTAGCAGATATTTTTAAAACTCAATAGTTTTTTTTTTTTTTTTTTTTTTTTTCTTTTTTGAATTTATAAGGCAACAATGTGTTATACTAATATTCTCTTAGTTAGTTTTAAGGATTATTTATAAGTTGTAATGGTGTGACTTTCATGTTTTTAATGTCTGTAAAATTTTTTGGTGAGTCCAAGCCAGAGAAGATTTAAAAAAAAAAAAAAAAAAAAAAAAAAAAAAAAGGTAGAAAAATGAGATGAGAAATGGGTTGCACAAATAAGAATTGGAAACTTTTGGAATTTGAGACAGAAAAACATGTAAAGAATTTCTAGATAGAAAACAAGTAGATAATTAGGGAAACAATATATGTATGTGTGGAATATACATATTATACGTATGTGCATTCCACTGAAATAGTACCAAATTAGAATGAGCCCCTAAATCAAGTAGTAATTTTTTTTTATAAAATAATAATAATAATAATAATTTAATTCAGTTAAAATTAAAAATAAAAAAGCATTCATATACTCTTTTAATTAACGAACATATTTTCTAAAAAAAAAAACCAAAGTTAATGCACACATAAATCATTTTATTGCTTCCCAAATCATTTTCTTTACATATGATAATGCAATGTACAAATCTTAAGAACTAATCACATATTGATATGATAGTGTTTTTATTAATAATATGATTAAGTTTCAATCTAGCTTTTCTACTTATTAAAAAAAAAAAAAAAAAAATCTCAATCTGCAAATAATATTTGATTAATTTGAATTTCTTGTAAGTCATTAACAGACATACAATATAACTATTTTAATGTATATTTATTTTATAAAATAATTTTTCTATAATCTTTGTTCCAAGAGCTTGGGGACCACCACAGAAGTAAAGAGAACATTTGAAGGAAGAAGGCACCAGAAAAAGGAGAACTATAGGGATTCAGAAAAATGTGAAATAAGACCTTAAAACCAGTGAGTTAATAAGACCTTCACATCCAAAATCCCTTTCAATCACATACCCAAAATCAAACCAAACAAGCCAACAAGACCAGTGCATCAACACTCTAATTAAATATTTCCCTGTAAGAAAAAAGAAAGATGAAAGAGTGGGGATGAAGAATGGAAGAATTAATTGAATGAACTCAAGTTCTTTCCTTTTCCTGTTGGAACTGGGGGAAGAAATCCCTACCGTGTAAGCACCAAATTCAGTTCTAGAGAAGTATCCGAACAAGAGGGGAGTTTAAACCCTGGAATGGTAGAAATATGGATAGTAAGGAAGGGATTTAGTCACCACTATGAACTATCTATAAATTAATCTTTCCGTGGTTTTCTCTCCTTTTTTTTCCTCCTCAAATGATGGGAAGAAGAAAAGAACAAGGGCTGCAACTGACTGTCTCTCAAATTAACTTTCTTTCCAAGCGCAATGCACATAAGCCTATGTTGAGAAGCCAAATCAAGATAAGCATGGATGATGCACTTCCGACTTCACTCTCCATCATACCCTATCTGCAGCACCAAAATAATTCATCTTTTGCTTTTAAGACCTCCTAGAAAAATCGAGCTGACATAGGTGGAGTTGGTAAAGTATAAAGCTAGGATTGTGTTTATATATTGAACACATTAACTGGAAAAGCACAGGAATATGCAGCATGCTGTAGCCATTCAACAAAAAATCAAAATCAACTTACCTGGTTCTGGAGTTCCCAAGCGTAAGTTCAAGATCATCAGATACACACTCCTCATGAATCCTCTCTCCTTCCCAAGGCTTCACTAACCCTGTTATATTACTGCCAAATGCAAATTCTGCTGCAATCCCATCTGACATGGGAACATCCCCGTTGTCATCAATGCCTGCAGGAACTGCTGGAGAGCATGTTCCACTTTGTCCAGGAGTCCACATCCGCGAGCCTCCACCAGATAAAGCCTCCTCCCTAAACCCAAATGGATTTCTTGAGACCAGGCTGAATGTGGGTGATGATGGCCTACTCTGGGAAATTTGGATGCCAGCAAACCATGCAGAATCAGGTAGGACCTGACGTCCTGGACTTGGTGGGGTGGATGATGGAAGGAAAGCATAGTTCTGTCTAGCCCAGGCGGATCCAGAAGAAGGATCATCCCAATCATTTTTGGTCCGAGGAGTTCGAGAAGTTGGAGAGCTCAATGGTGGGGTGACTGGAGCACTTATTGAGCCACTGTGAATGTAGAAATTGTTGGGAAGTTTGGATGACGCTGAAGATGAGCCAGATGAGAGGTTCTTAAGCCATGGTATGAGAGAACTGGCATCAGCATGGCCATTTGCAGTGGGAGGAAAAGGAGATGCTCGAGGACTTGGAAAGGAAGATGATGCAGGGCTGGGATTGTAGGATGCACATGGACTTGGTTGGTAAGATGAACATGGACTAGCCGATGTAGATCCTCCCATAATGTCCATGCGCTCCACAGGTTTACAACCCTGCAGAAAAGTAGAAAACTGATCATTGGAATGACATGAAGAAATTAAATCACTTTAAAGTTTATTTCCATCAGGGTGTTCAACCACAGTAAATTTTATATAGTGCCACAAAAGAACACTTGCAGTTTTAATTATGTCCAAAATTCATGTACTTCCTCAATCATTCATGAATATAGAAAAAGAGGTATTTTGCTTGATTTTCTTTGGAATGTTACAAGTTGATTTTGAATTTGAATGCTGAATCATTAGGTTCGATAGGTACCCCACATCAAGAGCTATGCTATGGTCATAAAATCGTGAATGAGAGAACATCTATTTACTAAAATATTTCACTGGTGAGTTGTCTGAATCTCTCCGGATAAACCACTCATCATGAATTTGGTACGGGGTTCAAAAGAGAAGTGAATTTTACCATTAGAGCCTAATCTTTTAGTGAAATTTTCTAAGTGGAGTTGGAGCATCCAAAAACACTGAACTGCTTCTGATGCATTGACCAATAAAAATTATTCGCATAAACATCTAAAGCAAGCTCAGTATTGCAAGTAACTCTAAATGAACATTGCATAATATTTACATTGTCAGCATAAGCTCCAGATACAAGCCATAAAGTCCAAGAAAAACAACTGTAACTAAAAAGAAAAATTGAAGTAATTTCCTTCTTTAAACTGAATGCACTAAGCATAGTTTTCATCCGCTCCTTGTTTCCCACAGACCAAAAGAGAGTAGGCTAAAGCATTGGTAATCATATTTACAGCTAATACGCATTGACTGATCATAATTAACCTAACCCACCAACTACTTTTTCCAACGTGTAAGTCCCAAATCCCAACTTTATACAGGTCATTGCCCAAAAGAATTAACTTTTCTATAAGGTCATTGTAGTAATTCAACGCCGACAAGATTTTGTTAAATAACGAAATTTATATATTGTCAAACAATGATAATAATATCAAACAAACGGCAAAATTATACAATTATAATGCACCGCCATCACGCTATCTCCAACATGTGTGCCTTGACTAATCAAAGACAGCCCACACGCTCTATAACATTAAAGTAATCACGTACATACATGTACACGCACATACTCTAGAAAGAAGACGAATCCAAAGGATCTCATATCTCATTTTCCCCTTTAGTTTAATCAAAAAATCAAGACTATTCCAGCTATTAATAAACAACGAAGAAACAGAGAAAAATCCCACCGGCCCACACAGCATCAAAATGCCACGAAAAGGTTTTACAAATCATCCCGGGAATCTCGGGGGGCAATAATTGCCTCCCCCCTCCCTTTGGAAAAAAAAATCTGATGTAATTATCATTTGCCATCATATATGAGTTCAAATGACTACAATGCCACATAAAAGTTTGGAAGCTATTTAGGGTTTTACAAGGATAGTTTCGAGAATAAAGAAATAAAAGTAAATGATAGTAAAAGTTTAAAATCTGAAAAATAAGAAGAGCTTTTTTCACGAGAAATACAGACATGCTTAGAAGTGGATAACTTCGAAAGAGATAATCAGAACAGTGAAAATCAATCTGTTGCTGGAAAGAAAAAGAGAAGAAAAGATAAAACTTCACCTTCCATCAAAGCAGAGTGAAAGTTTATTGGAAGAAAAAAGTAGACTGAAAGATGCACAATCTAGGAGATGGTTTGAAATGACAGAACTGCCCATAAAGAAGCCATTAGAAAATCAAAACCGAAGCTAATGACGCCGATGCAAACGGAAAGGTGATTCAGAAATGATTCCACTGAGGGTAGTATCGTCTTTTCCGATAGCTACCTGACCGTGTGATTAGTGAGATTGTTCATGGAAGCAACAAAGAAATTTTAGATCTTGTTTCTCGTGTTTACGATTACCAAGAGATTGAGAGAGAGACACAGAAGAAAAGAGATGGTTACGGTCTGAAGTACGCCTGACACTACAAGCAGCAAAAATCAATCTCAGCGGTCGATCACTAAGCAGGAAACCGAGCAACCAGGACTCTAGCTAGTAGCTACCAGAAATTATTTCAAATTTCAGATCCAACAATGCAACAACACCACTAATTTAAGGCAACAGAATAAAGGAAAAGAAAAAAACCACGAAAGATAAGTAGCAACCAGTCGTCCTGATTTTACCTTCCTGTAAGTGGTGCCGTCTTCCTCGACGGTCCATCCAGCTTCATTACAGAGAGCTTTCAACACTTCGTTGTTGTCGCAGTGCTTTGGAAGCTTGTAGTTTCCGTACATACGCAGACCTGCATAGATCTTCGCAGCGATCGCCCTCCTTCTCCTCTCCCTCCTCTTATTATTCTCTCTCTCCTTCCACGTCGGCATTCTCGTACCCGACGTCATCTTCGTGAGAACTTCACCGGAAAATCTGAGAAATAAACGACGTCGGATTAGCGCGGAGTGACGCTCATGAGAACGGAATAATTTTTTCCGGTGAGTCAAATGAAGGCGATTCGAGATACAGAGAGGTAAAATAACTGATGTGATATAAAATTGACCAAAGAAATTACTGCAATTACGAGAATGCCATTCTGATGCTTTATTCCGGAATCACGGGGTCAACACGTGTTTAGGCTTTTTAAAAAGTGAAGCGGGTGGGAGGGGCGCGGTGGATCACCCGTTAGTGCCGAAACAGTGAAACGGTGTCGTATTTAGCATCGGCAACCAATTTTCCCTCCAAAGAAGCATATCAAACAATAATCTAGTGACTACTCTTTTTTTACATTTTTTCACCTTTTTAATTTTATGTTTGAAAGTATATTAAATTAAATTTAATATTCATGTGAAATTTATTTAAAAATTTATATTTATATCAATTAGAAAGTTATGAAATTTTGAATTTTTTTTTATTTTAGTAGTAAATAAATTTTGAATTTAATGTAAAGAAAACTAAATAGTTTTACAACATTTTGATTGGGTTTTATTATTATTCTAATAACAAGTCCAAGCAAACCTTTTTTTTTTTTTTTGGTGGTTTATGAAAATACAGTAAGTGAAATTATGGGATAATAGTTTTCTATGATTATGTTAAAAAAAATAATTTTTATTATATAAATAATCACACAAAATAAAAAAATATATTAAATTTATGGTAGTTTAATAAATATATTTATATTTATAAGAAAAATTAAAAAAAGTTTATTTATATACAAAATATTTTCTAAAAAATACACAAAATGTTTCTTAAAATATTATTATAATCAAGTAAATTATTTATTTTTTTAGTACAATAATTACTTATATATATATTAAACAGAAGATTAGTGGTCTAAGTATTGGTGATTGAGCTCTTTTGCACTTTTTGGTGGATAGTGGTCTGTTCTTTTTTTTTTTTTTTAACTAGACAGGATAAAAAGAAAAAGAAAGGGCATATCCAGGTTCCCAAAAATTTTATTAAAAGAAAAAAAAAACAAACAAACAATTATTCATTAAAAAAAATTTTAAAAAAAAATGGCATGAAAAGTTTTTGGAATGTTTGACTGGAACTTTCCTTTTTTTTATTTTTATTTTTTTCTAACGTGTTTGATTGATTGTATTTTTTTCAAATGATATTTATTAATCTTCATTTAAAAAGGTTGTTAATTTTGATTAGTTTCGTCCTTAATTTAAAACAAAGAAACATAATGCAAAATTTTCTTATGTTGGAGAAATAAATTCTTAAAATATACATAATCACAACAAAATAAAAATAACATAAAATTTTAATGTAATTCGATAATATGTCTATATTTACAAAAAAAAAAATTGATAAAAAAATATTTCACTATGTAATTAGACGGTACGTCACCAATAGACTAACAAATTTATTTATACAAAGAATAGTAAAATTTTTTAAGAATATATATTAAATATTTTTTAAAATATTTCTAAAAAATATATATATATATATAATATAAATATTAGAATAAATATAAAATATCGACCAGAGTATAAATAAATATTATAAAAATTCAAGCTGTATCAATATCTTAACACACATTACTAATGTGTTCTTTTTTTTATTTGTTAAATATGAAATGAGAAATTTTAGATATTAAAACTAAACATTAAAAAAAAAAAAACAGAGACACAAACAATAAACACATGTAAAACTCATATGTTATCAAAATTTTAGGTGACTGTAAAGAGAAAATTTATAACTGAGAAACATATTTTGATTTCATATTCTTATATATACATATATTAAAACATTGATTAAAGAAAATTCTGCATTTCATACGTAAAATTTTAAATCAATCTTAAGAATATGAATGCATATAATATTGTAGAATAACATACAGTAAAATTGTTTGATGATGTACTATAATACATATATCTAATTAATTAATTAATTATAGAAATAAAAGAATAATAATATGAAGCTCAAAGAAATGATTTTTCAAAATTTTCTCTCCATATAGCATGGTCGATGCATCAACAAGTTTCATTTCATTGAAAGTACACATGGGATCATGCAATATAACTATAAACACTACTTCCATTCCAATCTTAACATATCACCAATGCCCATCCAACTAGCCTAACCCCCTTAAAGCATCAACATTGAATTTGTATGTTCTTTGTGTAGGAGAGGTAAGCATACCATTTATAAAGGTCAAGTATTATAACTTGACCGTGTAAGGTAATATCTTAGAGCTCCTAATTCTTTAAAATTCTCTAACTCATTATAGATGACTAATCTTTTAAGGATCGAAAGATGTGATACTACCAACTTAAAAAACCATTATAAATTAGTTTTTATAAGATGCAGTGGCTAAACCTCTGTCCAACGGATCATGAAGCAATAAATATATATTGGGACTTTTTTTTTTTAATAAGTTAAGCTTTCACACTTAGATTACATAATTACATTTGGAAATAAATGAGTCATGGAGTTCTCTTCCGTATACATTGTACAATGACTATCAACCTATATTTCTCTATTAGCTAGTCATGATTTTACTAGTATTATATCATTGCTTACTCTTTAGACCAGATGTTTGATTTAAGGTAGCCTGAATTACTAAAGTTTCTTATAATAAGCTTTGTTCTCTCTTAATGATGGACCATCCCTAAGCCAATACTTAATGAACCAAGCCTTATAGTATCTGATTTGACTATCTAGTCTCCATCTCTTAACTGCATCTATGTTAGCTTATTTGTGGTAGCCTTTGACTTATTAGTGTCTTATAAATCTACATAACATCAAAAGGAAAAAAAAATGGATTGAATTAAATGAACATTCTAGATTGAGCCTTCAGGTAAAATTAAATTAAAGACCAGTGTTTGTACGTAGAATAACAATCTTTAGGTGCTCATCAGATTCGCCAATTAATGAGGTAACCATTTGTCAGTTCAAATGTGAACATGTTGTCCATTACTAATTCTCCGTATAAGACATTCTAAGAGATTTCTTTCATTAGAATAATCATCTATTTATAACTTGCTCCATAGTCTAATATTTTGTTGTTTGAATATTATCATTTTTAAAATATTATCACTCAAAATTTTGATAAATTAAAAAAATGAGTTATTCGTGATCTTTCATACTTATTTCTTAAGTGCATATTGAGATTCCTGGTTTATTTTTTTTTTACTAGATAATTTTCTTTGAAAGTTTGTCATTATAATTGAAGGATGAAGAATGATTAATAGATGAGGAAAGCATTTAAAAGAGGCACACGTCTAAATATTATTATTCTCATTTGTTTCATCATTTTACTTTTTTACTTTATTTATTCTTTTATGCATTTGTTTTTATTTTATAAACAAATGTCACGTATACATGCGCCTTATATATAAAACACAAACAATCACATGCGAGAGGCACGATAGAATAACCAGGCTACGTTAGTGGAATGAGTACGTTAAGCTCATGAACCTATAACTTCCATATTGACTAATATTGGATATTGTATATATTTTTGTCTTCAATGGAGTCAAGTACGATTTCATCTCATAAATGTAAATGAATTACTTTATTATTTTTAAAATATTTAAATATTATCTCAATAATAATAATCTTAAAAATATAAAAATTTAAATGAAATTTTTTATAGAAAAAAATATACAATCTAAAGATTTTTAAATCACTTAAACTATATCTGTTTCCTTTATAAAATTGATAAAAAAATCAAATAAAAGAATAAAATATTTGTAGTGACTTAGATTTAGTAAAAATGAAGAAATAAGAAAGGAATTAATTAATAATATTTATTACAATAATATGTTTTATATTTTGAAATATTATTAAGAATATTTTAATATTTATGGTTAAATTAAGAGAGGAAATAATAATTTAAAATTTAAAATTAAATTCAATTAAATACTAAAATTAAGAAACAAATGAGTAAAAGTGTTTTGATTTATTGTTTCCAAAATTTTCAACATATTTTAGAAATATATAGATTTTGGTGTATATTATTTTAAATTTAAAAAGAATTTTATAATTCATCTCGAAATAAATATAAATTTCTAAATAAATTCAAAAGTGAATATTACTTTTTAAGCGCTGCCTTGGAATTTCACAGGTGGCATCATTTTCTTCCGTTTCTCTTCGTGTTTGTTCTCTCTTCTGGTTTTGCTCGAAATCGGCAGCTAATTCACAGCCTACCTTTCCCCAAAATTCAATGAGATCAAATTAAATTACACTAAATTAAAGGTAGGTGATAGTACAAGGTAATCCATGGAGGACAAGAATCGGGTTTCTAATTCTAACCCTGAAGCTCCAGGAATTCTCAATTTGGGGGCTAGGGTTTCTGATATTTCCAATTCTCTCCAGGTAATTGTTTGTTCCTTCTAGTTAGAATTATTCAATTCTCTTATTTTGTTGTCTCCTTATTTGGGGGATTTGATTGAGCTAGCGATTTAAGTGTGATAAAGTTCTTAATTGGGGTTTGGTCTTGATTTAGGTCTTGTTAAGAGAGAAATCAATGGCTTATGTGATAAGTTTGAATCAGATGAGCCAGTAAGATTTCAAAACTAAGCATTTTCCGAACTGAAATTATTAGGGTTTTTTTTTTTTTTGATTGAGAAGAGTTTTCCTTGTTTTGGATTGGGAAAATGATTATCTTTTAACATTGTCAACAACCTTCAACGGTAAATATAACCCCTTTTTTTAACGGTCAACAGTACATATAACCCTGTGTCACTATTAAAGGAAAAAAAGGAGAACAAACAAAAACTGGGTTTTCTGGTGTATCTTTGATGACAATTCTGGCTACTTCGGGTTGAAATATTAAAGTCTCTCTCTTTGTTGATTTTTTTTTTTTTTGGTAGATTGCTGTTCCAGCGTCTATTTAAATATAATGCTTGGACCCTAACATTGTAAAATGCAATTTATGATACTTTACGGAAAGAATGTTTAGTGCATTGAAAGCTGGGTATCTTATTGTAGATTGATGTTTCATTGCTTTGTTGCTAAAATAGGATGATAGGTACCTAGCAAACCAGAAAATGCAATCTGATTCGGTAGCAACTAATGATCGTGATGTACAAAGAATAAGTACATTTGGAGGATGTGATACTGGATTTCCGGAAAGCATCAAGGACGTAAACAATGAGGGGAGAGAACTGAAAGGTGGCCAGAAACGCATAGGAAAATTCTTTGTTTATGGCGCACCACTATCTGAAGAAACTGGGGCTTGGATTCCTGTATCTGTTCCACCCATGTTGGAAAATGATCATGAAGAGTGGGCTCGGGGTTTTAGCCTGAATGGAGGTTACTTTCCTGAAGGGGATATGGGATGGAGCCAATACATTGGAGAGGATAAGGAGTTGACAATGTGGGATGTGGTAGTGGAGATGTTACTTGCAGCACGTGGGAAAGTTAGTGCTTTTGCATCAGGTAATAGTCCTAGATATAGCTTTTCATGGATTTCGAATCATATACTTGAAGAAGCTTGGCAGGAGATGGCTCAAACACTTGCAGATGCCAATTTCGGCAATGCAAGGGAAATTCTTGAAGCAGAGCCAGCCAGGTGGCTGGCTGACAGTGCTGCTTCTGCTTGTATGTTATGTGGGGTGCGGTTTCACCCAATAATGTGTTCCAGACATCATTGCCGATTTTGTGGAGGAATATTTTGCAGTGAGTGTTCTAAAGGAAGGAGCTTGATGCCAGCAAAGTTCCGTGTTTCAGATCCCCAACGAGTTTGTGATGTATGCTGTGTGAAGCTTGAGTCTGTGCAGCGGTACCTGATGGACCAAGTCAGTAATGCTGCTCAGTTGCCTACCCATGACCTAACAGATCTGAGTACTTTAAGATCCTGGCTTAATTTTCCGTGGGGACAATCCATGGAATATGAGATTTACAAGGCAACAAATGCAATTCGGGGTTATATCGATAAGGTAAAAGTAAATTTTGATTTTCATCCTTTCTGAATGGGTAATCATTGTTGTAGAAGTGATTGAACAGTAACCAACAAATTCAGGTGGGCAAAAGAATGTCTTTCCTTTGGGCCTCAGTTCCAGGAAGGAAGCTTGATAGTTTAGTAAATGCAATAGCCATATCCATTATTTCATTGAAATGGAGCGATTAGATCTGTCTTTTCTATAACTGATTAAATCTTTTATAATATTGAGATTTTCTCTACTTATCCTACAATTCTCTGTCATTGCTTTTTCTAATGGAATATCATTTTTCAGGTTGGTTCTCTAAAACCTGAGAGGTCAATTCCAGATGCCATTTTACAGCAAGCAAAAGGTCTTGCAATAATTACTATGGCAAGAGTTGGAGTGATGGTTACTTACAACATTGGGACAGGGGTTGTGATTGCTCGTAGAGACGATGGCTTATGGTCTCCACCCTCTGCCATTTCCTCGTTTGGTGTGGGATGGGGTCCTCAGGTGATCTAGTTTGTTCACCTCTAGTGATTTTGGATTGAGTAGAAGAAGATGTTTCTGTTGTCTTCGTGTGTGTTCTTTATGTTGTTGAATATTCAGTTGATGCTGCTGTATATAATTGTTTTAGTAAAGGTTAAAGTGTTTTATTTCAAATGGCTTAACAAAAATTTCCTTCATGTTCTCAACTGGTGATATTTCCCTTTTCTGATTTCTCTTTTTTCCTTCTTTTGTCATCTCCTTCTGTAAACTAAACAGACATCCAAACATAGCATCCCGAGTGCCCTTTATTCGTTTCTGATACTTGAGAAGAAAACATACAATAAGCTTGATCTATCAAGATACCTTCGATCTTATGATTTTCTTTTTGGTTTTTCATTTTCATAATTTGAAGTTTGTATTCTTGCAGGTTGGAGGAGAATTAACAGATTTTATTATTGTATTGAGAACGGATGAGGCTGTCAAGACCTTTAGTGGTAATGCTCATATTTCAATTGGAGCTGGAGTGAGTGCAGCAGTTGGCATTGTCGGACGGACAGTGGAAGCTAATGTACGAGCTGGTGATGGTGGTTATGCTGCTTGTTATACATACAGCTGCAGTAAAGGTATCTTTATCACCTTAGTTTAACATTTCTACTGAAAAAAATTGAGACATTGATGCAACATTTATATTTATTTCCCAGGCATGCAATGCCTTTCTTGAAGCTTGTTAAGGCTTGCTATGCTATGCTAGCATGGTCATAAAATAAAACAAAAAAGCAAAGAAAAGGTTGTTGTAAATGATTTTTAACTACAAGTCCCTCTTTCATCGTAAATCATTTCCTCCTTCATTGTTATATTATTTCTTCTCTTATATGTGCCTTCTCAGATTCTTGCAGAAAAGAAACAAGGTAACTAACTACCTGCTTATCATCCTGAAGAGTGAAACTGGAAAAACTAGTAGTCTTCCAGATTTGCTGGAATAGATGGGATGGGCATATATAATCATGGACCCGGATGTGTGTGTTTATCTGTATATCTGAGAATAAGACCTGAACATATGTCCTCTGTGGGACCCTCTAGCATTCTTGAAATGTTAGGCTCGACTTGGTACTTGAAACTATATTATTAGATTTTGTTTCTAAATTCAAATACAGGTATAAACAGAAATTTAGGAGGCAGTATGTGTATATATCACTCTCAAGTATAATCAGAATTAAGTTTTGTTTGATAGATAAAAGTATTTTCTAATTTTATTTTTATAACTTCATGTACGTTTATGTCCAAAAACATTTTAGTTAGTTAAAATGACAGTAATATTTAGGGAATGCCAGTGAATAAAATGATGTAGTTTGAAAGAATAGAAAGTTGTTTTTAGTATTTTTTAGAAAACTTTTTATTTACTTCAGTTATTCCATGAACACAGTAGGCGATCATGCATGTGTAATGTATAAAGACATGCATAAGACATGAATTTTAAAAACGAGGATAGGAAGACATTTTCATTTACCAAAGAGAGATATTTAGGAAACATTGACAATTTTTTATTATTTTCAAACTCATGATTATTATTTTTCAGATTTTGTTTTTATTTTCAAGAACCATAAAAGCTAAGATATTTTCTTATCCCAGGTAGAGCCGGAGTTTATTTGTTTTACTGGTTAACATGGTAGTTTGACTTTTGAGGTCAGTTCATCCACCTTAAGCGATGATTACCTCTATAATTGGAAGCATCACATGAACCAAACCATCACTCTTGGCAACTGATACATTCTCTTTTCTTGTTCATTTCCTATGTTATGTGTGATATGTTGAAATTTGACCACTGAATGTGCAGGTGCTTTTGTTGGTTGTTCCCTTGAAGGGAGCATCGTCAGTACTCGCACATATGAGAATTCTCGATTTTATGGTAGCCAGTCTGTGACTGCATCGGACATACTTCTTGCGAAAATGCCTAGGCCTCCTGCTGCAGCCATTCTGTATCGCGCTCTGGCTGATCTATATAAGAAGCATGAAAGGTGATGCAGTTTGTTGTAGATAAAATTATTTGCATAAACAATCAATAAAAATGTGGATGAAATGATTGATCAACATTTTATTGATCGATCAGTTACACATTGTTGCCATTCTTTGTCAATGTAAATAATAAGTGTGGTGTAAATTGTTCATGTGTAAATTGCGATGTATATAATGATTGATAATATCAAAACTCTATGCTGTCTCCGCGATGTCTGAAATTCTTACATTGTTCATAGGCCAAACTTGTACAAAAGAAAGCCAAATTCATTTCGGTTGCTTGTTTTTCTGGCAATAGAGATCCTACAGCAAGTGCCACCTTTTGCGTGTTAGGGAATGCAAGAAATTTCAAAGACATCTATATGAAAACAGTAATTTCAGGTTTTTCTTTTTAAATAAGTGATTATCATGGGAATATATGATAAGGTTGTAATGTCTCGGGTTTTTTTTTTTTTTTTTTTTTCTTTCTCTTTTCACTTCTAATAGCGTAATTAAAACAACCAATTCCATAATCAAATTAGTCATGTACATAAAATTGGATTGCTTGTTTTTCTGGCAATAGAGATCCTACAGCAAGTGCCACCTTTTGCGTGTTAGGGAATGCAAGAAATTTCAAGGACATCTATATGAAAATAGTAATTTCAGGTTTTTCTTTTTAAATATGTGATTATCATGGGAATATATAATAAGGTTGTAAGGCTCAGTTTTTTTTTTTTTTTTCCTTTTTCCTCTTTTCACTTATAATGACATAATTAAAACAACTAATTGCATAATCAAATCAGTCATGCACATAGAAACACTATCACAATCTCATATTCAAGGTCAAGATGAACTCACAATCATGCACGAGACATCGCATACAATACAACCGTACTCACTATCTACACTACTATCAACATTTACACACTCAATTCTGTCAAAAGAAAGGAAAATCTTTATCCTGTCGCTGTATACACTAAGTTCGGACACCAGTAACTTTGAGCCGGACTCTGTTCCTACATCATCTGTAAAGAATAAAGGGTGAGTACATATAACTCAGTACAGTAAGAATCAAGTTACAGGTATGCGATGCAACAATATAAAACCTCATACTTCTACTAATATTTCATTACTTAACCCAAGCCCCACCTTACTATCACCATGAGACTACTCAGGGCTAAAGCTCAACCCGGTATCTCAACGATCATACCTATCAAGGGTGACCGTCCCCCAACGCCACCCCAAGCGTACCAACATTGTCACCCACCACCAAAATCAGCGACCACCATCCGCCTCTCGACCCCTACTAGGCCACGCATGCACACCATAATCATTCACTCTCGTCCCCAACATCGGCGACCATCATCCACTTACCGACCCCTAACGGGCCACACACACACACAATGATCATTCTCTCCCGTTACCAACATCGACGACCATTAGCCACCTCTCGACCTCTAATGGGCCACACACACACACAATGATCATTCTCTCCCGTCACCAACATCGGCGACCATTAGCCACCTTTCGACCTCTAATGGGCCACACACACACACAATGATCATTCTCTCCCGTCACCAACATCGGCGACCATTAACCACCTCTCGACCTCTAATGGGCCACACACACACACAATTATCATTCTCTCCCGTCACCAACATCGGCGACCATTAGCCACCTTTCGGCCTTTTATGGGCCACACACATACAAAGTTATCATTCTCTCCCGTCACCAATATCGGCGACCTAACCCCCATGTCCGTCGGGATCTCCTGACTAACACCACTATCGGTGACCAATCTACTCTCTCTACTCGTAACCACCAATGTCAGCGTTCCCCCTATAGTGTATCCAATAATATTTAACATGCACACAACCGCAAATTCCCCTTGTCGACCACTAAGGTACGACAACCTATATATAATTCCCACCATGCATGCTCCACAGGTCTCCCTTTCCTACTCTCTAATTTCCCAGCATACCTTTACTCCCAACCCCGTTTTCCTTTCTTCTGCCTGCACTAATCCCAACCTCCCATTGCTCCTCGTTCTCCCTTTTCCTGTGGCACACTCTAAGTGTTCCCACTCACACTGCGTTTCTCATTCTCTCTCCTTCTGCGGTCTCCTACAGGTATGCCCACACAAATATGCTCTTTCTCATCAATCTCAACATCCACACTCCTCCCCCTAATGGACCTCACTCACACCGCATTCCCTCTCCGTCACAGACTTCACTCACACTGCCTACTCCTTCTCTCTCTCCCCCTTGGTGCTCACCCGGTCCTACTCTCTCACCAAGCCCCAGCAATCACACTCCTCTCCCTCACGAACCTCACTCACATTGCACACTTACTCTGTAGCACCCGGAAAGGAGGAGAAAAAAAAAAAAAAACAAGGGGGGCCACGTCAGCAGCCATGTCAGCAGGTCCGGTCAGCAGTCCCGGCCAACCGGGGCCTGCCACGTGGCAAGACCGCGTCACTCCGAAAGGAGCCATGTTGGCGATCCGCGTGGGTGCGATCCGACGGCCCAGATCAATCGCGCGATCGGACGGCCCAGATTCAATCGCACGGACGGCCCAGATTCAATCAAAAACGAACGGCCCAGATTAAAACGAAATGAACGACTGAGATCAAAAGGCAAGGGGTTATAAATAGAACCCCCACACCAGACCACAAACCCTAGCCGCCCGCCGCTCGCCGGAGAAGACGAACCAGAGGCCGACCGCCGCCACCCGCCGCCGCACCGGGGAAATTTCCGACCGCCGATCGAGGTAAATTTCATACCCCGACTCGTTTTTCCCCGCTGATTCCTCTTATGGCCAAATCGAGGCCGAAATCCCGGCTAAACGGCCGGAATACGCGGTCGAAGCCCAGCGGCGCCGCCGCGCCCCTTCTCGGTTTTTGCCTCCGACGAGGCCCTTCCCGGCCTCCGTTCGATGCAATTTTTATATCACCGTGATCACCATTCTTTTCTCTACAGGTTGACCGGAGCCGAATCACCAAAACACGAACCTCGCCGGAGAGCTGCCGCACCCGAGAGCGCCGCCGCCGGTAAGCTCCATTTTTATGTGATTTTTTGGCCCCCCGAGGGCCCTAGGGTTGTTTTCTGACAAGGACCAATGCGAGTGTGGCCGAATTCGGCCGAAAACGGCCGAAAACAGCCAACCCGAGGCGACTCGCCGCCGCCAGCGGCGGCGCCGTCGCCGGAGCACGGCGGAACCGCCGTGCCGGAGTTGCGATTTGGGCCGAAAGAGGCCCTGGGCCTAATTTGGGTTTTTTTTGGAACACGTGCAGGTACTGTTAGTGTGTTTCAGTTCCCTGGGAAAAATTCAGGGAAAATTAGGGACGGCCTGCAGGCGCACTGTGAATCGTATTCGGATCCCGAAAACAAGTAAGGACCCCTCACCCTATTTCCTATCACGGTATTAAAGTTCAAAATGATAAAACGGTATTTCTTGAATTAACGAATGTGTGAAATTGCTTAAGGTGGCTATTGGAGCCCGAGTCTAGTGTGATTGGTGATTTACTGTTATTTGGCCTGTTTACAGCTTTAAATGCAAAATGAGGTTTGATGTGTTCATTTTACAGATTTGTGTGCATATATTACGTTTTTATTAATCATGGGTTGAATGACTGAAAAACTGATACTGTATGTTGTCTGTTTGGCATGAATTACTGTTTTACTTGTTTGTATGTGAATTGATGATGCTGACTGAGGAAAAGGAAAATGAAAGATTGTGTAGACTGACAATTGTATTATGGGGGTCAGCCTGACTAGATATCCTGGGAGATGGTGGACGGACCGGGTCCGTAGGGAACCCTACCGTGATTGTGGTCTCACATGCCGGACGGGGTATGGAGATCTTACGGTTTTGGCGCCCATACCGGACGGGGTATGGGGACGGCCCGTTTCACCCTCATACCGGACGGGGTATTGAGGTTTATGGTTTTGGCGCTCATACCGGACGGGGTATGGGGACGGCCCGTTTCACCCTCATACCGAACGGGGTATTGAGGTTCATGGTTTGGCGCCCATACCGGACGGGGTATGGGGACGGCCCTGGAAACTGGTTGTGGATGTTAAAGGTTAACGGGTAGCGGAACCCCTATGGACCCCCACGGATACTAGTAGGCTGGTAAATGAGAAAAAGATATGTTGTACAATGATTGAATTACAAGAGGCGTGATAGGTGTTATGTTTTACAGCTTATATTATTCAATGATTATGATAATGTTATTGTTTTTCTTACATTGTTTTCATAAATTCCACCGAGGTAAGTGGATGGTAAAGGTTTTCATGTTAATAAACGAGTTTGTTGTAAATTATGCTCCATTGGTCTTTTGTGTTTTTCTACCCACCTTTACCTCCGTGACGGTGAGATATCGTGATGTTCTTACTGGGCTAGTGTAGCTCACTCCTTATTTAACCATTTCAGATCAGGAAGACATGGTTCCCGAGCCCGTTCCGCAGGAGGACGACGAATGGGATGCCTAGAGACTCTGTAGTCATACTCATAGTTTTATTTTCGAGTTTCTCTCTTAGTTAGTTTAATCTTTTATATTTTAAGTACGTTTTTGGTTTTTCGTGTAAGGGATGTTAACTGAAATTTTGATCTCGCTTCTGCATTTGATATATTTAAATACTCATTTCATTTTAATATTTCCGGGGTCGTTACATACTCCATTACCGACTTCACTAACTCCACCTACTCATTCTCTCTCCTCCCTCAGTGCTCCCCGAACCTACTCTCTCTCGCAAGGCCCCTAACAATCACATTTCTCTCCCTCATAGACCTCACTCACATTGCAAATCCTTCTCTATCTTGGCCTTCACTCACTCCACATCCCTACCTCTCTTTCGGACCTTACTCCCACCGCCATCCTCCTTCTCTCTCCTCCCGCGATGCTCACACAGATCGGCTCTCTCTCACACACCTCACTCACACCACAAATCCTTCTCTCTCCCGGCCTTCACTCACTCCGGATCTCGACCTCTCTCTCGGACCTCACTCACACTGCCATCCTCCTTCTCTCTCCTCCCTCGGTGCTCACGCGGACCTACTTCCTCCCACATACCTCACTCACACCGCACACTCACTCCCTACACGGCCTCCTCCGTACACTGCCACCTCTATATGCACTCATAAATAAACACTACACCTCTAACCAAGCTAAATCTCTCATCAGCATTCCAATCCTAAATCCACACATAAAATTGAATATTTACCGTACCTCCCATTTCCATTTTCCTTCCTCCTGCCGATCGCGCTATCACCGTTCGTGGTCTCCTTCTCTCTCCTGTCTTGCTCCTTTCTGCCCCGATTCCCTTCTCTCTCTTTCTGGAACCTTCCTTCCTCTCTTCTTTCTCCTTTCCGCTCTCTTCCTTCTCTGTTTTTCTATTTTCTTTTTTTTTCCTCTCCTCTTTTTCTTTCCTTCCCTATCCCCTATTTATATCCCACCAGCTTCCTCAAAACGACGTCGTTTTCTCATTTCAAAACGATATCGTTTTCCCTTTTTCAAAACGACATCGTTTTTTCCTCTTTAAAACGGCGTCGTTCCTCCCCCCACCTCCCCCCCCCCTCTTTTTTTTTAGTTATACTTGTAATCCTCAATACGAAAATGCCATTTATGGAAATATTTATAACTGTTACATTATTAGGCTTCACGCTTTTATTAAAAATTGTTTAAATATGTTTCTTTAAAATTGGGTTGGATTGGTTTAAATTTTGTTTGATTGCGGTCAAATAAATTTTTTTGAGGAGACAACAAACAAGCATCACTGTTATTCTATAAATTGGGGATAAATGATATTTTCTTTTTTGTTCTGTAACATATGTCACATTTAAACTATATATTCTCATAAGTGGTAAATGTAATCTAAGTGGTGAGTGACTACTCTTATTTAGGAGGAACAGGTTCTCCATCATGGAGGTAATGTAGTGTCAACTAGTTTATCAGCTATGATATTAAACAAGTTTGAACATCTTTTTCTCTTAGACATATTGGTTTATAAAATGAAATGACATATTAGATTGTGTCCTCAATAAAATATAGTTGCATAAGATTATGTGCTAATCACCTTTACCAAGCTTTTTTAGCCCAAGTAATAACATCTTGTGCTCCTCTTTCATCCATGGAACATCTTTCTTTCACTTGCAACTTGAAGAAGAATCGAGAACAAAATCCTTGGAGGCATAATTGTTACTGTGATCTTGACTCTTTATAGACGAGTTAGTTTTATTTGACCTATTTTCGTTATAGGTACTAGAAGCTAATTTGATATAGTGGTTAAGATTGTCCATTCTAGCACTCTTTTAGATCTACCCATTAGTCAATAGAACCTCGAAGAGTTTGACCCTGCAGTTGGGGTAGATCCAAGAGCGCAATAACGCATCATCGTATCTTCCTTTTTGAATTCCAAAAATTAGATTAGAAAAAATTAGGTTGCATGAGTATGATGGAATCGGGATTGAGGATCATATCTTGTGGATATCACAATGGTCCAGAAGAACGTTTCTCTAACTTTTGCATATGGGAAAAGAAGGAAGTATTGATTTATTATTTTTGTTTCATCTGTTAACGGTGTATGATCTTAAAAAAATTAATTGTTTTAAACTTAAATTTATTTAATGGAATAAGTGTTTAGATAGAAAGAAAAATTAAATAGTGCAGAGATTTAAATGGAATAAATCAAATAATACAATAGCTTCGAAGGAAGAAGATAGACAAAAAGAAAAGAAATGATTAAGAGATCTAGATGAAAGTTTGAGATTTGTAATTTAACATGACTGTCATATCATGCACGACATTATTACATATGTATTATATTTTTGATATTTTATCAGTCACATGTTCACCCTTTATAATTTTTTCATGATAGTTAAAATCTGAGTGGTGGTAATGTAAAAAGTGAAAATATAACGTTAAAATAAATCAACAAATAATAGAGAAGCTTTGATGAAAAAATTAAATAGTAAACAGTCTTATAAGATATTTTGGTCAATTTTTAAAAAATAGAATTTCTACTCACATAAAAATATAATATACATAAGAATGAACAAAAATAAATAATATAAAATTAAAGGCAATTTAATTTATCAATAAGGAAAAATATTTTTTCACTATAACAAGTCCAAGCAGAGTCCATTTTTTTACAAGGAGCCGTACAGAGTATAAATAGCAAAAGGACAGCAAAAGTTTTTGACAAAAGGCACGAGAAGACACCCCTTTTATTTCCCCTAATCTATGGCAATATCAAGCCCTAGAATCTCACTGCCACTCTTCTTCCTCTTCATTTTGCTCCTCTCATCATCGGCATCTCCATTTTCTTCTTCTTCGAAATCTTCTCGAGTACTACTGGCATTCCAGAGGAACAACAGAAACAGTCGGATCCCGAGCTGTACTGACATGGTTTCCAGATCTCAGTGCTCTCTTAACTCAATATGCCGCTGGTGTCGCAGCAGTGTTCTAGATGACATGTGCTTTAGCAGAGCCGAGGCTTCCAGGTTACCGCACCAAGTATTCTCTTGTGATTCTTGATTCTCGTTACTTTCTCTCCTGCGTCTTGTTTGATTTCTTTTTCTCCTCTGTTTTTTGTTTGTTCATATCGTGATCCACTACATTTCTTGAGGTTGAATTAATGAAATTAGCCAAGTTATTAGAGGTGCTGTTATATTCATTTTCATGTTGATGATGAATATTAGAGGTCCAAAATTTTTTATCTCTTTATTTGTCTTTGTTTTTCCTTTTTGAGTTTTTATCCATTTGATTTGTTGGTTTATGAAATTGCGATTTGAATTGGTGGCCATAGGACTAGATTTTTATGCAGATAGCATTAGATTTATATATATATAAAATTCGGCGAGGATCTCCATTTTTCATTTTTAAACGCTAAAGGCATTTCCCAACGATTTTAGATCAGCAGTTTCTTCAAAAACTAAAGAGGAAAGAGAAGAATGGTAAAAACTGAATGACCAAAAATCAAAATGTGCTGAAATATTATATTTTCGAAATTTTTAAATGGAATTCGAGATGGAATTAGAGAGAAAAAAAAAATATATATATCTTAGTAATCTTCTTTGGTTTTTATTAGAAAAATAAAAATATTAAATGAAAAATTAGTTTTGTGTAATTATTTTAATTCATAAAATGCACCAAACTAAATTATCAAAATTTTGAATAATTTTTATACTTATTATACAAAAGATATCATTTAGAAGGAAATAAATATTATTAAAAGTGAAAATATTTTTAAAGAGAATATAAAAAATTATCATACTTATATATTTTTTTAGTGGAAGATTTAAATGACCTTATATAGTGCATATTTATAATAAATTAAAATTAAATTCTATTTATATATATTTAAAATTTAAATAGATAAAATCATAAATATGTGATAAAAGGATATATAAGTAGTACTAATTGATTAAGTTTTTTTTTTTAAAAAAAAATTAAAATAGAATAAGATGGATATATAATAATGCTCAAGACAAAATTAATCTCGAAACTAACTAGAGAAAGTTCATTATAAAAGAATAACTATCAACATTTTACCCATGATAATCTCGGACTTTAAATTCTACCCTAGTTTATGATCGTAAGAAAAATGCAAAAGTAGTTGTTAAGCTAGAGATTCTTTTCCACTTTTATAAATGTACTAGTTATTAGGAGCAAATTACTTAATCTAATAATGGGTTCGTTTACTTAAAAATATTTTTGGTCAAACTTATATAAGTAAAATACGTATTTAATAAATTAAATATATATGCTTTTAAAAATAACTTGTACATTCAATGATTTGATTATAGTACTGCGCTTAAGTAATAATATGTTTATTATTATATGTAATTTATATATATATATATATTTGCATAAAATAACAGTGTACATATATATGTATTTGTATCTGTGAATATATGTTATGTATATCAGTGTATATGTACACTTGTGATACATATCGTAACTGCTATTATAAGATTATATATATATATATAAAATATATAATATACTATTCATGTTATACCATTTTTTTAACATGTATATGTACAACATAATATATTACATTATATATATAATATAGGCGCTAAATATTAAACTGCTCCTATACGTATTATGTATACAATTAAAACAGTATAATATATATAGTACACATATTTAAAACGAAAGAATAAAATATCATTGATTAGGTGAAAAACAAAACAAAACAAAGAAAAAAAAAGGGTTCTTTAACAAATGTTAGTATTTAAACTTCCTTTGGTTATTGGGAAGAATTTCTCAACCAATTTAAACTTTAATATTAATGGTAAATACTAATTTTTTAACATTAAATATAAAAATCTAATAATAATTATAATAATATATATATAAATATAATATTATAAGCTAAAATTACCAAAATTAAAATAAATAAATAAATACAGGATGTAACCAACAAATTCCTAACTGTCAGTTTTCAGTTCCAGGTTAACAACCATCTCAACTCCACTCAATTTAAACTAAAAATAACCTCACCATCATTTAAATACTTCCTCCCTCACGCGTATTATGTAGCTTCGGCTCCGAGCCTAGGTTCTCTCTGACCGTTACACCGAACCTAGTTTTGAAATCCCCTCTTAACCCCCTTCTCCTCCCTTCCGTAAGCAAATCAGACAGTAAACAAAATGGGTTCCAACAAGATGTTCAAGGTTACTCCAACCAAGTCTCGGAAGACCCACCGTCACCACAATCGCTGCTGCCACCGTTTACGCCGCCATAGGAGGACTTCTCCTCCTCGCTGCTCCCCTGCCGCCAATGCAGCTACCGCCGCCATTTTTGACGCGCTCAACAAGTCCATCTTCACCTGTCAACGTCGCCTTCTCCGTCTTTTCTCCAAACTAGCTCGTATCGCAACCCCTGGCAGCAACCGCCCAACCAAAGGCTTCACCATTTTGAAAAACCGATTTCCTGACCCGGAACCCGAACCCAAACCCAAACCCAAACCCAGACCCGTATCCAGCTTCATCGCGCCCCGAGCACTCTCTTTTGACGGGGACGACGACGCTGTTGCAGTACCCAAAGAGGATGAGAAGAAGAAGAAGAAGAAGAAGACGATATTCTTGGATCTGGACGAGACGTTGGTGCATTCGACTCTGCAGCCGCCGCCAGTGAGGTTCGATTTCGTGGTGAGGCCGAGGATCGACGGGGAAGAGTTGACATTTTTTGTGGTGAAGCGGCCGGGGGTCGACGAGTTCCTGGAGCGGATTGCAGAGCGTTACGAGGTGGTGGTGTTCACTGCGGGCCTGAGGGAATACGCATCGCTGGTGCTGGACAGGCTGGATCGGAAACGGATAGTTTCCCACCGGTTCTACCGGGATTCATGTAAGCAGATGGACGGGAGGTTCGTGAAGGACCTGTCGACGACGGGGAGAGACCTGGGAAGCGTGGTGATTGTAGATGACAATCCGAACGCCTACTTCTTGCAGCCGGAGAACGCGGTGCCGATCAGTCCGTTCATCGACGATCTAAAAGACAGGGAGTTGAAAAAACTGGTGGAGTTCTTTGAAGGGTGCGAGGGGGTTGATGATATTAGGGTGGCCATCAAGAAATTTCTTGGTAAGAACTAATACAGATATGTTCTGAAAGATTTCCATTTTGGTTTTGGCATGGGGTTTTGGATCTTTTGTTTTTTGTAGGTTTCTGATTTTTTGCGTTGAACAAACAATTGGGTTTGTTCAATGTTGGATAATTGTCTGTATGATCAATATAAAAATTGTATCTGTCTGTACCTGTTTTATTTAGCAGTGATCTATGGTTTATTGGATTACATTTCTCTCTCTCTCTCTCTCTCTCTCTCTCTCTCTATCTATCTATCTATCTATCTCTATCTCTTCCTTTTCTCCCTTCTCCTTTGCTGGGTCCTGAATGGTTTTGATTCTTCCATGGATGAACAGATGAGAGGAAAGGGAATCATGTAATTTAGTTGTCTCCGTAGACACAAAAATTTCAAAAATAAAAACTAATACATATATATATAAATATGTTTTTCATTTACCAAATAATTGATATTGATTTGAGTTTAATTTATTAATGAATAATTGAAAATACAAATTTATGACTGTTAAATAAAAAATATAAATAGAATTTATTTAGTTATCTTTAAATATATAAATTATGAATAAAATAATTAAAATATTGGGCTTACAATTAAAACTAACACACACCTATGGAAATGTAAATAATGAAAGTTGTCTACACGCAACATAACATATTATTAGTGTTTGATTTCTTAAATCAATTGTTTGTAATTGTGTCTCTAACAAATCAAATTACATTGAAATATTATTTCAATTGTAAATTACTAATTAAGTCCCACTAATTTAATTTAATATTTATTATTATTATTATTATTATAAATAGCACTCAAAATTTTTAAATTTTTTAAAAATCAATTTGGAATAGAAATTTGATAAAACTACGAGTCTTGTACAATTCTGTCTCCCCTCATTTTCCTCACATCTCTTCTCTATAAATTAGAATGTATAGTCCTAAGTCCTTATCCCCTCTTACTACTGATAGAAACAAGTTGTTGTCCTTCGCCAAACAACTTATTTTAATGTGCTCTTTGGCAGCGTATGGATTCTTTGCAAAGATTGTTTAAGTGCTAAATTTATTTACCCTCCATACCAATTTATTCATTGAAGGATTGACTATTATAGTATAGTAGCATTACCTGCCTTTTTATTTCTCTTCATGCTAATTTAAAAAAAATATGAGGATCTAATTTTATTAGTATTGCAGTGAGCCTTAATGGATAAAAGTAGAATATGGAACAAAAAAATATTTAGACATATAAGCAAAACTAAAAATAATCTCTAAAATAGGATTTGAAGGATTCAAAAGGGTCTTCTGTACCGTGATTGTTCTTTTCTTTACAACTTTGAATTTGTTCTTAAAGCCTGTTTTTTTTTTTATATCTGTATGAGAGAAAAAAATTTCTAGTTTTAAAAACTTTATATGAATGGCTTAACATTATTGATAAAAAGCACAAACTTTTACCATACCATTGTAAAATTAAAAAGAATCTAGATTTACATAACTAAAATTAGGGACCTTGATGACAACATAGTTGACAAGGCTAACAACCTATGTAACGGCCCCAAAAATTTAAACAAAAATATATGTATTAAAAATTCTAAGTGCGGAAACGAAATAAAAATTCTGATAAACATCTCTTACATAATAATCAAAAACGTATTCAACGTGTGAAAGAATAAACTAACTAAGGTAAATACTAGTAATGAATACTATAAATAAAACTGTGAATTCCCTATACGTCTACTCGCCGTCTTCTTGCGGGACGGGCTCGGGAACAAAATCCTCTTAATTTGAAATGGTTAAATAAGGAATGAGCTACACTAGCCCAGTAAAAACATCACACTATCTCACTGTCACAGATGTAAAGGTTTGTAGAAAAATAAAAACAATCAATGAAGTATAATTCATGATAAATTCATTTATCAATAATAAAAACCTTTACTGTCCACTTACCTTGGTGAGATTCGTGAAAATAACATATGAAAATAATAATATTGTAACCATCATAAAATCATATACACTTTGTAACGTAACACATGTTATACTTTTGTACCTCAATAATCAGACAACAAATTCTCTCTTTTACCAGCCTACTAGTATCCATGGGGATCCATAGGGGTCCTGTAACGACCCCGAAAATTTAAAATGAAATATGTGTATTAAAAATGTCAAATGCGGAAGCGAAGTCAAAATTTCGATTAACATCCCTTACACTAAAACCAAAAACGTGCTCAAAATATAAAAGATCAAACTAATTAAAAGAGAAACTCGAAAGTAAAAGCTATGAATATGACTATGGAGTCTTTAGGCGTCCCCTTCGTCGTCTTCCTGCGGAACGGACTCGGGAACAATGTCTTCTTGATCTGAAATGATTAAATAAGGAATGAGCTACACTAGCCCAGTAAAGACATCACGATATCTCACCGTCACGGAGGTAAAGGTGGGTAGAAAACACAAAAAGACCAATGGAGCATAATTTACAACAAATCCTTTTATCAATAATAAAACCTTTACCATCCACTTACCTCGGTGAAATTCATAAAACAATACACAAGTAACACATTATCATCATCACGTTATCATATAGACTTTATAATACAACATTTATCACGCCTTTTGTAATTCAATCATTACACAACATATTTTTCCTCTTTTACCAGCTTACTAGTATCCGTGGGGATCTATAGGGGTCCCGCTACCCGTGAACCTTTAACATTTATAACCTGATTCCAGGGTTGTCTCCATACCCCGTCCGGTATGGGCGCCAAAACTATAAACCTCAATACCCCGTCCGGTATGAGGGTGAAACAGGCCGTCCCCATACTCCGTCCGGTATGGGCGCCAAAACACATAAGGTCTCCATACCCCGTCCGGTATGAGAGACCACAATCCTGGTAGGGTTCCCTACGGATCCGGTCCGTCCACCATCTCCCAGGATATCTAGTCAGGCTGATCACATTATACAATTATCAATTTACATAACATTTCATTCCCCTTTTCCTCAGTCAGCATCATAAATTCACACACAAACAAGTAAAATAGTAATTTATGCCAAACAAGACAACATACAGCATCGGTTACTCAGTCATTCAACCCATAATTAATAAAACAGTAAAATATGCACATGAAACTATGAAATGAAAACATCAGACCTCATACTGCATTTAAAACTGTAAAATAGACCAAATAACAGTTAACCGATAAACACACTAGACTCGGGCTCCATTAGCAACCTTAAGCAATTTCACACATTCGTTGATTTAAGAAATACCGTTTTATCATTATTAAACTTTAATACCGTGATAGGAAATAGGGTGAGAGGTCCTTACTCGTTTCGAGGTCCGAACACGGTTTCACAGTACGCCTACAGGCTGTCCCTAATTTTTCTTGAATTTTTTCCGGGGAACTGAAACGCACTACTGGTACCTGCACATATTCCAAAAAATCCTAAATTAGACTCAGGGCTCCTTTCGGCCAATATCGCAATTCCGGCACGGTGGCTCCGCCGTGCTCCGGCGACGGCGCCGCCGCAAGCGACGGCGATTCGTCTCGGGTTGGCTGTTTTCGGCCGTTTTCGATCGAATTCGGCCACACTTACATCGGTCCCTGTGATAAAACAACCCTAGGGCCCTCGGGGGACCAAAAAATTACGAAAAACTGAAGCTTACCGGCGGCGGTGCTCTCGGGTGCGGCGGCTCTCCGGTGAGGTTCGTGTTTTGGTGATTCGGCTCCGATCAACCTGTAGAGAAAAGAATGGTGATCACGGTGATATAAAAATTGCATCAAACGGAGGTCGGGAAGGGCCTCATTGGAGGCAAAAATCGAGGAGGGGCGCGGCGGCGCTGCTGGGTTTCGGCCGTGTTTTCCGGCCGTTTGGCCGAGATTTTAGCTCTGATTTGGCCACATGGGAACTCAGCGTGGAAAAACGAGTCGGGAGTATGAAATTTACCTTGATCAGCGGTCGAAAATCTCCCCGGTGCGGCAGCGGGTGGCGGCGGCAGACTCTTCCGGCGTCTGGTTCGTCTTCTCCGGCGAGGGCAGGCGGCTAGGGTTTTTGTGGTCAGGTGTGGGGGTTCTATTTATACCCTTTTACCTTTTGATCTCAGCCGTCCATTTTGATTAAATCTGGGCCGTCCGTTTTTGATTGAATCTGGGCCGTCCGTGCGCGTGCATCTGGGCCGTCCGTGCGATTGCATCTGGGCCGTCCGTGCGCACGCTTGATCCGGGCTGTCCGTGCGCGCGGGGACGCATCTGGGCCGTCCGATCCGCGCGCACGCGGATCGCCCACGTGGCCCGTTCACTCGACGTGGTCTTGCCACGCGGCAGGTCCTGGTTGGCCAGGGCTGCTGACTGGGCCGCTGACGTGACTGCTGACGTGGTGCTCTCTTTTTTTTTTAAATTAAACTAAATAAAATTAATACTAACAAAAAATGCCCAAATTGTTTGGGCGTTATAGGTCCCCGCTACACGTGAACCATTAACATTAATAACTTAATTTCAGGGTCGTCCCCATACCCCGTTCGGTATGGATGCCTAAAAACCATGAACCTCAATACTCCGTCCGGTATGAAGGTGAAACGGGCCATCCCCATACCCCGTCCGGTATGGGCATCAAATCATAAAGTCTTCATACCTCATATGGTATGAGAGACCACGTTCCCGGTAGGGTTCCCTACGGACCTGGTCCGTCCACCATCTTTCAGGATATGTAGTAAGGTTGTAACCATTATCCATTTATCAATCCACATACTTTTTTTTTTATTTTTCTTGGTCTCATTATCCAATTAAATATAAACACGTAAACCAATAATGAACACCAAACAATACAACAACGGGTTCACAATAATTCAAACCATAATAAACGAAACCATGATTCATGCATACGAAACCATAAAATAAATACATCGGATACCACGCTGCATTATAAACTGTAAAATAAATCAATTAACAACTGACCGAAAAATACATCAGATTCGGCCTCCATTAGCAACCTTAATTAATTATACAGAATTCATGAAATATCGTTTTATCATTTATTGAGCTTTAATACCGTGATAGAAAATAGGGTGAGAAATCCTTACTTGTTTTGGGGTCTGAAATCGGCTCTACAATGTGCCTACGAGCTGTCCCTAAATTCTCTGAATTTTCTCCGGGAAACTGAAACGCACTACCGGTACCTGCACGTGTCCCAAAAAATCCCAAATCAGACCCAGGGCCCCTTTTCGGTCAATATCGAAATTTCAGCACGGCAGCTCCGCCGTGCTCCGACGACGGCACCGTCGCTCGCGGCGGCGATCTGCCTCGGGTTGGCTGTTTTCGGCCGAATTCGGCCAAACTTGCATTGGTTCCTGCGATAAAACAACCCTAGGACCCTCGATGGGCCAAAAAAATCACGAAAAATTGAGATTTACCGGCGGTGGAGCTTTCGGGTGCGGCGAATTCTCCGGCACGAGTCACGATTTGATGTTTTGCTCCGGTCAACCTGTAGAGAAAAGGACGGTGATCACAGTGGTGTAAAAATTGCATCGAACGGGAATCGAAAAGGGCCTCATCGGAGGCAAAAATCGAGAGAAGTCGTAGCGGCGCCGCTGGACTTTGGCGGTATTTTCGACCGATTGACCGGTGGTTTAGCTCCGATTTGGTAATTGGCGGATTCAGCATTAAAAAACGAACCAAGGGGAGAAAATTTACCTCATTTGGCAGTTGGAAAATCCTCCGGTGCGGTGGCGGGTGGCGGCAGCCAGCTCCTCTGGTGACTAGTTCTTCTTCTCCGGCGAGGGTACTGGTAGCTAGGGTTTGGGATTGGGTGTGGGTGAGGTTATTTCTAACCTTTCCCTTTTAATCTCAGCTGTCCATCACGATTTAATCTGGGTCATCCGATTGCAATTAAAATAAGAATAAATATGGGCCGTCCATCACGATGCAATTTGGGCTGTCCGTGCGTGATTCAATCTGGACCGTCCGCACGCGTGAGATCTGGGCCGTCCGTGCGTGTGAGATTTTTGCCATCCGCACGCGTGAGATCTGGACCGTTTGATTGCGTGCATGCGGATCGCCCACGTGGCTCCGTCCCGCGTCAGCTTCCTTGCCACACGACATGTTCTGGTTGGCCGTGGTTGCTGACGTAGTACAACTTTCTTAAATTACGTTTTGACCCCCTATTTTTGATTTTCTTTTCAAAAACACCCACAGAATCCAAATTTTTACCACTTTTTTCCAAAATCAATTTCAATTAAATTCCAAAAATAATTTTACCATATTTTATCATTATTATTATTTTTATTTTTATTAAATTAAATTAAATTAAAATCTTATAAATTAAATATTAAAAATTAAACTAAAATTATAATATGAATTAAAATAAATTAAAAAATAAAAATAATAAAATTTGAGTGTTACAACCTATGCATCTTGCTTAGAATTTTCAAGGTTCACGCTGTTTGTAGGAAGAGAAGGATAGGTCTAAACTTCCATAAAATCACAATTTGCCTAGCCTTCCTTGTAGTAAGTTAAGCAAAATTGTGAGATAATCAAATCCATGGGTCCTCTTAACTCTATAAGGTCTGATGTACTCCGTGCTTGCTTCTATAAAAAAATAATGGGTTATTATTGGTGATGCTGTTAAAAATTTGTTAAATTGGAGACAGAGTTAAATAATTCATGCGAGGTTCGTTGAGAGAAATTAATGAATCTAAACTTGAATCACCTTTCATTGTCTCCAAATGTTTTTGCATATGATTTAATTTTGTTCGTTGAAAGCACTAAAGACCTAAACACACATGATTAAAACCAACTTTAATTCCTTCTATACTAGTTCCCTCCAAAAAAGAGTTAACATTGCAAAATCTAAAATATTCTTCTCTAAAAATGTGGATGGTGTTAGTTTAAGATCTCTGTGGGCTTGATACAGTTTTCCTCACACTGAATCTTGGGTGTATTTAGGGGTCATATTACTTCACTATAGGACCACCAAGCAAAAATATCATAGAATAATTGACCAAGCAAAAAACTTGTCTTGCTAGTTAATAGATTCGTTATTTTTTCGTGGTATCTATTGGCCAAATTTATCCTCTCAACTATTTTCTTGCAGTCTATACTAATACTTCCCCTCTCAGCCTCGATTTAATAACCAATTGAATAGCCTTACATTTGAATTCATATGGAGATCTAGGGTGGGGAATAAAAATTTCACTTGATTAAATGAGACAACATTTGTCTATCATTAGAAATACGGGGCATGGGTTTATTGGATATGGATATGGATATCTATAGTAAGGCATTCATCATGAAACTAGGATGGAGATTACTCACTAGAAGAGATAGCTCATCAGTTAATGTCTTTTAAGCAAAATGCTTCTCTAATAGTCACTTTTAAAAATTGAAAAACCTTCTTAAGATAGGATCTTACACATTAGAAAGTTTATCCAAGCATATTTAGTTACTTAAGCTTCTTAGCCTTTATTGTCCTTAATAAAAGATTTATTGTCATTCGAAAACCTTGTCCCTTAGAAATAAGAGCAATTTGTTGTGTTTCTCTCAATGTTTATCTACTTTGCCATCTCAGAAACTAAATTTTAAACATATTATTAGATCTCTAACAGATTGATGTGGTAACATACAAGCGAGAGTGTGTTGACAATTAAATATGTCAATAACTTTCTCCATGCCACATGTCATTCTCAAAATGTTTATCAACAGAAGACCATATGAGTCTTATAAAAGGTTGGGCATTTCATGTGGCTTTTAGCATCCAATGCCTTTTAACAAATGCATGACTCATTCTTTACCACTTAGGATGATAAGTGTTCTAAATGTCACCAGCAAGGACATTCTTCGTGCAATTGAGGATTACCAGACTACTAAACATATATGGCAAGACTTAACTGATTACTATCTCGTTAATTATTTCTTTTCACAAGTAAAGTAGGTTAAACATGCATACCAAAATTATTCATTTCAAATCTATGGAAAAACCCAGAAAACAACATCTTAAAGTGCATTAATGAGCCTTCAAAACTCATATTTACTCTTATGTTACCTGATAATATTTTATTTTTACCTTATATTTTATTACAAGAATTTTTGTTATATTGCTTCTTGATTTTGTTTCATAAAGAATTATTTATTTATTTTACTTGCACATGTCCAACTTAATTAAGCAATACCTTTTTTTTTTAAAAAAATACAAAAATAAGTAAAATATCCACATTAATTACCTTAAAATTAGATATATTAAATTATCATTAAAACAAATTAGAATACGAAAAGTTATAATTTTAAGCATTTAATAAAATATAAAATTATGACAGTTTATTAAAATTCCAAATTATTTTAAATTCTATAGTAAAATATAATATTATCTAAAATTACATTACCTAAATCTTGTCCCAATAAACTTAGAAAGTAAATAAGAACAAGGACGAAATTGTCATAGTCTGATAAATCCAATTTACATGAATGGAAACAAAGGTCACAAAAATAAGCACTTTCTTTTTAAATAAAAAGGCAATTATGAGAGTAAATCAAAGTCTAAAATGGCTTGTTTAGTTGAAATTATCCAGAAAAAAAAATCAAAAATTTCCTTGATCATTGAAATATTATTATTATTATTCAAAAACTGATTCTTGGGTCATATCAAAATTGTACCTTTCATCAATTCAAAAAATAAAAGATACCAGAATCCAAATTTTATATTTAATTTTGAGAAAAAGAGTATGATTTAATTAGCTGCCTTCTCTTTCAGACATTTGAGACTCTGAAAGTAGGAAGAAAATTAAAAGGCAAATCTGTATAGACGGTGGGCAGTTGAAGCAGCCTTCAATGCTTTTTCCTCTGTTCACAACCTATTTGATCAGCCACTTTTTTCAACGATATCTCCAAATGATTTACGTATACTTTATATGTATATATGTGTGTGTGTGTGTGTGTGTGTATTTATTCATAGAGACGATATAGCCAACACAATAATTATCACAATAAAGTAGCAATAAATACTTCGGATTTTATCTGGGAAAAAAAAAACTCTCCTTTCTCTCTTTTTATCTCCCTCTTTTCTTGGGATCTTCTGAACATTTATATATCGTCCATGCTCTATCTTGTTCTTCCCGCTCAGATTATTTTTTGAAGGAAGATCGATCGCTGTCAACCCTTTTTGTCTCCTCTGTAAATTTTTTGTTTTCTCTGTTCTATTTTGTGGTACAAGCGATAGGGAACATCAATCATCCATGGCTGAGATCTCAATGAACTCTGCAAACAACAACAGGGTTGTGTTGAATGTCAACGATGGCGATGTGGGTCACAACTCTCTTCCGGCTTCGACCTCTGAATCTCTTGAGAAACGAGATTCAGCTCTCAGTTTCTCTGTACCTTTCATTCAAAAGGTGATTTGATTGATTCTCCTTTGTGTTCTTCCATTTTTGTTCCCTATCTGTTTGATTAATGTCCTTCTCTCAAAAACCATTTTACTTGGTAGAAATATCATGTATGGTCATATATAAAATCATAGAAGATTCTGTTAAGAAAAGAAAATTTTGCTTATTTGTTGTTGGTTTTGCAGTTAATGGCTGAATTTTTTGGGACATTCTTCTTGATTTTTGCGGGGTGTGCTTCAGTGGCTGTAAATGATGAATATGAGAAAGTAGTGACACTTCCAGGAATATCAATTGTATGGGGATTAGCTGTAATGGTGTTGGTTTACTCTGTAGGTCATATCTCTGGTGCTCATTTTAATCCAGCAGTCACCATTGCTTTTGCCTCTTGCAGGAGATTTCCACTCAAGCAGGTTTAAAACTACACAGTAATTTCAGTCACCATTTTTTTTCTTCAAGTAGTTTAGCTACACTGACCTACTCTGATTTTGTAAGAAACCATGGCTTTGTTTCCTAAATGAAATCTTAATGTTTTCTTCTGGTTTTTTTGTTTTAAAAATTTATATGTATTTTGTTCAGAAAATGATGCAATAGTCAACCATGAATAGATAGAAGTAGAAAGTTTTAGAATTACTGGTTTTAGTGTTTCCTATAAATTTTTGCTTTGGTTATTTTACAATCATAAATGTGTTATTTACATACTCCTGCGAATGAAAACATGAATAAACAGATATGAATTCAGAATAAAAAAACTAGGAAATATTTATATAAAATCAGTATTGTAATTTTTCATATATTAAATGGAAAGTTCTTTTTTTTTTCTTCAACTAATCATCTTTCCTGTAGTACTTTTCAAGTTCGACTTTGTTAAAACATTATTAACCAACAACTGTATATTAAGCTGACATAAGTGGTAATTCTTCTGAGGATCAGTTTTAATCTTGACCAGTTTTCTTTCTTTTCAAGCAACTTCTTGACTGACAATGTTTCTACAAAATTGAGCTTAAATATTTTTCTTATTGCATTTTCCAATGCTTATCTCTCCTTAGGTACCGGCTTATATACTGGTTCAACTGCTAGGATCAACACTAGCAGCTGGAACTCTTCGATTGCTTTTTAACGGGCAGCATCAAGTTTTTACGGGAACTGCTCCATCCGGTTCTGACATGCAGTCTTTTGGGATTGAATTCATAATCACCTTCTACCTCATGTTCATTATATCTGGTGTTGCCACAGATAACAGAGCTGTTAGTTTAATTTCTTCGCCTCATCACTCAATTCAGTTATAGATAAGATATTCTGATATATGGTTAGTCAATGTGGTGGGTGGTGGAGGTGGACTGACTTGCCAATTCATTTTCCTTTCCCACCTCCGGAAGTATACTATATGAATTTACTACTAATATTTCACTGACTTAGAATTATAATTCAAAAAATAGTGAATGTACTATCAAATATTCCATTGACTGAAAATTGTAATTCAAACAATTGATCATAAGATAGTGACTTGATGAGTTTTTGAGATTATTTGAGTCACTAATGAAAATGATGGAAATCTCATGAATCATACAACCTCCTTTTGTGCAGATTGGAGAACTTGCAGGGCTGGCCGTTGGCGCAACAGTGCTACTCAATGTGATGTTTGCAGGGTGATTATTCAATTTCTTTTTGAGATTTGCATATATATTCAAAATTCTAAGTCATGGTTATGAAATGTTCAAGTCTATATCATTTATGAGAAATTGAGTGATACATTTGATTACTTTATTGATAATGCTGGTATTGACCAAAGCCAGGTCCAAAGTGACCCAATTATGTGTAATAATATGAGCAAATGCTTGAGAGGAAGAATCTGGAAGTCAAAGAAAGCAGACTACTAGGTGTAATTCTCCAAACCAATTTGTATACTGATGAGCTTGACATCCTACTTTTTAGGCCAATTTCCGGAGCATCAATGAATCCGGCAAGAAGCCTGGGGCCTGCAATTGTGTTCAGTCGATACAAAGGGATATGGATATACATTTTTTCGCCAGTTCTTGGAGCAATATCTGGCGCATGGGTTTACAATATGGTGAGATATACAGATAAACCACTGCGTGAGATTACCAAGAGTAGTTCTTTTCTCAAGAGTGCACGTAGCTGTTCCACTTGACGCTCGTGTTAGCTTCAAGCAGCTGTTTCGATTGTTTCATGTTAATAATTAATACGCACTACGAAGCTTACAACGGAGACAACAACGGGGAATATTTTTTCTATTTCTTATTTCCCTACTTTTTACTATCGGTAGGTATTGGATCAAGAATCAAAAGGACATTAATTGTTCATCATTTGTTTAGTAGCTTAAAAATTTGGAATTGGCTAGAATGATGTGCTGCAATTATTAAAAAGTCTTGTAGCTACTAGAATTTGGGAAAATTTTTGTAATCTAAACAATATACATTATAGTCTTATATAATTTGTACTTCATTTGTATAATAATTATTTTTATTTTTTAGATTGAATATGCAACGCAACGAAAAGAGAATTTGCTGCAGATTAATTCACAACAGTTTCTATTAACTACCACAAATGGAAAATTGTAGTGCTTCTTGGCAACAGTTCGTAACACTGACATGGGTAAAAGTACAATTTCCACAGTGAAGACAAAGAAAACAAGAGGAGAAACCAAAGCCCTGATTTCATTTTCACCCTAATATCACACTTAGTCGTGCATCTGCTTTGACATCATCGAACTTCTGTGTCATTCACAAGCCACCACAATTTCTTTCTTAGCAGCTGCATCTCGTTGCGATCGTCTGCCATGCCTCCCACAACTGTTTTTAATCATCTCTATCGCTTTGCCTCTACAAGCTCCTTCATCTACCTTGTTCCCTTGATTGTTGTCATTATTAATAGAAGCTGCTTCCTTTCATCTCATCACCTGCTTCATTGTCGTCAGTACCTTTACCTGCGACTCCTTCAAATAAAGATATATTATCTTTTGACAACTCTTCTTCAAATAGAAGTACGACGTTTTATTCTCATACTTTCTTCTAGTTCTACTTTTCCTTTTCTTTTCTACTTCTTGTTAACCTTTTATTGCAGATGCTTTTGTAATATAGACAGCAATTTGAGCCAAGTAAACATGATTTATTGACTATATAGCAACAAAATTTCTTCATTATGAATATACCTATTAATTTCAATCTAATTTCTCATTTTTTTTTTTTGATAATCTCGAATGACAGCAAAATATGTCTAATATAACTATAAAATAATGTGTCTACATGAATATATTAACATTATGTCTTCGAAAACAGTAGAGTCAATTATAATCATATTTTAGCCACAGTGTCTGGAGAAAGCGCCGGGAATTCTTCTCCTTTTGTTGTAGTGATATCATCTGGTTGACCTTTTTTGCATAGACAACTTTATCCTCATCTTTCTCCTCTACTCACCACAATTTTCTCAGTTTTTTTTTTTGTCTTTTTTCTCTTTCCCACGAGCTTCCTTTCTTGTTCTCTCTCTCTCTCTCTCTCTCTCTCTCTTGTTTTCTTCCTGTAAGCTCTTGGCCTCTCTCTGCTCTTTAGTGAAGCTGGAAGGGAAGAAAAGAATCGGCACCACAACGGTGTCGTTTGATGGAATAAGCTGGGAGACCATTTTGTAGGTCTTTCTTTGGAAAAAAATTATTGCATAGTTTAAATAAAATGTTGTTAATATACTTAAAACATTTAGGATTGTAATTATATCTATCGTTATCTAATACTAATAGCAGATAATACAATTGGCTAAATGTATTTCTTTCTCTAAATCTCAATTTCCATATATATATATATATATAGTTGGACATGAGATAAAATCTGAAAATA
The DNA here is from genome assembly GCF_054855325.1 of Carica papaya. Classification (NCBI taxonomy): domain Eukaryota; kingdom Viridiplantae; phylum Streptophyta; class Magnoliopsida; order Brassicales; family Caricaceae; genus Carica; species Carica papaya. The sequence goes on from NC_142317.1 coordinate 15,997,592, forward strand.
AGTTTGTAAAGTTCTAATTCTTTGGATGTTCCTAATAAATTAGGAGCTAAAATAGAATTTAATTCTTATTTTAATAATTTGGCTAACTATTCAAACAATCAACAAATTTTTCCGAATCAATTTTTTTTCTAAAAAAAAAAATTCTTAAATCAAAGTCATAGCGTATTGATAAATTTCAGTCAAAGTTCCTCGATTGTAATCTTCGAAGATATATGATTTCATTTGAATCAAGATGATTAGATTGTTTTTAAGATTTTATAATTTTTCTAGATGAGTTTATATTGTATTTTTTAAGAAAATTATACAATTTTTCAGTATTGATTATTTGTATTGTTTATCCGAAAAATAAAAAATAGGTTATAATTTTTTAAACTATTGAATTTAATTATAGTTAGAGAAAAAATATTATGATTTATATATGTAGTATAACTTAATATAAAATAGTATAAATTCAAATGGCACCAACATTTAAAGTACTCACTATTCCAAAATAAAAACTAATATATTGACCAGTTTTTGGTTAATGTTCTTCCAATCTTCACCACTGATTAGATTTTAGGGATTCCATAAATTCAAAAAGAATTTATTAAAAAAAATAACTATGCTTTAAAAATACACCAAAAATAAAAATAGAAGGATAAGTAGACTTATTTGTAATTTTAATAGCATAATATAAACATGATTATTATCCGTTCAAACATACTTTAACTCCTAATCAAATTGCAAGTACAATTTTTCGCACAATGACATTTTCGTCTCAATCATGTAACTAAAAGATTTTCCTATTTGCTATCTATCTCTTATTCTCTTTTACATAAGAAATTTTTTATAAAAATTTAGGATTTTAGATGTTTAATTAAAGCATTATAAAATTGAGTCTATATATATACACATTTTTTTTTAGGTCCTCTCCACATTTCTTTTCTTAAATTTTTTATAATGCGATAAACATCTATATCTAATTTTATATAGAGAAAATAAGAGATATGAAATGACTCATAAGAAAAAAATCAAGTCAAAGAATCTAAAATAAACATGTTATCACATAATTATGAAATTTTCAAAATATATGAAAATAAATCTATTATGGACATGTTCACTAGATCCATCTGACATAATTAATAGTTTAAAATCTTTGACAAAATTTATACTAATGATGAAGTGATGAGAAACTTTCTTAGCTCTCTAATAAGATTATGAAATATAAAGATAATCGTTTTTCAATAAGCTAGGAATCTCAAAAAGTTTAGCCTTGATGAATTTGTAGAATCATTTCTCACACATGAAAGTACAATGAAAAAGGGATAATATGAAGAAAATAAGAAAAAGAAAGTCATAACACTAGAAGCTTCTACTTCAAGCGAAAAGATTGATGGAAAAAATGAGGATGATGAAGAAATAACAATCATCGAGAAATTTTAAAAACTTTATAAAAAGAAAGAAGGTTGATGGAAAGAAGTACCACCTAAGGAAGAATCAAGCAAGAACGATCCAATTATTTGTTGAGGGTGTAACAAAAAGCTAGGACATACGATAGTCGATCATCCCCAAACCTTAATGGAATGCAAGATTAGCTATATGGAGTGATGGTTATGAGAGTAGCCTCGAAGATGATAAAGAAAATAAAGATGATGTATACCCTAACCTTAATTGCTTTTGTGATAAATTACAAGATGCCTTTGAAGAGTTTTATAACGAATTAGTTAAATTGGGAGCAAAGAATGTGTTGATGTGGTTTGAATATGAAAATATCTTATCTTGAGAATATTTTATTTTTATCCAAGGAGTTTATATTTATTATACAGAGATATTTTTTATTTATCATAGGGATTATTTTTTATACATATCCTGAAGAGTTTTTTAAAAGAAAAATTCTCATAGTTTCTCTATATATGGACCTACAACTCTATTGGTGATGTATTTTCAAATTATCATAATAAAAAAGATTTTTTTCGGTCTTTCCTGTGAATGTAGGCACACTTGCCGAACCACGTTAAATCTTATATCTTTTCTTGTTTTGCTTTACTTTGTTGTCATTGTATGCAGGTTTAGGGATTAATTTTTTCAACAAGTGATATCAGAGCCGATAGCACAGAAATGCATATTTTTAGGTTATTCATTTTGAGTGAAAGGTTACAGATTGTGATATAGTAATCTAAAGTCTTCATGGTTAGTTATCAACAGATATGCCACATTTAATGAGTCTATTTTACTAAACAGTTTGAAAGTGAAAGTAATAATAATATCAAATTACAGTATCAAAGAAAAAGTAGAGTTAGAAGTTTAGTATAATAATTCAATTAATGAAGTGCAAGTTCTCAATCAATAACATATTAGTCCACCTGATCAACAGCAACCATATAGTATTATAACAAATAGAGAGATGAGATAGATTAGACCATGATAGAGATATAAGAATCTGGTTGCACATGTCTTATCAGTTGCAGTAAAAGTTGATTTGCAGGAACCAAGGAGTTTGGTCACAAACTAATGGGTTGATGATGGGTGTAATGAGCTTGATGGGTGATATATCACTTCGTTTAGGACATTATATTACAGGGTACTAAAGTTGCGCAGAATGAGTCTACACATAAAAATCCTAAAGATATAATATGCAAGACGATTAGAGTTAGTAAGTTTAGGTGTTGTTTAGATTTAGTTGGAGTATGCAATACTTAGTAGTACCCCTGTAAGAGCATGTTGGTAAGACGGTGTAACTAAACGTTTAGTTTCTTTAATGATAGAGAGTATTCAAGTTAAGGGGAAGATTTGTTGATTTATCTTGAATTTGGGATTATTTTTTCTTCAAGCTACGGAGAAGATTTATTGATGTACCTTAAATTTGGGATTATCTCATCTTCAAGATATTTTATCCTTATCCTAGGAGATTTGTATTTATTATAGGGAGATATTTTATATTTATTATATGGATTATTTTATGTATATTTTGAACATTTTTTTTGAGAAAAAATTTCTTATTGTTTCTATATATGTGAACTTATAGGTCTATTGATAATTTATTATCAAATTATCATAATGAAAAAAAAATTTCTCGATCTTGCCATATATGTGAGCGTACTTGCCGAATCACGTGAAATTTCATTTTTCATTGTTTTACTCTACTTTATTGTGATTGTGCGCGAGTTTGTGGATTAATTTTTTCAATAGAATGTCAAATTTAAGAAATACGCAAAAAATGTGGAAACTTTGAAAATGACAAATAATGAATTAAAAACAAAATTAGATAACTTGGAATGTGCAAGCTTGATGGATGAAAATCTTCATTGAAAATAATATGTAAGTTTATACAAGGAAAAGAAAAATTAAACATATTATTGACAGAGTAAAGAAATGTGCATAACAAGGTAGGATTTGGATATGATTCATCTAAGTAACAAAAACTTATTAAAAAATTGTTTGTGAAATCCATTAACTCAATTAGTTCATTTATTGTTTTTAACCCCCCAAATATAGAAAAAGGCAGCAAGAGCTCTTCTACCGCAACAATATTTAGCCATGTTTTTAACCCCAGTGCAAGTAGAAAAGTTTGCACACCAATTCTGGTTTTTGCTCCTTCATTTCTGTTGTGTTATGTGATGTTGGAGGACACTCAAGATATGAATGGATTGATTTTGTTCAAAACTCACAATCCTTTTGTTTCAAAAGACAGAAGCACTCCATCTAGTAGCAAAAATTGCAGGAGATTGTCGGTATTTGGTACTAGTAGACCCTTTTAACTATCTTCGTTCTTACTAATAAAGATCGTGTGGACGCATGGTGCATCGAAGAAATCATAAGACAACTTAGGGTAACAACAGGATTAGATCTACTAGGGAAATAGATTCCTCAAAACCCAGATAAGCCAGCAAGCTCATGTTGTAGTAAAATGGATTGCTCATTAAATTTTGACCAATTGAACAATATTTGAAAACCCCTCCTCTTGTGTATATATTTCTTGTATATAAATAATAATAATAATAATCTAAAAAAATGAAAGAGTTTAAAATAATAAATTTATTAAAAGCATAGAATTTTCTTGTTGAAGAAAAAATATAAATATTTGAAAATTCATGATTAGGTAGAAAATATTTTTAGCTGATATAGTAGGCAACTAAAAATGACTTATATCAATATGAATGATTTTCAAAAGATACAAGTCTTCCGAGACATATATGTCTCCAAGCAACTATGAAGTTCAAATTCAGAAAGATGTCATTCTTTATCAACCCTTCCAATCTTTTCTTAAAGATGTGGCCAACTATAATATTATTTGAACCTAGAAGACATTACTTATAAGGGATGTTTTAGCAATAATCTATTCAACGTCAAATAAGCTGACATCTATACCATATGGAGCTATATAAATGAGTGTGTGTGTGTGTGTGAGAGAGAGAGAGAGAGAGAGAGAGAATCAAGAAATCATCACTTTGCAAAACCTTGCTCTAGCTTCTGGATTAATCTTTCAGTTCCTTTTCTTAATTCTTAAGTGAAAGATATAAATAATGGAACAATAGGTCATTCATCCAAAATATTAACGAAGGAATTCCTTGTTTAAAAGTTAAAAGTTAAGCATCTCATGTTTCCTTCTGTTTCTGAAATACAGTCATGACTTGTATATATTATTATAAAAATAGTTATATTTTAGTAAATTTCTCTAAAATCGATAACCCAGACCACCCTGTACCCAAATACGTATATAAACATAGAATCATTACTCAAACTTGGGAAAAAAAGGAGATTCACTTGTAGCTGGTTACAACACTAAATATTTACTTTTGCCATTGTCCTGGACTCTTGCGGAGGCCATGGCCTCGAACTATCTCCGTTCTGGCAGAACATTCTGACTTGGGTTCTGGCTAGAAGATCTATCATCGCTCTTCGATCTGGGAACTATCAAAGGTCTACAGCAGACAAGAGTAAACAGCAACTCCACAATAAACACACTTATACTCATCCATATAAATATAGTCTTCTTCCAATTCCAAAGAATCCTTTTGAAGAAAGGATGTTCCGTTTGAAGAGTTAGGGATGCACCATATATTTCAGGAATACCGGCACCAAACAGGAACTCTGCTCGTTGTTCAATTATTACCTTCACGCATGCAGTAGGTATATCTCCTTCAGTATAACCACTAATCCTCACTTCCAGTGTTTGAGACTCTGATATAAAGCCAGTAATAAGAGGAGCAACCTTAAGGAAAGTAAGAAGAAGCCGGATAGGCTCGCTCTTAAATTTTAGCATGCATGGATGCCTTGAACTCGCAAGGGTTTGACCTTTAGCAGATAGGAAGTCCACCCTGACCTTCAGACCGGAAGGCATTCAATTACACAATTGCTAATCACATACTGACGCGCCTAATAAAGATGCATGATATATATGGATATGATCAAACATATGAATTTTCTGCACCACATTTAAAGGACTGCTCATGACCATTAACTTTAATAAGAATACAAGCCGTTTCGTACTATGTAATATTTGGTTCAAAACATTGATTCTAAGAACACACTATAAATCAAATAATGTAAGAGCGCGAACAATATTCTAATTTGATTTTCAATTTTTATTAGATCAACATTTTATTTTTACTTAACCAGGTGGCAGCCAGAAATCCATCTCCAAAGAATCAGAGTCACTACTTCAGAAAAATACTACCCAAGACATCAAGAGAAAATGGTTAATTTAACCCCTAAACTTTTGACCATGTAAAAATGAAATCTAAAACTATTTTTGTTAAATTTTGATGCTTGAACTTACAAAGTTACTTCAAAATATATATTTTTTTAAAAATCTTACGGCAATAACTTTTGTTATTTCTATCTTACTTGAGGGACATAAAAATAGGTTAAAAGATATAATGCTTTTATTTAGAGCTAAAAAAGTTCTTTTTTAAAAAAAATTAAAAATAATTTTTGTAGGTTTCTTCTTCTTCCCAAATGTCTGGTACTGTCATCAGTATTAAACAAATTAATTACTTTTATTAAATTCATCAAAGTTAATCTTTTGTTAGTATAACTTTAAAACTTTGTAGAAAATAAAATATAAATAGAACAGAAAAAAATACGATTTTCTGTCAAAATTTTTAAGAGTTATGAATTGAAATAATTTTGTAAGTTCAAAAACTAAATTGTAGCAAAAAAATATTTTTCAAATCTAATTATAATATAAACAATAGTTTAGGGACTAAGTTAGTATAGACTTGTTAAAATAGAACCTAAAAATATCTCAAAGTTTAAAGTACTCAAGAAACTTATCAATAATTATTTGCACTATTTTATTTAAATTGCTATTTTATTTTTATAGAAGAAACCACAACTGGTCTTGAAAATAATTTCTCTGTTCAGAAATAACTATCAACATCTTAAAAACTACATTCACACTTATCCTAAATAATTAACTACATTAAATAAAACTACATAGTGAAATAAAATAATAACTCTATTTCAGCAGTCATGTGTCGCTCAGTCCAGCAGCCACGTGTTCATCAACTTCAGCAACCATGCGGCGCATAACGGTACACTGCCCCTCGAAAAAGTGTTTGTCCTCAAATACTCAAACTGGACATGAAGCTCAAGAGTTGCTACAGGGAATTAAGCAATTTAATAGAAAGGCAAAGCAGGTGCAAATCCAAACCCTTAGGTTTCTGTTCTGGGAAAACCTTTGGCTTCTCTACCCAAAGACTGGTAGACAAGAGCCTTAGTGGACCGCACTTGATTTCTCTTATATCATGAAATTGTATTCTGTCCATTTTTCATAAACTTGTATGCAAAGAAGTAAAAACCCATCTAGAGTTGTAAACGAGTGAAATCTAGATTTGCTTCCAAACCTAGAAGCTCTGAAACAAATAAAACAAATAAAAAGACTGAATTCCAAAAGCCAGGCTCTTATCTGCTAACTTCTGTAAACCCAACTACCTCATTATCTTCGTTCACCATCATCAATCTGATCGAGGAAAGCAAACAGTCCCATGGGACCAAAACCTCAAGCAAGGAAATCCCCTAGAAATTCATTTAGTAATCACCCATTGTGCATTGTTAGCAAAAATTGAATTCCCTTGATAGTAGGTGAGGAGATTTCAACCTCCTTTGCATCAATTGGACCAATTCCATCTCTCTGTCTTCACCAGCAAATTTATCAGCCACCATTTTCAGCCAAAACCCCACATGGACTGAAATTCCAGTGAAAATCCAGAAAAGGCATGCTGATCTAAGATGAGGTGCATGGGGATATCTGGATGATCTCATTGTCACCAGAATTATGCCTGATTCTAGTAAAATACATATTGTTATATTTAGTTCAACGAACTCGTCGGGGAAATTCTCCTGTTATGGGATATTTCTTGGTCTGTCTACACTTGTAGATTTCTTGTAATTCTAGTAAAATACATATTGTTATATTAAGTTCAACGAACTCGTCAGGGAAATTCTCCTGTTATGGGATATTTCTTGGTCTGTCTACACTTGTAGATTTCTTGTAAAAATCCTCCAGATTGGTTATATTAGTAGGTTGACCAGTGCCTAAACACCTTCCATGGATTCAACACACTTTGTACTGGCCACTGTTTCCAACCAAAACAATTTGAGACAGCAGTCAACCAAGATTAACTTCTTATAGCAGATGAAGCAAAGCCTTTAAATCCATTGTCTTTAAGTTCTGCCTAAGACAATTGCTCTTAATCTGGACCTAATAAACTTGCTCAGGTTCCAAATTGCTCAAATTTTCATTGCTAATCATGCCTTGCACGCACTTGGCAAAGTTTTTACCAATTTTGCCAAGTTCTTTTTGACATTCACTGCTTCTATAACCAACATTTCTCCAACTTCAGAATAATGCATAGACAGTTCTCCAGATAATAGTTCCAGCCAACTCAGTCTAGCAACATAAGAAGCCCTGGCTCGCTTCCCTTCATGATGTTCCTGTGCCCAATCTACCTTTTGAAAGATTCTCAAATTGTTGGTAAATAGATTGCGGATCACCCATAACAACCAGACTCAATAAATGTGATCTCCAATGCCAAGTAGCCGAATCTTTAATATTGTCAATCTGGAGATGCCTTTTAGCTTGCCACTTAAACCACCTATTAGACATCCACTAACAAAAAAATAACCTCCATGGCCACGATTAGCAACACCTACTACAAATCTATCTCAATATCTACCTTGGACTCCAATAGAGAGCATTAATAAATCCAGCGCTCCAACTTTCCTCCATTCCCCAAAGATCACAATAGCATATTCAATTCATTATCAATTTCATATGCTCTTCTTTCTCCCTTAACTGCTCTCATTCTCACGAATGTTTACTCCAATATAACCTCATAAAATCTCTTGGTTAATACCCATCTCTAATCACAACAAAAACAGCTAGTACTAACAATAATAACAGTCTCAACCAAAAAACCACCAAAAAAGAATGTCAACCAAGTTTCTTAATAGAACTAAAGCTCCAAACATTTACTCCTTAAGAATTCAGCAGGACAACTTAAGAATATTTGAGATAATCAAGAACCTCTTGTCATCTGCTCTATGATAAAGAACATATCCAATCTGAATATAAAGTTATAATGGTACATTTACATGGCTACTTTTTATCAGCTCCTTGTTTACTTACACAAGACTATAATGCATAGAAATTATGACATGTATAATTCAAGCAGTAAAATGCAAAACAAAAATAAGAAATGGAAAACATAAAGACAAATGACCAACTCTTCCCATACAAACAAAATATATAAACCAGGATTATCAAAACCATAGAATAAAAAATAGTTTGGAAAATTTAGAATATATTTGAGAAGTACCTGAAATATGCCAAGATTTCTGTTATACTCGGACTCAGGCAATGTCAAAGAAACAGTAACCTGCAACTTATGATCTGGTGGTATGATACGGGAATCCAATCTCCCTCTTTCAAGATTGTCCAGACTATTCATCACGCAATCCGTATCACCACAGAATATAATTGGCACATAAGCCACCGGACTCCCCTTGGTGTAATCAAAATTCAAATTCTCCTTTATAAAGGTTCGCTCCTCCACCAAATGATTCATAACGAAACCACTAAAAACAAGTGATGAAACCAGTAAAGCGCACAAAATAATACTAACATAAATAGCCCAAAACAACCCGCACCCAAATCTCAACGCAAGCTTCAGTACGGATTTTCTCTCCTTCAACCATTCACATACAAATGGACTCCAACTGCCAAATGTCAAATTCCAAAAATCAATCAGTTTTTTTATTAAATATCCTCTACCGCGCCTTATTATTCTAGAGGGATCAACAGCAAACATGCAGCAGACATATAACGCCCATAAAGGAAACGTAATCATGGTAACTAACAAATTGAATTGAAAACCGATTGCCTTAATCACTAGCCCAGCCACAAACACAAGAAAATTTGTGAAAGAAAGATCACCGAGGTCCCCATCCAAGTTGACCCAGTCATGACCTCGGGCGTAACCCTCTGTAGTTAACGGGGACTCCTGTTTCTCCCCGCTCAATGAACTCGCAACTCCAACCGGATCAACAGAATCACAACCTGACGCAATTGTGTCCACATCCTTAACGTTTTCCTTTGAATCAAGATAAGGCTTGTCCCTTCTATCCCGAGAACTGGTTTGTGGGTCATCGGTTTGGGTAATACAGGAACTAATCGACGAAGTATCGGAGTTGGGATATTTAGATTCACTTTTGGAGATTCTCCGACGACGGAGCGATCGATTCTGTAGATTGGCGGATGAAAGCTCCGGGCTAGGTGATGTGGAATGATCCGTTTGGTCCTCACTGGGGCAATCGTGAAACGGAAAGTCCTCGGGTGCGTCGGAGAATGGACGATCCTCCTCATTGGAATTTCCCGGGGATTCCATTAAAGAGGATGTATCGGATAAGGATTAAGATTTCTGTTCTTGCCCTGAAATGCAGAAAAAGCGACTTGGAATGAAGAAATTGAGTCAGCAACAAGTTTCTTGTCGAGGCATTTTTGGAAAAACCACGGAATTCCAGTGATTTTCAATTTTAATAAAAAAATATTAAATGTAAATTTATTTAATTTTAAGTCAGATTATTAAAATAATATCTAAAGCTTAAAACTTATTAGAATGTGATTAATAATATTGTATTTGTTTTAAAATTCTAAATTTTATTTATTTTTTTACAAAATTATTTATTTTAAATTTTGAAAATTTTAAACCTGATATAATTATTTTAATTTTTTATTAAAAAATAAATAAAAATTAAATTTTTGAAATAAATATAAATCATTATGAATCAAGTTAATTTATTATATTTTATGGTATGATTCTCTCCTCTCTTTTTTTTTGTTGTTGGTATTTTCTAATATATTATTAACTTATTTTAATTACTTTTAGAACATATTACTGACATAACTTCTCTTTCACATTTTTTTCTTATAGATAATTTTATTTCCTCTACTTAAATATAAGTTTGGCCCTAATTTATTACATTGTTCTACCTTCATAATATTATTATTTGCAATATATTCATATACTATGTAATTTTTTTACTAATCAATAGTTTGTAATATATTTTAATTAGGTTTTGCGTATATATTTATTTTAATTATTTTGTTAATATTATGAAACTCTTTATTATTTACCTCATCATTTATGGATGTCCATCTAATTTAATTTAGAAAATTCTTCTAATGTAATTTCTAAATTAATTCATGATATCCTATATTTCTATAAATGGAGATTTATTATATTTTTGAAAAAGAAAAAATTGAATAAAAGAATTCTCATTTTAGCTTTTGTTCATATTTTATTAAATTCGCGTTAGTTATTATTATTATCTATTTTTTTAATGATTTATAATATGTTATTAGCACGATTTAATTCTAGTTTTTTTCCACACAACTTTACTTTTCCTATTCATGTATAATCTATATACTTTTAATTAGTTAATTTATTATATAATTTCGTAAATTATTCTTACTATTTTTAATATATCCATATAAATACTATTTTCCTAATTGATTTTTTATCTTATTTTTTAATTAAATTATGCATATATATTCATTTTCATTATTTTATTATCCTCATATATATTTTTTTAATATATATCTCATTTAGATGTTATAAGAATAAAACAATAAATTTATGTAAAATCGTATCAAGGAAATGAATTTCCTTAATCATCACCTTCAGAAAATTTAGTGATCCAACTTGAACTTAATCATTTATCAAGACATTAAATTAAATATTATTTAGTGAAAGATCCAACTTGAACTTTTATGATTGCATACATTTAATTTAGCAAAAGTTTCTTATGGTTACATGCATTTAATATTGCAAAATTTTAAAATTATGTGCACGTATAATTTTGCATTATTTTATTATAACAAACGTCATGCAAGGCGTAAAACTTCTCAAATATAATATTTAAAAATGAAACATTCAATAGAAGTCATCACTAATCATATTAGAAGTAGAATTCACTTCTAAAAAAAAAATTAAGTGTTGATCTATATCTGAAATTCAATGTTCAAAACAATATGGTAGGGAATCTACTGTCTTGTGGTCTACATTGACATATCAAGTGTTAACATATTGATTAATCCCTTAATCTATGTGAAATGTCTGAAGTTGACATTATTTCAAAATAAAATCCACTAAACTTTAAAGTTAGGAATATTCATAAAGGATGATGGGAATGGAGCAACTAAAATACATCAAATAAAAAAAATACAAGTAAAAATAAAGAAAAAATTAAATGAAAAACAAAATTTGAATGACTTCTTACACTCTCCAATATCTTCTTATTGGTAAACATCATTATTTACCCATACCATTTAAAATCTGATAGTATGAATTACTCTTGCTATTATTACTATCATTATTCGATTTTTTGTTATTACTGTTATTGTTTTTCTACAGTAATTATTTATACTATGATCTCTTGTATTTTATTTGTATGAAAATATAAAATTGTCTAAATAAGTTTTTCACAAATAAAAAATAAAACCTATAAATATTAATTCTTATTAGATTCCCAAGAAATGAGTAACAAAGGAGTAGATCATTAAGTAAATCATCCTTAACCCAGAAAAATAAAAACAACCAAAACTTAGAGAACAAATGAAAAAAAAAATTAAATAATCAATCAAATACTTATGCAAAAAAATTGACAGGTTCTTCATGTATCCCTGTAAAAAAAATATGTTAAGAAGCCTCAATTGGCCAGAAAAATAAAAAAAACTGAACCTACCGAAGGGGTCTCTGGGTACAGCGGCTCCACTGGTTCTCCGGTTAACCTGCATAAAAAGGGACGGTGAACACAAGGGTTAAAAAATCATGTGAAACGGTAAACGGGAAGAGGGTCATTGGAGAGGATTTAGGGTTTTGGCCGCATAGGTTCTGTTGGGCTTTGCCCACATTTTTCGGCTTACCTACTGCCCTTTTTGCTCTAATATGGCCACAGAGAGGCTCAAAATTGAACTTCGAGGTAGGAGGGAAAAATTTTACCTTTTTTGGCGGTCGACGGTGATTCCAGTGCAACGGCCGATGGTTGGTTTCCTTCTCCAACGTCTAGTTCTTCTTCTCCAGTGAGGGTAGGTGCAGGTAGGGTTAGGGTTCGCTGGAATGTGATATTTAAATACCCATCCCGTATTGATATGAACCGTCCGTTCGGGGATACATAGCCCTCTCTCATCCATTGGATCTATTTTATTTGAGGAATGAATCTGAGTCACACAATTAGATTGAATGTGACAGTTTGATCGTGTCTAAAAAGGTAACGTATCTGGGCCGTTCACGCCCGCGAGATGAGATCTGGACTGTCGAATCGCTGGGCACGCGGATCACTCGTGTGGCTTCCCGAGTGGTGCCGATGTCAGCGAGATTGCCACACGACATGCTTTAATTCGCTGAACTTTTTTTTGTGCTTTAACCAACTGTTTTCAATTTTTCTTTCAAAAACACCCCCTGAATTCAAAATGTCACCCATTTTCTCCAAAATTGCTTTCAATTTCGTCACTAATTCATTTTTTCTCAAAGATTCAATAAAATTAAATTAAAATAAATAAAATTAATTATTTGTTTAATTTTTTTATAAATAAAATAATAAAAAAATCATTGCGGGCTGATTTTCGGACTCAAGTATTACACCTCTCCCCCTTTAAGAAAATTCGGTTCCTCAAAATTGTCACCCTCTCTCTTAGTTAAACAATTAGGGGTATTGTGCTTTCAACCATAAGATTTTGACGAAAAGAATTTCTCTGTTGCGAAGTATTTTAATCTTCTGGTCCACAATGCCTACCATTACCTTCTCATAGGATAGATCCTCCTGGAGTGAAAGGGGTTCGTATGACAGGATGTGTGAGGTGTTTGAGTTGTACTTGCGTAGCATGGACACATGAAATATATTATGGACTTTGAATAGCTCTAGAGATAATGGTAGTCTGTAGGTGGACATATTAATTATGTCTAAGATTTCAAATGACCCAATGAACTAGGGATTTAATTTCTCCTTCTTGTCAAACCTATTGATTCACTTGAAATAGGTGACCTTAAAAAATACTTTATCGCCTTTCTTAAATTTCAAATCCCTCATTCGGGTGTCCGCATAACTCTTCTGCCTGCTCTGAACTGTTTGGATGTTCTTTCTGATTTTAACTATCTTGGCTGTAGTCTTCTCAGTAAAATTTGGGTCAAATAATTTTCTATCACTCACCTCTTCCCAATAGATCGGTAACCTACAGGGTCAACCATATAATGCCTCATATGGGATCATGTCGATGTTTGCTTGATAACTGTTATTGTAGGCGAACTCTATCAAAAATAGGCGATCATTCCAATGGCCTCTGAAGTCTAGAACACAAGCTCAAAGTATATCCTTTAGTGTGCAAATTGTCCTATCTGATTTTCCATCAGTTTGAGGGTGGAATGTATTGCTAAGTGATAGTCTCGTTCTCATAGCTTGCTGAAGACCAGACCAAAATCGAGAAGTGAACCTAGGATCTCTGTCGGATACCACTATCACCGAGATTTTATGTAACCTTACTATCTCCCGGATATAGATTCTTACTACCTTGTCTAAGGGGTCGGTCATCTTGATACCTAAGAAGTGAGATGACTTGTGAGCCAGTCATCAATTATCCAGATAGCATCATGTCCTAAGCATGCCTTAGGCAACCCTATCACGAAATTCATAGTGATATATTCTCATTTTCACTCCGGTATCGGTAATAGCTGAAGTAACCCGTCTAGACATTGATGTTCTGTCTTAACCTATTGACATATTTGGCATTTGGAGACAAGGTTGGCTATCTCTCTTTTCATCCTGGTCCACTAAAATTGGGGTCGCATACTTTGATACATCTTAATATTTTTAGGATATATAAAAAATTTTGAGCTATGAATCTCTGTCATGATGTCCTTTTTTAGTTCACTGTTATCTCGAACACACACTTTATCCTAGAATTTGAGCGACCCATCGGTAGAAACCTTGAATTCTGGATTTACCCCATATTCTGCATCCTTCTTGAGAGTTGTTAGGGTAGAATCGGTCAATTAAGCTTCCTTTATTCTTTGAATCAGTTCGAGTTGAACTGTTAGTGGGTCAAGCATGTAACACTCTTCAAGTTCTAAAGTTATTTTTGTTGTGCAACCCATATTACCCTGCATTTAGAAACTATTAGGTGAGTTTGCATACCTGTATTTTTTCTGCTGAGCGCGTCAACTACCACGTTGCCTTTTCTCGAGTGATACAAAATCTTACAATCATAGTCCTTTAGGAACTCCATCCAACGCCTTTGAAGCATGTTAAGATCTTTTTGAGTGAATATATGCTTCAAGCTCTTATAGTCTATGTAAATCTCAAAAGTCTTTTCATACAAGTAATAACGCCAGGTCTTCATGGCGTGGATAATAGTGGGCAATTCTAAGTCGTGAGTGCGATAATTCTTCTCATGACTCTTCAGCTGTATGGATCCATAAGCTATGACCTTCCTATGCTGCATTAAAACATAACTCAATCCCAGATATGAGACGTTACTATATACTGTGTATCCACCCGTCCCACTTGGTAGGGCGCAAATGGGTTCGGTGGTAAACCATTTCTTAAGTTCTGTAAAACTCTTTTTGCAATTCTTGTTCCATTCGAAATTAACGTTCTTCTTTGTGAATCAGGTCAAATAAGTGGTAAGGCTAGAAAACATTTTCACAAATCTATATTAATAACTTGTCATTCCCAGAAAGTTACGAATTTCTTTAATCGAAGTCAATTTCTTCCAATCAAGTACTACCTCAAATTTTTCGAAGTTCACTAACACTTCATTCTTTGATATAATGTGTCATAGGAAGGTAGTCTGTTCGAGTCAGAACCCACACTTACTCAGTTTTGCATACAATTTTTTTTTCCTGAAAATCTGTAAAACTTGAATCAGCTGATGAACATGTTTCTCTCTACTCTTTGAATAGACCAGGATATCATCGATAAACACAATAACAAACTGGTCCAAGAATTATCTAAAAACTCTATTCATCAAGTCCATAAATATAGCTGGCACATTGGCTAGCCCAAAAGGCATGACTAGGAACTCATAGTATCTGTACCAGATTCTGAAAGCTTTTTTGGGAATGTCCTCTACCTTAATCTTTACCTGATGGTAACTGAATATAAGTCTATCTTGGAGAAAATTTGTGCACCTTATAACTAGTCAAAAAGGTTATCAATTATAGGGAGGGGTACTTGTTCTTGATTGTGACTCTATTCAATCCCTTATAGTTGATATATAATCTCAGAGTCTAATCCCCTTTCTTTACAAATGTGACTCCAGCACCTTAATGAGATATACTATGTCAGATGAATCCACTATCATGCAATTTCTTGATCTGTTTCCTCATATTTAGGCTAATTCTAATTTCGCGGGTACTCTCTCGCGTAGTGTTGGGCACTCCCATATATGCGGCAGGTATTGTTGAGACGGTAGTAGGGGTCGATCCCCATGATCCTTGTCACAATACTGGCAAGTCCTACCACGTCCTATTGCCGGAACCTGAGGAGGACTCTGAGTCATTGGCCTAGGTCTCTTGTTCTGCTAAACTAGTATAATGGATGCTGGCATACAGTGTGGTAGGAGTCTGGAATTTTTCAGTGCTAGAGGAAAGATACTGAGGTTCCGCTCTACCACCTGTGCCTCAGCCAGAACGGCTGAATAGTACTAAGCTCAAATACGTATAGTTGTTGTCTGATCTTATGATGGATGCCACACTCGAACTTTCTTATCTTCATACCTTCATCGATCATACTCTCGGGAGAATACCAGCCTAACTTTAGAAACCTCCGGGCATACTCTGACATTGTCATATTACCCAGTACCAGGTGTACAAACTCCATGTCCTTCAGATGTCAAAGGTACTCTAGGAGGTATTCTGCATTAAAGGTCATTAGGAATTATTCCCAAGTGACTGGAATAGGTAGGGTGGCCTGCTTGAGCTGCCACTAGTGACCTATCTCTCCCATGAGCATGTATGTGGCAAGTACCACTTTTTATTCAAGAACCACCCCAAGAGTCGCGAATGTCTTCTCTATCTCAGTTAACAAATACTCGACTTTTTCGAAAGAGGATGCCCCTATAAAGGTTGATGGGTTTAGTCTTTTATACATTTCAATGTAGTCTGGATCTATCATGAGTTGAACCAATCCCATAGAAGAGGGATTGGATTGTGCTGGAGAGGGACTGGGTGGCTTTATGGTGGCACCTGATTGTATGGTGGGGGCACCAGATTTTACTATGGTAGTGCCGGATGATACGGTAGAGGAACAGGCTTCCAAGGCATAAGAAGTAGAGCAAAACCTCCGTATATTCCCTTAAGCAATGAAAAATTTCAGACCCTCGATTTCATATTGCAGGCCAGCACCTACTGTACCGGTTCAACAGAACAAGAGGTTTAGGTCAGTGACTCAGACTCCTCCTTAGGTTACAGCAACAGGACAGGGTAGGACTTGCTAGTACTATGACAAAGATCATGGGGACCGACTTTGCTACCATCTCAATAATATCTACCGCATATATGGGAGTGCCCAACACTACACGAGAGAGTGCCCGCAAAATTAGAATCAAGCCAGACCTTCTATCTAGGACAGAGCTTATAACTTCATTCAGCAGAACACTGAAGCAAACTCAAACATGATACAAAGTATGTACACTATCTGTAATAACCTCGTATATGTTTTGATTGATACTGGTGCTTCACATTTGTTTATCTCACATATGTTTACAAAAAAACTTGAATTCATTACCTGAAAAACTTGAGTCTGTGTTGTTTGTGTCTACTCTTGGGCATAGGATACTACTAGGGGAGGTTATATACAAAGCTTGTATCGTAGACTTAGTAGATAGGAAACCAAGTGTAGACCTAATAGAGATAGACACATGGGATTTTGATATAATTCTGAGAATAAACTGGTTAGCGGCGTATCACACTACCGTAGATTGTTTCAATAAAAAACTTATATTTAACCCTCTTAATGAAAAGTTATTTATAAATTAAATAAAAATTTTAAGTATTATTTTCTCATAGTAATTGCCTCATTTGTGTGATGCTTTAACTCGCTTGTCTTTTATACAATAGGCGAACCTACGAAAAAAGTTTGCATTCAAGAAATTTTTGTGGTCCAAGAATTTCCAGATGTATTTCCTGATGAACTACCCGAACTGTCAGTGGATGAGAAAGTTGAGTTCACAATAGACCTTAATCTGACACCCAGCCTATCTCAGTTGTCCCTTACCACATGAGTCGTATAGAGATGGAGGAGCTGATGAAACAAATCAAGAAATTACAGGATAGTGGGCTCATCTGACACAATGTATCTCTTTGGGGTGCTGGAGTCACGTTTGCAAAGAAATAGGATGGGACCCTGAGATTATGTATCGACTACAGAGAATTAAATAGAGTCACAATAAAAAACAAATACCCCCTCCCCATAATTGACAACTTTTTTGACCCATTACATGGTACACAGATTTTCTCCAAGATAAACTTATGTTCAAGTTACCATCAGGTAAAGATCATAGCAGAGGACATTCCCAAGATAGCTTTCAGAATTTGGTACGGACATTATGAGTTCCTGGTCATCCCTTTTGGGCTAACCAATACGCCAGTTATATTTATGAACTTGATGAACATTATTTTAAATAATTCTTGAATCAGTTCGTCATTATGTTAATCGATGATATCTTGATCTATTCAAAGAGTAGAGAGGAACACATTCATCACGTGACTCAAATTTTACAGGTTCTCAGGGAAAAGAAATTATATGCAAATTGAGTAAGTATAGGTTCTGCCTCAAGCAGACTACCTTCCTAGGGCACATCATATCTAAGGATGGAGTATCAGTGAACCCTGAGAAAGTTGAGGCAGTACTTGGTTTGGAGAACTTGACTTTAGTTAAAGATATTCGTAACTTTTTGGGAATGGTGGGTTATTACCGCAGATTTTTTGAATGGTTTTCTAGCTTAACTGCTCTTTTGACCTGACTCATAAAAAGAATGTTAAGTTCGAACGGAACGAGAATTGTGAAAGGAGTTTTACAGAACTTAAGAAGCGGTTGACCACCGCACCTATTTTGGCCCTACCAAGTGGGACGGGTGGATACACAATGTATAGTGATGCCTCCTATATGAGACTGGGTTGTATTCTGATGCACCATGGGAAGGTTATAGCCTATGGGTCCAAATAGTTGAAGAGTTATTAAAAGAATTACTCCACTCACAACTTTAAATTGGTCGCCATTGTGCACGCCTTGAAAACCTAACGCCAGTACTTATATGGGGAGACTTTTGAGATTTACACAAACCATCAGAGTTTGAAACATATGTTCACTCAAAAGGATTTCAACATGCGTCAAAAGCGTTGAATAGAGCTCCTCAAGGACTATGATTGTAAGATTTTGTATCACTTGAAAAATGGCAACGTGTTAGCTGATGCACTCAGCAGAAAAAATGCAGGTATGTTGGCTCACCTAATAGTTTCTGAATGCAGGGTAATAGGGGCTGCAAAGTAAATACAACTTCAAGACTTGAAGAGAATTACATGCCTGATCCATCTAACAGTCCAACCCGAATTGATTCAGAGAATAAAGAAAGTCAAATTGATTGATTCCACCCTAGTAGCTCTCATGAAGGATGCAGAATAGGGGGTAAATCAAGAATTTAGTGTCTTTACCGACAGGTTGCTCAGATTCCAAGATAAAGTGTGTATTCCAAATGACAGTGAACTAAAAAGGGACATCATGACAGATGTTCATAACTCAAAGTTCGTTATACATCCCAAAAATACTAAGATGTATTAAAACATGCGACCTCGATTTTAGTGGAGCAGGATGAAAAGAGAGATAGCCAACTTTATCTCCAAGTGCTTGGTATATCAGCAGGTTAAGGTGGAACATCAATAGCCAAGTAGGTTATTTCAGCCATTACTGATCCTGGAGTGAAAATGGGAACATATCATCATGAACTTCGTAACATGATTGTCTAAGACACATTCAAGACATGATACTATCTAGGTAATTATTGACTGGTTCATTAAGTCCTCTCACTTCTTGGCTATCAAGATGACGGACCCATTGGATAAGTTAACAAGAATATATATCTGGAAGATAGCCAGGTTATATGGAGTCTCGGTGATAGTGGTATCTGACAGAGATCCCAAGTTCACTTCTCGGTTTTGGTCTAGTCTTCAGCAAGTCATAGGAACGAAACTGTCCCTTAGCACCACATTAAACCTCAAATCGATGGACAATTAGAGAGAACGATTTGTACACTGAAGGATATGCTATGAGCTTGTATTCTAGACTTCGGGGGGCCATTGGGATGATCACCTACTTTTGATAGAGTTCGCTTACAATAAAAACTATCAAACATGTATTAGTATGGTCCCTTATGAGGCATTATATGGTCGATCCTATAGGTTTCCAATCTGCTGGGAAGAGGTGAGCGATAAAAAATTATTTGGCCTAGATCTTGTAGATGAGACTACAACCAAAATAATTAAAATAAGGAAGACATCCAGACAGTTCAGAGCAGGCAATGATTTATGCGGACACCTGGATAAGGGATTTGAAATTTAAGAAAGGCGATTGAATGTTTCTTAAAGTCACTCATTTCAAGAAAATTAGTAGGTTTGATAAGAGGGAGAAATTAAATCCCTAGTTCATTAGGTCATTTGAAATCTTAGACAAGATTGGTACGTCCGCCTACAGATTAGCATTACCACCAGAGCTATCCAGAGTTTATAATGTGTTTCATGTGTCCATGATACGCAAGTACAACCCGAACCCTTCACACATCCTGTCCCACAAAGCCTTTTCACTCCAGGAGGATCTATCCTATGAGGAGGTACCGGTAAACATTGTGAATCGAAAGAGTAGTGTGCTTCGCAATAGAGAGATTTTTTCGTCAAAGTCCTATGATAGAATCACACACAGGAAGAGACCACTTGGGAGCTAGAATAGGACTTTAAAGCATAGTACCCCCAATTGTTTAACTAAGAGAGAGGGTGACAAATTTGAGAGGCCAAATTTTTTAAAGAGAGAGAGTTGTAATACCCGAGTCTGAAAATCTACTTGGGATGATTTTTTATATTATTTTATTCATAAAAAATTCATAAATAATTAATTTTATTTATTTTAGTTTAGTTTTATTGAATTTTTGAGAAAAAATAAATTAGGAACAAAATTGAAAATAATTTTAGGAGAAAGGTTGAAATTTTGAATTTATTGGGTGTTTTTGAAAGAAAAATTGAAAACAAAGGGTTAAAATATAAAAAAAAAGGTTCAGCCACATGTCCAGATCTCATCTTGCGCATGTGAACGACCCATACACGTTCCCTCTTTAGGCACGATTGAACCATCAGATTCAATCTGATCGTACTGTCCAAATTCATTCCTCGAATAAGATAGATCGAACAGACGAGAAAGGACCACGTATCCCTGAAAAGACGGCGTAGATCGACATGAGATCGGTATTTAAACAACGCGTTCAAGAAAACCCTAACCCTAACCGCACATGCCCTCGTCAGAGAAGAAGAACCAGATGTTGGAGAAAGAGACCGACCACTGGCCGGCGCTGCACCGTAGCCACCGCCGACCACTAAAAAAGGTAAAAATTTTCTCTCCCCACTCAGAATTCAATTTCAAGTCTTCCTATGGCCATATCAGAGCAAAAAGAGGCGATGGATGAGCCGAAAACTGCAGGTATAACCCGGCAGAGCTGCTGCGGCCAAAACCCTAAACCGTCTCTGATGATCCCCCTTCTCGTTTCCTGTTTAACACGATTCTTTGACCATTGTGTTTACTATCCCTTTATGTGCTGGTTAGCCAAAGAAGAGACCCCAGCCACGAAGGAGAATCGGCGGAGCTGCCGTACGCAGAGACCTGCCCCCCGCCAATAGGTTCTTTTTTTTATTTTTGTGGCCAACTAAGGCTTCCTAATGTATTTTTTCACAAAGATACGTGTAAAACCGACTAAAACTAGTCAAACTTGGCCAAGTCGAGGTGAACCACCGCTGTGGACGACAGAGCCAGCATTGGAGCACGACACTACCCTAAAATTATTCGGAAAGAGTTTTCAACACCAATTTTAAATTTTTGGGGTATTTTTAGGTACTTGACAAGTATTTTGATTTCTGTAGGAAAAATTTAAGAAACTTGGGGCCCATCAGGAGGCGTAGTGGGTAGCACAGTATTTTGAAACATCAATTCAGATAAGAATCCCTCATCCTATTCTCTGTTACGGTAAATTGGGGCTTAATAATCAGTAATTCTATATTTTGTAAAAATAAAAAAAAACTCTAATAATAATTATAGGTCATTAATGGAGCTGAAACTGGTTAATGTACGATTGCCTTAGTTTACTGTTCATTTCTGTTGTATTGCTTCAAAATATTTATTATTGTATTATGTGCATTAAATTACTAGTTTGAATTGTGTCCTCAGTTATCTGGTTTATTTGGTTCTCTCTACACTGTTTATTTGTTTATTTAGTTATTTGGTTACCCAGTTATCATAAACCGTATTGCTTGCTTAGATGCCTTTTAGGTAAATCTATAAATACGTAATGAGACATTGATATGTGATTGTTGGTTGTTGGAATGTGAAGATCTATATATGTGAAAATTTACTAGGTACCCTAAGAAAGGGTGGACGAACTCGATACATACGGAACCTTACTGTAGACATTACTTCAGTCGGACAGGGCTGAAAAGTCTCATATCGGAAGGGTTTGAGAGATATTATTCAACCTCATACTAGACGGGGTATCGAGGTGATGGTATATTTGGCACCTATCACCGAACAGGGTATAAAAATAATCGGATTAATTGTCAATCTAAATACTGGGTTCACGAGTAAAGGGATATCCCTATAGACCCCTAGGAATCTCAGTAAGTAGGTAAAAGGAAGAGTTACATATCTTATGTATGAAATTAAAATGTCATCTGGTTACTTATCTTCATAGGTTGATTTTGGAAAACCTGTAACGGTAAGTATGGAATAAATATTTTAATGTTAAATGTATTTACTTAAATTAAGGGTTCTATTGGTTATTTTGTGATCTTGACTAACCTTCTATTTTTCGTATCAGTGATTAGTGTGATATCCTTATTAGACTAGTGTAACTCATTCTTTTATTAACTATTTCATATTAAGAAAACCAATATCCAGATCCCAATCAGCAAGAGGGTTGTGAGTAGTTTACCTTCCCGACTCCCTTCAAGTGCTAGTGGAGGCTAACACCCTAGGATATCTAATTTTTTTAATTATCATTTGTCTTTTTTTATGAACTAATGTAGAATGGACATTCTCGTAGTCCTATTGAGTATTCTAATTTACTATGTAAGAAATGTAAACTCTAATTTAATTGTTCGCTTTCGCATTTAGATAATAAATTCTTTTCTTTTAGTTCGGGCATTTACATTTTTTTATACCAACCAAAGCAGTAGAGAGAGTGAAAATGAGAGATATAAAATTCATCATTTTGGCCTAATCTATAGCATTTAAATGTCAAATGATCATTATAATGGATAAGTTATAATTTAAAAATGGAATTTGAAAAAGGTGATGATGAAATCAATGAATATCTAAGCCTTAATAATAGTGAATAATTAAAAATACTCTAAAGGCAAATGTCCCACATGTTTGAATGAATTTAATCTCTATGCATGATCATATTAGTGTATTTGACAAATAACTGTGGCAATTACTATGAGTAATTTGACAATTTCGGTGAAAAACAAAAATTTTCAGCTTTTGTAAAAAATCTTAATCTTATGCAACAATCTGATAGGTCCCAGTCAAAGCTTCAAAAAATTACAAGTTTGTTTCTCTTTATGGCAAGAATTACCAATAGAAGTTTTTGAAAAATTTTGATCTAGTTTATTGATGATTTCATGGGTCTATGAATAGAAATGCATACAACAAAATTTGTTAATCCTACGATAGTAGATAAGAATGAAAAATTACAGAAAATCAAAAAGATACTAGTGGTATTGTGGAGAGTAGATCATGCGATTCTTTTTTACCATTTCTTCAACTAAGTGTTTTTCTAGTTGTAACTAATTCTACATATGTTTTTTAGATGTTCATAATCAGTTCTGTGGTGGTTGCTCATTACATATACTTTGGATTCTTGATGGGGATCCATTGGGATCATTGGGGCTTATCATCACTCTTCGCCTGAAAAGGAACCTTGTTCGTGAGGTTCAAGTTAAGGAATCGATCTTGCAATTCTTTTGAGTTTTCCCATGTTGCATCCTTTTGTAGGTAGGTGTTTCCATTTGACTAGACTTTCTTCAATAAATTGGATCTTTTTTTGAGCCAATATGTATTCAAGATTGCTTCGGGTTGGAGGATAATCTTCCCTTCTTTTGTTGTGGTAGGCAGCTCCTTAATAGTGAGGATTGAGTTGCCAATTTGATTTTTGAGAAGGGATATGTGAAATACTTTATGAATACACGATTCTAGTGACAACTTGAGTTTGTATGCTACTTGGCCAATTTTTTCTTCTATCTAGTACGACCTAAAGAAGTGATAAGTAAACTTTTAGAGAGCCCTTGTGAAAACTATTTACTAACGATAAGGCTGTAGCTTGAGAAAAACCCAATCACTAACCTGAAAATCCACATGACATCACCCAATATTTGTTGTTTGTTGCATGCAGTTGTTTGTTGTGTGTAAATTGGCCTTGGGATGATAAAGTAGTTCATTTCTGATTGTTAATTCTTGATCAACCTCATTCACGATTGTCATACCCTCAACATAATGTGGAATATTGGGCGGTGGCCAACCATAGAGAGCCTGAAAGAGGGTATGAGCCATTGGATGAGTGGTATGTGGTATTGTACGAGAATTCTACCCATGGAAGGAGGGCATACCACTTGTTAGGTTGTTGATGGGCAAAACATCTAAGATACTGTTCAACACATCTGTTGACCACTTTTGACTACCCGTCGGTTTGAGGATGATATGAAGAAGAGCTCATCGTCAATTCTGTACTTGAAAATTTAAAGAATTCATTCCAAAAGTGACTGATTAAAATAACATCTCGATTACTTAAAATGGATCGTGGCATTCCATGTAGCTTGACGACTTCTTCTATAAATTATTGTGCTACTCGTTTTACAATGTATGGGTAAGTTAATGCTAAGAAATTAGCTGATTTGTTGAGACATTCTATAACTACCAAAATAGTGTTCTTGTCCTGAGAAGGCGACATGCCCTCAATAAAATCCATTATGATATCATCCCAAACTTGACATGAAATTGAAAGAGGTTGCAACAACCCAGCTGGTGATAAGGTTTCCGTCTTGGCCCTTTGTCAAGTTTCATATGCCAATACATAGTCTTAAATGGTTTATCTCATGGAAGGCCAATAGAATTTTTGTACTAGCCTTTTATAAGTGCGGAGTATACCTAAGTGACCTCCTATAGGTGAGTCATAGTAGACTTGTAACAGTTGCTAGATGATGTTTGACTTGAAGGGAATGACAACACAATGTTTATAGTAGATTAGGCCATTTTTCTTATTGTAGGTGCGTCTCGGGTGGTCTTATGCCAATTTTTCTATTTTCTGCATATAGGGTTCGTTTTGGGATTCCTCTCATATCTTGTCCCATAGTGGTGTGCTAACGATAAAGAGAGCATGTAAGGTGGGGTTGTTGTATTGGTAGGAAAGGGCACTGACGACCTAATTCTCTTTGTCTGGCTTGTATCTTATTTCATAATTATAATTGGATAGTTTGGAGATAAAGTCTTCAAGTCTGTATGGCAACTACTACAACTAACATTTTTTTAGCATATGTTGACCAGGATAGTTGGGATGCTCCCAAAGCACAGCTCATGTAAGTAATTGGTTTCCCCCGTTGGGTGAGTACTACCACAATTCCTTTCCTTAATGCATTTACTTCAATAGTGAAGGGTTCAGTGAAGTTAAGTAATGCTAACGTGGGTGTGGAAGTCATGACTTGTTTAAATCCTATGAATGCTAACTTACATCTTTATTCCATTGAAATGACCCTTTTTTAAGCAAGTTGGTCAGTGGTTTAGCTAGAATCCCATGGTTCTTTACAAACTTGCGGCAATATCCAGTAAGACTTATAATAAATCCACAGAGGTCTGAGATAGTAGTTGACTTTGGCCAATCTAACATAGCCTGAATTTTTTTTGGGTCTATTTTAATCCCTTATGGTGTGATGATATGACCTAAATATTATAATTCTCGATGGTCGAAGATGCACTTCTTTAGTTTCATAAAAAATCTGTGCTACTTAAGAATCTCAAAGACTTTCCTGACATAAGTTAGGTGGGAATCCCAATCGGCACTATAAACTAGAATATCATCAAAGAAAACCAAAACAAATTTCTGTAAATATGCCCTAAAGATAGAATTCATAATAACTTGAAAAGTATAGAGTGCATTACACATGCTGAAGAGCATTACCGGGTATTCATAGTGGCCATTGTGAGTTCTGAAAGTGCTCTTGTGGATATCATAGGGATGGATTCGAACTTGATGATAACTAGTAGTGAGATCCAAGTTGGTGAAATAAATAGCCCCATACAATTCATCTTACATATCTTTCGTAGTCGGAATGAGAAAATGATCTTTAATATTAACTGCATTGAGGGCACAGTAGTAGGTACAAAATCATCATGTCCCATGCTTCTTCTTTACCGATAAAACTAAAGAAGATAAAGGGCTAGTGCTTGGGTGAATGAGTTTTGAATTGAATATTTTGGACCCTTGTTTCTCAATCTTTGTTTTCTAAAAGTATACATATTGGTAAGGTTGGACATTGATGGTTTGCTGTTGTCCTTGAAAGGAATCCAATGGTCAATGTCTCTTTCAGGTTGTAACTGATCTGGCTCACTGAATAGCTCAGAAAGCTCCCTCAACAAATCTTGCAATTTTGGTCTGTTCACCAGTAGAGAAGTCTTACTTTCAGCCATGAAACAGATTGCATACAGTGGTGGCTGGGTAGAGCTTAGCTGATCTCCTTCAAAGACGCCACCTGGATGAGAGGCACGCCTAATTCGTATAGCCTCTGTGGCTTGTTCAGCCATTAAAACTCCATGGCTAACTTTTTTCAGTCACAAGCCACCATCCCCAATGATTCTAACTATTGTACACCTATCACAACATCAAGCTCGATCAGTGATAATGAGTAAAAAGTAAGGGTAAATAGGATACCTTGGATTGAAATTGGCATATCCTCGAATCGGCTTATGCATTTCATTAGTTCTTTATTTGTGACCTTAACTGAAAATGGCAAAGTCAACACAATTCAAAGTCGCAAGCATCTGGCAATGCAGTTGCTGATAAACTTATGGGTAGATCCACTATCAATAAGGGTTGTGACCTTTTGTCTCCATATAGAGGCTAAAACCTTCATAGTTCGGGTAGTAGACCACCTAGTGAGGGCATGGAGTGAAATTTTGTGATTGTCTACGTCAGTTTATTTCCCTTCATCATACCTACCTTCGAGCAACAATAGCTGCAACTTGTGGTATTAATGGCCCGCAGTGAAATACTCATCGTAATTAAAGCAGAGCCCCTATGCACCATGTTGTTGCATCTCGTCTTATGAGATGTGTTTTGCTAAATTAGGGGTAACTAGGGTTTATTGGTTCGGGATGTACTGGGCATTGGGAGCGGGTTGGGTGTTTGTTGTTGGGACGAGCAGATTTCACCCTGGTTGGTTTACTCTTTACTGCCAGTCTGTTTGTTCCTCTTGGATGTGGGTCAGGTCGAATACATGTTCTAAAGTTTTAGGCCTAAACATGCGTATTTCATCAATGAACTCGGGTTTAAGCCCACTAATAAAAGTCTGATTAAGACCTTTTAGGTCCATACGTGTACCTAATTGCCCAAGTGTTTAAATTATTTTTGACACTTTTTTAATGGGTCGGTCTGCCTGATGTGGGATACGGCCTCGTCAAAGTCCTCGAACTCAGTTGAGCTGAACTTGACCCACAACTCCTCTTTGAACATGGCCCTCTTCTTTGTAAGTCTAGTTTAGCCACTACCAGTAGTAGTTGGCTTCTCCTTCAAGGTGGAATGAAGCTAGGGTGACATGGTGTTGAGCGACTGTTGCCTAGAAGTCAAAGAATTGACCCACTCGGTTGAGCCATTCGATAGGGTCACCGCTGAAGAAGGACAAAAAATCAAGCTTAGTTAGTTGGGAGTAAAACTTCAACCTCCAGTCTTCATGTTCGGCCCCTTCTTCGTACACTGATCACGGTGAATTCGGGTGACTCAGTCGGTTGCTGTTGGATCCCTTTTGGCTAAAGGCGATGGTGTTTAATAGCTGCTTAAGGTTATCTTTGATCATGCATAATTGATCGGTCAGCCTGATTTCCATCCAGCAGAAACTGTCTTGTAACCTCCCGAGGCTAGCTTCTAAATTCTCGATTTATTTTTTGTTGGAGATCATTTCGAGCTAACTCTGATACCAATAATAAGTCCCAATAAGAGCTTCAAAGAACTACAAGTTTATTTCTCTTTATGTCAAGAACTATTAATAGAAGTTTTTAGAAAAATTGATATGTTTTATTAATGACTTCATGGGTTTTTAAATAGAAATACATACAACGAAATTTTCTAATTTTATGGCAGTAAATAAGAATGAAAAATTACAAAAAAAAAAGATACTAGTGGTGTTGTGGAGAACAAATCGTGCAATTCTTTTTTACCGTTTCTTCAGTTGAGTGTTCTTCTGGTTGCAGCTAATTCTGGACATGTTTTTTAGGTGTTCATAATCGGCTATAAGATAGTTGCTCATTACAGATATTTTGGATTCTTTATTCGGATCCGTTGGGATCTTTGTGCTTTATCACAATTAAAATCTTTCAAATATCAAGTAGACATTATATCTTCCTGAAAATAGGCTTAACCTACAAAATTTATAGGAGATAATAGGAATTAGAAGATTAGAGGTATATCTAAATTCTAGAAATTTTGGATTTTGACCAATTTTTCCTTTTTCTTTATGTTGCTTCATATTTTTCCTAATGTTTTTCTAATTCAAACTCAGCATTTTAGAACTTCTCTAGTCTCTTTTCTTAATTTTCTCGCTTCTTCCCCCCCCCCCCCCCCCAAATTCACTAAAAAAATAGAACCCTAACTTCTTTCTTTTTCTCCCTTCCTCTTAGCGAGCACCCTTAATTGCCACAATTCTCTCCTTTTAACACCGAAAGAGGCCTTGGGAATATAAAGATGACACATGAAGTCTAATCTTCCTATATTGAGTCGCACTCAATTCCATCACTCCAGAAACTCTCTCATTGACCTTAGTTCCTGTCTTGCTTGAACAAAGCACCATAAAGTGAATAATGAAAAAAAAAACCCTTTACTCTCAGCATTTTACCATTTCCTTTCTCGACTTTCATCTTTCTCGTACATGGCTTATTTCTCTTACACTTTCGGCATGATGAAGACTCGAACAACTTCTGGAGTTCTTTCTATTGAATTTAATCGGGTGGATAACCCATGATGGGACCTGACCCGATTGGATTAGTGGTAATTGCTAATTCAAAATTCAAAATAAAAAAGATTATGGTTAGTTACCACATCCAAAAGAAAATGAGTAGTTACCAACTTAGTGTTCTGTAAGAAAGAAAAAAACATAACAAAAAATAAGGAACACAACGTATAGAAAAAACACACACACACGCTCTCTCTTAATGAAAAGTTATGCTTCTGTGAAGAAGAAGAAGAGAATTTTTGTTGTTTTTTCTTTAAAAATTTGGTTTTCTATAAGAAATATTTATACTGTGAAAATTACATACAGTTCGTTATGCATTAATATAATTGTATGTGATACTACGTAAAATGATCTTGAAAAAATAATTATAGAATTGTTTTCTAGATTATTTGTTAATCTCATGAGTTTGTAACATTAATATCAGAGTATTTTTGTTAATCGCATGTTTAATTTTTGTTCTAATTTGCATTTTTGTTGAATTTTTGTATAAAATTTATTTTTTACTTTTGTAGTATAATAATTTTGTGTTGTATCACTTAAATATATATAATATTAGTCTTAAATGAAAGTTGAGACCAGAAGCTTTAATTTGGTATATTATTCATAATTTTGGACAAAAAATGATAAAGTTATGCATTTTTCAAGTTTATTCTATTTAAAGTAAAAGGATGTCAATGGAGGATTCTTCATTTTTTTTTTTGAGGTTGAAGATGAGATTATTTTAGTCTTTTTACACTATTTTATTTTTTTATTTTAAATAATAAAAAATTATGCAAATACACTCACAATGGGACTCAAACTCGAGATCACAAGGTAAAGAACAAACTAGATAGATTTTAGGTCATTATTGAAAGTAAAGCAAAACAAATAAAAAACAAAAACAAAATCGAAAGCGAAATTACAATGAGTGACAGGAATCGAACTTATGTGGGCAATGACCTACAAAAAATCAATGGTGAAAATGATAAGATCTCTTGTGGTAATTAGAACTCCTCAATAGAGAGAAAAAGTCAATCATATGATACAAGACTTAAAAAAATACAAATATGGAGGAGATTGGTAGACAAACTGTAGCTGAACTCTTAGTGAACCATATTATCAAAGTTAATATAAAGATTCAAAAAACTGTATGGAAAGGAGGTCTTTTAAAGATGAAGAAAAATATGATGCTCTTAGGAAAGTTTATATATCCCTAGTTATCGAGGCTTGCTTGAGCTTTATTGGGACAAAGAATGAGTATATAAACCCATATTTAACAAATTTATCAAGGAATATGTTAATTGAGGTGCTAAAAAGACAGTTGGTGCTTTAATAGGAGTGTCTACACGAAGAAGACATCATAAAATTATTGGTGTCCCTTTACCTAAAATAAACACAAATTTTGTTAAGGATTACCTTAAAAACAAGCTTAGGGAATCATTTCTTAAACATAAGATTACAATAAAATAATTATTTTATATTATTTTTTTTAATTGTGAACTACTTATAACTTGTGTACTTTATTCTTATTAATGAAATTGTATTCATATTTTTTATATTTATTTATGTATATATATGATAGCATGTTTTTTCTTTTATTTGGCATGTACGAATTATCATAAAATTAAGGAGTTTTAGTAACTAAAAGTAGTACCTTAAATGATTAACTACACTAATAATAATCAAATATTAGAATTTTAGATGATGATTGGAAATATAATATCCTTTTGATTCTATATCTAATATGAGATTATTGTTATCATAACTAATATATGTTAAGGACGTATATGTATGTTGTTAGAGATTGAGTAATGTGCATAATATCTATATGTATAGAGAAATGGCATTTGCATAAAAAAAATACTGTCGTTAAACTTAACAAAGGAGAAAAATTGAATGACAATAATTATGAGATATGGAGTATGAAAATCCAATATATACTTGAAGAGTAAGAGGCTCTAAAAGCTTTGAATGAATTTATGAATGAACTTGAATAAGGGAACACGACCTAACATTGGAGGGACTATACAACTTTTGAGACTTCGAAGAAAAATAACTCTTTCGCTCGTATCACGTTGCTGAAAAGTAAGGAAAATGACATCATGAGAGAGTTCAGGAAGTATGACCTAGCTAAGGACATGTGGTTCGCATTAGCTCAAATGTTTGGTGGTATGTCTTTGACCAAACTTCGATCACTTACTATCATGTTTGAAACTTATAAGAAATACCCTAATCATACAATGAAAAGATATATAAGGGAAATGTCAAACATGATAAATGAGCTAAAAAAATGTTAGTCATATTCTTACTGACGAACAATAGATCTAAGCTATGATTCGTTCATTGTCCCAAAGTTGGGAATATATGAAGATTCACCTAACCCATAATGAAGGCATTAGACCTCTTGAAGATGTCATGAGACACTTGGAGCTAGAAAAGGATCGAATTGAGGCCAATAAGTCAAGTACTGTGTGCATGACAAGTTCTAGCTCACAAGGCACTGGGGATCTTTAGCGCAAGTTCCATAAAAGAAAAAAAGGAGGTTTCAAAGTCAACAAAAAAATAAAGTTTCACCAACAAGGGAAAGAAAAACTTCATTTCAAGAAGAAAAATATAGCAAAGGTGAAATATTATAACTGTGGCAACAGGAACATTTTACTCCCGGTTGCAGTGAGCCCAAAAAGGTAAAAGACCTGTTTGCACGTGTGAGTGCAATTTTTATTTCTAGTTCAGTCTTTTAACTGAATCTCATCCTTTGTGGACTGTAGACTTAGTAGTCATAGACTATATAACGAAGGACATGAATGCATTCATGGAATTCTGACGCATTCTGCATGGAGCACGATAGATATATGTAGGAAACAATTTAAAAGTAGAGATAAAGGGTATTGGTACATGCAAGTTAGTGATGCATGAAGGTAAAACCCTATTCCTACATAATCTGTTGTTTGCTCCAGAAATTTGCCATAATTTAATTTCTGTGTTGGTTTTACTTAAACTTGGTTTCAGTTTGAATTTTAAACCTAGTGGTGTAAGCTTGTATTTAGGAACAAACTATTATGGATATTGTTATTTTCTAGATGGTTTTACTATTTTGGATGTTGATTATAGTTCTTATAATATTAGTTTTTCCTTATTTACATATTCTAATAGTGTTGGAATTGATGTGAATGTTTGGCATACTAGATTTGGCCACATTGGTCAATAACGAATGAATAGATTAGCTAAAGAGGGCTTCCTAGGAAATATAAAAAAAAGTAAAATTGTCTACTTGTGAGTATTGCTTAGCTGGAAAAACAACAATCAAACCATTTGGAAAACTCATAAGAGCAAATACAATATTACAACTAATTCATTTTAACATATGTGGTCCAATGAATGTGAGAGCAAGACATAGTATTATTTATTATATCACATTTATAGATGATTATACTTGATTCGGTTATTTCTATTTGATATCTCATAAACATGAAGCTTTCAATTGCTTTAAAAAATATAAAAATTTAGTTGAGAATCAATTAGACAATAAAATAAAAGCTTTAAGAACCAATAAAAGACGATGATGTTTATCTGATCAGTTTAGAGAATTTTGTGATGAAATAGAAATAGAACGTTAGTTAACTATTCCAACAATACCACAACAGAATAGTGTTACAGAAAGAAGAAATAAGGACTTACTTAAAATGGTTAGATCTACGTGACACAAGCTAATTTGCTAATTACCTTTTGGGGTAATGCATTATTATTTGCCACATATATCCTTAACTGTGTACCCTCAAAATCAGTTACCACCACACCATATAAGTTATAGACTAACAGAAAACAAAACCTAAGTTTTTTAATACCTTGGGGTTGTGCAACCTATATTAATGAATCTTCCCATAAATATGAAAAATTAGGTTAAAAAAGGAAGAAGATTATCTTTATAAGATGTTTCTAACAATCAAAAGGATATGTGTTCATAGGCACATAAAAAAATGGTCATGTAATTGAATTTGAATCATGAAATGTCACATTCTTAAAGAATGATTTTCCAAAAAAGGATGAGACAAGTCAAGATTTATCTCTATATGAAATTGAAGACCAAACTATTTCCACCCCATATGTACAAATGGATCCACTATATTTGAGCGGCAATGATATGAGATTCAATGAACTTGTTTTAATTGAAACCCAATCACAACCAATGGTGGGCCCAAATAAGGTTGGTCCCAATGGGAGTAACTTAAAAAAATCTCAAATATGTTGAACAAATAAGAAAAGTGATCATCGTCGCCATTTTGAGATTGAATGGGGAATATTCTTAGTTACTCCAGAAGATGAAAAAGAGCCAAGAAATATAAATGAGGCACCTAAATGCCCTGTAAAGGAAAAATGGATGAAAGCAATGGAAGAAGAAATAGAGTCCATGAAATCTAACCAAGTCTGGGAATTGGTTGATTTACCTAAATGATGCAAAGCCATTGAGAACAAATAGGTTCTCAAAATCAAACAAAAAGTTGATTGTAGTATTAAAAAATACAAAGCTTCCCTAGTCGCGAAGGCTGCATATATCATCGAAGTTAAGATTTCAAGAGATTGTTCAAAGAATTTTTTATCTCTTTCACAAGAGCCGTATATTAAAAAGATACTCGAACGATTTCATATGCAAGATTGTAAACCCATTGATACCCCTATCACAAAATTTGAAGCTTTAAGCCAAAGATTGTGTCCTAAAACATCACAAGAAAAGGAATAAATGTGCAAAGTTCCTTATTTATGTGCAGTTGGAAGTCTTATATATGTTATGATGTGCACAAGGCCTGACATATGTAATGTAGTTAGAATGATAAGTAGATATCAATTTAACCCTGGTCAAGCGTATTGGAAAGGGGTGAAAAGAATCATACATTATCTTAAAGGCACAATTAATTACTCATTGTGTTATCAAGGGGTTGATTTACACTTAAAAGTTTATACAGATGCTGATTAGGGAGGAGATTTAGATGAGAGAAAATCTACATTTTGATATGTTTTCTTGCTAACTAGTAGCGGCATATCATGGAGCAGAAAGAAACAATCATGTATAGCCCTTTCCACAATAGAAGCTGAGTTTGTAGCTTTTTTAGCTGCAATACAAGAGGCTATTTGGTTAAAAAGGTTTATAGACCATTTGAGAGTCAATAACATTGCTAGTGAACCAATATTTGTGAACTATGACAGTCAAACAACAATAACATATACCAAAGATCATAAATTTTATGGAAAAACAAAACAAATAGATATTAAATACAATTTTGTGAAAGATATGGTTGTACAAAAAGAAGTAAACATGAAGTACATATCTACGCATGATATGATAGCAAATCCATTTACAAAGCCTATACCAAGAGATGCATATTATAAGCATGTTAAATTATTAGGTTTGTGTAGGTGTTAAATGTACTTATAGTTTATATATTTTCCAACCATGTTCACTGGTTATGTTATCAATGCAAGACTTTTTTTTTCTCTTATTACCTTGTTTACATTTATTATAGAGCATACATAAATAAACATGTGTACATATGTTGTATACATCTATATATTTAGAGAAAGCATGAGAGACAGATATAAGATTGGACTTCATTATTTGGTATAACAAAGATGAGACAGATTTAAAAGCTAATTACCTAGGTGGTAATTGAGAGCCAGCTTAAATATTAATAATTGTCATCACTCATCAGAGTGAAGAATTAAGTTATAATAAAATTGCTAAGTTTTTATGACACTAAGTGAATAATTTAATAATTATCACTTTATTTGTCTTATTGCCATATTAGAGTTCAAAAGAGCTAAAAATGTATATAAGTAAACTCGAGTTAAATATTAAGCATATCTTACTACTATATGTACGGTATTTATGAGAAATAAAAGACATTCACTCTATGGGAAATGAGTGAATACTGTATCATATGATTCATACCACATGTGTAATTAATTTGACCAAAAAGTAATAAAAGTAAGATATTAACTTTAATATTGTGTGAGAACTTGAGATTTTAAAAGAATCTCATCTAATACTTTCATGACTTTAATATGTTTCTATAACTTTTTAGTTAATCTAACGGCTCCGGAAATTTAGATGAAATATATGTATTAAAAATCTCAAATGCGGAAGCGTAATAAAAATTTTGATTAACATCCCTTACACCATAACTAAAACGTACTCAAAACATGAAGGAACAAACTAACTAAAAGAGATACTCGAAATAAAAACTATAAATATAACTATGAAGTCTTTAGGCGTCCCCTTCACCGTCTTCCTGCGGAATGGGCTCGGGAACAACGTCTTACTGATCTGAAATGGTTAAATAAGGGATGAGCTACACTAGCCCAGTAAAGACATCACACTATCTCATCACCATGGAAGTAAAGGTGGGTAGAAAATAAAAATGACAAATGGAGTATAATTTATACAAACTCGTTTATCAACATAAAAACCTTTACTGTCCACTTACCTCGATGAGATCCATGAAAACGACATATGAAAGCAATAACATTATCATCATCATGAAATCATATAAACTGTATAACATAACACTTACCACGCCTTTGCATTTCAATCATTAAACAACATACTTTCCTCATTTATCAGCCTACTAGTATCCATGGGGATCCATAGGGGTCCCCGCTACCCGTGAACTATAAACATTACAACTTGATTCCAGGGTCGTCCCCATACCCCGTCCGGTATGGGCGCCAAAACCATGAACCTCAATACTCTGTCCGGTATGAGGGTGAAACAGGCCGTCCCCATACCCCGTTCGGTATGGGCACCAAAACACATAAGATCTCCATACCCCGTATGGTATGAGAGACCACGTTCCCGGTAGGGTTCCCTACGGACCCGGTCCGTCCACCATCTCCCAGGATATCTAGTCAGGCTGTCCACATTATCCAATTATCAATTCACATAACCTTTTTGCCATTTTTCTTGGTCTCAATCATCCAATCATACACAACATGTAAACCAGTAATTGACACCAAACAAGACAACACAGTATCGGGTTAATCATAATATCAACCATAATAAAAGAAATCATGATTCATGCATACGAGACCATAAAATAAATACATCAGACGTCATGCTGCATTTAATACTGAAAAATAGATCAAACAATAACAGACCAACACTGTGTCAGACTCGGGCTCCATTGGCAACCTTAATCAATTATACATCTATAAAGTCACAAGGTACAGTTTAATTATTTATTTAGCTTTAATACCGTGATAGGAAATAGGGTGAGGGGTCCTTACTTGTTTCGGGGTCTGAATTCGACTCTACAGTGCGCCTACAGGCTGTCCCTAATTTTCTTAAATTTTTTTCGAAAAAACTGAAACGCACTACCGGTACCTGTACGTGTCCCAAAAAATTCCAAATTAGACCAAGGGCCGCTTTCGGCCAATATCAGAATTCTGGCACGACGGCTCCGCTGTGCTCCGACGATGGCGCCGCCGTCTGCAGCGGTAATCCGCCTCGGGTTGGCCGTTTTTCGGCCGAATTCGGCTAACTTGCATCGGTCCCTACGACAAAACAACCCTAGGACCCTCGGTGGGCCAAAAAAATAACGAAAAACTGAAACTTACCGGCGGTGGTGCTCTCAGGTGCGGCGGCTCTTTCGGTGTGAGTCACGTTTTGATGTTTGGCTCCGATCAATCTGTAGAGAAAAGAACGGTGATCACACTGGTATAAAATTTGCATCAAACGGAGGCCGGGAAGGGCCTCATCGGAGGCAAAAACAGAGGGGGGTCGCGGCGGTGCCGCTAGACTTCGGCTGGGTTTTTCGACCGTTTGGCCAGTGGTTTGGCTCTGGTTTGGCCATAGACGGACTCAGCATCGAAAAATGAGCCAAGGGGAGAAAATTTACCTCGATAGGAGGTCGAAAACTTCCCTGGTGCGGCGGCAGGTGGCGGCGGCCGGCTCCTCCGGCGTCTGGTTCTTCTTCTCCGGCGAGGCAGTGGCGGCAAGGGTTTTGTGGTCAGGCGTGGGTGGGGTTATTTATACCCTTTGCCTTTTAATCTCAACTGTCCATCAAGATTAAATCTGGACCGTCCGATCGCGATTTAATTAGGGTTAAATCTGGATCGTCCATCGCGATGCAATCTGGGCCGTCCGTACCTGATTGAATATGGACCGTCCGTACGCGTGAATTTGGGACATCCGTGCGCACGTTTCATATGGGCCGTCCGTGCGCGCGGGAACGGATCTAGGCCGTCCGATCGCACGCACGCGGATCGCCCACGTGGCCCGTCCCCTGGTCAGCATTTCCTTGCCACGCGGCGTGTCCTGGTTGGCCGGGGCTGCAAACCGGGCCGCTGACGTGGGTATTGACGTGGCACAACTTTTTTAAATTGCGTTTTGACCCCCAATTTTCGATTTTCTTTTCAAAAATACCCATAAAATCTAAATTTTCACCTATTTTTCTCAAAATTAATTTCAATTAAATCCAAATAATATTTTTACCCAATTTTATCATTATTTTTATTTTTATTTTCATTAAATTAAAATCTAAAAAAATTCAAATAAATAAAAATAAAAATAATAAGATAAAATACGAAAAGAAACACTTGGGTGTTACAGTTAAGGCTTGCTATCTTATGATACAATTAAAGAGTCATGAATGATTTGATCCAATGGAATATCTCTACAAAAGTGAATTAAATAAAAGGTGAGAGAATCAAGATAAAAGGAAGATCATAATTTAAAGAATAAATCACATTATTGATGTACATTTATTAGTCGATCAATTATGTTTTTCTATAGAAAAACATAATTATGAATGTACTCGATTTATTAGTTAAATGAGATCGCTAGAGACATAAATGTGATATATAATTTAGGGTATAACATACAATTACATACTCCAATATTTACTATTTGAGAAGCTATATATTCCTAATAGATATATAGTTAAAGTATTCTCGAAGTATGCATGATCACACGACCTATTTACATATGAGTCTTATGGAATTGAAGATAGAGATGGTTACATCATGAGTGCGTAGGAGATATTGAATTTAATTAGGTGGGTCTTCCATGATAGGACCCGACCTAGTTAGATTAGTAGTAATTGCTAGTTCAAATTTCAAAATAAAAAAAAATTGTGGTTAGTTACCATATCCAAAAGAAAAAAGGTAATTACCCACTTAATGTTCTATAAAAAAGAAAAAAAAATAGAAGAAAAAATAGGGAACACAACGTACAGAAAAAACATACAGACACACTCTCTCTCACAACAAAAAAGTTATGCTTCTGTGACGAAGAAGAATAAGAGCTTTTTTGTTATTTTTTCTTCAAAAGTTTGGTTTTCTATAAAAAGTATTTATACTGAGAAAATTTATATATAATTCATTATGCATTAATGTGATTATATGTGATATTACATAAAATAATCTTGAAAAAATAATTACAGAATTATTTTGTAGATTATATGTTAATTCTATGAGTTTCTAATTGAAGACGCTTCTGTTTCACACAATTCTTAATTATAGAACCATTATCTCTCTTCCTCGATCTTTGAAGTCTTAGTTGAACTCTACACAGTCTTAATGATGAGCAGGAGCCTAATTCTTCTTTAACTTCCAAGTGAAAAAAATGGAAGGAAGAAATAGCTTGTCCCTTTTATTTCAAGCTAAAAAAGAATTTCACCAAGCTCCTAAAAACGACATCATTTTGAGGAGCCAAGTTGAAACTGATCCGAAAGGGCTTGGT
Organism: Carica papaya; assembly: GCF_054855325.1. Taxonomy (NCBI): domain Eukaryota; kingdom Viridiplantae; phylum Streptophyta; class Magnoliopsida; order Brassicales; family Caricaceae; genus Carica; species Carica papaya. The sequence continues at coordinate 16,036,307 of NC_142317.1, forward strand.
GTCTTCAATATTGTTTGACTATAGTTAAAAGAGAAAAAAAATATTGTGCTCTAATAAAAAGGGCTTGGGTTTAATTAAAATAAAATTATTTTAGGTTTTAAATGAAGTGGATTATATTTTAAAGATAGGGAACAAACTTTTTTTTTCCTCTTTTTTTTAAATTTTTCTGTATTCTCTCTTTCTCATTTTATTTTTTTTAACTCACTTCTCTCCAAATTTGCTTATTTCTCTTTTAATAATAATAATAATATAAAAAATTAAATTAGTTTAGATAAAATTTGAGTATTATACTTACCTTCTTTATTTGACTCTTTTACAAAAAATATCAAGTGAAGATTATGATTACCTCAATTTTGTTCCATCTAAAATTAATGAATTTCTTCATCATTATTATTTTTTTATCTTTTTTATTTTTTTTATTTTTTATTATGTTTTTATATAAACACAATGTTTTTCTCTGGTAGGATTTAGATTAAATACAATACCTTCTTTTAGTAAGATATAAAGCAAACACACATTATGATGCCTTCTCATAATAGAATTTAAGGCAAATACAATGCCTTCCTATGGTAAGATTAAAGGCTAACATGCACACCATAATGTATTTTTATGATGGGATTTAAAGTGAACACACACACACACATACACATACACATACATCCTAATACTTTCTCATATTAAAAGATTTAATGCAAATCTTTTCCTTTAATGTCTTCTCCTTACTAAGCTTTAAGACAAATATTTCATTTGATGTCTTATATTTGAGATTTAAGGCGAATTTTTTCATTTGTGCATTCTCTTTACTGAGATTTAAGGTGAACATTTTTCTTTGTACTTCTCCTTTATGAGATTTAAGTCGAATCTTTCTTTTAATGCCTTCCCTTTATTAAGATTTAAGAAAATTTTTCTTGCGTGCCTTCTCCTTACCAAGATTTAAGATGAATCTATCATTTTTTTAGTTGTTATTTTCTTTCTTTTTTTTTTCTTGGGATATGTTGCCTTCATATGTTTCACTCTATCTATATCTTTTTTATAGTAGGTTTTCTTTTTAGGTTTTTGAACTATTTATGTTTTTCTATTTTTTTTTTATCTTTTATTATTATTATTTTCTTTTTGTTTTCATCTTTTTTTACTTTATATTTTCTCATTTACCAGTTTTGAACTTTTTTGATGCCACATTCAATCTATTCTGAAAGTAATACACATATTGAATTTTAGATAAGGTAGTTTGCCTTAGATTTGTTTGGTTTGGTTACTTATTAATACACTTGGTATTATTCCATGGGTTTGGGAATGAATTTGATAATGATGTTTAAATCCTAGATTATTTATACTTCTCACTGATAAGAGAATATGTATTATTTAGATTCATAACTAAAATTTATGAAGTATAACAATCTTGATTCTTGTTAAAACTTCTAAAAAGATAGATATATAGTTGCTCCTTCTAGTTTGATGTTATATGTTGTACAAATGAAATTAAATAAGTGATAATAGCCAAAACTTAAATAACTCTCTTTTATTCAGTTCTATGAAAACTTAAATTTTTAAAAAATTTAATTTAATGTCTACATCGTTATTAATTAACATTATTATTATTATTATTATTATTATTATTATTATTATTATTATTATTATTGTGGTCTTAGGCTAGATTGTATGAGAAGAAAAAAAATTAATGTTGATTCCATTATCTCTAATATGAGTTTTGTAAAAAGAGAGAAATTTAAGAGCTTTTAAAGAGATAGAAAATGATTTTAACAGCATCAAAGATACATAGTTTCATTTTTTTGATTTTTTATTCTTGGAACGTGATATTCAGGATCTTGAGAATTTAGGGATGATTTTAGATCATTTGATTGAGTATTATATATTGGGCAGTACCCCTTTAGTACATATGGAATGATATATTTTTTTATTTTTATTTTTTAAAATTATTATTATTGTTATTTCTATTATGTTCAAGAAATGAGATAGAAAAAAACAAGAAAATGAAAGAAAATAAAAGATTAAGAAAAAGAAAAAAAGAAAGAAAAAGAAAATAGAAATAAAAAAAGCGAAGAGGAAAAAAATTGAAAAGAAAAATGAAGAAAAAAAATAAAAAAAAAGGAAAAAAAGAAAAAAGAAAAGGAAACCAGCCATTTTAATCTATTGGCCGGAATGTCCTAAAACCCTTTCAAGCCAAATTTCAAAAACCCTAACAGACTCGAGCTTGAGGTCTGAAGAGCGTTGACCGAGGAGGGGAATGAGGAGGGAGACGAGGCCTTCTTTTTTGGGATAAAAACCCGAAGCCACAGAGCTTCAGAGAGTATCTGTTTTTTCCCCCCCCCCTTCTTCTTTAGGGTTCTAGAAGGTTTTTGAAAGAGAGGCGAAAAGAGGGGCTCGGGATTGAGAAGAAACAGAGAGAGCGAGGTAAAAAGAGATCTCTGATTTCAAAAGAAAACAGAGGAGGTGAGATTAAAAGGAAAAAAGGAGGAAGCAAGAAAAAAAGTACGAGAAGAAAGAAGAACAGAGTCGATTTGAGAGGGGCAAGTTTGAGAGCTTGAGACAGATCAGAGATATAGAGGCTAAAAATTGGGGATTTGGGGTTTATTTTTTTATGAGGAGAAAAGCAGAGGGCATTCTGAGAGTAAAGAAGAGAAGCTGAAAAGAGAGCAAACAGAGAAGCAGAGAAGGGGTCCGGGATTTTATAGTGCCTGTTGAAGACTAGAAGAAGATAGAATTGCTATGATGTTGGTAAAACTGTCTTCTTTTCTCTTTCCCTTTTACTTTAAATTTCCTAATATGGGGGACTATTGTTAGTGAAGGTTGAATGAAAGTAGATGATGCTAGCATTGATTTAATCCCTTGATCAGTTGCTCTCCTCTGTTTTTTAATACATGATGATGTGAGATTGCTTAATGAACATGTCAGGTTGCCATTGGATTAAGAAGATGAGCTGCTTGGGAGTATTATTACATTTTAAATTCTTTGAACTCTTAATATAGAAAAAATAGGGTTGATTTGTGCAATTAGAGATTTGGGGATAAAGATCTAGCCATTACACCTACGGTTTTTTAAATATCACATATAAGAAGTCTTAAGTATCACACTTAAGGATTTGATTGCATCACACAATTAGAAAATTGAGAAACTCTCAAAATGTTATTGAATAACTTGAATGGTCTAATAAATAAAGTTACAAGTTATTATAATAATCTCTAAGCAAATATTTTCTAAAGAAAATTAAAATAAGAGATAGTAAACTAGTTTTTGACATTAATCCTAATAAAAAATAAGAAACTAAATACTGATAATATTAGGAATTTAATCTTAATACAAATAGGAATACACTAATAAGAATAAAAATTCTAAGTTATTAAAATTATGATAATGCTCTTCAATAGTATAAAATAGACTCCTAAATAGTATAATAATTTTATATTTAATATAATTATAATTTTTAATTTATTTAGAAAATATAATATTTGCCCGTTCTGCATCATTATTCCCTGGTTGGAAAAAACTCGTCCACAAGTTCTGAAGTGGCGAATTATGCAAAGCTTTGACCTTTGAGCTTCTTTATAAAAACTTTAAGAAGTTTTGTGTTTGGTTGTTCTCGCCAATACCTAAATGGTAGGAGTGTTAAATCTTGGTGGGATGATAAAATCAATATGTTAACAAATTAGTATGTCAAATCCCTTGTTGCATGGAATTGCCATGGAGTTGACTCTTTGGGAAAGATACTGAGCAATAGGAAGACATAGTCGGCCATCCATAAAGTTGACTCTTAGGGAAATGTCTTAAACAATAGAAGACAAAGTGATTCTTCTTCCACTTCCACTTTGGAGTTTGATGATATACACCTTACCGAAAGAGAGGTACTTGTCCACTAGGAGCTAAATCGTCATCCTTGTGTGATACATAACCATAATCTCTTTTCTTGCATCTTTTTTTTTCTTTTATTCCAACATGCAAGTTATTCTTTGTTGGGCACTCGTAGCCCATGTGCCTACTTTGTCCACAACTAAAACACACAATTTCTTTACTTTTAGGGGTTCCGAAATTTGGTGTTGATCCATTCTTCAACTCACCTTTTGATTCAAATGTATGTTTAGGAGTGGTTTCCACAATGTTTCTTGAGATTGGATATTTTAAATATTCTTTCACGTTAAAGGCTGCTTGATAAGTTTGTGCTATAGTGATGTGGAACCCAGGATAAATGATGTAATACAAAACTCACACAATGCTCATTAGGGCACCCAAGATTTAAATTCTATAAAAAATTTTCATATTTAACCCGTTATCAATAAAGCGATAGGAATTAAGATCATTGAAAAATTAAAAGAATAGGAATAGGAAAAATGCCACAAGACATTCTTTGATAAGTCGATAAACTCCTTGCTTAACAAGAAGGCTGAAGACACTTAAATAGAAATAAATTTTGTAATTGTATTGATTGAAACTTGAATGATTATAACTAGAAATTGAAGGCTTATTTATAAAGTAGGTTATGTGCAATAGAAAAAAATAAATCTCCTAAATTAATTGTAAAAATTTAAAGGAAATTAAATTTTATCTTAAATGAAAAAAATAATAAAAAATAAAGAAGAATTTGACTAAATAAGCTAAACATAATCTTCCGTTTTGGGAACTTTTTAAATGGGGAAGATCTTAATTACTTGTAGGATAATTAGGGGAAGAATAAATGGAAGTTTAGGGCTGACCATTAAAGGAGCATTATGACCACCCAAATCTTTCTTTTTCAGCTGAGATTTGGTTTTTTTGACTGATCCTCTCTCCTAAATGGGAAGATTTCCCGGGGGATTAGGGAAGAAACTCCAATGAGAATTTTCCCATTTCAAAGCTTGGAAGATTTCTGTCTTATGGCTGAATTCACTTGCCTTTTCTTGCTTGATTCCTTCTTCCACTTGGATTGAATTGTGGGGATTATTATACCCTTGGGTTAATGGGTTTGTTTTATTCTTCTCTTGGGCTTCTTCACCTAATCCAAATCCATCATCCTCATTGATCCATTCTTGGATAAAAAATTGGAGGGCTTGTTTGTCATATTCATGGTCCATGCTCACATCACATAGTCTAGAGGTTGTCAAATTAACAATCTTTTAATATCAACTCTTAGTCTTGCCATGAATCGAGATGCTATTTGACTATCATCTTCAATTAATTGACTTCGAATTTTTAGTTCTTCAAACTTCTACGTGTAGTTAGTTATTTATATGTTACCGTGAACTAAAATATAAACTTGATCACGAAGTTTATCAAAGTAGTTGGGAGATAGGTGCTTTTAACAAAGGATAGTTTTTATCTTGTCCCACGTTTCAATTGTTGTTTGTTTCCTTTTTGTTATATTTTCATTAATTAATATACCACTATATTGTTGCAAGTTCAACCAACTTCATCTTAACAAGTCCAAGTTCTTGTGTATTTGACATATCATACCAGTTGAAGTACGTTTCTATTAAGTTAAGCTAATCAAGGAAGAAATCAGGATCTTTTTTTCCATTTTTTTTTTGAGATAAAAAACAAATATATTACATATAAGGCACCAAGGGGTTGTCGTCCTTGTACAAAATATTTACATATCTAATAAAACATAAAAAAACTTTTCCAAAATCGTTCCACCCATATACATCACGTCTCAGAATTAAAGCCCTAAAAATATGCATCCAACTATCTCTAATTCTACCCAAATCTCCCACACTCCCATCAAATGCTCTGTTGTTCCTCTCTTTCCACACCACCCAGAAGATAGTTAAAGTAATGAGTTTTATAATTTTTGATTTCTTACATTTCCCATCCCAAGCTCAAAGTTCATTTTTCACCATATCTCCAATTACCCAATTGATACCCAATAAACTCTACATCATATTGCATGAACTGTAGGCCACCGCACACCACAGAAGGAAATGGTTGCATGATTTAGCCACTTCCTTACACAAGATTTTTTTTTCCATCAAAATCAAGAGCTTCGATCTTTACCCTCTTGGTGTAATATCTTCGACATTATCTTCAATGTGGCTTCTATTGGTAGTTTATTCAACTTGTACATTTTGAATTGGTTACATACTTGTGCTATGCATAAGGGTCTTAGTTCTTCCAAGATTGCTTCGATAGTGTTTTGCGTTACTTCCAATTTGGTATTAGTGGTTGCCTCATGTTTCTCAAATTTTGTATTCAATTCAGTATTAGTCACTGTTGTTGAAGCTTACTTTCTTTTAGAAAAGTCTGGTTGAACTGGGAACTAATTGAAGAAGTCAAAACATAATAGATTTCACAAGGTCTACTCTTGGCGGTCGCGTGTGGGTTTCACGTGCCAGCTTCCAATTGCTGGACGGCAGTGGCTGTTTTAGGGTTTTTTGATTTTTTTTTTCTCCAGATGAGTTTGGGACTGTTTGGATGTAAGGTTTTGAAAATTAGATGTAAGGTTCTTTTAGCTTTGGTACCAAATTAATATAGGACAAATAGGGTTGATTTGTCCAATTAGGAATTTGTGGATAAAACTGTAGACATTACACCTTAGAGTTTCTTAAACATCACATTTAAGAAGTTTTAAGATATCATACTTAAGAGTTTGATTGCATCAGGAAACTAGAAAATTAAAAAACTCTCAAAATATTATTGAATCAATAAGTGAAATTACAAGCTATTTACAATAATCTCAAAGTAAACTTTTCTAAATAAAATCAGAATAGTAAACTAATATAATTAGGAATACTAATTCTAATAAAAATAAGAAGCTAATACTTATAATATTAGGAATACTAATCCTAATACAAATAGAAAAATAATAATGAGAATAAAAATTCAAGTTACGAAAACTATGATAATATTACTCAATAATATAAAACAGACTCCTAAATAGTATCATAATTTTATATTTAATATAATTACAATTTCTACTTTATTTAGGAAATCTAATTCTTGCTCTTTCTGCAGCAACTCTGTTTTACATAAGATACGTGATTCTGGTATAATTTTGTCCCATATTTATATGATATACAAATTTGTGAAGTGGATTACAACATAAATGTATTATGAGATTCTAATTTCATTACAAACAGTCAAATCTCTTTGTACTGTTGAACCTGTGTTGGTTTAATTCAAATAAATTTCTTATTATCCTGCTTGCAGGGTTTCTAGTTTTAACGTAAACGTAAATGTATTATGTATCTTCTGTTCGATGAAGGTGTCCTGATAGGTTCCATCTTGATCTGTTTTTCAAGTAATGAATATACTGTGTGAAGTGGATTACAACATAGCATGTTGAGAATCTGGTTTCCCTAAAACCTAGGTTACTTCTGGCTAAGGTTTCTTGCGATGTTGCTAATTGCCTTTTTTAAATCCAATTTGTCTTGCACTTTCTTATTGCTCTTAGTAGTGAGGATTTGGTATTTAAATGCACAGCATGCCTTGCATTCATGCTCATTGCCTTTCTCATCACTAATCCACATATTTATAGCTTTGTAAGTTGTTGTTTGTGGCTTAGAGCATTCTCCCTTAGCATCCTTTTACCTCACCTTAGTTTTTTGGGTTCTTTATGATGCATTACATCTTCATACTTGTACTACGTGCATGTATATATGATCACAATATCATTTATTGTTGGAATATGTTTTTTGCTCGCTACTTTATAGGAAATTTTAAACGACTATGGAGTTTGAGCACTCTTCGTGAAGAAGAGAATGTTAGGGACTCATCAAGTTACGCAATGGGTGAGCAAAGGGTTTTACACCTTTTTAATTTTGTTTTGGTTTTTGTTTTCTTTTATCTTTAATCCTTTGATGTATTTGATCCCCTATTCCCTATGTGCTTTATGAATATTTTAGTTAGTAAATTTTTTGGTTGAATGCATGTGAGGATCACACACATCACACAATAGATAGGTCACATAAATACATGCAAAACATGTTTAGTCACTTAGTCTATGCTAGATGGTAGGTACCTTTCACTTTTCTGTCATGGATTACTCTGCACTTTGAATTTCTGAGTTTGACCAGGGGATATGTTACCTTTTGATATGCTTCCAATAGGATATGTGGTGACTTTAAATTTTTTAAAATAATATTTTTACAGAATTTTGTCCTGCATCACTAATGTGACACATACTACATTGTTTATACAGCATTCAAGGTACATTGTGGACTTCCTCTGGACTCGGATTTTCAGCCGATCCATGGGTGGGGGTCCACGAACCTTCCGTGGTGGCCTTAACAAGTGGCAGTGGAAGCGCCTTCACGAGAAGAAGGCCAAAGAAAAGGAAACAAGATTACTTGAGCAAGAAAAACAGCTGTACGAAGCCCGAGTGCGATCTGAAATCAGAGCCAAAGCATGGGGCAAAACTGAGCCCGAACCATCCCAATATAGCCCCATGAGCCCCCAAGAGCACATCAAAGCATTAGCTGATCGTTTCATGAAAGAAGGAGCTGAAGACTTGTGGAACCAGGATGATGGGCCAATAAAATCTGGTGAGCAGCAACGGTCCTCTCCAGCTGGAAACAATGGGCCACGATTCTTCAGTTCGCCGAAGCTGATATTAGGTAACAATAGTTTAATGGGTAGTCAGGGAAACATGGACTCAACTGCCGTACTCAGCAGTAATTATGTTAAAAATAGAAATTACTCGGTGTTGAGTAGAGGGAAATCTTGCAGAAACGGGAGCTCTTCTAGTGGGGAAGATTCTTACTTGGATTCAAGGAAGGATTTCGTTCGTAAGTTCATGGGTTATGGAGTAAAATCGAGTAACCAAAGAAATGGGAAGGATACTGTGAATGAATTGGAATTTAAGGTGCGAAAACAGAACGAATTTAAGAGAAGCGAGAGTTCTTCTAGTGAGGTTGATTTGGATGTCAAGCCAGTAGGAGCTATTGAGCGTAATTTACTGCATAAGAAAAGTGGGAATGAAAAAACCAGGCAGTTGTCAATTCAAAGAAGGTTCAGGAGGAACCAGAGCTCCTCGAGCGATGATGATTCAGAATTTGATTCCGAGGAACAGAGAGGAGGTTGGCAGGATGTGAGGAAGATGGGGAGTAGTGCATCACTGGGTAAGTACGATATGAAGATAACCAAGAGAATTCCTTTGAAGAATGTTGAGGAGGAGATTGATTTTTCAGAGCAGGTTGAGATGATAAGGAAAGAGCTTTGTAGTAAGTCGGTTCAAGATGAAAGAGTGCCAATTGATGAGGGACTTATCTATAGTGAAAAAAGGTGTATTAAGATGTCATTTGTAGTATTAAATTTTCATATTTTAATTGTTGACCATGAGTTCGTTTTTGTTTTCAGATTTGATGAATGTGGTATTTCTCCACTGACGATTAAGGCACTTTCTGCAGCTGGATATGTTCAGATGACTAGGGTACAAGAGGCTACTCTTTCCCTTTGCCTTGATGGTAAGTTGATTTCTTTTTTAGCCAAACAAACTCTTGTACGCTAATCCCTGATTACTTTTGTGTCTGCTGGCTTTATGCCCCCAGTTAATTGTCTCACTTAGCCTTCACGATTCTTTTGTTATTGTAAGGCTATGTTTGAAATAAATTTAGAAGTTTCAATTAGAAAAACATATAAGTTATTATAAAAATTAACCTTATACAAAATTTTATTAGAATGGAATTAGGATGTGTTGTTTCAATTCTCAATAGAATTCAAGCCACGAGTCTAATTTTTATTGTTTTAAGGAATCACTTTCCTTGTCTTTTTAACATTTCCTCGTGTTACTGAAGTAAATATTTGTAATTTCATTCACACCTAGAGGGAAATATTTCTGGAATTTTTAGTTTTACAGAGACATTAATAATTGGGAGACTATTGACATGTTACCCTTGATAAGTGTATTGGAGAACTTCCAGTATTCTCACCAACCTGCTATTTGGTTTGAACCTTAGTCTCCTCAAGAAATTTGCACTGGCGAATCTTTTCTTGACCGTATATAATTCTAGCTGCTATAGGTCTTTTGTCTTGACACTGCATTTTGAAAAGTGAAAGTCTCTAAGGTTAAATTTTTTGCTCAGACTGCTGTTCTCAACTAGCTTCATACCAACAAGTTTTTGCAAATTCATAGGCCTAATTGTGTTCTATCACAAGATATTTATCTTGTGTTTCAAGAAAGGGAGGAGTCATCTCTTCCTTCACTATGATGTGGCTTGGAAGTTGTGGGCTACGGCTGTCTGATACTTTTGATTATCAATCTATCCTTTTCAATTTCTGCGGGAAATGATGACTTTTTTGGCCTCTCTATGGGCTAAAGCTCATGGTTATTATGTTCCTGTTTTGTGTTACATAGAAATTGAGGGGAATCGGGTATGGCGTGGTATCTGCAGTGATAGGCAGTACAATAGACAGCTTGGACTTATCCATCTGGCCACGTTTTGTGTAATATAGAAAGTAAGGAATAGAAGAGCCTTTGAGAATACTTTTTTGTCTTTTGATTGTATAAAGAATGTGGTTACAGACCAGGAGCTTTTTTATTAAGGGTCACCTTCTTTATTCTTGGGAGGACATAAGAGACCTGATTGATATTTTGATTGACATGTAAATGATTTTGTATTTCAAAGGATTGCATCCGCTTGATAGCTTTAATATTATACTCTTTTTGTTTCAGAAAAAGAAATTGGGGGGAATCTACTTTTTTTTCATTGCTATTTTGGGTTTCTGGATTTTGGATGCTTTAGGAGAATATCTTACCCTTCAAGTTTGCATTTTCTCTCATTTTTTCTTACTAATATTTCTTTTTCTATACAAAAAAAATTTAAGGAGATTTTCACCGTTTCTACTTGAATTGAGTATAAATTTGCAAATAAGTTCTATGATATTCTACATTTGTTCCAAACATAGCCTAAGAGTGTGTTTTTATAGGCTTCAAATTTTGACAAATAGTTTTGGTTAAGAATGTAGGATTGTTAGAAGCAGGGAATTTGCAATATAATTTCAGTTAAAAAAGTTTCTTCAGCTAAAACTCTGAGTGACGGGATTGTGGTGAATGCTTGTTCTGCCTCCTAACCTACATTGTTTGAGTATTTCATCTTTTTCCCAAAATTGATGTTCTGATTCTAATCTGGAGCAGGCAAGGATAATCTGGTCAAAGCCAAAACTGGGACAGGAAAAACTGCAGCTTTTTTGGTACATAACTGCTCCTCTTCCCTTCTTGTAGATTGATAGGTAGGTTCAGGTTTTCTGTTTCAATGCTGTTGTTAAACACAAACAGGTTCCTGCAATTGAAGCAGCTTTGAAGGCTACTAGTGAAAACACGAATTGGCAAGTGCTTCCAGTTTTTGTTCTCATTCTTTGCCCAACAAGAGAACTTGCAAGTCAGCTTGCTGCAGAAGCAAAAGCATTGCTGAGGTACCACAGCGGCATAGGTGTGCAAACTCTAGTTGGAGGTACACGTTTCAAAGTTGACCAGCAACGCCTAGAAGCAGATCCATGCCAGGTTTGACTATACATGAATTCATATAAAAGTTATTTAGTCAGTTTATATCGTGTGGTTGTGGAGATGATAGATAATGTGTCTTACTGGCTGAAAAAAAATCATTTATACAAAGATGTAAAAAGATAATTACTTCTTGATATTATTTCAAAAACAATTTTACTTCTTGATATACTATGTTTGAATCTTTTGCAGATAATAGTTGCAACGCCTGGCAGGTTGCTGGATCATATTGAGAATAAGTCTAGGTTATCTGTGCGTTTAATGGGATTGAAAATGCTCATACTTGATGAAGCTGACCACTTACTAGATCTGGGATTCCGGAAAGATCTGGAAAAAATTGTTGATTGTCTGCCTCGTCAGCGGCAGTCCATGCTTTTTTCAGCAACCATACCAAGAGAGGTCATATTAGTTCTTTACGTTTTTATAACTTGTATATAGAGTTGGTATGTGATGCATGAATAAACTTAGTTTTAGGTTATGTTGAGTGATGCAGGTCCGCCGAGTTTCTCAGCTTGTTTTGAAAAGGGAGCATGTTTATATTGATACAGTGGGCTTTGGTAGTGCAGAAACTCATGCTAAGGTATTTCTTTTTTACACTTCCAATCAACTTCTGTGTAAAAAAGAGTAAACTCCAATAAGGAACATGCAGCTAGGCTGATTGGATACTGGATATTAGCAATAGATGTTAGTTATGGGTGTTACTGTGTTAGAACTAAAAGCAACATGATTGGATCCATATTGACTTGTTAAATGCAGGTTAGACAATATTTTCTTCTTGCGCCTCATGACACACATTTCCAAATGGTCTACCATCTGTTAAAGGGGCATATCTCTCAAACAATTGATTATAAGGTAATTTGCTGTAGCTTCTGGATTTGTTTTTTCAGTGAATATGTCCTTGAGGGTTAAACATTTAAACTTGTTGTCAGGTGATTGTTTTTTGTGCAACTGGGATGGTAACATCACTTTTGTACTTGCTGCTCCGAGAATTGAAAATGAATGTCAGGGAGATAAATTCTAGAAAGCCACAACTTCATAGAACCTCTGTATCTGATGAGTTCAGGGAAGCAAAGCAACTGATTCTTGTTACATCTGATGTATCAGCCCGTGGGATGAATTATCCTGATGTTACTTTGGTTATCCAGGTAGATAAGTGAGCAAAATTTTATAATACTTATTGCCCGAAGAGTGACATTTATGCACTATGGATATTGCAGTCAAAATGGTTTGCTTTGGTAGCTAAGCAAATCCAGCAAATAATGAAATATTATTTTGGTTATGTAACATCTGAAGAGGGGAGCAATACTTTGCTTTTAGATTACACTTGGAACATATTCATAATCTTTGTCAAATTCATATATAAATCCACACTTGGATCTATATGGAATTGGAACAATCTATTAGAAGTTGTTTAAATTCCACATGTATTTTCATATGAAATCAAATATTAGTATTTTATTTAGTATTTTTGCCAAAAATTTTGAATCTTTTCCAAACATAGTCTTTTTGTCATGATAATATCTCATTATTTTTCTTGTGACAATGGGAATCTCTTCTGAACCTGCATCATGGAAGATGTTTAATGGTTCCAGAAATTTCTCGTCTTTCCCTTTCTACACTTTCAACATCCTTTTGTTTAAGAAAGTCTTTTTATCATAAAGATGATATGAACATCTTCCTTTCAGTGCAGACGTCATAAAACTCATTTTTGCACCAATGAGAAACGTAGACTAAAATCCTTCTTATGGCATTCTTAGAAGAATGGTTTGCATACTTGCTCCAAGCAGAAATGTTATGAAAACACTCTTATGAAAAGGAACAAACTTTTTTTTTCTTTGGATTTGCATTCTTGTTGTGCAATAAAATTTGAAGCTTTAACTTTTATTAGGTGGGTATTCCTTCTAGCCGGGAACAATACATACATCGTGTCGGAAGAACAGGAAGAAAGGGCAATGAAGGAGAAGGCATCTTGTTGCTTGCCCCATGGGAAAAGTACTTCTTGGAAGAATTAAAAGATTTGCCTATTGAGCCATTGCCAATGCCATTGCCAAATTTGGATTCTGAAGTTAAAGTTCAGGTTTGTTCTTATTTATCACATGTTTTGATTGCACTTCTGTTATGATTTCTTCTTATTATTTAGTTTCAGTTTAATTTTGACAACTTTTGGCATTTCAAGGGGATTTAGGTTAGTTTTGGTTCACGAAAAAATTTTTACCTTCATCTTCTCATGTTATATGTATTTATTTATTCATTAAGACATGTAAATTTGTTTAACAATGTGTTGATAAGGATTTTATGTTAAGTAGAATAATATATTATTTAGAGTTTTAATAGTATTATTATATCCTATAATTAGAGTTCAAATAAAATAAGGATAACTAGTTTATGTATTCTTTTAAATGTAAACAAAATAAGAAATAAAAAAAAATTAAAAGTTTATTTTCTCTAAAAACTTCATGGCATCAGAGAACCAGTAAAAAGCTGCAGCCGCACATTCCCAAGCGCTGGTAAAAACTGAAACTGCACATTCGCAGATGTCGGTAAAAATTGAAGCCGCACATTCGCAGGCGTCGGTAAAAAGTGCAGCCGCACCTTCGAAAGCGCCGATAATAATATACAACCGTACAACCATAAGCGTTGGTAAAAAGTTGAAGTCGCACATCCTCAAGCGCCACTAAAAAGGTGCAGCCGCACATCCAGAGACGCTAGCAAAAATTTAAGCCGCACATCCAGAAACACTAGTAAAAAATTACAGCCGCACATCAAAAGATGTAGGTAAAAAATGCTACACCATTACCTTTTTCTGTGCACGTTCAGAGATCTGTCCGGAGAAGACGAGCCAACCCGACTTTGAGCCGTTTTAGAGTCGAGTCTGGATCGTTTTAGAGCCGAGTTTGAGTTGTTTTAGAACTAAACCTGAGCCGTTTAGAGTCGAACCAGATCTGATTCTGTTTGTTTGGCTCATTGGTGCAGATAGGAAATCCATTTTTCATTACTGGGTATTTTTTCTTCTTATTTTTAGTATTCTAAAATGACAGAAGCAAAAAAGGTGAGTGTTACTAGCTTTGATAATTCTTCATTACAAATCAATCTCGTAAAACTTGATGGAATTAATTATTTTGCTTGGTCGAGATTTTATTTATTGTTCATCAAATGTAGAGGATTTCAGGATTACAATACTGGTGAGGTGAAGAAACCAGATGTTAGTAGTTTAGAATATTATAGATGGGACTCTGAGAGCTCATTGGTAATGTCATGACTCATAAATTTCATGCAACCCTATATTGTTAGAACATATTTGTTGCTTAACACTGCCGAAAAAATATGCAATGCAGCATCTCTTACATATTCACAGATGGGTAATGACGCCCAGATTTATGAACTCCGAAATAAAGTTATGGCACCGACGATTGGAACATCCTTTCTCTTTTGTTTTAGAAAAATTATATCCTAAGTTATTTAAAAGAACTTCTATGAAGTCTTTATTTTGTGATGCATGCGAACTTGTTAAATAGAAAAAGAGCTCTTATCATTTAAGTAATAATAGAAGTATTGATTATTTTAATACTATTCACTCTGATGTGTGGGGACCTACTCAGAATAACTCTCTTTTTGGTCATAGATAGTTTGTTACCTTTATTGATTGTTATACTAGAGTAACATGGATTTATCTGTTAAAAGCAAAAAGTGATGTATTTTCATGTTTTCAATCTTTCCACAAAATGATATGTATACAGAGTTAAGATTCTGCGAACTAACAATGGTACAGAATATATGCATAGTGGATTCTGTGCCTATTTGGAGTCAAATGGGATAATTCATCAACAAGTTGTGCCTACACCAGTGAACAAAATGGAATTGCTGAAAGAAAAAACAGACACATAGTAGAGGTAGCTCGATCACTAATGTTCATCATGAATCTACCAAAGAGTTATTGAGGAGATGTAGTTCTCTCAGCTGTCTATCTTATTAATAGAATATTTTTGCGGATTCTGAATTTTAAAAGTTCTGTAGAGGTTTTGTAAGGAAAAAATTCTTACATTGTTTCCCCAAAAGTGTTTGGATGTGTGTGCTTTGTTCATGCTAGAAATGTGAGTAAACTAGAACTTAGAGCTCTTAAGTGTGTATTTGTTGGATATTCTTTTACCCAAAAAAGCTATAATTGTTATCATCCAGCATCTAGAAAATACTTTGTAACTATGGATGTTACTTTTAGGGAGAATGAGCCTTACTTCAACTCAAACCCAACACCTCTTGAGGGAGAGAGTGAGAAGGAAGAAGTGATACCTAATTGGGTAACGATTGAGAATCATATTCAAGGGAAGAATTCTATTACAGAAAGTTTTAATCAAGAAAATAATGTTGGACTTTTAGATAAATCAGACTTAAAAAGATATTTAAGGAGAGAGAAGTCTGAAAAAGTCATATGTAGTCTGTTTTAGGTCAAGAATCTTCCTTGGTTCCAAAAGATATTAGTGAGTTATCTTTCTCTTATAATTTATCAGATAAACCTATTACTATTAGAAAGGGAACGAGAACTTGCACTAAGCACTCTATATATAATTTTGTTTCCTATGACTCTCTATCTCCCTCCTATAAAGTTTTTGTCTTATCTGTTTTCTTTGTGTCTATTCCACATGATTGGAGAGAAGCTTTAAGAGATCCAAAGTAGAAGAAAGCTATGATTGAAGAGATGAGAGCATTGACAAAGAATGAAACATGAGAACTTGTTTCACCTCTACAGGGAAAGAAGATAGTTGGTTGCAAATGGGTGTTCACTGTAAAACACAAAGCAGACGGATCGATCGAAATGTACAAAACTAGATTGGTGGATAAAGGATTTACTCATACATATGGGATTGACTATCAGGAGATATTTGCATTTGTTGTGAAGGCGAACACAATTAGGATACTTTTGTCTTGCGCAGCTAACCTTGATTAGGATTTACAATAGTTAGATGTAAAAAATGCATTCCTCCATGTAAACTTAAAGGAAGAGATGTACATGTAAATTCCACTTGAATTTGAAGATGAGAGGATGCGAGGAAAAGTTTGTCAATTAAAAAAGGCTTTATATGGATTGAAGCAGTTTCCAAGAGCATGGTTTGGACGGTTTAGAACAATCATGATCTCTTTTGGATATCAACAAAGCAATGCGGATTATACCTTGTTTATTAAATATCATGAGGGTAAAGTCACTCTTCTCATTGTTTATGTGGATGATATTGTGGTGACTGGAGATGATACAAAGGAGATGGCTCGGTTGAATGAACTTCTTGTTCTAGAATTTGAAATAAAAGATTTAGGAACATTGCAATACTTTTTGGGAATTGAAGTTGGCAGATCCAATAAAGAGATCTTCATTTCTCAAAGGATGTATATCTTATACTAGATTGGTATGATAGGTTGCAAGCCGACAGAATCACCTATTGAGAGCAACCACAAATTGCAAGCAGGTAGTGGTACATCAGTTGACTTAGAAAAATACCAGAGACTAGTTGGAAGATTCATTTATCTCTCACATACCAGACTCGATATAGGATATGCAGTTAGTCTTGTGAGCCAGTACGTGCATTATCCTCGTGAGACTCATTTACATGCTGTTTTTCGCATATTACAATACCTGAAGTCTGCACCAGGAAAATGTTTGCTCTTTTCTAAGCATGATCACCTTAAAATATAAACATTTACAGATGCCGATCGTGCTGGTTCCCTAAATGATAGAAGATTAACTACAGGTTACTGCATACTTGTAGGAAGCAACTTAGTTACATGGAAAAGTAAGAAACAAAGTGTGGTTGCTCGCTCAAATACTGAGGTAGAATATAAAGTAATGGCCCAAGGAGTATGAGAAGTACTATGGTTGCAAAAGCTAATAAGGGAATTAAAACTACTTGAAAATGAGAAACTATCCTTGTTTTGTGACAATAAAATAGCAATTAATATTGCTCATAATCCAGTTCAACATGACAGGATAAAACGCATTGAGATTGATCAACACTTCATAAAAGAAAAGATAGTTGGTGGCTCTCTATGCTTCTATCATGTATCTTCTGGCGACCAAGTGACTGACATTTTCACTAAAGGATGATGCAACAAATCTCTTTAAAACCTGATTTGCAAGTTGAACATATGTGATATCTTTACGCCAATTTAAAGGAGAGTATTGATAAGAATTTTATGTTAAGTAAAATACTATATTATTTAGAGTTCTAATAATATAATTATATTCTATAATTAGAGTTCAAATAGAATAAGGATAACTAGTCTGTATATATCTTCTAAATATAAATAAAATAAAAAATTAAAAGTTTATTTTCTCTAAAAATTTCCCAATGAAACAATATTTAAGTAATAATAGTAAAAATGGAGAAGTAGATGGAAATAAAATAAACACATATTGTAGTCTTTTTTTAAAATAAGCGCAGAAATTTAGAAAATAAAGATGAAAAGAGATTTTCATGTGCAGTGCAGAATGGAGCTTAGTGTTTGGAGGTTGCATTTTGGAGTGGTTTTACCTAATAGTTTAGTATTTTATCTTCCTTATGGAACTCAATGTCCGAGACTCGATGTTTGCTACAGAAAAATTTATTTCTAAAATACAAATCCTGCTGCACTGGGTCTTTCAATCCTATAGAAGTTTTGCGGTGGAGCTTGGTGTGGAATCTGCAAGATAGCTACTGTGAAATAGAAATCTCTAAAGAATCACCTTTCTTCTTTTCTATATATGCTAGCACTGCAGAGTGCTAATTTAAGTGAGTAATTAGTAAAATCTAACCAAAAGGAATATGGTAAAACATGTGCTTGAGATAATTCCGATTCATATATAAATTAGACTTACCCAGAATTTTCAGTTGTCTTATTTTCTTACTAGTTAATAGGAACCTATTTGGAATAATTGGAATCTGTTTACTCTGGCAGATGGATAATTCAATTGGAAGGATTGATACCCGTGTCAAAGAAGCAGCTTATCATACTTGGCTTGGTTATTATAATTCAATCAGGGAAATTGGCAGGGACAAAACAACACTTGTGGAGCTAGCCAACCAATTTTGTCAATCAATTGGCTTACAGAATCCTCCACCTCTCTTTCGTAAGACAGCATTAAAAATGGGGTTAAAAGATATTCCTGGCATCCGGATCCGAAAGTGACCTGAATATTGAGGGGTAATCTATTGATTAGTTGGGTTGGTAAGAAGGAATCAAGTGTGAGAAGTAGATGCAAGAATAGTAACTTGATATATCATATTTTATGTTAATTTTTACAATACCAAAAAGTTTCGGACAAAATGTTTTTTCACTTGATGGTAAAATTACTTGGTCTCAAATAAGATTATTTTTTGTGGAAAACGATTTGAAATAATTGTTAAAGATCTATTTCTTGATCGTAAAATGTCTAAATGATTTTAAAAAGAGAATCTCAAAGTTATGAAGAATGTTTGAATTTTTTTTAAGCTTTTATGATAATTATGTAAGTTTCTCACTATTTTTTTTGGATTGATTTGTTAAGGATTTAGATTTGGTTGCTTAGAGTTGAGCATGATCTTTTCATTAGTCGGAAGGCTACATCAAATAAAAGGTATGTTCTTGCTTTGTGGAGGGAGACTTGGGATAGAAGAAAATTTGCTATTGCTTTTGGAGACTTTGAAGAGGAGAGGGCGTGTTCTCCATCTTGTTTTGAGCTACATCTTCTGCAATCTTCCATTAAATATTCGTTATGGATATAAAAATGTGAGTTATGGTTTATTTAGAAAATTTTATTGTGATAACATATTCACCTCTTGTGGGCCAATAATTTGGTAAATATTATATTTAATTAAACATAATCCATGCAAAGATAAGATTAAATTTATTAAAATAATTGAATGTGTTCTAGGTATAATTAAGATATGAATTAAGCTGAAATAAATAATAAAATTCTTATTGTTTTATCATTTAATCAATCAATTAATTTTATTTTTATTAATTGTTTAATAAAATAATAATTTAAAAAATATTAAACTTTGATATTTCCACAGAGATATTTTGCTATGTAACGAGGAAGAAGAATTTTGTAGACAAAATTTTCTGAAGAAGAAAATTTTTACAAAGGAAGAGAACTTTATCATGTTTTTAAGATTAAATCCATTAAAGTGTGGAAGGTACATTCTAGAAAAATTAGAATTTACGCTAACCGTTCTAACTCAGCTTAATGCAATTTATTAATAAAAAAAGATCCTGACAGGTTAATTCCATAATCCATTAATCTTTGTGGTAGAAAATCTGCAATCTTTATTTTCGAAGTTGAAGAAAAATGATGTTTGCATGATTTGAATTTGAGAGAACAAAAAAGAAGAAGTTAAACACTTGCCCGAAAATTGAAAATAAAAAAAAATGAAAAACTTTCCCCAAGACTCTCAGTTAGTACCCACCAAACTCACTAACTTGCTCGGCATACATGGCAAAAGCATTCTCTTTGCTGCGAGCAGAAATGGTAGACAGAGCACATGATTTCCTTCCTTTACAGAGAGAATATGGAATCATAAAGAGAGATGAGCCACTGAATTTAGAGGGAAGGAGACGACGGGTGATGATAAATGATGATGATGACGAGAAGAGGAACTCACTGAGTTTATCATGAATTGTTATTTAGGGTGAGAAAAATCTCTCTTCCGCCATTTGTTTCCATCTATCTCCATTTTAGACATATATCTGTGTAGTTCAATTTTCAGTTACATGCATTGGAGTTTTCCGATCATAATATTGCAAAAAGCTACCAACTCTGAACTGTGTAATTCTTATTTGAACATTTATTTGTTTCCGCGCCAATCCCCTTCCCCGCTTTTTATAGTTGCCTATCAAATAATATTAATAAATATAATACATATACATATATATATATATATATATATATGTATATATGTAACTTAAATTGGGGAACCGATTAACTGGGTATTCTTCTTCCTTCATACGGTGATGGTGTTTGTTTAGATGATTGTGTTGTTTGGTTTAATGTTGCTTTTTAGGGTGAGGATTGATTTTTATATTATATCATGATTTATTAATTAATAATAATAAATGTCCATCATAATATAATATTTCAAACATATATGTCTGTAATATAATTTGACTTGAACGCACAATTTCTTAAAAAAAATAAATATACTAACCATTAAATTTAAATTTTTCGATCATATTTTTATTAAATTTGATGAATATATTCGTTGAATAACGTTCTATCTGTAGTTTTGGAAAAAAAATTTTTTTGACTCTTTCAAAACAAAAATGAATCTAACAACTATGGTTTTGATTAGAAGGATTGGTTGGAGTTACTTTCTTGTCTGATTTCAATGGCAACTCCATCATCTAGCGGTTTTTCTACTCAAAGAAATCAACCATACTTGCATCTACTCAATTTATTACTTCTAGATTCTCTCAGAGGTTATACAGGGGATATTTCCTAAATGTAATATGGGGGATGAAGTCAACTTTCTGCAGTGATGTGACTTTCGGAGAGACAGTAAATTCAATTCCGATAACTCAGAGTCAAGTTCAAGTGATGAGTTGGTTCTCAAAAAGCGTGAATTAGTTTCCAGCTTTATTTCCCTCGAGAATGACACCAGCGATACCAGTAGACTTGAAAATTGTTCTGTGTTCTCAATATAGACGTATTTATCTATAATATAGCACAGGACATAAACTGCATCTTATGTAACAAACTAATTTTAATAAATCTAAATAATAATAAATCTAAATAAAAGCTGTCCAATAACTTTTTACATAATATTTCTCGACTATGAATCTTTGAAACGCTTTACCAAGTTTCTAAGAATACATATACACAAACATATATGTACAGACCTAAATAATAAAACAAATTAATGTTTGATGTTTCCTGTATTACAATTTTCTATAATCTGTCCTAATTTTGTATCTAGCCAAAAGTTTAGTGGCAAAATCAAGTGAGTGTTCGCAGAAACTAGTATGAAATGGAACCAGGATGATAAAGATCATGAGAAGATTTAGAGGAAGAGGCAGTCCATGAAGGGCACATTGATGCAGAAGTTGGGGTGTCGGAAACAACACTCTCCGTAATACAATTGTCTCTTAATGCTTTGTTTCTCAAGTAAGATTCTTCATTCATCTCATAAAGGTCATAACCAGAAGCAGATAGAAAACCAGAACCTGTAGATGTTGTACGAGAAGCCTGATTTTTTGGCAAGCTTTGACTATGAATTTGCTTCTGATGCTCTCTTACAGCTAGGAATCTCAAATCTTGACTCGATGTGCTTGACTCGGGGATCACTTCAGGGATGTTCATTGTTCCTTCTAACATGCTTACAACTTCAGACATAGTTGGCCTTAATGCAGCGGAAGCATTGGTGCACAACAGGGCTACTCTAATCATTCTTTCTGCTTCCTCATTATTGAATTCACCTTTCAGCCTTTGATCCACTAGCTCAATTAGCTTTCCACTTCGCTCCAATTGACAGGCCTGCAAATCATATAAAATATGCATGTGTCAATGTTCTTCAAATAGATGGTCATCGTGTATATTTTGAACATTAGGTTCTTCTCGGCTATATATCTTCATAATTGGTTATATTCATAGCAGAGATTCAGCTTCCAATCAGGTCATGTACGGCTTACCATTATCATTACTATATAATAATAATAAATTCCTAGCTGCACTTGCAGAAGTAGAAATGAAAGGATTAGTAAGATTACATTAGCTTCAATAGAAAAATATGTTATCAGATTAAATATCGAAAAATTTGCAATCAGTGTCCAGATTCTAAAAATTTATTTTCCGATTTAGTTTCTAATAGTATATCTATAATTAGTAGGAAACAATTTACTGGGAAGACTTGTAAGATTCTTGGTGTAATTAGGTTATTTTTATAAGATCTCCTCATGCTACAAGTACAAGACTTTATAATGTGTAGAATCAGAAAAAACTGAAACAGAATCTCTCTATTTTCAACCAGAATATTTGTCTATTTTACTCTCAATATACATGTTATTAGAGTGTTAACAGAGAAAAAATATCAGAAATTTCTTGCTGCTCAATCTACAATCTTTGTTTTTCCTCAATCGGACAGCTGTTACTATAGACTTCACCGTATTAACAGACCTCCACCATGTAAGAAAGACCTCAAATATGACATGACCATTGCAATAAACCACACCACACTAGAGATACATGCTGGCTTATCCATGGAAAACCTGCTGATTAGAAGCCGAAGAACAAAAAACAGCAGTGTTTTGCTAATGCAGTTGTTGGACAGCCAGTCCATTTACGAAGAAGTAAATTGATCAACTTCTGAAGCTTCTAAAGTAAAATTCAAATACTGTATCTCTAATTGTTTTATGGCTCATTTAGGTAAAAATTCCTCTTTTTGAATTTATAAAGAGTTAGGAAAGAAAATACTGAATATTTCTTGTGTTTCATTCTGTAGAGTTAGGGGTATATATACATAGAAAAAATATCTACATATGCAAATATAAATCGCCCTATTAATAAATCAACTAATAATTATATAAAAATATTTCGTAATATATTTTGTAATATTCTAACACTTATCGTTAAACTGAATCATAAATATTAATCATGCCCAACTTGTTACGAGAATATTCAATTCAGATTTCATTCAAAATTTTTGAGAATAAATCATCTAATTATTTCCCTGTTTTCACATAACCGGTAAAGATCAAGTTCTCCTGAATCTTATCACAAAAAAACTGACAATCAATCTCGATATATTTGATTTTTTTATGGTACACCGGATTTGAAATAATATGAAGGGAGGTTGATTATCACACCAGAATTTTGCAAGTAATTTGAAATTCAAACCTACTTTCTCTAAAAGATGTTGTGTCCATAAGACTTCATATGTGGACTGAGTCATAACTCTGTATTCAGACTTTGCATTGGATCGGAACATAACTGTCTGTTTCTTACTCCTCTATGATATTAGGTTCCTACCAACGAAAACATAATAACTTGTAGTGGATCTTCTATCAATTTTAGATTTACCCCAATCAGCATCTGTAAAACATTCAATGTGGGTGTGCTCATGATTGCTAAACAATATACAAAATTCTGAAGCACTTTTTTGATAAAACAAAATATATTCCAAACTCTCCTAATGTTTGACTGTAAATGCAGACAAAAATTGACTACCAACATTGATAGGATATGCAATATTTGAACAAGTCATTGTGAGATAATTTAATCTCTCAACTAATTGTCTGTATCTTTTTGAATCATCAAGGAAGTCATCATCATCTTTAGTAAGGTATATATTTGGTACTATTAGTGTGTTACATGCCTTATCTCCCAACTTTCCGGTTTCTGCAAATAGATCAAATACATACTTTATCTAAGATAAGAAAATCCCTCTCTTACTTGTTACTTTTATTCTCAAGAAGTATTTTAACTGACTCAAATATTTGGTGTGAAACTTGGTATGTAAGAATAATTTGAGAGAAGATATATTTGCACAGTCATCTCCTGTAATGACGACATTATCAACATAGAAAATAAGAAGTATAAGACCAGCTATTGATTTTTTATAAAAAACTAAATAATTACACTTGCTTTTCTTCAGCTCAGATTCTAGAGTTACTTCACTAAATTTGTCAAACCATGCACAGAGACTCTACATCTAACCATATAAAGTTTTTTTCAAATGACAAATTTTTCCATACTCTCTTGAACAACAAATTCAAGTGATTGCTCCACATACACTTCTTCTAGAAGATCACCATGAAAGAATGCATTCTTGATATCTAACTGGTGTAAGGATTAATTTCGAAATGTCGCAATAGAGATGAACAAACAAACAAATATAAGTTTGGCTATCGAAGAGAAGATATTAGAATATCTACCCCATAAGTTTGAGCATAGCTTTTCACTACAAGTCTGGTTTATTGAGCCATCTGAATTTACTTTGACTGAAAATACCAATTTGCACTCCACAACCCTTTTTCTTTGGGTAAATCTACCAAATCCCAAGTACGATTTTTATGAAGAGAATTTATCTTCTCAAGTATTGTATTATGCCAACCAAGATGATTCAAAGCTTTTTTAATTGGCTTAGGCATGAAAATTGAATCTATAAAAGTAATGAAAGAGTTAGATAAGGGAGACAAATGGTTATATGAAATAAAATTAGCAATGAGATAAGTTGACTTAGGAATGGTGCACAGACGTTTATTTTTACGAAAACCAATAGAAAGATCAAGGTCTTATGAGGCAGAATCAAATGACGAGGGATCTGGTGCAGGACATGTATCAATAATTTGTTGTCTTCTGAAATAAACATGATCAATTGGTGGAAGTACTAAGGTCAGAGGCATACTAATACTATCATGAATTTGTTCAAGTAGAGCTGGAGGTACATCATCTGAAAAAATATTATTATCTGTTTGCTCAATAGAAGCACCTCATGTGAAACTATAGATGAGCCACTCATTATCTACCTCCTAACTTGTATACTAAGATAATGAGAAGAAAAACGGTGTATTCTCTAAAAAGATCACATCAGTTGATATCAAATATTTATTAAGACCTGAAGAGTAGCACTGATATCCTTTCTGAAAGAAAAATATCTAAAAAAAATACATATTTTAAGGCATTTGGGTTCAATTTTGTCATACTAGATCGCACATATCGAATATAACAAGTGTTACCAAATATCTTATACATTACACCAGAAACAAAAATTTGTTTGGAAAAAGAATACTGTAAGAAACATCTCCATCAAGTACTGTAGATGGCATACGATTAATCAAGAAATAAGCTGTGGAAACAGCATCAGTGCAGAATTGCTTATGGACTTGAGTTTGGAACAAGAGGGTTCGAGTTGCCTCAAGTAAATACCTGTTTTTATTCTCAACAACTCAATTTTGAGAGGTTAGTGAATGATCCTTTGTTGAGTCGTATAGTTCTGAAATGAGTTTGACATATATTTCTTAACATTATCATGTCTCAATACATGCACAGAAACATTAAATTGTGTCTTGACTTCAATTCAAAAAATGCAAAAGTAAGAAAATACTTTAGAACGATTCTTCATAAAATATATCCAAGTCATTCGAGAAAATTCATCCACAAAGTTAACGAAATACTTAAACCTTATTTTGTACAGAACAAAACAAGGCTCCAAACATCATAATGAAATAACTCAAAAACAGACTTAACTTGTGTGTTGATCCTTGGACCTAACGGACTACGGTGATATTTTGTAAAGCAATATGAATTATAATCCAGTAAAGGTACATCATGAAATTAATGATATAGTTTCTTCAATATAAGTAGAGAAAGAGGTCTTAATTGACAATGTGCTTCAAATGTAGAGATAGCACTAAAACAAACAGCCAATCGAGGCACCCAAGTATTAACAATGTAGAGACTATCTAATATATTTTTTTATCAATAATTTACTTTGTCATAAGATTTTTAAAAACACAGTGATCAGAAAAAAATGTAATATAACAATTCAAATCTTTAATCAGCTTACTCACAGAAATCAGATTGAATGCGAGTTTAAGTAAACTTAATATAGATGACAGGGTAACAGATGAAGTTGGTTTTATGGTCTCGGAACCCACAATCTTATAGGTCGACCTATCAACAATGGTTACATGAAAACGTACTTTGTTGGTTTAAAATTAGGAAAAAATATTATAGGATGAACTGTCATGTGATTTATAACACTAGAATCAATCACCTATTTGTTCAAGGAGGAGATAAAATATTTTTTTTTCCTGATTCAGTAAGAGTAGAAAATTTATTCAATGATTTCTGATACTAAGAAAATTTAACATATTTGTCAACTGAAATTATAACAGTTCTTTTAAAAAATAAACTAGCAGTAGCAACAACAATATTAGCAGTTTGTATCATCCGATTGTGATTCTGCAATTTCTTACAGTACCATTTTATATATCCTTATTTATTACAGTAATAGCAGATAATATTATCACCCATTTTAATATAAAAATTACCAAAATACCACTTAAAATACTCAAAACACAGTAGTTAAAGATACACTGAAAACACAGCAAATAAACAAAAAATTATGAGAAAATAGAATATCTCTTCACGCACGGCTGCCAAGAAGACCACCAGAACCTCATTGCCACCACTAGAGACCAAGCTTCGCCGTACGTGCTGTCGTTGGAGATCCATGCGCTGCTGCCGAACACCACCGAACGGCTTCCCTTCAACCGGAAATCACTACATAACCCAAATGCATACCCAAATCTAGACTGGAGTTTGTGAAAAGGCCCTAAATCGTGCCAGAGAGCAGAAGATCGCTTGCTATCACGCGATCTGCTCTGCCTCGGCTTTCTCCTCTTCGGCCTTATGGTTTTGTGCACAGAACCAACCAATCGGGCTCCTCTGCAGCTTTTGTATTTGTGCAAGACCCGACACGCACGTGAACTGATCTCCTCCAGCAAACTTGACACACTAAAAGTCAAACAATCAGGAAAACGACTTTCTCCACTTCTTCTGTGTACGCTACTGTGCTGATCGCACTCTGAACTGGTCGTAGGTTGGTGATCGACTTCCTCCGGTGTCGGAAATGGATTGATCAACTTTTTTTTGGTTTGATGTAATCTGATCCCTAAACCTCTAACTCTAACTCTGATACCATATAAAGAGTTAGAAAGAAAATACTGAATATTTTTTGTGTTTCATTCCATAAGGTTGGGGTTATATCTATATAGAAGAATGATCGATGTATGAAAATATAAATCCCCTTATTAATGCTAGAAAAACAACTAATAATTACATAAAAATATTTCGTAATATATTTTGTAATATTTTAACAAGATTATTAATTTTGAAGCTTCTGTTTGTATGACTAGCTTATCTCATTTCTTTCACTCTTATACACCTTGTTCAAGTAATGAAATAGTATGAATTGCTGATAAATGTTTCTCTTCCATTGCTATAAAAGGTACTGTTAAAATTTACAAGGATATAGATCTCAAATCGGTTTTCCATGTCCCAAAAGATTCTAATAGTCGTGTTACTTTTGATGGCTCTTATTGTGCTTTCAAGACCAACATTCAGGGACGATAATTAGCATAGCTATAGAGATAGACATACTAAATTATTTTAGTGAAATTTCCTTCAAGAATAAAAAGGCTCAAGCTTTAAGTGATATGAATTCAACTTTTGGTTTAGAATAAATAATGTAATGACATCTTAGACTAGAACATCCTAGTTTCCTATGTGAAACATTAATTTTTATCTACGTTTAAAAGTTTGGATGTTTCATCACTTTACTGTGAAATTTGTCATCTATCAAAAGGTCACTTAGTACAATTTATGCCAAAACCCTATTGTCCTTTAAAACTATTTTAATATAAAACATAATGATATTTGAGGATCTTCTAAACTTACAACTTTATTTTAGAAAAATGGTTCTGTGACGTTTATTGATGACCATACTAGACTGACTATGTTGGATTTATCTTGTAAGCACAAAAATCTAAAGTTGAATACTTTTCAAGGACTTTTATAATATAATTGAAACACAATTTAAAGCAAATATTTGCATATTTAGATCATACAATGGAACCGAGTATTTTAATGAATGTTTAGAGAATTTTTTAAAAACTAAGGGCATTTTTCATCAACTCTCGTGTTGTGACTTTTTCTAATAAAATGGAATTGCCAAGAAAAAAATATACACCTTGAGATGTTAGGCTATTTTGTTTTAAAAAATATTCCAAACTATTTATCGGGGAAAAAATATTTTTAACTTTACCATTCCTCTAGACAAGTTAAAAGAGAGTTTTCCAATTTCCGGAATATACTTAGATATTCTCTTAAAGGTTTTTGGATATACTTATTTTGTTCATAATGCAAATAATGTTTTGATTAAAGCTCAACCCTAAACCTGAAAAATGTGTTTTTGTTAGCTATGCTCCTAATAGAAAATGATACAAGTGCTTTAGTCATGTTACCGAAAAAAAACTCATATAAGTATAGATATGACATTATTAAAACAAATCTTATTTTAGCACGAATCATGTTCAAGAAGAGAATATTGCAACTGAAGATGATTTTTGGCAAATTTATGAATCATTACCTAAAGCAATTTTGCCATCTAAGAACCAAAATAATACTAATCAAGTAGTAGAAATGAGGAAAGAATTAGACGGATGCCAAATATTCTGGAATCCAATTCAGATGGAGAAATACTGCAGAGAAATTCTAAGACTCTGGTCTATACTAGAAGCAAACTTCATACTACTATTCCAAGTGGCCCTTCAGCAGACCAATCCAGAATCCAAATAATGGTGGCCAAAAAACACAAGTACAACCCAAACTTGATCCTGTTCTTCAACAAAACTTAGATTTTACTGATTTAACCCCCCTATAGCTACTAGAAAAGGAGTTTGATCTTGTGCAAAGCATTACTATTCCAAAATACTTGTTTTATCAAACAATCTCTAAAAAACATAAAATATTTCTATAAAATATTTCCACTCTTTCTGTGCCTAGAATTAATTCAGGAAGCACTAAGTAACCCAGATTGGAGGTAGCAGTTAAGGAGGAGATAGATGCTCCTAAGAAAGATGGAACTTGGGAAATTGTTAATTTACCGAGAGAGAAGACCATTGTCCAGTAAGTGGATCTTCACCATAAAATGCAAGGCTGATGGGAGTATTGAAAGGTAGAAGACACATCTTTTAGCAAAAAGATTCACTTGGACCTTCAGAATAAACTACCAAGAAACATTTGCTTTGGTAGAAAAGATTGACCCTATTCAAGTTCTTCTCTTTGTAGCAGTGAGAAGAAATTGACCTTTATATTAGCTTGATTTAGAGAATTCTTTCTAAACAGAAAACTTAAAGATGAGGTATTTATTAATCTTCCACATGGATCTGAAAAAACCTTGGAAAAGAACAAATTTGTAAAAAATCTTTATATGAATTTAAATGATTCCCAAGAATCTAGTTTAAAAGATTTAATACAATAAGTAAAGAACATGAATATCCTCAGAGTCAAAACAATCAAATCATGTTTTATAAACATTTAAGATCTGGTTTGTTGGTCATGCTTATTGTCTATGTTGATGATATAATCATCATAAGAGATGTTTTACAGAAATTAAAACCCAAAATAAGAAGCTAGCTGGGGACTCTGACATTAAAGATTTCAGAATGTTGAAGCATTTTCTTGGTATGGAGTTTTCCATATCCACAGAAGGAATCTTTGGAAATCATTCTTGACCTACTTAGTAAACCAGTATGCTTGGTGCAAGGCAGCCGAGTCTCTCATAGAATCGAACATGAAGCTACAAGCTCTTGAAGCAAAGGATGTGGTGAATAAAAAAGAACAGTATCAAAGACTTGTATGTAGACTAATCTATCTATCAAATACTCGACCAGACATTATTTTTGCAGTAAGTGCGATAAATCAATTTATACACTCTCCAACCTAAAAGCATTTTGAAGCAGTTCATAGAATCCTTAGGTAGCTAAATGGAACCCTTGATAAAGAATTACTTTTAGGAATCACAATCACCTATAGATAGAGTTTTATAAAGATGCAGACTGGGCTGGAAGTGTCTCAGATAGAAAATCAACATCAGGATACTGTACCTTTATGGGAGGAAATTTAGTGATATGGACGAGTAAGGAAACAAACTCTGGTGGCCAAAAGTAGTGTTGAGGCTAAATATAGATCTCTTGCTCATGGAAATTTTGAAGTTTTATGGTTAAAGAGACTTCCTGAATTAAAGATCTCTATAACACTATTGATTTAGGTGTACTATGATAATAAATCAACAATCACTATTGCACACAATTCTGTTGACAGAACAAAACATATAGAGATTGATAAGCACTTCATCAAAGAAAAGATTGATAATGTAATAATTTGTATGCCTTATGTTCTATCTATCAATCTAGTTGCAATTCTAACTAAAAGGTTTCACAAGAAACAATTTGACAGTTTAATTTCCAAGTTGGAAATGTAAGATATTTTCATGCCAACTTGAGGTGTAGTATTGAAAAATTTGCCATTAGTGTCCAGATTCTAAATATTTACTTTCTCATTTAGTTTATGAGAGTATTTTTGTTTGACTAGGAAGATTTGTAGGATCCCAAGTGTAATTAGTTTTTTTTTTTTTTTTTTTTTTTTGATAAGATGTCCTCAAGCAATAAGTAAGACTTAATAAAATGTAGAATTAGAAAAAAATTAAAGCAGACTATTTCACTCTCCATTTTCAACCAGAATATTTTTCTTCTGTTTTCCTCTCAATCTACAATATGTAATGAAGTACCAGAAGTGCAACCAAAAAGGTATATAGAAAGACGAAATCTATGAAAAAGCAATCGATGAAAAAAATTAAGGGAATTACCCAATCCAGAAGACAAAAGCAATTGAGCTCAGGAATATAGCTCATATTATGCTTTCCAGTAACGATTTCCAGAGCCACAATTCCGAAACTGTAAACATCTGCCTTGTAGGTCAAGTAGCCCCACAGTGCATATTCTGGTGCCATATACCCTCTGCATATAATAAGATTTGAAAGGCTCTACATCAACGTGCAGAAAATGAATTTAAGTAAAAAATAAAATAAAATATGAACCTATATTATTAGAGACATCTGGCTTACATAGTCCCAGCAACTCGAGTGCTGATGTGAGTTTTTTCCTCCTCGTAAAGTTTAGCCAGTCCAAAGTCAGAAATTTTTGGGTTTAAATCCTTTTCAAGCAGAACATTTGTACCTTTTATGTCTCTATGAACAATTTTAAGCCTTGATTCTTCGTGAAGAAAAGCTAAACCTTTTGCTATCCCAACACAGATCTTATGCCTTGTGGACCAGTCTAGTTTCAATTGAGAATTTTCGGGGCCTGACACACGAAGTTAGTCTTGGTGAAACCTAAGATCAGGATTATCCTGTGACTGTAATAATAAAGAAAGAACAAAACTCACCAAATAGAGCACAAGCAAGGCTGTTATTCTCCATGTACTCATATATTAGCAATAGCTGATCTCCTTCTATACAACATCCATAAAGCTTTACAAGGTTTGGGTGTTGCAGACAAGAAATCATGGATACTTCGTTTAAAAATTCACGATTTCCTTGGTTTGATTTAGATGAGAGTTGCTTCACTGCAACTGCAGTTCCATCAGATAACTTACCCTGCATTGCACGGACAACATGTTGGGTCTAGCAAACACATTAGGAAGTGTACATAGATATGCATAAATGCTTACACATGTAAATACTAGAGCAAAATACAAAAGCAAACAAGCAAGCAGCGTAAGAAACAGTTTACAAAATAACTTATATAGCTCGGCCAGCATACCCACTATGGGAGTGATGGAAACCAAATTCACTGTGAAAAGACTTGAAGAATATAAAGTAGTTCTCTTGTGCTTAAACCCTAACCCTACTAAACCAAAATCTCAAGGAAAGTAGCAATGCAGCTAAAATTCAAGACAAATTAGAACAGATTGACACAAATTCAAGTGTAAACACAGTTTCCCATGCATAGGTTAGCCAGGATACCTTGTAAACAGGCCCGAATCCACCTTCTCCAATCTTGTTTGCAGATCCAAAATCACCAGTGGCAGCTCTAATTTGCTTTAAGGTAAATAAAGATATTTGGAGATCTAAACCTTTAAAACCTGTTCATAGAGAGTTACAATTGCTTCAGGAACTTGCAACTTCAACAAAGAACTACTAAATTTTTGTGCAACAACCAGAGACTATAACACGAGATTTCATAGTGATTTTTTGTATGCAAGTGATTAGAACATTAAGTTTATTTCATAATATTTATCTTAGAGAGAAAGGCTACAAATCGCATGTTTCAATGTTATAGCTAATTGATAACTCCATCATAGCACAGTGATGAATTCATGCCAAAACATTAACGAATTTGCATGCTTTTAAAATTGAAGAAACAATCAAGGTATATCGAAAAACCCCACAATGACTGTTCTGATAGTTGTCTTGTAAAACCATTAAACAAGAGATTGATAAATAGGATATATTTAAAAAAAGGATAAATAACGAAGCATAAATATATTGTGAACAAATACCAAAGGATATAGGTTGTTTTAATATATTTGTAAATTTACTTCTTATGTACACCGTCAGCATTGTGCCCAGCAAAATGGAATACAAGCACTAATAGTTATACATGTATCAGAAAACATAAGAAGAAAGAAAAAAATCCCATAATCAACACTAAGCCACTAAGAGAGCTTGTTATTCTACTCATCAAGTCAAAATCCTTATAAACCAGGGCTAAAAAAATTGAAAATTAACATGAAGAACTGGAACATGAATCTAAAATAGCCAAACCATTTTGTCTCCTTCTCTTGGCTTTCAGATGGCTTCTCCACCAAATGATACCTAACACCAAGCATATGATAGATAAGAATCCCACAATTCCAACAACAATTGCAGCTGTTTTTCCTCCTGCTCCTGAATTAACTGGGAATGCTGCACAGATGAACCATTTAAGTACTGACATTATTATGTACTAAAAGCTCATGAAGCTAAACTGACATGACACTTGAAATGGTTAAAATCCACAAATCAACAAAACATTGTGATGAGACTTGAATTCTTTTGATTTCAGGATAGATTAGTTAGGAGAAAATATTATTATCATTCAGCTATTATTTCAAAAAAAAAATTCTCATTCAGCCAATGTTGTTCAATAACTTTTGGAGCTTTAGTTCTTGGAAATTCAGAAAAAAATCTTGGCAAGCTTCTGCAACTTTTCACATGATTTTTTCCCTTTTTGAGTTTACATGTCTGTAAATGTAGTCTTCTAAGCTAAAACACTAAAAAAGGTTCATGCTTCATTTTCTGCTGTAATCTTATCAACGTGTGATTGCTTCACTAATTAGTTTGAAAACCAAAGTCGCTTAGAACACAAACAAAACTACTTCCTGGTATAAAGTCAATGCATAATTGTCTAAAATTACAACTGAACTTACTGGGTTCCACTGAAATAGCTGATATCAAGGGACCATAGACTCCACTTGCAGGAATTGCTGTGGTACCCTTGCCAGCCCAAGTGAAGCGGATCTCTAAAACATTATCAGTAACATTGCTAGTAACTCGCTTGATGAATGGAGACAAAGCGCCATGCGCTTCAGCCACTATATTGAAGTCCTTCTCTACTAGTTCTCCCTGCAACAATTAATGACAGTCCATAAGATTAACTTTAGTTTGAGCTTTCTAAAGAAGTACATCCTATCATGAGCATAGGGTGATTCACTTTATTACTCCATATATTACCTGATATATTCACTTCAATCATATGTAAAACAATCTAGCCAACAAACAAATTACTTGTAACTAAGAGAGATCACAGTTAACCACCTGAATGTAGATATCAAATATGCGCCTCCCAAGTTTACTATATTGATTCCCATTCATTAATTGGATCTCCGCAAAGTGCAGACTCACTTCATACTTTCCATTTTGTAGACAAAAGCCAAAGTACGTGAGAGAAAGAGGAGAAATTCGTGCAGTCTGGTACAGTTCAGGGACATTTGCCGATCGATTTTCTATAGTAAAACCTTTGTTTGAAAAATCATCGTCATCTTTGTAGTCTCCAGTGCTACTTAATCCCCAGTGGCTGACATCATTGATTACAGAATCAGCATTCTCCCTTGTATCTTTTTCATATGTAATTTCATTTACTTTGATAGCATCTCCACCACAATTAATGTGGAAAAAATGCTGATCTGCCAAGAAAAGTTATCTCAAACATTACTTCCAATGGACAAGAAGAGATAATGTTGAGAAGCCAATTATTCTATTTTTGAATAAAAGAAAAGGATATATGTATACTATTAGGAAGAAAATAGAAGATAGTAGAAAAAGGAGAATAAGCAATCCTCAAGCAGCAACCAACGAACAGAAAAAAACAAACTACAAAGAAACCTCAATGCATAACAGTTGTTCAATCCCTATGTAAATGAGCGAATGGACTGCTGAGTGTGAAAAGACCAGTTTTACTGTATAAATATTATTTTATTTTTCATATCAATTTAAGCTTATAGAAAAACTTATTTCACTCAAATCTCAGTTGCCTCTCCATTTGTGTTAATTCCTTCCAGCACTATGCTAACCTTTAGTTCTAAGCATGGTGGTCCTGTGCTTTGATCCATGCTTTTAGCCTAACAACATTGCCTATGAAATGGGATCTTAATTTATAAATGATAGATTGAATTCCTTCCTATCTGTTTAAGTTTTTTTAAAGAAAAAACAACTCAATTTTATTATTTAACAACCATAAGCCTCAACTTAAAAGAGATGCCCAAAATTGTTAACCCATGTCAGCAACAAAGGAGATTGGTAACTTAGTTGTCAATAAACTCTATAGTTCCTTTCGAGCCACAACATAACATTTGGTGCTCCTTTCTACCAAATCCATCCAAGGAGTAAAAAAAGACTACCATATAGCCTTCAACATATTATGCCGTAACACATATCAACAGACAAATGTAGAAATCATATAACTAGTAAGTCAAAAGCTAATGGTTGAGACGTAGCTAACTAAACTTTACATATATACATATACACACACACACATACAAATATCAGTAACAATCACAAAATCACATGTTGCAACCTTATTTTGTAAAATAATTTAAATATATCAGTAAATTAAAATTATAGTTTAAATAATAAATTTAGAATTACAACTAAATCCTAAAAAAAACTTTGTTATCAAATATAAATGGAATATGTTTCATCTCGATTCCTAAATATTAGGACTTGGAAACATAAAATTAGAATCTAAATCCCAAATAAAATGTATTATCAAGTGTTAATGCAATACAAATAGAAAACCAGTCTTGATTGTAGATAAATTTTCAGATGAATAAAAATATTTCTATTATAGATTCAATTAACATGTTATGATTTATTTAGCTGTCTCCAATAAAAATACTTCACTGTAGATAAACTTTGAGATAAAATAAAAAATAGTTCTACAATAAATTTATTAACATGTTATAATTTATTTAGGTACTCAAGAAAAAATCAATTAATAAATGAAACAATAAGTTTGATTTTGAAAGTTCATCTAAAATAGTTAAAATAAATCCTACATAAATTTTGTTATAAAATGCAGAAGAAATACAACTATATCATTTTTGAGAGATGGGGTAAAGATAGGGACTTAAACCCAGATTTCTTACTAAAAAGTCAAGATTTTCAATCGACAAGTTAGGTTTTTCGTGTTATAGATACCTTTTGATTCCTAAATAATAAGATTAGGATTTTTTATAAATTCAATTAACCTATTATAATTTATTTTGGCATCTGAAATAACATAAGTACATCAATAAAAGTTATTTTACCTAAAATATTCAAATAAAATAAAATACTCAAATTAACAAATAAAACAACAAATATATTATTACAATTTAACAAGTACATAAATGTAATGATTATGCATCTTGCACAATAAAACAAAATTCTTGTAAGATATTAATAAAAAATATTTTTGAAAATAATGGTTATAGACCTTGCACAATAAATCATAAAAAATTTTTACCGATCGTCTTGGCAAGCATGAACTAAACAAATTCAAGGTAGTATATGTTTAGATATTGTTATTGATGTAAATTTCTATTAATTTCACTCATTTTAAAATTAATAACTTAAAATATTTTTAAATAAATTTACATCAAATTTAAATTTCTTAAAAATAATTTACCATAATTTAGAAGATAGACATTAACTAAATATTCTAAAAGATAAATTGCCACAAATAACATGAATTTTAAAAAATAAATATATTTTAAATTTAATTAAAAATAAATTCTATTTGAATTCAAATTAATAAATAAAATAAATTATAATTTTTACATTGATTTTCATCACTCTCCCTTCATGTAGAAATTATAATCAGTAGATTTATTTTGTTTGAACACTTCTCTCCAATATTTCTTATTTAATCTTCATAAGCAGTTCTCTTCAATTGTTAATGTACTTCTCATCAATTTTAAATTATTGATGTACTTCTCATCAATTTTTCATAATTTAATACACTTTTCATCAAAATCTTCAATAATTTAATACATTTCTTATCAAAATTTTCAATAATTTGATGTCCTTCTCATTAAAATTTGCAATTAATTCTCTTGGAGCACTTCTCTCTAACATCTCTTGGAATATTTCTCTCCAAATCCCATCATTTTCAACCACATTACACAAATCAAATATTGTAGATCTGTTTGTATTTTCACAGCTCATAATCGATAATTTTCTCTTGTGAAAATGGGAGGTGAAACTAATGTAAAAGTGTTTGAGACCATATTTAATGTAGGAAATTCACTTGTTTTTTCTCTCTATATACTTATTTTTCTCACAGACCTATGATCAAGAAAGATTCTAATACCACTTATTGAGATTCAAATATTAATGTTCATGTGACTTAATTTTGATAATATTTTATATATTTTTTGAGAAATATTTCGGATATATTTTAAGAATATTCTTTAAAAAATCTTAATATTTTACCTATATAAGAATTTATAATTCTATTGATAATGTACTCTCAATTTTTATCATAATAAAAAATTTCTTCTTAATTTTACCCTTATATTAATCAAACTACATTAAACCTCATATATTTTCTTATTTCGTTATCGGGCTTGTGGGAAATAGGTTAGATGGCTTTCACCGGCCCATTTGGCCAGTCCGGACCAAGGGAACCCAAAACGCACAGTTTCACTTAAGTGAGTGATTTGGTGCGTTTAGATCCAAATGACATTGGGACATGATGTATATTTAAACCCGTCTCCTTCCCAAAGAAACCTTAACGCGACTCTCCTCTATAATTATCAACTGCAACCATCCAAAAGGTTCCATTTTTCTCTATTTTCTTGTGTTTTCTCTTGATTTCTTGCAAGTTAGTGGGAGTTCTCTTTGTTTCGGTCGCTGCAACAAAGATTTCTCATACTCTTCTCACTCCTGCGACCTTCACCATTGCCGCACACAAATCTAGTAATCCTCTTCACTTTTGCTTATTATTTTTATATAAATCATTTGATTTTTAGATAGGTTAGTTGGTAAATCTCATTTTCTTTCATGGTACTGGAGCATATTAGGAATGAATAGTCAAAATTTTTACCAAACCACTGCAAACCCGAACTCAAACCTTAAGGATTTGGCCGTAATAAATATGGATCCTTCAAATGTCAACAGTTTGTACTATCTTGATAAATCATTGAATTCTATCACGGTTCTTGTTCTGGAGATGCTTAATGAAGACAATTATTATACATGGGCAAAATCTATGGAACGAGTATTGAGTATACAAAACAAAAGGAGGTTTATAGATGAAACCTTAACACAATTTATAAATCCAACAGATCCATTGAGAACATGGTGTAATGATATAGTGATTATTTGGATATAGAATGCGCTTTCACCTGACATTAAGACCAACATATTTTATGCTCAAACGACACATCAACTATGACATGAACGAAAACAAAGACATGCTGAACAAAATGCAACCAGAGTGTATCAAATTAAAAAATCTATATCTATACTCACACAAAACTAGGAGCAAGTAAGGACTTATTTTTCAAAACTCAAATTCTTGATTGATGAACTCATAAATTATGAACCTATTCCCAACTGCAAATATGGGGGCCTTAAACCCATTGTTGGGTACTAGGATATGGATCATATAATGAGGTTTTTTATTGGACTAATAAGTCATATAGCTTGACAACAAAAATCTCGATAATGAAGCTTTTTCCTAGTTTGAATAAAGCATTTTCTATCATCCAACAAGAGGAAAAAATGAGAGAAATTTCTTTGAAATCTATTACTAACTAGGTCATACCTTTTAGTATAAAGGAAGTCAACAAACCACACAAAAATTCCAGTTCGAACAAGGAAAAATATTAGTATACTTATTGCAAGAAGATTGGACACTCTTTGGAAAGATGCGCACCCAAATAGATCTGTATGCACCAATTGCAACCTACTAGGACATACAACTGAAGTATGCTATAGAGATAAAACAATTAAATGAACAAAGGTCTCAAAGCAAGATTAGACAACCCACCATCAATTAAGCATCTTCTATTGATACACAAGCTGAACTCAAGGGAGAGGAGCACAATTTGTTGACAAATGATCAACTTCATCAACTTATGGCTTTCACTCAGCAAAGTCAAGCTATTGTCAATATGGTACAAGCAACTTCAGAGCAACCTTAAGATCAGAAACTCACAGCATTCTTTGGTATGTTTTCTTGTTTTAATGCTTGCACAATAGATCAAAATAAATACACATTGGATAATTGATATTGAGACCTCATATCACATGGTACACACACCACAATTATATATTGAGATAACATAAAATATTAAATTTAAAGTTGTATTACTAAATTGGGAAAGGGTATATGTATCTCATGTAGCAGTAGTAAAATTAAGTGAAACTTGTATTAAACAATGTATTATGTGTGCATTCATTTAAATTTAATTTAATATTTGTAAGAATGCTAACACGAGATATTAGATGTTGTCTAATTTTCTTACAACAACATTGTATCATCCAGAATCTTTCGACCTGAAAGACACTTGGAATGAGTGAGATTAAGTATGGATTATACTAGGTTAGACAACCTAAGGATTCAGAAGACACAAATCAACAAATATTTACAGGAATGACAGTGCAAGCTTCCAGCAAAGAAGAAAGAGACTTTGATGTGTGGCACTACAGACTTGGACACCCTTCATTCAACTATAGTTTTGATTTTTGATATGTTAGCAAACAAAAACTCTAAATTATGTTATGTATGCCAATTGAAAAAAATGCACAAACTTTCATTTTGTGATAGCAGTAATAAAGCAAAACAATGTTTTGATTTAATACATTGTGATATTTGGAAACCTTGTAATGAAATTTCTTATGATGGATTTATATATTTTTTTAACAATTGTTGATGATTTTACTAGATGTGTTTGGGTGTATATGATGAAAAACAAGGCCGAAACACGCATATATTTACAATACTTTTGCACTTTTATTGAAACTCAATTTGACAGGAAAGTAAGAGTGATTAGAATTGATAATTAAAGAGAATTCGAAATGAAAAGATTCTATGATAAATCATGCATAAAAAAAACTGCGTAGAAACTCCACAACATAATGGAAGAGTTGAAAGAAAGCATCAACAAATACTCAATACCGCAAGGGTACTGAAATTCCAAAGTGGAATGGACATCAAGTATTGGAGAGATTATGTTCTTATTGCTATATATTTAATTAACAAAGCACCCTCTTCAGTGCTAGGTGGCAAGACATCTTTTGAAGTTCTACATAAAAAGAAACCAAATTATTGTCACCTAAAAGTATTTGGATTTTTGGCTTTTGCGTATATTTTAATGAGTGAGAGACAAAAATTCAATGCAAAGACAAGAAGATGTGTGTCCTTAAGGTATTCTTTTGGTACAAAGGGATACAAATTGTTAGATGAAAAAACCGGTGAAGTCATTATTTCTAAAAATGTAATATCTCATGAAAGAGTATTTCTTTACAAGAATATATTGGTAAACGAACTGGAATCAAACACTTTTGTGCAAGATAACACTAGAGACCAAACAATAGGTCAAGATAGCCTAGATATAAAAGTTAGGAATCCCACACAGATAGAAAAAATATCTAGTAGTCAAGAAAGGATCGATGGCGAAGGAGAAAGAAGAGAAGAATATGTGATTAGATTCAAAGGAACACTAACTACATGGAGCAGCCTGATCCAGAAGTTTGCAGTGGTGGTGTTGTTTCCCTATCAAGAACATTCACATACAGTAAACTTACGGGAAGACACAAGAAGTACATACTTGTTGTAGCATCCCATGATGAACCAAGTTCATATAAGGAGGCTAGCAAAGACCTAAACTGGAAAGATGCAATAAAAAACGAACTCCAAGCTCTTGAAGAAAACAAGACCTAGAAAGTAGTTGAGTCATCAACAGAGAAGAAAGCAATCGGATGCAAATGGGTCTACAAGGTGAAATTCAAATCAGATGGGACCATTGAACGGCACAAAGCTAGATTTGTTGCTAAGGGTTTCACCCAAAGAGAGGATCTAGACTATCACGAGACATTCTCATATGTGGCCAAAATCATTTCCATAAGAATATTGTTAGTTCTAGCTGCGATCAAATGATGGCATCTTCAACCGCTAGATGTCAACAATGTTTTCTTGCATAGAGACTTAAATGAAGAGGTATATATGGAACTTCCGTCTGAGTATCAAAAAGCGGAGAAAGGAAGGTATGTAGATTACTAAAAAGCTTGTATGGGATTGAAGCAAGCATCCAACCAATGTATGCTAAGTTTTCCGAGTTTATTATCCAACAAGGATTTAAGTAGTCCAAGCATATTACAATTTATTTGTGAGAACTAACGGTGAGAGTTTCACAGTTTTATTTTTTTATGTTGATGATAGTATTATAATAGGTAATGATAAAGGTGCAATCAAAGAATTAAAAATAGTACTAAATAACAAATTTTAAATTAAATATTTTAGAAATCTAAAATATTTAATTGAAATTGAAGTTGTTAGGTCAAAGGAAGGAGTTTAGATATGCCAGAAAAAATATGCCTTAAACTTTGAAAGATATGGGGGTTCTAGGAAGCAAAACCTCATCACTTCCTTTGGATCAAAATATCAAGCTTTCAAAGGACAAAGGAGGCCAATTCTAGATCCAATGACATACAAAAGGTTGATTGGAAGGTTGATGTACCTCACATTAACTAGGCCAGACTTAGCCTACTTTGTCCAAGTCTTAAGCCAATTCATTGAGAATCAAAGAGATTGTCACTTGAAGGCTGCATCAAGACCTATTTTACTCAAATACATATGAATTAAAACTAAATACCGATACAAATAGTGATTGGGAGAGATACCCAGACACAAGATATTGTGTTCTATTGGGGAACTCACTGATATCCTATAAGTCCAAAAGAAAACAAACAATCTCTAGATCCTCAATGAATGCGGAATATAAAGTTATGGCCAGCATATGCTGTGAATTAACTTGGATTAGACACCTACTTGATGATCTTAAGGTATCTAATTTAGAAGCAACAGACTTGTATTATGATAATAAAACAGTCATACATATAGTTGTCAATCCCGTGTTTCATGAGAGAACAAAACACATTGACATAGATTTTAAATTATTTAAAGACAAGGTGTAAGAAGGGAGCATAGTGACAAGGTATGCGAGCAGCAAGCAACAGGTAGCAAACATCTTCATTAAACCTCTATCTAGCTGTCTTCTCAAAGAGCACATGATTAAGATGGAATCAGAAAACGTCTACTCTTCATCTTGAGGAGGGATATTATCGGGCCTGTGGGAAACAAGCCAAATGGCTTTCACCAGCTCATTTGGCCGGTTCGGATTAAGAGAGCCAAAAACGCATGTGAAATCGGGACAGGATGAGTATTTAAACACGTCTCCTTCCCAAAGAAACCCTAACATGACTTTCCTCCGCAAACGCCACCTGAACCATCCAAAAGCTTCCATTTTTCTCTGTTTTCTTGTGTTTTCTTTTGATTTCTTGTAGGTTAGCAGGAGTTCTCTTTGTTTCAGTTGCTGCAGGAAGGATTTCTCATACTCCTCTCACTCTCACGACCTTCACCGTCGCCGCATGCAAATCTGGTAATCCTCTTCACTTTTGCTTATTATGTTTACACAAATCATTTGTTTTTTAGATAGATTAGTCGGTAAATCTCATTTTCTTTCATATTTTATTCTTTACTTTTTGTGATTGTATTTATTAGAAGATTTATTTTCTCAACAATTAGACAATAAGTAGTTTAAGGATCAAGGAGGGCATTATAATTCTTATCTCCGTGCTACATAAAAAGAGATTTTATAGAGATATTTACGCTACTCGGTCTTGGATATTATTGATTCAAAATAACACGACAATATCTTCTTATATTTGCAATCAGCTAGCTAGCCTTACCATGCATTACCACTATGAATTTAACTAGATTGGATGTGTGTATTTGTGTGTTTGAGTTTGAATATGTTGAAATTATGAATTTCAAGGGAAATGTTTCTAATGAGATTTCCATGTGATGATAAGATACTTACATTTCTCACATTTTTCATTTCTACATGGAAGAGCTCCACGCCTATAATCCAAGAAAAGAAAAATCAATTAGCACAAGATAGACACCATATAAGGAAAATTTATATGTATATTAGAGAAGCAACAATGATTGAGTTGATCAACCAGCTACAGTATACAACCACTATAAACAGAACATCTATACAAGATTTTTAAGTCCAAGCATTGCCTCCCATTAAAATGGCAATGCTTTAGCAAATCCAATTAGTGAAACAGGAAAGTAACAAAATGAATATTGTATAATTAGACATGTTAATGATGATCACTTGAATGGTAAGAAGGGAAGAAATATACAAGTTTCTTTCCATTGAAGAGCTTCTGAATAAGTTTGTGTTAGAGTTTCTGGTGAAATAGCAAAGCAGAAAAAATGATTAGCAATTATGATCAAAAGATTCTGTACATAGAGCAGCATACAGAAACAAATGTGTATATTTTCAATAAGAAATTAAAATATACTTACAATATTCGCTGACAAGCAGGTTTCTCACTGTCTTGCCACGTGAAATTATTATATGAAAGATCCCTGAAATAAGAATTGAAACAGGTGCATTTTCTGAATACTTGAGCGGATAAAAAAAATTCTAACCCACACCTCGAAGAAGTGTATATATATATATATATATTTTCTAAGCCATTAACATTATCCACTAGATTTCCACTTGATAATTTAATTATTTGATATTTAATATAAGCATGGATAATTATCAAAAATAAAATATAAGCATAAATTGAAATATTTCCTATATTGAGAGAGAGAGAGAGAGAAAGGAAATAATAGTCAAAATGAACATGTGAACTACACTTACAAACTAATGCCTCTCCTCAAGATTGCCTCAGTTATATCTCCACTAAGACTGTTGTTACTTAGAAAGCTGATCAACATTAGAACA
Source organism: Carica papaya (assembly GCF_054855325.1). Taxonomy (NCBI): domain Eukaryota; kingdom Viridiplantae; phylum Streptophyta; class Magnoliopsida; order Brassicales; family Caricaceae; genus Carica; species Carica papaya. Next base: position 16,079,791 of record NC_142317.1, read on the forward strand.
AGATGTCAATATGATTTATGTATTGTGATTACATACCAATTCTCTGGAACTAGTTCATTTAAAGAAAAATAACCTTACATGATTTTGAAACTTTGAGATATAGTGGTAACGGGAAGTTGTCCACGCAATTTATTAAAAGTTAGATCCCTGTCCAAAAACAGAACGCAATGCACTCTTCACTCCTTACCGGATCAATTGAGCCTTCCCGTGATAAATAAACTAATATCTAACTTAAGGAATACATGATCAGATCATAGAGAAGGGTGATAATGTGGATAGCTCATTCTTGTAAGATATTTCAAGAAAATAATAGAGTAGAAGTAAAATTAAGCAAGGACAATTTATTGTTGTAATATATTGCAAGCAAGTATTCAATAAGTAAAATAAAGAAAGCAGATTATACATATGAACAAGATTAGAAAAGGAAACTTCCAAAAGATATATATACACACACATATATATACATATATATTATCCTAGATTATATGTTCAGACAACTAATAGATGATTGAATTTCCATTTTTCAGCATGTTTCAGTTTTTGTTTAATAAAAAAAGCTAGATTGGGTAATTATCCATTATGGCTACTGTAATTAAGAAAACTTAACTACCATAAAATATTCTTTTATCCAAAATCATAATAGCTCACTAAAATCAAAATCAATTTCGCAACTGTAAATCCATCAAAACACACTAATAAATTAAGCCTTAAACCCGTTAAATCAAGCATTATGGGTTTCAAATAAAGTGGTGGTATCTGAACCATTAGAACACTGTGCTAACAGTTCCAGCATGTTTCAGGTAATGAATTAGAGATGTTTCTATACTCCAAATTGCATTTGTTTTAAACCTAGTCTATCATCATCACAATCGAAGATAGTCGTAATTTACATAACAGGTACATAATTCAAATAATTTCACTTTCTCAATTTTACAATTATGAATTTGCATTACTTCTTGTCAATGAATCAATTACACAAACGTCTAATTTGAATTAAATATAGAATCGACTTTAAATATGTAATGTTATTATTTGTATTTCTATTACATTTATATCTTGTTCCTATTCCATAAAGCTTGAATTTGAATAAACTCCATGTTAGTCAATCAAGCTGGCGGCTCCTATCATTCTTTCTTAAACAGTAAAATTTAATATATTTAAGTAGACAAATATAATCTTACATATATCATAGTTCTTTTCTTGCTACTACTATCATCTCCTCTGCTTTAGTTAAACAACATGAATCTGATTAGCAAGCTGAGTTTTCTCATTGAAAACAAGTCATGACAACTGAATTAAATGCTCTTCTTACTAATGATTGTGATAGCTTGTTCATCCACCAGTTAGTGCTAATATTGTCAAATGTCACTGAATATATAAGGTAAAAGAGAACATTGATAGCTTTCTAAAGTGTCATAAAGTTCAATTGATTGCTTAATATTTTCAACAACTTGTATCGATCTTCATGAAACTTACAGTCCAGTTGTCAAGCCCTCTTGATATAATCCCAGATGGACCTAAACAAGTCCCGCAAAAAGAGTCCCGCAAGAAGCAGGAATCCTGCAGTAATCAGGATTCCCGCAGGATAACCACCTGCGAGCATGCAGCAGCATGGGCAAGAAGTTGAATGTGCACGGCACGCCATGCCACACGCGCATATGCAGCAAGCACACTGCGGGCTCGCATGCATAGCAGCGCGCACGCAGATGACACCCAGGAAATGCCCGCGGGAGGGGGATTATACTCCCTGGATTGATGGGGTTTGCCCCTACAAGGATTCCCACGAGTCCAAAGCCAAAAAGGAAACTAACTTAAATTGTTTTATGCCCAAAATCCACCCAAGAAGGCCCAAAAAACCCACCCCAAGGAAGGTGAAGACAAGATTCAAGGGATTTTGCTCTTAACTTCAAGAGACCGGTCCAAAATTCAATTAAAGGGCCCAACCTGAGAGCCCAAGGGAGGTCTAAGGGGAATTTGGCCTTTGAAGGCCCAAGAGAAGACCAGGATGCAAAGTGGACCCACGGCTATCACATTCCGTGCATGTGAGCACCCTTGCTCACATGTGCGGGCAAGGGCATGCGTGAGGAGAGGAACTTGCACACGCGAGATTCTCCCACATGGGAGGGAACACCCACCCGAATCCTTCTCCTCCCCCAAGTCCAATTCTTGAGTCATTTTCTGACTTAGCATGCAGCAAAAGATCAAGATAAGAAGAGAAGAGTCCAAGAAGAAGTCTAGAGCAAGGAGTCACGGGAAAGCCATCCTGTGCGGGAAAGACTCCCGCCCATGCGGGAGAGTTCCAACTGGAGAGGGAGACTTCCTTCCCCTCTCTTTTCACATGTTTTCCTATGTTTTTTAGTTTTCTTTTTAGGTAGGATTCATCACCAAGAGGAATTGTATATGAATTGAATATAAGAGTTCAAAGAAAGGATATTCAAGGTGAGTTTTGGCCAAAGAAGAAATCCTTCCTAGCCAAATCCCTCTTCAAGTGTTCTATCCAATTTCATTCTTCTTCAACTTCAAACTCTACAATTTAATTAATTAAATACAAGGAAGATCAAGCTGAGATGATGTGAAGCACTTCAAGTCAACGTGGATGCAAGAATCGGCCAGGAGAGGAGAATAGCTATCCACTTTAATTTTGAAGTCCTTCAATTATTATTTTAACTGAGTTTTAGATTAAGACAATCTAAGAGTTTGAGATAGATTATGGTTTGATTTTGTTTAGAATAAATCTGGTGAAAGTCTATATAAAAGGCTTATCCTTAAGTTTTAAACACAATTAAGTTAGGATCAATAAAATTTCAGTTTATTTTTACATTTAGCTTATGTTAATTGTGAGAGTTAGAATTCATCAAGTAAGTTGTTTCAACCGTCTTCTGAGAATCGACTTATTGGTTAATTCGTTACGTCTTTTCCATTCCTATTTTATTTTTTAATTACCTTGTTTTACATTCATAGGTTAAGTGTAGGTCAAGTAAGAAGGGTTTATTTTAAAAATTTAAATCTTTCTACATGCTGATGTGTATATGGGGGCTTTTGATCACAATGTTAGTCCTGGGTTCTGCATCACCTCTACTATTCATACTATTTCGTTAATTCAACAACTCAATGTCAATAATGCTTTCTTTATAGTTTTCTCAAAAAAAGAAGTTTATATGAAGCAACTTTAGAGATTTGATAACTCAGAGTATCCTTACATGTTTGTAAACTAAACAAGGGTATTTATGGTCTTAAACAAGCCCAAGTCGTGCAGATATAGCTCTCATATGGTTATAATCATGTTTTATGTTGATGATATTACCCTCACTGCTTCTTCTGGCAACTTGTTAGAGTCTTTTCTTGTGAAAAATAGGTTTTTAGTGACTAATCTGAACACGCATTATATTTGAGTATTTAAATTTCTCACAAAAATGGGTACACTATTATATTGCGTCATCATAGTAAGCCTCTAGCTACTCCTATCTACCCGTGGTCAAATTGGTAAAGGTTATAGTTCCCTGCATTCAAATTTTATTTCATATTGCAGTGTTGTTGAAGCCTTGCAATATCTTACTTTGAATCGTCGTGAGATTTCCTTGGCAATAAATCAAGCTTGCGAACATATGCATGAATCTTGAGAGGACTATTTTCAAGTTGTCAAAAAAATATTACGCTACATATGAATTTGAACATTAATGCATATCTGTATAATTTTGTGGCATGGTAAATTTCTGACTCAATATATGTGATTAATTCTTGATAATTTTAATATTCGTAGTTTGAGTATTAGTCAAGTAATAAAAAACCACAAACACAAAAGACACCTAATGGCCGGTTAACTAGGATCAGGTAGAGAGGACATGTGGACTAGCTTAGATTAGATTTTCCAAGACTAATATAAAAGAACCTAAATATAAACTTTACAAAACTTATTTAGCCTAGACTTTTTGAAAAAAAAAAAAAATTATACTTCAAATTTTATTAGTTATTTTATTTTAGTTTTAAATGTTTAAACCTTTTTAATTTTAGTTTTTTAAATTATAAAGAGTTTAATTTGAGTCATCAATGTGTCAAACTTTTTAAAATTTATATCATCATGTAGACAATCATAAAAAAATAGTTTAGTAATTTTGTATAAATTTGTTGCAGACAAGTGGGGATACCTGCTACCACAATATTTCTTTTCTTCTTCATTCTATTAGGATATTTTTCGGATGCCAGGTGCCTATATAATGATACCCTCCTTATTCTATCATGCAAGGAAAATCATAGGAATCCTTCTCCTCTCGAAAATCTTCATTTTCCTTCCCTAAAATCCTCATAGTATCAGAGCATCTCTAATCCAAAAGCTTCAATCCAACTGAGCCAAATCCTCAGATGGCCGCGGATGAGCAAAATTCCTCTCTACCCGAAGTACTCTCGGGTGCTTATATACCTACACCCACCAATACCAGACCAGTGGAACAGACTTCATCATTTATCACCCACCACAAACTCAACGGTAACAACTATCTGCAATGGTCTTCGTCAGTGCTGCTGTTCATCTGAGGGAAAGGATGTGACAAATACAATGGCAACACCGCCACAAGCACACGACCAAAATGTGCAAGCCTGGAAGATTGAAAATAGCATGGTCATGTCGTGGCTAGTAAACTCCATGATTCTCGAGATTGGAGAGAGCTTCTTACTCTACGAGACTGCGCACGAAGTCTGGGAAGCTACTCGAGAGTTCTACTCCAGTCGGGATAACACGTCGGTCATCTTCGAGATTGAATCCGCCCTCCATGAGCTGCGACAAGATGAGATGTCTGTTACCTAGTATTATAATTCTCACACTCGTAATTGGCAGCAGCTTGATAGCTTCGAAGAACACAAATGTAGCTGTTCGGAATACGCAAAGAAGTTCAAAAAGATTGTTGAACAAAAGAGAATATTCAAGTTTTTAATGGGGTTGAACAAAACTCTAGATAAGTAAGAGGACGAGTGTTAAGTACAAAGCCCTTACTAAGTATTCGAGAAGTTTTTTCTGAGGTCCGCCGCAAGGAGAGCCGGAAAAAGGTGATGATGGGAGAAACCCAGCTCGCTCAACTAAGTGAAAACGCCTCGGAACTCACCACCCGGGTTACTGATTTTCGAGGAAAGAGAGGACGGCCATGGTGTCAATTCTGCAAAAAACCAGACCATCTTCGTGAGAAATGCTGGAAGCTTCATGGAAAACCAGGAGAGAAGAAGCCTATCAGACCATAAATTCATCACAAAAATCTAGCAACCTCGAATGATCCATCAAACACTCAACCGATAGCGCTCCCTTCAGTCCAGAACAGATGGAGGCCCTCCTAAAGATGTTTTCACAAAAGGGTCTTCTCGGTAATATTTCAATTGCACAAAAAGGTAATTCCTTACTTTGTTTATCTGCCTATTCCACAAAAAGGCAAATGTAGATTGTGAATTTAGGGATATCTGATCATATAACAGGAGATTGTTCACTGCTTCACCAATACAGTGAGTGTAAGAAGGTATTTTCTATAAAAGTTGCTGATAGAACAAGTTCTAGAGTGGCAGGAATTGGCTCAACTAATATATCACCATGTTTGACACTACATTCAGTTCTCTATGTACCCAATTTGGATTGCAATTTGTTATCTGTGAGCAAACTATCTAGGGACCTGAACTGTATTTTTAAATTTGACACTGATTTTTATGTATTTTAGGACTTAACTTCAGGGAAGACGATTGGCAGTGCTAGGTTGGAGTCAGGACTATACCTTCTACCAGTTAAAACACCTCCTTCAAATGGACAAACTTCAAATGTAGTATGTACTAATTCAGCTTCTGTAGGATATTCAAATGATGACTACTCTATCATATTATGGCATTATTGATTAGGACATCCAAATTTTTTGTATTTGAAACAACTGTTTCCTACTTTGTTCAGAAATAAAAGTCCACTTTAATTTTAGTGTGAAATATATCAATTCTCTATACATATTCAAAATTCCTTTCTGATTTTGGCATATAAACCCTCAAAACCTTTTGCATTAATCCATAATGATGTATGGGGACCATCACGGGTAAATAACATCACTGGTATAAAATGGTCTGTATCCTTCATTGATGATCACATTAGAATTATCTGAGTTTTCCTTATGAAAGAAAATTTTGAAGTGGGCCAAATATTTTAGAAATTCAACATTATAATTCAAAACTAATTTCACACCACAATAGAAGTGTTGGAATCAGACAATGCATGCGAATATTTTGAATCCACTCGGGGAAAATACCTTACTGATCAAGGCATTATCCACCAAAGTTGATGTGTTTACACTCCATAGCAAAATGGTAAAGCCGAAAGAAAAAAGAGACATATTCTTGAACTTACTCGATCGCTTATGTTTACTATACATGTTCCCAAATATCTTTGGGGAGAGGCTATCATCACCACTACCTACTTGATCAACAGAATGTCTTCCCGTATACTCAAACTTAAAACACCTTACAAAACTCTCCTTCAAACCTCCCCTAAATCTCACATTCTAAACACAGTCCCGTTTAAAGTCTTTGACTGTTCTGCTTATGTTCACATCCATACTCATCTCAGGGGAAAAGTAGACCCAATGGCCCTTAAATGTGTATTTGTTGGATACTCATCAAATCAGAAAGAATACAAATGTTCTTTCCCAGGTACCTGTTGGTTTTACAACACTATGGATGTAATATTTTTTGAAAACCAACCATTTTATCCAACTTTTAATATTCATGGGGCGAATTTCACTTAGGAATATCAATTGTAAGATGTGAACACACCTCCTCTACATATCTCTTTGATAAATTCACCTTCTCCAACAACTAAATCAGTCCCTAAAATTACAAAAGAGTTGATTGAACCTAATGTCCCTAAAAGTACAAAAAAGTTTGAACTTGTCACAGAAACTGATAGCACATTACCTACAAAAAGTGAGTTACGTGTCTATATTAGAAGAAATAAGACTCAAGATGGTAAAGTATCTGAACCAACTACGCATTGTCATGAATCAACTCCTAGACCACGCACTCAGAATACAACAGGTAATGAAATCTTTGACTCATCGACTGATATTGATACTGAGTTACCTATTACTTTACAAAAAGATGTTCATTTTTACATCATGCATCCCATATAAGATTATGTCTCATATGGTAAACTGTCTTCAACATATCATGCACTTGTAAGTAAACTAGACAGCAACACCATGGAACCAAAAACAGTTCATGAAGCACTCAAGTTTTCATAATGGAAAGCTGCAATCCAAGAGGAAATCAAAGCACTTGAGAAGAATGGGACATGGGAGTTAACTGAACTGCCTTCAAGAAAAACCCCAGTAGCATAAAAATAAATATTCACTAAAAAGTATAATCCAGATGGAAGTGTGAATCGGCACAAACCCTGTCTTACTGCTAAAGGTTTTACTCAGTTATATGGAATTAATTATCAGGAGACATTTGCCCCAGTTGCCAGGCACAACACTATCCGGGTACTATTCTCGTTAGTCTCAAATCTTGATTGATCTCTTTATCAACTTGATGTGAAGAATGTTTTTCTCAATGGCAATCCAGAAGAAGAAGTGTATATGGAAATTTCACCAGAACTTTAAATGAACTCACAAAACGTGTAAACTAAAAAAGGCATTTTATGATCTCAAGCAATCCCCGAAGGCATGGTTTGATAGATTCACCAAGACAATGAAACATATTAGATATGAACAGTGCCGATCCAATCACACATTATTTGTCAAACACAGTGTCACAGGCATGAGAGCTGTTCTGATTGTGTATGTTGATGATATTATCTTGAGTACTGATCATGTTGAAGAAATTCAGAGACTTAAAAGCTTTCTAGCCAAAGAGTTTGAAATCAAAAACCTTGCGATACTCAAGTATTTTTTTTAAAATGGAAATAACTCGGTCTAAGAAAGGAATCTCTATATCACAATAAAAATATGTCATGAATCTCCTAAAAGAGACAGATATACTTGCTTGTAAACCCGCAGAAACACCTATAGAGTCAAATGCTAAGCTAGATCTCAAAACTAATAGTAAATCTGTTGATAGAGAAATATATCAGAGACTTGTAGGCAAGTTTATCTACTTAGCTCACACAAGACCTGACATCAGTTTTGCAGTGAGTACTGTGAGCCAATTCATGTCTCAACCTACTGAAGAACACATGAGTGCAGTATATCGGATTCTGAGATATCTAAAAATGACACCAGAACAAGGATTATTCTTTCAAAAAACAATGAACAGAAACATTGAAAATTTTACTTATGCAAGCTGGGCAAGATCAGTAACTGATAGGAGATCCATATCTGGTTATTGTACATATGTGTGGAGCAATTTAGTCACTTGACTAGCAAAAAATAATCTGTTGTATCAAGAAGCAGGGTTGAACCTGAATTACGATCACTTACTCATGGGATATGTGAAGGAGTGTGGCTGAAAATGATACTACTTGAACTAAGATTCTCAGTTCCTACCCCTACGAAACTCTGGTGTGATAATCAATCAAACATTAGCATGGCAAAAAATCCTGTGTACCATGATAGAACCAAGCATGTTAAGATTGATTGACACTTTATCAGGGAGAAAATTGAATACCAGGCCATAACACTACCATATGTTCCAACCAGTCAATAAACTGCAAACATACTCACAAAGGCACTACCAAAAAGGGCATTTAATAACATTGTATCCAATTTAAGATTACTCATTATCTATGTAACCTAGATTAAGGGAGAGTGTAGAAAATCATAAAAGGATAATTTAGTAATTTTGTGTGAATTTGTTGTGGACAGGTAGGGATGCCCGCTACCACAGTATTCTTTTTTTTTTCATTCTGTTAGGATATTTGTCGGGTGCCAGGTGCCTATATAATGGCACCCTCCTTATTCTGTAATGCAAGGAAAATCAGAAAAGGAATTCTTCTCCTTTTGGAAATCTTCATCTTCTTTCCCTAAAATCTTCATGTGTTCAAACTAATAACATTAAATTATTTAACTAATGCTCAAACCACAAATATTAAAATTACTAAAAATGAACCATATGTATTGAGTTTAAACAAACAAAATTTGTTGATAAGAATTTCATACTAAGTAGAATATTATATTAGTTAAAGTTCTAATAATATAATTTTACTCTATAATTAGAGTACAACTAGAATAAGGATAGCCCATTTATATATGTCTTTTAAATGTAAACACAAGAAATAAAAAATAAAATTAGAAATTTATTTTCTCCAAGAACTTCATGGTATCAGACACAAAAGAATGTTATTTTAGGATTTTGAAAAAACTCTAAAACAAGCAAAATAGGCCAAAGTTGGTACTCAATTACCCAAGAAACCAAAGTCAACATTACCCAGACAGAGTCACCGCTCAACCTCGGCCAAAACAGCCACAGTTTCCGCGCGTGTCTGCCATATGCACCGCCGGCAGCAGAAGCGCATGTGCCACACGCGCCGCCAGCTTCATCCCATTCGGCCTGAAAAACGGTGAAATACAGTCAGAAAAGCCTGATTGAGACAAATCTGGTTCCTTTTCGCACAAAATCCGACTTGATCGTGATTATCCGACCTTTTTTTCACGCAACTGCACGCATTCGGAAGATTTGCCGTTCTGCGCCCTTCGTTGCTCTGATCCAGCCGATCCGCGTCTGAAGACGGGTCAACTGATCCTCCTGCACACCATGCTACTCCGATCGCGCATTGAGTCGCGCTGCATTTACCAGACAAAGCCCCTCCCTAGTGTTAGTCCGCTTTTCCACGCACGGGACATCTGGTATGACCATTCCGCGCGCCAGACCACTCTGATCTAGTCTGTCTGCACCTGAGCAGAGCTGTCTGCATTCGAGCTGGTGCCGAACCGAGCCGAGCCAGATCTAGTTCCGATTTTTTTATCATTTTTTCGATTTTTTTATATCCCTTTTTGGTTCCTTGGTGCAAATAGGAGGTCCGTTTTTCATTACCGGGTATTTTTTTCTTTTTATTTTTTTCATTCTAAGATGACATAAATAAAAAAGATGAGTGTTACTAACTTTGATAATCTTTAATTACAAATTAGTCCCGTAAAATTTAATAAAACTAACTATTTTACTTGTTCGAGATTTTATTTATTATTCATCAAATTTAAAGAATTGGAAGGTTACATTATTGGTGAGGTGAAAAAACCAGATGTTGGTAGTTTAAAATATAATAGATGGGACTCTGAAAGCTAATTGATAATATCATGACTCATAAATTCCATACAACCCCATAATACCAGAACATACCTGTTGCTTAACACTGGAGAAAAAATATGAAATGCAGCATCTCTTACATATTCATAGATGGGTAATGATGCTCAGATTTATGAACTCTGAAATAAAATTCATGGCACAGAGTAAGGAAAAATAACTATTTCTCAATATTTTTCTGAACTGAATGGATTATGGCACGAGTTAGATTACTATCAAAATTTTTAAACAGAGTGTCCTGCAGATGCAGTTAAATTTCAAAAATTGTTAGAAAAAGAGCAAATCTATAATTTTTTAACTGGTATGAACACCGAATATGATCAAATACGGGTCGAAGTGCTTGGTAAGGATCCATTTCCTTCATTAAAACAAACTTATACTTATGTTCAGTAAGAAAATAGTACAAGAAATGTCATACTTCATATTGCACCAGTTGAGAATGTTGGATTAGTAGCTCAATCTGATCTATCCAGAGATATATGTAAGTGTGACTATTGTGGCAAGCCAAGACACACTAGGAAAACTTGTTGGAAGTTGCATGAAAGACCAATTAAAGGTCGAGGAAGAAGAAGAGGTGGAACCACAAGAGCTCAAATAAATTTTGTTGAAGTTAGGGGAACATCTAGTTCACCATCCATTGGAGCCTTTTCCATAGAAGAAATTCAAAATTTGAAGCAACTTATGAGTCAACTTAACTCTCAATCAACTGTTGGCACATCAAATATGGTAAAATTAGGTATTGTTATCTTATTTCCACTCCTGATAATTGGATTATATATTCTATAACTAACAGACACATGACAGGCTCTTTTATAGAATTCTTAACCTATTCTTCTTGTACTGAAAGAGATAATATCCGTATAGCAGATGGGTCATACATCCCCTTGTTAGGAATAGGTTCCATTAATTGTACTTTTACTATTACATTGTCTTCAGTTTTACATGTGTCTAGTTTTTCTGACAATTTTTTATTTATTAGTACCATATCTAAAGATCTCAATTGTAAAATTGAATTTTTTTCCTGATCATTGCATCTTTCAGAATCTTCAAACCAGAAAGAGGATTGACACTAGTAAGTTGCAAGATGGCTTATATGTGTTGAATAGACATCTGAACTTAAGTGAAAATCAAACAATTATTGGAAATAAAGAAGTCAATATGGAGATACTACAATGGCATCGACGATTGGGACATCCTTCCTTTCTTATTTTATAAAAATTATATTTTAAATTATTTAAAAAAACTTTTTTGGAGTGTTTATTTTGTGATACATGCGAATTTGTTAAACATAAGAGGAGCTCTTATCATTTAAGTAATAATATAAGTACTTATTCTTTTATGACTATTCAACTCTTATGTGTAGGGACCTACTTAGAATACCTCTCTTTATGGTCATAAATGATTTGTTACTTTTATTAACTGTTATACTAAATTAACATGAATTTATCTGTTAAAAGCAAAAAGTGATGTATTTTCATGTTTTTAATCTTTCCACAAAATGATACGTACACAATTTGGTGTTAAAGTTAAGATTCTGCAAACTGACAATGATACAAAATATATGGATAGTGGGTTCCATGCCTACCTAAAATCAAACGAGATAATTCATCAGACAAGTTGTATCTACACCAGTGAACAAAATGAGGTTTCTGAAATAAAAAACAGACACATATTGGAGGTACCTCGGTCACTAATGTTCACCATGAATCTACCAAAAAGTTACTAAAAAAACCTCATTGGGTTTATATATATCTCTAGGGGAAAATTCTATTGTAAAAAGTCTTAATCAAGAAGATAATATTGGATATCTAAATAAACCAGACTTGAAAATGTATTCAATGAGAGAGAAGTCTGAAAAAGTCATCATGCAGTCTGTCCCAGGTCAAAAATATTTTCTGGTTCCAGAAAATACTAGTGAGTTATCTTTTTCTTGTGATTTATCAGACAAACCTATTGCTGTTAGAAAGGGAACGAGAACTTGCACTAACCACCCTATATCTAACTTTATTTCCTATGACTCTCTATCTCCTTCCTATAGAGATTTTGTCTTATCTGTTTTCTCTGTATTTATTTTACAGGATTAGAGAAAAGCTCTAGAATATCCCAAGTGGAAGAAAACCATGATTAAAAAAAATGAGAGCATTGACAAAAAATGAAACATGAGAACTTATTTCACCTCCACAAAGAAATAAGATAATTGGTTGCAAACGGGTGTTCACCGTAATACACAAAGCAAACAGATCGATCGAAAGGTACAAATTTAGATTCGTAACTAAAGAATTTACTTATACCTATGGGATTGACTATCAGAATACATTTGCACCTGTTGGGAAGATGAATATAATGAAGATGCTTTTGTCTTGCGCAGCTAATCTTGATTGGGATCTACAGCAATTTGATGTAAAAAATACATTCTTCTATGGAGACTTAGAGAAAGAGGTGTACATGAAAATTCCGCCTGAATTTAAAAATGAGAGAACGCAAGGAAAAGTTTGTCAATTAAAAAAAGTTTTATACGAATTGAAGCAGTCTCCAAGAGTATGGTTTGAACGGTTTAAAAGAGTTGTGATCTTTTTTGGATATCAATAAAATAATGCGGATCATACCTTATTTATCAAACATCGTGAAGATAAGGTCACTCTTTTCATTATTTATGTGGATGGTATTATAGTGACTGGAGATGATACAAAAGAGATGGTTCGGTTGAAGGAACTTCTTACTCAAGAGTTTGAAATAAAAGATTTACGAAAATTGAAATACTTCTTAAGGATTTAAGTTGTCAGATCCAATAAAGAGATCTTCATTTCTAAAAAGAAGTGTATCCTACACTTACTAGAAGAGACTGGTATGATGGATTGCAAACCGGCAGAATCATCTATTGAGAGCAACCACAAATTGCAAGCAGGTAGTGGTACATCAGTTGACTTGGGAAGATACCATAGACTACTTAGAAAACTCATTTATCTCTCACATACCAGACCTGATATAACATATGCAGTTAGTCTTGTGAGTCAGTACATGCATGACCCTCATGAGACTCATTTACATGCTGTTTTCCGCATATTACGATACTTGAAATCTATATCAGGAAAAAGTTTGTTTTTTTCTAAGAATGATCACCTTAAAATAGAAATATCTACAGATGCTGATTGAACTGGGTCCCTACATGATAGAAGATCAACTACAGGTTACTACACACTTGTAGGAGGCAACTTAGTCACATGGAAAAGTAAGAAAGAAAGTATGGTTGTCCGCTCCAGTACTGAGGCAAAATATAGAGCAATGGCCCAAAAAATATATGAATTACTATGATTACAAAAGTTAATGAAGGAGTTAAAATTGTTTAAAGATAAGAAACTATTCATGTTTTATGACAATAAAACAACAATTAACATTGCTCATAATCCAATTCAATATGACAGAACAAAACACATTGAAATTGATCGATACTTCACAAAAGAGAAGGTGATTGGTGGCTCTATATACTTACATCATGTATATTCTAACAACCAGGTGACTGACATTTTCACTAAAAAACTATGCAACAAATCTCTTCAGAACCTGATTTGTAAGTTGGGCATGTGTGATATATTTGCGCCAACTTGAAGAGGAGTATTGATAAAGATTTCATGTTAAGTAGAATACTATATTAGTTAAAGTTCTAATAGTATAATTATATCTTATAATTAAAAACCAACTAAAATAAGAATAACCACTTTATATATGTCTTATAAATGTAAATATAAGAAATAAGAAATAAAATTAGAAGTTTATTTTCTCCAAAAACTTCAAAATTATAGATTCCAAAACTGTAATTTGCCTTTCTTTTTCTCTTCATCTTCTGTAGGAAAAAGCAATTCATTTTTAGGCATCTTCTGTATTTGATTTAAACTTCATATATTAACTGACTAAATTGTACAAAGAAACAAACTGCTTCCGTTGGACGAGATTTCTCAATCCATTTTGCATGGGGAATTCCATCAAATGGATTCCTAAGGATATCCAGACCAAGTCAGTGCTGAATGATTGCAATGAAGGAAAGAAAAACACCAGTCAACCAGTTAGGGGGATGTTTAATGTTTGGCACTTGCAGATGATTATCAACTCTGCATTATGGTTCTAGCTTGACAGGAGAATAGTTTAATGGATTATCCCGATAGACTAACTTCTATTAAGTTATATTCTGAGAATATAACAGTGTCAAATCTAGCAAACCTAATGATTTTGAAACATCAGTTTCCTGCTGCTATAGTAGCTAAGAGCATCTTCTTCCTTCATGTAGGAATAATCATTATTGGCCTAATTACTTGAATGTAATACTAATCACAAGAGTAATTCCTGAATAATATTTCAACTGCTCAAACATTTAATGTATCATGTACTCACAAGGCACGCAGGCTATTCATTTTCCAGATGTATGCAGGGATCTCCCCGACAATATTACAGTTCTTCAAAGTTCTGAAGATCCAAAACTTAAATGTGTTAACAAAAATCATGAAAATTTCAGCAAATAGAATGATAAAATCCACTAACTCAATGTTAATTGTCATAATAATGACACAAGAAGCAGAAAAACTTACAACTGTGTTAAGCCTGTACTGTTCTCCAGAGAAGGAAAAGCTTGATTTACCGAATCTATGTCACTAATCCTCCTGTAGATAAAATGCAATAAAAAACATATTACACGTCCAATCAACAAAGGTTAGTAAATAAATTGAATCAAATCGTGTCACTGATCACTGAGTTTCTCCATCAGAAAAAAGTTGAGAAGCTTTAAACTCACAATCGAATTAATTTATCCAAAACAGATATGGATGATGGAATGGGTCCTTTCAATCCACTACCTTCCACTTCCCTGTATTGAGTTGATAATTTCAACACATAGATGATTAGGAATCTTTAAGATCTTGGAATTGAAAATAACTAAAAAGTATTCAGTGGAAGTTCGAGGATCTTACAATCTAGTAAGTTGCTTCCACTTCTGTATGAAATCTGGTATACTCCCATTGAACTCATTGTCATTTATCCTTCTGCATTGTCATTGTGCAATGAGAATGTGAACCACTCAGATTTCAGCTAAATTTATTTTGTTACATGTGAAAATAACTATTCTTCATGAAGCTTGCTTACACATCCTCGAGGTTTTCCAGCATTCCAAGTTCAATTGGCAGAATCCCACTCAATCTATTGGAAGACAATCTCCTGAAATAAACAATGAGCGTGAATATGGTAGGATAAATTGAGTGTGAAACTAAGCAGGCATAAGCAATAAAGTGCCTTACAGAACTGTTAAGTTAACTAACTTCCCAAGTTCCGGCGGGACCACTCCAGAAAATTGGTTTACTTCAAGGTCCCTGTTATAAGATAAGGAAAAGAAAACATTATACCAATAGACACCAATATGTCCCTAGGCATCTGATGAACAACAGGAAAGTCCATAGCATTGCAGATAATTTATGAGCTGATAGGAAGGAACCTAACTATCAATTCAAATACAAAAGGGAAGTTATTTCCTAACACTTGTCTGCAAAAGTTGGTACTAGAGCCATATAACCCAAGTTCAATTTCCAACCTTACTTTCGACCTATATATACATATGTATGTATAAAAATACATATTGATTATTGATATGAATTGGCTAGAGACGAGTTGTTTAAACCACAAGATGAAACTTACAAGTATTCAAGACTGGTAATATTTCCCAAATGGCGTGGAATATTTCCTGATAACCGGTTTCCAAAAACAGAGCTGCATCCATATTTACCCAGTTAAGAAACTAGAAAATTTATTTACACCTATAAGAAAATATTCTTAAAGAAAGGAAGGGAAAAAATGATGACTTACATGAACGTCAAGGGCAAGGAAGCCCATTCAACTGGGATTGAACCACTAAGAAAATTGTAAGCAAAATCACTGCCACAAAATAAACAGGTGTTGCAAAAATTAACAAGGGTTTCTTCTCTGGATGTTCATGATTGAATGTGAAAATCAATTGGAGTTTGAATGACTTCAACTACTAAATTCACTAATTGAGTTTCCTTCTTTCTCCTCTGTTTAATTTTTCTTCAAGTTTCTAGGGAACCAAGCAGGCATTGTTTACTGCTTTAGAATTACATATATGTGCTCAATTGTAGAAAAAAATAAATATACACAAGATTGAAAGATTATCAAGGTGAGTGAGTGGCTTACATCTCCTTGAGGTGAGGAAGCTGAACCAGTTCAGGTGGGAGGACTCCTGCAAGATTCTGACGCTTGAATTTGCTGGAGATGAAACAAAAGAAAAACACACACATCCTTTTGTAACATCCAATTAAAGCGAATTAATCCATATCCTTATGTCTATGTGTGTGTATATATATATACAGGAGAGAGTTACATCACTGAAACATGAAGCGTGTTGTTATCTAATCCAGGCACACAAGTAAAATTCCTCTCTGGCTCCCCTCGCGCCCCTTTTTGAAGGTCGCCACAAGAAAATTCGTCGAAAGTCCAGTTAGCTCCCATTGTTTTCGCAATTTGATTCAGAGCATTCACTAGGTCACTCAAAACATTTCACATTTCAATTTTCATTTCAGAGTAAAATTAATACCAGTTCGACTTAATTGTAAAGAAATTAGAAAGAAAAAGAACATATTCATATCAAACCTTCATCCCGAGGCAGGTTAGCGGCATTAACCACTTGTGTCATCAAGAAACTCAGTGGTATGACCAAGAACAGAACACGCTTGGGAAACAACATAACTGAGAGGAACCTATCCAGCCTCTACTTTCCTCTCTTTATCTTCTTCTTCTTCTTCTTCTTCTTCTTCTTCTCCTTCTCCTTCTTAATTTCTAGGCGTTAGAACCCGAAACTGTCAGGAAGTGAAGCTCAAATTTCAAACATAATCTGATATACATGGCCGTCTTTCAAACCTTTTGTAACAGACGACTTCAAACTTCAAATATCTCCATCTTGACTTTTTATGAAGTAGGTAACTGGTCCCCCTCTGTACGGAACGTTAGGAGGTATCCTATTAGTTTGATTTTGCGCTTATTCATCATTTCATTTTTACAGTTGAAACTTTCTTTTTGAAGTTTTGCTGTAACTATTAATTTATTTTATTTTATTTTATTTTAAATATATATAAAATATATATTCACCATCTATCATCTTTCTGCCATAATATCATAATATCCATTTTGGTGGCTGATGTATTGTGTTAAGTGGGTCCAACCAACATTAAAGATAAAAAATAAAAACATATGTGTATATATAGTATTAGGAATATAAAGAAGAAAAATCATCATAAAAAGAGAGGCTTGAGACTCACGAGGACACAAATTTGCTTCTTTTTTTTTTTTTTGGGATGTCCACAAAATAAAAAAAATATGTTAGAATTATTTCATCCTTTCATGAGAATTTATTTCTATTCCATTTTTTTTTTATACATTTATAGTGGATTTGATTATGAAGATTTTCTGTATAAAATCTTTTGTTTTTGTGTTTGCTTTTACCTTTATTTATTTTATGCAGTGTTATTGAATTTCTTTTTATGATTATATTTAATTAAATTTACATAATCAATATTATCCAAAGTTCAACAAGTGGTATCAAAAATTTATCTTGTAAAATGCAAAATTAATTGGTGTAAATTCTTCCTAGGATCTTGTCATAAAGAATACAGTAAGAGCAAGAGTTGTAACGACCTTAGAAATATTCAAATGAAATAAAAGATAATTAAAGTGCGAAAGTGTAATAAATGTTCAGGGTTTACATTCCTTATACAAATAACTTAAAGTATCAAACAGTGTTACAGAATTCATCTTTTTGAAAAAAAACACAAGAAATAAGGAAATAAACGAAAAATAAAGAAATCTAGCATCTACTCACAATTCTCTTACGGATCGGGCTCTGAAACTTGGTCCTCTTGATCTAAAATGGTTAAATAAGGGATGAGCTATACTATCCCAGTAAGGATATCACATTATATCACCGATATAGAAGTAAAGGTTGGTATAAAATAAAAAATCACTAATTGAGCACTAAATTTAACAAATTCATTTATCAATCATAAAAATCATTTACCGTTCACTTACCGTAGTAGATTCATAAAAACAATCTATACAGATAATAATATTATACAGATTATGATTTCATGTATAATCAGCAACATAGTACATATTGTGATTTTATATCCATCATTAATAAATCAAACAATAACTGTAACGGCCCCGAAAATTTAAATGAATTGTATGTATTAAAAATCTTAAATGCGGAAGTGTAATAAAAATTTTGATTAACATCTCTTACACAATAACCAAAACGTACTCAAAACATGAAGGAACAAACTAACTAAAAGAGATACTCGAAATAAGAACTATAAATATAGCTATAAAGTCTTTAGGCATCCCATTCGTTGTCTTCCTGCGGAACGGGCTCGAGAACAACGTCTTCCTTATCTAAAATGGTTAAATAAAGAATGAGCTACACCAGCCCAGTAAAGACATTACACTATCTCACCGCCACGGAAGTAAAGGTGGGTAGAAAACAAAAATGACCAATGGAGCATAATTTATAACAAACTCATTCATTAACATAAAAATCTTCACTGTCCACTTACCTCGGTGAGATCCATGAAAACAACATATGAAAGCAATAACATTATCATCATCATGAAATCATATAAACTTTATAACATAATACTTACCACGCCTTTGCATTTCAATCATTAAACAACATATTTTTCTCTTTTACCAGCCTACTAGTATCCATGGGAATCCATAGGGGGTCCCCGCTACTCGTGAACCATTAACATTACAACCTGATTCCAGGGTCGTCCCCATACCCCGTCCAGTATGGGCGCCAAAACCATGAACCTCAATACCCCGTCCGGTATGGGGGTGAAACGGGCCGTCCCCATACCCCGTCCGGTATGGGCGTCAAAACACATAAGGTCTCCATAACCCGTCCGGTATGAGAGACCACGTTCTCGATAGGGTTCCCTACGGACCCGGTCCGTCCACCATCTCCCAGGATATCTAGTCAGGCTGTCCACATTTTCCACTTATTAATTCACATAACCTTTTTGCTTTTTTTCTTAATCTCAATCATCCAATCATACACAACATGTAAACTAGTAATTGACACCAAACAAGACAACACAGTATCGGGTTCACCATAATACAAACCATAATAAAAGAAACCATGATTCATGCATACGAGACCATAACATAATTACATCAAACATCATACTGTATTTAATACTGAAAATTAGATCAAACAACAACAAACCAACAATGTATCAGACTCGGGCTCTATTGGCAACCTCAATCAGTTATACATCTATAAAGTCTCAAAATACCGTTTAATTATTTATTAAGCTTTAATACCGTGATAGAAAATAGGGTGAGGGGTCCTTACTTGTTTTGGGGTCTAAAATCGACTCTACAGTGCGCCTACGGGCTGTCCCTAATTTCTTTAAATTTTTTTCAGAAAATTGAAACGCACTACCGGTACCTGCACGTGTCCCAAAAAATCCCAAATCAGACCTAGGGCCCCTTTCAGCCAATATCAGAATTTCGGCACGGTGGCTCCGCCGTGCTCCGACGACGGCGCCGCTGCCTATGGCGTTGATCCACCTCGGGTTGGCCATTTTCGACCGAATTCGGCCAAACTTGCATCGATCCCTGCGATAAAACAACCCTAGGGCCCTCGGTGGGCAAAAAAATCACGAAAAACCGAGACTTACTGGCAGCGGTGCTTTCGGGTGCAGCGGCTCCTCCCGCGTGAGTCGCGTTTTGATGTTTGACTGTGATGAACCTGTAGAGAAAAGAACGATGATCACAGTGGTATAAAATTTGCATTGAATGGAGGCCGGGAAGGGCCTCATCGGAGGCAAAAACAGAGGGGGGTTGCGGCGGCGGCGCCGAACTTCGGCTAGGTTTTTCGGCCGTTTGGCCGGTGGTTTGGCTCCGGTTTGGCCATAGGCGGACTCAGCATCAAAAAACGAGCCAGGGGGAGAAAATTTACCTCGATTGGCGGTCGAAAACCTCTCCAGTGCGGCGGCGGGTAGCGGCGGCCGGCTCCTCCGGCGTCTGGTTCTTCTTCTCCGACGAGGCACTGGCGGCTAGGGTTTTATGGTCAGGTATGGGTGGGGTTATTTATACCCTTTGCCTTTTAATCTCAACCGTCCATCAAGATTAAATCTGGACCGTCTATCGCGATTCAATCTGGGTCGTCCGTGCCTGATTGAATCTGGGTCGTCCGTGCCTGATTGAATCTGGGCTGTCCGTACGCGTGAATTTGGGCTGTCCGTGCGCACATTTGATCTGGGCCGTCCGTGCGCGCGGGAACGGATCTGGGCCGTCCGATCTCGCACACGCGGATCGCTCACGTGGCCCGTCCCGTGTCAACGTTTCCTTGCCACATGGCTTGTCCTGGTTGGCCGGGGCTGCTAACCGGGCTGCTGACGTGGCACAACTTTTCTAAATTACGTTTTGACCCCTAATTTTTGATTTTCTTTTCAAAAACACCCCCATAATCCAAAATTTCACCCCTTTTTTCCAAAATCAATTTCAATTAAATCCAAATAATATTTTTACCCAATTTTATCATTATTATTATTTTTATTTTCATTAAATTAAATTAAATTGAATAAAAATCTAAAAAATTCAAATACAAAAAAAAGAAAAATAAAAATAATAAGAATAAAATTAAAAATACTTGGGTGTTACAATAACTGTCACTCTTTTTTTTTTACCAGCCTGCTGGTATCCATGGGGGTTCATAAGGATGTCCCCACTACACATGAATCCTTTCATTTAACATTCTCAAACACGGGCCGTCCCCATACCCCGTCCGATATGAGTGCTAATTTACCAAACCTCAATACCACGTTCGGTATGAGGGTGAAGCAGACCGTCCCCATACTCCGTCCGACATGAGTGCCAAATTATCAAGTTTTCATATCCCGTCCGGTATGAGACAACGTTCACGGTAGGGTTTCTTATGTACCCGATCCGTCCACCATCTCCCAAGATATCCAATAAGGCTGCCGTTTCATCTATTCATTTCATCACACAATTTTTTTCCGTTTTTCTTTAGTCTTCATTTTTTAAATCAATCCTAATCACATAAATAAACAAACATGCATCAGGGAATACAATCATATCTCAATTTTCCTATTTAACAGTATTCACGTAAGGCACCAATACATGCATTCAAACTATAAAATTGATAAATCATATATTATCATGCATTTATACTGTAAAATAAATTAGTAGAGAACAATGTCCGGTTCTGACTCCATTAGCAATCCGTAATTAATTATGCACATTATCTAAATTCACACAAAATACCGTATTATTATTTATCTAGACTTCAATTCTATGATAGGGAATAAGGTGAGGGATCCTTACTCGATTTGATATCCGAAAAGCTAAGCTGTTCGACTGCGCCTACAGGTGATTCTCAGGTTCTCTGAATTTTTCTTCATGAATTAAAACGTGCTAATAGTACTTACAAATGACCCAAACAAAATTCAAAATCAGTTCTACGACACACTTGACCAATTTTAAAATTTCGGCATGGCGGCTCCGCCGTGCTCCGGCGATGGTACCGCCGCCTGCGGTGGCAGTCCGCCTTGGGTCGGCTGTTTTCGGTCGATTCTGCAACGATTCTTGTAAAAAAACACGTTAAAGGGCCTCGATTGGCCCAAAAAATACAAAAAACCAAAACTCCCCGGCTGTGGCGCTCTTCAGTGCGATGGCTCCTCTGGCTCACGTTGCGATTGTGTGTTTTGCTAGTCAACCTGTAAAGAAGGACACAGTGATCACAACGATGGAAAAATTACACAGAACAGGAATCAGGAAGGGTCTCATCGGAGGCATTTTGTGAAATTCCCTGCGACAGCGCCGCCAGGCTTTGCCCATATTTTTCGGCCAATTGGCCTGTCCTTTTACTCCGATTTTGGCTATGGGTGTGTTTAAAATTGAATTTCGAGCAAAAGAGTAAGTTTTTACCTTTTTTGGCGGTCGAAAAGGGTTCTGGTGCGGCAGCGGGTGGTGGCAGTCTCCTTCTCGGCTGCCAGGTTTTCTTCTCCGGCGAGGGGTTCTAGCGGCTAGGGTTAAGGTTTTGTGCGAATGAGGGTTATTTATGTAACGACCCCGGAAATTCAAAAGAAAATATATATAATAATCTGAGTGCAGAAGCGAAACAAAAGATTAATGTTACATCCCTTACACAATAACTTAAAAGTAATAAACAACATCACGGAATAAGTTCTCTGAAAGAAATACGAAAAATGAGAAAAATTAAAGAAACTATAAAGTATCTAGCATAAACTCGCAGTCTTCTTGTGGATCGGGCTCGGGAACCAGGTCCTCCTGATCTGAAATGGTCAAATAAGGAATGAGCTACACTAGCCCAGTAAGGACATCATACTATATCACCGTCACAGAAGTAAATGTTGGTAGAAAATCAAAATAACCAATGGAGTAGTAGATTTAAACCAATATATTTATTTAAAACAAAACCATTTACCCTTTTCTTACCATCGGAGAATTGATGGAAATAAATTTCAGAAGCAGTAATATCATACAGATCACAATTTCATGTATAATTAGTAATATAAAACATATCATAAATCCGTATTCATTAACAATAACTGATTATCACCGTTTCTCGTTTTCACCAGCCTACTAGTATCCATGAGGATCCATAGAGGTGTCTTCGCTACACGTGAACCATTCCACTTAACAATCTTAATTCTAGATCCGTCCTCATACCCCGTCCGGTATAAGCGCCAAGATATTAAACCTCAATACCCCGTTCGGTATGAGGGTGAAGCGGGCCGTCTCCATACCCCGTCCGGTATGAGCGCCAAATGACCAAGTCTTCATACCCCGTCCGGTATGAGACTACGTTCACGGTAGGATTCCTTATGAACCCGATCTGTCCACCATCTCTCAGGATATCTAGTGAGGCTGTCACCTTATCTGTTTTCCTTTAGTCTCCGTTACTAAGTTAAACATAATCATATAAACAATAAACATGCACTCGGTAATATAATCATATTTTAAATTTCAAAATCACACAGTGGTCAAGTAAGACAGTAATACATGCATTTAAAACCATAGAATAGATAAACCAGATATCATAATGCATTTAAACTGTAAAATAAATCAAGCTGAAATCGACAGAGAATAATGTCTGGTTCAGGTTTCATTAGCAACCTTAATTAATTATGCATATCTATTTAATTTGTACAAAATACAGTATTATCATTTATTCAAACTTCAATTCTATGATAGGAAATAGGGTGAGGGGTCCTTACTTGATTTGACACCGAAAAGCTGAATGGTTACTACGCCTATAGGCGGTCCCTAAATTTTTTAAATTTTTCTTCAGAAACTGAAACGCACTTACAGTACCTACAAATGTCTCAAATAACCTAAAATCAGTCCCAAGGCCTACTTGGCCAATTTTAAAAATCTGGTACGGCGGCTCCGCCGTGCTCCGGCAACGGCGTCGCCGCCCGCAGCGGCAATCCACCTCAGGTTGGTTGTTTTCGACCGAATTCAGCCAAACTTGCATCGGTTCCTGTAAGAAAATACACTTAGGGCCCTCGGTGGGCCAAAAAAACGTAGAAAACTGAAACTCACCGGCAGTGGAGTTCTCTGGTGCAGCGGCTCCTTCGGCTCACGTTGTGGTTGGGTGTTTTGCTCTGGTCAACTTGTAGATGAGGAAACGGTGATCACAATGATGGAAAAATTGCATCGAATGGGAATGGAGAAGGGCTTCATTAGAGGCGAAAATCGAAATACCCCGCGGCGGCATCGCTGAGCTTCGGCGCTATTTTTCGGCCTATTGGCTGGTTCTTTCACTTCGATTTGGCCATAGGTGGGTTTGAAATCAAAATTTGAGTAAATGGTAGAATTTTTACCTCGTTTGGCAGTCGAAAATTGCTCTAGTGCGACGGCGGGTGGAGGCGGTCGGCTCCCTGGCGGCTGGACTGTCTTCTCCGACGAGGGGCTCTGGCGGCTAGGGTTAGGGTTTGGGTGCGGATAGGGTTATTTATACCAATCCGCTTTTGATCTGGGTCATTCATCGCTTTTAATCTGCACCGTCTGATCGTGATTAAATAGGGAGTGAATCTGAGCCGTTCATCGCTATTCAATCTGGGCCGTTCATCGCTATTCAATCTGGGCCATCCGTGAGCGATGCAATCTGGGTCGTCCGTGCGCGCGGAAACGGATCTTAGTCGTTCGATCGGGCGCACACGGATCGCCCACGTGGCTTCTCACATCACCGTCTCTGCCACCTAGCGCATCCTGATTGGTCGGGGCTGCTGACTAGGCAGCTGACGTGGCGTAACTTTTTCTAAATTGTGTTTTGACACCCATTTTTCGTTTTTTCTTTCAAAAATACTCCCAGAACCCAAATTTTCACCCTTTTTCTCCAAAATTGTTTTCAATTAAATCCTCAATTATTTTTTTCACCATTTTTATTATTATTATTACTATTATTTTCGTTTAATCAAATTAAATTAAACTAAATTCAATTAATACATATTTATATTTATATAGAAATAATAAAAATAAAATAAAATAAAAATAATAAAAATAATTGGGTGTTACAATTTATATCCGTCCATTTTTTATCTAGGTCGTCCATCGCGTTTGATCTGAACTGTCCAATCGCAATTAAATAGGGAGTAAATCTGAACAGTTCATCACGATTCAATTTGAACTGTCCATCGCAATTTAATCTGGACCATCCGATCGCGTTTAAATCTGGTCATCCGATCGCGTTTGGGGAGAGAATGCATCTGAGCCGTCCGTGTGCGCGGGAATGAATTTGGACCGTTCAATTACGGGTACACGGATCACCCGCGTGGCACTGCGTCAGCGTCTGCTGCCATATAGCGCGTGCTGATTGATCAGAGCTGCTGACCGGGCGTCTCACGTGGCAGAACTTTCTTAAATTACAGTTTGACCCCCAGTTTTCGATTTTTCTTTTAAAAATACTCATAGAACCCAAATTTTTACCCCTTTTTTTTCCAAAATTGTTTTCAATTTCATACTCCTTCAATTTTTACTTCATATTTTATCATAAATAAAATAAAATTAAAAATTAAAAAATTATATTTATTAATTTTAAATTACATACACTTTTTATTTTTGGGCTGTTACAAGAGTAGAGATCATAAGCAGCATGGTAAATCCAAAAAAAATCTTAATCCAAAGAAAAATTCAAATGTTATCACCGTGATAAAGAATGATTTATTAAGATGTAAGTCATTTAACAAAGAACATAACGATGAGAAGACTGAAAAGAAGGTAGACAATAATAATACAAATGTTACTATACTTGAAGAATTCGAAGAGCTTGTATGGTTTTTCTTTAAGGAGGATCATTTTAACATTACCGCATATCTTTATCTTAAGTGACTGTTAATATAGGGGTATGTTAACATGCTACTCCTAAAAGTGATATTTTTTTTCCGTGCAAGACAAAAAAAATTGTATATTAAAAATGAGCAATACCACCTATTTGGATATAGTAAATGCTAGAATAATTCGTGTACAAACTGATTTGAGTTATACATTAACACTAAAATATGCATGGCATGTATTGGGTTTATAGTTTTTTACTCATTCACTAGATTTGGATGGTTATTGCAGCTATATTTGTTATTAGAAATAAAAGTCAATTAAGGGTTCTATGATTATGGCTAAAAGTAAGGCTTATAGCTGACTTATAGAGATTTACATGAGGCTACTTGATTGTAAATTAAACATTGTTGAAGACAATGATTTGTCTGACATTTGACACAAAAGCTGGCTCATATTGGTGATAAAAGATTGCAAATTTTAACAAAAAAGTTTATTATTATATTTGTCAAATGCATAACCTGCCCTTGTGATATTTATTTGTTATGTAAAAAATATCAAGTTTCTTTTAACAGTATTTCTAAAAGAAAAGATAATGTGTTTGTACTTGTTTTATTTTAATATATATTGTCCCATTAAGTAAAAAAATCGGTAGTAATAGAATCCTTTTGACTTTTATTGATGTTGTTTCACCGAATATATAATCTTTTATTTTTTATTTTTTTAAAAAGATCAAGTTGCATAGTATTTTAAAAAATTTCGTGTCATAGTAGAAGAGTTTGAAACCAGTAATCCAAAATATGGCATCAGACACGAGAAGTAGTTCATAGCATCCCATAATAGAATAATGTGACTACAAATATTTTCAAATCATCATTAAGAATGTTAAATGTATGCTCAAGATAGTTAATCTACCTAAGCATTTTATTGTAAATCTTTACTTGCTACATGTACCTGTTGAATCAATTTTTATAAGCTCTTTTGAAATATGACATTCTTGAGAGAGTTTAGATAGAAAATAAGTATAATATTCTCACTTGAAGGTGTTTAGTTGTTCATGTACCTAAAAAACGAATATAATAACTTATGACAATGACACTCTAGCTTTTTCTAGGTTATGGAGATCCGAAATTTGCGTATAGATTATAGGATCAATAAAAAAAATTGAGTCTAGAGATTAAGTGCATAAAACTCTAATCTAAACTAGAAATATCTTATAAAACAAGCACCAAGTTTAAAATTAATGCTTCACCTACAACTAAGCATGCAATAGAAAAAAGGTTAAGTGAAAAACATGAGCTCAACTAAGCCAATAGTAAGTGAAAAATACGGGATTTTATTGTCTTTATGATGCTTAAAAATATATAAAAAGAATGATAGCTGATGAATGTAGAAAAGTACTTATTATTTGAGCAAAACCCAAAATATAAGCCTGTTCATCTCAAATAATTTGTCTATACAAAGGTTGTACGCTCAAACTAATAAGTTACTTCTTAATTATAATGTATAGAGTCATTTTTATGCGTTCTTATGTAGATAAGTTTTGAAGAAAGAAATGGGGGGTAGGCGGGAAGCCAAAAACTTCATACCCCTTATGTATCTAAATATATTTGTATGTTATTTTTAGTATAAATAATACAAAGAAATTTTTAACTAATTACCTTATGTTATAAAGTGAGTGACTCATACATTCTCACTTTTTAGCATTTTATTATAGATCTATCATTTAACACTGACGTTTAATTTTGATGTTTGATCATGTCTATGTGCATTGATCAATAACGACTTCCGTTTAATTTTAAAATAAAAGATTTGGTGTAATTTTAGCTTTTGAGAGGAGTTGCTTGAAAAATATATATTTGACCAAATTCTTATTTAATAAAAAACAAAACTTCATTAACATTAGTTTGTTCTTGTAGTTGTGGATGAGAGTAAAGTTTTCATTGATGTCTAATTAAGAAAATGAAGAAAGATAAATACATAGAAGTAATTGACCAAAAAAAAAAAAAAAGTGGATGTGAGAAAATTCTAAAATATCTTATTTTAAAATATATAATTTAATTATAAAATTTATTGTGCCTATGTTGAAATAGATAAAAAATAATACATATAGTAACTATTCTATATTTTCTTATAAACGATCGACTCAAATCATAGAATATACGTTATATATATATATATATATTTATTAATAAAATATATGCATTTTATTTAATAATAAATTAAGAATAATTAACGATTAAATATGGGTAGTTAGTGAATTGCCTGGACACGAGATGATTGGTTGTTAACAACGAAACGTTTCGAATTAGAAAAAGAGTAATAAAATTTTATTTGGAAAAAAAGGTTCAACTTGTATTTTTCTGGACCTTTCGGTCAACGTATTAAATTAAACGACGATGTACGTGACGGTAAACCAACCTTAGTTAATTTATGATTTGACGTTAACTTAATTTGACTTATAATATTAAATTATTTTTGTAATGACTGATGATTTTGGGCTAAGTTATGACTTACATGATATTAAATTAATTAGTTTATGATTCAATACTTTTTAGGACCCATATATAATTAATTAAATTATGATTTACGTGATATCGAATTAGCTCTAATTAATGTATAATTTACTTTATATCATACTAGTCTCTCTACGTGCACAAAGTTTCTATTTATTTAAATAATCTTAATTGATAAGATTATATTAAAATATATTTAATTTGGTTTGTTATTTTATTTTCAAATATGATTATCTGAAATTTAAAAATTAAATTATTTATCATTTTGTATAACTTATTATATTATTTTTAAGAAATAATTAGTTAATTTCTGCTATTACTATGGGTAAATTAAGATTAATCTTAAATTAATTTTTTTTTCCCGTAATTTATTTAATCACCCGTTGATATTTTAAAATAGCTAAAACAGATTAAGAAATACTCAAATTAATTTGTACGCATACATGTATATATCAGAAAATAATTATTATTTTTATTGTGTAACTCTATATAATAGCACTAATACCAAACTTATATTAATTTTTTAAAGTAATACAGCAGACCAATAAATTATCGAATTAATTTAATCAAAAAAATAATTAGATCAATTTCAATCATCGTACATGTATGCATTAAATCAATTTTGGAAATAATTAATTTATATTTCAAGTATTTAGATTTGTATTGAATTAATTAGATTTCTATATTAAACTAATTTTGAATATTACTTTTATAAATAATTAATCACTTGTATTTATTAAATTAATTTGAAAATAATTTATCAGATATGTATGTAGTAATTAGAAAATGATGGTGACTAGATTAGTATTTATGATGAACGGAGAATTTTAAAAAATACAACTAAAAAATAAGAATTAATACATTAAATCTTGACATAAGGAAGTCTATCATAGACTATCAGTATTCTCTATATGAAAGTCTGAAAAGTGGATATACAATTTTGGATCATCAGCAAAAGATAAATATAAAGTTATTCATAGTGACTGAAACTTCGGATCAAATATCTTTTGAATAGTTTTGAAATTAATCATTAAGAGACGATAGTGCTACATTGTGACAACAAAGCAACTGCGTACATGGTCACTAATCCTGTGTTATATGAAAGAACCAAGTACTTTGACTTGAATTCAATTTAATTTTCACTTAGATTAGAGAAAGAATCCAAGATGGAAGTCTGATGATAACATAAAACGTCTACGTTTTATCTTCACATGGGATGTTAGTGGAGGATTGCGTGCCCAGTGTAAAAGAGAGTCCCAAACGCAGCGCTTTATTAAATCCGTAGTGATAATGATGAGATGCAAGTATGAGGTGTGCGCGCACTTGCTCTGGCTGAGGCATAAAATACCTTGTAGTCTTCAGAAACTCTCGTTCGTGCAATCAATCCCGAAAATCCTAATAAGGCGCTTTCTCTCTCGTGCAATCTTCTGCCTTGAAGTACTTCTCTCACTTATTTATTTATTTTTTTCTTCTTCTTCCCAATTTCTTGATAAATCTTTGCAAATACTAATTGTGATGGAGGTTGATTTAAATTTTTTTGGGAAGTGTAGATTTAATTTAAACAAATAAAAAATAAAAATTAGAGGCATTTATTTGGAAAAAAACTGAACAAGAGATATATATATTTTGGCTTAATAAAAATAATATATTACGAAACAAAAATTGAAGTATTACAATATTAAAGTAATTATTATATAATAAAGGCTGATGTAAAAATCAATTATTTTAAAAATTAAAAAAAAAAGGTGCCGCGAGCTGATCTTTGATTTGAATAGTGTAAATAATTTTTTTTTTTAATATTATAAAAGGTCTCCAGGGCTTTTAAATAGGTACAGACAGTGTTGATACATATCACAAAAAAATAAAAGACTGTTTCAAAATCCTTCAAATATTAAGTTAAATAACAACCAAGACTCTAACTTCCTGAGTATCTCTCAATTGAATACTAAAAATTGCACAATTAGTTATTCTAAATAAGGGTTAGTTTTTATGAAATTACATTTTCTCTGCTCAAATAAAATAAAATAAATCAAAATATTTCTCTAATAATTTAAAAGAGTTGACTCTAAATAAAATTGGACATAAATCTTAATGCCCTAATGTTCATTGCACAAGAACCCTGCTTCCTTTCATTGATTCTTTACTCTCAGAACAACCAAACACAGCCTAAAATTCAAGTATAGTAAACAGCACCGAGTTATGCACAGGTCATAATTTGATATCCAATTAATTGAATTTAGTATTTCCTAGAAAAAGGGATTAGCAACCATCTTCACCAACCAACCTAAAGTGTACATGCATACTAACATCATTTCCATTAGTCTCCTGATTCCCCACCAAACTCATCTGCCTGTTCATGAACTCACCCTGAATCCCACTGTCATCAGTAAAGAAAACTACCTGAATGGGTTGATATGAGTATCTCAATTGACTTTGGGAAACCAGTATAATTACTATGCTTCTTAGGATTAAAACTCACCACTTAAGATGATAATGATTCTTTTAGTTAATCACAGAGTCATCGTGACCAGATGTAGAGGACGAACAAACTGTAGGCAAAGTAGAAGAATTTTGAGTTTGGCTTCCACTGGAACTGTAATTTTCCTTGTGTCGGCGAAGATCTTTTAATGCCCTGAACCTCAGATCTTCAGTATTGGTACTTGGTTCAGCGACCATATCAGGCACTGTTGTTCTGCCCTCGAGCATGCTCACCACCTCAGACATTGTAGGTCTAAGTGATGGGGATGCATTTGTGCACATGAGAGCAACTTTAACCACAGTTTTTACCTCTTCTTTCTTGACCTCAGATGTTAACCTTTCATCAACTAATTGCATCAGGTCTCCAGTTTGTTGCAAATGGATAGCCTGTGACGAAAGCATATTCAGTAAAGCCTGGCTGATGTTTCTTACTGATATGATATAGTTTCATGAAAGCTTCATGTACAACAACTAGTATTGGAGAAAGCAGAATACAAAAGATCTGAACAAGGAGAAATACCCAATCTAAGAGGCATGCATAATTCCCGCTAGGCATATAATTATTGTTGTTTTTCCCACTAACAATTTCCAATGCTACTATGCCATAGCTGTAAACATCAGCTTTAAAAGTCAAGTAACCCCATAATGCATATTCTGGTGCCATATATCCTCTGCAAATCAGGATTAAGATGTCTTGTCAATATTGGCAGGTTACAAAAGAAGCAAACATGTATCAAGAAATTGCTAAAGAACATAGCTACTTACATTGTTCCAGCAATTCTGGTGCTAATATGGGTTTTTTCTTCTTCATCAAGCCTAGCCAATCCAAAGTCAGATATTTTAGGGTTTAAATCCCTATCCAGAAGGACATTTGTAGCCTTGATGTCTCTGTGGACAATCTTCAGTATAGATTCTTCATGGAGGAAAGCTAGACCTTTAGCTAACCCAAGGCAGATCTTAATCCTGATAGGCCAGTCAAGTTTTAGCAGACTCTTTTCTGGGCCTACAAGTTATACAACAAGAAAATAAACCACTGGCTACTTCAACCTTATTTACGAGTAGCTTTAGATCATTGTTAATTCTACCTATCTTTGAGCTTCAATTGTAAAAGGAAAAGTTGAGTGAATGGTATAAAACTTACCAAACAATGCCCGGGCAAGACTATTATTTTCCATATACTCATACACCAGCAATAAGTGATCCCCTTCAACACAAAATCCATGAAGCTTGACAAGATTTGGATGTTGTACACAAGAAATCATGCCTACCTCATTCAAAAATTCACGATTTCCTTGCCTTGATTTAGATGAAAGCTTCTTGACAGCAATCACCCTGCCATCAGCTAACAGACCCTGCATCATTTTACAACTGCTGAGAGTTTATGATAGAGGAAGAGTTACAAGACTTCACTAGGACTTCACCCGTGGCATAATCTCACAAGGTAGGATATCATATTCTTCAAGCCAAAGGCTGGTTGGAGTTTCATATATTTATGTAAAAAAAGAAATCATATGCATGGCCTAGTTCACATGATGGCTACCTTGTATACTGGACCAAAACCACCTTCTCCAATCTTGTTAGAGTCATCGAAGTCATTGGTGGCATCTCTAATTTGTTTCAATGTGAAATTCCCGATTGGAAGATCTTGTTCCTCACCATCTAGCAAAACCAAACAAAGAGTTATGAACAAATTTCAGCGAGTTCTCATTCCAGTAGTAAATTATACTCATAATACGAAAAGTTAAACAAAGTAAAACACAAAGCTACCATCATAGAGAAAAATATAGAATAAATTGTACTTTCATCCCGCATGGTTTGATTTTTTCAAGTCAAGTCTATAGTTTTTTCTGTAACATTTAACAATATTGGATTTTCTCCATTTGTCATACTCATTAATGCTGTTAATTGCTCTTTATAAAATCACAAGTTTTTGTGGTTTTACCAATTACAATTTATTGTCTTTTAAAGTCACATTCTATGGCCTTTTCTTTCTTATAATTTTCCACTACATTGAAGTTCCTATATATGGTTTGTAATTAATAATGTTAGTACAACTAACACTTCAGGGTACTAAGATGAAACCCAAAAAAAAAAAACAATTGAGGGTTTGACTTTCAAAATGGTGAAACTTTGACTTTCCCAAAAATGTGACACTTGAATTTGAACACTAACGCAAGTTTCCTTTTTTTTTTCTTTTTTCTTTTTTCTTTTTGGAAAAATGAGTTCACAAGAAAAATTCCCTTCCCAAAGACTTTCTACCAAAGTTGTAAACATTCATAAAAAGCTTGCATGAATATATTAGAAAAGAAGGGTGGAACTTCACCAATTTACACGTCATTGATTCTTTTCAATCTTTGGCATGTTATTCAAGCTATTAAGATGCAGTTAATTTCTTAATTGTAGTCAATGAACAGTTTATTTGACCCAATTTTTACCAGAAAATAAAAGTGAGATTTCAGATATATAGAAGACCGTCCAAAAGAAACAATACAATTTGCCACAAATCAACACCCTATGCCTAGAATTTCAAATCTCTGATTCTTAAGCTTGTTTTGAAACCTACACAGATGATGCCATTCACCATTCAATGGATGTCAGTAAACCAGCAAACAAAAATTGAATAACTAAGTTTGGAAGTCTCAGATTTTTCCCTATTACAGCTTGGATAATGGTGATACATATCAGTTTAAGAGTAGAAGTATTCGTGCACCTTTTCTTCTACCATGTTGTCCTGGCAAACAGCCTTTCCACCAAAGAATCCCCAATAAAATAAAAATAAAACAGAGCATTCCAACTCCAATAATGATGTATATGATTGTGTCTTTTCCACCATGAGAGCAACGTTTGAAATCTGTAAAATACACAGCCATATCCTTACTAAGTGAAAGAAGAGAAGAGAGAGAGAGAGAGAGAGAAGATATCATCATTGATCTTCATTTAAGTCATATATCATAACACAATCATTTATAACATACATACACAGAAGGCAACCCAGAGACAACATACAACCAAAAACGAAATCTCGGCGCATGTAAAACACAAGTCCACTGTGAGCTCAACCCATCGCTCAAAAGTAATAGCTATTGGAGTTTTTGAGCCTTTAGATCACAAGTATATACCACATATTTCCTCACAATACTTCTAATGTGGGATACAGGATATTACAGTAAAAATCCAGAACTAGATGCTTGATTAAAGAGGGCAAAGAAAGAAGTTCAGTACTCAATGCTTAGAAGCAGAATTGCACAACTTGCAGGTAACAAAAAGATTATATCATAGTTCCTTACAATTTTCTATTAAAAGTATCTAAAGAAAAATACCAATGAAGGGAATGAGAAATGATTTGCAAATGCAATATAAATCAAATTCTGGCCCTTATCCAGGGGCAAAATGACGAAAAATGTTCAAAAGCTAGATTCTCTTACTTATTTATGCAACAGTTTCTCAAAAAAGTAATTATCATATCACAAATTATTTTATATACCTTTTCGCAATTAAAAATATTCTTTTAGAGAAAGGAAAAATATGGCAACAAGGATGTGCTGCTCATGAATATTTACAAAAGGTCAATTAAGTGCCACAAGTTCTCATCTTAAGAAATTGGATTCACTGTCAACAGAATGCTCAGGAAATGGATCTAATACCCAAAACCCCTTGCATCATTGGCTTTTTCACCTCCTTCCAATTAACCAAATGGGATCTCCTTCTACCATCATCGTCTCTCCAGAGAAATCAACATTTAGTTCTTTCAAATTTTTTAGTGATCTTTACCGGGATTGTGTGAGCCAATATATAATATATGGGAATATTTGACAGAGTGCTTTTAACGAGCATAAGCCTACATCTCTTAGACAAAAATTTCTTTTCCAACTGGCCAATCTCCTCTCAAATAACTCAATCACCAAATCCAAAGTTCCAGTATCCTTATATTTCGAACCAAGAGAGACCCCTAAGTACTTCAAAGGAAGCTTAGCCGTTCTACAACCAACAAACTAGCAAAGATATCCTCATCAACCCGATCACCAATTCTCACCATCTCAAATTTTTCCAAGTTAATGTTCAACCCCGAAACAGCTTGAAAGCACAATAGAACACATCTCAGATTCAACACCATCCTCTCATCCGATTGACAAATATCAAAGTTTCATCGCGAAAAACAAATGAGACACTTCAACTTGTTGGGTTTCTTCTAACCACCTTCACCCCACAAAACAACTCCTGCTACTTGGCACTTCACTAACATCATGTTTAAAGTTTCCATTACAATGATGAAAAGTAATGGGGAAAGAGGATCACCTTGTCTTAAACTTTGAGAGATCTTGAAAAAGGACGATAGATCACCATTGATCACCACAGCAAAGGAGGTAGTAGATATACAGGCATGCATCCACCGTCTCCATCTCCCTCCAAAACCTAGTCTCCCTAACATATTGCCCACAAACTCCGGCTAACATGTTCATAGGCCTTCTCCATATCCAACTTGCACATGATACCCTCACTTTTGTTCCCCACAAAATTGTCCACAACTTCATTAGCAACCATCACAGCATCCATGATCTGTTCTCCTTCCACAAATGCATGTTGGTTTTCACCAATCACTAAGCCCATAACATTAGTCAACCGTTTCATAAAAACTTCAGAGATTAACTTGTAAATACATCCCACTAAGCTTATAGGTTTGAAATCTCTAATATTTTTGGTCCATTCTCTTCTCAATAAGCACAAAAAATTGTAGCATTCAGTGACTTCACAAAGGAACCGGAGCTGTGGAATTCTTTAACCATATCTATCAAATCATCCTTTATAAAAGGCCTAAACTCCTGAAGAAATCACATTTTGAAACGGTTAGGTCTTGGGTCTTTGTTGCCATTGCAATCATTGACACAATTCTTAATTTCATCTTTAGTGAACTCCCTCTCAAGAAAGATTCGATTAATGTCACCCAAAGCCTTAAATTGCAAATTATCAAGTCTTGATTTTTTCTTAAAATACTTGGCAAAATTTTGTTTTTATCTCTCTCCTAAACCCAAAACTTTAAATTGCAAATTATCAAGTCTCCGTCCTTTCAACAATTTGTTCAATCTCCTAGTATGGTGGTTTCCCTTCATAATAACTACATTAAAGTGAATTCTTGCAATAATTTTATTTTTATCTCATTATTCTAAGGAATCTATGCTTTTGGTTAAGCTTAAATTCTTGTTTGAAGATTATAAAAAGTCCCAACTTTTTGAAGATTTCGAAGAACATGTTTAATCTTTTGCTATGTTGATGCTTCACCATGTAAAGCTTGAGGCTGAGTTTTCATCAACTTCGGTAGAATGATGCAAAATAAGATCTTTTTTGGAACAAATTTTCTACTAAAGAGAATTTTTGTAGTTATTATTATGATTTTGTATTTTAACTTATTTAGCTTATTTAGATATTTTTAGACACTATAATATTTTAGTTTTCTTTCAACTAGATTTGAAATATAATAGAAAATAAAATCTTTTAGATTCTTTTCAGTAACTTTCCCTTTTCATTGCAACTAATACCTATATAAATGCTAGTAGCTATAAATAAAAAGCAAAAGACAATTTGAATGAAGAATACTTTTTTGAGATTTTTTATTCTCTATTATCCCTCTCGTGTATTTACTTTTGATTGTTAATATCTCTTATCTATCTCGTTCATTCTACTTCTCCAATATTTCTTTACCTTTATCCTTAATTTCCTCTGTCCTATCTTTATTCTTCTATCTCTCACCTCGATTTCTGCTATTTCTAAATTATTCACAAGACAAGTTAATTTAATCGCTACTTGTCCATCATTACTTGGTATCAAAGCTTAAATTCGATTCATCATATTGCTTTAATTTTGTCATCCAACTTTCACAAAGCATAAAACTTACTGTTAATAGAAATACCCTAAACCCTAGATAGCCAAACATCAGGAGAGGAAATCACAGTGCCCGACTCAACTTGATCCCTAGCCACCGCCAGGATGGTCGATACTTGCATTCACCACCAGCTTCACAAGATCTCAATAAGAAAAACACCAAAGCCTTGCCACGGAAACTCGTTGAAGTACGCCTTATTGGAAAAATATTAAGAGATAAGCTATCTCTAGATAATACTTTGTTGGAAATGGAAGGAAGAAGAATGAAAGACTTAATTTTAATTTTTATAATTGTACAAAATATCTTCAAGTAAATGAGTATATATAGGCACTACCACAATTTATAAAATTTCAAATACATATACCATAATTAAGTCTAATTCATGAAGTATAATTAAATTTAAGACATGAACTTAAAAAACTAAAAAAATACATATTTTAAGTATAATACATGAATCACTTAAGAAACTCAAAAAATACATATTTAAGTCAAACAACATACATTCATAACCTTAACTTTTTAATAAGATAAAGAATTTCTTTAATTTGTAAATTATTATTTTCAAACTCCTCCTTAATTTGCAAAGTTCCTTTTCACTCCAAGAATACCACGTAATCTTTAAAAAATTTCAAACTTGAGTGTCTTTTTGATAATATCTGCAACTTGATCCAGAGCTTTCACATACTTGAGCTCAAGTTCCTTTTTAGCAATGCAATCCCTAATGAAATAGTACTTTATATTTATGTGCTTACTTCGTTTATGAAACACCAGATTCTTAGATAATATTTGCACAGATTTATTGTCAATAGAAATTTTAATAACTTCTTATTAAGTCAAATAAATTTCCTTCAACAACCTTCTAAACCATACAACATGACAAAAACAAGAAGTTGCCGCTGCATATTTAGATTCACAAGTTGACAATGTCCAATGACTTACTTCTTAGAACTCCATATAATCGCACTCATGAAAAACACAAAACCCATTATACTTTTTTTTATCATCATCTCCAACAAAATTGTTAGAATATTATAGAATATTCCCTATATATAATACCATGATTATCTTACCAAATATGTAAGTGTAATTAGGAAGAAAATAATTAAATTAATTTATATTGGTTACCATATATGAATCTGTCTACATGTATATATATCTCGTCTTTCATTTCAATTAAAATACAAGAATAATTCAGTATTTTTCTTCCCTAACTTTTTTCATGATATTAGAGCTAGAGTTAGGGTTAGGTTTTTTAAGGGTTAGACCAAATAAGGGTTGAACAATCCATTCCCAGTGTCGGGGGAAGTCGACCACCGTTCTCCAACTAGTTTAGATCATGGCCGACACGGTGGTGCACGCAGAAGAGGCGTAGTAAGCTATTTTTCCTATGGTTTTGAGTCCTCATGCATCGGGTGAATCGGAGAAGGCCAGTTTGCATGCGGGTCAAGTTCGGCACAAGGTAAGGACCTGAAGAGACGCTCGGCCGGCCTGTTCTGAGCAAGAAACCAGAACGCTGGAGTGGAAAAAAGTCACAGTAGAGCAGATCGCGTGACAACAAGTTTTCTGGAGTTTTCCAATGCAATTGAGGTGTTTTTGCTAGCCCCTTCTGGATTCGATTGTCCAGTGGGGTCTGTGGTGATTTCCAGCTGAAAGGAGGCATTTTGGTAATTTCTAGTGGTGGCGCTTGGCATTCCAGTGGCGGCGTGTGGCATTTCGACGGTGGCGCGTGAACTCCAGCGGCGGCACGTGAGCTCTGGTGGTTGGCAGTGAGGTCCTGATAGGACTATTAACAGTCGTGTGTGAAGAGGTAATCTGTTTCTCAGATTTTTTGGTATATTTGAAGTGTTTTTCGGGTATCTTTGACTGTTGCGTTTTGGGTATTCTGAATGACTTTTTTTTTTTTGTAATTTATGAATTGAAATGGATGATAA
The DNA here is from genome assembly GCF_054855325.1 of Carica papaya. NCBI lineage: Eukaryota > Viridiplantae > Streptophyta > Magnoliopsida > Brassicales > Caricaceae > Carica > Carica papaya. The sequence goes on from NC_142317.1 coordinate 16,118,214, forward strand.
TATTGTCTGTTATTACTGCCCTAAATAAGAGCATATAAGACGGTACGGTAAGAAATTGCAGAATAGCAATTGGATGACACAGAGTACTAATATTATTACTACTACTGCCAACTCATATTTTAAGAGAACTATTATGTTTTCAGCTGATGAGTATGCTAAATTCATTCAGTATCAGGAATTTTTGAATAAATTTTCTACTCTTACGAAATCAGAAAAAAATGTCTCATTTTTTCCTCAAACAGATGAGTGATTGATTCCACTTTTACAGATCACGTGATAGGTAATCCTAATATTTTTTCTAGTTTTCAACCACACAAAATACATTTTCTTGTAATTATTGCTGATGGGTCAACATATAATATTATGGGTTCAGGGACCACAAAACCAACGTCATCTATTATTCTGTCATCTGTATTAACTCTACCTAAACTTGTCTTCAATATAATTTCTGTGAGTAACCTTACTAAAAATTTAAATTGTTGTATTATAGTTTTTTTACTAATCATTATATTCTTCAAGATTTTATGACTAAACAGATTATTGGTAAATAAAATATATCAGATGATCTTTACATTTTTTATACTTGGGTACCTCGATAAGTTGCCTGCTTTAGTATTATCTCTCCATTTGAAGCACATTATCAATTGAGACATTCATTTCTACCTGTTTTGAAGAAGTTATGTTCTCAGTTTCATGATATACTCTTACTAGATTATAAGTCATGTCGGTTTACAAAACATCACCATAGTGGAATCAAGTCCAAGGGTCAACAGACAAGCTGAATCTGTTTTTGAGTTAGTTCATTATAATATTTAGGGTCTCTGCTCTGTTCCGTCCAAAATTGGGTTTAAGTATTTTGTTATTTTTGTAAATGATTTTTCTCGCATAACTTTGACATATTTTATAAAGAATCGTTCGAAAGTATTTTTTCACTTTTGTGCTTTCAATACTGAAGTTAAGACACAATTCAATATTTCAGTGTATGTATTGAAAAGTGATAATGCCAAAAAATATATGTTAGATTCATTTCAGAATTATATGACCCAACACGAGATCCTTCACCAATTCTCGTGTGTTAATACACCATCTCAAAATAGGTTCGCTAAGAGAAAAAAGAAACATTCACTTGGGACAGCTCGAGCCCTCTTGTTCCAAACACAAGTCCCTAAGCAATTTTGAGCTAATACCGTTTGCACAACTTGTTTCTTAATTAATTGTATGTCATCTATAGTGTTTGATGGGGATGTTCCTTACAGTCTTCTTTTCTCAAACAAGTCTTTGTTTTCGATATAATTTAAGATATTTTGTAACACCTGTTATGTTTGAGATGTGCGACCTACTATGATAAAATTGGACACAAAAACCTTGAAGTGTATATTTTTGGGATATTCTCGTCTACAGAAAGAATATAAGTACTACTCTGCAGATCTTAATAAATATTTGGTATCAACTGATATGGTTTTTTCAGAAAATATACTGTTTTTCTCCTCATCATCAAATTCTACAAGTCAAGAAGCGGACGACGAAGGACTCATATATAGTTTCACACCAGGTGCCTTTATTGAGCAAATAGATAAAAGTATTCCTCCAAATTATATGCCTCTAGCTTTACTTGAGCAAGTTGATGATCATGTTCATATGCCTTTAACCCAAGTATCACCACCAATTGTTCATATTTATTTCAGAAGACAATAGAATAATGATACATGTCCTGCACCAGATCTGTCGTCATCCGATTATGCTGTACAAGACCTTAATCTTCTCATTGATTTTCATAAAGGTAAACGTCAGTGCATTATTCCTACGTCAACTTATCCCATTGCTAATTTTATATCATATGACAATCTGTGTCGTTTGTCTAATGTTTCAATTATTTATATAGATTCAACTTCTATATCCAAGAGAGTTAAAAATGCTCTGAATCACCCTGATTGGCGTAATGCTATGCCTGAGGAGATAAATGCTCTTGATAATAATCATACAACGGATTTGATGGATTTACCCAAAGAAAAAAAGGCTGTAAGGTGTAAATGGGTATTTACAATTAAAATGAATCTAGATAGCTTTGTGACGAGACATAAACCTCGACTGGTAGCGAAAGTCTATACTCAAGTTTATGAGGTGGACTATTCTGATGCATTCTCTCCAGTGGTCGAACTCACCTCTATCCATTTATTCATATCTATTACAGCCTCACGAGATTAACTCATACACTAGCTGGATATTAAAAATGAATTTTTTCATGGTAATCTCTTAAAAGAAGTGTATATAAAGCAACCGCTTGATTTTATTGCTCAAGGAAAGTACAGAAAAGTCTGTCATTTGATAAAATCTTTGTATGGTCTGAAGCAGAGTTTTCGTATGTGGCTTAACAAGTTTAGTGAGATAGTATGTGAGTTTGAAATTGAAGAAGAGCAAGTGTGATCATTCAGTCTTTTATAGACAATCAACAGCTGATATTATATTTCTTATTATTTACGTTGATGATATTGTGATTACAGGAGATGACCATGCAGGAATATTCTCTCTCAAGTCATTCTTGCATACCAAGTTCAATACCAAAGACTTGAGACAATTAAAATACTTTTTGGGAGTTAAAGTAACAAGTAAGGAAAAAATTCTGTTATCTCAGAGAAAGTATGTACTTGATCTACTTTCAGAAACATAAAAATTGGGAGCTAAGTCATGTAATACACCAATCATACCAAATGTACATCTTATAAAAGATTATGGTGATCCCCTTAATGACCTAAAAAAATACATGCAACGAGTTGGAAAATTGAATTAGTTTACTGTAACTCGTCCAGATATTGCATACTACATCAATATTGATAGCCAGTTTATGTCGACACCTACAGTCAAACATTGGGAGACTTTAAAACAGATTTTGTGTTACTTAAAAGGTGTTCTGGGACTCTGTATAGTGTTTAGAAATCATGGGTATACTCACATTGAATATTTTACAGATGCTGATTGGGCTGGATCTAAAATTGATAGGAGATTTATTACGAGTTATTATTTTTTTGTTGGTGGAAATCTCATATCATGAAAAGTAAAAAGCAAACAGTTGTATCTCGTTCAAGTGCAGAGTCCAAATATAGAGTTATGACACAGTTCACATGCAAAATCTTATGGATACATCATTTATTAGATGACGTGGATTTGAAACCCACATCTTTTGTAAAACTTTGGTGTGATAATCCGACTGTCTTTCATACTGGCTCAAATCCTGTGTATCATGAGAGAACTAAACATATCAAGATTGATTATCACTTGATCCGAGAGAAAATTCAAGAAAACTTAATATTTACTAGTTATGTGAAAACGAGAGAACAACTTGGTGATTCACGAAGTCTCTGAATGGAACACAGATTGGGTATCTTTGGAACAACTTAGGCATGATTAATATTTATGTTCTACCTTGAGGGGAGTGTTAAAATATTACAAAACATTCCTTATACATAATAATATGATTATCTTTTTAAATATGTTAGTGTAATTAAGAAGAAAATAATTAGAGTAATTTATGTTGGTTACTATATATGAATCTGTTTACATGTATATATATCATGTCTTTCATTTCAATAAAAATACACAAATTATTTACTATTTTTCTTCCCAAACCTTTTACAAAAATCATTATCACAAAATTCCATGAACTTAAAATCATTAAATGATATATAAAATAATCCAAAATCAACAATATCTTTAAGGTAATGTAGGATTCTTTTAACAACATTTATGTGAGAGGTGGTAGGAATTTCCACAAACAAGCTATTAATCCGGGTCTTGAAAAGTCAAGTATTGCAAACTTCCTACAAGACTTTTAAAGAGAGTGGGATCAATCGTATTCGTAGGATTGCAATTAGGCATTTTGGATTTCTCTAAAACTTCTTTTGCATAGCTTTCTTGAGAAATAAAAATGTCATCGTCTATTTGTCTCATCTCAAGGCCGAAATAGTAAAACACGAGCCTAATATCAGTCATTTCAAATTCAAGTAACATAGTTTTCTTGAATTTATTAAAGAAACTTGAATTATTGCGAGAAAAGATGAGATCGTCCATATATAGACACAAATTACCATTAGCATGATACTTCACATCAAGAATATATTCATTAGGACAATGAACAAACTCATTATCTTTAAAATACTTATTTATATGGTTATTCTATGCACTTGGTGCTTACTTTAACCCATACAAAGCTTTATTCAATATAATCTTCATACCTTTCAACAACAAAACCTAATGGTTGTTTTGTATAAACCTCTTCCTTAAGATGGCCATTGAGAGATACCAACTTCACATCAAGTTGAAAAATTCCTTGAAATAACTAATAGCAAACAAATAGTGTTCATGTGAGCAACTGGTGCAAAAACCTCACATAATTAACTCCATGTTTTTCTTTTAGGAAGTGTTGATAGCTCCCATGTGTTGTTTTTTTTTTTATGGAATGATCTTTTCCTCCATGGCTTGTCTCCATCTTGCATCTTTCATGACTTTATCAAAATTCATAGGTTTACTGTTACGAAAAAGACAAAACAAATCATTTATGTCAAAGTTAGTGATGTCTTCAGTTTCATCATAGAGATCTTAAATGTTCTTTATCTTTTGTGGCAATTGGAGCTTTCTTGAGAAGTGGGTGGTGCAACATGAGTTGGAGAAGGAGGTGGAGTTACCTCTTGCAAAGGCACCATGATCTCTTGGCCTTCCTCTTGAAAATATAGAAAGAAATCATAAACATTTTCTTCTTGCTTCTCCCAATTCCAAGCCGTTGTTTCATCAAATTTAACATCTCTACTTACCACAATCATACCATTTCTTGAATTGTACAACTTGTAGCCTTTTGAATTTGCATCATAGTCAATAAAAACTAGCTTGAAACTTCCATCATCGAGCTTGAATCTCTCTTCTTGTGTAACATGAGCATATGCAATGCTTCCAAAAATTCGCAAATGGTTAACACTAGGCTTCATTCTACTCCATGCTTCTTGGAGAACACTTAATTTTAATTTTTGTGGTTGTTACAAAAAAATTCAAATAGATGGGTATATATAGGCACTACCACAACTTTTAAAATTCTAAATACATATACTATAATTAAGTTTAATTCATGACTTATAATTAAGTTTATGACATACACCACTTACGAAAACTCAAAAAACACATATTTAAGTTTAATACATGAATCATATAAGAAAACTCAAAAGACACATTTAAATGTAATACATGAATCATTTACGAAAACTGAATAGACACATATTCATAAGCATAACTCCTTAGTAAGACAGAGTTCTCTTAATATGCAAATTATTATTTTCAACACGCCTCACTCACAAGAAAATCACCACATCGTTGCTGCAAACACAATATCTCCTCCTTCCCATTCACAACAAGTAAAGCTGACCCCAAATCCACGATTAGCACCTCCAAACAAGCTCACCCCGATAGATTGTTGTTGGAGGATTGTTAGAAGCTGGCACGTGTAGCTACACGCCAACAAGTGCGTTGGGTACTTCGGTATTCTGAAGTCATCTATTGATTGTTTCAAACGGGTTCAACCATATCTGGTTCGACTAGTTTGGTTCAACTACCTCCAAACCAGTTTCCAAAATTTTCAAATCAATTCTCTATGTTTCTGGGTATGTTGTTTGAGGTTAGTTGGGTCGAATTCCTGTCCTATATTCACTTTTTGGGAACTTCATAATTTAGACAAAGTCTACTTGGAGTTAGAGGAATTCTAAATAGATTTAAAACATGAATAGAGTTAAATTATGCTTTAGTTACATTCTCTCAAGCATATGGTTAGTTACAAACCATGACTTATGAGATGATTTATACAGAAATTTTTTATCAATATGAATATGTAAATTATAGCAAAATTAGTCGAAGTTCAACTTTACAACCTTTTGTAATTTATGAATTTTGTGAAGATACTATTTGAACTCAAGATTCTCTTAAAAAATATTCATATACGATAGATGTTATGATATGGAAATTCAATATGATTTTTTGAGACCTAAAATAACAGATATAATTATATCATCTGCAAGAGAAGCCATAGGAACAAAATGATAATTCTCATCCACATAAAATTACATTAGAGGATTTCAAAATAACTCTCCAGGATTTAAGTGATAAGATTGATATGGACGAAATAAAGATGAAAAGGTGTAGAGAAAATTTTGAATATTCCATTATACAAGATCCTAACATAGATTCCTTAGAATCATAAACCAAATGATATAAAATGAAATCATAAAAAGAAATCTCTTTAATGCATGTTCATGGATTGGAACCACCTTCAATAGCAATAAGAGGCAGAATAAGCTTGTTGAAAGCAGGAATGTTCTCAATATTATTAGCATGAGCAGAAACAACTCCAACATGAGCCAATATCTCTTGAGCTGCCATTGGAGGTTCAAGAGGAACTTTAAGTTTTGACTTTTCTAGTTTAGGAGAAGTTTTAGTTGAAGACCTTACCTGATTTCTATGCCCTTGTTGAGTATCCCATAAATTTTTAGTCCTTGCATATACATCAAATACATACTCAATAATTATAATATATGCAGCCACCATGTTAAAAATATTTAGCACACATAGCCTCTTTGAAAAATTTATATCAAATACAAGTTTGATTATGTAAAAGAATATGAATACTTTCTGTCCATCCATAAGGTCCAACACATTATGAGTAATTGGGTAGATTATATGATGAATTTTAACCAAAAGTTTGTCTCATTCTGTATCAAATTAGTACATTTAATGTTGATTTGCTCTAAAATGAGTTATCAAATGCAAAAAGGACCAAACTAACTCAAAACAGGTAGAACACATTGTAATATCTGAGGAACCAGTCTGAAATAGAACGAAACTCGGCCTGCATAGGCTTGAACTAAAGTGATCAAACCGAACTGGTCAAATAAGAGATGAACTGATTAAAACAAAGAAGCAAAAGTTAAAGACATTGGCAGTCAGGGGCACATACACATCACATGCCAATCTCCACTAACTGGTGGCAGACGAGCTTTTGGCTACTGCTTTCTCCAGTCACTGGGATTCTAGATCGATGGTTGGTGGTCAATGTTACTCATGATGGCTGGGAAGACAGAAATTTGGCATGGTAGAAGTCAATGAAGTAGCGGGGTCAGCAGGTCAATCCGTCGGTCTAGGGATAGGTTGGCAAGCAGTTAATCGATATCTGGAATGAGTTCCCCTTCCTTTGTTGTAAGCGAATGCGTTCCAAACCTTGAAAAAGGATCTCAAATAGCCTTTCTTTTGTAGTAAGGCTATTAGTAGCTCGTACCGCTCCTCTAGTTCAGGTAGTTTAAGAGTGAAGCTAGCTTAGTTCATCGATTTCAGTATGAAACTCTTCCCCTTCATCCCTTGCTTCTTTGAAAGTGTTTGAGTGAAGGCAGCACTTAAGGGATTTGGGAGACTAACGACGAGTGAGGCAGTTCCCAGTGCTGGTTTTAGTCGCTGGTGCTCCGAGTGTACTACTCAGTATTGTATGAGCCTAGTGGTTGTGGTGCTTTCAGTCATCGCTCAGTGGAGGTGATGAATAGAAAGGTTGCACAACTATTAAGTTGTTTGGCTTTTTTTAATTATTTTTTTAAACAATTTTTTTTGTTAGATGTGGTGCAAAAATCTTGGTTTTTCATGTTAAAATTGGTGGAAAGTAGTGTTATAAGTGGGACTTTAATACCGACAGATGTAGGACAAGTAGTGGTCAAACTAACTTGTTATGTATGGTTTAAAAATAGAGAAAACAATTTAGATAAAAAGCAAATAGGCCAAAAAAAAATTAGTAATTAAGGTGAAAGAAGTAGAATGAAGAATGAGTTACTAGATAGAATAACAACCAAAAAGACAAACACAAAGAGAGATAATAGTAAATAAAACTCCAACAAAGGAGTTCTTAACACATCACTGTTTATCTTTTCTTGGTAACTATTACTCTTTGTACATGTATTAATTACAACTAATAAGTACTATTATGAAAGAGAAAATATAAAGGATTCTAACTCCTATAATAGTTAAGACCTATATAAACAGGAAATTAAATTGTTAAATGCTTAAATAAGCCTAAATAACATAAAAATACAAAATAATGTTTATAAAAAAAAACTTCTTTAATTGAAAATTTATTCCAAAATAATATCTTCTTGTTCTCCATCATACCAAGTCAAAACATGGTACTTAATTAGCGTAATAACTTAAACCAATTGAAAAGAGCGACAACTTTACGTTTGGGGGATATTTTCTCCTCTTCTATTTTACAATTCTCTTTCTTTTCAACAAAGTTCATGCTTTATCAAGAAAAGAAAAAGAAAAGCAAAAAAGGAAATTTTATTATTTATACTCCGAATGAAAATATAAGTATAAAATAAAATTTGCTTCAATCAAGTATAAACACTTGTATTACAGAATGGGACAACGCATCCAGCAGCTATTGATATCTAGTTAGAAGAAGGGATGTTAGTTTAAGGCTATCTAAATAATCTGTGGCAGTACGCAGCACAATGGACAACTTCTTGATGCTATTTGAAATGAAATTTATTGTCTATAAAGAAGAAAAAGGTGTTACTAGAGTTGAAATGTAAACCATAATCAATAAATCTTCTCCTTCACTTTCATTTGCTTAATAAATCTTCTAAACTACCTATTTTCAGTTGCTGTTCTATGCTACATTTCTCTGTAAAAATTACAGCCTATTTAGGCTTCAGCATTCTGTCAGGCCTAGAGAGCACAGCATTTTACACTGCAACTGATCCAGGAAAGTTTGATCTCGAATTAAGACTGGAAATTTAAATCATGTGAATACTAAAGGTGATATATAACGAACCACAAGCAACAATCTGGTCAAGGAGGAAGTTGAAGTGACACCTGCTTTGTCATGTAGAAGAGACTTCTAATGAAGCATGTATCAATTGTACCCTCCGCATAGTATTTCTTTTGCATATACTGTCATCATATTTAAATGACAAGCAACACTCAGAAAAATGACTTACCAGAAACCACAGAAATAGCAGAAACCAAGGGACCATAAACTCCTCTTTCAGGAATCCTTGTTGTCCCTCTACCAGCCCAATAGAACCGAATTTCAAGGTAGTTAGTTATCACATTGACACTAAACTGTTTCACTAGAGGTTTTTGGGCACCCTTTGCCTCATCTTCAATATTGAAATCCTTTGACACCAGTTTATCCTGTGAAGAGTTCATTCAACTGTTCATACCATTTTACAATTTCAAAAAACTATATAATTGCTGAGTATGAGAAAATACCTGAATATAAATATCATATGAGCGCCGCCCAAGGCTTTTATATGTTCTATCATTTGTAAACTGTATCTCAGCAAATTTCAGACTCACTGTGTATGTCCCAGTTTCTAAGCAATAATAAAAGTAAGTGAGTGAAATTGGAGATATACGGGCTGTAACATACAGATCAGGTAGGTTTGATGATGACACAGAAATGGTGTAACGCCTATTTTGGAAATCATTGTCATCCATGAAATCTCCAGTGCTACTAAATCCCCATTGACTACCAAGTTTCACATAATAGTTAGCAACTCCACCTTCTACTCTTCCATCTCCTTCATACAGGACTTCTGTTTTATTTTCCTTGACAGTTGCATCATTGCCACCACAATTGACATGTAAACAATTAGAATCTGCCATCAATAGAAGAAGAAAATCATACGGAGACAAATAAGATGAAGCAAGATTGAATAGAGAAGCAAACTTACATTATATCTTACATGACCAAAAATATTACTTCCAATTGACTGTAACCAAAAGTAGCAGTTTACATCAATATGGAGAGCTAAACTTAGCATTATATCGGTCATCTTTTACTTTTAGTTTTTTGCATTCTGAACTCTAATATAACCAGCAATTAGACCAGTTCAAACAAGGCATCACAAATTTTACTCCTCTTATCTTCTCGGTGATACTCCAGGATCTTGTGTCCCAGTGTGATTGCCAAGTAAATATAATTCATTAGTGTGAAATGCTTATCGATGTATACACTTTGCATGGTGAAAGCTTTACGAAACATAATGTCACAGGGAAAAGATATAAAATGGTTAAAGCTGCATAAAGTTTTTTTTCCCAGTTGGCAGGTATATCTTCTCATGTAAGCACATGAAAATTAAACTAAATGAAAGTAAACTCAGCAAAGGTTTCCTGCAATAAAGATGTCATAGTTTGCAATTTTGACCCTGAGTAGAATGGGCAAAGTTCTATGGAACCTAGATATAGACAGCATTTGGAAAATAAAATAACGGAAAAATATAGAAAGCTACAGCACTGTATAGGCAAGACAAGGTAAAGTATATGTTTGGTATTCATAAGATTGGACAAAATGAATTTATTCTGTTTTATGTTTGTGCTAGTGAACAACACAAAACATGGTGGACAAGTACTAGGGTACCATTTACATTATCTTATATTCTGACTTTGTATGACAGAATAAAATGATAACATTTATATTCTTATGACTAAATAAAATGATGTTGTGTATAAAAAAAATAATATTGTATACTGTCATAAACTAAAATCATATCAATATATAAAAAAAAAAAATTTATACATGATAATATATTAAATAAGAAATACATTAATTTTTAGTTATAACACCAGCACCACAAGCTAATCTTTATTTAGTTAACAATTAGTTTTCCAAAAAAACATCAAGCTACTTGTTAAATAAATTATTCAAACAAAAAGTAAGCTATATTTAGTTATTATAAACTCAAGAATTGAGAGAGAGAATATGAGGATAAAAATAAAATTGGTCAAGGGATTGTTTTGTACATGCAAAGATTGTTTTGTGTATGACGCCAATTTTGGTAAGTGCAGTAATAATTTTGTTCCACCAAAATAAAGAAAGTGATTTGCCCTTTGATCATAATCTTTTCGTCTGTTTCAACCAACTTTTTCTGCTACTAAAAATTATATTGGACTGTTCTGTGATGTCCAGTCCTATGATTTTAATCATATCAAATGCTACAACATGATAACAACAAAGATTATCCTTGTTAAATAATTAGTTAGCTCCCCATTATCCTAAAAACTTAAATGATTTAACATACCAATTGTAATGCGCAAACCCAAAACTAGGCACGCCATGCCATACATTTATGGAAAAATATCATAAACATGTAAGGCTTGAAGTAAATCTCAAACTTGACCCTTGAAAGCTTAATAATCAATAAGTTTCCTAAATTGAAACTTTACACCAAAGTTTAAAAGATTTAAACTCTCTAAATAAAATGATTTCTCAATCAAAATATAAAACTTAACTAATATATTTTAATTCTTTAAATCAGAATCCTTAGTCACTCACACATCCCAAGTCCTCATGTATAATTTATTCTTCAAAATCTATAAGAGAAGAAAATGGAGTGAACTCACAATTCAGTGAATAATTAACTCAAATTAACTGGATCAAGTAGATTTAAATAATCATGGCAAAATAGATTTAAAATAGAGTAAATAAAATATAATAATAAAATAATTTCAAAAGTTTTTCAATTAACATTTAAGATAAACTCATTAAATATTAACAAAATTCAAATCAAACCACATTAATTCTTGTGGCAAGGCCCAACACCATATTTAACCCTTATGGTATAGATGATACTCATATTCCTATATCAGAGCCCAAAACTGTATTTAACTCACATGGTGTAAATTATAAAAAAAAAAACATGTTTATGAAAAAAGTTCAACGTATACTCTCGTTGTAGAGTCAAGTCATAACCACTTTGAGAGTTTCAAAACAAACTTACAAGTATGTTCATATTTTTTATCAAAAGCAAATAATTTCGTCAAATATCTCCAATTCCCGACTTCATCAAAAGATAAGTTTGATCCAAATTTATACTCAAAGCAATAATTTACAGTAGGCACTTTGAAAATTTTATATAATTAATAAATAATTTCAAAGCTAATAAGCAATTACATGATAATAAAAATTTACAATAATTTTCAGGTATTGTAAAATATTAGCATAGACTAAAAACTTTTCACTTGTAATGCTAAATCCGAAATTTCAAATAAAATGATAAAACTTCTTTCAAATCCTACTTCATTCAAAATATCAAATAAATATCCAGAAATTCCAATAATGCATATGGATGTTGATGAAAAGCCTAATGTTTGAGCTTTACAATCTATGAGAAATCTACGTAGGTCGTTTAAAAAACTCTAATTTGAAATTCATCAAATTTCTTAGAATTTAATACAAACTCATTACTCCTGAAATCCAAAACTTTTTTCATTCAACTCAATAACTCGAATATCTAATTTACCATAAAATCTACATCTCCACAAATTTTCGACCACTGCAGTATCAATTTTAGCCTCCTAAAATCAACCATTGGAAAATAACGTCTAGATCATCATTTTGCATAACGCGCAACCAATTTCAAAAATTTAGTTATTCCAGCACATATCAAATTAGATAATGATTCTTATATAACAATAAACAAACATAGAACTATCACTTAGAATAAGAAATCAATCAAAAAGGTTACCAAAAGACAGATTGGAAATTCTGAAGTTATTGTTCTTATTTACATTTTTCTCAGCATCCTTAAATATCTAAAAATTTATAACTCAATTATTATCCAAATTACAAAATCTTGATGTATATAGAAAGACATCATATTATAATTATACAGGGTTTATAGCCAAACATTAGCCAGAGAATTAAAAAAGTTAAAGTCCACTGCCGCGCGGTTTGAATTTATCTAAAATCCTAAATTTAAAAAATTCACAACTCATTCAATTTTCATCCAAATAATGCAATCTTAAAGATTATTGAAAACTTAAAATGTGTACATTATAAATAAAATTGTTTTATGGGAAAAAGTTGGCTAGAAAAATCAAAAGCATGGCCTGGACGCACTGTCATGCAATTTGCATTCTACTGTAACCTTTAGTTTTCAAAAATTCATACTTACTCAATTCTAATCTAAATCATGCAATCTTAATGTCTATAGGAAATTTATCATGTGTAAATTATGGATAAATTAGTTTAATATCTGAAATTTAGCCAAAAAATCACAAAACAGCCAAAAAGTCCACTACCGTGCTGTTTGTGATTTGCTGCAATCTTAGACTTTCTAAAATTCATAACTTCTTCAATTTTAATCCAAATCTTACAATCTTAATGTTTATGGAAAGCATCTGATGTGTTGATTATAAATAAAATAGACTGGTAGCAGAAACTTCACAAAAAATCAAAAAGTGGTTAGACCACTACTACTAAATAATTCTTTCCTTCCTTGCATACGCATGTTTTTCTTTTAGCTTTTACAATCTAAATGTCACGCAATAGAGTTTTAATTTAGGGTTTAGGAAACTTATCTTCTTGTTGCCTTCTCTTCTTTCTATCGTCTCGTCCTTATCTTCTCTTTACTTCTTAGGATTTTAGAATCTTTTAACTAAACCCTAATAATTAATTTATAAATATGGAATTGCCCTTTCCATAACAAAAAGACCTAATAATTTATATAAAATTACAAAAAACCTGTAACTTTTATAAACAAACTATATAATTTCTCTTGGGCCCATAATTATAACAAGTATTTATTTTCTTGGACTGGCTATTACACACACATTTATTATTTATACAGTTATTCTTTCATACTCCCCCTCACATTCAAATAGGAGAACGAGCTTCCAACATGAGCATGTATCAAAAAATATCCGTAGAGCCACAATATACAATCATTGGATGAAGACTCAATTATCAACATGGGGTCAACTTGAAGAGATACACAAGCTACAGATTCATAAACAGGCTTTGCATACATGAAGATCAATTATGGACAACAAATGAGTGAATAGAAAGAAGGAGAAGAGGTTCTAATGGCTTAAATTATCGCTATTCACCTACCATGTTAAACATTTTTTTTTTGAGAGTAGCTACCATGTGTAAATAATTAGTTGGTTATTTTTCTTTTTTCTGGTTAACAATTTTGCTCTAGTATCATGTTTGATTGGCAATTGTTCCAGAAATTTCAACTAATTAGAGTTGCTTACTTTATTGTTCATACATTTGATTATGATGATTATTATATCACAAATCCACGCAACTATGCATGAGTTGTTTGCATTTACACCTTAATAATTTCAAATAGATGAATAAATTTCAAGGAAAAAGCAAGCCAATTTTTCTAAATGCAAACAAAGATATACTTACATCTAGGACAATTAAAAGCCTTCACGCATGGAAGAATCCCCCTTCATCACACAATGGATAAAATCCTATTAGCATATAATTTGAACAAAACATATTACAGAAACTTTGCAATATTGCAGAATATAGTTTTGAAATTACCTAAGAATTTATAAAATACCAACCAACTAAAAGAAAAAGTATGCAACATCTTACATGTTCATCTTTGAAGAGCTCCTAAATAAGTTTAGATTTAGATTCCTAGAAAAATAAAAGGCAAAATAATTGTCAGCTTAAAAAAATATATATGTATAAATTACAGGAATTTGTTATAGAAAGTATTCTAACATGTTCTCTCGACAAGCAGGTTGCTCGGGGCCTTGCCATGTGAAGTTGTTGTATGATAGATCACTGTTGCCCAGAATAAAAATTAATATCAATATCACTTCCGCATCCACTTCCCTATACTTAGGAAACTAAGCAGAAACAACAGCATTTAGCAATTACTTATGCTGTTGGGTGCCTAATAGCCCAAGAGTCCATAGGAAACCAAAAGCTTAACTTGGCCTGTTCAGTGACTTAACAACGGGTGAATAATTAGTGGGAAAGAGGTTCATGGCTCCAATCTAACATCACATCAAATAAATAGTTCAATGAACAGTTACTCCAAAGAGTTAAAAAGCTAATGTCAAATTTTATTATTTACAGTATAAAAATAAAAAATATATTATTCTAATGCCCAGGAAGTGTATCATACAAATGAGTCTTTAACCTTAGGAAAGTTGGAAGAAAGAGGAAGGATATTTCTAAGAAGGTCCAGATTCAAAATTAAAACTTGATTTCCTCCTGAGTGCATTAATAATTGATGCAGGAAAAAGATACAACATTTACAACGATTTTGGGAATGTCATAGATATACTAATAGATTTGTAATACCTTGTAATGGATGGCACCCCCTTGGTGCCACCGATTTAATATACTTCATATACTTTTTATTCAACAAAAAAAATCAATGCAGAAAAAGAGCATTCTTTTTTTTGAGATAAAAAGAATGTGTATTATGTAATTGACACCAAGGGATTTATTTAAAAAAAAAAAGTAAAAGGACACCAAGGGGGTGTCACCCCAGTAAAAGGTATTTACATTGTAGTTAAAACATCCAAAACCTTCCCAAAATCATCCTATTCATACATATCATGCCTAAGAATTAGAGTCCAAAAATAATGTAACCACCTATCTCTAACAGAAAAAGACCATTTTAAAAAGGTCATATTTCAATCTTATGAGTATTTATGTAATTTATAACTTAGTCTTGCTAAGGGTATTTAGATAATTTAGGAACTATTAAGAATAGGCTTATTATTAGTTTAGTATTTTATTTCTTATTTACTGAAAGTCTTATTGTGTTGCTACTAAATAATATATCATGATGGATGATATAAAAAGCTGAACTGATAGGAAACAATCCAATCTATGCATTTATGTTCTTTGCTGTCAATGAAGCTTGCCAGCATATGCATAAACCTCGTGAGAATCATTTTTAGGCTTTAAAATGTACAATATGCTACATATAGGGTGTTCTATTTTATGGCCTTCAACTTTACATTGACTCTTCTATGTGTTTATTGGGATATCCGGATGCAAACTGGGCATGACATCCTGACATCCTGACATCTACCACATCATATTGCATTTGTCGACACATGGATGATTCAACATCATTGTGGATAGTAACAAATTATGGATACGGTTTTTTGGTGGCTAATGAAGTTGTAGATGATTTGAAGGGGAATGATACAGACAGCATCCTTTGCAAATTGGATATGAAAAAAGCTTATGATCATGTAAGCTGGGATTTTGTGGACTACATGTTGGGGAGGCTCAGTTCTGATGATAAATGGAGGAGGTGGATTAGGGTGTGCATTACTAGTACTTCTTTTGCTGTCTTGATCATTGTGGATACATGGGTGATTCAACATTATTGTCTACAGTACTTACGAACAAAAAATATTAACATCCTCATTGATTACATACCTAATCATCCCGCAATGTTGTTAAGACAATCATGAGGGCATTTTTTGAGGATTTGATTCTTTTCTTTTTCTATCTTCCTAAACCTTATTCCACTACGTTACATTAATAATCTATAAAAACAGAGAAAAAAATGACGGAAGATTGGCATGAAGTGTTGAACGGTTAAAACATATATCTGGCAGTGGAAGATCCAAACAAAATACTTAGGAGTTGATGTTACAGACAAAAGAGATTCCTCAACCAGCCATGGGCGTTCAAACTTAACCACTGCAAATAGTATGGTGCATTAACAACAAATGCACTGAAAAATGAATCGAAAATAACAAGGAAAAAAAAGTTGTATATGTATGATAAATAACATACACACTACTACCATCGACGAGTATTGAATCTGGTATATCTCCACTCAGCAAGTTGTGACTTAAAAAGCTGACAAGAAGAAACACTGGAAAAGATGAGAATTCAATAGAAATACCAGAATATGAAGCAATTATATGATGCCCATTATAACTGCTGTTGAATTTGATTGCCTTTTTATAACATAATTCTCACCCAGAAAAGTGGGTCTCTCATTGGAACAATCAAAATGCAAATTACTTACTACTTAAGAAGGTTATCAAATTTTTTCTTTTTGTCCAAACGAATTTAGCAGAAGTCAGAAGCAGCCACAAGCTTTAGTTAGAACTTACACAAATCTCAAACGCTTTGCATGTATGGTAAGCGGAACTTTTCCAGCTAACTTGTTAAAACTCACATCCCTATCACATTCATTAAAAATATGAAACAATCATCATCTATCCTCAAACATTATGAAAAGTAAGAAGTACTGAAGAAAAGAAATAAATGGAAGATATGTATGTGCTTGTCTCAAAAGAAGAAGTGGGAGAATTCCCACACTATGTCCTTGCAATTTCCTTTACAATAGGATAAGAAGAATAGAGAGGTAACTCGGAACAAGAATCAGGCAGTCCACTTATATTAACATAAGGGAGGGAAGAAACAGAAAGCAATAATCAAGTAACCAGTTTACTTACAACATTTCCAGATTCTTCATTGCCCAGATGTATGCTGGAATCTCCCCAAAAATGTTGCAGTTCCTCAAGATCCTAAAAGACAGCTAAATGATATTAAATCAAAATGGATCGTGATGAAACATACAATCTTGATGAAACGAACACCTAAAATACAATCAACATACAGTCTTTCTAGGCTTGTCATGCTTCTGATCACAGGGAAAAGCTGGTCAGATCCATTTATATCAGTAATTCTCCTGCGTAAAATATCCATCATAAGCAAAACTATGGAAAAAAATAAATGAACAGAAGAAAGATACTATACAACTACTGGTTAATTATTTCAAAAATAAAACAACTACTGCTTAAAATAAGCTTGAACTTACAACTCAACGAGATTATTCAAAATAGAAATGCTTGATGGAATGGGTACCCTTAGTCCACTTGCCTGCATTTCTCTTTGAAGATCAGACACAAATAAGATTGTTAGAAAATGAAAATACAATATTAAGTTTGATCCATCTCAAAACACTCAAGGCATTTCATATCTTCTAAAAAGGTTAAGGGTCTTACAATCTTGTGAGCTGTTTCCATTTCTCTATGAACATAGGTATTGGTCCGTTGAAATTGTTATCATTTATCCTTCTACATGATGCAAAAAAATCTGAGTTTACTTAGAATATGCACAAACATGTGGTGAAATAAAAGCCAGAAAAAAAAAGGAAAAAGCATACAAGTCTGTCAGATTTATTAGCCTAGCAAATGTCACTGGCAAGTTCCCGGACAATTGATTGGAAGAAAGCATCCTGCATGAAGCCTCAGAAACAAAAAGGCATTCATTATTAGAAATGTTCTATTAACATAAAGTTAAGGACTTCAGAAATAACGAAACATAAGAAATTGTATGTCTCACAGAGTCTGCAAGTTGACTAGATTGCCAAGTTCATGTGGAACAACACCAGAAAATTGGTTTCCTTCAAGGTTCCTGATTAACAATGTTTATGTAAGAAATATAAATCTTCCTGTACTAAGAACTGTAAATATGCCGGGCAAATGGAGAAATGTTGTAACAGATGTCAACACAAATTTAACATTTTAAGGTTACTTTGCATGTAAAGCAAGATAACAATGATCTCACTGGCTTAATTTTAGAGATTATCCTCAATTTTTAAGGACTTCAATAACCAGAGCAATGTCTAATATAAAGAAAGATTCAAAGTTTATGAACTTACAGATATGTCAAGGTGGTAATATTTCCTAACTCCTTCGGAATGTTCCCTGATAAGTTATTTACAAGAAGAGAGCTGCATGATACTTACTGGTTAATATATGACAGCAAAAATTAGATCACACAAATCAACATCCTCACATTGAAGTTAACCGTGTTAAAGCCCATTCACGAGGTATGGTGCCACTGAGGTAGTTGTAAGCGAAATCACTACAATAACAAGAAATGGCAATTCAAAACCCATTAGTTATTTTTATTGGTTCTAGTCCATTATTAAAGAAAATAACATTATAATTTATCAACATCAAACATATATTGAGGCGTTTAAAAGGATACTTACATTTCTTGAAGATAGGGTAGTTTAATCAATTGGGGTGGAAGGATTCCGTGAAGACTGTAACCCTTGAGGACTCTAAAAGAGATTGAAATTTAATTCTTAGTATGAGGTGCAGACAATTGCTATCAAGGAAAGGAAATAAATAGCAACTGCTAATATAAGAAAGAAAATGATTTAACACCTAAAATTCTTTGGCAAATCTAACATTGGCTCATACAATTATTGATTATGTGATAAAGCATATCCATCTTATTCACTTTGAAATCCAAGCACTAACATTGACAACCTACTTGGTTGTTCATTGACATACAGAGGAGGTGATCAAAACTAAATGCTATTGAACTTCGAATCAAGGAAAGAAAAAATCATGAGTTAGCAATTAGTTATGCAGAGGATGATATGTAAAGGACAACGTATTGTGACAAGAGAAATAGACATGTTCCTGTTAGCCTCTGCCCTGCCAATGCATTTTGCTAAAGGGTGCTTCTACTTCACATTTATAAAGATTAACAAATTAGTACAAGTAATAAATGTCTTATACCATTCAACAAACAAAAGGAAAAATTCTTAGACCTCTAAGCCTACAAGAGTTATATGCAGCTCCAGCGTATGACATCCCCTTCAACAGGGTTCTCACTTTCAATGCTCTATTTATTATCTATAACACGGCCTCAAACTGTTAGATTGACTCACAAAATTGTAAAACACAATTAGGTAACAGTACTAACAACATAGGTAGCTTTGGTGCACGTTTAGGATAGACAGGAGAGCATTGAATAGAAATTGAACTGAACTGAACAAAGTAGATGATATTTTGTTATGTAGGATTGGCATAAAACAAGATATATGTCAGATTATCTACATGCTGTTGTGATGTGGAATATTTTTTTATATCTTGACAGGAAGAGTAGAAAATACATAGGTATAAACTATAAAATTAATTATAAATATTTTAATTTAAAGCATATAGAAACTTTAATAGATTAAATTAAAGAATAATTTATTGAAACTATTAATATTTAACAAATCATTTAAATAAATTTAGTTCAATTATCTGATTTAACCATAACGATATGTTATGGTAATCATAATCATTAACTTAGAAGAAAATACCATTGAAATATGAAAGAACGGCCATATTTACACAATAGCTAATTGGGCCATTAATGGCCAACGGCCAAATAAACAGATTTGTGGTCATATCAGATAGATTTCAGGGAAAAGTATGTTAGTAATTCATGGTTGAACAACATCCAGAAATAAGGGACAAATGAAAGTGTTAATTCCCTAAAATGGTATTAGTAGAAGCAGTAACGTGCTGGGTATTTTGACATTACACAAAGTGAAGCTTGTTCTCTCTGTCTATAACAAAGTAGTCCCATGCATTTGAAGGAACAATTTTATTCCTTCAATCTACCATTTCTTTTATGTTCTAGCCTCTCCTTTTTATTCCGAAACAAAATAATGGACTTGTTTGTTTAGTTCTCTTGTTATTTCCATAAAACTAACTCATAATCTTAAACATTAAAAATCCTTCAAACATTGATTACTAATTAGGTAGATTATTGGGTGTACAAAAAAAAATGAGGGACAAGATTAGCAAACTTTACATCCTTATGATATGACAAACAGTGCTGTTCTCATAGTGGCATTCACAAGCTATTTCATGCTCTGCATTCTTTGGAGGCACAGGAGTGAGCCCAATCATTTCCACTCCACAAGAATCCGAATTGAACTTCCAGTATTTCGAGCCCAATGTACTAAATATTTGCTGAAGAGCATCAACTGAAAAAATCAAGAGAACAGAAGATGTTAAATGTGTGATAAAGAGAAAAAGGTAAGATAAATAGAAAATAGAACCTATCATACTCGGCCAAAAGATGGCAAAAGGGTAGAGAGAAAGCTTATAGAGAACAATATGGAAGATCTCATTTTACCAAAGTGTTCAAATATATGCTTAATTTAATCATCTTAGTCTCTCTCACCCATCACTCAAATATTTCTGCTTCTTCTTGTTATTCATTTCTTCCTTTGGACTTAAATTAGTGCTCAACAGTAACCTTACTAATCATTTTCTCAAGCAAGTGGTTTTGTCACCTTATATTTCTTTTTCTCTCATTTTGTTCAAACTCCACTTAAGAATCCCTCGTTTCTTCTGTTATATTTGAATGCCATGTAACTAAAACATGTTAGTTTAAATGAATTGTCCATCAAAGGAGTTTTGCTTCCTTTGTACAAATATGTTTATTGGCAACTAACATGGCCGTAACTGACGATAAAACCTTCAACAAAAAGAATAAGAGTATCAAACATGGGTAAGTACAGTTGTGGGTGCTGAGAAGGGATGCAGGATTTTTTAGTTGGTAGCAATAGTGTCAAGGAAATTGCAATGCCAGATTAAGATGGGTTGCTCAAGCCAGGATTGGACATATAAGTAAAAGTAAATTGATTATTTTCAGTCGAGACTAGAATTCAGGGCCACTGCCCTCCAAAAACAAATGACAACAATATAGAAGAAATCCATGAGAGCTTTGGTTAATCCATGTTATATAGATTGAGGTTTACATTTGATAAAAGTCATGCCACCAATGACGTACCAAATTATGTTTGAGAATAGCAGATATATAAATTGCTATAGAAGAAAGAGCAGAGATTAAAAAAACAAAAAAAAAAAAAAGCAAAAGGCTTATTTTCTAGATTCCTTTTTGGTCTAATCAATTTGTTTAAATCCCCTCGTCATATCCATTTAAAATTAACAAAACATATATAAGAACATAAATTATAAAATGTTTGTAATATATATTTGATTAGTTTTCAGAAAAATAATTGATAACTTTTTACCTGCTTATAATTTAAATAAAAATTTATATGTTCTAAGCAATCCAAACATTAAGTAAGATATAAATTCACAATATTATTTATATTCACGTTGAAAATAAATTTGAAAAAACTGTGATATAATAAAATAGTATTTCAAATACAGATAATAACCAAACAACAATGGTCTACTATTTTGGGTTAATTACAGAGCAGTTACTGTGTGTGGAATGCACTTTCTTCCTCATATTGTTATTGTCTAATTAGACAAATAGTACCAAAATTGGCTTGCCAAAAAAAAAAAAGAACAATTTATAGATGTATACATAATCTTTTCTAAGACTATTTAGAATGTGCAGGCCACAAAAACTAAACAAGTATCTTTCAGCAAGTGCAGAATCTAATTCCATATAACCCCAGAAAATAATCCGCCTACAAATTAGATTTCAGATGCATATTTGGGTTGCTGAGAAAACAGAAAAAAGAAATATAAAATTTCACAGAGAACTTACTAAAAGAAAGTTAAGCTGGACACGATTGTTCCAAACAGGTATTGTCAACGATATCTCGACTAATGGTATCCTTCCCTCTATTAATCGCAAAACAAACGGGTTTTTTTCTTTTGGTGGGCAGGAGTGACAAGAACTTGAAACTTCAGTTCCAGCACATTTTCCCGCACTTTCCAGGTAACCAAGCAGAAATTCAACATCCAACTAAACGAAAAACCGGATCCAAAATATAAATCCCTACCCATTTTCCAGTTCCCACAATTTACATCAACCAAAACGTCTTAAATGTTAGAAAAAGAAAAAAAATTGTACTAACCTTCTTCCTGAGGCAACTTTGACTCGATAACTCTGAGCAACCTCAAGCAACTGAGTGCGAAAATCAAGAAAACAAAGAGGTGCTTTGCAACCATGACTGAAGAAGTTCAGTAGTGGAGAGAAGTAAAAGTTCTACATTAACTTAGAAATTCAAAGTGGATGAAAATGTCATTGATATTAATAACCAGATACATCTTCTGCAATAATTTAGAGCTAATTACAATGAAAGAATTCCGATGGCCCACTCAAATAATTTCAAAAGAGGTGATGCGATTGCTAAGTGACTTGTTGCATCCTTTTCTGTGACGAGCTTCACTGTGGAAATCCGGGTGGCTGTCGGACTCGGATCAGTAAATTAAAAAAAAATATATAGTTGGCAAGCACGAGAATAACATACATTTTTTTTTTTAAAAATAATTATAAAATATATTATTTTATATGATAACAAAAACTATTTCCTTATTTTATTTTATGATATTTTTATATTAGTGATTCATTAAATTTTATAATAAAAATTTTTTAAAAGTAAAAGTTGTGATAGTATGAAACCATAGTTATAAATTTTTTTAATTTTTAAAAATTAATTATAAATTACCAACTGAAAAGTTATTTTTTAATAAAATAAATACGATGCATTTTTATATTTAAATTTAAGTTTATAAAATTTTTTTTTACAGTACTTTAAACAAATTTTGTATAAATAAATAATATTTTTTATTATTAGAAAAAAAATAAAACTCATTAAAAAATTAATAATATCATTTAAATAAATTAAAACAAAAAATATTTTAAAAGATTTTTAAGAAAATAGTAAATCTAATTATAAAGATTAGTTCGCTTATAATTTTATGTTATTAAATGAGTAAATTCATTATCTTACAAATTTAGATTTCAAAAAATTAAACTCTTTAAAAATTTAAGTTGGATTAGATTTTCTAAATATATGGATGGTTTAATTTGATTTGGTTCCCATTATATAGTAATTTTAAAATATTATATATTGTTTAATATGTTTATCAAATATATTTTGCAAATTGGACTTAAAATTTTATTTTAGTATTTTGTTTTCGTCACTTATTTTTAAATCTACAACTCTTATTTTTATTTTAATTTTATTTAGCAAAATATTTTATACTAATTGTTTTGTATTTTAAAAGTGAAATTTTTTAAAAATATTTAAGACATATTATATACAAATACATATGTTTTTTTTTAATAGGTCCGAACTGGTACGGATTATAGACCCGTATGACAGTACCTGACCCGGCCTGAACTGCAAGGATGGGCCAGGCCCAATTATGAAGAACTCTAATTGCCACCATTTTTCTGGCTCTCGAAATTGCATAAATGTTTACTGCTGCAAGAAGAAAAGTTAAAAAGGATTCGCTGGTCTATCTCGAGAGATGATTACGAAGCCGAAGTAAAAATCTGAGGGATCATAGGAGGGAAAAACAAAAAGAAAAATTATTATGAATGTGTAAAGTCAAAGAATTTGTCTGATAAAAAAGATGGAAGAAGAGACCAGTCAACCAAGAATCTTGTCTCGTCCGCATCGCAAAAACGCGGTTTTGGGCCATTATTACGGTCAAACCATCTCTTTCCTTCCCCGAACACAAGAAGCAGGACAACAAAGGAAGCTCACCAACTCCCAACTCCAAATCCAACCCGCAACAGATAACAAATACCAACAATAACATTTCTTCTTCTGAAAAAGAGAAAACTATGAACAGTCGCTGCTGTTTGTGAATGAGAAATTTATCTTCTATGGAAAAACCCACAGGAGGAGGAGGAGGAAGCTTTTGCTCAGGCCTGGATGCTTTGACTACCACCCTTAGCAACTCAATCCAAGCTCTGGGTCGTGGTTTTGATGTCACATCGGATATCAGACTATTGTACTGCAAAGGAGCTCCTGGGTCGAGGCTGATTCACATTGATGAAGATCGTGGAGTAGATCTTCCTTTATACGATGGCGCTGTTCTGTTACGTAATGTGCCTGTTGATATTGAGTGCTCAACTGAGATGAGGAGCATCGAGAGGATTCCAGTTTGCAGTTTCCATGAGGTGAGGTAGTCTTAGTGATCTGTTCTGTTCATGTGTTTTTAATCTCTTCAACATTATTTTGCTGGGTTAAAGCTCAAATCCTTATCTGGACACTGTTTGATGCTCAAATGGAGATTCACCTGGGTTTATTGTCCAATTTTTTTGCTTTACTCTCTTGTGGGCTTGTTATATTTTCGGTTGGGGGTGGTATATTGAGCTTCTTGTTGTTTTGAGTACGGTTTAGCAACCGAGTAGTCCATATATGAGTGCTGTTTATGATTTCTTATTTCTCTTGATGTTGCGCATTTGAGATTTTCTTTTTCTAATTTCCGCACTTAAATGCACTATTTCTGATTTTTTATGATTTGGAAATGAAATATAACTTCTTTTAATTAGTTATGTTGGATATGAAATTTTCAATTATGTCATTATGCAAGCACCAAGTCTTCTTGTCTTCCTTCGTAAATTCTTCATAAGGTTGAAGCTATAGTAATTTCTTGACCAATTCATGACAAAAAGACTTGGATATTGGAATTAATGATTTTGAGGATGTACCACTGGTTTAGCTTTTTCTCGAGGATTAGGATTTTGTATTGTTTTCTCCTATTAGTTTCCTTTTTCAGTTTTGAGTTTTATTTCTAAAGTCTGGGCACCCTTTGCATCAGCAGTCCCTGAAAAATTGCCACTACTATGGAAGATCTTTGCCATGTTATTTGAGCTATTCTGTTCAAAGAACTTCTGATTTTTTGAGTAAGGAACTTAGGAGGTACCTCAACAAAAGTATTACTTTATCTCAAGTATATGATGTGTAATTTTTTGCTATTCTGATCATCTTCAAATTGAAGCTGTTGTCATGTTCATTAATTTGTCTATTATGGCTAGAGCTTTCTCATGGAAGAAGGAAAAATGATCTTGGACTTGACCTGGCAAAACTAAGACAATGTAGGTTAAACTTTTGCACCTTGAATAAGAGAGTTATGATGCACTGTAAAAAATATAAAGTAAAATTTGACTTCAGACTTGTATATTTTTAGTGAAAACTTAGTCATGGATACTTTCAATTGAAGAATTCATAAGCAAGAAAAAATTGTCATTTTATGGTGAAAGCAACATTGTTGGAGAGGAGTAGAAAGGCAAAAAAGAGTAGAAGGTTACAAAAGAGAACTAGATGTCCTCATAAAGAGGGGGGAAAACAAAGAAGGCATGAAAATGGCGAGAAGACCGACTTCTCTGAATCAAGATTAGCCACACAATCTCTCTGCAAAATAAGCAAAGAATAATTTTTGAAATGCTTATACAGATTGGCCCAGACACAAACCAATAACTCTTTCACAGTAAAGAAAAAAGAAAAAGGAGGGAAAAATATCCTTAAAATCTTGGTATTTCAACTATACTTGGCTCAAAAGAGCCCCATGCCATAAATACTTAGCTTGTTTAGTCCTACCAATACCACAGAGGGCCAAGGAAAGTAAACCCTCCATGATGATTGGATTTGAAATTTCTCTCTGAAGAGATAGAATGACTTGATACAAGAAGTCTCATACATTCTGGAATTAGGTTTGTGTCTTTGAAGTTGAAAAATTAGAAGTATCTGATTGCTACTCTAAGATTTTTTGTTGTATCATTTTGGGTACCGGGAAAAGAGAGAGAATATTATCCACTGAACTAGAGGAGTGGAGGGAACACTGTCTACGGAGCAAGCAAATTTTCTTTGCATTTTGAGGTGGATACAGGAAACTTCATATATTTTAGAAGTTAGTTTTTTTTTTTTCTGAAGAAAGTTTTGAAAATGTGATTCTTCCCTACATTTTCACCTGTATTATTCTGGGAAATTGTCTGCTAAACTAAGGTGAGAAAGGGAATATTGTCTGCTAAACCGACAAACATTTTTCCTCTGCATCTACATATGGATACAGGAAAATTGATATATTTTTGCAGGTAAGTTTTGTTTCTGACCCCAGGAAAGTTTTGAAATATTTGGCTGCTACTATACAATTTTTCCTGCGTCATATTGATTACTGGAGAAGAGGGAATATCATCTGCCCAACTAACAATTTTCCTTTGTATTCAGAGATGTGGATTAGGTTAAATTATAGTTAAGTTTCAGATTCAAGTGTAAAATTCCAAAGATATGAATAAGTTCTTTACCATGATCCCTAAAACACTCAGACTTTTGTCACCAAATATGAAGGTGTAGGGCAAAAAAGTGTATCTTTTTTTGTAAGATACTCTCAACATTAATCAGATAATGTGTTCTGTTGAGAAAACTTAGATAGTGGTATCACCTAGATTGAATAACAAGAAATCATTTTGGAAAAATAATTTTCTAACAAGGGGAGAGATGAATGAGGATTTCATTTTACGAAAATTAAGGGAATGATATTAACAAGTTACCAAGAAGGTTGTTTTTCTTTTTTTTTTTTTCGGGGCGGGGGGGTGGGGGTTGTTGGGAGGTGGTAGTCCATAATTTACATATTAGTCTATGATATCCCCTAAATCCTTAGCTCTATTGTGATGAGCTCTAAATCGAAAAGAAGGGTTTGAAACCTATGATCTTGAATGTTGGGAAAAAGAATTACACAATATCAAAACCCTTGTGTTCCTCTATGTCCAAATGAGTAAAAAGATGGGAAGGGGATTACAAAACATTAAAAGCCCGCCTATTCCAAATTATTGAAAAGGGTTTGGAACCTTATATCTCTAACTCTACCAAAAGAAGAAGAAACACTTTCTCTTTCCAAATAAACTACAAGTAGCCAAGAAGATAATAGGAATAAGTTTTCTCCTTCTCTTATCACTCTGGATACCCTGCCAAATTCAAATCTCATTCACAACAGATCCCGCTGTTGAAAACTACAAGTACTGGTTTGAGCAACTAGCAATGTATGCTTATTCCCTTATCTCAGGTCAAGAATTTCAGGCCAGTTGAAGTCAAGCAATAGAATTTGTGTCATATCACTCATGTTATGGGTCTTGCCTAGTTGTATGAATAATATGGAGAGAGCTATTGCCCTGTTTCTTTCACTATCTAGAAACATTACAAGTGTTTCATCAACATGGCCAATGGTTTTGATGTTAGATAGAACAAAGATGAAGGAGAGTGGTTGAAAGAATCTCTGCTAAAATTATGATGATTGATATTTTCTTTTTGGGTTGTCAATGCAAAAGATTATTTTGATTGGAATAGTGGAAGATTGCACAGAGATTATTTTGATGGTTCTGAACTAAGGGAAACTTACACAATTAACCCACTAGATCTCTGATGATTGTACAGAGCCATGGTAAAGTTTGCTCCAATCACCCAAGGATGAATCAAAAGCTTCCTTATCCCATAAGATCATTCTAAAAAAGATACCTCACTCAAATAAGCCTTGCCATAAATGCCAGAAAAGATTTGAAGTGAACTATGAGCCTTTTGCCTTGTAAATGCAAGACATCGGCCTTCTCTAATTGAATCCTTCAGGAACGTTCATCCTAGTGCGATTAGCACAATAAAAGGTTAGATTCTTAACGAGGAACTACCACAGAGTAGTTGTAGATGAACTTGTCCCATATGAGATCAAAGGGAAGCTCTTATTCTTCCTCCCAGTGACTTTGATTAACCTAACACATTAGAATAGGCTGTGAGATTTCCAAATGATGAAAAGTTGATGGTTGCAATGGAATAGTTAATAGAGTCTACAAGATTTACTCTGGTATTTCTATTTAAAAAAAAAAGAAACGGTTTCGTGCTTGTGTGGTTTAACATTTTGGTGCCACTTCTATTGTAATTTTGGATGCATTGCAAGAATTACAGTGAATTATGAAAAAGCTTGCATTGATAAATGCTTTAAGGAGACAAATGCATATTTTTTTCCGAAACACTTCTCTTCTATTGCAAATAAAATGTCAGCTTTCAAAATTTTCATCCACAAAACTTAAAAAAGAATACTTACCAAACAGTAAATATTGTCAAAAATTTATGTTTTGCACAGATGAGAAACCCTATATGCAACAGCTGGTGGTATTGTTAATAAAAGTCAAGACTAAAAAGTTAGCTAGTTCCAATGGCTCATCTATAGCCTCAAGTTGATGATGTATAGGTTGATAAATGAATGAAGAAAATGTTAGTTACTGCTTCCATAAAGAAATCATTGCTTATGAATTTATTATTACATTACAGAACCAATATGAATATTTTAAAAGTTCTTATAATATTGTATATGAAAGAGAAAGATATGTCATAGCTGTTGAAGCTGGTTATCCTCTTAACTGTAAAATAAATGACAGCAGTTAAGCTACTTTTATGATTGTAGTGAAGATCTAACAGGGGTTATTCAAGAAATTCCTTGCATTGATATGGTTGTTAGAAACACTAATGAAACATAAACATGAAATTAAATTGCATTAAGAAAGGATAAATACATCTTGAGGCATCAAATTACTTTTTCCCTGAACCTTGTCTCATTGCCAACTTCTACTTGAAATACTGGATCAGAAGTTAATCACCAAGGGAAGTATATAAACTAGTCACAAGCTCATCCCCACACTTTCTTGTCCTCATGCTCCTCTGTATCTTCTTAATCATGTATTGAGATATTGAGTTTCGCCTTTAACAAGAATCTCTATAAGTTTGCAGATCCCCCTTATAAATAGATCTGCAGCTGGTTTACCCGTCTAATCAAACATGGCTAGAGCCAGTGACTAGATGGTTGAGTCACCCAACTCCTCTGCCTTTGGAGAGGTTGCAACTTTTGCAACACCCTGGAGTAAATTTGGTAACTCTCATTATTAAAAGCAAAACTAAAAAACGGAAGATTTTTAGAAGCTATTTTGGTTAGTCTGGCGTGGCTTTTTCCACTGGTTAAGAAATGGTTTTTTCCTGTGTTTTAACCAAGGCATGGCTTTTTCCACTGGTTAAGCAATGGTTTTTTCCTGTGTTTTAGAGAAGCTATTTTGCAGAATAACAATCTGGAGTCCAGAAAGTGTACCAAACATTATAATTTGTCAGAGATAAGGAACAATTATTCCATTTACTCCTCATTCTTGTGAACCATTGAATCTTAAAGGACTTTTTGTTTCCTTTATGCATGAACTGCATTCCCTTGTTGCTTCATTAATGAATTTTCTGTCTTTGAAATGCTTTTCTTTCTTTTGTTTAAAATTAGTGCATCCTTATTTTTCTTTTCTTTTTCTTTTCTAGCAGATTACACTCCAAATATCACTTTTCTTGTTATTTCTGTGTTGTATTGTATGGCTGATGAAGATGATGGCCTTGAATATCCGTGTCTTCATCTTAATACACCGGTTATGTAGATGTTTTGAGTTATGTTCTCGCTGTTACAGCTAAAGAAAGCACTACATAATGGTGCCCGTGTATCTAATTTTTGAAATTGCAGATGGCAGAATACTTCAATGAGAAATCTGGTATATCAGGATGCATTCCACTCGGAAACTTTAATGCCATGTTCAATTTCACTGGTTCTTGGCAAGTTGATGCAGCAGTTACAAAATCTCTTGCCATGGTTGGATATTTTGTTCCTCTTTTTAAGGTTAAATTAGCAAAGCTGAACTTAGTTTTACGTGAAGAAGTTAAGCGTGCTATCCCTTACTCTTGGGATCCCGCATCTTTGGCCAGGTAAAGCCCTCATCATATTGTCTGCTATAAACTTCAAATATGCATTTTTCATCTCTTTCATTTGTTACTTGTTTATTGGTTTAAAAATTAGTGATCAAACATTGGTTTTTCAAACTAAAAGTTTGGAGGGAAAAGAGATCTCTTAACAAAATCTAAAGCTTTTTACCTATGGGATTGGGCATATCCTGCTGTTACCTTTCGTTGTTACTAACAACCTGCAAATATGCAATTGAAGTATTTCATTTTTACCAATTTCGTCAGTTTATGTTAGGTATCCTTTTGGGGGTAAATAAAAATTTCCGGCCTGTGCTTTTCCACTTTAGGACAGTGGAAACTAGTAAAAGCCCAGCAGGCAGTAGGCCTTGTAACCCCACCCAAAGAAAAGATGCTGAATCTTTGTCATATATATAACCTTTTTCTGGATGTTCGTACCTTTCTTCATTTGGAACATAATAGGTTTTCTTTGACAAACATGAGCCATTATGGAGTACATTAAGCCGTCCTAAATATGAGCATTAAATAAGTAACTTCAAATTTACATATATCACTCTTAAAAAGCTACATCAAATCAGGTTTCTGATATGTATTCCTCTTTTGTAATTTTCTATTTTCAGTTTTATTGAAAATTATGGTACACATATAGTTACATCTGCAACAGTTGGTGGAAGAGATGTGGTTTATATCAGGCAGCACCAATCATCTCTATTGTCTTTGTCGGATATTGAGAACTACGTCCATGATATCGTGGAGCATAGGTTTGTGAACTCAGAAGACCAGTCCAGTGCTGGCCCCTTAAAGTACAAGGACAAGGTTAGAATTATCGCATTTAAGACTATCAAGATTCTTCTTTTTTTTTCGTTTTTTTTCTGGCATCTTGATATTGGCACTAAACAGAAAGAGCAGTTTGTCTGTCAAACTAAAAATCATTCATCCCTTGGTAAAAGTAAAATTTGATGCCAAGTTCTTACATGTAAAGACGTTATAAGCTAAGCTTAAAATTTTTTGATTAAGAATGACGCTTGACTTCATCAACTAAATTCTTCTAATTTCTCTTCAACTTGCTTTTTGGACATGCTTGCAAAAGTTTATGAAACCATTACATTCGCCGTCTATTCCTGGATACTGTTCTGGTGGATCCAGACAACAATTCGTTTACGATGCCATTTGCATTATGATCCTTTTATATGTGTGGATTTATTGCTCAAAATTTTCTTGTTGTAGGATGTTACAGTGATTTTTAGAAGAAGAGGAGGTGACGATCTTGAGCAGAGTCATGCCAAGTGGGCAGAAACAGTCAAATTGGCCCCTGACGTAATTAACATGACATTCACCCCGATTGTTTCTCTGCTTGAAGGAGTGCCTGGACTAAAGCATTTGGCCCGCGCAATTGAGTTATATTTGGAGTGTAAGTTATCATTTAATAGTTTTTCTTCTGGCGAAGTTGTCCTTATCAAAAAAGTTGTCAAATCATTTCAGTTAAAAAAAGTTATTACTTATAAGTTGCATGCTAGTTTAAGTGGAGGAGTACGTTGATTTTTGGTGAGAGATTTATCACTAGTTAATTCCTTAGCACTACATTTTCATATTGGTTACTCATTTTACCATTTTCTGGAGAATGCTGCTACTTGTTTTTTTTTTTTTTTTTGGCTGCACACTGTTGTCTGAACAGCTGAAAGTGTCTAAAAGAATCAAATGAATAGAACAAACCTTAACAGATTTTGGTAATAAACAAGTAACTTTTAGATTATAATGAAGTAAGTTTTGCAGATTTTACAAGGAGACAAGAAAAGCTGATGAGGAAATGAAAGTTCCTCGCTAGACTTGTCCGAGAATTGTTTATACATTGAATAGGTCTTTATTATCCTCTTCTCATTATTCTTAATTATGATTACCGGTCAAGAAGAGGCTGAATTTCCACAAAAAATATTTACGCTCCTATTTGCCAAACCATGTTTATTCTCTGTTAAGTACAATTACCTTGCTGATTTTGCACTCACCGAAGTAAAATGTCATTGATTTTACAGATGCTCTCTCTCTCTCTCTCTCTCTCTCTCGCTCTCTCCCTCCCTCCCTCCCTTCTATAAATTACTAATTATTTGATTATCTTTTGTAATTTACCAGACAAGCCTCCAATTGAAGATTTACAATATTTTTTGGATTTTCAACTTGCTAGAGTTTGGGCTCCAGAACAGAGTAACATCCAAAGAAAGGAGCCTGTTTGTCCATCCCTTCAATTCAGCTTGATGGGTCCCAAACTTTTTATCTGTCCTGATCAGGTATTATTTTTTCTTTCATTTTTTGGAAATTTGCATTGTCTAATGTGTTTAGTTATGGAAGGGTAACAGAGCAAGATAATTTCTAGTGGACATTGTTTGATGGTTCTGCTTTCCAAAGTTCAATTTCCTGTACTAATTAAATCAGGTCGTTCTACTGAGAAGCAAGAACTTAATTTATGCTGCAGATAGAAAGAGGGCCTTGTCTGAGATACAGATTTGTTTAACGTAGTTGATTTGACAGACAGAGAGAGAACTTAGAACAGCATGGCTGGACTTCCAGTATTTATTACAGTTAATACAATTTTGATTCCTAAGAAGCTTAGGTCCACCAAGGCAACGATTATGGACATGATTAAGTCTATTTCCCTCATGTCAAAAAGAAAAATCTGTTTGGCATGCATAAAGTAGTCTTATCTTTTTCAGCTACTGATTTAAAGATGCTTGTTGTGGTTTCCCAAGCTAAATGAAAGTATATGTTGATGTTTCAGGTAACTGTTGGCCGTAAACCAGTCACTGGACTTAGGCTTAGCTTGGAAGGCAGCAAGCAAAACAGACTTGCTATCCATTTGCAACACCTGGTATCTCTTCCAAAAATCCTTCAACCTCATTGGGACACACATGTTGCCATAGGTGCACCAAGATGGAAAGGTCCAGAAGAGCAGGACAGCCGCTGGTTCGAACCTATAAAATGGAAGAACTTCTCTCATGTAAGCACCACTCCAATAGAACACACTGAGACCTGCATTGGAGACCTTTCTGGAGTTCATATCGTCACGGGTGCTCAACTTAGTGTCTGGGATTTTGGCTCCAAAAATGTATTACATCTTAAACTCCTTTTCTCCAAAGTACCAGGTTGTACAATAAGGCGGTCTGTCTGGGATCACAGTCCCACAAAGCCTTCTTTCCAGCGTGCTGATGGTGCATCTTCGTCTGTTCCAAATGAGAGAGTGTCTGATGATAAGAAGGAAGATAGTTCAAGTCAAATCAGAAAACTAGCGAAAATTGTAGACATGTCTGAAATGTCCAAGGGACCGCAAGATACTCCTGGCCACTGGTTGGTCACAGGGGCTAAGCTAGGCGTTGATAAAGGAAAGATTGTATTACGCGTAAAGTACTCCTTACTAAATTATTGATAGATGTTTTCTTCTTTTTTCCCTTTCTGTTTAGTAGGATTATCCTCTTCCATTTGTAAGCATAGTCAAGCATTCTTTGCACAGGTGATCCCAGTTCTTTTGTACTTCTGTACATTGTTCCCCTTTAGTTTCTTGCTCTCTAGACCCCTCCTTATTTTATAGTCACTTTCATTAGCTATATCTTGAGGGTCATTCTGTTTGAATTTTGATTTTAGTATTTGTTTGTTAAATGTTAAGGTAATGATACACATATTTTAGTATGAAGTTAGGTTTTATTTTTTTTATTTTTATTTTTTAAGGAAATGGAATACTACCATTTAAATTATGGCTTTGCATTTGATCTGTCATGCTTTAGAGAAATTAAGTTCTAGGGTGAAGGTAATATGGATGTTTTGTTCTAATGGAGTTTTGAGTGAAAGTGGGATATCTTCAGTCTTCTATTTCTAGTCTTCACAGTCAGAGGAATTATTTTGTATAATATATTTGTAATTATATAGTATAATTTTCTTTTTATAATTGTTAGTTGAAGAAAAATTAAGGTTACTAATAAAATTTATAAGATTTATTCCACTAATGAGGCAAAATATCTTGTTAATGTATAACCATTTTATGAAGTAATTTATATTTATGACAATTTGGTTTACTAGGTAAGATAAGACTAAAAAAGTGATGTGAAACAAGATTTTATAATTAGGATTATACTATACTACTTTGATTTAGCAACTAAAAATAGCGAATTACAATTTTACCATGGTGTTTGATTTTATGGGATTTGAAGTTGGAATAAAAAAACCAATAAGTTATAAATATTATGACACTATATTTTTATATTTAATTAAAAATGTATTATTTTTTGAATTATTTTAACATATTTCATAAAAATTTACATATCTTAAACTCTATAACTTGACGAGAACTAAATGGTGCATAAATGGTGAAGAATTGCCCTCTCATTTACTTATCAATCTCCATTTTACTAATCCTCATACGTGCGAAATTTATCTGGTATTCAAAATCAAAAATAATAAATTTGTTAATAATGTATATGTCACTTGAATAAATTTATTATTCTCCATGATTATAAACTTCGATAAATTTTAGGATTTATTTAAAGTTATTTCTCAAAAATCAACTTACGTTTCTTCTAATCAAACATCTCATAATATTGGTTGTACGTTTCTCTTACTTGATAAACTTAGTAGTCTCTCTTAACTTTCACTAAGAAATTAACTATTTTTCGGGAACTCTAGCTTATGCATGTTTCTATGATTTGAAAAAAAAAAAAAAAGATGAGATTCATAGTTAAATTGGATAATATTCACATTTTACAACCAGTCAATAAAGTTCGCACCAACATGATTTATGCATTATATGCTTTTAAACATATTTAAAGGCACTTTTATTTACAATATTAGTTTATAAAAAATGTTTATAGAGATGTTCATACTTAAATAACACAAAATTACTCTACATCTATAATTGATTTTCTATCACCTTACTAAGAATCTAAAGTTTAAAATTAATTCATAAAAGATGTGCAATACAAGAAAATATCAAGAAAGATTAGGTATATTTTCTTAATACGCTAGTTTCTTATAATAAGTATTTAATTATTTGCCGCGATTCACAATAACAAAAACACACAAATGTACTATTTATATAATCTCTTTATTAATTGTTTAACTAATTTTTTTTTAAAATTTTTTTAACCTGTAAACAATTAATTGAGTTACATATAGATCATGAGGTTATAAAGAAGTTTATGCCAAATGTATTATTTGTCTCTAATTTATTTATAATAATTAATAATATTATATATTTAAATATTAATAAAATCTTTTTTTTTTAATGGAAGCGATATGTTAAAAATTCTATTAAAATTTATATATTTTATAATTGTCATTATGATTTGAATATTAATGTTATGTACTATATTATCAGTATATTTTCTAATGTATTAGGTTTCTAGATTAGTAGTTATGTCTAACATTACTTTATTATCATAATGTAATATTATAATTTTTAGATGACAGATTCTAAAAATATCTAAAAAGTAACCTAATTTAGGGAAGTTAAAAACATATTGTTTATCACTGTGTTTTTGTAACGACCCCGAAAATTCAAAAGGAAATACATATAATAATTTATATGCGGAAGTGAAATAAGAGATTAAGGTTAACATCCCTTACACAATAACTTAAAAATACTAAACAATATCACAGAATAAGTTCTCTAAAAGAAATACGAGAAATGAGAAAAATAAAAGAAACTATAAAACATTTAACATCTACTTGCCGTCTTCTTGTGGATCGGGCTCGGGAACCAGGTCCTCCTGATCTGAAATGGTTAAATAAGGAATGAGCTATACTAGGCCAGTAAGGACATCACACTATATCACCGTCACAGAAGTAAAAGTTAATAGAAAACCAAAAACAACCAATGGAGCACAAATTTTAAAGCAATACATTTATTTAAAATAAAATCATTTACCATTTTCTTTACCCTCGAAGAACCTGTGAAAACAACTTATAAGCACAACAACATCATACAAATCACAATTTCATGTATAATCAGTAACATAAAACACATTATAAATCCGTATTCATTAACAATAACTGACTATCACCGTTTCTCGTTTTTACCAGTTTACTAGTATCCATGGGGATCCATAGGGGTCCCCGCTACACGTGAACTATTCTCCTTAACAATCTTAATTCTAGGACTGTTTCCATACCCCGTTCGGTATGAACACCAAAACAATAAACCTCAATACCTCGTTCGGTATGAGGGTGAAGCGGACTGTTCCCATACCCCGTTCGGTATGAGCACCAAATGACCAAATCTCCATACCCCGTCCGGTATGAGACAACGTTCACGGTAGGGTTCCCTATGAACCTAGTCCGTCCACCATCTCCCAAGATATCTAGTGAGGCTGTCATCTTATCCATTCATCAAATCACATCCCATTCCTATTTGTCATTAGTCTCCGTTACCAATTTAAACATAAATACATAAACAAGCAACGTGTATCCAACAAAGCAAGCATATCTTAGATTCCCAAAATCAAACAGTAGTGAAGTAAGCAGTGATACATGCATTTAAAACCATATAATAGATAAACCAAGTACCATAATATATTTAAACTATAAAATAAATCAAACAGGAATCGATAGAGAATAATGTCCGGTTCGGGCTCCATTAGCAACCGTAATTAATTATGTATATCTATTTAATTTGTACAGAATATAATATTATCATTTATTCAAACTTAAATTCCATGATAGGAAATAGGTGAGGGGTCCTTACTTGATTCGACATCGAAAACTAGATCGTTACTGCGCCTATGGGCGGTCCCTGGGTTCCTTGAATTTTTTTTCGGGAACTGAAACACGCTTACGGTACCTACACATGTCCCAAATAACCCAAAAATCAGACCCAGGCCCTACTTGGCCAATTTTGGAATTCCAGAACGGTGGCTTCGCCGTGCTTCGGCGACGGTGCCGCCGCCCTTGGCGGCAATCCACCTCGGGTTGGCTGTTTTCGGCCATTTTCGGCTGAATTAAGCCAAACTTGCATCAGTTCCTGTGAGAAAACACACTTAGCGCCCTTGGTGGACCGAAAAAATATAAAAACTAAAACTTATCGACAGTGGGGCTCTCCGGTGCGGCGACTCCTCCGGCTCACGTTACAGTTAAGTGTTTTGTTCCGGTCAACCTGTAGAGGAGAAAACGATGATCACAACGGTAAAAAATCACATCGAACAGGAATCGGAAAGGGCCTCATCGGAGGTGAAAATTGAAATACCCCGCGGCACCACCGCTGAGCTTCGGCGGCGTTTCCCGGCCAATTGGTCGGTGCTTTCCCTCCGATCTAGCCATAGGTGAGTTTAGAATCAAATTCTGAGTAAAGGGTTTAATTTTTACCTCGTTTGGCGGTCAAAAGTTGCTCTGGTGCGGCGGCAGGTGGCGGCGGTCGGTTCCCCGGCGGCTGGGCTGTCTTATCCGGCGAGAGGCTCTGACGGCTAGGGTTAGGGTTTGGGTGCGGATGAGGTTATTTATACCAATCCGCTTTTGATCTGAGCCGTCCATCACTTTTAATCTGTATCTTCTGATCGCGATTAAATAGGAAGTGAATCTGGACCGTTCATCGCGATTCAATCTGAGCCGTTCGTACGCGATTCAATCTTGGTCGTCTGTGCGCGATGCAATTTGGGCCGTCCGTGCACGTTTTTGATCTGGGCCATCCGTGCACGCGGGAACGGATTTCAGCAGTTCGATCGCGCGCACGCGAATCGCCCACGTGGCTCCCTCCCGCATTAGTGTCGCTGCCACCTGGCACGTCCTGGTTGGTCGGGGCTACTAACTGGGCAGCTGATGTGGCACAACTTTTTAAAATTACGTTTTGACCCCTAATTTCTGATTTTTCTTTCAAAAATACTCCCATAACCCAAATTTTCACCCCTATTCTCCAAAATTATTTTTAATTAAATGCCTAAATAATTTTTACCCCCTTTTTATTATTGTTATTATTATTATTTCCATTAAAATAAATTAAATTAAATTAAATTCAATTTAAAATTACATAAATAATAATTATATTCATACAATAATAATTAATAAAAAAAAGAAAAGGTTGGGTGTTACAACTCTCCCCCCTTAAAAGAAATTTTGTCCTTCAAATTTGCCTCTTACTCTTGATCGAACAGCTGGGAGTACCGGGCTCTAAAATCTGATTCTAGCTCCCATGTGGCCTCCTTTGGTGTGTGGTTCTGCCATACGACCTTTACAAATAATATTTTTCGGTTGCGGAGTAATCTGCTCTTTTGATCCGTAATGCAGACTGATACTTCATCGTAGGATAAGTCCTCCTGGAGTGGGAGAGGTTCGTGGGCCAAGACATGAGAAAGGTCTAGGTTGTACTTGCATAGCATGGACACATGAAAAACATTGTGGATCTTGGAAAGATCTGGAGGCAGTGCTAGTCTGTAGGCGGCGGTACCAATCATGTCCAAGACTTCAAATGGTCCAATAAATCGGGAGTTCAGTTTTTCCCTCCTGTCGAACCTACTAATTTCCTTGAAAGGAGTAACCTTAAGGAACACCCGGTCGCCTTTCTCAAACGTTAAATCTCTCATTCAGGTGTCCGCATAACTGTTCTGACTGCTCTGAGCCGTCTGAATGTTCCTCCTGATCTTAATTATCTTGGATGTAGTCTCCTTTACCAGCTTCGGGCCGAATAATTTTCTATCGCCCTCTTTTTCCCAATAAATTGGGAATCTGCATGGGCTCCCATATAACGCCTCATACAGAGCTATGCAAATGCTCGCTTGGTAGCTGTTGTTGTAGGCAAACTCTATCAGGGGCAAATGGTCGTCCCAATGGCCCCCAGAGTCAAGGACACAAACTCGGAGCATATCCTTAAGTGTACAGATTGTCATTTCTGATTGTCCATCAGTTTGAGGGTGGAAGATAGTACTAAGGGACAGCTTTGTTCCCATGGCTTGCTGAAAGCTACTCTAAAATCGAGAAGTGAACCTAGGGTCCCTATCGGACACCACTGTCACTGGAACTCCATGCAATATGACTATTTCTCGGATATATATTATTGCCAACTTGTTCAAGGGATCAGTCATCCTGATAGCTAAGAAATGGGAAGACTTGGTAAGCCAGTCAACAACTACTCAGATGACGTCATGTCCTGAGCGTACCTTAGGTAACCCTGTCACGAAGTCCATGGTGATATGTTCCCACTTCCACTCTGGGATCGGTAAAGGCTGAAGTAACCTGCCTAGGCGCTGATGCTCTGGCTTGACCTGCTGACATTAAGCATTTAGACACAAAGTTAGCTATGTCTCTTTTTATCCCATTCCACCAAAACTGAGGTCGCATGCTTTGGTACATTTTAGTGCTTCCGGGATGCATGACAAACTTTTAGCTATGGGCTTCTATCATGATGTCTCTTTTTAACTCACTGTCACCTGAAACACACACCTTGTCCTGAAATTGGAGTAACCCATCGGCGGAGACTCGAAATTCTGAGCTAACTCCCTGTTCAG
The DNA here is from genome assembly GCF_054855325.1 of Carica papaya. Classification (NCBI taxonomy): domain Eukaryota; kingdom Viridiplantae; phylum Streptophyta; class Magnoliopsida; order Brassicales; family Caricaceae; genus Carica; species Carica papaya. Next base: position 16,157,779 of record NC_142317.1, read on the forward strand.
CATTGTTATTAAGGGCTACTAGAGCGGGATCAGCTTACTGAGTTTCCCTTATTCTTTGGATTAACTTAGGCTGGACAGTCAGGGCCCAAACATGTGATTCTCCTCAAGTTCTGCAGTCGAACCTGTTGTGTGGCCCCAATTTACCTGCATTCTGAGACCATCAAATGGGTAAAGATACCTGCACTTTTTCTACTGAGTGCATCGGCTACCACGTTGCCCTTATCCGGATAGTACAAGATATCACAATCATAGTCCTTAAGAAGTTCTATTCACCTTCTCTGACGCATGTTGAGATCCTTCAGAGTGAATATATGTTTCAAACTCTTGTGATCGGTATAGATCTAAAAGGTCTCTCCATATAAATAATTGCGCCAAGTCTTCAAAGCATGTATAATTGCAGCAAGCTCTAAGTCATGGGTGGGATAATTTTTTTCGTGACTCTTTAACTGTCTGGACCCATAGGTTATTATCTTCCCATACTGCATTAGAACATAACCCAAGCCTAGATAGGAGGCATCACTGTAAACTGTATATCCCCCTGATCCACTCGGTAAGGCCATCACAGGTGTAGTAGTCAGCCGCTTCTTTAGTTCTAAAAAACTTCTTTCACAGTCCTCATTCCACTTAAACTTGACATTCTTCTTTGTGAGTCGGGTTAGGGAAGCCACTAGATTAGAAAATCCTTCAACGAACCTGCAGTAATATCCCGCCATTCCCAAAAAACTACGGATTTCTTTAACTGATGTCAATTTTTCCTAGCCGAGCACCGCTTCAACCTTTTCAGGATTCACTGATACTCCATCATTTGATATGATGTGTCCCAAGAAGGTGGTCTGCTCAAGCCAGAATCCACACTTACTCAACTTTGCATACAACTTCTTTCTTATGAGAACCTATAAAACTTGAGCTAGATGGTGAGCATGTTCCTCTCTGCTTTTTGAGTAGATCAGGATGTCATCGATGAACATGATAACAAATTGATATAAGAATTGTCTGAAGAACCTGTTCATCAGATCTATGAAGACGGTTGGGGCGTTGGTTAGCCCAAATGGCATGACCAGGAACTCATAGTGTCCGTACCTGGTTCAAAAAGTCATCTTAGGGATGTCTTCTGTCCTTATTTTCACCTGATGGTAACCTGATCGCAGGTCTATTTTGGAGAAGACCTGCGCACCTTGCAACTGATCGAAGAGGTCATCAATCCTGGGAATGGGATACTTATTCTTAATTGTGATCCTGTTCAATCCTCTGTAATCAATACATAGTCTTAACGTTCCATCTTCATTCCTAACAAAAGTGACTCCAACTCCCCAAGGGGACACATTATATTTGATAAAACCACTGTCTTGCAATTCAATGATTTGTTTCCTCAGCTCCTCCATCTCAACGCGGCTCATACGGTAAGGAGTAATCGAAATAGGCTGGGTGCCTGACTGTAGATCTATGGTGAACTCGACTTCCCTGTCCACTGGCAGTCTGGGTAGTTCATCTGGAAACACATCTGGAAAGTCTCGGACTACCAGAATCTCTTGGATACAATTCTCTTTTTCGGGTTTTCCTAGTTAGAGAAAATAGCAAGGTTAAGATACTCGATAAATAAGAAAACTTACCATCAAGGAATAAGTACTAAATGATTTTATTAATTTGTAAATGGCTCCTCATTAGGAGGATTGAATACAACCTTCTTGCTAAAGCAATCTACGGTGGCGTGATATACCGCTAGCCAATTCATCCCTAAAATTACATCAAAATCTCCCGTGTCTAATTCTATTAGGTCTACACTCAGTTTTCTATTTACTATCTCCACGGCATAAGCCCTGTAGACAACTTCTCCCAATAGTGTTACACTCCCAACAGTAGACACAAATAACATTGAATCAAGTTTATCAGGTAATACATAAAATTTGGATGCAAAAACAGGTGAAACAAATGAATGCGATGCACCAGTGTCAATCAAAACATGAGCAAGATGGTTACAGATAGTGTACAAACCCTGTACCACGTCCGGGTCGACTTCAGTATCCTACTGGGTGAGGTTGTAAGCTCTGCCCTAGATAGGAGGTCTTCCCTGATTTTGGTTCATTGGGCACTCTCTCGCATAGTGTTGGACACTACCACATATTCGATAGGTGTTGTTGAGGTGCTAGCATGGTCGGTCCCCATGATCCCTGCCGCAATGCTAATAAATCTTACAACGTCTTGCTACTGGAGCCTGAGGGGGAGCCTGGATCACCGGTCTGGGCCTCTTGTTCTGTTGGACAAGCACAATAGTGCTGGTCTGCGGGGTGGAGCTGAGAGTCTGTGGTTCTTTGCGACTGAGGGAGGGTGTGGAGGCTCCTCTCTACTAACTGTGCATTGGCCAGAACGGTCGAGTAAGTCCCGAGCTCCAGTACAAACAAATGCTGCTTGATCTCTGGACGGAGGCCCCACTGGAACCTTCTAGCCTTCCTGCCCTCATTCATCAACGTCTCAGGGGAGTATCGACCTAATTTCAGGAACTTATGAGCATATTCTGACACCGTCATGTTCCCTTGGACCAACTGGACAAACTCCATCTCCTTCAGATGTCTGATGTACTCTAGGAGGTACTCTTCATGAAAGGCTTCTAGGAATTGTTCCAGTAACTGGAACAAATAGGGTGGTCTGCTTTAGTTTCCACCAGCGGTCTGCTTCTCCCACCAACACGTAGGTAGCAAAGGTGACCCTCTGCTCGGGAGTCACCCATAGGGTCTTGAAGGCCTTCACCGTCTCCGGCAACCAGCACTAGGCATCTTCAAAAGAGGATTCCCCTGCAAAAGTAGATGGGTTCAGTCTTCTGTACCTCTCTATATAGCCTGGGTCAATCATGGAAGGAGCTGGGTCCCGTGGAAGAGGGACTGGGCCAGGTTGAGGATAGACTAGGGGGTCCTGTGGTGGTATTTGCTGATATGGTGGGGGCAATGGATTATACTGTGGCGGTGCCGGGCAGTACTGTGGCTGGGGCACCAGATTATACTGTGGTGGTGGCACTGGGTGGTACTGTGGAGGAGCAGTCTCATACCGGGGTGGCTCGGGATCCTCTCGCTGTAGTGGTGGCTCAACCTATGGCAGTGGGGGAGGGTCAGGTAGCTCCCTTCTCTCCTCTCGACCCTGCTAGGCAGCAATAAGTCTCTCCAGCATCTCAAATATCTTATCAACGTCTTCCTGAAGCGAACCATCACGGGCTGCTCGGTTTAGTGAGGTCTTCCTCTTCTTATCTCTTTGTACCTGCATTTCACAAGAAAGGGCTAAGTAATGATTCATTGGTTTGGTGTTTCTCTAAGTATTATTGTGTAAGGGATGAGTCCGAGGAACGCGGCTCTGATACCAATTGTAACGACCCCAGAAATTCAAAAGGAAATACATATAATAATTTAGATGCGAAAGTGAAATAAGAGATTAAGATTAACATCCCTTACATAATAACTTAAAAGTACTAAACAATATCACAAAATAAGTTCTCTAAAAGAAATACGAAAAATGAGAAAAATAAAAGAAACTATAAAGCATCGAGCATCTACTCGCCGTCTTCTTGTGGATCGGGCTCGGGAACTAGGTCTTCCTGATCTAAAATGGTTAAATAAGGAATGAGTTACACTAGTCCAGTAAGGACATCACACTATATCACCGTCACAGAAGTAAAGGTTGGTAGAAAACCGAAAATAACCAATGGAGTACAAATTTTAAAACAATACATTTATTTGAAATAAAACCATATACCCTTTTCCTTACTCTTGGAGAACCTGTGAAAACAACCTATAAGGACAATAACATCATACAAATCACAATTTCATGTATAATCAGTAATATAAAATACATCATAAATCCGTATTCATTAACAATAACTTATTATCACCATTTCTCATTTTCACCAGCCTACTAGTATCCATGGGGATCCATAGGGGTCCCCGCTACACGTGAACCATTCTCCTTAACAATCTTAATTTCAGGACCGTCTCCATACCCCGTCTGGTATGAGCGCCAAAATAATAAACCTCAATACCCCATTCGGTATGAAAGTGAAACAAGCCGTCCCCATACCTCGTCCGGTTTGAGCACCAAATGACCAAGTCTCTATACTCCGACCGGTATGAGACAACGTTCACGGTAGGGTTCCCTATGAACCCAGTCCGTCCACCATCTTCTAGGATATCTAGTGAGGCTGTCATCTTATCCATTGATCAAATCACATCCCATTTCTATTTGTCATTAGTCTCCGTTACCAACTCAAACATAAATACATAAACAAGCAACGTGCATCCAACAAAGGAAGCAAGCATATCTTAGATTCTTAAAATCAAACAGTAGTGAAGTAAGCAGTGATACATGCATTTAAAACTATAGAATAGATAAACCAGGTACCATTATGCATTTAAACTGTAAAATAAATCAAACAGGAATCGACAGAGAATAATGTCCGGTTCGAACTCCATTAGCAACGGTAATTAATTATGCATATCTATTTAATTTGTACAGAATACAGTATTATCATTTATTCAAACTTCAATTCCATGATAAGAAATAAGGTGAATGGTCCTTACTTGATTCGACGCCGAAAACTAGATCGTTACTGCACCTATGGGCGGTCCTTGGGTTTTCTGAATTTTTTCTCAGAAATTGAAACGCGCTTACGGTACCTACACATGTTCCAAATAACCTAAAAATCAGACTCAGGGCCTATTCAGCCAATTTCGGAATTTCGGCACGGTGGCTCCGCCGTGCTCTAGTGACAGCGCCGCTGTGGGCGGTGGCGATCCGCCTCGAATTGGCTGTTTTCGGCAGAATTCAGCCAAACTTATATCGGTTCCTGTGATAAAACACACTTAAGACCCTTGGTGGAACAAAAAACGTAGAAAATCGAAACTCACTGGCAGTGGGGCTCTCCGGTACAATAGCTCCTCTGACTTACGTTGCGGTTGGGTGTTTTGCTCCGGTCAACCTGTAGAAGAGGAAACGGTGATAACAACGGTGAAAAAATCACATCGAACGGGAATCGGGAAGGGGCTCATCGGAGGCAAAAATTGAAACACCCTGCGGCGGCGCTGCTGAGCTTCGGCGACGTTTCTCGGCCAATTGGCTGGTGCTTTTGCTCCGATCTGGCCATAGGTTGGTTTAGAATAAAATTCTGAGCGAAGGGTAGAATTTTTACCTCGTTTGGCTGCTGAAAATTACTCCGGTGCGGCGGTGGGTTGCGGCAGTCGGCTCCCCAGCAGCTGGGTTGTCTTCTCCGGCGAGGGGCTCTGGCGGCTAGGGTTAGGGTTTGGGTGCGAATGAGGTTATTTATACCCATCCGTTTTTTATATGAGCCGTCCATCGCTTTTAATCTGTACCGTCCGATCGCGATTAAATAGGGAGTGAATATGGACCGTTCATCGCGATTCAATCTGGGCCGTCCGTGCGCGATGTAATCTGGGTCGTCTGTGCATATTTTTGATCTGGGTCGTTTGTGCGCGCGGGAACAAATCTCAGCCGTTCGATCACGGGCACGCGGATCGCCCACGTGGCTCCCTCCCGCGTGGCCTCCCGCGTCAGTGTCTCTGCCACTTGGCACGTCCTGGTTGGCCGGAGCTGCTGACCGGGCGGCTAACGTGGCACAACTTTTCTAAATTATGTTTTGACTCATCGGTTTGATTTTTTTTCAAAAATAATCACAGAACCCAAATTTTCATCCATTTTTCCGAAATTGTTTTCAATTAAATCTTTAAATAATTTTTACCTCTTATTATTATTATTATTATTTCCATTAAATTAAATTAAATTCAATTTAAAATTACATAAATAATAATTATATTCATACAATAATAATTAATAAAAAGAAAAAAGGAAAGGTTGGGTGTTATAGTTTTACTTCCTCGAATGACTTGAAAACAGTCTGTTGTTTCTTTTACTTTTAAGACACCAAAGAATCTTCAAGAAGTACATAATATCTTGTGATGGATCTCCTTGTATCAAAGCATCCTACCCAGTCACTATCAGTTTAAACATTTAACTTTAAATCAGAGATCAGAGAAATTTGAGTAAAACAAACATTGGCCCGAGTTTCCCTTTACGTATCTCAAAACCTTGTTGCAGCATTCAAGTGATGGCTTTTAGGACTCTCCATAAATTGACTAAAACACTTGTGATGAATATGCCAAATCTGGTCTAATCAGTATAAGGTACATGAACTTCCCAATCATCCTTTTATACATTATCGGATTCTTACTTAGCTCTCCTGCATCCTTGGACAATTTGCCACCTAGTATGTACACCTGCATCTTCCAATAAATCTAATGTATGCTTTCTTTGACAAATATACATCCCATCCTTGAACCTGACAACCTCAATCCCGAAAAATATTTCAATAACAAAATTGATTTTCCTTCTATCTTGATAGTTCTGGCTCTCTGTGTTTGGACGTAATTAATCAGTCTTGGAGTCCAATGTTTGTTAAGTATCAGTAATCCTTACAACTTATTAACTTTAATGGCATAGGGTACTTTCATTTTATTAAACATCTGGTCAGTTCTACACATGCCTTTATTTCAATTGTTTCGTCTCTAATCATAATATACCTATTTGATCTTTTCATGGTTTTCTTCTTATCTCAGATATGCATTGCCGATCTGTTCATGTTCTTCAAATTTACAGAGGGATTTTTCTAAAGACAAAATTATTATTTTTTTGCTTATAGATCTTTTAAATATTTTTGAAGTTTCCCTTCTGCAACTCCTGCTCCATCCAAATCCTTCAGACCCACTTAGTGGTGATGCTGCTTCATTGATGATGAAAGACGGAAAGTAGTATGATCAGAAAGTGGGAGGTAAAAGTTAATATATAATCCATTTTCTCTAGGTTTCTCTTACGAGAGCTGAATGTTTGAGAATTAATTTTATCTTTCTGCCTTCAATTAGTGGACAAGTGTTAGGGCAAACAAGAACTTTTAGAAGTCGTGTAGTTTGCATAAATTACTTTTTGTTACCCCTCACCTCACTAAGTTCGTTATGTAAAATTTTGAAAGAAAAAAAGAAAAAGCAAAAATTGACAATGTGTGAAAGAGCTAGCATATTGATACATATATGACTGATTATGGATGCCATCGTTACTCCATTTGTGATTACATCACTCACTTATGGGCGCCTGCCTATCCATGGTCTTTCTCCTATAAAACCTTAAAAATCTTCCAGTCCTACTCTTTGGCCTTTCCGTTCCAAGTATATGCGTGATATTCCGCAACCTGCGGCTGACAGGATAGATATACAATTCTATAGTTATATTGTATTTCTCTTGCAAGACACATGGATTCTTATCTACAACTTCTACACGCCAGTTTTAGAACAAACCCTTGTTCCAACTTATATTACCAATTCAGTATACAAAAGAGAAAGGCGTGGTTGAAGAAGCCAACATATCCTAATCCACAATGTATAATGATATAATGTAGTAACTTCAGATGTGCCCAATCTTGCTGGGGCAGAAGTGAGATAAGCTGCATAAAGAATCTACAGAAGAAAAAGACATAACATAGAACATCCATCAATTATTTTATAAACTAATTATCGATTCATCTTCAATCATTTTCAGAATCAAGTTTGAATATCAATCTAATGTGTTTGCCTAAGTCCAGTAGAACCCCTAAAATCTGTGATGTTTTACAAGCAAAAACCGAACCAAATACTAACAGTACAACTAAGATATAACTTAACACACATGAACATATTAAAGGGGCTCATCATGGACGTTAATATGGAGTTTTAACTTTTTAGATTAGGAAGCCCCTTCATGCATCATCAAGGGTCTGCATGTCCAGCAATATCATCATCACTTGATCCACTTTCTTCATCAGTAATATCCTCCTCACTCTCTTCGGCTGTTGAGTTTGTGATATTCTCCTTCTTTGCATACCGATCACAGTACTCTGTTTTTCATAAAATAAGGGTGAAAAATCCCATGTTATCATTCTCGACAGTGATATAACTCTTTCAAAGCATGAAAACAGTACTCTGATATTCCTATTAGGCTTAAAAAACAGAGTCCCAAATAAACAAGAATTTCATTGCAACTAGAATGGCAAGAATTCAATTCCAGTTATAACTTGTTTTAACTCACTTTATCAACATTATTATCGGGAGACATTTTACTCCAAGTACTTAGGGTGGATTAGAACATGCAATGGACATTAGACATTCGAGCAGGGTGGGCGAATAAGCAAGGACCACAATTCAACCACTCTGTCCATCTCCAGGGACTTGAGTGGCTAGAGTTCCCAAAGTTCTTGTTGTCCCTTGACACTTTTCCAGCAATTGAAGGCAGAAAGATAAACCTAATTCTTAAACTTTCAGCTCTCACAAGAAAAACCTATAGAAAATGGATTATATATTTACTTTTACCTCTCACTTTCTGATCATACTGCTTTCTATCCTTCATCATCAGTGAAGCAGCATCACCATTAAGTGGGTCTGAAGGATTTGGATAAAGCAGGAGTTGCGGAAGGAAAACTTCAAAAATATTTAAAAGATCTGTAGGCAACAAAATAATAAATATTTTTTTAAAAAAAATCCCACTGTAGATTCGAAGAACAAGAACAGGTAAGAAACCCATAAAAAGATCAAATAGGGATATTATGATCAGGGACGAAACAACTGAAATAAAGGCATGTGTAGAACTGAGCAGATGTCTAATAAAAGGAAAGTAGCCCATGCCATTAAAGCTTTTACTAAGCCGTAAGGATTACTGATACTTACCAAACATTGGACTCCAAGACTGATTGATTACGTCCAAACACACAGAGCCAGAACTATCAAGATAGAAGGAAAATTAACTTGTGTTATTGAAAATTTTTGGACAACTATCAAGACGGCTAGAGTTGAAGCTGATACAGAAATTGAATGAATAAACCATCCAACAATTTCTTTATAACCAATAGGCACAAGTTCATGGGCAACAACCACACTACTGACGAGAGTTCCCACAGAAACAAGATTCTGAAAAAGAAATAGAAGACACTCACAGCTCATCGACATTTGGATGAAATATCTTATTCACAAAACCAATAGAAGGCGACTTGTAAGGATAAGCATCAGGAAGCTCAACACGAATTTTCCATACTCCTCCTTCATAAAGGCCTGTAAGGACACTTATATAACAGGTATTTAAACAAATAATAGTAATTCAAACAGCCAACTGAATTACTAAAGGAGTACAGGGATGTCATACCCATTAGAGCAAGAAGAAAAGAAAACAAGTAGTACATTTGGATACTCCCCCAAACTACATTCGGTGTAAATTTTTTGATTGAAACCTCACATTTTTTGGGGAAAACTGAAACATCCTGGATTAAATATTTGATTATTCAGATTAAGTACTGGCATATATGCCATATAATCCTAATGGAAATTTTAAATCTTCCAAATCCGTACATTACAATTGAGAAAAATCATCAACCTCCAGATAGTGCTATATATGGAATAAAATCAAAAAAGAAGAAACATACTTTCTTTTGGTCCATGGAATTCCACATTAAATTCATTCAGTCCATCATTAATTGTTTCAACACTGTAGTCACTCATCATCCTGGATAAGATTGCAAGAATAAATCATACTATTGTACAAAACAAAGAGGCAATATCATGATTTATGCAAAATAATGTCGAGTACAGTGAATCAATCGGAGAAGTTAAGCTGAGATTTTGGTATAATTGGAATGTAAGACTATGCCAAACCATCTACAAATCGAAAGGTGAGACCAGGCAATAAATTTGTAAAGAATATCCACTAAAAGATTACTGATACTAAAATCAAAAAATAAGCTGGAGTCATCACAGACATCATAAACCAAAAGAAACAGAAACGATACCTGGAAGTGCTAACAGAAATTTCAAAATTATAAAGATGTAGTAGATAGAGATTACATAGAAGATGATATGCTGTACAGAGATAACTATACTAAATTGAAACAACATATTTTCAGCACCTTCGATGGCATTCTGGTGTTTCAACTTTTTTTGGTGGCCCTAATTGGCAGTAATAGAGTTTAACCCCCCGAGCTTAAATCGTATTCTGAGGCAGTTGTGCCATTTGCGCTCGTAGCTCTTGGCTATAGATATACAACTTAACAAGTATACAACTCCCATAATTGGCAAAGAAACCTTAACATGGCATGATCCATCAAGACTCAACAGGAACATGAAATAGGAAAATACTATGGCATAATTTGACACTCTAAAGACAACTCAAACCGTAAAGTTGTTCCCCAATTATACTTAAATGCACTTTCTTGAATTTATTTTGACAATTTGGCACTGGGATAAGAATACCTTCTACTTGTCACCATCTTACCCAATCATGTAAGCATGTGATTTATGAGTAATGTATAACTAAATGTAACTATCTGGTCAATATAAAAGCTCCATTTCCAATAATTATTCTTCTGGTACAACCTCTCAAGAAATTGTAAACTAATTCAAACTAACAACGACTAGTTTTCCCAAACACTCTTCTTACTTGGTGAGAAGTGAGACACCTGCCTGACCATTTTACCCCCTTTCTATTTGTTCACCTCAAAATTAAAGCATTTAGGCATTCCTAATACAATCATCAAAAGGACATGACGCAACTTGATATTTTTTTTTCTTTTTTGTGAGAAAAGGGGATAAGATATAAAACAATTTCTATGGAGATTTAAATAACCAGAAAACTTACAGCTTCATGACATCCATCTCTCTCCTCTTGCTTGGAGAAGACATTTTATAGAAATTCTTATAAAAAATTCCAGATCCTGTGGTAAATCCAAGAATGAAATTAAATTGTTAATCTAGGTGAGCTACAGAAAGAATTTTGTTCCAGTTATGCTTACTGATGCCAAAAATTAAAATACCACATCGTTGAAGATAAATAATTCAACAAAGAAGCAACACATACACACCCACTATTGATGGATGCTTAGAATATGTAATGATAAGATTAAAACGCCACAATACCAAAACCTCATATGTTATTTAATTCCCAAATAGAATCTGGGAGAAACACGACGGTCAATGCAAGGAAAAGGTCAACATGCAAAGTTATCGAAGTATAACCAAATAAATTGTTCCATTCAGGGCATGTGTGTAATGGGTTGCCTCATAAAAAAATTTTAAAAAAAGGAACCAAAACTGTAAGGTTACACTAAGATGAAAACTCTAGAAGTGCAAAAAATTTAAAAACCATAGTAACAAACGGATTTCTCTAAATTTGGTACTCCACATTCCCAAGAGACATTTTTCACCAAGGCAGCAATAACTGCTGACAGGTGAAACTTCTATTACTGAAAAGAAATTAAAAAGTTCTTCTTATATATAAAAGCTAGATTGAAGATCACCATTTCCTTAATTTTGGTCATTCTTATCAATAAAAGCCGGCAGGAAGTGGCACTTAATTATGGAAAATTTTTCAAAGTTCTACTTAAACCAAACAGTTGTCAAAAGAAGAAAGAAAATGATCATATCATGAGGTCAGTAGGAAATACAAATAACCGACAGAAATGTAATAAGATACAACCTAATATCATCCTCAAAGATCTCTATAGCAATTAAAAGGAAATGACAGCATCATCATTGCTCCAGATAAAATTCTTAGGACCCCAAATTGGACTATTTACTTTATCTTTGTAATTAACATTCCAAAGACTGAAAGAAAGAGACCTCTTAGTTGGTCTAATTTTTTCGTTCCCTCCTGGGTGGTAAGGTCATAACTTTGCTATTTATTAGACAAAGAAAATTTGTTTCAAGATATTCCTTAGTCACCTCAGCTGCTAATATAATCTTCTGCTTGTTCAAATTTACACAGAACACAATGTAAGCCCGTTAAACGTTAATATAAATCACTCGAAGAAATTAATAAACCAATGTGTCAATATGTACATAGTCAATCTGGAAAGTTCATAGCTTTAAAGACACCTCTAATCAGCAGTACACCAATCTAAGTCATGACCCAGAACAATATCTAAGATTCTCCCTGTTTTTGGAAACTGTAAGAACAACCACATTATATGACAAAATAGTTCTCTAGTTTGACTTGAGGCAACTGCAGTTATACTTAAGTGATTTAGCTATCTAAACTCTGACTAGCATAGGCAGAAAGCTGAAGTTGGAAGTTTAGATTCTTGTATTACAGCTTCTTAAAAATTGATCCGACAGACCTCAACCACGAAAGAGACGGAACTAATTTAATGGACCTCAACAATTTAGAATGATACCACTACTCCATATTTTCTTGTTGTTGTATCTACTAGGATACAGCTATGCTCTGCAAGTAACAGGTTTACATTTAGGATACCACTGATCAATTGGAAGTAGACACCAAACGCCTTAACTTATTGAAATTTTGCTATGATTTCATCAAATGCACCTAAAATCACAGTCAGAAATCTCCTTATTAACATCTCAGCCCTTAAGAAAGCATATTGCGACTTCAAAATTTTAACCGAAAAGGGAATGCAAGTTTGCCTGATCCCAGTGCAGGCATCCATCGCCAACAATAATTACCATTGACCAGACAAAGGAAGACGCAGAAAATGTATAAATCTTTTTCCCATCAACCATTGATCCTAGATAAGTCCAAAAAATCCAAAGTTCATCTTCCCTGGTTCCCATCGTTTCGTGAAGCCCAAGAAGCATTCTTTACAGAAACATACAACTAGAGACACAAACACAAGTAAACAATACATAATCTTCGTTGCGCCACATCACCAGTTGTGCAATGACTAAAAGCTTATAACAAAAACGTAACTAATTCAAGATCCAACGAGAGGAGAAACAACCAAACAAAAAGAAACAGCCAACGGCAAAAGGTTTGATCCTCCGTTTGATTGACGATAAAGGAGAAGTAAAAGAAGAGAAAAACAGAGAAAGAAAACACGGTACCTTACAATTTCGAGTGAATTTTCGGAGAATATTTGAATAACTCTATCGACGGTCGGTGCTCGAGTGGTTGATCGGAGAATCCCGGGAACCAAACAGAAAATCAGCAGGAAGAGAGAGGAATAGGAAGGAAGTGGAAGAGAAGGAGAAATGAAATATATACAGGAGAGGGAGAGTGAATTTCGATATTTTATGAAAAGCACGTGTTGGTATATAATTATGATTACGTGGCATGTTTGCTTAATTTAATTACCAGTGATTTTGTGTGTTAATTATTATTTAAATGTGCGTGTTAAGAATTTAATTGCCGAAAGTAAACGGTCTTTAATTATAAACATTATTTCTTCCCTTTTTCCTTGTTAAAAAATTAGAGTCATATTTTTTATTTTTATATATCTTTGTTAAAAAAAATAATATTATTAATAAGAGTATATATTTTATTAAAAATATTATATCATAAACTGTGAATTTTTCAAAAAATATAAAAAGATTATAATAGTAAATATTTCCTCCTTTTTGTTTTTATTTTTTGAGAATCCTCTTTTTTCTTTAGATTAAATATACGTATTTTTCAAATGTAAAAATTAAATATCTATATATATATATATATATATATATATATCAGAAAGATAGTTTGTTATCATATATATCTTTTATCATGCAAGAATAAAATATATAAATAAATTGTTCTTATCAAGATTTTAATTCATAAAATATATTAAAATTTATAAAGGCAAATATAAAATTATATCAAGATACTAACCCCAAATTACTTACCCAAATACTAAAGAATACTCTCTTCTAATCCCATCATTTACATCTCTCTTTTATTGGTTTCTTAAAATTGTCTTAAAGATATTAAAATTGATTCTTTTAAATTAATAAACTCATTTCACAGTTCGACCTTCTCTCTCCCTCTTTCTCTTCTCCATCTTCATAAACTAAACGATTAAACAAACTAAGAAATTCAATTTCTTGAGTGAGATTTTTTTTATTGTTAATTTTATAACAAAAATTACGATTAGTTAAAAAAAAATTGGAAAAAGGAGGCTAAATGTGTAATACACTAAATTAATTTTTAACATAATTTAAGATTTAATTATAAATATAATTTCTTAATTTCTCAATTTTTTTTAATTTTAATTTAGAGTAAAAATGAAATAAAATTAATGAAGAATTAAACTGAAAATAATTTTAGAAAAAATAGATAAAAATTTAGGTTCTGTAAGTATTTTTGAAAGAAAAATCGAAAATCGGATGTCAAAATACAATTTAGAGAAATTTCGTCACGTAGGATGCCCGGTCAGTAGCTCCGACGAATAAGGACACGCTACGTGGCAACGGACACTGACGCGGTGCCACGCGGACGCTTTGCGTGCTCGCGATCGAACGACTCATATCCATTCCCCCGCGCACGAACGGCCCAGATGCGTTCCCTACCTAAACGCGATCGGACGGTCTATATTAGATCGTGATGAACACTGCAGATTGGGTCGCAATGAACGATCCAGATTCATTTCTTATTTAATCGCGATCGGACGGTGTAGATCAAACGCGGTGGATGGTCCAGATCAAAAGCGGACGGATATAAATAACTCCCATCCACACCAAACCCTAACCCAAGTCACCAGACCCCCTCGTTGGAGAAGAAGACCCATCTGCCGGGAAAGAGACCGTCGCCACCTACCGCCGCGCTGGAGCCCTTTTCGACCGCCAAAAGAGGTAAAAAAATTTTCCTTTGCTCAGAATTTAATTTTAAACACACCCAAAGCTAAATCAAAGCAAAAAGACCGACCGATTGGCTGAAAAATATGGGCAAAGCTCGGCAGCGCCGCCGTAGGGAATTTCACAAAATGCCTCTGATGAGACCTTTCTCTATTCTCATTATGCGTAATTTTTCCACCGTTGTAATCACTTTTACCTTCTCTACAGGTTGACCGAAGCAAAACACCCGATTGCAACGTGAGCCAGAGGAGCCGCCGCACCGGAGAGCCCCGCCGCTGGTGAGTTTTGATTTTTTGTATTTTTCGGCCAACCGAGACCTCTTAACATGTTTTCTCGCAGGGATTGATGCGAAATCGGCCAAATGCAGCTGAAAACGACCGAAAATAGCTGACCCAAAGTGAACCGCCACACGGGCAGCGGCGCCGTCGCCCGAGCACAACGGAGCCGCCGTGCCAGAATCCCAAATTGGCCAAAATGGGCCCTTAGACTGATTTAGGATTTTTTTGGAACATTTGTAGGTACTTATAACACATTTTGATTCCCAAAAAAAATTCAAGGAAGTTGGGGACCGCTAGTTGGCATAGTCAACAGTTTAGCCTTTCGACCTTCAAATTGAGTAAGAATCCCTCATCCTATTCTTTATTGTAGAATTGAAGTCTAATTTATAATAAATACGATATTTTGTATAATTTAGAAAATGTTCATGATTAATTACGGATTGTTAATGGAGGCAAAATCGGAAACTATTTTTTATTGATTTCTATTGCTTGTTTTTACAGTTTAAATGCATGACAGTGCCTTATTAATTTATTTTATAGCTTTGAATGCATGTATTGTTGTTTTATGTGTTTACGGTTGAATTGAAAAAATGGAGGTTAAAGGTCAACGGAAAACTTATGTGATTAAGTGACTGGATGAAACGGCAGCCTTACTGGACATCCTGGGAGATGGTAGATGGACTGGGTACACAGAGAACCCTACCATGAACGTGTCTCATACCGGACGAGGTATGGAGACTTGGTAACTTAGCACTCATACTGGACGGGGTATGGGGACGACCTACTTCACCCTAATATCGGATGGGGTATTGAGGTTTAGTAATTTGGCACTCATACCAGACAAGGTATGGAGACGACTCGTAATTGAGAATGTCAAAGAAAAAGGTTCACACGTAGTGGGGACACCCCTAGGAACCCTTATGGATACCAGCAGTCTAGTGGAGAACGGGACAATTGTGGTTTGATGATTTGAATATGAAAGTATAATGTGTTATGTTGCCAATTATATACGGAATCATGATATATATAATGTTATTGTTTTCTATAGGTTGTTTTCTATAAATCTTACTGCGGTAAGTAGACGGTAAATAGTTTTATTGTTGATAAATGAATTTGCTTAATTTAATGCTCCATTAGTTTTCTTTTTGATTTTTCTACCAACTTTTATTTCTATGTCGGTGATATAGTGTGATATTCTTATTGGGCTAATGTAGCTCATCCCTTATTTAACCATTTCAGATCAAGAAGATCAGGATTCAGAGCCCAATCCGTAAGAGAGTTGCGAGTAGAATGCTAGTTTTCTTTATTTTTCGTTTATTTCTATAACACCCGAATAAAAATAAAAATTTTATTTATTTATTTTTATTTTTATTTATTTATTTAATTTAATTTAATAAAAATAAAAATAATAATAATGATAAAATTGGGTAAAAATATTATTTGGATTTAATTGAAATTGATTTTGAGAAAAAGGGGTGAAAATTTGGATTCTGGGGGTATTTTTGAAAAGAAAATCGAAAACCGGGGGTCAAAACGTAATTTAGAAAAGTTGTGCCACGTCAGCACCACGTCAGCAGCCACGTCAGCGGCCCGGTCAGCAGCCCCGGCCAACCAGGACGCGCTGCGTGGCAAGGACACGCTGACCAGGGGACGGGCCACGGGGGCGATCCGCGTGCGTGGATCGGACAGCCCAGATCCGTTCCCGCGCGCACGGACGACCCAGATCAAATGTGCGCACGGACGGCCCAGATTCACGCGCACGGACGGTCCAGATTCAATCAGGCACGAACGGCCCAAATTGCATCGCGATGGACGGCCCAGATTTAATCCTAATTAAATCGCGATAGAACGGTTCAGATTTAATCTTGATGGACGGTTGAGATTAAAAGGCAAAGGGTATAAATACCCCCACCCACACCTGACCAAAGAAGCCCTAGCTGCTAGTGCTCGTCAGAGAAGAAGAACCAGACGCCGGAGGAGCCGGATGCCGCCACCCGCCGCCGCACCGGGGAAGTTTTCGACCGCCGATCGAGGTAATTTTTTCCCCCTTACTCATTTTTCAACGCTGAGTCCGCCTATGGCCAAACCGTAGCCAAACCACCGGCCAAACGGCCGAAAAACCCAGCCGAAATCCAGCGGTGCCACCGCATCCTTCCTCAGTTTTTGCCTCCGATGAGGCCCTTCCCGGCCTCCGTTTTATACAAATTTTATACCACTATGATCACCGTTCTTTTCTCTACAGATTGATCGGAGCCAAACATCAAAACGTGACTCACGCCGGAGGAGCCGCCGTACCCGAGAGCACCGCCGCTGGTAAGTTTTGGTTTTTCGTGATTTTTCAGCCCACCGAGGGCCCTAGGGTTGTCCTATCGCAGGGACCGATGCAAGCGTGGCCGAATTCGGCCAAAAACGGCCAACCCGAGGCGAATCGCCGATGCAAGCGACGGCGCCGTCGCCGGAGCACGGCGGAGCCGCTGTGCCGGAATTGCGATATTGGTCGAAAGGGGACCTAGGTCTAATTTGGGATTTTTTGGGACACGTGCAGGTACCAGTAGTGCGTTTCAGTTCCCCAAAAAAAATTTAGAGAAAATTAGAGACAGCCTGTAGGCGCACTGTAGAGCCGTATTCAGACCCTGAAACAAGTAAGGACCCCTCACCCTATTTCCTATCACGGTATTAAAGCTAAATAAATAATTAAACTGTACTGTGTGACTCTATAGATGTATAATTGATTAAGGTTGCCAATGGAGCTCGAGTCTGATACTGGGTTGGTCTGTTATTGTTTGATTTAATTTCCTGTATTAAATGCAGTATGATGTTTGATGTAATTATATTATGGTCTCGTATGCATGAATCATGGTTTCTTTATTATGGTCGGTATTATGCTTAACCCGATACTGTGTTGTCTTGTTTGGTGTCCATTACTGGTTTACACGTTGTGTGTGTTTGGATGATTGAAACCAAGAAAAAGGGCAAAAAGGTTATGTGAATTGATAAGTGGATAATGTGGACAGCCTAACTAGATATCCTGGGAGATGGTGGACGGACCGGGTCCGTAGGGAACCCTACCGGGAACGTGGTCTCTCATACCGGACGGGGTATGGGGACGACCTGTTTCACCCTCATACCGGACGGGGTATTGAGGTTCATGGTTTTGGCGCCCATACTGGACGGGGTATGGGGACGGCTCTAGAATTAGGTTATAAATGTTAAGGGTTCACGGGTAGCGGGACCCCTATGGATTCCCATGGATACTAGTAGGCTGGTAAATGAGGAAAATGTGTTGTTTGATAAATGAAATATAAAGGTGCGGTAAGTATTATGTTATACAATTCATATGATTTCATGATGATGATAATGTTATTGCTTTAATATATTATTTTAGGGATCTCACCGAGGTAAGTTGACAGTAAAGGATTTTATTATTGATAAAAGAATTTGTTATAAATTATGCTCTATTGGTCTTTTTGTGTTTTCTACCCACCTTTACTTCCGTGGCGGTGAGATAGTGTGATGTCTTTACTGGGCTGGTGTAGCTCATTCCTTATTTAACCATTTCAGATTAGGAAGACATTGTTCCAGAGTCCGTTCCGTAGGAAGACGGCGAAGGGGACGCCTAAAGACTCTGTAGTTATATTTATAGTTCTTATTTTCGAATATCTCTTTTAGTTAGTTTGTTCTTTTATATTTTGAGCACGTTTTTGGTTTTTGTGTAAGGGATGTTAATCAAAATTTTTATTACGCTTCCGCATTTGACATTTTTAATACACATATTTCATTCTAAATTTTTGGGGCCGTTACAGTTGGTATCAGAGCCGCGTTCCCTGGACCCATCCCTTACACAATAATTCTTAGAGAACTATTCACTGATAAACCGTTACTCAACCATTCCTTATGAAATGCAGGTGCAGAGAAATGAGGAGAGGAAGACCCCCACTAAACCGAGCGGTCCGGGATAATTCACTTCGGGAGGATGTAGATAGGCTATTTGAGATGATGGAAGGATTCATAGCTGCCCAACAAGGGCGAGAGGAGAGAAGGGAGTTACCCAACCCTCCACTACTGCAGGTTGAGCCTCCGCTACAGCAGGCTGATCCCGAGCCACCCCGGCACGAGCCTGCTCCTCCACAGTACCACCCGGCACCACTACCGCAATACAACCCGGTGCCCCAGCCACGGTACTACCTGACACCACCACAGCACGACCCAGTGCCCCCAGCATATCAGCAGGTGCCACCACAGGACCCCCCAGTCTATCCCCAGCCGGGTCCAGTCCCTCCTCCACAGGACTCCGCTCCTTCCTTGATAGACCCGGGCTACATAGAGAGGTACAGGAGACTGAACCCCTCCACCTTTGCAGGGGGATCCTCTTTTGAAGAGGCCGAGTACTGGCTGGCGGAGACTGAGAGAGCTTTCAGGATCTTGGGAGTAGTCCCTGAGCAGAGAGCTGCCCTTGCTTCCTTCATGCTGGTAGGGAAAGCAGGACGTTGGTGGGAGCTCAAGCAGGCCACCCTGCCTACACCAGTCACTTGGGAGCAGTTCCTAACGGCCTTCCATGCGGAGTATCTCCCTGAGCACATCCGAAACCTAAAGGAAAAGGAGTTTGTTCAACTAGTTCAGGGAAACATGACAGTATCAGAGTATGCTTGTAAGTTCCTCGAGCTGGGCCGATACTCCCCGGAGACATTGATGGATGAGGGCCGAAAGGCCAGGAGATTCCAGTCTGGTCTCCGCCTAGAGATCAGGCAACACTTGGTAGTATTGGAGCTCAAGACATATTCAGCAGTCCTAGCAAAGGCACAGATCGTGGAAAGAAGCTTCAGCACCCGTCTTCAGCTAGGAGGGAGTTCCTGACCCTCAGGTCTGTTCTGTAGGCCAGCATCCACGGCGCCTGCCCAACCAAATAAGAGGCCCAGACCAACCATCCAGGCCCCTCCTCAGGCTCCAAGAGCAGCACGTGGGAAGATCTGTCAACACTGTGGCAGATATCACGGGGACCGACCCTGCTACCGCCTTAACAACACTTCTCGCATTTGTGGCAGTGCCCAGCATTATGCCAGATAATGCCCGAGGAACCAGAATCAAGGGAGGCCTCTCATCCAGGGCAGAGCTTACAACCTTACCCAGCAGGATACCGACGCCGACCCGGATGTGGTACAGGGTATGTATACTATCTATGACCGTATTGCTCATGTTTTATTTGATACTGGTGCATCGCACTCTTTTGTTTCACATGCTTTTGCTTCTAAAATTAATGTATCACCTGATAAACTTGAATCACTGTTGTTTGTGTCTACTGCTGGGGGTGAAACACTACTAGGGGAAGCTATCTATAGGGCTTGTGCCGTGGAGATAACAAATAAGAAACTGAGTGTAGACCTGATAGAGTTAGACACGAGGGATTTTAATGTAATCTTATGAATGGATTGGCTAGCGGCGTATCACGCCACCATAGATTGCTTCAACAAAAAAGTTGTATTTAATCCTCCTAACGAGGAGCCATTTACAAATTAATAAAATTATTCAGTATGTATTCCTTGATGGCAAGTTTTCTTAACTTCTAGTGCCTTAATCTTGTTGTTTTCTCTGACTAGGCAAGCCCAAGAGGGAAATTTGTATTCAAGAGATTCCTGTAGTCCGAGACTTCCCAGATGTGTTTCCGAACGAACTACCCGGTCTGCTAGTGGACAGAGAAGTCGAGTTCACTATAGACCTACAGCCAGGTACCCAACCCATTTTGGTTGCTCCTTACCGCATGAGCGGCATTGAGATGGAAGAGCTGAGGAAACAGATCACTGAATTGCAAGACAATGGTTTTATTAGACACAGTGTGTCCCCTTGGGGTGCCGGAGTCACTTTTACAAGGAAAGGAGATGGAACGTTGAGACTGTGCATTGATTACAGAGGATTGAATAAGGTCACGATTAAAAACAAGTATCCCCTTCCCTGGATTGATGACCTCTTTGATCAGCTGCAGGGTGCACAAGTCTTCTCTAAAATAGATCTACGATCAGGTTACCACCAGGTGAAGATAAGAACAGAAGACATCCCCAAGACGGCCTTCCGAACCAGGTACGGACACTATGAGTTTCTGGTCATGCCATTTGGGCTAACCAATGCCCCAGCAATCTTTATGGATCTAATAAACAGGGTCTTCAAAGAGTTCTTGGATCAATTTATCATCGTGTTCATCGATGATATCTTAGTCTACTCAAAAAGCAGAGATGAACATGTTCACCATCTGGCCCAAGTTTTGCAGGTCCTTAGAAACAAGAGGTTATATACGAAGTTGAGTAAGTGTGGATTCTAGCTGGAGCAAACTGCCTTCCTAGGACACATCATACCGAAGGAAAGGGTGTCAGTGAATCCTGAAAAGGTTGAAGCAGTACTTGGTTGGGAGAAGCTGACATCAGTTAAGGAAATCCGTAGCTTCCTGGGAATGACAGGTTATTACCGCAGGTTCGTTGAAGGATTCTCCAGTCTAGCAGCTCCTCTAACCCGACTCACAAAGAAGAATGCCAAGTTTGAGTGGAATGAAGACTGCGAAAGAAATTTTTCAGAATTAAAGAAGCGACTGACCACTGCACCCGTGCTAGCCTTACCGAGTGGATCGAGAGGATATACAGTTTATAGTGATACCTCCTATCTGGGCCTGAGTTGTGTTCTGATGCAGCATGGAAATGTTATAGCATACGGGTCCAGACAGTTAAAGAATCATGAGAAGAACTATCCCACCCATGACTTGGAACTTACCGCAATCATTCATGCCTTGAAAACCTGGTGCCATTATTTGTACGGAGAGACCTTTCAGATCTATACCGATCACAAGAGTTTGAAACACATATTCACTCAGAAGGATCTCAACATGCGTCAGAGAAAGTGGATGGAATTCCTTAAGGACTATGATTGTGACATCTTATACCATCCGGGTAAGGGCAACGTGGTAGCAGATGCCCTCAGCAGGAAAAGTGCAGGTATCTTAGCCCATTTGGTGGTTTTAGAATGCAGACCAATTGGGGCCACACAACAGGTTCGACTTCATGATCTGAAGAGAGTCACATGTTTGGGCCGCCTGACTGTCCAGCCCGAGTTAATTCAGAGAATAAGGGAAGCCCAGACAGTTGACCCTGCCCTGGTAGCCCGTAAGAAGGATGCAGAACAGGGAGGGAGCTCAGAATTCCGAATATCTGCCGATGGACTACTCGTTTCTAAGACAGGGTGTGTGTCCCAGATAACAGTGAGTTAAAAAGGGATATCATGACGGAGTCCCATAGCTCGAAGTTTGCCATGCATCCAGGAAGCACCAAAATGTACCAAAGCATGCGACCTCGGTTTTGGTGGCATAGGATGAAGAGAGACATAGCCGACTTTGTATCTAAATGTTTGGTATGTCAGCAGGTCAAGGCAGAGCATCAGCGCCCAGGTGGGTTACTTCAGCCTTTACCGATCCTGGAGTGGAAGTGGGAACATATCACCATGGACTTCGTATCGGGGCTACCCAAGGCACGTTCAGGACACGATGCCATATGGGTAATCGTTGACCGACTTACCAAGTCTTCCCACTTCCTAGCCATTAGAATGACCGATTCATTGGACAAGTTGGCAAGGATGTATATCCGGGAGATAGTCAGATTGCATGGGGTTCCAGTGACAGTAGTGTCCGACAGGGATCCCAGGTTCACCTCTCGGTTTTGGAGTAGCTTCCAGCAAGCTATGGGAACCAAGCTATCTCTTAGTATTGCTTTTCATCCCCAGACTGATGGACAATCAGAGAGGAAAATTTGTACGCTTGAGGATATGCTCCGAGCTTGTGTCCTTGACTCCGGGGGCCATTGGGACGACCATTTACCCCTGATAGAGTTTGCCTACAACAACAGCTACCAAGCAAGCATCGGCATGGCTCCATATGAGGCGTTATATGGGCACCCGTGCAGGTCACCGATTTGTTGGGAGGAAGTGCGCGATAGAAGATTGTTCGGCCCGGAGTTGGTAGAGGAGATCACGTCCAAGATAGTTAAAATCAAGAAGAACATTCAGACAGCTCAGAGTAGGTAGAAGAGTTATGCAGATACTCGGAGGAGAGACCTAGCGTTTGAGAAAGGCACCGAGTGTTTCTTAAGGTCACTCCTTTCAAGAGAATTAGTAGGTTCGGCAGGAGGGGAAAATTAAACCCCCGATATATTGGACCCTTTGAAATCTTAGACAGGATTGGTACTGCTGCCTACAGACTAGCACTGCCTCCCGAGCTCTCCAGAGTCCACAACGTGTTTCACGTATCTATGCTACGTAAGTACAACCCGGACTCTTCTCATGTCTTGGCTCATAAACCGCTTCCACTCCAAGAGTACTTGTCTTATGAAGAAGTACCGGTCGGTATCACGGACCGGAAGAGTAGAATACTCCGCAACCGGGAAATATCATTTGTAAAGGTCTTGTGGCAGAACCACACGCCCAGGGAGGCTACTTGGGAGCTAGAATCAGAATTTAGAGCCTAGTATCCCCATTTGTTCGACCAAGAGTAAGAGGCAAATTTGGGGGACCAAATTTCCTTAAGGGGGGGAGAGTTGTAACACCCGAATAAAAATAAAAATTTTATTTATTTATTTTTATTTTTATTTATTTATTTGATTTTTATTTAATTTAATTTAATAAAAATAAAATTAATAATAATGATAAAATTGGGTAAAAATATTATTTGGACTTAATTGAAATTGATTTTGGGAAAAATGGGTGAAAATTTAGATTCTGGGAGTGTTTTTGAAAAGAAAATCAGAAACTGGAGGTCAAAACGTAATTTAAAAAAGTTGTACCACGTCAGCAGCTACGTCAGCGGCCCGGTCAGTAGCCCCGGCCAACCAGGACGCGCCGCGTGGCAAGGACACGCTGACCAGGGGACGGGCCACGGGGTGATCCGCGTGCGTGCGATCGGACGGTCCAGATCCGTTCCCGCGCGCACGGACGGCCCAGATCAAACGTGTGCACGGACGGCCCAGATTCAATCAGGCACGGACAGCCCAGATTGCATCGCGATGGATGGCCCAGATTTAATCCCAATTAAATCGTGATCGAACAATCCAGATTTAATCTTGATGGACGATTGAGATTAAAAGGCAAAGGGTATAAATACCCCCACCCACACCTGACCAAAGAAATCCTAGCCGCCAGTGCTCGCCGGAGAAGAAGAACCAGACGCCGGAGGAGCCGGCCGCCGCCACCCGCCGCCGCACCGGGGAAGTTTTCGATCGCCGATCGAGGTAATTTTTCTCTCCTTTGCTCGTTTTTTGATGCTGAGTGCGCCTATGGCCAAATCGGAGCCAAACCACCAGCCAAACGGCCGAAAAATCCAGCCGAAACCTAGCGGCGCCGCCGCGTCCCTCCTCAATTTTTGCCTCTGATGAGGCCCTTCCCGGCCTCCGTTTGATACAAATTTTATACCACTGTGATCACCGTTCTTTTCTCTACAGGTTGATCAGAGCCAAACATCAAAACGTGACTCACGCCGGAGGAGCCGCCGTACCCGAGAGCACCGCTGCCAATAAGTTAGTTTTTCATGATTTTTCGGCTCACCGAGGGCCCTAGGGTTGTCCTATTGCAGGGACCGATGCAAGCTGGCCGAATTCGGCCAAAAACGGTCGAAAACGGCCAACCCGAGGCGAATAAAAATCAAATATTGGCCGAAAGGGGCCCTAGGTCTAATTTAGGATTTTTTGGGACACGTGCAGGTACCAGTAGTGCGTTTCAGTTCTCTGGGAAAAATTCAGGAAAAATTAGGGACAGCCTGTAGGCGCACTGTAGAGCTGTATTCAGACCCCGAAACAAGTAAAGACCCCTCACCCTATTTCCTATCATGGTATTAAAACTAAATAAATAATTAAATTGTACTGTGTGACTCTATAGATGTATAATTGATTAAGGTTGCCAATGGAGCCCGAGTCTGATACTGGGTTGGTCTGTTATTGTTTGATTTAATTTCCAGTATTAAATACAGTATGATGTTTGATGTAATTATATTATGGTCTCGTATGCATGAATCATGGTTTCTTTATTATGGTCGGTATTATGCTTAACCCGATACTGTGTTGTCTTGTTTGGTGTCCATTACTGGTTTACACGTTGTGTGTGTTTAGATAATTGAAACCGAGAAAAATGGCAAAAAGGTTATGTGAATTGATAAGTGGATAATGTGGACAGTCTGACTAGATATCCTGGGAGATGGTGGACGGACCGGGTCCATAGGGAACCCTACCAGGAACGTGGTCTCTCATACTGGACAGGGTATGGAGACCTTTTGTGTTTTGGCGCCCATACCGGACGGAGTATGAAGACGACCCGTTTCACCCTTATACCGGACGGGGTATTGAGGTTCATGGTTTTGGCGCCCATACCGGACGGGGTATGGGGACGGCTCTGGAATCAGGTTATAAATATTAAGAGTTCACGGGTAGCGGGACCCCTATGGATCCCCACGAATACTAGTAGGTTGGTAAATGAGGAAAATGTGTTGTTTGATGATTGAAATGTAAAGGCGCGGTAAGTATTATGTTATACAGTTCATATGATTTCATGATGATGATAATGTTATTGCTTTAATATATTGTTTTAGGGATCTCACCGAGGTAAGTGGACAGTAAAAGATTTTATTATTGATAAAAGAATTTGTTATAAATTATGCTCCATTGGTCTTTTTGTGTTTTCTACCCACCTTTACTTCCGTGGCGGTGAGATAGTGTGATGTCTTTACTAGGCTGGTGTAGCTCATTCCTTATTTAACCATTTCATATTAGGAAGACATTATTCCCGAGCCCGTTCCGTAGGAAGACGACGAAGGAGACGCCTAAAGACTCCGTAGTTATATTTATAGTTCTTATTTTCGAATATATCTTTTAGTTAGTTTATTCTTTTATATTTTGAGCACGTTTTTTATTTTTGTGTAAGGGATGTTAATCAAAATTTTTATTACGCTTCCGCATTTGACATTTTTAATACACATATTTCATTCTAAATTTCTGGGGCCATTACAATTTCCTTATTTCTTAGCATTTCTTTCTAAAGGGTGAATTCCCTAACACTAATTGATACTTTAAGTTATTGTATAAGGAATGTAAACTTTGAACATTTATTTTACTTCCGCACTTTAATTATCATTTATTTCCTTTGGATATTTCCAGGTTCGTTACAAAATGGAGTTTCAATCTCAGTAGTTTGAGATGTTACATTGGAAGACTTTACCATGATGGCAAACTAAAACTCTAGTAGAAATTTTAAATGAGTCTCATTAATGGATTTATACAATGTTTATAATATAGAAAGTTAAAGTACAAATGAAGTAATTTAAGAAAAAAAAAAGAGTAAGGACCATATAAGTAATTAGAGACAACAATAGAAGAGAATCGAAATCTTAAAAAATCTTCAGTTACCTTTATTTTGTACTTTTAATTTATCCTAAAATCGGTAGTTGAAAGTGCTCTAAAAATTATGTCAAAATCAAGAGTCTGATTTTTAAAAATAATTTTGCTAGAGATTTTTATTTGATTAAATACTACAAAGATATGAAAATAACATTTTATTAATATGCTTTAAGAGTGAGCTTGAGTTGATGGTATTAAAAATATTATTTTTCCTATATAGGGAAAATAAGTTTGTTTACCTTAATTGACTTTAATATTATATTAACACTCTTGTTATGGGAATTATAATATAATATTATATTATTATAATATTTTTATATTATAAAAATGAGAAAAGAAAATTCATCTTTTTGGCAATAACTATGCTAACATTCTCCTCTTCTCTTAGGTTGTTTGACTTATAACATCAATATGTTATGAGTGACCATAGAACCTGATAATTATCTCTTTCTTGTTGATAAATGTTCTTATACAAGTTTGGACTCAAAGTTACCAAAAGGCATATATTGCTGCAAATTTAAATGAAAGAAAAAAAAAGAAGAAAAAAAAAAAGAGAGAAGGAAAAAATAAAATATTGTAGAAAAGTTTGAAATCTATTGCTGCAATGCATTGCTAGCTATAAGTGCATCACATAACCTATAAGTAATACATAAGATGATACCGCATATGAATGGTAATTGCATTATTCAACAACATGGAAATAAAAAATCTTCTTTTGAGCAACTGTTATGCTAACATCCTTTCCTTATCTTAAATTGCATAATTAATCACGTTAATTTGATATAAGTGATCATTAAACTTGATAAGGTACCATTTTTTTATTGTTGAATGTTTTGATGCAAGCTCGTATTGAAAGCAACCAAAGGGGCGTGTCACTACAAATTTAAATAAAGAAAAAAAGAAGAAATAAATAAATAAATAAAAGAAAATAAATAAAAAGAAGACTTTTCTTTCAAAACTAAAATTATACTATTTATGCATCACTCGATATCAGCGAATGTTGCATAACCTATGAGGAATACATAGGTCACATAGCATAATAATGACAAATGCTTCAATTCGAAAACTATTAAAAGTAAAAAAAGATGTTTTTTCTCTTCTTGGCAATAACAATGCCAGCATCATCTGCTTCTTAGCCTAATAGACCACTTTAATATGCTACATGTGATCATGAAACTTGATAAGATATCTCTTTCTTATTGATGGATTTTAATGTAGGCTCATCTTTAAAACTACTAAACACACATTTTACTGTAAAGTTAAATGAAAAAAGAAAAAAAAAAGAGGAAAGAAAAAAAGAAAAAAGGTAGAAATAACATTTCCTATGCAAGCTCGGAGTTAAAGCTTCCTAACACATGTATGACTGCAAATTTAAATTAAAATACAAACATAAAAAGAAAGAAAAAAATAGAGAAAGGAAAAAAAAAGAAAGAACGAAAGAACGAAAATTTTCTTCCATATCTCATATTCTACATCTAAAATGCTTCTATCACTTTCAGTAACATTGCAAAATCTATGAATAATATATAGGTTATGTAATATACAATAGCAAATGCATCATTAAATACCTGTGAAAAAGAAGATGAATCCTTACATATTCTCAACAATAATTATGTGTAACATTCTCCTATTCTCTTAGTTTATCTCAAAAACATCATCAATATGCTATAAGTGAACATGGGTATTTAATGTACCTCTCTCCCATTAATCAACTATTCATGCAAGCTCTGAGTCATACCAAACAATCTTGTCCGTCATTGCAAATTTAATTAAAAGAAAGAAACAAAGAAAATAAGAAAGAAAGAAAAAACTTTTATACCAAAGCTCATATTCTACATTTAATGCCTCAATTAATGATTGTCGCACAAAGTATGAAGAATATATAGATTATGTAGTATCCGCATTGTAAATACATTTGATGACACAAAGAAATAAATAAAGAAGGAAAGAAGGAAAGAAAAGAAAAGTCTATCTCATCGGGAATCAAATAGTGCAGGAATGACTTACTAAACACATGGGTAACTGTATATTTAAATGATGAAAGAAATAAAGAAAGAAGGAGAGAAAATCATAATGTTTTCTCTCTCACAAATGATTGAAATAATTTGGATACATAAAACAAGAATATAAAAACTCAATGTGAATCCTTTTTCTTGGTAGCAAAATATGTCAAGAAGTAAAAAAAAAAAAACAAATTAGTCCCAACTACAACTAAAAAGAGGATTGAAAAGTTTAGAAACAAAGAAAAACTTCAGTGCATTCTTTCAACAAAATGAAAAATAAGAGCTGAATGCAAATTTAGAAGACGATCAGAGTCTATAGAAGGTTTCACACTATCGAGCACGTAAAGTACTT
This sequence comes from Carica papaya, assembly GCF_054855325.1. Lineage (NCBI taxonomy): Eukaryota > Viridiplantae > Streptophyta > Magnoliopsida > Brassicales > Caricaceae > Carica > Carica papaya. Next base: position 16,186,441 of record NC_142317.1, read on the forward strand.
ATAAGTATCAGTGTTAGCAAAAATTATAAATTAACAAGCAAAGCAAAATTTTTATTTTTATTCACTAATTATTACGTACCACGTGGCAACCAGTAAATGGAACACTAAGTCAACTACACGTGACTCTATCAAACCAACGGCATGTACATTATGTACACACAATATTATATTTACGCACGTACCGGCATACAACACATGTGTTCTCTTGTCCTATCCAATTATATTTACATATGCCTATCCAGACAAGCTAACATAAATCGAAGTCGTAACACCAAGCGCGTAAACTCCAACTGTTGCTCTAATTATATCCTTACCTGGCTGAGTGATTGCTCCGATTCTGGCAATTCCAATGACTTCGATAGGGACCTGAGTGAGTACTACCTTCATAGAATTTCCTACGACCACCTCTGGAAACACCACCAATACTCATTCCTTGAACAAGGCCCGTCCAAGAACCAGTGCACCCTCATCCTCTGGAGCTGGTTTTGTCATCGTTTTCGTGCTTTTTACGTGTTACAGCTCACAAAGCTAAGTCAACCTGAGCGCGACACAGGGGAGATGGTACCCACTTGAAGATGAGAGTTAGTCAAAGGGTGAAGAGGGTGTGGTGAAGGTAGACGGAGGTAGTGAGGAGCTGGTAAGGGAGGACTCCTTTGAAAGCGTGTTGAGTTAGGGAAATGCAATGAGTGTAGGCTAAGCTGCAAGCTAAGGTAAATGAGTGAGAGTTGGTTAGTGAGTTCTTGACTCGTTTTGAGGTTGATACACCCATATTCTCTATTTTCTCTCTTGTTGAGTATTCGAGATTTTATGTTTTTGGTAAGGGAGAAATGATAGATGTCGTCGCACTTGTATGCTAGATGGTTATCACGTGATTTTTTTTTGTTTTGAGTCTTGTTTGGTTTTTGAGAAAAAAAAAATAGTTCTTATATTTCCCTCTATTTACTTCTTCATTCTTTTTTTAACCTTTTCTTCTTCATCATCTTTTCTTTTTCTCTTTTCCTTTCTTTCATTCTCTTTTCTTTCGTTATGCGACTTTGTTATTATGATTTATTATATATTACTAATAAAAATAAATTAATTATACCAAAATTGCAAATATAAAAAAACATCCTTATTCAAGCATAAATTCATTACCATTTGGATGTTACATCACTTTTTAGTATTTAATAAATTCTAATTTTCTTAACCAAAGAATAATCAATTTTTATATTTACCTTATGATGTGCTAAAATCATAATTAACCATAACTATAATTCAGAATTGTAGGTAAAAAGTTTATAATTTCTAGTTATGTGCTCGATCAATTGATTCTATTTTTATGATTAATAGTTAGTATATTTTTTATGATTAATTATATTTATGGGTAATTATTAAAACAAACTAATAAATCAGTTTTGAAAATGCTATAATCATAATTAACTATAAATACAATTCAAATTTGTATCGGAAGAGTTTATAATTTTTAATTATGTGTTTAATTAACTGGTTCCATTTTTTATGATTGATTATTAGTCCCGTTTAATGATAACAGAGATATAATATTTCTTAAAAATTCTGAACTTCTCCCTTATAAGTTATTAATCTGTTTTAATTATTAACCATAAATACATTTAGACTTAGAAGCGATGAATTTATAATTTTTAATTATGTATTTAATTGATTAATTGATTTTATTTTTATCTAAATATATTTATTAATACACTATATTATGATTGATTTCCTCCATTAAAATTCATACACTATGTTAATTTTTAATTATGTATACAAAGGGTTTAATTATGTGTTTAATTGATTATTTTGTGTTTTTTGTGATTGATTATTGGTTTAGTTTGTTCTAATGTTACCAAAAATAAAATGTTTATTTATTCTTTTATTATTAAATTAAAAATGATTTCTCTTAGAAAATTTGAAAATTTCCCTTAGAAATAGATGTATGATTTTTAAATTAGAAATAAAATCAATTTTTTGAAGATTAATTTAAAATTTTTAATAATGTTAATTAAAATTAGTACAACCATCCATTAAACATTAGAAAGCTATGTATTATCTTCTTCTTCAATAGATGTTCTTTTATTTTGGGTTAATTTAATATTTTAATAAATATATTTACAAATTACTTACAAACTCATTTCACTACACCAATAAAAGAGGTGAAAAAAATTACACTCATTTCATTTCATTTTCAATTTCTAGTTAGAATAGTTATATATATATATATATATATATTCAACATTCTTGCTAATATTTATGTAAGGAAAATTATATTGAATCATATTCATTTCATTTACCAACAAAACTTTATTTTCCCTGCTGGTCAAGAAAAATCATAGAACCCATGTATGGAAATTACCCTATTCAACATTTATCCTCTCATTCCATTGATCATGTAATAGGCATGTATGATTATATATATATATATATATATATGATCATATAGCTATTAGCAAAATGGTAGACAGCCAGAGGAGACAAAAATTGGCAAATAACGTTATGAGGAAGCATAGGATGGAAAGCTTAAGAAACCAATGAAGAAAAGAACATGGCCTCATCAATCTGTCGGCACCAACTTTCTTGCTGCCATATTATTACAAAAATGGTCTTTGTAAATTCAGCCGATTGACAACTTGAACTGGATTTAACAGCCTGATTTCTCAAGAGAGTTTGTGATGTAAACATTCACTAAAGCCAAAGCAAATAATTGAAATGAGGGAAACTCCGACCTTGGTGCTCTTTCTTCTGATCTATCTCCTATTTGGGACAGTGAATTCTGAAGAAGATGATGTGAAACAATCACTAGTTCAGTTTTTTCAACTACTATCTTCAGGTAATGTGGAAGAAGGATGGAGTTGGACCATGAATTCAGACCCTTGTACTGACAAATGGGTAGGAGTTACTTATGATTCAAAGTCAAAATTTGTCTGGAAAATAATCCTTGAGCAGCTGAATCTCCTCAGAGTCCTCACTATTGCTGCTGTCTGCAAGACAAGACATCTTGCAGTGTTGAGATTGAGAAACAATAATGTGGTTGGAGTGTTGCCAGAAGATACAGGAAACTGCACTGGTCTTACCCATTTGGATTTAGGTAAAAACCAATTCTCAGGCAGCCTTCCCCTGTCTCTATCTTACTTGAATAATTTGAAGAGGATTGATGTATCAAACAATAACCTCTCTCTGGTCAGATTCTGGAAGATCTTTCCCAGATCTTAAGCCTTATTTCTTTCACTATAAAAAATAATAAATTTGCTGGGAAGATATCGGTTAGTTTCTCCAATCTGTTAAGAATTAATTTGCAAATTAGAATATAATTAATTAGTTTGTTAGTAGTTGAAGTTCATAAATTAGAGTATCTATATATCTTTTGATTTATTAGTAGTTGTCGGTCATAAATTATATTTATTATATTTGTTGGTGGTTACAATTAATTCTACTACTTGTAATAAAAAAACTTGAGTCTTCTTATTAGTCTCTTTAGCCTTTTTCTCATTTCTCCAATAAAATAGTATCAGAGCTTAGTTTCTTGTTAAAATTTTAGAGAGATAACTATCAATAATTTATTTTTTTTTTCAATTTCTTCATCTTAAAAAAAAAACTATGAAAGTTGGTATATTCGTATGAAAGTCATACTTAGCTCACAAGATGTGTGGGATATTATAGAAAGAGACTTTATTCCACCCGAAGATGAAGCATCCTTAACTCAAAATAAGAGGGATGTTTTTGCAAAAATAAAGAAGAAGGATCAACAAGCTCTTGCACTCATCCATCAAAGTTTGGCTGAATTTATGTTTCTAAAGGTGGCCGATGTTACCAACGCAAAGCAATCTTGAGAGATTTTGAAGAATTCCCTTCAAGGAGTTGACAAGGTAAAGAAAGCGTGACTCCAAACTTTACGAGGCAAGTTTGCGGCTTTACAAATGAAAGATATTGAATTCATTTCTTATTTTGCTCAAGGGTAAAGTCTATAGTAAGCCAAATGAAGAGATATGGTGAGATGATGGAAGATGTTCGTGTGCGGTAGAAAATTCTTCAATCATTGTCACCAAAATTCGACTATGTGGTTTGTGCCATTGAAGAATCAAAAGATTTAGACATTTTGACATTTGAGCAATTAGAGGGATTTTTACGAACTCATGAAGAAAAAATAAAGAGAACACAAGAAGAGCCATTAGAATAAGTTCTCAAATCAAAGGCCTCTTTGAATGATGGTGGAAAGCAAAGAGGACGAGAAAGAGGTAGAGGACGTGGTCATGGTCGTGGTTAAGCATTTAAAAGAAATGACACTCAAAATGATACTGATAATGAAGATAAAAGTCAACCGTCAGATAGAGGTCGTAGAAGAGGAAGAGGAAGATGTAGCTATAGAAATTCTAACAAATCAATTATTGAATGTTACAATTGTCACATATATGGATATTATACTTGGGAATGTCATAACACTTTAAACGAGAAGGAGGAACAAGCCAACTTTGTCAATAATAAACAAGATGAAGAAAAAATAACTTTATTGCTAGCATGTAAAGAGAGAGATAGTGATACCCATAATTCATGGTACTTGGATAATGGAGCAAGCAATCACATATGTGGCAATAAAGAAAAATTTGTGGAGTTTGATGAGAAGATTAATGACAATGTTTCTTTTGGAGACTCTTCAAAAGTTCAAATTCAAGAAAAATGTACAATTCTAATTTCTTCAAAAAATGTTAGACATATACTTATCACTAATGTTTACTCTTTGCCAAAGTTAAGAAGTAATATTTTGAGTTTGTACCAACTTCTTGAAAATAGATATAAAATTCACATGAAAGATTATTTGTCTTTGGCTTAGAGATAAAAGTGTTAATTTATTACTAAGGTGCATATGTCAAAGAATAAAATATTTATCTTGAATATCAAAACTATTGAAGCAAGATGTTTGAAGGCTAGTATAAAAGATGAGGCATGGTGTTGGCATATGAGATTTGACCATTTGAACGTTGGTGCACTCAAGACGATGGGAGAAGGAAAAAGGGTGAAAGAGATGCCATTAATCAACCACCCTAATTAATTATGTGAAGCATGTCTACTTAGAAAGCATTCAAGAAGGAGTTTCCTAAAATATGCTACTACAAGAGCAACCAAACTACTTCAACTTGTGTATGTTGATGTGCGTGGGCCAATCAATCTACTCTCATTGAGTAAAACAAATACTTTCTACTATCTATTAATAATTTTAGTAGGAAGACTTGGGTATATTTTTTAGAGCAAAAATTAGATATTTTTGTTGCTTTTAAAAATTTCAAAACTCTTGTAAAAATATATTGTGGTTGTGAAATAAAGTCTTTGAAAACAGATAGAGAAGGTGAATTTACTTCCAAAGAATTCTATGATTTCTGTGAATCTAATGAAATTTGTTGCCCTTTAACGGTTCAAAGATCACTACAACAAAATAAAATTGCAGAAAGAAAAAATAGAACTATTCTTAATATGGCTAGAAATATGTTGAAAGCAAATAATATGCCCAAGGAATTTTGGGCCGGAGCAATTTCTTGTGCAATATATTTATCCAATAGGTCTCCAACATCAAGTTTGAAAGACATGACTCCCCAAGAGTATAGAGTGGAATGAAACGTAACGTCAACCGTTTACGAGTTTTTGGAAGTATTGCATATGCTCATGTTCCACAATAAGAGAGATCCAAGCTCAATGATCGAAGTGTCAAGCATATTTTCATTGGGTATGATGCAAATTCAAAAGGCTATAAATTATATAATCCACACAATGGAAAGATCATGGTAATTTGAGATGTTGAATTTAACGAAAAAATGACTTGGCATTGGGAGAAGAAAGAAGAAAATGCTTATGATTTCTTTCTATACTTTGAAGACGAAGACCAAGAGACCATGGTACCTTTGTAAGAGGCAAATCTACCTCATTCTCCAACTAATGTTGCATCACCCACTTCTCAAGGAAGTTCAAGTGAAAGGCCATGAAAGTTTAAGAGCATTCAAGATCTCTATAATGAAACTGAGGAGATCACTAACTTTGATATAAATAATTTATTTTTTCTTTTTCTTAACAGTGAACCAATGAATTTTGATGAAGCCATCAAAGATGCAAGATGGAGACAAATAATGGAGGAAGAGATCAAATCCATAGAGAATAACAACACATGGGAGCTATCCACTCTTCCTAAAGGAAATAAAGCTATTGGTGTCAAATAGGCCTATAAAGTTAAAAAGGATTATCAAGAAAATGTAAAAAGGAGCAAGGCAAAACTTGTGGCTAAAGGATAAATACAGAAGCATGGGGTTTGATGAGGTTTTTGCATCAATTGCTCGCATGGAGACTATTCGCTTGCTCTTAGTTATTTCGACTCAAATATAGTGAAAAATTTTCCAACTTGGTGTAAAATCGGCATTTCTCAGTGGTTATCTTAATGAAGAAGTTTATGTAGAACAACTATTAGGTTTCGTCGTTGAAGGGTATGAAGATAATGTGTTAAAATTTAAGAAAGTTTTGTATGGGTTAAAACAAGTGCCAATAGCATGGAATAGCCGTATAAACAAGTATTTTGAAGATAATAGATTTGTTCGTTGCCTTTATGAATATTCTCTTTATGTGAAACATCATTTTAATGGTGATATTCTATGTGTGTGTCTATATATGGATGATGTAGCAGCCCCGGAAATTCATAATGAAATGTATATTAAAAATATCAAATGCGGAATCGAAGTCAAAATTTGAATAACATCCCTTACACTAAAACCAAAAACGTGCTCACAAAATATAAAAGATCAAACTACCTAAAGGAGAAACTTGAAAGTAAAAGCTACGAATATGACTATGGAGTCTTTAGGCGTCCCCTTCGTCGTCCTCCTGCGGAACCGGCTCGGGAACGATGTCCTCTTGATCTGAAATGATTAAATAAGGAATGAGCTACACTAACCCAGTAAAGACATCACGATATCTCACCGTCACGGAGGTAAAGGTGGGTAGAAAACACAAAAAGACCAATGGAGCATAATTTACAACAAATCCTTTTATTAATAATAAAACCTTTACCATTCACTTATCTCGGTGAAATTCATAAAACAATATACGAAAGCAATAACATCATCATCATCATGAAACCATATATATAAACTGTATAACATAATACCTATCAAGCTTTTCGTAATTCAATCGTTACACAATATATTTTCCTCATTTACCAGCCCACTAGTATCCATGGGGATCCATAGGGGTCCCGCTACCCGTTAACCCTTAACACTTGAAATCATATTTCAGGGCCGTCCCCATACCCCGTCCGGTATGGGCGCCAAACCATAGACCTCATTACCCCATCCGGTATGAGGGTGAAACGGGCCGTCCCCATACCCCGTCCGGTATGGGCGCCAAAACACATAAGATCTCCATACCCCGTCCGGTATGGGAGACCACAATCCCGGTAGGGTTCCCTACGGACCCGGTCCGTCCACCATCTCCCAGGATATCTAGTCAGGCTGACCACATTATACAATTTCCATTTACATAATCTTTCATTCTCCTTTTCCCTCAGTCAGCATTATCAATCACATACAAACAAGCAAAATGATTATTTATGCCAAACAGACAACATACAGCATCAATATCCCGGTCATTCAATCCATAATCAATAAAACAGTAAAATATGCACACGAAACTATAAAATGAAAACATCGAACCTCATGCTGCATTTAAAACTGTAAAACAGGCCAAATAACAGTTAACCGACAAACACACTAAACTCGGGCTCTATTAGCGACCTTAAGCAATTTCACACATTCGTTGATTCATGAAATACCGTTTTATCATTTATTGAACTTTAAAACCGTGATAGGAAATAAGGTGAGGGGTCCTTACACGTTTCGGGGTTCGAACACGGCTTCACAGTGCGCTTGCAGGCTGTCCCTAATTTTTCTTGAATTTTTTCCGGGGAACTGAAACGCACTACTGGTACCTGCACGTGTTCCAAAAAATCCCAAATTAGGCCCAAGGCCCCTTTCGGCCAATATCGCAGCTCCGGCACGGCGGCTCTGCCGCTTGCGGCGGCGGTTCACCTCGAGTTGGCCTTTTTCGGCCGAATTCGGCCACGCTCGCATTGGTTCCTGCGATAAAACAACCCTACGCCCCTCGGGGGGCCGAAAATTTACGGAAAACCGAAGCTTACCGGCGGTGGTGCTCTCGGGTGCGGCGGCTCTCCGGTGAGGTTCGTGTTTTGGTGATTCAGCTCCGATCAACCTGTAGAGAAAAGAATAGTGATCACGGTGATATAAAAATTGCATTAAACGGAGGCCGGGAAGGGCCTCATCGGAGGCAAAAACCGAGAAGGGGCACGGCGGCGCTGCTGGGTTTCAGACGTGTTTTCCGGCCGTTTGGCCGGGATTTTGGCTCCGATTTGGCCACTGGGAAAATCAACGTAGAAAAACGAGTCGGGGGTATGAAATTTACCTCGATCGGCGGTCGGAAATCCCTCCGGTGCGGCGGCGGGTGGCGGCGGTCGGCTTCTGGTTCGTCTTCTCCGGCGAGGGCAGGCGGCTGGGGTTTGGGGTCTGGTGTGGGGGTCTTATTTATACCCTTTTGCCTTTTGATCTCAGCCGTCCATTTTGATTTAATCTGGACCGTCCGTTTTTTATTAAATCTGGGCCGTCCGTGCGATTAAATCTGGGCCGTCCGTGCACGCGATTGATCTGGGCTGTCCGATCGCGTGCACGCGAATCGCCAACGTGGTCTGTCCCCGGTCGACGTGGTTTTGCCACGTGGCAGGTCCTGGTTGGCCAGGATTGTAAAAGCCCCGAAAATTTAAAATGGAAATTATATTATAATTATTAAATGCGGAAGCGAAGACAAAATTTCAGTTAACATCCCTTACACGAAAACCAAAAACGTACTTAAAGTATAAAAGATTAAACTAACTAAGAGAGAAACTCGAAAATAAAACTATGAGTATGACTACAGAGTCTCTAGGCATCCCCTTCGTCATCCTCCTGCGGAACGGGTTCGGGAAACCTGTCTTCCTTATCTGAAATGGTTAAATAAGGAGTGAGCTACACTAGCCCAGTAAGAACATCACGATATCTCACCGTCACGGAGGTAAAGGTGGGTAGAAAAACACAAAAGACCAATGGAGCATGATTTATAACAAATCATTTTTATTTATGATAAAACCTTTACCATCCACTTACCTCGGTGGAATTCATGAAACAATATAAGAAAACAATAACATTATCACAATCATAGAATAATATAAGCTGTAAAACATAACACTTATCACGCATTTTGAAATTCAATCATTATACAACATATCCTTTTCTCATTTACCAGCCTACTAGTATCCATGGGGGTCCATAGTGGTCCCGCTACCCGTTAACCTTTAACATTCATAATCAGTTTCTAGGGCCGTCCCCATACCCCGTCCGGTATGGGCGCCAAAACCATAAACCTCAATACCCCGTCCGGTATGAGCGCCAAAACCATAAACCTCAATACCCCGTCCGGTATGAGGGTGAAACGGGCCGTCCCCATACCCTGTCCGGTATGGGCGCCAAAACCATAAACCTCAATACCCCGTCCGGTATGAGGGTGAAACGGGCCGTCCCCATACCCCGTCCGGTATGGGCGCCAAAACCATAAGATCTCCATACCCCATCCGGCATGTGAGACCCCAATCCCGGTAGGGTTCCCTACGGACCCGGTCCGTCCACCATCTCCCAGGATATCTAGTCAGGCTAACCCCATCATACAATTATCAGTCTACACAATCTTTCATTTTCCTTTTTCCTCAATAAGCATCATCAATTCACATTTAAGAAAGCAAATCGTAATTCATGCCAAGCAGACAACATACAGTATCAGTTCTTCAGTCTTTCAACCCATAAATAAATAAAACAGTAATATATGCACTCGAAACTATAAAATGAACACATCAAACCTCATAATGCATTTAAAGCTGTAAAACATGCCAAATAACAGTAAATCATAAATCACACTAGACTCGGGCTCCATTAGCAACCTTAGGCAATTTCACACATGCGTTAATTCAAGAAATACCGTTTTATCATTTTGAACTTTAATACCGTGATAGGAAATAGGGTGAGGGGTCCTTACTTGTTTTCGGGATCCGAATACGATTCACAGTGCGCCTACAGGCCGTCCCTAATTTTCCCTGAATTTTTCCCGGGGAACTGAAACACACTAACGGTACCTGCACGTGTTCCAAAAAAAAACCCAAATTAGGCCCAGGGCCTCTTTCGGCCCAAATCACAACTCCGGCACGGCGGCTCCGCCGTGCTCTGGCGACGGCGCCGCCGCTGGCGGCGGCGAGTCGCCTCGGGTTGGCTGTTTTCGGTCGAATTCGGCCACACTCGCAGCGGTCCCTGTGAGAAAACAACCCTAAGGCCCTCGGGGGGCCAAAAAATACGGAAAAACGGAGCTTACCGGCGGCGGCGCTCTCGGGTGCGGCGGCTCTCCGGCGAGGTTCGTGTTTTGGTGATTCGGCTCCGGTCAACCTGTAGAGAAAAGAATGATGATCACGATGATATAAAAATTGCATCAAACGGAGGCCGGGAAGGGCCTCGTCGGAGGCAAAAACCGAGAGGGGGCGCGGCGGCGCCGCTGGTCTTTGGCCGCGTATTCCGGCCGTTTGGCAAGAATTTTGGCTTCGATTTGGCCATAGGAGGAATCAGCGTGGAAAAACGAGTCGAGGGTATGAAATTTACCTCGATCGGCGGTCAGAAATTTCCCCGGTGCGGCGGCGGGTGGCGGCGGTCGGCCTCTGGTTCGTCTTCTCCGGCGAGCGGCAGGCGGCTAGGGTTTGTGGTCTGGTGTGGGGGTTCTATTTATAACCCCTTGCCCTTTGATCTCAGCCGTCCATTTTGTTTTAATCTGGGCCGTCTGTTTTTGATTAAATCTGGGCCGTCCATGCGATTAAATCTGGGCCGTCCGATCGCGTGATTGATCTGGACCATCCGATCGCGCCCACGCGGATCGCCAACGTGGCCCGTTCAGGAGCGACGTGGTCTTGCCACGTGGCAGGCCCCGGTTGGCCGGGACTGCTGACCGGGCCTGCTGACGTGGCTGCCGACGTGGCCTTTTTTTTTTTTTCTCCTCTGTCCGGGCGCTACAAGGACCGCTGACTGGGTTTGCTGACGTGGCTGCTGACGTGGCACGCACGTTTTTTTTTTCTTTTTTTTTTTTTTTTTTCTTCTTCAATTTCCCCGGGCGCTACAGATGATCTCATCTTCACGAGCAACGATCCAAGTTTGTTTGAGAATTCAAGAAAAACATGTTACTTGAATTTAAAATGACTGATATGGCTCATGTCTTACTATTTGGGTCTTGAGGTGAAACAAATGGAAGATAATATTTTTATTTCTCAAGAAGGCTATATAAGAAAATTCTTAGAGAAATTCAAAATTGCAGTCCTGTGAACACGATTATGGAATGTGGAATCAAGTTATTAAAGTTTGATAATTGAGAAAAAGTAGATCTCACTCTCTTTAAAAGTCTTATGGAAAGTTTGAGATACTTGATACTTACAAGGCCTGATATTTCTTTTGCAGTTGGACTAATAAATCGCTTTATGAAAGCTCCTACCACCTCCCATATGAATGTTGCTAAAAGAGTTCTACATTACCTTAAAGGTACTATTGATTTTGGGTTATTTTATTCATCGTCTAATGATTTCAAGCTTGTGAGATTTTGTGATAGTGATTTTGCTGGAGATATTGATTATAGAAAAAATAAAACTAGCTTTGTATTCTTTATGGGTGATTGTACAATTACATGAAGTTCTAAGAAGTAAGCCATTATTACACTATCAACTTGTGAGTCAGATATGTGGTAGCAATCTCTTGTGTTTGTCGTGCCATATGGCTTAGAAGATTATTGAAAGAACTTCATTTGACACAGGATGAAGTTATTAAAACTTTTATTGACAATAAGTCCGCACAAGCATCAGTCAAAATCCAGTATTTCGTGAACGAAGTAAACATATAGACACAATATATCATTATATTAGAGATTGCAATGCTAAAAAAGAAATGAAGCTCAAGCACGTAAAGATTGAAGATCAAGTGGTGGATATTTTCACAACTGCTCAAATTTGAAATCTTTCAAAAGCTACACGCTAAATTATGAAATTTAACAACCCTATAATAAAATTCCTAATAAACACTAGTTAAAAGACTTCATATTAAATAGTTTCTTTTGATTCGCTATATAGAATAAATATTTATACGTGGAAGTGCGTATTATTTATTATTTGAACAATAAAATTGCATCTGCACCTTATTTGAATTATCCATTTCTCTAATGAATTTGAATTTTAATGTACTCCCGTATATATCATATGATTATTTATATTGTATTATAATTAGTATATATATATATATATATATCATTTGTTAAATAAATATATAAATTTACTCAAAAAATTATAACATAATAACTTTAGAAGATAATCTAAGCAACATTTAAAAAGAAATAATTTCATTATTATTTATTAACCAAGTTGATTAAGTTAATAATATATATATAAATTGTGAAACTAAAAATTAAAAATTATTTTGATATACTAATATTTTCAAATTTTGTTTAATAAAAGTAAAAATTAAAGTTATTTAATCTTTTGAGTTAGAGTTAGACATGATTTTAGTATTTAAATTAACATACTACACAAAAAATTTAATCTATGTCTTTTTATGTATTTTTATGATTTACTAGTGTTTAAAATGGATATCAGAGTTATTAACTCAAGTAAAATTAACTAAGCTCATACCTTTCATTAATTACATTATTTAACATTCTATCTAATGTTATATATAAGTCTTACAGAACATTTATCATATTTATTGCATTACTCTCTAATACTTTGAAACCTTCAATTTTCCTTCTTTCTTCTTGCTCCTTTTATCTCAAATTGTAATATTGTATATTCTACATGGTATCAGAGTGGGATTACTGCTAAAGTTTCAAAAAATTATAGAAGGTTCTAACTTTACGGACTAATAATATTTTAAATTTGATAAAAGTGGATGGATGCTCAGTTAAATAAAGAGATGTGCGTTTTATAGGAACAAATATGTGTAACTTGGCTGCCTTTTGTTTGTTAATTATTTTAAATGTAGAGTAATGTAATTACCAAAACTTTTAGAATTTAAAAAATTCCTCTTTGAAAGACTTTTGCTAATTTGGAAAACCAAATATTTTCTTGTAAGAATTTAATGGGGAAGCTAATTTACTCAATTTTATTAAATTTACACATTTTAAGAAAATTAGAAAATCAGAATTACATATCATTCTAAAATGATACAGTCATAGTATGATTGAGAGAACCATTTGATAAAACATTTAATTCTCTAATTCACTTCTTCTCTCTATTTAACTATTATGCACATATATTTAGAACTGTAATTGATGAAAATGTACTATGATAAGGGATCTATGCTTCTTTTTATAGATAAAAGAAGATGGTCAAAGCACATTCGTGATAATTAAATGTGTTGATGACTGTTTCTCTATAATTGTCTATAATTATTTATTTTATTTTAAAGTTATTTACTCCATCAAAATATTTTTTTCTTTATAATGGTTATCTATTGTTTACACGTACTTTTAGTTGATTTCAATCATTATAAGTGGATAAGAAAAAATAAAATACTAGGTTAGTAGGTGATCCACTTAATTAATAAAATTAACATTTTTCCACTTGATTTACTGAACTAATTATAAAAACTATAATAATATCTATATATTTTTTATACTAAAATATATTTATTGATAAATGAATTTGATACATCATCACGATAAAATTAGCCAACAAACCCAAAATTATTATACCATAATACTGAAATAAATGTGAATCAAGCAGTCACATGACTTGAATATCATATTTTTTTCTATGCATCACATATCAATAATCCTTACTAATTCAGTCCATAATTCCAAAATTGCTCTTATAATTTGTCTTATTAATACATTTTCTGTTGAATAAATATTGAAATTGTACACGCATAATTGAAAATAGAAAAGAATATAAATAAAATTTAATACATAAAATGTCAATTACACAACTACTGAAATATCCATCATCACATACATTATAGATTACTTAAAAGACCTTTACAATATATTCTGCATATGTATTTGGAGATAATTCTTTAGTTAATAGATCAACAATAATGTACTAATATTTTTAGTTGATACTTGTTGTTTCTAGAATCTTTCTCTAACAATTAAGTACTTTTAAGTTTATGTGTTTAGATCCACTAAAATATCTATCATTCTTAAATAAAAAAATAACTACGGTCATCACAAAATATTCTCAGGGTCTTAGCAATAGAGTTGACAACACCGACTTTTAAGATGAAATTCTACAACCACAAAGCATGCTATAAGCTCGGCCTCCAGTATGGATGAGGTAGTAATGGACTATTTTACACTATTCACAAGATTGCCCCATTTGTTACCATAAAGATAAAATTTAATGTAGAATTTAAGCTATTAAGGTAACCACCATAATCCAAGTCTAAGAATCCAATCACATCTAATTGTTCTTATTTTTTATATGTGAGCATATAATTTTTTGTCTCTTGGAGGTACCTCATAAACCTTCTTTGCAACTTTCCAGTGTTTAATTCCTGGATCACTTTTGTACCTTCCCAATATACCAACAACATAACTGATATCTTATCATCTAAATACCGAAAACCTTAAAGGAAATAAATTTATATCTTTAATGCGGAAGCGAATAATAAAGTTAGGGTTTACATACACAGTAAATTGAAATGCTCAATAGAGATATGAGAATGTTCCTTATACATTATTTCATAAAAAAAAGCAGAACGATAATTAAAAATAAATAAATAGATATCATAGGGGTTAACCTCCACTAGCACTTGAAGGGAGTCCGGAAGATGAACTACTCACAGCCCTCTTACTGATCGAGATCTGAATCTTGGTCTTCTTGATGTGAAATGGTTAATAAAAAAGTAAGCTACACTATCTCAATAAGAATATCACATTAATCACTAACACAAAAAATTGAAAGTTGATGAAAATCATAAAACAACTAATGGAGCCATTGATTTAAGTTAATACATTTAACTCTAAAATGTTTTATTCCATACTTACTATTACAGATTTTTCTAAAAACAACATCTGAAGACAAATAACCAAGTGACATTTTAATTTCTGGCATAAGATCAGTAATTCTTCCTTTAATTCTACTTATTGGGAACTTTGGGGGTAATTAACCCGACCGTCCCCATACCCTGTCCGGTAATGAACGCCAAAAACACCATCGCCTCGATATCCCATCCGGTATGAGAATGAACTATATATCTCAAAATCCTTCTGGTATGAGACTTCTCTTCCCCGTTCGATTGAAGTAATGTCCACGGTAGGGTTCCCTATGTACCAGGTTTGTCCACCCTTTCCCAAGATGCCTAATAAGCTTTCATTTATTTAGATTCACATCATCCAAACAACCACCAAAGCATACCAATGTATCATTTCATATTCACCGATTAATTTAAACGACATTTAAGCAAACAATATAGTTTAACATAACCGAATAATCAAGTAACCAGATAACTAATTAAACAATGCAGGAGAAACCAAATAAACCAAATAATCGAAAAGGCTATAAAAACTATCAATTTAAATACGCACAATATAATAGTAAGCAATTTAGGCAGTATGGAAAAAATAAATAGGGAATCAGGAAAAATATGAACTAACTGATTTTGACTCCAGTAGTGACCTGTAATTATTTTTAGGATTTTTTATAATTTTTTACAAAATACATAATTATCGATTATTAATCCTCATTAATCCTCAATTTACCATAATAGAGAATAGGTTGAGGGTTCCTTTCCAAGATTGGTGTTTCAAAATATCATACTATCTACTGCACCTCCTAACGAGTCCCCAATTTTCTGAATGTTTCTTGTGGAATCAAAATACTCGTCACATACCTAAAAATATCCAAAAAGACCAAAACCAATGTTGAAAACCATTTATGTCCAATTTTACGGTTTCGGCATGGTGCCACCGTCGTGTTCTGGTGCCGGCCTCGTTGCCCACGACAACGGTTCGCCTCAACTTGGTCGATTTTTGTCAGTTTTACACGTATCCTTATGGAAAAACATGTTAGGGGACCTCAGTTGGTCAGAAAATAAAAAAATATAGAACCTATCATGGGGGGAGTGGGGGCGGAGGTCTCCAAGTACGGTAGCTCCGTCGGTTATCTTTCGCGACTGGACTTCTTCGACTAACCTGCACAGAAAAAGAAGGTGAATATAATAGTAAAAAAATTGTGTGAAACGGAAAACGGAAAGGGGCTCATTGGAGGGCTTTTAGGGTTTTGGTCACGACAGCTCCAACGGGCTTTGCCCGCAGTTTTTGGCTCACCCGTCTTTACTTTTGCTCTGATATGGCCACAGGGAGACTCAGAATTGAATTCTGAGCGAGAAGGAGAAAATTTTTCCTTTTTTGACAGTCGGCGGTGACGACCGAGGGTCAGTCTCCTTCTCAGGCATCTGGTTCTTCTTTTCTGGTGAGGGCAAATACGACTGGTGTTAGGGTTCCCTGCGATACAATGTTTAAATACCCATCATGTGTCCATTTGGGCTGTCCATTCGCGTCGATGTGGAGCGAGGAAAACTGCCCGATTGTTGCCTGTTTAGGCTGATTGCGTGGGCGAATCTGCACCGTTCATCGTGATTGATGTCATCCATCTGATCGCGCTTAGAGAGGGAATCGCCTGCATGGCACCGATGTCAGCGTGTTTTGCCACGCGGTGTTCTCTGATTCATTGTGGTTGCTGATTGAGCCGTCCCACGTGGCCAAATTTCTCATTTTTATGATTTTGCCCCCTGTTTTCAAGTTTTATTTCAAAAATAGCTCATTTATTCAAAATTTCACTCTTTTTCCCCAATATCATTTCCAATTTCATTCCTATTTTATTTTTTCTCAATAATTTAAATAAAATAAATTATTTATATAACTTTTATAAATAAAAAAGATTATCTCGAGCTGATTTTCGGGCTCGAGAATTACATGTCTAGTACATTAAACTTCCCAAACAAATGCATAAAGAATTTTCTTCATCTGTCCTTTTCTAAGTCATTCCATAGGAACTAACTTTTACTTTATTTATTATCCTTTAAAATGCGTGCAATACTAGCTGAACATAATTGTATATTGAATCTCTCTACAACTCAGTTAATATATCATTTCTGAGACAATCCTAACAATCATCGAGATCAATATCTAAAGATTTTTATTTTAATAACATAGGTTGTCTCACCCATGTCAACTATCTGAAAGTTTTTATAAAGATACTTCTTGGTTTCATAAAACAAATTAAGATCACTACTAGCTAGCAAAATATCATCAACATATAATATCATAAATATAAACTTGCTTCCACTAATTTTTAAATATACACACATTTCAACGGTATTTTTCTTAAATATGAAAGATGTAATGGTATCATTAAATTTTATATACCATTGTCTGAAAGCTTGTTTAAGACCATAAATGAATTTCTTTAATTTATAAACTAGGTGTTCTTTTTCCTTCTTTGAGAAACCCTCAGGTTATTTCATATAGATATTTTTATCTACATTCTCATTCAAGAAAATAGTTTTCACATCTATTTGATGGTAACTGTAAATCAAAATATGATATAAGTGTCATAATAATGTTAAGGGAGTCTTTTTTAAGAAACTGGAGAGAAGGTATCTATATAATCTACAAATTCCTTTTGAGTGAAACATTTACCACTAGTTTGATTTTAAATTGTTCAATATTGCCTTTAACATTGCACTTGGTCTTAAAGATCCATTTATAGATGATGTTTTTATAATTATCAGGCAATTAAATAAGATCCCAAATACTGTTATGATCCATAGATTTCAATTCTTCTTTCATAACTTCTATTCATTTATTAGAATCATCAGTTTCCATGGCTTGTGAAAATGAAATCAGATCTTTTCTTATCTCAATATCAAAATATTCTTGTAGATATACTACATAATCATCTAATATGACATATTTCGTTTCCCTTTGAGATCATTTTAAAGGTATTGATTGAGATTGTTCTACAATTTTTTCAATAACTATATCTTATTGTGGTAATCAATAATTTCTATTATGTAGCTCATTTGTAAAGGCCAAAAACTTTAATGAAATGAATATATATTGCAAAAGCATAAGTAATTAAGAGTTTGGAGTTTACATTCCTTACATAATGAATCGGGATGCCCAATAGGGTTACGGGAATGTCCTTTTAAGGAAGTTTCAATAATAGAATAAATAAATAAAATAAAACACAACTAAAGATCCTATAAAGTTAACTTTCGTTGGGCAACTCTGATGGGATGCGGGAGACAACTTTTATTTGCAACTTTTTTTTTACTGTTCAGAATCTGGATCTTGGTCTTCCTGATTTGAAAATGGTTAAATAAAGGGGATGAGCTATACTAACCCAGTAAGAATATCATGCTTAACATCGATATGAAAAATCAAAGATTGATAAAAATCGTAAAACAACCAATAGAGTCATTATCTCTTTTTTAAAATAAGTTTATTTAATATAAAAACTGTTATTTTCATATTTACCCTTATGAGTTTTCAAAACTGACCTATGCAGACAATAATTAGAATAACGCTTTATTACACATTTAAATGAATAATAACAGCAAACTTACATTCTTACCTGCTTACCAGTAAGTTTGGGAGTCCATAGGGGTCCCCATTCTTTTGGACCCAATATCCAATTTATTAATTAACCAGCCGTCTCCATATCCCCTTCGGTAATGGGTGCCCAATATACCACCGCCTCAATATCTCAACCGGTGTGAAAGTGAACTATACATCCCAACCCTTTCCTGTATAAGACTTTTCAGTACCATTCGATTGAGGTAATGACCACAGTCGGATTTTTCCTATGCACTGGGTCCGTACACCATTTTTCAAGGTACCAGATAAGCCTTTCATTCATATATCTACATCATCAACCAATCACCAATTATATACCAACATTTCATATTTACAAATCAACAATAAGTCGTGCAAATAGACAATACGAAAATCAAGAAGACGTGATTAGGGCATTTGCTTCGAATAAATCAATAGGGGAGAATAATTAGCCAAGCACTCAATGAATGAGAAAGTAATTTAAATTAATAAGTAATAACAATTTAGGTAGTATAAGAGTAAATAGACAACATAGTTAGGGCAAATATATGTTAACCAGTTACCAGCTCCACTGGTGATCTGTATTCAATTAATTAAGAATTTTTAATATTTACAAAACACACTGTTATTAATTGTTAAACTTTAATTTACCATAACAAAAGAAAATGGTAAGGGATTCTTATACCAGATCAGTGTTCGAAATGCCGTTTTTTTCACTACGCCTCTTGGCAGTTCTTGGGTTCCTTGGGTTTTTCCTGCAGAAGTCAAAAACACGTGTCACATATCCCAAATTACCCCAAAAGGCCAAAATGAGCATTTTTGAATTTTTTTCAACTGGTTTAGGGCTTCGACACGGCGCCGTTGCCGTGTTCCGCGCTTGCTCCGCCGCCCACGGTGGCGCATCCTCTCAGCCTAGCTGTTTTTGGCTAGTTTTGACAAGTTTTGGTAGTTTTGCATGAAAACGTATAAAAAATAAGGTTAGGGAGGCTCTATCGACCGAAAAAGGAGAAAACCAATACCCTACTAGCAGATGAGTTTTTTGGCGTGGTAGCTCCGTTGTTCTTCTCTTGCGATCGGGGCTTCTTTTTTGTTAACTTGCAACAGAATGAGATGAGGAACACGAAGGTTAAAAAATTGAGAAAAACGAAAAATGGGAAGGGGCTCATCGGAGGAGTTTCTGGATTGCGGTCACGACGGCTTAGTCGAGCTCTACTCGTATTTTTCGGCTCACCCTTTGGTCTTTTGGCTTTGATATAGGTGTGGGGAGGTTCGAAATTTAATTTTGAATGAAAAGGAAAAATATTTTACTTTTTTGGTATCAGCAGTGGCTCCGGTACGACGGTGACGGTGGCCGATCTTCTTTTTTGGCAAGTGGTTCGCTTTCTGATCGCCCCTTTTCTTCTTCTCCGATCTCCTCTCTAGCAACTAGGGTTAGAGTTTCCTATGAAGAGGAGTTTAAATACTCATCTTTATTAAATCTGGGCCGTCCATTCTAGGAGATGTGACTCATTCTCAGTTGTTGTATCGCTCTTATTTAGAGAATTAATCTTGACCGCACGATCTGATCAAATTCAGCCATTCAATTATGCCTGAAAAGAAAACAGATCTGTGTCGTCCGTGTGCACGGGATGCAATATGAGTCGTTGGATCTGTTGGCACGCAGATCATCCGCCTGGCCTCCCACATGGACGTGTGTCCACGTATCTGCCACGTAGCACACAAAGACTGGTCGCGCTGCTAGCGTGACGGTCCATGTGGTCAAACTTTTATTAATTTTATTTTTACCCTACTTTTCTATATTTATTTTCAAATAGGTTCTCCCTTATTTCTACTTTGGCCTTGATTTTCGAAAATATTTTCAAATGCATCCAAAATCTAATTTTTTTCAAAAATTCACAAAAAAATTAAAAATTAAAATATTCTAATTTATTATTCCCTTAATATTAAATTATACTGAGCTAAATTTTCGGGGCCGGGTGTTACATCATTTCTTGTAACTTGCTGAAAAGGTTGAACAACAATTTTTTTCACAAGGTAAAAAGGGTGACGAGATATCCACCCTTATTTCCTTAAGGTCTAATATTCTTGTTTTATCACTCCCACTAATTTTGTCATTCTTTAATAATCTGTAATTGTTGATTTCAACTATTCTCGTGTCGTAGTTAGGATAGTAAAATCTACATCTTTTGCTGTTATCTTGATAGCCAATGAAATATCTAGATATTGTTCTTGAATTGAGTTTTTTCTCATGAGAATTGAAGATTCTTGTCTATGTTGGATAACCTCATATATATAAATGTCTCAAACTAGGTTTCCTACCAATCCACAACTCGAAAGGAGTTACAGGGATTGTCTTACTAGGAACTATGTTTAAGATATACATTGCGGTCTTTAAGGTTTGACCCTATAAATAAATAAGTACAAAAGAGTAACTCATCATACTCCGAACCATTTTTATTAAAATATGATTACACTTTTTAGCAACATCATTCTGCGTGGCGTATCTGGCATTATGTATTGAACATGAATGTCATGCTTTTCTAGGAATTTGGCAAAGAGTCCAAGATTTTGTCATGACTTATCATATCTACCATAGTATTCATCACCTCGATTTGATATCAGAATCTTAACTTTTTTTATCTAATTATCTCTCAACCTCTATATTATATACCTCAAATATGTCAATGACTTGAGACTTATCATGCATTAGATATATATAACCATATTGAGATAGATCATTTATAAAGGTGATAAAATATCTCTCTCTAGTGAAATAAAGAATAGAGAGTGGTCCATAAATATCCGTGTGAATTATCTCAAGAAGCTCATTACTTCTTATGGCACATTTCTTTGTATGTTTGGTTTGCTTTTCTTTTATGCAATTTACGCACATTTGGAAATTAGTGAAATCAAGATTTTGTAAAATTTCATCATTCACTAATCTCTCAATTCTTTCTTTAGAGATATGTTCTATTTTTTTGTGTCATAATAATGAATAATTTTTATTAATTAAACTGCATTTTGAACCAATATTTGAATGCAGGATAACTAAATCTTGTGCAAATTCATGATTCAGACAAATTTTGTTTAATATATCATATAAAATATCATAATCAACTGTCATTGAATTAAATACCAAACTTAGTTTTCCACAACTAAAATAAATTGAATATCCAACAACATCTAATTTGGATTGATAAAATTAAATTCTTAAAAGTCAAAGGTACATGAAACAAAGATCTATTTGATGATCAGTTTCTAATAACAAGCGATAGGTACCCACAACTATTACTTCTAGTTTGAGACAGTTTCCCATATCTAGAACTTTTCACTTTATTTCAATTTTGGGGATATATGAAATCTCTGCATTAAATTAGTGACATAAGTTGTGGATTCAGAATCAATCTATTAAGTATTAGAAAGAATCTCAACAAAATTTGATTTATAGCGTACAAAAGAAATATTTATACCTCACATTTCAAACCAAGCTTTATATTTATTACATTCAATTTTCACATTGCATATCTTACCACAAAAATAGCAATTCAAAGTGAATTTTCTGTCATATCTCTGGTTATTCTCCCCAGGTCCATTATGTTTCTTTGGTGGAATGCTTTTTACTTTTTTAGATTTGTCTTTATTGTTCGTAGCTCCATGGATTATGACAATGGCAAAATTATGCACATCTTGCTTTCATCTCATTTCCCCTAAATACATTTACTAGTAAGCTCATTTATATTTTTTTATTCATTATTAATGTTATAATGGATCTTGAATAGAGCGAACTTGCAAATGAAGTGGGTTAAAGACAAATTATACTAAGAAGGACTCATCTACATTCATGCTCAATGCCTTAAGTTTTGTAACCTTTTCATCCATGTCCAGAATGTGTCGTTATATCCCTTTTTAAGCATCAAATTTCACGATTGTCAATTTAGTTATTAATGTTTCTGTAAGAGAGTTATCAGTGTGTTTAAAACGCTCATCCATAAATTTCAGAAATTTTAAAGCTATCTCAGTTTAGGGATGGAGATTTTGATGTTAGTGGCAATGGTCATTCTCATAAATATAAGACATAGTCATATTTGACCTTGTCCAAACTTTCAGTTGTTTTATTTGCTCCGAGGTACTATCATCATTAGATTTATGAGGTTTTCTAATTATTAAATCGAGATCAAGATCTAAAACACCTAGTGAAAATTGGACCCTTTTATATAATTCTGAAAAATTTGACCAATCAAAAGTTGTCATTCCAAACACAAGAGAATATAAGCAAGAGAGAACTACACAAATAGGATAATGCTCGTAGTAATGCCTCAACTATATCCATAATATATAATTAAAATTTATAAACAATGAACTACTAATATCACTATAGTTTTTCTTTTGGGCAAAACTTTTGCATGTCTAATGTTCACTTGAAGAAAGCTTAAAATACTTACTATTTTGTGATCAATGGAATAAAATAGACCAAAATAAACCATCAATTCATAATTAGCAAATATGACATAGATATATATGCAACATGTCAGTAAGCATCCAGAGGCAATAAACATATGTTGGTTACCAAAAAACATGTCTAACGATTCAAAATTTTCAATCAAGGGTTATGTGTAAACTTTAATGATCCCATATCCAAAATCAATTGAAATAATGAGGATTAAAATAAAAATTCAAGATAAAATAGTATTTGAATAAAGCTATAATTCTAAGATGTATGAATTTAACTTGCTCTAATATCAAACATAAGAAATTTAATGCAAAGGTTAATTTTCTAAATTTTATTGAATTCAATACATCTTAAGAAAATTAAAAAATTAGAATTATATATTATTCGAGAAATATATAGCCATAACGTGATTGAGAGACCCCTTTGATAAAATTTTTAATTTTTTAATTCACTTCTTTTTTCTATCTAACTATTATGTACATATATTTTTAAAACTGTAATTGATGAAAGTGTACTGTGAAAAGGGGTGTGTACTTCTTTTATAGATAAGAGAAGAGGGTCAGAACACGTCAGGATAATTGAACGTGTTAATAACCGTTTCTATGTAATTAAACTATAATTATTATATTTTATTTTAACGTTACTACTCTATCAAGACACTTTTTTCTTTACAATAATCATCTTTTATTTAAATATACTTTTAGTTGGCTCCAATCGTTATAAGTGGATGAGAAAAATAAAACATTAGGTTAGTGGATCATCCACTTAATTACTAGAATTAGTCCATTTAATTATTAGAATTAATCCATTTAATTACTGAAATTAATATCCAAAACTCTCAAACTAAAGTAATATGCCAATTTTTTTCCATATATAAAGCATAAAAGGAAAATTTCATTCTCAATGTGCTTGTTTCTCATTTAGCTTTAAAATTCTTCATCTTCTTCTTAAGCTTCAATTTAGCATCTTTAGAAAAATATGTGTTAAATGTTATTATTTCAAAATAACAAAAATTTACCTCATTAGGGATTCAAGAAAAGCTCATTTTGTTTATT
The DNA here is from genome assembly GCF_054855325.1 of Carica papaya. Taxonomy (NCBI): domain Eukaryota; kingdom Viridiplantae; phylum Streptophyta; class Magnoliopsida; order Brassicales; family Caricaceae; genus Carica; species Carica papaya. The sequence goes on from NC_142317.1 coordinate 16,210,645, forward strand.
GCAAATGACTTTCTTTATAAATTATCTCCAAAATAATGCAGCTTGTTAATAATTCCATCAATAAGAAGATTAAACTAATCTTGATATCTTCATGTGACACTCGCCAACTACTATTAAAAACTCCATATTAAATTTGCTATTCACCATTGAAAATAAAAAATTTAACTTGCAACATATTTTTTCACATCCATTTCTTTAATTTTTATTTGTTATCCAAAACTTTCATGCTTGGATTGTCATAGAAATAAGAAAAATATTTTATAAGACAGTTGATGAGATATGATGACAATTATGCCTTGGAGTCCATTATTTCCCTCAGCCCACTACTGAAACTCATAAGCAGCAGCAATAACCATAACCTATTCCCAAATCTTTTCAGGTCCACGTGAAAGGGCAAAGCTCGGGGTCTTCTTCCTCGGTCACGTCCGTGACCACCCCTGTTTTTGCTGCGTCTTCGGCCTCTGACTTCAGCTCTGTCACTTCCATTCCCGCGCTCAGCCCATCGCAGATACAGAACATAATAGCCCATCTAAGCACACGCCTCCATGCTCCGTTCTCTGCCTCTGTCATACCGGCTCCAGAAGTTGCCTCCACCTCTGCCTCCATCGACACCTTCAATCTGTCAAGCTCAGGTATACCTCCCTATTGCTTATCTCTTTTTACATGCGCAACTACCTCGGCAGTGTGGCTTCTTGACACAGGAGCCACACATCACACTTGCTGCCTTGAATCCCTCTTTACAACCCTTAAGCATGTTGAACCCCTCCATATTAACTTGCCTAATAGTAGCTTCATGATAGTTAATCAAGTCGGTAGTGTGGTCTTGATAGAATCCATAACCTTATTCGATGTCCTGTATATTCTTGAATTTACTTTCAATCTCATAAGTGTTAGTAGTTTGATCACAACTCATTCCTGCACTGTTAATTTTTCCCTTAATTCATGTGTCATTCAGGACCTCACTCAAAGATTTTCGATTGGGAAGGGTAGCCGTGTTGGAAATCTCTACTACTTAATTACTGAGAATTTTAGAATGGGTCATCCATCTCTTATTAAACGTTTACCTTTCATTTTCACAAATAAATTATCTGATAATCCTTTCGATTTAATTCACATTGATATCTGGGGTCCTTTTTCCGTTCCCACTACGGAAGGACATAAGTATTTTCTCACCATTGTTGATGACTACACTTGGGCTACATGGGTATACCTTCTTTGAAATAAATCCGATGTTCACACCAAATTTCCTGATTTTTACACTTTTATCCTCACACAATATAAAATTCTAATTAAATCAGTGAGGTCTAACAATGCGCATGAACTAAGCTTCCAGTCTTTCTTCAAATCCAAGGGACTCCTTTCTTTCCATTCCTGTGTTGAAACTCCACAGCAGAACTCTGTTGTTGAGCGTAAACACAAGCATATTCTGAATGTTGCACGTGCTTTGCTCTTTCAATCTAATGTCCCACTAATTTATTTGGGGGATTGGGTCCTGACTGCCGTATACATTATCAATCGTACTCCATCACCTTTACTCTCCAATAAAACACCTTTTGAGTTACTAAATAACAAGAAACCTTCATATGACCACTTACGCACTTTCAGTTGTTTATGCTACAGTTCCACACTCGAGAGCCACATACATAAATTTTCACCCCGCTCTCGTGCTTGTGTCTTTCTTGGCTACCCCTTTGGCTATAAAGGATACAAGCTCCTTGATCTTAAAAGCAATCAAATCCACATCTCATGGCACGTCACATTTCATGAGGATATCTTCCCTTTTTCTTCCCTACTACACACTGACACCCACAATGACATCTTTCATGATAGAGTTCTCCCTACTCCTTTTGACAGTGGGATTTCATAGCCCATTGATACACCACTACCCCCTACTCTTCCCATTACTACTTCTCGTCCTTAGTGTGTCACTAGACCACCGTCCCACTTATCTGACTATCACTGCTACCACACTGCGACCATTAAAACCCATTATCCCTTATCTTCCTTCCTCACCTATAGTAAAATAAAGCCTCATTACCTTAATTACATATTTGCTCTTTCTTCCCACAGTTAGCCAGAAACCTTTGCTGAGGCACTACGACACCAGTATGGCGAGATGCTATGAATATGAAGTTACGTGCTTTAGAGAACAATCATACCTGGACTGTCGTTTCTCTTCCACCAGGCAAGAAATCAATTGACTGTAAATGGGTGTACAAGATCAAATATAAGGCCGATGGATCCATTGAACGGCACATGGCATGCCCTGTTGCCAAAGGTTTTACACAACAGTTTGGAATAGACTTTACTGAAACTTTTTCTTCTGTTGCAAAATTGGTTACTGTGAAAATTTTGCTCTCTTGTTGCTATATTTAATTGGAGTCTTACTCAGCTTGATGTTACTAATGCTTTTCTTCATGGAGATCTCGACGAAGAAGTTTACATGTCCATTCCTCTAGGATATTCTCCTCGAGAGGGGGAGATTTTTCCACAACATGTTGTTTGTCGATTGCATAAATCCATCTATGGTTTAAGACAAGCTTCACGACAATAGTCCACAAGTTCTCCACCGTTCTGAGTCAAGAAGGATTTCATTAGTCACAATGTGATCATTCACTATTCATTGAAAATTAAGAAGGTACTTTCCTGGCTCTTCTGGTATATGTTGACGACATTGTGATAGCTAGCAATAATAAAGGAGTCGTCAATAATTTGAAATCCACCTTGAGATAGAAATTCAAAATGAAAGATCTAGGGTCTCTCAGATATTTCCTTAGACTAGAAGTTACAAGAAACAATGAGGGTATCACATTTTGTCAAAGAAAATATGCTCTCAATTTGTTAACTGAGATTGGATATTTGGGATGCAGACCTTCTTCGATTCCTATGGAACCCAATCTTAAAATGTCAAAAAATGATGGAGAAATTCTTGAAGATGTCACAAGTTACAGGAGATTAATTGGTAAATTACTGTATTTGACTATTACTCGTCCTGATATTTGATACTCTGTCAATAGGTTAAGTCAGTTTTTGGCTGCTCATCGGACAAATCATCTTCAAGCTGCGCTATGTATCTTACAGTATGTCAAGAAAATACCTGGACAAGGTCTTCACTTTCCTTCATCATCAATCATTCAAGTTAAAGCCTTCTCAGATGTTGATTGGGGTACTTGTCCTGACACAAGGAGATCATTGACTGGTTACTGCATTTTTTTTGGATCATCCGCAGAGACAGAATATCGGTCAATGGTCAATACTTCATGTGAAATAGTATGGATCTTAAATCTGTTACGGGATCTGAAAGTGAGAAACCAAGGATCAGCACTATTATATTGTGATAATCAAGTTGCACTGCACATAGCTACCAATCCAGTATATTACGAGCGAACAAAACATATTGAATTAGACTGTCACTTTGTCGGGGAGAAAATTCAAGATGGAACATCGAGGACATGCACATTTCCTCACATAATCAGTTGGCTGATTTAATGACAAAGGCTCTTCCTTCTACACAGTTTCATAATCTTCTAAGCAAAATGGGTCCAATCAATATGTACTCTCCATCTTGAGGGGGAGTATTAAGATTAGAATTAGAATTAGTGATTTTTTTATTGTACATTCTGTTATAACTGTTTTTGTCTTTTTGCTCTTTTGTACAGTTATTTATATTTTTCATTACATCATTCATCAATGAGAAAATTAGCAGATTATTCATTCTCTGTTTTCTAATATTTTATCCCATGAACTTTTTCTTGCTTATAATAATTTCTAAAAAAACATGTTCTAATACTTCTACCCAAAAAAAAAAATTTATTGTAATAATATGAATATTAATAATTAAAATATATTATTTGAACAAATAAAAACTGTGAAGTTTAATATCGATGATTTTTGAAAATCCTTTTTTAAAAAATATTTTTCCTTATTTGTTTTGATAACTTGAAAGAAATTATATGGTGTCAAGAACCCAGTTGAAGAGCAATAAAAAGAACAAGAACAGTCAAAATTCTTCTTGATTTATCAATTGACAAACAAAAAACACTTATTCAATCAAGAAAGCACATTGAATTCTGTCACCCAGTTTAAGACTCTCCTCATTGTTGTCATCATCATCCTCATGTCATCACAACGTTATACAACAGAACAGACATAGAAAACAATATGATCATTACCCATTTCACAACTAAAGGAAACTCCTTGAACAAGCAGCCGTCGCCAGACGTCTAGCCACCGGAGAGGGAGTCGTCAGAGGGGACGAATAAGGTGGCAGAGACGGGGAAATCAGTAAAATCGACGGTGGAGATTATGTTGACCAAGCTTCTGAGATCCACGGTCCCCATAAGAGCATCGATGATGCTGGTTACTTCTGGTTCTCATGGTGTTTCAGGGGAGCTAGAGGTGGCGGCGGACATGGTGAGGAGAAGGAAGAGCATGATAAGAGAAAGTTGTGGTAGTGGTGGCCATTAAAAAGAAAGAGAATTATTCCCTTTCTTGATTTCTTCTTCCTGGTTTCCGTAGATGTTTATGTTAAAGATTGGTGTTTCTTTATTTATACACACACACACACACACACACACACACACATAAACGAAATGATTAATGATAGGATGAGCTACACTAGCCCAATAAGAATATCACACTAATCATATATATGAAAAATTGAAGATTGGTACAAATAAAAAAAAATAACTAATAGAACCCTTGCTTTAATTAAATATATTTAATTTAAATATGTTTGTTTGATACTTATCGTTACGATTTTTTCAAAAAACAAACTATGAAGACTCATATCCATACTACTTTTTATTTTCACACATAAGACAACAAGAGATGGCAATTTTTCTTTCTTACTTGCTTACTAGTACCCTTGGGGGTCCATACGGATATCCTCCTCGTAAATTCAATATCCAATTTTAATAATTAATCGACCGTCTGCATACTCCGTCCAATAATGGACGCCAAACATTCCATCGTCTTAATACCCTGTCCAGCATGATGGTTAACCATATCTCTCAAACCTTTCTGGTATAAGACTTTCCAGTCCCGTTCGACTGAGGTAACGTTCACGGTAGGATTTTCTATGTACCAGGCCCGTCCGTCCTTTCCCTGGGTACCCAGTAAAACTTTCACATAAATATTCACATCAAGCAAAACAACTAACAAATGCATATCAATATCTCGTATTATATTTATAGATGAATTAGACGATATTTATGCTGACGATATAACTTATCATAACAACGGATCGAGTAACCAAAAAAATTGATAAGACCATTGAAATTATAAATTAAGAAGATGCACAATACAATAACAAGCAAGTAAGACAGTACAGAAAAATAAATAGGAAATTGGGATAATTGTGAACTAACTGGTTCTGCCTCCACTAGTGACCTCTAATTATTTTTAAGATTTTCTAACATTTCATAAAAATACACAATTATACATTGTTGAACCTCAATTTACCGTAACAAGAAATAGGGTAAGAGATCCTTTCCCAAATAAGTGTTTCGAAACGTCGCGCTATCTATTACACCTCCCTGAATTTTTTCTGCGGAATCCAAAACATTCATCACGTACCTAAAAATACTTCAAAAATCTAAAATCAAGGTCCAAAACTATTTCTGACCAATTTTGGGGTTATGGCACAGCGGCAACGTCGTGCTCCGGCATCGGCTCCGTCGCCCACTGCGGTGGTTCGCCTCGATCTGATCGATTACGGCTGATTTTACACGTATACTTCCAATAAAATCGTTAGGAGGTTTCGGTTGGCCGAAAAATTATAAAAAACCAAACCTACCGATGAGGAGGTCTCTAGGTGCGGTGGCTCTGCCAATTCTTCTTTGCGGCTGGGGCTCCTTCTCTAGCTAACTTGCACAAAAAAAGATAGTGAACACAATGATCAGAAAATTGTGTGAAATTAGAAGCGAGAAGGGGCTCATCAGAGGAATTTTTTGGTTTTGGTCGCGATTGCTCTGTGCAGTTTTCGGCTCACTGACCGTTCCTCTTGCTCTGATATGGCCATAAAGATGCTCAGAATCGAATTTCAAGAGGGTAGGAGGAAATTTTACCTTTTTTGGCAGTCGGCAGTGGCTATGATGTGGTAGTGGTAGGCGGTCGACATTCTTCTCCAGCTCCTAGTTCTTCTTCTCCAATAGGGACTAACGGCTAGGGTTTGGGTTTCCCTGCGACTCGAGGTATTTATACTTATCCCGCATCGATCTGGGCCGTTCATCGCGATTGATCTCGTTCATCCGATCGTGCGTAAGGATAGAACGAATCTGAGCTGTTCACGCACACGAGATCAAACCTAGGCCATCAGATCGCTGGGCAGGCAGCATGCTCTAGTTCATTAGGGCTGCTAATTGGGTCATCCCTCGTGGTTGAATTTTTTTTTTGTACTTTAACCCCTCGTTTCTAATTTTTCTTTCAAAAATACCCTGCAAACTAAAATGTTTACCCATTTTTCTCAAAAATATTTTCAATATCGTCCCCAATTCATTTTTTCTAAAAAATTCAATAAAAATTTATCCTGGGCTATTTTTCGGGTCCGGGTGTTACAACTCTCTCCCTCTTAAAAAAATTTGGTCTCTCAAATTGGTTACTCTCTCACTCAATCGAACAGGTAGGTACTAGGCTTTGAAACTTGATTCCAGTTCGCAGGTGGCCTCTTCCTGCGTATGGTTCTACCATAGGACGTTGACGAAGGGAATCTTTCATTTTTGAAGTAGTCTACTTTTCTGGTCTACAATGCCTACCGGTACCTCTTCATAGGATAAATCCCTCTAGAGTGAAAGGGACTCATGGAACAGAATGTGTGAGGGATCTGGGTTGTACTTGCGTAGCATGGATACGTGGAACACATTATGAACCCTGGATAGCTTTGAAGGTAGTGCTAGTCTATAGACGGTCGTACCAATCTGGTATAAAATCTCAAATGACCCGATGACCAGGAATTTAATTTCTCCCTCTTGTCAAACCTACTGATCCCCTTGAAAGGGGTGACCTTAAAAAATACTCGATCACCTTTTTCAAATTCGAAATCCCTCCTTTAGGTATCTACATAACTCTTTTACTTACTCTGAGCTGTCTGGATGTTCTTCCTGATTTTAACTATCTTAGTTGTAGTCTCCTCTACAAGATCTGAACCGAATAATTTTTTATCAGCCACCTCTTCCCAACAGATCGGTGACCTGCAAGGGCAACCATACAATGCCTCGTACTGAGTATGCCGATACTTACTTGGTAGCTGTTATTGTAGGCGAGCTCTATCAAAGGTAGGTGATCATTCAATGGTCCCCAAAGTCTAAAATACAAGCTCAAAGCATATCTTCCAGTGTGTGAATCGTCCTCTCTAATTTTCCATCAGTTTGAGAGTAGAATTCGGTACTAATGGACAGTTTTATTCCCATGACTTGCTGAAAACTAGCCAAAAAGTGAACCTGGGTTCTCTGTCGGGTACTATTGTAACTAGAACTCCATATAACCTGACTATCCCTCGGATATACATTCTTGCTAGTTTGTTCAAGGGGTCAGTAATCTTGATAGCCAAAAAGTGAGAAAACTTGGTGAGCTAGTTAATAATTACTCAAATGACATCATGTCCTGAGTGTACCTTAGGTAACCCTGACATGAAATCCATTGTGATATGTTTCCACTTTCACTATGGGATCGGTAATGACTAAAGTAGCCCTCTTGAACGTTGATGCTCTGCCTTAATATGTTGACATACTAGACACTTGGAAACAAAGTAGGCTACCTCTCTTTTCATCTCGTTCCACTAAAATTAAAGTCGTATACTTTGATACATTTTAGTACTTCCGAGATACATGATGAACTTTGAGCTATGAGCCTCTATCACAATATCTCTTTTCAATTCACTATCACCTGGAACACATACCCTGTCCTAAAATCTGAGCAACCCATTGACAGAGACTTAAAATTCTAAAATTACTCCCTTTTCTGCATCCTTCTTGAGAGCTGTTAGGGTGGAGTCAATGGATTAGACTTCATTTATTCTTTAGATCAATTCAGGTTGAACAATCAGTTGAGCTAAACATGTAACTCTCTTCAAGTCCTAAAATCGTATCTGTTGTGCGGTCTCTATTACCCTGCATTCAGAAACCATTAAGTGAGCTAACATATTTGTACTTTTTTACTGAGTGTGTCGACTACCACATTGCCCTTGCCCAGGTGATACAAAATGTTGCAATCATAGTCTTTGAGGAGTTCTATCTAATGCCTATGATGCATGTTGAGATCTTTTTGAGTGAATATGTGCTTCAAGCTCTTATGATCGGTACAAATCTAAAAAGTCTCCCCATACAGGTAGTGGCACCAGGTCTTCAAGGCATCGATAATTGCGGCAAGTTCTAAGTCATAGGTGGGGTAGTTTTTCTCATGACTCTTCAACTGCCTGAACCCATAGACTATGACCTTTCCATGGTGCATCTGAACAAAACCCAAGCCCATGTAGGAGGCATCATTATAAATTATATATCCACATGTCTCACTCAGTAAAACCAACACGGGTTTAGTAGTCAACCGCTTCTTAAGTTTTGTAAAGCTCCTTTTGTAGTTATCATTCTATTCAAACTTAACGTTTTTCTTTATGAGTCGAGTCAAAGGAGAGGTTAAGCTAGAAAATCATTTCACAAACATGCAGTAATAACTTGTCATTCCCAGAAAGCTATCAATCTCCTTGACCGAGGTCAATTTCTTCCAACCAAGCACTGCCTTAACTTGTCCATCCCTTGATATGATGTGCCTTATGAAAGCAATCTGCTCGAGTCAGAATCACACTTGCTCAATTTTGCATACAACTTTTTTTTCTTAAGAACCTGCAAAATCTGAGTCAGGTTATGAGTGTGTTCCTCTTTTTTTTTTTTGAATAGATCAGGATATCATTGATAAACACAATGATGAACTGAGCTAGATATTGTCTGAAAACCCTATTCATTAAGTCCATAAAAATGGCTGTTGTGTTGGTTAGTCCAAATGGCATAACTAAGAACTCATAGTGTCCATACCTAGTTCTGAAGGCTATCTTGGGAATGTTCTCTGCCCTGATCTCTACTTGATGGTCAACTGAATGAAAGTTTATTTTGGAGAAGACCTAGACACCCCGCAACTAGTCAAAAAGGTCATCGATCATGGGGAGATGGTACTTGTTCTTGATCGTGACCCTATTCAATCTCGTGGAGTCAATACATAATCTTAACGTCCCATTTTCTTTCCTTATAAATGTGACTCCAACACCTCAATGGGACACACTATGTCGGATGAAACTACTATCTTGCAATTCATTGATCTGTTTCCTCAGCTCTTCCATCTCAACACGACTCATGCGGTAAGAGGCAACCAAGATAGGTTTATTGCCAAGCCAAAGATTTATGGTGAATTCAACTTCGCTTTCCATTGACATTCCGGGTAGTTCATCAGGAAATACATCTGGAAAGTCTCAAACTACTAGGATATCTTAAATATAAATTTCTTTCTTAGGTTTGCCTAATGTAAAGAAAACAACCGAATTAAAGCATTATGTAATAAGAAAATTACCATAAGGGAATAATATTTAAAAATTTTATTAATTTGTAAATGACTTTTCATTAGGAGGGTCGAATACAAATTTCTTCTGTAAATAATATACGGTGGTGTGATATGCCACTAACCAGTTCATTTTTAGAATTACATCAAAGTCCTCCGTGTCAATCTCTATTAAATCCACACTCAATTTTCTATCTATTATGTCTATGATACAAGTTTTGTATATAACCTCTCCTAGTAGTATCATAATACCAGGAATAGATACAAATAACACAGAATCAAATCTTTCAGATAATACATTCAAGTTTGGTGTAAAAGCATATGAGACAAATGAATATGAAACACTAGTATCAATCAAAACATATGCAAGGTGATTACAGATAGTGTACGTACCCTGTATCATGTCTGGATTGGCTTCAGCATTCTGCTGAGTATGGTTGTAAGCTCTACCCTAGATAAGAGGTCTAGCTCTATTTTGATCTCGTGGGCACTTTTCATGTAATATTGGGCACTCCCACATATGCGACATGTATTGTTGAGGTGATAGTAGGGTCGGTCCCCATGATCCTTATCACAGTGATGATAAGTTCTACCGCGTCCTATTACTGGAGCTTCAGGAGGAGCCTGAGTCACTAGCCTAGGTCTCTTGTTCTACTGAACTAGTGTAATGGATGATGGTCTGCGGTGTGAAACTGGAGGTCTGAGATTCCCCACTGCAAGAGGAAAGATGTGGTTCATCTCTCCACTAACTGTGCATTAGTCAGAACAACTGAGTAAGTACTGAGCTCAAATACGTATAGTTATTGTCTAATCTCAGGACGGAGGCCCCACTTAAACTTTCTTGTCGTCCTGCCTTCATCCATCATGCTCTCAGGGGAATACTAGTCCAACTCTAGGAACCTTCAGGCATACTCCGACACAGTCATATCACCCTGGATTATGCGTGCAAACTCTATTTCCTTCAAATGTCAAAGGTGCTCTAGAAGGTATCTACATTGAAGACCATCAGGAACTGTTCTCAGTTAAACAATACTCGACCTCTTCAAAAGAGGATGCCCCTGCAAAGGTAGATAAATTTAAGTCTTTTGTATCTTTTAATGTAGTATGTGTCCATCATAGATGGAACTAGGTCCCATGAAAGAATGACTGAATTGTCCTAGAGAGGGATCGGATGGCCCTGCGGTGGTGCTAAATGATATGATGAAGGTACTAGATTGTACTGTGGTAGTGTCAGATGATGCGGTGAAGGCACCGGATTGTATTGTGGTAGTGTCGGAGGTATGGTAGAGGAGCAGGGTTGTACCGGGGTTGCTCCGGATCTTCCTACTGTAAGGGTGGCTCAAACTGTGGAAGTGGGAGAGGGTCAGACAACTCCCTCCTTTCCTCCTGGGCCTGCTGGGCACAAATTAGTCTCTCCAGTATCTCAAAAAGTCGATCAAAATTCTCTCGAAGTGAACCATCCCGGGTTACTCGGTTTAATGGAGGCTTTCCTCTTCTCATATTTTTATACTTTTATTTTACAAGGAAAGGTTAAGTAATAGTTCGTATTTGGTATTTTTAAATCTTCATGTAAGGAATGGTTCCGAGGAACACGACTCTAATACCAATTGTAAAGATCCGAAAATTTAAAGAAAATAAATTTATAATTTAAATGCATAAGTGAATAGAGTTAGGGTTTACATTCTTATATAAGAATTTAGAATGCCTAATAGGGATACGAGAATGCTCTTTCTAAAAGATAAATAGTAATTAAAGAAGACAAAAAAAACGAATATATAAGCCTTCTAGGACAACCTTCACTAGCATTTGAAGAGAGTTCCAGGAGTGAACTACTCACAACTCTCTTACTAATCGAGATCTGGATCTTGGTATTCTCGATCTAAAATAGTTAATAAAAAAGTGAGCTACACTAACCTAGTAAGAATATCATACTAATCACAGATACAAAAAACTAAAAATTGGTAAAAATAAGAAAAATAACTAATGGATCCCTTGCTTTAATTAAATACATTTAACTTAAAGATATTTGTTTGATACTTATCGTTACGAATTTTAAAAAAAAAAACTTATGAAAACCCATATTCTTATCACTTTTTATTTTCACACATAAGAGAATAAGAGACGATAATTTTTCTTTCTTACTTATTTACTGGTATCCCTGGGGGTCCATAGGGGTCTCCATACTCATGAACTTAATATAAAATTTTAATAGTTAACCAGTCGGCCCCACACACTATTCAGTAATGGATGCCAAATATTTCATCACCCCGATACCCCGTCTGGTATGAGGGTGAATCATATTTCCCAAACCTTTATGGTATGAGACTTCCTAGCTCTATCCACTGAGGTCATGTTCGCGGTAGGGTTCCTTATGTACTGGGTTCATCTATCCTTTTCCTGGGTACCCAGTAAGTCTTTTACATAAAGATTCTCACCAAGCAAAACAACTAATAAACGCATACCAATATCTCGTATTATATTTACAGATCAATTCGATGATATTTATGCAGACGATATAGCTTATCATAATAAGGGATTGAGTAACTAGATAACCGAATAAACCAGATAAATTGATAAAACTATTAAAACTATAAATTAAGAATATGCACAATACAATAACAAGCAAGTAGGATAGTACAGAAAAATAAGTAGAAAATCTTGACAATTGTGAACTAACCAGTTCCGTTTTCACTAGTGACTTGTAATTATTTTTAAAATTTTTTAATTTTTATTAAAATACAAAATTATACATTGTTAAGTCTCAATTTACTGTAATAGAGAATATGGTGAAAAATCCTTACCCGGATCGGTGTTTTGAGACGTCGCGCTGTCTACTACGCCTCCTAACGGGTACCGAATTTTCTATATTTTTCTTACAAAATCCAAAAACACCCGTCACGTATCTAAAAATACTCTAAAAATCCAAAATCAGTGTCCAAAACTCTTTTTAGTCAATTTTGGAGTTTCGGCACTGCCGCACTGCCATACTCCGGTGCCGATTCTGCCGCCCACCACGGAGATTAGCATCAGCCTGGCCAGTTTTGGCTGGTTTTACATGTATTTCAGCAAAAAAACACATTAGCGGGTCTCAGTTGGCTGAAAAATCACAAAAAACTAAATCTACCAGTGGGGGATCTCTAGGTGCGGCGGCTCCGCCAGTTCTTCTTCGCAGCTAGGGCTCTTTCTTCAGCTAACCTACACAGAAAATGATGGTGAACACAATGATCGAAAAATCGTGTGAAACAGAAGCAGAAAGGAGCTCGTCGGAGATATTTTTTAGTTTTAGCTTTACCTGTAATTTTCGACTCACTCGTCATCCCTCTTGCTCCAATATGGCACATGCATGCTTGAAATCGAATTCCGAGTGGGTAGGAGAAAATTTTTCCTTTTTTGATGGTCAGTGATGGTTCCGGCGCGGCAGTAGTCGGCGGTTAGCCTTCTTTTTCGGTGCTCAATTCTTCTTCTTTAGCAGGGGTTGGCGGCTAGGGTTTGGGTTTCCCTACAACGTAAGGTATTTATGCCCATCCCGCATCGATCTGAACTGTTCATCGCAATTGATCTCATCTGTTCGATCGTGCCTAAGAAGGAAACAAATGTGGACCGTTCATTGCGATTTATCTCGTCCATCTGATTGTGCCTAAGAAAGAAATGAATATGAGTTGTTCACGTGCGCATGATCGAACTTGGGTCGTCGGATCACTGAGCATGTGGATCGCTCGCGTGGCCTCCTTCGTGGCACTGACGTCAACGTGTTTTGACACGCGATGTGTTCCGATTCATCGGGACTGCTGACTGGGCCGTCCCACGTGGCTAATTTGTTTTTAGGCCCGGGTATTACAATATATGTGAATGAAATTTTGATTATATCAGGTTAAAAGCTTTTTAGTAATTAGGGGGAATAGGTGGATACTGGAACAAAATTATAGTAAGTTCCCTGGTAGTTCTATTGTCATACTTTCAGCTATTTACACTAAGTAAACTATTGCTATTCATGGATATATGCTGATGCAATTACTTTTTTACAATTTGAGGGATGTTTCTCTGTCTGTCTGGCCATCCAATAAACATGTCCAAATTATTGTAATCATCTTTAGTGGAATGAGGAGTGTAAATAGAACCCACTTTCTCATTCTTTGTTAATTTGTAAATTTCAATTCTCTTGGTATTTAATGCATATTTATTAGCCACTCTCATTTGTGGACAGTAGGTTTTAATTGTTTTAAATGGAAGCTTATTATTGTTGTTATTATTATTATTAATGGTTTGCTTTTCTGAATTTTATGAAAATTTGTAGACACAAGGACAACCTTCTACTACATTCACTTTTGAACGAAATGCAGAAAACCTTGAGACTGTTGGGATACCTAATCTTCTAGAATATATTTACATTAACAAGTTTGTTGGCCATGAGATTGATCTTTGTCTGGTGAAAGTTTTTCTTGAGAATGGAAAAACATTTGAAAAGTTGACCATCTCTACCATTTAGAATGGTACTGAAGCCGATGATGGAAAGAAGTTTGAGATTATTGAGAAGTTATTGGCATTGAAAAGAGCTTCAATGAAAGCAAAAGCACTTCTCTACTAATTTAAATTTCATATATGAGAGGAGGTAATAACATTTGTTGTACTTATTTTCAACACAATCAAGGGGTTACCATGTTTGTACTCGAATATCTTTTGTTGTATTTAAGTTAATGAGATGCCCTTGCCATTATTAGGTTGAGAGATGACTAGGTTAATTTCTTTTCTTGGCAATGCTATAAAGTAAATAATTTTTTTTGGGGTAAAAGCTATAAAGTAGAATTTTTTGCGTATTGCTGGAAATGATCATCTCTAAATTTGGGAGTTTCATTACTAAAATACTCATGCTTTTATAGGCAACATTACCTTGAAAGATTAAAAAAAACATCTGATAATTATTGCCTTCAGCCAATTTTTGGTTCATGCTGGTGGTTTGTGGAAGAAAAAGAAATGCATGGTTGGATATATTTTCAGTATTTCAATCAATTCTTTTGCATTGGAATTCGTATTTTTGGTTAGCAATATTGTTAATGTTTTTTATTATTGGCACTGTGGAATGTTTAGGTGCAATTCCACGTAGCACTTAACAAATTAAATTTTGATATGCGTCAGATTGTTTCAGGTCCCTTCTCATTTCAAGGTTCGAAAAGAGCGATAAATATTTATGAGGAGAAAAAAAATGGTTCATGGCCAACTAATTTCATCTCTGCTATTTACCTATTTGTGGGAAAATCCAATATGCCTGCATTGTTGGATGCTCGTTACTAGTTTAAATATTTATGATTATGTGAGAAACAGAAAACTAAGAAAAGAATAGAAAAGGTATGTGAATTGATAAATGGATTAGTCGACAGCCTCACTAGATATCCTGAGAGATGGTGGACGGACCAGATCTATAGGGACCCTACCGGAAATGTTGTCTCTCATACCAGACGGGGTATGGAGACTTTAGATGTTTTCGCGCTCATACCGGATAGGGTATGGGGACGACCCGCTTCACCCTCATACCGGACGAGGTATTGAGGTTTATCGTTTTGGCACCCATACCGGACGGGATATGGGGACGGCCCTGGAATTAAGTTGTTAAAGTAAATGGTTCACGTGTAGCGGGGATCCCTATGGATCCCCATGGTAGGCTGATAAAAGAGAAAATTTATTGCCTGATGATTGAAATATTAAAAGTATGACATGTGTTATGTTACAGAGTGCGTATGATTTCATGATATTATAATGTTATTGTTTTCATAAGTTGTTTTCATGAATCTCACCGAGGTAAGTAGACAGTAAAGGATTTTATCATTGATAAATGAATTTGTTATAAATTATGCTCCATTGGTCGTTTTTGTTTTCTACCAACCTTTACTTCTGTGACAGTGAGATAGTGTGACGTCTTTACTGAGCCAGTGTAATTCATTCCTTACTTAACCATTTCAGATTAGGAGGACTTGGTTCCCGAGCCCGTTCCGCAGGAAGACGGCGAGTAGATGCCTAAAGATTTTATAGTTTTCCTTATGGTATTCATTTCTAGTATTTACTTTAGTTAGCTTATTCTTTCATACGTTTAATACGTTTCGGTTATTGTGTAAGGGATGTTAATCATAATATTTTATTTCGCTTCCGCACTCAGAATTTTTATATATACGTTTCTTTTTAATTTCCGGGGCCGTTACAGAAGACATCATTGTTTTTAGGCTCACATTTAGAGAAGAAACGATTACTACATTGTACTAAAAGTACCAAATATTATGTATGTTAGAATGCAACATATGTATAGGAAAATTTATAAGCATGGAAGACCTTAAGCAACCATCAAACTAACGACAGATAAATTAGAAAGAAACACCTAGAATAGGGAAATATATAATAACTCATCCAAATAGGTTCTACACCTTAAAGCTTTGAGAATTAAACTCCTAGAAATAATCTTCAAATCCAAATCTAAGTCCAAGATAAAGTTAGGAAGGTCTAGATGGAATTTCATAACTAATGTTTATCTTTTTGTGTTTTAATTTATTCTACAAAATATGTTAGAAAAAAAAATGATGAGCTTATATTTTAGCAAATAAAAAACTCAAACTAGTGAAATCAAACAAGTTTAAATAATTATAATAAAAGAAGATTAAGTATATAACAAAAGAAATATAATAGTGAAATTATTTTTCTTTTTGAGATAAAAAGTATAGACGGTATATATAAATGCCATAGCACCAAAGGGGTGAAATCGATGTACAAAAGATATTTACATCTCAGTTAAACTATTTATGACATGTCCGGAATACTTCACCCTATACATGTCATGCCCCAAGAAAATAGAGCCAAAATAATGATACCAGTTGCTTTTAGTGTTAGAAATATCATTATCCTTCTCTTTAAAAGCCTTTTTATTTCTCTCTTTCCACACCACACAAAGAACAATCAACGAAATGAGTTTTATACATATCTTCTTCCAAATCTTTTCCTTAACCAAACTTGGCCCAAGCCAACTAATACACAACAGATCATCGACCATAGACCATAAGTTACATACGATAAGACACCATAAGAGTATATAACCGCAAGTTTTAGCTACTCGTTTACATAGTAACACATACTTTGTATTATTCTACTCTTCTCTTTATATTGTCAATGGTCAAAATACACTCCCTCTCTGCCTCCCAAGCGAAGAAAGTAATTCTTGGCGGAGTGTGGACTTTCCAAATCTATTCATAAGGGAACACTGTAGTCTTGTTCATTAGAATCCATCAACATATCATAAAAATATTTTACAGTCAAATGCCCATCTTGCTTTAGTTTTCACGACAAAATGTCTCTATTTGAAGTCACATGAGCATAGGAGAGAAGTTGAAGTAATGTTTCATGTTCCTCAACCTCCTAATCGTTCAAATTCCGAACCACATCCACATTCCACACCTCCCCTAACCCCCTACCTCCATAAGCATCCTCCACTATAATACTTTTACTCTTAGTAATAGCAAAAATGTGTGAAAACTGATCTTTAAGCTTCCAACTCGATCTAGTGATTGACCCATAAACAAAGTTTGTCTCCCTTTTTCAACTGCCACTTGAGATAATGAGAGAATTTTTCACTGTTTACACCAATCTTCCTCCATAAGCTCAAACCATGAGAACAAGCCAACGAGCACCAAGACTCACATTCCACCCATCTCCTATACAGGGCATTGACCACTCTTTTCCATAACCATTCATCCCCCTTCAGATACTTCCACAACCATTTATCATGCAAAGCCATATTCATCTCAACCATCAAACGAATGCCCAAATCCCCATATCTCACAAGTTTCTTCACCTCTTCCCACTTCACCAAGTGGTACTTCGTTCTCCCCTCATCATCCTCCCAAATGATGAAGGTGTACACTATTGTTTTGTTTGCAATCATGGTTAATGGGGGGTCTTCTTCTTTTTTCAATGCGTTTAGAGATTTAAGGCAAAGAGACCTTTTATCTTCTCTTTTTTTTAATCATTATCATGAAAGCATTGAATAAATTATTAGAAGGGGTGAGGGAAGTAGAATTATTGAAGGGTATAGAGGTGGGAATAGGTGATCACCACATAGAGATATCACACCTATTTTATGCTAACGTTAATTTAATATTTTGTTAACCCGATGAAATAATGATATTGAATCTTAAATGTGTCTTTTTGTGCTTTCAAGCTACTTTTGGGCTGAATATTAATTTGAATAAATCTGAATCGGTGAAGCTAGAGGACAATGGTGATGAAAACATACTTGCTACAGTGTTGGGGTGTAAGTAAGTGAAGTTTTCTATCAAGTACCGTGGGCTCCCTTTAGGGGCTAAGTAAATATGTGAGAACTTGGGACACTGTGATCAAGATGTTGGAAAAAAGACCTAGCGTAGTAGAAAAGAAACTATTTGTCTAAAGGTGGGAGGTTAACTCTTATCAAAAGTACCATCATCAATCTATCAATATATTTTTTATCTACATTAACTATTCAGGTGAAGATTGTTAAAAAGTTGAAAAACATTCAATTTCATATTCTATGGAGGGATGATGAGGGATGCTAGAAATAACATCTGATGAAGTGGAATGAATTGAAGAAGCCAGTGGCAAGCGGGCCTATCCTTTTTTGATATAAACAAGGCCTTGTAAGGGAAGTGGTTGTGGAGGTATGCTATAAAGGAGAATAGGCGTTCGAGATTGAGGCCCACTAGGGTGGGCTGGTTAGGAGAGGGTCTGATTGTAAGATGGTGAGGCCTCATGGGATGGGTTTATGGAGGAAGATTGGGGTGGGGAGACATTAATTCTTTGCTTGACTCCGGAGAAGAATGGGGTAGGGAGACATCAATTCTAGGATTGCATCCAGTGGAAACTAGGGAAGGACAACAACATTCGCTTTCGGAATGACGAGTCAATTAGGAAGAGTAATCTTAGGAATCAATTCCCTAGAATATATGCAACAACCCATAAGAAGAATATGATGGTGAAGGAGGTGTTTAGGTGGGAGGATGGTAATAGAGGGGGGAGCTTGAATTTGTCTAAAAACCTTAATGATTGAAAGATTGAAGAATTCGAGGTATTACTTTTACTGATGTCTAATGTGCAATTGAGTGATGATATGGATAAGATGGTGTGGAAATTGAATAAGAATGGGTTGTTCACTATCAAATCTTACTATATGCACTTGGTAAAGAGAGATGTGGATAACATCAATTTTCTGGAATCAACAAATATGGAAGGTGAAGGCACCACAGAGAATTGCATTTTTCGAATGGGATGCGGGTCGAGAATGTATCTTTATCATTGACAAGTTGATGAGAGTGGTTAAATCTTGTAATTACATCCTGTTTTTGTCCAATGGTCTATAATATTTAGTCTATGGTGTATAGCATTCTGGACATTAATTGGGTGATTATGGATACAGTTAGGGATGAACTATGAGCGTGGGGTGGGATATGTAAAAAATAAAAAATTATAAAGCTAATTTCACTTACTATTTTTTGGGTGATTTAGAGATAGAGAAATAATAGAGCATTTGAAGGGAGAGTAAGAGTGTTGTGTTCCTTGATTAAGAATTGAGTTACCAAGTGATTACCAACAAAGTCGTCTTCTAGTTAAGGATTAATGTTCTTACTACGAGAGCGACTTATTTTGTGAAAATTAATTACAGTTCATCAAAGGGAGTTGTTACCTTGGATCTAATTAAAGAAAGCTCTAATCTTGTACTTTATAATAATATTCTGACTTATTTTTATTAATATCAAATATACCCCTTATATAGAGGTTACAATTCTTATTTACGAATGTTAATCTAATTTGAAATCTAAATCTAATTAGAAGTACTCTACTAAAATATTAAAAATCTTACATTATATAGGAATTAAGTACAAATAGAAAATATATATTATTTAAAAATCTATTACTAATTAGAATTCTAACTTATTTAAAAATCTAATACTAATTAGGATTCCAACTATTTAAGAATCTAATACTAATTAAAATTTCATATTTACTTAAACATCAATTTCCTATTCTTTTGCGTTTTCCATGTTTGCATCCATAACATTACCCTTCCTAGTTTTCAAGCTTATCCTTAAGCTTGAATTATGGATATAGCTGGCTTGTTGGTCTTTTCTTGTTGCTCAGGACCAGTGTTGCATTCAATCTTAAGCCAAAACAGTAGTTTACATTGGTGATCCGGAACAAACAGCTCATTGCAGTTATAATAGAACCCCTTTAGTCTCATTTTTTTTCATCTCTATTCTTGTTAGCTTGTTTATAAATGGAAATGAAGCATTATCAAATTGTGTTCGAACGTTACTGCCTTGTGGTGTTTTCTGAGCTGAATTGTTTGGCTTGGACACGGACTAAACATGGTCACTATAATTGTGTTTAGTCATATCCCACAACTGTTGTTTCCTTTCAAAAGCTCTGGTCATGCTCATTGCGTCATATGAGTGGTTGGTGACTGTATCTCAACTTCCAGCCTGATTGAATCTACTAGACCTGCAGTAAACATGTCAACTTTTTTGTCTTTGCGCACTTTATGGGCAAAGGACAAGAGTCTCTGAAATTGTCATATATTGTCCTCCACTGTGCCTATTTGTTTCAGGTTGATTAGCTCTCCTAATAAATTGTTCTGTAGGGGGGGCTAAACTACAATGTGCAGAGTTCAATAAACTGGCCCCATAACATCCCTGTCTCCTCTTATTGCAGTTTATAGTACTAAAGTTAAGCATCGCCTAACAAATAAAAATTTTCCATTAAGTATAAGTACCAAGAGGGCGCAAATCCATATGCAAAACTATTATATGTTAGTGACAATATTGACAGTTCTCCTAAATCCTTCATGGAGTACAAAGGTTGACCCATAACTAAAAAACTTAAGATATCCAACCACCTCTCTCTAAGTTTATCAATAATCTCCTCTATCCTATCAAGTGTTTTCCTATTTCTTTCTTTTTACACTACCCAAAAAACTGTAAGGGAAATGAGCCCTAAATGTTTTTTATAACCAGTAAGACCCTTCTAAGCCTAAATCTCATCTATTACAGTATCAGTCATAACCCAATTGAATCCAATAATCTCATATGTTATATACCACAAACTATATGAAATGGGGCATATAAATAAAACATAGTCACAAGTCTCCTCTACTCTCTTGCATAAATGACTTCAATTTACCATGATCTTCCCCCTTCTCACTAATTTATCCATAGTCAGAATATATCTACAATCTACTTCCCAATTGAAAAAAGTAACCCTAAGAGGAGCATTCACCTTCTAGATTTGTTTGAACAGAAAATTGATCTAGATAGGCTCTTTCTTGGCCAAATATTTATAGAAAGACCAAATTGTGAAGTTTCCTGTTGTAGTAAGGGTTCAAACTGATTGGTCATAATTTCTCGTTTAAAGATATTGAAGCCAATAACCTCAAGAGAGATTTATATTTGTTTATTTCTCGATCATTGAGATATTGCAATACCTCCACGTACCAATCCCTATGTCCTCTACTATCGTTATATGCCTCTTTCGTATAAATATTCTCTATAGCAAATATCTATAAAAACTTTCTCTCAATGGAACTCTTTTAAGCTAAAAGCCCATCCAAAAGCCAATTCTCTCCCATTGCCAATCCTCCAATTGATAGTTCCTGCAATTCTTCCTTTCCCATGTATATCTTTTCCACAACCCCTTACTATGTGGTCTAGCGAAAAATCTAGAGTACCATCCTCTATTCACTGTGCCAAACTACGCCTCTATAACCCTCCTCCATAGAATGTTTTTTTCTATCATAAATTGCCACATCAACTTCAACTAAAGTGCGTAATCCATCCAACTACAAATTTCAAACCCAATCCTCCCTGGCACAATGGTTTTTTTATCACATCTCAAGCCACCAAGTGATTGATGTTAAGGCTTAAACTGCTTGAAAATGAAGAATGACACATAAGGTTGAATAGTGAACTTTCTTCTGGTTTACAAACACCAAGGTGTTATCTGTAAAAGATAAATGTGTTACTTCCTCATATGTATCTCCTTCTCCCACCTTGATTCCTTTAAATAAACCTACCTTCCAAACTCTCAATAACAACTTATTCAAAGTACCCATAGCAACAATAAGCAATCGGGAAATTATCTAAAAAATAATTAGCAATAGGGGAGATAGCGGGTCTTGTTGTCTAAGACCTACATTAAAAAATGATGTTGGGCCCTCATTCACAAAGACCGAGAATAATGTTGTAGTAATGTAAAAACTTATCTTCTTATGTTATTTATCATCAAAGTTTATTTGCGCTTGCATAAAATCAATAAATCATCAATTACATGATCATAAGACTTTTCAATGTCAAGTTTGCACAACATCCCATCTCTCTTTGTGGAAAGCAGATCATCCACAACTTCATTAGCCACCAAAGCTGCATCCATAATTTGTCGTCCTTTTATAAAAGTATGTTGACATTCTTTTATCACTTTACCCAACCTTTTTACCATTTTCCTGGCTAACACCTTCTTAATAGGTTTGTATAAACAATCTACTAGATTTATTGGTTGGATTTCCTTAACATCCACCACTCCATCCACTTTGGCAATTAATACCAAGAATAAGAGTTAAGAGATTTCACAAAAGACCCGCCTCGTGTAGTTCTTTGAAAAGCTCAACATTATCCTCTTTCAATAGATACCAAAATTTTTGCAAAACGTCTATGTTAAAATCGTTGGGAGCAGGGCCTTAATCCTTTCTACAATGCATGAACCCCTTATAGATTTTTTCTTCAGTGAATTGTCTTTCTAATGACTTTCGATTCAACTCATCAAACATGTTGAAATTGATGTCGTCTAATTTAACTCTCCAATCGTACTCATTAAAGTATAATTTGTAATAAGCATCCCTAACCACTTGCCTCAAACTCTCATTGTCTTTCACCATTCTGTTATTAATCTTTATCTTCTCCACATAATTGGATCTCCTATGGTAATTAGCTATACAATGGAAAAATATTTGCATTTCTATCCCTCTTTTTTATCTAATTGGCTCTTTTCTTTTGCCTTTAAGGTATTTTTTCTATCTGTAGTCTGTTGCTAGCTCCAACTTTGGACATTCCTATTGAATTTTTGATAGACAAAGCATCTCTGGCTTCCATCTCATCTATTACTGCAATTTCCTAGAATAATAATTATGTATTGGTACTTTTCCTCTGTTCCTACTCTTTACACCATTTCTTTATATCACACCGCCTTAAACTTTTGTGCTACTCCAAACTTGGCCCTTGTCGTTCACCTATTACCCTTTGACTATTTTTCAACCTTTTCGTAAAACCCATTAAATCTTAACCATTTGTCCTCAAATCTAAATGGAAAAGGGCGCCACTTGATCCCATCCTATTCGAGGTATATAGGAAAGTGATCGATATGACCATTTACAACAACTTTTGGCACATACCTGAGGCTTGAAGTTGACAAGAGGTTGACACCAGGAATCTATAAAAACGAGAGCACGCCAGACTGCTTCTCTGACTAGACCAAGTTCACGTACCTCCTGTGAGAGGTAAATCCCTAAGATCCAGCATATTAAGGGTCTCCTTGAGTTCTTCCACACAACTCCTTGAAAATTGATCCCCTCTCCTTTCATGTCTATCCAAGATCATAATGTTTATTAGCATCTCTCTAAAATTCTCACTACCTATCGAATGTTTCTCTCTATGCACTTCCCCTCGACTATCTTCTTCCTCTCTACCAAACTCCTGATCACTAATTGTTACATTCTGAAGACGGGTGACCAAATTTACGCCCAAATGTGCGATGAGCTAACTCCAGATAATTCATTCTGATATAAAGGAATTCTTTTGATGTTGTTTATAATGGAAAAAAGTTAGATGGATTAAGAATAGGTGAAAACGGGTGTGGAAACAAGGAGTCCATTACTCTAAACAAAAATGAAGTTACTTGGATCGTTAAGGCACTTAATGATTTTTATTGGCACAAAGGAGAAAAATCATAGGGGAAAAACTACAGAGGCCATCATCATCATTATCTTTCATGGTTCTGATTTGGAATAGACAAGGCCAAGCATTAGTTCTTTAAGAAGAAGAAGAGAACTCCACTAAAACGATCTTTATCCTAGATGGATTTGAAGCAAGAGGTTGGTGGTGCCTCATGAAATCAATTTTCGAGCTGGTGGAGGTTCCTCTTTTGAAACCTTTCAAAAAACAGTTTGAAATGGAAAGACCTAACTTCTCCTACCTAATTAGTGAGACTTTCATCATCTCTTCGATCAATCTCTATTAGCCAAAATGAAAAGGTAACATTCATGTCATGCTTGCAGTGGCATAGAGGAAATCTTTCGTGGCGGTGTTACAGTCTGTTGACCCGGGTCCGTCATTGGCAGAAAGGTACATACTCGGCTAATAAATAAAATTCAAACAGCTCGACTCTCAAAATTTTGCTGACACAGTGACTAATCCTACCATACCCAAAAGTTGCTAGTTTCAGAAGAAGATTGTGGGGTCAACGATTCATACCAGGTCAAGACAGAATGGGCCTTAGATTCAAAATGAAAAAAAAAGTATGAAGCCCATACTCTATTGGGTAGAGAAAGGAAAATAAATTGATCAAGCTGGCCCGAGCAAATGCAATGGGAGTGGAGCATAAAAAAGGAAATTTCTTCTGTCGCACAGACCACCAACATCGGAAAGAAGGGTTCCTTCGTAAACCCACCTTTAACAGAAGGAAGGGGGCTCAATAATTTGAAAGACTACAATCCTCCATTAACTACGAAGGAAGAAATAAAAAGAACAAAGAAAATAGAGGGATTTCAATTTCATCTTGATGATTGACAAAATTCTCTCTTAGAATGTCAGGGGTTTAAATGACACTCATGAGAGAGGTGTCATTAGAGCATGTATCAATAGATGGAAAATGTCCATCATATGTTTACAAGAAACAAAGATGAGCATATTCAACGAAAAATTCATTAAAAGTCTTTGGAGCATGAACGACATAGACTGATACTCTTTGTTGACCAAGGGATCTGCTGGTATGGAGGTCGGGAGCTACTCAAGAATTTCTTTTTTTATATGAGAAGCCGTGAAAGTCGCATCCTTACTCTGGATAATTTAATGAAAAAAAGAGATAATTTATGTCAACAGATTCTGCCTTTGTAAAAACAACCTTAAAACTTGTTATCGTCTTCTACTCGGTTGCTTTGTTTTTCATAATCTTTGGTCCATTGTCCTCGGCTTTATGCATCTATCTTTGGTCATGAAGGCTCGATTACAGCCCAGCTACTTGCATGGGAGGACATTAGCAATATAAGAAAAACTCTCAAACTCATCCCCCTCACTATTTTTGAAGTCCTCTGGAAAGAGAAAAATAATTGTGTTTTTGAAAGAAAAAAAGTAGATTTTAGTATCATTACTTACAATTGGTTTCATTATTTTGGCTCCAACATTTTGGGGCATAACACTGAATGTTTAAATGATCTTGGTTTTATTGTCGATAGTTTAATCGACTTGTAAATTTTTTATAAATGATTGGTGCCCCTTTGACACGTTTACATCAATACATACCACACTTTTATTTAAAAAAAAATCGTAGTGTTTATTAACATAGTGATATTTACACTAGTAATATTATTGTCTTTCAGATGTGGAAAGTGAAGAAATCTCCGAGAATTATTTTTTTCATATGGGACATATTCTTACCATTAACAAGTTGATGAGAAGAGGCAAAACCATGGTTAATGGTTGCTATTTGTGCAAGAAAGCGGCCGAATCTTGTAATCATATCATTCCTTGGTGTCTATTAGTGTATAATATTTGGATTATGGTCTACGGACCGCTAGGTATTAACTGGGCTATCACGAATACAGTTATGGATGACCGTTGGGCTTTGGGTGGAATTTGGAAAAAGAAGAAAATTGTAAAACTTATTCATTTAATTATTTTTTGGGTGTTGTAGAAAGAGATGAACAATAGAGTATCTGAAAAGTGTGAGACGTATAAGGTCAAAATTAGAGATAGGTGGATACATGTTTTTGGGTCTTTAATTCTGGGTCATAACATATATGGGTGGGAGTATTTTGGTAAGGTTATCAACGTTCTAATTGAGATGTAAAGATTTTGCACATAAGTGGCACTGCCTTGGTGTTGTATACTTAAATACTCATTCTTTTTATCTCAAAAAAAAAATTAATGTCCTTTCATGTCTATGAAGGGTCTCCTTGAATTCTTCCACATAACTCCTTGAAATTTGACACCAGTAATATTTATTCACTTTATGTTTCATAAGTTAGTACTATACTAATTCATTATAAAATAAAACTAATAATTCATTATTAATAAATTAATGATTCATTGTTTTAAAAAAAATTATTTTAAATAGTTTATGTTTGTAGAATAATTTTTGTTCTCCTTTTCCTCACCATTATACTGGACTAATTAATAAAATATTTGTAAGAAATATGAGATGATGACAAGCAAATTAATTAAAACATTAGTATTTAAGATAGTACCATAAATGTCTAAAGAAACTATATATAATGATCGAAAAATAGTGTCTAAGCAAATCTCAGCAAATCTGAGATTTCGATTTCTTCTAAGTAAATCTCTTGAAATCTAAGATTTCGATTTCTTCTAAGAAAATCTTAACAAATCTGATATCCCATTTTCTTTGTCACTAAGTTTATTTAATTAGGTCGCTGGCAGCTTTCAAGCCATTCACATAGTTATAACTAACAGCCTATGTTCTTTTTTCTCTACAACAACAAAGAAATTTTCTCTTTACTCCCAAACTTATTCATTGGAAAAGGTAGAAGGAAAATTTGTGCTCTATTCTTTGCAAGATTCGATCTCCATTAAGACAATAAGATACTGCTTCTGTACTCGCCAATTCTAAATACTGAGGATTTCTTATTGGTAGGGTATAAATGTTTTTCTCTAACTTTGATCTCTTGGTATTGATCGTCTTAAATCCTTTTATTTTTAGATTCTATATCATTACCCCATCTTGGGGTTTAGTGGGTTAGGATTATGGAATGTTCTCATTTGACTTTTTCCTCCTCTTTTAACAAGATATTATATCTTATTATTTCTTATATTGCTATCATAATTGTATAATCTATGTTGTGCCTTGTTCTGGTATAACCTTACTTTGTTGGTCACTAGTGGGCTTTATAAATCACAATTTGACAAGTTAATTTGTTACATTTAGCATTGTGAATTGTCTTGCTTTGATATTCTTCCCTTGCGTAATTAATGAGAGGAAACATACAAGTAAAAATTCTCTTTGTGTATATTGGATAACTAATTTCATGCTTTTGATGCTCAGTTACACTAGTGGTTCATTTATAAAAGGCTTCTTTTCTATGAAATTGCTTTGCTCAAGAAGGATTCAAACCTGAAGTATTGATTTCTTCTCATAAGCTTCTTTGGAAAATAATGAATGTCTTTTTCATTGTGAGAGATACAATTGAATTTTTTCAAGCTTTATTGCATTGAGAGAGCCTTTCTTTGGGAGTCTTTACAACATTCATGTGTTGGGACAAATGGTTTGAAGAGTGTCATATAAAAAGTAATCCTTAGGGCTGTGTTTAGAACAAAGGAACATCACTTGTGGAACTCATTAGAAAACCACACTTTGAGTGATTAAGGAATAATCAAAATCCTGATTAAATGATAAAATTGACATCCAAGAGAATTTTCTATGAAATCAAAACAATCAAATTTTGAATTCCATGAAAATCTATAGAATCTTAGAGTTCATTCTCTTAATATTACTTGGAATTTCCTAGGAGGTCAACTTTTATTATCTTTTAATAATATTTTCATTATCCCATAGTCAAACTAAGTGTAGATTTTCAAATAAATTCAATAAATAGTTAATTTGTTCCAAATATAGTGAGTCTATTATTTATTTCTTAGTGCAAAGTGTTCTTAATTCTCTCCATATAATATGTTGCCGAAGAAATGATGCAAAATTGAAAACAAACTTCTATACTCTTCTTTATTTCAAATGTTTTGTTTTCTCTCCCTCTCTCAGTTTCTAGTTTTGTGGGAATCTAGAAGGGAGGGTCAAATGAGTACCTGTGCCCTCATCAATGTATTGATTTCAAAATAAAAGGATTTTACCTTGCAAATGCTACAAATTCACTATTCCATTGTACACATTTATTTTTCATTGATGCCATGGAGAGTTCATCATTTAGCTTCAGTGTGATATGAAACTTGCTTTTCTCTATAATACTGGAATAGTTCCTTTAGCTTAAGAGTGGTATGAAAATTGCTTGTCACCATAATATTGGAATAGTTTGTGTAGCTAATGACATTTTCTTTTTAAAATGTCTAAATCATATAATAAAGCAGACTTCAGAAGATTTCATCTCTTTTATGCAAATGTTGGGAGAACAAGTGGTGCACTCATTTGGAAAGGAAAATGTCAACATAGAATGTGAAGATAGACTAAGCAACTTACCGGAAGATCTTCGCAAACATATTTTGTGTATGCTCCCTATACGAGATGCGGTAAGAACATGCAGTTTGTCCAAAAAATGGAGGTACACTTATGAGTCTCTTCCTATTCTCGTATTTAATTCCTCCCAATTTGCTGGTGCTGAAAATAGACCCGATCATATTGTGGAATTCATAGACCAGATGCTTCTGCATCATGATGACTCAGATATACCAGTCATCAAATTCAAATTATGTGGAGGAAGAGTACTCATCCCTTTTAAGCTTGAATGGGTTGATTTTGCTTTAAAGCATAATGTTAAAGACCTTGTCATCGAAACCTCTTTTTATGAAGAAATAGGGTTTGGCCCTTGTGTTTTTTCCTCCGAAACATTGGAAAGATTTTCTTTCCTCATGGGATGCTATATTGTTAGATTGAACTCGTCCATTTATCTTCCCAATCTTAAGAAGTTACGTCTTGGTGGTGTCATTTTTAGTGGTGAGGATTTGATTGGGGAATTATTCTCGTCATGTCCAGTTCTGGAATCTGTAAGATTGTCGAATTGTGAACTGTCTTTTCTAGAGGTTTTGAATGTTTCTGCTCTCAGACTCAAACATCTTCAAATAGATGATTGTGATGGGCTTGATGACATTGAGATTGATCTTCTTACCCCAAGTCTTAGATCGTTTATATGTAGAGGAGGTCTTGCACAAAACTATCATATTAGGGACAGCCCTTCTCTTCATTATGCAGATATTCAAGTTCGAGAAGTTTATAGAGATCATATGAGTATAGATATTCTTAGCCGCACTGCATTTAAGTTGCTGACTGAACTCCGTACTGTTACTGTACTGGCTTTGGATAATTTACCTTGGGAGGTATTATGCTTTATCCTTATCTTATAAGTAGTGATTGTTCTTTTTTTTCTTTTCTTTTTTGGTAATAACTTGTGTTTTTTTGCTCCTGATTAATGGATATTGTGTCCTCTTAGCTTTCATTTCAAAAGATACAAGTAGCTCATGATATTCCTTGGTGTTGTAGCTTCTCTTCTACAAGGCCAGTAATTCGTGGACATATGCAAATGAAATTACTTTTTGCAACCTTAACAAGGTCTATCTGTCTATCTGGCCATCCAAAAAACATATACAGATGATTTTAATCTTTCTCAGTAGAATGCCGAATGTACGTAATGTGCACTTTCTCATGCTTGTGAGTTCCTAATCCTTCAATCCCTTGATATTTACCTCATATTTTTTAGCCACTAGTGTTTGGGAACAGCTGGTTTTTAATTGTTAAAATGTGTGCTTATCGTAATTGTTATTATTATTTTTTTCTTTACTAAACTACATAAAAAAATTGTGCAGACACAAGAACAATCTTCTTTTCTATCCACTTTGGAATGGAGCTCAGAAAACCTTGAGGCTGTTGGGATGCCAAATTTTTTGGAATATATTTACATTAACAAGTTTGTCGGACATGAGATTGATCTTTACCTGGTGAAAGTTTTACTTGAGAAAGCAAAAAAATTAATGAAGTTGACCATTTCTACCTTATGGAATGATACCGAAGCTGATGATGGAAGCAAGTATAAGATTATTAAGAAGTTATTGGCATTTCCAAGAGCTTCAACAAAAGCAGAAGTACTTCTATTGTAACTTAATTTCAGTTGTTAAAAAGAGGTAATAAAGTTTGTGAAACAATTAAGGGGTTTGTTATTGAGTTTCTTATGTTTGTATTCAATGATATACGCTTACTAATATTTAGTTGCAAGGTGGCTCGGTTAAATTTTTTTTTTTAACAGTGTTATAAAGTAAACGTTACTACTTATTGCTGGGAATTTTTCCATTAGGAAAATTAGGAGTATCAATACTGAAATAATCATGCTTTTGCAGGCAACACCATTTTAAGGCCAACTACTGTTTCTTGCTAGTAGTTTGTGGAACTGGAAAATTGACTTCGTGGTTGGCTACATTTTTAGTGTTTTGATCCTGAGGAGTAGATAATCATATGTTGGTTAGCTATAATTTTTAGGTATTTTTGTTTTTCTCGTTGTGGAATGTTTAGGTATATAACCACAATAAAACATTTTTTAACAAAGAAAAAACTTTGTTAGAGAAGGGAAGAGATTTAGGTTTAGAAAGGTATCACTGGAGGGAAGAAACATGCGAGTCTCATTCCTCTTACTATTTTTTGAATGGTGTGGGAAGAGAGGAACATAAAACTTTTGAGGCATCTGAAGATGACTTTGATATATGGTTACAGACCATGAGTTTTTTTTTTATAAGTCATTATCTTTATATAATGGAGGATTAGGGACCTTATTGATATTTTGATTGATATATAAATATGTTTTGTACATGAGTTGATACCATCTTGGTGTTTGTAAGTTAATGAATTTTACCATTCTTTTTATTTAAAAAAATCAAAGGAAAAACTTTAACAAATTAAATTGCTATAAACATCATATTATTTCACTGTTTCTTTTGAGTTATTTTAAAGAATTCACTTTCAACTGACTTCATTTGTATTTGTTTACATATTTGCAGGAAAAGTTCAATAAATCTCTATTGGGTTCCTGTGTGGAGAATGACAATAGTTGGTATTTTACATTGACAAAAAAATAGTTTGTCTCTTTTTTCTTGTATTTCGGGAGATTCACATGCCCTTGAAGAAAATCAAGAAAAAAGATAAGGTTAACTTAATATGTTAATGATTGTTTAGCCTCTTGATGAAAGCGATGGATTCTGTCTTAAATAGATAGATGTTCTACTAAAATAGTAATTTTATATAATTATAATTATAATATAATAGTTATTTTTTAATTAATAGTTTAAGAATTTTATAAATACCTTAGGTATAATAACCTAAAGTATGATAAATAAAATTTATTTATTTTTTTCAAAATCTATATGATATTATAGTTAAATAAATCTATTTTAAGGTTTTAATTTCAAAATTTTCTTCAAACCCTAAAATAATACAATAAGTTGGGTTAGTATCTATTTATCCAAGTCTACCCTTATCACCACCTTAAACAACATCGGAGCCTCGTCATAGATAAGATTAGAGATAGAGGAAACAGCGGTCGGCGGCAGATCAGACCAAATCACGCTCAAGTGGCGACCAGCCTGATGCGACCTTGTGAACCTGGAGAAGACAAATTGCACATGACGGTCGGCCTTCTCTGTCCATGTGTGGAGTTGCTCCGATAAAAGCAGAGCGACAACGAGTGATCGGAGATGCAGATCTGCGTAGCGGAGAAGCAGACCGAATCCATATCTACTTAAAAAGAGCTAATGGTGCTCGAACTACAGCTGGGAGAGAAGAAACACTGGGTCTATGCACAAAACCATAGCAAAATAGAAATCACGCGTGCCGGAGAAGACGAACCAGCACGGCAGCAGCCAAGTTATGATAAGCTCGATCCGAGGCATTTCTGGGTAGTTTTCAGCCTAATTTCACCATATCCATGCTAGATTTGGAACCACCAGCGTTTTCTGTAGTGTTTCAGTGACTTCCGGTAGTGGTGTGTGATGGTCGGTGTGGTAGTTCCGGCAGAGGTGTGTGGGCGACACGTGGCGGTCTGGTTGAGGCACATGACACTCTGGTGGTTGTGTAAGGTGGTGTTTCTGGTGATGGCACGTTGCAATATTTTACGGTGGCGCGTGGCAACATGTGGTTACCCGATGGCTGGGCATTCATCTGCCCGTGGCGGCACTTGAGAGCTCATGAGGTACTCTGGTGGAGCCCTAGTCATTTCAAAGTGGAGCTCGAGTTGTTTAGAGCCGAGTCAAACCGATTAGAGCCAGATTAAGCGGTTTTGAACTAGGCTGAGCCATTTTGAATCGAGTTAAGTGGAGCTGTTGTCTGACAGATATAGTTTCAATTTACAACTTGGTCTGCAAGTTGGGTATATGTGATATCCCTGCACCAACTTAAGGGGGAGTATTGAGTAGAATATTTTATCATGTAATTATTTTATTTTATTATTTAATTAGTTAAGATGGTGTAATTAGAATTCTATTATAATAGTAATTTTATATAATTAGAATTGTAGTAAAATAGTTATTATAAGATCCGAACCTAAAAATTTGACATGAAATAATTTAATATTAATAAAATAATAAATTAAAATAATTTAAGTTTTAATTTTTAATTTTTTTTTTGTGATTTTTGAAGAAAATTGAATTTTAGATACATTTGAAAATATTTTTGAAAATTAAGGACAATGTAGAAATAAGAGAGGACCTATTTGAAAAAAAAATCTAGAAAATTGGGGTAAGAATAAAATTTATGAAACTTTGGCCAGCTGGACCGCCACGTCATAAGCGTAGCCGGTCTCCATGCATCGTGCGGTAGACACGTGGGAGCGTCCACGCAAGAAGCCATGCGGGTGATTCACCTGCCAACGAATCCAACAGCCTGGATCCCCTCCCGCGCGCATGGACAACACATATTTATTTCTCCTTCAGGCGTAATCAAATAGTCCTAATTTCATCTGACCGTGCGGTTCAAATCCATTTCTCAAATAAGATTTAATGAAGAGGAGTATTTAAACTCTTCTTCCACAAGAAGCCCTAACCCTAGCCACCAGATAGAAGATCGGAGAAGAAGAAGTGGGACGACCGAAAAGCAAACCAATCATCGAAGAAGAAGACCAGCTTTCGTTGTTGCCGCACCGGATCCATCGTCAACGCCATAAACGTATTTTTCCCCTCTTCTCATTCGGAATCCAACTATAAACTTCCCCACACCTATATCGGAGTCAAAAGGCCAAAGGGTAAGCCGAAAAACATGACCAGAGCTCGGCTAAGCTGGTGTGGCAGCGACCTAAAACCCCTCCAATAAACCGTTTCCCATTTTTCATTTTCCTCGATTTTTTTACCCAAATTTAATAAAGAGGAGTATTTAAACTCTTCTTCTATAGGAAGCCCTAATCCTAGCCGCCAGATAGGAGATCGGAGAAGAAGAAGACCAGCTTTCGTCGCTGCCGCACTGGAGCCATCATCAACATCAAAAATGTATTCCCCCCCCCCTTCTCATTCGAAATTAAATTTTAAACTTCTCCACACTCATATCGAAGTCAAAAAGCCAAAGGGTAAGCCGAAAAACATGAGCAAAGCTCGCCTAAGCTGCCACAGCCGCAACCCAAAACCCCTCTAATGAACTGTTTCCCATTTCTCGTTTCCCGTTTCCCTTAATTTTTTTACCTTCGTGTTCCTCATCTCATTTTGTTGCAGTTTAGTCAAAGAGAAGCCCTGACAACGAGAGAGGAACGACAAAGTTGTTGCACCGAAAAACTCCTCTGCCGGTAGGGTCTCAATTCTTCCTATTTTTGGCCGACAAAGGCTCTCAACCCTATTTTTTATAGGTTTCTATACAAACTAGCCAAAATTGGCCAAAATCGGTCAAAATGGCTAGGCCGAGAGGAAGTGCTACCATGGGCGACAAAGCCAGCGTCGGAGCACGGTGGCGGCATAGTGCCGGAACCCTGAACTTGCCGAAAAAAATTTAAAAATGCTTGTTTTTTTCATTTTGGGGTATTTTGGAATACGTAACGCATGTTTTTTTATTTTCGCAAAAAAAATCCAAGAAACCCAAAAACCACTAAGAGGTACAATAAAAATGACAATATTTCGAACATTGACCCGGGATAAGAATCCCTCACCATCTTCTTCCGTTACGGTAAAATAAAATTTAATAATGAATAACAGTGTGTTTTATAAATATTAGAAATTCCTAATTAATTGAATATAAGTCATCAGTGGAGTTGGTAAACAGTCAGTGTATATTTTTCCTAGTTGTGTTGTGTATTTATTCTTATACTGCTTAAATTACTTTTATTTATTGATTTTAATTACTTTCTCGTTCATTGATTGCTTGACCGTTATTCTCACCTATTGACTGATTCAAAACAAATGTTCTAATCATTTTTTTCTAATTTTCGTATTGTCTATTTGCATACCTTACTATTGATTTGTAAATATGAAATATTGGTATTTGATTGGTGATAGGTTGATGGTATGTATATGTGCATGAAAGGCTTATCAGGTACCCTGGAGAAGGGTGTATGGACCCGGTGCATAAGAAAAATTCTATTATGGACATTACCTCAGTCGAACAGGGCTGAAAAGTCTCATACTATAAGGAGTTTGGGAGGTATAGTTCATCCTCATACCGAACAGAGTATTGAGGTAGTGGCATGTTTGGGTGTCCATTACTAGATTGGATATGGGGATGGCCGGTTAACTGGTAAATTGAATATTGGGTCCACGCGTAGGGAGAATCCCTATGGATCCCCAAGGGTATTGGTAAGTGGATAAGAATATAAGTTTACTGTTACTATTCATTAAGGTGTGTAATAAAATGTTATCTTGGTTATTGTTTTTATAAGTCGATTTTAGAAACTAAAAAAGGTAAGTATAATAATAACATTTTTTTACGATAAATGAATTTATTTAAAAATTGATAATGGCTTCATTGGTTGTTTTATGATTTTTTTTATCAACTTTTAGTTTTCTGTACTGGTGTTAAATGTAATATTCTTATTGGGTTAGTGTAGCTCATTTTTCTTATTTAATCATTTCAGGTCAGAAAAACCAATATCCAGATCCTGAACAGGAAAAAGGTTGTGAATAAAAGCGACCTCCTACAACCCATTAGAGTTGCCCAATAGAGGTTAACCCTATAGGATTTCTAGTTATGTTTTTTTTATTTATTCATTATGTTATTGAAACTTCCTTGAAATGACATTCCCGTAACCTTATTGGGCATCCCAATTTCTTGTGTGAGAAATATAAACCATAAACTCTTAATTGTTTCTGTCATCACAATATATATTCATTTTCTTAAAATTTTGGGCTTTTACAATTAGTATCAAAGTCGCGTTCCTCGGAACCATTCATTGAACAAAGATTAGAATTGTTTAGTATAACCCGACACTCAATCCTTTTTTATAAAATACAGGTACAAAGATATGAGAAGATGAAGACCCCTACTAAACAGAGTAGCCTGTGATGGGTCATTTTGAGAAGATGTCGATTGGCTTTTTGAGATACTCAAGAGGCTTATCTCTGCTCAGTTGGCCCGAAAAGAGAGGAGGGAGTTGTCTGACCCTCCACCACTACTACAGTATGAGCCACCCCTGCAACGAGAAGATCTAGTGTCATCTCGATACAACCCTACTCCTCCACCATATCATCCAGCATTGCCACAGTAAAATCTGGTACCCCCATCATACAACCAGGTGCCGCCACAAGGCCACCTAGTCCCTCTCTAGTATAATCTAATCCATCTTCACCAAGACCTAGTTCTGCCTGTGATATACCAAGGCTACATTGAGATGTACAAGAGATTTAACCCATCTACTTTTATAAGGGTATCCACTTTCGAAAAAGCTGAGTACTAGTTAGCAGAGACAGAGAAGACCTTTGCAACTCTTAGGGTGGTTTTCGAACATAAGGTCATACTTGCTATATACATGCTTATGGGTGAGGCAGGTATGCTGGTGGCAGCTGAAGTAGACCACCCTACCCATTCCAGTCACTTGAGAATAGTTCCTGACAGTTTTCAATGTAGAGTACCTCCCAGAGTAAATATGAAGGAGATGGAGTTTACACACCTAGTCTAGGGTGAGACGACAGTGTTTGAGTATATTCGAAAATTCTTGAAGTTGGACTGATATTCTCCTAAGATCATAATGGACGAAGGCAAAAAGGTAAAGAATTTTGAGTGGGGCCTCCATCCTGAGATTAGATAATAATTGTATGTATTCAAGCTCAGCACCTACTTAGCAGTTTTGGCCAAGGCACAGCTGATAGAGAAGAACCTTTGTATCTTTCTTCCAGCAGTGGGCAATTTCTGACCCCCCAGTTCCACATCGCAGGCCAGCACCTATTACACCGATTCAGCAAAATAAGAGACTTAGGCCTACGACTCAAGCTCTTCCTCAGTCTCGGCAACAGGACGCGACAGAACTTGCTAGTACTATGGAAACGATCATGGAGACCGACCCTGCTATTTTCTCAATAATACATGTCATATATGTAGAAGTGTCCAACACTACGCGAGAGAGTGCTCACAGAATTAGAATTAATTCAAACCTCCAATCTAAGGCAAAACCTATACCCTCACCCAGTAGGATGTTGAAGCCAACTTGAACATGATATAGAGTACGTATAGTATCTGTAATCACTTTGCACATGTTTTAATTGATACTGGTGCTTCTCATTCTCTTGTTTCACAGGATTTTGTAAAAATATCAAATGTGTTACCTGAAAACTTTGATTCGATGTTGTTTATGTCTATACCTAGGAATGAGACACTATTAGGGAATATCATAAATAAAGCTTGTCTTGTAGAAATAGTAGGTAAGAAGTTGAGTGTAAACCTGATAGCATTGGACACAAGGGATTTTGATGTAATCTGTGGATGAATTGGGTAGCAGCGTATCACGCCACTGTAGATTATTTTCATAAGAAACTTGTATTCAATCTTCCTAACGAAGAGTCCTTCATAAATTAATAAAAGTTTTAGATATTATTCCTTCATGGTAACTGCATTGTTTATATGATGCTTTAACTTAGTTTACATTAGTCAAGCCTAAGAAAGAAATGTGCATTCAAGAGATTCTTGTGGTTAAAGAATTTTTGGATGTATTTTCTGATGAACTACGAAAACTGTCAGTGGATAGGAAAGTTGAATTTACCATAGATTTTCAGCCTGACACTCAGCCCATTTCTGTTGCCCTTGACCATATGAGTCATGTTGAGATGAAAAAACTAAGGAAACAAATCAAAAAATTGTAGGATAGTGGATTCATCCGACATAGTATATCTCTTTGGGGTGCTGGAGTCATATTTGCAAGAAAAGGGGATCGGTTCCTGTGGTTGTGTATTGACTATAGGACATTGAACAGGGTCACAATCAAGAACAAGTACCCTTCCCCAAGATCGATGATCTTTTCAATCAGTTACAGGGTGCTCAGGTTTTCTCCAAGATCGACTTGCGTTTGGATTACCATCAGGTAAAAATCAGGGCATAGGACCTCTCCAAGACGGCTTTCAAAACTCTATATGAATACTATGAGTTCCTGGTCAT
Organism: Carica papaya; assembly: GCF_054855325.1. Taxonomy (NCBI): domain Eukaryota; kingdom Viridiplantae; phylum Streptophyta; class Magnoliopsida; order Brassicales; family Caricaceae; genus Carica; species Carica papaya. The sequence goes on from NC_142317.1 coordinate 16,247,734, forward strand.
CCCATTTGGGTTAACAAATGCACCAGTCATTTTTATGGACTTGATGAATAAGGTTTTCAAACAATTCTTGGATCAATTCGTCATAGTGTTTATTGATGATATCTTGGTCTATTCAAATATTAGAGAGGAACACGTTCAGTACCTAACTTAGGTTTTACAAGTTCTTAGGAAAAAGAAGCTATATGCAAAACTGAGCAAGTGTAAGCTTTGGCTCGAGTAGACTACCTTTATAAGTCACATAATATCAAAGAATGAGGTGTCAGTGAATCTCGAGAAGGTTGAGGCAGTAATGGGTTAGGACAAAATGACTTCGGTTAAAAAAATTTGTAGCTTTTTGGAGATTACAGGTTATTACCGCAGGTTTGTGGAAGGGTTTTCAAGCCTACTTGCCCCCTTGATCTAGCTTTTGAAGAAGAACGTCAAATTTAAGTGGAATGATAACTATGAAAGAAGCTTTACAGAACTCAATAAACGGTTAACTACCATGCCAGTTTTAGCTCTGCCGAGTAGACCAGGTGGATACACAGTGTACAGTGACGCTTCTTACCTAGGGTTGGGCTGTGTTCTAATGCAGCACGGAAAAATCATAACTTACGGCTCCAAATAGTTGAAAGTCATGAAAAGAATTACCCCACCCACAACTTGAAACTTGCCGCTATTATCCACACCTTAAAGACCTAACGCCACTAATTGTACGGGGAGACTTTTAAGATTTATACATACCATAAGCTCTTTAAACTTATATTCACCTAGAAAGATCTCAACAAGCGTAAGAACCGTTGGATAGAACTCCTCAAGGATTATGATTGTAAGATCTTGTATCACCCAAACAAGGGCAATGTGGTAGTCAATTTGCTCAGTAGGAAAAGTACAGGCATGTTGTCTCACATAATGGTTTTTGAATATAGGATAATAAAGGTTGTGCAACAGATACAGCTTCAGAATTTGAGAAGGGCCATATGTCTGGCCCATCTAGCTATTTAACCCGAATTAATTCAGAGAATAAAAAAAGTCCAACTAACTAATTCCACTCTAATAGCTCTCAAAAAGGATACAGAACAGGGCATAAATCAAGAATTTCGAGTCTCTGTCGGTGGGTTGCTTAGATGTATTCAGTAGTAGAGCCGGTAAACGATTAGTGTATATTTGTCCTAGCTGTGTTGTCTATTTATTCCTATACTACCTAAATTACTATTATTTATTGATTTTAATTGCTTTCTCGTTCATTGATTGCTTGGTTGTTATTCTCACCTATTGACTGATTCGAAACAAATGTCCTAACTATGTTTTTTTTATTTTCGTGTTGTCTATTTGCATGTCTTATTATTGATATATAAATATGAAATGTTGGTATGTGATTGGTGACTGGTTGATAATGTGGATATATGTATGAAAGGTTATCGGGTACCCTGGAGAAGGGTGTACGAACCCAGTGCATATGAAATACCTTACCATGAACATTACCTCAGTCGAACGGGGCTAATAAGTCCTATACCATAAGGGGATTGGGAGGTATAGTTCACCCTCATACCGGATGGGGTATTGAGGCGATGGCATGTTTAGGCGCCCATTACTGTACGGGGTATGGGAACGGCTGGTTAATTGGTAAATTGAATATTGGGTCCACACATACGGAAAATCCTTATAGACCCCCAAGGGTACTGGTAAGTGGGTAAGAAGATAAATTTACTGTTATTTTTCATTAAGGTGTGTAATAAAGTGTTATCCTAATTATTGTCTTCATAGATCGGTTTTGGAAACTCATAAAGGTAGGTATAAAAATAATAGTTTTTTATGATAAATGAATTTATTTAAAAAGAGATAATAACTCCATTGGTTGTTTTACGATTTTTTACCAACCTATGATTTTTCGTACCGGTGTTAAGCGTGATATTCTTATTGGGCGTAGTGCAGCTCATTCTCCTTATTTAATCATTTCAAATCAAGAAGACCAAGATACAGATCCTGTGTAACGGCCCCGGAAATTTAAATGAAATATATGTATTAAAAATCTCAAATACGGAAACGTAATAAAAATTTTGATTAACATCTCTTACACAATAACCAAGACATACTCAAAACATGAAGGAACAAACTAACTAAAAGAGATACTCGAAATAAAAACTATAAATATAACTATAAAGTCTTTAAGCGTCTCCTTCGCCGTCTTCCTGCGGAACGGACTCGGGAACAACGTCTTCCTGATCTGAAATGGTTAAATAAGGGATGAGCTACACCAGCCCAGTAAAGACATCACACTATCTCACCTCCACGAAAGTAAAGGTGGGTAGAAAACAAAAATGACCAATGGAGCATAATTTACAACGAACTCGTTTATTAACATAAAAACTTTTACTGTCCACTTACCTCGGTGAGATCCATGAAAACAACATATGAAAACAATAACCTTATAATATCATGAAATCATACACACTTTATAACATAACACATATCATACCTTTACATTTCAATCATCAGAAAATAGATTTCCTCTTTTACCAGCCTACTAGTATCCATGGGGATCCATAGGGGGTCCCCGCTACACGTGAACCATTAACATTTACAACCTGATTCCAGGGCCGTTCCCATACCCCATCCGGTATGGGCGCCAAAACCATGAACCTCAATACCCCGTCCGGTATGAGGGTGAAACGGGCCGTCCCCATACCTCGTCCAGTATGGGTGCCAAAACACATAAGGTCTCCATACCCCGTCCGGTATGAGAGACCATGTTCCCGGTAGGGTTCCCTACGGACCCGGTCCGTCCACCATCTCCCAGGATATCTAGTCAGGCTGTCCACATTTTCCACTTATCAATTCACATAACCTTTTTGCCTTTTTCCTTAATCTCAATCATCCAATCATACACAACATGTAAACCAGTAATTGATACCAAATAAAACAATACAGTACCAGGTTCACCATAATACAAACCGTAATAAAAGAAACCATAGTTCATGCATACGAGACCATAACATAATTACATCAAACATCATGCTGCATTTAATACTGAAAATTAGATCAAACAATAACAGACCAACACTGTATCAGACTCGAGCCTCATTGGCAATCTAAATCAATCATACATCTATAAAGTCACACAGTACAGTTTAATTATTTATTTAGCTTTAATACCGTGATAGGAAATAGGGTGAGGGGTCCTTACTTGTTTCGGGGTCTGAAATCGACTCTACAGTGCGCCTACCGGCTGTCCCTAATTTTTCTGCATTTTTTCTGGAAAACTTAAACGCACTACCGGTACCTGCACGTGTCCCAAAAAATTCCAAATTAGACCTAGGGCCCCTTTCGGCCAATATTGGAATTCCGGCACGGTGGCTCCGCCTTAGATTGGCCGTTTTCGGCCGAATTCGGCCACACTTGCATCGGTCCCTGTGATAAAACAACCCTAGGGCCCTCGATGGGCCAAAAAATCACGAAAAACTGAAACTTACCAGCGACGGTGCTCTCGGGTGCGGCGGCTCCTCCGGCGTGAATTGCGTTTTAATGTTTGGCTCCGATCAACCTATAGAGAAAAGAACAGTGATCACAGTGGTATAAAATTTGTATCGAACAGAGGCCGAGAAAGGCCTCATCAGAGGCAAAAACAGAGGGGGGTCGCGGCGGTGCCGCTAGACTTCGGCTGGGTTTCCGGCCGTTTGGCCGGTGGTTTGGCTCCGATTTGGCCATAGGCGGACTCAGCATCAAAAAACGAGCCAGGGGGAGAAAATTTACCTCGATCGGTAGTCGGAACCTTCCCCAGTGCGGCGGCGAGTGGCGGCGTCTGGTTCTTCTTCTCCGGCGAGGCACTAGCAGCTAGGGTTTTGTGGTCAAGTGTGGGTGGGGTTATATATACCCTTTGCCTTTTAATCTCAACCGTCCATCAAGATTAAATCTGGACCGTCCGATCGCGATTTAATTGGGACTAAATTTGGGCCATCCATCGCGATGCAATCTGAACCGTCCGTGGCTGATTAAATCTGGACCGTCTGTACGCATGAATCTGGGCCGTCCGTGCGCACGTTTGATCTGGGTCATCTGTGCGTGCTTGAACGGATCTGGGCCGTCTGATCGCGCGCACGCAGATCGACCACATGGCCCGTCCCCTGGTCAGCGTTTCCTTGCCACGCGGCGTGTCCTGGTTGACCGGGGCTGCTGACCGGGCCGCTGACGTGGCACAAATTTTTAAAATTGCGTTTTGACCCCCGGTTTCCGATTTTCTTTTCAAAAATACCCCCAGAATCCAAATTTTCACCCTTTTTTCCCAAATCAATTTTAATTAAATCCAAATAATATTTTTACCCAATTTTATCATTATTTTTATTTTTATTTTCATTAAATTAAATTAAATTAAATTAAATAAAAATCTAAAAAATTCAAATAAATAAAAAATAAAAATAATAAGATAAAATAAGAAAAAAAAAACACTTGGGTGTTACATCCTGGACAGCAAGAAGGTTGTGAATAAAAGCTGTCTCCCGCTTCCCATTAAAGTTGCCCAGCGGAGATTAATCCTATAGGATTTTATGTATGTTTTATTTGTTTATTCATTACGTTATTAAAACTTCCTTGAAGGGACATTCTCATAGCCTTATTAGGCATCCCGATTTCTTGTATAAGAAATATAAATTCTAAACTCTTAATTGCTTCCGCCATCATAGTATACATTCATTTCCTTAAAGTTTTGGGCCTTTACAGTTATTTCTTAATTCGTAGTTTAAGAATTTTATAAATACTCTAGATAACAACCTAAAGGGTGAGAAATAAAATTTATATTTTTTTTTCAAAATCTACATATATATATATGAATTAGCGGTTACGTACTTGCTGTGTGATGTAGTACTAATGTTATCATTGTATTGTTAACCGTGATTGTGAGAGTGAAATATGATGCAATAAATATATGAGAATCAACGCCACTGTTAACATGAATTGTAGGATAACTATAGTACATGAAAAAGTGATTTAACTATATTTGTGAATTGTGGGATTAAAACTACATATGAAATCATAAACATTTAATTGTATTGTGATACATATTCGTTAAACAAAATAAAAGATTAAAAAAAGTATCAGAATAAACTAAGAGTGAGATTATATGTACTAGTTCAGCTCTAGAAATTATGTAATTAAATTGCTTTTACTGGGTAGCTCATTCATCTTTATTTTTTTCTAAAACAAAAAAATCAAGAATAAGTTCAAGACCAATCAGAATAGTAATGAAACCTATGTATTGTACAAAACATGCATTGACATCAATTAGAAATTATCTAGTTATCATGTAAAGGCCCAAAATTTTAAAGAAAATAAATTTATTATCTTTAATGCGAAAGCAAGCAATAATATCAGGGTTTACATTCCTTATACAGTAAATTAAAATGCTCAATAAGATTATGAGACTGTCCATTCTATATTTCTTCATACAAAAGACAAACGGTAATTAAAAATAAATAAATAGATATCCTAGGGATTAACTTTTACTAGCACTTGAAAGGAGTCCAGGAGGTGAACTACTCACAATCCTCTTGCTGATTGGCTTAGTCTTCTTGATCTGAAATGGTTAATAAAAGGGAGTCTTCTTGATCTCAGTAAAAATATCACACTAATAACTGATACAGAAAACTGAAGGTTGGTAAAATAAAATAAAAAAATAAGGGAGCCCTTGATTTAGGTAAATACATTTAACTCTAAAATGTTTTATTCCATACTTACCGTTACAGATTTTTCTAAAATCAACCTATGAAGACAAATAACCATGTGATGTTTTATTTTCGTTCATAAGATCAGTAATTCTTCCTTTTAACCTACTTACTAGGACCCCTGGAGGTCCATAGGGATATCCCTCTACTCTGGACCCAGTACCAAGATTTGACAATTAACCCGGCTGTCTCCATACCCTGTCCGATAATGGACGCCAAAAATATCATCGCCTCGATACCTCATCTGGTATGAGGGTAAATCATATCTCCCAAAACCCTTCCGATATGGGACTTCTCAGCCATGTCTGACTGAGGTAATGTCCATTGTAGGATTCGTTATGTACCGGGTCCGTCTATCCTTTCCTAGGATGTCCAGTAAGCTTTCATTTATTTAGATTCTCATCATCCAAATAACTACCAAAGCATACCAATGTCTCATTTCATATTCACTAATTAATTTAAACGACATTTAAGCAAGCGATATAATTTAACATAACCGAATAACCAAGTAACCAGATAACCAAATAAACAATGTAAGAGGAATCAAATAAACCAAATAATCAAGAAGAGCATAAAAACTATCAATTTAAATACGCACAATATAATAGTAAGAAATTTAGGCAATACAAAAAAATAAATAGAGAATCAGGACAAATATGAACTAATCAGTTTTGGCTCCACTAGTAACCCGTAATTATTTTGAGAATTTTTTTAAATTTTTATAAAACACATAATTATAGATTATTTATTCTCAATTTACTGTAACAGAGAGTAGGGTGAGGGATCTTTACCCAGATTAGTGTTTCGAAATATCGTACTATCTACTATGCCTCCTAACAGGTCCTAGGTTTCTTGAATTTTTTCTACGGGAATCAAAATACTCGTCACGTACCTAAAAATATCCCAGAAATCTAAAATCCATGTTAAAAACCCTTTCAGGCCAATTTTAGGGTTCTGGCACGGTGGCGCTGCCATGCTCCGGTGCCGACTATGCCGTCCACGGTAGCGGTTCGCCTCGGCCTGGTCGATTTTATACGTATCCCTACAGAAAACACATTAGGGAGCCTTTGTTAGCTAGAAAATTGAAAGAAACGGAACCTACTAGCAGGACAGGTGGGGGGGGGGGGGGGGAGGGGAGGAGGCTCCGGGTGCGGCGGCTCTGTCGATTTTCTTTCGACTCAATCACTATCCCTTTTACTACGATATGACTATAGAGAAGCTCGAAATTGAGTTCCGAGCGCGGAGAGAAAAATTTTACCTTTTTGACGATTGATGATGGCTCTAGTGCGGTGGCGGCCGGGGATCGGCCTCCTTCTCAGCATTTGGTTCTTCTTCTCCGACGAGGGCTGAGCAGTTAGGGTTAGGTTCTCCATGACATGATATTTAAATAACCATCTTGTGTCGATATAAACTGTCTGTTCGGGCACGTGTGGCCCTTTCTCTTCCGTTGGATCTATCCTATTCAGGGAATGAATCTTGGCTGCACAATCGGATTAAATCTGACCATTCGATCATGTTTAAAGAGAGAATACATCTGAACCGTTCATGCGCGCAGGATTAAATTTGGGCCGTCGAATTGCTTGTATGACTTCCTGTGTGATGCTGATGTCAACAGGGTTGCCACGCGATGTGTTCTGGTTTGTTGGGACTGCTGCTGTCCTACATGGTCAAACTTCTCTTTTTTGCGTTTTAACCCTCTGTTTTTAAATTTTCTTTCAAAGACCCCCCTCCGAATTCAAAATTTTACCAATTTTTCCTAAATTTATTTTTAATTTCGTCTCTAATTCATTTTTTCTCAAAATTTCAATAAAATTAACTTAAAATAAATTGAATCAATTATTTATATAATTCTTTATAATAAAAAAAGATATTCTTGGCTAATTTTTGATCCCGGATATTAGATATCGAACTTTGAACTATTATCTAGTTTTTAGAATTAGTGATGTCTCATACTCCTAGAATATTTGTTTTCTTTCTATTAATATTACAAGAGTTGGGATTGTAAACAAATTTAATTTTCTGCATTTATATTAGTTTGACATAATATCTACCAAAGGTCGGTAGACATGAACACTCGTGACTCCATCTAAACTACAAATTGTTACAAACAATTCACAACACTTTATGAAATTTTTGGATGACTCTGTATCCTCCATTTTCTTTTTAAAGGGGACATTTTTTTTACTATAAATAAAAAAAAAAGATAAATATCACCTATATTAAACAGTACAGATTAAAGAAAAGAAATATTAAGTGTTATTATATGTTGATTGAGAATATTATATGACATACCCTGACTCTCTATGGATTCTTATTACAGGTCCATATGGACAAATATTATAAGAAAGGAAAACAAAATTCAACTAGTGTTGTAACTGGTTGGTGGAATTTAGATATATTTTAATTTTTATTTTAATTTTTCAAAATTTTATCTTTTGTAAACTTTTAATAATTTGTCTTCTACTATCTTAATTAATTATATAGAATAAGATAAATTTTACAAACATTATTTATTTATTTTGAATATTGTCTAAAATTAAAATATTAAATATCTAAATAAAATTATGCATATATTACGAGTTTAATCAATTATTCAAATACATAATTTGAAACTCTTGGATGTGAGCAATAATTAACTAACCCACTATAAATATTTCAATACTTAGATTGGATTAATTTGAATATTTGTAATACCTGTGCTTGAAAATTTAGCTGGGGATTAATTTTAATATTTTAAAAATATTAAAAAAATTAAATTAATTTATTTTAATTTTTGTTGAATTTATGGAAAAAAAAAATAGGTTATGGATGAAATTAAAAATAATTTTGAAAAAAATAGGTAAAAATTTGGGTTCGTATGGTATTTTTAAAAGAAAATTCAAAAATTGGGCGTCAAAGTGCAAATAATTAAAATTTTGCCACATAGGACGCCTAGTCAGCAACCCCAATGAACCGGAGCACAAGGTTTTCAGATAATTTCTGGATCAGTTCGTCATTATATTTATCGATAATATCCTACTCTATTCAAAAAGCAGAGAGGAACACGCTCACCATTTGACTTAGTTTTTACAGGTTCTTAGATAAAAGAAGTATGCGAAATTGAGTAAGTGTGGGTTCTGGCTTGAGCAAACTACCTTCTTGGGGAATGTCATATCTAGGGATTGAGTGTCAGTGAACCCCAAAAAAGTTGAGGTAGTGCTTGATTGGAAGAAATTGACCTCGATCGAGGAGATTCATAGCTTTTTGGGGATGACAGGTTATTACCGCAGGTTTGTGGAAGGATTTTCTAGCCCAACTGCTCATTTGACTCAGTTCATAAAGAAGAACGTTAAGTTTGAGCAGAATGAGGACAGTGAAAAGAGTTTTTCAGAACTAAAGAAGCGATTGACTACTACACTTGTGTTGGCCTTGTCGTGTGGGACGAGTGGACATACAGTTTATAGTGATGCCTCTTACCTAGGGTTGAGTTGTGTTCTGATACAGTATGGGAAAGTCATAGCTTACGGGTCCTGACAATTGAAGAGTCATGACAAAAACTACCCCACCCATAACTTAGAACTTGCCGTGATTATCCACGCCTTGAAGACTTAGCGCCATTACTTGTATGGGGAGATGTTTCAGATCTATACCGACCGTAAAAGCTTGAAACACATATTCACTTAAAAGAATCTCAACATGCATCAGAGACGATGGATAGAACTCCTCAATGACTACGTTTACAACACTTTATATCACCCGGGTAAGGGCAACGATCACAGCCGACGCACTCAGCAGAAGAAGTGCAGGTATGTTAGCTCACTTAATGTTTCAGAATGTAAGGTAATACGCACAACAGGTACGACTTCAGGACCTGAAGAGAGTTACATGCTTGGCCCACCTGACTATTCAACTTGAGTTGATCCAGAGAATAAAGGAAGCTCAATCTATCGATTCCACCCTAGTAACCCTTAGGAAAGATGCAGAACAGCGAGTAAATTCAGAATTTCGAGTCTCTACTAATGGGTTACTCAGATTTTAGGATAAGGTGTGTGTCCCATGTGACAGTGAGCTGAAAAGGAACATTATAACAGAGGCTCATAGCTCAAAGTTTATCATGCATTCCGGAAGCACTAAAATGTATCAAAGTATGTGACCCTAATTTTGGTGGAACGGGATGAAAAGAGAGGTGACCGAATTTATTTTTAAGTGTCTAGTGTGTCAGCAGGTCAAGACAGAGCATCAACGCTCAGGCGGGCTACTTCAGCCATTACTGATTTCAGAGTGAAAGTGAGAACACTTCACAATAGATTTCGTGATAGGATTGCCTAGGGCACGCTTGGGATATGATGTCATTTTGGTAATTATTGATCGGCTCACTAAGTCTTCTCACTTCTTGACCATCAAGATGACCGACCCCTTAGACAAGCTAGTAAGAATGTATATCCGGGAGATAGTCAGGATACATGAAGTGCTAGTGACAGTAGTATCTGATAGGGACCCCAGGTTCACTTTTCGGTTCTAGTCTAGTTTTCAGTAAACCATGAGAATGAAACTGTCTCTTAGTACCGCATTCTACCCTCAGACCGATGGACAATCAGAAAGGACGATCCACATACTGGAGGATATGCTCCAAGCTTGTGTTCTTGATTTCGTGGGCTATTGAGATGATCATTTACAGGTTGACCAAAGAAAAACTTCCAGTCGCGAAAGTGAGTTGGCGGAGCTGCCGCACCCGAAAAACTTCACCGACGATAGGTTTTCATTTTTTAATTTTTTTCGACCAACCGAGTCCCCTTAATGTATTTTTTTTGCAGGTATATATATAAAGCCGACCGAAACCGATAAAAACTTGCCAAAAATGGCAAGGCCGAGGCAAACCACTGCCGCGGGCGGTGGTGCCATCACTGGAGCACGGTGGTGTCACCATGCCAAAACTCCGAAATTGACTTGAAAGGATTTTTTACACCGATTTTGGATTTTTAAGGTATTTTTAGGTACATGACAAGTGTTTTGGAATCCGTATGGATAATTCAAGAAACCCGAGAACTGCCAGTAGGTGCAGTAGAAAGTTCAATATTTGGGACACCGATTCGAGTAAGGATCCATCACCTTTTTCTTTGTTACGGCAAATTGAAGCTTAATAATTAATTATTGTGTATTTTTATGAAAAATTAGAGAACCCTAAAAATAATTACAGGTCAGTAGTAGAGCTAGAACCAGTTAGTTCACAATTGTTTTGATTTTCTATTTATTTTCCTATATTATCTACATTTGTTTACTATTAACTGTGTGTAACTCAATTGATGATTTTTAGGATCTTTTTGGTTATTTTGTTATTTGTTTCCCCTACATTGCGTGCTGGTATTCCAGTCATTGGTTATTTGGCGGTGTGAAAATAAATTGTTGTTTAAATGAATGGTGACTATAAAATGAGATATGGTTATTGCATGGTTGATTATTATGCTGATGGAAGTCTGTATAGGAAAGACTTATTGGGTACGCAGGAAAAGGCAGACGAGCCCACTACATAAGGAACCTTACCATGAATGTTACCTTAGTAGGACGGGGCTGGGAAGTCCCTTAGCAGAAAAGTTTGAGAGATATGGTTCACCCTCATACTGGATAGGGTATCAAGGTGGTGGCATGTTTGGCGTCCATACCGGACAGGGCATAGGGACGATCGCCGGTTAACTGTTTAATTGGATATTGGGTTCACGAGTAAAAAGACATCCTTATGGACCCCCAGGAGTACCGGTAAGCGGGTAAAAATATAAAATGATCCTTTTTGTTATCTTCTATGTGATAAATAATAGTGCATGAATATAAGTTTCCATAAGTTATTATTGTGAGAGATTTGTTACATAAATATGAAATAAATAGGTTTTTTTATAGTAAATGAATTTACAATAAATTAAGGGCTCCATTGGTTATTTTTCTAATTTTTACCAATTTTCGATTTTTCGTATCTGTTACTTGTGTGATATTCTTATTGGGTTAGTATAGCTCACTTATTCATTAATTATTTCAGATCAAGAGGACCAAGATGCAGATTCCGATCAACAAGGGAGTTGTAAATAGTTCACCAACCAGACTTCCTTCAAGAGCTAGTGAAGGTCATCCTAGGATTACTTAATTATTTGTCTTTCATTTATTTCTTTGATTTTTATTTGTTCTTTTAAAAAGGACATTCTCGTAGCCCTATTAGAAATTCTAAAATATTGTGTAAGGAATGTAAACCCTAACTCTATTATTTCACTTCTGTATTTAATTTATGACTTTATTTCCATTTAAGTTCCGGGCCCTTACAGTTGGTATCAGAGTCTCGTTTCTCATAACTATTCCTTACACAAAGACTTTAAAATATTAAATACAAACTTTCACCCAACCCTTTCTTGTGAAAAAGAAGTACAAAGACACGAGAAAATGAGGTCCCTTACTGAACAGGGCAGCCCGAGACAGGTCACTTTGAAAGGATATCGATCAGCTCTTCGAGATTTTAGAGAGACTCATCCCTGCCTAGTAAGTCAGAGAAAAGAGGAGGAAATTGCTTGACCCTCTAGCACTTCGACAATATGACCCACCCCTACAACGAGAGGATCTAACACTGCCTCGTTGTAACCCTACTCCTCCATCGTAGCATCCGAACCCGTCATAATACAATTTGGAGCTCCCATCGTATCATCCAACACTGTTACAATGCCATTCGATCCCTTCCCAACAATATTTAGCCCCTCTTCCACGGGACTCAATTTCACCTATGATGGACCTGATAGAGATTAACACGGGGGACCCTGATATATTTCTAAGAATGAACTGGTTAGTGGTGTATCACACCACCGTGAATTGTTTTCACGAGAAAATTTGTATTTAAGCTCCTAACGAAGAGTCATTTACAAGCTAATAAAAGTTTTGAATATTATTCCTTCATAGCAATTTTCTTATTACATAGCTCCTTAACTCAGTTGTTTTCTCTACACTAGATAAACTTAAGAAAGAAATTTGTATCCAAGAGATCTCGGTAGTTCGAGACTTCCCGTATGTATTTTCTAATGAACTTCCCAGACTACCAGTGGACAGGGAAATTGAGTTCACCATAAACCTTTAACTTGGCACGCAGCCTATCTTAGTTTTTCATTACTACATAAGTCATCTAGAGATGGAAGAGTTGAAGAAATAAATCAAGAAATTATAGGACAGTGGGTTCATTCGACACAGTATTTCTCCTTGGGGTGCTGGAGTCACATTTGCAAGGAAAGGGAATGAGACATTAAGTTTATGTATTGACTGCAGGGGATTTGTAACGGTCTCAAAAATTAAAAGAAAATGTATATAAAAAATTCTAAGTGCGGAAGCGAAATAAAATAGATTATGGTTAACGTCCCTTACACAATAACCAAAACGTATTAAAGATATGAAAGAATAAGCTAACTAAAGGAAATACTAGAAATAAATGTTATAAGGAAAACTATAAAATCTTTAGGCTTCTACTCACCGTCTTCCTGCGGAACGGTCTCGGGAACCAAGTCCTCTTGATCTGAAATGGTTAAGTAAGGAATGAGCTACACTACCCCAGTAAAAATGTTACACTATCTCACTGTCACAGAAATAAATGTTGATAGAAAACAAAAACAACTAATGGAGCACAATTTGTAACAAATTCATTTATCAATAATAATACCATTTACTATTCACTTACCTCGGTGAGATTCATGAAAACAACTTATGAAAACAATAACATTATAAATATCATGAAATCATACGCACTCTGTAACATAACACTTGTCATACTTTTGTATTTTAATCATCAGGCAACAAATTTCCTCTTTTATCAGCCTACTAGTATCCATGAGGATCCATAGGGGTCCCCACTACACATGAACCATTCACCTTAACAACTTAATTCCAGGGCCGTCCCAATACCCCGTCCGGTATGGGCGCCAAAACAATAAACCTCAATACCCCATCCGGTATGAGGATGAAGCGGGTCGTCCCCATACCCCGTCCGGTATGAGTGCCAAAATATTTAAAGTCTCCATACCCCATCCGGTATGAGATAACATTCCCGGTAGGGTTTCCTATGGACCTGGTCCGTCCACCATTTCTCAGGATATCTAGTGAGGCTATCAACTTACCCAATTATCAATTCAATCCCATTCCTATTTATCCTTAGTCTTCGTTACCCATTCAAACATAACTATTTAAGCAAGTAACGTGCATACACAAGGCAAGCATATATTAAATTCAAAAAATCAAGCAGCAGTGAAGCAAATAGTGATTCATGCATTCAAAATCATAAAATAAATAAGCCACATACCGTAACATATTTAAAACTGTAAAATAAATAAAACAGGAACTGACCGAAAAATATATCAGATTCGGACTCCATTAGCAACCTTAATTAATTAATTATACATATTTATTAATTCATAAAATACCGTTTTATCATTTATTAAACTTTAATTCCGTGATAGAAAATAGGGTGAGAGATCCTTACTTGATTTGGAGTCTAAAACCGATTTTTCACTGCGCCTATGGGCAGTCCCTAAATTCCCTAAATTTCTCCCTAGGAACTGAAACACACTTCCAGTACCTATACATGTCCCCAAATAACTCAAAATCAGACCCAGGGCCTATTCAGCCAATTTCGAAATTCTGACACGGCGGCTCCGTCGTGCTCCGGCGACGGCGCTGCCGCCGGCGATAGTGATCCGCCTTGGGTTGGCTATTTTCAGCCGTTTTCGATCAAATTCAGCCAAACTAGCACCAGTTCCTGCGAGAAAATACACGTAAGGCCCTCGGTGGGCCGAAAAAACACAAAAAATCGAGACTTACCGGTGGCGGAGCTCTCCGGTGCGGTGGCTCCTCCAACGTGAGTCACTATTTGGTGTTTTATTCCGGTCAACCTGTAGAGAAATGAACGGTGGTCATAATGGTGGAAAAACTACATTGAACAGGAATCGAGAAGGGCCTTATCGGAGGCAAAATCGAGGAAACCTGGGGCGGCGCCGCTGGGCTTCAGCGGCGTTTTTCGGCCAATTGACTGGTGGTTTGGCTCCGATTTGGCCACAAGTGGGTTTAGAATCAAAATCCGAGCCAAGAGGAAAATGTTTACCTCGTTTAGCGGCAGGAAAGTGCTCCGGTGCGTCGGCAGGAGGCAGCGGTCGGTTCCCCAGATGGCTAGGCAGTCTTTTTCAGCGAGGGCTTTGGCGGCTAGGGTTTGGGTTTGGGTGTGGATGAGATTATTTATAACCTCCCGCTTTTAATCTGAACCGTCCGTTGCGATTTAATCTGGTCCATCCGATCGCGATTAAATTAAAAATGAATCTGGACTGTCCATCGCGATGCGATCTGGACTGTCCATCGCGATGCGATCTGGACTGTCCGTGCGTGATTCAATCTGGGCCGTCCGCACGCATGCAATCTGGGCCGTCTGCACGCGCTTTTGATCTGGGTCGTCCGTGCACGCGGGGACGGATCTCAGCCATCCGATCGCGCGCACGCGGATCGCCCACGTGGCTCCGTTCCGCATGGCCTCCCGCGTCAGTGTCTCTGCCATGCGGTGTGTCCTGATTGGTTGGGGCTGCTGACCGGGCTGCTGACGGGGCTACTAACATGGCGCAATTTTTCTAAATTATATTTTGACCTCCGATTTTTTATTTTTTTAAAAAAAAACACCCCCATAATCTGAATTTTCACCCCTTTTTTTCAAAATTATTTTCAATTAAGTCCCAAAAATAATTTTACCCCTTTTATCATTATTATTATTTTTATTTCTATTTAATTAAATTAAATTAAATTAAAACCATATATTATTACATAAACAATCATTTAATTCATATAGAATTTACAAAAAATTAAAATAAAACAAAATAATATTCATAAAAATAATAATAAATTTGGGGTATTACAAGATTGAACAGGGTCATAATCAAGAACAAGTACCCCTCCCCAAGATCGATGACTTTTTGTTATCAATTGCAGGGTGTCTAGGTCTTCTCCAAAATAGACATGCGTTTAGGTTATACTGTGCGTAACTCAATTAATGATTTTTAGGGTCTTTTTGGTTATTCTATTATTCGTTTCCCCTGCATTGTGTGCTGGTATTCCGGTCATTGGTTATTTGGGGGTATGAAACTATATTGTTATTTAAATGAACGGTGAGTATAAAATGATATATGGTTATTGCATGATTGATTATTATGCTAATATTGATCTGTATAGGAAAGACTTACTGGGTACCCGAAAAAGGGTGGACGGGCTCGGTACATAGGGAACTCTACCGTGAATGTTACCTCAGTAGGACGGGGCTGGGAAGTCCCTTATGAGGAAGGTTTGGGAGATATAGTTCACCCTCATATCGGATAAGGTATCGAGATGGTGGCATGTTTGGCGCCCATACTAGATGGGGTATGGGGACGACCAGTTAACTGTTTAATTGGATATTGAGTCATGAGTAGGAGGACATCCCTATGGACCCCTAGGAGTACCGGTAAACGAGTAAGAATATAAAATGATCATTTTTTATTATCTTCTATGTGATAAATAATAGTGCATGAATATGAGTTTTCATAAATTATTATTGGGAGAGACTTGTTATATAAATATAAAATAAATAACTTACTTTATAGTAAATGAATTTACAATAAATTAAGAGTTCTATTAGTTGTTTTTCTGATTTTTATTAATATTCAGTTTTTCGTATCTATTATTAGTGTGCTATTCTTACTGAGTTAGTGTAGTTCACCCCTTCATTAACTATTTCAGATCAAGAAAACCAAGATCTAGATTCCCATCAACAAGGGGATTGTAAATAGTTCACCACCACGACTTCCTTCAAGAGCTAATGAATGTCGTCTTAGGATTGCTTAGTTATTTGTCTTTCGTTTATTTCTTTGATTTTTATTTGTTCTTTTCGAAAAAAAAAATTTCGTAATCCTATTGGGCATTATAAAGTATTGTGTAAAGAATGTAAACCCTAACTTTATTATTTCCCTTCTGCATTTAATTTATAATTTTATTTTTATTTAAGTTCTGGGCATTTACAATATTATTTATATTTTAATTTAATTTAAAACTTAAACCAAGATTTATTTTAAATTAAAATTGAACTTGTTAAAGTTTAAATAAAAAATAAAGAATTGTTAAAGCTCCAAGCCGATTGATTTTAAACTTTATTTTTAGAACTTAAATAAGTTGGAAATAGATACAATCTAATATGATCAAAACTTGAAAACAAATTATATTAAAATAAAGTAAATATTTTTATTATATAATTACGTGGATTAATTGATAATAATCTAGAGTTGTGATTAGCAATTTTTGGTGAAGAAAATGTAAATTTGATTTGATACCAGCAAAATGGGGATGTGTGTGTGTGTGTGTGTATTAAATACTTTACAAAAGAACCCTTTTGGTTGAATAATCTGTTAAATTTTAATTGTACTAATTATGATTTAATTAGAAATTTTCATAACAATTAATTAGCATAATTTTTAATTTAGCAACATTTTTAGTTAAATATTTACATACTAAAGAAATTCTACATTTAATTAAAATTAAGTATTTCTTTTGTAAATTTTTATTAAGAAGTGAAAATACAAATTCTGTTGTTATATGATTAAAAATTAAGTGGAGTTTCTTTTATACATTAAATTATAATTAAATTTTACGTATTAAATGATTAAATTTAAAAATAAAATAAAAGAATAAATTTAAACACACAGTTCATATTGGTTCTTGTATTTAATTGAAAAAAATTAGTCATACGAATTTTATAAGATTATTAAGTAACACAATTAAATGAGATAAATGTTAAAATTTAGCAAGATAAGACAGAATATTAAATTTTAATAATAATAATAATAATACCACAATTGCTCTCATTGGTTTTGTACAAAGACAACAATAAAAAATAAATAATAAAATTGCTTAAGCCCTTTTTTCCCTATATTTAACATATTTAATTTTTAATAAAAGTTTATACATATATATACAATAAAAACAGCACAATGAATATTTTTTAACAAAAACATAAAAAAAAAAAAAACATAACCCAACTCAAATCCACATGCATATTAACAACAATGTTGTTTTAAATTTTGAAAATAAATATTTTATGTATATTTTATATTTATTTTAAAAAATATCTGATGTATATTTTAAAAAAATTTAATAATTATTTATATATAAATTTGTTAACCGATTACTCTCTCTTAATTATTATAATAAAAAAATTTTTTATTAATTTTATCTGTTGATATAAACACATTATTGAATTATGTTAAATTTTATACATTTTTTTTTATTTTGTTATATTGTATTATGATTGTGTGATATTTAAATATTAATTTTTTCAACAAATAATATAATAAATAATATCATAATTTTTAAAAAAGAACATCACAAAAGATATGTGACATTACTCAGAATTCACACCAAAACTAATCAAGTGAAAAAAAGAATAAATAAAAAAAAAAAGATGAGTTAATGCAAATATAATTTTATTTAAAAGAAATATTGACCCAAAATTTCATGTAGTTATTGGTTCAATTTTCTTATAGAACTCGGTACTTTTTTCACACAGAAATTAAGTTTTAAGATTCCCAATTTGATCAAATACAAATCATATATACTATAATTGGGAAATTTACGAGTAAAATATTCATGGACTTACAAATATTCATTTTAAAATTGGTGCAAGTATGCTGGAGAATTTGCTTATGGCATCTCACTTTTAGCTTCTAATGGTTATGAGAAAGCTTTATTTGCAGATTCCTAATGATCCGCAAGCATGTACTTTTCAACAAATTTTCTGACTATTTCAATCAATCTGCCGGCGTCTCCTGGTTTTTTCTCTTGACTTTTTCAGTTGATTTCTTCACCTCCTTGTTGACACTACTGCAAAATGGTGTTTGTAAATTCAGCCAATTGGCAATTGTTTGTTACTCCTTGTTTGGGAGCATCAACTTATCATTCATTAAAGGGTATACAAATTCAAATTCCATTTGGTGAAAAAAAAAAAAAAAAATTCTGCTGATGCATAAAAAATGGATCAAATTCTCACCTGGGTACTCGTTTTAATCCTTTTTCTCTCTGGATCAATCAATTCCGAGGAGGAAGATGTGAATCAATCATTGGTTCAGTTCTTTGAAAAGCTGTCTGCTGGCAACGTTCAAGATGGATGGGGTTGGAACATGAATTCAGACCCTTGCGCTGACAAATGGATTGGAATTAAATGTGATTCGAAGTCGAGATTCGTTAGGAAAATAGTTCTTGAAGAGATGAATCTTTCAGGAATTCTTGATGCTGATTCTCTCTGCAGAACAACTTCTCTTGTTCACTTGAGCCTTAAAGGCAACAATATTACTTCGTCAGTGCCTAAAGAGTTGGGAAACTGCAAAGGTCTAACTCACTTGTATTTAAACAGGAATCACTTCTCAGGTAGTCTTCCTGACTCTCTATCTCTGTTAAGTAATTTGAAGAGGCTTGAAATAGCAGACAACAAATTTTCTGGTGAGCTTCCTGCGGATCTTCTGCGAATTTCAGGCTTGATTACTCTCTTTGCAGAAAATAATGAGCTTTCTGGAAGGATACCCAACTTTGATTTCTCTGATCTTGTGCAGTTCAATGTCTCTAACAACAATCTTAGTGGCCCAATTCCTGATGTCAAAGGCAGATTAACTGCAGACAGCTTTGCAGGAAATCCAGGACTGTGTGGTCCTCCACTCCCAATTGAATGTCCACCATCTGCTTCAACTCCAAAAGACAAGCCAAAAAGCTCATCGTTGGATCGTTTTCTGATCTATATAGGCTACATAATTCTCGTAGCGATTGTTGTGGTGTTCCTTGTCTTTAAATTAGTGGGTAAGAAGAAGTCCAAGGTAGCGAACTTTGAAGGCGTACAAAGGGGAAGAGTGGTTGATAACAAGTCTAGTAGTCCTTTCATTGAATTGAAGAATGGTGGGAGTAAATCTGAGTACTCAATAAGTTCAGTTGAAAATAGAACTGGGTCATCTTCACTTGTAGTTCTAACAAGTCCAATATCGAATGTATTAAAATTCGAGGATCTGCTCCGCGCACCAGCAGAATTAATGGGACGAGGAAAACACGGAAGCCTTTACAAGGTCATGCTTGAAAATGGTAGGAAAACCTTGGCTGTCAAAAGGATCAAGGAGTGGAGTATTTCAAGTGAAGATTTCAAAAGAAGAATGAGGAGATTAGATCAAGTGAGGCATCCAAATGTACTGCCCCCAGTTGCATTTTATTGCTCCAACCAAGAAAAGCTCTTGGTTTATGAATATCAGAAGAATGGAAGTCTCTTTAGGATTCTTCATGGTAACTTTATATATCATATATACCCCTTAACTCTAACCAAATTTTTTTTGCACGATGTAATTTTGATATAGTAAGTAACTCATGATCAATGTCAGGTTCCAAAAATGGACTAGTCTTTGACTGGGGAAGCAGATTAAATATCGCTGCTAGTATCGCAGAGGCCTTGGCGTTCACGCATCAGGAGCTTTGCAAAGAAGGGATACCTCATGGCAACCTGAAATCCACAAACATTTTGTTTGATGACAACATGGATCCTATAATAAGCGAATATGGGCTGATGATAGCTGAGAATCAAGGTCAACAATCATCAGTTTCTGCATCGTTGACCTACGAAAACAATGATTCAAGTGATGATCATCAAGGCCAAGTTTACAGAGATTTCAAGGGTGATGTTTGTGGATTTGGTTTGATCCTTCTCGAGCTGCTAACAGGAAAGCTGGTGAAGAACAATGGGTTGAATTTGGGAAGTTGGGTGAAGTCGGTGATTGAAGAAGAATGGACTGGTGAAGTTTTTGACGAGGCATTGTCATCAGGAGGAGCAAGTGAAGAGAGGATGGTGAGGCTTTTACAGGTTGCATTGAAGTGCATAAACCCTAATTTTGGGGAAAGGCCAGACCTGAAACAAGTTGCTGGGGTCATAAATTCTATTAAAGAGGAAGAAGAGATATCCATAAGCTCAGAGCAATGACATATAAGATGAAGCACTTGACACTTTCTTGCTTAACCATTATTGTTTTCTTTTCTTGAAAATATAATCTGTGATTTCTCAAACATGTAATCTTCTTTATAAATCCTATAATTTATATTTAGAGGGGGTTGTGATGGCTGAATACCTTTATATATATATATATACATATATATATATGTATACATATATCAGCATATGAATCTTCAATAGAGGGAGAATTTAATAAATTTATAGTACAGTATGTTCCGATAGTGATGATAAGCTAAATTGCATTTGTCAAATCCACTAAAGGAAGGAAAGGTGGTTAGTGATGATAAGCTGTTGTTAGTTGGCACCAAAATAAATGTTTTTAAGGTGTGCCATGCGTGCAGTAGAAAAGGCAAAAGAGACCCACCACATATTTCTGTCCACCAATATATATATATATATATATACGCGTATTATTGATGACCATCGAAGAGGAAACTTCAGTTCCTAAGAAAAAGAATGAAAATGAACCATCAGTGTCTCCAAACTCTTAAAATTACATGTTAATTAGGTTTGTTGTAGTTGATTGAGTGAGTAGGGTTGACTTAAATGTAAATCTCTTTTGACTTTTGTTATTGTTTAGGTTTTTTGGAGAAAGTGCCAAAATCGGCGGAAGAAATGCCGTCAAACTTTCATGATGATGATTAATTAAACAAGTTTCTCTGCAAACATCAATGTCGCATGTGACCTCCATCCATACTCAGGTTTTATCTCTCTTTTAACCTTATTTACTTATATTCCATATTTCTTTTCTTTTCTTTTCTAACATTCTTATTTATTTCTTTTTTTAAGCCTTATGTTTTTTTTTTTTTTAATACCATAATCTTTTTCATCTTTACCAGACTAATTAAAGATCACAAAAATTATGTATGAGGATAAAATAAAAATAGACTAATGTTTAACTAGAATGGCTATTCAAATCTTAATTGACATTTTAAAGAGAGAAAAAAAAAAAAAAAAAAAAAAAAAAAAAGGAGTAAATGCTTCAATCATTTAACTAACCAGCCAACAATTTTACCAACTACTGATTTTACTTTTAACATTTTGATTGGAGTAACAGAAGTATAATCCAAGATTTGACTTTGAGCACTGTAATCTCCATGCGCATTTCCAGTGTGAACATTCCAAGATCATCACTAGAGTCTGTTGTCTCACATGTTTACTTTAATATATATATAAATATAATTCACATGGCGCAAACCCCATTTGAAATAAAGCCTCCTTCATCACCAACTCTCCAACCATAAATATTTCTTTTCTCTCTCAAATCTATCATTGTTGAATTCTCCAGCTACCCATCTTCACCTTTTCTCTTATTACTCTTTCCCCATTCTTGCCCAATGTAATTTCGTCTCTTCAATCTCAATTCTTTTCTTTTCTTTTCTTTTCTATCTCCTCTTAATCTCTGGGATTTCTGGGTTATTTGATCCTTTGCTTATCTCCCTCTTGTTCTACCCGCAGAATAAATTCTTGGCTTGTTATGTTCCATCATCTTTTACGATCTTAAAGCAAGAAGCAACCAGAAAATGTCTCAGAAACTGTAACCCAATTCATCTTTAAGCCTAATCCATTCATTAAAATGACTAGAATTCTACAAGAAATCAATCAGACAGATGGGGTTTTGATTCACCCACCTCCTCCAGTTTCACTCTCTTTAACTCCTTACTACAGTGTTCCACAATCTACTCCATCGTCATCATCAGCTTTGAGCAAAATCAGTCCAGTGCTTCTTCTGATAATAGCAATTCTAGCTCTCATCGTCTTCATCTCTGGTCTTCTCCATTTACTTTTCAGATTTTTAATAAAGCGGCCATCTTTTTCCACAATCTACCAATCCAATCGATACCCGCAAACCTCCACCTCTCAAACTCTTCAAAGACAATTGCAGCATCTCTTTCGCTTGCACGACTCAGGCCTAGACCAAGTTTCCATTGATGCCTTGCCTGTGTTCTGCTACAAAGACATAGTGGGACTAAAGGAGCCATTTGATTGTGCTGTTTGTTTATGTGAATTCTCAGATCGTGACAAGCTCAGATTACTCCCGGCCTGTAGTCATGCCTTTCACATCGATTGTATTGACACCTGGCTTCTCTCAAACTCTTCGTGTCCTCTCTGCAGAGGGACCCTTTCAAGTTCTGGCCTTTTGGTCGAAATCCCACTACTCGATCTGCAAATCTCGGGAGAAACGCAAAATGGGGTCTCCATTGATGGAGAAAATACGTTGTCTTCTGGTCATAATACAGTGATTAAGGAAGACAAGAGTTCAAATTCAAAGAGAGTGTTTTCAGTGAGACTCGGCAAATTCAGAAGCTTAAATGAGAGTGGAAAAAATGGTGGAGAAATTGGAAATGGAGAAAGCAGTAGGTGTAATTTGGATGGGAGGAGATGTTACTCAATGGGTAGATTTCAGTATATTGTGGGGGATTACAGTCTGGAAGTAACACTAAATGATTTGAAGTTAGTGAAAGGAAGAGAAGGAGATGAAGTGGAGGGTAAGAGAATTAGTGGGAGAAGTAGAGGTGATAGCTTCTCTGTGTCCAAGACATGGCTGTGGTCTAAGAATAAGAGATTCCCAAGCTCCGCAAATACTCCAAAGGTGGCCCTGTCTCTTTCTCCTTCTTCTTCTTCTTCTTCTTCTCCTATCATGACACCGCCTAATAATGACATAACTCAAAAGGGTATAAATATGGTGTAGTCACTTCAACTTTTCTTTTTCTTTTGTGTTTTTGACTCCAGTTTTCTTTTGTTGGTCATTAAATCCATAAGATTTGTGCAAGTGCAAATTTCTGTTTTTATTTTTTGGAGAGAATGTTACAAGTTACTTCTTTTTGGGTAAGAGGTAAAATTTGTATTCCAATAGTCTAATTTTATTTAAAAAATATTATATCATTAAAATTATATATAAATATAAAAGTTTAAGGACCAATTATTTTTTTGACTAAAGTATATATTTTTATTAAGAAGTTCATTTTATTATCGATTTGTTATGAATGCCTAAATATTACTTTTTTATTAAAATTTTATAAACTTTTTTGTAAAAAAAAAAAATTTAGTAGTGTGAATGATTGTTATACATATATCACCATATAATATACCAATTTATGTATGTATATATATATATATATATATATGTTACTTAAAAAAGTATATGGATCATCTTTTAATACTTTAACCAAAATTTAATAGACGAACAGGTCCACCTTAGGCAAAAAGAAAGTGTAATGAGCATGAAGTGGAGTACATCATGCATGTTAATTATTAATTAATTAAAAATATTAGTTGAATAAATAAATTTACATATTTTTTTTAACAGTTATACATAGCTTCATCAACTGCAAAAATCTTTGTAATAATAACTAATTATTATAGACAAACAATTAAATATTATTTTATATATGTATAGAAATTGTATTATATTTTAACTAATTACGGATATTTTTTACAATGTTTTAATTGTATCTTCTTCATATAATAATAATGAAACGATCGCTAATGATCTTTGAAATATATTTAAATCTTAAATTATTAAATTTTAAATATATAAATACAATAATTTAAATTTTAAATTAATTATAATATTTCGCATCAAGTATTACTAGTTTATTGGTGGTAGTAGTTTTATAATTTATCTGATTTGATTCGTTTTCAATAGTCATAAGATAATTATTTTAGAGTGATTTTTTTTTTTTGTGTCAACAGATAATTTTTATTATACTCTTAATTTTTGAATAATGAAAATTAATTATACAAATTTTACCTAAATAATATATACATGTAGTAAATAAAAAAGAATGTTAAAGAGGGTCGTCAAATTTCTTAATTTGACACAAAGTACTTACTTATACATATTAAATTGAATAAGTACATTAAGCTTAATAAAATTATTTTGTTATATTCAAACTAGTATCAATTCAATCCTTTATCCGAATTAGTTTCCGTTATAAAATGGATAGATGTATGTATTTTTTAAATGTTCTAACAATTTTAAATTTATTTCAATCAAAATAATCTATAATTGTTATTACATTTTGTGATAATAAAAATATATTATTTTGAGATATATTGTAAATCATATTTCTTTGACCAATCCTTCTTAATTAATATGTTTTGGTGAAAGAATTTTCTACGAAGATGAACTTTTTCTTTAGTTGTAATAAGACATGACCCATAGACGATCATATTCTATTTTCTCTAATTTTATTTTATAAAAAAATAAAGCTACAAAAATATATTAAACAAAATTCAAAAAGATCGGAGTAGCGTGTCGGAGATTTTTACAAGCCAACTTTTTTGCTCTTTCTCAAGTTCCCCTCCATGGGGACTGAGATGCAGAAGTCTACAGTTAGGGTCACGAACATACCACAAACTGTGACAGCCAAAGACCTTCTGCACTTCTTCGAGTCCCAATTAGGTCTCGACTCAGTCTTCGCTATAGAAATCTCCACTGACCGCAACAACTGGAAGCCCCGTACCTATGGCCGCGTCCAGTTCACTTCAATGGAGGTCAAATCCAAGGCCTACCTACTTTCTCTCCAAAACAAGTTTCTCTTCAAATCCCACAACCTCCAAATATCTGAAACCTACGATGACATCATCCCCAGGCCTATCGACGCGCACAACGGAATCGACAATGGGGTTTTGCATGTGGGTTTTATGGCGAACGAGAACCGGTTGTGTGTACTAGAGAGGTGGGAGGGAGTCAGGACTTGGCTGATGCCGGAAAGGAGAAGATTAGAGTTTTGGATATGGCAGGATGAGGAGTGTTACAAGCTTGAAATTAAGTTTGACCATGTTTTGAATGCTGTTGGATGTCGCCTTCGGGGTGCTTCCAAACCGAATGCTCTTCTTTTGAAGGTAATACTTCAACTCTTAATTTTTTCTTCCAACCAAACAAAAAAAAAAAAAAAATCCCTCCAATTTTTCTTCAGGATGTTGTTTGATGTAAAATAGGCATTTAAAAAATAGAATGTATGTATCTCTTGCTAGCTTCCATGGGAAGAATAAATGCTTGAGAATGCAAACTGTTGTTTCCGTTCTCAGATTTTGTTTTTTGGATAATCAGCTTCTGGACAATTACCGGATCTTGGTTTCTTACATCCTTTTCACTTATAGGCGATCTCAGTCCTTGAATTTCTTGATGCAGAGTTTGTAATTAAAATTATGGGGCTATACATGTTGATGTCATTAGCTTGATGCTATTTCGGTTTATTTTTATTTGTATAACACATTGTAGAATGAAAAACAAGGTAGAATAGAGCAGAAACTAGCCTGTGTTGAGACTGGAAACTCAGATTAGGGTTTTAGTAAAAACCTTTTTAATAAATCAACTAAGGAAATATCCGAAAAGAAAGTGTATTAAATGCTCTTGCTTCATTGAGCTTATGTTAGGTCTCTGGTGTTGTCTTACCGAGTAGCATATTTGTTAACAGATTTTAAGTTTCAAGTAAAAACCTTTTTAATAAATCAACTAAGGAAATATCCGAAAAGAAAGTGTATTAAATGCTCTTGCTTCATTGAGCTTATGTTAGGTCTCTGGTGTTGTCTTACCGAGTAGCATATTTGTTAACAGATTTTAAGTTTCATTACATCGTGCACTTTTCCGTAATAAGTCTACTCGCTAATCAATGTTGACTATCTAAAATGCTAAGTAAGGTTAGCAAAGAATGAATTGGAATTTCCTTCTATGGCCAGCTTGAAAGCAGTAGCTTTGGGTTATCTCACATCTCTTTTCGGCTATTGTTGCTCCCATCTGCTGAAATAGTATGTCCAGGCCGTGAGGTGTAGGGAATAAAATAGAACATTTGGCTATATTTGTCACTGAGCTTTTCCTAGACCACCCTAAATAATTGATCTAAGCTTATTGATTTGAATCAAGTCAATGCTGCTGCTTTTGTGTGATTTTAGTTGTAAGAGTAATATCCCTAGTATTTTAACTTTGAATTTATGGATACTGTTTATTGCTTAAAATTAATTTAAATTAATATTTCCAATTCCTGAAGCTGCTAAAGGAAGTAACAAATATCTCCGAATCATATGGAGTATGAAAGCATTTGGGCATGAAGTCTACTAGAACTTCAGCCATCTTATGTAGTGAATAAACGCCCACAACTCAAACGTAAAATTAAAGTGAGAATGGCACCATCAATAGAGTGAAGCAACATGAACTGCCACAGTATCAATAGGGTTTAGATCAAACAAGATTTGAGAAAGTAGACTTTACCATCCTAACTTCAAATTTACTGTTTCCAGGTAAAATATGGACCAAAGGTCTATCAGAAGATGTCTGGACCTGATACAGCTTCAAAATTCAGAACTGACCGATACCATATCTGCAAGGAAGATTTTGACTTTCTTTGGGTTCGTACAACAGACTTCTCTAACATCAAATCAATTGGACATTCAACTTCATTTTATTGGGATATTGGAGACGAATCGTCGGCATCTGATATTTTTTCATGTTTTCCATTTTATGAAGAAGATACGAAAAGTATAATCGGAGAGGATAAGGGAGATTTCTTATGTGAAAATGAATTAGTTCCGCTTGTAAACTGCATAGCAGCATCTAAGTTATCGTATGAGATCCTTTTTCAGCTTAACTCCCTCGTTCATTCTCAAAAGCTTAGTCTTGTTGTTGCAGATACGGATCTGATTGAGATCCTTAGCTGTTTGACCATAGATAATGCCTTGACGATTCTGCAGAAGTTACACAAGTTGGACTCTACTTGTTTTGATCCGGTGGCATTTGTAAAATCTCAATTACATGCAGTGGGGAGAAACTGTAAGATATCACCATTATCATTGAACAAAAGATTGATAGATCATAATGTGATGAGTTGTTATAGAGCACTCGTTACACCATCGAAGATTTATTGCTTGGGTCCTGAGCTTGAAACCTCTAATTATGTTGTAAAGAACTTTGCAGCATATGCATCAGATTTTATGAGAGTTACTTTTGTTGAAGAAGATTGGAGTAAGCTCCCTGCAAATGCCATTTCCACAACTGTTAAGAAAGGCATTTTTGCAAAGGCTTTTAGGACTAGAATATATCACAGGATATTGTCTATTCTTAAAAATGGGATTGTAATTGGAGCTAAAAAGTTTGAGTTTCTAGCTTTCTCAGCCAGTCAACTTCGCTCAAATTCTGTTTGGATGTTTGCTTCGAATGAAAAGTTGAGAGCAGAAGATATCAGGCAATGGATGGGCGTCTTCAATAACATTCGCAGTGTGTCCAAATGTGCAGCTAGAATGGGCCAATTGTTCAGTTCTTCTAGGCAGACATGCAATGTCCCTCTACAAGATGTGGAGATTATGCCGGATGTTGAAGTTACTTCTGGGGGTATTAAGTACTGCTTCTCTGATGGTATTGGCAAAATTTCTCTATCATTTGCTAGACAGGTCGCTCAGAAGTGTGGATTGAGTCACACTCCTTCAGCATTTCAGATTCGATATGGTGGCTTCAAAGGTGTCATTGCCATTGATTGTAATTCCTTCAGGAAGATGTCTCTGCGCAGAAGTATGCTTAAGTTTGAATCAAAGAACAGGATGCTTAATGTCACAAAGTGGAGCGACTCCATGCCTTGCTTTTTGAACCGAGAGATTATCTGCCTCTTGTCAACCTTGGGAATTAAGGATGAAAAAATTGAGGAAATGCAACAGGAACAGTTACATTTGCTGGGAAAAATGCTGACAAACAGAGAGGCGGCTCTGGATGTCCTACAAAATTTAGGCATAGCCAATTCTAAGAACATTCTGCTAAAGATGTTACTTCAAGGTTATGAGCCAAATGCCGAACCTTACCTCTCAATGATACTTCAGGCGCTCTATGATAACCAGTTGTCTGACCTAAAAACTAGATGCCGAATATTTGTACCAAAGGGCCGGATCCTTATCGGGTGCTTGGACGAAACTGGTATATTAGATTATGGTCAAGTTTACATTCATCTAACTGTGACAAAAGCAGAACTAGAATGTGAGGATCAGAGTTACTTCCGGAAGGTTGAGGAGAAAACAGCTATAGTTATGGGTAAGGTGGTTGTGACAAAAAATCCTTGTCTTCATCCAGGAGACATTAGAGTTCTTGAAGCTGTTTATGCAGTTGAGTTAGAGGAGAAAGGTTTAGTAGATTGCCTTGTTTTTCCGCAAAGAGGAAAAAGGTATTGTTCTTCTCTTGTAGTCCTTGTCTTCCTTTGTATTTTGCAGTTAAACTGTATCTTCAATTGCTATGGTTCCAATTCAGGGCTTCAGGCCATGAATCATTGAATTGTAAGGTTATCAAGGGAGTGCATAATGTTATAAAAATTTTTGGATGAGTTGATCTTTCTTCATAACCGCAGGCCTCATCCTAATGAATGCTCTGGTGGTGATCTTGATGGGGACTTATTTTTCGTAAGCTGGGATAAAGATCTCATTCCGTGTGAAACTGAGATGCCAATGGACTATACTGGGCGGAGACCTCGTATGATGGATCATGATGTGACCTTAGAGGTAGCTTTCTAATCGTGTTAAAGTTAAGCATTCTGGCACCACAGCACTGAAAATGTGACAGTGTGTTCATTCTTTGCTTCATTCTATCATTCTTCTTTTTGAAATTTTCAGGAAATTCAAAAATTTTTTGTTGATTACATGATTAACGATAATTTGGGAGCCATCTCTACTGCACATCTAGTTCATGCTGATCGGGAACCAGATAAAGCTCATAGTCAGAAATGTCTTGAATTAGCAAACCTCCATTCTATGGCTGTTGACTTTGCGAAGACAGGGGCACCTGCCGATATGCCAGGCATTCTAAGACCGAGAGAGTTTCCAGATTTCATGGAGCGAGGAGACAAGCCATATGAATCCCAAGGAGTGCTTGGAAAACTCTACCGTGCTGTTTGTGACCTAGCCAATCAAGAAAGGCCAAAGTTTGTGTGGTCAGAGAAAATTGCTGAAGCAACATATGATTGTGAACTCGAAGTCAATGGGTTTGAGGATTTTGTTGAAATTGCAAAGACGCACAGAGATATGTACGAAGAGAAAATAAGCTCATTAATGAAGTACTACGAGGCAGAAGGTGAGGATGAAATACTAACAGGTCATTTCCGCAACCGAGCAATGTATTTGCGATACGACAACAGGAGATACGGTGATATGAAGGACCGAAGCTTGTTGTCTGTGAAAAGCTTACAGAAGGAGGCTAAAGAATGGTTCGAGAGCAGCTGCAAGGAAGACGAACAACTGCAGTTGGCGTCTGCATGGTATCATGTAACCTACCATCCTTCTTACTGCCATGAAGGTATAAATTTTGTGAGCTTCCCATGGATTGTAGGAGACATTTTACTGAACATAAAATCTATTAACAGCAGAATGTTACAGTAAGCAGATAAATTATTTTATAAATAATTTTATTCATTTTCTAAGTTTCTTGTTTTTACTAAATATGTTATATATAATTTAAAATAATGTTGACTAGAGAGCTTAATTAGATTTTTTTTTTTTTTTCTGAAAAGATAAGAAATTGGAAAAACAAAAAAAAAAAAAAAAAATGCATGGGTTCTGGTTTTGTCAAAATTTATTTCTTATAAAAATCTTAAATTTAAGTACCTTTTTAATTGCTTGTTAAGTGTTAATGAGATAGTATTGAATAAAGTTTTTTTTTAAAACTTTTTTTTAGTCGATGGCAAACATTTGGCAATTAAGAGGTACTTAATTTTAATACGTCACCCAGTTATGCACATCCCGTATTAAGAGAGCATCACTATTTATATATCCAAATTTGCTCCTTCAATAAATCTTTTTTTTTTTTTTTTTTTTATAAATCCCCAGAAGGAATCCAATTAAATTGGTATCATACATGGGATTTCTAATTAACAACTATATATCCATATATAAGCAGTAAATATCTAATATATTTAAGTACTATTTAAATGCAATAAATTAAAAAGTATCATAATTAAATATTGTGGCTTAAAAACTTTGTCTACATACTTAATTTTACAAATATCTGGAGCTAATAACTATTCTGAAATTTTAATCAAATTCAACCATAAAATCTGTATATTTGATACAATTATATTATTTTTCGTAGTTAAAAAGAAAAAATAAATCAATGTTATAAAAAAAGAAAGAAAATCATAAGATTTCTTTTTTAAAAAAAAAAAAATTAATATTTTAAGGAGAAGAAAAATCATAACATTAAGAAAAAAACAAATCATAATATTAAAGAAGAAAAAACCGCAAAATAAAAAAAGAAATAAATAATAAAATTATATCATTTATAATATTATACTCTTTAATAAAATAATTCTAAAAAACATGTATATATAACATTATAATCTTTAATAAAATCAAGACATTCTTCTTAATATTATTAACAAATTAAATTTACATCATTATCCTTCAAAATCTTTTCTTGATAAGAAAAATAAAAAATAAAAAATAAAAACAATAATTGGTAAACCAACAATCCTGATCCTATCACCATCTTTATACAGACGACGTTACTACTCATTTACCAAAAACAAAATCTCTCAACTATTAAAAACAAAAAACAAATTAAATAATAAAATAAATAAAAACAAAGAACGCCGCCGTCACATTACACCGTTAGGTCAACGCTACTGCTCACGCGCCCACCTTCAAGGACCAAGAAACAACGCCACAACCGCGCGTTTCACGCGAAAGCTGTTCTCTCCTTGCTAGAAACCTCCATAGACGACGTCGTTGTGGCCGTACCTTTACCCGCACCCGGAACCGATGCCCATCGGCTCGAGAAATCGCGGTATCCACTGTAATCTCCTTCGGTTTCGAAATCACCGTTCACGCCGTGGCCTTCGTCGAAATTCAAAGCGTAACTCAATGGATCATATTGGAATTTCCCATGTCGGTTACCGGCGCCGGCGTTTTTGTTCCTGTTGAAGCGTCGGATAAAGGTTTTCCAACGAGGTCCGGCGACGATCTCCGACCATTCTCGTATCTTCTTGAAGGCTCTGATTCCCCGATCCCACCATCGACCCTCATGGTGCCTATCAGACGACGATCCTATCCGTTCCCACCAGGCTAATCTAACGGAAGATGATCTGGCGGAGCCGAAGCAAGGGAAACAGAAGCAGCAGCGCGTGTTCCTCAGCAGAGAATTAGATGCTTCTTCAGGGTCCGGATTGCTCTGGGCCATGGACGGATCTTCCATTCCCATCTATCAACTAAAACACTGAAGTCCGAGTGGTCGGTCTCCTGCTTTTCAGCTGAAAATTTCAGCGCAAACCCTAACCCCTATCTCTCGATCAATCCCCGTCTCTCACTGTGTCTGTTCAGAAGATAAACCTACGGTGCCTTGTCTGATATACATGCCAAGAACCGAAAGGTTGTAACGGGAACATTGGGGCGACCGGGTATGCGATAGAGTGACCGGTAACTGCCGGTTGATTTTTGAGGCGATCGCCTAACTGAACCGGGAAGGGATTTTTAGTAATTTATGGGGTAGTTGGATTGTGATCTGGTGCTTCGCGTGCGATAGAGATTTCCAATTGTGTGGGCCCGAGGATGACGTGGATTTACATGGAACGCATAAGCTGGTGGGGACAGCCCTCGGTAAATTATTTTTCGACCCAAAGATTCCGCTGATCATCGGAGTGGGTCCCACGAGATAGCGACTCACCGTCGTACACGCGGACGAGGGACTTTTATTTTCTGGTGCTGTACCAATTAGGAGAGCTTTATCCAAAATATCGCAAAAATTTTAACAACTAAAAAATACAGAAAAGGAAACTTCAATTAAAAGAATAGGAAACTTGTTCACGTGTGTGCATGAATCGAAAAAGGAAAATATATTGTAACACAAATTGTCTTTTACAATTTCCAAGTCAATTTGCAGGTAGAGAAACAAAATGTGTAGAGGAAAGTACCAACCGGTTTGCTTTCTTTCTCAAGAATAAGAGAAGTATGGTTCAAGTTTCAGTACTGGAACAGCTTCATTATTTAAGGCATAAACATCTATTGGGAAAAAACACAAGTTAATCAAATCAATTAGAGATCGATGATAATCCACCAATAGATGGATTTTGCCCCAGATAACTATTTCTGTTTATCTTTTTCAAGGCCTTGTAAATCTCTGTTTTCCTGTCTGTACAAACGTCTGTGGATGAATATGTAAGCATCAAGTTAAAAAAAAAGAATATGTAACAAGTCATCCCAGCATTAGCTTTGTAATCAAGGCAATTCTCGTCACGCTTTCAGAAATTAGTATATCTGCATCGTAAGCAATAAAAAAGAACGAACTCATATCTACAATATATACCTAGTCAAAAAAAAAAAAAAAGGAAGAAGAAAAACTTCATATAATTCACTAATAGTTCCCCAAATTTCATTTTTAGTGTCCTGCAGTTCAAAGGTTGAGGAGGATAACCCAAAAGCAGAAAGTGTATGAAGCGTAGCTCCATGCATTTGAATTTCCACATAATTATAATCTGTGAACAGGTTCAGGAGAAAGCAGTGGAAAGTTTGGAGCTCCGAAATTTCCTTAACAATCATAAAGGAACAAGCAGGAAACATGAAATTATGGCTGCAACCCAAGCTTTGGATTTCTTGCTTCATTATCGAGACTATACACTTGAACAGAATCTGGGAGAGCCAGGGAGGTGCTCCAAATTTCATATCAAACAATCTTGCTATCTAAGTTAATCTATCTAGTCTAGCCCCAATGTGTCAAATTCTATATACATGACTTGCAGCTGAAAAGATAGAACAGATAGAGAAATTAATAAATCCTGGATAATAAATTTAAAACTCATTCCATGTGATCCTTTTATTCATTGACTTGAAACTCAAGCTATCTTTCGAGCACAAATATTTTCAGGAATTTTTTCTCACCATGTAGACAATAGATGTGTGTGGTAGTTAGAAACAAAAATAATTTTTACTGAATAAAAATAAAAATATAGTATTAGTGATGCACTCATATATCTTTGAAAAATTATGTTTTGAATTTCTAAAACTTCACCATGTTCTGATTAGATTCAAAAGTGTTTTTTTTTTTCTTTGTCATAATTTGATCTTTAAACTTATAGATTTTATTTTTGTTCACAATCTTTTAATGCAAATGTGAAAAATTTAACAAAAAGTGAGAAATTGTTGTTAATTATTTTGCGTTTTGTTTTTTATAGAATCCGAGAGCCATAACAACTAAATATTAAATTTAATAAACTCAACAAGACAGTAATTTGTTTTATTTAAGTTACATAGATTATAAAAAAAGAAGAAATCTACAGTAATTTTTCAAAAAAATTTCAATTTCTAATCTTAAATCATGTCACTCAAGTAAAACACGAAGGATTTTTATTATTTAAATAAAAAATTACATTAAAAAATCACGTTTTGGAATAATTATTACACTGGTAGTCAGGCTGCCAGCAATGGTAGTCATTTCACTACAACCGATGATGGCCAGTCCACCTAGTATCAGGACTGAACCTGCCCAGTTCAGGCGATCAGTGCACCAGGCACTGCTAACAGTTCACCAGGTGCCAGTGGCCAATCCACTTTGCACTGGTGACAAATTCACCCAGAGCATCAAGTCCATCCTG
This sequence comes from Carica papaya, assembly GCF_054855325.1. NCBI lineage: Eukaryota > Viridiplantae > Streptophyta > Magnoliopsida > Brassicales > Caricaceae > Carica > Carica papaya. The sequence goes on from NC_142317.1 coordinate 16,282,017, forward strand.
CCTGAGGCTGGTGTTTTCATGTACCAAGCAACACTTTTTATGTTTCAACAGAAAACACAGAAGAAGGATATCATCAAGCCAAAGATGGATATTAAAAATTCAAGATAAGTCCATGGCATGATAGAACATAGATTATATAAACCATAACAGAGCACCCTTAATTGACCGATTTGGTTCTAATACTGATTCATTTACATTACTATAGTGCCTCATGCCACAGCAACCAACTTTCCTTCTAGCATAAACAGCCAGCACAATCTATTGCAACATAACAAAGAAACATGCTTTGGCACTACATAGAAGATCACAACTAGACAACACCACTAAAAGAAGCATTCTTTAGCAGCAGATATGGACAGAAGCCCAACTTACAGCACAGTAGCTTTTCCAACCTCCCGATGAAGAGTCCAGAAAATACGTCCAGCATCATCAGACTTCTCACTATCAAGAGCAATGGCACCAACCATTGCTCGAAAAGCACCACAAACCACTCCTGGAATTGATGAATTCGTCTTGGAAGAAACTCTAACCACCTTCTCCAGTCCCAACCCCCTGCCATCATTAGCACATGAAGAAACTACCTCAGAAATCTCTGATATCCGGTGGTTCAGATCACCTGCAGAAGTATCAACATCCTTCCCGAGGTAGCGGAGAGAAACTGCAGTTTCAATAATATGAACCCCCAGAATACTCAATGCCTTGTTATTCTCTTCTGAGTACGAGGGATGGGTCATAGCACGGCGTAGAAGACCAACACTCTCAAACTCGTAGCTAAGTAAGGAGGAAGATAGAATAAAAAACCTCTCTTATACTTTTTCTTCTCAAAATAGATAGGCACGGAACAATAGCAAAGACATTGAACTACATCTCTGTCATGCTACTCAATAATTAGATGCACATATGTGTATACAGTTTTCATTGTTAAAGGCATGAAACAACACAGAAGAACATTACATGCTAACAGGAGATGATCTGGCATCCAGTGTAAGTTAGATGCATATATGCATCGACAATTTCACCTGTTACATTTCCATTTAGGAATTTGACGTTACTCTACTTTCCCAGAAATTTGAATTTCTTTTCAACTAAACCAGATAGATAAAATTTTAAACAGAATTCTTAGGTAATATGATCCTTTTATTCAAAAGAAAGAAACCCTACCACTGATTATTTTTCAGTTTTCCCCACTTTCATGCACGTTTTCTCAGAAACTAAAAGGATCACTGTGTGGCCAACAATAACTCACCCAATTTGCTTCTGGAGTGCTTTGATAGCTGCTGAAAACGGCGAGGATGGGAGTTTGATCCTCGGCTCGTAAGGCTCATTCACAGCGTAAACCTATCATCACAAATCAGCACAGATATTGTTCCCCTTTCTTCTAGCGCATTCCAAGTAAGACTTTAGGGTTAGAAAACTAATAAATGAGAACGAGCGATACCTGAGAAAGAAGAGAGCAGAAGACCGCCGAGACGAGAAAAGTGAAGACAGTGGAGCGACGAGAAGACATCTTCCCTCAAGCCGTCTTTGTTCTTCTAGAAATATTTTTACTTCTTTTTTCCGTTTCACCAGCGATTCCAAGGTAAAAGTTGGCCTCTGCAAAAGACTTGAGTCGAAAATAGAAATATATATATATATACATGTATATATTGTAATAGCTAACAGAAATACAGTCCCATTACAAAGGCCCACTTTTGTCCGTCGTCCTGTAGGGCTTGTATAAACTGAATTGGCAGAGGAAAGTGAAGAGAAGAAGGAAACGAAAAAGATAGATATTATTTATTTTTTATTTTTTCGTTTAAAAATTAATTAAAGAAATTAATAAAATATTCAATGTCTTTTTTTAATGTTTTAAAATTTTTAATTTTCGAGATGTAAGGAAAAGAAAATAAGAAAAGTACTAAAAAAATATATTTTTTTAATTTTGAACTATGTAATTTATTATTCTATTAACAATAATTTAATTATTTTGTTATCATCAATTATTTTATTTCTTTTATAAAATTAATGAAACAAAATATTACAATAATATCTCATTAAATAATTTTTTTATTTTCTTCAAAAAGTAAAACACGCCGTAATTTCTATTTTCTACTTTTATGTGTATATATGTATTTTTATTTATTAATATGTATTTAAACCTGTAGCATGTTTATGCTATTTTTTATTTTTAAACAAACAAAAAATATTGACCCATAAAATTAGCATGTTTAATTAATAAGATGCTAAAAATAAATCTTCTTTTAAAATTTTTAATTAATAAAACGTTAAAAATAAATATATTTTTTTTAATTATATAGTTAGTAATTTCAATCTTTTTCAAAAGACAATTGAAAAAAATATATATATATATAGAGACAGTTCTCTTTTCACATATAAAATGTAAACTGTATTTGTATACACCTATTCAACTGTCACTAAACATTAATTCTAGGATCCTCCTATATTTTATCCCTTGTGAAACCTTCTCTACATTGCCAGACTCAACACGTTCTGAATCCAGTAACCAAGTCTTCCTGAAGAATTTGGAGGTGTATCGGACAGGGTCCGAACACGCAATAAAACGAATAAGTTAACAAGTCTTCTATGTTAAATATTGAAGAAAGAATCCATCCAATAAACCCTTCCTTTTCGACCTCAACCATGAAGCTTCCTTACCCGATTTCATATCAAGCAGCAGCATTTTCAAATGTTACTCGGTTTTCTGTGTTACATCTCGACTTAGGTCTTGAAGTAGCCGCCAACCCTTGAAGCAATGTCAAAACATCCACAGTATCATCTAGATAGTACTTAGCATTGCTTGGTTTTTGGCCAACCGTGCAAGCAAAGATTTCTGGTGCGGCAGGAATTGATGAAGTTGAACTACAACCTATACGTGATATGCTTGCAAACATGTCCTCGTCAGACCTATCATCCCCGATGCACAAAACAAAATCCACAGGTTTCCCACTACTGATCAATGTGGATAATACCTTCTCCGTGGCCAATCCTTTCGTAACTCCCTATAAGTAGATAATGTACATTAAAAAATTTGATCCCACTAGGTTATAGATGCAAACAATAGAAGGGAAACACACATACCTGAGGCTTAACTTCAACGATATGCTGGCCCCTTGTAACGACAACAGGTTCATTTGCAAGAACATTTTCAAGATGATCCAGAAGCTCCTTGGCCTGCCATGATCCAAAATCTGGATCAGCATCTTGATGGTGCCACACCAACGCACTGTCCTTCGATTCTATGTAGGAACCATCAGTTGCCTCTGTATATAATGTCATAACTGGCTCTGCAATTCTTTTCCAATCAAAATTTATTGCTGAAGGACTGGTTTCCCAACTGGACTTCCTGTTCCATCTTCAGAAGATAGAGTAGTTAACTTCATGAATAACTAATATATTCTTTAGTATCACATATGCAAAACTAATATGAGTGTCGAAACCAATCTTCGAATTAGATATTGAATAATGTTTAACTTGCTTGCACCAGGTTTGTAAAATTAGTCATACACAAACTTGTAGATTCAACGAGTACCAAGAACATACCTTATGAAGTATCCATGCTCGGCTGCTATACCTAGATTCCCGCACTGAGTAAACCAATCACTCAACGATTTGCACCCTCTACCACTAACTATAAACACAGTGTTTTTAGGATCACTGCATAGATTGTTCAAAACAGAGATGACTTCAGGACTGGGGGCTTTGACAATGGAAGTTTGGGGCACCAATGTCCCGTCATAATCCAAGAATATTGCCCTTCTGCATGTCCTCTTATAAATGGAGACCATATGGTTGAGAGGGAGCTTCTTAAAACTCGGAGAAAGAGACAATATCCTGAAATTCAAGCCAAAACCAATACTGCAGCAACACTTACTGTAATGATCTTTGCACGCTCGCTCCAAGTCCTGCATAAAACTTCGAGCCCAGTATGCAACATCATGGGAACTAACGTACCTATAGTGTTTCTCATGTCGTAACTGCTTCTCTACATCAGACATTGAAATGGCAACATCTAATGCTTCAGCTACAGCATCAATATCCCATGGATTGACCCTAATTGCTCCACTTAGAGATGGAGAGCAGCCTATAAACTCTGAAACAACAAGTGTACTTGTATGGGGTGATCCCAAGGCAATCCCTAAAGCTTCATCCACTGTCGGAGTCCCCTGCCTAGAGACAATGTAGTTGTAGGGCACTAGGTTCATTCCATCCCTAACTGCATTCACAATGCAACATTCTGCTAAAGCATAATAGGCAGTCTTCTCATGGAGAGAAACCGGACGATCAACGAGTACCGCAGGTTCATACCCAAGAAGACCGAAATTATCATTTATCCTTTTGGTTATCTCATAGGTTTCCTTTCTTGCTTCCTGTACATCTTTCCCTGTGCTCCTTGCAGGATTTATAATTTGAACCAGGACAAGTTGTCCCCTAAATTCTGGATGCTGCTGCAAAAGCAGTTCCATTGCTAATAATTTCAGACTAATGCCTTTGAATATGTCCATGTCATCAACACCAAGAATAATCTTTTTCCCTCTGAACTTTTCTTTGATTTCTTTGACCTTAGCAGAAGAAGAGGGGTGATTTAATGCAGATTCAATCTGGCCCATGTGAATGCCTACTGGACAAATCTTGATGTAGACAGTGCGACCAAAATATTCAAGCCCGATGTGTCCTCTCTTCGATTCATAGTTCAGGCCCAGCATTCTGCTGCAACAAGAAAGAAAATGCCGGGCATAATCAAATGTATGAAAGCCAATTAAATCTGCATTCAGCAGTGCTTTCAAAACTTCATCTCTGACAGGCAGAGTTCGGTAGATTTCTGATGAGGGGAATGGACTGTGAAGGAAGAAGCCTAGCTTAACTTGATTGAAATGCTTCCTCAGGAATGTGGGAAGAACCATAAGGTGATAATCATGAACCCATACGAAATCTTCTTCAGGATTTATAACCTCCATGACCTTATCAGCAAATATCTTATTAGCAGAAACATATGCCTGCCAAGACGATCTGTTAAAGCAATTACCATAGTCTGGGCAAATGGGCAGCATATAATGAAAAAGAGGCCATAAATACTGCTTACAGAACCCATGATAGAACTTTTTTTGAAGGTCAGGAGGAAGAAATGTGGGCACACAATTAAATTCTTCCAGCAGTGTCTGGGAAACTTCATCTTGTTCGCTTGCTTTTACATCAACCTTCAGAGAACCCACATAAACAACATCAACATCAGATAAAAAGCCATCCCTCATTTGCAATAGAAGTGAATCCTGATCAAGACTAAAGAACCATTTTCCAGATTTTGAATCCTTCCGGGAATTTAGAGGTAGAAAATTTGCCACTATAATTCTCTTCTTACGACTTTCAGTTAATGGGCTGTGTGAATCTCCAATGTTGCTTCCATCTCCATGTACATCAGAAATAAACCCAGGAAAAGTCATAACACGAGGAAGCGTTCCCGGAGTTTGATGGAAATCCGACATGTCTTCGGATGCTAAGTCAAAAAAATTTACACAAGATCTTAATAACATGCTTGGCTGCAAGTACTCTTATGCTTAACCAAAGTGTGGGAACAGCTCCAGATAATCCAAGTATAGTCTTTCATGGAAGATCTTGAACCAAGTACCTGTATTAGAAAGACAGAAAGAGATGTTATAATTATCATGTTGCAGGACGATATTGCTGAACCACCATGATTTTGAGATTATTGGTAATCAGAAAACTTTCAAATAACTTGAAAAGAAAAGAGCAACATTGTGGACAGAAGAATATTTCATTCTAAAATGTAATAAAACACTTCTGACGGAAAGCTTTCGAGTTTTTTCCTGACACTGCAAGAAGAATACGAATGCCAAAAGTTCTAGGAAAGATAATTGAAAAAAAAAATAACATAATATGTGAGTCAAAATCGTTGGAACATATCAAGAACATTCGTTGGCTTAAAAAGTGAGCAGTTTGAATATTCACCAATATATTTTTATACAATAGTCAGGACGCCCATATTTCTTTCTGTTATTAATCGTAACGAGTAAAATCTACCCTTATGCAAAAAATCCATTAAAGATTATCCATCAATTCTAACACAATATCTCAGACATCCAACTTGATCAATACATCTATAAAAGGAATTTCTCATAGTACAGATATATCAAAACAGGTGAAAAAAGATTCAAAAAAATACAATTAAATTCTTGGAGATAACAAGGACTCATACAGTACACACAGAGGGATATACATACATAGTATTGTTGACTAAGGAGCAGAATAACAGCCTGTTAGATAAAATGGATATTTTTTCCAGCCAATAAGAAAAACAAGCATTTTCAATAAGTATAGTTCCAATTCTGCACTTTCATTCCCATTTACAGCTTGGCTCCAGCAAAATCATTTAAGTCAGCCTATCTACCCTCTAACTAAGGACAGTGTCATAATACTAGGTGAATAACTGCATCTAAAAAACTTCGCCTTTTATCCTTCTGGATACTACAATCTTCGTCTTTATCTTATCTTTCAAAGAAAATTTCAGTTAGAACCATGAAAAATAAATGAGATTAATATTATTTTCTTTGAGATATCAAAGATTACTATATTTTATTTTCCTATTTATTCTGATTCTATAAATTTATCCCTTCACGTATAAGGGTCAATTTTCTTCAACTCCGCATTTTTCTGCACATAAGCTAATAATTTTAAGAGTATCTCCAGTCCCCATTACAGATAATCCAAAAGGGTCAACTCCATAAACTCATGAATAATGAGTCTTGTACCTTGTCAACTTTTTACCGGCCAAATTTCAAGATTGATTACATATATGCATAAAATAGATTATTCAAATTTAATTTACAAGCAAACCAAACACATTTTGTACTCTAATAGATAGAAAATTCTAATAGACAGGAACAAAAAATAAAAATAAAAATAAAAGATAGAATCCTGGAGAATGGAGATAGAATGGTGCTGAGATACACGGAAGAACTTAAAGCCATGCTTGAACTTTTAGATCCCGAAATTCCCATGCATATCTATACATGCAGATACGAATGTATCCACCACCTTAACATAAATATACGACTACATATATACTTATACGTATACACACACACACACACACACACACATGTACAGAGAGAGAGAGCAACAGATTCAAAGACATTACCTGAAAATGATTTAGGCTGATCGAAGCCAGCAGAACCTATACCAAGCAGCTCATATATAGCAGTGACGAACAAAATTTCCTACAAAAGATCATTCAAAATGAGTTAAACAAGAAAACCCCGTTGGCAACTGAGAAACCATGTAAAAGAGGAAAAGAAAATACAAAAATCTAAGGAATCCATGTGCCCATTACTTGTAAACTTTTCTAAGCAACCAAACAGATAAAACCAGAACATCAAGGATAACCCAGAGCGAGAAATAAATGGAAATGAGTTCACGAGGTAAATACCCGCCCAGTAAAGAATAATGTTATGGGGTTGATAGAGATTATATGATAAATACATTGAGAGAAAATGTGAGTTAGGTTCAAAGCTGGTGAGATTTCTGATGAACTTTCACGGGTTCAAAGCCCAATAACACGACCCAGAAAGAAAGAGAAAAGAAAAAGAAGGAAAGAGAATTGAAAAAAAAAAATGGATGAAGGTTCTGTTTGGTTTGGTGTTTGGTGATTGATTCAACAAAGGAAGCTGGAGATAGATATGGATTAAACGTAGAACATCAAAAGTCAAAAAGAAAGCAGATATAGACATGGAAAGAGAAAAGAGAGCGTGTTGTTCTACAGTTAGTCTGTCCGTCTACTCCTACTTCACATGACTCCTTTTTCCTAAAATACCCTCACTCTGCCCCTTTATTACTAAATTGCCCCCATTAGTAGTTCATTGTACTCTTAATTAACAAAAACGAATTTACGGAAAATAAATAAATAAATGTGTTGATGAATATATTAGTTTTATATTATTTTAAAAAAAATTTGTAATTTTTTTTTTACAAACCCTTATCATTTACCATTTTGTTAATTAGATTATGAGAAAAACACCATTAAAAAATCAAATATTAAAAAAAAAATTCAAATTTAATATAATAAAATTGACCATGCCTACATGTTCCTAAGTGTGAACATATAATAAAATAAAAAGTAACTAATTAATTATATTATTGGAATTAATTACATTGTCAGAGATATAATTTTTTGTTGTTTCTTATCCACATAGGATAAGAATTGGAAAATTCAAAATAAATAAATTATTAATTGGACATAATTATTTTATTATCCTTTAGTGGTTTTATTATTATTATTTTTTTGTTGAATTTATTTTAGTAAAATTATTATTTTAATGTTTAAAAATTAAAATGGGTTATGAGCTGTCAGAGAATGATGATTAACATGCGGGCACTTTAACCTCAAAGCCGACAAAGCACGCGACAACTCGACCGCGCCAATATTATCCGACCTGGCATCCCCTCCGTTTTCGATACGACATCCCTAAACCCACTCCTCGTTCCGTTACGTTTCGAATCCCCACATATTTACCATATTACCCTTCCCTTTTAAATTAATTAATACTTAATTTAATACTAATTTAATTCTGTAATATTTATTTATTGTTGTTTGAAAATTAAGCCAATAATATTTTGAATATCAATATAAAATATTTAAGAAATATTATAAACAATTAGCCTTTGCGTGTTTAACCATGTAAAGAAAATGATTGTTTGGCCTAAAAACATATCCTAATTCAATAGTGAGATGAAGATACTAGGATAAATTTGGTAATTGGGGAATATTTCTTTTAAAAAATTTATTTATTTATTAATAATTAACAATAATACCAACAAAATTATAACGTAAAATTGATATTACGATCATTATCATCGTCACTCTTATTGTTACTATTAGCTTCACCCTCATATGCTACCATTACTATTATCCTAATTATCATTACTATAATAATCTATCTATTCCAATTCAACTATCTTAACTTATTTTTATATCAAGCTTTAAATGTGATATAAATCTATGTACTAAAAAGAAGAAATTTCAACTATTAGTTAATTGTATGATTGATACGTTTACTCCTTTATAAGAGATTGTAGGTTTGAATTTATTTGCACTCTTGTATGTCTCTATTAAAATTATTTTTTATTATATTGTAATTAATATTTATGTATGATATAATTGATGAATATATGAAATTTTATTAAAAAAAATTATATATTTTAAAATATTTTATGAAACTTAAAAAATATAATATTTAATTATTTAAAATGATAAAATATTTTTTAAAAAATAATACATCAAAATTTTTTATACTATTTAAAAAAATTCAAACAGTTTTTTGCTTTATTTTTCAGTTTAACTACAACCTAAACTTTTAAAATTTATTCAAATGTGACTGACGATGTATCCACGTGGATTATTAAAATTTAAAAATATTACTGTAGTGGTAGGTTTTTATGTGACCACTATCTTATCAATCACGTCTCTTATTATTATTATTTTTTTTTTTTATTTATGTATTATTCTAATTTATAGAAAATATTATATCTATGGGCTACAACTAGGGAAAGGTTAGTTGAAACATAAAATATAATTAGGAAGGAAGATGAAGAATAAGAATTAGAAACGACTATCACTAATAATTTAATATTATTGTAACATAATCTAACAGAGAACAAAAAATATGATTCAACAATCAAATAAATTAAAAATATTAAGACATGATTAACAATTAAATAAAATTTTTTATAAATCCATGTAAAGAAATTTAATCCGATTAAATTTTGTTTTTTTTTTTAAAGGAATCCATTCAAACAGCAATATCGGAAAATTTTGAGAAGCCCTTGCAATCTTATGGGTGATCTCGTTACAATTGCGTCTAACTCAATTAACTAATATCTCTATGTCGCGGCTTAGCAGTGTTTTGCAACCCTCCATGATGAAGCAAACTTCGGAACAGTTTGTGTTTTTGGTCAACCTCATTGCATGGTTTTGATATATGCTCCCCCTTTTTTTATCATGATAAAAGCTACAAATTAATCAAATATATTTAAAGCCTATTCATATTAATATCTTGGAATCCAATTATGCATATGTATATAATCATTAATTTTGGAAGAAAACTATGAGGAGGTCTCTTGCCCAAGTAATTAATGGCGAAGCCCACCTGCTTGAAGTATGGTGTAGGGGGTATAGATACACATATACTTGCATATAATATATTTGGGAGGAAAGGGGTACGAATTTCGATTATCTACTAAAATGTATGTAAATGTTCTTCATATATTATCATGAATTAAAATGTTAACATCAAGAGCCTATATTCCATTATCATCGAACTATTCGAAATATTCCGTCTCTATCAACTTATTTTTTATTTGAATATTCACATAGTTTTTCCATAAAATTTATTATTTGCTACTCTTCACAATTCTATAAATAAAATAAAAGTAAGGTTATCAAACATATCCAACATCAAAGTGAATAAAAATGGCAGAAAAACAACCAAAAAGACAGGAGAAAGCACACCTGGACCCCCATAGATAGTAGTAGGCAAATAAAAAAGAAAAGTTGTTATTATTGCTTATTTGTATATGAGATTATGATGTTGTTGAGTTATTGTTTCTATAGGTCGGTTTTAGAAATCTTACAACGGTAAGTATGCAATAAATGGTTTTACCTATGATAAATAAATTTACTTAAATTAAGAACTCTATTTGTTGTTTTTATGATTTTTACTAACATTTAATTTCTGTATCAGTGAGTAGTGTGATATTTTTACTGGGCTAATGTAGTTCACCATTCATTAACTATTTCAGATCAAGAGGATCAAGATCCATATCTCGATCAACAAGAGAATTATAAATAGTTCACTACCTGAACTCCTTCAAAAGGTAGTGAAGATCGTCCTAAAATGCTCAGTTGTTTACTTTTCATTTATTTTTTTGATTTTTATTTGTTCTTTTAGAATGGATATTTTTGTAACCCTATTGGGTATTTTAAACTATTGTGTGAGGAATGTAAACCCTAACTCTATTATTCTGCTTTTGCATTTAATTTATGATTTTATTTCCTTTTAAGTTCTGGGTCTTTACAATTGATATCAGAGCCGCTTTTTTCGATGTCATTCCTTACATAAAAACTTAGAAACACTAAATACGAACTATCATCCAACTATTCTTTGTGAAAAATAAGTACAAAGACACGAGGAGATGAGATCCCTTACTGAACAGGGTAGCCCAAGACGGGTCGTTTTGAGAGGATGTCGATTGGCTCTTCGAGATTTTAGAGAGACTCATCTCTATCCAATAGGCCGAAGAAGAGAGAAGGGAACTGTCTGACCCTCCACCACTTCCACAATATGAGCCATCCCTACAACGAGAGGATCTAATACCACCTTGATGCAACCCTGCTCCTCCATCGTATCATTTGACACAGTCACGATACAATTTGAAGCCCCCACCATATCATCCGGCACTATTATAGGGCCACCCGGTCCCTCCCCAGAAATATTTGGCCCCTCTTCCACGGAACTCGGTTTCACCCATGATGGACCTGATAAAGATTGATATAGGGGACTCTGATGTATTTCTAAGAATGAACTGGTCAGCGACGTATCACGCCACTGTGAATTATTTTCATGAGAAAAATTATATTTAAGCCTCATAACGAAAAGTCATTTACAAGCTAATAAAGACTTTGAATATTATTCCCTTATAGCAATTTTCTTATTACATAGCGCTTTAACTCGGTTGTTTTCTCTAATTAGGCAAACATAAGAAAGAAATTTATATCCTGGAGATCTCGGTAGTCCGAGACTTTCTGAATATGTTTCCTAATGAACTTTTTAAACTACCAGTGGATAGAGAAGTTGAGTTCACTATAAACCTTCAGCCTGACATGTAGTTTATCTTAGTTTTTTCTTACTGCATGAGTCATGTTGAGATTGAGGAGTTAAGGAAACAAATCAATGAATTGACGGATACTGGATTCATCCGACATAGTGTGTCCCATTGGGGTGCTGGAGTCACATTTGCAGGAAGGGGGATGAAATGTTAAGGTTATGTATTGACTACAGATGACTGAACAGGGTCACAATCAAGAACAAGTATCCCATCCCCAGAATCGATGACCTTTTTGATCAGTTGTAGGGTGCCCAGATCTTCTCAAAAATAGAGTTGCGTTCAGGTTACCATCAGATAAAAATTAAGGTAGAGAACATTCCAAAAACAGTTTTTTGACCCATATATGGACACTATGAGTTCCTGGTCATATCATTTGAACTAATCAACGCACCAGCAATCTTTATGGATTTGATGAATATGATTTTTAGATAATTTCTAAATTAGTTCGTCATTGTATTTATTGATGATATCCTGATATATTCAAAAAGTAGAGAGGAACACGTTCACCATCTAACTCAAATTTTACAGGTTTTTAGAGAGAAGAAGTTGTATGCAAAGTTGAGTAAGTACTGGTTCTGCCTCAAGTAGACTACCTTCCTAGGGCACATCATATCAAGGGATGGAGTGTCAGTAAACCCCAAAAAAGTTGAGGTAGTGCTCGGTTGGGAAAAATTAACCTCAGTCAAGGAGATTCGTAGCTTTTTGGGGATGGTAGATTATTACCGTAAGTTTGTGGAAGGATTTTCTACCTTAACTGCTCCTTTGACTCGGCTCACAAAGAAGAATGTCAAGTTTGAGTGGAACGAGCACTGTAAAAGGAGCTTTTCAAAACCAAAGAAGTGGTTGACCACTGCACCTGTGTTGGTCTTGCCGAGTGGGACAGGTGGATATACAATTTATAGTGATGCCTCCTACCTGGGATTGGGTTATATTTTGATGCAGTATGGGAATGTTGTACCCTATGGGTCCAGATAGTTGAAGAATCATGAGAAAAACTACCCCACCTATGACTTAAAATTTATCCCGATTATCCACATCTTGAAGACTTGGCGCCATTACTTGTATGGGGAGACTTTTCATAGTTATATCGACCATAAGAGCTTGAAATACATATTCACTCAAAAGAATTTCAACATGCATCAGAGACGATGGATAGAACTCCTCCAGGACTACGATTGCAACAATTTGTATCACCCAAGCAACGGTAACATGGTAGCCGACGCACTCAACATAAAAAGTATAGGTATATTAGCTCATCTAATGGTTTCAGAATGCAGGGTAATAGGGGTCGTACAACAGGTACGACTTCAGGATCTGAAGAGAGTTACGTGTTTGACCCACCTGACTGTTCAACTTGAGTTGATCCAGAGAATAAAGGAAGCTTAATTTGCCGATTCTACCCTAGCAGCCCTCAAGAAAAATGCAGAAAAGGGAGTCAATTTAGAATTTTGAGTCTCTACCGATGGGTTGCTCAGATTTCAGGACATAGTGTGTGTTCATCTGATAGTGAGCTGAAAAGGGACATCATCACAAAGGCTCATAACTCAAAGTTTATCATGCATCCCGGAAGCACTAAGATGTATCAAAGTACGCAACCCTAATTTTGGTGGAACAAGATGAAAAGAGAGGTGGTCGACTTTGTTTCCAAGTATTTGGTATGTCAGCAAGTCAAACCAGAGCATCAACACCCAAACGGGCTATTTCAGCCATTACCGATTCTGGAGTGGAAGTGGGAATATATCACAATAGATTTTGTGACAGGATTACCTAGGGCACACTCGGGACATGATATAATAATTGAAAAAAAAAGAAAAAATTGGTATGTATGTATAGATGTATATATAGAGTGAGGATTTCAGAGGTGAAACAACATAGTTTGGTGAAGAGATGGAGGAAACGGCGTCGTTTGGAGAAGAAGAGGAGTAAAACGACGTCGTTTGAAGGAAACGACATTATTTGGAGAAGGGAGGAGTGGACGGTTAGGATGAGGTGAGATGGATGGGCAGGATGAGAGGCTGGTGGGTATAAATAGGAGAAGGGAAAGAAAAAAAAAAGAAAGAGAAGGAGGTAAGAAAAGAAAAAAAATAGAGAAGAGAGAGAGAGCAGGAAGGAGGACTATGACGGTGCGAGCCATGGGAGGAAGAAAGATGGAGATGGGATGTACGGTAAATTTTGAGTTCTTATATAGGTGCGGTGTGATTTCGAATTAGTGATTTTAGGTTGAGAAATCTAGGTTCTGTTTAGTATATAGAGCAATAAAACTACGATGTAGGGACAGGCGGGTGTGGATGGCAGATGGAATTGTGGAGGTGTTCACGGAGGAGACCGTGGGAAGAAAGAGGATGAAGACGTTGGAGACTGGGAGAGGTCCGTGAGAGAGTGAGGATATTTTGTGTAAAATGAGTGTAAGTACATGGTGAAGGCCGCAGGAGGAGAGAGTGAACGAGGAGGTCGGTGAATGAGTGAGATCCGTGAGGGTGAGGAGATTTTGTGTGTGTGCGAGGTGGTTGCATGGAGGAGGTCGCAGGAGGAAAGAGAAGGAAGAATGAGGTTGGTGAGTGTTCTGTGAGAGAGATAAGAGTTCGTGATTGTGTGAGTGTGAGTTGTGATACTTTGAATAGGTCGTTGGAGGTAGGAGAAAAAGGAAAGCGGTGTGTGAGGTCTGTGAGAGAGAGTAGAGTTCATGATTGTGCATTGGGTCCTTAGAGTAGGTTGCGGAAGGAGGGAGAAGGAGGAGTTCAGTGTGCGAAGAGAGTCGTGTAAGAGGAGAAGTGCGGTGTGGCTCTAGGGAGAGGTAGATATAGAAGGGGATGAGAGTATATATGCTGGAAATTTGGGAGAAGAAAAGGGAGGCTTGTAAGGCATGGTTTAAGGTATCGGGATAGAGGTGTGTTGGTGTAGTTGTGTGGTGTGAGGGTGTGGGTTGTATATAGGTTGGTATAGCTGCTGTAAATTTAGTGGTTGTTGAGGGAACATTACCGGCGTGTGTGTGAAATGTTCGTGTGTGTCCTATGGGGAGATGAGTGTAGGTTCGATATACTGGTTAAAGGTATAGGAGAGCTTCAGGAAAACATGGTAAAACGAGTACGGGATGGTATGGTTCTTGAGTTGGTAGCATTGGGGGACGCCAATATTGGTGGTTGCTACCTAGAAAGAATAAGTTGATCGCCGATAGTGGTGATGGTCGGGAGACCCCGACGGGCAAGGGGTTGGGTCGCCGATATTGGTGACGAGAGAGAATGGTATCTATGTGTGTGTGTGGCCTGTTAGGGGTCAAGAGATAGAAAGTTGAGTGTTGGTCGCCGATATTGGTGACAAGTGAGAACATTTGTACTCATGGAGTGACTTTGGAAGGCAGTCACATTTGATATGCAATATAACTAAATTACCGGGGCAAGTTAATTATGTGTAGTCCCAGGGTGGTACTAAAGTAGGACTTAGGTTGTATAGATAGGGTACATATAGGAATACTGAGTTTTCTGTTGTTGCATGTGCTATTTTAACCATAACTAGATTTTCGGGATAAGTTAATGCTGTATAGTCCCAGGATGGTACTAAGGTATGGCTTAGGTTGTGTAGATAGAGTGCATATAGAAATACTGAATTTCCTGTTATTGCATATGATACTTGTAACTTAATTTTACCGTATTGAGTTATGTGTACTCACTCTTTATCATTAATAGATGAGGTAGGGATGGAGCTGGGATCGGAGTTGCTAGTTTCCAAGCCTAGTATATAGCGCAACTGGCCAAGGATTCTTTTTGTGGGCGGAATGGAGTGTGTAAAAATTAATAGTAGTATTGATAATGTCTGTTGGAAGTGTATGAGATTATATTACTCTGTGATGTATATGTAGGATTACAAGTTTATCTTGATTTTAAATAATAAATTGCAGAAAGGTTTCTATGTGTGTGATTGATTTGGAATGAGACTTTCGTGGTTGGTCATGGAATTGTCTTAGATTGCGGCGTTAAAAAAAAAAAAAGGGCGTTATACATGATGTCATTTAGGTAATTGTTGACCAGCTCACCAAGTTTTCCCACTTCTTGGCCATCAAGATGACCGACTCCTTGGACAAGCTAACAAGAATGTATATCCGGGAGATATTCAGACTACATGGAATGCCAATGACAGTAGTATCCAATAGGGACCCTAAGTTCACTTCTCAGTTCTGGTCTAGTTTTCAGCAATCCATAGGACCAAAACTGTCCCTTAGTACTGATTCCACTTTCAGACTGATAGACAATCAGAAAGGATGATTCACACACTGGAAGATATGCTTTAAGCTTATGTTCTTGATTTCGGGGGCCATTGGGATGATCATTTACCCTTAATAGAGTTTGCCTACAAAAACAGTTACCAAACAAGTATCGACATGGCTCTGTACAAGGTGTTATATGGCCACTCATGCAGATCACCGATCTATTGGGAAGAGGTGGATGATAAGAAATTGTTCAACTCAGATCTTGTGAAGGAGACTACAACTAAAATAATTAAGATTAGGAAGGACATCCAGACGGCTCAAAGTATGCAGAAGAATTATGCGGACACCCGGAGGAGGGATTTATAATTTGAGAAAAGTGATTGAGTGTTCCTTAAGATCACTCATTTCAAGGAAATCAATAGGTTTAGTAAGAGAGGGAAACTAAATTCTCAATTTATTGGGCCATTTGAAATCTTAAACAAAATTGGTACCGCCGCCTACAGACTGGCACTACCTCCAAAACTATCTAAGGTCCATAATGTGTTTCATGTGTCCATGCTACACGGACACCTCTCATATTTTAGCCCACGAGCCCCTTTCACTCCAAAAGGATTTGTCCTATGAGGAGGTACCGGTGGGTATTGTGGACCAAAAGAGTAGAGTACTCCGCAACCGGAAAATTTTCTTCATTAAGGTCCTACGGCAGAATCAAATATAGAGAGAGGCCACATAGAAACTAAAATCAGACTTCAGAGTCAAGTATTCATAACTGTTTGATTGAGTGAGAGGAAGACAAATTTGAGAGACCAAATTTCTTTTAAGAAGGGGAAGAGTTATAATACCCGGGCCTAAAATTTAGCCCGAGATTAATTTTAAAGTTTAAAAAATGTATAAAAATATAATTTTTAAATTTTTAAATTTTGTTTAATGTAAAACTAGGAAACAAATAAGTTGAGGATGAAATTGAAAATAATTTTGGGGAAAAGGGTAAAAATTTAGGTTCGGATAGTATTTTTAAAAGAAAAATTAGAAATTACGGGTCAAAATATAATTAAAAAAAATTATACCATATAGGACTGCCCAGTCAGCAGTCCCGACGAATCGGAACACGCCGCGTGGCAAGGCACACTAACTCGGTGCTACGTGGGAGGCCACGCTAGCAATCCGCGTGTTCGTGATCGGATGGCCCGGATGCGTTCCCGCACGCGTGGATGGTTCGAATCCGTTCCCTCCTCAAGCGTGATTGGACGATCACAATTAAATACGATGAACGACCCATATTCATTCTCTCTTTAAATGCGATCGTACAGTCGAGATCAAATCACAATGAACAGTTTAGATTCATTTTCTCTTTAAACGCAATATGACGATCAAGATCAAATGTGATGAACGATCCAGATTTAAGAGAGACAAATATAAATATCTTGCATCACACCGAACCCAAATCCTAACCGCCGGCCTCCCGCCAGAAAAGAAGAACCAATCACTAGAGAAGGGAGTTGACCGCCGACAGCCACCATGTTGGAGCCACCTTCGACTGCCAAAAAAGGTAAAAATTCTCTTATCAACTCGAAATTTGATTCCAAATACCCCCATGGCCAAATTGGAGTAAAAGAAACGACGGATGAGCCGAAAACTACGGACAAAACTCAAAATCGCCTCCGATAAACCCCTTTCTGTTTCTTATTTCGTGCGATTTTTTCACCATTATGTTCATCATTCTGTTTTCTACAGGTTGACCAAAGAAAAATGTCCAATCGCGAAGGTGAGCCGGTAGAGCTGCCGCACCGAAAAATTTTACCGCCGGTAAATTTTTATTTTTTAACTTTTTTATGCCAAACGAGATCCCTAACGTGTTTTCTCGCAAGGATGTGTATAAAACCGGCTGAAACTGGGCAAAAGTGGCCAAAAATGACCGGTTCGAGGCAAACCGCCGCCGTACCAGAGCAAGGTGGTGCTACCGTGCTGTAATTTTAAAATTGGCCGAAAAATGTTTTTAACACTGATTTTAAGTTTTTTGGGGTATTTTTATATATGTGAAGCATATTTTAATCTCCACAAAAAAAAATTAAGAAACCCGGAGGCTACCAGTAGACGCAGTTAAAAGTTCGGTATTTCGAACACCGATTTGGGTAAAAATTCATCACCTTATTCTCTATTATGGAATTAAAGTTTAATTATCAATAATATGATAAATAGAATTGAAGTTTAATTATCAATAATACGGTATTTTGCATAATTTAAAAAACTTCGAGAATAAATTATGGGTTATTAATGGAGGCATAATCGGTTATTTATTATTGTTATCATGTTTAACTGATTGTTCGATTTTACAGCTTTAAATGCATGATAATATACTAGAATTGGTAAAATGATTCAGTTATATTTTTCTTCATGCATGTATTATTTATCTTGCGTTGATTTATTGTTAAATTATGAAACTAAAAATTAAATGTAAACAAAAAATTGATTGATTAAGTGAATGAATGAATTGTAGCTTTATTGGATGTCTTGGGAGATAGTGGACAGACCAGGTACATAGGGAACCATACCGTGAACGTTGCCTCATCCCCGACGGGGTATCAAAGATTGGTATTTTTGGCGCTCATACCGGATGGGGTATGGGGACGGCCCGTTTCACCCTCATACCGGATGAGGTATCGATGATTGGTATTTTTGGTGTTCATACCAGACGGATATGGAGATGACCCGTTTCACCCTCATACCGGACGAGATATTGAGGGATAGTATTTTTGGCGCTCATACCGGACGGAGTATGGGACGGCCGATTAGTTGACAAAGTTGGATGTTGGTTCACGCGTAGTGGGACATCCCTATGGACCCCCATGGATACCAGTAGACAAATAAAAATGGAAAGTTGTTATTCTTACTTATTTGAATATGAAATTATGATGTTGTTGAGCTATTATCTCCATAGGTCGGTTTTAGAAATCTTGTAACAGTAAGTATACAATAAATAATTTTACTATAATAAATAAATTTACTTAAATTAAGAGCTCTATTTGTTGTTTTTATAATTTTTACCAATATTCAGTTTCTGTATCGGTGAGTAGTGTGATATTCTTACTGGGTTAGTGTAGCTCACCCCTTCATTAATTATTTCAAATCAAGAGTATCAAGATCCAGATCCCGATCAATAAGGGAGTTGTGAATAGTTTACTATCTTGACTCCTTCAAAAGCTAGTGAATGTCGTCCTAGGATGCTCAGTTGTTTACTTTTTGTTTATTTCTTTAATTTTCGTTTATTCTTTTAGAAGGGACATTTCTGTAATCCTATTGGGTATTTTAAACTATTGTGTAAGGAATGTAAATCCTAACTCTATTATTCTACTTTCGCATTTAATTTATAATTTTATTTCATTTTAAGTTCCGGATCTTTACAGGCGGTCTCCACTCTCACAGCCTCAAATTGGTGGGGTTGTGTCAACATAGTCTTCTTGGGTTTTATCCTTTTCTTCAGCACAATCTATCTAGGCGGATGATGTTTGGCTAGATTTGTTAAAAGTTATGGGTTCTTAAAACCAAGTCCACTTTCTCAAAAAATTTATTAGAAGAATATGTATTTTTCAAGTTTTTGTTCATGGAGAGGGCTATTAGACTTTCTTTGTTTTTCTTCTTTTTTGGGTCCCTGGTATGGGGATTAGAAGACCCATAAATTACCTAATCTCCTCCTCACCAGTGTGGGTTTTGGCCATGTTCCCTGTCTTTCCAGTCCCAATTTCTTTCCCCATATTTTGCTCTCCATGGTCACAGCCATCTTTTGATGGGTAGCCACCTCCATCTCCGGGTAAGTACAAAGTCTTTTGATGGGTGGATGATGCTTCCTTACATGTTTTCATTTGTCCCTTTGAGTCCGTGCCATATCTCTTTGGTGCTTACACACATTAAGATAGAATTCTAATTAAAGTTAATTCACAAAAATATATTCATTGCCTTTGCATTGACTTATATGCTTCTTGTGTACATATATGTGAACTTTTAAAATTTATTCTCTCTTTTGATTGAGGTTTTAAGTTTGTCAAAACATCCACATTTGGTAACATGATGTAAATCCTTATTTTATTATTTCAATAAATATATTTAATGTCATTTAAGAATAAGAGCTCTTTTAATGAAGATTCTTCATATGCATAAATAATTTGTGATGCTAGTATCTTTTTTAGGTTATTGATACTAATTATTCGCATAAACAACAATAGTTGGCAAATATATTATCTAAGAACAATACATATAATTTTGAAAATTCAAATAATAAAATTTAGTAATAAATTAAATTAAAAATAAATAAATATCTATAAAAGTTACATTTTTATATTACCTCTATCTACTACTTTAAACATGATTTACTAGCAATTTAGATACTTCATTAAAATGTCAATTGCAAAAAATGACTTTTTGTAGCTAAATACATATTAAAATTTAAATGGTTAAGGTAGAAATAATACATTACGTTATCAATTATTTAGATATAATAAACTCTTTACCTCTTTAAAAATTTAGGTAGAATAATTTATATACATTTTTTTTTCTTAAGAAGTAGTAACTTCGATTCAGATTATTTTTCTATGCGCATTTTCGTTTAAATTATTATTTTTATTATGTTATAATTAATGTATGTGTACTATTTAATTAAAGAATGTAAACATTTATTTTAAAAAATTTTCTAACTTTTTAAATCCCATTAGGCCTAAATTAAAATCTTTTAAATTAGTTTATGGATAACTTGCTTATTTAGACCAAAGGTCTTCTTATATTTAGCATTAAAATCACTCAAGAAAAAAAAGAATGAAATTATAACACAAGTTAAAAATTAAAAATAATGTCTTTTTTAATCTTTTTCTCATACATGTTCTCTATCATTTTCACTTTTAAATAAATATCTTAAATGTTAAAAGATGATTCGAGAAATTAGTTTTAAGAATATTAGATTTAATTTTAATTTTTACTATATCTCCTTAGAATGAAAATATATCATAAATCTTAATATTTATCTACACGAATAATTAAGTAATTTTCTATGAATACATATGCGTTGGTAAATCTTATAATACAATTAATTAATATTTGTAAGTCTGTTAAATTTATATGTATTTCTTGAATGTTCAATATATATAATTTTTATTTATAGAAATTTAAATATTTTATTATTATATTTTAGGTTCTAATTAGTAATATAAAATTTTATGATATTTAATTATTAAAAATTAAATTATTTTTTTTATCTTCACTAAAATATAACTTTTTGGAAAAAAAAAATGATAATAGTAAATAGAGGAATCTTCCCAAAGTATATGTCATCAACTTAAGTTAAACTAATATCTTGATAATTTTGTTAATATATCATATCATCAAAAAATTAAAATCTTATTGCTATTAAATTCATATAATATATTAAAAAATATAAATAGTAG
Organism: Carica papaya; assembly: GCF_054855325.1. Classification (NCBI taxonomy): domain Eukaryota; kingdom Viridiplantae; phylum Streptophyta; class Magnoliopsida; order Brassicales; family Caricaceae; genus Carica; species Carica papaya. The sequence continues at coordinate 16,303,548 of NC_142317.1, forward strand.
AGAATCAAATTTTTGCTGATAGTTTATTTTATTTTATTTTTTTTGAAAAAAAAATAAAACTAAAAATCTTAATATATATTTGAACATTAATTAAAAATATCTAACTCATACTATATAATACTTTTTTTTTTTTTTTTATCTATTTAGTCATCCAAATATGTAGATATACATCCAAACTTCTCCGATAGTCTTGTGAGTCTCACCAGGTCGCTACAACACGTCGTAGCCAATGCCGGGGCCAGGTCCGCACCTGATGTACGCGATGGGCTCCGGCCTGGCACTGACCTCCTTGACCACCGGCCGATTCACTTCGCACCACACTCTCACCTACGCTATTAACGCTTTCTTCGGCCCCGACATCGGCTCCTTCTCCGAGTGGCTCAGCTCTTTCTTTGTTGATTCCTCGGACTTTGCGGTGGCCGATTCCATCCACCATCCTTTCTTCTATATCTTAATTCTGGGCTTGCCTTTTTCTGTACTGTACTCTTGGATCTCAAGGCTTTTACTTCAAAATGGAGTTCTTGCTTCTGTTTCTGGGGTGAGTTTGGCTGATTTTGAGCTTGTTGACTTCGTTGGATTTTTTTGGGTGTTGTTTGGGTTTGTTGACAAGTAAGTATCTAGACCAGAAATGGAAACTTAGACGGAGATTCAGATATGGGTTTTAAACTTTTTGAGCTTAAATTTAGAAACTTTTTTTTCTCTTTCCATTTCCGCTGTTTTAGGTACATACACTTGACTCTTTTTTATGGTTATTAGTTGCTTGGTGCTGCGTACTTAAATTGATTGGAATCTTTCTATTTATGAAACTAAAGATAACAGAAATAGATACGAAGGTTTTCTTTTTTCGGAAATTGAATCATTTGGGTTCTTTTGGTGACTTCATTAATTTTGGTTTACCGTGTATGAAAATTATTGGGTGCTTTAAGTCCGTTAATGGCGGTTTAATTTGGTGGGACTTGGGGTAGTTGAATTAAGATTTGGATTAATATTTGCAAGTTTAAATTCGAGTTTCATCTTTGGATCAAGTTGTTTCGGGAGAGTGATTCAGAGTCTCAGTAACATTTCTAATTTTAGATTCTGTTCTTTTATGGATTCCCATGTGCAGCTTCCACTTTCAAGAAAACAATGTCTGTTTCTGGTGTCTGCTGGTTCTTTATCACACTTCTTCCTTGACCATTTGTTTGAGGTAAAACTTAAAGATATTTTTAGTTGAATTTTAATGATGGTACAACAATTTAATTATTTGTGATGTATTATAATATATTTGATTATAAGATTGAGAGACTACAATCATTATTATTGTTACAAGATTGATTGATATAGTGTAAGTAAACAACCTAATTAGTTTTAGTGTCAGATATTATTACATTGTTTAGGAAATTAGAGAGAACTAAACATACTATTGCAATATTGGTTGTGAGTGGCTTTAATCATTCTCTTTCCTTCATTAGAGGCACCCAAATGAAGGAAATGAAGGATCTATCACCCAAACATGGGAATGCTCCATTAAAGGGTAAAGAAAGACATCGGGACTAATTTTATCTTCGAAATTAGAAGTCTGAAACCATTTCCTTCTCACTGTTGGTTGGACATTGCTGGATAGCTAAAATCATATATAACATTTCATGGGCTAAGATATAATTCTTTAGCTAATTGGATTGAAATTTTTGTATAGTTAGATCTCGTGGATAAAAATAATACTAGCCCAAGAAGCTAATATATGTTGTAAGGAAAGATGTTTGCATTTTCTAAAAAGCCTGTTTACAGTGTTAAAATTAGGATGCAATTAGTGGAACTTTCCAAGTCCATTTTCCATGAGTACGTAGTTATTGCCCTCATTAACGAAACATTGTCATATATATATATATATAAGCAGAAACTTTTATCCTTGAATTAGTCTATATGCAAGAAGTCAAGAGAGTAAATTGTATGGGTGCTTGAGTGAACTATCAGGGCAACTATTTGTTTATTCGAACTGACAGATATGTATTTAGCAGCCCGGCTATCCCACCCTTCCTATGCCCAGGAAGAACTACAAGAAAAGAGGAAAAGGAAATAGCTAATACTGACTTCATTTGATTGAAGAAGGTTTCATATGGTCTTTTTTAAGTATTCATTGATACTGATACTGAATCCGCCTTTTCTATATCTGTTAGTCTGAGAAATATCCCTTTCTAGCTAGCTGGAATTATGGACATATTCAATAATCCATGTTGTTTGGGGCTGTGAATTTCTGCCATGACGCTAGTCTCATTGTCATTTTTTGATAATAAACATAGATGATATATGAGAAAGTTTAAAATAATAACCTTCTAGCATGAGCCTATCCTTGACTTTGGTGGGGCCTCTATTCACTTTTGATAATCCATCAAACGAGTAATAATTAGGTGATTTAGGTGCAATGAGGGGTGATTGACTCTATAAATGTAATTGGTTTATTTCAAATCTTTGTAAAAGAAGTATAGAAATGACATTTAAGGTTTACCAATACACTTACGGAGTTTATCCCAGAGAAATCCAATATGTACTTTTAATATGTTGAGATTTTGATTTAATATATTTCATTCTATAGTTATGAAATTTAGGAAAAAAGAAGTATAATATACTAAGCAAATCAATGATTATGTTAAAAACAGTTCGATAAAAACTAACTGATGTATCTTTTTCCTCAAAATATGTGCATGTTGAAGATCACATCAGTTTATTTAAATGTGTAAAAAAAGAAAACAGCACATCAGTTAATTTTAATATAGCTGCTCTTAACATGAAATCACTTATTTACTTATTTACTTTTGTTCATTTTTACTTTATGCTCTTCCAACTCGAAGATCGCTTTCATGTGTACATATACGCCCCCACACACATGAAAAAAGAAAATTCTAGATAGAATTTGTTTTTGTTTCCAACTACTGAATTGAGTGTTTTTTCTTTTTTTAGTTGTGCAACAATAGAATTACTGGTGCATTGAAGCTGAAGCGCCTTGTATGTGCATGTTGCGATGTTTCAAAGCATTTTATCTAAAATCTCGACACTCTTTAGCAATTAGAATCTTCATGTTCTGAGTCCAAAGGAGGAGTGAAACAGTTACAAAATTTCTGGCAGGTCGAAAAACTTTTATGACAAGATTCTGGTTTTGCTAGTTTATAGCTAATTAGGGAATAAAACTTAAAAACTATTGACTCCCAAAGTTGTTTAGCAGTCTCTCTGGAACGATTGATGCTTTGAATAAATGTAGTATGATATTGCTACATAAATATCATATCGTGTCAACCACCTCCTTCCATCCATGCCCTGCTTCCCAGGCTCTGTGTTTCAGCTTAGTAGTCTAATGGGGTGAACTTGGTTATGACAGGTTTCAGTCTAAGAGAAGATATAGACCTGAGAGGCATACATGGTGATAAAAGATATGCCAAGAATTTAGGCATTATCCATCCCACTGGCTAAATTATGGGTTTTATTGAGAAAAAGAAAGGATAGAAGAGCTTTTGAGGATATTGAATGGCCTTTTGATAGGATTAAGTCTACTTGGTTTCAGACCCAAAAAAGGTCATCTTTTACACTCGTGAAGATTTAAAAGAAATATTGTTAGACTTATAAAATATTTGTATACGGGTTGCATTCTTTTGATGCTTGTTAATGTTACACTTTTATTTTTTTAAAAAATGATATCGCTACACAAATATACAGGAAAATGGACATTCATCAATGTACACGTGGGTATTGAGCACTGGCTGGTGGGAAAATCGAGCTCCTATCAACCCAGATGCTGTTCTTGTAGTTGGACTCTTATGTAGCAGCTTGCTTGGAGGGTTTGTTTACGTAAATAGGTAGTTATGTTTTTGAATTTGCAGGACTACATATATATATTTTTTTTGTAAATTTATTTTGGAAATTGAGATTACTGAAGGAGCCTTTTCTTATTAACTTACCACAGAGTGAAGTCTACTTATAAGAAGCAAGCATCTCAATCGTTGAAGCTCCTTTTGACGATAGGAATTCTGTATTGCTTATGGTGTGCAAGCCAAATATACATTGTGAAACCTCGTAGACCAGCAGTTGGCGAAGAGGCCGATCTTGGTGTTCTTGTATTTTTAGCCACATACTTCTTTCTTCCTCACTGTTTGTGTATTATGTCCATCCACTCTAGAGATCTTGATATGGAGCAACTCCCTCCTTAATAATGTACGTATGTATATATATATATATATATATATATTAATCTTGTAGAGTTAGAATGATAAGAATTTGTAAATCACCATTTGAGTGAGAACTTTTAATCGAAGAAATCAAATCTTCCTCAAACTCACACTTTATAGAAAGGATTGAAGTATTCATAATTATTGAATAATTTTGGTTTTCGTTATTGCTGGTACAAAGAAAGGAATTACGTTGGCCCTGTATGTATTTATTTTGATAATATTGGCTCTTACATTATGTTAAAAGGCGTGAAGTTTCTCTCGTTGTTCAGGAAAGATGGCAAACAAAACGCAGCGGAATGAACCTGAAAATAAATAATAATTTTTAATTAATTAATTAGTATGAATTCATAATTATGAATTAAATATTTTAATTAATTACCTGAGAGTTATAAAACTTTAAGGGGTGTTTGGCTACACCCAGACTCCTGTCTGGATCCAAGGCGTTGACTGGATTTTTGAAGTCCACAGCCGGGCCCTCGGTCGAACAAAGCATGAAACCAATCACTCCGCTGAAATAGTCAAAACAAATTTTGATACATACATATATATATATATATATATTCCTTACGATTAAAACGACGATGACTGTAATTAATCATCATAAGTTTAATTGTAATTTGTAATTTGCTTTTTAATTAATCTTCTTAAACACTTACATTATGTACATAAATTAATTATTAATGTACAGTACCTGAAACACCATCATGCTTTGGTATTCAGATTTTCCTTCAAATAAAACTTTTTCGACTTTTAAGAAATGTGCTTCCCCTGCACCACAAAACAACATATACATACATACATACATATATAATATATAATATATATACAGAATGAGGAGTGATTATGTAATTTACTTAGCTTCCTGTTGGGTGTCTAAACCTAATTCACCAGCAGCAGAATTCCGTATACACAATCAAATCTATTTTTCAATTTAATAGAAATCTAAAAAAAAAAAGATATTTATAAACTTAGATTTGATAACACATTATTTTTAATCTTAAATAAAATGCAACAACGTAAGAGTAAGAATTCATATGTATTATTTATTAACGACATATTTAATTTTTGTTTTTTTTTTTTTTGAAAAGATTATACATGGTAGACGTTAAGGAATATTTTTAACATAAGAATAGTAGTTAGCCCCCCCATATTATATATATATATATATATGTATAGATTATATATTCAAATATTATGTATATATATGAATCGAATAGTTATTTGAAAAACCTGGCCAAATAGTGCAATTCTCAGCAAACCATTCTTGAATTCTTGGAAGTAGAAGCTGTTGAGAACTCCCTGCAGCTTCTTTATTTTCTTTATGATCAACGACATTGTAACTCTCCATGCTTTTGTTCTTTTCTGATGATCTCTTCCCCTTCCCTTTGTCTTCTCCAGCTATATATATATATATATATATATCTTTGAAGGGAAAGTAATAAATTTGATATGCAGCAATATTGATTCTTAATGAGCTCAGATATAATCAGATTCTCCTTTAGATTTAGATTTTCAAATCAAATACTTTTGATTTAAATTTATATCTTACCGTAAATTTGCCATCTGATTCTCACAGGTTTAAGATTTTCAAATTAATTTTCTAGAAAATGAATTTCTTAAGTAAGTTTAGTTTGATTTGATTTTCAAGAATCTAAATTCAATACAAATGAAATAGAAATTGATCAAAATTAAGTTCATATGAAGGTTTGTTTTTGTAAAATTAAAATAATACATGCTCAAATTCATTAAATTTGGTATAATTTAAAATACATTATTCAAATACTATGAAATTCTATATTTTTTTATCATCTTCTAGTAAAATTAGAATTTCTATTTCTCTTAATTAAAACAACTAACATTTTTGTCTTCGTTTTTCATTGTAAACATTAAATTAGAGTTAAAATTCAATTCTGAAAATTTAAATAATTTATCAAGTAAATTTTTTTTTTTTGAGTTCATTTTTAAAAGGTAAATAATTTTTGTATGTGGTACCAAATTTTACTTTTGTTTCTACAATTTTTTTTTTCTGTTTTCTTTTAGAAGATATGTAACACTTATGTTTTCTAAATAAAATAAAAGTTAATAAAATTAGTAAATAAAAAAAATTAGAATCCACATAATGTTTATATATATATATTTTTTTTTAAAAAAGTTAAGTGGTTAGTTTTTAAGTTTCAGAATTAAAAATTTAAAAATTAAAGACCAATAAAGGTAAAGGGCAATTTACAATTATGCCAATATTCTTATAGGCAAAGATTATGATTTCATCCATTTACTATTAATTTTTTTTTTAATTAACTTATTTCTTAATTTTCAATGGATAAGATTTTTCTCTATATTTTTGAAAAAAAATTTGATTTAGTTTATTTTTTTAATTTATTATTAACGTTATTAAATTTAATATCATATGTCAAATGTAACATCACATGACACTTTTTAATTATTTTTTATATAACGTCAGATATCACATAAAATCTAACGTGACATGTCATCTAACAAATATTCAAAAATAATTATATTTGAACCAATTCAAATCAATCTATAAATTAAAAAAAAAAAAAATTGAAATCTCTAAATCAGTAGTATTTAAGGTCTTATCATTAAAACATCTCTTCTTCTTTGTTTAATTAATTCTTGCTAGAGAGAGATTGCACCAAAATAATATAAAAATCTTCGATTCTGGAACATGGTTCAAATAATCTTTTTAGATAAATTAATTTTGTAGATTTGCACTCCATTAGATTTTTGTGTGTATGTTTGGTTGTGTCAATATTCATATTTGTGATCAAATTTGATTTTGGACGAATTAGGAAAAATCTTTGTCGGGTCTTCCTTTATTATTAATGGATCAAGGAGAGTTCATTGTTTTGTTTTGTATTTTGTAGAAATATAAAAATGAATTTTAGGATATAAGACGAGAGGCTTTTGAATGATTTTTATGGGGAATAGTGATGCAAGGAAGGGCCTAAGAGTTAAGGTTTGGTGTTGGAGGGAGGGAGATGGAGGAGTTAAGCTTGAAGAAGGAGTAACTTGCTCTTATAATGATAAAAAATACGATTTTATTGTAAACGATTGAGTAATTATATAAATAAACTAGTGTAATATTGGTCAATGAGATCATATGTTTTATCGAATAGAAACAAATCTATTAATGAACAAAAGTTAAGCATATAAATAAAGATATCTATTTGGATCGATATAATTTTAAGACTTTGTTTGATTACTCATAACTCAAATATTTACACATGGAAGGTAGGAGGTGAATGAAGAAGAAAATGAAGGATTAAAGAATGCTTTGAGAATTTAAAAAATATTAGATTTAATAACCTTAATAACTTTTTTTTTTTTAATTTTTGAACGAATTTGAATTGATTCATATATAATTTTTTTTAAAATCTTATGTCAAATATCATTAATGTGATATTCACTTTTATATAAATTAATCAAAAGATGTTATATGACATTAAATTTGATATATAACATCAGATTTAATGATAGTAAGTATAAATTAAAAGAATGAATTAAATTTAAACTTTCAAAAATACGAATATCTATTTAATTAAAAATTAAAGTAAAGACTAATTTAAATAAAAATTAATAATTCATGCGCCAATTATTATATAAATATTTTCCTTTTGCCATGACAAAATTCAGTTAAAGCTGTTAGTCATCTGCCTAGCTTGATAGCGGGAGCCAACACCACAAATTTTTGTAGAATCCTCTGGTTCTCCACGAATCTCTCATAACTCAAAACCCTCTCTCTCTCTCTCTCTCTCTCTCTCTCCCCTTCTCATCGTTTCTGTTCATTTTTTCATCGATTAGGGTTTTGCTGGAACACCCTAGCTAGCCCAGATGTTAACATTATATCGAATAGGGGAAAATGAACAACTTGCAGATGTACACGTCTTCTCGGTTCCGCAACTTCCCCAAAAGCTTCACACTGAGGAGAGAAGAAGCGTGGTGGGACAGAATTTACGAACCAGCCAGCCCCTTGGTGGCAAAATGGAATCATATCTTCCTGGTCACCTGTCTGATCGCCTTGTTCTTGGACCCTATCTACTTCTTCCTGCCCGTCATCTTGCACCCTGGCTGCATGAGCATCGACGTTGGCCTGGGAGTTCTTGTCACCTTCTTCAGGACGGTGGCTGATCTCTTCTTCTTCATGCACATCCTCATCAAATTCAGAACCGCCTTTGTCGCTCCCAGCTCCCGGGTTTTCGGCAAAGGCGAGCTTGTCATGGATCCCAGGGCCATTGCCATTCGCTATTTGAAGTCTGATTTTGTTGTCGATCTCACCGCTGCCCTCCCTCTCCCTCAGGTTTTTTTAGTTTCTTATCGCATTAAGCTTTCGGGATAATCACTCAATAACCAATTAGTGTTAGTTAATATAGTCGCCAATTAAGCTACAGCTGGATTTAAATCTTGAGAACTTTAATATCTGCGCATTTACATGTCTGAGTCTGTCTTCATTGCCAGTTTGAGTTTTGTAAATAATGAATAATAGAAATATATTACAAATTTGCAGGATGTTGTAATTATCCAAGGCACTATATTTTCTATGTACTTAAACTTGAGTTGATTTTGGCAGATTGTAATTTGGTTTGTGATTCCATCATTAGAAACTTCAACAGCTATTCATGCTAATCACACGCTTGCTCTGATGGTTCTTGTTCAATACATTCCTCGATTCTTTGTAATGTTTCCTCTAAACCGGCGAATCATTAAAACCACCGGTGTTGTTGCTAAGACTGCTTGGTCAGGAGCCGCCTACAATCTACTTCTCTATATGCTTGCTGGCCATGTAATTTCCTACTATATTTGTCATTTTATAACTAATCTTTTTTTTGCTTTTCTGGTTGCTTGTCATTGTTATCTTTATGGTCTAAAATTGTCAGTGCAGGTAATTGGAGCTTCATGGTACGTGTTGTCTATTCAGAGGCAGTTTGAGTGCTGGAAAATAGAGTGTACAAAGGAGTACAACCGAACACACTCTCCGTCCTGTAAACCTTCGTTTCTTGATTGCAGCACTTATGGAAGACCCGACCGCATAGCCTGGCTGAAAGTTACTCGTGTCATTACTAGTTGTGATGCTAGGAATGATGATGATAAAAATTTTCAGTTTGGGATGTTCGCTGATGCTTTTACTATCGAGGTTGCGTCCTCAGCTTTCTTCCAAAAATATTTTTATTGCCTTTGGTGGGGCATCAAAAGTCTGAGGTAACTTTCTGATTTGCTGCTTTATCTAAGTTACATAATTGATGATTTTGCCTATTCAGTTAGTTTGATTTCTAATGCCTTTGTGTAATGCAGTTCATATGGGCAAAATATTGCCACAAGTACTCTTAGCAGCGAAACGGTGTTTGGTATTATTGTTTGCATTGCTGGTCTTGTGTTCTTCTCACATCTAATAGGCAACATGCAGGTAAATACTCTAAATGAGACTGTAGTTTTATAGTCCTGTGTGTTTGGTTCTAGTGAGTTATCTTGTTTTGATAAATTTGTGTGTTTTGATGAAGACGTATCTGCAATCTACAACAGCTAGGTTGGAGGAATGGAGAATCAGACGGAGAGATACTGAGGAGTGGATGAGGCACCGGCAATTGCCCCCAGAGCTGCAAGAACGTGTACGCCGCTTTGTTCAGTACAAATGGCTTGCCACCAGAGGGGTTGATGAAGAGTCCATCTTGCGCTCCTTGCCTTTGGACCTTCGTCGCCAAATTCAGAGGCATCTCTGCCTTGCTCTTGTTCGCCGTGTAAGTGACACATCAAAATAAGCTTTTAGATAATTGATCACCATATAATTACTTACATGGTTGTTTTTCAGGTGCCATTTTTTGCACAAATGGATGATCAGCTCCTTGATGCCATATGCGAACGTCTAGTCTCATCCTTGAATACCAAAGACACCTACATAGTCCGAGAAGGTGATCCGGTGAATGAGATGCTTTTCATCATTAGAGGCCAGGTAGATAGTTCAACAACTGATGGTGGGAGGATAGGATTTTTTAACTCCATAACCCTCAGGGCAGGTGATTTTTGCGGAGAAGAGTTGTTGACATGGGCCTTGATGCCGACCTCTAACCTAAACCTCCCACTATCAACAAGAACTGCCAAGACCCTGACAGAAGTCGAGGCCTTTGCCTTACGAGCAGAGGACCTCAAGTTTGTGGCCAACCAGTTCAAGCGCCTGCACAGCAAGAAGCTGCAGCATGCTTTTAGATACTATTCTCATCAATGGCGAGCTTGGGCATCCTGCTTCATACAGGCTGCTTGGAGACGGTATAAGAAGCGGAAGCTGGCGCTGGAGTTGGCAAGACAGGAGAGCTTGTATTATATGCAACTTCTGGAAGATGGAGATGAGTATACCAATGAATATCTGGACGATGCAGATCTTGGGGAATCATCAATGGACAATGCAAACAATAATCAGAACCTGGGTGTTACTTTTTTGGCTTCAAAATTTGCTGCAAACACGAGAAGAGGTGCCAATACCAAGGTTCCTGCCATTAACAGGGATGACCCCAGTTTGAAAATGCCCAAGATGTTTAAGCCAGAGGAGCCTGATTTTTATGTAGATTGAGTGGTCCAAATGACCAGATTTACCACAAAAAAAAACACAAGACAGAGTATTAATTTTGACATAAAAAAAGAAAGAAAAAGAAAGTAAAAGGTCAATTGAATTAGAATCCAATACTACTTGAACTTGGTGGTGTACAAAATTTTTCTTCTTAAAATCAAGTGGAAACAAAATTGAGCATTACCAGTTTTGTCTGTGTAAATCTAGCATTGAACCAGAGTCATGTGATGGTTCCTCGGTCTAATATTCAGAACTCATTTACATTCTTGCCCTCATTGGCATAAAGAGTATTGTTCTTTGATAGATGTTTTGTTTCTTAACCGATTATGATCAGCTACAATAAAGCTGGATCATATAATTGTATTCCTTGTAGTTGTAAGAGGTTTTTGAACTTAAGTTGAATGGACTGAGCTGTCGAGACCTTAGCCGCGCTAAACAGAATGGCCTTGTGGGAAGACTAAATCTAAGTGGGCAAAAGAGTTTATGGAGTATACTTCACTCAATAAATGTCCATCAGCTCCTCAAAGCTACAACTTACTCAAATCATCATCATTTTTTTTAGGGCAAGTAATAATGAGTTGAAATATTGCACCTGTTGTTATGGCCCAAAACATTACTTATGAATGTCTTTTATTAAGTTTAAGGAAGTGATCGAAAAACCCTATTCGCCAAACTATTGCAAACGTTTTATGGCAAACAAAGAGATGGACATGGACGATTATATGCAAGGCCTTGAAAATCAACAGCAAGCCAATCCTATTGACCATATTGCTAGAAATTTTTTCTTCTAGAGTAATTACTAACAAAATCATTCTACTGTAACTTTCAACATTAAATGAAAAATTAACGTACCTATTAAGTTCTGTCATAAAAATTATAATTTACTTAAAAAGCGTTACGAGTAATTTTTATAATTTGTTCGTTACTTAACTATATATCTTACCATTTATTTGTCATAAATAAATAATAAAATAGATTTATTTTGTAAAAAGTATATAATAATAATAGTTCGAATATTTTGTGACATTTTAAAATTATATAAAAAAAATTTTAAAATAAGAATGTTGAAGAGTTCCATCAATAAATAAAACAAATATCATTGTCAAACTTTTCATACGATGAACGGACAAGTAGTTTAAAAAAAAATTTTAAGAAGAAATATTTTACAGTTATACATTTTTTGAAATGAATATTGAGAAGAATTTCTAATAAGAGGAGCAAAAACTCACACAAAAGAGGAGATCTTATTACAAAATGTCTCTATAAATAAAAAATCAAGAACATTTATCAGGCGCTCCAAATGAATTATTTATTTATTTATTGTGTTTGTCATTCATTATAATTATGATTATAAATTACATAAATTATAGTCATTCATTTAGAGTATTAAAATACGTAATAATATTTTTGTTGATATAAAAATTTGACTAAAAGTTGATGAAGTTAAGAGAAAAGAAATTAAAACAAACAAATTAATTGACTTGTTGAGGAGGACCAACTGAACAATGAATCCCAAAAAAATAAATAAAAAAACCCAGCTCAAATTTAAGATTTTTTGTACTACAAAATTAAATGTGTTTATTTCTTGCTTAAGTTCCTAAGCAATTGGCTTAATTGCTTTTGTTTTAAACCAAAAAACAAACAAAGAGTTAAAACTCCACCATACTACTTCCCATCACAAAATATAATCTTATAATATAATTAATTTCTAAACATAACATTAACGTGATTAATCATGTACCTAATACGATGTAATCATAATTAATATTTTAGGTGCAATCTCCATTCGTTATAAGTTTAATTTACATTATCATATAGTTAAAGAAAAAGTTAATTTAATTTTAATTACAATTAAAGAAAAAAAAGCATGCAGTTAGATACAAACATTAATTTTTACTTTTTTTTTTTTTTTAATTTTCTCATAATTTGATTTTTTTTTTTTCCCCCAATTTCATAGTATTGGGTAGTCTCTTTTTGATATGGACTGCTCAGCTAATTCCTTGCCTTCTTTCTCTCAGTTTCTTTTGGCTATATATACATAATAGTATCCACATATTATATATATATATATACACACACACACGCGCGTATGTATACACTCCTAATTTTCTGCGCAAAACACAGATTTTTCAAGTATGAAAATCCAAATTAATTTGTTGTTTTTATTTATTAGTGATGTATTATTTTTGAATATTTGAATTAGTCTGTTTATTTCTTTCTTTCTTTCTCTTTTGATTTTTCTAATGTTGAATGCTAAAAAAAATATTTGAAGTTTTTAATCATTTTTTAATATAATAAACAAATTAAATTGAAAAAGTTTTAATTTTTGTAGTGCCCAAAAGAATCCCTAACTTTTCTTATTTGATTATGTTATGTTTTTAATTCTTAAATTTTTTTGTAACACTCCGGATTTGAGAATGATTAATTTTGAATTAAAAAAATTTAATATTTTATTTTATTTTATTTATGTTGGTGATAATAAAAGAATATTAACCATACGCAAGAATGGGCAAATCGCTGGGACGAACAAATGGCCCTGATCGTCCACTTGGTGGATCCAACGGTCATGTGATCGATGACTCTAATTTGCAGGACTAACCAATCGGACGGTCCGAAATGCTTAAGGGAGGAGAATCCGGATTGACCCAAATAAGAAAGATCTGATGGCTCTTATCACCACACAGACCTAGATGGATGGACCAGATTGGGGGAAGAAAGGTATTTAAACCTCTCATTCGACTGGCATCCCAAACACTAGCCGCTAGGTCAATTGGAGAAGAAGAAGACAAAGACATCGAAGGGAGCTCAGCCACTAAAGAGACAACGGGGCTGCTGTGTTGAAAGCAAAAAATAGCACCGGTAAACTCGATTTTCTCCCTATTTTTCCATTCTCAATCGTTTCTCTTTACTCTTTCGGAGCGAATTGACTCGGAAAAGACTGTGAACTGAGAGAGAAGAGACAAATAAGTCGGGCCAATTTTGGTGAGTCGTTCGCCTCCTTCTGTTCCCTTTTCCTCCCATATGCACTAATAACATGTTGTTTTCTTTGTTTAGCAAAGAAAGGAGAGAAAAGAAGAGTAAATAGGTCAAAGTCGTGGGTGGGAATCACCGCGACTGGTGGTTTCGAGGAGTCACGCTGCCACTGGCTGATTTGGGGTAAGGATGCCTACACCCTTCCTTCTGTAACGGTTCACCGAAGGTAAAAAAAAAATAAAAACAAAAAAATATAATAATAATAATAATAATAGTATTAATTAATCGATAACATGGTAGGGATAGTAATAAAATAAAGTGATATGCATATATATAGGTATATGTGTAAATACACCTGGCAGCACCAAAATCTAATCTGTATCGCATGTTGTTAAATTTAATCTTTAAGGTTACCGATGAAGCTAACAAAATATTGATTGTCATTCAAATTTATTATGCTATTTTCTTAATTTAATTTACACGTATTCTTATGTATATATATTTGCCTTATTTTCATTTGTTTTATTTTGTTTCATATAATTTTATTTTGCTATAATATTCTATATATTCTATTTTATCTAAATCAGTATCACTTTATCTCGTTCCACTTTATTTTGAATCTAAGTTAATTTATATTATTTTATCGTATTATATTTTAAGATATTTTATTTTTATTGTATTTATTTTAACCTATTCGATGATTATTTTTCATTCGATGTACACCCAATTGCAGGTTACGTATTAGTGTTTATGCATGCGTTACAATGATTAAAAATGAAAGGTGGTATAAGCTTGTTTTAGAATATGAATGATGTGGAACAGGTTCGTTGATGAAAATAAAATCGGGCAATGAGGTAAAAAAAAACCGTCATCGGATATCAGAATGAGAAGTATTAAGTGTTATCGTAGATATGATCCTTAGTTATATGGGACTGGAAGATCCCATACCGGACGGGGTATGGGAACGACCGATATAAGCGGTACTCATATCGGACAGGTATGGAGTGGTCGGTTCAAGTGGCGATCATTTCCAAACAGGGTGTGGAGACAACCGATAATTATGAAAGTAATATAGGTATCCACGAGTAGGAGGAACCCCTATGGGATCCATAAATACAGTTGGACGAAAATAATACTGAAGTATGGGTAAGGACATGATAAACAATTAATAGCACTTTATTATATTTTTGAACATATCTAAATATTGTACATAAAAATTGTCTAATGAGAGAGTATTTGATAAATTACTTTTCATAAAAGGAAAGGGTGCGACCGCACCAGCGTAGTTTTTAATATAAAGTAAATGTTCAATCGGTTGTCTTATGCTTTATATAACCCTTTGATTACCATTTCGACGGTAAGTTTTTTGGCATTCTTATTAAGCAAGTATTTTTCACCCTCATTCTTATTATAATTTCATATTATGACGATCAAGACTAGATTTATGACAGTGAGAGAATAGATTAGAACATAATTCTTATTTGCTTTGTCGTATTTGAATTGATATTAATCATTATTGTACTAGTTATCTTTCGTTTTAAGTTTTAAATATTTCAATAGTTCTTATTTGGATATTCTAATACGTGTAAAGAATGTAATCTTTAAATTTTAATTTTTCTATTAAATAAAAGATTTTATTATCATTCATATTGTTAATTACCAGATTAAACGTTTGAAATTTTTAATAGGAGTTTGAACTTTTATATTTTTATTATATTAATAATTAAAATAAAAATATTTTTTATATATTAAATATTGTATAATGTTTAAATAAAAAATTATTTAATTAAAAATAATAACATGATACACTAATATTTAAAAAATATAGATTAAAATAAAATATAAATATAAATATATAAAAATTAATTTAATATTTAAAATATTTTTAAGTTGAAATAGATATTTATGACATGACTTGTTTTCTTTCTAAACGCACCACGTGACAAAAGATTCAACTTTGTCTGTCGTAATTTCTAAAAAAGAAATTAAGTTGATTGTCACTCCATCACCACCATTAATAATAATTAAATAAGTTATCATGTCTTAAATGATTTTTTTTTTAATTATAAAAATATATTACTAAATAAACCCATAATAATTAAATAATGGGTCTTATCAATTTGGGTTTTTTTTTTTTTTTTTAATTTTTATTTTTGACTTTCTTGGAAATGAAATTACCCCATAATCCCGGATATTATTATTAATGTAGTGACGCTGTGTGAGTGTTTCATTCCAAACGGTTGGTTTCTTTCTTTTTAATAATCTTCTTCTTTCACCCGAACCAGATAGATAAGCTCTCACCTCCATGGCAGCTCGCAGAATCTCCTCCTTCCTTTCTCGTTCTTCCGTCTCTCTTTCCCTGCTTCGTTCTCTAGGTAACACAACTCCTCTCTTTGCTTCTTTCTCCTTTCTCCTTTTCGTTTTTTTTTCTTGTATTGTATGGTAATGGTTTTTCTGAAACCAATGAACCTTATCGGTTTCTGCTGATAGAGGATCTTCTGTTTCTTTCAAGCTTCTTCTAAAACTCTAATCATTTTCTTTATCGATGTTTCACACTCTGATTTTATCTGTTTCGTTAGTAGCATATACATGATTATGCTTTGTACTGATCCTTTAATTCTCACTTCAATTTCCGATTAATCCTTTTTTGTTTTGTAGAAACCTCAGGAAAGTATCCAGTATGAACAATTCCTAAATTGACTAATTGAACAAACAGGAAGCTATATGTGGTTTGATTCTCCTTAAATAATCTTAATTATGTTGGCAACATGATCTGCAGGGAATAACTCTAGCAGGGGATCAGGCTGCATCCAAAGGTTTAGCACCGCTACAGCATTTGAGCAACCAATCACTCCTCCAGTTCAAATTTCTTATACTCAGCATCTGATTGATGGCAAATTCGTGGATGCAGCATCAGGTGATCTGACATTCTTTAGTCATAGAGTCTCATGCGCAATATTTATATGTGTTTCTTTGTTCAATGATTTTTTATAATTGCTCATTTCAAAAATGGTGTCATGGTCACTGTTTGTGGTATCAAATTAAGACTCATATAAGCAAATTAACTGACATTCGAAAGGATATTCGTTTGGGATTAGGGAAAACTTTTCCGACCTATGATCCTCGTACTGGTGAAGTGATTGCTCATGTTGCCGAAGGCGATGCTGAAGATATCAACCGGGCAGTAGCTGCTGCTCGCAAGGCATTTGATGAAGGACCATGGCCGAAGATGACTGCTTATGTATATCTTTTATTATTTACTTCCTTAATTGATGCATGTTACAATTGAATTACAGATTATATGATTGATTACCATTGTTTTTCCTTTGTACCTATAATAACATTACTTGATTGTTTGTTTCTTTTGGCAGGAAAGGTCAAGGATACTGTTGAGATTTGCTGATTTGGTGGATAAACACAATGATGAGCTTGCAGCTTTAGAGACATGGGACAATGGGAAGCCTTATGAACAAGCAGCAAAATCTGAAGTGCCATTATTATCACGTCTCTTTCGCTATTATGCAGGTATTTCACTAACCTGAACTGAACTTTTCTGCTCGGTAGTTTTCCATGTAATAATGGTCTTGGCCACTCATCCAGGTTGGGCAGATAAGATTCATGGTCTAACAGTTCCAGCCGATGGAAATTACCATGTCCAGACATTGCATGAACCAATTGGTGTAGCAGGACAGATAATTCCCTGGAATTTTCCTCTTATCATGTTTGCATGGAAAGTTGGTCCTGCTCTTGCCTGTGGTAACACTATTGTCCTCAAAACTGCAGAGCAAACACCCTTGACTGCGCTCTATGCGGCTAAGCTATTCCATGAGGTAGAGTAAGAAAAAAATAATAATAATAAAAATAAAAATAAATTAAAAAAATAATGAAAAGATGAAAATGATGGGGAGCATATAAAATTGCTTTTAGTTTTGATTTGTAGCAAGGGTTTTACATAGTGTTGTTTGTTTACAGTAAGTCTAATTCTCTGTTCAATTTTGAAGATATCTGAATAACCATTGTCCTAAAATCTAATAATTTTCATGATATTTTAATCCAGGCTGGTCTTCCGCCAGGTGTTCTAAATGTAGTTTCAGGGTATGGTCCTACTGCTGGTGCAGCTCTTGCAAGTCACATGGACGTAGACAAGGTACCTTTTCCACTTTTATAAGCTGTTATCTTCTTCAGCAAATATAGGTTTGTATTCAAATGTTATAATACCTAATAATATCTAGTCCAATATAAAATTGAATGAACATGCATCCAGCCAGTTTGTCTTATTTTTCAAGTATAGATGAATTACAATAAATTGAATCAGTTACTTACATGAATAAGATACTGCCTGATTGAATGAACCTGCATGCCAGTGACTCTGCCTGGATTGAATAAGTTCCTTACAATAAATTGAATTACAATATAAAATTGAATGAACCTGCCGATGACTCTGCCTGATTGCTCAGACGAATAAGATACTGAGCATGCCAGTGATTATATGCTACATTGTCTTTTCAGCTTGCTTTCACAGGATCAACCGATACTGGTAAAATTGTGCTTGAATTGGCTGCAAAAAGCAATCTCAAACCTGTCACATTGGAGCTTGGAGGGAAATCACCTTTTATAGTCTGTGAGGATGCGGATATAGATAAAGCTGTGGAGCTTGCACATTTTGCTTTGTTCTTTAATCAGGTTTGATCAATCGGTTCTTCAGAAAAGCTGAGCTCTTAAAGCATTAAACTGTTGACGTAAGAATTGACCATGATATGGAAGTCTACAGGGACAATGCTGCTGTGCTGGATCTCGTACATTTGTTCATGAGTGTGTATATGAGGAGTTTATAGAGAAGTCAAAGGCACGTGCTCTGAGGCGTGTTGTTGGTGACCCCTTCAAGGAAGGTGTTGAACAAGGTCCTCAGGTACTCTCCATTGCCCCCCTGGCTCCAAGACATGATAATTTAAGAACTATGAAGCCTTTTGAAGATTGCTTGTTTTCTTTTTCTGGTTTGAATCATATCATTTTTCCTGTAATATGGTTTCAATAAATTTTGATTTTAATAGATTAAATATCAGTAAGTAGGATCTTTTTACATAGGGATTGAAAGAAATTAAAAAAATGATATTTACTAATCTTGCACAAAAAGCATTATGGATGGTATGCATTTATCTTTCCACTGATAAGGGAAATTAAAAATTACCAAATTCGACTTGCATTTCTAATCTTCTTTTGGCTCTGGCATAAACAGAGGTCTACGAGTTTCATACTTTATATATGTGCTTAGAAAATGTACCAAATGATAAGAGGTATCAAGTGATGTGAATGGTCATCCTGAAATTTTCAGGTCGATTCAGAGCAATTCAATAAGGTGCTAAAGTATATAAGATCTGGTCTTGAAAGCAAAGCGACTCTTGAGTGCGGAGGTGAAAGATTTGGCAGCAAAGGCTACTTCATCCAGCCCACTGTCTTCTCTAATGTCCAGGTACTATTAATTCATTCATGATCTCTTGTAACATATTTTATCAAGATGTTTAAACATGTATCATACTATGAAGCTTGACATTTTCATTAACCAGGACGATATGTTGATTGCAAAGGATGAGATTTTTGGTCCAGTGCAGTCAATCTTGAAGTTCAAGTGAGTAAAAAAGATTCATATCCCAAATCCTCTTCAATTTTGCATCTCAAGAAAGCATTCAGCATAATAATTACATGCATATCTTTTGTTGTGGACTAGGGATGTTGATGAGGTGATAAAAAGAGCAAATGCAACGCGATATGGTCTAGCTGCAGGTGTGTTTACCAATAACTTGAATACTGCAAACAGGCTTATGAGAGGATTGAAAGCAGGGACTGTGTGGGTGAACTGCTTTGATGTGTTTGATGCTGCAATTCCTTTTGGTGGGTATAAGATGAGTGGTATTGGCAGGGAAAAGGGAATCTACAGCCTCAATAGCTATTTGCAGGTGAAGGCAGTGGTTACCCCTCTCAAGAATCCAGCTTGGTTGTAATTTAATTTGCTCGGTGTTAGAACATCATCAAGGCCTCACTTTTTCTTGTCTTGCAAATAAGGACATCTTACTTAATACCGGTGGGTTTGCAGAGAAAACTTTCTGAATAAAATTTGTTTGCTTTTCTTGGTTGGTTAGCTAGCATAAGACTCAAACTCAGAGATGTTATTGGTGTAATTATATCATCTAAGCTAAGGCTTATTTGAAAAAAGAAATTAGTTTCTATCTTGTTAATCGGTTGCTTATACATCATTTTGTTTTCCTTAATCATTTTCTGATTTTTCATCCATCTTAATTTCATTTCATGATCTTATTGTACCGTGCTCGCTGTGCTTGTTTGAGGCTTTCTTCAATTTAAAACCTTTCACTTTTCTTTCTTTTATAACAAAGTTTTTTAATTTAGTCCGCATAAATTTTTGCTTCAAAAATACTGTCTCTGATAAGAGTTAAAAGTTTTTCATTTCTTCTTAGCTGCCATAAAATATGATAAACAAATTTAAATTATAATACAAATTGTAATAGTTGTGATTAAGTTAGAAATTTGTTTTTTCAGGTTTTCTTTTGGTGTCTAATTAAAGCATAAGCCAGAACTGATTGATTACGGGGAGAAAGATCAGTTTTGCGATTTAGTAATGAATTAGTGACAAAATTTATGTTCTTTACTCAAGTTGATTAATTAAGTAGAATCAAAAATAAAAACAAAATTTTTATTGACACGTATATGATACGATACAAGTGTAGAGAGGGACAAGTATATTATTAATTTCATATACCCTTCGTACCCATCACGAGTTTATAATTTTATACTTATACCCACTTTATATATATATATATATATATGTATGTATGTAATTGTATTGTTGTATACGTTATCAAATCAAGAAAAGAACCCCAGCTTATAGTGTAGAAAGGGACAAGTATACTATTAATTTCATATACCCTTCATACCCATTACGAGTTTATAATTTTATACTTATACCCACTTTATATATATATATATATATATATATATATATCTATGTATGTATGTAGTTGTATTACTGAATACGTTATCAAATAGAAAAAAAGGACCCCAGCTTATGCCAAGTCGTCCACCATTTTGTATAGACCACCATTTTGTTCCCAATAGAACACGTAACTAAACACAAACTAAAGAAGCAACATCAACAAATTAATTGCCTTCCGTATTATAATTAAACAAACGTTTTGACTTTTACACTTGGTTTGACCAAAACATAATTTCATAACCTAATCCGTGAAGAAAGAATCTCAAAATTCAATAAACTTAAACCTAATTATTAAAATTTTGACTAAGAAAATCATAATCTCTTTTTAATTTGTCTAACAAAAATGGTTAGATGAAGAATTTGAAGAGAGAGAGAGAGAGAGAGTTTTTAGTCATAATAAAAAATTACTCCAAATTAATGTGAGTTCACATTAATTATTTAATGGTCAATATTTAAATCATTTAATTAAAATGCCATTAAATCTAAGCACACACACACATATATATATATATATATATTATGATGATGATGATATAAGAAGCGCGTATTATTAGTCAATTGCTGGTTGGTCCACGTAACATTTATTTTCTTCACCAAGTCAACATCTTCTAATTAAAAAATCAGTAGCTAACCATACATGAGAAGAAGATATTTTAAAAGTTTTTTATTTTATTTTTAATGATACGATAATCATTATCATACTATAGTTGAATTGTACTTCCACACATTTTTCTAATATTTCCCATAAATATTAAAATTAACTAATTTTAAAACATAAATCATAAAATTTACTCTTCCAATCATAAGTCAAACTAAATAATAGTTTAGCATGAAAATGGAAAAATATTTTTTTAAATTTGAATTTTTTTTTTATTTAGAATCTAGATTCTTCTATTTTATTTTTATTTATTATTTATTTTTTATCTCTTATTTTATTTTCTTTCTTTTTTTTTAAGTCTCGTGAGTTTGATTCTATAAAATCTGACTATTTTTTTATTGAATGAACATTACGAAATAAATTAAATTAAATTAATTTTTTGATCAAAAGTATTATGTGAAATCTTTGATTTTTTTTTTCTCTTTTTCTATCCCTATCTCATAAGAAGAGTGTTTGAATCAATAAATAATATTTTTTTCTCTATTTGTATGAATTAATTATGAATCGATATTATTATATTCTAATTCTTTACCGATACCCTTCAAAGAAAATTCTGAATTGAATATTAAATTGATAGGTTAGTGTAATCTTATCAATGCGGCCATGCACTCTTCGAATAGAAATCTATTTTATGAAAGATCTTAGTTTCTGTATCTTGATGGGTCTCCGAGATCCTTTCAATAATTTATGTTAATTTTTTATATTAATTCATGATAGGAAGTTAGTGATTTAAAATTTAATATAGGAAATGCACGAATTATGATCCCTCACATTAGAATTTCGTTTCATTTTTTTATTGAAACATTTTTAATAACTTATACTTCCAACCAACAAATTTATATAATTCTTTGTTGAATTTCTAAATTGATGGGTTATATTATACTTACGTACTTACATATAGAATATAAACAATTATTTCTTATAAATATCTGTAAATATTCTTTATCATTATTTACTAAAAATAATTATTCATAACATTTTTTAAATAAATTTATTAAATTATTAAATTAGGATTAAAATCATATATAAATTTTGCTAGCAAATTTGCTTAATAAGTAAAGAGAATTGTGTTGAACATTCTAGAAAAAAAAAGGAGAAAAAGAGAGAGAGAGAGAGAGAGAGAGAGAGAGAGAGAATATTGTATTAGGGAGTTGGTGTTGAAAAACTCATAAGGATTTGAATTATGGATGGATAGATGATTATCAAAGTAAATTGAACAAAAAAATGTGTTTTCTCAAAAAACAAAAAAACAAAAAATCAACAAAGATGCAACAATCTCAAATGTAACGGCCCCAGAAATTAAAAGGAAATGTATATATATTTATTCTAAGTGCGAAAGCGAAATAAAATAGATTATGATTAACATCTCTTACACAATAACTAAAACGAATTAAAGTACGAAAGAATAAACTAACTTAAAAGAAATACTACGAATGAATGTTGTAAGGAAAACTAATAAATTCTTTGGCTTCTACTCGTCGTCTTCCTGCAAAACGGACTCGGGCACCAAGTCCTCATGATCTGAAATGGTTAAGTAAGGAATGAGCTACACTAGCCCAGTAAAGACATCACACTACCTCACTGTCACATAAGTAAAGGTTAATAGAAAACGAAAACGACCAATGGAGCATAATTTATAACAAACTCATTTATCAATAATAAAAATCTTTACTGTCCACCTACCTCGGTGAGATTTATGAAAACAATTTATGAAAATAATTACATCATAAATATCATAAGATCACGCACACTCTGCAATATAACACATATCATGTTTTGTATTTCAATCATCAAGCAACAATTACCCTTTTTTTTATCAGGCTACTAGTATTTATGGGGATCCATAAGGGGTCCCTGCTACACGTGAACTATTCACATTAATAACTTAATTCCAGAGCCGTCCCCATACCCTGTCCGGCATGGGCGCCAAAACCATAAACCTCAATACCCCGTCCGGTCTGAGGGTGAAACGGGCCATCCCCATACCCCGTCCGGTATGGGCGCCAAAATACATAAAGTCTCCATACCCTGTCCGATATGAGAGACCACGTTCCCGGTAGGGTTCCTTTTGGACCCGATCTATCCACCATCTCTCAGGATATCTAATGAGGCTGTCGACATTATCCATTATCAATTCACATACCTTTTTACCATTTTTCTTAATCTCAATTATCCAATCAAACACAAACACGTAAACCAGCAATGGACACCAAACAAGGCAACACAACATCGGGTTCACAATAATTCAAAGCATAATAAATGAAACCGTGATTCATGCATATGAAACCATAGAATAAACACATCAGGTACCATACTGCATTCAAAACTGTAAAATAAATCAAACAATACCTGATCGAAAATATATCAGATTCGGGCTCCATTAGCAATCTCAATCAATTATACATATCTATTAATTCATAAAATACCGTTTTATCATTTATTAGGCTTTAATGTTGTGATAGAAAATAGGGTGAGAGATCCTTACTTGTTTCAGAATATGAAATCGGGTTCTCACTGTGCCTACGGGCAGTCCTTAGATTCCCTGAATTTTTTTTCAAAAATTGAAACACACTTCCGATACCTGCACATGTCTCCAAAAAACCTCAAATCAGACCTAGGGCCTTTTCAGCCAATTTCGGAATTCCGGCACGGCGGCTCCGCCGTGCTCCAGCGACGGCACCACCCCCCACGGCAGCGATCCGCCTCAGGTTGGCCGTTTTCGGTCGAATTCAGCCAAACTTGCATTGGTTATTGTGATAAAACACCCATAGGGCCCTCGGTGAGCCAAAAAATTCCAGAAAACCGAGACTTACTGGCGACGAAGCTCTCGAGTACGGCGGCTCCTTCAGCGCGAGTTGCGATTTGGTGTTTTGCTCTGGTCAACCTATAAAGAAAAGGACGGTAGTCACAGTGATATAAAAATTATATCGAATGAGAAACGGGAAGGGCCTCATCGGAGGTAAAAATTGAGGAAACCTGCGGCGGCGCTGCTGGACTTCGGTGGTATTTTTCGACCAATCGGCTGGTGGTTTAGCTCCGATTTTACCACAGGGAGGTTCGGCATCAAAAAACGAGCCAAAGGGAGAAATTTTACCTCGTTTGGCTGCCGGAAAGTCCTCCAGTACGGCGGTGGGTGGCGGCGGCCGGTTCCTCCGGTGGCTGGGTCGTCTTCT
Organism: Carica papaya; assembly: GCF_054855325.1. Classification (NCBI taxonomy): domain Eukaryota; kingdom Viridiplantae; phylum Streptophyta; class Magnoliopsida; order Brassicales; family Caricaceae; genus Carica; species Carica papaya. Next base: position 16,328,134 of record NC_142317.1, read on the forward strand.
CCGGCGAGGGTTCTGGTGGCTAGGGTTTGGGGTTGGGTGTGGATGCAATTATTTATAACTCTCCATTTTTAATCTAAGCCGTCTATCATGATTTAATCTGGGCTGTCCGATCGCGCGCACGCGGATCACCAACATGTCTCTGTCCCTCGTGGCTTCCTGCGTCAGCGTCCCTGCCACACGGCGTGTCCTAGTTGGCCGGGACTACTGACCGGACTGCTGTCGTGGCTGCTGACATGGCACTATTTTTCTAAATTACGTTTTGACCCCCGATTTCTGATTTTTTTTTGAAAAACACTCCCAGAATCCAAAATTTCACCCATTTTTCCCAAAATCAATTTCAATTAAATTCAAAAAATAATTTTACCACATTTTATTTTTATTATTATTTTTTTATTTTTTAAAATTAAATTAAATTAAATTAAAACCTTATAAATTAAAAATTAAAAAAGAATAAAATTAAACAAAAATTGTAACGGCCCCGTAAATATTAAAATGAAATGAGTATTTAAATATATCAAATGCGGAAGCGAGATCAAAATTTCAGTTAACATCCCTTACACGAAAAACCAGAAACGTACTTAAAATATAAAAGATTAAACTAACTAAGAGAGAAACTCGAAAATAAAACTATGAGTATGACTACAGAGTCTCTAGGTATCCCCTTCGTCATCCTCCTGCGGAACGGGCTCGGGAACCATGTCTTCCTGATCTGAAATGGTTAAATAAGGAGTGAGCTACACTAGCCCAGTAAGAACATCACGATATCTCACCGTCACGGAGGTAAAGGTGGGTAGAAAAACACAAAAGACCAATGGAGCATAATTTACAATAAACTCGTTTATTAACATGAAAACCTTTACCATCCACTTACCTTGGTGGATTTTATGAAAACAATATGAGAAAAACAATAACATTATCATAATCATTGAATAATCTAAGCTGTAAAACATAACACTTATCACGCCTCTTGTAATTCAATCATTGTACAACATATCTTTTTTTCTCATTTACCAGCCTACTAGTATCCGTGGGGGTCCATAGGGGTTCCGCTACCCGTTAACCTTTAATATTCATAATCAGTTTCCAGGGCCGTCCCCATACCCCGTCCGGTATGGGCGCCAAAACCATGAACCTCAATACCCCGTCCGGTATGAGGGTGAAACGGGCCGTCCCCATACCCCGTCCGGTATGGGCGCCAAAACCATAAACCTCAATACCCCGTCCGGTATGAGGGTGAAACGGGCCGTCCCCATACCCCGTCCGGTATGGGCGCCAAAACCATAAGATCTCCATACCCCGTCCGGCATGTGAGACCACAATCCCGGTAGGGTTCCCTACGGACCTGGTCCGTCCACCATCTCCCAGGATATCTAGTCAGGCTGACCCCCATAATACAATTATCAGTCTACACAATCTTTCATTTTCCTTTTCCTCAATCAGCATCATCAATTCACATTTAAACAAGCAAATCGTAATTCATACCAAACAGACAACATACAGTATCAGTTTTTCAGTCATTCAACCCATAATTAATAAAAACGTAGTACATGCACACAAATCTGTAAAATGAACACATCAAACCTCATTTTGCATTTAAAGCTGTAAACAGGCCAAATAACAGTAAATCATCAATCACACTAGACTCGGGCTCCATTAGCAACCTTAAGCAATTTCACACATGCGTTAATTCAAGAAATACCGTTTTATCATTTTGAACTTTAATACCGTGATAGGAAATAGGGTGAGGGGTCCTTACTTGTTTTCGAGATCCGAATACGATTCACAGTGCGCCTGCAGGCCTTCCCTAATTTTCCCTGAATTTTTCCCGGGGAACTGAAACACACTAACAATACCTGCACGTGTTCCAAAAAAAATCCAAATTAGGCCCAGGGCCCCTTTCGGACCAAATCGCAACTCCGGCACGGCGGCTCCGCCGTGCTCCGGCGACGGCACCGCCGCTGGCGGCGGCGAGTCGCCTCGGGTTGACTGTTTTCGGCCGTTTTCGGCCGAATTCGGCCACACTCGCATTGGTCCTTGTCAGAAAACAGCCCTAGGGCCCTCGGGGGGCCAAAAATCACGGAAAAAACGGAGCTTACCGGCGGCGGCGCTCTCGGGTGCAGCGGCTCTCCGGCGAGGTTCGTGTTTTGGTGATTCGGCTCCGGTCAACCTGTAGAGAAAAGAATGGTGATCACGGTGATATAAAAATTGCATCGAACGGAGGCCGGGAAGGGCCTCGTCGGAGGCAAAAACCGAGAGGGGGCGCGGCGGCGCCGCTGGGCTTCGGCCGCGTATTCCGGCCGTTTGGCCGGGATTTCGGTTTCGATTTGGCCATAGGAGGAATCAGTGCGGAAAAACGAGTCGGGGGTATGAAATTTACCTCGATCGGCGGTCGGAAATTTCCCCGGTGCGGCGGCGAGTGGCGGCGGGTGGCGGCGGTCGGCCTCTGGTTCGTCTTCTCCGGCGAGCGGCTGGCGGCTAGGGTTTGTGGTCTGGTGTGGGGGTTCTATTTATAACCCCTTGCCTTTTGATCACAGCCGTTCATTTTGTTTTAATCTGGGCCGTTCGTTTTTGATTGAATCTGGGCCGTCCGTGCGATTGAATCTGGGCCGTCCGATCGCGTGATTGATCTGGGCCGTCGGATCGCACCCACGCGGATCGCCAACGTGGCTCCTTTCGGAGTGACGCGATCTTGCCACGTGGCAGGCACTGGTTGGCCGGGACTGCTGACGTGGCTGCTGACGCGGCTGCTGACGTGGCCCCCCCTTTTTTTTTTTTTTTTTTTTTTTTTTTTTTTTTTTTTTTTTTTTTTTTTTTTTTTTTTTCCCCTCCTCCTTTCCGGGTGCTACAACTCTCCCCCCCATAAAGAAATTTGGTCCCCAAATTTGCCTCATTACTCTTGATCAAACAGATGAGGATATTGGGCCCTAAATTCTGATTCCAGCTCCCAAGTCGCCTCCCTAGGCGTGTGGTTCTGCCACAAGACTTTTACAAATGATATTTCCCGGTTACGGAGTATTCTGCTTTCTCGGTCTGTGATACTGACCGGTACTTCTTCATAAGACAAGTCCTCTCGGAGTGAAAGCGGTTCATGAGCCACGACATGAGAAGGGTCCGGATTGTACTTGCGCAGCATAGATACATGAAACACATTGTGAACCCGGGAGAGCTCAGGGGGCAGTGCAAGTCTGTAGGCAGTGGTACCAATCTTGTCTAAGATTTCAAAGGGTCCAATGTATCTGGGGTTTAATTTTCCCCTTCTGCCGAACCTACTAATTCCCTTGAAGGGGGTGACTTTAAGAAACACACGGTCACCTTTCTCAAAGGCCAGGTCTCTCCTCCGGGTATCAGCATAGCTCTTTTGCCTACTCTGAGCTGTCTGGATGTTCTTCTTGATCTTAACTATCTTGGACGTGGTTTCTTCCACCAAATCCGGGCCAAACAATCTTCTATCGCCCACTTCCTCCCAACAAATCGGTGACCTGCACGGACGCCCGTATAGCGCCTCGTATGGGGCCATGCCGATGCTTGCTTGGTAACTGTTGTTGTAGGCAAACTCTATCAGGGGTAGGTGGTCGTCCCAATGGCCTCCGGAGTCAAGGACACAAGCTCGGAGCATATCCTCCAGCGTACGGATTGTCCTCTCTGATTGTCCATCGGTTTGGGGGTTTGGGGGTGGAAGGCAGTACTGAGGGACAGCTTTGTTCCCATAGCTTGCTGGAAACTATTCCAAAACCGAGAAGTGAATCTGGGATCCCTGTCGGATACCACTGTTACTGGGACCCCATGCAGTCTGACTATTTCCCGGACATACATTCTTGCCAACTTGTCCAACGAATCAGTCATTCTGATGGCCAGGAAGTGGGAAGACTTAGTGAGTCGGTCAACAATTACCCATATGGCATCGTGTCCCGATCGTGCCTTGGGTAGTCCCGATACGAAGTCCATGGTGATGTGTTCCCACTTCCATTCTGGAATCGGTAAAGGCTGAAGCAACCCCCCTGGGCGTTGATGTTCTGCTTTGACCTGCTGACATACCAAGCACTTAGATACAAAGTCGGCTATATCTCTCTTCATCCCATTCCACCAGAATCGGGGTCGCATAGTTTGGTACATTTTTGTACTTCCTGGATGCATGGCGAACCTTGAACTATGGGACTCTGTCATGATGTCTCTTTTTAATTCATTGTCGTCTGGGACACACATTCTGTCCTTGAAACGAATCAATCCGTCGGCAGAGATCTGAAATTCTGAGTTCACTCCCTGTTCTGCATCCTTCTTGCGGTTTACTAGGGCGGAGTCGATTGACTGGGCTTCCTTTATTCTTTGGATTAGCTCGGGTTGGACTGCTAGGTGGCTCAAACATGTGGCCCTCTTCAGATCTTGCAGTCGAACCTGCTGCGTAGCCCCAATGGACCTGCATTCCGAAACCATCAGATGGGCTAGGGTGTCTGCACTCTTCCTACTGAGGGCATCGGCTACTACGTTGCCCTTACCTGGATGGTATAGGATGTCACAATCATAGTCCTTGAGGAGTTCCATCCACCTTCTCTGACGCATGTTGAGATCCTTCTGAGTGAAGATGTGCTTCAAGCTCTTATGATCGGTGTAGATCTGAAAGGTCTCTCCATACAAATAATGGCGCCAGATTTTCAAGGCGTGTATGATTGCGGCAAGCTCCAAATCATGGGTAGGATAGTTCTTCTCATGATTCTTTAGCTGTCTAGACCCATATGCTATAACCTTTCCATGCTGCATCAGGACACAACCCAGGCCCAGATAGGAGGCATCACTATAAACTGTATACCCTCCTGATCCACTCGGTAGAGCCAGCACGGGTGCAGTAGTCAGTCGCTTCTTCAACTCTGAAAAACTCCTTTCGCAGTTCTCATTCCAATCAAACTTTGCATTCTTCTTTGTGAGTCGGGTTAGAGGGGCCGCTAGACTGGAGAACCCTTCGACAAACCGGCGGTAATAACCCGCCATCCCTAGGAAACTGCGAATTTCCTTAACTGTTGTCAGCCTTTCCCAACCAAGTACCGCTTCAACCTTTTCGGGGTTCACCGACACCCCTTCCTTCGATATAACATGTCCTAGGAAGGCGGTTTGCTCGAGCCAAAATCCACACTTGCTCAACTTTGCATACAACTTCTTTTCCCTGAGTACCTGGAGGACTTGGGCAAGATGATGAGCATGTTCTTCTCTACTTTTTGAGTAGACTAAGATATCATCGATGAACACGATGACAAATTTATCCAAGAACTCTCTGAAGATTCTGTTCATTAGATCCATAAAGATGGCCGGGGCGTTGGTTAGCCCAAACGGCATAACCAGGAACTCATAGTGTCCGTACCTGGTTCGGAATGCCGTCTTGGGGATGTCTTCTGCTCTCACTTTTACCTGATGGTAACCTGATCGTAGATCTATTTTAGAAAAGACCTGTGCACCCTGCAACTGATCGAAAAGGTCATCAATCCGGGGGAGAGGGTACTTGTTTTTAATTGTTACCTTGTTTATCCTTCTATAATCAATACACAGTCTCAACGTTCCATCTCCTTTCTTTGCAAAAGTAACCCCGGCACCCCATGGGGAAATGCTGTGTCTAATGAAGCCACTGTTTTGTAGCTCAGTGATTTGTTTCCTTAGCTCTTCCATCTCGATGCGGCTCATTCGGTAAGGAGCTACCGAGATGGGTTGGGTTCCTGGCTGTAAGTCTATGGTGAACTCGACCTCTCTGTCCCCTGGTAGACCGGGCAGTTCATCCGGAAATACGTCTGGAAAGTCTCGGACTACTGGAATCTCTTGGATACAAACTTCCTTCTTGGGTTTACCTAGTTAGGGAAAATACAATATCAACGCACTGGGAATTAAGAAGAAAAGAATTTGTCATTAGGGAGAATCAGTACCGAATAATTTTATTAACTTGTGAATGGTTCCTCGTTGGGAGGATTAAATACAATCTTTTTATTAAAGCAGTCTATGGTGGCGTGATACGCCGCCAGCCAATCCATTCCTAGGATTACATCAAAATCCCCTGTGTCTAACCCTATCAGGTCTACCCTCAATTTCCTATCTGCTATCTCCACGGCACATGCCCTGTAGACAACCTCTCCTAATAATGTCTCCCCCCCAGCGGTAGATACAAACAATAATGAATCAAGTCTATCAGGTGGTACACAAATTTTGGAAGCAAGAACATGTGAAATAAAAGAATGTGATGCACCAGTATCAAACAAAATATGAGCAATGTGGCCAGAGATAGTATACATACCATGTACCACGTCCGGGTCTGCATCGGCATCCTTCTGGGTAAGGTTGTAAACTCTGCCCTGGATTGGAGGCCTCCCTTGATTCTGGTTCCTAGGACACTCCCTCGCATAGTGCTGGGTACTGCCGCATATGCGACAGGTGTTGTTGAGGCGGTAGCAGGGTCGGTCCCCATGATCCCTGCCGCAGTACTGGCAGATCTTCCCACGAGCTGCCCCCATAGCCTGAGGAGGGCCCTGAGCGGCAGGCCTGGGTCTCTTGCTGGGTTGGACCGGCATGGTAGGCGCTGGCCTGCGGAGCGGGGCTGAAGGTCGGGAACTTCCCGCTAGCTGAGGGCGGGTGTCGAAGCTCCTTTCTATGATCTGCGCCTTTGCCAGGACTGCCGAATATGTCTCGAGCTCCATCACCAACAAGTGCTGTCTGATCGCCGGGCGGAGACCCCACTGGAATTTCCTGGCCTTTCGGCCCTCATCCAACAATGTCTCCGGGGCATGTCGGCCCAGCTCCAGGAACTTGCGGGCATACTCCGACACTGTCATATTACCCTGGACCAACTGAGCAAATTCAATTTCCTTTAAATGTTGGATGTGCTTAGGGAGATACTCCGCATGGAAAGCCGCTAGGAACTGCTCCCAAGTAACTGGTACAGGCAGGGTGGCCCGCTTGAGCTCCCACCAGCGTACTGCTTCCCCTACCAGCATGTAGGAGGCAATGGCAGCCCTCTGCTCAGGAATTACTCCCAAGGTCTCAAAGGCTCGCTCAGTCTCCGCCAACCAGTATTGGGCCTCTTCAAAAGAGGATTCCCCCGAAAAAGTAGAAGGGTTCAGTCTCCTGTACCTCTCTATGAAGCCAGGGTCGATCAAGGAGGGAGCGGGGTCCCGAGGTAAAGGAACTGGGGCCGGCTGAGGGTGAACTGGGGGACCCTGTGGTGGCGCCTGCTGATGGGGTGGGGGCACTGGAATGTGCTGTGGCGGTACCTGTTGGTACCGTGGCTGTGGTACCGGGTCGTACCGCGGCTGTGGTGCCGGGTGGTACTGTGGAGGAACAGGCTCCTGCCGGGGTGGCTCGGGATCAGCCTGCTGTAACGGGGGCTCAACCTGCGCTAGCGGAGGAGGTCCGGGTAACTCCCTTCTCTCCTCTTGCCTTCGCTGAGCAGCTACGAGAGCTTCCACCATCTCATATAATCTGTCCAAATCCTCCCGAAGCGAATTATCTTGGGCCGCTCGGTTTAGTGGGGGCCTTCCTCTCCTCATTTCTGTGTACCTGCATTTACAAGGAATGGTTGAGTAACGACCAATCGGTGAGTATTTCTTTAAAGGACTATAGTGTAAGGGATGGGTCCGAGGAAATGCGGCTCTGATACCAACTGTAACGGCCCCGTAAATATTAAAATGAAATGAGTATTTAAATATATCAAATGCGGAAGCGAGATCAAAATTTCAGTTAACATCCCTTACACGAAAAACCAGAAACGTACTTAAAATATAAAAGATTAAACTAACTAAGAGAGAAACTCGAAAATAAAACTATGAGTATGACTACAGAGTCTCTAGGTATCCCCTTCGTCATCCTCCTGCGGAACGGGCTCGGGAACCATGTCTTCCTGATCTGAAATGGTTAAATAAGGAGTGAGCTACACTAGCCCAGTAAGAACATCACGATATCTCACCGTCACGGAGGTAAAGGTGGGTAGAAAAACACAAAAGACCAATGGAGCATAATTTACAATAAACTCGTTTATTAACATGAAAACCTTTACCATCCACTTACCTTGGTGGATTTTATGAAAACAATATGAGAAAAACAATAACATTATCATAATCATTGAATAATCTAAGCTGTAAAACATAACACTTATCACGCCTCTTGTAATTCAATCATTGTACAACATATCTTTTTTTCTCATTTACCAGCCTACTAGTATCCGTGGGGGTCCATAGGGGTTCCGCTACCCGTTAACCTTTAATATTCATAATCAGTTTCCAGGGCCGTCCCCATACCCCGTCCGGTATGGGCGCCAAAACCATGAACCTCAATACCCCGTCCGGTATGAGGGTGAAACGGGCCGTCCCCATACCCCGTCCGGTATGGGCGCCAAAACCATAAACCTCAATACCCCGTCCGGTATGAGGGTGAAACGGGCCGTCCCCATACCCCGTCCGGTATGGGCGCCAAAACCATAAGATCTCCATACCCCGTCCGGCATGTGAGACCACAATCCCGGTAGGGTTCCCTACGGACCTGGTCCGTCCACCATCTCCCAGGATATCTAGTCAGGCTGACCCCCATAATACAATTATCAGTCTACACAATCTTTCATTTTCCTTTTCCTCAATCAGCATCATCAATTCACATTTAAACAAGCAAATCGTAATTCATACCAAACAGACAACATACAGTATCAGTTTTTCAGTCATTCAACCCATAATTAATAAAAACGTAGTACATGCACACAAATCTGTAAAATGAACACATCAAACCTCATTTTGCATTTAAAGCTGTAAACAGGCCAAATAACAGTAAATCATCAATCACACTAGACTCGGGCTCCATTAGCAACCTTAAGCAATTTCACACATGCGTTAATTCAAGAAATACCGTTTTATCATTTTGAACTTTAATACCGTGATAGGAAATAGGGTGAGGGGTCCTTACTTGTTTTCGAGATCCGAATACGATTCACAGTGCGCCTGCAGGCCTTCCCTAATTTTCCCTGAATTTTTCCCGGGGAACTGAAACACACTAACAATACCTGCACGTGTTCCAAAAAAAATCCAAATTAGGCCCAGGGCCCCTTTCGGACCAAATCGCAACTCCGGCACGGCGGCTCCGCCGTGCTCCGGCGACGGCACCGCCGCTGGCGGCGGCGAGTCGCCTCGGGTTGACTGTTTTCGGCCGTTTTCGGCCGAATTCGGCCACACTCGCATTGGTCCTTGTCAGAAAACAGCCCTAGGGCCCTCGGGGGGCCAAAAATCACGGAAAAAACGGAGCTTACCGGCGGCGGCGCTCTCGGGTGCAGCGGCTCTCCGGCGAGGTTCGTGTTTTGGTGATTCGGCTCCGGTCAACCTGTAGAGAAAAGAATGGTGATCACGGTGATATAAAAATTGCATCGAACGGAGGCCGGGAAGGGCCTCGTCGGAGGCAAAAACCGAGAGGGGGCGCGGCGGCGCCGCTGGGCTTCGGCCGCGTATTCCGGCCGTTTGGCCGGGATTTCGGTTTCGATTTGGCCATAGGAGGAATCAGTGCGGAAAAACGAGTCGGGGGTATGAAATTTACCTCGATCGGCGGTCGGAAATTTCCCCGGTGCGGCGGCGAGTGGCGGCGGGTGGCGGCGGTCGGCCTCTGGTTCGTCTTCTCCGGCGAGCGGCTGGCGGCTAGGGTTTGTGGTCTGGTGTGGGGGTTCTATTTATAACCCCTTGCCTTTTGATCACAGCCGTTCATTTTGTTTTAATCTGGGCCGTTCGTTTTTGATTGAATCTGGGCCGTCCGTGCGATTGAATCTGGGCCGTCCGATCGCGTGATTGATCTGGGCCGTCGGATCGCACCCACGCGGATCGCCAACGTGGCTCCTTTCGGAGTGACGCGATCTTGCCACGTGGCAGGCACTGGTTGGCCGGGACTGCTGACGTGGCTGCTGACGCGGCTGCTGACGTGGCCCCCCCTTTTTTTTTTTTTTTTTTTTTTTTTTTTTTTTTTTTTTTTTTTTTTCCCCTCCTCCTTTCCGGGTGCTACAAAAATTCTAATAAAAATTGAAATAAAATAAAAATAAATAACAAAATAATAAAGGAAAATTTTATGTGTTATAACTCTCCCCCCCTTAAAGAAATTTGGTCCCCAAATTTGCCTCTTACTATTGGTCGAACAAATAGGGATACTAGGCTCTAAAGTCTGATTCTAGCTCCCAGGTAGCCTCCCTTGGCGAGTGGTTTTTGCCACACTACCTTTACAAATGATATTTCTTGGTTGCGGAGTATTCTGCTCTTTCGGTCCGTGATACCGACTGGTACTTCCTCATAAGATAAGTCCTCTTGGAGTGGAAGTAGTTCATGAGTCAAGACATGAGAGGGGTCCGGGTTGTACTTACGTATCATGGATACATGGAACACATTGTGGACCTTGGAGAGTTCTGGAGGCAGTGCTAGTCTGTAGGCGGCAGTACCAACCCTGTCTAAGACTTCATACGGTCCAATAAATCAGGGGTTCAGTTTTCCCCTCATGCTGAACCTACTAATTCCTTTGAAAGAAATGACCTTAAAGAACACCCGGTCACCTTGTTCAAACGCTAAATCTCTCCTTCGGGTGTCCGCATAACTCTTCTGCCTGTTCTGAGTCGTCTGAATGTTTTTTCTGATTTTAACTATTTTAGACATGGTCTCCTCCACCAACTCCGGGCCGAACAATTTTCTGTCGCCCACTTCTTCCCAACAAATCAGTGATCTGCATGGGCGCCCATATAATGCCTCATACGGAGCCATGCCAATGTTTACTTGGTAACTGTTGTTATAGGCGAATTCTATCAGGGGTAGATGGTCATCCCAATGGCCCCCAAAGTCAAGGACACAAGCTCGGAGCATATCCTCAAGTGTGCAGATTGTCCATCAGTCTGAGGATTGAAGGCAATACTGAGAGACAACTTTGTTCCCATGGCTGAAAACTACTCCAAAATCGTGAAGTGAACCTGGGGTCCCTGTCGGATACCACTATCACTGGAACTCCATGCAATCTGACTATTTTCCAGATATACATTCTTGCCAATTTGTCCAAGGGATCGGTTATCCTGATGGCTAGAAAATGGAAAGACTTGGTAAGCCGGTCAATAATTACCCAGATGGCGTCATGTCTTGAACGTGCCTTGGGTAATTTCGTTACGAAGTCCATGGCGATATGTTCCCACTTCCACTCTGGAATCGGTAAGGGCTGAAGTAACCTGCTTGGGCGTTGATGCTTTGCCTTGACCTGCTGACATACCAAACATTTAGATACAAAGTCAGCTATGTCCCTCTTCATCCCATTCCACCAAAACCGGGGTCGTATGCTTTGGTACATCTTGGTGCTTCCGGGATGCATGGCAAACTTGGAGCTATGGGACTCTGTCATGATGTCTCTCTTTAACTCACTGTCGTATGGGACACACACCCTGTCCTGAAAACGGAGTAACCCATCGGCAGAGATTCGAAATTCTGAGCTCACTCCATGTTCTGCATCATTCTTGCAGGCTACCAGGGCAGGGTCGACTGACTAGGCTTCCCTTATTCTCTGTATTAACTCGGGCTAGACGGTCAGACGGCCCAAACATGCGACTCTCTTCAGGTCCTGAAGCTGAACTTGTTGTGTGGCCCCAATTTGCATGCGTTTTAAAACCATTAAATGGGCTAAGATACCTGCACTTTTCCTGCTGAGGGTATCTGCCACCACGTTGCCCTTACCCGGATGATACAAAATATCACAATCATAGTCTTTAAGGAGTTCCATCCACCTTCTCTGATGCATGTTGAGATCCTTTTGAGTGAATATGTGATTCAGACTCTTATAATCGGTATAGATCTGGAAGGTCTCTCCGTATAAATAATGGCGCCAGGTTTTCAAGGTGTGTATAATTGCGGCAAGTTCCAAGTTCTGGGTGGGGTAATTCTTCTCATGATTCTTTAACTATCTAGACCCATAAGTTATGACCTTCCCATGCTGCATCATGACACAACCCAGGCCTATATAGGAGGCATCACTATAAATTGTATATCCCCCCGATCCACTCAGTAAAGCCAGTACGGGTGCAGTGGTCAGCCGCTCCTTTAATTCTGAAAAAATTCTCTCACAGTTCTCATTCCACTCAAACTTGGCATTCTTCTTTGTGAGCCGGGTTAGGGGAGCTGCTAGACTAGAGAATCCTTCGACGAACCTGTGGTAATAACCTGTCATTCCCAAGAAGCTACGGATCTCCTTAACTGATGTCAATTTCTCCCAGCTAAGTACCGTTTCAACCTTTTCGAGATTCACTGATACTCCTTCCTTCGATATAATGTGTCCTAGGAAGGCGGTCTGCTCAAGTCAGAATCTACACTTACTCAACTCTGCATATAGCTTCTTTTTTCTGAGGACCTGCAAAACTTGGGCTAGATGGTGAGCATGTTCTTCTCTGTTTTTTGAATAGACCAAGATGTCGTCGATGAACACAATAATAAATTGATCCAAGAATTCTCTGAAGACCCTGTTCATCAGATCCATAAAGATGGTCGGGGCGTTGGTTAGCCCAAATAGCATGACCAGGAACTCATAATGTCCGTACCTGGTTCAAAAGGCCGTTTTGGAGATGTCTTCTGTTCTTATTTTCACCTGATGGTAACCTGATCGCATGTCTATTTCAGAGAAGACCTGCGCACCTTGCAGCTGATCGAAGAGGTCGTCAATTCTGGGAAGGGGGTATTTGTTCTTGATTGTGACCTTGTTCAATCCTCTGTAATCAATACACAGTCTTAACGTTTCATCTCCCTTTCTGAAAAACGTGACTCCGACACCCCAAGGAGACACACTGTGTCTAATAAAACTACTGTCTTTCAATTCAGTGATTTGTTTCCTCAGCTCTTCCATCTCAACGCAGCTCATGCGGTAAGGAGCAACCGAAAAGGGCTGGGTGCCAGGTTGTAGGTCTATAGTGAACTCAACTTCCCTGTCCACTGGCAGTCCGGGCAGTTCGTCCGGAAACACATATAGAAAGTCTCGGACTACCGAAATCTCTTGGATACAAATTTCCTTCTTGGGCTTGCCTAGTTAGAGAAAATAGCAAGGTTAAAGTACTTAAAAATTAAGGAAACTTACCATCAAGGAATAAGTATCAAATAATTTTATTAATTTGTAAATGGCTCCTCATTAGTACGATTAAATACAACCTTCTTGTTAAAGCAATCTATGGTGGCGTGATACGCCGCTAGCCAATCCACCCTAAAATTACATCAAAATCCTCCGTGTCTAACCCTATTAGGTCTACACTCAGTTTCCTTTTACTATCTCCACGGCACAAGCCCTGTAGACAACTTCCCCTAATAGTATTTCACCCTCAGCAGTAGACACAAACAACATTGAATCGAGTTTATCAGGTGATACATTAAGTTTAGATGCAAAAATATGTGAAACAAATGAATGTGATGTACCAGTATCAAATAAAACATGAGCAATATGGTCACAGATAGTGTACATACCCTGTACCACGTCCGGGTCGACGTTGGCATCCTGCTGTGTGAGGTTATAAACCCTGCCCTGAAAAGGAGGTCTTTCTTGGTTTTGGTTCCTCGGGCACTCTCTCACATAGTGCTGGGCACTACCACATATGCGATAGGTGTTGTTGAGGCGATAACATAGTCAGTCCCCGTGATCCCTGCCACAGTGCTGACAGATCTTGCCACGTGCTGCCCCTGGAGCCTGAGGGGGAGCCTGGATCGCCGGTCTGAGCCTTTTATTTTGTTGGACAGGTGCAGTAGGTGCTGGTCTGCAGGGTGGAATTGAGGGTCTGTGACTCCCTGATGACTGGGAAAGGGTGTTGAAACTCCTCTCCATGATCTGCGCCTTTGCCAAAACAAGTGAATATGTCTTGAGCTCTAGTACCAACAAATGCCGTTTGATCTCTGGGCGGAGCCCCCACTGGAACCTCCTGGCCTTTCTGCCCTCATCCATTAATGTCTTAGGGGAGTATCGGCCCAGCTCTAGGAACTTACGAGCATACTCCGACACTGTCATATTTCCCTGGACCAGCTGAACAAACTCCGTCTCCTTTAAATTCGGATGTGCTCGGGGAGGTACTCAGCATGAAAGGTTGCTAGGAACTGCTCCCAAGTGACAAGTGTGGGCAGGGTGGTCTACTTGAGCTCCCACCAACGATCTGCTTCCCCCACCAGCATGTAGGAAGCAATAGTAACCCTCTGCTCAGGAACCACTCCTAAGGTCTTGAAAGCTTTCTCTGTCTCCGTAAACCAGTACTAGGCATCTTCGAAAGAGGACTCCCCTGCAAAAGTGGAAGGATTTAGTCTCCTATACCTCTCTACGTAGCCCGGGTCAATCAGGGAAGGAGCTAGGTCCTGTGGAAGAGGGACTGGGCTGACCTGAGGATAGACTGGGGGGCCCTGTGGTGGTACCTGCTGATATAGTGGGGGCACCGGATCATACTGTGGCGGTGCTGGGCAATACTGTGGCTGAGGCACCGGATTATACTGCGGCGGTGGTGCCGGGTGGTACTGTGGAGGAGTAGGCTCTTGCCGGGGTAGCTCGGGATCCACCCACTGTAGGAGTGGCTCAAACTGTGGTAGTGGGGGAGGGTCGGGTAATTCCCTTCTCTCCTCTCGACCTTGTTGAGCAGCCATGATCTTTTTGCGCATCTCAAATATTCTGTCAACATCCTCCCGAAGCGAATCATCCCGGGCTGCTTGGTTAAGTGGGGGTCTCCCTCTCCTCGTCTCTATGCACCTGCATTTCACAAGGAATGGTTGAGTAATAATTTTCAGTTTGGTATTCCTCTAAGTATTATTATGTAAGGGACGGGTACGAGGAACGCGGCTCTGATACCAACTGTAACGGTCTCGAAAATTAAAAGGAAATGTATATATATTTATTATAAGTGGGGAAGCGAAATAAAATAGATTATGATTAACATCCCTTACACAATAACTAAAACGAATTAAAGTATGAAAGAATAAACTAACTTAAAAAAAATACTACGAATGAATGCTGTAAGGAAAACTAATAAATTCTTTAGCTTCTACTCACCGTCTTCTTGTAGAACGGGCTCGGGAACCAAGTCCTTCTGATCTGAAATGTTAAGTAAGGAATGAGCTACACTAGCCCAGTAAAGACATCACACTACCTCACTGTCACATAAGTAAAGGTTGGTAAAAAACGAAAACGACTAATGGAGCATAATTTATAACAAACTCATTTATCAATAATAAAATTCTTTACTGTCCACCTACCTCGGTGAGATTCATGAAAAAAATTTATGAAAACAATTACATCATAAATATCATAAGATCACGCACACTCTGCAACATAACACATATCATGCTTTTGTGTTTCAATCATCAGACAACAATTACCCCCTTTTTTATCAGCCTACACTAATCCATGGGGATCCATAGGGGGTCCCTGCTACACGTGAACCATTCACATTAATAACTTAATTCCAGGGCCGTCCCCATACCCCGTCCGGCATGGGCGCCAAAATCATAAACCTCAATACCCCGTCTAGTTTGAAGGTAAAACGGGTTGTCCCCATACCCCGTTCGGTATGGGCGCCAAAACACATAAAGTCTCCATATCCCGTCCGATATGAGAGACTACGTTCCTGGTAGGGTTCTCTATGGACCCGATCATTCCACCATCTCCCAGGATATCTAGTGAGGCTGTCGATATTATCCATTATCAATTCACATACCTTTTTACCATTTTTCTTAATCTCAATTATCCAATCAAACACAAACATGTAAACCAGCAATGGACACCAAACAAGGCAACACAACATCGGATTCACAATAATTCAAAGCATAATAAATGAAATCGTGATTCATGCATATGAAACTATAGAATAAACACATCAGGCACCATACTGCATTCAAAACTGTAAAATAAATCAAACAATACCTGATCAAAAATATATCAGATTCGGGCTCCATTAGCAACCTCAATCAATTATACATATCTATTAATTCATAAAATACCAGCGAGGGTTCTGGCAGCTAGGGTTTGGGATTGGGTGTGGATGCGATTATTTATAACCCTCCCTTTTTAATCTGAGTCGTCCATCATGATTTAATATGGGCTGTCCGATCACGATTAAATTGGAAATAAATCTGGGCCGTCCATTGCGATGTGATATGGGCCGTCCGTGCTTAATCAAATCTGGACCGTCCGCACACGTGAGATCTGGGTCGTCCACGCGCGCCTTTGATCTGGGCCGTCCGTGCGCGTGGGAACAGATCTGGGCCATCCGATCGTGCGCACGCGGATCGCCAACGTGTCTCTGTCCCTCATGGCTTCCCGCGTCAGTGTCCCTGCCACGCGGCGTGTCCTGGTTGGCGAGGGCTGCTGACCGGGCTGCTGACATGGCACTATTTTTCTAAATTACGTTTTGACCCCCGATTTTCGATTTTCTTTTCAAAAATATTCTCATAATCTAAATTTTTACCCATTTTTCCCAAAATCAATTTCAATTAAATCCAAAAAATAATTTTACCCCATTTTATTATTACTATTATTTTTATTTCTTTTAAATTAAATTAAATTAAATTAAAATCTTATAAATTAAAAATTAAAATAGAATAAAATTAAACAAAAATTCTAATAAAAATTGAAATAAAATAAAAATAAATAACAAAATAATAAAAGAAAATTTTGGGTGTTACATCAAAGCCTTTGGGAAAGATGGTTGGTTATTAAAAAGACCAGACTGACTTGATAAAGTTTTCTCTCTTTGATACTTTTATCAATTAGTTTAAAAAGGTTGTAAGATAAACTTATGTAATTTTTGTGGTAAATACGACAAATACTCAATTAAGTTTCAATATTTAATGACTTGGAAATAGAGCTTAATGAATTAAGAGATAATCAATGTACATCAAATTCTTAATAATCTCAAAATAATGAATGAAATCTTATATACAAATTATTTGTATAGATCAGAATTAAACATTTCATGTTCCACCTGTAATAATAGACTTACATTTAGATTTTAGGATTTTTTGTTTTTTATTTTTTATTTTTGGTCATTGGTCTATTGCATTTATTAGATTGAAGGTGAGATTATTTATCTTCAATATATATTTTTTTACAACACAATGTGTCTTCTCTCTCTCCCTCTCTCTATATATATATATATGTTTATGTGTCTCTTTCTATCGTTTTTTCTCTTAAAATCTATATTAGTACCACATTTCTCTCCTGAATTAGCAAATTTGAACCACAATCTTAATAGACAAAAATAACAAAAATATTTGAATGAAAATAATTCTTATCACTTTCTCAAGCTGAGAATAGAGCATTTTATTTATAAACTTGTTCAATCAATGAATAAAGAACATGTGTACAATATACAGCAATTACAATTCATACTACAAGATAAATTCTGTTACAATAAATTTCTGCAAAAATATTCCTAAATCATTGAAGTACTCATGGCTGACAATTCTTATCTCTGGCAACAACATTTTGTGTAGCATAAGGTATATTCTCAACACCCCTTCTCAAACTTGAGAGTGGTATTGGTCTCTCAATCACTCCAGGTTTGTTTCTCATTTCAAAGGACTTTAATCCTAATAGAGCTTTAGAACCATCTGCAATTTGATCTTCAGAGAGGACATATCTTACCTCAAGAC
The DNA here is from genome assembly GCF_054855325.1 of Carica papaya. Taxonomy (NCBI): domain Eukaryota; kingdom Viridiplantae; phylum Streptophyta; class Magnoliopsida; order Brassicales; family Caricaceae; genus Carica; species Carica papaya. Next base: position 16,345,749 of record NC_142317.1, read on the forward strand.
TTTTATCTAGAACTTTGTCTATGATGAAATGAACATCAACTTCTATGTTCTTTGTTCTAGCAGAGCAGGGTCGTACCGGGTGGCTTTGAATCTTCCCACTGTAAGGGTGGCTCAAATTGTGGCAGTAGGGGAGGATCAGACAGCTCCCTCATTTTCTTCCGGACTTGCTGGGTAGAGATGAGTCTCTTCAGCATCTTAAAGAGTCATTCAACATCATCTCGAAGTGAGTCATCCCGGGCTGCTCGATTTAGTGGAGGTCTTCCTCTCCTTATTTTTTGTATCTGTGTTTCACAAGAAAATGTTGAGTGATAATTTTGTATTTAGTGTTTTTAAGTCTTTGTGTAAGAAATAGTTTTGAGGAACGCGGCTCTGATACCAACTAAAATAGCCCAGAACTAGGAAGAAAATAAATTTATAAATTTAATGTGGAAGCATATCATAACGTTAGGGTTTACATTCCTTACACATAAATTTGAATGGGCAATAGGCTCACAGAAAGATCCTTTTTCATAGCGGTTCATAAAAAAAACGAAATAAACATATGAAAATAGTAACTAAATATTATAGGGAGATTAACTTCCACTAGCTCTTGATGGGATCCGAAGGACACCTACTCACAGCCCTCCTACTGATCAGGATCTAGGTCTTGATCTTTTTGATCTGAAATGGTTAATAAGGGTGAGTTACACTAGCCCAATAAGAATATCACACTAGTCATCGATACGAAAATTGAATGTGGGTTAAAAAAATATAAAATAACTAATGGAGCTCTTAATTTAAGTAAATTCATTTATCACAGGAAAAACCATTTATTATATACTTATCGGTATGAGATTTTTAAAATCAACCTATAAAGACAATAACTTAAATAACATTATGATTTCTTATGCAAGTGAGTAAGAACAACAACTTTTCCTCTTTTTTTTTATCTATTTACTGGTACCTCTAGGGATCCATAGGGATGTCCCTCTACTTGTGAACCCAATATCTACACTTGTCAATTATCCGACCGTCCCCATACCTTATCGGTATGAGCACAAAATAAGTCATCCCTCGATACTCTGTCCGGTATGAAGGTAAAACAGGTCGTCCCCATACCCTGTCTAGTATGAGCGTAAAAAATACCATCATTCGATACCCCATCTAGTATGAGGTGACGTTCACGTTAAGGTTCCCTATGTACCCGGTCCGTCCACCATCTCCCAGGATACCCAGTAAGACAACCCTTTATTAATTCATATCATCAAGTAATCTCCCATTTGTATATTAATTTCACGTTTTACAATCAATCGTAAATCACACAAAAATAGGCGATATATGTATCAAGAAAATACAACTAAATCATTTAACTATTTAAATATATTATCATGTATTTAAAGCTGTATAAGTAGGTAATCAGTTAAATATAACAAATAAATAATAACCAATTTTGGCTCCATTAATAACATATAATTATTCTTAAAGTCTTCTAAATTTCACATAATATAATATTATTGATTTTTAAGCTACAATTCCATAACAAGAAATAGGGTGAGAGATTCTTACCCGAATCGGTGTCCGAAACACCGTACTTTCTACCGCGTCTCCTAGCAGTCCCCAAAATTTTTAAATTTTTTTGTGGAGATTAAACATACTCTACGTACCTAAAAATATCCCAAAACCCAAAATCGATATTAAAAATCTTTTTCAGCAAATTTTGAGATTCTGACACGACGACGTCGCCGCCGTGCTCTGGAAAAGACACTGCCGCTCATGGTGGTGGTTTACCTCGGCCTAACTAGTTTCTGCCGGTTTAGGCTAGTTTATGTCAGCTTTACACATTCCTTGTGAAAAAACACATTAGGGAGGCTTGATTGGCCGAAAAAATAAAAAAATCGAAACTTACTAGTGGTGGGGTTTCTTGGTGTAGCAGCTCCACCGGCTCTCATTCGCTACTGGGATTCCTCCTCTGGTCAGCCTATTGAAAACAGAATGGTGAACACAATTGTGAAAAAATTGCGCGAAACGGGAACCGGAAAAGGGCTCATCGGAGGAGGTTATAAATTTTTGGGTCGTGACAACCCTACCGTGCTTTGCCCGCAGTTTTTAGCTCACTCGCCATTTATTTTGCTCCGATATGGCCACAAGGGTGCTCAAAATCGAATTCTGAGCGAGTAGGAGAATTTTTACTTTTTTTAGTGGTCGGAGGTGGCTCCGGTATGGTGGCGATTGGCGGTTAGCTTCTTTCTCCGACGTCTGGTTCTTCTTCTCCGATGGGAGAGGGAGGGGGGAAGGCTAGCGGATAGGGTTCGGGATTTGTGTGATGTAAAATATTTATATCCATCCTGAATTAATTTGGGTCGTCCATCGCGATCGATCTCGTCCATCCGATCAAGCCTAAGGAGGAAACGAATTTGTACTGTTCATTGCATTTGATCTCGACCATTCGATCGTGCCTAAGGGGAAACAAATTTGGACCATTCATCGCATTTGATCTCGATCGTTCGATCACACCTACGGAGGAAACGGATCCAGACCGTCCACGCGTGCGGGATTGATCATGGATCGTCTGATCGCGGAGCACGCGGATCGCCAACAAAGCCTCCTGCATGGCGCCAACGTCAGAGCGCCTGGCCACGCAGCACGCTCTGGTTCGTCGACACTACTGAGTGGGTAGTCCTACATGTCCGATCTTCCTCTGATTGCACTTTGACTCCTGTTTTCAATTTTTTTCAAAAATACTCATCGAACTTAAATTTTCACCCCTTCTTCCCAAAATTATTTTCAATTTCGTCCCTAACTCATTTTTTCTCAAAAATTTAATCAAATTAAAATAAAATAATTTTTTTTAATTGTATATATATATATTCATAATCCGTAAACATCATTCCGGGTCAATTTTCAGGCTTGGGTGTTACAATAGGCATTGAAAAACCTTTTCGACCAATTTTAGGATTCCACATCGCCGTGCTCTAGCGCTGGCTCTACCGTCCCCGGTGGCAGTTTGCCTTGGTCTGGTCCATTTTGGTCGATTTTAGTCAATTTTAGCTGGTTTTACACTTAAACCTGCAAAACAATGAGTTAGGAGGCCTCGGTTGGCCGAAAAAAGGCAAAAAGTTGAAACCTATCGATGGGGAGTCTCCGGGTGTGGCAGCTCTACCGGTCTTCCTTCGACTAACCTGCACCAAAAAAGGACAGTGGATATGGTGGTAAAAAAATCACGTAAAATAAAAAAAGGGAAGGGGGTCATCGGAGAGGGTTTTGAGTTTTGGCTGCAACAGCTTGGTCAAGCTTTGTCCGCAGTTTCTTGCTCATTCATCGATCCTTTGGCTCCGATTTGGGCATGGGGAGACTCGAAATCGAATTTCGAGTGGGAATGAGGAAAAATTACCTGTTTTGGCGTTGACAGCGATCAGTTTCTTTTCTGACCGCCTTTCTTCTTCTTCTCCAGGGAGGACTGGTGCAGCTAGGGCTAGGGTTCCCTGGAACACGATATTTAAATATCCTCCTCGTGTCGATCTAGGTCATCTATGTGGGAACACGTGATGCTCTTCCGTTCGTTGGATCCCTCTTATTCAAGGAATGAATATGGACTGTACAATCGGATTGAATTTGACTGTTCGATCGTGTCGAAAGAGGAAGTGTATCTGAGCCATCCGTGCGCGCGGGATGCAATTTGGACTGTTGGATCGCCCAGGCATGCAGATCACCCGTGTGGCCTCCTGCATCAGCGTCACCACCATGCAGCATTTTCTGCTTCACCATGGCTGCTAGCGTGGCCATCCCATGTGGCTCTATTTTTTCTTTTTGCGATTTCAACCCTTGTTTTCAAATTTTCTTTCAAAAATACCCTCTTTATTCATAATTTCACTCATTTTTTCCAGAATTATTTTTAATTTCATCCCTAATTTATTTTTTCAATAATTTAAATAAAATTAAATTATAAATTTTTTAAAATAATTTATATATATTTATAAGATGGAAAAAATTTATCCCGGGCTCGGGTGTTACAAAATGAATAAGGAAGAGTCACATTTTGAGCTCTTAAAACCCCAACTTATCAATGTGTTCCTCAACTTCTCAAGCCAGGCTCTTGGAGCCTGTTTCAAATTGTACAATGCATTGTTTAGTTTGCATATAGTTTTAAATTTTTCTCCTTCCTCAAACCCTTCAGGTTGCTGTGCATAGACTGATTTTCAAAGATCATCATTTAGAAATGCATTATTGATGTCCAGTTGCCTAACTTTCCAACCTTCAGTGACAATTATGATTAAAATTATCGTAACAGTTGAAGCCTTCACAACAAGGTTGGATGTCTCTCCATAACCAAACCCAGCATTTTGATGGAAATCCTTTAATACTAATCTTGCTTTACACTTTTGAAAGCTGCCATTCATATTTCTTTTGATCATGAATACCCATTTATTCATTAATGGTTGTAGAGGTAGTAGAGACCATGTATTATTTTTCTTCAATGCTTCAAACTCTTCATTCATATCATTTTTCCATTCTAATGATTTTAGTGCTTCATCAGTGGAGATTGGTTCTGTCAATGCTGGGTTGGAATTGATAAGAAAATATTAAAATTTTAGAGGATATGTTTTGGGCTTAAAGATCCCAGCCTTTGATCTAGCTATTATATCATGTTTGTTGCTGTCACCTTATATCTCATATTCAACAACTCGCTCTTCATTTTTCACCAACATTGGATGTTCAAACTAATTTGATTCAATTGAATCACTCTACTATTGTTCTTATTTCTCATTATCAAAGTATGGATAATCACTAAAATCTAAATGTTGAACATCGGGTTCCCTTCCACTTGTTCTTGTGATTGTAAATATTGAGACATATTTTCTAGAGAAAACCATGCTGCATAAGAAGTATCTTAATTACTTGTATCAGTTACACTTTGTTCAGGTATAGAGAAGTTGTTTGTGCTTGGTGAAGTACTTAAGAACCAGTTTGGCATAACTATCATTGTTTGGTTTTTTGGTAATCTGGTATTCAGAAAATTATCACAAAAGAAAAATTCTTATTCGTTGAATGCTACATGTCCCAAAAAATATATTTTTTCAATTGAGCTTAGATATTTGAATCCCTTGTGTGAGTTATTATATCCTAAGAAAATACATTTTGCATTGCAAAATTGAAATTTTTGGTTTTGATAGGATCTAAAACAAGGGTAACATGCACAACCGGAAGTTCTAAGAGATAAATAATTGGGTTTCTTATGAAACAATTTTTTTCTAGAGGACAAACATTATTCAAAATATAAGTAAGAAATCTGTTAATTAAAAATATTACTGTATGGAAAGCTTTAGGCTAGTATTTCCGCGCAACATTTGATAAAACAATAAGAGTTAGGCTTGTTTCTACGATGTGCCTGTGTTTTCTCTCCATTCTCCATTTTGAGGTAAGGTATACAAACATGAATATTATATTTCAATTCTTTGACTTTATAAATAGTTTGGAAGACCTAAGTATTTTTCTCCCATGTTTGATTGAACACACTTAATTCTTTTGTCTAATTGATTTTTAACCAATGTTTTGAAGTTAATAAAGGTCTCACAACATCATATTTTTGTTTTAACAGAAATAGCTATGTAAATCTACTAAAATCATCCAAAAATAAGATATAATATTTATGTCTTGATATTGAGCAAATTGGAGATGGTCCCTATAAATCGGTGTGAATAAGTTCTAGAGATTGACTAATTCGTGAAAGCAAAGAAGGAAAAGGCAGTAAATGGGACTTGCCAAGTTGGCAAGCAACACAAAAGCTTTATTTTTCATTAATAGCAGTACTTTGATTACAAAACATAAGAACTTTAGATAAAATTTTGAAAGATGGATCTCCTAAGCATCTATGCCAAATTTTAATATTCTTTTCATTCTTTGATTCATTTAATAAATTAGAGACAAAAACTTGGTAGGAGCAGGATTTTACTTTGAGTTGCAAGTTTTCATTAATTTGATACAAGCCATTCTTATGCTTCCCTCGCAACAGAATTTTGCCCGAGCTTTGGTCTTTCACAGTATAACTAAGAGAGTTAAAAATCACATCAATATTGTTATGAGCAGTAAGTTTAGATACACTCATTAAATTATTTTCTACTTGAGGAACATGTAGAATATCTTTGAGCAATAAATCTTTACCACTATTAGTATGCATTTTAGTTAGTCCTACATGGCAAATATTTAACATCTCACCATTTGCAACAGTAAGAACCTCTTTATCATTGTACTCCTAATTGTTTTGTAAATTTTCAGCATCATTTGTTACATGGCTATTTGCACTGCTATCTACATACCATGTTTGATCAGGTATATTTTCAGTTGAGATAAGAAAGATTGATTGCTAGCTCTATTGCCAATATCAGAGAGATTTCCCATACAGGTTCTATCAAACCTTTAGTAACAAATAGATGTTGTATGCTCAAGTTTTCCACAAACTTAGCAAGGGATTCTGTTGCTGCCTCCAAATTTGTTACCTCTGGCTCTGAAGGTTCTACCTCCTTTGTTGTTTCCTGTTTTTCCTCCAATATAAGATTGATTTTGATTTTTATTGCCAAAGCCTAAGTTCCTTGCATAGTTGGCCACAGGTTGGCCAAGATTAATTGTAGCAATGTCAAGATTAAGCTGTTCTAATCTTCTCTCATAGTAGAGTAGTTTGAACTGAAATTCTACCCAACTAATGCTTTCATACTTGGTAATTTGGTAGACTAATGAATTATAGTCTTGTGAGTCTAGTCTAGCAAGCACTTGAGTAATTAAATCTTCAAGAGAAACATGATGGCTTGCAAGAGTGAGATTATCAGCTAGATTTTTCATGATCTTTAAGTAGTCTTCTATTTTCATATTTCCCTCTTGCATTTTTGCAAATTCTCTTTTGTAAAATATTATGTTTGACCTTGTTTTGATTCCAAACCAATCATTGATGTCTTTTCACAGTTGCTTTGATGATGTGTATCCCATGAGTTTTAAAGTTACAGTTGGTTTTATGGTGTTATAGATCCATCCGAAGAGAGTCTGATATTAAGCAAACCATTTTTCATACTCCATGTAATAACCAAGCCTAAGGGAGAGAAGGGAGCCCAGGCCCAGGCCAGGAAAAAAAAACAGAGACAAAGAAACCTTAGTAGAAGAAGAAGAATAAGGAGGAAAAGAATGAGGAAGAAGAATGTCTAACACATTCTTTAGTTAAAATTTGTAATTTTATATTTTTTAAAAGAAAAGTGTGTGAAAGACAAACTCTACAATATTTATATTAGAATATCTAGAGTTAACTAATCTTTTTTTAAAGGTAGCCTAAGATCAAACTTTTTATTTGTATTATATTTTAAATATTTTTGATAGGTATTTTCCCTAAAACAATGACATTTTAACTGATTAATCAGTTTTTTTCAGTTAATATTCTTTATATAGGTTATATATAATAAAATAAAGAATGCAGTCACTACAAGCCAACTATCATGCAACTTCTATAATGTGTTTGCCTCAAAGAAATGAATGATCTTGAAGAAAAAAATGTCATCCGACCATTTATTTCCAACGCATATCAATTATGTTAATGCTTTTAACTGTAATTCTATGATTTTCGATGCTAATTGGCTATGGCATATGCTGCTCGGGCACTTGAATTTTGGGAGCATCAAATTTCTTATAAATAAAGAGTGGGTTTTAGGCTTACCAACTATTCAAGTTCCTAGCCAACTTTGTGAGCATTGTGTCTTAGGGAAGAAGCATAGAGATCCATTCCCTACAAAGCATGTATGGAGAGCCAAAAAACCTACTTAAGTTTGTGCATTCAGACCTATGCTACGTGGACACTCTTTCTAATGGTGGTAACAAGTACTTCATAACTTTCATTGATGATTTTAGTAGAAAGGTATGGGTATATTTTTTAAAGCATAAATTGAATGCATGTGGAATAGTTAAGAATTTTGTGGCATATATTGAAAAATAAAGTGATTACTCTCTCAAAACTTTAAGAACTGATAGAGACATATAATATATTGTTTGTGATAATTTCTTAAGAAAATATGGAATTAAACATCAGTTAACACCTAAGTATACTCTTCAATAAAATGGAGTGGTAGAAAAAAAAATAGAACTATTATAGCATGGTGAGAAGTATGATGCATTGTAAGAAGTTACCTAAGAGTTTTTGGACAGAAGCAGTTGCTTGTGCAATTTATATTTTAAAGAGATGTCTTGTTAAAAGTGTTAGTGATAACATACCACAAGAAGTTTAACGACCTTAGACAAAAGTTGTTCCAAAAATTAATAAATAGACTTTAGATATTTATTTTATAAGACAACAATATTGATTGAATTTTAAATTATTCTATAAAGCCACGAGAGTAATTTAGATTAGTACTACTAAGCATGTTTTCCTTTCATTAATTAAATTAGACAATGACGTCCCATCTAATTTTGTAGGTATTTAATAAGTTTTTTTTAAATATATGCATTTAGTGATACTTACATATTTTAAAAAAAAATACATAAAAATTTATAATTTGATTTAAATTTATTAAAAAAATGTACTAAACATTTAGTAAAAAGGTTGATATACTTAAAAAGAATTTATATATACTTATCAAGTTTTAAATATTTTATTTATTTTATATATTAACTAGTGTAAAAATTATTGTACTTAATAAGTTTTGAAAAGTGAAAAAATAGACATGGCTGATTTATTTTTTATCCAAAAATTTACTTAAATATGCTTCTTATATCTGATTAAAATTAATAATAAACTTATAAATATTTATAATAAATTTTTTTCATTAAATTTTTTTTTTTTTTTTTCTGTGACTTATTTGGAAAAGATTTATTTATAAATTTTTTAATTAGGTAACCCCGGCATTCGACAACTCCTTTGTTCCTAATAACCGACGTGCCTTTGAACACCAACTCGTCCATCCCTCTTCCCGGGGCAACATGCCACGATTCTATTCGTCCGCGTGTCATGGTCGGTTTTAAGGGACCCACGTCATCTCCTCTATGACAGGGGTTCGTTTGTCCGTACAGACCTGGATCCAAGAACCAACCCTCATCCAGTCCCTGCCCTCCACGTGGTTAACGACACGTGTCGCCAAATTTTGGCGCCAAACTCTCAATGGTCGGAGTCAACTAAGCAACGGCGAAGTCCTAGTCAGCCGCCACGTGTACACGCAGGATTTCTACTTCCATTTCACAATATCTCCTTCTCTATATTTGAGAACTTCAAAATTGGAAGTACCTCCAAAGACCAGTAGATCACAAGAAACAGAGTATTGGTCCTATAGTCTACACAATGATTCAAAAATTCAATCGAAAGCTTCAAAACGACCGCCGAATCCTGTCGTTTCCAGCAGTCCATCCTTGCGAGGCCATTTGTCCAGCAACCCTTCTCGCTTCTCTTACTTCTCTAGCTCACAACATATGTAATTACCAGTCAAAATCCTTCGCTACGCAACGAAGAAACGTGCGCGAAACAATTCGCCAAATTGCAATTTTGCTTGTATTCTTTGACGCAATTCATGATCGTGGCTTGACCCTTTCTGATTCCGTGCTTTTATGCTTCTCCGAGCTTCATCTTACTTTCCAAAAGATTCAGTTCTTGCTGGAAGATTGCTCAAGGGAAGGTTCAAGGCTCTGGATTCTTGTAAAATCTCAGCATGTTGTCACTCAATTTCGTGTATTAATTCGGGGTATAGCCACAGCGCTTGATATTCTGCCACTGAATTCGATTGATGTTTGTAGTGAAGTGAAGGAGTTGGTTGAATTGGTAGCAAAACAGGCAAGGAAGGCGAAACTTGAAGTTGACTCAGATGATGAACACGCCATGAATCGAGTACTTACCACATTGGATCTTCTCGACAAGGGAGTTGAACCAGAATTCCAAATACTGAAATGGGTTCTTGATTATCTGGACATCAAAAGCTGGAATGATTGTAACAAGGAAATCAAGTTCTTGGAAGATGAGATTGAAGTTCAGTGCTCCACCTGCGATGAAAGAGAGGTTCCATTTTTAAGCAGCTTGCTAGGGTTCATGAGCTACTGCAGGGGAGTTGTTTTTCAAGTATTAGACGATGAAAACCGGGATCAAATCGACGTGAGATGCATCATGGAGACACTTAGCTGCCTAAATCCAGACGATTTTCGATGCCCAATTTCACTTGAGCTAATGACTGATCCAGTGACGGTAGCCACGGGACAGACTTATGATCGATCTTCGATTCAAAAATGGCTGAAAGCAGGAAATACAACATGTCCCAAAACAGGGGAGAAACTGAAAAACACAGAGTTCGTCCCCAACACAGCTCTCAAAAAGCTAATCCAACAGTTCTGTGCAGATCATGGAATTTCTCTGGGTAAATCAGGAAGACATAGCCGTGACATAACCAGGACGATTATCCCAGGTAGTCCAGCCGCTGCAGCGGCCATGAGATTCCTCTCAAGATTTCTCGCAAGAAGATTGTTCTTCGGAGAAGGTGAAGAGAAAAACAAGGCGGCGTACGAGATTCGTTTGCTCACAAAATCAAACATCTTCAACAGGGCTTGTTTAATAGAAGCAGGCACAATCCCACCTCTCTTGAAGCTTTTAGCTTCATATGATAGGTCTGCACAAGAGAACGCCATAGGTGCTCTGTTGAAGCTCTCAAAGCATACTAGTGGGAAGAAAGTGATGGTTGAAAGCGGGGGATTGAACCCAATTCTTGCAGTACTTAACAAAGGATTGAGCATGGAAGCAAAGCAAATGGCGGCAGCTACTATCTTCTACCTCTCTTCTGTAAAGGGTTACCGGAAACTAATCGGAGATACGCCGGAGTCAATTCCATCTCTCTTAGAGCTCATCAAGGATGGTACTAACTGTGGTAAAAAGAATGCAGTAGTCGCCATTTTTGGTCTGCTCTTATACCCAGAAAATAAAAAGAAAGCGCTTGCTTCTGGCGCAGTTCAAATTCTACTTAACATTTTAACAACTTCAGACAAGGTGGAATTGATAGCAGATTCGCTAGCAGTTCTAGCAACACTAGCTGAAGATGCTGAAGGTACATTCGCCATTTTAGAAGCTCGTGCTTTGCGTCTAATAATTGGGAGTCTTCAGTGTTTAACATGTAGAGCAGGGAAGGAATACTGTGTCTCCATTTTGCTTTCTCTGTGCAACAATGGCGGCGATGAGGTGATTGGTGTATTAGCGAAAGACCCTTCTCTCATGGCTGCCTTGTATTCGCTCTTAACAGACGGCACGTCGCATGGCAGCAAAAAAGCATGTACCCTTATGAAGATTCTGCATGAATTTCAAGAAACAAGAACAGTTCGTGCCTGGTGAATATTCATTCCTCACTTCTGCTTCTGGTTCTCTTTCTGTGTAAATATACATATATATGGTGTGTGATATAGCCCGTGATTTTGTTTCTTTTCTTTGTTTTTTAACCATTTAAATGTCAGTGGATTAGCTCAGTTTTTGCAAGAGCTAATCACTGTGTTAGGCTTTGATTTCATAGTTAAAGGAAAGTAGAGCATGTAATGATAATTTATAGTGGGCAGTTTTGGTTCTTGTCAACTTCATATAGATAAATGATTAAATAAGTGAAGTAATATATATATATATATATGTAACCCATTCTTAAATGTTGTTTTACTCTTCTCAAAATTATTGATGTGATTATTTAATTAATAAATATATAAATTCTTATTTTTCTAAATATTTATTAAAAAAATCCTTTTTTTTTTTAAAGAAAAAAATTTTTAAACATTTTTTAGAAAATAATAACTGTAATCTTTTTAGACAAAAAAATGTACAACATATTATTTAACATCACATATTTAAGGAAAAATAATAACTGTATGGTTAAAGGATAATTTATAGTAATAAATGTATTTGATTGTTGATAAGGTAGGGACGTAATTATTTTGATATATGAATTTTAGATAAAATATAAATTATTACAAATGTTAAATTATATTTTTAATTATTATTAACATTAAAACATATAAAAATTGTTGGAGTTCTTTTAGGCAAAATTTTTTTTTAATTTTTATTAATTAAAAATTTATAATTTAATATGCCATTACGTATAACTTATCTTAACTTCAAAAAATTATAGCACTACTTAGATCACTAATTATATGCTATTTAATCTTTTAAAATAAGTTATCACAATTAAACATGGGCCAAGTTTAATTGACTAGTTCAAAAACAAATTCTATTTGATTATAAATTAAAAAATAAAATAAATATAATTTATATATTAATTTTTAATACAAAAATTATAGATACTAAATTTATCTTATTAAAATATTTCTTTTCAATATCTCTTATTTAATTTTTATATTTTGATTTTTTTAAAATTATTAATGTACTTCACATCAATCTTTAATGATTGAAGTATTTCTCACTAAAATTAGCTATTAATTCTGTTATAACACTTATTTTCAATTTTTTTTCTAAAAAATTCTTCTTGAACAAAATTTGTTTGTCCATTGTTAAACTTACAATTGTTTTTTATATGCCAAATATATATAGTGTAAAAACAAGATTATCTAAAAAATTGAAAGATTTATTTTTAAAATTAAAAATAAATTTATGTATTTATATGTTTTTTTTAAAAAAAATAAAAAGAACAGAAGGGTGGAAAGTTACATAAAAAAAAAAAAAAAAGGTGATAATAAGAAACGATGTCGTTTGGCTATAGCAAACTTCAACAGTGGCCAGAACGTTTTAGGCGGTTCGCAAATTATCGAAGCCGGCATAAATTCCGTTTTCACACTTCCATCCTTTTCAATCAGTTGTAGTTACTATCTTGACCTAAATTTTTCCTTCATTTTGAGTTCTCTCACATTCCCTGAGCTTGATTTTCTGTTCGAATTCTTATTGTTCACTACAAAGCAATCTTGCAAACAAATTGCCGGTACTTTTTTGAAGTCGTTTGGGTAGTTGCAGCATCAGGGGGAACTTTGATTATGACGAGCGAACCCAAGGCAGCAACCGAAGTCGTGAAGATGGATTTGTTCGAAGACGACGATGAGTTTGAAGAGTTCGATATCAATGAAGGTGATAACTATTGTGATTATTTGTTTCTACAGTTCATTTTTAGGGTTCAAGTTTTATTATAAAAGTTGTTAGGTTGTCGTTGTCGTGATATCGATTGGATACGTGTACTCTTTAATCCGTCGCTGTTGCGTATTAGCTCGATCGTCTTAATCTATGGCGCCTAAATAGTTGGATCATTTATGCCTTAGATTAAACACCTTTAATCATTCACACTTAAGTTTTCATTGACATATTCAAGTATCTGTTTAACATTTACTGTATTAATTAGCTCTGAAGTAGATGAATCAAGTACATGGGACCGGTGCAATATGATTGTTGTGTCTTGGATAATGAGGTCGATTTCTCCATCTATTGCTCAGAGCGTAATCTGGATCGATTGCGCGAGAGACTTATGGAAAGAACTCCATGATAGATATTCTCAAGGTGATGCAGTTAGAATAACTAATCTCCAAGAGGAGATTTCAATGATGAAACAAGAAACCTATTCAGTCACAGAATATTACACACATTTGGAGATACTGTAGGATGAGTTTTCGAACCTGAGGCCTCTGCCTCGTTGTCACAGACCTTCTTGTGACAGTAAAACGCAATGTTTGTGTGGTGTTGGAACAACGGTTAAAAAATTAAAAAATACTATGAGGATGATAAAGCCATTAAGTTTTTGAGGGGACTAAATGAGTCTTTCAGCATTATAAAGTTACAGATCCTAATTCAGGATCCTTTACCTCCACTGAGTAGGGTATTTGCACTTGCTATATATATAGCATGAAAGAAACTTTGACACAGGACTTTCATAACAGAATTTTGATTCAAATGTTTTGCATGTAAACAAGACTTTAGTTCCTCAACAAAAATATCAGTTTTCTAGACAGAACATTAGCAATAATATAGGAGGAAATAAGAAGTATAATTCTGGAATTGGTGGATTCAATAATGGTAAGAGGCCACCATGCACTTATTGTGGCTTTACTGGACACACAGTAGAGAAGTGTTATAAGAAGCATGAGTATCCACTGGGAAATAAATCTAAGCCTCGGAACATTCCAAGAGTGAGTCAAGTTAGCACTCAAATTGATGAATTGGAATCTGGTGTACCTAATTCTCATGTAAGAATTAATGCACAGTGCGGTGGTCTAGATGCATTGCCATACTCATTTACTAAAGATCAATATCACAAGATACTATCCCTTATTCAACCGTCAACAGCTCCAAATATTTCAACCATTACTCCTCAAGTCAACACCCTCTCTGCTAAGTTCCGACATTCCACTGAACCAGGTAACACTACTTTCTCCTTTATTCCATCTACACTAGTTGACTGGATTATTGATTATGTAGCTAGCGATCATATAATGAGTTCAATTGAGCTGTTCACTTTATACATACCTGTTGAAAATATGTTCATTAGATTACCAAATTCACAAATACTTAAAATCACACACATTGGTACAGTAAATATTACACCAAACCTCATCCTTCACAATGCCTGCTTTGTTCCCTAGTTTGCAATCAATTTGATTTCCATTAGTCAGCTGTTAAAACACTCACATTTTTCATTGACATTCAACCATCATTATTGTATCATTCAGGATGTTCACAGCTAGAATAAGATTGGTTTAGATAGGGCAAGACATGGGTTGTATCATCTTGAAGTGCCAAAATTCAAGAATATACACAATGTGAATTCTGTTGTAAAACCAATCTTTTGTGCTCATTATGTTGATAAATCAAACCTTCGTGACTATTCTTCTCTTGCAATCAAAAATAATATGTGGCACTTCCGTCTTGGCCATCCTTCTCCACCAAGGCTGCAAGTGCTCCATTAGTTGAATGATTCAATAACTCCTTGTTCTTCATTTGTTTGTGATGTATGTCATTTTGCTAAATAAAGAAAACCTTCATTTCTCACAAGTGTTTCTATAAGTTCTTGTTGTTTCGAGTTAATACATATTGATATTTGGGGTCCTTTTTATGTTGCCTCATTCTATGGTCATCATTATTTCTTGACCGTTCTTGATGATAAGAGTCATTATACATGAGTATACCCTATGAAGACAAAAGGAGAAGCAAGGCAATTGACAATTAATTTTTGTGCCCATGTTGAGACACAATTTCAAACCAAAATCAAATGTTTGAGATCTGACAATGGCAAGGAATTCAATTTACACGAATTTTTTGCTAGTAAGGGTGTTGTACATTAGCTTTCTTGTCCATATAACACCACAACAAAATAGTGTCGTTGAAAGAAAGCACCAGCATATCTTGAATATGGCGAGATCGTTGCGATTTCAAGCCAATTTACTTATTAAATTCTGGGCAGATTGTATTTTGCATGCGGCATACCTCATCAATCGTATTCCGTCTCCAATCATCAACAATCAAACACCTTATGAACTTTTATTCCATACTATCCCTACACATCATAATCTTAAGGTATTTGGTTGCTTGTGCTATGCTTCCACCTTAGACTCCAACCATTCGAAGTTTGCTTCGCGCACTAGCAAATGTATTTTTCTTGGTTACCCTTCTCATATCAAAGGGTATTGAATCTATGATCTTTATTCTCATAAAGTCTTTGTATCTAGAAATGTCAATTTTGTTGAACATGTTTTTCCATTCCATTCCATACCTTCAAGTGACTCTGATAACTTTGTTTTACCCTATTCTAATAGTTTTACAATAGAGTTGCATATTGATACAAGTAAACATTTTGCACAACAAGATGATACAGACCATGGAAGTCTATCTGAGTCAATCGCTTCTGGTCCTGTTTCTTCTCCCACTCTTACTTCGCCCTTAATTGCTTCTCCTATATACAATGACTCCACATTTATCACTTGTACATCAGAGGAGCTGACTCATCCAGAGTCACAACCTGATCTGCCAATTAGAAAGTCAACTAGGCAAGTAAAGCAATCGACTTATTTTAAAGACTATCATGTGTATGGTCTGAACTCCAGAATCAATATATCCTCACCACATTATATTTCTGATGTCCTAGCATATGATCATATTCCGCACAAACAGTAAGCCTTTATCATTTCTTTAAGCCAAGATCAGGAACCAAAAACATATAACCAAACTGTTGTTTCTCCTTGTTGGAGAGAAGTAATGCAGGCTGAGATTAATGCACTTGTAGAAAATCAAACATGGGATTTGGTTACATTACTTCCTAACAAACAGCCTATTGGATGTAAATTGGTTTTTAAAATCAAGAGGAAGACTGATGGATCTATTAAACAGTATAAAGCTCGGTTAGTGGCCAAGGGATATACTCAATAGTCTGGTATAGATTATTTGGACATTTTTTCTCCTATTGCTAAGGTCACTACTATTCGCACTTTGCTAGTTGTTGCTGCAATTAAAGGATGCCTGTTACACCAGTTGGATATTAATAATGCTTTTCTCCATGATGAATTGTCTGAGGAGGTTTACATGACTCTTCCACCTGGTTTTAATTCTACTCAACAGAATCAGGTTTGTAGGCTTAGGAAGAGTCTCTATGGGTTGAAGCAGACAAGTAGACAATGGAATTTCAAGTTAACTGATGCTTTGAAGCAACAAGGCTTCATTAAAGCTCATTCAGATTCTTCTTTGTTTATCAGATCTGCTGGCTCTTCCTTCATTGTTCTTATTATCTTTGTTGATGATGTGATATTAGCTAGTAACAACATGGAAGAAATACAATCTGTCAAAGGTTTTCTACATAATCAGTTTAAAATAAAAGACTTGGGGGAGCTCAAATTCTTCTTAGATCTTGAAGCTGCAAGATCTAAGGAAGGAATTAATATTTGTTAACGTAAATATACTTTGGATTTACTTCAGGATAATGGTTTTTTGAACGGTAAACCCACTCCAACTCCTATGGTTCCTTCTGTAAAGTTGGTAAAAGATGATGGCTCACCTAGAGTTGATTCAACTGCATATCGGCAACTTGTGGGTAAGCTTTTGTATCTTGCCACTACACAGCCAGACATATGCTTTGCTGTTCAACAGCTTTCTCAATTTCTTGAAGCTCCTACTCAGGCACATTTACAGGCTGCTCATCGGATCTTGAGATACTTAAAAGATACGTCTGGACAAGGTTTGTTTTATCCTGCTAATTCTTTGAAATTGAAAGGTTTTAGTGATTCTGATTGTGGCATTTGTCCTGATTCACGGAAATCTGTCACCAGCTTTTGTGTCTTTCTTGAAAATACTCTTATTTCTTGGAAAATAAAAAGACAATCAACTATATCTCGGTCTTCCTCTGAAGCGGAATACAAGGCTCTTGCTGCCATCAGTTGTGAGCTACAATGGCTCCGTTTTTTGCTTGTTGATCTGCTTGTGAATCTTTATCCAGCTGTAGTTTTTTGCGATAATCTATCAGTAATAAAAATTGTTGAAAATCCAGTTTTTCATGAGCGGACGAAGTATATAGAAATTGATTGTCATCTCATTCGACAGAAAGTTGCGGAATGTATCATTTGGTTGCTCTTTGTTTCTTCCTCCCATCAGCTGGCTGACTGTTTCACCAAGCCACTTTCCATTTCAAAGTTTACAGCACTTGTATCCAAGCTTAATATACAGAATTTGTATACTCCAGCTTGAAAGATGGGGGGGGGGGGGGGGGGGTGGGGGGGGGGGTATTAGAAGGTAAGTAGTTTTGTAAATAAATTGACTATTATTATTTCTGTAAAGTTGGGGGTTATTTTGTAAATATACATTAGTTCCATATATAAATACCCTCAGTTAATGAGAAGAAAAATATCTTCCGTTTTTGCAGATTCTTCCACTCTCTGCTTCCTCATTTTCTTCCACTCAATAGCTCGACTCACACACTAGATCTGTCTCAGTGTTTACTGATCTAGTTGTTTTCTTCATCAACTATGTACTTTGATAAATTTTAGACTATAATAGATCTTATAAGAATTAAGAGAGCCTAATGTAGATCAAAGTGGCCTCCCTCATCTTTATATCACTTCCTCTTCTGTGGCAATCTCCCACCTAGTAAGTTCCTAGTTGTAGAGAGGAATTCTTTTTATATAGTTCTAGTGGGAGAAATCCCAGACATTCATAATCACTGAGAATGGGGTTAATTAAACAGAGGTTCTTCTTTTTACTTTTTCAACCAAGAAATCAGTTGGTTTTTAAATTGTTGTCTGAGTTCTTTGGATTAGAGACTGGAAGTCTTTGAGTAGGGTCAGATCGCACCATCTTCATCAGATTGAGCATGAACAAGAGATGAAAGTTCCTGGAGCTTTTTTACTCTTAGCAACTCCCATGTTTGAAGTAAGATGTTGGTTGTCTAATTAAATCATGATTACAAATGTCTGGAAAAACTTTGTTGCTATTTTGTAAGGCAATCCACAAGGATGTAATGAAAGTGAAGACCCAATGACAATGATAAAATGCAGCATGAATCTTGCTAAAGGAAGGTCAAATGTGCTGGCAGACCCTTGTTGGTCAGGAGATGAGGCAGATGTTCAACCAAAAGAGACACTGTCAGTGCCTAGGGAGAGAGAGCTGATGCAGATTGTTTGAGCATACCTTGGGGGTCCTGGTGGCCCCTTGCTCTCTGGTTGACTAGAAAGGTGGTGAGAAAGGGTATGTTTATCTTAGGTAGTGATCTAAAGGTTAAATAGAAGTATGAGTAAATAAATGAGACAATCTGAGGGGACAAGGACTGCTACCAAGTTATTGTTTCTAGACTAGGCCACCAAAATATTGGCTCTTATTGGGTGTATATATGTGATGTGAGAATTGGAATAAATTTAAAAGGAAGTTTGGGTCTTTAATAGACAACTTAAGATTTCAGTTCGACCATATTCATTGAGCTTGAAGATGAGGCTTATATAAGCTCTACACCAAACTTTTTATGCTTCTGTGATGTTGGAATTCTATTCTCATATCTTGCTATTAGAACATGGAAATCTGCCACAATTTCAGAGCCCCCACATCTATGCATGCATGCTGTCACCAAGTTTGCTACACAAGCTAGCACCCGGAAGAGATAGCTTTTGACATGTTATTCTCCTAAGACTCAAATCATTTTCCTTATTCCTGTAGCTAGAGCCTCGCTGAATATTGTTCTTTTACACATTTGATTGTGCCTGCAGTGATTAATTAATCGCAGCTTAAGTGCCAACATGAAGTTGATAAGCTTGGTTGTTAATGAATTTTCCCACTAATAGACTCTTCAACCATGCTTAGCTGGTATCTGTTGTGATCACAAGTAACTTTCTCACATCTTGCTTTTATTGGAGATGCGTAAGTTCTTCAGTTTTCATGCAGTCTGAACTTCTGTTTTTTTTATTTCTGTTGTTAATTGTAATAATAATGACAGAGTGGAAGGAGAAGGAAGGAGTGAAGGAAGTAGCCCAGCAGCAGTGGGAGGATGATTGGGATGATGATGATGTCAGTGATGACTTCTCTCTGCAGCTGAGGAGGGAACTTGAGAATATTACTCAAAAAAATTGACGAGTTTTTATGGGTTATGTGGATTTCATATGGGCATTTCCTGTATGTATGTTCTGCTTGCAAGTGAATGTATAATGTTTGAACTTCAGAAGCTGATTAAAGATGTTGCATGCAGAAATCCAGACTGCTCTGACCTTGTAGACATTATTCTTGGTCTGTCATATACCAAGAAATAGAAGGGGAAAGAGAGATTATTTTGGTTTCTTATTCTGTTTTTAGTTATATGAGTCGTTAAATTTCCAATGCAACGGAAAACCTCATAAATCTGTCTTTTTAGGCGTTTCTTTCAACTTTATTTCTACATCTGTCATTCTTACTTGACAATATTATCAGAACTTGTTACAGGAAAAAGAATGTCTCGTCAAAACTTTTCAATTAAACAACAAACTTGTAGTAATGATCCCAAAACAAAATTATATTTATAGTAATGATTTCATCTCTAATAACAGTCTTTGATCAGCAAACAAAACGTAAATTAATAACTATCAAAGAAAATGTGATTATTTCTCGTAATAATAATTTTTGCCGCTGCTTCTCCATGCATTGAAATTTCAAGCTCTTAAATGCTAATTTGTAAGTTATTTTCTCAAAATTCCCAAATCGTTATTCAACCAGAAGAAATTTCCTTTGGGAGTGAAATATGGAGAGTGTATGAACTACAAGAGTAACAAAAGAAACTCTACTTGTGTACCCATGTGATTATTTTACAAAGTTTAATGGTATTTTAAACTAAATATACAATGATATCTTCTTTTAACACTAAGAGAAAACTATACTATATGCATAGTTGTTGGTCATAATTTGATCTAGAAAAGTTAAGAACAAAAGAAAAGAAACAAAGGAAAAAAGAAAATTGATCTGCAACAACAAATGTAAAGTTGTCAAACCAATCTTGGACCCGAGTTTACAGTATATATGTGTAAGGAAATAAAATTTTTACTTACATGGAAAAAAAAAAAGATTCTATTAAGATGAAAGTTAAAATTTTGTTTAATACACGAAAATATATATTTTCATTTAAATAAGTATATAAGAGTTACATATTTGTAAATTATAAAAGTACAAATGAAACTGCGTTTTAAAATTTATTATTCTCTCTAAAATTCGGTCTTTTCATTATAAATTAATTTTTTTCTGAGTTCATGAATCAAATCGAATAAATTTTAAAAAATAAAAACTAAAAATTGAACCTAAATTTCATAAGTTTTCCACAAACGTTAAAGTCACAAATTTTGGATGAAAATTGCAAGATAAGTTTCTGAATATTTATGACTGGTGCAAATTTCAAGATTTTGTTCTAATGATTTTAGACTGCTGAATCTCTCTTTTTCAGGTACCCAAATGTAAATTTAATGTTACTTTATATTCACAATGATTTGGAAGCCATGTTTAACGCGATTATTGAAAAGGGTTTTTTGGTTTTTACAAAAACAACGATCAAACTATATATATATATTGATTACCAATGGCACATCCTTAAAAGGGTCTTTTTCTTCTTGATGTTTACACATTTATATTCTTATCAACCAAAAACCAGAAGAGCGAAGAAATATGAATACGTAATCATAACCACAACGTTTGATTATTATTAATAGTTTTTGTATATATATATATATATATATATATGGTGATCTTACAAAAGAGGTTGGATGGGACCAGTGCAACCAACTAGACTGGCCAGAGTCTAATAAAAATACATATCTGGAACCCCAAAAAGAAAAAAGAAAAACCAGAATGACAAAACAAAAGCTTTACATGATGTGAGATTTTTAGCACAGCTCCTCATCCTATACCCACCACCATTCTTTCTTTTCTCTCTCAGCTTGGTATTTCAAATTACTTCCTCTCATTGCTAAATAAATACAGATTTAAAATGTCTCCTAATTTTAACTTTAAATCAATAGTACCCAAATATCTCATCTGCTTAAAGCAAATAATTGCTTAAGGCCCTCGGTACCTCCGGAAGCAGAGACAGCCCTGAGCTTGATCCATCGGAATCATGCCTCCACCTTTCGATGTGTCAATGGCCTCCAACATTGAAACTACTTCATCCATTTCCGGCCTCTTGTCAGGGTTTGCATCCCAGCATCGCTTCATTACATTTGCAAGAGAACTTGGGCAACATCTTGGTATTTCCGGTCTCAGATTCTGCATTTTAAAATGAAAAAGGTTTTTTTACCAAGAAAAGATTTAACTCTTCAATGTACACTTCTTTATACAGAAAACAAAGATTGAGATGTGAACAGATGCTATACTTGGCGAACCACAGCTGAAGTCACTTCCGAGAAGCTAAGATCAGGATATGGCATGTCACAGCAGTATATCTCCCATAGGCAGATGCCAAAACTGTACACATCGCATTTCCTATTGTATGGGTTTCCATTCAGAACCTGTAACCAGCAATTTGATGAGTCAATGATTATTTACTGTATAAATGTAATATATATATGTAATACCCCAAACAAATGGACATTCACAAAACCTCCCTTCTCTTTCTATGCCAATTAGCTAAAATCACAACTTTAGCGGTGAAGAAAATGGGTTTCAAGATAGCCATAATTTGTGTCCACATAACAGCCATCAATTTCTGTGTATATTTTCGGATACGGTGCAGTAACTAAATTCAATTAATCAATCACAACTTTCAAAATATCCTTTTTCTGCCCCTCTTTCTTGAAAAAAAAAATTGTAGATATTTAAGTGCTGCTAAAAAAATAGATCTTCAGAATAAAACCAAGGAGACAGAAAAACTTTACCTCGGGAGCCATATAACCTAGTGTCCCAGTCTCCCCAGTCATGTCATTAGGATTTGAGGCCTCAACACGTGCCACCCCAAAATCTGCAATTTTTACAGTGCGCGTCTTATCCAACAGCATGTTCTCTGTCTTTACATCCCTGTGAACAATCTTCTGCGAGTGTAGGTAACTCAACCTACAGTTCAAATTTGCAGTTTTAGCCAGCTTGAAAGTTTTATGAGGCATACACGTGCTTGAAATGCCAGATAACACCACCATGATGGGTGCAAAGAAAAGAGGATACCCTCTAGCGAGATCGAGCGCAAGCTGGACAACCACTTTGAAAGCTAGCTTCCTTCTCCTGTTCTTTATGAGGTAAGTTTTTAGAGCACCTCCAGGAAGATATTCCACAACAACACAACAGATATTACTGGGCATTGCAATTTGACCATTTTCAGTTTGAAGCTGTAGCCCTGATGAGCCCATTGTGGCCCCAATGAACTATAACAAGATGAGCTAGAATCAGTAAAGTCAGCCACTAGAGATGAATACGAAAGCCAACATCAAGTTAGTCTTCAGATTTGTCTACCCTTGAAAAGTAAGTACCAAACTCAACAGATGCATATCCACTCAATGTCACTTAGATTTTTAGAATATTGGACTATTTGTGTAGAGTGCATTTGTAATTTTACACTTAATTCACTAAAAGTTAATAAAAATTTTATCAGAAGATGGTGAAAATTGATTTCCAAGAGAATTTCAAATGGAATTAAATGATGCACTCTAAAGTTCATTTATTCTAAACCTCAACAGTACTGAATTCGTAATAACTTATGGAGTACAAAAATTTATAAGATGCACAAGGGGGATACAAAAACATAGATCCTTTTTTTTTCCCTCATTTGTCTTTCATTCCATTTCCTTTGTCAAGATGATTTCAGATTTCTGTGAAGTATATATCTTATACATTCTTCAATAACTATCTATTGGAACATCCACGCTAACTATACTAAAATGGCAAAGGCTATGCCATGCCAAACAAGATGACCTATTCTTTCATCTTTCACTGTTCATCATACTCCCTGAGAAGCCGAGTTATAAGTACCAAGACTACAAGCACCAAATGGGACAACATTGCTATGTGAATATCCTATTAAATATTTGTAACTACTGTTTTTGCAAAACAAGATACATTTCTTTCATTTTCCAATAGCTAGAACTCAAACATTGTAAATGTCGTTGTCCTACTTGAAAATAAACCAAGTACAACATTTATATGGCATTGAGAGATTCTGATTACTGATTAAAATATTAAATGCTATACAAATCACATTCAATAACACTCGGCTCGTCCCCAAGCCAGGAATTGTAGATTCTAACATGTGCAAGAAAGGGAAAGATGACCACCTTACAGGAGCCACTTATCCGCCAGCTAAGAAAATCTAGGACAACTGTGTGATAATGTACCAAAATCAGAAAATAGAAGACTGTATGATAATGTCTTGACTTTTCAATTCAATGACAAAAAAATCAGGAGAGAATTTCCTCTTATTCAAGACAGCTAAGAAAATCTAGGATGCAGATCGTAAAACATACTCCAAGGTAGATAACTTCTCAGAACTCTTCGTCATAGAAAGCATTCTTCACAACTTTCAATAGTACTACTTGACAGTGACCCAGTAATTCAATGCTTTGATAAGGAATTGGCAACAGCTTGATGTGTATGAAGAGCAACTGTAGTACTGCCCAGAAGACAGTCTTAACTATTAGAGAATCATCGGGAAGAAGAGGTTGTACAAATTTTTTCTTGGCCTTAACAAGGAAGTAGATAATATCCAAGGAACAATCCTGAGAATGAAACCAAGTGTCAATCTCTGTGGAGCATTTGCAGAAGTGTGTACAGAAGAGTTGAAAGAAAATCATGCTCGAGAATCCAAACACATATTCAGATTCCCGAAAGTTCAGCACTTTCTGCTCAAAACACTTAGTCACTTCAACGAGAGATGAAACAGAAAAAGAGAAAGCTATGGTGCAGTCACTGTAGAAAGTCTGACCGCTCAAAGAAGATTTGCTAGAAGCTTCATGAAAAGCCACCGGATTGGAAACAAAATTGGAATCAAGGAGGAAAAGAAACAAAAGGAAGTCTAGAAAGAGAGTTGAGAAGAAATTCAGTCGTGGAAGTTGAAGTACCGGGTGAACAAACAGAATTAGAAATTTGTTTTTAGTAAAGACCAAATGGAGTACTTGAGAAATTTATTAAGTAATCATCAAATAAATAATCCAAGAAGAACGTGATCTGCTTCCTACTCAGTTAAATTTACTAAATATCTCATATAATCTCTAAAATTCAACGAATACATAGATTATTGACTCTGGAGCTTCAGATAATATAACTGGTAATTTGAAATTATCCAAAACATATAGCCCATGGCATACTACATCAGAAGCGCAGAACTATCTCCATCAAAGGTGGTTTGAATAGGCTATTGTTTATCCAAATACAAAAATTTAAATGGTGAGCTCTATGTTCCTCAATTAAGTTACAACTTATTGTCAGTTAGTAAACTAACCCAATAACTAAGACTTGTTGCTAAATTTTATTCAGATGTGTTTAAAACTTCAGGAACTATGTTCGGGAAAGATGATTGACAATGCTAAAGTACACTTAGAACCCTATATCCTGTCAAGTAATCACATTCAAGAATACTTATCCTCTGATTTTTCCTATTCCACTTCTCATAATAATAGTGCAATCATGTTGTGGCACTATAAATTAGGGCATCCAAACTTTGAGTTACTTGCAAAGACTTGTTCCTTCAGAATTCAATAAAAGTTTTAAAAATTTTCCATCAGATATATGTCAACTTGCAAAACATATTCGGAAAACTTACCAGATTCAGCCTTATAAAGAGTCCAGCTCATTCTCTTTGATCCATAGTCATGTATAGGGACCATCAAAAATTAAAAATATTACTAGAGCTAGATGGTTTGATCTGTTTGTAGATGATCATACCAGAGTTACTTGGATTTACCTTATGAGATAAAAGTATGAAGTTGGGAAAATATTTTAAAAATTCAACAACATGATTCAAACCCAATTTCACACGAAAATTCAAATTCTTAGAGCTGATAGTATCAATAAATGCTTCAAACTAACCCTTGGAGGCTACATAGAAAACCAAAGCATTATATCTCAGAGTTCATGTGTTGATACACCTTAATAAAATGGGGTGATTGAAAGAAGGAACTATCGTACCCTTAAAGTAGCCAGATCAATTATTTTTTCAACCAATGTGCCAAACCACCACCAAAGAGAAGTCATACTCATTACTACTTACCTCATCAATAGAATGTCTTCTCGAATACTAAAATTTATGACATTAATCCTGAAATTACTCATAACTTATCCATATAACAGAACCATTTCATAAATCCCACTAAAAATTTTTGGGTGCACTGCATTTGTTCGCATTCACTCATTACACCATGGCAAATTGGGCCTAAGATCAGTAAAGTGCATATTTTTAGGGTATACCTCAAAAAATACAAATTTTATTCACCTACAATCCAAAGATTTTATACCTCTATGAATGTGATCTTCTTTGACCAACAACCATTTTATCCCACGTATGAAATTCAGGGGGAGAGAAACCAAAAAAAAGCTTAAATTTGGGATTGGACAAAGAAAGATTACCAAATTAACCAAACTATTAAATTATTACCCATCCAGAAAAACTCTATTTCATTACATGAACCAATTCCAGGATATGGATAACAACTTCCAGAATCTGAGTCTACCCAGAAGGATTCCCAAGAGAACTCGTCTATTCAAAACCCAGAACAAGAGAAGAATGGAGGGATTATTGTTTACTCCAGAAGAAAGAAACTGGAAGAGGATATAGACCACCAACTTCACCCCAGACAAAGGTTCTAACACACAACTTGACCACACTAGAAGTGATATAACTAGAGATGATTGTCCAATCTCACTAAAAAAAGGGTAAGATAATATAAAAACCATCCTTTATATAATTTTGTATCATATACAAGGTTATCGCCTCATTTCTTGCACATGTGCAAAGTCAAGATAATGCACATGTGCAAAGTCAAGATAATGCACATGTTCGCAAGAAAATTTAGGAAGTCATGAGTTTTCAAGTTAGAAGATAGCTGTGTTGGAAGAAATGAAGGCCCTAAAGAAAAATGGAATATAGGAACTCACAATATTTACCAGAAGGAAAGCAGATAATAGGTTGCAAGTGCGTCTTCATTGTAAAGTACAAAACCGATGGGGGAGTTGGTAGATCAAAAGTTCAGCTAGTTGTTAAAAGGTTCACACAATCATATAGTATTGACTATTAGGAAATATTTGCCCTTGTTGCAAAATTAAAATTTGGAGACTGTAAACATTTGCAGCAACAAGGGCAAATATTTTCTGATAGTCAATACTATATGATTGTGTGAACATTTTAACAACTAGCTGAACTTTTGACATATCGACTCCCCCATCGGCTTTGTACTTTACAATAAAGACCCACTTGCAACCTATTATCTGCTTTCCTTCTGGTAATATTGTAAACATTTGCAGCAAATATTGATACAACTTGACATGAAAAATGCTTTCTTAAATGGGGAAACTACAAAAATGAAGTCTACATGGATATAAATCAATGACTCGTCAAGTGGAAAAAGCATGGTTAAACTGCATCACCTTACTGCGATTAGTGCATTTTATTTTTTGCTTTGTCTGGGTGAAATTGCCTTGGCAACAAATGCCTATCTATTTTTACAAAAGTAGATATGATCGGGGTGGATATATGAATTAAGTCAATGTATCTATATACGAAGAGGATGTTTTTATTTTAGATCTAACTAATTACATGAATTACCTTAAACGGTTCAGATCAAATTGGGTGGCTGCTAGGGTTAGTGGTTGGTATCGCTCAAGACCCTAGTGTTGTTCATTCTTTTACTGTAAACTGATGACTATAACCTTTATGTGGACTACATTGTTCAAAAGGTTGGATAAGTTACGAATTGTAGTTTGGGATAAAACTGTAATGTATACATAATACATGTGTAAATCTGAAGATCTAATAGATTACCATCAGGAATACAGAGGAGGAAAGTAACTCAATGACATTGGACTAAGTAGTTTTTAAATTTTTAATTGGATGTTATCCATGAAAATATGGATAATTTTCGTTGGGAAGGTTTTATCAGGACTCAACCATATTAGGGATATTGAAGATGAACTAGACAATTAACTGATTCCACACCAGTATTTTGCTTATGCCAACTTGTTTTGATATTAGACTTTACTTTTGAATAGTCGTTAAAAGGGGTTTAACATTCCAATTTGATGGCTTCAAAGGTGACCTCACAAATAGTTGTCGCATTTCAGCAGAATCTTCGTACCTATTACCTTCATTTTTCTTTTTACAACAAGGGCTATTACCTAGTGCTTCACCAGCTAAGGGAAAAAGTCTATTACTTGTCTCAAATCACCAAAACCCATTGAAGGAAGTGAAATAGACACATAAATAAAACATCAAAGAGTCTCATCTGCTTGAATTTAGCAGAAGAGTTTCATTTCTTGGCTTGTTATGGTAAATGAAAACATAACAAAGTCCTGAAGACTATGCAAGTTTTAGGTTATCACATTCTTCACTGCACAAGCAAACACACTAGACATGAAAATGATTCCAGCACCTGTAAGCCATTCATGAACTCCTGAGCCCAGCCATCCAAATTCACCTGAGACATAGAAAACTGAAAGAAGCGATTTTTGTGAAAGGATTTACCTTGGTAACATTAGGATGATCAAGTTTATGCCAAACTGCAACTTCCTGGGTAAAAGCCGCCCTTAAGGATGCAATCTCAGCTTCAGTCCTATGGCCTTCTTCACCCCAGTCAAGCAGCTTTACTGCGGTCGACAGTTGACAAAAATAAAAAATACTGTCAGTAAAATCACAACATAAGGAATAGATCTTAACTTGGTGAAAGACTCCAATATTGATTATTCTAATCACTATATATTAACATAAAAATATCTAAAAGAATCACAGTTTCCTGATGTAGGACTCACTAATAAATATTTTCCCAATTTTTTATTGATATGACATTAACCAACAGCTGGTTTCACATGAAAGTTCTCTTTTTTCCCTTTCTTTAAGAGAAATAAATAAACCATCATCATCCAAGTTTTTTTGAGTTGAACTGAAAATTCAACCCAAAAACCCGTGTACGGGTCACGGATTCCATAAGAGTACATCTAATGATAGCTAATCAAGAACATCTTCAAGAAAGGTAAAATGCAGTGCAATATAAATACTTTAATTTAGGTAAAAGAATCTAAATCTATATATGCTTCAGTAATAAACAAATAAAAAAGAGGAATCCAAATTGCAAAGGAGAAAAAAAAGGTAGGGCAGGCATTGCATCCCTTGGCTCATTAAACAATGAAACAAAATGCTCTTGAACAATTACCAAGTAAACTCTCTCATTCTTTCTCTGTCGGCAGTAATATGGAACCAAACAACCTCAAGTTTTGCTGATAAGAACTGAGTCTTAACTTAATGATCCACAAAAATTTTAGCTTTTTTCAAAATTAAAGAAGGCATCCACTAAAATTTTTAAAAAATGGAAGCAAACCGTAAAATATGCAAACAAAAACGAGAAATGGGTATCCATGAACAAAAAGGAGGGGACTTTTATTTCAATTGAAAGATAAATAAAAGAACTGGTTATTTTTAAACTATTAAAAAAAAAAGAAAAGAAAAAAGAAGAACTAGCTCAGGTGGGTGACTGACCTGCAACATCTTGGCCATCGTAAACACCACGGTGGACGGTACCGAAGGTGCCGCGAGCAATGATACTCTTGATAATGAGCTTAGAGGGGTCGATCTCCCACTCCAGTCTCTGCCTCTGCTTACTTGATAGAGCTTTATTGGTGGTGACGGCGGTAGTGATGATTCCAGCCGAGGTGACGGTGGCGGCGGCTGCGGTGCCACCACCACCATCCTCTCTCTTCTTACTCTGCTCCGTTGTCCATGCTTTACTCATATGCCTCTCCAGTTGTTCGTCTAAGCTCTTGAGATCAATCTGATCTGCTCGCACAAACCCATCACTGCTTTCCTTCATTTTTCTCTCTAGCTGAGCTCCCCTATTCTTCTTCCTCCTCTCTCTTCTTCTCTTCACTCTTTATCTATCCATACACAGAAGCAAATTCAAGGCAGAGATAGAGAGTCAAGTCAGCCCCTGCAGGAAATTTGGGTTTGTGGATTTTGATTTTCTTGTTCAACAAAACTGAAGGAGGAGCCTATTAACTCACTCATCCCACCAATGATGCATGTGGGCACATGGAATTGCCTGAATACAATGTGTGTTTCTGACCCACATTGGTCTCCTTTCTTTTCCATTTTTGTTTTATATGCTTCTCATTTTTATATCGCATTGATATTCGAGTCCCTAAACTTTATAAATATTATATTTTCCTCCCTTGGGACTTAATACTTTTTTCAATCTTATCCTTCATGAGTCAATCCCATGTGGCCTTCTGCAAATTGTTGTTATTTCTTATGAGAATTATTGTAGTTATTTAGCACATTTTAAGGAAGGAAATATAAAAACAAAAAACAAAGTCTCGTTGACTGGTAATCTCTACAAGTCGGCATGATATTTATATTATTTTTGTGTCTATTTGGGGAAGTATGTTGATTGATATTTTAGAAGATTACTTTCCTTAACTATATTTTATTTAGTGGGTTATAATTAAATTTAACTAGTAAACTCAATATTTAATATATTAATATTTTTGAAAATGGTGAAGTAAGCACTAAGGACACATCTTCCTACAATTTATTATTAGTTTAAGTGTTTAAAATTATATATAGATAATGTATAATTCAATTTAGTAAAAAATATATATAATATTTGAATCAATATTTAATTCTCATATAAATAATATAGAGAAAAATTTTTGAAGTTACTAGTCAAAAAAATTAACGTGGATTTATATGCTGACTCGTCATGATTTATTAGTGAAATGAGTTGGTGAATTTTTTTCAAAGAAATAATTAAATAATATTATCAATTAAGTAATAAAAATAAAAAAAAAAAGATTTAAAAATTAAGAATTTAATCGAAACAAGTAAATTCATTATATAAATCTAAAACATTTATGATTAAGATATTTATAACATGATTATTAACTCAAAAGCAAAAGAAAATTATAAAAAACAAAAAAAAAACGACAACAAAACTTTTCTATACATATTAATATTTTGCATTCTACTATCAAAATATATAACTTCAATTGTAAAAGTCCGGAACTTAAAAGAAAATAAAGTCATGAATTAAGTGTGAAAGCGAAACAATAGAGTTTAGGGTTTACATTCCTTACACAATAATTTAGAATGTTTGGGTTACGGGAATGTCCCTTCTAAAAGAACAAACGAAAATCAAAGAAATAAATAAAAAGTAAACAACTAAACATTTTAGGATGACTTTCATTAGTTTTTGAATGAGTTCAGGTTGTGAACTATCCACAACTCTCTTGTTAATCGAGATCTGGGTTTTGATCCTCTTGATTTGAAATAGTTAATGAAAGAGTGAGCTACACTAATACGGTAAGAATATCACACTACTCACCGATACAGAAACTGAAAGTTGGTAAAAATCATAAAAAAACCAATAGAACTATTGATTTATCATAAGAAAAATCATTTACTGCATGTATTTACTATTACGAGATTTTTAAAATGGATCTATAGAGATAATAACTTAAATAACCCTCAAATCTCATATTCAAATGAGCAAAAATAATAACTTTCTTTTTTATTTGTCTACTGGTGTTCCTGAGAACCCATAGAGATGTCCCATTACGCGTGAACCAATATTCAACATTATATGCTAATTGGCCGTCCCCATATCCTGTCCGGTATGAGCACTAAAAATATCATCTTTAAATACCTCGTCCGGTATGAGGGTGAATCGGGTCGTCCTCATACCCCCTCCAGTATGAGCGCCAAAAATATAAATTCTCGATACTCTGTCCGGTATGAGGCAACGTTCACAGTAGGGTTCCTTATGTACCCGGTTCGTCCACCATCTTTCAGGATATCCAGTAAGGCTATCATTCATTAATTCACATGACTAATCAATTTTCCGTTTGCATATTAATTACCAATTTCACAATCAATCGTAAATCACGCAAGACAAGCAATATATATATCAAGAAAGCACAATTGAATCAATTAATCATTCCAGAATATCATCATATATTTAAAGCTGTAAATTCAACCATCAGTTAAACAGGACAACAAATACATGACTAACCAATTTTTGACTCCATTGGTAACCTGTAATTATTCTCAAATTTTTTTAAATTACACAAAATACCATATTACCGATTATTAACCTTCAATTTCATAACAGAGAATAAGGTGAGAGATTCTTACTTGAATCGGTATTTGTAATACTGAACTTTCAGCGGCACCTACTGGCAATCCCTAGGTTTCTTGAATTTTTATGCAAAGATTAAAACACACTTCACATACCTAAAAAAACCCCAGAAAATTCAAAATCAGTGTTAAAAATCTTTTCAGAGCAATTTCGAAATTCCGACATGGTGGCACCACTGCCCGCGGCGGCAGTTTGCCTCGACTTGGCTATTTTCAACCATTTTTAGCTGGTTTCGGCCGATTTTGTACCCATCATTACGAGAAAATACATTAGGGAGAACTCGGTTGGTCGAAAAAAGTTAAAATAAAAAAACCTATTGGTGGTAAAATTTTTCGATGCGGCGACTCTGCCGGCTCACCTTCGCGACTGGGCATTTTTTTTTCAGTCAACTTGTAAAAAATAGAACAGTGAACATAATGGTAGAAAAACTGCACGAAACCAGAAACATGAAGTGGCTCATCGGAGGTGGTTTCGAATTTTGCCCGTGGCAGCGCTGTCGGACTTTGTCTACGATTTTTGGCTCATCCACTCTTTGTTTTGCTCCGATTTAACCATGGGGTTGTTCGGAATTAAATTTCGAGTGGATATGAGAATTTTTACTTTTTTTAGCAGTTAGAGGTGACTCCGGTGCAGCAGTGGGCGGCGGTCGGCCCGTTCATTGCGATTTGATCTCGACCGTACAATCACTTTTAAAGAGAAAACGAATCTGGATCATTCATCGCGTTTAATCATGACCATCCGATCGCGCTTGATGAGGGAACATATCCAGACCGTCCACGTGCGCGGGAATGCTTCTGAGTTGTCTGATCGCGGGTACACGGATTGCCAGCGTGGCCTCCCGCGTGGCACCGAGTCAGCGTGCCTTACCACGCGGAGCACTTTGGTTTGTCGGGACTACTGAGTGGGTGATCTTACGTGACACGATTTTTTTAATTGTATTTTAACCTCTAGTTTCTAATTTTTCTTTCAAAAACATCATCCGAACCTAAATATTTACATCTTTTTTTCAAAATTATTTTCAATTTCATCTTCAACCTATTTTTTTTTTCTAATTTCACATTAAATAAAAAATTATTAATTTTAAAATTATATTTTAATATATTTTTAAAATTTTAAAATTAATTATGTACCAAACTCCGGACCTGAGTATTACATCAATACTTTATAAGCTCTAACTTGTCGTAATACATTTTATAATATCGACAAGTTCAAATTTTGACATTCTTATCATGATAATAAATTTAAAAATTATCATAAATAGTCCATATATATGACACTTAATCATGTCTAGTCATCACAAGATATAGTTGTATCTATTTTTTTTTTTTTTTTTTTAATTTTGAGTACCAAAGTCTACCAATCTCAAAACTACATGTAATTAATTTTACTAGGATTTCAAACTACAGCGGGTTTACAAATTATTTACGTATAAGTGACTCATAATTCGTATATAGTTATATTATTGTAAATTATATCTTTTATTAAATTAAATATATATATATATATATATATCAATAAAAAAAAGTATATATATTTAAAGAAAATTAATATTGAAACAATAAAATCTTAAATTTTGGGTATTATGAAGTTACAATTAATTAAATCTTTTTTTAAAAAAAAAAATTACCAATTGTATATCAATGAACAAGTAGAATTGCAGATTACCAGCATTTGTGTTGTTTTGTTTGGAGTTAATTTGTATTGAAACAATTTAACAAGGGATTTTGTGATATTTGAGAAAATCATTGGGATGCCAGTGAAATTTCATAAAATTAGAGGGGGTATTTTATAATATTGAGAAATAACTAACAGATAATTTACAGTCAGTTGTCCTTTCTGACTTTGAATTATGTTACCATCTTCATATCTCTTCCATTCTTCTTCATTTGGATTAACAACATCTCTTTTTTTAGACGGTCACAACTTTTTATTTTACTTCAAAATTTTAAAAAATATTTTATCTACAGGAATTTTAAATGCTTAATTAAACTATTAACCCTTTTTATAATTTAGTTTTTTTTTTTTTATAAAACTTAAATTCGTGATCTCGAAAAAAAAATAAAAAATGTGAAAAACTAGTAACAATCTAACCAAGATGTAATTGGTGCAAATCAAGATTTTTATGATTTGGGTAACTTTTTTTTTTTTATTTAATTCGAGCAAAATATAATATTTATTATGTGACGAAATATGGATTATACGTAAGTAGTCAAGTAACTACTATATGTTTTTGCATTCGTGATATATATATATATATATATATATACGTTGTAGACATGTGTTTTTATATATGGGGTATAAATATATATGCATACATATATATAGTGGTCGCTAGGTAGATCCCACATCTGGAAATCAAACCATCATTTGCGGATCGGTACTCTACGGTATAAGAGGGGGGAGGCATTAAAACTCTCAGTCACAAGAATTTTTTTCTTTAAAAAAAAAAAATAGAAAATTAAAGAAGAAACAGTACGGCCTTTTAGTTTCTTTCTATAATTATACATCTCCACCGACTCGACTCATTTGCAGATCTGAATGGAACTTCTATTTTCATGATAATTATATTGGAAATTTAAGATTATTATTATGAATGACATTTTTTAGGTGCAAAAGCTTTTTCCAATTATTATTTTCATTTTTAGGTGGTTAGCGAGTTTTTCAATTCCTATTCCCCATCCGTTTGATATATTACACTTTCCTTTCAATTATATATAAATATATATATATATGTGTATCTATTTAAAATTAGTATACATTTTATGTATCTTTGAAATCACAGGCAAATTATTAGAGTTTTAAAATTAAAATAATTTGTGGGTATGATGAATTGTCTTTATGTAGACTGAAAGCATAAGTTGGTGGGTTAATTATGGTATTTAAAAACATGATTACATAATATAAACTCAGCCAATTAAATTAATTTTTCTGATTATGAAAGTAATTAATGTTGCCCACGAAGCAAAATATGTGTAAAGATACGATAAACTAACAATTTTTTAATTGAGAACTTTTTTTTTTTTTTAAAAAAAAAAATACATATATATATTACTTAAGTTCATTCATTATTCAAATTATGTAATTGATTAAAATTATATTAAACAGTAATGAGAATAAAATAAGATTTCATTTCTAAGTAATAATACAATTAATTTTGTGAATGAAATGTAAATCAATGTGATGAAGGTGGAAGATTTTTTTGTAGATTTATAGATATGTAAATGTGGTGAATAAATAAGTGTATAAGATAGGCAGGGTCCACATTTGTAGGAAGCATTAAATAATGTGACCAAAATGCATGTGAAGTATGGTCATTGGATAAGTCAATCTACCAACAAAGTCTCATTTACACCATTATCCCAAGCCACTTTCCATCTTAGGCTATATTTGAAAATTATAAAATGTAAATTGGCTATGTTTAACATAAATTAAAAATTTGTATCAAATTTATTTATAATGTCCAATCTTTATAGGAGATTATCAAAATTTTTAACTAAATTTAAATTTGATGGATCTTAAAATGTGTTCTTCTGATTTTACGTAAAATTTTATATGAGATTACTTTGATCATTCTACATACTATTTTTATTATCTTTTATTTAGATTACATGTAGAATTATAAATTTAATTCACAAAAAAATTGATTTTGTTTTCAACAAAGCCTTAATTGGTGCTTGACTTCGGTCCTTTTTTTTTTTTTCTTTACTTAATATGGGCTTATAAGTTTTTTAACAAGAATTTTTTAAAAAACAATTTATTAACTCTTCTTGTGGTTTTTGAGAAAGTTTTTTGCTCATAGTTTATTTTGAAGAGTTTATAATCTTTCTTTAAAAATATTGGTCTTTACTAAGTAAACAACTAGAATAACCTTTATTATTTTTTAAAAAATTATATCCTTGTATAATATGATTATTCTTCTTTTTAAGAGTATTTTCTTTGTCATATAGAGAGAACTAAGAATTTATAAATTATACATTTTCTAAATGCGTAAAAAATTTTAATACAACTTATGAATTCATGTTACTCAAATACTTAAGCACCTTATTGAAAAAAATATCATATTAGTTTATATGCAATTAGAATGTTTAGAAATATTTTGAGGATTAGAATCTCAAAAAAACTCTTAAATACCTGAAATCCCCAAAAATATTATTTGAAGGTTAGATCATGCAAAAGTTAATTTGTTTGTCTAAAATATTTAAAAATACTCTAATACTCAAAAAAATCTATTAATAGTTATGTGTATTCAAACTACCAAAAATAGAAAATTCAACTACCTAAAATGCTCAGAAAAATTCATGGTAATCGAGGCCTAGCAACTTCTTGCTAAAACTTCTAAATTTTTAGAAACACTTTTAAATATTTAAAATACCTATAGATTTTCTCGAGTATCTATAATGTCAGGAAACAACTTGGTTACCAATAGTGCCTAAGAATTCTATAAAATATACAAAATATTAAATATTTTCAGTATCCTTATCATTTATACTACTTTAAGTATTCAAAAATTTATAAATATTAAGTAATAAAGGATGTTTTGAGTATAATAGTAATACCTAGGTCCGAAAATTGGTCCAGAATTTTCGTTTTAATTATAAAAAATTATATAAATAATTAAATTGATTTATTTCAAATTTTATTTTATTAAAATTTTGAGAAAAAATAGATTAGAGACGGAATTGAAAATAATTTTAGAAAAAATAGGTAAAATTTTGAATTCAGTGGGTATTTTTAAAAGAAAATTTGAAAACATGGTGTTAAAACGCAAAAAGAGAAAGTTTGGCCACGTATGACAGTTCAGTCGGCAGTCCCAGCGAACCAAAACACGCTATGTGGCAACCCTGCTGACATCGGCATCACGTAGGAAACCACGCGATCGATCGGCGTAGGGTTTGTTGACAAAGATTTGTAACTTTTCTTTTTTAATTTTGAATCAATTTTTGAAGAATTATTATCTCTAATTATCTTGATATGATCATTTAAGACAGATTGAATTTGGTTAGAGGAATTTGTGTATTTCTTCAAAACATTGTGTATTTGATTTCTGTAATAGTAGATTTGATTTAAAATTTATCTCATGATTTTTTTCTTTATACTGGAGGTCTTTCTACGTAAATTTTGTGTCTTTTTATTTTTATGATTATTTCTTTATTTGCATGAAAATTGATTTACTAATTAATTGGCTTAGAAATATTAAATCGAGATTCTGTGAATTAATTTTGAGATTATCTTAATTTACACAAGTAGATTAGAATATTGACATCGGCAATTCCTTATTAAACTAAAGCAAAATTAATGTTTTAATCGAACGAGAGTGGGTGAGTCATGAATTGCATTTTTGTATAATGATTTATCTATAAATTTATGATTGATTTTATGTTTAGTAATGATGAATGGATTTTTTTATCATGGAATAAAGCGATGTAAAAACAAAATTAAAAGATGAAAATGGATGAAAATCGCCAGAATTGCTTGTTTCATGCATGTCAGGCACCGAAGTGTCGATGTTGTTAGCACACATGGCCAAGTCGCGTGGGTATGCACAGGGGACATCTTTCTGGGCATGAGGAAGTGTCGGGAAATGTCCCTAGTAGATCGCTTTCAAGCACATTGTCGCGCAGGAAAATGGAGGAACTTTGTCAGACATTTAGAAATGTCGAGAGGGTTTGTATGCACACACAAACGTTGCTTGCAATGCGTGCTAGTGCTCAGGAGCGCACAGAGCTGTGTACACGAGTGCAAGTGTCGCTGCACTCTTAACTCTCGTCCCATAGGCCAGCTGCTTTGCACAGTAGGCCAGGCCAACTGTGTGGGCTTGCCATGAAAGAGAAGCTGAGAGGCCTTCGTAGGAAGCCCACTGGGCTACGGGAATGGGCCAGGAAAATTTTCTTTGAGTAGAAATGTTGAAGGGCAAATTGGTAATTTAACAGAATGAGATTAAAAAGGATAAAATAGTAATTTAAAAGAATTGAATTAAATTAGAAATTTAATCATAAAATGTTTTAAATTGATTGTTAGAAAAATTAAATAAAATAAGAAAATAAATTTAAATAAATAATAAACAAATAAATAAAGATAGAATCAAATAAATCAAACTTAGGAAATAATTTAATAAGAAATAAATTAACAACTTAAAGTAAATTCATTTTAAGAACCTAGAATAATGAATACTAAAGTTTAAAATATATTTAAAACAATATGTTAAAACTTTATGTAACGACCTCGGAAATTAAAAGGAAATGTATATATTTATTCTAAGTGCGGAAGCGAAATAAATTATATTATGATTAACATCCCTTACACAATAATCAAAACGTATTAAAGATATGAAAGAATAAACTAACTAAAGAAAATACTATGAATGAATACTATAAGGAAAACTAATAAATTCTTAGGCTTCTACTCGCCGTCTTCCTGCGGAACGGGCTCGGGAACCAAGTCTTTCTGATCTGAAATGGTTAAGTAAGGAATGAACTACACTAGCCCAGTAAAGATATCACATTATCTCACTGTCACAGTAATAAAGGTTGGTATAAAACAAAAACGACAAATGGAGCATAATTCATAACAAATTCATTTATCAATAATAAAACCCTTTACTGTCCACTTACCTCGGTGAGATTCATGAAAACAACTTATGAAAACAATAACATTATAAATATCATAAGATCATGCACACTCTGTAACATAACACATATCATACTTTTGTATTTCAATTATCAGGCAACAAATTTCCTCTTTTATCAGCCTACTAGTATCCATGGGGATCCATAGGGCTCCCCACTACACGTGAACCATTCACCTTAATTCTAGGGTCATCCTCATACCCCGTCCGGTATGAGCACCAAAAACCATAAACCTCAATACCCCGTCCGATATAAGAGATCACGTTCCCGGTAGGGTTCCCTATGGACCCGGTCCGTCCACCATCTCCCAGGATATCTAGTGAGACTGTCGACTTATCCATTTGTAAATTCACATATCCTTTTTATTTTTCTTAGTCTTAATTACCCAATCAACATGAATACGTAAACCAGTAACGCACACCAAATAAGACAACACAACATCGGGTTCACAATAATTCAAACCATAATAGATTAAACAGTGATTCATGCATACGAAACCACAGAATAAACAATCAAATACTATACTGCATTTAGACTGTAAAATACATCAAACAGGAACAAACTGACAAATACATCATGTTCGGACCCTATTAGCAATCTTAATTAATTATACATATCTATTAATTCATAAAATACCATTTTATTATTTATTAAGCTTTAATGCCGTGATAGGAAATAAGGTGAGGGATCCTTACTTGTTTCGAAATTTGAAATCTGGTTCTCACTAGGCCTACGGGCAGTTCCTAGATTCCCTGAATTTTTTTTTCTGAAAACTGAAATACACTTTCGGTACCTGCACATGTCCCCAAAAACCCCAAATCAGACCCAGGGCCTATTCGGCCAATTTTTGGAATTCCGGCACAGTGGCTCCGCCGTGATCCAGCGACGGCACCGCCGCTTGCGGCAGTGATCCACCTCGGGTTGGCTATTTTCGGTCGAACTTGCATTGGTTCTTGTGATAAAACACCCCTAGGGCCCTCGGTGGGCCAAAAAAATCCAAAAAACCGAGACTTACCGGCAGTGGAGCTCTCGGTTGCGGCGGCTCCTCCGGTGCGAGTCGCGGTTTGGTGTTTTGCTCTGGTCAACCTGTAGAGGAAAGGACGGTGGTCACAGTGGTATAAAAATTACATCGAACGGGAATCAGAAAGGGCCTCATCGGAGGCAAAAATTGAGGAAATCCGCAGCGCCGCCGCTGGGCTTCAGCGGTATTTTCCGGCCAATTGGCTCGTAGTTTGGCTCTGATTTGGCTACAGGTGGGTTCAGCATTGAAAACCGAGCCAAGAAGAGAAATT
This sequence comes from Carica papaya, assembly GCF_054855325.1. Classification (NCBI taxonomy): domain Eukaryota; kingdom Viridiplantae; phylum Streptophyta; class Magnoliopsida; order Brassicales; family Caricaceae; genus Carica; species Carica papaya. The sequence goes on from NC_142317.1 coordinate 16,385,356, forward strand.
TTACCTTGTTTGGTGGCCAGAAAGTGCCCCGGTGTGGCGGCGGGTGGCGGCGGTCGGTTCCTTCAGTGGCTGGGCTGTCTTCTCCGACAAGGGCTCTGGCGGCTAGGGTTTGAGATTGCGTGTGGATGAGATTATTTATAACCCTCCCATTTTAATCTGAGCCGTCCATCATGATTTAATATGGACCGTCTGATCGCGATTAAATTAGAAATGAATCTGGACCGTCTATCGCGATGCGATCTGGGTCGTCTGTGCGTGATTCAATCTGGGTCATCCGCACACGTGCAATCTGGGCCATTTGTGCGTGCGTTTGATCTGGGTCGTCCGTGCGCGCGGGAACGGATCTCAGCCGTCCGATCTCGCGCACGCGGATCGCCAACGTGGCCCGTTCTACGTTGCCTTCCCACGTCAGCATCTTTGCCACGCGGCGTGTCTTGGTTGGCCGGAGCTGCTGACCGGGCTGCTGACGTGGCACAATTTTTCTAAATTATGTTTTGACATCCGGTTTCTGATTTTCTTTTCAAAACACCCCCAGAATCCGAATTTTCACCCCTTTTTTCCAAAATTATTTTCAATTAAACTCCAAAAATAATTTTACCCATTATTATTATTATTATTATTTCTATTTCCCATTAAATTAAATTAAACTAAATTAAAACATTTATATTATTACTTAAATAAATAAATAAAAGAAAAAATTAAAATAAAAATAAATTATAATAATTCCAATAATAATAACAAAAAAAAAATAAAAGAAAAATTTGGGTGTTACAACTCTCTCCCCCCCCCCCCCCTAAAGAAATTTGGTCCCCAAAATTTGCTTCTTACTCCTGGTCAAACAAATGGGGATACTGGCCTCTAAAGTCTGATTCTAGCTCTCAGGTAGCCTCCCTTGGCGTGTGGTTCTGCCACACGACCTTTACAAATGATATTTCCCGGTTGCGGAGTCTTTTGCTCTTTCGGTCCATGATATCGACTGGTACTTCTTCATAAGACAAGTCCTCTTGGAGTGGAAGTGGTTCATGAGCCAAGACATGATAGGGGTCCGGGTTGTACTTACATAACACGGATACATGGAACACATTGTGGACCTTCGAGAGCTCTGGAGGCACTACCAGTCTGTAGGCGGTAGTACCAATCCTATCTAAGATTTCAAAAGGTCCAATAAATTGGGGGTTCAGTTTTTCTCTCCTACCGAACCTACTAATTCCCTTGAAAGGAGTGACCTTAAGGAACACCAGGTCGCATTTTTCAAACACTAAATCTGGGTGTTCGCATAACTCTTCTGTCTGCTCTGGACCGTCTGAATGTTCTTTCTGATTTTAACTATTTTAGACGTGGTCTCCTCTACCAACTCCGGGCCGAACAATTTTTTGTCGTCCACTTCTTCCAAATAAATCAGCGATCTACATGGGCGCCCATATAACGCCTAATACGGAGCCATGCAAATGCTTGCTTGGTAGCTGTTGTTGTAGGCAAATTCTATCAGAAGTAGATGGTCATCCTAATGGCCCCCAGAGTCAAGGACACAAGCTCAGAACATATCCTCAAGTGTACGGATTGTCCATCAGTCTGAGGATGGAATACAGTACTGATAGACAGCTTTATTCCCATGGCCTGCTGAAAGCTACTCCAAAATCGAGAAGTGAACCTGGGGTCCTTGTCGGATACTACTGTCACTAGAATTCTATGCAATCTGACTATTTCCTGGATATACATTTTTGCCAAATTATCCAAGGGATCGGTCATCCTGATGGCTAGGAAGTGGGAAGACTTGGTAAGCCGGTCAACAATTACCCAGATGGCGTCATGTCCTGAACGTGCCTTGGGTAATCTTGTTACGAAGTCTATGGTGATATGTTCCCACTTCCACTCCAGGATCGGTAAAGGCTAAAGTAACCCGTCTGGCCGTTGATGCTCTGCCTTGACTTGCTGGCATACCAAGCATTTAGATACAAAGTCAGCTACGTCCCTCTTTATCCCATTCCACCAAAACCGGGGTCGCATGCTTTGGTACATTTTGGTGCTTTCGGAATACATAGCAAACTTCAAGCTATGAGACTCTGTCATGATGTTTCTTTTTAACTCACTGTCGTCTGGAACACACACCCTGTCCTGAAACTAGAGTAACCCATCGGGAGATATTCGAAATTCTGAACTCACTCTATATTCTGCATCATTCTTGCGGGCTACTGGGGCAGGATCGACTGACTGGGCTTCCCTTATTTTTTGTATTAACTCGGACTGAACGGTCAGACGACCCAAACATGCGACTCTCTTCAGGTCCTGAAGCCGAACCTGTTGTGTGGTCCCAATTTGCTTGCGTTTTGAAACCATCAAATGGGTTAAGATACCTGCACTTTTCCTGCTAAGAGCATCTGCCACCACATTGCCCTTACCCGGATAATACAAGATATCACAATCATAGTCTTTAAGGAGTTCCATCCACCTTCTCTGACGCATGTTGAGATCCTTTTGAGTGAATATGTGTTTCAAACTCTTATGATCAGTATAGATCTGAAAGGTCTCTCCGTATAAATAATGACGCCAGGTTTTTAAGGCGTGTATGATTGCGGCAAGTTCCAAGTTATGGCTGCTGACGTGGCGCAATTTTTTTAAATTATGTTTTGACCCCCGATTTCTGATTTTCTTTTCAAAAATACCCATAGAATTCGAATTTTCACCCATTTTTTCCAAAATTATTTTCAATTAAACCTCAAAAATAATTTTGCCCATTTTTATTATTATTATTATTTCTATTTCCCATTAAATTAAATTAAACTAAATTAAAACATTTATATTATTACTTAAATTAATAAATAAAATAAAAAATAAAAATAAAAAAATAAATTTTTTTTTTTTGGGTGTTACACTTTATACCTTAATAAAGAAAACAATAAATAAGAGTGAAAACTTAATTAACAAAGAGTTTGGTTAAATCCAATTTACCTAACTTCAGTGGAGGGGTAGTAAGATTAATAATGGTATTATTTTAGAACCAACTAGGCTATGAGTGTAGGTTATTGAGTTCTATAAAAGAAATACGGTCCGGTCCTCCTTGGGAATTTGAACTGATTGGTATTCATGCTCTGAGGCCCATGGACATGGATCATGGCAACTTGAGTGATTTATGAGATGGCAACCGGAGAGGAAGTGTGATTGCATGTTTTTACAAGTAATATAATATTATTGATATATGACGTACCCATCCATAGCTCCTAGGTGTCTGGTTTGCCCTCCATAAAAATAGGTATAATCAGTTGTGCACGTAGATCTATAATCAGTAAAATTTAATTCAAGATCAATAAATTGATAATAAAATTACGTCAAAAGAACAGTCATGTATGTGTGTGCATATGTTTTTATTATGTAAACTCATTAAATATAGTATTGAGCATCAATAACAACTGAATTTAATTATTGAGATTAAAATATTGTTGTATGAATGAATTAACTACATGGAAATACTATTTTTTTTTCATCACCCGTTTGTAACTCTGCATTAAGGAATATTTTAAAACATACTCTTATAACTCTATTACTATTTATCTTATTGAGTATTTGAAATCTCAGCTCAAATCCAAACACCCTTCCCCCGTCGCCAAATGCAAATGCTGATGATATTACTGAAGAAATATCCCTAGATTCCTTCTTGGAGGAATAAAATTGGGAGTAGACCTCAAAATTTTATAGGCTTGTATTTTATGTATAGGTTATCTATAAACCTTGTAAGTAAATGTAGACAATCTAATTTGCCTCATAATATAGCTTTTATATTTTGTATGGGATACAGAGTTCCGTTGCAATGTAATTATCTATATTATGTCTACTCTTTTGAACCTTGGTGCCCATTTGGCATCATGACGTCACATAACCTAATTTAATCACTTTCAGAATATGTTATCCAATTTGGAAGTATACAAAACCATTCCTTAATTCTAATTGAAAACATTAAACAACAAAATATTTTCTTCATTAAATCATTTACATTTACATAGATGGTTTATGATCTCTAAATTCATACAAGACATACTTGTAAATAAATTAACTTGCATGAACGTTTTTTATTCCTTTTGTTTTGTTACATATAATATTGCACAAATATGTTATTGAAACTAATGTGTTTTGATTAGTCAAAAACGAATCTAACCAGTTTAGACATAATCTTTTGATAGGTGTAGTTCATCAGTGGCTCAAATTTCTTTAGACTAAATCCGAAACCATTTCATTAAGTGTCTAAACTTATTGGATTCCAAGGAATTTTGTAAATTGGACAGACCAAATCCCTCATGGCCTTTAATAATTTGTGGCGAACCAAAGGGCCCAACCCATTTTCTATTATGCTAAGAACTTCTCTTTTTACTAGAGGGCTCTAGACTAAATCACATGTACACAATTATATGGGTGTTTTAATATATATTGTAGCACCCGGAAAGGAGGAAAAAAAAAAAAAAAAAAAAAAAAGGGGGGGCCACGTCAGCAGCCACGTCAGCAGGCCCGGTCAGCAGTCCCGGCCAACCGGGGCCTGCCACGTGGCAAGACCGCGTCACTCCGAAAGGAGCCACGTTGGCGATCCGCGTGGGTGCGATCCGACGGCCCAGATCAATCGCGCGATCGGACGACCCAGATTCAATCGCACGGACGGCCCAGATTCAATCAAAAACGAACGGCCCAGATTAAAACGAAATGAACGGCTGTGATCAAAAGGCAATGGGTTATAAATAGAACCCCCACACCAGACCACAAACCCTAGCCGCCCGCCGCTCGCCGGAGAAGACGAACCAGAGGCCGACCGCCGCCACCCGCCGCCGCATCGGGGAAATTTCCGACCGCCGATCGAGGTAAATTTCATACCCCCGACTCGTTTTTCTCCGCTGATTCCTCCTATGGCCAAATTGAGGCCGAAATCCCGGCCAAACGGCCGGAATACGCGGCCGAAACCCAGCGGCGCTGCCGCGCTCCTCTCGGTTTTTGCCTCCGACGAGGTCCTTCCCGGCCTCCGTTCGATGCAATTTTTATATCACCATGATCACCATTCTTTTCTCTACAGGTTGACCGAAGCTAAATCACCAAAACACGAACCTCGCCGGAGAGCCGCCGTACCCGAGAGCGCCGCCGCCGGTAAGCTCCGCTTTTCCGTGATTTTTGGCCCCCCGGGGGCCCTAGGGTTGTTTTCTGACAAGGACCAATGCGAGTGTGGCCGAATTCGGCCGAAAACAGCCAACCCGAGGCGACTCGCCGCCGCCAGCGGCGGCGCCGTCGCCGGAGCACGGCGGAGCCGCCGTGCCGGAGTTGCGATTTGGTCCGAAAGGGGCCCTGGGCCTAATTTGGATTTTTTTGGAACACGTGCAGGTACTGTTAGTGTGTTTCAGTTCCCCGGGAAAAATTCAGGGAAAATTAGGGACGGCCTGCAGGCGCACTGTGAATCGTATTCGGATCCCGAAAACAAGTAAGGACCCCTCACCCTATTTCCTATCACGGTATTAAAGTTCAAAATGATAAAACGGTATTTCTTGAATTAACGCATGTGTGAAATTGCTTAAGGTTGCTAATGGAGCCCGAGTCTAGTGTGATTGATGATTTACTGTTATTTGGCCTGTTTTACACTGTTTTACAGCTTTAAATGCATTATGGGGTTTGATGTGTTCATTTTATAGTTTCGAATGCATATATTACTGTTTTATTAATTATGGGTTGAATGACTGAAGAACTGATACTGTATGTTGTCTGTTCGGCATGAATTACGATTTGCTTGTTTAAATGTGAATTGATGATGCTTATTGAGGAAAAGGGAAACGGAACATTGTATAGACTGATAATTGTATGATGGGGTCAGCCTGACTAGATATCCTGGGAGATGGTGGACGGACCGGGTCCGTAGGGAACCCTACTGGGATTGTGGTCTCACATGCCGGACGGGGTATGGAGATCTTATGGTTTTGGCGCCCATACCGGACGGGGTATGGGGACGGCCCGTTTCACCCTCATACCGGACGGGGTATTGAGGTTTATGGTTTTGGCGCCCATACCGGACGGGGTATGAGGACGGCCCTGGAAACTGATTATGAATGTTAAAGGTTAACGGGTAGCGGGACCCCTAGGGACCCCCATGGATACTAGTAGGCTGGTAAATGAGAAAAGGATATGTTGTATAATGATTGAATTACAAAAGGCGTGATAAGTGCTATGTTTTACAGCTTATATTATTCCATGATTGTGATAATGTTATTATTTTTCTTATATTGTTTTCATAAATTCCACCGAGGTAAGTGGATGGTAAAGGTTTTCATGTTAATAAACGAGTTTATTGTAAATTATGCTCCATTGGTCTTTTTTGTGTTTTTCTACCCACCTTTACCTCCGTGACGGTGAGATATCGTGATGTTCTTACTGGGCTAGTGTAGCTCACTCCTTATTTAACCATTTCAGATCAGGAAGACATGGTTCCCGAGCCCGTTCCGCAGGAGGACGACGAAGGGGATACCTAGAGACTCTGTAGTCATACTCATAGTTTTATTTTCGAGTTTCTCTCTTAGTTAGTTTAATCTTTTATATTTTAAGTACGTTTCTGGTTTTTCGTGTAAGGGATGTTAACTGAAATTTTGATCTCGCTTCCGCATTTGATATATTTAAATACTCATTTCATTTTAATGTTTCCGGGGCCGTTACATATATATATATATATATATATATATATCATTAAGGGAAAAAGGCTTTTGATATGTTTTTGCCGCCGAGATAAGATTTTGCCAGATGATTTTTTAGCACATTTATTTTTTAATATTTACATGCTAGAAAATTCACGTAATCAAGATATAAAATACATGACGTTGTATAGCTAATAACTTTAAGTACATACACCTTACTTTTTAACTTTTAGTTCATATAGTGCTTCTCTACATTCACAAACTTAGAGGATAGAACACAATAATAAATATATATTATGTTGTTTTAAAATATAATTTAAGTACTTTTATTTCATTTAATTGGTATAATGGACGTAATTTTTAATTTAAAAATATTACTAAAAAAGTTAAAAATAGAAAATATAATTTTACTAATTTATTACATTTTAGTACTTTTTACAAAAGACATCAAATTTACTTATGTAGATTCTTACCCATAATACCAACTCTTCAAGAACTTCATAATTATGTTAAAATTTTTCTACTAATTATATTTTCAAAAAGTGATTGCTACTGTTTTTTTTTTTAAAGAGATTTGTAGCAACTAAAAGATATTATTGGAGATAATACATAAAGAAGCTCTTATCATTATTTAAGAAAGTTTAAATAAGCTTATACATTATTTTTTAATTTAAATACACTAAATATTTTTAAATTTTATTCACATATTCACTTATTATTAACAACATAATTAATATCGTAAGACATGTGTTCACATAGACATAGCAGAAGATTTATCTACGTGAGCATTAAATTTTAAAAATATTATTTATCTACGTGATAACTGTATAAATAGTTATGCTATTATCAGTTGTAATACCTAAATCCTACTAAGTTAAACAATAATATTTGAATAAGAATTAAAGAACATTGAAGCAACACGATGCTAAAATATTTTTTATAAATTTATATTTGATTTATAATTGTTTGAAAATAGATAAAATGTAAAATATATATATAACTCGTACATTTAAAATTTAATACTCATATAGATGCGTTGCCTGCTACATAGACGTTTATACGACGATATTCATGTTATTGGTAAATAATGATATATTTTAATAAAAATTCAACCTTAAAAATATATTTAAATAAAAAATAATGTAAAGATAAATAAATAAGATATAGGTATTTTGACTATCATAACATTTTATATTTATATTTAATTAATTATTTTTAACATGGAATGAGTTTTGGATGAGAGAGAGAAAGAGAGAAGAAATGGTTGCTGTGGAAATGAAAATGCATTTTAATGGATTCAATTAAATGATAAGTTGGATTTTATTCATTAGTGGGTCTCAAAAGTACTTAAAAATATATATAAAAAATTAAAATTAATTTGGTTCCAAATGAAAGAAATCTAAATTAATTTATTGTTATTATTATGCTAATTTTTCATGCTTATTTAACGTATTTTCTATCTTTTGTTGCTCGTCTGAAAATTACCCACAAGAAATCGCGTTTAAAATTTAAAAAATAAACAAATTGTAGTGATAGAATAACTAATGAGTTGACCATATGTTGTTGAAATAACACGTATAATGTTTTACCAATTAAATTAATCTAATAGCAAATGAGCAATATCTATATATATATCTATATATATACACACACACACACATACATACACACACGCACAGTCCCATCCTTTTCAATACAAGTCATGAATTAACTAGTTGGTAACTTAATTCTTCACGCTTCTTTTATATCACGTTTTAAATATTTTGATTTCTGAAACCTGTTTAATAAAATATATATTGTTACATAATTGTAGATATAAAGATATTAAATTATAACAACCCTCCTTCCATAAAAAAAATTGTATCTAACATTAAACTAATACAATGCCTTTTTTAATAAGTAAATGAAAATAAATCAATCTAACCTAATTACTACCAATTTTTTTTTAAATTTAGTGAGTTATTGCAATCTTAATAATAAATATATAAATTAAATTTAAAATATGTTAAATCAAATATTATAAATTAATTATAATAATTTATCTATATAAAGTAATAAATTTTATGTTATCATTGAGGTCCGAATTCATAAATTTTAAATAAAATTATTAATGTATAAATATTTAATTTTTAATTATTTGAATAATAGTTGAATATTTCTAAAAAATTATAATAAAAAACATATATATATCAATTATTAGGCACAGTACGAGATGATATGTAATTATTATAAATTACAATTCTTCTATCTAATAAATATGTTAAATAATTTTTGAGTCATACAAATTTTTTAAGTTGTAATATTTGTTAAATTTAAATCAAATTATTGAGTAGTAGTAATAATAATTATGTAAAGAAGCCGCTCATGTTTTATTCAGACAACTTTTGAATTTTAAAGGAGAACTTTTTTTTTTTTTTTTTCTTTCTTTCTTTTGCAAATCAACGCGGTTTTTCTGTCTCTATTTCCCTTTTTATCTTTTCTTTAGAAACAAGTCAATGGTCAGCGGTTGACTTTGACCATCTAATTTGGAATGTGACTATTTTCATGTTTATCTGGAACAAATATTTATAAGTTATTTTAAAGAAAAATATAGTCATTAAATATGTATTCTGGAGGATTTAGTCTCCCTACAAAACTTTCCATTAATAACCAAAACTACAATTATTTAATAGTAATTTTTTTTATATTTTATTTAAAAATTATAAATTTAAATTGTAAAAATAAAATAATACAAACTGTATAAAAGAATTTATCTAAATTCAAGTTATTTTTAATAAACATTACAAAAATAAGTAATCAATAACACACGAAGAAAACTACTAATTTATAATTATTGAAATTAAGATATCACTATCACTATTTCATGACCAGGACTCGATGATTAAGACATTACTATTCTACTGTTGCATAATTGCTAAATTAAACCACCACTATTACGATTAATAAGTCTTAAATATATAATAAAATTCATTAGAAAACGTAAAATTTATCATTTTATGTATATATTATAAACTAATTATAATAGTTAGTTTCTTGTAATGATAGTAATTAGAACATATTAAAATATGATTTAAAATTTTCTTTATCAAAATATGTTCGGTTAATATAATATTTTATTTTGTTGAATTAAATATTTAATATCTTTAATTTTTTTTAATTAATAATTTCATTTGAGTACCCAATTACATTGTTAATTTTACTACTAAATTGCATGTAAAATAAACAAAATAACCAAGAAAGAAAGAAATAAAAAGATTTCACGATGACACATTTGTTTCTTCTTGATTATAACCACCTTCCAGAATATCTCATGCTATAGTTACGAGCCTACTTAAATTTAAACATCACGAAGTACATTTAAAGTAAAATGACATTCACCAAGTCATGGTAAATTACTTCTCTCAATTCATTTGGTACTTACTGCGACAAGTTTTTTAAAAATAATCAATGAAGACCCATATCCATATCACTTTTCACTTTTATATATAAGAGAATGAAAAACAATAACTTTCTTTTCTTACCTGCTTACTGGTACCCTTGGGGGTACATAAGGGTGTCTTCCCTACTCGTGAATCAAATATCTAATTTTAACAATTAACCGGTCATCCCCATATCATGACTGGTAATGGGCGTCAAATATTCTATCGCTTCGATACCCTGTTCGGTATGAGGGTAAATCATATCTCCCAAATCTTACTGGTAAGAGACTTTCCAACCCCGTTCGACTAATGTAACGTTCACGGTAGGGTTCCCTATGTACTGGACTTGTCCGCCCTTTCCCTAGGTACCCAGTAAGTTTTTCACATAAAGATTCTCGTAGCAAACAACCAACAAACTCATACCAATATCTCATATCACATTCACAGATAAATTAAATTATATTCATGCTGACGGTATATAAACAAAATAATTAGATAAGTTGATCAGACTATTGAACTATAAATTAAGAACATGTGCTATACAAAAATCAAACAAGTAGGACAGTACAAAAAAATATGCAGGAATCAAGACAATTGTAAACTAATCGATTCCGACTCCACTAATAACTTGTAATTATTTTTTAAATTTTTTAATTTTTTATAAAAATATAAAATTATATATTGTTAAGCCTTAATTTATCGTAACGGAGAATAAGGTGAGAGATCTTTACCCGGATCGATGTTTTGAGATGTCAAACTGTCCACTACGCCTCCTAACGGGTATCGGGTTCCTTGAATTTTTATGTGGAGTTCAAAACACTCGTCATATACCTAAAAATACCTAAAAAATCTAAAATCAGTGTCCAAAACTCATTTCGGCCAATTTTGGGATTTCGGCATGGCAGCGTCGCCGTGCTCCGGTGCCAGCTCTGCTGCCACGGTGGTGGTTCACTTCAGTCTGGTCGATTTTAGCCGATTTTGACCGATTTTGACCATTTTGGCTGTATTCCTACAGAAAAATACGTTAAGGGCTTTGGTTGGCCAAAAAATCATAAAAAAATCAAACCTACCGGCGGGAGGACCTCCGGATGCGGCAGCTTCACCGGACCTCCTTTGCGGCTGAGGTTATTTCTTCAGCTACCCTGCACAGAAAAGGACGGTGAACACAATGATCAAAAAATAATGTGAAACAGGAATCGAAGAGGGCTCATTGGAGGAGTTTTGGGGTTTTAGCCACAACGGTTCCGTCGGGCTTTACCCGTGATTTTTTAGCTTACCTGTTGGCCTTTTGGCTCCGATATAGGTGTGGGGAGGTTCAAAATTCAATTACGAGTGGAAGGGGAAAAATTTTTACCTTTTCAGCGTCGGCGGTGGCTCCGGTGCGACACTGACGATGACTAGTCTCCTTCTCTGGTGACTGGTTCACTTTCCTATCGCCCCTGTTCTTCTTCTCTGATGACCTCTCTGGCGGCTAGGGTAAGGGTTCCCTGCGCTCTTCATTAAATTTGGGTCGTCCATTCGAGGAGATGTGGCCCATCCTCAGTCATTGGATCGCTCTTATTTGAGAGAATTAATTTGGGCCGCACAATTTGATCAAATTCAGTCATTTGATCGCACTTAAAGAGAAAAAAAATTTGGGTCGTCCGTGCATGGGGGATGCGATCTGGGCTGTTGGATTTGCTGGCACGCGAATCGCCTGCGTGGCCTCTCGCCTGGACATCTGTCCACGTGTTTGCTACGCGGTGCATGGAGACTTGCCACGCTACTGATGTGGTAGTCCATGTGGCCAAACTTTTGAAAATTTTATTTTTACTCCAGTTTCCCAGATTTTCTTTCAAATAGGTCCTCTTTTATTTTTACTTTGGCCTTAATTTTTGAAAGTATTTTCAAATGCATCCAAAATCCAATTTTCATCAAAAATTCATAAAAAAATTAAAATTGAAATTATTTTAATTTATTTTTTTATTAACATTAAATTATCCTGGGCCAAATTTTTGGACTCAGGTGTTACAAATATCATTGTAATAGATTGATCTTGTATCTCAGAGATAATTTCACGAAAGAGATTTATGCGAGAATCAGGTAAGTGTGTAAGCGCTTACAAATGTAGTTTAATTTTTATAAGATACTAAAACTGTTACGTTTAATAATTGGTAATTAGGTACAGGATTCCGACAAAATTTTATTATTGGTTGTTGTGTTCTTATTTATGTTTACTACTGAAATTGCTGATGAATTCTGTTATGTTTTGTAACTAAATTTGTATATGTATTAGTTGCTATGTAATTGTAAGTATATTAAAGATATGTATAAGAGTCTAAGGAGATGAATATTTATAATATATGTCTTACAGGTATAAAAAATATTAAATAATAAGATTAAAAAATTTATTAGTGAGTTGAAAAAAATAAATATTAAAAGACATGTAAAACCCATTTAACAAGTATCGTCGAGGGGTGGGTGTGTGTGTAACCTTTTGGTGTGTGACTATGGTGAAACCTACCCGTGGATACGGCTTTAGTCATACATGGTGAAGCGATAAAAATTATGAACTGTATATTGTGTAGTGCAAACTGCAAATTGTGAATTGAATTATGACGTATTCACGTGGTAGAGCAGATTTTTACTGCCCTCGTTGATACCGGCAGAAATGACATCGCGCAGTGAAACTATTTTAATAGGATATAAACTGATAGTAATGAATAAGAAGTCATGTGTACTGAAATACTGAATTAATAGATACTGCGTAAATTGTGATGTTGAATACTGAAGTATATTATTTATTGAACTGTTTATACCTTAAATTATGATACTGAAATAATAAATTTTGAATATTTACTGAATAAAATGATTTATAAAGTTTGGTTAATGAATTAGGGTATAGATACCACGTGTTTTATGAATTAAAGATAAAAGTATTTTGAATCATTTCCATCAGTAGTTTTATATTTTCTACCGATTTGGACATATTATCCTATCATTTGTTAGTACTTACATGCTTACTGAGCATATTAAGCTTATCCTATTTATTATTAATTTATTCTGAATTAGGATATTTAGAATCTCGCTCCTCAACAGTAAAAGACTTGTTAGGAGATCGTTTAATTTTTATTTTAATTTGAATAGTATTTAATGTTAATTATTTCGTTTTTAGTGAGTATTTATTTTAGAATTTAGACATGCCTCATGGATATTAAGTATTATGAGCTAAATATATAAGAGATGTAATTTTTATTATTTTAAAATTTGATGTGCGAAATATTTCTGTAAATTATTTTATCATGATGTGGTATGCATACGGTCAGGATTCTGAATGAGAGTTCAGACTGTAATAATTTTATTTTTGAATTATTTCTTTAATTAAGAAAAGATTTAATAAAAAACTAATTACCTATTCATCCTCAAGAGTCCATTGGTGTAGAATATGATCATAGCTACTCATTATATACGTTGGTGAGAAAATTTAATAATTTGTCGGGCCAATTCAATTAATTAGTTCTTTGATGAGCACCTACATATTTGTTCTTATGTCTTCTATACAATTGATGAATGAGAATCATTATATCCATATTGCAAAATGTCATATATTTTTTTATAATATAATTAAAAATTATTACCATCTTATCATAACACTAACTTTTTTAATAACATGTATATTCACGGTACATAATAACTATGGTAGAAATGAAATTATTAAATGATTTAATTGAATGAGAACAATAAATATTATATAGCTGTTTTAATTTTGACCAAACTCTAAATTATTTTTAATTAATACAAAAATCAATTACGTTCAAAAGTAAGAAAAAAAAAATTAAACAATTTAATTTTATACCTTAAAGACAGTTTGTACTATATTCATTATTAAATTGTTGACCAAAAGTATGCCATTTAATTAATTTATATTGGTTGGTTAAAATTATTAATTAAAAAAGTTAAATAATTCAATGCTCTGTACATCAACACAAGTAACCACAAATTTGTACTATATTTATTATTTGAACTGTTGACACAGAATATATTATTTTTTATTCATTTATATTTTAATAATAAAGTGCAAAAAGGAATACGCTTTTTGATAATGTTAAAATAACATTTTTAGTTAATGAATCTAACATTTTTAAATAATAATTTAAATTATTATTAATAATACTCCAAATTTATTATAAATTATTTAAGTAATATTTATTTAAATTTAAATAATAATAATCTCAAATTAATTAACTTAAATACATATTTTAAAATAATTTAAATTATCAGGATAAATTTTTTAAAAAATTAATATTGATAGTTAAAAGAATTAATTTTTTAAACATAATTTTTATTATTTCAATATTTATTATTAACTCTATAACATAATTACCTAGAATATAATATCATAAGTTACATTCAAACATTTTTCAACAATAAATTATTTTGAACACTATTTTTTGTCATAAAATATATATATATGTTTTTATTGAAAGTCATTTTTAAAATATTTTTAAACATAAACTATTTTCCAATTGACGCTTAACGTCAACTATTAGCTAGATCGTCCTCAATGTATATGTTGACAATACATTCTACTTCTTACGCGCATATATATATATATATACACATATATATATATATATATAAGTGATTTGCTTATAAATTTTTCTGGGTTCCCTTTTGTTTATTTTCTCTATTTTCTATAGGAAATTATAGAACATCCAAATTTGACTGAATTAGCCTGTTTTTTGCTCCCAAAGATACCAGGGACTTGAAAGAGAAGTCTACTTAATTTACTGCGGATAGAAAGATAAAAAGTACTACGTGTGTGTATATATATATATATATATGTATATATTAAGCTATAGTTGTTCTCCATATCTTATATACATATGGAGAGAGAGAGAGAGAGAGAGAGAGAGAGAGAGAGGGGGGGGGGGAGAGAGAGAGAGAGAGAGGGGGGGGGGGGAGAGAGAGAGAGATTACATCAAGATTTGTGGACATTTATCATCTGGGTAGGGACTACACATATGTATATATATATATATATGTATATAATTTTCTTCTAGCAGAAAAGTGAAGTAATTAATCATCAGAAATCCCAGAACATCTCATGGTGATTTTGATGATTCCCTTCTCTTTAATTACCCAACACAACTTATATCTTCATATATTAGCTGAACCTAAACATATCATTTCCTCTAATCTTTGACTCACTCTTGAGGTCTCCACACCAACTCTAGTAATTTTGACCTGCAATAAAATGAGAAATTTATTATATATACAGATATATAATTTTGCAATTAGTAGAATAAGTTGCAGCGAGGATATATGCTATATTATATATACCTGAGCATGGAAAGTGTGGAAAATCTTATCTCCAACAGTGTTGAAGCTGGCACTGACAACATCAGCTCCTTCTTCCTGGAGAATTCTGATAACTTGGTATGACATAAAGTTCTTGTTTAACCCACTGATCACATTTACTTCAATACTTGAACCCATGTCTCTTAATTCAACCATTGGTAAGCTTAATCCTCCATCATTAATATTGCTTCTGTACTTTCCTCTTCCTGACTCCTCCATTATTGCTTCTTCTTTTCTCCCCTTTAATTCTTCTATCCTTTCTCTCAGTTCTTTTATGTATGTAGCAGCATGCTCCAGCTGCTCTTGTTGAGATAAATGCTCCTGAACGTATATACACATAAATAACATACACATTAATTTTAGTATTATACATATAATTCGCTTTTGATGGTTATAAACTATTTTTACAGTCCTACGTTAATTCTGTCCAAGTAGAATTGATTTTCATTCTTATTTAAGAATTAAATCAATTACTATTTAGATGAATATTTGCTGCATCACTTTCTCTAATTGAGATTATGGATTCGAATTAAAATGTATTTCTGTGTGTTTTCTATTAGATATTGTTTATTATTTTGTTATAATTATTGTATATATATTACCTAACGGGTAAATATTTAAGTTTCTATTTTTAAAAATTTAATTAACAGAGGTTATACAGAAAGGCAAGAAATTAATTAATCAAGTGCAGAAAAGAGAAAAAAAAAATGGAATTGCTTGATAAATAGGTTTACCTTATCACAAGCCTTGAAGTGTTGAGAAGGAATTAGAGAAGAAAGCTTGAAGCATAAACTTTTCATGTGAATTCTCCGGTTTCTTTCCACAGTTTTTCGATCAAGTTTGGATGAGTCACTGCTTCTCTTCTTCATTTTCAACAACTATAGTATCTATATATATATATATATATATCTGTATATCAACTTACAAAAATTTAAAAAACCTAATTCTTGTCTTTGGTTTCTTGAATCTGTAAAAAATACCAAGAAGCAACCTTTATATGGTGTTTGACTTCAGGTACAATTGCATATATGTATAAACACACAGAAAGAAATAGAGAGAAAAATGATGGTTGTAGTGAGTGGATGCTGGATATGTATATATATACACACACACACAGACAGAAAGGAAGAAAGAAGGAAGTCTGTAAAAAAAAAGAGTAAAGTCTGTTCATTGCTTGTCTCTTGTCAACGGGTGGGACCTTATAAAACTTGTATTCAAGCAGTATATGTGATTCCACAGAGGTTTTCAACACATCAAAATCCTGAGACAAAGCATGATCTATTTGCAGCCGTCCATGAATAAATTTTCTCTTAATTTGACGGTTGTAATTTTATGGGTTAAAATTTTATCATGTGTTCTATGGTAGTTTGAGTACTCTTCATCAAGCCTTTGATTTCAACATCACCGACCATACATGTTATGGAGTATTTGTCTACAAGCTCTCTGATTTCTACTTATAATTGATTGCATGACAAAATTCCACATATTACATAATTGATTTGCAGTTTTCATAATTGACTTGAATGTTAAAGTAATTTTTTAGGTTAAAACTTTGCACCATTATTTTTTTTTTTCAAATTGTTATCATATTATACCTTCTTCGCCCTTTAATTAAACTTTAAGTAAATTTTAAATTATTTTTGGAGTCATTTAAATAAGAAAGAAGTAGACATACCGACCAAGAAAAATATACAAGTTGGTCAATGAGAACAATTTAAAATGAATAATCAACCTCACCATAACAACATTTTTAACATGTAAAAATAAGATATCAATCTCATAATAACACCGTAGCGAGACAAGAGAATAACATTCTTGCTAAGATTATTCAATATCAATTCCACTCAATTAATCTGAAAACATAGGAAAAATATAAACTCGTGTCTCATATGTCAAAGAAGTGAATTTAAGATGTACATATGGTAAGGAGAACACCGAAATTATTGATTTGATAATTGTGGTGTGAGTTTAAAATATTACTGATTTATATTAGTTGCTGATTGACGTCGTTCTCTGATGTTTTGTTTAGAATAATATTGCTAATGTCTACACTAATAATATCTTAGGAATGTCTTGAGTTTTTTATTCGTTTATTATCGAGTTGGAGCTTAATATATAATGGGACTCTTATGATTTAATGCTAAATCTTGAGGATGAATTTGATCTTCAATTTCGTTATACTCTGAATCTTGATTTATAATTTTGTTACAAATCAATATGTACATACTGATGATGTGTTTTGATCTTTAATCTCGCTTTATTTGATATTTGGCCTAAGTTATCTTATGGCTATTCTTGACTTACAATCTTGTTATGATCTGTATTTAATATTTGGTCTAAGTTTATGTCCTTACTACAATTATGAGGCTAGTATGAAGGCCAACTTCATGTTGATTGGTATAAAGACTCATAATAGGAATCATTTGTTTGTGTTTGTGTCTTTATTGGTGTGTACAGATGATCAAGCTTTTTGAATTAAGGAATTGCGTTCTTATTTCTAAAGCACTAAAGTATTTTTTAAATTATTTAAAATTTATAAATTTTTTTCTTAAAAATAAATAAATACACGTTTAGACAGAGTTTATATTTTAAAAAATATAATTAACTTTTTGTAAAAAAAAAAAAACATCAATATATATTTATTATAAATATTTTACCGTCTATATTATTACATATTATTAATTTTAAAAAGTTTATTAGATAAAAAATACTTACATCAAGAATTAGGAATAATATACTTCTTTTTTCTAAATTCATTCTTAAAAATTCAATCAGCAGTATTTCTTAAAAGAGGGAGATTAAAATAATTTAGAACTTATCCAATTAATCCCAAGAATCCTCCAAATAATGTGTCTCTTGATTTTCAAAGATGGTCCCAAATTTTATATGTGGTGTTCGGGAGCTCATATGGTTTTATATTTTATGATGTGAAATACTAAATTTATCCATCACAATTAATATAAGAATATAAAATTTTTAATTTATTAAACTAAAAATTTCTTATTTTTCGTGGTCACTATTTTCTTATATATCTATATACAAAAAATTATAAATTCTTATTGTAGAAAACCCAAAAGTAAGATTTATTTTTATAATATAATATAATAATAATATGTTAAAATTTATTGCAAAATTTTTTAAATACAAAAAAATCTTTGATAGCAAATTGATTGGTTAGTTAGCGCTCGATTTTATTGGTACCATCCAACCGAATGTGCAATCTAATTATTTGCTTATTCAATTTTAATGAATTAATTTTCAAGATTGTAAATTATATATTTATTTATTAAAAAATTGTGTTATAACAAATATATATATATATTACTGATTAATGAAATGAATGTATTTTCACTAAAAAAAATTATCTAAATTTTTTTTCTTACATCTATTAATAATGTCAATTACTTACTCTAATAAAATTCTAAAATGACATAAAAAATTTAATTGCATTTGTAATGATGATATACAAAATTTTAATTGCATTAATAAGAAATAGTAAATGAACTATTGCATTCCTCAAGCATTATTTATAATTTATACACACACACACATATATATATTGCAGAGGTATCAAATACGGTTGGATGTATGTAGGCTAGGCCGTGTATTGCACAAAGACCATTGATGTTTCCATCAGAAAATGAAGTGTGTTATCTTCTATTAATGATTTCCTTGGACTTTATTCTATTAAGTCATTTTCTTTCTTAATTGATGCCTTGTTCTTTCTTTTCTCTTTTATTTTTATATTGTCCCTACAACAATAATTTAGTATCAACCAAATTGTCATTTGTAACGGCTCTGGAAATTAAAAGAAAATGTATAAATTTATTCTAAGTGCAGAAGCGAAATAAAAAAGATTATGATTAACATCCCTTACACAATAACCAAAACGAATTAAACGTATGAAAGAATAAACTAACTAAAGAAAATACTATGAATGAATATTATAAGAAAAACTAATAAATTCTTATGCTTCTACTCGCCGTCTTCCTGTAGAATGGGCTCGGGAACCAAGACCTCCTGATCTGAAATGGTCAAGTAAGGAATGAGCTACACTAACTCAGTAAAGACATCACACTATCTCACTATCACAGAAGTAAATGTTGGTAGAAAACAAAAAAAACGACCAATGCAGTATAATTTATAACAAACTCATTTATCAATAATAAAAACTTTTACTGTCCACTTACCTCAGTGAGATTTATGAAAACAACTTATAAGAAATAATAACATCATCAATATCATGAATTCATACATAATCTGTATCATAGTACATATCATACTTTTTTCTTTCAATCATTAGGCAACAAATTTCTTCTTTTATCAGCCTACTAGTATTCATGAGGATCCATAGGGGGTCTCCGCTACACGTGAACCATTCGCATTAATAACTTAATTCCAGGGCTGTCCCCATACCCCGTCCGGTATGGGCGCCGAAACCATAAACCTCAATACCCCGTCCGGTATGAGGGTGAAACGGATCGTCCCCATACCCCGTCCGACATGGGTGCCAAAATACATAAAGTCTCCATACCCTGTCCGATATGAGAGACCACGTTCCCAGTAGGGTTCCTTATGGACCCGGTCCGTCCACCATCTCCCAAGATATCTAGGTAGGCTGTCGACATTATCCATTTATCAATTCACATACTTTTTTTATTTTTCTTAATTTCAATTATCCAATCAAACATAAACACGTAAATCAGTAATGACACCAAAAAAAGTAACACAACATCGGGTTCACAATAATTCAAACCATAATAAATGAAACCGTGATTCATGCATACGAAAATATAGAATAAACACATCAGACACCATACTGTATTCAAAACTGTAAAATAAATCAAACAACACCTGACCAAAAAATACATCAGTTTCGGGCTCCATTAGCAATCTTAATTAATTATACATATCTATTAATTCATAAAATATTATTTTATCATTTATTAAGCTTTAATACCGTAATAGAAAATAGGGTGAGAGATCATTACTTGTTTCGGAATCTGAAATTGGGTTCTCACTGCACCTACGGGCAGTCCCTAGATTCCCTAAATTTTTTTTCAGAAACTGAAACACACTTCCGATACCTGCACATGTCCCCAAAAATTTCAAATCAGACCCAAGGCCCTTTCGGGCAATTTTGAACTTCTGGCACGGCGGCGATCCGCCTCGGGTTGGTCGTTTCTGGCCGTTTTGGCTGAATTCGGCCAAACTTGCATTGGTTCCTGTGATAAAACACCCCTAGGGCCCTCGGTGGGTCAAAAAATTCTAGAAAATCGAGACTTACCGGTAGCCAAGCTCTCGGGTACGGCGGGTCCTTCGGCACGAGTTGCGATTTGGTGTTTTACTCCGGTCAACCTGTAGAGAAAAAGACGGTGGTCACAGTGGTATAAAAATTACATCGAACGGGGACCGGAAAGGGCCTCATCGGAGGTAAAAATCGAGAAAACCTGCGACGGCACCGCTGAACTTCGGCGGTATTTTTCGGCCAATCGGCTGGTGGTTTGGCTCCGATTTGGCTAGAGTTAAGGACACAAGCTCAGAGCATATCCTTAAGTGTACGGATTGTCCTTTCTGATTGTCCATCAGTCTGAGGATGGAAGGCAGTACTGAGAGACAGCTTTGTTCCCATGACCTGTTGAAAACTACTCCAAAACCGAGAAGTGAACCTGGGGTCCCTGTCAGATACCACTGTCACTGGAACTCCATGCAATATGACTATTTTTCGGATATACATTCTTGCCAACTTATCCAAGCGATCGGTCATCCTGATGGCTAGAAAGTGGAAAGACTTAGTAAGCCGGTCAATAATTATCCAGATGGCGTCATGTCCTGAACGTGCCTTGGGTAATCCCGTTATGAAGTCCATGGCGATATGTTCCCACTTCCACTCCGGGATCGGTAATGGCTGAAGTAACGCACCTGTGCATTGATGCTCTGCCTTGACCTGCTGACATACCAAACATTTAGATACAAAGTCAGTTATGTCCCTCTTCATCCCATTCCACCAAAACCGGAGTCGCATACTTTGGTACATTTTGGTGCTTCTGGGATGTGTGACAAGCTTAGAGTTATGAGAGTTTGTCATGATGTATTTTTTTAACTCACTGTCATCTGGGACACATACCCTGTCCTGGAAACGGAGTAACCCATCTGTAGAGATTTAGAATTCTGAGCTCATTCCCTTTTCTGCATCATTCTTACGGGTTACCAGGGCGGGGTCGACTGACTGGGCTTCTATTATTCTGTCTATTAACTCGGGCTGGACGGTGAGACGACCCAAACATGCGACTCTCTTCAGGTCCTGAAGCCGAACCTGTTGTGTGGCCCCAATTTGCCTGCGTTCTGAAACCATTAAATGGGCTAAGATACCTGCACTTTTCTTGTTGAGGGCATCTGCCACCACGTTGCCCTTACTCAGATGATACAAGATATCATAATCTAGTCTTTAAGGAGTTCCATCCATCTTCTCTGACGTATGTTGAGATCATTTTGGGTGAATATGTGTTTCAAACTCTTATGATCGGTATAGATCTAAAAGGTCTCTCTGTATAAATAATGGCGCTAGGTTTTCAAGGCATGTATGATTGCGACAAGTTCCAAGTCATGGGTGGGGTAATTCTTCTCATGATTCTTTAACATTCTGTACCCATAGGCTATGACATTCTCATGCTGCATCAGGACACAACCCAGGCCTAGATATGAGGCATCACTATAAACTATATATCCCCCCGATCTACTCGGTAAAGCCAGTACGGGTGCAATGGTCAGCCGCTCCTTTAATTCTGAAAAATTTTTCTCACAGTTCTCATTCCAATCAAACTTGGTATTCTTCTTTGTGAGCCAGGTAGGGGAGCCGCTAGACTAGAGAATCCTTCGACGAACCTGCGGTAATAACCTGCCATTCCTAGGAAGTTATGGATCTCCTTAACTGATGTCAACTTTTCCCAGCCAAGTACCACTTCAACCTTTTCGAGATTCACTGATACTTCTTCCTTCGATATGATGTGTCCTAGGAAGGCGGTCTACTCAAGCCAAAATCTACATTTACTCAACTTTGCATATAGTTTCTTCTTTCTGAGGACCTGCAAAACTTGGGCTAGATGGTGAGCATACTCTTCTCTACTTTTTGAGTATACCAAGATGTCATCAATGAACACAATAACAAATTGATCCAAGAATTCTCTGAAGACCCTGTTCATCAGGTCCATAAAGATGGTCGGGGCATTGGTTAGCCCAAATGGCATGACCAGGAACTCATAGTGTCCGTACCTGGTTCGAAAGGCCGTTTTGGGGATGTCTTCTGTTTTTATTTTCACCTGATAGTAACCTGATCGCAGGTCTATTTTGGAGAAGAGCTGTGCACCCTGCAGCTGATCGAAGAGGTGGTCAATTCTGGGAAGATGATATTTGTTCTTGATTGTGACCTTGTTCAATCCTCTGTAATCAATACACAGTCTCAACGTTCCATCTTCCTTTCTGGCAAACGTGACTCCGGCACCCCAAGGAGACACATTGTGTCTAATAAAATCACTGTCTTACAATTCAGTGATCTGTTTCCTCAACTCTTCCATTTCAACGCGGCTCATGTGGTAAGGAGCAACCGCAATGGGCTGGGTGCCTGGTTGTAGGTCTATAGTAAACTCAACTTCCCTGTCCACTTGTAGTTCGGGCAGTTCGTCCGAAAATACATCTGGAAAGTCTCGGACTACCGGAATCTCTTGGATACAAATTTCCTTCTTCGGCTTGCCTAGTTAGAGAAAATAGTAAGATTAAAGTACTTGAAAATTAAGGAAACTTGTCATTAAGGAATAAGTATCAAATGATTTTATTAATTTGTAAATGGCTCCTCATTAGGAGGATTAAATACAATCTTCTTGTTAAAGCAATCTATGGTGGCGTGATACGCCGCTAGTCAATCCATTCCTAAAATTACATCAAAATCCTCCGTGTCTAATCCTATTAGGTCTACACTTAGTTTCCTATTTACTATCTCCACGGCACAAGCCCTGTAGACAACTTCCCCTAATAGTGTTTCACCCCCAACAGTAGACACAAACAACATTGAATCAAGTTTATCAGGTGATATATTAAGTTTGGATGCAAAAACATGTGAGACAAATGAATGTGATGCACCAGTGTCAAATAAAACATAAGCAATATGGTCACAGATAGTGTACATACCTTATACCACGTCCAGGTCGGCGTCGGCATCCTGGTGTGTGAGGTTGTAAACCCTACCCTGAAAAGGAGGTCTTCCTTGGTTTTGGTTCCTCGGGCACTCTCTCGTATAGTGCTGGGCACTACCACATATGCGACAGGTGTTGTTCAGGTGATAGCATGGTTGGTCCCCATGATCTCTGCCGTAGTGCTGACAGATCTTGCCACGTGCTGCCCCTGGAGCCTGAGGGGGGCCTGGATCGCCAGTCTCAGCCTCTTATTTTGTTGGACAGGCGCAGTAGGTGCTGGTCTGCGGGGTGGAGCTGAGGGTCTGTGACTCCCTGATGACTGGGAAAGGGTGTTGAAACTCCTCTCCACAATCTGCGCCTTTGCCAGAACGACTGAATATGTCTTGAGCTCTAGTACCAATAAGTGCCGTTTGATCTCTGGGCGGAGGCCCCACTAGAACCTCTTGGCCTTTCTGCCCTCATCCATCAATGTATCAGGGGAGTATCAGCCCAGTTCTAGGAACTTACGAGCATATTCTGACACTGTCATGTTTTCCTGGACCAGCTGAACAAACTCCGTCTCTTTTAAATGTCGGATGTGCTCGGGGAGGTACTCAACATGAAAGGCTGCTAAGAATTGCTCCCAAGTGACAGGCGTAGGTAGGGTGGTCTGTTTGAGCTCCCACCAACGATCTGCTTCCCCCACCAGCATGTAGGAAGCAAGAGTAACCCTCTGCTCAGGAAACACTCCTAAGGTCTTGAATGCCTTCTCTGTCTCCGCCAACCAATATTGGGCATTTTCGAAAGAGGACTCCTCTGCAAAAGTGGAAGGGTTTAGTCTCCTATACCTCTCTACGTAGCCCGGGTCAATTAGGGAAGGAGCTGGGTCCCGTGGAAAAGGAACTGGGCCGGGCTGAGGATAGACTGGGGGGCCCTGTGATGACACCTACTGATATAGTGGGGGCACCGGATTATACTGTGGCGGTGCCAGGCAATATTGTGGCTGAGGCATCAGATTATACTGCGGCGGTGGTGCCGGGTGGTACTGTGGAGGAGCAGGCTCTTGCCGGGGTGGCTCAAGATCCGCTCGCTGCAATGGTGGCTCAAACTATGGTAGTGGGGGAGGGTCGGGTAATTCCCTTATTTCTACTCGCCGTCTTTCTGAGCAGCAATGATCCTTTTGAGCATCTCAAATATTCTGTCAACATCTTCCCGAAGCGAATCATCCTGGGCTGCTCGGTTTAGTGGGGTTCTCCCTCTTTTCATCTTTTTGCACCTGCATTTCACAAAGAAGAGTTGAGTAATAATTCTCAATTTGGTATTTCTCTAAGTATTATTGTGTAAGGGATGGGTCCCAGGAACGCGGCTCTGATACCAACTGTAATAGCCCCGGAAATTAAAAGAAAATGTATAAATTTATTCTAAGTACAGAAGCGAAATAAAATAGATTATGATTAACATCCCTTACACAATAACCAAAACGAATTAAACGTATGAAAGAATAAACTAACTAAAGGAAATACTATGAATGAATATTATAAGGAAAACTAATAAATTCTTATGCTTATACTCGCCGTCTTCCTGCAGAACGGGCTCGGGAACCAAGTCCTCCTAATTTGAAATGGTTAAGTAAGGAATGAGCTACACTATCCCAATAAAAACATCACACTATCTCATTGTCACAGAAGTAAAGGTTGGTAGAAAACAAAAAAAACGACCAATGGAGTATAATTTATAACAAACTCATTTATCAATAATAAAAACCTTTACTGTCCACTTACCTCAGTGAGATTCATGAAAACAACTTATAAAAAACAATAACATTATAAATATCATAAATTCATACATAATATATATCATAGCACATGTCATACTTTTGTATTTCAATCATCAGACAATAAATTTCTTCTTTTATCAGCCTACTAGTATCCATGGGGATCTATAGGAGGTCCCCACTACACGTGAACCATTCGCATTAATAACTTAATTCCAGGGCCATCCCCATACCCCGTCTGGTATGAGGGTGAAACGGGCCGTCTCCATACCCCGTCCGGTATGGGCGCCAAAACACATAAAGTCTCCATACCCCGTCTGATATGAGAGACTACGTTTCCGGTAGGATTCCCTATGGACCCGGTCCGTCCACCATCTCCCAGGATATCTAGTTAGGCTGTCAACATTATCCATTTATCAATTCACATACCTTTTTTTATTTTTCTTAATTTTAATTATCCAATCAAACATAAATACGTAAATCAGTAATGGACACCAAATAAGTGAACATCGGGTTCACAATAATTCAAACCATAATAAATGAAACCGTGATTCATGCATACGAAAACATAGAATAAACACATCAGGCACCATACTGTATTCAAAACTGTGAAATAAATCAAACAACACCTGACCAAAAAATACATCAGTTTCGCGCTCCATTAGCAATCTTAATTAATTATACATATCTATTAGTTCATAAAATACCATTTTATCATTTATTAAGCTTTAATGCCGTAATAGGAAATAGGGTGAGAGATCCTTACTTGTTTCGGAATCTGAAATCAGGTTCTCACTGTGCCTACGGGCAGTACCTAGATTCCCTGAATTTTTTTCCGGAAACTAAAACACACTTCCGGTACCTGCACATGTCCCCAAAAAACCCCAAATCAGGCCCAGGGCCCTTTTGGCCA
The DNA here is from genome assembly GCF_054855325.1 of Carica papaya. Taxonomy (NCBI): domain Eukaryota; kingdom Viridiplantae; phylum Streptophyta; class Magnoliopsida; order Brassicales; family Caricaceae; genus Carica; species Carica papaya. The sequence continues at coordinate 16,411,617 of NC_142317.1, forward strand.
ATTTTGGAATTCCGGCACGGCGCCACCGCCCACGGCGACGATCCGCCTCGGGTTGGCCGTTTTTGGCCGTTTTCGGCCGAATTTGGCCAAACTTGCATTGGTTCCTGGTTCCTGTGATAAAACACTCCTAGGGCCCTCGGTGGGCCAAAAAATTCCAAAAAACCGAGACTTACCGGCGATGAAGCTCTCGGGTACGACTGCTCATCCGGCACGAGTTGCGATTTGGTGTTTTGCTCTGGTCAACCTGTAAAGAAAAGGACGGTGGTCACAGTGGTATAAAAATTACATCGAACGGGAACCGGGAAGGACCTCATCAGAGGTAAAAATTGAGAAAATCCGTGGCGGTGCTGCTGGACTTTGGTGGTATTTTTCAGCCAATCGGCCAGTGGTTTGGCTCTGATTTGGCCACAGGGAGGTTGAGTGTCGAAAAACGAGCCAAGAAGAGAAATTTTACCTCATTTGGAGGCTGGAAAATCCTCCGTTGCGGCGGCGGGTGGTGCCGGCCAGTTCCTCTAGTGGCTGGGTCGTCTTCTCCTGCGAGGGTTTTGGCGGCTAGGGTTTGGGGTTGGGTGTGGATGCGATTATTTATAACATTTTCCTTTTAATTTGAGCCGTCCATCATGATCAAATCTGGGCCATCCGCATGCGTGAGATCTGGGCCTTCCGTGCGCGCGGGAACAGATCTGGCTCGTCTGATCGCGCGCACGCGGATCGCCCAGGTGTCTCCATCCTGCGTGGCTTCCCTCGTCAGCGTCCCTGCCATGCGGCGTGTTCTGGTTGGCCGGGACTGTTGACCGGGCTACTGACGCGACTGCTGATGTGGTGCTATTTTTCTAAATTGCGTTTTAACATCCGGTTTTCGATTTTCTTTTCAAAAACACCCCAAGAATATAAATTTTTACCATTTTTTCTCAAAATCAATTTCAATTAAATTCAAAAAATAATTTTACCCTATTTTATTATTATTATTATTTTTATTTCTATTGAATTAAATTAAATTAAATTAAAACCTTATAAATTAATTATTAAAATAAAATAAAATTAACAATATTCCAATAAAAAAATAATAATAATAAAAGATTTTTTTTTTTTTTTTTTGGGTGTTACATCATTAGTTTCTGATACATACATATATATATACACAGCACACACACACATAAAAGCTAATTCGTAAATATCATTATTACATATATATATATATATACTGTACTAGATTGGGACCAGTTCGTATATATATATATATATATATATATATATATATATATACTGTACTAGATTGGTATATATATATATATATATAGAATTCTTAAGTTGATCCATACACGGGTTTGGGTTAAAATCGAACTGTCCTGAACCTTTAGGTGTATATATCTGTAATATTATGAAAATTTTCGATGTTTCTATTCGTGCAGGATAAGACCATTAAGCATGCATATGTATATAGAAATGCATAATAAAGATAGAAATTAGAAAATGAGAAAAATAAATAAAAAAGAAATTAAATTTAGATAAAATTATTTAATATTATATATACAATATACATAAATAAATTAATTAATTAATGTTACATATATCGATATGCAATTTAGTATATATATATATATACACATATAAACATAAGAAATAAAAAGAGGGTCATCAAATAAATTCAAAGAAAAAAAATGAATAAAATGAAGAAAAAAATGAATAAGTGGCGTTGGGTACCCAAGAGAAAATAACAAGCATGAAGGGACATTTTGTTAGATTATTAGGGCCAAGATATATATGAATTAATTGATTAATTTATTGTATGTGTATATATATATATATATATATATTGTAAAATAAGAAGAGAGAGTGATGAAAAGAAAAATGGTAAATGAGCGAAAATGGAAACGAATGTGGACGTGCTTGCTTGATTATATACTATATATCTATATATATAGATTGGCGAAAATGGGAGAAAAAAAAGAAGATGGACTACTTGATTATATAATAAAAAATTATATATTTTATACTACCTATACTAAAGTGATATATATATATATATGTGTGTGTGTGTGTATGGCCAAAAATTAAGGAAAATTAAGAATGTGGTGTCATATTTTAGGATCAATGTGGCCATGTAATACATCTATATGTACATACTATATAGATACAAATATATATATATATATATCATATCATGAATCTGGATGAATGGGAAGCAAATTCGGGAAGAGAAGATGCGACCAAGCGAATAAGACGAAAATTGGAAGCTTGAGTCGAGAGAAAAGCAAATGGTGGCCGAAAGAGGAAAATGAAATACCCTGTTCTGAAAATTTGGATGGAAATAATTTGTGACGGTTCTGAAAATTTAAAAAAAAATATATATAATAATTTGAGTGCGGAAATAAAATAAAAGATTAAAATTAACATCCCTTACACAATAATTTAAAAGTACTAAATAATATCACGGAATAAATTCTCCAAAAGAAATACGAGAAATGAAAAAAATAAACGAAACTGTAAAGTATCTAACATCTACTCGCCGTTTTCTTATGGATCAGGCTCGGGAACTAGTTCTTCCTGATCTGAAATGGTTAAATAAGGAATGAGTTATATTAGCTCAGTAATGACATCACACTATATCACCGTTACGGAAGCAAAGGTTGGTAGAAAACCAAAAATAACTAATGGAGCACAAATTTTAAACCAATACAATTATTTAAAATAAAACCACTTACCCTTTTTATTACCTTTGGAGAACCTGTAAAAACAACCTATAAAGACAAGAACATCATACAGATCACAATTTCATGCATAATCAGTAACATAAAATATATCATAAATCCGTATTCATTAACAATAGCTGATTATCACTGTTTCTCGTTTTTTCCAGCCCACTAATATCCATGGGGATTCATAGGGGTGTCTCTGCTATACATGAACCCTTCTTCTTAACAGTCTTAATTCTAGGGCCGTCCCCATACCCCGTCTAGTATGAGTGCCAAGATATTAAAGCTCAATACCTCGTTCGGTATGAGGGTGAAGCGGACATCTCCATACCCCGTCCGGTATGAGCGCCAAATGACCAAGTTTTCATACCCCGTTCGGTATAAGACGACGTTCACGGTAGGGTTCCCTATGAACCCGGTCTGTCCACTATCTCTCAGAATATCTAGTGAGGCTGTCACCTTATCTGCTTTCCCTTAGTTTCCGTTAATAAGTTAAACATAATCACATAAACAATAAACATACACCCGATAATACAATCATATCTTAAATCCCAAAATTACACAGTGGTCAAGTAAGACAGCAACACATGCATTTAAAACCATAGAATAGATAGACCAGATACCATAATGCATTTAAACTGTAAAATAAATCAAGCAAGAATCGACAGAGAATAATGTCCGGTTCGGGCTCTATTAGTAACCTTAATTAATTATGCATATCTATTAATTTGCACAAAATATAGTATTATCATTTATTCGAACTTTAATTCTATAATAGAAAATAGGGTGAGGAGTCCTTACTTGATTCGACGGCGAAAACTAGATTGTTACTACGCCTACGGGCGGTCCCTAGGTTCCTTGAACTTTTTCTTGGGAACTGAAACGCGCTTATGGTACCTACACATGTCCCAAATAACCCAAAAATCAGACATAGGGCCTACTTGGCTAATTTTGAAATTCTGGCACGACGATGATCCGCCTCGGGTTGGCTATTTTCGGCCGAATTCAGCCAAACTTGCATCGGTTCCTGTGAGAAAACACACTTAGGACCTTCGGTAAACTAGAAAAACGTAAAAAATCGAAAATCACCGGCGGCTCCTCTAACTCACGTTGTAGTTTGGTGTTTTGCTCCGGTAAACCTGTAGAGGAGAAAACAGTGATCACAACGGTGAAAAAATCACATCGAACGGGAATTGGAAGGGTCTCATCGGAGGCAAAAATTGAAACACCCCGCGGCGGCGCCGCTGAGCTTCGCAGCGTTTTGCGGCCAATTGGCCAGTGCTTTCACTCCGATTTAGCCATAGGTGGGTTTATAATCAAATTCTGAGCAAAGGGTAGACCTTTTACCTCGTTTGGCAGTCAAAAGTTGCTCTGGTGCAGCGGTGGATGACGGCGGTCGGCTCCCCGGCGGCTGGGCTGTCTTCTCCGGCTAGGGGCTCTGGCAGCTAGGGTTAGGGTTTGGGTCCCCATCCGCTTTTGATCTAGGCTGTCCATCACTTTTAATCTGGACTGTCCGGTCGCGATTAAATAGAGAGTGAATTTGGGTCGTCTGTGCGCGCAGGAACGGATCTTAGCCGTTCGATCGCGTGCACACAGATCGCCGACGTGGCTCCCTCCCGCGTCAGCGTCTCTGCCACCTGGCGCGTCTTGGTTAGTCGGGGCTGCTGATCGGGCAACTGACGTGGCACAACTTTTTAAATTGCGTTTTGACCCCCGATTTCTGATTTTTCTTTTAAAAATACCTCAAGATCCCAAATTTTCACTATTTTTCCCCAAAATTATTTTCAATTAAATCCCTAAATAATTTTTACCCCTTATTATTATTATTATTTTTTTATTAAAATAAAATAAAATAAATTAAATTAAATTAATACATATTTTATATTTATATAGAATTAATAAAAAATGAAACAAAATAAAAATAATAAAAATAGTTGGGTGTTATTGAATTAATAAAAAAAATATAAATAATTATATCTTATTTTATTATAATTTTTTAGAAATTTTGAAAAAAATAAAATTAGAAATGATATTGAAAATAATTCTGGAGAAAATAGATAAAATTATGAATAAAGGGGGTATTTTTGAAAAGAAATTTAAAAGCAGAGGATAAATAGTAGAAAAAAAAAATTTGGCCACATGAGATGGCCCGGTTAGCAGTTATGACAAGTCAGAACGCGCCGCGTGGCAGACACACTGATATCGGCTCCACGTGGGAGACCATACGAGCGATCCGCATGCCTGGACGATCCGACGACCCAAATTGCATTCCGTGTGCACGAACGGCCCATATACATTCTCTCTTAAGACACGATTGGATGGATGAGATTGATCGCGATGAACGGTCGAGATTCACCGACGCAATTGGCTTAAACATGAAACGATCGAATGACTCTCCTCGCTCCACATCGACATGGATGAACAACCAAGATAAAAGAGAAGAGAGGTATTTAAACCTCTCTTTAGTTGGCCCCAAAACCCTAGCCAACACCCGACCGGAGAAGAAGATGGAGGAGGGCGACTGGAGGGAAGACCAGTTATTGGAGGGACGCCGTCATCGCTGCACTGGAGCCACCGCCGACACTGAGAGAGGTAAATTTTTTTCCTTCCCGCTCGGAATTCAATTCCGAGTCTCCTTATGTCCATATCGGAGCCAAAAGGCCAACGGATGAGTCGAAAATCATGAGCGAAGCTCAATCAAGCTGCCACGACCAAAACCCAAAACCTTCTCCGATGACCCCCTTCTCGTTTTCTGTTTCACGTGATTTTTTGACCATTGTGTTCTCCGTCCTTTTCTGGTGCAGGTTAACCAAAGGGGAACTTCGGCCGCGAAGTAGGATCGACAGAGCCATCGTACCCGGAGACCTTTCGCCAATAGTGTTTCAGTTTTTTGCCTTCTTTTGCCTTCTTATTTTTTCGCAGGTTTACGTGCAAACTGGCCAAAACTGGCGTAAACCGACTGAAACTAGCCAGACCGATGAGAACTGCCGTCGTGGGCGGTGGAGCCGGTGTCAGAGTACGGTGGCATCACCATGCTGAAACCCTAAAATTGGTTGGAAAAGTTGTAAAACGCCTATTTTGGCCTTTTGGGGTATTTTTGGATACGTGACGAGTATTTTAATTTCTGTAGAAAAAATTCAGAAAACTCGAGGACCACCAGGAGGCACAGTGGAAAGTATGGTATTTCGGATACCGATTTGGAGTAAGAATCTCTCACCTTTTTTCATGTTTACGGTAAATTGAAGTCTAATAATCAATAACACTGTGTTTTGTAAAAATTAAAAAATCTTAAAATTAATTACAAATCACTAGTGGAGTCGAAACCGATCATGTAAGTTTTCCTGGTTTATTGTTTATTTTCCCCTATACTGCTTAATGTGTTTACTATTATATTGTATGTTTTGAATTACTAGTTTTAGATTGCTTTCTCAGTTATTTAATTTACCTAACTGTATTGCCCTCATATATTGTTTTGTCCTCAATAAATGTCATAATCATCGTTTCTTGATTTTCGTATCGTCTATTTGCATGAATTAATGTTCATTTGTGAATATGAGGTGTTGGTATGTAATTGAGATTGATTGATGACGTGGAATATACGTATAAAAAGTTTATTAGATACCCTGGGGAATGGTGTACGAACCTGGTGCAAAGAAAAAATCTTACCGTGGGCATTATCTTAATCAAAAGGGGCTGAAAAGTCCCATACCGAAAGAGGTTGGGAGGTATAATTCATTTTCATATGGGATGGGGTATCGAGACGGTGGTATTTTTTGTCGTCCATTATTGGATGGGGTATTGTAAAAGCCTGAAACTAAAAGAAAAAGATTTATTATCTAAATGTGGAAGTGAACAATAAAGTTAGGGTTACGAAAATGTCCCTTCTACATTGATTCATAAAGAAAGACAAACAATAATTAAAATAAATAAATAGATATTTTAAGGGGTTAACCTCTACTAGCACTTGAAGAGAGTCTGAAAAGTGAACTATTCAAAACTCTCTCGCTGATTGGGATTTGAATCTTGGACTTCTTGATCTGAAATGGTTGTGAGCTATACTAGCTCAGTAAGAAGATCACACTAATCACTGATATGAAAAATCGAAAGTTGGTAAAAATCACAAAACAACTAATGGAGTCCTTACTTTAAGTAAATATATTTAATTTTAAAACATTTTATTCCATACTTACCATTAAATATTTTTCTAAAGTCAACCTATGAAGACAAGCAACCAAATGACGTTTTAATTTCATGTATAAAATCTGTAATTATTCCTTTTAACCTACTTATTGGGACCTTTAGGGATCCATAGTGATATTCCTATACTCGTGAACCTAATATCTCGATTTTATAATTAACCCGGCCGTCTTCATATCCCGTCTAGTAATGGGCACTAACATGTCATCCCCTCGATACCCTGATGGCAGATCGACGAGGGTTAGGATTTTTTAGAACCTGATGCTTAAATACACATCCCATGTCGATTTGGGCCGTTCGTTCAAAGAGACATGACTCTCTCTCGTCCATTGATTAAGTCTAAAGAGAGAATGTATTTGAGCAGTTCACGCGCGCGAGATGAGATCTGGACCATTAGATCACTAGGCATGCGAATCGCTCCCTTGGCTTTCTGCGTGGTGCCGATGTCAGTGGAGTTACTACGTGGCGTGGTTTGGTTTGTCGGGGCTGACTGGGTTGTCCCACATGGCCGAACTTTTTTTTTTTTGCATTTTAATCCTCTATTTTTAATTTTTCTTTTAAAAACAGCATCCGAATTCAAAATTTCACTAATTTTTTCGAAAATTGCTTTCAATTTTGTCCCTAATTTTATTTTTTCTAAAAAATTCAATAAAATTAAACCAAAATAAATAAATTTAATTATTTAAATTTCTTATAAATAAAATAATAAAAAAAATTATCTCGGTCTGATTTTTCAGACTCAGGTATTATAGTTATGGGGACGGCCGGTTATTCAATAACTTGGATATTGAGCCAACACGTAGGGAGGAGCCCTATGGACCCCTAGAGGCACTGGTAAATAGGTAAAAAAATAAGTTACTATTTTGCTCACTTAGATATGAAATCATTATGATATTTGAGTTGTTGTCTTTATATGTCGATTTTGAAAACTCATAACGGTAAGTATGGAATAAACGGTTTTATGTTAAATGAATTTATCTAAATTAATGGCTCTATTAGTTTTTTTATAATTTTTACCAACCTTCAATTTTCCATATCAATGATTAGTGTATATTTTTACTGGGCTAGTGTAACTCATCCCTCTATTTAACCATTTCAAATAAAAAAAATCAAGATTCAGATCTTGAACAGCAGGAGGGTTGCGAGTAAAAGTTACCTCTCAGATTCCATCAAAGTTTCTAATGGAGGTTAACCCAATATGATTTTAGTTTCATTTCTGTTTATGTTATTTTAACTTCTTTAAAATGAACATTTCATAGCCCTATTGGGCATCGTAATCTATTGTGTAAGGAATATAAATTCTAAATTATCATTTGCTTATGCCATTACAATATATATTCTTTTCGTTAAGGGTTTGGACATTTATAGAAAAAAAATTGGGTTTTAGTGTGTCCAAGTGAGACGACCACGTGGCATTCCTTATAAATAGGGAATGAAGATTGAAGGAAGAGACATCAGCCAAAAGAAAGAAAGAAAAGAGAAAAGGAGAAAAAGAGAAGAGAAACAAAGAAAATTAATGAATAAATTAAGAAAAATATTATTTTGGGAGAAGAAAATTTTGAGAAAGTTATTGAAGAATTTTGGAGAGATTTTTTAGTGATATTTTGAAAAGAATAAGAATTAATAAATAAGGAAGAAAGAATGAAGGAACGACGAGTTAAATAGTAAAAGAAACGAGAATAAACCAGATGAAGTATAATTTTTAATCTTTATAATTATGAAGTTTTAATTTTAGAATTAATGTGAGAATATCTGAAGAATAAATGTATACATAAAATAATTCAAAAATTTGTCTAAACTTGGGGACTGAAATAGAAAAATGTGATTGGGGCGAAATTCTCGAATTTAGTATGATACCGTGCTACTGTTGTGGTAAGAATTGCAGTACTCCCTGATCACTTTTAATAAGTTTTTTATATGTATTTAGAGGTGTAATTTGAATGAAAATAAAAAGTAATATGATTTTGAATGAATATAGGTGGGTGTGTGTGTGTGTGTGTGTTTATGAAATTTTATGTAACATACGAGCCCAAAAATTAGGCCCAGGATAATTTATTATTAATAATAATAATAAATTAATACAATTTAATTTTAATTTTAATTTTTTTATGAATTTTGGGAAAAAAATTTATTTTGGATGCATTTGAATTTTTTTTTGAAAATCAGGGTCAAAGAAAAAATAAGGGAGGATCTATTTGAAAATAAATTTAGAAAATTAGGGTAAAAATAAAATTAATAAAACTTGGGCCATGTGGACCGCCACGTCAGTAGCACAACCGGTCACCGTGTGCCGCATGGTAGACACATGGGCACGCATCCACGCTAGAAGCCACACGGGCGATCTGCGTGTTAGTAGATCCAACGACTCATATCTCCTATTGCATGGATGGCTCAGATCCGCTTACTCTTCATATGCGATCGAACAACTAAATTTGATCAGATCGTGCGGCCCAGATTAGTTTCTCAAATAAGAGTGATCCAACGGCGGAGAGTGGGTCACGTGTCCCTGCACGAACGACCCAAATCGATGCGGAGAAGGTATAAAAGCATCGCATCCCCAAAACCCTAACCCTAGCCATGCTTGAGCTCGCTAGAGAAGGAGAAGAAGAGTGGTCAAAAAGAAAGTTGATCACTGTCGCCACTGCACCGGAGCAACCGCCGATGCCAGAAAAGTAAAATTTTTCCCCCCTTCCATTTGAAATTGAATTTCAAACTTCCCACACCCATATCAGAGCCAAAAGACCAGAGGGTAAGCCGAAAATCATGAGCGGAGCTCGGTTGAGTCACCGCGACTATGACCCAAAATAGGGGTTAAGCCCTTTCTCATTTCCCGTTTCTTTCTATTCTTTGACCTTTGTGTTCCTCATCTCTTTCTAATGCAGGCTAGTTGAAGAGAAGCCCCAACCATTCAGAGAAACGGTGGAGCCGTTTCACCAAAAAACTCCTCCACTAGTAAGGACTCAATTTTCCCTTTTTTAGGCCGACAAAGGCTGCCTAACTCCTTTTTTTACAATTTTTTTGTGCAAAACCAGCCTAAATCAGCCAAAATTTACTGAAAACGGTTAGGACGTGAGGGGATGTCGCCGTGGGTGGTGGCGTCGTGCCAGAACCCTATATTGATCAAAATATTTTAAAAATGCTCATTTGGGCTTTTTAGGGGTATTTTGGAATACGTAACGTGTGTTTTGGATTTTTGCAGAAAGAACCCAGGAAACCCGAGAACTGTCAAGAAACGCAATGAAAAAGACTTCAAACACCAACCCGAGATAAGAATCTCTCACCATTTTCTCCCGTTACGGTAAATTAAAATTTAATAATTAAGAACGGTGTAATTTGTAAATATTAAAAATTCCTAATTAATTAAATACAGGTCACCAGTAGAGCCTTTAATCGGTCAATACAAATTGTTTATTTTACATTTACTATTTATCTATTGCTAGGATGTATTTGTTTACCTGCTGCGTGCACTTTTATTTATAGATTTATTTGTCATCTCGTTATTGATTGCTTAACCGTTTTTCTCATTTGTTGATTGATTAAAATAAAGGTCCTAATCACATTTTTTTTAATTGTTATAGTGTCAATTCATATTATCTATTTAGATGATGTTCCATAGATCTACAAATATTAAATGTTTGTGTGTAATTAGTGGTTGGCTGATGGTGTAAATATTCGTATAAAAAGGGCTTACAGAGTATTATGGAAAAGAGTGTACAGACCTGATACATAGGGCAAACTCTACCGTGGATATTACCTCAGTCAAACAAGGCTAAGAAGTTCCATACCAGAAGGGGTTGGGAAGTATTGGTTCACCCTCATAATGGATGGGCTATTGAGGCGGTGGTACATTTGGCGACCATTATCAAATGGGGTATGGGAATAATCGGTTAATCAATAAATGGGATATTGGGTCCACGAGTGGGGCGAACCCCTTTGGACTCCCAGAGGTACCAATAGGCAGGTGAAAATGTAATGTTTACAATTATTGTTCCTTGGAATGCATGATGAATTGTTATATTGATTATTATATTCACAAGTCGAATTGAGAACCTAAAATGTGAGTATGAAGACTTACGTTTTTAAAAAATTTAATGAATTTACTTTAAAAAAATGGTTCCATTGATTGTTTTATAATTTTTACCAATCTTTGATTTTCTGTATCGGTGTTAAGCATTGATATTCTTACTGGGCTAGTGTAGTTCATCCCTCTTATTTAACTATTTCATATTAGGAAGAACAATATTCAGATCCTGAACAACAAAAAGGTTGTGAATAAAAGCTGTCTCCTGTATCTCATTAGAGTTGCCCATCGGAGGTTAATCCCATAGAATTTTTAGTTACATTTTTTTATTTATTCCGTTTTTGAACTTCTTTAAAGGGACATTCCTATAACCCTATTGGATATCCTGATGTACTGTGTAAGGAATATAAACCCTAAACTCTTAGTTGCTTCCACTATTATTTCACTAATTCAATATATCATTTTCTATTAAGTTTTGGGCTTTACATTTTAAGTAAAATATATTGATGTTTTCTTGTGTGTTTTTTGTTACTGGATGCCTATTGCTATGTTTAGGTATTAGGGATAGGCTGGATCATTACAAATAGAAGGTAAAAAATAAATAGGTAATAATATGGGAGTTTGGAAGTAAAATGATGAAAATTATAAATAATAAATTAGTAACTAGTTTATTATTTATAATAATAAATTGTAAATAATTAATTAAGTAGACAATTCGGTAAATTATCCTAGAAATAAGAAATAAATAGAAACCAAAAAAATTAGGAAAATAAATAGAAGAGAAAATAAGAATTTACTAAGGCAGATAGACGTATAAAAATTAGAAAACTAAAATAGGAAATTGGAATAGAAAATAGATAAGTTAACAATATAATAATATGAAAATAAATAGAAACCAATAAAATTGGAAAAATAAATAGAAGAGAAAATAAGAATGTACTAAGGTAGATAGACAGATAAAAATTAGGAAACTAAAATAGAAAATTAGAATAGGAAATAAATAAGTTAACAATATAATAATATGGAAATAAAATAAATATATGAAGATCACCTAGAAGAATTTAGGCTTAATTAAAAATGTATGTTTGTTAATTATATTTATTTTATGTATATGAAATTATATTGTTTTATTGATTTAATTGAAAGAGTTATATTACTAAAGGTTAAAATGAATTATAATGGAATGCATCAATTGAAATGGAAAATGGAAAAGGGTTAGGTTGTGATCCATAGAAAGACCAGTAAGGGTGAAAATAACAATAGAAGGGAAATGGGGAACCAAAGTAGAGTTAGGATTGATCAAGTCTAGGGTAGTTAGGAGTTGTGTCTAAAAATATAGGAAAGTCAAGATTATAATAAAACGTACTTAACCGAACAGTTTGGTAAAATTTGATTCACCTAATTTTCTTGTAAGTCTGATTGTCTTGTTTTGGGACTCGATCAAAATGCAAGTGTTGGTATTTGGGTTCCAGGTTAGAACTAATGTTTAGTATTTTTGTATTGGAAAACTGAACCGTTGGATTCATGTATGGCGACTGGAGAGATTGAATGATTGCATTCATTGATTGATTGACGTCCCCACTCGTGATTTTGGTCAATGTCCGAATTACCTTCTTAGAAATATGTGTGAATGGTCATGCACATGAGTTTGGCAATATGAACCTAATTAAAGATATAAATGAACATAAAAGACTTCATAAAGAAGAATAATCAAAGTCAATAAGTCAGAGTCAATCGTCAGAGTAAGTCCAAATGCATGTGTAGGGATTGCATGTGTTTGGTTATGTGTGTAATTGCATGAGGTTTTGGGATTGGAAGACAGGGACATGCATTCTATTGGGGATTGCATGCTATTGATTGTAGAGTATGGATTGACGAATGGATGGATTGATGATTTTTAAAAATGTTATAATCTTATTAGAATTTTATCTATTCCACATCATCAAAAAGAAAAAGGAAAGAAGAGGATTCAAACCCTCAGTACGAATAACTCGTATAACATATTAATAATCTGACTCTTTAGTCCGCTTAGCCATCTCTCTTAATTGAAAAAAGGTAATTACTATGTTACATTACACAAAAAGTAATGCTTAAAAAAAAAGAGAAAGCACTTCTTTACTTTTTTATACTTTACTTTTTTTTTTGTATAGATTGATTGATTGATTGTTATTGCTTTTACTAATAAAATAATTTTCATAAAACGACATGTACATTTTGTAAAAAGATTTTCGCTGAAATGCATTAAAAATGTTTTAAAACATTTTATGTGGCCTATTAGTATTGTGTTTCTTACTAAGTTGTCTGGAACTCACCCCAATCCCGATTATCTTTTTATGTTAGTGAACTCTAATAAGGCTAGCAACTAATAAGGATGTGAAGATAGTCTCCTAGCTTAGGGTTGAATTTAGTTGGTAGGAATTATTGTAAATTAGTTTAAATTATGTAGATAAACTGTCTCATATAATAGAAACTGTTAGGAATTTCAATCTAAGAAATGTTTATTCTTACGTCGTCTGTTGTATTTGAATAAAATTTTCTAGCTGAATGTTGTGATTTGATTAATTGGCGACTATTCTTGAAAATTTGGGAACATGATGGCATAATATCATATATTTTTATTAAAATTAATAATATATAATATACTGGATCATGACATGTGTCAATAGGTCAATTTGTATAGTTTTAAAATTTTAAAACATTTTAAATATAAAAATAAAATTAATAAGATAATAAATATAATATTTTAAATTTTTTAAATAAAAAAAATTATTTTTAGTTAACTATAAATTCACTAAATAACTTTTAAACATTAAAATAAAATTATTATAATAGTATATTAATAGATATTTATTTTTAATTTTATAAATACAAAAATAAAATTTCATTTTTAATTGATTATAAATTATAATTAAATAATTTTTGAACATAAAAGTAAAATTAATGTGATATAATAATATAATAATATAATAATATAATAATATAAAATTTAAGTAATATTTAAACTTTTTTTTTCCTATTTAATAATGTAACACAATTAGAATTTACTATTTTAATGATCAAGAATTTTGCATGTTATGGGGATTAAAAAAGTAAGAGGAATAAATAAATGAAATGAAGGTATAAATTCATTAAAAGAAAGTAAGAGGTTAAGAACTTTTAATGAATTAAGAAAAAGAGGTTATGGGGATTTAATTGAAAGACAAGGTGTACAATTAGGGAAAATATGAAACTTTAAAAAGGGGTAGAGTGAAAGGGTTTCTCCTAAATGGGGTAAATATGTAATGTTAAAAGAATTGATACCTCAGCATTTGAGGTGTTCTGAAGAACCAATCAGAGGATGCCAGGGATGCAAAACATGTTCGCGAGAGCTGTGCAGGAATGGATAGACCGGATTTCATCAAGTGCACAATGCATGGTAGTTCGAATGGTTGAGAATGAGAAAGATGAATCCAATGATGTGGATTTCTTCTCCAAAGTTCAATAGTTTGGAACTAATTGAGATTGCTATAAATAGATAAGTGATTTCAAAGAATACATAAAACAGAACCCTAGGGGAGAGAGAGAGAGAGAGATAGAGATAGAGAGAGTTGATCGACTAAGGAAAAAAAAGGGGAAGAGGAAAAACCACATGAGCCTCCGCCTGTCCATGCACGAACATCAATCTCGAGAGGTATAATCTTTTTCGTGCGATGATTTATTACTCACCCTTAATCCTAAACTTGAAGATACTTTGGTGTTCTAAGTCAAATGTCAAGGTAACAAGAAATCATTTGTTCATGTTTGTATAGCTATATATGAAGAAAGTCCTCCACACTACAAGCTTCATCTATCCAAGATTTGGGGAAGGGTAAAGAGTAATTTATACTCTAAATCTCATATTTGTGATAATGTAGTTGATTTAGATTTTATTCAATGACTTATATCGGTAATGAAGATGATTTGTATATGAATTTGTTGATGTTTTAAAATTTATAGATGTGTAAAACTATGGTGATTATAAACTCATCGTTCGACAATGTAGATTGCAGATTTGGGGTTTAGAGATCTTGGTAAGGTTTTGTGAGGAAAGAGATGATGATATTGGGTTGGGTCAGATGGATTGTAACATCCCGAATATCGAATGGTGACTCTTTCGGTATTTTGGAAAGATTATTAGAATAAATTTTTTAAATACTATAAAAAGATAAAAGAAAAAACCAAAGTGTGATGATTTTGAAAGAAGATGGGCAATATATAAATAAAGCAGGGGCTAGGTTGTAAGAATTTTTTAAAAATAAGGAAAATATGGGAATTGAAAAAGAAATAAGGAAGACAACGATCCAGATTTATTCCTAACATCAAACGGTTCCTAAGTCCCCTAATAAAGCTTCCTTTTATCATCCATTCAGAAAATAAAAAAAAATAAAAGAAAAAGAAAGGGGGAGGGGAGAGAGAAAGAGAGAGAGCCGAAGATCGAGGCAGTGGTAGCTTGAAAAAAAAGGTGTTACGTGTGGCAAATTTTTTAGGAGGAAAAATTCATGCACGGGGGCTTCCCATAACCCATTTCGTCTATACAACAACATTCTAGATCTTGTCACATGCAAAGAAGGCAAAAATGCATGGTCTGTCCAAATCTGTGTTAGAACCACTTTGGCGTACGAGGAGAGAAAGTTGTTTGAACATATCTGTGCGAACAGTTCTATGGTAAAGAGAAAGAAAAAAGATCGGTGATTAGATCTTTTCAAAAGAGGAAGAAGTCGGATCCATGCACGGCTTGGAGGGGGCGAATTGTACTTACCAGCGTAACGTTCGACTTTGCATGTGGTAGAAGAGGTAAATTTGTTTGCCGTGGTGGGTTAGTTCTGTCCTAGGAGAGAAGACTCTGCACACATGGTGATGACGTGTGGTGGTTCAGGCCAAAGTGCAGCAGCCGTGTGGTGGTCATGGTGGTGGCACGTGGCGGTGCGTGATGATCCCGACAATGTCACGCGTAGTGGCGCATGATGGTTTTGGTGATACATGTGTGGCGGTGCGTCTAGTGACACTTGGTGTCTCTAGCGAATGGGAATCGCATGTCCAAGGTAAAAATCGATTCACTTTTTTATGTTATATTTATTTCAGAAATTATTTGTTGTTTAACGTGTGTTTTTATTTTTAAACAAGAAACTAATCGCATGGTAGTAGAGATTTAGAGAAATTATAAATCCAATCCAGTAAGAATCTCAACATCTTTCCTAACCAATCTTTGGGTAAGAATATCCTAACTCTTATCTGTAATTGTCAAGCCCAAACCCCTATCAAGAATTTAGAGCATTTAGCCCAGTAATAATAATATAAATAATACTAAAATTTTCATTTAGCAAAAGAATTAATGGGTCAAATATTATATTCCTTGCGTGTTTATTTTGGATGCCCAAATAGGGGCTAAAGAAATGTTCAAAACTAAAACAAAAATAACACTACAAAATATTCATTAACCTCGATTCGAGATTGACGGAGTGGTAAAAGATGATTGCTTAACTAGTCTCTTGTTATTATGGGTCCGGGTCTTGGTCGTCCTGATCTGAAATGGTTAATAAGAAAGGAGTGAATTACACTAGCTCAGTAAAAATATAAATATCTTACCACTGACATGAAAAATCAAGGGGTTGTAGAAAATGTAAAATGACCGATGGAGCATAATTTAATGAAAATCGAATGCTAATGCATTCCTTTTCCGTTTTACTGTAAATGTTAATATTCCCTATTCCAACAGGTAGTTTTTCAACATAATACACTAGATAAGATTAGAATGACGATTTAATCACAATAAGCATGTATTCCAATAAACATGTAATGTTGGATTCTTTGTTATTTTTGCCTGAAATTTGGTTTCTTACCATACTCATCCCTGTCTTACCATTTTTACTTTTCCTTACCGATACCATTGGGGGCCCATAGGGATCCCCGCTACGCATGGGTACACAATACTTCTTTATTAAATCATCGATTGTCCCTATACCCCATCCGGTAATGGGTGCCACAGACTAAAAACTGTTTCAATACCCTGTCCAGTATGAGCAAAATTAACTAACTCTCAACTCCATCTTGTATAGGACTTCCCAGCCCTGTACGGTTGAGGATAACATCCACGGTAGGGTTCATCCTACATATCAAGTTCGTACACTCTTTCTCATGATATCCAGTATGCGTTTGGTCATTGTCACCATTTAATGCATATAAATATTCCATTATTATGCAAAAAATCAGTAGTCATGAGATCGAACATTAAATTAGAAAAGGGTATGTGATTCATGGTTTGATACCTAATAAAGATAAAATCATAATTAGGAGTGAAATAGGATGACAAAATAGAATAAAATTTTTTCACGTAAATAATAGAACCAAATGAATAAAATAGGTGTAAATAGAATAAAGAATATAAGAATGAAGCAGAAAGGAATAAACGAGAACCAAAATAACACAAAACAACAAAACACAATAAAACAAATCATGACAATCCAAGATATATGCCTAATATGTTGATTCTAGATTAGTAAAATGAAATAGGGATGAACACAGAATAAATTGACAGAATAGAAAAGAATTAAATAAATAAAGTGAATAAATAAATAAAAATAGAAAGATAATTTAAAATAAGGGAAACGAAAACCAAAGTAAAGATACAAGTGGAAATAGAGGATGGCAAGTAAAAGTAAAACTCATAATGGGCAAAAATCAGATCGATTCACTAGCTCCATCAATAACCTATATTTAATCATCAAGGAATCACAAAATTGTTTAATATTATCGTTCATTATTATTTTAACTTTAATTAATTATAACAAGAAAAAGGTTAAGGGATTCTTACAAAGGGTCGGAGTCCAGGACACTGCCTTTTTTGCTACGGTTCACAGCGGTTCCCGGCTCTTGAATTTCTTGAGTTTCCTCTTGAAATTTTGAAACACAATAAAAAAAATGTGAAAATACGTAAGGAATGTTGAACTAAAGGCAGAAAAGCTCATTGGGGTCGAGTTGGCCTTTCAAGGCAGCGACACCACTGAAGATCTGTCATCTGGTTCTCCTTTTCTGGCTTTTCTCCTTTTCGGCCAAGCCAGTTCGGGTGCTTCCTGATGAAAATTAGTGTAAATTGTGGAAAGGAGAGTGGTTTACAGAGAAAAGAGGGAAATTTTGTTTTCATTCTTTGACGCAGTGGCTCAGCCAAACTCTATCGTCTCTCTTTCCCGAGTTACAGATTTTCTTAGTTATTCTGTATTAGGAACGGTTTATATAGCTAAGGATAGGAAAACATGAAGAACAGGAAGAAACTTTGGGCTTGCATGCACGTTTTAGGGTTTCGACATAGTGGTGCCATCATCTGTCTGGTGGTTGAGCTTTTTCTCTAGCTGTCTTTTTTCTTTTTCTTTGGTCACCTGTGTTGGCTAGGGTTTTGGGACCGACTAAAGAGACATTTAAATACCTCTTTTCTTCTTATCCTAGCCATCAATGCGGGCCTGCGTGGACCAACAAGAATCATTTGATATCTCCTATTCGATCCAACCTGAATTTTTATCCTTCATGCATTTGGGACCGTTCGATTGGTCAACTTTGTAAATCAGGACCATCGATCATGCGACTATTGGATCCTTCACGTGGGCAATCAGAGCCATTCGTTTGAATCCAGAAAGGACATGATCTGGGTCGTCTGTGGGTGCGGAAACATATTTGAGCCGTTTGATGCCTTAGGCACACTGATCGCAAACGTGGCTCCCCATGTCGGAAGGTCTGCTAACATGTTTACTACGCAGCATGTCCTGATTCGCTGTGTTGCTGATGTGGCTGTCCTATGTGGCCTGTCTCCTCTAATTTGTGAAGTGGCCACATTTTTTTTTAATTTTTTTAAGCGAGTCCCCTATTTTATTTACAAATTAGCCTCGATTTTTAAAATTTGTTTCAAAGTGGCTCAAAAATGAATTTTTTTGTTATTATTATTATTATTTTGATTATTATTAATATTCTTTTATTATCCTCAACGTAAATAAAATAAAATATCAACTTCTTTAATTCAAAATTAATCATTCCCGAACCCATAATGTTACAATTATCCCCCTCATAAGAAAATTTGGCCCCTCAAATTGTTATCCCCTACCCAAACAAATGAGGATATCTAGCTTTGAAATCTTATTCCAACTCCCAAGTAGCCTCATCCTCCGAGCGATTTTGCCATAAAAATTTTGTAAAAGGAATTTTTCTATTATGAAGTGCCATACTCTTTCGGTCCAGAATGTTGATGGGTATCTCCTCATTAGATAGGTCATCTAGAAGTGGAAGTGGCTTGTAAGATAAGACATGCATATGTTTAGGGTTATACTTGCGCAACACTGACACATGAAAGACGTTATGGACTTTGGATAGTTCTAGTCGTAATGCTAGTTTGTTGGTAGATGTTCCAATTCTGTCCAAAATTTCAAATGGTCCGATGAACTAAAGATTCAATTTCACCCTTTTTCTAAACTTGGTGATGCCTTTAAGGGGGGGTGACTTTAAAGAAAACTCGATCGTTTGTCTCAAATTTCAAATCTCTCTTTCAGGTGTCTGTATAACTCTTCTATCTACTCTAAACCATTTGAATATTTTTTCTCATTTTGACAATCTTTACTGCGGTCTCATTTACAAGGTCTGGGCCAATCAATTTCCTGTCACCTACTTCCTCCCAATAAATTGGTGACCTACAAGGTCGACCACACAATGCTTCATATGGAGCTATACTAATATTTTTTTGGTAATTGGTTATTGTAGGGGAACTTCACTAGGGGTAGGTGATCATTCTAATGTCCTTCGAAATCTAGGGCACAAGCCCTGAACATATCCTCTAGTGTTCAAATAGTTCTTTCTGATTTTTCATTTTTCTAAGGGTGAAATGTTATACTAAGAGATAATTTAGTCCTTATTGCTAGCTAAAGACTAGTCCAAAACCTAGAGGTAAATCTGGGGTCCCTGTTTGATACCACTGCCATTAGAACTTTATGCACCCTGACTATCTCTCGAATATATATCCTATCTAGCTTGTCCAAGGGGTCTGTTATTATGATAGTTAGGAAATGGGAGTACTTAGTGAGTCGACCAAGAATTACCCAGATCGCATTGTGACCTGAACGTATCTTGGGCAACCTTATTATAAAGTCCATGGTGATATGTTCCCATTTCTATTTCGGGATCGGTAGTGGTTAATGTAGTCTACCTGGGCGTTGATGCTTTACTTTAACCTGTTGGCATGTGAGACACTTGGAGATGAAATTAATAATATTCTTCTTCATCCCGCTCCACCAGAATCAAGATCGCATACTTTGGTACATCTTTTAGTACTTCTCGGGTGCAAAGTGAACTTCGAACTGTGAGCCTCTGTCATGATATCTCTCTTCAAATCGTTATCACTAGGAACACACAACTTATCTTAAAACTTGAGCAACCCCTATGTGAAAATTTGAAACTCTAGATTCAAACCCTATTTTATGTCATTTTTAAGGACTACTACAGTGGAATCAGCCAGTTGAGCCTCCTTTATTCTCTGCATTAACTCGGGTTGAACTGCTAAGTGAGTTAGACATGTGACTCCTTCTAAGTCTTGGAGTTGTATTCGCTGTGTGGCCTTTAACAATCTGCACTCGGAGACCATCATATGAGCTAAAACCTATATTCTTCTTACTGAGAGCATCGGCTACCATATTACCCTTGTTAGAGTGGTAGAAGATCTTATAATTATAATCTTTAAAGAGTTTTATCCAATGCCTCTAATGCATGTTGGGTCCTTCTAGGTGATAATTGTTTCAAACTCTTATGGTCTGTATACATTTCAAATGTCTCCCCATACAATTAATGACGCCAGTTCTTCAAGACATGGATAATTGCAGCAATCTCCAAATCGTGAGTGGAGTAATTCTTTCATGAGTTTACAATTGTCTGGAACCATAAGTTATGACCCTCATGTGCTGCATCAAAACACAACTCAAACCTTAATAGAATGCGACATTGTATATTGTATATCTGCATGTTCCATTTGTCAGAGCCAACACTAGTGTGGTTTCAGTCGCTCTTTGAGTTATGTAAAGCTTCTTTAACATTCCTCATCCCATTCAACTTGACATTTTTCTATGTGAGTCGTGTAAGAGAAGCGGCTATATTTGAGAACCTTTCTACAAACCTGCAGTAATACCCTATTATACCTAAGAAACTCCTAACTTTCTTGACCGTGGTCAGTTGCTCCCAACCCATTACTGCCTTGATCTTGTCGGAATTCACTGACACTCCTCTCGATACTATGTGTCCTAGGAAAAAAAATTCTTAAGCCAAATTCCATATTTACTCAACTTTACGTATAATTTTTTTCTCTCTATAAATCTTTAAGACTTGGCTAAGATATTGAGCTTGTTCTTCTTTGCTCTTAGAGTAAACAATGATATCATCAATAAAAACTATGAGAAACTGATCCAAGAATGGTTTGAAGATCCTATTAATCAAATCCATAAAGATTGTAAGCGCGTTAGTCAATCCGAAAGATATAACAAGGAACTCCTAATGTCTATATTGGGTCTTCAAGGTCGTCTTAGGAATGTCTTATACTTTGATCTTCACCTAATGGTGTCCTGAATGCAGATTGATCTTTGAGAAAATATGAGCACCCTGTAACTGATCAAAAAGGTCATCAATACTAAAGAGGGGGTACTTGTTCTTAATTGTAACTCTGTTCAATTATTTATAGTCTATGCACAATCTCAAAGTCTCATCGCTATTTTTTGCGAATGTAACTCTGGCACCCCAAGGAGATATGTTGTATCGAATGAAACAAATATCCTGTAGCTCTTTGATATGTTTTCTCAGTTCCTCCATTTCAACACGACTCATTCAGTACAGAATAACCAAGAAGGGTTAGGTGCCAGACTAAAGATCAATGATGAATTCTACTTCTTGATCTATTGATAGCCCTGGTAGTTCATCAGGGAATATGTCTAGGAAGTTTCAATAACAAAAATATCTTGGATGTAAATTTCTTCCTTGGGTTTGCCTATCGCATAAAAAGGAATAGTTAAGTTAATAGCATACAATTGAATTTAATGTACTAGCACCATGTGCTAACAATATTTAAGATTTTATTAATTAGTGAAAGATTTTTCATCAAGAATGTTAAATACAAGCCTCTTGTGATAACAGTCAATAGTAGCAAAATACACTGCTAACCAGTTCAGCCATAAGATTATATCAAAATCTCCTAATTTTTATGATACAAGATTTGTATATAGCATTTTTTAGTAATGTTCTGTTTCTAGGTGTAGACACCAACAAAACAGAATTAAGACGTTCATATAGTATATTTAAATATTGAATAAAAACATGTGAAACAAAAGAATGCAAAGCACTAATGTCAATCAAAATATGTGTAAGATGTCTGCAGATAGTATACATACTCTGAATCACATCTTGGTTGGCTTCAGCATCATGTTGGATGAGCGTATAGACTTTGCTCTAGACCGCAGGCCTAACCTGATTCTAATTCCTCGAGCACTCTCTCGCGTAATATTGGACAGTCCTGCATATGCAACATGTGTTGTTAAGACGATAACAGGGTTGGTTCCCATGATCCTTACCATAGTATTGGCAAATCTTACCATATCCTGCTATCGGGGCTTGGGGTAGAGCATGAGGTGCGGGCCTTAGCCTCTTGTTCTGCTGGTTTAATGCAGTGAGTGTTGATCTACAATGTGGAATTGGGAGCCTAGAGTTGCCCATTATTGGGAAAAAAATACGGATGTTTCTCTCGATCAATTGTGCCTTGGCCACGATTGCCGAATAAATGTCAAGCTCAGACACATACAACTACTATATGATCTCATGACAAAGTCCCCATTCAAACCTCATTGCCTTCCTGTCTTTATCTTTCATGCTTTTAGGGGAGTATCGACTTAACTCCAGGAATTTCTGGGCATACTTTGATACTGACAAATATCCTTGGACCAGTTGCGCAAACTCTATTTCTTTTAGATGTCAGACATCTTCTGGAAGATACTCACCGTTGAAGGCCGCCAAAAACTGTTCCCAAGTGACCGGAGTGGGTCGAGTAGCCTGTTTGAGTTGCCACTAATGCTCTGCCTCACCTACGAGCATATACGTGGCAATGACAACCTTCTATTCAGGAATCACCCCACATGTCATTAAGGTCTTCTCTGTCTCTGTCTCTGTCAACTAGTACTCAACTTCCTTCAAAGTGGATGCCCCTGCAAAAATAGATAGGTTAAATCCCTTATACCTTTCGATGTAACCCGGGTCCATCGTAGCCAGAGCTAGGTCCTGTTGGAGGGGGACTAGATTATACCGGGAAGGACCGGGTGGCCTTATAGCGGCATCAAATTGTACGGTGGAGGCACTAGATTATATTATGACGATGCCATATGGTACTATAGAGGGACTAGGTTGTACCGTGTGGCGGTACTAGATCCTATTGATGTGGAGGTGGCTAATACTATGTTAGGGGTGGATCGGGATCGAGTAATTCCCTTCTCTCATCCCTAGCTTGCTAGACAGAAATCAGTCTCTCAAGTATTTTGAAGAGTCAATCAACGTCCTGTTGAAGTGATCCTCCTAGGCTCCTCTGTTTAGCAGGGGTCTTCCTGTCCTCATGTTTCCTTACCTACATTACATGACAATAGTTTGAGATTCGAATTCTATGAAATTTATTCTAACCCTATATGCAAGGAATGGTTCCGAAGAATGCAACTCTGATACCAACCATAAAAGCCCAAACTCCTATTAGGGATTTCAAGCATTTAACCCAGTAATAATGATATAAATAATATTAGAATTTTTATTTAATGAAAGAATTAACGGGTCAAATATTACATTCATTGCGTGTTTACTTAGGATGCCCAAAAAGGGGCTAAAAGAATATTTAGAACTAAAATGAAAATAACATTACAAAGTATTCATTAACCTCGATTCGAGATTAATAGAGCGGTAAGAGATGATTGTTTAGCTAGTCTCTTGATATGAAATGATTAATAAGAAGGGGGTGAGCTACACTAACTTAATAAAAATATCAACACATTACCACTGACACATAAAACAAAGGGTTATAGAAAATATAAAACAGCCAATGGAGTCCGTTCTTAATAAAACTCGAATGCTAAGAGAAAGATACAAAGGTTCTTCTCAATTAACTATGTCTTGGCCAAGACTACTGAATAAGTGACAATCTGAAATACATATAACTATTGTCTGATCTTAGCACGAAGATCCCATTCAAACCTTTTTGCCTTCACGCCTTCATTTTTCATGCTCTTAGGAGAGTACCGACCTAGCTTCAGAAATTTTCAAGCATATTCTGATACTAACAAATCTTTTTGGACCAGGTGTACAAATTTTATTTTTTGTAGATATCAGAGATGTTCTCAAAAATACTGAGCATTGAAGGCTGCCAAAAACTGTTCTCAAGTGACTGGAGTGGGTCGAGTAGCCTACTTAAGTTGCCATCAATGCCTTGCATCACCTACGAAAATATACGTGACAAGGACAACATTCTGTTCAGGAACCATCTCAAGGGTCGCGAAGGCCTTCTCTATCTTTTGATTGGTCTTTCTCTTTAGGGTTGATATCCATACTCACATTATCCCTTCCCCCTTCAAAAACGATTCGTCCTTAAATCAAACACTTCTTATGCAAGGATTTCACCAATCCTGTTTTCTTTGAGAAAATATCTTGCAAAACAACACTATTAAATAAAGAAGGTTTGAGGTGGGTTAATAGTTTTTTCTTAAAAGATGGCATCCTTAGCTCCTGTTCCATACAGTAACATTCTCTTTTCATGTTGCTCAATCCTTTATTTCCTCCAGACTTTATGGAAATTTTGAGTTGCTGCTGATCTTTGAATACCTCTTCAGGTGATAGTGGTGTAAGTGTAAAATTTTAACCACTCATGCTAAAGGAATAATGACTCCTATAGCCATTATAAGTTGTACACTTATCATACGACCAGGGTCTTCTAAGCAGGATGTGACTAGCATGCATGGGCACAACGTCACAATGTATTTTATCATTGTATCGTCCAATAGAGAAAGAAATTAATACCTGCTTAGTCACTTTCATCTCTCCACAATCAGTCAACAACTGTAACTTATAAGGGTGAGGATGATGCGTGCATTTAAACCCAAGTTTATTAATTAGAATAGTACTAGCAATGTTGGTGCAAGTATCCCCATCAACAATGAGACTACACATCTTCCCATTTATAAGGCAATGAGTGTGAAAGATATTCTCTCTTTGTTACTTTTTTCCAGCTTGACTTGGACATTCAGAACTCTCTGAATAACCAAAGCTTCCCCTTGAGGTGGATATTCAACACTTTCTTCAACATCCTCAAGTGGTGGCATGTGATCAATATATTTGCTCCTGTAATCAATAGCACTATCAATTCTACCATCATCTCTCAATAGCATGATCTCCTTATTTGGGCATTATAAAACGATATGTCCAATTTTGAGATACTTAAAATATTTAATTGTATTATACTTTTGAGATGAGTTAGGTGTCATACCTTTTGTATCAAGTAGTGCAGACTTTTTCTTCTTCTCATCTACTCCCTTATTTTCTTCTTTCTTGGGTATTACGAGCTGTAAGTACAGGTGACATATGCTGTGCGCATCTTTTGTAATTGAGTTGTCTCTCGATTTTCATGGCCATATGCACCATGTCTTCCACCTCCATATTGTGATGTAATTCCACCATATTGGCAATGTCTCTGTTGAGACCTCCAAGGAATCTTGCTGTGGTTGCTTCGGGATTTTCTTTTATATTGGCCCTGATCATGGCCATCTCTATCTCCTTGTGATAGTCCTCAACGAACATCGACTCTTGCATTAAACATTGTAACTTTTAATATATCTCTCTATAATAGTAACAGGGTACAAACCTTTTTTCGCATGATTGCTTTCAGCTCTCTCCAGGAGGATCTTGGTCGTTCTCCATTACATCATCTAGTGAGGAGTAGTTGATCCCACTACACTAAGGCGTATTCAGTTAACTCTACTATTGCTAGTTTGATCTTCTTTTCTTCGTGGTAGTTATGGCAATCAAAGACTAGTTCTACCTTCATCTCCCACACCAAGTATGCTTCAACATCATTTCTACCCTTAAAAGGTGGTATTCTCATCTTGATGGAGCTGATATTACTATCCCTCATTTTTTCTCTCCTCTCAACCCTATCTTCCTCCTCATCATTACAGGACCCGAGGATGTTGAGTTCTAGGCTACCTTGTATTAGGGGTCATGTGTCTTGCTTTACTTTAACCACTTCTCAAGTTATCTACCTTCTGACTAAGCTGTGTTAATTCTGCATATATAGCCTCCATAAAGAGCATTATGTTGATAGGGCTTTGATGCCCACTTGACATTCTAAAAAGCTTTCCTGCAAAATGGTTAGTAAAAAAAAAAAAGTTTTTTCACTAGTTTCTCGTATGTCACTCACTTGGCTTTTATCCTAGAATAATCTCATACACTCTTGCCTTTTACCTTTCTATCTCTCACCCTCAAGTTGAGTATCAGATAGACCTTCTTGAATCAAAGTATTCTCAAATATTGTTTTAAGACATTGTAAGGAGTCCTATGGAACAAATATTATACCAATACTAGAAGCAAGAGTGTAACACACAAAGGAAGAGGTAGTGTGTTATCAATTATGTTAAGCTCTAAGATACAATATAGATACTTAGATGTATAATGGAACTAAATATTAGAACAATAAAAAAAATTGAGTAGAAAAAAATATTGATGGTTTATAAAAAATGTTGGGATTCGGTATTACCCCAAGGAAAAATTCGAAAGATATTTATGCCAATCTATTCCCGATGTACATTACATTCTATATAAAAGAATGTAGCATTTAATGAACTATGTAAGTGTGAATGAACGTGGTTGTAAAAAAAAACTGTAAAATAAAAGGGGCTTTTACCTTATGAACAGGTGGTTTTTGCACCGTTTCAAATAAGGATAGTTGAGTACTAAAAAGGTATACTTTTTCGATGGGATTTCTTTCCTTTGTTTCCTTTCTTTTCTCTCTTCTTTTCTTCTTTTTTTTCTTCTCTTCTTTTTTTTTTCTTTTTTTGCACAAGAAACAAAATTGTAAGAAAAGTATATTAAAAAAAATTGGTACACAACAATGATTTTATCAAGCTAAGAAAGCGTCAATTGGTGTTATGTCTTACTTGAATCGATTTATGAGATAATCTTTTTTATTTTTGAGTAAATAAACAAAAATAACTAAATAAATAAATAATACAAGAATTTAAAAGTGCAAAATTAAAAGATAATAGGTTTAGATAGAGTTAAAACTCTGATACCAAATAATGTGGAACCCAAGATCAACCAACAATATAGAAACCTATATTATTTAAAGGCATCAATTTTATACCAAGTGATTAGGAACTCATACGATTTTATTTAAAGGCATAAAATGAATTGATCATATAGAAACTCTTCCTACTTAACCCGTTATCAAGAATAATAAGAACCAAGATCTTTGAAAATTAAATAAATAGAATGAAAAAACGTTACAAGGTTGTACCTTAATAAGTATATCTACTCTTTACTCAATAAGATGGTAGAAAAAAATTTCTTGAAAAGAAATACTCTTAATATTATTGAGATAATTTCTGAATGCCTTACAATGAAGACTTGATTACCTATTTATAAGCTAAGCCAAGTAAATAAAAAGAAAAATAAAATTTCTTAATTTAATTTGTAATTACATAGAAAATAAATTAAAAATTAAAAATTAAATACTAATTTCTTAAGTAAGATAGATTTAGTCTTCTATTTTAATTAAAAGAGATTGTGGTCAAATTAAGAGGGGAGACATATGGAAATAAATTAAAAATTAAAAGTTAATTTCCTAACTAAGATAAATTCAGTATTCCCCTTTAATTAAAAGAGATTGTCGTCAAATTAATGAGGAGACATATAAAAATTTAGGGTCGGCCATAAGATCTCCTTTCTGGCCTATTTCCTCTTCTTTATTTGGATTGTGATTTCTCTTTATGGTCCATGTCCATGCTCACATCATCTCACTTCTTCCAAGTCAGATTTCTTACCATGTTAATCTCTACATTATCATTTTACCTTTCTCTATCGATGTCGTTGGAGGTCCATAAGGATCCCCACTACACGTGGATATAAATATTTCCTTTGTAATTAAACAGTCGTCCCCAAATCCCGACTAGTAATAGGCGCCACAACAAACAAGTACATCAAGTCCGGTACGAGCGACAGTTATAAACTCCCAAGCCCTTTCGGTATGTGACTTCTTAGCCCTGTACGGCTGAGGATAACATCCACGGTAGGGTTCATCATATACACCAAGTCCGTACACTCTTACCCATGACACCTGATAAGCCCTTTTCATTCAACTAGGTTAGTTCACACAAACTATTTCTTTCATTTACTGTTTAACTCCAAATGGCACGTATGCCCATATCCCTAAGTAAGACAAGAGTACAAAATCCATATTTGAGAATATGTAAATGAAGTAAATATAGATTATGTTGACAAAAATGTGTATCATGCACAAAATAAAATAACGGAAAACATAGATTAAGGTAAATAAATTGAAATAGTTTAAAATAAAATAAAGTAAATAAACAAGCACAATAAAGCGGCCGAAGAAATAGTTAACACAATTAAGCAAGCATAGAATGACCGGTTACTTGCTCCATTGACAACCTGTACTTAATCAATCAAGGAATTGCCAATTATACAAAAATTTTATTTATTATTAATTTAGCTTTCATTTCACCGTAACAGGGAAAAAAGGTGAGGGATTCTTACATTGGGTTAGCGTCCAGAACACCACCTTTTTAACTACGATTCTTAATGGTTCTCGATTCTTGAATTTTTTAGATTTTTCTGATAAATTTGAAACATACGTCAAAAATGGAGTGAAAATATGCAAAGAACGAAAAAAAGAGAAAAAATCTCACTGGGGGTCGGGTTTGAATCCTAGCGCACTGCTGCCGCCATGCTCCATCGTCTGGTCCTCCTTCTCTAGTGGCTCTTCCCCTCAGTCAGACCAATTTTGGCCAGTTCTAGATGAAAATCTGTTTAAATCATGGTTAGGGGCTGTTTCTCAGTGAAAAGAGGAGAAAAATATATGTTTACCGGTGATTTCAGTCCTCCGGTGCGGTGGCTCAGCTGAGCTCTATCGTTCCTTCCTTACTGTTTGCGGCTTCTCTCAGTTATCCTATATCAAAAACACGTTAGACGACTAAGGGCGGAGAAATAAAAAGAACAGGAAGTTTCAACCAACTTGAGTGTTTTCAGCATTCCAACACAGTGACGCTGGCATTCCTCTGATAATTGGGTCTCCTTCCGACCACCCTTCTTCTCCTTCTTCGGTGAGGCGTCTCTGTTAAGGTTTGGGATTCAACTGAACTAGATGTTTAAATATTTCCTCCCCTCGATCTGGACCGTCCATTTAGGCCCGCGTGGATCAACAACAACCGTCAGATCTTGCTTATTCGGGAAATAAATCTAGACCGTCTAATTAAAAAAACACATACCGTTCGATCATGCTTATCCGGAAAACTGATCTGGGTTGTCCGTGTGCGTGGGAGTGGATACGAACCATCCGATAGCCCTCATATACGGATTGCCTGCATGGCTTCCCATATGGAGCCTATGTCAGTGTGTCTGCCACGCAGCATGTTCTGACTTGCCGTGCTACTGATGTTGTTGTCCTACATGGCTCATCCTTTTTAATTTGCGAAATGGATATGTTTTTCCATATTTCTTTCAGGCAAGCCCCTTATTATTTACATATTGGCCCTGATTTCTAAAAATTATTTCAAAAATGCCCAAAATGGATATATTCTAAAACAAACAATAAAAGTAATTAAAATTCAAACTTAATTATTATTATTATTTAGAAAAAAATTAAAATTCACTATTTTGAGCCTAGTTCTTGGACTCAGAGTATTACAACTCTCGCCCCTTAAAGAAAATTTGATCCCTCAAATTGTTATCCCCTATTCAAATAATTGAGGATATCTAGCTCTGAAGTATGATTCCAACTCCTACGTGGCCTCGTTTTGCGAGTGATTTTTCCAAAAAATCTTGATAAGAGAAATTTCTCTGTTGCAAAGTACCCTACTTTTTTGGTCCAAAATGCTGACAGGTATCTCCTCATGAGATAAATCATACTGAAGTGGAAGTGGGTTGTAAGATGAAATATGCAAGGGGTCAGAGTTATACTTGTGCAACATTGACACGTGAAAGACATTATGGACTTTGGATAATTTTAAAAGCGGTACTAGTCTGTAGATGGATATTTCAATTCTTTCCAAAATTTCAAATGGTTCAATGAACCGAAGATTCAATTTCTTCCTCTTTCCTAACCTAGTGATGCCCTTAAAGGGGGTGACCTTAAGGAAAAATCGATCGTTTATCTCAACTTTCAAATCTCTCATTCGGGTGTCTGTGTATATCTTCTGTCTACTCTGGCCGTTTGAATGTTTTTTCTGATTTTTGCAATCTTCACTTTGATCTCATCTGCAAAATCTAGACAAATCAATTTTCTATCACCTACTTCTTCTAACAGATTGGTGACCTACAAGGTCGATCATACAATGCTTCATATAGAATCATACTAATCCTTTTTAATTTGCGAAATGGCCATGTTTTTCTAAATTTCTTTTAGGCAAGCCCCTTAATATTTACATATTGATCCTGATTTCTGAAAACTATTTCAAAAATGCTCAAAATGTATATATTCTAAAACAAACAATAAAGGTAATTAAAATTCAAACTTAATTATTATTATTATTTAGAAAAAAAATTAAATTTCACTATTCTGAGCCTAATTCTTGGACTCAGGGTATTATAACTCTCGCCCCTTAAAGAAAATTTGATCCCTCAAATTGCTATCCCCTATTCAAATAATTGAGGATACCTAGCTCTGAAGTCTGATTCCAACTCCTTGGTAGTCTCATTTTGCGAGTGATTTTGCCATAAAATCTTGATAAGAGAAATTTCTCTGTTGCGAAGTACCCTACTTTTTTGGCCCAAAATGCTTACATGTATCTCCTCATATGATAAATCATACTGAAGTGGAAGTGGGTTGTAAGACAAAATATGCGAGGGGTCAGAGTTATACTTACGCAACATTGACACGTGAAAGACATTATGGACTTTGGATAATTTTAGAAGCAGTACTAGTCTGTAGGTGGATATTCCAATTCTTTCCAAAATTTCAAATGGTTCAATGAACCGAGGATTCAATTTTTCCTCTTTCCAAACCTAGTGAGGCCCTTAAAGGGGGTGATCTTAAGGAAAAATCGATTGTTTATCTCAAATTTCAAATCTCTCCTTCGGGTGTCTGCTTATCTCTTCTGTCTACTCTGGTCATTTGATTGTTTTTTCTGATTTTTGCAATCTTCACTATGATCTCATCTGTAAGATCTCGACAAATCAATTTCCTATCACCTACTTCTTCTAACAGATTGGTGACCTACAAGGCCGATCGTACAATGCTTCATATGGAGTCATACTAATCCTTTTTAATTTGTGAAGTGGCCATGTTTTTCCATATTTCTTTCAGGCAAGCCCCTTATTATTTACATATTGGCCTTGATTTCTGAAAATTATTTCAAAAATGAACAAAATACATATATTCTAAAACAAATAATAAAAGTAATTAAAATTCAAACTTAATTATTATTATTGTTTAGAAAAAAATTAAAATTCACTATTCTGAGCCTAATTCTTGAACTTAGGGTATTATAACTCTCGCCCCTTAAAGAAAAATTGATCCCTCAAATTGCTATCTTCTATTCAAATAATTGAGGGTACCTAGCTCTGAAGTCTGATTCCAACTCCTAAGTGGCCTCGTTTTGCGAGTGATTTTGCCATAAAATCTTGATAAGAGAAATTTCTCTGTTGCGAAGCACCCTACTTTTTTGGTCAAAAATGCTGACATATATCTCCTCATATGATAAATTATACTGAAGTGGAAGTGGGTTGTAAGACAAAATATGCGAGGGGTCAGAGTTATACTTGCGCAACATTGACACGTGAAAGACATTATGGACTTTGGATAATTTTAAAAGCAGTACTAGTCTGTAGGTGGATATTCCAATTCTTTCTAAAATTTCAAATGATTCAATGAATCGAGTATTCAATTTTTTCCTCTTTACAAACCTAGTGATGCCCTTAAAGGGGGTGACCATAAGGAAAAATCGATTGTTTATCTCAAATTTCAAATCTCTCCTTCGGGCGTCTGCTTATCTCTTCTGTCTACTCTGGTCGTTTGAATGTTTTTTCTGATTTTTGCAATCTTCACTTTGATCTCATCTGCAAGATCTGGACAAATCAATTTCCTATCACCTACTTCTTCTAACAGATTGGTGACCTACAAGGTCGATCATACAATGCTTCATATGGAATCATACTAATCCTTTTTAATTTGCGAAGTGGCCATGTTTTTCTAGATTTCTTTCAGGCAAGCCCCTTATTATTTATATATTGGCCCTGATTTCTGAAAATTATTTCAAAAACACTCAAAATTCAAATATTCTAAAACAAACAATAAAAGTAAATAAAATTCAAACTTAATTATTATTATTATTTAGAAAAAAATTAAAATTCACTATTCTGAGCCTAATTCTTGAACTCATGGTATTACAACTCTCGCCCCTTAAAGAAAATTTGATCCCTCAAATTGTTATCCTCTATTCAAGTAATTGAGGATACCTAGCTCTGAAGTCTGATTCTAACTCCTAGGTGGCCTCGTTTTGCGAGTGATTTTGCCATAAAATCTTGATAAGAGAAATTTCTCTGTTGCGAAGCACCCTACTTTTTTGGTCCAAAATGCTGACAGGTATCTCCTCATATGATAAATCATACTGAAGTGGAAGTGGGTTGTAAGATGAAATATGCGAGGAGTCAGAGTTATACTTGCGCAATATTGACACGTGAAAGACATTATGGACTTTGGATAATTTTGGAAGCAATACTAGTCTGTAGGTGGATATTCCAATTCTTTCCAAAATTTCAAATGGTTCAATGAACCAAGGATTCAATTTTTTCCTCTTTCCAAACCTAGTGATGCCCTTAAAGGGGGTGACCTTAAGGAAAAATCGATCGTTTATCTCAAATTTCAAATTTCTCCTTCGGGCATCTGCTTATCTCTTTTGTCTACTCTGGTCGTTTGAATATTTTTTCTGATTTTTACAATCTTCACTTTGATCTCATCTGCAAGATCTGGACAAATCAATTTCCTATCACTTACTTCTTCTAATAGATTGGTGACCTACAAGGTCAATCATACAATGCTTCATATGGAATCATACTAATCCTTTTTAATTTACGAAGTGGCCATGTTTTTCCAGATTTCTTTCAGGCAAGCCCCTTATTATTTACATATTGGCCCCGATTTCTTAAAATTATTTCAAAAATGCCCAAAATGCATATATTCTAAAACAAACAATAAAGGTAATTAAAATTCAAACTTAATTATTATTATTATTTAGAAAAAAATTAAATTTCACTATTCTGAGCCTAATTCTTGGACTCAGGGTATTATAACTCTCGCCCCTTAAAGAAAATTTGATCCCTCAAATTGCTATCCCCTATTCAAATAATTGAGGATACCTAGCTCTGAAGTCTGATTCCAACTCCTAGGTGGCCTCGTTTTGCGAGTGATTTTGCCATAAAATCTTGAGAAAGAAAAATTTCTCGGTTGCGAAGTACCCTACTTTTTTGGTCCAAAATGCTTACAGGTATGTCCTTATAAGATAAATCATACTGAAGTGGAAGTGGGTTGTAAGACGAAATATGCGAGGGGTCAGAGTTATACTTGCACAACATTGACACGTGAAAGACATTATGGACTTTGAATAATTTTAGCAGCAGTACTAGTCTGTAGGTGGATATTTCAATTCTTCCTAAAATTTCAAATGGTTCAATAAATCGAGGATTCAATTTTTTCTTCTTTCCAAACCTAGTGATGCCCTTAAAGGGGGTGACCTTAAGGAAAAATCGATTGTTTATCACAAATTTCAAATCTCTCCTTCGGGTGTCTGCTTATCTCTTCTGTCTCATCTGGTCGTTTGAATGTTTTTTCTAATTTTTGCAATCTTCACTGTGATCTCATCTGCAAGATCTGGACAAATCAATTTCCTATCACCTACTTCTTCTAACATATTGGTGACCTACACGGTCAATCATACAATGCTTCATATGGAGTTATACTAATCCTTTTTAATTTGCGAAGTAGCCATGTTTTTCCAAATTTCTTTCAGGCAAGCCCCTTATTATTTACATATTGGCCCTGATTTCTTAAAATTATTTCAAAAATGCCCAAAATGCATATATTCTAGAACAAACAATAAAAGTAATTAAAATTCAAACTTAATTATTATTATTATTTAGAAAAAAATTAAAATTCACTATTCTGAGCCTAATTCTTGGACTCAGGGTATTACAACTCTCGCTCCTTAAAGAAAATTTGATCCCTCAAATTGCTATCCTCTATTCAAATAATTGAGGATACCTAGCTCTGAAGTCTGATTCCAACTCTTAGGTAGCCTCGTTTTGCGAGTGATTTTGCCATAAAATCTTGATAAGAGAAATTTCTCTGTTGCGAAATATCCTACTTTTTTGGTTCAAAATGCTTACAGGTATCTCCTCATAAGATAAATCATACTGAAGTGGAAGTGGGTTGTAAGACGAAATATGCGAGGGGTCAAAGTTATACTAGCGTAACATTGACACGTGAAAGACATTATGAACTTTGGATAATTTTAGAAACAAACTAGTCTGTAGGTGGATATTCCAATTCTTTCCAAAATTTCAAATGGTTCAATGAACCGAGGATTCAATTTTTTCCTCTTTCCAAACCTAGTGATGCCCTTAAAGGGGGTGACCATAAGGAAAAATGGATTGTTTATCTCAAATTTCAAATCTCTCCTTCAGGCGTCTGCTTATCTCTTATGTCTACTTTGGTCGTTTGAATGTTTTTTTTCATTTTTGCAATCTTCACTGTGATCTCATCTGCAAGATCTAGGCAAATCAATTTTCTATCACCTACTTCTTCTAATAGATTGGTGACCTACAAAGTCGATCATACAATGCTTCATATCAAGTCATACTAATACTTGTTTGATAATTGTTAGTATAGGTGAATTCTATCAGGGATAGGTGATCCTAGTGTCTGCCGATGTTTAGAATATAATCTTTAAGCATATTCTCTAGTGTGCGGATAGTTCATTCTGATTGTCCATTTGTCTCAGGATGAAATATTATACTAAGAGATGATTTCTTCTCCTTCGCCTGTTGAAGGCTTGTCCAAAACCTAGAAGTAAACTTGGGATTCTTGTCCAATACCACTGTCACTAGAACTCCATGCAGTCTGATTATCTCTTGAATATACTAGTTTGTCCAAAGGATCCGTTATTCTGATAGCCAAGAAATGGGACTTAGTGGGTTGATTGATAATTACCCTGATCGCGTCGTGTCCCGAACGTGTTTTAGGCAATCCTGTTATAATGCTCATAATGATATGTTTTTATTTCCATTCCGAAATTGGTAGCGACTGAAATAGCCCGTCTAAGCGTTGATGTTCTGCCTTAACATGTGTGCAGGTGAGACATTTAGAGATGAAATCAGCAATATCCCTTTTTATCCTGCTCCACCAGAATCAGGATCACATGCTTTGGTACATCTT
Organism: Carica papaya; assembly: GCF_054855325.1. NCBI lineage: Eukaryota > Viridiplantae > Streptophyta > Magnoliopsida > Brassicales > Caricaceae > Carica > Carica papaya. The sequence goes on from NC_142317.1 coordinate 16,447,246, forward strand.
GGTACTTCTTAGGTGCATGGTGAACTTTGAACTGGGAGACTCTATCATGATATCTCTTTTTAACCCACTATCACTAGGAACACACAACCTATCTTGAAATCTAAGCAACCCATATATAGAAACTCTGAATTCAAACCCTGTTCTGTATCCTTGCTGAGAGCTACTAAAGTTAAAGTGGAATCGGACAGCTGAGCCTCCTCTATTCTCTGAATTAACTCGAGTTAGATTACTAAATGAGCTAGGTATGTAGCCCTCTTCAAGTCTTGGAGTTGTATTTACTGTGTGGCCTTTATCATCCTGCACTCAAAGACCATTATATGAGTTAACATACCTACATTCTTCCTGCTGAGAGCATCGGCTACCACATTACCCTTATCCGGGTGGTATAAGATCTTAAAATCGTAATTCGTAAGGAGTTCTATCCAATGTCTCTTATGTATGTTGAGATCCTTCTAGGTAAATATATATTTTAGATTCTTATAGTTCATATAGATTTCAAATGTCTCCTAATACAAGTAATGACACCAGGTCTTCAAGGCGGGGATAATCGCGATAAGCTTTAAATCATGGGTGGAGTAATTCTTTTCATAAACTTTTAACTGCCTAGACTTATAAGGTATGACCTTCTCATGCTATATCAAAACGTAACCAACCCTTGGTAGGATGCATCACTGTATACTGTATATTCACCTGTTCCATTTGGCAGAGCTAACACTGGTGCGTTAGTCAATTATTTCCCGCGTTCTATAAAGCTTTTTTTACATTCTTCATTCTATTCAAACTTGACATTTCTCCTTGTGAGTCGTGTCATGGGGCTACTATACTTGAGAACCCTTCTACAAACCTGCGGTAATACCCTACCATATTCAAGAAACTCCTAATTTCCTTGAAGAAGGTCAACTACTTCTAACCCATCACTGCCTCAATCTTGTCAGGATTCATTGACACTCCATTTTTTGAAACTATTTATCCTAGGAAGGAAGTTTGCTCAAGATAGAATCCATACTTACTCAACTTTGGACATAGTTTCTTCTCTCTAAAAACCTATAAGGCTTGAGTCAGATGTTAGGCATGTTCCTCTCTGCTCTTAGAGTAAACCAATATATCATCAATAAAAATTATGACAAACTGGTCCAAGAATGGTCTAAAGATCATATTCTTCAAATCTATAAAGCTTGCAGACGCATTAGTCAATCCAAACAGCATAACAAGGAACTCATAATGCCCATACCGGGTCCTAAAGATCGTCTTAGTAATGGTTTCTTTCTTGATCTTCATTTGATAGTATCCTGAATGCAGGTCAATTTTAGAGAATATCTTAGCACCCTCTAATTGATCAAAAATGTCATCAATTCTGGGAAGGGGATACTTGTTCTTAATTGTGACCCTATTCAGATGTTTATAGTATATACACAATCTCAAGGACTCATCATTCTTTCTTGCGAATGTAACTCCGGCACCTTAAGGGGATATGTCATGTCGAATGAAACCATTATTCTGTAACTCTTTCATTTGTTTTCTCAATTCTTTCATTTCAAGATGACTCATTCGGTATAGGATAACCGAGATGGATTAGGTGTTAGGTTAAAGATCAATGGCAAATTCTACTTCTCGATCTACTAGCAGTCCTGATAGTTTATCATGGAATACATCCGAAAAGTTTTAGACAACAAAGATATCTTGAATACAAATATCTTCCTTAGGTTTTCCTAACGCAAAAAAAGAATAGTTAAATTAAAGGCATTCAATCAAATTCAATATACTACCATCATGTGCCAACAATATCTAAGATTTTATTAATTAGTGAAAGACTCTCCGTTAAGAATGTTGAATATAAGCTTCTTATGATAACAGTCAACAGTAGCATGATACACTGTTAACCAATTCATCCTCAGGATTATATCAAAATCTCTCGTATCTAGTGCTATTAGATCTATGTTCAGTTCCCTACTTGCTATTTCTATAACACAAGATTTGTATATAACATTCCCTAATAATGTTATGTTCCTAAGTGTTGACACCAACAATACAGAATCAAGATATTCATGTAGTACATTTAAATTTTGAGTAAAAGTATATAAAACAAAAGAATGTGAAGCACCAGTGTCAATAAAAATATGTGCAAGGTATTTGCAGATAGTATACATACCTTGTATCACATATGAGTTGGCTTTAAAATTCTGCTGGGTAAGCGTGTAGACTCTGCCCTAAACTGTGGGTCTGGTCTGATTCTGATTCCTTGGGCACTCTCTCGTGTAGACAGGGTACTTCAGCATATGCGACAGGTACGGGTGCAGGTGCTGGCAAATCTTTATGCGTCCTACTATTAGGGCCTGGGGATGAGCTTGAGGTACGGGTCTTGGTCTCTTGTTCTACTGGTTCAGTGCAGTAGGTGCTAATCTACAATACAGAATCGAGAGCCTAGAGTTTCCCACGGCTGACGGAAAGATACGGAGGTTCCTCTCAATTAACTGTGTCTTGGCCAAGACCACCGAATAGATGTCAAGCTCAAATATATATAGTTGCTGTCTGATTTCAGGATAAAGACCCTATTCAAATCTTCTTACCTTCCTGCCATCATCTATCATGCTCTCAGCCGGCCTAAGTCTAGAAATTTTTGAGCATATTTTGATATTGACAAATCTCCCTGGACCAGGTGTGCAAACTTCATTTCTTTCAGATATTGGAGATGTTCAGAAAGATACTCAACATTGAAGGCTGCCAAAACTATTCCTAAGTGACTGGAGTGGGTAGAGTAACCTGCTTAAGTTGCCACAAACGCCCTACCTCCCTACGAGCATATACGTGGCAAGGGTAACCTTCTGCTCGGGAACCACCCTAAGGATTGCGAAAGTCTTCTCTGCCTCTCCTAACCAGTACTTAGGTTCTTCAAAAGTGAATATCACTGCAAAAGTAGATGAGTTAAGTCTTTTATACCTTTTGATGTAGTCTGGGTCCATCATAGGCAGAGTTGGGTCCTACTAAAGGGGAACTGGATTATGCTGGGAAGGAACTGGGTGGCCTTGAGGCGGCACCGGGTTGTACGGTGGAGGCACTGGGTTGTACTGTGGATGAATTGAGTTGTATCATGAAGGTACTGGATCCTCTCGTTGTGGAGGTGGCTCATATCGTGGCAGGGGTAGAGGGGGATTAGACAACTTCCTTCTCTCCTCCCTGGCCTACTGGGCATAAATGAGTCTTTAAAACATCTCAAAGAGCCGATCAACATCCTCTTGAAACGATCCCTCCTGGGCTGCTCTATTTAATGAGGGCCTTCATCTCCTTAGGTCTCTTTACCTATATTTCATAATAATGGTTTGAGAATAGGGCTGCATTAAATTTACTCTAACCCTGTGTATAAGGAATGGTTACGAGGAACGTGGCTCTGATACCAATTGTAAAAGTCCAAACCCCTACCCAGGATTTAGAGCGTATAACTTAATAATAGTAAAACAAATAATACTAAAATTTATTATTTAGAGAAAGCAATTAAAGTTTGAAAGTTATATTCTTTGCACGTTTACTTAAAATGCCCAATAGGGGCTATGGAAATATTTTTAAAACTTAAACGGGAAAAAATATAAAAAAATAAATATGGTTAACCTCTACTCGAAACTAACAAAATGGAAAAGGAAATTCTTTAACTGGTTTCTTGTTGTTCAGGATCTGGGTTTTGATCGTCCTGATTTGAAATGTTAATAAGAAAGGGGTGACCTACGCTAGCTTAGTAATAATATCAACGTCTTACCATTGATACAAAAAATCAAAAGATTGTAAAAAATATAAAATAACCAATGGAACTCATTCTTAATAAAACTAGAATGTTAGTTATTCATTATTCATTTAACTGAAAATGTTAGCATTTTCTCAACTAACCTATAACTTCTCAAATACCATTTATAAAAATTAGAATAACAATCTAACAGTATATATTTTAATAGACATATAACGTTTGACTCCTCACCTTTCTCAAGTAGGATTTCTTACCATGTTCATCATTACACTATCGTTTTTCCTTTTCCTACCGGTGTTGCTGGAGGGCCATAGGGATTCTCAATATACATGGATACGAACATTTTCTTTGTAATTAAATGGTCATCCCCTACCCCGTATGGTAATGGGCGCGCCACAACAAATAACCTCCTTAATACCGTGTTTGGTATAAGCGACACTTATAAATCCCCAATCCTTTCTGGTATGGGATTTCGCAACCCTATAAGGCTGAGGGTAACGTTCACAGTAGGGTTTACCCTATGCATCAACTCCGTACACTCTTACCCCTGACACCTGGTAAGCTCTTTTCATTCAACCACATGAGTTCATGCATATTATTTTTTTCATTTACTGTTTAACCTCAAATGACACGTATTTTCACATCCCTAAGTAAGATAAGAGTGCGGAATCCATATTTCAGAATACCTGAATGAAATAAATATACATTATGTTGACTGAAATATATCATGCAAAAAATAGAACAACGGAAAACATATATTAAGGTAAATAAATTGAAGTAATTTAAAATAGAACAAAGTAAATAAATAAGCACAATAAAGCAATCGAAGAAATAGTTAACACAATTAAGTAAGCATAGACTGATTGGTTACTGGCTCCATCGACAACCTGTACTTAATTAATCAAGAAATCACCAAAATTTTGTTTATTATTAATTTAGTTTTAATTTCTCTATAACAGGAAAAAAAGGAGAGGGATTCTTACACTGGGTCAGTGCCTAGAACACTACTTTTTTCACTACGGTTCTTGACGGTTCCTGGTTCTTGAATTTTTTGAATTTTTCTGATAAGATTAAAATATACGTCAAAAATGGCATAAAAATATGCGAGAAACGAGAAAAAGGGCAAAAATCTCATCGGGGATTGAGTTGGGATTCTCGCGCGACGGCACTGCCGTCCTTCGCAACCTAGTCCTCTTTCTTCGGCAATTCTTCCCCTTGGTCAGATCGATTTTAGCCAGTTTTAGATTGAAATCTATTTAAATCATGGTTAGAGGGTTTTTTTTGGCGATAGGAGGGAAAAACATATGCTTATCAGCAATTTCAGTCTTCTAGTGCGGCAACTCACCCAAGCTCAGTCATTCCTTCCTCGCAGTTTATTTCTTCTCTTTGTTACTCTTCATCGAAAACACGTTAAACAACTAAAGGTAGAGAAAGGGGAAGAACAGGAAGAATTTTTGGCCTACCAGGGTATTTTCAGCATTCCGGCATTGTGGGGCTGGCGTTCCTTCAGCGGCAGTGTCTCCTTTTGATCGCCCTTCTTTTTACTCTCTAGAGAGGTGTGTCGACTAAGGTTTCGGGTTCGGCCGAACAAGATATTTAAATACATCCCTCTCTTTGATCTGGGTCATCCATCTTGGCCCATGTGGATCAATAGTAGCCATTAGATCTTACTTATTCAGGAAATAAATCTGGACCGTTCAATTGAAGACACACGGATTGTTCGATCAAGCCTATCTGGGGAACTGATCTGGGTTGTTCGTGTGCGCGGGAGTGGATACGGACTGTTCGATCGCCCTAATGCGCAGATTGCCCGCGTGGAGTCCTTGTCGGCGTGTCTACCAAGCAGTGCGTCTTGACTCGATGTACTGCTGATGTAACCGTCCTACATAGCCCATCTTTTTTAATTTGCAAAGTGGCCCCATTTTTCTAGATTTATTTTTGGTAAGCCCCCTATTATTTATAAATTAGCCCTGGTTTCTGAAAATTATTTCAAAAATGCACAAAATGCATATATTACAAAAAAATATATAAAATTAATTAAAATTCAAACTTAATTATTATCATTATTTAGAAAAAAAATTAAAATTCACCATTCTGAGCCTAATGCTCGAACTCAGGGTGTTACAAGTATAAAGAAAAGATGAAATAAGTGATAAGATGTAGGTGTCGTGCATAAAACTTAAACAACCTAGGAAATGGTAAAGATATAGGAAGGGAAGAAATAGGAATTGGCTATGTAAAAGAGGAAATTAAAGATCCTTACGGTAGGAATAGAACTTAGGGTGTTGAGAAGAAATACAATAAGAAATTAAAAAGGGTTTCTTAAAATATAAATAGATTTTGTCAAAATTAATATTCCATAGGCAATTTTACTGTTTTCTACAATATTTTGATGAACCATTACATTCTTTGGTTTTAGTATACCTACGGAGCTAGTGTAGCTCATCTAATTTACTATTCAACTTTTTCATATTAAGACACCTAAAACTCCGCTTCTAAACAATGAGAGATTTGCTAAGAGATTTTTTGTTTTATTTTAGACAGAACTTAATGTTAAATTATTTCTCTATTGCTGTTAATACCTATTTTGGAATGTAAATAAACCTCATGAATGTTGCGAATCAGAATTAAATATGACAAGAATGTAATTTATATTTTAAATTGTTGCCTTAATTCTTATATTCATTGGTTCCACTAATTTGGGAGTCATGTGTGTACGTTCAAGACTCTAAAAAGAATCGGGATGCTACATGGATTAGTTCAGTTAGCTAGTTGGGCCAAGATCGAAACTCAATTAGTAGCCCGAGCCCAATAGGTCCCTGATGGGCTTGGTTGATAAAAAAAATAAAGGAAAATGATAATATATATACAATAAATATGACAAAAAAAGGGGAAGAATGATAAAATTTCAAGTGGGCTGAGCCCACAAGAGAAATGGACTTATGGAGATGATTATGCCTCTCAGTGAGCTAGACTTTAAAAAATAAAATAAAACAAAAAAAATAAAGAAAATGCCCTGGTTCGGGTGGGCTGAGCCCATTAGAAGGACTTCATAGTAACCCAAAATCCCTAATGGACCGAACCTAAAGGAAATGAGATGAGGATAATATATGTAACCCACCAGGGATTAGGGTTCTAATTGGTCTAGCCCATACGACGAGTTGTAAATGAGGCTTAAAACACTAATTGAGCCTATTTAAAATGGGTTAGAAAGGAATGGTGGGCCAATTAAAAGAAAGGAAAGAATATAAGAATTAAATATGAGTGGTCATACGAATTAAAATAAATTAAAATAGAGATAAATTAGAGAATTGAGGAATTGACCAAATGCGCTAAGGTTTATGGGCCTCTAGTCCACAAGGGGGAAAATTGGGTTAGATTTGAATTAGATTAAAAGAGAAATTTTATTTGGGCTCTTGGTCCAAAAGCTAACAAACATGTCACATACCCATATGGTAAATGAGTAGTAACAAGCTTGGTGCACAATAATAATAATAATAATGGGCTATAGGTCCAGAAAAATTAATTGAGTTAATGAGTAAAGTTTTAATAGACCTTTAAACACGTAAATGTAATTATGACCATAGGATTTGCAATAAATAATCTTGAAAATAAAAATGACAGTAATGCATAAAATACTTACATGGTAGTAAGAGGAGTACACATATTCGAGATTAATAGGAAATTTTACTATAAGAAATTATAAAAATAGTTCGATGAATGTGAATTAGAGGAATAATTGTAAACACTTTATGGATTGAATATTTTTTAGACTAAATGTGAGAATATAAATCCTTGGGTTATTTTCGAAATTAAAATAAATTTGGGAGTTGATGAGCTTGATGATTTATAAACTAATAAATTAGGCTTTTGGAAATAAAGAAATAGGACTTGCACAAAAATTAAATGGAGATGATTAGATAGGAAGATCAAAATATAATTTAAAAATAAATTGTATTAGGAAATACACAAGGTAGGTAGTAAAAATTCCTTATTAGGGAGATATGAGTAAATATGCGATCCAGGAACGGTAAGAAATGATTATAAATCCTATCTCATGGATCATTTATTGTTTCGTAATTATGAAATTAACTATAAGTATAACTGTGACTGTAACTATTACTTGTGGAAGCCTAACTATGATTAAGTCCATATTGATTGTGTGAATTATCATTTCCTTCTGTGATTGTGACAGAATACTACTATATAATATATTAATGAATCTAAGTGTATGTGTTAGTTGTGTTTGATGAATGATGGGAACTTATTATAATATAAATATGTATATAAAAAAGGTATTTCTATGTGATTATGTGTAATTAATATGGTTGTACATTTGTATTGAGAAAAATGAGAATTGATACAATTTATAAATGCGAATTGGGTTATGAAATAGTGGATGTGAGTACAATAGATTGGTATCAACATACGATAGTATGTGTAGTAGATATTAGATTTACACGTAAGAATTGTTGAGTAGGAGTAAAGGTAAAAGAATCAAATAAATATATTATTTTCGGTATTTGAATTTGAGTCTAAAATTATTTTTACTGAGCATGTATTGCTCACTCATTTTTATTAATTCTATAACAAATGAAGCACGACCAAGCCAAAGAATCATCAAGATAGTGAGAACTTGTGTAAAAAGAATAAAAGATGAAAAAATAGTCATTTTTTGTAAATATAATCTTCCATATTTTAAAGAGTTATTTTACTCCTTAAGTTCTAAATGTTTAAAAATTTTCAATATTTTACGATATATTATAGTTGAGTTATGTCAGAATTAACTAAGATTATGTTGATTATGACAGAAACGTAATGTTATTACTTATTTTGATGAATGAATGATAGGTAACAACCATAATTATTTATGTAAATTCGGGTTATTACAACTATGAATATAAAGATAGTAATTAAGTAAATTATATACACTGCAAATATTAATATATGCATATATATATATATATAATCTGCATAATATTGCAATGCAAATTTTCCTTGCTTTTGGTTCTTTTTAACTTCATTCCTTTCGGATCTCTAAACTGGAAAAAAAAAAAAAAGAATTAAATGAAGCTTATATATTTCATATAAAAACTCTGGATCTATATATATATATATACATACATACATACACATACATACGAGTGTGTGTGTGTGTGTGTGTGTGACTTTTCCTTTTCATTTTGTATAACTTGTATGTGACTAAAGCTATTTGTATTATTATGTATATTAAAATTATTTTATACTCATGCTTAAACAAACTTAAATTAATAAATAAACTGATCAGAAACTGAATCAAGATGTAATTATATCCAAAACTTAAACACCTATTCACAATTTACTCCAGTGTTTCTAATGAACAATATTTCAATTTTCAAACTTTATTTAATAAAATTTATTTGATCCAAACATAACTTGGATCTCATCGGGTCTGACCCAGCCCATTGACAATGTTAATCAGCGTACCCAACTAATGCAAAACATATTTTTCAATAAAAATTAATTATTTTTTACTAAACCGAAATTATTATATCATACAAACGTGATATTAAAATACAATTCATCATCTCAATCATATATATGAGTGAGCATTCATATATATATATATATTTCTTGATAAAAAAAATACAGCCAATTTTCTGAGCAACTGGGTACAACAAGTTAATTAAAGATTAGTTTATGTGCTTATTTATTCTCTAACATGAATTCCAAAAATTATGGAATGCTAATGTTCTTTCAAAATGTAAAGATTGATTCCGCTTAACTTAAAAAAGATATCAAGCTAGACTCTAATTTATCTTTTACGTGGTAAAATATTTATTAATAATTCTAATTTTACGCATCTTTCTTATATACTTCATAAGACATTTGGTGGAAGCATAATTTAAAAATCATTCAAGTAAGTACATATTAATTCATAAACTACAACCAAATATTGCAAAATCTAAAGCTTTGTCAAGTTGAAACAACGATATTCTCCAATTGGGATCCCTCCAAACAAAATATTTAAATTAAATTGGGATGCTTCTATTTAACAAGGTGATAACTATGTTATACGGTACACAACTTGCTATCCAATTGGGGATCTCAAGAGTACGTGTAGAAAGAGACTCTCTACGAGTGGTCAATGACCTCAATTCGTTTTAACATTGAACTTGAAACTTGGTTTGATTGTTAACGATTTTATTTCTATTATTTATAGTTTTCATAATTTTTTCATTTCTTTGGATTTCTCGATTCATTTATTTCTATAAAAAAAAAAAAAATTCTATAACCAAGATGGACAATATTTTGTACTGAAATTTCTTGATTGCTAAGATGTTCTTTCTTTTTATCTATTTGAATAAATTTTTAGTTTTTTTTTTTTTAATAAAAAAAGTTAAAATTAATGTAACGTATTTATTTTAGATAAAATAATATTTAATTCTAAAATTAATTAATTATTCAAATTTGAGTTCTAATACTATTATAATTTTTTTTTTGGTCAAAAAAAAAAAAAAAAAAAATTTAAGAGCAAAAATGGGAAGCAAAAGAATGAGGGATTGGGTCAAGGAAAGGCTTGAACCCCAAATATTATGATTACTTAAACAATGGTTGATGGGTTCCACTCAAAAGCTGCATCCTGCACGCTCTGTCAACCCACCCATAATTGATTCCTTCACTTCTTTTCTAAGTCTCACTAAAGTGGTAGCAAATTTTAATTTTCCCACTTCAAAATTTTACTGTTCTAGTAATTTCATATCATTACTTTTGCTTTGTTTGGAATTTCATTCTATGTCTTTCGAAGTTATAATGAATCTTATTTGAATTTCAGTGAAAAACAAAAACAAAAAAAAAAGAAGAGAAATTTGATGGCCATTAATGGAAATAAGAATGGAGGGTGTGTAATTTCCCATCCCAACCAGGATCTTGTCTCTTCCAAACCCTAACTTTTCTTGTTCCCTTTTTACTTTTTCAACCTTTTCTTCTTCTTCTCCATCATTTTTTATGCTTTTTATGTTCCCTCCACTTTCACTACCAGTGTTGTCTTGTCTCTCTCTCTCTTTTTCTGTAAGCAAAAAAAAAAAAAAAAAAAAGCCAAACTCTGTCTCCTCTTTTTAGAAATTCCTTTCATTAAAAAAAGCCTAACTTATTTCTGCTCCAACATTATTCCACCCATCAACTCTCAAATTTTAATTTAATAATTAAATTCATAAAGTTATTATGCTTTTTAGTCACATTTATTTATAAATTTGTATTATTTTTAATAACAAAAATATAAATCTTATTAAGATTTTTAATTTAAATTTCATCTACAATTCAAACCCAACATGATTTTGAAGTTATTCCTCATAAAATATTTACCAAATATGCTAATTTTCTTAAATTAATTGAATAAAATCATAGTATTATATTAAAAAAATTGTAAACAATTTTCAATTATATTATCATCCGCAAATAATACATTAATAAATTAAGATTTACTTCTTATTGATTTTGAGATCACATAAATCTAATGAGAATTTTAGCTCATTTAATTTTTAATATAAGGTTACACATTTAAGTAACTAAAATTATTTCTTTAAACTGTCCTATTAATCTTAATTAAAATAAATTCAAAATTTATTAATTATTAATTAACTAAAAAAATAATATATTATAATTTATTCTTGTAACGGGAAAAAGCCTAAACTTCACAAGAGAATAAGCTACTTTTTTTTTTTTTCAAACACAATACAACAAAAATTGGAAAAATATTCCAAATTACATCAAAATATATTAATTAATTAATAGAACAAACAAGAAAGCAAGTAGCCGTTAACTAACTAATTATCCCCAATTGTCCACGTCATGTCGTTTTCAAAGATCCAATGACAAACTTCGATTTGACCAGGACCAAATCCCAGTGCCACGAAAGCACCGTGGCCCCCACCCCATGCTGACGTGTCCACATGACAAATGGCAACCCCACGGTTCATAACGGTCCTGCTTTCCACCTCCAAAATCTCCGCCTCGTATACTCTCACTTTAGGTACCGAGTGGCAGTAATACAGTAGGTACGGGTACAGACTTTGATGGCACGAGACTGACTCCGTCACTTTTCCACCGTTGATTCCTTTGACTGATCCGATCATCACCTGTCCCTTTGACCCGTTTACGTTTTCGGTACTCCTCACCGCCACGTTGGGCCCCAACACCGACGTGGCAAACTCTATCATGTCTTCTATAGACCCAACGCATCGTTTCGTCTCACCCCGGCTAGCCTCCCGTTCGCATTCCGTTAGCGCGTTCACAATCACGCTCTCCATTGTGGAGTTCTCAGGCGCGTGAAATATCTCCCGGAGCTCCGCCAGCCGGGAGGTTGAAAACGGTAATTTAGAAGAGATAGTTCGGGGTAAAAACGACCTTTTGGGCATTTTATCTTTAATGTCGGGCATCACCATGACATTCCCCTGCTTTAACATGGACTCTCTAAAAAATTTACCCTCTTCAACCCATTTATTTACGGAAAGGCCATTGTTATTACCTGAAGAACTTACGTTTACATACCCTGCAAAGTTGACACCTTTGTTGATATAGTATTTGAATGATCGATTCATACTGTAACTCTTGAATCCGATCGCCGTTTGACCTTTTGACCCTCGGCCGTAATCTTTGAAGGTAGAGTTGCTTGGATTAAACGTATTGCCGTAGTTACTGAAACTTACTTTTCCGGCATTGGAACCTATCGCGTAAGATTGAAATGAATCTTCGCCGACATTAGCTCCATCGCGATAGTTTGTGAAGGTATCGATCCCGGCGTTTCCATGAACGCCATAGCTTTTAAAATCATTATGTGGGTTATTGGCAGCTCTGCCGTAAGCTTTGAACGAGTCATTAGCTGCATTCCCTGAGTCACTGTAACCCGCGAAGCTCGAGTCGATGGCGTTCGCATTGTCGCTGTAGCTGGTGAACTCATTAGGGATGGCATTGCCTTCCTTGCCGTACATAATGAATGACTCGGATCCGGAGTTGGTTTCGTCGGTGTAGACAGAGAATGAGAGCTTGTGGTTATTGCTGTCTGAGTCGTATGAGTTGAACCGGAGATTGGGAACGTTGACTCGTCCTTGGTAGTTCTTGAACTCACCAGAGCCGCCGGTGGCGCCAGCACCGTAGCTGGTAAAGTTGTTTGTTGCCACATTGGCGTCTGTTGCGTAGCTGGTAAACTCTTCCCTGCGACCGCCCGAGTCCCTGCTGTACTTCTTGAACGAGTCATTGGGCGTGTTCAGCCCGTCCGAGTAGTTCTTAAACGAGTCGACTCGTCCGATTTGCGACGAGCCGTAGTTGGTGAAACTTTTGCCTGAGTAGACTGCGAAGTTGGCGTCTCGAGGGCGGCTGTGCGAGCCAATCTTAACCGAATCAAAGAAGCAGAATAGATTAGCTAAAGAACAGAAGGAGTCAAAGTGGGAGGAGAGTTGGTTCTGGGTGGCGAATTTGGTGAGTCTGGCAGCATCAATGGCGGATAAGGGTGAAGCCTTGGAGAGAAGAAACTGAGGTTTAGAGAGATTATTGGAAACATGTTTGTTCCAGTAGCGAAGAAGAGAAGCTTTTGGAGTAAAAGGGTCGTTTTGGGTTGAAAAATTTGGGGTGACTTCATTGCTTCCTCCACTTGAAACCTGCGAAACATAGAGAAAATAAGAGAAGATGGTAAGATTAAACAATAGAAGGTCAAGAAGAGATCTTTATACATATATATATATATGTATGTGTATGTGTTCGTGTGTGTATATACTTACATTAAATAGAAAAGAGAGAGCTAAGCAGAAGAAGAAGCAGTAGAACAAGTGAATAGTCATGTTGCTAAGAAGTGTGTGCTCAGAGCGAGATGAGACTTTAGGTGCTTTGGAGAATAAATAAGCAAGAGAGGCTACTAGTTTCTTGTGCTTTTGCCAAGTTTTCTTCTTTACTTTTTCTCTTTTTATAAATAAAAAAGAGCAGGCAAGACAATTTGTATAACCTTTAAAAAGGGTTTGAGCCAGTTTTACTTTATTATATTCTTAACCATATAATATTATTAAATTCTTTTTCAAATGAGTTAAATATTTACCTTGGATAGCTTATGTTTTTATACTTTTCTACAATTATATGAATTTAAATTTCACTATAAGTGTCCTCTATTAAGAAAAAATTGTATTATTAATTTTATTGTTATTAGTATGTAAATGTTATCTACTTATCAATTCTTTTCTTGTTCGTAAAGTCATGTATTAGACTTCTTAATCATTAAAATAAAGTCTTAGATTTTCTATTAGAAGAACATTGTGTTAATAAGATGGAAGTTGTGGTGGCTTAATTAATAAGATGGTATCTACATATATGTGTATGTAATGTATTGAGATAAGATTAGGTTAAATTTAGTAAGTGGGAGGAAGGTGGAGATACAGAGGAAGCACGTTTGTATATCCCAAATCCAAGAGCAATTTGAGGTAAAGAGCAAGCAGAGAGAGTTAAACTTGAGCAAATTCCAATAATAACATGGGGCATAGCGAAGTTGTTAATGACAAAATATAATTAATTAATGGGTTTGGTTAATAGCTAATTATTATCTCTTAATAAACTCTATTAATAATTAATTAATTAATTGAGGGTTGATGATTTCTAGGGCTCCCATTAATTGTTGTTAGTAAAGCAAGAAAGTGATTAAGGATAAATGCTTCTGTTTTGACTTTTAAACGGCATCTCTTGTGTCCTATTCGTCGTAACTCAATTAATGTGTATAGATAACTCAATTACCTCGGAGGACGACCATCATTAAATTCATTAACTAGCTAGCTACTTTTCATTATATTTTTTATTTTTATTTTCTAAAATATATATTTTTATTGATGAAATATGTAAACTAAAATGGTTTTCAAATTCTATATTTATTTAATTAATTTGTTATAATTTTTATATAATATATAATTAAAAAATTTAGAAAGTATAAAAGATGTTTTTAATTTCTCAAACCTAATCTAAATTTTTGTTATCTTCACAACTTTGCAAATGTTAGAGAATTTATTTGAGTTGAATGTGAGGAGTATTTTTTGTGCATTTTCTTTGTAATAACATAAAAATAATTCGAATTTTTAAATTTTGGTCATTTACATAGTTCCATTCAATTATTTTTCTGACATTTAAGCATTTAAGAGGGTAAACATTATTATTATTTTTTTTTAAAAAAAGGCGAAATAATCATACTTTAATTTATGCTAAGTTATTATTTATAATTTTTTTTTTAATATCAGTATCCAAATGAATTACAATCTTACCAACTTTGAATAACTGAAATTTTTCTCTCTTTTTCTTGTCTTTTATTTTTCGTAAGGCACCTTAGTTCTAACCCAACCTCCATATCCACTTTGTTAGGAGGGCGTGATATATATTGTGAAGATTATGGATGTCAAAACCACCACTTCTTTTGGTAGTAATGTGGGTCACCATTTTTTTTTTGTTCTTTTAACAGTGACAACTCTTTTTGGTAATATTAAAGACCAACATTTTTTTTAATAATAGTGACAGCTCCCCTACAAAGGACCATAATTAGTTAAATAATAATATTGAAAATTATTTGTTTTGTTGAAGTAATTTAAAATTTGAGATTTACATTTCTTACATAATTTAACTGAAATGTTCAATAGAACTACGAGAATACTTCTTAAAAAATATATATAAAAAAAAAAAAAGTATAAACCGAAAACCTATATGATCAATCTCCACTGCATAATTAGGAAGAACATGAGGCAACCTTTATGATAATTTTGTTACTATTCAAGATCCGAATTTTAATCGTTCTGATATGAAATGATTAATAATAAGGGAGTGAGCTACACTAACTTACTAAAAATATTAATATTTTACCATCGATATAGAAAAATTAAATGTTTGTAAAAATCATAAAACAACCAATGGAGTTTATTTTTCTTTCTTAGGTAAATTTATTTAACTTGAAAATATTTATTCATCGCTTACTTTTAAGTTTCCAGATACCATTTATGAAGAAAAGAACCAGAATAGGAATTTACATCATACATTCTAATAGAACAACAACAATAAACCCTTACTTTTTTACTTACTTATCGGTATCGTTGGGGGTACATAGGGGTTCCCATTATATGTAGACCAAGTATTCATTCTATAAATCAACCGGCCGTCCCTATACCCTATATGGTAATGGGCACCAAACACACCACCGCTTCAATACCCCGTCCGGTAATGAGCGTAATCAAATAATTCTCATCCCCTTCCAGTATGGGATTCCTCAGCTCCGTCCGAATGAGGGTAACATCCACAGTAGAGTTTACCATATGTACCAGGTCCGTACATCATTTTTCATGACATATGGTATGCCCCTTTAATTCATGTCACTATTTCATGCACATAAATATTTCATTGTTACTCAAGCAATCAGCAGTTATAAGATCATACAATAAATCAGAAAAGGGCGTGTAGTTCGTGTTTTGGTAACCAATAGAGATAAAATCATAATCAACAGTGGAATGGGGAGGCAACATAGGATAGAAATTTTTCATGTAAATAAATAGGCCAAATGAATAAAATAAGACGTATATGGAATAAAATAAAATATTCGGGTGAAATGAAAGGGAATAAACTATGACAAAATAACATAAGACAACAGAACGAAATAAACTAATGGAATGGAAATAAATATCAGATAAAATAAATAAGTAAATAATTTGAAGATAATTAAATAAAGAAAATGAACTCACAGATAAAAGTACAAATAAAAATAGAGAATGACAAGTAAAAAAAAAACTAATAACGGACAAAAACCCAATTAATTTACCAGCTCAATCGAAAATATGTATTTAATTGTCAATGAATTACAAAACAGTTTAGACTACCGTTTATTATCGTTTTAACTTTAATTTACCATAACAGGAAAAAAAGGTGAGGAATTCTTACCCCAAGTTGGTGTTTGGAACACCGTCTTTTTTACTACACTTCCTAATTGTTTCTAGTTCCCAAATTTCTTGGATTTTTTTTATGAAAACCAAAACATATGTCAAATATCATGAAAATACGTTAAAAAAGGCAAAAAATGGTCAAAATTCTCTCAGGGGTCGGTTTAGGGTTTCGGCACGGTGATGCCGCCATGCTCCAGCGCCGGTTCTGCCACCTACAACGGCTCCCCCTCTCGGTCAGGTCGGTTTTAGCAGGTTCTGGGTGAAAATCTACATGATTTGGGGTTAAGTGGCTTCTGATAGTGGAAAAAGGAGGAAAAACTGAAACTTACCGGCGGTTTGGGGTTTCCGGTGCGACGGCTCTGCCGCTCCTCCCTCACAATCGTGGTCCTCTTTTGGTTGTCCTGCACGAAAAATATGTTAATAACCTATGGTCAAAAAATAGAAGGGAACAAGAAGAGGAGAGGATTTTTTTGGTTTCGGGTGCATCAGCTCAACTAAGCTTCGCCTTCTATTTATGGCTTCTCCTTTGATTTTTCAGCGTCGATAAGGGTTTGAGATGGTTTAAAATGGAAAAATAGAGTGAAAAAGGAAAAAAAAAACTCATTTTTCGACGTCAATTTGGTCTCCAATGCGGCATCGACGGTGGCCGACTTCTCTTCCGGTTGCCCTTCTTCTTCTTCTCTGGCAAACTAGTTGCAACTAGGGTTAGGGTTTCAGTGGAAGAGTAGTTTAAATACTCATATTCCCTCGATCTGAGCCATTTGTTTGGGTCCGCGTGGCTCAATCTCTACAGTCGAATCTAGCCTATTTGAGAAGTAAATCAGAGCCATCCGATTGAAGGCATGTGGATCGTTCGATCACGCCTCATAGGAGAACAGATCTGGGTCGTTCGTTTGCACGAGAATGAATCCAGACCGTTGGATCAATTGGCATATGAATTGCCTGCGTGGCCTCCCGAGTGGAATGCGTATTCGCGTGTCTGCCACACGGCACACAGTGACTGGTAACACTGCTGACGTGGTCGACCCACGTGGCCATTTTTTACATTTTTGCACTTTTGCCCCAGTTTTTAAATTTTCATTTCAAATGGATGATTTGTTATTTCCATTTTGGTCCCTCCCTTTTAAAACTATTTTCAAATATATACAAAATGTATATTTCTTCAAAAATCCTAAAAAAACTAAAATTAAAATTTTTTAAAATTATTATTAATATAAATTTAGTCATCCGAAACCTAAATCCTAGGCTCAGGGTGTTACATCCCCAATTGACCAAGCGCATTTTTCTAGGTTCAGCAAAACTACCTGAGAGAAAATTTTTAAACATGTTCTTTAGTTTGTTTTTAACGGCCATAAGTATCCTCATGAAGGACATGTAAGAATTAAGGAGAGAAGTAAAACTAATGGAATCATAGTGGCTCTACTAGCATTTAACAAG
The DNA here is from genome assembly GCF_054855325.1 of Carica papaya. Lineage (NCBI taxonomy): Eukaryota > Viridiplantae > Streptophyta > Magnoliopsida > Brassicales > Caricaceae > Carica > Carica papaya. Next base: position 16,465,342 of record NC_142317.1, read on the forward strand.
AATATGTTCTTCTAGTTAACAAGTTTGAACTTCACTTTGTTAAAAATATGTTTCCAGATATGCACAAGATCGCTTTTGGCACTGAAGGGAAAATTGAGATAGATAAAAAGTTAGGTGTTGACCTTGTAGTGTATCTCTTTAGCCCAGCTAGATAGCTCAATAACCTTATTGGAGACTGAGATGAAGGAACTCTTCCTGAAGTTAATCCGGAGCCTAGAAATCACCTCAAGGCATCAAATAATCCTCATGATAACTTTGATCTCATCAAGCTTCAATCTACAGAAAATTAAAGTCTCATCGCCAAATTGAAGTAGGCTCGCCATTATATTTTCTTCTCTAACAAAAATACCCTCTAAGATACCTTTACTGACTATAACGTGCAACATTGTAGTAAGACCCGCCACAATAATATTTAAAAAAAATGGGGACAAAAGATCTCCTTGCTTGAGACCCCTTTTCATATTGAAAGGGCAAGCAGGGGAACTGTTACCAAGAATAGAGGGGGAGCAATATCTCATCTAACTTCTTCAACGATCCTCAAAACCCATTTTTTAAAGCATCTCGTTGAGGAACAATGAGTTCACATAGTTAAAAGCTTTTTCGTAATCTACTTTAAACATAAGGCCACCTTTTGTCCTCTTTACGCAATCCAAAATCTCACTAGTAATGAAAACACAATTAAAATGTAAAAACTCACAACTTAATTGATATGAAATATTTGAGTTAATGAAACAATAGTGGAAGCAATTGAGAGTTTAAGATTTACATTCCTTGTACAATAAATTAGGATATCCGATAGGACTATGAAAATGTCCTTTTAAGGAAATTAAAATAACATAAATAGAAATGTAACTAAATTCCTATAGTGTTAAATAAGAATGCCAACACTGATGGGATACGGGAAGGCAATTTTAAGTCACTAACTTTCTTATTGTTCAGGATTCGGATCTTGATATTCTTGATCTGAAATGCTTAAATAAAGGGATGAACTACATTAACCCAGTAAGAATGTCAATACTTATCAACCGATACAAAAAACTAAAGGTTGGTAAAAAAATCATAAAACAACCAATGGAGTCATTTTTCTTTTTAAATAAATTTATTTAATGTAAAAACGTAAATTTTATACTCACCTTTTATGTTCTCAAACTCAACTTGTGAAGACAATAATCAAGATAATAATTTATTATACATTACAACGAATAATAATCGTCGACTTTACCTTTTTACCTACCTACTAGTATCTCGAGAGGTCCATAAGGGTTCCTCCTACACGTGGACCCAATATCCAATTTATTAATTAATCGGTTGTTCCTATACCCTGTCCGGTAATAGACACTAAATATACTACCGCCTCAATACCCTGTCCGGTGTAAGGGTGAACAAATACTTTCTAACCCTTCTCAGTATGGGACTTCCCAACTCCGTTCAACTGAGGTAATGTCCATAGTAAGGTTTTGCCTTATGTACCGGGTCCGTATACCCTTTTCCATGATACCTGCTAACCCTTTTTGCGTACATGTTCACATCATCCACAACTACTAATCACACATAACCAACTCATTCCATATTCACAGATGAATAGAGCAATAATTACACAGACAGTATAAATAAATAGATTAACAACTAAGGGAGACATGATCAAGGCATTTATTGCAAACCAATCAACAGGTATGGATAAAAATGGTTGAGTAAACTAATAAAGAAGAAAGCAATTAAACCCAATAAATTAAAGTACACGAAGTAATGGTAATCAAGTAAACCAATATAGTAATAAATAGGCACCATAGATAAGCTAGAGTAATTATATATTGACCAGTTACCGGCTCTATTGGTGACATGTATTTAATTAATCAAGAATTTTTAATATTTACAAATTATACTATTATTATTTATTCAACTTTAGTTAACTGTAACAAGAGAAAAGGGTGAGAGATTTTTACACCAGTTCGATGTTGGAAACATCAGCTCTTCCATTGCACTTCTTGAAGGTTCCCAAATTTTTTGTTTTCTATGAAAATAAAAAATAAATGTTACATATTTTGAAATACCTAAAAAGGTAAAAAATAAGAGTTTTTTAAATTTTGCGGCCAGTTTAGGGTTCCGGCATGGCGGTGCCAGCTCCAGTGGCCATGATGGCATCTCCTCTCGACCTAGCTAGTTTTTGGCGATTTTGTGCAAAAACCTGTAAAATTCAAGGTCAGGTAGCCTCTGTTGGCCAGAAAAAAAGAAAAATCAAAACTCACCGATCGGGTGGAAGGGGGGGGGGGGAGGGTCTTCTAGTGCAGCGGCTCCGCCATTCCTCTCTCGCGACTGGGGATTTTCTTCGATCGACTTGCACAGAAACATATTACAAATTCAATGGTTGAAAGATTGAAGGGAATGGAAAGTAGAATCAGGCTCCCCGAAGCGACTTTGGGTCACGAGTACGATAGGTCGGTTGAGCTCTGCTCCTGTTTTCCAGCTTCTCTTTTGGCCTTTTGGCACTAATATGGTTGTGGGGAGGCTTAAAATCAAATTTCAAAGTGAAAGGGGGAAATACCTCACTTCTCTAGTGTCGGCAGCTACTCCGGTGCGGCGGCAATTGCGGTCGGCTTTCCTTCCAGCCGTCCTTCTTCTTCTTCTCCGGCGGGGTCAGGTGTAGCTAGGGTTAGGGTTTATGGGAAGGCAATGCTTAAATACCCTCTCTATGTCAATCTAGGCTGTTCGTGCTGGGACACGTGGCCCACTCCCAGCCGTTGAATCACTCTTATTTGGATAATTAATATGGGACGCATGATCGGATTAAATCTAGCCATTCGATCCCCCTTGAAGAGGAAACAGATTTGGATCATCCTTGCCTGCGGGAGGAGATCTGAGTCGTTGGATCTACTGAAATGCAGATCGCCTGTGTGGCTTCCCGTGTGGATGCGTGTTTGTATGTCTACCACGCAGTGCATAGCGACTAGCCACACTGCTGACATGGTGGTCAACGTGGCCAAATTTTTTATTATTTTCACTTTTACTCTAGTTTTTCAGATTTTTTTTCAAATAAGTTCTCCTTTATTTTTATTATGTCCATGATTTTTGGATATATTTTCAAATGCATCCAAAAGACAATTTTCTTCAAAAATTCAATTAAAATTAAAATTAATTTTTTTTTCTAATTTATCTTATCATTATAATTTAATTATCCCGGGCTTAAATTCCAGACCCGGGTGTTATAACTCTTCCTCCTTAAGAAAATTTGGTCTCTCAAATTTTTCATTCTCTCACTACTCAAACAATTGAGGATACTAGGTCCTGAAGTCTGATTTTAGCTCCCAAGTGGCATCGTCCTTCAAGTGATCTGCCATAGGACCTTGACGAATGGAATATCTCTGTTGTAAAGCATTCTACTTTTCCGGTCCAAAATACCAACCGGTACCTTCTTGTAAGATAGATCCTCCTGTAGTGTAAATGGTTCATAAGACAAAATATGTGAGGGGTTCAGGTTCTACTTACATAGCATAAACACATAGAATACATTATGGACTCTGGATAGTTCTGGAGGTAGTGTTAGTCTGTAGGTAGATGTTCCAATCCTTTCCAAGATCTCAAATGGTCCGATGACCCGGGGGTTTAATTTTCTTTTATTTTCAAATCTGCTAATACTCTTAAAGGGAGTGACCTTAAAGAATACTTGATCGCCCTTCTTAAATTCTAAATCTCTTATTCAGGCGTCTGCATAACTTTTCTACCTACTCTGAGTTGTTTAGATATTTTTCCTGATTTTAATTATCTTTGTTGTGGTCTCATCTATAAGATCTGGGCCAATCAATTTTCCATCACCTACCTCTTCTCAATAGATCGACGATCTATATGGTCGGCCATATAATGTCTCATATGGAGTCATACTAATACATGCTTGATAATTGTTATTGTAGGCAAACTCTATCAGTGGTAGATGATCATCCTAATGCCCTTCGAAGTCTAGAACACAAGCTCTAAGGATATCTTCCAGTGTATGAATGGTTCATTCTTATTGTTCATCTATTTGAGGGTGGAATATTGTACTAAGGGATAGTTTTGTTCCCATTACTTGCTGAAAACTTGTCAAAAACTGAGAGGTGAACCTGCGATCGCTGTTTGATACCATCGTCACCAGAACTCTATGTAACATGACTATCTATCGAATATAAATTCTAGCTAACTCATCCAAGGGGTCAATCACTTTGATGGTCAAGAAATGGTAGGACTTGGTGAGTCGGTCAACAATTACCCAGATTGCATTATGTAAATCTCGCTGACATTTTTACCTCTATCGTTTAAGAAGGATACCCTATGAGACATTGTTTTCATGATTTTGCCAATGTGTTGTTCATAGCTCGACTCAAGTTCAATTATTTTCCTTTAAAAAGAAACCTTTAATGATTAACTTTGTGTCAGTGGAGGTGGAATATTGAGGCTCTAATATGTCTTCTCTTGATGTTGTCTACCAATTTTCAAGACTTCTTGAATGTAAATTATTAATCATTTTGGTTTATTGTCTACCAAGACATATATTTTTTCTTGAATCCTGTTCTTAATTGTTACTTCTAATAGAAGGGTGGCATTTCCAAAATTCTCTGCCACTAAGTGTCATCATATGTCTTTAGATATCTGCCAAGGTTGTTCCGTAATAGTTTAAATAATCTCTCATCCTAAGTGCATAGTGGGATATAGTACCAATTTACCCATATTCTTATGTATCCATGCTATATGTTACTCGTCCATTTTTTAAACATTGTTATGATCTCCTTTTCTTTCAATCTTTAATGTTACAATGCCATTTCCATAACCAGGTAGTTATAATATATTATAATGACAAGGTCCTCTCTCCATTTTTTCATAGATAACACTATTTTGTAATCATACATAATCCACTCTTGGAGTTGGCATATATTCAATTAGGCGTGTACTTTACAACTGCACTTCTTTCCAGCTAGACTATTTCTTTTCTTTTGCAGTATGAACATAAAATTCATTTTCATTTCCCTCCCTATTTTGGTGGAATTCTTGAGTTCTTTATTGTGCGTCAAAATAAGATTGCTTCTTGTTAATATAGCCTACTAGTCAGTGGGTTTCTTTTTTGCCTTTCATGACATATAGGGCTTGGAGTATTTCTCTTTTAGGTTTTTTTTTTCACATATAGGTAACTAATCTTTTCCCATGGACATAGTTTAAAGAAAATCTTTAGTTGCATTAGCTGGTTTCCTGGGTTCACATTACCCCAAAAAATTGTGAATAAGGAGTTTCACCATGTAATCAGTTTTTTTTCTCCTCCTCATTTGATTTCTCATGTTTTGCATATTTCTCATATCTTTTTCTTCATACACCTCTCATGCCCGTTCTCCTTGTCCTTGGTTTTATCAATTGCCTTCATTATGTTGGCTTACTTGCCCCACCGCGAGAAGGCTTGTGGAGAGAAATAATAAAACTGCTGGCTCTGTCTCTAGGCTCCTTGCCCTTTGTGATTCATTCCTAGACATGTTTCTAGCATTTAGAAGGGTATTGCTAAGACTATTTACAAACCTTTTTTTACACCTTACTACTCCTATAAACAGTTTTACTTGAGCTATCAGAAGTTGCGAGCAAATAAAATTATAGATTGACTTATGGATTGGTGAAGACACTCTTCAAAAAAATTTCTAGGATGCTTATTTTGGCTTACCGAAATGGTATTCTTGTAGTGGAAGGGACCAATTGGCATAGTAATGATTGGAGGTGGGATATGTCGCTTTGAAGGAGAATCTTTCATCAGTAGATTGATTAATGGAACAACATGATGAATATGTTAAATGACATTACCAAACACAAAAGACATAACCTTATTTGGAAATGGAAAGAAAATAGAATATGTTTTGCTTGCTCGTTTAGAGAAGTTACTTTATCTGTTATGGGCTATTGAACCCTCTCGAAGCTCATAGTTGGAAGTCTCCCATTGCCCCAATAGTTCAGTTTCTTCCTTGACAACTCTGAAAGGGTAAGCTTCATTTCCTGAACTACTTACATTACCGTCACTATCATCTTCAAAAGCCTAACCTTTTGCTCTTTACAACAAAAGTGAAGATAATGTTGACCGTATTTTGATTCATTATAATGTTTCTTAACTTGTGGAATACTTGTTTGTCCTAGTGGAACAATTGTTGGTCTAGACTAAAAGACATTTTTTGCTTTTTTTTGCCTCTATCTTCATATTAATGATGCCTCTCATAATTCAAAAATAATTGAGATCCATTTTTTATGTTGTGACTTGGGCTTGCTAGAAATAACAAAGTCTTCAATAATAAAAGTTTGAGCGTCTTGGAGATTGTTGTCCTGGTGTGTATCAAACTTGTTCAGTAGATAAAAACTTTTCACAAGGATCTTTAGGCTAGCTACATTCTCATGATGTTGTTCATGGGGGAAAGTAATTGCCTTATGGTGACTAAGCCTTGTGATCGGCTAGCTCCGTCTTTTAGGGAATTTAAGTTCAACATGGATGTCTCTATTTTAGGTTAGCTAGGGCCAACTAAAATTGGTGGTGTCTTAAGGAACACTGATGATCTTAACAAATGTCTGTTATTTAGAAATGTAGTAATTGTGGACCCTAATTTGACTGAGTTGCTTATGATTAATGAAATCATCTTTATTGTTGTTGCTAATGTTTGGGTTAGGATCAAACTATTATTGTGGATAACGACTCCCTTATGGCCATCAACTGGGTCAAAACAACTCCATCTCTTTGAGGTTTAATTCGGCAGCCAACTTTATTTCTTAGGGGTTCAACAAACTGAAAGATATTCATTTTGCCTACACCAATTGTGAGAGGAACTCCTTATTAAGTCTTTAGCCAAGCAAGTTGTTAACAAGAACACTCTTTTGCTTTTGTCTTCTCTCTTTTTATTTCTAGTGTTTCCGTTTCCCTCCTAGCTTTTTGTTGTTTCTCTTTGCTTTCACTTTTTTTGTGTTTGTTTTATGTTGTTGACTATTGCTTTCTCATGGTGTCTCTATTTTTTTTTTTTAAAAAAAGAAATCAATATCTGTCAGACCACATTTACATATTTGAGTTCGTGATGTGTTATAATTAATCATTTGGCACATACAATAAACACCAAACATAGGTAGGTTGCAATTGGTTCTGTATTTATGTATTGAAACTATAAAATATCAAACATCTGTAGCTCATGACGGGGATGCATCTGTATGTATATGTAAGTGGGTAGTTAAAATGAAGGTAATGAGAAGGGAGCACCATTATTAGAACCCATCTGCTCTGCTCATGGGTCACATCAAAATAGTCTCTTTATAAAATTAATTTCTATCATTTAATTTTGGCCAAACTGTACGCTTCATCATCAATATTTAAACGTGTAATGCAATGATGATGAATCCTCATAACATTACAACAACTCGCTCATCTTCACCGTACATTTTTTCTCGTTTTATTTAATTTAAATAAATAATAAAAACAACAAACTCATCAAAAAAAATAATTTCAAAAATACCATTTTTTTTAAATAAAAAAAATTCCATTCCTTTCTACGAATATTTTTATATTTTTTTTTCCATTAAGAAATTATATTATGTATTTTTTTAATAAATTTTATTATTATTTTACTGTATTATATTATTTAATTAATAAAATATATTCTATTTATAATTAAAAAAAAAAAAAGAATACAACAATCATTGTGTATGAAAAAAGTGAGATTTCAATGCAATGACTTTGAAGCAATGCCTGCATCGTCTTGCCTCCTTCCTCTTAACTTTAATAATAGTTTTTTTTTTTTTTTTAAAGAATACATTAATAAAATATGATTCGTTTTATATAATGTATACAAAAAAATATTATTGTTCTTTAAAATTATATAAAAAAAAACTTATGATTTAATACAAATCCTTCTTTAACATTTATAAATATTTCGAATCTGCAAAAATCAATAACACAGCTTATGATTCTGTGTAAGTATTGTATTTACATATGAAATTTATTATTGTAATCTACTAAAGAGTTAAAGGCTTAATGTTGATCTTTCAATTATTATTTTTTGAAAATTAATTTATTCTAAGAATACGTCATTGTTTGTAAATATTTGGGAAGTCCGTCACAATTAATAAACAATTTTATCGTCATATTTAATTTTATTCGTAACATACAATCTAAAAATCCTAAAGTACTAATCTTTATTAATTATTACATATATATTTACTCATAAAATCTAAGTTAAATAACATTAAAATCTTATATAAACTCGTACCAATGAATGTAATAATAAAGTAGGTAATAAATTAAATTAATTATCTTGTATATTAAAGAATTATATGTAACGACCCTAGAAATTTAAAAAAAAATATATATATAAAGAATATAAGTGCAGAAACGAAATAAAAGGTTCCGGTTAATATCTCTTACACAATAACTTAAGCGTACTAACAATACCGAAAATAAGTCATCTAAAAAAAAATACTAGAAATGAAACACTATAAAAGAAACTAATAAACATCTAGGTAACTACTCACCTTCTTCTTGTAGATCGGGCTCGGGAACCAAGTCTTCTTGATCTGAAATGGTTAAGTAAAGAATGAACTACACTAATTTAGTAAAGACATCACACTATATCACTGTCACAGAAGTAAAGATTGGTAGAAAACTAAAAATAACTAATGGAACACAAGTTTCAAGTAAATTTATTTATCAATAATCAAACCATTTACCGTCCACTTACCTCAGTGGGATTTATAAAAACGACCCATTAAAACAATAATATCATAAATATCATGAATTCATACATAGTCTGTATTATAGTACATATCATACTTTTATATTTCAATCATCAAACAACAGTTCTCCCTTTTCATCAGCCTACCAGTATCCTTGGGGATCCATAGGAGTCTCCGCTACACGTGAACCATTCATTTAACAAACTTAATTTTCAGGGCCGTCCTCATACCCCGTCCGGTATGGACCCCAAATAATAAAACCTCAATACCCCGTCCGGTATGAGCGCCAAAACATTGAAAGTCTCCATACCCAGTCCGATATGATACAACATTCCCGGTAGGGTTCCCTATAGACTCGGTCCGTCCACCATCTCTCAGGATATCTAGTGAGACTATCAACTTATCCATTTATCAATTCACATACATTTTCTTTTTTTTTTTTAAGTTTTTCGTTTCCCACATAAACATGAATACTTAAACAATTAACGAGTACCCAACAAGGCAAGCATATTATTAGATCCATGAAATCAGGCCTAAATAAAGTAAGCAGTGATACATGCATTCAAAACCATAGAATGAATAAAACAGATACCATACTGCATTTAAAACTGTAACATAAACCAAACAGGAACTGACAGAGAAATACGTCCGGTTCGGGTTCCATTAGCAACCGTGATAAATTACGTGTATCTATATAATTTATAAAATACAGTTTTATCGTTTATTAGACTTTAATCCCGTGATAGGAAATAGAGTGAGGGGTCCTTACTTGATTCGAAGTCGAAAAATGAATTTTTACTGCGCCTACGGGCAGTCCCTGGGTTCCCTGAATTTTTTTTCGGAAACTGAAATGTGCTTACGGTACCTATACATGTCCCAAATAACTCAAAAATCAGACCCAATGCCTATTCGGCCAATTTTGAAATTCCGGCACAACGGCTGCACTGTGCTCCGGCGACGGCGCCGCCGCTTGTGGCCGCGATCGGCCTTGGGTTGGCCGTTTCTGGCTGGATTCGGCTAAACTTGCATTGATTCCTGTTAGAAAACACCCCTATGGCCCTCAGTGGGCTGAAAAAATACCGAAAACTGAAACTTACCGGCGGCGGGGCACTCCGGTGCGGCGGCTCCTCTGGCTCGAGCCGTGATTTGGTGTTTTGCTCTGGTCAACCTGTAGAGTAAGGAACGACGGTCACAATGGTGGAAAAATCACATTGAACGAGAATCGGGAAGGGCCTCATCAGAGGCAAAAACTGAGAAAACCTGCAGCGGCACCGCTAGGCTTCAGCGGCGTTTTTTGGCCAATTAGCCGGTGTTTTGGCTCCGATTTGGCCATAGGTGGGTTTAGAATTGAATTCCCAGCCAAGGGGAGAATTTTTACCTCGTTTGGAGGCCAGAAGGTGCTCCGGTGCGGCGGCGGGTGGCGGCGGTCGATTCTTCGGTGGTTGGGCTGTCTTCTCCGAGGAGGGCTCTGGCGGCTAGGGTTAGGGTTTGGGTGTGGATGAGATTATTTATAACATTCCGCTTTTAATCTGAGCCGTCCATCGCGATTTAATATGGACCGTCCGATCGCGATTAAATAGGAAATGAATATGGACTGTTCATCGCGATGCAATCTGGGCCTTTATACGCGTGCAATCTGGGCCGTCCGTGCACACGGAAACGGATCTCAGCCGTTCGATCGCGCGCACGCGGATCACCCACATGGCTCCCTTCCGTGTTGCCTCCCGCGTCAGCGTCTCTGCCACGCAGCTGTCCTGGTTGGCCGAGGCTGCTACTGGGCTGCTGATGTGGCGCAAATTTTTTAAATTACGTTTTGACTCCCGATTTTTAATTTTCTTTTCAAAAACACCCCCAGAACCCAAATTTTCACCCATTTTTCCCAAAATTATTTTCAATTAAATCTCAAAAATAATTTTATCCCTTTTTATTTCTATTTAATTAAATTAAACTAAATTTAAAACATATATTATTACATAATAAATTATTATATTCATCTAAAAATTACAAAAAACATTAAGATAAAATAAAATAATATTAATACAAATAATAATAATTTGGGGTGTTACAACTCTCTCCCTCTTAAAGAAATTTGGTTCCTCAAATTTGCCTCTTATTCTTGATCGAACAAATGGGGATACTGGGTTCTAAAGTCTAATTCTAGCTCCCAGGTAGCCTCCCTTGGCGTGTGGTTCTGCCACACGACCTTTACAAAAGATATTTCCCGGTTGCGAGGTATTCTGCTCTTTCAGTCCGCAATACCGACTAGTACTTTCTCATAAGATAAGTCCTCCTAGAATAGGAGGAGTTCATGAGTCAAGACATGAGAGGGGTCCGGGTTGTACTTACGTAACATGGATACATGGAACACATTGTGGACCTTGGAAAGCTCTGGAGGTAGTGCTAGTCTATAAGCGGCAGTACCAATCCTGTCTAAGACTTCGAATGGTTCAATGAATCGGGGGTTCAGTTTTCTCCTCCTGCCAAACCTATTAATTTCCTTGAAAGGAGTGACCTTGAGGAACACCCGGTCGCCTTTCTCAAAGGCTAAATCTCTCCTCTGGGTGTCCGCGTAACTCTTCTGTCTGCTCTGAGCTGTCTGAATGTTCCTTCTGATCTTAACTATCTTGGATGTGGTCTCCTCTACCAGCTCCAGGTCGAACAATTTTTTATCACCCACTTCTTCCTAATAAATCGGTGATCTGCACGGACGCCCATATAACACTTCATACGGAGCCATACCAATGCTCGCTTGGTAGCTGTTGTTGTAGGCAAATTCTATCAAAGGCAGATGGTCGTCCCAATGGCCCCCAGAGTCAAGTACATAAGCTTGAAGCATATATTCAAGTGTACTGATTGTTCGTTCTGATTATCCATCAGTCTGAGGGTGGAAGGCAGTACTGAGGGACAGCTTCGTTCCTATGGCTTGCTGAAAGCTACTCCAAAATCGAGAAGTGAACCTAGGGTCCCTGTCGGACACCACTGTCACTGGAACTCCATGTAATCTGACTATTTTTCGGATATACATTCTTGCCAACTTGTCCAAGGGATCGGTCATTCTGATGGCTAAGAAGTGGGAAGACTTGGTGAGCCGGTCAACAATTACCCAGATGGCGTCATGTCCTGCGCGTGCCTTAGGTAACCTTGTCACAAAGTCCTTGGCGATATGTTCCCACTTCTATTCCGGAATCGGTAAAGGCTGAAGTAGCCCGCCTGGGTGCTGATGCTCTGCCTTGACCTACTGACATATCAAGCACTTAGACACAAAGTCAGCTATGTCCCTTTTCATCCCATTCCACCAAAATCGGAATCGCATGTTTTGGTACATTTTGGTGCTTCCGGGATGCATGGCAAACCTTGAGCTATGGGCCTCAGTCATAATGTCTCTCTTCAATTCACTGTCATTCGGAACACACACCCTGTCCTGAAATTGGAGTAACCCATCGGCAGAGACTCGGAATTCTGAACTAACTCCCTGTCCTGCATTGTTCTTGAGGGCCACTAGAGCGGAATCAGCTGACTAAGTTTCCTTTATTCTCTGTATTAACTCAGGCTGAACGGTCAAACGGCTCAAACATGTGGCTCTTCTCAAGTGCTAAAGTCGAACCTGTTGTGTAGCCCCAATTTGCCTGCATTCTAAGACCATCAAATGGGGTAAGATACCTGCACTTTTCCTGCTGAGTGCATCGGCTACCACGTTACCTTTACCCGGGTGGTACAAGATATCACAATCATAGTCTTTAAGAAGTTCTATCCATCTTCTCTGACGCATGTTGAGATCCTTCTGAATGAATATGTGTTTCAAACTCTTGTGATCGGTATAGATCTGAAAGGTCTTTTCGTATAAATAATGGCTCCAGGTCTTCAAGGCGTGTATGATTGCGGCAAGCTCTAAGTCATGGGTGGGATAATTTTTTTTCATGGCTCTTTAACTGTTTGGACCCATAAGCTATGACCTTCCCATGCTGCATTAGGACACAACCCAGGCCTAGATAGGAGGCATCACTGTAAACAGTATACCCCCCGATCCACTCGGTAAGGCCAGCACAGGTGCAATAGTCAGCCGCTTCTTCAGTTCTGAAAAACTTCTTTCACAGTCTTCATTCCACTCAAACTTGGTATTCTTCTTTGTGAGTCGGGTTAGGGGAGCCGCTAGGCTAGAAAATCCTTCAACGAACCTGCGGTAATAGCCCCTTATTCCTAGAAAACTATGGATTTCTTTGACTGATGTCAATTTCTCCCAGCCGAACACCGCTTCAACCTTTTCAAGATTCACTGATATTCCATCCTTTGATATGATGTGTCCTAAGAAGGCAGTCTGCTCAAGCTAGAATCCACACTTACTCAATTTTACATATAGCTTCTTACTTCTGAGAACCTGCAAAACCTGGGCTAGATAGTGAGCATGTTCTTCTCTGCTTTTTGAGTAGACCAGGATGTTATCGATGAATACGATAACAAATTGATCTAGGAATTCTCTGAAGACCCTGTTCATCAAATCCATAAAGATGGCTGGGGCATTGGTTAGCCCAAATGGCATGACCAGGAACTCATAGTGTCCATACCTGGTTCGAAAAGCCATTTTGGGGATGTCTTCTATTCTTATTTTCACCTGGTGGTAACTTGATCGCAGGTCTATTTTGGAGAAGACCTGTGCACCCTGCAACTGATCAAAGAGATCATCAATCCTAGGAAGAGAATATTTGTTCTTGATTGTGACCCTGTTTAATCCTCTGTAATAAATACATAGCCTCAACATTCCATTACCCTTCCTGGCAAAAGTGACTCCGGCACCCCAAGGAGACACACTGTGTCTGATAAAACCACCGTCTTGCAATTCAATGATCTATTTCCTCAGCTCCTCCATCTCCACACAGCTCATACGGTAAGGAGCAACTAAAATAGGTTGGGTGACAGGCTGTAGATCTATGTTGAACTCGACTTTTCTGTCTACTGGTAGTCCGGGTAGCTCATCCAAAAATACATCTGAAAAGTCTCAGACTACCGGAATCTCTTGAATACAATTCTCTTTCTTGGGTTTGCCTATTTAGAGAAAATAGCAAGGTTAAGATACTCGACAAGTAAGAAAATTGCCATCAAGTAATAAGTACTAAATGATTTTATTCATTAGTAAATGGCTCCCCATTTGGAAGATTGAATACAACATTTTTGCTAAAATAATCTATGGTAGCGTGATACGCCGCTAGCCAATTCATCCCTAAAATTACATCAAAATCCCCTGTGTCGAATTCTATCAGGTCTACACTCAATTTTCTATTTGCTATCTCCATAGCACAAGCCTTGTAGATAACTTCTCCTAGTAATGTTGCACTCCCAGCAGTAGATACAATTAATATTGAATCAAGTTTATCCAGCAATACATTAAATTTGGATGCAAAAACATGTGAAACAAATGAATGCGATGCACCAGTGTCAAACAAAACATGAGCAAAATGGTTACAGATAGTGTACATACTCTGTACTACGTCCGGGTCAGCATCAGTATCCTGCTGGGTAAAGTTATAAACCCTGCCTTGAATAGGAGGTCTTCCTTGATTCTGGTTTCTTGGGCACTCTCTTGCATAGTGTTGGGCACTACCACATATGCGACAAGTGTTGTTGAGGTGCTAACATGGTCGGTCCCCGTGATCCCTGCTGCAATGCTGACAGATCTTACCACATCCTGCCACTGGAGCCAGAGGGAGAGCCTTGATCACCGGTCTGGGCCTCTTATTCTGTTGGACGGGCGTAGTAGGTGCTGGTCTGCAAAGTGGAGCTGAGGGTCTGTGGTTCCCTGCTGATTGAGGGAGGGTGTGGAGGCTCCTCTCTACTAACTGTGCCTTAGCCAGAACGGCTGAGTATGTCTTGAGCTCCAGTACAAATAAGTGTTGCTTGATCTCTGGGTGGAGGCCCCACTAGCCTTCCTGCCCTCATCCATCAACGTCTCAGGAGAGTATCGGCCCAACTCCAGGAACTTACAAGCATATTTCGACACCGTCATATTTCCCTGGACTAACTAGACAAACTCCATCTTCTTTAGATGTCGGATGTGCTCTGGGAGGTACTCCGCATGGAAGGCTACTAAGAACTGTTCCCAAGTGACTGGAACAGGTAAGGTGGTCTGCTTGAGTTCCCACCAACGATCTGCTTCTCCCACCAGCATGTAGGTAGCAAGGGTGACCTTCTGCTCGAGAACCACTCCTAGAGTCTTGAAAGCCTTCTCCGTTTTTGCCAACTAGTACTGGGCATCTTCAAAAGATGATTCCCCTGCAAAAGTGGAAGGTTTCAATCTCATGTACCTCTCTACGTAGCTCGGGTCAATCAAGGAAGGAGCTTGGTTCTGCGAAAGAGGAACTGGGCCAGGCTGAGGATAAACTAGGGGGCTCTGTGGTGGTACTTGCTGGTATGGTGGGGGCACCAGATTATACTGTGTGGTACAGGGTAGTATTGCGGCTGAGGCACCGGATTATACTGTACTGGTGGCACCGGGTGGTACTGTGGAGGAGCAGGCTTGTACCGAGGTGGCTCAGGATTCTCTTGCTGCAGTGGTGGCTCAACTTGTGGTAGTGGGGGAGGGTCGGGTAGTTCCCTTCTCTCCTCTCGACCCTGTTGGGTAGCAATGAGCCTCTCCAGCATCTCAAATATTCTGTCAACGTCCTCCCGAAGCGAACCATCACGAGCTACTCGGTTTAGTGGGGGTCTTCCTCTTCTTATCTACCTGCACCTGCATTTCACAAGGAAAGGTTTAGCAATGATTCATTTGTTTGGTGTTTCTCTAAGTATCATTGTGTAAGGGACGAGTCCGAGGAACGCGGCTCTGATACCAACTGTAACGATTCCGAAAATTTAAAAAGGAAATATATATAAAGAATATAAGTACAGAAGTGAAATAAAAGGTTCTGGTTAATATCCTTTACACAATAACTTAAGCGTACTAACAATACCGAAAATAAGTCCTCTAAAGGAAAATACTAGAAATGAAACACTATAAAAGAAACTAATAAACATCTAGGTAACTACTCGCCGTCTTCTTGTAGATCGGGCTCGGGAACCAAGTCCTCCTGATCTGAAATGGTTAAGTAAGGAATGAGCTACACTAGCCCAGTAAAGACATCACACTATATCACTGTCACAGAAGTAAAGATTAGTAGAAAACAAAGAAAAAACTAATGGAGTACAAGTTTCAAGTAAATTTATTTATCAATAATCAAACTATTTACCGTCCACTTACCTTAGTGGGATTTATAAAAACGACCCATGGAAATAATAACATCATAAATGTCATGAATTCATACATAGTCTGTATCATAGTACATGTCATACTTTTATATTTCAATCATCAAACAACAGTTACCCCCTTTTCATCAGCCTACCAGTATTTGTGGGGATCCATAGGGGTTTCCGCTACACATGAACCATTCATTTAACAAACTTAATTTCCAGGGCAGTCCCCATACCCCGTCTGGTATGAGCCCCAAATAATAAAACCTCAATACTCCGTCCGGTATGAGAGTGAAGCGGGCCGTCCTCATATCCCGTCTGGTATGAGCGCCAAAACATTGAAAGTCTCCATACCTCGTCCAATATGAGACAACATTCCCGCTAGGGTTCCCTATGGACCCGGTCCGTCCACCATCTTCCAGGATATTTAGTGAGGCTGTCAACTTATCTATTTATCAATTCACATACTTTTTCTTTTTTTTTAGTTTTTCGTTTGCCACATAAACATGAATACTTAAACAATTAACGAACACCCAACAAGGCAAGCATATTATTATATCCACGAAATCAGGCCGAAATAAAGTAAGCAGTGATACATGCATTCAAAATCATAGAATGAATAAAACAGATACCATACTGCATTTAAAACTGTAACATAAACCAAACAGGAACTGACAGAGAAATACGTCCTGTTCGGGCTCCATTAGCAACCGTGATAAATTACGTGTATCTATATAATTCATAAAATACAGTTTTATCGCTTATTAGACTCTAATCCCGTGATAGGAAATAGGGTGAGGGGTCCTTACTTGATTCGAAACCGAAAACTGAATTTTCACTACGCCTACGGGCAGTCCCTAGGTTCCCTGAATTTTTTTCTGGGAACTGAAACGAGCTTACAGTACCTACACATGTCCCAAATAACTCAAAAATCAGATCCAAGGCCTATTCGGCCAATTTTAGAATTTCGGCACGGCGGCTCCGCCGTGCTCTGGCGACAGCGCTGTCGCAAGCGGTGATGATCCGCCTTTGGTTGGCCGTTTTCGGCTGGATTCGGCCAAACTTGCATTGGTTTCTGTGAGAAAACACCCCTAGGGCCCTCAGTGGACCGAAAAAAGACCGAAAATTGAAACTTACCGGCGGTGGGGCTCTCTGATGTGGCAGCTCCTCCAGCTCGAGTCTTGATTTGGTGTTTTGCTCCGGTCAACCTATAGAGGAAGGAACGGTTGTCACAATGGTGGAAAAATTACATCGAACGGGAATCGAGAAGGGCCTCATCGGAGGCAAAAATATAAAAAACCTATGACGGCGCTGTTGGGCTTCGACAGTATTTTTTGGCCAGTTGGCCGGTGTTTTGACTCCGATTTGGCCACAAGTGGGTTTAAAATCAAATTCCGAGCCAATGGGAGAATTTTTACCTCGTTTGGCGGCTGGAAGGTGCTCCGGTGCGGCTGTAGGTGGCAGCGGTCGGTTCTCCGGTGGCTGGGCTGTCTTCTCCAGTGAAGGCTCTGGTGGCTAGGGTTAGGGTTTGGGTGTGGATGAGATTATTTATAACCTTCTGCTTTTAATCTGAGCCGTCCATTGCGATTTAATCTGGGCCGTTCGATCGCGATTAAATAGGAAATGAATCTGGACTTTTCATCGCGATGCAATCTGGGCTGTCCGTGCGCGATTCAATCTGGGCCGTCTGTACGCGTGCAATCTGGGTTGTCCGTACGCGCTTTTGATCTGGGTCGTCCGTGCGCGCGGGAACAGATTTCAGCCGTTCGATCGTGCACACGCAAATCGCCCACGTGGTTCCCTTCCATGTGGCCTCCCGCGTCAGCGTCTCTGCCACGCGGTGTGTCCTGGTTGGCTGGGGCTGCTGACGTGGCGCAAGTTTTTTAAATTGTGTTTTGACCCCCGATTTTCGATTTTTTTTTCAAAAACACCCATAGAACCCAAATTTTTACTATTTTTTTCTAAAATTATTTTCAATTAAATTCTAAAAATAATTTTATCCCTTTTTATTATTATTATTATTATTATTTCTATTTAATTAAATTAAACTAAATTAAAAACATATATTATTACATAATAAATTATTATATTCATCTAAAAATTACAAAAAAAATTAAAATAAAATAAAATAATATTAATAAAAATAATAATAATTTGGGGTGTTACGTTATAACTAATACAAAATAAGTAAGAAAATCAAGAATATTTCTAGATAATTAAAATAATATTATAAGTAAAGTGTAAATACAATTTTATAAAAATTTAGATATTTAAGGATAATTTTGAAGATTTTAAAATGATAAAATAGGTTTAGAAAAAGTCAATTAATAGTTAACAGGGGGCCTTTTTTGTTTTTTCAATTGAACGGTGAAATCAAGGGGATTAAGGGTATAATTTATTTCATTCTTTAAAATATAAATAATAAATGTAACATTTAAAATATTAGTAATCTACACAAATTTTAGAACAACCTATTAGTAGTTTATAATTAAAATAAAATATTAACATTGACATATAAATAAATTTAAAAATTGACGAGTTAAAATCAAAATATGTTTATATATATATATATATATAGTCTAACCCAGCCCATTGGCATATCCCATGATGGAATAGGCTCCAGCTTGGCCCACATGGCTTCTATATTTTAGTTTTATTTATTTTATTTTTTATTTTTTATATTTAATTATTATTTTGATAGTTATATTATTAAATTTTTAATTTATTTTTTATTATCTATTATCTATTTCTATTCTATTAACATATTTTTATTTTTATTTATTTTTTGTGCTCAATATGGTGCTCCCATTTTAGTCTCTTTTGCCACCAAGTCCTTCGACCTCCTAAAGTACTTTTTTGATAGATAAATGTCTATTTATCTCTGATCAATATTTATTTCTTAAGATAAATATGACTATTTTCAAGAGTTTTGGAACTTATTGATGTCTCTTTTTTATCTTTTTTTCAAGAAAAAGTTGATACCCAATTTAATAATTCCAAGTTCTAGTGAAAATGATAGTGTTGTAAAAATCAATCTAGGTCACGTACACAATTACACAAGGTAACAAGTAAAAGAAGAAAAAATATAAAATTTACATAGTTCGAGAGAGATGCCTACATTCACATAAAAAACTCAAAAGAAAATTTTCCACTATAATGACATAAGAGTACATCAAACTAGTTAAGTTGTAAACTCTTATATACATAAAATATTAAAATTTTTCCTAAAATATTCACAGAATATATTAAAATGTTCTTAGAATATAGCTAGAATCAAACAACATCAACAAATCTTCCTCTTGGTTTGAATTCCCTATATGAACATCAATAAAGAAAAGTAATCATCTCGTTGCATTGTCTTGCCAAAATGCCCTCGTATGGGCACTATTAAATATTATATACTCCAACAAGTCTTGGCAATGCGTAAACTTGCTAATTGGGATCACTTTCCATCATTTCTGCAAGATTCTCATGTGTAGACACCTTCTACATAACTATATTATCCCATAGTATAATGTCCCGAATGAAGTGATAGCAAACATCAACATGTTTGGTCTGCTTATGGTACATTTAATTCCTGGTGAGATGTTTGACACTTTGACAGTAAGGAAAAACTGAAGGCTTCTTTTGTGGTAACCCAAAATCACTAACCAAACCTTATAGCTCAATAACCTCTTTTGATGCTTTTGTTAGGGCCATGTACTCAACCTCTGTGATATATAAGATAATTGTAGGTTATAAAGTTGCATTCTAATTGATAACATTACCAAAAAAGAGTAAACAAGTAACCTATTAGAGATCTCTTCCTATTGAAATCCCTTGTATAGTCTAAATCCACATAGCCTACAACTAAGTCATCCATCTTGGATTTATTAAATGTCAAACCTATATTTGTAGTATCTTTTAAGTACCTCATAATCTATTTCACTATTTGTTTATGTTGTTTCCTAAGATACGCTATGTATCTACTGACCATATTAGTTGTATGTGAAATATCAGGACGAATGCAAACCATGACATACATGATGCTACCTACAACACTTGAATATGGAACACTAGACATATGCTCCATGTCCTCATCTGTTTGGTGATATGTCTACAAATAACTTGAAATGGGTAGCAAATGGAACAGTCACGAGTTTAACATTACTCATGTTGAACTATTGCAGTTCTTCCTCAACATAGGATTGCTGAGACAAGAAAAGTTTTCTAACACTCATATCCCAAGAAATCTTCACTATTAATATCTTCTTTGCAACACTCAAATCTTTCATCTCAAACTTATTATCTAATTATTTTTTTATAATATGAATGTGTGGTATGCCTTTAGTAGCAATAAACATGTCATCTACATACAACAATAAATAGACAAAAAAAAACCATCTAATAGCCTCTTATGACACACACAATTATCATGAGCACTACGAGTAAAACCATTATATCATAAATGTACCAAACCTCTTATACAACTGTCTAGGTGTGTAGAGGCCCGGAACTTAAAAGGTAATAAGGTCATAAATTAAATACGGAAGTGAAATAATAGAGTTAAGGGTTTACATTCCTTACACAATAATTTAGAATGCTCAATAGAGCTACGAAAATGTCCATTCTAAAAGAACAAACGAAAATTAAAGAAATAAATAAAAGGTAATTAACTGAGCATTCTAGGACGACCTTCACTAGCTTCTGAAGGGAGTCCGGGTGGTGAACTTATTCACAACCCTCTTGTTGATCGGAATTTGGGTCATGATCCTCTTGATTTGAAATAGTTAATGAAAGGGTGAGCTACACTAGCCCAGTAAGAATATCACACTACTCACCGATACATAAATTGAAGATTGGTAAAAATCATAAAAATAACCAATGGAGCTCTTGATTTAAGTAAATTTATTTATCATAAGGAAAATCATTTATTGCATATAGTTACTATTGTGAGATTTTCAAAAATCGACCTATAGAGATAATAACTCAATAACATTCCAACCTCATATTCAAGTGAGCAAGAATAATAACTTTCTATTTTTATTTACCTACTGGTATCCCTGGGGGCCCATAGGGATGTCTCACTATGCATGAACTCATATCTAACATTATATACAAACTGGCCGTTCCCATACCCCATCCGTTATGAGCACAAAATATACCATCCCTCAATACCTTGTCTGGTATTAGAGTGAACGGGGTCGTCCCCATACCCCATCCGGTATGAGCACCAAAAATATCATTCCTTGATACCCCGTCTGGTATGAGACAAGGTTAACGGTAGAGTTTCCTATGTACCAAGTCCGTTCACCATCTCCTATGATATCTAGTAAGGCTACTATTCATTAATTCACATGACCAAACAATTTTTCGTTTGCATATTAATTACTAATTTCACAAATAAACTGTAAATCATGCAAGACAAGCAATATATATATATATATAAAAGCAAGTACAATTGAATCATTTAACCATTCCAGTAAATCATTATATATTTAAAGCAGTAAATTCAATAATTAGTTAAACAGAACAACAAATAAATGACTAACCGGTTTCCGACTCCATTGGCAACCTGTAATTATTCTCAAAATTTTTTAGATTATACAAAATACCATATTGCCAATTATTAAGTTTCAATTCCATAACAGAGAATAAGGTGAGGGATTCTTACCTGAATTGATATCCGAAATACCGAACTTTCTACTACGCCTACTAGTAGTTCTCAGGTTTTCTGAATTTTTTTAGAGAGATTAAAACATGCTTCACGTACCTAAAAATACCCTAAAAAAATAAAAAATCTGTCTTAAAAACTTTTTCCAGCCAATTTTAGAATTCCAGCATGGCGGCACCACTGCTCGCGGCAGCAGTTTACCTTGGCCTGGCTGTTTTCAGGCAATTTTGGTCGGCTTTAACCGGTTTTATACCCATCCCTGCAGAAAACACGTTAGGGAGGCCTCGATTGGCCAAAAAAATAAAAAAACAAAAACCTACCGGCAGCGGAATTTTTTGGTATGGCGGCTTCGCCGGCTCACCTTCGTGGCTGTGCATTTTTCTTCGGTCAACTTGTAGAAAACAGAACGATGAATACAATGGTAGAAAAATTGCATGAAACGGGAAAAAGAAATGGGCTCATTGGAGGCGGTTTTAGGTTTTGCCCGCAGCGGTGCCACTGGGTTTTGCCCGTGATTTTTAGCTCATCCGCCATTTCTTTTGCTCCAATTTAGCCATGGGTGTGCTTGGAATCAAATTTTGAGTGGATAAGAGAATTTTTACCTTTTTTGATGGTTGTAAGTAGCTCTGGCGCATCGGTAGGCGACAGTTGGCTCCCTTCTCTGGCGATTGGTTCTTCTTCTCCAACGGGAGGCTAACAGCTAGAGTTTGGGTTCGATTTGATGCTAAATATTTATGCCCGTCTCGCTTAAATTTGGGCTATTCATCATATTTGATCTCGACCGTCCAATCGCATTTAAAAAGAAAATAAATCTAGTTCGTTCATCGTGATTTGATTTCGACCGTCTGATCGCATTTAAAGAGGAAACAAATATGTGTCGTTCATCGCGTTTAATCGTGACCATCTGATCGTGCATAAAGAGGAAATGGATCTAGACAATCCACACCCGTGGGAACGCTTCCGGGCCATCCGATCGCGGGCACGCGGATTGCTAGCGTGGCCTCCCGTGTGGCACCGAGTCAACGTACCTTGCCACGCGGTGCGCTCTGCTTCGTCGAGGCTGCTGACTGGACGGTCCTATGTAGTACAATTTTTTTAATTGCGTTTTGACCTCCAATTTTCAATTTTTCTTTCAAAAACATCATCCAAACCCAAATTTTCACCCCTTTTCCCCAAAATTATTTTCAATTTCATCATCAACCTATTTTTTTTCCTAATTTTACATTAAATAAAAATTTATTAATTTTAATATTATATTTTTATACATTTTTTAAATTTGAAAATTAATCCCGGATCAAATTATGAGGTCAGGTATTACAAGGTGATTGTTTCAAGCCATTAAAAGATTTCTTAAGTAAGAAAACGTGATTTTCCATACTTGGAATGATAAATCCCTTGGGTTAACTCACAAATATTCTCTTCCGACTTGTCGTGCAAAAAAAGAAATAATTTTCACATCTAACTGCTCAAGCTTTAAGTCATGAAGAGCTACCATGATAAATAAGACCCTGATAAAGTTGTGCTTCATAATTGGAGATAATATTTCATTAATGTCGATCCCCAGCCTTTAAGTAAAGCCTTTAGTACTAACCAAGCGTTGTATCAAGGTGCTTTTTGTGACACCTGAGCTCAGGATAATCAAATTTTAATAATAAATAATTTTAAAAAATTTAATTTCCAATTTTTATTTGAAATTTTGAAGAAAATTATGTTTTGAGTATATTTAAAAATAATTTTAAAAATCAGGACAAAAGTAGAAATAAGAGATTACCTATTTGAAAGAAAATCTGAAAAACTGGGAAAAAAGTGAAAATAACGTAAAAGTGGCCACGTGGATTGCCTCATTAGCAGCGGAAAAGGTCGCCATGTGTCGTACGGCAGACACGCAGACATGGGTCTACGCGGGAAATCGCGTGAGCGATCTGCGTGCCAACGGATCCAACGGTCTAGATCTTCTCCCGCATGCACAGACAGTCCATATTCATTTTCTCTTCAAGTGTGATCGAATGGCCAGATTAATCTGATCGTGCGGCCCAGATTTTATCCCTAAATAAAAGTGATCTGATGATTGGGAATGGGCCACACCTCCTCGAACAGACAATTCGAATTTAATGAAGAGGAGTATTTAAACTCCTCTTATAAAAAAATCCTAACCTTAGCCACAATTGACCCCATCGGAGAAGAAGAAGAAGGGTGGTCGGAAGGAAAGCTGACCACCGTCGCCACCGCACCGGAGCCACCACCGACACTGAAGAGGTGATTTTTTTCCCCTTTTCCACTTTGAAATTTGATTCTAAGCCTCTCTACACCCATATCGGTGCTGAAAATCGAGAGTGGAGCTCGGCCAATCCCGCATTTCGTTTTCTTCTATTTTTTGACCATTGAATTCCTTACCCTTTTATGATGCAGGATGACCGAAGAAAATTCCCAGCCATGAGAGAGGAATGGCAGAGCCGCAGCACTGAAAAACCACCTTGCGGGTAAGCTTCAATTTTTTCTTTTTTCGGCTAACAAAGGCCACCTAATCTCAAATCTTGCAGATTTTCACACAGAACTAGCCGAAACTGGCCATACCAAAAGGAGACGCCACCGTGGGCGACGGAGCCTGTGCTGGAGCACGGCTGCGATGGCGTACTAGAACCCTAAATCGGCTGAAAAATTTTAAAACCCTTATTTTTTGCTTTTTTTAGGTATTTCTGAGCGATGTGATGCGTGTTTTCGATTTTTACAAGAAAAAAACTGAGAAATTCGGGAACCATTGGGAAGTGCAGTGTTTTGAATACCGACTTAGGGTAATAATCTCATACTTTTTCTCTCGTTATGGTTAATTAAAGTTTAAATAATAAAAAACGGTGAAATTTGTGAATATTGACAACCTTTTATTAATAAAATACAGGTCACCAATAGAGCCGATAACTGTCATCTTACTATGGACTAGGTGTGCAAACTTCATTTCCTTCAAATGCTGAAAATGCTCTGAGAGGTACTCTACATTGCGTTGAAGCGGGATTGGATTATGCTGGGGAGGGGTCGGGTGGCCTTGTGGTGGCACCTGGTTATAAGGTGGGGGCACCAAATTATATTATGGCGGTGTCAGATGATACGGTAGAAAAGCAGGGTTGTATTGGGGTGGCACTAGATCTTCTCGTTGCAGGGGTGGCTTATACTGTGGCAGTGGTGGAGGGTCAAACAGCTCCCTCCTCTCTTTCTGAGCCTGTTGGGCAGAGATAAGTCTCTCAAGCATTTCGAAGAGTCTATCGACATCTTCTCGAAGCAACCCATTCCTTTAGTAAGGGCCTTCCTCTCTTCATATCTTTGTACCTGCATTTCACAATAAAAGGTTGAGTGTGTAACGGCCCCGGAAATTTAAATGGAATATATGTATTAAAAATGTCAAATGCGGAAGCGTAATAAAAATTTTGATTAACATCCCTTACACAATAACCAAAACGTACTCAAAACATGAAAGAACAAACTAACTAAAAGAGATACTCGAAATAAGAACTATAAATATAGCTATGGAGTCTTTAGGCGTCCCCTTCACCGTCTTTCTGCGGAACGGGCTCGGGAACAATGTCTTCCTGATCTGAAATGGTTAAATAATGAATAAGCTACACCAGCCCAGTAAAGACATCACACTATCTCACCGCCACGGAAGTAAAGGTGGGTAGAAAACAAAAATGACCAATAGAGCATAATTTATAACGAACTCGTTTATTAACATAAAAACCTTTACTGTCCACTTACCTAGGCGAGATCCATGAAAACAACATATGAAAACAATAACCTTATAATATCATAAAATCATACACACTTTATAACATAACATATATCACACCTTTACATTTCAATCATCAGGAAATAGATTTCCTCTTTTACCAGCCTACTAGTATTCCTGGGGATCCATAGGGGGTCCCCTCTACACGTGAACCATTAACATTTACAACCTAATTCCAGGGCCGTCCCCATACCCCTTCCGGTATGGGCGCCAAAATCATGAACCTCAATACCCCGTCCGGTATAAGGGTGAAACGGGCCGTCCTCATACCCCGCCCGGTATGGGCGACAAAACACATAAGGTCTCCACACCTCGTCCGGTATGAGAGACCATGTTCCCGGTAGGGTTCCCTACGGACCCGGTCCGTCTACCATCTCTCAGGATATCTAGTCAGGCTGTCCACATTATCCACTTATCAATTCACATAACCCTTTTGCCTTTTTTCTTAATCTCAATCATCCAATCATACAAAACATGTAAACCAGTAATTGACACCAAATAAGACAATACAGTACCGGGCTCACCATAATACAAACCATAATAAAAGGAACCATAGTTCATGCATACGAGACCATAACATAATTACATCAAACATCATGCTGCATTTAATACTGAAAATTAAATGCACCTCGGGTTCGCCGTTTTCGGCCGAATTCGGCTTTTGCATCGATCCCTACAATAAAATAACCCTAGGGCCCTCGGTGGGCCAAAAAATTACGAAAAACCGAAACTTACCGGCGGCGGTGCTCTCGGGTGCAGCGGCTCCTCCGGCGTGAGTCGCGTTTTGATGTTTGGCTCCGATCACCCTGTAGAGAAAAGAACGGTGATCACAGTGGTATAAAATTTGTATCAAATGGAGGCCGGGAAGGGCCTCATCGAAGGCAAAAACCGAGGAGGGGCGCGGCGGCGCCACTGGGCTTCGATTGGGTTTTTCGACCGTTTGGCCGGTGGTTTGGCTCCGGTTTGGCCATAAGCAGACTCAGCATCAAAAAACGAGCAAAGGGGAGAGAATTTACCTCGATCGGCGGTCAAAAACTTCCCCGGTGCGGCGGCGGGTGGCGGCGGCCGGCTCCTCCAGCGTCTAGTTCTTCTTCTCCGGCGAGGCACTGGCAGCTAGGGTTTTTGTGGTCAGGTGTGGGTGGGGTTATTTATACTCTTTGCCTTTTAATCTCAACCGTATATCAAGATTAAATCTGGACCGTTCGATCACGATTTAATTGGGATTAAATATGGGTCGTCCATCGCGATGCAATCTGGGACGTCCGTGCGCGCGGGAACGGATCTGAGCCGTCCGATCGCGCGCACGCGGATCGCCCACGTGGCATGTTCCCTGGTCAGCGTTGTCTTGCCACGCGGCGGGTCCTGGTTGGTCGGGATTGCTGACCGGGCCGCTGACGTGGCTGCTGAGGTGGGTGCTGATGTGGCATAATTTTTTTAAATTACGTTTTGACCCCCAGTTTCTGATTTTCTTTTCAAAAACACCCCCATAATCCAAATTTTCACCCATTTTTCTCAAAATCAATTTCAATTAAATTCAAATAATATTTTTACCCAATTTTATCATTATTATTATTTTTATTTTCATTAAATTAAATTAAATTAAATTAAATTAAATAAAAATCAAATAAATAAAAATAATAAAATAAAATTTTTATTTTACTTGGGTGTTACAACTCTCCCCCCCTTAAAGAAATTTGGTCCCCCAAATTTGCCTTTTACTCTTGGTCGAACAAATGGGGATACTGGGCTATAGATTCTGATTCTAGCTCCCAAGTAGTCTCCCAGGACTTGTGGTTCTCCCACATGACCTTTACAAATGATATTTCTCGGTTGCGGAGTATTTTTCTCTTTCGGTCCGTGATACCGACTGGTACTTCTTCATAAGACAAGTCCTCTTGGAGTGGAAGCAGTTCATGAGCCAAGCATGAGAAGGGTCCCTGTTGTACTTACGTAGCATGGATACGTGGAACACGTTGTAGACTCTGGAGAGCTCTGGAGGCAGTGCTAGTCTGTAGGCAGCAGTACCAATCCTGTCTAAGATTTCAAAGGGCCCAATATATCGGGGGTTCAATTTTTCCCTCTTGCCGAACGTACTAATTCCCTTGAAAGGAGTGACCTTAAGAAACACCCGGTCGCATTTCTCAAATGCTAGGTCTCTCCTCCGGGTATCTGTATAACTCTTCTGCCTACTCTGAACTGTCTGAATGTTCTTCTTGATTTTAACTATCTTGGACGTGGTCTCCTCTACCAACTCCGGGCCAAATAATCTTCTATCGCCCACTTCCTCCCAACAAATCGGTGATCTGCACGGGCGCCCATATAACGCCTCATATGGAGCCATGCCGATACTTGCTTGGTAGCTGTTGTTGTAGGCAAACTCTATCAGGAGTAGATGGTCGTCCAAATGGCCCCCGGAGTCAAGGACACAAGCTCGAAGCATATCTTCAAGCGTACAAATTCTCCTCTCTAATTGTCCATCAATCTGGGAATGGAAGGCTACTAAGAGACAGCTTTGTTCCCATAGCTTGCTGGAAGCTACTCTAAAACCGAGAAGTGAATCTGGGATCCCTGTCGGATACTACTGTCACTGGAACCCCATGCAATTTGAGTATCTCCCGGATATACATCCTTGCCAACTTGTCCAACGAATCGGTCATCCTGATGGCTAGGAAGTGGGAAGACTTGGTAAGTCGGTCAACGATTACCCATATGGCATCATGTCCTGAACGTGCCTTGGGTAGCCTCGATACGAAGTCCATGATGATATGTTCTCACTTCCACTCTGGGATCGGTAAAGGCTGAAGTAACCCACCAGGGCGCTGATGCTCTGCCTTGACCTGCTGACATACCAAGCATTTAGATACAAAGTCGGCTATGTCTCTCTTCATCCCATGCCACCAAAATCGGGGTCGCATGTTTTGGTACATTTTGGTGCTTCCTGGATGCGTGGCAAACTTCGAGCTATGGGACTCCATCGTGAGTCCATTTTTAACTCACTGTCATCTGGGACACACACCCTGTCTTGGAAACGAAGTAATCCATTGGCAGAGATTCGGAATTCTGAGCTCCCTCCCTGTTCTGCATCCTTCCTGCAGGCTATCAGGGCGGGGTCAACTGTCTGGGCTTCCCTTATTCTCTGGATTAACTCGGGCTGGACTGTCAGGCGGCCCAAACATGTGACTCTCCTCATATCATGAAGTCGAACCTGTTGCGTGGCCCCAATTGGTCTGTATTCTGAAATCATCAAATGGGCTAAGATACCTGCACTTTTCCTGCTGAGGGCATCTGCTACCACGTTGCCCTTACCCGGATGGTATAAGATGTCACAATCATAGTCCTTAAGGAGTTCCATCCACCTTTTCTGACGCATGTTGAGATTCTTCTGAGTGAATATGTGTTTCAAACTCTTGTGATCGGTATAGATCTGAAAGGTCTCTCCGTACAAATAATGGCGCCAGGTTTTCAAGGCATGAATGATTGCGGCAAGCTCCAAGTCATGGGTGGGATAGTTCTTCTCATGATTCTTTAACTGTCTGTACCCGTATGCTATAACCTTTCCATGCTGCATCAGGACAGAACCCAAGCCCATATAGGAGGCATCACTATAAACTGTATATCCTCCCGATCCACTCGGTAAAGCCAGCATGGGTGCAGTGGTCAGCCGCTTCTTTAATTCTGAAAAACTTCTTTCGCAGTCTTCATTCCACTCAAACGTAGCATTCTTCTTTGTGAGTCGGGTTAGAGGAGCTGTTAGACTGAAGAATCCTTCAACGAACCTGCGGTAATAACCTGTCATTCCTAGGAAGCTACGGATTTCCTTAACTGATGTCAGCTTCTCCCAGCCAAGTACCACTTCAACCTTTTCGGGATTCACTGATACCCCTTCCTTCGATATGATGTGTCCTAGGAAGGCGGTCTGCTCAAGCCAGAATCTACACTTACTCAACTTCGCATATAACCTCTTGTTTCTAAGGACCTGCAAAACTTGGGCCAGATGGTGAGCATGTTATTCTCTGCTTTTTGAGTATACTAAGATATTATCGATGAACACGATGACAAATTAATCCAAGAATTCTCTGAAGACCCTGTTCATCAGATCCATAAAGATTGCTAGGGCATTGGTTAGCCCGAATGGCATGACTAGGAACTCATAGTGTCCGTACCTGGTTCGGAAGGCCGTCTTGGGGATGTCTTCTGTTCTTATCTTCACCTGATGGTAACCTGATCGTAGGTCTATTTATGAGAAGACCTGTGCACCTTGCAGCTGATCAAAGAGGTCATCAATCCGGGGAAGGGGATACTTGTTTTTGATTGTAACCTTGTTCAATCCTCTGTAATCAATGCACAGTCTCAACGTTCTATCTCCCTTCCTTGCAAAAGTGACTCCAGCACCCCAAGGGGAGACACTGTGTCTAATAAAACTATTGTCTTGCAATTCAGTGATCTGTTTCCTCAGCTCTTCCATCTTAATGCGGCTCATGCGGTAAGGAGCAACCGAAATGGGCTGGGTACCTGGTTGTAAGTCTGTAATGAACTCGACCTCTCTGTCCACTGACAAACCGGGCAGTTCATCCGGAAACACATCTAGGAAGTCTCGAACTACCAGAATCTCTTGAATACAAATTTCCTTCTTGGACTTGCCTAGTCAGAGAAAACAACAAGATTAAGGCACTAGAAGTTAAGAAAACTTGCCATCAAGGAATACGTACTGAATAATTTTATTAATTTATAAATGGCTCCTCGTTAGGAGAATTAAATACAACTTTCTTGTTAAAGCAATCTATGGTGGCGTGATATGCCGCTAGCCAATCCATTCCTAATATTACATCAAAATCTCCCGTGTCTAACCCTATCAGGTCTATACTCAGTTTTCTATTTGCTATCTCCACGGCACAAGCCCTATAGATAGCTTCCCCTAGTAGTGTTTCACCCCCGGCAGTAGACACAAACAACAATGATTCAAGTTTATCAGGTGATACATTAATTTTGGAAGCAAAAGCATGTGAAACAAAAGAGTGCGATGCACCAGTGTCAAATAAAACATGTGCAATATGGTCACAGATAGTATACATACCCTGTACTACATCCGGGTCGGCGTCGGTATCCTGCTGGGTAAGGTTGTAAGCTCTGCCCTGGATAGGAGGCCTCCCTTAATTCTGGTTCCTCGGGCATTCTCTGGCATAATGTTGGGCACTGCCACAAATGCGACAAGTGTTGTTGGGGTGGTAGCAGGGTCGGTCCCCGTGATCTCTGCTGCAGTGCTGACAGATTTTCCCACGTGCTGCCCCTGGAGCCTGAGGAGGGGCCTGGATGGCTGGTCTGGGCCTCTTATTTGGTTGGGCAGGCGCAGTAGGTGCTGGCCTGCGAAACGGAGCTGAGGGTCGAGAACTCCCTCCTGGCTGAGGACGGGTGCTAAAGCTTCTTTCCACGATCTGTGCCTTTGCTAGGATTGTTGAATATGTCTTGAGCTCTAGTACTAACAAGTGTTGCCTGATCTCTGGGCGGAGACCCGACTGGAATCTCCTGGCCTTTCGGCCCTCATCCATCAATGTCTCCGGGGAGTATCGGCTCAGCTCTAGGAACTTATGAGCATATTCTGATACTGTCATGTTTTCCTGAACCAGTTGAACAAACTCCATTTCCTTTAGGTGTCAGAGGTGCTCAGGGAGATACTCCGCATGGAAAGCCGCTAGGAACTGCTCCCAAGTGACTGTTGTAGGCAGGGTGGTCTGCTTGAGCTCCCACAAACGTCCTGCTTCCCCTACCAGCATGTAGGAAGCAAAGGCGGCTCTCTGCTCAAGAACTACTTCCAAGATCCTGAAAGCTCTCTCAGTCTCCGCCAGCCAGTACTGGGCCTCTTCAAAAGAGGATACCCCTGCAAAGATGGAGGGGTTCAGTCTCCTGTACCTATCTATGTAGCCCGGGTCGATCAAGGAAGGAGCGGGGTCCCGTAGAGGAAGGACTGGACCCGGTTGGGGATAGACTAGGGGTCTTGTGGTGGCACCTGCTGATATGCTGGGGGCACTGGGTCGGGCTGTGGCGGTGCTGGGTAGTACCGTGGCTGGGGCACCGGGTTGTACTGCGGCAGTGGTGCCGGGTGGTACTATGGAGGAGCAGGCTCGTGCCGAGGTGGCTCGGGATCAGCCTGCTGTAGCGGAGGCTCAACTTGCGGTAGTAGAGGAGGGTCAGGCAACTCTCTTCTCTCCCCTCGCCCTTGCTGGGCAGCTATGAATCCTTCCATCATCTCAAATAACCTGTCTACATCCTCCCGAAGTGAATTATCTCGGGGGTCTTCCTCTCCTCATCTCTCTGCACTTGCATTTCATAAGGAATGGTTGAGTAACAGTTTATCGGTGAATATTTCTATAAGCATTATTATGTAAGGGATGGGTCCGAGGAACGCGACTCTGATACCAACTGTAACGGCCCCGAAAATTTAAATAGAATATATGTATTAAAAATGTCAAATGCGGAAGCGTAATAAAAATTTTGATTAACATCTCTTACACAATAACCAAAACGTACTCAAAACATGAAAGAACAAACTAACTAAAAGAGATACTCGAAATAAGAACTATAAATATAGCTATGGAGTCTTTAGGCGTCCCCTTCGCCGTCTTCCAACGGAACGGGCTCGGGAACAATGTCTTCCTGATCTGAAATGGTTAAATAATGAATGAGCTACACCAGCCCAGTAAAGACATCACACTACCTCACCGCCATAGAAGTAAAGGTGGGTAGAAAACAAAAATGACCAATAGAGCATAATTTATAACGAACTCATTTATTAACATAAAAACCTTTACTGTCCACTTACCTCGGCGAGATCCATGAAAACAACATATGAAAACAATAACCTTATAATATCATGAAATCATACACACTTTATAACATAACATATATCACACCTTTACATTTCAATCATCAGGAAACAGATTTCCTCTATTACCAGCCTACTAGTATCCCTGGGGATCCATAGGGGGTCCCCTCTACACGTGAACTATTAACATTTACAACCTGATTCCAGGGCCCTCCCCATACCCCGTCCGGTATGGGCGCCAAAACCATGAACCTCAATACCCCGTC
This sequence comes from Carica papaya, assembly GCF_054855325.1. Lineage (NCBI taxonomy): Eukaryota > Viridiplantae > Streptophyta > Magnoliopsida > Brassicales > Caricaceae > Carica > Carica papaya. The sequence goes on from NC_142317.1 coordinate 16,497,780, forward strand.
CGGTATAAGGGTGAAACGGGCCGTCCCCATACCCTGTCCGGTATGGGCGCCAAAACACATAAGGTCTCCATACTCCGTCCGGTATGAGAGACCACGTTCCTGGTAGGGTTCCCTACGGATCCAGTCCGTCCACCATCTCCTAGGATATCTAGTCAGTCTGTCCACATTATCCACTTATCAATTCACATAACCCTTTTGCCTTTTTTCTTAATCTCAATCATCCAATCATACAAAACATATAAACCAGTAATTGACACCAAATAAGACAATACAGTACCGGGTTCACCATAATACAAACCATAATAAAAGGAACCATAGTTCATGCATACGAGACCATAACATAATTACATCAAACATCATACTGCATTTAATACTGGAAATTAAATCAAACAATAACATACCAACATTGTATCAGACTTGGGCTCCATTGGCAACCTTAATCAATTATACATCTATAAAGTCACACAATACAGTTTAATCATTTATTTAGCTTTAATACCGTGATAGGAAATAGGGTGAGGGGTCCTTACTTGTTTCGGGGTCTGAAATTGACTCTACAGTGCGCCTACGGGCTGTCTCTAATTTTCCTGAATTTTTCCCATAAAACTGAAAAGCACTACCGGTACCTGCACGTGACCCAAAAAAATCCCAAATTAGACCTATGGCCCCTTTCAGCCAATATCGAAATTTCGGCACGGCGGCTCCACCGTGCTCCGGCGATGGCGTTGCCGCAAGCGGCGGCGATTCGCCTCGAGTTAGCCGTTTTCGGTCGAATTCGACCACACTTGCATCGGTCCCTGCGATAAAACAACCCTAGGGCCCTCGGTGGGCCAAAAAATCACGAAAAACTGAAACTTACCTGCGGTGGTGCTCTCGGGTGCGGCAGCTCCTCCGGCGTGAGTCGTGTTTTGATGTTTGGCTCCAATCAACCTGTAGAGAAAAGAACAGTGATCACAGTGGTATAAAATTTGCATCGAACGGAGGCCGGGAAGGGCCTCATCGGAGTAAAAACCGAGGGGCGCGACGGCGCCGCTGGGCTTCGGCTGGGTTTTCCAACCGTTTGGCTGGTGGTTTGGCTCCAGTTTGGCCATAGGCGGACTCAGCATCGAAAAACGAGCCAGGAAGAGAAAATTTACCTCGATCGGCGGTCGAAAACTTCTCCGGTGCGGTGGTAGGTGGCGACGGCCGGCTCCTCCAGCATCTGGTTCTTCTTCTTCGGCGAGGCACTGACGACTAGGATTTTTGTGGTCAAGTGTGGGTGGGGTTATTTATACCATTTGTCTTTTAATCTCAACCGTCCATCAAGATTAAATCTGGACCGTTCGATCGCGATTTAATTGGGATTAAATTTGGACCGTCCATCGCGATGCAATCTGAGCCGTCCGTGCACGCGGGAACGGATCTGGGCCGTCCGATCGCTTGCACGCAGATCGCCCACTTGGCCCGTTCCCTGGTCAACGTTGCCTTGCCATGCAGCGGGTCCTGGCTGGCCGGGGCTGCTGACCGGGCCGCTGACGTGGCTGCTGAGGTGGGTGCTGACGTGGCACAATTTTTTTAAATTACGTTTTGACCCTTGGTTTTCGATTTTCTCTTCAAAAACACCCACAGAATCCAAATTTTCATCCCTTTTTCCCAAAATCAATTTCAATTAAATCTAAATAATATTTTTACCTAATTTTATCATTATTATTATTTTTATTTTCATTAAATTAAATTAAATTAAATAAAAATCAAATAAATAAAAATAAAAATAATAAAATAAATTTTTATTTTACTTGGGTGTTATAGAGTGTCTGGTTGTATTTGAATGATTCAAATCTTTGTGCAAGGAATGGTTTCGAGGAATACGACTTTGATACCAACTGTAAAGAACTAAAATTTTTAGAAAATAAATATATATTGTATTAATAAAAGAATGGCGGAAGTAATTTAGAGTTTAGGGTTTACATTCCTTACACAGTAAATCAGGATATCCAATATGGCTACGAAAATGTCTCTTTAAGGAAGTTCAAATAACAAAATAAATAAATAAAAGAAAACATAACTAAAAATCCTATGGGGTTAACCTCCATCGGACAACTCTGATGGGATTCGGGAGGCAACCTTTATTTACAACCTTCTGACTATTCAGGATATGGATCTGTGTCTTTCTAATATGAAATGGTTATATAAGGGAGATGAGCTACATTAACCCAGTAAGAATATTACACTTAACACCGACACGGAAAACCAAAGGTTGGTAAAAATTATTAAACAACCAATGGAGCCATTATTTCTTTTTAAATAAATTCGTTTAACTTAAAAATCGTTATTTCATACTTACCCTTATGAGTTTCTAAAATCGACCTATAAGGACAATAACCCGAATAACATTTTTATTTCACACTTAAAGGAACAATAGTAATAAACTTACCTCCTTACCTGCTTATCAGTATCTCTGGGCATTCATAGTGTTATGCCCCTATACATGAATCTAATATCTAATTATAAATTAACCGGCCGTCCTCATACCCCGTTCGAAATTGAGGGCCAAATATACCACCACCTCAATACCCCGTTCGGTATAAGGGTGAATTTATACTTTTCAAATCATTCCAGTATAGGACTTTTCAGCCCCGTTCGACTGAGATAATATCCATGATATGGTTTTTCTATGCATCGGGTCCGTACACACATACTCAGGTACCCGATAAGCCCTTTAGCATATATATGCACATCATTCACCAACCATTAATAACGCGCAACGAACTCATTCTATATTTACAGAACAATATAGTGATAATTATACAAGTAGTATAAATTAATAGATTAACAACTAAGAGAGACATGATTAAGGCATTTATTGCAAACCAATCAACAGATGAGGACAACACGGGTAATAAACTAAATAAACGAGAAAGTAATTAAAATCAATAAATTAAAGCGCACGATGTAACAGTAAGCATTTTAGGTAGTATAGAAGAAAATATACAACCAAGCTATGACAAATATATATTAATCGATTTTGGCTCCACTATTGACTTGTAATTAATTTAGAAATTTCTATTTTTTTACAAAACACACCGATTATTAATTATTAGACTTTAATTTACCGTAACGGGAAAAAATAGTGAAGGATTCTTACCCCGGATCGGTGTTCGAAATACTATTCTTCTCCTGGCGATTCACGAATTTTCTGAATTTTTTCGGCAGAATAAAAAATACGCGTCACATATTCAAAAATATTCCAAAAAGGCCAAAATAAATGTTTTTAAAATTTTTCAGTTGGTTTAGGATTCTGGCACGGTGGCACCAGCTCCATCACCCACGGCAGCGGTTCCTCTTAGCCTAGCTATTTTTCAGCCAGATTTGGTTGATTTTACATGGAAAACTATAAAAAACAAGGTTAGGGAGCCTCTGTCGATCAAAAAAGATAAAAACCGAGACCCTACCGGCGGAGGGGTCTCCTTGTACGGCGGCTTTTCCATTCCTCTTTACGGTCGGGGTTTTTCTTTAGTAACCTACATAAAAAAGAAACGAGGAACACGATGGTCAAAAAATAAAAAAATGAGAAACAGAAAGGGGTTCATCAAAGGGGGTTTCAGGTTGCGACCGCAGCTTTTTTGCTAAGCTCTGCTCGCAGTTTCCAGCTCATCCATTGGCCTTTCAGCTCTGATATGGGTGTGAGAAGGTTCAGAATTCAATTTCAAGAAAAGGGGGGGAAAAATTTACCTTTCTGGCGTCAACAATGGCTCTGATACGGCGGCGACAATGCCCCTCAAGTGGCTAAGCTTTCATCTGACCGCCCTTCTTCTTCTTCTCCGATCAGAGGTGTCGGCTAGGGTTTTGAGAGCCGACTGAAAGTCTCTCTTCCCCTAATCCTGATCGTTCATTCGTGTTGACATAAAGCAAGGAGAGCTATCCAATTCAAAGCCCATTTAGGTTGATCCATGTGCAAATCTTGACCGTCTATCGTGATCAAATCTAGCCGTCCGATAGTGTATAAAGAGGATACGGATCTGGGTGGTCCGTGCGTGCGAGATGCGATTTGGGCAGTTTGATCTGCTAGCATGCAGATCGCCCATGTGGGAATGTGTCCATGTGTCAGCCACGTGGTTCATTGAGACTGGTCGCGTTGCTGATGTGGCAATCCACATGGCCAAACTTTTGAAAAGTTTATTTTTACCCTAGTTTTTCATATTTCTTTTCAGATAGATCCTCTCTTATTTCTACTTTAACCCTGATTTTTGAAAATATTTTCAAATGCATTCAAAACTAAATTTTTATAAAAAATTCATAAAAATTAAATTTTATATTATTTTAATTTATTTTTTTATTAATATTAAATTATCCCAAGCCAAATTTTTGTGCCCAGGTGTTATAGCTAGTGTAATTCATTCTCACTTATTTAATCATTTCATATCAGAACGACCAAAATTCAGATCCTGAACAATAAGAAAGTTAGCCACTAAAGGTTGCCTCCCGTCTCCCATCAGAGTTGCGCTGCGAATGTCGACCTTATAGTTTTCTAATTATATTTCTATTTTTGTTATTTTAATTTCCTTTAAGGGGCATTTCCGTAACCCTATTGGGTATTCCTATTTAACTGTGCAAGGAATATAAATTCTAGACTCTAAACTGCTTCCACTAAGTAATAAATTTAAGCATTATTTTATTCTCCTACTTTTAGCCTTTTACAGTTGGTATCAGAGTCGCATTCCTCGAATCTATTCCTTGACAAAAATTAGAATCATTCAATACAACCCAACTCTGAACCATTCGTTGTGAAATGTAGGTACAAAAACATGAGGAGAGGAAGACCCCCACTGAACAGAATAACCCAAGATAGGTTGCTTTGAAAGGATGTCGATCGATTTTTCGAGATACTAGAAAGACTCATCTTTGCGCAGCAAGTTAGGGAAGAGAGGAAGGAGCTGTCTGATCCTCCACCATTGCCATAGTATGACATACCCCTATAACGAGTGGATCTAGTGCCACTTCGATACAACTCTACTCCTTTAACGTATCATTCGGTACTACCACAGTACAATCTGATGCCCCCACTATACAAACAAGTGTCGCCACAAGGTCATCCGATCCCTCCCTAATATAATCCAGTCCCTCTTCAACAGGACCCAACTCCACATGTGATGGACCCAAGTTACATTGAGAGGTACAAAAGACTTAACTCATCTACTTTTGCAGGGATATTCACTTTTGAAGAAGCTAAGTACTGGTTAGCAGAGAAGAGAAGGCCTTTGCAACTCTTGGGGTGGTTCCTGAACAAAAGGTCATACTTGCCACTTACATGCTCGTGGGTGAGGCAGAGCATTGGTGGCAACTGAAATAGGTCACCCTACCCGTTTTGATCACTTGGGAATAATTCTTAGCAGCTTTCAATGCAGAGTACCTCTCAAAACACCTTCGACATTTGAAGGAGATGAAGTTTACATACATGGTCCAGGGTGATATGACAATGTCTGAGTATGCTCAGAAATTTTTGGAGTTGGGCCGATACTCTCTTGAGAGCAGGATGAAGGTAGAAAGACGAAAAAATTTGAGTGGGGCCTCCATCATGAGATTAAGGAACAACTATATGTATTTGAGCTCAGCATATATTCAGCAGTTTTGGTCAAGGCAAAGCTGATAGAAAGGAACCTCCGCATCTTTCCTCCAATAGTGGGCAATTCCAGGCCTCTAGTTCCACATCGCAGTCCACCACCTACTGCACCGATTCAACAAAATAAGAGACCTAAGCCTGTAACTCAAGTTCCTCCTCAGGCCCCGACAACAGGATGCAGCAGGACTTGTCAGCACTGTGGCAAGGACCATGGGGACCGACCCTGCTATCCCTTCAACAACACCTGTCGCATATGTTAAAGTGTCCAACACTACGCGATAGAGTACTTGCAGAATTAGAATTAGGGCATACCTCCAGTCCAGAGCAGAGTCTATACCCTCACCTAGTCAGATGCTAAAGCTAACCCCAATGTGATATAGAATACATATACTATTTGTAATCACCTTACATATGTTTTAATTGATATTGGTGCTTCATATTCTTTTGTTTTACATGCTTTTGTAAAAAAAAATTAAATTTGTTACTTGAACTCCTTGATTCTGTGCTGTTTGTATCTATACCTTAGAATGGGACACTATTAGGAAATATTATATACAAAGCTTGTATCGTAGAAATAGCATGTAGAAAATTAAGTGTAGACCTGATTGCACTAGACATGAGAGATTTCGATGTAATTCTAAGAATAAATTGGTTAACAGTATATCACGTTACCGTGGATTATTTTTATAAGAAGCTTGTATTCAACCTTCCTAACGAAGAGTTCTTCATAAATTAATATAGTTTTAGATATTATTCACTCATAGTAACCGTATTGTTTATTAGATGTCTTAACTTAGCTATTCTTTTCTATATTAGGCAAGTCTACGAAAGAAAATTGCATTCAAGAGATTCCTGTGATCCTTGTTTTTCGGACGTATTTCCCGATGAACCATCAAGACTCCCGGTAGACAGAGAAGTTGAATTTGCATAGATGAGGCATTGCATCCAGCCCATTTCAGTTGCCCCCTACTAAATGAGTCATGTTGGGATGGAAGAACTAAGGAAACAGATCAATGAATTATAGGATAATGGGTTCATCCGACACATAATATCTCCTGGGAGGTGCTGGAGTCACGTTCGCAAGCAAAATGATGGGTGTTTTAGGTTGTGTATTGACTATAGGAAATTGAACAGGGTCACCATTAAGAACAAGTAACCCCTCCCCGTGATTGATAATCTTTCTAATCAGTTATAGGGTGCTTAAGTTTTCTTGAAGATTAACTTATGTTTGGGTTACCATCAGGTAAAGATTAGGGCAGAAGATATCTTCAAGACGGCCTTTAGAACCCGATATGGGCACTATGAGTTCCTGATCATACCATTCAGGTTAACCAATGCACCTGTCATCTTTATTGACTTGATGAACAGGGTTTTCAGGTAGTTCTTGTATTAATTCGTCATAGTATTTATTGATGATATCATGATCTATTCAAAGAGTAGAGAGGAACACGTTCAACATCCGACTCAGATTTTACAGGTTCTAAGGGAAAAGAAACTATATGCAAAATTGAATAAGTATGGGTTTTGACTTGAGCATACTTCCTTCCTATGGCACATAATATGAAAGGATGGGATGTTAGTGAATCCCGAGAAGGTTGATGTAGTAATGGGTTAGAAGCAGTTGACTTTGGTTAATGAAGTTCGAAGTTTTTTGGGCATGACAAGTTATTACCGTAGATTTGAAGAAGGGTTTTCAAGCCTAGCCGCCCTCATGACCTGACTTACGAAGAAAAACGTCAAGTTTAAGTGGAATGATAAATGTGAAAAGAGCTTTACAGAACTCAAGAAACAATTGACTACCACGTCAGTTTTGGCTCTACCGAGTGGGACAGGTGGATATACAATATAGAGTGATGTGTCCTACTAAAGACTAGTTTGTGTTATGATGCAGCACAGAAAGATCATAGCCTATGGGTCTAAACAGTTAAAAACTCATGAAAAGAATTATCCCACCTACGACTTGAAACTTGCTGCCATTATTCACGTTTTGAAGACCTGACGCCACTACTTATATGGGGAGACATTTAAAATTTATACAGACCATAAGAGCTTAAAGCATATATTCACCCAGAAGGATCTCAACATACGTCAGAGGCATTGGATAGAGCTCCTTAAAGACAACGATTTTAAAATCTTGTATCACTCGGGTAAGGATAATGTAGTAATCGCCGTTCTCAATAGGAAGAGTGCATGTATGTTGGCTCACATAATGGTTTCTGTATGCGGGGTAATAAATGTTATGCAGTAGATACAGATCCAAAATTGGAAAAGGGCCACATGTCTAGCCCATCTAGCAGTCCAACCTGAATCGATTCAGAGAATAAAAAAAGTTCAACTGACTGATCCCACTCTAGCAGCTCTCAGAAAGGATACAAGATGGGGTTTAAATTCAAAATTCTGAGTCTCTACCAATGGGTTGCTCAGATTCAAGAACAGGGTATATGTTCCAAATGATAGTGAACTAAAAAATGATATCATGATAATGGCTCACAGTTCAAGGTTCACCATGCATCTTGGAAGTATTAAGATGTATCAAAGCATACGATCCCGATTCTGGTGGAGCGGGATGAAAAGAAAAATTGTTGATTTTGTCTCCAAGTGTCTTGTATGTTAATAGATTAAGAAAAAACATCAATGCCCAGACGGGCTACTTTAGCCATTACAATACCGGAATAGAAATGAGAACATATCACCATGAATTTCATAATAGGATTACCTAAGGCACGCTCGAGCATGACGCAATCTAGGTAATTGTGAACCAACTCACTATGTCATCTCATTTTTTTGCCATAAGAATGATTGATTCCTTAGACAAGCTAAGTAGAATTTATATTTGGGAGATAGTTAGGTTACATGGAGTTCTAGTAACGATGGTATCAGATAGGGACCCCAAGTTCACATCTCAATTTTGGACAAATTTTCAGCAAGTAATGGGGACGAAACTGTCCCTTAGCACAACATTCTACTCTCAAACAGATGAACAATCAAAACGAACCATTCGTACGATGGAGGATATGCTCAGGGCTTGTGTTCTAGACTTCAAATGGTATTTTGACGGCTACCTACCCCTGATAGAGTTCGCCTACAATAACAGTTATCAAGCAAGTATTTGTATGGCTCCGTATGAGGCATTGTATGACCGACCTTGTAGATCATTGATTTGTTAGGAAGAGGTGGGTGATAGAAAATTGATTGGCTCAAACCTTGTAGATGAGACCACAATGAAGATAGTTAAAATCAAGAAGGACATTCAGACAACCAAGAGTAGACAGAAAAGTTATGCAGACATCCGAAGGTGAGATTTAGAATTCGAGAAGGGCAATTGAGTGTTCCTTAAGGTCACCCCATTTAAGGGTATTAGCATGTTTAGAAAGAGGGAAAAGTTGAATCTCCGATTCATCAGACCATTTGAGATCTTAGACAGGATTGGTATGTCCGCCTACAGATTAGCATTATCTCTAGAACTATCCAGAGTTCATAATATATTTCATGTGTCTATACTATACAAGTACAACCCGGACCCTCACATGTCTTGTCTTATGAGCCACTTTCACTTCAGGAGGATCTATCCTATAAAGAGGTACCAGTTGGTATTTTTGACTGGAAGAGCTGTGCTTCGCAATAGAGAAATTCTCTTTGTCAAGGTAATATGGCAAAATCACTCAAAGGATGAGGCCACTTGGGAGTTGGAATAAGACTTTAGGGCCTAATACCCTCAATTGCTTTACTAGTGAGAGAGTGATAAATTTAAGGGACAAATTTTTCTTAAAGAGGGGAGATTTATAATACCCGAACCCATAATTTAGGCCCAGGATAATCAAATTATAACAATAAATAATTTAGAAAAATTTAATTTCCAATTTTTATTTAAAATTTTGAAGAAAATTGTATTTTAGGTATATTTGAAAGCAATTTTAAAAATCAGGGCCAAACTAGATATAAGAGAGGACATGCTTGAAAGAAAATATGAAAAAATGGGACAAAAGTGAAAATAATAGAAAAGTGGCCATGTGGACCGTCACGTTAGCAGTGCGACCAATTGTTGTGCGCCGCGTGATAGACACACGGACACGCATCCATGCAGGAAGCAACGTAGGTAATCCGCGTGCCAACAGATCCAATGGCCTAGATCTCCTCCTGCACACACAGACAGCTTAGATCTGTTTTCGTTTTAAGTGCGATCGAACGACTATATTTAATCCAATCGTGTGGTCCATACTTGTTCCTCAAATAAAAGTTATCCAATGGCTGGGAATGGGCCACATCTCCTCGAATGGACAGCTTGAATTTAATGAAAAAGAGTATTTAAACTCCTCTTCTCATAAAATCTTAACCTGAGCTGCAACTGACTTCGTCGGAGAAGAAGAAGAACGGCAGCCAGAAGGAAAGTTGACCACCATCACCGCCCGCATCGAAGTCGCCGCTGACACCGTTTTTTCCCCTTTTCTGCTTCAAAATTTGATTCTAAGCCTCCCCACACCTATATCGGCACCGAAAAGCCAAAAGGGAAGCTATAAATCGAGAGCATAGCTCGGCTAAGTCGCCGCACTCGTGACCCAAAACCTCTCCAGTGAGCCTGATCCCACTTTTCGTTTCCTCTTATTTTTTGACCATTAAATTCCTAACCCTTTTTTGGTGTAGGACAACCCAAAAAAATCCTTGGCCGCGAGAAAGGAACGACATAATCGTCATACCAGAAAATCACCCCACCGGTAAGCTTCAATTTTTTTCTTTTTTCGGCCAACAGAGGCCACCTAACCTCAAATCTTGTAGGCTTTTGCACAGGACCGGCCAGAAATTGGCCAGATCGAAAGGAGACACTACCATGGGCGATGCATGGGCGATGGCGTCGGCACCGGAGCACGGTCGCAGCACCGTGCCAGAACCTTAAACTGGCTGAAAATTTTTAAAATCCTTATTTTTGGCCTTTTTGGTATTTTAGGATATGTGATATGTATTTTCAATTTTCGCAGAAAAAACTCAAGAAATCCAGGAACTACTGATAAGTGTAGTGAAAATGTGGTGTTTCGAACACCGACCTATGGTAAAAATCCCTCACCCTTTCTCCCGTTACAGTTAATTGAATTTTAAATAATAATAAAGGTTAAATTTATGAATATTGGCAACCTTTTATTAACGAAATACAGGTCACCGATAGAGCCAATAACTGGTTAGTGTATAGCTTATTTGTGTTGCCTATTTGTTTCTATGTTGCCTAAATTTCTTACTGTTACATTATGTGCTTTAATTTATTAATTTTAATTGTCTTCTCGTTCATTAGCTTACTCAATTATTTTATCCATATTTGTTAATTGGTATGAAATAAATGCTCTACAACGTTTTCTTAGTGATTAAAGTACAAAATTATATTGTCATTTAATTGTCGTTATAATGTCCTGGAATTATGAAACAAGATTTTTGTGTGTAATTAATGATTAGTTGATAATGAGGATATGTATGTGAAAGACTTATCGGGTATTATGGAAAAGGATTTACGGACCCGATACATTGGACAAACCCTGTCGTGGACATTATCTTAGTTGAACGGGGTTGAGAAGTCCCATATTGAAAGAGGTTGGGAAGTATTTGTTCACCCTCATACCAAATGGGGTATTGAGACGGTGGTACGTTTGGCACCCATTATCGGACGGGGTATGGGGACGACCGATTATTTAGTAGATTGGATATTGGGTCCATGTGTAGGGAAAACCCCTATGGACCCTCAAAGATATCGGTAAGTAAGTGAAAAGGTATGGTTTGATTTTTGTTATCTCTTAAAATTTTTAGTGAATTGTTATCTTGATTATTGCCCTCACAAGTTGTATTTTAGAACCTAAAAGGTGAGTATGAATTATATTTTAAAAAAATAAATGAGTTTACCAAAAAAGAAAAAATGGTTTCGTTGGTTATTTTGTGATTTTTACTAACATTTAATTTTCTGTATCGGTTGTTAAATTTTGATATTCTTACCGGGGTAGTGTAGCTCATTTCTCTTATTTAACCATTTCAGATCAGGACGTCCAATATTCGGATCCTGAATAGCAAGAAAGGTAGCCAATAAAGGTTATTTCCCATCTCCCATCAGAGTTGCAATGCGGAGGTCGACCTTATAGTTTTTCAATAATATCCTTTAAGGGGGCATTCATGTAGCCCTATTGGGCATTCCGATTTAACTGTGAAAGAAATGTAAACTCTAGACTCTAAACTGTTTTCGCTAATTAATAAATTTCAACATTATTTTATTCTCCTATTTTTGGGCTTTTACACTTCTACCCCTGGATTATCTTTTTTTTTTCTCAAAAACCCATTTGTAGCCTACCACCTTTTATCCCTCTAGCAATGGCATAAGCTCCTTAGTTTGATTATTTTGAAGTGACTCAATTTCTTTACCCATAACACTAACCTATTGATATACATCTAAATTAGAAATAACTTCCTTATAACTATCAAGTTCCTATAAGTCAACTGTCTCTACAACTAACAAGACTTACGCAACTAGATTTCTATACCTCTAGGATGGTCTAATTTATCTTCTTTTTCTATCTGTTGCACTGCTATATGATTGTTGTTAATTAAATATACCATCACACCTTATTGATGAAGATCTCTCACCTCATTCTCTATATTATTGGACTGAACTGCTAGAGTATCAATATCTAACTCTACTAGTTCTCTGATACTGTGATCTTATTATGTTATTGCTTTTTTTTACAGCATAATGAAATAAATTCATTAAAGGTCATATATCTGTTGATAATTAATTATGAAGACTTTGGATTATTGCACTATAACCTATAATCTTTCACTCCATATGTATACACTAGGAATATCTATTTTTTTGACTTTGGCCAAGCTTACCATTTATCACATGAGAATAAGTCGGACAACAAAATACTCTCAACTAAAAATAATCAGTAAGTGATGCAAACTATACCGCAAAATGAGTTTGCATTCAGTAGTTATAAATGAAGATCTATTAACTAAAAATAAGCAGTATTAACAGTCTCATCCTAAAATTCCTGTCCCAAACTTGAATGTGACAGCATGTTTCGTATCATATCACAAAGTATTTTATTCATGCATTCTACGGTACCACTTTGTGATGTTTCTATACAAGTGTAGTGTCTCACTATATTTTCTTTACTTCAGTAAATGTATGATTGCAAAATTCTAACTTATTATTAGTTCTAAGACACTCGACATTTCTTTCTGTCTATTTCTCAATCATGATCTAATAATGGACAAATGTTGAAAATACCTCATTTTTTGATTTTATAATATACACCCAAACCATTCGAAAGTAATCATAAATCAAAGTCATGAAGTATCTAACACCACTTTTAGAGGGAATCTGTTTGAACCTCATAAATCAGAATAGATATAATCCAACTTATCTTCGGTCTTATGCATTGTCTTTTTATTGAACTTCGTTCTGGTATGTTTGCCAAACACACAGTATTTGTAAAAATTTGTAGCTTTCTTTTTATACCTGTTTAACAAATTCTATTTGCTCAAAATATATAACTCTTTGTCACTCAAATGACCCAAATATAGATGCTACAACTTAGTATGATTCTGATCACTACTCTCTAATGTTATAATAATTTTCCCTAAAACTATAATATCTTAAAGAATATATAGTGTAGACTTCAAATTGTCTTTCATGAATACTATTGAGCATTTGCAAGCTTTGAGAATACCATTTTCTGCATGTTATTTGTAACTATAAAAATCAAGTATAGAAAGAGAAATCAAGTTCCTCTTATTTGTAGAACGTGTCAGCATTCAATAGCTCAAACAACTCTATTAAACATTCTCAATATGATATTACCAAACCCACCTACAAATAACGAATTATTATTACTCATACACATGGTACCATTCATCTGTTTATAAATAAGAAACCAATGCTTGTGTGGATATGTATAGAATGTAATACTAGAATCAAGGACCCAAAATTTTTTTTCCATCATTCGAACTTATAGATAAAACTTCCTTAATAGAACTTATCACTATTATCAGAATTATCAATATCAATAATTTTTTATATAATTCTTTTGCTTTTTTTCTTTTTTATCTCTCAATTTAGAACAATCTCTCTTAAAATGACCATGGTCCCTAAGTTCAAGCAGCTTGCTTTCTCAACTCTATATTTTGATATGGCCTTTGAATTCTTCTTCTGAGAAGAATTATTCATTGTTTGTGTTTTTCCCCTACTCATCAAATTCTCCTATATTTTTCCATTTTTTGGAAAGTTCTTTTTTTTTTTAGCTCTTTTAGTTTTGTTGCTTACTAACATCATATAATGAAATACTATCATTCCCATAGAGTTAAGTATCAACAAAAGCTTCATAAGAGTATGACAACGAATATAATACAGTCATTTCTTCGAGAACTAGCCCTTATACTAAAAGATGGAAGTTATTGTAGAAATTAAAATTCAAGAAAGTCACAAGCTTATATGGTGGAGATCCCTACAAAGAAGTCTATCATGTTCGTCTATCAAATCCATGCAAGATATTAGATTATGTTTCTTAAATAGATGTGACAAAGATATGTACGAATATGTGCTTCTTAAATGTTACTTAAAATGATGTCTGGGGCACTATTGAAAAGTAGTTTAACTACTTAATTAATCATCACCTCTATAAATTTTGGTGCCTTTTGGAACCAACTTTTTCTCTTTGCTTCCAATATAATTAATATGGTTTGTTATTAGAGAAATAAAGCTATTCATGATGATAATAAAATCAGTCTCATTGCATGCATTGCTAAGATTAAAGGTAGTTTTCATAGGGTAGATAACATCCTCATTCCCACAAAGCAAAAGTGGTCCAACATGATTCAAGTAGATGGGTATAAATGGAAGATTACCTGTGATTAGTTGCCAAGGATGAAGATGTTTTTCCTACAATTGTTTTATTCGGCCTTGTCAGTTCCCTGATCATGCTTGGGTTAAAAAGGTCGCTTTTCCTAGCCCTCTTCATGAGGAAGTTAAAGCCCTCCTCAAAGCTACCAAAGTGCTAGAAATTTAGGGTTTTCTAGAGGACTCATCTACAACGGCTCATTGCTTGCTATTTATCCCTTAAAACAATTTTAACCTAATTCTTAATTAGAGTATTCGGCCTATTATCAAGTAAATTGGGTATCTGTAGACTGAGCTTCAATGTGTATGGAACTAGGTTCCAAGAGAAACTGATATGCATGCCCAAAATGGATTGCTAAGTATAATTTTGAAGAGTCATTTTATCTAGAATTTCTAGGTGCTATGAACTTTTTTTATCTTGATATGTAATTGTTTGCATTGTGTTCTTCTCTTTATTATATGGCTTACGAATTTGTCCAAAAAAAATCAAACAAAGAAACAAAAAAGCATTGACTATGAACCTGAAAAAAAAAAAAAAAAAAAAAAAAAAAAGTCTCTTCAAGTAAAATGCTTAATTAATGTGATTTAAAAAATAAAAATTTAAAGGAAAAATATAGATAATATAAATTAAAACATATGAAAAAAATATTTTTACCCTTAAATTTAATATTTTAATTTTCTTAATACAAAGTAATATATATATATATATATATATGATAGATAAGAGTTGAATATCAAACTTCCTATTTGAGGAAGTGAAGAGGTACCACTGGATCTAAAAATTAAGTGTCAATTCAATATTTAGTTAAATGTAAAAATTGTTAATTGATGACATGATTAATAATGTTATAACATCAACAATTACTTAATTTTTGAAATTTGAATTTATTTTTTTTATTAATAAAAAATTATTTTTCAAGTACAATATAATATATGGGGCACTCTTAAAATGACGTTTGACTGAAATCATTTTGTTATTTATAAAAAAGAAATGGTTTAAAATATATATTTTCGAGTAACCCACGCCTCTTTGAAAAGAGGGAAAAAATAATAATGGTTAGAAGGAAACTATAAAATAAAACAAAGCTGTTGGTTAACCGTAAAGAACCCGCCAAAATGCTAACACTATCACCACCTGCCTCCTTCTCTACTACCACCGTCACCCCCACATCTCCTCCCAACTCCAATCATTCTTCTTCCTTCCACCCAATCAGACGCCGCCACCTCATCACCCTTCTCCCCTTCTGCCTCACCCCACTTTCTCCATCACCCGCCAATGCCCGCGGCCTCTTCCAGATGCCGCCCTCTCGCCTCACCAACCGGTAATTCTATTAAACCCCACTTCCGTCTTCCCTATCTACTTTTTTCTATCTGTTTCCAAAATTTTCCACACAGAAAACAAGGGTTTTCCCTGATGTAATGCGTTGCTTACTTGAAGAGGTATGAGGGTCTTACATTTTTTTTTTTTTTTTTGCTTTGGTTTTTCTGTTTTCTGGGGTTTTGTAAAGGTACTATTTGGTGAGGGCAGGGGAATCTGAATACGAGAGATTGGGTATAATCAACACGAATCCAGTTGCCAAAACCTCGGTTGATAGTGGGTTGTCGGAGAAGGGGAAGAAGCAGACTGTAAACGCTGCTTTTGACTTGAAGGCAATGGGGGCCTGCGATAGGAACTGTTGGATTTGGCCTTCTATCACTCAAAGAGCTTATCAGGCTGCCGAGATTATTGCTGCCGTCAATGGAGTTAGTCGTAGGTATGCAAATCACGTTCTTCTTTCCTTTTTTTGGGAAGAATTATTCATGAATTGATGTAGGTTTTTGGAGTACTGAACATGGAACCATGGATAAACATCAGGCTTGTCAGTACAAAATAGGAACATTGTTGAGATTATCAATTTAGGGAAAACAGAAAATTATGAAACAAAAGATGTGCGAACTCAACCTTCAATGCTTACTCTGAATTTCTTTGCACCAAGTGAATTTGTGGATATCATTTGTGATTTTCTTTAAAAAAAAGTGAAGATGTGGATATTATCTAATTCCTTTGTTTCTTATACCATTATGGTCACATTGGTTTAATTTCTGTTATTCTTTTTTCTTTTGTTTCAGTTAATTACTGGACTTATATGTCAATTTTATGCATGTATTAGTGATCCAATGGTGAAAGGATGGAATTTTTGCAAGTTTTGGAAGGCCATTGTAGTATGAAGGAGTTGTGGGTATCTTTTGGTATAATATGATTTAGCTTTTGCCTGTTGGTCAAACCCTTATGCTATGCTGGTTGCAGTTATATAGTTCCTGAATATAGCTTCCTTGATGCTAGAGGACTGGGGGCTTATGAAGGCAAGAAACTGGAAACCATTTCAGAAGTAATATTCTCTCTTTTTATTTTTAAATTCTGGCATTATATATGTAGGTTGTTACATTCAGATTTTGTTCAAGTCCAAGTACTCTACATATATTGGAATCAGAAAAATCATATACCGCCAGTAGGTGGAGCTAGGGACTAGAGTGTATTTCTGTATATATCATTAGTAGTTAATAATTACACCAAGCATTGGACCTATGATCAAATATCCAAGTAAAATTCCATATGTTGCTTTTCTAAGCTATAGCTATACTGTCAAAATGAAACCTCTCTTAACATGTGTTGATCCATCTTCGTTTTCAAGCATCTATAGTTGCTAGTTTCAAATGGTTCAGGTATATGCATCGGACAGTCTCTCTCCGACAATTAAGCCTCCTCCCATAGATGACGGTACCCCAAATGAAAGCGTTTCTGATGTGTTTGTTCGAGTGACACAGCTCATGTCAATTCTTGAGACTCAGTACTCTGAGGACACCGTGATAATTGTCTCACCTGATTCTGACAATTTGACAATCCTGCAAGCTGGTCTCCTTGGACTCGACCTCCGAAGGTATATTCCCAATCTTAAGTTCCTGACATATACTCATCAAGGACTTTTGGACATGGCTTTAGACAAACACCTCAAATAATAATTGTCTATGACTCTTGTTCATCTGTTATTTCAGGCATAGTGATCTTTCATTTGCCCCTGGAGAAGTTCGATTTGTTGATGCAAGTAGCATACCTAAGTACAAACAACCAGCATCTGCTGTATATAAATGTTTAAACCCACCAAAATGTAACTAAAATAATTTCTTCAATGAATCTGCATGTACATCTGAATATCAAAGACATCAGTTCAACTGGGTCTTTGCACGTTTGGTATAAATATTTTTCATCGTTTTGTTCATACTCCTTGACGATTGATGAGATGAAAATCATATTTTTTTCTTGTTACCGTTACAGAATCCAAGAAAAATAATCCTGAATACTTTCTGCAGTTTGCTAGTTTTTGCCGTATACAAAGTGGCATATATGATGTAGAAGAAGAATTTGCAGTAGAATCTGTTGATGTCGAAAACTAGGGCAGCTGACTGACATTAAGAAAGTTAGATAATTTTGATATGCCTACAAAACAAACATAGAGATGAGATGAATTTTTCTCTAATAGTCAATCTATGCCTTAGCTTGAGGCTCATCTGTGCTTTGTAATTCAAATCCATCTTATTATAACCTTCAATGTTACAAGTTTCTTATATGATGTAGAAGAAGAATTTGCAGTAGAATCTGTTAATGTCGAAAACTAGGGCAGCTGACTGACATTAAGAAGGTTAGATAATTTTGATATACTTACAAAACAAACATAGAGATGAGATGAATTTTTCTCTTATAGTCAATCTCATGTCTTAGCTTGAGGCCCATCTGTGCTTTGTAATTCAAATCCATCTTATTATAACATTCAATGTTACAAGTTTCTTATATGATGTAGAAGAAGAATTTGCAGTAGAATCTGTTGATGTCGAAAACTAGGGCAGCTGACTGACATTAAGAAGGTTAGATAATTTTGATATACTTACAAAACAAACATAGAGATGAGATGAATTTTTCTCTTATAGTCAATCTCATGCCTTAGCTTGAGACCCATCGATGCTTTGTAATTCAAATCCATCTTATTATAACCTTCAATGTTACAAGTTTCTTATATGATGTAGAAGAAGAATTTGCAGTAGAATCTGTTGATGTCGAAAACTAGGGCAGCTAACTGACATTAAGAAGGTTAGATAATTTTGATATACCTACAAAACAAACATAGAGATGAGATGAATTTTTCTCTAATAATCAATCTCATGCCTTAGCTTGAGGCCTATCTGTGCTTTGTAAATTAAATCCATCTTATTATAACCTTCAATGTCACAAGTTTCTTATATGATGGATATAGCCGTTCCTGAAATCCTTAGACTGCAAATTAATAAGTTATGAATGCTCATCGTCATTTATGAAATAAGTTATGAGAACTACTACATGGTGAGTGTATTATGAAATGATGTTAGTTGATATTTAATACTTGATTTAATGTCTAAATTTAAGAGTGTATTGGTAAGATCACAATAACCGAATTAAATTAAGTTTCGGTGAATTTATTATGTTTTACAGGAAAATTAATCTTATTTGAAATAATAGCAATAGATTAAAACTTGTTTTTATTATAAAAAAAAAAAAAAAAAAAAAGTTATGAAAAAGAGAAAGCATCTTGCAAATTAATAAGGTTATTTGTTATGTTATAATAGATTGAAACTATTAATTAGACGGGGGTTGGTGGATGGGAGGTTTTATTAGGTGCATTACTCTCTTCAACAAACTACAAAAACAGCGGCATCTGACTGGAAATGGATTCCTCGACGGTGTGCAACCAGTAGGTTTGATATATAATATATATATATATATATAAATATATTGTTTTAGTTTGAAATTTTTTGATCGGTAATTTATACATTTTTACAAAATATGTTTAATTATCTATCTATACATTTTTGTTGTTTATTAATAGGCTAATTGAGAGACGTAGTTATTATCTCGCAAAGCATGTGGATTAATATATTCACCAACATCAGCATACGACATTAACGGCCATATTCCTACCTAAACCCAACGACATTAATTTAATTAATTAACATTTAATAAATATTAATCTGCCATTCTTTCTCAATTCTACCTTATGCAGTTGATCCACCAAATGCCAGAGGGAATGAAA
This sequence comes from Carica papaya, assembly GCF_054855325.1. Classification (NCBI taxonomy): domain Eukaryota; kingdom Viridiplantae; phylum Streptophyta; class Magnoliopsida; order Brassicales; family Caricaceae; genus Carica; species Carica papaya. Next base: position 16,517,344 of record NC_142317.1, read on the forward strand.
ATTTTTTTAATTGATTTTCATCTCACTAAAATTTCAATAATAATAATAATAAATTCTAAGAAATAAAAGATAATTTAGAAAATTTATTATTATTATTATGTATTCTTAATTTTGTGTTTAAACTCTTCGCTAAACCCAAATTAGCCCAACACCCAGACCCACTGAGAAAGAAGCCCCCATTAAACACTCATAAAAAAACGGCACCGTTTTGGTGTTCCTCGTTTGCCTTCTTCCCAAGGGATGGGAGAGACGCGAGCCAGAGAGATGTCTGCTATTGGGGTTCGCTTTTGATTTTTACTACATGAGACTGAGGCAGATTATATTATTTTTTATTAATTAAGAACATTTTTTTTTTTTGTTTTAATTTTCATTAAGTTAATTACTTATTTTTAATTAAAAAAAAAAATCAGTTTTAATTCATTTAGAACCTCAGTCTTTATAAAATTTATTTTCTTGTGTTGGACTGGATTCGTTTTACTCCGGTTCGGACCGACAACGGCGGAGGCTTTTTTCTCGGTGAAATTACCATTATACCCTCACTCTCTCTCGACGCCGTCACTTGACGCCGCCTAACTCCCGTCAACCACCAGTTTCCGTACAGAACTGCCCCCTCCTCTCCTTTTCCCACACACACCTACCCCCCATTTCACCTCACCTGCTCCTGTCTCTCTCCTCTCTGCCAAAAGCTTTGCTTGCTTCTCTCTCTCTGAACTTCGCCTTTCTAAAATCTAGAGAACTGAGCCGGATTGCGTTTTACAATTCGGCTCCACCGGTACTCGCATGAGAGAGTCGAGTTCGATTTGGGGACTATGATTCTTTGGTCATGCATTTGAAATGAGGATGTAACCTTTCTTTTTCTCTCTAGGGTTTTCAGTATTCCTCCCTCTTCTTCTTCAATGGCTTTGAGAGGTGTCGATTTCAAGTGGTTAGTTACACTATTTTATTGCAGTGGGTTTTACATAGGTTGATACAGTTTTATATCAGTATGCATTTTAATTTTATACATGCCCATCCGTGTGTTTTATGGATGTTAACTGTATAAAATTTGTATTGAGACTGATGGATTTCTAATGGAAAAATGGATTTTTGCAGGTATGATGGGTTCTTCTTATCGATGCTCGCAACAAGTGTGTATCCTTTTAGCTTGATAGCGTTGAATTGAATTGATATTTTTAAGCTGACACTTGTTGTGATTTTTCTTTTTAGCTAATCTGATATTGTTTTCAACTAAGTAGTCGTAATGTGCGGGTTTCTCTCTATTCTCACTGAAAGACTTTATGCTTTAGTTGTTATAAGCGCATATGACCATACATATTTTGATTTGAATCTCGATCCTTGTTTAATTCTCTTAGGTTGGTAAGAAAATGTTGGAGAGTATGACTTTTAACATGTTTATCTTTGCAGTTTCATAATTCAACCCCATCCGTCTTTCAGGGTAAATTATAAGGGGTCCTTTGAGGAATTATAATTATAATTGCGGTTGTTATTTTTAAAAGTAATAATTCTGTTCTGTCTCTTCAACAAATTTAAATGATTGTTAAATATATTCCATATTTCATGTGCTAATCATGTGGCTATAAAATACAAAAATAACAACATAGTAAGCAATGTATTTGAAAGAAACATGAAAAATATGCTCGAGTTTCAGTTCAGATGACAAAAAAGTAACAGTGACAGTAGAGAGTATGCACCAGCGCTTATAGTGAATAGGAATCTAAACCAATGGGTATTTTTTCTTTCAAATTATTGTAACAGTAATATGACAACTTTTGGACAATAATGGACTACTATAAGTGTGCTTGTCCCATGTAATTTATCTTTTCTTTTATTGAGGTCGCAGAGTGGAGCAATCAGTTCAGGAACTAAGTTTCTTTAACAACTTTGCTATTAGAATCATTGTTGCCATCAACTGGAAGCGCTATCATCTTTGTACATACCCATTGCACATATGGATTGTGGTAAGTTGAGCTCAAAAGCATTTAAGACTGGTTAATCATCTGTTCTTTTGGCTTGAATTTCAGGAAGTTCTGCTTATGAAATTCTTACCTGCATTGTTTCAGGTTGATTACACTACGGTGTTTGTTTTCCGCTTGCTGATGTTCATAGATAATGGACTTGCTGCAGGAATGGGCTTGTAAGTCTTAAACTTAACTTTTATATTGGTTATTGCATTAACCAGTTTTGAATGCTTTTGAGTTTATTCACTTGATAGATATTTAAGACTCATGGCAAGTGAATGCGAAAGCATTTATTCTAGCCAGAATCTTGGGGACTTGAAAGATATATTGATAGATCTGTAAAAATTTGTATACAGGTTGCACCTCCTTGGTGCTCTTGAATATTTTTCACATTTTATTTAAAAGCAAGGTCTTAACTTTAACTTGTGAGGTAACAGTTGGTTTGATAGCAAGATTTATTGCTGTTTCACGACTGAAGTCTACTGGTTCATTCCAATTTGAACTTCAGATAAAGTACTTCAAAGGAAGAGCCTATAAAAAAAAGTTATGTCCATATTTTCTTCATCAATCTGGTAAAGGCATTTAGCTTTAGGTTAGAAATTAGCAAATCAATGTGATGTAGGAGAAAAAGAATTTGAGAAAATTTATTAGGAATCAAGACTAGAGATCTCGGACCTCAATAATCAAATCAACAACTCAATTTTTGAATAATAATCATATGAATAATCTACTAAATAATTATGTTAGAATACCATATTTTATAAGTATTAGAGTCTATCGAGGAATTCTCTAAGTAGGAAAGCAAGCTAATTAATCGGAAATAATAATGTTATGCCATTAATAAGCCTATAGACACTAGTTCTAAATAAACTAAGTACCTAAATGGGACATAAACATTACAATTGCATAAATATATTTTGTTATTGAAATATGCCCACTTTAGAATCTTCCTATTTTGTATCACAATGTTATTGCATTCTAGAGTTCTAGCGTTTTGCCGGATCTCCGTCAACTGGAGTGTTGTTGCATAACTTTATCTGCAATTAATGATTCTACTCTAGCTCAGCTGCAGGAAAATGCAACATGGTTACTTAATTTTATGCTGTCATTTGATTTGCAATTTACATGATCAACTGTTCCTATTATTTACTTTTTTTATCTGCGGTTCCAGAAAGCTTTCTTATTTGGCTGGGTAATGCCTGATTATATCTTTACTTGTATGTTTTCAGAGATTTTGGACCGCAGCAGAGATATGCTCGTTTTTGCGGGAGAATGGTTGTTCTTTCAATCCTATCTCTGCTTCTTTATCCATTTCTTTGGGCCTGGACTATAATTGGTACCTTGTGGTTTACAAGTGCAAGAGATTGTGTAAGTATTTTATATTTCATACTTTATGTGAAATATTTGTTTTGCAAATGTGGTCTTATTGCTGGAGGTAATGTTTAACGTTGACAGCTACCAGAAGAAGGTCAAAAGTGGGGTTTCCTTATTTGGTTGCTTTTCAGCTACTGTGGGCTTCTTTGCATTGCTTGCATGTCTATGGGCAAGGTTAGTATCTTTTGCTGTATGCCTTGTGTCATTTTTCATTGGATCCAATGATGACTAAGTAATTTGAATTTGGCATGTATAGTAGTGAACATGTTTCCACTGTTAGTGCTTATATAAAATAATCTAATTTGCCTACCACCCTATATGTTGCAATTTTTTTTTTCTTTTTTTATCATTGTTAGGTGATCCTGCTTATATTTTTTCTTTTGAACTTATCTTTGTCAGTGGTTGACACGAAGACAAGCACACATGCATCGTGCTCAGCAGGGAATTCCTATTTCAGAATATGGGGTAAGCTCTAGTATCTCTTTCTTCTTGAGTATTATTTTTTCTATTTCCAACACAAAAGCAACAAAATAAGCAATGCTGGCACGGGTCATTGCAATTAATCGTACTTTGTCAAGTTGGTTATAAATGATCCTTTACCTTAATTAAGGAAAGTTAAAAACTCTACAAGGTCTTTGATAGGATACTTTTGACACCAAACAAGCAGCACCATAAGCTTAGTGACTTACATCCTTAGAATTTTTTTTTTCAGAATTATCCACCGCTTATTTTTTATGGTTCCCATTACTACTGTTATTATCATCCAGGTTTTAGTTGACATGATCCGGGTACCAGATTGGGCATTTGAAGCAGCAGGCCAGGAGATGAGAGGCATGGGGCAAGATGCCGCTGCATTTCAACCTGGTCTCTATTTGACCCCAGCTCAGGCAAGGACATACGTAAATAGACATAAAGATATCACGACTTCTTGGTGTTTGAGAGTAATTTTGCTCATAAAAAATGACTTAGAAAAAGTGATGCTGGAAATTTAATAAACTTTAGATGTAGCCTGGCATTTTAAGTAATAATTTTAGACATTTAAGAAAATACAAGATGTTAGAAAAAGTTTTAAGCTTGGACTCCCTCCCATTCCTGTTGTTTATCAGATACATGCATGAGCAAGCGCACACATGAATGTACGCACAATTAGCTTTGTGCATGTGCTGGTATCTGGTTTCTTATAACAATGTATCAGATATCACCACATATAGGGTCGTGTTAGTTATAAGTCTTCCATGCCATTTTTAGTCTCTCAAACGAGTGTTTCCTTTGAACAGTTTTATGTCTATACAAGGGGTGGGAACAGGCAAGTTGAAGTAGAGTTCATTTTATATTCCTGCACTGCTAAAAATTAGGGCTAGGAAGAATTAAAGTGTGGTGTGGAGGCAGGGTGGGGATGGATATATCTGTTTAATATTGTTTGACCTTTTATAGGTTGAAAAACTATTTAAAGATTATATTATCCTATGTGATTATAAACAGCATTTCATTATATTCTGAATATTATTGGAGAATTTTGAGAAAAAAATAATACTGAAGTCGTAAATGGTATGTATCCAAATACATTTAAGTTTATATGTACATGTATCCCAGTCAAATTTAATAATTTAAGACTTTTTCTATATTTGGATTATAGTTTGGGCTGGGGGGGACCAGTGAGTCCTGTCCTAATCCAACTCAGACATGTCAGCATTGGCAGGGGATCATGGGGTGGATAAAATTCACCCTTTACAGGTGAAATTGTTATCCTTGTTAATCTTTATGCTGATCTGTGGGTCTTGTTTTGGTTGCAGAGAGAAGCAGTGGAGGCTCTGATTCAGGAACTTCCTAAGTTCGTGCTGAAGGCTGTTCCAACCGAGTGTAATGAATGCCCCATATGCTTAGAAGAGTTTCATGTTGGAAATGAGGTTGGTTTTTCTATGCAAAGTTGCAAACTATTACCATTTTTTTACTTTTTTCTCATTTGGCCTTGTAACATTTGTCATGTTATAAAAAATTTGCCTTCCTGAAACAGAAACTTCTTTATGTTTTAACTGACTGAACTACATTCCAACTATCTAGTTGGATTGTCCTCTAATGCTTGTTTGCTCTAAAGAGAGCCCTTTACTCCGAATACACTTGGAGTTTCAAATTGAGCTTTTGCAATTTGATGAAGTGGTCAGATTGAGAATAACAAATCTGGAAAGTTTTTTCTATAAGGATTTCTGCCCCTGACTTAACATGCCCAAGCACTAATAGATTGACATACCTTATGGTAATGGAACATAATCACAATTTGCATTCTAATATGTGAATGTAGGTTCGAGGCTTGCCTTGTGCTCACAATTTCCATGTACCCTGCATTGATCGATGGCTTCGGCTAAATGTGAAATGTCCTCGGTGTCGTTGCTCAGTCTTCCCGAACCTGGACCTTAGTGCCTTGTCAAACCTCCGGAGTGCTGATTCTGAAAGATCGTCTGCTAGTGCCGGTGTTGCGACGGCAACCCGATATGTGAGAAGCCAACCTTCCAGCCAGAGTTATCTGTTGAGATTGCAGGGCTTTCTTCGCCCAGTTCGTACGGAAAATACTGGGGCACCCAGTGATTCAGATATTGCTTTGGAAACTGCTGAAAATGGAGGTAGTGTTGCTGCTGTAACTCATGATCCTGGTGGTTCGGAGTCATTTCCTTCTGTTGGTCAATCCATATCCATCTCTCAACAACGCTGAAATAGTGCAGAGCTGTTTCTTGGAGTCTTGCTGACAAAATTACAAAACTTTCTGACACAGCTGAGAGAAGCTAATATGAAATTGTAAATGATTTTGCATAATGCTTTTGTCAGTGTCTTCACTGTAACTGAAAGATTAATCAAACCCAAAAATCCCCATAGCTGGTGGTGTTCTGAGAACAAATACGGTAACAATACCTTGTGTATTTGGGAACAAGTAGAATTACGCAACTTTCTCTCTCTGTTACTCTGTTTGAAATATTGAATACATCAAAAATAGGAGAATGATGTCGAATGCCCATTTCCATGGAGTTGTAGATTCAATGCTGAAAATTATTACCCAGTACTGGCTTTTTGTTGGATTTTTAAGCTGTTTTTTCTCTTCATACCCTTTATTTATATTTGAATTTTTATCCTAAAGCAAGACATTTTCAATGTAATGGAACTCTACATACAGAAAAGTAGTTTTTGGAAACTTGAGTGGTGTCAGAATGCTCAAATAACTCGGTACATGAAGAAAATATAGTGCAAGAATTTCTGGTTCACTTATTTTAGGTAAAATGAGAATTTGGTACTTGCTTTGCAATTTTATACTCCACTTGCATGTTTAGAGTGATTTGGTTCATTCATTCACCAACTTAAAGTGGCTGGATGAAGATAGCCAATCATATTATTTTGCACAATCTGTGCAACTTAAAATTTAACAACGCCAACGATTTAACACTGTAAAATTCTTCTCTCAAAATAATCAAATTTTCTGTAATTTTATATGCACACTGCAAATAAAACTGTTAAAAAAACAAAAAATCAAGAGTGGGTCCCATGTAATGTAAGCAAATGGCGGATCCGGATAATCCATTCCTCATTTTTAAGCCCGACAGTGGTGGTTCTATCCACTCTGTATCAAAAACTCTTCTTCTCAAAATGCCTCTCTCTCTTCTCTTTATCAGAACTTGAGAGACATGGCGGTGCCAAATGCTTCATGGGGCATTGGCCAAGCAGTATCAGCGCCCCACTTCTTTAGGCCCCTTTGTTCTATTACTACCTCTACCAACAAGTCTACCAATTTCGGTTTCTTCTTCGGTTCCCCGTCTTCTTCTTCTTCGATTATTAGGAACCGGAAGAGCTCAACTTTGTGCTGCCATGGAAACCAGAACAACAATGACAGCAACATCAGCTCTTGTGTTGACTGGGATTGGAATAGATGGACCCGCTATTTCTGCGAGGTTGAACAAGCTGAGAGCTTCGCTTCTGTTCTCAAGGTACTTCCTGTTTCTTTATGAAGTTTGTAAACTTGTAATTTCCATTTAACTTGGTTATTTATATATTCTTAATTTCCATATAATTGGTTATAGTTGCCTAAATTTAGGTTAGCGTTTCAGTTTCCTTTCTATTTTGGGATTTCCTTCGGCGACGGAGGGTGCCACTTGCAGGCATTACTTAATTAGATGATAGACTTTTGGTCTATTAGGGATTTTCCTGGCGAAAATTGGCATAAATAAATTTAAAGGGTTGATTGGCATAGCTAATTGGTTTTACCAAAAGTAAGTTTCTAAGCTCTCTGAGAACTTAAAAAATATGGTGTTATGTCTTGCAATAACATTTTCTACAAGCTGGAGGGATTGTCTTTTAGAAGGTTTTTAAGTTTAGCAGAATAAGCTGGTGTTTTTTTACCAATTAGTACTATCCTTAAATTTGAATATTTCAAGTTTTAAGAAACATATTTTTTTTTTTCAATTATTATTGTTTTTAATCAAACAGGTTAGCAGCTAAAAAGCTTATAAACTCCTTTGATTCAACTAAACCCAAACAACCCCTTAATTTCATAACATATCTCAATAATAATCAAGGAACTTTAGTATATTTTGTTGTTTTGTTGTTTCTTTGTCCTAGTATGTGGCTTGAATGAGTTCATGACGCATTGAAAATATGCAAGATTAAGCTTATGCTTCATTTAGTTACAAACTTGGAGCAATTGTGGAAATGAGAATGGAGATTGTAGTTTATTGGAAAAGTAAAAGCCTTTTCACTTGCATTGAAGAAAATCACTTTTTATATTATTCAAGTGGTAGAGGTTTTCAGAGTGCATGAATTTGCTACTTCCCTTAACTAATTTCTATCTTTCATGCAGCATGACTTCATTACTAGCAGTGAGAATTTGAAACATATACCTGATCTGGAAACCATTTTCCGTACATTTTGAGGAATTTTTCATCATCTTTATCACTTGTGCGTTCTCATTCTGGGGGTGAAAGTAATTATAGAAGGAATTGAAATCACCATAAAGAGAATATCCGTCCTCAAGTTTGTACAAACACAATTTTCCATGCCCTTTGTTCTAATTGCTTCTATTATTTGCAGTTTCAACTTGAAGATGCAATTGAGAAAGAAGACTTCCAAGAAGCAGCAAAACTGAAAATGGCTATTTCAGAAGCTTCCTCAAAGGACAGTGTAGCAGAAATCATGTCTCAGTTGAAGGTTAGTTTGTAGATGAGCTCCTTGGAAGTTGAACCTTAGATGCTTTAAATTCTGGTTACTAATATATTCTCTTCTTCTGCAGATTGCAATAGATGAAGAGCGGTACCATGATGCTTCAAGATTGTGTAAAGATACAGGAAGTGGATTGGTAATCTTCCTATCTTCATCTACAGGGCTCATTTGGGTTTCAGTAACCTGGCTTGGCTTGAGAGGAAAATTTGATGTTAGCCTCAAAACTGTATTTGGAGCATGGATCTAGAAATTTTTTAATAGGGTGAAATAACTAGTAAAGAAGATTTAGACACAGTGAAATAAGGTTTCAAGGATAGAAAATAAAGAAGAAAAAAAAAATCCAATCCACAATTACACAGATTGGTAGCAACCACAACCACATGAATGTCAACCACGGGAGAATCAATTATGTGGAGGAGTTAGTTGTTGATGACCGCTTGGTGAAGGAGAACGAGCAGTTGAGAGGAGTCAAAGATTTCTTCAGCAGGTTATACTATGAGGATTTCACTTGGAGGCCTAAGTTGAGTGACCTGGATTTTATGTCCCTAGATTATCAAAGTTGTGAATCTCTTGAGAGAAAGTTTTCCAAGGAGAAGATTTTAGAGGGCCTCATGCAATATAGATAGTGGGGTTTGGAATGTGGATGTGTTGCAGAACCTCAATGATAGGGCAGTTGGGAATTTACTTCAGCTTCTCTCTAGTGTTCAGGTGAATTCGGATGGCGACAAATTTTTGTGGAAACCCAAGAAAGATGGACAATTCACTGTAAAATCTTTTTATGAAATGCTGATGGGTAGTAATGAACCTGGGTTGGAGGATCTCCCCTTTAAATAGATATGGGAAGTACAAGCTCCGACAGGAATTGTTTTTTTCGATTGGGAGGTAAGGAGGGATTGCATTCTGACTATTGACAACATGATGAGGAGGGACAGAGTGATGGTTAATGCGTGTTACTTATGTAAACAAGCGACTGAGACTTGCAATCATCTCCTTTTATGGGTGTCTTATAGCATAGAAGTTATGGTTTATGGTCTATAGTCTCCTGGGTATTAGTTGGGTTGGGGTGGGTTTAGTAAAGAAGGAGATCTGGGTTGGGGGGGTGGGGCAGGGGGGTGGTTGTAAAAAGAAAAAATCTATAAAACTTATTCCTTTCACAATATTTTAGGTGGTGTAAAAAGAGAGAAATAGGAGAGATTTTTTGGTGCCATAGCATTTATATATTGACTATACTTTTTATCTTAAAAAAAAGCTCCTGGACCTGGTGGTTTTAAAATGGACTTCCTTAAGGAATTTTAGCATGTGATTAAAGATGACGTTATTGAGTTTTTTAATGAGTTTCATGAGTCTATTTTGTACATTAGATGTTTAAACTCTACTTCTCTGGTTCTTCTTTCTAAGGGAATGACAAACATCAAGGATTTCAAACCTATCAATTTAGTAGGAAGTGTGTATGAGCTCATTGCCAAAGTCTTGGCAAGGTGAATTGCTAAGGTGATGAGAAGGTGGTGGGTGAGAGTCAACATGCTTTTGTGGCGGCCAGACAGATTTTGGACGCAGCCCTTTTTGCAAATGAAATTGTGGATGAACTAGTTCAGAAGATATGGGGGGTGTCCTATGCAAACTAGATATGTAGAAAGCCTATGATCATGTGAATTTGGCATTCTTGATTATGCGTTGAAGCGATTGAGTTTTGGGAAAAAATGACACAAATAGATCAATTCTTGAATTTCTATGACTTTTTTTGCTGTTATGGTTAATAGGTGTCCATAATATTTCTTTAGAGCTTGCAAAAGTCTTAGGTAAGGGTATTTTTTATCTTTTTACTATTTATCATTATAATGAAAGCTCTCAATAAAATACTTTTGAGAGCTATAGAGCTTGAGATGTCTTAGGGATTAAAGGTGGGCGATGCTGAGCATACAGAGGAGGTAAATCATTTATCTTTTGCTGATGATACTTCGCTGTTAAGCGAACCAAATGAGAGGCTCTTCTTCATTTCAGATGCATTTTGCTGAGTTTCCAAGTACTTTATGGCCTCAATATTAGCCTAGGCACGTCTGAGTTGGTGAGATTGGGTGATGGCAAGGATTTTAATAGGTTGACTAGGATTCTGGGATGCAGGAGTGTCAATCTACTAATCAAATATTTGGGGTTTCCGTTAAATGCTAAATATAAAAATGTGGCAACTTAGGACTTGGTGGTGGCGAGGTTTGAAAAGAGGTTGGCTAGATATAATAGGAGCCTTTTATCTAAAGGGGGGAGACTCACACTTAATAAGAGCGCTATGACCAACATTCATATTCGTTACATGTCATATTGAAGACAGTTCCTGCGAGTGTGACCAAAAGATTGGAATCAATTCAGTATAGATTTCTTTGGGAGACATGGAAGATAGAAGAAAGGATCACCTTGTGGCGTGGGATGAGGTTAAAAGGTTATACATCAAGGTGATTTGAGTTTGAGATCTTTGGTTGAGGTTAATATGTCTCTTAGGGGAAATAACTTTGGAGGTTTATGAACAAAATTGGTAGCCTTTTGTGGAGGGTGATTTAGGCGAAGTTTGAGACCATGGACAAAGGACGGTACACCAGATTCTCATCTAGAACCCACAGGAATGGGATGTGAAAAAAAATCTATATGAAAAAGAGTGATTTCCAGGATTATATCAACTCAAGGGTGGCACTGGGGATAAGATCAACTTATGGCATGATACTTGGTTAGAGGTTGGAACACTTAGAGACCCCCAGGTCTATGCTATTGCTTGGCAAAATGGTGTCTCGGTTCATGAGTCCTATAGTGGCGCTATGAGCGAGGGAGAGTAGATTGTGGAGGTCACAAGAAATCTCAATGACAGGAATTTTAGGGAGCGTGAGGTTCTTCTTCTAGCCTTTGCTAGAGTTAGAGTTAATGGGAGTCGAGACCAACTAGTTTGGAGGCTCAATGCTAGGAGGACTTTCTCTATGAGATCTTTCTACAATCATTTGATTAAAAGAGAAGTCATGGGTATTAATTTTCCATTTCGACAAATCTGAAAGGTTAATGCTCCATCTAGAGTTGCTTCTTTTTTTTTATGCTTAGGAGGCTGGTAGTGATTGTATTCTGACTTTGGACAAGCTGATCAAGAGGGGGAGGATTTTGGTGAATGAGTATTTCTTATACCAAAAGGAGGTAAAGTTGTGTAATCATATCCTACTGTGGTTTCCTTTTGTGTATGAATTGCAGATCATTGCTTATGGATTCTTGGGTATCAATTGGGTGATGGCTGGTTTGGTGAGGAAAGAAATTTGGGCATGAAAAGGTGTTAGTGGTGTGGGCATGAAAAGGTGTTAGTTTCATTCCTCTTGCTACTTAAGTTTTGGGTGGCGTGAAAAGAAAGACACAAGAGAGTTTTTGAGATCGTGGAAAATGATTTTGCTAGGGTAAAATATATTTGGTTCTAGATCCCAAGTTTTTGGTTATAGGTAACTCCCTTCTATTCGCTTGAGGACTTTGGGAACATTATTGACATTTTGATCAATTTGTAAATAACACTGTACATAGGTTTGCAACCCCATGGTGCATGTGAATGAAAAAGAATATAAATATGACATCCTCCCTATGCAATATGAAAAAGAATTATCAAATCAATAGGTAAATGTGGTGAATATCCATTTACATAAAAAAAATGTTATGAATATCCATGAAGAAAGGTGAAAGGGCATGTTCCAGTTGACTAAATAAAATAATTGATATAAGCTAACTTAACAATGATAACAATTAATTCCCAATTATCTTGTTTTAACCCAGCCTTGACCCAAATAAAAGCTGTAAGCTACAATTGGCTGTCCTGTTAAATGCATCATCAAACTTGTCATGAAAACTTGAACAACTCTTAAGAGCTGAAGGATAATTGCTAGAGAATTAACCCACTTATCATGACTGTGATGCAATTTTCGTTGGAAATAGGAGGACTTTTTGGTCAAATGGTTTCAATATAAAATAAGGTTCCTAGGTATGAAGTCACGTTCCCTTGATCAAGGCACTTTTACTGCAACATAAAATTTCTTATCACAAGCAAAATTTGCGTGATGTAGGACAAAGAAAGGTTGAATACAAACTTAGAGAACTTTTATTAAGGATAAAGCTTGAGATCTTGGATCTTAATAATCAAAATAATATCTCAATATATGAATGATAATCATCAATTGTCTACTAATAACTAAACTAGTTATGTTATTTGTAGGCGCAAAATACATCAAAAATAAGAAATTTAGAAAACCTAATAAGTAGGAGAATAAGTTAAATAGAAAGGACTAGAAAAATATGAAATCTAGGAAATAGGAAAACAAAGCATCCTATTTTCCTCTATTATGAAACTTTCCAAAACTGATAAAAGGAAATTAAATAAAAGAAAATTAAATGAAATTAAATATTCTTATTCCATTTAGTTAACTTAGAAAAGGAAATGAAATCTTCATATTTATTTTAGTTTACTTCCCAAAACGTTTATGCTCCTTTACTGATTCTGTCTCATATTTCTCATTATTGAAATTCTATTTTAAGAACTTCACATTCTGCATCAATGTGCCTCTAACTTTGCAGAATATACGGCTAAATAATACCACACTGGGACTATCTTTACAAACCATGTTAGCTAAACCCACTCCTGAGTAATTACAAGAATACTAAACAACTTATTCCGATCTTTTGCAAGATGAGGTTTACTGCATAAGTCTAAGAGCACATGAGATTGAAGGAAGGAACTGTTGGAGGATCTGGAGAATTAATTTCCAGCACATTGATAGCCAAATTTGCTGGAAATTAACCCTCAAACCTCTCGAAAATAACAAAGTCATAAAATTTTAGCTCTAATACCAAATTAATGCATCACAACAGAATTGTGTTTTGAAGGATAGAAAATTTGAAGAAAAGAAAAGATAAATATAATCCATTATCGCAGGGATTGCTAACAATCACAATCATAGAGTTGTCAGAAACACAATGAATGGTTGTTTGGCACTCAATTAAATGAGAGAAAATCAATAGGTTTTGTTATAAGCAATCTAATTAAGAATAATGAACTACCCATGTATTTATAGAGGGCTTACATAACCTAATATGACTAGAATCCTTAGGTAGGAAGATAATAAAGAATAAGACTACCAACTATATAAGAAATAAAATCTTCATAGATATAAAACTCTTGCTAAAATATAATAGTTATCGCAGCAATTCTGTAGTAGTAAGATAAATGGTCTCACATCAAAGGAGTATCAAGATAGTATTTTTGTGTGTGTGTGTCTGTGTGTGAAAGTCTTCAAGTTATAGACTGTAACGTAAAAATGGACCTAAAGGAAGATAAACACTTTGTTACATAATTTTAGTAAAGGAACATGTCAATTAATTTTTACTTAATTTTCTCTCTAACATAATTATTTATTTAGTTACAGTTGTACTGTTTTTGTTCTTCCCCCAGATTTCATGGAGGCAAACTGGAAAAATAATGCAAATCTCAATATGCTATGAACATTACTTGGATTTCGATTTGATGGGTTGAAGTCTCTATTGGTGTTCATGAAATTCTTTGTTTGTATTGGCAGGTAGGTTGGTGGGTTGGCTATTCGCAAGATTCTGAAGATCCATTTGGCAGACTAGTACGTATAACGCCCAGTGTTGGCAGATTTGTTGGCAGGAGTTACAGTCCTAGGTAAGAAGACTTGAAAATATGATGAGTACTTTATCTATGGGATAGTCTTAGCAAATGACTGTTTGCTGCAGGCAATTGATCACTGCATCTCCTGGAACTCCTCTGTTTGAAATTTTTGTGATCAAAGATGCCGAGGAAACATATGTTATGCAGGTGAGATATAGAGACTTCCTTGGCAATGCAGCTTGTTCAGAGTACTTACTGCCCAAATTCACAAGCACCTTAAATCAGTTGGCTGGCTGAACTTTGGATTATATGTTAAATTGAATGAGCTGATTATTCTCCCACCCCCACCTGCATGTCCCCTCCCCTCCAAGTACAGACACACATGAAATGGCTACTTTGTTTGCTTTAACTTTTGATTATCCCAATATAATTAGCACCAATATGCAGCTTTTTGAGTATGCAGGTACATCCCAACGTACTTGAAGACAAGCTTTTGTGTTTAATTAACTCCTAGGATTACATCTTGAAAGTTTAGTAAATCTAGATTAACAGTTGAGTAGAACACACCAGGTATTCAGATGCGGCAAGTTGTTACTAGCTCTGGTTATTAGGTTCTGATAAGGAAATCTATATGCGGATGCAGATCCTATTACTTAATCCTCATCTGGACTCAGGTTCTGCCTTCGTTGAAATTAGAATCTGCATTTCTTGTAATAAAAGATTGGGTGACTATTGTAGTGTAACTTATGCATTAAGCATCATTTAGAATGAATAAGGACTCAGCTGTAGCCAATAACATAGATTTAGCCTACTGATTTGGACAAAAGAGACACCCTACTGTAGTCAATAGCAACCTTTTGACCCATGTAATAGTATATGAGTCTTGAGTATTCTTCTTTACCATTTCAGTTGCCTAAAAATAGTGATGGTTTCTATCTGCTCGAAGTTTTTTTAGGATAAAATTCTACATGCTTGAGGTTCCACTTTCTTTTAGTTCCTCTTAGAAGGAGGGTTCTGCTAATCCTTTAGGTCCTCCAAATATTAGTATGCAGTTTCGATGAAGCACTTCTATATTGTTTCTCTTGACAGGTTGTATACTTGCAACGAGGCAAAGGAAGTTCTACTAATACTGCTAGTTCACTTTTGAAGCCCACAAAATCTCCATCCAGTTCTGCAGTTGAGAAGCCACCTGCAGTAGATGTTCAAGAAAATGAGGTCATATCAGAAAGGAATGAAGAGAAAGGTATAAATGTTGAGGGGGCAACTGAAGAAGGGATAAAAAGCGTAATAAACTTTCTGAAAGATAAAATTCCAGGATTGAAGGTTAAAGTCATGAATGTCAATGTTACTGGTGAAGTCATAAGTGACAGTGATTCAGTGCAGCAGTTGATGCAAGAAGATGATGAGAAGTTGAGTTCTAGTGAGAAATCTGATGATGAAACTGATAATTTGGAAGAGATTCAGCCTGAAGGGGTTGCTCTGGGAGATGATGGTGCTATAGCAGAAGAGGGAAAGGATTTGGATACCAAGCTTTTTATTGGTGGGGTTGTACATAATAGTGAGGATACTCTTGCAAAGGATGAGTACGTGCGTCTTCCAGCGGAAATTAAAGATATTGAAAGAGATTCTTTTGTGCTACATATTCCAAAGAAGAGTCTGGATTATGAAAGTGGAGAAGGTAAAGTCCCTACGGTGAAAGTAGCAGCTATAGCAGCTCAAGGTGTTTCTGAGCTTATGCCTCCAGAGGTTGCCCGGGCATTTTGGAGCGGCGACAAGGCTTCTTCAAAGGTAAGGTTAATTTTGAGCTATCTGATTGGAAAATGGATGATTTGGATTTTGAGATTCCATTAATACATGTTTAATACTTGTGTTGCTGGCAAGGCCCTTGAGATCAAATATTAGAAGCCAAATTGACTTTTTTGGTTTGCCTTTATTTTCTACTTACAAATTTTAATGTCTGGTTGATTGTATGTTTTTTATGTTTTATCAGTTTAAATAGAAATTTCTATATCATTGAAATTGAGATATATTTTAGCATCAACCTGGTCTGTCTTGGTGGTAGATGATTGTTGAAATTTTAATATATTTTTGTAAATATTTGGTTTCTTCCAAGACTTAACGTTTTCTTGTACTTAGAGGGATCGGATGGCTCTTTTCACTAACTCTTTTCTTTTGTTTCCATTTTTTCGTCTTGTTTCTGTAGGATTACTTATCCTCTCTCTTTTTGTAATCTCTTCTAGTCTTAATAAAAATGGTCATCTTCTCATATAAAGGAAAAAGTAACAAAGATGATTTCATGCATAAAAGGTCCACATCCCAATATACACTTATCTATAGATAGATAATGCTTGAAATGGTGCAGTGTTTTGAAAAACTTGAAAATAGTCCTGCCTCCCATTCCCTAACGCAAATCTAGGTACTGTTGGTTCCAACTGTGTGCTTCTCTGAAAATAATTGATTAAAAATTATGAAAGAATTTAAATCTTGTCCTAGGTTTCCAGAGATGTGCGGGAGATCATCAAACTTGCTGCTAGTCAAGCACAAAAACGGAGCAGGCTATCTGGGCATACAACCTTCACTCGGATTAGTACTTCTGAAGGCAATTTAGATCCATTTAGTGGTCGGTGTGCTTTCATATCTTGCTTTATTCTTTTCCACTCTACATAGCAAATGAAAATTTCCTTTTCAGGTTCTGAACTGATGCTGTGCAGGTCTGTGCGTTGGTGCTTTTGGTCCATACGGCACTGAGGTAGTGCAGCTGAGGCGCAAATATGGTCGCTGGAGTGATGCAGGTGAGGCAACTCCTGATATGGAGTTCTTTGAATATGTTGAGGCTGTGAAGCTCACTGGTGATCTTAATGTTCCTGCTGGCGAGGTTTGTTTCTTTTATATGTCTTTACAGATAATAGTTATGGTGAAGCCACCAGCCACTGTACAGAATTTTATATTCATATAATGTGCCAGTTGCTAATTGATATACCACTGTGCAAAATTTTATAAGAACTAAATGGTCCAGTTAATTGATATACCTTCTTGATTGTAGGTGACATTTCGTGCCAAAATTGGCAGAGGAAGTCGCCTTCCCAATCGAGGGATGTATCCGGATGAATTGGGTGTGGTAAGTATATCACCTTTCTCTTCCCTTCTCTGTCTCCAGCTCCCCAAAAATGTTGTTTTGGCCTTGAAATCAATAGATATTGAGGACTGATTGTTGATAAGGATTTCATGTTAAATAAAATACTATATTATTTAGAGTTCTAATAGTATAATTATATTCTATAGTTAGAGTTCAAATAAAATAAAGATAACTAATTTATATATATCTTCTAAATGTAAACAAAACATGTAATAAAAATTAGAAATTTATTTTCTTTAAAAATTTCATGGTATCAGAGCGCCGGTAAAAAGTCGCACATTCGTAGGCGTCGGTAAAAACTGAAGCCACACATCCACGGGCATCAGTAAAAAAGTGCAGCTACACCTCCGAAAGTGCCGGTAAAAATATACAACCACACAACCGTAAGTGCTGGTAAAAAGTTGTAGTCGCATATCCTCACGCGCCGGAAAAAGTGCTGGACATCCCAAGCTGATAAAAAGATGCAGCCACACATTCAGAGACGTTGGTAAAAAGTTAAAACCGCACATCCACAAGCGCTGGTAAAAAATTACGGCCGCATATCAACAAATGCCGGTAAAAAAAGCCACACCATTATCTCTTTTTGTGCACATTTAGAAATCTGTCCGGAGAAGACAAGACAAGCCAAGCCGATTTTGAGCCGTTTTAGAGCCGAATATGAGCTGTTTTAAAACTAAACCTGAGCCGTTTATAGCCAAACCAGATCTGGTTTTTTTTTTTGGCTCCTTGGTGCAGATAGGAGCTCCGTTTGTCATTACTGGGTATTTTTTCTTCTTATTTTTAGCATTCTAAAATTACATAAGTAAAAAAAGTGAGTATTATTAGTTTTGATAATCCTTCATTACAAATCAGTCTCGTAAAACTTGATGGAAATAATTATCTTGCTTGGTCGAGATCTTATTTATTGTTCATCAAATCTAGAGGATTGTAGAGTTACATTATTGATGAGATGAAAAAAGCAGATGTTAGTAGTTTAGAATATAATAGATGGGATTCTGAGAGCTCATTGGTAATGGTATGCCTCATAGATTCCATGCAACCTATATTGCCAAAACATATATGTTGCTTAATACTGCCAAAAAAATATGGAATGCAGCATCTCTTACATATTAACAGATGGGTAATGACGCCCAGATTTATAAACTTTGGAATAAAGTTTATGGCACAAAGTAAGGAGATATGACTATTTCTCAATATTTTTCTGAACTAAATGGATTATGACAGGAGATAGATTACTATCAAGATTTTCAAATAAAGTGCCCTGCAGATGCAGTCAAATTTCAAAAATTGATAGAAAAAAAGTGAATTTATAATTTTTAGCTGGTCTGAACATCAAATATGATCAAATACGGATCCAAGTGCTTGGTAAGGATCCTTTTCCTTCATTAAAACAAATTTATGCTTATGTTCATTAAAAAGAGAGTAGAAGAAATGATGCTTCACATTGCACCAGTTGAGAAGGCTGGATTAGTTGCTCAGTCTGATCAATTCAGAGATATATGGAAGTGTGATTATTGTGGCAAACCAAGATACATTAGGGAAATTTGTTGGAAGTTGCATGCATGACCAATTAGAGGTCGGGAAGAAAGAAGAGGTGTAGCCATAAGAGCTCAAACAAATTTTGTTAAAGATAGGGAAACATTTGGTTCATCATCCGTTGGAGCCTTTTCCACAGAAGAAATTCAAAATCTGAAGCGCCTTCTGAGTCAACTTAACTCTCCATCAACTATTGACATATCAAATATGGTAAAATCAGGTATTGTTCATTTTATTTCTACTCTTGATAGTTGGAGCATAAACTCTGGAGCTAACAGACACATGACAGACTCTTATAAAGAATTCTTAACCTATTCTTCTTGTACTGACGGAGATAATATCTGTATAGCAAATGGGTCATACACTCCTGTGTCGGGAACAAGTTTCATTAATTGTACTTCTATTATTACACTGTCTTCAGTTTTACATGTGCTTAGTTTTTTTTATAATCTTTTATTTATTAGTATTATAAATAGAGATTTCAACTGTAAAATTGAATCTTTTTTCTATTTGTTGGATATTTTTCTTCCCAAAAAGGTTATAATTGTTATCATCCACCATCTAGAAAATATTTTGTAATTATGGATGTTACCTTTAGGAAAAATGAGTTTTTCTAAAACTCAAACCCAACACCTCTTTAGGGGGAGGGTGAGAAGGAAGAAGTAATATCTAATTGGGTAACGATTGAGAATCATATTCAGGGGAAGAATTCTATTACAGAAAGTTTTAATTAAAAAAATAATGTTGGACGTTTAGATAAACCATACTTGAAAAGGTATTCAAGGAAAGAGAAGTCTGAAAAAGCCATCATTCAGTCTGTCTCAAGTCAAGAATCTTATTTGGTTCCAGAAGATACTGGTGAGCTATCTTTATCTTGTGATTTATCATATAAACCTATTGCTATTAGAAAGGGAACGAGAACTTGTACTAAGCACCCTATATCTAAGTTTGTTTTCTATAACTCTCTATCTCCCTCTTATAGAGTTTTTGTCTTATCTGTTTTTTCTTTTAACAACCCTATTTTGTTCACTAGTATAGGCACAACTTGTCTGATGAATTATCCTATTTGACTCCAAGTAGGCACGAAACTCACTGTCCATATATTCTGTACCATTGTCAGTTCATAAAATCTTAACTTTAGCACCAAATTATGTATATATTATTTTATGAAAAGATTGAAAATATGAAAATACATCATCTTTTGCTTTTAACAGATAAATTTCTGTTAATCTAGTACAATAGTTAATAAAAGTAACAAACCATTTATGAACAAAAAAAGAGGTATTCTAAGTAGGTCCCCATACATCAGAGTGAATAGTTATAAAAAAATCAGTACTTCTATTATTACTTAAATGATAAGAACTTCTCTTATGTTAGCAAATTCGCATGCATCACAAAATAAAGACTCTATAAAAATTTTTTTAAATAACTTACGATATAATTTTTCTAAAACAAAAAAAGAAGGATGTCCCAATCGTCGGTGCTATTGTAGTATCTCCATATTGACTTTTTTATTCCCAATGGTTGCTTGATTTATAAAGTCATCTTACAATCTACCAGTGTCAATCCTCTTCCCAGTTTGAAGATCCTGAAATATGCAATGATTAGGAAAAAATTCAATTTTACAATTGAGATCTCTAGTTATGGCGTTAATAGATAAAAAATTATCAGAAAAAATAGACGCATACTAGAGGTAGTTCGGTTACTAAAGTTCACCATGAATCTACCAAATAGTTACTAGGGAAATGCAGTTCTCTCAACTATCTATTTTATCAATAGAATGTTTTTGTAGATTCTGAATTTTAAAAGTCCTATGGAGGTTTTGCAAGAAAAAAATTTTTACATTGTTTCCTAAAAAATGTTTGGATTGTGTGTGCTTTGTTCATGCTAGAAATGTGGGTAAACTAGAATTTAAAGCTCTTAAGTGTGTATTTGCTGGATATTATTCTACCCAAAAAGGTTATAAGTGTTATCATTCACCATATAGAAAATACTTTGTAACTTTGGATGTTATCTTTAGGGAGAATGAGTCTTACTTCAATTCAAAATCAACATCTCTTTAGGGGGAGAGTGAGAAGGAACAAGTGATACCTAATTGGGTAACGATTAAGAATCATATTAAGGGGGAGAATTCTATTACAGAAAGTCTTAATCAAAAAAATAATTTTGGATGTTTAGATAAACTAAACTTGAAAAGGTATTGAAGGAGAGAGAAGTCTGAAAAAACCATCATGTAGTCTGTCCCAAGTTAAGAATCTTCTTTGGTTCCAGAAAATACTGGTGAATTATCTTTCTCTTGTGATTTATCAGATAAACTTATTACTATTTGAAAGGGAACGAGAATTTGCACTAAGCACCCTATATCTAACTTTGTTTCTTATGACTCTCTATCTCATTCCTATAAAGTTTTTATCTTGTCTGTTTCCTCTGTGTTTATTCCAAAGGATTGTAAAGAAACTTTAGGAGATCCCAAGTGAAAGAAAGTCATGATTGAAGAAATGAGAGCATTAACAAAAAATGAAACATGGGAACTTGTTTCACCTCCACAGGGAAAGAAGATAGTTGGTTGCAAATGGGTATTCACCGTAAAACACAAAACAAATGGATTGATCAAAAGGTATAAGTTAGATTGGTGGCTAAAGGATTTACTCAGACTTATAGGGTTGACTATTAGGAGACATTTGCACCTGTTGCGAAAATGAACACAATTAGGATACTTTTATATTGCACAGCTAACCTTGATTGGGATTTACAATAATTTGATGTAAAAAATGCATTCTTCCATGAAGACTTAGAGGGAGGAAGAGGTGTACATGAAAATTTCACATGGATTTGAAGATGAGAGGATGTAAAAAAAAATTTGTCAATTAAAAAAGGTCTTATATGGATTGAAGTAGTCTCCAAGAGCATGGTTTGAACGGTTTATAACAGTTATGATCTATTTTGGATATCAACAAAGTAATCTGGATCATACCTTGCCTATTAAACATCATGAGGGTAAGGTTACTCTTCTCATTGTTTATGTGGATGATATTGTGGTGATTGTAGATGATACAAAGGAGATGGCTCTATTGAAGGAATTTCTTGGTCAAGAGTTTGAAATGAAAAATTTAGAAAAATTGCAATACTTCTTGAGAATTGAAGTTGTCAGATCCAATAAAGGGATCTTCATTTCTCAAATGAAGTATATCCTACACTTAGTAGAAGAGACTGATGATGGGTTACAAGCCGGCAGAATCACCTATTAAGAGCAACCACAACCCGCAAACAGATAGCAGCAGTACATCAGTTGACTTGGGAAGATACCAGAGACTAGTTGGAAAACTCATTTATCTCTCACATACTAGATCTGATATAGCATATACAGTTAATCTTGTGAGACAGTACATGCATGATCCCCATGAGACTCATTTACATGTTGTCTTCTGCATATTACGATACCTGAAATCTGCACCAGGAAAATGTCTGCTCTTTTCTAAGTATGGTTACTTTAAAATAAAAAAATTTACAGATGTTGATTGGACTGGTTCCCAAATGATAGAAGATCAACTATAGGTAGCACACTTGCAGAAGGCAATTTAGTTACATGGAAAAGTAAAAAACAAAGTGTGGTTGCTCGCTCCAGTGCTGAGACAGAATATAGAACAATGGCTTAAGGAATATGTGAAGTACTATGGTTGCAAAAGCTAATGAGGGAGTTAAAACTGTTTAGAGATGAGAAACTATCCTTCTTTTGTGATAATAAAGCTGCAATTAATATTGCTCATAATCCAGTTCAACATGATAAAATAAAATACATTGAGATTGATCGACACTTCATAAAAGAAAAGGTGGTTGGTGGCTCTCTATACTTATATCATGTATTTTTTGGTAACCAGGTGACTGATATTTTTACTAAAGGATTGTACAACAAATCTCTTCAGAACCTAATTTGCAAGTTGGGCATGTGTGATATCTTTGCGCCAACTTGAAGAGGAGTGTTGATAAGGATTTCATGATAAGTAGAATATTATATTATTTAGAGTTCTAATAATATAATTATATGTTATAATTAGAGTTCAAATAGAATAAGAATAATCAGTTTATATATATTTTTTAAATGTAAATAAAACATGTAATAAAAATTAGTAGTTTATTTTTAAAAAAAATTTAATTGAATAACACACCTGCCTTCTTTTCCTTCTCTCTACACGCCTTCTATATTTCAGAATCCCAAAACTTGAGAACTACTGAGACAAATAGATCCCTTGCCTGTGTTGTGGAGGGCTTGCTATTCACATTTGTGGAATGCAAACAAGAAGTTTCTAACAGAAATTTTGGTGATACAGTATGAAGGATAATTGCTTTCGCATATTCCTAAAAATATAAGCTGGAGATGCTTAAATTACACATGCAATCATTCACATGCAAGCACGTATTTTCATTCTTTCATGCCATGCTTTGTTGTTACTGCAATTATAAGCTTCTCCATTATTTTTGCCAATTTTACAGCTGATTTATCCAAATAAAGCATTATATATCAACATTATAATGTGTCCACCTGAATTAAGAATGATAGTGGAGCAAGATGAGCGTGGATTACTCCCCTCACATCTGTGCCACACCTATAGTGAGGGAGTTCACTCTCTACCTAATATACTCTTCTTTATGTCCTCCCAACAGTAGCCTCATTCAGTGTTATTGAATATTGCACGGGTGGATCAAGACTGTAAATTACATGCAGACTACCAAATTCTAACTGGAAACCACAAATCACTGATTATGCTGTCTTCATGCTCTTAGTTCTTCTTTCTATACTTTTTTATAATATCTTTATTTAGTTTAATTCTTATTTGTAGACTATTCGGTAACTGAAAAAAACTAATAGGCAACTAAATGAAAAATCTTTATTTTAATATACATGTTTATTTGACAATCTTCTGCGAATTTTTGTGCACGGCATATCATCATTCAACTATTATTATGTCCACATGAGTATTACTTATTAACTGTACTTTCTTTGGATAGGCACCTTAGAAGTACCCCCTAAGATCAACTGCCTCAAATTGTTGTAGATATCCTGTTAGTTTCATCAATTGATCTTTTTAGACTTTTTGGACTCTCAGTTCATTGTAAAGATCTCAATGTCCAGGTTGCAAGTTACAAAGGCCAAGGAAGAATAGCTGAATTTGGTTTCCGAAATCCCCAATGGGTAGATGGCGAGCTTCTACAACTCAATGGCAAGGTAATGAAACTTTTCAGCATCTATGCTAGCAGCTGTTCTAGGTACAAGCCCACCCTTAATGGCCACTGATGTTTTGTTCTTTTGTTTTTTAACATGTTTTGTCTCTGTTGATGTCCTTTTAGGGAATGGGACCATATGTCAAGGGTGCAGACCTTGGTTTCCTTTACATCGTCCCCGAACAGAGTTTCCTTGTGCTGTTCAACCGTTTAAGACTACCAGACTAAGTCACTTTAATACTGTTAAGGGTTTTACCTGACAAGAGCTCAAGCATTATGACACGATGGTTCTTATCTGTCCACAATTATTAGGGTACATCTTTTGGTGTTCCATTTGATTTTCCTTTTCTCATCTGGTGGTGGGAGGCTGGTGTTTGGCATTTTTCCTTCTATGCCCTTTTTACATCTGAGTTTTCTCCTTCTCTCTCCCGCTTTTACTGACTGTGTATATTGTTTGTTTGTTTTTGAGAATTTAGCAAATAAACCTAGCAAAGTATAGCATTATGGCTTTATTTCCTTTATAGGTTGTATAGACGTATACTTTATGATGTGAAGTTCTTTATACACTTGTAATAGGATCTAAAGGCTTGCATGATATGCAGGTCTTTCTTAAGTTGCTTTTCTGACAATAATTTTTTAGTATTCTTATAGCCGGATCTTTTTGTCATAAATCCCCATTTTGTGCTTGATGGATTCTCCTGTTGCCAGTTCTATTCACCTTTCTGTTCCATTATAATGAAAGTTCAAGCTCAAAACTTTTGTTGACATACCAGTTTTGCTCGTGTGATTGTCTAACAACAGCTGTGAAGATCATCGATTAGATTGATAAATGGCCCTACATATGAAGCTTAGAAGTGATCAATATTGAAGAAGTGTGCATAAAAATTTCCAGTTGTCCTAAAAAGTAAAGAGAGGCAAAGAATGGTGGTGGGTTTCTTTTTGTTAATTTAGCCATTGAAGGCAGATTTGATTGCATAAAATCCTTAACATGAACTGGGATAGAAAGCAAGTCGGGGATGCTTTACATGGGTGTTTTAGGTATATTTCTTTTGAAGCTTAGAACTTAATTTGTTCTGAAGAGATGAGCAAGGTACTCTTGCAATGATATTTTCATTATAGAGTTAACAATTTCAATTTGACTGAGATGACTTCGTATTACTGTGTTTTGGTCCCATTGTAGAACCAACAACTTGGATTTCATGTTGTAGTTTAGAGACATCAAGGCTTGTATTATAGAGCTAATGAGATGTATATATATATAATATATATATGTGTGTGTGTGTATGTATGTATATTTTGTTTCTGGCATATGGTGTTGGAAGGAATCTTTGTAGCAGAAGATGAAGAAAAGTTGAGGGAAGAATTTGTAGCTTTATGGTGATAAAAGAATAGCCCACTCATAAAGAAAACTCAAAAGAACTTTCACTGTTAGAATCCTTTGACACCTTTCTTGGACGTTATGACTTTTAATTTTTGTTTTGTATTGTCTTTTCTTTCTTTGTTTCTTTTCTTTTTGGCAAACACCACCATTCATATAATTTCCAAAAAAAAAACAAAAACAAAATCACAAAATCAGAAACTCCTTAGAATCTAAAGTTGCTTGGTATTTATTGTGTTTATATTTATTATTCATAATTTCTAGTATATGATGCAAATTTGCTTCAACTCATTTGTCCTACTTTTAAAGTTTAGTTTTAAAAATATGATAACAAAAATATTCCAACAAAAAAAATTATTTACACAATATATGTTGTGGTTAATTAAAAATTAAAGTTTATTTTTATATTTAAAAAGTTTAAATAGATAACTCCTATATACATTATCAACATTATTTTCATATTTACAAGTTACACAGTGCATAATTTGTAATTAATTAAAAATTAAAATTAATATTTATTATATATACTTTCACGATAATTTTATTTTTATATTTAAAATCTGAATATATAAATTTAAAAAAAAATAAGAAAATATCATGAACCATTTTTTATATAAATAGACACCTTTTAAATAATTTAAAACGAAAATGATAAATATTGTTTTAGTAAAATATATTGAATTTTAGTAATTATTATATTGGCAAGAAAATTTAATTTTTTAATCCTTAGTAAAAATAGTTATTTAATTAAAGATATGTATGAAATCTATAAATTTAACTTAGGTATATATTAATAAACTTTAAGGTTAATAAATATTAATAAATAAATAAATACTTTCCTAATTAGTAAATGTAACAAAAGAAATAAAAAAATTCCCCAAAAAAAAAAAAAAACACGCTCTCTTATTGAGGAAGAAAAGAGGAAAAGTGAAGTGTCATTAGACTAAGCATTTGATCTTGTACATCAATATCTTTATATTCACCAAAACCAACGAATCATACACCGCCATATCATCTATCCCATGACGTGGCTATATTTTATTGGATATTATAATATGAGCGAATAAACATGTATGTATTTTCCCAATACTCCCGTAGTTTTGAGTAAGAAATTAAATATGCCACGTGTTCGTGGGCCCCACCATCAAAGACACGCAATTAAAGTCTCCTGCTTTTCTTTTTCTCCTTCTCCTCCTTAAATCCCGAGAAAGAGCAAGAAATTAATGGAAACTAAAACCCAAACCCCAACCATGAAGAGATCGTCTTCATCCAACTCCGATGCTCACACTCACCTCGACTCCCCCCATTCCCCTCTCCGTTTCCACTCACCTCTCCGATCCGACCAAGGTGATCCTCCGGAGACCCCACCTTATGTCTCTCCGGTCGGCTCGCCGGAGAAGCCTCCTCCGGACAACTGCAAGGCTATAGTAGCCGTCAACAAGTCCACTCAGTTCACTCCCTCCCCGTCTCCGTTGCAACCGCGTCTGCCGGAAAATGCTGCGGCGGCTGCCAAGTCTCCGTCGCCGGTGGTGTTGTTCAATCGAGCGGTGAGAGAGGATGGCCCCCAAGGAACGACGAAAGTGGGGCCAGCATCCGTCGGTGGATCAGGTTCGATGAATTCGATTCTGAGGAGGTCGAAAATGGGGGAGACGGTGAAGATGGCCGCCTTAGGTTTTAGGTTAAGCGAGTTTGTTTTGTGCCTTATTTCGTTCTCTGTTATGGCCGCTGATAAGACGCAGGGATGGAGTGGGGATTCCTATGATCGCTACAAAGAATACAGGTTTGTTAGATTTCTCCTCTGTTATTCTCCATTTTTTTCTTTTTGCTTAATTTGTTTTTTCTGGTCAGTACTGTCCATTTCTAGAGTTAAGATGGTAATGAATAATCTTGACGTTGTCCAAAACAAGAGGTAAAATTTTCTTCTCCTGTTATGATCTTTAAATTAAGATTTATAAAGATTATTGATTAATGCTTAAGACTCTTTAGGAGTACAGACTTGACCAGTTTCATTCATGAGAAATTATTAAGCACGAAGTAAAGTTGAAAGGCCCATAAATTTTGATACACTTCATCTTTTATTTTCATACTTTTTATAGAAAGTTAATATAAACTTACTGGAATTTCATTGCATTAATGTTGCTTGATCAAGGGCTAAGTTTAATTTCAATGTCCTAATCCGTGCAGAGCAGTTTGTTTTTGTTCTCGTTTTTTGTATTTCACTTTTCATCTTTTTCATTCTTTAATGAAGGTAATGGAAGTTTTTTGTTTGTAGGTATTGTTTATCTGTCAATATTATTGGATTTGTATATTCTGGATTCCAAGCATATAGCCTAGCGTACTATATGGGCAAAGGAAAGCATTTGATCCACCAGCACCTCTGTCGTCCGTTCGATTTCTTCATGGATCAGGCAAGTTCTTCAACTTTACACCTTTTAACAACACCACTGTATCCATATAGATTCAATGTTTGTTCAAATGGGTTTGTCTTAAAAACTATACCATTTGACATTGGAGTCTAACGTACCAATTCATCTGATACTTGTTTATGGCAGATGAATATTGAACTTTTCTGTTGGCAGTTCTCAACTCTAATAATATCCTTCTTCTGCACATGACTGATTGGCTATATTGGCTTCAGTTTTGAATTGGCATGGCTTTCGACACCATTGTCTTATATACTATTTGAGAATCGAATCAATTGGAATCAATTCTGCTTGAATCAAACACCTCCCGCTGCTTTCTGTAAAATATAAAGCTTGGACCTGCCCAACTTGCAGTTACCATATGTTTTTTTTGAGCTAATGCTCAAACCCACCATACAGTTTACTATATTGCTACCTGCATTTTGCAGATAGTACTTGTTTTTTAAGTGAAAGCAGTGTTAAACTGAGTGCTGGGGGTCGAAATTTTTTATCATAACAGAAACGAATTGGATCATTTAGTTGTTTGCTGAGCTGGTATCATTTGTTTATAAAACAGATACTGGCATATCTATTGATATCGGCCTCATCTGCGGCAGCCACACGAGTTGATGATTGGCAATCTAATTGGGGGAAAGATGAGTTCACAATAATGGCTAGTGCTTCAGTTGCAATGGCGTTTTTGGCTTTCGTTGCCTTTGCCATCAGCTCCCTCATCTCTGGTTACAGTCTTTGTACTCGCGACTCAATGTGATCTCCGGTGTTTTTTAGGTTGGTAAGAGGAATGTGAATTGCTATGTTGATGATGAAAATCAATTTTATTTTTGTACAGAAATATATTTTTAAAACCAAAATTTTCTTTTTATAAATTTTTCCTTTATAATAATGTAAGCATTATCTAGGTTTGTAAATTTCCAATAAAATTTATATAAAAAAAAGTATTTTACTCTGTTCTCAAAATTGGAGTCTCTTAATTTTGAGTTTTGGTCTTAATAGCAGTCTCATCATATTTTTAGTAAGACCTTATCCATAGCCCACCAACCCAATATATAAATAATATTAGGGTACCTTAAAATGGATTTCATAAAATGTTTTTCAATTTATCATACATTACAAATATAATTTTTTATATAACATGAAAATTATTTAATTATTGGTAAATAAAGTTGATATGGGTAATAAACCATGCATGGATTAAAAACATTAAAAATAACAAATTAAAAAATAAATATAAAAATCACATGCAATTATGTACATCGCACGGACCATACACAATCCAATCACACACACGAATTCTTCATCACTGTCTCTGCCACCACACCAACTCTAATGCTTGTGCACTACACCGCACAAACACGACAACCTCCGGTCCACAATGTCCCTTTACCTCCTCCTCTCCTCTCTTTTAATGCTTCCTAGCAACCTAATTTTTTATATACATATATTAATCAAATATCTTACATATACATACATATATGCCTAATATGTATATGTGGGTCATTATAAATTATTATAGTTTAATTTGGGTTACTGTTTTTTTTTTTTTTAACTATTACATCAATTTTTTAAATTATAAACTACTACTAAAAAATTTTAAAGGTTAAATGAGAAAATTTTAGGCTTCTATTTATCACAGATTCATAAGATCTATAAAAATATATTGAAATATGATTAAAGAATAACTAAAATGTTATTGACAAAAGATAAATTCTATTATCTTATTCGGCTGTTCGATACATTTATATATACATGTGCATATTGTAATTGTAATACGTGTTCATAATTCTTAATAGCTTGTATTATAATCTATTTTGCTATAAATTTAAGTTTAATGGTAATATAATGTGTATGAATTATAATTATTTATATCATAATGGATTTAGAAAAATTTGGTCGTACAAGACAAATTTAGTGAAGAAGAAATTACCAATTGGTTTGCTTTTGTAAAACATGAAGGTATTATAATTAAAAATTAGTTATTTATAAAACAAAAGTTAGATCAATTATTACTTAACCTTTTTTTTCTGCAATCTAAGAATATAGTTGGTTCTATTTATTTTAGATTAATTATTACATAGACATTTGAAATAATTATCACCGTTTGATTTTTTTACTTTTATTATTATACTAATTGATACAAACTTAATGCAGAGTACACTTTTCTATTGATGATAGTGTAGAATATATATATATATATATATATATATATATATATATATATATATATGTATATATATGAATTTAGTATTACATTTCAAGGAAATGAGATTGTACTTATATAACCCTAGACACTGGTCGAAAGAAGAAGCTATCGAGCCAATATATTTCCTTTCGTCTGGATCAAGTGACAAAATGATCGTTAATTTAGATACAAAGTAAAAACTGTAGGCCTATGAGACGAGATTGATTCAATTACAAAATTAAAAGGTCCAAGAACTAAGTCCGAATCAATATATATATATATATATATATATATATATATACTTATGACAAACAATGCTGAGGAATGCACAATGGTAATGTTTTTTTTTTTAGTAATGAGAGTAAGTATCATGATCTTTTTTCCAACTTCTTATATATAGCTACGTAGATTATGCATTTTATAAGGTATCACATTAATCTTGCTATGTGAACTAGGATGATAATAAACATAACTCCTTTATAAACAAGGTTTTGATGTAGTAATGGTAGTCTCTATGTAGTACTTTCGTATGGCTTATCGCTTGAAACATTGTGTGTTTATGAACAATTACTTTGATTTCTCTATATGTAGATTTAGTCTAGCATAACTAGCACATTAAATAATTTTTTTTTTTTTCCTATAAATAGGTCTTTGAATACTTGTCTTGTTATTTGATGAATAGCAGGTAATCTAACTCTCTTAAGAGAAAATAAATTGTACCAATCTAATAAGTAAAAATTATAGGAGTATATACTGATAGAAGTTTTTGTCTAAGTAACATAACCTGTATGAGGAAATATTAAGAGTAGAAGAATCTAAAGTCACACTTAGTATAATACAATGAATGAACCTCCACTATACAAACATATATCTGCGTAATATATTTTATTTTCATAATATTTTTCAAAGCATAAATAGAGAGTGATACTTATAAATCTTAAATATAAATACAGTTAGTGTATATGGAATGTGTGTAGTACAAGTTTAAGAGAGTTGTGATTTCTACATCCATTACTCTGCGCTAGTGGCATGAGGAGAGAAAGATAAAAAATAACTCTAATTGAACTATGAGGGAATTGTTGATTGATAATAGTGATATTCTAGTAGCAAAAAGTATGGATAAAAAGATGATTTTTAGGGATCCCTTGCGATATATATAGTGCATCCAGAACTAATATCCTTAAAAATCCATCGTAATAGTATTTTCCTATTTTCTGATACATCATTTCAAATGAGTAAGTCCTTTATCTTAAGAGTGTAATCAAAAGAGACTTGCACCCTTATAATATTTAACATGCAATAGTTGAGTCCAAAAGTGGGTATAATTTTATTACTTAATGAGAGATTATTCCAATTAAACCAAGAGGGATAAGTTGAAGTCAGGTAGTCTTAAGAATTCTAATCCGCTTTTAGCTTTGAGTTAACATTACTATTCTAACATAAGAGAATATTCTTTTTTCAATATACCAATTTAGATTTTGGCTTCTCCACAATCAAAGAAAATAGCTGAGTTGATTTCCTATTAATTCTAAGTGGTAAGCTAAGATATTTTGGGTCTTTATTGTGAAGGAAAGATAGATTATTTGTCTAAAATGTAATTGGATAAATTGAGAAGTATTATCACTAAAATAAATAAAGGATTTCGAAGGATTAAGAGTCTATTCAAATCACTCATAAGAAGTTTTTAGCATATTCATGTATACTTAAAGATGATTTTGTGTGACAATCGTAAAAAAGATAAGATCATCACCAAAGAATAAGTGTAATATAGAGGGGGGTTCAGACAATTTTGAGTTTAAAATTCTGAATATGGTGTTTTGCTTTGATTTGATGAATAAGTTAGGATAAGGGAACAAATGCTAATGGTAAATAAATATAGGGATAAAGGATCTTCCTTGTATGTGTCATTATTAAAGAAAAAAACTTTAATAAATTTTTCATTTAATATAATTTGATAGAATATAGTGCGAAATCATTAAGTGAATAAATATATAATTTTTTTTTAAAAAACTCAATAACCGTAAAAACTATAATTAAGAAACTTCATTTTATTTTATCAAAAGTTTTTTATAAATCACATTTAGTTTACTTTTTTTTTTTAAACTTTCATAGAGTGAAAAATTTCCTATATAATGATTAAGTTCGCCTGTATGGTTCATCTTTAATGAAGACTAATTGGGAAAGGGAAATAATCTTATCCAAAGAGTATAATATTATTCACTTGAATTACTTACTCTTTTTGAGAAAAATGAGTTATTTAATTCATAACTTTGACATGATGAAAAAAAATAATTTGTTTGAATAAAAAGAATAAATTTATACCTATTTTTGTTTTATTTAGTTATAATATGCAAATGAACTTTTGTAATAGACAAGTATAGGATGTATGAAAAAGTTATACATGTTTATATCCATATATATATATATATATAGGAGATATAAAAGTTATTTATCCTCCTGTTTACCTTATGAGCTTCTCGTTGCTGTACGTACGGTGCTCGCATCCCAAAGACGAACTTTACTTTTTCATTTTTGTTACAAAACATCCACCGTCCATCCCCATACCATCAAAATTAGGCAGCTGATATAATGTAATACTGGGCCTACCTTTAATTATGGACGGACCGATTTCATGGGGTTTCGCCACGTGTCGAAAGAAGAGGAGAGGCAGACCATCAATGATGTCCATCTGACAAGTACCCAAAAAATCATCTGTAGCTTTACATGAAAGCATACAAAACGGTTCACGTGGTGTCCTCCATCACCCATGTTCATGCAGGGATTAAATCTGAACTACATACATTATAAAATATTCTCTATCCACCACCAATAATTTTTATTTTTATCTTCTTCTTATTTAATTATATGTATATATATATATATATAAATATATGATACCCATCAACCGTATAAGTTGTCCAATCAAGAAGAAATCCAAATCATGATTCGACACCAAATAATTTGGTTTAATTATATAATCAATCAATAACAACACAAGATACCACCTTTATTTGATTTTGCGAGTATAATTAAGTACTCTTGATTAATTTACATTCATCTAAACCTAATTAAGGTTTGATTAGTATGTAATTAGTAGAAATCATTTATTGGGATGCCAAAAAATATTGGATGGCCATGGGTCATGTGCATGTGCATGTGCATGTATATGAAATCATTTCATGGACTCGATGAGATCATATAACCTGATTCATCAACTAACTTTCAGCTTCAACACATTAAAAAATAAATAATTGTTAATTAATTTAACATTATCTTCTAATTAGTGTAAAGATAAACTAATTTTTTTAAATAAATAAATAATTTGTTGGGTTTTAGAATTAGACCGGTGACAAAGACTTTACCACCATTAAATATTTGCTCAGAAAAATTAAATTACTAGGTTTTTTGTTAATTAATTTTTAATTTTAAATATAATTTAATTTAATGTGACTGGTATTTTAGGTAAAAACTGACTATGCCAGGAGTATCTCTAGATTCTTAATTAAGTACCTACTTTTGGTTAATTAAATTAATAATTTTCTTAATTAATTTAAATTAAGATCACGGAATTGTTACTGCGGTACGGACGATTTTAACTAAAGCTCACTTCTAACTTGAGGCGTCGCGCGTGGGATACGCTGCACATTTTTGTCTTGTGTACATTAAATTGAAATCACGTAGTTTATATTTAAATTAATTTGATGTATCCAAAACCATTTAGATATACTCATAATCATAATTAAAGTTTTAATTAAAATTTTTTATGAGGTTAGCTCTCACGCAAATAAACATTGACATTTAAGTTTTATTTCATATTGAAGATTGGAATATGCTATGTTATGATATAAACTTAATATTATTAATTCTAATACATAAGGGAATAATATGAAGATAAAAAGTACGAAAAATTAGAGTGAAATTGAGAAAATATATTATTTCTATTTTATTTTAAATGGTATATGATGATTGTTAATTTGAGTTTATCCCTAAAAATATTAAATTATAATTAATAGAGAATAACTATAAAATGTACGATAATATAAAAAATAACGATTAATAAATTAATGATGTAAAAAATATTATATTATATTTAATCAGTAGATAATATGTATCTCATTGTTACGTATTTATTTGTCACATGTGTATATCATATCAATTTTTAATTATTGAATATATAACATTTCATATATACTTTCATGCAAAAGTATTTCTTTTTCGAATAAAAAGAAATTATACTTTTTTGTTTTGTTTGGACACAAATTTATAAATTTATTATACATTAATAATTTATTTTTTGTCTCGTAAGATAAGTTAATATGATAAAATATCAGTATATTTTTATTTTATATATTATTAAGTTTATTAATAACGAAACATAAAAAAGTAAAAAAAAAAAAAATGTAATTATATGAATTGTAGAACATATTTTTGTGGAGGAAATATATGTAAAGATTAATGAGAAAAAAAATAAAAAACCTGATGATTACATTTGGTTTCTCCTTCTCTATCGAACCTAATTTGATTATTGTGGGGGTGGGGTGTGTGTGTGTATACGTGCATGTATGTATAGATACAAATATAGATGGATGATGGAGCAAGAATTGTTGTGGGTAGAAGGGGAAATGGGGTTTGCCAGCGGGAACACAGCTAAAGGGTGATGGAGCGTGCTTCACGCGTTAGAAGCAGCGGGTGGGCCTTACTCAGATCAGACCTATTTAATTAATGGCTTTTGTCATTTGTCAGAAAACAAAATATTAAAAATAGGAAATAAGAGAGAAGGTATAGACCGTATACGGAAGAGGACCATACCCATACGGCTTTTGTCCGACACACCACCCCCCGGGTCCCACACTCTTTCTCTTCTCCCAACAATAACTGCTTTTATTTTTTTAATTTAATTACAATTTTTAAAATCTAATTATTGAACATTTTTAACCAAAAAAAAATTACTTAATTACTATAATTATATTATTCAATGCATTTTTCTCCCTATTTTTAACTTTTTATTTAATTTAATTTAACCTCTCTCTCCTACCCCCCCCCCCCCTAAGTTGAAGGCTTAACCTCT
Organism: Carica papaya; assembly: GCF_054855325.1. Lineage (NCBI taxonomy): Eukaryota > Viridiplantae > Streptophyta > Magnoliopsida > Brassicales > Caricaceae > Carica > Carica papaya. The sequence continues at coordinate 16,552,444 of NC_142317.1, forward strand.
GAGATTTTGAAATTACATATTTACCCTTTTATGGGTTTTGCGTTCGAGCTGTGTTTTTACCATTCTACCCTCGGTCGGTCATTGATTTTTGCCATCACCCTACCAAAAATTCTTTGCCAACCCAGAGAGACTATTTGTTTATTTCACAACAAAATGTTCACTAGTTGTCCCAATTCGTGCCACCCAAATTGTTGAATTTATAAATTAAGTTTTATAAAAAATTTAACACTTAATTTTTATTATTATTTTTTTAAAATTTATACATTTTATTAACTAATTGATATATATATATATATACATACATATTATTAAATAAAATATAAAATTTAAATGGAAACTATAATATTTTATAAAAAGGAGAGAAGTAGCAAACTACAATTTCAATTATTTTATATGCAAGTATAAAATAAAAGATGGTAAGGGTGGACGGAAAATAGAGAGAAATGATAAGGGCAAAAAGGGAAAAGAAAGAAACACGAGTCATAATCAACAAGACCCGGTTTGTCTCCTCCCAAGCGGATCTTCGCACGTTATGAATGTTGATGGATGAGAGGTGGAGAAAGACACTAAAACCGCCAGGTCCTCTTTGCATCTCTACACACCCTAACTCCGTCCTTCTATCTTTCTTCAATCAAAACCCGCTTCTTTTTCGACCCACTTTCGGTTCTAAATGCTCTGGTGTTTTTAGCTGAAAACTCCTTGCTCCATTCTCTGCTAATCATACAACTTTCATTCGGATTTTAGCCAGCTTTTTGTCATTTCTCTATTTTCACTCCATTAATCTTGAAAATTTCGAGATGTAGTTATGTAGTGCAACATTTTCAAGCTTACGCCTGTACTTTTCCTCCAACTGGGTATTGTCAACCGCATTCTGGGTGCACATTGGATTTAAGAGCCTGATCTGGGACCTTAAAATTTTGATGATTTTGTCAAATTCTGGCACCGAGCCATGAAGAAATTTCCCTGGTTTGCGCAAATCTCTAACAATGTCAAGTCCGAGAGAAGGCTCTCTCTTGGAGAATACAAGAGAGCAGTGTCTTGGTCCAAGTACTTGGTGTCGTCTGGTGCGGCCATAAAGGGAGAAGGAGAAGGCGAATGGAGTGCAGATATGTCACAGTTGTTTATTGGAAGTAAATTTGCCTCGGGTAGGCATAGTAGGATTTATAGAGGGATATATAAGCAGCGAGACGTTGCAATTAAGCTTATAAGCCAACCTGAGGAAGATGAGAGCTTGGCTAATTTTCTTGAGAACCAGTTCACCTCAGAGGTTGCTTTGCTTTTCCGTTTGAGACACCCCAATATCATCACCGTAAGTTCTTCCTTAATTTCTTTAAAGGATTTTTACTGTTTCTTGCTTGCATTTTTGTAGACTTTTACTGAAAGTTAAATAGTTAAAAAGATAAATTTCTAGTGTCTTTGTTATCTGCTGCTTCCATGAAATAGATTCTTTTATCAAAAAGCCTGGTCTCTGCACCTATATTTTTTTCTCTTCTTTGATTACTAGCAATTTTCTTACCTACCCAGGTATTCTGCTTTGTTGCATTGTTGAACTACTTCCATCAAGCATTTATTGAGACATGTTCGTCATACCCTTTATGTTGCTACCCATTACACATGTGCATATTTATTGTTCTTACTCTTTTATGACTCATTGGCGAGACTTCTGACTTTAGTAACTTTGGACTTATCTAAACTCTTGTTCTTTCATAACTCTTTTTCTGCTACCATAACTCATTTGCTACCTATTTTTTAATTACTGGGTCATAAAATTGCTGCACTTCCACTAAATTTGACCATGTTTATTTTATATCTCGCCTCTTTTTTATTTCTTTACTATTGCATATTGAGTTGTTTGTGGCTTTGACTTCATTTGTTTTAATGGGTATGGCGGAAGTTGTTGCTATATTTTGACCTTGTTGAGTTTGTGTAAGGAGAGTGCCTAAATGGGTCTTGGAGCAGGATAAAGTTTTGTTGACTTATAGCTTCCACTTCTTCTCTTGCAGTTTGTTGCAGCCTGTAAGAAACCTCCAGTGTTCTGTATTATTACAGAGTATATGGCTGGGGGCTCCTTAAGAAAATATCTTCATCAACAAGAGCCACATTCAATTCCACTCAGTCTAGTTTTGAAATTAGCCCTTGACATTGCACGTGGAATGCAATATCTTCATTCTCAAGGTATACTCCACAGAGATCTCAAATCCGAAAATTTACTGCTTGGAGAAGATATGTGTGTCAAAGTAGCAGACTTTGGTATTTCATGCTTAGAATCTCAGTGTGGTAGTGCAAAGGGATTTACGGGCACTTATCGCTGGATGGCCCCTGAGATGATCAGAGAGAAGCACCATACAAAGAAGGTAGATGTATACAGTTATGGCATTGTCTTGTGGGAGCTTTTAACTGCATTGACGCCATTCGAGAACATGACTCCTGAACAGGCAGCATTTGCAGTCTCTGAGAAGGTAGAGTCAACCTGATTCATCTTTTGCATGATTGTTCTTTATTATAATGAATTTCACGTGCTACAATTACATGATTTTTGGCATATGAGGCATGATTTCTCCTGACTACTGGTTTTCTTAAACTGTGAGAAAAATGGATATGGAAATGACTTAATAAAAAAACAGTGGCTTAGTGCCATTGAATTATATGCATCTTTGAAAATTCTGATAGATTTATACTTTGAATTCCAACCACTGCAGTCATATAAATGGCTGAAGCGGTCTAGTACGAAGTGTTTCTAGAGCCTAATGCAAATGCAAATGCAAATTGATTATGTTTTCCAACAGAAAGAAACGTGATACTTAACCATAACATTGAAGAATATTCCGGTGATTATTTGGTTTACTTTCTTTAATAGTGATGATTAACTAAGGTGGATGTCAATTATCTGAAAAGTTTAACTTAACAAGACATGACTCAATTTTTTTATTATAGATACTCTAACATATTTTCTTGCATGCAAGCCGCCAGATGACCAGATTGGAATAACTAATACTATGTGAGATAATTAAATTAAATAACTTATTATTTGAAAAGCTTAAGTAGATAGAAAAAATGCTTTATTATTTACATCCTAGTAAATATGAGTGTGTGAGGTATTCTTTTGTTTCTTGACCATTCAGATAGTCCAATAAAATGAACCTTGCACTTGTTTGGAGACAGGCTTTAAGGATTTGACAAAGAACATTTAAATTTTCTTATTTTGGAATACTAATAATTGAGTGCTAGATATTTGAAGGACTATATTCCAAATGCAGCGGATGCCATTATTTTGCATGTGTCTATAAAAGTCATTTGAATGGCGTACCAAGATAGAGGAAATCTGGGCTGAGGTTGAGAAGAAAGATATGACGTCTCTATATCTCCCAATAAGAGTAGTATTACAATGAAGGTTTGCTTGGTCGATCCCGAATTTTTCCAGTATTTTTGTTCATCTAGCTTTAATAGTGTGAAATAATAATGTTTGGTCACTGATTATCTGAAAAAAAATAAGATGATATAAAATTACTCGAATTTACTATTTATATTCCCATACACTATTTGCTTGCAAGTCTACAAAGTGGAAAGCATGGAGAAGTAACTAGTCCATTGTATCTTGGGCTGAAATTTCATCTTAGTGGAAGATTGAAACTCGTCAACCTTGATTTCGATATTAGATGTAAGAATCGGGTTGAACATGTAATAATTAGTTTGAGTAACCAATTAACCAGAAGTTTAGTTGATAGAAAAATATTCAAACTTTACTATTTTTTATATCTAACAAATTGGAGATTATCAAGGCATGGTTTTGTTCATTGTCAGTTAGTCCAAAAAAGGTGGGGAAGATAAACTATGCTCTTGCTTTATTTGGGTGTTTAGGCTTGCCAAGACCAAGAATATCTAAGTTACAGTTTTCTTATTTTAGAATAGTGATTATTGAGTGGTAGAATATTGGATGCACTACTCCATTGCATCAGATGGCCTGGACCAACAGTGTGTAAGTTACAATTTTCTTACTCTAGAATAGTAATTATTAACTGATAGAACGCTGGGTGGAGTATTTCCACTGCCTCAGATGGCATTAGTTACATATATCCACAGAAGTGGTTCGATGTAGTATAAGGCTAGGAGGGATCTGGATTGAAGTTAAGAACGAATATATGACCTCTCTTAGTTTGACAGAGAATAGCTTCAAAGAAGAGTATGATTCTGATGGAGGTTTTCTTGGCTAATCCCAATTTATTGGTAAATTGCTTCTTGGTCTATTGATTTCCAAGATGATGCAGTCAATTTATATTGTACATTTACTGGTCTGTGGGTGTTTGAGAGCAGGTTTTTGTCTGATCCCTGACATGCTTACCTTCAGGGCTGGGCTGTGGTTAAGGGTCATTCAGCCTCACAGCTCTTCGGTAAACAAGGCTGGCTGATATATTTACATGTTTTCCCATTTGGCTCAACCTTTGCTCTAAAATCTCCTTAGTTTTATATCCAATGATGGCTTGTCTCATTGCAAGGGCCTGCTATTTTCCATATTCTTCATATGTGATTTCATTTTCTTCCTCAGCAAGTTCATCCAAGCTATACCAGTTAATGGATAACATTCATGTTAATTTCCCTAATTTGTTTTGGCGATGAGACAGCACATGGCTCCTGGTACAGTTGCTATGTCTCTGATAATTTTAATCAGAACATTGGTCAGCTTGTTGCCTATGCAGCATTCTCTTAAAGAGTCCATGTTTACGTTCCCTTTTAACTTTTTCTACAGTTCGATGTGCGTGTGGTATGTTATACAGATATTTAGATGTTTATCTGCCATTTTGCAGATCCATTCTGATATTTCTTGCTAAAGGGTTTATACTGAAATTAGAATTTTGTTTTTTCTTCTCTTATTCCTCATTCGTATACATATTAGTTGATTGCTTATTTCTTTTCCGTGCAGAACGCAAGGCCTCCTTTGCCCTCCAATTGTCCTTCAGCATTTAGTCATCTGATTAACCAATGCTGGTCAAGCAATCCGGATAAACGACCACATTTTGATGAGATAGTTTTAATTTTGGAACACTATGCAGAGTCTCTTGAACAGGATCCAGATTTTTTCTCAAAATATAAACCTTCCTCCAAGTATACCATTTTAAAATGCTTTCCAAATTGCTTTGGTGGCCATCAGCACTCTCCTTTAAAAGCTTAATTAGGAATGCTTGTGTGAGATTCTTAAGTGTATCATATTCCTGTGTAGGTTTTGTAGACTTGGATGATTGAAACATTGGCCACTTAGTGGCTTTAATATTTTCCTTCTTTGTGTTGAATATATTGGAAAGAAATTTATTTTCTTTGTTTGTAGTTAACTCATTTTTCTTGAAAAAAGAAAAAATCACTTTGCTCAAATCAATGGTGAATGAATGAAAAACTATCTGAACTTGCAATTTATGCAGGATTCGAACAGGAGCCCTCTCTCTCTTTGGAGATGTTAGAGATGATTATTTGGCTCGAAGCTGAAGAGCTGAAAGTTTGTTATGTATCATCATTTCATGTTCTTTGTAGTGCAGAAGTTTTGTAAGGTCGGCCATTGATGTTCATTTGACAGGAGGAGTGATTATTGGGTATTGAGAACAAGTACACATCTCTTGAAGTGTAATGCAAGCATTTTGGGCTTCTCAAGTAGTCCTCGCCAACTTTGATGGGCAAATAATTCTGAGTAGTTTCATATAGACATATGTATGTATGTATATTTTAGTACTCTTTAAAAATATAAAAGTAATACCCATTCAACCAATGAATAATTTGTTAAATAAATTGTAAGATTTAAGACTTTAAGTATTATAATAGATTAATTGTGAATAAATAAATTATAATATTAGGCCATTAGGTATTCTTATAACTTACATATATTTTTTTTATTGTTCATTATGAAATTTTCTAACTTTTTTTTTTAATTTTAAAATATGTTTTTAGTATACGGTGTTTGTAAAAAAAATAAAAAAAATAAATAAAAACTAAAAAATTTGATTAATCTTGATTTTTAATTTATGATTAAACAAGTCACCTAATATTCCCTTTTTTTTTTTTTAATTCTCTCAAATCAAAATTGATATCCACATAATAAAATTTATTTTTCAATGGATAAAAAATAATAATAATAATAAAAACAAAAACTTTTAAGCCTGTGATTTTGTTAATAACAATAATATTGAATGGTTAATATCTTCTATAAGTAAATAAATATTAATATATAAATTTAATCATCCATTATCATTGGATACTACATGCTTCAATAATTATATCTTTTAATTCTCATTAATAATCTAACTTTACACTTAATATAATCATAATGAATTTTTGTTTTGTTTTGAAATGGGTAACAAGGATTTTTAATAATTAAAATAATCACTTGAACTTGAGATAATTAAATGAATTTCATAATACTAAAAGAAATTTGACCTCCCACCCTCTCTCTCTCTCTCTCTCTCTATATATATATATATATATATATAATATCTATATCTATATGAATAGATTTTGGAATTAATCCACCGACACTAAGTTTTGATGAAGGGGTTAATGCAATTATTGATTTTACATCCTCCAAAACTTGTCTGCTTTTTTACTTCATTATTATCTTCTTCTTAATTAAAGTTGTTAATTCTTTTCTATGTTAAAAAGTATTCATAATGAATGAATTACTACTTTCTTCTAACTCCAAAGATCTTGGGAATCAACTTAAATGTAAATTTAAGATAATTTCGTCCCTAATTTAATATATAAGAAGAATTTAATTTAAGTTGATTAAATTACTTCATTAAATAATAATAATAATAATAAATAAATAAATAAAAGATTAGGAATCAAAATCAAGTTTAAAAAGAAGACAGAGCAAAGTTTGATGAATACGACACTCTGTCCACATAAATCTAACATTCTACCCAAACTTCCGGAAAAGTCAAACCCTTTCAATTTTGACCACCATTAAAATTAATTCTAAAAGGGACATTATCGTCATTCTACATCATCCTGCCCACTCACCGAATGCCACGTGGCGAGTTGCATCCAAAACACAAGTGAAGAAGAGGACGAAGACAAAAGTACGGATCGGCAGTTGCAGGCCGCGCCCGGTTCGATTTGGGGGGAGAAGTCGCCTTCTTCTCTGACATTCCACCTCTGCAACAAAAAATCTCCACACCTCCACCTTCCCATTTCCCCTTTTTGCCCTCCCTCTTTCCCTCAATTCCTTTCTTTTTTTTTTTTTTTTCTTTTTTTTATAAAAAAAATTCTCTCTTCTCCTCCGCCCTTCAATATATATACTACTCCACCAAATCGTAGAATTTTCGTCCATCTTATCTTTGTGTGTTGTGTGTGTATTCGTTTCTTTTAGTTGTATATAAAACCTATTCAAGATTGTATCACCTTCATGACTTATCTAACGGTTGATTTTTAAGGTATTGCTTCTGTCTATGCTGAAACTCTGTGTTTTCGCATTTTATACCACTTTTTTCTTTTGTTTGAATCTGTATCGGATTATTTTGAGAGGTCAACTGCGATAACATTTTGTTTTGATTCTTCTCTATACTCTGTTTTTTTTTTCTTTTCTTATGGGCGTTGGTGCTTCTTTTTCCATTGCATCGATTTGCATAATCGGCTTGTTTAACTCTATGGGGAGTTAAATGGTACCTTCATTCGTTTTTGTTTTTGGAAGACCTAATCAAGGAGGAAATTTTTTTTTTTTTAATTTTCACGGCCGAGCTTGTTTCTTGATTTGTACGAGGGTTGCACGTCAGGTTTTGTTTTTGTATTTCTGCTTTGCTTTTGTTTCGTTTTCCTAATAGGTTGGAGTTGAAATTTGAATTATGCAGCTCGTGCGTGTACTTGCTTTGGTTGTAAAAAATACATGTTACTTCTGTGTAGATCTGTAATGACTGTTGCTTGTTCGTAATCCTGTGTGTTAGGTATTTGAGACTTTCGTTGCAGACACTTTCTTGGACTTTTCAGAGTTTTTTTATTGGGTCTGTGGAAATTAAGATGCCTGGAATTGTCGTGGATGAAATCTGTGAAGAAGGGATAGTGAAAGAAGTTAATGAAAATTCTACACCTGTTAAGGAAAATTCGGTTTCCAATATGTCTCCGAGGAGCACATTGAGTCCAAAAAGCCCTCATAGCATGCATCCGGATGTTCCCGTTGATGGGGTGGTTAACACTTCAATTGAGCAGCTCTATGAGAATGTATGTGACATGCAGAGTACTGATCAGTCACAGTCAAGGCAGAGCTTTGGATCGTATGGTGAGGAATCTAGGATTGATTCTGAGTTGCGTCATCTTGTTGGAGGAGAGATGAAGGAGGTTGAAATCATGGAGGAGGAAGAGGTGGATAAGCCAGAAGATGATACTGGTAGTATCTCCTCTCCTAAGAAGGGAAATTCATCTGGGGGTAACGAGTCAGGGAAGTTGGACAAGTCTCAATCTTCTGGTACAGAATCTGTTTCTACAGGGAACTCAAAGAAAACCACTCGTCTGCATTTGGACTCAGAGGCATCACCAAGAAATAGCCCATCATTGAAAAATAGCCCCAAGGGAAAGAGTCCTGAGAAACCTCCTATTGATAAGAGGAATGATAAGAATCTAAAAAAAGCACATGGAGGAGTCGTTTCCTTGAAGAAACGCAGAGGATCAAAGTTACCAAATGGACATGAAGATTCAGATGGATTAGAAAATCCAGATCTTGGGCCATTTTTGCTCAAGAAAACCAGGGATTTGATTTCTTCAGGGGAAAATCTGCAGAAAGCTCTTGAATTAGCTCTTCGAGCAGCAAATGCATTTGAAAAATGCTCAAATGGGAAACCCAATTTGGATGTTGTAATGTCCTTGCATGTCACCGCAGCAATATACTGCAGCTTAGGCCAATACAGTGAGGCAATTCCAGTTCTTGAGCATTCAATTCAAATTCCAGTGATTGAGAAAGGTCAAGAACATGCCCTTGCTAAATTTGCTGGTCATATGCAGTTAGGTGATACTTATGCAATGTTGGGCCAGCTTGAGAATTCAATAATGTGTTATACAACAGGGTTGGAAGTCCAGAAAAATGTTCTAGGTGAAACAGATTCAAGAGTTGGTGAAACTTGTAGATATCTGGCTGAAGCTCATGTTCAAGCACTGAGATTTGATGAGGCTGAAAAGCTATGTCAGATGGCTCTTGATATTCATAGAGAAAATGGTTCACCAGCCTCTCTTGAAGAAGCAGCAGATAGGAGGCTCATGGGTCTTATATGTGAAGCAAAGGGAAATCATGAAGCTGCCCTTGAGCATCTTGTTTTAGCCAGTATGGCAATGGTAGCAAATGGTCAGGAGGCAGAGGTGGCTTCTGTTGATTGCAGCATTGGAGACACGTACTTATCTCTATCTCGATATGATGAGGCTGTTTTTGCTTACCAGAAAGCACTCACAGCTTTTAAGACCACCAAGGGAGAGAATCATCCCACTGTTGCTTCTGTGTTTGTTCGGTTGGCAGACTTGTACAACAGGACAGGGAAAGTAAGAGATGCAAAGTCTTACTGTGAGAATGCCCTTCGAATCTATGAGAAGCCTTTACCTGGGATCCCTCCAGAAGAGATTGCTAGTGGTCTCACTGATGTCTCGGCCATCTATGAATCACTGAATGAGCTTGAGCAGGCAATCAAGTTATTACAAAAAGCATTGCAGACATACGATGATGCCCCTGGTCAGCAAAGCACCATTGCTGGAATTGAAGCCCAGATGGGGGTCCTCCACTACATGTTAGGAAATTATTCTGAATCTTACATCTGCTTTGATAAAGCCATTTCGAAGCTCCGCGCTAGTGGAGAGAAGAAATCTGCTTTCTTTGGCATTGCTCTTAACCAAATGGGGTTGGCTTGTGTTCAACGCTATGCCATACAAGAGGCTGTTGGTTTGTTTGAAGAGGCCAGGAGTATCTTGGAGCAAGAGTATGGACCATATCATCCTGACACGCTCGGAGTGTATAGCAATCTAGCTGGCACTTATGATGCAATTGGAAGGTATGCAATGTATACCATTCTTTCTTCATTTCTTGAGTCTTACGCCACTGACATTCTTTCAAGCAAACTCTTCTGGGTTCCTTCTGATTTTACCCAAGTGCTTCTTTTCCATGTAACCAAAAATCTACGCTACTATTTTTGGTTGGCCTATATTATGTAGCATGTTATAACTGTATATATGATTTCTTTCCTTTGCCTAGATGTTAAGATTTCAACCAAGTCAGTTGAGGTGCTATGTGAGCACATGGAAACATATATCTTGTGTTTTCTCTTTCTTCATGTTTTCTGTGCCAGTAAATTTCAGATAGATGCAGGAGGTATATTTGATCTCAAAATTATAAATTTTTTTTTTACCAGAATAAGCCCTAGACTGACACCTGCATAAACATTTTACTGCATTCCTACTAACTCATTCGATTACCACTGATAGATTTGACATAGAGGCTACTTGTTAGTTGTATAACAGAATTATTTATTGGTTTCTTATTGATTTTCTGCTATTTGCTTCAAATATAGATTGGATGATGCAATTGAAATCCTGGAGCATGTTGTTGGAATGAGGGAGGAAAAGCTTGGGACAGCAAATCCAGATGTGGATGATGAGAAAAGGAGGTTATCTGAGTTATTGAAAGAGGCAGGCAGAGTACGAAGCAGAAAAGCAAAATCATTAGAGACCCTCCTTGATGCCAATTCTCACATTATAAACAATGACAGCGTTAGGGTATGATACGGGTGATCGTTTATATATACATATATTTAAGATTGAATTGGACTATACGGCTCCCAAAAGAGAAAGAAAATGGAAAACGGGATAGGTGTGTGGATTTGTTCTTAAGATTTGTGCTTTGGCAGTGAATGAAGTAACTGCGGGTTGAGATTTGGCTGTATTATTCATTTGTACTTGTTCTTTTCTGCTGTATACCGTAACTTATCATGTACTACACCTAAATTTATTGTATTAAAACAGTGGCACGTTACAGTTAATATATATTTTTGAATGGTAAAGATTCATTTCCATAACTCATTTGTTAATATGGTGCTACGTATATGGAAGTGTTCTCCACCTCTTAGCTTTTTTTCTTTAATGGATTCCTTCTTTCAACCTTTTTTTTATTAAAAAAAATAGGATGAACTGTTATTCACAAAAGTATGGATGGGATTCTTAAAATTCTATACTGAAGAGTATATATTTGATTTTTTATTTTTTATGATTAGATTCGTTTCAATTTCTTCAAACATGATGAACTTTTTCTACCATTAAAAAAACGAAACGAGAGGAAAAAAAATTTAAAAAACCGCCGGAGTGCGAAACGACATCGTTTGACTCAGTGCCCACATGATTTCAGGATGCAATGGCCGGGACCCAAAAGCAGGAAGTTTAAGGACGATTCCCGCATTCCGACTCCTGCCATCCCAGTAATGGACACTTCCAGGCTACTAAATTTACGTTCGCTTCATCCATGTTTTCACTATAAAGATCGATCAGATCTGCCATTGTTATGTAAGGCACCTCACACTCCCAATGCTAATTTCTACTGCCCTGAAATGCTTTCAGTTTCTTTCATTTCTCAGAACTGTTCTACTTTGACACAATATGTTGGAAACCCGTCTAGAAAATCGGTGATTCGAGATGGGTGTTTGGGCAATAATCCTGAAACCAATGTTTCATCGATTTGCAAGATGATTACAGAATCCACAGATTGCGGATTATTTGAAGGTGTTGTAGTGGCTTATATTGATATGCTTGAATATGCTTTCCCGGTCGAGGAATTCCGATGCTTTTCTCGTTTAATTAAGGCATTTGGTGGGCTTTCTGATGTCAATAAGAGCAGGTAGATTCATGGACATGTCTTGAAATTAGGTTTTTTAAATGATATTTACATTATGAATGCGCTTTTAAGTATCTGCCGGAAATGCGGGGCTGTTGCTGATGCCGTTAAGGTGTTTGAGAAAATGCGTGAGAGAGATATAGTGTCGTGGAATGCCATGATATCTGGGTTTTCCCAATCAAGAGTATTATATTGCATCGTTGACGATCTTTAGCAGGATGATCGAGGAACATGGTGTGTATCCCAATCGCGTTTCATGCTTGTCAGCGCTCTCTTCCTGTTCTTCCATTGAGTCATTGATTCACGGGAAAGAAATTCATACATTTCTCTTGAAAAGTGGGTTGGACTTTGATGAGTTTTCAGTTAGCCAATTGATTGAAATGTGCATGGGTTGTGGAGATACTAGAAGTGCTGAGCTTATTTTTAAGAGCGACCTTGACAGGGAATTGACCAGGGGAAACATAGTAATATGGAACGTGATGATTGCGGGCTATATATCTAATGAGTCTTTTCAATCAGCATTCAAATTGTTAATCGAGCTGTTGGAATTAGGGATAAGTCCAGATTCTTCAACGCTTGTGTTTGCTTTAGTTCTCTGCTCACAATTAGCAGATTTAACTTTTGGAATGCAAATCCATAAACTTGTTTTAGCACTTGGGATTGGAAATGATGTAAGAGTTAAAACTGCCGTCATGGAGATGTACTTTAAATTTGGTGATCCTGAAACTGGTTTTAACATCTTCGGAAGGTCTGTAAATCATAACTTGGTCATGTGGGGTGCAGTACTATCCAATTGTACTCAGAACGGTTACCCTGCTAGGAAACTAGAATTGTTCCGTAGATTTATGTTAGAAAAGGGTTCCCCAGATTCTGTTATCCTTTTAGCTGTATTGCAGGCATGTTCATTCTTGAGTCTTCTGACTAGAGGTAAGGAAATCCATGGATTAGAAGTGAAAATGAAACTCAAATCTGATACTTTTGTTGGCAGTGCCTTAGTTGATATGTATGCTAAATGTGAAGATATGAAATCGACTAAGAAAGTTTTTTCTCGGTTGTCATCATGGGATTTGATCTCATGGAATGCTGTAATATCTGGATTTTTACATTACAGCTCTCGTGATGAAGCTTTAAAAGCATTTCATGATATGCAATCTGAACAAATTAGACCAAATAACATAACAGCTTCTTGTGTTATCTCTGTTTGTGCCCAGATGTCAGCCATGAAACTATGCAAGGAGCTTCATTGTTACTTATTCCGGCAAGGATTAGAGACCAATGTTCTAGTAAGCAATTCTCTGATAGGTGCCTATGCCAAATGCGGTGACATAATAAGCTCATTGAGAATATTTGAGAAAAGCCCTGAAAGAAATGCACTATCATGGAATTCAATCATATTGGGGTTTGGGATACACGGTCTCACAGAAGATATGTTTGTTTCATTTGAAAATATGAAAGACGCAGGCGTGAAACCTGACAGTGTAACTTTTACAGCTCTGCTGTCTGCATGTAGTCACACTGGAAAAGTGGACATGGGGCTGGAAATTATTTGAAGATATGGTTCAAAAATACAAACTTGAGCTTGAACTGAAGCAATACACATGTATGGTTGACCTTCTAAGCCGAGCTGGCCATGTAAATGAAGCTTATAATCTGATCATGGCCGTGCCTTTTGTCCCTGATGATCACATGCGGGCGGGGTTCATTGCTTGGATCATGTAGAACTTACAGAAATCAGAAGATGGCAGAACTTGTGGCTAGTCGGATATTCCAACTTGATTCTACTAGCACCGGTTATCATCTCCTTCTTGCTAATTTATACGAAGATTTTGGAAAATTGAATCGAAGTGTTAGAATTATGTCTGAAATAAAAAATTTGGGACTTGAAAAGCAGGTGGGTTGCAGTTGGGTTGAAGTTAATAATAATTTTTCATATATTTGTCGCTAGTGATAATTCAGACTCGCAGTCACAGGAGATAAATGCCATGACAGAAACTTTAACCCTAGAGCTTAAAAATGAAGGGTATCGTGTGGTATACGGGTAAGTATCGTATCACTTTTGATGTAGCCAAACACGATGATACTTCCTAAATAATGAGAATTGGAAAATTTTACTTATCAATTGATTTCTTTTAGAAGATCGAACCATTAATCAATGGACATTTATTAAATGTTATAGGAGCACAAAACTTGATTTAATTAAACACTTTAAATATCTTCTGTTTATATAATTTTCCAACAAAATTTAGAACATAAGTTCTCTTTGCAAATTACTAATCTGCCTTTTGAACACTTTATAATTGCTCTTCATTTATCCCGATATTTGTCGTGAGCTGCTTATCAGTTTGAAACGAAAAGAAATTAGATCGATAATTGAATAAAATAGATGAATGACTGAATAAGATAGGAGTCGGGATTGAAGATCGCACTGTTTTAATTTTGGTTTAGATAGAAACGGTTGAGACTGATTAGAATCGAATTTTGTTTTTTAAACTTCAAATTTTTTTTTAATAAAAGATGCTTTTTTTTTTTTTTGTTTTTGGTAATCCGGTGTATTTCGGGTTATCTAAATTCAGACTAGAAATTGAATTACATATTTTGATCCTCCTTTACATGAATCCAGGATGAAACCAAACAAGTTAGTTCAATTTAATTTTTTCATCTGAACCGGAATATGAACACTCACTTTTTTGCCCAGCCCATCCTGTATAATTAAGAAACTCAGCCCATCACTTAAAAACCCTAATGCCTAACCTCTCTCTGGTGGTCGTATTTCAGTCTCGCAAGACGGCCGCAGCAAGTCCAATTCCCTCTCAATTCTATCAGCTCTGATTCATACCCACTATCTCCCGTCTGTCTCTGCTTTTTCGCTCAGCAACAGCAGCGTGGGAGTCGTTGCTAACAAACTGCTCACATACTCTTATCTTTGGTTCATTGGTTCTTTCACAGCGCCGCTGCCTCGCCCTCGGATCCTCCGGCTTTCTCTGTGACGTCGTCATCTTCTGGTCTGGACAGCGCCATTTTACCCCGTTGTGTTTTGGATTTTTTGTTTTGGTTTAAAATGATTTCAAATGATTATGTTTGTTTGACTTAGGTGCTGCTAGTTTGGTAATCTGCTCTGCACTTTTATGGTTTGATGTTGCTCACATGACGAGCATTTCAGTAAATTTCCGCTGTTCTTTTCATGGATTAAATACAGAGAAAACTGAAACAAATGACGGTGACCAAATAAGACTAACTGGACCATTGTGGTCGGTCATTGTTTCCTGTTTTTGGGGTAAAAGTCCATTTTTTGTTTGATTTTCTTGCGGAATACAAATAGATATGACTATTTATATTTATAAAATTTAGTGGCTTTATTTGTTTAGGATACGGTGTATACCGTTAGGTTCCCTTAGTTCGCTCTCCACCCTGAAGGTGGGGTGAGGTAACCCAGCTGCCAAATGTCATGTTCTGAATGTGCATAGCAATGCTATTATGATGACTATAACATGAAATTAGCTAGTAATTTAATGGGAAATGAACTAAGTGGGATGTTAGTTATCTTATTGTTTTTACTTGGTTATTCAGTCATGTTAACTGTAATGGTCAAATTGCCATGGCTGAAGAGACAAGCATAACCATTTTTCGTGGCTAGCTGAACAGTGGAATTGCAAGATAAAGTGAAGTTGCTTTTAAAATTTTGTAAATTAAAGAACTTGTATTCAATTTCTAAATGACTGCTGAATTCATGTTATTGTGGTAAATTTATTGTTTCTATAACTATTCATATTGCCTAGATTTGGGAATGTGGTGAGGCCTTTGTGTCTGATTCTTTGAAGATGATTATGTAGTTTGGGTGAAACTCAATTGGGTAGTGCTACAATGATGTTGGCCGTAATTTGTAATTTTAGTTATGCCATGATTCTGTAGCATTCGCAAAAATCAGTAGGATACACTCATTTCTTTGCAAACGCAACTCCTTCATTGATGGTGGAGCATTGGATCTCATTCTACCTGTCTGCTTGATATTCATCCTTGAGCTTTTACACAGAAGGGTACCATTTTCTTTCAGGTAATCAGTTAATGAGGGTTCTCCTCTCTCTGCTCAATAGAAGCTGCACCCTCTACTGATTCATATTAAACTTGAGATTTGGTTTGTTTTGCGGAGAGCATAACAAATGGAAAATAAGCTCTCTAGTCCCCTATCCATCTTTATCGATCAGACAGTAGTAAGTATACTTCCTCAGCCATTTTTTTTTTTGTTCTTTCAATTGGGTTTTATCTGTTGCTTAAAGCTCCAGATGGTTTTGATCGTAGCTTTATTTTCTTTATTTTCCTATGCAAAATCTTGTTAGGTTCCAGGAGATGTTGTACTTGACCTTTCAACGATGACTAACCAGATCATCAGGCTTGGTGGTGGTCTACGTCAGGTCTCTCTCTTTCTCTCTCTCTTTCTCTCTCTCTCTCTCTCTCTCTCTCTCTTTTTCTCTCTCTATTATTTATCTGTGTGTGTTTGCACGTTTGGTTTTTGTCTATCTTTGCATACAGTATCCCCGTTCTCCAGTTTAATGTCTTGGGTTCTTGGTTCTATTTAAATTTTTCTATCCTTCATTACATGGTTCTAAGATATAAAAATTAGCAGCTTTTCCATCTCTTTTTTTTTTTTTTTGCAAATGTGTGTAAACTTTTATGTCATTGAATCTTTTTCCCCTTCACTTTCCACGCATCCATGGGGAAAGGGGGGGTTGTTTGTGGGAGTCAATTGGAGTCAATTGGCGGTTTCTTTTTCTGTGTAAAATATAGTTTATACGCTCAGGAAAGGGCTTCATCAAGGATGATTTTTTGGAGGATACATCCTTAAGAATATGATTATAAGCAGTTGTTTATACATGATGCTTTACATCTTTTTCTGAAATCATTAACTCTTAAACAAAGACTGAAAGGCAAAACAAATATAGTCAGAGACATTGCTTGATGATTTCATTCTTTAGAACCGATGATAGAGTAATTAAAATCAGTATTGCTTACTTTCAGGATTGTGATGCAATATCTGTTATGAAGGCTGGAAAACTTAGGTACTCGAAGCCAAACAAATACTGGGTTGAAAACTCTCAGAAAAGGGTGAGTAACAAGTTATGCCTACTTCACTAGTTTTCAAATGGTGTTATTGTTAGTATTTAGTTTTGAAAAAATTGCAGTAAGGTTGTATGTCAGAGAGGTCATGTTCTTTATTTGTTTTTTTACTCTAGCTTCTGATATTCTATCACTATTTTACAGTACGTACCCTGTGTAGAAGATCACGTTCTTGGAATTGTGGTGGATACCAGAGCAGATGTAAGAAGTTTGATATTTTTCTCATACAAAATTTCAGTTTAGTGTTGTGATAATTCCTATTTGAGTTTAAGTTTGGTCTGAATTTAGATGGATTTTTATTTTGTCATTCTTTTCTGCCGTATGGAAGTACATGATATTAATCTGCGGAGTGGTGCATTGCTGCATTATCTGAGCTAATAGTTTGTTCTCTTGTGAGCAAAGGCGTTAAAAAGTAAAAATCAGTTCCCTCATCTTTGTTCGTACCAATTCCTATGGGCATGCTAAAAGAGAGTTTTCTTGCCATAACTTCATAAACTGTAAAGTAAAAGTTACATGCTAATGGTATATTTATAGGATGGAGGAGGGTTAATGGATAATATTAGGATTACAGAGATTTAAAAATAAATGGTTAGTGGCACTTAATTGTTATTTGACTGAAAAGGCATGACATTGTCAGAGAAGATGATGCCTTTAAGCCTCAGAAGTATTATCCCGTGTATCTTAATCTAATAAATTTTCGAATTTCCTTTCTGGTAAAAGTATAAAGAATGAGAAAGAAAGAGATGCATGAGGATAGATGGTTTTTTTTTCCTGTTCTTATGAAGAATTATTATTATTATTTCTTCAATCGTTACTTAAAAATGAATAGAACTGACAAAGAATCACTGCTTTTGCAGTGGTTTCTAATTTCTTCAATGAGTGCATGAGTTGTGGCATTTAGCATAATGTGTTGGAAAATGTTGTATAATATTTTCATGTATAAAAATTTAGTTGCTTCCTTTTCCTTCTTGTTGCATGTCAATTTGTGTTGAATGAGGATATCTGTTTCAGCTTTATTTATACCTTAGTTGATTACAGAACTTTCTGGTGGACATAAAAGGGCCTCAACTTGCATTTTTGCCTGTGCTTGCTTTTGAAGGAGGAACCAGGAGAAACATACCAAAGTTTGAGGTGCCTACTGCTTCGAGTTTTATAATTTTTTACTTATTTTAAATGTGATGTATGTCATAGCTAGAGATATGTTCTTGTTGGTTTGGGATTGTGCAGTATGTCCCTTTCAATATAAATATAAATACGTACAAATATATATCTTACAGCATGTCTTGTGATTTGCACTCAGATAATAAACCATGCATATAATGATCTTTTCTTGATGATGAAAGATCAATTACTGATAAAATATCTTTTCAAGGACACGGACTTTGGATTTCCAGTATCCTTCGGCTGTGTTTGAGAGATAGAAGGGGAGGGAAGGGCAAGGAAATGAAATGGAGGAAAAGGAAGGCAAAAAATATTGAAATGTCCTCTTGTTTTGGTGCTAAAAAAATTGAGGAAAGTAAACAGATAAAAACAATTTACCATGTTGGTCACTGGGTGGAAAAAAATGAAAATTGTGTTTTTTTACTAATTTACCATTATCATTATTTAACCCCAATTATTTATTTATATTATCATGTAATTATGCATTGTCTAGAAACATGTACAAGCACTTGAACGACCCGTACACTTGCCCAAGTGTCTGAAATGCCTAGAAAAACACTGAAGTATCTAAAATTACCAGAAGCATGGCTGTCTAGATAAAAAGCCCAGAAATAACTCAAGGATGGGATTTTTAGGAATTGTTCCGCCATCCAAAATATATATGCAGTGAATGTACATTGTACACATGCAGTATATATGATGCGCATTGTATCTATGCCGTATATATGCAGTGTACATAGTTTTGTTGTATATGTACGCTATATAAACACACTATATATGCAATGTATGCAAAGTGTATAAACGGTGTGATGCAGTTCGCAAACTTATATGTAGTGTATAATATGAGTATACATATTTTCTGAATGTGCACAATCTTGTGTGTTTATCTTGTATATGTATCCTGTATATTTATATGCATTTCTGTAAACGTAAAACATGTGTGTATTCATATACATAAATAATTCATGCATGTTCAGGAATAAATAAATTTTATGTTTATTAGCATTAAGAGGTCTTTTTATTAACCAAATTTATTGTTACTTTCATTTGATCCTAATTCAGGGAATTAGATATTTATTAGAGTAAGGGGAAATTGAGAGATGAATAACTTTTCTCCATTGCCCTTCATCCAAATGTACCCTTGTGAAGAATAGTTCAGGAATGCCTAGTGTAGGGAGTTCACTGATGCTTCTGTAAATTCTTGAAGTGTCTTGGCAGAATCCTGATTCTTTAAGAGAGCAGTTCCATTGTTTTTTTTTTCTTCGACATTTTTGTCGACCTAAACTTACTATCTTTGTTTCCTTTTCTTCTTCCATAGGCAGTTTCTTTTCTACTTGTTTCATCTCTGTCATACTTTTAAGAGGGAGATGACAGAAATAAGACAAGTATGCTGTGCTGATCGTCCATAATTTTTGAGTTGCCTACTCCTTGTTAGTGCTATACTATCAAAAGGTGAAGAGTAGACTCGTGTGATTTTACAAGGTGAAGCTTTCTAACCACTTGAAGTGTTCTGTAGAAAAGTTCCTTGTGTGACATCCCGTATTCAGAAGGGTCAGTTATTCACCCAAAAAGGTGGTAGTTCATTAAAATCTTAAGTGTGTAGCCTTCATAAATGTTCTTTTGACATATCAAACTTTTTACAACTGGTAGTTTTTGCCTGAAAACTTACCCATATTGTATTTTCGTCTGACCATGCGATACCGTTAGCAAAAGATGGACTGTGTTTTTAGCTCTGGTTCTCTATTTAATCTTTTTTAGACAGGTAGGCACTCTGCTATATGCTCGAGTTGTGAAGGCAACCACTGGAATTAATCCAGAGTTATCATGCACAGATGGTTAGTTGAATTTTTGGTAGTTATCATGGCTTATTTCCAGTTTTTTTTTTTTTCATCACTAGCATTGACTACATACTCTTCTTAACAGCCAGTGGAAAAGCAGCAGAATTTGGACCTCTTAAAGAAGGATTCATGTTTGAAACTTCTACTGGTCTATCAAGAATGTAAAGTATTTGGCTTTCCTACGCTTGAAAGTACCATTTGAGCAGATTTTTATTCTATGATGCATATTAAACCATTTTGAGTTCTTTTGTTTTTAAATTTGTGATTCTTGATTTGTCTAGGCTGCTGAGTTCACCAAGCTGTCCAGTTCTAGAGGCTCTTGGAAGTAAACTCTCCTTTGAGATAGCAGTAGGCTTAAATGGCAGGGTTTGGGTATAATTTCTGAAGCGGCACTTACAGAATACTTTTTTTTTTTTTAAATGTTTGGCCATATCTATTTCTTGCCAGCGTCTTTATTTGCCTGACCTGCAAAACTAAAATCTTTTCGCAACTTTGTCTTCTGAATTTTTGATAAATTTTGTTAATAAATGGAATGCTCTCTAATATTATACCTCTTTGACTTTTATATTTCTTTTTGTTTTAGGTGAAAGGTGTTGATCCGCGTACGACCATTATTGTTGCTAATGCAATAATGAATTCTGAATCTTTGAGTGGGGTGCAGCAGAGAATCATGGTCAAGAAACTACTGGATAAAATAACAGGTTGAAGTTGCTCAAGAAAGGTCTGTTATTTACTGGCCTTGATAAGTTGCGAATGAATTATTTGATTATGGTTCTCTCTGTATTTGAAACATAGTCTTTCAATATCTCAAGTGGAATTGTGATTTTGCACAATGCAGGAAAAAGGATCTAGGATGCTATATTGAGGAAAAACAGATGTTACTTGGACGAGGTATAGAGATACCAGAATATTAGATTGATGATGGGCTGATCTCATTTCCTTATGCCTCTGGAAATAGTTTCGAGTTCTTTAATTTTCCTCAATCCTTCTGATATTCGGCTTTAGAACTAAGAAGCCTAATGGACCTCTTGTTTGGTGATAAAGGGAGGAAGGAAGGGGGTGTGTGGGTCAGGAGTTCTCACAAGATTAGAAGCATATAAGTAACTAAATAGGTGGTCTAGTATCAGTTATATTCATATGAAAGAATTCCATTTTATACTACTACATGTCAAATGTTATATTGCATCCCATTTATACATACTTGTACCGTGATTTTTCTATTTGAGTCTTTCTGTTTGGTCTTGGTTTGGACTTAAGAACTTGGGAGTGTTTGGTTGATCGTGCATGCTTGTATGCAATGGATGAAAATTGTCAAGCATCTTTTTTAAATGCACAATAATTCGTGTGTTGAGTTTGCATTTGCATTTTAAAAAGATCTCTTAATGTTTCTCAGAGGGTTTGTTGTGTGTTTTCTTGAGAATAAAAAGGCAAGTTATCGATTTTAACATCTGTTTGATTAATTGGATTGAGTTGATAAAGTAATATTTGTTTTCTGACTGAACTGTAACTTTTATAATTAGTCCGCAAGTATAGTTTACCTTTTTATTGTTATTTAAAAATAAGAAGATAAAAAGTGATATATTTAGAGGGGGCAAAAAAGGTTGTTTAGCAAAAAAAAAGAAAAAAAAAACACAATAAAATGAGCTTTATGTATTATTAAGACTTTTTCAGACGTCTATTTTGACCAAACTTTCTGTCATTTTCACCAATTTTAAATGTGAGTCAAAACATATTTATAGTTTCTTTATACTAAAATATATAATTTTTTTTTAAAAATATTTTAATTAAAAAGTATATTTTGATTGGTGGGAAAAGTAGAAAAATCAGCACCTGACGACATATATACATACATACATACAAGTAATCAGCTATTTATAATAAATATTAAAAAAATAATGAGTTAATTTTTCTTCAACTCAGGCAATCCTAGACACTCTCTTTAAGACTGCATTATTGAGGGTTTCGTACAATTAATTACTAACTTCAGCTGGAAACCCACCCCCAGACTCGTTTCATATCGTACTCTTCATACTTAAAAACAACAATTGCTGACGCTTTAATTTTTGGAGCATTACTTGTATAAGATCATGTTGTGTGTGTGTGTGTATATATATATAGTACTCTAATAAGGTAACACCAAGATTTTGTACCTTATTACTCTTAAGATATTCATTGATGTACGATATTGTATATATGTGTCTTTGTATATATATATATGGGTATGAGTTCAGTGCATTTAATATTGGTGATGTACACGAGCATCTTGGATTAAGGTTAGTCCATAACAGCCATTAAATGGGATTTGTTTTATGTGAAGGTTACTCCTACAATTACACTTAAGCCACTATTAATTGCACGCACATATAATACACACATATATATCTTATATCCATTTTCTGAGACGAAAGTACGCAAAAGCTTTGCATGGCATTGATGATGGTTCTGAATATGACGTTATCACGGGTTACCTTGGCTTCTTGCTGCATGTGAGGTTGGTATAACTCAAGTAAGATCAACCCTACCTATACCTTTCTTTTTCAATCTCTTTCTTCATCCTCCAATCATCAGTTACAGGGTTTTAATTTGCACTGCATCATCACCCTGACTGTGTTTTTTCATGTTATTTTGTATGGATACACACACACACACACATACATGCAATCACTAGTTTTTTTACTTAAGTTACTGATGATTCACGAGACGTAGCTGTTATTAACAGATCTTAATATATATTACAAATATGTTTTCTGTCATATACCAAAGTAATTTCTTTTTTATAAGACAAGGCAAACAATCTATATATATATATATATATATAGAGAGAGAGAGAGAGAGAGAGAGAGTAATATTCATGGGAAAATTAATTATCATATCGGGTTGGTATATATGTACTAGCTGTGATTACTACAAAATTGGTGTTGATACAAAAATTCAAGAATGATAACAAATAGATGCTGCATTAGTTGTTGTATTTTGTAAAAAAAAAAAAAAAAAAAAATTATTTTATTAGTAGATAATTTAAATACTTGATTAGATTAGTATGAATTCTATAGAATCAAGTGAATCATATTAAATTTACAGTCAATTCTGACAATTCAATTCACGATAAATCATACTTTGTTTATAACATTAGAGATGAAAACGTTATAAATTTAGAGTTAAAAATTATACCTTCAATGGTAAATTCTTAGTATCTTATAATGTATAGTCTCCTTGGTAAAACATGCATTCGTGTAAGTAGCCCTTTGATAATTGGTCATTATCGTAATAAATTAGTTTTAACTTATATTACAGACTTGTAGTCCTGAATTTCACTGTGTATTACCAAAAACCAGAAACATATCCAAAACTCAGGTACATACCCCGTAGCTATATATACACACACACGATAAATATTAGCTGAATTTTTAGATAGGATTAATTAATCATAATATGAATTATGCATTAATTTTAAAAATATATATGATAAAGGCTTTAAATAAATATAATTAACTATTTATAATATGACCCCATTTATTTATTTATTTTTTAAAATCTTGCAAACTAATAGCACCATATTTGAGCCTACTTTATTTCTAGTGAAACGTTGGTGGGTATCACGTATTACGTATAAAAAAAAAAAAAGTATTATTAGTTCTTAAAATTATATCATATATATAACTAATCTTATAATTAATTAATTTTATTATATTTTTACCCACTGTAGTTATTCTATAACTATTGTTTTTGTTCGGTTAATTGTCAATTATATATGGTTATTATGTTGATTAATTAATAGTTAAACTTCTACAAATACTAAAAGAGTATTGTACTTAACCACGTTATAACTAGTTAAACTTCTGCTGCGTTTAAAGTAATTATAAAGCGTCTTAGTGCTCCAGTTGAATCGACAGAATTCATAAATGTAATTTGTTTATTTCAAATTTTCGTTAAAAGAATAATATATATAAAAAAAAAAAAAAAACTTAAAAGTATACCAGGGCCAACTCATATATGTTTTGGAGTGCCTAATAAGTTTTTGCTGTAATCTTATTTCTCTCCTTCTATATATCAGTATAATGATGATATATATATATATATGTATGTATGTATGATACAACGGTGTCTTCCAAAGACAATTAGCTTCTCAGACTATCTAGGATTTCTCTCTCTCTCTCTCTCTCTCTCTGTAAATATCTGAAGTGAAGAAGAGGAGAAGTTTCAAGAATTAAGAATGGAAGACGGGAAGAGTGAATATAAGAAAGGGTTATGGAGCGAGGAGGAAGACAAGATTCTGATCGATTACATAACCCTGCATGGCAAAGGCAAGTGGAGTCGCATTGCTAAACTCACAGGTATATATATATATATATCTATATATATATATAATCTTTTAATTAATTAATTAATATGGTTAGATATTCGATAATTAATTTGTTTCATGATATATATATATATATGATTAGTTTCTGATTAGAAAAAACATAGACTGTTTCAATATTAAGTAATGCAAAGGGCCTGTAGGATTGAAGAGAGGCGGCAAGAGCTGCAGGTTAAGGTGGCTTAATTATCTATGCCCTACTGTTAAACGTGGAGATTTCTCTGAGGAAGAAGAAGATCTTATCATTCGCCTCCATAACCTTCTAGGAAATAGGTATTATCTCTCTCTGTCTCTCTCTCTTTCTCTCTCTCTGTCTGTGTGTATATATATATATATATATAAATATGTATGTATCATTTTCTGAATCATACATCTTTTTTTAATGATTCCCTTCTCGTATCTTCTTTCTTTCTTTCTTTCTTTCTTAATTCTTAATTTCTGCCTACATATGTTTATTAGCATTGTGACAGAAGCTCTGCATGTTCTCTTTTGTTTTTCCATTCGATGAAATATACAATTAATATAATTATATTAAATATATTTCTTCCATTTTATCTTCATTTTTTTGAATAATTATAGAAAAAAAAATCTAAAAATAATAACAAATTATATTTGTTGAATATAAATAATATAAATTAGTTACCTATATTTATTTTATCATTATTAATTCATGTTTTTATTCTACATAAACTAAAATAGCTTTAGTTATAATATACAATAAAGAAAATACCATATATGATATAAATGTATATATTACTAATTATGAATTCGAATATGCATTTTTCTAACAAAATAAATAAAATATATTAAGTAAAATAACTATTCTAATAATTATTAAACATGTGATAATTAAGGGTATAATAGTATACAATTAATACATTAACTAATAGGAAATGTATATAATATATATATATATAAAATATAAATGTTGGTCCTCATTTAAAGGTTGTATAATTTTATTGCATTTTAATTAGCTTCTATATATCGAATGTACAATTTTTATTTAAAAAATAAATAATAATTATATATCATAAATATGTTTATATTTATTTTAATCTATATAAATAAATCAAATTAATTATATATTCATTAAGTGTACATATAGACTAGTAGATATAAATAATTAAATTAATTATATGTTATGAATATTTTTATATTTATTGGATTTATATTAATTAAATACATAATTAAAATTAATAACTTAAAATTAATTAAATCAGTCTTAATGATATTGTAATACTTACACTAAGGTACACACACACACGAACTTTAGCTATTTTTATTGGCTCTTTCCGTGATTAATTAAAAGACATAAATAATATATGTCAATATTCAAACGTATAGAGGAAATACGTTTCTTCTTAATAAGAACAGCACAAGAAAGACAAATTGTAGGTCGAAACACACACATTTATATAGCACTATCTCTTATCACCAAAAACCCTACTTGCATATATCAATTTGGCTTTTATCCTTTTCCAGTTAAATTCTGGTTTTTCTGCATGAATACTTATACTTCGTCGTTTTGGTTGCTCTGACCTTGGTGCTTGACAACCCATATTACGTACTCATCATGTTAACTTTTTATTGATAACAAATCTATCCTAAATCATATATGTATGACGTATATACATATATTGATGCACACCCATTATACATATACGTGTACATATTCTTAATCTGATATCTCTTTTTAACTATATGCACACACACACACACACACACACACACACACACACATATATACATATGCATATATAATAGGTGGTCTTTAATTGCTGGCCGGGTTCCGGGGAGGACAGACAATCAAGTGAAGAACCACTGGAACACTCGCTTGAGCAAAAGACTTGGTGTGAAGAAAGGAGCATGCAAAACGTTGTCGTGTAAGGAATCAAAAGAAGAGGATCCAAATCCGACATCGTCTACAGCCAGTTGGAATAATCGTTGCCAGAAACGGAAGATAAGCGAAGAGGGTTCTGATCATCAACGCTGTGATAATATTAGTGGGTTCACTAATATTAATTACGCCACTAATGATTTTGGTAGTAATTACCAGCAATCTAATTTCTGGGTCAATACTAATAACGATGATCTGAATTTGCAATATACCCCTAACTTAATTGAATTTCCAGATGAGTCCCCTGACTTTTTCTGGCATGGAATACTGTAAGTATTATATACGTGTATATATATATATATATATATATATGATCAGCTTTGTATTTACCAATCTCATTTTCATCAACACTTACTATTAATAACATGTGTATGTATTTCCCTTGTTCACTTTCCAGAATTCATTCAAGTAATTTTCCTTTTTTAAAATTAATGGATTCCAGAGTTTTTCAAAATTCTGAAAAGGAAAACAAAGTTATGCCTGTAAAATGAAAATTTAAATTAGTAAAAAATAATTCAATATATTATTTGAAAGTGACATATTTGACTAATTTTGATATTATGTAGTAATCAATGAATATTGATATTTTTTAAAATTTAAATTAATACAAAATGACACAAATGAACAGATTGTATTTGTGGATTAAATTAGCTAATGATGAAAATAATTTTTTTTCTTAGAAATAATGAAAATAATTTGGATATTACCTTCTCACAATGTATTATTTGTTGTGGGAGTGGTAGATCTCCATATTCTTCTTTGACCTTAATTTTGGCAGGTAAACCAATTTTGCCTGATCATGTAGAGAGCCAAATTAATGATAAAATTAGGAAAATTATTTAAATATATTAGATTAATTATTAAAAAATATAACAATGATAATAATAACTTAATATAATTAATTAGCATATTCATATGATCGTTTTAACGTAATTGGAGAAGTAGTGTGCATTTTCACACGGCCTACTTTATGATGATGCAAATATAGTTGCACGATCCTTTTAATATAACTAGTGAAGCAGTATGCATTTTGATACAACCTACTTTGTAGAAATGCAAATGAAGAATCAAAAATATTCTACAACCCTTTTCATGTAATTGGAGAAACATTGTGCATTTTCACACAACATACTTCCTGATAATGCAAATGAGGACTTGAGCATATTCACATGAACCTTTTATATAATTAAAGAAGGAATGTGCATTTTCACAAGATCTACTGTGTGACGATGCAAACTAAGAGTTAAACATATTCATACGACTCTTTTCTATATGAGGAGTAGTATGCATTTTCACAAAATCTATTTTGTGATGATGTAAATGAGAAGTTGAGTATACTGACACCACTTATTTCATGTATGAGAAGTGGTATGCATTTTTTCACAACCTACTTCATGAAATGATAATGCATATCTGAGCGCATTCACACAACCCTTTTTATATAATTGGAGAAGGAATGTGCATTTTCATTCAACCTACTTAGTGATGCAAATGATTATCTAAGTAGCGCAAGTTAGGATGAGTGAAGGGGATTAGGTTGCCTCGGTCTCAATTTTTGCCTTAGACTTTAGAACATCTTCTACCTATCTAAGATATAATAAAGTTCCTTTCATTAATCTCATATTTATCTTTTCTTCTAACTCTCGATCTTCGTCATATATTATTCTTATAATAAACTACAAATATTTGTTTCTCTTGGAATCCATAATTTCACTTTCCTCTCTTTTTCTCCTTGCTGTATTTCTATTTTTTTTCTTTCTTTTTCTCAACTTCCCCTTTTTATATATATTTTTTTTTTCTTTTTTTTAATCTATTTTTTATTTCTTTTTTCTCATTTTTATTTTTCTTTTGCTTTATTCATTAACCTGTTGATGAGAAATTCATTAAAGTCTTATAATGATATCAAACCTAAATTTTCTCTTTATGATTCCAAGGGAACAATATTTTATCTTTATAGTTCTCATATATGTGATTAATTCAATAGCAAGATATATTTTTTACTATTACGAAAAATAATTTCTGTCATGTTTTTTCTTTTATAAGCACTAAGAATCTTACTTATTATGGATGATCAAGTTTGTTCTTCACCAATGACCTAGTTTACTCCTGAAAGCTTCCACATGACTTCATGCATGGGAATCGAATATAGAAAAAATTAAGAAAATATGACTAAAAAAGGGAATGATTGTGATTATGATTCAAGAATGACATAAAGTAATTAAAATTAAGGAAAAGCTCCTAAAGGACTTGTGTGAGCAAAAGCTTGCACCCAATTAAATGGATGTGTAACACCCCAGCTCATGGAAATAGGGATAACCTCATGCTTTAAAACGATGTCATTTTGAAGTTGGGCATCAGGAATAAAGAGGGTCAAAACGACATCGTTTTAGAAAACTCCAAAACGATGCCATCTTGATGAAAGAAAAAAGAAAAGAAAAGGGGGGCAGCCAGAGGCGTGTACACCTCTGGCAGCCGAAGAAGATGATGAAGAAGAAGCCTGGACCTGCACGCCGAAGAAAAAAGAAGAAGAGGCATACAAAGCTCTTTGTCCTCCTGCCTATTAAATAAAAACAAAAAAGAAAAAATTGAGAAAAAGAAAGAGAGACAAAGTCAAAAGGGTACAAAGAGAGTGGGTTGCAAAGAGAGAAAAAACAATTCGGGGAGAGAGAGAGAAAGAGGGAAAAAACAAACCAGATTGGTGGCAAGGTGGGTTTGGTGCGTGCGACAACCAAATATGTGTGACTGACGGCCGCCTAAATCCCTAAAATGAAGGGACACAACACACGACCAATAAAGAAGGTGACCCGCGACAGATCTTCCTAGAGAAGAAGACTTGCTCGTAGTGGCTGATCATGCGATTCCGTGGGTCCATGGTGTTTTTCAGAGTGATTCCATCAAATCCATGTCGAATCTGAACACACGAGCATTTTGTGGTGGTTTTCAATCGAGTCGCGGCAGTGAATGGTAATTATCACAGTGGTGCGTGGTAGTTCGACAAGTGGCACGTGTTTAAGAGTGCGACGACGTCTAGAGGTACGTGTTGGACATGTGGTGACAGCAGTGATCCCAATGACCTGAAACACACGTCAAAGGTAAAAATCTACCCCCCTTTGTATTATAGTTATTTTCGAAGTGTTCATCATTTAACACGTGTAATTTTTGTTTATAAATGAGAAAAATGTTTGGGTAATAACAAGGATGTGGAGATGACCGTAAATCAAAACCAATGAGGATTTTGACATCTCTTCGATCATATTCTAGGTAAGGGATTGGGTTAGTCTCATTTAAAGGCTCTTATATTTTTATAACACTTGGATTTATGTTAAAATGAATTATTTACATAACTTACAAATTATTTAATTTTATAACGTGATTTCCGCGAACTCATCTTGTGTGTGGGTCTAATTGCATATAATTGGAGATTATGATGTTGTGTATGATTTATGTTTATGTATGTATATTGCTACTAGTGTGTATATGCATATTTTATGCAATCCAGTTACTGAGTTGTATGTGTGCATAACGCTTATATATATTTAATTATATGCTGTATGACGTATATGTATATATATTGTTAGTGGATGTGAGTGAATAACTTGTATGTGCATGCTGTGGAATACATATATATCTTGTGTAAATATGCAAGAATGCCTATATTACATGTGTTGCATGTATGTGTATATGTGTATATGTGTATATATATACACATATACACATATACACATATACACATACATGCAACACATGCAACATATGTATAAGTTGATGACTGTGCATATAAGATATATATATTATGTTTATTTTGTAAGTATGTTTATGTATAATATATATGATGTATATGTAGGTGTATGCATGAGTAGGTCATCTAGTGATAGATTTGATTAGTAAAAGAATAATATAAAAATATTTAAAAGATAAAAAAATTCATTTAACCTGTATATACGAGGGGAGGGTGTATGTGTAGCCATTTTGGCAAGTGAAGTGTGGTGAACCCTACTTATGGATACAGCCTTAGCCAGATGTAGTTGGGAAATCCTATACACAATCGTTTCATGTTCGAGTGTATGTGAAAAGTGATAAGTGATATCCATTGCATAATCATTCTGTGTTCGGGTGCATTGGGAAAGTAATAAATGATAAGCAACAAGTGATAAGTAATGTATCCATATAGTAGAAGGGATCTTTAGTGCTTTAGTTGCTGCTAGTAGAAACAACATCGCATGATAAAACTCTTAAAAGACGAAAAAATAGAAATTATAAACCTTAATAAAAATATAATTAAGAATGAAAGTACAACTAAGAAGTGATAAGTGAACGATATAAAGTGAAAGCAATACTAATATATACAATGATAAGTAATTCGGTGACAAATGCAACTGATTTTCAGAAAGTGTAAGTACAAGTGTTATGAAACCAATGAATAATATTATTTATTTATGTAAATGTGATGTCAGAATATCTGTGATGTCCATAAATCATATGTGAATGAGATATGTGAAATTATGAATACTATATTGCTCGAGAATTGATTTTAAAGAAAATATGCATCTGTTTTATAAATCTGGTGTGATTGAGTGTGTACATGTCTTTATTATGAGCACTGCTCCATTTCCTTATTGAACCTGTAAAGCTCACCCCAATTCGCACCTTTTCTAATGCAGATTAGTTCTTATCAGAAGTACTTTAAAGGCCAAATGAAGACTATGAAGAATTTTTTATAATTTTTTGGAATTTATTTTATAATGTAGATTTAAATGTTAGTAATATAATTTAGGAATTTTGTGAGTCTCATAAATTTTGCCTCTGAATAAGAGATGTATAGTTGATTTTTGAATTTTAGTATATTGTTGCACAAATTTATCAGGTTATGAGCGTGGAGTAGCACTCCTTTGTCAACGGAGAAAACAGTTCGTTACAATTGGTATCATACCCCACTTTCCTCAAAACCATCCTTTATATGATGAGGCTTAGGATTCTTATGAGGTTTAGAGTAAAAAAATATTAGGTAATACATACCTTATGAAATGTTTTAGAACTTCCTCTAAAACATCTGCAGATGTAAAGAAGTAAGATGATAGTTCCAAAAACCTGAAAAAGTAGAAGTTATAAAGGTTGGAATGTGATAAATCTAGAGATAAAAGAATTAGGACTTCACTCCGAAGCCAACTAGAGATGGTGAATAAGCAACAACCATAATCTATCATATTACATGAAACTATAGAAAGCTTAAATAGTACTAAAGGAATTACCTATTAGGAGCAAGTGAATAAATTTTTGAAAGGACCATGAATTTTCCTCGAGTTGGGAAATAAATTTTAAAAGGGGAAGATTTCCCAAAACGAGAAGAAAGTCCCTTGAATGGGAGAACAATCTTTGGTAAGAGAAAATTCTCCTAAGTATGGGAAAACCTCTCAAGTAAGTGGGTCTTGAAAAAACCCTCTTATGTAATAAGATAATTACTGAAATATTTTAAAGGTCCGAAAGGATAAAAACTTGCTCTCATCCTTGAGGTCAACTACTTCACCTTAAGAAGTGTCTAGCACTTAGAACATGTTGATATGTTCCCAACCATTTCTTTTTAGGAATGTGATAATGTGTTTAAAGAGGTAGATCTAGTTATAGTTTGAGGACCTGTTTAGATGCACTTTTGAACCAATTCTTTGGGCTTAGATTTTTGCTACTATTAAATTTGCTTATAACAGTTATGCTATTTAGTCCATTGTCGAATTATTTCTTTCAAGTTTTCTTCATTAATGTTTATTTATAGACATGTTTTTCTTCATAGTTATTTATGATAATCCTTGTCTTTCTTAACCAACGATATCCAATCACCCAACCAATTCCCGGTTTGCATAAGGAAATTAAATATAAGATTACAATTAGTACTAAAGTTATAAACTTATTATGTTATGAACTAAAGGACCAAAGAGTTTGTTATTGCTAATAACGTCATAATCTGCATCAAAATCATGACATAATAGAGAGTTTAGAGGTCTGGACCATTCTATCATTTTAGAGAGTTTTGACACAACTTAATTACTTAATTTACTTATCACGTGGATATTTTCGAGTTTTCATCATAGAGGATATTTTTCTGAATTGAGACAACTTTTAATCTCTTACTTCTCCTACCAGTGTTTTTGCATTTACTTAGGTTCTTAATGCTCAAATATTGCTATTTTCAGTAATAAACATTATTGTGGATATTTTGGCCAGTTGGTAATTTACCTCAAATTGATTTCTTATGAGATGGAAGAGTCTTTCCAACATTCGTTAAAGATCAAGAAGAAAAAAATCTTAAAACAAGTAGACTCAAAAGAAAGCATTTTGGGAGATAAAATAATTATTTGGTACTTTCATAAAATATTAAATTTCTTGTTAATCTTTTTTAAGAAGAACAGATACTCTAACCATTCCAAATCCTTACTGAGATGTCATATAGGAGTTATGATGCTACTTCAAAAACTGTTAGGCATTAATTAGAACTCTTCTTTCTGAAATTCCTTATCCCTCCTAAATTTAATTTCTATGGGAGAAGAGGATATCCTAAGGACATGTTTCAACCACAAATCATTAATTGTATAATAATAACTCAGAATATAGTTCCCTCATGCCAAACGTAATGCAAAAATAATGCAATACATCTGGATAAACCTTCAAAGTAAATACTATTTAGAGTGGCACAACGAAAGTGTGGTGTAGACCATAAGCCACTACATATGAAAGATTTCTCTTTAAATCATATAAGAATCACTATAAGTGAACTAGGCATAATATAAACCCTATGCTCAACCCTACTACTGCTACAAATTAGCTCCCTACTCTCTCATCTAGAAAAGACCTTAAATTTTCTCAACCATTGATAAAAGGATGTTTGGTGAATATGACCAATAATGAAAAAAAAAAGAAGACAATTGTAAATCCAATACCCAACAAGATTGACATTTGATCAAGATACTATAAACCAACATTCTTAAAAATAAAATTTTTAAACATAGTACGACTAATAGTAAATTCATATTACTAGAATTAACCCAACCAAAACTTTAGTAGCCATTAGTTGTGGCGATATTTTCTAATAACAAAACCATTAGTGTGAATAATTATTGCATATTGTTTGCTTATTCTTAAATTGGAATGTAAAATTTGTACATTATACAAATATATCAAGATGGATCTTTAAAGTAAACATTCTCAAATTAAAAATTAAACATATGAAGAAATATTTTCCAATTCAACAAAGACTAAATGAAAAAATGATAAACCCACGAGTTATATCTTAGTGTTATACCTAAGAATAATCACTTGCAATATTAGGAAGCGAAAGGTGTAGTGCTTAATCATAAAAGGAATATAATAGGTAGATAATATAATCAATTTTAGCTAGGCCATTATATGACCCCACTATCAAATACTCCTAATAATTTTTAGTAAGATGAATTTCATAATCGTTTACTTAAAAAGACTTTAAGAAAAATCCGATCAAGTACTAAGGTGCCTTGGAAATCATTCAAACCTTGATGGGTTAGAAGTACAATTTCACTCAACTAAGAGTAACTTATTTAGACTCCAGACTCGTTGAGAAAAAAGAGGAAGTTTTGGTATTAAAATATTTTCAAAATTTTCAAAGGTAATTTTTAAAAATCAGATAACAAATAATTTTCACTTAAGACATATGAAAATTGAGGGAAGGTAAACATACCATAGTGTTGGAGTATTTAGGTAATTAAGAACTCATCAATTTTTTGGCCCACCGAGAGCCCTAGGAGTTTTATCACAGTAACCAATGCAAGTTTGGCCGAATTCAGCCGAAAACGGCTGAAAACGGCCAACCCGAGGTGGATCCTCGCCGCGGGCGGCGATGTCGTCGCCAGAGCACAGCGGAGCCGCCGTGCCAGAATTCTGAAATTGGCCGAAAGGGCCCTGGGTCTGATTTGGGGTTTTTTGGGTACATGTGCAGGTACCAGAAGTGTGTTTCAGTTTTCGGAGAAAAATTCAGGGAATCTAGAGACTTCTCGTAGGCGCAGTGAGAACCCGATTTCAGACTCCAAAACGAGTAAGGATCTCTCACCCTATTTTCTATCACGACATTAAAGCTTAATAAATGATTAAACGGTATTTTATGAATTTATAGATATGTATAATTAATTAAGATTGCTAATGGGGCCCGAACCTGATGTATTTGTCGGTCTATTTCTGTTTGATGTATTTTACAGTCTAAAAGCAGTATAGTGTCTGATTGTTTATTCTGTGGTTCCGTATGCATGAATAACTGTTTAATCTATTATGGTTTGAATTATTATGAATCCGATGTTGTGTTGCCTTGTTTGGTGTGCGTTGCTGGTTTACGTATTTATGTTGAGTGGGTAATTGAGACTAAGAAAGATAAGGATGGTATGTGAATTTATAAGTGGATAAGTCGATAGTCTCATTAGATATCCTGGGAGATGGTAGACGGTCCGGGTCCATAGGGAACCTTATCGGGAACGTGGTCTCTCATATCGGACGGGATATAGAGACTTTATGTGTTTTGGTGCCCATACCAGACCGGGTATGGAGACCGCCCGTTTCACCCTCATACCGGACGGGGTATTGAGGTTTATGGTTTTGGCGCCCATACTGGACGGGATATGGGGACGGCCCTATAATTAAGTTATTAATGTGAATGGTTCACGTGTAGCGAGGACCCCTTATGGATCCCAATGGATACTAGTAGGCTGATAAAAGAGAAAATTTGTTGCCTGATGATTGAAATACAAAAGCATGATATGTGTTATGTTACAGAGTGTGCGTGATCTTATGATGTTTATAATATTATTGTTTTCATAAGTTGTTTTCATGAATCTCACCGAGGTAAGTGGACAATAAAGGGTTTTATTATTGATAAATGAATTTGTTATAAATTATGCTCCTTTGATCGTTTTTGTTTTCTACCAACCTTTACTACTGTGACAGTGAGATAGTGTGATGTCTTTACTGGGCTAGTGTAGCTCATTCCTTACTTAACCATTTCAGATCAGGAGGACTTAGTTCCCGAGCCCATTCTGCAGGAAGACGGCGAGTAGAAGCCTAAGAATTTATTAGTTTTTCTTATAATATTCATTTATAGTATTTTCTTTAATTAGTTTATTCTTTCATATCTTTAATACGTTTTGATTATTGTGTAAGGGATATAAATCATAATCTATTTTATTTCGCTTCCGTACTTAGAATAAATATATACATTTTTTTTTAATTTCCGGGGTCGTTACACTACCCTTTTGGCTTTATCTCTCTTTCTACTTCCTAATTTTTTCTTTGTTTTTTTGTATAATAGGCAGGAGGACAGAGAGTCCTGCACGCCTTTTCTTCTTATTCATTTTTTTGGCTGTCAAAGATGTACACGCCTCTGGTTGTCCCCTTTTTTTCCTTTTTCTTTCATCAAAACAATGTCGTTTTCACCCTTCTTTATCCTAATGGTCAGTTTCTAGCCGTTTTCGGCCGAATTCGGCCAAACTTGCATTGGTTCTTGTGATAAAATATCCCTAGGGCCCTCGGTGGGCCAAAAAAATCCAAAAAATTGAGACTTACCGGCGGCGGAGCTCTCAGGTGCGGCGACTTCTCCGACACAAGTCGTAGTTTGGTGTTTTTCTCCGTTCAACCTATAGAGGAAAGGACGATGGTCACAGTGGTGTAAAAATTACGTCGAACGGGAATCGGGAAGGGCCTCATCGGAGGCAAAAACTGAAGAAACCTGCGGCGGTGCCGTTGGGCTTCAGCGGTGTTTTTCGGCCAATTAGCCAGTGGTTTGGCTCCGATTTAGCCACAGGCGGGTTCATCATCGAAAACCAAGCCAATGGGAGAAATTTTACCTCGTTTGGCAACCGAAAGGTGCTCCGGTGCGGTGGCGGGTGACGGTTGTCGGTTCCTTCGGTGGCTGGGTTGTCTTCTCCGGCGAGGGTTCTGGCGACTAGGGTTTGGGGTTGGGTGTGAATGAGGTTATTTATAACATTCTCCTTTTAATCTAAACCGTCCATCACATTTTAATCTGAGCCGTCCGATCGTGATTAAATTAGAAATAAATATGGGCCGTCCATTGCGATGCGATCTGGGCCGTCCGTGCGTGATTCAATCTGAACCGTCCGCACGCGTGAGATCTGGGCCGTTCGTGCGCGCGGAAACAGATTTGGGTCGTCCGATCGCGTGCACGCGGATCGCCCACGTGGCTCCGTCCCGCGTGGCTGCCCGCGTCAGCATCCCTACCACGCGGCGTGTCCTGGTTGACCGGGGCTGCTAACTGGCTGTTGACGTGGCTGCTGACGTAGCACAATTTTTTTAAATTGCGTTTTGACCCCCAATTTTCGATTTTCTTTTCAAAAACACCCATAGAATCCAAATTTTCATCCATTTTTTCCAAAATCATTTTCAATTAAATCCAAAAAATAATTTTACCCCTTTTTATCATTATTATTATTTTAATTTCTATTAAATTAAATTTAATTAAATTAAAACCATATAATTATTATCTAATAAATTAATTATTAAAATAAAATAAAATCAAAATAATTCCAATAATAATAAAAATAAAAATTTGGGTGTTACAGGTAGAGAGAGAGTGGGTCACGAAGAGAGAGAAAATAACTCAGGGAGAGAAAGAAAGGGAGAGAACAAACCAGACCGGCAACAAGGCAGGTCTAGTGTGTGTTGTAACCGGATCTATGTGACTGATAGCAGCATAAATCTTGAAAATAAAGGGACACGATGCACAACCAATAAAGAATGTGACTTGCGGTGGATCTGCCAGGAGAAGAAGACTTGCACGCGGTGGCCAATCATGCAATTCCATGGGTCCATGGTGTTTTTCGACATGATTTTACCAGATCCATGCTGGATCTACATGCACAAGCGTTCTGTGGTGGTTGTCAATCAAGTTGCAATAGTGAACAACAATTCCTACAGTGGTGCGTGGTGGTCCAGCAAGTGGTGCGTGTCTAAGAGCATGGCAATGCATGGAGGTGCGTGTCGACCATACGGTAGCATGCAGTGACCCTGGTGACTTGAACTGCACGTTAATGGTAAGATCTATCTCCCTTTATATTATAGTTATTTTCTAAGTGTTCATCATTTAATGCACGTAATTTTTGTTCGTAAACAAGAAAAATGTTTGGGTAATAACAAGGACGAGAAGATGACCGTAAATCAGAACCAATGAGGATTATGACATTTCTTTGATCATATTCTAGGTAAGGGATTGGGTTAGTCTCATTTAGAGACTCATATTTTTATAAAACTTTATTTTATATTAAAATGAATTATTTATATACCTTATAAATTATTTAAGTTTTCTAACGTGATTTTTGCAAACTTATCTTGTGTGTGGGTACAATTGTATATGGTTAGGGATTATGATGTTATGTATGATTTACGTTCATGTAGCATATTGTTACTAGTGTGTTTATGTAGATTTTTTACAATCCAGTTACTGAGTTGTATGTGTGCATAATGCTTATATATATATATATATATTTCGTTATATGTTGTATGACGTATGTATGTATACTGTTAGTGGATGTGAGTGAATAAATTGTATGTGCATGTTATGAAATATATATATGCCTTATGTAAATATGCAAGAATACCTATATTGCATGTGTTGTATTTGTATATATATATATATATATATATATATATATTTAAGTCGATGACTGTGCTATAAGATATATATGTTATGCATATTTTATAAATATGTTTATGTATAATATATATGATATATATGTAGGTGCATGCATGAGTAGGTCATCTAGTAATATATTTGATTAGTAAAAGAATAATATAAGAATATTTAAAAGACGAAAAAATTTATTTAACCCGTATCAATGGGGGGAGGGTGTGTGTAGCTATTTTGGTAAGTGAAATATGGTGAACCCTACTTGTGGATATAGTCTCAGCCAGACGTGGTTGGAAAGTCTCATACACAATTGTTTCGTATTCAGGTGTATTTGGAAAGTCATAAGTGATACCCAACATATAATTGTTCTGTATTCCAGTGCATTGGGGAAGTGATAAATGATAAGTGATGTATCCCCATAGTAAAGGGGATCCTTAGTGGCTTTATTGATGCCGGTGAAAATGATATTGCGCGATGAAACTCTTAAAAAACAAAAAATAGAAATTATAAACCTTAATAAAAATATAACTGAGAAATAACAAGTGAACAATGTAAAGTGAGAGCGATATTGACATATGTAATGATAAGTAATTCAGTGACAAGTGCAAGTGATTGTCAGAAAGTGTAAGTGCAAGTGTTATGAAACCAATAAAAAATATTACTTTTTTATATAAATGTGATGTCAGAATATCTATGAAATCATATGTGAATGAGGAAATTATTGAAATATGTTAAATTATGGATACTGTATTGCGTGGGAATTGGTTTTAAAGAAAATATGCATTTGTTTTATAAATCTTGTGTGATTGGGTGTGCACGTGTCTTTGTTCTGAGCACTGCCCCTTTTCCTTATTGAGTCCATGAAGCTCACCCAAATCCACACCTCCCTCAATGTAGATTAGTTTAGATTAGGAGTACGTTAAAGGCCAAATGAAGACTCTAAAGAATTTTTTATGATTTTTAGAAATTTATTTTATAAAGTTGACTTAAATGTATTATAGTAATGTAACTTAGGAATTTTGTGAGACTCATGAATTGTAGCTTTGAATAAGGGATGTATAGTTAATTTTTGAATTTTAGTATATTACTGCGCAATTTATCAGGTTATGTACATGGAGTAGCGCTCCTTTCTCAATAGAAAAACGGGTCGTTACATGATACCCACTAGGAGGAGGAAACATATGCCAATAAGGGGCTTCTTGAAGAAAGACAAGTTTTTAATTAACATGACTTGTTCAAGGGGCATATGTCAACAGTTGTGGCAACTGAGGAGAAGGATAATGTTGTTTCCGTAAAGGAAAGTGGTGATGAAGGGAGAGGAATATGGAAACTAGAGTTTTTTTTTATATTTATATTTATATTCTTTTATATTTATTAAAAATAATTAAAAAATTAAATTATTTTTTATGTAGTGTATCATATAGTATTAGATATGGCAAGGTGTCTAATCAAATAATACCACGTATTAAGTGTAGTAAAATGTGATAAATGCATTGATATTATTAATAAAAACTAATGAATAAAGACTAATATGAATAATATTTGAAAGCACATAGACTAAAAAATTGAGAAATATATATATATATGAAGACCAAAAAAATAAAATAAAATAATAGAGAAACCAAAATGGAATTTAAGCCTATGTATAACAAAGAGCGAGAGTACAATTCATCCATTGTGATTTAATCTTATTTAATCTTACACTAATTTTCTATGGTAAGTTAATAATTATGGTTTTATAAAATCTCATTTTACATCAAGTATTAGTTTTTTATACTTTTATTTTATTTTTTTCAATATTATATATTTTTTGTTTAACACAATTTCTGCATACAAATCTTTAAAAATTGAAACAAGTATAATTTTTTTTTTCTAAAATTAATAGTATTATATAAGATAATTATTTTTATATATTTATCTTTCAAAAAATATATTAACTTCTTCTAAATCGATAATAGAATATAGGGTTTAGTCAATAATCTATGTCAAAAGAAATAGTACATAGTTTAAACTCTTTTAAATAAATAGTGAAATATTTTTGTTGTTATTTACAATTTCGGATCTTGTAAGCTATAAGTATAATTTTTCATAGAATCTTAATTAAGACAAGAAATAAGTTGTGATGGTGAGATTTTTGTTGTTGCAAAAGACAATTTAGACATTTATAGAATAAACACAGATTTTTTCACACAGAAAAGTTGAAATCGTACTTGAGAAAAATAACTTCATAAGATACAATAATTCATATGATATTATAAAATCTTTTAGGAATAAGCTTAGTTTAAATAGAAAATGTTTAATTCATAAACAATCCATATAAATAATTTACCAAACAGAACTCTTTTAGATGGTACTAGATCAACTGCTCCTACCAATTTCATTAAGAACTAGAACTCAATGCACCAAACAAAGGTCCCACACTTGAAAACAATCTCTTCCAACCACGCCTATTATTGTTCCGTCCTCTAACAGAAGTATTGTTGGCCCTCAGACTCCTAGCTAGACGATTGTCATTCTCATGAAGCTCATATCGACATACAGGACAAGTATTGTGTATCCTTAACCATGGAAGAATACAATTCTCATGATAGAGATGACCACAGGGAATCATCCTTGCTTCTATCCCCAACTCAAGTTCTTTACAGACCAGACAATGGGAGTATGCGTCACCCTCGAGACGTCCACTGCTTATCTTGATAACTAGTGTTGTATCGATAGCGGTCTCAAGACACGATTTATTATTATCGTATCAATCACATAACCAATAGTGAAAGGCTCTTGATCATCATCTGTACTCGCTCCAGTATTAGTTATAACCCCATTATTATTATCGTTATCATGTTCACGATCCAAAAAGAAGTGTGCAGGACCGATATGTAGGCGCATGTCTTGTAATACCCTTAATTAATTAATTTTCATGTAATTAAAAAAAATATATAAATATATTTTTTTTAGTTTTTTGAATTTTATTTTGATGTAAAAATGAAAAAAATTAATTGAAGGATGAAATTAAAAATAATTTTAGGAAAAACTGGTAAAAATTTGGGTTCTATTGGTGTTTTTGAAAGAAAAATCAGAAACCGGGTGTCAAAATACAATTGAAGGAAATTTTACTGCGTATAACGCCCAGTCAGCGATCTCGACGAACTAAAGCGCACCGCGTGGCAAGGCACACAGACACGGTGCCATACAGGAGGCCACACTGGCGATCTGCGTACCCACGATCAGACGGTTCAGATTCGTTCCCGCGCGCACGGACGACCCAGATCCGTTCCCTCCCCATACGCAAACGGACGGTCGTATTTAAACACGATGAACGGTACAGATCCACTTTTTATTTAAATTTGATCAGACGATCTAGATCAGATCAGAATGAATGACTCAGATTCACTCTCTATTTAATCGCGATAAGACGGTCCAGATTAAACACGATGGACGGCCCAAATTAAAAAGAGACATATATAAATAACCCTCTTCACACCAA
Organism: Carica papaya; assembly: GCF_054855325.1. Taxonomy (NCBI): domain Eukaryota; kingdom Viridiplantae; phylum Streptophyta; class Magnoliopsida; order Brassicales; family Caricaceae; genus Carica; species Carica papaya. Next base: position 16,593,773 of record NC_142317.1, read on the forward strand.
CCCTAACCCTAGCTGCCAGACCCCCTCCCCCCTATCCCTCCACCCCACCCCCCCCCCCCCCCCCAGCTGGAGAAGAAGACCCAGTCGTCGGGAAGGAAGCCGATCGCTGCCATCGTCTCGCCAAAGCCACTTCCAACCGACTCGAAATTCAATTTTAAACACCTCCATGGCCAAATTGGAGGAAAAGGACTAGCGAATTGGCCGAAAACTAGGGGCAAAGCCTGGCAGCGCCACCGTAGGAAAATGTAAAAATCGCCTCTGATGGGCCCTTCTTGATTCCCTTTTTGCGTAATTCTTCCACCATTGTAATCACCATTTCCTTCTCTACAGGTTGACTGAAGCAAAACATCTAACCGTGAAGGTGAGCTGACGGAGCCGCCGTACCGGAAAACCCTGCCAGTGGTAAGTTTCGATTTTTTGACTTTTTTGGGCCAACCAAGGCCCCTTAATGTATTTTCTCGCAGGCATTGGTATAAAATCAACTAAATTTGACCAAAAATAGCCGAAAATAGCTGACCCGAGGCAAACCACCGCCGGAGCATGGTGGAGCCGCCATGCTGAAATTTTGGAATTGGCCAAAAAGGGTTCCTAACACTGATTTTGGATTTTTTGAGATATTTTTAGGTACTTGAGTTTAATCTCCGAAAAAAAATTCAGGGAACTGGAGGACCGCCAGTAGGCGCAGTCAAAAGTTTAGCATTTCGAAAATCAATTTGAGTTAGAATCCATCACCTTATTTCTTGTTATGGAATTGAAGTTTAACTTTAAATAATATGGTATTTTGTAAAATTTAGAAAATATTTATAATTAATTACAAGTTACTAATGAAATCAGAATCGGTTATTTACTATTGTTGTTATGTTTAACCGATTGCCTGATTTTACAATCATGATAATACACTGAAATTAGTATGATGATGCAATTATATTCCTTTGATGTATGTTTTGCTTGTTTTGTGTGACTATGTTGAATTAGGAAACTGAAAACTAAAGGAAAAAGGAAAATTATTTGATTAAGTAGATGGATGAAACGATAGTCTTACTAGATATCCTGGGAGATGGTAGACTGACCGGGTACATAGGGAACCCTACCATGAACATTATCTCATACCGAATGGGGTATCGAGGTTTGGTAATTTGGTGCTTATACCGGATGGGGTAAGGGGACGACCCATTTTACGCTAATACTGGATGAGGTATTGAGGGATGGTATCTTTTGGCGCTCATATCAGACAGGGTATGAGGACGACCCGTTAGTTGAAAATATAAAAAGGAGGGTTCATGCGTAGTGGGGACATCCCTATAGACCCCTATGGATACCAGTAGATTGATAAAAAGGAATGTTGTTCCGATTGATCGTATATGAAATTATGATATGTGTTGTGTTATTTTATTGACTCTATAAGTTATTTTTGGTAATCTCGCTACGGTAAGTATGTGGTAAATGATTTTATTTATGACAAATGGATTTACTTAAATCAAGAAGCTCTATTAGTTGTTTTTATGATTTTTACCAACTTTTATTTCTGTGTCGGTGAGTAGTGTGATATTCTTACTGGGTTAGTGTAGCTCACTCTTTCATTAACCATTTCAGATCAAGAGGACCAGAATCCAGAGGCCGATCCACAAGAGGATTACGAGTAGGACGTTCAGTTTGTTTACTTTTAATTTATTTCTTTGGTTATTAGTTATTTATTTAGAAAAGTTATTCCTGTAAAGCCTATTTGGTATTTTCAATTGTTGTGTAAGGAATGTAAACCCTAATTTATTATTTCGCTTCCGCATTCAATTTATATTTATTTCCTTTCAAGTTCACAGGTCGTTATATGTCTGCTGGATTTGGAAAACCCATAACATTTTGTATGAAAGCATCAATAACAACTGTAGTCTTGATCTCTTTCTTCTAACACCATTATTGGAAGTTAAAGCTCGAACAAATGGCTCAAAAAGTTGGTTGTAGTAGTTAGCTTCCCATTATGAATCTACCATTGCAGCTAGGTCAAATAGGTAGTTGGCCTTGGCCTGCAAAGCGAAGATTACAACGGTAACACCAATGGGTAAGGTTGCAATATCTTTCTTCTTGTACTTTCTGCATAAAATGATAAAAAATAATAATAATAATTTAAATTTTTTTTTTTTTTATAAAAAGAATCAGTTTTTGACATTCTTTTTCTTTTGTATATAACAAATAAACTAAATTAAAAGGTTCAATTGTAATTAAATGTACATATATATTCTTAATTTAGATATTTATATTTATGATAACAACAACGATAATAATAATTACAATAGTTGGAATATAAATTCTCAAACTAAAAGAAAATTAAAACATGAAGAGGTATAAATGATCATCTTCTAATTTCAAATCTGCATATGGCCTATTGTTATATGCATGCTGAAGTCAGACCAAGATATTGTGGATGTTAACAAACACACTATTGGGTTCAAAAAAAAAAAAATCGATCGTGATAATAACCAATTAAGGAATTACTTTCCAAGGCCAACTAGCATTATTAGATTTATTATAAACAAAAGAAATTTGAGGATCATAAAATTAAAATTAGTGGTATCTATCCATGTATTTATCTAAGTAGATAAACAAATCTATATATATATATATATATATATACACGTTGATAATAAACAAAAAGAAATTTAATAATTTGTAGACAATTAGACTACAATGCTCCCTGAAACAATGGTGAGTTAAAGCATTCTCCCAGCTTATGCTTAAATGCGTGCGAACAACTCCGACCAAGATATGGTGGATGCTAGCAACCACCACTATTGGGTTAAAAACAAAAATCAAATGTGATAACAAACAATAAAGGGATTAGTTTCTGAGATTAACAAGCATTATATTACAAATTAGATTTACTATAAATGTAATGGATATAGATATAGTTAAACTCATTCACATATAAAAGTAATTAAGTAATATATAAAATAAAAACTATAGTAAATCTAATCACGAAATTGAGGTGGAGTCAAGACAAAGACCACCAAACACCTTTTTACATTCGTACCTTTTGAAATTAGAGAAAAAAATTTGATATCAGAATTATAGATTTTACTCGAACATACGTACCTTTTGAAACTTAATTTAACAATAAACAACTTGATCGGAAAGGATATGAGTGATCTCTCATGGAGATGTATTAGGAAAAGGTGTAATATTGCTGAATAGATATCAAGAGCAAGAAGAGTTGGTTTAGGGATTTTAGAGGATTTCATGGATCTTTTATAGAGCTTTTAGTAGGTGGAGATGGAGGTTGAATTACTTAGAGTGCATCCATAGGTCTATATACAAACCTTCACATGAATAAGTAAGAAATCAATTTGGGTATGTTTATAATAAATACATTAATATAATTTACATATTTTTATATATGGAAATATAGTTAATGTAGATAACATATATGAAATATAGCAGGGTAGATTAGGATTGATAGTAGACTCATATATATTTTTTTTTTCGAAATTATAAATAAGTACCATTTTGGTCTTTGTATTATTTTATTTTATTTGGTTTGGTCATTATACAATTTTTTGCTCTTTTAGTTTTTCTATTTTAAAAATTTATTCGCATTACTCTATATTCGTTAGTTTTTATTGATAGTATTAACATATTTTCCACATGTCATTAGATTTGACATATGGTATTATTTGATCCCACATTTTTTTTATGTCATATATCATATCACATTTAACATAAAAAAAATAGTTTAATTTTTTAATTATTTTTAATAAAAAATAAAAATATTAAAAATGAAAACCAGCATTCTCTGCCTCCTCTCCACTCTAACATCATCATCTCCATTTCTTTCTCTAGCTTATGTTTATTCCATTTGGGATATCTTAATCCCCATTAAAAATTAAGTGTGGAGGACTTTGAGAATGCAAGCTTTTTTGAGAAAAATTAAAATGCCTTCATATCATGTTCTTGCTTATCTATTACTTGTACCTCAAATAAAATATTTAAAAATTTAAATCTCTTAAGAAAATAATACATGTTGAGAGTGTCGCAGAGGCAATAGTCTCAATAGATCACGAGAACTTTATGAGGTCCAAAGAAATCCAAGATTTCATGGCAGACATTATTAAAGAAGAGAAGATAAGACAAAATCTTACTTGAAGCGCCAAAAGATGGGCTAGTATGGGGATAACAAAATGTAATGTTAAAAGAAGAGGCTGGTAAAAATAGAAAATGAGGCATAGGAAGAGGCAATAAAAGAGTACTAGAGCTCCTAGAGGACTTGTGTGAGCAAAAGCTTGCACCCAATTGAATTGACGCCCACTAGAAGGAGGAAGCATATGCCAATAAGGGGCTTCTCAAGGAAAGAAAAGTTGTTAATTCACGTGGCCCTGTTTAAGGGGCATATGTTGATAGTTATGGTTGTAAAGGAAAGTAGTGATGAAGGGGAGAGGAATATGGAAAATAGAGTTTATATATATATATATATTTATATTATTTCATTTTTATTAAAATAATTAAAAAATTAGATTATTTTTTATGTCAATATGTCACATAGTATCTGATGTAGAAAAGTGTATAATCAAATAATATTATAGGCCAAATCTAGTGACATGTGATAAATGTGTTAACGTTATTATCATAAATTAATAAATAAGGGCTAATATCAACAAGTTTTGAAAGCATGGAGACTAAAAATTTAAAGAATATACATATAAAGACCAAATAAAATAAAATCAAATAATAGAGGAACCAAAATGGAATTAAGCCTATGTCTAACAAAGAGCAAGAGTACAATTTCATCCATTGTGATTTAATCTTATTCAATCTTATACTAATTTTTTATAGTAATTCAATAATCATAGTTTTTTGAGATCTCATTTTACATAAAATTATTAGTTTTTTATATTTCTATTTTATTATTTTCAGCATACATATATTGTTTAACTCAGATAAATCTTTAACATAATTTTTTTTTCTAAAATTAATAGTATTATAAAAGATAATTAACTTCTAAACTATAAAAATTGTTTATAAATATTTTGTTAAAAATATTATATATTTATTTCTTTTAAAAAGTAAATTAATTTATTTTAAATTGATAATAAAAATATAGGGTTTATTTAGTAATCTTTGTTAAAAGAAATTAAGTTATGAGTTAATTTTTTCGTAATACATAGTTTAAACTCTTTTAGGTAGATAGTTAAATATTTTTATTGTTATTCGCAATTTAGGACCTTGTAAGCTATAAGCATAATTTTTTCGTAGAACCTTAATTAAGGCAAAGAATAAGATGTAATGATGAGATTTCCTTTTTTTTTCCGCAAATTTCAATTTAGACATTTATAGAATAAACAAAGATTTTTTTTCACACACAAAGTTCCGAGCTAGTTATAAAAAATAACTTGATAAAATAACATACAATCATTCATATGATATTATGGAATCTTCATAAATAAGCTTAGTTTGAATAGAAAATGTTTAGTTTATGAATAATACATATAGATAATTCACCAAATGGAACTCTTAGGAAATGGTGCCAAATCAATATGCTTTTGCCATTTTCATCAAGAAAAGAAGGTTTTACACATGAAAACAATCTCCTCCAACATGTCTATTGTTGTTGTAACGGCCCCGAAAATTTAAAAGAAAATGCATGTAGTAAAAATTCTAAGTGCAGAAGCGAAATAAAAATTCTGATTAACATATCTTATACAATAACCAAAAACGTATTTAATGTATGAAAGAATAAGCTAAGTAAAGGAAATACTCGAAATGAAAATTATAAATAGAACTATAAAATCTTTAGGCATCTAACTCGCTGTCTTCCTGCGGAACGGGCTCGGGAACCACGTCTTCCTGCGGAACGGGCTCGGGAACCACGTCTTCCTGATCTGAAATGGTTAAGTAAGGAATGAGCTACACTAGCCCAGTAAAGACATCACACTATCTCACTGCCACGGAAGTAAAGGTTGGTAGAAAACAAAAACGACTAATGGAGCATAATTTATAACAAACTCATTTATTAATAATAAAAACCTTTACTGTCCACTTACCTCGGTGAGATTTGTGAAAATAACATATGAAAATAATAACATTATAACCATCATAAAATCATATACACTTTGTAACATAACACATGCTATACTTTTGCACTTCAATAATCAGACAACAAATTTTCTCTTTTACCAGCCTACTAGTATCCATTGGGATCCATAGGGAGCCTCCGCTACACGTGAACCATTAACATTAATAACTTAATTCTAGGGTCGTCCCCATACCCCGTCCGATATGGGCGCCTAAAAACCATGGACCTCAATACCCCGTCCGGTATGAGGGTGAGACGGGCCGTCCCCATACCTCGTCCGGTATGGGCGCCAAATCATAAGGTCTCCATACTCCGTCCGGTATGAGAGACCACGTTCCCGGTAGGGTTCCCTACGGACCCGGTCCGTCCACCATCTCCTAGGATATCTAGTTAGGTTGTCCATATTATCCATTTATCAATTCACATAACCTTTTTTCCATTTTCTTTGGTCTCAATTATCCAATCAAACATAAAGACGTAAAACAGTAATGAACACCAAACAAGACAACAACAGGTTCACAATAATTCAAACCATAACAAACGAAACTGTGATTCATGCATACGAAACCATAAAATAAATACATCAGATACCATACTGCATTCTAAACTGTAAAATAGATGAAACAACAACTGACCGACAAATACACCAGATTCGGGCTCCATTAGCAACCTTAAGCAATTATACACATCCATTAATTCACAAAAAAACTATTTTATCATTTATTGAACTTTAATACCCAGATAGAAAATAGGGTGAGAAATTCTTATTTATTTCGGGGTCTGAAATCAGGTTCTCACTGCGCCTACTGGCTGTCTCTAAATTTCCTGAATTTTTTTCAGGAAACTAAAACACACTACCGGTACCTGCACGTGTCCTAGAAAACCCCAAATCAGACCCAGGCCCCTTTTCGGCCAATATCAAAATTCCAGCACGGCGGCTCTGCCGTGCTCCAGCGATGGCACCGTCGCCCGCGGCGGCTATCCGCCTCGAGTTGGCAGTTTTTGACCGTTTTTTACTGAATTCGGCCAAACTTGCATTGGTTCCTATGATAAAACAACCCTAGGGCCCTCAGTGGGCCAAAAAATATGAAAAACCGAGACTTACCGGCAGCGGAGCTCTCGGGTGCAGTGGCTTCTCTGGCGCGAGTCGTGATTTGATGTTTTCCTCTGATCAACATGTAGAGAAAAAGACGGTGATCACAGTGGTGTAAAAATTGCATCGAACGGGAACCAGAAAAGGCCTCATCGGAGGCATCCCGCTGGACTTCAGCGGTGTTTTTCGGTCGATTGGCCGGTGGTTTGGCTCCGATTTTGCCATAGGCAGATTCAGCATCGAAAAACAAGCCAAGGGGAAAAAATTTACCTCGTTTGGCAATCAAAAAATCCTCCGGTGCGGCGGCGGGTGGCGGCGGCCGGCTCCTCCGGTGACTGGTTCTTTTTCTCCGGCGAGGATACTTGCGGCTAGGGTTTGGGGTCGGGTGTGGGTGAGGTTATTTATAACCTTCCCTTTTTAATCTCAGCCGTCCATTACGATTTAATATAGGCCGTCTGATCACGATTAAAATGGGAATAAATCTGGGCCGTCATTCGCGATGCGATCTGGGCCGTCCGTGCGTGATTCAATCTGGACCGTCCGCACGCGTGAGATCTGGGCCATCCGTGCGCGTGAGATCTGGGCCATCCATACGCGTGAGATCTGGACCGTTCGATCGCGTGCACGCGGATCGCCCACGTGGCTTCATCCCGCGTGGCCTCCCGCATCAGCGTCCTTGCCACGCGGCGTGTTCTGGTTGGCTGGGGCTGCTGACCTGACACAACTTTTTTAAATTGCGTTTTGACCCCCTTTTTCGATTTTCTTTTCAAAAACACCTCTAGAATCCAAAATTTCACCCATTTTTTCCAAAATCAATTTCAATTAAATCCCAAAAAGTAATTTTACCATATTTTATTATTATTATTATTTTTATTTCTATTAAATTAAATTAAAACCTTATAAATTAAATATTAAAATAGAGTAAAAAATTAAATAAAAAGATTCTAATATAAATTAAAAAATAATAATTTTTTATTTTTGGATGTTACAACTCTCCCCGCTTTAAAGAAATTTGGTCCTCCAAATTTGCCTCTTACTCTTGGTTGAACAAATGGGGATACTGAGCTCTAAAGTCTGATTCTAGCTCTCAGGTAGCCTCCCTTGGCGTGTGGTTCTGCCACACGACCTTTACAAATGATATTTCCCGGTTTCGGAGAATCTTGCTCTTTCGGTCCATGATACCGACTGGTACTTCTTCATAAGATAAGTCCTCTTGGAGTGGAAGCGGTTCATGAGCCAAGACATTAGAAGGGTCCGGGTTGTACTTACGTAGCATGGATACGTGGAACACGTTGTGGACCTTGGAGAGCTCTGGAGGTAGTGCTAGTCTATAGGTAGCAGTACCAATCCTGTCTAAAATCTCAAAAGGTTCAATAAATCAGGAGTTCAGTTTTCTCCTCCTGCCGAACCTACTAATTTCCTTGAAAGGAATGACCTTAAGAAACACCCGGTCGCCTTTCTCAAACGCTAGATCTCTCATTCGGGTGTTCGCATAACTCTTCTGCCTACTCTGAGCCGTCTGAATGTTTTTTCTGATTTTAACTATTTTAAACGTGGTCTCCTCTACCAACTCCGGACTGAACAATCTTCTATCGCCCACTTCTTCCCAACAAATCGGTGATCTGCACTGGCGCCCATATAACGCCTCATATGGAGCCATGCCGATGCTCGCTTGGTAGCTGTTGTTGTAGGCAAACTCTATCAGGGGTAGATGGTCGTCCTAATGGCCCCCGGAGTCAAGGACACAAGCTCGAAGCATATTCTCAAGTGTACGAATTGTCCTTTCTGATTGTCCATCAGTCTGAGGATGGAAGGCAGTACTGAGAGACAGCTTTGTTCCCATAGCTTGCTGAAAGCTACTCCAAAATCAAGAAGTGAACCTGGGGTCCTTGTCGGATACCACTGTCACTGGAATTCCGTGTAATCTGACTATTTTCCAAATATACGTTCTTGCCAACTTGTCCAAGGGGTCGGTCATCCTGATGGCTAGGTAGTGAGAAGATTTGGTAAGCCGGTCAACGATTACCCAGATGGCATCATGTTCTGAACGTGCCTTGGGTAATCCCGTTACGAAGTCCATGGTGATGTGTTCCCACTTCCACTTCAGGATCGGTAAAGGCTGAAGTAGCCCACTTGGGCACTGATGCTCTGTCTTGACCTGCTGACATACCAAGCATTTGGATACAAAGTCAGCTATGTTTCTTTTCATCCCATTCCACTAAAGCCGGGGTCGCATGCTTTGGTACATTTTGGTGCTTTCGAGATGCATGGCAAACTTCGAGCTGTGGGACTCTATTATGATGTCTCTCTTTAACTCACTGTTGTCTGGGACACACACCCTGTCTTAGAAATGGAGTAACCCATCGGCAGAGATTCGAAATTCTGAGCTCACTCCCTGTTCTGCATCATTCTTGCGGGCTACCAGGGCGGGGTCGACTGACTGAGCTTCCCTTATTCTTTGGATTAACTCGGGTTGGACTGTCAGGCGGCCCAAACATGTGACTCTCACTGTGCCTACAAGCTGTCCTTAAATTTCCTGAATTTTTTTCGAGAAACTGAAACACACTACTGGTACCTGCACGTGTCCCAGAAAACCCCAAATCAGACCCAAGCCCCTTTTCAGCCAATATCAAAATTCTGGCACTGCGGCTCTGCCGTGCTCCGGCGATGGTACCGCCGCTCGCGGTGGCGATCTGCCTCGGGTTGGCCGTTTTCGGCCGAATTCGGCCAAACTTGCATTGGTTCCTGCGATAAAACAATCCTAGGGCCCTCAGTGGGCCAAAAAATCACGAAAAACTTAGACTTACCGGCGGCGGAACTCTCGAGTGCAGTGGCTTCTCCGGCGCGAGTCGTGATTTGATGTTTTGCTCCAATCAACCTGTAGAGAAAAGGACGGTGATCACAGTGGTGTAAAAATTGCATCGAACGGGAACCAGAAAGGGCCTCATCAGAGGCAAAAATCGAGAGAAGCCACGGCGCCGCCGCTGGACTTCAGCGGTGTTTTCTAAATTGCGTTTTGACCCCTAGTTTTCGATTTTCTTTTTAAAAACACCTCCAGAATCCAAATTTTCACCTCTTTTTTTTCCAAAATCAATTTTAATTAAATCCCAAAAATAATTTTACTCTATTTTATTATTATTATTATTATTTTTATGTCTATTAAATTAAATTAGTATATTTAGTCTTTAATTCTAACAATCTCCATTAACGATATCATATAAGTGTTTTCTTTTTAACTTTCTCCCTCATAGTCTACAAAGATAATATAGCTTTTTATACCATAAGAGAAATAACAATATTTTTCAATGCAACCATTTCAAATTATTTCGGATACGGTACGATATAGTACAATATAATTAATTATTATAATCATAATTTCAATACGATGATATTAATGGTACAATATGATACAATTCACTTATTACAACTATAACTTTCAATTATAATTTACACACATACATTTAGACTTTTAATTTCATCATACATTATCGTTTTAATCTCTATCAAGGAGAACAATAGAGATCTCCACTAATAGCATGGACCTGATATAGTAAAATTAATCCCCAAATGCACATAATCACAATAAAGTAGAGCATAAAGAAAAAAAAAATACAAAATATAACGTAGTTCGGTGAGTATGTCTATATATACGGGTAAAATCGATAATATTTTTCACTATGATAATTTGAGAGTAAATCTTCAATAGGGTTGTATGTCCTTCAAATTATGAGAGTTTTCTTTCCAAATTTTTTTTTAAAATGTACATAAAATATTCTCAAGATAAATACAAAATCTTTTTTATGATAAATATAAAATCTCTTTTATAATATACATTAAAATATATCTTAAAATATAGATAAAATATATCAGAATCAAGTCATATTAATATATACATATATATATAATGAAAAAATATCTAATTTTGACTCAAACCTTGTCCCAGTGGAAAGTGTTAACCATCTTATGGATAGAGATAGGCTAATTGAATGGTCAAATTTTTTTTTTATTATTATTATTTTTTTTGTTGGGAGACCTAGTTCAAATTCCAACCATATAGATGGTCAATAAGATAACTAAAAGAAATATCCCTGAATTTGATTGAGATTCAAAATTATATTTGATTAATTAAACAGTTTAGATGAGATTAAATAATACTGTGTTTAATCTAATCTTCCATCTAAATGATAAAAATGTAAAAAAATTTAATACGATCTAAACTAAAGACCGACCTTCTAACTCTAAACAAGTTCATATAAATGATGTTGGACTAATAGTCCTATTTGATGAATTTTGGGCTAAAATTAAACATTATAGATTGAATAAGTGATTTTAAATTTATAGTGAATCATTTGGCTAGAGTTATGGATTTGATTTAGATGAATGAATTTATATTAAGATTAAATAATTTTTTTTTTTATTTTATTCATTATATGTTGGAATGTATAATTTGTTTTACTAATATTATTAATTATTTTTTATTATAAGTTTATTTTTTTTACCAAAAAAAAAATCCAATTTTCCATCCAAACTAGTCATGTTTGGTTCATATTGAATTAATCACGATTTCGATCTTTCATCCGTATAGAAATTATTTTGTTTTGCACAACCCAATTTGATCTAGTTTGATTTTAAATCGATAAACACTACTTCTAAACACAAGAAGTTAATAACTTTTTCTACTCATAAATATAAAGAAGACAATATAGGATTAAACTAAATAAAAAAAAATGTTTTCTTGTGTTTTATGGTCAGAAATAGATGTAGCGCCCGGACCGGGGAAATTTCCGACCGCCGATCGAGGTAAATTTCATACCTCCGACTTGTTTTTCCACGCTGATTCCTCCTGTGGCCAAATCGAAGCCAAAATCCTGGCCAAACGGCCGGAATACGCGGCCGAAGACCAGCGGCGCCGCCGCGCTCCCTCTCGGTTTTTGCCTCCGACGAGGCCCTTCCCGGCCTCCGTTTGATGCAATTTTTATATCACCGTGATCACCATTCTTTTCTCTACAGGTTGACCGGAGCCGAATCACCAAACCCCGAACCTCGCCGGAGAGCCGCCGCACCCGAGAGCGCCGCCGCCGGTAAGCTCCGCTTCTCCGTGATTTTTTGGCCCCCCGAGGGCCCTAGGGTTGTTTTCTCGCAGGGACCGATGCGAGTGTGGCCGAATTCGGCCAGAAACGGCCGAAAACAGCCAACCCGAGGTGAATCGCCGCCGCTTGTCGCCGGAGCACGACGGAGCCGCCGTGCCAGAGTTGCGATATTGGCGAAAAAGGGGCCCTGAGCCTAATTTGAAATTTTTTGGAACACGTGCAGGTACCGTTAGTGTGTTTCAGTTCCCCGGGAAAAATTCAGGGAAAATTAGGGATGGCCTGTAGGCGCACTGTGAATCGTATTTGGATCCCGAAAACAAGTAAGGACCCCTCACCCTATTTCCTATCACGGTATTAAAGTTCAAAATGATAAAACGGTATTTCTTGAATTAATGAATGTGTGAAATTGCTTAAGGTTGCTAATGGAGCCCGAGTCTAGTGTGATTGATGATTTACTGTTATTTGGCCTGTTTTACAGCTTTAAATGCTGTATGAGGTTTGATGTGTTTATTTTATAGTTTCGTGTGCATATATTACGTTTTTATTGGTTATGGGTTGAATGACTGAAAAACTGATACCGTATGTTGTCTGTTTGGCATGAATTACGATTTGCTTATTTAAAATGTGAATTGATAATGCTTACTGAGGAAGAGGAAAATGAAAGATTGTGTAGACTGATAATTGTATGATGGGGTCAGCCTGACTAGATATCCTGGGAGATGGTGGACGGACCGGGTCCGTAGGGAACCCTACCAGGATTGTGGTCTCACATGCCGGACGGGGTATGGAGATCTTATGTGTTTTGGCGCCCATACCGGACGGGGTATGGGGACGGCCCGTTTCACTCTCATACCGGACGGGGTATTGAGGTTTATGGTTTTGGCGCCCATACCGGACGGAGTATGGGGACGGCCCGTTTCACCCTCATACCGGACGGGGTATTGAGGTTTATGGTTTTGGCGCCCATACCGGACGGGGTATGGGGACGGCCTTGGAAACTGATTATGAATGTTAAAGGTTAACGGGTAGCGGGACCCCTATGGACCCCCATGGATACTAGTAGGCTGGTAAATGAGAAAAGGATATGTTGTATAATGATTGAATTACAAAAGGCGTGATAAGTGCTACGTTTTACAGCTTATATTATTCCATGATTGTGATAATGTTATTGTTTTTCTTATATTGTTTCATGAATTCCACCGAGGTAAGTGGATGGTAAATGTTTTATCACAAATAAAAGGATTTGTTGTAAATCATGCTCCATTGGTCTTTTGTGTTTTTCTACCCACATTTACCTCCGTGACGGTGAGATATCGTGATGTTCTTACTGGGCTAGTGTAGCTCACTCCTTATTTAACCATTTCAGATTAGGAAGACATGGTTCCCGAGCCCGTTCCGCAGGAGGACGACGAAGGGGATGCCTAGAGACTCTGTAGTCATACTCATAGTTTTATTTTCGAGTTTCTCTTTTAGTTAGTTTAATCTTTTATATTTTAAGTACGTTTTTGGTTTTCGTGTAAGGGATGTTAACTGAAATTTTGATCTTGCTTCCGCATTTTATGTGTTTAAATACTCATTTCATTTTAACATTTCCGGGGCCGTTACAATAGATGTCAAGAATCACAAAAGTTGATAAAGTAAGGAATAAATTCGTTCTCGTAACATTATAAGGCAAATTTATCTAGTTACGTCATTTAGGTAACTAAATATAAGACAATAAAATCGTAATCTTAATCCGAAACTAGATTTTTAGCATGTGTTACAGGAAAGATATAATTTTAGAAAAAAAAAATAGAATTATGTAAACAATAATATAAATATTATATTTTAAATAATATAAGAAAATAAAAAATAATTTAAATATTATATTTGAGTATATATTAAATAAATAATTATCTAATAAATATAATACAAATATTTTATTTTAAAATTTACAATTTATTCCAAAAATAAGCTTATTTCATTTTCATTTTTATACGTATAACAGATTTAAACGTAAACTAAAAATATAAAATTAATAATAATTCAATTCTAACATGCTAATATATATTAAATATAAAAAAATTAATTAAAAATATAAATAGAACGAATTTACAAAAATAACATTTAAATGAATTTATCAGCCGAATTTTTTATTTATCGATTATTTTTTAGTTGCTAATTCCACAAGTTGTAATCAGATTTATATAATTATATATATTACATTTACATTGATATAAATCAACTTAAAATTTGAAATTTTAATACTGAATTCAAATTGGACGAGAGGATTCTTGTAACCATATTAATAATCTTTTTTAATTCTTGCAAGGATACTAATAATCTTTTTTAAGTAAACAAAGAATTGTAGTGAGACATATTGTAATATCCAGTCTTGAAATTTGGCTCAGGACTAATTTTAAAAATTAAAATTAATATATAAAAATATATTTTTTTAAATTTATAAATTTTTATTTAATGTAAAAATTAGAAAAAAATAAGTGTATGATGAAATTGAAAATAATTTTGAGAAAAATAGGTAAAAATTTGGGTTCGGGGGTATTTTTGAAAGAAAAATCAAAAACTGGGTATCAAAATACAATTTAAGAAAAATATGTCACGTAGAACCGCCCAATCAGCAGCCCCGACGAATCAAAGCGCACTGTGTGGTAAGACACGCTGACTTGGTGTCACGCAGGAGGCCACGCTGGCAATCTGCATGCCCACGATCGAATGGTTCGGATTTGATCCCGCGCGTGTGGATGGTCCAAATTCGATCCCTCCTCAGGCACGATAGGACAGTCATGATTAAACACGATGAACAACCTGAATTCATTTTCTCTTTAAACGCGATCATACGGTTTAGATCAAATCACGATGAACGGTCCATATTTATTTTCTCTTTAAACGTGATTGGACGGTCGAGATCAAATACGATAGATGACTCAGATTAAAGGGAGACGGATATAAATATCTCACTTCACACCGAACCCTAACCCTAGTTGCCAGCCCTCCACCGGAGAAAAATAGCCAGTCACCGGAGAATGGAGCCAACTGCCACCCGCCGTAGTGTCGGAGCCACCTCTGACTGCCAAAAAAGGTAAAAATTTTCTCATTCACTCGAAATTTGATTTTGAATACCCCCATGGCCAAATTGGAGCAAAAGGGCCAGCAGATGAGCCGAAAACTGCAGGTAAAGTCCGGTGGTGCCGCCGCAAGAAAAACCAAAAATACCTCTGATGAGGCCTTTCTTGATTCCTGTTTCGTACGATTTTTCTACTATTGTATTCACCATTTTGTTTTTCACAGGTTGACTGAAGCAAAATGGCCAACCTCGAAGGTGAGTCGGTGGAGCTGTCGCATCGAAAAATCCTACCGCCGGTAAGTTTCTATTTTTCAATTTTTTTGGGCCAATCAAGGCCCCTTAACGTGTTTTATCACAGAGATGAGTATAAAATCGATCGAAATTGGCCAAAATAAGTCTAAAATGACCAGTTTGAGGAAAATTGCCACTGTGGGCGCTGTACCATTGCTAGAACACGACGGTGCTACCGTGCCAGAATTCTGAAATTGACCGAAAAAAGTTTTTGACATTGATTTTTGGATTTTTAGGGTATTTCTAGATACTTGAAACGTGTTTTAATCTCCAAAAGAAAATTCAGGGAATCCGGAGACCGCTAGTAGACGCAGTTGAGAGTTTAGTATTTCAGACACCGATTCGGGTAAGAATCCTTTACCTTATTTCCTGTTATAGAATTGAAATTTAATTATAAATTTATGCGATATTTTGCATAATTTAGAAAATTTCAATAATCAATTATATGTTACTAATGGAGGCAGAACCAGTTATTTATCACTATTTATCATGTTTTAACTGATTGATTGATTTTACAGTTTTAAATGCATGATAATACATTTAGTTTGTAAGATGATTCAGTTGTGTTTTCTTGACGCATGTATTACTTATTTTGCGTGATTTATAGTTAAATTGTGAAACTGAAATTAAATATAAACGGAGAATTGCTTGATTGAGTGAATGAATGAATGGTAGCCTTACTAGATATCCTGGGAGATGGTGGACGGATAAGATACATAGGGAACTCTACCATGAACATTGCCTCATACCAAACGAGGTATCGAGGATTGGTATTTTAGCGCTCATACCAGACGGAGTATGGGAACGACTCGTTTCACCCTCATACCGGATGGAGTATTGAGGGATAGTATTTTTGGCGCTCATATTGGACGGGGTATGGGACGACCGGTTAGTTGACAATTTTGAATAAGGGTTCACGCGTAGTGGGGACATCCTTATGGACTCCTATGGATACCAGTAGGCAGATAAAAAGGGAAAGTTGTTATTGTGATTAATTGAATATGAGATTATGATATTGTTTGTATTATTGCCTCTATAGGTCAGTTTTGGAAATCTCTCTACGGTAAGTATGTAATAAATAATTTTATTTATGACAAATGAATTTACTTAAATTAAGAGCTCAATTAGTTATTTTTATGATTTTACCAATTTTCATTTTTGTATCGGTGAGTAGTGTTGTAACGGGCCCGAAAAATCAAAAGGAAATACATATAATAATCTGAGCGCGGAAGTGAAATAAAAATTTAAGGTTAATATCCCTTACACAATAACTTAAAAGTACTAAACAATATCACAGAATAAGTTATCTAAAAGAAATACGAGAAATAAGAAAAATAAAGACAACTATAAAGTATCTAGCATCTACTCGCCATCTTCTTGTGGATCGGGCTCGGGAACCAGGTCTTCCTGATCTGAAATGGTTAAATAAGGAATGAGTTACACTAGCCCAGTAAGGACATCACACTAATCACCGTCACAGAAGCAAAGGTTGGTAGAAAATTAAAATAACCAATGGAACAGTAGATTTAAACTAATATATTTATTTAAAATAAAACCATTTACCCTTTTTCTTACCATTGTGGAATTTATGAAAACAACCTATAGAGATAATAATATCATACAGATCACAATTTCATGCATAATCAATAACATAAAACATATCATAAATCCGTACTCATTAACAATAACTGATTATCACCGTTTTCCGTTTTCACCAGCCTACTAGTATCCATGGGGATCTATAGGGATCTCCGCTACATGTGAACTATTTCCCTTAACAATTTTAATTCCAGGGCCGTCCCCATACTCCGTCCGGTATGAACGCCAAAATAATAAATCTCAATACCCCGTCCGGTATGAGGGTGAAGCGGGTCGTCCCCATACCCCGTCCAATATAAGCGCTAAATGACAGTCTCCATACCCCGTCCGATATGAGACAACGTTCACGGTAGGGTTCCCTATGAACCCGACCGTCCACCATCTCCCAGGATATCTAGTGAGGCTGTCATCTTATCCATTTATCAAATCACATCCCATTCCTATTTGTCCTTAGTCTCCGTTACCAACTCAAACATAAATACATAAACAAGTAACGTGCATCCAACAAAACAAACATATTTTAAATTCCCAAAATCAAACAGTAGTGAACTAAGCAGTGATACATACATTTAAAACTATAGAATAGATAAACTAAATACCATAATGGATTTAAACTGTAAAATAAATCAAACAGGAATCGACAGAGAATAATGTTCGGTTCGAGTTCCATTAGCAACCGTAATTAATTATGCATATTTATTTAATTTGTACAAAATACAGTATTATCATTTATTCAAACTTCAATTCTATGATAGGAAATAGGATTAGGGATCCTTACTTGATTTGACGACGAAAACTAAATTTTCACAGTGCCTACGGGCAGTCCCACGGTTCCCTGAATTTTTTCTCGGGAACTGAAACGCGCTTACGGTACCTACACATGTCCCAAATAACCTAAAAATCAAACCCAGGGCCTACTCGGCCAATTTTAGAATTCTGGCACTGCGGTTCCCCCGTGCTCCGGCGATGGCGTCTTTGTGAGCGGCGGCGATCCGCCTCGAGTTGGCTGTTTTCGGTCATTTTCAGCCAAATTCAGCCAAACTTGCATCGGTCGCTGTGAGAAAACACACTTAGAGCCCTCGGTAGGCCAAAAAAAATACAGAAAATTGAAACTTACTAGCGTAGTGGCTCTCCAGTGCGGCGGCTCCTCTGGCTCACGTCGCGATTGGGTGTTTTGCTCCGATCAACCTGTAGAGGAGGAAACGATGATCACAACGGTAGAAAAATCACATCGAACGGGAATTGGAAAGTGTCTCATCGGAGGTAAAAATCGAGACACCCCGCGGCGGCGTCGCTAAGCTTCAGTGGCATTTTCTAGCCAATTGGTCGGTGTTGTCGCTCCAATTTGGCCATAGGTGTGTTTAGAATCAAATTCTGAGCAAAGAGTAGAATTTTTACCTCATTTGGTAGCCGAAAATTGCTCAAGTACGACGGTGGGTGGCGGCGGTCGACTCCTCGGCGGCCGAGCTATCTTCTCTGGCGAGGGACTCTGGCGGCTAGGGTTAGGATTTGGGTGCGGATGAGGTTATTTATACCCATCCACTTTTGATCTGAGCCATCTGTCGCTTTTAATCTGGACCGTCCGATCGTAATTAAATAGGCAATGAATCTAGACCGTTCATCGCGATTCAATCTGGGCTGTCTGTGCGCGATTCAATTTGGACCGTCGGTGCGCGATGCAATCTGGGCTGTCCGTGCGCGTTTTTGATCTAGATCATTCGTGCGCGCGGAAAACGGATCTCAGTCGTTCGATCACGCGCACGCGGATCGCCCACGTGGCTCTCTCCCGCGTCAATGTCTCTGCCACCTTGCGCGTCCTGTTGGCCGGAGTTGCTGACCGGGCAGCTGACATGGCACAACTTTTCTAAATTACGTTTTGACATCTGGTTTCTGATTTTTCTTTCAAAAATACCCCCAAAATCTAAATTTTCACCAATTTTTCCCAAAATTATTTTCAATTAAATCCATAACAATTTTTTACCCCTTATTATTATTATTATTATTATTATCATTAAAATAAATTTAACTAAATTAAATTCAATATAAAATTACATAAATAACAATTATATTCATACAATAATAATTAATAAAAAAAAAGTTGGGTATTACAAGTGTGACATTCTTACTAGGCTAGTGTAGTTCACTCTTTCATTAACCATTTTAGATCAAGAGGATCAAGATCTAGATCCCAATCCACAAGAAGGTTGCGATAGGATGCCCAGTTGTTTACTTTCTATTTATTTCTTTAATTTTTTTTTATTCTTTTAGAAAGATCATTCTCGTAGGCTTATTGAGTATTCTAAATTATTGTGTAAGAAATGTAAACCTTGACTTAATTATTTCGCTTCCGCATTCAATTTATAATTTATTTCCTTTTACATTCTGGGTCGTTACAGTTGGTATTAGAGTCGCATTCATCGAAACCATTCCTTACATAAAAACCCTAGGAAACACCAAAAAAATGAATTATCACTCATCCATTCCTTATGAAACATAGATACAGATAGATGAGGAGAGGAAGACCCCCACTAAATTGAACAGCCCTGGAGGGTTCGCTTCGAGAGGATGTTGACTGATTATTCGAAATGCTGGAGAGACTCATCACTGCCCAACAGGCAAGGGAGAAAAGGAGGGAGCTACCTGACCCTCCCCTGCTACCACAGGTTGAGCCACCCCTGCAGTGGGAGGATCCTGAGCCACCCCGGTATGACTTTGCTCGTCCACAATACTATCCAGCACCACCACAGTATGATCCGGTGCCCCAACCGCATCACCTGACACCACCATAGTATAGCTCGGTGCCCCAACCGCATCACCCGGCACCACCACAATACAATTCAATGCCTCCATCGTATCATCCAGTACCACCACAGAGCCATCCAGTCCATCCCTAGCATAATCCAGTTCCTCTTTCACGGGACCTAGTTCCTCCCATGATGGACCCATGCTACATTAAGAGATATAAAAGACTAAACTCATCTACTTTTGTAGGGGGATCGTTATTTAAAGAGGGCGAGTACTGGTTAGCTGAGACAGAAAAGACCTTCACGACTCTTGGGGTGATTCCCAAATAGAGCGTCGTACTTGCCACCTACATGCTGGTGGGAGAAACAGGTCGTTAATGGTAACTCAAATAGGCCACTCTGCTCGTTCCAGTCACTTGGGAATAATTCTTGATGGCCTTCAATGCAAAATACCTCCCAGAGCATCTCCAACATCTGAAGGAAATAGAATTTGCACACCTAGTCCAGGGTGACATGACTGTATCAGAATATGTCCGAAAGTTCCTAGAGTTGGGCTGGTATTCCCCTAAGAGCATGATGGATGAAGGCAAAAAGGTAAAAACGTTTGAGTGGGGCCTCCGTCCTAATATTAGATAGCAGCTGTATGTGTCGAGCTCAGTACTTACTCGCCCGTTCTGGCCAAAGCACAGTTAGTGGTGAGAAACCTTTGCATTTTTCCTTCAGCAGTAGGAAACCTCAGGCCCATGGTTTCACACTGCAGACCAGCACCTACTGCACCTGTTCAGCAGAATAAGAGATCTAGGCCAATGACTCAGGCTTTTCCTTAGATTCCAGCAACAAGATGCGGTAAGACTTGCCAACACTGTGGTAAGGATCATGGGGACCGACCCTAATATCGCCTCAACAAAACTTGTCATATATGTGGGAGTGCCCAGCATTACGCAAAAGAGTACCCGAAAAATCAGAACCAAACCAGACCTCCTATCTAGGGCAGAGCTTACAACCTCACTCAGTAAGATGCATAAGCCAACCCAGACATGATACATAGTACGTACGTTATCTATAATCATCTTACACATGTTTTGATTGATACTGGTGCCTCACATTTATTTGTTTCACATGCTTTTATATCAAACTTGAAAGACTTGAATATGTGTTGCTTGTATCTACTCATGGGAGTAAGACACTAATCGGAAAGCTTATATACAGAGCATGTGTCATAGATATAACATATAAAAAATTAAGTATGGACCTAATAGAGATTGACACGGAAAAATTTGATGTAATCCTAGGAATGAACTGGCTAACGACGTATTATACCACCGTAGATTATTTTCATAAGAAACTTGTATTCAACCCTCCTAATAAAGAGTCATTTATAAATTAATAAAATTCTTTAAATATTATTCCCTCATGGCAATTGTTTCTATTATCAAGTGCTTTAACTTGGCTGTTTTCTTTAACTAGGCGAACCTAAGAAAGAAATTTATATTCAAGAGATTCTGATAGTCTGAGACTTCCTGAATGTGTTCTCGAATGAACTACCCGGACTACCAGTGGATAGAGAAGTTGAATTCACTATAGATCTCTAGCCAGACGCCTAGCCTATTTCGGTTGTCCTTTACCGCATGAATCGGGTTGAGATAGAGGAGTTGAGGAAACAGATTAATGAATTGTAGGATAATGGATTTATCTGACATAGTTTGTCCCCTTGAGATGCCAGAGTCACATTTGTAAGGAAGGGAGATGGGATGTTAAGGTTATATATTGACTATAGAGCATTGAACAGGGTCACGATCAAGAACAAGTACCCCCTCTCCAGGATCGATGACCTTTTTGATCAGTTATAGGGTGCCCAGGTCTTCTCCAAAATAGACTTACGTTTAGGTTACCATCAGGTAAAGATCAATGCAGAAGACATTCCCAAAATAGCTTTTCGAACCAAGTACGGACACTACGAGTTCCTTGTCATGCCATTTTGACTAACCAACGCACCAACCATCTTTATGGATTTGATGAATAGGATTTTTAGATAATTTTTAGATCAGTTATTCATTATATTCATCGATGATATCCTAATCTATTCAAAAAACAGAGAGGAACATTTCACCATCTAACTCAAGTTTTGCAGGTTCTAAGAGAAAAGAAGTTGTATGCAAAGTTGAATAACTGTGGATTCTGGCTCAAGTAGACTACCTTCTTAGGGTACATCATATCAAGGGATGAAGTGTTAGTGAATCCCGAAAAAGTTGTAGAAGTGTTCGCCTGAGAAAAATTAACCTCGATCAAGGAGATTCGTAGTTTTTTGGGATGGCAGGTTATTACCACAAGTTTATGGAATGATTTTCTAGCCTAGCTGCTCCTTTGACTCGGCTCACAAAGAAGAACATCAAGTTTGAGTGGAACGAGGACTGTGAAAGGAGTTTTTCAGAACTAAAGAAGTAGTTGACTACTGTATTTGTGTTGGCTTTGCCGAGTAGGACAAGTGGATATATAGTTTATAGTTATGCCTCCTACCTGGGTTTGAGTTGTGTTCTGATACAGTATGAGAAAATCATAGCCTATGGGTCTAGGAAGTCGATGAGTTACGAGAAAAACTACATAACCCATGACTTAGAACTTGTCGCAATTATCCACACCTTGAGGACTTGTCGCAATTATCCGAGGACCGCTAGTAAGCGTAGTTAAGAGTTTAGTGTTTCGAACACCGATTTGGATAAGAATCTTTCACCTTATTCCTTTTTATGGAATTGAAGTTTCATTATAAATAATACGATATTTTGCGTAATTTTAAAAATTTCGATAATTAATTACAGGTTACTAATGGAGCCGGAACCAGTTATTTATCACTGTTTATCCTGTTTTAACTAATCGATTGATTTTACAGTTTTAAATGCATGATAATACGCTAGAGTTAGTAAGATAATTCAGTTGTGTTTTCTTGATGCATGTATTGCTTGTTTTACGTGATTTTCAGTTAAATTGTGAAACCGAAAATTAAATGTAAACGGAGAATTGCTTGATTAAATGAATGAATGAATGGTATCCTTACTGGATATCCTAGGAGATGGTGGACATATCGAGTACATAGGGAACACAACCGTGAACTAACCCTCATACTGGACGGGGTATCGAGAATTGATATTTTGGCGCTCATATCGGACGAGGTATAGAGATGGGCCCGGTTCACCCTCATATCGGATGGTGTATTGAGGAATAATATTTTTGGCGCTCATACCGGACGGGGTATAGGGACCACCAGTTAATTGACAATGTTGAATAAGGGTTCACGCATAGTGGGGACATCCTTATGGACCCTAATGGATACCAGTAAGCAGATAAAAAAGAAAAGTTGTTGTTCTGATTAATTGAATATGAGATTATGATGTTGTTTGTATTATTACCTCTATAGGTCGTTTTTAGAAATCTCGCTACGGTAAATATGTAATAAATGATTTTATTTATAATAAATGAATTTACTTAAATTAAGAGTTCCATTAGTTATTTTTATGATTTTTACCAATATTCATTTATGTATCGATGAGTAATGTAACATTCTTACTAGGCTAGTGTAATTCACTCTTTTATTAACCATTTCAGATCAAGGATGCCCCAATTGTTTACTTTCCATCTCTTTCTTTAATTTTTCGTTTGTTCTCTTAGAAATGTCATTTTCATATTTTATTGGGTATTCTAAATTATTGTGTAAAAAAATATAAATTCTAACTTTATTATTTCGCTTCCGCATTCAATTTATAATTTATTTGCTTTTAAGTTCCAAGTCATTACACACATTATAAAAATAATTCTGCTTATACAACTAAAAGAGTAATATAATTATATAATTGTAACTTAAATGAGTTTCTATTATAAAGTATAAAAGTGCCTTCAAATAATTTTTTAGAAAAAATAACTTTATTAAAATATTTTCAGATGTTTAATAAAAATAATCGTAAAAAACATTATTGTTTTAATAAAATAGAAGTCGAATATTTGATTAAAATAATTCATTTCCTTGTTTTTCTTTCCTTTTTTTTTAAAAAAAAAATTAATTTTTGATCACTTTTACTTGGTTTACATGATAATAATGACAACAACATAACTCGCTGAATACTAATTTTTTTTTTCATTTTTTTCTTGCTTTTTCCATTAGACATAATTAAATTAAAAAAGTACAAAGATAGAAATTAATGACTAATTGTAACACCCTAATTCTTTTATTATTATTATTATCGGAATTATTTTTATTTTATTTTATTTTAATTTTTATAATTGATTTATTATGTAATAATTATATGGTTTTAAATTTTGTTTAATTTAATTAAATAGAAATAAAAATAATAATAATGATAAAAGGGGTAAAATTATTTTTGAGATTTTATTGAAAATAATTTTGAAAAAAAAGGGTAAAAATTCAGATTATTTGGGTGTTTTTGAAAAGAAAATCGAAAACCGGGGGTCAAAACGTTATTTATAAAAATTGCACCACGTCAGCAGCCACGTCAGCAGCCCGGTCAGCAGTCCCGGCCAACCAGGACATGCTGTGTGGTAGAGACACTAACGCAGGAGGCCATGCGGAACGGAGCCACGTGGGCGATCCACGTGCCCGCGATCGGATGGCTGAGATCCGTTCTCGCGCGCACGGACGGTCCAGATCAAAAGCGTGTGCGGACAGCCCAGATTTCATGCGTGCGGATGGCCCATATTGAATCACGCACGGACGGCCCAGATCGCATCGCGATGGACGGCCCAGATTCATTCCCAATTTAATTGCGATCAGACAGCCTAGACTAAATCATGATAGACGGTTAAAATTAAAAGGGGAAGGTTATAAATAATCTCATCCAAACCCTAGTCGCCAGAGCCCTCACCGGAGAAGATAACCCAGCCGCCGAGGGAACCCACCGCCGCTACCCACTGCCGCACCGGGGCACTTTTCGACCGCCAAACGAGGTAAAATTTCTCCCCTTGGCTCGAATTTCAATGCTGAACCCACCTATGGCAAAATCGGAGCCAAACCACCAGCCAATTAGCCGAAAAACACCGCCGAAGCCCAGCGGCGCCGCCGTAGGTTTTCTCGATTTTTGCCTCTGATGAGGCCCTTCCCGATTCCCGTTCGATGTAATTTTTATACCACTATGACCACCGTCCTTTCCTCTACAGGTTGACCGGAGTAAAACGCCAAATCGCAACTCGCGTCGGAGGAGCTGCCGCACTCGAGAGCTCTGCCATCGGTAAGTCTTAGTTTTCTGTATTTTTTGGCCCACCGAGGGCCCTACATGTGTTTCATCGTAGGAACTGGTACTAGTTTGGCTGAATTCGACCGAAAAAGGCCGAAAATAGCCAACCCGGGATGGATCGCCGCTGGAGAACAGCGGAGCCGCCGTGCCAGAATTCTGAAATTGGCCGAGGAGGCCCTAGGTCTGATTTGGAGTTTTTGGGGATATGTGCAGGTATCGGAAGTGTGTTTTCAGTTCCTAGAAAAAAAATTAGGGAATCTAGGGACTGCCCGTAGGCACAGTGAAAAACTGATTTTAGACTTCGAATCAAGTAAGGATCTCTCACCCCATTTTCTATCATAGCATTAAAGCCTTAATAAATGATAAAACGATATTTTATGAATTAATAGATATGTATAATTAATTAAGGTTGCTAATGGGTCCCGAATATGATATATTTTCGGCTAGTTACTGTTTTAGTTATTTTACAGTTTTAAAGGCATTATGGTGTCTGATTTATTTATTTTATGGTTTTGAATGCATGAATCACTATTTACTTCACTATTGCTTGATTTTGTGAATCCGATGATATGCCTGCATTGTTGGATGCTCGTTACTGGTTTAAATATTCATGATTATGTGGGAAACAAAAAACTAAGAAAAGAATATAAAAGGTATGTGAATTGATAAATGGATAAGTCGACAGTCTCACTAGATATCCTAAGAGATGGTGGACGGACTGGGTCCATAGGGAATCCTATCGGGAACGTTGTCTCTCATACCGGACGGGATATGGAGACTTTAAATGTTTTGGCGTTCATACCGAATGGGGTATGGGGACGGCTCGCTTCACCCTTATACCGAACAGGGTATTGAGGTTTATGATTTTGGCACCCATACCGAACGGGGTATGGGGACGGCCCTGGAGTTAATTTATTAAGGTGAATGGTTCATGTGTAGTGGGGACCCCTATGGATCCCCATAGATACTGGTAAGCTGGTAAAAGAGGAAGTTTGTTGCTTGATGATTGAAATATTAAAAGTATGACATGTGTTATGTTAAGAGTGCGTATAATTTCATGATATTATAATGTTATTGTATTCATAAGTTGTTTTCATGAATCCCACCGAGGTAAATGGACAGTAAAGGGTTTTATTATTGATAAATGAATTTGTTATAAATTATGCTCCATTGGTCATTTTTATTTTCGACCAACCTTTACTTCTGTGACAATGAGATAGTGTGACATCTTTACTGGGCTAGTGTAGCTTATTTCTTACTTAACCATTTCAGATCAGGAGGGCTTGGTTCCCGAGCCCGTTCCGCAGGAAGACGGCGAGTAGATGCCTAAAGATTTTATAGTTTTTCTTATAGTATTCATTTATAGTATTAACTTTAGTTATCTTATTCTTTCATATGTTTAATATGTTTTGGTTATTGTGTAGGAGATGTTAATCATAATATTTTATTTCGCTTCCGAACTTAAAATTTTTATATATACGTTTCCTTTTAATTTCCGGGGCCGTTATAGTTGGTATCAGAGCCGCGTTCCTCGGACTCGTCCCTTGCACAATAATACTTAGAGAAATACCAACCGATTAATCGTTACTCAACAATTCCTTATGAAATGCAGGTGTAGAGAGATGAGGAGAGGAAGACCCCCACTATACCGAGCAGCCCGGGATGATTCACTTCGAGAAGACGTGGACAAAATATTTGAGATGTTAGAAAGGATCATTGTTGCCCAGCAAGGTCGAGAGGAGAGAAGGGAGTTACCCGACCCTCCCCCACTACCACAGGTTGAGCCACCGCTACAGCGAGCGGATCCCGAGCCACCTCAGCACGAGCCTGCTCCTCCACAGTACCACCCGGCACCACCGCCGCAGTATAATCTGGTGTTCCAGCCACAGTACTGCCCGGCACCGCCACAGAACAATCCAGTGCCCCTATTATATCAATAGGTGCCACCACAGGGCCCCCCAGTCTATCCTCAGCCCGGCCCAGTCCCTCTTCCACGTGACCCAGCTCCTTCCCTAATTGACCCGGGCTATGTAGAGAGGTACAGGAGATTAAACCCTTCCACTTTTGCAGGGGAGTCCTCTTTCGAAGATGCTCAGTACTAGTTGGCGGAGACAGAGAAGGCTTTTAAGACCTTAGGAGTGATTCCCGAACAGAGGGTTACCCTTGCTTCCTACATACCGGTGGGGGAAGCAGGTCATTGGTGGGAGCTCAAGCAGACCACCCTACCTACACCAGTCACTTGGGAGCAATTTTTAGCAGCCTTTCATGCGGAGTACCTCCCCAAGCACATCCGACATCTAAAGGAGATAGAGTTTGTCCAGTTGGTCCAAGGAAACATGACGGTATCGGAATAAGCTCGTAAGTTCTTAGAGCTGGGCCGATACTCCCCTGAGACATTGATAGATGAGGGCAGGAAGGCTAGGATGTTCCAGTGGGGCCTCCGCCCAGAGATGAAGCAGTACTTATTGGTACTAGAACTCAAGACATATTCAACCATTCTGGCAAAGGCGCGGATCGTGGAGAGGAGTTTCAACCCTTCCTCAGTCAGCATGGAGTCACAGACCCTCAATTCCACCCCGCAGACCAGCACCTACTGCACCTGTCCAACAAAATAAGAGGCCCAGACCGGTGATCCAGGCTCCCCCTCAGGCTCCAAGGGTAGCACGTGGCAAGATCTGTCAGCACTACGGTAGGGATCACGGGGACCGACCATGCTATCGCCTCAACAACACATGTCGCATATGTGGTAGTGCCCAGCACTATGCGATAGAGTGCCCGAGGAGCCAGAAGCAAGGAAGACCTCCTATTCAGGGCAGGGTTTACAACCTCACACAGCAGGATATAGATGCCGACCCGGACGTGGTACAGGGTATGTACACTATCTGTAACCATATTGCTCATGTTTTATTTGACACTAGTGCATCGCATTCATTTGTTTCACATGTTTTTGCATCCAAACTTAATGTATCACATGATAAACTTGATTCAATGTTATTTGTGTCTATTGCTGGGGGTGAAACACTATTAGGGAAAGTTGTCTACAGGGCTTGTGCCGTGGAGATAGTAATAGAAAACTGAGTGTAGACCTAATAGGGTTAGACACAGAGGATTTTGATGTAATTTTATGGATGAATTGGCTAGCGGCATATCACGCCACCATAGATTGCTTTAACAAGAAGGTTGTATTTAATCTTCCTAATGAGGAGCCATTTATAAATTAATAAAATCATTTGGTACTTATTCCTTGATGGCAAGTTTCCTTAATTTTCAAGTACTTTAACCTTGCTATTTTCTCTAACTAGGCAAACCCAAAAAGAAAATTTGTATCCAAGAGATTCTGGTAGTCTGAGACTTTCCAGATGTGTTTCCGAATGAACTACCTGGACTGCCAGTGGACAGGGAAGTTGAGTTCACTAAAGACCTACAACCAGGCACCCAGCCCATTTCGGTTGCTCCTTATCGCATAAGCCGCGTTGAGATGGAAAAGTTGAGGAAACATATCACTGAATTGTAAGATAGTGGTTTTATCAGACACAGTGTGTCTCTTTGGGGTACCGGAGTCACTTTTTCCAAGAAGGGAGATGGAACGTTGAAACTGTGTATTGATTACAGAGGATTGAACAAGGTCATAATCAAGAACAAATATCCCCTTTCCAGAATTAATGACCTCTTCGATCAGCTACAGGGTGCGTAGGTCTTCTCCAAAATAGACTTGTAATCAGGTTACCATCAAGTGAAAATAAGAACAGAAGACATCCCCAAAACGGCCTTTTGAACCAGGTACGGACACTATGAGTTCCTAGTCATGCCATTTGGGCTAACCAACGCCCCGACCATCTTTATGGATCTGATAAACAGGGTCTTCAGAGAATTATTGGATCAATTTGTTATCGTGTTCATCGATAACATCTTGATCTACTAAAAAAACAGAGAATAACATACTCACCATCTAGCCCAAGTTTTGTAGGTCATCAGAAAAAAGAAGCTATATGCAAAGTTGAGTAAGTGTGGATTCTGGCTTGAGCAGACCGCCTTCCTAGGACACATCATATCGAAGGAAGGAGTATTAGTGAATCCCGAAAAGGTTGAAGTGGTACTTGGCTGGGAGAAGTTGACATCAGTTAAGAAAATCTGTAACTTCCTGGGAATGGCAGGTTATTACCGCAGGTTCGTCGAAGAATTCTCTAGTCTAGCGGCTCCCCTAACCCGACTCACAAAGAAGAATGTCAAGTTTGAGTGGAATGAGGACTGTGAGAGAAGTTTTTCAGAATTAAAGGAGTGGCTGACCACTGCACCCGTACTGACTTTACCGAGTGGATTGGGGGGATATACAGTTTATAGTGATGCCTCCTATCTAGGCCTGGATTGTGTCCTAATGCAGCATGGGAAGGTCATAGCCTATGGGTCCAGACAGTTAAAGAATCATGAGTAGAATTATCCCACCCATGACTTGGAACTTGCCGTAATAATACATGCTTTGAAAACCTGGCGCCATTATTTATATGGAGAGACCTTTCAGATCTATACCGATCATAAGAGTTTAAAACACATATTCACTCAAAATGATCTCAATATGCATCAGAGAAGGTGGATGGAACTCCTTAAAGACTATGATTGTGATATCTTGTACCATCCGGGTAAGGGCAACGTGGTGGCAGATGCTCTCAGTAGGAAAAGTGCAGGTATCTTAGCCCATTTGATGGTTTCATAACGCAGGCAAATTGGGGCTACACAACAGGTTCGGCTTCACGACTTGAAGAGAGTCGCATATTTGGGCCGTCTGACCGTCCAGCCCGAGTTAATACAGAGAATAAGGGAAGCCCAGTTAGTTACCCCGCCCTAGTGGCCCGCAAGATTGATGCAGAACAGGGAGTGAGCTCAGAATTCTGAGTCTCTGACGATGGGTTACTCCGGTTCCAGGACAGGGTGTGTGTCCCAAACGATAGTGAGTTAAAGAGAGACATCATGATAGAGTCCCATACCTCGAAGTTTGCCATGCATCCCGAAAGTACCAAAATGTACCAAAGCATGCGACCTCGATTTTGGTGGAATGGGATAAAGAGGGACATAGCTAACTTTGTATCTAAATGCTTGGTATGTCAGCAGGTTAAGGCAGAGCATCAACGCCTAGGTGGGTTACTTCAGCCTTTACCGATCCTAGAGTAGAAGTGAGAACATATCACCATGGACTTCGTAACAAGGTTACCCAAGGCACGTTCAGGACATGACGCCATCTGGGTAATTATTGACCGACTTACCAAGTCTTTCCACTTTTTAGCCATCAGGATGACCGATACCTTGGACAAGTTGGCAAGAATGTATATCCAGAAAATAGTCAGATTGCATGGAGTTCCAGTGATAGTGGTATCCGACAGGGACCCCAGGTTCACTTCTCGATTTTGGAGTAGCTTTCAGCAGGCCATGGGAACAAAGTTGTCTCTCAGTACTGCCTTCCATCCTCAGATTGATGGACAATCAGAAAAGACAATCCGTACACTTGAGGATATACTCCGAGCTTATGTCCTTGACTCTTGGGGCCATTGGGACGACCATCTACCCCTAATAGAATTTGCCTATAACAACAGCTACCAAGCGAGCATTGGCATGGCTCCGTATGAGGCATTATATGGGCGCCCATGCAGATCACCGATTTGTTTGGAAGAAGTGGGCGATAAAAAATTGTTCGGCCCGGAGTTGGTGGAGGAGACCACGTCTAAAATAGTTAAAATTAGAAAGCAGACGGCTCAAAGTAGGCAGAAGAGTTATGCGGACACTTGGAGGAGAGATTTAGCGTTTGAGAAAGGCAATCGGATGTTCCTTAAGGTCACTTCTTTCAAGGGAATCAGTAGGTTCAACAGGAGGGAAAAATTGAACCCCTGATTTATTGGATCATTTGAAGTCTTAGACAGGATTGGTATTACCACCTACAGACTAGCACTACCTCCAGAGCTCTCCAAGGTCCACAATGTGTTCCATATGTCCATATTACGTAAGTACAACCCGGACCCCTCTCATGTCTTGGCTCATGAACCGTTTCCACTCCAAGAGGATTTGTCTTATGAGGAAGTACTAGCCGGTATCACGGACTGAAAGAGTAGAATACTCCGCAACCAGAAAATATCATTTGTAAAGGTCGTGTGGTAGAACCACACGCTAATAGAGGCTACCTGGGAGCTAGAATCAGACTTTAGAGCCAAGTATCCCCATTTGTTCGACTAGGAGTAAGAGGCGAATTTGAGAGACTAAATTTCTTTAAGGGGGGAGAGTTGTAACACCCTAATTCTTTTACTATTATTATTATTATTGGAATTATTTTTATTTTATTTTTTATAATAATTTTATGGTTTTAAATTTTGTTTAATTTAATTAAATAGAAATAAAAATAATAATAATGATGATAAAAAGGGATAAAATTATTTTTGGGATTTAATTGAAAATAATTTTGGAAAAAATGGGTGAAAATTCAGATTCTGTGGGTGTTTTTGAAAAGAAAATCAAAAACCGGGGGTCAAAATACAATTTAAAAAAATTGTGTCATGTCAGTAGCCACGTCAGCAGCCCCGCCCAACCAGGACACGCCGCGTGGTAGAGACGCTGACACGGAAGGCCACGCGAAACGGAGCCACGTGGACGATCCGCGTGCGCGCGATCGGACGGTTGAGATCCGTTCTCGTGCGCACAGACGGTCCAGATCAAAAGCGCATGCAGACGGCCTAGATTTCACGCATGCGGACAGCCCATATTGAATCACGCATGGACGGCCCAGATCGCATCGCGATGGACGGCTCAGATTCATTCCCAATTTAATCGCAATCGGACGGCCTAGATTAAATCATGATGGACGACTCAGATTAAAAAGCGAAGGTTATAAATAATCTCAGCCACATCCAACCCTAAACCCTAGTCACCAGAGCCCTTGCCGGAGAAGACAACCCAGTTGCCGGGGGAACCGACCGCCGTCACCCGCCGCCGCACCAGAGTAATTTTCGACCGCCAAACGAGGTAAAATTTCTCTCATTGGCTCGGATTTTGACGCTAAACCCACCTGTGGCCAAATCGGAGCCAAACCATCTACCAATTGGCCGAAAAATACCGCCGAAGCCCAGCGGCGCCGCCGCGGGTTTTCTCGATTTTTGCCTCCGATGAGGCCCTTCCCGATTTCCGTTCGATGTAATTTTTACACCACTGTGACCACCGTCATTTCCTCTACAGGTTGACCGGAGTAAAATACCAAATCATGACTCGCGCCGGAGGAGCCGCCGCGCCCGAGAGCTCCGCCGCAGATAAGTCTTAGTTTTTTGTATTTTTTTGGCCCACCGAGGGCCCTACGTGTGTTTCCTCGCAGTAACTAGTGCTAGTTTGGCTGAATTCGGCCGAAAACAGCCAGCCCGAGGCGGATCCCAGCCGTGGGCGGCGGCGCAGTCGCCAGAGCACGATGGAGCCGCCGTGCCGGAATTTCAAAATTGGCCGAGGAGGCCCTTGGTCTAATTTAGAGTTTTTGAGGACATGTGCAGGTACCAGAAGTGTGTTTCAGTTCTTGAAAAAAAAATTCAGGGAATCTAGAGACTGCTTGTAGGCACAGTGAAAAATCGATTTTAGACTTCGAATCAAGTAAAGATTTCTCACCCTATTTCCTATCACGGCATTAAAGCTTAATAAATGATAAAACGATATTTTATGAATTAATAGATATGTATAATTAATTAAGGTTGCTAATGGGGCCCGAATCTGATATATTTTCTGTCAGTTGCTGTTTTAGTTATTTTACAGTTTTAAAGGCATTATGGTATTTGATCTATTTATTTTATGGTTTTGAATGCATAAATCACTGTTTACTTCACTACTGCTTGATTTTATGAATCCGATGATATACCTGCATTGTTGGATGTTCGTTACTGGTTTAAATATTCATGATTATGTGAGAAACAGAAAACTAAGAAAAGAATAGAAAAGGTATGTGAATTGATAAATGGATAAGTCGACAGCCTCACTAAATATCTTGGGAGATGGTGGACGGACCGGGTCCATAGAGAACCCTACCGGGAACGTTGTCTCTCATACCGGACGGAGTGTAGAGACTTTAAATATTTTGGCGCTCATACCGGACGGGGTATGAGGACGACCCGCTTCACCCTCATACCGGACGGGGTATTGAGGTTTATGATTTTGGCACCCATACCGAACGGGGTAAGGGGACGACTGTGGAGTTAAGTTATTAAGGTGAATTGTTCACGTGTAGTGGGGACCCCTATGGATCCCCGTGGATACTAGTAGGCTGGTAAAAGAGAAAATTTGTTACCTAATGATTGAAATATTAAACGTATGACATGTGTTATGTTACAGAGTACGTATGATTTCATAATATTATAATGTTATTGTTTTCATAAGTTATTTTCTTGAATCTCACCGAGGTAAGTGGACAGTAAAAGGTTTTATTATTGATAAATGAATTTGTTATAAATTATGCTCCATTGGTCGTTTTTGTTTTCTACCAACCTTTACTTCTGTTACAGTGAGATAGTGTGACATCTTTACTGGGTTAGTGTAGCTCATTCCTTACTAACCATTTTAGATCAGGAGGGCTTGGTTCCCGAGCCCGTTCCGCAGGAAGATGGCGAGTAGATGCTTAGAGATTTTATAGTTTTCCTTATAGTATTCATTTCTAGTATTTACTTTAGTTAGTTTATTCTTTCATATATTTAATACATTTTAGTTATTGTGTAAGGGATGTTAATCATAATATTTTATTTCGCTTCCGCACTTAAAATTTTTATATATACGTTTCTTTTTAATTTCCGGAACCGTTACACTAATACTAATAATTAGAGTGATAAAAAATTTGGAATATGAGTTTATTGGACATTGCATTTTATTTTTCTTTTCGAATAAAATTATTCATCAAAATTTAAGTTGAACAAAATTTAGATATGATAATACTTTGTTAAAATTTTATTAGAAAAACATCTATTACTAAATATATTTTTCTATTTGTAATATTGTCCACCTCATGTTATGGCTTTGAGTGGAAAAGTGGGCAACCATACCAATGACATTCACTCTAATATAATGAAAACATAAATTTGATTTTCAGTCAAAATTAAATGTTATAGCTTTGATATGATGAAACTCATTTGAAAAGACTAAGAAAATTTTTTTTATCTCACTAGATGATGTTTATTTAGTTAGACCTTACTTTATACAAAGTTATTTATCATTTGCTAGTTGTGTTGTTCTCTATATACTACCTTAGGTTTAATTTTTTGTGCCATTATTTGATGTTATTATATATATGTTTCCATGAAATGTATGTTAATACAAAATAGTTGCTTTGAGAAAAGGTTGTCAAATTAGTACCAACCTTTAGGATCCTTGACAAATTCCCAATGGATCCTACAAAGTTTTTAAACTTTCATTAAGATTAACAATTGATCTCCTACTAAGATTCTGAAATTATATTTTCATTAAGATCTTGAATCCCATGGTTGTCTAAACATAAAGCATATGAAACTCCATTATTGACATATAGTAAATTGATCCATTCATAATCTCTATAATTTAAATACACAAACTAAAAAATAAATAAATAAATAAATGTTCCTTAAAGTAACATTAATGAAAACCACAGACATACAAGAAGAAATCATATATGGATGAAATTATTATTATTTTTTATTTATACTATTAATTTTTAAACGCAAATTGATACATTTTATTAATTAAGTGACATTTACACGCAAATAAACTCAAACTCTTAAATTCTTATAGAAAAAGAGAAGTACTAACCATTCAATTAAAGAATGGTTTAATACTTTTAATTATTTGTTTAACATATATATATATATATATATATATATATATAAAACAAAATAAATATATTAAATTTTAAGAATCAAACTTGCGACTCAAGGAGAAACCTTGATGCGTCCTCGAATAATAATGGGAGGTTTTTCAGATTTAAACTCCCAAAGCTCAAAACTTCCATCTACAAAATTATAGTAGCTATCTTCTTCTCTTCATATCCGTCGCTCACATATGGGTATGACAACAGGTTGCTTAGAGAATTATTCACTGACTCCTGCGTGCATGTACTTATTTAAATTACATTTATTCGTTATTTGTAGTTGTTACATGTGTTATATGTATCCAAATTAAAACTGAATTAGGAAATACTTACTCGTTCACAAATTTTAATTTGTTCTTTTATTGGTAGATTTTCAAATTCTTTTTTGACTTTGATCTTGGCGGATAATCCGATTTTAACCTAATCATCTATGAAGTCGCTGCAAATCTCAATTTCGTTAATAAAATTAAAGCAAATAATGATAATATTTATATTTAGTAACTAAATTATTTTAATTAATTTAAAATTATAAAATAGATGAGAACAACTGACACTTTCTCTTAGCTGTATACTCGTACTATTGTTAAAAACTCACTTTTCATCACTGGAATCATCTGGAAGTGTCATAAGTCTTGCTATCCCACCGCATCTACTGTGTCCAATAATCAATATATTCTCTACCTAATATAATTAAATTCAATTAAAAAATATATTGGAATAAAAAAGAAATATGAAAATTCTTAAATTGTCAATACTAGACCTCAAGTGCCGTGACGGAAAACTCAATTATGGCACCAGAATTGGAGTATCTTGACTGTTCACCAGATCAAAACTTATGATTAACGAAATAATTTGATAAACTAAGGGACTAATTGGATATTAATTTTGATAATTGAGAAGGAAGGATTTAATTAATTTATATAATTAATTACCTTGTTAAACGGCGGAGCTAGGTTAGCAACGTTGCAGGCCAAGAAGGCTTCCCCAGGTTGAAAATCAAGGACATGCGAGGGACTTACACGTGAGTCTGAGCACGCAAAAACCAAAAACTGCAATAAAATGATTTCTATGAGTCAAGTTGACAGAGATCCGTTGTAGTCTAGTTGGTTAGGATACTCGGCTTTCACCCGAGCGACCCGGGTTCGAGACCCGGCAACGGAATCTTTTGTGAAAATTTTTATTTATCTTTTCAAATTTATTTATTTTTTGTTGACAATGACATAATATATACCAAATAGAGAGAATTGAACCAAAAATTCTTACCTTGGGGTGCTGAGCTTTCGCAAGTTCTTCGTACATTTCTGGATATTTGCTGCATATACATTATTCAATTGTTATATATATATATATATATATATGAAATGGGATAAGATTAATCAATGATTAGATGAGATGAAGTTAAATGCTTATCTATTAATTTTAATAGAAGAATATCGAAAAAGTAGACACGTCACTGTCCTGGATGCACTATACACACACACACACACACACAGGTGGTATATACATATATGTGTGTGTACGAATCGTACTCAAATTTGCAGGCCTTGAAGTGAAGAAAGCCATCAATAATCCTTTTGACAGTTGGGCTGCAATGACAAGGCTCGCTCTTTTCTGTATGATCAGCAATCAGCTTCTCAATTTTGGCCTTCAAATCTTCCTCTACCCTTTCATTCTCGCTGCAAATCACAGAACGTCATACTTTGAAGTTTCAGCCACAAAAATATATATGTACTTACACACACGCACACACACACACACACATATATATATATATATATTCATTAATGTACTGATATTTTATAAATGAAAATTAACCCAAAAAGAAAAATAAATACAGACATTTTTTTTCTCATAGTAGTGAAACAAACCAGAGGAGAAGCTTTTGAAGCTTATCAATGATAATTTCCGATGAAGATGACTGCCCAGCCATGTATACGTACGTACGTACGTAGCACGTTCTTTCTACAAGTTCAGCCAACATTCATATTCATTTATAAATTAGGAATACGAAAAATAAAACTTTTTTCTCATATAAATTTTTGATTTCCTATATTTTAAACAAATATTACTTGTATATGTAAATGATTATATCGCTAGAGATAAA
Source organism: Carica papaya (assembly GCF_054855325.1). Taxonomy (NCBI): domain Eukaryota; kingdom Viridiplantae; phylum Streptophyta; class Magnoliopsida; order Brassicales; family Caricaceae; genus Carica; species Carica papaya. The sequence goes on from NC_142317.1 coordinate 16,630,900, forward strand.
GTATGAGGCAGATACGTTTATTACACCTCTCCAAGCACTAAAAATATAAATATTTATACTTGTCAACTATGTGAAGTAAGTGAAAAATTATTAAATTCATATTAGCTGCATGCATACATACTCATTATAGATTTATAAATTTCTATTCCCACTCTGTCCTCCACTGATAATGGATTTGTATCCGTTATATTCGAAACAAATTGTGTTAAAGACATGAGAAAGAAAGAGATCACTTGAACCCACAAGTGTGAAAGAAAATGTGGGTCGCGTTTCTTGAATGGAATCACATGTTCACAATTATGTATACGTTATACATCTAATAGTCACTTTCTATTTGAAGTCTCTACAATACTATTCCTTCACCCCATTAGAATTTCCAACAAACAACCAGAAGAAAAAACTGACAGTGACAAAAATCTAAAAAACTTGAGTATCCAAGTTTGATACCTATATATACAGTTTTGGATATATATATCTATATGTTATGATGCAACAGACATGTTTCTTGATGGCGAACTTATTTTGAAAAGAGATTTTGATCAAAATAAAGGAAAGAAAGAGGACGGAATAAAACCAAAACAGAAATGCTAGAGGTGTAGTGTTTTATATATATATATATATATATATGTGTGTGTGTATACGTACCTATTATTTGTTTTGGAGAAGATAGTTGAAGGTAAGTTGGTATTTATAGGCAAGATGAAGGTGGTACGAGCGTGCAATTACAAAATTATTCATCACGAGAAAAATGCTATTTCAATTTTTGTCATGTCAAGGCTCTATCAAAACGACTTCAAACGAGGAAAATGCTCTTCATACTTTTCTCCTATAAAGACTTTACTGTACTATACGTGAAAAACGCTCTTGTTATCTCTTTTGTCGTTTCAAGGCTTCACTGTCACCAAAACGACTTCAAACTCTTTTTACGTCCAAATTCAATGCAAGCCTATGCACATGACAAAGTGCTGATTGGATTTTTTTTTTTTTTTATTATTAATCTCAATTTTAAAAAAAATTATATAATTATTTTCAAACATAATTTTTTTATAATCTACTTATTACACAAAGACACACTTCAGAACTCTTAATCTACTGGGAAAAAAAATACACCATTTGATCACATCCTAAAAATATTTTTAACATTTAATTAAAACTAAGATAATATGAACGTTATAATCTACTTTATAAATAGTTTTTCAATTCTTAGTTATAATCACTCAAGTTTGAGATAATAAAAGTACAAAATTATTTTTAACTAGTGAGGTGTTTTCAACCTTCTCGTTGAACAATGAATTTGATCAACTTATCAATGTATACTTGTTAATTCTTTTTAATTTTTTCTAATTCTTTTTAATTTTTTAATTATCTTAGTTCCTATCACTTTATTAATAGCATATTAAGTAGGGAGAGTATTAGAATTTAAGTCTTTGTGTAACACCCATTAATTTTATTATTATTAATTTTTTAATTTATTTTATTTAGTTTATTTTGTAATTATTGAAATTTTAATTGATTAATTTAATTTAATTTAATTTAATTTAATAAAAATAAAAATAATGATAATGATAAAATTGGGTAAAAATATTATTTGGATTTAATTAAAATTGATTTTGGGAAAAAGGGGTGAAATTTTGGATTCTGGGGGTATTTTTGAAAAGAAAATCGGAAACCGGGGATCAAAACATAATTTAGAAAAGTTACGCCACGTCAGCACCACGTCAGCAGCCACGTCAGCGGCCCGGTCAGCAGCCCCGGCCAACCAGGACGCGCCGCGTAGCAAGGACACGCTGGCCAGGGGACGGGCCACGGGGGCGATCCGCGTACGCGCGATCGGACGGCCCAGATCCGTTCCCGCGCGCACAGACGACCCATATCAAACGTGCCCAGATTCACGCGCGCGGACGGCCCAGATTCACGCGCGCGGACGGCCCAGATTCAATCAGGCACGGACGGCCCAGATTGCATCGCGATGAACAGCCCAGATTTAATCCCAATTAAATCGCGATCGAACCGCCCAGATTCAATCTTGATGGACGGTCAAGATTAAAAGGCGAAGGGTATAAATACCCTCACCCACACCTGACCAAAGAAACCCTAGCCGCCAGTGCTCGTCAGAGAAGAAGAACCAGTCGCCGGAGGAGCCGGCCAACAACCCAAGAGCCCTCGGTGGGCCAAAAAATCACGAAAAACCGAGACTTACAGACGGCGGAGCTCTTGGGTGCGGCGGCTTCTCTGGCGCGAGTCGCGGTTTGATGTTTTGTTTCGGTCAACCTGTAGAGAAAATGACAGTGATCACAGTGGTATAAAAATTGCATCAAACGGGAACCGGAAAGGACCTCATCGGAGACAAAAACTAAAGGAAGCCGTGGCGGTGACGCTGGACTTCGGCGGTGTTTTCCGGCCGATTGGCCGGTGGTTTGGCTCCGATCTGGCCATAGGCGGATTTAGATTTGAAAAATGAGCCAAGGGGAGAAAATTTACCTCGTTTGGTGGTCGGAAAACCCTTCGGTGCGGTGGCAGGTGGCGGCGGCCGGCTCCTCCGGCGACTGGTTCTTCTTCTCCGGCAAGGCACTGGCGGTTAGTGTTTGGGCTCGGGTGTGGGTGAGGTTATTTATAACATTTCCCTTTTAATCTCAGCCGTCCATCACGATTTAATCTGGGCCGTCCGATCGCGATTAAAATGAAAATAAATCTGGGTCGTCCATCGCGATGCGATCTGAGCCCTCCATGCGTGATTCAATCTGGACCGTCCGCACGCGTGAGATCTAGACCATTCGATCGCGTGCACGCGAATCGCTCACGTAGCTCTGTCCGTGTGGTCTCCCGCGTCAGCTTCCTTGCCACGCGGCGTGTTCTGGTTGGCCGGGGCCGCTGACTGGGCTGCTAACGTGGCTGCTGACGTGGCACAACTTTTATAAATTGCGTTTTGACCCCCGATTTTCGATTTTCTTTTCAAAAATACCCCCAGAATCTAAATTTTCACACCTTTTTCCCAAAATCAATTTCAATTAAATCGCAAAAATAATTTTACCTTATTTTATCATTATTATTATTTTTATTTTCATTAAATTAAATTAAAACCTTATAAATTAAATATATAACAAAATTAAACTAAAATTCTAATATATATTAAAATAAATAAATAAAAAAATAAAAATAAAAATAATAAATTGGGTGTTACAATATTACCATGATAAGTTGACCCATCATAGGAGAGAGAACAAAAAGGTTACAACAAGCCCTTCAACTTTTTATCCAGAAATGGATCAGTGAGGAAGATGGATTTAGATCAAGTGAAAAAGCCCAAGAGAAGAAGAAAATAAGTCCATTAACCTAAATGTATAATGGTCCCTTCAATTCAATTCAAGTGGAAGAGGGAATTAAGTAAGAAAAGGCAAGGGAATTTGATCATAAAGGAAAAATCTTCCAAACCATGAAAATGAAAAAGTTCCCATGGGATTTTCTTTCCTAAAATTATAAAGTTATTTTCGGCTACTGAAGTGTCTTCAACCTTCTCATTGAATAAAGAATGGGATCAACTTATGAAATTATATTTGTGATGTTTTTCTAATTCTTTTTTATTTTTCTGATTACATCAGTTCTTATCATTTTATTGATGGCGGGTTAAGTAGAAATTGTTTATTAAGATTTAAGTATTTGATGCTTTATTAGTATTGTGTGAGTTCTGAATTACTCTATTGATCTTGGGTTTCACATCGATAGTTTAGGTATCATCTAGAATCTTAAGTTCAATACTAACTCTCACGGTTATCTGAACATAAAGCACATGAAACTCCATTGTTGGCATATGGCAACTTCATCCATTCATAAACTATGTAATTTAAAAAAAAAAATGCAAACTACAAAAAATAATCATAACTTAAAATAACATTACTAAAAGCTAGAGACATACAAGAGCAAATCATATATGGGTGGAATCACTTTACGTTATTTATACAATTAATTTTTTTAATACAAATTCACACATTTCATTAAGTGACATGTACATATTAATAATGTTACAATGTCGTAAAAAGAATACAGGAGAACACACAGATCAACTCAAACTCACAACTTTTTATAAAGAGATGGAAGTACCAACCATTCTGTCAAAAGATTGTTTGATACTATTAATTATTTGTTTAAAACATATATAAATGAAACACCCTCATTATAAATATGACAAAGTTAATTAAGCAATATTAATCTTAATAATGAATTTGTGGCTCAAGGAGAAACTTTGATGCATCCTCCTACGATAATGGGAGGCATTTTAGATCTGAACTCCCAAAGCTCAAAATGTCCATCTTCAAAATCATAATAGCCACCCCATAAAGCTATTTTCTTCCTTTTATATCCGTTGCTCACTAAAGGATATGATAACAGGTTGCACAGAGAATTATTCACCGACTCCTGCGTGCAAACACTTACTAAAATTATATTTATACATTTGTAGTTATCAACTATGTGATATAAACATATATATGTATATATCTAATTAAAGTTGAATTAAGAAGACTTACTCGTTCGCAAATTTTAATTTGTTCTTCTTTTGGCAGATCTCCAAATTCTTTTTCGACTTTGGTCTTAGCAGGTAATGCGATTTTAACCCAGTCATCTAAGAAGTCACTATAAATCTCGATTCCATTAATGGAATTAAAAAAATAATGAGAATATTTATACGTAGTAATTAAATTATTCTAGTTAATTTAAAATTATAAAATAGTTTTGAAAAAGTTATGTGACAAAAATGGATGAAAATTATGTGATAAAACAACTTACTTTTGATGAGTAGAGTCATCCGGAAGATTCATGAGTCTATCTATCCCACCGCATTTTCTGTGTCCAATAATCAGAATGTTCTCTACCTGACAAAATTAAATTACATATAACTAAATACAAAGAGAAAAATATTAAATAAAAGAAAAATGAATGTTCTTAGTTGACCTTAAGTACTGTGAGAGCATATTCAATTACTGCACCAACACTGGAGTATCTTAACTGTTCACCAGATCAAAAAAATATATAAGGGTTTACGATTAACGAAATAATTTGATAATTGAGAAGGAAGGATTTAATTAATTTATATAATTAATAACCACCTCGTTAAATGGCGGAACTATGCCAGAAATGTTGCGGGCCATGAAGGCTTCCCCAGGTTGAAAATCAAGAACATGGGAGGGGCTTACTCGTGAGTCGGAGCAAGTGAAAATCAAAAACTGGAAAATTAATATATATATATATTTTCAGATGTCTTTTTTGCTGACAATGTCATAATATATTACCAAATAGAGATTATTGAACCGGAAATACATACCCTGGGGTCCTGAGCTTTTGCAAGTGGTTCGAAAATTTCTGGATGTTTGCTGCATATACATTATTCAAAGTAATATATATACATATATGTATATATGTATATACATGTATAAATGTTTGCTTGTTAATCAATAGACGAATTTTGAAAAAGTTAAAACGACACTCTATATATTTACATATATATATATATATATATATATAGTATGTATGAATCGTACTCAAATTTGCAGGCCTTGAAGTGAAGAAAGCCATCAATAATCCTTTTGACAGGTGGGCTGCAATGACAAGGCTCTCTCTTTTCTGCGTGATCAGCAATCAGCTTCTCAATTTTGGCCTTCACATATTCCTCTATCCTTTCATTCTCACTGCAAATCAAACAACCTCATACTTTGAAGTTTCAGCCACAACCCAGATTGCAAAATATATATGTGTATATATGTGCATTAATGTACTGATTGTTAAGATATATTATATATAAAGAGACCGTAACATATAATAAAGGGGTTTGTATGATCATGAGAAACAAAAGTAGGTTTGAATATTTCCTAGAGATATATAAATACATATATTAAAAGTATTAGATTAATGTTTGCTTGAATCTATGCTGATACTATTTCGATTTAATCTAGTTCGGATTAAATTTATTTTTTTTAAAAAAAATATTTATAGTTAAAAATCAATTAATCCAAAAAAGAAGAGAAAATTACATTCCATATTTCTCATATAAATTAGCAGTGAAACAAACCTGAGGAGAAGCTTCTGAAGCTCATCAATGATAATTTCAGACGAAGATGATTGGGCAGCCATGCGTGTATGTATATGTACGTATATAGCACGTTTCCTCCTCCTACATATTCATTTATAAATCAATCAGAAACACACAAAAATAAATTTTTTTTTCTCTCATATAAATTTCTGATTTTGCGTATTCCCATTTTTCTGTGCATTTAGAAAGATGTTTGTTTGAATGAACAAATATATATTGTATATGTTAGTGATTATATATCACTAGAGATAAAGTATGAGGTATGTATTTTTATTACTATATCTAAATATTATACTTGGTCAACTATCCGAAACAAGTAGAAAGCTATTAATTCACCACTCAATATATTATTAAATTTATATTTACTGCATAATATATTTATCACATATTTATAAATTTTTATATATATATATATATATATATTTAGACTCGTTCTTATTCCGTTAATAACAATTTTTATCCGTTATATTATAACTAAATAAATTGTGTTAAAGATGTTGGGGTGATTGAGCCCACAAGTAAATGTGCACAATTATGTATATGTATACGTGTATAATAGTTGTTTTCTATTTGAAAACTCTATAATAACAGAGAATCAAAAAAAAAAAAAAAAAAGACAGCGACTCAAAAACTAAGAAAATGGAGTCTGATACCTATATTTATAGTTATGGACACGTATATGTATGATGCAACAGACATGTTTCTTGATGATGAATTTATTTTGAGAAGAGATTTTGATCAAAATAAAGGAAAGAAATAAAACCAGAACAGAAATGTTAGAGGTTTAGTTACGTACATATAGATATATATATATATATATATAGATATGTATGTATGTATGTGTGTGTGTATACGTACCTATTATTTGTTTTGGAGAAGATAGTTGAAGGTAAGTTGGTATTTATAGGCAAGAGGATGATGGTACGAGCGTGCAATTACAAAATTATTCATGACGAGAAAAATTCCCCTTTTTTTCCCTTTTTTTTATTTTTTATTTTTTAATTTTTGTCGTTTCAATGCTTTACTGTTACCAAAACCAGCCCCACCCACTCCACAAAATACTGATTTATCAGGATAAGATTCTTTTTTTAGAAAAAAAAAAAAAAAAAAAAAATTTATATAACTATTTTGAAACCTAACTCGTTATATACATGTCCGTGTGTGTGTGTGTGTATATATACATGAATAAGGCATAAGTCATCCCCTAATTTAAGTAGAAGAATTAGTTGAACTAGTTTGATTTTTTTACCCCGAATTCTAATCTTCTTTAAATAAGCAGATTATGTAAAAACTCTGCATAATATTATGCTTCATTCTCCTTCAATAATTTAATTTATAATATTAAAAATTAAATTGTGTTAATCTAAGTCTATTTGGTTCTATTTATTTTAAAAAATAAAAATAATTTTAAAAATTTTATTAATTTTCATATTTTATAATACATTTTTTTTTTAAAAAAAAAAAGATAAAACAACTTTGTGAATAAATGGCAACCTAACCTAACAGACCAAATTCATTTCCCTTAAGCTTATTCAGTGTATACGTAACTCCTTTAAATATTTGTAACTAAAAAAAATGTATATTCTTTTTAGTAATTTATTCTTTAAAATAACAACTTATTAAAACACTCCAATGCTTTAAGCATATTTATTAATTTCTGAAATCTTCCAAACAACTATTAAACGTGCGTACACAGAGAAAGATACATATAATACTATATATATATATATATAGATTTGCATGCATGCATGTACATTATAAGTCTGGAATTACTCAATAGTTTTTATATATTTAAATTGACGCGTGTCCGGTACTCTTTTATAATTTTATTTGAAGTCAAAAATTAAAGAGTACATGTTTATAATTATATTTTATTATTTGATAACAAGATAATCTAAATTCCAAATCGGCGGCCAAAGAAAGTGAGTTTGTTTTCAATGGAGAAACAATTAAAGTCTGATATTATTAATAAAAGAAATTATACTTTTAATACGTATTATCGTTCAAAACTTTTATCAAGTTTGGATACTTGATAGGTTAATTTGATAATTATAATTTAGCACCTAAATAACTTATATTTATACGGAAACATATAATAATAATAATAATAATTTTTTTTAATAAAAAAATATTATTATATATATATGATTATATATATTAAGAAGAAGACTTTTACTCCTAGAAAAGATGGTAATATTAATTTTTTGGACTACGGCTCTTAGGCGGCCTTTGTATGATTGAGAATTGGATATATATGGAATTTTTGAATGGATGAGCTGAATAAAATTGACTTCTATTCAAATGAATGAGATATTGTCTTTAGAAGTAAGAACCAGAGTAAAGAGATTATACATATATATATATATATATATATTTATATTTGTCTTACTTTTTAAAATTTTAATATATTTTTTCTTCAAAGAATGGGCTTTTTTAGGCATGTCTACCAAAACTAGGAGGCTCTTATTTCTTTTAATTATAATGTATATTGGATGTCTCTTATTTAAAATAAAAAAAATTTAGCTAATATTATTTTAAACAACAGTCAGATTTACGGTCTCACGAGAATACGATTAATTATGTTAATTTAAGAATTGTTTGATGAACCAAGACTAACTAATATTTTTAAGAATCTTATTTTATTCGTCTAAATATAAGAATTATTTTTGTATCATAAATATTAAAAGTCTTAAAGGTCTTTCCTCTTTTGGATGTTCTCTTATGAGTCTTTTAGGTTCAATATAGAGTTTTATTATTGGTAAGTGATATATTTAAATTTTATAAATATTTTTCTATTTTATTTGAGTTAATTTTGATTGATTTTTGTCATATATACTTTTTTTAAAGAGATATGTTCATCCAATAAAATTATAAGAAACATATTTATCCAACGATTATCTAGGTTCTCGATCAAATTTGAAATTTCAGTTTTGACACTTAACTTACGAATCCTTTATACAGCGTTATCATAAAAAAATATAATAATCCCTTGACCAGTAAAAAAGAAAAAAAAAATACAAAAGATTTTCATACTCCACATCACATATATATGTATATATGGAAATGTTTAATTACTATTATAATATTTATCCACATATATGGTTATGTAGATGCAGGTAATGAAGGTGTGCACATAACTAGTAGTTGGATGATTCTAATTATAACCACTGGTAGATGAGTAATTTTCCATATTAATAGTCTAGTAAGCATTTAGTATTACTAAAAACACTTTTGTGTCACTAATGTACGTTTATGATGATTATATGATCTCTACATACTCTTTTAATTAAGATATGATAGTCAAGTGTTTATTAGATTTTTTATATTTGTTGATAAATATTTTTATAAATTTAATTTTTTTAAAAATAACGAGAAGCTAACTTTAAAATCAACAATATTTTTCAAAGAAAATTTACCATTAGTCTTCATTTTTTTTCTTCTTATTGATGCCTTTATAATATTTCACGATTTGCTCCTATTTCTTGAGTCATGCCTTTCCTACTAACTCAAAAACCTAAGCAGTAATTGTTAATACAAAAATAATTTTATGTCATTCATCAAAATCAATAAATCACTCTGTTATGTGCAACATCATCAACTGTATGATTGTTCAGAACTTGAGTGAGTTAAACATTATCCCTATTATAGTTTACCCGGGGAGACGTCTTGTTGTTCTGATCTTATACATGAGGACCATAAAAACTTATAAAGAATCTATTAAAAGGGTATAAAAGAGACTTGTCTAATGGCAAATTATCCATAATTGGGTAGATGACGAAAGTACAAACTATGTCTTCTGTATTATCCTACACTATGCAAATTGCCTTACTCCCTCATTTGATCCTCAATCACTTGGATTAGCTTATTAGGAGTTCGTTTAGGAAACCCAAGGGCTAAAGAAAAATTCATTTGGTTAAATAGAGGAAGGTTTATAAAGGCCCACAATTAGCTAAATAATAATATTGAAATTTATTAGTTTTGCTGAAACAATTTAGAATCTAAGATTATATTCCTTGCATAGTTTAATTGAAATGTCAAATAGTATTACGGAAATGTCCATTGAAAAACATAAAAGAAAGAAAAGTGTAAACCGAAAACCTATGTGATCAACCTCCATTGTGTAACTGGAAAAACGGGATGCAACCTTTTTGCTAATTTTCTTGCTGTTCAAGATTCAAATCTTGATAACTCTAATCTGAAATGGTTAATAATTGTTGGGTTTTGGGTTCCCTTCTACATGGAAAAACTCAAATATTTTTTTAGTCCACTTATTTTTCAGCCCATTAGGATTGTTAGGATTTTTTTTTTTTTAGTATCACTTTAACCCTAAGAAATAGTATAAAAATATGTTTTTAGCCAGTAAAAGGTAAATAACAAAAAAAAAAAATTTTGTTGAAAAAATTACATCCAACGTATTTTATTTCTTTCCACGATCAGATAATGATCTTTATACGGATCAGGCTAAAATTTGGGGGGTATTTAGAAGATTTATTGTTCTTCATTATGAAGAGTGAAGATCGATTTTAGATGATTGAATTTTTGGTACTATTCACGTTTTTCTTCTCTACACCGATCGGTATGACTTTCTCCGACGATCAGACAGTCATTTGTGGTCTGATGAGGCTAAATTTTGGTGAGCATGTTTGGAATAAGTTGTTCTTTAATCTGAACATTGAAGATCGAATTTAGAAAATCAAAACGCATTTGTTTTGCTTGAACAGTAGTTGTTTTGGTGATATTTATCCATTCCCTTATTTATCTCTTGTTGTTTGTTTGATTTGTTATTGAATATTTATTTGAAGATTATAGTGGTTGCTTGTTGTTACAATAAATACTAATTATTATATTGGATCTCTTTTTACTTGGATCAGGAGAGATTCTGTTGTTTTTATTCTTCACATTAAATAAGTTTTTTACGTTAAAAATTTTAGAGTTTTTGTGTGATTGTTTTTTAGTATCTCAAGGTAGATTTTATAATATTTATTTTAACTGAATTTTGACTTAGTTTTCACTCCTCATAGATTCATTCAAGTGCTTTTCTACAATAATGAAGGGGTGAGCTACACTAGCTGAGTAGAATATCAATATTTTACCACCAATACAAAAAATGAAATATTTTTAGAAATTGTAAACAACTAATAAATAAAGTTTTTTTTTTTCTTAAGTAAATTCATTTAACTGAAAATATTTATTCATCACTCACCTTTAAGTTCCCAGATGCTTATGAAGGAAAGAACAAGAATAATAAATCACAACATACATTCTAAAAGACCAACAATAATTAACATTTACTTTTTTACTTACTTATCGGTGCCATTGGGAGTACATAGGGGTTCCCACTATATGTGGACCAAGTATCCATTCTATTAATCAATCGGTCAGCTCCATACCCTATCCAGTAATGGGTGCCAAACATACCACCGCTTCAATACCCTGTCTGGTAATGATCGTAATCAAACAATTTTCAACTCCTTACGGTATGAGATTCCTCAATCTCGTTCGACTGAAGGTAACGTTCACAGCAAAGTTTATTATATGTACTAAGTTCGTCCACCATTTTCCATGACACTTAGTAGGCTCTTTTAATTTTTAACAACGTTGCATACACATATAAGTTCTCATTACTATTTAGCCACCAAATACATGTGACATTCACATTCCAACATTACAGGGCAATAGAACGATCCTTTAATTGGCGATTTAAATTAATACTTAATAATTCAAAAAAATGTAATTAAAATATTCGTTTCAAACTAAATTAACGGATAAGGATGAAAACGGTTGAATAAACTAAATAAATAAGAAAAATAATTAAAATTAATAAATTAAAGTACACGAAGTAACAGTAGTCAAGTAAAGCATAACAATAAATAAGAAACACAGATAAGTTAGGGACAATTATACATTGACTGGTTACTGTCTCCATCGGTGACTTATATTTAATTAACCAAAGGGTCGCCAACATTTAACATTTTCCATTTATTATTTATTAAATTTTAATTTAAATGTAACGAGAGAAAGGGTGAGAGATTTTTAATCTGATTCAGTGTTCAGAACACTACCTTTTTCACTACATTTCTGGCAGTTCCTAATTCTTGAATTTTTTGGATTTTTCTGCTAAAACCAAAATACATGTCAAATATCATGGAAATACACAAAAAAGGGCAAAAAAAAGTGTCAAAATTCTCCCGAGGGCCGGTTTCTCTTCTGGTTGCCTTTCTTCTTCTTTTCTGACAAACTGGTTGCAGCTAGGGTTAGGGTTTCTGTAGAAGAGGAGTTTAAATACTCCTCTTCTCTCGATCTGGGTTGTCAGTTTGGGTCCACGTGGGCCGATCTCCACCATCGGATCTAGTTTATTTAAGAAGCAAATCAAGGCTGCCTATTCGATCGCACTTGATGGGGAAATGGAACTGCACTGTTCGTGTGCGGGAGAGTGAATCCAGATCGTTGGATCGATTGGCACGCGGATTATCTGCGTGGCCTCCCGCTTAGAACACGTATCCGCGTGTCTGCCACGCAGCGCGTGGCGACTGACCGTGCTGCTGACGTGGTCGTCCTATGTGACCACTGTTTTTATTTTTGCATTTTGACCCTAGTTTCAAATTTTCATTTCTAATGGGTTCTTCCTCATTTCCAGTTTGGCCCCTCCCTTTTAAAATTATTTTCAAATATATTTCTTCAAAAATTTTAAAAAAAATTATAATTAATAATTTTTAAATTATTATTAAAATAAATTTTGTCATCTAGAACCTAAATTTCGGACTCGGGGTGTTATAAGGTTTATTAGCCAAATGAGACTAATAGGCTCGGGAATAGAGAGATGTGTCCTTAGAACTTGATGTTCCTCATGAAATTGGGATGAAGGCTTTGTAAAGAGTTTAATAGACTCTAGAGTAGGCCCATTGCAATGATTATAGAGATAACCTCAAGAAAGTTATCCAAAAGTCTCAATCTAACCTTAGTGGAAGTGGGTAATTATAGTAGAATTAAGATCCAGGAAGATGTTTGGGTTATAAATAAGACCTTGTTAACATGCTCCAATTATCCAACCCTTTAAGAGCATGTAAACCATATTGTGGCTTCTTATGTGTCCTTAGAGGGACAATAGTTATGAAATGAGTTCCAAACTTCATTTCTGATGTTAGATATTGCATATTCGGATGACTACTGGTTCCCACACCACAGATAACTATACCTGGATGCATTTTTAGGATGTTTAATTCTCCATTCAATCTGTTTATCATTTTTTGACTGTAAGCAACAAGAATAAACTCCATCATACATGGAAATATATTTGGAAGTTGGATGTGCCTCAATGCGTGTGATAGTTTTATGGTTTATGGCATCTCAAAGACTATTGATTAATTTGAAGAGAAAGAGATGTCACATTGTTATAGAGGCTTATTGTTATCATTGTATGGACATGGATAAAACTATTATGCATGTCCTTAAGGACTGTCAGTTTGCAAAATAGGTATAGCCCTTTTTGATTGACAATAAGTATTCTAGTAATTTTTTTATCTTCCATTTGATAAGTAGATCAATTGAGACCTGAACATCAACATGAGCACTCATCATAATGCAACTTGGGAGGCTATCTTCCTCACTACTTCTTGGATTATCAAGAAAAGGCAAAACGACTTCATTCATGGTAACATGGATGGTAATACAACTCTATCTTTGGTGGAGATTTTAAGCAGGTTTTAGAGCTCCAAGATACCATAGAACTCCTCATCCACTTTGTGGACCAAAAATAAAAAATTCCCTTGGGTTGTCTAGAAAGTCTATTCAGATGGATGGATCAAATTAAACACTAATTGACTAGAAAAAGGATCTGGATTAACACTAATCGAGGTGGCTTGATCCATGACTAGTAAGGCAACTAGATATGGACTTCATGGCTAATTTTGCTAGTAATCAACCTAACATCATTGAGATCTGGGTGCACTTAAAATGTTCAGCTTGCTACTACTCACTACTTCACTAAGGTTATTATTGAGGTGGACCCTTTTCACCTTAAAAATCTTCTTGTACGCCTTGCTTATGGGTCTTAACCAAATTAACGCTGTTGAAAGAACTATTTAGTGCCTTCTCCATGTGAATTGGGAATTTCAAATTTCCTATATCCACAAACATAACAATTCTTACGCTAACACCCTTGTAAAGAAGACCCACGATATTGCCATTAGTGCTTTTATGGTGATATGTCCCTTTGTCAAGTTGGAATCTCACCTTCACCTAAATGCTTGTGACAACACTTTGATTCATGTAGAAGGACAACACTTGGATTCATGTAAAAGGTTACCAGTTCCTCTTTTCCTGGCCCATTTTTATTGTATCCTGAAAAAAATAGCATAAGTTTTTATTACATATATCGAAAGCTTCATATAAAATATGCTAAATAGAAATCATTTAAGGTCATGGCAAGAAAACACATGTTTAATTGTGGACACTGAATTTGTTGCTAATTAGCTATGGTTTCTGAAGGGGTGTTATTATTTAGCAATAGAATTAACAAATTGTGTTAACAGTTATTTTTAAATTTAACTCAGTAGTAATTTGTTGGTAATTTTGTCGATTATTATAACTACAAATAAAACTATTGATAATTGTAATTATAGACGAAACTATCATAAAATGAAACAACTGATAAATTTGTTGCTAAATCAATCATTAAAATAGAAAAAATTATCGATTTAATTATGCATTAATATATTGAAGGAAATAAAATAGAATTGTTTATCCTGCTTCAATAATTAATTATTTTTTAAAAAATTATAATAAAAATTAAAAAATAATTAATTTCTTTGAAGGGAGAGATGTTATCATATCAATTTATCATACTCGTTCAAATTCTATTGCTTTATTCCTCAAAAAAATTTATTTTCTTAAAGTCAACTGTGTAGAACAAGTTTAAAAATTATAGCCAATTTATTTGCAAATTCATACTTTTTTTAACTAAAAGAATTATATTAACATGACAAACAAAAAACTCTAATAACTTTTTAATTAAAATAAGTTACATAATTTTTTTTTTAAAAAAAATTAGATTTATTAAGCAAATTGCTAAAAGAGTAAAAGATTAATAGTTTACTTTTTCCCTCCACCCAAACAGAAAGCCACCATTTACAGCAAACGAGTTTACCCGCAAGAAACTGGACCAGTGGTTGGCCTTAGAAGACGTAGAGTAGAAAATTTGAAGGAAGATTCCAATGATCCATAGGAGCCCTCAAAATCATAAGTGGCCTTCTTCCCACCTGTCCAGCTAAAGACTATACGAGAAATGGAGGCCCAATCAGCCCACACTAACAATTGAATAAACAATAACGAGGATATCATGTGAGACGCTACAGCTACTGCTGCTAATAATTATCTGCTTCGAGATGAGCACAACCCACCTCCGAATCACATTTTCTTACATCATCAACTTTCAATCTCCTGTAAGTCCCGCTTCTGTTATCATCAAGTTGCTATCTTTCAGTTTGCAGCTTTATGCTGTGTGTATATATACACACACACACACACATATGTATATATATATATAGTCTTTATGGTATTATTGGAATTGTGTTTTAACCGAGAGATTTTGATCTGA
This sequence comes from Carica papaya, assembly GCF_054855325.1. Lineage (NCBI taxonomy): Eukaryota > Viridiplantae > Streptophyta > Magnoliopsida > Brassicales > Caricaceae > Carica > Carica papaya. Next base: position 16,646,577 of record NC_142317.1, read on the forward strand.
GTAATTCAGTGAAAGGAGGCAAGCATGGCGTCTCAGCCCACGGCGCCTCCTAATCCAAGTGACGATAAACCCCAAAACTCAGGTCTGTTTTCTCTCTACTTTTCGTTTAATTATTTGGTAAATGTTTATATTTTTTCTGGGCTATCAAGTTAAGTTAATGTTTTTGTTTGGTTAGAAAGTAGGTTACAATTTTTCCTTGTGGTGTTTATGAACCAAATGCTATGTAGTTCCAGCTATAACCATTTGGCTATGTACTGCCGTTATTAAGTCAATATATGAAATAGGTTGTCCTTGATGAAGTATTTTTCTTATGGGATTTCGTTAATAATCATTTCTGAATAAATCAGTTTGTTTAAGAAAATATGGAGGATCTTATTGGAAAATTTTCTGGTTTGTGTTTAGTTCGGGTGCCCCTTTCTGCATATCTTCCCTAAATTGGCTGTTGGAGGTTTTTTTTCTTGTTTTTGTGTGAGTTAGGGATGTTTCTGCTTGTTGATTTCATGACCAAGGGGTTTTATGTTTGAGATATTAAAGACATACACGTTTGGTGCCTTTACGTATGTATTCAAATTTTAAACCCAAAAATATTATGCATTTTGGATTATGTGTTCTCCTTTTTTCCTTTTACTTCGGTTTCAGAGTCTGTTCAATCAGCCAATGAAGTTCAGCAAGATGCCAAGGCTGAGGCTACTAAGCCCAATGTTGCAACATCTGTGTTTGTGAACTCAGAACCAATGCGAGAAGAGCAAGTACAGAATGCTGTGAAATTCCTTTCCCATCCAAAAGTTAGGGGTTCTCCAGTCATGTATAGACGATCTTTTCTTGAGAGGAAGGGGCTTACAAAGGAAGAGATTGATGAAGCTTTTCGTCGTGTTCCTGTAAGCAAGTTACTTACCTGGGTTCATTATTCTTCTCGCACCATGCCGTTTACCTGTGTTATTGTGTCTATATATTCTAAGTTCACTCATGTTTATTTTCTTCTTTATCCACAACCTTTTATGTGAATATAGGACCCGCCTCCAAGTGCACAGACAGCTACTATGAATCAAGGTAATGAATTTTAGTGATGAAGTAAAAGTTTTTCTTTGTCTTTGATGTATATTTTTGTTTGACCTATACATTAACTAATCCTTGTGTTTCCTACATGACCTTATAATTTATCATGGTCCAAGCAGATGGGCAAGCAAAGACATCATCAAACACACAGTCACAAGCCCCAGCACAAACTCTGCAGCCTGTGGCAGCAGTTCCAAATACTGTTGCTCCATCAGTGGGGACCTTGACAAAGTCCAGATTTCACTGGTATCATGCAGTTATTGCTGTAGGAGTGCTTGCAGCATCAGGTGCTGGAACAGCTGTTCTACTTAAGGTATAACTAGCAAATGACTTCTTTTTTTGTCCTTTTATTTAAATAAAAGTGTTTGTGCATCAGCTCCATTTTCCATTGTTTCTAGTGGTATTCCATCTCACCTGAAAGCTTCTTCCACCAGACTTACTTCTTGTAGTGCTCAAAAAAAAAAAAAAGCTTACACATAATAGTTTGACTGATTGAATGGGAGAAACTGTTTCTTTTTTCAGAAGGCTATTATCCCTAGGTTGAAGTCCTGGATACGTAGAGTTGTCCAGGAAGAGGAAAATGACCTTGTAAAGAAAGCTAATGCAAAACCAAGTTTGGCAGAAGAGGCAGCTGCGGCTGCAAAAGCTGCAGCGGCAGCTGCTGCTGATGTGGCAAAAGCCAGCCAAGAGATGTTAAATTCAAAGACAGAAGGTGGGATTCTATACTTCATTCTTTCATGTGAGAAATTCCTTTAGGTACTAATTTGTTCTATGATATTTCTTCTGGTTTGGCTTTGGATAACTTTCTAATGTGTACTTTTTATTTGAGCTTGTTGTTGTCCTTGTTAGAGAGGAGATACTTCGGGGAACTTATGAGTCTGTTAGATGTGCAAGTACAGGAAATGAAGTCAATGAGTAATGCTATCCGCAAATTGGAAGGTCAGTTTTTTGTTGCTTTCTCATCAAAAAAGCAGAAATGTAAAACTTCTACATTTTATAATTGAGAAACCATTTGTTGTCATTTTCTAAACTACTGAGGGTGTTACAGTGTTATAACCTGGTTAGGAAGATAAATTCCTTGGTCATAACCTTCTAGTTTGTAGCCAGGATTATCACCTCCTGTTGTCTGCAAGATAGGTGTCAGCATGGATGAAGTACTTTTTCTTTATTATGCACAAACAGGGAAGTAGTTCTTCTGTATTTACATCTGCTTTGTTGGTAACTAATAATATGCCCACACGTACCATAAAAATAATATGTCCGCACATGTTGCAAGAAAGAACTGTGTATAATCAAACTAGAGATCTTCGTACTTGCTGTATTTCTTCTTATGCTGCTGACATGAATAGGCAACTGTTTATTCCTGCTGTCCATGAGACTTCAACTGCCTTATCTAGGAAATTAGGAATTATCCATAATAAAAAATGTGCAGAACTCATTGATGTGCTAGAAACTTCTCTAATTGATTCTAAGCTGGCCAACAATGAGACAATTTTACCTACATTTGGGGCTGCAAATGTCTTTTGTGGTTTGAGATGATGAGTTAATATTGTTATACTTTTTTTGGAGCTTTTAACCTGTTAAAAGTTTGTAAAGTATAACTAGTTCTTATGTATTCTAAAAGGCTTTGGCAAAACTTGGTTGTTTGTCAAAGTTCAGGCCCGGGTTCCTTGGTTCAATAGACTTAATAGAATCAATAATGCATGTAGTTTAGTTGTCGGTTAATTCTTGGTGGTCAAATTATAGCTTTCCAGATGCCAATGAATTGTAAATTCAAGAATTCATACTATCAACAATTTTAGCATGTGTTGAAAAAGGTAGCAAGAAGAAATAGAAAAAGGTGCTTGTGAAAATTTGGGCCGATGAGGAATTGTCTATATTTCTTTTTGTGTTTATATATAGATAGGCCTTTCTAAGTGTGCACTTTTTTGTTGTGTTCTCAACACTTGATCTTTGCTTGATCTGCCTATTTAATGCATAAGTTTTTCATTGTTATTGCATTCTTTAAGAATGAAGAATCACTCAAGTGTTATTGACAAAATCTTCTTTATCTGACATTATCAACATGTTCCTTTCATATAATTACATTTCTCTGTCAGGACAAACCAATAACTCAGGCAGTACTTATGTTGCCGACCAAGAAGATTATAGAGTATCAGTCACAAATTCAAAGGTCAGCCAGAATGATCTTAGAGTTAACATGATCTATGGTTTTCTGTGGAATTTTAATTATAAGTTCTGCACTTCATATTTAAAATTTCCAAGTTAAGTTTTTAATTATTCAGGACTTTTTTTTCTTTTTGCAGCAACCATATGCAAATGGAAAAACAGAATTTGACTCCCATCCAGGTTGTTTTCTATTTAATTGATACCTGGTTCTTTACCCTTTATGTTTCTGAATTTCCACCTCATGCAATTACAATTTTCTATACAGCAAGATCCTCCTCTCTGCCTTCTTCTGGGGAGCCCTCTATCGCCCCTCATCCCAAGTCATACATGGAGGTGAGTAAAGTTTCCAATCCTTTATTACTATAAAATCTTTCCAGTTGTTCAATGGTTTAGTTTATATTTGTGCTATTTTGTGCAATATGTCTTCGTTTATTCCAACTATATTCAGAAGGATATGATTTTGTTACTTGATTATGAAAATTGGGCATATCTAAATGTCTATGCATTGAATGCATGGTTATGGGATACTCCAGTGATCACTAATGGCTTTTTTTGCTGAATGAGATATAGGTGGAATGTAATAACTATTACCAGGGAATGAAATAATGTTATTATAGAATTGCTCGATATTTGATTCACATTCAGTAATAAATAACTCATTACAACCCCATTACAGTGTGGTTCCTAGTATTAAAGGCTGATAGAAAACTGTGATAAGTACAAATGCTATGATAGTCTTATTTATTGGATTTGTCTGAAAACATATGAATTATATGTGTAAATAGTTAAATATATATTAATATATGATAAGTTGATTAAATTTCATCTTATTGTATAAAGTAATTTTGTTACAGTTATCATATTTTTATTTTTCTTTCATATTATTTTAATATCATAGAATTATAAAATTTCATATAAATTATTCTAAAATTGTCTTAGTAATTGAAATTGCCTTGTATGTTTTTGTACTTAATTTTAAAAAATAAAAAAATTTCTTTAATTGATTAAAAAATTTTCAAACAACAAATTATATCATAACTTCAAATTTTCAAGTATATTCAATACGCATTGTTGAGTAAGAGTACAATGATCTTGAAAGTGAAATTAGTGATTATGGGCAAAGCTGTAATCCTGATTTATTATCCCTATCCGTGAATTAGGATTACAATTTCTGCCATTATCTCAATAAGAGAGCAATTCTGATTCCATCACTAATTAGTGTAGCGAATCTGTGTCATGTAATAACTATTATGCTTTTAGCACATTTCTGCTTTATATGGTCAGTTAAGGTCTTTGTTGTAATTATTTTTGGCCCTCAAGATCTCACATTCTTTTTCTATTATATGGTTTTATAAATCTTTTTGCTCCCTATGGATTGTAATATCTGGAGGATGTCGTACCCCTGTTTTATTGTATTTTTCTCCTCTTAATAAATCTTCTTTTATCAGAAAAATAAATATCTTTATATTGATTTACTTAACTATTTTTTGTGGGTTAGTTCAAAACCTCATATACTGTAGTTATAAATTGGATTTGCGTAATTGCTGCGACAAAATGCTTGACTGCAAACCCCTAGATTTTACATTATTGATATTTAGTTTATTTTCAAGGTGAACCTGATATCAGGTATCAATAAGATGCAGTGGGATTGTCCCTTTTCATATTTCTGAAAGATTTTGGCTTATTTATTTTGTATTATTACTGCAGATAATGCAAATGATCCAGAGAGGGGAGAGACCATCCAACATCAGGGTAATCTAACCTGGTTTCTCTTTTATGATTGAATTTTTCACCCATTATGGAATATGCTAGTTCTCTGGAATTCTAAATTTATGTCCAGGAAATCAATGATTTACCCCCAAATCCTAACCAGCAGCCATCAAATCCTCGCTTAGTACCAAGAGCAAAGGTGTGCATCTTGAGAATTTGTCCTGGATCAAAAGTCCCATCATAATTATTTTCCTACTAGAATCACAAACTGGAGAAAAAAATACTTTATTGAATACAGATATTCAAGTGAAGAACGAATTCCAAATTTTATTCAGCATTTGATATGTTTTAATGCACTAATTCTTAATTACTTAGAGAGAATAGGATTTTCTTTTAAAGTACTCAAGGAGTTTTGCATCTGAATCTGATTTATTTTTTCCCCTCTTCTGACAAGCCTTGGGAGGCTGCAAACAGCTCGAATCAAGTAACTCAATCTCAACCGAACGGTGAAGGCTTGAACTCCAAGGTGATAGACAATGGGGTGATGTATCAGTTTGATGGAGACAATTCAGTTCCTTGGTGGCAGCAGAAAAATCCTAGAATTACAGAGATTGAGAACGAAGATGAATTGAAGGGTGGATCTTATGGTGATCAAACCTATCAACGGCCAATCCCGCGCACATGGGTTCCTCCGCAGCCACCTCCCGTTGCAATGCCTGAAGCAGTTGAAGCCATAAGACGACCAAAAACATCAATTTTGAAGGAACAAGGTGCTGAGAATCAATCAGCACCTCCTCTTAATGAACCAACTCAGGAGTTGCAGAAGATTACAGAAGTATCCAAGTCAGGAGGTGCATTGGAGATTAAAGGTGATGACTTGAGCATGCAGACTGCACAAACCACTGAGATACAAGAAGAGACACCAACCAATTAGGAAAGGAAACGGCGAAGGATTCAATTAGTACAATCTGTTTGATCCAAGGTATATGGAGTAATAAGAATAAACTTAATGAAACAGTTTACCTTATCCTCCAACTCTGTTAAAAATAATTCATTTATGAAAGGAATAAATTCATGAATTGATACTGCAGACCAAATCTTGAACCGTTTTTCACGGATGGCAATTTGTATTGGGTTTTTTCAGACATGTTAATTGAGGTAGATAATATGGCTTCTTCACACCTTGGCCTAGTCGGTTTTAGCCGATTTTATATGTATCTCTGCAAAAAAATACGTTAGAAAGTCTCAATTGACTAAAAAAAATAAAAAATCAAAACTTATCGAGGGGATCTTTAGGTTCGGCGGCTCCCTTGGTCCTTCGTGGCTAGGGTTTTTCTTTGACTAACTTGTTCCAAAAAATGACGGTGAACACAGTGGTCAAGAATCGTGTGAAACGGAAAACATAAAAGGGGTCATGAGAGAGGATTTTGGGTTTTGGCCGCGGTAGCTCTGCCGGGCTTTACCCATGGTTTTCAGCTCACTCGTCGTCCATTTTGCTTCGATATGGCCACAGAGAGACTCGGAATTGAATTCCGAGCAGAAAGAAGAAAATTTTACCTTTTACGATAGTCGGCGGTAGCTTTAGTGTAGGGCGACCGGTGGACGGCCTCCTTCTCCGGTGTTTGGTTCTTCTTCTCCAGCGAGGGCTGGTACAGCTAGGGCTGGTGCAGCTAGGGTTAAGATTTCCTGGAACGCGATGCTTAAATACCCACCCTGTCTCGACTTAGACCGTCATTCAAGAATACATGACCTTCTCTCTTCCGTTGGATCTATCTTATTCGAGGAATGAATCTGGGTAGTATGATCAAATTGAATTTAATCATTCGATCATGTTTAAAGAGGGAATACATCTGGGTTGTTCACGCGTGCGAGATGAGATCTGAACTGTCGGATCGCCAGGCACATGAATCGCTCACATGGCCCCCGGCGTAGCGTTGATGTCAGCAGGGTTAACACGCAGCGTGCTCTAGTTTGCCAGGGCTACTGTCCGAGCCGTCTCACATGGCCAAACTATTCTCTTGTTGTGATTTAACTCCCTGTTTTTAATTTTTGACTCAAAAACATCCCCTGAATTAAAATTTCACTTATTTTTTTCAAAATTGTTTTCAATTGTGTCCTTAATTCATTTTTTTCTCAAAAATTCAAAAAAATTAAACTGAAATAAATTAAATTAATTATTTATATACTTTATTATAAATAAAAATAATTATCTCAGGCCGATTTTTGGGCTCAGGTATTACAACTCTCTTCCCTTAAGAAAAATTTAGTCCATCAAATTTGTCACCCTCTTACTCAGCCGAACAGCTGAAGGCACTAAACTCTGAAGTCTGATTCTAGTTCCCAATTGACATTTTCCTGAGTGTCATTCTGCTATAGGACCTTAACGAAGGAAATTTCTTTGTTGCGAAGTACTCTGCTTTTCCAATCTACAATATTTACTGACACTTCCTTGTAGGATAGATCCTCCTGGAGTGAAAAGGGCTCGTGAGACAGGATGTGTGAGGGGTTTGGGTTGTACTTGCATAGCATGGACACATGAAACACATTATGAATTCTGGATAACTTTGGAAGTAGTGCTAGTCTATAAACAGATGTACCAATCTTATCTAAGATTTTAAACGATCCAATGAACCAGTGATTAAATTTTTTCCTCTTATCAACCTACTAATTTTCTTGAGATGGGTGACCTTAAAAAACACTCGCTCCGCTTTCTCAAATTCTAAATCTCTCATCCGGGTATTCGCATAACTCTTCTGTCCGTTCTAAGTTGTCTGAATGTTCTTCCTGATCTTAACTATCTTGGCTGTAGTCTCTTCTATAAGATCCGGGCCAAACAATTTTCTATCACTCACCTCTTCCCAACAGATCGACGACCTACAGGATCAGCCATATAATACTTCATATGGTGCTATATCGATACTGGCTTGATAGCTGTTATTGTAGGCAAACTCTATCAAAGGTTGGTGATCATCCCAATAGTCCCCAAAGTTTAGAACACAAGCTCAGTGTAACGACTCTAGAAATAGCCAAAGGAAATAAATGATAATTAAAGTACAGAAGCGAAATAAATATTCAAAGTTTACATTCCTTACACAATAACTTAAAGTACCAATTAGTGTTACAGAATTCACTCTTTTAAAAGAAATACAAAGAAATAAGAAAATGAACGGAAAATAAAGAAAACTAACATTCTACTCGCAATCTTCTTGCGGATCGGGTTCTGGATCGTGATTTTCTTGATCTGAAATGGTTAAATAAGAGATGAGCTACATTAGCACAGTAAAAATATCACACTATATCACCGACACAGAAATGAAAGTTCGTAGAAAATCGAAACAATTAATGCAACACTAAATTAAGCAAATTCATTTATCAATAATAAAATCATTTACTGTTCACTTATCGTAGTGAGATTTATAGAAAATAATAACATTATATATATCATGATTCAGTATATAATTGGCAACATAGCACATATTATACTTTCATATTCAAATCATCAAAACAACAATTGCCTTTTTTTTTCCACCAACATGCTAGTATCCATAGGGGTTCATAGGGATGTCCCTGCTATGTGTGAATCTTTTTCTTTAACATTCTCAATTTCGATCATCCCCATACCCCGTCCGGTATGAGCGCCAAATTATTAAGCCTCAATACCCCGTCCGACATGAGGGTGAAGCAGGTCATTCCCATACTCCGTCTGGTATGAGCGCTAAGTTACCAAGTCTCCATACCACGTTTGGTATGAGACACGTTCACGGTAGGTTTTCCTATGTACTTGGTCCGTCCACCATCTCCTAGGATGCCCAGTAAGGCTGTCGTTTCATTCATTTACTTAATCACAAAAGTTTTCCGTTTACTTTTAACCTTCATTTTTTCAATTCAACCGTAAACACGTAAAATAATAATACATGTATTCAAAGCTATAAAATCAATCAATAAGGCACTATCATGCATTTAAACTATAAAAATAATTAACAGAACAACAATAGATAATTTTTGGTTCTGCTTCCGTTAGTAATCCTAATTAATTATGAACATTTTTTAAATTATACAAAATACTATATTTATTGTTAATTAGACTTCAATTCTATAACATGGAATAAGGTGAGAGATTCTTACTCAATTTGATGCTCGAAAGGCTATACTGTTGACTGCGCCCACTAGCAGTCTCTGGATTCCTTGAATTTTTTTTTGGAATCAAAACGTGTTATAAGTACCTACAATTGTCCCAAACAAATCTAAAATCAGTCTTAGGGCCCATTTTGTCCAATTTTAGAATTCTGGCATGGCGACTCTGCCGTGCTTCGGTGACGGTCTGCCTCGACTCGATTATTTTCGACCGTTTTTGGCTGATTCCAATCGATTTCGCATCAATCCCTGCGAGAAAATATGTTAAGGGGCCTCGGTTGGCCAAAAAAATATAAAAAACTGAAACTCATCGACGGCAAGGCTCTTCGGTGCGGCAGCTCCTCCGGCTCACGTTGCGGTTGAGTGTTTTGCTCCGGTCAACCTGTAGAGAAGGAAACGATGATCACAATGGTGGAAAAATTTTGCCGAACGAGAATGGGGAAGGGCCTCATCGGAGGCGTTTTGTGAAATTTCCTGCGGCGGCGCTGCCGAGCTTCACCCGCAGTTTTCGGCCAATTGGCCAGTCCTTTTACTCCGATTTCTGTCATGGGGGTGTTTAAAATTGAATTCCGAGTAAAAAGGGATATTTTTACCTTTTTTGGCAGTCAGAAGTAGCTCCCGCGTGGCAGGTGGCGGTGGCTCTCCTTCCCGGCGACTGGGTCTTCTTCTCCGGCGAGGGCGACTGGCGGCTAGGGTTAGGGTTTGGTGTGAAGAGGATTATTTATACTCGTCCGCTTTTGATTTGGACCGTTCATCACATTTGATCTGGACCGTCCGATTGCGATTAAATAGGAAGTGAATATGGACCATTCATTGTGATCCAATCTGAGCTGTTCATTGCGATCTAATCTGAACTGTCCGATCGCATTCAAACCTGACAGTCTGATCGCATTTGGGGAGGGAACACATATGGGCTGTTTGTGCGCACGGGAATGGATCTGAGTCGTTCGATCGCGGGCACGCAGATCGCTTGCATGGCCTCCCGCGTGGCACCACGTCAGCTTTCGCCGCCATGCAGTGCGTTCTGGTTCGTGGGTCGTGGGGCCTGCTGATTAGGCATCCTACGTAGTAAAACTTTTTTAAGTTACCTTCTAACCCCCGGTTTCTGATTTTCTTTCATACCTCCAGAACCCAAAATTTCACATCTTTTTCCCAAAAAAATTTTCAATTTCACCCCTACCAAATTTACTTCATTTTTGCATTAAATTAAAATTAAAAAATAAAAAATTTATATTTATAATTAATTTAATTTACAATTAAATTAATTTGGGCATTACACTCCGAGCATATCCTCTAGTATGCGAATCATCCTCTTTGATTGTCCATCGGTTTGAGGATGGAATGTAGTGCTGAGAGACAGTTTCATTCCCACGGCTTGCTAAAAACTAGACCAAAATCGAGAAGTGAACTTGAGGTCTTTGTCGGATACCACTGTCATCAAGACTCCATATAGCCTGACTATCTCCTGAATATAGATTCTCATTACCTTATCCAAGGGGTCGGTTGTCTTGATAGTCAAAAAATGAGAGGACTTGGTGAGCCGGTCGACAATTACCTAAATAGCATCATGTCTTGAGCGTGTCTAAGGTAACTCTGTCATGAAGTACGTGATAATATGTTTCATTTCCACTCTAGGATCGGTAATGGCTGAAGTAGTCTACCTAGCGTTGATGCTCTGCCTTAACCTGCTGACATACTAGACACTTGGAGACAAAGTCGGTTATCTCTCTTTTCATCTCACTTCATCAAAATCGGAGTCGCATACTTTGATACATCTTAGTACTTCTAGGATATATGGTGAACTTTGAACTATGAGACTCTGTCATGATGTTTCTTTTCAGTTCACTGTCATCTAGAACACACACCCTGTTCTAAAATCTGAGCAACCCATCGGTAGAGACCCGAAATTCTAGATTTATCCCATGTTCTGCATCCTTCCTGAAAGCTGTTAAAGTGAAATCGATTAGTTAGGCTTCTTTTTTTCTCTGCATCAGTTTGGGTTGGACTGTCAGATAGGGCAGGCATGTAATCCTCTTCAAGTCTTGAAGTCGTATTTGCTGTACAACCCCTATTACCCTGCATTCAGAAACTATTATGTGAGCTAGTATACTTGCACTTTTTTTGTTGAACGCATCAGTGACCACATTGCCCTTTCCCAGATGATACAAAATCTTACAATCGTAGTTTTTAAGGAGCTCTATCCAACGCATCTTATGCATGTTGAGATTCTTTTGAGTGAATATATATTTTAAGTTCTTATGGTCTGTGTAAATTTCAAAAGTCTCTCCATACAAGTAGTGGCGTCAGATCTTCAAGGTGTGTATAATGGCGGTAAGTTTCAAGTTGTAGGTGGGGTAATTCTTTTCATGACTCTTCAAATGCCTGAATTCATGGGTTATGACATTCCCATGCTGCATCAGAACACAACCCAATCCCATATAAGAGGCATCACTATACACTGTGTATCCACCCGTCCCACTTGATATAGCCAAAATAGGTGCGGTAGTCAACCGCTTCTTAAGTTCTGTAAAACTCCTTTCGTAATTCTTGTTTCACTCATGTGAGTCGGATCAAAGGGGTGGCTAGGCTAGAAAATCCTTCCACACTTACTCAATTTTGCATGCAATTTATTTTTCTTGAGAACCTATAAAACCTAAGTCAGGTTGTGAGCGCGTTCCTCTCTACTCTTTGAGTAGATCAGGATATTATTAATAAATACAATGACGAACTTATCTAAGAATTGTCTAAAAACCTTGTTCATCAAGTCCATAAATATGGTTAGTATATTGGTTAGCCCAAAAAGTATGACTAAGAACTCATAGTGTCCGTACAGGGTTCTGAAAGCTGTCTTGAGAATGTCCTTTGTCTTGATCTTTACCTAATGGTAACCTGAACGCAAGTTTATATTATAGAAAATATGTGCACCATGTAACTAGTTAAAAAGGTCATCAATTCTAGGGATGGGGTACTTGTTCTTGATTGTGACTCTGTTCAATCCCCTGTAGTCGATACATAATCTTAGAGTCTCATCCTCTTTCTTTGCAAACGTGACTCTAGCACCCCAATGAGATATATTGTGTCGGATGAACCTACTATCTTGCAATTCGTTGATCTGTTTTCTCAAATCTTCCATCTCTACATGACTCATGCGGTAAGGGGCAACTAAGATAGGTTGAGTGTCAGGCTAAAATCTATTGTGAACTCAACTTTTTTGTCCGCTAGCAATCCAGGTAGTCCATTAGGGAACACGTCCAAAAATTCTCAGACTACGGGAATCTCTTGAATGCAAACTTCTTTCTCAAGTTTGTCTATTGTAGAGAATACAACCGAGTTAAAGCATCACACAAATGAGGCAATTGCCATGAGAAAATAATACTTAAAACTTTTATGAATTTGTAAATAACTCTTCATTAAGAGGGTTGAATACAAGTTTCTTGTAGAAACAATCTACGGTGGCGTGTTAGATGGCCAACCAGTTCATTCTCAAGATTACATCAAAATTCTCCGTGTCTATCTCTATCAAGTCTGCACTTAACTTCCTATCTGCTACGTCTATGATACAAGCTTTGTATATAACATCCCCTATTAGTGTCCTACTCCTAAGAGTAAACACAAACAACACAAAATCAAAATTTTCAGATAATACATTCAAGTTTTTTACAAAAATATATGAGACAAACGAGTGTGAAGCACCAATATCAATCAAAGTATGTGCGAGGTAATTATAGATATTATACGTACCCTATATCACATCCGAATTGGCTTCAGTATCCTGTTGAGTGAGGTTGTATGCTCTATCCTAGATAGGAGATCTGACTTGATTTTGATTTTGTAGGCACTCTCTCGCGTAGTGTTAGGGACTCTCACATATGCGATAGGTATTGTTAAAACAATAGCATGATCGATCTCCATGATCCTTGCCATAGTGCTAGCAAGTCCTACCGCATCCTATCGCTAGAGATTGGGGAGGAGACTGAGTCACTAGCCTAGGTCTCTTGTTCTGTTGAACCGATGTAGAGGGTGCTAGCCTGCGGTGTAAAACCAAGGGTCTAGAATTTTTTACTGCTGGTGGAAAGGTATGAAGATTTCTCTCTACTAGTTGTGCCTTGACCAGAACAGCTGAGTAGGTGCTGAGCTCAAATACATACAGCTGTTATATGATCTCGAGATGGAGGCCCCACTCGTACTTTTTTACTTTTCAACCTTCATCCATCATACTCTTAGAAGAATATCGGCCCAACTCTAGGAACCTCCAGGCATATTCTGACACTGTCATATCACCCTGTACTAGGTGTGCAAACTCCATCTTCTTCAGATGTTGAAGGTTCTTTGGGAGGTATTCCGCATTCAATACCATCAGGAACTGTTCCTAAGTGACTGGAATGGGCAGGGTGGCCTACTTGAGCTGCCACCAGTGACCTATCTCTCCCACGAGCATATAGGTGGCAAATACCACATTCTGTTCAGAAATCACCTCAAGAGTTGTGAAAGCCTTCTTTGTCTCAATTAACCAATACTTGGCCTCTTTGAAAAAGGATGCCCCTGTATAAGTTGATGAGTTTAGTCTCTTATACCTTTCAATGTAGATTGAGTCCATCATAGGTGAAATTGGGTCCCGTTGAAGAGGGGCTAGATTGTGCTAGGGAGAGGCCGGGTGGCCCTGTGACAGCACCTGATTGTATGGTGGGGGCACCGGATTATACGGTGGCAGGGCCGAATGATATGATGGAGGAGCAGGGCTGTACTAAAGTGGCACCGGATCTTCCCGCTGCAAGGGTGGCTCAAATTGTGACAGTGGGGGGAGGATTAGGCAGCTCCCTCCTTTGCTCCTAAGTCTGCTGGGCAGAGATGAGTCTCTCTAGCATCTCAGAGAGTCGATCAACATCCTCTCGAAGTGACCCATCCCCGACTGCTCGGTTTATTGGGGGCCTTCCTCTCATCATATCCTTGTACCTGCATTTCACAAGAAATGGTTGAGCGACAGTTTGTATTTAGTGTTTTTAAATCTTTGTGTAAGGGATGGTCGCGAAGAACGCGGCTCTGATACCAACTATAAAAGCCCAGAACTTAAAGGACATAAATTTTTATTTTTAAATGTAGAAGCAAACAATAAGATTAGGGTTTATATTCCTTATACAGTAAATTAGAATGCCCAATAGGGCTATGGGAATGTCTCTTCTATAGCAGTTCGTAAATAGAAACGAATAGATGATTAAAACAAGTAAATAAATATCCTAGGGGTTAACATCTACTAGCACTTGATGGGGTCTGGGAGGTTAATTTACTCATAACCCTCCTACTGATCAGGATCTGGATCTTGGTCTTCTTGATCTGAAATGGTTAATAGAAGAATGAGCTACACTAACCCAATAAGAATATCATGCTAATTATTGAGATGAAAAATGAAGGTTTGTAAAAATCATAAAATAACTAATTGAGCCCTTAATCTGAGTAAATTCATTTAACATAAAAAAATAGTTTATTCTATACTTACCGTTGCAAGTTTTTTAAAAATGATCTATAAAGACAATAAATTCGAATATCATTCTTATGATACATTTACATGAACAATAACAGTAAACTTACCTTATTCCTTGCTTACTGGTACCTTTGGAGGTCCATAAGGATATTCTCCTACTCGTGAACCCAATATATAGATTTGTTAATTAATCCGGCCATTCTTATACCCCGTTCGGTAATAGGCGCCAAACACATTATCACCTCAATACCTCATCCTGTATTAGAGTGAACTATATCTCCCAAACTCTTTTGGTATGGGACTTCTCAACCCCGTCTGACTGAGATAATGTCCATAGTAGGGTTCTCTATGTACCGAGTCCGTCCACCTTTTTCTAAGGTACCCGGTAAGCCTTTCATATATAGATCCACATCAACAAAACAACCACCAATTGCATACCAACATCTTATTTTTATATTTACAGATTAATCAAACAATATTTAAGTAAACAGTATAATTTTATACCTCAACAATTAAGAACGTAATTAGCGCATTTATTTCGAATCAGTCAATCAAATAAAAATCACAATTAGTAAATCAATAAATGAGAAAGTAATTTAAAAGTAATGATTTAAATCACACGGTAAAACAATAAACAATTTAGGCAGTATAGAAAAATAAATAGGCAACACATACGAGTTAGGACAATCGTACACTAACTAGTTTTTGGCTCCACTAATGACCTGTAATTATTTTTAATGTCCTTCTAATTTTTTACAAATACAAGATATTCGATTATTAAGCCTCAATTTACTATAACATGGAGTAGGGTGATGGATTCTTATCCAGATCGGTGTTTCGAAATTCCGTGCTATCTATTACGCCTCTTAACGGTTCCTAAATTTTCTAAATTTTTCGCACGTTACGTTCCCAAAAATACCCCAAAAACTAAAATTGGTGTTGAAAAATCTTTCTAGCACATTTTAAGGATCCAGCACGGTGGCGGCGTTATACTCTAGCGCTAGCTCCGCCGCCCATGGCGGCAGTTTGCCTTGGCCTAGCCAGTTTTTGCCTATTTTAGCTGGTTTTACATGTATCCTTGCGAAACAATACATTAGGAATGCTCAGTTGGCTAGAAAAATAAAAAAAAACTGAAACTGAAACAATATGTCTTTGGGTGCAACAGCTCCGTTGGTCCTCCTTCATGGCTGGGGTTCTTCTTCAGCTAACATGCACCAGAAAGAGATAGTGAACACGGTGGTCAAAGAATCATGTGAAACGAAAAACGTGAAGGGAGTCATCGGAGAGGGTTTTGAGTTTTGGCCGCGGCGGCTTCGATGGGTTTTTTTCGCAGTTTTTGGCTCACCTACCGTCCCTTTTTGCTCTGATATGACCACGGGGAGACTCGGAATTCTCAGCGAAAATTGAAAAACTTTACCTTTTTCGGCAGTCAACGGTGCCTCTGGTACGGCAGCGGTTGGTGGTCGACCTCCTTCTCCGGCGTCTGGTTCTTCTTCTCTGGCGAGGGCTGGTACAGCTAGGGTTCCTTAGAATGCTATATTTAAATACTCACCCCGTATTGATCTGGGTTGCCTGTTCGGGAATACGTGTCATCTCTCGTCCGTTAGATCTATCTTATTCAGAGAATAAATCTAGACCGTACGATCAAATTGAAACTGATCATTTGATTGCATCTAAAGATGGAATGCATCTAGACCGTTCATGTGCGCGGGATAAAATCTGGACTGTCAGATCACCGGGTACCCGGATCACTCGTGTGGCCTCCCACGTGGTGCCAATGTCAACGGGGTTTCCATGCGGCGTGCTCTGGTTCGCCATAGCTGCTGACCGATCCATTCTACGTGGTCAAAATTTTCTCTTTTTACGGTTTAACCCCCTGTTTTCAATTTTCATTCAAAAATATCTTCCGATTTTAAATTTTCATATCTTTTTTCTAAAATTATTTTCAATTTCGTCCCTAATTCATTTTTTCTCAAAAATCTAATAAAATTAAATTGAAATAAATTAAATTAATTATTTATATAATTTGTTATAAATAAAAATAATTATCCTAAACCGATTTTTGGGCCCGAGTATTACAAGCTTAATTTAAGACCTTGCTTGTCACAAACAAACAATAGGAGAGAAAAACCTTTCTCAAAATTATTTTGACTTTTTAATTAGATAATTAAGAGTTCATTTATAATTTCTTGCAACAACTTATTTTACAAGTTGATAAGGGGATTTGACTATGGAATTTAAAAAAATAATAATAAAAATTAGTGTTAATCAAGAAATATATATGTTATTATGATTTTTTAATAACATGCTTCCCTTGCTTTATTTTTATTTTTTAAATAAATAAGTCTTTTATTAATTATATTTATTTTTTTTTCTTTTTTAGCTACAAAAATAAAAAGAAAGACAAGGGAAGCTCTATCACAATAGTCCAAGTAAACTTTTATTTTTCCATTATCTTAATAAAAGTTATAGGTATTTTAATAACCCATATTTTCATTATTTTTCGTGAGTCAACTAACTAAACTTATAGGTCTTTACTATTGTGGACAAAAAAAGTTCTTCAATGTACAGAAAATTCAAATATATATATATATAAATTTGTACTTTGTTCTTAAAGACATATAAAATAATTATTTTGCAATGTAATCCATGAATAAGGAATTTGTTATTATAATATTAAAACTATATATATGCCAATTAAGTCATGTTTCTTGATGGATTATTATATGTATTATTTAACAACAATAATATTATTAAATAATTATATATTTATCATTATTATTATCATTATTACTATCATTTTTTATATTGTTATTGTCATCGCTATTACTATTATTACCATGGCTTCATTATCCACTATTATATCTTTATCAGATATATTATCATTGTTTTTATTATTTCTTTAATTGTTATTATCATCAATCTTATTGTTATTAATGTCATTATTATTGTCACCAATTGCTCTTAAAAATGGTACATTATTATTAATACTACCACTACTATTATTACTATTATATTGTAATATTTTTCTTATAACCTAAATGATATGTTGAATATTAATCAAGTGAATTTAATTATCTCAAATTTTTTTATATGCTTAATATCATGATGGATGAAAATCGAGCTTCCAACCTCATTTTTGTAGAGATGGAAAAGTAGCAGCTTATGTAACACCCCAACTCTTTTTTTTAATTATTGTTATTATTATATGAATATAATTATTATTTATGTAATTTTATATTGAATTTAATTTAGTTTAATTTATTTTAATAACAATAATGATAATAACAATAATAAAAATGGGTAAAAATTATTTAGGTATTTAATTGAAAATAATTTTGAAAAAAATGGGTAAAAATTATTTAGGTATTTAATTGTCGGAAACCGGGGAGTCAAAACGTAATTTAGAAAAGTTGTGCCACGTCAGCAGCCCCGGCTAACCAGGACGTGCCATGTGGCAGAGACGCTGATGCGGGAGGCCACGCGGGAGGGAGCCACGGGGGCGATCCTTGTGCGCGCGATCGAACGGTTGAGATCTATTCCCGTGTGCATGGACGACCCAGATCAAAAAAACGCACGGACGGCCCAAATTGCATCGCGCATGGACAGTCCATATTGAATCACGCACGGACGGCTCAGATTGAATTGCGATGGACGGTCTAGATTCATTTCTTATTTAATTGCGATTGGATGGTCCAGATTAAAAGCGATGGACGGCTCAGATCAAAAGCGGATGGGTATAAATAACCTCATCCACACCCAAACCCTAACCCTAGCCGCCAGAGCCCCTCGCCGGAGAAGACAGCTAGCCGTCGGGGAGCCGACTGCCGCCACCCGCCGCCGTACCGGAGCAATTTTTGGCCACCAAACGAGGTAAAAATTCTACCCTTTGCTTAGAATTTGATTCTAAACCCACCTATAGCCAAATCATAGCGAAATCACCGGCAAATTGGCTGGAAAACGCCGCTGAAGCCCAGCGGCGCCGCCGCGGGGTGTCTCAATTTTTGCCTCCAATGAGGCTCTTCCCGATTCCCATTCGATGTGATTTTTCCACCGTTGTGATCATCGTTTCCTCCTCTACAGGTTGACCGAAGCAAAACATCTAACTGGGACGTGAGCCGGAGGAGCCGCCGCACCGGAGAACCCCACCACTGGTAAGTTTTGGTTTTCTGTGTTTTTTCGGCCCACCGAGGGCCCTAGGTGTGTTTTTTCACAGGAACCGATGCAAGTTTGCCTGAATTTGGCCGAAAATAATCAACCCGAGACGGATCGCCGCCGCTCATGGCAGTGCTGTCACCGGAGCATGGCGGAGCCACCGTACCAGAATTCTAAAATTCGCCGAGTAGGCCCTGAGTCTGATTTTTTGGGTTATTTGGGACATGTATAGGTACCGTAAGCACATTTCAGTTTTCAAAAAAAAATTCAAGGAACCCCGGGACCACCCGTAGGCACAGTGAAAATCTAATTTTCGACGCCAATCAAGTAAGGACCCCTCACCCTATTTCCTATCATGAATTTAAGTTTGAATAAATAATAATACTGTATTTTATACAAATTAAATAGATACGCATAATTAATTAAGATTGCTAATGGAGTCCAAACCAGATATTATTCTCTATCGATTCCTGCTTGATTTATTTTACAGTTTAAATGCATTATGGTATCTGGTTTATCTATTCTATGATTTTAAATGTATGAATCACTACTTACTTCACTATTGTTTGATTTTGAAAATCTAAGATATGCTTGCTTTGTTGGATGCACGTTACTTGTTTATGTATTTATGTTTGAGTTGGTAACGGAGACTAAGGACAAATAGGAATGAGATGTGATTTGATAAATGGATATGATAACAGCCTCACTAGATATCCTGGGAGATGGTGGACGGACCAGGTTCATAAGGAACCCTACTGTGAACGTTGTCTCATATCGGACGGGATATGGAGACTTGATCATTTGGTGCTCATACCGGACGGGGTATGGGGATTGCCCGTTTCACTCTCATACCGGACGGGGTATTGAGATTTATTATTTTAGCGCTCATACCGAACGGGGTATGGGGACAACCCTGGAATTAAGATTGTTAAGGGAAATAGTTCACGTGTAGCGGGGACCCCCTATGGATCCCCATTGATACTAGTAGGCTGATAAAAAAGGACAATTGTTGTTTGATGATTTGAGTATAAAAGTATGATATGTACTATGTTACAGATTATATATGAATTCATGATATTTATAATGTTATTGTTTTCATAAGTTGTTTTTATAAATCTCACTACGATAAGTGAACGGTAAATTGTTTGATTATTGATAAATGAATTTGTTTAAAATTTGTGCTCCATTGATTGTTTTCGGTTTTCTACTAACATTTGCTTATGTGACAATAATAATGTGACATCTTTTTACTAGACTAGTGTAACTCATTCCTTATTTAACCACTTCAGATCAGGAGAACCTGGTTCCCGAGCCCGATCCACAAGAAGACGGCGAGTAAATGCTAGATACTTTATAGTTTTCTTAATTTTTTCCATTTCTCGTACTTCTTTTAGATAACTTATTCCGTGATATTGTTTAGTACTTTTAAGTTATTGTATAAGGGATATTAACCTTAATCTTTTATTTTGCTTCTACACTCAGATTATTATATGTATTTTCTTTGAATTTCCGGGGCCATTACAGTTAGTATTAGAGTCAGGTTCCTCGAACTCGTCCCTTACACAATGATACTTAGAGAAACACCAAACCAATGAATCATTACTCAACCCTTCCTTATGAAATGCAGGTACAAAGAGATGAGAAGAGGAAGACCCCCACTAAACCGAGTAGCCTGGGATGGTTCGCTTCGGGTAGACGTTGACAAGATATTTGAGATGCTGGAGAGACTCATTGCTGCCCAGCAGGGTCGAGAAGAGAGAAGGGAGCTACCCGACCCTCCCCCACTGCCATAGGTTGAGCCACCACTGCAGTGAGAGGATCCCGAGCCACCCGGTACGAGCTTGCTCCTCTATAATACCACCCGGTGCCACCACCATAGTATAATCCAGCGCCCCCACCATATCAGCAAGTACCACCACAGGGCCCCCCAGTCTATCCTCAGTCTGGCCCAGTCCCTCTTCCGCGGGACCTAACTCCTTCCATGATTGACCCAGACTACGTAGAGAGGTACAGGAGACTGAACTCATCTACTTTTGCAGGGGAATCCTCTTTTGAAGATGTCCAGTACTGGTTGACAGAGACGGAGAAGGCCTTCAAGACCCTAGGAGTGACTCCCGAGCAAAGGGTCACCCTTGCTACCTACATGCTGGTGGGAGAAGCAGACCGCTGGTGGGAAATCAAGCAAACCACCCTGCTTGTTCCAGTTACTTGGGAACAGTTCTTAGCAGCCTTTCATGTAGAGTACCTCGCAGAGCACATCCGACATCTGAAGGAGATGGAGTTTGTCCAGTTGGTCTAGGGGAACATGACGGTGTCAGAATATGTTTGTAAGTTCCTAGAGTTGGGCCAATACTCTCCTGAGACATTAATGGATGAGGGCAGAAAGGCTAGGAGGTTCTAGTGGGGCCTCCGCCTAGAGATCAATCAGCATTTATTTGTACTGGAGCTCAGGACTTACTCGGCCGTTCTGGCCAAGGCACAGTTAGTGGAGAGGAGCCTCCACACCCTCCCTCAGTCAGCAGGGAATCACAAACCCTCAGCTCTACCCTGCAGACCAGCACCTACTGCGTCTGTCCAACAAAACAAGAGGCCCAGACTGGTGATCCAGGCTCCCCCTCAAGCTCCAGTGGCAGGACGTGGTAAGATCTGTCAGCATTATGGTAGGGATCACGGGGACCGACTATGCTACCGCCTCAACAACATATGTCGCATATGTGGTAATGCCCAATACTATGCGAGAAAGTGCCTGAGGAACCAGAATCAAGGAAGACCTCCTATCCAGGGCAGGACTTACAACCTCACCAAGCAGGATGCCGAAGTTGACCCGGACGCGGTATAGGTATGCACACTATCTGTAACCATCTTGCTCATGTTTTGTTTGACACTAGTGCATCGCATTCATTTGTTTCACCTATTTTTGCATCCAAATTTAATGTATTACCTGATAAATTTGATTCAATGTTATTTGTGTCTACTGCTGGGAGTGTAACACTATTGGGAGAAGTTATCTACAGGGCTTGTGCCGTAGAGATAGCAAATAGGAAACTGAGTGTAAATCTAATAAATTAGGCACGGGAAATATTGATGTAATTTTAGGGATGAATTGGCTAGTGGTGTATCATGCCACCGTAGATTGCTTTAACAAGAAGGTTGTATTTAATCCTCCTAATGATGAGCCATTTACAAATTACTAAAATTATTTAGTATTTATTCCTTGATGGCAAGTTTTCTTATTTGTCGAGTACCTTAACCTTGCTATTTTCTCTAACTAGGCAAACCCAAGAAAGAGAATTATATTCAAAAGATTCTGGTAGTTCGAGACTTTCCAGATGTGTTTCCAGATGAACTACCCGGATTGCCAGTGGACAGGGAAGTTGAGTTCACCATAGATCTACAGCCAGGCACCCAGCTTATTTCGGTTGCTCCTTACTGCATGAGCCGCGTTGAGATGGAGGAGCTGAGGAAATAGATCACTGAATTGCAAGACAGTGATTTTATCAGAAATAGTATCTTTTTTGGGTGCTGGAGTCACTTTTGCCAAGAAGGGAGATGGAACGTTAAGACTATGTATTGATTACAGAGGATTGAACAGGGTCACAATCAAGAACAAGTATCCCCTTTCCAGGATTGATTACCTCTTCGATCAGTTGCAGGGTGCGCAGGTCTTCTCCAAAATAAACATGCGATCAGGCTATCATCAGGTGAAAATAAGGACAAAAGACATCCCCAAGACGGCTTTTCGAATCAGGTACAGACACTATGAGTTCCTAATCATGTCATTTGGGCTAACCAACGCCCCAGCCATCTTCATGGATCTGATAAATAGGGTCTTCAGACAATTCTTAGATCAATTTTTTATCGTGTTCATCGATGACATCTTGGTCTACTAAAAAAGCAGAGAGAAACATGCTCACCATCTAGCTCAGGTTTTGCAGGTTCTCAGAAGAAAGAAGTTGTATGCAAAGTTGAGTAAGTGTTGATTCTGGCTTGAGTAGACTGCCTTCCTAGGACACATCATATCAAAGGATGGAGTATAATGAATCTTGAAAAGGCTGAAGCGGTGCTCGGCTGGAAGAAATTGACATCAGTTTAAGAAATTCGTAGCTTTCTAGGAATGGCAGGCTATTACCGCAGGTTCGTTGAAGGATTTTCTAGTCTAGCGGCTCCCCTAACCCGACTCACAAAGAAGAATGCCAAGTTTGAGTGGAATGGGGACTGTAAAAGAAATTTTTCAGAACTAAAGAAGCGACTGACTACTGCACCTGTGCTGGCCTTACCGAGTGGATCAGGGGGATATACAGTTTACAGTGATGCCTCATATCTAGGCCTGGGTTGTATTCTAATGCAGCATGGGAAAGTCATAGCCTATGGGTCCATACTGTTAAAGAGTCATGAAAAAAATTATCCCACCCATGACTTAGAGCTTACTGCAATCATACATGCCTTGAAGACTTGGCGCCATTATTTATATAGAGAGACCTTTCAGATCTATACTGATCACAAGAGTTTGAAACACATATTCACTCAAAAAGATCTCAACATGCGTCAGAGAAGGTGGATAGAACTTCTTAAGAACTATGATTGTGATATCTTGTACCATCTGGGTAAGGGCAACGTGGTAGCCGATGCACTCAGCAGAAAAAGTGAAGGTATCTTAACCCATTTGATGGTCTCAAAATGCAGGCAAATTGGGGCTACACAATAGGTTCAACTTCAGGACGTGAGGAGAGTCACATGTTTGGGCCATTTGACCATCCAGCCTAAGTTAATCCAGAGAGTAAGAAAAGCTCAGTTAGCTGATCCCGCCCTAGTAGCCCTCAAGAACAATGCAGAACAGGGAGTTAGCTCAGAATTCCGAGTCTCCGCCGATGGATTACTCCGATTTCAGAACGTGATGTGTGTTCCAAGTGACAATGAGTTAAAGAGAGACATCATGACAGAGGCCCATAGCTCAAAGTTTGTCATGCATCCCGGAAGCACCAAAATATACCAAAGCATGCGACTCCAGTTTTGGTGGAATGGGATGAAAAGGGACATAGCTGACTTTATGTCTAAATACTTGGTATGTCAGCAGGTCAAGGCAGAGCATCAGCGCCCAGGCGGGTTACTTCAGCCTTTACCGATCCCAGAGCGGAAGTGGGAACATATCACCATGGACTTCATGACAGGGTTACCTAAGGCACGCTCAGGACATGACGCCATCTGGGTAATTGTTGACCGGCTTACTAAGTCTTCCCACTTTTTAGCCATCAGGATGACCGATCCCTTGGACAAGTTGGCAAGAATATATATCCAGAAAATAGTCAGATTGTATGGAGTCCCAGTGACAGTGGTGTCCGACATGGACTCCAAGTTCACTTCTCGGTTTTGGAATAGCTTTCAGCAAACAATGGGAACAAAGCTATCCATCAGTACTGCCTTCTACCCTCAAACTGATGGACAATCAGAAAAGACAATCCGTACACTTGAAGATATGCTTCGAGTTTGTGTCCTTGACTCTGGGGCCTATTGGGACGACCATCTGCCCCTGATAGAGTTTGCCTACAACAACAGCTACCAAGCAAGCATTGGCATGGCTCCGTATGAGGCGTTATATAGACGCCCATGCAGATCGCCGATTTGTTGGGAAGAAGTGAACGATAGAAAATTGTTCGGCCTGAAACTGGTAGAGGAAACTACATCTAAGATAGTTAAGATCAGGAGGAATATTCAGACGGCTCAAAGCAGACAGAAGAGTTATGCGAACACCCGGAGGAGAGATTTAGCGTTTGAGAAAGGCGACCGGGTGTTCCTTAAGGTACTACTTTCAAGGGAATTAGTAGGTTTGACAGGAGGGAAAAACTAAACCTCCAATTTATTGAACCATTTGAAGTCTTAGACAGGATTGGTACCGCCGCCTACAAACTAGCACTACCTCCAAAGCTTTCCAAGGTCCAATTGAACCATTTGAAGTCTTAGACAGGATTGGTACCGCCGCCTACAGACTAGCACTACCTCCAAAGCTTTTCAAGGTCCACAATGTGTTTCATGTGTCCATGCTACGCAAGTAAAACCCGGACCCCTCTCACGTCTTGGCTCACGAATCTATCCCACTCCAAAAGGACTTATCCTACGAGGAAGTATCAGTCGGCATTACGGATCGAAAGAGTAGATTACTCTGTAACCGAAAAATATCATTTGTAAAGGTCGTATGGCAGAACCACACATCAACAGAGGCTACATGAGAGCTATAATCATACTTTAGAGCCCAGTACCCCCAGTTGTTCGATCAAGAGTAAGAGACAAATTTGAGGGACCAAATTTCTTTAAGGGAGGGAGAGTTGTAACACCCAACCTTTTTTTTTATTTTTTTATTATTGTTATTATTATATGAATATAATTATTATTTATGTAATTTTATATTGAATTTAATTTAGTTTAATTTATTTTAATGAAAATAATGATAATAATAATAATAATAAGGGGTAAAAATTATTTATGGATTTAATTGAAAATAATTTTGGAAAAAATGGATGAAAATTTGGGTTTGGGGGATATTTTTAAAAGAAAAATCAGAAATTGGGAGTCAAAACATAATTTAAAAAAGTTGTGCTACGTCAGCTACCCGGTCAGCAGCTCTGGCCAACCAGGACATGCTAGGTGGTAGAGACGCTGACGCGGGAGGCCATGCAGGAGGGAGCCACGTGGGCGATCCGCGTGCGCGCGATCTAACGGCTGAGATCCGTTCCCGCACGCACGAACGACCCAGATCTAAAATTTGCACGGACAGCCCAGATTGCATCGAGCATGAACAGTTCAGATTGAATCTCGCACGGACGACCCAGATTGAATTACGATGGATGGTCCAGATTAAAAGCGATGGACGGCTCATATCAAAAGCGGATGGGTATACATAACCTCATCTACACCTAAACCCTAACCCTAGCCGCTAGAGCCCCTCACCGGAGAAGACAGCCCAGCCATCAAGGAGCCGACCGCCGCCACCCGCCGCCGTACCGGAGCAATTTTCGGCCGCCAAACGAGGTAAAAATTCTATCACTTGCTCAGAATTTGATTCTAAACCCACCTATGGCCAAATCAGAGCGAAAGCACCGGCCAATTGGCCGAAAAATATCACTGAAGCCCAGCACGGCCGTCGCTGGGTGTCTCAATTTTTGCCTCCGATGAGACATTTTCTGATTCCTGTTCGATGTGATTTTTCCACCGTTGTGATCACTGTTTCCTCCTCTACAGGTTGACCGGAGCAAAACACCAACCGCGACGTGAGCTGGAGGAGCCGCCGCACCAGAGAGCCCCACCGCCAGTAAGTTTCGATTTTTTGTGTTCTTTCGGCCCACCGAGGGCCTTAAGTGTATTTTCTCACAGGAACCGATGCAAGTTTGGCTGAATTCGGTCGAAAACAGCCAACCCGAGGCGGATCGCCGCCGCTCTCGCCGGAGCACGGCGGAGCCACCATGCCGGAATTTTGAAATTAACCAAGTAGGCCATGGGTATGATATTTTGGGTTATTTGGGACATGTGTAGGTACCGTAAGTGCGTTTCAGTTTTCGAGAAAAAATTTAGGGAACCTGAGGACCGCCCATAAGTGTAGTAAAAATCTAGTTTTCGATGCCAATCAAATAAGGACCTCTCACCCTATTTCCTATCATGAAATTGAAGTTTGAATAAATAATAATACTGTATTTTATACAAATTAAATAGATATGCATAATTAATTAAGATTGCTAATAGAGCCCGAACCGAACATTATTCTCTGTCGATTCCTACTTGATTTATTTTACAGTTTAAATGCATTATGGTATCTGGTTTATCTATTATATGGTTTCAAATGCATGAATCACTGTTTGCTTCACTACTGTTTGATTTTGGGAATCTATGATATGCCTGCTTTGTTGGATGCACGTTACTTATTTATGTATTTATGTTTGAGTTGGTAACGGAGACTAAGGACAAATAGGAATGAGATGTGATTTGATAAATGGATATGATAACAGCCTCACTAGATATTCTGGGAGATAGTGGACAGACTGGGTTCATAGGGAACCCTACCGTGAATGTTGCCTCATACCGGACGGGGTATGCAGACTTGGTCATTTGGCGCTCATACTGGACGAGGTATGGAGACGGCCCGCTTCACCCTCATAACAGACGGGGTATTGAGGTTTATTATTTTGGCGTTCATACTGGATGGGGTATGGGGACGACCCTGAAATTAAGATTGTTAAGGGGAATGGTTCATGTGTAGCGAGAACCCCTATGGATCCCCATGGATACTAGTAGGTTGATAAAAAATGGCAATTATTGTTTGATGATTTGAGTATAAAAGTATATGTGCTATGTTACAGATTATATATGAATTTATGATATTTATAATGTTATTATTTCCATAGTTTGTTTTTATAAATCTCACTGCGGTAAGTGAACGATAAATGGTTTGATTATTGATAAATGAATTTGTTTAAAATTTGTGCTCCATTGGTTGTTTTCAGTTTTCTACCAACATTTGCTTCTGTGACGGTAATGATGTGTGATGTTCTTACTAAACTAGTATACCTCATTCCTTATTTAACCATTTCAGATCAGAAGGACCTGGTTCTCGAGCCCGATCCACAAAAAGACGACGAGTAAATGCTAGATATTTTATAGTTTTCTTAATTTTTCCAATTTCTCGTACTTCTTTTAGATAACTTATTTCGTGATATTGTTTAGTACTTTTAAGTTATTGTGTAAGGGATATTAATTTTAATTTTTTATTTCGCTTCTGCACCCAGATTATTATATATATTTACTTTTGAATTTCCATGACCATTACAGCTTACCTAAGAGTTCGTATTTATAATGAAGTAAAAAACTTATACCTAACTTAATCTTATACTCTATCTTTCATAAAATAAAAAAATAAAAAAAAAACATGCTCATCCATCAAAACTTAAGCAAGCAAATAGAAAACAATTTCTTTTTCATGGCCATGATAGAAGATATAGTTTAAAAGGCAATTGTTTTAACATTGTGACAAGGGAGAGTTGGATTGAAGCCGCATGATAGATGATGGTGATGTCAAGAGAAGGTAAAGAAAGTCTGTTCATAGTAGGATAAGCATCCATCGCCCTATATAATATGATATTATCATGTGAATCACACAATATACTATATGTGCATATATGTATATGAATAAACAAAATTTGCACTTCCTTTTTTTAAAAACATCACTAAATTTTCTTACTTAATTATACATGGATGATCTTATTTAAAAAATATTTATTTTAATTTATTTAATATAATGAATAATGTGCTCTACTTTAATTAAGTTAGACGTGTATAGAGTACATATTCAATTATAACTAATCCATTGTATTTTTTTTATTATGGGGAATCTAATCTTATGTTTGGAAAGAAAATTTTTAAAAATTGATAAAATTTTATTTATAAGGCAAATTTAGTTTAGTATTAATTTCCATTCATTTCAAAATCTTAATCTAAGTGTGTTTTTTAATATAAAAATAGTACCAAAGATAGATTGAAAGTTTAGTGATAAAATAGTCTAAGCAAAATTTAATTGTGTTTTTTCTTAAATATAATATTAGTAACACATATGATACAACAATAAGCATTCTAAGTAGCATAAGAGAAAATAAACAATAAGATTGGGGCAATTAAACATTGACGGGTTCCGTCTCCACTTGAAACGTATAATTAATTTTAAGACTTTCTAATTTTTTGCAAATTACATTATTATTAGTTGTTAAATTTTAATTTACCATAATGAAAAAAAAAGGATGAATGATTCTTACTCCAGATCGGTATTCGAAATACTGTCTTTTTTCCTGCGCCTTTTGACGATTCTCGAATTTTCTAAATTTTTTCTACGAAAATAAAAAACAAGCGTTACGTATTCCAAAATACCCCAAAAAAGTTAAAATAAACATTTTTAAATTTTTCTGTCCAGTTTAGGGTTCCACCACAGTGTCGACGCCATGCTCTAGTGCCAGCTCCACTGCCTACGGCTGTACTTCCTCTCAGTCTGGCCATTTTTTGCTGGTTTTGGCCGATTTTGCATGAAAACCTGCAAAAAACAGGATTATGGGGCCTCTGTCGGCCGGAAAAGGGAAAAACCGAGACTCTACCAGCAGAGGAGTTTCCCAGTATGGCGGCTCCGCCGTTCCTTTCTTGCGATCGGGGTTTCTCTTCGGCTAACCTGCACTAAAAAAAATGAAGAAGACGACAGTCAAAAAATCGAGAAAAATGAGAAACGGAAAGTGTAACAACCCACATTTTTATCCAACTCAAAAATGGTGACCCGAATATGGATTTTTTTTTTTTTTTATATGAAAAAAAAAGAATTGTTTTGTTGTGAATCAATTCAAAGTTGAAGAAAAAATCG
The DNA here is from genome assembly GCF_054855325.1 of Carica papaya. NCBI lineage: Eukaryota > Viridiplantae > Streptophyta > Magnoliopsida > Brassicales > Caricaceae > Carica > Carica papaya. Next base: position 16,675,661 of record NC_142317.1, read on the forward strand.
AATATTCATTGATCAAACCATTCACTCCATAGTTTGATAGATCTTTTCAAGAACTGATTAATCGGACGAAAATAAAGATAGAGTCCCATTCTACATGTCAAGAGCGACAACAATGAAATTTATAGTAAGATGAAAATCCGTCGACTTAAAAAAGTCGTGAGGGTTCAAGTCCCTCTATCCCCAAAAAAGTCTGTTTGACGCCCTACCTATTTATCTTTATCCTACCCTCTCTTTTTCTTTTTTTTTAGTTATTCAAAATTCATTATCTTTTTCATTCATCCTACATTTCAAAAGTATTCTTTCATTTATCTCATATTAATGGCAATCATCCCAACATCAAATAGAGTTCCTAATTACAACTCGCTCATTTAAAAAAAAATAAAACATCACATATCTATTTTTTATTCATCTATAATCTCATCGATATACATCCTTCTATCCCATCCAAGAATATGCATAACAACCCATATTGTTCCCTTAACTACAATAAGATCCTCCATATCAGTACCTAATTCTAGTATGCCTGTAAACATAGCAACTGAAAAAAGGGATTACTAATTATCAACCCATCGAAGACCAATGGTAGTTCCGCACACATTTCGACTCCTGGCCAGGCTCCGGCTGCTCTTGACTTTATTCCTGCTTAACTGTTTCTATGATATAATAAAAGAATGAGCTATACATCCCGGTAAAATCAATTTAAAACTTAAACCAACAAATTGGAATTGATGTAAATAAACTCCCCATTTTTCCCCAAGACTCCTCACAGTTTCTCTCAAGTAGAGTTGATTCTACACCCACTGCAAAACCCAGTACAACATCAAGGGAGTAATATTCACCACAGAACTACTGACTACCAAATAGCTCCGCAACTGCATCCAACCAGTACCCATTTACCCAGTTAATAGTTCATCCTGCATCCTCTCTAATTTCCTCTTCCTACATATTCTCTCTCTCTCTGCTTGGACATTTCTCTGCAGTAAACCAAACATTCTACCCAGCCCATCTTCTATTCTGCCCAATACTCTCTCTGTATTTCCTTTCTACCTCTTCCTCTTTCTACCTGAACAGATCTTTCAGAAACCGTCCCCTCTAGATAGATCTCCTTCTCACGTTCTCTTTTCTCTCTGTCTGGACATAAAGTCCCAACAATTATCCTCTCTGGTCACTCTCTTGTAGGCCCTGCAAATCCGTTCTCTTCTTTCTTTGTTACATTTTTAATACATTTTCTTTTCTCAGTCTTTCCGTTCTCTTATACTAAATTTTCTACAGCAATCAGTCCCAACCCAGTTCATTCTCAACAGTTATAATGATTCATATGATTACCTGTGCACCCTTCCCTTTTCCACTTATCACACGCTCAACCATATATTACAAAATTTCAGTATTCGTATAACCATTACATGCAGCCCGTAATCAAGCATTTGCAATCTTATCCGCAACCTTACACTACTGCAACTATACAGAAAACAATAATTAATTTATACTATCATAATTCAGGTAAATACATGCACGCACGGCATTACCCGACCATCACAGTATACGTAGAGTTTCATTCTGCAACTCACTTTGAACACATTTCATGCAAATTCACGCGCGCACACCGTTATCCAGCCATCACAGTATACGCATAGCATTATTCTGCAACTCACTTTGAACTCATACAAGGACTCATTTCCACGGCCACGTAATTGGCCACTCACACCTGCACACTAGGCACCTGGTATCATAATCACACCCAGATTTCATATTAGATTTTAATGGATTTAACAATTCTCTTAGTTCAAATTCTTATTTATCCCATTTCTCCTTCATCTTAATGTCTTCCCTTTTTAGTTCACCGTCACTCATTTCACAACTTGCTCCCATCTTCTTCTTCAGTCCTCCGCACACTATTCCCCTACAAGTTATCTACAAGTTATGGTCTAACCTTTTTACCCCTAGATTTCGTTTGACGTTCCACGTTATTTTCTGTTAACCTTCTCCCTTTACTGCCATTTCTCTCAATCTGCCTTCTGATTCTCTACTGATTTAACCTCTCATATGGTCCCCCTTTTTCTCATCTGTATGATTTATCTCCCAACTTTCCTTTCCTTTAACAGCAGTCAAATTCTTCCTAGTTCATTTCTTGTAAATCACCTGCCGATCAACCCAATTTCCCAATCATTTTTATATATCCTTCGTGCTCATTTCGTTCCACAAGTACCTTTCTGTTTTGGAAAGCCCCGACTACCGACATTTGTCCCATTTGTTTTTCTAAGAGATCAGTAGAACGTCTCCCTGTCTCATTTCCGTATTTTCTACCAAGTTGTCATTCCCTCTCCCTTAACTCCCATATTCGATATTCAAGTAATCACACTAGTGATTCAACACTATATAAATCATATGCATAAGAAATCCAATTCAGTTTATCATTCTACGATCTAGGAAATTTATTGACACCATTTCGAATTTTTGAATCTTAAGATCAAATTGATCTTACCTTCCGTCGGAGGATTTGACCATCTTTCAGCCTAGCCTTCACGGAAATCACCCTCCGATTTCTTCTTATGTCTGGCCTTGCTTCGTGGTTCTGTTTCCCTCTCTCCTTCTCTTCCTCTATGCCATCTTTCCTTCTGCCGATGGCCTCCCTCTCTCTCTTCGGGTTTCTTCCTTTTTTTTTGATACAGACGGACTGGGTTGCATGACAGGGCCCGGGCATTACAGGAAGGGGTTCATGGGAGAGAATTTTTCGGGTTGCGGCTGCGACAGCTCGGCCGAGTTCTGCTTGCATTTTTCTGGCTCACCCTTTGGCCTTTTGACTCTGATATAGGTGTGGGGAGGTTCCAAATCCAATTTCGAGCAGAAAGAGGAAAAATTTTATCTTTTCGGTGTTGGTGATGGCTCCGATGCGGCATCGACGGTGTCCCTCCGGCAACTGAGCTTTTCTGCAGCCGCCCTTCTTCTTCTTCTTTAGTTTGAGGTGTCAGCTAGGATTTGGCCCTGATCCTGACCGTCCATTTATGTCGACGTAGAGTAAGGAGAGTCGTCTGATTTGAGACCCGTTTAGGCAAATCCATGTGTAAATCTGAGTCGTCCATCACGATCCTCTGGAGTGAATCTCGCCCGTTCATCGCCCCACCATTGGATCTTCACACAGCTGATCAGAGCCGTCCGTTTAAATTTGGGCAGGATTGGGATCTCACAGTTCGTGCGAGCGGGAATGGATGTGGGCCGTTGGATTGCCCAGGTACGCAGATCGCCCGCATGGCTCCCACGTGGAACCTGTGCCAGCGTGTTCGTCACGCAGTGCGTTCTAACTCGCCGTTGCTACTGATGCGGTCGTCCCATATGGCCTGCATTTCTCTTTTTTGCGATTTGATCCATATTTTTAATTTTTTTTTTCAAATACAATCCCTTTTTTCACAGTTTCACCATGTTTTCTAAAATTAATTTCAATTTCATCCAAAATCCATATTTCTTCAAAAATTAACAAAAATAATTAAAAATTAAATTGTTTTAATTTATTATTTTGTTAATATTAAATTATCCCGGACCAAATTCTCAGACCCAGGTATTACAACTCTTTTCCTCTTAAGAAAAAATTTGGTCTCTCAAATTTATCGCTCTCTCACTAGTCAAACAGTTGGGGGTACTGGGTTTTGAAGTCTGATTCTAGCTCCCAAATAGCCTCGTCCTTTAAGTGATTCTGCCATAAGATATTGAAAAAGGAAATTTCTCTATTGCAAAGCACTATACTCTTCCGGTCCAAAATACCTACTGGTACCTCTTTATAAGATAGATCATCCTTGAGTGGAAGTAGCTCATGAGACAAGATATGCGAGGGATCTGGGTTGTACTTGCGTAGCATAGATATATGAAATATATTATGGATTCTGGATAACTCTAAAGGCAGTGCTAGTCTATAGACATATGTACTAACCCTGTCCAAGATCTCAAACTGTCCGATGAACCGGGGGTTTAACTTTTCTCTCTTTCCAAACCTGTTGATACCGTTAAAGGGGGTGACCTTAAGGAACACTCGATCGCTCTTATCAAATTCTAAATCTCTTTTTCAGGTGTTCGCATAACTCTTCTGCCTATTCTATGTTGTATGGATGTTCTTCCTAAGTTTGACTATCTTCCCTGTGATCTCATGTACAAGATCTGGGCTAAATAATTTTTTATTACCCACCTTTTTCCAATAGATCACCTATAGGATTGACCATACAACTTCTCATACGGGGTCATGCCGATACTTGTTTGATAACTGTTATTGTAGACGAACTCTATCAGAGGTTAGTAATCATCTCAATGTCCTTCAAAGTCTAAAACACAAACCCTAAGCATATCTTCCAGTGTGTGAATTGTTCGTTCTAATTGTCCATCTGTTTGATAGTGGAATGTTGTGCTAAGTGACAGTTTCATTTCCAATACTTGCTAAAAATTTAACAAAACTGAGAGGTGAACCTGGGGTCCTATCTGATACCACTGTCACCGAAACTCCATGTATCCTGAATATCTTCCGGATATAGATCCTTGCTAGCTTGTCTAAAGGGTTGGTCATTCTAACGGTTAGGAAGTGAGAGGACATAAAGAGTCAGTCAATGATTACCCAGATTGTATCATGTTTCAAGTGTGCCTTAGGCAACCCTATTATAAAATCTATAGTGATATGTTCCCATTTCTACTCTAATATTAGTGATAACTGAAATAGTTTGCTCAGACGTTGATGCTCTACTTTAACCTACTGACATACAAGGTACTTGAAAACGAAATCAATAATTTCTCTTTTTATCCTACTCTACCAGAATCGAGATCACATATTTTGGTACATCTTAATACTTTCGAGCTGTATGGTGAACTTTGAACTACGAGCCTTTGTCATGATATCCTGTTTTAGTTCATTGTCATTTGAAATACACACCTTATCCTGAAACCTGAGTAACCTATTGGCAAAGACTCGAAATTCTAAATTTACGCCATGTTCTATATCCTTTCTGAGAGCTGATAGAGTGGAATCAGTCAGTTGGGCTTCCTTTATTCTCTGAATCAGTTTGTGTTGAATAACTAGATGGGTCAGACTTGTGGTCTTTTTTAAATCTTGAAGTTGTATCTGTTGCACAACCTCTATTATCCTGCATTCAGAAACTATTATGTGAGCCAACATACTTGCACTTTTCCTGCTAAACGTGTCGGCTACCACATTGCCCTTGTTTAAGTGGTACAAGATCTTACAATTGTAGTCCTTGAGGAGCTCTATCCAACGCATCTGATGCATGTTGAGATCCTTCTAAGTAAATATATGCTTCAAGCTTTTATGGTTTGTGTAAATCTCAAAAGTCTCCTAATATAAGTAATGGCGCTAGGTTTTTAAGGCATGGATAATAGCGGTAAGTTCTAAGTCATAGGTGGGGTAATTCTTTTTATAACTTTTTAACTATCTAGACCCATAGACTATGACCTTTTCCTAGTGCATCAGAACACAACCCAACCCTAAGTAGGAAATATCACAGTACACTATGTATCCACCTGTCCCACTCAGTAGATCTAAAACTAGCGCGGTAGTCAACAACTTCTTGAGTTTTATAAAACTCTTTTCATAGTCATCATTCCACTCAAACTTGACGTTCTTCTTTGTAAATCGGGTCAAGAACTCATAGTGTCTGTACCGGATTCTAAAGGTCATCTTGGGGATGTCCTCTACCCTGATGTTTACATGATGATAACCTAAAAGTAAGTCAATCTTGAAAAAAACCTAAACACCTTATAATTGTTCGAAAAGATCATCGATCTTGGAGATGGAGTACTTATTCTTGATTGTGATCATATTGAATCCTCTATATTCAATACATAACCTCAGAGACCCACCCTCTTTTCTTGCAAATATGACTCTAGCACCCTAAGGAGATATATTGTGTAAGATAAACCCACTATCCTGCAATTATTTGATATGTTTCCTTAGTTCTTTCATCTCAACATTACTCATATGGTAAAAAACAAGTGAAATGGGTTGGGTGCTATGTTGAATATTTATGGTAAATTCAACTTCCCTATCTACCAACAGTCTGGGTAATTCATCAAGAAATACATCCGGGAATTCTTGGACCACAAGAATCTCTTGAATATAAATTTCTTTCTTAAGTTTGTCTAATGTAGAAAAGAACAACTGAGTTAAAACATCATATAAACAATGCAATTACCATGAAGGAATAATATCTAAAACTTTTATTAATTTGTGAATGACTTTTTGTTAGGAAGATTGAATACAAGCTTCTTATGAAAATAATTTACGATGGCGTTATATGCCACTAACTAATTCATTCCCAGGACTGCATCAAAATCTCCCATATCTAGTGCTATTAACTCTACACTCAATTTCTTATATATTATTTCTACGATACAAGCTTTGTATAAAACATCCTCTAATAGTGTCTCATTCTTAAGAGTAGACACAAACAGCACAGAATCAATATTTTCAGGTAACATATTCAAATTTTTTACAAAAATGTATGAAACAAAAGAATGTGAAGCACCAGTATCAATTAAAATATGTGCAAGGTGATTACAGATAGTGTACATACCATGTATCACATCCAAGTTGGTTTTAGCATTCTGCTGAGCAAGAGTGTAGACTCTGTCCTTGATTAGAGGTCTGTCCTAATTCTAATTTCGCATGCATTCTCTCACGTAGTGCTAGACACTTCCACATCTGCAGCAGGTATTGTTGAAGTGATAGTAGGATTGGTCCCCATGATTCTTGTCATAGTATTGGCAAGTCTTATCGCGTCCTGTTACTGGGACTTGAGAAAGAGCTTGAGTCGCAAGCCTAGATATTTTATTTTATTGAATCACTGTAGTAGGTGTTGGCTTGCGATGTAGAATCGAGGGTCTGGAATTACCCACCGTTGGAGGAAAGATGTGGAGGTTCTTCTCTATTAGCTGTGTCTTGGCTAGAACTACTAAGTAGGTGCTGAGCTTGAATACATACAGTTGTTACATGATCTCAAGATGAAGGCCCCACTCAAACTTTCTTGTCTTTCTGCCTTCATCCATCATGCTCTTAGGAGAATACCGACCCAACTCCAAAAAGTTTTGGGCATACTCAGATACTGTTATCTCACCCTAGACCAGGTGTGCAAACTCTATCTCCTTCAACTATCGAAAATGCTCTAGAAGGTACTCTGCATTGAGGGCTACCAAGAATTGTTCTCAAGTGATTGGAATGGGTAGGGTGGCCTACTTCAGTTGCCACCAGCGACCTGCCTCACCCACAAGCATGTGGGTAGCAAGTGTGACCTTTTGTTTGGGAATCACCCTAAGAGTTGTGAAGACCTTCTCTGTCTCTGCTAACCAGTATTCGGTCTCTTCGAAAAAGAATACCCCTGCAAAGGTAGATGAGTTAAGTCTCTTTAATCTCTTAATATAGCATGAGTCCATCATGGGTAGAACTAGGTCCTGTTGAAGAGTGACTGGATTATCCTGGAGAGGGGTCGGATGGCCATGTGGCGACACTTGATTGTATGGTGGGGGCACCAGATTATATTGTAGCGGTGTCGGATGATACGGTAGAGGAGTAGGGTTGTATCGAGATGGCACTGGATCTTCTCGTTGTAGGAGTGACTCATACTATAACAATAGTGGAGGGTCAGATAGCTCCCTCCTCTCTTCTCGGGCCTGCTGGACAGAGATAAGTCTCTCTAACATCTTAAAGAGTCAGTCGACATCCTCTCGAAGTGACCCCTCTCAGGTTGCTCTATTTAGTGGGGGTTTTCATCTCTTCATATTTTTGTACTTGCATTTCACAAGAAATGGTTGAGTGTTGAGTTGTATTTGAATGATTTAAATCTTTATGCAAAGAATAGTTCTGAGGAACGTAGCTCTGATACTAACTTTAGAGACCTAGAATTTAATGAATATAGAAATATTGAATCAATAAAATAGTAGCGAAAATAATTTAGAATTTAGAGTTTTCATTCCTTGCACAATGATCAGGGATGTTTAATAGGACTATGGGAATGTTCCTTTAAGGAAGTTCTCAATAACGGAATAAGTAAATAAAAGTAAACACAACTAAAATTCCTACAGAGTTAACCTCCATTGGGCAGCTCTAATGGGATGCGGGATGTAGCTTTTATTCGCAACCTTCTTGCTGCTCAGGATCTGGGTCTTGATCTTACTAATCTGAAATAGTTAAATAAAGAGAATGAGCTATACTAAGCCAGTAAGAATATCACGCTTAATACCGATACAGAAAATTAAAGGTTGGTAAAAATCATAAAATAACTAATGGAACCATTATCTTTTTTAAAATATATTCATTTAATATAAAAACTCTTATTTTCATACTTATGCTTATGAGGTTCCAAAACTGACCTATGAAAATAATAACTAGAATAACATTTTATTGCATATTTAAGTGAACAATAACAGTAAACTTACCTCTTTATCTATTTACCAATACCTTTAAGGATCCATAGGGATACCCCCATGCGTGAACTCAATTCCCAACTTATCAATTAATCGGTCGTCCCCATATCCCATCTAGTAATGGGCGTCAAACATACAACCACCTCAATACCTCGTCTGATATAAGTGTGATCTATACCTTCCAACTCTTTCCGGTATGAGACTTCTCAGCTTCGTATGATTAAGGTAATGTCCACAGTAAGGTCTTCCCTATGCACTAGGTTCATACACCCTTTCCCATGGTACCCAATGAGCCTTCCATATATATATATCCACATTATCAACCAATCACAGTTATATACCAATATTTTACATTTACAAATCAATAGTAAGTCATGCAAATAGACAATACACAATCAATCAGAAATATGGATAAATGATAGGTAAACTAATAACGAGAAAACAATTAAAATCAATAAATTTCAACATATGATGCAACAGTAAGCATCCTAGGCAGTATAGAAGAAAAAAAAACAAGGCTAGGGCAATTATATACTAATTGGTTTTGCGTCCACTGGTGACCTATAATTAGTTTTAGAGTTTTTTGATTTTTTTGCAAAATACACTATCATTAGTTGTTAGACTTTAATTTACCATAACAGGAGAAAAATGGTGAAATATTCTTACCCCAGATTGGTGTTTGAAACATTGTTTTTTTTCCTTATGCCTCCTGGCGGTTCTTGGGTTTCTTGAGTTTTTTCTACATAAATCAAAAATATGCGTTACGTATTCCAAAACACCCCAAAAAGGCCAAGATAAGCATTTTTAAATTTTTTTCGGTCGGTTTATGGTTTTGGCACGGCGGCACCACCGTGCTCCGGCGCCTATGGCCACGCTTCCTCTCAGCTTGACCATTTTCGGTTGATTTTTGCTGCTTTTGGCCAGTTTTACATGGAAACTTGGAAAAAACAAGGTTAGGGGGACTTTATCGGCCGAAAAAGGAAAAAACTAAGACCCTATCAACAAAGGGGTTTCCCGATGTGGCAGCTCCACCATTTCTCTCTTATGGTCGGGGTTTCTCTTTGGCTAACCTGCACCAGAAAGAAACGAAAAACATGACGGTCGAAAAATTGAGGGAAACGGAAAATGGAAAAGGGCTCATCAGAGGGGGTTTTTGGGTTGCGGCAGCAGCGGCTCGGCCGAGCTCCACTCGTATTTTTTCGGCTCACCCATTGGTCTTTTGGCTCCGATATGAGTGTGGGAATGTTTGAAATCCAATTTCAAGTGAAAAGGAAAAAAATTTACTTTTTCAGCATCGACAGTGGCTCCGACGCGGCGTCGACGGTGTCCCTCCGGCAGCTGAGCTTTTTTCTAGCCGCCCTTCTTTTTCTTCTCTGGTGAGAGGTGTCGGCTAGGGTTTGGGAACCAATCAAAGAGAAGTTTAAATACTTTTCTTCCTTTGATCCTGACCGTCCATTTGTGTTGATATGGAGTAAGGAGAGCCATCCGATTCGAGACCCGTTTAGGCAGATCCGTGTGCAAATTTGGGTTGGCCATTGCGATCCTCCTGAGTGAATCTCGCTCGTTCATCGCTCCACCATTAGACCTTCACACAATTGATCAGAGTCATCCATTTGAATTTGGACGGGATTGGGATCTCACTGTTCGTGTGAGTGGGAAGGGATGTGAGTCATTGGATCGCCCAAGCACGTGATTGCCTGCGTGGCTCTCGCGTGGAAATTATGTCAGTGTGTTGGCCACGTAGAGCCTTCTAACTCGTCGTTGCTGCTGATGTGGCTGTCTCACGTGGCCCACATTTCTTATTTTTGCAATTTGACCTCCTGTTTTCAATTTTTGTTTCAAATACACCCATATTTATCACAGTTTCACCATGTTTTCCAAAATTAATTTCAATTTTATCTAAAATTCATATTTCTTTAAAAATTAAATTGTTTTAATTTATTATTTCATTAATATTAAATTATTCTGGACTAAATTCTCGAGCTCAGGTATTACATATTCAAATTAGTCCCTTCCTATTAATAATCATTAACATCGTCAACAACAACGTCATGAGTTACCTATTTAAATATATAAAATTAATGTCACATATTGTTTAATGAAATTTTTACGTTAGTTGTTATGTCTTGTTTGAAATAATATTTGACGAAACAAAAATTTTAAAAATATATTTAAACCTTTTATTTATTTATTTTCAATTCCGACCATTTTCTCTTTTCCATGTTAATCACACTTTCCCTACGATTTCTTTTTTTCCTTTTTAATCATATTATTTGACTGAAAAAAAGTTTTTCGCAGCTTACGTATGATAATTGGCTCTTGCATAAATTGGATATTAGAAATATATATATATATATAGTTATTTTATAAGAAACCATTTACGTGTAGCAACTTCATAAGTCTGTTTCCTAATAAAGAGTTTTGTTTGGCAAATTCCTTAGTAAATAGTCGGCTGTATACAAAAGAAGCTTTTATATAAACTTGGAAATATAAGTTTAAGTTATTTTTTTTATAAAAAAAAAAAAAAAACAAGCTTACTTGGTATGACCCAATTGAAAATTAAAAATTATTTTTATTATTTAATTAAATTAATAAATTAATTAAGAATAAAAATATTTTTATTAATTTAAATAATTTATTTAAGATTATTTCTTAAGTTTTTTTTTAATAAAAAACTAACTTAATTATTTTAATTTTTTTGTTAAAAAAATAAATAAATAATTAAAAATCAATTTAGAAGAAAATATTAATTATCAAAGTGTACCAAATGTCAACTTACAAAATTAATATAATAATTTGTCTTGTCTCCCCAAACGACATCGTGTCGTTAAATTGGCGTGGGCGTGGAACTAGTTATTGTCTAGCCTTGGAAGACCTACTATGTGACCTGGCAGTATCACTTTTGACCGTGCAAGGAAAAGTGAAGCAAGCAAAATACCCATGCTCGCTCTAGTCCACGAGAGGACTTGATTCCTCTCGTGTCTCTTCTTATCTCTGGTTCGTCGTCATCCTTTTTACCTTCAACACTTTCCTTCTAAACAGTAATTTCCATTATTGTCCTACCTAAATCCTCTTACACCAACCACATGCCAATTATATTCCCCATTTCTATTTTAATTGTTTTGGATGCGTGTTTGTTCTCATCTGTTTAAAATATATATGTATTATGATGTATATAAGCAGAATTGAGACTGCAAATAATCAAGTCTGCCTTTGAGGTCTCTGCAATTTTTCTGGGTTTGTTTCGTTTGGGATTTTGAGTCGACTTTATGGCGGTGAATTTGTTGTCTCCAGCAGAAATCAAGGCTGTTTCTTTCTTGGATACTACAAGGTCCACTCAACTATACAAACTCCCAGGTGTTTATTTCTAACTGTACTTCACTTTTTTCTATTTCTTTTTGTTTGGTTCCTGAGAAAAAAGAAGTAGGAAAGGTTTGGAAAAGGAAGCCTGCTTTTTGGCTACCGTCTTTTGGATATAACGAGGAAATTAAGTTCGATGTGGAGGTGAATTCCCGTCACCCTGCCTGTTAGAGCGGAGATTTTTCATTTCGAAGCTTCAAGTTGTGGAGTAAATGAATGCTAGTCTTTTTCTTTTCCCTTCCGCTTTTTATGTTTTCTCTGTTTGAATTCTCAATGTTTTTTGGTTTTTACTTTTCAAATTACAATTGATAACTGATGAAATTTGGTGTCATTTGCTGGTTTCTCCACGACATATATGGCTTGCCTGTTGTTCCAACTCTTAATTGTTTGATGGTCCTAAGTAATGTATTTCGATTTGCTTTTCAATTGGCTGAATTTTGAACAGCCACTTTTTGTACTGCATGCGGCTTTCTAGTTCCTAAAGACCTAGCAAAAAAAAAATCATGAAGTTTTGGGTTGTTTTGCAGTAAGATTGATGCGACTATTGCTATTGCAAGTTTTCTTTCGATATGTTGGAAACCTGAGCTTACCCATATTTCTGGTTAACTATAAAATTGGGCTTTTGAAATTGTCTGGTATGTGAATGTTTAGGAGGGTTTTCCTTGAAAAGGCGGGATTGTGGAACGTTATTTGGAAGAAGAATTCATTGTTCAGTGCATCAACCTCCTCCAGCCTGGCCAGGGCGAGCCGTTCCAGAGCCAGGAAGGAAGACTTGGGATGGACCAAAGCCTATCTCAATTGTGGGATCAACTGGTTCCATTGGAACTCAGGTAGACATAACAAACTAGATCAGAAATACAGGGGTTGATTTTTCTTACAAAGATACCATTTGTTTGGGATAATTATATGCAACTTTGACTGTTTATGACTGTTTTTAATACTTACCATTTCTGTGTGTTGCCTGAGTTGTCGAAAAGTAGTGAGAGCTTTTGGTTAACTTCAGTTGAGAAGTTACAGTGTTTGCTTGGTATGGCACTTAAATTAAGCAGAATGCCAATGGACAATCTAAAAAAATGCAGCTAGAGCTATATTATGTGGTTGTCCCTTGTTAGTAGTGTGTGTTTACTTTTTCCCAAATGTTTGGATAAAGATTAATGAAGGACTAGGGAGGAAGTAAAAGATAAGAAAAAGAGGGGATTAAAAGGAAATTAAAGAAATGTCTTTTTTTTTTGTTTGAATAACTAGAAGTTCAGAAAGTAAAGGAAAGCAGACAATTGTGTTTTGTTTTGTTCAAGTGTGTAAAGGAAGCTTTCTTTAACTACTGTTTATATTTTTATCTAAACAAAGGATGGGAGCATCCCAAGCTATCCTTTCCTTTCCCCCACTTCAATCCAAATTTTATGTAGCAAATGAAAGAGGAAACTAGAGCAAGCAAAACATGTTTTCAGGTTTTAATATAGGAATAGGTCAAAAGCTTTTTTATATGGCCGGATTTTGAAAAATAATCCTAAAAGAGAATGATGGTTAATAATAGTCCTTATCTAGGATTCTTCTTTGTCATTTTGCAGAATTGAAACTCATCAGTTTTTTCAAACCAAGCAAATGATTTGTTTACGGGGGTGTTTTGGCCCCTTAAGATTTGTCTGAATCAATTCTCTGTTAATCAATTGCTTAAAATTGGAATTTGTGTTTTACAGACTTTGGACATTGTGGCAGAAAATCCAGATAAATTCAGAGTTGTAGCACTTGCTGCCGGTTCAAATGTAGCAGTCCTGGCTGACCAGGTATATAGTTTGTTATAACTTGTTATTCTTTCTTGATTCCAAGTTCCTATGAGCCCTAAAAGATCATGATCTCCCATAAGTCATGGTACCTGGACTGTTTGAACTCTGATTTGGTTGCTGGATTCCAAATCCAGTATCCTTGTTTTATTGCTCATATGGTATAATTAACAGAAACTAAACTGGAGAATATATTCTTACCGACTCACTATTGTTTGAAATATAGCTCAATAACAATTATCTGAGGTCATTTTTTCCATTTCTCTCACTCTCTCTTTTTTTTTTTTTTTTTGTTCTTTTGCATGCTACAGGTGAAGACATTCAAGCCTCAACTTGTTGCTGTCAGAAATGAGTCACTGGTCGATGAACTGAAAGAAGCTTTAGCTGATGCTGAGCAAAAGCCAGAGATTATTCCTGGGGAGCAAGGAGTGATTGAGGTAGCCATGAATCTAATAGTCATATTTGGTTTACCAGCTCAAAGTCTTTTTTACTATTCTGAAGAATTTGCTTAAAACCATCTGCAGGTTGCTCGCCACTCAGATGCTGTCACTGTAGTTACTGGGATTGTAGGTTGTGCGGGATTAAAGGTAATTATTGTCTGAATTATTTGTTTGGTTGTGCTCCCTCTACTTTTAGAGCAGAGCGGGTTTTTTTTTTTCTGGACGTGAAAGACTTTGGTTCTTCCATTATTTATTGTCAATAGCCTCAGAAAGGTAATTGTTTGTCACGAGCCTGCATGAACGATGGCAGTAGCATGTACCCACATTTGATGCCACAGAATACTTCTGCCAAGATATGAAAAAGTTTGTGTTGTGTAGTTCAGATCTAAGGAAGCCTAAAGATTAATAATTATTATCTTTTGAAATGAGAAGCATTAATCTCCTAGAAAGAGACCTCTGTAATTCTGAACATACTGTCCGTCTAATATAATGCATTGTCTCTAAGTTTTTTAATTACACTGCCATCTGCAGTGAAATGCAGGGAAACTGGAATAATATACAAACATTCATTATTTAACCATTCAGAATTCAGATGCATGTATGTACTATTGGTGCTACACATGATAAGTTTATTCTATTTTTTGGCAGCCTACAGTGGCTGCAATAGAAGCAGGGAAAGACATAGCTCTGGCCAATAAAGAAACTTTGATTGCTGGTGGTCCATTTGTTCTTCCTCTTGCTCACAAGCACAATGTGAAAATCCTTCCAGCTGATTCAGAACATTCTGCAATATTTCAGGTGTTACAATAGTCTCTCATAGCTAACTTGGTGAATTGTGCACATCCATCTTATGTTCTTCCTCTTGGGTCATTTTATTGCTCAGTACAATAACTTCTGGAATGCGGATCCTTTTTCCATTCCTTCATACTGTAAGAGACACTTAAAAGGATATCTTTTTCAGTGTATACAAGGTTTGCCAGAAGGTGCTCTCCGACGGATTATTTTGACTGCATCTGGTGGGGCTTTCAGGTGAGAGATCATAATTTGAATTTGAACTTTGGGATCTGAGTTGGAAATATACATTAGGAGATACTATATTTGTCCATAAACAACGTGTTATTTTTTTGAAACTTATCCTATGCATGGTTTTGTGAGGTCAGGAGTTATGAACTGTTTACTTGTTTTCGTCCTTGGCTTTCCTTTTCCTTTGTTTACTAAGCAGCTCAACTTAACATTTTCAAAACTTATGCTGACATTTTCTTTCTAATGTGTATTTTCTTTTATGACCCTTATCTTTGTTAGTAAAAAATGTAAATATCCCCATGTTTTTTTTATAATAATTTCTTATCACCTTCTCTTATCAGAGTACTGAAATGATTTCTTCACTTTGTTTCCAAGGGATTGGCCTGTTGATAAACTGAAAGAAGTTAAAGTTGCTGACGCTTTGAAGCACCCTAACTGGAACATGGGGAAAAAGATTACTGTGGATTCTGCTACACTTTTCAATAAGGTTTGATTTCGTCAGATACTTGCAACCCTAAATTGCAAGCACAATGCTATATGTTAACCGAACTTGCCATTACTGTCCAAGTTAAACAGGCATTTACTATTTTATTTTTGCCATTTGAATGACAGGGCCTAGAAGTCATTGAAGCTCATTATTTGTTTGGAGCTGAATATGATGACATTGAGATCGTGATTCATCCACAATCAATCATACACTCTATGGTCGAAACACAGGTCTCTCATATATCTTCTGATTCTGGCTTCTGCTTGGATGTTTCAAATCTCATTCATTCTTGATTTCTGTTTCAATTTGATATCAGAAGTTACTAAACCTGTTCTCTTTTTGTAGGAGTCTTATTGATGTGCTCTTCTTTCTTCTGATTTACTCTTGTACCATTCTCCTTCCAGGATTCATCTGTGCTTGCACAATTGGGCTGGCCTGATATGCGTATACCAATCCTCTACACAATGTCGTGGCCTGAACGAATTTACTGTTCCGAAGTAACTTGGCCCCGCCTTGATCTTTGCAAGTAACTATCTTTTTCCCTTGTCAATTTGATTTTTCTAAACTAAAATCCTTCAGTTTATTGATGAAAGAGTTTCATATGGGATGTACTGTAATGAAAATTATGTAAAATTAAAAATTTTCCATGGTTGCTATCTACATCCTCTCTTTGATAAGAGAAACTAAAATTCATTGAGCATGGTAAAAATTTAAATGATAAAACAACTGTTTGTAAAGTAATATTGAAAACCATGATAATAGGCTATAGCTTTGATAAGAGAACTCTCTTTCCTTTCCGTATGTTGCAAGTAAATTTAAATGGACAAATGCAGGCCTGGTTCATTAACTTTCAAGGCCCCTGACAATGTAAAATACCCATCCATGGATCTTGCCTATGCTGCTGGACGGGCTGGAGGCACCATGACAGGAGTTCTTAGTGCAGCTAATGAGAAAGCTGTAGAGATGTTCATTGATGAAAAGTAAGTATTTTTTGTTCTCTGTAAGTGGTAGCAATCTCAATCATATTTCTTCCTGATTTTGCTGTAGATTCAGAAGCCAAAATTTGCTTTATGATTGTGAAAACTGTTACAATAATAAAGAATTTAAGATAAACAGCAAAGAAATTTATTTAAGAATTCAATGAGACTTGAGGTTAAAAAGATTATTTAAGAATTCATGAAAGCTTGAGGTTAAAGATAATATAGGCTAGTATTCTTTTAATGCTAATTCAATGTTATAGACTAATTCTCTAAAACATAAAATCTCAGTATCTTCTCTTTGCTTTGGAAAGGCAGTTTCATTTTGAGAATTCCAATGTCTAGAAAATGTCGGCAGTTGTGAGTTCTTGCTATTCTTTTTCTTCTCAATATTTCTGCAGTAACATTATCATATTATCATGATAGTTCTAGAGGGGGAGAGCGTTATGATCTATTGGCATCTGATAGTTGCTCATTGTGCTGTGTTTTGTTAAAGTCTAGTCTCCTTTTAACAACTTAGATTCCAAATGTTTAGTAATGTTATAGTGGTGATATTTATCTCCCTTGGAAATTACTAATTTTAAGTGTGTGATTTAGCTCTAAATTCATTTCATATGTATTTATAAACATTTAAACTTGTTGGTTGATGTTGTACTTGAGGATCAACTCACCTATGACCATTTCTTGCTCAGTCCTTGATGCTAGCTGCTTTTTATTGTCGAAAAGAAAGAAAGGGAAAAAGTTTAATTAATATTCTTCTCATACTTTCAGGATCAGCTATCTGGATATCTTCAAGGTTGTGGAGCTAACATGTGATAAACACAGGGCAGAATTGGTATCCACTCCTTCCCTGGAGGAAATTATACATTATGACTTGTGGGCACGGGATTATGCAGCAAGTTTGCAGCAGACACCTGCACTTAAACCTGTCACTGCATAATTAATGGATGGCCATTTTCCGCTCAGCCTATTCCTGGGATGTCTGCAATGCATCATCATTCTTTAAGAAAAAATAGGAAGTTATTGTATTATATAACCGATGAAGAAAGGAATTACAATACATTCCCCCCTTAATTAGGTTTTAAATGTGAAGTCAATTTCTGGCCAATTGAGGGATAAGTTCACTAAGGTGACTAATTTTCAAGAGGAAACTACAGAAAGACTGCAGGGAAGTAGTGAAAGTCAAAAGTCAATTGAACTATCCATTCCTCTATAAATGAAAAGGAAAGAGTGACTGAAAGTCAGAAGTTATTGCATAATGCAAAGATGTGGGTTACAGGTTTTTAATGGTGTCTGGTAAAATCCTGTCTCATATATGTCCTTCTGTCTTTAGGGGGGGGATCAAATTTTTATCTGCAAGACCCTGGAATTCAAAAGGTCTTCCTTCATCTCCGGAGCGGAGGAGATGAATTCACCAAAAAAAGTTTTTTCCTTTCATTGAGGGAGACTCGATCGATCATTCATGCGAGAGCTTATTTGAAATTTTATCATCTTATTAGTGTGATTCTGTCTTATTCGAAATTTTGTTTTCATAAAATAATATTTAAAATATAATATAAATATCATAAACTTTTGAATAAAAAGAGTATTTTAATTCAATTTAGAGATGTTTTTGTATTTCTTTTTTTTTAACAGGTTGAAATGGCTGTGGAGGTGAGAGTGTGAGTTAAATTGGTCAGATAGATTATAAATTAAATACATAAATTATAATGAATTTCTACATATCAAATAATTAAAATATAATAAATTTGAATTAAACACAGCGGAAGCGCAGTAGTGGTAGTACTTAAAACTTTGTTTGCCTGCATAAATCTTTTATAGTTAAGCTTCATGTTGCTACTGCGTAGAATATTTTTAAAATACATTATCAGAATTGTGTTTGGAATAAAAAAGTTATAAAATTCATACATAAACTCACAGTTAATTTAACTAAAAAGCAATTAATTTTGTTTTTTTTTTTTTAAATAAAAAATAAAAATTGACTTATTTAAGATTTTACACTAATATTTTCTTCATAGAGTTTGAAATTAAGTAATATTAATTGAATCAAATGTAAATTTAGTTTTAAGAAAATGTATAGGTATGATCCGGTTCATCAATTCAATAATGATTTTATAGTGATTTGGGTATGCATGTTTATTCAGTGATTTGAAAATGGAGGCCTGATCTGTATAGTCTATGGAAGTTTATGCAATCGACACCTTCCACGGATGAGATTTACTTCGACAGAATTGAATTGTTTGCTTTTTATAAATCCAAAATGTTATATATATATATATATATATATAACCTCTTTGATTTCGTGGCATTCTTTTTAGATACAAACAGAGAGATATGGTTACTAATAACCCTCTTTTTTAAAAAAAAAAAATCTTATCTTATAAAGTTCATCATAAACGATAAAATATATATATATATATATATATATATGTAACGGTTTAAAATATTGAATATACTAATAGGTGGTGTTTAATTATCATAATTAATTAACAGAAAGTATTCATATAAAAATATTACATTTAGTCCATATCTAAATTACAATTCCCTCATAAACACCTAACTAACTAGAAAGAGGAGGAGGGAAATGATTTTTGTTCTTCTTTTTTTTTTTTTTTTAAAACAACTTGGGAGGATATAAATTGAATTATCTTTTGGTTTTCCTTGAAAATAGCCTTCATTTTGGACCAATTTTTAAATCCATTTTAAAAAAGAGAGAATTAAAAATTTAAGTACTTTTTAGGTTTCAAGGTTTTCTATACATATATATATATATATGTATTTATTAAAAAAAAAGGGCTATATTGAAATTGCTAGATGTTATGGAATCTATTAAATTGAGCTTTCCTATTAACAAATAACTTCCAAGTCAAATATTCTAGAATTAAATATGAGCAATTCTGAATCAAACCTTGTAAACATATAGTTCCTTAAATGTCATTACTCATTGTCATATATATATATATATATATATATATATATATATATATATATATACTTCCCTTTGGTAGTTGAAAGAATATTTGTAACTTGTAGAACAAAATCTCAATCAATTGTATTATTATTCAAGGTACACATATAACTCATTACATTCTACTTATTCAAGAATTTCTATATTGTTTGAACCAGTACATTAAACTAAATTATTATCACCATTACTAATCTCTAAATAAGCATTATTAGTACCTCTTGAGTATTTGCAGACTTACTAATATATCTATTAAGGTATGCCGTAGAACTATTAACAAGATTGGGATGGAGTCATAAAATCTTAGGTTGAGTACCTACCATGACATACATGAGACTACCTAAGCCTCTGAGGTAATGACCATAAGCCACAACTCGTTTTTTCATCAGTGTAAGGTAATAGAGCTATTGAAAGTTTGAATGGAGAAATAATAGAAATACTAGCAAATTAAACTTTCTTGATATAGTTTCGTTAGGATAAATATTTTTTAAGTACATTTATCATAGCTATAATTAAAAATTCATGATTGATAATGAATGTGCCAAATCTAACAATCACCTGGGTGACTACTCAAGGTTGTACAAGAATTTTTTCAATAAAAAAATATAATCTTCTTTTATTGTCTTCAACTTTAAAATCTTATAGTTGTTACATATAATTTACTCCTCAGTATCACTATATAGATGTATAGCTCCAACATTTAAATGCTCTAAAGGTAAATAATATAATAAACAACAAAAATAAGGAGGATGACATTTGACCAATGCTTCATGATATTTGAGAAGATATCGCTAAAGGCTACAACTTTACTTGGCTTTATACTTTACTAACCAAGCTTTGGACCTTGTTTCTTCAATTTGAGAAACTCCCTTTTTCTTTAAGTCCCATTTGCAACTAATTATGTTATTTCCTCTTGGTACGTTAATGAGCTTTCAAATATCCTTCTTACATGAGGAGTATTTATTCTTACATGGCGACTAATCATTAAGAATGTTACTAGAGTAAGTTTGAGAGCAGAAATATTCTTCCAGTCTTCATCCCTATAGCCTTCCTACTCCTTGTCTTTGTTTTTAATCTTCGATTGAGAATTGTTTCTTATCCCTATTCTCAGCATAAAGACTAAGAATCTTTGTTTTTCCTTATTATCTTTATTTTTTTATTTTTTTAACATAAATCATACTTAATAAAAATTGCATCTAATTCTTTTAAAATATAAGCACAATAAAATCATCCCAAAAAATTCTAAAAAATCATATCTAACATCTTCAATATAAATAAAAAATAATTAAATATCTAAATTTTATTTCATATATTCATTTAAATTATCCTTTTAATTAAGTATTCATTCAAATTGTTTAATGTAAGAATATTAAAACGATAAAATATTTAAATTTATACACCATATTGTTCAATTTTTTAAATTAAGAAGTGGTTAATTTAGTAATTTAATTTAATAAATATTAAATTATACAAATATTATATTTAAAAATATATAAGTTAATTATTTGTTAGTAAGGCAACCAAGGATAGTGTGGGGGAAGAACCTCTTTTAGTTGTCTTTGTTCGTATTTTAAGTAGATTGAAGGATTTTTCCATCCCAATTTATTTCGAGTTGAAATTGAATATTGGCAAACCTCTTTTACATGTCTACGTCCTCATCTTAAATAGAACGAAGAATTTTTTCCATCCCAGTGTACTTTAGTTCAAGTAGAACATTCGCAAATCTCTTTTAGTTGTCTCTGTCCTCATCTTAACTAAAGTGAAGAATTTTTTGTTCATATTTACTTTGAGTTCAAGTAGAACATTAACCCTGTGATTCTCAGAAATTTCTCGATGAGACCCCACTAAGTGGATAAGATTGTTAATCTTCCTAATCATTATCTAAACAGCAACTAGAAATAGCCTTTAAGGGGTGTTATTTCTCCACCATTATTAGTCTCCTTAGTTATCAGAAAAACATAGGTAGCTGGATTCATGTAACTCATATATCTTAATAATTTTCTAATGTAATGTCTTTTCATGGCGTTTGCACCGAAATATGACTTATTTTGTGATTTTTTTTAAGTGAGTTAAACCTAAATTAAGTTAATAAAGAAGATTATGTTGAGAGAAAGACTTACCTTAGTCAAAAAAATGAAATGATAGAGCAATTCTAATATAGAGTTGGATAGTCAACAATATATATCTTTTTCTTTCTAAGTATACCTCTCCTCCATATTATTAAATGCATTGAACTCTCATTTTGAACAAAATATAGAATGTTTATTAAAAAAAATATCCATTATAACTAAAATTTTATTTTAAAGATTTTGGCTGAAAACACTATAGTTTTATTAGAGTATTCTGTTATTTTAGTTATAATTGATTGTGTTGTTATTTTACTTTATTATTCTTACATATATATAATATATTCTTTGTATTGTATAAAATCAAATAAACAGCTTAATATGGTATCAGAACCTCTGTGCTCTTCTCACTGTGATTGATTGATCACAGATTCCTTGATTCTTCAATTCAATCTCAAACTTCATTAATTTGATTCTTCCATTCAATCTTTCTTCTATAAATTTGTTCAAATCTCATACCCCATTAATCTTCAATGGCCAGAGGAGCCGTAGAACCCAATCAGGAGCTGGAAAGTTCATCTCCCCAGACTGATGAAACCCAAAACCCATTCTTCCTCCACAGTGCAGACCACCCAAGTCTGGTTTTGGTGAGTATCCTTCTTCACAGCAATAATTATAATACTTGGGAAAGGGCTATGAGAATTGCCCTCAATGCAAAGAACAAATTGGGTTTTCTTGATGGTACCTTCATCAAGCCGGTGAACATTGATCCTTCTGCCAGTGTTTGGTCGAGGTGTAATAGCATGGTAATCTCATGGCTCCTCAACACCGTCGCCAAGGAGATCGTCGACAACCTATTATATCACGAGAATGCCCAGGACATGTGAACTGACCTCTGCCTACGATTCCAGTAAAGCAACACTCCGAGGATCTTCCAACTCAAGCAAGCAATGAACAATCTAGTTCAGGGTTCTCTCTCCATCAATGCTTATTATACCCGCATAAAAACGATGTGGGATGAGCTGAAGACGTATCAGCCTGCTCCAATTTGCCATAGCAGGAACATGAAAGCTTGGACCAATTATCAAGAGCAAGAGTTCATGATGTTTTTCTTAATGGGATTGAATCCGTCTTATGCTGGAATCCGAGGTCAAATCTTGATGATGGAAACTATTCTGTCAGTTTTGAAGGTCTTCTCTCTGGTTGTGCAAGAAGAGCGCCACCGCACGATTGGAATCGACATAGGCGGTGGCTCCTCAACACTAGCAGTTGAACCGACTATTGCCCTAGCTCAAAGAGGAAGAAGGAGGCCCATGTGCACCCATTGTGGGCTCGTGGGCCACATTATGGACCGATGTTACAAGCTGCACGGGTATCCACCGGGCCTCAAGCCCAAGACCAAATCAAACCTTAATGAAGCTTCAAATGTCTCTAAAGCCCAAGTCCAGGCCCAAGCCCGCAATAATACTAGAGTTCGTTATTTCACTCACACTTCTCAGCCCAATCCAGAATTCAAGCTCCAGCCCAACTCGGGTAACAGCCTAGCCTCACAGCAAGCCCACGCGAAATGCACAGTTCCCCGTTGTCTCCCTCAGCAGTCACCGCGGGTTCCCACTTCTCTGGGTTTTCCTCTGCCTCCACTGGCTCGTTAGTGCTGGATTCTGTCGCCACCGTTTCCGCCTTGAGCACTTCTTAGATTCAGGATATCATTGCTCACCTGAGCGCACGCCTCCACAACCCCTTCTCCCCTGCCATGCCCGACGCCTCCACTGATGCTTCTATTTCTGCCGATGCAAATATACTTTTCCCTTTCTGTCTTTCTATTTCTATAACCACTCACACATTTGATTTTTGGATATTGGACATTGGTGCTACACACCATATTTGTTGTACACAGTTTTATTTTACCTCCTTAAAGCATGTTGAAACCATACACGTAAATTTGCCTAATGGTAGCTTTGTGATAGTTACTCGAGTTAGCAGTGTGTCTTTGACAGATTCCTTACTACTGCATGATATCCTCTTTGTTCCTGAATTCACTTTTAATCTTGTTAGTGTTAGTATATTAACAACCATTCACAATTATGTTGTTAATTTTTCCCTTCATTCTTGTGTCATTCAAGACCTCACTCAGGACTTGTTGATTGGGAAGGGTAGTTGGATTAGCAATCTCTATTACTTAACTATTAGGAATTTTGGTTGTAATTCTGTCAATTTCACACATGTAAATTCTAAAAGTAGCCTATGACACTTTAGAATGGGTCATCCATCTTATATCAAAATTCAGTATATTAATAAAAGTCTACACATTTATGATATTCCACATTACAGAATCTATCATCTTGCAAAACAACGACGTTTGCCTTTTAGTCATCATAATAAATTAGCAGATAATCCTTTTGATTTGATTCACATTGATATTTGGGGATCGTTTTCTACTCCTACCATTGAGGGGTATCATTATTTTTTTACTATTGTTGATGATTGCACTCGTACTACTTAGGTTTATCTGCTTCGCCAGAAATCTATTGTCCTTATCATTTTTCCTGACTTTTATACTTTTATTCTCACTCAATATAAGATTCCTATCAAGTCTGTGAGGTCCGACAATGCACATGAGTTAAGCTTTCATTCATTTTTTAAATCTAAAGGGATTCTTTCATATCACTCTTGTGTTGAAACTCCGCAACAGAATTCTGTTATCGAGCGTAAACATCAACATATCTTAAATGTCACCCGGGCTTTACTTTTCCAGTCTCATGTTCTCTTGGTGTATTAGGGTGATTGTATATTGATCGATGTTTATATCATTAACCGCACTTCGTCTCCTTTACTCTCACATAAGACTCCTTTTGAGCTTCTGACATCTAAAAAGCCATGTTATGATCATTTATCTACTTTTGAATGTTTGTGCTACAGTTCTACCCTCATGAGTCAGCGTCATAAATTTTCTCCTCGTTCTCGTGCATGTGTCTTCCTCGGTTATCCTTCTGGGTTCAAAGGCTACAAACTCCTTGACCTAGAAACTAACCAAATCCATATTTCTCGTGATGTTACCTTCAATGAGACTATTTTTCCTTTCTCTACTCCATCTCTGAGTATTCCTCATCTAGAGTTTTTTCAAGATCGTGTTTCATCTGTTTTTCTTGATCTTCCTACACCACCTCCTTCTCATGTTTTCACTCCACAATCTCTTCCTTGTGTTCTGACTCGTCCTCAGCGTGTCACATGACCTCCGTCTTACTTGGCTGACTATCACTGCTATCATACCGATACCCCCACAGTCACATATCCTATTTTATCATTTCTCACTTATCGTAGACTCACACCTCATTATCACATTTTGTACTTGCACTTTCTTCTCACATTGAGCCCCAGTCATTTTTTGAGGCAGTCCGGTTGACAGTTTAGAGGGATGAAATGCATACTGAGTTGCGTGCTCTTGAGAGCAATGATACCTAGTCTGTTATGTCTCTCCCTCCAGGCAAGAAACCAGTTGATTGCAAGTGGGTCTACAAGATTAAGTATAAGTCTGATGGTACTATTGAGCGGCACAAGGCCCGCCTTGTCGCCAAGGGTTTTACCCAACAGTTTGGTGTTGACTTCATTGATACATTCTCACCGATTTCCAAACTGGTTACTGTTAAGGTTTTACTGTCTCTTGCAGCAATCTTGGGTTGGACCCTTACTCAATTAAATGTGACCAATGCTTTTCTTCACGGTGGTCTTCCGGAAGAGGTTTACATGACTATTCCTTGAGGATATTCTCCTCGAGATGGGGAGATTCTTCCATAGAGAGCAGTTTGTTGTTTACACAAGTCAATTTATGGGTTGAAGCAAGCTTCACGACAATGGTTTTACAAGTTCTCTCGGGCTCTACTTTAAGAAGGCTTCACTCAGTCTCAGTGTGATCACTCCTTATTTGTAAAAAATAAGGGATGTATTTTTCTAGCTCTTCTCATATATGTTGATGATATTGTCATTGATAGTAATGATGATCAGGCTGTTAATAATCTGAAAGTTACTTTGAGGCAACAATTTAAAATAAAAGATCTCGGGCCCCTCAGATACTTTTTTGGTCTAGAAATTACAAGGAATAATGAGGGAATCACATTGTGTCAGAGGGAGTATGCTTTGGATCTATTGATTGAGACTGGGCACTTAGCTTGTAAACCTTCCTCGATTCCCATGGAATCAAATTTGAAGATGTCTAAAGAAGATGGGTAACCACTTCAAGATGTCATAGGTTATCGATGATTAATTAGAAAGTTGTTGTACTTGACAAGTACTTGTTCAGATATATGTTATTCAGTGACCAAATTGAACCAGTTTCTAGCTGTTCCTCGGAATAGTCATCTTCAAGCTGCTCTACGGATATTACAATATGTTAAGAAGGCACAGGGATAAGATTTTCACTTTCCTGCTTCGTCTTCTATTCATATCAAGGCTTTTTCAGATGCTGACTGGGGTATCTGTCCTGACACCAGAAGATCTCTTATTAGGTACTATATCTTTCTTGGATCCTCTCTTGTTTCATGGAAATCAAAGAAGCAGCAGGTTGTGTCCAGATCCTCTGCAGAGGCAGAGTATTGTTCTATGCCCAACACCTCATGTGAGATAGTGTGGATCCTGAACTTATTGCGGGACTTGCAAGTGAAACATCAAGGACCAGTTTTGCTTTACTGTGACAATCAAGCCGCCTTGCACATTGCGGCTAATTCAGTATATCATGAGAGGACGAAACACATTAAGTTGGATTGTCACTTCGTTAGAGAAAAAATTCAGGATGGGGTTTTGAAAACTATGCATGTATCATCACGAAATCAGATTGCAGATTCAATGACCAAGGCACTTTCTTTTCCGCAATTTCCGTAATTCTACAATTTATTGGGCAAAATGGGTATCATTGACATGTACTCTCTATCTTAAGGGAGAGTATTAGAATATTCTGTTATTTTTGTTATAACTGATTGTATTGTTATTTTACTTTATTACTCTTACATATATATAATATATTTTTTATACTCTGTAAAATCAAATAAACAGCTTAATAGATTTACATGCACTTTTAACTTTGAGCATAAATATGCAAACATAAAAAAATTTTGAATTACAGTGTATCAATTTGTTTACCAACCAAATATCTACCTGAATCTTAAACCGAATTGGAATTTATGCATCATATTTCTAATGTTTTAAAGGGATAAGCATCTAATTCCCCTAACAAATACATTTTTTTGATTTCATATTTATTGCAAAATTATTTATCCTTTATGAACTTTCACTTGAAAAAGACTTATTGTTCTTGTTTACATTATTTCTTAGGGAGTGGAATTTTTAATGGAAAGAACACAAGTAGAAGATAAGTGGTCTGCCATTATTATTGTTAAGGAAGACGCAGAAAAGTAGCTAGCTAGGGTTCTTGCAAACGTGGACAGCTATATTCTTTAAGGAATCTCCCACCAACTCTATACCCATGTAAATCCAATCAATCCCGGATGCTCTCATATCATTTTACCCTTAGTTTACATTATTGTCAATCACAAAACACACACACACACACCCCCCCCCCCACCCACATATATATATATATATATATGCATATATACATGGAAACTTCACTTGCAATAACTTTGCTCTTTATTCTACAATGGAATCATTGCATTCGAGACTTTAGTGATATGTTCACTAGCAAATCCTACCTCTCAAATCAGAAATTAATGAAAGTTAGGAAGGAAAGGCAAGAATAAGAAATAATATATGTATATAATAATAAACAAACAGTTAATCTAGTTTAATCAATGAAGTTACTTACAAGCTGTGTTGTTGCATAAAATTTAGATTATTAATACAGTTTCGCTCAATGTATATTATTTTCCCCTGTCCGGGTGTGCGTATTTAGTCATATACTATACGTATATATTGGAAAAAAAGGTTGTGCAAAAGAGAAGATGAAGTGCATAGATGAGAGAGAGAGAGTGATAGAGACTACTCTATAAGCAATCTTTTTGGGTATCAACACACCCAAGGTCACAGGCTCCAAAAGAAGTAAAAGAAAAAGATATGAAAACAAGCAGATTTTCGTTGCAGCAGGTAACTCAACGCTATCAATTATTGAGTGTCGTTTTAAATTTTATGGAAATTTGTAGGTGAAGCTGTAATCAAATCTGTCTTCAATAGTTTGCTTACTTTATGATTAGATAAAGCCATTAAAGAAATTTTAACTGTACGAGTTGATTTGCAGGTGAAGTTTAGGGTTGGATCCATTCTGTCACCACTGTACAGTAATTGGTAAAAAGAAAAAAACCTACAAAACCCGAACTGTTATCTTACAAAATTTATTAAAAAGAATGGTAGAGCATTTTAAGGTGGGCAGCTGGAAAAAGAAGAGAAAGAGACCTTTCACTTTATTCAATTTCCAAGACAAAACCAGACTGTAAAACTTTGCCCTTTTGCAAAGGGATTTGAATTATGATCATTAACATTGGGAAAATTTATTTGTTTTTAGATTTTAGGATGGTATAATACAAAAATAAATTAATTTTATGAAGAAATTTTGAATGGTTAAGAAGTCAGAATTATAATTAATATAATTCCAAATCCTAAAAACCCTATTGGAACCCATCAAGATTCAAGACTCGGCTGAGGAAGATATATATATTTTGGCATTCAATTGGGAAGTTGAAATCTAAAAATGATTTGTGTCATGCCCAATATCTAACGGGCTAAGTTGGTGAGTGCCCTTTATATGGGACCCTAACCTTAGTGAATGTGACACATGCAAGCATATCGTAGTCATCCATTTCTAGTCCAAGACATCAAGTACATAGCCCATACACTTAATCCATGGGATGCCTCTTTTCTTCTCTTCTCTTTTCTTTTCTTTTCTTTTCTTTAAAAACCAAAAAAAAAAAAAAAAGTTTAAAAAAAAAAAAAATAAAATTAGTTTAAATTAAAAATGTATTCGGGTTAGAAAAAAAAAAAAAAAAAAAAAAACTCGATCTTGCCTGACCGTATCTATGAATTTTGGTTTAATCAAAAACTTAGTTATGCCAAAATAAATAAAATTCATAACCTATTATATCAATTTTAATTTATAAAATCATAATGTTACAAGATTATTTGAATAGTGAATAGTGTATGTTAGTGGTTAGATTGAAAATCTCGTATTCAAAATTAAAATTTCAACGGGATGATCTTCGAAATTATTGCGCTAAAATATAAAAAAAAAAAATAGTTATAGAAATAAAATATTAATGAATGAATTAATTAATTCTATTTGTTATTTATTCAATTATTTTCTCTTTTCCCCAAACAAAATCCAACTTTTCAACTATTTAATTGGGGTCAATTCCAAATCCTATTCGTGGTTATCTTGAATTGAGTCAAGTATTTAAAATTGTTGTCTAATATATGTTGGTAGATCTGTTCTAAGTTGATATATTCATCTTTATCAGTTACCAAGTACACAACACAATTTGACATATAGTATATAAAACTATATATATATATATTAACCAGTTAGGTCAATTGTCCTTGAAATGGCAACCATTTTAATCAACATCATTTAAATGAAAAATGAATCATATCAAAAGATGAATGCTGTACAGTTTCCATCCCTTAACCCATGTCCCAACTAGATTGAAAAATTAACTATTGAAAAAGTTATTGGGACTAAAATATATGTTTGTTTATATTAATAATTAAACAAATTCTAAAGAAATTTATAGAATAAAAATTTTGTCAAAGTTTGAATAGTAAGTATTATTTCCTTTTAGTCTAATTATGAAAAGGAATAAAAAAAATTACAAAACTAAAACAAAGAAACTTACTGATTAAAATAATTATATAATTAGAACGACCATCGATTGATTAAAATACTAATTTATTAATTTTATTAGTAGTTTACAGGTTAAAACACTAATTTTAATCAAATTGATTCCATGTCTTTTTTGAATTAAAGTTTTGGACAAATTAAAATAATGGTGATGGTTTACCCTCTCTCTTGATCTTTTACTTGAATGCCATGACTAATAAACTCCATGAGGTATTTGGATTAAATTATGTACGTATTTTTTAAATTTTAAATTACTTTTGCTTGGTTTTTCTTTTTTCCTTTTTAAAAAATTTTTCTATTCTATAATTTTTAATATTTTTTGAAATATTTATATATAAAATATAAATCTAAAATTATTATTAATTATATTTGTAGAATGTATAATGAATAATGTGTAACAATTCGAACTTATTATATGATCTAATACAAATATACGATACACTGTATTTACTGTATGATCTGATATAATTGTACGAATAATCTAAATATTTTATACTTAATGGATGATCTACTATATGATAATTCAGAAAATAATTTGAAATGTACGATTTTAATATCATTTATAACAATCCGTAATCACCCGACTAGAGGTAATACGATATAAACAAAATTTCAAACTCGTAATTTATGAGATGATGTCATGTTTACAAAGTATATAAACTGGACTATGTATTTTTAATAATTTCAGTTTTATTTTTCTTTAATTTTCCCCTTTATAAAAGTTGACATTGACTTATTAACCCATTAAAACTAAAGTGAAATATTTAATATGATTCTTTTGGCAGTGGTAGCCGACGTCTCAGATTTTCTCATTCCTTTGCTAGCTATAAGCTTTTCTAATTTGGTTAAAACACCAAATTGAATAAATTAAGCACATTTTCCACTTTCAGAATCATTACAAGAAAATAAAAATTAACATTGAATATAACTCCAAATCTGCAATTTACAATAATTGATAGAGATTTTTTGTATGTTATTTTATGATAACTCCAATTCATTCATACTATAAAAGAAAAGGGTAAAAGTAATAATAATTTAACTTGATAAAAAAATGATTAATTAATTTAATTCATAATTAATAAGTCAAATTATTTCCTACAGGAAATAAAGATAATTGGTTGCGACCCCTCTCTCATTTGCAATTATTTTACGTTAATGAGGATTTGGTATGTCGGAAATTTCTAGAACTTATTAAAAAAAAATTAAATGGAAAGCTCACTTGGGAAAGAAGCAAAGCACGCAGACTGCCCTTTCAGCCGTGGCGAAATGACATTGGCCTAATTTTATTTTCCTTTTTCTTAATCCTCTAGGGTGGTTTTACTTTATTTATAATTTATATATTATATAAGCAAATTACATTAAAGATCAACCCTTTCTATTTTGTTTACTAGATATGGCGCCTCTTCCCTGTCAGGCCCACAACTTTTTTAAATTTCATTCACAAACCAAAAACTACTACATATTCATACACACATATACATATACATATAATATATATATATATATATATATATTGTATTCCACATTTATACATATGTACACACCTGTGAAACACACATATCTTACCCACAAACATTCAGGTAACAAGAATCGCAGACAAAACTTTGATTCTTTTTCTAATATAAAATAACAAAATCCATTTTTAATTAACCTAATTTCTAAAAATAATCCTAATTACTCTCACTAAATCACCAATTCTAAAACCGGAATATTAATAAAATAAAAAGAAATCTCACCTTTACCTTTTTTTTTTTTTTAATTTTTTTAATTTTTGTTTGTCTCAGTTGACAGCCACAGGCTCATCTTCTCAAAATGGATGCAAATTTCTGCTAAGGCCATTGACATTAGAGAAAAGCCCCACTAAGTCCTGCCTGTACGGCAAGAATGACCGCCGTTTATCACCTTCGTTCAGACGTCGGCAGTTACTCTTCACGTGATACAGATGATCCTTCACATTCACCTTCACTCTCTCCGACGCAATTGCCGCAGCCTTGGCCTCTTCCGCGCCGTTCTTTTTGCTCGGCGTCAAAAACACGAACGTCTCCTTCCCGTCGCTGTTGCTCCTGTGAAGAAGATCTCGAAGCTTCCACCGCTTTGACGATCCCGTTGAGTTGCTCTTCTTGCATCTCCCCTGATCGTCAGCTTCCGTCCGCTTCGGCGTCCAGACACAATAGCTCTCCGGCGCCACTCCGTCCAGCTCATCTGCTTCCGAAGACGAGCACGATGACGCCGACGGCTCCCGGTCCTCGCTCAGCAGCTTCCTCAACGGCGAACGGAAGGAGGACTTAGGCGATTTGGACGACGTCGTTGCAGTAATAGCAGTAGAATCCGAGCTCCCGCCGAAATCAGAAGTGAACAAAGGATAAGGATAAATAGGCCTGATCTGACCGTTATAGAAGATCTCGTCGGCGGATATAGGAGAAGAATCAGGTTCCCTGCAGACGAATGCGAACTCAAAGTCATCATCCTCATTGTTACCGTCTTCATCAAGAACATCCTCGTTTAGGTCGTGATTAAGGAGAAGATCAGATTGGAGGTGCGACCAGCTTTCGAATTCAGAATCGGAGTCTTGTAAGCGGAATTCTTCAACAACTCGAGCTGCAATCTCAGCGAGATTGACGGAAGAGTAGGTGTTGAAGCTGGGAGAGCTAGGGGAGAGGGAGAGTAAAGGACTGGCCTGAGCCTGAGCCTGAGCCTGAGCCTGCATCATCAGCTATGTGGTGTCTGTAAATTACTTAGGTTTAGGATAAATGAAATTGGGAGAGAAGAGTTGGTTGAAATGAAAATGAAAAGAAGCGGGGGAGCGTGAGGCTTGTGATATATAGGTGGGAGGGGCTAACTAAATGGAAATTAAAAGTAAATTAATTTAATTGAACTAATGAAGACACTCGAACAACTTTAAATTTTATTTATGATATTATTATTATTATTATTATTATTATTATTTAAAAAAAAATCAATTGAGCTAATTATGGTTTGTAATCTTAAACAAAATAATTAAAATATATTTATGTCAGTTATGGAATACATATAAATCGATTTTGTGTAATTAAATGTTTTGCTTATTTGACAAGAATAATAACAAGTGGAGGAGTAACAGGATTCACACGTGTTGAAATAATCAATTCTCCTTTGTTTAACGTCATTTGCTTTTCTTTGCTGGCTCTACCCTCTACGCTGTCGTATTGAATTTCTTAAAAATCCTTTTTAATCAAATTTTTTAATAATTTGTTTAATGCAACGGTCACAGCCCAAGCACTGAGTGCGCCTCACACGTGTCGGATACAGAGATGCACGGAGATTTGGGCACTTGAATTTGGTGCCACGCAATTGTATGTGGACAGACGTACACCGCCGTTGTATACATTTATTTATAAAATACGCACATACGTACCGTCGTCTATTTTAACATATATTATTTTCTTGATTAATTTTTTTAAATAAATTAATAACATGTGTCAGATATTATTTATGTGTATTTTTTTTAATTTTGTAGAAAAATTAAGGCATGTTTGTTTGGGGAACCGACATGCAACTCTCTGAAAACAACGGCGCTGGCCCATGACAACTGTTTTTGTTCATTGAGCTCAACTTTCCATTTGTTAATTAAACTTATTAAGAGATTAATAAGTTTAATTATAGTTAACCTATTTAACCTCATCAATTAGTTCCTAAATTTGTGTAGCTATTTTTTTTTTTATAAAAAAATTAAAAAATTAAAGAGTAATTTATTAAAAATTATACGGAATGGTGATTAGGCTGTGCAGCTAATTAACTATATGTGTAGTAGTGATATAGATGGTAAGCTGATGACAAATTTTAAGCTCAAGTAATTGGTTTTGATAATTAATATATTTGTGTTAGGTTTAATTTATTACGCGAAATAAATTGATTTATACCCACAAAATATGCACACAAAAAAAGAAATTAGAAATTAAAAATTAAAAAGGTTTTGTTTTTTAATTAAAAAATTAAGCTCTGTTGGAATAAAACTCAAAAAGTATCTCAAGATTGGGATATTTTATGGAAAAAAACCCATGAAGGCGCAGAGATAGAAAAATTAAAACATGAGTCAACCCAGAAATCTACTAGCATAATATATATATATATATATATATTTCTCATAGATCTATAAACAACACTTGTTAAGTTATTTTATAAGAAGTCTTTTGTTTTTCTTATTTTTGTATCTATTCTTCAAGAGAGTTTTAATATAATTATTATTATTATTGTAAAGTCTTAAGCTCTCTTACTTTTCCGTTTTTTTTTTTAAAAAAAAAAATTACTTATATTAGTGAATTAAGACCCAGTAAAATATTAAGTACAGACTATTTAATACTAGTAGATAAAATTTCAAGCCAGTTGTTTGAGTAAAAAAAGTATATATTTTAAATGGTGGGTTAATCCTTATAAATTCAGTTTGTATTTCTTTCTGCATTTTAATTGATGTAATTATATTCTTTCCATAAAGATTTTGATGTATCATACAAAATTATTATACTGATTGAAAATTAAAAAAAATAAAAAATAAAAAAACCCATATTGGCAAACGATTATTTACTTTTGCCCATCAGTATCAATTCTACTTACTTTTTATCATTTTATAACATATATTTTTATTGTCAAAATTTTATTATATTTTGTTTTACCAAATTCTCTAGGAGAACACATGAATTTAAGAGTTATTAGTCATGAATTAGTGATATTTTAATCATAAAGTAGTGGTGACTTAATTTTAATAATTATGAGTTAGTGGGTTAGTGGTTACTTATTTTTTCTAAATTCTATTTTTTTTTTTATTTAAACTGACTGAATTCATAAGTAAAAATAACTTAAGTTTCAGATCAATTCTTCTATTCAGTTTGTATTACTATATTTCTACATCTAGTATCAAAGTCGAAAAAAGAAAAAAAAAACGCAATTTTTTTATTATGCAACAAAGTAAGTAGCAATAGCATCAGAGACTAATTATGTGTAATATGCGATCATTCGTTTTGATGATCATTATGATCATTGGAGTATGTTGATGGAGAATTTTCTCCGATCCAAAAAAATACTGGAATGTCGTGGAAACAGGAGTAACTGAATTAAGTGATGTTGACAGAATCTCAACATAAAAAACTAGAACAACAAAAACTAAAAGATCTCTAGACAAAGAATTATCTATTTTAAGTAATGGATAATGTCATTTTAGAGATGATTCTCTAAAAAAATACTTGCAAATAGATTTGGAATTTTATAAAGAAAAAATATCAAGGCATAATAAAGGTAAAACGACAGCAGCTTCAAGCCATTCGCAAATAATTTGAAAAATTTTCACATGAAATACTGAGAGTCTGTTGATGAGTATTTCTCAAGAATCCTGGGCATAGTAAACAAGATGCATATTCATGGTGAAAAAATAGAAGGTCTCGTTGTGGTGGATAAGATTCTTATATCAATGGCTCCAAAATTCTCTTATGTTGTATGTTCTATTGAGGAGTCAAAAAACTTTGATGAGCTTTCAATTGATGAATTGTAAAGTTTATTACTTTTGCATGAGCAGAGAATGACAATAGCTCCAACCGAGGAGCAAGCCTTAAAGGCTTCAACTCATAGTGGAATTTCTACAAGGAGAGGATCAAGTGACTGTGGTCGAGACCGTGGATGTGGACGAGGAAGAGGCAGAGGTATTAACACATCGAATCTTAAGAGAGAGGTAGATGAACTGATCATCACAATGAAGCAAAATTTAACCAGTCCAATATTAAGTGTTATCATTGTCACAAGTTTGGTTATTACAAGTCTGAATGCATTGCGAACTTACATTCTAACAAAGAGTAGTATAACTTTGTAGAGAAAAAAGAACAAGAAACACTTTTGATGGCTTTTTCACATCAAAGAAGACTAGTATGAATAAGATATCTGGTACTTGGACACAAGATGCAATAATCATATATGCCGCAGTAAGTCATTTCTCTCTCGTTTAAATGAACATTTTATACTAATGTGAGTTTTGGTGATCATTTCAAAGTTAGTGTTATGGAGAAACAGTGATGTTTAAATCATGACTAAAGAAAACAATATTGAGACTATATCAAATACCTTTTATATTCTTGACTTGAAAAGTAACTTGCTAAGTGCAAGATAGTTACAAGAAACAAGTTATTAGGTTCCAATCAAAGAAGGAGCTTGTGAAGTCTACGACCCTAAAAAGGGTCAATTGCTCATGGGAGATGACACCAAACATGTTGTTTCCGTTGCGAATCTATACCATCCATACTTGTTTTATGGCCAAGATGAACGATCCACCATGGCTTTGATATTTTCATTATGACAACCTAAACTTCAATGGATTGAAGACTTTTTTCTCAAAAGAACATGGTGATTGGCCTACCTTAGATTGTTCCCCCTTCTAAACTATATGAAGAATGTGTTATTGGCAAGCAACTTCGAGAACAATTTTCAAAAGAAAAGACATAAAGAGCTCAGAAATCACTAAAGCTGATTCACTTTGACATTTGTGGTCCTATTAATCTTATATCAAATGACAAAAAAATATTTTATTTTGTTTTATTGATGATTATTGTCAAAAGACATGAGTCTATCTTTTACAAAAAAAAATCTGAAGCTTTGATGACATTTAAGAATTTTAAACCTCAAGTGGAGAATGAAGTAGGGACAAGTATTAAAACACTTCGCATTGACCGTACTGGTGAATACATGTCCTACAAATTCTTAAAATTTTGTAATAAGTAGAAAATTCGGAGGTATAAATGACAACAACTTATACACCATAATAAAATAGTGTAATAGATAAACAAAATCGAACCATCCTAAACATGGTTAGAAGCATGGTGACAAATGAAAGAGTTCCAAAGCAATTCTAGCCAGAAGTGGTAAATTAGAGTATTCATATTTTGAATTAGAGTCCCACACTTGTTGTTCAAAATATGACACTTAAAGAAGCTTGGAGCGAACATAGACCAACCGTTGATTACTTTCAGATTTTTGGGTGCATTGTATATACACATATTCCAAATGAGAATAAAAAGAAGCTAGATGACAAAGGCAAAAAATGAATTTTTCTTGGAATCAGTGAATAGTCAAAAGTTTATAAACTGTTCAGTCCTATCACATGTAAAATTATTATAAGTCAAGATGTTATTTATGATGAAGAAAATACATGGAATTGGTTTGGAAAAGATACAGGTTAGCAACAAATATCTGTGAATTTTGAAGAAAAAAAGAAGTAGAAATACAGGGGCAAACAACTTTCTTTGACATTCATCGGCTACAACAACAACCACTTAATGATAATGAGATCCATATAGTAGGTGAAAACTCACGATCTCAACGAATCAGAAAGAGACCAATATAGATGGATGATTATGAGGTTAGTAGTGTTCAATATAATGATACTCTTATTCATTATGCTTTATTATCAAATTGTGATCCAACAATATTCTAAGAAGGTGTCAAAAATATAATATGGTAAAAAGTAATGGATGATGAGATAAGGTCTATTAAGAAAAACAACACATAAAAACTGATAGAACTTCTGAAAGTAAAAAATGTATTGGTGTAAAATGGGTTTACAAAACTAAGTTAAACAAAAATGACAAAGTTGACAAGTATAAAGTTCGGCTAGTCGCAAAGGGATACAAGCAGAAATATAACATTGATTACAAGGAAATTTTTACCCCAGTTGCTAGGCATGATATAATTTGAATAATGATGGCTTTAGCATCACAAAATGCTTGATCTAATTGGCAATTGGACATGAAATCAGCACAAAATGCTTGATCTAATTGGCAATTGGACATGAAATCAGTCTTTCTATATGAAAATTTAAATGAACAAATTTTTTGATCAACCACCTAGTTATGTGAAATAAGAAGTGAAAAAAATGCGTACAGGTTAAATAAAGCTTTATATGGGCTAAAACAAACATCTCAAGCTTGGTATAATTGTATAAATTTTTATTTTACTAATGTAAGATTTCAAAAATGCCCATATGAGCACATTCTCTATATTAAACTTGATAATGCAAAGAAAATTCTAATTGTTTATTTATATGTAGATTACTTGATCTACATAGGAAATGATCTAACATTGTTCGAAAATTTTAACAGGCCAATGACAGTAGAATTTGATATGACTGATTTAGGAATGATGTATTATTTTATTGGTATTAAAGTATTGCAGTAAAAAATTAGTATTTTCATCACATAAAGGAAGTACGCTTTAGAGATTTTGGACATATTTCAAATTGTGGATTGCAACTCTGTTGGAACTCCAATTGAACTAAGTCTGAAGCTCATAAAGGACTCTAAAAGAACAAAAATTAATAGTATACTGGAAGCTTAATATATTTTACAACAACAAGACCTGATATTATGTTTGTTGTAAGTCTTATTAGCAAGTTTATGGAATGTCTAGATGATCTTTATCTTCTTGCGGCAAAGAGAATCTTGTACTACGTGAAAGGTACACTTGATTTTGATATTCTTTATCCAAAAATAAAAATATTAAATCTTGTTAGCTTTAGTGGCAATGATTATGCATGAGACTTAAAAAGTAGAAGAAATACTTCTTATCATATATTTACGATGATTTTAGGGGCAATATCATGGGCATCAAAGAAGTAACAAGTTATTTCTCCGTCCATAACTAAAGTTAAGATTATAGGAGTAGTTTCTTGTGCATGTTAAGGTATTTGGTTGAAGAGAATACTCGAATTATTTCATTATTTCAAGCAGAGGTGATGTGAGTAACGAAAGGGAAAACCCATATGGGATTTTATTTTCTAATCTCACGGGAAATCTTTCTTCTTAAGAGGGAGAATTGGCCAAGGAAGGAAATTCATCCTAAATCGCAAGATATCTTGAGACATAGAAAAACTTCTTAAATATCAAATCTTATAAACAAGAAGAACACCTGAGAAAGAGAAAAACATCTTACCAAAATTTCTTTCCCTAAATTTTAATAATTAATTAAGATCTTTTATATTTAAAAAAGGAGATCAAATCTATCATATTTTAGTTGTAATTCTCTTAATTTTGCTAGTTTTTATATTCTATTCTATATTTAATTTTTTATGTAATTTTTCCACTAAATTATGATATTAATTTCCTTATTATTCACATGACCTATCCTATAAATATGTCATCGATTCTTATTTGCAATAATTCAAGTTTCAATCAATAAAATTATAAAATTTTAGTTTTCAACTAGTGAGATTTTTTTCAACCTTCTTGTTGAGTAGAAAATTGATATATACTTATCAAATTAACTTGTGGCATCTTCATCATTCTCTTTTTTTGAAATGATTTTAACTTATCAAGATTCTTCTTATAACGTTCTAATCAATTCATTTATTCATATTATCTTAGTTTTCACTCCCTATTGAGTGCTTGTCAAGTATGGAGGTTTATTTAGAGTTTTGAGTTTCTTGTTGCTGATGTATACGTGGGAGTTTTGATCATGTTAGGTGATCCCGAGTTCCACATTATTATATGTGAGATTTTAGATTCTATTAGTTGATCCTAGGTTTCGCATCAAGAGGCCTATACAAATTAATTGTGATAATAACTCAACCTTTAAACTGTAACAACCCGGCCTGAGAAAAATAAATCCAACACATTTACTTCTTAGAAGCAGAAAAAGCCGAAAAGATATCGTTTTGGGAAATCCCAAAAACGACGCCGTTTTGATATGAAGAAAGGAAAAAAAGAAGGAGGTGAAAACGATGTCGTTTTGAGCGTATCAAAACAGTGTCGTTTTGGTAACAGAAAAAGAAAAAAAAAATAGGGCAATCAGAGGCGTGTATACCTTTGGCCACCAAAGAAGACGATGAAAAAATTGGGACCTGCACACTGAAGAAGAAGGAAGAAGAGGCGTGTAGGGCTCTCTGTCCTCCCGCCTATTAAAGGAGAAAGGGAAGAAATCATAAAAGAGAGAGGAACATAGTCAAACGAGTAGAGAGAGAGAGAGTGAGTCGTGAAGAGAGAGAAAGTAGAGAGAGAGAGAGAGCGATAGGTAACAGATCAAACTGACAGCGAAGTAGGTTTGGTGTATGCGGCGTGCGGTACAGCAGGAGACCCATAACCAGAAGGCTGAAGAGAGTTAACATGCGCCGGGGTGCAGAGAAGAGGGTGAACTGCGACGATGGCCAAACATTGTTCCATATATCCACACCCTTCTCTGGCGGTTGATTCCACCATATTCAGGTAGGATCTGCGTGTGCGGCTCGTTTTATGATGGGTTCCGATCGAAGCATGCGGCACGTGGGTGGTTCTGGTGGTGCGTGCTGGCTCTGACAGTGGCACGTATGGCGACTGTGATGCTCCAGGGACAGCGCATGGTGAACCAAGGACACACGTATGGTGGCGTGTGGTGATTCTAGTGACCAGGATCATGCTACAGTAAAACTCGATCCCCTTTTTATATTATAATTATTTCTATAAGTGTCCGTCATTAACCCACATATTTTCTATTTATAAACTAGAGAATTATCTAAATAATACTAGATTTAGAGGAGAGAATAGATCCGAGCCAATAAAAATTCTGATACCTTTTGATTTGATTGTAGGTAAGGGATTGAGTTAGTCTCATTCATAGGTCCCCATATTTTTATGAAACCTTGTTTTTCGTTGAAACGACTTACTTATAGACTTTACAAACTGTTCACGTTTTCTACTACGAGTTTTACGAACTCATCATACGTGCGTGTGTGCAATTGCGTATGATTGGAGACTTACATGATGTTGTGTATGATGTATAATTATGTATTCATATCATTACTTATATGTATATGCAAATTTTATGCATGCTAGTTATCGAGTTGTAGGTGTGTGATGCATATATATATATGTATAATTGTAGGCTGTGTAACGTGTGTGCGTATGAGTGAACAACTTGTATATGCCTGCGTATAAAATATACATATGCCTTATGTAAATATATAAGTATATTCATGCTGTATGTGTTCCGTGTACATATATATTTATTTGAGTTGATAACTGTGCATATAAAGTGTATATATTGTGCTTATTGTGTAGGTATATTGATGCGTAGCATATATAATATATAAGTAGGTACATACCTGAGTATACCATCTAGTGATGAACTTGATTAGTAAAAGAATAACATAAGAATCCTTAAAAGACGAAAAAATTTGTTTAACTAATATCACCGAAGGATGGATGTGTGTGTGTAGCCTTTTGATGTATGACTGTGGTAAACCCTACCTGTGGATACGGCTTTAGCCAGACATGGCAAAGTGATAAGAACTGTGTACTATAACCTATGAACTGTGAACTGTAAACTGAATTGTAACGTATTCACGTGGTAGAGATGATCTTTACTGCCCTCGTTAATGTTGGTAGAAACAAAATCGCGTAATGAAACTCTTTTTAAGAAGATATAAATTGATATAAATGAATAGAAAATCATGAGTAAAAGTTAGGTACTGAAATACTGAATTATGTTATTTATGGAATTGTTTATGCCCTGAATTATAATACTAAAATAAGAAATTCTAAATGTTTATTGAATAAACTGATTTAGAATATTTAGTGATTGAGTGTGTATATGTCTTTGTTGTGGACATTACCCATTTTTCTTATTGAGTTCCTGAAGCTCACCTCAATTTACATCTCCCCCCAATGCAAATTAATCCAAATTAA
This sequence comes from Carica papaya, assembly GCF_054855325.1. Classification (NCBI taxonomy): domain Eukaryota; kingdom Viridiplantae; phylum Streptophyta; class Magnoliopsida; order Brassicales; family Caricaceae; genus Carica; species Carica papaya. Next base: position 16,716,675 of record NC_142317.1, read on the forward strand.
GAGCAAGTTCAAGGTCGAAGAAAGACTTTGAAGAACCTTTAGGGACAGTGAGAGTTCATTTTATAAAGTCAGTTTAATTATATTATAACGATGTAATGTAAAAAATTTTGTAAGTCTCATGACTCATAATTCCGTATAGGGGGTGATTGAATCTTAAATTTTTGCTTAGTGTTGGGTAAATTTATCAGATTATATGTGCAAAATAGCACTCATTTCTCAACAGAAAAAGTAGGTCGTTATATAAACTATCCAAGAATCCAATTTTACATGGTAAAAGCAAACATATATATATGTGAAATACCATTTCCTTAGTGATCTCACAAATGATTGAGTCATTGAATTGGTTTTATTGTCAAAGTGAAGACTAGATTATAGATATTTTAAATAAGCCTCTCAAGTTGGCTGCATTTGTGAAGTTGTGTGCTTTACTTGGTATTTTTTAAATTTCTAATTTAAACTGATTGTATAACATTCAGTTTAAGGGAAGAACTATTGAGATTTTATTATGTTTTGTTTTACTAATTCTTTAGGAGAACACATGAATTTAGGAGTTGTTAGTCATGTGTTAGTGGTGGTTTAATTTTAGTACTCATAGAGTAGTAGTGAATTAATCATGAAGTAGTGATGTCTTAATTACAGAGTAGTAGTGACTTAATTTCAACAATTATGAGTTAGTGAGTTAGTGGTTATTTATTTTTTGTAGCATTTGTTTATTTTTTTCTTATTTAAACTAATTAATTTATAGTAAAAATAACTTGAGTTCAGATCAATTCTTCTATACAGTTTGCATTACTTTGTTTCTACATTTATAATATTAATATTAAGTAAAACACCTAAAAATAAATAATTGATTGTTAATAAAAAATAAATTATTTTTTGCAAATTATATCAGCTTCTATTTTATCTTATGTAATAGGTCATATAATTCTTACATGTTAGGTACATTTTTATGTCAATTTTCATTTAACAAAATGAATATGAGGACAAAAGTGTACAATAATTTTCAATAAGATTTTTTTTTTTTACTTAATGTTAAAAATAGAATAATTTTCTATAGTATAAAAAATTTCGAGTCAAATTGTGATTTACTCTTCTTATATTTAGTTATTTGCTTTAAGTTCATATAATTGAATATCTTGATGTGTTAAACTACAAACTTAATTGTGGTATGCTAAGCATTATATTAGTTTATATTGTTTCCGTATTGAGTGTTACTATATATTATAATACACTTTTCTCTTAGATCATTAATTATATATACTATAATTTTAGTATATTTAAAAAGCATTTGGTCTATTAGATTAAAGACTACATTTAGTTACTATTTGAGCCTTTTCGAATGTACAGGCTTAAAATAAGACAAAAAATTACTGTCAATATTTGATTAAACTTCATGACAATTAACAACATTAATTATCTTCTACTAGCTGAAAATTTAGATCAATATTTAATTTTCTTGTCTCATTATTTGAGTTTATTTTTATTTTATTTTCATTTAGTTTCAATAGTGGTATTCGAGCTTCTCAAGAGTAAAAAAAAAAAAAAAACAACTAAACTACAAACAATAGAAAGCTTGTGAAAACTTTGTGCAACTATCAATTTCACGTCTTGATGGTCATTATGACCATTGAAGTATGATGATGTTGGACTTTCAAAGATCCAAAGTTGTATTATGGTTTCTAGAATAGAAGCACCATCAAGTATTACATTGACAGATGTCCATGAAACAAAGTTCAAGCATAGAAGTTAAAAGATCTCAAGGCGTTCCATTTATCTTTTACAGGCTATTGATCGCTCAATTTTAGAAACCATTCTTTGCAAAGACATTTCAAAGCAAATTTAAGACTCAATGAAAAGAAAGTATTAGGGGACAAGAAAAGCAAAACGAGCACAACTCCAAGCTCTTCATGCTGAGTTCGAGACTTTACATATGAAGATAGAAAAATTAATTTCAAATTATTTTTCAAGGGTCATGATAATTACAAATAAGACACTGATTCATGACAATAACTGGAAGATATTACTATCATGGAAAGGATACTTAGTTTTATGACAACAAAATTCAATTATGTTATCTGTTCAATTAAAGAATTTAAAGACACTAGTGAACTTTCGATCGATGAATTACAGAGTTATTTAGTAATTCATGAATAAAAAATAAAGCAACAGGACAAAGATGAGCAGACTCTACAAGTTTCATTTGATAATCAGTCTATGATATTAAAAAGAGATGGACAAGGAAGAGTAAGAGACACGATCAATAATAATGGTAGAAACTCGCATAAGAAATCTAAAGATTATCAATATTCTCATACTCGAGGAAGAGGAAGAGATCATGACAACAACCATTCAACTCATTCAAAGCCGAAGTCAGTAGACAAATCTAAAATTGGATACTACAAATGTCATAAGTATGATTATTATAAATTAGAATGTCAAACTAATCTAAATAAAGATGGTGGAAGATGATCAAATTTTATAAAAAAAAAGGAAGAAACTCTTTATTATTGGTCAGCTAAGTGAAAGAATAAGGAAATGAAGAAATTCATTAGAATTTATGGTACCTAGATATTGGATGCATCAACCACATATGTGGCTACAAGTCAACCTTCTCCATTCTAGATGATTCATATTGAGATTTAGTAAAGTGTGGAGACAATTCTAAAGTCTCAATTATGGAAAAAGGATAGGTGATCATTAAAACAAAAAAAGGATATTGTTCAAATAATTTCTAATGTTTTTTATGTTCTAGACTCGAAGATCAATCTTCTAAGTCTTGGTCAATTACAAGAGAAAGGGTATGAGATTTTCATTGAGAATGGAGTATGTCAGATTCAAGACGATAATTTGGGCTTAATTGCTCCATGTAAAATGATTGCTAATAGAATATTCCATCTCTATTTCAATAATATATAATAATCATGTTTCTCACTAAAGTAAGGAAGTGAAGCTTAGATATGATATTTTCGTTACGAGCATCTTAATTTTGGAGGATTAAGGACTCTATGAAAAAATATAGTAACACGACTATTTCTCAAATTTCACATCCTTTGCAAATATGTGAAGAGTGTATTGTTAGCAAAACACATCATCACTCATTTTTACGAGAGAAATCATGGAGAGTAAAGAAGATGTTGGAACTCATCCATTCTGACATTTAGGGACCCATAACACTATCTTCAAATGGAGTGTAAAAGCTACATAGTTACCTTCATTGATGATTATACTCAAAAAATCTGGGTGTATTTCTTGGAGGAGAAATTTGAAGCCCTTGAAGCTTTTAAGAGCTTTAAAGCACGTGTTGAAAAGAGATTGATAATTCAATAAAAACTCTCGCTCGGATTGTGGGGGAAAATATAACTAACAAGAATTTGCATATTTTTGTGAACTTCATGTAGTAAAAAGACAACTTATAGCAATATCCTCGCCTTAATAAAATGGGGTTTGTAAGAGAAAAAATTACACTATTATAAATATAGTGCGTAATAGTCGATTAAAATATTCACATTATGAATAGAAGTTCCATATTTGTAGTTCAAAACATGACTCTAAGGGAAGCAAGGAGTGGATAAAGACTAGTTATAGATCATTTTAGAGGGTTTGGGTGTCTAACATATGTTCATACTCATAACTAAAGAGGAAAAAGCCAAATGACAAGGGAAAAAATGTATTTTTCTTAGTTTTAGTGATCAATCAAAAGCTTATAAGTCTTATAATCCTAACACTGAGAAAATCTAGATTAGCAAAGATATTGTTTTTGATGAAAATCAATTTTGATCATGGAACTAAAATACCATTCAAGAACAAATTCCAATAAGTTTTGAGGGAGAGAATGGTGAAGAAGCAAATTAGCCTCAACAACGGCATGTTCTAATAGTTGTAAACTCTAAAAGTGCCCAAAATAAGAACATTTTAAATTCTCAAACTGCACCAACAATAAACAAATAAATTGAAAAATAGATGATTTACGTTCTCAATATATTTGAAGAAGACTAGCATGAATGTCAGATTATGAGGTAACTAAAAATTGGTCAATTTGAAGATCCTCTCATTCATTTTGTTTTGTTTTTAGATTGTGATATGAAAACTGTTAAAAGTGTTGTTAAAGATAGAAAATAACAAAAGATGATGGAATGATAAAATTGAAGTTATTGAAAGAAATGATATATGGGAGTTAGTAGATCGATATTCCAAAATAGCACAAAACCAGTAATGTAAACTAGGTTTTCATAAGAAACTAAAGAAAATGGAGAAGTAGATAAGCATAAGGCGCGTTTAGTGGTTAAGGGATACATAAAAAATCTTGTTTATTATTTTAGATTATATATTGCTATATTATAAAAGGATTTTCTTATTCAAGTGTCTAAACATTTTGGATGATGATTTTCGTGTGCTCGTCAATAGATAAACTTCAAAAGTTTTTATTAGTGTTTGTCGACCCCAATTTCATTATTTAATTATAACAAAAAATGTTACAATCAATCATACATCTGCATGAGATGTATGTGTATGTATCTATATTTATATATATATATTACATTTCTGGTGTATATATATATATATATATGTTTATTATATTCATCATTGAAAATGATGGTCAAAATCAATAATTTTTGGGTAATAAGTGTGCTGGAAGGCACGCGAGAGTTTCGATTATTTTTAAAACGAATTACATGTGTTTGTATCTTATAATGTTTTAATCACTCTGCCTCCGCTGAATTGTAATCTAAGTGATCCTCTTCATTATTTAATAGTTATTGGATCATATACTACAATAGAAATAAGTTTTTATTTTTATTTTTATTAATTTTTTAGTTTTAAACTAATTTAAAGTGTGTGTATATATATATATATATATACACACACACACATATGTATATATAATAATAGCTTACTCACTGTAATTCTACTTAATTTATGCACGTTGGGGAATAAGAGATACAATTACTAAGTAATATAATAATGATTATAATCTATAATGCTTTTTTTTTACTGGTTGGTTTATTTGCTAAGCATGTTCTTTCTTTGTTTTCGCTTAACAGACATGAAATAAGCTCTGACAATAAGTTATATATTAAATTTTAATTAATTATTTTTTTTTAAAAAAAATAGATGAAATAAAGTGAGTAGCTTGAGTGCAACACAATGCAACATAATTAAGGGTGTTCCTCCACTCCATAATTCCAAACATGTTATATGATAAATTCCCATCTAATTTTTATTTCTTCCACACACATTATATGTGTATATATATATATATATAATTTTGTATATTATGAGGTTATATAATAAGAGGTCACGTTCTTCCATCTTTTGATTTTCTTTTTGTAAAGTGTAAAATCAAATGCAAACATTTATAAGAATATTATAATATATAGTATTGAGATGCTAAATTATTTGCAGATGGAGAGAACAAATCCAAAAATAAATTGATCGAGTCCAAATAGAAGATAATAATAAAGTTCATCTTACTACTAAACATTATTTTTTAAAAATAATTTCTCATATTTAAATATATATTTAAAAAGTAAATCATATAATTTATTTTCTTCCAAACATAAGGTCAAGTACAATATATAATCTGCATCATTACATATGATTGATATTCGTAGAAAATAGAAATCAGCTATATAAATAGCAATAATTTCATGTGGGAAAATAGAAATCAGCTATATAAATAGCAATAATTTCATATGGGAAAATAGAAATCAGCTATATAAATAGCAATAATTTCATATGGGAAAAGTTGTGCACATTTTTTTTCCTTGCATTCTTTTTTGAAAACATTGCATTATAAAACCTTCAGGTCAGTAAGAAGAATTTCAGAGTTTAAATGATTAGATTTTTCATTCATTTAATGTGATTAGATTTCAATTTAAAGAATTGAATTTATTAATATAAAAAATTAAAACGAAAGGAATTTATTTTTATTGTAAATCTTATTGTTATTAAAATATTAAGATACTATAAATGTTTTATTACTAATCAAATACAAGTCTTATTTCAAATAGTGATAATGTTAGTTTTATGAATAATCAATTTTACTTAAAACTAATATACATTGTAAACATAATAAAGACAGTTTAAAAATACAATCTATTAGAAATTTTAATTAATATAGTTAATATATATAATAACATGGTTTTATAATATCAAATTATCATATTCTCGATAAAAAAAATATATATATAAATACCTTAAATAGGTAATAGATAATTACTAATATGATTAACTTATAAATTGTCTATTATTATATTCTAAAAATAGATAATTCAATTTAATACTGAATGCCATGACTTATTACCTATTAAAAAAAGAGATGCCTTGGTTTACGCTTTAATAATACACATAAAAATACACAAAGTTTATTTATTATGAATAATAATTAGTTGATAAGATATTTCATAAGAAGCCACCAATAATTAAATACACACACACACACACACACACATTCCAGTCATGCCAAGCTGAAGAATATAAGTTTTTTTTTTTTATTTTTAAATAAAAAAAAACTAACAAAAGTGACATCAAGTTTTGAAATAAAATATCAACTCAAGAAAGAAAACCCTCTGCCTCTAGTATTTGGAGACAGTTGTTAATCACGGATTAAACAGCGGATCACAAACTCTTAAGATGAAGAAAAGCCGTGAAAAGAAGTGTTTATCCTAAACGGGCATACCTGAATGAACTAGTACAGGAGATGAGAAAATACAAAGAACAAACAAAATTGCTATAAAAAAATGTTTAGAACATTGCCTTGGTTTCTCTTCTTTTCTATATTGAGACAATTCAACTCTCTCCCTATCCAATGTCCATCGGAAACCATTTACAGAATTCTGTTACTCTATACTATGTCCTTCATCATCTTTAAAATCTCCAAAACTGATCTTTAGGACACCATCAGCCTGACTCGTTTGCTCTTTAGATCGCCCTTTTATTTTATTTCGGATTTCACTTCTGTCTTTACTCATTACCACAAACTTAACTCAAACCAACATTTTTACTGTTTGTTTATAACACAAGTCATTAATTTATCACCACTGATCCAAGGGACACTTGTGCTTTTCACCATTTTCACACTTCTCCCAGTTTTAAGCCTTTGATTTAAAAGACCAATCGCATTCACCAGATTTCTTTTTCTGACTCTCCTCTTTCCCGTCTGAATTGAACTTCACATTTATTTCACAGCTTCATCTGAACCTCCACAATAACCATCGCATTTACTTCGTTCACTGATGAAACAAGTCATCAACCAAGGCCATGCTGATGCTCCGCAACATTTTCACAGTTCCTCCAGTTTTGCACCACTGTTGTTTGCAACACCAACCTCATCAGATTTCTTTTTCTTCGTTCGCTTTCTCTTTTTTTCCAGATTTTGTTTCAGTCTTTACCACCTCAACTTTGTCAGGGCCTCCACAGAAAGCAGAAGCTTTACTTTGTTCACTGATAACAGCAGCAGTGGATTCATCAACACTATCGCTGACGCCAAGGACATTCTGATATCTTAAACCATTTTCACTTGGTTCCTGCATTTTGCCAATATTCCTATCTGAGATGCTATCACCTTCATCTGATTTCTCTTTCTTGGAACTCCTCGTTGTTCCAGATCCAACTTCAGTGCTTATTTCCACAACTCCAACCGAAGCACCATGTACACCATCAGCTTTATCTAGTTCAGTGGTTACTGAAGTCATCAATTTATCAAAACCAAAATCTATACTAGGGGCAGTCTGATACTTCTCATCCATTGCACCACTGCTGTTTGCAACACCACCCTCACCTGATTTCTTTTTCTTCGTTCGTTTTCTCTTTTTTCCAGATTTTGTTTCAGACTTTACCACCTCAACTTTGTCAGGGCCTCCACAGAAAGCATGAGCTTTACTTTGTTCATTGATAACAGCAGCAACGGACTTATCAACACTATCGCTGAACCCAAGGACATTCTGATATCTTAAACCATTTTCACTCGGTTCCTGCATTTTGCCAATATTCCTATCTGAGACGCTATCACCTTCATCTGATTTCTCTTTCTTGGAACTCCTCGTTGTTCCAGATCCAACTTCAGTGTTTATTTCCACAACTCCAACTGAAGCACCACGTACAACATCAGCTTTATCTTGTTCAGTGATAACTGAAGTCATCAATTTATCAAAACTAACACTTATACTAGGGGCATTCTGATACTTCTCATGCACTGCACCACTGCTGTTTGCAACACCACCCTCACCAGATTTCTTTTTCTTCCTTCGCTTTCTCTTTTTTCCAGATTTTGTTTCAGTCTTTACCACCTCAACTTTGTCAGGGCCTCCACAGAAAGCATGAGCCTTACTTTGTTCATTGATAACAGCAGCAACGGACTTATCAACACTATCGCTGAACCCAAGGACATTCTGATATCTTAAACTATTTTCACTCGGTTCCTGCATTTTGCCAATATTCCTATCTGAGACGCTATCACCTTCATCTGATTTCTCTTTCTTGGAATTCCTCATTGTTCCAGATCCAACTTCAGTGTTTATTTCCACAACTCCAACTGAAGCACCACGTACAACATCAGCTTTATCTTGTTCAGTGATAACTGAAGTCATCAATTTATCAAAACCAACATCTATACTAGGGGCACTCTGATACTTCTCATGCACTGCACCACTGCTGTTTGCAACACCACCCTCACCAGATTTCTTTTTCTTCCTTCGCTTTCTCTTTTTTCCAGATTTTGTTTCAGTCTTTACCACCTCAACTTTGTCAGGGCCTCCACAGAAAGCATGAGCCTTACTTTGTTCATTGATAACAGCAGCAACGGACTTATCAACACTATCGCTGAACCCAAGGACATTCTGATATCTTAAACCATTTTCACTCGGTTCCTGCATTTTGCCAATATTCCTATCTGAGACGCTATCACCTTCATCTGATTTCTCTTTCTTGGAACTCCTCATTGTTCCAGATCCAACTTCAGTGTTTATTTCCACAACTCCAACTGAAGCACCACGTACAACATCAGCTTTATCTTGTTCAGTGATAACTGAAGTCATCAATTTATCAAAACTAACACTTATACTAGGGGCACTCTGATACTTCTCATGCACTGCACCACTGCTGTTTGCAACACCACCCTCATCAGATTTCTTTTTCTTCCTTCGCTCTCTCTTTTTTCCAGATTTTGTTTCAGTCTTTAATACCTCAACTTTGTCAGGGCCTCCACAGAAAGCATAAGCCTTACTTTGTTCACTGATAACAGTCGCAATGGATTCATCAACACTATCACTGACACCAAGGACATTCTGATATCTTAAACCATTTTCACTCGGTTCCTGCATTTTGCCACCATTCCTATCTGAGATGCTATCACCTTCATCTGATTTCTCTTTCTTGGAACTCCTTGTTGTTCCAGATCCAACTTCAGTGTTTATTTCTACAACTCCAACTGAAGCACCATGGACACCATCAGCTTTATCTAGTTCAGTGATAACTGAAGTCATCAATTTATCAAAACCAACACTTACACTAGGAGCACTCTGATACTTCTCATCCATTTCATTTTGTTTCACCAAATTATCAAGGCTGCTATTTGAGATACCATCACCCTCTGTCTCACAAGATTTCTTTTTCTTAGATCTGCTTCTCTTTTTTCTTGATTTTACTTCTGTCTTCATTCCCATGGCTCCATCAGGACCAACACAGATAACATCAGCTTTACTTCGTTCATGGATAACATAAGTCATCAATTTACCAACAGTGACACCCGGGGCACTCTGATGCTTTATACTTTCACTTTGTTCTTCTGATTTTCCATTGCTGCTATTTGAGATACCATCACCATCACCTTCAACTGATTTGTCTTCCTTGGATCTCTTTCTATCTCTTTCTATTTCAAGAGCTCCATCAGCATCTCCACAGGAATCAACAACTTTACTTTGTTCACTGATGATAATACAAGTCATCAACTCATCAACACTAGCACATCTATCAGGAACTCCCTGCTGTTCTACTTCATTTTTATTCTGTTTCTCCAATGCTTCAGAGCTACTATTTGAAAAAGCATCAATATCGCGAGATTTTTTTTCCATATATCTCCTTGCTTTTCCAGATTCAACTTCGCTCTTTATTTCCAGACCTCCATCTGATCTTCCACAGAAACCATTAGCTGTGGTTTGTTCACTGACAAGGACATTCTGACACTTTAGACCATTTCCAGTGTGTTTCACCAATTTCTGAACTCTTATGCCTTGGATTTCATTATCTTCCTTAAGTTTTATCTCCTTAGGTTGAAGGTTCTCTTCCCAAGATACCACTCCTGTGGTTACATCCTGCTTCACACCATTTTCACTCTGTTTTCCAGTTTCAGTTTCAGTCGTTACTCCGACAGCACCATCAGAACCTCCAGCAAAACCATCAGCTTGATATTTTTCACTTACAATACAGGTAAACAAATCAGCAGTAACACTGATGTCAGGGATACTCGGATGCTTAAAACAATTTTCATTATGGTCTTCCAGTCTCCCGATGCTACTATTTGAAGCAGCATCACCTTTCCTAGTTTTCTTTTTCCTAGGTCTCCTTTTCTTTTTTCCAGATTCAACTTCGGTCTTTATTTCCACGGTTCCATCTGAACCTCCAAAGGAACCATCAGCCTTACTTTGATAGCCAACAACAAGGACACTCTGATGCTTTACACCATTCTGTTTCACCAATTTCTCAACATCAGTATCTTGGATTTTGTTATTTTCATTCACCGACACGATATTAGATTGATAGTTCTTTTCCCCATATAACACTTCTGCCGTTATGTCCCGGAATCCATCAGAACATGCTCTGTCATTCCTTTCTCTAGAAAGACAACTCTCCAACTTTTCAACATTGTTGTTGAGTCCCTCAAGTTTTCCAATATTGCTACTTGAAATCCCATCACTTCCACCAGATTTCCTTTTCTTAGATCTCCTCTTTCTTGTGGATTTAACTTCAGTCTTTACTTCCAAAGCTCCATTTGAACCTCCAAAAAGATCATCAGCTTTACTTTGTTCACTAATGATGAGGATATTCTGATGCTTTACATCATTTTCACTCGGGTTTACAGATGTCTCAACATTAACACTCTGGATTTTATTACCTTCACACAACTTCATGATCTCAGAGCGAAGGTCCTTTTCCCCAAATACCACTTCAGTTGTCACATCCTTCAATCCATCTAAATCTGCATTGTATGCATTCCCATTATTCTGTTCACCAGGAAAAGAACTCTTCAACATTTCAAAATTGTTATCCAGTTCACTGTTAGAACCGAGGTTCTTCCCCATCCTACGATGCCGTTTCCTTTTCCTGGATTTTTTTTCTGTTTTCCTTTCTCCCAATCCAACTACTGCTGAATGGTTACCATTAGCTTGACTTTGATTCACTTCTGCTATGTGATATGGGGAGGGGAAAGGTGCGCTACAAGGAGGATGACAAATCAAAGTTAGCAAGCCCAAAGAAGAATGAGTAGAAAAGTTAAAAATAATAACAGAAAACGATCTTCAGATCTCAAATAAAAAATGAAAATTCTCACCTATCAGGTCGAGGTAGTTGAGAGATGCAAGGATTCTTTTCAGAGTATAAGACATTCAGATGTGAATGGTCCTCCTTTGTGATAGACTGACAGAATAAAGCATTGTCTCAAAGCAAGCACATATATTGTTTTTGCTCTTTTTAACGATAACGACAGATAAGCTCCCGTAAATTCTTAACTTCAACTCATCCCCATTTAATCCAATTCCCATAAACCCATCACCAATTGCAATCAATAAAGAAAAAAGAGTTTGTAGCTTTCTCCAGTGAGTTGGGAGCAAGATATCAAATGCTTAGGGAAATAGGGGCTAACCAAACCAAAAATAAATAAATGAAGAATAGAACCCCTAATTTGGTCCAGTTGAGTTTGGTTGAATAGAAAAATAGTTCGGTTTTGGTTTGGTTACAACTTATGTACAAACTAACATTTTTTAACACAAAAAAGAAAACCTGTAAAATTTGATAAGTAATTATAATATCTTTTTGTATTTAATAAAACTGATTTATTTAATGAAAAAATAACATACAAAAATATCTTTTAGTTTTATTTTTAAAACTTACATATATAATGCACATAAAAACATGTAGTAATCAAGGAAGAAATAAAATGATAATGAAAATGAGGGTTGACTTCAAAATTCTAAATGCTTTAATGTTTTTTTTGGTACTTAATAGCTCGAAAAACACACTGTCCACATATTTTCATGAATAAGAATTGAATAAATATATATCAATTCAGAAAATGAAAATTAAAAAGTATTGTGTAGCAAATGAGGTGTAAATGGTCCTATAATATATTCAGGAAATTCAAGAAAATTAAGGGCCAAACCCAAACTGAACCAAACCAACCAAATCACAGTAATTTGTTTCGGTTTGTTTTACACTATTTAGATTCAGTTTGGCTTCTAAAACTTATAAACTGAAATTTTCAGTTTGGTTTGAATATTCTTCAAATCAAACCAAATAAAACAAATTTCATACCAAACAAATGCTTACCGTCTCAGGGACGACTACGCCTTCTGGTGGTCTTGGAATGTGAGAATGAGAAACAGGGTATTTGTAGCAAACTGATCTGCAATTGAAAAATACACAAAAAGACTCCCACAAAATTATAGAAAGGTACCTCCTCAAGAAAGCAGTATTCACCATGTAAGAAGCTTACATCACTTCATTTTTTGAAATTGTCTTCATATTCTTGATTGGTGAAATAATTTCCACAGGCCATAAAATTTTATCAGAGATGCGGACGGACCCATTCATGCCATCACTGCATAATTCACAAAAACATGTTTACAGTAAGCAGGATCATTGCATAAAAGGTATTACGACAACTTGATCGATAGATGGTTTTCATTAGGTGCCAACTAACCAAATGGAAAATTTTTAACTGATAAAAAGCATGTTAGATCTCTAAATTTTGTGCCGTCAGTGAAACTATATTCTGTCTAGATGAACTCATGGTAACATTTGAGTTGAGAAAGGTTGAGAACCGTCCTCGGAGAAATTCCCAAGAAAAATCTCTTAAATATCCTCAATTTAGATTCAAACTATCGTACTTGGAAGCTATCACTTTCACTCAGAGAAAAGGAGTAATAACAAAATATTTTGAAGTTTATGCATATTCAATGATTTTTGTTAAACTAAAAATTGTAAAATTAAAGTTTTGGCTTCCAAGAGAATGCAGTTTACTAACAAAAGACTGTATTACAGCCATACAGAGAAACTTCAACCTCCAAATATATTGTTAGATGCATGAGAGTGCATAACAAAGTGCAAAGTTGAGAAATATTACATCCTAAGCCTCATGTTCACCAGTTGGATGTTTGATTAAAATCTTACAGAACTCAGTAAAATAGCCAAACTCACAAGATTCAATCAGAAGGCCATCCATTTTAGATGAGAGGCAACATAGTACCAAGTATAGAACTTCTAGCGTAATCCATATTAAAAGGAATGTTCTAAAAAATAAATGCCAATACTCTTTGGAACATGAGAAATTAAAGTGTTACATAGTTCTAAAAAACTGTTTCGAATCTTCACTTCCTAAATGCATGTCTTCAAAACACAAAATATAAGTAGTTCTTGGAAATGAATCAAGGTTTTGAAAATGGAGAGAAAACAACGACATGAGTTTCTACTTTTTTTTGTTCTTTTCAAATCCATACAATATCTTTCCAATTATTTTCTAAATCCTTTTCATTTTCAAACGCTACAAACATTCTTATGTATAAACATATATAAAGATAGAAAACAAAAACTCAAACAATTTTCTACAACTAAACAAGGCCTAACAAAAAAGAAAAAGAAACAATAGGCTAGAATTTGAACCTCTATAAAGAAAAAGAATACCTATAAAAAAGCAGGCAACTGGCATTTTAGAATAACAAAAAAAATATAAATGTATGAATTAGTTTCTCATAAATGGTTACAGAAGTCGTCTCCCTCACCAATCAACATCATATTTTCAGAAATGTCTCTAATTCTCTACGTAATTGTTATTTTGAAAACCTTCAATTCAATAAAAACAATTAAAGATTTTTTGCAACCTTAAGAAATTTTTGTAAGAATAAAAGAAAGAAATGGAACCAATGCTCTCAACATCATTTCATCAACATCATTCCTTGTGCGAGTTACTATATACTCTATCCATATTTCTTCGGTATACTTCTCCCCAACTTTATTTGTTGTCCTTGTGTAATTAAATATGTGATATGTATAACATATATTATCAATTAATCATCTTCGAAGTATCATATATATCTTGAATATGATCATTATGCATGATTATAAAAAAGAGAGAATTATTAAGTACAAATATGATTATGATAGATGAGAAAGTGAGAATTCTTTCATGATTTTGTAATTTTTCATTTTTTTTGAAGTTAAATATCCTTCACAGTTTCTAGTTTTCCTGTATTTAAGTTGTTGTATTCATATTTGTTTATTGAAATTATGCGCGTGCATCAATCAATATATATATATATGTTCTCGTTAACTTTAAATAATTGCAGAAGAAGGGAATGCTTATTTCAGTATAAATTTAAATAAAAATAGTAAATAGGTAAAAAGCAAATCAAATTCTTATGACATATTAGTTATGACAGTACAGTTTCATCACCATGCAGTTTGGCCTCGATGCAATCAAGACCATTGTAGTTTATTTTGTGAAAATTCAGCTATTGCGGTTTGTTTTGTTTTTATTTGAGATCATTTTGGATAAAATCATTAGTTTTTAAGTTACTATCTTATAAGTGATCTAAGGTTTTTCCCTCTAATTTTGATTTGTTTAACTTTCAACTTCCACATGTTCTTATTTAGAAGCTTAAACATATAATTTTTGCAATCTTTTATCTAATTCTGATTTGTTTAGCCTTGAACTTCCACATGTTTTTATTTAAAAGGTTGGCGACGTATCGATATCCTCTAAAAAGCTAACTATTTTATATAAAATGATAAAAGATCAGAATATGGGATTTGAATTGTCACAAAGTAAACCACATGGTTTTTGCTCGCAATAGAGTCAAATTTTGGGGATGAAACTGTAATTTTTCCTTTTAATTATTGAAAGTCTATATAGATGACAATCAGTTTCTATTATAACAATAAATGAAAATAAAATAAATTTAACTTATAATATATAATATATTTAAAAATAGAGCCCTATTTTATTTTTTCTTCGGTTATTTGAATGGTAGGAAAACAGTAGATATGATATTTTTGGATAACATTCTTGAAACGTTTTATGGGGGATGAAACTGTAATTTTTCCTTTTAATTATCGAAAAACTATATACAAGAATTAGTTCTATTATAACAATAAATGAAAATAAAATAAATTTAATTTATTTTATATAATATTAAAAAAATAGAGCTCCACATAATATATGAATTTATTTTATTTTTCTTTTATTTTTTATTTTTTCTTTGGTTCTCAGAATGATAGGCAAATGACAGATATGATGTCTTTGAATATCGATCTTGAAAACTTTTATCCTGCCCGTACTCCTAATTTTCGCACTTTGCGCCTTGAGTTCTCAGGTGTTTACACATATAAATTTTTTTTGGAGTTTCTCTACAATTTTAGGAAGGTGAAACCTCACCCTAAGTTAGGAGTTTTTTCATGGATTGTTGGACTAACTCATGGCATACTCAAAAAATTAAGAATTGATAGTAATATGCCAAGTACCGGCAAATAAAGGATTGATAGTAATAAGTGGTGTTGCATAGTCAAAAAATTAATACTAATAGAACTTATTTTATACCAAACTGGTACGTGACTGACTCACTGCAGTTCTTTCAATGGTTGCCAAGTTGTGCACTCTTTGGCTTTTGTTTAAAACAGTCAGGATATGATTGGGACTGCCAGAGGAACTAAGGCCTGCAGGACCCACATGCACGCCCCAGATCTAATGCTTGTATATAACTGGAGAATAACCACGCACCTTAATTTTGGATCAATTTCCAGCTCGATTTCACCCTTCTGCAACTCAGGCTGACTGCTTATCTGCTGGCATATTGAATTAATTTTTCCAGCTAATGGGTGTGACCTATGGATAAATAGGATATCCATACCAAAAGTGTTTCTCTGCCTCTCTCCATCCTAATAGCAAGAAACCATCATTTTCGTCAGCAGTTAAATATATCAGGAGAGTAAGATAGCAGTAGTGATAATTAAATATTTTTTCTGACATTAATACAGGAATTTAACATCATATAAAGAAAGTTCCATGTCCGAGTGCACATACAAAGAAGGAAACAGAAATATTATTAAAAAGCGGTAGGAAAAATAGAAAGTAGAAAGAAATAGAAATAGAAAGAATAAAATAGCCATAAGAACTAATAAAATCAATAAACAACACCCAGCTAATCTCTACATAAAATCGACAAAAAAAATATTCTTATAGTCCATGTGCCTTGGGTAAAAGATAAGCCAAAAGAGTCATAGGTCATACTCTCCCAAAGAAGCAAATTCAAGGAGGAAATGGTACCTAAAAATTTTTGCATTCTATATAACCACAACACCAACAATCCAGCATAGTTATGTTCCCTGTTTAAGGATTGAGTCACTGGGCGATTAGCAACAAAGTTGTCTTCCAGAAAGAGGTCACTACCCTTATTCTTATAACGTGAGTAACTTATTTTGTGGAAATAGATTACACCTCATCAAAGATAACAGCAACCTTGGGCTTTCATTCGAGAGAGTTCCAATCTCATAATTTGAGATAAATTTTAACTTATTTTTATTAATAATAAGCATACCCCTTTAAATAAAGATTATAATTGTTATTTATAAATCTTAATCTAATTAGAAGTTTAAGTTTAATTAGAAATATTTTATTAAAATATTGAAATTTTTTACTATTTAGAAATCCAATACTAATGGGAAATCATATATTATAAATACAATACTAATTAAAATGTGGATATAACAGACTCGTCGGTCTTTTCTTGTTGCTCAAAACCAGCATTTAATATAATTTCGAGCCAAAACAATCGTTTACATTAATGACTCAGAACAAACGGCTCATCGCAATTATAACACAACCTCTTCAGTCTCATTTCTGTTATCTCTATTTTTGTTAGTTTTTTTATAAATAGAAATGAAGTGTTACCAAATTGTGTCGTAACATTGTTACTCTATGGAGTCGGTTTTTTCTGAACTGAATTGTGGATTTGGTCACAGATTGAGAAAGATTACTATAATTATGTTTGGTCATAACTCACAACTACTCTTATCTTTTAAAAGCTCTAACCACACTAATTGCGTGCACAAGAGTGGTAGGTGACTGCATCTTGACTTCTAAACAGAGAAAATTGATCAGTCTTATTGTGAACAAATCAACTTGTTGATCACAAGACCATTTGCTTAAGATTGACTAATTCACTCAATGGGTTGCTTTGTAGGGACGGTCTAAATTGTAGGGTGCAATACTCCACAAACGTCTCCCATGTTATGTCTGACTCTTCATGCTGTAGCTTAAAGTACCAAAGTTGAGTTTCTCATAACATGTGAAAAAACTACTAGACTAACCTTGTCGGAGCCAGTGGTCCACTGATTAGTAAAAAATTGTTTGCATTGATGGCGTCATATCAAAGGATTTTTGTCCCATCGTAGATGGGGAAGTTCAACTTGGTGTAGTGTGGAATAATTTCTTTGTTTCATAGCTCTGTTTATAGTGCACGATTCCACCCAGTTGTCAACGTGACCGAATGGGACTGTCGGGCTATTGTCGCCTTCTATTCCATCCTCTAAATCCTAGCCGCGTGACTGGGTTGCTATTTGAAAAAGAGTCTTTAGTTGCTGAGACAATTGTTACAACTTACGATCCATCTGGGCCTTTAATTTAGTTATCAAATTTCTCAGTTCCTCGTGCAATCCTTACTCGTCCATGTTGTCTGTCTATGATACCAAATTATTATGTTCTCTGTTTAATGATCGAGTCACCGGACGATTAACAACAAAGTGACCTTTTAGCAAGGAGTTAATACTTTTATTCTTATTACGAGAGCAATTTATATTATGAAAATAGATTACAACTCATTAAAAGAAGTTACTACCTTGAACCTCGTTAGAGAAAGCTCCAATCTCGTAGTTTGAGATAAATTATGACTTATTTTTATTAATAACAAGTTTACCCATTTAAATAGAGATTATAATTCTTATTTAAAAATCTTAGTTTAATTAGGAGTGTAAATCTGATTAGGAATACTTTACAAAAATTTAAAAATTTTATAGTATTTAGAAATCCAATACTAACGAAAAATTATATATTATTTAGGAATGTAAAACTAATTATGATTCTATAGTTATTATTAGGAATTCAATACTAATGAGAAATCATACACTACTTAGAAATTTAATACTAATTAACATTTTATATTTAATTGAACTTCAATCTTATTATTTAGGAATCCAGTACTAATTAAAATTCTCTGTTTAATTGAAATTCAACCTCATATTAGCCGTTGCCTTGCCTCTTGTCGCATCTTCCATATTTATGTCCTACAAATGCGTCCATAACAAGAACAACACCACCTCCACAACAATCTATCCTCCTTTTCCTTCCAAATCCACAAAGAAACAGGTACTAGGTGCTCAAGGTTTCAAAGAATAATTTCCAAGCCATATCACAGTGCAAAAGTAGATGACCATACGACTCAACATCATGAGAAGGATGTTCATTCTTGAGAGTATTGTAGTCAATGGTTGGTGGAGGGTTTTTTTAGCCATTAGCAAGGCGTGCAATTTGAGTATGGGGGAAGGGAGAAGGGCAACATTTGCAAAATCTCGCTAGCCAAAGGCGGAGAGATGACCAACAAAACTTTCTCCAGCTTTGGAAGCCTAGAATTTGGAGACTGACAGGGCAAAGTTTCATTGCTCTATGTGCAACCAACATTTTTAGCCTTCAAGATATGTTCCTTCAATGCTCCTCGGAGAAACACAGAGTTCATGCGAGTCATATGCCTCAGTGCTGCAGACGAGGTCGACAACTGGAAGGAAAAGGAAGAGTTTCCGTCTTCCCCACTCCCTTAATATAAGGTTTCTTTTCCACAGCCTACCCGTCTGTTTCCTTTACTAGCCTCTTAGGTTCTCCTGTTCTCATGCAAGTCTTTAGTGTTGATAGAGGAGACTGCCAATGCTTTATCAGTCTTCTCACATCAGGTAGGAGCGATGTCTCCAATTAGGTCAAGAACAATATTGTGGAAGTTCATATGGTTTTGAGACTCGAGCCACATCTTTTCTTTGGCTACAGAAACTAAGTGCAAATATATGGAGAAATCTTTGAGATTAACAGGGAGTCATAAAAGTAAAGGAACGAATGTAAAGATAGGGAGCCGAAGAGGCTGGAATGTTCGGTTAATTATAATAGGAAAGGGAGAGGGGAAATTTTGGCAGGAAAGGAGGATGAAAAAGCACTTTCTCTTGTGATGATAAATGATAATAGAGTTATCTATTTTAATTTGAGGGATCTTAACAACAGAAGCAGTAGACCAGCTCAGAAACTACCTAAAAGAATGGAAGGTCAATCTTGTTTCCCTCTAGGAAATGAAAATTAAAGCTTAGGAGGATGATTTCATCAGAAGTCTGTGGTACGACCAATAGGTTAGTGGGTTGAGCTTTCGGCTATAGGGGTTTCCAGGGCAGTTTGATTTGTGGATACCAGGAGAGAGATTTGTGGGTCAAGCTTTCAGCTGCAGAAGTTATATTTTTTTAAAAAACTTCATTTATATTTTTTTATATTTTTTTTTGAAGTTCAAGTTTTCTCGAAAAATTTCCCTCTCCTTTTTTCTTGTCTACAACTTTTGTTTTGTTACACATAAATTTAGAAGAAAGTTCTCATAAACCTGAAAAGAATATATATATATATATGAACTAAGAATAGAAATCGTTCACGTATGTAACCAAGAAATATTTGCGCACAAGACAGTACAAGAATGGGATGTGCAAACTCCTTTTCTTGCGTCGAAGACTAAGAAGACGAATAATACTCCATATGATTATTTGTTCAGCTCATTTCTCCTTCCTTTTATTCTCTGCTTATTGACCTATGCTTAGTAGTTCCTCAAATTTAATTCCAGTAGAATATAAAACAGAACTCCTAGTTATTAATAAATCCTGACATTCAAATCAAACAATAGTGAATGTTGTCAACCCCACCCTTTCCAATTTATTTGAATTAAAACAAAGGAACAAGCGAAATCAGTTTAAAATATACATGATCAGGAGTACATCCTAAAAATGATTCTGGTAGAAGGGAAGAAAACTAATTTCTAACTTATGGAGGAGGCAGCCTAGAGAGAACTATCTAGAATCCTCTTGTTTCGAGAGAGACATAGGAAAAATGAGATTTTTCATAAGATAGACAGGAGCCACCATAGAATAATTTTATCTCTAAGGTGGTGGATGGAGGAGTGGAGCATGATGTGGGCAATGGTTTTAAGGAAGCGGTTTAAGGATTATTATCATTAGTTGTACTCAAATGAGCAGAGGATTGGAGACCCAATCTTACTGGCGTGGATTCGATAGGTTTGAACTTAGAGAGTTGTTGTGGTTACAGAGATCTTTGACACCTGAGGAGATTTAGGAAGCTCTTATGAGCTGCAATGTTGAAAAACCCCCTGGATTAAATGGTTTTTCTTGCAACAGAAGGAGATTATCAAGGATGCTTATGACATAAAATTTGTCCCACAGCGGCTTTGCTAAACTCAACATTGTGGTCCTTATTACCATAATTGCAACGAATGTAACGATTTTCAATCTGTTAGTCTTGTTGACAATATTTACAAGTTCATCGCCAAGGTGCTTTTAATCATATTAATCAGTGAAGTGGTGGGAGTGAACTAACATTCTGTTTTAAAAGGGTGACAAATCATAGACACAGACTTGATTGTTAATGAAGTTATCAACTCGATCCTCAAGTCTAGAATAGGAGGTATCTTGTGCAATGTTGATATTGGAAAAGCTTATGATCATGTTTTTGTGCTTCTTGCTCTACTTGGATGAGTTTTAGTGAAAGACGGTGCAAGTGGATTAGGAGGTATTCATTGCTTCTTTTTAGCTTATAAGGGTCTGACACAAGGAGATCCTTTTTATTTGTTCCATTTCATCTTGATCATGGAGCCTTTAAACCGATTTTACCAATACCCAAACCTGGTTTGAAGCTATTTAGTGTGAGTCTCTTTGGAATGAAATTGAGAATCACAAGAAATACAACCTCATTGCTTGGATACAGTTAACAGGTCATCATGGAGAGGCGAGCTTGGATAAAATCTTTGAACCAATGAACAGATCTCTTTTGGCCAAGTCGCTATGGAAATACATATCGTCAAAGAGGGGCTTATGCAAGGAAGGAAGATCTCGTGGCTAAATATGGGGTGGGGGGGAGAAGGAAAGAAACTGAGACATTCCCACAACACACATCTCTGGAAAATTAATATGATATGGAATAAGTTTATGGATTTGGCGTGGTTCTAGGTTGGTGACGGTCAAGGAGTTAGCTTTTAGTGTGACTATTGATGCAGGAAGATACCCAAAAACCTTAGTTTCACAAGTTTTTCGAACTCTTTGAGGCCTCAATTAAGTGACTGCGCGACATTGAGATTACCCTTATGCTCCCTCTGGGAACCTAGCACTGTTCCATAACCTTAATTATTAGGATATTGATCACTTTATTGGCCTAGTCGACATATAATCACATCTCTTATGGGATCCTAGACAAAAAATGTGGGCAATTTCTAAAAATGCTGACTTCTTGGTGAAATCCTACTACCTCAATCTTGTGTCCCAATTTGCTATGGCCTTTGAATTTCCTCCGAAACAGATGGGAACAAGAAAGCTTCCCTTCAGATGTCATTCTTTTCTTGAAAGTGGCACGATGGGAAAATTCTTGCTTTGGATGATACGAGTAGAGATGATACCATCATTGTTAATGGTTGTCCACTTTTGCTTGCAGGAGAATGGATCTCCTATCAGAAGTGTACGGGGCTCCAATATCTCTTTACACAACCTATCTTCAGTGATTAGGACTCAGTTGTGGATGAAATATGGGCTTGGAAAGATATTTCAACCAACAAGTATAGAAATAATCTCATTCCACTTATATCGTAGGTCATTATGTGGATTACATGGAACAAAAGAAATAGAATTTTTTGCGACAAAGTTTCTTAATTTGTCGATATCAAAGAAATTAGTTCTGGACCTCAAGTTATTTGTTTAGATGTCACTCTATGCTTTATGGAGAGGACATGTGAACTTCCATTGATCCTTTCACTTCTGCTTCTTGGTTCTTGTTTTATATCCTTCTCTTTTTTTTTTTCAAGTGAGAAAAAAAGTTCTATTGAGAACTTCTTGCAAGAAAGAGGTTCCAGGATATATGACCACCACAATGATTTAAAGAAAGCACTTGGGATCTGGGGTAGAGTATGTTCGGAGGCAAAGTTAGGAAGGGTGATTCCCTCACCCAATGATCTTCGGGAAAAGGAAAATCTCGTCTGATTTCATTTCATGCTAATTTTCCTTTTTCCCTTGCTTCCTCTTTCTTTCCTTTTCACAATTGTCTTCTAGAGGAGCATGTCTGATTTCATTTCATGCTAATTTTCCTTTTCCCTTGCTTCCTCTTTCTTTCCTTTTCACAATTGTCTTCTAGAGGAGCATATACGTGTCTGTGTTTGCGGAACAACTATAGACTTGGAATTTGCACATGCATATTAAAGTTTGAATCAACATTAATATCAAGTATTACCGTCAATTTGTGCTCCACTTTTGCAATCTCTTCAAGAAGACGTGACTCCTCGATAAATGGTAATATACAAGTAGCCTGCAAAATCAGAGTAAAAAAACTAAGCACAACTGTCATTCAAACAGGATTTCAACCTGAACTAAACTTCAAAACAGAACAAACTATTTCAAACATAACTTCTGCTGGAGTTCAACAATAAGATCATAAATTTTCAAAGTTAACGACAACACAAAAACATGAAACTTAGAAACCTGAAATTTACAAATGGTGCTAACATGTATGCAGGAAAACAAAAATATATAGAAATCTACTTAAAACCTCAAGTACAATGCACAAATTTACATATGCAGGTGTCTGGACCGTCTGCATGGTCAAGGATATAGCTGAGGTTTTCTAAGATGACCCTAAATGAGGTGGAAGCATTTTGTTATTTTCAATTATTGCCCCTTTAGAAGTGAAAAGATCTTTCTTAATGGAGTCACATTGTGCTGTCAGAAAATAACTGCCAACATGTACTAATTCTTTTTGGAAGATGCAAGCTCCCTCAAAGGTAAGATCTTATTTGGACTGCAGTACTTCACCTCAGTACTTAACATGATTAATAGGTGCTCATAGGTGATGTCCAAATAGAGCCACTTTGCAGATATTTATCTAATATATAATAGGAGATTAGAGGCTAGGGTCATTTGTATTTGAACTCTGAGGTTATACTTTTTTTTAAAAGAAAAGAAAAATAATATTATTCACATAGATACCAAAGGGATATCACCTAAGTACAAAAATTAGTTACAAATCAATCAAGTGGTTCATAACAATCCCAAGATTCTCCCAATTTTTGATATCATGACCTAATAAAATAGAACCAAAATTGTGTATCCATCTATTTTTAACATGTGTAAAATTAGTCTCATTGTCCTCAAAAGCTCTCGCATTCATTCTTTCCACACAACCCAAAAAATGGTTAGTGGAATAAGAAATAAATGTCTTTTCTTTTTACCATGCCTAGGCCCACAATTCATTGCTCACGTTTTCAGCCATAACCCAATTCAGCCCCAGCAACCCTTAAAACAGAACACCATAAGCTATAAGTCTTTGGGCACCATAACAGTAAATGATTACAAGTTTCCTCATCAGATTTGCACAAATAGCATCTGTTAGCCATGGTAATTCTTCTTATTTTAAGCATATCTATAGTCAAAATGCATTCTTTTGCAGCTTTTCAAGTCCGTTTAAAGGGAGCAACTTGGTTGATACTGCTGCTGTCCCTCTTACGCAGGACTGTGTACATAGACATCACAGAAAAACCTTTCTTCTCATCTGGTTTCCACACTCTCTTATCTCTGTTATCATTCAGTTTTTCACTGCCAAGGCACCATAGCAGATTGCAATACTGATCAACTTCCCAGTCCTGTAAATTTCTTACCAGTTTCACATTCGAGATCCACTCCTCCCCCACCTTATCGTAAATATCCCTCACCTTAGCCTCTTTATCACAAGCAATTTCAAAGATTCTAGGATAGCAATCTTTAAGCTTATATCTGCCCACCCATTCATCATACCAGAAACTGATATCCACCCCATTCCCCAATAGCCACCTGACACGGTCCATAAAGGATAAACTGTCATTATTAATTTTCTTCCAAAGGCTCAAACCATGCGATTTGAATCTTCCCCTCCTACCTCTCTCCTTCTCCCAATTTCCCCACCTTGCTCTCACCACCTCCCTCCATAGCCGCCCCTCCTCAACAAGCGATCTCCATAACCATTTCCCTTGAAAGGCACGGTTTAAATCCCTAATAGACCTCAAACCCAGCCCGTCACATACCGGTTTCTTCACCTCCTCCCACCTAATTAAATGGTTATTTCTATTCCCCTCATCATCACCCCAAAGAAATCTACATTGGATTCTTTCAAGTTTATTAGCAATGCTGACCGGGATGGTTAAAATAGAGAGATAGTAAATAGTTAAGTTTGCTAACATGCTTTTTATCAAAGTAAGTCTACCCCCTTTTGAAAGAAAATTTCTCTTCCACCCCACCAATCTTTTCTCAAACAACTCCACAATAGACTCCCAAGTTTTCTCCCTAGTTTTCGTATTTTTGAATTTGGCCCTAAGAGGGTAAGCCTAAGTATTTGATTGGGAATGTAGTAGTCTTACACCCAAGCACTATAGCCGACCTCTCCTCATCCATTCTATCACCAATTCTAACCACCTCCATCTTTCTCATGTTGATTTTAAGGCCGGACACCATTTGAAAGCAAAGGAGGATGCATATCAAATGTAACATAGCATTTATAGAAGGTTCACAAAAAATAAGAACATCATCTGCAAAGAAAAGATGAGAAATTCTTATCCTCTCCTTCCCCCTCCCCACCTCCACCTCCTTCAATAAATCTAACTCCCCTGCCCTCTCCATCAATCTATTACCATCATGGTAAGGAAAAGTAAAGGTGACAAAGAATCCCCTTGGCGGAGACCTCTAGAAGCATTAAAGAAAGAAGATGAACCCCCATTCACCATAACCGTGAAAGAGGTGGTAGATATGCATTTCATGATCCAACCGCGCCATTTATCTCCAAATCCCATTCTCATCATCATGTAGCCCACAAAATTTCAGCAAATATGATCATAAGCCTTCTCCATATCGATTTTACACAATATGCCCTCTTTTTTCCAGCCCCACCAAATCATCCACAACTTCATTGGCAATCATCACAACATCAAAAATTTGCTACCCTCACCAAAAGCATTCTGGTTTTCACCAATCACCTCCCCCAAAACCTTAGAAAGTCTCTTTGCAAGCACTCTAAAAATCAATTTGTACAAACTCCCCACCAAGCTAATCGGTCTAAACTCTTTTATATCTTTCGCACCTGTTACCTTAGAGATAAGCACCAAGAAAGTCGAGTTAATGGATTTGACAAAACACCCCGTTCTATGGAACTCATTAAAAACATCAAGCACATCTTTCTTAATCACGTTCCAAAAAAACTTGATAGAATTTCATATTGAAACCATCCAGACCCGGTGCCTTCTCCCCATTGCACTCATCAAGGCATCCCTTGATTTCCTCTTCCGTGAACGGAGCCTCCAAACCATTTCTACTCTCATCCCCTAGTCTCCTAAAATACAAATTATTAAGGTTGGGTCTTCTAAATTCATCTTCAGAGTAGAGATGCTGGAAAAATTGTTTGGCCCCCCTCCTCATACTCTCCTTGCCTCTCACAAGTTCCCCATTACAGCAAAGTTTCTCCACATAGTTGTTTTTCCTATGGAAATTAGCTAAATAGTGAAAATATCTTGTGTTTCTATCCCCCTCCTTAAGCCATTTCTCCCTAGCTTTTTGTCTCGAAGACACAACCTCCAGATTCATCACTGCAACCACCCCTTTTCTTACTTCCTCCCTCCTTATCCTACTCTGCTCACCCAAACTGCCCTCCATCTCTTTACCGTCAAGGTAGCCTAGTTCTTTAAGATTCTCATTTAAAGCCTTCTCTGATCTGCTCTCCTCCTCCTTTGACCATCTCTTAATTTCATTTTTAAGGAATTTCAGCTTTGAAGTAAAGATGAAACTGTTGGTGCCCTCAACCGTATTCTGCCAACAATTAACCACCATACCCTGAACCCCTCAACGAACAGCCACTTGTTGTCCAATGTAAAAGGTGTGGGACCCCATATAATGCCTTCCAGGACAAGGCATATTGGGAAATGATCAGATATAGGTCGGCTAATGACTTTTTGGCTTAAACCTGCAAGCTGCATTAACAAACAATTAGAAATAAGGAACTAGTCAATCCTTGACCAAGACAAACACTCCCTGCCACTCGACCAGGTCCACCTCCCGCCCCCAAGTGGGTGATCCACAAGTTCCAGCATATCAATCATCTCCTTAAACTTCTCATTCTCTCCCATTCTAGTACCCATCTCTAACCTCTCCCTCATGAGTAAAACCATAGTAAAATCTCCTCCCACCACCCACCTCTCACCCCACTTCATTTAGCCCTCCCCAACTCATCCCAGAGCCACTCCCTCTCCTCATTATTCCCTCTATAATGGATACCAGAGAAGACACACCTCTCACTATCCCTGCAGCCCTTAATCACACATCTTTTGCTAGTAAGAGTCTAATTTCAAGTTCTATCAATAAACTCAACACCCTCTATTCTATCCCTTCAAAACACATCCCAAACAATTTACTCACCTTGACTAAATTCCTCACGACCCACGCCAAGTATTGCTCTGCCAAGTCACCATCAGCCAAGACCAACATCTCCCTTGAAAGGTGATAAGTCTAAATAAGCTACACATCCAGAACCCCTCTCTCATCATCCTTCATCATCTCGAATTCAATCAGAGCCCTATCATTTCCGGAGCTGTCGCTGCTAGCTCTAACCTCAAATCTGTCTTCTTCAGTCATCCCGACGACTCCTCCCCCTTCAGCAGATAGAGATGTGTCCATCGAAATACCAGACAAAAAAGAGTTGTCCATATAAAAATCCTCCTCCCTCTCGTCTTCATCTGACTCCGCTCCTTCAATAGCGTACTCCCCCTCGAAGCAATTAGGTTTTTCAGAATCAATCTCACTTATACCCTCCTCAGCACATTTAATCTCCCTTTTATTAGTTGTTAGTGAGTTGGACAAACTTTTTTTGGGCTATCAGATTTTCTTTATTTTCCTCCTGACCCTTTGCTTGCTCGTTTCTGGGACATCAACCCATTTTCTTTTTTCAGCTCAAGAATATTTGCCTCTTGAGTTAACCAATAACTCACAGAATTTTCTCTCTCAACTTTCTTCCCGCTTACTTACTCCCACGTGACACCCCACGTCTCCCAATTTGAAATTTGAATTGGCCCGACCCATACCTATTCAACTCAAGGAGGCAACCTGTCCTACCCGACTCGGCATTGCAATAGGCAAACGAGGCACCTCGGCGAAAGTGGGCGACTTCTTCCCAGTTCTCAGCTCCAATTCCAAGTTACAACCTAAGCATATGAACAACTCAGCCGCCTGCCCAGTCACCACAACCCCAAAATTACCATCGGCCGGATCATTCACCTCAAACCCTTTAAACTCTTCAATCAACTACTCAAGGGGGAAAAGCCTTATACCAACCACCTCATGCACAACTTCTATAAACCGCCACCACCCCTCCGCCTTGTTTCCTTCCGATACAAAAACACTATTCATTCTATTGTTAGAACCCTCTTTCACCTCCAAGAACACTAGAAAATTACCGCACCTATTTCCAACCAAGGTCATGCACTGCACAACGATCTCCAACTACTTCTACAATAGCTACTCCACGCCCCTTCAAACATCTCCTATCTAAATTTTTTAAAGCTCTGGAGAAGCCAATCCACATCCCCTTTCTGAAAGAAATGGACTTCCAGAACCCCCTTCCATTCTCATACATCCGAACTCTATTCCCCTCCTCCACCACATTGAAAGTTTTTTGCTCAACCGCTAAAAATTTCCGCCGACCCACTGGCATTATATGTGAGTGGTCCGTTGTCACGAGATTACCCACGCAAAAACCAGATAACTCTCTCTAAGACTTTCTCTCTCTAAGACTCTCTCTAAGACAATATTTTCAAAATTTTAAATATTGGAATGGCAGTTTCAATCTACTTTACCCAAATCGAGATCTTTCAATCAGTTAACGCAAACCCGCTACTTTGAGGTCATACCTTGAAACAGGTTATTTGCCCTCTTTGTTAGCATTGGGTTTGCCCGTGCAATATTGAGGTGTTTCTTTTTCCTATCTATCTGAGGGATTTTGTCAAGAATAAGGAGCAAGAAGTATTGTTGATAAAAGCACTCTTCAAATCTCATGTTAGCCATACTCATGTCATTTGGTATAGATCCTATGTGCGGCTTCTTTATAAGCTAAGGAACATGGTTCTTTTGGGAAAGCCTTTATCTATTCTGTAAAGAAATTGTGAGGATGCCGAATTTTAAAATCAGCAATCTTTTCTTTCTAGGTTTTCTTCCTCGATTCTCTCCTATTTTGAGAGAATACCATATCCTTGCTCTTTATAATCTCTTTCTCTTTCCTACTTAATAATATGTTCTTTTTCTATTAAAAAAGAACTCCAATGGAGCACATTTCTAATTGACTGATGATATTGATTCTGTTTATGAACCGGATAAATTTTGAGAGAACAAATATTTTTTGGACAGAAGAAACACCTGATATTATTTAATGAAATTGGTACAAACATGCATATGAAAATTCAAAATTAACAAATACCTGCCAAGGAAAAAGTTTTCCTTCCATATCGACCTCGAAATCTGCCAAGTAAATCTCATAAGCAAACCAAAAAAGGAGAATAAAAGCCCCGAGACTTTGACTCTGATGGCAGTACTCCCTCTTAAGTGATAATGATTTTTTTTTAAATAAAAAGTGTGAAAAGTATTATTAACAAAGTACCAAGGAAGCACCACCTGTATACAAAGAATTTACAATTGTGTCAGAGTGTCAATAACATTCCCAAAATCCTCATATCTAATAATGTCATGGCCCAACAAGATAGAACCCAACTAATGAAACCATATATCTTTCAATCTATGGTTCTCAACCTCTTTACCTTCAAAAACTCTAAGATTTCTTTCCTTCCAAAGGATCTCAAAAAATGGTCGATGGAATAAGCTTTACAAATTCTCTCTTTTTACATACCCCATGCCAAGCCCATATTCAAAGGGCCATGCTAGAACAGCCATGCTCTTCAATCAGGGAGACATTGAGGGTATATCTAAAAGAACAAGAAATCAGTGTGATTCTTACCATCAGGGTAAAAGTCCAAAATAGGTGATGCCACATTCGTCATTAACTCCCTGTAAGACAAAGGAAGTGCGTGTGCACTGCATGTGCAACCCTATGGTCAGACATTGATTATTTAAACGTAAAGGCAAAAAGTACACAAGTTAGATCCAAGACCTTGCAGCAGGCAACACAGCCATCAGTTGATCCAATGGCTTGAATGGCTTCCCAAGGGTGAATTGAACTTCTAATTGATCAATACCACAAAAATCCGAAGCAAAGGGCGCATAATGATAAGGGTAAAACCTGCACATTTGAGAACATATTGATGAGAAAGTATACTCAGGGAGATATTGCATACAAAAAATGGAGAAGTTGAGTAACATAATCACAGGTGAGATTATCCTCATTGCCCCAAGGCCAAAAGTCCTTCTCAGGTACAAATGTGCCAGGGAATTGTTCCAATTTTCTTTCTCTTTAATAATGAAATATATTACTGAAGGACAGCAGAATTACAAAAGAGCAAGGATAAGACATCCTAATTTTTAGTCCACTACTTCGATAGCAGCACACAATGGTTAGTTCAAACTTAAGTGAATAGTGAACCATTAAAGGAAATTTAAGTGGTTAGCACAGCGATTTGCTCAAGGGTTCACATTCAATGTTTACCAGGATTTGCTTCTTCTGAGACAAAATTCAAGTCACTGATTAATGATTATTTTAAATTTTGCATATGGATCGGATCTCTATTTTGTCTTCAAGCTTTTTACTTTATATATTGTGTTTCTTGATTCCATGTTATCGGTTAAAACTTGAAAATTACAAAAAGAAGAAGGATGAAACATCCTCATAAAGCCTCCTAACAACAGAGGATAAAGATAAAAAATGGTAAATAAAAATCAACACAAAGTAGCTCCCTGATTTTGTTGAACTATAATAAAGATATATCTCCAAAACAAACATGTTCTTTTGCCCACAAAGAGTCCAAAAAAGTAATTTTGTCCCAAAGAAACTGAAGAGGGACGTGGCATTCCTCAAACATTCTATGACTATGCACCATCCCACCAACTGCAAACTAGGCTCCTTTCCAGAGGATCCTGGCTTCTTCAGTCACACATTCCCTTTCAAGAGGTGAACCAGAAAACACTTCAAAGAAGGTGCAGAAACCCACATCAAATCAGAAGTATCAGATATGTAGTCCGAATTTACCAATCCACATCACAAAGGAGTAAGGGACCGTTAGATTCCTCCTTCCAGAAATACATAACACAAATAGTTGGGAACGACTTAACCACCGAACTTGCAACAAATTATTTGTGATAAGCTGTTGAAAACAGCAACCCAAGCAAAACATTAATTTAGACAGAACTTTCACCTTCAGAAAAGCACAGAAGAAAAACATATTAGATATGGTTAAAACAGGATTTAACCTGTTCATGCTATTTAACCTGAAGAATCGAATTTCAAAACTATGCTATTTAACCTGAGAATAAAAGTGCAAAGGCTCCAACACATTAAGCAAAGATAACATATCAATAGATTCCTAATCATTGAGGTTTTTGAAAAGTGCATTCTCCATGAATAGATCATGGAGTAGCTTCAATGATCATGGAGTAAATTTTTTGTTCCATGAAAAGTGCCCCTAGCTTCAATGATCATGTATCTATCATGAATAGAGGCTTGGGGAAAGGTTGGGCAAAGAAAGATTGCCCATTCAAGTTTCTGTCATCGACAAAGAAGGGAATATTCACCAACCCTCACATAGGTAAGGGAATGAAAAGAAATAGAGTTGGAAGATGGATCTCTACAGACTCCTTCTTGTGCAGCCCCTAGTTGCCCTTATCACCATTTGCCACGAGAAAGAGGTTTAAATGGAAAACACCATAACCACTTTGCAAAGAATAATAGATAGTACTAAGTTAAACATGTTTGAGAAATTATATATGAATAACAGGGTCAGCATAAGCATGAACTCTATCTTCACCAATCTAATTTCCATGAAGGAAAGGTGATGCAGAACCTGGATCAACACATGCAATCCAAAATTTCACATATAACACTAGTATACACAAACGTAAATGTCTAAATAAACCCCTCCCTACTGAATCCACAATCAACCTGTGATTGAGAATTAAAAAAACTAAAATAAACGAACTGATTAGAATATCA
Organism: Carica papaya; assembly: GCF_054855325.1. NCBI lineage: Eukaryota > Viridiplantae > Streptophyta > Magnoliopsida > Brassicales > Caricaceae > Carica > Carica papaya. The sequence goes on from NC_142317.1 coordinate 16,748,389, forward strand.
CAAAAAATACTTGATAAGTTAAAATTAATTCAAGAAAAAAGATTGATGAAAATGGTACAAGTTATCTTAATAAGTAAACATCAATTTTCCACTAGAAAAAAAAAATTAAAGAAACCTCCCTAAAAAGCAATTTAGCCAACAGCTAACCAAAGCTAAAAGTTTATATTTATTGATCATAAACTTTGATGTCTTAACAACCAAAGCAGTAAGGCCTTTATACAGGCATAAAGCTCACTAATTCTACTAGAATTCGATGATTAAATCCTAGAAAAACTATAATTACATTCTTTTTCTTTTTTTATTGAAATAATTTAAATATTTTAAAAATGGTTGTTAGATTGAGCACAGCCCATCAGGTGTTGCTAGGCATGGAGAGTACCATTGAAGAGAGGGGGAGGTTTTCGTTGCTCTGTTTCCAGCGTCCTGCAGTCTCCTCCACTCTAAGAGTAAAGAGCACTAAGCTTACGCTAAACACTCATAACTCAACTCCCCTTTTGGAACCGGCGGGCCAGCATTTAACACTCTGAAGCCCAACCTAATGGACCGTGCCAATTTCCAACCACCTTAATACCCCCACTTAGGTAACAAGCCAACGTTACCAGGCTCGGCAACTCTAATTACATTCTTATCTATAAATCTAATAAAATATTAATTTAAAGAAGCATAACATAAAAAAAATAAAAGTCTTCTCTCTTGATAAGTGTTGATGTTGTAGTCGACTTCTCCATACTTTATTGTACTTGGATTTGGACTTCAAAATTTAATTAACTGTTGTTGAAGAAGTTGAGTTGAAATTGCTTTAAACGGCTTCCCAATTGAAGTAAAAAACAAACTTTCCTCCATGAGAAAATCAAGAAAAAAATCTAGGAAAAAATCTAAGATAAAATTTACGAAAAAATCTAGGAAAAAATTCCAAGAAAAAATCTAAGAGAAAATCTAGAATTCCCTACGATGAAATGAAGAAGAGTGTAATCTCAGCCAAAACTTGTGATGATAGGATTCTTCTTTTCTTATCTTGACAAGGATTCTAAATTGATGAAAACTCTCGGTTTCAATTATATAAACCTCTTGAAACTCGATTTTACTTGGTAGTATAAGAATTCTTGAATCCTTATGAGATTTTCTTGAAGTTGAAAACCATTAAGAGGAAAGTTTTGTTCAGCTAAGATTGTGGAAGAATGAACAATCAAGTATCCTAGAGTTTTTGAAATCTTATTACTCACATGATTAATATATCCTAAAAGAGATGAGTGTTCAGTTATGACTCTTCCAAAAAGAATAGACAAATTCCTCATGTGAAATGCCCGATATTCCATGATTGGGAAGACTTTTTTGGCCATTTGCTTGTAATAATCTTTGTCATGGGATCTTAGTGTGAGTTGTCCCGCCTTTCCTCGCATCATCACCTCCTTCAAAATGGTTCATCTTTGAATTGAGACCATCTCGTGTGGTGATTTAACCAACTCTTCCTCTTGCAAGAAAGAAACAACACCACTAAACAAAGAAAGGTTAGAGTAATTATAGATTCTCTTTTCTTTCTTCTACCAAGGGATCATCATGTTCTTTTTCTCCCACGACATTATTGTTTTCTTCTCGCATGGCGTCATCTTTCCTTTCTTCCACAACTTTATTTTCCCGTTGATTGGATCGTCCTTCTCTACGTCATCACATGAATGGGCATCCTCCTTCTAGAATTGGTTTTTGGCTTTTTATGAAGTAGATCTTTTCCTTACTTCCGTCCAATGACACTCTTTAAGCATTTTTTGGAACTCTTCAATATAGAGTTTTATATTGGTTAGTTCACTAAGCAAAGACATTATGAGAAACCTGCAAGAATGGTTAGAAAATAACACTTGCTCATGTGTTTTAATCTTGTGTTTCACTCATTTTGTAAATCTTCTTCCCTCAAGTTGAATACCAAAATTGTACTATTTTGAATCAAGATAATAAAAACTTATTTAGGACACATCAAAAAACATTAGGGAAAGAAAATTGCAACACAACTTCTAAAAGTACAAGCGTAAACACACAGATGAAGTTGGTGTGTGTTTATGTATAATGCTAAGTAACTAGGATGCAATTAACTACATAGTGATGCAATGGAACAAAATTACAATAAACAAATGAAACTTGAAGTGCAAGGAAAGACACTATGAATATGATATATATATATTTATATTTTTTATTTCTGTTGTATCATGAGTATTAATAAAATGGTGGATGCAAAGTAGGCTGTTTTTTTTTTACTATAATACATTATGAAATCACTTGAAGAACAAAGATTGATGAGGATTCAACTGATATTAATCAGTTGGGTGCCAATTATGCAAAACAAGAATACAAAGCATAGATATTAATAATGTCTAAGAGATATTCAATCCAAAGGGGTCACCATCGTCTTTAGTAAAATGTACATTTGGTACCATTGGTGTGTTGTATGATTTATCTCCTAACTTTTCGATTTCTGCAAGTCGATTAAGCACATACTTTCTCTGAGATAAGAAAATCACTTTTTTGTTTCTTCTTACTTCTTCTCTCAAAAACTATTTTAACTAATCCAAATCTTTCATGTGAAACTTGGTATACAAGAATGAACTGATAGAAGATATTTCTGCACAATTATCTCCTATAATGACAAAATAATCAACATAAACAATAATAAGTACAATAACAATTGTTAATTGTGTATAAAAAATAGAGAATTCCTCAAAAGTACTTCACTAAATTGTCAAACCACGCACGAAGAATCTGCTTCAAGTCATGCAAAGAATTCCTCAAATGATAGACTTTCTCGTACTCTCCTTAACCAACAAATGCAGGAGGTTGATCCATATAAACTTCTTCTAAGAGATTGCCATGAAGGAATGCATTATTGATATCAAACTAGTATAAGAGCCAGTTTTGATATGCGGCAATAAAGATGAAGATGTTAATTTGGTCATCCGATAGAAAGTATCAGAATAATTCACCCCATAAGTTTGAGTATAACATTTTGCTACAAGTCTAACTTTACGTCTTGTCATAAAGACATTTGGATTCACTTTAATTGAAACTACCCATTTACACCCCACAACTTTTTTATCTTTGGGTAAATCCACCAAATCTCAAGTATAATTTTCATCAAGAACATTCATCTTCTCAAGCATTGCATTATATCAATCAGAGGATTATATCAATCAGGGTGATTCAAAACCTCCTTAACTATCTTAAGTACGAAAATTAAATATATAAAAGCAATTAAGAGCTAGACAAAGGAGATTGGTGATCATATAAAATAATATTAGCAATAGGATAAGTAGATTTAAGAAGGATGCATTGATGTGTACCTTTGTAAAGACAAATGGGAATATTAAGGTCATGCAAAGAAGAATCGGATGACGAAAAAGCTGGTGCACGACATGTATCATAATTTGTTGTCTTCAGTAATAATCACGAACAATTGGTAATTGTACTTAACTCAAAGACACATCAATATCATCATCAACTTGCTCAACTATAGCTGAAGGCATATCATTAGGAAAAACCTCATTTATCTGATTGCTCAGTAGAAGCACTTGCTGTGAACCTACGATGAGTAACTCATCGTCCTTTCTCCAATTTGTAAAATTAGACGGTAAAAAGAAGAACAGTGCATTTTTTGAAAAGACCATATCAGTTGATGCCAAATATTTATTGAGATATGAAAAGTATCGCCGATATCCTTTATGAAGGCAAGAGTATCCTAAAAAAATACACTTTAAGGCCTTTGGGTCCAATTTGATAACATTAAACCGCACATCTCGAACATAACAGGTGTTACCAAATACTCTAAGTTGCACCAAAAATAAAGACTTATTTGGAAAAAGAACTTTATAAAGAACATCTCAATCAAGTACTATACATGGCAGACGATCACTTAAAAAAAATCGTGAAAACAGTATCAGCCCAAAAGGCATTGAAAAAAGGCATCGAGCAATCTCAAATAAATGTTTGTTCTTTCTCTTATCAACTCAATTTTGGAAGAGTATATCAACACAAAAGAATTGGTAAAGAATCTCTTATTGAGCCATATAGTTCTAAAACAAGTCTAAGATGTATTCTTAGCATTATTACTTCTTAATACATGCACAGGAACATTGAATTGTATTTTAACTGCAACAGAGAAGGTACAAAAGTAAGAAACTACCGCACGTAAAAACCCATCGTGCATAACCACTGGAACCACCACACGCGCAACCAGGTGCCACCACTCGCCACTGCACACGTACATCCGGAAGACCACACGTCGTCACCAAAATTACCACACACCACTGCGTTTTGATTGGAAATTATCACAGAACAACACCACACTTAGATCCAAAATGAATCTCATGAAACTACTACGAAAAAGCCGCGGAGCTTCTTCCGCGCGCAAGCCGGTCTTTACACCAGAAAATGCAACGCGTAAACCATTCGACTCCTCAAAACAGAGCAGCCACTCGCACTCCACTTCCTCATTGCCGGTCAATCTAGCTCCTGGCGCGCAGATCCTATTGGATCAGATCTGATCGTGCTTCTAGTCCGCCGCATCCTCTCTCCTGGTGTCTCTTTAGGTTGCCGCTGCCTTGCTTTCTCCCTCACCTTTTTAGTTTCAAATGTTACGATCCAATCAAGTCTTCTTCTTTGGACAGTCCACCGCAATCTAGACGCCGCCGCTTTAGATTTGAACGGGGACAACATCTCTCTTTCTAAGCTGGCTCTGATACCATATAATTGAACAAAAAAATATAGGAATACCTTGCTCAATTTTATGCGATTCCTTTGCCCAATTTTGGTTCTCGTTTGTACATGGGTGCCCCTCTTTGTGCCTTTGTATATACCTTTTTTTCTCTATAAATGACTTGCAAAACGTTAGGAGAGGGATGCTTACTTTTTTCTACTTAAAAGAGTTGTTTATTGACAAATAGAAAAACCATGTTTCTTATATTACCAAAGGTTGGATTAAACATGGTTCTTAAAACTATTAACAAGCAGCAACTAAGCTCTTCCATTTCCCACATAAGCTCTTGGAAAGCAATTCCTAGTTATATGTTTTATTTTTCCATCTTGTGTCGGCTACAGTGGGAGAAGAAGACCCCTTGGTGGGGGATACACCACTCGTATCTCTTTTTCCCCGCCTTTATAGGCTATCTGACTAGACATAATTCTTCAAGTGTTTCCTTTTTATTTCTTCATGATGATCATATATCCTATAACCTCTATTTTTTGCATAAATCCCAAATCATATATCCTGTGACCTCTATCTTTTCTTTAAATCTAAATGACCAGCAAAGATCTGACTTGGGGGCCTTGATCCCTTTATTGGAATCTTTTGTCCCTCTTTCAACCCTGATTCTAGCATCCTCTTAGTCTACAAGGGACCTAAACTATAAATCTTGACAAACCATATCTTAAAAATGACTAGATTACCCAATTCAAACCTAAACAAGATCTAATAGACATAAACATCGATAAAGACTAAATAAACAATAACTATACACCAGTCACTTCAACTTTTCTTTAAAAAAAAAGCTTAAATCTTTACAAGAATACAAAGTCTTTCAATTTGTTTTTTCCTTGCTTGAGGATGCTTTGTCCTCTCATCACTAACTGTAACAGCTCTCTCTGCCTTATACAGTCTCTTGGTTTTTCTAAATCTCTTTTGGTTGACAGCCCTGTTGCCAATTCATTTACACTGTGTGTTTAGTTCAAACCAATTGCACTCTTATTTAATTCCTAAATCTTAGTCATTTGATATGTAAAACATAATCATATTATATATGATTAACTTCCCTCTATCTTCAATTCTATAACCACAGATTTTCTATTTTCATTTGTTAATAAAGGAATCCCAAAATACTAAATTTGGACCAGAGACAAATTTGTCTTAAAATTATACTGTAGTTTTTATTTAAAGTTCCATCATATTTCAATTCTATTCTCAGTCTTATTTCGTGGAATTGATATTTGAAGCAAACTCAACGTTATAGTTACTAACGGTGAAAAATAGATAACAGTGGATCCTACAACACTTCGTAGGGTATGACATTTATACCACATACCACTGCCAAGAGCATACTCCTTCATAGTAATAATGCATGACCCAACAAACTCCTTCTATATATTTGGAAACCTACATGAATTACAAAGAATTAGAAAAATGAAAAACTCGAATACTTGTTAAAATCAAATGACATTTACTGGAAATAAGGAAAGCTAACTAAGCTCAAGAAAGAATGAAGAAAGGAAAAAAAACACAATAAACACCAGGGAATTGGAAGTAAAATTAATTCATGTAGGCAGAAAAAGAACTAAAAACCAATTCCAAAGGTTCATTTATTACTTAAGATTGTTAAGAATGGTTTTTATATATATTTTATTAAACATCATAATTTTATATATACAGGTTTTCTAAAATAGAAAAGGAATTAGACAATTATTTATAATTAATTACATATGGTATATCTTACTCTTATATTTTTTAACCTACTCTACCATTTCTATGACAAAGAAAACCATATTACATCTTCAACACATCAAATTAGATTCATAAACAAAATGAACTACCAAATTTAATATATTTCTTTTTTGATAGAAAAAGAAGCTTTATTGAGAACGGGAATGAATAAATACATCAACAGTGAATAAGTGAATAATTGTAATAAAGCAACACGGCCAGTAGAAGACATCATTCACATATATACACTCACCGATTGTCTCTGAATTCTCTCACAGTCATCTTGAGTAACAGCCTTGAACTGTTTAGCATAAAATTCTTGCTTCCGTCCCAGTTCAGGTTTATTCTAGAAATAACAAGGTTTCAAAATGAAAAAGCTAAATGAACAACAATTCACATTGTATATCTTGAGAGCTACCATATTTGTACCATCAGATGCTAAGTTGATTGAACTAGCATGAATCTGCATATCAGTAAGCGGCTTTTGAAATGAAAGAAAAAAGGTGATACTCCATCACCAATTTACAACCGAATCTCTTTTCCTCAATAAAACTCACAAAGAGATGTCAAACATAAAGAACATTTATGCTTTTGACAGAAATATGTCCCTGCAGGCTAGTGGTAAGTTCTGCTGCCCTTGGACTCTGTCTTTGGATGGTTGCAGGGAAGGTTTGAATATATTTTTTCTTATTTGAAAGACTGAGATAACCAATTGTTTTTTTTTCCACTATTTATGTTGAAATCTATTTAGAGAACTTTGAAAACAAATAGACTTGTCACATTAATATAATTGCAATGCAACCACAAGAGAGATTCTTCTTGCAAAAACAATCAATAGATCATTCCTATAAAGCAATTGTTGCAAAGCAGATATAAAACAGACACTCACAGAACATATGTTTGAGAATGTGTGCTTGCACGTGTTGCAGACATGACATGTGCACGACAGAAGACGAGCAATCAAGATTGGACAAATGAAATTAAGACAAGCAGTCAAGATGGATAAATGAAATCCAAAGTACAATTAGAAGGAAAACAAAGTTGCCAAATATAACCTTTTCAACAACAGAAATAAAAAACTAAAGATTACAACAATAGAAACAGAGATAGGTCCAAGGAAAGAAAAAGCATTTATTGTAGGCAAGTTACCCTTTTATGCTTTCTAGAGGCAGAAGTCCCTTTCCTTTGATCAAAAACTTTATGTTCATGAGTTCCTACAGATTGCAGAAAATGCTCCAAGCATTTCAAATTCACCTGTATATCAAAGAGAGAGGATTGCCTATGTATTGATAAAGAACAATTGCACATGCATGATAATGTGCGTATGCAGAAAAACGAACACTTCAAAAGATGAATACTTGAAAAAGAAATAAAAAAAATATGGTAAGATTCATTAATTCCAAGCACCAAAGGGTGCCAACCCATGTAAAAAAAATATCTACATGTCAATCAAAATATTGAAAAGGTCCCCAAAATCCTACATTGTATAAGATGGCCCGTAATAAAAAACACCAGGGTTGGACCATTTATCTAGAAACCTATCAAAGTTATCTTCAATTCCCTCAAAAACTCTCATGTTCTCTTTCTATACCACCCAAAAAATAGCAATGGGAATGAAACTCACATGTTTCTTCCCTCCACTAATAACTTTCCAGGTCCAAATCTCTTCCTTCACTGAGCCAACCATCACACAATTGATCCCCAAAGCCATGGTCCATAACTTATATGCAAGCGGACACCAAAGAAGGATGTGATTACAAGACTCCACCTCCCTCTTGCACAGAAAACATTTATTCACCAATATTCTTCCCCTCCTCAGCAGCTTACCAATGGTAATGATACACCTACAACCTACTTCCCATGCAAAGAAAGCAACTCTAGGTAGAGCATTGACCTTCCGGATTTGCTGAAAGGGAAAACTGGTCTCTATGGCGTCATTCTATGGTGTCATTCTTTATCAAATAGTTATAGAAAAACCTGAATGAGAAAGACCCTCTAGTGAAGATGAATGCACCATATAGATAGCATGATTACAAGCACTATCTAATTTTCACTTAAATTTATAGTTGAAAACATCTGTTTGTTCTTTAATAGAAGGATTATAGTCAACCTTGACACAGAGTGGACTCTCCTTTGCCTTCCGGATGTAATTCAATGTGATATAGACAACTTTCATCACCTTTTATTTACATAAGTCACAAATTAAAAATTTGAAAATCTTTAGGACAGATCAATTACTACAATTATATCTACTTTTCACACATTGCCTTCTACATTGTGTGGTTCCTAAAGAGAGAAAACCTTAAAAATAAAAATAAAAAGCAAGGTATATGATGATATCTCCTCCTAAATTATCAAACCAGAGTTCAGTGGACCCAGGCATGGTAGCCCGGTCATGCTTCCCAATATCCTTATTGAGTACTTGGGTTCAAACAGCTTCCATCCTCGTCAAGAAAAAAAATTAAAAAATATATATATAACAAAGTTAGTACTAATAGCTGTAAGTGTTGAGTAAAATATACGGGATCTCCCCTGTGGTATAAGGTGAAGACCACTGGTTGAATGGAAAGTCTGTTGTAAATAACTAACATAAAAAATCTTGTCTCCCATAACCTTTATTTTGTGACTAAATGTTTATTGCACTTTTCTTTGAAGCTTTTCCTCTATAACATGGGTGGTAAAGCTAAACACTAAAGCCATCTCTAACATATCTTTGGAAATTCATTTCTCAGCTATATTTTTTTAATATTTTACCCATTAGAATGTTGCAGTGTTTGGCAATGGTTCTTAATTTCTCTTTTGGATGGATCAGTGGAGAGAGAGTTCCCTTACGTATAACTTCTCACATCTAGACAGTTTGCACCTATCTCCTCTTTTATGAATTGTCTTCACGGCCAAGTGTCCTAGAATTTCTTTCTTTCTAGACTCAAATGACAGAGAAACAACATATTAATGTCCATGATTAACCTTCTTGATGGTTTTTCATACTAAATTTTCCAACCCTCATACTACATTGTCATACTCTGTTGAGGAGCATACCAACAGAAAGATGACACCTAATTTATGTGTTTGTTAGGAGAGAGCCTAACAATCTCTTGAGTGATAAAGTACTCAGCATTTTGAAATAATTCTTCATTCATAATTTTGTTCAAAGAACAGCAGTAGGATTTTACTACAAAAGAAGAGAGTAGTTATTATGGAAGTTATCTAACTTATCCAGAAGAGAAGGAAAAGATTTCCTTCGCTTGCTTACATCCGGAAGGCGAAGCTCAATTGTGATTTCTTAAGTTAGAACTTGAGAGGTCGAGCCGACTTGGGTTACTTTCAAATACTTTTGCCAATTATGTTTTGGACGCTGATAAGCAACAAGTTGGGAGAACTCAGTAAATTGCAACAGGATGGCGCTGTGACCAGTTAACAGCGTCCATTTAAACTTTTTCCACCCAAGCAATGCCTTGGCATCGAAACAAAAATTGGAGATTTCTTTTTTGCATAAAAGCATAAATTTTCTTAACAAAAAAAAGGAAAAAAAATACAATAAAAGAGAATACGTCATTTTCTCAAGAAATCACACAAAACAATGGGAATGAAAATATAGCACTCCTCTCATGGGAAGAGGAAAAAAAATGTGGATACAGTCTATTGCTTGAAGATAAATGCGTCTCAGTTGCAATGTAATCCAAGATTATTGTGTTGGGGTAATGCCACATGCTTTGACCCATAAAGATGCCAAAAGAGTTTCCTTAATCTGCAGCTGGCATAAAATAGTATGCCAATTGTTAAAGATTTGAGAGTTGCATGCTAGCAAAATACTCCACAATCCAGCAAAGATAACACCTTGCCATAGCGGTCTAGCTTATTCTCTTACTCCATCCCCCAGGATATAAGTGCTCAAAAAACTCTCCACATTTGGAGGGGTCACCCGGTTAAGATCAAACATTCTAAGAACTTCTATCCACAGCCTCCAAGCCATATCACAATGCAAAAACAAGTGGGAATGTGTTTCTCCTCCTCTTAAACACATGACAAGATATTTGAATCTTTTGTCAGGAACTTGTCCTGATTTCGGGAGAAATAAAGGAAGAAGGAGATCGAAGAAAGAATTGAAGAAGCATAGCTTTGCTATGGAGAAAGAAATTCAATATTTATTCATGTTTTTACTTTTTTACAAAACCCATTCAAATACCAACTTTTATAGCAAAAAAGTAACTAACTAAAACTAATGTCTAACTAATTAAAACAACCGCTATTTCTTTTTTAAATAAAGTAATTAAAACAACCACACTAATTACTCATAACAATTTCTAACCACTATTAATTGGGGCCTAACAATACCCTCCCCATGAAATCATCCTTGTCCTAAGGATGTTCATCATCACATAGAAAAACTCATTCTCTGGTTGAAATTTCATTATTTAATAATCCTTCAATTGAAATACTTGGGCATTTGGTGGGACTTCATACATATAAACATCACTTTGGAAGGTTCTATTACTCTTGGAGAAGTAAAGCAATGGATTCCAAAGAAAATAATCATCCTTCAGAACAAAAAATTTCACCTTAACCTGATTTTTAGACCAATTCTTTGTTTGTGAACTTTCCACAAACACCTTATATGCAGTAATCTTACTATGTGGAATTTCAGCAAGCTGACCTTCTCTCTCAGCTTGTGTGTTGTTCACTACCACTTCTTTTTCCTCCTTAGATCTCTAGTTGTTCACCACTTTACCACAATAATAAGTAACTTCTTTTCCATTACTCCAATTTTTCTGAATTTTTTCATGGCCCCCACATCTCCATAATTTTTGCTATGTAACTTGGGTGAAAAAATTTAAGTTGATTTGACCAAAGATAGAAAAGGAACTTGAAGGGATGCTTGACCAGATTTTGGTAAAACATAAGTGGACAATAATAGCTTTTGGTTCTCAATTTCTGAAAGTATACTCATTCCAAAGAGAGAGAGATCAATTGCTCATTGCGCTTTTCATTCCCTGACATGGAGGAACTCCATCTGTTTCTCACTCTTTGAAGGATGTTAATAAAGCTGAATTTGACGGTACTCCAGAAGAACAAATATCATAACTCTCCGTAAATGAAAGCTGTCCTCGCGAGGATGAAGCAAAGCTAAAGGTCGAGGATACTGCCACTGGACTCACAATCGATGAAGCAATAACAGTTGACAATTTTGTTTCTGTCTTTGGAAAGAAGAAATCAGTTGCTCTGCATCATATTCTCTTCAAAAGAAGGGATAGCAGAATTCTTTACAGATGAAGCATTTATAAGCAAAGTTGAAGACGAACTAACTATGGAGCATGTTGTTGGGGAACTCACGGTCGACGAAATTAATGCAAATGGCAGGAAAATATGGCAATTCGACTGCAATATCGTGTCACCTCTTCAACTTTGCCGTCCAGCGTGCGTTCGCTCTTTTCTAGAGAAGGCTCTTGCTCCAATAGAAGCTCTATTTAGCTTCGGGAATTCGCAAAGGGCGAAGCTGATGCAGGCAGAGGAGAAAATTGTAGCTCATTTGCAACGTACTCTTCAACTCCTCAATTAAGTACTCGCACTGTTTTTGGCTCTCTTCCCACTCTAGTCGAAACTTTGTGCACCAATCATTTTGTGAGTTTGATTCTACATTAATAATAATATATCTTTTTTTGTGTGTTTTTGAAGTTAACAGAAACATAGGGAGGAGAAAATTGGGAGGAAAAAGAGCAAACAGATGGAAGACGCTGAAGAAGGAGCCGGTAGAATGAACAACTTTGATACAAATTTTCAGTAACTTGTCATGATTTTAGAAGAAAAAAGGAAGAAAAAGGAGAATGAAGAGAGAATCAAAAAAGCAAAACTTTGCTGTAGAGAAAGAAATTCAATATTCATTCATGTCTTTTCCTTGATAAAAAACTCATTCAAAATTACCTTTAATAGCACAAGAGAAACTAATTGAACCTAATCTCTAACTAATTAAAACAACCTAACTAATTATTTGTAACAAATTCTAACAATTATTAGTTGGGGCCTGACAGCCGGTAAGGGCGACAGACTTGGAGCATATCTTTGTGTTCAGCCTCCAACTGATAGTTGTCCAAATAAATATCTTACCTTTGAAGAAACTATAGCCTTCCAAAGTACCTTAGTAATGTGAAATTTGTTAATGATAGGGTTTCTGGTGAGCTAATCGGAGACGAATTACATGTATAGAGGTCTAAGGGGCCCAAGGTCCAACATCTTGCGTTAGGTGGGATGAAATAATAATGGATTTCAACAGCTCCAATTCAGCTAACATGTCAACAATCTCCCTATCAAAAATGTTTCAGTTAAAATGGAGGTTCCAAGATATTCTTTCCTCGGTTGTGAGACTAAAGGATGATTCGTGAGTATTGTGTCTGCAGATAGGTTATATAATCAAAGGAATTGAAAAACTAGTGGTTGGTTCCCCAACCAAACATCTTTTTAAAACAGCAATTTGGATCCATCTCCCACTTGAATCAGTGTGTGGGGAAGGAATAAGGGGTAGATTTGGGAGATCGATTTCCAAGGATTATGGTGATAAATATATCTTTCGACTCTGACAGCCCAATTTCCCCCTCCACTCCTATGGATATTGTTTATCACCTTGTACCACAAAGAATTTGGTTCCCTTAGGAAGTGCCAAAGCCATTGAGCCAACAATAATATGATTTACATCTAAGATTTTCAATCCCCAATCACCTAAACTCTTATTTATCACCTTGTACCACAAAGAATTTGGTTCCCTTAGTAAATAACACAACTCCCAACTTTAGAGAGATGCCAAAGGCAAAAGGAGCTATCATGTAGTGAAGTGGGAGGAAGTGAAGCATCCTGTTAAGTTGGGTGGACTGGGATTGAGATCACTCACTGTTTTGAACAAAAGCACTTCATGGAAAATGGGTTTGGGGTACTGGAACGAGAAAAACAGCCTTTGGAAGAAGATTATTGATGCCAAATGGGTGGGAAGGGGCACAGATGGCAGCTTCACTTTGGCAAACAAGAGTGGTTGAATCTGAGAACTTACTTCAGCTTATGGCCACCGTTCGCCTTAACAACAGGAGTGACAAGCTGATCTAGAACCTGAAGGAAAAGAGTAGCTTCTCTGTCAATTCCTTTTACAAGCACTTGGAAAGTTACGGCGAAAGTGAAGGGCGTGATGTTCCCAAATAAGATTATCTCGAAGGCGCATGTCTCCCCAAGAATTTCTTTTTGTGCTTGGGAAGCGTCTAAAAAGCGTATTCTAATTATTGATAACTTGATGAAAAGAGGGAAAAACATACTGAATAGATGTTTCCTTTACAAGAGCACTGCCGAGTCCAGCAACTATTTACGGCTTTGGTGCCCTCTCTCTTTTATAATATCTGGAACTTGGCCTACAGTCTTAAGGGTATCAATTGGGCAATGGCGGGTTCAGTGAAAAAAGAGTTATTGGCTTGGGAGGATGTTTGCAAGAACAACATGTTTGCCTATCTTATTCTGTTATATATTTTTTAGGTTATTTGAAATGATAGGAACAACAGGACTTTTGAGGGAAGGGAAGATCTTTTTGTAAATATTAAAAATAGGTGGTTTCATTATTTTGATTCCATTATTTTGGGACATAACTATTATAAAATGGAGGACTTTGGAGTCATTGCAAATATTCTAATTGATATGCAAATCTTTTGTATATGGGTGGCACACTCTTGGTGTCGTTTACTTAATACACTTTTTACAATTTTTATTTCGAAAAAAAAAAAAACACAACACCCAACTTATTAGATGATCCATGTTCTCCTCCCTCATTCCCAAACAAAGAAATCTTCTCATGCATCCCTCAATTTAGAAGTGAAGATATTTTTGAGCAAGCTGGAAGACTACATTATCGTGGAGGTTGAGTTGCAAAACCAACACGATTTGACAACTGTAATAAGTCTCGCAAACAATACAAACCGCAGTCTTTTAGGGTTTCCTCTGAATTTTTCTTGACATATCATCCCTTCCTGTCCAACAACGTCTCTCCAAACCATCTTCAAACTTTATCTCCGCCCGAAGTGGTGAAACAACTGATGGCACATGATATGGAAATGAATCTATGTTGTTTTGCAGGTGATTATCCCACAAAATGATGAAGTGGATTGCATAGTTGAGTATGCTTAAAACGCTATTTTTCACTCTCCTCTAAAGGATACCCCCTTTGAGATTGTCTATCGTCAACCATTCCAAAGCTCCTTTCCTATTTACGTAAAGTCAAAGCTGTGAATTTGCAGACTTTGAACTGGTGATCAGGTTTTAACTACCTTATGGACTAAACGCTTTCAAGTTCAACAACATAGGAAACAATCTTGTGTCTCTCATCATCATGAAGTCACTTTTAATGTGGGGGATTTGGTCCTTTCAAAATTCCAGCCTTGCCACGAAATTTCACCTGCTCATAAGCGCATTTGGATTTTGCTCACCGTTATTGTAGTTTTTTTTTTTGAAACATAAAGTATGAATAATATTTAATGTAGACACCAAGGGAGTATCACCTATGTACAAAATTTACAAATCTATTAAAGTATCAACAAGTTCTGCAAGATCCTTCATAAAACAAAGAGGATGACCTTGTAATAAAAAATAGAGGGTTTGGAAACCCTTTATTTTTAAGAATATCGAAGTCATTTACATCCTCAACCTCATCAAAAAGCCCTTCTATTCCTCTCTTTCTAAACCACCCACAAGACAGAGTGGAATAATTTCTACTTTTTTCCCCCCTCCACTAACACCCTTCCACGCGCAAATTTCTTCTCTCACCGAGCCCGCCATCACCTAAATAATATACCAAGCAATCCATACACCAAGGTCCTTAGCTTGTAAAACCTTCGGACAGCACAGCAAAATATGCTTACAATTCTCCTTACCCCTCTTACAAAGATAACAAGCATTAACCACTATCTTTCCTCTCTCCCTCAGATTGTCAATGGTCAATGCACATTCCCGACTAACCTCCCAAGCAAAGAAAGAAATACGAGGGACACTAATCTTCCACAACTACCTAACAAGCAACATAAGTCGTTATCATCTTACTTAAATAACTTTTTATAGAAGGATCTGATAGTGAAAGACTCATTAGGAGTAAGATACCATCATGGGATGTCAATGCTTCCATCCAAAAATATGTAAGAAAACATACTCAAAAGTTCCTCATACTTGACAATCTCCCAATCGTTACGAATCATCGACACAAGCACTTGCCACTCATTTACAAACCCCGTTGTTCTCCACTAAAGAGTCATAGATCGTGATGTCTTTCTGCTAGACAATTGCATAAATATGAGGAAACCGCTCTCTCAGCCTCGGCACTTCTTGTTACTACTAGTTGCTTTTTATTCCTCTAAATTACTAAGTTACCCCAGACATACGTACAGTACCCGAAGGTTGACCATCTATCTACAAAGGAACCTGCCTAGTCAGCATCTTTATACACTCCCACCATCCTATTATCTCCCTTTTTGAAAATAACCCTCTTCTACGAATGCCTTTTAGATATCTTAATATTATGTAGACTGTCTCTAGATGTTTCTCCTTCGGTGAGTGCACAAATTAACTAACTACACTTACAACGAAGGTAATATTTGGATGAGTGTGTGCCACATAAATTACTTTGCCTACCAGTCTCTGGTATTGCTCTTTGTTAGCCTCTTTGCCTCCTTCAAGTCCGAGTTTTAAGTTGGGCTCCATAGGAGTTTCAGCTGGCTTGCACCCCTGCATACTTGTGTTCTCGAGAAGATCCAAAAAATACTTCCTCTAAGAAACACCTATGCCAGCCCTCCTTCTAGTAACTTCCATATCCAAGAAGTATTTAATTCAAATTCTATTGCCAACTATTTTTTTAATTGCTCCAGCTCACCATGGTCATCTCTTCTGATGATTATATCAACTACATACATAATCAAGATGGCCATTTTTCCACTTTTAGAATGCTTCTAGAAAAGAATGTGATTTGATTGTGCCTGTAAGAAACTCCGTTTCTTGACAGCTTGAGTAAAACACTCAAACCACTCTCTTGGAGATTGTTTTAAGTCATAGAGAGATTTTTGTAACTTACAAACCAAGTTTTCCTTCGATCTGAACCGTAGGGGTGGATCCAAATACACTTCTTTATGCAGGTCTCAATTTAGGAATGTATCTTTTACATCTAACTGTTGCAAATGCCAATCAAGATTTATTGCTAATGATAAAAAGACTTTGATGGAGTTTAGCTTGGCAGCTGGTGCAAATGTCTACTTACAGTCTATCCCATACACTTGAGTGAAACCTTTAGTGATCAGTCCTACTTTATACCTGCTAATACTATCATCTGCATTAAACTTGATCGTCAAAACCCACTTGCATCCACTGTGGTTTTTCGTCTTGGTAGCTCCACAACCTCCCATGTGTGAATTTTTTTAAGGCTACCATTTCTTTTTAGACATCATTCTTCCATTTTGGAACTATAAGAGCTTTTTCAATGATATCCCAACACCTATCAGAGTAGTGGTGAAAGCAGAAAAATCAGGAGACAATTTTTCATACGAAACAAATTTGGAAATCGGGTGCTAAGTACACGCCCTTATGCCCTTCCAAATTGTAATAGAAACATGTAGATCTTCTTTGCTAAGTGAACTGTAGCTTTGTAGGTTCAACTCTTCATCCACAATGTCATTAGTAATTTCAAGACTTGGAGCGAGGGCAGAAATGGGTTCAAAATCCTGACCTTGCTGAGAATTAGGTTTGTCACTACTGCGAGAGTGCCTCCTGCGCGAATAAATAATGTTCTTCTATCACCCTTCTCTTGTTCTAACATGTTGCGACTCAATACATTCGAGATTTTAGATACAGTAGGAACAAGAAGTGGTTATAAAAAGGATGATGCAGAATTAGACAATTCAGGCTCAAACATTTCCCAAGACTCAGTTTGATCTCAAATATCCCCCTGAAGTGAGGACGTAGGAAAATATGATAGGTTTTTAAAAATATGACATCCATTGAGGCAAACATTTGATGAAGAATGTGTGAATAACACTTATAACCTCGTTGTATAGATGAATAACCAATGAAAACACACTTGACTGACTTTTGATCAAATTTTGACTGATGTTTCCGGTGGTCATGCACAAAATTAGTACATCTAAAGGTCTTTAAAGAAATAGATGAAGAACAACGAAATGAGGGATGGATTTGGAGGATAATATACAAGAGTGTTTGGAAATTGAGAACTTTAATGGCATACGTATAAGGTGCAGGCAGTAAGAATGGCTTTCTTCAAAGATACTTAGAAATTGACATATTGAACCATAGAGCTCTAGTAACCTCAAGTAAGTATTGATTTTTCCTCTTTTCTACTCTATTTAGTAGTGAAGTATCAATATAGGAACTTTGATGAATGATACATTAGTTGTTAGAAAGTCTCCTAAGCATGTTTTGAAGTACTCACCTCCTTATCAGTTCTAAAAACTTTGATTGTGGTTCAAAATTGGTTCTCTACCATGGCATGAAAGTTTTGAAAAATCCTTGCAACCTAAGATTTTTCTTTAAAAAGATAAACCCAACATACTCTTGTATGATCATCAATGAATGTAATGAACTATCTTGTGCCAGTGACATTGTGAATACAAAATGGTCCCCAAACACTACTATGAACTAAGGAAAAAGGACTGAACTCATTATAAGGTTTAGCAGAGAAAGATGTTCATGTATGTTTAGCTAGTTGGCAGATTTCATATTGAAAAGTTTTAAGATACAGATAAATCAAGAAACAAACGTTTGAGATAATAAAAATTGGGATGGCCTAACCTATAGTGCCACATTATCACATCTTTATCAGACGATAGATTGATTCCTACTATTGTTGGCTGTTTATTCACGTATTTGTCATCCTCAAAGTATTAAAGTCCACCTTCTTCTCTACAATGCAATCATCTTCTCCAATCCTTGTTCCTGTATTTGAAACGTAGTATTAGAGAAATTAGCAGTACAATTAAGGTCCTAAGTAAGTTTACTGATTGACACTAGGTTACAAGCTAGATTTGGAACATATAGTATAGAGTGAAGAACCAAATCTTCTGACAAGCGTATAGAACTTTTTCTAATAACTGAAGTAAAAGTTTCATCTACTATTTTTAATATCGCATTTCCGTGACATGACATAGAAGAGTAAAATACAAACGAATTACCTATCATGTGATCAGATGCACTAAAATTAAATACCCAGGGATTTTGCCTTGGTATATGGAAAATAGTACCTTGATGAGCAAAATTGCTAGGGACAGTGTTAGGAATAGTCACAGATTGCTAATTGAGAAGATTTAACAACTTTTCAAGTTGTCTTTGTTCGAAAAAACACCACTTGATTCTGTGCTACTGGTCCCTTCATTTTTGTCCTCAGAAGTGGCCTGAAGAGCTTTACCTTGACCCTATCTTCAAGGTTTTGCATCTGCAGGTTTACCATGAAGATCCCAGCATTCTCGAGTATGACCAAGCTTGTTATAGTGCGAGCAGTGAGGTCTCTGACTCGGTTTTTGATCAATGAATTTATTGGCAAAGTTCCGAGCAATAAAAGCAATCGTTTCTGTGGGTCGATCACTGAAGGATACCACTAGTTGATCCTTCTTCTCTCCAAGCATAACCCTTCACCTGCTAGCTTCACACTAGACTTCTGTAAAGGCTTCTCTAATTGTTGGCAGCAGCCTTCGACCAAGAATTCTGCCACGAACTTCATCTAAGTCCTTGTTGAGTCCTGCAAGAAAGTCATATAAACGCTCCTTCTCAAGGTGCCTCTGAAACCTTGTGTTCTCCTTAAGATCTCCCCAATCTGCTTCATAATACACATCCAACTCTTGCCATAAAGTTTGCAGAGAGTTACAGTACTCTGTAACATCCATTCTGCCTTGTTGAAATGCCTTGAGTTTATATTTTATCTCAAAACTTGTGAAGCATTTTCAAGATCAGAATAATTTTCCTTCACTACATCCCAAATAGTTTTGGCAGTTCGGAGAAATAAATGAGTGTGACTGATGTGCAGCTCCATTGAATTGATGAGCCAAGCCATGACGAGTGAGTTGTTGAGTTCCCAATTAACATAGGTTATGTCTGAGACATTTGGACGTTTGATTTCGCCATTGATGTAGCCGAGCTTCCCCCTTCCTCTAATCACGAGCAGAACGGACTGCGACCATTGGAGGAAATTTTTTCCATCCAACTTGCGACTAGTGATCTGCAATGAAGAACCCTCTGCAAAGGATTGAGCAATCACATATAAGGCTGGTGGATTGGTGGCAGCTGATGATATTGAGGATGATGTTTTTGCCTCCTCTGAACTCATGATTGTTGGTTCAAGAAGTCAACAAGATAGAGAAAAAAAAACAGAATTGATGGAAGAGATTGAACCAAGGAATTAGGGTTGCAGAGTTTTATGGCTCTGATACCATAAAAGAATTGAGAGGAAGAAGCTACTGATTCTTAATATTATTTTTTTCTATATCAAACGTTTACAAGTGCTGCCATTTATACAGTTGAGGATCAGCAAAAAAGGAAAAAAATCCCTGGTATTAACACCAAAGAAAGCGCTCTATCAACAGCTGCCATTGACCTAGCAAATTGCTATAATTTAGCCTAAAATAAAAAAGGTTACTTTACAATAATTTACAGATATTGTGGATTGTAACATATTTCCCTTCTAATTATTTTGCTTTTTTCTTATTAATTGTGATATAAAGGTTAACAGCTCTCAATAAACATAAGGACAATGATGCATCAAAGTTCTTTTGCTAGGTTTTATTTCTAATCACTCTATGTGTTTATTCTTTCTTACTATTATTTTGCGTAATTTAACTCATTCAGTCAATTTCTCTCAATATTTCTTTACCTTGGTCTATAATTTCATCTGATCTATCTCTATCTTCTATTTCTCACCTAAAGTTTTCTGTTTATTAACTATTCATGGAACAATTTTGTTTAATCGCTACTTGTCCTGCATCATAGGAGCATAAAGCACTGAAGAAATGGGGTATCTTCGCCAATTTATAGGACTTTTTGCTGAAAAAAAATGCAAGAACTTTAAGCAACGGTTCCAACCACCTCACACATGGTCTAGGAAAGGACATTCTTCCTCACTTCTCCATCAACTAAAGCTTACCATTCCTTTCAGTGATGTCTTTGTCTCCTTTACAGAGGGATTGGGTCTCAATTTTGACTTGACACCTTTAAACTTCTTTATATATCTTGTTTTGTTTTTGGGTTGAAGAGAAAGCTTACTCTCTTTTTTGTTTGTAAGAGCTCTATCTCTCTCTAGTAGCTTTCTTCTTTTACAAGAAAAAATTAATAGATCATGTCAGCTTTGAACAAGTAAAATCAAATTGCATAAACTTTAAAGTAGAATGTGAAATGAGAAATCTATTAATCCATTGACCAATGGGCTTCCGCATATACTGGTAAAGCAACTTCAAGATGTGCAAAAAAAATATAACTTTGGGATAGGTTTAAACAAAAAATAAACAATTAAAAAGGAATATGCATAAAAACCTTAAAATCATTTACCTCAAAAGAATCAGTAAGGTAACCACCCCTTTCAACAAATTCATCTCTGTAAATCTTCAAAAGCAAGTTAAGGGCTCCCTATCAATATAAGCAACAAGAGAATTCTATCACTACCAACAATCTAAGGACTGCACGAATCATATAATACAAGAGTAGACATAAGAATTGACGATGGATCAATAGAATGGAAAAACTGGCCAATTATGTAGATCACATCAAGGTTAAGATTTAGAAGATACACAAATGAAAGGCAAATATGAACAATTTCTTTTGGTCCTCCCAAGAGGACAAGCTTTCAAATATAACATTAACCCTACATCAAACAAGAGAAAGGCTAACATGTTTATTTTGTGAGCTTACTCCATTATATACATATTTGACATCCCTTCATGTTAGGTATATATATAATAAAAGTAAATTTGGATGATCATGTACAAAGTGAATTCATTTTCAACAAGGTTCAACATGAAAGTTGTTAGCTTAAATCTCAAAGCATTCACC
Organism: Carica papaya; assembly: GCF_054855325.1. Classification (NCBI taxonomy): domain Eukaryota; kingdom Viridiplantae; phylum Streptophyta; class Magnoliopsida; order Brassicales; family Caricaceae; genus Carica; species Carica papaya. The sequence continues at coordinate 16,769,894 of NC_142317.1, forward strand.
ATTCAAAGTCAAAGAGAGAGCCACCTTGTGAACGAGGTAAATACTTACTTACCACATAAAAAAAAAGGAAAAAGATATCGTATCCCAACAAAGTAGAGTTAGTGCTATGCATTAGCAGCGGATTAAAACAAGTAGAGAAAACATTTACAAGATCAATTATGATAAAAACACATCTAAAAAATCTTTACCTTAGATACTTCAAATGTAGGTAAGTTCGGTAAGAAGTCATTTCCAACAAATAAACATATGAAAACAAAATCATCGATCAAACGCTCCATGTCAGTGTTCACTCCTGGGTTTGAGATCATCATATCCATCGATAAATACTCCCTAAGAACCCATGTCTTGACAAACTGTATCAGGAAATGGCAAGTGAATCTCAGATTTGATTATTAAATAGTATTACATTATCAATATCATGAAGCAGGAAAATAATGAAGTTTGGTCAAATACTGCAATCCTTTGTTTAAACTTGCCAGCCATAATGTTTTCATGCTTTTTTATCACAATATAATAACACTAATTTTGTTTTCGTTTCCTACAAAAGTATTCAACTAAATAACTTGGAACATAGCATCTGGAAGAGCAGGACGAGGAAAAGGCCTGCTGAAACCATCAGAAGTACCAAAAGATGTCAATTGGGGAACAAATGGCAGTCAAGTTCACTTCTCATCTTGAGCTTTATGCTTAGCAAACAGATTTAGCATCATCTTTTTTTTTAATGGAAAAAGAAGTATTATTAAAAAAAAGAAAAAGAACACAACCATGGAGAATAGAACCTCCTCCAAACAGTAACACAAGAATAGACAATAAAGACTAAGGAAAAGGGATATCATGTGGGAGGGTGCATGATTGATTCCCAGTTCCGATGGACCTTAGCAAGAGAATGGCCGGAATAATGCCATGAAGTTTGGCCCAAAAGGTAGCCAAAAAAGCCAATTTGTCCCACATCTCTTGAAATAACAAGTAACAATTATAAAAAATTCTCCAACTGTGCTCAAGCCAAAGAATCCACAGGCCTACAAAAATAGCCCCATAAGAACTCCCATGAGCTTTGGCCCAAAAGGTAACCAGAACAGTCAATTTGTCCCATATCTCTATAAATAACGAGCAATGATTATGAAAAATCCTCCGATTGCACTCAAGACAAAAATCCATAGGCCTGCAAAAATAGCCCCTGCCAAATGAGTTGGCCCTCTTCAGCACTCCCTCCTGAAAGCTAGTTAGTATTAGCCCGTCACTATAGGAAGAACAACGTAATAGAAACCAAACATTGCAAACACCTTATTCCATATATTCCATGCTATCTCACAATGAAGGAACAAATGAAAATGAGTTTCGCCATCTGTATAACACATAACGTAGATGGTCAGAGATGGTGCTTGATTAGGCCAACGGATTTGTAAAATTTTATTAGTGTTGAGCCTTTGGTGAATGGCAATTGAAACCAAAACCTTTACCTTCGAAGGAACTGGGGCTTCCCAAAATTCCTTGGTAATAGGTAACGGGAGGCATGTGGGGTCTCTAGTAAGGTGATCAAACAAGGGTTTACAAGTATATAGGCCTTCAGGTTCCAGAGTCCAAATTTTTGTGCCAAGATGTGGATTACGAGTGTTGTCTCCAACAAAATTATCCATTTCTCACAAAATTCCATGGAAAGCTATCTCCTAGTACTGTACCTACATTTAACCTATTTGAGAGTGGGAGATGGCTCTAGTGTTGTGGTGGGAGGATACTTATATTGGTAAGCATTCCTTGGCTAGCAAGTTTCCTTGGATAAAACTTATCCTCGAGACATGATGACCATATTTCCTGTTTTGCCAATTCTATAGACATGTTTTTAGTTTCGGACTTTCATTTGATCTAACACTTACCTAATGGGAGATCTAAGACCTTTTTACCTATTACATTTGTTGGAACCTATTCAACTCCATCCTCAGCCTTTTACCATGTTTGGACCTTGGAATTTACTTGTAAATCTTTCTTTGACAATATCACCTAAAAACCCTTATTTTTACCAGTTCCCTTCTATCGTTTTTAGAAAGCTCAAATCCTCTCAAAGGTATAAGTGTTTCCATGGACTATTATTCTTCGAAAGCTCAATATCAATGAGATGTTGCAAGGCCGCAAGCAAAATCGTGCTTTGCTCCCAGATATTTGTGTAATGTGTTGTCGAGCGGGGAAGACCTGCTTCTATTTGTTCTTACATTGTGACATTGAATGGAGACTGTGGGCACAATGTTTGGATTGTTTGGTTTTGCATGAGTTACTCACTCTCGCAAACAGTGAGTGTTTTATGAGCTCATAGACCCACTGGAAAGAGATTCTCGATGAGGCCAAACCCCTCTCAAAAGTGCAATTTTGTCGGAAGCACAATTTTTGCTATTTTGTGGACCATAGATGGATCTTTAATGATTGCTCCAGGCCCACTTAGGAGGTATGTTGGGACCAAATGGCATTCTTGGCCACACTATGGGTGAAGACTCGTGGGTACATAGGAGTTGGAAGGCAATAGTCCAGTAATCTCGGTTTAGGAGTTCCCATGTTCCTTTGCCTTGATCTTTATGTGTTGCTCTCTTGTCATATATCTTATCTTACATTAGATGATTTGAGGACGATGTCTTATTCAGTTTCGATGTAAATTACTTTCTCTTTCTAGTAATACTATTACAATCCCTACTATTATGGGACGATTAACATGAAAATCTGCAGAAATTTTTAGTGTTCTTGAGTTTTCCTACGTTTACCTATTTTGAAATAAATAAATAGAACCCCTACAATCTCTTGAGCAAGAAAAAGTTATATACATAAACTATAAAAAGAAACAGCATAGTTTTTAACAAAGAATGAGGAAAAAGTTGTTCTGGAAGTTGCTTCCATAATCAACATTACTCTCATTTGTTTTTCCATGATTTTCTCCTACTAAACACATAAATACAACTTCCAGCAACAGCATAACTCCCATCTTTCTCTCCCTAATTTTATCCTAGTAAACACAAATACTACTAATTTTATCCTAATTTTATCATCATATATACTACTAAAATAACTGCTGAAACACACATACCCCATAACAAATATTATTTTCCTATCCCAACAAAGAAACATCCTCCTCCAATCTTCTATGGAAAGATTCTAATAGCCAAAGCAGAAAACATAGGACAAAAATGACATTCTGAAAGTTTATAAGACTATTGCTTCCCAATTCATGTGAAGCACTAAAAGAGCAACTTCGGAAACTGCCCATGGGCTTTAGCCCATAAAGAAGCCAAAAATGCCATCATGTCTCATAACTCATGGCTTAACAAAGAGCGACCATCAAATATCCTATGATTTTTTTCAAGCCAGAGACTCCATAGACTTGCGAATATTGCTTGCCTCCACGGATACGATCCCCATTAATGCAAGAACTTATTAAACACTCCACTGTGAGGGAACAACCCAATCCAATCCAAACATCCCAAACAAATTTGTCCACGATCTCCAGGTCATCTCACAACATAGCAACAATATGAGTGTGTCTCTCCTTTTCCAATACATAACACAGATATTGGATGACAAAGCTCGATTGGACCTACAAAGTTGCAATGTCTCCTTTACTTTAGATGGACCTTGAGTTTTTCAAAATACCTTGGCAAAAAGAAGGTAATAGTTGTTTAGGATTCGGGTTATAAGGTCAAAAAAGGATTTACAAGTGCATATTCCCAAGGTTTCCAGGGTCCATATTCTAGTATCCGATTGGGAATTAAGTCAAAGATGCTCCAACAAGTTAAACCTCTCCCGACCAAGAAGGTTCTAAGTAAAATGAAAATCCCAAGCTATGCACAAAATGAAAATCCCAAGCTACTATGCCATCAGTAGGGCTTGCACAAAGGGAAATAGGAGCATTATGGTGAGAGGATAAATGATAAATTCATGGAAATTGGCTAGCCCATTATTGATCCCAACCAATGTGTCTTCCAAAACAACACTTCAGAGTCATCTTGCACTTTCAAACAAGTCAAAGTACAGCAATTGAGTTTGGAAGATGGCATTTCACAGATGCTTGTGAGAATGGTCCCAATCTCGTCTATTGACAACCTATTCTAGAATCTCATGTTTGCATTACCCTCTTCCACCCTTTTTTATTAAGAAATTGAAGCAAACAATCCAAAACCAATGGATAAGATATCCAACCGAGCAAGAGCCTAAAGAAACAATGAACAAAAAAAAAACAGCACCTAGGGCAAATAGGAAATATGGGTGATCAGATGATTATTGTTTTCCAATTCATGTGAAGGATAGTGCGGGAAATATCATAAAATTATCCATAAGCCTTGGCTCGTAGGGATTCAAGTTACTGAAGAAGTGAAAAATTCAAACTTACATTACCTTTCTGGCAATGGAAAAGGTTGCCAATTGGGGCTATGGCATAAAGAAACCTGAAAGATATGAGGAAATTGTATACTAAGGGAACAATCACATCACTATTGGTCCTCCCAAAGAAAAAAACCTTGGAACCATCCTGTATCTAGTAAGAGATGTGTAAAGATGTAACAACCTGAAAATGGCCTTCCAAGGGCTTTTATGCTGGGTGGATCTCCTGGGCACTACATTCCATCCATAACATTGAGTCCCATGGATTCTTTTGATCATTTAATGCCACAAGGAGTTAGGTTCAAACGAAAAGCGCCACAACTACTTAGCTGGTATTAACAAACTTCTGGAATTTAGGTTCCCGACTCCCAGGCCTCCAAAAGTTCTAGACTTGAAACACACCTCCTTACTCACCGAAGAATCTCTCCACTCCTCATTAGCTCCTGCCTGAAGAAATTCCCTCTCACACCCTCTAATCTCTAAACCACTCCCATTGGAACATTAAACAAAGACATGTAACATAAAGGAATCCTAGAGAGACAAGTTTGAATTAATGTTTACTCTACCCTGAAGGAAAAGAACAAACAAAAAAAACTCCCCATTCATTTTACTCTCCCCTTTTGCCTCAACACCTCTCCTCCTTCAACAACACTTCCTCTAGCTCATTTTTCAAATCCGTTAAACGAGTTTTTTGGCTGTCAAAGAATTTTTTTCATACATCAAAATGTCCAACTCTTACAATTCCTCTATGATCTTTGTTTTCCTTAAGCTAATATTCTCAAACACCTCCATGTTCCATTCTTTTAACCCTATCTTCAAGTTTTTCAATCTATGCATAAATCTGTCTCCCCATCCTAACAAATCTCCTTTATATCACCATTCTTGCATTGTGGTTTTGAAGTCAGGAATTCATATATGCACAATAAACATATTCCCCTTCTAACCAGTGGCCAAATACACTGCGCACTAGCAAGCGGTAAATCCTTTAATTCACACTCCTGTGTAAAATAAATAAAGCCTCTCAAAGTGGTGGTGGTTCTATCTCTTCCAAATACTTCATATGGGAATCTAGAGGCATTAAGATCCCCCTCTAGATACCAGACAAGTAAGACAGCTCCTCCCAAAATAATTATCTAAACAAAGGTCTCGTTGAAACTGCCATGACCCAACTGATCCTAAGCATTCCATAAACCATAATCCATAACTTGTGAATCACAGGACACAAAAGCAAAAGATGATTACAAGTCTCCTCTGCCCTCTTGCAAAAATAACAAGTGTTAACCAGTTATCCTTTCTTGTGATCACCTAATCTCGCCTTCTTTGCTTTTTTCTAGGATGTCTATTCTTTCATATTTGTATCTTTTCCTTCCTATTAATATTTAAATATATGTTCCTTTTTTATTAAAAAATAGTAAAATTTCCAATAACATTAAGAATGAAACATATATTGATCCACGTTTAGTTTTTGAAGAGCATCATCTACAAAAAATATTAAAAGCAATGGAGAATTGAATCTTAGAAAAAGAAAGAATTTGGTTTCAAATATATTTTTCTAAATTTATAAGCTATTTATTTATGTCTACTTCAGTGCAATAATGTGGCCTAAGGTACAAATGATCCAGATAACAAGAAAAATCATGAATATAACAAAGGAAAGAAAATAATCAAATAGTCAAATTTAATGAAGAACTACTTTTAATTATAAGACACAGATGAAACAGTGACCTGGAATCTCAGTTTCTTAAAGTAGTCTCCCATATTCCTTTGGACCAATTGCTTTTTCTTTGAATTCCGCTTTCGTTTTTGTCCTCTGAAGCTTTTATTTAAATTGTTGCCGACTTTACTTTTAGCACACCCGCACTAATCACAAAATAAAAAATAGCACAAACTTGAGGATTTATCTATTATAAGTGCATTAAGGTTGTCGAGAGAAAAATATGATTCATATTCCTGATTGCTGAATGCACAAACCTCTCTCAAAATTGTGAAGTGGATTTCATGAGTTGTCAATGAAAGCATGATCAGATCTGCATCCTAGAAAACACAAAAATAATATTAGTCAAATATTAAAAGCTTTGTGTCTGCTTGCGCTGGAATTTACCTACAGAAGTATAGAAGCAAATATCCTCACCAAGCCATACAGGCAATGGCGTGTGTTTGGATCAAATCCAGGAAGATTCCTTTGTAGTCGAATATAAGACATTATCTTATGCTCTCCTTCACCAGGGACACTGGAATCAGAAAGAACAACCTAAACAATCCTCATGCACAGGCATAAGTTTAGTTAAGAGAGATAACAAGACAGAAGAAAAGTTGAACTGCATGCACAGAACTTTTGCACTTACCTTTATTCCTTGCCATCTCAAGTCGTCATTCATCCTCAAATGTATGTAATAGCGAAGAGCTGAAGACAGCAATTCCATGAATTCAGTTCCAGGTGTAATTACATTTGAGTCCATCTTCACATTTTGCTCCAACAATAGTGATTTTCCTGTTCTTGACTTAAACGCTGTTATTCTTTTTGTCTTTAATGCCTGTGAATAATCATTTTCCCCCAAAACAGTATTAGCACATTTTACTTTAGGATTTATGGAAGCCATATGGCTAACTTCCTAGGCTACCTCTTTAGCAGCTCTGAAACGCCTTGACCTTTGATGATTCATCTTAGCTCGTGGCGCTACACCATCTGCATTTAGATTACAAGGAAGCATATAAATCAAGCAGAATTTTCCAGCTAAGTATCCAAGGTTCATGGGACACAATTTCTAAGCAACCATGCTCCCCAAACAAGCTGGTGCTCCAAGCTCTTTTTCCAATATAACAAATACAATTTTACAAGTCTGATAGTCTCTAGCCTGGGTAGCAAAGTGGTCCATATGGGTTAACAGCTTATAATCCTCAACACCATAGCTTGCTCTTTTTCCAAATAACAAATACAATTTTACAAGTCTGGTAGTCTCTAGCCTGGGTAGCAAAGTGGTCCATATGGGCTAACAGCTTATAATCCTCAACATCATAAAGCATGAAAATAGCAGAATAAAAATATGACCATGCAAGAAAATTAACAATTTGATTTTTGAGAATAGCAACAAAATTAACATTATATGATAACCAATAATTCAAAAGTATCTAGGAAAAGTTTGGAAGATAATCTTTGTATCTATTGGAAACAGAATTCAAAGTTGTAAAAGAATATAGTTCCCTTATCAGTATAGCAACATGTTAAAACTATCGGATTCATCAATATTTATTTCCTTCAAATTTATGCAACACAGTTTCTTGTATCTTTATGCAAAATATAATTGGTACTACTTGAAAAAAGAAAACTAATAAATGGTTAGAAAATTTGTAAATTCAAATAACAGGAAAGAAAAAAATATTCACTGTCAAGGTCAATGTTGAGAATAGAAAGAGAGAGAGAGAGAGAGAGAGAGAGAGAAAGAGAAATAAATCCAGGAACTTTCTGATTTCAGAACTTCTTCCGCTGATGGATATAAATGTTGTGACCTTTCACTATTAATGTTAACATTACATTGTTCTTTCTTCAATGATTCAGGAGGTCCTCACCATAAAAAGACTTCTTCTATCCAGGAAGTCAAAGAAAAAATATGGAAAGAACAAAAAAAAAATCCATGGTACAAATTTAGCACCAGTGACAGGTATACTATGTAATTCTCCTCAAAATTAAAATCCTACGTAAGAGATATTCTTCAAGAGCACTCACCGACGGCCATGAACAGAAGCTTCCGTGGTCTAACAACAGCAAAGATTCTATCAAGGTACTTAAAAAGTGCCTGAAAAACCTCATCATACGTCCTAGGACCACGCTGCACGGAATTCAACTAATGAAACACACAACTCGATTATGTATGTAAATGCATGTAAGTGTGTGTATGATTACATCAATGAACAAATGCTAATATGAATATGGAAATAGAAGACGAGATACCATTCCTTCAGGGTGGAAACAAGGATGGATGATGCCATTCATATCGATGTATAGATTGTCAAAAACAACATCTTCAATGTCATCTTCATCGACTTTCTGGACACAGTTCGGGTATTTTTTCTTCAACCACCGAAAAAAACCGGGAATTCCCATTACAAACAGGGTTCAAAAGGACTGAGCCTTGCCAAGAATAGAGCTAGGGTTTTATACGTCTGGCAGAAGAGGTGGCCGCTGGATCAGACTCCTAACGCAGTACCGTTGCGGCACATGAAGTAACTCTAGCAAGCAAGGGTTGCGCCGCCCACGATAACTGTTCTATTTTAGTTTAATTTAAATTTCTTAAATTAAGGACTATGAAACGTATGGAGAGTCAGGAAAATATGATGAAAGAATAAAATTATTCATCATTTATGATTGTATTTGTATATATTGATTTAATTTAAGTTTCTTAAATTAGGGAGTCAGGAAAATATGATGAAAGTGCAAATTACTTACCATTTATGATTCTATACATCCTTGATTTTGTTAAATCGAATATTTAATTTATTAATATATTAATAAAATTAAATTAATTAATTTAAATTAAATTTTAATAAATTTAATATATTTTTAAATTAAAAAAATATTATGTTATAATTAAATTTTTTTATTTAAAATAACTATAACAGGTTAAGAATCTGATCTAATTATAGTATATATATAAATATATTAGTAAAATTTAAATGTTTAATGTGGTTATACATTATAATTTTATGGAATATTTAACTAATTATATAATTATTAGAAAATATATAAAAGTTATTTTTATTTTAATTGAGTAAAATAATCAAATTACTCTAATATGGAGATTAATTTTTTATTTCTTAATTAATTTCATATTAATTGACTACCCTACCTTGCATTGTAACTCAGCCCCACCTGGGAATTAGTGAGGAGGGCTTTAGCGAGTTGGGTAAACCCATAAAAGATGAGGAGATCACTATGGTTATTAATTCTACAGGGCTGCTCAAAGCTTTAGGGTTGGGTATCTTCATGGTGCTTTCTACCAAAGATATTGGTAATGTGGTGAGCTAAAGTATTAAAGATTTTACTAGAGGTATCTTTGAGAAACGTAGAATTAATCATGTTAATGACACCCTTATTACTCTCATATTCAAAAAGTATATGCCGAAACTTATAATGATTTTTATCCCACTAGTTTTTGTAACGGTATCTTTAAAATTATGATTAAAGTATAACAACTTGATCGACCCTAACCAAACTAGCTTTGTATTGAAAAGGCAAATTATGGATAACATACCATTGCACAAAAATTTATACTCTCTATGCAAAGTAAAAAGGGGTGAAAATGGTATATGACCCTTAAGATCCATATCGAGAAAACTTATGATAGGCTGAATTGAGACTTTATACACTCACTAGTGTTAGCTTCCTCTTTAAATGGATTAATGCGACTATGTATTATATTTGCTTCATATCAATGCAAGTTTTCGTTCAATGGTAAGGTCATGAATCGTATTATCCCCTTTAGGGCTATTTGTTAAGGGGATCACCTATCCCTTTACATCTTTGTGTTTAAAGACTTGACAACTTATCAATCAAGAAATTGATGGTAAATCTTACAAGCCTCTTCAGATGAGCTAAAGTGGACTTAAAATCTCGTTTTTTTTTCCAATGATCTATACCTCTTTATAGAAACCTCTTACAATTAAGTGAAGTTAGCAATATATCTCTCATTAAAGACCTTGATTGTTACTTGGAGGCACTATTCTTGTGTACCTAAATCATGTTTTCTACCTATAGTTCCATCATTAACAAAGTTTAAAAGAGGCTTGCCAAATGCCAAATAGTCCATTTACCTATGGCCAGGAGAATTACCTTGTCAGATTGATCATGTCGATCATTCTATCATATATGATGTAGAAAACTTGACTCCCCTCTTTGACTTTTAATTAATTAGATAAGTTTATTAAGGACTTTATCTGGGACTCTTGAGTGGGGAAACAAAAATTCATCTGGTTAAGTGGAATAGAGTCCGTTAGTATAAAGAGAGAGGTGGGCTGGGAATTCAGAAGATGAGAAATAAAAATAAAGTTTTCCTTATGAAGCTTGGTTGGAGAGTGTTTAAGGAACCCAATAGACTGTAAGCTTAAATTTTAAAGCAAATAACTTTCTTAATAAGATTATTTATAGGATTACCCAACTCCAAACCAATAGTTTTGAGACTTAAAAAAAAATCTCATATGAGCCATCCAAACCTTTAAGGAGGAAATCACTTGAAAGGTGGGTGATTGAAGTAGGATTCATTTTTGGGCGGACATTTGAGTAAGCAATCATCCTCTTTTTTTTCACACTAGCTACCCCCCTCGTACAATGATTATTTTCTCCTTTGGCTCGCTTGAGGGGTATAAGCATTGGCACGAATTACAATACCCCATTTTAGCCTTTTTATGTATTTAAAATTCTCAAATTGTTATGGCTAATATTTTTAGGACCACTCATACCCCTGTTTGGCTATGCTCGCCCGACAGAAAACTCTCTATTAGTGCAATAAATTTCTTGGTATCTAATAATAACAGTAGCAACCCACACTGAATTTGGAATGACATCTGAAAGCTCTTGACCAATATAGAATAAAGGAGACGACACATCATCTAAGAGACCTTTTTATATTTATTGCCAAAATAAGGATGAGACTACCCTTCACGTCTTAAGGGATTATTAATTTGCAGAACAAGTATTCTCTTTCTTGATTGATGATAAATTTCTAATAAGTTTTTTTCTCTTTTTTTTTACAAGTATTTCACCTAACATCTTATAATCAACGTGAACATTTATAGCATTACTAGTTAGAAATCCATCTTTCCTACAACGATTTGGCTGATTTGGTGATGAAGGAATGACCTCAACCATGAGAACACCGGTGATGATAGATTTGCCAACCTGTGATATCATTCACTTTGGACTAGAGTTCCAAGAAGCCCATATATACCCAGATCCCCTCGGTCATCCTTGATATCCAAATAGATACACCTGGGTTAGATGGAGAGCCCTTCATGAGGGCTGGGTGAGGCTTAATTGATGGTTGTGACATAAGCTCCCTAAAGAGAGCCACTGGTTATGGGTTGGTCTGCGATCACCAGGATAACTAGATTTTGGGGTTTATGGCCAATTTTAGTGGTAGTCAATAGAATAATTGAACTTTTAAGTGTGCTAAAGGGCTTCTAATTTATTGTTGTTCAGACTTTTACTGGAGTTATTATCGAGGTTGATTTGTTGCTCACTTGCCACCTCTTGGTCAGCCTTACTAGTGGGTTCAACCTAATAATCCTATTGAGGAAGAGATTCAAAGCCTTCTCCATCTTAACTTGGAGATTCATATATCTCATATTCATAGAGAAGATAATTATTATGTTAATGCTTTAATGTCTAAAGCCCACAATATTGATGTTGGTTATGTCCTTATGTCTCATCCCTATGCGTAGATTAAGAACCACCTGATGAGTTGATTTGTCTCCCTTTACCTACTTGTATCCCAAAATAAAAGATACTTAAATTCTATTTTTATTTTTTAAAAATTATAATTGATTAAAAATAAATATTTTCAAGTACTTGAACATTATATAAATTATGAAAATTAGTATTGCATGGTAATTGTGGTATTTATAGGCAAAGTGGTTTTGAAAGCTTTAGTGCAGTTAACTAATTTAAAGAGGAACCAACATAGATAATGAATTAAAAAACTAGAAAAAGAAAAGAATGAGATTGAATCTTTTAAACAAATGATTATAATATAATAGAATATCTAATATTTATTAACCAAATTTCAATTTGTTATAGTATAATTAATTTTATTTTTATATTATATAAATTTACTATATATTTAGTAAATTATATTTTATATTATAAATTAGACTTTTATTAATTAGATAATTCTTGAACTAATTATTTACTTAAATTGTTACAAAATAAAACTTAAGTCAAAGAAAAAATAAATTATTGGTTTAATATGGAAAGACAACATAGGTTTGTCTTGTACCAGAGTGTATTCTGTTTGATCTGCTGTACAGAAATATCTTGACCTCACTTTCCTTAGCAAGAGGAATATTCTATATTATATATATCTACAATATGTATTTGTTGTGTACCATTCATGTAAGTTTTTTTTTTTTTTCAACAAACCAATTCTATAATATTTCATAAACCAGATTCAAATATCTTTTGAGAAGAAACAAATATCTTTGAGATTCATCTTCAATTTGTCTTTACTTTAAAGAAGAAAAATGTCTCATCAACTCGTCTAAACTCAAAATTTGCCCTCTAAAATCATGGGTTCCTCAGGCTTCATTCACAAAAGTTTTATAACTACCATTCGACATTTAGGTTTACGTCATTCCAAAAATCCCTACAAGCGTTTAAGGGCCACCAAGAACAACAAAAAGAATTGTGCATCAAAAGGTTTTGTGCCTATTTACGTTGGTGAAGAAGGTAAAAAATATGAGGTACCTGTGAAATATCTCTCAACCCCAGCTTTCCAAGAATTGATCACGCGATTCTTAGATGATGATCAAGTTGAGCCAAAGATTAATGGGCCTATAGTTCTTGTATGCAGAATAGAATCCTTTGATCAGTTCTTGAAGTTTGCTAAAAAGAATCACTAAGAGGGGAGGTTGCAATTTTTCTTTTCTCTTTTTTGAATAGAGTTTGATTATAGGTCCCATACAATGTTTAGATAATAAGTTTATAAGGATTATTTGTTAATTTTTTATTTATATAATAATAAATATTTCATCATCTTCAATACCTTTTACGTATATAAAGCTACCAGTTACATAAAATATTTTTTCTGTATAGTGAGAATTTACCAAATTACTCCTAATTCAACTCTTTTGCCATTATCTTCTAAAATTATTAGAGGAGTTAATGTGAAAAAGAAAGGTAGAGAAATACAAAAAATAAACACTACAGTCTGGAATAAAAAAAAACTAATTGGAAACATATAAAAGAGAAATACTAAAATTATACAAAAACTTAATGATCATATATATCATAAATCAATACTTAATAGTACTAGAAATGTGACAATATTAAATCTAATAAAGGAGAAATCATAGACTTTGCGTATAAAGCATCAACTCTACCATAAAGGGTGACACTGAGTTTTCTAAAATGAACAAAGAACAACCAAACATGGCCAAATATAAAACATCAAACTCCTCCATAAAGATTTATGCATTTTTAGAGATATCTTATTTTATTCTCCTTATTGTTACAAGTTGGATTATGAGCTATAAACTAAACCAATATATTATAGACCTAAATGAAAAAAAAAAGTATGTGCGCGTATATATATAGAGTTGTATATAGAACATTAACGATAGTTTGAGTCATTAAAAAAAAGGTAACTTCTTTTCAATATTGAGAAGTATAGGTATTAAATATAGTACAAGTACAAGTTATTTTCCTTAGTTTGGCTTTATGCTTTATGACATTTCAAAGTTGCGAACCACCATTTCTACCTTGCATTAACAAATTATATATTCAAATATTATATTCATATTTGTATATTCATAAACTAGGTATATTGTATCTTAGTTTTTTATAAGTTATTGATATTTTATATGGTAGAACAAGTAGTGGGTAAGATTCTCTACCTATCTAATTTTTGTCAAAAAATTTGTTTATGTAAAAAATAGAAGACCATTCACTTTATGATGGGTAGTTCATCCCATAAGAGATGAAAAAAAATATTATCCATCAACGAAGTCATTTTAAAAAACATAAAAGAGCATTTGTGCTTATATTTATTGGTAAAGGTACCACAATTGTCACCCTTATCGCCATCCTGTTATTGCTGCCATGACCATTCACACTACATTCTTTGTTGGCACCACCATTTTTATTATTGCTACTTTGACACTGTTATTGCTATTATTACTATTACTATTATTGTCATTGTCAGTACCATCACTATCACCATTTACACTTTTTTTTGCTACCATTACCACTAACGGTACTTCCACTATTAATGTTACCATCATTACCACTGTTGTTATCTATTACTACCATTGCCTTTCCCTCATTATCGCTAATGTCGTAATCAATATTGTCACGTGACTACTATTATGTTTAATATTGTCGCCATCACCAATACTCTATTTTGTTGCTACAACAATTGTCACAATCACAACCATCAATTATTAATATGAATTATGCAAAAGAAAAAATATGTTTCATGTCATACTCATTTTTTTGGCCTATCATCCAAGACATATATGTTAAGAATCTTACCTATATAAAACTTACTCTACTTTACCTAACTATGTTATCCTACTCAATCCACCACCAGATATCAAACATGACTTTAGTACTTTATTAGATTCATAAGTCCATTTATCAGAAAGGTATAAATTTATATGATATGAGTTATATTTTAAGAATTTTAGGTTAATTTCTATTTAACGTAAAATAATGATAATACTAACTAATTCTAAAAATATTGAAGTTTTGGAAATATTTCTTATAGTATGCAATATTTTTAAAGACTACACTTCATCAAGTAATATTAAGTACTCCTTGAGCATAAATAAATTAGTAAACGTTCATCAAAATTATAATATAAAAAAATAAAATCATCAATCAGATCTTCCAACTAGTTTATACTATTCAAGCATTTAGAGGAGGTTAACAAGTATGATGCCATAAATATTTGTAATAAAAAAAAGAATACATATATAGCTATAGAGGAAACCCATGAGGACATGGAGTATAGGGTAAAGTAAAGAAGCCCTTGTTAATAGTGCACTTGTAAAAAGAAAAAGGATGAGCTGACTATTGGAATGATAACAAGGGGAATCATCATTGGGATATAATTCTAATTAAAGAATTGATTATAACTCATAAACATGATGTCTTAATCATTCTAATCCTGAATCAATGGTTCTGAGACTACTAAGATTATTTAAAATATGGGTAACTAATAATTCATTCCATTTGAAGTTTTAAGAATCTAAGGACGTATTTAGGTCTTGTGGAAACATATATAGGGAGACTTTGCTGGTATTGATCATCTTCTTGAGTCTAAATAATTCATTCATTTAAAATTTTTAATTAGAAACATAATTAACTTCTTCTTTATGGTTGTGTATACGAGTCCTAATATTACTCATCAATGCCATTTTTGGTTGTAGCTCCAATCCATGACTAGTCAAGT
This sequence comes from Carica papaya, assembly GCF_054855325.1. NCBI lineage: Eukaryota > Viridiplantae > Streptophyta > Magnoliopsida > Brassicales > Caricaceae > Carica > Carica papaya. The sequence continues at coordinate 16,785,412 of NC_142317.1, forward strand.
GAAATGGGGCTTGGTTGATTACATGTGAGTTTATTGATCTCATGTTAATCAAGGATTATAAGCGAAACTTAGGAGCATATATAAAAAGAATTAATTAATGCAATTGATTGGGGTTTTAACTTCCAGGGTAATTAGGAATCCCAGTTCAATTGAGTCGTTTATAGGCATTAAAGTGCACATTCTTTTTGCACCTCCATAATTACTAACAATAGAGGAACTACGTTTTATAGCATTCGTACGAGGATAGATCACAGGCCACTAACTTGGCACTTACTATGCATGCGGTTCTACGTGCATGCTTAGGTTTTAATTGGATTGAAAAAGAAAAGGTTTGATATGATCAAGCATTTAATTGAATTAAATGTTACTTGAATAAGAAGTTTCAAATTCCACCACATCTGCTCTATAACATGGGTATACTTACAAATTAGTTATTGTAATTCGTAAATCCTAACACTTTATCCTCACGATCATCTGCAGCAACCCGCTTCATCTTTCTTCTTTTCCATGAAACATTATTAACTTCAACCAGACTTTGTTTTCCCTTTTCTCAATCTTTTTCTCTGCATTCAAACAAGTAATGTATAGGAGGGGAGGGAGGGAGAGAGAAAGAGAGAAACACTGCAATTATATCGATACTGCAGATGGAGACAGTAGGAGGAGGACTTCGTGGTTGCGGCAGTTTTGAGTTCCTAATAGGGCCTCATACTTGAATTTCAAATAATCAAATTCTTAATCTTTGACCTTTTACAGGGTGTTCGCTGCTTTTGAGCTGTACATATGTTGAGTTAGTGCACAAATTTCCAAAGCTTAATTATGATGATCTTGATTATAAAGAATTAATTATAATTAAACGTAAATAAATAAAAAAAATAATCAACTCAGCCCGCCAGACGCGTGAGCTGGTGGGAAGGGAAGAGGAGCCGGCCGTTGATTGAAAATGGTTGTTGCAGTTGGACTTTGGGAGGAGTGCCACACATGGTGATTAAATGTGTAAAAGATGATGATTAAGTAGGATAGGAGCTTACACACACACTCTATCTCTCTTCCCCCTTCCCATGCATTACTTGTTTGGATAGAGAGAAAAAAAAATAAGAAAAAGAGAAAAGAAAATTCTAGTTGAAATTAGTCATGTTTTCATGGGGAAAAAGAAAGATGAAGTGGGTTGCTGAAGATGATCGGGAGGATGAAATGTTGGGAGTTATTTTACTATATTTTTCATTTTGGGAGAAGGGAAATAAGAGAAAAAGTTGGGAGAAAAAAAGAAAATGATCTTAATTTTTTTTTTAATTTTAAAATACTTTAAATATTAATTAAAATTTAATTTTTGTATCACACGAGATAAATAATACTATATTTTCAAACTGGTGATAATTATTGAATTAACGAGAGTAATTTAAATATTTTTTAAGAATATAAAAATTAATTTGATATAAAATTTATAAAAGAATCTAATTGAACAAAAAAAAAAAAAGACCACCTCAGTGATCAGATTTTCTATCTCCAGGGAAAAAAATTACGTAGTTATCGAAATATTTTTAAATATATAAAATATTAGAAAATCATATATGTATTTTTTTTTTTTAAAAAAAGAAAAGACAGAAATTCTATGATACTATATAAAAATATAAATATATTTTAAAAATTTACTTTACAGAAACAAAATTATTATAATATTTAGTTTCTTAATACTATTAGTTTGATGACTGGAGATGACTTTATCTATCAATTCAATTTAATCTTTGAACTTTGTCCCATTTTTTATTTTTTTTTTATTTTAATCTTAAATAAATCTTAAACGAGTTCCATCTGCTTCTACTTCTACTTTGAGGCCGAGGCCGAGGCCAAGGCCAACGAAGTTAATCCGCCATGCATATTGCTAAACAAGTTGGATAACAATTTGCAAATACAGTAAAAAACGATGGACAAGAAATTGAAGATTATGAACAAAAAAATTCGTTGTTGAAGAAAGAAACTGAAATAATTTTATTACTTACACATACAACTATCATATTATATACCCTAATTTTATTTCCATTGTGAAATTTTTAACATAAAAATAATACAAATTCTTCATGTTTTAATACTATTTGATTTTCCATATCTGGAGAGTAAATAATAATAAAATAAGTTTTGATAATTTAACCAAAATTCTAATATATTATTAAAAATAATTGCCTCATCCGAGGCAGTCGGTTTGACCTAACGAGTTCGTTTGACCTTCACAACGTGGTTCAACTTTAAACCCCACAGTCCGCATCCATCTCAAACAAAAAAAACCCTAATCATATCTAATAAAACCAAAACTACTTTTTGCTCAAGCAAACTTTTAATTCCAGAACTAGAGTGTTTCTTGTATAGCAATCTTCTGTGTGAGAGAACAAGGAAACGTTGAATTCAAAGACAAACCTAACTAGGCTACATGCTTAAAGAGGAAGTTTAAGAAACTGATTCCTCTTGATGAGGATTATTTGCTGGATGATCCCTCACCGTCCATTTCATCTATATCCCTGTATCTTCGTATAGACCTGTTTGATATACTAACATATGAAAATCAGATTGCAATCTACCACTGTACACTAATTCAATCCAACCACACCAGATCATCTCCACCGCCTGCTTTCTGGTTAGAACGGTTCTTGGATCCATCTTCAGCCATCATTTGATCTGAGTTGCTAGATGGGTTAATCCTGCATAACAACAGAAGAAAGAAATCCCACTTCTATAAGACAAGCAAAATCAAAATCAAAATCAACATACACCCATCAAACAAGAAACACAAATGACTCAATTGATCATAGAGATTTTATGATGATAATATTGATTACTTAATTTCACTAAAGGGTAACTTTGACCAGGAAAATTTATGCAAACAGACAAAATATGAAGGCAAGAAACCCTAATCACTCCCATTGATCAGAGAGATTTTACGATAATAATATTCATCAATCAATTTCATATCAAGGGTAACAACTTTGACCTGGAGAATTCATGATCAAGCAAAGAATATGACAGCAATACTAAACCAATTTCCATATAAATGGGTGAAAATGAGACTTCAAAGGAGACAAGAAGAACAAATCATGGCCTAGAGAGAGAGAGAGAGAGAGAGAGAGAGAGAGAGAGAGAGTACAGAGCATCAACCGGACCAGAGACCATGCAACAGACCCGGATCGAATTCTTATCTTTTGTCATATAATTTAGCTGGACTAGGCAGAAATATGTATGAAGCAGTCAGCTCAATTACCATACCAGAATTTGACATTTGTGATAGAACTTTTTCAAGTGTCTTCTCCTCTTCAATAATTTTAGGAGCATATATATTACATGCTAGATTTCATTAACGAAAAGCTTCAAATCAAAAAACAAAAGGGGCTAATATAAGATTCTGTAAGCACCTTATTCCTGAAAGATTTAATGACAGCAATCAATAGCTTATCTCCTGCTATTTTTCTCACTCGTTGTATCATCTCTTGCCGTGATATTTTCTTTTCCTGGACAACAAAAAGATTGAATGTTGTATCAGCTTAAATCACAGAGGAAGAAGATGAACAGAACAACTTAAAATCCGAAACAATTCAAGCATTACTTACCTGGTGATCCCTATGGTACTTGGAGATCAACCGCATTGAAGATTGAGGAAGGTACTTGGACAGCGCAGAAATTAGAGCTGGAAACGGCATCCATGGCGAAGTGGGCTTCTTCGAGGAATCTGGAATCCTTATAAAACCTGTCAAGCGAGGAGGAGCTTTGAAGCTTATAATGAACTCTGGCAAGATGTGAGTGTTCATGTGGGTGCTCCAGATTATATACTTTTTGGGCGAAGAAAAGGTGTCCACCCCAGAATCGAAATCCTCAGAACTTGGATGAGACTGATCAGAGCCAGGACGCACCACCTCTGGTTTGCCCAATACAACACGACAAAGCAACAAATGATGTACTCCATGTTCATCAACAATCGAGTTCCTCAAACTACAAAACGCAGCACGATAACAATTACGCATCCATGAAAAAGATTAGTATACATATATAAATATATGTTAAAAGTAGATGAATACCAGTCCATAGGAGAGTCATCTGGAGAGAAATAAATGCCACGACCATATAATCCATTGTTCTTCAGCTGTGCAGGGAGACCAAAACCGTGTTCTATGATGCTGCAAATCTCATCTCTATCAGTACCATACCAGGCGTACTTGACATTTGCATCGCCGCCATGTTTTCTCTGCGTTGCCATGGAGAAAATCTGAAATGTCTGCAGCCTGGCTTTCCCCGTTAAAGTGCTGAATCCATTTCTATGGATTGACAAGACCTTGGTTTGCGAGCCAAGCAAACCCAGACACAAGAGAAATCTTCGCTTAATGAGATCATGAATCCTGTCCCCTTCCAGCAATCTAATCAGCCCGTTGCTAAGGGTCGGGGAATCATCACAACTAGGACCAGAAACGCCACTTTCACAATCGGAAGCTAGTGATTCTTGATCGCGGGCTGCGTCCAAAATTGAATCAGAACTACCCGTTTGCTCAGATTGTTGATCTGATGCGTGTCTCGCGAAATTGTTCGTATCGTCGAGTCCTCCCATAAAACGAAAAGTCTGTTCGTGACACCCCATGACGGAAAAATCTATAAAGTTGCTAAAAAATTTGAAGGAATTGTTTACAAAAGTTCAAGAGGGATTAAATTGAATAATTTGATTCAACAAAAGATGAAGATTAATTATAGACAGAGAGGGGAATAACTGAAGGAAACCAAGAGCAAATTTCGAATCACTACCAAAATCAACAAGGAAAAACCAAGGAGCTAAGAAGGAAGAGCCCGAAAACTAAGATATATTTGCAAGAAACGCAACCTGAGATGAAAGCAAAATAAACATCTAGGCAGCACGAGAGAGTTCCAGAAAAAGAAGGTAGATAGAAAAACAAATTCGATCAAAGTGAAAACCCACAAAAAGTGAGAAAACCAGAGATGAGAAATAACAAGAAGGAAGAAGAAAGAAAACCCAGAAAGGAAAAACAAGCGGAGATTATGAAAGAGCGAGGAGTCGGAAAGAAGATTTACTTGTGTATGTAGTTTTGTGATTTATATAGCAAAGGTGTGCAAAATTTGAAAAAGTAAACGGTTACTTGGAGAAGAGGAAGAAGAAAGAGAAGGAACACTTGGTATTTAAATGCATGTGGGTGTGGGTGTGGGTGTTTTACGAGCGTGTGGCGGTGCGGCGCTAATAGTTTTAGGGCACGTCGTTTTAGCCCAAACGGGAAAGCGGTTAAGAACCAGAGCTCGCGGAATTTTTACCCTTGAGAAAAGTTAAACGACTGTCCTACCCTTGTGCAGATGGTAAAATTACTATTATAGCAGTTATGTGACGTCGTTTTCGAAATTACGGTTTTACCTTTAAGAAAAATAAACAACCGTCCGACCTTTTTGCATACGATAAAACTAGGATTTTACCCTTTTGAGAAAAACGTGGGTTGTGGAGTTTCTCTCACTTCAAAGCCGGTGGTTTGGTATATTTATAAAAATACAAGCTTTTTGTATTGCAAGTATGGAACGGTGTGCTGCGAAATTAACCAAATCCACATTGGTTAAATAAATTGTATTTATTATTATTATTATTATTATTTTATTATCATGTGAGAGCTGACATTTTTTTTTTTGTGGAAAGATAATAAATTTACTAATTATCTAATGAAAAAATAGTTTGTATATATTATATTAATCAATTCATATTAATATTAGATTGACTCTTGGTGTGGTTTTTTAAATTTATTTTAATAAAATTATTAGCTTTACTAATAGAAATAGCCCATAGATTTTTATTTAATTTTTAAGAAACCTGTGGTTATTTTATTATTTTTTCCTATATATATTTAAATTTCTTATTTTTTAACTGGGTATATTCTTTTTTGTTGGACACTTTTTTTTTTGGTTTAAATTTCTAACTTTTATTATAAAATAGCAAACAATTTAGTTTAAAAGATTTTTTTATGATTACTTTATTTATATTAACGGTAATCCTATTCTTTTGGCTCATTAGGATTTAGATGTTCTCGTATTTAATCAGTATTTTTATATATAAAAAAAAACTAATGGTACTCCAATAATTTTTTAAGAGATATTTTTAATAATTTTAATATTCAAAAACTAACACTATAACTACTAACGTCTTGTGATTCTAATTACTCAAGTTTATTTTAAAAAGAAAAATGTTATATTTTCTTGTGCATCCACTAAACTAGTAATTAGCCATTTAGAGTTAGTTATAAAGAAGATAGAAAGGTTTTCTCCACTAGTTGAACAATCTAATTCAAAATGGAGATAAGGCTTGGCGAGAATGAGTTACAATAGGGGATTTAATGGGTCCATAACTAATAGATTTATCATAGCACGCAAGTGGAATCTCAATTTTTTATCTTGAATCTAAAAAACAAATAAAAACTAATGACTTTCTCCTCTATAATCAACATCAAGGCTGAAGTGAAGCTATACATAACATTTAAACTGATCAGGTTCAATAAAGACTCAATCTTAGTTTTTATAAGATCAAGATTTGATTGATACGAGTTAGAATAATATGTCAAAGACTATTTAAGGCAAGTTACTTTTGTTCCCAGATGCATAAAACACCAAAAATTAATGTAAATGGAGATGGCAAGCCTCTCACTCTTTTTTATAGGTAAGAAATTGCATCATCTTTGGGTTAGGTCAATATTACTTTTAAAAGGGATGCAAACTTATCTTTTATCAACTCTATTTGGTAGGGAGAGAGATTTTTAATTATCAATGACGTTAAACAAATTTTTAATTTTTATGTTCAGTTTCTTTTGCTTAAGTTCCTAAATGTTGTGATTAGTTTGCATATGCTTTAACCATGAAGATTATCATATGTTCCTAATCGTTTTATCTATATTAATAAAACTCTTATTTCTTGACCCTTCTCCTTCATAAGATTATTCTTATGTACAATTTATATACTAATAGTCTTCTTCCAAGAAAAAAAGTAAAAAGATCAAATGATATTCATATATATTTTTATTTTATTTCAATTTTGCAAATTTAACTCATGTGCTAATGCTATTAGAACAATTGCTTTCTTTTTTTATTTAGAATAAATTCAAGTGAACTTTATCTATAAAATATATATTAAATAAATTCAAGGAGCTCAGATCGAAGAAAGAATGACATGTGACTTATGGAGATAACAACAAAGGCAAAATTATTGGAATCAACAAAATAGGTAACAATTATACCTTCTTTGAAAATGTGTTGCTTGTTGAAGGTCTTAAACATAGTTTACTATGTATTAATATATTATGATAAGAGTCATATAGTTGTTTTTGAATCTAAATATTGCTCTGTCATTGATATTAAAGACAATTTAACTAAATTTGTTGGTCATAGGCATAACAATGTGTATGTGATTTGCCTTCTTCACATGACTCTTTTTTAGTTGCTTTAATTTGTCCATTGCTAAACAAGACATTCTATGAGCTCTGAAAAAGAAAAAATCAAATATTGGTTATTTTTATACTTTTTGGTACAAGACTTACAAATTAAATTACAACAAAGACAACAATAGAAATTTTAATGCTAAATCCAAATAAGGAATTTTTATAGGGTACTCAAATTCTAGTTAAGCCTATAAAGTCTTTAACAAAAAAACTCTAGGATTTGAAGAATCCATGTATACTATCCTTGATAAATCTATTCCTCATCTTATTAAGGAAAATGATGAAGATGAAAAGATAGGCATAATGAACTCAATAAAATATTAAACATTGATAAGTCACCTATTGATAATATAAACAATAATGAGAAAGAAACATATGACGTATTACGTAGCCTAAACCAAGAATAAGAAACATAAGCGGCCGCCCAATATGCAAAGGTCGATCTTGAAGAACTCATTATAGGTGATACATTAAATGGAGTGACCACTAAAAGGTGTCCTAAAGAATATATGTCAATTTATTACCTTTTTATCCCAAATAAAGCCTAAATTTTTGAATAAGTCAAGAAAGATGAAAATTAAATAAATGCCATGTCAGAAGAAATACGATGTGAAACTTAGTGCCTCGATCGAATGATAGAACCATTATTGACACTAAATGAGTATTTAGGGATAAAATGGACGAAAATGAGATAATAACTAGAAATAAAGCTAGACTAGTGACAAAAGGATACAACAAGAGGAAGAACTTGATTTTGATGAGACCTTTGCTTTTATAGCTAGAATAGAAGCTATTAGGATTGTATTACCTTTTGCATGCATTGAAAGGTTTCAACCTCTTTTCAATATATGTAAATGGTGATTTCCTAAATGGTTTTTCATAGAAGAGGAGATATTTATAGAATAACCAGATGGTTTCATAGATCTACACTTTCCAACTCATGTCTACAAACTCAATAAGGCCTTGTATAGTATGAAACAAGTTATAAGAACTTGGTATGAATGCCTTAGTAAATTCCTCATAGAAAATAGTCCATAAGAGGAATAAATGGCAACACTTTATTCATAAAGATGAAAAGAAAAGATGTTTTATTATTCAAATTTATGTAGATGACATAATCTTATGTGCAACTAATTAAAACATGTGCAGAAATTTATTAAAAAACATGCAAGTTGAATTTAAAATGAACATGATGGGAGAATTAAATTATTTTTTAGGTCTACAAATTAAATAATCAAAAGAATGAATCTTCATAAATGAAAGCAAAGTTATTAAAGATCTCTTAAAGAAGTATGACATGGAAAATATAAAACAAATTTCAACTCCCATGAGCACATCCACAACACTTTATAAAGATAAAAATGAGAAATCAATTGATCACAAACTTTCAGGGATGTAGAAGGATCTCTCTTTTACCTCACGACAAATAGACCTGATATCACATATAGTTTGTACATATACGATCACTTCCAAGTTAATCCAAAAAGGTAATACTTATATACCTTCAGAAAGATATTCAAGTACTTAAAAGACACACTATTCATTCGGCTTTAGTATTCACAAAGTTATTTAGAGTTGAATAGCTATTTAGATACCGATTTTAGAGCTGTAAAATTGATAGAAAAGGTATTAATGGAACATGTTAATTCTTGGTAACATGTTTGTCTCTTTGTTTTCCAAAAAATAAAATTTGGTTGCCTTGTCAATCACGAAAGTTGAATATATTGCTGCCAGGAATTGTGGTGCTCAAGTCCTATGGATGAGACAACAATTTGTTGATTTTGGAATTAAAGTGGAAAGTGTTTGTATAAAGAAAATTAGTATTATTGCTTTTAAATTGAGCAAAAACTCCATATAATAATCAAGAACTAAATACATTTAAATAAGACATCATTTTATAAGAGATCATATTCAAAATAGAGATGTACAACTTGAATTTATCCTTATGGAGTTTCAACTTATCGATACATTCATGAAGTCTTGAGTGCGAAGAAATTTTTCATGATTAGAGTAGAACTAAGTATATTTGAGCTAAATGAGCGATGTAATACACTTAGTGATACCTAGAATAAAACCAAAAAATGCCCTAAAACTATGATTTATTTTAGATAAAATATGTTTTGCTCTAATGTGAATGATTTCTACAATCACATCAAATTATTTATAAGAATGCTTGTATGTGTGTTATTCGTGTATGTGTGTGCTAAAAGAAGTGATTGTTCAAATCACATTAACATTTATACTAAAAATTGCAATGTGATCGTAAGTGTCATCACTTAAATCACATAAAGCAATATGGTGATTGTTGGTTCAAGCGAGCAAAATGTTAAAATAAGTGATTGATAGAATCACACAAGCGCCTTAGAACTTTTAGGTTACATTTATTGTGCCAAAAATTATTCCTAAGTGGAGAGGCAATTATGTAATTCGAACTTTTTAAGAGCTTAAAATTCGAAATCCAAAAACCTCTCCTTCCATGCATGTCAATAGTTCCGGACTTTATTTTTACTCCTCGTTTTTTTCTTTGTGTCCTCTTACCCCTTCATTCTCAAAATGATGCGTTAATTTCCCATCTCCTTCAACCACCACTTCAGCTCTTTCATAACTCCTCACTCTTTCTTTTTTATACATTCACAAAACCACTCACCCAACTTTCTTAACCCTTTTACTCAAGTCTCATCCTTTAATTCCCGCTTTCTTAACTCTCGCTGAAGCACCATGGGTCGAAGAATGGAGATACCATACAAACAGAGAAAGAAGTCCCGAAAAGAAATGACTCTTGAACCTCCTCCCTCATTTAGCTCGTCATCGCTTACCCCAAGTCCTAAACCTTTATTGCCACTGCCAAAAATAATTTACCATTTAGCCAAATCGAAAATTAAAATAGGTCCTACGATAAACCAAAGAATCAAGTGGCCTCCTCATCTAAGACTCCTTTTCAATCTACGAAACACACTGCCTTTGGATTCAAGTCCTTTGAGTTAATATCTTAACAATCATCTAATAAACATCAAAGACTCTCCCTCAAACCCATTAGATAAGGGAACACACATGGAGTCTCTTGACCAATCACTAAAAAGTTAAAAGTAAATAATTCAATTCTTCTAATATTGCACTAAGGTATTAAAATGGATTCTTGGCCTCTTCACCATAAACCCCTAAAAATGACATAATATGTCACAGAATCGTTAAATTGTTTTATGTAAACATAAAAGTAGACGCCTTTGGAGATTTTATTACTGGAATAAGAAATACTCCTCTAGACGCTACTATTAAGAAATTGGTGCGATGGATGCTACTTCTATTTAGGGAAATCACTTGTTATGAGATTTGTGCATGATCAACCAAGATCCCATAATTTAAGTACTTAAATGTCTTCAAACTCCTTAACATTAGCCCTAAATTTCTTGAGAACAAAAAGCCAATAGCTTAAGACTTTCTTTAGGATTTTAGGATCTGTATTATATTATTAGAACCAATATTTTATTTTATTTTGGTGTTGTTACTCGGGTTTCCATCATGAAGACTTTGATAACATGGCACATGGTGAAAGGAAAGTCCATCAATTTGTCCCACATTATCATTGTAAGGATGAATGATATTAAGACATAAACCATCTTTGTTCCCCTACAGGTTCCTCATTTCTCTTAGCCACCTTGCAAATAGATTTGGACATCTTAGATAAGAAAAAAGTTTTAAAAATTCCTATAAGTTATGTTTATGATCGTTCTACCCTCAAGACCATGAAGCCAGTAATAACTATAAGTAGCTGTAAGAGACTTCGGTTTATAACTGGAGGCACTCAAGTTGTTAGTACTACTCAGTAAACACCTTCTTTAACACTATTAGAGGAATTAATTAATTATGTATTTTCATAATTATTGCAAATAATTTGATTGACAACAAATATCATAAATTATGTTAGTGACAGCAAATTCCATAAATAAGGTGATTGATAATAAATATAATAAATTAAATGATTGACAATTAGTCTACAAATTATGTGATTGATAGAATTAGAATATTTAATTGACAATTAATTTCTCGTCTTATATGTGTATATGTACCTCATCTTTATTTAATGGAAATCATGTAACACCCAACCTTTCCTTTTTTTTTCTTTTTATTAATTATTATTGTATGAATATTATTATTATTTATGTAATTTTAAATTGAATTAAATTAAATTAAATTTATTTTAATAGAAATAATAATAATAATAATAATAAAAGGGTAAAAAGTGTTTAGGGATTTAATTGAATACAATTTTGGGAAAAAATGGGTGAAAATTTGGGTTCTAGGGTATTTTTGAAAGAAAAATAAGAAACCAGGAGTTAAAATGTAATTTAAAAAATTTCTGTCACGTCAGCTACCCGGTCAGTAGCCTTGGCCAACCAGGACGCGCCAGGTGGCAGAGACGCTGACGCGGGAGGCCACGTGGGAGGGAGCCACATAGGCGATCCGAGTGCGTGCGATCGAACGACTCAGATTCGTTCCTGCGCGCACGGACGACCCATATAAAAAATGCGCACGGACGACCCAGATTGCATAGCGCACAGACGGCCCAGATTGAATTGCATACGAACGGCTCAGATTGAATTGCGATGAACTATCCAGATTCACTCCATATTTAATCGCGATCGGACAATCCAGATTAAAAATGATGGACGGCTCAGATCAAAAGTGGATGGGTATAAATAACCCTATTCGCACCCAAACCCTAACCCTAGCCGCCAGAGCCCCTCGTCGGAGAAGACAGCCCAGCCGCCGGGGAGCCGACCGCCACCACTCGCCGCCGTACTGGAGCAATTTTCGGTTGCTAAACAAGGTTGACCGGAGCAAAACACCCAACTGCAACATGAGCCGGAGGAGCCGCCGCACTGGAGAGCCCCAACGCTGGTGAGTTTCAGTTTTTCGGCCCACCGAAGGCCCTAAGTGTGTTTTCTCACAGGAACCGATGTAAGTTTGGCTGAATTCGGCTGAAAACGGCTGAAAACAGCCAATCCGAGGCGGATCGCCGTCGCGAGCGGCGACGCCGTCTCCAGAACATGGCGGAGCCGCCGTGTCAGAATTCTGAAATTGGCCAAGTAGGCCATGGGTCTGATTTTTGGGTTATTTGAGACATGTGTAGGTACCGTAAGTGCGTTTCAGTTCCAGAAGAAAAAATTCAGGGAACCCAGGGACCACCCGTAGGCACAGTAACAATCTAGTTTTCGGCATCGAATCAAGTAAGGACCCCTCAACCTATTTACTATCATGGAATTAAAGTTCAAATAAATGGTAATATTGTATTTTGTGTAAATTAATAGATATGCATAATTAATTAAAGTTGCTAATGGAGCCCGAACCGGATATTATTCTCTGTCGATTCCTGTTTGAATTATTTTATAGTTTAAATGCATTATGATATCTGATCTATCTATTTTATGATTTTAAATGCATGTATTACTTTCGTACTTGACCATTGTGTGATTTTATAATTTAAGATATGATTGTATTACTGAGTGTATGTTTATTGTTTATGTGATTATGTTTAACTTAGTAACGGAGACTAAGAAAAAACAGATAAGATGACAGCCTCACTAGATATCTTGGGAGATGGTGGACGGACCGGGTTCATAGGGAATCCTACCGTGAACGTTGTCTCATACCGGACGGGGTATGGAGACTTGGTCATTTAGCTCTCATACCGGACAGGGTATGGGGACGGCCCGCTTCACCCTCATACCGGACAGGGTATTGAGATTTATTATTTTGGCGCTCATATCAGATGGGGTATGGGGACGGCCTTGGAATTAAGATTGTTAAGGGGAATGGTTTACGTGTAGCGGGGACCCCTATGGATTCCCATGGATACTAGTAGGCTAGTGAAAACGAGAAACGGTGATAATCAGTTATTGTTAATGAATACGGATTTATGATGTGTTTTATGTTACTGATTATGCATGAAATTGTGATCTGTATGATATTATTGTCTTTATAGGTTGTTTTCACAGGTGCTCTAAGGGTAAGAAAAAGGGTAAGTGGTTTTATTTTAAATAATTGAATTGGTTTAAAATTTGTACTCCATTAGTTGTTTTCGGTTTTTTACCAACCTTTACTTCTGTTACGATGATATAGTGTGATGTCCTTGCTGGGCTAGTGTAGCTCATTCCTTATTTAACTATTTCAGATCAGGAGGACCTAGTTCCCAAGCCTACACAAGAAGACGGCGAGTAGATGCTAAATGCTTTATAATTTCTTTTATTTTTCTTATTTCTCGTATTTCTTTTAGAGAACTTATTCCGTGATATTGTTTAGTACTTTTAAGTTGTTGTATATGGGATGTTAACTTTAATATTTTATTTCGCTTCCGCACTCAGATTATTATATGTGTTTCCTTTTGAATTTCCGGAGTCATTACAAATCAAGCCATTATCTTCAGTTCCATAATCACTTCAAACACCACTACAATCCCCAATTTCACCCTCCTCAATGTTGGAATCATTACTTAAATGGATAGTTAAATAGAATGATAATCTACTTGTAAAAGTGAAGACAATCAACCAAAATTTGAGCATATAAGTGCTCCCTTAGAATCTAGTTAGGGTCTCTATAAATTTTATGGTGTAATAATGAACCTTAATTGTTTCTCATTGACCAAATTTAATTTGAAATATTTTATTTTTGAACTTCTTGTGGTTTGGACCACATTATTTAGTTTATGTAGCCATTTAAAATTTGTGCTTGTAAATCAATCTAGTTGTTTGTCAATTTGTTTGTGTTATGATTTTTATGCTTTTCGGATATGTTTCGCATAATGTTAAGTTACTTCATTTTGAGAATGAATACATCATAAACATGCTTACTAGATTCACCTACATCATTAATTTTTGAAATCTCTTAAAAAAAATTTCACTAGTAATGAGTTGGTTAGAAAAATTTTTAGGTGTTTTCCAAGGTGATGGGGAATGTCAAGGTGACGACAATATAATAAGTAAATTATCTCAAAAAGCTGAGCCTTAATGAACTTTTAGGATCGATTCTTACCTAAGACCTTACAATGAAAAAGAGATAAGATGATGAAAATACAAAAAAGAGGTCGTTGCTATTAAAACTTCGACTTTATGTAAAAAGAGTGATAAAAAGAGTGAGAATGATGGAGAAATTGCACTCGACATAAGAAAGTTTAGAAGCTTTATGAAGAAAAAGAAATTTAAAGGAAAAAAGCCACCACCAAAAGGATATTAAGTAACAAAGATCCTATGATTTACAATGGGTACAATAAATCGGGTCACATGATAGTTAATTACCCTCAAGGTAAAAAGGATGAAGATCATTTTTCTTTGGTGAAAATTTATATTTACATTAAAAAAGAATGAATAACAATGAAATAACTTAAAAAAATCTTTTATATATTATCTTTTTATATACCGTACCTAATAAATAAAAGGGCGAAGATTATAGAGAACATGAAGCCTATAGCAAAGTAGAGACAAAGTCTACTTATGTATGGTAATGGAGTAAAATTATGGCTAGTTTTATCATACTGAATATCATTTTCCTATAAAATATGAACTTGAATTCGATCCAAACCTAGGCCAGATTGATAAATTTTTTAATTCTCAAACCATATCGATTTTGTGGATTATTCAACGTGCATCCAAC
Organism: Carica papaya; assembly: GCF_054855325.1. Taxonomy (NCBI): domain Eukaryota; kingdom Viridiplantae; phylum Streptophyta; class Magnoliopsida; order Brassicales; family Caricaceae; genus Carica; species Carica papaya. Next base: position 16,800,507 of record NC_142317.1, read on the forward strand.
CAAACAATTATATTATAATATAACTACAACTATATTATATATATATGTGGTTAGATATAGGCAGGTTTTGATAAGTCAAACTCGGACCTCCCTTACTCGGTTCCTAATACCCATTAACCCAAACTCACTCCACCTTACCAGTTATTCAACTAAAAAAAAAAAGGAAAAACAAGACAAATATATTGGATCAAATTCTCACATGATAGAGTAGGTCTACTATTAGTTAAGGCTAAACTCTTCTAGTTTATGTGCACATGGGAACCCAATTCTTTAAATGGAATTTACACCGCATATATTTTCTTATTTTCTCTTTAAATCATGCATTCATTTTAAGACCTATAGCAAAAAAATAAAAAGAAAAAAACCTTTCGGATAAAAAATCCTTTTAATGATAAAAAAGGACCTGTAGCACAAAAAACGTAACACATTGTTGGGTTTTGTCAAGCCCACGTGAAAATTAATAAAGAAAAGAAAAAAAGGAAAGGCTACCAGATTTGGGGAGAATGATTTTCTCTCTCCATGTATATATATATATATGCAAAAATCGAAATAGAAAGAAAAAAGTAGGCACCATTTTTCACTTAAGTGTTTTTTCTTCTCACGCTCTCATATAAACCGAGAAAACAAAAGAAAACAGAGGGCTTTGGTTTTAGTTTCTCCTCTCTCTCACGTATGGGAGCAAGGAAAGAAAAAGGGCTACAAAATTTGGTAATTTCTATTTTGCTCTCCTTTTGTGGATTATCAATGTAACGACCCGGGTAATTAAAAGAAAATAAATTATGAATTGAATGCAGAAGTGAAATAATAAAGTTAGAGTTTACATTCCTTACACAATTATTTAGAATACCCAATAGAGATACGAGAATGACCATTCTAAAAGAACAAACAAACAATCAAAAAAATAAATGTAAAGTAAATAACTAAGCATCCTATTCGCAACCCTCTTGTGGATCGGGATCTGGGTTTTGGTCTTCTTGATCTGAAATGGTTAATGAAAGAGTGAGCTATACTAACCTAGTAAGAATGTCAAATTACTCACCGATATAGAAATAAAGGTTGGTGAAATTCATAAAAATAACTAATGGAGCTCTTAATTTAAGTAAATTCATTTATCATAAATAAAATCATTTGTTACACACTTACCGTAGCGAGATTTTCAAAACTGAACTATAGAGGCAATAACATAAACAATATCATAATCTTATATTCAATTAACCAGAACAACAACTTTTCTTTTTTATCCGCCTACTGGTATCCACGGGGGTCCATAGGAATATCCCCACTATGTGTGAACCTTTATTCAATATTGTCAACTAACCGGCCGTCCCATACCCCATCCCTCAATATCTCGTCCGGTATGAGAGTGAAACGGACTGTCCCCACCAATATGAGGCAATGTTCACGGTAGAGTTCCCTATGCACCCGGTCCATCTACAATCTCCTAGGATATCCAGTAAGACTACCATTCAATTATTCACTAAATCAAACAATTCTCCGTTTATATTTAATTTTCAGTTTCACAATTTAACTGTAAATAACACAGAACAAAATGATACATGCATCAAGGAAACACCACTGAATCATCATACCAATTTTAGTGTAATATTATGCATTCGAAACAGTAAAATCAATCAAACAGTATCAATAGTGAATAATAATCGGTTCTGTCTCCATTAGTAATCTTTGGTTAATTATCGAGATTTCTAAATTGTACAAAACACAATATTATTTATAATTAAACTTCAATTCCATAACAAGGAATATAGTGAGGGATTCTTACTTGAATTGATGTCTGGAACGCTAAGCTTTCAGCTGCATCTACTGGCGATCCCCAGGTTCCCTGAATTTTTCTCTAGAGATTAAAACATGCTCCAAGTACCCAGAAATACCTCAAAAAATCTAAAATCAGTGTTAGAAACCATTTTCAACCAATTTCAAGATTCTAGCACGGCGCTGCCGCCGTAGGTTGGCCATTTTCGGTCAGTTTTATACTCGTTCATATTAGAAAACACGTTAAGAGGCATCGGTTGGCCGAAAAAAGTTGAAAAACAGAAGCTTATCGGTGGCAGATTTTTTCTGTACGACGGCTTCACAAACTCACCTTCGCAGTTGGACGTTTTTCTTTGGCTAACATATAGAAAACAAAATGATGAATACAATGGTGGAAAAATTATACAAAAGGGGGATCAGAAAGGGCCTCATCGGATGCAATTTTTGATTTTTCCTGTAGCAGCAGCATCGGGCTTTACCCGTAGTTTTACAGCTCATCCCCCTAGTCTTTTTGCTCTGATTTGGCCATGGGGGTGTTCAAAATCAAATTTCGAGTGACAAGGAGAATTTTTTACCTTTTTGGCGGTCGAAGGTTGCTTCGGCACGGCGGCGGGTGGTAGTCAGCTCCTTTCCCAGCGACTGGTTCTTCTTCTCCGATGGCGCCGGGAGGGGGGGGGGAGGACTGGCTGCTAGAGTTAGGGTTTGGTATAAAGTGAGGTAGTTATATCCATATCCTCTTAATCTGGACTGTCTATCGCATTTGACCTGGACCATCTGATCGCGTTTAAATAAAAGATAAATCTAGACCGTTCATTGCAATTTGATCTGAACCTTACGATCGCGTTTAAAGAGGGAACGAATCTGGAACGTTCATCACGTTTAATTATGATCGTCCGATCGTGCCTGAGGAGGGAACGGATCTGGACCGTCCACACGCATGGGAACAAATCAGACCGTCTGATCGCAGGCACACGGATTGCCAGCATGACCTCTCGAGTGGTACCGCGTCAGCGTGTCATGCCACGCGGTGCACTCTGATTTGTCGGGGTTGCTGACTAGGCGATCCTACATGGCACATTTTTTCTAAGTTATGTTTTGACCCCTATCTTTCGATTTTTCTTTCAAAAACACCATTTGAATCTAAATTTTCATCTTTTTTTTCTGAAAATTATTTTTAATTTCATCATCCACCTATTTTTCTTAAAAAGTATATTTTATACATTAATTTTAAATATTTTAAAATTAATTTCGAGTATTACAACTCTCCTCCCCTTAAAAAAAATTTGGTCCCTCAAATTTATCTCTCTCACTCAATCAAACAGTTAGGGATACTAGGCTTTGAAGTCTAATTCTAGCTCCCATGTGGTCTCTCTCTATATGTGATTCTACCATAGGACCTTAATGAAAGAAATTTCTCAGTTGCGGAGTACTTTACTTTTTCGGTCCACAATACCGACTGGTACCTTCTCGTAGAATAAATCCTCATGTAGTGAAAGAGACTTGTGAGCTAAGACGTGAAATGGGTTCGGGTTGTACTTGCGTAACATGGACATATGAAACATATTATGGACTTTGAAAAGTTCTGGAGTAGTGCTAGTCTATAGGCAGTGGTGCCAATTCTGTTTAAGATTTTAAATGGCCCAATAAACTGGGGATTTAGTTTCCTCCTCTTGCCAAACCTACTGATTCTCTTGAATAGAGTGACCTTAAGAAATACCCGATCACCTTTTTCAAATTCTAAATCCCTCCTCCGGATATCTGTATAATTCTTCTGCCTGCTCTGAGCCATCTGAATGTTCTTACTGATCTTCACTATTTTGGTTGTAGTCTCCTCCACAAGATCTGGACTAAACAATCTTCTATCATCCACCTCTTCCCAACAGATCGGCAATCTGTATGGGCGGCCATACAACGTCTCGTACAGAGCCATATCGATACTTATTTAGTAGTTGTTATTATAAGTGAACTTTATTAGGGGTAAATGATCATCCCAATGGCCTCCGAAGTCAAGAACACAAGCTCGAAGCATATCCTCCAGTGTGTGGATCGTCCTTTCTGATTGTCCATTGGTCTGAGGGTGGAATGGGGTACTAAGAAACAATTTTGTTCCCATGACTTGCTAAAAATTATACCAGAACCGAGAAGTGAACCTGGGGTCCCTGTCGGATACCACTGTCACTGATACTCCATGTAATCTAACTATCTCCTGGATATAAATTCTTATTAGTTTGTCTAAGGGGTCGGTCATCTTGATGGCCAAGAAGTGGAAAGACTTGGTGAGCCGGTCAATAATTACCCAAATGACATCATGTCCCGAGCGTGCCCTAGGCAATCCTATCACGAAATCTATTGTGATATGTTCTCACTTCTACTCCAGAATTGGTAATGGCTAAAGTAGCCCGCCTGAGCATTAATGCTCTGTCTTGACATGCTGACATACCAAACACTTGGAAACAATGTCAGTCACATCTCTTTTTATTTCGTTCGACCAAAATCAGGGTCGCATACTTTAATATATCTTAGTGCTTCTGGGATGCATGATAAACTTTGAGCTATGGACATCAATCATGATGTCCCTTTTCAGTTCACTGTTATATAGAATACACACCCTGTCCTGAAATCTAAACAACCCATCAGTAAAGACTCAAAATTCTGAATTTACACCATGTTCTGCATCTTTCTTGAGGGCTGCTAGGGTGGAATTAACGGATTGAGCTTCCTTTATTCTTTGAATCAACTTATGTTGAACAGTCAAGTGGACTAAGCATGTAACTCTCTTCAGGTCCCAGAGTCATACTTGTTGTGCGACTCCTATTGCCCTGCATTATAAAATTATTAAGTGAGCTAATATACCTGTACTTTTTCTACTAAGTGCATTTGCTACTACATTGTTCTTACCCGATTGATACAAGATGTTGCAATCGTAATCCTTGAGAAGTTTTATCCATCTTCTCTAATGAATGTTGAGATCCTTTTGAGTGAATGTGTTTCAAGCTCTTATGGTCGGTATAGATTTGAAATGTCTCTCCATATAAGTAATGACGCAAAGTCTTCAAGGTGTGGATAATTGCACCAAGTTCTAAGTCATGGGTATGGTAGTTTTTCTCATGACTCTTCAACTGCTCGGACCTATAGAGTATGACTTTCTCATGCTGCATCAGAACACAACCCAACCCCAAGTAGGAGGCATTACTATAAACTGTATATCCACCTGTCCCGCTTGGCAAGGCCAACACAGGTGCAGTAGTCAATCACTTCTTTAGTTCTGAAAAACTCTTTTCGCAGTCATTGTTCCAATCAAACTTGACGTTTTTCCTTGTGAGCCGAGTCAAAGGAGTAGCTCGACTAGAAAATCATTCCATAAACTTGCAGTAATAACTTGTCATCACAGAAAGCTACAAATTTTCTTGATCGATGTTAATTTTTCCCAACCGAGCACTATCTCAACTTTTTTGGGGTTCACTGACACTCCATCCCTTGATATAATGTGCCCTAAGAAAGTAGTCTGTTCGAACTAGAACCCACACTTACTTAACTTTACATACAACTTCATTTCTCTGAGAACCTGCCAAACCTGAGTCAGATGGTGAGCGTGTTCCTCTATGTTTTTTGAATAGATCAGGATATCATCGATAAATATAATGACAAACTAATCCAAGAATTATCTGAAAAGCCTATTCATCAAATTTATAAAGATGTCTGGTGTGTTGGTTAGTCCAAATGGCATGACTAAGAATTCATAGTGTCTGTACCGAGTCTGAAAAGTTGTTTTGGGAATGTCTTCTATCTTGATCTTTACCTAATGGTAACCTGAACGCAAGTTTATTTTGGAGAAGAATTGGGCACCCTACAACTGATTAAAAAGGTCATCGATCCTGGGGAGGGGGTACTTGTTCTTGATTGTGACCCTGTTCAATCCTCTGTAGTCAATACATAACCTTAACATCCATCCTCCTTCCTTACAAATACGACTCTGGTGCCCCAAGGGGACACACGGTGTCGGATAAACCCATTGTCCTGCAATTTTTTGATATATTTTCTCAACTCTTTCATTTCTATATGACTCATTCGATAAGGAAAAACTGAGATAGGCTACGTGCCAGACTGAAGGTTTATGGTGAACTCAACTTCTCTATCCACTAGTGGTCTGAAAAGTTCATCAGGAAACATATCTGGAAAGTCTCAAACTATCAAGATCTCTTGAATACAAATTTCTTTTCTAAGCTTGTATATTGTAGAGAAAACAACCGAGATAAAGCATTATGTACTAAGGAATTTGTTAAGGGAGAACAATATTCGAAACTTTTATTAGCTTATAAATGACTCTTCATTAGGAGGCTTAAATTCAATGTTTTTCGTGGAAACAATCTACAGTGGCATGATACATCGCTAATCAGTTCATCATTGGAAATACATCAGGGTCATCTGTGTCAATCTCTATAAGGTCCATCATGAGTGAAACCGAATCCCATGGAAGAGGGGCCAGATGTTGCTGGGAAGGGACCGGGTGGTCCTGTAACAGTGCCGGATGATACGGTGGGGGCTCCGAATTGTATTGTGACGGTGTCGGATGATACGATGGTGGAGTAGGGTTGCATTGAGGTGGCGTTAGATCCTCTCATTATAGAGGTGGCTCATAGTGTGAAAGTGGTAGAGGGTCAGACAGTTCCCTCCTCTCTTCCCTAGCCTACTACGTAGAGATGAGTCTCTCTAAAATCTCGAAGAGCCAATTGACATCCTCTCGAAACAACCCATCTCGGGCTACTCTATTCAGCAAGGGACCTCATCTACTCGTTTTTTTATAGTTATTTTTCAAAAGGAAGGGTTGGGTGATAATTCGTATTTGGTGTTTTTAAGTCTTTGTATAAAGAATAGTTCCGAGGAATGCGGCTTTGATACCAACTGTAATGGCCCGGGTACTTAAAAAGAAATAACTTATGAATTAAATGCAGGAGTGAAATAATAAAGTTAGGGTTTACATTCCTTACACAATAATTTAGAATACCTAATAGGGCTACGAGAATGACAATTCTAAAAGAACAAATGAAAAACAAAAAAATAAATGGAAAGTAAACAACTGAGCATCCTATTTGCAACCTTCTTGTGGATCGGGATATGGGTCTTGGTCCTTTTGATATGAAATAGTTAATGAAAAGAGTGAGCTAAGAATGTCATACTACTCATAGATACAGAAATGAAGGTTGGTAAAAATCATAAAAACAACTAATGGAGCTCTTAATTTAAGTAAATTCATTTGTCATAAATAAAATCATTTATTATATACTTACCGTAACGAAATTTTTAAAACTGATCTATAGAGGTAATAACATAAACAACATCATAATCTCATATTCAATTAACCAGAACAACAACTTTCCTTTTTTATCTGCCTACTTGTATCCATGGGGGTCCACAGAAATGTCTCCACTACGTGTGAACCCTTATTCAATATTGTCAACTAAGTGGCCCTCTCCTCCGGTATGAACACCAAAAATATCATCCCTCAATATCCCGTCTGGTATGAGGGTGAAACGAGCTGTCCCCATAACCCGTCTGGTATGAGCACCAAAATACCAACCCTCGATACTCCGTCCGATATGAGACAATGTTCACGGTAGAGTTTCCTATGTAGTCCGTCCGTCCACCATCTTCCAGGATATCCAGTATAGCTACCATTCAATCATTCACTAAATCAAACAATTCTCCTTTTATATTTAATTTTCAGTTTCATAATTTAACTGTAAATCATGCAGAACAAACAATACATGTATCAAGGAAACACCATTGAATTATCATACCAACTCTAGTGTAATATTATGCATTTGAAATAGTAAAATCAATCAAATAAGATCAACAGTGAATAATTATTAGCTCCGACTCCATTAGTAACCTGTGATTAATTATCGAGATTTTTTAAATTATACAAAATACCACATTATTTATAATTAAACTTCAATTCCATAACAAAGAATACGGTGAGGGATTCTTACTCGAATCGATGTCTGAAACGCTAAACTTTCAGCTGCACCTACTAGCGGTCCCCGAGTTCTTTAATTTTTTTTGGAGATTAAAACACGCTTCAAGTACCTAGAAATATCCTAAAAAAATTCAAAATCGGTGTTAGAAATCATTTCTGGCCAATTTTAGAATTCCGGCACAGTGGCACCACCATGCTCTTACGACAGCATCGCCGCTGCAAACGACAGTTTGCCTTGGGCTGGCCGTTTTCGGCCAGTTTAGGCTGATTTTGACCGATTTTATACTTATCCCTTTTAGAAAACATATTAAGGGGCCTCGGTTGGCCAAAAAAAGTTAAAAAATAGAAGCTTGCCGGTGATGGAGTTTTTCAGTGTGGCGGTTCCGCCAGCTCATCTTCGTAGTTGGGCGTTTTTCTTCAGTTAACATGTGGATAATAAAATGGAGGAAAATTACTCAAAATGGGAATCGAGAAGGGTCTCATCGGAAGCAGTTTTTTATTTTTTCCGCAGCAGCTACAAGGTTTTACCCGCGGTTTTCGCCTCATCTGCAGGTCTTTTCGCTCCGATTTGGCCATGAGGGTGTTCAAAATCAAATTTCAAGCGACTGAGAGAATTTCTATCTTCTTGGCGGTCGGAGGTTGCTCCGGCGCGGCAGCGGGAGACAATCGACTCCCTTCCCGACGACTTATTTTTCTTCTCGCGGGGGGGGGGGGGGGGGACGGGGTGAATAGGTGGCTAGGGTTAGGGTTTGGTGTGTAGTTAGGTATTTATATCTGTCTCCTCTTAATCTGGATAGTTTTATCGCGTTTAAATAGGAAATGAATCTGAACCGTTCATCATGATGTGATATGGACCATACAATCGCCTTTAAAGAGGAAATGAATTCGATCTGTTCATCGCATGTAATCGTGACTGTCCGATTGCGCCTGAGGAGGAAACAGATCCAGATCGTCTACACGAACGGGAACAAGTCCGGACGTCCGATCGCGGGCACACGGATTGCCAGTGTGGCCTCCCGCGTGACACTGCATCAGCGTGCCTTGTCACGCGACGTGCTCTGGTTCGTCAGGACTACTAACTAAGCAGTCCTACATGACACATTTTTCTTAAATTGCATTTTGGCCCTTAGTTTTCGATTTTTCTTTCAAAAACACCCACAGAACCCAAAATTTCACCTATTTTTTCCAAAATTATTTTCAATTTCATCATCTATGTATTTTTCTTAATTTTTACATTAAATAAAAATTTTTAAATTTAAAAATTATATTTTATACATTAATTTTAAATATTTTAAAATTAATTATGGGTATTACAATCAAATATTACAAGTAGATTTTAAAATAATTTTGAAGATTTATTCTCTAAAATTCTTGGTATGATCATTCAAGAAGAATTGAATTAGTGTAGGAAAGTATTAATTATTTTCTCCATTATTGGTGATATCAAGTATGAATTATTTGAGAATATCCTGTATTTGATTTTTTGATAGTAGTTTTGATTCAAAATTTAATTCGTGATTTTTTTCTCTACACTGAAGTGATTTTCATGTAAATTATGTGCCTTTTTATTTTTTAGTTATTTTTTTTTATTTACATCGGTATTGATTTATAGGTTGAATTACTTAAAAATATTAATTGAATTTTTGAGATTAATTTTTTGATTGACGTAATTTGCACGTATAAAATCAGAATATTTAGAAGTCCCAAAAACAAAAGACGGAGGGAATTAAAAAGCTATTTTATGAAAAATACTTTTTAAAAAGCATCTTTAAAAAAATAATTTTATCCTTTCATTTATGAGTCCAAGGGTTCATGTGTAGCTGAAATCTCAATATTTTCATCTTAACCAAGAGATGTTTCTAAAACTAAACGTCGTTAGGCTCTATCCAATTCTATGTTTTAGTTTTTAGTTTTTAACTTTTTATGTACATGCACTGTTTTTGAAGTACATAAGATGCTATATTTATTGAAACTGTTAATATAAATAAAATGGGCTGCTTCAAAGAGCTTCAGAGGTGTTTGGGATTTTGCTTCTGTTGCCAAGGAACCCAATGGGCTGTGCACACATTTTCTCTTAGTTCAATTTTTTTACTTCATTAAAAAAAGTGAAGGAAAATAAACATTATTGTTAATTTCTTTTTTCCTTTAAAGCTTTTTCCTCATTTTCATTATTTTCTGAATATCATATTATGTTTTTAACTACTTAATATGTTTTTTATGCCTAAAGATAAATAAAATTAAGAAATGAAATTTAAAAATATTTTCACGTTGTATATAACGAACAGAATCTTCTTGAATAATATTTGCCCGCCCATGAGCGAAGTTTGCACTTTGCATTTGTAAAAGAAGAAGAAAGATTTTAAAACTAAATAGTCTTTTTGTCAGCGATCCCGACAAGGATCAGTAACCACACAAAAGGTGGATAAATACTCCTAAAATGCTGGGGAGTCATTTTTTACAATATAGATCAACAGTACAACATATAGTTCACAAATATGTGTCTTATATACTCGCACCAACTGCACCCGAAACACATTCTCTGACTGCAAGCAACCAAACCAGATCCTTTATGTGCAGCCTTTGTTTTTTGGGGAAAAAAATGTTAAAGCCGCATGTACAAGAAGATAGGGTGCAATCGCTCCAAAAATGAGTTTTATCACATCCAAGCTCCCCATCCAGGAAACATTTGACATAAACGCTCCGGATCAATTGCATCTTGTATGAGTTGCTGAACCTACAAATAGCAGAAAACGAAGTCAGTAACCGAATATCAAATGATGACTTCCAACTGTCAATTCAACTATATCTGTAAATCAATCCTTGTGATGCAAAAAGAATCAACAAGCTAGAGAAATTTCAAAATGCCAATTTGATGCTTTTCCACAGTAAGAATTATTACGTCTATTATATGGTATATCCAGATTGAAAATCCTGAACCAAAAACCAGATATGAAATTGATAGCAAAGAAAACAGCAGCCAGATTCAAGGTAGTTTGCTTCTTACCTTGCTGGAAAACACAAAAGCAATTGAATTTACCAGTGTTTCCATGTAATATTATCTAATTCTTGATTTACTTGTGCGAAGCGTTTCACTATTTTACTTAATAATTGTCTACTTAAATTACTACCTGTGCTGTCATGAATCCTTGTTTACCAAAGAGAATCACAAAGTCGGTGTGATGTGTGGAAATTTGAGAGAGAGAATTTAAGGAATTGAGAGTGGCAAAACAACAGAGATAGATCGCAGAAAGAAGAATCAGATTTCAAAGAGAGATTTAACAGAGGGAGGAAAAAAGAATCAGATCTGAAAGAGACAGATTTAACAGAGGGAGGAAAGAATCAGAGAATGATATAGCAGAAACAATTCTGATTTATTCCTTAATGTCACTACAAGATGCTTCTCTCTCTTTACAGCCCTAGCCCCTAATTTATATCCCATAAGCTAGACCTGACTTTCTCTTTCTCTTTCAAATGAATTGATTTGCCAGTTTATGAGCTTACTAAGTCGGAAGGCAACGCTATATCTCTTGCTATGGCTTTTAGCTCATTTTTGGGATATCTGTTCAGCACATTAACAATGAAGTACCTTACCAAATGGGTAGAACTTCATGATGGATTCTGTCTAACCTTATTAAATTGAAGGAAAAAGTGCAGTTCAAACACTTTGCTTTGAATCATAAACAGATATTCTAAAGATTCGGCTTTCCTGATCTTATATCTTTCTTGCAGGCATGGAAATCAAACTGGAATGAAACCTTCCTTCTGATTCTGAGATGCCAAGAACATACTAACTTTCTGACTATTTCCTACATATAAATACTCCCTCCTAAAGGTCACATTGTCTTCAAGGTGGACAATGAATCTAACGATCTTATTAGTCAAAGTAGAAGCTGTTATCCTAACAAACCATCTGTTCTTTAGTTATGCTCCCTTAGAACCTAGATCTGTATAGTTGCAAGATGATTTATTTGGGTAAAGTCTGTTATATAACCAGACCTCTTTAGAAGGATTCCGACCAAGTTCTACAGAAAATTTTTGGTTCCATCAATCCTGGATTTCTTGAGCCTTTCCAAGATTTGTAGTCAGATTTTTTCTGTAAACATGTCTGAAAATCTTGTTGGTGGGAGAAAACTTCTCCAATTTAAGATCTTAGTAGTTAAGGTTTGATTCAACATGCATTTTGAGCACCCTTTTCGCACTGACAGCCTCTTGCACAGTCCCAACCATCTTTATCATCGTTGGTGCCATGCTTGTGGCAGCCACTTCCTCTACAAGTGCTGCTATATTTTTCAATGATACACTTGATCTGGACAGATTTTCTTCAGAATCTTCATTTTCTTCACTTAAGTTGGCACCAGAATTCTCCCAATCTTGATCTATAGAATTCTTATCCAAATCTATCTCACACATAGGACCACTGTGTGTGAGATTGATAAAGATATGCTTGATTTCACCCAATTTGTTCTTCACTCCACTCAACTCTTGCTTCATTTCATCCATCTCTTGATTCATTCCTTTTTTCCCCCAAATCTTAAAATTGTTTAGCCACTCATTCCATTTTCTGTTTTTCTTGTGAAAGAGTGTTTTCAGAAATTCTCATCTTGCCTGGATGTCGGCTCTGGTACTAGTGATGTGTGGTAATTAGAGAGATAGAATTACAGAAAACCGAGAGAGACAGAACATCAGAGAGGGATCAAAGAGAGAAGAAGATAAGAAAGAGATACATTTAATAGAGAGAAGGAAAAGAGAGAGTTAAGAGCAAAAACAATTCTTATTTTATTCCTTCATGCCATAACAAGATGCTTCCTTTCTCTTTTATAGCCATAGCCCCTAATTAATATACTAACTACCCAACTGACTGTTTCTACACAAATCTGGAAGTCCATACAATGCAATTAAGAAAGCAATTATCCATCTCCATAAAATTTCATGCACCACCCAGTCTTAATTTAACATTTTCTAAAAGTATTACTTAATTATATTGATATTTTCCGTGTTAATTTACAAGTATTCTAGTCATTGCTTCTATATATACACTATTTTTTTTTTGAAATAATTCTATAAATACACTCTTATTCTAAACATCTTTTACTCAACTCAAGAAATGCCAAAGGATAAATAGGATAAAGAGAATAACTTGCTCCTATTTTAGCCTACTCTGTTCAACTACCTTAAGTTACTCAGAGTACAAAGTTGAGCCACTAAGGTTAAAAATAATAATTAATCATTCATACTCCATGTACGAGTAGCGAGACAACAATACTGGAAATATACCTGGCCATGGACACTTCTCATTTCTCCTTCTTCATATCCGTCTAGTTTTTGTTTGACACGCATCAAGGCACGTGCAGCATCCTTATTTCCCTCACTTTCTTCTTGTAAACTTTCAAGGCTTGTCTCCAGATCATCATTGCTATCCTATCAAGAACCAAATCAAGGAAAAACTACAACTGAAAATAATATATCAAGTTGAAGGTGGTGTGACATAGAGAAAAAGAGAAAAAAAGGCCTACAGTTACAGGTATAAAACAAGATCCACAGTTACAGGTATTGAACACAAGAACAATCACAGTGTTGGCAGATGATCATGAGAAAATATGGAAAGACTAAGCTGAATAAGAATGGAAACTTACCAGTCTTTTTAGGTATTTAGGTACCCTATTATGACTATAATTAAGAAACAAAGTAGGAAATAGACCTAATTGGTTATAATAGTAGTCAGAGAATAAAAAAGCACTTATTCCTCCAAGAATACACCTTTGTTTAATTAGTTGCTCACTATCTCAAAGAAAGAAGTATTTATCAAAACTGCTTTATGTCTGAATAAGAAGAACTTGAGAATTTGCAATACCTTTTGCCGCTGCAAGGCCTTCAAAGGGGATAGAGCCCATTTATAAAGGGGATCATGGATAAAAACCTGCAGGAAATAATATTTATATTCAAGAAACTGAAAAATTTGGGAATTCTACCTATTACTCGAACCTATTAAGCCAGAAATTTCTTTGTTTGCAAAGCCAGTAATCTTACTTCAACAATGGTCAGAAGAGCTTCTTTATTTGTCCGCATAACAGAGAGAGTTTCTTCACAACATCTTCTGAAGACACCATCAACTCCAGTCACACCCATGCCATCAATTATATCTCTTGTCAGTCTGAATGGAACCTGTAAAAATTAATCAGAAAAAAGCATGAGCTGTGAGGACCCTATTGATAGTTTTGTAAAGCAAAACTAGCAATACTATATAGATGGGATAAGCAAAAGTCAAGCAAACAAACTCGCTCTGGTGTCTTCAACATCAAGCCTTGTTCGAAGGCCACACCAAGATCTATGTGAACAACTTCTGCAGTGGCTTGATCGATTAAGATATTCATGGCATGACGATCTCCAAGACCAACAATATAACCCACCTAATTTTGGAAACCAAACATTATGTCAACAATTGCAAGAGGAGCCTCATTTTCTTCAATTATATTTTATGAAAGGTCATTTTCCAGTGACAGTCTCAGGGAAGCAGGCCCATGAGATATGATCCAATTCAATGGAGCTGCCACAAAATCCGTCATCCATGAAGCAACAGATATTATATGCTCTTTCCTGATTATCACTTATATTCATATTATGCAAAATGATGCAGCCAACATAAGCCATGATCATCTATGCAGAAGGATGCAGTGTCAACTAAAATTTATACTATCTAAGCCCTTGACTTTCAAAGGATTGTCAACTAAAATTTATACTATATAAACCCTTGACTTTCAAAGAATGTCTTCCCAAACTGACATGCAAATCAAGCTTAACAAGTAATCAGTTTCGCATCTCTTCTAACTGTTGCGGTAGATGCAAAGTTTTAGTCAATAGAATGATATAGAAAAAATGGTTGGGCAGCCATCCAAGAAATAAACATGGATGTTTAGAGTGAGAGAAATTGAAAGAAACCATGCTTCATTTCCAATATATAAGAGATCATGATCAAAGCATAGCAGGAAGAGGGAACTACCATTGAACTTGCTGCCACGCTACGTGTGTAAGCAAGTCTCTTCTCAAACCAATCAGCTGGTTGTAAGAACCTCTCTAAAAAGAAGTGATGCATGACAGGCCTGTACAAAGTTTCAATTTTGTTAAGAGTGCACATAAGTTGCAAAAATTGTCTGAAACAAGGTCTTTTTGATACCATAACAGTTACAAACCTAAAGTTCTCACAAACTTCCTGGAAAATTTTGCGCTTATCCTTTCCCTACAACACATGGAATATCATATCAGGACTCTTTCTAAGCAGAATGGTGATGATACTGCTCGTTTCTGAAAGAAACAGCATCTATAAGGTTATGATGATGATGATATGGTCTTCAAAAGGTGAACCTACTTACATTTTCCATGTGCTCTCGACATTTGGGAAATGGCCAGTCTCCTGTCCCATAGCGACGGTGGGCACCTCCATTCCTCATGCTGAGAATTGAAGATATGATACAAGAATGCCATTTAACCCTCTTCCCAGATACTGGTAATGCTTTTAAGCTTTATTCATCATAATTTAACTGACCTTCCAATTAGGTATTCTCCAAGCGGGAGAGTGCCATCGACCCATTCCAGAACACCAGCACTTGGAGTAAAAGGAACAACCTATTTCATTAATAACAATTTATTTCAACTTTTAGAAAATAAGATATACTTCTGCAGAAATATTGTGCAGTTGAAATATGGAATAAATTGTAAACAAATATGAATTAATATTCATAAGTGATTGTATATACAGCAGAAGTGAGTTATTTATAATGTTATAAGTTATTAGTATGTAGAGTTCTAATTTTATAAAACATTACAATGTAGACTCCTAATAATACAACATTTATAATGTTAGTAATACACCCAAACTATAACATACATTAAATTTTATCCTCTTATCCCCGCTCAAGATGTGCGGCGTAACACACAAATATTAGCTTGCAATTGATTGAACCTTGCTGAAGAAAGTGTGTTGGTGAAAATGTCAGCTAATTGATCATAACTGACTATCTATCGTACGACTTATTGTCCTGTTTGCACTTTTTCTCAAACAAAATGAATATTCAATTCAATGTGCTTAGAACAAGCATGATTTACCGGATTAGAAGTCATTAGTATGTACATTTCTAATTTTATAAAACATTAGGTTTTAGATTCCTAAAGATAAAATCATTATAATGTTACTAATACACCCAAACTATAATACACATTAAATTTTATCCTTTAGGTTATACTTCAAACTGAAGTCCTAGAAGGTTTAGCAATAGTGATAAAAACAGAAATATTGTCAATACAGACAATGCAGGGATATATTTGTAAAAGTCCTAAGAAAGGAAAGCAAGGATTCTCTCCAGTGTGCTTATTGCAAGAAATCAAAGCATACTAAAGAGAAATACTGGAAACTCAATGGTAAGACACCAAAGAGAGAATGGGGCCACCGTGAGGACGACAGAAAAATCAAGACCAAGCCAACTTCACCATAGATAAGCAAAATCAAGAAAAATCATAAACTAGATAGAGTTTAAGGAGGCTTCTGGAATAACTGAAGAAGTTAGTGGTGCATGCTCTCTTGTACTCTCTGTAAATTTTTATATTTCTTAAGTATCATTGTCTTAGATGGACCTATTAAGAAACTACAGAATATTGACTTAGGAACCATATAGTATGTGACCCATCACAAATTTTAGCACTTATACCCCCGCTTAGACAATTGAAAGATAATTGTTGTAGACAGTTCCTCATTACTTTAGTTGGTCTTGGAGATATTCATATCAGTCCCTCTTTAATGTATAAAATATTTTCAACGTCCCAAATTATCCATCTACCTCATATCCATACAAAAACTTACTCATGATATAAATTGTAACGTGTTTATCTATCATTCTTATGACATATTTTAGGACCAGGATTCAGGAAAGAGAATTAAACGAACAAGGGTAGAATCAGGCAAATCAAATTTAGTTAAGAATAAATAATCCCTGTTATTTTTCTTATTAACCAATACAAATACTATTTGGCTTCATCCTTTTACCCTTGGCCACCCATCTTTTGGAATTTTAGAAACCATGTTTTCTTCTTTGTTTAAAGGACTAAGTCTTCACCATTTTTATTGTGAGTTATGTGAATTTGCAAAATACAAAAGTTTATCCTTTCCAATCAGTAACCAGAGAAGCTCAGTCCCATCTTACTTGTCTTTTATTATTCAAGCTCGTGGACCACAATTGTAACATTACTTTTTTCTAAGGAAATCGGTGGGTGGGGGCTTAAGTCCTGTAAACCAGTGGGTTGGTGGTGTCCCTCTTGCTTTCAATTCTTTTGCCTTTATAGACTCTCTAGTAAACATAATTATCACATTGTGATAGTCATAGATCATCAAATTTATCAATAAGCAGTAAAGTTGGTATTTATTTTTACTTTTGTTGGAATCTACTCTACCCTTGATTCTTCAAGAGCTTCTATATGTGGATCTTCTACAGAGTTTCTAATACATAGCCCTTGCAGGATGTAATTTTGTTTTTTTAAAAATGACACCTGCGCTTCTGTATCAGGTACAACCTCCTTTGCACCTTGCAAATTACTACTAAATGTTTTTCTTATAAAGAAAGGTTTTCAGAAAAAATGCAGTGAAATATTTTTAGACTTAAGGAAGAAGTTACCTTATAGGTACGAACAGCTAATCTTCTTTTCCACGTATCCCGATGATTCTGCAAAAATGTGTTAACTAGACCAAAAAATTGTTCCATGACCTGCAAATCGTTTACTGTATTAATAATGTACTTAATGCATTCACGAGTCTTACATGTCTTTGAACAAACAGTACTTCCATTTCCATAACATTTTTGAAAGGCAAACCAACAGAATGTCTACCAAGAAAGACACCATAGATAGTTTCCAATAAAATTATAAGTTGCTTCAATACAGCCATATAAAGTGCAGAAATGTCTATCATTTAAGCGAGCTAAATAGTAGCTATCCTCATTGTAAAGTTCACCAAAATCAATAATAACGGTTGCACAGCAAGTAGAGGAAGCTTAAGATATGGGTGACAATAAATAACCAATATCTGATCTAGGGAGGTTTGTTACCCTCAATATGCTGGTAATGCATTTTTTACCGTATAATGTTGACAGCAACAACAGATTGCTTATTAAACAGAGAAAGAAAAGAAGAAGAAAAGAAAAGAGGTCTAGTTAATGGCTCTGGAGCCAAAAGAGGTCTCATACAACTCTCCAATAAGAATTATAGATCACCCATAACCCCTGGCTCTGGAACCAAATTTACATGGTCCCTTGATCTGGATCTGTTATGGCCTAGTTAACGGAAAATAAGAAAAGAGGATTGTAGAATTCCACTGCAGGTTTCTTCCTTTATGACTTATTTGGGGTAAGAATAATTTAGGCTCGTTAAGGGGGAACCTAACAATCTTTTGAGAAAAAGTATTTAAACCTAATCTAAAAAAAAAAAAAAAAAACAGAAAATAAGAAAAGAAGGTTGTAGGATTCCTCTGCAATTTCCTTCCTCTATGACATTTGGGGTAAGAATGATTTAGGCTTGTTAAGGGGAACCTAACAATCTTGAGAAAGAATTACTTAACCCTAATTTGAAAATGCATAAATAATTTATTCTTCCAATTGAATAGCGTTATAAGGCAGTAAAAAGAAAACAATCAACTGCTACTCTTGCGTAACTGTTTTTCCTGAATAAGAGCAGTTGTTCGATTGAGATAAATGCAAACACTCAATTTGCAGAGACAACATCCAACATTCAACTCCCTATAACTGTTTTGTTGACTTAGACCACATAACTATCTTAAATAAAAAATAAAAAACAATAACAACATTCTAAACAAAACAAAAATAACATAACAAGTGGTCATAAATATTAAATTACTTATTCTTCTTCTTGTTCTTCACATGAGTGAAGCATTTGCAAACTTTGCCACTGATGCATCATTCTGGTTACATTTCAAAAAGTATAGGTCTTATAACGATGGAATTAAAATGTAGGTTCTAATTTAAGATACTAAAAATGTAGAAAGTACTTCCACGTAACTTACCCTAAATTGATTGTTGTATTTTCTTTCAGAAAATTTAGGAAGGGCTAGAGAAAATGTGTAAAATTACCAAAGAATAAATAAATTAAAATCTAAATTGTTTTCTTTAATTCAAATAATAATGATACAAACAATTTATGGTTTATAGTGGAATAACTTGCAATATAAAATTAATAAAAAAGTAAGTAAATAAAATAAAAATAAATATGATTGTGACCTAGAATATTGTTGGACCGGCCAAATAAAAATCAGGTTGCATGATTGACCAGCTACTGGTCGTGTGACCAGATGTGGCTGAGCAAGCATGTAATCATCTGATGCTTGGTCATGCACCAATGGTCGGGGCCAGTTGGCGGTATTGTTAAAGCTTTAATATTTAATGAAGGCAATTTATCTGCGTAAATATTTGGCTTAAGTTAAAATTCAGTGTCTTTTTACTCTCACTTCAGCAAGTACTTAATTAAGCAAAAAATCAATAGACAAGCAATTAAAATTGTACTATTCAATATGAAGATGATAAGATAAAAAGCAGAATTCTTTACAGCATCTTGTCTTAGGTCATCATTTCCAGATTTTGCTAGCTGTTTATATTTGTGACCATCAGAACCAAGGCATTCAACCACCTTTGGAGCATTTATACCATTCATTATCCTGCATGTTCAAAGCTTCTACTGTTATGCTTAAGAAACATAACTCTGAAGCTAATTTAAATGTTTTATATGGCTAAGACATACACAACTGAATCTGATAATCCTTTGAAATATGGGAATGAGCCTTCATGATATTGACAGCTAGGATCAACTGGAAAGGTAGCTGTTATCACGGGAACCTAATGATGAAACATGTGGCATAAGAGAAAGAACAAGGAAATAGAACCAATGTCTGAAGACTGTTAATTAATTAAATAAATCTCCAGAACGTAGTCAATCGTCTTTCAGACTGCATCTCTGACATATGGTTCATCATTGTTTCTGAACACAATCAACAGATGAATTAAGATGATGAACTTACCAGTTCTAGCTCTCGAAGACTTCTAATTTCTCTCGGTAGCGTTATCCTTTTATTGGTGTCCTGCTGACAGAGTGCAGTTTGAGTCTAATGATGACAATGGCAGCACAAACTCAGAACATGGAAACTATTTGACAAACCTCTCTCCTTGTTTCAAGCTCTGCAAGCTTTATATAGATCTCCACCAACTGTTTTGTCTGATGGGTGTAACAAACAAGGAAACATGTGGGTGAAATTTTTTTTTTTTTAAATAAACATGTGGGTAAGAAAATTAATTCAAGGATTAGATTCTAGAAAGTTTGACACATGAAACCAAATAACACAGGAAGTTACTTGTGTAATAATAGGTCCATGATATGCCAATAATTCCTCCAAGAGTTTCTCTGCTGCAAGCTTTTTGTCTATATCTACTATAAATGAATTTCTGCTACGCTGTTTATCCTTGATGCGATCACCATTTGCCAAAGCCAGAAGCTGTTGCCAAAAATATAAATTAACACATGAAATATGATGAAGATTCACAGAAGAACATGTAAAACAAAGATTTATTGGCAAGTATATGAAATGTAAGATCATGATTCCGAAATAACTTGTGGTCTTCTTTTATATGTCTTGCCATGATACTCAAGTTAAAATGATATTATTAGAAATGCCCAGAAAATATCATATTCGTAAAGCAGAAACATAGAGGAACTCTTATGAATGTGGAAAATATACCGGATTAGTCAATTCGAATTGTAATTGATTGTCAATTAATACATAACTGTTTTGTTTAGTCAAAACAAAAATTGAATTTGATTGAATCGTCTAGTTTCATTTGTTTGCTATGGTGCATGTCTCATTTTAAGATTTATTGATTTAATCCTATTTTCATTACACTTATTTTTCGATATAGGTCGAAATAGTATAAATAAATATCGATTTCCCTTATACAAAACAAATCAAACTTTCTCGCTTTCGCCTCCCTTTGTATTTTTCTAAACATATCTTTCTAAATAAAAAAAAAATACAGTGGGAATTCTAAACTAAAAACTAAAGAGAATTCTCATTTAATTGTAATATGTATTAGTCATTTAATTATAATATGTATTAGAGTATTATAAATTCAAAAATATAAAATAAACATTTGAAATCTATTCTATTATCTATTTCTTATCTACTAGCGGAGTTACACATAAGCATCTTTCAAATGCTTTTCTTCAAACTGCACAAGAGTAAAGCTCTTATGCATTGGAGTTTGACCTTTCTTGACAGGAGTTTAGCCATAATGCTTAATTTACGTACCTGAAAGATTGTGTGATATGGATGATCAATTGCCATTTTTTTGAGAAGGGAAATCAAAGCAAACTGCAGAGCCACTAATGCAGATTAGGAATAATATTTGACTTCTTCACAAACAATTAACACAGGTGAACAGTCTCACACCTGAAAGCTATGTGGTCCAACACCGTCCTTTGAGCTTCCCATTCTTGAAGCAATTTGGTAAACTAATGGTATGAACTTATATGACTGAACCTGTAGAAAAAAGCTTTCAACAAAAGACTTACTTTTGGCATCAGGTGATGTATATCAGAAATTAACAAAACCTACTCTTTCATTATTACCTCCTCAACTGTACTAAGCATGTTCTTTATGATATTTAGTCTTGATGAGAGTGCGAACCACAGGGACACCAGTCGAAAAACCTAAAGAAACAATTTAGCTATTTGAAGGGCATCATATTGAAGAAAACATGTTAACCATCAGGGAACAATCAATGACATCTTGGTAATATTGGCCATAAAACAGCGGAGTATATATAATGGCTATAAAAAAGAAACAGAAGTACTTACCAACTTCTAGAAGTCAAAGGTAGTTTCACAATTTAACTCATAAGACATAAAAAAACTAAAGATCTATAACTGCTGTAATTAAGCAACTTATCTCCATTCAAAACTATTATGTCTCAACTGTCCGAAGAAAAGCTTCATTGCCCCACAGAGAGGATGCACAACACTTTTTATATTAGTTGCAAACATGACTCAGCTAAAGATGCATACCACTCTTACGTCATATTTGTTGCCAATCACCAAACAACGTTCATATCCCTCTAATGCAAGGTTGAGAAAATTGTCTCTATCATCCTGGAAGTTTAAAAAACTTCAGTTAGTTTTATGGTTAAAAAAATGGCAGACAATGGTAGGACAGCAACATGCAGCAAAAAGTACAAATTGGTTTAGAGAAGTTTGATCCAAGAAGTATGATCCACTGGTTAACACGTGATTGTCGATACGGAATTAGAGTTTAGATAGAGTTATATAAGGATTTTATTGGATAACTACATTTAATAGGAAAATTCATTGTATAGACACATGGGGCAAGCAAAGAAATCTACCAAATTTAATTTGTATGCCCCATTTGATGAACTGACCAATTTTTTCACATTCACAAACTTAAAGAGAAAGGAGTAACTACAAAATCAATAGGAAAACATAAAACCTGCAACTTTTCAGCCTCTTCCTTATCCATTGCAAGTTGTTTTTGCAACTCTTGTATTTTCAATGAGTAGTCAGTTTGGTCTTTCTGCAAATAAAAATAAAATCTCATAAAAAGTGTTAAAAATGATTTGATGTGTATTTTATTAAATATTAGAATTCTATATGTACAAGTTTTCTAGAACAGAAAAAGGAATAAACAATTACAAAGGATATAATTTATCTTCATACACTTTAACATAATTTACTATCTTTTTAATATTCCCTTTCAAGCCCGAGTAGATGTCGTCCATCTCCAACTTGTCAATAAGAGATTGGAATGCTAGATTGCTTGAGTCTTTCGTTAACACAATTGACAATTGAGAATTGGTAGGCATGTATGAGGTACATGTTAAGTAGCTTTTAAGTTTTTCTTTGATAAAATATCTATCGATCTCGATGTGCTTTGTCCAGCTATATTGCACCAAATTGTTAGCGATGTTTATGGTCAATTCGTTATCACAAAATAGGCACATGAGATTTTTCCACTTGATTCTTAAGTCTTTCAAGATTTTTT
Organism: Carica papaya; assembly: GCF_054855325.1. Taxonomy (NCBI): domain Eukaryota; kingdom Viridiplantae; phylum Streptophyta; class Magnoliopsida; order Brassicales; family Caricaceae; genus Carica; species Carica papaya. The sequence continues at coordinate 16,823,348 of NC_142317.1, forward strand.
TATCCATAGTTCACATACCACTGGTGCCACTACCTGTAATTCTGATTCTGCACTTGATCGAGCAAGTATAATCTATTTTTTACTTTTCCAGATAACTAAATTGTCCCAACAGAAAGTAAAGTAGCATGTACTAGATCTTCTGCATAAAATTTAATTATGCATAACCTGCATCAGTATAGGTTTTTCAAGAACAATTTGTCATTCTTAGTAAATATAATTCTCTCCGATGACCCTTTTAGGTATTGCAGTCTTTTGTAGACTGCTTGTAGGTGCATTTTTTTAGATTATGCATGAATTAGTTTATAATACTTACTGCATAGATGATATCTGGTTTCATGTGAAATAAATATATCAATTTTTCAATTAATTTTTGATACATTTCCTTATTTACTGGTGTATCTTTCTCTACTATTCCTAATTTGTGATTAAGATCAATAGAAGTGCTACCTCACCAATATCTTATAACATATCATAAATGTATTTTTGTTAAGAAATAACAATCCTAAATTTAGAGCAAACAACTTCAATTCCCAAAAAACAACTTTAGGTTGCCTATCTCTTTCGTTTCAAATTCTTTTGTCAAGCGCCTTTTTAGTGTTAGTTGTTCTTTTTCATTATTTCGTGTTACGATAATGTCATCAACGTATATTAGAGCTATAACTCCCCGTGTCTCTCAGTGTTTAATGAATAGAGTGTGCTTTCTTTGAGTTTGCGTACATTCCAAATCTATCATTACCCTTGTGAACTCGCCAAATCATACTCTTGATGATTGTTTGAGTCTATAAGTATCTTCTTTTGTTTATATACCTTATTTGGTTCTACTTCTTTATCAAAGTTTGGTGAGATATTCATGTATATTTTTTATTCTAGATCTCTATGTAGGAATACATTTTTTTGCATTAGATTATTATAGCTTCCAATTAAAGTGAGTATCTAATGACAACTAAATTCGGATAGTCTTCATCTTGGTTACTGATGCAAATGTCTCTTTGTAGTCTATCCATATATCAGTATATAGCCCTTTGCTACTGCTCTCTCTTTATGTCTCTCAATTGTTTCAGCTGCTTTATATTTAATTGTAAAAACTATTTGCATCCCATGAGTTATTTTTCTTTGGGTAAATCCACTATCTTCTAAGCCTACTTCTTTTCAAATGCTTGCATTTCTATACTCATAACATTTTTTTTTTGTAGGATAATGACTCAGATACTATGTTAAGAATATTTAATTATTTAAACTTGTGAGAAAATTTTATAGGTTGATGAGCATTTATCAAATAATATAAACTGTGAGACATAATACATATTAGTGCATTCTTTTGTACCCTAACGAAGTGCAACAAGTATATCCTTATTAAACTATTAGTTTTCAAGAATTTACCTTAATTCCAAGATCAATGTCAGAATCTTGGACCGACTTTAGCTCATTACTCCGTATATTCATTCTTGTATACATCTGAGAAAACCTAAGGTCTGGCATGGTCTATTAAGATGATGGATTTTAAAGGTTTTCTTGTGGTGATGAGTTTTTTGGTGGGTTCTAATAAGTGGTAATAGTTTTGAAGAGTGTGACATAATGAAAATTAATATAAAAATTATAATTTATTTTATTTATTAATTTAAATTTAAATAAAGTTTTTATTTTTAATTAGATTTATCTCATATTTATTTTTTAAATATCATGTAATTAGTGAGAGTTTATTTTTTAAAAGATTTAATTTATGTTTATTTTTTAAATAGTGAGAAATTATTTTTAAGAGATTTGATTTTGATGTAATCCTATTTAGATGCACTTTAACTTATTAATTTTGAATTGAGTGAAATCAATGGAAATTTAAATTTTTTTATAAAAAAAAAATCCAACAAGTTGTATTAGAATATTTCTTGGTCACGAATTTTTGAGAAAAAAAATATAAAGAGCAAACAAGCAAGTTCCTTACAGTAAATATGATCTCAAACACTTTTATTTTGATTCACCTCTTATTTTCACAGAAGAAAATTATTAATTATGGGCTGTAAAAATGCAAACATATATACAATATTTTAATTTGTGGGATGTGGCATATACAAACAAAAAAAAATTGCAAGTTAAAGAATGAGTAAACAAATTTATCTCAAAAAGAAGAATCTCTTTTTTGAAAATTGGAACGAAGTGTTCCAAGAGATTTTTTATGAGAAGTGCATCAATAACCGAAGATTGGTGAGATGTACATCCACAATTGAAGAGAAGTACTTCAAAATGTGAAAATTAAACAAGACATTCAAGAGAGGTGCTCCAACAAGACAAATTTGATAATTATTGTTTCTGTATTAAGGGAGAATGTTGAAGACTAATATAAAAATTATAATTTATTTTATTTATTAATTTGAATTCAAGTAAGGTTTTATCTTTAATTAGATTTAACCGATGTTTATTTTTTAAATATTATGTAATTAGTGAGTTTATTTTTTAAAATATTTGATTTATATTTATCTATTAGATAATGGTAGATTATTTTTAGAAACTTTGATTTTCATGTAACTTTATTTAAAAACATTTTAAATTGTTAATTTTGTAGTTAATGAATTAAATGGAAATCTAAGTTTTCTTCATCAAGAAAAACCCAACATGACAAAAGTGATAGATCCTTTTAAGAATTTTATATCTTTATCTTCCAATCTAATATTCCCCTGAAAATAAGATTAGATGAAGTAAGATTTTTATTCAAAAAATGTGATGTATGCGAAATAAAATTTTGCATGGGCAGATAGTAATATCTATACTCTTTTTTATAGGAGTAGCCCACAAATATACATTTTAAGATCCTGGAGATCAAGTTTTCCTCTTTGATTGAATGAATATGAATAATGAAAACACATTCAAATATCCATTCAAATAGTTTATAAGATTTATTGCTGGATAAAACTATTAAAGTATTTCGAGAGAACTTTTAAAATAAAGAATACTTGTGCACAGACGTTTAATAATATAGGTGACAGTAAGGATAACTTATTTCCAATATTGTTTTGGAACTTTTTTAGAAAATGTGACTATTTGTGCATCTTGCTATTCCTTCTACTGTGGAGTGTGGACACAGGATGGTTCAAGAAGAATTTTTTCTGATGAAAGAATGATGAAAGTATGTCATTGAAAAGAATCATTAGCGTTGTCAATATAAAATTCTTTATGGATGTTCCAAATTGAGTATTTATAATATTGCAGAAATGGAGTATGATATGACTAACACCATATTTGGTTTTGAGTAAGAATAGTTAGGTGACTCTAGCGCAATCGTCAATAAATGACACAAACCATCGAACTTTAGAAATATTAAGTGTGTGAGTTGGTCCTCAAATATCATTGTGAATGAATGAAAATAGAATAAAATTTTTCTTATTACTAATAGAAAATGTACACGCCTATGTTTTGCAATTTTGACAGATTTCACAGAGTAAATTTTTATATTCTAAATTTTTACACAATAAGAAGAACATGTTTTGTATTCTCAATTTTTTGTTGAAGGTACTGGGCTTGCTATACAATTTTCAACACTTGTCCTTAGTGTGTGTGGACCTTTTATAATAGGTAAATCAAATATTATCCCTGTTATCTGCTCTGGGCGTTGGGTTCTCTAGGTGACTCACTTCCTTTGATTGCTGATTTGGTTTGGAATCTCGTAAGGTCAGGGCTAAACTATCAGTGGAGTGAGGTTCTAGCATGACCCACCTCTTGCTTTCTTCTGTTGTTATAATAGTAATTAACTCATTTAGTGATGACATTTCCTCTTTTCCCAATATCTGGATTCAATCTTGATCATACTCATGGTATAGTCTTACCAAAAATTGATATGTACGATTTTTTTCACAAAACTTTTGAGACATACTGCATCTTTGTTGCATTTTATGGTCAAATTGGGTTACTGGTCTAGTTCTTGCCACTAGCTTTTGAACATGTTAGAATATTCATTTGCTGATCTGTGCTATTGTTTGGTGGACCATGTCTTGATCGTTAGGTACTAATTTGTGCAGCATCCTTGAGTTTTGAGTAGATTTCGCCGATTACATCCCACATTACTTTTCCTGTGGACAGAAATATCACGATCTTGATTATTTCTGAAGTCATGAAGTTCAGAGTCATACCATGAATATGGAATCCTCTTCATCCCAGGCATCAAATGTAGGGTCTCTAGGTCATGGTCCAGTACCCGAAAAATGGTTAAGCTTTCCTTTTCCTTTTAGGATGGTTTGAATTAATTATGACTAACTCAAATAGTCTTTTCTTGTGAACCAGTAGGTAGACTAAATTGGCAAAATTCGCTAGTGGAATTCCCATGTGGAAATACAGTCCAGTATTTTGTGATTACCTCCCACATCATTTAGGAATTGTATGATAATTACTGTTGAAAAGGAAAAATTATCGGAAAGATTTTACTATGAACATAGGGCTGCGTGAAGAGGGAATTCGCTGCTGCAAGTTGTGGAAATAGAGGCTGGAGAAGTGGTGAAACTGATTAGTGGCCAGCAAAACAAAAAACAGTTAGCTAGGGCCACGACAAAAACGTATCAGCAGCCAGCATAGGGACACACACGTGTGAAACAAATTTCTGTCTATCCAGAGAATTTTTCGATATTTAGGGCTTTTGTGATTCATCTAGATTGTGCACGGAGGTCCACCCGTGTGTCATGACTGGGATTGAGATAGTAAGAGGCGGTGGCTAAGGATAACCCGAACTGAGCAAGACAAATAGAGGCGTTGCATCTGTATCTAGTCATGATAGAGAAGCTCTGAGCAAATGGCGTTTGGTCGTGGAGGGTCTCAATAGACAGTGCCGATATGCGTCTGGCTTCTGTGTTTGGTCGTGTGAGGGCCACGTCTGCTTCTTGTTGCGGCAGATGGCATCGCGTCTGTGTTTGGTCGCTATAGAGAAGAAGGATTCTTGCAGCAAAGACGAGACATAGAAACGAGGTTGTGGCAGAGTAGGGTTCTGGCATTAACTATGAAGGCCGGTCTGGCTACTTCAGGTGGTTGGGGTGGTGGCTCGTGGTTGATCTTCAATAGTCAGCTATGAAGACTGACCTAATGCTTTTAGGATTTTTTTTTTAAATTTCATCAACGAAAGTCGAATAAGATTTGTAACTGAGGCTAGGATTCTTTTTTTTAACCTAGAGTTTTGAGACTATGTTAAAAATGGTTTGATGAGTATTCTATTAAATTAAACCTACATGTACAAATTTTCTAAAATTGAAAAGAAAATAAATAGTTAATGACAAAAGATATAATTTATTTTTATATCCTTCAACCTAATTTATCATATCTTTAACAAAAAATGCAACATTTTTCCTAAATAATAAAAAAGAAAGTTTTATTCACAAGGCACCAAGTGTTTACAAAAAGAAAAAGCAATTTGAGAGAGATCTACTTCCAATTGCATACTTTGTGACACAAATGATTGGGAAGGAATAAATTCTTTTATTGTTATCACTTACCTTTGTTGAACTTTTTATGCGCCTAATAAGTGCTTCCAACTCCATTTTCTGCACAATCAACAATCATGTTAATATGAAACAATTCTCCCCCCTTTCTCTCTCTAACATTATATACCTTTTGTCTCCTTAAATGCATTGCAGCTTGCCATTCAGTCGAGGAAAGTCTTTCCTCGTAACTCCTAAACAAACCATCTGCATAGTGTGCAAGGTGAAACTGAGTTTGGTTTTGTCTTTCAATGGACTTTTTGGAAGTGGATTTGTCACCCTCAGCCACAGAAACTGCAGGTTTCAGATACTTCTCTAAAATTGTCCGTGAGCTGTATTCGAAAGTCATAAAGAGATGAAACAGAATTAATGTTCCTGAAATGAAATATGGCAACCAGGACTAACTAACTTAAACTAATAATGATTTATAACTTGCTAGATCTGGTTTCTGCAAGCCACTTCCCAACCAAGCGGTAGACATCTGATGCTTCTTCATTCAACTGGTAATTGTCTGACACATATTTTGCAAGGCTTATAGCCATCTCATGCTGACCTTGGGCATGCAACAGCTTTGCTTCTTCAAGCTGTAAAAACATGCGATTACTTTAGGATGAGCCACTTTGACATTTTCTTAATGGATTAATCGGAATTATCTGATTAAAAGAGTCCACTATGCCTAAAGAGAGGGAAAACTAAGGAAGAAAAGAACACTCTCCATGATTTAGCCACTATTAGACAAAAATGTCAAATAATATGGTTCATCTTTTGATAGTAAAATAAGTATATTATCCATAAGACAATAGGAAGGTGCTTATCCACAAGCCACTTAGTCAAAATTGTATTTGTTTTCTTTTAATGCAAGTAAATCTTGTTACGCATTTCATAAAAGCAACATTTTAGCTATTGTGAAATAACAGAGATGGGTGACTGATCCAAAAAAGTTAAATCCTGAGAAAGAGTCCAAATTATCATTCCATATTAATATTTTAGTATGTTTCCTCATGTGCAATCAGAAAATTGAGTTTAGCATGATTAAACCCTAACAAAGGCTTAAAGGCAGGATTCCTGAAGTTTGATTCCAAGGGAGATTAGTTGGACATTTCATGATTTTAAGGCACAATAATAGCAAAGAAAAAGTGAGTCATGATAGAATGGCGGTGAGTTCCGAAAGTTTGAACACAGGATCTCAAGAGTAAAAAGAAACATTACTATGCAAAATAACTAAGTTGAGCATAGGAAGGTGTTAGTTTATTACTTTATATTTCATTCTAACCATAAACAAATAGAATTAACATCTAGACCACAATTAGCATTGATAAATTTAGAATTAAACACAGTCAAATGTTTGTTGAAATTCCCATGGACAATTATGTTCCAAGACATTATAACACGAATATCTAGAGTTATGAGAGAGTTTTCTTTGCAGGAAAGCAAAGTAAATCTTATTAGCTTACCTTCAGCTTCCACAGTAATAGTAAAAAGATGAAAAGGAAAAATACAACATACAGCTTCTTGAGAATAAAGACATCAAGTGTTTGGTAAAAGTCGTCTCTTAAAGATCAACAAATTTCAAAGAATTTTCTAGTTTCAGTTTTCATGAAGGATAAATAGAAAGAACTTGGTTTACTCTTCTGTCCATTTAAAATACTGTCTTATTGCTAAATTTCAATATAGGTGCTAAAAAGTTTGTATGTTTGGTCTAATTTTTTGAAAACCATCAGACACCACCGCAAAAGTATTAGAGAAGCTTTACCAGAAATGCATTTATAGAAAACAAATAACACAATTGATGTTGGGCGAGTAGTAGTTAAACTAACTTGCCAGATGAATAACTTAGAAATAGAAAGAACTTAGGAGAGAAACACAAGAATAAAGATAGATTAGAAGAAATTAATGGTCAAGGCAAAGAAATATATAGAAGTAGACTGAATGAAAGAGGTTAGATAAAATAATAATAAAAAGAACAAACATACAAAAAAAATTAAGATAATACGGAATAAGATCCTAACAAAGAAATTCTTAATTCGTTACCTTTTCCTTGTCTTGTTGGTAGAAGCACTAGTTATAACTAATAAGCAAAATTATAAAAGAGAAAACTTATTAAGTTTCTATTCCCAAAATCTATTCAAAAGAACATTAAATGTTTTAATGTTATTTAGACTTACATAAACTAAATAGGTTGAAAAACAAAATAATATCAACTACAAAAAATCAATAGAAAATTTATTGCAATTTAAGATCTTATTCTGCATCATTCAACCTCATTTAATGCAAACTCAAATATTAAGTTTTGAAGTGGTAGAACATTAAGATAAGAAAGGCTAGAAGATACTCTTCAAAATCTTCAAAAAGCCAAGACTTGATAATCCTCAAACAAAAATTTAAAGTCAACCAACATTGTAGATATGAACGACTCAACGTGCACTTGACGTGGTGAACATCAAAATAGGCAAGGTTTGAAGGTGCTCTTCAAAAAGCCAAAACTTTTGATAATTTTCAAACACAAACTGAAAATTAACCAAAACAGTAGATTCTATGGAATTATAAAACTAATGGTGGAAAATGAAATTATCTCCATAAATCTTAATGCAGTCATTATGGATGGGAACCACTTTAGTAGTAGGAGGTAGAACAAGAATATTGAAAGGAGGAAGTTGATTAACATCATTTGCATGAATAGAAACAACTTCAGCAAGAGCAATATCTCTTGAGTTGCTATTGGCGGTTTGAAAGGAACTTAACGTTTTTAATCTTCTAACACAAAAGAAATTTTACTTTTATTCTTATAAAATAACAAAGAAAATAGGAAAAATATTTCTTGTGTTTCATTTCAAAGTGTTAAGAGTATATATACATAACAGAGGGATCTATATATAGAAACATAAATCATCCTATTAATGGTAGGAAATCAACTAATAATTACATAAAAATATTTCATAATATATTTTGTAATATTCTAATACTCTCCCTCAAGCTGAAACATATATATTAATCATATCTAACTTGTTACAAAAATAATCAATTCGAATTCTATTCAAAGCCTTTGTAAATATACTATCTGATTATTCCCCTGTTTTCACATAACCGGTACAGATTAAGTTCTCCTAAATCTTCTCATGAATGAAGTGACAATCAATCTCGACATGTTTGATTCTTTCATGGTACACCAAATTTGATGCAATATGAAGAACAACTTAATTATCATATTAGAGTTTTGCAAGTAATATGGAATTCAAACCCACTTTCGTTAAGAGGTGTTGTATCCATAAAACTTCACATGTGAACTTGGCAATAACTCTATATTCGAACTCTGCATTGGATCAGGCCACAATGGTTTGCTTCTTATTCCCTCATGATACCAAATTTCCACTAACAAAAATACAATAACCTGTAGTGGATCTTCTATCAATTTTAGATCCAGTCTAATCAACATCTACAAGTATTAAATGTGAGTATACCCATGATTGCTAAACAATATAACAAGTCCTGGAGCACCTTTTAGGTAGTACAAAATTTATTTCAAAACCTCTCAATGTGAGATAATCTAATCTCCTAACTAATCGTTTATACCTTTTCGAATCATCAAAGGAGTCACCATCATCTTTAGTAAGGTGTACATTTAGTATCATTGGTGTGTTACATGTCTTACCTTTCAACTTTCCGATTTCTACGAGTAGATCAAGTACATACTTCCTTTGAAACAAAAATCCTTTCTTACTTCTTGTTATTTCTTCTCCCAAGAAGTATTTTAATTGACCCAAAGATTTGGTGTGAAACTTGGTATGCAAGAATGATTTGAAAGATAATATTCTTGCAGAGTCTCCTGTAATGACAATATTATCAACATAAACAACATGAAATATAAGATTAGTTGTCGACTGTCTATAAAATATCAAGTGATCACATTTATTCTTTTTCAGCTCAAATTCCAGAGGTACTTAATTAAATTTACCAAACCACGCACGGGGACTCTACTTCAAACCATATAAATATTTTTTCAAATGACAGACTTTCCCGTACTCTCTCCCGAGTAACAAACTCAAGCGGTTGCTTCATATACACTTATTTTAAGATATTGTCATGAATGAATGCATTCTTAATATCCAACTAGTGTAAGGGCTAATTTCAAGATATTGCAATAGAGATGAATACATGGATAGATGTAAATTTGATCACCGGAGAGAAGGTATCAAAATAATCCGCTCCATAAGTGTAAGCATAATCTTTTACTACAAATATGACTTTAAGTCCTACTATTGAGCCATCTGAGTTTATTTTGACTGAAAATACACATTTGCACCCCATGACCCTTTTTCTTTTCGGTAAATCTACCAAATCTCAAGTATGATTTTCGTCGAAAACATTTATCTCTTCAAGCATTGCATTATACCAATCAGAATGATTCAAAACTTTCTTAATTATTTTGAGTATGAAAATTGAATATATAAAAACAATGAAAAAGCTCGACGAGATAGGCAGATGGTCATATAAAATATAATTACCAATAAAATAAGTTGGCTTAGAAATGTTGCATTGATATTTATCTATATGAAGATCAATGAGAAAATCAAGATCTTGTGAGATAGAATCAGATGACGATGAACCTAGTGCAGAACATCTATCATTAATCTGTTATCTTTTAAAATAAAAATGAATAATTGGTGGTGATAACTAGGTCAAGGCACATTAAAACTATCATCAACTTACTCAAGGAGAGTTGGAGGCATATCATCTGCAGAAATACTATTATCTGTTTGCTCAGTAAAGGCACCTGGTGCGAAATTATAAATGAACCATTCATCATCTGCCCCATGACTTGTAGACTTGGATAATGAGGAGAAGAATGGTGTATTCTCTAAAAAGACCACATCAGTTGATACCAAATATTTATTGATATTTAGAGAGTAGCACCGATATCCTTTCTTAAGCTGAGAATATCACAAAAACACACACTTCAAGGCCTTTGACTCCCATTTTGTTACACTAGATCGCACATCTTAAACATAACAGGTGCTACCAAATATCTTAACTTGCACCGAAAACAAAGATTTGTTTGGAAAAAGAAAAGTATAAAGAACATCTCCATTAAGTAGTATAAATGGCATATGATAAATCAAGAAACAAGTTGTGAAAATAGCATCAATCTAGAATTGCTTAGAGACTTGTATTGGGAACAAGAGGGTTCGAATTGTCTCAAGAAAATATCTGTTCTTCCTCTCGACGACTCTATTTTGGGAGGGTGTATCGACACACAAGGATTGGTGAAGGATCCTGTGTTGAGTCATATAATTTTGAAATGAATCTGACATATATTTCTTGACATTATCACTTTTCAATACATATACAAAAATATTGAATTATGTCTTGACTTCAGTATAAAAAAGACAAAAGTAAAAAAATACTTTAAAATGATTCTTTATAAAATATATCCAAGTTATTGGAGAAAAATTATTCACAAAAGTAACGAAATACTTAAATCCTGTTTTGGACGGAACAAGATAGGAGTTCCAATCATCAGGATAAACTAACTCAAAAGCAGACTCAGCTCGTCTATTGATCCTTAGACTTGACGGATTACGGTGATGTTTTACAAACTGATATGGCTCGCAATACAGTAAAGATACATTATGAAACTGAGATTTCAACACATGTAGAGAAGGATGTCCCAATTGACAATATGCTTTAAATGGAGAGATAACACTAGAACAGACAACCGATCGAAGTACCCATGTATTAAGAATGTAAAGACCATCTAATGTATTTCCTTTACCAAAAATCTATTTCGTCATAAGAACTTGAAGAACACAATGATTAAAAAAGAATGTAATACAATAATTTAAATCTTTAGTAAGCTTACTCACATAAATCAAATTGAAGGCAAGTTTAAATAGAGATAACACAAATAACAAGATATAGATGAACTAGGTTTTGTAGTTTCGGAACCCACAATGTTATAGGTTAACTTATCGGTAATGGTTATAGGAAAAAGTGTTGTGTGTTGTCGAAAATTTAAAAAAATATTAGAATTACTTGTCATGTAATCTGTAACACCAGAATCAATCTAACATCTGTTCGAGAAGGAGATAAAACATTTTTTCTCTGATTTAACAAAAGCAAAAAATTTATTCAAAGATTTTGATATTGAAAGAATTTAGCATATTCGTCAGTTGAAATCATAACAGTTTTATCAGAAGATGAGCTACTAGTAGCAACAACAATATTAGCGATCTGTATTCTTCAATTGCGATATTGCAATTTCTTACAATATCGTTTTATATACTCTTGTTCATGGCAGTAATAGTAAATACTATTATCACCCATTTTAATCTAGTAATTGTAAAAATACCACTCATAATACCCAAAACACAGTAGCCAAGAGATACACGGAAAGACACTACAAGTAAACTAAAAATTCTAAGAAAATAGAATGCCTCTTCACACATGGCTGCCAATAGGACCACCAGAACCTCACTGCCACCACTGGAGACCGAGTGCTGCCGTACGCACTACTACTGGAAACCCACGCACCGCCACTAGACACCACCAAATGCGCACTTAAATCTGAAATAGAGCTAGGAAAATCACCCCAAATTGGGTCAGAGAACCAAAAAACACTGTTGTCACGTGATCTACTCAACCTTAGCTTTCTCCGCTCTGGCCTTTTGGTTTCGTGCTCAGATACGCGACCCGCACACGAAACTACCTCCTCTGGCACCCCCCGACGTGTGCGGACCCCAAACAGCCGAGAAAACGACTTCCTCCGCTTCTTCTATGTGCACCACCGTGCCACCCGCAATATAATTGGTTGGAGGTCGGTGGTTGGTGGTCGGTTTCCTCCGTTGCCAGTAATGAGTTGTTCAACCCTTCTTTAATTTGATCTATTCTGACTCCTAAAATCTTAATCATATCTATGATACCATGTAAAATAACAAAGAAAATAGAGAAAATATTTCTTGTGTCTCATTCCAAAGGATCAGGGGTATATATACATAGGAGATCTATATATGAAAACATAAATACCCTGTTAATGCTAGAAATCAACTAATAATTATATAAAAATATTCCACAATATATTTTGTAATATTTTAACAATTCTGAAGTTTAATTTTCAATTATTGCAGAATATCCCATCCTTTCCTAATTTAGAATTTAAGTCTATTTCATACTCAAAATTTAATTGATAACAATTATCATATATGTAATGGTTATTGAGAGAGTTTTTAAGATAGATATCATTTTCAATAAATTGACATTGGATATGAATAAATTGCGAATGTATCTCAATACTTTCTATGAATTCATAGGGACAAAAAACTTTGTACAACACATCATAAATAATAGGATATAATATATAATGAATTTGTACAAAAAGTTTACTAGATCCTGTGTCAAGTTAAAGTTGATATGATCTGGAAGTGAATATAATGTGTGAATTTGATCAATTTGGTTGTGGTGGAAAGTTTAAGGTTCTCTTTGTTTTTTTTTGTGCAGTTAAGTGGCAGAGTTAAGGATAAAAACGTTAAGTTTTGATACCAACTGATGTAAGATAAGTAATTATTAAGTAATTTGCTCTATGGATTATTTACAAATAGAAGAATTTAGGTGAGAAACAAACGAATAAAAAGAGGCACCAGAATTAGGGATTAATGTAAAGAATGTAGGAGAGACCAACTAAACAAGATGGTAGGATTGAACAATAATAAGGATGAAAACATAGAGATGACATAGAATGAAACCTTGGGTTCTTAATTCACCATTGTCTCCTCTTTCTGTTTTTAGCTACTAGCTTTTGTATAGGAACTAATTACAACTAATAAGAAAATTACAAAATCGAAAATTTTAAAAATTTTAATTCCTACATTATTTAAAATATAACTAATAGAAAAAATTAAAATATTACAATACCTCAATTAACGAGCAAAAATATAAAAGAGAATCTAAAATATTCTAATTCCTACATGTTTAAATATACCTAAAGGAAATTAAAATATTTTAATGCTTAGATAAATTTAAATAACCTAAATAACTTTAAAATATAAAATAATAATAATTACAAAAAATTTAAAAGAACATCTATTCCAATTAAAAGAACATCTACATGAGGATTCATGCAGAATTGTGGATAAAAAGCCAATTAAATATTTTTCCAACAGAAATCTTCGATGCTCTTGTTAATGAAACATTTTGATTTCAAAAAATAATGTGGATTAAGCAAAAAAAAAGTTATACCCTTCCAAGACAATATGAAGCTGAATATCTTCCACCATGTCCCACACAGAGCAAGTTAAACTCATGCAAAGCTGCAGCTGCTTGGGAAAACCTAGAGCCCTACAAAATGCCGAACAAAATATCAGATAGAGGGATTATACGATGGTTTTCAAAATTGAAACGAATCATACCTTCCGAAGAGTTGATGCAGATTGCAAAAGATGTTGCATGGTAGACTCTTCACAATTCAAGATTTGGAGTAAGACTCGCCTGAATGCTATAAACGGTTCCAATAAATTCATATGGAGTTGAGTTTGTTTCAAAATGGAGTTCCAATCCATATTCAGCCATGACAGCTGCATTTGACAGTCAGAAAATTAACTCACCCAAAGAAAATGAAACTAATAGTCATGTATTCATTTTTCATGTAACTGCATCATTTACGATGAAATTGTTATTTTGTAACTAAAAAGAAACTCATGAAATTTGATTGATTGACACATGAAATAAGACACTCAGAGCTATTTCCATCAAAAGGATACAATTACTGAGAGACCAAATACCTGATCCATGGAAGGAATTACAGGATCCACGTATAACTTTTGTGAATCTGGACAATATTTTATTCTTTCACATGCCGATCTCATCCATCGTATATTCCAAGCTACTCCGAGATGGTAAAGAATCTGTAAAAGGACTTGATTATTGATGTAGCAGAATATGGAACAAGAATTTGAAGAAAAACTGCTTTTGACGGAGCAATTTTAGTTCTTCTCTTATAGTTCCTTGTTCTTCCAAGAATAATTTTAATTTTTAAGGAGCTTCATCTCAAGCTAGGGAGTGAGAAGCAATGTATGAAAGGTATAGTAGGTACCTGAAGTTTAATGATTGTTGAATAGATAAATTCGGTGCTCTCCTCACTTACATGAGATACAGACCACACAAGCTCCTGAAGAAGAAAATATAATTTTTAGCATTTCCTAAAAAACATCCAATTTTAGCATAATGCAAAACATGCAGCAGCCTATCAATGCAGATTGATTGGAAATATATGTAACCTCCTTTGTACGCTTCAGCTTTGAATGAAATTCGTTGGAGTCTCCCTCTTTCAATGCCCTCAAACAACTAATATTCAACAAGTAAAAACACAAAAGTTGTGTAAGATACAAGTCTAGATAAGGAATTAATTTGTTTTCAGGACAATAAAAGGAAAGAAACTCATTCGATGGCAAGTAGTATACTAAGAAGCTGTTTAGTAAATATGTTCAACATCATCAAAATTATGCCCGTAACTATCTTATCCAAAGTAATCAATAAACAGTGGAACAAATACCTATGAGTTAGGTTCTATTATTAGTTTGAAGTAGGCGACCCTATGCCTCTAAAGACCTCACCAACCAAAGGTATTATGTGATCTGTGAAGAAAGAAAAGTTAACTCCCAAATGCATAGGACCATTTGAGATATTAGGAGTTGAAATCCTTGACAAATATTGGATTGCAAAGAAAAGATATCATGATTGAGGCGATTCTACTGGTAAAGGTATTGTGGCAGCACCATTATGTTGAAGGTCAAGTAATTTGTAACCCTTGGTAAGTTCAATTTGGAGACCCACATTCCTTTTAGGGGTGGGGGGAGGGATGTAATAACCTGGATTTTCCCCATACAAATTTCTCATGTTTTGTGTAGCTAATTAAGCATGTATCTGTATGCCGAGAGAAGTAGCAAGTATAAAGACTTAATTTAGAGGCAAATGGAAAGAAAAACGGGCAATCAGGTCAATGGAAATCCCTTAGAGTGAAAATTTCCCTCAAAGGGGAAAATCGATTTTCCTCGGCTGAGGAGCACTTTTTGAGACAGAAATGACATCCTAAGAAGTTGAAAAATACTCTGGGAATATGAGAAGGTCAAAAGTGAAATTTGGAAGAGAAATGGAGAATTAGGTTAAGTATGAAAACCCTAATTCTCGGTTAATGAAAGAAAATGACCTTTTGTGATTGAGACGCTTTTCGAGCCTCCAATCGATGGAATTTTGAACTGAAATTTTGGGGAGTGATAGTTAACATGGGAAATAAAGATTGTTAAATGAGAAAAATTTTTGGAACAAGAAAACTGGAAGGGAAATGAAATTCAAGTTTTTTCTCAGGAAACCCTAAAATGACTTATTTGGATGAATTTCCTTTCTAAGACCAAAACACATGGAATTTGAAGCCCAAAATTGGGGGAGAGCAAGTCAAGATATAAAGGAAAAAGTGTGTCAAAAGAGAAAAATTTTCTTAGAAGAAATTTTGGGAGAAAACAAGAAAACCCCGAAGAGATTTTGGATAAGCTTGCAGTTGCTTTCAATTTTGATCTTAAGGCCTTTTGACTGGGCCTTAAATAAGCCTAATGAGGTCCAATTGATCCCAAATTTGGATGATTGGCAGCTGAAAGGAGGTGGAGCATGTGAACTAAAGGTTGGTCAAAGATTCTCTAGAAATCAAGCATGAAGAGGCGGCTTGAAGTGAAGATATGTGAAGGAGCTTGCGATTTGAATCTTTTGGGCTTTGAGTGGGCCTTAGATGGGCTTAAAGATATCCAATTGAGCACAATTTCGATGATAAGTAGCTAAAAGCACGAGAAACATGTGAACAAAAAATGGGCCAAGAACTCTTTAGAATTGGGCCTGAAGTGGTGGCTTGAAGTGAAGACATGGCAAAAGCTTGTGGTTTTGGGCCTTATGGACTTATGTGGGTCTAAGGTGAATCTAATTAGAGCCAAAAATTAGTGGGTAAGCCGCTGGAAGCTGGATGAGCTGGTCAAGCAAAGAGGAGGTGGAAGAAAAATCTAGAAACAAGCATGAGGTGCGTGATAAGAGGAAGAGGTGGAAAGAAAAGCATGAGGTGGCAACATGGTCATTTAAGGCAAGCTTTTGGCTTGCCATGTGTTCCATTTCTTTCCAACTTATCTTGGCTTCATTTTTCTCTAAATAGGGGGCTGGAGGAAGGGGAGAAAGCATCCCAACCCGTATGGAGAAGAGAGAATGAGAGAAGACAAAGAAGAGAACCTGAAAGGGTGAGGAAAGAGAAGAAAGCGTGTGACCAACGAATTATGTGTGAGTTTTGTGAGAAATTGAGGGAATACTCTTGTGGGATTGTGAGGGAAAGTTAGAAGGAAAAAGAAGGAAGAAAGAACAAGAGAAAAAGGAAGGAAAGAGGAGGCAAGTTACGGCAAAGAAGAAGGCCACACCCGAGGAGCTTAGATAAGCTTTTCTTTGGTTTTTGAATTCGGTTTTAGTTCAAATTCTGGGATGATTTTTAGAGTAATGTTATGTTGATTTTTAGGTCAAGAAAGAAGCCAAAATCATGCCAGTCCTCTGTCAGAATTTTGAGAGAAAAAGCTTAAAAATTAAGCCGAGATTTGGCCGGAATTAAGACTACATGTTCTGCAAAGTATGTAGTTTCGGATTTCTTTCCAAGTGAATTATTTTATCTATAATGAGGATATTTTTGAGTGCAAAATAATGATAATTCTAAAGGAAAATGCTGTTGAAATGATAGGAAATTGAAGTATTCATAAGAGAAAACTCGGCCCAAGTGACTAAAAGAATTGAGAAAAATATAAGGGGAGACTTTGCCGGAGTTAAGAATTGAGGTTGAAAAGTGAGCGGAGGGGTTTGAATTGATCGCATAAGACCTTATGTAAGTGGATCTTATGGCTTCATTAGCGCTATGTAGTTTTGACGCATTTTCCATGTATGTATATACATATATATATATGAGTGGTTTTTTGTGGTATTATTTACATATGTATATTTTTATGTGGTTTGAGTATATTGTTGATGTTGATTTTTGATAAAGCGTGTAATGATTTTAATGAGGTCATGGTAATGAGATTTTAAAATGTAGCTTTGTTTTGTGTGCATTATCTACCGTGAGAAGGTGTTCGGCTCCTACCTACATTATGGGTAATGTGTTGAGTGGTTGTGCTTATGCATAATATAGTGAATAGTTGTTGGTGACCAAACCTGCATAATAGCAATGACATTTATGTACATTGTTGTGGGTGCATCATTTATTGTGTAGAAGGAGTATTCGGCTCCCACCTACATTATGTGGGTATATGGGTGATGTGTTGAGTGGTTATCTATGCGTAGTGTAGTGAGTAGCTGTGGGTGACCGAACCTCCATGATAGTGATCACACGTATGTATACTATTGTTTGTGCATGATCTACTACAGAGGGATGTTAAGCTCCAACCTACATTATGCAAGTGTGTGGGTGATATGATGAGTGGTTGTGCTTATGCATAATGTAGTGAGTGGATGTAGGTGAACGAACCTCCGTGATAACGATGTACGTCTGTATGTTATTGTGTGTGCATTAGCTATTGTGGGGAAAGGGTGCTCGACTCCCACCTACATTATGCTAGGTAGTTGTATGCAGTGAACCCATACTCTACCCTTTTGTAGTTCAGGTGTGTAGATGTGGTGAGTGGTTGTGCCCATGCATAATGTAGTAAGAGGTGTGGGTGACCAAACCTCCATAATAGTGATGACATGGGAGGCTTATTTTTAATGCAACACTATAACTCTAATTTTGTGGATTTAAGGTGTTGAATTATATAACATAGATGTGGTTTCACTTACTGGGATTGTAGATCTCACCTCTCTATAATTTTTCAGATACCGAGAAGACTGCTCAGAAATAAGCAGTAGTATAGAGAAGGACCTTTTGAAGTTAGAATCGAGATTTCTATTTTATATTTTTGTATTCTGAAATAAGAAAAATTTTAGAGCCCATATTTACATGAATATATTGTACATGTCAATGTATGTAAACACTTATGTGCACTTTGTATCAATGAACTGATGTTGTTTTCTTTAACTTAAGTGTTATACTCTGATCATGCCTATAAGAGGGGTATGGGCTGCGGCATTTTATATAGAGGTGTTGGACCTATTTGGACCTTTTTTTCTGCACAAATATAATTTTGTTGAGTTTGCAACTGATGGTGTGATTCCCCAAAGTGGGTATAGGTTTCTTGGATAGTTGTTGTACAAAAAGAGATTGTTTGACTTATATGGTGTAGTTGCGATGATGGTCAGTGAACCATCAGAAGTAACTATCTTCTTATTGCTTGGACATGGAACGTAGGTGCTAAATTATTTTGATAAATTGATCATATAATTTGTGACTCCGGAATCTATGACCAAACTAATGTAAAGAGTTTATCTGAGGTATTTAGTCTATGCAAAGTAGAAAATACACCGGAATTTGCGAACAAACCTATACCTTTTAGTTTCTCCATGACTTGAAGTTGTTTCTCTAAGTGTTTTTAAAAGAAAGAGAAGAGAGAGAGTTGAAAGGCACACCAGTTTTAGTGGTGGAACTCTGTTGACTATAATAAATTAGACTCTCTACTATAAATGTAATTTCCTTATTAGTAGGCAGGAATTCTATAAATATATTTCGTCTGTAACAACATAAATTGCATTAGAAACAAAAAGAGAATATTTTTCTCCAAACATCTTCATGGTATCAGAATCAAAATTAAAATATTTTAGAGTTCTGATTTAAGGGTTTTTACAAATCCTAAAATAATAAAATAGGTTGAGTTGATACCCACCTATCAAAGATTTAATCTCACCACCCACCCAAACAGAGTCGCCGCTCACTACCGGCCGAGAATCTGGTTTTGATTCCGCACACGTGAGCCACATGCGCCACCGGCCGCAAAGTTGTGCAAGCCACATGCGCCACCGGCCGCAAAGGCGTGCGAGCCACACGAGTCGCCGGCAACACTCCATTCGGCCTGAAAATCGCCAGAACGCCCCCAGAAACACTCAATCGGGACAGATCAAGCATTTTTCACACGTGATCCGGCACAAATCACGCATCTTCGGCCTTCCTTCATACGGCTGCACGCATTCGGCTGATTTGTTGGTTTGAGCTCTCTGTTGTACTGTTCTGGCCTTTCCGCATCTAGAGATGACTCGTTCGACTTCCAGCGTGCCAAACTACTCTATCCGCGCACAAAACCCTGTTGTGTGTGTCGGACAGACGTCTCTCGCCGCACCATTCCAGCTATCTGTGTACGAGGACGTCCAATCTCGCCATTCTGCACACCAAACCACTCCGATCTTGTCCGTCCACGCCTGAGCCAAGCTGTCTGCATTTGAGCCTAAACCAAACCGAGTCGAGCCGCTTTCTTGTTAGACAAATCTAGTTCCAGCTTGCAGTGCCTTTTTGGCATCCTGTAGTGCTAATTAAAAGATCCGTTCTTCGTTACTGGGTATTATTTTTTTCCTGTCTCTAGTTATTTTAAATAATTACAAGAGTAAAGAAATTGGTTGTTCTTAATTTGGGTAACCCTTCATCAACTATTGGAGTTTTTTCAAACGAGAAGATTCAAAACCTAAAATGTTTCATCTCCCAATTTAACCATTCATCAACTATTGGTACGTCAAAAATAGTAAAATTAGGTATTATTCATCTCTCTGCTATTTCCAATTCTGATACTTGGATTATAAACTCTCGAGTTAATAGACACATGACAGAAACATGTCCGTACAGCAGATGAATAATACACTCTTATATCTGGAACAGATTCCATTAATTGTATTTAAACCATTACTCTGTCTTCAATTCTTTATGTGTCTACTTTTTTTAACAGTTTCTTATCCATTAGCGTCATCACTAGAGATTTTAACTATAAAAATTGATTTTTTTCTTAACTATTGTGTCTTTCAGAATCTTCAAACAGGAACGACAATTTGACACTGATAGATTGCAGAATGACTTACATTTCTTGAATTAAAACAAAAACATAATTGAGAATCAAGCTACCTTCGGAAATACCGATGTCAATCAGAAAATCTTACAGTTGCATCGATGGTCGGGACATCTTTTTTTTTTTATTTTAGAAAAATTATATCTCAATTTATTTAAAAAAACTTTAATGGATTCTTTATTTTATTATGCATATGAGCTAACTAAATATAGGAGTTCTTCTCATTTGAATAAGCATAGAAGTCCTATCCTTTATCACTATTCACTTTGATGTTAGATGACTTATTCAAAATAGCTCTTTATTTGATCATAAATAGTTTGTTATTTTCATTGATTGTTGTACTAAATAAACATGAATTTATCTATTAAAAGCAAAAAAGTGATGTATTCTCATACTTTCAATCATTTCATAAAATGATATGTATACAATTTGATACTAAAGTTAAGATTCTAACAACAGACAACAGTACACAATATATGGATGGTAGATTCTATACTTATTTGGAGTCTAATGGGATAATCCGTCAAGCAAGTTGTGTCTACACCAGTGAACACAATGGTATTATTGAAAGAAAAAATAAACACATATTAAAGATAATTTGGTCTCTTATACTCACTATGAATCTACCCAAAAGTTACTGAGGAGATGCAATTCTCATAGCGACTTATCTTATCAATAGAATACCTTTGAGAATTTTTAATTTTTTAAGTCCTCTATAAATTTTGCAAGAAAACAATTCATACGTTATTTCTCCAAAGGTGTTTGAATGTGTTTATTTCCTCCATGCTAAAAATATGAACAAGTTGAAATCCAAAACTCTTAAATATGTACTTGTTGGATATTCCTCTACTAAAAAAATTACTATTATTATCATAATCCATTTAGAAGATACTATGTGGCTAATGTTACTTTCAGGGAATCTGAGCCTTATTTCAAATCCAAACCTAAAACCTCTTCAGGTGGAGAGGAAGGAAGAAGTAATGCCTAGTATGCCCAGTTTGTTAATTCTTAACAGTTATATTCAAGAGGAGAGTTCTAATTCGGAAGGTCTCATTCAATAAGATAATGTGAGACGTCTGGTTAAGCCAGACTTGAAGAAGTATTGAAAAAAGAATAAGACAGAGAAAGCCAACGTATAGTCTAATTCAGGTCAAGAATCTTTCTCAGTTCCTGAAAATACTGGTGAATTACCTCTATTTTGTTATTTATTTGATGATATGGATAAACTCATTACTCTTAAAAAAGGAGTCAGATCTTGCACTAAACATTCTATATCTAATTTTGTTATTTATCTGATGATATGGACAAACTCATTACTCTTAAAAAATGAGTTTTTGTCTAATTTATTTTCTATGTGTATATTCTATATAATTTGAGAGAAGTTATAGAAGATTCTAAACGGAAGAAAATCATGATTCAAGAAATAAAAACATTAACAAAAAATGAAATATTAAAACTTATTTCACCTTCACAGAGAAAGAAAATAGTTGGTTACAAATGAGTGTTTACTGTAAAATATAACGCAAACGGGTCGATTGAAAGATACAAAACTAGACTGGTAACTAAAAAGTTTACTTAGACTTATAGAGTTGACTATTAGGAGACTTTTGCACATATCGCGAAAATAAACACAATTAGAATATTACTTTCCTATGCAGCTAACCTTAATTGGGACTTACAACAATTTGATGTCAAAAATGTCTTCCTCCATGAAGATTTAGAGAAAGAGGTATGCATGAAAATTCCCCCTAAATTTGAAAATGAAAGAACACAAGGAAAAATTTACAAATAAAAGAAGACCTTATATGGATTAAAGTAGTCTCCAAGAGTATGGTTTAAAATATTCAGAAGAGGTATGATCTCTTTTAAATATGAACAAATTAATGCTAATCATACCCTATTCATCAGGTACTGTGAGAGGAATATAGTTGGACAAAAAGCATTGATTCAAGCACCAAAGATAAGTTAAAACTAAAACCAAATCACATACCTGTGTAAATTTTCATTGAAATGATTATATTCAATTTGTTGAGCAGATGGAGAATTATCCATATAAAGTAAGGAGAAATCCCAGTTTCCTACACGCCAAGCAGCCTCGTACTACAAGTAGTTAGGAAGGAAAATCAAGGAAATTGGTAAATAGCACCTACTAATCTAGCCGCAATAGATTGTTATGATTATTTGACAGATTAAAAGAGAAAAAAGACCTGCAATTCTATGAACGGTAGATCATGCTGAAACTGGCCCTTCTTCGAAGTTAGCCCTTGGCAATACAAATCCAGCACGTGCATACAACCAATCTTCTGTAAAGATTTAATTAGCCCTTTGAAAGGTTTCCCCAGCCTTGTTTCATCTTCTGATGTTGAAACAGATAACTGAGAAGTTTGAGATTGTTCCGGCAATAAAGTTCCTGAACCATCATTGGATTGCACCATTGTCTCTGACCGTACTTGTAAGTCATAATATTCAAGAGCCTTGCTCCAATTTCCCTCATGCTCAAGGGTAATTATTTGATAGCTCAACTTGTGAACAACAGTGAACAACAGTGAGACTCCTATTTTATCAAAATATATTCAGAAACAAAAGATGGAAACATTTAATCCTTTTCCACTTACGGTTTAAATTTAAACATGGAAATTTTTGCTAATTTTAGAACAATCTTCAGTTTTTCCAATAAAAAAATTCTCATTAAACTAAAGAACAAAATGAAATAATTAAATCTCCTAACTAATTATAAAAAATGTACTCGATAAAAAAGAACCTTCTTTTTGTTATTTAATATAACATACATTCTTATCACATGTTCATTGGGGTTAAAGTACTGACAAAGCACAGAATTGTCATATATTATATTGAATTTAACTTCTAAATGTATAAAAAAATGAAATAATTAAATCTCCTAACTAATTATAAAAAATGTACTCGATAAAAAAGAACCTTCTTTTTGTTATTTAATATAACATACATTCTTATCACATGTTCATTGGGGTTAAAGTACTGACAAAGCACAGAATTGTCATATATTATATTGAATTTAACTTCTAAATGTATAAAAAAAAAGCAACTGTGTTCATACTCTTGACATCTCACCCTAGTATTATAGCAAATAAATAAAGTTTGATAACAAATTAATCACAAGCTTAATTGACTGGAAGAGACATTATATATTTTAGCAACAAATAGCATAGACAAATCTGTAAAGATCTATATATATATATATATATATATATACACATACACACACACTATGGCGGGTGCACAAAATCTCATATACTTGGTGCATATTTGACATACTGGAGAAAATGTAGAACAAGAGATCCATGTTTGATGTACCAGGATCAAAGAAAAAAAAGAAGATAGAACATTACAAAATTTTATTTATAGACACATCCATGCTACAAAATTAATTGGTCAAGAGCAAAATAGTAAAGTAAAAACTTAGAAACCGAAAGAAGCAAATATTAACCTTATCACTGATAACTAAATTAGAATCATGCTATTTACTTCTTCTTATGATCCAAAAGCACTCTTAAGCTCTTCAAAATCTTAGATAACTAATTCAACAGATAAGCTTTTATGTCATTAGAATTTGAGCTCTATCTAATCACAAAATTTTATTAGTGCTGACATCCTTCTTCCATTGAAGCCTATGCACAATGTGGTTTTTCTTTGAAGCTATCTCCCCCTAAGATATTAGTAGCAACTAGTTCTCTTGGTCCTTTAGACACTAAACAAAAATAAAAAATTCAAAAGATTTCTTCAATACTAACATTGTGTTTGATACAAACTTTTTTATTCCTACCTAATTCCTGTATCTTAATTATTTGATGCATAGAAATTACTCATAATTTACCTATTTGATACATAATTAAATAGGTTCACTCATTTATCCAATTTGCCAATCATGAATGTGTATTTCTACCCATCAAAGATGAATTACAAAAACACCTACCTTGAATCAAACACGAAATTAACTTGGAACTATTCAAATATCTATCCTACTTATATTTTATTCATCTTCCTATTCTATGAAATTAGAACTTGAACCAAACTCAAAAGTATTCTAGCATCTTCTTATTTTTATCATTCTACACCATTTCTTACCATGAAATGTATGAAGCAAAATAAAATAATCTCAAGAAATCGATTTACTGCAGTCATCATGGACACTAACAACTTCAGCAAAAGCATGAGGTAGAAGAGCTGATTTCGAGGAAACTGCTCAACATGGTCAGCATGGATAACGGCTTCTCTAAAGGCCAATGGTGGCTTGAAAGGAACTTCAAGCTTCTCTTCTTCTAATGAAGCAGAAGTGTTAGTCCCACTCGTAAGATCAGCTTTGAGTTCTTGTAAACTATACTATAATTCCATAACTAGTAAGTACAAGTTTATTTTGTACTCAATCTTTAGCAGATAACAGTTGATGCAGCAGCCATTTGGAGAAATTTTAACATGTAGAATATCTTTAACATATAGACATTGGATTCATAACTATCCAATCTCAATAATTATCATGGATTCGTAAGGACAAAAAACTTAGTACAAGGTATCAAATATAGATTTGTTTTAGTGTAAAATATAATCGGGTAGATTATATGAAGAATTGTAACATAAAGTTTTTAATTCCATGTCAAAGCTATCGTCTTTAACCATGATCTCTAAAAGTGAGTATAGCGCATGAATTTGACAAAAGGACCTAAAATTTAATAGAGAAGGGAAAAATTTCTTAGGAATGGTCGAAAACAGCGAAAGACAGGTCAACAAGAGCCTAAAACTGGACTGGTAAATCTGGAGTAGTCAAATTTGTGTGAATGGGACAAAAATTACAGTCCAACTCACAGCTCAAGCACCCGAGAGGTGAACATGCCAGTCTCCAGTCAGTTCGGGGAATGAGCTCCAGTAGAAGACTCACTCAACACTCATGATCAACCTTGCAACGAATTTCATGTATTCTGGCAAAATCAGTCATTAAAGATTGTTGATGAGGCTGATTGAAGCTCTTTGAACCTGGTGCAGAGGGTGGTGTAAACAACCTCCCAATGGTGGCTAGTGATGACGTAGCTGACAGTCTCAACTTGTGGGGTTGTTATTCCGATTTTTTTCTTTTTACTATTCTTTTCTGAACTTTTTTCTAGTAGAAGAATGTGATACAAAGTCTAATTCTCTCTAGCCGTTTTTCCCTAAAAGTATTAAATTTAGCAAAGAATGTTGCGAAGGTTATGCTTTGCTAACAACTGATGTGGGGGCAAGTACGGTTTTTAAATGAACTTGTTCCTAAATATTTTAGAAAATAGAGGAATTTTGATAAGAAACATAGACATAAAGATAAACTAGAGGAAATCAAAGATAAAATGAAAAAGTATAGAAAAACACCTCCAGTTCACCCAATTATATGTTTCCTCAAAAAAGTCTAAATAAAGGACCAACCACCTTCCTTTTCGAACTTTGAGTATACTCCACTACCCCATTTGCAACTAATGAGGCATCTAGGATTTACCTACCTCCTACAAAGGCACTGTGGTTTATCAAGATCGTGTAATCCAAAATTTCACTAAGCCAAAGGGAGAGGATCTTAGTGGTGATTTTGTAGACACTTGTTACTAAACTAATTGGAAGGTAACAAGAGACCTTCCCAGACTTACCTCATCATGAATTAGGGTAATAAGGTGAAATCCATGCTTTTACAAATGTTCCCATTTAAGTAGAACTCCTCAAACAATTTGAATTGATCATTCTTATTCTCATGAGGAGATATTTTAGACCTCATGGCTCTTGCCTTTAATGAAGCATTTATTATACTCTTGTATATGGGGGGCAGTCCCAAGAAAACGAACAGTCTAACAGGTTTGCCATGCTTTTTGAAAAAATAAGACAAAATAAAAGGCATATTGAAAAGGATAGAAGCTATAAAAAGGATTGGGTTACAGAACATCAAGACTCAAATCAGATCATTGTAAAACATGAATTAACAAATTTGCATCAAAGAAATTGCAAATATGGCAATAGACACATAGGCTAACCTTATTTGATTGAATGATCCCATATAAACTGTCAGGTTCATTGATTTTAGTGATTGCTGAAATGAGTATCTCGACATGATTTGGCAACTGCTAATCAAAAGACAAGAAAGGGAAACAAAAAAAAATTAAAGACGAAAAGAAGTGATTTGTGAGTTGCATATAGAAATAGTCATTTGTCGCTATATTTTCCGTAACAAGTTACCATCTCAAGGTGAGAAAAATCGGGGCTTCCTAGTGTGAGTCTATTAAAATGTTCTTCACACCAATGCTCCACATACATAACAGAGGTAAAGTGTGAGCCAGAAACCTATAAAACATAAGCATGATGTCAGAAACTTGATTATACCTATCATTTCTAGTCTGACAAAAGAAAGGACAAAAAAATAAATGTCATATTGTACTCACAACGGCTGATTTAGCCACAACTAGATAATCAATGGAAAGCCAATAAACCTATGAAGAAGAAATAAACAGTCAGAAAACACAAACAATGAGGTGAGAACATGAGCAGCAAAAGGAATCAGATTCAAGATAAAAAAGAGCTCTTAACCACAACTGTTGACTTAGACACATATATGCGATTTAAATCAGTCATATTCCTATGAACACTTTTGCCCGGATTTTGTCATCTCACCTTCCGTTTGGCCTTGCTCCAAAATCATCTGTGATTAAGAAATCTTTGCACATACTAAAATCATTGTGCTGATTCCTATCTATTATCTTTAATCTACTTTTGCAGAAAAAGGAATGAATATGGGAGCGGGAGCAATAGGAAGAGGTTCCTTGTCTACTTTTATCAATGGATAAGTCCTGTTTCCACATATTATTTCTCAGTACACTGATAAGTCAATAATCTTCCTATAGCCTACAAACAGTGTTCAGCATCATGCTCCAAGATTCATTACAAGGAGTTAGCCCCTTTTCCTGCCTTTTTGGGATGATCAAAAAACATCCAGACTCTCTCTAGAATCTGTCTTTCAAGGCATGGTAAATATTTTGTTTAGCTCTCTGCGAAGAAGCAAATATGACAGTGTAAAAGGAGAAACAAGAACTTCAAATATAATCTGCCTTTCCTCACTACTTATGGATAAAAACAACACCTTGTCCCATGAAATTGTTGACATGGAAATAGACATCGCACTTGATGTATCTGCTGAATTCCTAACCTTCGCACTACTGGAGCGGGACCTTGAGCTGTAGCTAGAAGGCTTAGCATACTGCAGCGATAGAGTTTAAAACAAAGTCACATATTTTTACAACTACATCAAAACATTACTGGATTGACAATCATGAAAGGATAAATAGTCATTCCCACTACTTAATAAGAAAAGAAAAGAAAAGAGTTATTTACATGGCTTCATTCAAATGCACAAGTTATTCATGAACAAATATACATATCTGTACATATATATATATACATATGTAGAAAGAGAGAGATAAGATTCTTATGTTCACAGAAGCCATTATAATGCTTAAGCTATTTGTCCATTCCAACAGGAAAATAAAGAACAAGGTTTAGTAAACCATTTGACATGCCTCTAAAGTAGGTATTTTTTAATTATTTGTCACTGATTTTAAATACATATTAACATGTATGCACATATACATACTCTTTACATATATATTGAGACATAATAGGAAGAATGGATTCAGATCCAACTTGCATTACATCAATTGGTATAAGACCCATTACAGAAGCTCGATTTATGTCCTAAACTATGCGCAGTTCCCAACGCTAGCACCATCTTAGATCAATAACAACCAGGAGGTGACTGCTAACGTCACTGGAAACAGAAAGGCCCAACTGTACCCCACCCAGAATATCAGATCACATCAAGATTTTCCAGAATATTTTTTCAACACTTCAGATGAGTTCCTAAATTTCAGCATGTTCTTGCTGTTTCTTGGATCAGTTTAGTAAAATTCACACCCCATATCACCACAGCAGATTGGATGCAAGAATATTTGATAGCATGGTTCTAGAGTGAGATTTTGGGAAGACACCAGGGTGATAAAACAACCTTTAGTCGTACAATTTTCCCGACTGTTTAGCCTTTCTTCAAGACACAAATGCTTCGTCTTTGAATTTATATTAAACAACATGGGGAACTCGGCCTGAAATTTTTATTTCACCCACAATCTATTGGATAGGGAGATTCTTGAGTTGTAAAATCTTTTGGCTCAACTAAAGCCAATTCATTTTTCTTCATTTCAAGGTACCAAAATTTAGTCCTTCGATTCATCGAGGACATACACTTGTAAAGTCCTTTTTAGAATATCTCATCGAACATCACACCCTAGCCAGTTTCATATTACCAATTTGTTTTGGGAAGAGCCAGCTCCTGCAAAGGTAAAAGTATTTACATGAACAACCATTAATCAAGGCTCAACACTTGTATAATATGCCAAACCATATGCTATCTCCAAACATTTGCATAATCTGCTTTGGAGAACAAGAGAAACTTTCATTTTTTTCTCTATTGTGAGGTTGCTTGGAAGCTTGGACTAAATTGCTAACTCTCTTTGGTATTATGTGGGTCACTACTCTGGTAATTAAAAGCCTCTTAGGGATGTATATTTAAGGGTGATGGCGAGAGAAGAAACTGAATAAGAACAGCTCCTTCACGGTGAGATCTTTGTATAACTTTTTGACCACTAGAGGGGAAGCGGCCAGAGGGAGGAGGAGGAGGAGGGGGGGGAGGGAGGGGGAACTTTTCCTGGCCATGCAAGTATGGAAGACTAAAAGCACAGTCTAGAATTGCTTTTTTTGCGTGGGAACCAGGTGAAAAATGTATTTTGACTAAAAGCTAATGAGAAGAGGCAGAATCCGGGTGAACAAATGCTACTTGTGCAAGAATGCAGTGGAATCTTATAACCATATACTGCTTCAGTACCCGGTGGTCTATAGTTTGTAGTCTATGGTGTATGGTTTGTTAGGGATTTCCTGGGTCATTGCACATCGGTCAAGGATGAGATATGGGCTTGGGAAAGCTTATGTAGAAACACAAAATTTGCAAAACTAATTCCTTAGACTATTTTTTTGGTAATTTGGAAAGAGAGAAGTAGTCGGGATTTTAATGGGTGGAAAAGGAAATCTATAAATTAAGAACAGGTGGTTTCATTGTTTTAGATCTCTTTTACTAGGTCATAACATTTATAGGATGAAGGATTTTGGATATAGAATTGATACTTTAACTAATTTGGAAATATCTTGTATATGGGCGATACCCCCTTAGTAACTTGATTTTTTAACGCACTTTCACTTTTTACATCATGAAAAAAAAAACAGGCTGATGGAGTGAGAAAGGAAGCAGAACCTTTGTAATGAGGGGCTATCTTTGCTAGTTTATAGACAATATGGCTTGCATGAAAGCAAAAAAAAAAAAAAAAAAATTAACTTAAGTATGTCTTTCCATGAGATATGGGAGAGAGTGATTTTTTAGGCATCATTTTGGGTCAAGGTGCACGGAAATTTTGCTCACTATAGTTTGCCACTTCTGCAGAATATCTTTTCCTCATTCCTTTATATCCTTTTTTCCTCTTATCTCAATAAATCTTCTTTTCCATCAAAAAAGTTATTTTATTGCTTAATAGATAAGGTCAATTGATCCTAGGTTTAGAGTTTATTTTACCAGATCAGTTTAGAACTTGTTTTAAGTCAATTTAACATTAGATTTAAGAATACCCTTCAAGTGTAAAATAGTTTGCAATCAATATAAAGTACTGCAGGTTTCAGGAAACTTTTAGAAACTTGAAATCATCTGCAGAAACTACAAGTATTCTCTAGCTGGCCACTGATGCTTCATCTTTTACAATTACTATGACTCTTTACCTTTTCAACAATATTGTATAAGTGGGAAAAATAATGCCCTCTTCCATGGCTAGTTCACCGTTCTTTGAAAAACAAAAAACAATTTTTACAAGTGGAAAGTCCTTCTCCCTACTCTCACCAACCTCTCTGCCTGTCCTCTTCACCAAAAACACCAAGCTCTCTTGTTTTTTTTAGCCAAATGCAACATGCTCTCCTTTATTTCATTAAGCTAAGTGATATTTGAGAAAGCTTCAGGTTCAAAACAAGAGTCAGCCAGGCTTTGCCAAAACATCTTGTCCGTAACTGATGTCTCTTCTCTATCTACCTCTACCTCCAGAACCAGAGGCGGCAAGCCTTTGTGATTGAAGTCTTCTCTCTCTCTCTCTCTATATATATATATATATCTAAAAGACTGCATTCATGGTTTTGTTCATGATTAATTATCTTTGTTCAGCATACCAAATCATGAACCAGGACAATCCCAAGCTTTTGTACCTTGATCCAGATTGAAACGTAAGACATGCAAATTGAAAGAGTGGAGAAAAAACTAGATAAGTATAATATAAAGGGCATTAACTATCAAACATTGTAGAAAATGAAGAATGAGTACAACTTGTAATAAAAAGATGTTTTTTTCTCTAATGCTTTTACCATCTAGTCTACCTTGCTTTATCCATTTCCTAGTCTTCAATTTTTTCACCTCTATTCATTGGTCTAAGTCATCCTTGGACAAGTTGGTCCATTGACTTTTTGTACATCAGTTTTGGGGCTCCAAAAGAGAACATCTTATCATTTACCCATTAGGCCTAAGATAAATAACATGAGAAACAAATCTCAAAAGGCATCATAGAAAAACAACTCCAAGACATTTCATTACACTTGCCTTAGAACCCTCTCTCTTCAATGCCCCGGACGATCTTTCCATGACATGCCATGATCGAAGTTCATTAAGGGCATCCAAAAAAACTTGGATAGATTTTACCATTGTATTAGACTCTGTAAATATATGCTCTTGCACCTGCTTGACGAACAAAGATTGAGAAGTTTTGTAAGTGCAACCATGCATCATATAGTACTGGCTCGGACAACAACTAAATGGAAAATTTTAAGCATCCACATACCTGTGAAGAAAGTACTTGCTGAAGATCGATATTCATATCCTTCCTTCCTGCTAGATTGACAATAATACTTGAGAACAAAAGCTCAGCAACTTCAGCTTTTAGCATTACAATATCTTGAGATAATCTAGAAAAGACAAGTGAAGAAAAACAGATCAATCTAACAAAAGAAAGTTAAGCAAAATAAAACCTTGTGGAAGACAACTGAAATGTTATGCCCTAAATGTTCATTTGTACGCATGAAGCTACTACCTTATAATCACATCATCACAGTAGCTTATAAGCAAGTATCCAAGTTGGCAAATCCAGGTTTCAAAAGCTTTATCATGTGTTACCCATATAGCGGACTTCTCCAGTGAAACATCTTCAGCTGGTAAGCATTTAATAGTTGTTAAATATTCAATGTACATTTTTTAGTAGAAAAAAAGTATTACGAGATTAGAAGAGAATAATTACAAGCAAGGAGAATAAGACATCCCCCAGAAAATTAAAAACAAAATAAAAGCATTATATATTCAATATACATAATGCAATGAACTCTCAGACATAAGTAATAAACCAGCTTGTTCTTCAAGATTATTCTTAAATAAAAAGAGGGAGGAGAAGAACGCCATTTTAAAGGCAACTGGGGTACTGGGAGAGAGAGACAGAGAAACAGAGAGGGTTATTGCTCAATGTCTAGGAACTCACATGGTATTTTAAAGGCAAAAATAAGGGATAGAGTTAAATAACTCCTCTGGCTTCTCCTATTGGGCAACGGACAATACTGGAAATGCTGAATTCAAATTGGGGCACTAAAGAACCATTGAAAAATATTTTTGGGAGTAACATGTGAAGGCGACATAGAAGTAAACTTCAAGAATATAGTAGAGCTCTACCTTTAAACTTCTTGTGCAGATCAAACAAGAATTTCTCCACAACCTCAATGTTAAGGCCCTTAGAATGAACCTATTAGAAAAGAAGATACTGATGTGATGTTTCAAAAAAAAAAGTTACCATGACAATAATAATCCTACTTTTAAGCAATCTACTTTGACTATGGACTTTCAATAGGAAGCCTAAAGACAAGCTTTTTGGTGCTTCGTCAACAATGAGATCCTATGTCAATGGTGAGAACTTCGACTTTCCCATAGCAAATTCTCATATTAAATTGTAACCAAACAGCTTCTGCTTCTTCCATTTAAAATTCTAACTCTCTATGCCTAAAATTATTTTTTGAAATAAAAGCAAAAGTTTCCTAACTAAATTGTGACGAAAAAATATTTAAAATTAAAACACAATATTGACCATAATTCAGTAACTAAGTTAGGTCTTGCTCTTACTGTTTTGTATTTAAGTTACTTAAGTTATTTATATTTACTCAGGCACTACAGTATTTCAGACTTCCTCTTTTTACGATTTTCCTTATTAGTTCTACTTAACAACTATACAAAGATTAATAGGCACTAACAAACAGAGTAGACCATGATTAAATAAGAGTTTCATGTTACGGTTTCATTCACTGTAATGTCTCCATATGTTCTTTCTTTTGATTGTTGCTTAACCTAACTTAAATCGTTCAATCTATTTCTCCATATATTTCTTCATTTTAATCTCTATTTTTAGCTTATCCTTATTCTTCTGTCTCTCACCTAAATTTTTTCTTATTTTACACTATTGCTAGATAAATTAGCTTAACCACTACTCGTCCTATAGTAGTTAGTATCAGAGCCTAATATCTACTATTTAAAAAAGAAAAAGAGAAAAAAAAACAACTGTTCCATGCAACCACAAAATAAAGAACCTTGTTCCTAACAAGAAATTTCATTCCCCAAGCCGCCCCCCCAATCAGAAGAAAATAGAGAAAGCAAAATTCCCAGCACCCCAGTGACTATACTCACCATCAGCCACCATCAAGAGGTAACTATACTAACCTTGAAATCAAGTTCAAAGAGGTCCAATCGGCCTCACCGCAAATGTTTAGTCACCTAAAACCGTTTCACTTGCCATTGGGTAAGAAGATAACCACTGGCTTGCTGTAACTTTGTCACCCGGTCCATCAAGGCAACAACTATTGACTATTTGATGTGAGCACGAACCATGGAGACCATGAAGAGATGCACGGTTAAAGGAACATAAGTGGCAGCCAAGCCCAAAACCAAGAGGAGGTTGGTGGCCAAGAGAAGACAAGTTGTGGCCAAGAGAGTTCTACCCGCAACAAAGCCAATACAATGGAGATGATGGCGGTCAAGGAATATTCAAGGGGACTTGCACACTTTGGATGGATTTGGTTCACTTGGGAAAAGTATTACGATGCCAAATGCGCACATTACAAGAGAAAGAGCAAAAAGATTACAACAAACCTTTCAACTTTCATCCAAGAATGGGTCAATAAGGAAGATGGGATTGGATCAAGTGAAGAAGCCCACAAGAAGAAGAAAGTAAGTCCATTAACCCAAGGGCATAATGGTATTTACATATCAATCCAGCTAAAAGAAGGAAATAAGCAAGAAAAAGAAAATGAATTTTCCCATAAGGGAGGAATCCCCCAAATTGTGAGGGAAATTTCCCACGGGATTTCTTCCCTTAATTCTGCAGGAAATCTTCCCCCTTAAAGGAGAAACAGCCAAAGGGGGAAATTGGCTCCTAAAATCGCAGGGCATCTTGGAAAAAAAGGAACTCTTAAGGTACCAAATCCTGCAGAAAAGGAAAGCTTTGGGCGGCCATATTGCTCCTTTAATGGTCGGCCCTAAATTTCCGTCTTTTCTTCCCCTAACTCTTTTAAATTAATTAAGATTTCTACAAGGGGAGATCATATCTAGCTTTTTTTGGTCAAGTTCTTCTTAATTTTTATTATTTTCTCATTCAAAACAAGATTTAATTTTTTATGCAATTTATACAATTAATTTAGTAGATTTATTTTCTTTTAATGGATATGACCTACTCTATAAATAGGCATTTAATTTATAGTTAAACTAATTCAAGTTTAAGATAATAAAACTACAA
This sequence comes from Carica papaya, assembly GCF_054855325.1. NCBI lineage: Eukaryota > Viridiplantae > Streptophyta > Magnoliopsida > Brassicales > Caricaceae > Carica > Carica papaya. The sequence continues at coordinate 16,857,710 of NC_142317.1, forward strand.
AGTTTATTTACAACAAGTGAGGTATTCTTCAATCTTCTTGTTGAGTAAGGAATTGGATCAACTAATCAAGTTATTTTTTTGGCCTTTTTTTAATTTTTTCAATTACCTTAGCTTCTATCATTTAATTATAGTAGGTTAAGTAAAGAGGGTTTATCTAAGATTTAAGTTTTTGATGTTATTTGAGTATTATGTGAGTTTTAGATTGCATTGTTGATCCTGAATTCTGCATCACTATCTATAGCAATCGTAATTAAAAGAAACAATAGTTGGAAGCCTGAGCCCCATAGTTTACTAGAGATCGATCACATGGTGCTCAGGCGCCTTGAACCATGAGTGGACTTTGTCTTTTGCTACTCAGAATTCACTCTTCACCTTTTAATTGACAATCCTATTTGATAAATTCAATTTCAAGTCAATATGGGACGAATTTTCCTTCGGCTCACAAATGATCCTAAGGTTTTCAACCATCTTCTTCCCATTTTTAAGATCATGTCCGTCAAATTCACACTTACAGTCACTTTCATAGTAGATAAACTTTAGCTTGACATGAAATCTAAAAAATTAGTTGTGACAATTAATCGTATAATCTTCCCAATTATGATATTATGTACGAAGTTTTTGGCTCCTATAGATAAACAAAGAGTATTGGGATTCAACTGCAATTAATTCTAACCAATTCAACACATTGAAAATGTTGTCCATGACAAAAATTATCTTAATTATTGTTGCAAACATTAAAAATTGTATAAGTTAAATATTAATTATGATAGTAAGAGTAGGACTAACGCTTCCTATGTGTTAGAAGATGAAAAACTTGAAGTTACTTTTGAATCACTAGTTGTAGCTCAAGAGATATTGGCTCCTATAAAAGTTGCTTATGTTCGTGTTAATAATATTGCGCCACTTACTCCTTTCAATAACTTTATTCTACCTTTCGCTACAACAAAAGTGGTCTACATCCATGATGGTTACATTAAAGAGTTTTCATTGGATGACTTCATTTGCCAAATTGATTTATGATCCTAAGAGACATGTTTTTGGTTGACTTTCAAATTTCTTATGGAAATTTTCAATAGCCTCGACTGTTTGAAGAATTTAAAGAGTACGTTCACACTATTCCATCATGATATTTTGCTACTTCAAAAGTCGAGGTCGAACTTTGATGAAGGTAGAAAGATGCAGAACAAGAAATTTTCAATAAAAAAAGTTCATTGTAATACTTAATATTATTGTGTATTTTAAATTATTTAAGTTTTTTAAGTTTATTTACGCCTTATAATATTTTAGTTTGTTATTTATGTTGATCTAAGTATATAGGAATCAAAATCTTAGTTATTAGTTGTACTTAATACCTATATAAAGGGTAGTAACTATCTAGAAGGAGAATAGAAGATGATAAAATAAGAATTTCTTTCTTACAGTTTATTCTCTTTTATCTCTTTTTTGTATTCATTATTTCGATTCTTTTTTGGTTATTCTATTTCATTGAATCTATTTCTCCCTACATTTCTTCACCTTAATCTCTAATTTCATAAATCTATTCTTTTCTTCTTCACCTAAATTTCTTATATTCTAAAGTTTTTTAGTGTCTTCTACACATTTTAGAAGTTAGTTTCATTAGATTCACACCTTACAATCGCTTAAAGAGTTTATCAATGGTAAATGTCACAATTTGACATTGAATCCACCAAAATTTTGGTCAGAATTCACATAAAATATACCTATTACATATGACATGTTGTACCAAGTTTTTAATCTCTATAAATGCATAGAGAATATTGAGATTCATCCAAATTAATTTGTATATTATCAATGTATCGAAGATACAGTATATACAAAAGCATTCTTTCAATAGTCCTTGCATACGTCATAATAATTGTTTGCTAAATATTGATAATAAAATAGCTTTATAATCATAAGTTAGCAAAAGCAAACGATGTTCGATAAAAATTAAAGATTTAAGTTTGAGAGTATAACTAACAATTTCTCTATGTTAGAACTAAAAGAAAAAAAACTGAAATTTCTTTCACATCACCAATTGTGTTAACTAAAATATTCTGTTACTTCTTTAATTAAGATATTTTTTTTATAATTACTTTCATAATCTTTCCTATAATTATGTAATTAATTATAATCAATCAGAATCTCTACTATAATGTTAATTTTCTTATCTGTAAATAGTAATTCTGTATATATACTTTAGTTATAACAACACAAAAAGTATTTAAAAAATAAAGTTTATATTTTTTTAAAAAAAATCTTTATGGTATCAAAATCAAAATAAGGTTGTTTTAAGCTTCTAATTTCAAGATTTTTTCCAAACCCTAAAATAATATAATAAGTTAAGTTGGTACTCATATATTAAGATCTACTCTCACCACCACCCAACCGAAGTCATGACCTCATTGTCGGCCTACTCCTCCAACTTTGGCGACTATTCCCAAAGCGTGTAAACCACACGCGTTGCTAGCAACAGAAGTACATGAGACCCACGCGCTGTTGGAAAAACCATATCCGGCCCAAATCGGGTTGCGCCACCGTTAGAAACTCCCAATCGAAATGGCTTTATCCTTGATGTGCGCAATTCGACTCAAATCACGCCTCTTCAAATCCAGCCTTCACGTAGTTGTTGGGTGTTCTGTGAATCTATCGATCGGAGCATTTTGCTGCTCGTTCTAACCCTTCCGCGCATGTAGACATCTCTATCTGGCCCGTCCACGTGCCGAACCGTTCCAATTTGGTCCGTCCGCACATTGAACCAAGCCACCTTCTACTGCCGTTTCCTCGCAGGACCGGGCTGTTTCTGATCACCATCTCTGGGCTCATAACATATTTTTCTTTCTGGTCTAATCTTACTATTTCCAACTCGACTGGTGCTGATTAGAAGGTATGTTCTTTCCCTACAAGAATTAGTTATTAGGTATTGTTCTTTCCTTATTTCTACAAAATTTAAAATGACAGAAGTAAAAAAATTAATTCTTCCTAATTCAGATAATCCCTCACTAGAAATCAAGGTTGGAAAACTTGACGGAGCTAATTGATGCAAAACCTATGATCAACTAACGTGATCAAAATCCTGCATATAACATCAGTATTCAGAATCATAAAACCCTAAATAAATCCTCCTACTTAACCCAATAACTCACCTAAAATTATGGACTAAAATAATTAGAATAGTTCGAATTAATTAAAAAATGCCACAAATATGATAAGTTAGAAATCAATTCGAAAAAAATTGATAAAACCTCATAAGGACTTATTTTGATAATTTGAATCAATTCTCACTCGACAAGAAGGTTTACAAAAACCAAATTAGTTGAAAACTAAAACTTTATAATTTTTATTCTTCTCAAACTTAAATGAATATAATTGTGAATTGATGGCTTATTTATAGTGTAAGACATATGAATAATAAAGAAAATAATCTCCTAAATTTATTGCAAAATTATATAAAAAAATAAATTTATAATAGAATAGGAAACTTCTAACAATTAAAATGATTGTTTTCTAAATATGACAAATATGATCTCCCTATGAGAAAATTTTTTTAAATGGAGAATAGCTTAATTAATTGTGGAGATATCTTCTTTTAAAGGTTGGAGATTTAATTTGCTCTTTTCTTGAAAGATTGATTGATTTATAAAGATATTGTAATTTAAAGAAAATCTCTTAATTTAATGAAAATCTCTTAATTTAATGAAAATCTTTGAATTCCTTAAGAAAGTGAATTCATCTATGATCTTGTGATAAATGTTTAAAATCCTTTCATGAATTCTCTTAATTTTCTCCATATATGAATATACCTTTTTAGGAAGATATGATCTTGGTTTGCAACTTTGGAAAGATGTGATTTTAATTCTCTCTTGATGAATTTTCAAAATTCTTTGATCTCAGGGAGATATCGGATATTGGTTAGAAAACTCATTTATCTCTCACATACCATATTTGATATAATATATGCAGTTAGCCTAATGAACCTAATGAGTCAATCATGCATGACCCTCACGAACCTCATTTACATGCCGTTTTTTACATATTACGATACTTAAAATTTGCACCAAGAAAAAGTCTGTTCTTCTCCAAAAAAGTCACATTAAGATAGAAGTATTTATAAATGCCAATAGAACTGGATTTTCAGATAATAGAAGGTCAACTACCAATTATTGTACACTCGTAGGAGACAACTTGGTTACACCGAAAAGAAAGAAGCAAAGTATAATTTATTACTCTAGTGCTGAAGCAGAATATAAAGCAATAGTTCAAGGGGTATGAATCATTATGGTTACAAAATATAATGCAAGAATTAAAATTGTTCAAAGATGAGAGTCTATCCTTATTTTATGACAATAAAGCAGTAATTAGCATAGTCCATAATTCAATTTAACATGATCGAACAAAGTACATTTAGATTAATCGATACTTCATAAAAGAGAAAGTAGTCGATGCCTTCTTATGCCTATATTATGTGTCTTCTAATGAATAGGTGGTAAATACCTTCACTAAGGACTTTACAACAAACCCTTTAATAACTTGGTATACAAGTTGGACGTGTGCAAGTTTGATATATGTGATATCATTGTACCAACTTGAAGGGGAGTGAATTATAATATTCTACTGCTCTCGTAATATTTTCCATAATTATGTAATTAATTAGAACCAACTAAAATTCCTACTGTAATGTTAATTTTTTTATCTGTATATAAGAATTTTATATATATATGTCAGTTGTAACAACACAAAAATTATTAGAAAATGAAATTAATATTTTTTCTCCAAAAATTTTCAAGTTGAAGCACAAGAAATATTTGCTCAAGTTGAAGTGGTTTGTATTCATTCTAATCATACATAGAGCAAATCATGCTTTCAACAATCTTGTTCTACCCCATGCTACTACTAAACTGACCTAAGTCCATGATAATAGTAGTAAACAAATTTTGTTGGACGATTTCATTTACCTCATTTGCGTTTATGACCCTAGTAGATGTAGAATTTTAATTAACTTTCAATTTTTCTACCTAGAATATTAAAAGTCTAAGATCTTTAAAAATTTGAAGAGTATGTTCAAGTATTTCTTACATTGATAGTCTGCAACTAAAAACTTGAAGTGAAAATTTCGCCAGATGGAGTAGAATAATTCATAATAAAATTTTAATTTAAACAAATTTCCCACCAGGAATATTTTTTATATAATATTTTTTTACATTTCTGAGTTATTTAGTTTATTCAGGCATTATAATACTTAAGTTTTCTTTTACATAAATTTTAAAATTGAAGACGTTAGAATCTAAAGGGCTTCCTGTTTTTCTTATTAGTTGTAATTAATGCATTTATAAAAACTAATAACTACTAACAAATTTAAATAGATTATGACGAATTAAGACTTCTTCCTTAAGATTTTATTCCATGTTACCTCTGTCTGCATTCATATTTTTAATCATTGTTCTATTTGAGCACTCTCATTCAATCACTTTTTCCTATATTTTTCACCTTGCTCTCTAAATTTATCTAATCTATCTTTACTATTTTATTTCTCATTTAAATTTTCTCTATTCCTAAACATCTAAAGCACAAGTCAGCTCAATCACTAGTTGTCTTGCATCAATAGGTCCCTCTTATATGGTTAATTGTCATATTCATATTTATTTTTTCTTAACCTATAAATACCTATCCGTATTTTCTTTTAGAGTTAAAAAGACAATAATAATTTCGACAACTATCAACACCGAAAGTCAAAATAATCATTCTGAACTGAAAGGGGGTAGAAAATGAGCATTTTCAGGCTTTCTAAGGGAAGAAAGAAGGCCAAAGCAGTTATTACCCCTTCAGTTCACCGGAAAAATTGGAAAAGAGCACCAAAAGGGTTTTTGATGGGACAGAAACTCCTTTCTATTTGATTTAGTGACTTTTCAACACGTATGCTTCAAAGACATGGTAGGTTTTAAATGCTATACATACCCGTAACACTACATAACAAGGTCTGTTTAAAAGTTTAACCGAAAAAAGAGCAACTCTGCAAACAATTGGTGTGTAATAACAATTACATAGCGGAAAAAAACTTTCTACAATCTACAGTCTTATAAGTACCCCTCGATCTAGATCATGATACCATATAAATGTATGCGTTACTTGAGAAGACAACCGGAAACTAATTAGACGCATAGGGGTCTTGAATGAGGCACCTGTTATCTGCACATTAGTATAAACATTCAAGCAACCAACATACTTTTAATCCTTTGGATTTCAGTCCATAATCTTTGATATTTCCAACTTAATGAATTATTACGACATTAACATAAGAAATTGCATATTTCTCATAAATAATTCAATGCAATCACAACTTCTTTATCCTGATTGATTAGTGGAGAGTGCAATCCTTACCTCAATAAGAGACCTCTCATATGAATCAAATGAAGATAAAGCTCTTTGACCCCTTTCAGTTGAAAGGATCCCCTAAATAAGAGAAGAGGAGGAAGAAGATTATTCTTTTGCCAGAAAAAAGCTTAAACATAACAAAAACATAATCCAGAACTAGAATTACATAGAAAGTAGACCAGAACAAGATACGCAAGTCTCAAGCAGGGAATGATTAATTTTCCACAAATATTTCCTCAACCTTTCTTCTTCCATCTTGTTAGGTTGTTTTAAGACCTCGGTCCAGCGTTTTCATTCTATTAGGATAATCTGTATTCCCCTCTTCCCCCAAATTTTTTTCCTCTCTATGCCACTCAAGGGAATTGAAAAAAAAAAAGCTAAGCTGCTCTGGAAGATTCTTTTGCTAGTTTATGGTGCTGCAGTTGAAGCTCAATGCTAGAGTTTTTAAGGAGTGTTATTTTGCCCCATTTTTCATATGGGATATATTGGTTCTGTTTGCTCGGTTGTGAGCAAAGGCTCGAGCTATTTAGAATATTTAATTTGCGAAGGGATTGAGTGCTGTTGCTTTTGTTTTTATGCTGTTTTCCTTTCTTTCCTCCTTTTGGATGGCTTAGAAGGATTTCTTTTTCATAAGAAAAAAATCCATGGCACTGTTATAGCCTGTTTGGTTCCTTTTCTACTTAATTCCTAATTAATTCTTTGGTATAACTTTATGCTAGCCTGCGGCCATGATTTTTTGTCTTCTGAGTTACTTCCTTACCCAATTCCTTATGATGGGTGTAAAACAAAAAATAAAAACAAGTTATAGTTATGTATATGAAGGCTAATATGAAATTAGAACTGTTAATAAGTTAGGAAGAGAACGAGTAATTAACCAAATGGGATGTTTGAGTTCATGCTTTGAGCGCATATCTTAATTTCAAGCATTCAAATGTTAGTCAGCAACAAGATTGAATCACACATCTCCCTTTCAAATCTATCATCATATATGTTTGGGACCTTATGACATAACATGAAAAACACATATAATGATTCGTAAACAGATAAATTCCAGTAAGCAGTAGTAAACTGAGTCTACTTTATATGCAGATTGATAAGAATCAAGGTTCTTAAACATCACCTAAAGGAAAAGTCAAAGAATCAAATATGGACTCACTCGAAGTGTTTGCGATGTTACATCAATTACTTTAACAGAGTCATCCATAAGATATTTCTTCAAAAGTTTCAAAAGAGCAGTCAAAAGTTCATCAGCTATGCTAGTATTCATAGAAACTTTCATTTCAGCACCGATGCTGCAATTAATGGATCGACAGACATAGATGTGACCGGCCTCTCCAGAAAGATGGAACACTACACTGTGTGGATCACCAATGCCAACCTGTAATTGAGACCAATCGTAGAAAATGGTTGTAGACTTTATGTGTGTATATATATATATATATATATGCATAACCTTAGACAACAATAGGCTAAAAGACGGAGAACAATACCCTAGATATGAAATCGGACACCAACGCTCTAACACTTTTTGCATCATTTGACGCACACATGCAGACAAGGGTCCAAACTGCGTTTACAATTTCATTGTCAGAATGCCAATTTGCATCTCCTTGAACATCTTCTATGCTATTTTCCCTCTGGAAAGTTTTTTCTGTGAGCAACTTCTTGTGCAGCGCTTGGAGGCTACAGGGATATTTCAAGTCATAACAGCTAGTAACTATTTCATTTTCATATCTCATAAACAAATTAATTAAAGGGGGGCAGAGGGCGGATTTGATTTGGTAACTCAATATATTTTGTAGTACCAATATCTCATGGTATGTGGGCTTGCTGCATACAATGAATACCTTTGTTTCCTTGTTCAACATATTGACAACTATAAAAACTAGAAACTGATTTTAGGGTGCAACTATAAGTTACCATCATCATTTTCTTCTCTTGACCTTCTCATTTAAGAGAAGATATCTAACTTATAAAGCAAAGAGGAAAAGAAAGGAGGGAAGGGAAATGAATTTATGTCCTGATCCATTGTCCTGAAATAATTTTCCTCTTATTTATAGCAGTAAGGTTTATAAGGAGTATGTTGTCGTTTCATATGAGTTTTTAGTATAGCATGGAATTCTAGAACAGCAAGCAACGTTTATTAGATAACAGTCCACATTGACATGCAGCAGGTGGCATCAAATGGTGATTGATACTTGACAGAATGGTGAACCCCATCCTCGATGCTAACTCGTTGACATTTGTTGCCCAATTGCAAGTGAACATAATTTGATTATTGTTTCTCTTTCATTCATTATGATGATCACATCTCCTGAAATCTCCAGTTCTTTTTCATAAGGAGCCCCAATGATCCTGAGTACTAGGTTCATTTATAAGCAACTTAGGGTGTGTGACTAGGTTTATTAAAAAGCAATGCAGACTAAATTTGGCAACTATGTTTGAGACTTATGGATCAACACTTTTGGGCATTGCTCTGATATGTGACAGATTCTACTAGTTCTAAAACAAGCTTATGAATTGTATATTGTACAATGTTTTCAAAGTTTTACAAACAATAAGCTCATAGAATTCAGAAAGCGACAGCACCTCCATAGAAATAGTCTTGGTGGAAGGTAGCAAGATCTCTTCACAAACTGAAAAGATAAGGAGAAAAGAGGAAAATTTTCAAAAATTAACTAACATTCTCAGGAAAAAATTAAAATTTAAACAAAATTGAAATTATCCTAAAAATGAAAGTACACAACTTAAAATTGAATTCAGTCTACCTTCAATAGGTGGTCTCTTGGAGAGTATGCTCTGCATAGTTCATGATGGAAATTACGAATTCTATCAAAAACACCTATTTCAGGAAACGGTTCTAGTTCCTGCAAAAGAGAAAATAGATATAACTAAAAAGGAAGAACCGAATAAGATTTTTTTTATTTATCGAAATAAATAGAATTCAATTCCCTAGGCCTTAAAGGTATTACAAAGAATAAAATAAACTCATATAACACATATCTAACTCATTAAGTATTCACATTATCAACAAAGTCAGATTTGCACAGACACTTAGAAATGCTATAAACCCTAAATTCAATTTCAAACATCCAGTTATGCTAAATACTTTTTTATTGTACACCAAGTTGATGGAACATACTCTGACGTAATCATAAAGAGATGGATCAGAACCCAGAGTCAGCTGTTGGAGCAATGATAAAACTTGAGAGGATCCAGAGCCTGAAGTTTCCCAATTAGCTTCAGGAGGAATGCAACATGCCACCAACTTTGATACCAAAAACTATGAGCCAACGGACAACAAAAGCATTAAGAACTAAAGTCAAAGGTCACTATTACTAATGCTTCAAAGCTATGGTAAAATACCTGCAACTGTTCACCTAGCACAGTGATAACTTCTTTCGATGAATTGCTTTGCAAAGTTTTCAGCAATGTGGAAATTATACGACAACATTGTTCTCGTAAACGACGAGAACCAACAAATTGCCCAATCAAATTGAAAAGATAACTGCAGCAACTCAAAGAAACATTTATCAACCAAATGAGAAAGTGCAGAATCACAATCATATGAGATGAATACAAACAAAGAATGCACTCGCTATGCAACCTGGCTCAAAGTAGGTTCTTTGAATAACTAAACAAATGATTGACTAAAAATAGAGAACCAGCTCCCATATCTTATTATCTTTATGTTATTATAGTCCTACATCTTTCTCTAAAATGTAGAAAGATTCTTAATTTTCTTGGAACTGTCACTTTTTTCACAATCATTAAGATAGAAAGACCTTTGATTAACCTTCTAACTCACCATCTTGGTAGAATTTTATCTTGTGACTAGACCTATTAACCTTCTTTAAACCTTATGACTTGCAAATCTTTTGTTAATATTTCCGGTAAAAATACAATGACTAAGCTGTAGTTTCAGAGAACTCCTGGATGGATGAGTTAGGTTTCCTCAAAGGTTAGAAGTTCAAATCAAACTCTTTCCTCGTATTTATGTAATATGTCACTAGAATTCAGAGACAAACAGCCATTTGTTCTTACATTGTCAAACAGGCTGGAGCTTATGGTCTCGGTCTTTTCCTATCTTGGAAAAAAATGGGTAATTCCTTCAACCTTGGAAGACTTCTTTGAGGGGTTGCGTAGCAAGGAAGGACCTCAAAGTTACAATGATAATGTACTTCTAAAAAATAGTTACTTCTAAAATAGGTACTTCACAATGTACTTTTTTACAAGTTTAATTTTCTTATTCATAGTTTCCTCTTCTTCACATAGGGATGCCTGTAATTACATTTCTCTTTTTAATACATAGTAAAGTTATAATATCTTAATATTGTGAAAATTCCACAATCTTCTGTCTTAATAATGGAAATTAATCTTTCAAAAGATACAAAATATTGGTTAAAATATCCCTCAATCATCCATCTTAATATTAGGAAAGAAATTCGATTCAATACGATTTACTTTAATTAGCTTCCTATCTTTTCAAATTGTAAAAGTTATATATACACATTAATACGTTTCTTCTTAATATACCCATTAACATGGTGTCTCAGCCGTTGGCCTTTTTTTAATTTCTCTCAACCTTCATTGCTGTCTATGCTCTGCTATTTTATTAATAAAAGAAACCACCAAATTTCACAGCCTCATCTCCCTAAAGTTGCTCTAACATCCATTCTAGTGGACATTTGCACTCTTTGCTTGTACATAACACCAATGCTGGCCCCTATTATCTCCTCTGCTCTCCTAGACTTTTTCTTCGTGGCCCCCATCATCACATAACTGGTGCCAGCCTTCATTGTTACTTCCTCACTGAACTTGAATTCTCTATCCACAGCCTCCATAAGCAAAGATCCTTAGTAGACCCTCTTTGTTACCTAATGCTTGCAAAAAGAAACTTGACACACCATTGTAGAGAAAAAATATATCCAAATTGAAAAAGATGAAGTTGTCTTTCAACATTGTTGGTCAGACCAAGATAATCCTCATCATTTTACAAGTAGGAGAGCTTCGAAATTTTTGAACAACATATAAACTAAGGTGAAGAATTATCATAAGTGGTTCCAATTTATTTGTATATATTTAAAGAGGAAAGGAAAACTCAATCATCTTGCATGACGAGATGAAAGAAGAAAATCTAAAACTTAATACATTGGATGAATGATCATGTCATAGTTATGGAATTCAATTGATCTTGAGATCAATGACCCTTACATGTGTTTATCTATGGCTAAAGAGATTTTGGATGTTGTTTGACAGATGTACTTAGAGGCTCGTGATATAGCACAAATCTACAAGATTAAACTCTAAACTAGTATGATGAAACAAGACAGTAAAATTGTCGTTTAACACGCAACTCCATTAGAAAGCCTCTTTAACAATGTTATACTGCATGGAGTTTGTGGACAACACCTTTGCAATGAGTTGACTGACTTAGACCACTCCACCCTGTGCACAGTGCTTTCAACTCAAAGATTCAGCGGATTGGAGTGAGGAAGCCAGCAAAAACCTCTTTGGCAAAGGCTCTCCTTGCAAGTTCAGGAACAATTTAGATAGAGAGGAAGTGAAAGAATCTTTGAGGATCATTTTTGCCAATTTTAGATATGTGGGAGTGAATGACCTTTTTGGCTTCCCTCTATACCGAGGCCCATGATTTTCTTATATCAGGCTCCTGTATTACATACAAACTACAGGGCTATAATTTATGAACCCCTACCAGAGTTGCTGATACACTTGTTCTGTGTTTGGTTAAAAGCTTTTCAGCTGTCTTTTCAGCTGTTTTTGGTTATACTTCAAGAGGATGTTTTAATCTTTGAACTTGTAATTTTTTTCACCTTACTAATACTTTTTAAACATAAAAAAATCTATTTTAGGACAGTTTCATTAACAAGAACTTGACCATTATGGATGCATGAAACTGAGTGTATATAGGAGACTTAAAATTTGAAGAATTTTGTAGAAATAAATCAAGTTTATGGTATTTTCCAAAGTCTCAATGCTCAATTTCATTAAGTCAGGATCCAAATTCTGGTTGCAGAACAAGTACAATCTCTAATGAGACTACTTTCACTGTGATATGTATGAATTTACAAAACATAGATGATTTCAAATCACTAATCACAGAAGCTCAGTCCCATTGCACTCTATCAATATCAATATCTGGAGACCTCTGCAGTTCCAAAATTATTTCAGGGGCTAGATGCACTTCCTCTAATTTTTCGAAAAGAATGACTTCTCCATGAATTCTCATGACTAAATTCTCCACAGCAAAATGAAATAGCAAAGAGAAACAATGATCATCTACTAAACACAATCCAAGACTTAAATTTTCACGAGATGTTCTTGAAGTTTATTGAAAAGAAACTATTCTTACAGTGGCTTACATAATCAACTGCCAACCTCCACACATTATGGGGTTTAGAACAACAATGGAGACACATTCTCTATCTCATCCGATATAGAACTAGCAAATAATCTCATCCAGATAGTCTTTGAATGCATTGGCTTCGTCAATGTCTATGGCCAGAGAAGTTAGATCCAAGAGCTATTAATTGTACATTCATTAGTCATATACCAGCTCAAAAGGTGTAAAAGTGTTACCATCTACCAACAAATAAATTCTTCTTCTGTATCAATGTCACTTTTGATAAGAAAAATTCCTACTTCACTGTATCATATCTCCAAGGCAATCTTATCCATTGGCCAACTTTGTGTCATTTGAAAAACTCTCACCTTCACAAAAAACCTTTCTAGTTAGCCTAAACACCATATAAATTCCTAATACTTTATCTGATGAGAAGTTGAACAATGTTATAAGATAAGAGATGCAAACTCTAGAAAAGAACTTAATATAAATTGTTGACCTACTACCTAGAAAGAAGTTTGAAGGATGCAAGTCGATGTTCGTGTCAATTTAAAAAAAGAGAGAAACATTGTATCCTTCCGAGCTTCAAAGATAAATTAAGGCACTATAATGTACAAATTGAAGAAAGCACTATATGAGATAAAGCCATCCCAAAGGGCTTGATTTGAGAGATTTGCCAAAATATTGCTCGCCACCGAATATAAATAGAGTCAAGGAGATCATTTACTCTTTATAAAGCACTATGATTCGAAGGGACTCACGACTCTATTAGTATATATTGATAACATAATTATATTAAGAAACGATGAGAAAGAACTCAATATTTAGTCGAGCAAATTAAGATAAAAGTTGTAGTAGTCCGGATTTTTTCCGAACCAATTTCTCGCCTTTGGTATGGTTAAATTAAGCAGTAATGATAAGAACTTAGTGTAATAACAAACAGAAGAAAAATTGGAGAATTAGGTCAAAAAGAATGCTTTAAAGTAAGAGTTTTTCCTCAAAAAGCATACCAAGTTTTCTCTGCCAAGGAATGTCTCTCGAGACTGAAACAATATCTTTAGAAGTTGAAAAACATCCCGAGAACATGAGAAAAATGTTAGAAGTAAAATTCGGAAGAGAAATGGAAAGTTAGGTTAACTATGAAAACCCTAATTCCCACATAATGGGGGAAAATCATCTTTTGTGATTAAGATGCTTTCTGAATGCAAAATCAAAAGAATTTGAAACTGAAATTTTCAGAAAAAGAAAGTTGTAAACGGAGAAAAATTTTAGAGCAAGAAAAATGGGAGAGAAATGAAGTTCAAAGAAGTTTTCCCCCAAGAAACTCTAAAACAACATAATATGATGAAAACCCTACCCAGTATAAAAATATATGGAATTTGAAACCCAAATTTGACGGACAGCAAGCTAACACATGGACTTTAAGCGAAGAAGAAAATTTGTGAGAAAACAAAGGAAAATCGAGAGAGAGTGGCATACACTTACGATTACTTGTAGTTTCGAGTATCTGGACTTTAAGCGAGTCTTAAGATTTTTTCAAAAAAAAAGTGTTAAAAGTATATTAGTAGGCACCAAGGTGGTACCATCCATGTACAATTTGAGTGGGCCTTAGATAGGTCTAATTGGTTCCAATTGAGCCTAGATTTGATTGATTAGCAGCTGAAAACATGAAAAACATGTGAATCAAGAATTGACCGAGAACTCTTAATTGAGTGTGAAATGACGGCTTGAAGAGAAGAACTGGCTAAAGCATGCGATTTTGAACACTTTGGGCTTCTGTGGGCCTAAGGTGAGCCTAATGGACTCCAATTGAGCTCAAATTTGATTGGTAAACAGCTAAAAGCTAGAGCAAGCAGCGAAGCCAGAGGACATGGAAGAAAAAACTAGAAACAAGCATGAGGTGGCGTGATAAGAGGAAGAGGTGGAAAGAAAAGCATGAGGTGGCGGCATGGTGATTTAAGTCAAATTTTCGGCTTGCCATGCATCCCATCTCTTGCCAACTCATCTTGGCTTCCTTCCCCAACACATAAGAGGATGAGGGAAGGGCAGAAAGCATCCCAACCTGTGAGGAGAAGAAAGAAAGAGAGAAGACAAAGAAGAGAACTTGAAAGGGTGAGGGAAGAGAAAAGTGTGTGATTAGTGACGAATGTGAGAGTTTTGTGAATAAATTGTGGGAAAACTCTTTGAAATTGTGAAGCAAAGGAAGAAGGAAGAAGAAGGAAAAAAGAGCAAGAGGAAAAAGGAAGAAAAGAAGAAGCAAGTCACAACCAAGAATAAGGCCACATCCGAGGAAGCTAGATAAGAGTTCCTTCAGTTTTTTAATTCGATTTTAGTTCAAATTTTGGGATGATTTTTACAGCAGTGTTATGATTAATTTTTTAGTCTAGGAAGTGAGCAAAATCATCCCAAGAGTCTACCGGAATTCCAAGAGAAAAATGTCAAGAACTAAGCTGAAACTCTGTCGAAATTGAGTTAATGTGTTTCACAAGGTATGGCATTTTGAGTTTCTTTCCTCATGCATGAATTCCCCATATAATGAAGACATTTTTGAGTTCAAAAATAATGATAATTCTGAGGTGAGACTGTGTCAAACCTTCAATAGGAAATGGAAAACATATAAAAGAAACTCTGCACAAGGAAAAAGAAAAAATTGAAGAAATTATAAGGGGAACTCCACCTAAGTGAACAGCAAAATTAAGAAAATTTATAAGGGGAGACTCTGTCCGAGTCAATACTTAAGTTGATAATAAACGAAGAAAGGTTTGTTTAGAAACTGAGGTAAATAAATGTTATGGTTTCATTGACCTATCTATTTTTAAACATGTTTTATATGTATTTTTGTAAGTGCTAGGCAGTGTTTTGTTTAAGTGCTACTTTAATTTAAGTGTTTATTAGGTCCATGTGTTTTCGAAAATGAATTTTGATATGTGTGCATCACACGTTATCAAGGCAAGTTATTCTGAAAGCACCTACATTATGCTAGTCTTCAATGTGTCCCCACCATTTCTGTGTTTCGAAGGGAATCAATGTTTCAATTTACCCATGCACATCATTTTCTTGTTTCGGATGTATTAAGTGATAAGTGTGTACCAATGCATGAATATAATAGGATGATGTGATCAGCCCTCCACAATAGTAATGAAATGTAGCTCATCGTACAATGAAGCAATTTGGATCCGTTTTATGATTCTTATATCTATTTTTTGAAAATATATAAGTTATAAGCATTTATTGTGTATGAAACCTATACATATTGCATGTACTATATTGTGTTGTAGATTTTTGGAAAAAAAATAATAATTTTATTTTTCATTTTTTAAATTGTTACACTTATATTTATGTAATTTTTAGAAAATTACAACTCTACTAGAATTCTAATTACATGAAATTATTATTCTACTAGAATTTTGAATAAATTAACATAACTAATTGTTAATTTTTGAAAAATAAATAATAATTTTATTTCTCACTTTTTAAATTGTTATACTTAGAGTATTTATAAAATTACCAACCTACTAATAAGAAAATTTTTATTTCATTAGAATTCTAAAAATAAGAGATAATTATTCTCATAAAATTTAAATTAAATAATACCAAATAATTAAATATTAAACTAATTAAATATCATATTCAACACCTCCCCCCCCCTCCGGCCAAGTTAGTGCAGGAATATCATACATGCTCAACTTCCAAACTGAGTTGCAAACTCGAGGCGAACGCGCTTGGAAGAGCTGAAAAAGAAGCAAAGAATATTGGTCAGAAAGGCTCGCACGTAAAAGAAATGGATCTGCACCGGATCGCGAAATTAGAGACAGACACGCGCAAAAGAGCCAAAAAAAAGGCTGGTCAAGAGGGCTCACATGTGAAGGAGCGAAGAAAATGACCAGAAAAAGCTGGTAAAAACAACTCACGCGCAAAGGAAGCAGATCTGTCTAACATAGCGGCTCAACTCAAAACAGCTCGAGGTTGGCTCAAAACAACTTGAAATCGGCTTAGACGGCTCGGACTCACTTGGCTCAGGTAATAGCTCAGCTCAGGCTCGTCTTCTCTGAATAAATCTCTGAACGTGCGCAGAAAAACGGAATAGTGCAGCCTTTTTTATCGGCATGTGTAGAGTGCAACTGTAACTTTTTACTAGCGCTTACAGATGTGCAACCGCAACTTTTTACTGGCGACTGTGGATATACGACTGCACCTTTTTACCGAAGTTTGTAGATGAGCAGCTACACTTTTTTACTGACGACTGCAATATGGGCTTCACCTTTTACCGTTGCCTGCGGATGTGGCTACACCTTTTTACCGGCACCTCAAGAATATGACTACTCCTTTTTACCAGCACTTGCAGATGTGTGACTGTACTGTTTTACCGACACCTCCAGAGCACGTTTGTACTTTTTACCCGCGCCTCTAGAGTGTGGTTGCACTTTTTTACCGGTTCCTGAACTGCTGCTGAAAATTACCATAAACATCACAGAACACATCAACCAGTTCAAATCCGTTTTGGGCAGTAATGAGAGTATATCTGGATAAAAAAGTATCAACTCAACATACTCTGCTATTTTAAAGTTTGAAAAAAACCCTGAAATTAGAACTATAAAATAATTTTATTAAATTCTGATACCTTATTGATTTTTGGAGAAAAAATAATAATTTTATTTTTCACTCTTTAAATTGTTATATTTAGGGTATTTATAAAATTACTAACCTACTAATAAAAAAATTCTTATTCTACTATAATTCTAATTATATAAGATAATTATTCTCATAAAATTCTAATTACATAATACCAAATTAGTAAATAATAAACTAATTAAATAATAAAATAATTAAATAATAAAATATTCTAGCCAACACTTTCTCCCTTCAAGTTGGTACAAAGGTATCACATATGTCTAACTTGCAGACAAAGTTATGAAGAGTCATCATGCAATTTACCAGTACCAATCATCTTTCTTATTTGAAAATATTGATTTTACCATATTTGATGCACCTATATCTGAGGAATGTTTAATTGAGACAGAATACGCTTCAAACTTTAAATCTCTTCGGTTGAAAAGACTCCAACTATTAGTGTGTCAAGTATTAGTTGAAAAGGTTCTAACTATTGGTGTGTCAAGTATCTCATTTGTCTCAACCAAATTTTTTTGAGTTCTCGTAGGTCCACATTTCTTTCTCTCACAACTTCTAGTTGGTTTTCCATGCAACTTCCAGGAAATTTCCTTAATCTTTTTTGGTTTACCACGATAGTCACACTTCTATAGATCTTTGAACTGGTTAGACCAAGCAACTAATCTAGCTTTCTCAAGTGGCTATGTGGAGTATGACATTTCTGATACTTTATTCTTTTTGAACATAAGAATAAACTTGTTGTAATGAGGGAAGAAGATTATTACCAACCATCTGGACCCGCATCTGATCATATTCGGTGAAGTCAAAAAATTATAAATTCATGTTTTATCTATTAATTTCTGAAATTTGACTGCATCTCCAAGGCAATCTGGCTAGAAATCATGATAATAATATAATTTTTGCAATATTCTACTGAATTCAGAAAAATATTAAAAAATAGACGTTTTTTCTTATTTTGTGCCATAAACCTTATTTCAGACATTATAAATTTGAGTATCATTACCTACTTATGAGTATGTGAGAGATGTTGCATTCTATATTTTTGCTGCAATATCAAGCAAGGAATATATTCACGCAAAATAGAATTGCATAGAATTGATGAGTCAAGATATTACTAAGGAGCTTTCAAAGTCTCATATATTATATTCCAAACTAACATCTGTTTTTTTTATATCATCTGTAAAGTACCCCTTCAATTCTCTAACTTTGACAAACACTAAATATGATATTTGACAAAACAAGATAATTAGTTCAATCAAAATTTACGGGATTGATTTGTGATGAGGAGTTATCTGAATTTAAAATCATTAATTTTTTCACTTGTCATTTTAAAATATTAGAAACAGAGAAAAACAATATCCAATAAAGAAGAACAGACCTTCCAACCAATACCAAAGGATGACAAAAGAGTACCAAACTGGAATAATATCTATCATGCAACAGCTCGGTTCGGTTTGGCTCGAAATGGTTTGAAATCAGCCCAAAACGACACAGGTTTGGCTCAAAACGGCTAGCTCTGCTCAAAACGGCTCAGACTCAGCTCATAATCGGCTCAGGCCCATCTCAAAACGGCTGGGGATCTACTCAAAATGGCTCAAGATTGGCTCCCTCGACTCACTTGGCTCAGCTCGGCTCTGGACAGATCTGGTTATTTTCTGCCACGTGCAGAGCCAAGAAAAACTGGTCTTCTCTCCCGCAGCAGCTTGTTTTCCTTCACGCAAGGATCTAGGTGGAGTCATGCTCCTTCGGCTACTATTTTCTCGCACTCTGGTCGGCCTAGCACAAATCTGAGAGATCCTCCCTTGCATAACTTCCTCTGCCGCGATCTACTTCACTTCATGCAGAGATGCATGGACTGTTCTATCCAAATCGGGGCCGCTTCACGATCGCTTCGCCGGCAACGCACCATCTGGTGTCATGCCGTATAAGCGGTCGCTTCTGTCAACCACCACTCACCATTGCGATCATAGTTGGTTCTTGCTCTCTCGTTGAGATCTAACTTTCTAGGGTGGTGATGATAGTAGATTTGGATAAGTAGTCACCAACCCAGTCTGTTATACTATTTTAAGATTTGAAAGAAATCTTGAAATTAAAATCTTAAAATAGATTTATTTGACTCAGATACCATATAAATTTTTGAAAAAAATAATAATAATTTTATTTATCAGTTTTTAAATTGTTACGCTTCACGTATTTATAAAATTCTTAACATACTAATAAGAAAATTATTATTCTACTAGAATTTTAATTACATGAGATTATTATTTTAGTAAAATTCTAAATACACTAACATAACTAATTAAATAATAAAATATATTAGTCAACATGTGTTATCATAATATCTACTTGTTGGGATTATGTATCTCACCCCTCCTATAACCTTTCAGATTCTAAAGTGATAATTCCGAAGTGACCGCTACAGAGTAACTGCTGGTATGGGGAGAAAGTTTGAAGTTAAGCTCTAAGATTTCATATTAATGTTTTGTACGTTTATATTGTAAGGAAAGAAAAAATTTAGGGTCCTGTATTATATGCATCTAATGTACATATTCTAAGGAATGTAATGCTTCTATGCTTTTGTATTAATGAAAGTTATGTTATTTCACTAATGAATTAAGTGTTAAGTGTATGTAAGCTCTGATATGCCTTATAAGAAGGGGTGCGGCCACAACAAAAATACTTGAGAAATTGAAATAGTTTCTAAGAATTAAATAGCATATTCAAGGGAAGACATTTTTATTTCGTAGCAAAAAGTATCCGAACAATCTCTTGAAGGAGGATATCTTATTCTCCAATATTGATCATTCTCATTTTGAATAATACTATTTTTTCTTATAAAAAATCTCTAAAGGGAGATGGAAAATTTGGCATGTAAACCTATCTCCACACCAATTAACCAAACTTATGAACTAGAGGAAACAAATAAAGATCGAAATTTTGACAAAGAGACATACCAAATATTCATAAGAAACACTTATATAACTTGCTCATGCAAGGCCACCCATTACAAATTCCATTTGCGTCATTCGCAAGTTTATACATCACCAAGCAGATATTCACCTTCATTCACTCTATAAGATACTACATTACTTCAAGGCTAATCCTAACAAAATAAGTCTTTTCAAAAAGAATACTGGATTAGACCTTGAGGCATACACAAGTCCAGATCATGCAAGCTAATCAATTGACTCACAATCTACTATGAGTATTTTACTTCCCTTGAACGTAATCTAGTGACCTGGTGGAGTAAAAAGCATATTGTGGTCGTTAAATCAAGTGCAGAGGCAGAGTTCAAAGCGATGGCATATGAAGTGTGTATTATTACGGTTCAAGATAATTTTAGATGATTTAAGCATCAAGTAGGAAGATTTTTATCGGGTTTGCATCCCCTTGATGCTCTTGAATATTCGATAATATTTTCTATTTAAGAAAAAAGATAAAGTAGGAAGGACTACAAAAATTATTTGCAATAAGTCTGTCATTAATATTACTCATAATATAGTGCAAAAATGACAGAATAAAGAACGTGAAAAGTAGATAGACATTTCATAAGGAAGAGTTGGATACAGGATCATGTTGTAGTCAATATATCTCAACTAATTCTCGACTTCCAGATGTGCTAACAAAATGACTCAATCTTCGGTCTTAATATCAGAAAAATCTTCCTAAAAATATTGGATATCAGTTAAGAAATTTCATCAATCTGGAGATTTCATCTGGTTCAATTTGATTTTATTTGGTGTAGTTAGTTTTTTATATTTTCTTTTTGTAGTAACCATATATACTAAAATATATGCTCCTTCTCAATACACAAGAAATTCAGTTTCTCTAAATTCTAAACTCTCCACAACAGTTCCCAAACAACCCAAACTTCATATAAATTCCTAGCACAAATATCATCATATCTTTGATGGTTACTTACTTGGAAGTGCTCACAACAGCAGTTCTATGACCAAGAACAGTTATAAGGACCTCTATTGCAGCCAAATGACGACATTTATGTCTGTGATGATTTGCAGCTGAAATTTTATAATGCATTTCCACTATGAACTGCATGACCACAATAAATGAAAATTGAACAAGAGAATTGAGATTGTAGAAACTATGTTATATTTACTAAATAAAGCTGGATAGGCACCATAAAAACTCTATCTGCACGGAAAATATTAAGCTTGTCCACAACACCAATACTTGTAGGACAGTCATCCCTGCATGATCCAAACAACAAAATTTTTGTAAGACAGAAAAGATACATATAAAATACAGCTAAAAATTGCGATGGTAGAATGAAAAGCTGAAAAATAAATACAGTGAACCAAAACATAAGGTGTAGGTAATGCACATTTCCAAAAATCCATCGACAATTGTTTGAACTGCACGAGCAATTGTATCCAAAGAAAAGAAAGGAATGGCAGGCTCTGATTCGCAGGAAGCAAGAGAAAGAATGTGGCTAACAATAGAAACCTAGAAATACAAACACAAACAGAAGACCATATTAGAGCAGTGCATTTGTTCTGATAAAAAAGAAAAATGAAATGTCCGAAATGCATATGTATGGTAGCAGTTACAATCTAAAGCCACATCGAGTACCTCCATTTTCCCTCAAAACAATGTTGAAAAATACCTATATTTCCATTTCTAGAAGTATAAAATAAAAAAGAAAAAACAATCGCAATAATCCTCATAAAATTTGTTAAAAAGACTATGATTTCTTTGCTTGGGCTGACGACTTTTTCTAAAAATAGTTTTATGCATATGTTACAAATTTGTATAGAAGAATCCGTCCATTGGATATACCTGATATCCCTAGGAAAATGGTTGGGCGATTGTGATTGAAAATGGTTTGTGCACAAGAAGAGAGACTAGGAAGCATAAGTAGAGTATAAGTTCAACAAACAGAACTGTTAAGAAAAATGGTTGGGAAGACATTTCGGATGTTATATCACTGTAATATCTGCTAAAAATGATAAACTATTTAGCTCAGTGTATTTCTTATTATACTTGAATTATGAGCCCATTCCGGTTTCTTTGTTTCGGATGATCACTTATTTTCAGAGTAGGTATGTGCAGATGTTACAAACTTGTATAAAAGAATCAGTCCACCGGATGTACCGCATATCCTTAGGAAATTGATTGGGACTTTGTGATCGAAATGGTTTGTGCACAAAAAGAGTGACTAGGAAGAATATATAGAGAATAAGTTCAGCACACAGAATTACACACAAAATGGTTGGTACGACCTTTTAGACGCTACATCCTATAATATATGCTAAATGGTAACAAACTAAATAGCTCAGCCCGCATAATACTTGAATTATGAGCCCATTTTCTTATAATATTCGCATTTTGAGCCTTCAAATTCATAGGATATGCATACCATATGTTTCTTTATGAGTTTATCTCTTTCATCCTCAGAAATCTCTGCAAAACGCAGTATTTTCTTCTGAAGTACCATTGCTCCCCTTTCTGATTCAGACTGATTACTACAGTGCAAAGCCATACACACTGAAATGATTGGTACAAACTGGTCTTTTACCAAAGCAGTCAAAGGTTGACCAGATAACTGCAATTATATAGATGTCAGTAATGAAGAAAACGCAAAAATATACAAAGAGCAAACATCCACCAAGTCCTTCAAGTTGCATAACTGTTTATGTTTGTTTCCAAAGAAGACTTTAGTTCTTAACAAGCATCCTTTTATCGATTTAAACCATTTAAAGAGAACTTTATCATTTAATTTACCTGTATGAGGAAGATTAGTAGTCCTACCTTTGCCACCCAATCTAAGTTTGCATCGTCTTCATGCAGTAGTAAAGCTGGCACAAGCCACGGGCAACAATATTGCATGAAATGACTTGGTTCAGCATCTGATACAAAAAGTTGGCGCGCCTACAAAAAATAATTACCAAAAGATTAGATGGTATATTGTCATATACAACATCCTTAATAAAAAGTAAAAGGCAGCAAACATGGTAAAGCATAAAACTCACTCAAATATATACCTAAAAATCGTTGATTACATTTTAAAGTCACTTTCCCCTAGAAAATATTTGTAGAAATTTCACAGCTTCTCAACCTCTCATTCAAGAGAACTTCTCATTTGATCAAGACTGGTGCATTGAAGTTGAACCAACAAAATCCATGCTAGAAAAGAACTAACTAAATCTCTTGGTTAATATATCTGTATACATAAACATATAATAGTCCTCTGTTAAAAAACCAGTTGCAACTTGCTTCCACTTTTACTCCTATTCTCCATTTCTTTTGCACCTCCTTTGAGAAGTTTCCATAACAATTTTTTTGACCCATTTCCTTTATGTTTGTTCCCAAAAAAAAAATTGAAAACGAGTTTTAAGAATAATTTGTTCAAAAAACCTAGGAGAAAAGATTGAATTGTCATATGCAGGGGTCACTTTTCGGCATTCCCACACTAAATCTGTTCCGGCGGTCCAACTACATCACATACTAGCTGTTACAGGCACATTAATACCACGCATCATTATGCTCTTCAATTGCTGTGGAGTCCAGCACGGTTGAAATGTGCAGGATGAGCTATTTCTTGTTCTGCAGTGTGTTCACAACTATCATCATAAGAAACTTCTCAGTCTATCTAGTCTCTAAGATTTGCAGTCACTTGTAAGCGAGAAATTTATCATGAGAAACAGTAGTCTCATATCTTCAATATGAAGTAAATCCTTCAACATCGAAGATCTTATTATGCATAAAAGAGAATCCTAATTTGGAATAGTTTTAGCATTAGAAATATCGCCTTATTTATTATTATTATTTGATATCTCCAATTCCTTTAGCTTATTTAGGTATTTTTTAAATTATTAGAAACTTAAACTATTTAGACATATTTTAGTTTACCTCTTCTATTCTTCTAACATTGTACTTATAATTCATAGCTACCGCAAATAAAAAGGTTAGTGGCTATCAGTTAATAACAAAAGGTAGATGATAATAAATTAAAATTTTCTGTCAGGTTTTTCTTCTCTATTATTTCTTTATGTATTTGTTCTTCTGGTTATTTTGCCTAACATTTTCTGTTCAGTCTACTTCTCACTATATTTCTTTTATTGATTCCCAATTTCTTTTGTATCATCTCTCCTTTTTTTTCTCACCTAATTTTCTAAATTTCTTAATTATCTCCTGAACAAGTTAGTTTTCCCACTACTTGTCCTGAATCACCTTACTTATACATGTATCTTCTGACAAGTCAAGAGCTAATGCCTTTGAGCTAATCTTCTTGAAGATGTTGTAAGGACTGATCTTCTTCGAATAAAGTTTCTTGGAACATTCTTTAGAAACCTTTCAGCTTGGATGCGTACTATTACCAAATCTCATTCGCTAAATCAGCAAGCCTTCTTTTTAAGCCAGCAAAAGACCTCATTGCTTAAAACAATGTGTCTTCTAACCCTTGGCTTATATGTCACGAACTTTTTAGCAAAAGCTTTTGCTTCAGTGTACAACGAACATCTAAAGGTAAATGAACCAAGTCAACAGGCTTTACTAGTTATATGTCCATAACGAATTCAAAAATTATTGCAACCCACATTTTAGTTTATTGAATTATTATAAGTGAATGTAGCACTGGAAAGAACAAGGTCACAAACTCTAATGTGATCTTGAACACAACAATAAATGGTGTACAATACCTGTACAAAGTGTTCAATATTCTCTACACGGTATCACAAAGGTAGTTTGTGAATTTTACATAGCGATATGAAACAACAAAGAGCACAATCATGTAAACAAACTACTTTTCTAAAGAATAGTTTGGTCAGGTCAGAAGCATCCAAGGATTTTGCATAACGTACAAAGTACATCATCTTAGAAATACTGAATCATGGCTTCTAGTTGTTCTTGGCAAGCCAAGTACGAATTAAATGCTTATATCTTTCCATGCTCCATGGGAAACAGCAAGAGGCATGTACATGCTAGTATCGTCCTGCCGTCAATTTTCTCTTACATTTTCAGAAGGCTTAGATGTTGCTTCAGGTCCAGTAAAGTTGTCATTCTTCATGCACTTTGTACTAGGCGCCATCAATTGCTAAAACCCTTGATAAACCTTCCATAGAATGTTCCCGGAGAGCTTTAACTTTTCCTAGATCAACTTCTACTTCCTTTAAATGGATGATAAAATCCTTAAAAAAAACGCAAATTGATTGTCATGAATGCCCATATTTTCACGTTAATATTAAGTTTTTTCCAGACTAAAGACTCCCATAACCTATTGTAAATGAAAGACATGTTCCTTCTTAAATTACCAACAATAAGGATATCAACGAAGTACATGAAAAAAAATCGACCATTAAAAGCTTAGAACGCTTGATTCATGAAATGTGTAAAGGTGTTTAGGGCATTAGGGAGTCCGAATTTAGACCCTTGTTTGTTTTGAATGTCATATTCCACTCATCTGCTAGCATGGATTTGGTGATACCTGCTCTTTAAGTCTATCTTAGAAAAGTATATGGAACTTGCAGTAACTAATATATCATTTTTATCAAAAAGAAGACCTAATATATCATTAGACAAGGGATGATCAACCTATAGTTGATGATAGTGATCTTGATTGCACAACTATCAATACAAATTTGCTAAGTCCCATCTCCTCATATGCTAGTAAGGCAGTGACAACCACGGACCGAAACTTTCTCATATAAAATTATACCAAGCCATCAACTTGTCATTTAAGCTCCATATGTTCATTATGGTTCAAAGAGGCCAATATGTTTGGCAATTGAGATCTAGGAACTAGGTTAATTGTTTGTTGAATGTCATGTAATGGAGGGTGTTTGTACAGCAAATCTTTTTAGTGTAACATAAAAAACATGAACAGTAGCCTGACACTTCCGGTTGTGTTGTCTCTGTTGAATAAGCTACCAGTTCCTTGAACTCCAAATGTACTACCAGAAAAATAACTTTCGGTCATTTGATTTTTGTTTCAAATTACTTTCTTGACAAAGATGGAATTGTTTCTTCCCATCCTGGCCCCTAGTTGCTGTCCTTAGAATCTTTAATATCCTTTGTACTCAAAGTTTGCAAGATATTTTCTCTCCAAACTACAATGTACGCATCGGTTGTATAGCCAAGGCCAATCAAGAAGGATAAATCCTTTGCCATGCTTGACAAGCTGATATGAAAAAATTGATGCAGGTTTCAATTTTCAAATTAAGTTAATGAAGGAAACAGTAACTGGATTCATCTCATACAATTATGTAGCTTCAGAATCTATTTATTGAATAATATCTTAGTAATTATCTACTGGTGTGGGGAGATTATAAAAGATTACATTCTTCACAAGGTAAGTTTTAAGACCATATACATTTTATCATTATATGGATATGGATAGTTTTTTTCAATATAGTTAATATTCTATGGAGGTAGGTTTTTATTATATTTGAAGTCATTTAGTTAGATTCCAATCTTAGTTTTTCTTTTCTTATCCATAGGTATCTTTGTAAAGACATGTACTATTTCTTCAACACAACAAAAATAATATTCCAGTTCACTCTTTTAACAATAACCATAGAAATTATCATTTTTCAACAACAAACTCAAGTAAAGCTGAGGCAATAGGGGGAACCAAACAAACATCTTACCAAATTTGTATACGTTTTTTATTATGATGTACCGTAAGCCTTAATGCAATCCCCACATTACCAAGACCAATTAAGTTAAACAAGAGCAAGAAAGGATAAGATTAGACACCTAAAGTGCCTTTCACAAAGAAAACATAACAAGTACGTTACCTCAACAAGAGCAACTAAGCTAACACCACAAGTAACCCAGTGAAAAAGAATTGGTGCAATGAGTTCCTCCAAGTACTGCATTAGAAAGAAAGTTCAGAAAATTACACTAAATACGACAAATTGCAGACTATAAACTTATATATAATATAGCTCCAAAGTTTATCCACAACATATTTTAAGAATATTTAAAACAATAAAAAAAAGAACTGTTCCTGAATTTCAACATATAAAGAAATTCTCAGAGGTATTTAAGATCTTAGTATCCAAAAACTATCCCCATCACCTTCGACCTTGTTTCATACTGGAGTTCCTTTGACAAGTTATCAACTGCTGCATTGACCAATTCCCTGAAGTAAAAAGGACTTCAGTTGATGGAATTGACAAGTACTAAAAATCACAAAACTAGGTTGAATACCTCTGACAAGGATCAATAGCAGAAATAACACACATGGTAAAAACAGCCTGCATGTTTAACAACAAAATTATAAATACAAATAAATAATATGCATGAAACAAAAAAAAATTATCGAAAACTTGTTCTAAAATTTGACCAACCAAAGTAAGAAGTTACCTCCAACTCTATCCTCTCACCATGCAAAGCAAGATGCATAAGAGTAACAATAACTGTTTCCATCCCATGACGAGGCTGAGGACCAGCAGCTAGGACCTCCTTTGCAGTAACAAGTTTTTCTTTTGAGGAAACCACCAAACGAACACCAAAGTTGGAGCTAGAAATCAATCAACGCATATCAGGAAATGTAGTAATAATAATAATAAATTTCTATCACAGAACTTTATTATTCATATAGACTTTCAGTATCATTGCACTGGAATAACTTGGATATACCTCTTGCACGCTAAAAGTGAAATTTATTTGTGCTTTTTAAGTAATTTCATAGGATGGTTTCGTGAAATTTAGAAAGATATCAAATTTTTTGTCCATCTGGAAGAAGCATGTATAGTATAGCTGTTACAAAGAGAAAAAATTAAAAAAAACTAATTAATGAAAATCAATTCAGATAAAATCTTCATATCACCAGGATTCTCAATCCAGTATATTATGTTCCATATGTCTAGCAAGATTAATTTGTCTTACTTCCCAAAACCTATAGGGAATTATCTTACTTCCCAATACCAATTGAGATACTTTCTCAGTTTTAGCCTGATCAAAAACCAACATATAACCAGACACTTCTTCAGTTTTATCCTTATCTAAACCCAGCAAGCAACATCATCCTAAGAGTCTTTTGGACATACTGCCTCTGTCCATTTTCCTAGACAAAATAAATAAAAGTTATACCCAAGAGTTATTAAATGTATATTTGTCGGTTATTTACCAACTCTAACCGGGTACCAGCTTTTCCATTATCATCCAGCCACCAAAAATTTTCTTCTCTATCAATGTTACTTTTGATAAGAAAATTCCTATCTAATCCTACTCTATCTGCAGGAAGAGTCCCTGCAATCCATTAAAAACAAAGATATAGATTAAATTTGTTTGGCTTCCGACCCATATAGTTGTCCATTACTAGTCCAACCAGAACCCCCTGTTGAATCACCTCAGTCCATGCTAACATCCTCACCCATTTAAATCAAGCCCGTGACTGAGATTAATGAACATCATGATTCAATAAGATTTATGCAAGTATATGCAAGGCGAAGAGAATCAAATTCTGATCATGTCAAGTTTAAAACTTAAGACTTATTATTTCAAAACAAAAACAAAAAAAAAAATCATAGACATAATCCTAACAATAAGATAAATTATAGGAAGTGTTGAGAAGTGTTGAGAAGAATAACAAATTATTATTTGATACCCTTTATTGCACTAACAGAGAGTTACTAGAGACTGAATTCTCTGAATCTGAAATTGTTGTTGCCCTTAAGAGCTGTGATAGCGATAAGGCCCCGGCCGCCCTGATGGTTTCAACCTCAAATTTATGCAAACTTTCTGGTACTTATTGAAAGAGGATATTCTTAATGTTTTCAAAAAGTTTCATCGGGATGGAGAGTTTGTAAAATCTCTAAACTTCGATTTTATTATTCTCATCCATAAAAAGGAAGGAGCTAATTGCTTTAAGGATTTCCGGCCTATTAGCTTAATTAGCAGTATTTATAAGCTTATTTCTAAAGTTTTATCTAGAAAATCATCTCATGTACTTCATTTGATTATTGGGGAGAGCCAACATGCGTTTGTAAAAGGAAAACAAATCTTCAATACTTTCCACTTGGCCTCAAAAACAAAGATCACAGGGATTGAGAACCAATTGTTGAGAACCAGTTGTTGATCTTTTTGACAAAAGAACCTCCCTATCAAATACTTTGGGCTGCCAAGAAAAGAACCTCCCTATCAAATACTTTGGTTTTCCACTTGGCCTCAAATACAAAGATCACAGGGATTGAGAACCAATTGTTGAGAACCAATTGTTGATCTTTTTGATAAAAGATTTGCGACATGAAAACGAGGTTTCCTCTCAAAAGGTGGAAGATTAACTCTCATTAAAAGCACACTCTCTAAACTTCCTTTATATTATCTATCGGTTTTCAAGGTACTGAATCGAGTGGCTAAACAATTAGAGACCATTCAGAATAGCTTCTTTTGGGGTGATTTGGAAAATAATAAAGCATATCATTTGGTCAAATGGAATGAAGTCAAGTTGCCAATGACCATGGGTGGCCTGGATATAAGATCTATTACTAATATCAACAAGGCTTTTCACGGTAAATGGATCTGGAGATACTTCAATTATATTAACAACTTGTGGAGAAGAATTGTGGATCTCTGAATGAACTTTGACAAAAACGGCAGCCTTATCTTCCCTGATAGATCTCACAGGACTAGCGTTTGGAAAGGGACTTTATCCATATTCACTGAGTTGATGTCTAACACTTGCTGGAAAATTGGTAATGGGCGCATGATAAATTTCTGGAATGACCGTTAGTGCGGTAAGGACAAACTTAAATCTGTTTTTCGGCTATTTTTCTATTGTACAATGCAAAGATTTAACGGTTTCTGATGGTTTTGACATTGATGGACTGTGTAATGTGTTGGTTACCCGAAACTTGAATGATTGGAAGTTGGATGAACATGGGAAAACTCCTAAATCTGATGGCTGACATTAAAATTCTGGAGAGACCTGACTGTTTGATATGGAAGGGACAAAAAAAATGGCAAATTCACTATCCGGTCCTTCCACAAATTGCTTTCCAACGCCAATCTCCAGTGCAACATTGCAAATAATTCTCAGTTTCCTTTCAAATCTATCTGGAAGACCGGTGCTCCTCCCATAACTGTTTTTTTTGCTTGGGAAGCCAGTAAAGAGAAGATTATGACCTTAGACAACTTGATAAAAAGAGAAAATATTATGGTTAACAAGTGTTTTCTTTGCAAGTGTGACGCTAAGAGCTGCAATCACATTCTTCTTTGGTATCCCTTTGCCTCAAATCTTTGGTCCATGGTTTTTAATCTGATTGGTTTTACTTGGGTTGTGGCTGGATCCGTTCACGATGAACTCCTCACTTAGGAAGATTTAAACTCAAGTAATCATGTTAACTGCCTTATCTCCCTTATTATTTTTTGGACTATTTGAAAAAAAAGAAACAATAGGGCTTTTAATGATAATGAAGATACTATTGTAAATATAAAAAATAGATGGTTACATTGTTTTGCCTCCATCTTTTTGAATCATAATTTATTATATTTCAACAATATTGGAACTGTTATCGATATTTTCTTAAATATGTAATACTTTTGTAGATGAGTGGTACCTCCTTGGTGCCCTTTTTTAATACATCAACTACTTTTATCTCAAATATATATATATATATATATTAACATAGGTAAAGGGCAATACTAGTAACATACCTCTCTCATTATAATTAAATGTATTTTATTTTCTTCTCCATGTAAACTTGTATAAATATGGATATATGGGACTGGGAAGTAAGAAATTTCATAGATTTATTTGCAATATGGACATAAGACACATCTATGCACTATCTTGATAAGGAGTGTTGACTGCCAGAATATGAAGGAAAGTTAATTTCAAATCCTAAAATTACTGATTTGTATCAATGGTTTCCTTTTAGAAATCATGTAAACGTGTACAAATATGGAAACTTGTCAATCAGTAAAACATATTGAAAACCCGCTTCTTCATTCTGTTTTTTTATTTCTCTCTGATTTGGACCATCAATTGCAACAAAAACGTTTCTATTTTCTAACATATTTATATATATACAGATATATATATAAACAAATCTCACAATGCTAATGAAATTCTGAAATTCAAGAATACCAGAGTGGGCCAGAAATGCCAATTAAACTCAAGCAACCTTTAGATAAAAAACAATATCAAGAATCCTACCAGATATCTTGGAACAGTTCCTCATGGCCATCCCATGTTTGGAAAAGTACACCAATTCGTCTACTCAAGAAGAACCTTACTCGATAATCAGGATCTTGAAGAATGAAAAGCAACTTTTCAATCATCGTCTGTCAAATGTTAAAAAGTGGAAGTATGCACACAAAGAGAAAGAATAAGTTTTGCACTTTCAGAACAAACTTGAGTGGTAAATGAAGTAAAAAAGCCAACCAAATAATTAAATGCTAAACCTAAAATCAATAGGAAATGAATCTGTTGAAAAGAAAAATACCACCCCACTAGCAGGAAAGTCTATTTCTAATGCAAATAACAAAACTTGAAAGTAACTTTTCCATACAATACTGCACCAGGACGAATTGTCTGATGAAGATTCAAAACCTTCATCTATATCGGAACACCGATATGAAAGTAAGTACAACATGCATCAACTCCTCATTTATACTATAATGTAAACTACCATGTCAAAAAAATCCAATGACTTCTCTTCCTATTTCTGTGTCAATGTTTCAACAAGATCAGAGCTGAAGTGAAGAAAACTGTATCTGCTAATACATCTTTCCCCTCATAATAATAATTCTTCTTCTAAAAAAAACTGAATCTTCCTGCATAGGAAAATATTACCTCTCCAATTTGAGGATCAAGTAAAACAAAATCGCAAATGCAGTCAATCAACTTAACACGGCCGAACCAATCGAGAAGACCAGATTCAGCAACTTTATTCACCATGTCTCCCATACGTATCAGGCACTGCAACAAGTAACATGTAAGAACTCAACTTAAGCATAAGGACAAATTCACAGCTGATTAAGACTGAAATACAACACTTGCATTAGAAACTATGTGATACAAACAAGATTTGTATTAAGTATGAAATATGGAGATAGAAAAACAGAACCACAGAGGACTAGCTATCATCCCTAATTTAAGAAAACAAAAGTATAAAATTGGAGAAAAACCAGCTAGGCTCAAAATGTGATGCCCGGCCAATCTCTCTGCAAAACAGACAGAATAATTTTGAAAAAAACCCATGCGCATTAACACAAATAGATGCCAAAAGAGTCACATATTCCAACCAATGTGAAAATGACAATCACGATGTCAGAAAATCCTAATGTGTCTCTCAGACCAAATTACCCTCTACCCAACAAAAATATCTCTCCTCCATAAAAGTTTAACCTCTTTCCTTCAAACACAACACTCGAATAGTTGAAGATGGAAACTCCCTCACATTAAAAAGGAAAAACCCAAGAAAAACCAAAAGTATCAACCAACTGAGACTAAAGACTCCAACTCTTATCACAGTAAAGGAAAAGGTGATTATGAGATTTAGCAACTTCGGAAATCGTTATGCATACTCCAGGGAACAAATCATGATTCAGCCTATGAGCTTGAGCAAATTGTTAACACTCAGCCTATCAAAACCTGCAATCCAAACAAAGATTTCAATCTTGAAAGGAACATGATGATACCTTAAACAACAGCAAGTTCTTAACGAAGAAGGTTCCCAAACACTAGGACCATCATTTAACTTAGACAAGAAAACACAACTACCATCTAAGTAGGAGGTTCTTCATAGGCTCACATAAACTGGATCAAGGAAAATTCCACATCACCTCTCAATACTCTCCACAAGACAATGAGGAGATTTAAACAAAGATAGAAAATATTAGCAAATGTACAGCATAGGTAATTATGGTTAAATTAGATTAAATGATATAGCGGTAAAATATACCCCTGTATAATAAATTATTGATTTTCTTACATTTTGGTTCAGTGAATGTCATCTAACACATCATTTAAGCGAAAGGAGAGAACTTTCGTGATGATTTTATAAACACTAGCCACCAAACTGATGGAATAGTATCAGAGGCCTTGGAGGACTTATCCTTTCTAGGAACTAAGGTAACAAAAGTGGAGTTTATGCTCTTGTAAGTAGATCCAACATACTCTTAAGAACTTGAGCGCAGATTCATCTCGCCCGTCGTCTTTTCTATTGCCTAGATCCCAAATAGCCCCCCTAATCTCCTCCGTTGCAATGGGTCTTTCAATTAATTCCACCTTAGCCCTCCCTATGGTGCCCAGTCAAGACCATCAATGAATGGACGAGAGACTACTTCTTCAATATATAATGTCCTATGGTACTAAGTGATCACCTTAGGAATACATTTTTCTCTTCTTTCCACCCACTCATTCTCCAATTCAATTTCTTTTATCACATTTTTTCTTTTCCATCGTCTTACAACCTCTTAATACAATCAAGTATTGCGTCCTCTTCCTTAACCAACTGAATCTTTTTCTTTTGTCTCCAGCTTGTCTCTTCCAAAAACACTACATCTTCCAACTCATTATGCAAGAGACAAGGCTATTCGGTTGCTCAGCCAAGATATCTAGTTCTGCACCCGGTTTTCCTAGCTCTTCAACATCCTCAAAAATTCCCTTCTTTCACTATCCCACATTTTCAGATACCTCTTTGTTCCACTTTTTCAACCTTTCCTTTAAGTTTTTTAGTTTCCGCATAAATCTATATTCCTCTCCAGGGTCCATCAGTTTTTGCTATTCCTCCCTGACTTGCATGATGTCCACATATTCTCAAACCTAAATGGGGTAGGGCCCTCATTCACTCTCTGAGATTCAAGAAAGATAAGGAAATGATCAGATACTAGTTTTGGAAAACTTCCTACACCAGATCTGCAAAACTATCCTCCCAACAGGTAGAAACTAAAAATCGGTTCAAAAGTAAAGAGACAACTCCTTGTCTACTGACTGACCAAATAAAGCAAGCATTGTTTAGGGGCAAGTCTCTTAACTTACAGACACCTACGAATTCATTAAACGTGTACATTGATGTAGAGATTTGACTTCCCTTTAATTTTTTATAAAGAAATCTACAAAAATTAAAATCTCCATGGAGACACCAGTAGGGGTTATACAAAGCTGAGAGATAAGATAACTCTTCCCATACTTGGAATCTCTCCATGCACTTATTAAGACTGTAGATATTTGTGAACCACTATTAGCCCTTCCCCTTTACATTGAGAAGAACCGATAATCAAAATGCATCTTCAACAACATAAACCTTTAGTATCCCATATTATCATGGTGTCAGTAGACGCCCGTCTATGAGAACTATTATGAATAAAACACCACATTTGCGAATTGAGGGGCGTGGGGGCTAAGCCATTGGTAACCTTGCAACCTAACAACATTGCTCGGGGTTTAGTGGTTATAGTGCTGTATGTTGGGACCTAATTTTCTAACATATGGGTCAAGAGCAATTATGGTCATTATGGGAATACATGGATGCTAAACTTGATACCTAAAGAGCCATTTTATAACTATTCCTTGTACATACAATCCATTTGTCAAGAATAATACTTTTGAACTATTTACAGAATCAAGAGTTTGTCCGTTCGTTGGATACTCAAATCCCTTTCATATTTATTCATCTTTAAAGGAATAAGCAGATTAAGAGTACAAGACTTTATTAAGTGGTGCTATTTTGGCAAGCTACAACGCAATGTTATGCACATGGATCAGAGCATTAGCTAGCCCTTGGAATAAATTAGCTTTTTCAACTTTTCCGTGGGCCAAATCATATGGGTAATTATGGGCATTTCTTATCCATATTACAAAGGAAATCAGCTAAGTTGTTTTATTGATGTTATTCCTTATAATTCAGTTTTTTTTTTTTTTGAATCTAGGAACTTTGTGAAAGACATATTTTCCTACTTTGATATCCCGAACGTCCTTCTACTGCCATCAATGTCGTTAAACACCTTGTGCCACAGAGAATTTAACTTCCCCAGAAAATGTCAGAGCCATTTCGCCAATAAAAATATGTTCATTAATCTAAGATTCTCAATCTCTAATTTCCTTGAACTCTTCGATTGGCAATACGTCTACCAACAAACTAGATGATCACTGTTTTCTTCCCCAACCCTCGACCAAAGAAATTTTCTCATCTATCCCTCTCTGTTACCCTACCAGAAATCATAAACAGGGATAAAATAGTAAAGTATCGTACTAGAAAGGCACACCTAACTCAGTGTGGCCCTGCCCCCAAAAGAGAAGGGACCCCCTTCCAACTCTCTAATCACTTAGCTATTTTGTTTTTTACCCTCTCCCAAAAGGGCCTACTTCGCAAGCTACTTCCCAAGGAAACACCTAGTAAACAATAGGTGATTCCAACTTACTACATCCTATCGCCCTTACTAACTCACATATCATGTCCTCTCCCTCATTAATTCCAATAAGTCCACTTTTACCTAAGTTAATCTTTAGACCAAAAATATGCTCCAAAATCTAAATAAGAATCAAAACCCGAGAAATGGAATGGTTTTTATGTTATAGGAATAGGATAGTATCATCAGCGAACAAAAAGTGCAAAACTTCTACCTCTATCCTTACTTACCACCAACCTCTTCACGAAGCCTCTCCTTTCTAAGTACATCCTACTAAGTACATCCATAACAAGGGTGAACAGGAATTAAGGAAGGGTGTCCCCTTGTCTCCACCTTCTAAAAGGCCTTGACCAAGTCTTGAGGTTTCCCATTAACCATAACTGACAAAAGGAGTAAAGACATCCTTTGTCCCCCTCGTCTCCCTCTGAACCCTTTGCTCTCCAAATTCTCATTATCTAGTTCAAAGTCCTTTTAGGCACTCTTCCTCCTACAACCATTGACCACTCTACGATGAAGGTGTGTGTTAGCTAGCATCACTTTCTTTAACCCATTTCAATTTAGTCTTTTGTCTCAATATTCATTCCTAACTAATCAACACTCTAATACTTCTTTAATTCTACTACTCTTTTTTATTGGTCCTCATAAATGAATCCCTCCATTAGCAATTTATCTAAGTCTTTCATTGCCTCCAATATTATTGCTTTCTTTAAAAATTGTTAAAATATTATAAAATATTTTTTGTATGTAATAATATGATTATCTTTCAAAATATGTTAGCATAATTATGAAGAAAATTAATAGAGTAATTTATATTAGTTACCATATATGAATTGTCTACATGTATATAAACCCTGACTCCCATTTGAATACTAATACAAGAAATATTCAGTATTTTTTTCCTAACTCTTTACATGGTATCAGAGCTAGAGTTACGATTAGGGTTTTAGGGGTCAGATTACATCAAACCAAAGAAGGGTTGAACAACTCATTCCCGGTGCTAAAGGAAGTCGATCACCGTCCCTCGACCAATTCAAATTGCGGCCAGCACGGTGGTGCACGCAGAAGAAACGGAGGAAGCCTTTTCTTCTCAGTTTTTTGGTCCTCATGCGTTGGGTGAGCCAGAGGAGGTTGTTTTGAGTGCGTGTCGCATTCGGCACATAGTCAGAAGCTAAAGAGAAGCTCAGCAGGCCTGTTTTGAGCACGAAACCAGAAGATCAGGCGCAGAAAGCCAAGGCAGAGCAAATCACGCAACAACAAGCGTTTCTCGATTTTCTGACGTAATTTGAGGCGGTTTTGCGAGCCACATTCTGGATTTGGGGACACATTTGAGTTCTTGGTGACTTCCAACCAAAGGGACGTCTTTTGGTGGTTTCTGGAGGTGACGCGTGACTTTCCGACAGCAGTGCAAGAAATCCGGTGGTGGTAGTGTGATTCTTTTAGGTTTTCGTGTGTGGAGAGTACTCTGTTTCTACATAATTTTTAGTTTATTTGCAATGTTTTCTATATATCTTTGACTGTCATGTTTGAGTATTCTGGATGGCACTTGTTGTGATTCCTGAGTTAAATTTGGCGATAATAAATTCTCTATAAATGATATAATGTCAGTCATATCAAAGATTACTAAACATAAATTAAATGGTACAAATTATATAGAGTGGAGCAAGACTATTAGGATTTATCTACGTAGTATTGATAAGAACGATCACTTGACTCAAGTCTAACTAAGAGATGATGCAAGGTTGTTTCTGCATATTAGAAATTTAATTGTTAGTGAGGTAATTGGATTAATTAATTACTGTGAGTTTGTTAAAAAGAACTAATAGATTATTTAGAATTTTTGGATTCATGGAAAGGAAATGTGTCATGCATGTATGAAGTTTGTAAGGCTTTCTACCGTGCTAAGAATGAGGTCAAATCTCTCACAGTCTACTTTACGGAATTCAAGAAAACATATGAGGAACTTAATGTACTTTTATTGTTCAGTTCTGACATCAAGGTACAACAAACACAAAGAGAGCAGATGACCATAATGAGCTTCTTGATTGATCTTCCATCTGAATTTAAGACTGTCAAATCTCATATTCTATTCGGTTCCGAGATCACATCTCTTTAGAAAGTTTTTAATTGGCTGTTATGCACAAAGAATAATACACCCAATCAGCATACTAATGTTTTTGTTACCAAAGGAGAAGCAAGAAATAATAACAGGGGAAGAAACAAAGCAATGGATAGCCGAAATAATGATATAAGCAATATTGCCTATTATTACTATCTAAGCAATGACATATGAAGCGACAACGCAAGAATTACAGAATCAAAATCAGAGAACGCAAACAGCTAATGTTGCTATTGCTGCTACTGCTAACTCCTCCATTTTCTTAGAAAACTATTATCTTTTCAGCCGATGAGTATTCAATGTTCTCTCAGTTTCAAGAATATTTGAAGTAATAAACTGAAGATTTTTAGAGAAAAATAAACTACTAATTTTATTTCTTACGTTTTATGTTTACACTTAGTAGATATATATAAAGTAAATTATCCTTATTTTAGGAGAATTCTAATTACATGATATAACTTTACTATTAAAACTCTAAAAAATAAAATATCATATTTAGCATAATATCCTATTGAACATGGAATGCTTATCAACATACACACCAATCACTACTTCTGCTGAATTAGATAAAAAATGTCTTTTCTCCTCTTCAAACAAATGGATGATTGATTCTAGTGTTACAAATCACATGACAGGTAACTCTAATATCTTCTCTAATTTTCGATCACACAGAGCACCTTCTCCTGTAATTATTGTTGATGGGTCAACCAATATTGAGGATTATGGGACTATAAAACTAACTCTCTCTTTTACTCTAACATCTGTTTTATATCTATCTAAACTTATTTTCAATTTAATTTCGTAAGTAAACTTACCAAAAATTTTAATTATTGTATCTTATTCTTTCCTGATTATTGTTTTTTCAGGATCTTATACCGAAACAGATTATTGGTAAAGGATATGTATCAGAAGATCTCTATATTTTTGATAATTGGGTACTTCGATCAGTTGCATGCTCTAGTGTTGTCTCTTCATTTGACGCACATTGTCAGTTGGGACATTCATCTCTCACTGTTTTGAAAAAGTTGGGTTCTCAATTTTATGATATATCTTCATTAGATTGGGAGTCGTGTCAATTTGTAAAATATCATCGTACCTCGTTGAGTCTAAGAATTAATAAACGAGCTGAGTTTACTTTTAAATTAATTCATTTTGATATTTGGGGTTCATGTCCTGTTATGTCTAAAATAAAGTTGAAGTATTTTATACTTTTGTGGATGATTTTTCTTGAATGATTTGGATATACTTTATAAAAAATCATTTTAAAGTATTTGCTCATTTTTGTGCTTTTTATGCGAAAATCAAATCTCAATTTAATATTTATGTGCATGTGTTAAAAAGTAATAATGCCAAAAAATATATGTCAAATTCATTTCAGAATTATATAAGTCAACAAAGGATTCTTCATCACTCTTCTTGTGTTTATACACCATCTTATAATGGGGTTACTGAAAAAAAGAATAG
Organism: Carica papaya; assembly: GCF_054855325.1. NCBI lineage: Eukaryota > Viridiplantae > Streptophyta > Magnoliopsida > Brassicales > Caricaceae > Carica > Carica papaya. The sequence goes on from NC_142317.1 coordinate 16,896,976, forward strand.
ACATTTACTTGAAACTGATCGAGCCCTTTTATTCCAAACACAGGCCCCTGAACAATTCTAGGCCGATGTTGTATCCACTACTTATTTCTTAATTAATCGTCTACCCTCTACAGTACTTGAAGGTGATATTCCTTATAGTATTATTTTTCCAAACAAGTCATTATTTTCAGTACAGTCACAGATACTTGGTAGTACTTGTTATGTTCAAAATGTGCGACCCAGTATTACTAAGTTGGATCTTAATGCCTTGAAGTTTTTCTTTTTGGGATATTACCGCTTGCAAAAGAGATATCGGTGTTATTATTCAGATCTCAATAAATATCTACTATCAACCGATATAGTCTTTTCAAAAAATATACTACTCTTCTAGTCACCGTCCAGTTCTACAAATCAGGTGAAGAACGATGAGTGACTCATCAATAGATTCAAACCTAGTGCCTTTACGGAGCAACCAAATAATGGTATTTCTCCTTATGTGCCTCCAAGCAAACTGATAATGGTGTGCCTCCAACTCAAGGACAACCGTCATTATTCACGTTTATTCCAAAAGACAACAGACTAATGATACATGTCCTGCACTAGTTTATTTGTCATCTGATCCTACCACCCATTATCTTGATATTCCTATCAATTTTCATAAAGGTACCGATAATGCACCTTTTCTCATTCTACTTATATCATTGCTAATTTCACTTCATATGATCACTTGTCTCATTCGTTTAGTTCTTTAATTGCTTATATAGATTCAACTTCTATACCCAAGACAGTTAAGGAGGCTCTTAAAATATTTTTTTAGGTAGAAGTAATAAGAAGGAAGGAAAGGATTTTCTTGTCTCAAATGAAGTATCTACTTGATCTATTTGCAGAAACAGGAAAGCTGAGAGGTAAGTCATGCAATACGCCAATGGTACCAAATGTACATCTTACAAAAGATAATAATGATTCTCTTGATGATTTAGAGAAATACAAACGATTAGATGAGAAATTGAATTAACTCAATGTAATTTGTCCAAATATTGCATATCTTATCAGTGTTGAAAGTCGATTTATGTCTACACAAATTGAGAAGTTATGGAACAGATTTTGTGATACTTAAAAAGTGTTTCGGAACTTGACATAGTTTTTAGAAATCATAAACATACTCACATTGAATGTTTTACAGATATTGATTTGGTTGAATCTAAGACTGATACGAGGTCTACTATGGGTTATTTTTTTTTTTTTGTCGGAATCTCGTATCATGGAAAAGTAAGAAACAAATAGTTGTATCTCGCTCAAGCCAGAGTCTGAATATAGAGTTAGGGTCCAGTCCACATGCGAAATCTTATGGATTCATCATCTTTTAAATGAAGTGGGCTTGAAACCCACATTTCTTGCAAAACTCTATTGCAATAATCAAACTGTCCTTTATATTGTCTCAAATCTTGTGTATTATAAGAGAACCAAACATATCGAACTTGATTGTCACTTCATCCGAAAAAAAATTTAGAAAAATTTTATATCAACTAGTAATGTGAAGATAGAAAAACAATTTGACGATATATTCATAAAACTTCTGAATGGAACACAGATTAAGTATCTTCAGAAAAATCTGAGCATGATTAATATTTATATTCCAACTTGAGGGGGAGTGTTAGAATACTATATATATTCTTTGCACATAACAAAATAATTATTTTTTCAAATTTATTGGCATAATTATGGAGAAAATTAATAGCGTAATTTATATTGGTTACCATATATAAATCCATCTACATGTATATATACCCGACTCCTATTTGAATAATAATACGAAAAATATTCAGTATTTTCTTCCCTAACTCTTTACAAAAATAAATTCCCAAACTCTTCCTTCTTCCATTTTAATCTCTTTCAAATTTTTCAATTTACACATAAATATGCATGCATCCCACCTTGATTCGTCCTCATCCTTCCACCTTTATCTCACCACACCTTTGAAACCCCATTGTTGCAACCATATATTTTTTAACCTGAACAGGGTTGGTCTTCATCTAATTCATTAGGATTCAAGAAAAATAGACAAATGATCTAATATAGGTCGTGGGAGAACCTCCCAAACTAGATCTGGAAAACCATCCTCCCAAGGCAGAGGAATCAAAAATTGGTCGAACCGTGATGAAACAACATCTTTTTTATCCAGTGCCAGGTGAAATGAGCATTAAGCCAATGATCAATCTCTAAGCCCACACTCCTTAATGAAAGTAATAAAATTATGCAATGATGTGGTGATTCTGCCACCTCTCCCACTTTCTCCCGAGTGAACCTACAAGCACTTAGTCTCCCCTTAATACACCAAAATGGGTAGCACAGACCTGTCAAGAAAGACAGCAAGCTCCTCCCAAAAACAACACCTATATTTGTATATAGTGGAGCCTTAAAACACTTGTAAACCACCAAGAACCTTTTCCTTTGATATTGAACAACAATGAAACTGAGAAAGTCCCCTCTACAACATTAACCTTCGAAGCAAACATAGTGTCCCTAAAACAACTATCCCACACTACAGGCTATCAATGGATTCTTTTTTTGTCTACTGGATATTATTACGTTAGGACTAACCCTCCCCAAAAATTCTTTAATTTTCTTTCTTTTAAGCACATTTTTTAGCCCATTAATGTTCCATGATACCACTCATGTATTATACTCTAAGTCCCTTTGCTTTTCTCTCTCTCCTAGGTGTTCAGCAAAAGTTATTGAAATAGTTAGTTACTCAACTTAATAATTTTACAAGGGATCAAAGCCAAAGAGAACTCCAAATTTTGACTTCAGTTTCAATTAAAATGAAATTTTCAATCTAAAGTCTAGTATATATTTGCTTTATCACATTTTTAATCTAATTCACTTCACATAGGCGAACATGTTAGCAATTAAATAATGCTAGCATTCTTATAGTAGCTTAAACTTTTGGGATTGTTTTTCCCATAAAAAATATCGCATTATCTGAGAGTGAAAAGAGGGAAATACATTAATGCAAAATATCAAAAAAGATCCCCATTAGCCCATGCAATATAGTCGCATCCAAGTAGCTTAAACTTGCGGAATAATTAGTAACTCGAAATAATAATTCCAAACTAGTAAATTTAAAAGCACTAAGACCCATACTAAAATTTGCATTTCAACTACACAGACAGTAAGTTTTCAGTACCTGATTGGTACCTCCTTCCCTCAAAGAAAAGTCATCATCTATTGCTTTTTGAGCAGTGTCTGACGTCAAAGATACCAAAGTACCAAGCAAACAATGGATAGCAGCAAGTATATTATAACAGTCGAGCTTAAGACTTGCATGCCTTTCAATCAAGTTATTTATTAAGTTCACCTGAGTACAAAAGGAAAGCATGGAACTGTAAGTAATAGGACAAACTGCAAGCAGGGATTGACCAATAAAATGCATGACATTTACTTATATATCCAGGAAGTGTAAACTTTCCCCAGTGAGCACAAGATCGATTCATACCAAATTTGTAATCTTTGCTGAAGAGGGCCAATGAGGATGTTGACAGAGATTATATAGCATATTCTCATAGACCTGAAAACATTTTAAATCATTTTTTTCAGGAAAAGAAAAATAAAAGATAAGAAACAACTTAATGAGCACAATAACTCAGTAAGTACCAATTTATCACTTTCTTTATCCATGAGATTGAACAGAATGTCCCATGTAAGCCCATGTAACACTGAGAAAAAACTTGAAATCAGGGCTACCATCTCCAGCTTCCACTTGCAAGCATAAAAGGATGTGTTCACAGTAACCTTCCCGCCGGCTATAACATCCACATCGTTAATATCCTCATTGATATCTAATTCCATGTCCAAAATCCGACTTCTATGGCTATCCATGGGACAAGAGATTTGTACAGGAGAATCAAGTGAAGTTGATTCGAAGGAGACTACCTCAGACTGGAGATTTCTTACACACAAAAATTGTTCTTCAAACAATTTTGCTAGCTCCTTCAGTAGCATCTCCATGGATTGAATAACTGCATCGTAAATTGCAAGATCCAGAACATTTTGATCCCGCCCCTTGGCAAAAATAGGACAGCTGACAAAGAATTTAAAAGAAGCCCCAATTGAAGTCTTCTCAGTAGAACTAGAGTTGGAGCCCAGAAAGCCTAGAGATTGAATGTCATTTTCAATTCCCTGAACTACTTTAGTAGCAAGATCAAGATATTCCAGTAGATACAGGCCCAGTTTCGAGATAAACGATGAAACTCCTTCCCTTTTCCTGTCACAAAACAATGATTTCAAAGCATAAACAAGAAAAAGAAAAAATAAAGAATGAAGTATAAGAGACATAAAATGCCAAAATCAATACCAACCATGAACATCAGCTACAAGTTACAATCTGAACAAAAATAAATAGAGAAAGACAAATAAATTGGCATAGGATAAAGGAAGATCTCTAAGCTAACAGCCTGAATAAAATTGTTGAAACCTCTCATGGTAGTGGCACAAATAGACCAAAAATGGTGCAAAACCAGAAACAACAAATGAAGAGCCTCTACAAAGGAACAAAGCCTAGGTTGGGCTGAAAACACTTCTGAAACACCAATTGGCTTGCCCAATAATATTAAGCATGACAAGTATAAATCTCCCTCAACTGAACCAACAAGAGAATCCAATCTGATACTCCTATCACCAACATCCCTTTGAAAGCCCACAAGGAGGAACTTGCAACCAAATCTTTAAACCCAGAATCCTGTACACTAGGAATCAAAAAACAGTCCACTCTCTCAATTTTAGTTTGTTGAAATATAACAATGTCCAAATTCAACCTACAAATCACTACTTTAATCTTCTTTTTTTAGGCCATTCCACGTACCAAACATGCGACCAATGTACTGGTGGAGTGAGATGAAAAAGGATACTACTGAGTATTAAAATGTGTGTTGAGAAGAAAAAACAAACCTGGTCATTATTGAACCATATATAAGATTAGATAACAAAGCACATGTAAGGAAGATCTCTGATAGTGATCTTTCAATCTCCTTATCTTCGAGTAATCCAAGTATACAAATATCCATTTCATGAAGCAATGGCTCTCTTAACTGGTTTGGAAGACGAACAGGTTGATGAACTTGGGATGGAGAAGCCTGCATAGAATAAAAAACCAACATTAGTTGCACGGAGAACTAATGCAGAATTTGAAAATCCTATAATGAAAGTATTTTATTATTAAGGTAATCTGTAGACAATAAACTATAATTAATCACAAAGAGTGTAATGTATCCTTAAACCCTCCAACCTAATTCATTCTTTCTTTAACACAATATAATACATAAATAATGTATAAACAATAAGAAGAAGGACACTGCTCTAAACATTTATGCATCCAGAAAGTATTAAAATGTACCAAACATGCGACCGATGTATTGGTGGAGTGAGCTGAAAAAGGATACTACTAATATGTTTCAAAATGTCTTACATGTCAACAAATCTCAGTCAAATGTCAACAACCCACTGGACTACGTCATCCTTTGTCAGTTCCATAATGGAAATGGGAAAATATAACCATAGATTTTGTGGTAGAAATGTCAAAGACAAGATTAACCCATGATGCTATTTGCGTGTTTGTGAATAGACTGAAAAAATCTGCCATTTATGATAATCAAAAAATATAACAATGGATTTGTACTAGGATTGCCAGGGACAAGATTAACTCATGATACTATTCGGGTCATTGTGGATAGACTGATAAAATCTGCTCATTTCTTAGTTATAAAGATCAATAATTCAATTGAGAAACTAACTAAACTTTACATTAAAGAAATCGTGACGCTACATGGAATCCCAACCACTTTCATTTCAAATAGAGATCATCAATTTACTACTAGATTTTGGACTAATTTTCAGAATGCATTGGACACCAAATTAGATTTTAGCACTGCATTTTATTGTCAAACTGATGGTCAATCATAGAAAACAATACAAACACTACAGCATATGTTGAGTGCTTACGTTATTTACTTGGGAAAAACTGGGATGATAATTTGTCATTTCTCAGAGATTGTCTTTATTCATTATGCAAATGGTCCAAGAGTGATCAGCTACAATCCTTGAAGAATTTAACAACTATCCAAGAGTGAAGAGTCTTAATTATGTTAATTTACAAGTTCTTATTTTATTATTTTCTTTAAGAGTCCTAGATAGAATTTCAAGATTAGTTTCCTAGATTTTAAACTTCAAGTTTTATTGTAATTCTTTAGGCTTATGGTTATAAAAAGGTCTCACTTCTTTAGCTGTAATATATTCAAGATCAAATTCAATAAAATACAAGCTTTTTGCTTTGGTTAGCCTTCAACTTTTGAGTGATCATTGGAGAAGTTTTCTTCAACCTTCTTGTTAAGTGAAGAATTGATTCTATTTATCAAGATAACTCTTGTGCTGTTTTATCAATTCTTATTTTTTTCTCAACTATCTTAATTCTCAATCACAGATTGATTGAGAGTTAATGAGGGAGGGTTTGTTTAGGAATTAAGCTTTTGTGTTAAATTATATGTGTGAGTTTTTTATCACAATGGTTGATCCTAAGTTCCGTGTAATATTTAGTTTCAAACAACTTCATATATAAGGAGATTTTGTAATTACCTAATTCTAGAGATTATTAATTATTTTAAGTTGTTTTAATTTACCCATATATTAATTTGATTGCATATATCATTTGATTTAGTGATAGTTTTAAGATGTATATTTATATACACAATCTGATTTATATAAATCATGTTTATATTTGTTTAGTTATATATATGAATAATCTGATTTTTATGAGCATATCTATAATTTCCTAACTCTGTATTTATCTTTTTATTATTGAATGATTCTTTTTAAGCAACATAACCATGTGTTTGCTCAATTTGATGTTTGAACCTTTTAAGAAATTTGTTGATATGTAATTTTGATTTGTGTTCATCATTATCATGCAGGGAGTGTTTGTTTCCACCTATACTGTTTAAGGAGTAAATTATGCCATCCATTTTATGGAGGGAACCCAACCCTTTCCGGGAATTATGTGCCTATTCATAAGATTAAGGGGAGTCCGACCACTTGAGAACTACCTTGTGTCTTCCATGATAATAGTGAAAGCTTGTTGTATGAGGAATGGAATATTGTTATTCATCAATAGATTTTATACCCATTTGTTTAGGAGTTTGATCCGTTAAATCACCATGATGTTTGGTGGTTTTTTTCTTTAAGCACATTGATGATATTTATATCTCCATCAAGAAATTTTATCATCAAAGTATTAATTTTTGGAGAATGTATGTGTTATATGTGATTTATTATGATATTTATTGATTTCTTGCTATGGTGTTATAGTTTGTTACTAAGTGGAATGTGTATCGCATTATTTTCATAACCATTTTAGACCAATTATTAGTAGAACTTGAAGAGAAGTCTTGGAAGGCAGAGTTTTGAGGTATTGATTGAGTTGTCTAATCCAAGAAGACTCTAAGAACTCTTAAGAGTTCGTTAGTTGTGTTTCTTTTTCCTTTGGAGACCATTTTAGGAAGGTTAAGCCTGTGACACTTTTGTAAAGAAATAGATGTATTCATATCATAGATGAAAGTTGACAGTTTTAGAGATCTTGTGCATCTCATTTGGGATAGCACTGTTATTGAAGGTACTGTCAGCTATAGAATTGCTTTCAGAGGACTCAAAGCTGAGATCAAAGCCTGGACAAAGGAGGTGGGGCGATACTGACAGTAAAAGAGCTTACTAACTTGTCAATTGAGATGAGGTGAAGAGCCCTCCCGGTTGGGTGGGTTGGGGCTGCGCTCTCTCACCACCATGAATAAAGCTCTACACGGCAAATGGATTTGGAGATACTTAAATGAAGACAACAGTCTCTGGGAAAAGATCATTGATATAAAATGGATGAGAAAAGACTACAACGGCAATCTCACTCTTGCTAACAGGATCCCACGGTTTAAGCTTTTGGAGAGGTATTATGCGTATTTACAATAAAGTGCTGGAGTATATCAGATGGGATGTCGGTAATGGTAACAGGATCCGGTTCTGGCAGGATGCCTAGGTTGGTAAGACCAGCCTCTTGTCGAGATTTCCCAACATTTTTGCTTTTGCAAAAGACAAACATATCCTCTTGAGGGATGCTTTCAGTGGCATTGATCACCGGGTCTGCTCCATTTCTGTTTGCAAGAATTTAAATGACTGGAAAATTGAGGATTATGACGGTTTTCTATCCCTAATGAGTTCAGTTCAGCTCAATGACACTGTTGAACTTTAAGGAAAAACAAGAATTTTCTTGTCAACTCCCTCTACAACAGCATGATTAACCATAGTACCAGGGTGACCAATCACTTTCCCCATAAAATCATTTGGAAGACCCTTGCCCTCCTAGAGTCTCATTCTTTGCTTGGGAAGCATCCAAAGAGCGTATCTTTACTATGGATAATTCAATGAAATGGGGATTAGTGACATATGTTTTTTGTGCAAAAGCACTGCAGAATCATGTAACCATTTATGGGTATCAAATAGGTGATAGCTGGCTCGGTCCTTAATGAACTAAATGCTTGGGAGGGGATTACTGGTACTAGCAAAGCTGCCCGCCTCATCCCTTCTTCCATTATGTTGATAATTTGGAAAGAACATAACAATATAGCTCTTAATGGTAAGGAGGACATTTTCACTAACCTTAAGGATAGATAGTTATACTTGGCTCCTATATTTTGGGACATAGCATACATAGTTTAGATGACTTTGGAGCAATTGTAAATCTGCTTATTAATATGTAAATCTTTTGTATATGGGCAGCACCCCCTTGGTGCTTTTTAATATAATTCTATACTTTTATTTCAAAAAAAAACAGTTAGGTATATATAGAAGAATTATGTGGATAATTTAGAAAGAACATAACAATATAGCTCTTGATGGTAAGGAGGACATTTTCACTAACCTTAAGGATAGATGGTTACACTATTTTGACTCCTATATTTTGGGACATAGCATACATAGTTTAGATAACTTTGGAGTAATTGTAAATATGCTTATTGATATATAAATTTTTTGTATATGGGCAGCACCCCCTTGGTGCCTTTTAATATAATTTTATACTTTTATTTCAAAAAAAAAAACAGTTGGGTATATATAGAAGAAGATTTTAAAGAGAGTTTAAGTAGAAAACTAAATACAAATTAATCCCATAAAAAAAGAACCTCCAGTTATGGAAGTCAATCATGATTTTGCTTTATTGGGAGATTTCCCTGAAGATACCAATCTGCTTAAGACAAGAAGTTGGATTAGCACATATTTGAATCTATTGGTAGGTGGACTTTCAACCATTTTGCTCATGCTCTCTTTGTCCTACATCAAAAATGCAACTTCAATATAAATTATACTGGTAATAGTAAATAGCAGCACCTCAGCAGTAGAACCTATGATTTTTGTGAGAGTTTCCACTGAGCATTCAAAAAGCTTAAGCCCCCCTTCACGCTCAATTTCCTCTGCCTACAAACATGATCAAATTTTAGTGTCTCAGAGGCAGAAAAAAAAATACAAAACTGTAGTGACAAGAAGAGATTCAAAATCAATATATACCTTGATCCAATCATCTAGATTCTTATTCTGATCCACATTAGAGTGCAAGGGAAAATGTCCTCTATAACAAAGTGTAAACGGGGAAAAACCAACGCAAAGAACATAAACAGCCGCGGGTAGTAATGATGCATTCTGCTCGTTCAATGTAGCAGATCCCTACATAAAAAGCTACTAGTTACAGTGAATGATATTTCAATACTAAATAATAATGTGAGGAACATGACACTTTTGGCATTCTAAATACTTACAGCTCAAAACGTAAATAGAAACATAATATGTTTTAACATAAAACACAGACACTTTTTTTAGAAAAAATAAAGCATCATGAAGATCAAAAGGAAAAACAAAAAGAAACAAAAGAGGAAATTTTGGCAAATTGTGATATCAGACAACCACCAAATTCACTTGGACATGTGTGTATGCGCAAAAGCATGTACAATCTTATGCGGGTATGTGTGAATATATGTATATATGCATAATATCATGTATAATAGGTGTCCAGATGTTTAAATGAAATGCACGTTAGAATACTTTTTTTCTTCTACCATGAATATCCAAGCTATAAAGTGTAAGACCAAAAAAGATTCCTAAAGATCTATTTCATTTCTCTCTCTCTGGAATGAAAAACTATAATATCACATGTAAGGGTGAGGGCCTTCTGAATATCATTTTCTTTTATTTAAATAATAATAATTATATCAAGTGGAAGGAAAGAGCACCAACATTCACCCAAGTAGTTAAACATTTAGCACCATAAAGCTTGTTTTTTAATAATAATGAGGGAGAGGCTTCCACACTTGCCCTAGGCTTTGTTGTTATGGGCTTTGAATTAAGAAAAAAGCATCAAGAAAGCTATAAACAGAGCATTCCATATACTGATTCACATAATTGAATCTCAAACGCTCCCTATGGACCATGTTTCTGGAAATCTGCTATCTTGTCTAATAAAAACTCCACTACCAGGACTGAATAATCCTCTCAAAAGCTGGAAGAGTATCATTGACCAGCAATAGGAGGAAAAATGCAAAAGCATATATCCGTTCCAGCAATGCATTAATACTTCACTGTTGAGTGAACTAGATAAGGTAAAGTTATAAGTTGGAAAGCCCAAACAGTGAAAAATACAACGGCAACTAATAAGTTCTTTCTTAAAATTCTACTCGCTCTATTTAATTACAAACAGAAGTATAACAGAAAAGCAATGAAAATAAAACTATGTCATGCCTTAATTAGTTCAAACCTTCCAGCTAAAAGATCTCAATATTGCTTGCAAAAGAGTTCGTCTGAGATGTAAATTGTCTCGAAGGTCGCCCTGTAATGTTTTAGAACCAGAAAGCATATTGGAAAAGTTAGTTTTGTTTCCTTAGCCCATGGCTCAAAAAATTAGAATTCCTCTAAAGCAAAATAGAATTTTAACCACATGAGACGGGAAGAAATTAAGATTATACCCAGAATCTTGACTATAAGCTAGACCAAGCTATATTCCAATTGGACTTGAATCCACGAAAAAACAACTAATGCAATGAATAACAACCAAGAAACAAAGCCAAAAAAAGGTGCAAACAATATCTAAAATGAAACAAAAATATTTAAAGAAAAAGAAAAACAATTTACTTGAGGGCCCTTCCTCGAAAAGTAGCATGCAATGAAGTATAAAACAGACCTGCAATCAAAAAATTGCAATTAGATAAGATATTTATATTACAATCCATCCGGTACATATCAATATTTTGAGTTCTCCAATGCAAACAAAATTGAAAACTAGGAAGGTATTTATATTATAATATAACCAGTACCTGCAATCACAAAGTTAATTACAAGTTATTTCTCAACTTCAGAGAACGTTTTACCGCCAATACTTTTTAAACAAGGAATTCCAGAAAAAGTATAGATTTTACTATAAACAAATAGATATTATTAAGAAGGGAGAAGTAAATTATGAACAAAAAGATAAAGCATTCTCCAATTAAAAAATTAGCAAATATAGAAGCAACAAACCAAAGAACATGCACATAGATAAAATAGCAGGAAAATCCCTCTACAGTGCCAATCCAGACACCCTTCTAAAGAAAGCGAAAATGAATTAAAATCTATTATTTTTCTATTGTTGCAGAATTGTACAACTCTCCCCCGTTTTATAGTGCAAGAGTCTAACAAAAAAATGAAAGAAAAGTTTATAGATTTGTTCCAGTTGCTTGGTACTGAAGACATTTTTGGTGGAAAAATTATTTCCTGGTTTTTCTTCTTCATTCTTTTCGGCTGGTCCTAAACAGAAGGTTGACATCCATGGGCCCGGTTGCTAAACTTGGGCTTATAATCTACTAGTTTTCCATGTATCTTCCAACAGGTTACCTTAGCATGTCCCTTTTTCTTGCAATATCCACACTAGGTCCGATTCTTTTGCTGTCTAAAACCTGTTTTAGGAACTGTCTCTTTTCTACTTAGGGCTGAAATTCCAGGCCAGCAAGCCCATTTAACTCTCCTTCAGCAGTTAGCCAACCAACAATAGTATTTGACCTTTTCACTTACTTCAACATCACATTTTGCCTGTTTTCTTCATGCCTCACCTCTGTAAATATAGATCGAGCAGAAGCAGCTGTCGACAACTAAGAATTCTTCCCCAGACATCATCAAGCTCGTGGTTGAGACTGACCAAAAATTCATATACTCTTTCATTTTCCAGCTTTCTCTTGTAACGGATGTTTTCCCCGGAGCTCTCTAACCCTTCTTTGATGCACAGATCTAATCCTCACCAAAAAAACATCACAACAAATAATATTCTATGACCTCTTATTCTCCTCACTTCATCTGCCAAAGTTTGGTTTTTTATTTCGAAGATTAGTGACAAGTTTTCCATGTTCGCGTATTTTTCATGCACGGCATCCTAAACTTCTTTGTTCATCGACAGGAACACGTGCATTTGCCTAATTGATGGTTTCATCGAGTTCACAAGCCAATTGATTACCATGGAGTTTTCAGACTTCCATTTCAGCATAGTGGCTGAATTTGAATTGGTCGATTTTATTACTTCTCCGATGAGGTACCCCAATCATCCTTTACCATCAAGTATGAGTTTAATTGATTCTGCCCATTCTCGAAAGTTTTCCAAATTTAACTTCGCCACCGAGAGTTGGAACGAGGAGCCTTCTGACTGTTAGAACTCATGGTGGAGTAGACCTCTTCTTCTTCTTCAGAGGTAATCGATCCTCTGTTGTCAATCTCTTACATTGAGGGCTAGGTTAGATGAATTCGAGCTCTGATACCACAAAAACAGAATTGAAATCTGTAATTTTTCTATTGTAGTAAAATTATATAACTTTCCCACATTTTGTTAGTACAAGAGTCTACCAAAAATTGGAAAGGAATCAAGTAATTGATTTTCACACCTAATCAATAATATATAATACACTTAATTAGTCACTAAAATCAATCATCAATTATCTATCATTAAATGTTGTAAAGAATTAAGAAAAAATACTGAATATTTCTTACTTTTATATTGAAATGAGAGTAGAGATATGTATACATGTAAATTGATTCATATATGGTAATCAATATAAATCACTCTATTAATTTATTTCCTAATTAATTTAATACATTTGGAAACATAATCACCCTATTATGTATAAAGATATTTTATAATATTCTAGCACTCCCCCTAAGCTGGAGCATAGATATTAATCATGTCCACCTTATGCCGAATATACTCAATTCGCGTTCCATTCCGAGACTTTATGAATATATCACCAAGTTGTTCTCCTATTTTCACATAACTAGTAAATATAAAGTTTTCTTAAATTTTCTCTTAGATTAAATGTCAATCAATCTCGATATGTTTGGTTCTCTCATGATACACAGTATTTGATGCAATATGAAGGGCAGCCTGATTATTGCACCAGAGTTTTACAGGAGATGTAAGCTGTATCCATAAGACTTCACATGTGAATTGGGTCATAACTCTATATTCAGACTTTGCGCTTGAGAAAGATAGAACTATTTGTTTCTTACTTTTTCCTTATACGAGATTCCCACCAACAAAAACACAATATTCCGTACTAGAGCTTCCATCAATATTAGATCCAGCCCAATCAGTATCTGTACAACATTCAATGTGAGTATATTCATGATTTCTAAAGATTATGCCAAGTCACATGACACTTTTTAAGTAACACAAAATCTGTTCCACAACTTTTCAATAGGTGCAGACATAAATTGACTTCCAATACTAACATGATATGCAATACTTGTACGAGTCACATTGAGATAATTCAATTTCTCATCTAGCAGCTTGTATTTCTCTAGATCATCAAAGGAATAACCATTTCTTTTGTAAGATGTATATTTAGTACCATTGGTGTATTGCATGACTTAGCTCACAGCTTTTATATTTTTGCACATAGATCAAATACATACTTCCTCTTAGACAACAAAATTTTTTTCTTCCTTCTAGTTACTTCCACCCCCCAAAAAGTATTTTAACTGTACTAACTCTTTAGTATTAAACTTGGTCTGTAAGAATGACTTGAAAGAGGATATTCCTGCATGGTCATCTTCTGTAATCATAATATCATCAACATAAACAACAAGAAGTATAGTATCAGTTGTTGATTGTCTGTAAAAAACTGAATGATCACACTTGATCTTCTTCAATACGAACTCAAAGATTACCTCATTAAATTAGTCAAACCACATATGGGAACTCTATTTCAAACCATATAAGGATTTCTTCAAATGACAAACTTTCTCGTACTCTCCCTAAACAACAACTGAAGATGGTTATTTCATGTACACTTCTTCTAAAAGATCGAATAAATGCATTTTTAATGTTCATTTGGTGAAAGAGTCAGTTTCGGGAGACTGTAATGAATATGAATAAACAAACAGAAGTAAGTTTGGCTACTGGAGATAATGTATCAGCATAGTTCACCTCATAAATTTGAGCATAACCTTCTGCTACTAATCAAGTTTTAGGTCTCGCTACAGAGTAATCTGAATTCACTTTGACTGCAAATACCCATTTGCACTCTACAGCTTTTATTCCTTTGAGTAAATCCATCAGATCTCATGTATGATTATCATCAAAAATATTTATCTCCTCCAGTATGACATTACGCCAACCAAGGTGATTCAGAGTCTCCTTAACTGTCTTTGGTATATAAGTGGAATCTATAAAAACAATTAAAAAACTAAACGAATGAAACAAGTGATCATATGAAATGCAATTAGCAATGGGATAAGTAGAATGAGGAAATGTGCACTAACGTATATCTCTACGAAAATTGATGGGAATATCAAGATCATGAATGGTAGGATCAGATGATGAAAAAACTGGTGCAGAACATGTATCATTAGTCTGTTATCTTCTAAAATAAACATAAATAATTGGCGGTGTCTCTTGAGTTGAAAGCACACCATCATCAGTTTGTTCAGGAGGCACATAAAAAGAAATATCATTACCTAATTGCTCCGTAGTGGTATTGTGTTGCAATCTATAAATGAGTCGTTCATCGTCCTTTACCTGATCTGTAGAACTAAATTGTGAAGAGAAGAATGGTATATTCTTTGAAAATACTACATCGGCTGATACTACATATTAATTAAGGTCTAAAGAGTAAAAAATCGATATCCCTTTTGCAAGCGAAAATAACCCAAAAAAACACACCTCATACTTCATATTCAGAAAACTGTCTTCCCGACCAATTAGTTACAGAACCTAATATAAAAACGAAGACATGACTCTGTCCCTAAAGGCTAACCAAATGAATTGAGGATTCAAGAAATGAAAATTCTGCAACTCATTTTCCTAAATAATGTTACTAAAGTTCCTTAAAAATTGCAATAAAGTTGTTGCCTCCAATTTGTCAACGAGACTTCTACAAACTTCCTTACCCCAACCCGATACACAAAGAAAGAAAATGAAGGCCATAAATATATAAGAGAATGTTAGAAACCTTTGAAATGGGTTCTAATCTTTAAAAAAAAAAAAGAGAATAATAAAATAGAGAAAAATGTGAGAAAAAAAACTTTAAATGTATATAATTCTAATTTTATTCGATGATTACAAGCATAGAGATTGAGCCTCTTATAAGTTTTAATACAATAAAGTCAAACGATCTCTTTGGTCAGAATTGCGCAGCTGTTTCATGTTACAACGGCGGTTGCGAGAAGATGGTAACAGTTAGAGTTGGAAACCCTAACCCTAATTTATAAACAAAAGGACTATTTTTCCCTTTTCTATTAATTTTCCTTCTTACCTTTAAGTGATACCCGAACAATACCCTCTCCTTGCGGGTCAACCTTGTCCTCAAGGTTGAGATGTGAAAACTGTTTTATGTAGATACTCATAATCTTCCCACTTACATTCTTCAGCTAGAACTCCTTTTAGTGTTTCCAATTTTAAAGGTTGTAACTTGAGTATCATGTATCTTTGTCTACAAAATACTTATTATTAGGACCCAGCTATGACATATAAGTTTGAAGGAGCCTTAATTTAGCCAAAATTAATTTGTAATATTTATGGCAAAAATTAAATAATGAGGGTAACTTTGAAATATGAGGGCAGAATTTGAAATTAAGGAAGTAGTGGGGATAGAATTTAAATTTGACAAAATAGTGGGACAGAATTTGAATTTAAGAAATAGTAGGTAGAATTTGAATTTTAGAAAATAGTGAGGACAGAATTTGTAATTAAGAAAATAGCAGAGCAGAATTTTTAATTAGTAGAATAGCGGGCAGAGTTGAATATTAGAGAAGGAAAGAAGATTCTAGAAGAGAGAGGAAAGACGGAGTTAGAGGAAAGAGATTGTAGAGAGAGAGACTATTAGAGCGAGAAAAGAGAAGGAAAATAGAGAGTGTGTGTTTTAGAGAGAGAAAAATAGAGAGAGAATGGGAAACTTGTAGAGATACCAAGGAAGTGAAGCACAAAAAAAAGAGAGAGAAAGTGAGACTCATAGAGAGAAAGACTCTTAGAGAGAGAAAGATAGGAAAATATAGAGAGAGTTTTAAAGGGAAAAATAGAGTGAGAAAGGGAGACTTGTAGAGAGAGAGATACCAGGAGAGAAAAGAAGAGATAGAGAGAGAAGAACAGAGAAAATTTAGACAAAGAAGGATTGTTAGAGAGAAAGAAGGAGAAATATATAGAGAGAGAGACATAAAGATATCGGGATACAAAAAGAACGAAGACAGAGAAAAAAGAGAGAAGAGAGTTTATAGAGAGAAGAACATAGACAGTTTAGAGAAAGAAAGATTGTTAGAGAGAGAAAGAGGGAGAAATAGAGAGATAAATATTGGGAGAGAGACAAACAGAGATAGAGAGAGAAGAAAGGAGAGAGTTTGGAGAGAAAAGAACTAGGTTGAACGGGTCAGTCTAAACCGGGTCGGTTCCATTCATTTAATACCTTGAACTGCTTAGACCAATTTTAGGGTTTCTTTCAGCCTTCGGAACCCATTTTCTTCTTTCTTCTTTTTTGGGCGCTGCAAAGGGCAAAAATAGAAATCCCAGACCCCTGGCCATCACCTCCTCCCATTGGGATCTAGTATGCAGCTATGATACCACTTTGTCATAAACATTTGACATGCGTTCTGATCTGAAGAATAAAAAAAGAGAGAGAGAGAGAGGAGAGAACTCAGAGGTGAATAATTCTGATTTTATTCCATGATTACAAGACATAAAGATTGAGTCTTTCATATGTTTTAATATAATAAAATCAAACAAACTCTTTGGTCAGGATTGCACAACTGTTTCATGTCGCAACAGCGACTATAGGATGATGGTAATGGTTAGGGTTGGAAACCCTAATCCTAATTTATAAACAAAAAGATTATTTTGCCCTTTTCTATGAATTTCTTTTTTTACCATTAACCGGTACCCTAACAGAGAACTCCTCGAAAAGAAAATATCTTAGTCTCAAAAAAGTGGGGCCATAAAATATAAACCATAAATTACCATTACCTCTAACATTCAACAACACAAGAAGAACACCCCTCAACAGTGTCACTAGATTCGTTGGCCTACCATCCCATATAACCAACAAACTGCTATAGGGACCACAAGAAGGAGAAACAACCACCCCTTAATTTTTATTTAATCTCAGGAGAAATCGAAAATTCTTTTTCTATCCAAATTTTCTTTATACCATTTTGCATCACCTTGACAGCTACAAGCAAGTTCAATGGCAAAAATTTATGATATGTTTTCTTACTCGAATAGAACTCTTTGGTTACATTTCAAATTTAGTGTATCGTCCCGTACAACAAGAGATTCTCAATCACAACATGACCAAATTGTCCTCGATCTTCCAAGTTCGGAATTTCGATTCTTTGGTGCTCAGTCAAGTGACTTCTCCAACGAGATATTCTTCTTTTCCTCTTCTGCATATAACATTTTGACTAATTGAGACCACTAAATATAATTGCTTCCCTTAGCTTTTAACTGGTGATCAGAATTTGAGTAGCTTCCAATTATGGTTGTTTGATGAAAATAATTTCATTAGAATGTAGATGTAACTTAAGAGAAATCACTGATTCTCGCTATGGTCATTTCATATTTGGTCAACACTGAGAGAAGGAAAAAAAGGTTTTTTAGGGTTCAGAGATCTTACTTTAATACCATGAAAATTTATAATTAAGTTTTATATTTACTAAATTTTCATTCATGATACTTAATTTGCAATAATTGGATATATATATAGAAAAAGATTAAAGAGAATTTTAATAAAAACTAAATACAAATCAATTTCATAAAAGGAAAAAAAAATTTACAGTTATAAAAATCAACTATGATTCTACTCTATAGAGAAATTTCTCTGAAAATAACAATTTGTATGGTAATTGAACTTCTACATTTGTATGGTAATTGAACTTCTACAAGAAGTACGATTCCAACAGTTTCATATCTTATTAGGAGTAATATTCTTAATTTTATTATATTTAATATTTCTTAATTTAATTCTATTTAGTAAAAGTAACCAACAAAGCATTATAAATATCTCTACAATTTCACTTCTTGACAGCATTTAATTATTTAACAATCAAAGAAGTTCTAGGTGTAATTTCTAGATTTTTATCCCCAAATCCCAAATTGTATATGTCAATCCTATTTGTCCTACATCTTATACCATGAACACCGAGTCATTAAGTTACCACCTTGTCATAGCAAAGTTTAATTTAAAATAAAGCTACTTACATTGATGGCATCCTTTTAAATAACCGAAGGTCCCACACATCTTGAGGCACAAGATAAGAATTTATTTGATCCTACAAGTTTCCAAAAAAAACTGTAGTTAAAAAATAAACCTTAATTTAATTTTAAAGATAATATCCTGTAGAAATCCTTACAAAAAGACAACAGTAAGATCAGTACAACGAGCATAAGACAGTTTTTTAGAGTAAATTGCACTCACAATCGAAATAATGTAACCAAGCAGCTCCAAAGCAGCATCCACCTGGACAAATGCATTAAAATGAAGACCATTGGCATGGTTAAAAATTCGCAAAGAAGTTCCATGTTGATACAAATCTTAGACAAATTCCACTTACAATATAAATATATTGTTATATGTTCCATTTTCTTTTATGCTTACATTTTTCCCTCAATAAAATATATTGTTATACGGCAGGTAAAACAAAATATTTATGGACATGGAACTTCTACGCTGTGCTTCTTTAAACATGTCATACCGGTTAAGAAGACCACTCTAGCTTGTGGCTTAAAGTATAAAAAATTTTAGCGAAGATCCACCTTTTTCTAATCAAACCAACCATCATAATATCACTAGTTTCGAAAGCAACCCCTCAAAAGGGGAATAAAAAAGTCCCTATTGATATTACCATTTGATATAAATCATACAGGTGCTATATGTTCAACAGAGCGAATAAACAGCTATCTTGTGGACAATCCTGGTTTTAATTTTTTATAAAAAAGATATGTTATTAAGAAGTACATAACCAGGTTTTACTGATTTACTTCACAAAGAAAAAATAAGCAAGGGATCTGAGGGCACGTTATTGACAGAAATGAAGGAGATGGGGGTCTGGCAGAGGTTGATGCTGTGCGCAGAGATTGCTTGAGAGATGAGATTGCTTCCGCGATGCAGATGGAGAAGATTAGCTGGAGACAAAAATCTAGGGCTAAATGGGTGCTGGAGGGGGGTCAAAACACCAGATATTTTCATTGTTTAGCTAGTAACCATAGGCGTAATAATTATGTGGCTAGCTAAAGATTGGAGATAGGATCGTAGAAGCAATAAGGAGCTGAAAAGAGAAGTCAAGGAGTACTTTGCTCACCTATATGAGGAAGGAGAATAGAGACTGAACCTGGATGGACTGGTATTTCCTAGTCTGGATGAGCTGTCTAAGGCTGACCTGGAGAGTACCTTCTCCAAAGATGAGATTCTGGAAGGTCTTCAAGCCTGCAATAAAGATACAGCATCGGGTCCGGATGGATTCAATATGGGCTTTCTGTTTGAATTCTGGGATGTGATTAAGGCAGGTATAAAGGCTGTGTTTGAAGAATTTCATGATTTAGAGAGGTTTGTCAAGTCTTTAAATTCAACTTTCATTGTTCTCGTTGCCAAGGTTGAAGGGGCTTCAAACATTAAAGAACTTAGACCAATTAGCCTTATCGGGAGTGTGTATAAGTTGATAGCCAAAGTCCTTGTGATAAGAATGGCTAGAGTGCTTGGTAAGGTTGCCGACAAATGTCAACATGCTTTTGTTGAAGGCAAACATATTATGGATGCAGATTTAATTGCAAATAAAGTGCTGCATAATATTGTTAGTAGCAAAAGGGATGGGGTCCTTTGCAAATTGGATATGGAGAGGCATACAATCATGTTAATTGGAGCTTTGTTGATTATATGCTTTTGAGGCTTGGTTTTGGGATGAGGCAGAGACAGTGGATGAAGTGGTGCATTTCAACAACTTTGTTTGCGGTAATGATCAATGAGGAATCCTCTACTCTTTTTCAAGCTTCCCGGGTCTTAAACAAGGTGACCCGTTATCCCCACTACTATTTATTATAGTGATGGAAGGGCTTAACAGAATGTTGATAAAAGCTAGAGAGCTTATTTTGTTCAAAGGAGTGAGTGTTGGGAGGGGGGATAAAAAAGAGGAGCTGACACACTTGTTTTTTAAGAATGATGTTTTAATTTTCTGTGAAACAGATAAAAAGGTATTATTGAATCCGAGAAGTGTTTTGATGGGGTTCCAAGCAGTTTCAGGGCTAAGCATTAATTTGGCAAAATCGGAGATGTTTCACCTAGGAATTAAGGTAATTAGGTGGAGCTGGCAAAGGTCATGAGATACAAGGAATCTAATCTGCCTATTAAATATTTGGGGATGCTATTGGGTACTAACTTCAGAGATAAACTGACCTGGGAACCTGTTTTGAGTAAAATGCAACACCAACTAGCGGGTTGGAAGAGAAGTCTGTTGTCCAAGGAGGGGAGGCTCACTTTAATCAAAAGTATCTTGAGCAATCTTTCCATATATTACCTCTCAATCCTCACCATTCCATTCAGTATTGCTAAGCAGCTGGAAGCAATGGAAAATAGGTTTTTGTGTGTGATTTGGAAGAAAAAAGGAAGTATCACCTGGTGGCTTGGAAGAAGTGAAGTCGTCGGTAAACCATGGGTTTTGGGGATCAGATCTTTGGAGGAGTTTAATTAGGCTTTACAGGGGAAGTGGTTGTGGAGATTCATGACCGAGGGGGGGGCCTTATGGAGAAGGATCATAGTTGCCAAATTTGGGGTGGATGACAGTGGTTGGTATGCGGGTGGGGCTTTGAGATTCCACATGAGGAGTCTCTAGAAGTGGATTGGGGACAGTAAGGACAGATTTCAGAGGTGTATCGAGTGGAAGGCGGGTAATGGTAATAATATCAGATTCTGGTTGGATCTTTGAATGGGCCCACTGTGTAGACGATTTCTTCATATTTTTGTCACTGCTCAGAACAGAAATGTAAGGTTGGTGAATATTATAGAAGAGATAACAGTGTTGTTGGGGATTGGCAGATTCTGGTTTCTAGAAGGCTGAATGACTGGGAGATTGATGAATGTGAAGTGATGTTGAACACACTATCTCACATTTCCCTTAAAAATGATAGTGATTACCCGCGATGGAATCTTTCAAAGAATGGTTCATTTTCGATTAAATCTTGGTACAAATGGATGGTTAGAGATGATGAAAATGTTGAGCCTTTTCCCTAAAAACAGATCTGGAAAGTTAGAATCCCACCAAGAATTCCCTTTTTTGCTTGGGAAGCCTATAGAGAATGCATTCTTACTGCCGATAAACTAAGGAAGAGGTGGCAGGTGCTGGTTAATGCCTATTATTTATGCAGTAAGGCTGAAGAGAACTGCAACCATTTGTTGTTATGGTGCTCTATGGTTTTCAGGATATGGATTCTAGTTTACAGAGCTTTTGGAATTGATTGGGTTATGGCGGGGTCAGTTAAGGAGGACTTGTTGGCGTGGAAATATTTGCATGGGTGGTATTAGGAGGGCTTTTGATGGTGTTGATAATGTTAAGGATTTTGATATTTTAAAGAATAGATGGTTTAGAACCCTTAAATTTTTTATGTTGGGTCAAACCATTAGAGGACACCGAGGCTTTTGAAACTTTTCTATCTCAGGATGACTAAGTTGTAATTATTGTAAATAGATTGCACCCCCTAGATGCTCATAGTAATATATACATATTTTTTATTTCAAAAAAAATTTAATCAAGTCCTAACTCATAATTTTAGAGAAAATGAACAGTACATGAGTCATCTTTTGTTAATATCTGGTAGCAAAATAGAGTAGCAAAAAAGAAAAAGTCACCTCATTAAATCAACCTGAACCTCCATGTTTCAGAAAAAATGTACCTAAATCATTTTGGAGGAAACTAGTCCTCACAGCCACTCATCTCATAAATCAGTTGCCTCCCAAAGTCTTGAGATTCAAAGAGTCAAATAGAAATACTCTCTATTTATTTCCAAACAAAATAGAAATATTCTCTATATTCTAATCCTAAACTATCCACTACAAATAACCTTGTCTCTAGGATATTTGGGTGTGTGTCATTTGTCCATGTTCATAGTCAAGATCGAGGGAAATTAGATATGAGCACATCCAAATATGCCGTTGTGGGTTATTCTTCAACACCAAAAGGATACAAGTGTTATCACTCTCCATCAATCAAGTTCTATTTCTTGGTGGATGTTACTTTCAATGAACAAGAGTCTATTTCACATCTTATTTTTAGGAGGAGAATTTGAAAATGGAAGATAAGGATAGGGGCAAATATTTAATTGTATTCAACGTAAGCTTGGGAGGTAAAATACCATTAACTTTTGGGAAGATGAGTGGATTGGGAGGGTAACTTAGGGACCAATTTCCAAGAATTTGTCCGGTATCCCTAAGGAAGAATGTGGTGGTGGAGAAGGTCTTCAGAGAGGAGGATGGGATGAGTGATTAGAACTTTAGTTTAGCTAGAAAACTTAACAATTGGGAGGTTGATGAGTTCACTAGGCTCCTTCAATTACTGGCCGATGTGCATCTAGATGCTAATAAGGATAAGGCGGTGTGGAAATCGAAGAAAGACGGTATCTTTTCAGTCAAGTCTTTTTATGACTATTTGGCCAAGAGAGACGAAGATGTTATGAGATTTCCGGCTCTGAAGATTTGGAAAGTGAAAGCGCCTTCGAGATTTTTTTTTTTTTTTCTTTTGCTTGGAAAGCAGGTTGGAAAAGTATCCTCATAATTGATAAGTTGATGAGAAGGTGTTATATTATGGTTAATGGGTGTTACCTTTGCAAGGCACAGGCTTAATCATGCAATCATCCTCTATTTTGGTGTCCGTTAACTTTTTTTTTTTAAATAAAGTGTGAAAATCTATTAACATGGTAGCAAATAATCAAGGGTACCACCCCTATACAAAAGCTTTACAATGTAGTTAGTAAATCAATGACATGCTCAAAATCTTTATCACTAATCATGTCATGCTCTAACAATAAAAATCTAAAATAATGCAACCACTTATCTCTCAAACTATACAAAACATTAGTTTTACCCTCAAAAACTATAGAATCTTTCTCCTTCCATAGAATTCAAAACAAGGATAAAGGAATTAGATTTTCAAACTTTCTTTCTAAATGAATCCTTTCCCAAGCCCACAATGATTTGCATAGTTTGGCGTCCGTTAACTTATGGTATATGAAAAATGGGATATGGTCTTCTACATATCAATTGGGTGATTGGAAGTACAATAAAAAATGAACTTTGGGCTTAGGATGGGATTGGTAAGAATATGAAACTTGTAAAGTTTATTTCATTAACTATTTTTTGGGTTGTGTAGAAAGAAAGGAACAATAGAACATTTAATAGGTGTGCGAGGGATTTGGATAGAATTGGAGATAGATGCATACATACTTTTGGGACTCTAATTTTGGCGCATGATGTATATGAGTGAGATGATTTTGGAAAGATTTTTAATATTTTAACTAATATGTAAATATTTTGTCCAAGGGCGACACCCCCGTGGGGTCTTATATTTAATACACAATCTTTTTATCTTAAAAAAAAAAAAAAGATGGGGGGACGAATCTTTAACTTGATTTGCCATCACTTCTTGTGTCCACTCTAGTTCCCTCAACTTATTTCACTATATCAAATCCAATGTCAGAACCTGCTCCAAACCCATAAAGGAGAGACTCTGCCATTAGAAATTTGAGATTTGGCAAAAGCAAGGTGCTTTAGAGAAAGAAGATGGTCATCCCCAAATCCATGCAAGTACGAGACTCCGACCAAACCCTGAGAATGAGATAACATTTTTTAATATTTCATAATTGGAAGAAGAAACTGAATCTTATGAGCAATAAGGACCAGGACTTTCCACTGTTGTTATGAAAGGGACTAGATAGTGTACAAAAGGGCCTTTATATGCTCTTGCCACACTTCATATCATTTAAAAAAATTTCACCATCTCATAGAGCCCTCCTTGTTATTTTGAACATCATTTCAATCCCACTATCTTATCTGAGGTTGTGCTCAATGAGAAATGGAAATAAGTTATTAATTTGGAGATGAAGGTATTGGAAAACAAAAAATCCTAAACTTGGGAGTTAGTGAATTTGTCGGCGGAAAAGAAATATGTTGGTTATAAATGGATTTATATAGTGAAATATAGAGTAAATGGATCGATAAAAAGATACAAGATAAGACTGGTGGCCAAGGATTATACTCAAACCTATGGAATTTATTACATAAAGAGTTTTGCTTCGGTTGCAAAGATGAATACTATTAGGATATTGTTGTCACTAGCAGCTAATTATAGTAGGGATTGCAGCAGTTATGCCAAGAATGCATTTTTGCATGGAGAATTAGAGGAAAAACTTTATATGGAGGTCCCGCCAGGTTATGAGGGTAAGTTGGCTACTCATACGATGTGTAAGTTGAAGACAGCCTTACATGGACAATCACCATTAAAAAATTGTGCAGGTCATGATGGTTATGGGATATAAAAAAAGCCAAAGGGATCATATTCTGATTAAACACTCACTTTTAGGGGAGTCACGGGTTTTCTAACATACGTTGATAACATAATAGCGATAGAGGATGATGAAAAGAAGAGACAGTTTCTAAGTCAGTGCTTTGCTAAAGAGTTTGAGATCAAGGCATTAGAAGGTTGAAATTTGAAAATAAATAAATAGGACATAGTGGGTTCACTTCTTCCTAAAATCTATGATAAGATCACTAGATTTTAGCCAAAGATCTTATCACCATGAGTTAAGGCTAAAATCTCATCACCATGATTTTAGACTTTCTTAATTACCTATTTATTTAAGTAACAAAAACATTGGAATCTCAAAAGTAAAAAACATTTAAAGCTAATCAATGATAACAAAAGTGTTTAGCACAATTCGTTGGTGTTTGCCATTTTCTGCTTGCTGTCTATGCCTCCCTCTTTCAACATTTTCTTTCATGTTGTTAACTAAAACACTATCCTAAATCCTCCAAGCAAGCATAACATACTGTGTCCAGCAAGCAAAAAAATAAATTTTGTTTTCATGAAGATAATCAACATCTAGAAAGAAAGCACCCAGCAGAACTACCATGAGATAACAAAAAGCATTAGAGGGACCAGTTAAATCGCATAGCTTACATGACAGTAATAGTCATTTGTAATAAACTTACAACTGTGGTTATGTTGCTGAATATTGGCAACCCATGCATTAGACAACTCCATATTGATCGCCAACCCCATTCAAACTACAAAATTTTGTTCAACCATCAAAGATATAAAAGTTCCATTAAAAGATGGTGAATAGAGCATATAAATCGTCCAGTGATAACAAAGAAAGCAAGCAAAGGAAACTTCACTGGATAATAGAAATGGCATATGGTAATCTATCCTCTAAGTAGCAAATTGAAAATCACAAAAATAACAGTGTGAAGCTATCTTCAGAATTGGTAAGAGCTACATGTGCAGAGAAATACAGTAGCCAGACTGACCAAGGATACCCACACTCCTCCCTAGAGGTGAAGTGGGCCAAATCAGCCTACATGCTCTGCCAAGGATTCATCTAGTTAACATTAGCAATGAAGAAAAGTAACAATACAGTAAAGGCTCAAAATTCAACCAATCAAGAGCAGAATACTTCCACGTCAAAGTACCACATGCCAGAAAATCCTGCACAAGACAGAACATAGGAAAAGGGGATGACAAATACCACACTTGACATGAGCGAAGTTCTCAATGAGATTCCCGATGAAGATGCAAAGAAGAGCTCCTGTAGACTCCTTCAAATCCAAGTAAATAAGAGACATCAACTCAATGAAAAAGAGAAAAAGAATCCAAGTTAGAAGTAGTAAACAGGAGCAATAATCACATGTTTCATGCTCAAATAAATTTGCAACATGAATTTGAATTCTTTTCTTGTGCAGAAAAAGGAATCATATCCTATAGTCGAATTAGTAATATCCCAAGTTTAAAGACTGAATACAACAGAGTCCAACAAAATAAGAAAACAAAGAAAAATATGTATTGGCTCCAAATAACACAGACATGACAGAAACAAATCCTGTAATCAGGAAAACAAAAGCAAATTACCTTATGGTCCATAGTAAACCATCATAAGCATGCCCCATATTTGCATCATTTAGAATTCTGCAATATTTGAAACTATCAATTGAACAATTAAGAAATAGCTAAGAAGCACCACTGTTCTTATTCTCATAACTGTGAAATGTTAAGTTTGTTACACGCAGGAAGTAGTGCCATCACTACACACAAAAGTGTAAGGTTACTGCATTAAGTTTGATGCTTTACAGAGCAGGAAAAAAAGATCCTATTAATTTTTTTACCCTTGCTAATCTTTTGCCTCAATTGTTTTTCAGAAAAAAAAAAAGAAAAAGAAGAAGATATGTCATAAGGAAGAGGAGAACACAAACAAGACTAGATATCCTCCAAAGGAACACAAACCAAGGAACAAAGAGCGAGTATATGTACAGAATAGAGAAATAGCAGGCCAACCTCTCACGAAACTGATAAAGAAACATCCTTAGAGTACCCAGTTGTCTTGGCTCAAACACAAGCTAAAAACAGAAAAAATATTATCCTTAATAATCACAAACAAAGATTTGTCGTCCCTAAAGATTCTAGCATTCAGTTCTAATGAAATAACCCACATGAAAGAATTCCAAATCAAATGATCGTTGTTACCATTTAGCTGAAATTGGGACAGCAAATGAAGTAGAGACTCATATTCTTCAATCTCTCATTTATTGAGATTCCTTGTATCACTCATGAACCAACTCCTACTCTCATTTCCTTCGACATAGGCCACCTCAACCTTCATGTTTTTCAATGTAGCTATAGTTTCTCGGAATTGTTTCATGTTTCCTATTTCATTTATGTTTTACTTTCCGACTTTTGATAGCATTAGTATTTTCATGTTAGTATTCTTATTGTAGGAATCCGACTTCTTATACAAGTCCTATTCCTATATAAATTAGTATTTTTGAGAAAATCTCCCTATAAAGTAGAATCACAGTTAATTTCCATAACTGAAATATCTTTTTCTTTTATAAGACTAATTTGTATTTAGTTTTCTACTAATAATGTTTCTAATTTTCTCCTATATACATCCAACTGTTATAAATTAAGTATCATGAACAAAAATTCAATCAACAAAAAATTTAGTTAAAAACTTTGATGGTACCAAAGCAAAATCTTTGAACCCTAAAAAACTTTTTTTCCACTCTTGCAGATGGCCAAATACGGAATGAGCGACAAGAACCAATAACCTTTTTGAAGCCACATCTCGAACTAATGGAATTATTTGTCTCAAACCAAAGCCACTCAAATTTTGATCACCAATCACAAGCTAAATGTAGCAACTACACTCGATGGCCTCAATTGATTAAAGATGTTTGTCTGTGGAAGATGTAAAAAAGAACACTTCACCGAAGAAGTCACCCAACCGAGCGCCAAAGACTCAAAGTTTTGAATTTGAAATGTCAAGAATAATTCGGTCATATCGTGACTAATTAACTCCACGACAAATGATATCGGTGAGAATTTCTTGTTATGTGGGAAAGCCATGAAATTCGTGAAGTAGTCAAGGAGTTTTACTCAAGTAAAGAAAACACATCAAAAATTTTTGCCATTCAATCTAACCTCCACAACCTGCAAAAAAGAGATATATCCAATCTCTTGCATTCAAACATGAATTATTGAAAAACCATCTACTTTTACTGTTCTCTTCTTCTTGAGCTAATTTTTAGAATCTCTAATTGCTTTTCATCTTGAATATCAATTCTTAAAAGAGAGAAAAAGTAAAATTACTTTTGAGTTTCCTCCAGTGTTTGTAAAAGAAGTGAGACAAATCTTTTAGGTGTCCTTGAGAAAGAAAAACATATTACCTGTTGAATTAGGTTCTTTGTCAACCAGCTATTGTAAGTAAAATTAAAAATGATAGTGGAACTCTTATGGGTTTCTTGAAAAAGTGTAATAGAAGGTGTCTAAAAATTGCGTTTGCAATCACTTTCATTACTTTTTTCACTTTAAGAATTGCATTTAGCTATACATTGTGATTGAATTTGAACTTAGTTAATTTACTCTTAGGTGTTTGATTTCTTGTATAATTTTTCAACATTA
This sequence comes from Carica papaya, assembly GCF_054855325.1. Taxonomy (NCBI): domain Eukaryota; kingdom Viridiplantae; phylum Streptophyta; class Magnoliopsida; order Brassicales; family Caricaceae; genus Carica; species Carica papaya. The sequence continues at coordinate 16,925,689 of NC_142317.1, forward strand.
TTGGAACCTAGTTCACCTCCCATCTTAGATTGCCATCACTCTCAGGACAATAATAACTTCTCCAGCAGGCAAATTAAACCTAATTAATTATTTTGAGATAAAAGTGGAGACACTGTATTGAAGTCTAGGCACCAAAAGGGTGCCGCCCCATGTACAAAAAATTTACAAGAACCCTAATTTATTATACATAAATACATATTACCTTAAACACTCAATTGAATTATAACAAAGTGAATTCTTACAGCCGGCTCCAGTGTAGTACAGACAAAAAGAAGTATCATGAACCATGAAAAGATGCAAAATATCACTCGAAATATATACACATATATATATATGTCAGATAATCAGGAAATAAACAAACAGAATCATGAACCTCAAAGGATGCAATTAGAAACATATATATATATCTGATAATCAGAGCAGAAACAAACAGTGCAAATACATTGGATGAATAAAGCAGGGACAAGCATCTATATCAACATGCATCTATGTAGATTCACCTTTCAAAGCTTACGCAAATTCCTTCGAACCAGTATGTGAACAAACTCGTGCTAATTCGAGTGCAATAGGTACGAGTCAAACAACAAAACACAGCAGTCCTGTAATACAACCACACATTTTGATTAAACAATATAGTAATAGATGAGAAAGGGTGGGGGTGAAGGAAAATCATATGAACACAAGGATACAACTAGAGTTGAAATAAACGTTTAACTATCAGATGAGATTTCAGTGCTCGGAGCTATTGTGAGTAGCTTGGAGGGCATGAACTATGTTTCTCCATCTTTGGAAATTCTGGATTTCTACCCAAACCTTGATATCTTTTCAAGCATCTCAATAGCCTCATGCTGTTGAGAAATAATGATACTCCTCGCTTCTCTCTGAGCCAATGCCCACAATATCTTCCGAAGCACATCTTTATCTACTTTGCAAATTGGTGTCCTCTACTTTACATTAGGCCTTTTGCTTCCTTTTCACATTTTGTTCTTCCAAGATACCTTATCATCTCCTTGTGTATGATAGTTTTTCCTCTATGTAATAAATTTCTTTTATAAAAAAAAAAGTTTAAAAATGAACTTGTGAAGCTACACCATAGTGCAAGAATAAGTGGTTAATGGTCAGTAAAACCCTAGAGCATATAAATGTCAAGGAAAACGTCTCTATTTGGATATCCACTTTAAAGCATGTTCCTAGTGTCAATCTTTATTGCAGTCAAGCTAAAGACTTAGAACTTTGAGGAAACTTTCACCTTCTAGGAAACAAATATTGAAACCAAATTGGTAGAAGTGGGTTCCAAGTCAAGAAGATGAAAAAGGATTTACACGATGATAAACCCAATATAAAAATCATTTCCACTTTCCAGAAGAAGATCAAGAATGGAAAATTCAAACAAAATGAAAATCATCAATTCAATGGTCTCCTTGTCATTTAGATGTCTAAAAACTGAAAATGAAAAACTAAAATGAGAACCTTGACTGTGTTTGATATGGTAAGTTACCCTATCTCATGTTTGAAAACCCAAATTGATCTAGATAAGGCGTGCACTACCTAACTTTAGCTGGGTAATCTTACTCTCCCTATCAAAGACAAATAAGCACTGCCCACGTAGATAATGCTTTGAAATATCCAAGTTATGCTATGAAATATCCAAGTTATCCTTCTTATTTTTTAAATCAAACTCTAACTCTCACCCAAACATTAATCACACAACTGCCACTGCCATGCATCACCGATAAACACCTCTCAGACCACCATATATTTACTGGAAACTGCACGAAACAATCGAAAACAACTTTTCTGATGCAGCATATTCTTAGTGAAAAATTTAAACCTAATTTGACTACAAGAAAATAAAAATTTAAAACATACATCCAACACTATGACCTATCAAGTACTTACAACAAGTCCAACCATAACTTGCTAAAAGCATGATGCTTCAGTAGATTAAGGAATGTTATTCCAACATCCATAAAGCATACATCTCACAAGAAGCCAATCATTTATGCATGAAATTCCATGAAGGAAACTCCAATACATCCTAGTCAAATTCAGTGATCATCCCCCAACTTTTCCAAGTATAAACATACCATAACCATTTCCCTTCCATAAGTGCCTCCTTTAGACGCGATGCAGCATGCTCCTTCCTAGCCCGTTTTTCAAATGATGGTGCTCTGGTCACATTAGCACAAGCCTGAAATACTTGTACAAGATTAGCTACTACCCAAGTTTCTCCATGATAAAATAAATATCAAAATCAAGAGATGCACATAGTATATATATATATATGTGTGTGCTCTAACTCTTTTATTAGCCAAGCATTTCTTTCAGCTTCCTCAGCACATACTTTAATTTTGGTCATATATTCGGTAGATTTTTGAAATACTTTTCTTGGAGACTATGTCCCCATATTGCATTATTTCCATTTATGGAGAAAAGGATTCTTATTATTTCTTTTTTTTTTCTGGGATGAATTTTTGGAAGAAATTATGTAAAAGTAAAAAAATATATATATTGTTATTTGAACCTTCGAGCTTTTGCTCAAGGAGACTGAGGACCAGTTGTCCGACCAAAAAAAAAAAAGATTAGTGAACCCTATGTTCTCCAAAAAAGAATAAGTTGAAACCTTACAAGCATTTATTGAGAATGTGAGGACAAGAGGCCTACAGAAGTTGTACCATAAAACGTCATTCAAGGGAGTGAGAACGAGTGTCCCACAAAAGTAATGAACCATTGGAGCTGTTGCCAATCAAGGTCTCTCAAGAATAATTGAGTGTGTATTTTATTAAATATCATCTTCCAATACATACAAGTTTTCTAGAGTAACAAAGGAAACCGACAATGAATAACATAGGGCATATTTTACCACAATGCTCTTTAAACTAATTCTCCTAGATTAATTATATATAGAATACATTCTTTAACACTTCTCCTCAAGTTAGAGAATCCATCCCCAGCTTGCTGATGATAGTTTCGAATGCTAGATTATTCAAGTCTTCGATCAACATATCTGCAAATTGTAACGTTGGTAGTCATGTATGGAATACATATTAGGCCACTGTCTAACTTTTATTTCATAAAATGTCTATTAAACTTGATGTATTTGGTTTTATCGTATTGTACTAGGTTATGATACTTACAACCAACTTATTTTTATAGTATAGGCGCTTGGGGTCATCCTATTTGCTTCTTAAATCTTCTAAAATCCTTTTCAACCATAACAGCTCACATACCCTTTGAACCATGCTTGGAACTCTCACTCTACGCTCAATATTGCAACTATATTCTGTTTTTAACTCCTTCAAATGACCAAGTTATCCCAAGAAAGGTACAATAACACGTAAATCTTTTGTCCATCAGTGATCCTGTATAATCAAGGTCAGTATAGACTTTTAAGAGCAATTTGTCATTCCTTTTGAATATGATACTTTTTTCCGATGCACCCTCTAGGAAATATAACACTCTATAAGCTACCTATAAACGCACTTCTTTATGATTGTACATGAACTAACTTATCACACTTACTGCATATGCAACATCCAGTCTTGTGTGTGATAAGTATATCAATTTTCCAACCAATTTCTAATACATCTCCTTATTTATTTATTTATCTTCTTCTGCTAGTCCTAATTTATGCTTAGGGGTGCACACAATCCAATCCGAACTGGAAAATCGAATTGGAAACAGATGTTTGATCTAGGACCAAACTGGAAATGGAATAGTTCGGTTTTCTGGGAACGAAATTTCGAGTCCTCCGAAAATTTAAAAAAAAAAAAGAACACGTTTTTTTTTAAGATAAAAGTGAGTAGTGGTATAAAATAAGGACAACAAGGGGACGTAACCCATGTACAAGAAGGTAAGATTTTACAGATCTGTGAGAATATCCACAATAGAACCTAAAGCCTCAAAAGAATCAAAGTTGTGACCAAGTACAACAGTACCAAAAAGATAAAGACACATATCCTTGACAATAGCAAAGTTTGTATCTGTACCCTTAAAAATCCTACAATTCTTTTCTTTCCATATAATGCATAGTATTGTAAGTGGAATTACTCTATGTAATCTATTACTCGTTTTGAGGCCTTCCCAAAAAAGAACACATGTGACTAAGTACTAACATCCCATATACAACCTGACCCCCAACACGCACACACAAAAACCCCAAAGTTCTTCTGACAATCCTCACAAATGACAAACTTCTCATTTTTATTTTCCCAATTATTGGATAACCTTTCCCGTGAAATAGAGTTTTCTAGAAGGAATTCATAGATAGGTATCAGAATTTTACATGTGATACTATTCTTGTAATCACCAAACATAAGAACAAGAACACTGCTAGTTTTAAGAGATTTTGCTGATGAATATAAATCCATAGATGTGAGTCCAGCCACACAAAAAAATCAGTTGTAAAATGAAACATGACAGCTAGATATTGATTTCATGAAGTAAATACCCGATAAAACAGAAATGCCGCGAGCTCCACTAGACCAAATTGTGAAGTGCTCAACATTCCTAGCATATCATCCTTCGTGTCAGCCCTAAATAAAACATGACAATCCATCAAAAGAGCGCTGTGCTTCACCATAAAAAAAATGAAGAAAGCAGAAAAGAATGATTTAGGATGAAAAGAACTTACCATGATGTACCAGAGCTGGATGAACTACTCTGGTCAAGTTCCCTGCATACTATGTCCAGAAGTTGTTCTACCACCCCACTTCCATCAGCAACTCCTCTGGTTAAATTCAGCTGTAGCCTAGAATAAAATATAAGTGCATCCTGCCAAAAAAATAAAAATATGTAATTTATACATCCCATAAACATAATTTAGTATATCAAAAAAATACTTGGAACCTTTAGACCACGGTCATGGGTTGTCAGCCAACACTGCAACACAAATTGCTGCATAGCATTATGGAGCTCCAAAGACTGAGATCCCAAATTCGGACCATCCTTCAACAAGAATATATTTACACTCTCGATGAGCTTACGTGAAATTTTGCCTTCATCTCTGAAAATGCCCGCAAGGGAAAGCAGTAAGAACTATTTCATTACTATGTTACAGTTTCAACAAAGGATTCGAGCATAACGCAGTAAACCAACAGGCAACAAGCAAAGTTTCATATCATGACATACCTTACATGTGAGAAAATCCGAGAAAATCCTTTGACCATATCCTCCCTAAGACTATCTGGGAAGTCTCCGGGAGGATTTTCTAGTAGCGAATGAAGAGTAAGAATATTGCGAAAGGCCTCCTCTTTCTGACTATATTGACAACTATTTCTTTCTGTAAAGCCAATCTCCAACTTTTCCATGTAGAGAAGCACCAGGCCTTCCAAAACAGATAAAAATATATGGGAGCAAACAGAAACTAGCACTGTCATTTGCAATCCAGAAAAGAATGTGGGAATTAAACAACAAAAAAACTCACTGCAATAAATCCGCCTTCTCATTTGAAACCGATAATCTCTGACTGCCACAAGATGTCGAATAATAATCCCATATTCCGACTGAAAGCTTGCAATATTGCTTAAGACATCGGATATATGATTAAAAAGTGTCTTCACTACAGGTGATAGAGGCGGCATCTTGCCTGAGAGAAAACAACAGTGATACAAACAAAAAGCATGACGCCAGCTTCCAACATCCCATCAAAACAGTGTATAGAGATGAAGTAAACATATAACTGAAGTCTAGGAATCTAGAAAACCTTTATGATAAAGACGTATACGCCAAACATCAGCACAGTGAAAGATTTCGTAAGCTTTCTAAAATAATAACATGACCGACCAATGATATCAAGAGCAATCCAAAAGAGACTTTTTCATTAAAAGCAGAAATCTTCCCCCAAAAAAAACTTATTAGGACATTATTCAGAGTTGCATAATTACGAATCAAACAATCTTGCTAAAACTTACAGGAGTATAAACCCGAGGAATCCGAAAAACCAGATTCTATACTAGGAGTAATTAGAGAAGACAATAGACATGAGAAGCCAAATTGAAAAGATCATGTTTGGAGCGTCTGGATCAGTAGGATTTCTGAAAAAAGACAAAAGCTAGGAGCGAGAGTCATTTGAACAACCCAAAAATGAGGAAATGGGAAAATGGTGATCACTGACAATCTATAAACTCTAGGGAAGCAAGAAGCTAACAGAGAATTGTTAATCCAAGGAGTTCTTCCCAAAAGGCATATGAGAACAATCCCCTAACCTCAATCAAGCATGCTAGAAAAAAGGTTAAATATTTTTCTTATAAAAAGAAAAAAAGAAGTATTGTTGATAATCAGAGAAAGAAGAAATACAATCCTGAGGACAAGAGATCCTCTACATGACCTCCATAAAAACAGAGGAAAAGAAAAACAAAGAGAAACATAAAATAGGTGTAATAGTGCCTCTCAATTCCTCTGCAACAACGATAAGGAAATGTCTCCATAAAAGAGTTCTGTGCCTTTGCTCACAAAGAAACTAGGAAAATCAGTCTATCCCTAACAAAGAATTGAGGAGGCATAAAAAAATCCTTAAAAATTCAGTCATTGCGCTCCAACCATAACACCCACAGTAAAAATAAATAAATAATATATATCTTTCTAGCATCCATCTTGAAGTCTATTTTTAATTTATATATTAGAAACGCTGATGATGATGATGCAAAGCTATCTATTTGAGAGCAAACTTGCGGGATGGAAGAGATTTTCTTTCGAAAGGGGGTAGATTGACTCTTATCCAAAGTATTCTTACTAATCTCCCAATCTATTTTTTGTCCGCATTGACTCTTCCTGTGAAAATTGCAAAGAAATTGGAGAGCATTCAGTGTCGTTTTCTTTGGGAGGATGATGAGAAAAGAACGAAATATCACCTAAACAGATGGGATCATGTGAAGCAGCCTAAGGGGATGGGGGGGGGGGATATGGTGGGGGGAGGGAGTAGGAGGGGTTTAAATAGGCTTCATGGAGTGGGTCTTTGGAAGGATATTTATATGGGAGGGGAAAAGTTCATGGCGGGTATTCAATGGAAGATTGGGAGGGGCAATATTATTAAGTTATGGGATGATGGATGGTTAGGGATGGGCAGTCTCATGCCAATTTCCTAGAGTTTATAGTTTAGCAAGGAAAAAGAACGTGATGGTGGCGGAGGTGTTTAGGGGGAGGGATGGGAGGAATTGGTTGGAAATTGATTTGGTTAGAAACTTGAATGATTGGGAAATCGAAGAGTACACAAGGCTTCTTCAAGTTCTCACTAATGTTCATTTGAATTCGAATGAAGACAAGGCTGTTTGGAAACTTGAGAATGATGGCACGTTTTCAGTGAAATCCTTTTATGATTTTTTGACTTATAAAGAGGTTAATAGAGAGCAATTTCTGGTCCACCGGATCTGGAGAGCAATAGCACCACCGAGGATTGCCTTTTTCCGCGGGAAGCTTGTCGCGAATGCATTCTCACAATTGACAAATTGATGAGAAGGGGTCACATTATGGTCAACAGGTGCTACCTTTGTATGAACATTGCGGAATCTTGCAATCATCTTCTTCTTTGGTGCCCGGTGCCGTATAGTTTATGGTATATGGTGTACAACTTATTGAGTATCAATTGGGTGATTGGAGACTCGGTTAAGAATGAATTGTGCGCTTAGGACGGGGTGGGGAATAGATCCATTTTTTTTTTAAATAAGGTGGGGAATAGATCCATGTTTGTTAAAATAACTTCTTTATCTATATTTGGATTGTTTGGAAAAAAAGAACAATAGAGCATTCAATGGGTATGCGAGGGACATTGATAAAATTAGAGATAGATGGTTAGCTACTTCTGGGAATCTTATTCTTGGGCATGATATGTGTGGGTGAGATGGTTTTGGGAGGGTTTTGGATGCACTAACTGATTTGTAAATACTTTTGTATAAGGGCGAAAACCTCTTTGGTGTCATATACGTTATACATATGTTTTGATTTCGAAAAAAAAAAAAAGCATAACACCCACAGTCCAGGCAAAACAGTGTCTCTCCAGGAATTCCTCACTCCCTCATTCCTCTAATTTTAAAGATTATCTCAAAAAGCATTCAGTAGGGGGATATCCAAATTAGGACAAAGTATGAAAAAAAAATCATTGGCCATAGCTCCCAAGCCAAATTGCAGTGAAGGGTGAGGTGGCCATGGGATTCATTTCTCATAAAACAACATTTTAGAGTAAAACTATTGATTACAGAAATTTTCAGAAAATTACCTGAGAACTTTGAATCTTCAGCCCTTTGGATGACAATTCGAAGTGTTTTTGCAAATATAGATTTTGGCAATCGCCTCTTGCTACCAGATATTTCTAATGACACGCATTGGATAAGCAATTTGACAAGAAAAGGCCATGTTTCAGCTGCAAAAATAATTAAAACCTCTCAGTCTGCTCCCAAATAAGGGTTGTTTTATATAATTTGTAAAAAAAAAAATAGAAAATAGAGATCATAGAATTTGCAAAATGATCATTGAACTTACAAGTAGGAATTTCATCTGGCTTAAGCCTTGAGGTATTCTGTGCAAGAAATTTGCAGAATCCGATTGATCTTTCACCTTCTAACCATGTATTCAACAATTTTATTCCCTCCTAATCAGAACAAAATATCAATATTTGATTTAGCTACAAGGGAAAAGAAGAACATAGCAAAATAAAACAAAAAATAATTAAATTCATTTTTCATTTTAAAAAAAGGAATTATTGTCAAGAAATACTCCTAGCAAAGAAAAAGAAAGATAAACTGCTCCTCAATTAATAAAATGAAGAAAGATCATGGAGATCCTCCTAGCAGAGAAGAAGAAAGACAAAACAAAAGAAAAATTAACACAAAACTGCTCCCTAATCTATTTGCAAGACAGACAAAGAGATATCCCAAACTCTGAGAGAGAAAGGACAAGATCATTCCAACAGAAGCAAAAGAGGTAGTAAAGGGGCCTCACAGAGACTTCCAACTCTTTCCAACTATAGCATCCACAACCTGGCAAAGACTGCCATGAGCAAGACCAGTCCCTTAATTCAACAATATGACTCCACTAAATTCATTTTCTTTTCATTTTTAATCCAGAAGACCAGAATCAGAAAGAAGAACGAAGTCTCAAACGAGACTAGAAACCAATCAAGTATGAGCTGGATATTCTTAGGGGAGTTTTCCGGTAGCTGCAATAGTGTAGACAAGGAAAAACCAGAAGAAAATAGGTTAATCAAACTAGTTTTCCTTTTAAAGCTTTCTCCGACGAATTTAAGAAAAACACATCCGAAAAATCCACCACCACTCTTTAACATTTTCGAAAGGAAATAAAAAGCCAAACAGCGGATAACACTCTTAATGCAACAACCGAAAGATTGAACTGATCTTACTTTTATTTACAGCCAAAAATGAAAAGTAGATAACAAGGCAGGAACAATGCATTTTACTCATTTCATTGAGTTTTCTTGCGCAACAAACATGACGGAGAAATAAATTAAATGAAAAAGAGAAAATAAGTTACTTCTCGAGCTTTGGCTTTATCGGATGATAGCTTTGAAACGATTTCTTGAATGTCTCTGGAAGTAACCATTGCCAACCTTTTGCTGAGCGAATGATAGCTTGAGCGGGAAAACCAGTAGGTGTGTAGAGTCGACGACACACAGCGAGAGGGGTAGTGTATTTATTTGGCGGCCGATTCTAACGTGTACCGTTTCAAGGTTATGACCAGGTCTACGAGCATCAAGCAGACAAAACTTTTAACATACGCTTATTTTCTAACGTGCGCTCAGGGAAACAAAACAAGAATTTTGTCTCGACTGTTCATTTCTGACTATCAGACATGAATTTTTTTTTTTTTTTTTTTGTTTTTGCTGAGATAATTCTTAATTTTTATTTTAGAATTTATAAAGTTTCCAAAAAAAAAATGTTTTTATTGAAGAAACAAAAAATATTAAAGTATTCGTTGAAAAATACAAAATGTGGATATATATTTCTTGCGAATGACGATGTCCTCCTGATAATTTGGTATTATGTAAGCATTCGCTTATTAAGTGTAAACCAAAATATTTCTTAATTAATTAATTAAATATTATTGTTGTGATTTTATCTTATCATGTTGAATAATGTATATCTTTTGAGTTATTATTAATATATTCATTAAGTTATATTAAATAATAAGTATTGGTATAAAATAAAATAAAGTCTGGTTGAGAAAACTAATTATTGATATTTCCATCAACTTGGCTAAAAACATAGAGAATTGAAGAAAAAATATATTCCTTAATTATATTCATAAAAAGAACAATTTAAGCATCCTTTTGTTATTTTCATTAAAAAAAATGATAGTTTATAAATTATATGTAACGACTCTGGAAATTCAAAATGAAATATATATAAAGAATATAAGTGCTGAAGTAAAATAAAATATTTAGGTTAATATCCCTTATAATAACTTAAAAATACTAAACAATATCAAAATATAAGTTCTTTAAAAGAAATACTAAAAATGAAAGAAGTATAAAGAAAACTATAAGGCATCTATTATCTACTCGTCGTCTTCTTGTGGATCGGACTCGGGAACCAAGTCATCCTGATTTGAAATGGTTAAATAAAGAATGAGGTATAGTAGCCCAATAAGGACATCACACTATTTACCGTCACATAAATAAAGGTTGATAGAAAATCAAAAACAACCAATGGAGCATAATTTTTAAACAAATTCATTTTTTAAAAATCAAACCATTTACTCTCTACTTGCCTCAGTGAGATTTATAAAAAACGACCCATATAAACAATAACATCATAAAATATCATGAATTCATAAAAACTCTGTAACATAGCACACGTCATACTTTTATATTTCAATCATCAAACAACAGTTGCCCCCTTTTCATCAGTCTACTTGTATCCATAGGAACCCATAGGGGTCCCCGCTACACGTGAACCCATCCCTTAACAAACTTAATTCTTGGGGCCGTCCCCATACCCTGTCATGTATGGGCGCCAAATAATAAACTATTCCATTCGGTATAGGGGTGAAGTGGGTCGTCCTCATACCCCGTTTGGTATGAGCGCCAAAATATTTAAAGTCTTCATACCCCGTCCGGTATGAGATAACATTCTCGGTAGGGTTCCTTATGAACCCGGTCCGTCCACCATCTCCCAAGATATCTAGTGAGGCTGTCAATTTATCCATTTATCAATTCACACTCCTTTTCTATTATTTCTTAGTTTTCCGTTTTCTACATAAACATGAATACTAAAGCAATTAACGAGCATCCAATAAGGCAAACATATCATTAGATTCATAAAATCAGGCCGAAATGAAATAAGCAGTGATTCATGCATTCAAACCATAGAATAAAATAAACCATATACCATAATGCATTTAAACTGTAAAATAAATCAAATAGGAACTGACAGATAAATATGTCCGATTCGGGCTCTATTAGCAACCGTAATTCATTATACATATTTACTCAGTTTGTACAAAATACAGTTTTATCATTTATTCAGACTTCAATCCCGTGATAGAAAATAGGATAAGGGGTCCTTACCTAATTCGACGTCGAAAATTGGATTTTCACTGTGCCTACGGGCAGTCCCTAAATTCCTTAAATTTTTTTCGGGAACTGAAACGCATTTACGGTACCTACACATGTCCCAAATAACTCAAATATCATACCTAAGGCCTATTCGGCAAATTTTGGAATTCCGATACGGTGGCTCCGCCGTGCTCCGGCGACGGCACCACTACGAGCGGTGGCGATCCGCCTCGGATTGGCTGTTTCCGGCCGTATTCAGCTAAACTTGCATTGGTTCCTGTGAGAAAATACCCCTAAGGCCCTCGGTGGGCCGAAAAAACACCGAAAATAGAAACTTACCAGCAGCGGGACTCTCCGCTGAGGCGGCTCCTCTGGCTGGAATCGTGATTTGGTATTTTGCTCCGGTCAACTTGTAGAGGAGGGAACGGTTGTCACAATGGTGGAAAAATTACATCAAACAGGAATCAAAAAGGGCCTCATCGGAAGCAAAAACCAAGAAAGCCCGCGGCGGCGGCGCTGGGCTTCGGCGGCATTTTTCGGCCAATTGGCTGGTTTTTTGCTCCGATTTTGCCATATGTGGGTTCAGCATCGAATTCTAAGCCAAGAGGAGAATATTTTACCTTGTTTGCCGGTCGAAAATTGCTCTAGTGCGGCGGCAGGTGGCAGCGGTCAGCTCCTTGGCGGTTGGGCTGTCTTCTCCAGCGAGGGGCTCTAACGGTTAGGGTTAGAGTTTGGGTGCAGATGAGATTATTTATAACCATCCGCTTTTAATATGAGCCGTCCATCGCGATTCAATCTAGTCTGTCCGATCGCGATTAAATAGAAAATGAATCTGGACCGTTCATCGCGATGCAATCTGGGCTGTCCGTGCGCGACTCAATCTGAGCCGTCCATGTGCGTGCAATCTAGGCTGTTTGTGCGCATTTTTTATTTGGGTCGTCCGTGCGCGCGGGAATGGATCTCAGTCGTTCGATCGTGCGCACACGAATCGCCACGTGACTCCCTTCCGTGTGGCCTCCCGCGTCAGCGTCTCTGCCACATGGCGTGTTCTGGTTGGCCGGAGCTGCTGACGTGGCATAATTTTTTTAAATTGCGTTTTGACCCCCAATTTTTAATTTTTTTTCAAAAATACCCCCAGATCCTAAATTTTCACCATTTTTTCCCAAAATTATTTTCAATTAAATCCCTAAATAATTTTACCTTTTTTTATTATTATTATTTCTATTTAAATAAATTAAATTAAATTAAAACTATATATTATTACATAATAAATCATTACATTCATTTAATAATTACAAAAAATTAAAATATAATAATAATAATAATAATAAAAAGAAAAGGGTTGGGGTGTTAACACTCTCCCCCCTTAAAGAAATTTGGTCCCTCAAATTTGTCTCTTACTCTTGATTGAACAAATGGGGGTACTGGCTCTAAAGTCTGATTCTAGCTCCCATGTAGCCTCCCTTGGTTTGTGGTTCTGCCATACGACCTTTACAAAGGATATTTTTCGATTGCGGAGCAATCTACTCTTTCGATCTGTAATGTCGACTGATACTTCCTCGTAGGATAAGTTCTCTTGGAGTGGGAGGGGTTCGTGGGCCAAGACATGAGAGGGGTCCAAGTTGTACTTGCGTAGCATAGACACATGAAATACATTGTGGACCTTGGAAAGCTCTTGAGGTAGAGCTAGTTTGTAGGCGGCAGTACCAATTCTGTCTAAGACTTCGAATGGTCCAATAAATTGGGGGTTCAGTTTTCCACTCCTGCTAAACCTACTAATTCTCTTGAAATGAGTGACCTTGAGGAACACCCGGTCGCATTTCTCAAACGCTAAATCTCTCCTCCGGGTGTCCGCGAAACTCTTCTGCATGCTCTGAGCCGTCTGAATATTCCTTCTACTCTTAACTATCTTAGATGTGGTTTCCTCTACCAGCTCCGAGCTAAACAATTTTCTATCGCCTACTTCTTCCTAACAAATCGATGATCTACATGGATGCCCATATAACGCCTCATACGGAGTCATGCCAATGCTCACTTGGTAACTGTTGTTGTAGGCAAATTCTATCAGGGGCAGATGGTCATCCCAATGGTCTCCAGAGTCAAGGACATAAGCTCGAAGCATATCTTCAAGTGTATGGATTGTCCATTAGTCTAAGGGTGGAAGGTAGTACTGAGGGACCAGCTTCGTTCCCATGGTTTGCTGAAAGCTATTCAAAAATCGAGAAGTGAACGTAGGGTCCCTGTCGTACACCACTGTCACTGGAACTCCATGTAAAATTACTATTTTTTGGATATACATTTTTGCTAACTTGTCCAATGGATCGATCATTCTGATGGCTAAGAAGTGAGAAGACTTGGTGAGCCTATCAACAATTACCTAGATGGCGTCATATCCGACGCGTGTCTTAAGTAACCCTGTCACGAAGTCCATGGCGATATGTTCCCACTTCCATTCCAGAATCGGTAAAGGTTGAAGTAACCCACCTGGGCGCTGATGTTCTGCCTTGACTTGCTGACATATCAAGCACTTAGACACAAAGTCAGCTATGTCCATTTTCATCCCATTCCACAAAAATTGGGGTCGCATGCTTTGGTACATTTTGGTGTTTCCGAGCTGCATGGCAAACTTTGAGTTATAAGCCTTAGTCATAATGTCTCTCTTCAATTCATTGTCATTCGGAACATATACCCTGTCCTGAAATCGGAGTAACCCATCGGCACAGACTCGGAATTCTGAACTAACCTCATGTCCTGCATTGTTCTTGAGAGCTACTAGGGCGGGATCAGCTGACTGAGTTTCCTTTATTCTCTGGATTAACTCAGGCTGGACGGTCAAATGGCTCAAACATGTGGCTCTCCTCAAGTCCTGAAGTCGAACCTGTTGTGTAGTTCCAATTTATCTGCATTCTGAGACCATCAAATGGGTTAAGATACCTGCACTTTTCATGCTGAATGCATCGGCTACCACGTTGCCCTTACTTGGGTGGTACAAGATATCATAATCATAGTTTTTAAGAAGTTTTATCCACCTTCTCTGATGCATATTGAGATTCTTCTGAGTGAATATGTATTTCAAACTCTTGTTATCAGTATAGATCTGAAAAGTCTCTCTGTATAAATAATGGCGTCAGGTCTTCAAGCCGTGTATGATTGCGGTAAACTCTAAGTCATGGGTGGGATAATTTTTTTCATAGCTCTTTAACTGTCTGGACCCATAAGCTATGACTTTCCAATGCTGCATTAAGACACAACCCAAGCCTAGATAGGAGGCATTACTGTAAACTGTATATCCCCCCGATCCACTCGGTAAGGCCAGCACAGGTGCAGTAGTCAGCCACTTCTTCAGTTCTGAAAAATTTCTTTCACAGTTCACATTCCATTCAAATTTGACATTCTTCTTTGTGAGTCGGGTTAGGATAGCTGCTAGACTAGAAAATCATTCAACGAACCTGCGGTAATAGCCCGTCATTCTCAGAAAACTACGGATTTCTTTAACTGATGTCAATTTCTCCCAGCCGAGCACGGCTTCAACCTTTTCAGGATTCACTGATACTCTATCCTTTGATATGATGTGTCCTAGGAAGGCGGTCTACTCAAGTCAGAATCCAAACTTATTCAACTTTGCATACAGCTTCTTTCTTTTGAGAACCTGTAAAACCTGGGTTAGATGGTGAACATGTTCTTCTCTACTTTTTTAGTAGACCAGGATGTCATCGATGAACACGATAACAAATTGATCTAGAAATTCCCTAAATGTTCATCAGATCCATGAAAATGGTTGGGGCGTTGGTTAGCCCAAATGGCATGACCAAGAACTCATAGTATCCATACCTGGTTCGAAAAGCCGTCTTGGGGATGTCTTCTGTTCTTATTTTCACCTGATGGTAACCTGATCGCAGGTCTATTTTGGAAAAGACCTGCGCACCCTGAAACTAATCAAAGAGGTCATCAACTTTAGGAAGGGGATACTTGTTCTTGATTGTGACCATGTTCAATCCTCTGTAATCAATACATAGCCTCAACGTTCCATCACCCTTCCTGGCAAAAGTGACTCCGGCACCCCAAGGGGACACACTATGTCTGATAAAACTACTGTCTTACAATTCAGTGTTCTGTTTCTTCAACTCCTCCATCTCAACGCGGCTCATGCGGTAAGGAACAGCCGAAATAGGTTGGGTGTCAGGCTGTAGATCTATGGTGAACTCGATTTTTCTGTCTACTGGTAGTCCGGGTAGTTCATCCGGAAACACATCTGGAAAGTCTTGGATAACTAGAATCTCTTGAATACGATTTTCTTTCTTAGATTTGCCTAATTAGAGAAAATAGCAAGGTTAAGGCACTCGACAATTAAGAAAATTTATCATCAATGAATAAGTAGTAAATGATTTTATTCATTTGTAAATGGCCTCCCATTAGAAGGATTGAATACAACCTTCTTACTAAAGCAATCTATAGTGGCATGATACGCCGCTAGCCAATTCATCCCTAAAATTACGTCAAAATCCCTCGTGTCTAATTGTATCAAGTCTACACTCAGTTTTCTATTTGCTATCTCTACAGCACAAGCCTTGTAGACAACTTTTTCTAGTAATGTTGCACTCCCAGCAGTAGATACAAATAATATTGAATCAAGTTTATCAGGTAATACATTAAATTTGGATGCAAAAACAGGTGAAACAAATTAATGCGATGCACCAGTGTCAAACAAAACATTAGCAAGATGGTTACAGATAGTGTACATGCCCTATACTACGTCCAGGTCGGCGTCGACATCCTGCTGAGTGAGGTTGTAAGCCCTACCTTGAATAGGAGGTCTTCCTTGATTCTGGTTCCTTGGTCACTCTCTCACATAGTGTTGGGCACTACCACATATGCGACAAGTGTTGTTGAGGCGGTAACATGGTCGGTCCCCGTGATCCATGCCGCAATGTTGACAGATTTTACCACGTCCTGCCATTGGAGCGTGAGGGGGATCCTGGATCACCGGTCTGGGCCTCTTGTTCTGTTGGACAGGCGTAGTAGGTGTTGATCTATGGAATGGAGCTGAGGGTCGGTGGTTCCCTGCTGGCGGAGGGAGGGTGTGGAGGCTCCTTTCAACTAACTGTGTCTTGGTCAGAATAGCTGAGTATGTCTTGAGCTCCAAAACAAATAGATGTTGTTTGATCTCCGAGTAGAGGCCCCACTAGAACCTCCTAGCCTTCCTACCCTCATCAATCAACGTCTCTAGGGAGTATCTGCCCAACTCCAGGAACTTACGGGCATATTCTGACACCGTTATGTTCCCCTGGACCAATTGGACAAATTCTATCTCCTTTAGATGTCGGATATACTCTAGGAGGTACTCTGCATTGAAGGCTACTAAGAACTGTTCCCAAGTGACTAGAACAGGTAGGGTGGTTTGCTTGAGTTCCCACCAATGGTCTGCTTCTCCCACCAGCATGTAGGTAGTAAGGGTGACCCTTTGCTCGGAAGTCACTCCTAGGGTCTTGAAGACCTTCTCCGTCTCTGCCAACCAATACTGGGCATTTTCAAATGAGGATTCCCCTCTAAAAGTGGATGGGTTCAGTCTCCTGTACCTCTCTACGTAGCTTGTGTCAATCATGGACTGAGTTGGGTCCGGCAGAAGTGGGACTGGGCCAGACTGAGGATAAACTAGGGGGTCCTGTGGTGGTACTTGCTGGTATGGTGGGGGCACCAGATTATATTGTGGCGGTGCCAGGCACTACTATGGCTGGGGCACCGGATTTTACTGTGGTGGTGGCACCGAGCGGTACTATGGAGGAGCAGGCTCATACCAGGGTGGCTCGAGATTCTCTCGCTGCAGTGGTGGCTCAACCTGTGGCAGTGGGGGAGGGTCGGGTAGCTCCTTTCTCTCCTCTCGACCCTGCTGGGCAGTAATGAGTCTCTTCAGCATCTCAAATATTCTGTTAACGTCTTCCCGAAGCGAACCATCCCGGGCTGCTCGGTTTAGTGGGGGTTTTCATCTTCTCATCTCTCTGCACTTGCATTTCACAAGGAAAGATTGAGTAAAGATTCATTAGTTTGGTGTTTCTCTAAGTATCATTGTGTAAGGTACAAGTCTGAGGAACGTGACTCTGATACCAACTGTAACGGCCCCGAAAAATTCAAAAGGAAATGTATATAAAGAATATGAGTACGGAAGCGAAATAAAAGATTTAGGTTAATATTCCTTACACAAGAACTTAAAAATACTAAATAATATCAAAAAATAAGTTCTCTAAAAGAAATACTAGAAATGAAAGAAGTATAAAGAAAACTTCATGGCATCTACCATCTACTCGCCGTCTTCTTGTTGATCGGGCTCGAGAACCAAGTCCTACTGATCTGAAATGATTAAATAAGGAATGAGCTACACTAGTCTAGTAAGGATATCACACTATTCACCGTCACAGAAGTAAAGGTTAGTAAAAAATTAAAAACAACCAATGGAGCACAATTTTTAAACAAATTCATTTATAAAAAATCGAACCATTTACCGTCCACTTACCTTAATGAGATTTATAAAAAACAACCCATGGAAACAATAACATCATAGATATCATGATTTCATACAAAATCTGTAATATAACACACGTCATACTTTTATATTTCAATCATCAAACAACAGTTGCCCCCTTTTCATCAGCCTACTAGTATCTATGGGGATCCATAGTGGGTCTCTACTACACGTGAACTATTCCCTTAATAAACTTAATTTCTAGGGCCATCTCCATACCCCGTCCGGTATGGGCGTCAAACAATAAACCTCAATACCCCATATGGTATGAGGGTGAAGCGGACCGTCCCCATACCCCGTCCGGTATGAGCGCCAAAACATTTAAAATCTCCATACCCCGTCCGGTATGAGATAACATTCTCGGTAGGGTTCCTTATGAACCCGGTCCGTCCACCATCTCTCAGGATATCTAGTGAGACTGTCAACTTATCTATTTATCAATTCACACTCATTTCCTATTATTTCTTAGCTTTCCGTTTCCCACATAAACATGAATACTAAAGCAATTAACGAGCATCCAACAAGGTAAGCATATCATTATATTCACAAAATCAGGCCGAAATGAACTAAACAGTGATTCATGCATTCAAAATCATAAAATAAAATAAACCATATACCATAATGCATTTAAACTGTAAAATAAATCAAATAGGAACTGACAGATAAATATGTCCGATTCGGGCTCCATTAGCAACCGTAATTAATTATGCATATTTACTCAATTTGTACAAAATATAATTTTATCATTTATTCAGACTTCAATCCCGTGCTCAGTAGGCGATCCGCCTCGAGTTGGCTGTTTCTGGCCGTTTTCGGCCGAAGTCTTGTGGTTTTAAAAAGTTTTTGTTCAATGTCTTTTTCCTACAAAAATTATTGATGACGCAATAAAGAAATCAATTGAAAAAGCAATAATTGCATGCATACACATGAAAATCATTACGTTCAAAACAAAATATTCATTTTTGTTTATTTTTTTCAATATCCGCTACTACGCTATTTTTCCATAAAAAGGATTTTTATAATTCAAAATTTCATCCTAAAATTATCAAAGTTTTTTTATTAATTTAAGAATATATATATATGTGTGTGTGTGTGTCCAACTTCAAAACAAATATTATGTCGAAATAAGAAAATATGGTCCGTTTAATTTCCATGATTAAATGGATTATACAAAATTGCAGAAGAAAAAACTTTCCCCGTTACTTGAATCTAAATATACTGGCCCAATTTCTGTCCATTTCAACGCGTAAGCCCAGCCCCTAGTCCCTGCCAAAATGCAACGGCGCCGTTTCTGGATGTTTCCATCTAACTGGGGAAACTTCAGCGATTTTGTTTTTTAAAAAAAAAACAAAAATCTATTTTAAACATTTAAAATATTTAGTCATTAACATTTTTTTTTATCTATCTTAAACACTTAGTTTCCTTTCACCATCCGACAAAAAATTAAATTGGTTAAATTTTGTTTCCATACTTTTACAAAACATATCAAATGAGTAATTTTTATTAATTATTAAATTGATATATTTATACCTATTTATTATTATTATTATTTTAATTAATTAGTTAAATACATGTTTCCAACTAATTTTTAAAACATTCAAATTTTATTTTTTTCCTTAGTAAAATGAAAAAAAAAACTAAATGTCTGAAACCGATAAAAAAGGTAATATTAAGATCAAATTAGAATTAGTGATATATTTAGTTGTACATTATGTCATAAAAGTTTGTCTTTTTGTTATTTTGTACAGTTATTTATATTTTTTATTACATCATTCATCAATGAGAAAATTAGGAGATTATTCATTCTCTCTTTTCTAATATGGTATCAGAGCAATATTGCTCTTGATCCGCTGCTAAATCGCGCCGCAATTTATCTCGCCAAATGGCCAGAGGTTGTGATTCCAGCAATCCCCAATTAGATTCTTCCACCTTTCACAATCCGCAAGCTGGTCAAGTTGCAATGAGCGACGAAATTCATAACCCCTTCTTCCTCCACAGTAATGATCATCCTGGATTAATCCTGGCCACCCACGTCTTGAATGGAAACAACTACAACACTTGGGAGCGTGCAATGCGGATTGCGTTGAACACAAAGAACAAGCTGGGCTTCATAGATGGCTCGGTGCCGCAACCCGACAGTACAGACTCCATGGTGATTTCATGGCTTCTTAATGCAGTCGCGAAGGACATCGCGGATAGTCTGTTTTACCTTGAAAATGCTCAAGCTATTTGGTCCGATTTACAGCATAGATTTCAACAAAGCAATGCACCAAAAATATTCCAATTGAAGAAATCCATGAACACTTTCACGCAAGGCTCCCTCACGGTGAATGCATACTATACCATAATGAAGACTATGTGGGATGAACTAAAAACCTATCAGCCCGCACCCGTATGCCATTGTGGTGGAATGAGGGCTTGGAAAGATTACTAGGAACAAGAGTTGGTGATGCTCTTTCTTATGGGACTCAACGAATCATACACCAGAATACACAGCCAAATTCTGATGATGGAATCTTCTCCTCCAATTGCGAAGGCCTTCAGCTTGGTAGTGCAGGAGGAGTGGTATCGCTCCATAGGAATTAAAGGGGCGCCTTTTGGTTCAGAAGTAGCTGCAGGCGTGGGCACTGTTTCCCTAGCACAAGGTGGAAGACGAAGGCCCTTGTGCTCTCATTGTGGGCTCATAGGCCATTTTGTGGACCGCTGTCATAAGCTCCACGACTACCCCATCGGTCACAAGCCCAAATCCAGGAGCCCACTTACTGAAGTCCAAGGTCAATCTGAGGCTCGTGCCACATCCTTTCACAATCGTTCAACTAAACATGGAAATGGGCCTGGAGGGCCTATAGTCTATTATTTCCCTCAGCCCACTATTGAAACCCATAAGCAGCAGCAGCAACCAAAGCCTATTCCCAAATCTTCTCAGGCCCACGTGAAAGGGCACAACTCGGGGTCTTCTTCCTCAGTCACGTTCGTGATTGCCCCTGTTTTCACTGCGTCTCTGGCCTCTGACTTCAGCTCCATCGCTTCTATTGCCGCACTCAGCCCATTGCAGATACATAACATAATAGCCCATCTAAGCACACGCCTCCATACTCCGTTCTCTGCCTTTATCATACCGGCTCTAGAAGTTGCCTCCACCTCTGCCTCCATCGACACATTCAATCTACCAAGCTCAGGTATACCTCTCTATGGCTTATCTCTTTTTACACGCACACCCACCTCGGCAGTGTGGCTCCTTGACACAGGAACCAGACATCACACTTGCTTCCTTGAATCCTTCTTTACAACCCTTAAGCATGTTGAACCCCTCCATATTAATTTACCTAATGGTAGCTTTGTGATAGTCAATCAAGTCAGTAGTGTGGTCTTAAAAGAATCCATAACCTTATCTGATGTCTTGTATATTCCTGAATTCACTTTCAATCTCATAATTGTTAGTAGTTTGATCACAACTCGTTCTAGCACTGTTAATTTTTTCCTTAATTCATGTGTCATTCAGGACCTCACTCAGGGATTGTGTCCTGACTGCCGTATACATCATCAATCGCACTCCATCACCTTTACTCTCCAGTAAAACACCTTTTGAGTTACAAAATAACAATAAACCTTCATATGACCACTTACGCACTTTTGGTTGTTTATGCTATAGTTCCACACTCGAGAGCCACAAACATAAATTTTCACTCCGCTCTCGTGCTTGTGTCTTTCTTGGCTACCCCTTTAACTATAAAGGATACAAACTCCTTGATCTTGAAAGCAATCAAATCCACATCTCACGGCACATCACATTTCATGAGGATATCTTCCCTTCTTCTTCCCTACCATACACTGACACCCACAATGACATCTTTCATGATAGAGTTTTTCCTACTCCTTTTGACAATGGGATTTCACCGCCCATTGATAAACTATTACCCGGCTCTTCCCATTACTACTTCTCATCCTCAGCGTGTCACTAGACCACCGTCCCACTTGTCTGACTATCATTACTACCACACTGCGACCATCAAAATCCATCATCCCTTATCTTCCTTCCTCACCTATAGTAAAATCAAGCCTCATTACCTTAATAACAAATTTGCTCTTTCTTCCCACACTAAGCCAGAAACCTTTGTCAAGGCACTCCGGACACCAGTATGGCGAGATGCCATGAATATGGAGTTATATTCTTTAGAGAACAATCATACCTAGACTATCGTTTCTCTTTCGCCATGTAAGGAATCAATTGACTGTAAATGGGTGTACAAGATCAAATATAAGACCGATCGATCCATTGAATGGTACAAGGCACGCCTTGTTGCCAAAGGTTTTACACAACAGTTTGGAATAGATTTTACTGAAACTTTTTCTCCTGTTACAAAATTGGTTACTGTGAAAATTTTGTTGTCTCTTGCTGCTATATTTAATTGGAGTCTTATTCAGCTTGATGTTACAAATGCTTTTCTACATGGTGATCTCGACGAAGAAGTTTACATGTCCATTTCTCAGGAAATACTCTTTGAGAGGGGGAGATTTTTCCACAACATGTTGTTTGTCGATTGCATAAATCCATCTACAGTTTAAGACAAGTTTCACGACAATGGTTCCACAAGTTCTCCACTGTTCTGAATCAAGAAGGATTTCATCAGTCACAATGTGATCATTCACTATTCATTAAAAATCAAGAAAGTACTTTCCTGGCTCTTCTGGTATATGTTGACGACATTGTGATAACTAGTAATAATGAAAGAGTCGTCAATAATTTGAAATCCACCTTGAGACAGAAATTCAAAATGAAAGATCTAAGGCCTTTTATATATTTCATTTGACTGGAAGTTGTAAGAAACAATGATGGTATCAAGCTCTGTCAAAGAAAATATGCTCTCGATTTTTTGACTGAGATTGGATATTTGGGATGCAGACCTTCTTCGATTCTTATGGAACCCAATCTTAAAATGTCAAAAGATGATGGAGAAATTCTTGAAGATGTCACAAGTTGAAGGAGATTGATTGGTAAATTACCGCATTTGACTATCACTCGTCCTGATATTTGCTACTCTGTCAATAGGTTAAGTTAGTTTTTGGCTGTTCCTCGGACAAATCATCTTCAAGCTGCACTACGCATCTTACAGTATGTCAAGAAAACACCTGGACAAGGTCTTCACTTTCCTTCATCATCAGTCATTCAAGTTAAAGCCTTCTCGGATGCTGATTTATGTATTTGTCTTGACACAAAGAGATCCTTTACTGGTTACTGCATTTTTCTTAGATCATCCCTCATTTCGTGAAAATCAAAGAAACAACCGATTGTGTCTAGATCATCTGCAGAGGCAGAATATCGGTCAATGGCCAATACTTTATATGAAATAATATGGATCTTAAATCTATTACAGGATCTGAAAATGAGACACCAAGGATCAGCACTGTTATATTGTGATAATCAAGCTGCATTGCACATAGCTACCAATCTAATATATCACGAACGAACAAAACATATTAAACTGGACTGTCACTTTGTCAGGGAGAAAATTCAAAATGGAACACTGAGGACCATGCACATTTTCTCACATAATCAGTTGGCGGATTTAATGACAAAGGCTCTTCCTTCTACACAGTTTCATAATCTTCTGAGCAAGATGGATACAATCAATATGTACTCTCCATCTTGAGGGGGAGTATTAAGATCAGAATTAGAATTAGTGATATCTGTGGTTGTATATTCTTTTATAACCATTTTTGTCTTTTTGCTCTTTTGTACAACTATTTATATTTTTCATTACATCATTCATCAATGAGAAAATTAGCAGATTATTCATTCTCTGTTTTCTAATAGGTCATCCCAAAATTGTGGAAAAAAATTATTAGAAATCAAATATAATAAGTGTTAAATTTTGAGAATTAAATCGATAACATCTCTAATAATAATTATAATAACAATAATAAAATAATACTAGAGAGTTAGTTAAAGAAAACAGTAAACAATTAAGTAAAGTCAAAAGTTGTTTTAATTTTGTTCAATAAAATCAAAACGATTGTGCAATTTTTTTTTACTTTTAAGGTGTGTTCACTTGCTATATATTCTTATGAGAATATTTTAAAATTTATTTGTTAATAATTTTTTGATTAAATTTAATATATAATACTCTATCGTTTCTTAAGACAAATTTTGTTGTTGTATCTTTTATTAAGCAGATAATTAAATCTCTGTAGGCACAAAAATTAAATTATTGTACCTTAAATAAATTTACAAATTCAACCTCTTAAAGCTCAATCAATTTTTGCAAACATCTCCCCATACATTACATATTCTGCGAGATTAATATATTACAATATTGCGGTGCGCATCGAGTCGGCTGTTTTCGGCCGATTTTGAATCAATCATCGCAAGAAAACATCTTACGGGGCCTCGGTTGGCCCAAAAAATATAAAAAATCGAAACTCATCAGCGGCAGGACTCTCCAGTGCGGTGGCTCCTCCGGCTCACGTTGCAGTTGGGTGTTTTACTTCGGTCAACCTGTAGAGAAAGAAACGGTTATCACAACGGTGAAAAAATTACGTAGAACGGGAATCGAAAAAACCCTCATTGGAGGCATTTTGTGGAAATCCATACGGCGTTGCCGCTAGGCTTTCCCACGTTTTTCGGCCAATTAGCTGGTCTTTTTGCTTCGATTTGGCTATGTGTGTGTTTAAAATTAAATTATGAGTAAGGGGGAAAATTTTTACCTCTGGCGGTCAGAAAGGGCTCCGGCATGGCGGCGGATGGCAGCAATCTCCTTCCCGGCAGCTGGGCCTTCTTCTCTGGGGAAAGGGTCTGGCAACTAGGGTTAGGGTTTGGTGTGGATGGAGGTTATTTATATCCGTCCGTTTTTTATCTAGACCGTCAATCGTGTTTGATCTATAACATCCGATCGCGATTAAATATGGAGTGAATCTAGGCAATTCATCGCGATCCAATTTGGGCCGTTCATCGCGATCTAATCTGAACTGTCCGATCGCTTTCAAATCTGACCGTCAAATCGCATTTGGGGAGGGAACGCATCTGGGCCGTTTGTGTGCGCAGAAACGGATTTGAGCCGTTCGATCGTAGGAACACAAATCGCCCGCATGGCACCGCGTCGGCGTCTGCTGCCACACGACTCATCTTGATTCGTTAGGGCCGCTGACCGAGCATCCTACGTGGCGAATCTTCTTTAAATTATATTTTGACCCCCGATTTCTTATTTTTCTTTCAAAAATACCCCAAGAACCCAAATTTTCACCCATTTTTTCCAAAATAATTTTCAATTTAATCATCTATAAAATTAAATAATTTTAAAATTAAGAAATTATATTTATAATTAATTCCTAAATTGCATTAAAAATTAGTTTAAGGTATTACAATGTTATTTAGGAATAATTTTCTGAATTCATAAAGCCATCAATGTAACATCTGTGTTTGAAAATTATATGATAATTGATAACAAGAGAAAATGATGTGAATATGATATAGCTAATACATTTGAGATGAGCAGACTACAAAAAGAGTCAATTGTGGCGTGTGAAGTGAAAAGTATTTAGGGTTTTATCTTTTAACTATTTATATTTTTAAATAAATTTTTGAAAAATGTGTCATATATAATTAGAAAATTAGAAAAACTAAAAAAATTAAGTGACTTGGTCCAACTTAAATTTTTATTGAAGAAAATTGGAATAGATAATGACAAGTTAGTTTGATTCATCATATCACAAACTTTTTAACCATCATTAGGGCCCTCTTGTTATAGACTTCCTACCAAGTTATAGATAGGCTTACTAAGTCATTAACATGCCTTTTAATATTATAAGATGTTCATTAAGATGTATCAAAATCTTATAATTTTTACTTAAAATATATTTTATTAAGTACTGACATT
Source organism: Carica papaya (assembly GCF_054855325.1). Classification (NCBI taxonomy): domain Eukaryota; kingdom Viridiplantae; phylum Streptophyta; class Magnoliopsida; order Brassicales; family Caricaceae; genus Carica; species Carica papaya. Next base: position 16,951,586 of record NC_142317.1, read on the forward strand.
AACTATATATAAATACATCAATAAACTTTTTTAATAATATAAACAATTGAAATTTTATTCAGTTATTTTGAAAAATAAATAGTTATAGACATATGTGTTGAAACTAATCCAATTTAATAAAGTCAACAATAATGAATCATAAAGGTCTACATACTCTTTAATGATATAAGATCATTCCTAATTGTTAATGCTAATGATAATATTGACACAAATAATAAATATGATGGTGTAAGAAGAAATAACTTATAAATAATCTTAATAAATTATTTTATTTGTTAATGTACCTCATTTTTTTAGTAAAATGATCAAGTACCAAAAAGTTTATGTTATGTCATTAAGAATAATAATTTAGTGCTAAATTTCTAATTGTAAATTATTTTCGTTATTTATTTTGAATCTCTATATTTCGCTACAAAATTCATATTCTATCTTCTCTATTTTTTTTTCCCAAAAAATCATTTTTTTTGTTTCAAATGCATTTTTTTATCAAAAAATCTAATTTACTGTGTATAATTTTTATTGTATATTTTAAATTTGTTATAAAGTTAATTTTTTTTTTTGTAAAGTTTGCTAAGCATATTTCCACTTTTTGTTCGAGCTATTTATATATATATATATATTTATCAATAAGAAAGTGAATTTGGATATTTAGTAGAAATTCTTCAATCTTGAGTGTCATTTACTTATCTTCTACAAATGTCCATGTCTTTATCTTAATAATTTTCTTTATTTTTTTATTTAGCACGAGGGAAAAAATAATAAAAATATATTATAAAAAAAATATATAGATGATAATAAGACGATGGTGATAATATATATTAGTGATTAATATTTGGAGAGAAATAGAAAAATAAATCGTCAAAAATTTAATGGATGAGAAAGGGAAAATATGAATGTGGACGAAAATAATGATTTGCATGAATTATGAAAGTTATTGGTGAAAGAAGAAAGTTGAAGTCAACAACTAAGAAAATTATTTAGTTTATTTTAATTATATAAGTTATTTAATAATATAAATGTCAATACAATTTTTTTTTTATATAAAAAAATAATTTTGAAGCTCTTTTATTATTATTATTATTATTATTATTATTATTATTTTATTTTAATTTTTTATAATTATTAAATGAATGTAATGATTTATTATGTAATAATATATGGTTTTAATTTAATTTAATTTATTTAAATAGAAATAATAATAATAAAAAATGGTAAAATTATTTAGGAATTTAATTGAAAATAATATTGGAAAAAAAGGGTGAAAATTTAGATTTTAGGAATTTTTTGAAAAGAAAATTGAAAACCGATGGTCAAAACGCAATTTAGAAAAATTGCGCCATGTTAACAACCCGGTCAGCAGCCCCGGCCAACCAGGACACGCCGTGTGGTAGAGACGCTGACGCGGGGGACCACGTGGGCGATCCGCATGCGCGCGATTGAACAACTGAGATTCGTTCCCGCGCGGACGGACGACCCAGATCAAAAATGCGCACGGACAGCCCAGATTGCATGCGCACGGACGACCCAGATTGAATCACGCACGGACGGTCCATATTGCATCACGATGGCCCAGATTCATTTCTTATTTAATCGCGATCAAAAGGACCAGATTGAATCGCAATGGACAGCTCAGATTAAAAGCGGATGGTTATAAATATTCTAATCCGTACCAAACCCTAACCTTAGCCGCTAGAGCCCCTCGCCAGAGAAGACAGCCCAGCCACCGGGGAGCTGACCGCTGCCACCCACTGCCACACCGGAGCAATTTTCGACCGCCAAACGAGGTAAAAAATTCTCCCCACGCTCAGAATTCGATGCTGAACCCATCTATGGACAAATTAGAGCAGAAACACCAAATTTCTAATTGTAAATTATTTTCATTATTTATTTTGAATCCCTATATTTGGCTAAAAAATTCATATTCTATTTTCTCTATGTTTTTTTTTTCCAAAAAGACACATTTTTCCCTCAAAAAACCTCATTTACTGTGTATAATTTTTCTCTGTATATTTTAAATTTGCTATAAAGTTAAAAAAATTTATAAAGTTTGCTAAGAATCTTTCCACTTTTTGTTCGAGCTCTTTTTTTATATATTATTTTTCATCAACAAGAAAGTGAATTTATACAAGCCCGGAACTTAAAAGAAAATAAAATCATAAATTTAATGCGGAAACATAATAATTGAGTTAGGGTTTACATTCCTTACACAATAGTTTAAAATATCAATAGGGCTACGAGAATGTCCATTCTAAAAGAACAAACGAAAATCAAAGAAATAAGCGAAAAGAAAACAACTGAGCATTTTATGGCGACATTCACTAGCTTTTGAAAGAGTCCGGGTGGTGAACTATTCACAACCCCCTTATCGATCAGGATGTAGATCTTGATCCTCTTGATTTGAAATAATTAATGAAGTGGTGAGCTATACTAACCTATTAAGAATATCATACTACTCACCGATATAAAAAATAAATGTTAGTAAAAATTATAAAAACAACCAACAGAGCTCTTAATTTAAGTAAATTCATTTATCATAAGAAAAATTATTTATTGCATACTTACCATTCCGATATTTTCAAAACTGATTTATAAAGACAATAACTTAAATAATATTATGATCTCATATTCATGTGAGCAAAAGCAATAATTTTTTCTTCTTATTTTGCATACTGGTATCCTAGGGGGTCCATAGGGGTATCCCACTACGGGTGAGCCTAATATCTAAACTTGTCAACTAACCGGCCATCCTCATACCCTATCCGGTATGAGCGCCAAAAATATAATCTCTCGATACCATATATGTTATAACTTTGAATCGGGTTGTCCCAATACCCTGTCCAGTATGAGCACAAAAAATATCATCTCTCGATACCCTATCCAATATGAGGTAACATTCACGGTAAGGTTTCCTATGTACCAGGTCCGTCCACCATCTTTTAGGATATCTAGTAAGAAAACCATTCATTAATTCACATAAACAAACAATTTTTTATTTACATATTAATTTCAAATTTTACAAATCAATCGTAAATCACGCAATACAAGCAATATATGCATCAAGGAAGTAGAACTGAATTATTTAACAATTCCAATATATTATCATGTATTTTATAGCTATAAATTCAAATAATCAGTTAAATATAACAAATAAATAACTAAACAGTCCCGGCTCCATTAGCGACCTGTAATTATTCTCAAAGTTTTACTAAATTTCACAAAATATCATATTATAGATTATTAAACTTCAATTCTATAACAGAAAATATGATAAAAACTTCTTACTCGAATTGGTATTTGAAACACCAAACTTTCTACTGCGTGTACTAATGGTCCCCGAATTTTCTGAATTTTTCTGTAAAAATTAAAAAAAGCTTTACGTACCTAAAAATACCTAAACGATCCAAAATCAGTGTTAAAAATCCTTTCTGACATATTTTGGGGTTCTGGCACAACGATACCACCGTGTTCTAGCGACGGCACCACCGCCCATGGGGGCAATTTGTCTCGATATGACCATTTTTTGCCGATGTCAGCAGCCTTTATACATATCCCTGTGCAAAAATACATTAGGGTGCCTCGGTTGGCCCAAAAAATAAGAAAATAAAATTGATGATGGAGTTTTTCGGGTGCAGCGGCTTCACCAACTCACTTTTTGACTGAGATTTTTTTCTACGATCAACTTGTAGAAAAAAGAAAGATGAACACAACAGTGAAAAAATCACACAAAATGGGAAACAATAAGGGGTTCACCAGAGGAGGTTGCGAGTTTTTCCCACAGCAGCTCCGCTGGGCTTTGCCTATAGTTTTTATCCCACTTGCCGTTCGTTTTGCTTTGATATGGCCACAAGGGTGCTCAGAATTGAATTCCGAGCGGGTAGAAGAATTTTTACATTTTTTTGCAGTCGGAGCTAGCTCCGATGCGGTGGTAATTGGCGATCGGCTCCCTTCACCGAGGACTGGTTCTTCTTCTTCAGTGGGAGGCTAGTGGTTAGGGTTCGGGTTCAGTGTGATACAAAATATTAATACCCATCTCGCGTTAATCTGGACCGTTCATCGCGTTTGATCTCGACAGTTCAATTGCACCTAAGAAAAAAATGAATATGGGTTGTTCATCCGTTTGATCTCGACCGTCCGATTGCACATAAGGAGAAAATAAAATCGAACCATCCACGCGCACGAGATCCCTTCTAGGTTGTCTGATCACGGGGCACGTGGATCGCAAGCGTTGCACCGAGTCAGCGTGCCTCACCACGCGGGTATTACACGATCGGTCGGACGAAATTGATTGTGATGAACAGTTTAGATTCGTCAACACCATCGGCTTAAATAAAAAATCATCGAACGGTCCTCTTCGCTCCAGGTTGACTTGAATGAGGGGCCTTGATAACATTGAGTGGAACATTTAAACTCCTTTTTGGATGGAACCAAAACCGTAGCCGACACCTAGCCAAAGAAAAAGAAGAAGGTGGCCAGAGCGCCAATTGCCAGAGGGACGCTGTAACAGCCCCGGAAATTCATAATGAAATGTATATTAAAAATATCAAATACGGAATCGAAGTCAAAAATTCGATTAACATCCCTTGTACTAAAACCAAAGACGTGCTCACAATATAAAAGATTTAACTACCTAAATGAGAAACTTGGAAGTAAAAGCTACGAATATGACTATGGAGTCTTTAGGCGTCCCCTTCGTCGTCCTCCTGCGGAACCGGCTCGGGAACAATGTCTTCCTGATCTGAAATGATTAAATAACGAATGAGCTACACTAGCCTAGTAAAGACATCACGATATCTCACCGTCACGGAGGTAAAGGTGGGTAGAAAACACAAAAAGAACAATGGAACATAATTTACAACAAATCCTTTTATCAATAATAAAACATTTACCATTCACTTACCTCGGTGAAATTCATTAAAACAATATACGAAAGCAATAACATCATCATCATCATGAAATCATATATAAACTGTATAACATAATACATATCAAGCTTCTCGTAATTCAATCATTACACAACATATTTTTTCTCGTTTACCAGCCCACTAGTATCCATGGGAATCCATAGGGGTCCCGCTACCCGTTAACCCTTAACACTTGAAATCATATTCCAGGGCCGTCCCCATACCCCGTCCGGTATGGGCACCAAACTATAAACCTCATTACCCCGTCTGGTATGAGGGTGAAACTGGCCGTCCCCATACCCCGTCCGGTATGGGCGCCAAACTATAAACCTCATTACCCCGTCCGGTATGAGGGTGAAACGGGCCGTCCCCATACCCCATCCGGTATAGGCGCCAAAACACATAAGATCTCCATACCCCGTCCGGTATGGGAGACCACAATCCCGGTAGGGTTCCCTACGGACCCAGTCCGTCCACCATCTCCCAAGATATCTAGTCAGGCTGACCACATTATACAATTTTTCATTTACATAATCTTTCATTCTCCTTTTCCCTCAGTCAGCATTATCAATCACATACAAACAAGCAAAACGATAATTTATGCCAAACAGACAACATACAGCATCAATATCCCAGTCATTCAATCCATAATCAATAAAACAGTAAAATATGCACACGAAACTATAAAATAAAAACATCGAACCTCATGCTGCATTTAAAACTGTAAAACAGGCCAAATAACAGTTAACCGACAAACACACTAGACTCGGGCTCCATTAGCGACCTTAAGCAATTTCACACATTTGTTGATTCATGAAATATCGTTTCATCATTTATTGAACTTTAATACCGTGATAGGAAATAGCGTGAGGGGTCCTTACTCGTTTCGGGGTCCCAACACGGCTTCACAGTGCGCTTGCAGGCTGTCCCTAATTTTCCCTGAATTTTTCCCGGGGAACTGAAACGCACTACTGGTACCTGCACGTGTTCCAAAAAATCCCAAATTAGGCCCAGGGCCCCTTTCGGCCAATATCGCAACTCCGGCACGGCGGCTCCGCCGTGCTCCGGCGACGGCACCGCCGCTTGCGGCGGCAGTTCGCCTCGGGTTGGCCGTTTTCCGCCGTTTTCGGCCGAATTCGGCCACACTCGCATTAGTTCCTGCGATAAAACAACCCTACGGCCCTCGGGGGGCCGAAAATTTACGGAAAACCGAAGCTTACCGGCGGTGGTGCTTTCGGGTACGGCGGCTCTCCGGTGAAGTTCGTTTTTTGGTGATTCGGCTCCAACCAACCTGTAGAGAAAAGAATAGTGATCACGGTGATATAAAAATTGCATTAAACGGAGGCCGGGAAGGGCCTCATCGGAGGCAAAAACTGAGAAGGGGCGCGGCGGCGCTGCTGGCTTTAGGCTGTGTTTTCTGGCCGTTTGGCTGGGATTTTGACTTCGATTTGGCCACTAGGAAAATCAGCGTGGAAAAACGAGTCGGGGGTATGAAATTTACCTCGATCGGCGGTCGGAAATCCCTCCGGTGCGGCGGCGGGTGGCGGCGACCAGCTTCTGGTTCGTCTTCTCCGGCGAGGGCAGGCGGCTAGGGTTTGGGGTCTGGTTTGGGGGTCTTATTTATACCCTTTTGCCTTTTGATCTCAGCCGTCCATTTTGATTTAATCTGGGCCGTCCGTTTTTGATTAAATCTGGGCCGTCCGTTTTTGATTAAATCTGGGCCGTCCGTGCGCGCGATTGATCTGGACCGTCCGATCGCGCGCACGCGGATAGCCAACGTGGCACGTCCCCGGTCGACGTGGTTTTGCCACGTGGCAGGTCCTGGTTGGCCAGGACTGCTGACTGGGTCTGCTGACGTGGCTGCTGACGTGGCGCACACGTTTTTTTTTTTTTTCTTCTTCCTTTTCCCGGGCGCTACAGCCGCAGCAGCAGCTGCACCGAAGCCACCACCAACTACTAAAAAAGGTAAAACTTTTCCTTCCCGCTTGGAATTAATCCTGAGTCTCCCTATGACCAAATTAGAGCAAAAAGGTCGACATATGAGCTGACAATCGCAGACAATGCTCGGTCGACTCGCCGTGGCCAAAACCCAAAACTCTCTCCAATAACCCCTTTTTTTTTTCTGTTTTACATTATTTTTTTACCACCGTGTTCACCGTCCTTTTCTAGTACAAGTTAGCCGAATGAGAATTTTGCCACAAAGGGGGATCGGTGGAGCCATCACACAAGAAGACCTTCCACTAGTAGGGTGGAGGCCTTCGTTTTTTTTAGGTTTTTTAATGCTCATTTTTGCTTTTTTGGGTATTTTTGGGATATGTGAAAGGAGTTTAAATTTTCATAGAAAAATTTAGGACACCCGAGGGGCCATCAAGAGATGAAGCAGAAAGTACGGTATTTCGGATACTGATCCGAGGTAATAATCCCTCGCCATTTTTTCTGTTATAGTAAATTAAAGCCTAATAATCGATAATACTATATTTTTTAAAAAATTAATAATAATAAAAATAATCACAAGTCACTAATGGAGTCGAAACCTGTCTGTACATATTTAACTTGGTTTACTGTTTACTTTTTTCTGTAGCACTTAAAATGTTTACTATTATATTGTGTACATTAAATTGCTAGTTTAAATTGCTTTCTCGTTTATTTAGTTTATCTAACTGCATATCTGTAGCGCCTGGGGAAATTGAAGAAATTGAAGGAAAAAAAAATGCGTGTGCCACGTCAGCAGACCCAGTCAGCAGTCCTGGCCAACCAGGACCTGCCAAGTGGCAAAACCACGTCGACCGGGGACGGGCCACGTTGGCGATCCACGTGCGCGCGATCGGACGGCCCAGATTAAAACAAAATGGACGGCTGAGATCAAAAGGCAAAAGGGTATAAATAAGACCCCCACACCAGACCCCAAACCCTAGCCGCTTGCCCTCGCCGGAGAAGACGAACCAGAAGCCGGCCGCCGCCACCCGCCGCCGCACCGGAGGGATTTCCGACCGCCGATCGAGGTAAATTTCATACCCCCGACTCGTTTTTCCATGCTGATTTCCCCAGTGGCCAAATCGGAGCCAAAATCCCCCCCAAACGGCTTGAAAACACGGCCGAAAGCCAGCGGCGCTGCCGCGCCCCTTCTCAATTTTTGCCTCCGATGAGGCCCTTCCCAGCCTCCGTTTAATGCAATTTTTATATCACCGTGATCACCATTCTTTTCTCTACAGGTTGGTCGGAGCCAAATCACCAAAAAACGAACTTCACCGGAGAGCCGCCGTAATCGAAAGCACCGCCGCCGGTAAGCTTCGGTTTTCCGTAAATTTTCGGCCCCCCGAGGGCCGTAGGGTTGTTTTTTCGCAGGAACCAATGCGAGTGTGGCCGAATTCGACCAGAAACGGCAGAAAACGGCCAACCCGAGGCGAACCGCCGCCGCAAGCGGCGGTGCCGTCGCCGGAGCACGGCGGAGCCGCCGTGCTGGAGTTGCGATATTGGCCGAAAGGGGCCCTGGGCTTAATTTGGGATTTTTTGGAACACGTGCAGGTACCAGTAGTGCGTTTAGTTCCCCGAGAAAAATTCAGGGAAAATTGGGGACAACCTGCAAGCGCACTGTGAAGCCGTGTTCGGACCCCGAAACGAGTATTGACCCCTCACCTTATTTCCTATCACGGTTTTAAAGTTCAATAAATGATAAAACGGTATTTCATGAATCAACGAATGTGTTAAATTGCTTAAGGTCGCTAATGGAGCCCGAGTCTAGTGTGTTTGTCGGTTAACTGTTATTTGGCCTGTTTTACAGTTTTAAATGCAGCATGAGGTTCAATGTTTTTATTTTATAGTTTCGTGTGCATATTGAACTGTTTTATTGATTATGGATTGAATGACCGGGATATTGATGCTGTATGTTGTCTGTTTGGCATAAATTATCGTTTTGCTTGTTTGTATGTGGTTGATAATGCTGACTGAGGGAAAAGGAGAATGAAAGATTATGTAAATGGAAATTGTATAATGTGTTCAGCCTGACTAGATATCCTGGAAGATGGTGGACGGACCGGGTCCGTAGGGAACCCTACCGGGATTGTGGTCTCCCATACCGGACGGGGTATGGAGATCTTATGTGTTTTGGCGCCCATACCGGACGGGGTATGGGGACGGCCCGTTTCACCCTCATACCGGACGGGGTAATGAGGTCTATGGTTTGGCGCCCATACCGGACTGGGTATGGGGACGGCCCTGGAATATGATTTCAAGTGTTAAGGGTTAACGGGTAGCGGAACCCCTATGGATCCCCATGGATACTAGTGAGCTGGTAAATGAGGATAATATGTTGTGTAACGATTGAATTACGAAAAGCTTGATAGGTATTATGTTATACAGTTTATATATATGGTTTCATGATGATGATGATATTGCTTTCGTATATTGTTTTATGAATTTCACCGAGGTAAGTGAATGGTAAAGGTTTTATTATAAATAAAAGGATTTGTTGTAAATTATGCTCCATTGGTCTTTTTGTGTTTTCTACCCACCTTTACCTCCGTGACGGTGAGATATCGTGATGTCTTTACTGGGCTAGTGTAGCTCATTCCTTATTTAATCATTTCAGATCAAGAGGACATCGTTCCCGAGCTGGTTCCGCAGGAGGACGATGAAGGGGACGCCTAAAGACTCCATAGTCATATTCGTAGCTTTTACTTTCAAGTTTCTCCTTTAGGTAGTTTGATCTTTTATATTTTGTGAGCACGTTTTTGGTTTTAATGTAAGGGATGTTATTCAAATTTTGACTTCGCTTCCGCATTTGATATTTTTAATATACATTTCATTATGAATTTCCGGGGCTGCTACAATATCCCTTATTTGTCGATGTGTTTTGCAATAAATATCTCTATTATATTTCTTGATGTATGTATAACCTAATTGCATGACTTATGATTGATCTGTAAAGATGAGATATTGACATGTAAATGGTAGTTGATTAATGATGTTAATTTAAATATGAAAGGCTTACTAGGTACCCTGGGAAATGGTGGACAGACTAGATATATAGGGAACCCTACTACGAACATTTTCTCAGTCGTATGGGATTGAGAAGTTTTATACTATAAAGAATTTTGGAGATATGATTTATTGGACAGCGTATCGAGAATATGGTGTTCGAGGCCCATTACCGGGCGGGGTATAAAGATTCCGATTAATTGATAAATTGGATATTAAGTTCATGCATAGGAGGACATTCATATGAACTTCCAGAGGTACCTGTAAGCAGGCAAAAAGGAAAGTTGTTATTCTTGTTCACTTGTATATAAAATCATAATATTATTTGAGTTATTTTCTTTATAAGTCAATTTTGAAAACTAATAACGATAAGTGTGGAATAAACGGTTTTATATTAAATGAATTTACTAAAATTAAAGACTGCATTAGCTGTTTTATAGTTTTTACCAATCTTCGATTTTCTGCGTCAATGATTAGTTTGATATTTTTACTCTTCTAGTGCAGCTTATTCCCCTATTTAACTCTTTTAGATCAAGAAAATTAAGATCTAGATCCTAAATAAGAAGAGAGTTGCGTGAAAGGTTACCTTCCGGACCCAATCACAATAGTCAGCGGAGGTTAACCACATAGGATTTTAGTATCATTTTTGTTTCTGTTATTTTAAATCTTTTTAGGGATATTTTCGTAGCTCTATTGGGAATCTCAAATTACTGTGTAAGTAACGTAAACCCTAGTTATTATTTGCTTATGATATTTTAATATATATTCTTTTCCTTAAGGTTTCGGGCCTTTACGGTTGGTATCAGAGTTGTGTTCATCGAAACCATTATTTACAAAGAGATTTAAAAATACTGAAATACAACCCGATCCTCAACCTTTTCTTGTGAAATGTAGGTACAAGGATATGATTAGACGAAGACTCCCACTAAACCAAGCAATCTAGGAAAGGTTACTTCGAGAAAATGTTGATCGATTTTTTGATATGTTGGAGATACTTATCTCCGCCTAACAGACTCGGAGAGAAAGGAGGGAGCTGTCTGACCCTCCACCCCTGCAATGAGAAGATCTGGTGCCACCCATACAGGTCTATTCCTCCACTATATCATCCGGCACTGTCGCAGCACAATCCGGTATCCCCACCATACAATCAGGTGCCGCCAGGCCCCTCCCCAGCATAATCCAATCCTTTTTTCACATGACCTAAATCCACACATGATAGACCCAAACTACATTGAGAGGTACAAGAAACTAAACTCATCTACCTTTGCATAGACATCTTCCTTCGAAGAGGTCGAGTATTGATTGGCAAAGGTAGAGAAGGCATTCGTAACTCTTGGGATGGTTTTCAAACAGAAGGTTGTACTCACCACCTATATACTCGTGGGTGAGGTAGGTTACTAGTGGCAGCTAAAGTAGGCCACCATGTCTATTCCAGTCAGTTGGGAACAGTTCCTGATAGCCTTCAATATAGAGTATCTCTCAGATCATCTTCAACATTTGATTGAAATGGAGTTGCCACCCCTAGTCTAGGACGAAATGATCGTTTTAGAGTTTGCCCGAAGGTTCCTAGAGATGAGCTGGTATTCCCCTCAGAATATGATGGATGAAGGAAGAAAGGCAACAAAATTTAAGTGGGGCCTCCGTCTTGATATCAGGAAATAATTGTATGCGCTCGAGCTTAACATCTACTTAAAAGTTCTGGCCAAGGCACACGTACTAGAGAGGAATCTTCGTATCTTTTCTCCGGTAACGGACAATTTTAAACCTTCGGTTCCACAGAGCAAACCAGAATCTACTGCACCGGTTCAATAGAACAAGAGACATCAGCCTGTAACTCAAGTCCCTTCTTAGGCCTTGACAGTAGGAGGCCGCAAGACTTGCCAACACTGTGGTGAGGATCATGGAGACCGACTCTGCTATCTCCTCAAAAATGCATACCGCATATATTGAAGTGTCTAACACTATGCGAGAGAGTGCTCATGAAATAAGAATCATACCAGATATCCCATCTAGGGCAGAACATACACCATCACCTAACAGGATGTTGAAGCTGACCCGGACATGATACAAGATGCGTATACAATCTGTAACTACCTTGCATATTTTTTGATTGATACTAGTGCTTCATATTCTTTTGTCTCACATGCTTTTGTAAAAAAAAAATTAATGTGTTACTTAAAAATCTTGATTCTATGTTGTTTGTGTCTACTCCTGCCATGAGACACTATTAAGAGATGTCATATATAAAGCTTGTATCGTAGAGATAGCTGATAGAGAATTGAGTGTATACCTGATAGAAATAGACATAATTTTGATGTAATTCTGGGAATGAACTAGTTAGCAGCGTATCATACCACCGTAGATTATTTATGTAAGAGGCTTATATTCAATCTTCCCAATAAAGAGCCATTCATAAATTAATAAAAGTGTTAAATATTTTTTACCTCATAGTAATTGCTTCATTATATGACACTTAACTCGATTTTCTTTTCTACATTAGACCAAACTAAGAAAGAAATTTACATTCGAGAGATCCATGTGGTCCGAGAATTTTTGGATGTATTTTCTGATAAATTACCTGGATTGCAAGTGGATAGGTAAGAATGTACCATAGATCTTCAGCCTGGTACCCAGGCTATCTCAGTTTCCCCTTATCGTATGAGTCAGGTAAAGATAGAAAAGCTGTGAAAACAGATCTAATAATTGCAGGATAGTGGGTTTATCCAACACACTATATCTCCATAGGATGCTAGAGTCATATTTGCAAGGAAGGATGATGAGTTCTTGAGGTTGTGTATTGACTACAGGAGATTGAACAGAGTCACAATCAGGAAAAAGTATCCCTTCCCTTGGATTGATGATCTTTTCAATTAGTTACAAGGTGCCTAAGTTTTTTCTAAGATAGACTTACGTTTAGGTTACCATCAGGTAAAGATCAGGGCAAAGGACATTCATAAGACAGCCTTCAGAACCAGGTATAGACACTATGAGTTTTTAGTCATGCTATTTGGGCTAATCAATGTGTCAGACATTTTTACGGACTCAATGAAAAGAGTTTTTAGGCAATTCTTGAAACAATTTGTCATTATGTTCATTGATGATATCCTAATATATTCAAAGAGCAGAGATGAACATACTCATCACCTGACTCATATTTTATAAGTTCTCAAAGAAAAGAAGTTGCATGCAAAATTGAGTAAGTGTGGATTTTAACTTAAGCAGATTACCTTTTTAGGGCACATAATAATAAGGGATGGGGTGTTAGTGAATCTTGAGAAGGTTTAGATAGTACTCGATTTGGAAAAATTGACTTCGATTAAGAAGATCTGTAGCTTTCTGGATATGACAAGATATTATTACAAGTTTGAGGAATTATTTTCCAGCCTAGCCGCTCTATTGACTGGATTTATAAAGAAGAACGTCAAGTTTGAGTGGAATTGAAATTGCAAAAACAACTTTACAAAACTCAAAGAATGATCGAGTACAGCACTTGTGTTTGCTTTACCGAGTGAGACAGGTGGATACACAGTATATAGTGATGCCTCCTACTTGGGGTTCGGTTGTGTTCTGATGCAGCATGGGAAAGTTATAACCTACGGGCCCAGGCAGTTGAAGAGTCATTAGAAGAATTATCCTACTGACGATTTAGAACTTACCATTATTAACCATGCCCTGAAGATCTGGTGCCACTAATTATATGGGAAGACTTTTGAGATTTATACAGAGCAAAAGAGCTTAAAACATATATTGACTCAGAAAGATTTCAACATGCATAAGAGGCGTTGGATAAAGCTCTTTAAGGACTATGATTGCAAGATTTTGTATCACCCGAATAAGGACAATGCAGTAGCTAACGCACTCAGTACAAAAATGGCAGATATGTTGGTTCACTTAATGGTTTTTGAATGCAAGATACTAGGGGCTGCACAACATATACGGCTTCAGGACTTTAATAGGGTTATATATCTGACCCATCTAACTGTTTAACCCGAATTGATTCGGAGAATAATGAAAGTACAACTGATCGATTCCGTTCTAGCAGTTCTTAGGAAGGATTCAAAACAGAGAGTAAATCCAGAATTTTAAGTCTCTACCGATGGGTTGCTCAAGTTCCAGGATTAGGTGTGTGTCTTAGATGACAGTAAACTAAAAAGGAACATCATGAGAGAATCTCATACCTTAAAGTTCACCATGCATCCCGAAAGTATTAAGATGTACAAAAGTATACGATCTCGTTTTTGGTGGAGCGGGATGAAAAAAATTATCGATTTCGTCTGTAAATGGCTTGTATGTCAATAAATTAAGGTAGAGTATCAATGCTCAGACAGGTTACTTCAGCCATTACCGATCTCGAAGTGGAAGTAAAAATATATCACCATGAATTTTGTGACATGGTTGCCTAAGGCACGCTCGGGACATGATGTTATCTGGGTAATTGACGACCGACTCACTAAGTTCTCTCGCTTCTTAGCTATTAAAATGACCGACCCCTTAAACAAACTAGTAAGATTTTATATCTGGAAGATAGTGAGGTTACATAGAGTTTCGGTGACAGTGGTGCCTAACAGAGACCCAAGATTCATCTATCAGTTTTTGACCAACTTTCAGCAAACAGTGAGAATGAAACTATCCATCAGCATCAAATTCTACAGTCAAACTGGTGGGCAATCAGAACAGATATTTTGCACACTTGAGGATATACTTCGAGCTTGTGTTTTAGATTTCGGAGGCCATTGGTTATTTTATAATTTTTATCGAAAAGAACTCTATTAGTTATTTTATAATTTTTACCAACTTTCGATTTTCAACATCAGTAGTGTGATATTTTTGTTGGGTTATTGTAGCTCCTCAATCTATTTAACCGTTTCAGATGAAGAAGATCAAGATTCAGATCATAAACAACAAGAGAGTTGCGAGTAAATATTTTTTCTCGGGCTCCATCAGAGTTGCCAGCGGAGGTTAACCCCGTAAGATTTTAGTCTCATTTCTGTTTATGTTATTTTTATCTTTTTTAGGGATATTTTTGTAATATTATTAGACATATCAAATTATTGTATAAGTAATATAAAACTTAATTATTATTTAATTTCGCTATTTAAATATATATTATTTTTTAAAAAAAATTGGGACTTTACAATCAGTATCTTAATTCATCATCTAAAAATATTAGTTGTTAGTGTTTTTGATATTTTCGTATTACAAATTATATTATTAAATAGATTATACGCATACTTGTAATTCTAAATAAACAAAATCAGACACAACATGAATCAAATTCAAGGGAAATTAGTATATCATGTAACTTAAATTTTGTATTAGTTTTATGATTAAGCAATTAATCGTTATGTGTTGTATTTGTATTTTAGTAATTTAGTATGTAACTATCAATAATTCAAAATTTTCACACTATAAGATTTAAAATAAAATCTTATGCACTTATTAGCATCCTATATTACATTTTAATAACGTTAATAATTCTTTAAATTAAAACATGCAGACAGACAACTCCATTGTCATACTAATAATAAAATATTCTTCTTCAAAGATTGATACCGGCGAAAATTCCGAGAAGAGAATATAAATATGAATGGAAGGATTAAGGAGGTAGGGGATTTTGTGCCGTCATTGTACGTGGCACTGGCTGACTGTACACCGCGCCGCAGTCTGCGTTGGAAGTGTCGCGCATGCGCATCCACATCCACCAGACAGTGCAAAAGAGTCAGAACCCAACTTCATTGACAGTCATCTCTCGACGCGTCAGCGACGGATAGTGTTCCTCACGCGCCATTCATGAATTATTATTGTGTGTTAATCCAAATTTGGTCTTGATTCTTATTTTATGTTAAAAATAACAAAATACATAAATTTTAGTTTACACTTAAAATTTGGACAAGACCAAGTTAGTTGGAGTAAGAAATTAAGTTTAATTAAGTTTGTGCTAGAAATAATAATATATAAATAGTGGTGTTTAAATTTTGCTGTGTATCAAAAAATTTGGTCCATAATAGATTGAGAATGGTCCACCTCGAACGAGAATAAAATTTTAATTGGATTAAAAAACAAAAAATAAATTTTAATTTTAATTTTAATTTTAATTTTTTAATTAAAATACCAAACGGCAAAATAAAAAATACTGGTTCAGTTTCTACTTAAGATTAAAATAATACAATCTTTAATTTAATTCATCCGATATATATATATATATATTATAAATAAAATATTATATCAAAATTTTAATTGTTATAGAATATAATTATTATAAAATATTTTTTTTTAAAAAAAATATAATAAAGTCGTAAAAATTTAACTAATAAAATTATTATAACATAATCAACACAACAGTGAATTAAAATTTTAAATTTACTGAATTAAATATTATAAATATATCATTATAAGTTTATATAGTATATTTATTAAATAATAAATTATATATATTTAATAAAATTTAAATTTATAATATTTAAATAAATAAATAATATTTAATTCAGTTTTTAAATAATATTATGAAATAATTATTATAGTAAGTTATTTAACATCCATTGATCATCATGATCGTCATGCTTCTTCAATAAATAGAGAAGAAGAATCAAATTTCTCAAATAATAAAAATGTGTTTTGGTTCTTAAAGAATTTATCTCCTCACGTTTTTGGGGAAAAAAAAAAAAAAAACAAATTAAATAAAATGTTAATTTCATTGTTTTTCTTACTTTTTAATATTTAATTGAAATAAACCGTTAATTGATTCGTACCTAACCAGACACGACTTCTTATTGCAAATTTCATGTATCACATGCTATATCTAATATCGGGTCTCAATTGTCGTTTCCCCATGTAGAAAAATATATATATATATATATATATTTTTTTTTTGGGAAAAGGTTTTGTACATATGTAGGTAGAGATATTATATATATATATTTTTAAAGGATATTACATATATATATATATATGTATATATGTATACGAGCCGTATCATACTACCAACCTAACCCCATTGGCCCCCCATGCCACGTAATCTTTCACATGTACTAGGCATGCATGCATGAGGAGTGATCAGACAACTTTATTTGATTTCCTGTTACAACTCAATTTTCTTGCTTCACACCATTACCATACATATATAATCCTTATACTCAATATAATATTATATACATACATCAGATCTTCCACGACAGCTTTTCATGATTACTCTTCAGTTTCCACGCTGTGATTACCTCATGATCAAAAAGCCACCGTTGGATCAAGAGACCATAGAATCATCATCCCTAACTTTTGTGAGCAATCATGCATGGTCCCAAAAATCAACCAAGTTGCTAGAGAGGCATCATTGCATACATATACGGGCTAAAAGCTTAGGAACCTCAATCACATTATGCATATATACAAGCTGCTACTGCGAAGTGGGCCCAAACGCTTCGGCCAGATTGACTGCACGCTTGACGAGGAAGGCTTGTCTGACCATCATCATGACGTGGGGACCACCTATCAGATTCTGTGATGAATGATAGTTGATGATGATGCGCTGTGTGTGACCGTTTGATAAACCCGTCAGTATGAACTCGTACGTGTCGACACAGGGAGTGGGTTACGAAAGGAGTTAACATTGTGGCCGGCAATATTGGATTATTTTGAGTTATGCGGTGATCACTTCTGATTTGAGTTCACACAAATTTTCATTTATTTTTAGATTTCTTTAAATAACATTAAATTGATAATTAAAATGAATTGTTAACTAATAATATAGTTAATTCTTAAAATTAGAATAAAATATCAAATATGTTATTGCAAAATTGCAACTTCTATATAATATTTAATTACAAGTTGTATTACAATGACTCTAAAGTAATAAAAACAAATTCTAAATAATATTGTCTTATATCTTAGTTTCATTGATACATAGCTTATAACTATTATTTAACTTCAAATTCAAATTTTTTTACAAAAAATTATGTACATAAATCATTACTTCATTATACATTTTTAGTTATCAGGTATTAGATCTACAAATAGGATCGACTATTAAGACTGGCTTGTCCAATGAGAAGATCTTTTGAGTTTATCTCTTATTGAAATTCGAGACCTAATATTTTGCCCATGTAATCACTTTTCTTCCTTCATACTAAAACTATCTTTTCTTTTAAGTTATACTAGTTAGTAAATTTCTTTAACTCGTACTTTATAGATTGTTAAGACTTATAAGATTTGAGTTTTTTAATTGTCTATATTGTCAAGTAATAAATAATTATTTTTATTCTAATAGAAATTCTATATAATGTTATTATAACAGCAACTTAAGAACTAAAGAGATATTGTTTTCTTATTTTTTTTTTTTCATAATGAAAATTGCGTACATATAAATTTATATTGAGTAAGAGAGATTAAGTTAGTTATTAGTTTTGCTCAAACTTAACTAATTTCAACACTCTCTCTCAAGATAGACTCTAAATTGTATTTGTACACATATAAAACATAAATGAATAAAATATATAACAACAGATAAACTTTAATGAACTACTTGAAAGTTGACAGTGTAACCTGACTAGAAGGTTACACTTAAATAATCACGAACATATAAGAAAAGAGAGGGGATTATTCATGATTTATCCTTTTGGGAGGATAATTCTTGGTCTTGGATCATCGAATTTTGGAGAAGGATATTTCAATAACATGATATTTTACGTGCTCGGACTGCGTGGCTCCTTGAGACACTTCAGCTGCTGAGGTGTTAGACATTTATAGAATTAACAATTTAACCCCAAATCACTAGTTCTCTTTTGTTTTGGTTCTTTAAATTTTATAGTATCCCGTAATTTTTCTAAAATGTTTTCAATTTAATTCCTATGACATGTTCATATTTAATTAGCTATTATTATTATTAAATGATTTATTTTTTTAATCTAAATTATCATAAATAAATATTTGTGCACTAATTTTATTAAGTTACAAAGATATTCAAGCTCCATGTCTTTTGGGTCTCGGGATCTCAAACTCCGGGTCGTTACAATTTTTCTTCTTTAAAATAATTTGGTCCTCTAAATTTGTTATTTTTATTTACTTATTTACTATTATTATTATTATTATTATTATTATTATTATTATTACTATTATTATTATTTATACTTTATGTAGTCTGGAGGTTTCTCCTTATCACGGGTATTTTTGTGGGACTCTCTTCTACTAAATATGTACAAATCATCTTTCTTTCATCAATTTCTTTCCAACATATATGTGATCTATAAGGTTTGCCATAGAGTGCCTCGTAGAAAGGGAGTCAATTCAATTCTCAAAGATTATTAAACTTATGGGGCGATGAGGGTTTGATGATACTTCATTATAGATCTCTTAAAATATTTAATCTCCACAATGACTACTAATTTGATTATGTTGACCCTCATTTTTTTTTAATCTAATATCTCCCAACAATAATTCATGCAATTGCCATCACCATTCAACCCTGTCTGGAACCACCATACCTTTATTTGATTACCATCATGAAGTGTCTCCTAGAAATATATACCGTATCCTATTTCGACCACAAGATTAAGTCGTTAATTACCTAAGTGACGTCAACACCATAATATACTTACATCCTTTCCCAACATTTATAAGTCTACATAAATACTATTTGTTTTATAACTTTCAAAATTAATACGTGAATATTTTGGAAAATATTTTTCAACCTCTAATAAATATAATCATCGAATATATGAATTATTCTAATAACTTCGAACTTTGAACAATAGTTTTTTTTTTTTTAGTTCTTGTACCGTATATAACAATTTGTCAATACTAAGATTTTCTTGCTCCCAAATATTATTTAAGAAGTTTGAAGCAATGTTTTGGTATCCAAGTTCTTCTCTTTTACTCAAGTGACTTTATATATAAGTAATGCACCCTTAGTTGAATTAGAATGTGATTTTAAATTCATCAAAGTTGGGATAATTTCTAGAATATTCTAGTACTTGATTTGATTCTTTCAAGCATCTCCTTAAAATTTTAGCAGGTAATTATGTGATCCACCATTATTAATAGTGAAAATAATTAGAAGTCTTTGATAGAGGAGTCGAATAATAGTCTTGCTAAGATTGATTTTATTTTATTTTTACATGTTTTCAATCCTTTCTGAGTGAGGTACCACACCTTTAATTTTCAAAGATTCAAAGTGGTCATCCTTAGATATAACCCTAAGATATGCATCACGTTTTTGTCATATTATCAGTTGTAACACCCAAATAAATAAATAAAAATTTTATTTATTTATTTTTATTCTTTTTTATTTATTTGATTTTTTTATTTAACTTAGTTTAATTTAATTCAATGAAAATATAAATAATAAAAATGATAAAATTAGGTAAAAATATTATTTGGACTTAATTGAAATTGTTTTTGGGAAAAAGGGGTGAAAATTTAGATTCTGGGGGTGTTTTTGAAAAGAAAATCGGAAACCGAAGGTCAAAACGTAATTTAAAAAGTTGTGCCACGTCAGCACCACGTCAGCAGCCACGTCAGCAGCCCTAGCCAACCAGAACGCGCCGCGTGGCAAGGCAACACTGACCAGGAAACGTGCCATGTGGGCGATCAGCGTGTGCGCGATCGGACGGCCCAGATCAAACGTGCGCACGGACGACCCAGATCCACGCGCACGGACGGCCCATATTGCATCGCGATGAACAGCACAGATTTAATCTTAATTAAATCGCGATCGGACGGTCCAGATTCAATCTTGATGGACGGTCAAGAATAAAAGGCAATGGGTATAAATACCCCCACCCACACCTGACCAAAGAAACCCTAGCCGCCAGTGCTCGCCGGAGAAGAAGAACCAGACGCCGGAGGAGCCGGCCGCCGCCACCCGCCGCTGCACCGGGGAAGTTTCTGACCACCGATTGAGGTAATTTTTCTCTCCCTTACTCGTTTTTCGACGCTGAGTCCGCTTATGGCAAAGCCGGAGCCAAATCACTGGCCAAACGGCCGGAAAACCCAGCCAAAACCCAGTAGTGCCGCCGCGCCCCTCCTCAATTTTTGCCTCCGATGAGGCCCTTCCCGACCTCCGTTTGATGCAAATTTTATACCACTATGATCACCGTTCTTTTCTCTACAGGTTGATCAGAGCCAAACATCAAAACGCGACTTACGCCGGATGAGCCGCCGCACCCAAGAGCACAGCCACCGGTAAGTTTCGATTTTTCGGCCCACCGAGGGCCCTAGGGTTGTTCTATCGCGGGGACTGATGCAAGTGTGGTCAAATTCGGCTGAAAACGGCCAACACCGAGGTGAATCGCCGCTGCTTGCATCGCCGGAGCACGGTGGAGCCGCCTTGCCGGAATTGCAATATTGGCCGAAAGGGGCCCTAGGTCTAATTTGAAATTTTTTGAGACACGTGCAGGTACCAGTAGTGCGTTTCAGTCCCCGAAAAAAATTCAGAAAAAATTAAGGACAGCCTGTAGGCGCCCTGTAGAGCCGTATTCAGACCCCGAAACAAGTAAGGACCTCTCACTCTATTTCCCATCATGGTATTAAAGCTAAATAAATAATTAAACTGTACTGTGTGACTTTATAGATGTATAATTGATTTAGGTTGCCAATGAAGCCCGAGTCTGATACTGTGTTCGTATATTATTGTTCGATTTATTTTTTAATATTAAATGCAGTATGATATTTGATGTAATTATATTATGATCCCGTATGCATGAATTATGGTTTCTTGATTATGGTCGGTATTATACTTAACCCGATACTGTGTTGTCTTGTTTGGTGTCCATTACTGGTTTACATGTTGTGTCTGTTTGGTTGATTGAAATCAAGAAAAAGGTCAAAAAGGTTATGTGGATTGATAGTGAATAATGTGGACAGCCTGACTAGATATCCTGGGAGATGGTGGACGGACCAGGTCCGTAGGGAACCCTACCGGGAACGTGGTCTCTCATACTGGACCGGGTATGGAGATCTTATGTGTTTTGGCGCCCATACCAGACGGGGTATGAGGACGGCTCGTTTCACCCTCATACCGGAAAGAGTATTGAGGTTCATGGTTTTGGTGCCCATACCGGACGGGGCATGGGGACGGCTCTGGAATCAGGTTATAAATGTTAAGGGTTCACGGGTAGCGGGACCCCTATGGATTCCCATGGATACTAGTAAGCTGGTAAATAAGGAAAATGTGTTGTTTAATGATTGAAACGCAAAGGTGTGGTAAGTATTTTGTTATACAGTTCATATGATTTCATGATGATGATAGTGTTATTGCTTTCATATGTTGTTTTATGGACCTCACCGAGATAAGTGGACAGTAAAGATTTTTATGTTAATAAACGAGTTTATTATAAATTTGCTCTATTGGTCTTTTTGTGTTTTCTACCCACCTTTACTTCCGTAACAGTCAGATAGTGTGATGTCTTTACATGGCTGGTGTAGCTCATTCTTTATTTAACTATTTCAGATCATGAAGACGTTGTTCCCGAGCCCGTTCCACAGGAAGACGACGAAGGGGACGCCTAAAGACTGCGTAGTTATATTTATAGTTCTTATTTTCGAGTATCTCTTTTAGTTAGTTTGTTCTTTTATATTTTGAGCACATTTTTTGTTTTAGTGTAAGGGATGTTAATCAAAATTTTTATTACACTTCCACATTTGATATTTTTAATACACATATTTCATTCTAAATTTCTATATTGTCAAGTAATAAATAACTATTTTTTTCTAATACTAATGATATATAATGTTATTATAGCAACAACTTAAGAACAAAAGAGAGTTTGTTTTCTTATTTCTTTTCATAATGAAAATTACATATATATAAACTTGTATTATGTAAGAGAGATTAAGTTAGTTATTAGTTTATACGCATTTGAAACATAAATGAAAAAATATAATCAAAACACATTTAAAAGTTGATAATGCAATTTAGCTAAAAGATCATGCTTACTGCACTTAAACAATCACGAACAAATAAGAAAATATGGGCGATTATTCATGATTTATCCTTTTGAAAGGATATTTTCGGGTCTTGGATCATCGAATTTTGAAGATGGATGTTTCAGTGACAAGAAGAACAATGGGGTCATTTGACAACCATTCTGGAGGGTGTTATTCTTCAAATAAACACACAGGACAAATTAATTTGGAAATGAGATTAGCATGGTTGAAGAACTGAAAGTCAAGTTTGGTAAGCAAAAATCTCATTAGAAGTGAAAGTCTTTGTGTCACAAATTTCAAAGGCAAGGCTACATTCGATAAAAAACCCACGATATGCTTATTGAAGTAGATTAAAGAATATAGAAAACATGAGGAAATAAACAGATGAAATAAAGGAAATGCGAAGGAAACTAGATCATATAAACTTTGCTTAAAATTAAGTCAAATAATTTTCTCTTGTTGCTGTTTTCAAGCAAATGCTTCTTAGGTAGTTAAAAGCAGCAATTGAACTTTTTTGTATATACATCAGTCAAGAAAAAACATTAAAAAATTCAATTTTCATTTAGCAAACTAATATGTGGTTTTTTTCTCACATTAAGAAAATAACTTTCAATTCAATTTAGTTTCTGGTTGGGAACGATTGATTGGTTCTAGAGCCATTATGACTAACAAAGAGAGAATAGAGAATTTGGAAGTCAGATTTGGCGGAGTGCAGGACAGCATGAGCTTGATGGAGGTAGGTTTTGTTGATAAGTTCCATCAAATTGCGGACACCCTCCAGCGACTATCAAACACCTTGGTGTTAAACATAGAAGGTTCTAACAACAATATCCTCGATTTGAGCTTGCTAGAAGTGACTATACCACAATTACAACATCGAAAAAACTGACGATGGCAAATAGATGTTTTAATCCAAGATTGTAAACCTCGAATTTCTCACATACTCTGGTGACGACTCGACTGAGTAGTTTAACCGTGTGGAATAGTTATTAAAATATTAGGGCACCGCCACAGATCAAAAATTTTCACAGGCCTCATTCCATACATATCGTGGGCCCAATATGGCCCAACAGACTGTGAAGATTTTGATGAGATCCAATCACAAGTGTGATAACAAGAGACATAAATTGATGGGCATAAAAAATTGATCTACCTTTACTTATAAAATCTCTTTATATATACAAAGAAAGAAACTATACAAATAGACTAATTGGGAAAATAGACTAAATAGGAAATATACAAATTAAGTACTTAATTACATAAATATATTAAGGAATGCCAAAATTATGGAATTACCATCGCCACAATTATAGCAAATTATGTTGATAGAATTAACATTACCATAACTATAGTTAATTATATTGACAGAGTGAAGCAGACTTGCTCGAATACTCAAAGGAATTTGAGAGTCTAGGTAACTGGGTGCAACACTGGACCCACAAAACCTTAATGAGCACGTTCATTGGCATAGTCAAGGCTGAAATTGCAAAGACAATCGAATGTTAAGGCCCAAAAGCCTGAAGAAAGCTATCAACCTGACCCGAATAAGGGAAGATCAACTAAATCGGTAGACACGATTTGTCTAGTATGGGAAAAACTCTCTCTATCTTTGATTTGAAACCTTAGCCCCTAGAAACGCCAATCGAGGCATCTATCCTTGAACGAGATGTAGTGGTGACGAGTACAAGGGTTGTGTTTCCACTATGATGAGAAGTTCATGACTAACCATAAGTGTCGCTGACAGCAACACTTGGTATTAGAAGGAGTTGAATAAGATAAAGAGAATGTTAGAGCTGATGAGCCACATATCTCCCTCTATACCCTCAAGTGGTGGCCGAATGCTAGAACAATGAAGGTCGTTGCCATCATGGTCCTCAATGACAGTGGTGGTGTCGGTTTGACCTTGCATGTTAGAGTCACAAATAGCAGTCCGATGAAGTGCCAATGATGATTTATTAACATTCTTATCCTAATATAAGGTATTCCTTTCAGTATCACTCTCTATGATTTGTCATTAATCGGGTTTGATGGGGTGTTAAGAGTGTAGTGGCTGGAGGAACTAGGGGACAGTTGCCTGCTATTGGAAAGAAGTGACCATGAAATTTTTTCGGGACAACCACATTCAAAGGCTGCAAGGGCTCGATGCACCGCCCATCCAGCCTGTATCTAATAAGGAAATGGCTAAAAAAATGAACTTGTGTCACTCACTATTTCTCATCAGTGTGCTACCTGACTAAGAACCAAATTTTGTCGGGCTTGAAATAGATATGCAGACCTTGTTGACTGAATATGAGAAAAAATTTTAGGAGACTGACCAACTGTGACCAGTAAGAAAAATTAACCATCACATTAATATAAAAAAAGAGACCGAATCGATCATTGTGCGACCATACAAGTAATGTTACTTAAAAAAAAAGAAATTGAAAAAAAAGTTAATGACATTCTTAAGTTGGGACTCATTAGGCCAAAGTTCTAACCCCTTTTCATCACCTGTATTGTCATTAAGATATGAGGATGACACATGGCAGCTCAGCACTGATGATAGGGCTCTCAATATGGTCATGATTAAAGAGCACTTCCTTATCTGTACAATGGAAGATATGTTAGACGAGTTACATTATGCAACCTTCTTCACTGAGCTAGATCTGATGGCTAGATGTCATCAAGTTAGTGTACTAAATCTACACAAAACTATATTTTGTTCTCACAATGGCTATTATGAATATCTGGTCATGCTTTTCGGTTATGTAATGTTCATTCGATATTCTAGGCTATCATGAATGCAATATTTTGATCATAATTACATAAGTTTATCTTGAATTTTTCCATTATATTTTAGTATCTAGTTGGAGGTGGATCCAACATTTTGATCATGTTAAATAGGTCGTGGACATCGTAAGAGGTCACCACTTCTATGTCAAGCTCAAGAAGTGTTTATTCGACCGCCAAGAACTAGAGTATCTAGGCAATATTGTTACTTTTCACAAGTTAAACTTATGCAAATAATGATCAGTTGGCCTAGACCTAAAAACATCACATGATTACGAGGATTCTTTAGGCTAACCAGCTATTATAGAAAGTTATAAGGATCTAAGTGCAAATAGAGAAGAATAAACTAAGAAATACAATATCTACTGGGTTGCATGAAAAGAACGATGAAAATATGTGTATGAAATTCAATCCTGAGATGTCTTTAATCTTTTTAAATTCTTAGTTAACTAGCTACTTCTCTTTCATCTTCAGTTAATGAATTTAAGAATTTCCTCTACAACCCTTTGGACCTCCATAGAAGATGAACTATCTTTTTACTTGTTCATATATCTTTTTTTCTATATAAATCACCCATCTTTTTATATGTAACGAACTAATGAATGAAGTATTTTTAATATACTATCACTATCTCTCTCAAATTTATATCTATATTTCTTCTCTTATTTTCTCTCTCTTTCTCTTGCTATTCTAACTCTATCTCTCTCAAATCCTTCTATTTGTCCTCTCACTCTCCATCAATTTCCCTCAATTTTGAATACATACTTTTTTATACCAGAACCATATACCTGGGTCTTGAAAAAAATTTATCCTCAACTGTGGAATAATGACTTGAATGCTTATAAATTTGTCAAAAAAGGACGGTTTAAATGGAATGAAGAAGCAAAAAAAACCTTAGAAAGGTTGAAGCACACCCTAACCACAATGCCAACCTTAGCATTGCCCAATTTCATTGAACCTTTTGTAATTGAAAAAGATAACTCCAATGATGGAATTAAAGAAATTCTCACTCAACGTGGGCAACCTATTGCCTATATGAGCAAGACCTTGTAGATCTTTAAACAAACCTGGTCCACTTATGCAAAAGATATGTTAGTCATTATAGTGGAAGTGAGGCTTTGGTGGCCCTATTTTATGGACCATAAATTTTTCATCCAGATTGACAAAAAAGGTAAAAATATCTACTAGATCAATGTATCACCACCCCTGGAAAATAGTAATTGATGTCTAAGCTATTTAGATATAATTATGAATTTATTTAAAAGCCACACAAGGAGAATTCCATAAATATACACCTTCATGAAAAGAGGGTAATCCGAGTTTTAACCCTTTTTGTTCCACAGAGTGACATAAGGGATCAAATTTGGGATTTTCCTTAAGGGATATCGGTAAGGAATTGGAATGTAATAATATCGATTCATATAGATAAAGAAGAAAAGGTTCATATACAGGAAGTATCCGATCGCCCCAACGTGCAGAGAATTGGAAAATTGGCTACTGAAAATCCCAGTAGGCCTTATACTTGGACAAATAGACTCATATATTACAAGGACCTTACCGATCCCATGTAAAATGTGGGATGACATTACCATGAATTTCAATTTTTTAGTTTATCATCTCAGAAAATCAATACATTTTGTCGCTCTAACTCATCCATTCCCAACAAAGATAGTCGTCAAGAAATTTATTGAATACATAATTAAATTGCAAGGTATCCCTAGATCTATTATAAGTCACCGAGATCCTATATTCATTATCCACTTATGGTGTGAACTATTCAAACTATCAGGAACACAACTCAAGATGAGCATTTTATAACATCCATAAATAGATGACGAATATGAAGTTGTCAACAGGTGTGTAGAGCAATACCTACGGTGCCTTGGTCATCAACAACTTCGAAAATTGAGCACATTGCTCTTATTGGTAGAAATTTGGTACAAGACTATATTTCACTCTTCTATTGCCATGACATTTAAAGCACTATACGGAAGTTTCTCACTTACCATTCCGCAGTATCACATAGTATCCGCACATGTTGATGAGATTGATGGACAACTTGCCACTAAAGATTAGATACTTCATCAATTCAAAGTTAACTTACACGCAACAAATAATTGAATGCAACAGGTCACTAAATCAAATAGGCTTGATGCGGAATTTCAAGAAGGGGAATGAGTTTTCCTCAAACTTTATCTTTACTGCCAACAAACAACCTTTAAACAGGCGTTTTAAAACCTAGCATGTCACTTTTACAAGCATATCAGATTGAACCTTTTTGTATTCAAAGCATTCAAGAACAAATAATAAGATATTCAGTTTTCATTTAGTAAACAAATATGTTGTTTTTTCCTCACCCTAAGAGAATAACTTTCAGTTTAATTTAGTTTTCAATCAGGACCGATCACTGCCCAAGGTTAAATATATCAATCAATGCAATTTGAGACTGGACCTATTTAATGTGTGCCCTTTGTGTTGTAAGATGATGAATCTATCAACCAAATTTTATTAAAATGTGGTTGAATTTAGAAAATTTGGTGTTTTTGTCCCAATTAGTGTAGTATTTCTTAGTCTAACTCAAATTTTATCATTTAGTTATTTTATTCTTGGTCTACAATGACTAGGGAATGTGATTATAAAAAAGTGATTAATGTTCTCTTATGTGTGATGGTTTGGTCTATATGTTTGGCTATGGATGAGAGTGTTTTACAACAAAATGCTTTTATTGTGATGGAAATTAGTCAACTCATCAAAATAAGACTTTTATGGTGGGTAAACGTTTTCTAAAAAAACTTGATAGGTGCACTATCAATGAATTATTTCTATCCATGGAGAATGTGAATAATAAAAATTCTAACTCTTATTTGCCATAGCCAAGTAAGTGAAAACTTGCCTAAAAATGTTTGTTTATATTCAATGTGGATGTCTCAATATAGAAAAAATTGGACCCAACAAATATTGACAATTGTTTGAGAGACCATGATGATTTAATTAGAAATATTTCCTCGAAGAATCTTGATTCTAATATTATCAAGTTTTTTACTATCAAGAAAGCCATTATGGTTATCTTACATTGAACAAGAAAAATGATGATCCCCAAAGATCTCGATGCATTCTAGTAAAGAACCCACGATACATGGAGTAGAAAGGATCCCTAAATTGATGGATTAAGCGGTCATAGCATCTGCTGCCCACCACTGCCCATAGTTGCTTAAATTTCTGCATTTCTTCTTATCTACTTAATTTCTTATATTTATTCTTATATGTAATCCGTAGGAGTAGGAACAATTATTTCCCATTTTGTATTTAAATTGCGGCAAGGCCATGAATAAAAATAAATCATGATTTCAGCTGTACATGGGTGATTCTCACCTTCACAGAGAAACTTTTAGTTTGCATTATCATTCTTATTGGGACCTATCAGTGGTATCAGAGTCTAGTTTGGAGATCAGTAGAACAACTCAAATGGAGTCGAATAAGGAGTGAATCGAGAATCTTGAGGCCAGCATGGGCGGATTGCAAGACAGTGTCAGTCAGCTGAAAGTTGGGATGGTCAACAAGCTACGATTGATAGAAGAAAATTTACAACGACTTTCAATACCGTGACGTCTAGTTGAGAGGGTCTCGCAAGCCATTCTCTTAGGCACCCGGGGTCAGTACGGCTAAAATGGGAAACAAAAGATGAAAGGCCAGAAGCGAGTCAGTAAGCTACTCCAAGTTCGCCTTAGTCGCCTTCCACCTTGAGGGGTAGGCCAACCAATGGTTGCAATCACTGTAAAGGGCAAACAGAGAAGAGCTCCGAGTATTGACCTAGTTCGGACTTACCGAAGAGCTCCAGGCCCACTTTAGGCCAACCAAATACGAGGACTTTGACAAGGCCTTATCTAAGATTAGACAGGTGGGCTGGTTGAGGGACTACCATAAGGAGTTCGAGAGATTGGGCAATCAGTTACAGGGCTGGACCCAAAAAGCCCTTGTTGGGACTTTATCGATGGGCTTAAGCCTAACATCGCAGACAGGATACAAATGTTCAAGCCTAGGAACCCTGAAGGAAGTAATTAGGTTGGCTCAAATAAATGAGGAATAACTGGCCCAACAGACAAGGATCTAACGGGTCGGACGAAACCCATTTTTTGCCTCAGCAACTAGCCCTCCTTAAAACCCCGCACTTGAAGGGAGTGAGTCGAAACAACTGTCTTGGGGCGAGGTCCAGTGGCGACGCACCCAAGGACTGTGTTTTAATTATGATGAGCAGTTCATGACTGGGCACCGATGCTGACAACAATGGCTTCAATTGTGACGAGCGATTCTCTCGACGCCTTCACTAGATGGACCACGAACCACACGTTATGAGTCACTTCCACCGTCAATAAGCAACATGTTGTGGCCCTAATCGATAGCAGGTCCACTCACAACTTCATAGTGAGAGGTTGGCAAACGGGATAAGATTAACTGCTGTGCCGAAGAAACCCTTTTTTATTTGCCCTTTTCGATTCGGGTAGCCAATGGTCCGTAGTTGCAGTATAAGGGGAGGTTTGAGCAAGTAGTCGTCGAACTCCAAGGTATCCCCTTCTCTCTGACTTTGTATGTTTCATCACTAGTGAGGCTTGACTTGGTCATAGGTATCCAGTGGTTGAAACAGTTAGGTACCATTTGTGTGACTGGAAGTAAAGGATAATGGAGTTTACTTGGGATGGCCAAGTTCGAAAATTGCAAGGAGTTGCACTTAAAACATTCAGCCCCCTTCCTTAAAGGCAACATCGAAGATGTTCAGGTAATAACCAGGTGCCCTCGCCATCTCTTTGAACACCGTCGTAGAAGGCAACGATGTGTCCGAACCGGTCCTATAAAAATTACTATATTAATTCGAGGACTTTTTCAAAGAGCCAGACTGATTGCAATTTGTTCGAGAGATCGACCTTTAAATCAACCTGAGGGAAAACATAGAACTAGTAAATGTAAGACCCTATATATACGCGGTTTTTTCAAAAACCTAAAATTGAAAAATAGGTGCAAGAGATGTAAAAGATGGGGTTAATCAAACCAAGCATTATAGCCCATTCTTTTCGCATGTGTTACTTATCAAGAAGAACGATAGAACTTGGTAGTTTTCGACAGACTATAGAGCCCTCAACTCGATCACAACTTAGAACAAATTTCCCCTTCCGATAATCGAAGACATGCTGGATGCACTCCATGGAGCCGTTTACTTCACCAAACTGGACCTTACCTCAGGGTACCATCAAGTTCGGGTACACCTGGAAGACACACATAAAACGACATTTGGCACCCACAATGGCCACTATGAATACTTGGTGATATCGTTTGGTCGTTGCAATGCACTGTCTACCTTTCAGGTGCTTATGAACTCCATATTCAGACCGCATATGAGCAATTTCATCTTGGTATTCTTCGACAATATTCTGATTTATAGCCCCAACTCGGCACCTCACTTGGAACATATAAGGGTAACCTTCAGAATTTTGAGACAGTAGAAGTTCTTCGTCAAAATGAAGAAGTGTCTTTTTGGGAAGTAGAAGTTAGAATACCTAGGGCATATCATCACTCCACATGGAATGAAGGTCGATCAAGAAAAAATAACCACCATGCTGTATTGGCCGTGACACAACAACATAGTCGAGCTTCGGGGGTTTCTGGGGTTAACTAGATATTACAGGAATGTTGTTCAATGTTATGGAATGATCGCACGACCACTCACCAACTTGTTAAAAGTGGGACAGTTCAATTGGAGCCCTAAAGCAGAAGCTGCTTTCTCCGAACTTGAGCAGACCATGACAACAACCCTGACCCTTAGCTTACCCAACTTCAAAGAAGTTTTCATAGTTGAAACAGATGCCTCAAGAGAGGGGATTTGTGCAATCTTAACACGACAAGGGAAACCAGTCACCTACCTTAGTCGAACACTGGGTACCTCCAAAAAGTCGTGGTATACCTACGCCAAATACGCACTGAAAATTATAATAGCTGTCCAAACATGACGCCCTTGCTTGATGGGCAGAAAGTTCTACATCCAAACTAACCACTATAGCCTGAAATACCTACTCAACCAACGCATCACCACTCCTGAACAGTAAATATGGGTATCCAAATCATTTGGCTATGATTATGAAATTAGTTACAGATCAGGAAATGAAAACAAGGCCGCTGATGCTCTCTCACGCCAAGTTAATGGACCATCTCTTGACACTTCATTTATTTACAAAAATCAGGTTTGGGAGGATATCAAAGTATAAACAGAGCAACAACCATACATGAAAAAAATTAAAGACTTGGCACTCAATAACCCCGGACATCAATACAGCTTTCGGGACGGCCTGGTTCTCTATAAGGGGCGAGTGTAATTTCACCAGAATCTCCACTCATCCCTCAACTCTTTCTACCATACCATGATTCTCCACTCGGCAGACATTCTGGAGTCCTTCGAGCACAACAGCTCCACTGGCCCTCCATGCACAAAAAGGGTCTCGAAATATGTGTCGGCCTGCGAAACTTGCCAAAGAGGTAAGTCGGAAATAGTTACCCGAGTAGGACTTTTGCAAGCACTTCCCATCCCATATCAAGTTTGAGATGACATTACAATAGATTTTATTGAAGGGCTATTGCCATCTCAAGGAAATAAAACTATTTTTATGGTCATTGATTGTCTCAGTGAATCAGCTCACTTCTTGGCTCTGTCACACCGTTATACCATAAAAATAATCACCGATAAGTTTGTTGACAGTGTAGTCAAGCTCCACTACATGTCAAAAATAATTGTAAGTGATTAGGATCTTTTTTTTATCCGTCTTTTTTAACAGGAATTCTTTAAAAGATCTGGCACTAACTTGAAAATGAGTTCCGCCTATCACTCACAAATGGATGGGCAATCCGAAGTTGTGAACCGGTGCCTTGAATAATATCTACAGTGTCTCACCAATCAAAGGCCAAACAAATGGCATTCGCTCCTGCCTTGGGCCGAATTCTGGTACAACACATTTCAATCCTTAATCGGCATGACACCCTACCAAGCTCTCTACGATCGAGTGCCACCAACCATTCCCCACTATCAGTTGGGTATTACTTTGTTGCTGAAGTAGATCAGCAACTCACAGCCAAAAATGACATCTTAGAGCAGCTCAAAAATAAATCTACAAGCTGCCAATAATCGCATGCAAGAACTGGCCAATCTTAAATGATGCCATGTTGAATTTAAAGAAGGAGATTGGGTCTTCCTGAAGCTTCAACCCTACCAACAACAAACTATCTTCAAACATGCACTTTAAAAGTTGGCATGTTTATTTTATGGGCCTTTTCAGATTGAAAAACGCATCAGTCCAATTGCATACAAGTTCAAACTCCTGAAGGAACTCACATTCATCCCGTCTTCAATGTCTCATTACTTAAAAAATAGTTGGGAGACTCCAGACTCGCCACTGAAAACTTGCCCACTATCAACGAGGATGACAACATCCTCATTCTCCTTTAAGCCATTTTAGACACTAGATGGACTCGAAAGGGATCTAAGTGCACAGAGGAATGCCTAGTTCAATGGATGCATGTGCCACCCGAACATGCAACTTGAGAGAATTCCACTGAATTACAGGAACGAGTTGTCAACTGGAACCTTGAGGACAAGGTTCCTCTGAAAGGGGGAGGTGTTAATGAGCCCCGAAGATCTCGACGCATTCCAGTAAAGAACCCACGACACATGGAGTATAAAGTATCCCTAAACTGATGGATGAGGCGGTGACAGCAACTACTGCCCACCACTACCCATAGTTGCTTAAATTTATGCATTTCTTCTTATCATCTTAATTTCTTGCATTTATTCTTATCTGTAATTCGTTGGAGTAGGAACAGTTATTTCTCATTTTATATTTAAATCACACAGTAAGGCTATGAATAAAAACATATTCTTGCTTTCGCAGAGAAATTTTTAGTTTGTAATATCGTTATGACTGAGACCTATCAAAAAACAAGAAAGTTCTTGAAATTGGATGAAGTAATTGCTCTTTTGTCATATTATAGCAGCATCTAATTATGTTTAATTTGTTATTGTAATATTTAGGATCTCATCTTTGATTATTATGTTAATGAAATTGTTATTCACACACAAAGTAAAGAATAAAAATAAGAAATTTATTAATAATATGTCTTTCATAGGCAAGTGATAATAAAAACTTTCTTAGTTTAGGTTATACGAGTTGGGAGATGTATTTTTTTTTTTTTTTTTTTTGAATTTATGTAGATCACATACAGCTTTTTTCAAAGTTTTATCTTAGCTAAAGAAACGGAGGAGAAAGAAGAAACGAAAGAAGCCAAAAGTATAAAATGTAAAGATAACATATATATATATATATGGTGATGGCAGTATCTTGAAATTCAAGATTTTCTGTCTTTGTCATTTACTCAATGATGGATAAATATTAATTTACGTTCTGTTCTGAAGTAGCTGCGGTCTAGGCTATATTGTTGCTACACAATGTATATGCTATATGCTCTATCTATATATATAGCTATTCGGGTTGGTGGGGGGGGGGGCTGTCAAAAATATTCAAGGGGAATAGATTGCTTTTTATTTTGCGAGACAAAAGTACTGCTTCCCATGTGTATCAACATGCCTTAATATACATGCTATATATATATATATATATGTGTGTGTGTGTGTGTGTGTACTTTGCAAAAACTTGCATGATGGTTATTAATTTGAGCGATGGCAGCCGAGAGAGTTTAAGAGTGAATTTTATCAAATTCTAATTTCATAACCCGTCCTATAAAACCCGAGTTCAAATTTAGAGTCATTTTATTATATTAATATATTTATATTAATAAAGAAGTAAAAATATTTGCCCAGATATATAAATATAATTATATTTTATTTCTTTATATAAATACACCGATGAAGTTTAATAATATCAAATTCGAATCAACCCCCATATATTTTTGTAAAGAAAATAGCTGGTTACTGTGTCATTTGATCTTTTTTTTTTTTAAAAAAAAAAAACCAAATTAATAAAAAAAATGGTAATAATCACAGAATTCAAAACTTGAATTGGATCATGATGGAATTCGATAGATATGGTTAAAAGATGTGATGATAAGGTTTAAAATTACAGTCGGTCCCGTTAAGAAACAAATGCACTTTATTCACCTCACAATTTTCAACTACCTTTTAATCTTCCATCGTCTTCTTCAAGCCACCTTCCTCCCCCCCCCCCCCCCCCCCCAGAAACACACACACACACACATATATATATATATATATATATCACACCAAATGTGATATGGGTTTGATTTCATTTTTAATTCTAATAATTTACTTTGAAATTTTATCTGGAAATCAATAATATATTTTGATAAAATTTTGTTATTGTTGTTTCTTTTTTGGGAATACAAAGCATAACGATTGCCCGCCCAAGCTAGCCATAGAATCTTTCATTTGAACCAAATTTTGGACAGCAAAAAGCCAAACTATACATATTATATATTAATCTAAATCCATTGAAAAATTTAAAAAAAAAAAAAAGATTATTCTACTTTAGACCAAAAATTAAAACATAACATTCCCCCCCCCCCCCCCCCCCCCCTATTTGTTTTAAAGAAAATTATTTTGGAGGGAATATAACATAGTCCTTTCCATATTATTATTATTAATTATCATAATTTCTTACTTAATTTATCATGAATTCAAATTTAAATTTTATATTATTAATTTTTAAATAGAGTTAAATTTTTAAATTTATCTTTTTATTAAAAATTAAATATCTATTAAAATATAACGTAATATATATATATATAAAATGTACGTTAACAATAAAATTAAAAATATAACCGTCATGACAAAAACCGATGTTTATATGTACAAAAAATGGCACGTGAGGATGATGCGGCGGATGTTTGGTTATAAAACGGTTTAGAGAGGGATTTGGTTCAGCAACGAGAGTAACGTGGATGAGGTGGCACGTGACAAGGATGGTGGTGGTGGTGGTGGTGTGAGGAATCGATCCTTTGCTTGTGGGGGGCGAGCGAGTGGAGCCCACCCTCTGGGGCCCGCAAATGGAGTGGTGTTTGGTTATTCCTTCGGCTTCTTTATCGAAAACCCCAAAATTATTCTGTCTCTGTCTTTGGAGCTTGTGTCACGTCAAACGCGAGTCCATGTGACGACTACGCCGCGATTTCTGACGTATACACATCCGACGGCTGTGATTTCCCCAATGACAATGACATCACCGCCATTGATTTGCCAGCTGAGTGTTAGTCAAGCTGATGTAAGATCCGGGCCCACTGTTTCAACATTCACCAGACACAGTGGTGACCCACCGTACGTTTTAACCCACCGACCGTAACTCTACATACAATCATACCATATCAAAACTCCTCTCTCTCTCTCTCTCTCTCTCTCTATATATATATATATATATGTACTCTGTACTCATAATACTCCTGTATATACTCCTATACAAATATACGGCCATTGCCTTTTTCTTCCTTCTTATTCACAGCCATTCCTCCATCCCTCACAACCCACTCTCTTCTCACTCACTCACTCCTCACTCTTTCTTCATCTTCCCATTAAGGCTTTCATCTGTTTTCAGTTTGCAAAACTGGTATTGCCCGTCTCTTTATTACCATATTTGACTCATGGGTCTTACTTCTCTGCAAGTTTGCATGGATTCATCTGATTGGCTACTGGTATGCCCTTAAATGCCATGCATTTCATTCTCTCATCAAATATACATATATATATATGTAATGTTTTAATTCGACTAGCTATACCATCAAGTACTACTTAATTTATGGCCAAGAACTCTTTCTAGAGAGCATTACATTGTTTAAGCTAGATGTTCTTGGTGGGAGGATTTTAACAGTTTTTTTTTTTTTTTTTTATTATGTTCATGTAATGTTATTATATATGCGAGATTAATTTCTCAACTATTCTTGATCTTGTTGGTGTGGTTAACTCTGTAAAGAAAGTACATGGATGACCTTATTTTTTAGAGACAATGCGTTAATTTGTTTTTCCAGATAATTTATTTATCTGTTGATATCTGTTCAGCACCAGGATGAATTCATGAATTGATGTCACCTTAGGTGGCAAAATTATTCATATATGCGCATATATAGATATTTATAAACACAGAAAATCTGCTTTCATATTTTTACTATTTAATCGTATTGAACAATGTTTAGTACTGCATTGTCTGAAACAAGAGGAAACAATGCTGTATTTGGCAAAATATTAAAAGAAACTGCATATGTAAGGAAGATGTCATATATATATATATATATATATATTAAGAATAAGTGAAATGATACTAAATGTTTTATTGTTTTTACTGAATTTGGAAGCTAAACTTCTACACGCATTTTACTACTTTTAATTCATTGTTGGGTTCCGGAAATGTGATCCTTGCCGTTTTAATATAGATATACACTCATGTGGTTGCTGATAGTGCGTGAATATGAGAGTACACACACACACACACACACACACACACACACACACACACACACACACACACACACACACACACACACACACACACACACATACACATTCATACAGCTAGGCGGAGGTAAGTTGGGTAGATATATATAACATGAAAAATATAAAAAAAAAAAAAGAGAGAGGAATATTTAGTCCTGCTATTATTATTTGACACCTGAAAAGGAACAAAGAATGTCTAGTCATCCAAGACAAAATCAATCTGACACAAAACCTTCTCTCTCAGGGCACGATTCACGAGGATCAGTCAGGCATGGATTCTTCGTCACCCCCGTCTGGTGACATGCTCACATGTTCAAGACCATTGATGGAGAGAAGGCTTAGACCCCAGCATGATCAAGCTCTCAAGTGTCCCAGATGTGACTCCACTCACACCAAATTCTGCTACTACAACAACTACAGCCTATCCCAGCCCAGGTACTTCTGCAAAACCTGTCGCCGTTACTGGACCAAAGGTGGCACTCTCCGAAACATCCCTGTCGGCGGTGGTTGTCGGAAAAACAAGAAGGTTTCTGCAACTTCATCCAAGAAAGCTAACGATCATCATCATCAGTCTATCAATCAAATTAGTACTCCTGGTTCATCTTCCTCTCATCATAATCATAATCCCACTGATCTGCACCTCTCGTTTCCTGATGTTCAGTTTTCGCAGCATCTCACCACCATTCTCGGCGCTCATCATGGTATTGGAAACCCTGGTGATGATGATCATCATCATCATCACTTGATGCAGCTTGAAAATCCCAGGCCGATTGATTTCATGGAGAGTAAGTATGATTTCATTGGGGGAATGGTTGGTGGTGGGATTGGAGATCACATGGGCAGTAATCGTGGGTTGGGAATAGGAAATTTTAATGGGGTTTGTTCTTCTCCATTTGGGTTGGCGATTGATGGGAATGATAATGGGAGTTTCATAGATAGTTGCCAGAGGCTAATGCTGCCGTATGATGCATTAAATGAAGAACAAAATACAATTGACGTGAAGCCAAATCCCAAATCACTTTTATCCCTTCAATGGCAAGATCAAGAAGTTGGCAAGGACAATACTACATTTGGGTACCTTAACAATTTGGGTTCTTGGACTGGGATGATCAACGGCTATGGCTCCTCCACGACTACAAACCAATTAGTCTGAAAAACTGATCATCGTCGTCGTCGTCGTCGTCGTCGTCATCATCATCATCATCATCTGGGTGATTAAATTAGTAATGCAGTTAGTTAGTTTTTAAGTAGGATTATCCTATATAATTAAGTGGGTTGGATAGAGAAAGAGCTTTCTCTCTGTGTTCTTTTTCATGGGTGGTCTTTCAATTTTCATGTATAGACTACTTGACAAAAATAGTACTGTTTGAATGAGAAACTTTTGAGTGTCCAGAAATTGACCACCTCAGTGAATTATTTAGGATTGTTTTTCTCTTTTTTGTTTTTTTGTTAATTTTACCTTTTTGTTTAACATATATATATATATATATGATTATTTTAGTTATTTGTTGCTTATGTTCAAATCTGGTGTCTTAGGCTGCATGAATGTAAGACATTCAATTCTGAATCAGATTTTTTGTTGTTATATATATATATATATATATATATATATGAGAGAGAGATAGAGGAACATACAGTAGCAGTGCTTTTCATGATAAATATAATATATAATATATATATATATAGTTTGGAAGAATGTGTTATTTGGTCCATGTTTGGTCTTTTTTCTGTGCTTTCGTAGAAACTGCATATAATTAATTAGTGATGAAAGTTTTAAACTGGTTGGTTGGGAGTGGAAGACATGAAAAGGGAGGAATAAGTAAAGTAGGCATCAGGAAAAGCAAAAAATTCTCTGGGAGTTGTGTGTACCATTTCACTTTAGATATATATATATATATATATATACACACATACGCATACATACGTTTTGTTTGTATATATATACACACACACACACACACTAGCCTAGCTCCTACCTTCTTCAAATACCAAAGGGAAACAGGATTAGAGCAACTTCAATCAATTCAGCACTGATAATTTCTCTTACGACTGTTTCCAGTTGTGAAATATTTATTACATGATAAAATTTATGGGGCCTGTCCCATCTCAAACGTTAACGGCTGGCTCTTTTATATAATATTTGTACTGTGACATAAATAATAGTATATAATATATAAATATATGTATGATATGGTTAATCTGTAAAAGGAGATTTAAAGAGTAATTAAATAAATAGCTAATTAAAATACTTCTTAGTGACAAAAAAATTAAATACAAATAAAATATTTATTTAATGGAGACTGAATCAACATAGTTGAGTTTTTTTTGGGTCGTTTTCATG
Organism: Carica papaya; assembly: GCF_054855325.1. Classification (NCBI taxonomy): domain Eukaryota; kingdom Viridiplantae; phylum Streptophyta; class Magnoliopsida; order Brassicales; family Caricaceae; genus Carica; species Carica papaya. The sequence goes on from NC_142317.1 coordinate 16,990,977, forward strand.
TTCAATTTGGAGTCAAAAGACCCGTCTAAATCTGACATTCTAATCATATATAGTTGTACATTTTTTATATATTTAAAATATAATATTAATGTATATATCTTGAGTAAAATGAGTTTATCTAAAATAAATCAAACTTTATAAACTCACTCGATTACATATTTGGCACGTCTTATATTTAAATTTGGGACATATAAATTTAATATGCAAATAACTAAAATTAAAATATTATTTTGATTCAATTTATATTATATTTTTACTCGTACCCAATGAAATTGAAACTCGAAGTAAGCTCAATATAATGATAACAAAATCTTGAAAAAATATTTCTTACCATATTGTGAATTGATATGAAAATGCAGAATATGAAAGTATGTAAACTTAGGTTGCAATACTTATTACCATAATTATTTTATCAATTTTGTAATATCCGAAATTAATTTTAAAAGATTAAAATTAATATACAGAAATATAAAATTTAAATTTATAAATTTTATTTAATGTAAAAATTAGGAAAAAATAAGTGTATGATAAAATTGAAAATAATTTTAGGAAAAAAATGTAAAAATTTGGATTCGGATAGTATTTTTGAAAGAAAAATCGAATTAAAAAAAATATACCACGTACAATACCCCCCAGTCAGCAGCCTCGACGAACCGGAGTGCGCTGCGTGGTAAGGAACGCTGATTTGATGTCGCGCAGAAGGCCACACTGGCAATCCACGTGCTCACGATCGGACGATCCGGATTTGTTCCCCCCGCGTGTGGATGGTCCGGATTCGTTCTCTCCTCAAGCACGATCGGACGGTCATGATTAAATGCGATGAACGGTTCAGATTCGTTTTCTATTTAAACACGATCGTACGACACATATCAAATCACAATGAACAGTTTAGATTCATTTTCTCTTTAAACGCGATCGTACGGTCGAGATCAAACGCGATAGACGATCCAGTTTAAAGAGAGACGGGTATAAATATCTCACTTTACACCGAATCCTAACTCTAGCTGCTAGCCCTTTGCCGGAGAATAAGAATCAGTCGCCAGAGAAGGGAGTTGTCCGCCGCCGTGCCGGCGCCACCTCCAATCGCTAAAAACAGTAAAAAAAATTTATTTGCTCGAAAGTTGATTTTGAACACTCCATGGCCAAATCGGAGCAAAACGACCAGTGGATGAGGCGAAAATCATGAGTAAAGCCCGAGCGGCGAAAAAAATCAAAAATCGCATTCGATGAGATCCTTATTGATTCTCGTCTCGTGCGATTTTTTCATAATTGTATTCACCATTCTATTTTTCACAAGTTGACTGAAGAAAAATGTCTAACCGCAAAGGTGAGCCGGCGGAGCCGCTACACCAGAAAACCCTGTCGTCAATAAGCTTCTATTTTTTGAGTTTTTTTGGCCAACCGATGTCGCTTAACGTATTTTCTCGCAGGGATGACAATAAAATCGGCCAAAACTGGTAAAAAACGGCCAGTCCAAGGCAAGCCGCCGCTGCTAGTGGCGACACTAGAATTCTGAAATTGGCCGAAAAAGGGTTTTAACACCGATTTTGAATTTTTTGGGATATTTCTAGGTACTTGAAGTGTATTTTAATCTCCGAAGAAAAATTCAGGGAACCTAGAGACCACCAGTAGGTGCAGCTGAAAGTTTAGTATTCGGACATTGATTCAAGTAAGAATCCCTCACCTTATTCTCTATAATGAAATTGAAGTTTAAGTATAAATAATACGACATTTTATATAATTTAGAAAACTTCGATAATTAATTACAAGTTACTACTTGAACAAGTTATTTATCATTGTTTATCCTGTTTTACTTGATTGTTTAATTTTACAGTTTCAAAAGCATAATAATATACTGAAATTGGTAAGATGATTCGGTTGTGTTTTCTTGATGCATGTATTGCTTGTATTGCGTAATTTACAGTTAAATTGAAAATTAAATGTAAACGCGAATTACTTGATTAAGTGAATGAATAAATAGTAGCCTTACTGGATATTCTAAGAGATGGTGGATGGACTGGGTACATAGGTAACTCTACCGTGAACTTTGCCTCATACCGGACGGAGTATCGAGAATTGATATTTTGGCGCCCATACCCGATGGGGTATGGGGACGGCATGTTTTATACCAGACGGAGTATTAAGCGATGATATTTTTGGCGCTCATACCGGATGGAGTATGGAGACGGCCGGTCAGTTGACAATGTTGAATAAGGGTTCATGCGTAGTGGAGATATTCTTATGGACCCCCATAGATACCAGTAAGCAGATAGAAAAGAAAAGTTGTTATTCTGGTTAATTAAATATGATATTATGATATTGTTTGTATTATTGTCTCTATATGTTAGTTTTGAAAATTTCGTTACGGTAAGTATACAATAAATGATTTTATTTATGATAAATGAATTTACTTAAATTAAGAGCTTTATTAGTTATTTACATAATTTTTACTAACCTTCATTTCTATATCAGTGAGTAGTGTAACATTCTTACTGGATTAATATAACTCACTCTTTTATTAATCATTTCAGATCAAGAGAACCAAGATTCATATCTCAATCCACAAAAGGGTTGCGAATAGGATGTTCAGTTGTTTACTTTCTATTTATTTCTTTGATTTTTCATTGTTCTTTTAGAAGAGTTATTCTCATATCCCATTTGGATATTCTAAATTATTGTATAAGAAATGTTTATTATTTCGCTTTCGTATTCAATTTATAATTTATTTTCTTTTAAACTCCATACTGTTATAAATTCCTAATTTATTTACATGTTAAGTGAGTATAACTTGGGCAATGTAAAATTTGTAATTAATTTTCTTCATATTGTACTAATCAATTAATAAGAATACTTCTTATAATTATGCAAATATTCACACTCCATCAATTAAATTATGAATTTATTGTTTGCAAATGAAAAATATTTATTTTTAGAATAATTTTCAACAGAAAGTGCCCATAGTGGTATAAGGACACTTCTTTTTAAGAAATAAATCCAAATGGAGTAGTAAGTAGCTCAAGTTAGGTTTAGTCTGTTGCTCATAATCCTCTCTCCCCTTACAAGCAAGAACCTATATATACAACCCCCAACTACAGCCTAGAATTTTAAAAACTATTTGACTTTCTTATTACCCAGGAAGGGAAAATCTACACGTGGTAAAACCCATACCCCCCAAATACACACCGTGGTTGGAACAGAGAACCAAATAACCTTAAACCCATAAAGCTTCAGTTGGTAATTTTTAATCAATTATACTAATCTTTTAACAATTAAAACAGTAATTTTACTTACAATTACATTGCAAGTTTGAACTTACACTATATCTGAAAAAAAAAAATCCTTTTCAAGATTTTCCAAGCAAATGCATGTACATGTACAAGAACAAAGACAGGACTTCACAAGAGCAAAACAAAAAACTCAATTAGCAGAGATGCATGGCTCCCTTAAATTCTTCCCAACGCTTGTGCTCTCTTCATATAACAAAAATTAAATATTGAGAGAGAGAGAGAGAGAGAGAGCAGATTGCCAAAGCAACATCTGATAAAGGGGAATAAAATAAACAGGAACTCAGGTTCAGAAACTACTGGTTGTACCAAACTATTCATTACATCAATTTAAAAAAATGCTAAATAGAGATGCTTTCAATCTTACAGTTATGAAGAGGATGAACTGGGCATGGAGCTGATCTTTTCCAGGAGGCCTTTAATCTCACTCTCCAGTTTCACTCTCATCTCAGGAGAAAGATTATCTCCTGACTTTTCCAGCATCGATGTCATTGCCTCCAGATTCTGCTTGATAAAATCAATGGGAGGCACCTCACCAGGGTGACATTTTGGACCAGAAGGCTTTATGGGCATCCGAAGTCCATCCATGGGATGAGGTATTAAGGCTCTGTGAACTGGCAACTGATTTCGCAACTGATAATTGACAAGTGTTTCACCAAATGGATTGTTCTTTTCTAGACTCTGAATTGCTTCTCCAGCATCCACATCCCTTAAGAAAGCAATCTGGGCAGTACCAGAATCTTCCAACAACCACGTCTCTGATTCCTTCAAAGGCCCAAAACTGGAGAATGTTCCAACTATAACTTCTTTTGAAGGCATGGAAGCTCCAGATGCAAATGTTAGGACAAGAGTGGTCTCTAGAGATCCTCTACTACTCACACCTAGGTCACAACTTTTAATTACAGCACCTCCATTTTCTCCTTTTCTCCGTCTCCTCTTCCGCTTAGGCTTAACTTGAGGCGAAGAGGAGTTTGTCTCAGTAAATTCATTTCCCAACCCAATCGCTTCAGTTGTACTCCCATTTAAATCTGGTATAGCAGAAGCAGGCTCAGTATTTGGTGGTTCTGCTGTTTGTTTCCTCCTCCGTCTTCTCTTCTTCTGGCCTTGATCACCATTGCTTCCATTGGCATCTGGAATGCCAAAAGCAAGCCACTTCCCATTAATTGGACTGGGTTCTGAACTGAAAGAAGAATTTGGCCCAGCCAACTGCAAATTTACCATCAACGAGCTTGACTTTGCATCATTTTCATTCACATCAGGGATACTGGATTTTGAAGGCCCTGAAACAGCTTTCCTCTTTCTCTTCTTAGTCTCAGCATTAACATGGACCATAAACTGGGAAGCTTCTACCGCAGAGATGGATGTTGTGCCATTACTATTTAAATCAGGAATGACAGTGACTGCTTGTTTAACCTCCTGACTATCTAGAGTTTCCTTCCCTTGAGGATCATGAGAGCCTGTTAGTTGGGAATCTTTTGCTGATAAGTTGTTTGTCGCAATTTTTACATTCACATCATCTGAGATACCAGAGAGAGAATTAATTTTTGACCTCTCCAAGCTCAAACTTTTCTTTCTCCTTCGCACCTTCTTCTCAGGGTTCCTGGCTGGAGATTGATACTTGTCATGTGAATCTTTTTCCAAGGGGATGGAATCGGCCACTGCAGCATCTTTTAGACCAATGACTTTCTTGCAATGCATCTCATAAATTGATTCATCATGATATACAGAGATTCTAAATTTGGAGAAGAACCATTCTATTAAATCAAAATCTTCAATTTCATTAGAACAAAGACAATTTACGGCCGTAAATTGGAGTTTAGAAAGCAACTCAGCTGGAGACGTATTAATGAATTCTTGATTAGAGGATATATCATTGCCACATATGAACTTATGAAACCATTTTTTCTGGAAACGTTTCACAGTACCTTTAACTGCGGAAGGGGAGCCAATAAACTGATCCGTACCTGCATCTAAACCTGATACTTCATGAGAAGCTCTCTGAGTAGCATTATCGGTTTCACTAGGCATGTCTGTGCTTCCCCAACTTACATAAGGATAAGACAAATACTTGCTCTTCTTCCGTTCTCTAAAATCAGAGCTCTTTTCATTTTTTCCCTCACTCCAATCACCACCATTTCCTACACCAGAAGTCTTGCTCTTCATTATTGTAAAAGATCCCAAGGTGTTAGATTCCTCCTTTTTTGCAGGAGATGCCAAGGTACCACTGTTAGGACCTTCAATTTCATCACCTTCATTTCTGACTTCAGAACTCGTCTTCCTCTTTCTCTTCCTATAACCGGATGCTAGTTTGCTTGATATAACTCCTACTTCAGTAGCATCACTCCCATAGTGCTCTGGTTCAACATCAATATTGCTTCTAGACGCTAAGCTGTCAATAGGATTCTCTTCAACATCAGCTGGTTCCAAGAGTTGATTAATAGGCAAGTGCCTATGCCCTTTGGTACGATAAAAAGCCGATATACGACTCTGGATGACAGTAAGCTCAAGCATTTCAGGCACTGAGACAACAACTGCAAGGTGTTTGAGTTGCAAGAGGAACTTCTCAGGCTCAAAGTGGGTGACAGAAAACTCTCCAAGTTCACCTGATTTCCTCTCTGGCCGTGGAACAACTTCCAATGGTTCAGCATTTCCAGTTGACTGCTTATTTTCTTTTGATTCACAGGAACAAGTCATTTCCAATTTTAGACGTCTCGCAAACTCATCCAAAGCTTTCTCCACTGCTCGAACAAAGCTTCTGGCCTTACTTTTCCCTGACATTTGCTCAAAGTTCTTATGAAATGACTTCAACTGGGATAGTGAGCACCAAGCAACATGGCCACTGCCCATGTAAGAAACCAGCAAGCAGTCATCCTGTCCAGTCTTAATTGCATGCCCTGTTGTGCTTGAAGGATCACAAATCTTTCCTGGCCACCAAGTCTGGTTTTTTGTTTTAATCCACACAATATCACCCACATAAAACTTGCTTTCTTGATCCTTAGCTTCATTTGTCTCCTCCCCAGACACTACTGACTCGCTACCCTTAGCTTCAACAAGATTGCCTTGGTTGGCTCCACCTAAAGATCCACTAAGATCCACAAAAAGGGATATATTATCCCCAGAAACTTCTATCTTCTGAACTGAATCAACTCCATTTGATCCTAAAACATCCTCTTCCCTCACATCTTCATCCCTCACAATATCCTCAACTACAATTTCCTCATTCCCATGGTCGTCCAGCCCCACTAACTTCTCATCCAACTGCACCTCCTGAGCACTTTCTTGGTCCTCGTTCATCAAACAACTCTTCTCCATTCCAGCAACATTAACATGATTCTCTCCAACGCCATCCACTGCATTGGCACCGGAAAAAGATTCCTTTCTTTCAACATCATCTGCTAATTTTTCTGCCTCCACCTTAATTGCATTGGTATCCTCATTGCCCATGCCAGTCTCTTCACCATTTTGCAGCGCTTGAAACTCTGAATTGGATGACATCCCAGGAGCATTTACATTCAAACCAAACAACCCTGATGACACCCGAAAGCTCCTTCTAGGGTTTTATCATCTGGGTTTTAGGGTTCAATAGTCCATAGGGCTTTAGGGTTCTCCACACTACTAACAATACACCCAAAAAAAAAACCTCTTCCTCGACAATGCACAAAATTTACAACCATTTAGCTGCTGCTCAATGAGCAAAACAAAAGAAAAAAAAAAAAAAAGGAGAAGAAAAATCAAACCTTTATAAACATGCAATTAAAAATTATTCAAGTAAAACAATCATAACAAGAGAAAGGAAAACGGAAACCATACAAAATAACAAAATCAGCGGAAAAAACAAATTAAAAATACGAGGAAGTAACAACTTACAGATACATCGAAAAGAAATCATTACATTCAAAAAATGGAATGAGACAAGGATCGGTCGGACTCGGCCGAGTCGATAAAAAGGTTGATTCTTGCTGCGAAAAAAAGGTTCTCTGGATCCTAAAAAGAAACGGTGAACTGTAATTACTCGGGGAAGACTCTTGTTTTGTACGTACTTCCCGTGCTGATGTAGGTTGGATTATCTGTATTTATAGTAGAAAAACACAGTGACAATTCCCTATTGCAAGACGTTGAAAGAGTGTAGATTAAATTCATACTTCAGTAAATATAGTATTTTCCGAAATAGTCAAATAGGGATAAGTTATAATTAAATTTCTATCTTTATAATTATTTAAAAAAAAAAAAAACATGTATGTTATATATTTTTTCAATTTAGTTTAATAATAATGACGGAAGAAATTTCTTTTCTTTTCAAATCAATGGCGTAAATATAAAGGGTTAGAAGTTAATGGTGTTTATTAGTTCTAATTATATTTATAGAATAAATTTTGTTAACATAATCTTTTTAGAAAATATTTATAGATTTAACGACCATTTTTAGTAACACTACTAAAGATACGAACACAAATTATAACTCTCTAAAATATGATTAATAAAGAAAGAAATATAAATGCATATTTATTTACATAGACTTCTACTTTTGTTTTTGCAGTAAAAAGACAAAATTTTAACAAATAATCTGACTTTTAATCAAGACATAATCAAATCCTATAAATATAATGTAACGACCTCAGAAATTTAAAATGAAATGTATATTAAAAATATCAAATGCGGAAGCGAAGTCAAAAATTCGATTAACATCCCTTACACTAAAACCAAAAACGTGCTCACAATATAAAAGATCAAACTACCTAAAGAAGAAAACTTGAAAGTAAAAGCTGCGAATGGAGTCCTTAGGCGTCCCCTTCGTCATCCTCCTGCGGAACCGGCTTGGGAACAATGTCTTCCTGATCTGAAATGACTAAATAATGAATGAGCTACACTAGCCCAATAAGGACATCACGATATTTCACTGTCACGGAGGTAAAGGTGGGTAGAAAACATAAAAAGACCAATGGAACATAATTTACAACAAATCCTTTTATTAATAATAAAACCTTTACCATTCACTTACCTCGGTGAAGTTCATAAAAAACAATATACGAAAGCAATAACATCATCATCATCATGAAATCATATATAAACTGTATAACATAATACTTATCAAGCCTTTCGTAATTCAATCGTTACACAACATATTTTTCCTCTTTTACCAGCCCACTAGTATCCATGGGGATCCATAGGGGTCCCGCTACCCGTTAACTCTTAACACTTGAAATCATATTCCAGGGCCGTCCCAATACCCCGTCCGGTATGGGCGCCAAAACACATAAGATCTCCATACCCCGTCCGGTATGGGAGACCACAATCCCAGTAGGGTTCCCTACGGACCCGGTCCGTCCACCATCTCCCAGGATATCTAGTCAGGCTGACCACATTATACGATTACCCATTTACATAATCTTTCATTTTCTTTTTCCTCAGTCAGCATCATCAATCCACATACAAACAAGCAAAACGATAATTTATGCCAAACAGACAACATACAGCATCAATATTCTAATCATTCAATCCATAATCAATAAAACGGTAAAATATGCACACGAAACTATAAAATGAAAACATCAAATCTCATGCTGCATTTAAAACTGTAAAACAGGCCACATAACAGTTAACCAACAAACACACTAGACTCGGGCTCCATTAGCGACCTTAAGCAATTTCACACATTCGTTGATTCATGAAATACCATTTTATCATTTATTGAACTTTAATACCGTGATAGGAAATAGGATGAGGGGTCCTTACTCGTTTCGGGGTCCGAACACGGCTTCACAGTGCGCCTACAGGCTGTCCCTAATTTTTTCTGAATTTTTCCTGGGGAACTGAAATGCACTACTGGTACCTGCACGTGTTCCAAAAAATCCCAACTTAGGCCCAAGGCCCCTTTCGGCCAATATCGCAATTTCGGCACGGCGGCTCCGCCGTACTTCAGCGACGGCGCCGCCGCTTACGGCGGCGATTCGCCTCGGTTTGGCCGTTTTCAGCCGAATTCGGCCACACTTGCATCGATCCTTGCGATTAAACAACTCTAGAGCCCTCGGGGGGCCAAAAAATTACGAAAAACCGAAGCTTACCGGCGGCGGTGCTCTCGAGTGCGGCGGCTCTCCGGTGAAGTTCGTGTTTTGGTAATTCGGCTCCGATCGACCTGTAGAGAAAAGAATGGTGATCACGGTGATATAAAAATTGCATTAAACGGAGGCCGGGAAGGGCCTCATCAGAGGCAAAAACCGAGGAGGGACGCGGCGGCACCGTTGGGTTTCGGCCGTTTGGCCGGGATTTTGACTCTGATTTGGCCACAGGAGAAATCAGCGTGGAAAAACGAGTCGGGGGTATGAAATTTACCTCGATCGGCGGTCGGAAATCCCTCCGGTGCGGCGGCGGGTGGCGGCGGCCGGCTTCTGGTTCGTCTTCTCCAGCGAGGGCAGGCGGCTAGGGTTTTGTGGTCTGGTGTGGGGGTCTTTTTTATACCCTTTTGCCTTTTGATCTCAGCCGTCCATTTTGATTTAATCTGGGCTGTCCGTTTTTTATTGAATCTGGGCCGTCCGTGCGATTGCATCTGGGCCGTCCGATCGCACGCTTGATTTGGGCGTCCGATCGCGCATACGCAGATCGCCAACGTGGCCCGTCCCGGATCGACGTGGTCTTGCCACGTGGCAGGTCCACGTCGATCCGGGACTGCTGACGTGGCTGCTGACGTGGCCTTTTTTTTTTCTTCTTCAATTTCCCGGGCGCTACAACTCTCCCCCCCCCTTAAAAAAATTTGGTCCCCAAATTTGCCTCGTTACTCTTGATCGAACAGATGGGGATATTGGGCCCTAAATTTTGATTCTAGTTCCCAAGTAGCCTCCCTAGGCGTGTGGTTCTGCCACACGACTTTTACAAATGATATTTCCCAGTTGCGGAGTATTCTGCTCTCTCGGTCCGTGATACCGATCGGTACTTCTTCATAAGACAAGTCCTCTCGGAGTGGAAGCGATTCATGAGCCAAGACATGAGAAGGGTCCGGATTGTACTTACGTAGCATAGATACGTGAAACACATTATGAACCCGGGAGAGCTCAGGAGGCAGTGCAAGTCTGTAGGCAGTGGTACCAATCTTGTCTAAGATTTCAAAGGATCCAATATATCTGGGGTTTAATTTTCCCCTCCTGCCGAACCTACTAATTCCCTTGAAGAGGGTGACTTTAAGAAACACCCGGTCGCCTTTCTCAAAGGCCAGGTCTCTCCTCCGGGTATCAGCATAACTCTTCTGCCTACTCTGAGCTGTCTGGATGTTCTTCTTGATCTTAACTATCTTGGACGTGGTTTCTTCTACCAAATCCGGGCCAAACAATCTTCTATCGCCCACTTCCTCCCAACAGATCGGTGACCTGCACGGACGCCCGTATAGCGCCTCGTATGGGGCCATGCCGATGCTTGTTTGGTAACTGTTGTTGTAAGCAAACTCTATCAGGGGTAGGTGGTCGTCCTAATGGCCCCCGGAGTCAAGGACACAAGCTCGGAGCATATCCTCCAGCGTACGAATTGTCCTCTCTGATTGTCCATCGGTTTGGGGGTGGAAGGCAGTACTAAGAGATAGCTTTGTTCCCATAGCTTGCTGGAAACTATTCCAAAATCGAGAAGTGAATCTGGGATCCCTGTCGGATACCACTGTCACTGGAACTCCATGCAGTCTGACTATCTCCCGGATATACATTCTTGCCAACTTGTCCAAATGATCAGTCATCCTGATGGCCAGGAAGTGGGAAGACTTAGTGAGTCGGTCAACAATTACCCATATAGCATCATGTCCCGATCGTGCCTTGGGTAGTCCCGATACGAAGTCCATGGTGATGTGTTCCCACTTCCACTCTGGAATCGGTAAAGGCTGAAGTAACCCGCCCGGGCATTGATGTTTTGCTTTGACCTGCTGACATACCAAGAACTTAGATACAAAGTCGGCTATATCTCTCTTCATCCCATTCCACCAGAACCGAGGTCGCATAGTTTGGTACATTTTCGTACTTCCTGGATGCATAGCGAACCTTGAACTATGGGACTCTGTCATGATGTCTCTTTTTAACTCACTGTCATCTGGGACACACACTCTGTCCTTGAAACGAATCAATCCGTCGGCAGAGATCTGAAATTCTGAGCTCACTCCCTGTTCTGCATCCTTCTTGCGGGTTACTAGGGCGGGGTCGACTGACTGGGCTTCCTTTATTCTTTGGATTAACTCGGGTTGGACTGCTAGGTGGCCCAAACATGTGACTCTCTTCAGATCTCGCAGGCGAACCTGCTGTGTAGCCCCAATGGACCTATATTCTGAAACCATCAGATGGGCTAGGGTGCCTGCACTTTTCCTGCTGAGGGCATCGGCCACTACGTTGCCCTTACCTGGATGGTATAGGATGTCACAATCATAGCCCTTGAGGAGTTCTATCCACCTTCTCTGACGCATGTTGAGATCCTTCTAAGTGAAGATGTGTTTCAAACTCTTATGATCGGTGTAGATCTGAAAGGTCTCTCCATACAAATAATGGTGCCAGGTTTTCAAGGCGTGTATGATTGCGGCAAGCTCCAAGTCATGGGTAGGATAGTTCTTCTCATGATTCTTTAGCTGTCTAGACCCATATGCTATAACCTTTCCATGCTGCATTAGGACACAACCCAGGCCCAGATAGGAGGCATCACTATAAACTGTGTACCCTCCTGATCCACTCGGTAGAGCCAGCACTGGTGCAGTAGTCAGTCGCTTCTTCAACTCTGAAAAACTCCTTTCGCAGTTCTCATTCCATTCAAACTTTGCATTCTTCTTTGTGAGTCGGGTTAGAGGAGCTGCTAGACTAGAGAACCCTTCGACAAACCGGCGGTAATAACCTGCCATCCCTAGGAAACTACGAATTTCTTTAACTGTTGTCAGCCTTCCCCAACCAAGTACCGCTTCAACCTTTTCGGGGTTCACCGACACCCCTTCCTTCGATATAACATGTCCTAGGAAGGCGGTTTGCTCGAGCCAAAATCCACACTTGCTCAACTTTGCATACAACTTCTTTTCCCTGAGTACCTGTAGGACTTGGGCAAGATGATGAACATGTTCTTCCCTACTTTTTGAGTAGACTAAGATATCATCAATGAACACGATGACAAATTGATCCAAAAATTCTCTGAAGATCCTGTTCATTAGATCCATAAAGATGGTCGGGGCGTTGGTTAGTCCAAACGACATAACCAGGAATTCATAGTGTCCGTACCTGGTTCGGAATGCCATCTTGGGGATGTCTTCTGCTCTCACTTTTACCTGATGGTAACCTGATCGTAGATCTATTTTAGAAAAGACCTGTGCACCCTGCAACTGATCGAAAAGGTCATCAATCCGGGGAAGAGGGTACTTGTTCTTAATTGTTACCTTGTTTATCCTTCTGTAATCAATGCACAGTCTCAACGTTCCATCTCCCTTCTTTGCAAAAGTAACCCCGGCATCCCATGGAGAAACACTGTGTCTAATGAAGCCACTGTTTTGTAGCTCAGTGATCTGTTTCCTTAGTTCTTCCATCTCGACGCGGCTCATTCGGTAAGGAGCTACCGAGATGGGCTGGGTTCCTGGCTGTAAGTCTATGGTGAACTCGACCTCTCTGTCCCCTGGTAGACCGGGCAGTTCATCCAAAAATACGTCTGGAAAGTCTCGGACTACTAGAATCTCTTGGATACAAACTTCTTTCTTGGGTTTACCTAGTTAGAGAAAATACAAGATTTAGGCACTGGGAATTAAGAAAAACTTGCCATTAGGGGAAATCAGTATTGAATAATTTTATTAACTCCTAAATGGCTCCTCGTTGGGAGGATTAAATACAATCTTTTTGTTAAAGCAGTCTATGGTGGCGTGATATGCTGCTAGCCAGTATTGGGCCTCTTCAAAAGAGGATCCCCCTGCAAAAGTAAAAGGGTTCAGTCTTCTGTACCTCTCTATCAATCCGGGGTCGATCAAGGAATGAGCGGGGTCCCGAGGTAGAGGGACTGGGGCCGGCTGAGGGTGAACTGGGGGACCCTGTGGTGGCACCTGCTGATGTGGTGGGGGTACTAGAATGTGCTGTGGCGGCGCCTGCTGGTACCGTGGCTGTGGTACCGGGTCGTACCGCGGCTGTGGCGCCAGGTGGTACTGTGGAGGAACAGGCTCCTGCCGGGGTGGCTCGGGATCAGCCTGATGTAGCGGGGGCTCAACCTACGCTGACGGAGGAGGTCCGGGTAACTCCCTTCTCTCCTCTTGCCTTTGCTGGGCAGCTACGAGAGCCTCCACCATCTCAAATAGTCTGTCTAAATCCTCCCGAAGCGAATTATCTTGGGCCGCTCGATTTAGTGGGGGCCTTCCTCTCCTCATTCCCGTGTACTCGTTTTCACAAGGAATGATTGAGTAACGATATATCGGTGAGTATTACTCTAAGGCACTATTGTGTAAGGGATGGGTCCGAGGAAATGCGGCTCTGATACCAACTGTTCGACCCCAGAAATTTAAAATGAAATGTATATTAGAAATATCAAATGCAGAAGCGAAGTCAAAAATTCGATTAACATCCCTTACACTAAAACCAAAAACGTGCTCACAATATAAAAGATCAAACTATCTAAAGGAGAAAACTTGAAAGTAAAAGCTGCGAATATGACTATGGAGTCCTTAGGCGTCCCCTTTGTCGTCCTCCTGCGGAACCGGCTCGGGAACAATGTCTTCCTGATCTGAAATGATTAAATAAGGAATGAGCTACACTAGCTCAGTAAGGACATCACGATATCTCACCGTCACGGAGGTAAAGGTGGGTAGAAAACACATAAAGTTCAATGGAGCATAATTTACAACAAATCCTTTTATCAATAATAAAACCTTTACCATTCACTTACCTCGGTGAAGTTCATAAAAAACAATATACGAAAGCAATAACATCATCATCATCATGAAATCATATATAAACGGAAAACCGAAGCTTACCGGCGGCGGTGCTCTCGGGTGCAGCGGCTCTCCGATGAAGTTCATATTTTGGTGATTCGGCTCCGATCGACCTGTAGAGAAAAGAATGGTGATCACAGTGATATAAAAATTGCATTAAACGGAGGCCGAGAAGGACCTCATTGGAGGCAAAAATCGAGGAGGGGCGCGGCGGCACCGCTGGGTTTCGGCCGTGTTTTCCGGCCGTTTGGCCGGGATTTTGGCTCCGATTTGGCCACAGGGGAAATCAGCGTAGAAAAACGAGTCGGGGGTATGAAATTTACCTCGATCGGCGGTCGGAAATCCCTCCGGTGCGGCAGCGGGCGGCGGCGGCCGACTTCTGGTTCGTCTTCTCCGGCGAGGGCAGGCGGCTAGGGTTTTGTGGTCTGGTGTGGGGGTCTTATTTATACCCTTTTGCCTTTTGATCTCAGCCGTCCATTTTGATTTAATCTGGGCCGTCCGATCGCACGCTTGATCTGGGCCGTCCGATCGCGCATACGCGGATCGCCAACGTGGCCCGTCCCGGATCGACGTGGTCTTGCCACGTGGCAGGTCCCGGTTGGCCGGGACTGCTGACTGAGTCTGCTGACGTGGCCCTTTTTTTTTTTTTTTCTTCTTCAATTTCCGGGGCGCTACATATAATGTAGTCGAATTGTATATTTATCAACTTTATGTTTTATCCATTAATAATTTAAATATTTTTAAAATAAAATATATTATTAATAAATTGATAAATTATATTTTTTTTTAATATAACATTTATATTAAATAAAAAACAATATGTTAATTAATTATCAATAATATTTAGACAAAATTAATATTATTTAAATCATTATGCTAGTTATCTTTATTGTTATGTAATTTTTTCATCATTTTAATATTTAATATTAATTTTTAGCAATTTTATTAAATATTTTACTGACTTTCATCTTAAAACTATATTTATTGAAAATGATTTTGAAATCATTTTTACTATCTCACGACACAATAAAACCCAAATAACTAAAAGAGTTCTTATAAGTATAAAACCAAACTTTATAATACTCTTCAAAAATATATATTTAATATAAATAAAATTTATTTTTGTGAATTACCTCTCAAATTCATTCATATAGTATCGATTTCACTAAACGTATATATTTTATCGATAGATATATCTTTGTATTTGTAAGTTCAAAACTTAATCTTATTAGTACAAGTCTTATAGAGAAAAAAAAAATGTTAAGAAAATAGGATGCTCCATTACAGTTAAAAATTCCTACCAAGACTTTTCAAGACAAAGATAAAAGAGAAAGAATGTTTGCTCTCATGAAGTAAAAATATTATTTATACAAAAGAATCGAATGTTAATTAAGAATTGAAGTAAACTGAGGTTATTTACTGATTTTTTTTTTCTCTATTAGCATTCATATAAATATACTGATTTTTATTATTCATAGTAAAATTAAGAATTATTGTCGTATTTAATATATTATTGGTATAAAACTTATTTTAATTAATAAATAAATTTATTCAAGCAAATATTTGATCGAGCGGATATCCTGTAGTATAATCAATCAATTTTTCTTTTTTACATAATTTGATAGTACAAAAAGTCTTTTAATCATTTTTTTAAACAAAAAAGTATGATAAATAAAATTGTAATGTAACCATAATTATATTACAAGATGCTCTCATTCTTATATTCTTTAACCCTATGTCATTAATCATTGCATATCCTTTGTTATCATGAGGTTATAAAGTGTTTAGATACGTAAAAATTGATTTAAACATAAAATATTCATAAATATCTTTCAACATTACATTAACAAAAAATATCTAAAAGTATTAACTCTAAAAATGATTAAATTCACTCTGATATACCTAAAAAAATATTTGAATATCTAAAAAATTCAAAAATATCTTTAACTATTTGAAAGTCTAAAAACATCATTCTAAAGAAATTTTAACCTTTCTAAATATTGAAAGGCCAAAAATATCCACAAGTATAAAAAAAAAACTTAATAATAGCCTTGAATATCTAAAAAAATAAAAAAAAAATATTGTACAAAAAAACCTCAAAAAGGTATTTAAATATTTGGGAAATTAAAAACATCCACAAGTACTAAAAATAATAATTTGTTATTATATCTTACAAATAACATTTGTAAGGATTATATAAAATTATAATAATATAACAAGTTAAAGTTTTATGAGTTGGTTTCAAGTCCAGCCACATTTTTTTTTTTAAAAAAAAACATTAATTTGCACTCTACTTCGGCCAACCCTAAGATACATTTTTTTTTTACAATATATTAAAATTATTATTTAGATTTAATATTTTAAAAATTTATATTTATTTCTTATAAAATTCTATATGAAATCAATTTTTATAAAAATAAATAAAATTTTTATGATAATTTAAATAATAAAAGTACTGATTTATAACTATATTTTAAATTAATTATGTAACGACCTCGTAATTTTAAAGGAAATAAATCATAAATTAAGTGCGGAAGCGAAATAATTGATTAAGGTTTACATTTTTTACACAATAACTTAAAGTACTAAATAGTATTACGGGAATTATCTTTTGAAGGAAATACAAAAAATGTAGCACCCGGAAAGGAGGAAAAAAAAAAAAAAAAAAAAAAAAGGGGGCCACATCAGCAGGCCCGGTCAGCAGTCCCGGCCAACCGGGGCCTGCCACGTGGCAAGACCGCGTCACTCCGAAAGGAGCCACGTTGGCGATCCGCGTGGGTGCGATCCGACGGCCCAGATCAATCGCGCGATCGGACGGCCCAGATTCAATCGCACGGACGGCCCAGATTCAATAAAAAATGAACGGCCCAGATTAAAACGAAATGAACGGCTGTGATCAAAAGGCAATGGGTTATAAATAGAACCCTCACACCAGACCACAAACCCTAGCCGCCCGCCGCTCGCCGGAGAAGACGAACCAGAGGCCGACCGCCGCCACCCGCCGCCGCACCGGGGAAATTTCCGACCGCCGATCGAGGTTGACCGAAGCCGAATCACCAAAACACGAACCTCGCCGGAGAGCCGCCGTACCCGAGAGCGCCGCCGCCGGTAAGCTCCGTTTTTCCGTGATTTTTAGCCCCCCGAGGGCCCTAGGGTTGTTTTCTGACAATGACCAATGCGAGTGTGGCCGAAAACGGCCGAAAACAGCCAACCCGAGGCGACTCACCGCCGCCAGCGGCGGCGCCGTCGCCGGAGCACGGCAGAGCCGCCGTGCCAGAGTTGCGATTTGGTCCGAAAGGGGCCCTGGGCCTAATTTGGATTTTTTTTTGGAACACGTGCAGGTACTATTAGTGTGTTTCAGTTCCCCGGGAAAAATTCAGAGAAAATTAGGGACGGCCTGCAGGCGCACTGTGAATCGTATTCGGATCCCGAAAACAAGTAAGGACCCCTCACCCTATTTCCTATCACGGTATTAAAGTTCATAATGATAAAACGGTATTTCTTGAATTAACGCATGTGTGAAATTGCTTAAGGTTGCTAATGGAGCCCGAGTCTAGTGTGATTTATGATTTACTGTTATTTAGCCTGTTTACAGCTTTAAATGCAAAATAAGGTTTGATGTGTTCATTTTACAGATTTGTGTGCAAATACTACGTTTTTATTAATCATGGGTTGAATGACTGAAAAACTGATACTGTATGTTGTCTGTTCGGCATGAATTACTGTTTTGCTTGTTTGTATGTGAATTGATGATGCTGACTGAGGAAAAGGAAAATGAAAGATTGTGTAGACTGATAATTGTATTATGAGGGTCAGCCTAACTAGATATCCTGGGAGATGGTGGACGGACCAGGTCCGTAGGGAACCCTACCGGGATTGTGGTCTCACATGCCGGACGGGGTATGGAGATCTTATGGTTTTGGCACCCATATCGGACGGGGTATGGGGACGGCCCGTTTCACCCTCATACCGGACGGGGTATTGAGGTTTATGGTTTTGGCGCCCATACCGGACGGGGTATGGGGACGACCCGTTTCACCCTCATACCGGACGGGGTATTGAGGTTCATGGTTTTGGCGCCCATACCGGACGGAGTATGGGGACGGCCCTGGAAACTGATTATGAATGTTAAAAGTTAACGGGTAGCGGAACCCCTATGGACCCCCACGGATACTAGTAGGCTGGTAAATGAGAAAAAGATATGTTGTACAATGATTGAATTACAAGAGGCGTGATAAGTGTTATGTTTTACAGCTTATATTATTCCATGATTATGATAATGTTATTATTTTTCTTATATTGTTTTCATAAATTCCACCGAGGTAAGTGGATGGTGAAGGTTTTCATGTTAATAAACGAGTTTATTGTAAATTATGCTCCATTAGTCTTTTTGTGTTTTTCTACCCACCTTTACCTCCGTGACGGTGAGATATCGTGATGTTCTTACTGGGCTAGTGTAGCTCACTCCTTATTTAACCATTTCAGATCAGGAAGACATGGTTCCCGAGCCCGTTCCGCAGGAGGACGACGAAGGGGATGCCTAGAGACTCTGTAGTCATACTCATAGTTTTATTTTCGAGTTTCTCTCTTAGTTAGTTTAATCTTTTATATTTTAAGTACGTTTTTGGTTTTTCGTGTAAGGGATGTTAACTGAAATTTTGATCTCGCTTCCGCATTTGATATATTTAAATACTCATTTTATTTTAATATTTCCGGGGACGTTACAAAAAAATTTAAGGAAATAAACGAAAAATAAATAAAATTAGCATCCTACTCGCAACCCTCTTGTGGATCGGGCTCTAAATTCAAGTCATTTTGATATGAAATTGTTAATAAATGAATGAGTTACACTAACACAGTAAAAATATCAAGCTACTCGCTAACACAAAAATGAAGGTTGGTAGAAAAATCAAAACAACTAATGAAACTTTTAATAAATCAAATTCATTTATCATAAATAAAATCGTTTACCGCTTACTTACCGTATGGAGATTTATAAAATAACTTATAGGGACAATAATATAACACATATCATGATTTCATATGCAATTGGTTGGAACAACAATTTTTCTTTTATCAGCCTACTGGTATCCACGGGGGTTCATAGGGATGTCTCCATACCACGTGAACCATTTCCTTTAACATTTTCAATTAACGGGCCGCCCCCATACCCTGTTCGATATAAGTGTAAAATTACTAAACCTCAATACCCTGTCCGGTATGAGGGTAAAACGAACTGTCCCCATACCCCGTCTGGTATGAGCGCCAAATTACCAAGCATCGATACCCCGTCTGGTATGAGCATCAAATTACCAAGCCTCGATACCCCGTCCAGTATGAGACTACGTTCACGATAGGATTCCTTATGCACCCGGTCCGTCCACCATCTCTCAGGATATCTAGTAAGGCTATCGTTTCATCATTCACTTAAACACACAATTTTCCATTTACCTTTAATCTTTAATTTTCCAATTCAATCGTAATTACATAAAACAAACAAAACATGCATCGTGGAATATAATCACATCCCAGTTTTCCAATTTAACTGTAGTCACATAAGACAGTAATACATGCATTCAAAATCATAAAATCAATCAATCAGATATTATCATGCATTCAAACTATAAAATAAATCAACAGAAATCAACAGAGAATAATTTTCGGTTCTAACTCCATTAGCAACCCGTAATTAATTATAGATATTTTCTAAATTGTACAAAATATTGTATTATTGTTAATTAGACTTCAATTCCATAACAGAGAATAAGATGTGCGATTCTTAATCAAATTGATGCTCGAAAAGGTAAACTTGTTGACTGTGCCTATTGACGGTCCTCAGATTCTCTTAACTTTTCTTTGGGGATTAAAACGCGCTACAAGTACCTACAAATATCCCAAAAATTCAAAATCAGTGTCAGAATCTCTTTTTGACCAGTTTCAAAATTCTGACACGGTGGCTCTACCATCCTCCGGCGACAGCACCACCACCTGCAGTGGTAGTTTGCCTCGGGTCAACTAGTTTTGGTCGAATTCGACCAATTTTGCATCAATCCCTGCGAAAAAATATGTTAAGGGGCATCAATTGGCCGAAAAAAATAAAAAACAGAAACTCACCGGTAGCTCCGCCAACTTACATTTGCGGTTGGGTGTTTTGCTTCGGTCAACCTATAGAGAAAAAAAGAGTGGTTAAAATGATGGAAGAATTATACATAACAAGATTCGGGAAGGGCCTCATCGGTAGTATTTTTTGAAATTTTCCGCAGTAACACCATCAGGCTTTGCTCATAGTTTTGGCCAATCCGCTGATCTTTTTGCTCCAATTCGATCATGGGGGTGTTTAAAATTGAATTTCGAATAAATAATAAAATCTTTACCTCTTTTGACGGTTAGAAGTGGCTCCAGCGCGGTGGCGAGTGGCGGCGACTGTCTTTCTCGGCGGCTGGATCTTCTTCTTCGGCGAGGGTGTCTGGCGACAAGGGTTAGGGTTTGGTGTGAAGATGGTTATTTATATCCATCCCCTTTTAATCTAAACTGTCCATCATGTTTGATTAAGATCGTCCAATCGCGATTAATAAGGAGTGAATCGGGACCGTTCATCGCGATCTGATATGGATCGTCCGATCGTGTTTAAATAGAAAGTGGATCTAGAGCGTTGATCTCATTTAAATCTGACCGTCCGATCCCGTTTGGGGAGGGAATGCATCCGGGCCGTCCGTGCGCACGGGAGTGAATATGAGTCGTCTGATCTCGGGCACGCAGATCGCCTGCGTGGCCTTCTGCATGGCACTACATCAAAATCCGCTGCCACGCAGCGCGTTTTAATTCGTCGAAGTTGCTGATTGGGCATTCTACG
This sequence comes from Carica papaya, assembly GCF_054855325.1. NCBI lineage: Eukaryota > Viridiplantae > Streptophyta > Magnoliopsida > Brassicales > Caricaceae > Carica > Carica papaya. Next base: position 17,012,020 of record NC_142317.1, read on the forward strand.
TGACATAACTTTCTTAAATTATATTTTGACCCCCTCAATTTCTGATTTTTTTTTAAAATACTCCAATAACCAAAATTTTCACATATTTTTTCTAAAATTATTTTCAATTTCATTATCCTCCTATTTTTCTTCATTTTTACATTAAATTAAAATTTTAAAAAATATAAAAATTATATTTATAAATTAATTTAAATTAATTTGGGTATTGCAACTCTCTCCCCTTAAAAAAAATTTGGTCCCTTAAATTTTTTTTTCTCTCACTCAATCAAACAGTTGGGGGGTATTGGGCTCTGAAGTCTGAATTTTGCTCCCATGTATCTTCTCTCGATGTGTGATTCTACTATATGATTTTAACAAAGAGAATTTTTTTGTTGCGGAGTAATCTGCTCTTTCGGTTCACAATACCGACCGGTACTTCCTCATATGACAGATCTTCTTGGAGTGAAAGAGGCTAGTGGGCCAAGACGTGAGAGGGGTCTGGGTTGTACTTGCATAGCATTGACACATAAAACACATTATGGACCCTGAAAAGTTGTGGAGGTAGTGTCAGTCTGTAGGTGGCGGTGCCGATTCTTTTTAAGATTTCAAATGGCCCAATAAACCAGGAATTCAGCTTCCCCCTCTTGCCAAACATACGGATTCCCTTGAAATGGGTAAGTTTAAGGAACACCCGATCATCTTTCTCAAATTCCAAATCTCTCATCTAGGTGTCCGCATAAATCTTCTTCCTGCTCTGAACCGTCTGAATGTTCTTCTTGATCTTAACTATTTTGGTTGTAATCTCCTCTAAGAGATCTGAGCTGAAAATTTTCTATCATCCACTTTTTCCCCACATATCGACGACCTGCATGGTTGACCATACAACACCTCATACAGAGCCATGCCAATACTTACTTGGTACTGTTGTTATATGCGAACTCTATTAAAGGTAGATGGTCATCCCAATGGCCCTCGAAGTCAAGAACACAAGCTTAGAGCATATCCTCAAGTGTGCGGATCATCATTTCTTGTTGTCCATCAGTTTGAGGGTGGAATGCAGTACTAAGGGACAGTTTCATTCTCATGGCTTGCTGAAAGCTAGACCAGAACCGAAAAGTGAATCTGGAGTCGCTATAGGATACTACTGTCACTGGTACTCCATGTAATCTGACTATCTTCTGGATATACATTCTTGTTAACTTGTATTAGGGGTCGGTCATCCTAATGGTAAAGAAGTGGAAAGACTAGGTAAGTCGGTCAACAATTACCTAGATGGCATCATATCCTGACCCTGCCCTAGGCAATCCTGTTACGAAATCTATGGTAATATGTTCCCACTTCCACTCTAGAATTGGTAATGGTTGGATTAGCCCACCTAGGCGTTGATGCTCTGTCTTGACCTGCTGACAAACCAAATAATTAAAAACAAAGTCAGCCACATCTCTTTTCATCTCGTTTTATCAAAATCAGGGTCGCATACTTTGATACATCTTAGGGCTTCCGGGATGTATGGAAAATCTTGAGCTATGAGCCTCTATCATGATGTCATTTTTCAACTCACTGTCACCTGAAACACACACCCTATCATAGAATCTGAGCAACCAATCGGCAGAGACTCAAAATTTTGAATTAACTCCCTGTTCTACATCTTTCTTGAGCACTGCTAGGGTGAAATTGGCGGACAAAACTTCCTTTATTCTCTGGATTAACTTAAGTTGAACGGTTAAGTGAGTTAAACATGTGGCTCTCTTCAGGATCTGAAGTTGAACTTGTTGTGCAGTCCTTATTACTCTGCATTCTGAAACCATCAAATAAGCTAATATGCCTGTATTTTTCCTATTGAGTGCGTCAGCTACCACGTTGCTCTTATCCAGATGATATAAGATGTCGAAATCATAGTTCTTGAGGAGTTTTATCCATGTTCTCTGATGCATATTGAGATCCTTTTGAGTGAATATATGTTTTAAGCTCTTATAATCGGTATAGATCTGAAAGGTCTCCCATACAAGTAATGGCGTGAAGTTTTCAAGACGTAGATAATTGCGGTAAGTTCTAAGTCATGGGTGTGGTAGTTCTTCTCATGACTCTTTAACTGTCTGGACCCATAGGCTATGACCTTCCCAAGCTGCATCAAAACACAACCTAACCCCAGGTAGGAGGAATCACTATAGAACGTATATCCACACGATCCGCTCGGCAAAGCTAACAAAGATGCGGTAGTCAACCATCTCTTTAGTTCTGAAAAATTTCTTTCACAGTTCTCGTTCTACTCAAACTTGACGCTCTTTTAATGAGCTGAATCAGAGGGGTAGCTAGGCTAGAAAACCCTTCTACAAACCTACAGTAATAATCTACCATCCCCAGAAAGCTACGGATCTCCTTAACCGATGTCAATCTTTCCCAGCCGAGCACTGCTTTAACTTTTTCGATGTTCACCGACACTCCATCTTTTAATATGATGTGCCCTAAGAAAGTAGTCTGCTCAAGTCAGAATTTACACTTACTCAACTTTGCATGCAGCTTATTCTCTCTGAGAACCCACAAACCTGAGTCATGGTTAGCGTGTTTCTCTCTACTTTTTAAATAAATCAAGATATCATCGATGAACACAATGACGAAATGATCTAGGAATTGTCTAAAAATCCTACAAATCAAGTCCATGAAGATGGTTGTAGCGTTGGTTAGTTCAAATAGCATGACCAGGAACTCACAGTGTCCGTACTTGGTTCGAAAGATTATTTTGGGAATGTCTTTTGCCCTGATCCTTACTTGGTGGTAACCTGAATGTAGTTCTATCTTGGAGAAGACATGGGCACCCTGCAACTGATTAAAAAGATCATCGATCTTGGGAGGGGGTACTTATTCTTGATCGTGATCCTGTTCAGGCCTCTGTAGTCAATACATAACCTCAACGTCCCATCTCTCTTTCTTGCAAATGTGACTCCGGCACCCCAATGGGACACACTTTATCGGATGAATCTACTGTCCTGCAATTCAGTGATTTGTTTCCTTACTTCCTCCATCTCAACACAACTCCTGCGGTAAAGAGCAACCGAAATAGGCTGAGTGTCTGACTGAAGATCTATAGTAAATTCAACTTCTCTGTCCACTAGCAGTCCAAGTAGTTCATCCGGGAACACATATGAAAAGTCTCGTACTACCAGAATCTCTTGAATACAAATTTCTTTCTTGAGTTTCCCTAATTAGAGAAAACAATCGGGTTAAAATATTTGATGATAAGAGAATTTACCATGAGGGAAATAAATATTAAAGAATTTTATTAATTTGTAAATGACTCTTCATTAAGAGAGTTAAATACAACTTTCTTACAAAAATAATCTACGTTGGTGTGATACACCGCTAACAAGTTCATTCCTAAAATTACATCAAAGTCCCCCGTGTCAATTTCTATTAGGTCCACACTCAATTTCCTATATGTTATATCTATGACACAGGCTTTGTATACAACTTCCCCCAGTTGTGTCCTACTCCCACGAGTTGATACAAATAACACAGAATCAAGTTTTTCAGTTAATAATATATTTAATTTTGATGCAAAAATATGTGAAATAAATGAATGCGATGCACCAGTATCAATCGAAATATGAACAGGATGGTCACAAATAGTATACGTACCCTGTACCATGTTCGAGTTAGCTTTTGCATAATGCTAAGTGAGGTTGTAAGCCTTGTCCTGAATAGGAAGTCTGGCCTGGTTCTGGTTCATCGGACACTTCCTTGCATAATGTTGGGTGCTACCACACATGCGGTAGGTTTTATTGAGGCGATAGTAGGGTCGATCCCCATGATCCTTGCCACAGTGCTGAAATGTCTTACCCCGCCCTGCTGCTGGAACCTGAGGAGGAGCCTGAGTCATTGGCCTGAGTCTCTTGTTCTGTTGAACAGGTGCAGTAGGTGCTGGTCTACGGTGTGGAGTCGAGGGCCTGAGGTTCCCTATTGCTGGAGGGAAGGTGCGAAGGTTCCTCTCCACTAATTGTGTCTTGGCCAAAACAACCGAATAAGTTTTAAGCTCGAGCACATACAACTGCTATCTGATCTTAGGACGAAGACCCCACCCGAACCTTCTAACCTTCATGCCTTCATCCGTCATGCTCTCATGGGAATACCGGCCTAACTCTAGGAACTTGCGAGAATATTCTGATATAGTCATGTTTCCCTAGACCAAGTGTACAAACTCCATCTTTTTCAAATGTCGGAGATGCTCTAGAAAGTATTCTGCATGAAACGTCGTCAGGAACTATTTTCAACTGACTAGAACGGGCAGAGTGGCTTACTTGAGTTGCCACCAGCGGCCTGCTTCTCCCACTAGCATGTAGGTAGCAAAGATGACTTTCTGTTCGAGAATCACCTCAAACGTCATGAAAACCTTCTTTGTCTTAGTTAACCGGTACTCGGCCTCTTTAAAGAAGGATCCCCCTGCAAAAGTAGATGAGTTTAGTCTTTTATATATCTCGATATAGCCTGGGTCGATCATGGGAGGAGCTGGGTCCCGTGGAAGAGGGACTGGACTGTGCTGAAGATGTACTGGATGGCCCTACGGTGGTACTGGATGATACGGTGGGGGCACTATATTGTACTGTGGTGGTGCCGAGTGATGCGGTTGGGGCACCGGGCCATATTGTGGTGGTGCCGGGTGGTACTGTGGCTAGAGCACCAAATCATACTGTGGTGATGCCAGGTGGTACTATGGAGGAGCAGGTTCGTACCGGGGTGGCTTGGGATCCTCTCGCTACAAAGGTGACTCAATCTGTGACAGCGGGGGAGGGTCAGGTAGCTCCCTCATTTTTTCCCGAGTCTGCTGAGCAGCGATGAGTCTCTCCAGCATCTCAAATAACCGATCAACATCCTCTCGTAGCAAACCCTCCCAGGCTGCTCGGTTTAATGGGGGCCTTCCACTCCTTATCTATTTGTACTTATATTTCACAAGGAACGGTTGAGTGATAATTCATTATTTTTTGTGTTTCCTAAGGATTTTGTGTAAGGAATAAGTTTGAGGAACGCGACTCTAATACCAATTGTAACGACCCTTTAATTTCAAAGGCAATAAATCGTAAATTAAGTGCGAAAACGAAATAATTAGTTATGGTTTATATTCCTTACACACTAACTTAAAGTACCAAATAGTGCTACGGGAATTACCCTTTGAAGGAAATACAAAAAAATTTAAGAAAATAAACGGAAAATAAATAAAACTGGCATCCTACTAGTAATTCTCTTATAGATCGGGTTCTGGATCCTGGTTCTCTTGATATGAAATTGTTAATAAAGGAATGAGTTACACTAGTTCAGTAAAAATATCACGCTACTCACTGACACATAAATAAATGTGGGTAGAAAAATCAAAATAACTAATTGAGCTCTTAATTAAGCAAATTCATTTATCATAAACGAAATCGTTTACCGCCTACTTACCGTAGCGAGATTTACAAAACAACTTATATGGACAATAATATAACATATATCATGATTTCATATAGAATTGGTTGGAACAATAATTTCTCTTTTATCAACCTACTAGTATCCATGGGGGTTCATAGGGATGTCCTCACACGGCGTGAACCCTTTTTTTTAATATTTTCAATTAACGAGCCGTCCCCACACTCCGTCTGGTATGAGCGCCAAATTACTAAATCTCAATATCTCGTCCAGTATGAGCGCCAAATTACTAAATCTCAATACCTCGTCCAGTATAAGTGTCAAATTACCAAGCCTCTATACTCTATCCGATATGAGGCAATGTTCACGGTAGGGTTCCCTATGCATCCGGTTCGTCCACCATCTTTCAGGATATCCAGTAAGGCTATCGTTTCATCATTCACTTAAACACACAATTTTTTGTTTACCTTCAATTTTCAGTTTTTCAATTCAACCGTGATCACATAAAACAAACAAAACATGCATCGAGGAATACAATCACATCATAGTTTCTCAATTTAACTGTAGTCACATAAGATAACAATACATGCATTCAAAACCATAAAATCAATCAATCAAATATTATCATGCATTCAAACTGTAAAATAAATCAACAGAAATCAACAGAGAATAATTTCTGATTCTGGCTCCATTAGTAACTTGTAATTAATTATAGATATTTTCTAAATTACACAAAATATCATATGTTAATTAGACTTCAATTCTACAACAGAGAATAAGGTAAGAGATTCTTACTCAAATTGATGCTCGAAAAGCTAAACTTATTGACTGCGTCTACTAGCAGTCTCCGGGTTCACTGAATTTTTTTTTGGATTAAAACGCGTTACAAGTACCTACAAATATTCAAAAAATCTAAAATCGGTGTTAGAACATCTTTTCGGCCAATTCTGAAATTCTGACACGGCGGTTCTGCCGTGTTTCGGCGACAACACCACTGCTCATGGAAGCGGTTTGCCTCGAGTTGGTTTTTTTAGCCGAATTTGACCGGTTTTGCATCAATCCTTACGAGAAAACACGTTAACGGGCCTCAGTTGGCCCAAAAAAAAAATAAAAAACCAAAACTCACCAGCAATGTGGTTCTTCGGTGCAGCGGCTCTGCTGGCTCACCTTTGCGGTTGAGTGTTTTATTTTGGTCAACCTGTAGAGAAGGAAACGGTGGTTAAAATGGTGAAAGAATTATGCAGAACGGGATTCGGGAAGGGCCTCATCGGAAGCATTTTTTTAAATTTTCCACGATGGCGGCGCCGGGCTTTGCCCACAATTTTCGGCTAATCCGCCGATTTTTTTGCTCAATTCGGCCTTAGGGGCCTTTAAAATTGAATTCCGAGCAATAGAAGAAATTTTTACCTCTTTTGGCAGTCGGAAGTGGCTCCGGCGCAGTGGCGGGTGACAGCAACTCTCATTTCTGGAGGCTGGATCTTCTTTTCCGGCGAGGGTGTCTAGCAGTTAGGGTTAAGGTTTGGTGTGAAGAGGATTATTTATATAAGTCCTCTTTAATCTGTACCGTCCATCGCGTTTGATCTGAACCGTCTGATTGCGATTAAATAGGGAGTAAATCTGAGCCGTTCATCGCGATCTAATCTGGACCGTCCGATCATATTTAAATAGGAAGTAGATATGAATCGTTGATCGCGTTTAAATCTGACCGTTCGATCGCGTTTGGGGAGAGAACGCATCCCAGCCGTCCGCGCGCACGGGAATGAATCTGAGTCATTCGATCACGGGCATGCGAATCGCCTGCCTGACACTGCGTCAACGTCCGTTGCCACGTGACGCGTTTTTGTTCGTCGGGGCTACTGATTAGGCATCTTACGGGGTACAACTTTCTTTAAATTGCGTTTTGATATTCAATTTTCGATTTTTTTTCAAAAATATCCCAATAACCTAAATTTTCACATCTTTTTTTCAAAATTGTTTTCAATTTCATTATCTTCCTATTTTTCTTCATTTTTATATTAAATAAAATTCAAAAAATATAAAGATTATATTTATAAATTAATTTAAATTACAATTAAATTAATTTGGGTATTACAAATTCTAAATATAATCTAAGTCAATTGTTATTTGATTTTTTAAAATATTCATTATTTAAAAAATTTCAAAATATAATTCTAAAAAATTTTAGTTTTGTTATTCTATATAAACTTTAATTATCATATTATTTTCACAATCTAAAACTGCTTCATTTTCCTGATTATTTTAAGCATAAGCTTTTAAAATAAATGTACCTATTTTTTCTAGTTTTCCTTTGAAATGGGACAGTTCCGGATCGGGTATACGGGTCTCGGTTCGGATTACAAGAACCAATCACGCAAGAGCGTGCATTTTACGTAGCTGCTACGCGAGTGGGAACCGGAGCCGTACATTCAGCTGCGAGAGCAGAGCAATACACCGAGAAGTGAATCATTCGTGTACACCTCTGCTTCGAGCGTGCAAAGTGCGAGCTTTACTGTTGTCAATCCTCGTGTCGTCTTCACCAATTGAAAATAGCATTTCACTGTTCATGCGCTTTTGTTGCTCAGGTTCTCCTACTACTAGTCTACTCGTTCCTCTGTTTATCTTACATATTGCTTCAATTTCAGTTCAATTCGACCAAGTATTTCGCTTTCTCACCTAATCGAATTCCTACTTAATCTTTTTCACCTTCTCTTCTATTTGACTATCTGGTTTTGATTCAAAGTCTTCCAAATAAAACAATATGTAGGTCATAAATATTTCTCCATTTGGATTTCCGACTTTTTCTTGGGTGCTTGTTGCTATCATTGACGTGGGCTGATTTATCTGTCGGAATTCGTTGTGCATTAAATTTCAGCAACATCAAATTTTTTAACATCCCATTTGGGCCTCACTTACAGCAGTTCGAAGCATATTCTTTTAGCTTCCTTGACAATGATTTTGTAATTTCGCTTGAATTCGTGCCCTTCTTTTGCGGTCAACTGTGATTGCAATTTTCATATTTCTCACTTAAAAAATCAAACCTAACTTGCCTATTATTTTGAACCTTGTATAAACTTGTTTTCTTGCTTTCTTTCTCCTTCATTGGTAGGGTGCGTAATTTGGGTATATAAAATATTAATTAAAAAGTTTGGCTTCGGTTTGAAAGTAGGACAAGTGACGAAACAGGCCTCTGACCCCAGAAACAGTTGGGTTGTGGGTGTAGGTTGCAGTTGGTGAGGTTTTCTGGGATTTAATGGCTGGTCCAAGAGAAGACCCAGTTCTTGAAATTGACGATATTTCGGAGCATGACAAAGCTGGGCTTAACAATAACATTAAGCAGCCTGTAGACAAGGCAATATCGTTGGCTGGTGGTGAGAGAGAAATGGCTCCTCCCGTCGGAAATTCTATTCATCGGTCGAGTTCCCGGCCACAATTGGACTTGAGCAAGGCTGCAATTCAGGGAAGTTCTGAGGAGAGGGATCCCACAATCCTGTTGCCTAATCAATCTGATGATATATCTCATCTTGCTCTTGATATTGGAGGTATAACTTGTGTTTTTATTTTTGTTCGCCTAACAATTCCATGATTTGTGCTGTGATCTTTTATTTTTCATTTTTTATTGTTGCTACATGACGATTTGTTTGTTTGAGTTGTTGTTTGTTCCTTGGTTCTCATGTCTTGGGCTCGTTACTCTTAGGAGAATGGAGATAAAAGAGAAAACAAGATTTGGTGATCATAATTTTCTAATTTGCATGCACGGTTTCTCTCTTCTTTTACTCCCCTGGTCGCTTTCCTAATACCATCATGTGGATTCTCCTCATAGTTCCTATGCAATTGATTCTGAAACTTTTAGGAAAATAGAACAGATAACTCTTCAATTTGACCGTTAATGCGAGATTCTCTTTCCTCCTATTGCCCCCACTCCTCCCCAAGGAAAGAAATGAAATACTTTAGGACTTCTGGCTTTTCATCTTTTTCTTATTTGAAAATGATGCGGTTTCTGGTAGTATGTCGAGCGCATAAAACATTCAATTTCTATTGGCAGGTTCTCTAATTAAGTTGGTATATTTTTCAAGACACGAAGATAGATCTGTCAGTGATAAGAGAAAGAAAACTTTCAAGAACAGATTGGCAATTTCCAATGGTAATCGAAGAAGCTACCCTATTCTCGGTGGTAGGCTTCATTTTGTGAAGTTTGAAACAACCAAGATCAACGAGTGCTTGGACTTCATATCTTCCAAGCAGCTTCATCGTGGCGGTATGCTTGTTCACTTTACTCATTCTCATTATTGTTGTTTCCTTATTTGTCTTTTTCTTTTTTCTTGCTTCTGTAGATAAGAGATGGAACAGGAACAATCGCATCATAGTTTGGAATCTTGATATTTGAGTTAGTTCTAATTAATTTATTCTTGTTGATTAGGAATTGATTCCTGTCACTGGAACTCTGATGCACAACCTAGTGAAAATGCTGTTATTAAGGTAAACTGCCGGTTTATGATCATTATGAAGAGTTTTAAATGTTAGTTGTCTAGAATTTGGTGCATGTTGTATGCAGGAGATTGATTCTACCTTCTAGTTTTCCCTTTGTTCATGGGATAATTTATTTCATTATATTGGAAGAACTGGAGTAGGAAGAACATCACCAAAACATTTACGTGCATTCAACATTTTCTAATGTTATTCTGGTGTTTTTTTTCTTGACATAGAATGAAGATACCATTAAGAGAAAGAGAATTGGAAGAGGCAGGATAAGCTTACTCTTAACAAGTGAAAGAAAATAAAATCCAGACACAGAATGAGAGAATACATCAATACAAAAGACTCCCAATTCCTTTAGAGAATTGATAAAAGGTCCAAAAAAAAAAAGCATGTTAGCCCCAAAGAGGTGTTGCAGTTTATTCCATCCTAAATAATACATTTGGAGTTCAATGATGACTAGAGGTCTGAGCACTGAAATGGTTGGACGAAGGGGCCATATTTTAAACTCCATATCCTTTATATACACCCTCAAGTAGATGGTGGAAAACACATCTCAAAAGCAAGAGGACAAACCCTATAGTCTCTAAAGATGCAAATGGCATATCTAAAACTGCAAAGCCACCTCGCAACGAAAAACAAATGGCTATATTTCTTTGAAGCTTGAGAAGCATTACACAAATTTGAGGAAAAATAGCTCTTCCGTGTCATCAAACCTGTAACAAGTTACCAGTGTTAACCTTAGACAGAGATGACAGCCATAACAGCAGGCGATTACAGGATTCCTCATCCTTTAGACAGAGATGACAGCCATTGACCAAAACCAGACCCCTTAACCTTAGTTTGTCCATAGTGAGAATTTTCTCCCAACAAGCTTCCCATGCAAAAAAGCTACACGTAGGGGGACCCTGGGCCTCCAAATTTGTTTCCAAGGAAAATTCTGAACACCCCTAAAGGCAACCTCAACCAAAAAACTGTAGTATGAATGGACAGAGAATCCTTCTTTCTTTTCCAAACTCCAGCAGATCTGATCTGTCTCCTGGTTGAGGTGCTGCAAAGCCAGAACCCTAAGCATGCCTTCATAATCACTGACCTCCCAATTATTCAAATTTCTAGTCACATTGATGAACCATTCAACATTATTATTTACAATCTGGTAGGCGTCCTCAACCCGCAAATCCTTAGACTGCGCAATGCTAAAAATGCGTGGAAACCAGTATTTAAACCAGCCATCACCAGTCCAATCATCATGCCAAAAACTGACTTTATTACCTCTCCCTATTTTCCACCTAATACACTGTTGGAAGCAGGGCCACTGTGCCAAAATCGTCTTCCACAAACTGTGGCCATGAGGGGTATAGGGGCTGGAACCCCCACCGTCCTGCAGGGGGCAGCTCCAACGAGAGACAATGATTCTTTTCCACAACCTGTCCTCCTCAGTGCAGTACCTCCACAACCATTTTCCTTGGAGAGCTTCATTCATTTTTACTAAGGATCTAAGTCCACGACCCTCAAACAAGAGCGGGTTTTTAATGACCTCCCATTTTACCAAGTGAAATTTGCGTTTCTGGAATTTTAAAATTGTTTAACAGTATTCAGATATTTACTTAGTCAATATTAGTTTTTGAGAGCTTATAAACTCTCTAAAATAAAAGCTACTCGTTACTGGTTTTAGAGAAACACTTTTATAAGAGTTTATACTTGTAAGCTTTTCAATAATTACTAAATATGTCATGAATGAAAATACTTTGTTTAAATTGTAGGCTCTATGTGGAATAAATACAAAATTTGTACATAATTCATTTGCAAAACTGCAGTTATTTCAACTAGAAGATAAGTGAAAATTTTCCTAAAATGATAAGAATTGAGCTCATATGAAATTTCTTACAGAATTGGAAGCATGTGTATAAATTTAATCAAATTGCTCATATGAAATTTCTTAATGAATTGGAACCATGTGTTCTAAATTCAATCAAATTGCTCATATGAAATTTCATTTGGAATTGAAACATTCAAATATGATGAAATTTGGGAGACATTGTTTCAAATCTATATGAAATTTTGTATGAGCTCCAATTTTATCATCTCATAACAGAATTTGCATTCTCTAGTTTAAATAAGTGTAGGTTTGCAAAATGGATTCTATCTAAATTCTTGAATTGTTCCAAACATAGCCTTGAGCAGCTAAACATTCTCTAGGTCTGTTTGTTAGGTTTTTATTTCTATTTCTATAAACATATCTTTTGCACTCTGCTATTCTTGGCTCATTATGAAAGCTGCATTTAGTTTATAATTCATCCACATGGACTAAGATTTAATATATTCTCCTTTTACCTCATTAATCAATCTAGTTATGCATGCAGTATTTGATTTGTAGACCTTTATATTTCATGCACCTACGAGTCCCAAGTTGCTTGCTACTCGATTTGTTTCTGTGTCCATAAAACCTGCCATCTGTTAGAAGTATTGTTACTGTTGAAATTTGTGCTTCTATTTGTGCTGCTTGTTTACATTTTTGTTGACTTATTTCTGCTAATGAGCTGATTTTTGAGAAGGCCACAGGTGGTGGTGCGTACAAGTTTGCAGACCTTTTTAAAGAAAGGCTTGGTGTTAGTCTTGACAAGGAAGATGAAATGGATTGCCTTGTGGCAGGAGCAAATTTCTTGCTTAAGGTAGTTGTTTGATGCAAAATCATGTTGGTGTTTCCTTCATAGTCAGTATCATGTTCTTTCTCCATTTCTTTGCAACAGAGTGGTTCTTTGGAAAATAGTAGTCAAATATCAACTCAGTAAATCAAATAAGTCTGCTTACTCTTCTTTAAAGAAAGAACCAGCTTGAGTAATATATTCTCAACTTTAACAAGTTTGTAGCTTAGTATCATCATATCATATTTGTGATAAATAAGAGAGGTGATGCATGACATTTTCATGTTGGCTGCAATTGTGCTTGATTATTACCGGAGCATATCTCCATTATCATAGATTTGTGCTGATTTTTATTGTTATCTGTAGGAGGGCTTTTGGGATTTAATAACATCAATTGCATTTTTTGGTGTGGTATCATTTTTTTCCTCTTATAGTCCTGTACATGTAAGCTATGTGTTCTGGATTCTTTTGTAGGCTATTCGACATGAAGCTTTCACTCACATGGAGGGTCAGAAAGAGTTTGTGCAGATAGACCCTAATGAGTTGTTCCCTTATCTTCTTGTTAATATTGGATCTGGTGTTAGTATGATCAAGGTAGATAATTTTCTTGCTCCATTTTTTTAGTTGTTGATTGCTTGAATTTAAAAATGTAAAATCTTAAAAAGATCTATGCCTTACATTCATTCTTATAGGTTGATGGAGAGGGGAAATTTCAGCGGGTTAGTGGGACAAATGTTGGTGGTGGTACTTACTGGGGCTTGGGGAGGCTTTTGACTAAATGCAATAGGTCATATTGATCTTCTACGCTTATGAAAGATTTTGATCTTTTGGTTAATACTTAAGAATGTAGAACTTCTAAATATTCTACAGTCTTAGTATTTAGTTAGTTCTTAGTTTAGCTTACTTTCTTTGTAGTTTTGATGAGTTACTAGAGCTAAGTCAAAGGGGAGATAACAGGACCATAGACATGCTTGTTGGAGACATTTATGGTGGTATGGACTACTCTAAGGTATATTTTGTCTTAGCTTCTACATTCATTTGATTTATTAGGTTAATATTACTGATATATGCAACAATAAGATGCCTCCATGTTGCTACTTGATCATTTATGGCTTGGAGTGTCATGGATTTTCTTGTTATATATCTGCTATATTAACTATCCTTACTCTTAAACTGTCATAGATCGGCCTCTCTGCATCAACTATAGCTTCAAGCTTTGGCAAGACTATTTCTGATAAAAAGGAGCTTCAAGATTACAGACCTGAAGATATTTCCCTCTCTCTCTTGCGGATGATTTCATACAATATCGGTCAGGTGAGTTGTGCAAGCTTGACATTCCAGCATCCTTAAAAAGGGGTTGAACTTCCAGTGTAATATGCAGAATTACCATATAAAATATATATGGGATTCGAAAATAATACCATATCAATCCAAATCTATTGTTTGTTTCTATCAACTCGTGAATTATCTAGAGAAAACCTAGCCAAAAATGTCTATGACATTCCTCAGGTCCTTCAATAATAGTGGGTTTGAGTTGCGCTTTTAAGTTAGTATCTTCTTAAATCAAGCAATACTGTTTGTTTCAAATCATTATATTTATTTTCTGTTTTACGGACGTTGGCAGAGGACTATCAAATGATACCTTCTAAACAAAGAACATGACTTTTATCTATTAGAATTATTGGATTTTGACATTTAAACGTCTGTTTATGGTTTATCATAAAAATTGTATTTGGGGCGTCTTGTGAGGCTGTTTCTCCTTGCACGACTTCATCTTATGAGGTCATTTCTCCGTTGATGACCTCTATCAGTTTTCCTTTTGTCAATCTCTCTCCTTTCTTCAAATTCTTGATAGAGAAGTCCGTTTGGACTAACTGAAGACAGCCTATACTACAGGATTTTCAAGTACATTCTTCAAAACATTTGGTAGAAATATTTCTTGTAATTATGTCTATTTAACTATATTATTTTCTATTTAACAATGTCTTTTGTGTAGTATTTTTTCTACCATATTCATCTTCTGAATATGTATGGTTGTGCTGCATAGATATCTTACCTGAATGCTCTTCGATTTGGGCTCAAGAGAATCTTTTTTGGAGGGTTTTTTATAAGAGGTCATGCTTATACCATGGATACAATCTCTTTTGCTGTTCATTTTTGGTAAGTTTGTACGTGAACTAGTATGTTTCTTAATTGTTTTAGTATTTGTGTTCTCATGACTTCTAAACGAGGTGATAATGAAAGTTTGATGTAATTTATATCACTAGCAATTTACTGTTCTTTTGTGACTTTCAAGTGATATGGTTACTACCATTTAGGTCACAAGGAGCTGCACAAGCAATGTTCTTGCGGCATGAAGGTTTTCTGGGAGCTTTAGGTGCATTCATGAGCTATGAAAAGCATGGTCTTGATGATTTGATGGTCCATCAGTTAGTTGAAAGGTTCCCAATGGGTGCACCTTATACAGGAGGAAATATTCATGGACCACCATTAGGCGATTTAAATGAGAAGGCAAGTGTAATTAAGTTGGCACTATCTAATCCTTGATGGCCTGCTGTCTTATAGGAATAAATGGAATATATTGCATTTTGTTTTGATTTGGTGTTTCAAAACCCAGTTTTTGTAGGCATGTAATCTTCCTTAATTTACTTCTTATAAATACAGGTCTTTCAAATAGTGTCTCCGGATACAAGCACTTAATTATTTATTCTTGACACATTTTTAACTAAGAGGTTCAACCAATGTTGATCTGATCCAACTTCTTGCAGGCCGAAAATGTATTCTAGTGCCATTTTTACATGAATACCAATATTCTTCCCCATCCTGTTGCTTGTACTCGCATAACACAAGATATTATACCCTATTAGTTTATAAAACTTATGGGACGGTAATGGATTTACTGGTTCTCTTTTCTTCATAAATACAAATGATATTTACAGAGGCAAATTTTTGTCAATTTTGTGCCTCTGAAATTGCTTTTTGTTTTCTTATAATATTTTTCTAGAGGGACTTCAAGAAAATTCCATTCCTCTGCTTTGCGTGTTTCCTTTATCTCAGCCTAGCATTTGATGAATATATATGCTGAAATCAGAAATTTCAGACTGCTTCCTGCACTGCACATTCAGAGAGGTTGCAGAATATTTCTATGAATAGATCAAATTTACTTGCAAAGTTCATGAAATATATGGAGTTTCTCACAAAAACTTGAGAACTGTAATCTGCTTGCCTGGCTTGTTAGCCAAGAAGATCTTAACATATAATATAAAGTGAATGAAACCTAAATCTGCAGTTCATTTTAATTACGCTAAGAGAAATCAAGGCAAGAAAGTATCAGGGCCTTGACTCATTAGGGTTTGTGAAGCTGATAGGAATTAGGATAAGGGAAATACAGGAGAGAGAGATAGAAAGAGATAAAGAAAAGGCAGAAGGGAGCAATAGAGAGTGAGAATTCTAACTGATGATAATTCTTCTATTGATCATTTCATGGCCTTACACTCCTTTAGTTCTGCATCCATCGTGCCAATATTCCTAGCTGGCATTCCAGCTTTAATTGTAGGAATATTCCTAGTATCGTGCCTGCCCTTAACAAAAAACAGAGAATAACAGTAAGTAAAACCCTAACTTATTGACCTTTCTACATGGCACCATTTTAGGTCCTAACAGAAAGTTCCAGAATTTGGGATCCCTTTGGCTATTGTTTCTGCTAATTAACTAAAGTTGGCAACAGTTTTCCATATAATTATTTTTTAGGAAGGTACTGGCCCACAGCTTATTGGGCATCGGTAAAAAAGAGATTCCTGTGGCAACTAGATAGGAATTGATTCTGTCAAGGCTATATGTATTGAAATACAGGTGGTGTGGCCCTACAAGGAAAAAGTTTGATAAATGGCTTTAGAAAAATCTATAGTTAAATACTATTATTTATTTTTAAAATGGTGGAGATAAAGATTGTTATTTACTGGCTCATTAGGTCTGTCAAACAATAATTATGGATATAAAAGATTCTTGAGGACTACTGTGTTGTCAAATAAGCATTTTATTCTGACTATAAGATGAAATCAGTGCCTTGTTTAAACAAGCACTTGCTTTGTAAACCTCCCTCTGAAGAGTCATGTTGGATTGAGAAAATGTTTATCTTTTCATTTGAAAAGTTATAAAATATGTTGCTTTTTTCTTGAAATAAAAGTGAGGAAGTATGTTGCTTTTGTCTCAACTAGATGGTAGATACTTGAATGATTTGTCAGATTGGTAGGGGATTCTTCTGATGTTGCAATTGCAGTTGCTCTTTTTCTTCTTCTGTACCTTCCCAAATTTCACATTAGAACTCACACAATACATGTTGATTAAAAGCAGATTTCCTGGATGGAGAAGTTTGTACTGAAGGGAACTGAGATTACTGCTCCTGTGCCAGTGGGTCCACCCGGAACCACAGGACTTGGTGGTTTTGAAGTTCCTTCAGCCAAAGGGGGGATTCTGCGGTCTGATGCAAGTGCTTTAAATGTCGGTGTGCTTCATCTTGTACCCACTTTGGAGGTGTTTCCACTGCTGGCAGACCCAAAAACGTATGTGGAATTGCATGACAATGTTCTCTGTTAAATGAGAAAGCTCTCTGTTCTTAAATATTTCCCTATCTTATCCGGTCTAACTTTCAATGCTGGATTCCATTTTGAATTTTCTGTTCTGATTGTTGGGAAAGGATTTTCTTCTCATATAGATTCTTCATCTTTCTGTTTAATATTTCCACATTGAGTCGGTTCATATTTTCGCTACTTTTTTAAAGAATATATATTTTGCTATATATGAACTTCATTTATTTTATAAGAAGACAAATGATAAGAAGAAATATTTGTGTGGACTTAAGTGGTTTCTTATCTCATTTAGATCTCACTGTCATTTTTGAGAGAATACAAACATCTAAGTGTGATGCATTTATGACTTTTTTGTGGAACAAATTTAGCATTTCCAAGAACTATTTGATGCGAACTGGTATACATGTTATATAGTAATTTGTTTACAGCTTAAAAAAAGGACTGCTTGATGGAAGAAATAACATAACATTGTTGGTTAATATCCCCAGGGGTATTGAGATTTTCTTTTTCTTTAAAGATTATACTTATACGGTAATGACACTTTATTGATATGCATACTTACAGGTATGAGCCTAACACAATTGATCTCTCAGATCACAGTGAGCTTGAGTAAGTATTTTACATAATAACTTATGTGGGAATTCATGGAGATTAGTTTACAGAATTAAGTAATAAAACTGGTTATGATCCACTTTTACCAAAAATGTGCATGTTATTCCAGATATTGGTTTACAGTACTGTCAGAACATCTGCCAGATCTCGTTGATAAGGTAAGGATGAGTAATTTGTGAGATTCTTAACATTCTTTCTCCACTGTTCCATCTACTTCTTGGCATCTTAATGCATTTTCAATTGGTACACTACAAGAGAGAGATCAGTGAACTCAAGGAACAATAAGAACAATGCTAGTTCAGTTCTACCATGATTTTCATCCAATCCCCGAAATCCTCTAGTATATAGTAAGTAGAATGAGTGATTGAGTGCATACCTTGTCTCTTTTGCTAATGCATGCTTTTATGATGAGGGAAGTAAATAGAAACTTAGGCTGGAGTAGTATTTATGTTTTTGGTACATTTTCCATTTTCACTTTTCTCTCCATTAATACGTGGAGCATAGTTTTTCTGGGAATGGTGTATGTATTCTTAAACACACTTTACAACAATTATTCTGGTAGTTGAAATGATTTTGAATTTTTATTTTTTATAAAGTGCTTGCCTGCAATTTTCCTTGTACCTAGCAAGAAATAGAGGACTTCAACAGTTCATAGTACCGAACATTTTTGTGATTCTGGGTGGTGGGGAACTTTGCAGGCAGTGGCAAGTGAAGGTGGGACTGATGATGCTAAGAGGAGGGGTGATGCCTTCGCACGTGCTTTTTCTGCTCACTTGGCAAGGTAGCCTACCATGATAAAATAAGGATGAGAAAAGTCTGATGCTTCATGACTAATAGGCAATTTGGCTATCAAATGGCTGTCTTCTTCTATTCTCACGGAATTGACCTCGAACATCTTTTCATGATCTTACCAACTGTCTGCTCGAGAACTCATTGTGAATCGTTTTCTTCGAATGTGATCTCTTTCCTCTCACCACCTACCAATTGTCATGGACCTCACTAACCGTTTACAGCTTCTGTTTTCTATAAATATTTGTTCTCAATTTCTCAAATTCTCAACAAATTGCAATCCTAGCATTGGTTGTTCACCCAATTTATATTGTAAATGTAACTATCCTGGCACTTCTTTTTCACTATTCAGGAGTCAACTCTTTGGGTTGGTGTCTTTAACTTTGAAGGTTGTTTCTGCTGCTTGCTATGCACTGATGTTTGATGTGTTACTTGTGAGGTCCATACATTCTGTTCCTTGCAAAAGGGCACTAGTATACTTCTTAAAACATCTATTTAGCTTTGTTATTGGAAGAGAGAAAGATCTATTTAGCTGAAACTCTTTTGAAACAAATAAAATTTTTAGTTGTGCACTTTTTCTTTTTTGTAAACTCCAATTTCTTACCTGTTGAATTAGATTGATGGAGGAGCCAGCTGCATATGGAAAGTTAGGGTTGGCCAATCTTTTGGAACTAAGGGAAGAGTGCTTGAGGGAGTTCCATTTTGTTGACGCCTATAGAAGCATAAAGCAGAGGTAGCTAACTTCTTATATGATATGAATTTGAAGATGAAATGATCCCGCCTTTTCTGATAAATCACTCCTTTAGCTAACCCTTCTCCCCCTTTTCCTCTGAACTTGGCAGGGAAAACGAGGCATCCCTTGCTGTTTTGCCTGATTTGTTGGCGGAGCTTGATCATATGAGTGAGGTAATGCATCTCTATATATCCTTGTCCTTTCATTGCTCAAAGAAAGGAGATGGGGATTTTCAATTCTATGGACATATAATGTAGTCTCCAACTAATATTGCATACAGATATGTCACTTTACTTGGATAAAGAATAATTGATCAAATATTGGGTAAATTTCCATCCAAATTTGTCCCTAATTGATTTTGGCACGTGTGATTCCCTCGTGCAAGCATACTTCTGCCACCAACTCTGCACATCTGGCACCTTTCTGCTGATAATCTAAGGGCATTTTTACTTACAGGAGGAAAGGCTGCTTACTCTTATTGAGGGTGTGCTAGCTGCAAATATTTTTGATTGGGGAGCTCGTGCATGTGTGGATCTTTATCATAAAGGAACAATCATTGAAATTTATCGAATGAGTCGCAATAAAATGCAAAGACCTTGGCGGGTTAGTAAAAGATGAGCAAGTATTTTTTGGCTGGAAAATCTTGATGTTTGTTCACATCAATTTTTATCAGTTATTTGTGTACTCGTAATGAAAATAAAGTCTTTGATTTATAATGCAGGTGGATGACTTTGATGTCTTTAAAGAGAGAATGTTAGGGTCTGGAGAAAAGAAGCCTCACCCACATAAAAGAGCTTTGCTATTTGTGGACAATTCAGGGGCAGACATTGTTTTAGGGATGCTCCCTCTTGCACGAGAACTCCTGCAACGTGGAACTGAAGTATGTATCTTCTATGTAGTTCTTGTCAATGAGTTTTAATGAGTAAAATAATAAGATGGCATCATGAAAAACAGTGCATAGAAATCTCTATGTATATTCTACGTTAATAAAGTTATCCCTTTCTTACTGGTATTGTCCCTTTAGAGGTATAATATGATTCAGAACCTTCTTATTGATTGTCTGGGAAAACCTAGTAATAAGATTTCTTTGCAGGTTGTTTTGGTCGCAAATTCCCTTCCTGCACTAAATGATGCCACTGCTATGGAGCTTCCTGAAATTGTAGCTGAGGCTGCTAAGGTTTGTGGCACATCATCTTTATAAATCTTTCTTCTTCTACGGACCTGATTGGGCATTTTCAAGTGTACTTGCCTATTTATGGTTGCACTGCAGCTCTAACTAATCCATTTTATGCTCTACGTAAAAATTGAATGCTTTATATTCTAATTTGTGCTTGGACTCTTGATTTTTCCTGCGACGGGAGCTTTCTGTAGAGGAATATCTAGTTTTTTTGCAAACATGTATTTAAAAGATTGATTAGTTGAAAATTTTCAAAACTGGTATGAAATTCATGGAAGCTTTTGGAATAAAGGAGGATGAGATAATGGTCTTGGTTCAATTTGAGACCTATAAATATTCTGTACTATATTATTGCAAACTCTTGAGCCTCTATTCCTGTTGATTTCATTATAGTTTCAACACAGCTAACAATTTCTTCCACAGCATTGTGACATCCTGCGCAGAGCGGCTGAAGCAGGAGGGCTACTTGTAGATGCAATGATAAATACCTCGGATGGCTCCAAAGAAAGTTCGTCTTCACTGCCTTTGATGGTTGTGGAGAATGGCTGTGGGAGTCCATGCATAGACTTGAGGCAGGTTAGCTCCGAGCTGGCAGCAGCTGCAAAAGATGCTGATTTGGTATTATACTTTCTCTATTTATTATTTCTTTATCAGGAGTGTCTTTTCCAGTTTTTCTTTAGAGCGATTACATATAGTCATTTGTATTATGCTTGCATCAGTTCATTTTTCATTCAACTCATAGTCAATCACTAGTTCTAATTTTGATGTTAGCCGTGAAAAAACTAAACGGAACATAAATGTAATCATGTGACACGTATTTTTACTTTGCAGATTATCTTGGAAGGGATGGGTAGGGCTCTCCACACAAATTTCAATGCCCGGTTTAAGTGTGATGTTTTGAAGGTAGTTACAGTTCTCTGAAATAGTGCACTTTTCAAAGTTCTTCTGAAAAGATAGGAAGAAAGATATTACTTAAACTTTTAATTTTCAATTCTCAAACACTTGCCTGGGCACATAATTTAAAGTAGAAAACATTAATTTTGCAGCTTGCAATGGTGAAGAATCAAAGATTGGCGGAAAAATTGATTAGAGGAAACATATACGACTGTGTCTGCAGATACGAACCAGCCAGTTGAAGATTACTTGCAGCCATGTGAAAATTGATTAGTGGTCGCTGTTATTATATCAATAATCTAATTAAGTAGTTATAGAAGGAATACTTGCAAAATAGAAGAAACTGGATCAGAAGCATGGTCCAATTTGTAGCCTTCCCTGTTTGATGTTTACTTCTTTATAAGCACGTTTGTAGATTTTATGAATAATAATAAGAAGAAGAATATCTGCTTTCCTGTTACAATAACATCATGCACTTTTCTTGTGAGTTGGGGCAAATCTTGGTAAACAATCAACATGAAACAGAGATTGACTGGTAAACCAGACCAAGGGGAATTGTGAATCAAGAGCAAATGTGGACGGTCTGTGAGTTTGGCTTCCGAGAAAGCAAAACTCTATAATAGAAAGTGTATACGAAAACGAGCAGACAGGGCATTTGGTCTAGTGGTATGATTCTCGCTTTGGGTGCGAGAGGTCCCGAGTTCGATTCTCGGAATGCCCCCTAATTTGCTCTTCTTCTTTTGGTAAGATCTTTTTGGAGTTTGTGAATTCTATTTTCAGTTGTTAAAATGATGTCATTGGCGGCAAGCTAAGATAACTCAAACTGGTCGGTATGCTTTACCGAAAATCTTAAAAATCATTTATTGAAGTTCAACATTCATAAAATTAAAGCAAGAATTCACATTGATTAATGACAAGCTATTATATAATATATATCAGAATTTTATATATACAAATACTATCGACCAACAGTGTAGCTGTTCTCATTTTCTTCATTTTGGTTAGAAAGAAAACTAGTTAGTAAAGAAGATGGGGAGCTGGTGAACTCTCTTCTATCTTATTGGAAGAAAGAAAAAAGCAAAAAAAAAAAAAAGTTGAAAATTTTAAAAATGAATTTTCTTTTGTATTCCTTACTTCCCAATTTAAAAAAAAAAAAAAAACAAAATATGACTAGAACCCTTTTCATTTTCATTTTCATTTTCATCTTCATCTTCATTTTCAACTATTCAAGCAATGGAATCATTTTAATCTCCTTTAATTGGAAATTGTTGGGTCAACATTTTCTACAAGTATCTTTTCTTGTTGACACCTCTCTCTGGTTTTGTTTGATCGTACATAATCCATGACGATACTCCGGAAGCTCCAAGTTTGCTTATCCCCCCTTCCACTTACTGTACCATTCGAATAGGCTTTTAAATATAACGTTTAACGTCATTAAAACACCTACGAAACACTTCCTTCTTTTCTTTCTTTTTCTTTTGTTTTTGCAGCTAATAAAATTAAGATCTTTTCAGGCATGAACATTTTGTAGGCGTTGTTTACATATAGCGTGCGTGCAGACTTTCTGTCCGTCTTTGGATGGTGATTTATATTAAATAAGCTTTTGGAAGAGTCATTATTTTCTTAAGACAAACTGCATCCATTCATTGGGAAAGATGACTAAATGCAGGCAGTTGCTGTATGTTTTTTCAAATTGCTGATAGACGACTGAAAGTCAACATATTATTTATTTATTTATTTATTTTTTTGAAATAACTGAATTTCAACATATAATATATTTAATTTAGTACAAAATGAATATAAACCCTATGTTAGAAGGTAATAGTGATCGTTCTAGCATTTCTTACATGCAAAGACATGAATCTGCATTCTCCCAACACCAGACCATGTAGCCTGGCGCAAAATGATACAGCAAATGGACATTCCTGTCTATCTGGTAAAGCACTACAAGGCACAAAACACATACTATGCCATGGGGCACAATCCTAATTACAAATTATCAAACTAAGTCAGGAACTTTGGAAAACAAATTCAAACTATTCAAATGAGTACTGAAGCGAGAGATGGATGAGAGAAAGGAAAAAAAAAAAAAAAATTCTTCGATATCAAGAAAATGATGTTTGTATAGAGACCCTACCTATAATAATTCAGTACACTCATGCCATATAGCTTCCGCAGAATTTACATTTTTTTAAAAAGAATTTGTTAAATGAAACAAACTCATAAGAAATATAGGTTTACCAAAACACCATCTGAAGATAGCAGATTTTATTTTGTTTACTGAGTGAGCCCCAGAAATATTTTTGACTTCACAAGGTTACAAGAGTACTTTACCCAAACAAATTACAGTCGGTAGATATGGCATAGTAGAAATTTTTCATCATCATTTACAGAGTCAGTATTAAGCGCTAGCAGCTTTCTCAACTTGGCCAGCCTCCTTGGGGTTTGATTTTGCCTGTTTCTCTTTATAATCTTTAACAGCTGCCTTGATAGCATCCTCTGCAAGCATGCTGCAGTGCAGCTTCACTGGTGGCAGAGAAAGATGCTTGGCAATCTCCCTGCAAAACATTTAAAACATAATAAGCTACTTTTTCGAAAACATTTTAAGAAATGCAGGATCAAGACTGTGATTTTCCACTAATAGACCAATTCAGCATTTGGATTTGACACAGCATGATTTGGCAGAAAGTACAAAGTGCCAAAAGACCAAGTAACAATCTCCAGGTACGCCCATGATTGCATATAGTTAAGTATTCTTCCCTAACTTCATATTTCATTAAACCAAACCCATACAAAACCAGCACCAATATTTTTTTTTTTTGGTACAGACACCAAGCATTAATATCACTTTAACATCGACATTTCATTTAAACACGAAAGATTATTGAATATCATATCGAGATTCCAGATAGTTAGAAACAATCACATACAAATGAGAGTAAGTAAGAAATATAAAACAATTGTGCTTTTTTTTTTAAAAAAAAAAGAAAAACTCATTAAGAAAGAATTTGAACATGAAAAGAAGATGTACAAAAGAGTTATGGTGAAGAATCTCATAATTCAGTCATTTACTTACAATACAATTCACTTTGACTAAAAGCTGAAAGGAAAACAAGACCACTTCCGGAAAATAGGGAAAAAGAATTCTTAACAAGAATATTACATGATAATACATTCATTCACTTAAAGCCTAACACTAGAGCAATATGAAAAAAACAATCTCAAATAATCAGCACAAAGAACGCGCAAAATTGGAGAACCAAAATACTAATATAAAGCAAAGTTAACTCACGTGTTTTTAATCGATAGAACTTCTTCCATTGCTTTCCCTTTCACCCATTCAGTAGCTGAAACAAGAGGGCCAAACGAGTGGTAAAAGAATAGTTACTTTGAACAATGTAAGGAATTAGAATCACACCTAAACCACTCTTGCAGGCCTGTGAAATAGATATAGCCTAGATTAGGTTGCTTTTAAGGTACTTTAAGTACCACGCCTGCTGAATATTAACTTAAATTTCCCCATTCTTGACAAATTCAGCCACTCAAATACTTATTTATTTTGTTACCAAAAAAAAAAAAAAAAAAATCACAATAAACGTCATTATCCAAATATATAATTGTCTATTCTATTTAATTTGTAAATCAACATCTACTACTTTAAATAACCAATTTGGCTTTAAGAACGTTTCTTCATTAATATTCCAAACCAGAGCATCAAATAATACAACAGTCTTGAAATATAAATTTGTTTTAGATGTACTATTTGACCACTGAAAATACTTGCACATAAAGCCCATAGGTATTTAGAACACACGTTGAAGAGACAAGAAGAAAGGAGAATAATTTAATACCATGAAGAAGAGCTAATAAAACATCAATGCTTACATATTCGTAAACATACTCACGAGAACTGACCTAGAATGATACACGTATCTTATCAAATGTTAATGGTAAAAGACGTACGATATCCAGGATTAAGCCACCAGCTCCAATACAGTATAGGAAGCATAAGAGACCAACTCTACATTGTATTTAACATTGATAAAACGAAAACTTTGACTCCTCTCTTTTCAAGAAATAAAACGAAAATAACGATATCTCCTGCCACATGAACACTGAAAACTTGAAATTTCACAGTTTTCCCTGATTGTAAAACTCAACCGAGCAACTTAAGGATAAAAAGCAAAAACGAAACAACAATCAATTATCAACGAAAAACAAGGGTTTCAACGCAGTAAAAACGAAACTAATTAAGCTTCAGCAATTTTTCCTATTTTCTACAACAACCAAACGGACAGGTATAAGAGGAATACTGACCGACTGAAGAAGAAGCGATGGCCGACCCACAACCAAAGGTCTTGAAGCAAGCGTCCATTATTTGTCCCGTTTTGTCATCAACCTTAATCTGCAACTTCATTACATCTCCGCAAGCAGGCGCACCAACGAGCCCCGTTCCCACAGTAGGATCGTTCTTGTCAAAAGAACCAACATTTCGAGGGTTGTTGTAGTGATCAATAACGTTCTCGTGGTACAGACGCGACAGAATCTGGACAGGCCGTGCAGGGACCTCCCAGGTCGCCAGCCCAAAAAGCTTGTTTGCAGCTTGTCTCAACATCATCTTCCGTGGATCAAAGGTCTCAGGTAATCTTCCCAAATGAGAGATTGAGCTATGTTTACGTTTAGGGTTTGTTTTGAGAATTTGGTAAATGGCGGTTTTGGGGATAAGGAGGGGGGAGAGAGAGAGAGAGAGAGAGAGAGAGAGAGAGAACACGTGGACGGCAGAGATGGTTCTAGAATTTGGAGTGTCTTATCAGATGATTTTGACACGTGTTTAATATGGATTAGTGTATTATCTATCTAGTACCATATTCTACGTGCTACGTCGACCGGTCAAACAAATAAGAAGTTGACACGTGTGACAACAGATCCCCGTCTATTGGACCTTAACGGGGTGATCCAAATAAAAGAAAACAACAAGTTGATTAAAATTAACCAAAAAAATAAAAATAACTTTATTATATTTTTGTTGCACTTAACAACACGTATATAAAATAAATTAAATTATCTTTGTAATACGGATATATATATCCTAGAGATTAAAAAAAAAGGTAAATAAATTTATTTATTTTTTTACCCTAAAAAATTAAGGCGGCGGCACTGAGCTGTATGTTCCGCTTTTAAACTGCCCACTGCACTTTTTGTAAACGTATGTTTTAAATGTAAGAAATTCCTGAAAATGTATACATTCTGTTACCAAAACATGATTTCTAATGAGAAAGTTTGGCCAAAAAAAAAAGAGGAGGAATAGTTTACCTAATTTCAATTATTATTATTATTTACAGCTTTCTGAATTATATATAAGATATAAATTGTGGGTTTAAGGCTCCAAGTTAATTATAATAATATGGTATATGTTGTAGGAGATAACAAAAAGTTAACCAATTAAAAAACTTATGCATGGGTGGGCTGACAACGGAAACTTTTGGCTATTAATTTTTTGATGACATAAAATACATCAAACGACTTGAAGTTAAAAACCATACTTTCTTAGTGGGTGGCTAAAAGTTGATTTAATTTTTAGGTAAGTGATTCTAATGATAAATTTTTTTAATGATTGATTTAAAAGTATATATAATGATTTTGTACAACATATTATCTATTTTACTACTACTCAATCATCCTAAACAAATCTTACTCACCTGATTATTCTATTCGCTTTGAACATGGATTTGCTTCACTAGCAAAACTAAGGAAAAATAATAAAAGGGTTAAACAATTCTTTTCCTCTTAATAATATTTTCATTTCATGTTAAAAAATATTTCTTTTAAATTTTTAATGAAAGAATTATCTCATCATAAAATTATTATGTTATACGCATGATTCATATAATTATATTCTGTGTACATGTATGTATATATAGTTGAAACGTAAGCTCGAATAGAATATGATTAATTGTTCATCGTGCATAATAGATCCACCCACATATTTAAAACTAAATTAATTAATATATATAAATACTTTTTTATAATGTATCTAACAACAAAAAAAAAATTACCATACATATATATATATATATATGGAAAAAGAAATTGAAATTAACTACGTTCAGAAAATCAAGAATCCAATTAAAAAAAAAAATTATATACGTTGGGAACGAATGATGGGGTCGGTTATACTCTAACAAAACTCGAAGGGTCAAATTTCTACACTGAATATATAATTTGAATAACTAATTTAATATTAATTTATTTTAATCAAATATTACAGACAACAAAACCTTAAAAGTGGAACCACGTCGGTCATGCTTTTAAAGGTATCATGATAATGCAATTAGTTCAGTGTAAAAGGCATAATTATGGTGGAGTTATATTTTATTGTCATTTACTGTAGAAACTTACGTTACTCTTTGATTTATTAATTCAAATTTTAATTCTTTTATGATTTTCTTAAATTATAAAATCTAAGTCTAAATTAAACTAAGAATATTCTTTGTTGGAAAAAATAAAAAAATAAAAAAAGCCACATAGTGAAAAAAAATAATAATAATTTTAAAATTATAATTTATTTAGTATGTCATGAACTAAATCATTATAACTATTAAACTTTTCATATTATTCACACTTTCAAAAAATAAATAAAAATTGTTTGATGAATTTTAACATTCATATTTTGCAATCAAATTTATAATACTAATAGATTATTAATATCTAAAAGTTACTCGTACCGTTAAAGAGATGAAATATTACTCTAAATAGTACTCTTCTTATCATATTTGTTCATCTTTAAATTTGATTGAGTAGTCAACATTCATATCCCACATATGCTATTTACATCTTTACAAAGAATTTTGTGCATCTTTTTCTACTATAATCTAATTTAATTATTTGAAATCTTTTAAATAGTATTTTTAAAATAATAAAGAGTATTATGACTCACACACTCATATTTAAATAAAATGTTATTCCACTTTAAATATTATAGTCGTAAACGAGTTTTTTTTCTTCTTATTCTGGCTATTACCGTAAAAATTTAATGATTGACTTCTACAAAAAAATTGACAAATCTATTTCTTAAGCTCATTTTTGTAATCAGATATTATAAGTCATTTAATAATTTTTACTACGTTTATGATTTTAATTGCCTATAATCTTAAGAACTACTGTTTTATTTATTTTTTTAAATAAATCTATAGTTGTTCATTGTCTCTGTAGCACCCGGAAAGGAGGAGAAAAAAAAAAAAAAAAGGAGGCCACGTCAGCAGGCCCGGTCAGTAGTCCCGGCCAACCGGGGCCTGCCACGTGGCAAGACCGCGTCACTCCGAAAGGAGCCACGTTGGCGATCCGCGTGGGTGCGATCCGACGGCCCATATCAATCGCGCGATCGGACGGCCCAGATTCAATCGCACGGATGGCCCAGATTCAATCAAAAACGAACGGCCCAGATTAAAACGAAATGAACGGCTGAGATCAAAAGGCAAGGGGTTATAAATAGAACCCCCACACCAGACCACAAACCCTAGCCGCCCGCCGCTCGCCGGAGAAGACGAACCAGAGGCCGACCGCCGCCACCCGCCGCCGCACCGGGGAAATTTCCGACCGCCGATCGAGGTAAATTTCATACCCCCGACTCGTTTTTCCCTGCTGATTCCTCCTATGGCCAAATCGAGGCCGAAATCCCGGCCAAACGGCCGGAATACGCGGCCGAAGCCCAGCGGCGCCGCCGCGCCCCCTCTCGGTTTTTGCCTCCGACGAGGCCCTTCCCGGCCTCCGTTCGATGCAATTTTTATATCACCGTGATCACCATTCTTTTCTCTACAGGTTGACCGGAGCCGAATCACCAAAACACGAACCTCGCCGGAGAGCTGCCGCACCCGAGAGCGTCGCCGCCGGTAAGCTCCGTTTTTCCGTGATTTTTTGGCCCCCCGAGGGCCCTAGGGTTATTTTCTGACAAGGACCAATGCGAGTGTGGCCGAATTCGGCCGAAAACGGCCGAAAACAGCCAACCCGAGGCGACTCGCCGCCGTCAGCGGCGGCGCCGTCACCGGAGCACGGCGGAGCCGCCGTGCCGGAGTTGCGATTTGGGCCGAAAGAGGCTCTGGGCCTAATTTGGATTTTTTTTGAAACACGTGCAGGTACTGTTAGTGTGTTTCAGTTCCCCGGGAAAAATTCAGGAGAAAATTAGGGACGGCCTGCAGGCGCACTGTGAATCGTATTCGGATCCCGAAAACAAGTAAGGACCCCTCACCCTATTTCCTATCACGGTATTAAAGTTCAAAATGATAAAACGGTATTTCTTGAATTAACGAATGTGTGAAATTGCTTAAGGTGGCTAATGGAGCCCGAGTCTAGTGTGATTGGTGATTTACTGTTATTTGGCCTGTTTACAGCTTTAAATGCAAAATGAGGTTTGATGTGTTCATTTTACAGATTTGTGTGCATATACTACGTTTTTATTAATCATGGGTTGAATGACTGAAAAACTGATACTGTATGTTGTCTGTTTGGCATGAATTACTGTTTTGCTTGTTTGTATGTGAATTGATGATGCTGGCTGAGGAAAAGGAAAATGAAAGATTGTGTAGACTGATAATTGTATTATGGGGGTCAGCCTGACTAGATATCTTGGGAGATGGTGGACGGACCGGGTCCGTAGGGAACCCTACCGGGATTGTGGTCTCACATGCCGGACGGGGTATGGAGATCTTATGGTTTTGGCGCTCATACCGGACGGGGTATGGGGACGACCCGTTTCACCCTCATACCGGACGGGGTATTGAGGTTTATGGTTTTGGCGCCCATACCGGACGGGGTATGGGGACGGCCCGTTTCACCCTCATACCGGACGGGGTATTGAGGTTTATGGTTTTGGCGCCCATACCGGACGGGGTATGGGGACGGCCCGTTTCACCCTCATACCGGACGGGGTATTGAGGTTCATGGTTTTGGCGCCCATACCGGACGGGGTATGGGGACGACCCTGGAAACTGATTATGAATGTTAAAGGTTAACGGGTAGCGGAACCCCTATGGACCCCCACGGATACTAGTAGGCTGGTAAATTAGAAAAAGATATGTTGTACAATGATTGAATTACAAGAGGCGTGATAGGTGTTATGTTTTACAGCTTATATTATTCAATGATTATGATAATGTTATTGTTTTTCTTATATTGTTTTCATAAATTCCACCGAGGTAAGTGGATGGTAAAGGTTTTCATGTTAATAAACGAGTTTGTTGTAAATTATGCTCCATTGGTCTTTTGTGTTTTTCTACCCACCTTTACCTCCGTGACGGTGAGATATCGTGATGTTCTTACTGGGCTAGTGTAGCTCACTCCTTATTTAACCATTTCAGATCAGGAAGACATGGTTCTCGAGCCCGTTCCGCAGGAGGACGACGAAGGGGATGCCTAGAGACTCTGTAGTCATACTCATAGTTTTATTTTCGAGTTTCTCTCTTAGTTAGTTTAATCTTTTATATTTTAAATACGTTCTTGGTTTTTCGTGTAAGGGATGTTAACTGAAATTTTGATCTCGCTTCCGTATTTGATATATTTAAATACTCATTTCATTTTAATATTTCAGGGGTCGTTACAGTCTCTTTACTCAAAACTACTTTTTGAATTAGATGTTATGATTCTCGTGCAAAGTATTATCTTTCTCTCTCTTCATTACGCACGAATTGAATATGGATGAAAATGTTTTCGGATCATATTATCTTTGAAAGTTAATTCTAAATTGATCAAGTTGTAGATCACTTTCAAGAAAAATTATTATGATAGTCTCAAAACAGAGATGTTGCGAACATGTTAAACTGAAATCTTGATTGGACTTTGGTGTTAATATGTGTAACGTTGAGGGGTATGAATATATATATATATATATATATCAATTTTAAGTTTATTCAATAGTTGGTTCCTTAAATTTTGGTCCTTTTTCAGTCCCCCTACAGAAAAAAAGCTGGCAAATGGTGCGTCACTGTTTCTTTCATTTATCTCTCCAATTTCTTCGATGTAAAATTTTTCATCAATAATTTTTTAATAAAAAATATGTTGAAAACTCTAATTTTTTGCAATTTAATTGCGTGGTACTAAAATATCTTAAATTATATATATATATATATATATATATTCATCTGACAAATTTGTCTTGAATTGAATTGAATTGCTAATCAAGTACCAAATCTTTCAAGTTAATCATCATCCATATTTTACTCATTATTAATTAACTTAAATTATTTTAAACGTGTATTGAAATTTTATAGTACATAAAAATAATTCATTATCATTTATTAGTAAATTCAAAAGCAGCAATTTACAAACAATGGGATAGTTTTACATTGAAGAAAATAAATTAATAATTTACCATTTACATGTATTATTAATGGTTGTTACATATTCCAATAAAATTTTAGTTATTTTCATCTAAATAATTAATATTTTTATGCATTTAAATTGAACTTTGAGTTCTTGTTAGAATAAATATTATATTATAAATAATATCTATATGCTAACTAATTAATAAAATTATAAATGTTTCTCACTCCCTCCCTCTCTCTCTCTCTCCATCATCTTCTTCTTTTATTTAAGTAGCAGACACTACAACAGCCAATTGCCAAAAAGAAGTGATATATGCTTAGTCACCATACACTATCTCTCATTCACGCTATAATCCTTCCATTTCACAGTTTTGTTGCCAAAATCTCTCAGATTCTCTTGCTCTGCTGCTTCATTATCTTGCAACTCTACAAGCTCTTCTGGGTACATCTGTATCTTCGTCAGCTCTTCTCTGTCTCTCTTCTCAATTTCTGTTCTATATACTCTTTTCTCCCCGCACTTCATGTAGCTGCAATTCCTGCTCCAGACTCTTCTGTGCTAAGCTTTCCAAGTTTTTGTGCTGTATCTCGGAACGTTTCATCTTCTAATAATGTAACATTGATCTTAGTGTTTCTGTCGCTTCTCTTCTTTCTTTGATTGATGCCCATTTGCTCAAAAGTATCATAAACCAATTCGTATTACTGTTTGAATCATGGGTTCTCGCTAATCTTTGTCGTTGTCTGTCTGGGTTTCTTCTTTTTGAATTTGAAGGGCCTTCTTTTTCTGGTTTGTTAATGCCCATTTGCTTGAAATTGTCTTAAGCCGTCTAAAAATGCAGTTTGTGATGATGGGTTTTCGTTAAATTTTGTCTCTTTTCCTGTCAATCAAGGCCTTCCTGAGTTAAAGTTTGACTCGAGAGTTTTTATCAATCTTAGCATGTGAACTAATACCATGTAAATCATCAGTCTGCTCAACTTTTTTGGTTATTGCTGTACTTTTGGCGGGATTAATTGATGAACAAGATTTTTTTTTTTGACAATGAAGTAGAAAGAAACGTTTAATGGATCTAACTTCTGTTGAAGTCAATCCTTAGTGGAGATCTGGATTTTGTGTTATGGATTCTGTTCGTTAGGATTCTTGACTTTCACTCGCCTATGGAATTGAAGTAGTTTGGTTCAGTAACTAATTGATTCTTTTTGTTCTTAAAGCATATATACCTCGATCATTCTTTATAAACTCCTCCAAATGTAAAACTCTTCTATTTTTTTTTTCTTTTTTTGTAGACCTCACTAAAAAGTTAGGTTATACATCAGAAAACCATGAATTTACATATTTTTTTTCTCTTTTGTACTCCTGAAAAGATCAAAATTTCATTCTCCATCTGCCAAAAGTTCTCATACTTACCTCTGCTCATGCAGTTTTAGCTTTGATATTGGCCTCTCGAGTCCCTTGAATCTTTGTCATTATTGTATTGTGTTTTTTGCATCTGATACTTATTTAGCATTTTGTCAATCCAAAATATTAAAAGGAAAAAAAAAAAAAAAAAAAAAAAGAAAACAGAGAAGGCATCAATCACTACCTATTTGCATAAGATTTGTATCATGGAAGAGACATTTGTTCCCTTCCGTGGAATAAAGAATGATATCAAAGGAAGGCTTTTATGTTACAAGCAAGACTGGACTGGCGGTCTTCGTGCGGGTATCAGGTTTACCTCCTCATTGTTCAGTTCTGGTCATGCTTACAGTATGGTTTATGACGCCTTGAGTTTTTCTAGCGTGGACAGTGGTATTGATTCTTATATGCACGTTAACTTACATGAATGTTTTAATTTCCTAGGATTCTGGCTCCAACAACATATATATTCTTTGCCTCAGCAATTCCAGTTATATCTTTTGGGGAGCAGCTTGAGAGAAATACAGGTGGAACTATGACCGAACTATAAACTAACACTTTCTGCTAATTCATGTTGTTAATAGTCATCTGTTGAAACATGTGAAATCTCTTCACATTTTACAGATGGTTCCTTGACTGCAGTACAAACACTTGCATCAACAGCGTTGTGTGGTATTATCCACTCAGTTGTTGGAGGCCAGCCCTTGCTTATATTGGGGGTGGCAGAGCCAACAGTGTTGATGTATACGTTCATGTTTAACTTTGCCAAGGACAGGAAAGATTTGGGGCAAAAACTGTTCTTAGCCTGGACAGGATGGTAGCTCTTTGACAACCATGCTATTTAGATTATTTACTCAGACTGGTATTCTTGAATGCTAAACCATTTTCTTTAATTTACTCTTTCTCAGGGTTTGTGTGTGGACAGCACTTCTACTTTTCTTGCTTGCTATTCTTGGAGCATGCTCCATAATCAATCGATTTACACGTCTTGCTGGTGAATTGTTTGGTCTCTTAATTGCAATGCTTTTCATGCAGCAAGCAATTCGTGTAAGCACTCTGCAATATTTACTAAATCTAATATCTTTGTTATGATTATGGGGAACGAAAGTGCTAGATTCAAGGTAGTTTGTTCCCTTGAATGTTTCTCTGATCCTCTGGATATTGTTAGTTCAATGTATCAGTGTCTGCAAGAATCATAATATATAATAGAAACTTTTTTCTGTGTGCTTATACTTAAATTCCATAGGGAGTTGTGGAGGAGTTTGGCATACCTCGGAGAGAAAATCCTAATCAAACTGCACTACAACCTTCTTGGCGATTTGGTAATGGAATGTTTGCATTGGTTCTATCCTTTGGCCTTCTTCTTACTGCACTAAGAAGCCGTAAAGCTAGATCCTGGCGCTATGGAACAGGTAGTAACTCTGTA
The DNA here is from genome assembly GCF_054855325.1 of Carica papaya. Lineage (NCBI taxonomy): Eukaryota > Viridiplantae > Streptophyta > Magnoliopsida > Brassicales > Caricaceae > Carica > Carica papaya. The sequence goes on from NC_142317.1 coordinate 17,046,440, forward strand.
GCTCACTATGAAATATGCTTCCATCACAAGTTGTGGGTTTACGACTTTTCACTTTTTATTTTCTCAAATATACATTCCCAACTTCCCTCACTAAATTTTATTGGCCACTAACTGTTATTTGAAATTTGTAGGTTGGCTAAGAGGATTTATAGCAGATTATGGAGTGCCACTGATGGTGCTTGTATGGACTGCTGTTTCTTACATCCCAGTTAATGATGTCCCAAGAGGCATTCCAAGGCGGCTGTTTAGTCCAAACCCATGGTCTCCTGGTGCATACTCAAATTGGACAGTTTTCAAGGTGAATCTTGCTAGTTTTTTCAAACATAATGTTTATATATGATACTTACGTTATTACTTTTCTGAAAGATACGCCATGTTGTCTTCAATGTCTTGCACTGGACTCATTGTTGTCTAGTCCTTCAGGAAATGTTGAACGTGCCTCCTTTATATATAGTTGGAGCATTTATTCCAGCAACTATGATTGCTGTGCTTTACTACTTTGATCACAGTGTTGCCTCTCAATTAGCCCAACAAAAGGAGTTCAATCTGAAGAAACCAGCTTCATATCACTATGATCTTCTTCTTTTGGGTTTTCTGGTAAACTTTTGTACTCAATATTGACTTGTTACACCCGTTAAATCCATTAATTTTTTTTTCTTAGATTTGTATAGTTATTTTTTTTTCTTTAAGTCCGAATTTTTCTAATCAGGTTATACTATGTGGGCTTATTGGTATCCCCCCATCTAATGGTGTTATTCCACAGTCTCCAATGCATACAAAAAGCTTAGCTACTCTGAAACATCAGGTATACTTGGTGCACTATGTTCAAATGGACAAATCTATTCTGAACTCAACAGAATTTTTCAACCGCTTATACTTGTATTGTAACGTAGAAGATTTTCTTTATACAAGTTCCTTTTATTCTCCCACTGCAAAGATTTGGTCTTACTAGTTCTCCTGGAAGGAGATCCTTTTCCCTGTTATGTTTTTTTAACCAGTTTCACCTCTTCTTCATTAGATCCAACGATTTTTTTAAAAGATAAACCTATTTCATGTTAGTTTCCTCTACTGAATTATCTTAATTGGTTGAATTGTTATTTTTGTTTATACCAGCTTATGAGGAATAAGCTTGTATCAGCCGCCCGCAAAAGCATGCGCAAAAATGCAAACCTGAGTCAGTTATACCGAAGCATGCAAGAAGCGTACAATGAAATGCAGACTCCCCTTGTCTATCAAATTCCACCTGCTCTGGTAGATTAATCTGCATTCAGCTTTTTTACTGATACAGTGCATGTTATTCTTTCCTCTGGTATCCTCATTTTTACCTCGAACAGGGACTGAAAGAACTCAAAGAATCCACAATCCGCCTGGCCTCAAGTACTGGCTGTATAGATGCCCCCGTTGATGAAACTGTCTTCGATGTTGATAAGGACATTGATGATCTTTTACCTGTTGAGGTCAAGGAACAACGCCTCAGCAATCTTCTTCAAGCATTGATGGTTGGTGGGTGTGTTGCTGCAATGCCACTTCTGAAGAAGATCCCAACATCTGTTCTTTGGGGTTACTTTGCTTTCATGGCCATTGAAAGCTTGCCTGGAAACCAGTTTTGGGAGAGGATACTATTACTTTTTACTGCTCCAAGTCGAAGATACAAGTAAGTTTAATTGGTCTTTCATGTTAGTTCTATCGGTTCTGAGATATGAACTTTCTTATATTACTAACCCATCTGCAGTTATACCCTGAAAACCTCTGCCCTAAACTTTTTGGTGCTTCAGCTTGATCCTAGATTTATATTTCTCAAAAAGAAAGAATAAGATGTCTGCTTAACAATGTTACGATTACAATGAGCTACCACCACCATTATGCAGAAAAAGAATGAAGTATCTAATTTCCATAACTAACTTTCAGGGTGTTGGAGAATTATCACGCCGCCTTCATTGAGGCTGTACCATTCAAAACAGTATCATTTTTTACCTTGTTCCAGACAACCTACTTGCTTCTGTGCTTTGGCATAACATGGATCCCAATAGCTGGTGTCCTTTTCCCATTGTTAATTATGCTTCTTGTCCCAGTTCGGCAGTATTTGCTGCCCAAGTTTTTCAAAGGTGCCCATCTTCAAGATTTGGATGCTACTGAATATGAAGAAGCTCCTGCTATTGCTTACAACTTGACATTTGAAGTAAGTACTCCACAATTTGTTCATTTCAGCTGATCTTATTTCAAATCAGGTTTGACTTTTTTTTTTTGAGTTTTGTTAAATGAGAACAGATTGGTTTTAATCTGCATTGCCTTCTTTACTGTGCATTTGAATAAAGAAGGTGCAGCCTCTCAGTTGGAGTATATAATTAGTTCAAGAGCTGAAATGGTTGTAAATGTTGAATGATTGGAATTATCAAAGTTTATATATAATGTTCTTATATGCTAATTTCTGAAGTTTCTTTCTAATCTATGATGCTTCACTTCATGTCTGAGCAGGATGAGGAACCTCAGGCTGGAACTACTAACACTGATTGTGGGGAAATTCTGGATGATATTATCACAAGAAGTCGTGGTGAGATCCGACACATACAGAGCCCTAAAGTAACAAGTTCAGCTTCATCTTCGTTGGAAGATATAAAACCTGTTTACAGCCCAAGACTGTCGCAGAGGGCATACAGCCTGCATATTAGTGAACTTAGAGGGCAACACAGCCCCGGCTTATCTGGAAATGGACTAGAATTAAAGCAAACTCCAAGTCCTGGGCCATCAAACCTTGGACAGTAAAGTTGCTATTCTGATGAGTTCAACAAAGATTGGTGCTCGAGAGGTCTTTACAAGCTCATTTGTTAGTGTTTGTAGTTGTATCTTTCTGTTTTTGCTCCTAACCATATGATATTTGTATTTGTTGCCTTTTCTTGTATCTTTCAAATAGGCTGAGCAGAGGACACATTATGATAATGAAAAAGATATCTATATTTGACTGAAAAAAAGAAAAATAAATTTATTTTACTATCAACATTCATTTTGTACCTGTATTCGCATATCTACCTATATGTACCCGAAGTCATTCATATGTTCACAGAATGTAGCACGCCCCTCATTTCTTCAGGACTAGGAGCTACTGTACTGACCTTACACCCGAAGATAAAGTATAAAGAGTCTGCATCCTACTTAAATAATTAGATCCAAATATCCATCTAATATATTCATACTTTTACATATTACTAATGAGCACTCTGACAGATGAGCATGCAAATTCTAGAAGTTAAATTCTGGTTAATCAAAATGTACTGGGGATCTATTATAGTCCTTGAGAGCTATATTTCATTTATTTGACATATCTTTCAGGATTTTGGCCATTATTTACTTGAAAATGTAATTTAGGATTAAAAAAATAACTTCATAATTTTTATATGCAAACATATCACTTAGTTTTTAAATAGGAATCTATCTGGTTTAAGTAACTTAAAATATCCTAGTGTTTTAAGTATGTTTTTTGAAGTAATTCCGGACAACTTCTTACTTTCAGTCTTATTTCTCAATTAGTGAAGATATCAGGATCTAATGGAGCCAGTAGACAAATTTCTTTTGCTGTTTTTTTTTTTTTTCTTTTTTTTTTTTACCTCTTTCTTAGAGTTAACTCAGAAACATGAATTGCTCTAGTTTTCCTAGTACAAGCCAGATTACATGAATGTTTATAAGGGAGGTGACTGGACGGAATAACCAGAAACTTGTGCCACCATTCTAGCTGTTTGTGGCTATAAATTGACATGTTTGAATCCTTTGTATGAGCTTCTGCTTCGCTATATTTGTATGTGATAATCATGGTATTTGACTGATTCTTGCATTCTGTAGAATAAATAAATTGGTCCAGCATCTGTCATTCTATATTCTACAACATGTTAACTGGCAAAAGTTTGTAGTGCATGCATCTTTCTTTTATCAGCTTCTGTAATCACCTGCCGTGCACCTCTCCTAAAAGCAAGTCCTCTAAGAAAGGAGAAACTGATTTGAGTTAGGTTCATGTCCGTCGAGTGCCAATAATGAGTTTCTGATGGCAAGTGGGAATCTCTTTAATTTTCCATGCCGAAAGTGAATCTCTTGTCTCTTGTCTAATTTTGAGTGAAGTTAGAATCTGCTTTAGTTTTATGTGTACGATGGCATTGCCTTGGCTGGCTAAATCTACTGGTTTTAGGCTACTAGCTGGGTGGTGGCAGCAGCTACCCAGTACTCTGGTCCCCAGTTGATAAAATTTTGCCTCCTATTTTGTTTACTCAGTTTAATTCCCTTTCATTAGATTTGAACATGATAACTACAGAACCATACGATCTGTGGATAACATAACTACTACCTAGTCCTCTTTATTTTCTTTCTCTATCTATTATATTTCAAAAAAACTAATTTGAACCAGGATTTGATCTAGATTCTCCAATAATAATCATCAAAAGACTTCACCAACTAAGACAAGTTCGTACGTCTCTGATGTGTTTGAAATGCTTATTATGAATGGCACTATGATTTCAGTGCTTGTTATCTCTGCACTTGATTGGAAAGAAAAAAAGATCACAACGAATTTTTGGATACTGACCAAAGATTCTTCACGACTCACCGGGTGAGAATGAAGAAGCTTAGAGAGGTTGATGGTGGTAAGTACACATGATTTTCCACTATCTTTACTATCAGATTCAGAACAAGAGTGACCCAATTGTTTGTTTGTTTTTTTTTTTTTTTTGTATTTGTAATTAACAGATTGATTAGACTTCTAATCATGCTTGGGTAATGATAAAGATTGATTAGTAACCACTAAGGAAAAATGTGTTGTGTAAAGAGACCTGTACATCTTTGCATGAAAAAAGCGAGCTGCATTTGGATTTATATGATCATTAGTGAGGATGGTAAAAGCAAGCATCCACAAGCTCTTAACCCCATCAGTGCATTATTATTTTTTTTTCAAGTAGCTTTTAGCGATATAAATTATTTACAGTTTAACCTCAGGTAAAAAGCCAAAAGTAGAGTGTTGCTCGTGTATTGGTTGAAGTTTCAAGGGACGAGTAATTGAATATTAGGTTTGTCATAACTTTATAGATTAAATACTTCCCAACTTTTAAGAAAAATTAAATGCAATAAATATAAATTAATTGATATGAATATTTTAGGTCACTGAAATGTTTATTATAAAATAAAAAATAAAGAATAGTCCAAACACTTTTAAATATATGAGTAATAAATTTCAACCTCATGCATATATATATGATGGATGATGATGCCTAGTGATTTAGTGAAGCAGCATATATTATTAGTTTCATTTTTTTTTTTCATAATGAAACTAATATAAATTACAAGAACCAAAATAGTCAAATAAAAAAAAGTTACACAATAAATGCGAGAATTTATTTAAAATAATCATGTGCATGTATGAAAATTTAGTAGTTAATATTTTTATATTTTATTTAAAATTAAAAAAAAAAATTATCATTTTATTAGTATATTATAAATTAACAGTGATTAACATATAATGTTTGATTAAATAATATTATTTAAAATCTAATTAATACAGACTAATTGGTCCAACATATTTTTGGCAAACACTTGATTTGAAGCAGCAGCTGCAGTGCACGTTAAATAATTATACAAGACAGATGAAGATCTAACTTAAATTAAAAACATTCTTTAATTGTCATTGAAAGAAAAACTTCATCTTCTATTAAGCAGACCAATTCAGGAATATGCTAATGCTAAAATTATACGGCGTCTAAAATTGTATTATTTATATTCTTGTTATTTTAAAAATATGCAACACTTCTATATTATAATTAAGAAATATATTTATTTATTTTCTTTTAAAAAAATTATTTCCCTTTGCTAAAATCATAATTTTTTAATTTATATTATAAAAAGCGAAATTAAAAAAAAAAAAAAAGAAAAAAAGAACCGTTCGTTAGGTAAAAGCGGCGTGAATCGGTGCGTTTTTGTTGACGCAGAGCAAAATAAAAGTTCATCTACCTTCCCCTCTGTTAAGTTAGCGTGTTGTTGCAGGTCAGAGGCTAGAGCGGAGAATGCGGCCAAATATCGTCTTGTTTGGTGACTCAATAACCGAGCAATCTTTCGGATCAGGTGGCTGGGGTGCTGCTCTTGCTGACACTTATGCTCGCAAGGTCTCTTCTCATATTGTATTATATACACACACCATGCAGACATTTTCTGTCATCTCCTTTGCTTGCTCAGCTTCCCCACTATACATGCACAGGCTGATGTAATATTGCGTGGCTATGGTGGATACAACACTAGATGGGCATTGTTCTTGTTGCATCACCTCTTCCCTCTCGTAAGCTCTTCTCTCGCGTTTCTACTGCTTAATAATTTCTTCTCTCTTTTTTTTTTTTTCTATTGAAATTTTCAGTTCATGTTTTGCTAATCTATTGAAATTATCTTCATGAGATTTCTCCTTATGCATGTCAAGTTGCACGATTCGCTTCCTGCTATGTAGATTTAGATAATGGGGGATTGGCCACGCAGATCTCTGCGATTGAATCTTATTTGTAAATGACTGAATGTGGTGCGTGCACAAACTTTTAGTTATGCTATAATGGAAGATCGCATGAACTGGAAACAGAGAATCTCGAGTTTAGTAATTTGATTAATGATTTGCGAATAAACTCACGAACGTGAAATCAAGCATTGTTAATATGTCAAGATAGGTCATGATGGAAATGAGAGTGTAATACAAAAATAATTATGGACATTGGCAGTGTGAAGATCAAACAAGTCCTCGCAGGTGCATTGAGCGATGGATGCAGGACCTGAGTCTAATGATGAAAAAAAAATTGATTATACTTGTCATATAGTAATATATACATATATATTAATCAATGAGAATGGATGACATAATAACTTTGAAGGCTTTTAAGGAGTATATTTTTAGCATGTAGAGCTTATGGATAAAATTAGCATATATAAACACTTCTTTTGATGGGGAAAGGGGGTGGAGTGTACAGGTTAGAAGGAACTTGCAGGACTGGGAAATTGATGAATATTGTAATTTACTCAATGTGCTGGCAGAAATTAACATGGATAATCAGAAGAACAGGAGGATATGGAGGTTGGATGAGAAGAATGGATTTTCGGTGGATATGGAGGTTGGATGAGAAGAATGGATTTTCGGTGAAGTCCTATTACAAGTTTATAACCAAAAAGGACAACAAGAATAATATGACAGCCCCATTCAGACAAATCTGAAAAATTGCAGCCTCCCCCCCCCCAGGATGACTTTTTTTGCTTGAGAAGCCTCAAGAGGAAGTATTTTGACTATTGATATGTTAAAAAGCCGGGGTAACATCTTTGTTAATCAATGTTTCTTATGCAAGGCTGATGAGGAGACATGTGACCGCATCTTATTATTTTGCCCGGTTACTCATAACTTATGGATCTCGGTGTTCGGGTTGATGGGAATGAGGTGGGTTATAGCGGATAATGTAAGTAAAGAATTATGGGCTTGGGCAGGTATTTGTAAAAAGAAAAAAACATTTATTTTTTATTCTACTTACTATTTTTTGGGTTGTGTAGAAGGAAATGAATGCTAGAGTTTTTGAGAGAATAGATGATTTTATACTTTTGCATCCACTTTATTGAGTCATGACATATTAGATTGGGATGACTTGGGGTGCGTCATTGACCACCTAATTGATATATAACTACTATGTAATTGGGTGGTACTCTCTTATTACCTTTTGTGAATAATAACTCTTTCATCTTTTATTTTTTTTAAAAAAACACTTCTTTTGAGAGATAGGTGGGTGGATGTGCCCTCCTAATCCTCTCCCACCTCTATCAGCCCTTGAGTGCTTAAAAAAATTCTGGTTTCTTTTCATGGTATGTTGGTTTGGTGCATGGGGTCTCAATGATATTGTAAATTCAGGCACTTTCCCTTTTCTCCTTCTTAGGACTCTACCAAGCCTCCAGTTGCTACAACAATTTTCTTTGGGGCCAACGATGCAGCTCTGCTGGGAAGAACCAATGAGCGACAGCATGTCCCTGTTGAAGAGTATAAGGACAATCTCAGGAAAATTGTTAAGCATTTGAAGGTCCTTTTTTCCTTTAATATTTATTCAATTTGTTTGGTATGAGGATTTTCACAAGTTAAAATATTTTTTTTTTCTAGAACTAGATGCTATATTCATTGTTGTCTTCATCCATTCTATACTCATGTCTCCTAATTTGTGTCCTTGGTATTTAAATGATTTATTCATCCGTTCAAGAGGCACACCAAATAAATTACAAGCATTTACAAATGACATAATAACTTGATTGCATATGTAAAAATTGAACAATAGAATAGACACAAAGATATGACATACTATATTAGAAAGCATTCAGTCCTTCATAAGCTAACTATTCTCCATGTTAATACCATTATGTAGGTACTACTAAAAGGAAATTTGAAAACTACTGTTATGATAATTATAAAATAAAATAGCCTAAATGGAACTCGAATCTGTTAAACCTACCCGAAGAGCCTAAATAAATAAGAAGAATCAAACAAATCGTAAAATAGTCTCCAATACTAATGTTTTCCTTCTGCATAACATGTTTCATCATTGTATTTTCTTTTCATTTCATTTATTTTTTTTCTTTGAATCCCATTTGGTGATGATTTCAGCAATAAATTTTGAATCAAGATTTGCTTAGTTGCAAGAGTACCACATGTCATGAAACATCAGTTAAGTTTTATGATGTATAGCAAATTAGGATTTATTTGCCTACTTAAAGATTTGTGGTTAAAGTTTACATCACCCCTAGCAGACATAACTTTTAAGAAGTTTTAAGGATTATTCTTAAGAGTTTGATTGCATCACTCAAATGGAAAATTGAGGAACTCTATAAAGTACTTAATTGAGTAGCTAAAGTTTATCTCAAAAAGTGAAATTACAAGGTACTTATAATATTTCGTATGTACCCTTAACTAAACAGTTTTAAACTAAGAAATTCTAAAAATAATATAATTAGGAAGAAATAATACTATTAATACAAACAGGAAAACTAAATATTTATCAGAATAAAAATTTTCAGAATAAGTACACGAACAAAATCTTAAAGTTTAGTAGAGTTACAGCAGTAGGCTCTTAAATAGTATAATAGGTTTACATTTATAGAATTATGGTTTCTAATCTATTTAGGCAATCTAGAGTTAATTCATTATGCATCATTCTCTTCTTGTTGGAGAAAACATGTCCATGAGTTTTGAAGTGGCAAATGATGTAAAATATTAATCTTCAAGTTCCCCATGAAAATTTAACAAGCTCTGTGCTTAATCATTTTCTTCAGTGGTAAACATATTGGAAATACATAATTTTTTAGGATTGTGATATCCTGGAGGTATGATGAAATTAATGTATTGATCAATTGTTGCATCAAGTTTCTCTTTACATGGAACTTCCGTGAAATTAATATATGGTTTCTAATTGTTTTAGGAGTGCACCAAGATGTTGTTTAATATCATTTTCAACAGCTGACTCCAATTTTTTAATTCTTCAACTTTTGGGTGTACTTAGTTACTGACATGTTTGAACTAATTCATTATGTATCATTCTCTTCTTGTTTAAAACGCGTCCATGAGTTCTGAAGTGGCAAATGATGTAAAAATATTGATATTCAAGTTCATCATGAAAATTCAACAACCTCTGTGCTTAATCGTTTTCTTCAGGGGCAAACATATTAGAAATACATAATTGTTTTAGGAGTGTGAAACTCTGGAGGTATGATGAAATTAACATATTGATCAATTGGTGCATCAAGTTTCTCTTTACATGGAACTTCCATTGAGTTGTCTTAAAAATTAACTTCGATCCATTTATTTCAAAAAGATAAAAATTAACTTTGATTCATTCTTCAGCCACATTTTTTATTTAAAGGCATCCTAAGAGTGAATTCTATGACCAAATACTCAATGTTTCTTGGAATTGGATATTTATAATATTCTTCCATGTTAATCATTGCTTGGTATATTAGGGCTATTGTTGCAGGAGATTACCAAATTAACTCTCTTTTAATCCTAGCTCTTAATTCAGCCTAAATTGAGATTTTGTTTGACTATCATTTTCTACAGCTGACTCCAATTTTTTAACTCTTCAAACTTTTGGGTGTACTCAGTTACTGACATGTTACTCTGGTCAAAGTATAAGCTTGATCATGAAGTTTGTTAAAGTAGTCAGAAGGTAAATACATTTCAGAAAGAGTGGCTTTCATCTCACTTCATGTTTCAATTGTTAGTTGTCTTTTTTTTGTTATATTCTCATCAATATTATACCTCCACATTTTTGCGAGTCAAACCAACTTTATTTTGTTAGATCTAACTCTTTGTGTATCTGGCATGTCATACTAGTTATATTATTATTTCATTGAGTTAAGCCAATCGATGAAGAAATCAAGTGATACGGAGCCCAAGATTAACAATACAATCCGAACCACACATATACAATGGATGTGGAACTTATGATTAACTTGCCATCCAAACCCACACATCTACTCTTTACTCATAAGAGACGATTCTAGTCACAACAACCTTAATTACCGTTGCCAACCTATTTATCTTCTGACAAGGGGTTTCATCCGCAGGAATGTTCACCTACAATGCTAATTGTTCTAATAACTCCACCACCAGTTGACGAGGAAGGGCGAAAAATATATGCACAGTAAGATATTTGTTATTTCCTGTTCGTATTCCTCCTTTTTGTATCATTTACACCTTTTATGTTCACCAACTTTTAAGAAATAATTTTTCTTCAGTGTTTTTTCCTATCTTATTTTTGCAATCCTTTTTTCAATTATGTATCAGTTACATCTCCTTTATATTTTTGCATGTGTGCTGTTTCTCTACCTTTCCATTGAAATCTGCAAATCAGAAGTTCACATTCAACAACTAGGTTCTCTTATTAGAACTGTTTTACTTCAGACTTGCATAGTCCTGAAACCTTCGAGGCAGTTTTGCATTAAGTGCTTCCACTAGTTTATTTCATTTTGATATATTTAAAATTACTTGAGAATATTATTATTACTGCTTTAAGGTGTTTATGCCATTATTCCAATACCTAGCTCTGTACCATCATCAACTCACCTTGCATTCGACCACGTCTGCTACTATTTTTTTTTGTCTTGTGTTCTTTCGTAATGCATCTCTATTTACCATCATCCAGAGTGCTTTATGATCAGCCTGATATCACTTCCCTAAACAATGCTCTTAAGTCTAGTGATACTTTTCATCGCATCAATCTGCCCAGCAATACTCCCTCCATTATCTTGGCTTGCAGTGATGCACTTCCAGTTAGCTTTTGGACTTCTGCTTTAAACACTTTGGCTTTCATTACATTAGCATTATCTTATTGCCACCACTGTTATCATACTCAGGAAGACTGGAAGGAGGGAAGATCTAAGAAATACTTTCTTTTCCCTCTCATTTTCGTTCATAGTTCTGTGACAGCGGTATGATGAAACAAGCTTTTAATTGTGCATCAGATCTTTACATGGTGAAAATGCTACGAAAGAGCCAGAGCGGACCAATGAAATGGCAGGTGTATATGCACAGCAGTGTTTTGAGTTAGCCAAGGAACTGGGTCTGCGCTGTGTCGATCTATGGTCCAAGATGCAAGAGTCAGAGGGTTGGCAGAAAAAGTATCTAAGGTCTGTGATAATATATGGCATTCAGTTTTAGAATGTTGTGAATGTAGATAATCATCTCGACCAGATCATCCTTGTAGATTAACTCCTTATATGAATATTAGAGATGCAGAGGCTTGATTGTGTTGTAATGACATTATAAGTTCAGTTTATGTCTATCTTTTATTGTTATTTCAGGCATGTTATTCTTCAAAAAGTAGAAGTAGGAAAAAGGAGCAGGGAGAGATTAAACTATAACTACTTTGGCATGTTCACAGAAAGTTACCTTTAGGGACATATAAGTGATATTTATGCAATCTCTTAGCAAGGTACTTAATATATGTCTGTAAATGGTAACAATTAATACTAAGTTCTAAGTTTATCATAAGTTTTGGGCTTTGATTGTTTTTACGGTAACAATTGCAGTCACAATAACCTGTTTGTCACTTTTGATACTTAATATGAGCCTGTAAAAGAAACAATTAATACTAACCTTTATGTGTATCTTAAGTTTTTGGCCATCGCTTCACTTTTATGGTAACAATTGCAGTCGCAATCGCCTGTTTCTAGACACGTATATTTATTAGTGTTGATAAAAAGTCCATACTAAGTAGAATATTATGCTAAATAAATAGCACATTTTATTAGTTAGAGTTCAAATAATAAAGTTATATCTTATAATTAGAATCCACGTAAATAAGGATAACTACTCTCTATATACATTTTAAATGTAAACACAAAACATAAGAAATAAAATTAGTAATTTATTTTTCTCCAAAAATTTTTATGGCATTAGAGCCAAAATAAACCTAATTATAGGGTTCTAATTTCAAGATTTTTTTAAAACACTAAAATAATAAAATAGGCTGAGTTGGTATTCACTTATCAAAAAAATCCAACCTCACCAACCACCTAGACGGAGCCGCCGCTCATTGATACTAGACTGGAGGAGTCTCTGCGACGCGTGAGCCACATGCACCGCAGGCAGTGGAAGTGCATGAACCCCACGCGTCATCAAGAATCACCTCATTGTGGTTGAAATCGCATCGCACGGCCGTTGTGCATCAAGATCCAACTCTTTTTTAGCATTTTGCATGCGATCCAGCACGCATCACACGTCCATACTTCGAACTTTAGGTGGCTGCGCGCATTCGGCCGATCTGCTGTCTTGGGCCTTTCACTGCGTTGTCCTGGCTGTTCCACGCCTTGAGGCGACTCGTCTAGACCTCCAGCGCCCCGCCTCGCTCTGGCTGCGCACTGAACCGCACTGCATTGTCGAACAAACGTCTTCCACACGCTATTCTAGCTTTCCACGCACGAGGACGTCCGATCTCGCCATTCTGGTCATTCTGTGCCTGAGCCGAACTGTCCGCGTCCGAGCCGCTGCCGAGTCGAGTTAGATATGATTTCGGGTATTTTTGTCATTTTTTCGATTTTCTGATCCTTTTTTGGCTCCTTTGGTGCAGATTAGGAGGTTCATCTTTTCTTACTAGGTATTTTTTTCATTATTTTTAATATTATATATAAGATGCAAGAATAAAAACTGCGAGTATTACTAGTTTTAATAACATTTCATTAGAAATCAGTCTCATAAAGCTTGATGGAACTAATTATCTTGCTTGATTGAGATATTATTTATTGTTCATCAAATTTAAAGGATTGTAATATTACATTACTAGTGAGGTGAAGAAACTAAATGTTGGTTGTTTAGAATATAATAGATGAGACTTTGAGAGCTTTTTGGTAATGCCATGACTCATTAATTTCATGCAACTCTATATTGTCAGCACATATCTGTTGCTTAACATTGCCAAAATGATATGAAATGTAACATTTTTACCATATTCACAGATGAATAATGACACTCAGATTTATGAACTTCAGAATAAAGTTTATGCCACAAAGTAAGGAGAAATTACTATTTTTCAATATTTTTCTGAACTGAATGGATTATGACAGGAGTTAGATTACTATCATGATTTTTCAAGCAGATTGTCTTGCAGATGCACTTAAATTTTAGAAACTGATAGAAAGGAAGCAGATTTATGATTTTTTAGCTGATCTGAATGCCGAATATGATCAAATACGAGGTTAGATGTTTGGTAAGGATTTTTTTTCCTCATTAGAACAAATTTATGCTTATGTCCAGTAAGAAGAAACTAGAAGAAATGTCATGCTTCACGTTGTACCAGTTGAGAAGACTGGATTAGTTGTTTAGTCTGATCAATTTAGAGATATAACGGAAGTATGACTATTGTGGTAAGCCAAAACACACTATGAAAACTTCCTGAAAGTTGCATGGAAGACCAATTGGAGGTCAGGGAGGAAGAAGATATGGAACCACAAGAGCTCAAACAAATTTTGTTGAAACCAGGGAAACACCTGACTCACCATCCGATGCAGTTTTTTCCACAAAAAAAATTCAAAACCTGAAGCTTCTTTTAAGTCAACTTAACTCTTCATCAACTGTTAGCACATCAAATATGATAAAATCAAGTATTACTCATTTCTATCATATTTCCACTCCTGATAATTGAATTATAAACTCTGTAGTTAAGAAACACATGACAACCTCTTCTAAAGAATTTTTAACCTATTTTTTTGTATTGAAGATGACAATGTTCATATAGTAGATGGGTCATACACCACTGTATCATAAACAGATTCCATTAATTGTCTCCCCTGTTAGTACATTGTCTTCAGTTTTATATGTACTTAGTTTTTATGATAATTTTTTTATATATTATTGGCATAACTAGAGATCTCAACTGTAAAATTAATTTTTTTCTTGATCATTGCGTCTTTAAGGATCTTCAAACCGGGAAGAGGATTGACACTGGTAGATTGTAAGATGACTTACATGTCTTAAATAGACAACATAATTTAATTGGGAATTAAGCTACCATTAGGAATAAAGAAATTAATATAGAGATACTACAATAACACCGACGATTGGGACATTATTCTTTTTTTTTATTTTAGAAAAATTATATCATATTTTATTTAAAAGAACTCTATGGAGTCTTTGTTTTGTGATGTATGCCAATTTACTAAACATAAAGATGAGCTCTTATCATTTAAGTAATAATAAAAGTACAATCTTTTTATGACTATTCACTATGATGTGTGGGGACCTACTCAAAATATCTATTTTTCTAGTCATATATGGTTTGTTACTTTTATTGACTGTTGTAAATATGATGTATTTTCGTATTTTCAATCATTTCATAAAATGATATGTACGCAGTTTGCTGCTGAAGTTAATATTCTGAGAACTGACAATGGTACATAATATATAAATAGTGGGTTTCGTGCATATGTGGAATCAAATGGGATAATTCATCAACAAGTTATACCTACACCAATGAACAAAATAGGGTTGCTGGAAGGAAAAAATAGACATATAGTGTAGGTAGCTCGGTCATTAATATTCACCATGAATCTACCAAAGAGTTATTGGCGAGATGCAGTTATCTCAATTGTCTATCTTATCAATAAAATGTTTTTGCGGATTCTGAACTTTAGAAGTCTTATGGAGGTTTTGTAAAGAAAAAATTCTTACATTGTTCCCCCAAAAGTGTTTGCATGTGTGTGCTTTGTTCATGTTAGAAATGTGGGTAAACTAAAACTTAGAGTTGTTATGTCTGTATTTGTTGGATATTCTTCTACCCAAAAAAATTACTAAGTGTTATCATCCACCGTTTAAAGAGTACTTTGTAACTATGGATGTTACCTTTAAGGAAAACGAGTCTTCAACTCAAACCCAATGCCTCTTCAGGGGGAGAGTGAGAAGAAATAAGTGATATCTAATTGGGTAACAATTGAAAGTCATATTCAGGGGGAAAGTTCTATTGCAAAAGGTTTTACTCAAGAAGATAATGTTAGACGTTTGGATAAACCAGACTTGAAAAGGTATTCAAGGAGAGAGAAGTCAGAAAAAGTCATTATGCACTCTGTCCCAGGTCAAGAATCTTCTCTAGTTCCAGAAGATACTAGTGAGTTATCTTTCTGTTGTGATTTAACAAATAAACCTATTGCTATTAGAAAGGGAATGAAAACTTGCACTAAACACTTTATATCTAACTTTGTTTCTTACGACTCTCTATCTCCATCCTATAGAGTTTTTGTGTTATCTGTTTCTTCTTTGTCTATTTCATAGGATTGGAGAGAAACTTTAGGAGGTCTTAAGTGAAAGGAAGCCATGATTGAAGAAATGAAGCATTGACCAAAAAATGAAATATAGAAACTTGTTTCACCTCCATGGAAAAAGAAAATAGTTGATTGTAAATGAGTGTTCAACGTAAAACACAAAGCGACAGATTGATTGAAAGGTACAAAGTTAGATTGGTGGGTAAAGGATTTACTCATACCTATGGAATTGACTATCAGGAGATTTTTGCAGCTATTGTGAATATGAACACAATTAAGATATTTTTGTCTTGCGCAGCTAACCTTAATTTGTATCTATAATAGTTTGATGCAAAAAATGTATTCTTCCATGGACACTTAAAGGAAGAGGTGTACATGCAAATTTCATTTGAATTTGAAGATAGGAAGACGTAAAGAAAAATTTGCAAATTAAAAAAGACTTTATATGGATTGAAGTAATCTCCAAGAACATAGTCTGAATGGTTTGAAAGAGTTATGATCTTTTCTGGATATCAATAAAGTAATGCTGATCATATCTTATTTATTAAATATCGTGAGGGTAAGGTCATTTTTCTCATTATTTGTATATATGATATTGTGGTGACTGGAGATGATACAGAGGAGATGACTCGGTTGAATGAACTTCTTGTTCGAGATTTTGAAATAAAAAATTTAAAAAAATTATAATATTTCTTGAGAATTGAAGTTGTTAAGTCCAATAAAAAAATCTTCATTTCTTAAAAAAAGTATATCTTAAACTTAATAGAAGAGACTGGTATGATGGGTTGCAAGTCAACAGAATTACCTATTGAGAGCAACTACAAACTACAAGTAAGTAGTGGTACATCAGTTGATTTGGGAAGATACCAGAGGCTAGTTGAACGACTTATTTATCTCTCACATACCAGACCTGATATAACATATACAGTTAGTCTAGTGAGTTAGTACATGCATGATCCTCGTGAGACTCATTTACATGTTGTCTTTCGCGTATTACAATACCTGAAGTTTACATCAAAAAAATGTCTGTTTTTTGCTGAGCATGGTCACCTTACAATAGAAGCATTTACAGATGTCAATCGGGCTGGATCTTTAGATGATAGAAGATCAACTACAGGTTGCTGCACACTTGTAGGAGGTAACTTGGTCACGTGTAAAAGTAAGAAGTAAAGTATGATTGTCCGCTCTAGTGTTGAGACAGAATATAGAGTAATGACCCAAAAAGTATGTGAATTACTATAGTTGCAAAAGTTAATGATGGAATTTAAATTGCTTAAAGATAAAAGACTATTCTTGTTTTGTGACAATAAAACAACTATTAATATTGCTCATAATCCAATTCAATATGACAGGACAAAACATATTGAAACTGATCGATGTTTCATAAAAGAAAAGGTGGTTGGTGACTTTCTATGCTTATATAATGTATTTTCTGGCGACCAAGTGGCTGATATTTTCACTACAGGATTATACAATAAATCTCTTTAGAACCTGATTTGCAAGTTGGGCATGTATGATATATTCGTGACAACTTGAGGAGGAATCAACTTGATAAGGATTTCATACTAAATAGAATATTATGCTAAATAAGATATTCTATTAGTTAGAGTTACTAATAGTAAAATTATATTTTATAATTAGAATTCATCTGCAATAAAGGTAATTATTTTAGATATATTTTCATCTGCAATAAAGATAATTATTTTATATATATTTTCTAAGTATAAACACAAAACATAAGAAATAAAATTAATAGTTTAAATTTCTTCAAAAATCTTCAATTAGGTGCCTCAGTTTTCTAAGGATTGGCTTGTCCAAGAAAGATCTTTGGGTAGTTTCTGTTGTTAAATGAGATCAGTTTTCTTGCAAAGTAAACAGGGGAAACTGCTGCCTGGATGCCTAGGAAGTTAAGACACCTGATACTGGGGAAGAAAATTGGTATATATCTAAGGCTATGTTTGGAATAAATCCAGATGTGGAATTAATGTGCTTACACTTAAGTTTATCTA
Organism: Carica papaya; assembly: GCF_054855325.1. Lineage (NCBI taxonomy): Eukaryota > Viridiplantae > Streptophyta > Magnoliopsida > Brassicales > Caricaceae > Carica > Carica papaya. Next base: position 17,064,226 of record NC_142317.1, read on the forward strand.
GGATAGGTCCAAACTATTTTCAAATGAGAAAAAATGAATTTATTATAGAACTAGGTATAAATTTACAATGGCTCGTTTAGGAATTCTGAGTTTGTTCCACATATAACCTAAAGGAACTTGTATCAAGCTGTGGTATAGATCCTCTTTTTCACTTTTATGATTTCTGAAAGTCAAATGTTACAGAGTTCCAATAATTTACTGAACCATAAGCGTAGACTACTTGGACTAAATCTAATGGTAATTAGAGTGAAAAATTATGTTAACTTGGCAAGTGATCCGAAAATGAACTATTGTTGTTTGCATAGGTGAAGTGCTATTGGGAGGATTAGTGGATCAGAATACTGATATATGAAGTGATTTTGTTGCTTATGTTATACAGGGATGGGTTGCATCTGACAGAAGAGGGCAACGCGGTGGTGTACCAGGAAGTTATGGAAGCATTCAGGGAAGCATGGTTTGATGCTGAGGAATTGCCATTTGATTTCCCTCATCACTCCAAGATTGATGGAAAGAACCCTGCGAAAGCTTTTCAAGAACAAAGCCAATGTTAGGATTATTACTCCCTTTTCACTTGTTACCCTTAAACACTTTAACCACGCCACGTCTGTGATTCTTGCTCTATACACAATACATACATGTAATAATGTTTGATTTTGCCCTGAAGAGTAAATAGGGTTTTACTCGCCAATTGGACATTTTGAGGTTCTTTTCTGCATAATCCACTCCTTTATTTTTAAATGTGTGCATATCGGATGGCCCATGAATGTTTGAGTTTCTTCAGCTCTTCTCAAAAGTATGAGATTCTTTTCAATCCCTAATCAACTATTATGTATATATATATGTTAAAATTTATTGAATATATATATATATATTTTTTTTTAATGTATAATATATTGTTATATTGCATCCTGGTTGTTGAATTTTTAATTTTCTGTTAAATTACTATCACACTTTGAATTTTTTCATGGTTGGAACTTAAACTTTTACAGTTAAAAAGTAGTGTGATAACTTATAAAATAAAATTATATTTTAGACATATTAACTGAAGTCCTCCGCTCATTTAGTTTGGTTCCTTCAAATTTCTCTTTTGCAACAAATAGTGAGCATCCAAATTATTTTCCCTTTGTAAAGAAGACAAATCACATTATAAACAATTAGACAGTAGTGATTGATTCGTACCTCCCTTCTTTGATCTTTCCATGAAGATGATAGTAGTTAGTATATAATAATAATAAAATAAATAAAAATCCTCAATAAAAATGATTTTGAGACACTAATTATTTTAAAATATTATTGTTCTTATTTTAAAAATATACAACACACTTTACATTCTGATGAATAAAAATATATAATTTAAAATTTATATTATTGCTCCAGTTGCTACAACTATTTTCTTTGGGGCCAATGATGCAGCTCTGTTCGGAAAGGAGAATCTCAGGAAAATTGTTAACCACTTTGAAGGTCTTTTTTTTTTTTTTTTTTTCTTTTTAACATTTATTCAATCGGTTTGGTATGATGATTTTCACAAGTTAAATATATCCATTCTATACTTCCCATGTCTTCTAATTTGTGTCCTTTGGTACTTGACTGATTTATTTTTGCAAATGACATAATAACTTGATTGCATATGTAAAAATTGAACAATAGAATGGACAAAAAAGATATGACATACCACATTAGAAAGCGTTTGGGTCCTGTCCTTCATAACCTAACTATTCTCCATGTTAATACCATTATGTAGGTACTCTTTTTTTCACAAACACTTATATCTTTCCATCTCATCTGGTTCTCTCTCTCTCTCAATTTTGTTAATAAAGAAAGGAAAATGCGTGTATGAGCTCTTACTAGGAATGAAATTTTGAGTTGAATTGAGATGAAAGTATGAATTCTAAATATTTCTCTCATTAGTTTTAGTTACATGGTTTTAATATATATGATGTTGAACTGCTGTTGCCTTAATTACCATTGACAACCTATTTGTCATTCTGACAAGAGATTTTGTGCGCAGGAATGCTCACCTACAATGCTAGTTGTTCTAATAACTCCACCACCAGTTGACGAGGAAGGGCCAAAAATTTATGTGCAGTAAGATATTTGTTATTTCCTGTTCTGCTTCCTCCTTTTTGTATCATTTACATCTTTTACGTTCCCCATTTTTTAAGAAATAATTTTTCTTTTTAGTGTTTTTTTACTATCTTATTTTTGCAATCCTTTTTTCAAATAAGCATCACTTACATCTCCTTTATGTTTTTGCATGTGTGCTGTTTCTCTACCTTTCCTTTGAAATCTGCAAATGAGAAGTTCACATTCAAAAACTAGGTTTTCTTATTAGAACTGTTTACTTTTTAGACTTGTGTAGTCCTGAAACCTTAGATGAATTATTGCACTAAGTGCTTTCACTAATTTATTTCATTTTGATACATTTAATATGACTTCTTGAGCATATTATTGATAGCGCTTTAAGCTGTTTATGCCCTTATTCCCATACCTAGCTCTGTACCATCATCAACTCACCTTGCATTTGACCACTTCTGCTGCTCTTTGTTTTTTCACCTTGTGTTCTTTTGTAATGCATCTCTCTTTGCCATCATCCGGAGTGCTTTATGATCAGCCTGTCATCAAAGCCTGCCATACTCTTAAGTCTAATGATACTTTGCATAATATCAACCTGCCCAGCAATACCACCGCCGTACCATCTTTGCTAGCAATGATGTACCTCCACTTAGCTTTCGGACTTCTGCTTCAAACACCGCATCTTTTATTACATTAGCATTATCTTATTGCCACCACTATTATCATACTCAGGAAGACTGGAAAGAGGGAAAATCAACGAAATAATTTCTTCTCATTTTCATTCATAGTTCTCTTACAGTAGTATGATGAAACAAGCTTTTAATTGTGCATCAGATCTTTATATGGTGAAAATTCTACGAAAGAGACAGACCGGACAAATAAAATGGCAGGTGTATATGCACAGCAGTGTTTTGAGTTAGCCAAGGAACTGGGTCTGTTCTGCGTCGATCTGTGGTCCAAGATGTAAGAAACAGAGGGCTGGCAGAAGAAGTATCTAAGGTCTGTGATAATTTATGGCATTTACTTCTAGAACATTATGAATATATATAATCATTCCTACCAGACTATCCTTGTAGATTAATTCCTTATATGAAGAGTAGAGATGCAGATGCTTGATTTTGTTGCAATGACCTTATAAGTTCAGTTTCTGTCTATCTTTTATTGTTATTTCAGACATGTTATTCCTCAAAAGTAGAAGTGGGAAAAAGGAATGAGGGAGAGATTAAATTATAATTACTGTGCCATGTTCACGGAAAAGTTACATTTAGGGACGGAACTCGTATCAAGCTGGGGTATTTTGATATTTTTTGCTTTCTTGATTTCTGAGAGTCAAATGGTAATAGAATTCCATTAATTTACTGAACCATAAGGGTAGATTACTTGGACCAAGTCTAATGGTAAATAGAGTAGAAAATTATGGTAACTTGGCAAGTGAAATGTAGATTTATCTGAAAATAAACTACTGTTGTTAGTGTAGCTAAAGTGTCATTGGGAGGATTTGTTGATCAGAACACTGATGTATGAAGTGATTTTGTTGCTCATATTATACAGGGATGGGTTGCATCTGACAGCAGACGGCAATGCAGTGGTGTACCAGGAAGTTATGGAAGCGTTCAGGGAAGCATGGCTTGATGCTGAGGAATTGCCATTTGATTTCCCTCATCACTCCCATATTGATGGAAAGAACCCTGGGAAAGCTTTTCAAGAACAATGCCTATGTTAAGATTTTAAATCCTTATTTGTTACCCTTAATCATTTAAACCACGGCACATACATGATCCTTGCTCTGTATATATACAATACATACATATAACAATATTTACTTTTGCCCTAAAGAGAAAATAGGGTTCTTTGCATTAGGGTTTTACTCGCAAATTGGACACTTTGAGCTTTTCTTCTGAATAATCCACTCTTTTATTTTTAAATGCTGTGTATATTGGATGACCCATGAAATAGATATTACATTAAAAACATTTTTATCTATTAAATAATATTAAGATCCGATTTTAATATGTAATTTACCGAACCTAAAATTTTTAAAAAATATATTAAAATTAAAATAATTTTGGAGTAGTTTGGAAAAATTTAAAAGATTAATGGTAGACATAGAATTTAAAAAACAAAGTAAAAAGACAAAAGGAATTTACAAGAAAGAAAATGTTTTGGAAGAGAGAGAAGAGAGGGAGTCCGGGAGAGAGATAGAAGAGAGTTGATGAGAGAAATGGGAGTTTTAGAGAAATGAAGAAATAAAGAGAGACTGCTTTTGAGAGAGAAATATAGGGAGAGGAATAGAGATAGCAAAGAGAAGAGAGAGAAAATTTAGAAAGAGAAAATATGAGATGTTATTCCATAAAACCTTATATACATTGTGCTTGATTTACAATTACTGTTTATAAACATGAAATGATAAATGAGAATTTTAATCAACTATTGTAATTATTCATGTACTTAGAGAATCTTTATTAACCATTACAACTATTTATAATTTTTTTAGGATGTCAACAATTCATTTCCTTTGGACATCAAACGTGTCCTTAATGTTGAATTCAACTTCCAAATATTTGGTGTCCAATAATATTATTACTATTATTATAATTATATAGAGATAGTGTATATATATATATATATGTTTATTGTGCTATCAAAGAACTCCTTGTAGATCTTTTTTATTATTCGGCTACTATTCATCTAGATATTGATCATTTTCACATTTTCTTTTTTCTTCATCAGATATCTCCATTGTCATTACTATTTTTTCTTTGCACTAATGCCTTGGAGCATATTTTTTTCCCACATTTATGGCAATAATTATTATTTCTCAATGTTGTAAGATTTAGACTTCTCAATAGTGTTACTTTTTAAAATTTCTAAATTTTTAAAAAAATTTCAGCGATGGAAACACTCCTTTTAGAAGAAGTTGTAGAGTGCTTTGACTTATTGTGGTGGTTGATGGCATCTACTCCTTGTTCTTACCTTAGAACAAACACAAATGGTTGATGGCATCTAATGTCAGTAGAAGTTCATTCTTTAGACCATTTGTAAAATTACAGATAAAATATTTTTTACAAAATCTAAGGTTTTTTGTTAATAACAAAGACCTCATTTCTTTAAATTTTTCTTGATACTAGATTACAGTATTTTTTTAGATTAATTTGTTGAATTCCTCCACAATATCAACTGCAGTTAATCCTTCAAACTTTGTATACAGTTCCACCTTAAATACTTCGTATCAAACATATTTAGGTCATTTGTTAATCCCTATAACCATATTTTTGTATTGTCTCCAAGATACATTGATGTTATTTTCACTTTACTGTCTTACGAGATAATGAAAATATAAAAATACTTGTTGCATCTTCTGATCCATGTTCTAGAATTTTGCCCATCAAAAATAAGAATTTCAATTTTTGGGACATGGTTACTAGCTTGATTACTTCTCTTATTCGAACTACCAAACCCAATGTCTTTGGTTCTTGGGTTTGACAATAGTCCTCTATCAATATTTGAAGTAGAGATTGAGGGACTTAGTCGAGCAGCTATTTCACCAATCCGCATTCTGCTTTACAAGATTTCGATGAATCTTTCTAGTTGTTGGCCAAACATAATCAATCATTAGTCCATTATGATTCGGGTTTGCTGTTATGATTCATACATTTCGAATCTAAAATTTAAGAATTTTTTATCCATCTCACGTATATTTTTCTCCAATTTCTATATTTTTTACTGTTCGGACACTGTCAGTTTGTTTTTATTTTTTACTATTATCACAAAACTTTTAAGAATTTCGTTAGAATCGAGCTACTCTGATACTAAATTGTTAGAATTCGGCTTTAATATGTGATTTAACATACTTAAAATTTGAAAAAAAAAATATTAAAGTCGAAATAATTTTGGGGTAATTTGGAGAAATTTAAAATATTTGGAGTAGAATTAGAATTTAAAAAATAGATAGGATAAAATCGAAATTTAAAAGAAAGAAAAGGTTTTAGAAGAGAGAGAAAGAGGGAGTTGAGGGGAGAGTCAAAGAGAGTTAGTGAGAGAGAGGAAGAAATAGAGAGAGAGAGAGAAAGATAAAATATTTTAGAGAGAAAGAGAGAAATATTGGGGGAAAGATGAGAGATAGAAATTTTAGAGAGAGAAAATATGAGATTTTATTTGAATTTCTTCAATTCTTATGTTGAAAGTATGAGGTTCTTTTCGTCCCTTAATCAAATATTATATATATTCAAATTTATTGTACAGCTAAAGAATATAACAAAATAATTATTACACTGTCCTGGTAGAATTTTTAATTTCATATTCATACTTGTAACACCCACCTAAAATTTTTATTTATTAATAAATATAATTTTTTAATTATTTTATTATATTTTATTTTATTTTACTTTAATAGAAAAAAATTGAGTAAATTGATAAATGATTAAATTAAAAATAATTTTAGAAAAAATTAGTGAAAATTTAGGTTCTGGAAGATTTTTGAAAGAAAAATCGGAAACCAAATGTCAAAATGCAATTTAAAAAAATTGCGCCACGTCAGACGTCCGGTCAGCAGTCTCGACCAACCAGGATAGGCCAAGTGGCAGAGGCGCTAATGCGGAAGGCCACGCGGGGGGAGCCACGTAGGCGATCCGCGTGCGCGCAATCAAATGACTGAGGTTTGTTCCCGCGCGCACGGACGGCTGAGAGTGAATCGCGCACAGACGGCCTAGATTAGATTGCGATGAACGGCTCAGATTCACTCTCTATTTAATCACGATCAGATGGTACATATCAAAAGCGATGGACGGTGCAGATCAAAAGCGGATTGATATAAATAACCTCATCCGCACCCAAACGCTAACCCTAGCCGCCAGTACCCCTCGCTGGAGAAGACAACCCAGCCGTCGAAGAGCCGGCCGCCGCCACCCGCCGCCGCACCGGAACCCTTTCCGACCGCCAAAAAGGTAAAAAATTTCTCTTTTGCACGAAATTCAATTTTAAACCAACTCATGGCCAAATCGGAGTGAAAGAACTGACTAATTGGCCGCCAAAGCCTGACGCCGCCGCCACGGAGAATTTTACAAACCGCCTCCGATGAGACCCTTTTCAATTCTTGTTTTGTGTAATTTTTTTACTATTGTGATCACTGTTTTCATCTCTACAGGTTGACCGAAGCGAAACACCCAACCGCAATGTGAGCCAAAGGAGCCGCCGCACTGGAGAGCCCCGCCGCCAGTGAGTTTCGATTTTTCATATTTTTTCGGCCCACCGAGGCCCTTTAGTGTGTGTGCTCGCAGGAATCGATGTAAAATTGATCGAATTCGACCGAAAACGACCGGCCCGAGGCGGACCGCTGCCATGTCAGATTTCCAAAATTGGCCGAGTAGGCCCTGGGACTTATTTTTTGGTTTATTTGGAACATTTATAGGTACCATAAGCGCGTTTTAGTTCCCGGAGAAAAATTCAGAGAACCCAGAGACCACCCGTAGGTGCAGTAAATTATTTAGCTTTTCGGTATCAAATCAAGTAAGGACCCATCACCCTATTTGCTATTATAGAATTGAAGTTTAAATAAAGACTAATACGGTATTTTTATAAATTAAATAGATGTGCATAATTAATTACAGATCGCTAATGAAGCTCGAACCGGACATTATTCTCGATGATTTATTTTACGGTCTAAAAGCATGATAGTATCTGACTTATCTATTTTATGGTTTAAATGCATGTATTACTACCTTACTTGACCACTGTTTGATTTTGGGATTTGAGATATGATTGCATTACTGGATGCATGTTTATTTATTTATGTGATTATATTTAATTTGATAATGGAGACTAAGGAAAAATAGGAAAGAGGTGTGATCAAATAAACAAATAGAATGACAGCCTTACTAGATATCCTGTGAGATGGTGGATGGACCGGGTACATAGGGAATCATACCGTGAACGTTGTCTCATACCGGACAGGGTATGAAGATTTGGTAATTTGGCGCTCATACCGGACGGGGTATGGGGACGGCCATGTAATTGAGGTTGTTAAGAAAAATGGTTCACATGTAGCGGGGACACCCCCATGAACCCCAATGGATGCTAATAAGCTGATGAAACGAGAAACGGTTATGATTTGGTTTATTGTTAATGAATATGAATTTATGATATGTTCTATATTGCTGATTGTGCACGAAGTTATGATCTGTATGGTATTATTGTCTCTATAGATTGTTTTCATAAATTTCACAATGGTAAGTGAACGGTAAATGATTTTATGATTGATAAACGAATTTGTTAAATTTAGTGCTCCATTAGTTATTTTGATTTTCTACCAACATTTGTTTATGTGCCAGTGATATAGTGTGATATCCTTACTGGGGTAGTGTAGCTCATCTTTATTTAACCATTTCATATCAAGATAACCTGGTTCCAGAGCCCGATCCGCAAGAAGATTGCGAGTAGATGCTAGATACTTTCTATTTTTTATTACTTTTCTTATTTCTCGTGTTTCTTTCTGAGAATTCATTCCGTAATGTTTGTTTAGTACTTTTCAGTTATTGTATAAGAGATGTAAATGTTAACTTTTTATTTCGCTTCCGCACTTAAATTATTATATTATCTATTTTTGATTTTCGGGGTCGTTACAGTACTTTATATTCAAGTTATTAATCTCGTACCTTAAATTTTTTTGTAGTTGGAATTTAACTTTTTCTTTTTAAGTGGAAATTAAATTTTTAGTGATAAATTATAAAATAAATTATATTTTAGACATACTAATTCATTAAATCTATATTAAATGAAATTAATAAAATAAATAATAATCTATTTAATATCAATTAATAAAAAAATTATATTTTAATAACTAAAATAATTATTAATTTCGAATTGAATCCTCCAAGAATAAAATTTATTTGTTACAAAAAAATAGCCCAGGGACTCTAACTGACACAATTAGAATGAGAGTAAGAAGTAGTAACCATTTGAATAAGAAATGAATGTATATATGAAATATAATATAATATATATATATATATGTATATTGGTGTACTCTTTCCTCAATTGCTTAATTTAATTGACCAATTGTACTGTGTAAGTAAAATATAAAATTTAACATTGATTTGATTATAAATCTCTAATTATTAATTATGACCCAAAATTGCAAATTAACTTTTTTTTATTACTGGAATTTAGTATTCCTCATTTAATACGTTTTTATTACAAAGTTAAATCTGTTTCAGTTTCATGCAAATAATACTCATTTATTATTCTAAAAAAAAAAAAGTAAATTATTTTCAGTTAAGTCTTACATATTTGACTGAATATTGTATATATATTATACAATTTTTGAATGTAAAAAACTTTATGGTAATTTACAAACTACACATATATATATATAAACCCAGAAAACACTTTTTTTTTTTTTGTTTTTAATCATACCAGATCTTGTTACAGGTTGACCCATTTAAATCTATTACTTGATCAAATGAATATGTAACTAAACTAAACTTAAAAAGAAAAATGATAAATTGATTGTTATTAGAAATTATAATTATTTATTAAGTTCGTAAATTACTTAAATTAATAAAACAAATAATAAATTGTTCATTAATTAATTTTTAATTTTTTTTATTATTTTTACAAAATTTTATCATATTCGGTATGAATTGAAAGTTGGACATTTGAATGGAAGATCAAATTGAATATAATTAGACTTAATCCTGTTTGATTTGGTTTTTTCACTTGTAACTATTTAATTCTCTTCTAAACATTAATTTATTATTTTGGCTTATTTTAACATATTTTTTTTTAATTACATACCAAACAAGTTAAAAAGGAAAAATGAATGTTTAAAATAGACATAGATTTTGAATTAAATCAGTAAATTGCAATAAACTGAACCAAACTTACTCTAATTTCCTTTTAAAGGATAATATAATAAGCAAAAACCCAGTATGTAGATCTTTGCAGCTATTCTAAAACACTACTTTTGTATTGATGTAAATGTATGTATATGTATATACATATATATATATATGTATATATTGGTCATCCTTAAAGCCAACATGTTTTAATTGTGTAATTTAGTTCATTAAGAAAACAGGTTGACATAGATTTTAAAGACTAAAATATTGCGTTACCTTTGACCCTCAATTACAAGACCAATTGTAATAAGGACAATTAAATTTTAATATTGATTTAATTATATATGTTTAATTATTAATTACTACCCAAAATTTTAATTAATTACCTTCGTATTACTACTATTTAGTTTTGCTCATTTAATACCCAACTATTACAATGCTGTTGCCCTTAATTCAAATTAATTTTCAGTTTCATATAACTAATAATACTCCATTTCTAATTCCCCCAAAGATTTTGATCTTCTCCTTGACAATGGAGTTTGAAACAAAGGTAGGAGATGAAGAAGATCATCACCATCATCATCTTCTTCCTACCCACCAGCAGCCAACTTTCTTCTCTGATCATCACAGTAATTACATGAAACCCTACACGAAAGATGAGTTTCTCTTCGAACCTCCATTGTCAAAGGGAACATTTCTTCAAGATTTCAACCTTCTTGATGATAATCATCATTTTCATGGCCATCATGGGCCATCTTCAAATCTCATATTTGGTGTCCAAACACCATGTTATGATCCTTTTGATGCTTATACCTCATATGGGTGTTCAACCAATTTTGATTTTTACGAGTCTAAGCCGTTAATCTCAGAGATCAATAACGGACATGGCCATGTCATGGATAATTTTCAGAGTGGAGAGTACATGAATCTGCATCATCACCACCATCATCATCATCATCTTCAGTTGGGAAATGTTGTTGATCATATGAATCAGTCAAGTAATGTAGGGTTTGATTACCCATTAGTGAAACCCATGAATTTCATAGTGCCAGATGAAGTTTCGTGTGTATCTGCAGAGGATGATTACTACAAGAAAGCTGATATGCAAAAGAATAGGGTTTTTCCTTGGAAGAAGACATGGAAGACTCGCAAAAGGAATACTATAGTGAAAGGCCAATGGACCATTGAAGAGGATAGGTAATTTATCAAAATATATATATATATATATATTGATAGAATAGATGATAAGATTCTAACTCGAAATCAACTCTAAAATAAAAATATTATATCACATGAGTTAAATATTCTTGGCATATATATATATTCATATTATATGGTGATTTATATATATGTATATCGAGTTTAGTGTCATATATATGTTGATATTGATTAAGATGCTTATATATATATATGTATGTGTGTGTGTATGTAGGCTTTTAGTTCAACTGGTTGAAAAATATGGAGTAAGAAAATGGTCTCACATTGCTCAGATGCTTCCTGGGAGGATTGGAAAGCAGTGCAGAGAGAGATGGCATAACCATCTCAGACCTGATATCAAGGTTTCATTTTCTAATGCCCTTTAATTATGAACATTTCTCTTTCATTTTTTCTCCTCTTCGTACTATTTTCCCTGTCTGCAACCTAAACTCAATGCATCAAAAACCCTACATATATATATATATATATGTACATGCATGCGCATGTATTCATCAATTCAAATATAATGATAAAGCTACATTAGGGGCTGAATATATATATATATATATATATATATATATATATACATACACACGCACACATATACACACATGTATTAGGAAACAAAGAGTTTCTTTAGGGATTGATATTTATTTGCAAATTTACATATCTTTTTCATCAATGCTAAGAACAGCTTTCCAAAGCTGTAGAACTTAATTTGTTTTAAAATATATTATACATCAAATTCTTTCGAATTAGAAAAAATTCAATAAAATTCGATTGTTTCTTTTTAATATATGTACTAGTTGAATAGAATATAAAAATAATTCACTTAAAAATTTCAATAAAATTTGATTATTTCAAATGATCTTTTTCCGATCAAATTATTAAGGATTTAATTGTTTCATTTGCAAAACCAAGATGGGAGACATGAATATAATTTCTTTACAAACAAATAATTATATATATATATATTATATTAGTTAATTGTTTGCATGGTTAACTAAATATTCCAGAAGGATATATGGAGTGAAGAAGAGGACAAGGTGCTAATAGAAGCCCATATGGAAATAGGAAACAAATGGGCAGAGATTGCAAAACGACTGCCAGGAAGGACTGAAAACGCAATCAAGAACCACTGGAATGCCACCAAAAGAAGGCAGTTCTCCAAGCGTAAATGCCGTTCTAAGTACCCTAGAGGTACCCTTTTGCAGGACTACATTAAAACCCTAAACTTAGGACCTCCTCCCACTGCTAGGTCAACAACAAACTCCAAACCTCAAACGACGTCGTCCCACCCTCCACTGTTACAGATGCCATGGACCTTCTGCCCAGATGATCATGATGAGGTTCAGGATCATCGCTTGGTGCAGGATTATGATTTCCACGACTTCGGTTTTGATGATAAGTTGCTTCAAGATCAAAGCTGTACCATCGATTCTCTGCTTGATGATATACCCACTTGCACTGCCGATCCTGATCAGAAACATGAGTCTACTCAGATGGACATGGCTCAGTTCGTGGATTTCAAGAAGGAGCTGGATCTCATGGAGATGATAGCCAATGTTTAAGGCCGTTTGACGTTGGTATATACGTAAAAAAAAATTATATATGTATACGTATTGGCCAAACAAGAAGAAGAAAATTTCGTTAAGGTTGATTTAGAATCTGTCTGGGTCCAACACCTTTCGAGAATATTGGAGTCAAGAGAATGGATGGCAAGAAGAGCTTGGGAGAGACTAAACATATATAAGTATTATTGATTTTTGTTATATTGATTACTTACCATTATATAGACAATATATACTGTCAATTCACTATACTGTTATGATGATAATAATAATGGCTAATAACACATAATATTAGTAATAATAAGAATAATAAAACAGTTACATTATTTGTTGTAGACATAATTTAATTGAATTTTGTATGGAAAAAATTAAAATTAAGGCTTTCCGTTAATTTAATTACGTAAAGAATATTTTTTTCCCAATTTTATTATATAAATTTATATTATTATTACAAAATATATGTAATTCCTGAAAATATAAATATTACTTAAAATGAATTTCATGAAATTATTTCTAAGCATTTTTCACCAAAAAACCCATGTTTCATTTTATTATATATAAAAAAGTATATAAGCTAATTTATATTCATAGTAAAAAATAACAAGTGATAATTACCAAAACTTTTTGGATTATGTCATGAAGAGCCAATTAAAGCTAGATGTAGGACTGAAATAAAGAGCACACCAAAAACTTTAGGCCTAGTATATGCTAGCATAAACTCTTCTATTCATGGATTTTGGCCCGCTTTTTCATGTAGATAGAAACAATATGAAATTCAAGTAGTTGACGATCACCAAAAAAAGAAAAACTCAATAAAATGACATCGACCAATTCCCTGCATTTCCTACCAACTGGATTCCACATTGCTGGGTATTCCATTCAAAATTTAAAGGTCATAGAATTGGGGGCCTAAGCTGAAAACAAGTAGGCAGGCGCATAATGTTACCTGACAAGTGACAAAATTAGGAAAGGGTTCACAAAAGAATAAAAACACCCTCAAGAAAAGGAAAATACAAAATGAAATATATATATATATATATATATTAAAGTGCCCAGCCTAACCTAATAAGCAATTGAATTTGCGAATAGAGTAATCACTTTAACCCACTCAAAATTTTCTATGCGGAATCATGCTGTCTTTGGCTTTGGCTTAATACGCTTCACCCTTGAGTATAGGAAGACCCCTGCAAGAGCCACTCCAGTGCCTGCATCGATTTCAAAACAGGGAATTAACAACTGATGTTTAATATTCTTCCATTACAATACCACAGGTAAATAGTGTACCAAGGGTGTTGATAGGTGAGACAGGTGTTCTGAAGAATAGAACAGAGCTGACAATGACCACCACCCGCTTCACGCAGTTACCCACCGAGTGAGTAACAGGGGATACTCTTTGCAAAATCATATAAGAGACCTGCATTGTACCACCCATACAAAAATCAGCATCAGATCAACCCAGAACAGGAGTGTATATGTTATCTCAAAAGCATTCAAATACTACTCCCTCCCCAGGACTCGGGCATGTTTATGACCCCAAAATTTTTATCTTGTGGATGATTGAGAATTTCATGAGTACATGTTTATGTACTGTAGGAAAACTTAAAGAATATGGCACCGTTCAGAATCCAGGATCCTCTGAGCAAAAGAAATCACAGGACTTCGTAGGTGAAACAAAAACTAGAATCAGAGTCAAGTTTCTCACTGATTCTATCAGTCCAAACGAAAAAGAAATAGATGCATCATTGCCACTATATTAAAAATACTCAATGGAATATTAGGAACTAGCAAGACTGGAAGTATGTTCAAACTTCAAACTTTCCATCTCAGCAAAGAATGGCAACATGCCGAGTCAAACAAATGAATATTTGGTTTGATATTTTGAAACTGTGTCAAGCTCAATTAGACTTGTAGCCTGATTTCGAATATTATTTTAGGTTCCAGTCAGCTAATTTATTAGAAACAGAGTTTGCATAAGATTCGAGAAAAGTTCGATAAGAACCTGAACCTCAATGAGCTAAAACTCGAATAAGTTCAAAATATATAAAATCAAATTTGATCAACTTAATGAAGAGCTAGTTTAACATCCTATTTACTAAATATCTTTAATATACAATTAAAATGTGTTCAGCTGTAAAACATACTATACATTTGCAAGCTTTTGACCCAAATACATATAGGCTCAAATTCAGCTTATTTAATTAAAAGAACTTATTTCAAGCTTGAATAGGACAAGACTTGGAGTTTTGATCGAATTCAAACAAACTTCAACCAACCCAAATACAAAATATTCACAAATATATTTGGCCTGTTGCCACCCCCAATGCAGTTACAGGCACACAGATGAAGCAAAACTCTCGAAACTGCTAGTTATTAAACTCATGTACAAATACATACATAATCCAATGAGAAAGAAAGAAGAGAGAAAAAAAAAAACACTAATGCAGAAAGTCTTACCTGCTGGTACGCATGGAAGCATAATGCAGCAAGAAGAGACCATTTATAGATCTGACTAACATTCAATCCCTGTTATGATAGAGAATGAATGTGATAAGTCATAGAGTGACATAATGACCATGAATTCCAAGCAAAAGCAAAGATATAACAAACTGTACAAGTTTTGAGAAACTAGAGAAAAACTCACAGCTGATTGCAGATACTCAGGAGTAAACTTAACACCTTCCATAAAGAAAGTCACAGGAGCTAACAGGATAAAGGACATGACTGTTATTATCGAGAAAAGGGTAATGTTGTCCAAAGAATCCTGTTACAGAGCAAAAAGTTAGTGATGTGCCAAGAGGAGGTATGGGAACACAAACAAATCAGATAAGATAGTCCAATACATTTGAGGAGAGTTTGATACAAGCAGCTGACTACTAAACTGGTTTATCGCAATGAATAAGTAAAGTAACATCCAGTCAGAATCAGAAATTATTAGAGGTTTGATAATCTAAACCAGTCTGAATTAGACCAAATTTTTTTAAGAATTTAAAGCTGCACACTGGACAGAATAAATGGATGAGCAACCCAGTGTGTATCAAGACCTAACCTTTTTAAAGACAATAACCAACAACAATGAGATTAAAACACCATTTTAGACCTTGTAGCAAGTATCCTAACCACTGGACAGCAATTATTTCAAAAAAAGAAAAGACCTTGTAGCAGTCACACTTTGTTGAAAGTAACAAAAAATCGACCCCAAAAGACTCGCCCAATATCTAAAATATTACATATATATACACACACACTTTTTCCTTTTTCAAGATGGCTGCAGCTGAGGTGTAAAGAAGAGGGAGATTATTTGTACTCGTTCTTTTTCAGGGTTTCAAGAAGCAGAACTAGATGTTTCCTTTCTTTCCTACTTTATTTTCTTCTCAAGGCTACTTCCATGATTCTTGGACAATGCAATCATATAATTCTTCACCATTTCCATCCCTAGTACTATTCAACTGACAAATCCAAAGGCACAATGGAGACTTGAACGAGATTTTTTAAAACAAAAAAAAAAGATGAAGTTATTTTTAAGACTAAAAAAATGATGAAACAAAGATATGAAATTTTTAACAAAAGAAAGCAGATCATAGAATTGAAGGAATTCCAAACTTCTACTTGTAGAGAAAACTTTCAAAGTCCCTAGATACAATGGGGTAGACAATTCAAGACAGTTAGATTACCTCTTTCTTAACCATAACCTTCTTACTAAGGACATTACGGGATTGGTTTGTCAAGTTGGAAGCCATCGCACTCCAAAAACCAGCCCTGTTACAAAAACAAAGAAATCAAATGTTAGTTTCACAAACTAAAATAACCACCTCAGATTGTTTCTAGATAATACTTCTTTGCACCATATGTAATCATAACCGAAAACTCAAGCTGCAAATATGTTTACCAGTTGAAAGAGGCTTCAGTTACAGATGCAAGTGCCACACCACCAACAATTGGTATAAGGGAACTAACCACCCAGATAGTAGGCATCTGTATCAGAGCAATGATAAATGAAATCAAACTAGAACAACTCAAAGTGCAGTTATTAGTTAATATCAATACAAGAACCATCCATTTTTCTCCCAAATAAATAATTTTGACATGCTAATCTTTGATGGTGGTCATGCAACAAAAGAAATTGGGAACTACAAGCAAACATGTCCACAAAACTTTGAATCAACAATTGCAACTGAAATGAGCACAACAGTTCACCAATCCACTCCATTGTCTCGAAATGATGCAAACATATGATAAGACATCCAGTTGAAAAAAAAGGATAAAAAGGTCCTTACTTCCCCTAGAAACATTGCAGAGAGCAGAACAGAGAAGAAGGGCTCCATAGCTTTGACTGTGTGAGTAAATGAAACAGCCACTTTGCCAAGACTCATATTAGTAAAAAGGTTTCCCAGTGTGTGCACCACTGCAAGTGGCAGGATAGCTGCAAGCTGTCAATTGAATAAGCTGCACTAAGCATCACTTCCTAAAAGAAAAAATGATTGGAAACAAAAAAAGAGCTATGACACATAAAAGTACCTGGGCACCAGTGACTTTCGGCTTCTTATAGAGATTCAGAGTCCACATTAAAATGACAAGCACGGACCCGATGGCAAATTGAACAAGAGTCACGGTCACTGGGAACGGGTACTTTTTCAACACCTGGAAAGGAGAAGACATTAGATAACTGATTTATTCTCTTTAGTATTGCAGCACGATACATACAAGCATCAATGCCAAAGAGACCAATGAGTAAAATTTATGCATGCCTCCGGTCATCTTCAACCAAATAACCCCTTACCGCCAACTTTTCGCTTGTCACTATCCACTTCTTTTATCCGTTTCCTATTTTTTAAAAATCGAATGCAACAAAACGAGCTTTACTGGATATGAACACTTTAAGAAAAGACTTCATCCAAAACAATCACAAATATCAAGAATAAGAATCCATGCGAACTTCATTTTCGGCGTGATCTAAACATTTCAACCTCAAAAATCATATAATTGGACATATTTTCCCCATCATCAGTCCATTCGATGGGCGTCCGATTCCAAATAGGAAAAGAAGAATGAAATCACTTACAAAAAATCCGAAAATTAAAATGAAGAGACGAAAAACACGGACATCGAACCTGCTTGTTGTAAATATTGAAGTAGATGTTGAAAATGTACCACATGGCAAACAGCAATCCAAGCACGAGAGTCTTGGATACGCTCTCAGACTTCTCGCCCTCGCTAGCGGCCTCGGGGAAGGCATTAGCTCTGACATGAAAGCGGTCAGCTCGGGCCTCGGGAGAGAAAGAAGGAACATTGGACCAGGGCCGGAGCCGCGAGGCAGATGAGGACAAGGACCAGGAACGACGTGGCAAAGAAGGAAGCGAAACGGCATTGAGAGGTGCGGCGAGATCGTGTGATTTAGAAGTAGAAGAAGAAGAAGTAACAGAAGAGAAGCGTAAAGGATCAAATCTAGGGTTCTGGAGTGAGAGTTTTCGAGGTCTGAGGAGAGGAAGAGAGGGAGACAGAGTGAATGCCGCGCTCTGCATCTTTATCCCGTCTGTACACCTCTCTGCGCGTGTGTCTTCTTCTCCGTCGAGATCTGAATGAGAAAGTATGGATGGGAGAGAGAATTTTCTTTTCAGAAAGGAACGTTGGAGAGTCCGCCGAGAAAGAGAGAGAGGTTGGTGTAACAGCAGGAAGAGCAACAACTACAAATTACAAAATCTATTGATATTTTTTATTAAAAAAAATAATAATAATAATAAAATTTAAAACGATGTATTGAATATTCCAATTAATATTTGTTTTTTATTTTTTTATTGAGAGAGAAAACAAATAAATAATATCTAAAAATAGAGAGCTTTTTGACAGGTGAGGAGGAGGCTTGGTTGGTGGGGTAAAATGGAAAACATGCTTAATCAAAAAGGTCCAGGTTCATTAGCCACTGATTGTTTGGTAGCGCCAACATTTTTATCCCCGTCGGGGATACGAATCAAGAGGCATGCTCTGCTTTCTTTTTTCTTCAGTAGGTCTAAACGGTGCGTATCGTGCTCTTTCGGTTAACCTGCTTTTTTCCCTGATTAATGTAAGTTAATCTAAATAATTAAGTAAAAAATAAGACAAGAATTACAGAACCATAAAAATGATAAGGAATTAAATAAGATTGTTTTCAGTTTGAGGATGAAATTATGGAAATTCAATCTTCACAGTAAATAATTGCTTTTTTCAGTTGAGTTTTCCTTCTTCGTTACATTCTTTAAGGTAGTATTTTATAAAAATATCATGTCAGCATTTTACGAAAAGTCTTTCATTTATGCTGAGAAGGAGTTGAAGATAAAACAATCATCAACTTTAAAAATGGAAGGTTGAATAAGCAGCCGGTATAGCAGATGCATTGAGCTAAAGTATGTATTAACAGCACTTCATGTTCAATCAATACATCAGCTTTCATTCTGGCACTAGCAGACAACTGGCAGAGAGAAGAGAGAACCTGCAAGTTGCCATTATTGCTCCAACGCATACTTCTGCTGCAACTCGAAACATCGGCTTAAACCTACAATGCAACCAACTAACAGGGAAAAGCATAGCAAAAAGTTTTCTAATCCTACAAAAGATTTGAACGAATATGCAAATATCAATCCAGAAATCTAAACAAATAAGAAGGCGCTGAGTGTGTTATTTCCAATATGATTTGGGTGGTTTTCTAATACAGAAAACCACACAAGTTCAGTAATTTTCACAAACTCAAATCCAGCAGACATAGAAACATTAAATTAAATCGATTCCCAGCAGTTAAGGGAAATGACAATTGCAAGTGTTCACATACATATCGTACCATTATTTTTTCTTAAGACATGTATACTTGAACACTGGCAGTTTTCATTACATGGCAGATAGGACAGACTTCAATAAACCCTTCACAATCTGTACACAAGCACAAATGTCTACACGGCAATAATAATACAGAGACTTCCTTAACCTTGCAACTTCGGCAGATCATTTTCTTATTTGTGGAATCTGACTTTCCAGATCCATCCACAAAGTTAAGATGGTTCTGATTTGTGTAAGAGGCTGTATCATCAACCTCACTGTCGCCACAGCCTTCCTTAGCATGCATTGCACCTTGGGCCATGACCTGCTTCAGATTGCTCCTTAGAACGTTGACCATAGACTCATTGTATTTGGCTCTGCACTGCCAGGACTGAACCTCCATACTAGCCTGCTTTATTCTCTCCACAAGTTCTTTGTTCTTGCGGCTCACACTTTCTAATTCAAGATCCTTTTCTTGTAACTTCTTACCAACCCCTTCCTCTACTGCACTCAGGAAAGAAATTGTGTGCCTATGTTTCAGTTCCCGCACACCTTTCATGATATTCTCTTCCTGAGTAAACAAATGTCGATGTTAAAGCTACATCCCAAATGGCATCATAATATTATTGGTAATTAACTAATTATCAGTCAGATATAAAGCTTTCACAAGCACCAGTGAAACCAAGGTTTCACGTTGAACCACTTGAAGTTGCATGGTTCAGGGCAATAAGCAATTCATTAAACATAAATACGAACTGTCAAAAGGTACTTCACAAAAACATATTATGTATTGTCAGAGTTACTAAGATAAACATCAGCAGAAACTAACAGGCCAAAGCATTTACACACAACAAACACACACTCGGTAGCAGAGTTCAAGAACTGAAAATAAAGACAGAATATGAAGCCACATTCCTCAAATATCATTAACCCATAGTTGTCCCTTAAACCTCGGTTGACTAGGGCCAGAACAGTAGAAACTGACAGAATTTTGATTCTTGGAATCAGATTATTTACCTGAAGTCTGATATAGCGATCAAGTTCTTCTTTCTGTCTATCAATCTCAACCTTAATATTGTCAAGAGATGCCATAACTGGCAGACCCCCGTTCATGCTTTCACTCACAGAGGTAACAGAAGAATTGTGCTCATCCTCCTCATATGAAAGTCTCAACCCAGTTGATACAGGATTTGGATTCACAAAACTACAAGGTTGACCAGATTCATCTTGATGGAAGTTCTTGTCTAAAGGCACATGACGCTTTTGTTGTCGAATAGTTGAATCTGCCTCCCTGCCTCTCTTTACAGGACAGTCTGTACGCATTGCATGTTCATTTCCCATGTAGTTCAAGGAACCCACATTGCACCCCGCAGGGACTAAAAAGAACAACAATAATTTATTTGAGCAAATTAATCAATCAACAGGATGGAACACATATTATAAACAGGTAGGACCCTAATTTTTTATCCATAACGCATATAATAGCAAAAATGAACAATAGAAACCATGCAATCAGAAGCAAAAGATTACAGCACATTTCCATGTATGGATAAGGAAGGATTCTGACTTTACAAAAAGTATTTTTTTCTCCACCCAGAAGCTTGTAACAATTTCATTGTAAAGATTACCCCCAATCTAGTTCATGAACTTGCCTTTATTTTTATTTTTTGAGTGTCCTTGGTCTAACTTTTGCACCCTAAGACTACACTCTTCCTACCAATCTTAAGGACACACTCCCTACATATGCTTAGTACATTCAAAAAAAATTTTCTCCTCAGAGTACTAGCTAGAATAGTAAAACTCAGACAATCAACGTGATCGACGTATAAGGGGCACATCCTTGCCAACCGGAGTAATCCTTATGGGTAACATGCCTTTATTTTAGATGATAATACTACATAGAAATTAAAGAAAGTGAATTTGCTGTATCATTTCCCCATTCTAACAATAAATCATTATGGTACACTAACCATATTGTGCCCATTTAACTGTTTGACTAACCATGTTTGCTAGATTAGATGTCTACAACATCCAAAAGTTTATAAATATTGCACCTCACAAACCAAACATTTCTTACTCTTAGTCTCAGAAACTAGTTGCATGACAACTTTATGCCACAAAAGTAGCTTATTGACTTTTAAGCATCCATAAGATCTTATCAAAACCTCCAACCCAAACCTAGGAGCTCTACCGCATTAATCTTGTAATCAGTGAAAGTAAACACTATAGTGATTTGAAGTTTTAGTTAAAGTTAAGTGTAACTTAAAAAATATAAGAAAACATTCATGTCCTACAATTTTAAGGTGAAAATTAAATCTGACACAAGTTTGGATGAACTAATAGGGTCAATTGTATCTTCCTATATCAAACTTGGCAATTTCCTACTGGATTATTTTCTTTTTCTTTCTTTTGAAATCCATCAATTAGAGGACAGACATGCTAATATCTATCCTGCTGAAGCCAGGGATACAAAAAATGGCTCTACCATGCCAATCCTGACAAACCACACCCAGCCCAATCCGTTCATCATTATCCAACAACGCATCTGTATTTAATTTGAATATCCCTCTGGTGGACATGTCCATACAGTTGGATTACCAGAATGGCTTTGTTCCCATAGACTGGTTTTGCACTATTAATTGCCTCATCAAATTCCAGCAAGCATGTTTATAACTTCATAAATAGAGAATGGGGGGGGGGGAGAATTTTTCGCTCTTATGGAGCCACTCATTTCTACTCCGCCACAAGCCCCATAACGTTATCATAGACCAAGTGCGGTGCTTATGGGCAACAAGAAGATTAGACCATAACCAATACCCAAATGACACGTAAAGTTAAGCACCCCTTGCAGAGGACATATTTTCCGCCATGTTCTCACATAAGCAAAATCTTCAAATAGGTGCTCCATTTCCTCTGTTCACCACACATCTCGCATATTGTATCTACAAGCATACCTTTCTGAGCTAACCGATGTTTCACTGGTATGGTACTTCTGCATAGGCTCCAAACAAAGTTACAAACCTTTGGCATTATTGTCATAATTTCCACCACTTTGAACCCTCCCCATCAGAACATGAATTTTGCCTCCCACTATTCGTTTTCAACCAGGCATGAAAATAGTCACTTTTGACAACATGACCATCTTTTGTTCCTTTCTATAGCAGTTTTTCAGGAGATAATCTACTGCTCAAATGGATACTTACAATACTTTGCACACATGAGGCAAGAACAAACTGTTGAGTAATTGTACGTTCCATGATGCTTGACTTTGGACAATGAGATCTGCCTCCAGAGTAGGGTATTGATGTGTATGTTGGATGTCCAGAAACGGCCACCTGGTTGAGAAGGCACCCAATCATCCTCGCAAATCTCTATTTTCTGTCCATTCCCCACCCACTGACTAATTGCTAGTGTATTCCTGCTGGACTAATTGATACTCTCAAAAACTCTAACACACGAATTCTATAGATTGTGGGGTACTAATGAGATCTCAGTGACACTATTACTATCAATTAGTTGACTAACATTGCAAAAAAAATCATGCTTTAGAAAAATACCTTCATGGTATGCATATTTCTATTATTTTAAAATTTTAGCATATTTTATAAATTAACCCACCCATATGTTGCACGTCCAGAGGACAACACAGACTAAGGAAGATTTATGCAAGCAAAAAATTAAACAATGTGAAGATAGGAGACATATCACAATAGAATAGGAGAAAACAGAAAAAAAAACTGTAGTTTGTAACCAGAAGAGGACGCAATAGTGAAAATTGACAATAAAGAACATAGCACAGAAATCAAAAGAAAATAGATTTGCATTGTCATACGCTCATCAAATACAATAAGACATTCTTCATCCAAAGATTATTCAAAAATATTAACAAACATGTTTTTAACACAAGTAGAGAGCTTTCCCTTTTTTTCCCCGACACGTGAGCTTTCCCTTAATGTACTTCCACAAAGTCTTAATAACTGTCCTCTCCTATCTCTCAACAAATACTAAATGTTCCTACAAATGCTCCATGAATTTTATTTTCAAAAGAAAATGCTCCATGAACATATTAGAAGCCAGCAATTAAACTCAATTTGACAATCTTATTTCAAGCATTAACCTATGTTATTGTGTGATTCACATAAAACTGAAAAGATAAGCAATAAAATGAAAAATAATTATTGATAACACTCACGATTGCCAAATAACTGAAGCTGAGGTAAGACAGTTGCATCACACTGGAAGCGATTGTCATCAACGAAAACGGGGAAAACAAGATTGTTATTATCACCTCCGAACATATTCCTACAGAAAACAAATAAATAAGATCATCGCTGCAAGTAATCCATAAAGTTGACTTAAAAGGAATCTAAACACAAGCAGCTTCACAAGGAACAGAATAAAGACATGTACAGCATTATAACACTACCAAAGACTTGATAATGGGTGAAGCAACTTGAGTTCTGAAGCTTCTAGAAAACGCAAGAGAATCAAATGACGCATTGGCAAAAATATCTTAGATTCCTTTTCCTTGTTGTAATAAAACGAGCTTCCCCAGATTAGAACAATATATTGAATTGGTAATAAAATTTATTTGCAAGGAAGAAAAAGAAATTAAAAAAAAAAAAATGGGAACTTGCTTGTTGGGGATCTCAAGAAAGAGGAGCCCCCACTTAAGCTGAATTCGCAGAAGTAGCTAATAAAAAAGGAGCTTTTCCTTCAATATCAAGACACGAATTTAATTTTTACAGTTTTTCCTTAGTTTTTCTCATTTCTCAGCAACCAAACAGAATGCTTGCAGAGCTGAAAATCTAAGTGCAAAAAACAATGATTTCACGCAAGGGGTCTCAATATTGGAACATGTAGGTTAAATCACACAACGAAAATCCGACCTTAATAAACCAAAAAGGAAATAAAAATAAAATCTGTAGAAAACAATAGCCGGATAGATATTCATCCAATCAAAACATCGTTAAAATCAATATATAAACAAAAGCATGATCCTATCCTCTGATCCAACAATCCTCCCCCCCTCCCCGACTTCAACAAGAAAACCCCTGATTAAACTAAGGGAAGAATATAGAAGACACCCAACCAAAGAAAAAACAGAAACGGTCTAACTTAAAATGCACGAGATAAATAACCTCCAACATGAGAAGAAGAAAAAAAAAAAAAAAAAGAAAGAAAGAAAACCCAAATCGATCACACTAAAATTGAAGACCCCACATAACGAAAAAAGAAAATCTTACAATCTCTAATCCTTGAGAGTCGAGTCTTCCGGGGAAACAAACAGAAGAGAATCGGATCAAAGGCAGTTCCAATAACAGATAGGGCGGGGCGAGAGTGCGATTAGGAAGAATCTGAAGAAAAAAAAAGGGGGATGGATGAAAAGAGAGAAGATGGATAAAAACGAAGATAATGGGTTAGGAAAGAAAAAGAGGCATCACTAAATACGAAAATGGGAAAAAGAACGAATGGTGATGAGTGGTTATGGTGAAGGTGAAGAAGAAGAAGAAGAAGAAGAAAACGGATGATTCCATTTGTACGGGAAGTCTTTGCTGGTAGTGTTGGTATTGGCGTTGCTGTTGATGTTGGTGTTGTAATCTTCATGGCTGTCTAGACCTTAGCGCTGTCTCTCTCTCTCTCTCTCTCTCTCACCTCGTCAGCTTTCTTTTCGTTTTCCAACCGGTAATAAATATTTTCTTTTCCTTTTTCCCATTTCTTGAGAATTTCGTTTCTTTCGCCTTTAGCCTTTAACCTTTAACCGCCTCTGCTTCTCTTTTATTTATTTATTTATTTATTTTCACAATTTCAGTATATGGAAATTACAGTAATACCCCTGGTGTCACTCTTTATATTTGAGTGGGGACAGATATGGATTTTCCTTGCTTCAAGAATCTTATAATTCGGGTTTCACATAAAACTAAAAATATTAATAATAATTAGCCTTAAAAATTCAAATTAATTAATGCAAATTGATTGAATTAGTCTTGGTAGGGATGTACATGTATACACACGAATTTTTGTTTAAGTAAATAAATTAAAGTTGATTTAAACGATCACAAAACTTAATTAATTAAAATATAATGATTTTATGGCCTTGTAGAATGATTTTTTTTTCACGGATTCTACTGTCATGCCTTGTAATTTTCAACTATTAAATTAAATGTTAATTACTTTTATTTTCATTCGGAATTAGTGAGATTTACTTTTGGGTTTAATTATGGTATTAGGAGGGGGGGGGGGGGGGGAAATGATTTTAGTAGTTAGTTGTAATTCATATATTTATATTTTGCTGTTAAATATCTTAATTTCTACCACTCGACAATATGTACACATCATTCATTATAACATGATCGTAAATACATATGTATTTGAAAGTGACATTAAGTACAATAATTGATATATAAAGTTGATTGAGTAATGTAATACAAAACAATAATTGGAATTCAGTCAGTCAGTCCTTCCTTCCTTGTATGAACAAATTATTAAATTAATTCAAATAACATTTTTGAAATTTAACACACAGTTTCTTCTTAAGATAGGTACAGTTTTCCATTTTAATCAGAAATTTGATACCCGTAGAAATTAAACTCGTATAATTATTAAAATAATGGGTTTCTTGTACGTAAATAAAATAATTTATATTATTTAATATGTAATTAACATAAAGTTGACCCACCTAATTACGATGTTGAACACTACTAGTTGGGGGAAGTGGGTAAGCAAATTATTATTCGCATATAAACTCAAACAAGTATCATATCAAAGTCATATTTCCAGCAAATTAAATCTCACACAAAATATATATATATATATTACAAATTTTTATTTTCTTTTTGTAATGTGATTTTCTCTCTACATGTGTGTCTACGAGACTAGCCAATTTCTACAAGAGAGGGTTATACACAATTCAATCATCATCATTCTAGTTTTAGTTTTAATTATGATGTTTTAATTTATTAATGGCGGTTCAAGTGCCAATTAATGGCAACACATAATTATTTATGATAAACTAAGAAGCCTAATATAATATATATATATATATATATATAGAAAATAGTTTTTTATTTTCGAAAAAAAAGCGACAAGGCAAAAAGCCGGCTAAGAGTTGCCGACTGATTTCTCACGGCATCATTCCAAACCCCCACTTACCTTATGATTTTATGACTTCTTATTCAAATATTCATATATATTTTTTTTGTAATAAAATTTAGCCAAATCATGTATTAAAAATTAAAATAAATTATATAATATATATATATATATATTTAAACACCAAAGTTGCCTCTTGCCTTCCCTCCCTTTTTAGGGTTAATTAATTTAAGTTTATATACACTAGTAAATTATATAAAAGATTAATAAATTAAAACAAAGGAAATGGTGGAGTGGAAATAGCCACTGTGAGTAGTGGAAGAAGTAGAGAGTTGCAGGGGGAAGTGGGTCCCACATAAAACTTAATTCTGGCACGGAGAAGATCCGTGATTTACGGGCACACCCACCATGATGCGTGCAAGAGTTCTTTTCTCATATATTATTGTAACCATTTTATATAAATATTATATTTTTAAATACGGAACAGACAATGTCCTCCCCCAAAATAAATAAATAAATAATTATTGAATTGTTATATTTTTAATTCCCATTATAATTTAATTAGATAATAAAAATCGTAATTATCCACTTTGAAAATGAAATTCATTTGGCTTAATTAGATTACTAGAATAAAGCAAAGCATGCGGGATTTATTTTATTTTAAAAAAAAAAAAAAATTAAGTAAAAGACTTAATTGTGGCAGCTGAGTAAGAGCCGATTACAACTATATTTCACATAACATGATACATATTTATTTATAAATAATAATAATAATAATAATGTCTGATGGGTAAGTTAGAAAAAAGTTAGGGTGGCATCTGCAAGTAAGGAAAAAAAAGGAATAGATTATTTATTTATTTATTTTGGCATCTAAGTATTTTAGTGGGTGTCCCAAGATGGATGTGTATTTGGAGATAAGACTTTTGTCACTAAATAAAATCACCACAATACAAATTAATAAAAATTGGTGCACGCCACACACTCACTCCCAAAATTATTTTATTTTATATATTGTGATTGTTTTATGTGAATACATTTTTACAATTGTTGTGTAAGGATATGGATAGTCCAATTTTATATTGCATAGAACCCTTCTTTATTATTATTATTCTTCTTCTTTCAAAGGATTGTTTATAATTCATTAAATTTATAATAATTGATAACTAATTATTTATTAAAATTTAAGGTTTTAAGTCATTCATATAATAATAATAATAATAATAATATTTGTAAAATTTAAAATAAAAATATATATATTTATAAACTAATTTATGTATGTGTAATAATTATAACAATAGAAAACAATATATTATTGCAAATAAAATAATTATTAGTTTAAATTTTATTTTAGATTTTTTGTTGACAATATTATTATTTTTTAGACACTTGTTTTTGTGCAACTATCTGAAATTCTTTACTAAAATTAAGATCAAATTATTGCATAAAACAATACTTTTGTATATTACAATTTCCTAAAATTTTGATAAAATTTAATCTTAATTTAATAATATTTACAAAATATCTTCCTTTCTTTTTTTTTTTTTTTCCCCTAAAGAACAAAAGAAAAGAAGAACCATCCATTAAATTGCTCAATTCAACTCGGCAAATGACAAGTCACATGCGAAGAAGATGAAGACGAGTGGTGAAGCGGTGGAACGGGAATCCTTGGAAACAATTTAAATGCCGAATCCATAAAAGAAAAAAGGGAAACCAAAGCACGGAAGAAAAAATGAAAAGAAAAGGAAAAAAAGATTTGAAGATCTCAGCCATGAAGGGGACTGGTTTTTGATTGTGACTAAACAAATCTTCGTTGTAAATGGACCCATATCAAAATTTCTCACTATGATTCTATTCTTGGAAGAGTATTCCTCGCGGTGAAACTGTGAGTGAGGTCCACAGGTGGAGTTCAAGAAAAAAAAAAAAAAAAAAAAAAAGGTTACCCACCATATGTTCGATTAATTGCCTCAATGAAAATGTGATTAGTTTTTAATTTTTCAGAAAGACTCTCGCTTTCTTGTTAAAAAATATTGATTATAAATGGACCCATGTCAGAATTTCTCACCATGGTTTTATTCTTGGAACTGTTGTAGGTGTAAAAAAATAAAGACGGTTGAAGGTGATTGAGCAGAGAGTACCCACCATATGTTCGATTAATTGCCTCAATGACAATGTGATTAGTTTTTTTTTTTATTTTTCAGAAAGACTCTGGCTTTCTTGTTAAAAAATATTGATTATAAATGGACCCATGTCAGAATTTCTCACCATGATTCTATTATTGGAACTGTTGTAGTTGCGGTGAAACTGTGCGTAAGGTCCATGGATGGAACGTGATGCAGCAGAGAGCACCCACCATGTGTTCGATTAATTGCCTGAACGAGATATGGTTAGTCTTTTCTTGTTCAAAAAAACTCTGGCTTTCTTCCATATTGGTTTTTCCAATGTGAGCATTGAATGTGACTTCCATTTCTTGTCGGTTTTCATTTGCTGCGTGTGATTATTTATTATTATTATTGTATAATTATGGTCCATCACCCCCACCTAGTAGGCTGTATGAGCAGAGGGCAGTACTTGTTTGCATGTTCAAATGGTCCCGACTTTGTCTGCTAATCCCAGCATTGCTCATTCACAACATCATTCTTCTAACATTTTCTTCCACGTACCTCAATTGTTTTTACATCAAATAATCGGTGGATTCCTCATGGTACAAATGAATGCTTAGCCGTGTAAATTACTATACAAAGCAAAAGCATCTAGACTTGGCTATATTCTTACTTTTTGAAAAGGAAGACTTGCTTGGTAGAATAATTATCTTTTTATTATTTTAAATCCAACCATAATAGCATGAAATTATGGGGAATTATCTCAAAGACTCTCATTTCCTAGCTTAGTTTTTCCTGTTCTTTTAAGATTATTTTTTTTTTCGGATATTAATTTATTATAATTATCTCAATTACGGAAACTTAATCATCTTTGGAATGTTTTTTTTGTCTGAATCATAATAAATGGCTAAGGCGAAAGTTAATTTTTTAATAACAGATCTACCGATTCACTAATAAATTAAATAATAGTTTTACTGAATCAAGTGTTGTGAGTCGGTCACAGTAAATTCATAATACACATATAAAGTGGTGAGATCTATATATTCAGTAAAATTTGAATTCGTGACTCTAAAGTAAAGTACTAGAATTTTAATAACTAGAGTATTATGTTAGACGACTGAATTTTCTGAACTTAGTTATGGGTTAGTCTGAAAGTAACCTTATATTGAGTTTTTTTTTTATTACTATATAATAGTATTTAATTATTGCATTTTATTAAATTAAATAAATACAAATGAATTTAGGATTAATTTATTCATTTATTTTGTTGGTTGCAACTTAGAAATCCCAACATTTGCTTCCAATATAATTAGAAATTGGAATGTAATTGTTAGTGGGTGTTGAAATTCCACTTTGATTTCTCCCTTCTATGCAAAGTTTTGAGTGGGTTTTCTTGTTTCTTGTTCAACTTTATCTTTTTTTTCCCCAAGTCAGAACAAACTTTATTGCCTTGGAATCAAAGCCTTTGGTCTCAAGTGGTCATATTTATGAAAAGTGCCTTACAGCAATTTGTTTGGTAGGAAAGAAAAATAAGCAGCGTTTCTATCACAATGATCCCATTCCACCAAATAATAAACAATTAATTTGTTGGCAAATTACCCTTTCCATGTAATGTAATTACAACCAACATAAGAAATAGGGTTAGGGAAGGTATTGTTCTTTTTATTTTGTTGTTATTCATACATATAGCTAAACTTTCCACCTTTAATATTCAAGTGGGTTATTTTAGTTGACAAGAAGATCTGTATTTTACTTCTTTGATAAATTTAGTTTGGTTCTTAGGTTTCATTTGAGACATTATTTGACTTTGATTTTTAAATTTCAAAAAATATTTTAACAATCAAACGTGTTATCTTTAGCAAAAGCTAAATCTAAAATATACTTTTAATAAGTTTAAACACAAATGTTATTTAAAGAATTATTTTGATTTTTAATAAAAATTTACATTTTAAAATTTTAAAGTCATTTTCATTAAGTACATAATTTTTTTTTTTGAAGTGATAGTAATTTTTACAATTATTTCTATAAAACGCTAAATAATTTTTTGACTAAAAGAAATTTTTGATAAATAATTATTTTAACATTTTAAAACTTATAATAGAAACTACAATTGTTTCAAATGTCAACTTATTGTAGTATTCAAAAAATAAAAATTTATGTCAATTTTAAAAAAATAACTTTTGAAAACATTCTATCAAAAGAATTTATTCATAAATTCAACCTAAAATTGATAATTTTTTTAAATGTCTTGAAATGATCTAAATAACCTGATATCAATAATAATAAGCAATGGCCATGAGATTGTTCTTAGAGGGACAATTTATTGCTCAAGTTAACAGTTTGGAATGAAGTTTGATATAATTTTAATAGGAGTAGAATATTTAACGTTTACTTGATCTTGAATTGCCGTTTCATTTGGATCGAATTGTCTGTTAGTGTCCACTGAAATAGAATATAGTAAAGATATTAAAGTATAATAATGTTATTAGTGGGATTTATAATGGATAGTGTTTCTTTGATCGAATTTTGCATATATTGATGAGGTGTTATGTCATCTTATATGTCATACCTAAGTGACTAAGTCGAACTCGATAGTGAACTAAATGTATAATATGTCCCAATTTTATAACATATAATATGATTTTAGTAAATTAAACTATATTCTAACTAACATTTTCAAGTTCTATAAATATCATTCTCAATAAGGTTTTATTCCCCACAACATTGAAATCCATCAATAATATACCCTTTTTTTGTTCCTTTAACATGATTAAACTCAAGAAAACATGTAAAATGTTATTCCCATTTGTAATTTTAATACAGTGCAATAGAACATGTTTATAATACTATACTATTTGTTTATCATTTTGTTATTGTTTTAATTTTTTTTTTTAATTCTGACTATAGAAAACCTTCATCGCCAGACGATTAAACTAGTGGTATCATCAATTGAGGGTTGTCTACTTTTTATTATCGACATCCATCTGCAAGGGAGAATGATCCAAAATGAGGTCTTAAATCGAACTCGATCATGAGCATCACAATGTGATGCAAGAGCAAAATTTTACAAAAATATGAAATTTAAAATATTTAAATTTGTCATCGATATTATTAAAAGTTGTAATGTATCTTTAGTAATTATAATTAGCATGTATTATTTGTTTATTTATTTATCCTCCAATGTATTATTGTCCTCGTAGTGATGGTGATGTGTCTCATCCATTTTATCTTTCATTTTTTCTTTAATTAAATTATGTACAAATCAAAAAGTGTGGAAACCAAAATAAAAAATAGACTTAAAATCTAAAAAGAAAATCACAACGTAATTGTCGATTCAAAGACTCTTTCTTAACGCCTCACCTTTTTGTTAGTGTAATCGCAATACATTTTTTTACATGGTGGAATTTGCTTTTATGTGTATTTTCTTTAGTCATCACACATAATAAATCTATCACTGTTACAATCGCCTAAGCTATCATGCAAACGACATCTCAGTCGATTTGGACAATGCATTAAATTAAGCTTCACATTTTTAGCTTGAACAATAAAAAAAAAATTATCACATAAACGTAAGAGTTAAAAAAAATGGCAACCCATTTTAAATTTCAAGTATGAACAGCAAACCCATTTGACAAATAGGTTACTATCAAGCATGAAACAGTAAAAAAAATTGACATCAATCAAAATTAAACATTAACCTATAAACCTAAATACTAACTACGAACCATGAATCATCAAAAATTTTTCCTATCCTAAAAAGATCTTTTAACCCATTTCAAATTGCAAATAATTAGCTAATCTTAGCATGCCCAATGAAAAAAAAAAACAACTCACTTCAATATATCATGTGTCTTTCACAATGAACACTATGATTCAGTGTCTTATTTGACAAATGAAAGCCCTACAGAACTGTATAACAATAATTACGTGTATCATATCGAGGTAAGGGAACTGAATACAATTCATATAATCCTTCTCTCAGTCCAAAAAAGAACAAACCATTTGATTCAATCCATGAAGATAAAAGCCATATTAGAATAATAAAGGAAAAATGAAAAGAATAATCGTAAGTTTCAAAAGAACGTTTTTCTTCATCCACAAAATCAAAAGCTCCCAAACAAGTAAAGACAAAACACAGGCTTAAATTTACAGACTTAAAATTTAATCTTTTTACTTTCAGCCTCGTATTCTCTGTTCCTTTTACTCTCTTCTAGATCCTTCCTTCATATGCGTCGAGTCTCTTTCTCTTTTGCCTTCATGTACTCCTCTGCCACCATCTGCAGATGGAAGAAGACAAAAAAAACGAAAATAAATGCGAAAGTGAAAATCTTACGATCTATTTTTAGAGATACGCTAAAATAGCGTCGTTTTAGACCAATAAGGATCCAGCCTAAACGACGCCATATTAGGCTGTTTAATTGGCTTAGGTTCCATTACTAAAACAACATCGTTTTAATAGGAATTTTAATTAAAACGACGTCGTTTACTCAGATTGCTAGTCTTTTTTTTGGGCTAGATGAGAATAATACAAAAATAGGTATAGACATTTTGGGTCCAGGCCTGATCTTTTTTTTTTACCCCATTTTTCTCTGTTTCTTGTTTTTGTTAAAAAAATTTTCTGTTTGTATTTGTTATTTTTCTCACTTCATGTCATAAAAAAGAGTGCGATAATAGTAATAATAATATTATATTTATTATCATAATAATATTAATAACGATGATAATGGTGATGATAATAATAATAATACTAATAATAAGCCATTGGATTCCTTGCAATTGTGAACTAATTTAATTTTTGTAATTATTTTTACCTAAATTTATCATTTATTTTATTTATTTTTTTTTCTTATTAGTATTAATTATTATTATTTTTTTATTTTGGCTGAATAAAATTGGAGTATGACAACTGTCTCTCTTTACTTGAACTTTTGTAAAAAGATGAGGGTAAAAACTAGAACTAATTTTATTTTATTTAAAAAATACATATATGACAATGTTAAATGTTTTTTTTATTACCAAATGTGAAGTTTTGTTAGTTTTTACTGTGCATTTTCTTTATAGCCTATTCATATGAAATCAAAATTGATTTGACCTTTTGCTATACATTCCATTCATAGTTTACTCATGCAAAAATTTTTATTGAATTTTCACTGTACATCTCATTCATAATATGTTCATGCAAAATTGTAATTAAAGTAAGTTTTATTATACATCTCACTCACAACCTATTCATGAAATTAAAATTAATTTGAGTTTTTATTGTGCATCTCCTTTATAGTTTATTCATGTGAAATCAAAATTAATTTGAATTTTTACTATGTATTACATTCATAGTGTACTCATGTGAAATTGAGATTGTATTGAATTTTTATTGTACTTCTCATTCACAATCTGCTCATGCAACTTAAAATTAATTTGATTTTTATTATATATCTCACTCCTGACATATTCATGAAATCAAAATTATGTCACATTCATAACCTACTCATGCATCTTAAATTCTTCACAACCCATTTTATGAAGAGCCATGCTTTTATTTCATGGATCACTTTGACTCAAAGGTTGTTATAGATTTCTTTCACAAATCATTCAATGACAAATGTAGAGTGATACACATCTCATTTATAAATCATTCTCCTGAAATGATTTCTGCATCTCTTTTGTGAATTGCTTAATGTAGTTGTGCATTTCCCTCACACAATGCTTCCTAAATTCTAAATAATGTACATATCATTCATAGCTCATTTTGTGTTAAATTTTTACTGTACATTTTATTCACAGTGTACCATGTATTTTTGAATACTTTACGTATCCTTCACAACAACCTATTTTGTTAAGATATTACACTTCTCCTATGTAAATCGACCAATTGAAGTGAACTAGGAAGTGTTAGGCATCTCCTTCATAAATCATTCTCCTGAAATGATTCATGCATCTCCTTCGTGAATTGCTTAATATAGTTATGCATTTTCCTCACAACATGCTTCCTAAATTCCAAATGTTATGCATATCCTTCATAACCCATTAAGCTTTTACTATGCATTTTATTCATAGCCTACCATTTATTTTTGAATATTGTGTGTATCCTTCACAACCTACGTGTAAGAAGTTACATTCCTCTATAGATTGATCAATTCAAGTAAAATAGGGAGTATTGTGCATCTCCTCCACAACTTGCCCCATGTAATAAGAGCGTCACTTATCTCATTTGTAGTTCACTCCAAGAAAAGTTAAAGAGTGATGTTCATTTTCTTCATAACTTTTTTTTTTGTGTGAATTTGAATTATGGTGAGTCATGCAAAATGCTCTTAAGTATGTTTGATTGTTTTTCGTTTTGTTGTTTTTCTTGTTTCCTTTTGTTTTATAATTTTTTAAACTTTTTTCATTCTTTCATTTTTACTTCTTCTCTTTTTAGGGTACAAATTAATAATTATAGAGAATTTTATAAATTTTAAAAAATGAATCATTTTCTGCCATTTTTTGTTTTTTAATTTTGAACTTTTTTCTTTTTGTAAAAACCATGAAAGCTCAATCAAACATATTCAATTAACGAAAAACTTTTACTTTAAAATTTGTCTTTAGCAAACCCAAATTATTGAAAAGATCACAAGATTTCTAAAGAGGGCTTTCTTGAGACTCAGAAAAAAATAAGAATTTTGCTAGATGTCATATTTCTCATAATGTATTTATCTGCCCCTCAATACTTAGGAATTTTCAATAGATTATGTCTAAGTAAAAGAAACTCATTTATCTTAATCGCTTTTTCTAGTCTCTATTAATAATTTGCCCCAAACATTTGCTCTTTTTCAAGTTTTATATGCCTCAGTATTTGCTTATTCTTTATATGTATGCACATTGTTCTTTTTTTTTTTCTTTTCTTTCAGTTTTTCTATCTTCCCTTTCTTTTTTTTTGTTTTTTTATTTTTTTTTCTTTTTTATGCCTTATGTTCCCTTTAATGTCGTTTTCACTTTTCACTAAGATTGATGTCTACTAATCAAAACATTCTAATAGGATTTTCACTTGAATTAAGGTCAATATCTCTAACTTAACTATGAAATTATAAGTGCCTTTGCTTATTATTTACATGTAAATTTTCTGATGTTTGCTCCATTTGTGTACATGATCTTGAATTCTTATACATATCAATGCTTCAAATCTTTTGATATTTAAGAAATATATAACTTATACAAATGAATGATGGAAAGACGTTTAACAAAAGGTTGACAAAAATTCATGGAGACAAGTAGAAATTATTTGATTTTTCTGGGATTATTAGCAAAGAAGTATGTGAAAAGGCAATTAAAGTGAGAAAATTATCGGCAATGGCACTGGTTAGAGCAAATAGAAAGGGTTATGTTGTACCAAGTCTCATACTTTGCCTATAATTACAAAACATTTTGGACCTAATGTTCTCTCTAATTCATTCTTGTGTGTCTTTTTTTTCTCTAAGTCTTCGTTTTTGTAGTATATTACTCTCATATAATACTAACAAAACTTCTTGTTATTCATTCCCCATAGAATCCATAAATTACTTATTATTTTCTTTTAGTATTCATCCTTTTGTTTCTCATTGACATTTTTTTTTCGCTATTTCCCAACTCTCCATCATTTTCTTGCTTTCGCTTTTTTTTTTGTTTTTTTTTTAATTTTTTTTTCTCTAATCCTCAATCACTTTCACTTGAAATTCATTAAGTAAATAACGAATTTAGGCCTCTCTTTTTCTTTGTGGTTCTTTGAGAGGCAATATTTTGCCTTCATAGTTATTTTATCTTTGATCTTTCCATTATTATGAAAGATATTTCTTTATCCCCCAAGAACTAATTATATATTTACCATGATTTGCTTTGATATCTACTCTTAGTTGTATTTTGGTCTATCAAATTTATTCTCCATCAATGACTTCATTGACTCCTGAATGCTTCTACAAGGTTTTACATAGAAAAACACAGATGTAGAGGTCTTAAGACAATGTTATTCAAAAAGAAATGATATGATCATAATTTAAGGATGAAATAATTGAAAAGACATTAACATATGATAAATACAAGTAAAGGTCACTTTTTTTGGTCTTGATAGTCTAATGATCCATGATAATAACATGATTGCTCTTTTTAGAACAGGCTAAAAATGACTTCTGAATGAGTCTTCCTTTCAATGATATTTCAATATACTTGAAATAAGGATTGATTTTTGAATCTCAGGGTAGAGGTTTTGGTGAAAAATGTTTGTTTGAGTAAGTTTTGTCAAAGATTCACTTGGATTATCATATTGTTTTTCATAGTTTCTCTTCATTTTCGCTATTGCAATATTCTCATACTATATGAATCAGCTTGATAAAGTCATTTGCTAGATAATTTTAAATCATTGTCTACTCCTTAATAAAAGTAATAATAACCATTGGGGCTTTCTAATATGGGCTTAATGAGAAACCCTCTTGACGCGGGGCGTTCCAATATCAAAACACCTTGATTATGAACATACATTCACACTAGTATGCAAAAACTTAATTTTTTAATTGAACTCTCCCTACTTGAACCACATTCAGTAATTTAAATACAAAATAAGGTACGCGATAATTATATAGGCAACCACATTCAATAATTTGAATCGAGAATAGACAAGATATAACGGCTTACTTGATAAATTGATTTAGATTCATCTCCTCAAGAAGATGGTTGAAGCAACCTCCCTTATAGAACATTCACTCTAACAAATTAGCAAAACCAATTATAAAGAATAAAACTTGAAATTTTATTGAATAAGCTGAATTATTGTGACTAAGCCCCTAAGGTGAGACATTTATATAAGCATTCACAAGATTAATTCTATATAAGCTCAAAGATTCAGATTTAATCCAAACTCTATCTAAATTACTAGCTTATCGTAAATAATAATTAAATATATAATAATATTTAAAATACTAATAAAATATTAATTAGAATAAACTTGGACAATGTTTCCCTCTTTTTGGCCAAATCTAGACTCCTCTTTGATCTTGTTTGTCTTAATATGATCTTTTCTTTTATTAAGTAATTTAATTTGAAGAAGATAAGTTGAATAGTAAGTGAGATTCCCTTTGAAGAGATGAGTAGAATTCGACTAGGACTCTTAAAACTTCTTGGCCAATTCTTCTATGTGTCTTTTATCTCAAATTGGATGTTTGTGTTGATTTCTTCACCTCACTTCATGTAGGATTCTTTAGGAATGAAATTACCTGAAAATTAATCAAAGGAAAACAAGAAAACATGTTAAAATAGGCTCTCATTGTGTTGGTTGGACTCTTTAAGCCGTATGATTGCTTGCTTCATGTGGGTTTCTCTTCTCACGAGGTTTACTTGCTAGGAGAATCCTCACGTATAGGAGCTTTCCACGTGTGTAAGATCCCTCTCTCGTGCATGTGCATGCCTGCACGTACAAACAAGGTTTCTCATATGCGTAGCCTTCCTTGGCCGCGCGGGGCCTTGGATTTATCTTTCTCTAGCCCTTTAAGGGCTCATGGTTCTCGCGAGAATTCTACTTCTCATGGAATTCTTTCTTCGGGGTTAGTTTTGGCCTATCTAGGATCACATCACCTCTTTATAACACCAATAAGTGATATAACTCAATCCACGTAATTAGATTCTAAAAACCTCTTAGTCTCCATGAATTAAGGGAAACTTGACCTTAATTTCGATTAATCGAAAGGTGTTTAGACTTTGATTTGTGGATATAGAATAAGCATGAATGAGCTTGAGAAAAGTTAGATGACTTAAGAATTTGAACTTAGGGATAACCATTTAGGAAAATAGGTTTAAATAGTTGAGAGGTTTGTTGCTCGTGCGGAGGTGCACTTTGAGTATGAGCACTCATGACTGATCCATAAGTTGTGGAATCAAATTGGGAGCGAATTATAAATCATAAAATAATGCTCAATGCAAATTTCCATTTAAAGAATAATTACGAATGTCTAAGACACGAGTTTCATAAGTTAAGCATTCTCTTCTTAATTATCTGTAACCTTGAGGTAACATTAACGATACTAGTGAAACCTTTTATTCTTTTTCAAGCTTCTTTGTCCTTCAAAAAAATTGTGAAATAAAAACTAATTAATCTTATTATTGTTTCTCTTTCAAAGAATGGAAAGGCGAAAAAGATGAAACTTTTATTCAAAACTAAAAGTTTATTTTTTCAAAATTTTTTTTTTGAATTTTTCCTTAAAGATACCAAAAGTCAAAAGTCAATTTTAAAATATTTTAAACTCAATTTCACAAAATTATTTATATCAAATCAATTGTAACTCATTTTCATTTTTTTTTTGGAGAGATTTTCAAATTTAGTGATGAATAATTTATTTTTACAATATATTAATACTTCTTGTAGGCATTCTCAATTAAATGGTATTTCATTAATCCCAAGGCAAGTTTCTCTTCAATAAAAATGAACATATAGTAAAAGGAGACACCGTGAAAATTAAGATTTGTAATTATTCTGATGTGCCATTTTTTGTTTCTCTTTTCCTTTTTTTTTTTTTTTTTTTTTAATGAACTCTTTCTTTTTCTTTTTGATGTTTTTTTTTTTTCTTTTGTTTTTTTTTTTTTGTATATGGATAATCTTTATTCTTCTATTCTTCATTTTTTTTATCTCTCTTTCTCTCTCTGTCTCTTCCTTATTAATAATTTTTAATTAAAAAATACTACCAAAACTTTATTATATCGCACATAATCACATAATTATAGAAACCGTCTGTCTTTGTAAATCTAGAAAATTTGTTATGCCATTTCACTTACTTTTCGCCTTAGGTCAAGCTAATACCATTATACATGGAATTTTGCAAATTTATTATAATTTTTCTTTTTCTTTATTATTTTTTATCCTTTTTTGGTTTACTATTTGTTTAATTCCAAATTTTGGCTAAAAATCAATTTCTTCCTTTTCCTTTGTTTTGTTTTTTTTTTGGTTCTTTTTTATTTTCATTTTTTTGAAACTATTTTCATAAAAAAAGAAACACATATTTATTTTTATTTATTTTTTTGGTTTTTCTTTTTTGTTTTTCATACAAAAGTATGAATATTTTTTAATTTAAATTTTTCTAGTGGCACTTTAGATTCATAACTATAAAGAAAAGATACCTTTGTGACTTTGAAAGACTAGTATTCTAAAATTAAAAATACTAGAGAAAACCTACTTTTTATTCAACTGTTGAAAATAAAAAACATATATTTTTTTTTAACTTATTTTTTTTAAGTCAATAACAAACCTTTCTCTTTACTCCTATTTCTTCTAACTCTTTTTTTCAACCACTTTTTTTTATGTCAAACCTTTAAGACCCATTTTTTCTTCTTTATTTTTTTGTGTGAAATTTTTTGGCATAATCTCTATATTTTTGCATTTGCACTACCAGTTTACATCCTAATAACTTTTTATCAAAATTTATAAGAAGTTCAAAATTTTTATCAAAATTACCAATAAAAGTTTACACCAAGTATCACATCGAATGTAAAACAAATATTTCCAAACTTATAATTCAATTTCATGCATTCTTCATAACTTCGAGTCTTCCATATATTGGGTTTTAATCAATCATGTGGGCTTAATGTGGCCTTATTATGCATAAAGACTATCGATTTTATTTGATTTATTTAAAAGTGATCAGTTACGGTTAAAATAAATATTGCGCCTTAATGTATTAGGTTAAGTACGAGTCTTTTTTTGTGTGTAGAGACTATTGTTATTTTTGATTTTATGATTGATTAAATCAGAAATAACGAAACTTGACTATATAAAAAGGTAGTTATGGTCCCCAACTGCATGTACGGTTTATTTTTCTTATTATCCCATCAGCGGAGAAAAAAAGAGTTTGAAAGATCCATATAATCATGTGTTGATTTGGAAGATCTATCGCATAACGTGTAGATTTTTTCTGTTATGGATTCAGGTAGGCTTCTTTTTCTAGACCTATATATCTTTGGTTTAAAATGAGTTTGTTAGTTATTTTAGATTTGAATCTAAATTTAGTTTATGCATTTCCTACAAGTGATATTAGAGTCACTCATTTTGAACCACTGAGATTGATATTTTTTTATGGATTCAGATTTGGTATATGGTCTTTTTTATGGTAACAATTTTTTCTCGGATTTTGTGGTAATTTTTTTTTTTTCAGATTCAAAACAAATTAAAATTTTTTTATCTTTGTTCAAGCCGCACGATAACAACTGATTGGTTTCAGCGAGCTAAATGTTGCGACTGTTACTGCAATAAGAGGAAGAAAGAAGTGGCAATCATGGCTGCCACATGAAGAAAGAATAAGAAGAATAAAAAAGCTACGCAGTTACGATTATGCAATCGTGAAGCTACCATCGACAAAAATGGTGCAGTCCAGCGACGCGACCACAGTTGTCTAGCCATGACAACCCACGTGGCGTTAGGCGGGGGAAAGGCTAACAGGTGGCAGCTGAAAGTTCCCCCCACTCTCACACGAGAGGAAGAAGAAATAAAAAATGATTTTTTTTCTTGATTGTCTTCTCTTGATTCAGGCTTGGGCCATGGGCCTAATTGGGATTTGTAACTTTTTTTTTGGTTATGGGCTGCGGCCCAAGCAAACAAGAAACAACGTAGAAAATAATGGAAAAGAAAGAAGGGGAGGGGAGGCCCGCGTGCGTGTGGGCACAAAACCTAAACGATTTTGGGTTGGGCCCAACTTGGTCTAGACTCTCGAACAGTTAATGTTTGACCAGTCAACAGGAAACGTATGACCAGTTCAATGTTTGAATCATCAACTATCAACGTTAGATTGGTCGATAGTCAACCATTGACCAGACAAAAAGAAAATGTAAAAAAAATAATTTTTTAAGGATATTTGGGATATTTTTCTTTCTTGTATACTATAAATTCTATATAATTTTGAATTTAAATATTAATGTATGTATATGCATTTTGAAATGAATCGATTTATTCAACATGTTACCAAAGTAACTCTCTTGTGTTATGTTGATTTATTTTAGAATATAAACAGTTGCGTAGATATTATTTATGTGAATGTTAATCGGCAAAAAAAAAAAGATTAATGTTTAATATGATTGTATTCCTATTTGAGGTAATAAATGTGTAACAATTATTTAGTTTTGCATGTGAACTATAAATCAACCCTAATAAAGGTTTATTATTTGGTATATTCTTACTTTCAGTATTTGATTATTGTGCCAAAATATCACTTATAAGTTAATATTTTTTCAAAAAATAGAGTGTTAATGGAGTTTCTGGTATCTTAAGATGAGATTTACCTTTATTTAAATTCATTATTATTGTTTTTGGTTTAAAGTTTTATGTGAGTATTAATTGACTGATTGTTATCTATTATATATTTAGTTCTTGATTCTGCTGCAAATGTCTCTGTGAATATTAATTCCATCATAATATTAAATGTCGCAAACTTCAAAGCATGGAAAGAGAATGTTTTCTTTGTTCTTGGAGTTATGAATTCAGATCTTATTTTACGAGTCGATTAACCTGATCTGCTTACTGCTGAGAGTACCCCCGATGATAAGAGTGAGTTGACAGGTGGGATCGATCAAACTGTATAAGTTTGTTGATAATGAAATGTACTATTCCATAAGCTTTTGAGGGCACTATGTCTGATGAGATCGCTACAGTTAGGAGTTTCCTTGAGATCTTTGAGAAATGTTTCGCAAGAATGAGAATGTTGAAGCTAGTACACTCTTGGCGAACTTGTTTCTATGAGATAAAAATAGAAATGAAACATAAGAGAATACATTATAGAAATATCTCATATACATTATAAGCTCAAGATATTAAGACTGGAATTATCAGAAGAATTACTAGTGCACCTCATTTTAATATTTCTTTTACCACAGATTAGTCAGTTTAAAGTGAGTGACAATTGTCAAAAGGAATCCTGATCCCTTAATAAGCTCATCTCTCATTATATTCATGAAGAGGAAAGGCTAGAAAACAAAGAGTGCTCACTTAGCTATGATATCAAAGGACAACAAAAATAAGAAAAAGAAAACAGATACAGTTCAAGCACCATAATAAAAACATCATAAGGTACAAATTGCGGATGTCTGTTTCTTCTATAAAGCTGTAGGTCATCAGTAGAAGCAATGTGTCAACTATCATGCATGTCGTGCAAAGAAATGTATGGATTTTAACATTATTTATTCTGAGGTTAATTTAACTTTGGTACATAGACACATGTGATGGATAAATTATGGTGTAATAACTCATATCAGTGTGTCTATGCAAGGTTGTCTGAGTTGTCGAAAACCACAAGAAGATGCTAGATTTATTTTTGCTGGAGATGATGAGTTAGTAGAAGTTTAAATGATTGACATAATTAGATTATTGTTAATAAATAATTATTATTTGGATTTGAATGAGACTTATATTGTACTGTCATTTAGATGAAATTTAATTTCTATTTCTATTTTGAACAAATTTAGTTATTCTTATTCTTTTGAAAATAGAATATTTAGTCTTTTTTATAATTCAAAGATAGTTGGTACTAATTTTTTATTAGGTTATAATAATCTTTATTTATTTGATACAGTTGCTTCTTTTGATGAATCCTTACATGTGAGACACAATGTGTAAAGCATAAATTAACTAGTGAGAATTTTTTCTCATTATGGCGCAATAGATTATGCCACATCTCTAAAAGGAGAATTGAGAGACTTGTGTCAGATGAAATTCTCGATCCCACTAAATTTTGCAAAGTTTGACATGTGTGTTAATTACATCAAGGAAAAACAAACACAAACAAACATAAGGAGATTGAGTGTCAATAGGGTTATGGACATATTAGAAATAATATATACGGACATTTATGAACCATTCCCTATAGCTTCTTAAAATGGTCAACAATGCTTCAAAGTGTTCATAGATGACTATTATAGACATGACTACCTTTATCTCATTCATGAGAAATCATAGTCACCGGATATGTTCAAAAATTTAAAGGCAAAAATTGAGAATTAACTCAACAAAAGAATTAAGGTTATCAGATCT
The DNA here is from genome assembly GCF_054855325.1 of Carica papaya. Taxonomy (NCBI): domain Eukaryota; kingdom Viridiplantae; phylum Streptophyta; class Magnoliopsida; order Brassicales; family Caricaceae; genus Carica; species Carica papaya. The sequence goes on from NC_142317.1 coordinate 17,107,880, forward strand.
AACTGTACTGGTGAATACTATGATAAATATGATGGATCAGGTGAACAACGTTTAGGAGCATTTGCTAAATTCCTAAAGGAATGCGGTATTGTCCCACAGTATATAATGCTGGTTCGCCTTGAATGAATGGTGTTGTTGAAAGGTGAAGTAGAACATTTAAAGATATGGTGATGAGTATAATTAATCATTTTACCTTGCTTTAATCTCTCTAAGAGAAGCATTAAAGATCATAATATATATACTCAATAGAGTTCTAACTAAAGCGACTACAAAGGATCCTTATGAGCTTTAGATGGGTAAGAAACCTAATTTAAAGCATTTACACTTTTTGGGATGTCCAGCTGAGACAAACCTTATAGGTCGAATAAAAGAAATTGAATTCAAGAACTATTAGTTGTTATTTTGTTGGCTATTTAGAAAGATCAAAACGTTACAAGTTTTATGATCTCGCTACTAAAATAATTTTTGAGATGAAAAATACCTGATTCTTTGATGATGTTGAGTTTGTGGGAGGAAAGAGAGTTCGGGACCTTGTCTTTAAAGATGAATACATTGGTATTCCCTTAGTTGTTATTGGCAATGATGAAGATCATATTCTCATACTTGACATTGATTAAAAATCAACTGCAGATCAAGATAATGTCATTGTACCTCCCGTTTATGCTTAAGAAGTTATTTTTAAAGAACAAACTCCACAACTTCAAGAACTAATGTCATTAAGGAGATCCACTAAAGAAAGAAATGTGTAATTTCAGATGATTATATTATATTTTTTCAAGAACATGAAGTTGACATTGGAATGATGAAAGATGATCCAATCAACTTCCATCAAATCATGACAATTTTTAACTCTCAAACGTGGATTGATGCAATGAATAAAGAGATTAAGTACATAAAGTATAATGACATTTTGGAACTTATCCCATTGCTTGAAGGTGCAAAACTCATTAGTTTCAAATATATTTTTAAGACCAAGAGAGATTCGAAATGCGATGTGGAGAGGTACAATGTACATTTGGTTGCTAAGGGCTTCACACAGAAAGAAAATATCGATTATAAAAATATTCTCTCCAATTTCATTAAAAGATTCTTTCAAGAATATAATGGTTTTAGTGATACATTTTAATCTTGAGTTGTACCAGATGCATGTTAAGACAACATTTCTCAATGGTGACATTGATGAAACAATTTTTATGGTGAAGTTAAAAAACTTTGTATCAAACAATGCAAAATAAATGGTTTATAAACTAAAAAAAATCATTTAAGGTCTTAAACAAGCTTCATGTCAATGGTATCATAAGTTCAAATAGGTTATTATCTCATTCAATTTTGAGATAAATATAGTAAAAGATTATGTATATTATAAGTTCAATTGGATAAAACATATTTTTTTTAATTTAGTATGTCAATGACATACTGTTTGCCAATAATGATATAAGTTTATTGTACGAAACCAAGAGATTTTTAACAAAGAAATTTGAGATAAAAAGTCTCGAAGACAATTTTTTTATTAGATATTTAGATACACTCACTCTTTAGGTATTTTTAGATTATCACAAAAAATCTCTATTGAAAAGGTTCTTAAAAGACTTGATATGCAAGATTGTAAATCATGTGACATCCCTGTGTCTGACAGAGATAAGTTTACTATAAGCAAATGCCCCAAGAATGACTTTGAGACTAAGGAGATGCAAAAAATTCCTTATGTTTTAACTATAGAGAGTCTCATATATGCTCAAGTTTGTACGCGTCTAGATATTATATACATTTTTGGGACGCCAGATAAATATTTAAGTAATCTAGGTATGGATCATTGAAAAGTAGTCAAACACATTCTGCGGTATCTACAGATAACGAAAGACGATATGGATCATTGGTTATTTTGATTTTGCTTTCGCTGGATATCAAGATAGTAGGAAATCTACATCATGTTATATCTACTTATTTGTCTAGGAGTTATTTCCTAGAAAAGTACTAAGTAAACATTAATAGTCTCTTCCAATATGACAATAAAGTTTATAGCATGTTATGAAGCATCTAATCATAAAATATAACTGCAAAATTTTATCACCGGACTGTGCATTAGTGATGACATTGAAAGACCATTAATATTATTTTGTAATAATAAATATACGGTTATGTATTATAACAACAATAAGAACTCGATGAAGTCAAAGTATATAGATAGTAAGTTACTAGTTATTAAAGAAAGAGCTCATAATAAATAGATACCAATAGAGCACATCGAGACAAACTCTATAGTTGCATTAGTGATGACAGTTCATGAGTACATTACTCATATAGGTGTTGTATCTCTTGAAGATATATAGTTTTAGTTAGAGTTTTGTATTATACTTGCTTTTATGATATAGACATATCATAGGCTTTGTATTTTTGATATGGTTTATGTACTTGGTAATTAATTTCAGTTATATTGATTTAGTTTATTTTTATATTTTATCTTTGAATTTACTTAAAGTTGATCTCACTAAGATTAAGATAAGACCAGTTGAAAATAAGCATGTTTGGATCATATAACATGTAATTTCATTTTGCACATCCATATTTGATCCAGATCATTCAGTTATATTGATATATGTGACCATTGATGAATTTAGTTATGACAGTTGTAGTAAAAACCGTTTTGATCCTATGTTGATATAATTGATGGACAGACTTGTTTAGGGATGCATTCAAATATTGATAGCAAAATTTTAAGTAGTCATAAAGTTGCTTAATGCACAATTATAAGGTAATACATAAAGCCCAAGTGGGTGATTGTTGGATTTTAATCGATCCTGTAGGCTTAATATAGGCCTTATTGTGTATAAAATGCTATCAATATTAATGGGTCAGTTTAAAAGTGATTAGTTACGGTTAAAATAGATATTGAGCTTTAATTCATCTTGTAAATTATGAGGCTCTTTTTTATGTGCAGAGACCAAAAATATTATTTTTGATTTTATGATTGGCCGAATTATAAATAATGAAACTTGATGATATAAAAAGATGGTTATAGTCTCCAAATCACACGTAAGGTTTATTTTTCTTGCTATCCCATCAGTAGAGAAAAAGAGACTTTGAAAGCTCTATAGGGCGGCATGTTGATTTAGAAGATATACTGCAGAACACGTAGATTTTTTTCACTATAGATTCATGTACACTTCCATTTATAAATCTATACCTCTTTTATTTAAATGAGTTTGTTTGCTATTTTATATTCAGATCTAAATCCGGTTTATGTATTTCCTATACCTTACTCTTTTGAATTTAGATCTAATGAGCTTTTTTATAAAAAAAGTTTGAATTTCTTCATATTTCTTGTTAAGAATTATCATTTTTATTAATGAATATGCAACTAAATCTTAAAGTTTCAACATCATGACATTGTTCACATTGAGAAACAATATTATATTGAAAACATGCACTATTTATAAAGTAAGAAGTTCTCACATTACTCTTCGTATTTCAAAAACTCTAAGAAGTAATTTTCATAAAATAATTTAGTTGCAAGAAACGTGTTTTCCTAAGAACTAAGTAACACATGATACTTCTTAATTTATATACAAAACTCATTTCGCCACTAAAAAAATTAACTTATTTTTTATGGTCACTCCAAGTTTACTAAGTGATAATAACATGTACTCTTATATGCAATGACATAATGAGAATGATATATATATATATATATATATATACATATATTGCATGCATGAAGTGGTGTATCCAAATGAGATACCAATACTAGTTTATGTATGTCTCATACACTAACTCCAAGACATGAGCATACTTTAATCATACAATACTTATGCTTTGTATCCAAACCCCATCAACGGCCCCAAATGTAAAAATATATGATAACATGCACATCATACGAATCACCAGAGTACATCAATTAAACCTTAATTGAAAAATCTGACTAGTCGCACTAGAGTCGACAAACTATCATAGCGGTGATGTAATGGTAAAATTCTATAAGAACATAAAATTTGAAATATTTAGAATCACCATTAGTCCTGTTAGAAGCGAAATCAAATGCTAAATGTTTATTGTTATAATCCTAGAGATTTGAAGTTCTTGGACGAAATGAGAAAGGAAGGTATTAGACACCTAACTCGTAATATATCATAATTAATTGTAATTATCATGGAAATAAATATGTACTTATTTTTGTTATTTACTTTGTTATTTATTATTATTATTTTTGTAGTATTATTCAATTTATTATTGTCCTCATAGTGACAACGATGTGTCTCATCCACTTATCCTTGATTTCCTATTACATTATGTACAAATCAAAAAGGGTAAGAGGATTTAGAGTACATCCAAAATTAAAAATAGACTAAAACTCCAAAAGGAAAATTACAATGTAATTTCCTCGACATTCTTCTTCTCATCAAAGAGTCTTCATCATCTCACTTCTACGCTAGAATAACCGCAACAAAGTTTAAGAAACTTTTTTTTTTTTTCATAGTAGAATTTACTTGTATGTTTGGTTTTTTTTTTTTTTTGTTGATTACAAAGAGAGATAAAAACCTAGAAAACTAAGAGTTCTTCATTCACATCTTGGATTAAAAAAATTCTCATGACATTGTTCGTAATAAACTATTAGAGATCACCTTACACATTTGATAATAATAAGTAATGAAATCTTGTATTATTACAATTTTTCTTATTATTTTGCAAGTTATCATGCAAACAACTTGTTAGATGTATACTAGCAATGCATTAAATTAAGCTTCGCATTGTTTTTACCTTTTTTTCTTTGTTTCCTTTTATTTTGTTTTCTTTTGACATTTTTGATTTTCTCTGTCCACCTCACTTCATTTAATGCAAAAGTATGATAATTATATTAATGATATTACTATAATAATAATAATAATAATAATAATAGTATGAGCTTGCTAACAAATTTGATTGTGGGAAGGAGTTGTTCCCCTCATGCTTTGAATTCACTTTTTCTATAATTAATTGTTATTTTTAAGTTCATCCTCTATGTATTCATATATTTATATATATATATATATATAAAACATACATTACATCTTTTCTTGTTTTGTGTTTTTAGTTGTGTATGTTCGTTTTTTTCTGATTTTTTTTTTCTTTTTATATTTATTTCTTAAGTAACCTTAATTTTTAAATGCTATTTTTAAATTCATTTTTTATAAATATTCCTACGGCCCAAAACTTACGAATATGACCCACAGCCCACGTGTTATTCGTTGTCAGAACCCCAGTAAATCCAACGGCTATTAATAGGGTTCCACAAGATAATTCAATAGTCTGTCCGTATGCAATCAAAACCACACCAAACAAATGACCATATATGTCTGAATATCAGAATAAGCCACGTGTCATATTCTCTTCCACATCAACCAAAAATCTAGGGGCCCCGAAATTGCTGTGGCTACCCTCAATTGTAAGTTGTTAGCACGAAATTCTGTATTTACCCTCCTATTTTACTCTCTTCAGCCCTACATCCAGGGCTAATTATGTAATTTCATATTATCCAATATGGATAACTCCACGGATTTCACGGCTAACCCGCAGAATTTTCCTCATGTTCCGCTCCAATATTAACTTACCGTACAACTCTTTTCTTTACGAGTAAATTTTCTCGGCAAAATCCATTTTTCTTGTTGGAGCTGACTGAGAAGGAAAGTGGCGGAAAATATTCTTTGAATTTTGTTTTAGGTGAAAGCAAAAATGCATTCCCTGACGTTTAAAGGTTTCACTGATTTTAACACGGGGACGAGAATCTCTTGGCCAGGTCGAGAAAATAGCGGTTGCGTTGGGTTGGAGGTAGCGAGGACGCGGGTTGGACTGGGTTGGAGGGATCTCACCAGGAACTGTAGGATTATGGCCTGTGCGTTGGAGAGGGACGAAGGTGGTGGCACTGGAAGGGAAAGCCCTAGTTCGGGATCGCGTTCGGACTTCGGTACGGGTTTGAACATGAGTGCTAGTTCGTTCCTGTCGCGGAGCCAAACTTATGCTACGTTGAAGCAGCAGATGGAGGTCGCCGCCAGAGCGGAGGTTTGTGATAGTGTGTTGTAGGATTCTATCTATTTCGTATTGTTTTTTCTATTTGTAGTCGGACTATTTTTTTTTTTCTTGCAATGTTTGTTTAATGATAGAGTAAAATTTTGGGTTGAACTCTATGGTTTATTGGTTTGAAGTTATTTTTTCTTTGGGAAAGCTTTTTGAATTTTATGACAAAACTTTACAGCATTCGTTGAGAAGAAAATGAAACGGCTTTTAGAAATATATGTCTTTTGGAAAGCTGGTTTGGTGCTTTTGGAAATGAAATTCATTTTTTTCCCTTATTATGTCTCTGCATTATGCATCTCAGTATTATTGTTTTCTCTTTCTTGAATGGAAGGTTGAACTGTTCTTGGTCTCAAGAAAAACAAAAAAAGAAAAAAAGATTGAAATTTGCCCAAGTCATGTTTTTCTGAAAACTGCTTAAGACACGTTTTTTGTCATGGCCCTTAAGGAAATGCAGGAATGAAGATGAAGTTCAAATACCCGTTTGGATAGCTTCTACTTCTAAAAAACGTTTTTGGCTAAAACCAAAAGCTAAAATCTGTTCTTCATAGATTTAAACACAGAAGCTAAAAGTAGTAGTTTTTGAAAAACTGTTTATGGTTTCAACATTTTCTTTCCAATACTATCCTTGACTAATTTGAAAATTATATATTCTCTTTTCTTTCACTTTATCCAATTGCCATCCACTACTGTCTGCTAGCCACCGCCTGCCACTTGTCGTGAGATTGTGCATTTAAGGCAGCTGTACTTTCTACTATGATTTTTTTTTTTGAAATAAACTTTGTATTGTGAGTTTTAAATGTGTTATTAAAATAATTATTCACCAAAAATACTTTCAAAAGTTGAAGTTGTGTGTTTGATGAAAATGCTTTTGAGATTTCTATTATAAATTTTTATCGAAATTCTGCAATTTTTTAAGAGTTAGAAATTGTAGCTTTTTGTTGTTAAACCTATCAAAAACAGATTTTGGTGTGGGTTTTTGCAAAAATCACTTTTTATTTTATTCATTTGGTTGCAAAAGTGCTTTTTGAGATGCAAAAACCAAAGCCAAAAGCTGCCCCAAATGGGGGCCTTAATGCCTCTTATTTTTTTACCCATCTGTTTATGTAAGTTAGGCTTGTTGTTTTGGGGAAGTGTAACATAAACAATTTGTAATGTACTAATGTTTTTGTTGCGTGTAAGCGTCATATATTTACTTTTGTTCTTTGGGTTTGGCATGGAAAGTTTCCACTTTCTTTTCATTTGCAAAAGTGCTTTTGAAACACGAAAGTCAAAGACAAAAGCTTCCCCAGACTAGCCTTAATGCATCTTTTTTTTTATCCATCTTTTGTGTAACTTAGGCTTGTTGTTTTGTGGAAGTGGAGCATAAACAGTTTGTAATGTACTTGTAGAAAATATAATAATTAGAAAAATAAATTAGGATTAAAAATGGTTATTTACAACTGTTATGTGCTGTAAATGGAGGAACTATTTACAGTTGTTATGTGTTGTAAATGGAGGGAATAACTAACACATTTGTTACAACAAATTTGTCCTTAGAAACAGAATTTTGTTAGGTTTCTCTTCAGAATTTGTTAGGTTGTTAGGGTAGTAGACTTGTATATATATGTGTGGAAATCATTCATCAAAAGAATAAAGAATATTTTCTCTCAATTTTCTTCATGGTATCAGAGCCATTCCTGATCCAAAAAGAAATTGATATCAAACTTTGCTGAGCCGTAATAAAAAATGGCCTCGGGTGAGCTTCCATCCTCTCCACCAGAAGTTTCCTCTGGTTCTTATCATCACACAGCAACAACCAGAGCTGTGAGTGAACTACCATCATCCTATATCACAGGACATGAACTCGATGGCAGCAACTTCCTTTAATGGTCGTCGTCTGTCTATCTCTTCATCCGCGGAAGGGGGCATTATGGGCACCTCACTGGCGAGCTCATGCCTCCTCTAGCGTCCGGTGCAAATGCACAAACCTAGGAGATCGAAGACAGTATGATCATGTCCTGGCTCATTACCTCAATGACTCCTAAAATCGGAGAGAATTTCCTTCTCTACGAAACTACTCATGAAATCTGGAAGACAGCACAGGAACTCTACTCCAGCAAGCAAAATACCTATGCAATATTTGAAATCGAGTCAACTCTTCATGACCTTCGACAAGGAGAACTCAGTGTCATCCAGTATTACAGTATCCTTAGTCGAAATCGGCGGCAGATGGACGCTTTCGAAGAGCGTCACTGGAACTGCCCCGAGGACGCGAAAAACTTCAAAGTCTTTGTGGAAGAAAAGTGAGTCTTTAAATTCCTGCTAGGGCTAAACAAAAATCTTGACGCGATTCGAGGACGTGTTTTGAGCACCAAACCCTTGCCGAGTCTTCGAGAAGTTTTTTCTGAGGTTCGATGCGAGGAGAGTCGTCAGAAGATCATGATGGGAGAGAATGACCAATCTCACCAGACTGAAAATTCTTTAGCTCTCACAACCCAAACGATTGACAGTTGAACGAAGAAGACAAGGCTCTGGTGCGACCACTGTCGGAAGCTAGGGCACACTCGGGAACGTTACTAGAAGCTTCACGGCAAGCCAAGTGACTGGAAACCACCTTCGGGTGAGTGAAAAATGTCGAAAGCAGAGACCTCCAGCAAGCTTTGAGGAAATCACGTGACGGCTGAGGAAGTAATTTTTGATGAGATGGGAAAAGACCCATTTACCCCTGAACAGTTGGAAGCCCTCCAACAAATCTTGTCCAAGAAATCTCACTCGGTCAGTGCCTCTGTGGTATACAAAAGTAATATTCATGATTTATCTGTTCTTTTAAAAAAAGGACAGGTGTGGGTGGTAGACTCTGGTGTATCTGATCATATGAGTGGCGATTTCTTAATATTCCAAAATTACAGAAAATGTGAAGAAAATATTTCAATCAGAATTGCCTATGGTTCTCTCTCAAAAGTGGCAGGAATGGGTTTTGTAAATTTGTCTCCAAATTTAACTCTCTGTTCACTTCTCCATGTTCCGAATTTGGATTGTAATTTGTTGTCTGTCAGCAAGCTATGTGAAGATTTGAAATGTGCTGCGAAATTTGTTTTTAATATGTGTAATTTTTAGGATTTGGACTCGGGGATGACGATTGGCAGTGCTAGGATGAGCTCGGGATTATATTTGCTTCAAGTCAACACCTCTAAAAAACAAGCTCACAATGCAGTATGTGAAAACTCTGTTCTTATTTCCAAAAATAATGATCATGATATTATGTTGTGCCACTATAGACTAGGACATTCAAACTTCATGTACTTAAAAAGGATGTTTCCACTACTATTTAAAGGAAAAGATCCAGTTTCATTACAGTGTGAAGTTTGCCAATTTTCTAAACATACTCGAAGTTCATTCCATAGTCTATCATATAAACCATCTAAACCATTTGCATTAATTCACAGTGATGTTTGGGGCCCTTTCAGGGTTTCCAACGTTTCTGGAACTAGGTGATTTGTATCTTTTATTGATGACCATACAAGAATTACTTGGGTATTTCTCATGAAGGAAAAATCTGAAGTGGGATCCCTATTTAAAAAATTTCATACAATGATTCGAACCCAATTTCATGCTACCATCCAAGTATTGAAATCCTACAATACTTGTGAATATTTTGAAAATACTTTTGAAAAATACTTTACTGAACATGGCATTATTCATCAAACCTCCTGCGTTCATACTCCACAGCAAAACGGCATAGTCGAAAGAAAAAACAGACATATTCTTGAGGTTGTTAGATCTCTCATGTTCACCACACATGTACCAAAATATCTTTGGGGAGAGGCTGTCCTTACAACTACCTATTTGATTAATCGGATGCCCTCCCGTATTCTACAGTTTCAATCATCATACACTATCCTCTCAAAAATCTTTCCTGATTCTCACAACTTAAACACTTTGCCACTTAAAGTATTTGGGTGTTTAGCATATGTCCACATTCATAAACATCTTCGTGGAAAATTAGATCCAAGAGCAATAAAGTGTATTTTTGTTGGGTACTCAGCAAATCAAAAAGGATACAAATGTCTAGTTCCGGAAATTCACCGATTTTATAATACCATGGCCGTCACTTTTTTTGAGAATTAACCATTTTATCCCACCACTGATATTCAGGGGGAGACATTCACTCAGGAATATCAGTTGTGGGATGTGTGTGTATCACCTCTCTACCCATAAAATCCATCACCAGACAAACCTTCCTTGGAGATTGAACCCGAAACCTCACAAAAGAAATCAGAACCAAAACCTATTATAGAAAGCACATTACCTGCAATGAATGAGTTACGTGTCTATACAAGAAGAAACAAAGGAAAAACACCCGAATCATCCAAGCACTGCCATGACTTCCCCATTGATCCAGGTAACGTAATCTCTGTACTAACTCTTAATTCCGTTGATTCTGATATTCCTATTGTTTTGAGGAAGGGCACTCGAATATGCACCAAACATCCTATACAGGACTATGTTTCATTGGACAAATTATCCTCGGAACATCATGCTTTTGTGAGCAGGATAGACAGCAATTCACCTGAACCCAGAACAATACATGAGGCCTTGGAAATTGCAGAATGGAAGTTAGTTGTCCTAGATGAGATCAGGGCACTTGAAAAGAATGAGCATGAGAACTAACTGATCTTCCTTCAAGAAAGTGTCAAATGAGATGCAAATGGGTTTTTACAACCAAATATAATCCAGATGGGAGTGTGAACAGGCTTAAGGCCCGCCTGGTAGCCAAAAGTTATACACAATCATATGGTATAGATTATCAGGAGATGTTTGCACCAGTTGCCAAGTACAATACTATTCGAGTACTCCTCTCACTTGCATCTAACCTAGACTGACCATTGTATCAATTAGATGTAAAGAATGCATTCCTTAATGGCGATTTGGAAGAAGTGTATATGAATATACCACCAGGGTTTGAATTAACTGACAACTTTCAGAAAATGTATAAATTGAAGAAATCACTCTATGACCTAAAACTATCTCCAAGAGCATGGTTTGACAGATTCACAAGAGCTGTAAAACATAAAAGATATGAACAATGTCAATCCAACTATACATTGTTCCTCAAACATTGCATATCAGGTAAAAAGGTTATTTTGATTGTATATGTTGATGATATCATTCTTACAGGAGATCACATTGAGTAGATTCAGAAACTTAAAGAATTTTTGTCCAAAGAATTTGAATAAAAGATCTTGGAGTACTAAAGTACTTTCTCGGTATGGAAATAGCTAGATAAAAAAAGGAGATATCAGTTTCTCAACGAAAGTACATTCTGGATCTCCTAAAAGAGACTGGAATGCTAGGAAGTAAGCCTGCTGACATCCCTATGGACTCAGTCATCAAACTTGGATCCAGAATCAGTAATAAAATGGTTGACAAAGGGAGATACCAAAGACTAGTTGAGAAACTTATTTACTTGGCTCACATAAGAGCAGACATTAGTTTTGCAGTAAATACAGTAAGTCAGTTCATGCATCAGCCAACAGAAGATCACATGAGTGCTATGTATCGGATTCTGAGGTATATCAAGAAAACTCCAGGATAAGGTTTATTCTTTCAAAAAACAGACAGAAGGGGTGTTGAAATTTACACGGATGCGGATTGGGCAGGTTTTACAAACGACAGGAGATCTACATCAGGATATTGTACTTATGTTTGGGGTAACCTGGTTACTCGGAGAAGCAAGAAACAGTTTGTTGTGTCTTGCAGCAGTGCAGAATCTGAATTTAGAGCGCTTGTTCATGGTATTTGTGAAGGTGTATGGTTGAAGAGAATACTTGAAAAATTAAAAGTTCTCAACAATATGCCTATAAATGTATGGTGCGACAATCAATCAACAATTAGTATGGCCAAAAATCCTGTACATCACGATAAAACTAAATATGTGGAGATTGATCGTCATTTCGTTAGAGAAAAATTGGAAGATGGGACTATAACTCTGATGCATATTTCAACCAATCAACAGATCGCAGATATTTTAATTAAAACTTTTCCTAAGAGAACCTTAGATAACATAATATCCAATTTAGATTTACTCAACATATATGTAAACTAGATTGAGGGGGAGTGTAGAAAATATAATAATTAGAAGAATAAATTAAGATTAAAAATGGTTATTTACAACTGTTATGTGCTGTAAATGGAGTAACCATTTACAGCTGTTATGTGCTGTAAATGGAGGGAATCACCAACAAATTTGTTACAACAAATTTGTACTTAGAAATAGAATTTTGTTAGGTTTCTCTCCAAAATTTGTTAAGTTGTTAGGGTAGTAGACTTCTATATATATGTGTGGAAATCATTCATCAAAAGAATGAAAATATTTTCTCTCAATTTTCTTCAGTACTAATATTTTTGTTGCATGTAATGTACTGATATCATTCTTCATTTTTATTCTTGGGGTTTGCATGGGAAGTTTTCATTTTTTTTTTACAGTGGTAATGCAATTGTTTACGCAATTGAATATAACTTTGCAAAACTTCATATTTGGTGCTAGGATTACAAAGAAGCAGCAAGAATTCGTGATTCTTTGAAATCATTTGAAGAGGAAGAGCCAGTTCTACAACTTCGCCGCTTGATGAGAGAGGCCGTGATTGATGAGAGGTTTGAGGTATCCCAATTCAAGATTTCCTTTTGGCCTTTTCTTTACTTGAGCTAATTACATATGCTCCATACTTACAAGTGGGGTGTTTATTTGGGATATTGAAGATCCAATGCCATTCTTACTAAAATGATGATGGTTGGTTTTAATCAATGTGTCTAGTTTGTTAGCGATGTAGGCTTTTTGAGGAAAAATTAGAGATCATCTCCCTACTTAGAGAACAGGGATCAAATCTACATATTAAGTCTAGAAAGTTTCTTAGATATTCCACATAAGAATAGGTTTCAACACCTAATGTGATTGCTCAACAGAATCACAAAGCATGGGTTACTACGAATTCAATGTGTTATGCTCTTAAGCACTTGAGTATTTATAGATTCTAATTTATATCTAATCTAATTACTGCTAGAAATTTAATAAGAAACGTAAAAAATTTAAACCGTAAATAAAGGCCATGTAGGGGAAGAGAGAGAGATATATGAGGCAATAGAGAAAATGGGAAAGTAAGCAGGCAGAATAATCAGGTTTCGCTAGAATTAAGGCAATAATCAGCTTTGATTGACTCTTCTAAGAATGTAGATTTGCATGAAATTGTGTTTGTCAAGTGTGTATTTGGAGACTGTCAGCTAGGCAGAGGAGGTAGCTTGTCCCACGTGGCACTGAAAGTGGCAGAGAAGTATGCAAGAGTTTGTGATTGCAGAAAAGGTGTGCAAGCAATGTCTAGGTCTGAATCTTGGCAACTTCTATCTTTACCGTGTGTCTTGTGGTTTCAGTCCCAAGAAGGGTTCTCAGGCACATTTAAAGATGATCAGGTTGGGCTATGAATCTAGGGAGAGGCTGAAGAAATTTGGGTTTGGTGGAGGATCAATGCTTGCATTTGAAATCAATCCTTTGAGACAAAAAGCTTCTCCATGCATATTTGGATAGCATCTCTAGATTGACTTGGGTTTTATAATAAGTTTCACCATGTAAGTCGCTTCAACTATACACGCCGTTGGCTTGGTTGAAGCACCGAAATGAAGAAGAGAAAAGGAATGTTGAAGGTGTAGTTGAAAATTTCTCAGAAAGCCTGAAATAGAATAGAATTACAAGTAGATAAAATGATTATTTTTGCTCAACAGTTGATGCCCCATACTTGTCATATAGCTTTGACAAGAGGCAAACAGTATTGGTTCCTAACCACCATTTATCACCATAACAACAAGGTGATCTTTGAGGACTGGATTATGATTTGTGCAGACGTCGTCTCCATTTAGTGTTTGAAGGATCAGTGTTAGTTGGGATAGTTAGTTGTGATGCACTATACCATATATTGGGTTATATGGTATAGTGTAATAGCAATTATCGTTGAGTATTTGAGGAGAGCAGGGTGAATAAAATATTTGGATTCATTTGGTCTCTCTTTCTCTATATATTCTCCTCTAAAACTCTATCTGAAGGTCTTTCTCTCTTTTATTTTTCTTATTTCTTTTTGTTGTCATTTATTCTACTTGTTTTTGGGAATCTTCATCTTGAAAATAAGAACTTCATATTATAGTCAGATTCAAGATCAGTTAATTTGGCAACTAGCAAGTGTTGGACAACCTTAGTAACATGCCTAGAACATGTTACCCTTCTGCTAATATTTGGAACACATTTAGAAAATTCTCTCTTAATGCATTAATTGAGTTTTGATGGTATCTAGTTGTTATTATTTTTGGAAGAGCGTTCAGCTTTGTGGTTGTCTTAATGATGTGGAACCCATGATCAACTAGTATGATCAAAACACTACATATTCTCTAGTATTTAGAATATTTAAACTCTCAACAAATCCTTCCTATGTAACCCAATAATTCATCTGAAATTATCAACTAAAGTGGTTGAGATAATTTGAATTGATTAAAAACGTCACAAGTATGAAGTTGATAAGTCAAAAATCAATTCGAAATAAAAAATTGATAAGACACCACAAGGGATTATTTTGATAAGTTGAATAAATCCTCCACTCAACAAAATGGTTGAAAAACCCTCTTAAAGAGTAATCGCAATAGCATAAGCTAAGGTAAACTTTAATTTATTAATTTGGCATAATTGATGAATAAATTACAACTTAAAAGTGGTGGCCTTTATATAGTCATTCACTTTACATATTTGAATAAAACTTAAAAATTAGAATCTTAATTAAATTCCTTAACTCAATTTAGGAAAGCATTAAAATAAACAACTTAATTAAAACATAAACTCTTCTCTCTTGAGATGAAAGAGTATTGTGGTTGAATTCTCCATGCTTTATTTGACTTGAATTTGGTAGTCAATATTTAATTAATTCTTGTGGTAGAAGTTGAGTTGAAGATGCTTTAAAAGCTTCCAAGTTGAAGTAGAAAACAATTTCTTTTCTATGAGAAAATCAAGGATAAAATCCAAGAGAAATCTAAGAGAAAATTTAGGAAATAATCCAAGAAAAAATTTAGGAGAAAATCTACAAAAAAATCTAGGAAATAATCCAAGAGAAATCTAGGAGAAAATATAGGGAAAAAAATTCTTGAAAATAATCCAATTTTTTTTTTGTTTTTTGAAATAAAAGAGAAAGAATATTATTATGTGCAAAGGTACCAAAGGGATACCACCCGAAAACACAAAATAGAAAATAGTCCAACATTATCCATGAGAAAATTAAGGATGAGAATTTGGATAGGAATCTTTTGGCCAAATTCACTTTGAATTCTTTTTTCTTCTTTGCTTGATAATTTGTCATTTCCTTTGAAGTAGAATTCCTATGCACTTAGTTCATTAATTTAGTTAAAGCTCTATTAAAAAAGGAATCCCAATTTGCCTTTAATTCAGTCACCAAAAGGAAGAGAAGTGAGAATTCTCCCTGGGTTACGATTCCCTCGGGGCGGGAATTCTTTTTCCTCTAGAACTTTTCACGTGAGTTCTTTTCTTTCTAGGATGTGTTCTTGGTTCTCTTCTAGGACTCTTCTTCTTATCCACAAGTAGATTTCTCCTTGGCATGGTACTTTTCATGAAATTCAAAAGAAGAAACTGTTTTGGGCATGGACTCTTCATAGGAGAGGGAGATCCTGTGTGGGCAGGACTCTTTCTTCCCTCCACTTCTCGGAATTCTACTTCGACTTTCGGGTTTTTTTGTGGTTTGGTTGTGCTCAGATCACTTAGTGGTAGTCAACACAAAGTGTTCAAATTGCCTTCATGAAAGGGTAACCTCCACTTCAATTGAATAAATGAGAGAGTACATGTCAAAAGTTCTTGGAGGTTATGGTGTGTGTGCATTCTCTTTGGGTACCAGTTAGCTGGTTACTTTTCCTTTCAAAAAATGAAAGGGTTAGCTGGTTTGGAATGTTGACCTTATTAAGAAATTTGAATGGCTGGGAATCTCCTTAATCATTTTGCTTGGTGGATCACTTGAGGTGCAGTGAACTGGTGTTAAAGCTGGGTAATAATCTAACTAGTGTGCTTTTACCTTGGATTCCTTTTCCTGTTGGTTCCTTTAGAAGGGTGTATACTCACTGTAGACAATCTTCACTTTTCAGAAGAAGGGGAAGATCTTACTGCATGGTTTTTATTTGACTAAGGGGTTAGCTGAGACTCCAAATCTTTCTGTTCCAGTACCTTTGGTGCCCAATCTTCATTTCCTTAATTTGAATTTTGTCCGAGCTGGGTTTCTTGTGGATGAGTTATGGGCTTAGCAGAGTATCTGGAGTGGTATTGGAAGAAGTAAGCCAATCTCTCTTATTGCCTTGACTACCTTGTGGGTATTTTGAAATAGAGGAACTGTAAGGATTTTGAGGATTTCGTTTTTTTATTGACAGCTGGCTGCAGACCCTTTTTTTTTAAGGGTTATTCTTCTACTGGTGAGAATTTGGTAAACCTTATAGATATAGTGATTGAGGTGTAAACATTTTTTGCATATGGGTGGTAATCCCTTGATGCCTTGTTTGTAATATCTCATATTTTCTTTAAAAGAAGTCATGAGAACTGCTGGTGGAGAGCTAGTTTTGGTGAAACCATATTATACAAATTTGGGTTAAACTGGGAAAAATAGATTAGATTTGAGCAAATTCTTCTCATGTGTTGTGCATGTGCAAGGTTCATATGCTGGCCTTTTGACAGTTCTATGTCAATTGTTATCTTCCTTTGCACGTTGCCAGGATTTTACAAAATTGAGAACAAAAAGGGATGACTCTTTGCACTGTGATGTGTGGAACTGTCGGCTGGTTTGCTGGAAATTGATTGTTAGAGTGGTAGATGGTGTTTTGAGTTTGATGGTGGCAGACTTATGTACATCAGCTCCCTTCAAGGCCTGCTATCTATGGCAACGTAAATGAGTCTGGGGTTTGTTTTAGAGTTTTCTGCAATTTTATTTTATTTTATTTTCTTTTATTTGAAATAAAAGTGTAGAGTTGTATTGATGTTAGAGTGCCAATGGGGCACAACCCATTTACAATATATTTACAAATCGATTAAACTATCGACGATAAAACCAAAATCATCAAGACAATCGATGTTATGTCCCAAAATAATGGAATTAAAATAGTGAAACCAACAATCAATGAGTTTGTTAAAATCAAGTTCTATTCCTTCAAAAGCGTGATTGTTTATCTCTTTCCAAAGGGTCCATATTATGGTGAGTAGGATTAATCTTAGCATTTTTCTCTTGCTGCTGATGTCTTCCCATGCTAGGAGTTCAGCATGAATGTTGTTCATGATCCAAGATAGCCCCATAAGACTAATAATGGTGTTCCATAGGTATTGTGAAACCGAACAGCCTAAAAGTAGATTGTTATATGTTTCAAAATTGTTTTTACATAGGAAACATTTATTGGCAATTGTAAAACTTCTTTTCATTAGGTTGTCAAGGGTAAGAATGCGGCTTTTTGCACCTTCCCAAGCAAAAAATAAAATTTTTGGAGTTGCACCCGATTTCCATATTATGTTGGAAGGGAAGTTAATGTTGTCCTGATTAAAATTGACTGCTAAGTGGTTGTAGAGAGATTTGACAGTGAAAGTACTATTTTTGGAGAGTAACCATTTTAGATTGTCCTTCTTGTCATAGATTTGAATTGAAGAAAGAGTTTGTAGTAAGGATAAATATTCCTCTAACTCTCAGTCTTGTAAGTTTCTTAATACTGACACTTGCCAAAAGCCTTGTTTGTCAAGAACCGTGCATTTTTAACCAAAATATTGATGTCCCTGACAATAGCATAAATAAGAGAGAATCTTATTTGAAGAGTAGACTTGTCATGCCATATGTCAGACCAAAATTTTATTTTCTTGCCCATCCCAATAACTCAACTAGGGTGTTGTAGAATGATATTGTTTAGTTTCCAGATGTTTTTCCAAAGGCTCGAACCAAATGTGCTATTTTTAATTCTAGATTGATCATGATAGTCACCGTTGAACCATTTACACAATATGATTGATTTCCATAGGCTATTACTTTCGGTCTAGAATCTCCAAATTCATTTCTCAAGAAGGGCCTTGTTAAGTGTGATTATAGATCTCAAGCCCAAACCACCCTCTTTGATAGGTTTTTTGATTTCTTTCCAGTTTACAAGGTGGATTTTCTTATTGTTATTATCATCATCTCCCTAGAGAAAGTTGCATTGAATGGATTCCAAAGTGTTGGCAACACAAGTGTTGAACACCGAAAGGAGATAAATAGGGGGATTAGATAGGGTGCTTTTAATGAGAGGTAATTGTTCCCCATTTGATAGGAATTTCTTCTTTCAGTTGGCAAGTCGGTTTTGAAACATATCAATGATCGGATCCCAACATTTTCTGTCTTTGTATTTGACCTCAACAGGGGTGCCAAGATACGGGATGGGTAATTGAGAAACTTTGCAACCCAGAATCTGTGTCAAGGATCTGTTTGGGATTTGGGATTTGTTTGCAATGAGGTTTAGGAATTTGGAAATTTGGTAGTAAATTAGGACCTTTGGCTTTGATTGATCTGAATTGAATAAATTAAGTACGATTATCTATTGGAGGTTAGGGATCAAACCTCGAGATAATACTAGTTTCATAGATGTTACACCTAGGAATAAAATTTCTCAAGCATTAGTTAAGGTCTATTGCATTACACAATCACAAAGCATAAGATGTCATGACAATTATTATTACTATTATTATTTTTCTCTCAGTTATTATTATTCACTTGAAAGATAATGTGGGGTATTTGTTGATAATCATATTTTATTATTTAATTATTTTAATTTATTATTTAATTAGCTAAGATGGTGTAATTAAAAATCTACTAGAATAATAATCATTTATAATTAGGATTTTAATAGAATAGTTATTTTTTAATTAGTAGGTTGAGAATTTTATAAATACTCCAAAAGTAATAACCTAAAGAATGAAAAATAAAATTATATTTTCTCCGAAAATCAATATGGTATCAGAGTCAAATATAGCTATTTTAGAGTTTTAATTTCATAATTTTTTTTCAAACCTTAAAATAACACAATGTGTTGGGTTGAAACCCATTTATCAAGATCTACTCTTAATACCACCCTAGAAAGCTAGCTTGGAGAGAGAGAGAGCCTGATCAGATTTGAGGAAGAAGCTGAAGAGTTGCTACACAAACTAGATCCGGTTCGGACCCGATCCCTGCAGCTGAAACTTCTCCGGCGCCCAGTATCTTGATGGAATGATTTGTGCGCAGCAGGTCAGATCCGTTTGTCTAGATTGGCGCGAGGAGAAAGCCGTGTTTGTGCGACCTTCATTGCAGATCTGAAGCGGAGGAAGTTCTGACGTGCGTGGCTCGCATGAAGGAGACAGATCGCGACAGTAGAAGCTTCGGCGCAGGGAGAGCAGAAGACAGATCCTTGTATGCGAAAACAGAGTGCCAGAGTAGACAAACTAGCCGCGGGGGCTCGCTTTGCGCGAAGGTGTTTTTCGGCGGTTCGACGCGCTCTCACTAGATCCGTGCCGAATCTAAACCCACCGGTGTTTTCTGTCGTGATTGCCAGTGAAATCGTGATGGCGTGTGGAGGCCAGCGGCGGTGCGTGGCAGTTTTGGCGGTAATGCGTGGCAGTTCCGGTGGGGCTCGTGGTGGTCCAGTGGTTGGGCATTCAAGGGCGTGTAGCGACGCGTGAGATCTTGTGTGTTATGGAGTTCAAACCGTTTTAGAGCCGAGTCTGAGCCGTTTTAGAGTCGAGTCCAAATCGTTTTAAAGCCAAGTTCGAGCTGTTTTAGAGCCGTGTCCGAGCCATTTTAGAGTTGAATCTGAGCTGTTTTCAGCCGTATGGAGTCGTTTTGAACCAAGTTAAGCTGTTTGAGCCGAGCTGAGTCAAGCTGCTTCCTGACATATCTGGTTCCAGTTTGCAGCACTTTTTTTTTGCATCATTTCATACTGATTAGAAGGATGATTTTTCAGAACTTGATTTGCAGGTTGCGCATGTGTGATATCCTTACACTAACTTGAAAGGGGGTGTTGACAACCATATTTTATTATTAATTATTTTAATTTTTTATTTAATTAGTTAAGATGATATAATTAGAATTTTAGTAAAATATTTATTTTCTAATTAATAGGTTAAAAATTTTATAAATATCTCAAGTGTAATAATTTAAAAAGTGAAAAATAAAATTATTTTTTCTCTAAAAATCTACAGTATTTTATAGGCTAATCTAATCCAATCTAATTAGAACTAAAAATTCTAAGAAACTTCCTGACCTAATATAACTATCTAAACCTCCTCCGCATTACTTCTTCCTCCAAACTGTATATTTTTGGTTGCTCTTCTGTCTTTATCCATTGTCTTTTGTACCACTATCATGATCATGGTGATTATAACTAGAACACCATCTTTTGCTGAAGGGCATGGAGACCCCTGAAAATTTCTGAGAATTCTAGTTATCCTACTGCACATCTTATGACTTAATTTCTAATGATGAGATCTGCAATTGATTTCTAACCTTGTTGTTTATAAACTCTTCCTGGTTCATTTTCTAATATTGCAGAAGGATCTTTCTTGACTTTGGATAAAGTCTATCTTTAAGTTATCAGTATGTCATTGGATACTTTATAACTTATAGTTCTAGTAGGGACGAAAGTTTGGAATATCTTTGAAAAGTGATTCAGGTAGATGCTTCTTTACTGTGTCAGTTATCTTCCTGATAGATTCTTCTCGTTAATAATTCTTTGCTAGGATGCTGCGAAGTATCGCGATGAGCTAAAGGAAATTGCACCACACACTCTCTTGAAGTGTTCAAGTGATGCAACAACTTTGGTAAGGGAATGATATAATTACTGTAGGGTGATTTTCTTTTGGTATTTATAGCGCCTTATTTCTTTGACTTAGTTGTTTTATCAAGTCAAAATTTTCTTAATCTAAAACATATTCTTGCAAGTGCTGTAATATTGACATGTATTGCAGTTTGATAATTGCTCTTCAATCTTCATGGGTGCTTTTTTGAAACTCACTTCTTTATCTGCCTTCCTTGATAAAAGATCATTTAAACAAAGAAGGTGCTTATGGAAAGGACTTTGTTGAAAATTGTTGCAAAAGGAGAGGAAAAGGCAATAAATTTTTAAAAAAGAAGAATGAAAATTACGTGGACAGAATAGCTGAAATAGATATTTGTCTTTTTCCTTTTTCAGGGCATCAGGATTCAAGTTAGGAGTGTTTATATTGAAGGCCGTAGCCAACCTCTAAAGGGGCAATACTTTTTTGCATATAGAATAAGAATCACCAATAACTCTGATCGTCCTGTTCAACTTCTCAGAAGACATTGGATTATTACTGATGCAAATGGAAAGACTGAGAATGTGTGGTCTGTATTCTAATTTATGCCATCTGCTAGCTCATTGGCACAGAATGCAGATATTATTTACTTGTCCAACTTTAACTTCTTGTTCTTTTGCCTTTCTGCAGGGGAATCGGAGTCATAGGTGAACAGCCTGTTATACTTCCAAAGACAGGTTTTGAATACTCGTCTGCCTGTCCATTGAGCACTCCCAATGGCAGAATGGTAAGGATTATTTCTTCCATGAATACCTTATATGTCTTGCAGTCCAGGGTCAGAAATGCTTGATTCTTTTCTTTCCTAGTGCTGGTTGCTTCCAAAAAATCATAATTTATCCAACTCCTTAATCCATTCATGAAATGGGAAAAGGGTTTTCCTAAAAAGTGCATGCTGCTAGTCTGTGGTATTTTTCACACTGATTCAATTTTCCTTTTTGGAAAGGTGTGGTGACTCATAATATTGCCAAGCAAGCCTGCTGAAAATTAATTCCTTTTGGGAGTAGCTTTCATGTTGAAATCTATATGTTATATGTTGTTTCTTATCGGTATTTTTCTCATTACGATACGACTCCTAGAGCTCCTGGACTACTATATTGATTAATATTGGACCTGAAAACTCATGTTTTTGGTGTTCCAATGTGATACAGGAAGGTGACTTTGAGATGAAACACATTGATAAGATTGGGACACAGACTTTCAATGTGGTAATTGCTCCATTTTCTCTCTCTACACTGGGAGATGAGGTTGATTTCTATGAAGTATAAATTTTGACATCTCAATGAAGAGGTAGAAGACCTGCATTGTGGATACGCATTCGAGTTATTGCAAACTGAAGGTTCACTTGTAAAGCATTGTATTTATAACTTTAAGTGTAAAGATCACCCCATCAGTGGGGAATATAGGTCAGAGTTAACATTTTCACATCAGATATAAATTATCAAAATTATGTAACGATTAAACTAAAAATATGCTGGAATTAATATACCATATAGAATCTGGGACAGTTTTTAGTTGTTTGAAGCATTATGTTCATGTTGAAGTTAGTATTGTTATCTAACTTTCTATCTGCGGCACGTGCTGCATGTTGATGTTTAGGGCTCAAGGAAGGCCTCTTGGCTTCATGCAACTTTTATTGTCATACACATACATGAAAATTTCATTGATGCTAAGCTCTAGTCTTGTGGGTGGGATCATTAGTTGGATGAGCCAAAAGTGAAGAAGATTAGTTTGTTTATGTTATTTAGAGAAGTAGGGCATACGTTTTTATCTGCAGCCAAAGGGAGCAGGGAGGACGTGTCTATTTTCACTTGCTAAATGGTTGGTTAATTGGTTTTGCGTATGGACAGGGTTTGTTTATAATTGCTGGTCATTTCAATGCCTAAATCGTGGAGCTAATTGCCCAAGGAATTGGGCATGTAAGGTATATATATATATATATATGCTATATATATATATTATGCACCTAGTTCCAACACTGTTTGCTCATGCTTCTTGTACCTTTCAATGTCAAAGTCCTCACATATTCTGCAATACTTTGTTGTGGAAGCCTTGCAGCTAGCTACTTAGGTTCCAAGATCCCCCGGGAGTTCTCTCTAAACATGATAGGTATCTATCTCTTCTCTCTATCTCTCTCTCTCTCTCTCTCTCTTGCACCTTAATTAGTTAGATATGCATATATGTATGAGCAATATTATAATATAGATGTATGTACTCTCTTACCATCGAAATATATATATATATATATATATATATGGATGTGCTCCCCTCTTAATTGTTCTGAGAACTATTGGTAGTATGTAGTATTTTTCTTATTTTTGTTGATTGGTTACTTGAGAAGAGAAATAAAGCTGACGAAGTTTTCATCTTCCTGAATTCTATTCCACATCCTTAAAATTTAGAAAAAAACTGAAGGAAGAATACTCCTTTTTTCTTTTTGGGAGGGAGCAGAAGAGATTATAGCGTAGGCATGCCACCGAAGGGGTTGTTGGGTTTATTTCTCTTAATGTTTTAAGTTATTCCCTCCCATCTGAAATTGTCTGGGCATAAGAATTCAATTCTGACTTCAACCAAACAGACAATCTCTAAGTATATTTATCATTCTCTCCAAAATAAATAATGCACTGAAGACAAAAACAAGAGTAGAGTTTAATTGCTCTCAAAACATCTTGTGGGTACATAAAAGAGTCAAGTTTTACTTGCATGCATGTTTTTATTAGAAGAATAACTTAGCTTTAGATGTAATTATATACTATGATTATGTGTAATATATTATGATGATTATGACTAACTAATTATTAGGGTGGGTTAGTGCATGCAAGAAAGTCCTTCAAGCACATTTCTAGCTTTTATATATATATATATATATGCTGGAAGAGAAGAAAGCAGACAGACGATCAGGCGTTTTGGACACAAACCATGGAAATTCCAAAACAAAAACAAGAAAGGAACAAAAGACAAAACCTACCAACTTCACACATTTTGGGTTTCGAAACGGTGCGCGTATAGATTCTTTCTGTCTGTGTGTTTTGTGTTTCAAAAGGGGGAGGGAGAGAGGGTTAATTTTAGTATATCAATATTTATTTGAAGATATCTTTAACTACTAAAAAAAAAAAATAAATGAATAAACCTAATAAAATCATTAATTTGCTTAATGTGGGCTATAATAAGAGATGAAAGTTATTGCAATTATTATTATTATATATATACATATATCTTTAATTTCAAGTTCCAATTCACCTTGAATAAAAGTTCATTTTTTTGTATCACTCAAATAAAATAAAAAGAATTTTTGTCGTTTTATTAAATAATTCTCCTTAAAAAATTATGTTCTAAAACACATTTTGAAGAAAAGTTAGGAGAGTTGCCTACTTAGAATGTAACACCCAAAATTTGTATTTTTATTATTTAATTTATTTTAATTTTTATTAGAATTTTTATTTAATTTTATTCTATTTTAATATTTAATTTATAAAGTTTTAATTTAATTTAATTTAATTTAATAGAAATAAAAATAAAAATAAAAATAAAATAGGGTAAAATTATTTTTGGGATTTAATTGAAATTGATTTTGGGCAAAAAGGGTTAAAATTTAGATTCTAATGGTATTTTTAAAAAGAAAATCGAAAATCAGGGGTCAAAATATAATTTAAAAAAATAGTGCCATGTCATCAACCACGACAGCAGCCCCGGCCAACCAGGACACGTCACGTGACAGGGACGTTGTCGCGGGAAGCCACGCGGGACGGAGACACGTGGACGATCCGCGTGCGCGCGATCGGACGGCCCAGATCCGTTCCCGCGCACACGGACCGCCCAGATCAAAGGCGCGTGTGGACGACCAAGATCTCACGCATGCGGACGGCATAGATTGCATTGCGATAGACGGTCCATATTTATTTCCAATTTAATCGCGATCGGACGGTTCAGATTAAATCATGATGGATGGCTCAGATTAAAAGGGGAGGGTTATAAATAATCGCATCCACACCCAACCCCAAACCCTAGCCGCCAGAACCCTTGCCGGAGAAGATGACCCAGCCACCGGAGGAACTGGCCGCCGCCACCCGCCGCCGTACCGGAGGACTTTTCGGCTGCCAAACGAGGTAAAAATTCTCCCATTGGCTCGTTTTTCGATGCCAAACCTCCCTGTAGCCAAATCACCAGTCGATTGGCTGGAAAACACCAACGAAGTCTAGCGGTGCTGTTGCGGGTTTCCTCAATTTTTGCCTCCGATGAGGCCCTTCCCGTTTCCCGTTCGATGTAATTTTTATACCACTATGACTACATCCTTTTCTCTACAGGTTGACCAGAGCAAAACACCGAATTGCAACTCGCGTCGGAGGAGCCGCAGCACCCGAGAGCTTCGCCGTCGGTAAGTCTCGATTTTTTAGAATTTTTTGGCCCACCGAGGGCCCTAGGGGTGTTTTATCACATGAACCAATGCAAGTTTGGCTGAATTCGACCGAAAACGGCCAACCCGAGGTGGATCACTGCCGTGCCGGAATTCCAAAATTGGCTGAAAGGGCCCTAGATCTGATTTGGAATTTTTTGGGGACATGTGCAGGTATCAGAAGTGTGTTTCAGTTTTCGAGAAAAAAATTCAGGGAATCTAGGGACTTCCCGTAGGCGTAGTGAGAACCCGATTTCAGACTCCGAAACAAGTAAGGATCTCTCACCTTATTTTTTATCACGGCATTAAAGCCTAATAAATGATAAAACGATATTTTATGAATTAATAGATATGTATAATTGATTAAGGTTACTAATGGAGCCTGAATCTGATATATTTTCGGTCAGGTGTTGTTTGATTTATTTTACAATTTTAAATGCAGTATGGTGTCTGATGTGTTTATTCTATGGTTTCATATGCATGAATCACGCTTTCATTTATTATGCTTTGAATTATTGTGAACCCGATGTTGTGTTGCCTTATTTGGTGTCAATTACCGGTTTACGTGTTTGTGTTTGATTGGATAATTGAGATTAAGAAAAATGGTAAAAAGGTATGTGAATTGATAATGGATAATGTCGACAGCCTCACTAGATATCCTGGGAGATGGTGGACGGATCGGGTCCATAGAGAACCCTACCAGGAACGTGGTCTCTCATATCGAACGGGGTATGGAGACTTTATGTGTTTTGACGCCCATACCGGACGGGGTATGGGGACGACCCGTTTCACCCTTATACCGGACGGAATATTGAGGTTTATGGTTTTGGCGCCCATACCGGACGGGGTATGGGGACGGCCCTGGAATTGAGTTATTAATGTGAATGGTTCACGTGTAGCGGGGACCCCCTATGCATCCCCATGGATACTAGTAAGCTGATAAAAAGGGGGTAATTGTTGCCTGATGATTGAAATACAAAAGCAAGATATGTGTTATGTTACAGAGTGTGCGTAATCTTATGATATCTATGATGTAATTGTTTTCATAAATTGTTTTCATGAATCTTACTGAGGTAGGTGGACAGTAAATGGTTTTATTATTGATAAATGAGTTTGTTATAAATTATACTCCATTGGTCAATTTCGTTTTCTACCAACCTTTACTTTTGTGACAGTGAGATAGTGTGATGTCTTTACTGGGCTAGTGTAGCTCATTCCTTACTTAACCATTTCAAATTAGGAGGACTTAGTTCCCGAGCCCGTTCTCTAGGAAGATGGCGAGTAGAAGCCAAAGAATTTATTAGTATTCCTTACAGCATTCATTCATAGTATTTCCTTTAAGTTAGTTTATTCTTTCATACTTTAATTCGTTTTGGTTATTGTATAAGGGATGTTAATCATAATCCATTTTATTTCACTTTCGCACTTAAAATAAATATATATACATTTCCTTTTAATTTCCGGGGCCGTTACAGTTGGTATCAGAGCCGCGTTTCTCGGACCTGTCCCTTACACAATAATACTTAGAGGAATTCCAAACTTAGAATTATTACTCAACCATTCCTTGTGAAATGCAGGTGCAGAGAGATGAGGAGAGGGAAACCCCCACTAAATTGAGTAGCTCGGGATGATTCGCTTCGGGAGGATGTTGACAGAATATTTGAGATGCTCGAAAGGATCATGGCTGCTCAACAAGGTCGAGAGGAGAGAAGGGAATTACCCGACCCTCTCCCACTACCACAGTTTGAGCCACCCCGGCAAGAGCCTGCTCCTCCACAGTACCACCCGACACCATCGCCGTAGTATAATTCGGGAGTCTATCCTCAGCCAGGCCTAGTCCCTCTTCTACAGGACCCAGTTCCTTCCCTGATTGACCCGGGCTACGTAGAGAGGTACAGGAGACTAAACCCTTCCACTTTTGCAGGAGAGTCCTCTTTCAAAGATGCCCAATATTGATTGGCAAAGACAGAGAAGGCTTTCAAGACCTTAGGAGTGGTTCCTGAGCAGAGGGTTACTCTTGCTTCCTACATGCTGGTGGGGGAAGCAGATCGTTGGTGGGAGCTCAAGCAGACCACCCTGCCCACGCTTGTCACTTGGGAGCAGTTCCTAGCAGCCTTTTATGCTGAGTACCTCCCCGAGCACATCCGACATTTAAAAGAGACAGAGTTTGTTCAACTGGTCCAGGGAAACATGACAGTGTCAGAATACGCTCGTAAGTTCCTAGAGCTGGGCCGATACTCCCCTGAAATATTGATGGATGAGGGCAGAAAGGCCAGGAGGTTCCAGTGGGGCCTCCACCCAAAGATCAAGCGGCATTTGTTGGTACTGGAGCTCAAGACATATTCAGCTGTTCTAGTAAAGGCACAGATCGTGGAGAGAAATTTCAACACCCTTTCCCAGTCATCAGGGAGTCATAGACCCTCAATTCCACCTCGCAGACCAGCACTTACTGCGCATGTCCAACAAAATAAGAGGTCCAGACCGGTGATTCAGGCTCCCCCTCAGGCTCCAGGGGCAGCATGTGGCAAGATCTGTCAGCACTGCGGCAGGGATCACGGAGACCGACCATGCTATCGCCTCAACAACACCTGTCGCATATGTGGTAGTGCCCAACATTATGCGAGAGAGTGCCCGAGGAACTAGAACCATAGAAGACCTTCTTTCCAGGGCAGGGTTTACAACCTCACACAACAGGATGCCGACGCCGACCCGGACATGGTACAGGGTATGTACACTATCTGTGACCATATTGCTCATGTTTTATTTGACACTGGTGCATGGCATTCATTTGTTTCACATGTTTTTGCATCCAAACTTAATGTATCACCTGATAAACTTGATTCAATATTGTTTGTGTCTACTGCTGGGGGTGAAACACTATTAGGGGAAGTTGTCTACAGGGCCTGTGCCGTGGAGATAGCAAATAGAAAACTGAGTGTAGACTTAATAGGATTAGACACGGGGGATTTTGATGTAATTTTAGGGATGGATTGGCTAGCGGCGTATCACGCCACCATAGATTGCTTTAACAAGAAGGTTGTATTTAATCCTACTAATGAGGAGCCATTTACAAATTAATAAAATTATTTGATACTTATTCCTTGATGGCAAGTTTCCTTAATTTTCAAGTACTTTAACCTTGCTATTTTCTCTAACTAGGCAAGCCCAAGAAGAAAATTTGTATCTAAGATATTCCGGTAGTCTGAGACGTTCCAGATGTGTTTTCGGACGAACTGTCCGGACTGCCAGTGGACAGGAAAGTTGAGTTCACTATAGACCTACAACCTGGCACCCAGCCCTTTTCAGTTGCTCTTTACTGCATGAGCCGCGTTGAGATGGAAGAGCTGAGGAAATAAATCACTGAATTGTAAGACAGTGTGTCTCCTTGGGGTGCCGGAGTCACGTTTGCCAGAAAGGGAGATGGAACGTTGAGACTGTGTATTGATTACAGAGGATTGAACAAAGTCACAATCAAGAACAAATACCCCCTTCCCAGAATTGACGACCTCTTCGATCAGCTGCAGGGTGCGTAGGTCTTCTCCAAAATAGACCTGCGATCAGGTTATCATCAGGTCAAAATAAGAACATAAGACATCCTCAAAACAACTTTTCGAACCAGGTACGGGCACTATGAGTTCCTGGTCATGCCATTTGGGCTAACCAACGCCCCGGCCATCTTTATGGATATGATGAACAGGGTCTTCAGAGAATTCTTAGATCAATTTGTTATTGTGTTGATCGATGACATCTTGGTCTACTCAAAAAGCAGAGAAGAGCATGTTCACCATCTAACCAAAGTTTTGTAGGTCCTTAGAAAAAAGAATCTATATGCTAAGTTGAGTAAGTGTGGATTCTGGCTGGAGCAGATCGCCTTCCTAGGACACATTATATCGAAGGAAGGAGTATCAGTGAATCCCAAAAAGGTTGAAACAGTACTTGGCTGGGAGAAGTTGATATCAGTTAAGGAGATCCGTAGCTTTTTGGGAATGGCAGGTTATTACCTTAGGTTCGTCGAAGGATTCTCTAGTCTAGCGGCTCCCCTAACCCGGCTCACAAAGAAGAATGCTAAGTTTGAGTGGAATGAGTACTGTGAGAGAAGTTTTTCAAAATTAAAGGAGTGACTGACCACTGCATCCGTACTGACTTTACTGAGTGGATCGGGGGGATATACAGTTTATAGTGATGCCTTCTATCTAGGCCTGGGTTGTGTCCTGATGCAGCATGAGAAGGTCATAGCCTATGGGTCCAGACAGTTAAAGAATCATGAGAAGAATTACCCCACCCATGACTTGGAACTTGCCGCAATCATACATGCCTTGAAAACCTGGCACCATTATTTATACGGAGAGACCTTCCAAATCTATACCGATCATAAGAGTCTGAAGCACATATTCACTCAAAAGGATCTCAACATGCGTCAGAGAAGGTAGATGGAACTCCTTAAAGACTATGATTGTGATATCTTGTATCATCCGAGTAAGGGCAATGTGGTGGCAGATGTCATCAGCAGAAAAAGTGCAGGTATCTTAGCCCATTTAATGGTTTCAGAACGCAGGCAAATTGGGGCCACACAACATGTTCGGCTTCAAGACCTAAAGAGAGTCGCATGTTTGGGCCGTCTGACCGTTCAGCTCGAGTTACTACAGAGAATAAGGGAAGCTCAATCAATCGACCCCACCCTGGTAGCCCGCAAGAATGATGCAGAACAGGGAATGAGCTCAGAATTCCGAATCTCTACCGATGGGTTACTCCGTTTTCGGGACAGGGTGTGTGTCCCAGACGACAGTGAGTTAAAGAGAGACATCATGACAGACTCCCATAACTCCAAGTTTGCCATACATCCCAGAAATACCAAACTGTACCAAAGCATGCGACCCCGGTTTTGGTGGAATGAGATGAAGAGGGACATAGCTGACCTTGTATCTAAATGCTTGGTATGTCAGCAGGTCAAGCCAGAGCATTAACGCCCAGGCGGGTTACTTCAGCCCTTACTGATCCCGGAGTGGAAGTGGGAACATATCGCCATGGATTTCGTAACGGGATTACCCAAGGCACGTTCAGGACATGACGCCATCTGGGTAATTATTGACCTACTTACCAAGTCTTTCCACTTCCTAGCCATCAGGATAACTGATCCCTTGGACAAGTTGGCAAGAATGTATATCCGAAAAATAGTCAGATTGCATGGAGTTCCAGTGACAGTGGTATCCGACAGGGACCCCAGGTTCACTTCTCAGTTTTGGAGTAGCTTTCAGCAGGCCATGGGAACAAAGCTGTCTCTCAGTACTGCCTTCCATCCTCAGACTGATGAACAATCAGAAAGGACAATCCGTACACTTGAGGATATGCTCCGAGCTTGTATCCTTGACTCTGGGGGCCATTGGGATGATCATTTACCCCTGATAGAATTTGCCTACAACAATAGTTACCAAACGAGCATTGGCATGGCTCCGTATGAGGCATTATATGGGCGCCCATGCAGATCGCCAATTTGTTGGGAAGAAGTGGGTGACAGAAAATTGTTCAGCCCGGAGTTGGTGGAGGAGACTATGTCTAAAATAGTTAAAATCAGAGAGAACATTTAGACGGCTCATAGCAGGCAGAAGAGTTATGCGGACACCCGGAGGAGAGATTTAGCGTTTGAACAAGGCGACCAGGTGTTCCTTAAGGTCACTCATTTCAAAGGAATTAGTAGGTTTGGCAGGAAGGGAAAATTGAACTCTCGATTTATTGGACCATATGAAGTCTTAGACAGGATTGGTACTGCCGCCTACAGACTAACACTACCTCCAGAGCTCTCCAAGGTCCACAATGTGTTCTATGTATCCATGCTACGTAAGTACAACCCGGACCCCTCTCATGTCTTGGCTCATGAACCGCTCCCACTCAAAGAGGACTTATCTTATGAGGAAGTCCTAGTCGGTATCATGGACCGAAAGAGCAGAATACTCCGCAACCGGAAAATATCATTTGTAAAGATAGTGTGGCAGAACCGCTCACCAAGAGAGGCTACCTGGGAGCTAGAATCAGATTTTATAGCCCAGTATCCTCATTTGTTCGACCAAGAGTAAGACGCAAATTTGGAGGACCAAACTTCTTTAAGAGGGGAAGAGTTGTAACACCCAAAAATTGTATTTTTATTATTTAATTTATTTTAATTTTTATTAGAATTTTTGTTTAATTTTATTCTATTTTAATATTTAATTTATAAGGTTTTAATTTAATTTAATAGAAATAATAATAATAATAATAATAAAATAGGGTAAAATTATTTTTGAGATTTAATTGAAATTGATTTTGGGGAAAATGGGTGAAAATTTAGATTCTGGGGATGCTTTTGAAAAGAAAATCGAAAATCGGGGGTCAAAATGTAATTTAAAAAAATAGTGCTACGTCAGCAGCCCCGGTCAACCAGAACACGCCGTGTGGTAGGGACGCTGACGCGGAAAGCCACGCGGGACGGAGACACGTGGGTGATCCGCGTGTGCACGATCGGACGATCCAGATTCGTTCTCGCGCGCACGGACGACCCAGATCAAAGGCGCGCGTGGACGGTCCATATCTCACGCGTGCGGACGACCCAGATTTGATCACGCACGGATGGCTCAGATCGCATCGCGATGGACGACCCAGATTTATTTCTAATTCAATTGCGATCGGACGGCCCAGATTAAATCATGATGGACGACTCAGATTAAAAGGGGAGGGTTATAAATAATCGCATTCACACCCAAGCCCAAACCCTAGCCGCCAGAACCCTCACCGGAGAAGACGACCCAGCCACCGGAGGAACCGATTGCCGCCACCCACCACCGTACCGGAGGACTTTTTGATCACCAAACGAGGTAAAATGTCTCTTCTTGCCTCATTTTTCGATGCCGAACCTCCCTGTGGCCAAATCGGAGCTAAACCACTAGCCGATTGGCCGAAAAATACCACCGAAGTCCAGCGGCGCCGCTGCGGGTTTCCTCAGTTTTTGCCTCCGATGAGGCCCTTCCTGTTTTCTGTTCGATGTAATTTTTATACTACTGTGACCACCGTCCTTTTCTCTACAGGTTGACCGAAGCAAAACACCGAATCCCAACTCGCGCTGGAGGAGCCGCCACACCTGAGAGGTTCGCCGCCGGTAAGTCTCGATTTTCTAGAATTTTTTGGCCCATTGAGGGCTCTAGGGGTGTTTTATCACAGGAACCAATGCAAGTTTGGCTGAATTCGACCGAAAACGGCCAACCCGAGGTGTATCGCCGCCATGACCGACGATGCCGTCGCTGGAGCACGGCAGAGCCGTCGTGCCGGAATTCTGAAATTGGTCGAAAGGGCCCTGAGTCTGATTTGGGGTTTTTTGGGGACATGTGCATGTAACAGAAATGTGTTTCAGTTTTTGGAGAAAAAATTCAGGGAATCTAGGGACTGCCTGTAGGCGCAGTGAGAACTCGATTTCAGACTCCGAAACAAGTAAGGATCTCTCACCCTATTTCTTATCACGGCATTAAAGCCTAATAAATGATAAAATAATATTTTATGAATTAATAGATATGTATAATTGATTAAGGTTGCTAATGAAGCCTGAATCTGGTATATTTTCGGTCAGGTGTTGTTTGATTTATTTTACAGTTTTGAATGCAGTATGGTGCCTGATGTGTTTATTTTATAGTTTTCATATGCATGAATCACGGTTTCATTTATTATGCTTTGAATTATTGTGAACTCGATGTTGTGTTGCCTTGTTTGGTGTCCATTACCAGTTTACGTGTTTGTGTTTGATTGGATAATTGAGATTAAGAAAAATGGTAAAAAAGTATGTGAATTGATAATGGATAATGTCGACAGCCTCACTAGATATCCCGAGAGATGGTGGACGGACCGGGTCCATATGGAATCCTACCGGAAATGTGATCTCTCATATCGGACGGGGTATGAAGACTTTATGTGTTTTGGCGCCCATACCGGACGAGGTATGGGGACGGCCCGTTTCACCCTCATATCGGACGAGGTATTGAGGTTTATGGTTTTAGCGCCCATACCAGATGGGGTATGGGGACGGTTCTAGAATTAAATTATTAATGTGAATGATTCACGTGTAGCGGGGACCCCTTATGGATCCCCATGGATACTAGTAAGCTGATAAAGAGGGGGTAATTATTGCCTGATGATTAAAATACAAAAGCATGATATGTGTTATGTTGCAGAGTGTGCGTAATCTTATGATATCTATGATGTAATTGTTTTTATAAATTGTTTTCATGAATCTTATCGATGTAGGTGGACACTAAAGGGTTTTATTATTGATAAATGAGTTTATTATAGATTATGTTCCATTGGTCGTTTTCGTTTTCTACCAACCTTTACTTCTGTGACAGTGAGATAGTGTGATGTCTTTACTGGAGTAGTGTAGCTCATTCCTTTCTTAACCATTTCAGATCAGGAGGACTTGGTTCCCGAGCCCATTCTGTAGGAAAACGGCGAGTAGAAGCCAAAGAATTTATTAGTTTTCCTTACAGCATTCATTCATAGTATTTCCCTTAAGTTAGTTTATTCTTTCATATTTTAATTCGTTTTGGTTATTGTGTAAGAGATGTTAATTATAATCCATTTTATTTCGCTTCCCCACTTAGAATAAATATATATACATTTCTTTTTAATTTTTGAGCCCGTTACATAGAATTGCTTATTGGTGCATGTATATAGGTTAGGGAATATAAGAGTTAATCTAGTATCAATTATATATATATATATATATATAGAGATGTGACACATATCGATTCCTTATTTTTTTAAAATAATTTTATAATTAATATGATAATAAATATAATAATAATTTATTTATTTTTATAAAATATAAAAAAAATTAAAATATGTTAAAACAAAAAGTGATGTGATAATTTATATGATAGTTATTATTTATTTAATGTGATAATATATTATAAATTTCTTTTTAAATATAAAAATAGAATTTGAATATGATTATATTTACATGTTACTTATTTTTTTTGTCAAAAATTAAAATATAATAAATTTTTATATATTTTTTAAAATTTTATTTTCGTCTAAACCATAAAAATTAAGATGTGGTAGTTTACATAAACCACAATATAATATATACTCTTTGTTTCATGCATTACATGCATGGATATATGGATCTTGGTTTATATTATAACCAACGAAAGCCTAATGTCTATTTTAACACGAGTTCGTCAATTGAGATTGGCTTGTCCCATTACCCAAGCAATATACACATATACTGTAACACCTAAGTATTTTTAATTTTATTCTTATTATTTTAATTTTTCTTTTATTTTTTGTATTTGAATTTTTTATATTTTTATTTAATTTAATTTAATGAAAATAAAAATAATAATAATGATAAAATTGGGTAAAAATATTATTTGGATTTAATTGAAATTGATTTTGGGAAAAAGGGATGAAAATTTGGATTATAGGGGTGTTTTTGAAAAGAAAATTAGAAACCAAGGGTCAAAACGTAATTTAGAAAAGTTATGTCACGTCAACTCCCACGTCAGCAGCCACATCAGCTGCCCGGTCAGCAGCCCTGGCCAACCAGGACACGCCACGTGGCAAGAAAACACTGACACGGGATTGGCCACGTGGGCGATCCGCGTGCGCGCGATCGGACGGCCCAGATCCGTTCCCGCGCGCACGGATGGCCCAGATCAAACGTACGCACGGATGGCCCATATTCAATAAGGCACAGACGGCCCAGATTGCATCCCGATGGACGGTCCAGATTTAATCCCAATTAAATCGCGATCGGACGGTCCAGATTTAATCTTGATGGACGGTTGTGATTAAAAGGCAAATAGTATAAATAACCCCACCCACACATGACCACAAAACCCTAGCCGCCAGTGCCTCGCCGGAGAAGAAGAACCAGACACCGGAGTAGCCGGCCGCCGCACCGGAGAAGTTTCTGACTGTCAATCGAGGTAAATTTCTCCCCCTGGCTCGTTTTTCGATGCTAAGTCTGCCTGTGGCCAAACCGGAGCCAAACCACCGGCCAAACGGCCGGAAAACCTAGCCGAAGTTCAGCGGCGTTGCCGCGACCCCCCTCTGTTTTTGCCTCCGATGAGGCCCTTCCCGGCCTCCGTTCGATGTAAATTTTATACCACTGTGATCACCGTTCTTTTCTCTACAGGTTGATCGGAGCCAAACATCAAAACGCGATTCACGGCGGAAGAGTCGCCGCACACGAGAGCACTGCTGCCGGTAAGTCTCGATTTTTCGTGATTGTTTTGCCCCCCGAGGGCCATAGGGTTGTTTTATCGCAGGGACTGATGCAAGTGTGGCCGAATTCGGCCGAACAAGGCCAACCCGAGGCGGATCGCCGCCACAAGTCGCGGGAGCACGGCGGAGCTGCCGTACCAGAATTCTAATATTGGTCGAAAGGGGCCCTAGGTCTGATTTGGGATTTTTTGGGACACGTGCAGGTACCGGTAGTGCGTTTCATTTTTTTGAAAAAAATTCAGGGAAATTAGGGACAGCCTGTAGGTGCACTGTAGAGTCGAATTCAGACTCCGAAACAAGTAAGGACCCCTCACCCTGTTTCCTATCACGGTATTAAAGTTAAATAAATAATTAAACTATACTTTGTGACTTTATAGATGTATAATTGATTAAGGTTGCCAATGGAGCCCGAGTTTGATACATTGTTGGTTAGTTGTTGTTTGATCTAATTTTCAGTATAAAATGCAGCATGATGTTTGATGTAATTATGTTATGGTCTCGTATGCATAAATCATGATTTCTTTTATTATGGTTTGTATTATGGTGAACCCGATACTGTGTTGTCTTGTTTGGTGTCAATTACTAGTTGACATATTGTGTATGATTGGATGATTGAGACCAAGAAAAATGACAAAAAGGTTATGTGAATTGATAAATGGATAATGTGGACAGGCTGACTAGATATCCTGGGAGATGGTGGACGAACCGGGTCCATAGGAAACCCTACCGGGAACGTGGTCTCTCATACCGGACGGGATATGGAGACCTTATGTGTTTTGGCACCCATACCGGACAGGGTATGGGGACGGCCCTAGAATAAGGTTATTAATGTTAATGGTTCACGTGTAGCGGGGACCCCCTATGGATCCCCATGGATACTAGTAGTCTAGTAAAAGATGAAATTTATTATCTGATTATTGAGGTGCAAAAGTAGGACATGTATTCTATTACAAAGTGTATACGATTTTATGATGATTATCATGTTATTGTTTTCATAGGTTGTTTTCATGGATCTCACCGAGGTAAGTGGACAGTAAAGGTTTTTATGTTAATAAACGAGTTTGTTATAAATTATGCTCCATTGGTCATTTTTATTTTCTACCCACCTTTACTTCCGTGGCGGTGAGATAGTGTGATGTCTTTACTGGGCTGGTGTAGCTCATTCCTTATTTAACCATTTCAGATCAGGAAGACGTTGTTCCCGAGCCCGTTCCGCAGGAAGACGGTGAAGGGGACACTTAAAGACTTCATAGTTATATTTATAGTTCTTATTTCGAGTATCTCTTTTAGTTAGTTTGTTCCTTCATATTTTGAGTACGTTTTGGTTATTGTGTAAGGGATGTTAATCAAAATTTTTATTACGCTTCCGCATTTGAGATTTTAATACATACATTTCATTTAAATTTCCGGGGCCGTTACAGTTGGTATCAGAGCCGCGTTCCTCGAAGCCATCCCTTACACAATATTGCTTAGAGAAATACTCACCAATAAGTCGTTACTCAACCATTCCTTATGAAATGCAGGTGCAAAGAAACGAGGAGAGGAAGACCCCCACTAAACCGAGCGGCCCAGGATAATTCACTTCAGGAGGATGTAGACAGATTATTTGAGATGATGGAAGGGTTTATAGCTGCCCAGCAAGGGCGAGAGGAGAGAAGGGAGTTACCCAACCCTTCTCCACTACCGCAGGTTGAGCCTCCACTACAGCAGGCTGATCCCGAGCCACCCTGGCACGAGCCTGCTCCTCCACAGTACCACCCGACACCACTGCCGCAGTACAACCCGGTACCCCAGCCACAGTACTACCCGGCATCGCCACAGCATAACCCAGTGCCCCCATCATATCAGCGGGTGCCTCCACAGGACCCCCCAGTCTATCCCCAGCCAGGTCCAGTCCCTCTTCCACGGGACCCCGCTCCTTCCTTAATCGACCCGGGCTACATAGAGAGGTACAGGAGACTGAACCCCTCCACCTTTGCAGGGGGATCCTCTTTTGAAGAGGCCCAATACTGGCTAGCGGAGACTGAGAGAGCTTTCAGGACCTTGGGAGTAGTTCCTGAGCAGAGAGTTGCCCTTGCTTCCTACATGCTGGTAGGGGAAGCAAGACGTTGGTGGGAGCTCAAGCAGACCACCCTGCCTACACTAGTCACTTGGGAGCAGTTCTTAGCGGCCTTCCATGTGGAGTATCTCCCTGAGCACATCCGACACCTAAAGGAAACGGAGTTTGTTCAACTGGTTCAGGAAAACATGATAGTATCAGAATATGCTCGTAAGTTCCTAGAACTGGGCCGATACTCCCCGGAGACATTGACGGATGAAGGCCGAAAGGCCAGGAGATTCCAGTGGGGTCTCCGCCCGGAGATCAGGCAACACTTGTTAGTACTAGAGCTCAAGACATATTCAGCAATCCTAGCAAAGGCACAGATCGTGGAAAGAAGCTTCAGCACCCGTCCTCAGCCAGGAGGGAGTTCCCGACCCTCAGCTCCGTTACGCAGGCCAGCACCTACTGCGCCTGCCCAACCAAATAAGAGGCCCAGACCAGCCATCCAGGCCCCTCCTCAGGCTCCAGGGGCAGACGTGGGAAGATCTGTCAGCACTGTGACAGAGATCACGGGGACCGACCCTGCTACCGCCTCAACAACACTTGTCGCATTTGTGGCAGTGCCCAGCATTATGCAAGAGAATACCCGAGGAACCAGAATCAAGGAAGGCCTCCTATCCAGGGCAGAGCTTACAACCTTACCTAGTAGGATGCCGACGCCGACCTGGATGTGGTACATGGTATGTATACTATATGGGACCATATTGCTCATGTTTTATTTGACACTAGTGCATCGCACTCTTTTGTTTCACATGCTTTTGCTTATAAAATTAATGTATCACCTGATAAACTTGATTCATTATTGTTTGTGTCTACTACCGGGGGTGAAACACTACTAGGGGAAGTTATCTATAGGGCTTGTGCCGTGGAGATAGGAAATAAAAAACTGAGCGTAGACCTGATAGGGTTAGACACGGGGGATTTTGATGTAATCTTAGGAATGGATTGGCTAGCGGCGTATCACGCCACCATAGATTGCTTTAACAAGAAAGTTGTATTTAATCCTCCTAACGAAGAGTCATTTACAAATTAATAACATTATTCAGTACTTATTCCTTGATGGCAAGTTTTCTTAACTTCTAGTGCCTTAATCTTGTTGTTTTCTCTGACTAGGCAAGTCTAAGAAGAAAATTTGTATTCAAGAGATTCCGGTAGTCTGAGACTTCCCAGATGTATTTCTGGACGAACTGCACGGTCTGCTAGTGGACAGAGAAGTCGAGTTCACTATAAACCTACAGCCATGTACCCAGCCCATTTCGGTTGCTCCTTACCGCATGAGCCGCATTGAGATGGAAGAGCTGAGGAAACAGATCACTGAATTGTAAGATAGTGGTTTTATTAGACACAG
Organism: Carica papaya; assembly: GCF_054855325.1. Classification (NCBI taxonomy): domain Eukaryota; kingdom Viridiplantae; phylum Streptophyta; class Magnoliopsida; order Brassicales; family Caricaceae; genus Carica; species Carica papaya. The sequence goes on from NC_142317.1 coordinate 17,146,887, forward strand.
TGTGTCCCATTGGGGTGCCGGAGTCACTTTTGCAAGGAAGGGAGATGGAACGTTGAGACTGTGTATTGATTACAGAGGGTTGAACAAGGTTACGATAAAAAACAAGTATCCCCTTCCCCAGATTAATGACCTCTTTGATCAGCTGCAGGGTGCACAGGTCTTCTCTAAAATAGACCTATGATCAGGTTACCATCAGGTGAAGATAAGAACAGAAGACATCCCCAAGACGGCCTTCCGAACCAGGTACGGATACTATGAGTTCCTGGTCATGCCATTCGAGCTAACCAATGTCCCGACAATCTTTATGGATCTGATAAACAGGGTCTTAAGAGAGTTCTTGGATCAATTTGTAATCGTGTTCATCGATGACATCTTAGTATACTCAAAAAGCAGAGAAGAACATGCTCACCATCTTGCCCAAGTTTTGCAGGTCCTTAGAAACAAGAAGTTATATGCGAAGTTGAGTAAGTGTGGATTCTGGCTTGAGCATACCGCCTTCCTAGGACACATCATATCGAAGGAAGAGGTATCAGTGAATCCTAAAAAGGTTGAAGCAGTACTTGGCTGGGAGAAGCTGACATCAGTTAAGGAAATCCGTAGCTTCCTGAGAATGGCAGGTTATTACCGCAGGTTCGTTGAAGGATTCTCCAGTCTAGCAGCTCCTCTAACCCGACTCATAAAAAAGAATGCCAAGTTTGAGTGGAATGAGGACTGCGAAAGAAGTTTTTCAGAATTAAAGAAGCGGCTGACCACTGCACCCGTGCTGGCTTTACCGAGTGGATCGGGAGGATATATAGTTTATAGTGATGTCTCCTATCTGGGCCTGGGTTGTGTGCTGATGCAGCATGGAAATGTTATAGCATATGGGTCCAGACAGTTAAAGAATCATGAGAAAAACTATCCCACCCATGACTTGGAGCTTGCCGCAATCATTCATGCCTTGAAAACCTAGCGCCATTATTTGTATGGAGAGACCTTTCAGATCTATACCGATCATAAGAGTTTGAAACACATATTTACTCAAAAGGATCTCAACATGCGTCAAAGAAGGTGGATGGAACTCCTTAAGAACTATGATTGTGATATCTTATACCATCCGGGTAAGGGCAACGTGGTAGCAGATGTTCTTAACAGGAAAAGTGCAGGTATCTTAGCCCATTTGATGGTTTCAGAATGCAGACCAATTGGGGCCACGCAACAGGTTCGATTTCAGGATCTGAAGAGAGTCACATGTTTGGCCGCTTGACAGTCCAGCCCGAGTTAATCCAGAGAATAAGGGAAGCCCAGACAGTTGACCCCGCCCTGGTAGCCCACAAGAAAGATGCAGAACAGGGAGGGAGCTCAGAATTTCGAATCTCCGCCGATGGATTACTTCGTTTCCAAGACAGGGTATGTGTCCGAGATGACAGTGAGTTAAAAAGAGACATCATGACAGAGTCCCATAGCTCGAAGTTTGCCATGCATCCAAGAAGCACCAAAATGTACCAAAGCATGCAACCCCGGTTTTGGTGGCATGGGATAAAGAGAGACATAGCCGACTTTGTATCTAAATGCTTGGTATGTCAGTAGGTCAAGGCAGAGCATCAGCGCCCAGGTGGGTTACTTCAGCCTTTACCGATCCTGGAGTATAAGTGGGAACATATCACCATGGACTTCGTATCGAGGCTACCCAAGGCACGTTTAGGACATGATGCCATATGGGTAATCGTTGACCGACTTACCAAGTCTTCCCACTTCCTAGCCATCAGGATGACCGATTAATTGGACAAGTTTGCAAGGATGTATATCCGGGAGATAGTCATATTGCATGGGGTTCTAGTGACAGTAGTATCCGACAGGGATCCCAGGTTCACTTCTCAGTTTTGGATTAGCTTCCAGCAAGCTATGGGAACAAAGTTGTCTCTTAGTACTGCCTTCCATCCCCAGACTGATGGACAATCAGAAAGGACAATTCATACGCTTGAGGATATGCTCCGAGCTTGTGTCCTGGACTCTGGAGGCCATTGGGACGACCATCTACCCCTGATAGAGTTTGCCTACAACAACAGCTACCAAGTAAGCATCGGCATGGCTCTATATGAGGTGTTGTATGGGCGCCCGTGCAGATCACCGATTTGTTGGGAGGAAGTGGGCGATAAAAGATTGTCCGGCCCGGAGTTGGTAGAGAAGACCACATCCAAAATAGTTAAAATTAGGAAGAACATTCAGACAGCTCAGAGTAGGCAGAAGAGTTATGCAGATACCCGGAGGAGAGACCTAGAGTTTGAGAAAGGCGACCGGGTGTTTCTTAAGGTCACTCCTTTCAAGGGAATTAGTAGGTTCGGCATAAGGAAAAAATAAAACCCCTGATATATTGGACCCTTTAAAATCTTAGACAGGATTGGTACTGCTACCTACAGACTAGCACTGCCTCCAGAGCTCTCTTCAGAGTCCACAACGTGTTCCACGTATCCATGCTACGTAAGTACAACCCGGATCCTTCTCATGTCTTGGCTCATGAACCGCTTCCACTCCAATAGGACTTGTCTTATAAAGAAGTACCAGTCGGTATCACGGACCGAAAGAGTAGAATACTCCACAACCGGAAAATATTATTTGTAAAGGTCGTGTGGCAGAACCACACGCCCAGGGAGGCTACCTAGGAGCTAGAATCAGAATTTAGAGCCCAGTATCCCCATTTGTTCGACCAAGAGTAAGAGGCAAATTTGTGATACTAAATTTCTTTAAGGGGGACCAAATTTCTTTAAGGGGGGGAGAGTTGTAACACCCAAGTATTTTTAATTTTATTCTTATCATTTTTATTATTTTTTTTTGTATTTGAATTTTTTAGATTTTTATTTAATTTAATTTAATTTAATTTAATTTAATTTAATGAAAAAAAATGATAAAATTGGGTAAAAATATTATTTGGATTTAATTGAAATTGATTTTGGAAAAAATGGGTGAAATTTTGGATTATGAGGGTGTTTTTGAAAAGAAAATCGGAAACCGGGGGTCAAAACACAATTTAGAAAAGTTTATCACGTCAACACCCACGTCAGCAGCCACATCAGCGGCCTGGTCAGCAGTCCCGGCCAACCAGGACACGCCGCGTGGTAAGGAAACGCTGACACAGGACGGGCCACGTGGGCTATTCGTATGCTTGCGATCGGACAGCCCAGATCTGTTCCCGCGCGCACGGACGGCCCAAATCAAACATGCGCACGGACAGCCCAGATTACGCGTACGGATGGCCCAGATTCAATCAAGCACGGACGACCTAGATTGCATCGCGATGGACGGTCCATATTTAATCTTGATGGACGGTTGAGATTAAAAGGCAATGGGTATAAATAACCCCACCCACACCTGACCACAAAACCCTAGCCGCCAGTGCCTCGCCGGAGAAGAAGAACCAGATGCCGGAGGAGCCGGCCGTCGCCGCACCGGAGAAGTTTCCAACCGCCAATCGAGGTAAATTTTTTCTTCCTGGCTCGTTTTTCGATGCTGAGTCCGCCTATGGCCAAACTGGAGCCAAACCACTGGCCAAACAGCCGAAAAACCTAGCCGAAGTCTGGTGGCATCGCCACGACCCCCCTCTGTTTTTGCCTCCGATGAGGCCCTTCCCGGCCTCCGTTCGATGCAAATTTTATACCACTGTGATCACCGTTCTTTTCTCTACAGGTTGATCGGAGTTAGACATCAAAACGCGACTCACGCTGAAAGAGCCGCTGCATCTGAGAGCACCACCGCTGGTAAGTCTCGGTTTTTCGTGATTGTTTGGCCCCTCGAGGGCCCTAGGGTTGTTTTATCGCAGGGACCGATGCAAGTGTGGCCTAATTCGGCCAAAAACACCCAACTCGAGGCGGATCGCCGCCACAAGTGGCGGCGCCGTCCCTGGAGCACGGCGGAGCCGCCGTGCCGAAATTTCGATATTGGAAGAAAGGGGCCCTAGGTCTGATTTGGAATTTTTTGGGACACGTGCAGGTACCGTTAGTGCGTTTCAGTTTTTCGAAAAAAATTCAGAGAAATTAGGGACAGCCTGTAAGCACAATGTAGAGTCGAATTCAGACCCCGAAACAAGTAAGGATCTCTCACCCTACCTCCTATCATGGTATTAAAGCTTAATAAATAATTAAACGGTATTTGTGACTTTATAGATATGTATAATTGATTGAGGTTGCCAATGGAGCCCGAATATGATACATTGTTGGTCAATTGTTGTTTGATCCATTTTTCAGTATTAAATGCAGTATGATATTTGATGTATTTATTTTATGGTCTCGTATGCATGAATCATGGTTTCTTTTATTATGATTTATATTATGGTAAACTCGATACTGTGTTGTCTTATTTGGTGTCAATTACTGGTTTACATGTTGTGTATGATTGGATGATTGAGACCAAGGAAAATAGCAAAAATGTTATGTGAATTGATAAATGGATAATGTGGACAGCCTGACTAGATATCCTGGGAGATGGTGGACGGACCGAATCCGTAGGGAATTCTACCGAGAACGTGGTCTCTCATACCGGACGGGGTATGGAGACCTTATGTGTTTTGGCGCCCATACCGGACGAGGTATGGAGACGGCCCGTTTCACCCTCATACCGTATGAGGTATTGAGGCTTATGGTTTTGGCGCCCATACCGGACGGGGTATGGGGACGGCCTTGGAATCAGGTTATTAATGTTAATGGTTCACGTGTAGCGGGGACCCCCTATGGATCCCCATGGATACTAGTAGGCTGGTAAAAGAGGAAATTTATTATCTGATTATTGAGGTGCAAAAGTAGGACATGTGTTCTGTTACAAATTGTATACGATTTTATGATGATTATCATGTTATTGTTTTCATAGGTTGTTTTCATGGATCTCACCGAGGTAAGTGGACAGTAAAGGTTTTTATGTTAATAAACGAGTTTGTTATAAATTATGCTTCATTGGTCATTTTTATTTTCTACCCACCTTTACTTCCGTGGCGGTGAGATAGTGTGATGTCTTTACTGGGTTGGTGTAGCTCATTCCTTATTTAACCATTTCAGATCAGAAAAATCTTGTTTCCGAACCCGTTCCGCAGGAAGACGGCGAAGGGGACGCTTAAAGACTTTATAGTTATATTTATAGTTCTTATTTCGAGTATCTCTTTTAGTTAATTTGTTCCTTCATATTTTGAGTACGTTTTGGTTATTGTGTAAGGGATGTTAATCAAAATTTTTATTACGCTTCCGGGACCGTTACATATACATACATACATACATACATACATACATACCTATACATATATGTATAACTTGTGGACAATCTTATTCTTGGCTTGATCACCAAACTAATTTTGTCTCTAGCTTCGACATGTCTTTGTTTGTCTATTTCGGTTTCTTCCACCAAAAGTTATTTTTCCTTTTTTTCAAATCTTGAATTTACAAAATTTCTTAAAAAATAAAATAAAATTATTTTCCATTAATTAATTAATCTCTATTACATAAACAAAAACTAAAAAAGAAATTCCATTGACCCACTATTTTATTTATTATTTTATTTTATTTTTACAAAGAATTTAATCATTCCTTTTAAATGGATTATAAAAAAAGTTGTAATAAATATCATAAGGCTAAAAAATGATTGCCAATTTTATTTTTTTTTAAAAGTGGGTGATTATTATTTTTTAATTATTTATAATTTATGAGAGATAAAGTCTTGTATATATCTAATCTAAAATCAAACTTAGTTGATTACTTGAGAAAAAATGATGATGACTGTTCTACTTTTTTTTTTTTTGGGTTAATTAAAATTAAAATCAAAATCAAATCAAATCAAATCAAATCCTTGAGTCACGGGGTAAAGTGCATTTTGCAAATTAATGGTGTTTGGATAATTAATTAATTAATTAACTAATTACTTAATTAATTAATTAATCCATCGAACGGTGCGATTTAATAATAAATTAATTAATCATAAAGTTTGAGGTTATATGATCCCACTTCCGAGGAGGATTTCCCAAGGTGGGGCCATGAGTCTTAAACTTACCAAAGAAGCCATGGCATATGTCATCCTAGCCAATGATTTAATGCCACGTGTAGCCTGTCACCGACATGCCTCGTCGAAATTGGGGTCCTCAGATCAGGCCCACCATCCAGAATGGGAAGTCAGGGTTCAGTCAAGGTCGGTCCCACATTCAAAGCACTCACAAATCTCGTGCCCTCATCAAAAGCTACCCATCATGATGATCATGATGACAATGACTTTTTTCTTGTCCCCACGTAGATGATCATCCCCAAATCAGACCCGCTAATCTAATCTGAGAGTTGAGATAGTGAACGGCTCATATCACGGATCGAAAAGTTGGATGATGGTGTTGAATCCAGCTTATCATTTCTCCTCAACCCCACTTCACTTTATGCTTTTATTTGCAGCAGCAGAATACAACAAATCCATTTCCTGTTCGCCAAAACCAAAAGCATCTCCTCCTCCATTATCAAAAAATCTCAATATAATACTAACTGTTCCTCTTCTTCTTCTTCTTCTTCTTCTCTCTCTCTCTCTCTAAATATCAGAAAAAGAAAAAAAAAACTTAGAAAGACTAAAAAAACCAGTGAGGAGTTATAATCACAGAAAAAGTTGGTAGTAGCAACAACATGAATATCTTTTAATTTTAGATTTATGAAATATCTTTTAAATTTATATATTATTTACATAAATATACATTTTTAAAATAAAAATTTATATATTTCATTATTCGAGTTATAAGTCACGTAAAAATCATAAAGATAAAATTCTAATAAAAAGATCTGGAATGCACAATTTAAATTAAAATTTATACTCTTATAACGAGAATAGATTTAATGTAATTCAGAATTTACGTAAAAAGAAAAAAATATTAATTAAATTAGTTGTTATAAAAATATATAAATTAATTAATTATAAAAAAATAATTATGAAAACAATAAAATGTTAAGAAATATAAAGAAACTATTTTTAATGTTCTATAAAAAATATTTTCTTTCTATTTTAATTATTTTATAAAATATATTAACCCTTTTTGTGTTTGTATGAATAAAGATATCTATAAGTACATATAATTTTAAAATGTTTTTATGTGAAAAAATGGCATGGCTTTGTGAATTGTGTGCATATAGAGACCATACAGAGGATTTTCTCTTGGACATGGCACCAAAGTTGCCAATAGGAGAACATAAAAGAGAAGCTTGTGCCCAAAGCACACCATCCTTCTATCACCTCTCTCTCTCTCTATATATATATATATGTATGTATATTATTATATTCCTCTGTTCATAGATTAAAGCAAAGAAGCAAAGCATCTCTTCTTACACGCCACCACATTGTCTTTTCTTTCTCTTGTAAGCCTTTAACAACATTCCTTTGCTTAGAATTTAGCTTCTCTGCTTTTTTTTTTAAAAAAAACATATATATAAATATATATATATATATGTATCATCTTTAATCTAAACAGAATAGTGGGTTTCCATTATCTTTTTCTCTGCAAAAACATTGCTGAAGTTTGGAATCTCTTCCTAGCTATAGCTTTCTGGAATCGATTAATTAATTAATCCATTAATTATGAGGTCAAACAAGTTCAAAATGGAATTCTGTTTTTCTTTCTTGGACTTCCTATTAGGCCAAATCTTTCTCTTGTTGTTTTTATGTTGATATATATAAATATGGAGTCTAAAACTATTAAGAGCCTCTTCTTTTCTTCTTCCTCTTAAGAATGCAGCTTTATGGTATTTTCAATTCTTTTAGTTAAGCTCTCTGTCGAGTCTTCAAGTTTTTTTTTTTTTTTTTTCCGTCAAATATGTTTTCTCAATTTATTCTTTTACCTTTCTTTGCTAAATTTCTCTAATGGGTTTTTGTAGATCTCTTTTCCCAAGCCTTCTAGTTACAAAATTAACTCTGTTCTCTGGTTCTTTTTCAAGCTTTCTGTGTCTGATATTGTTTCATTCATCAGTTCTTATCAGCTTCTATTGCTCTAACCCATTTCTTTATTCTCCACTCTCTACACAGAAATTTGAAAAATTTTAATGTATTTCTTCCTGAAATCATCAGCAAACCAGTGTTAGCACCTCTCTTCTTTTGCTTTCTTTGTTGATAAACTATCCCAAGTTTGAAGTTCCAAACTTTGTGTTTTGCTTTCCATGTGAAAGTTGAACAGCATCCATCAGCCAAATTCTTTGATAGGCGAAGAACCAGATAACGAAATTGTAACAAGCATGAGTTCATTAACAGGATCAAAAGACACATGGCATCCACCCACGACTGCCAATACAACCACCTCAAGCTACTGGCTCAACTGGAGAGTCCTGCTTTGCTGCATCTGGTTATTGCTCACTTTAATCTTTGCATCCACTCTTATTTCAAAACATGAAGGTTTTCGCAGAAGACGAGATGAAAACGAAGAAGATCAGCAAGACTCAGCAGGAACCTTGTTTGAGGATGAAACTTGGAAGCCATGCCTCAAAGGAATTCACCCAGCTTGGCTTCTGGCTTTCAGGGTTGTTGCTTTCTTTGTGCTCTTGGTTATGTTATTTGTCATTGTTCTTGCGGATGGTGGCACCATATTTTACTACTACACTCAGTAAGTCTCATATTTGTTCTTGTTATCAAAGTTGTAGTTTATTATTGAATTGATGGATTGATTCATTTTTGCACTGCCATTCATATCCATACAACTTGTTCTCTTTCTATCTTTTCACATTTTCATTTCAGAACTTCCAGTATATTTTTCTTTTTTTCCTTGAGGCTTTTAAAGGGCTTCCTTGGACATGAAGATATGAATACATTGTCAAAATCTCTTTGTGAAGTTGATTTTGTTACACAAAGGATGGACATAGAAATTTCTGTAGCAGTTTCTAATCAGTAATTTGTTTTGCTTTTTTCTACAGGTGGACTTTCACATTAATCACTTTCTATTTTGGGGTATGTTGTGTGTTTTAAAAGACTCTTCCATAAGATGGTTTTATTTCAGTTATATACCTCTTTGTACTGATGTTTTTTCTCTTTCCTATTTGGTTCTTTTTTTAGCTTGGGACATCCCTCTCCCTGCATGGATGTTACCAATATCACAAACGAACTAGGGGCGATAGGGTTGGCAATGTGGAGTTAGATGCAGAACAAGGAAACATTGACTCTACTGCAGTTGCTGAAAATTCAAATAATGCAGCAAAAAGCTCCAACAGCCATCATCATCAACCTCGACAACCAGCAGGCATATGGGGCTACATTTTTCAAATAATCTTCCAGGTAAATTTTCCCATAGCAAAATCACAGTTTAGCATTGAGTCGAACCTTGCTGTAGTATTACAGTTCTGTTTTGGTGTTTGTTTGAATTGATATGTCAAAAACATAAAAGTAAAATTAGCTTTGTTTTACTGTTATTTTTATTAACACTGTTTTTCCAATTAATGATCTGCAGATGAATGCAGGCGCTGTTTTGCTCACAGATTGTGTCTTCTGGTTCATAATTGTTCCATTCCTGGAGATCAATGATTATAGGCTCAATTTTGTAAGTAGTTTCTACTGTTTACTATCTTCGTTATAAGTTAATGAACATGTTTAGTTGGGTTTAATTTAATAATCTTGTAACGTAATGGAGTTTATCTAACAATTAATCTAATGTTCTTCATGGCAGTTGGCAATTAATATGCATACCATTAATGCTGTTTTTCTTTTTGGTGATGCTGCTTTGAATTGCTTGGTAAATAGCTAACTTCAATTGATATTTGCCATTAACTTTCAACTCTCATCATTATTTCAGTCTAAAATTTGATACTTTTTTTTTTTTTTTTTTTTTTTTTTTTTTTTTTTTCTGTTTTTTTTAGCGATTTCCTTGCTTTCGGATTGCATACGTTTTTCTATGGACAGTAACATACACGATATTTCAGTGGGTTCTCCATGCTTCTGTCAGGCTCTGGTAAATTCAGTACCCTTTTCATCTGTCTGTAACTTGAATATCTTTGGTAATTACAGTTCAGTGATGGTGAATTGTTCTTGCTCTGAACCAGGTGGCCATATCCATTTCTTGACCTTTCTTCTTCATTTGCTCCACTATGGTATGTATCTTCCTCCTCAAATCAACACATTTTTACCCTTTTAAGGATATGATCTATTTCCAAAATTCCCTATTATTATCTACTAATCGCGGATCGCATTCTTATTCATTTTCCAACTCGGAACTATTAAAGGTACTTCTCTGTAGCAGTGATGCATATCCCCTGTTATGGCGCATTTGCTTTGGTAATGAAGCTAAAGCACCATCTTCTGCTAAAATGGTTTCCCGAGTCCTATCAGTGCGTTAGGTAATTTCGGATACCTGTTTCAAGTTGTGGGAGAAAATTGTGATTTTCTTGGCAGAAGATGGAACTAAAGAATAGAGAAGATGAGTTATTGGATCTTCTGCTGCATAAACCAAGTTTTGCAGAAGAGTAGTGTGGAAATACTGGTTGTAACTACATAATAAAATTGTTGGTAAAAGTTAGTAGAGAAATTTCCTACCCATCTATATTCCACCTTTCAGTTTGCTTTTGATTTTCTCCATGTAGATGCATCTATAGTTTCAATCCTTCAGCTCACAGCATCCATTTCACGAATTCTATAGGGAATTAGATGGGATTCCAACTGCAAAACATAGTGGCTAGAAAACTATTTGGTTATTTCCAACCCTTATTATGCTTTTATCCGTATAAATTTTTTTTTTTTGTTTTCCTATGAAAACTTTGTGCATATAATTTTGATTACAAATAAAGAGAAATTAAAGTTGAGAAGGTCGGATTCTCACGAGTCATTGCTTTATAAATTTTGAGGTGTTAGTAGGGCGCAAGCTGTCTGGAAAAAGATGTTGAAGTCAAAGAATAGAATAATGACATATCTTCACTTTTAACTACAAAATTGCTGATTAAGGAGAAGCAATTTTGGTGCTTTTGAATGTCATCACTCATCACCGACTGCTTTTATTCTTTTATTACTACTACTATTTTGGTAATGCAAAGCACTTTACTTTTGCCAGGGGTTAATCCAACCCTCAACAAAACTATTGTCAATGTTGTTTCCACTTTCTACCAGTTAAATTATTAGATAAAAATTAATAGACGTATTGAAAAAAGATATGTACAAAATATTACATATGTAAGAGAATATTGATAACAGCTCAAATATCATTAAAAGATAATATATTACTAATTATTTATTTTTAATATTTTATAAAAAATATATTTATTATCATAAAAAATTTTGTTGTTTCTTTCTTTTCAAATAATCTAAAATATAGTAAGAGAAATAAAACAAAATTTAAAAGAATGTGATTGCAACTCTCTGGTATAACACTTGCATAGGAAACACCTATTAATCATAATTTTGACTCTTATTATCAAGTTGTCTAAAGTCAGAATCTTCTCTTTAATAATAATAATAATTCTGGGATAAACACCGGTTTTCCAAATATATTTAGAGGGGAGGGGAGTGGAGGGGAGGGGAAAGGAGAATTATTTTCAGTGCTGCACTGGTTACTGGTGTTGGAAAGAATGTTGTAGAATGACATTTGCTATATATATATATATATATATATATATATATATATATTTTTTTGTCCCTTCCAGATCAAAGTGTCCAGAATATCAAAGTATTCTCCTAGGACCTGTCTAAATCGTGTTCCTGAAGATAACAAAAACAATTTTGGAGCTTATAAGCGCTATGATGTAGCAGAATTTTACATAATCCAAATTTTTCTAAGAAAAAAAAAAAACCAAAACGTATCAAGCTGACATTGCAATTCAATTTGAATTTAATCAGCGTATCTTTATCTAAACCAATATCAACATGTATTTAAGCATCATCAAAATTTCTGGGGTTAACTTGCTTTTTTTGCTTCTCATAGTCCATTAAATTATCCAATGGCACACTTAAAAACCAAGAAAACCAAAAGGCAACCACATAAAGGTACTGCCATCAGCCAAAATAATTTATACGATGTTGTTATTATATTGACATTGTCACGTGCCAATACTTTTTTATGTAATAAAAAGAAAATGATATATAATAATTCTTGTCCATGCAAATCGGGTTTAGTTTTATTTTCCTTGTTCTACATTGTCTAAAAAGTTTTATAACTTATTCTCTCTCACTTGCCAAGCATGTGAAAGCTAATCAGACTTTTGTTCCAAACAACAATTGATAAACAGGGTTGAAAAAAATATAAGAAGAAAACAGTTGAATTAAATTCTATTACAAAAGAATCTGACTCCACAAAGATTTCTTTTTCTATTGTTTACAAAGAAAAGAAGGGACAAAATGTGAAAGGGTGCAGCATCCCACCTTATATATTTGGACGCAAAGATATAGTTTACTTATATCCTTATTCAACTTCCATACAAGTTCTCAACAAATTGGCCACTAAAATACAAAATCAAGCTAAAAGATAAATGATACACTAAAGATTGTAAACTACAAGGTATTACTTGGCAAAGAACCCATTAAAATGACAGTGTCACTATCCTTGCGTTCCAGCCTCTCACTCTTTGTCTTAGAAAATAAACTAGAGAGGAATCCCACAGGCAGCCCAGAACCCAGTCTCCTCCCCAACACATCCAGTCCTCTGTTTCCCTCACCATCGACACTACCATTGGCCATGTTAGAGGATCCAACAAGATCAACCACCTTGAGACACGGACAATTTGTGAGCTTCCTAAAGCAAGGCTTATGGAAGACTGATTCACAAGACAAACATTTTTCAACCTCACCTTCCTGCTATTCATTCTTCAAGAGTCAGATTATGTTGGTGGAGACGGTCAAGATTTGATATCATGCAACATGATGCTTGTTTTCAGCTTTTCCAGGAAAAGTCTCAAAACCAAGACATCCTCTCTTGGATATGAATATGACAGAAGAAACATTGTTCATTCGGAACTTATTTTACCATTAGTCAGTTTTGAGTTTGGATTCAATAAAAGACAGAAATCTTGATTGTAAGGAAAGTAAAATGAAAGATGACGATGACTTTGTGTCTACTGTATAGGTACTCACCTGAAAAGGGAATATAAGGGAGGATGGGTCATCACATGCTTGTCGAGCACCACACGCTACTCCTACATCACAGCATACGAGACATTGCTCCGTAATATGCTCCAGAATTCTTCTTGAAACATTTTCAACCATCATAGGAAGAACTGCCATTGAGAAAGATAGAATAACTTGAGCAAAGCACCTTAGAAGATATTAGCAGCTCGAAACCACCTCCTGATCTATAAAAAAGAATTATAAGCAACAAGAGAGGCCTCATTCATGTCCGAGGAATTTATCTATTTAGTGGTCAATATGAATAATTTGATGAGACAATCATCAAAGGCTTCATCTTCCAAACACTAAGATCCTGTTAGAAAATTGTTTTGGCTTTTTATTTTTGTAGATTCATATGCTTGATACATAAAACATAAGACTTAAATGAAAACAAGGCTGGCAAAGTAATAGTGAAAAATGTGACATGAGATTGATAACAATATCTTATTCTTCCTAAATTAATTTTATATTTTCACTTCATTTTCCACAACTATGTACCATTTGTATATAGTGTACATAAATATATAAAATGAAAACTCCAAGTAGTCTTCTACAATTCATCAAGGCCTCAACTTCTACTATCTTGTTGGTTTCATTCCAAACTTCTATTGCTATTTTCACATAGCCAGTGAAACAACTCATAACAACACTCACCAAGTTGCAACATTATTTCATTTCAAGGAAACAGTGCAGAAACCAGACTAAAAGCAATTAACCGACTCCAATCACTTATTTAGCTTAATTCAGATTTCTCTCCCACAAACCAAAAAGCTTAGTTGAGACAGCCAAACTGCTTTTCCTAAAAGCTGTCAGCCAATTGTTGCTAAAGGAGAATGTATAAGCTTCTTTTAACATAAATTCAAAAATAATATATATATATATTTCTATAGACATGGGAAAATTAAAAAGTTGACCTAAATTTTTTTGAAAGCAAAAAAAGTACATTTTATCAACCAAGTGAAAATTGAAGGAGCAAACGGACTGGATCCTCTAATTCTGTCCCATAAAAAATAATCATTACTTGCATCATGCTCCTCTGGGTCGATTCCCATCAACCCATAAAATATACATTAGCAGTTAACTTGTGATCAGAAATTTACCTGCAAATGCTCCTTTGGATAGATCAATCAGGTCTTTAAGTGCAAAAAAATCGTTGTTCTCAAGAAGATATCTTCGAGACCCAAGTCCTTTGTTGATTGACCTACGGAATGGGCAGCGAACATATGGAAGCATAGTTCCTATCTGTTTCCTAATGCCCATGACATGATTCAGGGCTGGCACCTTTGAGAATAGTAAAGGATTAACTGCACTAGCACAGAGCATTGGCTGCAGGATAGAATTCATTAGACATTAGAATAGTCCCAAAAGTGCATTAACCGATACTTAGTACTTAGCAATATTTTAAAACGTTCTTTTTGAACAAAACTAAGATTTTACAATATATTAGCATGCAAAGAATGTGCAGGCTTATCAAATTACAACTATTCGTTTCCAGAAAAAGCACAAGATGTCCTGGATCTAGGATAAAGGAAGTATTGCACTATTTTTAGTCTCCCTACCTACAGCAATTTTACAGAGCCTTGTTGAAAGAAATGGCTGTCTGAGCTCTTTGTTTTATGAGCATTATCTAGTATATTCTGCAAAGTTTCTTCAAGATAGAGGAGCAAATAAACAAAAGAAATTTGACCCATAAATATAAGGATTTTGGTTAGATGCTAATGATATTGATGGCAATGAAACATCAAGCTACTTGGCGGGCGGAGAAAATGTGCTGCTGTTGTAGAAGGAAGACCTATATATAGATGGATTGTCATTCACCCAAGGGAAATGAAGTGCCACCTGAGACAAAGGCTAGTGATACATATTCCCTAGTTTCATTTGCTCGCTAATGTGATATCAGTTTATCTCATATGCATTATCAACAAGTAACATCATCTTACAGCAAGATAAGCACCAGTCTTCAAATTACCTGGTCATGAATAGAATCCAGATATGATTTAGCCAATTGGGAAACTGAATATTGACCAAAATCCCATTGATGCAAAACTTTTGCTGGCAAAACTGCAGTGTCATTTGTATGACACGAAGAGCAAAACAACTGACCAGTATATACACAAAGTCGGGGTTTTCCCCACCCAAATGTCTGTACAATATCTCGCATTAGAGTCATTCCATCATCAAAGTGTTTATGGCATCCAGCACAAGTATAGTGTTGTGCTTCTAACAATTGTTTCATTGATTTATGTGGTTGAATTTCAACAATAAGTGATATAGTCTTTCCCAAACTGGAAATGGTTTCTGTATCTATGCCTCTGTTGAAAACCGTAGACTGAGACACTAGTGCATTGGATGCAGGGGAACTGGGGCATGAATCTTGAGGAGATAAAAACCAAATTAATGCGCTTGGGGGACTGGAAAAAAACCTTGAACGGAGGACAGATTGTAGACACTCCTGAATAAGAACACTCCTTTCAGCAATAACATTAGGAGATGCATTCCCGAATATCTTTCTGGATTCCCTCTCTACAGAGGACCATGGAGAAGGAAGAATCCAACCCTGGTCGGAAAATAATGATTTCAAGCGGCGGTAGAGGGTAAAGAAATCACGGTATCTACGTTCAACCTCCCATTTGTCCTTGCCACTCCACACTCTTATGACATATACGGCATATTCTTTCACCCCAACTAATCTTTCACTAAGTGAGACATCTCCTTTCTTTTGCTTTGCGCCAACAACTTCAATACTATCAATTCTTGATTGCCGCAAAACTTGAGGGTAGGAATTATCTGCACCAGAAGTAGAAGCAGTTCGCCCTCCATCTCTTAGAGGTAGAGATGGTTGTGATTGAAACATTGGATTACCTTGAGGAAACCTTGACCCAAGAGATTTAACACTAGAGTCAAGTAAAATTTCTTGCATGTCATGAACAAACTCATCATAAAATTCATTAAGCTCGAGATTTCCTGTCTGCAAAAGGAGACAAAAAAATAAATAATAATAAAAAAAGAAAATAAGCAGCTTAGCCTGAAACTAAATGGTCATAACATGGAATATTGTTAACAAGGAACTTCTGATTTTGCAGAACCACTGAGGACAAATGATGAATATATTGACTAAAGCATATATAGCATAGTATATTACAGTAAATATGTTATAAAACTTAAGGAGCCACATCTTCAACTACATTTCAACAACAAGATTAGAATTACTGCCAACTTGATTGCTAGATTTACAAAGATGAATAGAGAAAAAGAAGTAGCAAAAAACAGATAAAAGGAAAATAAGAACTCAAACCAGAGACAAAGATCCCAATAATTGCAAAAGTTCTCAATTCATTTAAAAAATATCGTAGTAGGTGTGGCTTAAACCATAGTAGAGGTACTCTTCTTAACTCTTACACATCCAAATAGGAAAATAAATGGTGACGGTTCTATGATCTGAAAATAGGAAATTAATTTATAATAGAAACAAAGTTAGTCCCAAATTTGTTAAAGATCCCTATTATAGAAAATTTAGAAATTAGACAATAATTTTCACAATATTACTTGATATTAGCATCCTTCCAATTTTTAGTTTCTACATGTCCTCATTAGAAAAATAATTTATCAGGAATACCCCTGTGTATGATGTAGGTATTATCAATCTTTTCTCTTTGTAACTTTGTATATTGGTTGCACCCTTTTAATACCTGTTAATCTTGTTTATTTTTTCCTCTTTAAAAAAAAGAAGAATAATAATTTATAACATTTTGTGCATATTTAAAATTAAATATAGATGTGCATCTAACTCAGAACAAAATAATAATAATAATAATAAACCATTTATAACTGTTGTAGGAGTGATGCTTAATAGAAACTATGGCTTATCCTACCAAAATGACAACTTTGCGTGTGAGCTCTTTTCCCAGTAGAGTTCTATATCAGTGGCCATTTTTTTAAAGTATAGAAATTATATTGAAATGAGGTGCCAAGGGGGCGTCTCCCATGTACAAAAGATTTACAAGTTTATGAGAATATCTACAACCGACCCTAAATCATCAAAATGGTTAAGGTTATGTTCCAAGACAGCGGAACCAAAAAAGTGGAGCCATTTGTTCATGATGTTACCAAAAATATCTTCCTTTCCTTCAAAGGCTCTATTGTTTCTTTCTTTCCAAATTACCCAGAAAAAAGTAAGTGGTATGAGTCTGAAATTCTTATATCAGTGGCCAATTTTGGACATGAAAAAACTCCAAGCACCAAAATCAGCCAAGCTACTAATAAAGGAAGCACAGCTACTAAGCAAGAAAAAGAGTACTGTTTTAAATAATTACCTTAACTGGTGCAGGATGCACTTCAAAGGGGTCTTCTGGGGCAGGAAATTTTTGTGATGTAATCATGTTTTCAAAAGTCGAAGACATCGACTTTGGTTTAAACTCTTCTGAAAACTGGGCATTTAATTTCCCTGAGAATTCTGTTGAAGTTGGAGAAACTTTATGAACTTCATTGTCAGCCAGGGGGTCAAATTGAACCTTAAAAATCCCAAGCTCTTGATTTTCTAATACCTGCGCATCATCAGTAGCAATGGTATCCATGACGAGATTCTTGCTGGCCGTGCTAAAATCTGTAGTTTTCAAACCTATTGCCTGTGGACGTTTTTCTTCCAGTTGATCGTGCACCTTCTTGCAAATATCACTAACAGAAAATTTTTCAAAGTTCATCTCATCATAAACATCCCAGACTTTATTGCTAGAAATAGATATGTCTCTGACATCTCTCTCAGGTTCATATAGCTCCCGAACACCAATGGTTCTGATGGAAGAACTTTTGTTATCGTCAACCAATTCATCAGCACCTTTTACCTGATAACTGTCTATGGTAATGTCTTTCACTTCTCCAACCTGCTCAGGTTTACCAAAGATCGGAAAGCATGTTGGCGCTGAAACAGAATTAACATTTACATCTATATGATGAGCAACTTGAACTTGTTCTCCAGCTATCAACACATCCGTTTGATCCTTTCCTTCTAGCTGACTAACAGTTGATATCTCTGGGGAGTTTCTTTCACTTTCGGGATTTTGTTTTTCACGCTCCTGGACCTTATCCAATATCAGAGGCATCAGGGGACCAGCTCCACTTTCCAACTCAAAATCATTCCAATCCTCCGAACCAAAAGCTACAGATGAATTTATAAGGAAGGGGTTTTCATGGCTGGCATTCGCATCTTGTGGATACGGTACCTTCTTTGGATAGTACAAATTATGTTCACCCTCATCATCTACACCATACATTGAACCGTCGTCATCAGAATATTCATGCACCGACAAGTTCTCATCTTCCTCTGTCCCCAATTCTACTCCACCAAACCCCACCTCCAATTCTGCGGTCGATCCAAGTATATTTCCCCCTCTCTCTTCGACAAACAACTTGGGCACAGAACCTCCTCCATCTACGTCACAGCCCATCAAATTCCCCTCATAACTTCCATCGTAGCCTACACCTTGAGCACCTGTACTCTCCGTATTTTGATGAAACATGTCAGCACTCAACTCACAACTAATCCCCTCATCACCGTTATCATCCTTTAAAAACTCGACTCTTCGATTCCCTAACCAATCTTTTCTCGCAGAGGAAAGGTTGAGGTTCGGCTCAAAACTAAAATTCTCCAATCCATTATCATCTCCAAACCCCAAATCACTCTTCATAGATCCAAAAAACTCCGATGCCATGCAATCAGTAAATGCCCCAACTGAGCTGCACAAACTTCGTGTTTCCATTACGGAGTTTGCACTGCAATACCGCTCGAATTCGGATTCTCCGCACGAGGAATACTGCGATGATTGTGCAGGCGAGCTCCCGCCATCGTCTGATTTCGGCGACGAGAGATCAAACGGATCAGGAGAGGCGACTGCTGAGGTATTATCGCAAGTCTCCTCGACATTGATCATTTGAAACGAAACAAAATCAAATTATTGATTGAAAATACTGACCCGAAACGGAAACGGATTGGAGCGCGATTCACTAGACAATAAGAGTAAGGGGTGAGAGAAATCAGAAGGAGAAGTTAGAGCTGAGCGCGAGAAAGAGAGACGATCTCTTTCGAGCGTGAAAGTTTATGGTAATCGTTTTGTTTGTTTTCTGTTTGGTTCCAGGATTCTGTTTCTTGAACGATCAAGACTCGTTTAATCACTTTTTCTGGTTTTTATACTTTTTTTTAAGATAAATTTTAATCATAATTAATGCATAATAATACCAGTAACTAAACGGAAATTACAGTAATTGTGAATGATAAAATTATTTTATGTTTAAAAATTATTGTATATTAATGACATATTTTTATTTGAATGATACGACGGTATGATTATATTTTCAGTTAAGTTACTAATTTACTCTTACTTATTTATATAATAATAATTAGTATATAAGAAATATATAATGAAAAAAATAAATAAATTATTTATTAATATAATTATATTTATGTTTAAATAAATAATTATTATAAATTAAATTTTTATATTTAATAAAATAAATAATAAATTATGAAGATAAAAATAAAATTAAATATATTATATGAAGATATAAAAGAAAAAAAAAAGTAAATTGTCAGTCACATACCACCAATTCAGTAGTTTTAAAATTCTTTCCAAATTTGCCGGTCAGATATCATTTGTTACTATTGAAAGTTAAAATAAATATAATTTTCTCACATTTGTGAAGTAACATACATTAAAATCTTATCATTTACTACGATCCAAACAAAATATAAGGGTTTGTTTGTCTGGTACCGTCAAGCCATCAATATCCTCATTTTTATTGTGCGGTTATCTAGTACTATATGCTACATTTTTGTGAATAAATAAAAAAATAATATTAATAATAATAACAACAATTTAGAGATTGGTACATGGCCCAATGGCATGTCCCACACCCATTAACTCACTTCATTTGAAATTAAAAAGTTACTAGTAAACATTATAATTCATAATGAGTAATTGGAAATATATATATATTTTTTTTATTGACAAACTCAATTTAAAACTCTAATTCTAGAAAAGTACCTACATTTCATATGCTAGTTGAGATGTCATCAATCCAACCTGATATCACAACCAACTTACCTTTTACTCTTATTTAACTCTTTAATATTATTATTAAAAGATTCATTTAGATTATTTATAAATTTTAATAAAATATCTCACATATATAAAAATATAGATTTATTCTTATTAACTATAATATTTTAATCATTTCTCCCTAGTGCTCTTAGCAAAACTAGCCTAAGCACTACTGTAATCAACTATTAGTCTTTGAACTCAACTTTTACAGAGTCAAATACCTAAAAGACCTTTCATTTCTACAAAAATGATGGTATTATAGGTTTGTATAAAAGGAAGACAAAAGAGAAAAAATGAGTACTTTTTTTAAGGGAAATACAACAAATATTGAGATAAAAAGTAGGGTGAACAAATGATCAATTTGTTAAAAGATTTAAAACATCGACCGAAATAAAATAATCGAAGAAACTGATTGAAATAGATGATAAAATTGAAACTCCCTCTTCCTCTTCCACACTTAATGCCTCTTACTCTTCCTCTTTAATGCATTTTCAAAATCTACATCCATAAACGTGCACCTCATCTTACTCATTGTAGCGCCCGAAAAGGAGGAGAAAAAAAAAAAAAAAAAAAAAAAAAAAAAAAGGGGGGGCCACGTCAGCAGCCACGTCAGCAGGCCCGGTCAGCAGTCCCGGCCAACCGGGGCCTGCCACGTGGCAAGATCGCGTCACTCCGAAAGGAGCCACGTTGGCGATCCGCGTGGGTGCGATCCGACGGTCCAGATCAATCACGCGATCGGACGGCCCAGATTCAAACGCACGGACGGCCCAGATTCAATCAAAAACGAACGGTCCAGATTAAAACGAAACGAACGGCTGTGATCAAAAGGCAAGGGGTTATAAATAGAACCCCCACACCAGACCAAAAACCCTAGCCGCCAGCCGCTCGCCGGAGAAGACGAACCAGAGGCCGACCGCCGCCACCCGCCGCCACTCGCCGCCGCACCGGGGAAATTTCCGACCGCCGATCGAAATAAATTTCATACCCCCGACTCGTTTTTCCCCACTGATTCCTCCTATGGCCAAATCGAAGCCGAAATCCCGGCCAAACGGCCGGAATACGCGGCCGAAGCCCAGCGGCGCCGCCGCGCCCCCTCTCGGTTTTTGCCTCCGACGAGGCCCTTCCCGGCCTCCGTTCGATGCAATTTTTATATCACCGTGATCACCATTCTTTTCTCTACAGGTTGACTGAAGCCAAATCACCAAAACACGAACTTCGCCGGAGAGTCGCCGTACCCGAGAGCGCCGCCGCCGGTAAGCTCCGCTTTTCCGTGATTTTTTGGCCCCCCGAGGGCCCTAGGGTTGTTTTCTGACAAGGACCAATGCGAGTGTGGCCGAATTCGGCCAAAAACGGCCGAAAACAGTCAACCCGAGGCGACTCGCCGCCGCCAGCGGCGGCGCCGTCGCCGGAGCACGGCGGAGCCGCCGTGCCGGAGTTGCGATTTGGGCCGAAAGAGGCCCTGGGCCTAATTTGGATTTTTTTTGGAACCCGTGCAGGTACTGTTAGCGTGTTTCAGTTCCCCAGAAAAAATTCAGGGAAAATTAGGGACAGCCTGCAGGCGCACTGTGAATCGTATTCGGATCCCGAAAACAAGTAAGGACCCCTCACCCTATTTCCTATCACGGTATTAAAGTTCAAAATGATAAAACAGTATTTCTTGAATTAACGCATGTGTGAAATTGCTTAAGGTTGCTAATGGAGCCCGAGTCTAGTGTGATTGATGATTTACTGTTATTTGGCCTGTTTACAGCTTTAAATGCAAAATGAGGTTTGATGTGTTCATTTTACAGATTTGTGTGCATGTACTACGTTTTTATTAATTATGGGTTGAATGACTGAAAAACTGATACTGTATGTTGTCTGTTTGGTATGAATTACGATTTGCTTGTTTAAATGTGAATTGATGATGCTGATTGAGGAAAAGGAAAAATGAAAGATTGTGTAGACTGATAATTGTATTATGGGGGTCAGCCTGACTAGATATCCTGGGAGATGGTGGACGGACCGGGTCTGTAGGGAACCCTACCGGGATTGTGGTCTCACATGCCGGACGGGGTATGGAGATCTTATGGTTTTGGCGCCCATACCGGACGGGGTATGGGGACGGCCCGTTTCACCCTCATACCGGACGGGGTATTGAGGTTTATGGTTTTGGCACCCATACCGGACGGGGTATGGGGACGGCCCGTTTCACCCTCATACCGGACGGGGTATTGAGGTTTATGGTTTTGGCACCCATACCGGACGGGGTATGGGGACGGCCCGTTTCACCCTCATACCGGACGGGGTATTGAGGTTCATGGTTTTGGCGCCCATACCGGACGGGGTATGGGGACGGCCCTGGAAACTGATTATGAATGTTAAAGGTTAACGGGTAGCGGAACCCCTATGGACCCCCACAGATACTAGTAGGCTGGTAAATGAGAAAAAAGATATGTTGTACAATGATTGAATTACAAGAGGCGTGATAAGTGTTATGTTTTACAGCTTAGATTATTCAATGATTATGATAATGTTATTGTTTTTCTCATATTGTTTTCATAAATTCCACCAAGGTAAGTGGATGGTAAAAGTTTTATTATTGATAAAAGGTTTTGTTGTTAATAAACGAGTTTATTGTAAATTATGCTCCATTGGTCTTTTTGTGGTTTTCTACCCACCTTTATCTCCGTGACGGTGAGATATCGTGATGTTCTTACTGGGCTAGTGTAGCTCACTCCTTAATTAACCATTTCAGATCAGGAAGACATGGTTCCCGAGCCCGTTCCGCAGGAGGACGACGAAGGGGATGCCTAGAGACTCTGTAGTCATACGCATAGTTTATTTTCGAGTTTTCTTTCTTAGTTAGTTTAACCTTTTATATTTTAAGTACGTTTGTTTGGTTTTTTCGTGTAAGGGATGTTAACTGAAATTTTGATCTCGCTTCCGCATTCGATATATTTAAATACTCATTTCATTTTAATATTTTCCGGGGTCGTTACAGTTGGTATCAGAGCCAGGTTTCCTCGGACCCATCCCTTACACTATAGTCCTTTAAAGAAATACTCACCGATTGGTCGTTACTCAACCATTCCTTGTAAATGCAGGTACACAGAAATGAGGAGAGGAAGGCCCCCACTAAACCGAGCGGCCCAAGATAATTCGCTTCGGGAGGATTTGGACAGATTATATGAGATGGTGGAAGCTCTCGTAGCTGCTCAGCGAAGGCAAGAGGAGAGAAGGGAGTTACCCGGACCTCCTCCGCTAGCGCAGGTTGAGCCCCCGTTACAGCAGGCTGATCCCGAGCCACCCCGGCAGGAGCCTGTTCCTCCACAGTACCACCCGGCACCACAGCCGCGGTACGACCCGGTACCACAGCCACGGTACCAACAGGTACCGCCACAGCACATTCCAGTGCCCCCACCCCATCAGCAGGCGCCACCACAGGGTCCCCCAGTTCACCCTCAGCCGGCCCCAGTTCCTTTACCTCGGGACCCCGCTCCCTCCTTGATCGACCCTGGCTTCATAGAGAGGTACAGGAGACTGAACCCTTCTACTTTTTCAGGGGGATCCTCTTTTGAAGAGGCCCAATACTGGCTGGCGGAGACTGAGAGAGCCTTTGAGATCTTGGGAGTAATTCCTGAGCAGAGGGCTGCCATTGCCTCCTACATGCTGGTAGGGGAAGCAGTACGCTGGTGGGAGCTCAAGCGGGCCACCCTGCCTGTACCAGTTACTTGGGAGCAGTTCCTAGCGGCTTTCCATGCGGAGTATCTCCCTAAGCACATCCAACATTTAAAGGAAATTGAATTTGCTCAGTTGGTCCAGGGTAATATGACAGTGTCGGAGTATGCCCGCAAGTTCCTGGAGCTGGGCCGACATGCCCCGGAGACATTGTTGGATGAGGGCCGAAAGGCCAGGAAATTCCAGTGGGGTCTCCGCCCGGCGATCAGACAGCACTTGTTGGTGATGGAGCTCGAGACATATTCGGCAGTCCTGGCAAAGGCGCAGATCATAGAAAGGAGCTTCGACACCCGCCCTCAGCTAGCGGGAAGTTCCCGACCTTCAGCCCCGCTCCGCAGGCCAGCGCCTACCATGCCGGTCCAACCCAGCAAGAGACCCAGGCCTGCCGCTCAGGGCCCTCCTCAGGCTATGGGGGCAGCTCGTGGGAAGATCTGCCAGTACTGCGGCAGGGATCATGGGGACCGACCCTGCTACCGCCTCAACAACACCTGTCGCATATGCGGCAGTGCCCAGCACTATGCGAGGGAGTGTCCTAGGAACCAGAATCAAGGGAGGCCTCCAATCCAGGGCAGAGTTTACAACCTTACCCAGAAGGATGCCGATACAGACCCGGACGTGGTACATGGTATGTATACTATCTCTGGCCACATTGCTCATATTTTGTTTGATACTGGTGCATCACATTCTTTTATTTCACATGTTCTTGCTTCCAAAATTTGTGTACCACCTGATAGACTTGATTCATTATTGTTTGTATCTACCGCTGGGGGGGAGACATTACTAGGAGAGGTTGTCTACAGGGCATGTGCCGTGGAGATAGCAGATAGGAAATTGAGGGTAGACCTGATAGGGTTAGACACAGGGAATTTTGATGTAATCCTAGGAATGGATTGGCTGGCGGCGTATCACGCCACCATAGACTGCTTTAATAAAAAGATTGTATTTAATCCTCCCAACGAGGAGCCATTTACAAGTTAATAAAATTATTCGGTACTGATTCTCCCAAATGACAAATTCTTTTCTTCTTAATTCCCATGTGCGTTGATATTGTATTTTCCCTAACTAGGTAAACCCAAGAAGGAAGTTTGTATCCAAGAGATTCCAGTAGTCCGAGACTTTCCAGACGTATTTCCGGATGAACTGCCCGGTCTACCAGGGGACAGAGAGGTCGAGTTCACCATAGACTTACAGCCAGGAACCCAACCCATCTCGGTAGCTCCT
The DNA here is from genome assembly GCF_054855325.1 of Carica papaya. Classification (NCBI taxonomy): domain Eukaryota; kingdom Viridiplantae; phylum Streptophyta; class Magnoliopsida; order Brassicales; family Caricaceae; genus Carica; species Carica papaya. The sequence continues at coordinate 17,171,966 of NC_142317.1, forward strand.
TACCGAATGAGCCGCATCGAGATGGAAGAGCTAAGGAAACAAATCACTGAGCTACAAAACAGTGGCTTCATTAGACACAGCATTTCCCCATGGGGTGCCGGGGTTACTTTTGCAAAGAAAGGAGATGGAACGTTGAGACTGTGTATTGATTATAGAAGGATAAACAAGGTAACAATTAAAAACAAGTACCCTCTCCCCCGGATTGATGACCTTTTCGATCAGTTGCAGGGTGCACAGGTCTTTTCTAAAATAGATCTACGATCAGGTTACCATCAGGTAAAAGTGAGAGCAGAAGACATCCCCAAGATGGCATTCCGAACCAGGTACGGACACTATGAGTTCCTGGTTATGCCGTTTGGGCTAACCAACGCCCCGGCCATCTTTATGGATCTAATGAACAGAATCTTCAGAGAGTTCTTGGATAAATTTGTCATCGTGTTCATCGATGATATCTTAGTCTACTCAAAAAGTAGAGAAGAACATGCTCACCATCTTGCCCAAGTCCTCCAGGTACTCAGGGAAAAGAAGTTGTATGCAAAGTTGAGCAAGTGTGGATTTTGGCTCGAGCAAACCGCCTTCCTAGGACATGTTATATCGAAGGAAGGGGTGTCGGTGAACCCCGAAAAGGTTGAAGCGGTACTTGGTTGGAAAAGGCTGACAACAGTTAAGGAAATTCGCAGTTTCCTAGGGATGGCGGGTTATTACCGCCGGTTTGTCGAAGGGTTCTCCAGTCTAACGGCCCCTCTAACCCGACTCACAAAGAAGAATGCAAAGTTTGATTGGAATGAGAACTGCGAAAGGAGTTTTTCAGAATTGAAGAAGCGACTGACTACTGCACCCGTGCTGGCTCTACCGAGTGGATCAGGAGGGTATACAGTTTATAGTGATGCCTCCTATCTGGGCCTGGGTTGTGTCCTGATGCAGCATGGAAAGGTTATAGCATATGGGTCTAGACAGCTAAAGAATCATGAGAAGAACTATCCTACCCATGATTTGGAGCTTGCCGCAATCATACACGCCTTGAAAATCTGGCGCCATTATTTGTATGGAGAGACCTTTCAGATCTACACCGATCATAAGAGCTTGAAGCACATCTTCACTCAGAAGGATCTCAACATGCGTCAGAGAAGGTGGATGGAACTCCTCAAGGACTATGATTGTGACATCCTATACCATCCAGGTAAGGGCAACGTAGTAGCCGATGCCCTCAGTAGGAAGAGTGCAGGCACCCTAGCCCATCTGATGGTTTCGGAATGCAGGTCCATTGGGGCTACGCAGCAGGTTCGACTGCAAGATCTGAAGAGGGTCACATGTTTGAGCCACCTAGCAGTCCAACCCGAGTTAATCCAAAGAATAAAGGAAGCCCAATCAATCGACCCCGCCCTAGTAAACCGCAAGAATGATGCAGAACAGGGAGTGAACTCAGAATTTCAGATCTCTGCCGACGGATTGATTCGTTTCAAGGACAGAATGTGTGTCCCAGACGACAATGAATTAAAAAGAGACATCATGACAGAGTCCCATAGTTCAAGGTTCGCCATGCATCCAGGAAGTACAAAAATGTACCAAACTATGCGACCCCGATTCTGGTGGAATGGGATGAAGAGAGATATAGCCGACTTTGTATCTAAGTGCTTGGTATGTCAGCAGGTCAAAGCAGAACATCAACGCCCAGGGGGGTTGCTTCAGCCTTTACCGATTCCAGAATGGAAGTGGGAACACATCACCATGGACTTCGTATCGGGACTACCCAAGGCACGATCGGGACACGATGCCATATGGGTAATTGTTGACCGACTCACTAAGTCTTCCCACTTCCTGGCCATCAGAATGACTGATTCGTTGGACAAGTTGGCAAGAATGTATGTCCGGGAAATAGTCAGACTGCATGGGGTCCCAGTAACAGTGGTATCCGACAGGGATCCCAGATTCACTTCTCGGTTTTGGAATAGTTTCCAGCAAGCCATGGGAACAAAGCTGTCCCTCAGTACTGCCTTCCACCCCCAAACCGATGGACAATCAGAGAGGACAATCCGTACGCTGGAGGATATGCTCCGAGCTTGTGTCCTTGACTCCGGAGGCCATTGGGACGACCATCTACCCCTGATAGAGTTTGCCTACAACAACAGTTACCAAGCAAGCATCGGCATGGCCCCATACGAGGCGCTATACGGGCGTCCGTGCAGGTCACCGATTTGTTGGGAGGAAGTGGGCGATAGAAGATTGTTTGGCCCGGATTTAGTGGAAAAAACCACGTCCAAGATAGTTAAGATCAAGAAGAACATCCAGACAGCTCAGAGTAGGCAAAAGAGCTATGCTGATACCCGGAGGAGAGACCTGGCCTTTGAGAAAGGTGACCGTGTGTTTCTTAAAGTCACCCCCTTCAAGGGAATTAGTAGGTTCGGCAGAAGGGGAAAATTAAACCCCAGATACATTGGACCCTTTGAAATCTTAGACAAGATTGGTACCACTGCCTACAGACTTGCACTGCCCCCTGAGCTCTCCCGGGTTCACAATGTGTTTCATGTATCTATGCTGCGCAAGTACAATCCGGACCCTTCTCATGTCGTGGCTCATGAACCGCTCTCACTCCGAGAGGACTTGTCTTATGAAGAAGTACCGGTCAGTATCACGGACCGAGAAAGCAGAATACTCCGTAACCGGGAAATATCATTTGTAAAAGTCTTGTGGCAGAACCACACGCCTAGGGAGGCGACTTGGGAGCTGGAATCAGAATTTAGGGCCCAATATCCTCATCTGTTTGATCAAGAGTAATGAGGCAAATTTGGGGACCAAATTTCTTTATGGGGGGGAGAGTTGTAGCGCCCGGAAAGGAGGAGAAAAAAAAAAAAAAAAAAAAAAAAAAAAGGGGGGCCACGTCAGCAGCCACGTCAGCAGGCCCGGTCAGCAGTCCCGGCCAACCGGGGCCTGCCACGTGGCAAGATCGCGTCACTCCGAAAGGAGCCACGTTGGCGATCCGCGTGGGTGCGATCCGACGGTCCAGATCAATCACGCGATCGGACGGCCCAGATTCAAACGCACGGACGGCCCAGATTCAATCAAAAACGAACGGCCCAGATTAAAACGAAACGAACGGCTGTGATCAAAAGGCAAGGGGTTATAAATAGAACCCCCACACCAGACCAAAAACCCTAGCCGCCAGCCGCTCGCCGGAGAAGACGAACTAGAGGCCGACCGCCGCCACCCGCCGCCACTCGCCGCCGCACCGGGGAAATTTCCGACCGCCGATCGAGGTAAATTTCATACCCCCGACTCGTTTTTCCCCACTGATTCCTCCTATGGCCAAATCGAAGCTGAAATCCCGGCCAAACGGCCGGAATACGCGGCCGAAGCCCAGCGGCGCCGCCGCGCCCCCTCTCGGTTTTTGCCTCCGACGAGGCCCTTCCTGGCCTCCGTTCGATGCAATTTTTATATCACCGTGATCACCATTCTTTTCTCTACAGGTTGACCGAAGCCAAATCACCAAAACACGAACTTCGCCGGAGAGTCGCCGTACCCGAGAGCGCCGCCGCCGGTAAGCTCCGCTTTTCCGTGATTTTTTGGCCCCCCGAGGGCCCTAGGGTTGTTTTCTGACAAGGACCAATGCGAGTGTGGCCGAATTCGGCCAAAAACGGCCGAAAACAGTCAACCCGAGGCGACTCGCCGTCGCCAGCGGCGGCGCCGTCGCCGGAGCACGGTGGAGCCGCCGTGCCGGAGTTGCGATTTGGGCCGAAAGAGGCCCTGGGCCTAATTTGGATTTTTTTTGGAACCCGTGCAGGTACTGTTAGCGTGTTTCAGTTCCCCGGGAAAAATTCAGGGAAAATTAGGGACAGCCTGCAGGCGCACTGTGAATCGTATTCGGATCCCGAAAATAAGTAAGGACCCCTCACCCTATTTCCTATCACGGTATTAAAGTTCAAAATGATAAAACAGTATTTCTTGAATTAACGCATGTGTGAAATTGCTTAAGGTTGCTAATGGAGCCCGAGTCTAGTGTGATTGATGATTTACTGTTATTTGGCCTGTTTACAGCTTTAAATGCAAAATGAGGTTTGATGTGTTCATTTTACAGATTTGTGTGCATGTACTACGTTTTTATTAATTATGGGTTGAATGACTGAAAAACTGATACTGTATGTTGTCTGTTTGGTATGAATTACGATTTGCTTGTTTAAATGTGAATTGATGATGCTGATTGAGGAAAAGGAAAAATGAAAGATTGTGTAGACTGATAATTGTATTATGGGGGTCAGCCTGACTAGATATCCTGGGAGATGGTGGACGGACCGGGTCCGTAGGGAACCCTACCGGGATTGTGGTCTCACATGCCGGACGGGGTATGGAGATCTTATGGTTTTGGCGCCCATACCGGACGGGGTATGGGGACGGCCCGTTTCACCCTCATACCGGACGGGGTATTGAGGTTTATGGTTTTGGCGCCCATACCGGACGGGGTATGGGGACGGCCCGTTTCACCCTCATACCGGATGGGGTATTGAGGTTCATGGTTTTGGCGCCCATACCGGACGGGGTATGGGGACGGCCCTGGAAACTGATTATGAATGTTAAAGGTTAACGGGTAGCGGAACCCCTATGGACCCCCACGGATACTAGTAGGCTGGTAAATGAGAAAAAAGATATGTTGTACAATGATTGAATTACAAGAGGCGTGATAAGTGTTATGTTTTACAGCTTAGATTATTCAATGATTATGATAATGTTATTGTTTTTCTCATATTGTTTTCATAAATTCCACCAAGGTAAGTGGATGGTAAAAGTTTTATTATTGATAAAAGGTTTTGTTGTTAATAAACGAGTTTATTGTAAATTATGCTCCATTGGTCTTTTTGTGGTTTTCTACCCACCTTTATCTCCGTGACGGTGAGATATCGTGATGTTCTTACTGGGCTAGTGTAGCTCACTCCTTAATTAACCATTTCAGATCAGGAAGACATGGTTCCCGAGCCCGTTCCGCAGGAGGACGACGAAGGGGATGCCTAGAGACTCTGTAGTCATACGCATAGTTTATTTTCGAGTTTTCTTTCTTAGTTAGTTTAACCTTTTATATTTTAAGTACGTTTGTTTGGTTTTTTCGTGTAAGGGATGTTAACTGAAATTTTGATCTCGCTTCCGCATTCGATATATTTAAATACTCATTTCATTTTAATATTTTCCGGGGTCGTTACACTCATCCTCTTTAACATTTCTATAAAAAACCGCAAACATCTTCCTCTTCCTCTTTAACACATCTTCAAATTTTTGAATGGCTCATTAGCTCTACTAGAAAATTAAAATTGGAACTAGAAAAGAAAAGAAAGAGAAGCAATATGTTAAAGAGAAAAAAAGAACAGTCTTATCTTTACCACTTGTTATACCACTGAAAAAGAAGGAAGATGGGAAAAGAAAGAACAAAAGAAGTTATTTTGTAGTGGCACACCTACGAGGCCAATATTGAAGCAACCTACGAGTTTGGAGTGATCGACGAGATATGACCAAGGTTGAACAAGAGAGAATTTATTTTTGTAAATGATGTAGAAGAGAGGAAGGGGGGGTGGGGGGGGGGGGAGCTGAAGGTAGGTTAAAGGTCTTTATTATTATATATTTGTATATAATATATAGACAAAAAAATTTATTGATTTTGATTCCTATATTTGGGAACTAATACCAAACCATTAGGGAACTAGTTTACTAGTTTTTAACCGGTTTAACCAATTCAATCAGTTTTCATTCTCTCCTAAAAAGAATCCAAGTTTTTGGAACAAATTTTGGTTATTATAGGTCTATAAGGGTAGAACTCAATCTCACTATCAGGCAACTTCAATTTATAGATGTTCTTATTAATGAGAATAAAGGTATTAGTATGTCCATATCGTACTATAAATGGACGAATGTGATAATGATTTAGGGATTAAAATTTTGTAATCTATTTCTTTAATTCTTATTTATTACCTTTATCAATATTGTTGATATAAGATGGTTGTTAATAATGATTTCAAGGTTACATGGACACTAATTAAGCCCTTATATTAGAAATGCTTATTGTCGTGATTAAGTTCAAAGTTTAATCATGCTAATATTATAGTTTTTTTTTTGTTCGTGACGTTTGGGACTTGCCGCTTAAATTGATTTCTTTAGAAATTGAGTATTACTTAGGATAAGTTATCACTTATTTGGTGAGATTTCTATGATAAAACTAAAAAGGAGGTAAATAAGAATAATTATGGCTATAAAATGGTGGGGTAGTGAGAATGAGAGGATTCTAGGTATTGTTCAAAAAATGAGAGTGAGAAATCCATAAAGAGAGAATTCTAAAACTGAAATTAGGATTTATTTTTTAGTGAGACAGAGAGTTTCTCCTTTGTTATGAATAGGAAGACTTGAAAATATAGAATCCAAGAAAAAATAAGGAATTAGAGGTGGTTTGACTCAAACTATTTTGGGAGAGACAACCTAATAAAAAAAAGGGTCTTAGAGGTATGCCCGAATCCCACCCTCTTTTGGGTGGGAAGACCTGAAAATTTGGAACCATCAAACAGTAAGGTATTAGAGGTGGTTTGGCTTAGAATGTTTTACGAGTTAAAACTTAATGATAATAATTTTTTTAGGTGATTTGAATTCTAAGTTTATAATGAACCATGATAATCCATTTACTTCTTGTTAGTTTTATTTAGAGCCACATTTATCAGTCTACTAAACCTTCTCAAAGACTTCCACATCCTAAACAATATTTAATTTGTTACTTATACCTACTTTGAATATTTTTTTTTTTGTATGCTTAGTTATTATGAATGGTTGGTTTATAATGTTGAGGAGTGGGGATTGTTAAGTATGCTTTAAACGTTTCTAATCTTTTAAACACGATCTAGTTAACAATTAATGAGTTAAAATCTAATTGTTTATATATGTTTTGATTGTTCACTAAATGGGTCTTTATTTTGAAATCATGTTAGTCTTAGGAATGTGCTAAATCAAAGGTCCATGACTCAGTGGAAATCTTTGATAGTATTTTGAAATTTTGACTTTGGAATAATGGGGATGATTTCTTTTTGAATAATTTTTACGAAGTTTTGTTTTATGTATGTTTTCTTACTCGAAACCTTTGAAATATAACTTAGCTATGAGCCCTATGTAAAGTAGATATTCATGGACAGTAAAGAATCAATTATGAAATGACTAGGACTTGAGTTTCATTTAAGGGCAGTGCTAATACAACTATGAAAGTAGGTTCCATTATGTTCATTTATTTAAACTCTAGCTACCTCTATCATAAATAATTCACTAAACAATAAATTCTTTCGATTGAGCTAGTTGAGGAATGTTAGTATAAGTATCTCATTAGTTTTAAGACCATACAAGATTTAATAGTACATTCAGTTTATCATTATTTTACCAATGCATGCCTATATCAAAACATTTTTCTTTCTTAATCATATGACTTCTTTGTGTAAAAGGAAAATTTTAGTGAAGTGGGAAGATTATTTAAATTCATGTTTAATTCACAAAGTATGTTACCTAGGAATTGTGTATATGAGTTGTGGGGCATTTAACATCTTTGTTCCATTTCCTTTTACTTGTGATTATTAGTTAGTTACCATATATAGTTATTCTTGCTATATATTTCTTTTTTATAGAAAGAGAAGAAACAATCATCATTCAGGTTTGTAATAATCTAATTTTAATTGGGTTAATTTTTGCTAAAGTTTGAAAAAATAAAGTTATTATATAATAATTATTGTTATTGTTATTATTATTTATGACATTTCATGCCTCTTTTGTTAAAAAAAAATAAACTAATATATATTTTATGTTTATTTTCTTGTTAGATACCTTTTAAATTTTTGAGTTTAGTTATCAATCCCATGTAAAATAAACGTTCTTCATTAGGAAAGAATCAATTATTACATGATTAAGATTTGAGTTCTGTTTTTTTTTTTTTTCAATTGAGCTAGCTAAGAGAAATGTTAATATACTTATTTCCTAAGGCTATAAAAGATTTGATAATATCTTTTAATTGATAATTTTTTTCCTAATACATGTTTAAATTGTAATATTTTCATTATATACTCATCTAACTTATTTATATAAAAGTGAAATTTTTGCAAAGTGTGAAAATTATTTCAATTTAGACATAATTCACTAAGCATGTTACCTTAGAGAATGTGAAAGAATCGATTAGAACATGATTAACACTTGAGTTCTGTTTAACGGGTGTGTCAATATAACTATAAACTAAATTATTTTATGTTCATTTATAGACACTTTTGGTTGTTTCTATCATGAATAAATGACTAAATGATATATTTTTTTTCTCATTAAGCTAACTAAGAGAAATGTTAATATGTTTTCTTAGTTGTAAAGTAAAAAAGATTTAACAATATTTTTTTATTGATATTTTTTTTCATAATCTATGTTTAAATTGTATTATTTTCATCCTATACTCATGTTGCCGAGCTTTGTAATCGTGTTGTTGTAGTAATATTTTCTTCTTTGACCTCTTCTTCTTCCGCTTCTCTTTTTCTAGATCAGAATCCATATGGAGAATAAGAGAACTGCAGGTTTCCATCTTGACCTCGCACGTATTAAAGAAGAACCTGAGCAGAGCTTCTGAGAGGTAGCTTTTTTCGGCTGGTTGGCCGACGCGAACAAGGGAGAGACTTCTAAGGTGTTCATTCTCGGCCGTTATTGTTTGAGAAAGAAAGAGAAGAAGAGTAGGTTTCGGTTTAACAACTAAATTATAACATGATTAAGATTTGAGTTCTGTTTAACAATTAAATTCTTTTATGTTCATGTATGCACACTCTTAGTTGTTTCTACCATGAATAAGTGACTAAATGATATGTATATATATATAATTTTCTAAGAGAAATGTTAATGTGTTTATTTCCTTAGTTGTAAGACTAAAAAAGATTTGACAGTATTTTTTTCATTGATATTTTTGTTTCTTAACATGTTTAAATTGTAATATTTTCATTATATACTTGTATGATTTATTTGTATAAAAGTGAAATCTATGCAAAGAGTGAAAAATATTTCAGTTTAGACATAATTCACTAAGTATGTTAACTTAAGGAGTGTGCATATGCGTGTTGGAGCATTTAACGTATTTGATTTTCTTTCATTTTGCTAGTGAATAATGAATCTTTTGTTAGTTATATTGATATGATGCAACTTCTCTTACCAAACAATCGTGTAATTTTATGATACCTTAATTTTATATAGTTTAATTTTTATTGAATTTTGAAAAAAATAAAATTATTATTATATTATTATTATTATTATTAGGTATGACCCATTTTGTATTTAGAACTCATATTCCATTTTCAAAACTTAATCTCAATTTCCTTTTTGTGCTTGCACTATTTTTCAAGCCATTTTATTTTTATTTCAATTAAATTCTCTTTCCAAATTAAAAAACCCCATTTAAGACACCCAAGCCTAGAAAGTCAAAACCCGGCTCAAAACCTAGCCTTTTCCCACCCCTAAAACGGCGCCGTTGAAGGACCTTCTTTTATGTTTTCTTCCTCGGGTTTTCAAACATAAGAGGAACGGGCTAGGGTTTAAAGGGCAAAAGAGAAGCTTGTGAAGAACGGTGGAGTTAAAGCAGAAGTTTCGGTTTACTTCGGAGAAGATTTTCAGACGAAATCAGTGAGAAAGAGAGGGAGTGAGCTCAGAGGGAAGTTTGTAAAGAAAGGGAGTGAAAACAGAAGCTTTGGTTTACTTTTGAAGGCGATTTTGGGAGATAGGAAGAGGAAAGAGAGTGAGTAGAAACCTAGCGAGAAGAAGAAGAAGGAAACAAGGAGAGAGTTGAGAGGCTGAGAGTGAAACAGGGACGAATAGAGTGAAGTAGAAGGGAGAGGAAAAAAAAAAAAAAGGAAAAAGGTACAGATAGAAAACAATTTAAGCGTGAAGGATAAACAAATAGAAAAACGAAAGAGTGAGACCGAGAAAGAGAGAATAACAGGGAAATTAGACCGAAACAAGATAAAAAGAGGCTAAGATTAAGAGGGCCACACAGCAGCAGAGGAGAACCAGATACGCTGGAAAGAAAAAGGAAAAGCTTCTGGGTTTGCCTCCGACTTCAGTTTTTATTCAGGTAATTTTGAGGTTGAATTTGTTTAATATAGTGCTTAATTGAAAGAATTTACAAGAATGAGCTTGCTTGTGTTTGATTCGTGTGATTGAGTGTCATGAATAATGATCTTGCACCTTGAAAAAACAAGTAAAACTTGTTGTTTCTTGATGAAATTTCCATTAGTATTCTCTGATCTTTTTTTTTTTTTATTTGATTTTGTCTAGTTAATGTAGGCAATGTTGTGATGGAAGCTACTATGGGTGAAACATTTTGACTTCGATTAGATGGTGTGTAATTTTGTGAGGCATGAAACTCTTTTGGATGATGTGTAATTTTGTGACCAATTTTCACAGTCCAGGGCAAGTGCCTTTGACTTCTTTTGGCCTAATTTCGTCTTGTCTTTTGAGCATCCTAACCCGCCAAGACATGAATTAGTAGAGATTTCATGGTTTTATGCTCAGTTTTGTTTGCGAGCTATATATTAATTGGTCACTATATTTTTATTTTCAAATGACTTTTTTTGTTGCAAATGAATGAATTGAGTCGTTTATGCTACAGATGGCGACTCCATTGGAGATAAACTCTACTAAAAAAACAGCCTCTGAAGCTTTACATCGACTAAAGTCGACAGAGCTGCCAGTTTGGCTTGCACCTAGCCCAGAGCTCTCCCAGGCGACTCGAATCGCCTCGCAACAACTATTTTCCTACTTGAAGCCGTTTAGCCCCAAATCGCCCTTTGATCAGCTCTTGGTTGATGGTTTTGATGCAGAGCAGATATGGCAGCAAATTGACCTCCAGTCACAACCTCTGCTTTCTAGCCTCCGCCGGGAAGTGAAGAAGTTTGAGAAGAATCCAGAGGAACTATTGAAGCTCAAGAAGGTTCTAGAAGGGAAAGAAAGTAAAGAATTTGATGAAGAAGATGATGATATGGACATGGATGCTGATGGGTTCAGTGATTCAGAGGAGGAGGAAGGGGAGGATGGTGGTGGAGGTGAGAAGGGAGACAAAGAGGAAGGACAAAGTGAAGAAAACCGAGAGGATGAGGATGAAGATGAGGAGAAGGGAAATGGAGACGGGATAGAGGATAAGTTTTTTAAGATAAATGACTTGGAGGAATATTTGGAGGATGGTGAGGCTAGGGAAATGGGGTTAACTAAGAGTAAGAAAGAGAATGGGAAAGGGCAGAGAAAGATCTTTTATGATGACGAAGAGGAAGATGAGGAAGGAGAGGATGAGGATGAAGATGAAGAGGATGGGGTGAGTATTTCTCTTTATTTTCTACAAAATATAGCTTCTTTTCTGGTGGTTTGGGTTGAAGACATTGGAGAGTGAAGTTCATTTTCAGAGAAATTTGATTCATTTTGCTATTATTGGTTTATTTACATTATTAGTTTTGTTTCTCTTACAAATCAGCATTGTTGCTCTTCTTTACCCTTGTTTATTTGAACTTTTTCTTCAACTTCCAGTTTGAGGCTTCTGACGACAAAGGTGAAAATGCAGATGAGCTGGAAAATGCAAGGTGCGGCTTTCTTTATACCTTTTTTCTAGTTGTTTAATGTTCCTTTAGTATAAACATTTGGCTGCAAGATTCTATCCATTACTTTTTGAATCAAGAAACTACTCTAAATATATACACAATAATGCTGTTTCCTTAATGTTGCTATAGAGTAATTCTTCTGCAAGCAGCATTCTTTCTACCTTCATATTTGTTTATATTCTAGTGTTTGGGCACCATGACCTGGTCCACCAGTATAGTCATCAGTCTCTCTGTTAACCCTCTCTTATCACTTTGCCACTCTTAGCATCAATGCCTTTAACATTATGCTAATGCATATCTTCCTTCTGGAATAGTGTTGCAGATGTTTATCTTATGCTATAACTCTGAAATAAATATAAAAGATAGTGTGTGTTTTCTGCCTATTGAAATTACTTTCAGAGGGTAGCTAGAATTTGAATAAGCTGTTAATGAGAATATGACTGGTATGACATGGTAGTTATGGTTTTATTTCAGCATTTTTCACATAAATCATGTCTCTTGGAGTAGTTTTTTTCTTTTTTTTTTTTTATGGCAAGCTGGGTGCGACCAGTATGTTTGAACTCTCAATCTCTATGTGAGAGATAAGGAGGTAACCAACTGGATTGTCGCTCAACGTTTGTCTGTTGGACTAGATTGATAATTCTTTGATGTGCCACGTGGACCATTAGGTCTGACCATATAGTTGGTGCTTTTTTACTTTTTCCAAAATGACAATTAATTCAATTTATGGTCTACTTTTGTGAGTATCAGATATGAAGACTTCTTTGGTGGTGGAAAGAAAGTTTCAATAAGAAAGCCCAAGTTGGTTAATGGATCAGAAGATGACTTAGAGGATGAAAAAGATGATGAAAAGGTAGTTCAAGATCAAGTACTTCCTTGTCTGCATGTTTACTAATTTTTAGTTGTATAAAAAATGTGCTCTTTATAATAATTGTAACCTCTTATTTGTAGCAACATGATTGAGATAACCCGTTCTTTTCTTTTGCAGGGAAAGAATGGTCTTTCGACGCATGAAAAAGAACTTGAGAACCTTAAATCTAAGATAGAGCAGATGGAGAAAGCTAATTTAGAGCCAAAAGATTGGACCATGCAAGGAGAGGCAAGTTTAATTTTTTTCTCTGGAGTTTCTGTCTGAAGGAAACTTCCTCATGGGATTGATATGTAGGCAAATATCTTAAATCAAATAAGGGAGAAGATGGTTGAAGGATATCATATGCTGTGGTTCTCATAACAGGTAACTGCTGCACAAAGGCCTAAGAACAGTGCATTAGAAGTGGATTTAGATTTTGAACACAATGTGAGGCCTGCTCCTGTGATCACAGAGGAGGTTACTGCATCACTTGAAGATATGATTAAGAATAGAATCCTTGAGGTGAAACTATCTTCTTCTTCCCCTCCTCTCCCCCCGGCCCCCACCTTCCCCCCAAAAGTAACTCCGTTTTTGGATATATCTTATTTCAACTACTAAGAATGTGAGGTCTGTTACAGGCCAAATTTGATGATGTTCAAAGAGCTCCAAGTTTACCTTCTAAAGCACCAAGAGAACTGAAAGAGTTGGTATGAACAATTCATTTAAAGTGGCTAGTTCTGGGGTTTAATTGTTAGATGGGCTTTTTCTAGGATCATCAACTATTTGCTTATATAGCTTTTTGATTGAAATTTCCAGGATGAGAATAAGAGCAAGAAGGGTCTTGGTGAAGTTTATGAGGTTTGTGGCTTTTTAACTTATTGCACCCACCTTTCTTTTTTCCTTGCTCGTCCTTTTATGTTCAAGTAAATAAACGTCTATTTCTGGTCATCAGGAATGGTTTTTTATGTGATGATATAACCGCTCTCTAACTTTAAAGCAACTGAGTTTTTTCACATTGATTATTGGCAGGAAGAATATGTCCAGAAGGCTAATCCAGATTTTGCTCCATCATCTTTCTCAGATGAACAAAAGAAAGAGGTAAAAGTTTCCTTACCCTATCCTTTAATGTGTTACCGTCGATTTCATTGTCTGTTACTTACTAATGCCATGTTTGATATTTGAGCTGATGATTTATGTTTTCTTCCAGGCAAGCATGTTATTCAAGAGACTCTGCTTGAAGTTGGATGCTCTTTCTCGTTTTCACTTCACTCCAAAACCTGTATGCTCTTAAATCACTATGGTAGTGTACATTTGTCAATTTTGAGAATTCTGGTATTGAATTCTGATTTCTGGATCTTGATAGATTATTGAGGACATGTCTATACAAGCAAATGTTCCTGCCCTTGCCGTGGAAGAGGTAGAGAGCTTTTTTATTTTCTTTCTTGGTCCTTTTTACAATTCAATAACTGCATGCCGCCTTTTATGGGCAGATTGCACCCTTGGCAGTCTCAGATGCAGCTATGCTTGCTCCTGAGGAAGTGTTTGCTGGCAAAGGTGATGTTAAAGAAGAAGTTGAGCTGACAAAAGCAGAGAGAAAGAGGAGGAGAGCCAACAAGAAAAGGAAATTTAAGGGTAAACTTACTACCATCTCATTCTTATCATGCACACTGTTCTGCTCTCAGTATCTTCTTGTCCAGTTACACAGCTTAATGTTTTCACGTATTCTATTTGTATCAACCACTTAACTTCGGTAATGCATGCAACAGCTGGAACAGCAAAAAGGATGGAGAAGAAGAAACAGATCAACACAATACAAAATCAGAATTTACTGCTAATGCATAATTTTGGCTAGAATCATCGATCACGTCATCACATCATACCCTTTGCAAAACTGCAGGCAAGGAAGAGGAATGATTTTTTTTTTTTTTTCTTCTTTTTGCGAATTTCAACATACACAACAATACATTTCCGACATAAAGGTTGCAAATATGGAGAGACGAGGAGGAAAGAAAGAGTTTTGAATAGGAAGAAAGATGTAGGTTGTGTTGGAGTTTAAGAAAGTCTGTGCAAAAAGAGGATTAGATTCAGGGGAGCTTTGTTTTAGTATCAGGATTGGTGTGGACATGAAAAGAATCAAGTAGGGTTTATATCCCCCAGCTTATTTTTTCATTCCTCTTAATTATTTTGTTTTATTATGGTTTTGTTTGATAAAATAAGAGGTGAACCATGAAATTGAAGAAAATTGATAGAAATTAAAATAATTTTTTATTTTCTGTCAAATAAATATAAAAACAAAAGTAAAATACGTTAAAAGGAAAATCGATCCACAAGAGAGGTTCTCAAGACTTTAATATATTAATTTTTTATTTAGAAAAAAGAAATAATAATCAAATAGAATTTTAGTATAAGGGAATAAGAGTGTATATAAAAGTAATAATTAATATTATTGGTGATCTAATAGTTAATTCTAATAATATTTTTAGTATTTTAATTCTGATTTTTGTTATAATTTAATTTTAAATTTATAAAATTATTTTAAAGATAATATTTTGCTATTCTTTAGCAGAAATAGTAAAATATTTTTTGTACTATTTAAATAAAATGAAAATACAATGTTTGGTATGCCAGGTTGAGAATTTAAAGAAAAATAGGTATTACAGGTTTTTCTATTCACTAATATAAGTTATTATTATATATATTGTAATTATTTTTATACAAGTCAACTTCAATTGTTATAGTTTTCAAATTTTATTTTCTTTAGAAAAAGAAAAAAAATTTTGTCCTATGAAAATATTAAGAACCGAGATAATTTTATAAATTTATGGATTAAATTATTATAAGAAGAAAAAAAAATTAAAACTGAATTGTAACATACTAATTCAATAATTAAAATGATAATTTATCATTTAAGAAATTAGAAAATTTACTGTAAATTTCATCTATTCCCACTCTTAACGTGCGCAATGTCAAAAATGCCAGAGTCTTTTTCCACCGTTGCAGCAGCAACAGCAAAATGGAATAGATGAATTTTATATGGATTATATGAATTTTATATACTTTAATTTTTTTAATATAAATATAATTATATCTATTTTAATATAACAGTATAATCAAATTAAATTACAACTAAGTAACCAACAAATTATACGTATATATATATTTTTTTAATAAGAATTAAACTCAGTCTCTGGTTTAGAGCATATTTAAGTCTTTACGCAGACGAGTTTAGAACAGATTTTATGACCAGCCCTACGGTTCTGCATTTTGAAGTACATATAAAAAACTATAGCAGATACCATCTGCGCAAGACAGATTGGGTTTAAAACCTCATTGCCATTAAAGTTGCAGGATAGTCATACCAACACACAATACAACATTTTAAGGAAAAAAACGATATTAGTTGAAAGGCCAGGGAGCGAGGCAAACAAATATCCTACTTTCATTGACAGCTTGCCACAGGACATTTGAGATTTGGAATTGTTTTTGCTCGCCCAATTTCTGCTCTTAATCTTGTGTCTCTTGATGCAAAACTGATGGAGACCTGTGCCAAAAAGAAATTCTCTATTTGTTCAAGTTTTCTTCAAGCCTGTCAATGGCTGCACTCACACCGCTCTTCACTTCTCCACTTTGACCTGAATGAGCAGCAATATTCCCTTCATTCGCTTTCTCCACAAGTTTCCAGTGGATCCAGCCTGTCATAAAACACAAATTTCATGTAACATGTTAAGACATTCTCAATTAAATCTTTGACACATTTCACCATAGATTAACTACCCTTTCACTCATAATATACAGAAACGTTTAATCTGGCAATTATTTCAACATGGCAAAAGATGTTTCAAGGAATATTTTGCAAAAATCAAGTCCATTTTAGATTAAGATCCCAAAAACAGCAATTAGTTGAGATTTTATTGGAGACTTCCAAATTTCAAAAAGAGTTCCAATTAGAAACTAGGATAAGTGCTAATTCACTTCTCAAAACCCTCCAAAATATAAAAATTCAATGTATAAGGTGTGAAATAATTACCAAGAGGCAAACAGACCGCTGCTCCCAGAACTGAACCCAGCATCACATTCCTTAGACGCCACTTGAGAGATCCGGGCACTAGTATATAATTTAGAGAGAAGTAAAATGTCATATTAAGAGAGATTCATCAATTTCTTCTTCCTACATCCAATAAAGTTCAGCTTCGCCCGTAGAAAAAGTCGATCCTAAGGATATTTTTTTAACAAATCAACTTTTCTGTGGAAATTATTTAGAATAGGCACCTAATTAAGGAAAGAGATGGTGAAAATCTAATAATTTCAATAGGGTCTAAATTCTATCAAAAATGATGAAATTTGTAATTTATTATTTCAGTTCCACTTGGAATTCCTTATGAAGCTAACTTTCATCTGCTTGCAATTTTTATCATCTCCGAATAATAGCAAAGAATAAGTCAGTTGTATTTAAGGCATGAATCATTACTGATTAAACCAAATGTTGCAGCAGTTGCTGAACCCGCTCCTACTACATTGAAAACATCATGTAGGCCTCGTTTTTCAGCAAGCAAGTTTTGCAAACCATAAAATGCAGCAGTAAACATCCCAAGCCGTACTCCACCAACAATTGAACCACGAGTAACTCGAATGAACCTTTTCTCCATTGCATCCCTCATTAGTTGATACTGTTCACGCTTATCTGGAGTGCTCCCAAGCTTCAACATGACCTCTGCATCCTTGCTCTGGCAAAATGTGGGGAATTCTATTTAATTTAGAAAACAGTAAATATATAAATAGTTAAAACCAATGTCAATATCAATGAGGTAGAGTACTATCAATGTCAATATCAATGAGGTAGGGTACTATTAATGTCGATATCAATGAGTTGCAGAAAGAAAAAGCATCAGCATGAATGTGAAAAATAAAATACTACTCTGAATGCACAAAAACATACCAAAAAATGCACAAGTGGGAGAAAGGAAAGCCAGAAGCAATAAATTCACAAGCTAGATGATGCAGAAGAACTAAAATTATTGACAGAGAATTGGCAAACAGAGCATGCTATACGTTACATGTAAATTATATAAATTGACAAACTTCTTGTGAACCTCGGTACAACCACACGTTTTTACGTGTCCATTGTAATCATTTTTAGGTTTAGATACTGTAGATTGAGAGATGAACAGAGAAAAGTATTCTGGTTGCACACATTACAAAATCTCCTACCTATACCATGAGAAAATCTTATGCCAAAGGAAACTAATTACGTTAAGGATCCCACAAATCTTCCTAGTAAAAAATTCCCTATTAATTACAAATATTTCCTATTATTTATAAATCTTCCTAGTCACTTATTGTTTATTAATTATGGAGATAATACTAGCGACTTAATTAAAAAATAAATATTAAAAATCTAGATAAAATATTTCAACACTTCCCTTCAAGTTGGTATAAAAATGTCTTCCATTACCTTGGAAAACTAAACTGTCCAACTGTTTCTTGTGAAGCTCTTTAGTCAGAATATTTGCCACTTGATTAATAGATGGAACCAAATCTTTTGTTATGTCATGAAGAACAGGGTGCAGTAGCAGTTGGTGATTTTTTGTCACAGTATACCTTAATCGATAGCGGTATAGAAATCTTTAATTTTTCAAGAAGTTTCTTTAACCATAAAACTTCACAAACTCCATGAGCAACAAAACTGAATTCAGTCTTGGCACTACTTTTCTGGCCACCACATTTTTGTTTTTTACTTCTTTGCATGCCCAAGTTTTCTCCCCACAAAGGTGCAGTATCCTCATGTTAACCTTCTATCTGAGACACTTCCAGCCTAGTCAGCATTCTTATAAACCTCTATCTTTAGGTGAATGTGATTCCTAAAGAATAATCCTTTTCTACGAGTTCCCTTTAGATACCTAAGGATTCTATAGATTGTTTCAAAATGTCTTTTGACTTGAAGAATGTATAAATTGACTTCGTGATACTTGTTGCAACGGTAATGTCTGGCCGATTATGTGATAGGTAGACTAACCTAGCTACTAGTCTTTAATACTGTTCCTTATTCACCAAATCCTTTGCTTTAGCAACTTGTACTGCATTTCGGATTTAATAGAACTCTTGATTGCGCTACATCCAAGTATACTGGTTTCACTAAGTGGGTCAAGAACACACTCGCCTTTATCTACGAAGATTCCTTCTCTTGGATTTAGCAAACTCCATACCAAGGAAGCGCTTCGAATTTCTAAATCTTTAATCTCAAACTCCTCAGCTAGCTTCTTCTTTAGGGTTTCAATTTCTTCAAAATCATCTTATATGAAGATTATATCATCAATATAAACAATAAGTATGACCAACTTACCTGATCTTCAATGTTTATAGAACATGGTATGGTCAGCTTGACTTTGAGAATATCCATATCCTTTTGTTACCGTATTGAATCTTTCAAATCAGGTCATTGAGGATTTTTTAAGTCCATACAAGAATTTTTTAATCTACGAAGCTTTTTTTCTCCCAAGGTTTTGTGAAATCCAAGTGAAAGATCCATAAGGTTCTTTGAAGCTGCCATTTAAAAAAACATTTTTGCCATCAAGCTGATATAAAGGCCAATTTCTTTCTGCTGCTACAGAGAGAAGAACTCAAATAGAGTTAATCTTGGCCACCAGAGCAAATGTTTTTTGATAGTTTATACTGAAAGTCTGAGTGAACCCTTTTGCTACAAGGTATGCCTTATGTCTTGCAATACTCCCATCAATCTTGCATTTCATCGTGAAGGCCCACTTACATCGAACAATTGTCTTACTTCTTGGTATCAACAATTTCCCAAGTTCCACTTGAGAGTATCTAACTCCTCCTTGACTGCTAACCTCCAATACGGGTTACTTAGTGTTTCTTGAATTACTTTGAGCACAGAGACAACAGAAATATTTGATAAAAATATTTCTTCACAATTTTTTCGGTAGGATAGGCACTTTTCAATAGGATATTTTGCAAGATCAAACTCCTTTTCTAGTGGTTATAGGGAGATTTAAATCAGTAAAATCTATGCTTTGTAACAGGGTAAGATCAAGTTTGGGTTTTACCTGTGTTTCTTGGACACCATCATTCAGGTTCTTGATTGGTCTGCAGAAGTTATAGTTGCAACAGTAGTATTTTTAAGAAATTTCCTTCTAGTATAGACCGGAACCTTAGAATTTCTCTGTAGTATTTGTCCCATCGGATCTGATTTCAAAATATTTGGCGTCTATTTAAGACTTTCTTCATTTTTACTACTTTGCGTAGTAATATCCTGCTTCTTAAAAGACAAAATTACTTTAGGTAATGGTTCATAAATTTGTCAGAAATCACTTTTACTTACAATATTCTCTCCCTGAAGGTCATTTGTGCTAAAATAAGATGTTTTTTCCATGAATATCACATCCATACTTCTGTGAGTTTTTTTTTTCTTCTGTAACAGGATCAGAACACTTTGTATCTCTTTTAGTTAGGAGATTAACCAACAAAAACACGTTATTTTAAATTCAAAGTCGAGATTTGATTGAAAAATATATATGAATGAAACAAGTAATACATCCAAAAACCTTCAAAGGAATATCTGAATATATTCAAAAAATTGGAAAATTCTCCTTTAATATGTCTAGAGGAGTGGTAAAGTTCACAACTTGAGTGGGCATTCGTTTTATCAAATAGGATGTCATTAAAATTGCATCTCCACATAAATATTTTAGAATATTCATTGTAAACAAACTAGCCTAATGATTTTAAAAAATTGTCTATTTTTTCTTTCGACAATCCCATTTGTTAAGGAGAGTTACAGCATGCGAATTGATAAACGATGCCCATGGTTTTTTTCTAAAAATCCCCTAAACGTTCATTATGGTTCCGCTATTTGATCTAAGGATACACATATTTGTTTTAAACTGTATTTTAATCATATCATAAAAATGTTTGCAAAGTGTTTCAATTTCATATTTTTTGCTTCTGAGAAAAACCCAACATGTCTAGTATGATCATCAATAAACATTAGAAAAACCTTCTTTCTAAATAAAGTTGTAAGTTTAGAAGGTCTCAAGCATATCTATGAATTAGATAAAATGGGTTTCAGGGACAATAAGATTTTGGCACAGATGTACCCAGTGACCTTTTGATAAATGAGAAATTTCATATTGGTATATATATCTAATGAATTCAAGGGTTTTGGCATAATAAAATAAAAGGGAGAAGGGCATCTTAATGCGATGAGATCCCAATCTCAAAGCAAAACAAAAATAAGAGGGGATATGGCAAAGTCAGTAGACGCTCCGAACTTATTAGATTGACCGTTGTATGGAAACCTACGATGTCATAACTTTCAAATTCAGAAAAATCCTAGAATGAAAAATGGGCAATCCTGAGTCAAATCCTATTTTACAAGGACAAACAAAACAAGAATTAAAAGTGATGAAAAATTCAAACATGTAAACATGGAAATAAATGTCTCACATAAAGAAAACAAGGATGTCCTAGTCTAAGATGACATTGCATTATTTATTCTAAACTAGAATTGAACTCATACTGCTTAAGGCTTGAGTCTTTCTATTCTTGAAGGAAATCTCATCAAAATAATATAATCCGCCTATTTCTCTAGCTGTGACAATCATCATTCCCAAATACTGGTCCTAAAAGCACAAGGAGGGTCATAAAAAATAACACTATTAGAATCTTTAAAGAGTTTACTAACAGACAAGAGGTTACAAGTTTTGGAATGTGGAGAATAGATTTAAGATCTATATCCCTAGATGCATATCTTTGACAAGCTTTCCCTCGAATTTTCACTTCCCTAGGTCGCTAACAATATTGTTAAAACAAAATTGAGATGAAAGACTTGATATGCAATTTAAGCTCTTCAACTAAATCCAAACTTACAACCGAAGCTGATGCTTCCTTGCTGCCTCCATATAACATGCCTGCAAACACTCCTATGACAGTTGCTGTTCCCCAATTGACAGTTCCAGCCAATTTACGAGCATCCTGATTCAAAGCAGGTGATTTGAGCTTCTAAAATATGTATAACAAATTTCAGATAATCATTCCATGCTTGAACATTTAGGAAATTTACAAAACAGATTACAAAAAGACTAGCATACATAGAAATGCAGCACATAGAAACATCAACCGTAACCTTTGCGGATTGGCTTGGCCAGCTTAACTAGGAGCTGAATTCGATTGAGAACTACATAAACAATTGGATTTGAAGTTCACTGAATGAAGCAATCAGGCCTCTTGATGTATTTCAAAAGTATCCTACTTTTCCTTGTTATAAGATAAGAGAGCGAAGAAGCCCCAAAAGTGTCCTGTCTATTAATATTAAAATGAACAATAGCAAATAACTCCAGCACAAATCCAGTTGTTTAATTTTGTTGCAAAAAATGCAATGTAACAGTAACAAGAATCACAAGATCCCCAAGAACATCGACTTGGTAGTTCTAGGCCATATCTACTATATCCATCAAAATCCATAAACAAATTAGAAACAAAAGTTCAAGTATTACAAACAAAATAAGACCATTTAAGAATTTCAGAGAAGTAATCCTAAATTCCAAACGAAGAGTCTTCATTTGATGATCGAAATTGAAGGATAATCTCATATTCAATAATAAAATTAGACTGAGAGAAAGAAACCGTACGTTAGAAACCGTTCCTTCAGTTATTTCCCGGGCTTCCATTGTGACAAGGCGAAAGTAATAAGAATCTCAAATTTTCTCCATAACAAAAGAACGGGATAGTTCTGGGACTGATCCTGATCGTCCGCTTCCGTTTACGCACCAAAGGGCTTCCCTCAGCAAGGAAGCAAAGTTTGAGAAGATAGTAAAGTACGAATGAGTCTCTTGTGATCCGTAATTCACACCTGTTTCATCAAAAGAAATCTTTTATTAAGACTACACTAAACGTAACTTAGAGTAATCAAACAGAGAGGAGACTGTGTGAAAACACAAAAATAATGAATAATGGTTTGTTCGAAAGACAGAGAAAACAAATTAATTTCTAAAACAGAACTTTCATTTTCGACAGACGAACACACAAAATCAGAAATTTATCACAAACAATAAACAGTTTAGAATTCAATTTAAAATTGTCACACACTCACCACTATATTTTCACCTCTTTATTCGATTGATTCTTCACGCGCTGATCATCTCTTTCTCCTCTCGCGTTGTTGGACGTGCTTCCTATTTTCACTTCTTCGGCAGCTCCGTGTCCGCCCTTTCTTTTGTCGTCCCGTGGAGGCGGAAAACAAATAAACAGCATGCAAAACGACGACGTTTTCGGACAAAATGGGCGGATTTGGGTTTGGGCTATTTTCAGATTTGCCCCGGGTTTGTTCCATAGTTTAAATTTTACCTTTTTTTAAGTTTAATTTTATTTATTCCACAATTCAGTAAGCTTCAACATCAAACACTAGAATTTTTATCCTTCTTGCAAATCCAGAAAAGCAAAAAGAAAGTTGACAGAACCGCAAAAGCTAGAGAAATATGGTCTCCATTGACAAAAACAAAACACCCACAAATTAAGATTCCCTCCCAACATGTGAAAAAAAAGCTCCCTAAATAATAAATCGTCGTCTTCTCCACTATCCAAGCAAAGCATATCACTCCCTTTCTTTTCCTCTCTACCCTAAGCCATGACTCTTTCACTCCTCTCTTTCATCATCTTCTTCTTCATACTTTCACCCCCAGATCACTCCCTTACTTCTGCATCTTCCCACATCAACCCATGCCGATCCTACTGCGGAAACATAACCATCGACTACCCATTTTCGCTCCACTACGGCTGCGGCCACCCAGGATTTCGAGATCTCCTCTTTTGCATAAACGACATACTCATGTTCCATATCGACTCCGGCTCGTACCGAGTCCTGGAAATAGACTACGCTTATCACTCACTCACATTACACGACCCCCACATGTCAACCTGCGACACCATCGTCCTCGGCCGCAGAGGTAACGGCTTCGCCATCGAGCAATGGCGAGCTCCCTATTTCAATCCAACGGCTGATAATGTGTTCATGTTAATAGGCTGCTCCAGCCAATCTCCGCTCTTCCAAGGTTTCCCCGGGAAGCATTTGCCGTGCCGGAACGTTTCGGGGATGGGTTGCGAGGAGTACTACGGGTGTCCGGCGTGGGACTTGGTGGGTCATAAAAGGGTCGGGTCGTTTTTTGGGTCAGGGCCACCGGAGTGCTGTTCGGTGGATTTTGAGTCGATTAAGTCTGTAAATCTGAGCAAGCTTGGGTGTGAAGGGTATAGCAGCGCATACAATCTTGCGCCATTGAAGGTTGAGGGAGCGAGTGGTTGGTCGTATGGGATCCGGGTCAAGTACTCGGTTGAGGGGAAGGATGAATTTTGTGGAGCGTGTGAGGCGACGGGTGGCACGTGCGGGTTTGGAGACGATGGGGTTCGTCAGCTTTGCATGTGTGGGGCCGTTAATTCCACGTCAAATTGTGATTCAGGTGACCATCACGCTTGATTTTTCGATTTTTTAGTTATTATTATTACCTATTTTACAAGGACATGTAAAATTGATATATCTTTAAAATATAATTTCTATTTTGTAAAATTTATTTTTTTAATTGTTTTGGAAAAGAATTTAAATGAATTAGGATTTTACTAATTCATTTATATTCTTGAACACTTAGTAATTATATATTTTTTTCCAGAGTATAGAAAATAAATATTGTAAAATTATTTTAAATTTTAATTATATATATTTGTAACAGTTCGACCCGACCCCAATATAAATGATTTACACATTATTTTTAAATTATTAATATACATCGTTTGTAACAGAATAATTATTATCATTTATTTTAAGATTATAGTTAATATTGATGTCTCATATATTAATTATTTTTTTTTATAAAAGATGTATATATTATATAATTTTGCTGCCTATATAATATTTATTAATTTCTATGCTTAAAAATATATCCCTTCTTAAAGATTAGATTATGTAAGGATAAAGCAATTTAAATAAATCTAAAATTTGTTGGAACCTGCAGTTAGTTCATCATCGGGTACAGCACGATCAGTGGTGAACATGTTCACAGGTATGTATGTATCTTGCTTTTATTTTTGTTTTTGTTACATATAAATATATATATATATATTGTAACGGTTCCAAAAATTTAAATGAAAATGTATGTATAAAAAATTTTAAATGTGGAAGCGTAATAAAAATTTTGATTAACATCCCTTATACAATAAGAAAAAACGCATCCAACATATGAAAGAATAAGCTGATTAAAAGAAATACTCGAAATAAAAACTATAAATAGAACTATAAAGTATCTAAACGTCTAACTCGCCCTCTTCCTGTGGAACGGGCTCGGGAACCACGTCTTCCTGATCTGAAATGGTTAAATAAGGAATGAGTTACACTAGTTTAGTAAAAACATCACACTATCTCACTGCCACAGAAGTAAATGTTGGTAGAAGACAAAAAGACCAATGAAGTATAATTATTAACAAACTCATTTATCAATAATAAAAACTTTTACCGTCCACTTACCTCGGTGAGATTCATGAAAATATCATATGGAAACAATAACATTATAACCATCATAAAATCATATACGTTTTGTAACATAACACATGTTATGCTTTGCACTTCAATAATCAGACAACAAATTTCCTCTTTTACCAGCCTACTAGTATCCGTGGGGATCCATAGGGGGTCCCCGCTACACGTGAACCATTAACATTAATAATCTGATTGCAGGGCTGTCTTCATACCCTGTCCGGTATGGGCGCCAAAACCATGAACCTCAATACTCCGTCCGGTATGAGGGTGAAACGGGCCGTCCCCATACCCCGTCCGGTATGGCCGCCAAAACACATAAGGTCTCCATACCCCGTCCGATATGAGAGACCACGTTCCCGTTAGGGTTTCCTACGGACCCGGTCCGTCTACCATCTCCCAGGATATCTAGTCAGGCTGTCCACATTATCCATTTATCAATTCACATAATTTTTTTCCTATTTTTCTTGGTCTCAATTTTCCGATCATACACAAACACGTAAACCAATAATGAAATCCAAACAAAACAACATAACATCGGGTTCACCACAATTCAAACCATAATAAAAGAAATCATGATTCATGCATACGAAACCATAAAATAAATACATCAAATACCATACTGCATTTAATACTGAAAAATAGATCAAACAACAACTGACCAACAATATATCAGATTTCGATTTTCTTTTCAAAAACACTCCTAGAATCCAAAATTTCACCCCATTTTTCCAAAATTAATTTCAATTAAATCTCAAAAATAATTTTACCATATTTTATTATTATTATTATTATTATTATTAAATTAAATTAAAATCTTATAAATTAAATATTAAAAAATTAAATTAAAATTCTAATATATATATATAAATAATAAGAAAAAATAAAAATAATAAATTGGGTGTTACATGTATATATATATATATATATATGTTTCATAAAATTGAATGTAAAAAGATGATGATGATAATAATAATAATAATCTCTTCAAGATACCCAAAACACATTACTATATTTTAAAACAAAAGTTGGTTTTATCTATTAATTATAATACAATTTTATATTTCAGTAATTTTTGAGATATGCAAATTACAAAATAAAACTTATATTTTGTATTTTTCCTTGACGGACAAATTTAAAAATATAAATTCTTAAAATATATTTTTAATTAATATAGTATGTATATGTTTGAAATTGAAATTTGCAGGTATTTTTGCGAGTATTTCAATATGGATGACAGCAACCAATAGCTTCCGCTTCAGATAACTTTTAAATTATATCTTTTATTCGAAAAAATTAGTCGTATAAGTATTAATTTATTTCACATTGTAAATTTAGTACGAGTTAATATTTATATGTGTAATTTTATAAACTTTTATTTTTGTTTATAGAATTGCATTTATCATTTATTTAAAATTTAAATGGTTAATTAAGGTGATTTTCTTTCTTTTGAAATTTTATTATTAAACTGCATTTGAGTTTCTAAATTATGACTTGTATTACAATTTAACATTTTATTTTTATGTATTCTAAAATAATTTGAATTGTCCCCAAATTAATCCAAACGTAAGAAAGAGAAAATTGTGTGTCTACACGTGTGTGTGTGTGTGTGTGTGTGTGTGTGTGTATACATATGGTTTTAATTGATTTCTTAAACATATTTTGATGCATGAAATGATTCTCATTTTTTTTAACTATTAATTATTTTCAAAATTAACCGTATTTACCATTTCAAGCGGAATAATTTTATCTACATAATTTAGTATAAATCTATTTACAGAAATAAATAAATAAAATATTAAATTTCCCAAATTTATAAAGTTATTTTTTAAAAAAGAAAACTTCAGTATTTTTGTTATTTAGTTAAATACACAAACATAATTTTAAATTATTATATTAATACATCTTGAAATTATTGTATAAGTTAAGAATGTTAGATCATTTTATTATGTGAGCATATATCATATTTTGTAGTAAATTGGTGTATTTTCATTAAATACACATTAAATAAATAAGATTTTGGAGAAATTGGTGAAGAGCATAAATGTGTTCGGAGAACTGAAAAAAGAGAGCTTAAGTTTTGTGAAATGAAAAAAAAAAATGAGGATTAATTTATAATAAGGAATCACAATGGTATTTATACACCAAACATAACTTAATACTATTTATAAAATTAACCCTAAATTAGGAGTATTTATTTTTTAACCCGTTATTTACAAGTAATTACAAAGATCATATCTATTCCAATACCCCCCCCCCCCTTTATACACCAAACATAAATTAATACTATTTATAAAATTAACCCTAAATTAAGAGTATTTATATTTTAACACGTTATTTACAAGTAATTACAAATATCATATCTATTCTACCCCCCGGCTCAATTGGAGCTTACAAGTTTTGAAAATCCAACTTGCCTAGAACAGTTTGAAATTGAGAAGTAACAAGGTGTTTGGTAAAACAATATGCCAACTAATGAGATGAGAAAATGAACGATAACCAAAGAAGACAATCATAAATATTTTGCCAAACCACATGACAATTAATTTCAATATATTTTGTACATTCATGAAAGACAAAAATCTCAACTATCTTGATAATGATAAGTTATCACAATACAACAAGGCTGTGTACACTCATAAGTGCACGGTACTCAAACTTCAAAAATGATCGAGATATAGTCTATTACTTCTTAGTTTTCTAATAGACAAGCGTATCATCAAGAAAAATACAAAAGCCTGTAAGACTTCCTTGAGTGGCATAAAAAGCCTAGTCGGATGTCCGGTATGAGGGTGAAACAGGTCATCCCCATACCTCATCTGGTATGAGTACCAAAATACTAATCCTCGATACCCCGTCCGGTATAAGGCAACGTTCACGGTAAGGTTCCTTATGTACTCGGTCCGTTCACCATCTCCCAGGATATCCAGTAAGGCTACCATTCATTCATCCATTCACTTAATCAAGCAATTTTTCATTTACATTTAATTTTTAATTTCACAATTTAACTGTAAATCATGCAAAACAAACAATACATGCATCAAGAAAACACAACCGAATCATCTTACCAATTTCAGTGTATTATCATGCATTCGAAACTGTAAAATTAAACAATTAGTTAAAACATGACAACCAGTAATAAATAATCGGTTACTGCTCCATTAGTAACCTGTAATTAATTACTAATATTTTTTAAATTACGAAAAATACTGTATTATTTATAATTAAACTTCAATTCTATAATAGAGAATAAGGTGAGGAATTTTTACTCGCATCGATGTATGAAACACTAAGCTTTCAGTTGCGCCTGTTGGCAGTCTCCGGATTTCCTGAATTTTTCTTTGAAGGTTAAAACATGCTTCAAGTACCTAAAAATACCCTAAACAATCCAAAACCAGTGTTAAAAACTTTTTTCGTCCAATTTTAGAATTCCGGCACGGCACTGCCGCTTGCAGTGACGGTTTGTCTCGGACTGGCCGTTTTCGGCCAGTTTTGACCGATTTCGGTCGGTTTTATACTCATCCATACGAGAAAACAAGTTAAAGGCCTCGGTTGGCCGAAAAAAGTCAAAAAACAATAACTCATTGGCGGCAAGATTTTCCAGTGCGGAAGCTCTGCCGGTTAACCTTCTCGGTTGGGCATTTTTATTCGGTCAACCTGTAGAAAACAGAATGGTAATTATAACAGTGAAAAAATCGCACGAAATGGGAAGCGAGAAGGGGCTCATCGGAGGTAGTTTTTAGTTTTTTCTACGGCGACTGCAACGAACTTTACCCGCAGTTTTCGGCTCATTCGTCGGTCCTTTTGATCCGATTTTACCATGAGAGTGTTTAAAATCAAACTTCAAGCGAATAGAATTTTTTTACCTTTTTTAGCAGTCGTAGGTTGCTCCGACGCGGCAGTCAGCTTTCTTCTCCAGCGACTGGTTCTTTTTCTCTGGTGAGGGACTAGCGATTAGGGTTAAGGTCGGTGTGAAGTAAGGTATTTATATTTGTCTCCCTTTAATCTGGGTCGTATATCGTGTTTGATCTCGACTGTCTGATCGCGTTTAAAGAGAAAATGAATCTAAACCGTTTATCGCGATTTGATGTAGACTGTACGATTGCGTTTAAAGAGAGAATGAATCTGGGTCACTCATCGCGTTTAATCACAACCGTCCGATCGCGCCTGAGGAGGGAACCGATCTGAACTATCTATGCGTGCGGGAATAAATCTGGATCATCCGATTGTTGATACGTGGATTGCCAGCATGGCCTCCCGTGCGGCACTGAGTCAACGTGTCTTCCCACGCGGCGTGATCCGATTCGTCGGGACTGCTGACTAGGCGTTTTACGTGGTACATTTTTTTTAAATTGCGTTTTGATCCTTAGTTTCTAATTTTTCTTTCAATGGTAGTAAACGTTATTTGACCAGCAAATTTGAGATGAATTTTAAAACTACCGAATTGGTGGTATGTGACCGGTAAATTATTTTTTTCCCCTTATACTCCAATATAATATATTTAATTCTAATTTTATCATCACAAATTATTAATTATTTTATTAAATATAAAATTCAATTTAATTATATGTAATAATTATTTATTTAAATACAAATGTAATTATATTGGTAAACAATTTTTTTCATTACGTATTTTTTATATACTATTTACTATTACATATAATAGGTAGGGGTAAATTAGTAATTTGATTAAAAAATACAAGCATATCATCCAAATAAAAATATGTCATTAGCATACAATCATACAAATATAAAAATATTTAATCCGCGCGAGGTTAAGATGGAAACCTGCAGTTCTCTTGTTCTCCAGATGGATTCTGATCTAAAAAAAAGAAGCAGAAGGAGAAGCGGAAGAAAAAGAGGTCGAAGAAGAAAACATTACTGCAACAACATGATTACAAAGCCCGCCAGCGACTGTGCGTGGAGGGGCCAATCCGTAAAAATTTTATTTTCACGAGGAGGAAGCAGAAAAAAACTGCTTTAAAAAATATATGTATACATATATAATAAAAAAATTTGATTTTATGGGGAGGTAGAAGCAGGAGAAAACTGTTTCAGAAAAAAAAGATATATACATATATAATAATTGATGTATATATATATATATATATATATATATATGAAAAAGAAAAAGAACTACTTTTTTTAAAAAAATAATAATAATAAGCTAAATTTTATTCTTGGAGACAAAATTGATTGAAGGTGAGGGTATTGTCAGGATATTAAGAGTAAAAAAAGAGAGAGATAATAAAAAGAATAAATTAGTTTTTTACAATTAACAATTAGGGTTAGGATTAGGGTTAGGGTTAGAGTTAATATTTTAAATTTACTTCACAGCACTACCGCTGCATTAATTTTGACAATGATAATAACTGTTTTAATTGCTTATATACTGTAAGGGCTCCGGAAATTAAAAGGAAACGCATATATAAAATTATAAGTGAGGAAGCGAAATAAAATATTATGATTAACATCCTTTACACAATAACCAAAACGTATTAAATGTATGAAAGAATAAGTTAACTAAAGTGAATATTAGAAATGAATACTATAAGAAAAACTATAAAATCTTTAGGCATCTACTCGCCGTCTTCCTGCGGAACGACCTTGGGAACCAAGTCATCCTGATCTGAAATGGTTAAGTAAGGAATGAGGTACACTAGCCCATTAAAGAATGTCACACTATCTCACTGTCACAGAAGTAAAGATTAGTAGAAAACAAAAACGACAAATGGAGCATAATTTATAACAAATTCATTTATTAATGATAAAAACCTTTACTATCCACTTACCTCGGTGAGATTCGTGAAAATAACATATGGAAACAATAACATTATAACTATCATAAAATCATATACACTTTGTAACATAACACATGTTATATTTTTGCACTTCAATAATCAGACAACAAATTTCCTCTTTTACCAGCCTACTAGTATCTATGGGGATCCATAGGGAGTCCCCGCTACACGTGAACCATTAACATTAATAACCTGATTCCAGGTCCGTCCCCATACCCCGTCCAGTATGGGTGTCAAAACCACAAACCTCAATACCTTGTCCGGTATGAGGGTGAAACGGGCCGTTCCTATACCCCGTCCGGTATGGGCGCCAAAATACATAAGGTCTCCATACCCCGTCCGATATGAGAGACCACGTTCCGATAGGGTTCTCTACGGATCCGGTCCGTCCACCATCTCCTAGGATATCTAGTCAGCCTGTTCACGTTATCCATTTATCAATTTACATACATTTTCTATTTTTTTCTCAGTTTTCTGTTTCTCACATAATCATGAATATTTAAACCAGTAACGAGCATCCAACAAGGCAGGCATATCATCGGATTCACAAAATCAAGCCATAATGAAGTAAACAGTGATTCATGCATTCAAAACCATAAAATAAATAGATCAGATACCATAATGCATTTAAAACTGTAAAATAACTAAAACAGCAACTGACCGAAAATATATCAGACTCGGGCTCTATTAGCAACCTTAATTAATTATACATATCTATTAATTCACGAAATGCGGTTTTATTATTTATTGAGCTTTAATACTGTGATAGGAAATAGGGTGAGAAATCCTTACTTATTTCGGGGTCTGAAATCGGCTCTACAATGTGCCTACGGGCTGTCCCTAAATTCCCTGAATTTTCTCTAGGAAACTGAAACGCACTACCGGTACCTGCATGTGTCCTAAAAAATTCTGAATCATACCTAGAGCCCCTTTTTGGCCAATATCAGAATTTCGGGACGGCAGCTCTGCCGTGCTCCGGCGACGGCACCACCGCCCGCGGCGACGATCCGCCTCGGGTTGGCCGTTTTCGACTAAACTTGTATTGGTTCCTGCGATAAAACAACCCTAGGGCCATCGGTGGGCCAAAAAATCACAAAAAACTAAGACTTACTGGCGACGGAGCTATCAGGAGTGGCGGCTTCTCCGGCGCGAGTCGCGGTTTGATGTTTTGCTCCAGTCAACCTGTAGAGAAAAGGACGGTGATCACAGTGGTGTAAAAATTGCATCGAACGGGAGCCGAAAAGGGTCTCATCGGAGGCAAAAATTGAGAGAAGTCGTGGCGGCGCCGCTAGATTTCGACCGTATTTTTCGACCGATTGGCCAGTGGTTTGGCTTTGATTTGGTCATAAGCGGATTCAGTATCGAAAAACGAGTCAATGGGAGAAAATTTACCTCGTTTGGCGGTCGGACAGTTCAGATCAAAAGCGATTGATGGCCTAGATAAAAAACAGACGGATATAAATAACCCCATCCACACCAAACCCTAACTCTAGCCGCCAGACCCCCTCGCCGGAGAAGAAGACCCGGCTGCCGGAAGGACACCGCCACCACCCGTTGTCGCACAGGAGCTTTTTCCAACTACCAAAAAGGTAAGAATTTCTCCTTTTGCTCAAAATTCAATTTTAAGCTCACCCATGGTCAAATCGGAGCAAAAATGTAGCGCCTGGGGAAATTTAAGAAGAAGAGAAAAAAAAAATGCACATGCCACGTCAGCAGCCACGTCAGCAGACCCAGTCAGCAGTCCTGGCCAACCAGGACCTGCCACGTGGTAAAACCATGTCGACCGGAGACGGGCCACGTTGGCGATCCGCGTGCGCGCGATCGGACGGTCCAGATCAATCGCGCGCACGGACGACCCAGATTTAATCGCACGGACGGCCCAGATTTAATCAAAAACGGACGGCCCAGATTAAATCAAAATGGACGGCTGAGATCAAAAGGAAAAAGGGTATAAATAAGACCCCCACACCAGACCCCAAACCCTAGTCGCCTGCCCTCGCCGGAGAAGACGAACCAGAAGCCGGCCACCGCCACCCGCCGCCGCACCGGAGGGATTTCCGACCGCCGATCGAGGTAAATTTCATACCCCGACTCGTTTTTCTACGCTGATTTCCCCAGTGGCCAAATCGGAGCCAAAATCCTGGCCAAACAGCCGAAAAATACGGCCGAAAGCCAGCGGAGCTGCCGCGCCCCTCCTCGGTTTTTGCCTCTGATGAGGCCCTTCTCGGCCTCCGTTTAATGCAATTTTTATACCACCGTGATCACCATTCTTTTCTCTACAGGTTATCGGAGCCGAATCATCAAAACACGAACTTCACCGGAGAGCCGCCGCACCCGAGAGCACCGTTGCCGATAAGCTTCGGTTTTCTGTAAATTTTCGGTCCCCCGAGGGCCGTAGGGTTGTTTTATCGCAGGAACCAATGCGAGTGTGGCCGAATTCAACTGGAAACGGCCGAAAACGGCCAACCCGAGGCGAACCGCCGTCGCCGGAGCACGGCGGAGCCGCCGTGCCGGAGTTGCGATATTGGCCGAAAGGGGCCCTAGGCCTAATTTGGGATTTTTTGGAACACGTGCAGGTACCTGTAGTGCGTTTCAGTTCCCCGGAAAAAATTCAGGAAAAATTAAGGACAGCCTGCAAGCGCACTGTGAAACCGTGTTCGGACCCCGAAACGAGTAAGAACCCCTCACCCTATTTCCTATCACGGTTTTAAATTTCAATAAATGATAAAACGGTATTTCATGAATCAACGAATGTGTGAAATTGCTTAAGGTCGCTAATGGAGCCCGAGTCTAGTGTGTTTGTCGGTTAACTGTTATTTGGCCTGTTTTACAGTTTTAAATGCAGCATGAGGTTCGATGTTTTCATTTTATATTTTCGTGTGCATATTTTACTGTTTTATTGATTATGGATTGAATGACCGGATATTGATGCTGTATGTTGTCTGTTTGGCATAAATTATCGTTTTGCTTGTTTGTATGTGATTGATAATGCTGACTGAGGAAAAAGGAGAATGAAAGATTATGTAAATGGGAATTGTATAATGTGGTCAGCCTGACTAGATATCCTGGGAGATGGTGGACGGACCGGGTCCGTAGGGAACCCTATCGGGATTGTGGTCTCCCATACCGGACGGGGTATGGAGATCTTACGTGTTTTGATGCCCACACCGGACGGGGTATGGGGACGGCCCTGGAATATGATTTCAAGTGTTAAGGGTTAACGGGTAGCGGGATCCCTATGGATCCCCATGGATACTAGTGGGCTGGTAAATGAGGAAAATATGTTGTGTAACGATTGAATTACGAAAAGCTTGATAGGTATTATGTTATACAGTTTATATATATGGTTTCATGATGATGATGATGTTGTTGCTTTCGTATATTGTTTTATGAATTTCACCGAGGTAAGTGAATGGTAAAGGTTTTATTATTAATAAAATGATTTGTTGTAAATTATGCTCCATTGGTCTTTTTGGTATTTTTTACCCACCTTTACCTCCGTGATGGTGAGATATCGTGATGTCTTTACTGGGCTAGTGTAGCTCATTCCTTATTTAATCATTTCAGATCAAGAGGACATCGTTCCCGAGCCGGTTCCGCAGGAGGACGACGAAGGGGACGCCTAAAGACTCCATAGTCATATTCGTAGCTTTTACTTTCAAGTTTCTCCTTTAGGTAGTTTGATCTTTTATATTTTGTGAGCACGTTTTTGGTTTTAGTGTAAGGGATGTTATTCAAATTTTGACTTCGCTTCCGCATTTGATATTTTTAATATACATTTCATTATGAATTTCCGGGGCTGTTACAAAAAAGACCAGCCAATTGACCGAAAAACACCGGTAAAGTCCGGTGCCACCGCCGTGGAAAATTTCACAAAACGCCTTCGATGAAGTCATTCCCGATTCCCATTTTGTGTAATTGTTCTACCGTTGTGATCATTGTGCACTTCTCTACAGGTTGACATGAGCAAAACACCCAACCACAACGTGAGCCGGAGGAGCCGCTGCACTAGAGAGTCCTGCCGCCAGTGAGTTTCGATTTTTTATATTTGTTCGGCCAACTAATGTCCTTTAACATATTTTCTCGCAGGAATTGATACAAAATCAGCCGAATTCAGCCGAAAAATGTCGAAAACAACCGACCCAAGGTGGACTGTCGCTGCAGGCGGCAGCGCAGTCGCTGGAGCACGGAGGAGCCGCCATGCTGGAATTTAAAAATTGGCCAAGTGGGCTCCGAGAGTATTTTGGGTTTATTTGGGACATTTATAGGTACTATTAGCGCGTTTTAATTTCCGAAGAAAAATTCAGGGAACCCAAAAATTGCTCATAGGCGCAGTCGAACAACTTAGCTTTTCGGATATCAAATCGAGTAAGGATCCCTCACCCTATTTCCTATCAAAAAATTAAAGTTTAATAAATAATAATATGGTATTTATGCAAATTAAATAAATGTGCATAATTAATTATTGATTATTAATGGAGCCCGAACTGAAAATTGTTCTCTGTTAATTTCTGTTGATTTATTTTACAGTCTAAAAGTATGATGGTATCTAGTTTATCAATTTTATGGTTTGAATGCATGAATTGTTGCCTTACGTGACTACTGTTTGATTGAAAAATTGATACATGATTGCATTCCCTTATGCATGTTTGTTTACTTATGTGATCATGGTTGATTTGGAAAATGGAGACTAAAGAAAACGGAAAAGTTGTGTGATTAAATAAACAGATGGAACGACAGCCTTACTAGATATCCTGAAAGATGGTGGACGGACCGGGTATATAGGGAACCCTACCGTGAACGTTGTTTCATACTGAACGGAGTATGGAGACTTGATAATTTGGCGCTCATACCGGACAGGGTATGAGGACGGCCTGCTTCACTCTCATACCGAACGGGGTATTGAGTTTTAATAATTTGGCGCTCATACCGGACAGGGTATAGGGACGACCTGTAATTGAGATTGTTAAAGGAAATGGGTCACATGTAGCAGGGACATCCCTATGAACCCCCATGAATACTAGTAGGTTGGTGAAAATATGACAATTATTGTTTGGTTATTTGACGATGTGTATAGATTTATGAAATGTGCTATGTTGTTTATCCTACATGAAATTATGATTCGTATGATATTATTGTCTACATAGATTGTTTTCATAAATTCTACTGCGGTAAGTGAACAGTAAATGATTTTATGATTGATAAATGAATTTACTAAATTTAGTGCTCCATTAGTCATTTTTGTTTTTATATCCACATTTATTTCTGTGTCGGTGATATAGTGTGATATCCTTACTAGGTTAGTGTAGCTCATTCCTTATTTAACAATTTCAGATCAAGATAATCAGGTTCCAGAACTCGATCCGCAAAAAAATTGCGAGTAGATGCTAGATATTTCCTTTTTTTCGTTTATTTTCTTATTTCTTATGTTTCTTTCAAAATGGTGAATTCCGTAATATTGTTTAGTATTTTTAGGTTATTGTGTAAGAAATGTAAATCTTAACCCTTTTATTTTGCTTCCGCACTTAAGTTATTATCTATTTTCTTTGGGTATTTTCGAGGTCGTTACATAAGTTTTTTTTTAAGTACACTATATATTAGGGTTTCTATTTACGATAGATCCTAGAAACAGAGAGGAAAAAAAAAGCTAAAGCCATTAGTTACAAATTTATAAATCGCATAATACTAATAAAATATAAAACTATGAAAATAGAAAGTCATAGAAATAATTGATGGTAGTAAGTTCATGAAACACTCAGAAGCATCATGTGAAATTTCAATTATCACTACCGGTTTAATCAACCTATCAAACAATTCTTTTTTGTGCAAGATAGAACCAGAAAAAGAGGAGACCAAGACGCACTCAAGAGTAAAATCTCAGTTCGACCTGATTTAAAGGCAACCAACACAATTTTTAAACTAGCACCTGCAGCAATGAACGGTGAACGCTAGTTAGGTCCATGGATCATGGATGAAGAATGGCGACAGTAATGACTGTTCCATTCAGTAAACAGAAAGATTCAAGAGAAAATATGAAGAAGCTAATTAAAGTTCGAAGACAAGGAGATATGGCAAACGATAATTGAAAGTCGAGTATGAGAAAATGTGAGAGGGGGAAAGACACTGAGATTGCCAAGTTGCTAGAGAAACGTTGTTGTATTTTATTATAAAACAATGCAGGTCTTGAACTGATAATTCTGCCCCGAATTTTTTTTGTAATTTCTGTAATGGCCACTGTTAACTTTAGAGTATGTTTGGATGACTTTCAAGATGGTTGATTAATATATGATATTGTATGATAATAGCAGAGTATGATAATAATAAAGTTATAGTATTTTAAAAATATTATATATTAATGTATGGTAATAACAGTTATTTTTGTTTAAATTGATAAGATTGTATGATTGTATATTTGATCATATTATCTATTTTACTCCTGAAATAATAAATAAAAAAATAAAAAATATATATAGTTAAATATTTTATATACCTATATATATAAATAAATATAGATATATGTACGTATATAATTAAATATATAATATATATAATTAAATATAATTAAATGAAATGAGGGTATAAATGTAAATAATAAAAAAGAGTAAGAATATAAATAGAAAAAAAATCATTTAAACCTCACAGCATCACTGATTCAGTAGTTTGAAAAAGGGAGAAAATTGTGATTTTAAGAAACATGCAACAACCACAAAAAACTTATATATTGTGGTTGAAAATACAAACAAATAAGGTAAAATCATGAAATTATTATAATATATATTAATAAACTATCATCTAAACACATCATTAATTTTAAACACATCATTAATTTTAATTTATAATGCAATATCTTAATTTTATTTAAAAAAATTTATGTTTATTCTTTTAATATTTAAACAAAATTTTTATATAAATATTTTACTTATTGTAAAATTTAAATAAGAATAAAAAAATTATTTTAAAAACTTTCCTCTAAATTTAGAAGATAAAATCCAAATTCTTTAATTAATTTTACAAATAAAACTCTAAATTTGTAAGTAAATTATTTATTTTCTTACGTTTACTTATTACATATGGTGTACCCATTCACAAAAAACTTATCAAACTCAAGTTTAAACTACAAAGTAACCTCCATCTCCACCTCCATGAATTCCTTATTGATATCAAAGTACAAATTGGAATTCTAACTGTTTATTGTAATCTTACACTGGATATATTTGGAGTCAAACTGGCATAATGGGAAATGTTCTAGCCTGTAAATCTACTCTTAACAAGGTGAAGACCAACATGTAAATTTCCTTTTCCAGAAAAAAATTCAGGGTTTAAGAATGCAGAATAATTTAGCTTGTATCTGTGTAATCCACGGCCGATGTTCCGCTCTTTGAATGAATTTACCATTCTTGCAACCTTTTCTGCCGCCATTGACAACAATTTCAGGCACCCCTTGCTATATCAATCTCCTAACATCTTCTGCAATTGTCATACCAAGGAATAAGACAGAGTACAATCTCAAGACAGGTAATATGAGCTCACAACCAGACTTCACTTACATTCGAAATTTCTATCCATGAGTCGAGTGTCTGAACAGCTTTCCCTGATAATTGAACCTCACGAGCCAAGGTCACTCCTTCAGCCAGGGTGCTAACACGACCACTAACCAAGAGAGCTGCCGCTGCATTTATAATCTAACCAAATATTGTGTAATCAGTACTCTTTTCATCGTATTACTTGAAAGTGTAATGCATGCTGTATGTTATGTAACTAGAGAGATGAGATTGAGAGCATTCATTTGAGTCTTGAGGTAAGTAGAGCGTCAAAACTCACAAGGGCATCTGCAATTGCTCCTCTTTCTCCTGATAGTACACTCCTCAATACCTTGGCATTATACTCCGGACATCCACCTTTTAAGCTCTCAAGAGTGCAACGAGGAATGCCAAAATCCACTGTTCAATACACATTTACCGGGGTGTATTACTATCCAAACAGGAATTGAAATGGTCGACTCAAACTGTGATATCACACCTACCAAACAGCCTCATTCCACACTACTTAAGACATAATTGCAGTTGACCTGCTTTTATTTACTCCGGAAAAGGAGGCAACTATATTTAGGATCTTACATGGATCAAATTGAAACTTCTCTATATTTCCTGGGGTGACATCAAGGATCAATCCTGGTCCTGTATTTGGATCATTATGGAGATATTAGTATGATCAAAAATCATAACGGCATATTGAGGAAAGAAAGTTCACAATTCTGGGAGGAAGAAATCTAACCAAGGGGGCTCATTTCATCCAAGCCAACCGAATGGACAACCAATGCTCTTTTCATGCCAAATCTCTGAAGAGCTTTAGCCATCTTGAGGACCTATCAGTTAAAGTAAAAGTGCTCTTAGATAAAACAAGATCGAAAAATATTCTGAATTGCAACCTAGAGCTTTATGTGACGTACACCAAAATATGCTTTCATGCTCTTTACGGTGAGTTGAACAAACAGCAAATGAAAACAATAAGATGCCACTATGATTTCTAGTAGATAGTAAATAATTAAAAGATTAACTAAAATATCACCTAATGCATCAGACTTGGAATCAAAAACATATAGTATACTCTTAAAAGCAAAGAAAACAAGAGCTCACACCACGAGAACTGTTGAGCCCTATAAAAAGCCTGCTCTGACATAATGAATGTACTAATCATCAGAAATTGAGGACAAAAATATTAATATTAACACAGTCGATATGGGTTAGATAAGTTTTATATGATTCATAAGTCTTCTTAAATCCAAAACAAATTGGCATTTTAGGCAAAGGTCTGGTATGAAAGGTACCAGACCGTTGCCTAAAATGCCAATTTGTTTTCTTTCTCTTCCTTTTTTGCTCCTTCCTCAGAAACAATAAACTTTGAGCATCAAACCCCCATTGAGGTTCTCATTAATTTAATCTTCATTCTTACAAGAAAAAGAAGAGCTAGAAATGAAGAGAGAGAGAGAGAGAGAGAGACTAGTTGTTGCAA
Organism: Carica papaya; assembly: GCF_054855325.1. Classification (NCBI taxonomy): domain Eukaryota; kingdom Viridiplantae; phylum Streptophyta; class Magnoliopsida; order Brassicales; family Caricaceae; genus Carica; species Carica papaya. The sequence goes on from NC_142317.1 coordinate 17,211,770, forward strand.
CCTCTGTCATATATAGAAATAGAAATAGCAATAGCAAATTCAAACAAGGGCACTATGAATTTTTTCCAGTTTGGCTCTATGTTGATCAGAGACCTTCCAAGAAAAGAATTGCCAAAAAAACAGAAATGACAGAAACCATGTCTTCCTTCGCCCTTATACATGAGGCCAAAGTATATAAACAACTGTTTAAAATGATTCACAGTAATTTACTAAGCTCCTAATTCTGCCTGTTAATGTCATCTGTTTTACAAAACCAAGAACCAAGTTATGCACTCAGCACCATAAGAACCATAAAGAGTTAGTCAACTACTTGCTTCCTTCTGATTTATCAATGTAATATGTAGTAAGTTCCAAAATCAGAATTTTCATGACAATCGAAAGCCACAATATAGAAAATCCATTTCCATGAAAAGGAGATCTCAAGAAAAAGTTTTATATGAAATGCTGGTTTGAGGAGTTAGAAATGAAGATTGTGGAATCAAAATCCAAATTGAAATTGTTAGAACATGATTACTTAAGAACCATGTTCTTAGGATGTAGGCCTAACTAGGAAGAATCAAATTAAGCATAAGTATACTGTGAAAAAAAAATATATAGAGACTAGTGCTTCTAGTTGAAAAATAGACATTACTAACAAATTATTCAAGTTAGTGTAAAGAAATATTAGTTTTATACAGGTGTTTCTGATGAGTTGAATCCAACTTCACAGATAATCTTTTTACTGTGGTTATCAAATTAAAGACTTCATCAGAAAACACTTACCAGATCTTCATTGTATACACCGACAACAGCAAAAGGTACTCTTGCAGGATTCAACATAGGGCCCAATACATTGAATACAGTTTTTACTTTGAGTTTCTTTCTAACGGGTATGACAATCTTCATCGCAGGGTGATACTTTGGGGCCATCATGAAACCAATTCCTACTTCATTCACACATCTTCTTACACCCTGAACTCCCAGGTAAGTAACAAAAGAATCAGACCACCAAATGAGTTTCAATATCCAAAATATTACTCTATTTTCACTTATAAAGAACACTGTAATAAGATATTGGAAGATGGAAAGTCACCTAGCCACGTTGTTGATACACCTTCATATTATGAAACAAATTAAAAGGAAAGGAAGCCCCATCAATTGGAGATATGCCCATATAGAGCAAATAATCACTTCATTATAGAACATACATTGGCGTAAGGTTCTTAAAATAGCAGATCTATTCCACTGAGTTTTTTTATCTAACAAGAAAAAAATTCAATTCAGCAACATGAATAAAGAAGTCTTAACTCAACCAGTGGTTGCAGTCCGTGTTTTGACTGGCACTCATTTCAAAGTATTTGCTAATGGTAAGAATTAGGGTTTTCCACACTATTAATGACCAAATGGACAAGAACTAGAGGACAAGGAGATAGATGGTTAAATAATGAAATGGAATGAACATAATAGAATATAGGATAATGAAATGCAATGTAAAACATTCTACCTTGTTTTGATACGTTAATAATGGAACCGAGTGAGTTACTTGGATAGGGTGCAAATGTAGGAATATGAAAAAGTTATGTCCTAGATTTTCTATCCCTCTCCATCTCCTCCCCCTCTCCCAAACAGAAAGTAAACGAAGTTGGAAGCGTCCCTTGATGAAACTAGCAAAACACCTACTAGTATGATGAGAATGCGTGGTGTGAATGTTCTAGTCTTGGCAATTCCAATTTATGCATATAACATTCTTTCCAAGTGCCCCTGTTCAATTGATGATTGAAAGGCCTTGTCTTAGATAATATCAACTTCAAAGTGATTGCTACAGAATTAAATAAAGCTTGCACTTCGTTAATTAATAAAAGGACAGTGGAAAGGCATCATGGCATCCTATGATCATTACGCAGCAAAACACCAAAGAGTATCGTGAAACTCCCCTTAATCACACTCTCTATCGATTCTCTAATGTTAGCTCCTTACAGAACTCTTTATTACAAGTTGTAGCTTTTGCATAGGAGAGCTGCAGGGCAGCTGAAATCTGCATTAAAGAATATAATATATAGTTTATACTAACCAACCTCTGGTCCCAAGTCAATAGCCACACCAAGTGCCTCTAAAACATCAGCACTTCCACATGAAGAAGAGCTGGAATAATTTCCTTGCTGCAAAGCAGACAATCAAGAAATATTAATAATTGAACCACAGAATACAGTTGTCGATATCATATTCACAAAACTAATAGCCTTAAATTATAAAAATTATAAACCTTTGCTACTTTTGCCCCAGAAGCTGCAGCAATGATTGATGCCCCAGTTGAAATATTCACCGTGTTCTTACCATCACCGCCTGTTCCAACAATGTCAACTGCATTATCCAATCCTTCTACCTTCCTGGCATGATTTATCATAGCCCTTGCCAATCCCACAACCTGTTAACATAAAATTGGATAATCATTTGCATTTTCACAAAGAAATGATAATGGTATATTGATTAGAGATTGCTGCTGTTTGCATTTCCTGTTAAAATCTGCAATTACCATTAGCAATATCCCTCCTATCAGAACCTCCCTTGTTCATGTTTTTACACTAACAAGTACATTTCTCTATCTGAGTCCACCTAAGAAAATATTGATATGTTCTTTGCCAGTGTTGAAATAAACGTGAAAAAGCACCAGAGTGCTTTCACTCATTCAAAAAAGATAAATTCTTATCCACATTTGCATAAAATATTTATTTTAAAAAATAAATATTTTATTACTTTCATTACTTTAAATATATTGTTTAATATTGTTAATATAAGACAACATTAAGAGATCAGTTAAGTAAATTAGTTAGATAAAAAGAAAGTAGGAATTAGAATAATTATTTTTTCCCTTAATAGCCACTTTTAAATCCCTAATACATTTCATGATATCAGAGCAAAGAACACTTATGCTTATAAAAAAACTAAATAATGCAATCCTAAACTCAAACTATACTTAAGAGTACTTCTAAAAACAATAACTCAAATGTATTTGATTTCAGGCACCAAGAAAAGAAATTCCAAACTTTTAGATTGAAACCAACTTACTTCTTCAAAAGTCTCTCCTTTGGCTCTCAATAAAACAAGAAAAGCACTAATCAACGCCTCACTGGCCTCATTCAGCAAAAATTCAAGAGAAGCTTCAGCCTCAGCCTCAGATAAATCCACACGATCGATCAACGATTCGATCAACTACTCAAAAGAACAATTAAAAGAAAAGCAACAAGAAGTGAGACCCATTAAAGAAATGAGAGGAAGAAGAAAATTAAACATCCAAAATAAAAAATTACCCAGAAGAAGAAACAAAAAGTAAAGTTACCGATAGTGACCCACCTCATTAAATGACGCTATGGGTGGGCTTGCATTTTTACAAACACTTGGCAGAGCATTAGCCACGCCACTGCCAGTAGCAGTAAAAACCCCATGGATCATTAATGAGACATTGGTTTGCCTCGTGCAACGATCAATCGGCGCAGTGAAAAAGCGGGTTGGAGTATGCGGAAATGGGCGGCGAGTTAATGATGAGAAAGAAAGGGGGGAGAATTGCAGAGAAACAGTTCTCGCTGCCATCGCCGCAGCTCGAAGGAGAAAAGTCAACTGTCACAAGTCTCAGAGAACAGACTACACGAGTGAAATCGAAGGTGGGTTCTGTTTATACAGAGAGAAGGCTGGAGAAGACAGCAGAAATGGAAGAGAGACTTGAGTTGGTGGGTTTACAGCAGCAGATCTGACAGCGTCGAGGTTATTCTGAAACTATGAAAGCCTGAAAAATGCATGGTTTAAATATAACAATATATATTTACACTCTATTAATAAATTTTAATAATTGTTAATTATTATATGACAATGTCGGCAATCGTATGATATTAACACAGAATGAAAATGACAAAAAAATTTTATGTTTGTATGATTGTATGTTAATGACATATTTTTATTTAGATAATAAAATGATATAATTGTATTTTCAATTAAATTACTAATTTACCGATACCTATTAATAATTGTAACAGTAAATTATCTACAAAAAAATATGTAATGAAAAAAAAAATATTTACCAATATAATTACATTTGAATTTTAAATAAATAATTATTATTTATAATTAAATTAAAATTTTATATGTAATAAAATAAATAATAATTTATGATAATAAAATTAAAATTAAATATATTATATTAGAGTATAAGGAGAAAAAAAAAAAACTTACCGATCACATAACACCGATTTGGTAATTTTAAAATTCATCCCAAATTTATTAGTCAAATACCATTTGTTACCATTGAAAATTGAAATAAATATAATTTTCTCATCTGTAGATTACCATACATTAAAATTCTATCATTCACCATGATCCAAACAGGGTGTTAAAGTTATTATTTAGATTTTATGAGAGTCTTGTCACATTCAAAGTCTCGTCTAAGTCTTCATCCTTTTTTTTCCAAGTTCTAACTGGTAATTTTTTATTTCTATTTTTTTCTTTACAAATTGTAACCTGTATTGCGTGAAATAATGAGAGTAGACCAGAAAATAACTAGAAGATGTTAATTTTTTAAAGTCATCTCATATAATTATGACTTATGATATTAGACTATGAGTTTTTTATAATTACTTGTAAATACCGGATCAAAATATAAATATTCATAATTTAGAATCAGCTTTATAAATAATTCTAGTTCAATGTATAAATACCTTTGTAATTTTTCATTAATGAATTAGTTCTCATTTTTTTTCTAATTCATAAAACTCGAGCTCTCTCTTTTTTCTCATTTTTTTAGCTTACCAAGCACGATTATGCTCTTCACATGTTTCTAAAAAATATCGTACATTTAGTGTATATTTACATTAGGTACACATTCAGATTTACTACAAAATATGATATGGTATTAGAGTTATTGTATTTTCTTTGATTGATTGATAGTGGTGAGTGTTTGGAGAAACCTTATACATACTAATAGATTATCTATAATGTAATACACGAGCCCGAAGACATTTCGAGATAAAAATTTTATTTTTTAATTATTAATTTAAAATAATAGATTAATTTATTTTATTTTTATTTAAATAAAATTTTAAAAAAAAAAATGAACTAAGAAAGAGATTGAAAAGAATTTTGAAAAAAATTGGTAAAAATTTGAATTTTGAGGGTGTTTTAAAAAAATTTTAAAATAGGAGATCAAAATACAAATAGAGAAAGTTTTTATTCTGTTATACGTAAAAATGAAAAGGGATATGGATATAAGTTTTTATAACTTTTTTTTTAAAAACTAGTTACGATAAGTATTAAATAAAGTTTTAAATGTATTTAAACGAAAGCCAAAAGAAGTCAAAGGCACTTGCCCTGGACTGTGAAAATTGGTCACAAAATTACACATCATCCAAAAGAGTTTCATGCCTCACAAAATTACACACCATCTAATCGAAGTCAAAATGTTTCACCCATAGTAGCTTCCATCACAACATTGCCTACATTAACTAGACAAAATCAAATAAAAAAAAAAAAAGATCAGAGAATACTAATGGAAATTTCATCAAGAAACAACAAGTTTTACTTGTTTTTTCAAGGTGCAAGATCATTATTCATGACACTCAATCACACGAATCAAACACAAGCAAGCTCATTCTTGTAAATTCTTTCAATTAAGCACTATATTAAACAAATTCAACCTCAAAATTACCTGAATAAAAACTGAAGTCGGAGGCAAACCCAGAAGCTTTTCCTTTTTCTTTCCAGCGTATCTGGTTCTCCTCTGCTGCTGTGTGGCCCTCTTAATCTTAGCCTCTTTTTATCTTGTTTCGGTCTAATTTCCCTGTTATTCTCTCTTTCTCGGTCTCACTCTTTCGTTTTTCTATTTGTTTATCCTTCACGCTTAAATTGTTTTCTATCTGTACCTTTTTCCTTTTTTTTTTTTTCCGCTCCCTTCTACTTCACTCTATTCGTCCCTGTTTCACTCTCAGCCTCTCAACTCTCTCCTTGTTTCCTTCTTCTTCTTCTCGCTAGGTTTCTACTCACTCTCTTTCCTCTTCCTATCTCCCAAAATCGCCTTCAAAAGTAAACCAAAGCTTCTGTTTTCACTCCCTTTCTTTACAAACTTCCCTCTGAGCTCACTCCCTCTCTTTCTCACTGATTTCGTCTGAAAATCTTCTCCGAAGTAAACCGAAACTTCTGCTTTAACTCCACCGTTCTTCACAAGCTTCTCTTTTGCCCTTTAAACCCTAGCCCGTTCCTCTTATGTTTGAAAACCCGAGGAAGAAAACATAAAAGAAGGTCCTTCAACGGCGCCGTTTTAGGGATGGGAAAAGGCTAGGTTTTGAGCCGGGTTTTGACTTTCTAGGCTTGGGTGTCTTAAATGGGGTTTTTTAATTTGGAAAGAGAATTTAATTGAAATAAAAATAAAATGGCTTGAAAAATAGTGCAAGCACAAAAAGGAAATTGAGATTAAGTTTTGAAAATGGAATATGAGTTCTAAATACAAAATGGGTCATACCTAATAATAATAATAATAATATAATAATAATTTTATTTTTTTCAAAATTCAATAAAAATTAAACTATATAAAATTAAGGTATCATAAAATTACACGATTGTTTGGTAAGAGAAGTTGCATCATATCAATATAACTAACAAAAGATTCATTATTCACTAGCAAAATGAAAGAAAATCAAATACGCTTAAATGCTCCAACACGCATATGCACACTCCTTAAGTTAACATACTTAGTGAATTATGTCTAAACTGAAATATTTTTCACTCTTTGCATAGATTTCACTTTTATACAAATAAATCATACAAGTATATAATGAAAATATTACAATTTAAACATGTGTTAAGAAACAAAAATATCAATGAAAAAAATACTGTCAAATCTTTTTTAGTCTTACAACTAAGGAAATAAACACATTAACATTTCTCTTAGAAAATTATATATATATACATATCATTTAGTCACTTATTCATGGTAGAAACAACTAAGAGTGTGCATACATGAACATAAAAGAATTTAATTGTTAAACAGAACTCAAATCTTAATCATGTTATAATTTAGTTGTTAAACCGAAACCTACTCTTCTTCTCTTTCTTTCTCAAACAATAACGGCCGAGAATGAACACCTTAGAAGTCTCTCCCTTGTTCGCGTCGGCCAACCAGCCGAAAAAAGCTACCTCTCAGAAGCTCTGCTCAGGTTCTTCTTTAATACGTGCGAGGTCAAGATGGAAACCTGCAGTTCTCTTATTCTCCATATGGATTCTGATCTAGAAAAAGAGAAGCGGAAGAAGAAGAGGTCAAAAAAGAAAATATTACTACAACAACACGATTACAAAGCCCGCCAACGGTTGTGTAGTAATTGAATATTTGGATTAAAAAATTCTTATATTTATATATATATGTATATGGTAATAATAATAATATATAAACATAATTATATGGTTGGGGAAAGGAGGAGAAAATGGTGTCGTTTGGAGAAGAGGAAGATAAAACGACGTCGTTTAGAGAAGAGGGAGTGGATGGATGGGATGAGATGGGATGGACGGGCAGGATGAGAGGTAGATGGAATATAAATAGGAAAAGAAAAAGAAAAGAAGGAAAGAAAAAGAAACAAATAAGAGGAGACGGGGAAGAGAAGGTTCGAGAGAGAGAAAAGCTAGAGCGGGAAGAAACAAGAAGAGAGAGCAGGAGAAAAAAGACGGTGACGTGCGATCTATGGAAGTACAGAAAAAAGAAAAGGCGATTTGAGGTACGGTAAAATTTAAGTTTTAAGCGTATGATGAGGATGAAATGTGGAGTTGTGATCGTAGGTTTTGAGGAAATATATGAACCGCTTAGGAAATGGAGTAGGAAACTAGGATAGATGGAATAAGAGAGTGGAAAGAGACGGTGAGTCCGTGGAAATGTGGATTTGAATTATGAGTAGAGGAAAATGGAGGAAGCCGCAGGAGGAGAGGTTAAGGAGTTCGGTGAGTGAGTGAGTTACCGTTAAAGGGAGGAATACAATGATTAAAAAGGTGCAAGGGAGTTCGTAGGGAGGTAAGGTGATTTAGAGTGACTTGGGACGGGCAGAACATGCGTAGATTGAAGCTGAGGTAAATGAATAGGAGGTAAGAGAGGTATAGAGAGGGGAACGGTTAGAGGTAGAATGAGTACAGGAGGTTAGTAAGGGAGGAGCTGAAAGAGGAAGATAGGGAGAGTTAATGTGCTGTGAGAGATTGATACTGTTAGGAGGAAAATGAATAGAAGCCGAGACAAACGAGGAGAAGGGAAGGAAGGGATGGAGAATGGATTGGTTACTAACAGGGAGTGTAGGCATGTAGGGGTGGAGTGTGAGTATTTTAGGAATTAAGGAGCAGGAAAGGTAGGCCTGTAGTGATTGTGTGTGTGTGGAATTGGAATAGAGGTGTATTGGTGTAAATGTGTTGTGTGTGGGTGTGCGTTGCATGTGAATGTATACTGGTGTAGCTGCTGTAAATTTGGGAATTGTATAGGTGAGCACTCGGTGTAGGGGTGTAGTGGTGTATTTGTGCTAAGTGTGAGTATGTGTTGTATGGGGAGGTGTGTGTAGGTTCTGTACATATGTTAAAGAATTGGAGAGTTTCAGGACAATGTTGTTGGTGTAGGAACATTTTAGATTAGAATACTCGTAGTGGGGGTTAAGTATGCGAGTTTACTAGGCATCTTGAGTAGGAACGGGGTGAAATTATCTTTGAGGTGGTTGAGTTGGGGACGCCGATATTGGTTGTCACTATTTAGAAAGAGTAAGTCGACCGCCAATAGTGGTGATATTTGGGGGTCTCCGACGGGTAAGGTGTTGAGTCGCCGATGTTGGTGACGAAAGAAAACAGTACTGGTGTGTGTGAGTGGCCAACTAGGGGTCGAGAGATAGAAGGATAAATGATGGTCGCCGATACTGGTGACGGATGAGAATAACTGTGTGGATGAGTGGCCTAGTCGGGGCTGAGGGGGTGATATCAGGGGACGATCACATCTAGTATGAGTAACGATTAAATATTGGGGATGCGTAGTAATACTGTAGAGTTAAAGAGTAGTAAGAAAGTATTACTTAGGCAACAAAAAGGGAAAATATATAAAAATGGGATTTTAATTTGGTTTGTATGTTATACTTGTGGCTTAATTTTTACTACACTGAGTTATATGTACTCACTCTTTATTATTTACAGATGAAGTAGGGATGGAGTCGGAATCGGAGTTGCCAGTTTCCGAACTTAGCATATAGAGAAAACAGAGCAGGGATTTCTACCGGTAGAATTGGGAGCTTAAATAGTTGGTAGTAATGTAGATTATATGTCCACTGAGGATGTATGAATTTGTGCCCTACTGTAATGATGCATTTATGATTGAAGGTTTCTATTTGACATTGAGTAATAGGTTGTGGTAGTTTCCTTTATGTGTGTGCTAGTATTTGGAATGAGATTCTAATATTCGGTCCATTGAACTGTTTGAGACTACGCCGCTAGAATAAAAAAAAAAAGGGATGTTACAGGCTGTGTCAGTGGCGTGGAGGGGCCAATCTGGAAAAATTTTATTTTTACGAGGAGGAAGTAGTAGAAAACTGCTTTAAAAATACATATACATATATAATAAAAAAATTGATTTTATGGGGATAGAAGCAGGAGAAAACTGTTTAAAAAAAAAGATATATACAAATATAATAATTGACGTATATATATATATATAATTGACGTATATATATATATGAAAAAGGAAAAAACTACTTTTAAAAAAATAATATTATAATAATAATAATAAACTATATTTTAATCTTGGAGATAAAGTTGATTGAAGGTGAGGGTATTGTCAGGATATTAAGAGTAAAAAAAGAGAGAGATAATGAAAAGAATAAATTAGTCTTTTACAATTAATAATTAGGGTTAGGGTTAGGGATATAGCTAATATTTTAAATTTACTTCACAGCAGCTATCGCTGCATTAATTTCGGTAATGATAGTAACTGTTTTAATTGCTTATACCCTATAAAAGACTCAATTTTTATGTTATAATTAATTAAGAAAAAAATAAAATTATTTTTCATATTTCTCTCTTTGTTTCTCTTTTATTCCTCTCTTATCTCTTTCTTTTTTTCTCAAGATCAAACAACTATATCAAAGGCTTCTGATAGGTTTATAGATGTTGTTCAACTGCTGCTAGAAAAAAAAGTCCTTATCCACAAAAATTCGTGGATTGGGGGTTATTTTTTATCGCCCCAACTTGTACAGAGATTTAGAATTTTGACACTGGAGAGTTAAAAGTTCTCGATTTTAACTACTTTAACAACTTAAAAATAGTTGAGGAATGAATTTGTTGATTAATTATAAATGATAATAAAATTTGTCATCAGATCTAAGGGATGAGTTTATAAATATGATAGCTTAGATGGGAATGAATAACAGTCCCTCTATTGTCTCTTCAATATCTAGTCTTCCATAATTTCCCTTCTCTGCTCATCTTTCTCTTCTCTTAATAGCAATTCAAATTGTAGATACAATTCTATTATATCAAATTCTCTTCATCATCAAACTAATTTTTCTTTTCTGCTTTTATTTTTAATATAATCTCATTCTTTTAACAGATAAACAAAACTACTGAAGAAAATTATAAAGATAGATTGCAAAGCCGAGAGATTCATATATTTAAATAAGTTCAAGCATATAATTCCAACATTAAACTTTTACACGTCACAATATCTTCACGTAGATGGGTTACACATGAAATTAACACAAACACATACCACATAAGTTTTTTTTAAGTGCACTATATATTAGGGTTTCTATTTACGATGGATCCTAGAAACAGAGAGGAAAAAAAAAGCTAAAGCCATTAGTTACAAATTTATAAATCGCATGATACCAATAAAATATAAAACTATGAAAATAGAAAGTCATAGAAATAATTGATGGTAGTAAGTTCATGAAACACTCAGAAGCATCATGTGAAATTTGTATTATCACTACCGGTTTAATCAACCTATTAAACAATTCTTTTTTGTGCAAGATAGAACCAAAAAAAGAGGAGACCAAGACGCACTCAAGAGTAAAATCTCAGTTCGACCTGATTTAAAGGCAACCAACACAATTTTTAAACTAGCACCTGCAGCAATGAACGGTGAACGCTAGTTAGGTCCATGGATCATGGATGAAGAATGGCGACGGTAATGACTGTTACACTCAGTAAACAGAAAGATTCAAGAGAAAATATGAAGAAGTTAATTAAAGTTCGAAGACAAGGAGTTATGGCAAACGATAATTGACAGTCGAGTTGTAACACCCTAATTTTTATTTTTATTATTGAAATTATTATTATTTTATTTTATTTTTATTTTTCTTGTATTTATTTATTTAAGTAATAATATAATTGTTTTAATTTAGTTTAATTTAATTTAATGGAAAATAAAAATAATAATAATGATAAAAATGGGTAAAATTATTTTTGAGGTGTAATTGAAAATAATTTTGGGAAAAAAATGGTGAAAATTTAGATTTTAGGGGTATTTTTGAAAAAAAATCGAAAATCAGGGATCAAAACATAATTTTAAAAAATTACACCAAGTCAGCAGCCATGTCAACAGCTCCGGCTAACCAGGACATGCCGCGTGGCAGAGACGCTGACGCGGGAATGCCACGCAGAACGGACCACGTGGGTGATCTGTGTGCGCGCGATCGGACAGCTGAGATCCATTCCTGAGCGCACGGACGGCCTAGATCAAATGCATGCACGGACGGCCCAGATCTCATCGCGATGGATGGCCCAGATTCATTTCTAATTTAATCGCGATCGGACAGCCCATATTAAATCGTGATGGACGGCTCAGATTAAAAGGAGAAGGTTATAAATAATCTCATCCACACCTAACCCCAAACCCTAGCCGTCAGAGTCCTCGCTGGAGAAGACAGCCCAGCCACCGGATGGACCGACCCCCGCCACCCGCCGCCGCACTGGAGCACTTTCCGGCTGCCAAACGAGGTAAAATTTCTCCCATTGGCTCAAATTTTGATGCTGAACCCCCCTATGGCCAAATCGAGGCCAAACTACCGGCCAATTGGCCGAAAAACACCGTCGAAGCCCAGTGGCACCGCTGCGAGCTTTCTCAGGTTTTGCCTCCGATGAGGCCTTTCTTGATTCCCGTTTGATGTAGTTTTTATACCAGGCTACGTAGAGAGGTACAGAAGACTGAACTCTTCTATTTTTGCAGAGGAGTCCTCTTTCGAAGATGTCCAGTACTGGTTGGCAGAGACAGAGAAGGCTTTCAAGACCTTAGGAGTGGTTCCCGAGCAGAGAGTTACCCTTGCTTCCTACATGCTAGTGGGGGAAGCAGGTCGTTGGTGAGAGCTCAAGCAGACCACCCTGCCTACACCAGTCACTTGGGAGCAGTTCTTAGCAGCCTTTCATGCGGAGTACCTCCCCAAGCACATCCAACATCTAAAGGAGATGAAGTTTGTCCAACTGGTCCAGGAAAATATGACGGTATCAGAATATGCTCGTAAGTTCCTAGAGCTGGGCCGATACTCCCCTGAGACATTGATAGATGAGGGTAGGAAGGCTAGAAGGTTCCAGTGGGTCCTCCGCCGAGAGATCAAGCAGCACTTATTGCTACTAGAGCTCAAGACATATTTAGCCGTTTTGGCAAAGGCGCAGATCGTGGAGAGGAGTTTCAATACCCTTACTTAATCAGCAGGGAGTCACAGACCCTCAGCTCCACCCTGCAGACCAGCACCTACTGCGCCTGTCCAACAAAATAAGAGGCCCAGACCGGCGATCCAGGCTCCCCCTCAGGCTCCAGGGGTAGCATGTGGCAAGATCTGTCAGCACTGCGGCAGGGATCACGGGGACTGACCATGCTATCGCCTCAACAACACCTTTCGCATATGTGGTAGTGCCCAGTACTATGCGAGAGAGTGCCCGAGGAATTAGAACCAAGGAAGACCTCCTCTTCAGGGGAGGGTTTACAACCTCACACAGCAGGATGCTGATGCCGACCCGAACATGGTACCAGTGTCTGTACCTGGTTCCAAAGGCCGTCTTGGGGATGTCTTATGTTCTTATCTTCACCTAATTGTAACCTGATCATAGATTTATTTTAGAGAAGACCTGTGCACCCTGCATCTGATCGAAGAGGACATCAATTCTGGGAAGGAGATATTTGTTCTTGATCGTAACCTTGTTCAATCCTCTGTAATCAATACACAGTCTCAATGTTCCATCTCCCTTCCTTGTAAAAGTGACTCCGGCACCGCAAGGGGACACACTGTGTCTAATAAAATCACTGTCTTGTAATTTAGTGATCTGTTTCCTCAGCTCTTCCATCTCAATGCGGCTCATGCGGTAAGGAGTAACCGAAATGGGCTGGGTGCCTGGCTGTAAGTCTATAGTGAACTCGACTTTTCCGTCCACTGGCAGTCAGGGTAGTTCGTTCGGAAATACATCTGGAAAGTCTCGGACTACCGGAATATCTTGGATACAAATTTCCTTCTTGGGCTTGCCTAGTTAGAGAAAATAACAAGATTAAGGTACTAAAAAATTAAGAAAACTTACCATCAAAGAATAAGTACTAAATGATTTTATTAATTTGTAAATGACTCCTTATTGGGAGGATTAAATACAACATTCTTATTAAAGCAATCTATGGTGGCGTGAAGCGCCGCTAACCAATCCATTCCTAAGATTACATCAAAATCCCCCTGTCTAACCCTATCAGGTCTACATTTAGTTTCCTATTTGCTATCTCTACGGCACAAACCCTGTAGATAACTTTCTCTAATAGTGTTTCACCCCCAGCAGTAGACACAAACAACAATGAATCAAGTTTATCAGGTGATACATTAAGTTTGGAAGCAAAAACATGTGAGACAAATGAATGCGATGCACCAGTGTCAAATAAAACATGAACAATATGGTCACAAATAGTGTATATACCCTGTACCACGTCCGGGTCGGCGTCGGCATCCTGCTGGGTAAGGTTGTAAACCCTGCCCTAAAAAAGAGGTCTTCCTTGGTTTTGGTTCCTCGGGCACTCTCTCGCATAGTGCTGGGCACTACCACATATACGACAGGTGTTGTTGAGGCGGTAGCATGGTCGGTCCCCGTGATCCCTGCCACAGTGCTGGCAGATCTTTCCACGTGCTGCCCTTGGAGCTTGAGGAGGGGCCTGGATCACTGGTCTGGGCCTCTTATTTGGTTGGACCAGCGCAATAGGTGCTGGTCTGCGGGGTGGAGCCGAGGGTCAGTGACTCCCTGCTGACTGAGGACGGGTGTTAAAACTCCTCTCCACAATCTGTGCCTTTGCTAGAACGGTTGAGTATGTCTTGAGCTCCAGTACCAAAAAGTGTTGCTTTTCTGGGCGGAGGCCCCACTGGAATCTCCTGGCCTTTCTGCCTTCATCCATCAATGTCTCCGGGAAGTATCGGTCTAGCTCTATGAACTTACGACATATTCTGATAACGTCATGTTTCCCTAGACTAGCTGAACAAACTCCATCTCCTTCAGGTATCGGATGTGCTCAGGGAGATACTCCGCATGGAAGGCCACTAAGAACTGCTCCCAAGTGGCTGGTGTAGGCAGGGTGGCCTGCTTGAGCTCCCACCAACGACTTGCTTCCCCTACCAGCATGTAGGAAGCAAGGGCAGCTCTCTGTTCAGGAACCACTCCCAAGGTCTTGAAGGCTCTCTCAGTCTTTGCCAACCAGTACTGGGCATCTTCGAAAGAGGATCCCCCTGCAAAAGTGGAAGGGTTCAGCCTCCTGTACCTCTCTATGTAGCCTGGGTCGATCAAGGAAGGAGCTGAGTCCCGTGGAAGAAGGATTGGGCCCGGCTGGGGATAGACTGGGGGGCCCTGTGGTGGCACCTGCTGAAATGGTGGGGGCACCGAATTGTACTGTGGCAATGCCGGGCAGTACGGTGGTCAATACTCCGTCCAGTATGAGGGTGAAGCGGGTCATCCCCATACCCCGTCCGGTATGAGTGCCAAATGACCAAGTCTCCATACCCCGTTCGGTATTAGACAACGTTCACGGTAGGGTTCCCTATGAAACCGGTCCGTCCACCATCTTCCAAGATATCTAGTGAGGCTGTCACCTTATCTGTTTTCCTTTAGTCTCCGTTACCAAGTTGAACATAATCACAAAAACAATAAACATGCACCCAGTGAGACAATCATATCGCAAATTTCAAAATCACACAGTGGTCAAGTAAGGCAGTAATACATGCATTTAAAACTACAGAATAGATAGAACAGATACCATAATGCATTTAAACTTTAAAATAAATCAAGCAGGAATCGACAGAGAATAATGTATGGTTCAGGCTCCATTAGCAATCGTAATTAATTATGCATATCTATTTAATTTGTATAAAATACAGTATTATTATTTATTCAAACTTCACATATACAATAGAAAATATGGTGAGAGATCCTTACTTGATTCGACGCCAGAAACTAGGTTGTTACTGCGCTTAGGGGAGGTTCCTGGGTTCCTTGAATTTTTTCTCCGGAACTAAAATGCACTTACGGTACCTACACATGCCCAAATAACCCAAAAATAAGACCTAGGGTCTACTTGACCAATTTCAGAATTCCAGCGCGGTGGTGATTCGCCTCGGGTTGGTTGTTTTCGATCGTTTTCGGCTGAATTCAACCAAACTTGCATCGGTTCCTGTGAGAAAACACACTTCGGGCCCTCGATGGGCCGAAAAAATATAAAAAATCGAAACTCACCGGCGGTGGGGCTCTCCGGTGCGGCGGCTCCTCCGGCTCACGTTGCGGTTGGGTGTTTTGCTCTGGTCAACCTGTAGAGGAGGAAACGTTGATCACAACGGTGGAAAAATCACATCGAACGGGAATCGGGAAGGACCTCATCAGAGGCAAAAATAGAAACACCTCGCGGCGGCACCGCTGAGCTTCGGCGGCATTTTTCGACCAATTGGCCAGTTCCTTCACTCCGATTTGGCCATGGGTGGGTTTGGAATCAAATTTTGAGTAAATGGTAGAATTTTTACCTCGTTTGGCGGCCAAAAATTGCTTCGGTGCGGTGGCGGTAGTCTGCTCCCTAGTGGCTGGGCTGTCTTCTCTGGCGAGGGGCTCTGGAGGCTAGGCTTAGGGTTTGGGTGAGGACGAGATTATTTATACTCATCTGTTTTTGATTTGGGTCGTCCATCGTATTTAATCTGGACCGTCTGATCGTCATTAAATTGGGAGTGAATCTGGACCTTTCATCGCGATTCAATTTGGGTTGTCCGTGCGCGATGCAATCTAGGCCGTCCGTGCGAGTTTTTGATCTGGGCCGTCCGTGTGCGCGGGAATGGATCTCAACCGTTCCATCGCGTGCACACGGATCGCCCACGTGGCTCCCCCCGCATTAGCGTCTCTGCCACCTGGTGTGTCTTGGTTGGTCGGGGTTGCTGACTAGGCAACTGACGTAGAGTAACTTTTTTAAATTGTATTTTGACCCTCTGTTTTCCGATTTTTCTTCAAAAAATATCTCCAAAACCCAAATTTTTACCCCTTTTTGCAAAATTATTTTCAATTAAATTCTCAATTATTTTTTTTACCCTTTTTATTATTATTATTACTATTATTTTCATTTAATCAAATTAAAATAAATTCAATTTAATTCAATTCAATTAATACATATTTATATTTATATAGAAATAATAAAAATAAAATAAAATAAAAATAATAAAAAATAATTGGTTGTTACAATAGTGATGTCTTCTACCTGAGGTTAAGTTGCGTTTTGATACAGCATAGGAAAGTCATAACCTATGGGTCCAGACAGTTGAAGAGTCATGAGAAAAACTACCCCACCCATGACTTAGAAGTTTCAGATCTATACCGACCATAAGAGCTTGAAACACATATTTACTTAAAAGAATTTTAATATACGTCAGAGAATATCGATAGAACTCCTCAAGGACTACGATTGCAACATCTTGTATCACTCGGGTAAAGGCAATATGGTAGTCGACGCACTCAGCAGAAAAAGTGTAGGTATATTATCTCACTTAATGGTTTCAGAATGCAGGGCAATAGGGGTCGCACAATAGGTATGACTCCAGGACTTGAAGAGAGTTACATGCTTGGCCCACCTGACTGTTCAATCTGAGTTGATCCAGAGAATAAAGAAAGTTTAATCCGCCGATTCCACCATAACAGCCCGCAAGAAAGATGCAGAATATGGAGTAAATTCAGAATTTCGAGTCTCTGCCAATGGGTTGCTTAAGTTTCAGGATAGAGTGTGTGTTTCATGTGACAGTGAGCTGAAAAGGGATATCATGATCGAGTCCCATAAATCAAAGTTTGTCATGCATCCCGAAAGCACTAAGATGTATCAAATTATGTGATCTCGATTTTGATGGAACGAGATAAAAAGAGATGTGGGTGACGTTGTTTAAGTGTTTGGTACGTCAACAAGTCAACGTAAAGCATCAACGCCTAGGTGGACTACTTCAACCATTACCAATTATGAAGTGAAAGTGAACATATCACAATGGATTTCATGACAGGATTGCTTAGGGCACACTCGGGGACATGATATCATTTGGGTAATTATTAACTGACTCACCAAGTTTTCTCACTTCTTGGTCATCAAGATGATCGACCCTTTGGACAAGTTAGCAAGAATGTATATCTGAGAGATAGTCAGGTTACATGAAGTGCCAGTGACAGTAGTGTCCGACAGGGATCCCAAGTTCACTTCTCGGTTCTAGTCTAGTTTTCAATAAGCCATGAGAATAAAGCTGTCCCTTAGTATTGTATTCTACCATCAGACTGATGGACAATCAGAAAGGATGATCCACACACAGAAGGATATACTCCGAACTTGTGTTCTTAACTTCGAGGGCCATTGGGATGATCATTTATCCCTAATAAAGTTCGCCTACAATAATAGCTACCAAGCAAGTATTAGCATGGCTTTGTACGAAGCGTTGTATGGTTGCCCATGCAGATTGTCGATATGTTAGAAAGAGGTTGGTGATAGAAGATTGTTCGGTCCAGATCTTATGGAGGAGACTATAGCCAAAATAGTTAAGATCAGAAAGAACATTCAGACGGCTCAGAGCAGGCAGAAGAGTTATGCGGATATCTAGATGAGAGGTTTGAAATTTGAGAAAGGTGATTGGGTGTTTCTTAAGGTCACTCATTTTAAGAGAATCAGTAGGTTTGCCAAGAGGGAGAAACTAAATCTCTGATTTATTGGGCCATTTGAAATCTTAGACATAATTGGCACTGCCGCCTATAGACTGGCACTACCTCCAGAACTATGCAGGGTCCATAATATGTTTCGTGTGTCCATGCTACATATGTAACGGCTCCGAAAATTTAAATGGAATATATATATCAAAAATCTCAAATGCGGAAGCGTAATAAAAATTTTGATACATATATTCCATTTAAATTTCTGGGGCCGTTACAGTTGGTATCAGAGCTGTGTTCCTCGGACCCATCCCTTACACAATAGTGCTTAGAGAAATATTCATCGATAAACCGTTACTCAACCATTCCTTATGAAATGCAAGTGCAGAGAGATGAGGAGAGGAAGACCCCCACTAAACTGAGCGGCCCGGGATAATTCACTTCTAGAGGATGTAGACAGGTTATTTGAGATGATGGAAGGATTCATAGCTGCCTAGCAAGGGCGAGGGGAGAGAAGGGAGTTACCCGACCCTCCTCCACTACCGCAGGTTGAGCCTCTGCTACAGCAGGCTGATCCCGAGCAACCCCGGCACGAGCCTGCTCCTCCACAGTACCACCCGGCACCACTGCCGCAATACAACCCGGTGCCCCAGCCACGGTACTACCCGGCACCGCCACAGCACGACCCAGTGCCCCCAGCATATCAGCAGGTGCCACCACAGGACCCCCCCAGTCTATCCCTAGCCGGGTCCAATCCCTCCTCCACGGGACCTCGCTCCTTCCTTGATCGACCCGGGCTACATAGAGAGGTACAGGAGACTGAACCCCTCCACCTTTACAGGGGGATCCTTTTTTTAAGAGGCCCAGTACTAGCTGGCAGAGACTGAGAGAGCTTTCAGGATCTTGGGAGTAGTTCCTGAGCAGAGAGCTGCCCTTGCTTCCTTCATGTTGGTAGGGGAAGCAGGACGTTGGTGGGAGCTCAAGCAGACCACCCTGCCTACACCAGTCACTTGGGAGCAGTTCCTAGCAGCCTTTCATGCGGAGTATCTCCCTGAGCACATCCGACACCTAAAGGAAATGGAGTTTGTTCAACTGGTTCAGGGGAACATGACAGTATCAGAATATGCTCGTAAGTTCCTAGAGCTGGGCTGATACTCCCTGGAGACATTGATGGATGAGGGCCGAAAGGCCAGGAGATTCCAGTCGGGTCTCTGCCCAGAGATCAGGCAACACTTGATAGTACTGGAGCTCAAGACATATTTAGCAGTCCTAGCAAAGGCACAGATCGTGGAAAGAAGCTTCAGCACCCGTCCTCAGCCAGGAGGGAGTTCCCGACCCTCAGCTCTGTTCCGCAGGCCAGTACCTACTGCGCCTGCCCAATCAAATAAGAGGCCCAGACCGGCCACCCAGGCCCCTCCTTAGGCTCCAGGGGCAGCACGTGGGAAGATCTGTCAGCACAGCGATAGAGATCACGGGGACCGACCTTGCTACCGCGTCAACAACATTTGTCGCATCTGTGGCAGTGCCTAGCATTATGCAAGAGAATGCCCGATGAACCAGAATCAAGGGAGGCCTCCTATCCAAGGCAAAGCTTACAACCTTACCCAGCAGGATGCCGACGCCGACCCAGATGTAGTACATGGTATGTATACTATCTGTGACCATATTGCTCATATTTTATTTGACACTGGTGCATCGCACTCTTTTGTTTCACATGCTTTTGCTTCTAAAATTAATGTATTACCTGATAAACTTGATTCATTGTTGTTTGTATCTACTGCTGGGGATGAAAAACTACTAAGAGAAGTTATCTACAGGGCTTGTGCCGTGGAGATAGCAAATAAGAAACTGAGTGTAGACCTAATAGGGTTAGACACGGGGAATTTTGATGTAATCTTAAGAATGGATCGGTTAGCGGCGTATCACACCAACATCAATTGCTTTAACAAGAAAGTTGTATTTAATCCTCCCAACGAGGAGCCATTTACAAATTAATAAAATTATTCAGTACTTATTCCTTGATGGCAAGTTTTCTTAACTTCTAGTGCCTTAATCTTGTTGTTTTCTCTAATTAGGCAAGCCCAAGAAGGAAATTCATGTTCAAGAGATTCCGGTAGCCCGAGACTTCCCAGATGTGTTTTCGGATGAACTGCCCGGTCTGCCAGTGGACAGAGAAATCGAGTTCACTATAGACCTACAGCCAGGCACTCAGCCCATTTCGGTTGCTCCTTACCGCATAAGCCGCATGGAGATGGAATAGCTGAGGAAACAGGTCACTGAATTGCAAGACAGTAGTTTTATTAGACACAGTGTGTCCCCTTGGGGTGCCGGAGTCACTTTTGCAAGGAAGGGAGATGGAACGTTGAGATTGTGCATTGATTACAGAGGATTGAATAAGGTCACGATCAAAAACAATTATCCCCTTCCCCGGATTGATGACCTCTTTGATCAGCTGCAGAGTGCACAGCTCTTCTCTAAAATAGACATACGATCAGGTTACCATCAGGTGAAGATAAGAACAGAAGACATCCCCACGACGGTCTTCCGAACCAGGTACGGACACTATGAGTTCTTGGTCATGCCATTCGGGCTAACCAATGCCCCGACAATCTTTATGGATCTGATGAACAGGGTCTTCAGAGAGTTCTTGGATCAATTTGTCATCGTGTTTGTCGATGATATCTTAGTCTACTCAAAAAGCAGAGAAGAACATGCTCACCATCTGGCCCAAGTTTTGTAGGTCCTTAGAAACAAGAGGTTATATGCGAAGTTGAATAAGTGTGGATTCTGGCTTGAGCAAACCGCTTTCCTAGGACACATCATATCGAAGAAAGGGGTATCAGTGAATCCCGAAAAGGTTGAAGCGCTACTTGGCTGGGAGAAGCTGACATCAGTTAAGGAAATCCGTAGCTTCTTGGGAATGGCAGGTTATTACCGCAGGTTCGTTGAAGGATTCTCCAGTCTAACAGCTCCTCTAACCCAACTCACAAAGAAGAATGCTAAGTTTGAGTGGAGTGATGACTGCGAAAGAAGTTTTTCAGAATTAAAGAAGCGGCTGACCACTGCACTTGTGCTGGCTTTACCGAGTAGATCGGGAGGATATATAGTTTATAGTGATGCCTCCTATCTGGGCCTGGGTTGTGTCCTGATGCAGCATGGAAAGGTTATAGCATATGGGTCCAGACAGTTAAAGAATCATGAGAAGAACTATCCCACCCATGACTTGGAGCTTGCCGTAATCATTCATGCCTTGAAAACCTGGCACCATTATTTGTACGGAGAGACCTTTCAGATCTATACCGATCATAAGAGTTTGAAACACATATTCACTCAGAAGGATCTCAACATGCGTCAGAGAAGGTGGATGGAATTCCTTAAGGACTATGATTGTAACATCTTATACCATCTGAGTAAGGGCAACGTGGTAGCAGATGCCCTCAGCAGGAAAAGTGCAGGTATCTTAGCCCATTTGATGGTTTCAGAATGCAGACCAATTGGGGCCACGCAACAGGTTCGACTTCATGATCTGAAGAGAGTCACATGTTTGGGCTGCCTAACAGTCCAGCTCGAGTTAATTCAGAGAATAAGGGAAGCCCAGACAGTTGACCCCGCCCTGGTAGCCCGTAAGAAGGATGCAAAACAGGGAGGGAGCTCAGAATTCCGAATCTTTACAGACGGATTACTTCGTTTCCAAGACAGAGTGTGTGTCCCAGATGACAGTGAGTTAAAAAGGGACATCATGATGGAGTCCCATAGCTCGAAGTTTGCCATGCATCTAGGAAGTACCAAAATGTACTAAGCATGTGACCCCGGTTTTGGTGGAATGGGATGAAGAGAGACATAGCCGACTTTGTATCTAAATGCTTGGTGTGTCAGCAGGTCAAGGCAGAGCATCAGCGCCCAGGTGGGTTACTTCAGCCTTTACCGATCCCGGAATGGAAGTGGGAACATATTACCATGGATTTCGTATCGGGGCTACCCAAGGCACGTTCAGGATATGATGCCATAAGGGTAATCATTGATCGACTTACCAAGTCTTCCCACTTCCTAGCCATCAGGATGACCGATTCATTGGACAAGTTGGCAAGGATGTATATTCGGGAGATAGTCAGATTGCATGGGGTTCCAGTGACAGTGGTATCCGACAGGGATCCCAGATTCACTTCTCGGTTTTGGAGTAGCTTCCAGCAAGCTATGGGAACAAAGCTGTCTCTTAGTACTGCCTTCCATCCCCAGACTGATGGACAATCAGAAAGGACAATTCGTACGCTTGAGGATATGCTCCGAGCTTGTGTCCTGGACTCTGGGGGCCATTGGGACGACCATCTACCCCTGATAGAGTTTGCCTACAACAACAGCTACCAAGCAAGCATCGGCATGGCTCCATATGAGGCGCTATATGGGCGCCCGTGCAGATCACCGATTTGTTGGGAGGAAGTGGGCGATAGAAGATTATTCGGCCCGGAGTTTGTAGAGGAGACCACGTCCAAGATAGTTAAAATCAAGAAGCACATTCAAACAGCTCAGAGTAGGCAGAAGAGTTATGTAGATACCCGGAGGAGAGACCTAGCGTTTGAGAAAGGCGACCGGGTGTTTCTTAAGGTCACTCCTTTCAAGGGAATTAGTAGGTTCGGCAGGAGGGAAAAATTAAACTCCCGATATATTGGACCCTTTAAAATCTTAGACAGGATTGGTACTGCTGCCTACAGACTAGCACTGCCTCCAGAGCTCTCCAGAGTCCACAACGTGTTCCATGTATCCATGCTACGTAAGTATAACCCGGACCCTTCTCATGTCTTGGCTCATGAACCGCTTCCACTCCAAGAGGACTTGTCTTATGAAGAGGTACCAGTCGGTATCATGGACCGAAAGAGCAGAATACTCCGCAACCAGGAAATATGATTTGTAAAGGTCGTGTGGCAGAACCACACGCCCAAGGAGGCTACTTGGGAGCTAGAATCAGAATTTAGAGCCCAGTATCCCCATTTGTTCGTCCAAGAGTAAGAGACAAATTTGGGAGACCAAATTTCTTAAGGGGGGGAGAGTTGTAACACCCAAATGTTATTATTTTTATGTTGTAATTATTTGAATTTTTTTTTTATTTTTAATTAATTTAATTTGATTTAATTTAATTTAATTTTATGAAAATAGAAATAATAATAATGATAAAATTGGGTATAAATATTATTTGGATTTAATTGAAATTGATTTTGGGAAAAAGGGGTGAAAATTTGGATTCTGGGGGTGTTTTTGAAAAGAAAATCAGAAACCGGGGGTCAAAACGTAATTTAAAAAAGTTGTGCCACATCAGCACCACGTCAGCAGCCACGGCTAACCAGGACGTGCCGTGTGGCAAGGAAACGCTGACTAGGGGACGGGCCACGTAGGCGATCCGCGTGCGCGCGATCGGACGACCAAGATTCACGCGCACGGACGGCCTAGATTCAATCAGGCACGGACGGCTCAAATTGCATCGCGATGGACGGTCCAGATTTAATCCCAATTAAATCGCGATCGAACGGTCCAGATTTAATCTTGATGGACGGTTGTGATTAAAAGGCAAAGGGTATAAATAACCCCACCCACACCTGACCAAAAAAACCCTAACCGCCAGTGCCTCGCCGGAGAAGTTTTTGGCCGCCGATCGAGGTAAATTTTCTCATCCCTGCTCATTTTTCGATGCTGAGTCCGCCTATGGCCAAACCGAAGCCAAACCACCGGCCAAATGGCTGGAAAACCCAGCTGAAGCCCAGCGGCGCTGCCACACCCCTCCTCGGTTTTTGCCTCCGATGAGGCCCTTCCCAGCCTCTGTTCGATGCAAATTTTATATCACTGTGATCACCGTTCTTTTCTCTACAAGTTGATCTGAGCCAAACATCAAAACGCGACTCACGTCGGAGGAGCCGACGCACCCGAGAGCACCGCCGCTGGTAAGTTTCGATTTTTCGTGATTTTTTGGCCCACCGAGGGTCCTAGGTTGTTTTATCGCAGGGACCGATGCAAGTGTGGCCGAATTCAGCCGAAAATGGCCAACCCGAGGCGAATCACCGTCGCTCGCCAGAACACAGCGGAGCCACCGTGCCGGAATTGCTATATTGGCCGAAAGGGGCCATAGGTCTGAGTGGGGTTTTTTTGGGACACGTGCAGGTACCGGTAGTGCGTTTTAATTTCCCGAAAAAAAATTCAAGAAAATTAGGGATAGCATGTAGGCGCACTGTATAGTCGAATTCAGACCCCGAAACAGGTAAGGATCCCTCACCCTATTTCCTATCACGGTATTAAAGCTTAATAAATAATTAAACGGTATTTTGAGACTTTATAGATATATAATTGATTGAGGTTGCCAATGGGGCCCGAGTCTGATACAGTGTTGGTCTGTTATTGTTTGATCTAATTTTCAGTATTAAATGCAGCATGATGTTTGATGTAATTATGTTATGGTCTCGTATGCATGAACTATGGTTTCTTTTAGTATGGTTTGTATTATGGTGAACCCGGTACTGTATTGTCTTATTTGGTGTCAATTACTGGTTTACATGTTGTGTATGATTGGATGATTGTGATCAAGGAAAAAGGCAAAAAGGTTATGTGAATTGATAAATGGATAATGTGGACAGCTTGACTAGATATCCTGGGAGATGATGAACGGACCGGGTTCGTAGGGAACCCTACCGGGAACGTAGTCTCTCATACCGGACGGGGTATGGGGACAGCCCGTTTCACCCTCATACCGGACGGGGTATTGATGTTCATGGTTTTGGCACCCATACCAGACGGGGTATGGGGACGGCCCTGGAATCAGGTTATAAATGTTAAGGGTTCACGGGTAGCGGGACCCCTATGGATCCCCATAGATACTAGTAGGCTGGTAAATGAGGAAAATATGTTGTTTAATGATTGAAATGCAAAGGTGTGGTAAGTATTATGTTATACAGTTTATATGATTTCATAATGATGATAATGTTATTGCTTTCATATGTCATTTTCATGGATCTCACCGAGGTAAGTGGACAGTAAATATTTTTTTTTTGTGTTGATAAACGAGTTTGTTATAAATTATATTCCATTGGTCATTTTTATTTTCTACCCACCTTTACTTCCGTGGCGGTAAGATAGTGTGATGTCTTTACTGGGCTAGTGTAGCTCATCCCTTATTTAACCATTTCAGATCAGGAAGACGTAGTTCCCGAGCCCGTTCCGCAGGAAGACGGCGAAGAGGACGCCTAAAGACTTCATAGTTATATTTATAGTTTTTATTTCGAGTATCTCTTTTAGTTAGTTTGTTCCTTCATGTTTGAGTACGTTTTGGTTATTATGTAAGGGATGTTAATCAAAATTTTTATTACGCTTTCGCATTTGAGATTTTTGATACATATATTCCATTTAAATTTTCGGAGCCGTTACAACATAAGTATAATCCGAACCCCTCTCACATCTTGGCCCACAAGTCCCTTTCACTCTAGGAGGATCTGTCCTACGAGGAGTCATCGGTCGGTATTATGGACCGAAAGAGTAGAGTACTCTGCAACTGAAAAATTTCATTCGTTAAGCCCCTATGGCAGAATCACACACAAGGAGAGGCCACATGGGAGGTAGAATCAGACTTTAGATGCCAGTATCTCCAACTGTTTGATTGAGTGAGAGAGAGACAAATTTGAGGGATCAAATTTCTTTTAAGGGGAGGAGAGTTGTAATACCCGAAATTAATTTTAAAATTTTAAAATTAATGTATAAAATATAATTTTTAAATTTTTAAATTTTTATTTAATGTAAAAATTAGAAAAAAATAGATGGATGATGAAATTGAAAATAATTTTGAGAAAAATTGGTAAAAATCTGGGTTTTAGGGGTGTTTTTGAAAGAAAAATAAAAAACTAGGGATCAAAATATAATTTAAGAAAAATGTGCCACGTAGACCCGCACAGTCAGCAGTCCTGACGAACCGGATCGTGCTGCGTAGCAAGACACACTGACTCGGTGCCGCGCAGGAGGCCACGCTGGCAATCTGTGTGCCCACGATCCGACGGTCCGGATTTATTCCTGCGCTCGTGGACGGTCCAGATCCATTCTCTCATTAGGCACAAACGGACAGTCGCGATTAAATCCGATGAACGATTCAGATTCGTTTCCTCTTTAAACATAATTGTATGGTCTAGATCAAATCGCGATGAACGGTTCAGATTCATTTCCTCTTTAAACGCGATCAAACAGTGAGATCAAATACGATGGACGGACCAGATTAAAGAGAGACGAATATAAATACCTTACTTCACACCTAACTCTAATCCTAATCGCCAGGCCC
Organism: Carica papaya; assembly: GCF_054855325.1. Classification (NCBI taxonomy): domain Eukaryota; kingdom Viridiplantae; phylum Streptophyta; class Magnoliopsida; order Brassicales; family Caricaceae; genus Carica; species Carica papaya. Next base: position 17,238,201 of record NC_142317.1, read on the forward strand.
CCACCGAAGAAGAAGAGCCAGTCGCCGGAGAAAGAAGCCAACCGCCGCCTTGCCACGCTAAAGCAACCTCTGACTGCCAAAAAAGGTAAAAAAAAATTTATTCGCTTGAAATTTGATTTTGAACACCCCCATAGAAAAATCGGAGCAAAAAGACCAACAAATGAGCCAAAAACCATAGGTAAAGCCTGATGTCATTGCCGCTGAAAAAACCAAAAACCACCTCCGATGAGCCCCTTCCCAATTCCCGTTTCGTGCATTTTTTTACTATTATAATTACCATTCTGTTTTCTATAGGTTGACCGAAGAAAAACACCCAATCGTGAAGGTGAGCCGGTAGAGTTTCCACACCAGAAAATCTTGCCGCCGATGAGTTTTTATTTTTCGACTTTTTTCGGCCAACCAAGGCCTTTAACGTGTTTTCTCGCATAGATGAGTATAAAACTGGCTGAAAATGGCCAGTCCAAGACAAACCACCACTGCAGCAGTGCCGTGCCGGAATTCTAAAATTGGCCAAAAAAAGTTTTTAACACCGGTTTTGGATTTTTTAGGGTATTTTTAGGTACTTGAAACATGTTTTAACCTTCAAAGAAAAATTCAGGAAATCCAGAGATTGCCAACAGGCGCAGCTGAAAGCTTAGTGTTTCAGACATCGATGCGAGTAAAAATTCCTCACCTTATTCTCTATTATGGAATTGAAGTTTAATTATAAATAATACGGTATTTTTCATAATTTAAAAAATATTAGTAATTAATTACAGGTTACTAATGGAGCAGTAACCGATTATTTATTACTGGTTGTCATGTTTTAACTAATTGTTTAATTTTACAGTTTCAAATGCATGATAATACACTGAAATTGGTAAGATGATTCGGTTGTGTTTTCTTGATGCATGTATTGCTTGTTTTGCATGATTTACAGTTAAATTGTGAAATTAAAAATTAAATGTAAACGAAAAATTGCTTGATTAAGTGAATGGATGAATGAATGGTAGTCTTACTGGATATCTTGGGAGATGGTGAACGGACCGAGTACATAAGGAACCTTACCGTGAACGTTGCCTTATACCGGACGGGGTATCGAGGATTAATATTTTGGTGCTCATACCAGATGAGGTATGGGGACGACCTATTTCACCCTCATACCGGACATCCGACTAGGCTTTTGTATTTTTCTTGATGGTACGCTTGTCTATTAGAAAACTAAGAAGTAATAGACTATATCTCGATCATTTTTGAAGTTTGAGTACCGTGCACTTATGAGTGTACACAGCCTTGCTGTAATGTGATAACTTATCATTATCAAGATAGTTGAGATTTTTGTCTTTCATGAATGTACAAAATATATTGAAATTAATTGTCATGTGGTTTGGCAAAATATTTATGATTGTCTTCTTTGGTTATCGTTCATTTTCTCATCTCATTAGTTGGCATATTGTTTTACCAAACACCTTGTTACTTCTCAATTTCAAACTGTTCTAGGCAAGTTGGATTTTCAAAACTTGTAAGCTCCAATTGAGCCGGGGGGTAGAATAGATATGATATTTGTAATTACTTGTAAATAACGTGTTAAAATATAAATACTCTTAATTTAGGGTTAATTTTATAAATAGTATTAATTTATGTTTGGTGTATAAAGGGGGGGGGGGGGGTATTGGAATAGATATGATCTTTGTAATTACTTGTAAATAACGGGTTAAAAAATAAATACTCCTAATTTAGGGTTAATTTTATAAATAGTATTAAGTTATGTTTGGTGTATAAATACCATTGTGATTCCTTATTATAAATTAATCCTCATTTTTTTTTTTCATTTCACAAAACTTAAGCTCTCTTTTTTCAGTTCTCCGAACACATTTATGCTCTTCACCAATTTCTCCAAAATCTTATTTATTTAATGTGTATTTAATGAAAATACACCAATTTACTACAAAATATGATATATGCTCACATAATAAAATGATCTAACATTCTTAACTTATACAATAATTTCAAGATGTATTAATATAATAATTTAAAATTATGTTTGTGTATTTAACTAAATAACAAAAATACTGAAGTTTTCTTTTTTAAAAAATAACTTTATAAATTTGGGAAATTTAATATTTTATTTATTTATTTCTGTAAATAGATTTATACTAAATTATGTAGATAAAATTATTCCGCTTGAAATGGTAAATACGGTTAATTTTGAAAATAATTAATAGTTAAAAAAAATGAGAATCATTTCATGCATCAAAATATGTTTAAGAAATCAATTAAAACCATATGTATACACACACACACACACACACACACACACGTGTAGACACACAATTTTCTCTTTCTTACGTTTGGATTAATTTGGGGACAATTCAAATTATTTTAGAATACATAAAAATAAAATGTTAAATTGTAATACAAGTCATAATTTAGAAACTCAAATGCAGTTTAATAATAAAATTTCAAAAGAAAGAAAATCACCTTAATTAACCATTTAAATTTTAAATAAATGATAAATGCAATTCTATAAACAAAAATAAAAGTTTATAAAATTACACATATAAATATTAACTCGTACTAAATTTACAATGTGAAATAAATTAATACTTATACGACTAATTTTTTCGAATAAAAGATATAATTTAAAAGTTATCTGAAGCAGAAGCTATTGGTTGCTGTCATCCATATTGAAATACTCGTAAAAATACCTGCAAATTTCAATTTCAAACATATACATACTATATTAATTAAAAATATATTTTAAGAATTTATATTTTTAAATTTGTCCGTCAAGGAAAAATACAAAATATAAGTTTTATTTTGTAATTTGCATATCTCAAAAATTACTGAAATATAAAATTGTATTATAATTAATAGATAAAACCAACTTTTGTTTTAAAATATAGTAATGTGTTTTGGGTATCTTGAAGAGATTATTATTATTATTATCATCATCATCTTTTTACATTCAATTTTATGAAACATATATATATATATATGTAACACCCAATTTATTATTTTTATTTTTTCTTATTATTTATATATATATATTAGAATTTTAATTTAATTTTTTAATATTTAATTTATAAGATTTTAATTTAATTTAATAATAATAATAATAATAATAATAAAATATGGTAAAATTATTTTTGAGATTTAATTGAAATTAATTTTGGAAAAATGGGGTGAAATTTTGGATTCTAGGAGTGTTTTTGAAAAGAAAATCGAAATCTGATATATTGTTGGTCGTTGTTGTTTGATCTATTTTTCAGTATTAAATGCAGTATGGTATTTGATGTATTTATTTTATGGTTTCGTATGCATGAATCATGATTTCTTTTATTATGGTTTGAATTGTGGTGAACCCGATGTTATGTTGTTTTGTTTGGATTTCATTATTGGTTTACGTGTTTGTGTATGATCGGAAAATTGAGACCAAGAAAAATAGGAAAAAAGTTATGTGAATTGATAAATGGATAATGTGGACAGCCTGACTAGATATCCTGGGAGATGGTAGACGGACCGGGTCCGTAGGAAACCCTAACGGGAACGTGGTCTCTCATATCGGACGGGGTATGGAGACCTTATGTGTTTTGGCGGCCATACCGGACGGGGTATGGGGACGGCCCGTTTCACCCTCATACCGGACGGAGTATTGAGGTTCATGATTTTGGCGCCCATACCGGACAGGGTATGAAGACAGCCCTGCAATCAGATTATTAATGTTAATGGTTCACGTGTAGCGGGGACCCCCTATGGATCCCCACGGATACTAGTAGGCTGGTAAAAGAGGAAATTTGTTGTCTGATTATTGAAGTGCAAAGCATAACATGTGTTATGTTACAAAACGTATATGATTTTATGATGGTTATAATGTTATTGTTTCCATATGATATTTTCATGAATCTCACCGAGGTAAGTGGACGGTAAAAGTTTTTATTATTGATAAATGAGTTTGTTAATAATTATGCTTTATTGGTCGTTTTTGTCTTCTACCAACATTTACTTCTGTGGCAGTGAGATAGTGTGATGTCTTTACTAGGCTAGTGTAACTCATTCCTTACTTAACCATTTCAGATCAGGAAGACGTGGTTCTCGAGCCTGTTCCACAGGAAGACGGTGAGTTAGACATCTAGAGACTTTATAGTTCTATTTATAATTTTTATTTCGAGTATTTCTTTTAATCAGCTTATTCTTTCATATGTCGGATACATTTTTTGTTATTGTGTAAGGGATGTTAATCAAAATTTTTATTACGCTTTCGCATTTAAGATTTTTTATACATATATCTTCATTTAAATTTCCAGGGCCGTTACAGTTGATATCAGAGCCGCGTTCCTCGAACTCATCCCTTACACAATAATGCTTAGAGAAATACCCACCGATAAATCGTTACTTAACTCTTCCGTGTGAAACGCAGGTGCAAAGAAATGAGGAGAGGAAGACCCCCACTAAACCGAGCAGTCCGGGATGATTCGCTTCGGGAAGATGTGGACAGAATATTTGAGATGCTGAAAAGGATCATGGCCGCCCAACAAGGTCAAGAGGAGAGAAGGGAGTTACCCGAACCTCCCCCACTACCACGGGTTGAGCCATCGCTACAGCAAGCGGATCCCGAGCTGCCCCAGCACAAGCCTGCTCCACCACAGTACCACCCAGCACCACCGCCGCAGTATGAACCAATGCCCCAGCCACCGTACTGCCCGGCACCGCCACAGTACAATCATGTGCCTCCACCATATCAGCAGGTGCCACCACAGGGCCCCCCAGTCTATCCCCAGCCGGGCCCAGTCCCTCTTCCATGGGACCCAGCTCCTTCCTTGATCGACCCAGGCTACATAGAGAGATACAGGAGACTGAACCCTTCCACTTTTGTAGGGGGGTCCTCTTTTGAAGATGCCCAGTACTGGTTGGCGGAAACTGAGAGAGCTTTCAAGACATTGGGAGTGGTTCATGAGCAGAGAAGCTACCCTTGCTTCCTACATGCTGGTAGGGGAAGCAGGTCGTTGGTGGGAGCTCAAGCAGGCCACCCTGCCTACACCAGCCACCTGGGAGTAGTTCTTAGCGGCCTTCCATGCGGAATACCTCTCTGAGCACATCCGACACCTGAAGGAGATGGAGTTTGTTCAGCTAGTTCAGGAAAACATGACGGTATCGGAATATGTTAGTAAGTTCCTAGAGCTGGGCCGATACTCCTCGGAGACATTTATGAATGAAGGCAGAAAGGCCACGAGATTCCAGTGGAGCCTCCGCCCAGAAATCAAGCAACACTTATTGGTACTGGAGCTCAAGACATACTCAGCTGTCCTAGCAAAGGCATAGATTGTGGAGAGGAGTTTCAACACCCGTCCTCAGTCAGTAGGGAGTCACCAACCCTCAGCTCCACCCCACAGACCAGCACCTACTGCGCCGGTCCAACCAAACAAGAGGCCCAGACCAGTGATCTAGGCCCTTCCTCAGGCTCTAGAGGCAGCACGTAGAAAGATCAACCAACACTGTGGCAGAGATCACAGGGACCGACCATGCTACCACCTCAACAACACCTGTCGCATATGTGGCAGTGCCTAGCACTATACGAGAGAGTGCTCGAGGAACCAGAACCAAGGAGGACCTTGTAACGGCCCCGGAAATTTAAAATGAAATGTTTATTAAAAATATTAAATGCGGAATCGAAGTCAAAAATTCGATTAACATCTCTTACACTAAAACAAAAAACGTGCTCACAAAATATAAAATATCAAACTAACTAAAGGAGAAACTCGAAAGTAAAAGCTATGAATATGACTATGGAGTCTTTAGGCGTCCCCTTCGTCGTCCTCCTGCGGAACGGGCTCGGGAACAATGTCTTCCTGATCTGAAATGATTAAATAAGGAATGAGCTACACTAGCCCAGTAAAGACATCACGATATCTCACCGTCACGGAAGTAAAGGTGGGTAGAAAACACAAAAAGACCAATGGAGTATAATTTACAACAAATCCTTTTATCCATAATAAATCTTTTACCATCCACTTACCTCAGTGAAATTCATAAAACAATATACGAAAGCAAATAACATTATCATCATCATGAAATCATATAACCTGTATAACATAGTACTTATCACGCCTTTTGTAATTCAATCATTACACAATATATTTTCCTCATTTACTAGCCCACTAGTATCCATGGGGATCCATAGGGGTCCCGCTACCTGTTAACCCTTAACACTTGAAATCAAATTCCAGGGCCGTCCCCATACCCCGTCTGGTATGGGCGCCAAAACTATAGACCTCATTACCCCGTCCGGTATGAGGGTGAAACGGGCCGTCCCCATACTCCGTCCGGTATGAGCACCAAAACACCTAAGGTCTCCATACCCCGTCCGGTATGAGAGACCACAATCCCGGTAGGGTTCCCTACGGACTCGGTCCGTCCACCATCTCCAAGGATATCTAGTCAGGCTGACCACATTATACAATTATCAATTTACATAATCTTTCATTCTCCTTTTCCTCAGTCAGCATCATCAATTTACATACAAACAAGCAAACAGTAATTTATGCCAAACAAGACAACATACAGCATCGGTTTCTCAGTCATTCAACCCATAATCAATAAAACAGTAAAATATGCACGCGAAACAATGAAATGAAAATATCAGACCTCATACTGCATTTAAAACTATAAAATATGCAAAATAACAGTTAACCGACAAACACACTAGACTCGGGCTCCATTAGCGACCTTAAACAATTTCACACATTCGTTGATTCAAGAAATACCATTTTATCATTTTTGAACTTTAATACCGTGATAGGAAATAGAGTGAGAGGTCCTTACTCGTTTCGGGGTCCAAACACGGCTTCACAGTGCGCCTACAGGCTGTCCCTAATTTTCCCTGAATTTTTCCCGGGGAACTGAAACACACTACTGGTACCTGCACGTGTTCCAAAAAATCTCAAATTAGGCCCAGGGCCCCTTTTTGGCCAATATCGCAATTCCGGCACGGCGGTTCCGCCGTGTTCCGGCGCAAGCGGCGGCGATTCGCCTCGGTTTGGCCGTTTTCAGTCGGAAACGGCCGAATTCGGCCACACTTGCATCGGTCCTTGCGATAAAACAACTCTAGGGCCCTCGAGGGGCAAAAAAATTACGGAAAATCGAAGCTTACCGGCGACAGTGCTCTCGGGTGCAGCGGCTATCTGGTGAGGTTCGTGTTTTGGTGATTCGACTCTGATCAACATGTAGAGAAAAGAATGGTGATCACGGTGATATAAAAATTGCATCAAACGGAGGCCGAGAAGGGCCTCATCGGAGGCAAAAATCGAGGAGGGACGCGGTGGCGCCGCTGGGTTTCGACCGTATTTTTCGGCCGTTTGGCCAAAATTTTGGCTCCGATTTGACAACAGGAGAAATCAACGTGGAAAAATAAGTCGGGGGTATGAAATTTACCTCGATCGGCGGTCGAAAATCTCCCCGGTGCGGCGGCAGGTGGCGGCGGCTGGCTTCTCCAGCGTCTGGTTCGTCTTCTCTGGCGAGGGCAGGCGGCTAGGGTTTTTGTGGTTAGGTGTGGGGGTTCTATTTATACCCTTTTGTCTTTTGATCTCAGCCGTCCATTTTGATTTAATCTGGGCCGTCCGTTTTTGATTGAATCTGGGCCGTCCGTTTTTGATTGAATCTGGGCCGTCCGTGCGATTGCATCTGGGCCGTCTGTGCGCATGCTTGATCTGGACCGTCCGATCGCGCGTACGCGGATCGCCAACGTGGCCCGTCCCCGGTCGACGTGGTTTTGCCACGTGGCAGGTCCTGGTTGGCCAGGACTGCTGACGGGGTCTGCTGACGTGGCTGCTGACGTGACGCTCTTTTTTTTTTAACTTAATAAAAATATTTAATAATAAAATAATAAATTTTTTTTTCCAAATTTTCCGGGCGTTACAACTCTCCCCCCCTTAAAGAAATTTGGTCCCCAAATTTGTCTCTTACTCTTGATCGAACAGATGGGGATATTGGGCCCTAAATTCTGATTCCAGTTCCCAAGTAGCCTCCCTGGGCATGTGGTTCTGCCACACGACTTTTACAAATGATATTTTCCGGTTGCGGAGTATTCTGCTCTCTCGGTCCGTGATACCGACCGGTACTTCTTCATAAGACAAGTCCTCTTGGAGTGGAAGCGGTTCATGAGCCAAGACATGAGAAAGGTCCGGGTTGTACTTACGTAGCATAGATACGTGAAACACATTATGAACCCGGGAGAGCTTAGGAGGCAGTGCAAGTCTGTAGGCAGTGGTACCAATCTTGTCTAAGATTTCAAAGGGTCCAATATATCTGGGGTTTAATTTTCCCCTCCTGCCGAACCTACTAATTTCCTTGAAGGGGGTGACTTTAAGAAACACCCGGTCGCCTTTCTCAAAAGCCAGGTCTCTCCTCCGGGTATCAGCATAACTATTCTGCCTACTCTGAGCTGTCTGAATGTTCTTCTTGATTTTAACTATCTTGGACGTGGTCTCTTCTACCAAATCCGGGCCAAACAATCTTCTATCGCCCACTTCCTCCCAATAAATCGGTGACCTGCACGGACGCCCGTATAGCGCCTCGTATGGGGCCATGCCGATGCTTGCTTGGTAGCTATTGTTGTAGGCAAACTCTATCAGGGGTAGATGGTCGTCCCAATGGCCCCCGGAGTCAAGGACACAAGCTCGGAGCATATCCTCAAGCGTACGAATTGTCCTCTCTGATTATCCATCAGTTTGGGGGTGGAAGGCAGTACTAAGAGACAGCTTTGTTCCCATAGCTTGTTGGAAACTATTCCAAAACCGAGAAGTGAATATGGGATCCCTGTCAGATACCACTGTTACTGGGACTCCATGCAGTCTGACTATCTCCCGGATATACATTCTTGCCAACTTGTCCAAGGAATCAGTCATTCTGATGGCCAGGAAGTGGGAAGACTTAGTGAGTCGGTCAACAATTACCCATATAGCATCATGTCCCGATCGTGCCTTGGGTAGTCCCGATACGAAGTCCATGGTGATGTGTTCCCACTTCTACTCTGGAATCGGTAAAGGCTGAAGTAACCCACCTGGGCGTTGATGTTCTGCTTTGACCTGCTGACATACCAAGCACTTAGATACAAAGTCGGCTATATCTCTCTTCATCCCATTCCACCAGAACCGAGGTCGCATAGTTTGGTACATTTTTGTACTTCCTGGATGCATGACAAACCTTGAACTATGGGACTTTGTCATGATGTCTCTTTTTAACTCACTGTCGTCTGGGACACACACTCTGTCCTTGAAACGAATCAATCCATCGGCAGAGATCTGAAATTCTGAGCTCACACCCTGTTCTGCATCCTTCTTGCGAGTTAGTAGGGCGGGGTCGACTGACTGGGCTTCTTTTATTCTTTGGATTAACTTGGGTTGGACTGCTACGTGGCCCAAACATGTGGCCCTCTTCAGATCTCGCAGTCGAACCTGCTGCGTGGCCCCAATAGACCTGCATTCTGAAACCATCAAATGGGCTAGGGTGCCTGCACTTTTCCTGCTGAGGGCATCGGCTACTACGTTGCCCTTACCTGGATGGTATAGGATGTCACAATCATAGTCCTTGAGGAGTTCCATCCACCTTCTCTGACGCATGTTGAGATCATTTTGAGTGAAGATGTGCTTCAAACTCTTATGACCGGTGTAGATCTGAAAGGTCTCTCCATACAAATAATGGTGCCAGGTTTTCAAGGCGTGTATGATTGCGGCAAGCTCCAAGTCATGGGTAGGATAGTTCTTCTCATGATTCTTTAGCTGTCTAGACCCATATGCTATAACCTTTCCATGCTGCATCAGGACACAACCCAGACCCAGATAGGAGGCATCACTATAAACTGTATACCCTCCTGATCTACTCGGTAGAGCCAGCACAGGTGCAGTAGTCAGTCGCTTCTTCAATTTTGAAAAACTCCTTTCGCAGTTCTCATTCCATTCAAACTTTGCATTCTTCTTTGTGAGTCGGGTTAGAGGAGCTACTAGACTAGAGAACCCTTCGACAAACCGACGGTAATAACCTGCCATCCCTAGGAAACTGCGAATTTCCTTAACTGTTGTCAGCCTTTCCCAACCAAGTACCGCTTCAACCTTTTCGGGGTTCACTGACACCCCTTCCTTCGATATAACATGTCCTAGGAAGGCGGTTTGCTCGAGCCAAAATCCACACTTGCTCAACTTTGCATACAATTTCTTTTCCCTGAGTACCTGTAGGACTTGGGCAAGATGATGTGCATGTTCTTCTCTACTTTTTGAGTAGACTAAGATATCATCAATGAACACGATGACAAATTGATCCAAGAACTCTCTGAAGATCCTGTTCATTAGATCCATAAAGATGGCCGGGGCGTTGGTTAGCCCAAATGGCATAACCAGGAACTCATAGTGTCCGTACCTGGTTCGGAATGCCGTCTTGGGGATGTCTTCTGCTCTTACCTTTACCTGATGGTAACCTGATCGTAGATCTATTTTAGAAAAGACCTGTGCACCCTGCAACTGATCGAAAAGGTCATCAATCCGGGGAAGAGGGTATTTGTTCTTAATTGTTACCTTGTTTATCCTTCTTTAATCAATGCACAGTCTCAACGTTCCATTTCTCTTCCTTGCAAAAGTAACCCCGGCACCCCATGGGGAAACGCTGTGTCTAATGAAACCACTGTCTTGTAGCTCAGTGATCTGTTTCCTTAGTTCTTCCATCTCGATGCGGCTCATTCAGTAAGGAGCTACCGAGATGGGCTGGGTACCTGGCTGTAAGTCTATGGTGAACTCGACCTCTCTGTCCGCTGGTAGACCGGGCAGTTCATCTGGAAATACGTCTGAAAAGTCTCGGACTACTGAAATCTCTTGGATACAAACTTCTTTCTTGGGTTTACCTAGTTAGAGAAAATACAAGATTAAGACACTGGGAATTAAGAAAACTTGCCATTAGGGGAAATCAGTACTGAATAATTTTATTAACTTGTAAATGGCTCCTCGTTGGGAGGATTAAATACAATCTTTTTGTTAAAGTAGTCTATGGTGGCGTGATACGCCGCTAGCCAATCCATTCCTAGGATTACATCAAAATCCCCCGTGTTTAACCCTATCAGGTCTACCCTCAATTTCTTATCTGCTATCTCCACGGCACATGCCCTGTAGACAACCTCTCCTAGCAATGTCTCCCCCCCAGCGGTAGATACAAGCAATAATGAATCAAGTCTATCAGGTGATACACAAATTTTGGAAGCAACAACATGTGAAATAAAAGAATGTGATGCACCAGTATCAAACAAAACATGAGCAATGTGACCAGAGATAGTATACATACCATGTACCACGTCCGGGTCTGCGTCGGCATCCTTCTGGGTAAGGTTGTAAACTCTGCCCTTGATTGGAGGCCTTCTTTGATTCTGGTTCCTAGGGCATTCCCTTGCATAGTGCTGGGCACTGCCGCATATGCGACAGGTGTTGTTGAGGCGGTAGCAGGGTCGGTCCCCGTGATCCCTGCCGCAGTACTGGCAGATCTTCCCACGTGCTGCCCCCGTAGCCTGAGGAGGGGCCTGGACGGCGGGTCTGGGCCTCTTACTGGGTTGGACAGGCATGGTAGGTGCTGGCCTGCGGAGCGGGGCTGAGGGTCGGGAACTTCCCGCTAGCTGAGGGCGGGTGTTGAAGCTCCTTTATATGATCTGCGCCTTTACCAGGACTGCCGAATATGTCTCGAGCTCCATCACCAGTAAGTGCTGTCTGATCTCCGGGCGGAGACCCCACTGGAATTTCCTGGCTTTTCGGCCTTCATCCATCAATGTCTCCGGGGCATGTCGGCCCAGCTCCAGGAACTTACGGGCATACTCCGACACTGTCATGTTTCCCTGGACCAATTGAGCAAACTCCATTTCCTTTAGGTGTTTGATGTGTTTAGGGAGATACTTCGCGTGGAAGGCCGCTAGGAACTGCTCCCAAGTAGCTGGTGTAGGCAGGGTGGTCCGCTTGAGCTCCCACCAGCGTACTGCTTCCCCTACCAGCATGTAGGAGGCAATGGCAGCCCTCTGCTCAGGAACTACTCCCAAGGTCTCGAAAGCTCTCTCAGTCTCTGCCAGCCAGTATTGGGCCTCTTCAAAAGAGGATCCCCCTGCAAAAGTAGAAGGGTTCAGTCTTCTGTACCTCTCTATGAAGCCGGGGTCGATCAAGGAAGGAGCGGGGTCCCGAGGTAGAGGGACTGGGGCCGGCTGAGGGTGAACTAGGGGACCCTGTGGTGGCACCTGCTGATGTGGTGGGGGTACTGGAATGTGTTGTGGCGGCGCCTGCTGGTACCGTGGCTCTGGTACCGGGTCGTACCGCGGCTGTGGTGCCGGGTGGTACTGTGGAGGAACAGGCTCCTGCCGGGGTGGCTCGGGATCAGCCTGCTGTAGCGGGGGCTCAACCTGCACTAGCGGAGGAGGTCCGGGTAACTCCCTTCTCTCCTCTTGCCTTTGCTGGGCAGCTACGAGAGCCTCCACCATCTCAAATAGTCTGTCTTAATCCTCCCGAAGCGAATTATCTTGGGCCGCTCGGTTTAGTGGGGGCCTTCCTCTCCTCATTCTCGTGTACCTACATTCACAAGGAATGATTGAGTAACGATATATCGGTGAGTATTTCTCTAAGGCACTATTGTGTAAGGGATGGGTCCGAGGAAATGCGGCTCTGATACTAACTGTAACGGTCCCAGAAATTTAAAATGAAATATTTATTAAAAATATTAAATGCGGAAGCGAAGTCAAAAATTCGATTAACATCCCTTACACTAAAACCAAAAACGTACTCACAAAATATAAAAGATCAAACTAACTAAAGGATAAACTCGAAAGTAAAAGCTATGAATATGATTATGGAGTCTTTAGGCGTCCCCTTCGTCGTCCTCCTGCGGAACGGGCTCGGGAATAATGTCTTCCTGATCTGAAATGATTAAATAAGGAATGAGCTACACTAGCCCAGTAAAGACATCACGATATCTCACCGTCACGGAGGTAAAAGTGGGTAGAAAACACAAAAAGACCAATGGAGCATAACTTACAACAAATCCTTTTATCCATAATAAATCATTTACCATCCACTTACCTCGGTGAAATTCATAAAACAATATACGAAAGCAAATAACATTATCATCATCATGAAATCATATAACCTGTATAACATAGTACTTATCACGCCTTTCGTAATTCAATCATTACACAATATATTTTCCTCATTTACCAGCCCACTAGTATCCATGGGGATCTATAGGGGTCCCGCTACCTGTTAACCCTTAACACTTGAAATCAGATTCCAGAGCCGTCCCCATACCCCGTCTAGTATGGGCGCTAAAACTATAGACCTCATTACCCCGTCCGGTATGAGGGTGAAACGGACCGTCCCCATACCCCGTCCGGTATGAGCGCCAAAACACCTAAGGGCTCCATACCCCGTCCGGTATGAGAGACCACAATCCCGGTAGGGTTCCCTACGGACCCGGTCCGTCCACCATCTCCAAGGATATCTAGTCAGGCTGACCACATTATACAATTATCAATTTACATAATCTTTCATTCTCATTTTTCTCAGTCAGCATCATCAATTTACATACAAACAAGCAAACAGTAATTTATGCCAAACAAGACAACATACAGCATCGGTTTCTCAGTCATTCAACCCATAATCAATAAAACAGTAAAATATGCACGCAAAATAATGAAATAAAAACATCAGACCTTATACTGCATTTAAAACTGTAAAATATGCCAAATAACAGTTAACCGACAAACACACTAGACTCGGGCTCCATTAGCGAACTTAAGCAATTTCACACATTCGTTGATTCAAGAAATACCGTTTTATCATTTTTGAACTTTAATATCGTGATAGGAAATAGGATGAGGGGTCCTTACTCGTTTCGGGGTCCAAACACGGCTTCACAGTGCGCCTACAGGCTGTTCCTAATTTTCCCTAAATTTTTTACAGGGAACTGAAATGCACTACTGGTACCTGCACGTGTTCCAAAAAATTCCAAATCAGGCCCAGGGTCCCTTTTTGGCCAATATCGCAATTCCAGCACGGCGGCTCCGCCGTGCTCCAGTGCAAGCGGCGGCGATTCGCCTCGGTTTGGCCGTTTTCGGTCGAAAACGGCCGAATTCGGCCACACTTGCATCGGTCCTTGCGATAAAACAACCCTAGGGCCCTCGGGGGGGCAAAAAAATCACAGAAAACCGAAGCTTACCGGCAGCGGTGCTCTCGGGTGCGGCGGCTCTCCGGTGAGATTCGTGTTTTGGTGATTCGGCTCCGATCAACCTGTAGAGAAAAGAATGGTGATCACGGTGATATAAAAATTGCATCAAACGGAGGCCGAGAAGGGCCTCATCGGAGGCAAAAATCGAGGAGGGGCGCGGTGGCGCCGCTGGGTTTCCGCCGTGTTTTCCGGCCGTTTGGCCGGGATTTTGGCTCCAATTTGGCCACAGGAGAAATCGGCATGGAAAAACGAGTCGGGAGTATGAAATTTACCTCGATCGGCGGTCGGAAATCTCCCCAGTGCGGCGGCGGGTGGCGGCGGCCGGCTTCTCCGGCGTCTGGTTCGTCTTCTCCGGCGAGGGCAGGCGGCTAGGGTTTTTGTGGTTAGGTGTGGGGGTTCTATTTATACCTTTTTGCCTTTTGATCTCAGCCGTTTATTTTGATTTAATCTGGGCCGTCTATTTTTGATTAAATCTGGGCCGTCCGTGCGATTGCATCTGAGCCGTCTGTGCGCACGCTTGATCTGGGCCGTCCGATCGCGCGTACGCGGATCGCCAACGTGGCCCGTCCCTGGTCGACGTGGTTTTGCCACGTGGCAGGTCCTGGTTGGCCAGGACTGCTGACTGGGTCTGCTGACGTGGCTGCTGATGTGGCGCTCTTTTTTTTTTAAAACTTAATAAAAATATTTAATAATAATTTTTTTTTCCAAATTTTCTGGGCGTTACAGACCTCTTTTCATGGTAGGGTTTACAACCATACCCAGCAGGATGCCGACGCCGACCTGGACGTGGTACAAGGTATGTACACTATCTGTGACCATATTGCTCATGTTTTATTTGACACTGGTGCATTGCATTCTTTTGTTTCACATATTTTTGCTTTCAAACTTAATGTATCACCTGATAAACTTGATTCATTGTTGTTTGTGTCTACTGCTGGGGGTGAAACACTACTAGGGGAAGTTATCTACACGGCTTGTGTCGTGGAGATAGCAAATAGAAAACTGAGTGTAGACCTGATAGGTTTAGACACGGGAAATTTCGATGTAATCTTAGGAATGGATTGGTTAGTGGCACATCACGCCACCATAGATCACTTTAACAAGAAGGTTGTATTTAATCCTCTCAATGAGGAGCCATTTACAAATTAATAAAATCATTCAATACTTATTCCTTTATGGTAAGTTTTCTTAAATTTTGAGTACCTTAATCTTGTTATTTTCTCTAACTAGGCAAGCCCAAGAAGGAAATTTGTGTCTAAGAGATTTCGGTAGTCCGAGACTTTTCAGATGTGTTTCCAGACGAACTACCCGGACTGGCAGTAGACAGGGAAGTCGAGTTCACTATAGACTTATAGTCAGGCACCCAGCCCATTTCGGTTGCTCCTTACCGCATGAGCCGCATTGAGATAGAAGAGTTGAGGAAACAGATCACTGAATTGCAAGATAATGGTTTTATTAGACACAGTGTGTCCCCTTGGGGTGCCGGAGTTACTTTTGTAAGGAAGAGAGATGGAACATTGAGACTGTGTATTAATTACAGAGGATTGAACAAGGTTACAATTAAGAATAAATATCCCATTCCCAGAATTGATGACCTCTTCGATCAGTTGCAGGGTGCGCAAGTCTTCTCCAAAATAGACCTGCGATCAGGTTACCATCAAGTGAAGATAAGAACAGAAGACATCCCCAAGACGACCTTTCGAACAAGGTACGGACACTATGAGTTCCTGGTCATGCCATTTGGGCTAACCAATGTTCCGAAAATCTTTATGGATCTGATGAACAGGGTCTTCAGAGAGTTCTTGGATCAATTTGTTATCGTGTTCATCGATGACATCTTAGTCTACCCAAAAAGCAGAGAAGAACATGTTCACCATCTTGCCCAATTTTCGCAGGTCCTCAGAAATAAGAAGTTATATGCAAAGTTGAGTAAGTATGGATTCTGGTTTGAGCAGACCGCCTTCCTAGGACACATCATATCGAAGGAATGAGTATCAGTGAATCTTGAAAAGGTTGAAACGGTACTTGACTGAGAGAAATTGACATCAGTTAAGGAAATCAGGAGTTTCCTAGGGATGGCAGGTTATTACCGCAGGTTTGTTGAAGGATTCTCCAGCCTAGCAGCTCCTCTAACCCGACTCACAAAGAAGAATGCCAAATTTGAGTGGAATGAGGACTGCGAAAGAAGTTTTTCAGAATTAAAGAAGTGACTGACTACTGCACCTGTACTGGCTTTACCGAGTGGATCGGGAGGATATACAGTTTATAGTGATGCCTCCTATCTAGGCTTGGGTTGTGTCCTGATGCAGCATAGAAAGGTCATAGCATATGGATCCAGGCAGTTAAAGAATCATGAGAAGAATTAACCCACCCACGACTTGGAGCTTGCCGCAATCATACATGCCTTGAAAACTTGGCGCCACAACTTGTACGAAGAGACCTTTAAGATCTATACTGATCATAAGAGTTTGAAACATATATTCACTCAGAAGGATCTCAACATGCGTCAGAGAAGGTGGATGGAACTCCTTAAGGACTATGATTGTGATATCTTATACCATCCGGGTAAGGGCAACATGGTAGTAGATGCTCTCAGCAGGAAAAGTACAAGTATCTTAGCCCATTTGATGATTTCAGAATGCAGGCAAATTAGGGCCACACAATAGGTTCGACTCCAGGACTTGAGGAGAGCCACATGTTTGGGCCGCCTGACAGTCCAGCTCGAGTTAATCTAGAGAATAAGGGAAGCCCAGTCAGTCGACCCCGCCCTGATAGCCCGCAAGAAGGATGCAGAACAGGGAGTGAGCTCAGAATTTCAAATCTCTACTAATGGATTACTCCGTTTCCAAGACAGGATGTGTATCCCAGATGACAGTGAGTTAAAAAGAGACATCATGACAGAGTCCCATAGCTCGAAGTTTGCCATGCATCCAGGAAGCACCAAAATGTACCAAAGCATGCGACCCCGATTTTGGTGGAATGGGATGAAGAGAGACATAGCTGACTTTGTATCTAAATGCTTGACATGTCAGCAGGTCAAGACAGAGCATCAGCGCCCAGGTGGACTACTTCAGCCTTTACCGATCCCGGAGTGGAAGTGGGAACATATCACCATGGACTTTGTATCGGGGCTACCCAAGGTACGTTCAAGACATGATGCCATATAGGTAATTGTTGACCGACTTACCAAGTCTTGCCACTTCTTAGCCATCAGGATGACCGATCCCTTGGACAAGTTGGCAAGAATGTATATCCGAAAAATAGTCATATTGCATGGAGTTCTAATGACAGTAGTATCCGACAGGGACCCCATATTCACTTCTCGGTTTTGGAATAGCTTTCAGCAAGTTATGAGAACAAAGCTGTCTCTTAGTACTGTCTTCCATCCTTATACTGATGGACAATCAAAAAGGACAATTTGTACACTTGAGGATATGCTCCGAGCTTGTGTCCTTGACTCTGGGGGCCATTGGGACGACCATCTATCCCTGATAGAGTTTGCCTACAACAACAGCTACCAAGCGAGCATCGGCATGGCTCCGTATGAGGTGTCATATGGGCGTCCATGCAAATCACCGATTTGTTGGGAAGAAGTATGCGATAGAAGATTGTTCGGCCCGAAGTTGGTAGAGGAGACCACGTCTAAAATAGTTAAAATCAGAAAGAACATTCAGACAGCTCAGAGTAGGCAGAAGAGTTAAGCAGATACCCGGAGGAGAGATCTAGCGTTTGAGAAAGGCGACCGGGTGTTTCTTAAAGTCACTCATTTCAAGGAAATTAGTAGGTTCGGCATGAAGGGAAAACTGAACCCCCGATTTATTGGGTTTTTTGAAATCTTAGACAGAATTGGTACTGCCGCCTACAGACTAGCACTGCCTCCAGAGCTCTCCAAGGTCCACAATGTGTTCCACCTATCCATGCTACGTAAGTACAACCCGGACCCCTCTCATGTCTTGGCTCATGAACTGCTTCCACTCCAAGAGAACTTATCTTATGAAGAAGTACCAGTCGGTATCACGGACCAAAAGAGCAGGATATTCCGCAACTGAAAAATATCATTTGTAAAGGTCGTGTGGCAGAACCACACGCCCAGGGAGGCTACCTAGGAGGTAGAATCAGATTTTAGAACCCAGTATCCCCATTTGTTCGACCAAGAGTAAGAGGTAAATTTGGGGGACCAAATTTCTTTAAAGGGGGAAGAGTTGTAACACCTAATTTATTATTTTTATTTTTTCTTATTATTTTTATATATATTAGAATTTTAGTTTAATTTTTTAATATTTAATTTATAAGATTTTAATTTAATTTAATTTAATTTAATGAAAATAAAAATAATAATAATGATAAAATAGGGTAAAATTATTTTTGGGATTCAATTGAAGTTGATTTTAAGAAAAACGGGTGAAAATTTGGATTATATGGGGTGTTTTTGAAAAGAAAATCGAAAATCGAGGGTCAAAACGCAATTTAGGAAAGTTGCGTCACGTCAGCAGCTACGTTAGCAACCCAGTCAGCAGCCCCGGCCAACCAGAACATGCCGCGTGGCAAGGAAGCTTATGCGGGAGACCACGCGGACGGAGCCACGTGAGAGATCCGCGTGCACTCGATCGAACGGTCCAGATCCCACGCGTACAGACGGTCCAGATCCCACGCGTACAGACGGCCCAGATCTCACACGTGCAGACGGTCCAGATCGCATCGCGATGGACGGTCTAGATTTATTTCTATTTTAATCGCGATCGGACAGTCCAGATTAAAACGTGATGGACGGCTGAGATTAAAAGGGAAAGGTTATAAATAACCTCACCCACACCCGACCCCAAACCCTAGCCGCCAGTGCTTCGCCGAAGAAGAAGAACCAAACGCCAGAGGAGCCGGCCGCCGCCACCCGCCACAGCACTGGAGGGTTTTCTGATCGCCAAACGAGGTAAATTTTCTCCCATTGGCTCGTTTTTCGATGCTGAATCCGCCTATGGTCAAATCGGAGCCAAACCACCAGCTAATCGACCGAAAAATACTGCTGAAGTCCAATGGTGCCGCCGCGGCTTCCTTCGATTTTTGCCTCCGATGAGGCCCTTTCCGGCTCTCGTTCGATGTAATTTTTACACCACTGTGATCACCGTCCTTTTCTCTACAGGTTGACCGGAGCAAAACATCAAATTGCGACTCACACCGGAGAAGCTACCGCACTCGAGAGCGCTGCTGCCGGTAAGTCTCAATTTTTCGTGATTGTTTGGCCCACCGAGGGCCCTAGGGTTGTTTTATCGTAGGAACCAATGCAAGTTTGGCCGAATTCGGCGGAAAACGGCCAACCCGAGGCGGATCGCTGCCACGGGCGGCGGTGCCATTGCCGGAGCACAGCAGAGTCGTCGTGCCAGAATTCCGATATTGGCCGAAAGGGGCCCTATTTCACCCTCATACCGGAT
Organism: Carica papaya; assembly: GCF_054855325.1. Lineage (NCBI taxonomy): Eukaryota > Viridiplantae > Streptophyta > Magnoliopsida > Brassicales > Caricaceae > Carica > Carica papaya. The sequence continues at coordinate 17,257,838 of NC_142317.1, forward strand.
GAGGTATGGGGACGATCTATTTCACCCTCATACCGGACATCCGACTAGGCTTTTTATGCCACTCAAGGAAGTCTTACAGGCTTTTGTATTTTTCTTGATGGTACGCTTGTCTATTAGAAAACTAAGAAGTAATAGACTATATCTCGATCATTTTTGAAGTTTGAGTACCGTGCACTTATGAGTGTACACAGCCTTGTTGTATTGTGATAACTTATCATTATCAAGATAGTTGAGATTTTTGTCTTTCATGAATGTACAAAATATATTGAAATTAATTGTCATGTGGTTTGGCAAAATATTTATGATTGTCTTCTTTGGTTATCGTTCATTTTCTCATCTCATTAGTTGGCATATTGTTTTACCAAACACCTTGTTACTTCTCAATTTCAAACTGTTCTAGGCAAGTTGGATTTTCAAAACTTGTAAGCTCCAATTGAGCCGGGGGGTAGAATAGATATGATATTTGTAATTACTTGTAAATAACGTGTTAAAATATAAATACTCTTAATTTAGGGTTAATTTTATAAATAGTATTAATTTATGTTTGGTGTATAAAGGGGGGGGGGTATTGGAATAGATATGATCTTTGTAATTACTTGTAAATAACGGGTTAAAAAATAAATACTCCTAATTTAGGGTTAATTTTATAAATAGTATTAAGTTATGTTTGGTGTATAAATACCATTGTGATTCCTTATTATAAATTAATCCTCATTTTTTTTTTTCATTTCACAAAACTTAAGCTCTCTTTTTTCAGTTCTCCGAACACATTTATGCTCTTCACCAATTTCTCCAAAATCTTATTTATTTAATGTGTATTTAATGAAAATACACCAATTTACTACAAAATATGATATATGCTCACATAATAAAATGATCTAACATTCTTAACTTATACAATAATTTCAAGATGTATTAATATAATAATTTAAAATTATGTTTGTGTATTTAACTAAATAACAAAAATACTGAAGTTTTCTTTTTTAAAAAATAACTTTATAAATTTGGGAAATTTAATATTTTATTTATTTATTTCTGTAAATAGATTTATACTAAATTATGTAGATAAAATTATTCCGCTTGAAATGGTAAATACGGTTAATTTTGAAAATAATTAATAGTTAAAAAAAATGAGAATCATTTCATGCATCAAAATATGTTTAAGAAATCAATTAAAACCATATGTATACACACACACACACACACACACACACACACGTGTAGACACACAATTTTCTCTTTCTTACGTTTGGATTAATTTGGGGACAATTCAAATTATTTTAGAATACATAAAAATAAAATGTTAAATTGTAATACAAGTCATAATTTAGAAACTCAAATGCAGTTTAATAATAAAATTTCAAAAGAAAGAAAATCACCTTAATTAACCATTTAAATTTTAAATAAATGATAAATGCAATTCTATAAACAAAAATAAAAGTTTATAAAATTACACATATAAATATTAACTCGTACTAAATTTACAATGTGAAATAAATTAATACTTATACGACTAATTTTTTCGAATAAAAGATATAATTTAAAAGTTATCTGAAGCGGAAGCTATTGGTTGCTGTCATCCATATTGAAATACTCGCAAAAATACCTGCAAATTTCAATTTCAAACATATACATACTATATTAATTAAAAATATATTTTAAGAATTTATATTTTTAAATTTGTCCGTCAAGGAAAAATACAAAATATAAGTTTTATTTTGTAATTTGCATATCTCAAAAATTACTGAAATATAAAATTGTATTATAATTAATAGATAAAACCAACTTTTGTTTTAAAATATAGTAATGTGTTTTGGGTATCTTGAAGAGATTATTATTATTATTATCATCATCATCTTTTTACATTCAATTTTATGAAACATATATATATATATATATATACATGTAACACCCAATTTATTATTTTTATTTTTTCTTATTATTTATATATATATATTAGAATTTTAATTTAATTTTTTAATATTTAATTTATAAGATTTTAATTTAATTTAATAATAATAATAATAATAATAATAAAATATGGTAAAATTATTTTTGAGATTTAATTGAAATTAATTTTGGAAAAATGGGGTGAAATTTTGGATTCTAGGAGTGTTTTTGAAAAGAAAATCGAAATCTGATATATTGTTGGTCAGTTGTTGTTTGATCTATTTTTCAGTATTAAATGCAGTATGGTATTTGATGTATTTATTTTATGGTTTCGTATGCATGAATCATGATTTCTTTTATTATGGTTTGAATTGTGGTGAACCCGATGTTATGTTGTTTTGTTTGGATTTCATTATTGGTTTACGTGTTTGTGTATGATCGGAAAATTGAGACCAAGAAAAATAGGAAAAAAGTTATGTGAATTGATAAATGGATAATGTGGACAGCCTGACTAGATATCCTGGGAGATGGTAGACGGACCGGGTCCGTAGGAAACCCTAACGGGAACGTGGTCTCTCATATCGGACGGGGTATGGAGACCTTATGTGTTTTGGCGGCCATACCGGACGGGGTATGGGGACGGCCCGTTTCACCCTCATACCGGACGGAGTATTGAGGTTCATGGTTTTGGCGCCCATACCGGACAGGGTATGAAGACAGCCCTGCAATCAGATTATTAATGTTAATGGTTCACGTGTAGCGGGGACCCCCTATGGATCCCCACGGATACTAGTAGGCTGGTAAAAGAGGAAATTTGTTGTCTGATTATTGAAGTGCAAAGCATAACATGTGTTATGTTACAAAACGTATATGATTTTATGATGGTTATAATGTTATTGTTTCCATATGATATTTTCATGAATCTCACCGAGGTAAGTGGACGGTAAAAGTTTTTATTATTGATAAATGAGTTTGTTAATAATTATACTTCATTGGTCTTTTTGTCTTCTACCAACATTTACTTCTGTGGCAGTGAGATAGTGTGATGTTTTTACTAAACTAGTGTAACTCATTCCTTATTTAACCATTTCAGATCAGGAAGACGTGGTTCCCGAGCCCGTTCCACAGGAAGAGGGCGAGTTAGACGTTTAGATACTTTATAGTTCTATTTATAGTTTTTATTTCGAGTATTTCTTTTAATCAGCTTATTCTTTCATATGTTGGATGCGTTTTTTCTTATTGTATAAGGGATGTTAATCAAAATTTTTATTACGCTTCCACATTTAAAATTTTTTATACATACATTTTCATTTAAATTTTTGGAACCGTTACAATATATATATATATATTTATATGTAACAAAAACAAAAATAAAAGCAAGATACATACATACCTGTGAACATGTTCACCACTGATCGTGCTGTACCCGATGATGAACTAACTGCAGGTTCCAACAAATTTTAGATTTATTTAAATTGCTTTATCCTTACATAATCTAATCTTTAAGAAGGGATATATTTTTAAGCATAGAAATTAATAAATATTATATAGGCAGCAAAATTATATAATATATACATCTTTTATAAAAAAAAATAATTAATATATGAGACATCAATATTAACTATAATCTTAAAATAAATGATAATAATTATTCTGTTACAAACGATGTATATTAATAATTTAAAAATAATGTGTAAATCATTTATATTGGGGTCGGGTCGAACTGTTACAAATATATATAATTAAAATTTAAAATAATTTTACAATATTTATTTTCTATACTCTGGAAAAAAATATATAATTACTAAGTGTTCAAGAATATAAATGAATTAGTAAAATCCTAATTCATTTAAATTCTTTTCCAAAACAATTAAAAAAATAAATTTTACAAAATAGAAATTATATTTTAAAGATATATCAATTTTACATGTCCTTGTAAAATAGGTAATAATAATAACTAAAAAATCGAAAAATCAAGCGTGATGGTCACCTGAATCACAATTTGACGTGGAATTAACGGCCCCACACATGCAAAGCTGACGAACCCCATCGTCTCCAAACCCGCACGTGCCACCCGTCGCCTCACACGCTCCACAAAATTCATCCTTCCCCTCAACCGAGTACTTGACCCGGATCCCATACGACCAACCACTCGCTCCCTCAACCTTCAATGGCGCAAGATTGTATGCGCTGCTATACCCTTCACACCCAAGCTTGCTCAGATTTACAGACTTAATCGACTCAAAATCCACCGAACAGCACTCCGGTGGCCCTGACCCAAAAAACGACCCGACCCTTTTATGACCCACCAAGTCCCACGCCGGACACCCGTAGTACTCCTCGCAACCCATCCCCGAAACGTTCCGGCACGGCAAATGCTTCCCGGGGAAACCTTGGAAGAGCGGAGATTGGCTGGAGCAGCCTATTAACATGAACACATTATCAGCCGTTGGATTGAAATAGGGAGCTCGCCATTGCTCGATGGCGAAGCCGTTACCTCTGCGGCCGAGGACGATGGTGTCGCAGGTTGACATGTGGGGGTCGTGTAATGTGAGTGAGTGATAAGCGTAGTCTATTTCCAGGACTCGGTACGAGCCGGAGTCGATATGGAACATGAGTATGTCGTTTATGCAAAAGAGGAGATCTCGAAATCCTGGGTGGCCGCAGCCGTAGTGGAGCGAAAATGGGTAGTCGATGGTTATGTTTCCGCAGTAGGATCGGCATGGGTTGATGTGGGAAGATGCAGAAGTAAGGGAGTGATCTGGGGGTGAAAGTATGAAGAAGAAGATGATGAAAGAGAGGAGTGAAAGAGTCATGGCTTAGGGTAGAGAGGAAAAGAAAGGGAGTGATATGCTTTGCTTGGATAGTGGAGAAGACGACGATTTATTATTTAGGGAGCTTTTTTTTCACATGTTGGGAGGGAATCTTAATTTGTGGGTGTTTTGTTTTTGTCAATGGAGACCATATTTCTCTAGCTTTTGCGGTTCTGTCAACTTTCTTTTTGCTTTTCTGGATTTGCAAGAAGGATAAAAATTCTAGTGTTTGATGTTGAAGCTTACTGAATTGTGGAATAAATAAAATTAAACTTAAAAAAAGGTAAAATTTAAACTATGGAACAAACCCGGGGCAAATCTGAAAATAGCCCAAACCCAAATCCGCCCATTTTGTCCGAAAACGTCGTCGTTTTGCATGCTGTTTATTTGTTTTCCGCCTCCACGGGACGACAAAAGAAAGGGCGGACACGGAGCTGCCGAAGAAGTGAAAATAGGAAGCACGTCCAACAACGCGAGAGGAGAAAGAGATGATCAGCGCGTGAAGAATCAATCGAATAAAGAGGTGAAAATATAGTGGTGAGTGTGTGACAATTTTAAATTGAATTCTAAACTGTTTATTGTTTGTGATAAATTTCTGATTTTGTGTGTTCGTCTGTCGAAAATGAAAGTTCTGTTTTAGAAATTAATTTGTTTTCTCTGTCTTTCGAACAAACCATTATTCATTATTTTTGTGTTTTCACACAGTCTCCTCTCTGTTTGATTACTCTAAGTTACGTTTAGTGTAGTCTTAATAAAAGATTTCTTTTGATGAAACAGGTGTGAATTACGGATCACAAGAGACTCATTCGTACTTTACTATCTTCTCAAACTTTGCTTCCTTGCTGAGGGAAGCCCTTTGGTGCGTAAACGGAAGCGGACGATCAGGATCAGTCCCAGAACTATCCCGTTCTTTTGTTATGGAGAAAATTTGAGATTCTTATTACTTTCGCCTTGTCACAATGGAAGCCCGGGAAATAACTGAAGGAACGGTTTCTAACGTACGGTTTCTTTCTCTCAGTCTAATTTTATTATTGAATATGAGATTATCCTTCAATTTCGATCATCAAATGAAGACTCTTCGTTTGGAATTTAGGATTACTTCTCTGAAATTCTTAAATGGTCTTATTTTGTTTGTAATACTTGAACTTTTGTTTCTAATTTGTTTATGGATTTTGATGGATATAGTAGATATGGCCTAGAACTACCAAGTCGATGTTCTTGGGGATCTTGTGATTCTTGTTACTGTTACATTGCATTTTTTGCAACAAAATTAAACAACTGGATTTGTGCTGGAGTTATTTGCTATTGTTCATTTTAATATTAATAGACAGGACACTTTTGGGGCTTCTTCGCTCTCTTATCTTATAACAAGGAAAAGTAGGATACTTTTGAAATACATCAAGAGGCCTGATTGCTTCATTCAGTGAACTTCAAATCCAATTGTTTATGTAGTTCTCAATCGAATTCAGCTCCTAGTTAAGCTGGCCAAGCCAATCCGCAAAGGTTACGGTTGATGTTTCTATGTGCTGCATTTCTATGTATGCTAGTCTTTTTGTAATCTGTTTTGTAAATTTCCTAAATGTTCAAGCATGGAATGATTATCTGAAATTTGTTATACATATTTTAGAAGCTCAAATCACCTGCTTTGAATCAGGATGCTCGTAAATTGGCTGGAACTGTCAATTGGGGAACAGCAACTGTCATAGGAGTGTTTGCAGGCATGTTATATGGAGGCAGCAAGGAAGCATCAGCTTCGGTTGTAAGTTTGGATTTAGTTGAAGAGCTTAAATTGCATATCAAGTCTTTCATCTCAATTTTGTTTTAACAATATTGTTAGCGACCTAGGGAAGTGAAAATTCGAGGGAAAGCTTGTCAAAGATATGCATCTAGGGATATAGATCTTAAATCTATTCTCCACATTCCAAAACTTGTAACCTCTTGTCTGTTAGTAAACTCTTTAAAGATTCTAATAGTGTTATTTTTTATGACCCTCCTTGTGCTTTTAGGACCAATATTTGGGAATGATGATTGTCACAGCTAGAGAAATAGGCGGATTATATTATTTTGATGAGATTTCCTTCAAGAATAGAAAGACTCAAGCCTTAAGCAGTATGAGTTCAATTCTAGTTTAGAATAAATAATGCAATGTCATCTTAGACTAGCACATCCTTTGTAACACCCACCTAAACCTTTTTTTTTATTTTTTTTTTATTTTTTTATTAATAAATATAATTATTTATTTATTTAATTTATTTTATTATATTATATTTTATTTTAATTTAATAAAAAAAGAGGTAAAAATTTATTAAGAATTAAATTGAAAACAATTTTAGAAAAAATGGGTGAAAATTTAGATTGTGCGTGTATTTTTAAAAGAAAAATAGGAAACCGGGGATTAAAATGCAATTTAAAAAAATTACGCCATGTTAGACGCCCGGTCAGCAGCTTCGATCAAACAGGACGCGCCAAGTGGCAGAGGCGCTGACGCGGGAGGCCACGCGGGGGGAGCCACATGGGCGATTCGCGTGCGCGCAATCGAACGATTGAGATCCGTTCCCGCGCGCACGGATGGCCTAGAGTGAATCGCGCACGGATGGCGCAGATTGAATCGCGATGAATGGTTCAGATTCACTACTTATTTAATCGTGATCAGATGGTTCAGATCAAAAGCGGATAGGTATAAATAACCCCATCCGCACCTAAATCCTAACCCTAGCCGACAGAATCCCTCACCGGAGAAGACAACCCAGCCGTCGGGGAGCCGACCGCCGCCACCCACCGCCGCACTGGAACCCTTTTCGACTGACAAAAAAGGTAAAAAAATTTTTTTTTACACGAAATTCAATTTTGAACCCACCCGTGGCCAAATCGGAGTGAAAGAACCTGCCAATTGTCCGGAAAACACCGCCGAAGCCCGGCGGCGCCGCCGTGGGGAATTTCACAAACCGCCTTCGATGAAGCCCTTCCCGATTCCCGTTTCGTGTGATTTTTTCATCGTTATGATCACCGTTTTCCTCTCTACAGGTTGACCGAAGCGAAACACCCAACCGCAACGTGAGCCGGAAGAGCTGCGGCACCGGAGAGTCCCGGCACCAGTGAGTTGCGATTTTTCGTGTTTTTTGGCCCATTGAGGCCCTTTAACGTTTGTGCTCGCAGAAATCGATGTAAAATCGACTGAATTTGGCCGAAAACGGCCAACCCGAGGCAAACTGTCGCCGCGGGTGGCGGCGCTGTCGCTGGAGCGCGCGGCGGAGCCGCTGTGCCGGATTTTCGAAATTGGCCAAGTAGGGCCTGGGATTGAATTTTGGATTTATTTGGGATATTTATAGGTACCATAAGCGCGTTTCAGTTCCCGAAGAAAAATTCAAGGAACCCAAGGACCGCCTGTAGGCACAGTAAACCATTTAATTTTTTGTGTCAAATCAAGTAAAAATCTCTCACTCTATTCTCTGTTATAGGATTGAAGTCCAATTAACAATAATACGATAAATTATGCAATTTAGAAAATATTCATAATTAATTACCGGTTACTAATGGAGTCAGAACCGGAAACTATTCATTGCTAATTTTGTTGATTTCTGTTGATTTATTTTACATTTTAAAAGTATGATGGTATCTGGTTTATCTATTTTATGGTTTAAATGCATGTATTACTGCCTTATTTAACCACTATTTAATTTTGGGATTTAAGATATGATTGCATTACAAGATGCATGTTCATTTGTTTATGTGATTATGTTTGATTTGGTAACGGAAACTAGGGGAAAACAGAAAAGGGTTGTGATCAAATAAACAGATAAGATGACAACCTTACTAAATATCCTGGAAGATGGTGGACGGACTGGGTTCATAGAGAACCCTACCGTGAACGTTGTCTCATAACGGATGGGGTATAAAGACTTGATAATTTGGCGCTCATACCGGACGAGATATGGGGACGACTCGCTTCACACTTAAACCGGACGGGGTATTGAGGTTTAACGTCTTGGTGCTCATATCGGACGGGGTATGGGAACGGCCCTGTAATTGAGATTGTTAAGGAAAAGAGTTTACGTGTAGCGGGGACATCCCTATGGATCCCCATGAATACTAATAGGTTGGTGAAACGAGAAACGGTTATGGTTTAATTTATTGTTGATGAATATGAATTTATAATATGTTTTATGTTGCTAATTGTGCATGAAGTTATGATCTGTATGATATTATTGTCTCTATAAATTGTTTTTATAAATTCCACAATGGTAAGTGAACGGTAAATGATTTTACGATTGATAAACGAATTTGCTAAAATTAGTGCTACATTAGTTGTTTTGATTTTCTACCAACCTTTGCTTCTGCGCTGGTGACATATTGTGATATCCTTACTGGGGTAGTGTAGCTCATCCCTTATCTAACAATTATAGATCAATAGGACCTAGTTTCAGAGCCCGATCTGTAGGAAGATTACGAGTAGATACTAGATACTTTCTATTTTCTATTACTTTTCGTATTTCTCGTGTTTCTTTTAGAGAATTCATTCCGTAATGTTTGTTTAGTACTTTTAAGTTATTGTGTAAGGGATGTAAAGTTTAACATTTTATTTCGCTTTCGCACTTAAATTATTATATATTTCTTTTTGGATTTCTGGGGTCGTTACATTCTTGTTTTCTTTATGTGAGACGTTTATTTCCATGTTTACATGTTTGAATTTTTCATCACTTTTAATTCTTGTTTTGTTTGTCCTCGTAAAATAGGATTTGACTCAAGATTGCCCATTTTTCATTCTAGGGTTTTTCTGAATTTGAAAGTTATGAAAAAATCCTTGTACGGACTTTAAAAATCCTCAAGAACTTGATTTGAAAGATTCAATACGGTAACGAAAGGATATAAATATTCTCAAAATCAAGCTGACCATACCATGTTCTATAAACATTAAAGATCAGGTAAGTTGGTCATACTTATTGTTTATATTGATGATATAATCTTCATACAAGATGATTTTGAAGAAATTGAAATCCTAAAAAAGAAGCTAGCTGAGGAGTTTGAGATTTAAGATTTGAAAATTCGAAGCACTTCCTTGGTATGGAGTCTGCTAAATCCAAGAGAAGGAATCTTCGTAGATAAAGGCGAGTATGTTCTTTGACCTACTTAGCGCAATCAAGAATTCTATTAAATCCAACATGAAGTACAAGTTGCTGAAGCAAAGGATGTGGTGAACAAAGAACAGTATTTAAGACTTGTAGCTAGGCTAGTCTACCTATCACATAATCGGCCAGACATTACTATTGCAATAAGTATCGCCAAGTCAATTTATGCATTCTTTAAGTCAAAAGACATTTTGAAACAATCTATAGAATCCTTAGGTCTAAAGGGAACTCGTAGAAAAGGATTATTCTTTAGGAATCACATTCACGTAAAGATAGAGGTTTATAAGGATGCAGACTAGGCTGGAAGTGTCTTAGATAGAAGGTTAACATGAGGATACTGCACCTTTGTGGGAGAAAACTTGGGCATGCAAAGAAGTAAAAAACAAAATGTGGTGGCCAGAAGTAGTGCCAAGACTGAATTCAGATTTGTTGCTCATGGAGTTTGTGAAGTTTTATGGTTAAAGAAACTTCTTGAAAAATTAAAGATTTCTGTGCCACTATCGATTAAGGTATACTGTGACAAAAAATCACCAACTGCTACTGCACCCTCTTCATGACATAACAAAAGATGTGGAGATTGAGAAGCACTTAATCAAATCACTTGTTTGCCTTATGTTCCATCTATTAATCAAGTGGCAAATATTTTGACTAAAGAGCTTCACAAGAAACAGTTAGACAGTTTAGTTTTCCAAGGTAATGGAAGACATTTTTATACCAACTTGTAGGGAAGTGTTGAAATATTTTATCTAGATTTTTAATATTTTTTTGTCAATTAAGTCGCTAGTATTATCTCCATAATTAATAAACAATAAGTGACTAGGAAGATTTGTAAATAATAGGAAATATTTGTATTTAATAGGGAATTTTTTACTAGGAAGATTTGTGGGATCCTTAAGGTAATTAGTTTCTTTTGGCATAAGATTTCCTCATGGTATAGGTAGGAGATTTTGTAATGTGTGCAACCAGAATACTTTTCTCTGTTCATCTCTCAATCTACAGTATCTAAACCTAAAAATGATTACAATGGACACGTAAAAACGTGTGGTTGTACCGAGGTTCACAAGAAGTTTGTCAGTTTATATAATTTACATGTAACGTATAGCATGCTCTGTTTGCCAATTCTCTGTCAATAATTTTAGTTCTTCTGCATCATCTAGCTTGTGAATTTATTGCTTCTGGCTTTCCTTTCTCCACTTGTGCATTTTTTGGTATGTTTTTGTGCATTCAGAGTAGTATTTTATTTTTTACATTCATGCTGATGCTTTTTCTTTCTGCAACTCATTGATATCGACATTGATAGTACCCTACCTCATTGATATTGACATTGATAGAAACCTACCTCATTGATATTGACATTGGTTTTAACTATTATATATTTACTGTTTTCTAAATTAAATAGAATTCCCCACATTTTGGCAGAGCAAGGATGCAGAGGTCATGTTGAAGCTTGGGAGCACTCCAGATAAGCGTGAACAGTATCGGCTAATGAGGCATCAATGGAGAAAAGGTTCATTCGAGTTACTCGTGGCTCAATTGTTGGTGGAGTACAGCTTGGGATGTTTACTGCTGCATTTTATGGTTTGCAAAACCTGCTTGCTGAAAAACGAGGCCTACATGATGTTTTCAATGTAGTAGGAGCGGGTTCAGCAACTTCTGCAACATTTGGTTTAATCAGTAATGGTTCATGCCTTAAATACAACTGACTTATTCTTTGCTATTATTCAGAGATGATAAAAATTGCAAGCAGATGAAAGTTAGCTTCATGAGGAATTCCAAGTGGAACTGAAATAATAAATTACAAATTTCATCATTTTTTATAGAATTTAGACCCTATTGAAATTATTAGATTTTCACCATCTCTTTCCTTAATTAGGTACCTATTCTAAATAATTTCCACAGAAAAGTTGATTTGTTAAAAAAATATCCTTAGGATCAACCTTTTCTACCGGTGAAGCTGAACTTTATTGGATGTAGGAAGAAGAAATTGATGAATCTCTCTTAATATCTGATATTTTACTTCTGTCTAAATTATATACTAGTGTCTGGATCTCTCAAGTGGAGTCTAAGGAATGTGATGCTGGGTTCAGTTCTGGGAGCAGCAGTCTGTTTCCGTCTTGGTAATTATTTCACACATTATATACCTTGAATTTTTATATTTTGGAGAGTTTTGAGAAGTGAATTAGCACTGATCCTAGTTTCTAATTGGAACTCTTTTCGAAATTTGGAAGTCTCCAATAAAATCTCAACTAATTGCTGTTTTTGGGATCTTAATCTAAAATGGACTTGATTTCTGCAAAATATTCCTTGAAACATCTTTTGCCATGTTGAAATAATTGCCAGATTAAACGTTTCTGTATATTATGAGTGAAAGGGTAGTTAATCTATGGTGAAATGTGTGAAAGATTTAATTGAGAATGTCTTAACATGTTACATGAAATTTGTGTTTTATGACAGGCTGGATCCACTGGAAACTTGTGGAGAAAGCGAATGAAGGGAATATTGCTGCTCATTCAGGTCAAAGTGGAGAAGTGAAGAGCGGTGTGAGTGCAGCCATTGACAGGCTTGAAGAAAACTTGAACAAATAGAGAATTTCTTTTTGGCACAGATCTCCATCAGTTTTGCATCAAGAGACACAAGATTAAGAGCAGAAATTGGACGAGCAAGAACAATTCCAAATCTCAAATGTCCTGTGGGTTAATGAAAGTAGGATATTTGTTTGCCTCGCTCCCTGGCCTTTCAAGAACAATGACAAATAGCATAACCAAGAGCACAAAGAAAGCAACAACCCTGAAAGCCAGAAGCCAAGCTGGGTGAATTCCTTTGAGGCATGGCTTCCAAGTTTCATCCTCAAACAAGGTTCCTGCTGAGTCTTGCTGATCTTCTTCGTTTTCATCTCGTCTTCTGCGAAAACCTTCATGTTTTGAAATAAGAGTGGATGCAAAGATTAAAGTGAGCAATAACCAGATGCAGCAAAGCAGGACTCTCCAGTTGAGCCAGTAGCTTGAGGTGGTTGTATTGGCAGTCGTGGGTGGATGCCATGTGTCTTTTGATCCTGTTAATGAACTCATGCTTGTTACAATTTCGTTATCTGGTTCTTCGCCTATCAAAGAATTTGGCTGATGGATGCTGTTCAACTTTCACATGGAAAGCAAAACACAAAGTTTGGAACTTCAAACTTGGGATAGTTTATCAACAAAGAAAGCAAAAGAAGAGAGGTGCTAACACTGGTTTGCTGATGATTTCAGGAAGAAATACATTAAAATTTTTCAAATTTCTGTGTAGAGAGTGGAGAATAAAGAAATGGGTTAGAGCAATAGAAGCTGATAAGAACTGATGAATGAAACAATATCAGACACAGAAAGCTTGAAAAAGAACCAGAGAACAGAGTTAATTTTGTAACTAGAAGGCTTGGGAAAAGAGATCTACAAAAACCCATTAGAGAAATTTAGCAAAGAAAGGTAAAAGAATAAATTGAGAAAACATATTTGACGGAAAAAAAAAAAAAAAAAACTTGAAGACTCGACAGAGAGCTTAACTAAAAGAATTGAAAATACCATAAAGCTGCATTCTTAAGAGGAAGAAGAAAAGAAGAGGCTCTTAATAGTTTTAGACTCCATATTTATATATATCAACATAAAAACAACAAGAGAAAGATTTGGCCTAATAGGAAGTCCAAGAAAGAAAAACAGAATTCCATTTTGAACTTGTTTGACCTCATAATTAATGGATTAATTAATTAATCGATTCCAGAAAGCTATAGCTAGGAAGAGATTCCAAACTTCAGCAATGTTTTTGCAGAGAAAAAGATAATGGAAACCCACTATTCTGTTTAGATTAAAGATGATACATATATATATATATATTTATATATATGTTTTTTTTAAAAAAAAAAGCAGAGAAGCTAAATTCTAAGCAAAGGAATGTTGTTAAAGGCTTACAAGAGAAAGAAAAGACAATGTGGTGGCGTGTAAGAAGAGATGCTTTGCTTCTTTGCTTTAATCTATGAACAGAGGAATATAATAATATACATACATATATATATATATAGAGAGAGAGAGAGGTGATAGAAGGATGGTGTGCTTTGGGCACAAGCTTCTCTTTTATGTTCTCCTATTGGCAACTTTGGTGCCATGTCCAAGAGAAAATCCTCTGTATGGTCTCTATATGCACACAATTCACAAAGCCATGCCATTTTTTCACATAAAAACATTTTAAAATTATATGTACTTATAGATATCTTTATTCATACAAACACAAAAAGGGTTAATATATTTTATAAAATAATTAAAATAGAAAGAAAATATTTTTTATAGAACATTAAAAATAGTTTCTTTATATTTCTTAACATTTTATTGTTTTCATAATTATTTTTTTATAATTAATTAATTTATATATTTTTATAACAACCAATTTAATTAATATTTTTTTCTTTTTACGTAAATTCTGAATTACATTAAATCTATTCTCGTTATAAGAGTATAAATTTTAATTTAAATTGTGCATTCCAGATCTTTTTATTAAAATTTTATCTTTATGATTTTTACGTGACTTATAACTCGAATAATGAAATATATAAATTTTTATTTTAAAAATGTATATTTATGTAAATAATATATAAATTTAAAAGATATTTCATAAATCTAAAATTAAAAGATATTCATGTTGTTGCTACTACCAACTTTTTCTGTGATTATAACTCCTCACTGGTTTTTTTTAGTCTTTCTAAGTTTTTTTTTTCTTTTTCTGATATTTAGAGAGAGAGAGAGAGAAGAAGAAGAAGAAGAAGATGAAGAGGAACAGTTAGTATTATATTGAGATTTTTTGATAATGGAGGAGATGCTTTTGGTTTTGGCGAACAGGAAATGGATTTGTTGTGTTCTGCTGCTGCAAATAAAAGCATAAAGTGAAGTGGGGTTGAGGAGAAATGATAAGCTGGATTCAACACCATCATCCAACTTTTCGATCCGTGATATGAACCGTTCATTATCTCAACTCTCAGATTAGATTAGCGGATATTTATTTATTGCATATTTATAGATATTAGTCATAAATGTATGATCTTGTAAGATACCAAAGTATAAGTTTGGGGTCGCACATATAGTAACAAATTACATAATATGGCAATGTCTTCATTGCATTTTAGTCTGTGGTTCATGGGTATGTAAATTTGAAGTTCAAGCCCTGCTCTGCAAATAATGAATTTAGCCAGAGCAGCTAATATATTGTTATATAGCTGGGTTTCTTTATTGATCTTCCACAAAAGATACCATCCATTAATCGAAACAAGGCTTTTCTAAATCACAAGTTTTCTCAAAACGACTGGAGAAAATATACGTTGAAATAAATGTATAATTTTATTAACTATTCACAACTGGTTCGATATTGATGAAGCAGATTCCATAATCATCTACATTGTTAGCTTCAATCTCAATCTAAATCATCATGTATAAATTGAGAATTGCTGTGTTATAATCACATGTTGTGAATGTCCAAATCTATAGCTATTTCTACTGATTAACAGCTCTCTACAACATTCCAGCCAAAACAATGGATCAATTCTCAAAGCTACATTACTATGAAGATAATGATATTCACTTGGATGCAAAAATTGCTTCTAGGTCTTTGTACAACCCTCTGGGTTTCGGTTTAAAGTCTGCAGATGTACTTACAGGTGAGTTCCCACTTCTCTTCATTCCCCAGAACCCGCTCCACCTAGTGCGACTACTTGAAGGAATATCATTTGAAGATCCACTTCCATCTTTGCTAAAGCTGGCCTTTGCAAGTTCCCTTAGTTGTTTAGTCCATGGCTTATCCGTAGTGCCTGAGCTTCGACTACCAGAACTCCTGTTCCTATCAGTGGAAGAACTTGTCTCCCTAGTTTCTTGATTTTCAGTTTGATTCACCATAAATTGGCTTTCAAAATGTTTCGTAAATTTCTTTGGGATGAAAATCAAGAGAAACCCAATTGAAGCCATCTTCACACCCATTAAGATAGAGTTGTCATTGGGGCCTAGCCCTTTTGTCTGCTTATATAAAGCATACCATTCATTAATCATTTGAGCAAGAAAACAAACTAAGAATAGTAAGATCATGAATACTCCAACTTTAGACTCACTCCCAGCTGAAAATTCCTTCTTTAAGAGAACCAAACAAGTTGCAAATAAGCCTACTTCGCAAGAAACAGAAATGATCTCTACCAACTGAACTTTTTTCTTGATAAAAGGCTTCTTAAGAACAAGGAAGAAGAGCTGAAAGGAGGTAATGCACAACATAAATACTGTTGGAGTTCTTGATGACCAGTTATCCAAGTAGGCACCGGCTATAATGCCCAGAGAAACTCGTTTCACAGTTTCAAGAAGAGTATAGTAAATTCTAAGGATTCCAAACAGCTTCTGGATAAATGGAGCTTCTGCATCTTCTGTTTCATCATCTGATGCAATGATACGATCACTTTGCTTACGGGGATTGCTCCCAGAAATCTGTGAGAGCATGTATTTTGGTGGTCCCCTTAGGTCTTCAAACAGAGGGCCTAACATGGTTAGATAAATTGAGTTTGGTTGGTTTTTCCATGTCCATTGACCTCTCTTACCAGGACCTAACGTTACTCGGATGATTTCCTGATACCACTGAAATCTCTGACCTTCTTGATGGACTTCCTTATACTGTAATAGCTTTCCAAAAGTGATGCCGATTGAGAGAAACAAAAGCATTGCCAGAAGGAGAAATGCCACAGAACCCAAGAGCAGAGCTCCAACTACAGTCCCTAATGTTTCTCCTCCTTTAGCCATGAAAAGCAATATCTTCTCAGTTGTGTAACTCCCCAAAATAAAAATAATATTGGAGCTACATATGAAAAATTCTCATCATGCAGTTTACAGAATAAGGGATTTTAAAAGCAATGAATGTGCAAAAGGAGTTTCAATTGGTTTCCAAGGCCAAGGTAGGAGCATCACAATTTTGGAATAGTAAGGAAAATAATTCGATAGGTAAGTAGCTTTATTAAGCAACCTATCATATAAAGATGTAACACCATATTTTCCAGATTTAGAGAAGATAATTTTACAAAATATTGCAGCTTTCTTTATAAAAGATTTAGAACATAATTTTGATCTGTAAAAAACATTTTATAAACATCAAATGCTGAAGAGATCAAGATTTCAATATGAGGGTGTCATGTTCATCCTCTTTCGAGGATTCAGATTGTTTCTCAGAGATAGATAATAGCCAACAATAGTTTGGAACCAATAACATGAATATTTTCTCAATTGTAGCCTAAGATAATACTACCAGAGCAATTGTTTGCACACTGCAATTCAAGAAAAATAATTATTTGTTAAAGCAAAGTTAGTCCATGATTCAGCATTATATGAGTTATATGAAGTGAAAAGTTAGATACTTGTACCTCTAATCAGAGCAGCGGAAGCTTCACAGATGCATGGAAGTGCAAGAATCGTAAGAAATATCCCAAATCTTGGGAATATCAGTGCTCCATAAACCCTCTGCTTTCGAGGACTTCTGTTCCGGAATTTGATACAGAGTAACAGTAAAGCATGGAGCAGTAGTAAAGTGCCACCAATCACAGCTAACCAGAACATACTTCTGTTAAAATCTCTCCACCTACAAGACATAAAAACAGCAAGACAGTATATTAACAACCAGATAAAAACCTATTGATGTTTGCAAAGTATATACTACTGTTTTTTACTCTCCTCCAATATAATCTCTTCCAAAAATGCTTTCTGATCAGTAATGAAATTTGAAAAAGAATATGTCAGAAAATGGAAAAAGAGGTCTTCTTAAGGAGCTCACCCACTTGAATGTCTCAGATCCAAAATATATTCTGCCTCTGGTTTATCCTGCGTCTGCCAATAGATAACACGATCTATCATCTAAAATAGGTCATGCAGAAGAAGAAAGAAAAGGGACATCCAGAGGAAGATATTTGACCTCAAAAAATGACATGTATTCCATTGGAGTTAATGGCAATCCATACACTGGATCAGCCTTTCTCAAATTCTCTTCTTCAGGTTGTATGCTTTGGAAAATTCCAAATTCATGAATTTTGGAACTGTAGGGATGTTGGCCCGCAGGAGGGCTTGAGCCTATCATGACTGATTGAGTATTCCCACTTTCCCATGGGAGATTAAAGTAGGGAATACTCCAGCGTAAGCACCTCGCAAACTCATAGAACTCAACTGGCAATGTTACTGATAGCCATCTAGATAATGCAAAAACCTGAATGTGGCTTGCGTATCTCTGTACAACAGAAAACGTGTCATATTATTAATTTTGCGTTGACCTTAAGGTAGTTTAAGAGGTCATGACTCATAGATTTAGGATTATACAAAAAGATTCCTTGCAGGAAATGACGTCAGGGAAGAAGTTGGTCTTGAAAATGCACTTGCAGACTGAAGGCTTGAGGTTGAAACAGTGATCAGACCGGCATAAAAAGAGGTTGTCAAGAAAGCAGCAGTCACAAAGGAAGAAGTCACAGAAGATATTAAAGGTACAGAATCTGCATTTATTTTCCATAAGCTACATGAGGAAGTTACTGAAAGGAAATTCCATTAACTGCATAGAGTTAAGTCAACTAACAAAAAGAAGAGGAGAAATGCCTTACAGTGCCTCACTCGTAGAATATTAGATGGTAGATTTTTGTTTCCAGCAACATCCCCAGTTACGTTTTCAGGAACACTAACAGAAACAATATCATCATCTGCTTGTATCTCTACCATATATATGCTCCTACTTAATTCGTGGAAACTGCTTCCAGGGAAAAAGGAAATAAATCAGCATATGAACTGAATCCTCTCGATAACTAGGATCGAGCAAAAAAGAAGCAATTTAGTGTACGATCTTCTGATTTGTGAATCGCACATTTCAGATTGATCTATGTATGTCTATTTTTTGAACATGCAAGCAGTCTCGGTAATGAGAAAGTACTTGCCTTTGCAGGTGCCCGCCTGAAATTGCCACAAACGAGGAGTTAAATCCAAATACGGGTTTCATAAACTTTATGGAGATTGGTATATAATGTTCTTTTGTCCTCATGTTAGCTGTTGTGCTTAATCTCACCACAGGTCTCTCGGAATCTGAAGATCAAGCCTATATCCATGTCAGCAGGAAACAACCATATCTAAACTGCTTTAACAGACTGTGAGGAATCATCTTCTTTCTAAGCCCACATCATTAAGGAAAGTACTTTATACTATGGAGAACACACTAAATAAATGTAATTTATACCATATAGGAAAGTAACTGGCGCAACTGGAGAAACAGCGGTCCCTTGTCTGCTTATTATAGACTTTGAATCAAAGGTTACTCTGATTATAGCAACGCTTCCCATCCCTGAAACCTGAAGAAAAGCATGCAGATGTTAGACATATTAATAAATATTGAAATGCATTTAAGGACACTTCAGAGTAACCACTAACCAAATATCCGAATCTTCTATTCCCAAGCTTTTGACTGTTGATGGGAAGAAGAGTCCCTTGACTTATGTTGATTGATTTGAGAATATCTGCGGATGAGTTTAGAACAGGTTCTGAGAAATACAGGTAGACCTTCAAGTTTTCATTTTCATTAGTTGCCTGCACAACTCTAGTTTGATTGTTTAGTAGGAGTAATTTTTCTGGAACACGGGTCCTCAAGTCAACAAACACATTTCTTCTATCTGAAAAATGCAATCACCAAGAAATTAGTCAATGAAAATTATGATAATATAAAAAGGATGAGTTAAGCTCACGCAGCTGCAAACAGGTTATTGAGTTCTAAGTGCAGTTGTTAACTATATATGAAGGCGAACCCTATCGATGGAGAAATGAACTTCACTTAAATGTCTAGTGATTAATTACAGAACTCACCAAATCGCACGTAGAAACTTGAATTCTCTGTTCTTTTAAATATGTTGCCAGCTCTGTCAGTACAAAAATTCTTATCCATCACCAATATCACTCGCCCGTACTGAACAGTTGATGATAATGCCAGAAGAAGGGAATATCTCAGGTTTGATTGCAAAGTGATGAGTGAAGACGGTATAACTTGGGCAGCACCATAGACTAGAAGCTGTCATGAGGTATTATACAAATTTTAAAGAATTTAATATAAAAAGCTGAGGACTTTTTACATGCATGTGTCAATAATTCTTGGCAAACAAGGCCCTTTGAGAGTCAAATCCAAGATTCTTTATCAATAATTCATAAAGTTACGAAAAAAGGCCATATTACATTTGCTCTACATTTCAAACAATGTTTCACTGGAGTTCTTTTTCTCCTTCGAAATCTGGTGAGAGCAACTCAAATATTCATATAATTTTTAAGTGCCCTGGATTTTATCCACAGGAAAAAATGTGCGCTAGAATTAATATTCTTTAATCATAGAAGATACATCAAGCAAAAGGAGTAAGAAAGTCACTTATCACAAAATAATAATAATGAATTATTATAATTAATCACATAGCAAAACAGTTATAAATTTGGCATATTTTGGCACCTACTCACGTTGCAGGCATTCAAAGATGAACATCTGAAACCTCCTCCACCAGTGCATGGTTCAGTAAAAGAAATATTTACAGAAACGTTTAGGGCATTCGTAAAAAGTGTTGATGCTGTTACATAAGCTGTAGGGGGTACAGTATCTGCAAAAAAAATGTAGAACTACAATCGATAAAGGATCATAGAGAAATTTGATACATAGAATGACTTATATAAGCCGGATAAACTACAGTCTCTAACAAGTCTAAAGTGAATTTTGTGTGTCCTATCCGAATTCAGAATATCCTACTTAATGAAAAATAAGCTATATTCCTGAATTTAACAGAAAAAGAGCTTCACCATATCTCCTAAGATTACATATTTAGAAGAATTTGAGACGGAAAGTCATGACAAAATGTGGAAAAGATAATAGAAGCTAGAGGAGAGAAAAAGGAAAAAGACAAGTTTCCTAACCAACAGTCCAGTTGTAGGTAGCACAGCCCACTCCAGACCCATTTGTGCAGACTTCAAATGTATGGTTTCCGTCCTGCAAATTGGAGTAAAAAGCCCTCTTACGTCCACAATCAGAAGCAGTGCCATCATCCAGCTGCATGCATGTTATTAATAATGGAAAAGACCATTAGAAAACTATATAGTAATTGCAACAGAGAGAACATTTTATTCTGTGATCTTCAATTGAAAAATATCAAACTTGTAATGAGATGAATCAACGAATCAGAATCATGAGGGATTCCATCAATTCTATAATTACCAATGAGGAACACAGAAAAACAAAATCCTATGAAGTAAGAAATCACTCAGAGTTCAAGGCTCAACCTTGTAAACAAATTAACCTATATCCTTTCCAATACGTCTTTGATTTCTATACCAGAATAGTGCTAAGTAAACTTTTTGATACGCCTATTACTAGCGGACAAAAGGGCTTATATAGATCACTCAAAACTAGAAAACCCAAAAAGAAAAGGCGAAAATCAACAACCAACTCACATTATCAAAGGAACTATGCAGGAAAGAAGCATATATATATATGAGCTTAGACATAAAGACAACAAAAGCTATGGATTTAGAACAAAGATTAGCCAACCTTGCAACTCATTCTACATCCTCTGCAAATGCCATCACCCCCCGCCAAAACTTGAAACACAAATGTGGCCGAGTTCCGATGCGAGAATGCACGAGGAGCCTTTAAGAACTTGACAGAGATATCAGAACCAGCACAATGAAATACTAAAAACAAAACCGAGAGGACCCAACAAAGGAGAATAGTGCATGAACTTCTGAGCAAACCCATTTCTGGATGAACCCAAAAGTTGAAGTCTTTAACTATAGAGGCTATGGCTTGTGATCAAAAAGGACGACATGAGAGGGTTCGTGTAGAAAGCATGAACCAAACTGAGAAACCCAATAGTGAAAAAATCAAAGTTATACAAAGAATAAGAAGAGATTAGAAGAAATTATAGAGGAAATGCAGGGTTTTTAGAGGAGGAGTAATGGATCTGATTGTTGAGGAAGCTTCAAGCTTGTCAGATTAAGGATAGCGTACATGAAACCGACAGTAATTGCCTCCTTTCAAAATTAAAAAAGAAAAAAAAATACTGACAATGCAGATAAGCCACAGAGGAGGGAGAGAGAGAGAGAGAGAGAGAGAGAGAGAGAGAGGAAATCCTCCTTTTTCTGCTATAAAGAAAATAAAGGAAGTTGCTTTGCCTGTGGCTAAATCATAAATGGAAGCCAATAAAAAAACCAGGAAAAAAAAATTAATTTTGAAAAGAAAAATGCAGAAAATTTGGCTCCTCATCTATTGTGATAAAGTATGATCAGAGTCTAGCCTCACATTGCCAAGCAGACACTAAAAAACAAGAATGACCCATTTTAGTGGGACTAATTCTGTGCAGATTCCAATAAAAATCATACGAATTTTGAATTAAAACCATAAAAAATAAGACATTATTATTGGCTCAATCAACTTTCCAGCAACTCTTCTTGTCTTTCAACTGCCTGTTAAACTACCTCACGATTGCATCTAAAGATTTTGAATTAGAATAACAAGTTTATTACTTGCATATAAGGTTTGAATAAGAAGATGTTTCTGAGATTAATGCATTAAAAATTAAAAAGTAAAAAAATTTTCTTCTTTTTCCACAGTAATTATCAAGTGGAAGTTGAACTCCAAGCTATTTAAGTAAGAAAGCTGGAGATTACCAACTAATAGATTAAATGCCCAACTGTACATTACTAATCTCCTCAGTAAGGAAGACTCATTCAATAGAAAGTTTCTCTAACTGTTAACTTCTACATTACTATTCTTCGGAGAGTGAGTGAGTGAGTGAGTGAGTGAGTGAGTGAGTGAGTGAGTGAGGAGAAAGAATATAAAGTATGAGTGATTATTATTGTTTAAAAGATCAAAAATTGTTAAGAAATAAAATCAATGGTTAATATTTTTGTTTTGATATATATATTAATTATTCAAATTAGAAAAAAAAAGGAAAAAATTACCACAAAAAAAATATTTTGCAAATTTGAATTTTCTTTATTAATATTAGGTATTTTTAATTAATATAATTTTTACTCTCATATTTTATACTTGTAAATAAGATATTATAATGTCAATATACATAAATTTACTATTTAGAAAGTCACTATATAAGAGAAAGCAATGCAAAAACTACGCTATAAAAGTCATATAAAATATCTGAATTTTGAAAAAATTAATAAGTGTACTCTAAAATTCAACTATCTAAAAACTAAAATTAGAAAAAAAAAAAAAAACTAAATTTTTTTACATATTCTAAATATCAATTGTATTCTTTGTAATGCATGATGTATGAAGATATCCATATTAATAGTGTAATACCCGGATCCAGAATTTGGATCGGGATTAATTTTAAACATTTAAATATATATAAAAAAATTATTTTAAATTAATTTATTTTAATTTTTATTGAATTTATGAAAAAAATAGGTTATGCATGAAATTGAAAATAATTTTGAAAAAAAACAGGTGAAAATTTAAGTTCGGATGGTATTTTTGAAAGAAAAATCAGAAACTGAGGGTTAGAACGCAATTAAGAAAAATTATGCCACATAAGACCGCTCAGTCAGCAGTATCGACGAATTGGAGCATGCTGCGTGGCAAGACACACTGACTCGGTGCCATGTTGGCGATCTGCGTGCCCCGCGATCGGACGATTCGGAAGCTTTACCACGTGCATGGACGGTCCGGATCTGTTCCCTCTTCAAACGTGATCGGACGATCGAAATTAAATGCGATGGACGGTTCATATTCATTTTCTCTTTAAACGCGATCGTGCGGTCAAGATCAAATCGCGATAAACAGTCCATATTCATTTTTTCTTTAAACGTGATCGGACGATCGAGATTAAATGCAATGAACGATCTAAATTTAAGCGAGATGGGTATAAATATCTTGCATCACACCAAACCCAAATCCTAGTCGCCAGTTTTCCACCAGAGAAAAAGAACTAGTTGTCAGAGAAGGGAGCCGACCGCCGCCCGCCGTCGCCCCGGAGCCACATCTGACCGTTAAAAAAAGTAAAAATTATCCTATCCGCTCAGAATTTGATTCTGAGCACCTCCATGGCCAAATTGGAGCAAAAAAAATGACATATGAGTTAGAAATCGCGGGCAAAGACCGGTGCCGTTGCCGCGGGCAAAACTCAAAAATCACCTCTGATGAGCCCCTTCCCGTTTCCCATTTCATGCGATTTTTCTACCATTATATTCACCGTCTGTTTTCTACAGGTTGACCCAAGAAAAATCCCAGCCACAAAAGTGAGCCGGTGGAGCTGTCACACTAGAAAATTTCGCTTCCGGTAAGTTTTTGTTTTTTGATTTTTTCGGCCAACCGAGGGCCCCTAATGTGTTTTCTCGCCGAAATTGGTATAAAACCGGCCGAAATTGGTGAAAACTGTTTGAAAACGGTCAGGCCAAGGCAAACCGCTGTCGCGGGCAACGGTGTTGTCGCCGGAGCACGGTGGTGCTGCCATGCTAGAATTTTAAAATTGATCGGAAAAGGTTTTTAACACTGATTTTGGATTTTTTGGGGTATTTTTAGGTGCGTGAAGTATATTTTAATTTTCATAGAAAAATTCAGGAAATCCGGGGACCGCCAGTAAGTGCAGTAGAAAGTTCGGTGTTTCGAACATTGATTCGGATAAGAATCTCTCATCTTATTCTCTGTTATAGAATTAAAGTTTAATAATCAATAATATGGTATTTTGTGTAAATTAAAAAACTTTTTCAATAATTACAGGTTATTAATGGAGCCGAAATTGGTTAGTTATTTATTTGCTCTATTTAACTAATTGTTGAATTTACAGCTTTAAATACATAATGATATACTAGAAATGGTTAATTGGTTCAATTTATATATATTGTCTGTCTTGCTTGATTTACGGTTGATTTGTGAAATTAAAAATTAATATGCAAACAAAAAATTATTTAGTCATGTGAATTAATGAATGGTAGCCTTACTGGATATCGTGGGAGATGGTGGACGGATCAGGTACATAGGGAACCCTACCGTGAACGTAACCTCATGCCAGATGGGATATCGATGAATGATATTTTTGGCGCTCATACAGGACGGGGTATGGAGACAACCCGATTCACCCTCATACTGGACGAGGTATTAAAGAATAGTATTTTTAGTGCTTACACCAGACGGGGTATGGGAACAACTTGATTCATCCTTATACAGGACGGGGTATTAAGGGATGGTATTTTTTGTGCTCATACTGGACAGAGTATGGGACGACCAATTTGTTGACAATGTTGGATATGGGTTCACGCATAGTGTGTAATACCCGGGTCCAAAATTTGGTTCGGGATTAATTTTAAAATTAAAATTAATATATAAAAATATAATTTTTAATTTTATAAATTTTTATTTAATGTAAAATTTCAAAAAAATAGGTGGAGAATAAAATTGAAAATAATTTTGAAAAAAGGCGTGAAAATTTGGGTTCGGGGGGGTGTTTTTGAAAGAAAAATTGAAAATAGGGGGTCAAAACGTAATTTAAGAAAAATGTACCACGTAGGACCACCTAGTCAGCAGTCCCGACGAACCGGAGCGCGCCGCGTGGCAGGACCGTAACTCAGTGCCATGCAGGAGGTCACACTAGCAATCTGTGTGCTCCCGATCGAACAGTCCGAATGTGTTCTCACGCGCGTGGACGGTATGGATCTGTTCCCTCCTCAGACGCGATCAGACAGCGATGATTAAACGCGATGAACAGTCCAGATTCGTTCCATCTTTAAACGCGATCGTACGGTTCAGATCAAATCGTGATAAATGGTCAAGATTCATTTTCTCTTTAAGTGCGATGAATGGCCCAGATTTAAGGAAGACATATATAAATATACCATTTCACATCGAACCCTAACCCTAGCTGCCAGCCCCTCGTCGGAGAAGAATAACCAGTTGTCAGAAAAGGAAGCCGACCACCGCCCCCTGCTGCGCCGGAGTCACATTCGATCCCCAAAAAAGGTAAAAATTCTCTCATTCGCTCGAAATTTGATTTTGAAGACCCCTATGGCCAAATTGGAGCAAAAGGATCAGCAGATGAGCCAGAAACTGCAGGTAAAGCCTGGCGACACCGTTGCAAAAAAAACCAAAAATCGCCTCTGATGAGCCCCTTCCCGATTTTCGTTTTGTACGATTTTTTCATCAATGTATTCACCATTCTGTCTTCTATAGGTTGACCCCAAAAAAATGCCTAACCGCGAAGGTGAGCTGGCGGAGCCGTCGCACTGAAAAATTCCATTGTTGGTAAGTTTTTATTTTTCGACTTTTCTCGGCCAACCGAGACCTCTTAATGTATTTTCTCACATGGATGAGTATAAAACTGATTAAAAACGACTAGTCTGAGGCAAACCGCCGCTGCAGGGGGTGGTGCTGTTGCCAAAGCATGGCGGTGCCGCCGTGCCAGAATTCTGAAATTAGCTGAAAAAGATTTTTAACAGTGATTTTAGATTTTTTGGAGTATTTTTAGGTACGTGAAATGTATTTTAATCTCTGTAAAGAAATTCAGGAAACTTGGGGACCGCTAGTAAGCGCAGTAGGAAGTTAGGTATTTCGGACACCGATTCGAGTAAGAAACCCTTACCTTATTCCCTATTATAGAATTGAAGTCTAATTATCAATAATAAGGTATTTTGCACAATTAAGAAAGTTTCAAGAATTAATTACAGATTACTAATGAAGCCAGAACCGGTTATTTATTATTGTTATCATGTTTAACCGATTGTTTGATTTTACAGCTTTAATGCATGATAATAACTAGAATTGGTAAAATGATTCAGTTATGTTTTTTTAATGCATGTATTGTTTGTCTTGCGTTAATTTACAGTTAAATCGTGAAACTAAAAATTAAATGTAAACGAAAATTTGATTGGTTAAGTGAATGAATGAATGATAGTCTTACTGGATATTCTAAAATATGGTAGACGGACCGAGTACATAGGGAACCCTACTGTGAACGTCGCCTTATACCGGATGGGGTATCGAGGATTGGTATTTTTGGCGCTCATACCGGACATGATATGAGGACGGTCCATTTCACCCTCATACCAGACGGGGTATGAGGACAGCCCATTTCACCCTCATACCTGACAGAGTATTGAGCAATAGTATTCTTGACGCTTATACCGGACGGGATATGGGGACGTCCAATTAGTTGATAATGTTGAATAATAGTTCACGCATAGTGAGACATCCTTATGAACCCCCATAGATACCAGTAGGCAAATAAAAAAAAAGTTATTATTCTTACTTACTTGAATATAAGATTATGATGTTGTTGAGTTATTGTCTCTATAGGTCGATTTTGAAAATCTCACTACGGTAAGTATATAATAAATAATTTTATTTATGATAAATGAATTTACTTAAATCAAGAACTTCATTAGTTATTTTTATGATTTATACCAACCTTCATTTCTATATCGGTGAATAGTGTGATATTCTTACTAGACTAGTGTAGTTCACCCTTTCATTAATCATTTCAGATCAAGAGGACCAAGATCCAGATCTCGATCAACAAGGGGGTTGTGAATAATTTACCACTCGGACTCCCTTCAAAGGCTAGTGAAGGTCGTCTTAGGATACTTAATTGTTTACATTTCATTTATTTCTTAATTTTTCGCTTGTTCTTTTAGAATGGTCATTCCCGTAGCCCTATTGGGTATTCTAAATTATTGTGTAAGGAATGTAAACCCTAAACTCTATTATTTTGCTTCTACATTTAATTGATGAATTTATTTCATTTTAACTTTCTGGCTATTACATGGTGGGACATCCCTATGGGCAATCAGAGATACTAGTAGGCAAATAAAAAGGAAAAGTTATTGCTCTTGCTCACTTGAATATGATGTTAAAATTTGATTTGAGTTATTATCTCTGTAGGTCAATTTTGAAAATCTCGCAATGCTAAATATATGTAATAAATAGTTTTCTTTATGATAAATGGATTCACTTAAATCAAGAGCTCCATTGGTTGTTTTTAGGATTTTTATAGACATTTAGTTTTTGTATCAGTGAGTAATGTGATATTCTTACTGGACTAGTGTATCTCACTCTTCATTAACTATTTCAGATCAAGAGGACCAAGATCCAGATCCCGATCAATAAGAGAGTTATGAATAGTTCACCATCCAAACTCCCTTTAAAAGCTAGTAAATGTTGTATTAGAATGTTCAACATATTGCATTTTATTTATCTCTTTGATTTTCATTTGTTTTTTTAGAAAGATTATTCTAGTAGCCCTATTGGGCATTCTAAATTTGTTGTGTAAAAAATGTAAACCCTAAACTCTATTATTTTGCTTCCGCATTCAATTGATGAATTTATTTCTATTTAAGTTCCAAGTCGTTATAAATCGTTTATAAAAGGAACTTGACAAAACTAAGATGACTCTTAAGCTTTCTTACACCTTGTTTGCATCATGGTAAATGATAGTAAATTAATATATGGTACTCCACAGGCGTGAGAAAATTATATTTATTTCAACTTCCAACCGGATGATATAGTAGCAAATGGTATCCGATTGATAAATTTGGGATGAATTGTAACAGTCTGGAACTTAAAAGAGAATAAAATCATAAATTGAATGCGGAAGCGAAATAATAGAGTTAGAGTTTACATTCTTCACACAATGATTTATAATACCCGATAGGGATACGAGAATGACCATTCTAAAAGAACAAACGAAAAATAAAAAAATAAATGAAAGATAAACAATTAAGTATCTAATGACGACCTTCACTAACCTTTGAAGGGAGTCCGAGTGGTTAACTATTCAATACCCCCTTGTTGATCGGGATCTGAATCTTGGTCCTTTTGATCTAAAATAGTTAACGAAAGGATGAAATACACTAGTTCAGTAATAATATCACACTATTCACCGACATAGAAATGAAAGTTGGTAAAAATTATAAAAATAACTAATGGAGCTCTTGATTTAAGTAAATTCATTTATCATAAATAAACACATTTATTACATACTTACGGTAGCAAGATTCCCAAAACCGACCCAAAGAGACTAACACAAATAACGTCATAATCTCATATTCGATTAGCTAGAACAACAACTTTCTCTTTTTATTTGCTTACTAGTATCTCTGAGGGTGCATAGGGATGTCCCACTACGCATGAACCTATAACAAAACTTGTCAACTAACTAGTCGTCCTCATACCCCGTCCGGTATAAGTGTCAAAAGTACCATCCTATATACATCGTCCGGTATAAGGGTGAATCGAGTCGTCCCCATATCTCATCCGTATGAGCGCCAAAAATATTTTTCATCGATACCCCATCTAGTATGAGGTAACGTTCACGGTAGTGTTCCCATACCTGGTCCGTCCACCATCTCCCAGGATATCTAGAAAGACAACTATTTCATTTATTTACTTGACCAAGCAATTTTTTGTTTACATTTAATTTTTTAGTTTCATAATTTAATTGTAAATCACACAAGACACGCAATACATGCATAAAAAATACACAACTGAATCATCTTACCAATTTCAGTGTACTATTATGCATTTAAAACTGTAAAATCAAACAATCAGCTAAAATAGGACAAACAGTAATAAATAACCAGTTCTGCATTCTTTAGTAACTTGTAATTAATTATCGAAAATTTCTACATTACACAATTGTATTATTGATAATTAGACTCTAATTTCATAATAGGGAATAAGGTGATGGATTCTTACTCGAATCGGTATCTGAAAAACTGAACTTTTACTATGCCTACTGGCGGTCCTCAGGTTTTCTAAATTTTTCTACAGAGATTGAAACACGCTTTACGTACCTAAAAATACCCTAAAAATCCCAAAATCAGTGTTAAAAACCTTTTCTAGCCAATTTTAAAATTCCAACACGGTGGCACCGCCATGCTCTGATGACGGCACCGCCGCCCACAGTGGCAGTTTGCCTCGGATTGGTTGTTTTTGGCTAATTTTGGCTAGTTTTATATTATCTATGGGAGAAAACACATTAGGGGATCTCGGTTGGCGGAAAAAGTCAAAAAATAAAACTTACCGGCGGCGGGATTTTCTGGCGCGGCGGCTCCGCCGGCTCACCTTTACGATTGGATGTTTTTCTTCGGTCAACCTGTAGAAAAAAGAATGGCGAATACAATGGTAAAAAAATTGCACGAAACAGGAATCAGAAAGGGGTTCATCGGAGGTGATTTTTTATTTTGCCCGCGGCGACGCTGCCGGGCTTTACCCGCAGTTTCCAACTCATCCTCCGTTATTTTTGCTCTGATTTGGCCATGGGGTGTTCAAAATCAAATTTCGAGTTAATAAGATAATTTTTACTTTTTTGGTGGTCGAAGGTGGCTCCGGCACGGCAGCGGATAGCGGTCGGCTCCCTTCTCTGGTGACTGGTTTTTTTTCTCTGGCGGGGGGCTGGCGGTTAGGGTTACAGTTCGGTGTGAAATAAGATATTTATACCCATCTCCCTTAAATTTGGACCGTTCATTGCGTTTGATCTCGATCGTTCGATTGCATTTAAAGAAAAAAGGAATCTGAATCATTCATTGCGATTTGATCTTGACTATACGATCGCGTTTAAATAGGAAACGAATCTGGATCATTCATCGTATTTAATCATGACCGTCCGATTATGTCTAAGAAGGGAATGGATTTAAACTGTCCACACGCGCGAAAACACATCCGGACCGTCTGATCGCGGGCACGAGAATTGCCAACGTGACCTCTCGCATGGCACCGAGTAAGCGTGTCCTATCACGCGACGCGCTCCAGTTCGTTGGGGCTGCTGTCTGAGCAGTCCTACGTGGCGTATTTTTCGTAAATTATATTATGACCCCCAATTTCTGATTTTTCTTTCAAAAATACCCACCAAACCCAAATTTTCACCCATTTTTTTCAAAATTATTTTCAATTTCATCCACCACCAATTTTTCCTAATTTTACCTTAAATAAACATTTATAAAATTTAAATTATATTTTTATATATTAATTTTAATTTCAAATTTAATCCCGGACCAAATTTTGGGTCCAGGTATTACAACTCTCATCCCCTAAAAGAAATTTTGTCCCTTAAATTTGTCTCTCTCTCACTGAATCAAACAGTTGAAGATATTGAGCTATGAAGTCTGATTCTAGCTCCCATGTGGCCTCTGTGTGTGTGTGTTTTTGACATAAGACCTTAATGAAGGAAATTTTCTGGTTGCGGATTACTCTCCTCTTTCAGTCCACAATACCCATCGGTACCTCCACATAGTACAAATCCTCCTAAGGTGAAAGAGGCTCGTGGGCCAAGATTTGAGAGAGATCCGAGTTGTACTTGCGTAGCATGGACACATAAGACACATTATGGACTCTGAACAGTTCTGGAGGTAGTGCAAGTCTGTAGGTGGCAGTGCCCATTCTGTCTAAAATTTTAGATGACACAATAAACTAGGGATTTAGTTTCCCTATCTTGTCAAACCTACTGATTCTCTTGAAATGAGTGATCTTAAGGAACATCCGATCACCTTTCTCAAATTTCAGATCCTTCATCTGGGTCCGCATAACTCTTCTATCTGCTCTGAATCGTCTGAATATTCTTCCTGATCTTAACTATTTTGATTGTAGTCTCCTTCATAAGATCTGGACTAAATAATTTTTTATTACCTACTCTTCTCAACAGATCGGTGATCTGCATGAGCGGCCATATAACGTCTCGTACGGAGCCATATCGATACTTACTTGGTAGTTGTTATTGTAGGAAAACTCTATTAAGGGTAAATAATCATTCTAATAGTCCTTGAAGTCAAGAACACAAGCTTGGAGTATATCCTCCAGTGTATGGATAGTCATTTCTGATTGTCCATCGGTCTGAGGGTGGAATGCAGTATTAAGGGACAGTTTCGTTCCTATGACTTGCTGAAAACTAGATCAGAACTGAGAAGTGAACCTGGGGTCCCTGTCGGATACTACTGTCACTAGCACTCCACGTAACCTAACTATCTCTCGGATATACATTCTCGCTAGCTTGTCCAAGGGGTCGGTCATTTTGATGGCCAAAGAAGTGGGAAGACTTGGTGAGTCGGTCAATAATTACCCAAATGGCATCATGTCCTGAGCGTGCCCTAGGCAATCCTGTCACAAAATCCATTGTGATGTGTTCCCATTTTCACTATAGAATTGGTAATAGCTGAAGTAGCCCACTTGGGCGTTGATGCTTTGCCTTGACTTGTTGACATACCAAACACTTGGAAATAAAGTCGGCCACCTCTCTTTTCATCTCGTTCCACTAAAATCGGGGTCGCATACTTTGATACATTTTAGTGCTTCTGGGATGCATAAAAAATTTTAAGCTATAAGCCTCTATCATGATATCTCTTTTCAGCTCACTGTCACATAGAACACACACCATGTCCTGAAATCTAAGCAACCCATCGGCAGAGACTCGAAATTCTGAATTTACCGCCTATTCTGCATCTTTTTTTAGGGCTGCTAGGGTGGAATCAATGGATTGAGCTTCCTTTACTCTTTGGATCAACCCAGGTTGAACAGTCAGGTGGGCCAAGCTGTAACTCTCTTCAGGTTCTGAAGTCCTACTTGTTACGTGGCCCCTATTATCCTGTATTCTGAAACCATCAGGTAAACTAATATACTTGTACTTTTTCTGCTGAGTGCGTCGGCTACCATATTGCCCTTACTTGGGTGATACGAGATATTGCAATCGTAGTCCTTAAAAAGTTCTATCCATCTTCTCTTACACATGTTGAGATCATTTTGAGTGAATATGTGTTTCAAGTTCTTATGGTCGGTATAAATCTAAAAAATCTTCCCATATAAGTAATGGCGCCAAGTCTTCAAGTCGTGGATAATCGCAGCAAGTTCTAAGTCATAGGTGAGGTAGTTTTTCTCATGACCCTTCAACTGCCTGGACCCTTCGGATATGACATTCCCATACTGCATCAGAACACAACCCAACCCCAAGTAAAAGACATCACTATAAATTGTATATCCACCTGTCCCACTCAGCGAAGCCAACACAGATGCAATAGTCAACCGCTTCTTTAGTTATGAGAAACTCCTTTCACAGTCCTTATTCCACTCAAACTTGACATTCTTATTTGTGAGACGAGTCAAAGGAGCAGCTAAGCTGGAAAATCCTTCTACAAACCTGTAGTAATAACCTGTCATCCCTAGGAAGCTACTAATCTCCTTGACCGAGGTCAACTTCTCTCAACCAAGCACTGCCTTAACTTTTTCAGAGTTTACTGACACACCATCTTTTGATATGATGTGCTTAGGAACGTAATCTGCTCGAAGCAAAACCCACACTTACTCAACTTTGTATATAACTTCTTTTCTCTGAGAGCCTACAAAACCTGAGTCAGATGGTGAACGTGTTCCTCTTTGCTTTTTGAATAGACCAGGATATCATTAATAAATATAATGATGAACTGATCCAGGAATTGTTTGAAAACCCTGTTCATCAAATCCATGAAGATGGCTTGTGTGTTGGTTAGTCCAAATGGCATGAGCAGGAATTCATAGTGTCCGTACCTGGTTCAAAAAGCTATTTTAGGAATGTCTTCTGCCTTGATCTTTACTTGATGGTAACCTAAACGAAAGTCTATTTTGGAGAAGACCTAGGCACCCTGCAACTAATCAAAAAGGTCATCGATCTTGGGGAAGTGGTACTTATTCTTGATTGTGACCTCGTTCAGTCCTCTGTAGTCAATACATAATCTTAACATCTCATCCTCCTTCTTTGCAAATGTGACTCCAGCACCCCAAGGAGACACACTACGTCAGATGAACCCACTCTTTTGCAATTCATTGATTTGTTTTGTCAACTCTTCTATTTCAATACGACTCATGCGGTAAGGAGCAACCGAGATAGGTTGGGTGCCTGACTAAAGATCTATAGTGAATTCAACTTCTTTATCAACTGGCAATCTGGGTAGTTCATCAGGAAATATATCCAGGAAGTCTCAGACTATCGGAATCTCTCGAATACAAATTTCTTTCTTAGGTTTGCCTAGTTAGAGAAAACAGTCAAGTTAAAGCACTTGGTAATAAGAAAATTACCATAAGGGAATAATGTTTCAAGAATTTTATTAATTTGTAAATGACTCTACATTATAAAGGTTGAATACAAGTTTCTTGTGAAAATAATTTACGGTTGCGTGATACGCTGCTAGCTAATTCATTCTTAGGATTACATCGAAGTCCCCCATGTCCATCTGTATTAGGTCTACACTCAATTTACTATCGCTATATCTATGATAGAGGCTCTGTACATAATCTCTCCTAGTAGTGTCCTATCCCAAGAGTAAACACAAATAATACAAAATCAAGTCTGTCAGGTAATACATTCAAGTTTGGTGTAGAAGCATGTGAGATAAATGAATGTGAGGCACCAATATCAATTAAAACAAGTGCAAGATGATTACAAATAGTGTATGTACCCTATATCACATCTAAGTTGGCTTCTACATCTTGTTGAGTAAGGTCGTAAGGTCTGTCGTGGATAGGAGGTCTGACCTGATTTTGATTTCTCGGGCACTCTCTTGCGTAGTGCTGACAACTCCCACATATACAACAAGTATTGTTGAGGTGATAGCAGGGTCGGTCCCCATAATCCTTACCACAGTGCTGGCAAGTCCTACTGCGTCCTGCTACCAGAATCTGTGAATGAGCCTAAGTCATTGGCTTAGGTCTCTTGTTCTATTGAACAGGTACAATGGGTGCTAGTCTATGATGTGAAACTAGAGGCCTAAGGTTCTCCATTGCTGGAGGAAAAATGTAAAGGTTCATCTCCACCAATTGTGCCTTGGCCACGATGGCTGAAAAAAGGACTGAGCTCGAACACATACAACTGTTGTTTAATCTTAAGACGGAGGCCCCACTCAAAATTTTTTACCTTTCTGTATTCATCCATCATGCTCTCTAAGTAATACCGGTCCAACTCTAGGAACTTTTGGGTATATTCTGATACAGTCATATCACCCTAGACTAGGTGTGCAAACTCTATTTTCTTCAGATATCATAGATGCTCTTGGAGGTACTTTGCATTGAAGGCCGTCAGAAACTTTTTCCAAGTGATTGGAATGGATAGGGTGGTTTGCTTGAGTTGCCACCAGCGACCTGTTTCTCCCACCAGCATGTAGGTGGCAAGTATAACTCTCTGTTCGGGGACCAACCCAAGAGTCCTAAAAGCCTTCTCTATTTCAGCCAACCAGTATTCAGCTTCTTCAAAAGAAAAAGCCCCTGCAAAAATAGATGGGTTTAGTCTTTTGTACCTCTCAATGTAGCTTGGGTTCATCTTGAATTGGGTCCCATGGAAGAGGGACTAGATTGTGCTGGAAAGAGACCAGATGGCCTTGTGGTGATACTAGATGATACGGTAGAGGCACCAGATTGTACTGTGGTGGTACCGAGTGATGTGGTGGGGGTATTAGATTGTGCTGTGGTGGTGCCGGATAGTACGGTGGATGAGCAGGGTTGTACCGTGGTAGCTCCAGATCCTCCCGCTGTAGGGGTGGCTCAAACTGTGGCAGCGGGGGAGGGTCAGGTAGCTACCTCCTTTCCTTTCGGGCCTGTTGGGTAGTGATGAGTCTCTCAAGCATTTTAAATAGTAAGTCAACATTGTCCTGAAATTTTGAAATTCCCTAACATTTTTACAGAACATACAGTAACACATCCCCATACAACACACACTCACACCTAGCACATTTACACAAGTACATCTCTACACCAAGTACTCACCCATACAATTCATAAATTTCCAGCATATACGCCAATACACATTCCCATACAACACACACCCACACACAACACATTTACACAAATACACCTCTACACCAACCACTCACATATACAACCACTACAGGCCTACATTTAGTGCTCCCTAATTTTCAAAATACTCACACCCCACCCCTACCTGCCTACACTCACTGTTACCAACCAATCCACTCTCTGCCCCTCTCTTCCCTTCTCCTGGTTTGTCTAAGCTTCCCGTTCTCTTCTTTATATCAATACCACTCTCTCAAAGCACTCTGCCTCTCCCTATCTTCCTCTTTTAGCATCTCGCCTCCTACCCTTCCGTATTTATTCTACCTCTAACTGTTCCACTCTCAGTACCTCTCTTTCCTCTTTTTCATTTGTCTCAGTTTCCAGCACTCTTCTCCCTATCCTTACCAATCCCTCACAGCCCTTCGCTTCTACCTCTCTCTCTTTTTTGGCATTTTGCCTCACCTCCTTCCGTGCGCGTTCTGCTTCTCCAAACTCACTCCAACTCACCTCACCTTCCTACGGACTCTCTTGCACCTTTTCAATCACCGTACTCCTTCCTCTAGTAGTAATCGAAACTCACCTTCACTCACTCACCGTACTCATCGATCTCTCCTCCCGCGACTTCCTCCATTTCTCTCCACTCATAGCTTCAACCAACATCCACCACTCACAGTCTCTTTTCGCTCTCCTATTCCATCTATTATTGTTTCCTACCTCCATTTCTTTAGCTAATTAGAATTTCAACACTTATAATAACAACTCCACATTTTATCCTCATCCTACACTCGAAATTTAAATTTACTATACCTCCAGTCTCTATCTTTTCTTTTTGTACCTCTGTAGCTCGCACCGTCACCTTCTTCCTTCTCCCGCTCTCTCTTCTCGTTCCTTCCCACTTTGACTTCCCTCTCTCTCAAATCTTCTCTTCCTCGTTTCATCCTCTCTATTTTTTTTCCTTTTTCTTTTCTTTTTTTTCTTCTCTTTCCTCCTATTTATATCCCACCCACCTCTCATCCTGACCGTCCATCCCATCTCACCCTCTACACTCATCCTAACCGTCCATTCCCTCTCCTCCAAATGACACCGTTCACTCCTCTCCTTCTCCCCAAATATATATATTTATGTTTATTTATTTATTATTATTATTATATAAATACATTTTTTCATCCAAATATCAGCTACTACATACTCCTCCCTTAAAAAGAAATTTGGTCCCTCAAATTTCATTACCTTTCCTCAAAGAGTTGCAGATAATTACTTCTCATCTCGTCCTCCCGTTCCCACGTTGCTTCCTCATCCGTGTGATGTCTCCATTGTATCTTCACCATAGGTACTATCCTACTTCTCAACTTCCTTTCTTGTCACTCGAGAACCCAAATCGGTTCCTCTTCATAGGTCAAGTCTTTCTCCAATGGCAATGATTTATGCTGTATAATATGGTTCGGATCTAGGTGATATTTCTGTAGCATGGATATGTGGAATACATTATGAACCCCACTATACCAAGGAGGAAGCACTATTCTGTATGCAACCATACCCACATTCTCAAGAATTTCAAACAGCTCTATGAAGCGTGGACTTAACTTCCTTTTCTTCCCAAACCTTAGCAAACCCTTCATTGGGGATACTTTTAGAAACACATGATCCCCTACTTCAAAGCTCAAATCTCTCCTGCGATTGTCTGCGTATTTCTCTTGTCTACTTTGGGCAACTTGTAAATTTTGTTGTATCACTAACACCTTAACCGTAGTTTTTTTCGCCAATTTCTGTCCTAACAACTGTCTCTCTCCAACTTCCTCCCAACACACTGGCGACCTGCAGGGCCTACCGTATAGAGCCTCGTAAGGAACCATCCCGATGCTAGTATGGTGACTGTTATTATAAGTAAACTCTATCAAAGGTAGCATATCCTCCCAATCTCCCCCTATGTCAATAACACATGCCCGCAACATGTCCTCCAATACCTATATCGTCCTCTCCGCCTGCTCATACATTTGTGGGGGAAAGCTGTATTGAAACTCAACTTGGTACCCAATGCCTGTTATAAACTTCTCTGAAACCTAGAGGTGAATCATGAATCCCGATCGGAAATAATCGATACGGGAATGTCGTGTAATCTTATCACTTCCTTGATATATAGCCTAGCCAACTACTCCACTGAATCAGTCACCTTCATTTCTAAGAAATGGAAAGATTTAGTTAAATAATCAGTTACCACCCATATACTATCATGTTCTTGCGATTCCTTGGCAATCCGGTCACAAAATCTATGGAGACATTTTCTTACTTCCACTCGGGTATGGGTAAAGGTTATAGCAAACCCCCAGGCCTCTGATGTTCCGCTTTCACTTACTAGCATGTCAAACACCTTGACACATACTCGGCTATATCTCTTTTCATAAACCTCCACCAGAAACTTTTCTGCAAGTTCTTGTACATCTTAGTAATTTCTGGATGTATGACAAATTTGGTGTTATGTGCCTCACTAATATTTTTTCTCGTATCGCACAATCACTCGGAACACACATTCTGGTTCGAAATCTGAGTAACCCGTCACCCTGTACACTAAATTCTCTCGTTGTCCCCTGTTCTACCCCCTTTCGGATCATCTGCATCTCGGTGTCCATCATCTGTCTCTCCCTGATTTTCTGAACCCAGGTAGGTTAAGCCCTTATACTAGCTACATATTTCCCATTATCTCCTTCTTGAATATGTAGTTGTTGCATGGCTTCCTATAAACACCACTCAGACACCATCAGATGAACCAGCACCACGATACCCTTACAACTAGGGCATTTGCCACCACATTTCTCCGTCCGGGGTGATACCTGATCCAACAGTCGAAGTCTTTCAACAAATTCATCCACCTCCTCTGTCGCATATTTAACTCCCGCTAAGTGAACAGATATTGCAAACTCTTATGATCTGTATAAATTTAAAAAATTTTCCCATATAAATAGTGTCACCACAGTTTTAGGGCATAAACTACTGCAGCCAGTTCCAAATCATTGGTCGGATAATTCCTTTCACGTAACTTTAATAGTCAGGACCCATAGGCTATAACTTTCCCCTGCTGCATTAATACACAACCCAATCCGACATGAGATGTGTCGCTATACACCGCATAACCTTTTTTTCCTGACGGAATGGCCAATATCGGGGTGATAGTAAGTCTGCGTTTAAGTTCTTGGAAACTGCTCTCACCTTTATCATCCCATTCGAACTTCACATTCTTTTTAGTCAACCTAGTAAGAGATGCCGCAATACTCGAAAACCCCTAGACAAACTGGCGATAATACCCCGTCAATCCCAAAAAACTTCGAATTTCTGTTATAGTCTTCGGCCTTTCCCACTTTACCACTGCCTCTACTTTCACTGGGTCTACCGATACCCCATATTTCAACATAATATGGCCCAAGAATGCTATTTGATCCAGCCAGAACTCACATTTACTGAACTTTGCATACAACTTGGCTCTCCAAAGTATCTCTAGCACTGTTGCCAAATGTTCCGCATGTTCTATCGAATCTCTCGAGTATACCAATATATCATCTATGAAGACAATCACATAATGATCCAAAAGAGGTCTGAACACTCGGTTCATCAAGTCCATGAACACTGCTGGTGCATTCGTTAATCCAAAGGGCATCACTAGAAATTCATAATGCCCATATCGCGTGCAGAATGCTGTCTTAGCAATCTCTTCCGCCCTAATCCGCAACTGGTGATACCCCGAATGTAGATCTATTTTTGAAAATGCCTGTGCCCCCTACAATTGATCAAACAAGTTGTCTATCTTTGGTAACAGGTACTTATTCTTTATTGTTACTTGGTTCAGATCCTGATAATCAATGCACATTCTCATAGTTCTATCCTTTTTCTTAACAAACAATACCGAGGCCACCCACGGTGACACACTCGGTCGGATTAATTGCTTATCTAGTAACTCCTATAACTACCTACTTAACTCCAATAATTCTAACCTCGCCATCTGGTAGGGGACTTTGGAGATTGGTTGTGTGTCGAGCTGGAGCTCTATGGTGAACTCGACATCTCTATTTGGTGGGAGCCTCGAAAGATCGTCTGGGAACACATCCGAAAAATCTCTCACCATTGGTATCTCCTGGAGTATGAGTCTCTTACTCTCGTTCCCTATCAAAGACATAGGTAATGTTTGTAACTCATGCATATCTTCCTTCCAGTACATTATCTTAAAGTAAGGTTTATTTATTTATTGATTTTCCCCATACAGTAAAAGATTTTTTGTTAAGGATTTTAAATATTACTCTATTGTGGAAACATTCTATAAGAGTATGTTGTGCAGCAAGCCAATCCATTCACAGTATTACATCAAAGTCTTTAATGTCCAGCAAAATTAAATCTACCTTTAATCTCCTTCCTTATATTTCTTTTCTATATGAACTAAACATTACATCTGTACATAAAGCGCCATTAGTTGGCGTGGATATCACAAGTACCCAATCTAGTACCCGAGGTTCCACTCCTATTCTAGATGCAAACATAGGTGATATAAATGAATGTGTGGCACCAGGGTCAATTAATACTCTAGTAGGAATATCTAAAATGTAAAGTATACCTTGTATTACTTCTGAAGTAGCAGCTGCCTCCAGAGCTGTTATAGCAAATACCCATCCCTGAACCATCGGTCTACTAGGCTCTCTGGGCAGAGGGCAATCACGCACGAAGTGTTGAGTACTCCCGCACCGGTAGTAGTCCCGACTACCACCCATACACGACCGATCTCCATGGTTCTTACCACACTGCGTGTAGCCCATATTATTAAGAAGCATATGGTGACTTGGTGTTAGATCTTGTACCATTCTTTGCCTCTTCTCTGTTTGGCCGGATGAGGGTGGTGGTCATCTATAATTGAAAAATCTCCTACTATTCTCAGAATGTTCCTTATACAATATCTCTATTAATTGCACCTTTT
Organism: Carica papaya; assembly: GCF_054855325.1. Classification (NCBI taxonomy): domain Eukaryota; kingdom Viridiplantae; phylum Streptophyta; class Magnoliopsida; order Brassicales; family Caricaceae; genus Carica; species Carica papaya. Next base: position 17,298,403 of record NC_142317.1, read on the forward strand.
CCAATACCATCTGATAAGTAGGTAGTGCAAACATAGCTACTTGGTGATACAGCTATGGCCGCAATCCCTTCTCAAACCTTCTAGCCTTCCTCGCCTCATTCATCATAACTTCGGGCGTAAATCAACCCAAATCTATGTACCTTTCAACATATTCAGCCACTGACAATCTTCCCTGTCTAAGTTCTATGAATTCCACTTCTTTCCATTCTCTTAGAAAATCTGTAAAATACTCCGCATTAAAAGCTTTCAGGAACACTCCCAAGTGATTGGGGAAATCAGAGCTCCTTTTCTCAATTTCCACCAACGCTCTGCTGATCCTCTTAATATGAATGTAGCCAGTTGCACCTTCTGTTTAGTAGTCAAAGTTATCACTTTAAATAATTTTTTTGTCTCTTTTATCCAATCTTCTGCTACCAATGGGTCAGAGCCCTTATTAAAGGCCGGAGGGTTTAGTCTTTGGTATTTCTCAATGTTGCTTGTATCTACTATACCTTGGTGAACCCCCTATTGTGGCACAAACACTGTCTCATACCGTAGTTCTCTCTCTCGGATCATAATTACTAAGCTTTCAACTACTCTGCATATGTAACGACCCTAGAAATCCAAAAGGAAATATATAATAATTTAATTGCGGAAGCGAAATAAAAAGTTAAGGTTTACATCCCTTACACAATAACTTAAAAGTACTAAACAATATTACAGAATTAATACTCTGAAAGAAACATGAGAAGTAAGAAAAGTAATGGAAAATAGAAAGTATCTAGCATCTACTCGCAATCTTCTTGGGGATGGGGCTCTAGAACCAGGTTCTCTTGATATGAAATGGTTAAATAAAGGATGAGCTACACTAGCCCAATAAGGATATCACACTATGTCACCGGCACAGAAGCAAAGGTTTGTATAAAATCAAAACAACTAATAGAGCACTAAATTTAGCAAATTCGTTTATCAATTATAAAATCACTTACCTTTCACTTACTATAGTAGAATTTATGAAAACAACCTATACAGACAAACAGATCATAATTTCATGAACAATCAGTAACATAGAATATACCATAGATTCATATCCATTAACAATAAACTAAATCATAACCGTTTCTCATTTCACCAGTCTACTAGTATCCATGGGGGTTCATAGGGGTGTCCCCGCTACACATGAACTATTTTCCTTAACAATCTCAATTTCAGAGCCGTTTCCATACTCCGTCCCGTATGAGCGCCAAGACGTTAAACCTCAATACCTCATCTAGTATGAGGGTGAAGCAGGTCGTTCCCATACTCCGTCCGGTGTGAGCACCAAATTACCAAGTCTCCATACCCTGTTCGGTATGAGACAACGGTCACGGTAGGGTTCCCCATGCACCCCGTCCATTAACCATCTCCCAAGATATCTAGTAAGGCTGTCATTTTATCTGTTTATTTGATCACACCCCTTTCCTGTTTTTCTTTAGTCTTCATTACCAAATCAAATATAATCACATAAATAAATAAACATGCATCCAGTGATACAATCATATCTCAAATTATAAATCAAATAGTAGTCAGGTAAGGCAGTAATACATGCATTTAAACCATAAAATAGATAAATCAGATACTATCATACTTTTAGACTGTAAAATAAATCAACAGAGAATAATGTCCGGTTCGGGCTCCATTAGCAATTCGTAATTAGATATGCACATCTATTTAATTTGTATAAAATACCGTATTATTATTTATTTAAACTTCAATTCTATGATAGGGAATAGGGTGAGGGGTCCTTACAGTTGGTATCAGAGCCGCGTTCATCGGATCCATTCCTTACACAATGATACTTAGGGAAACATTAAAACAATGAATTATCGCTCAACCCTTCCTTGTGAAATGCAGGTACAGAGAGATGAGGAGAGGAAGACCCCCACTAAACCGAGAAGCCCGGGATGGTTCGCTTAGGAAAGATGTTAACCGGACATTTGAGATGCTGGAGAGACTCATTGCTGCCCAGTAGGGCCAAGAGGAGAGGAGGGAGCTACCTGACCCTCCCCCGATACCAAAGGTTGAGCCACCCCACAACGAGAGGATCCCGAGTCACCTCGGTACAACCCTGCTCCTCCACAATACCACCCAGCACCGCCACAGTACAAATGCCCCCATCGTATTAGCAAGTACCACCACAGGGCCCCCTACTCTATCCTCAGCATGGCCTAGTCCCTCTTCCACGAGACCCAGTTCCTCCCATAATTGACTCAAGCTACATAGAGATGTACAAGAGACTAAACCCATCTATTTTTGTAGGGGGATCCTCTTTTGAAGATGCCGAGTACTGGTTAGTAGAGATAGAGAAGGCTTTCAAGACCCTAGGGGTGACTCCCGAACAGAAGGCCACCTTTGCTACCTACATGCTAATGAGAGAAGCAGACCACTGATGGAAACTCAAACAGACCACCCTGCCTATTCCAGTTACTTGGGAACAGTTCGTAGCTGCCTTTCATGCAGAGTACCTTCCAGAGCATCTCCGACATCTGAAGGAGATGGAGTTTGTCCAGTTGGCCTAGGGGAACATGACTGTGTCAAAATATGCTCGCAAGTTCCTGGAGTTGGGCTGATACTCACTTGAGACATTGTTGGATGAAGGCAGGAAGGTTAGGAGGTTCGAGTGGGGCCTCCGCCTAGAGATCAAACAACATTTGTTTGTGCTAGAGCTCAGGACTTATTCGGCCGTTCTAGCCAAGGCACGGCTAGTGGAGAGGAGCTTCCGAACCCTCTCTCAGGCAGCAAGGAACCTCAGACCCTCAGCTCCACCCCACAGACCAGCACCTACTGCGCCTGTTCAACAGAACAAGAGGCCCAGACCGGTGATCCAGGCTCTAGTGGTAGAACGCAGTAAGATCTGTCAGCATTGTGGCAGGGATCATGGGAACCAACCCTACTACTGTCTCAACAACACCTGTCGCATATATGATAGTGCCTAACATAATCCGATGGAGTGCCCAAGGAACCAGAATCAGGACAAACCTCCTATCTAGGGCAAAGCTTACAATCTCACCCAGGAGGATGTTGAAGTCAATCTGGACGTGGTACATGGTATGTACACTATCTGTAACTATCTTGCTCATGTTTTAATTGATACTGGTGCATAACATTCATTTGTTTCACCTGTTTTTGCATCAAAATTTAATGTATTACCTGATAAACTTGATTCTATGTTATTTGTGTCTATTGTTGGGAGTATGACACTATTGGGATAAGTTGTCTACAGGGCTTGTGTCATAGATATAAGAGATAAAAAATTGAGTGTGAACCTAATAGAATTATACATGGGTGATTTTGATATAATTTTAAGAATGAATTGGTTAGCGGTGTATCACGCCACTGTAGATTGAATTAGCAAGAAGGTTGTATTCAATCCTCCTAATGAGGAGCCATTTACAAATTAATAAAATCATTTAGCATTTATTTCTTCATGGTAAATTTTCTGATTCGTCGAGTACTTTAACCTTACTGTTTTCTCTAACTAGGCAAACCCAAGAAAGAGAATTGTATTCAAGAGATTCTGGTAGTCCGAGACTTTCTAAATAATGTATTTTCAGATGAACTACCCGGATAGCCAGTGGATAGGGAAGTTGAATTCACCATAGACCTCCAGCCAGACATCCAGCTTATTTCGGTTGCTCCTTACCACATGAGCCGTGTTGAGATGGAGGAACTGAGGAAACATATCACTGAATTACAGGACAGTGGTTTTATCAAACATAGTGTGTCCCCTTGGGGTGCCAGAGTCACTTTTGCCAGAAAGGGAGATGGGACGTTAAGGTTATGTATTGATTACAGATGGTTGAACAGAGTCACAATCAAGAACAAGTATTCCCTTCCCAGGATTGATGACATCTTCGATCACTTGCAGGGTGCATAGGTCTTCTCCAAAATAGACCTGCGTTCAGGTTACCATCAGGTGAAAATCAGGACAGAAGACATCCCTAAGACAGCCTTTCGAACCAGGTACGAACACTATGAGTTCTTGGTTATATAATTTGGGCTAACCAATGCCCTAGCTATCTTCATGGACTTGATGAACAGGGTCTTCATATAATTCTTGGATCAATTTGTTATCATGTTCATCGATGATATCCTACTTTATTCAAGAAACAGAGAAGAACATACTCACCATCTAGCTCAGGTTTTGCAGGTTCTTAGAGGAAAGAAGCTGTATGCAAAGTTGAGTAAGTGTGGATTTTGGCTTGAGCAGACCACCTTCCTAGGACACATCATATTAAAGGATGGAGTGTCAGTGAACCCCTAAAAGGTTGAAGTAGTGCTCGGTTAGGAGAAATTGATATCAATTAAGGAGATCCATAGCTTTCTAGGAATGGTAGACTATTACCACAGGTTTGTGGAAGGGTTTTCTAATCTAGTTGCTCCCCTGACCGGACTCGTAAAGAAGAATGTCAAGTTTGAGTGGAATAAGAACTGTGAAAGAATTTTTTCAGAACTAAAGAAGTGGTTGACTACTGCACCTGTGCTAGCCTTACCGAGTGGATCGGGGGGATATACAGTTTACAGTGATGTCTCCTATCCAAGCCTAGGTTGTGTTTTAATGCAGCATGAAAAGGTCATAACCTATGGATCCAGATAGTTGAAGAGTCATGAGAAAAACTATCCCACCCATGACTTAGAGCTTACCGCAATCATACACGCCTTGAAGACTTAGCGCCATTATTTATATGGAGAGACCTTTCATATCTATACCGATCACAAGAGTTTGAAACACATATTCACTTAAAAGGATCTCAACATGTGTCAGAGAAGGTGGATAGAACTTCTTAAGGACTATGATTGCGACATCTTGTATCACCCGGGTAAGGGCAACGTGGTAGCTGATGCACTTAGTAGAAAAAGTGCAGGTACATTAGCCCATTTGATGGTTTCAGAATGCAAGCAGATCGGGGCCACACAACAGGTACGGCTTCAGGACTTGAAGAGAGTTACATGTTGGGTCAACTAACTATTCAGCCTAAGTTAATCCAGAGAATAAGGGAAGCTCAGTCTGCCGATTCCGCCCTAGTAGCCCTCAAGAAAGATGCAGAACAGGGAGCTAGCTCAGAATTCCGAGTCTTCGCCGATGGGTTGCTCAGATTCCAGGATAAGTTGTAACGGCCCCGGAAAATATTAAAATGAAATGAGTATTTAAATATATCAAATGCGGAAGCGAGATCAAAATTTCATTTAACATCCCTTACACGAAAAACCAAACAAACGTACTTAAAATATAAAAGGTTAACTAACTAAGAAAGAAAACTCGAAAATAAACTATGCGTATGACTACAGAGTCTCTAGGCATCCCCTTCGTCGTCCTCCTGCGGAACGGGCTCGGGAACCATGTCTTCCTGATCTGAAATGGTTAATTAAGGAGTGAGCTACACTAGCCCAGTAAGAACATCACGATATCTCACCATCACGGAGATAAAGGTGGGTAGAAAACCACAAAAAGACCAATGGAGCATAATTTACAATAAACTCGTTTATTAACAACAAAACCTTTTATCAATAATAAAACTTTTACCATCCACTTACCTTGGTGGAATTTATGAAAAACAATATGAGAAAAACAATAACATTATCATAATCATTGAATAATCTAAGCTGTAAAACATAACACTTATCACGCCTCTTGTAATTCAATCATTGTACAACATATCTTTTTTTCTCATTTACCAGCCTACTAGTATCCGTGGGGGCCCATAGGGGTTCCGCTACCCGTTAACCTTTAACATTCATAATCAGTTTCCAGGGCCGTCCCCATACCCCGTCCGGTATGGGCGCCAAAACCATGAACCTCAATACCCCGTCCGGTATGAGGGTGAAACGGGCCGTCCCCATACCCCGTCCGGTATGGGCGCCAAAACCATAAACCTCAATACCCCGTCCGGTATGAGGGTGAAACGGGCCGTCCCCATACCCCGTCCGGTATGGGCGCCAAAACCATAAGATCTCCATACCCCGTCCGGCATGTGAGACCACAATCCCGGTAGGGTTCCCTACGGACCCGGTCCGTCCACCATCTCCCAGGATATCTAGTCAGGCTGACCCCCATAATACAATTATCAGTTTACACAATCTTTCATTTTTCCTTTTCCTCAATCAGCATCATCAATTCACATTTAAACAAGCAAATCGTAATTCATACCAAACAGACAACATACAGTATCAGTTTTTCAGTCATTCAACCCATAATTAATAAAAACGTAGTGCATGCACACAAATCTGTAAAATGAACACATCAAACCTCATTTTGCATTTAAAGCTGTAAACAGGCCAAATAACAGTAAACCACCAATCACACTAGACTCGGGCTCCATTAGCTACCTTAAGCAATTTCACACATGCATTAATTCAAGAAATACCGTTTTATCATTTTGAACTTTAATACCGTGATAGGAAATAAGGTGAGGGGTCCTTACTTGTTTTCAGGATCCGAATACGATTCACAGTGCGCCTGCAGGCTGTCCCTAATTTTCCCCTGAATTTTTCCCGGGGAACTGAAACACGCTAACAGTACCTGCACGGGTTCCAAAAAAAATCCAAATTAGGCCCAGGGCCTCTTTCGGCCCAAATCGCAACTCCGGCACGGCGGCTCCGCCGTGCTCCGGCGACGGCGCCGCCGCTGGCGGCGGCGAGTCGCCTCGGGTTGACTGTTTTCGGCCGTTTTTGGCCGAATTCGGCCACACTCGCATTGGTCCTTGTCAGAAAACAACCCTAGGGCCCTCGGGGGGCCAAAAAATCACGGAAAAACGGAGCTTACCGACGGCGGCGCTCTCGGGTACGGCGACTCTCCGACGAAGTTCGTGTTTTGGTGATTTGGCTTCGGTCAACCTGTAGAGAAAAGAATGGTGATCACGGTGATATAAAAATTGCATCGAACGGAGGCCGGGAAGGGCCTCGTCGGAGGCAAAAACAGAGAGGGGGCGCGGCGGTGCCGCTGGGCTTCGGTCGCGTATTCCGGCCGTTTGGCCGGGATTTCGGCTTCGATTTGGCCATAGGAGGAATCAGTAGGGAAAAACGAGTCGGGGGTATGAAATTTACCTCGATCGGCGGTCGGAAATTTCCCCGGTGCGGCGGCGAGTGGCGGCGGGTGGCGGCGGTCGGCCTCTGGTTCGTCTTCTCCGGCGAGCGGCTGGCGGCTAGGGTTTGTGGTCTGGTGTGGAGGTTCTATTTATAACCCCTTGCCTTTTGATCACAGCCGTTCATTTTGTTTTAATCTGGGCCGTTCGTTTTTGATTGAATCTGGGCCGTCCGATCGCGTGATTGATCTGGGCCGTCGGATCGCACCCACGCGGATCGCCAGCGTGGCTCCTTTTGGAGTGACGCGGTCTTGCCACGTGGCAGGCCCTGGTTGGCCGGGACTGCTGACCGGGCCTGCTGACGTGGCTGCTGACGTGGCCGCCCCTTTTTTTTTTTTTTTTTTTTTTTTTTTTTCTCCTCCTTTCCGGGTGCTACATAAGTTGTGTGTTCTAGGTGACAGTGAGTTAAAGAGGGACATCATGACAGAGGCCCATAGCACAAGGTTTGCCATGATCCTGAAAGTACTAAAATGTACCAAAGTATGCAACTCCGATTTTAGTATAACGGGATGAAAAGAGATATATCTGACTTTATTTCTAAGTGTTTAGTATGTCAGCAGGTCAAGACAGAGAATCAACACCCAAGCGGGCTACTTCAGCCATTACCGATCCTAGAATGGAAGTGGGAACATATCACAATGGACTTCGTGAGAGGATTACCTAAGGCACGCTCAAGACATGATGCCATCTGGGTAATTGTTGACCAGTTTACCAAGTATTCTCACTTTTTTGCCATCAGGATGACTAATCTCTTGGACAAGTTAAAAAGAATGTATATCCGAAAAATATTCAGATTATATGGAGTGACAGTGACAGTAGTATTCGATAGGGACCTCAGGTTCACTTTTCGATTTTGGAATAGCTTTCAGCAAACTATGGGAACGAAACTGTCCCTTAGTACTGTATTCCACCCTCAGACCGATGGACAGTCAGAAAGAAAAATTCGTACACTTGAGGATTTGCTCCAAGCTTGTGTCTTTGACTCCGGGGGCCATTGGGATGACCATCTACCCCATATAGAATTCACCTACAACAACAGCTACCAAGCGAGTATTAGCATGGCTCTGTATGAGGCGTTATATGGGTGCCCATGCAAATCATCAATTTGTTGGGAATAAGTGGGTGATAGAAAACTGTTTGGCCCAGATCTGGTAGAGGAGACTATATCCAAAATAGTTAAAATCATGAAGAACATTCAGACGGCTCAGAGCATGCAGAAGAGTTATGCGGACACCCTGAGGAAAGATTTAGAATTTAAGAAAGGCGATCGAGTGTTCCTTAAAGTCACTCCTCTTAAGGGAATCAGTAGGTTCGGTAGGAGGAGGAAACTGAACTCCTGATTTATTGGACCATTTGAAATCTTAGACAGAATTGATACCGCCGCCTACAAACTAACACTGCCTCCAGAACTTTTCAAGGCCCACAATGTGTTTCATGTATCCATGCTACGCAAGTACAAATCGGACCCCTCTCATGTCTTGGCCTACGAGCCTCTTCCACTCCATGCGGATCTATCCTACGAGGCAGTATCAGTCGGCATTATAGATCGAAAGAGCAGATTACTCCGCAACTGGAAAATTTCCTTTGTAAAGGATATATGACAGAACCACACACCGAGAGAGGTTACATGGGAGCTAGAATCAAACTTTAGAGTCCAGTATCCCCAACTGTTCGATTGAGAGTGAGAGATAAATTTGATGAACCAAATTTCTTTTAGGAGGAGAGAATTGTAACACCCACCAAAACCTCTTTTTTATATTTTATTAATAAATATAATTTATTTTATTTATTTAATTTATTTTATTTTATTTTATTTTATTTTAATAAAAAAGTAGAGTGAAATTGATAGAGTATTAAATTAAAAATAATTTTGGAAAAAATGATGAAAAATTAGATTCTGGGGATATTTTTGAAAGAAAAATCAGAAATCAGTGGTCAAAATATAATTTAAAAAAAATTTACCACGTCAGACGCCTGGTCAGCAGTCCCGACCAACCAGGACGTGCCAAGTGGCAGAGGCGCAGATGAGGGAGGCCACACGGGGGAAGCCACATAGGCGATCCGCAAGCGCGCAATCGAACGGCTGAGGTCCATTCCTGTGCGCATGGACGGCCCAGAGTGAATCGCGATGGACGGTCCAGATTCACTCCCTATTTAATCGCGATCGGACAGTACATATCAAACACAATGGACGGTCCAGATCAAACGCGATGGACAGTCCAAATCAAAAGCGAATGAGTATAAATAACTCTCATTTGCACCAAACCCTAACCCTAGCCGCCAGAACCCCTCGCCGGAGAAGACAACTCAGCCGCCGGGGAGCCGACAGCCGCCACCCACCGCTGCACGAAATTCAATTTTATGCCCACCCATGGTCAAATTGGAATGAAAGAACTGGTTAATTGGCCGAAAAATACCGACAAAGCCCGGCAGCATTGCCGCAGGGAATTTCATAAACCGCCTCCAATGAGGCCCTTCCTCATTCCCATTTCACGTAATTTTTTCGCCGTTGTAATCACTGTTTTCTTCTCTACAGGTTGACATAAGCGAAATACCCAACTGCAACGTGAGTCGGAGGAACCGCCACACCAGATAGCCCCGCCACCAGTGAGTTTCGATTTTTTGTATTTTTTCGGTCCACCGATGCCCTTTAGCGTATGTGCTCGCAAGAATCGATGCAAAATTGACCAAATTCAGCCAAAAACGGTCGACCCAAGGTGGACCACCGCCATGCTAGATTTTCAAAATTGGCCGAGTGGGCCCTGGGATTGATTTTGGGTTTATTTGGAATATTTATAGGCACTATAAGTGCCTTTCAATTCCCAGAGAAAAATTTAGAGAATCCAGGGACCATCCGTAGACGCAGTAAACCGTTTAGCTTTTCGACATCAGATCGAGTAAGGACCCGTCACCCTATTCCCTATCATAGAATTAAAGTTTAAATAAATAATAATACGGTATTTTGTACAAATTAAATAGATGTGCATAACTAATTATGGATTGCTAATGGAGTCTGAATCATATATTGTTCTCTATTGATTTATTTTACAGTCTAAAAATATGATAGTATCTGATTTATCTATTTTATGGTTTAAATGCATGTATTACTGCCTTACCTGACTACTGTTTGATTTGGAATTTGAGACATGATTGCATTACCGGATGCATGTTTATTTATTTATGTGATTATGTTTGATTTGGTAATGGAGACTAAAGGAAAACAAGAAAGAGATGTGATCAAATAAATAGATAGAATGACAACCTTACTAGATATCCTAAGAGATGTTGGACGGACCGGGTGCATGGAGAACCCTGCCGTGACTATTGTCTCTTACCGAACGGGGTATGGAGACTTGGTAATTTGGCGATCATACCGGACGGGGTATGGGCACGGCCCACTTCACCCTAATACCGGACGAGTATTGAGATTTAATGTCTTAGCGTTTATACCGAACGGGGTATGGGGACGGCCCTGAAATTGAGATTGTTAAAGGAAAGGGTTCATGTGTAGAGAGACACCTTTATGAACTCCCATGGATACTAGTAGGCTGGTGAAATGAGAAACGGTTATGATTTAGTTTATTGTTAATGGATATAAATCTATGATATGTTCTATGTTGTTGATTATTCATGAAGTTATGATCTGTATGGTATTATTATCTCTATAGGTTGTTTTCATAAATTCTACTATGGTAAGTGAACGGTAAATGATTTTATAATTGATAAATGAATTTGTTAAATATAGTGCTCCATTAGTTGTTTTGATTTTATACCAATATTTACTTCTGTGATGGTGATATAGTGTGACATCCTTACTGGGCTAGTGTAGCTCATCATTTATTTAACCATTTCAGATCAAGAGGACCTGGTTCCAGAGCCCGATCTGCAAGAAGATTGTGAGTAGATGCTAGATACTTTTTATTTTCCATTACTTTTCTTATTTTTTGTGTTTCTTTCAGAGTATTCATTTCGTAATATTGTTTAGTAATTTTAAGTTATTATGTAAGGGATGTAAACTTTAACCTTTTATTTCACTTCCGAACTTAAATTATTATATTTTTTTTTTTATTTCTGGGGTCATTACAGCATAGCCGGTTAACGTCCTCCTAATGTACCTCGGACTGTCCCGCATGGGTTGCCGGCGGAACAGCAGAGGGTCTTGATTGTGAGGAAGGGAGCACTGCTTGGTATGGGGGTGGCCCTTGAAATGCAGCAAGAGGCACTTAGTGAAATGCAGGTGCTCGTCGTGGAACTTCTGGTGAGCCCTGCGCCCCCGGAGTGGATTCCCGACAGGGTCAGCTCTGCCCTTTCTTCATCATTTCCCTTGATATTAGTTTGCTCTAATATCAACTGTCACACTCAGTTTTTTTTTCTTTCAGCGGTGTAGTCTCAAATAGATTAATATGCAGAACACTTGTATCTCATTTCAAATCAGTTACACACATAAAGGAAAATACTGCAACCAATTACTCAATGTCAAATACCCTCAACCGTAGACGCATCAAGACATTAGAGTACAAATTCATACATCCTTGGTTTACATATGATTTACGTTACTACCAACTATGTAAGTATCCAATTCTACCGGTAGTAACCCCTGCTTCATTTCCTCTACATGCTAGGTTCGGAAACTGGCAACTCCAATTCCGACTCTAGTCCTACTTCATCTGTAAATAATAGAAAATGAGTACATATAACTTAGTATAGTAAATTTAAATCACAAGTATAGTATAAAAACCCAATTGAAACCCCATTCTTATATGTTTTCCCTTCCCGTTACCTAAGTCATGTTTTCTTCATACTCTCTAACCTACAGTATTACTACGTCTCCTCAGTAATTAGTCATCATTTATATTAGGTGTAATCACCCCCCTGACATAACCCCCTCGGCCCTGACTTGGCCATTCACCCACACAGTTACCCCCATCCGTCACCAATATCGACGACCATTATTTACCTTTCTATCACTCGACCCCTAACTGGCCATCCACACACACCAGTATTGTTTCTTTTTATCACCAACATCGGCGACTCCACACATTATCCGTCGGGAACCCCTAACCATCACCACTATCGGCGATCGACTTACCTTTTCCAGGTAACAACAACCAATATCGACGTCCCCTAACTCAACCACCTCAAAGGCAATCTCACCTCGTCCCTACTCATTATGCCTCGCATACTCGCATACTTAACCCCCACACCGGGTATTCCAACATAAGCTATTACTAAACCATCAACATTGTCTTGAAATTCTCAAATTCCTTAACATATTTATAAAACATACATTAACACATCCCTATACAACACACACTCACACCTAGCACATTTACATAAATACACCTCTACACCAAGTACTCACCCATACAATTCATAAATTTACAGCATATACACCAATACTCATTACCATACGACACACACCCACACACAACACATTTACACAAATACACCTCTATACCAACCACTCACACACACAACCACTACAGGCCTATATTTACTACTCCCTAATTTTTAAAATACTCACACCCTACCCCTACCTGCCTACACTCACTGTTACCAACTAATCCACTCTCCGTCCCTCTCTTCCCTTCTCCTGGCTTGTCTCAGCTTCCCGTTCTCTTCTTCCTATCAATACCACTCTCTCACAGCACTCTGTCTCTCCCTATCTTCCTTTTTCAACATCTCACATCATATCCTCTTGTACTCATTCTACCTCTAACTGTTCCACTCTCAGTACCTCTCTTTCCTCCTCTTCGTTTGTCTTGGCTTCCAGCAGTCTTCTCCTAATCCTTACCAATCCCTCACAACCCTTCGCTTCTCCCTCTCTCTCTCTTTCAACATTTTGCCTCACCTCCTTTCGTGTGGGTTCTGCTCCTCCAACTCACCTCACCTCCCTACGGACCCTCTTACACCTTTTCAATCACCGTACTCCTTCCTCTAGCAGTAATCAAAACTCACCTTCACTCACTCACCATACTCATCGATCTCTTCTTCCGTATCTTCCTCCATTTCTCTCCACTCACAGCTCCAACCAACATTTCTGCCACTCACAGCCTCTTTCCGCTCTCCTATTCCATCTATCATTGTTTCCTACTGCCATTTCCCTAGCTAGTTAGACATTTCAATGTTTACAGTCACAACTCCACATTTCATCCTCATCCTATACTTGAAATTTAAATTTACTATACCTCCAGTCTCCATCTTTTCTTTTCGCACCTCCGTAGCTCACACCGTCACCTTCTTCCTTCTTCGGCTCTTTCTTCTCGTTCCTTTCCGCTCCGACTTCCCTCTCTCTCGAATCTTTTCTTCCTCGTTTCCTCCTCTCTGTTTTTTTTCCTTTTTCTTTCCTTCTTTTCTATTTTTTTTCTTCTCATTCCTCCTATTTATATCCCACCTACCTATCATACTGACTGTCCATCCCATCTCACCCTCTACACTCATCCTAACCATCCACTCCCTCTCCTTAAAATGACCTCGTTCACTCTTCTCCCTCTCCTCAAATATATATATATTTATGTTTATATATTATTATTATTATTATTATTATTACCATCTATATATATAAATACTGTAACGGCCCCAGAAATTTAAATGAAGATGTATGTATTAAAAGTTCTAAAATACGGAAGTGTAATAAAAATTTTGATTAACATCCCTTACACAATAACAAAAAACGTACTCAAAACATGAAAGAATAAGCTAATTAAAAAAGATACTCGAAATAAAAACTATAAATAGAACTATAAAGTCTTTAGGCGTCTAACTCGCCGTCTTCCTACGGAACAGGCTCGGGAACCCCGTCTTCCTGATCTGAAATAGTTAAGTAAGGAATGAACTACACTAGCCCAGTAAAGACATCACATTATCTCACTACCACAGGAATAAAGGTCGGTAGAAAATAAAAATAACCAATGGAGTATAATTTATAACAAACTCATTTATTAATATAAAAACATTTACTGTCCACTTACCTCGGTGAGATTCATGAAAATAACATATGAAAACAATAACATTATAACCATCATAAAATTATATCGACTTTGTAACAGACCACATGTCATACTTTTGCACTTCAATAATCAGACAATAAATTTCCTCTTTTACCAGCCTACTAGTATCCATGGGGATCCATAGGGAGTCCCCGCTACATGTGAACCATTAACGTTAATAACCTGATTTCAGGGCCGTCCCCATACCCCGTCCGGTATAGGTGCCAAAACTATAAATCTCAATACCCCATCCGGTATGAGGGTGAAATGGGTCGTCCCCATACCCCGTCCGGTATAGGCGCCCAAAACACATAAGGTCTCCATATCCCGTCCGGTATGAGAGACCACGTTCTCGGTAGGGTTCCCTATGGACCCGATCCGTCTACCATCTTCCAGAATATCTAGTCAGGCTGTCCAAATTATCCATTTATCAATTCACATAACATTTTTGCCCTTTTTCTCGGTCTCAATCATCCAATCATACACAAACATGTAAACCAGTCATTGACACCAAATAAGACAACACAGTATCGGGTTCACCATAATACAAACCATAATAAAAGAAACCATGATTCATGCATACGAGATCATAAAATAAATACATCAAATATCATACTGTATTTAATACCGAAAAATATATCAAACAACAACTGACCAACAATGTATCAGATTCGAACTCCATTGGCAACCTCAATCAATTATACATATCTATAAAGTCACAAAATACCGTTTAATTATTTATTAAGCTTTAATGTCGTGATAGGAGGTAGAGTGAGATATCCTTACTTGTTTTGGGGTCTGAAATTGGCTTTACAGTGCGCCTATGGGCTGTCCCTAAATTCTTTGAATTTTTTCTGGGAAACTAAAACGCACTACCGGTACCTGCACGTGTCCCAAAAAATTCCAAATCAGACCTAAGGCCCCTTTCAGCCAATATCAAAATTTTGGCACAGCGGCTCCGCCGCGCTCCGGCGATAGCGCCGCCACCTGCGGCAGCGATCCGCTACGGGTTGGCCATTTTCGGTCGAATTCGGCCAAACTTGCATTGGGTCCTACGATAAAAAAATCCTAGGGCCCTCGGTGGGCCAAAAAATAAGAAAAACCGAGACTTACCGGCGGCGGTGCTCTCGGGTGTAGCGGCTTCTCTGGCGCGAGTCGCGTTTTGATGTTTTGCTCCGGTCAACCTGTAGAGAAAATGACGATGATCACAGTAACATAAAAATTGCATCGAATGGAGGCCGGGAAGGGCCTCATCGGAGGCAAAAACAGAGGAAAGCCGCGGCGGTGCCGCTAGACTTCGGCGGGGTTTTTCGGCTGATTAGCCGGTGGTTTAGCTCCAGTTTGGCCATAGGCGGATTCAGCATTGAAAAACTAGCCAATAGGAGAAAATTTCCTCAATTGGCGGTCGAAAAATTCTCCGGTGCGGCTGCGGGTGGCGGCGGCCGGCTCCTCCGGCGTCTGGTTCTTCTTTTCCGGCGAGACACTGGCGGCTAGGATTTGTGGTCGGGTGTGGGTGGGGTTATTTATACCCTTCCCCTTTTAATCTCAACTGTCCATCAAGATTTAATCTGGACCGTCCGATAGCGATTTATTTGGGATTAAATCTGGACCGTCCATCGCGATGCGATTTAGGCCGTCCGTGCCTGATTGAATAGTGGCCATCCGTACGAGTGAGATCTGGGCCGTCCGTGCGCACATTTGATCTGGGCCATCCGTGCGCGTGGGAACAGATCTGGGCCGTCCGATCGCGCTCACGCAGATCGCCCACGTGGCCCGTCCCGTGTCAGTGTTCCTTGCCACGCGGCGTGTCCTAATTGGCCGGGGCTGCTGACTGGGCTGCTGACGTGGCACAACTTTTCTAAATTACGTTTTGACCCCCAGTTTCCGATTTTCTTTTCAAAAACACCCCCAGAATCTAAATTTTCACCCATTTTTTCCAAAATTAATTTCAATTAAATCCAAAAAATAATTTTACCCTATTTCATCATTATTTTTCATTTTTATTTTTATTAAATTAAATTAAATTAAATTGAATTAAAATCTTATAAGTTAAATATATAAAAAATTAAATTAAAATTCAAATACGAAAATAAAAATAATAATTTGGGTGTTACAAATACATTTTTTCATCCAAATATTAGTTACTACATGAATACCCTATTTCTGTAACACTTAACATTTTATTTTATCTTATTTTTATTTTTTTTAAATATAGTTATTTATTTATTTATTTATTTAATTTAATTTATTTTAATTTAATGAAAAAATGGATAAAAATTTGTTAAGGATTAAATTGAAAATAATTTTGGGAAAAAATAGGTAAAAGTTTAGGTTCTATTCTATTTTTTAAAGAAAAAATCAGAAACTAGGGATCCAAACGTAATTTAAAAAAATTGCTAAATACCCGGTCAGCAGCCCCGACCAACAAGGACGCGCCAGGTGGCAGAGGCACTGACGTGAGAGGCCATGCGGTGAAGAGCTACGTGGGCGATCTGCGTGCGCGCGATCGAACGACTGAGGTCCGTTCCTGCTCACACGAATGACCCATATTAAAATTGTGCACGGACGACCCAGATTGAATCATGCACGGACGATTCAGATTGAATCGCGCACAGATGGTCCTGATTGAATCACGATGAACGGTCAAGATTTATTTCCTATTTAATCACGATCGGACGGTTCAAATCAAAAGTGATGGACGGCCCATATCAAACGCGAATGGGTAGAAATAACCCCATTCGCACCCGAACCCTAACCCTAGCCGCCAGAACCCCTTACCAGAGAAGATAACCCAGCCGCCAAGGAGTCGACCGCTGCCACCCGCCGCTGCACCGGAGCAATTTTCGACCACCAAACGAGGTAAAAATTTTACCCTTTGTTCAGAATTTAATTTTAATCACACCCATGACCAAATCGGAGCAAAAGGACCGACTGATTGGCCGAGAAATGCTGGCAAAGCCCGGCGGCACCACCGCGGCGTATTTCAAAAAATGCCTCCGATGAGGCCCTTCTCTATTCCCGTTCAATATGATTTTTGTACCGTTGTGATCACTGTTTCCTTCTCTACAGGTGGACCAGAACAAAACACCCAACTGCAACGTGAGCCAGAGGAGCCACCGCACCGGAGAGTCTCGCCGCTGGTAGTTTCAGTTTTTTACGTTTTTCTGGCCAACCAAGGGTCCTAAGTGTGTTTTCTCGCAGGAATTGATGCAAATTTGGCTGAATTCAGCCGAAAATAGTTGAAAATAGCCAACCCGAGGCAGATCGCCACCGTAAGCAGCAGCGCCATCGTCGGAGCTACTGTGCTGGATTTTTGAAATTGGCCGAGTAGGCCTTGGGACTGATTTTTGGGTTATTTGGGACTTTTGTAGGTACTGTAAGTGCATTTCAGTTCCCAAAAAAAAATTCAGGGAATCTAGGGACTGCCCGTATGCGCAGTAAATCATTTAGCTTTTCGGCATCAAATCAAGTAAGAACCCCTCACCCTATTTTCTATCATATATTTGAAGTTTGAACAAATAAAAATATGATTTTTTGTACAAATTAAATAGATGTGCATAAATTAATTACGGATTGCTAATGGAGCCCGAATCGGACATTGTTCTCTGTTGATTTCTGTTGATTTATTTTACAGTCTAAAAGCATGATAGTATCTGGTTTATATATTTTATAGTTTAAATGCATGTATTACTGTCTTACTTGACCACTACTTGATTTTGAGATTTAAGATATGATTGCATTGCTGGATGCATGTTTATTTGTTATGTAATTATGTTTGATTTGGTAACGGAGACTAAGAAAAAACAGGAAAGAGATGTGATCTAATAAACAGATAAGATGACAGCCTCACTAGATATTCTGAGAGATGGTGGACGGACTGGGTTCATAGGGAACCCTACCTTGAACGTTGTCTCATACCGGACGGGGTATGGAGACTTGGTCATTTGGTACTCATATTGAACAAGTATGGGGACGACCCGCTTCACCCTTATACCGAACGGGGTATTGAGGTTTAATATCTTTGACGCTCATACTGAATGGGGTATGAGGATGGTCCTGTAATTGAGATTGCTAAAGAAAATGATTCACGTGTAGCGGGGACATCTCTGTAACCCCCCATGGATACTAGTAGGCTGGTGAAACGAGAAACGGTTATGATTTGATTTATTGATAATGGATATGGATTTATAATATGTACCATGATGGTTGATTATGCATGAAATATTGGTCTGTATGATATTATTGTCTTTATAAGTTGTTTTCATAAATTCCACAATGGTAAGTGAACTGTAAATGATTCTACAATTGATAAACGAATTTGCTAAATTGAGTGCTCCATTGGTTGTTTTTTATTTTCTACCAACCTTTACTGCTGTGCCGGTGATATAGTGTGATGTCCTTACTGGATTAGTGTAACTCATTCCTTATTTAATCATTTCAGATCAAGAGGACCTGGTTCCCGACCCCGACCCGCAAGAAGACTGCAAGTAGATGCTAGATACTTTATATTTTCCTTTATTTTTCTCATTTCTCGTGTTTCTTTTAGAGAATTCATTTTGTGATATTTGTTTAGTACTTTTAAGTTATTGTGTAAAGGATGTAAACCTTAATCTTTTATTTCGCTTCCGCACTTAAATTATTATATATTTTCTTTTAAATTTCCGGGGTCATTACAATTTCTCTTTTTCTTTTCTCAAATTAAATCATAGTATGTGATTATTTTAAAAATATTTTAATTTTTTATTTGTCAAAATAATTTTAAATTTAATATAATAATATATAATTACAACTATTTATTTTTAATATATAAATAATAATTATTTATTTTATCAAATATAAAAATTTTATTTGATTATGTGTAATAATTATTTATTTAAATATAAATTTAATTATATTTTTATATAATTTATTTATTTTTATTACATATTTTTTATATCCTATTTATTATTACATATAATAGATAATGGTAAATTAATAATTTGACTGAAAATACAATCATATCATTATATCATCCAAATAAACAACAGTTATTAATATGTATTAATACTCAACTATCCAAATATAAAAAAAAATGTCATTTATATCATGTGTCATTGTCATTCAATCATTGTTATTATCATCTATTAATTACTCGTTACTAAAATTTATCTAAATAAAATGTTAAAATTTTTTTAATGTTTATATTAATTTTATAATTTAAATTTAATTTACTTTTAAGTCATTTTATAAAATTAATTAATAAAATTTATAAAATATATTAATGAGTAGGATGTAGATTAAATGAGGCATGAGATCAGATGAGAATTCTTTAGAAGAAAAAAAAAATTCTACCCATTTCAAATATAAGATAGAAAAAGAATATAATGGATGAAATATGATAAAAGAAATTAAAAATTATCAAATTAATTCTTATATTTGATGTTTATTACAGTTTTATCCTTAATGATTTTTTATTTATTACAATTTATATTTCTAACATTTAACATCCATTTTTTTAAAAAAAAAGAAAAAAGCTAAAGTAACTAATTCAATGTTTGGTGTTTTAAAATACAGTTCATTTTAAATTTTAAAATCATTAAAAGAAACCAAAAACTTTCAGAAAAAAAAACAATTCATTTTGTATATACATAAGTTTTCTTTTCAAGTTTTTGATCTTTTATAATTATTTTAAAAGTTAAAATAAATTTTTTTAAAATGTATAAACACAATTTAATTATTTTAATGTTTTTACTAAAAAATAGAATGAAATTAAATTTTTAAAATAGATATAAAATATACTAGATGTAACAGCCCCGGTAATTCAAAATAAAAATTATATTATAAATATTAAATGCGGAAGCGAAGACAAAATTTGATTAACATCCCTTACACTAAAACCAAAAACGTGCTCACAAAATATAAAAGATTAAACTAGCTAAAGGGGAAACTTGAAAGTAAAAACTACGAATGTGACTATAGAGTCCTTAGGCGTCCCCTTCGTCGTCCTCCTGCGGAACCGGCTCGGGAACGATGTCCTCTTGATCTGAAATGATTAAATAAGGAATGAGCTACACTAGCCCAGTAAAGACATCACGATATCTCACCGTCACGGAGGTAAAGGTGGGTAGAAAACACAAAAAGACCAATGGAGCATAATTTACAACAAATCCTTTTATCGAAAATAAAACCTTTACCATTTACTTACCTCGGTGAAATTCATAAAACGATATACGAGAGCAATAACATCATCATCAACATGAAAACATATATATGAACTGTATAACATAATACCTATCACACTTTTCGTAATTCAATCGTTACACAACATATTTTCCTAATTCACCAGCCCACTAGTATCCATGGGGATCCATAGGGGTCCCGCTACCCGTTAATCCTTAACACTTGAAATCATATTCCAAGGTCGTCCCCATACCCCGTCCGGTATGGGCGCCAAACCATAGACCTCACTACCCCGTCCGGTATGAGGGTGAAACGGGCCGTCCCCATACCCCGTCCGGTATGGGCGTCAAAACACATAAGATCTCCATACTCCGTCCGGTATGGGAGACCACAATCCCGGTAGGGTTCCCTACGGACCCGGTCCGTCCACCATCTCCCAGGATATCTAGTCAAGCTGAACACATTATACAATTTCCATTCACATAATCTTTCATTCTCCTTTTTTCCTCAGTCAGCATTATCAATCACATACAAACACGCAAAACGATAATTTATGCTAAACAGACAACATACAGCATCAATATCCCGGTCATTCAATCCATAATCAATAAAACAGTAAAATATGCACACGAAACTATAAAATGAAAACATTGAACCTCATGCTGCATTTAAAACTGTAAAACATGCCAAATAACAGTTAACCGACAAACACACTAGACTCGGGCTCCATTAGCGACCTTAAGCAATTTCACACATTCGTTGATTCACGAAATACCGTTTTATCATTTATTGGACTTTAAAACCGTGATAGGAAATAGGGTGAGGGGTCCTTACTCGTTTCGGGGTCCGAACACGGCTTCACAGTGCGCTTGCAGGCTGTCCCTAATTTTCCCTGAATTTTCCTCGGGGAACTGAAACGCACTACTGGTACCTGCACGTGTTTCAAAAAAAACCCAAATTAGGCCCAGGGCCTCTTTCGGCCCAAATCGCAACTCCGGCACGGCGGCTCCGCCGTGCTCCGGCGACGGCGAGTCACCTCGGGTTGGCTGTTTTCGGCCGTTTTCGGCCGAATTCGGCCACACTCGCATCGGTCCCTGTGAGAAAACAACCCTAGGGCCCTCGGGGGGCAAAAAAATCACGAAAAAACGGAGCTTACCGGCGGCGGCGCTCTCGGGTGCGGCGGCTCTCCGGCGAGGTTCGTATTTTGGTGATTCGGCTCCCGTCAACCTGTAGAGAAAAGAATGGTGATCACGGTGATATAAAAATTGCATCAAACGGAGGCCGAGAAGGGCCTCATCAGAGGCAAAAACCGAGGAGGGGCGCGGCAGCTCCGCTGGCTTTCGGCCGTATTTTTCGGCTGTTTGGCCGGAATTTTGGCTCCGATTTGGCCACTGGGGAAATCAGCGTGGAAAAACGAGTCGGGGGTATGAAATTTACCTCGATCGGCGGTCGGAAATCCCTCCGGTGCGGCGGCGGGTGGCGGTGGCCGGCTTCTGGTTCGTCTTCTCCGGCAAGCGGCAGGCGGCTAGGGTTTGTGGTCTGGTGTGGGGGTTCTATTTATAACCCCTTGCCCTTTGATCTCAGCCGTCCATTTTGTTTTAATCTGGGCCGTCCGTTTTTGATTAAATTTGGACCGTCCGATCGCCCGCTTGATCTGGGCCGTCCGATCGCGTCCACGCGGATCGCCAACGTGACCCTTTTGGAACGACGTGGTATTGCCACGTGGCAGGTCCTGGTTGGCCGGGACTGCTGACGTGGCATTTGGTTTTTTTTTTTTTTTTTTTTTCCTCCTCCTTTCTGGGTGCTACACTAGATTATAATAAAAAAATATTAATAATTAAATTTTAATTATTTCTAAATTTTAAAAAATAATTTAATAATTTATTATTAAAAAAATAAAAGAAAGAATCATCCACATAACTATCATCCTAAATGAGGTAGATTGTCAGTTTATTACCTCTCCAACCTCTTCTCATTCATGATAAAAAGTCAAAGAAGATTTTTCTTTCTCCCTTCAACAGAAAATTTTACAGATTCTAAAATTATTTTAGATTGGAAGAATCAATTCTTAACCATTAAGAACAATTAATTTTACAATAAATCAAAATATATTTTCGTTAATTTTTATTCTTTTGTTCTTATTGAATCGACATCGATAATGATTTTATATTTTAAAATTTTATTTAAATCAAATAATAGATCCCTCTATTCGATTTATTTATTTATTTTTCAATAAAAATCTTAAATTCTCATTTAGAGAAATCAGTTGAATATTTATTAATTCATCTTGTCACCCTAAATTAAGAAGTTACAACCCGTGCCTTCGGCAAAAACTTAATTTGGTAATAAGTTTCTAAAAAAAAAAAAGGTTTAAATTGGACAGTACAAGAACCAACCATGTTGCTGTTGGTCATGGCTGTCTTATGTTAGTTCTGAACTTCAGTTGTGTAATGTAGTGACCCCATTTGTCCAAACTACTAGTCTTGTTCCAATATGACCTGTATATATACATATATATGTTCAGTCCATTTCCATTCTTAAATAAGCTTAATTAAGACAATGGCAACTGGAACTATCTCTAACTTACACATTTATTTGTTCTCCACTCCTTGCTCTAATCTCTCACATAATACATATGTATCTATATTTAGTGTTCTATAATTGAATCTAAATCATTATAATACCCTCATATTTATTGTATATACGTAGACATATGCTGACCCACATACATACATATATATATATATATATAGAGAGAGAGAAAGATATGTTGTGTGGTAAGTAGATTAGATATCACATGTTTAGAACAAATGAAGGGCGTATCAAAGTTAATTTTGACCTTCCAAGGGAACAAAAAAAAAAAAAAAGTTAATGCTGACAAATAAATAATAATTATCAGAGTGTGGACACCTATATGCCAAGATATGTAGGAAAATAGGATCCAATTTTTTTCTTATAATAAGAGATTTCTACCCTTAATTTTACATGAACTTTACTCCTAAAATATATAATCTATAAACTAGAATTCGTTTTTAAAAAAGTAACAATTAAGTTGAAATTGTGTTAAAAATAATCATAATTAACATAATTGATACAGTTTGAAAAAAATTTCAAAGCTCTCGGAATGCAAATAAATTAACACACTACATAAAAATACGATATATATATATATATATCCATCTATCTTAAACTTGTTTAAAGAATTTATTAATAAATACTTAAAATGAGTCAATCACATTTATATCTCGGAAGCACTTTACATGAATAGCTTCATTTAAGCTATATTTATTGTTCTAGACCTCAAAATACTACCACAGCAATCAGATTAATTGTTAATAACTACACCCTCAAAAGACCGTTAGTAACGTTTATGTATGTGTGTGTTTATTCATGCAAGTTGTGAATCTATTCATGAATTTGGCATTAAATGTGAAAAGAAAAATGATTTTAATGAACAAGAAAATCTGGGTGTCATCCAGTGATGTATTAGGCCCACCACAACCACAGTAGAGTAGGAAAAAAAAAAAAAAAAAGCAGCAAGGACAAATTTTGATGGAGAATCTTCTTCTCCACCTAATAATAAAGAGTTAATGGAGACTGAAACAGTGGCTACTGAAACAGAAATGGTGATTTGGAGCTCTCAACCTCAACACCATTATCTTCGTCTATAATAAACCAGGACCATTTTATATGTCTTCTAGTGTCACGTTACTCATTTCTCATTCATTTGGACATATTAGAAATAAAGAACAAAATCAAATAATGAGACATAGCTGCTGTATGAGAAACGACAAGACAAAAGAATCAAAGAATCAATCTCAGCAGTGAAATAAAACTTGAGTCATTAGCAAAAACTACTGCAAGCAAGCTGGATTCTGACTCGAGTAATTAAACACTTTTTCTTAGGTTAGGTATATTGTAGTTGAAATTTGACAGAAAATCCAACTGGAATTGCCAATGCCAATATTAAACAAGCAAGAAAGGGGCACTTGAGAATGTATACTAGTTTTATAAACAAGTTTTTGTTAGGCCCTAAAAGCCAAGACTCATTAAGTTGAGCCATCTATGCCAACAACAAAGGAAAAAGGTGCAAATTGCCAGAATTATTTATGGGTGCAGGAAGCATCCCTCTACATTTCAGAAAAAGTTGCATTAAGACAAGCAAAACCTTAGCAAATTTTGATTAGGGTTTACTAATCATGATGTAAGATTCTTGGGTCTATGAATTTATTTATCTAATAGGGCTATACAAGGGATCTTAAAGAAGAAATTGTTTCAAAAG
The DNA here is from genome assembly GCF_054855325.1 of Carica papaya. NCBI lineage: Eukaryota > Viridiplantae > Streptophyta > Magnoliopsida > Brassicales > Caricaceae > Carica > Carica papaya. The sequence goes on from NC_142317.1 coordinate 17,322,933, forward strand.
ACAATTAAAGACAGTGGGCTTCAACAGACACCATAAATTCAAAGTTCACCAAGTTAAAAAATACCAGCAAGCTGAACAGTACCCCCATGATGGTTCCTTTTCTCTCCTCTTTCCAGACACTGCTCCATAAAGCAAACAGAATAATCATCCAACTACCAGTAAACATTCTTTCAGTTCTGAAAGCTAATATTTTAACAAAAATGTCCTTCCCATCTTGTTCCATAATTTCATTAAAAAAAAGTGCATTAAAACCTAATTTTTAATTTTATGCCAATGATCAACGTGAACATGGCCACAGCAGGAAACTCTGGGCCTTATTTTAGGGATACATGTCAAGTTCTACTTAGGCACCAGTGCTCTGTATATTTGTTTCAAACAGACACAAGTTTAATTAATAAAAAGATAAGGACGGTTAGATGCCATGTTTGACTCGCATCTGTAAAGACAAAAATAAAGAAAACTGAGAGTCACACAACTGTGATAATTCCAAATTAGTTTAATAATGTACTTGAATGCAGAGAATCATGTAAAGATATCACTTTTTGGAATCCATATCCGGAGAAGCCGGTCGTAGAAGGAGCAAGTAGCCACCACACTACTTTTTCTCTTGCCTTCCTCAAACATTTCACCTCTCTGCCAATCAGCCCCATATGCAAGTGAGCTGTGTTCACGATAAGTTTCAATGGCCTCTGCTTCCCCCCCTTCAATCTTAACAATTGTAAATCCATTATGCATACAAGCTGTCAAGACCAAGCAAGGTACAAAAGGATGGTGTTTAATTCTCCACACTCCTCCCCTTAGACCAATTGATGTTTCGTTTATGGGTTTTGAGATTGATCTTATATCCCACACCCTCAAGTACTCATCATAGCTACCAGTAAGTAAGCAATTTGGATCAATGGGGCTCTTAGAAATGCAGCAAACACCCATTTTATGGACCTTGGAATTCCGAAATACCAGTTGGGAAGGACTTTCCCGCATATCCCAACAACTGAATTTACAGTCATCTGCACCAGTGTATACTAATTGCGGTTGCTGGATATCAAAGGAAGTGGCCCAAAGTTCAAAATCATGTGCTTTCCATTCTTGTATTGTTTCCAAGTGAGACTCTGCAAGAGAATTTATTGAAACAGATCCATCTGAAAACCCAGCAGTGATAAATTCAGATGAAGGGCTCCAGTCCACACAAAGGCACATGGATGAGCTGACTTTTTCACCAGTGACTTCCCGCAGAAAACCTCCTGCACAGAAAGAGAAAAAAGAAAGAAAAATGATAAGGTTGTATTTTTAGCGATAAAACATAATTCCCCACAAAAAATAGCTGAATGATATACATGATAAATGACTGACACATTCACATACATAAGCAAGAACTTCACCAATAAGTTTGGGACAGTTGCAATCAATGTCGAGTTATCCTTATAAATTCCTTGTCATTGTTAAAAAGCATACATTAGATATAAAACTTATAATGAGAGAAACAACAGTCCTCTCTATGAACCAAATTAAAACGCTATGGATGGATTACAGATCACTCAAAGGTTCATGGCTAGATAAAATAAGCTAACCAACATGTCAATAGACAAAAGTTTAAACAGGCAACAGGAAATCTAATCCCACGAGGCATGCGTTTACTGCACGTGAAATCTAGAGTGCATATACTACATTTATAGAATTCCTGGTTTTCTTGCCCAACCTAATATATCAGCTTTATAAGCAAAGGAACAGAAGAATGGATGCTATAAGAAAATTTATTGCATGTATTGGGACTATGATTAAGGGGGTTGATTAATAAAATTGCTGTGATCTACCTCAGATTCTTTTCGGAAGATTATCTTAAACCATAAAAAATGCATGGACCAAACACCTAAGTAAGGCGGCCAAACCCTGTAAAATTTTCCTGTGTTTTGTTGAGTTCTTATAGAAGCGTCTCTCCCCTGCCTGGACCCCTGCCCCAATGGTAGGGACCTTAACTTTAACTAGCTGGAATATCATCCTCTCATAGATAAAAAAACCAGAAAAGCAATCACATAAAAGATGCAAAGTTGACGTGGCTTTAGATAAACCTATCTTCATGAGAGAGATGTTATAGATATTACTAATAAAATTCAGGAGAAGACGACAGCTTATTTCTCTATCAATTCGTAGCACTAAGACACTCAATCTCACTCAGCACCTTCTTGATTGTGTAAGTTAAGAAAACATGTGTAAATACCTATGTATGCGTGTGTGAGTGCGCGCGTACAGACATGTGTTACTATACATTTATATCAACTGGGTTAATACTCTTGAACTGAACCAGCTACTAGATTCACAAAGCCAACTTTATCTGTCACGCATCCCACACAATTTCTAACTCCATTATTAAAGTGATACACAAAGAAACGTTTAAACAGCAGTAAAAACTATAACATACCTCTGCCTTCTTGTCCATCAAAATTATCCTCTAAGCTATGAATTCTCAAGTAACCATCCGCATCAGCTTGAGCAAGCAAGGGGCCGGCATTTCCTCCAACTTGGCTCCATTTAATATCAAAAATTCCCGCTGTATCCACGCGGTGAACCAAATGCAAGGCGCCTTTTTCAGCACCCACATGGAAGAGTAAAATGCTTCCGGATCGAGAGGGATGATCACCCTCTTGCAGCGTATACGTGGAGGCTGCAAGAACGTGATGGTAGGAGTCATGAGGACAAAATTCCACCGCATCGGCATTTCCATCTAGGTAGTCATGAGCCACATCCATGCCTGAATTAACTGATTCCACAAAAAATAAGAAGTTAGAAAATAAAGTTTTCAGAAAACGTCAAGATGCTTAATCGTCTGTTTGGCATTTCATCGAACAGTTACATACAATAACTGAAACGCCTAAGTTTAAACCACAACTTCACGAACGCGCGTGTAGAGGGTGATAAAGAGAGGTGTGACGCTGGTACTCGATGTAGAAGACAAAGCAGGAAGGGGGAGGGAAGAGGAGAACAGCCGCCAAAAAACTGCAAGAAGATCCGATAGAGAAGAAGAGATTTTACCGTTATGTTAGTTGAAAGATGATGCCTTTCTCGTTTTTTTCCGTTATATTTTATCCGATTTGTCCAAGTATTAACTACATATTAAATGAAAAACCATAACTTAAATTAAAAAATTATTAAATTAGATTCGAATTTTAATATTTTTTATAATTTAATTTCCAATAATTTTTATTATAATTTACTTTTTAATATTTTTATTTATTTTAAATATTTAATTTTTTTCAATTTGATAATAGACAAAAATTAAATCATATTTAAAATAAATATAATTAATTAATTAAATTAATAAATTGATAATAATATTACACTTTTTTATTATTAATTCAATAATTTAATTATTTAATTAAAATTATATTTTTAAATTATTTTTTAAAATATATTAATAGTATATTGTAATTTTTAATTTTTAACTTTTAATTAAAAAATTTAATGTTAAAATAAATAAAAAATATTTGAGACTACATCGCAAAAAATATATATATATTAGCAATCAAATTATAATAAATATTGTATTTTGAAAACTAATTTGGTGATTTGTTTTTTTTGAACAATGTGAGTTGAACTTATGTATTATATGATTTTTGTCACTACACAATAAATGAAAAAAAAAAAATACATTAAAAAAAAACAAAAATAATAATAATAGGTATGTTTTTATATTTTAAATATATTATATTTTTTTATAAATATTCTAGTTTTTTTATAATATAATTTTTTGTTCTTTGTTTTTCTTTTAAATATAAGGGTTTTCATCTTTAATTTCAATGGAATTTTTTTTTTATTTTAGTAAATAAATAATTTTGCATACTAATATCTCTAATTTAACAATAAATATTAAATGTAAAATATGATTATGCATTTAACATATTATTCTCCATAAGTAATTAGCTTTGAAGGGGACCGATCTCATCGTATGGTTGTGGGTTCATAAAAAAAATATTTATTTTTACTTTTTATATATAATTAATTTATTAGACTAAATTAAAATATTTGTTTCAATATAAAAATTAAATTATAAAGATTTAATCTTTTCATAAAATTTATATTATAAGATTTCAAAATATAGGTGTTAGGTAATTATATTTTATATTAAAGGGAATATAAGTGAATGTATATTAAATTTAAAAGATAAGTGGAGAGTTGAGAATTCTACTTCTCTTTTGACATCCACGGTCCTAAGTCAAAGTCTCGATCATCCTAATATATATATATATATATATGTCATTAATGTACTGAAAAAGTAAAATCCACTAAGTCGCTAATGATGATAAAAATAGAGATCAGTAGACTTTTTTTTTTTTTCTTTTTAGTAGTAGCATTAGTAGAGACTTTAAAAAAAAAAAAAAAAGAAGAAGCAGAAGTGGAAGCATAGAGCATCACCAAATAATATTTTAAATAAAATAATTTTTTATGATAAAAAAATAAAATTAGTATTTTTTTACATAATATTTATGATGTTTTTATATAATTATAAAATATTATTGTAAAATTATATTATAAAAGTAGCACATGCTGAATAATTAATTTATTCTTAAAAATAAAATGGGTATTGATTTTCTCAATGTTTAGTAAAATATCTTCTAAATTATATGTCAATATATATTTTGACATTTTTAAGATATTGGAAAAAAAATATATTCAAATTTAATACAAATAATAATTTAAAAAAAGAAGAAAAAATTAATAAAAAAACATCACTCTCTACTATAAGCTCTAATTAATAACTCTAACATTGTAACGGCCCCGGAAATATTAAAATGAAATGAGTATTTAAATATATCAAATGCGGAAGCGGGATCGAAATTTCAGTTAACATCCCTTACACGAAAAACCAGAAACGTACTTAAAATATAAAAGATTAAACTAACTAAGAGAGAAACTCGAAAATAAAACTATGAGTATGACTACAGAGTCTCTAGGTATCCCCTTCGTCGTCCTCCTGCGGAACGGGTTCGGGAACCATGTCTTCCTGATCTGAAATGGTTAAATAAGGAGTGAGCTACACTAGCCCAGTAAGAACATCACGATATCTCACCGTCACGGAGGTAAAGGTGGGTAGAAAAACACAAAAGACCAATGGAGCATGATTTGCAATAAACTCGTTTATTAACATGAAAACCTTTACCATCCACTTACATCGGTGGAATTCATGAAACACTATAAGAAAACAATAACATTATCACAAACATGGAATAATATAAGCTGTAAAACATAGCACTTATCACGCCTTTTGTAATTCAATCATTATACAACATATTCTTTTTCATTTACCAGCCTACTAGTATCCATGGGGGTCCATAGGGGTCCCGCTACCCGTTAACCTTTAACATTCATAATCAGTTTCCAGGGCCGTCCCCATACCCCGTCCGGTATGGGCGCCAAAACCATAAACCTCAATACCCCGTCCGGTATGAGGGTGAAACGGGCCGTCCCCATACCCCGTCCGGTATGGGCGCCAAAACCATAAGATCTCCATACCCCGTCCGGCATGTGAGACCACAATCCCGGTAGGGTTCCCTACGGACCCGGTCCGTCCACCATCTCCCAGGATATCTAGTCAGGCTGACCCCATCATACAATTATCAGTCTATACAATGTTTCATTTCCCTTTTCCTCAATAAGCATCATCAATTCACATTTAAACAAGCAAATCGTAATTCATGCCGAACAGACAACATACAGTATCAGTTCTTCAGTCATTCAACCCATAATTAATAAAACAGTAATATATGCACTCGAAACTATAAAATGAACACATCAAACCTCATAATGCATTTAAAGCTGTAAAACAGGCCAAATAACAGTAAATCATCAATCACACTAGACTCGAGCTCCATTAGCAACCTTGAGCAATTTCACACATGCGTTAATTCAAGAAATACCGTTTTATCATTTTGAACTTTAATACCGTGATAGGAAATAGGGTGAGGGGTCCTTACTTGTTTTCGGGATCCGAATACGATTCACAGTGCGCCTGCAGGCCGTCCCTAATTTTCCCTGAATTTTTCCCGGGGAACTGAAACACACTAACAGTACCTGCACGTGTTCCACAAAAAAATCCAAATTAGGCCCAGGGCCCCTTTCGGACCAAATCGCAACTCCGGCACGGCGGCTCCGCCGTGCTCCGGCGACGGCACCGCCGCTGGCGGCGGCGAGTCGCCTCGGGTTGGCTGTTTTCGGCCGTTTTCGGCCACACTCGCATTGGTCCTTGTCAGAAAACAACCCTCGGGCCCCCGGGGGGGCCAAAAATCACGAAAAAGCGGAGCTTACCGGCGGCGGCGCTCTCGGGTACGGCGGCTCTCCGGCGAGGTTCGTGTTTTGGTGATTCGGCTTCGGTCAACCTGTAGAGAAAAGAATGGTGATCACGGTGATATAAAAATTGCATCGAACGGAGGCCGGGAAGGACCTCGTCGGAGGCAAAAACCGAGAGGGGCGCGGCGGCGCCGCTGGGTTTCGGCCGCGTATTCCGGCCGTTTGGCCGGGATTTCGGCCTCAATTTGGCCATAGGAGGAATCAGCGGAGAAAAACGAGTCGGGGGTATGAAATTTACCTCGATCGGCGGTCGGAAATTTTCCCGGTGCGGCGGCGGGTGGCGGCGGTCGGCCTCTGGTTCGTCTTCTCCGGCGAGCGGCGGGCGGCTAGGGTTTGTGGTCTGGTGTGGGGGTTCTATTTATAACCCCTTGCCTTTTGATCACAGCCGTTCATTTCGTTTTAATCTGGGCCGTCGGATCGCGCGATTGATCTGGGCCGTCGGATCGCACCCACGCGGATCGCCAACGTGGCTCCTTTCGGAGTGACGCGGTCTTGCCACGTGGCAGGCCCCGGTTGGCCGGGACTGCTGACCGGGCCTGCTGACGTGGCTGCTGACGTGGCCCCCTTTTTTTTTTTTTTTTTTTTTTTTTTCCTCCTTTCCGGGTGCTACAAACATTGTTAATTACTCTGTGTAGTTTTTTTTTTTTAATTTTAAATATTATATATTTTAATAAAATTGGTATTTTTTTCAAATACTTATTTTATTAATTGAATATGAATTATTAGTTAGTTGATATATTTATTTCTTTATAAAAGATTATAAATTTAAATTAAATTATATTCTTATATGCTATGTTAAAATATGATGATATATTTTAAATTTAAATTTTATTAACTTTTAGTGTTTATATAAAAATTTCACTATCCTTAAGTTAATATAAATTTATATATAAATGTTATAGAAATTCATAATTTATTACAAACACAACCTAATTAAGGCAATCTTAGTTAATCCTCTAGGTAAGTGCATTATTAAATGGTTCAATATTTACACAAATGTGCAATCTGACATTTTATTTTATTTTATTAAATGCTTAATATTTTTAATTTTATGTTCAATTCAAAGCTTATTTTAATAATATAGTGAATGCTTAAAAAAATTATTTGTATTATTAGTGTCACATAATATGTTATATTAATAAATAAATAAATATGCTAGGTGAATGTACGCAACATTATATGTAAAAGTTTAAAATTTAACGGAATAGAAATATTGAATTAATGAAATATAAACAGAAGCAATTAAGATTTTAGAGTTTACATTTCTTGTACGATAAATTTAGATGGTCAATAGAGTTACGAGAATATCCCTTAAAAGATATTAAAATAACAGAAATATAAATGTAACAAGAAACTTATAGGGTTGACTTCCGCAGGGCAATTCTGATGGAAAGCAGAAGACAACCTTTAGTTACAAACTCTCTTGTTGTTTAGAATCTGAATCTTGGTGTTTCTGATCTGAAATGGTTAAATAAAGAGAATGAGCTACACTAGTCCAATAAGAATGTAAACACTTAACAATCGATACGAAAAACCAAATGTTGGTAAAACTCACAAAATAATCAATAGAGTCATTTTCCTTCATAGTTAAATTCATTTAATTTAAAAACGTAAGCTTCATACTCACCATTTTACTTCTCAAAATTCAACTTGCAAAGACAATAATCAAGATAACAATTCATTAGATATTCTAAGAAATAATAATAGTTAAACTTTACCTTTTTATCTACTTACATGTACCTCGGAAGGTCCATAGGATTTTTCCTATACCTGGACACAATATCCAATTTATTAATTAACCGGTTGTCTTCATACCCCATCCGGTAATGGGTGTCAAACATACCATCGCCTCAATACCTCGTTTGGTATGACAGTGAACAAATACTTTTCAATCCCTTCCGATATGGGACTTCTCAGTCTTGTTTGACTGAGATAATATCTACGGTAGAGTTTGCCCTATATATCGGGTCCGTACACCATTTTCCATGATACCCATAAGTCTTTTACATATGTGTTCACATCATCAACCAACCACCAATTACACACAACTATCGCATTTCATAATTACAGAACAATAGAACGATAATTAAACAAGCAATATAAATTGATATTTTAATAATTAAGAAAAGCATGATCAGGACACTAATTCCAAACTAATCAACAAATTGGGATAAAACCGTTATGTAAATCAATAAATGAAAAGGAAATTAAATTTATGAATTAAAGCACATGCGGTAAGCAAATAATAACAGGCTAACAATGAATGAACGATATAGGTAAAATAAGCAATTACGTACTGACCAGTTACCGGCTCCACTAGTGACCTGTATTTAATTAATTAGAGGTTGCCCATATTCACAAATCACACTGTTTGTTATTTATTAAACTTTAATTAACCGTAACAGGAGAAAGGGTGAGAGATTCTTATCCCAGATCAGTGTTTGAGATATTGTCTTTTTCACTGCACTTCCTGGCGGTTCTTAGATTTCTTGAATTTTTTATGCGAAAATAAAAAATACATGTCAGATACATGTCAGATATCCCAAAATATCCAAAAAATACATGTCAGATATCCCGAAATATCCAAAAAATACCAAAAATAAGGGTTTTCAAAATTTTCTGACCAGTTTAGGGTTTCGGCACAGTGGCACCGCATGCTCTGGTGCCGGCTTCGCCACCCACAACAGAGTCTCCTCTCGGTCTGGCCGGTTTCAGCCGATCCTGTGCAAAAACTTGAGAGATTTGGTGTAATAGCCTAGATCTATGAGGTAGGGTGAGATGAACGGTAAGGATGAGGTGGGCAAAATAACGATTGTGATGTAGAATTGGGATAAGTTTAAAAGGGGGAGTAGAACATAGAGAGGGAGGGAGGAGAAGAAAGAAAAGAAAGGGAAAACAAAGAGTGCAGGAGTGAGAGAGAGAGACAATTAAGAGAGAGGCAATAATCGAAGGCGAGTGCAGAAGGAGAACTATTCGGAAGTTTGGGAAGAAGGTGAGGTCGCGGTAGCTTTGGGAGATAGAGAAGGAAGGAATCAAGAAATAACAAAAATTTGAAATTTCTAAACTAATTTAGGGCAAACCTCTGTGAGATTGTGTGTGCAGATTAATTGAAGTACTCTTCGTTAAAGAGATGGAAGTCGAGGTGCAATATTAGTTGAGGAAGTGTAAGAATAACTGAGGTTTGAGAAAGGAAATGAAGGAAGCTGTAGAGAGGAGTGTACATGTGAGCAGTCGATTGTGTGAGGGAGAGGACTGGATGGGAGGTGTTGTGAGGACGAGAACAGAGCTTGTGGATGATGAGTTGTGTGTAACTGAGGAAGGTAACTGTGAGAGTGGGATGCATTGTTGTATAGGTATAAGTATAAGGGTGATTGGTGCTGAGTATAGGTTCAGTGGTAGGTGTGTAGGGCTACTTGCCAAGGGAGACACCTTCTGTTGTGCAGGGATGGTGGCTCGTGGGCAATATGTGTGAAGCTGTAGGTGGAGTGAGGTTTACGTGATATAGTGGGGACGTTGGGCACTCAGTAGTGTGTGTATGTATAAGTATTTAGGTGTGGGAGGCCTCTTAACTAGTGTTTGTGGATTCTGGTATGCTGGTGTGGATATCAATGGCACGTTGTGTGTGCGTGTGTGTGAGTTGTGTGTAAGGCCTTTAGCCGATGCTTGCAAACATGGATGTTCCGATATGATGAGTAGTGGCATGTTGTATTTATGGCCACTCAATGGTCGATGAGGCACTCCCTTGGTCAGGTGTGTGGGAGGTCGTTTGGCTGACGTTGGTAGAGTTTGATGGGGCCATTCAGTGGTAGTTGCCACAGGAATAGCGGTGGGTATTTGACGTTGTGGTGAGGTAGTGCACGGGGCCATGTAATGGTTGATATGAGGATTGTGTTTGTTGTTGGGACAGGGGCCCAGGAGGCAACGAGGGTGTGCGAATGTGGTCTTGGTAGACCAATGTTTATTGAGAGGGTGTATGGGAGTGGTGTAGGGACTTATCGGAATGGTGACGAGTTGATAAATTGTTGTGGTTAAAATAAAAGGGGTAGAGTGTGGGTCTGTTATGGGTTGGGGGAACGAAGAGCTAACGGTAAGGAGTTATGCAGGATTAGGAGGCAGTAGCATTGTTATTTAATAGTTATCAAGGGAGGAAAACTAAATGATAGAAATATGCGAAATGATAGTAAGGAGGGAGGTCATCTAATTGTCATTCATTAGTTTTAGTTCCAAATTTCATCTTATTGGGTTATGCATACTCATTACTCTCATTTCAGATACTTTGAGGCGGGAACCGAAAATGGGGAGCTTAGCAACGGAGCATCAGGCTTCAGAGTAGTAAGATGTTATCAATCATGATGCGATATAGTAGTACACTTACAGTATTGGAATAGTATTAGAACTTCTATGTGTAGGGTGATAGTTGAATAGTTTTTTTAATTATAGAGTTATTTATTGTATGGGAACGAAATTCTTTTTGAATTAATGGATATGCGTAATTTGGTTGGAGAATTATAAATATCTTGTTTAAGGGTGGAAAAATGAATAGTGTATAATCCTATAGTAGAAACTGTTTAGGGGTGTCACATTTGGGGTTAGGTGGCCTCTGTTGGATTAAAAAAAGAGAAAACCGAAGCTTACCAGAAGGGTAATTTTTCAGTGCGACGACTCCGCCTTTCCTCTCTCACGGCTGAGGATTTTCTTTGGTCATCCTGCACTAGAAAAGGTTTAGGAATTCAATGGTCGAAAAAAAGAAGAAAACAGGAAATGGGATTGGGCTCACCGGAGAGGTTTTGGATCGCGGGTGCAGCAGCTTGGCTGAGATTCGGTCTTAGTTTTTTACTTTCCTTTGGCTTTTCGGCACTAGTATAGTGTGAGGAGGCTTCGAATCAAATTTCGAAGCAAAAGGGAGAAAAAACTCATTTCTCCGGTGTTGACAGTGGCTCCGGTGTGGCGACGATGGTTGTCAGCTTTTCTTCCAGCCACCCTTCTTCTTCTTCTCCGGCGGGGTTAGATGCGGTTAGGGTTAGGGTTTCTAGGAAGTGAGGTTTAAATACCTCATCCGCGTCGATCTGAGTCATTCGTGCAGGGACACATGGAGTGCCAAGGATCGTTCAATCGCGCTTGAAGGAAAAATTAATCTAGACCGTCCAATCCGTGACATGCGAGCCGTTTGATTGAGCCTATTCGGGGAATCAATCTCCACCGTCCACGTGTGCAGGATGAGATATGGGCCATCAGATCCGTTGGCACGAGGATCACCCGTGTGGCTTCTCGCGTGGATGCATGTCCGCGTGTTTGCCACGCAGTGCAAGACAACCAGCCACACTGTTGACGTAGCGGTCCACGTGGCCACTTTTATGTTATTTTTACTTTTGTCCGATTTTTCAGATTTTCTTTTAAATAAGTTATTTTTTATTTCTACTTTATTCCTAATTTTTGAAAATATTTTTAAATACACCCAAAATAATAATTTTTTTAAAAAATTTCAAATAAAAATTGGAAATTAAATTTTTTTAAAATTATTCATTATTAAAAGCTTATTATCTTGGGCCTAAATTCCAAGTCCGGATGTTATCACTCAAATTTGTCATTCCATCACTAGTCAAACAATTGAGGGTACTGGGTCCTGAAGTTTGATTCTAGCTTCCAAGTGGCCTCATCCTTCGAGTGATTTTGCCATAAGAGATTGACGAAGAGAATTTCTCTGTTGCAAAACACTTTGCTTTTTCAGTCCAAAATAACAACCGATACCACTTCGTACGATAGATCATTCTAGAGTAGAAGTTTCTCATAAGACGACATATGAGGGGTCTGAGTTGTACTTGTGTAGCATAGACATGGAATACATTATGGACTCTGGATAGTTTTGGAGGTAGTGCTAATCTGTAAGCTTAACGTCTCAATCTTGTCTAAGATCTCAATCGATCCGATGAATTGGGAATCCAACTTCCCTATCTTTCCAAACTTGCTGATACCCTTAAAGGGGGTGACCTTAAGGAACACTCGATCGCCCTTCTCAAATTCTAAATCTCTAATTCGGGTGTTCGCATAATTTTTTTGCCTACTCTGGGCTGTCTGGATGTTCTACTTGATTTTAACTATCTTTGATGTGGTCTCATCTACAAGGTCGGGACCAATCAATTTCCTATTAGTCACCTCTTTCCAACAGATCGATGATCTACAGTGTCGGTCATACAATGCCTCATACTAAGCTCTACTAATACTTACTTGATAATTGTTATTGTAGGCGAATTCTATCAGGGGTAGATGGTCGTCTCAATGCCCTTCAAAGTCTAAAACATAAGCCCTGAGTATAGCCTCCTACGTACGAATGGTTCATTCTGATTGTCCATCTGTTTGAGGTTGAAATACTGTGCTAAGGGACAGTTTCGTCTCCATTGCTTGTTGAAAACTTATCCAAAATCCAGAGGTGAACCTGAGGTTCCTGTCTGATACCACTGTCACCAGAACTCCATGTAGCTTGACTATCTTCTGAATAAAGATTCTAGCTAACTTATCTAATTGATCGATCATTTTGATGCCCAAGAAATGAGAGGACTTAGTAAGTCGGTCAATAATTACTCAGATTGCGTCATGCCCTAAAAGTGCCCTAAGTAACCCTGTTATAAAATCGATGGTGATATGTTCCCATTTTTACTTCGGGATTGATAATGGCTGAAGTAGTCCACCTAGGCGTTTGTGCTCTGCCTTGACGTATTGACATATAAGGTACTTGGAGACGAAATTGGCAATTTCCCTTTTTATTCCTCTCCACCAGAATTGGGATCGCATGCTTTGATACATCTTATTATTTCCGAGTTGCATGGTGAACTTTAAACTGTGAGTCTCAATCATGATATCTCTTTTCAATTTACAGTCATTTAGAATATATATCTTGTCCTAGAATCTGAGCAACCTATCAGCAGAGACTCAAAATTCTGAATTTAAACTCTATTATGTATCTCTTCTGAAAGCTGCTAGAGTGAGATGAGTCAGTTGACCTTCCTTTATTTTCTGAATCAATTCGGGTTGGACTACTAGATGAGCTAGACATGCGACTCTTTTTAAATTCTGAAGTTGTATCTGCTGCCCAACCTTTATGACCCTGCATTTAGAAACCATCATGTGAGCCAATATATCTGCACTCTTCTTGTTGAGAATGATGGCTACCACATTATCACATTATCCTTACTGAGTGATACAAAATTTTACAATTGTAGTCATTGAGGAGTTATATCTAATGTCTGTGACGCATGTTGAGATCTTTTTGGGTGAATATATTCTTTAAACTCTTATAGTTTGTATAAATTTCAAATATCTCCCCATACAAGTAGTGGCACCAGATATTCAAGGCGTTGATAATGATAGCAAGTTTTAAGTCGTGCGTGGGATATTGTTTGGACCCATAGACTATGACTTTTTCGTGTTGCATCAGAACACAACTCAATCCTTGATATGACGCATCGCTGTATACTGTATATCTACCTGTCACACTCGATATAGCCAAAACAGGCACGATCATTAATTATTTCTTGAGTTCTGTAAAGCTCCTTTTACATTCATTATTCCACTCAAACTTGGCGTTTTTCTTCATAAGTTGGGTTAGGGGGTAGTTAGGCTTAAAAATCCTTCTACAAACCTACGATAATGACCTGTCATGTCTAAAAAATTTCAAATTTCCTTAACCAAAGTCAACTGCTTCCAGACCATCACTGCATCAACCTTCTCAGGATTCACTGACATCCCATCTTTTGATATTATGTGCCATATGAAGGAAGTCTGCTCAAGCTAAAACCCACACTTGCTCAGTTTTACATATAGTTTCTTTTTCCTAAGAACCTATAAGACCTGAGTCAGATGCTTAGCATGTTCCTCTTTCCTATTTGAATAGACTGGGATATCATTAATAAATAATATGATGAACTGATCCAAGAACGCTCTGAAGACCCTGTTCATCAAGTCCATGAAGATGGTAAGAGCATTGGTTATTACCGAATGTCATGACTAAGAACTCATAATGCCTATACTGGGTTTCGAAGGTTATTTTAGAGATATCTTCTGCCTTGATTTTTACCTGATGGTAACCCAAACACAAGTTAATTTTGGAGAAAACCTGAACACTCTGTAATTGATTGAAAAGATCATCAATCTTGGAGAGGGGGTACTTATTTTTTATTGTGACCCTGTTCAATTCTCCCTAGTCAATGCACAACCTCAAAGACCCATCACTTTTCCTTGTGAACGTGACTTCAGCACCCAAGAAGATATACTGTGTCAGATAAATCCATTATCCTGCAATTTCTTAATCTGTTTTCTCACTTCTTTAATCTCAACACAACTCATTCAGTGGGGGGCAACTGAAATTGGCTGAGTGTCAGGCTGAAGATCTATGACAACTTTCATTTCTCTATCTACCAGTAGTCTTGGTAGTTCATCAGGGAACACATCTTAAAAATCTCGGATAACAGGAATCTCTTAAATGCAAATTGTTTTCTTAGACTTGCCTAACGTACAAAAGAACAACTGAGTTAAAGCATCTTATAAGTAATACAGTTACCAGGAGTGAATAATATCTAAAACTTTTATTAATTTGTGAAAGACTCTTCGTTAGGAATGTTGAATATAAGATTTTTATAAAAATAATCTATGGTAACATGATACGCTGCTAACTAGTTCATTCTTAGAATTAAATCAAAATCTCCCGTGTTTACTACTATTAGCTTTATACTCAATTTTTTACCTGCTATTTCTATGATACAAACTTTATATATGACATTCTCTAATAGTGTCTCATTCCTAGGTGTAAATACAAACATCACAGAATCAAAATTTTCAAGTAACACATTTAAATTTTTTGTAAAAGTATATGAAACAAAAGAATGTGAAACACCAGTATTAATTAAAACATGCGCAAGGTGGTTACGAATAGTGTACTTACCTTATATCATGTATGGGTTGACTTTAGCATCATTTTGGATAAGGGTATAGACTCTACTATGGACTGGAGGTCTTGCCTAATTCTGATTATATAGGCACTCTTTTTGCGTAGTGCTGAGCACTTCCGTATATGCGACATGTATTATTGAGGTGATAACATGATCGATCCCCATGACCCTTGCCACAGTGTTGGCAAGTCTTGTTGCGTCCTGTTACCGAGGCATGAGGAGGAACTTGAGTTGCAGATCTAGGTCTCTTATTTTGCTGAATCGGTGTAATAAGTGTTGGCATGCAATGTGGAACTAGAGGCCTGAAATTGCCCATTGCTGAAGAAAAGATGTAACACCCAAGAATTTATTATTATTATTATTATTATTTTATTGTATTATTTTTAATTAATTCTAACTAACTATAATTAAGTATTAATAGAATTTAATTTATTTTAAATAGAAATAATAATAATAAAAATAATAAAAAGGGAAATTTTTTTTAAGGATTTAATTGAAAATAATTTTGGAAAAAATGGGTGAAAATTTAGGTTTTGGGGATATTTTTGAAAGAAAATTTAAAAATTAGGGGTTAAAACATAATTTAGAAAAATTGTGCCACGTCAGCTGCCCGGTCAGCAGTCCCGGCCAACTAGAACGCGCTGCGTGGCAGAGACGTTGACGCGGGAGGCCAAGCGGAAGGGAGCCATGTGGGCGATCCGTGTGCGCGTGATCGAACGGCTAAGATCCGTTCCCGCGTGCACGGACGGACGGGATTAAAAACGCACACGGACGGTCTGGATAGCACGCGCACGGACGACCCAGATTGAATCGCATACGGACGACCCATATTGCATCGCAATGAACGGTCCAGATTTATTTCTTTTTTAATCGCGATCGGATGACTCAGATTAAATCGCGATGGACGGCTTAGATTAAAAGCGGAAGGTTATAAATAATCTCATCCACACCCAAACCCTAACCCTAGTCACCAGAGCCCTCGCCGGAGAAGACAGCCCAGCCGCCAGGGAGCTGACCGCCGCCACCCGCTTCTGCACCGAAGCGCTTTTCGGCCATAAACGAGGTAAAAATTCTCCCCTTTGCTCAGAATTTGATTCTAAACCCACATGTGGCCAAATCGGAGCCAAAACACAGGCCAATTGGCCAGAAAACGCTACCGAAGCCCAGCGGCGCCGCCGCGAGTTTTCTCGATTTTTGCCTCCGATGAGGCCCTTCCCGATTCCCGTTCGATGTAATTTTTACACCATTGTGACCAGCGTTCCTTACTCTACAGGTTGACCGGAATAAAACACCAAATCGCGACTCGAGCCGGAGGAGCCGCCGCACTAGAGAGCTCTGTCGTCGGTAAGTTTCAGTTTTCGGTATTTGTTTGACCCACCGAGGGACTTAGGGGTGTTTTCTCACAAGAACCAATGCAAGTTTGGACGAATTCGGTCGAAAACGACCAAAAACAGCCAACCCGAGGTGGAGTTTTGAAATTGGCTAAATAAGCATTGGATATAATTTTTGAGTTATTTGGGATATGTGTAGGTATCGTAAGCGCATTTCAGTTCCCGAGAAAAAATTCAGGGAACCCAGGGACTGCCCGTAGGTGCAATGAAAATCTAGTTTTCGGCTTCGAATCAGGTAAGGATCCCTCATCCTATTTCCTATCACGGGATTAAAGTCTAATAAATGATAAAACTATATTTGTATGAATTAAATAGATATACATAATTATTACGGTTGCTAATGGAGCCCGAACCGGACATTTTTCTCTGTCAGTTCCTGTTTGATTTATTTTACAGTCTAAATGCAGTATAGTATCTAAGTTATTTATTATATGGTTTTGAATGCATGAATCACTGTTTACTTCACTATGGCTTGATTTTGTGAATCCGATGATATGCTTGCCTTGTTGGATACTTGTTACTTGTTTAAGTATTAATGTTTATGTGAGAAATGGAAAACTAAGAAAAAAAAATAGAAAATTTATGTGAATCGATAAATGGATAAGTTAACAGCCTCACTAGATATCTTGGAAGATGGTGGACGGACCAGGTCCACAGGGAACCCTACCGGGAACGTTGTCTCATACCAGATGGGGTATGGAGACTTTAAATATTTTGGTGCTCATACTGAACGGGGTATGGGGACGGCTCGCTTCACCCTCATACCGGACGGGGTATTGAGGTTTATTATTTGGCACCCATATCGGACGGGGTATGGGGACGGCCTTGAAAATTAAGTTTGTTAAGGGAATGGTTTCACAGGTAGCGGGAACTCCTATGGATCCCCACAGATACTAGTAGGCTGATAAAAAGGAGGTAACTGTTGTTTGATGATTGAAATATAAAAGTATGACATGTACTATGTTACAGATTATGTATGAACTTATGATATTTATGATGTTATTGTTTCCATGTGTCGTTTTTATAAATCCCACTGAGGTAAGTGGACGGTAAATTGTTTGATTATTGATAAATAATTTACTTGAAACTTGTGTTCCATTGGTTGTTTTTGGTTTTCTACCAATCTTTACTTCTGTGACAGTGATATAGTGTGATGTCTTTACTGGCTAGTGTAGCTCATTCCTTACTTAACTATTTCAGATCAGGAGGACTTGATTTCTGAGTCCGATCTACAAGAAGACGACGAGTAGATACCTAAATGTTTATTATTTTCTTTTATAGTCTTTCATTTCCAGTATTTTCCTTTAGAGGACTTATTTTCGGTATTGTTAGTACGTTTAAGTTATTGTGTAAGGGATATTAACCAGAACCTTTTATTTCGCTTATGCACTTATATTCTTTATATACATTTTCTTTTTAAATTTTCGAGGTCGTTACAAAAGATACAGAGGTTCCTTTTTATCAGCTATGCCTTGGCCAAAATTGCTGAGTAGGTGCTGAGCTTAAATATATACAGTTGCTGTCTAATCTTAGGATGAAGGCCCCACTTAAACTTCCTCACCTTTATACCTTTCCATTATGCTTTCAAGAGAGTATCAGCCCAACTCTAAAATTTTTTAGGTATACTCAGACACTGTCATATCAACCTAGATCAGGTGTGCAAACTCTATCTTCTTCAAACACTAAAGGTGTTTTAAGGGATACTTTGCATTAAAAACTGCTAGGAAATGTTCTTAGGTGACCAGAATGGGTAGGGCGGCCTGCTTCAGTTGCCACCAATGTCCTGCCTCACCCACGAGCATGTAAATGATAAGTATAACATTCTGTTCGAGAACCACCTTAAGAGTTGCAAAAGTTTTCTTTGTCTCAACTAACTAGTACTCAGCTTCTTCAAAAGGGGATGCCTCTGGAAAAGTAGACAAGTTAAGTCTTTTGTACCTCTCAATGTAGCCTATGTCCATTCCTGATGGAGTTGAGTATTGTTAAAGAGGGACTAAATTATACTGGAAAGGAACCAGGTGACCTTATGGCGATATCTAGTTGTATAGTGGGGGCACTAGATTGTACTGTGGCAATGTCAAATAATATTGTGGAGGAGCAGAGTTATATTGAGGTGGCATTAGATCCTCTCGTTGTAGGGGTGGTTCATACTATGGCAGTGGTGGAGGATCAAACAGCTCCCTCTTCTCTTTCTTGGCCTGCTGGACAGAGATGAGTCTCTCCATCATTTCGAATAGCTGATCAATATCCTCTCAAAATGACCCATCCCAAGCTACTCTGTTTAGTGGAGGTCTTCCTCTTTTCATGTCCTTGTAACTGAATTTCACAATGAAGGGTTGAGAGTTGGGTTGTATTGAATGATTCTAACCTTTTGTGCAAGGAATGGTTCCGAGGAACACGACTCTGATACTAACTGTAAAAGCCCAAAATTTAATAAAATGGAAATATTGAATTAATGTAATATAAGCGGAAACAATTGAGAATTTAGGGTTTACATTCATTGCACAGTAAATTTAGAGGCTTAATAGGGTTATGGAAATATCCCTTAAAAGAGATTAAAATAATAGAAATAAAAATATAACTAGAAACCTATAGGGTCAACCTCCCCAAAGTAATTCTGATAGAAAGCAAGAGGTAACCTTTATCACTAATTCTCTTGCCGTTTAGGATTCGGATCTTAATTTTTCTGATCTGAAATGGTTAAATAAAGGAAATGAGCTACACTAGCCCAGTAAAAATGTTAACACTTAACAATCGATAAAGAAATCGAAGGTTGGTAAAAATCACAAAACAACCAATGAAGCCATTTTTCTTCATAGTTAAATTCATTTAATTTAAAAATGTAAGTTTCATACTCACCATTTTACTTCTCAAAATTCGACTTGCGAAGACAATAATCAAGATAAAAATTCATTATACATTCTAAGAAACAATAATAGTTAAACTTTACCTTTTTACTTACTTACCGGTACCTCTGGGGGTCTATAGGGTTCCCCCTATACTTGGACCCAATATCTAATTCATTAATTAACCGTTCGTCTCCATACCTTGTTCGGTAATGAGCACAAGACGTACCACCACCTCAATACCTCGTTCCGTATGAGGGTAAAAAAATACTTCCTAACTCCTTTCGGTATGAGACTTCTTAGTTCCATTCGATTGAGGTAATATCCACGGTAGGGTTTGCCCTATGTACCGACTCCGCACACCCTTTTTCATGATACCCGTAAGTCTTTTACATACGTGTTCACATCATCAATCAACCACCAATTACACACAACTATCTCATTCTATAATTACAGAACAATATAACGATAATTAAACAGACAATATAAATTGATACTTTAACAACTAAGAAAAGCATGATCAGGACACTCATTCCAAATTAATCAACAAATAGGGATAAAACGGTTATGTAAATCAATAAACGGAAAGACAATTAAATCTATGAATTAAAGTGCATGTGGTAAGCGTTCAATAACAACCTAGCAATGAATGAACAATATAGGTAAAATAAGTAATTACGTATTGACTAGTTACCAGCTCCACTAGTGATATGTATTTAATGAATTAGAGGTTGCCCATATTCATAAATTATAACGTTTGTTATTTATTAAACTTTAATTAACCGTAACGGGAGAAATGTGAGGAATTCTTACCCTGAATCGGTGTTCGAAACATCACATTTTTCATTGCGTTTCCTGGCAGTTCCTGGATTTCTTGGATTTTTTTTGCAAAAATTAAAAATACGCATCACATATCCCAAAATATCTAAAAAAGACAAAAAATAAGGGTTTTCAAAATTTTTTGGCCGGTTTAGGGTTCAGGCACAGTGACGTCGTAGTGCTTCGGTGCTGGCTCCGCTGCCCACGGTGGTGTCTCCTCTTGGTCTGGCCAGTTTCGGCTGGTCCTGTGCGAAAACCTATAATATTTGGGGTTAGGTGGCCTTTGTTGGCCGGAAAAAGGAAAAAAACCAAAGCTTTTCAGCATGGTGGTTTTCCGGTGGTGTGGCTCTCGCGGCCGGGGATTTTCTTTGGTCGTCCTGTACCAGAAAAGGATTAGGAATTCAATGGTTGAAAAATGGAGGAAAATAGAAAGCGGGATCGAGCCAATTGGAGAGGTTTTGGGTTATGGGTGCGGCAGCTCAACCGAGCTCCACTCTTGGTTTTTTGCTTCCCTTTTGGCTTTTCGACATTGGTATGATTGTGGGGAAGCTTAGAATCAAATTTTGAAGTAAAATGAACTCACCTCCCCGGTGTCGGCAGCAGCTCTGGTGCGATGGCGATAGTGGTCAACTTTCCTTCCATTCGCCCTTCTTCTTCTTTTTCGATAGGGTCAGATGCGAATAGGGCTAAGGTTTTTGGGAAGCGAGGTTTACATACCTCTTCGGCGTCAATCTGGTTCGTATGTGCAGGGACACGTGGAGCGCTGAAAATCATTCGATTGCGCCTGAAGGAGAAATTAATTTGGACTGTTTGATCCGTGACATGGGGGTCGTTCGATCGAGCTTATTCGAGGAACGATCTCGACTGTCCACCTGGCGGGAAGAGATTTGGGCCGTCAGATCTGTTGACATGCAGATTGTCAGCGTGGGTTCTTGCGTGGATGCATGTCTGCATGTTTGCTACACGGCGCACGACGACCGGCTGCCCTGCTGATGTGACGGTCCACATGGCTATTATTTTGTTATATTTACTTATGCCACAGTTTTTCAAATTTTCTTTTAAATAAGTAATTTTTTATTTTTAATTTAATCTTGATTTTTTAAAATATTTTTAAATACATCCAAAACAATAATTTTTTTTAAAATTTCAAATAAAAATTAGAAATTAAATTTTTTTAAATTATTTATTATTAAAATCTTATTATCTCATGTCTAAATTTTAGGTCCGGTGTTGCATTATAAATCAAATTAAATTTAATATTGAGAATACTTTAAAAATATAAATTGCTTTTATTTTATATTCAATAACATTATATAATTTAATGAAATTTAAATAATTTTTTTAATATTTAAATAGTATAATTAAATTGAAAGAAACTATTTACTATAAATAATTTATATTTTTAATTAATTAAATATATTTTTAATATTAAAAATATATTTAATTAATTATATAAACGCGCTCCATAACGCGTGTGCCTAAACTAGCGAGCAGTCATCACAGAGTAAAAAAAAAGTTTAATAAAAACCGAAAAAAGGCAGCTCCAGCTCCAGAGCTTCTCCTTGTTTGTACGCTAAATCTCTCTCTCTCTCTCTGTCTAAGCAAGCTACTGGCTAGTGGCTACTGGTTCCATGGCCACTTAAACGGCACTTTGCAATCAGGCTTCTTTCTATTTTTATTTTCCCATTAATCAATCAACCAATCTCCTTCCATTACTTCTTCACACTTCTCCATATCTCCTCTTTTCTTACTTGTTCATCATCCTCTTTCCTCTCTTTATCCCAACTACAGCTATTCAACCTTCAATATATTCTCTCTTTTTTAATTATATACATATATATTTTGTTTCTGCAGCATCTGATCTCCACTCTTCTCCTTCCAACCCAAAAACCATGGAAGACGATCAGCTTTACGCGCTGTCATCAACAACAGGAGATTACATGCACCCACCGGAGACCATGGAGTGTCCGCCCAGTATCTGCCAAGGCTTTCTGGGTTTTCCCGCTTTTGCGTCCACCGACCCCATGTCCGACGACGCTTCAATGGTGGCCCAGATTCAGAGGGTGGGGTCAGAGGAGGATGTCTCCAGTGCAATTAGGGCCAAAATTGCTTCTCACCCATTCTACCCTAAGCTCCTCCAAGCTTATATCGATTGCCAGAAGGTATATCTAAACATTACATACACACACTTGTTTGGTTGCCGAAAAAATGATTATAAAATGAAAAATCGAGTTCCCCTCTTCCAACTTTCTCATAAACAGTATACTGGGAAATATAGAAATCATGGAACCTAAAAGGAAAAAACGTTAAGAAAAATGTTTGGTTTTGTAGACGTACGTAATGTAAATTGCATGTGCGTTCATGGTATTTTTTTCTCGCCGTCTTGTTTGGCATATGATATTGATGATGATCACCTGTAATAATATATACATGTATACATGAGTTGTATTATATGGATTTGAACTTGGAGACTTTTAAGTTGGACTTTGAACGAGTCAAGAGGGAGTCAATTAATTGTTTGTGGAGAGATAAATTAATTAAACGGATGTGTTGGTCAATTCAAGATCGTTTTTTTCCATTCCCTTTAAATTCTTGATTTTTCACTGGGTTTAATTAATGCAGGCTTTTCATTTTCCTTTTTTCTATTATTCTTCTCAGGTAGGAGCGCCGCCGGAGGTAGTCGAAGTGTTGGATGAAATCAGGGGGGAAAGCGACGTCGTTTGTAAGAAAACCAATGTCGTCCCTTCTTGCTTGGGCGCTGATCCTGAACTCGACTACTTCATGGTCTCTCTCTCTCTCTCGCCACTTTCTATAATTATATTATCACAATACTGGAAAAACCCTAACCACAGCTTTCTCTTCTCTCCTCTCTCTCTCTCTCTCTCTCTCATTATATATATATTCACACATATAAATATATCTCTGGTTTCCAAAAGAAATCGTAGTCACACCTTAAATTTCTTGCATCTTTCTTCACACAATAACATATTTTGTTTTCGATTTTTTTTTAATTTGAGAAGGAAACATATTGCGATATTCTGGTGAAGTATAAATCGGATCTGTCTCGGCCTTTCGATGAAGCGACGTCGTTTATCAACAACATACAAACGCAGCTCGCCGATCTCTGCAACGGAGCTTCCACAACTAACCCTCTCGGTTAATCTCTGCTTCTCTCTTTTTATCCACTACTACCATGCCACCATGTTAATGATATATATATATATATATGAAATAGTTATTGATTGTTTATTTAGTTTATTGGGTTCTGTGCTGTGATCTTTTTTAAGTTTTCTCTGATCAACGGGTGCTAATCTTGCTAATAGATTATAATTTATCACATGGGGACAGGAGCCTCGACTCAGCTCAGCTCTCTCAGATAAAAAAAAGTAGGTACACGTTAGCATAAACCTAGCGCATATTAGTAGCTGGCACCTGCAAAAGCATTGGGGCTTTAGTTTTACTGATCATATGCCTCGTGCAAAAAAACTCAAAGCAAATCTATCTTTCCCCATTTAGCATTGTCTTCATATACTTTGAAAATGAAGAAAGAGGAAAAACCCTAGAGATGTGCATGTGTGTGTGTGTGTGTGTGAAGATCTTCTAGGGTACCCAAGTTTTCTTTGCAAGTTATAAATGACTGTTTGTGGCATGTAGGTCTAAGGTGTATGTAAACATTTTCCTATAGGTGTAATATGGTGATATTGGAATTAGTTGCAGTGTTCTTCTTCCCAATTTTTACACAAGGTTCGTTCTATCAAGGGCACACATTGTTATCCTAGATATCTTTATTGGCAATTTAAAATTTATATATGATAGCTAATCTACTAGGTAATCCACTTTGTATAAATATAGCATCATCTTTAACAAGCGGATTGGAAATTGGAAGGGTATAGTGTTAATGAAGAGAGATTATTTTGTATAACGGGTATATACTAACATCAAATTATCACCAATAAAGTTTATGAAGTAATTATTGAGTATACAAGGGGGATACCACGTTAGCGTAAACTCAAGTTTATTGCTACATTAATTGCTGAGTAAGAATCCAAAAGCTGTTGGATTAGGATTTTTTTAAAGAAAAAGAAACTGTGATTTTTTGAAGATCAATATCAGACATCTAAAAGTTAGGAAAGGAACTGTGAGGATGCAAATGAGTTTGCCTGGTTGGTAAATTAATCGTATTTTTCTATTACGATTATACTTCACTTCTGTTTGGTGTCTCGATAGTGCAATGAAAATGTAAGAAGCATGCGGGTTAGAAGTCTAGAAGAAAATGCTTTTGAAATGTATTTTACAACCTTTATTTAAGAGGGAAAATGGCATCAGAGAAAATATTCTAACTATTTACTAGTTTCTCCTCAGGGAAGCCTTGAAAATTTTATAACTTGATTTTATTTCAAACTTTCTTACACGTTTCTGCTAAATGTAATGTCTACATACATATATGTGTGTGTCTACATATATATATATATGATGTTCTTTTCAAGTATGTGATTGCAAATGGTGCTGTGCTGATCTATTCTTTTAACCAACATTGTTTTGATCGATGGATTTCCTTTTGGGTTTGGAGTGCAAGTGTGTCCTATATAATGATGTCTGGTTTTTCTAGTTTTTAATCAATTGTGCATGAATTATTCAATATTGTGTGCCACAGATGGGAGTTAAGACCCATATGGCATGGGAAATCATATATATATATATTTGAAATATCAAGTATAAAGTATCATAAGTATTGGCACGAAGGGAATGCCAACCCATGGAAATCATATGTTAGAGTTTAGTTTCTTGTTCTGATCAATGCATATTCAAATTGTCTATTTTGTGCTTTTCAAATAAAAGTAACTCATAGGGAATAGTTGTAGGCAGTTTCATGGGTTTAAAAATAAACCAAACTGAAAGCAAATCATTTTTCTTGTTAATCGCCCTTATCATCAAAACGTGTAAGTATTATATTATATATACCTTATAGAATCTTGAGATGAACACGAGATATTATGGCAGAGTGAAGTACAACAAATTAGGTTTTCCCAATATAAAATATGTTGTTGGTCAGGCTACCATTTAATCTCTTCTTCGATTCCTTAATATTAATTTTTTGTTTTTGATGATCGATGTCCTACTTTTGAGGTCAGATGTTTGATATAATAATAGTTGAATCCATAGGCTTTTGTTGTTAGTCCAGGTAGACTTCTTCGCTTAAACATTTTATTTATATATTCCAATACACATTTAGTATGGTCTCAGGCTGTTTTTAGCATCTCACTTCAAAAGAAAGTTGCTTTTGTATGTTGTTTCTGGCTGTGTTGCTTTTACGAGATTGTAGATTTCATTTAACTAGACCCTGAGATATAGAAAACTATAGTACTTAAATATATATATATATATATATATACACATATATATGCCCGGTATGCGCAGATTCTAAAGCTGTTTATAATTAGAAAATCACTCCATTATGTGCGATTTGCCATTTTAATCTTTAATCCTTGTAGTGGGTGGTGGGGAATGGGGAGTTCCCAGTTGATTTGCATGAATATGCATAGTTTTTTAATTTGATTTTGTGGTATTGGTGTACTTAAGGCATTTTAAAATGCCAATTCATTCAAGTTGGGTTTCGCGTGTGTTAGTTTAAATATAAGAATGAATTACCTTTAATTGATTTATTTGTCATTGGTTGGTCTCTCTCTCTTTCTCTCTCTCTCTCTATCTATCTATATATATATTTGTTTGGCTATATGTTAATGCTATATTTCTGCTATGTTACTGTTCAATCATGTTCTGCTCCATTCATTATTAAAAAGAAAAGCATGCTCTTCTCCATTGTAGACATGCAAACATTATGTATATATGATTCAAGGTGATAAGTACTGTTAAATAATAGATTCAATGTATTATTCCAAAATATTAATATAGTTAGATATGTACAATCTACTAGTTATACTACTATTAGAACTCGCCAAGTTTAATCAGTTCCATGTCAGGAAAAGCGAGATTCAAAGAGAGAATTAGTCATATTTGAGATAGGTTCTTGTTGAAGTTTTAGCTGGTATATGTATATATGCATGTGCATATTATTGGTTGATGCATACAGGTATTATATATTGGGGTTGATTAGTACTTTCGGAGTTGAAATTATTATGAGCAGAACTTTGTTTATATGATGTTTATTTTATGTGTAATGCTGATTATATACATGTACTTATGACCTGGACTAACTCTCTTTAATATTTTCATATTCCAGTCATGTTTTTCCTCATTTTGAATTTCTGTTCTTGCACAAATGGGACCTTCAAGTTTTTCTTTGACATGCATATGCATTTAGATAGTCACTGCATGTAGGTTTATATTTAAAGTGAAACCCATGAGACTCGTATATACATTTACATGTATATAGATATTGTGTAACTCCTGTTGCTAAAATTGTCATGATCATTTGGGGTGTGGATACCTACTGTTCCAGTTGAGTCTCAGTTGGGTTTTGAAACTTTTACTAATACCCTTGCAACCTTTCAAAATCACAAAAGCCATGATGATTATCTTGAGAAATGAGATTCTGAGAGGGAGTTGAACATTTTCATTTTGAATAATACGATGTGGAACACGAGAAGTAATTAGTCCATTAATGTTAGCTCGAAGCTAGCATCGATGTATCTGTCATGTGTCAACTTTATCTACAAGCTAAACAAATGAACAAGGAAGCAACCAAGTTAATGATCAAACTAGCCTTTCTTTTTTTTTTGCATGGGATTTTTGACACATAGTATGCGATGATCTGCTTCATCTTTCATATTTTTGGTTAAGTTCCATCCTTTTCCATCATATTTTTTATTCTTCTTTGTCCTTTACATGCTGTATTCTCTTTCCTGTACGTGTGTGTATATATATTTATATGTGAGTGAAGTGTGTTATTTATGTAAAATTGTGATATATGAGCTGAACGCCCGCGGATGGCGGTGTAGATGGAGAGGCTCTTTTTACTAGTAAAGCAGGTTGGTCTTGTCTGTCTTCCAGTTCTTAAATGCCTGTTCTTCTGCTTTCCTCTCTCTATGTATATAATAAACGCAATGGAGTAGGATGTGGGGGGAGAAACGACGACGTTCTGTTGCGAGAAAGTAAGCATGCAGTTTGATTGAGTTGAAGTTTTCAAGAATCAAGGACAGACATATCGTAAATCGAGAAGAGAGTGCGTGCCTAGCGGGTTTCCCTGATCTTTTTTTTGTTTGTGTTGTGTGAATGAGTGGTCAGAGAGTGAGATTGAAGAAGAGTAAGAAGCAACTGGCAGACCATATCTGACTGCGACGCGACATAACCAACCACCTTTCAATCTTTTATTCTCTCTCTCTTTCTCGCTATTTTCTTTTTAGGGTTCTGCAGGAGATGTACTGTGTTGAAAATATGTCAAGTGGGTCCTACCATCCTCCATTAACGCACCTTATATCTTTCTAAATTTATTATTATTGTTTATCAGTATGATATGATATGATATGATGGTGTTCCATCACATCTACCATCGAAAGAAACATGGAATCCTGCCATCCTCCTCCATGTCATGTGCCCGCCCTTTTCATCTTGTTCCATCACATCCACAACTCTTACTATATATGTATGCATGTACATGCAGATAGTAAAGGAGGTGGATCATCTGAGGAAGAATTGAGTGGAGGTGATGAGATGGATGTAACGGAGTGTTCGAGAATGGTGGAGGATCGTCAGCTGAAGGAGAAACTGTTGAGTAAATACAGTGGTTATATTAGCAGTCTTAAGCAGGAATTTTCTAAGAAGAAGAAGAAAGGGAAACTACCCAAAGAGGCAAGGCAACTCTTGTTTGACTGGTGGAATCTTCATTACAAATGGCCT
The DNA here is from genome assembly GCF_054855325.1 of Carica papaya. NCBI lineage: Eukaryota > Viridiplantae > Streptophyta > Magnoliopsida > Brassicales > Caricaceae > Carica > Carica papaya. The sequence continues at coordinate 17,351,127 of NC_142317.1, forward strand.
TACCCCACGGTAATTAAATTAATTAACCTTACTTATTCTAAATGAAGTTAATTAATTAATTAATTAAGGATGATGATGATGATGATGATGATGATGATGATGATGATGATGATGATGCAGGAAGCTGATAAGACTGCATTGGCTGAGACAACGGGTCTAGATCAGAAACAGATAAACAACTGGTTTATAAATCAAAGGAAGCGCCATTGGAAACCATCTGAGAACATGCAGTTTGCTGTTATGGATAGTCTATACGCACCCTTTTACATGGACACCTAGCCTACCTCATCATGCAATCTCCTTACTTACCTATATATATATATATGTTATATGTATTTCCCACTTAAATCCTTCTGTAAATTCTCTGATACTCACCGTTTAGCTTTTGCAAATTACAATGGAAAGTCCTAGTGTATCTGGGCTTTAAGAAAACTTAAAGCGTGGTAATACTGCCGGCGCTTTTCTTCTCCGTTGTTTAGGCTAATTTAATGTTTTGATTCAAGAACTAATTCAATCAAAATAATAGCTTCCATCTTTTTGTTCCATCTAATGTTGATTTATTCAGTCTAAATCAGGATCCAAGAATAAAAATTGCTTGGTTTCAATTGTGTGATGTGGGTGGATACGAACGAAGAAATTAACACCCATAATTACATACAACAATTTAGATTCATGTTTATTACATTTGTATTTAAACAATTGATGTGTTGGAAAAAACAAATGAGTGATTATAGATCTGGACCTCAACGTTTCAAACAAAATCCAGTTTGGCAGGCTCATAATTTCCTCTTCAACAATTTTCTTTTTTGGAGCCTCTAAAGCTGTAATCAGTTTTCTTTTTCTATTAATTATTATTATTGAATATAAATTTATATATGGTTAGTTAAAGTCATGGATCTGTATAGCAATAGCAGTTGGTCATAGATTTATGGGATTAATCAATTAACTATTTTATGTACAGAAATAGGTGAATATAGTTTGCTATATATATACACACGTGTGTTTGTGATAAGATAATAAAATAAAAATAATAAAAATAAATGAAAAACTAGAGATTAGGTTATGGATAAATTAGTAATAGAAGGTGGTAGGTGTTATGTTCAGTTGACAAATTTATAGCCATGCATGCACGTATACATACATTAAGACCCAAAATAAGATAAACAGAATCAAAAGCCAGTTCATCTATCCTTCCCTCTCTCGTTGATCTTCTTCATCCTCCTCCTGCAAATACCACAAAAACCTAAACCAGAAAACAATCAAGAAAATCCGTTTCTTTAAATATGCTAACGACCAGGAGAAGAAATAGAATTCTACTAATCCACCAGTTCTCCACCACCCAATAAGACTGGTTTCCTCTCTCCCTCTCCATTGTTCGCTGGGAGAGGGCGGGAGACAAGACGAGGAGAAGCTGGAAGTATTAGAAACAACCAAACCCATCAACGGAAAAACCAAAAAAAAAAAAAAAAAAAAACAGTTCTGAATTCGATGCAATTCTCAATCCCCTTTCCTCCCAATCTCATATGGATTTTTCTGCTAATCCCAATTTCGCTCCATCCTAATTCCTTTTCTAATTATAATTACGGAGGCAACGCCCAGGCCTCCTTCGAAGGGAATAGTTGCAGAGGAGAAGGGCAGAGGGATCTCCGTTGAAAATCGATGCTATTCTCAACCTCAATCCTTCTAAAAAATTTATGGGTATTCTTTATTTTGATCATTTCCATTTGGGTGTCTCCTTCTTTTTCTGATCCTCTCCTCTTTGAAGATTATCTTCTTTGTGGACCCAAACAGATATCCTCTAGCTACAAATTAAGTTGGAATTTTCTTAGAGTCATGGGTTCAATCAACGTTAAGATCTCTAATGGAAACAACTGGGCTTCTTCATATGTTACCAGTCCATTCCCAGGCATTTTCGGTTTATTCCAATGCCAGGGCGATCTCTCCAGATCTGAATGCATTCACTGTTTCAACGAAAGCAGAGAGAAGCTCGATTCTTGCCTCCCTGCAGAATATGGACGTCTATATACAGACGGTTGTTTTCTCCGTTTCGACACGTATAATTTCCTGGGCGAACAGGTGAATCCAATTTTCGATAGAGTTGAGTGTAATGGAGTGAAAATGCATTCTCCAATGGAGGATTCCATGGACAGGGAATTCCAGAGTACGCTTGATCAAGCTTTTGTTAATGTTACCCAAAGAGCACCTAAGAACAAAGGGTTTGGTGTGGCGAAAGTTGGGGGAGAGACAGTGACTGTTTACACCATGGCTCAATGCTGGAGAACTCTCAGCGAGAATGACTGTAGAGATTGCCTGTTACAAGCCAAATCTGGGTTAAGAACATGTGTTCCAAATTCAGAGGGTAGAGCTCTCTTCACCGGTTGCTTTTTGAGGTATTCCACGGCCAGATTCTATGATGATGTGGTGGAAGAGTTCTCCGATCCCTGTAAAAATCTCTTTTACACTTAATTGATTTCTCTTGATCAAATCTTTTTTTTCGGTGGACTAATATGAAATTTTTCTCGCGCAGTTATGAGCAATAGACAGATAGTAATCTTTATTTCCATGGCGATTGCAGTTTCTGCACTTACTTTTTTTGGTGCTTACATCGGCTACAAAAGATTATCAAAGAAGAAGGAAGGTAATACATATATATATTAATTTCAGTTTTCTTTTCATACAAGTTTTGAGAGAAAACTTTCTCTTCTCTGTATTTATGGGGGACTTTTTTCTTTGTTTGTGTCCTGAATCAGGGTTGAATGGTTCAGTAGAGAGTTCAGGTCATGAAAGCAAATACAGCTTGAATTTTGAGTACGAAACACTTGACAAAGCAACTAATCATTTCAAAGATTCAATGAAATTAGGGCAGGGAGGAGCTGGGTCAGTCTTCAAAGGGATTCTCCCTAATGGAAAAACAGTTGCTGTTAAGAGATTGTTCTTCAATACAAGGCAATGGGTTGACCAGTTCTTCAATGAAGTCAACTTAATCAGTGGAATTCAACACAAAAATCTTGTAGCTCTTATGGGTTGCAGCATTGAAGGTCCAGAGAGTCTTCTAGTCTATGAATATGTACCCAATAGAAGCCTTGATCAAATCCTTTTTGGTAACTAATTAATTATTTTGCCCAATTTTCTCAAATTATATAATATACATATATATATATCTTGAAGAAGAAGAAGATGATGACTGTGAAAAACTTGATTTGAATGCAGTGAAGAACACAATCCATATCTTGAGCTGGAGACAGCGTTTCAATATAATCATAGGAACAGCTGAAGGATTAGCATATCTTCATGGAGGTTGTGGAGCTAAAATCATACATAGAGACATAAAAACCAGTAATATTCTACTTGATGAGAATCTCACTCCCAAAATTGCTGATTTTGGATTGGTTCGATGTGTTGCTGCTGATAAATCTCACGTTAGTACTGGCATTGCAGGAACACTGTAAGCATTCTTCTTTCTAGTTAATTACATTCTATATTTTAAACATAAACTAAACATATATGTATAATTAATTATATCTAAAGAATTGAGTGATGTGTTGCAGGGGATATATGGCTCCTGAATACCTTGTCCGTGGCCAATTAACAGAGAAGGCAGATGTTTATGCCTTTGGAGTTCTGGCACTTGAAGTAGCAACTGGTAAAAAGAACAGTGTTTTCTCACAAGGCTCTAACTCAACTTTATACACTGTAAGATTTCATCTTTAATATCAACCATTTGTTCAAAAATCCCATTTAAGATATCATATTCATACATACATATTCACATATATATATATATATATATATATTAAAACAATGAGAACATTATAGTAGACTCAGTTTAGTGTTCAAAAATACTAATCGTTGCATTTATTTTTACTTAATAACACTACTAACCGGCTATGCAAAATATTATAAACTCTCCTGTTAAATGGTTCCAAATAAACAAAACTAAAATTCAGTACAAACAGAATCTTCAGTCCAACATGGAAATGACTTTGAGACTGGTTTTGATACTATTCTAAAACCACAAGTACGCGTTAGGATCGTGATCGCCTTATTGCTTGAACTACTGGTTATTTAATGTTTTTAAGATTTTTAAGAAATAAATATACACCTACTTCTTCTTTGTAGCACTGAGGTAGCATAATTTGGTGTTCTGGGTCAGGTGTGGAAACATTACAGGAGAAAAACTCTTACTCAAGCTATTGATCCTGGGTTGAATGGCAAGTTTTTGGAGGAAGAGGCATTAAAAGTGCTTCAAATTGGGTTACTTTGCACTCAAACTTCAGTTTCTCAAAGGCCATTGATGTCTGAAATAGTTGAGATGCTAACACATGATGATTATATAGTTCCATCTCCAACACAACCTCCTTTCTTGAATTCCAGCGTGTTAACTCCAGATGACACCACCCAAACTTCTACTTTTATGGACAGTTCAGATTTTGAAGGCCAAATAAGAACATATAAAGATCCTAAAACTAATCATGTTGAAGGATATGAACCAAGATAGTGAAGTAAGGGACTGAACCTTTTTTCAATTTACGAACATTGATTTACTTGAAAGAAATTATTAGGTTGGAGAATAGTAGAGCTTCAAATTGATTGTTATACCATTTTAGAAACAAAATCTTGAATGCACGAGATCAATGACAATCGACTCAGAAGAGAATGTTATCGATTAGATTGGTAGAAGTAGGATTTAAGGTTTGTAATTATTACTGTATGGGTAAGTATTAGGATGTGAATTTTTGTTAAAGATGAGAATGTAGAGAAGGTGATTATTTATTTGTTTTTATTTTTTCATACCTTTGAGATGTAGAAAAAGAATATTAGAATAGGTTTTTCTTTCCTTTTATCAGAATTTACTTGTGGGGGTTATTTTACCCCTTAATGACACCTATAGTTACATGTACAGTTGTTTGTAATTTTCATTTTATTATTATTATTTGTTTTCTTTGCTAAATACAGTTGCCTGTATTTAGTTTTAAATTGTCCAATAGGGATGCTTATATCATATACTTAAATATGTATTGAGAGAATTTCTTAGTTGAGTGAATGAGGTATTGGAGACTGTACACATAAAGATAAATCATTATATGTCATTATTAACTCTTGTAATAATATATGTTATATTGTTTTTATTCATTTCGTTTTTGAATAAAATCTTGAATTGATTTGTTTATTCATTTTAGGGAATTACCGAGTGATAAATAAGTCATCTAATATTTACTTGGCTTCACATCCAAAATTATTTACATCAATTAACAAAATGACTCAATCATAAATCTTAAATTAATTTTCACTATTTAATTTTTTAATAAAAAAATTTGTTGATTAACAAATAACAATAAATTTTATATAAAAAAGTTCATTATCTAAATTATTAAAAAAAGAGTTTTTAAGTGAATAATAATAATAATAATAATAATGATAATGATGATACTATACCGATTACCTATATGTCAGAACCTCTAAATTAAGTAAAGGCCAAAAACAACATCACATCTGAGCATCTCAGCCTATAAGCGAGATAGTGCCAAATCCATCATGGGAAATTCTACTTAAATTTAAATCTAGAGACAACTTAGAATATGACATGGTCTCTCATGTTTCCTTTTTTTTTTTAAATAAAAAATATAATTTTGATTTTCAGTTGGCTTTAGCTTGTAAGTTGAGGAAGATGTGGATTCGTCAAGAAGAGTTTGACAAATGACAACGTCTTTGGAGTATTAGCCATGAGTTTGAGCTCTAGATAAACATCTTCTCCTATCAACTTGAAGTTCTCTCAGTCTTGGAGGGAACAATGTCCGAGCGAAGACATTCAAGACGATTAAGGTTTCGTCTTCTCTAATCCCCTGCCACATCACATATTCTTAAAGAATGTATACACATATGTGCATACATATGTGTATATTTTATGTGAGTTGACAACTGATGATCACATTTTGTTGTGCAATTCTTTATTTTTGTTCATTGCGAAACTTATAATATTTCATTCTCTTTTAAATTTCCTTTTGATTTGTTTGGCTTGTGAGATAAAGAACGAATATTAAGTTGTTTAGGGAATAAACTATTTCAACATCTATAAATTTATGTAGTTTGTTTGTTGACATCTTGAATTTTGATTCTCGTTTTAGTTGATATTGTTAAAATTTTATTATATATTTAGGAGTTATTAGTTTATCTTTACATCTGGTATCTGAGCTAGAAAAAGAAAAAAAAGTAACAATTTTTTGTTTTGCAACAACAGTAATGGCGTCGAAGAATATTTATGTGTAACCTGCAATCCCTTGTTTTGATGACCATTATGATCATTGGAGCATGTTAATAGAGAATTTTATCCAATCCAAAAAATACTAGAGTATCATGAAAATAGAAGTTCCTGAACTAGTCTTTGGAGTGATGTTGACGGAAGCTCAACAGAAGAAAATAGAAGAACAAAAACTGAAGGATCTCAAGGCAAAAAAAATTATCTATTTTAAGCAATTGATCGTGCCATTTAAGAAATATTTCTCCAAGATACAAATAAATTTGGGATTTTATGAAGAAAAAATATCAAGGCACAAAGGTAAAGCGGTAGCAGATTCAAACACTTCGCAAAGAATTTGGAATTATTCACGTGAACCACAGTGAGTCTATTAATGAGTATTTCTCAAAAATATTGAGCATAGTAAACAAGATGTGTATCCACAATGAAAAAATAGAAGATTTCAATGTGGTGGAGAAGAGTCTTAGTTCAATGGCTCTAAAATTCTCTTATATTATATACTCTATTAAGGAGTCAACAAAGCTTGATGAACTTTCTGCTAATGAATTGTAAAGTTTATTACTATTACATGAGTAGAGAATAACAACAGCTTTACCTAAGGAGCAAGCCTTGAAGGCTTCGACTCGTGAAATTTTTACAAAGAGAGGATCAAGTGGACCTGGTTGAGGCCGTGGACGTAGACAAAGGAGAAGTAGAGGTACTAACACATTAGAATCTCAAAATAGAGGTAAAAGAAATGATCACCATAGTGAAACAAAATTTAACAAGTCCAATATTGAGTATTATCGCTGTCACAAGTTCAATCATTACAAGTCTAAATGCACTATGAACTTATATTTCAACAAATAGGAGCAATCCAACTTTGTAGAGAAATAAGAGTGAGAAACACTCTTGATGACTTTCTACGTCAAGGAAGACAAACATAAGCCAGATGTCTGGTATTTGGACATATAATTCAACAATCGTATATGCAGTAGTAAGTCATTTTTCTCTCGTTTAAATAAAGATTTTCATACTAATGTGAGCTTTGGTGATCATTCTAAAGTCAGTGTTATGGGAAATGGTGATGTTCAAATTAGGATTAAAGAAAATAATATTGAAACTATATTAAATATTTTTTGTATTCCTAACTTTAAAAGTACTTTGTCAAGTGTGGGATAGCTGTAAGAAAAAAGACTGAGATTATAATAAAAGGAGTTTGTGAAGTTCACGATCTTAAAAGGGGTTTAATTGCTCATGTCAAGATGACATCAAATAAGTTATTTCCGCTGCGACTCTATATCATCTAAACTTGCCTTCTGAACAAGATGAACAATCAAATAATGCTATGACATTTTCGTTATGACCACCTAAACTTCAATAGATTGAAGACTCTTTCTCAATAAAACATGGTGATTGGTGTACCTCAGATTGTTCTCCCTTCCAACCTATGTGAAGAATGTGTTCTTGGCAAACAACAATTGGGAGCAATTCCCAAAAAAAGGCATGGAGAGCTAAAAAATCACTAGAATTGATTCATTTCGATGTTGTAGTCCTATTAATCCTGTATTAAATGGCAAAAATAAATAATTTATTTTTTTATTAATTATTATTGTTAAAAGATATGGGTATACTTTTTGTAAGAAAAAATCTGAAGTTTTAATGACATTTAAAAGTTTTAAAGCTCAAGTGGAGAATGAAGCAGAGACAACGTTTAAAACGCTCTGCACTGACCATGGTGGTGAATACATGTTCCGCGAATTCTTAAAATTTTATAATGAGTAGGGAATTTGGAGACAAGTGACAACATGTTATACACCTCAATAAACAATATAGCAGAGAGGAAAAAGCAAACCATTCTAACATTGTTAGATAAGAGTGGTGATTATCTGGCTATCAGTGATAGAGGTGAACGTATTATATTCGGAAGGAAGAATAAAAAAGATGTGAGAATCTTGTGCAAACTTTTGAATTCTGTTAGATACGTTCAATATTAAATTAGTGAAATATCTTTTGAAATTATTTCAGGTTATCTTTTGTTTAGACTGATAGCTTTATGATCCTTTTTATCATTGATTATTGGCTTCTTAGACTCCAAGTCAGCACCGTTCTAGGTATCAATTGGAGCAATTAGATTTTATCTCAACTCGGCATCCTGAGTATCAATACAAGACTGAGTTTCAGAGCCATGAGCCTGAGGTATGTTTTTAATAATTTAAAAGTGCAATTTTAAGCTACGTTGTATTTCTTGTTGTCTGTAAAGTGCTTCATATATTCTTGTTGCATGCATATGTTGTAGGTCCTGATGATATTACGTTTCCTATAGTTTGATTACCTGAAGAGTTTAGAGATTGAATAGAAGATCAACAAAGTAAGATGGTGCGCTGCCACAAATGATTCCCTGCTTATTCTTTCAACAAATGATAAAACGATTAAGTTGTGGAAAAATGATTTTAATTTCTTATCCATATCATGCAGTGCTTCAAAAGTTAAAAGTTACCTGGAAACTGATCAATCAACTATGGATGTTATCATTAAAGAAATTGAGAAGTTGGGATAGTAAAAGGATTTGTCATTTAGTGGTTTAATGTTGAACTTGTTACTATAATTTCATCTTTTTTCTGTAATTTTTTTTTTATCAAGATGATTTTCGTTATTTGTTTACAGCTGATATTTAGGAAAAATTCTCAGTTTGACAAAACAAGAAATAGGTGGTAGCCAATAAGTAAAAATGATTTGGTGGCTATGAGGGAGAGAAACTCCTTGCAATTGATTGAACTCAAATATTTATAGCATAAATAGTTATTTTTCTATCAATGATATAATAATCATGAAGAGTAGGCAATGAAAGCCTTTATGTGGTTGTCTTAGTGGTCTAAAGGTGAATTCTTGGTTCAATTTAGGGTGGATTTATTTGTCTTAGTTGTCTTAGGGGATGAGATGTGTGTTCAACTTCCTAGTCATACCTGAATTGATTTATATAGTGGATAGTGGTAATTGATAAAAATTTATCTGTAAATGATTTAATTTAAAATTAAGAAATGCCTAATAGTACTAAATTTTGGGAGAGCTAGGTGTCTATTTTATTCTTTATTCATTGAACTTCTACTGCTATCTTAGTGCATTTTGCTACTATGGTGGAAGGCCATGATTATTCTAGACAACTTTATTATTACATTGGTTAAGAATTTAAATCTTATTGGAAAAAGTTTTAAGCACTAGAGGTGCAATCCAAAATCATGTCTATTCCATACTAGGTCACCATGGCTAAAATGGCCTTTATTTCTTTTGTTTATCTTTTGTTTTCATGCCATGGTTACTAGGTTAAGGATCAAAAGATGAAGAAGATAAATTCTCTTTATACGTTCAAAACATTCTCTTTTAGCGAAAAAGAGTTTTATGAGTGGGCAAGATTTATCATCTCTTTCAAATGGTCTGCCAGAATGGTCAGAGACAGCAAAAAATATGTTCCCATCTCAAGAAATTCTTACCAAAGTATGGATTTGAAACGTAATATCATAAAATTCTCTAGATTTTTATATCTACATTGGTTTTGCAGTTTGTTATGTTTTACTCATTGTACAGTAAGTTAAAATTAGTTTGTTATATCAGTAGATTGCCAGGGACCAATCTGTATGCTCTCAATCTATTATCACTCACTGCTTTTTTCAGCTTTCTCTTGATCCCTCCCTCGTCATCGCGTTTCAACCACTCTTCCCTCTCTCCCTCTCGACCTCTCTAGCCTACACAACTGTTTCTCTACCTCTATCTTGAAACTACTTTTCAACTGAGGATCCACTGTTATCCCTCCTTTTCAGCTACCTACTGTAGACAATTATTGCAAATTAGTCATAACCGAAGATGAAATAACGGAAGAAAGAAAAAGGGCCAAGGGGGTTAATGGCAGGCACAGACAGCATTGTTTTACAATGGGGAGAAGAAGACACCTTTTTTAAATAAGCATAGATTCTAGAAGCCAAAAAGACACATGACCCTATTAAGTATTATAGATTCCTTTCATAGAAATCAATCCCACTACAGATTGCTTAACAACTGAACACTTAAACTAAGCTCAAATTTGCTTGATGCAACCTGGAAAACAATTGAACTAGCCCCAAAGAAAACCTCCAGGAAAGCAGTCATTCATATAAAAAGAAGATTAACCTAAGCTAAAAATCAGCACAATAAATCTACGACAAGGATAAGTTTGCCATCACAAAACATGAAGATAAATGGTTGAAGGCATATAGAAGTAAAATAACTAAATGGAAATATCACAAGGGAAGCTAAGATAGCCCTTTCTGGGTTGGTGGAGACTGAAGATTCTAGAGCAAGCAGTGGCTTTAATTCTCACAAAAAGAAGAGCACCAAGTTGAGAAGACTGTGATGGAAGATGAGGCAGCTGAACGGATCCGTTGATAGTGATGACAGTGGTGCGAGTGGGAGAGGAGGAAGGCTTCTACCTGAGACAAAAGAAAAAAACGAGTCATCGAACAGAGGTATTTTACACAGATTAAGTCCGCCAGACACAACACCAACATGAATTTCTCAGAGAAATTTATACAAACATATTATTTCTAGAGATATAATTTTCATACTCAAAATTTAATTATTCGTATAATATATTAAATACATTATTATTTGATAATTTATTTTAATATATGATAATAATTATTATTATCATATTTATTATTTTTTTATTTAATTTATATGATAAATTTTTTAATTAAATTTAAAAATTTTACATAGAGATGAAGATCTTTATAATGAGAGTAAATTTTTTTCTGATTTAATATAAAATATTATTAGTTATTGAATAATCAAAATAATACATTAATGATCTGGTAAAACTACTATATACGTGATAATTTATATAAAATAAAAATTAGTTGATTTAATTAACTAAATCACATATATAAATGATGTATATGAAGATATGATTATTGAACCAACCCAATTAAAAATTTTTAATTGATAATATTATCTTAAACTGTCAATATAATATTCTCTTAAAATGATGAGATGTAAAAATTTCTTTTGATATGAGATTATCATATTAATTAATAATGCATTTATCATACTTTGATTCTATACATTTATAATCATAGAAGTATAATTGAAATGATATTAGATGTGATTAAATACTTAAAAAATTAGTAATTAATTAAGATGAAATCCGTCGAATTTGGTAATAAGTTTAAATTTTATATTATCATTTATTATAACTATTAAATTAATACATTGAACAAAAAAATTAAATGAAAGAATAAAATAGTTTTTTATATCATTCATTAGTCAATTATAATTGGTATAAAACATGGTTAGTTACTTAATGAGATTTGACAAACAAACTCCCCTTACCAACGTCGAAATATATAAAAAAGAAGGTCTTTCTCTCTTGTTTAACCTAATAAGATAAGCATCAAAGCCCAGCAACTTGTTGGGAGTAAGGACTAAAAAGAGCTCTTTGTATAGGTTGGGTTTGCTGGTTCCCGGGAACATTTGACTCCACTAAGTTAAATCATATTATAGGGTCAACACATAATAATAATGACAGAAATAAATATTACATAATTATTTAACAGGTTATTAAGAGTAATTATATACTTTATGTTATCTGGTCATTAAAGAGGATTGCTAAACACCAACTTTGATTATTAAATTAGTTTGACCAATTTATTTGCAATTTAATATTGAATTTATGAGATCACACAATAAACAGTATTCCGACTTTTGCTAAATAGATTAATTATTTTAATTATTTAATAATTAAATTAAAAATTTTAATTTAATTAAATAAATAAAATTTTTAATATAAATAAAATATTATTATATTTTTTGCTAGTACATAAAATATAATTAATATTAGAGACAAATTAAATTTGGCCACACTTGCATCGGTCCCTGCGATAAAACAACCCTAGGGCCCTTGGTGGGCCAAAAAATCACGAAAAACCGAAACTTACCGGCGGCGGTGCTTTCGGGTGCGGTGGCTCCTCCGGCGTGAGTTGCATTTTGATGTTTGGCTCTGATCAACCTGTAGAGAAGAGAACGATGATCACAGTGGTATAAAAATTGCATCGAACGGAGGCCGGGAAGGGCCTCATCGGAGGCAAAAATCGAAGAGGGGCGCGGCGGCGCCGCTGGGCTTCGGCTAGGTTTTTCGGCCGTTTGGCAGGTGGTTTGGCTCCAGTTTGGCCACAGGCGGACTCAGCATCGAAAAACGAGCAAGGGGGAGAAAATTTACCTCGATCGGCGGTCGGAAACTTCCCCGGTGCGGTGGCGAGTGGCGGCGGCCGGCTCCTCCGGCGTCTGGTTCTTCTTCTCCGGCGAGGCACAGGCAGCTAGGGTTTTTGTGGTCAGGTGTGGGTGGGGTTATTTATACCCTTTGCCTTTTAATCTCAACCGTCCATCAAGATTAAATCTGAACCGTTCGATCGCAATTTAATTGGGATTAAATCTGGGCCGTCCATCGTGATGCAATTTGGGCCGTCTGTGCCTGATGAAATCTGGGTCGTCCGTGCACGTGAATCTGGGCCGTCCGTGCGCATGTTTGATCTGGGCCGTCTGTGCGCGCGGGAATGGATCTGGGCTGTCTGATCGCGCGCACGCGGATCGCCCACGTGGCCCGTCCCCTGGTCAGCGTTTCCTTGCCACGTGGCACGTCTTGGTTAGCCGGGGCTACTGACCGGGCTACTGAAGGTTTAATAATTGATAATTGTGTTTTGTAAGAACTAGAAAAACCCTAACAATAATTACGGGTTATTAGTTGTTTCGAAAAACTAATTAGCGTACGTTTGCCCTAAGCTCGTATGTGTTGCTTATTTATTTTTTTGTACTGCCCAAATTGCTTCTTGTTCTACCGTATGATTAAAGTATCACATTTAATTGCTTTCTCATTATTGATTGTCTGATTATAATTCTTATATGATTGACTATGTTGAAAATAAAAGGCCCTGAGTACGTTTCTTGATTATTAAGGTATGAAGTTGTATTATTTGCATACATATCATTTAATTAATATGTGAATATGATATGAGAAGTTGGTATGCACTTGGTGTTTGTTTTGTTGATGGAGATCTTTATGTGAAAGGCTTACTGGGTATCTTGGAAAAGGATGGACGGACCCGGTACATAGAGAACTCTACTGTAAGCGTTACCTCAATTGGAGGGGGCTGAGAAGTCCCTAGATGGGATATCGAGGGTATAGAATGTTTGACGCCTATTACCGGACGAGGTATGGGAACGACCAGTTAATTGATAAATTTGGTTATTTAGTTCACACGTAAGGGGACATCCTTATAGACCCCCAGAAGTACCAGTAAGTAGGTAAGAAAGGAAAATTATCATTTTTGTTCACTTGTGTGTGAAATTAAAAAGTTGTATGGATATTAATCTTCATAGGTTGATTTTTGAAAAACTCATAACGATAAGTATCGAATAAAAAGTTTTAAAGTTAAATGTATTTACTTAAATTAAGGGCTCCATTAGTTGTTTTGTGAGTTTTACTATTATTTATTTTCTGTATCAGTGATTAGCGTGATATTTTTACTGGTTAGTGTAGCTCACTATTCTATTAATCATTTTAGATAAATAGAACCAAGATCTAGATATTGATAAGCAAGAAGGTTGTGAGTAGTTTACCTTCTAAACTCCTTCAAGAGCTAATGGAGGTTAACCCCTAGGATATTTATGTAACAGCCCCGGAAATTTAAATGAAATATATGTATTAAAAATGTCAAATGCGGAAGCGTAATAAAAATTTTGATTAACATCCCTTATACAATAAACAAAACGTACTCAAAACATGAAAGAACAAACTAACTAAAAGAGATGCTCGATATAAGAACTATAAATATAGCTATGGAGTCTTTAGGCGTCCCTTTTGGCGTCTTCCTGCGGAACGGGCTCGGGAACAATGTCTTCCTGATCTGAAAAGGTTAAATAAGGAATGAGCTACACCAGCCCAGTAAGGACATCACACTATCTCACCGCCACGGAAGTAAAGGTGGGTAGAAAACAAAAATAACCAATGGAGTATAATTTATAACAAACTCGTTTATCAACATAAAAACATTTACTGTCCACTTACCTCGGTGAGATCCATGAAAACGACATATGAAAGCAATAACATTATCATCATCATGAAATCATATAAACTGTATAACATAATACTTACCACGCCTTTGCATTTCAATTATTAAACAACATATTTTCCTCATTTACCAGTCTAATAGTATCTATGGGGATCCATAGGGGTCCCGCTACCCGTGAACCCTTAACATTTGTAATCTGATTCTAGGACCGTCCCTATACCCCGTCCGGTATGGCGCCAAAACCATGAACCTCAATACCCCGTCTGGTATGAGGGTGAAACGGGCCGTCCCCATACCCCATCCGGTATGGGCGCCAAAATACATAAGGTCTCCATACCCCGTCCGGTATGAGAGACCCCGTTCCCGGTAGGGTTCCCTACGGACCCAGTCCGTCCACCATCTCCCAGGATATCTAGTCAGGCTATCCACATTATCCACTTATCAATTCACATAACCTTTTTGCCTTTTTCCTTAATCTCAATCATCCAATCATACACAACATGTAAACCAGTAATTGACACCAAACAAAACAGTACCGGGTTCACCATAATACAAACCATAATAAAAGAAACCATGATTCATGCATACGATATCATAACATAATTACATCAAATATCATGCTGCATTTAATACTGAAAATTAGATCAAATAATAACAGACCAACACTGTATCAGATTCGGGCTCCATTGGCAACCTTAATCAATTATACATCTATAAAGTCACAAAGTACCATTTAATTATTTATTTAGCTTTAATATCGTGATAGGAAACAGAGTGAGGGGTCCTTACGTATTTCGGGGTCTGAATTCGACTCTACAATCTGCTTACAGTCTGTCCCTAATTTCCCTGAATTTTTTTTGAGAAACTGAAACACACTACTGGTACCTGCACGTGTCCCAAAAAATCCCAAATCAGCCCTAGGGCCCCTTTCGGCCAATATCGCAATTCCGACACGGCGGCTCCGCTGTGCTCCGGTGACGGCGCTGTCGCTTGTGGCAGCGATTTGCCTCGGATTGGCCATTTTCGGCCAAATTCGGCAACACTTGCATCGGTCCCTGCGATAAAACAACTTTAGTGCCCTTGGTGGGCCAAAAAATCACGAAAAACTAAAACTTACCGGTGGCGGTGCTATCAGATGCGGCGGCTCCTCCGGCGTGAGTCGCGTTTTGATGTTTGGCTCCAATCAACCTGTAGAGAAAAGAACGGTGATCACAATGGTATAAAATTTGCATCGAACGGAGGCTGGGAAGGGCCTCATCGGAGGCAAAAATCGAGGAGGAGCGCGGCGGCGCCGCTGGGCTTCGGCTGGATTTTTCGGCCGTTTGGCCTGTGGTTTGGCTTTGGTTCGGCCATAGGCGGACTCAGGATCGAAAAACGAGCAAAGAGGAGAAAATTTACGTCGATTAGCAGTTGGAAACTTCCCCGGTGCGGCGGCGGGTGGCGGCGGCCGGCTCCTCCGGCGTCTGGTTCTTCTTCTCCGGCGAGGCACTGGCGGCTAGGGTTTTTGTGGTCAGGTGTGGGTGGGGTTATTTATACCCTTTGCCTTTTAATCACAACCGTCCATCAAGATTAAATTTGGACCGTTCGATCGCGATTTAATTGGGATTAAATCTTGGCCGTCCATCGTGATGCAATCTGGACTGTCCGTGCGCACGTTTGATATGGGCCGTCCGTGCACGCGGGAACAGATCTGGGCCGTCTGATCGCACGCACGCGGATCGCCCACGTGGCCGTCCCCTGGTCAGCGTTGCCTTGCCACGCAGCAGGTCCTGGTTGGCTGGGGCTGCTGACCGAGCCGCTGACGTGGCTGCTGGCGTGGTGCTGACGTGGCACAACTTTTTTAAATTATGTTTTGACCTCCAATTTCCAATTTTCTTTTCAAAAACACCCCCAGAATCCAAATTTTCACCCATTTTTCTCAAAATCAATTTCAATTAAATCCAAATAATATTTTTACTCAATTTTATCATTATTACTATTTTTATTTTTATAAAATTAAATTAAATTAATTAAAAAAAATTTAAATAATTACAAAATACAAATAGTAACACTTGGGTGTTACAATTTATCTATTTGCTTCAAATTATTTATTTATTTCTTTTTACGAGTCATTGTAGTAGGGATATTTCTGTAAGCCTATTGGATATTCTAATTTACTGTGTAAAGAATGTAAGTTTTAACATTATTATTTGCTTCTGCATTTAAATTATAAATTAATCTCCATTTAAATTTCAGGTCTTTATAGTTGGTATCAGAGTTGCGTTCCTTGGAACCATTCCTTGCACAAAGATTTGAAACATTTAAATATAACTCGACTCTTAACTATTCGTTGTGAAAAATAAGTACAAGGACATGAGGAGATGAAGACCCCCACTGAACAGGGCAGCCCGAGATGGATCCCTAGGGTGATGTCAATCGGCTCTTCGAGATCTTAAAGAGATTCATCTCTACCCAGCAGGCTAAGGAAGAGAGAAGGGAGCTGTCTGACCCTCTGCCACCGCCACAGTACAATCCGATGCCCCACCATACAACCAGGTGCCACCACAAGGTTACCTGGTCCCTCTCCAACATAATTCAGTTCCTCTTCAATAGGACTTGCCAGCATTGCGGCAAGGACCATGGGGACTGACCCTAGTATCGCCTCAACAACACCTGATGCATCTGCAAAAGTGCCCAGCACTATGCGAAAGAGTGTCTGCGGGATCCAAAATCAGCCTAGACCTATAGTCCAGGGCATGATTTATATCCTCACCTAGGAGGATATTGAACCTTACCCGGACGTGATATAGGGCAAGTGTAAGAAAAAAAATTGCATTTAAGAGATTCTTGTGGTATGAGATTCTCCGGACGTGTTCCCTGATGAATATCAGGACTGTTGGTGGATAGAAAAGTTGAATTTACAATATATCTTTAGCCTGACACCTGGTCTATCTCGATTTTCCCTTATCGCATGAGTCGTGTTGAGATGGAAGAGCTGAGAAAATAGATCAATGAATTGCAGGATAGTGGGTTCATCCGAATAGTGTGTTTTCTTGGGGTGCTGGAGTCACATTTGAAAGGAAATGTGATGGAATGTTAAAATTATATATATTGACTACAAAGGATTGAATATGGTCACAATCAAGAACAAGTACTCCCTCCCCAAAATTGATGACCTTTTTGACCAGTTGCAGGGTGCCCAAGTCTTCTCTAAAATAGACTTGCGTTCGGATTACCATCAGGTAAAGATTAGGGTAGAGGATATTCCCAAGACAAGTTTCAGAACTAGGTACAGACACTATGAGTTCCTAATCATGCCATTTGGACTAACTAACACACCAGCCATTTCTATAGACATGATGAATGAGATTTTCAGATAATTCCTAGATCAGTTCGTTATTGTGTTTATCGATGATATCCTGGTCTATTCAAAAAGTAGGGAGGAACATGCTCACCATTTGACTCAGGTTTTGTAAGTTCTCAGAGAGAAAAAATTGTATGCAAAATTGAGCAAGTGTGGGTTCTAGCTTGAGCATACTACCTTCCTAGGACACATCATATCAAGGGATGAAGTATCAGTGAACCTAAAAAAAGTTGAAATAGTACTTGGTTGGGAGAAATTGACCAAAGTTAAAGAGATTCGTAACTTTCTGAAAATGACAGGTTATTACTGCAGATTTGGGTAAAGATTTTCTAACCTAACTACTCCTTGAGTTGACTAACAAAAAAGAATGTTAAGTTTGTATGGAATGAGGATTGCGAAAAATGTTTTACGAAACTCAAGAAACGGTTGATTACTGCACACGCATTGACTTTACCGAATAAGACAAGTAGATATACAGTGCATAGTGATGCCTCCTATCTGGGGTTGGATTGTGTTCTGATGCAGCATGAGAAGGTTATAACCTATGGGTCTAGGTAGTTGAAGAGTTATGAGAAGAATTACCCAATCAACGACTTAGAACTTACCGCTATTATCCATGCCTCGAAGACTTGGCGCCACTATTTGTATGGGGAGACTTTTTATATTTATATTGACCATAAGAACTTGAAGCATATATTCACTCAGAAGGATTTCAACATGCGTAAGAGGTGTTGGATAGAACTCCTCAAGGACTACGATTGCAGTATTTTGTATCACTCAAGTAAGGGCAATGTGGTAGTCGACGTGCTCAGCAGAAAAAGTGTATGTATGTTGGCTCACTTAATGGTTTCTGAGTGCAGAGCAGTAGGGGCTACATAACAGATATGACTTCAGAATTTGAAGAGAGTTGCATGCTTGACCCACCTAACTGCCAACCTGAATTGATTCAGAGAATAAAGAAAACTCAATCCACCAATTCCACCCTAGTAATTCTCAAGAAGGATCCAGAACAGGGAGTAAATCCAGAATTTCGAGTCTTTACGATGGGTTACTCAAATTTTAGGACAGAGTGTATGTTTCAAGTGATAGCGAACTAAAAAGGGATTTCATAGCTCAACGTTCGCCATACATCCTGGAAGTATTAAAATGTATCAAAGTATGCGACCTCGATTTTAGTAAAGTGAGATAAAAAGAGAGATAGCTAACTTTGTCTCTAAGTGTCTGGTATGTTAATAGGTTAAGGTAGAGCATCAACGCCTAGACGAGCTATTTCAACCATTACTGATTCTATAGCAGAAGTGGGAACATATCACAATGGAATTTGTGACAGGGTTGCCTAATGCATGTTCAAGACATAATGTTATCTGGGTAATTATCAACCAACTCACCAAGTCTTCTCACTTTTTGGCTATCAAGATGACCGATCCTTTAAACAAGCTAGCAAGAATATATATTTGAGAGATTTTCATATTACATGGAGTTTCAGTGACAGTGGTATCTAACAGAGATCCCAGGTTCACTTCCCAGTTTTGGTATAGTTTTCAGTAAACTATAGGGACGAAACTATCCATTAGTACCGCATTCCATCCTCAAATCAATGAACAATTAAAGAGGATGATTCATACCCTAGAAGATATACTCCGAGCTTGTGTTCTAGACTTCATGGGTCATTGGGATGATCACTTACCATTAATAGAGTTCGCCTATGATAATAGCTACCAAGCAAGCATCGACATTGCCTCGTATGAGGTATTATATGGTTGACCCTGTAGGTCGCTGATCTGCTAGGAAGATGTGGACGATAAAAAATTATTTGACCCAGATCTTATTGAGGAAACTACAACCAAGATAGTTAAAATCAGAAAGAACATCCAGATAGCTTATAGTAGACAGAAGAGTTATGTAGACACCTAGAGGAGGGATTTGAAATTTGAGAAACACGATCGAGTGTTTCTTAAGGTCACCCCTTTTAAGGGGATCAGTAAGTTTGGAAAGAGAAGAAAATTAAATCCCCAGTTCATTAGGTAATTTGAGATCTTAGATAAGATTGGTGCGACCGCCTACAGTCTGTCACTACCTACAGAGCTGTCTAAAGTCTATAATGTGTTTCACGTGTCTATACTATGTAAGTACAACCCAGATCTCTCTTACATCCTGTCCTAAGAACCCCTTTCACTCCATGAGGATCTATCCTATGAGGAGGTGTCAGTAGGCATTGTAGATTCATCCATGCTATGAGCCTAAATAGGAAACAATCAAATGGTTCTCCTCGCTCTACGTCAACATAAATGAACAACACGGATCAAAGAGGAGAGGAGCATTTAAACTTCTTTTTATAGGGGAACCCAAACCCTAGCAGTTAACCCCCGCCGGAGAAGAAGAACCAGACATCGGAGAAGAAGGCCGATCGCTGACCACTGCCGCACTGGAGCCATCGCCACCTGCTAAAAAAAGTAAAATTTTTACTACCTACTTTCTAGCCTCTCTATGGCCATATCAGAATAAGAGGGATGACAGATGAGTCAGAAACTACAGACAAAGTCCAGCGGAGCTGCCGCAATCAAAACCAAAAAATCCCTTCGATGAACCCCTTTCTATTTTTCATTTCACGCGATTCTTTGTCTATTGTGTTCGTCGTTCCTTTTACAAGTTAGCTGGAGAAGAATCCCCAGCTGCGAAGAAGAACCAATGAAGTCGCCGCACTTAGAGACCCCTTTGCTAGTAAGTTCGAATTTTTAATTTTTCTAACAAATCGAGGCTTCTTAATGTGTTTGTTTGCATGGATACAAGTAAAACTAGCCAAAACTGGCAAAAACCAGCCAAAACTAGCTAAAACCAGCCAGCCTTAGGCAAACCACCATCGTGCTAAAATTCTAACATTAGCCAGAAAGGATTTTCGACATCAATTTGGGCTTTTGGGGTATTTTTAGTTGTGTGATAAATATTTTATATTCCTACAGAAAAATTCAAGAAATTCGAGACCCGTTAAGAGGTGTAGTAGACAACACGATATCTTGAAACACCAATCCAGATAAGGATACCTCACCCTATTATCTATTACGGTAAATGGAGGCTTAATAATTGATAATTGTATTTTGTAAGAACTAGAAAAATCCTAACAATAATTACAGGTCACTAATGGAGCCAAAAAATTGGTCAGTGTGTGTTTGTCCTAAGCTTGTCTGTGTTGCTTATTTATTTTCTTGTACTGCCCAAATTGTTTGTTATTCTGCCGTATGATTTAAATTATCATATTTAATTATTTTCTCGTTATTGATTGCCTGATTGTAATTCTTATTTGATTAATTGAGTTGAAAATAAATGCTCTGAATACGTTTCTTGATTATTAATGTATGAAGTTGTATTTCTTGCATAAATGTCATTTAATTAATATGTGAATATGATATGAGAGGTTGGTATGCACTTGGTGTTTATTTTGTTGATGGAGATATTTATGTGAAAGGCTTACTGGGTATCCTAGGAAAGGGTGAACGAGCCTGGTACATAAGAAACTCTATCGTGAGCGTTACTTCAGTCGAACGGGGCTAAGAAGTTCCATACCGGAAAGGTTTGGGAGATCTGGTTCACCCTCATATCGGACGGTGTGTCGAGACGATGGAATGTTTGGTGCCCATTACTGGATATGGTATGGGGACGGCCAGTTAATTGATAAATTTGAATATTTGGTTCACACGTAGAGGGACATTCCTATGGACCCCCAGAGGTACCAGTAAGTAAGCAAGAAAGGAAAATTATCGTTTTTTATTCACTTTTGCATAAAATTGAAAAGTTGTATGGATACTTGTGTTAATAGGTTGATTTTTGGAAAACTTATAATGGTAAGTATCAAATAAAAAGTTTTAAAGTTAAATGTATTTACTTAAATTAAAGCCTTCATTAGTTGTTTTGTAATTTTTACCAACCTTTATTTTTCGTATTAGTAATTAGCGTGATATTCTTATTGGGCTAGTATAACTCACCATTCTATTAACCATTTCAGATCAGATGACTAGGATCTAGATCTTGATCAGTAAGAAGGTTGTGAGTAGTCTACCTCCTGAATCTCTTCAAGAGCTAGTGGAGGTTAATCCCTAGGACATTTATCTATTTGCTTTAAATCATTTATTTGTTTTTTTTTTACGAGTCACTATAGTAGGGACATTCCCGTAAACCTATTAGGTATTCTAATTTACTATGTAAGGAATGTAAACCCTAATGTTATTATTCGCTTCCGCATTTAAATTATAAATTCATCTCCATTTAAATTCTAAGCCTTTACAGTGATACCAACAGGAACAACCTGACAAATAGGATACTAATTGATATAGAACAATTTATGAAAGTTATATAAGGATACAATTGGTAAGAGTACATACCTTTAAAATATGTGTGAGAATTGACTTGATTACCAAGGGGATCATTCATATTGTTAGATGATTCTTTTATTCCATTAAATTGAAATATATATTTCTTAAAATTGTTAGATTTATTTAGTGAAAATATCATTTAGATAAAAGTTTATTTTTTTATAATATATGTAAATTTGTTCTTATATTGTTGCATTTTCTTTTCTTAATTTCAGATTTCTCGATATGTCTGTTATAGCACTAATTGACATACTTGGCTAATAAGTTAGTTGGACTAAATTATGATGATTGGTATCAAAACTTGAGAATTGTTTTCATGCATGAAAAACTTATCGATATAATTGATAAACTTACTAGAGAGACCCCACCACCTAAGGATGATGCTGAGGCAGTTAATGATTTTTAAAATTATCTGACAGATTGTCTTATTGCCAAATGCATTATTCTTTCTTCTATGAGTTCTGAACTCTAGAGGAAACATGGGAATATGGATCCCCATGCAATCATCGAGCATCTTAAAGAGATATATGGTGCACAGAGCAGGACAGCTAGATATCAGCTATCTAAGTCCCTTTTTAGATCCAAATGGACTGCTAACTCTTCAGTTGGGTCCCATGTTTTAAACATAATTGGTCTTATTAAAGAACTTCAAAAATTAAGGTGTATATGGGGTAAAGAGCTTTCTTAAGATTTAATGTTGCAGTCACTACCTGAGTCTTTTTTACAATTCATTATTAATTTTAATATGAATAAAATTGATTATGATCTTCATAAGATGGTCAATATGTTGATTGATTATGGGAATCAAATTGTATATGAGAAGAAGAAATGGATTGTCATATTGGTTGAAAACTCTTCTAATAAGAAGGATAAGGGTAAGAAGAAACCCAAAAAGAAGCCCACTGCACCTAAGGGTAGTGTGACCAAACCTAAAGGTAAGGAAAAAGTTGACCAATCTAATGCTGAATATTTCTTCTGCAAGATTGGAAGACAAACTACAAGGAGTATCTTACATCTTTGAAAGATAAGAAACAAGGTGAGACCTCAATGAAAAGTGTTTTCATGATTTCTTTGATTTCTATTAATTCATCTATATGGATATTTGTAACACCCAAAGATTTTTCTTTTATTTTTATTTTTATTTTATTTTATTTTAGAATTTTGTTTATTTTATTTTATTTTAATAATTAATTTATAAAGTTTTAATTTAATTTAATAGAAATAAAAATAATAATAATAATAAAATGGGGTAAAATTATTTTTGGGATTTAATTGAAATTGGATTTAGAAAAAATGGGTGAAAATTTAGATTCTTAGGGTGTTTTTGAAAAGAAAATCGAAAACCGGGAAGCCACGCGGGACGAAAACACGTGGGCGATCCGCGTGCGTGCGATCGGACGGCCCAGATCCATTCCCGCGGGCACGGACGGCCCAGATTAAAGGCGCGCGTGGACGGCCCAGATCTCACACGTGCAGACGATCCAGATTTGATCACACGAACGGTCCAGATCACATCGCGATGGACGGCCCAGATTTATTTTCAATTTAATCGCGATCGGACAGCCCATATTAAATCATAATGGACAGCTCAGATTAAATGGAGAGGGTTATAAATAATCGCATCTACACCCAACCCCAAACCCTAGCCGCCAGAACCCTCACTGGAGAAGACGACCCAGCCACCGGAGGAACCCGCCGCCGCACCGGAGGATTTTTCGGCCGCCAAACGAGGTAAAATTTCTCCCCTTCGCTTGTTTTTTGATGCTGAACCTCCCTGTGGCCAAATCAGAGCCAAACCACCAGCCAATTAGCCGAAAAACATCGCTGAAGCCCAGCTGCAGCGGCGCCGGTTTCCTCAGTTTTTACCTCCGATGAGCCCCTTCCTAGTTCCCATTCGATGTAATTTTTATACCACCGTGACCATTGTCCTTTTCTCTACAGGTTGACCGAAACAAAAAACCAAACCGCAACTCGTGCTGGAAGAGCCGTCGCACCCGAGAGCCCTGCCGCCGGTAAGCCTCGGTTTTCTATAATTTTTTGGCCCACCGAGGGCCCTAGGGGTGTTTTATCATAGGAAACAATACAAGTTTGGCCGAATTCAATCGAAAATGGCCAACCCAAGGTGGATCGCTGCCGTCGCCGGAGCACGGCGGAGCCGCCGTGCCGAAATTCCAAAATTGGTCGAAAGGGCCCTGGGTTTGATTTGAGGTTTTTTGGGGACATGTACAGGTACCGGAAGTGTGTTCCAGTTTCTTAAAAAAAAAATTCAGGAAATCTTGGGACTTCCCGTAGGCGCAATGAGAACCCGATTTCAGACTCCGAAATAAGTAAGGATCTCTCACCCTATTTTCTATCATGGTATTAAAGCTTAATAAATGATTAAACGGTATTTTATGAATTTATAGATATGTATAATTAATTAAGATTGCTAATGGGGCCCGAACCTGATGTATTTGTCGGTTTATTTCTGTTTGATGTATTTTACAGTCTAAATGCAGTATGGTGCTTGATGTCTGTGGTTTCGTATGCATGAATCACAGTTTCATTTATTATGCTTTGAATTATTGTGAACCCGATGTTGTGTTGCCTTATTTGGTGTCCATTACTGGTTTACGTGTTTATGTTTGATTGGATAATTGAGATTAAGAAAAGAATGAAAAACGGTATGTAAATTGATAAATAGATAATTTCGATAGCCTGACTAGATATCCTGGGAAATGGTGGACGGACCGGGTCCATAGGGAACCCTACCAGGAATGTGATTTTTTATATCAGACGGGGTAGGGAGACGTTATGTGTTTTGGCGCCCATACCGGATGGGGTATGGGAACGGCCCGTTTCACCCTCATACCGGACGGGGTATTGAGGTTTATAATTTTGGCGCCCATACTGGACGGGGTATGGGGACAGCCCTGGAATTAAGTTATTAATCTGAATAGTTCACGTGTAGCAAGGACCCCCTATGGATCCTCATGGATACTAGTAGGCTGATAAAAGAGAAAATTTGTTGCCTGATGATTGAAATACAAAAGCATGATATGTATTATGTTACAGAGTGTGCGTGATCTTATGAAATTTATGATGTAATTGTTTTAATAAATTGTTTTCATGAATCTCACTGAGGTAGGTGGACAGTAAAAAGTTTAATTATTGATAAATGAGTTTGTTATAAATTATGCTCTATTAGTCATTTTTGTTTTCTACTAACATTTACTTCTGTGATAGTGAGATAGTGTGATGTCTTTACTGGGCTAGTGTAGCTCATTCCTTACTTAACCATTTCAGATCAGGAGGACTTGGTTCCCAAGTCTGTTCTGCAGGAAGACGGCGAGTATAAGCCAAAAAATTTATTAGTTTTTCTTATAGCATTCATTCATAGTATTTCCTTTAAGTTAGTTTATTCTTTCATACGTTTAATTCGTTTTGGTTATTGTGTAAGGGATGTTAATTATAATCTATTTTATTTCACTTCCGCACTTAAAATAAATATATATACATTTCCTTTTAATTTCTGAGGTCGTTACAATATTAGATACCCCTAGTCATTTTAACATTAACAATACGTTGCAGGGACTATAAATTAATAGAAGATTGAAGAAATAAGAAGTTAATCTTTAAGTTAGGAATGATGCAAAACTTACAACCTTAGCTATAAGATCAATTTCTCTTAGGATGCCTACAGGTAAAATACTTTTGTTAAAGGATTGTTATTACGTTCCTAAATTTGTTTCGAACAAAATTTCAATATCTTTTTGGACCGACATAGTTTTCATATTATTTTGATAATGGAATTTGGTCTATTTATCATGGTGATGATTTATAAGTAAATGGTTATCTCCAACATGATATTTATGTATTTTCTTGTATGAATGAAAGTTCAATTTTGCATGTTTCTAGTCTTAGGAGAAAAAGATATGATCAAATAAATCATATTGGAGAGAAAAGAATAAGCAAGGTGTACAAGGAAGAATGAAGGTTACCTTGACAAATATGATTATGAATCATATCTAACTTGTGAATTTTGTCTCAAATAAAAAATGACCAAATCTCCATTTATTCAAAGTAGAGAAAGAGCTTCTGAATTATTGGGACTAATTCATACTGATATTTGTAGCCGCATGAAAGTTCGAGCCAGAGGAGAATATTCTTACTTCATCACATTCACTGATGATATGTCAAGATATGGATTTATGTATCTTGTGAAATATAAGTCTGAGTCTTTTAAAATGTTCAAAAAATTTCATAGTGAAATTGAGAAACAGATTGGCAAAAGCATTAAAGTATTAAGGTTTAATAGAGGAGGAGAATATTTTAGTGATAATTTTACTAGTAGCTCAAAATGAGTGAGGTTCTCTTACAGTCGACCCCTCCTAAAATACCACAACACAATGGTGTGTCAGAAAGAAGAAATCGAACCTTATTATATATGGTGAGATCAATTATGGTGTTTACATACTTTCTAATTAATTTATGGAGATATACTTTACGAAAACTGCAACATATTTGCTAAAAAAGTACCCACTAAGTCAGTTTCTACAACACCATATAAGATATGGAAAGGACATAAACCGAGCCTTACGCATGTTATAGTTTGGGGTTGTCTAGCTTATGTTAAGAGATTGCAAACTGATAAGCTTGAATCGAGATCTGATACGTGTAGATTCATTGAGTATCCTTAAGAAATAATGATATATTATTTCTATCACCAATCTGACCATAAAGTGTTTACGGCCAGATGAGCAACCTTTTTGAAAAGAAAATTTCTTTTATAAAAAAATCATGGTGAAAGAATTGAACTTGATGCAGTTCAAGAAACTAATGAATCAATACAAAAAGGGACAAAAAGGGAATCATGAGAAATAGGTTGAGCAACCTTTACTAGATATTTTGAAGATGAAAAGGAAGTTGCCATCTCTAATGGTTGAGGTTTAAGAACCAGTTAGTGAACCTATTCAAAATCAGAATGAACAACAACCTAATCTAGTATAAGGTGAGTAAGTTGTACACGAACATCTTAGAAGATCTGCTAGACAACACCGTACACCAGATAGGTTAAATCTAATGGTGTACGATGATGTATAAAATGAGGTTAATCATGATGATGATGACCTCAAGACCTATGAAGAGGCTATGCAAAGCTCTGATTCTGAGAAATGGATAAAGGCCATGAAATTTAAAATGGAATCCATGAAGGTCAACAAAGTTTGGACTTTGGTTGAAACTTCAAAAGATATAAAGCCTATTGGTTATAAATAAGTTTTTTAAGAAAAGTATTGGAGCAGACGAAAAGGTGGAGACCTATAAAGCCCGTCTTGTTGCTAAGGGATATCGTCAAAAAGAAGGAATCGATTACGACGAAACATTTTTTCTTATAACAATGTTCAAATTAATTCGGATTCTACTTGCTATAATTGCCTATTATGATTATGAGATTTGACAAATGGATGTGAAAACAACTTTCCTAAATGGTAAATTAGAAGATGATGTGTATATGACACGACTTGAAGGTTTTATATTCTTGTATGATCATAATAAAGTATGCAAGTTATAAAAATGCATTTATGGATTAAAGCAAGCATATTATAGTTGGAATATTCATTTTAACAAAATAATTAAAAAGTTCAATTTTGTTAGATGTTAAGAAGAACCTTGTGTGTACAAAAAGGTTAATGGGAGTACAATTATTTTTTTAGTGTTGTATGTTGATGATATATTATTTATTGGGAATGACATACCAGCATTACAAAATACTAAGATCTGGCTATCTGAACAATTCTCCATGAAAGACTTGGGAGAAGTAGTATATATATTAGGAATATAGAGTTATAGTAATAGATCTAAAAAGTTGCTTGAACTTTTCCAGTTTATGTACATTGACACCATTCTGAAGAGGTTTAATATGAAAAATTCCAAAAGGGGCTATCTACCAATAGACACTGAAATTACTCTCCATAGATAGAATTATCCTAAAACCTATGAAGAGAGAGAACACATGGGTAGAGTGTCGTATGTTAACGAAGTGGGAGCTATCATGTATACCATGATATGTACACGTCCTGATGTGGCTTATGCACTAGGAGTGACTAACCGATATCATGCGAATCCTGGTGAGGAGCATTAAAAAGTGGTAAAGACCATTCTTAAGTACTTGAGAAGAACTAAAGGCTAATTCCTTATATATAGAGAATCTGAGTTAAAATTGGAAGAACGTACCGATGCAAGTTTTACTTCAGATAAATATGATGACAATCTATATCTAGTTATGTGTTTACTTTAAATAGTGGTGCAGTGAGTTAGAAAAGTTTCAAACAAACTACGATAGCTGATTCGGTGACCAAAGCCAAATATATATAGCGGTAAGTGAAGCTACTAAGGAAGCTATTTGGATGAGGAAGTTATTAATTGAACTTGGTGTGGTTCCTTCAATAGAAGGTCCAGTTCCATTATTATGTGACAATATTGAAGCTACTGCTCAAGCAAAGGAGCCGAAAATGTATCAAAAATCCAAGCACATTCTGTAGAGGTACCACTTGATTAGAGAAATCATTGAACATTGGGCCATTAAAATTCAAAAAGTTGATGAAAAGGATAATGCAGTTGACTGATTCACTAATGCTCTAGGCACAAAGGAGTTTAATAAGCATAAGTGGAAGATGGGAATGAAGTATATAACAAATTAGATCTAGTGCAAGTGGAAGATTGTTAGGGATATAATTGTTATGCTCAAGATCATTCGTGTAATATATTAAATACATTATTTGTAACATCTTAAGCCCAGAATTTAGGCTCGGAATGACAAAATTTATTTTAATAATAATTTTTTTTAAAATTCATTTTAATTTTTTTTAGAATTTTTGAGCTATATGCATTTGAACACGTTTGAAACAATTTTTAAAAGTTAGAGCCAAATTATAAATAAAGGGAGGGTATATTTAAAAGAAAAATTGAAAAACATGGGCTAAATCGTAAAAAATAAAAATACGGCCACGTGGGATGACACGTTAGCAGCACGACGAATTATCGTGTGCCACGTGACGAACACGCCACCACGGTTCCATGCGGGCAATCCACATGCCAGACTGATTAAACGGCTCACGGCCTCTCTCGCACACGTGAATAGTTGAGATTGATTTTCTGAATAAGCTTGATCGAACGGTCCACATGCCTCCAATTAGATGATCCAGATCAATTCCCCCATTAGGCGCGATTGGATGGCTTGTGCTGCTCCACGTGTTCCTGCATGGACGATCTAGATCGAAGCCAAGGAGGTATTTAAACCTCACTACCTGGGATCCCCAAAACCCTAGCCACCAAGACCGCTGGAGAAGAAGAAAAAGAGCGGCTGAAAAGCGAACTAGTCGCTAGAGAAGAGGAATCGACCACCATCACCGTCGCACTGGAGACACAAATCGATGCCGGTAAGTGAATTTTTCTCCCATTTGTTCCGTTTTTCCATTCTAAACTACCCAAAACCCGTATCAACATTGGAAAACCTGAGGGGAAGCAAAAAACAGATGGCAAAGCTTAGTTGAACTGCCGTACCCAAAACTTAAAAACCACTCTGATGAGCCTGAACCCTTTTTTTGTTTCTTTTTATTTCTCAACCCTATGCCATTTAACATGTTTTTGGTGCAGGGTAACCGAAGGAAAATTGCGATTGTGAGAGAGAAGCGACAGAGATACCGCACCAGAAAACTAGAACTGCTAGTAAGTTTCGATTTTCTTCATTTTTCCACCAACAGAAGCTACCTAACCATGAATTATGCTGGTTTTCATCCAGAACTAGCTGAAACTAGCATGACCGAGAGGAGGAGCCATTATAGAAGGCAAAACTGGCGGCAGAGCACGGTGGCACTACCGTGCTGGAACACTAAACCAGCCTCACTGAGAATTTTGACCCTTTTTTGCCTTTTTTGTTTTGTATATTTCCATGATATTTGACGTAATTTTTTATTTTAGTGGAAAAATCTAAAAAAATTCAGGAACCGGAAACTGGCAGAAAGCATAGTAAAAAAGACAGTATTCTGAACACTGACCTGGGATAAGAATCCCTCACATTTGTTCCCATTATAACTAAATTAAAGTTAAATTAAGAATGAACATACAATTATAAATGTTTGGTGACCCTTAATTAATTAAATACAGGTCACCGATAGAGCAGGTAACCGATGAGTATATAATTATCGCTAGCTTATCTATGTAGCTTATTTGTTATTATACTACCTTAATTGCTTACTGTTACTTCATGTTACTTTAATTTATTAATTTTAATTACTTTTCTTGTCTATTTAGTCTACTCAAATCGTTTTCATATTTATTCTATTTTATCAATTTGCAACAAATGTCTTAATACGTTTTATTGAATCATTAAGTCTTAATCGACTATTAAATGATCGTTCCATTTTTTTGTAATTGTGAAATGTGAGTTCTGGACGTATTTGGTGGCTAAAATGAGAACTTGTATATTTAAGTAATGTTGTTAAATTTAAGGGCTTACCGGGTGTCATGAAAAAGGTTGTACGGACTTGGTACATAGGATAAACCTTACCGTGAACGTTACCCTCAGTCAGACGTGGTTGAAAAATTTCAGACCAGAAGGGGTTGAGAATTATTTTAATTACACTCATTACCGGACGAGGTATTGAGACGGTGGTGTGTTTGGAGCACTTTACCATATGGGGTATTGGGACAGCCGGTTAATTCATTGAATGTATATTTGGTACACGTGTGGTGGGAACTCCTATGGACCCCCAACGACACCGGTAAGTAAGTAAAAATGAACATACCTAATGCGAATTATTATTCTAATTCTTTTCTCCATAAATAACATCTGGGAACTTACAGGTGAGTGAGAAATTAATGTTTTCAATTAAATGAATTTATTTAAGAAAGAAAAATGAGATTCATTAGTTGTTATACAATTTCTACAAACTTTTAATTTTCTGTATCGGTGGTAAAGCGTTGATATTCTTACTGAGTTAGTGTAGCCCACCTCTTTATTATTAACCATTTCAGATCAGGACGACCAAGACTCGGATGCTAAATAGTAAAAAAACTAGCTGAAAGATTGCCTCCCATTTTTTCAGTTGCACAACGAAGGTTGATTACATAGATTTTTAAAATTACACTTTTCTTTCTTTTATGTTCCTTAAAAACATTTCCGTAGCTTTATTGGTATTCCAATTAAATTATGCAAGGAATGTAACCCTAAATTCTAAACTGCTTTTGCAAATTAATATCAGTATTATTTTATTACCTGCATTTTGGGCTTTTACATTATTATTTGACAATTTATTTTAATACATGGAAATAATATTTTTATTATTATATTTATTATTTTATTATTTTATTTATGTGATAAAGTTCTTGATTAAATTTAGATATTTTATATCAAAATGAAGATCTTGATAATGAAAATAAATTTTTTTATTATTTAATTTAAAATGTTCTTAGTCATTGGATCATCAAAATATGATATTAATGATCAAATAAAACTAATATATATGTGATAGACTCTACAAGATAAAAATTAGTTGATCTCATTAACTAAATTATATATATATATAATGCATATGGAGATATAATTATTGAACCGACCTAATTGAGAAGTCCTAATGGTTAATATTAACTTAAATTGTCAATATAATATTCTCTTAAAATGATAAGATGTAAAAATTTTCTTTGATTTGAGATCATCATAGTAATTAACAAGTCATTTATCTTAAATTTAAGATTTTAAGATTCATTAAAGTTATTTTTTGAAAAATATATTTTTTATTCTTACAGTGGAAGAACATGAAATTGCTAATCATTGATACTTTTACATAATAACACTATCAAGGCATACTCTGCTGTTAAATGGTTCAAAATAAACGAAACTAAATTTCAATACAAACAGAATATGCAATCTAACATGGAAATGAATTTATAAAATCACAAGTATGATAGAATTGTGGTCATCTTATCGCTTAGCTAGCTATTGATGTTCTTAAAATTTTCAAAAAATAAATATAGATTTACTTCTTCTATGTAGCACTAAGATAATATAATTATGGTGTTTTGTGTCAAGTGTGGAAGCATTTCAGGAGAAAATCTCTAACTCAAGCAATAGATCCCGGCTTGAATGGCAAGTTCTCGGAGCAAGAGACATTCAAAGTGCTTCAAATTGGGTTACTTTGTTATAATGTTATATGGAGTTAACACACTATCAAGGCATACTCTCCTGTTATATAATCATCATCATGTGTTACCCAAACTTCAGTTTCTCAAAGGCCATTGATGTATGAAATAGTTGAGATGCTAACACATGATGATTATATAGTTTCCTTCTTCGACACAACCTCCATTCTTGAATTCCAGTGTGTTAACTCCATATTACATTACTCAAACTTCTACTTTTATGAACAAATCAGATTTTGAAGACCAAACAAGATTAAATAATGATCTTAAAACTAATCATGTCGAAGGATCTGAGCCCAGATAGTGAAGTAAGGAACTACTTTCTTTTAATTTTGAATATTGATTTACCCATAAAGAATCATTTGGTTGGAAAAAAGTTATGCTTTGAATTGGGTCCGAATCAATTGTTATATCATTTTGGAAATAAAATCTTAAATGCACTAGATCAATAAACTCTTCATCTCTACTCCTCCGCCACTATCTGTTTCACTATCAGTAAATTTATGTAATTTGCTTGTTGAGAATCTGAATTTTGATGCTCGTTTTAGTTGATATTGTTTCCGCAATTAAGTTCGACAAGAGTGGTGAAAACCTCCAGGAAAACAATCCTTCATATTAAACTAAGCTTAAAAATCAGCGCGATAAATCTACAACAAGGGTAAGTTTGCAATCACAAAATATGAAGATAAATGGTTGAAGACATATAGAAGTAAAAAAACTAAATGGAAACATCACAAGGGAGAGGAAAGCTAAGATAGCCCTTTCTGGGTTGGTAGAGACTGAAGATTCCGGAGCAAGCGGTGGCTTTAATTGTCA
This sequence comes from Carica papaya, assembly GCF_054855325.1. Lineage (NCBI taxonomy): Eukaryota > Viridiplantae > Streptophyta > Magnoliopsida > Brassicales > Caricaceae > Carica > Carica papaya. The sequence goes on from NC_142317.1 coordinate 17,384,163, forward strand.
CAAAAAAAAAGATACTACCAAGTTGAGAAGACTGTGATGGAAGATCGGACAGCTGAAAGGATCCGTTGATAGTAATGCCAGTAGTGGGAATGGGAGAGAAAGAAAGCTGCTGCCTGAGACAAAAGAAAAAAATGAGTCATCGAACAGAGGTGTCTTATACAGATCAAGTCCACCATACACAACGCCAACATGAATTTCTCAGAGACATTTACGCAAACAGATTCTGACCAATCACTCAGTAACTGAGCCTAAAATAAAAGAGTTCTCAATAAATTACCTCCAAATGTCACGCGAAATGGAAGGATGAATTCTACTATTCTGTAGAATAAGATATGATTTGGTTAACTTTGTCGACTCGGAGAAAGAGAAGTTTTCCTTTCTTTCTAGAATTCGAAAAACAGAAAAGAGGAATGTCAATCCGAAACGTATACTGTGATAGCGATTAAATGCACAAAAGCTCAAATGTTACTAATCAGGAAGCTCAAGTTTGTGAAGATGATAATTTGATCAACATTGCTGGTCCAATGACACGTTCAAGAAAAAAGAAAATGTAAGAAGCCTTGAAGAATTTGATTAGCACAAGTCTTTCACTAGAATGCTCCAAAGCCCATAATGCGAAGTCCAGAATTGTGAATTTCATGACCATTTCAGATCATGGGCCAATAAGGGCTAATGGATCATATTGGGTTAATCAAGACAATCATTTTGGCCCATAATATGGCCTAAAATTAGTGCAAAAGCATAGCTAGTTTAAGACTACACTCTTTTATCAATTCTAGTCAACAATAATGGCTTGACTTTGAAGTTGAAGGACATCAATAAATTTAATCATTTATGAACAAGATTAGTGTCTTCAAAAGCATTAAAACTCTTCATTGGATGATGAAAAATCAGCATGGGGTAAAAAGAAGTCAGCCTTGGAAAAATAAATTCAAAAAAGACTAGAATCCCAAGTCATTAATTAGTCTTGAATTTTTCTTTATTAGTTTATATTTTCAAAGTTAATTTTAAGTAATTTACTTTTGAATTTCATGCTCCCAATGACCTATAAATAAGGATGCATCCTACTTGTAAAAATCAGATTGAAATTACGTACTTGTTAAGGGTTTTCCTTAATTTGCTAGTCTCTTTGAGCTAGTTTGTGTCTTGCAAGTTACTTGCAAAACTTATTGAGTTTATCAACTAGGATTCTTTTTCTTAGTTGTGGCACCTTGGCCTTTCTTCTTTCTCTTCTGTGATTCAAATGTGATAGGTTTAATATACCTATTATTGTTGGATTCATTATATTTAGGGGTGGGTAACAGTAATTCAATTTTTCTACCTTTTTGTGATTCAAAGGTGGTAGGTTTGATATACCTACTATTGTTGGGTTCAAATAGATTGGGTTGGGTTGTTTAGAAGATTTTTATAATTCTTTCCTTTGGTGTAATTCAAAGGTGTTGAGTTTGATATGCTCAATGTTGTTGAGTTCATCCAAGATTGAAGATTGGCTGGACTAGATCATCAAAGAACTATCTTAATCAACGGGTAACCATTGCTATCATTTTTGGTATCAAAGCTAAGTTTTTCTTGATTCATTCGATCAAAAGTAGCCGTGAAAAAAAAATGATTCATTTGATCTTTGGAAGTATTAACATCATTTGTTTTGAAGGTTTCATCATTGGAAAAATAAAAAGTTACAAAAGTTTTCAACACCTTTGAATCGGTTCTTCCTTTCTTTTTTTTTTTCTTTCATTCTTCTTGATTTTCCTTATTCACTTTATCCTTCTTTGTTTTAGTTGTTTTTGCTTAGTAAGTGCTGTTTTAGCATTTATAAGACTTGAACAAATTATTAAAGGCTTGCAACAAGGAAAATAGTGGTAAGAAATGAGTGAATCTATCCCCCACTATATTAATCCGAGAGTTACATTTGGGGAGTGACATTTTAGGAAGGGAAACAAGGGTGTGAGGATTTAAACTTTTCATTTCCTATGGATACAACAGAAATGGAGGCACCACAAGAAAGCTTTGAACAAAAGGCTTAGAGACAACAATTGTTGAGATAATTCAATCAAACAATGGAGACGGTGATGGAGCGTCTGGATCAACTCGAAGAAAATTTGCAAAGGAATGCAAGTAGACATGAATATGATGAAGAGGTTCAATCTGAAATATCCCAAGGAAGTAAGAGGATAAGGAATAGAGATAGAGTTGATGAAAATATCAAAAGCATCAAAATGACCATTCTTACATTCCAAGGCAGAAATGATCCCGAATCATACTTGGAGTGGGAAGCAAAGGTGGAAAAAGTCTTTTCAATCCACAACTACTCGGAAGGAAAAAAGGTAAAACTTGCATCTCTTGAATTCCAAGGTTATGCACTAACTTGGTGGGATAAGTTGAATGTCTCTAGAAGGAGAAATAGAGAACGACCTATTGGCACTTGGAAGGACATTAAGCCAGTAATGATGAAGAGATTTGTGCCCCCTCATTACTATAGAGACTTGTTCAATAAATTGCAAGGCATAACTCAAGGATCAAGGAGTGTGGAGGAGTACTATCAAGAGTTAGACATGGCTATGACCAGAGCCAATATTGAAGAAGATCCCGAGGCTACTATAGCACGTTTCTTGGGTGGTTTGAAAAGGGAGATTGCTGATGTTGTTGAATTGCAGCACTACATGGATTTGGAGGAAATGTTTCATATGGCTAAAAAGGTAGAAAAGTAATTAAAGAGGAAAAGTGGTTCAAGTAAGTTTTCTTCTACTCAATCATCTTAGAAAGGAAATAATATGAATAAAAAAGATGATGTGAAGAAGGCAGAATCCAAGAAATTTGAGCCAAAGAGTTTTTCAAATGGTGATTCAAGTAAGAACTCTTCTATTTCTAAACTCACATGTTTTAAATGTTTGGGAAATGGGCATATTGCTTCTCAATGTCTTAATTCCAGAACCATGGTTATGCTTGATGATGGATCTTATGTGAGTCAAAGTGAAGGGGAAGATGATAAGGAAGCCAATTCATGTGAAGATGAAGGTAATCAATGTGAATTCAATGGTGATGAAGTTCTTGTTACTATGAGGGCTTTGAATATGCAAGTTCAAGAAAAAGAGGCCCAAAGGTACAACATATTCCATGCAAGATGCAAAGTGCAAGATAAGGTATACATGCTTATAGTTGATGGTGGAAGTTGTACTAATTGTGTAAGCACTTATCTTGTAGACAAGCTGGAGTTACCAATGATCAAGTATCCTACACCATACCGCTTGCAATGGCTCAATGATAGTGGAGAAATAAGGGTGAATCAGCAAGCTATGGTAAAATTTTCCATTGGTAAATATGAGGATGAAGTTCTTTGTGATGTAGTACCAATGAGTGCAGGTCATATTCTACTTGGACGACCATGGGAGTTTGATCGTGAAGCCAATCATGAAGGCAGATCCAACAAGTACAGAATTGTTCACAAAAAAAAGACTTATACCCTTGTACCTTTGACACCTCAGTAAGTACATAAAGATCACATGAGAATGAGAGAAAAAAGCTTGAATATGAAAGTGAGTTGAAAAAGCCTAAGGAGTGTGTTGAGAAAAAGCCAAAAGCAAGTGAAAAAAGAGGTGTTTTCTTTGCTAGCATGAGAGATGTAGATAGGGTCATGAATTCTCACAAACCAGTGATTATGCTTTTGTATGATGAAACTTATTTGGTTACTAATGAGTTACCTAACAATTTGCCTTTAGAAATTGTTGGTTTTTTGAATGATTTTACAGATGTGCTATCTGAGGAAGTGCCTGATGGATTACCTCCAATTCGAGGTATTGAGCATCAAATTGATTTCCAGCCCGGTGCAACTATTCCAAACCGTTCAGCATATCAAGCAAATTCGGAAGAAACAAAAGAACTCCAAAGGCAAGTTGATGAATTGTTATTTAAAGGACAAATCCGTGAGTCTCTAAGTTCTTGTGCTATTCCTGTGATTTTAGTTCCAAAAAAAGATGGTACATGGTGCATGTGCATTGACTGTAGGGCTGTTAATAAAATCACCATTAAATATCGTCATTCAATTCCTAGATTAGATGATATGCTTGATGAGTTACATGGTGTATGCATTTTTACAAAGATTGATTTAAAATCTGGATATCATCAAATTAGATTAAAAGAAGGTGATGAATGGAAGACAACCTTTAAAACAAAATTTGGTCTTTATGAGTGGCTTGTTATGCTCTTTGGTTTAACTAATGCCCCCAGCACTTTCATGAGATTGATGAATCTGTTTTGAGGCGTTTCATTGGAAAATATGTGGTTGTTTATTTTAATGATATTTTGATTTATAGCAAGAATATGAGTGATCATATTGAGCATCTTAAGTTTGTTCTTGCTACTTTGCATGAAGAGAAGTTGTATGCTAATTTGAAGAAATGTACTTTTTGTGTGAAAAAAGTAATTTTCCTTGGCTATGTGGCAAGTGCTAATGGTTTGAGAGTTGATGAAGCAAATATTGAGGCTATTCTTAACTGGCCAATTCCAATAAGTGTGACTGAGGTAAGATCTTTCCATGGGCTTGCTAGTTTTTATCGAAGGTTTGTTAAAGATTTTTCAACAAAAGTAGCCCATCTTAATGAGTTGGTAAAAAAGAATGTAAAGTTTGAATGGGGTAATTCATGAAAAAAAGCTTTTGATAAATTGAAACATGATTTGACTAATGCAATCGTTCTAGCTTTGCCTAATTTTTCTAAAACTTTTGAAGTTGAGTGTGACGCTTCAGGAATTGAAATAGGTGATGTTTTGCTTCAAGAAGGCCAACCACTTGCTTACTTTAGTGAAAAGTTGAAAGGAGCTCATTCGAATTATCCAACTTATGATAAAGAGCTTTATGCTATTGGGAGGGCATTGGAAGCATGACAGCATTACCTCATGCCAAAAGAGTTTGTGATCCACACTGACCATGAATCTTTCAAGTATCTCAGGGGATAAAAGAATTTGCATAAGAGGCATGCTAAGTGGATAACATTCATTGAGACTTTTCGAAATAAATAAAAATTGCAAATTGCAATTGCATACCAAATTTTGATCATGATAGTTTTTTCTATAATCATGTTTGCTTAAAAGAAGAACAAAATCTTATGCATGTGGTTAAATCTTCAATATATACATTTAAGATTTTTACAATATATAAATTTTTAGTAGGAGAATAAATTTTAAAATTACACAAATATGGTTATTTATGTTTTGTGAAGTAGTGAAAACTCACAAATTTATTATTGGATTATACAGATCGCTACTCCAAATTTTTCATCTTCAAACAATATTTCACATCTTTTAGAAGATCTTCAATTGAATTTTAATAACAATAACACTGTTGAATCTCAAGTAAGAAATTCTTCGATTTTGTCAACAACCCAACAAATGTTTGCTAACAATGATTGTCACGAAATTAGGTTCAGTGATATCCAAAATTCAGTGCATGAATTTCCACCATCATATTCACTTTGGTCTGGAGATTATTTAGGTATTAGACGAAAGTTACTTCAAGGTTTATGTTCTGCAAATTATAGAGGAACACATACGCCTAGTTATATTAATTACCTAAATGAGGGATTCTTTAACAATCAAGGAATGAACTTTAATGAAGAACCAGTCTCACAATTTGGTAATTGGATTCATCATCAAAGTATACATTCTAATCATTGTGTTTTGGAGGTCAAGAGAATACTTGAAATAATCTTGTTCCACTTGTTCGAGCTGATGATTGATCAAGAACTAAACAAAGCACTTAAGGGATTCATGAATTCCAATTGAGATTCATTGTGGATAAAATAATATCTCAACTCGAATCCTTTCTTGTTGTATCAAGAAATTCATGCAAGTTAAGTGTCATCAAGAAGCTTCTTCATTTAATTCAGAAATCACCATTGATGAACCAAATGTTAACACTTATTTCTTTTTTATTCTTCGACCTAATGATTGACAAGATATCTCATCATATCATCTTGAATTGTCTTCGTCTCCTTGATGTAGAGAAGAAAAAAGTACTTTATCAAATAGGCATTAAACATGCTATGAACTTAGCCAGTCACGAACAAAGATACATGTCATTGAATAACTTTATTACCTTTTTAAAGAGACCACATAGAGATGATATATTGAACTTAATTTCAACACATGCAATGTGGTTTGCTCAGGATCCATGGGGAAACTTTGTTCTCCAACATGTCTTGGAACTTCATAACCATTTATATAATGATAAAATTTGTTCTCAACTTAAAGGGCATTACGAGAGAATTTCAATGCAAGAAGTAGGAAGTTACTTAGTTCAAAAATGTCTCGAAACACCAATAGGAATGTCATATGTAATCAAAGAACTTATCCAAAATAACAAACTCTCGCAAATAGCGAAAGACAAATACGGCAACTGCGTGGTTCAATCGGCACTTGAAGTTACAAAGACAATGAATAGACCACTACATTAACAACTTGTTGACAAACAAAAACATCGGAATATAATCAAGCATATTCATTTTGGAAAACATGTCTTTAAGAAGATCAATAGTGTGAGTTTAAAATGTTAAATTTTATGAAATTCTTTTGTATTATCTAGTTGTGATTATTTAGGTCTTGTTACGTATTCATTTATATTTTTAAGAAGTATTGTAAAAGTAGCAAAAGTTTTATGTGAGTTTTATGTTCAAATTAGTTGTCAAAAGTAATAGCCTTTATTAATTTTGTAAGATTTTTTTATTTATAAAATTTATTATTATTTTTATATATCTAAATTACTTTGTCACACTTAAACTTTTTCAAATACATATATATATATATATAATATTCCTCCAAAACTTGTCTTTGACAAATTTTTTCTTATTTGATATATATATATATGAATACTAGTAAAATTGACATTAATTATGATCTGGATGAATATGATCATTATTTTATTATTTAGGTATTTACTATTATTATTATTTTAAAATTTTGACCATCATCTTAAATTAATTCTCCAAAAACATGGTAGCTAATTTTGCAAATCGCTTATTAAATGATGTGGGTGCTGTGCCTCAAGTAAATTGAATCATTATCTTTATTTGTATTTATATACGTTGTGAAGAGGTTATAAATGAATGATGTTCAGCCAGGGAATAAATCCATATAATTTCATTATTCTCCCCCATAACATGGTATCCAGAGAATCAAAATCCAATGACTTAAAAACAGATATATTTTATGAAATCATATATATATATATATATATATCAGAAAAGGGATCTATATGTGTATTAAAGTAATTTGACACCCTGAAAAGAAAAGCAGAATGAACCCAGAATTCACAAATGAAAAAATAAAAGGACAAATCTGGATTCGAGACACCATTGATTTTATTCTTTTTGGTGAAAACATAAAATAGTTTCAAGACCAAAATGATGTCGTTTCGAGGAGTGACAATTAAATTCTTAAAAAAAATAATTTTTAAGTTGATAATAATGACAATAATAATAATGTTGATTGAGGCACAAAAACGACGTCACATTGAGCATCTCAGCCCGTAAGCCAAAAAGCGCAGAATCCATCACTAGAAATTCTCCTGAAATTCAGAAAGGATAATTCAAATTTAGAGAAAACTCAGAATCGGACATGATCGCTCCCGTTTCTTTTTCTTTTTAAGTCAAACATGTACTTTTGATTTTCAGTTGGCTTTAGCTTGTAAATTGAGGACGATGGCCGGTTCGTCAAGAAGTATCTGACAAACGACAACGTCTTTGGAGTACTAGCCATGAGTTTGAGCTCTCTCGTCGACTGGAAGTTCTCTCAGGTCTTCGGGGAACGATGTCCAGGCGAAGACATTCAAGACGGTTAGGGTTTCTTCCTCTCTAATCCCTGCCACTTAACATATTCTCAGAAAATATGTATGTGTATATTTTGTGTGAGTTGACAACTGATGGCCGCATTTTGTTGTGCATTTCTTTATTTTTGTGCATTGTGAATTTGCGATATTTCCTTCTCTTTTGAATTTCATTTTGATTTGTTTGGCTAGCGAGATAAAAAACGAGTATTAAATTGTTTACTTCTCTTCACTAATCTTTACCTTTACTATCTGTTTTCACTATCTATTAATTTATGTAATTTGCTTGTTGATATCTTTACTTTTGATTCTCGTTTTAGTTGATATTATTTCCGCAATTGAGTTCGATAAGAGTGGTGATTATCTGGCTGTTGGTGATAGAGGTGGCCGTGTTGTTATATTCGAGAGAAAGGATGAAAAAGATGTGAGAATCTTATGCAAACTTCTGAACTCTGCTAGATATGCTAAATCTTAAATTAGTGAGATATCTTTTGAAATTATTTCAGGTTATCTTTTGTTTAGGCTGGCAGCTTTATGATCTTTTTACCCTTGATTATTGGCTTCTTAGACTCCAAGTCAGCCCCGTTCTAGGTATCAATTGGAGCAATTAGATTTTATCTCAACTCGTCATCCTGAGTATCGATACAAGACTGAGTTTCAGAGCCATGAGCCTGAGGTATGCTTTCAATAATTTAAAAGTGCAATTCTAAGCTACTTTGTATTTCCTGTTGTCTGTAAAGTGTTCCATATATTCTTGTTGCATGCGTGTGTTGCAGATCCTGATGGTATTACTTTTCCTATAGTTTGATTACCTGAAGAGTTTAGAGATTGAAGAGAAGATCAACAAAGTAAGATGGTGTGCTGCCCCAAATGATTCCATACTTATTCTTTCAACAAATGATAAAACAATTAAATTGTGGAAGGTATGGTCTGTATTGGGAAAATTATTCTAATTTCTTATCTATATCATGCAGTGCTTCAAAAGTTAAAACTTACCTGGAAACTGATCAATCAACTATAGATGTTATCATTAAAGAAGTTGAGAACTTGGGCTAGTCTAAGGATTTGCCGTTTAGTGGTGTAATGTTGAACTTGTTAATGTAATTTCATCTTTCTTCTGTGATTATCTTCTTGATAAGAAGATAATTTGCGTTATTTTTTTACATATGATATTTAGGAAAGATTCTTAGTTTTTATTTCAAAAAAAATATATGTCATAAAAAGGAAATATTCTTAGTTTGACAAAATAGGAAATCAGCTAGCAGCCAATAAAATGATTTGTGGCTGATAGGGAGAGAAATTCCTTGCAATTTATTGAACTCAAATGGTTATGGAATAAATAGTAATGGAAAGTTATTTTTCTATCAATCATATAATAATCATGAGAGTTTATTTCAAAAAGAAAAATAATAATTTTGAAGAGTAGGCATTGAAAGCCTCTATGTTGTTGTCTTAGCAGTCAAAGGCGAATTTAGGGTAAACTGTAAACTTGGGATTCTTGGTTCAATTTAGGGCGAATTTAGTTGTCGTAGTTGTCTTAGGGGATAAGATATGTGTTTAACATGGATCAGTCTTGCGGGGGCCTCACATCACTCTCTGGTTTTACCGTGCATGGATGAGTCCAATGTGGCCCTGCCTTGAGTGCATTCTGGGCTATCCAAACAGAAAAGTAGACAGGAAATGTGAAGCATGGAAAGGAATGGTACAAAAAAGAGTTGTGATTTACCAAGTGATTTCAAATGTATTTCGTCTTTATGAAGGGATATTGGACGATGAGATGTTTGAACAAATGGAATAAGAAACGGAAGATCTATCGTCTTTACCTTGCAGCTTTCGAAATCTATATTTATAGAGGGGCCTTCAAATGAAGAAACATGGTTCTATTATCTTACCCTTTAATCAATGATTCCAATCGAAGGTGGCATTCAAGAGGAGAATAACATTTTGATTAACTTCCTAGTGATACCTGAATTGAATTATATAGTGGACATTAGATATGGTTCTGTTCCTATGTGGATAGTGGTAATTGATAATAATTTATCTGTTAATGATTTAATTTAGAATTAAGAAATGCCGAGTAGTGCTAAATTTTGGGAAAGCTATGTGGAATAGAATTTTATTCTTTATTCGTTAAACTTCTGCTGCTATCTTAGTCCATTTTGCTACTCTTTTTCGTGCTTGGCCTGTAGAGCAATTGTGGAAGGCCATGATTATTCTAGACATGGTTTGAAGCAGCAAATTACTTACAGTTTTTACTTGCATTATTAATTCAAGGGAAGTTTTGTGATGAGCTTCAAAAAAACTCCATTATTACATAGGTTAAGAATTTAAATCTTATTGAAAAGAATAACAAGCACCAGAGTGCAGTCTACAATAAAGTGTATTCAATAGACCAGACTCAATATCTTGTCTATTCCATACTAGGTCACCATGGCTAAAGTGGCCTGTATTTATTTTGTTTATTGTTTGTTTTCATGTCATGGTTATTAGGTTAAGGATCAAAAGATGAAGAAGATAAAGGAGATGAATGCACATCCATTTGTATGTTCAGAGAATTCTCTTTTAGCTGAAAGGAGTTTTACGAGCGGGCAAGATTCACCATCTCTTTCAAATGGTCTTCCAGCATGGACAGGGACAGCGAAAAATATGTTCCCATCGCAAGAAATTCTTAACAAAGTATGGGTTTGCTATTTAATATCATAAAATTTTCTGGATTTGTAGATCTATATTGGTTTTGAAGTTTGTTATGTTTTACTCATTGTACAGAAGTTGACTAATTTGTTATATGACCAGATTGCCAATGCTGAAGACACTGCTTATGCAAGATCTCGAAGGGTCTATGCTCATGCACATGATTTTAATATTAACTCAATTTCAAATAATAGGTAAATGGTATCTTTATCTGGATTTTATTTAAAATTCTGCTTCTAGCCTAATAATTCATGGTAAAGTATTTAAAAAAAAAAGAAATGGAGAGGGATCATTTATCTTCACACTTTTCCACCCTTTTATACTTTCCTTCTTGGTGTAGTTTCTGGATGTTTTACAAAGTGCTAAACAACATAACATTTTAGAGAATTTTAGAATTGAAAATCTTCTCCAGAGAGATGTAGTATGAAAAACATAAAATGTCTGTTTTGTATGAAATGATAATTTTGTTTCTTAATCTCTGCACAGTGATGGTGAGACCTTCATATCTGCAGATGACCTCAGAATAAATTTATGGAACCTTGAGATCAGTAGCCAGTGCTTCAATATAATTGACATGAAGCCTTCAAGCATGGAGGATCTTATTGGTAAGTCTTTACAACATGTAAAAGATAATATATATTTGGTTTCGTTACATTTTTTAATTTCCTCGCGGATACTATGTTGTAAGTTCAGTTATTTTACTCTTTCTTTGTCTTCTGATGACAATGAGTTGAGATGTTGAAGGAAACTGTGTTTAAATGTCAAGGACATAAGTGCAGGATAATATTAGGCAGGTATGAAGAACAAGAGAGATCTTGGATTTCAAGAATCAAATTAATAACTCAATGTTTATGTAATAATCATGAATGATCTACCAAAAAACTAAGTTAGGATACCTTATTTATAGGCACTAAAATACAATCAAAATAAGAATTTTTCAAGTCTATCTAAGAATTCTATAAAATAGGAAAATAAGTTAATTAATTGAAATAATCCATAATAGAAAATAACTAAATAAGACCCTTAACTAAATAGGAAATAATAAACTTATTTTGTATAGATACTAATTCTTAAATGACCTAAACTCTGTAATAATACATGAACATTACCAGTACATATAAATATATCTTATAATATAAATATGTGCACTTTAGGATCTTCCTCTTCTGCATCACAAGTTATCTTAATTTGCATTATATCATGAATGTTTGCTTTTCTAATAGGACATTTAAACACACATAAGTGCAGGATAATATTAGGCAGGTATGAAGAGCAAGAGAGATCTTGGATTTCAAGAATCAAATTAATAACTCAATGTTTATGTAATAATCATGAATGATCTACCAAAAAACTAAGTTAGGATACCTTATTTATAGGCACTATAATACAATCAAAATAAGAATTTTTCAAGTCTATCTAAGAATTTTATAAAATAGGAAAATAAGCTAATTAATTGAAATAATCCATAATAGAAAATAACTAAATAAGATCCTTAACTAAATAGGAAATAATAAACTTATTTTGTATAGATACTAATTCTTAAATGACCTAAACTCTGTAATAATACATGAACATTACCAGTACATATAAATATATCTTATAAATATGTGCACTTTAGGATCTTCTTCTTCTGCATCACAAGTTATCTTAATTTGCATTATATCATGAATGTTTGCTTTTCTAATAGGATATGAAAGTATAGGAGAGTGTTTAAGCAAAATGGATTTGTGTATTCTTTGTTCTATGAAAATTACATTTTAACCCACAAGAAAAGATCTTGTTCTTAATGTCTTGGATTGATTTGAGGAAATTTTCTTTTAGAGGAAAAGAGAAATAGCATTATAAACTGAGCTGAAAATTTTAAAGCAAAATATCTTTAAGTTTCCTGAACCCTCCCTATAGTTAAGAGGATGACTATTAACAAAATACTTAAGATTTAAAATCAATAATCTCTAACACTAGCAAAACACATTGGAAAACTTTCGGTTCCTTTCTTTCCAGGTTACCCAAGCGATAGCAATCAGAATAAGGGAAATGAGATTCATCCTGGATTTACATGCCCTAACACAAACCCATAGCTGTTCTGCAAACCAACTGCGATCCATCCAAGACAAATTTTGGAGGAATAAAGTTGAATTCCATAACCTTCTAGCTTCAACACTCCGAAGGAGGAGATGATTAGGGGATTTACTCTCATGCTAGGACAGAGGGCAGCCATGGACAATGAAACTACAATGCTTCCTCCAATGACTACTTTCCAAGCCATATTTTGTTATGATCACGTTATGAGGACCTTGGAGAGCTTGTCATATCATAATATGAAATTTAGATGGATTAAGTGTTTGTTCTTTGTTAGTGGCTGGAAAGAGTTTTCTTTTTCTTGGTCACAAGTGATTTAGTTCGATGTATTGTAAGTTTATGTTCTTCAAGCATCATATTCACTACTTTTCACAGTTCAAGAGTTTCTATCAAATTCATGATATGTTACCTGCTGTATGCATGGTTATCAAGGGCAAGATTAATAGACAATATGATTGGTTAGAAGTTTCATTTCATGCTTCTTAAAGCTGTTTTCGGATAATTTTTTTTTTTTTGCAAGAGAAAGCTAAATGAACCATAAGCAGTTTATTTTAGAGTACTAACTGTTCATGAATTTGTTTCTTTTCCTAATCAACAGAACAACTCTTGTCATGGCTGTATATCTTGTACTTGTATCTTAATGTCTTTCTCATATGTTTATTCAGAAGTCATAACATCGGCTACATTCCATCCGATTGACTGTAATCTGCTTGCGTTTAGCACCTCAAGAGGTTACATTCGTCTAGTTGACATGCGGCAATCGGCATTATGTGATAATGGTGCAAGAGTGTGAGTGATTGTTAATTTAGTAGTTCACTCACCGATTGTGTATTACAACCTAAATAGTTGAAGCTTTTGTTGTTATTTACATTTTCTATACCATACAGATTGCAAGATGCAGAACCTGGCTCAAAATCATTGTTTACAGAAATTATTGCAGCCATCTCTGATGTAAAGTTTGCAAGTGATGGGAGGCACATCCTAAGTCGGGATTACATGAACCTAAAGGTGTTCTGATGCAGGATTTACCATGAATTAGAAATTTATCTCATCCAAAATAATTATTCTTTCCAGGGAGATTAGTTGTTGAAAGTTTTGCTATAATCAAGTTTATGATAGGAGTTTAGAATTCTTTTAATTTGATCACTTAAGTCGCTTGAAAAAAAAATGTTAAATACTGTCCAGCAATTCAGGTATGATGTGAATTTCAGCACCTTTGGAGTTAGTGAACAAAAACTTTCTTATAATATAGTGTTCCAATATCTTATTGGAGTTTTGGGACCTTTTGAGAAATAAAATAAGTGGATGCCAGTATTATCAAATCAAAAATGAAAGAGTAAGCATACAATAGCTACCAACTGAATTTATATTTGCTTCCTATCTTTTTTTGGGCATCTAAGTATATATTAGACACCAATGACCTATTACCACACTTTAGAATAGGTATTTTCTCATGCATACTTCGTTGTGATGGAAAAGCACTAATTCACATGCCTTATTATAACTGACAGTTCTTGTTTCTGGTTCAGCTGTGGGATATCCGTAGAGATTCTTCACCAGTTTCAGTATTTAAGATTCATGAGCATCTACGCACCAAGGTAAGGGCATATCATTGTGATGCTCAGCTGAAAAATATATATATATATATATTTGAAATATCAAGTGATAAAGATATATATTTATGGAGTTTAATTTTGATGGAGGATCTTGTGTGATGAAAAGTAACTCTGCCATTTTTATTTTTGGTTAAATTGGCAGCTATATTAGTAACCAAATGCAGAGGAGCAAGGACTGTTCCTCTTGGCTACCGTAGAGAGCTAAGGACTTTTGTTTAGTTTATGCTTCTTTATTTAGAACGAGGCCATCATGAACATTGACACTGTTATGTCAATAAAGTGACTGATGCTAACAGCCAGAAACTGAAACTCAATAAATTGGACATGTTTGTGGTTGTTGAATGCAACATTGCAGAATTAAGAGAGTGAAAAACAAAATAGCAGATGTTTTGTTCTCGCATAGGTCTCTACTCTTAACTTTATTCCATATTTTCTATCCAAGAGTTCTATTGGTGGGAGATTGTGGAGATCCAAAAAACTTGATACGTAAGAACCGTCCATATTGAAAGGTGTTAGCTAATCCTACAATCTACTTTACCACAGTAATTTGTATTTTTCATGAATATTCTTTTCTAAATGATGCATCTCTTTGTCAAGCCAAAAGGCATGTGTTTAGGGTAATTGGGAAGGGAAAAGGGAAAGTTAAGCATTACAGAAATCTAAGAAACCACCACTCAAGCTGTTTTTCTTTTCATTACTCCATGCATCTCTTAAATTTCTTGTGTTATCTTCACAGAAATTGAATTTGCATACCAAGTATTCTTGTGGCTGACAGCTAATTATGTTTTATGCAGTTATGCGATTTGTATAATGATGACCTGATATTTGATAAGTTTGAGTGCTGCCTCAGTAGGGATGGTCTAAATTTTGCAACTGGATCTTATGGGTTTGTCTTTTCTCAAATTTGCTTTTACATCTTTCAGTGTTAGGCTTGACTTCTTCGCAATATACAGCACAGTTCTAATGACACCATTTACTTGCACAGTAATCTTTTACGCATATTTTCTTCTGGTTGTGGAGGGGAAGAAGGAATCACCATAGAAGCTAGCAAAACTTCGAACAGGTTAGCTTCTCTCATCTAAACTTTCAAACTTTGGAAGTTTTGAGTTGGATAATTTTGAATTTGGATAAAGGCTTTTTGGGTTAACTGGGAAGGGGAAGGGAAAGGTAATGGTCATAAAAAGCTAAAGAACCACTTCCTTTCTAAGGCCACTCAAGCTGTTTTCCATTATTGAGAACCACATAGAGAGTTGGGTTATTAGCTTTTTCTTGCCACCTTCTGATGCATAACAGGAAGCTCCTAAAATGAACATACTTCAATAATAAAAAATATGAAGCAGAATCAGTAAAGAATATAAATGTTTTGGGAAGTTAACTAAAAAGAATAGAAAATATTTAATTTCCTTTTCTAAGTTTTGGTAAATTTTACAATAAAGGGGAACATGAAGATTCATTTTCTTGTTTCCTAGATTTTCTATTTTCCTAATCCTTTCTATTCAATTTATTTTCCAATGTACTAAGTTTTCTAAATTTCTTATTTTGATGTATTTTGATGCCTATAAATAAGGTACCTAGTTTAGTAATTAGGAAAAAGATTCATGATTATTATTCATATATTCAGGTTATTTTAATTATTGAGGTCCGAGACCTCTAAGTTTTGTTTTTAATAAAAGTTTTCCAACTCTGTATTCAAGTTTTCTTTGTCCCACATCAGTTGTTATCAAAGCCTAATTTGATTCATCACACTGCCCTTATTTACTTATGCTGACTTTACAAAATACAACCATATTCCCTCAAAAAAAAAACCTTAAATTCCTAAAATAGCTGCTAGTAGGAAAGGAGGAAGAAGACATCAACCTTTGGGCAACCCAATTCTTAACCACCTGGAAGGTAGTCTACGCTTTCTTTCCTGTTGACTTTAGAGGCTGCCAACCAGCTCATCCACCTAATTTCAGCCTTTATCGTCGTGGAATCCTCTTCACTTTCCATAAGCTCACTGAACCACCGCTACAATCTTGAGAACTCTACTGCTCCTACCACCAGGAGCAACATCAAAACCAGCTCCGACACCATCACCTCTATGCGCATCCTCCGCTTGAATATCGTTGCTGGAGGCTCGTCAAAAGTCGACATGTGACTGCCATGCATCATCCAATGCGCATGAATTTTGATTTTTTGAAGCCCTTTGTTGACTAGTTCAAACCGATTGAACTTATTCAGGTTTGGATTGTCTAATTCAACCACCTCCAACTCGGTTCTCGATATTTTCGGACCAGCTCTTAAGGTTTTTAGGCGTGTGCTGTAACTTTTTTAGGTTAGCTTGGCCGAATTCCTACCCTATATTCACTTTTTGGCAAGTTGATACTTTAGAATAAATTTGCTTGGTGTCAAAGGAACATTGGGTGAATTTAAAACATGAGTTGAGTTCCTTTATTTACGTTCTACCAAGTCGATGTTTCAATTACGAAGGATGATCTACAAGATGGTTTATACGAACTTTTTGATAAATATGAATATGTGGAGAAAATTTAGTCGAATTTCAAAGTGTCAAGTTTTCAGTGACTTACGAATTTTATGAAGATGCTATAAGGACTCAAGATTTTGTACAAGAATATTATTTATATGATAGATATTATAAAATGAAAATTCAGAATCATTTTCTGATAACTAAAATAGTGAAAACAAGTGTAAATCTTGCAAGAAATAAGAAGCACAAGAGTAAGATAACACTTATAAAATTTTGATATAAAAATAACTATCCAAGATTTAAGTGATAAGATTGATATGTATGAAATGAAGATGAAACAACATAGATAAAATCTTGAATCTTCGACTACACGAGAGTATAACACATTTGAAATTTCGATAGAGCATGAAGAACAAGAAAAGGATGAAAAGATAAGTGAATTAGTGCCTAAGCAAAATCTTATAAAAGTGCTGCTACCTAATTGTCAAGAATTAGCTAATGATATTGAAGATATGCACACAAGTGAGTTATTTAAGATAGTAGAAGAAATTGTGAATGAGGTTGTTATTCTTGTTGATCAAGTTGAGTTTTCTAGCAAACAGATCTCTCGATTTAATTGTGAGTAATAATGTTGTTGAGGTTAACAAAGAAATGATGTTCTCGTTAATATTAAGAAGAAAGAGGCTCCACTTAGAAATACTTGTCCACATTCTTTGGTTCCTAACAGCACTGAGGAAAGTTTGGTTGTTCTTCCTTTCATAGATTTTGTCATTCTTAATTAGTTCACTATACCTCTAAAATCCTTATTTCAGAAGCATTTATGTTTTCTCAATACAATTTCAAAATCCGCAAACTTTACTTGTTAAGAAGAGAAGTTCCAATTTTGACAATTTTCTATCTTAACAGTTTAAAACTGGAGGTTGAGTTTTCACTAAGTGGAGGAGGATGATGTAGAGTAGAAAGCTCCTAAAATAGACATTTTATTGATAGAAAATATGAGTCATAATCACTGGAGGAACATAAGTGCTTTGGGAAGTTAACTTTAAAGAATAGGGAGATTTAATTTCCTTTTCTTAGTTTTAGAAAATTTTACAATAAAGGGAAACATGAAGGTTTGTTCCTGTTTTCTAGATTTTCTATTTTCCTGATCCTTTCTATTCAATTTACTTTCCTATTTATCATGTTTTCTAGATTTCTTATTTTTGATGTTTTTTGGTACGACGACATTTTTAAGTTTTGTTTTTAATAAAAGTGCGCCAACTTTTTATTCAAGTTCTCTGTCATACATCACCTTCCCTTGAAAATTGTGTTGTTTTGAAGCCTATACCCTACATATGCGAGAGATCAGTTTCAGAAGCATCAGACATTTTTTACGAGGATTGTTTTGCTGCTATATGTTTCTTCCCAGGAAGACACTTCTTCATCAGTGGAGTCTTAGAAACTTGAGTTTTTATGTTGTTGATCAGAGTTATACCAAAAGAACTAGCCTGGACGTGAAAAAATTGAGTTCCTAGATTAAGGGTGAGATTTTTCTTTTCCTTACACCATGCTTGGAGAAAATTAGTAAACGAATGAAGAAGAGAGGAGAGAAAAAGAAAACATCTTTTCTTAGGGGATGAAAAGGAAAAGTAATTTCTTTGTTTGGATAGCTAAAAAGTAAAAAACAAAATAATCATTGTGATATTTTGTTTCTTTTTGGTTTATAAAGTAAAGGATAATCCAGACCTAATTATGAGAAAATAGTCGATAATACAGTTTATTAATAAATGACAAGATAACTAGAAGGATAAAATAAAAATTTTCTTTTAAATTATTAATCCTTTTCTTTTTCCTCTTTTTTACTTTAATTTGAATGAATATAAAAATCAGACCTTTTAAGGAATGGAAGAGATTCTTATGATCCATTTATTTCCTTTATTAACTATTATTTTTTATCCCAACGAGTGAAATGATGGTGCATCTCATCCATTCTTTTTCTTTCTCTCCACAACTCAATCCAAACATAGTGTTACGAAATGGTGTTATCAAAACAGAAATATGGAACTTTAAGGCTGCATTTGCAGAGGTCTGAGCATAAAAGCTATTAGGGACTTTAATAATGCATTGCTTGCTAAATGGAAATGGAGATTTATCTCGGAAGAGAATACCATCTGGTGCAAGTTTGTTGCTGCGAAATATGGGCTGGATGATGGTGGCTGGATTACCAAAAATCACTTGGGTGCTTATGGTTATAGTCTGCAGAGATACAATACCAAAGGTTGGACGGATTTTATGAGAAATGTCAAAATTAAGATCGGTAATGGAAGGAGAGTTAATTCTAGCAGGATGGTGTGATGAGAGGCCCTTTAAGGATATCTTCTCTTATGTCTACATTGCCAAGGATTGTTTTGAGTGGAGTCTTAGGGAGTTAAAACCTTAATGGTTAGGAGGTAGATGGAAGAATCTCTTTGCTTGCTCTTCTGGAAAAATCTTCTAGAGTTTGATTGAAGGAAAATTCTCCATTATGAAAGATCTGAAAAGTGACAAGTTCTCAGTTATATCTTTATACGCCCACAATGGACGGGTTTCCTTGGAAGCAGTTATCAAAAACCAAAGCCTCTCCATGCATAGCTTTCTTTGTTTGGGTGGCATCTAGGGGTAGAAATCTGATGTTGGCAATTTGATGAAAGAGGTAGATCACTACCAAACAAATTTTTCCTATGCATTAATACGTGGAATTCCCTTGTCATCTTCTTTGGTGTAACAAGGCTAGAAGATTATGGGATTTAACTCTGTCACTTCTTAACCTTAACTGGGGTTGTGTGGGCCACTCGAGGATGAGCTATGGGCGAGAAGTGATATTGCTGCTACAAAGTTAAAGAAGAACCCATTGTATTTTGCTCAAAGGGCACACCATTTCTGATGGAACTGATATTTTCTATCTTTATGATTCAGTCTCTGCATTAGGAGAATGTAAATTCTACTTTTCTTCTCTTTTGTAATTGGGTTTGTACCTCTTTGGTGCCTCTTAATGTCTTGTTTTCCTTAGAAAAAAGAAAGTTGCATTTGGTTTAATTTGCATTTAATTCTTAGTCATTCCTGTATTTCATTTAAATGAGTCTTAATATGCATAATGAAACCATAATTTATCGTTTTTAAATTAGCATAACCCCAACTTGAGTTCCTTGATGGTAAGGATTCATTTCTACCTATAAAGGCAAGAGTTAAATTCTCAGCATCAAGGAACTCAAAATAGTAATGATAACTCAAACAAAATAAACTCTATTTTAATTATGTTTATTAAGGCTGACATTAAAATTGTGAACAAGAATTGAAAAAAAAGCAACATAATAATAATTATGCACAAAGTTTCTGGATGGATAAACCCATTTTATTTCTTTTTATTTAACTGGACTTCATTTAAAAATTGAATACAGGAAGCCACTTTCTCGAACAATTTCAAGAGCTAGAAGGTCATCTCTAAGCAACCTGACACGAGGATTTTATGGACAAGGTCAGACACCTGGTACATTTATTTACTTCTTGTATCTCTTTGCTTTCTTGTTTATCTGGTCTGCTTGAAATATCTATCTGCTCTTTCCTCTAATCAATGCAAAGTGTGAAATTTCAGACAAAGGTGATGATGATTGTTTTGGCGACTTGAGCTCGAAGCTGCTACATCTCGCATGGCATCCCACCACACCCTTGATTGCTTGTGCTTCTGGAAGTAGCTTGTTCTTGTATCATGCATAATTTTCTGTACAGTCACAACACTTCATGGGTGATAGAAAACATGCAATTTTAACCATACCTCGAGGAACAAATTGCAGTTAAAAAATATCTGTACATGCATGCCTTTAGGTGTTTGTATTCCTGCGGAAAAGGTAATTTCCATCAAATATAACATCAGGTATAATCTTCTTTGTAGTGTGTGTACAACAGCATGTTTTTTTCTCAGTGAAAATTTATACATTTTAATAATAAAGTAATATTTATGTATCAACGACAACATAACTAATTTTCTAATAATAATACATATAAAATATACAGTTTGATTTAAATTTATATCTTGATAAGGAAGGATAGAAGTATCTATTAGACAATCAAAACATAGTGAAATGAAAGAATATTATGAATTTCAGCATTTACATTTTAGCATTTAAATTGCTGATAAGATTATATGAATTTTTCTACCAATCTAATCATCTTTTAGGAACAAAGTAAATTATGAAATTTGATCTTTCAACGTACTTTGTTTGGATCGGTGCGTTATTTTTATTTTGTTAAACTATATTTCAGAAAAAAGAAAAAAAATATTGTTTGTAATTATATTTTTCTTTTCTAATTTTATCCTGCTCTTTTATTATAAATGAGGTGTTACTCATATCTCACTGTAGATTTATGTGTCTATATATATATAACGTAGAACTTGAAATTTATTAATTTTAGTTCAGTACACTATAATCCTATAACAAATAAAAATATTAAATATATTTTATATACCAATTTATTAGTTATGAAGATGTATGATTGAATGTACATACAGCATGACATAAACGCCGAACTTATTTTCAACCGAGAAATGTGGTTTTTTTTATCTCTGTTTAAATATGCTTCTCTACAAAGTATATTATGTGTAAATAATTAAATAATTAATATCCATATTTATAAGATAATTTACAAGAAAATAGTTGTAATATCCTTAATTAATTTTAAAATGTTTAAAATTAGTGTGTAAATGTAATTTTTGAATTTTTTATTTAATGTATAAAATTTAATTTTTATTTTTTAAATTATTAATTAATGTAAAAATAAAAAAAATTAAATAGATAATGAAATTAAAAACAATTTAAAAAAAAAAGGGTAAAAATTTGGGTTCTTGAGGTATTTTTGAAAAAACTTTCAAAAATTGGGGATCAAAACACAAGTTAAGAAAATTATGCCACGTAGGATGCACAATCAACAGTCCCGACGAACTGGAATGCGCCATGTGGCAAGGGACGTTGATGCGGTGCCATACGGGAGGCCACGCGGGCGATCTGCATGCTCGCGATCAAACGGTTCAGATTCGTTCCCGCGTGCACGGATGGTCCAGATCCACTTCCTATTTAAACGCGATCGGACAGCCCAGATTTACTCCAAATTTAAAAGCGATCGGACGGTTCATATTAAATGCGATGGACGGTCCAGATTAAAAGAGGATTGATATAAATAACCCTCTTCACACCAAACCCTAACCCTAGCAGCCAGATCCCCTCTCCTGGCTGGAGAAGAAGACCCAGTCGCCGGAAAGGAAGCCAACCGTTGCCATCGCCGCGCCGGAACCACTTCCGACTGCCAAAAGATGTAAAAATTTCTCTCTTTGCTCAGAATTCGATTTTAAATACCCCCATGGCCAAATCGGAGTAAAAAGATCGGCGGATTGGTCGAAAATTGCTGGCAAAGTCCGATGTCGTCGCCATAGAAAATTGTAAAAATTGCCTCCAATGAGGCCCTTCTCGATTCCCGTTTTGCGTAAGTTTTTCACCATTATAATTACCGTTTCCTTCTCTACAGTTGACCAAAGCAAAATACCTAACTGCAAATGTGAGTCGGCAGAGCTGCAACACTGAAAAACCCCGCCGCCAGTGAGTTTCTATTTTTTCAAATTTTTTTGGGCCAACCGAGGCCCTTAATGTATTTTTTTGCAGGAATTGATATAAAACCGGCCGAATTCGACCAAAAACGGCTGAAAACAGCTGACCCGAGCTAAACCACCGCCGTGCTGGAATTTCAGAATTGGCCAAAAAGGAGTCCTAACACTGATTTTGAGTTTTTTGGGATATTTTTAAGTACTTGAAGCGTGTTTTAATTCCTGAAAAAAAATTTAGGGAACCTAGGGACTGCTAGTAGGCGCAGTCAACCAGTTTAGCACTTCGGGCATCAATTTGAGTAAGAATCCATCACCTTATTCTTTGTTATGGAATTGAAATCTAATTATTAATAATAGTACGGTATTTTTGGCAGTTTAAAAAATATTTATGATTAATTACAGGTCACTAATGGAGCCAGAACTGAAAATTATTTACTATTGATTATGTTGATTTATTTTACAGTTTGAGTGCATGATAATACTTAACTGAATGATCTTATAGCTTAAATGCATGTATTACTTGCTTCATATGGTTATGGTTGAATTGAGAAACTGAAAATTGAAGGAAGTCAGGAAATGGTTTGATTAAGTGAATGGATGTGAGGCAGCCTTGCTGGATATTCTAGGAGATGGTGGACGGACCGAGTACATAAGGAACCCTACCATGAACGTTGCCTCATACTGGACAGGATATCGAGGTTTGGTAATTTGACACTCATACCGACCGAGATATGGAGACGGCCTGTTTCATCATCATACTAGACGGAGTATTGAGATTTAGTAATTTAGCACTCATACCGGACGGGGTACGGGGACGACCTGTTAATTGAAAATGTTAAAGAAAAGGGTTCACGCGTTATGGGGACATCCCTATAGACCCCCGTAGATACTAGTAGGCTGATAAAAAAGAAAATTATTGTTCCAATCGATTGCATATGAAATTGTAATATGTGCTATATTATTATGTCTATAGGTTATTTTTAAAAATCTCACTACAGTAAGTAGGCGGTAAATAATTTTATTTATGATAAACGATTTTGCGTAATTAAGAGCTCCATTAGTTATTTTTATGATTTCTACCAACCTTCATTCTGTGTCGGTGAGTAGTGTGATATTTTTACTGGGTTAGTGTAGCTCATTCTTTCATTAACCATTTTAGATCAAGAGGATCAGGATCCAAAGCCTGATCCACAAGAGAATTGCGAGTAGGATGCTCAGTTGTTTACTTTTAATTTATTTCCTTGGTTATTAATTATTCTTTTAGAATGGTTATTTGCGTAATCCCTATTTGGTACTTTCAGTTCTTGTATAAGGAATGTAAACCCTAACTATTTATTTTACTTCTGCACTAAATTTATAATCTATTTCCTTTAGAATTTTTGAGGTCGTTACAGTTGGTATCAGAGCTGCGTTCCTCGGAACCATTCCTTACACAAAATCCTTAGGAAAACACCAAAAATAATGAATTATCACTCAACCATTTCTTGTGAAATGCAGGTACAAATAGACGAAGAGAGTAAAACCCCCACTAAACCGAGCAGCCCGGGAAGGTTTGCTTCGAGAGAATGATGACCGATTATTTGAGATGCTGGAGAGACTCATCGCTGCTCAACAAGCCCAAGAGGAAAGGAGGGAGCAACCTGACCCTGCCCCGCTACCACAGGTTGAGCCTCCCCTGCAGCGAGAGGATCCCCAACCACCCTGGTATGATTTTGCTCCTCCACAATACCACTCGGCACCACCACAGTATGATCTAGTACCCCAGCCACATTACCACTTGGCACCACCATAGTATGACCCGATGCTCCAACCGCATCACCTGACACCACCACAACACAATCCGGTGCCCCCACCATATTATCCAATACCACCGCAGGGCCATCAGTCCATCCTCAGCACAGTCCAGTCCTTCTTCCGCGGGGCTCAGTTCTTCCCATGATAGACCCAGGCTATATTGAGAGGTATAAAAGACTGAACCTATCTACTTTTGCAAGTGTATCTTCCTTTGAAGAGGCCGAGTACTGGTTAGCTAAGACAGAAAAGGCCTTCACAACTCTAGGGGTGACTCCTGAACAAAGAATCATACTTGCCACCAACATGCTGGTGGGAGAGGCAGGCCACTGGTGGCAACTCAAACAAGCCACCCTACCTGTTCCAGTCACTTGGGAACAATTTTTGATGGCCTTTAATGTAGAGTACCTTCCAGAGCATCTCTGGCATCTGAAAGAAATGGAGTTTGCACATTTGGTCCAAGATGACATGACCGTATCAGAATATGCTCAAAATTTTTAGAGTTGGGCAGGTATTCCCCAAGAATATGATGGATGAAGGCAAGAAGGCGAGAAGGTTCGAATGGGGCCTCTGTCCTGAGATCATACAACAGTTGTATGTGTTAGAACTTAGTACTTACTCGGCTGTTCTGGCCAAGGAACAATTAATGGAGAGGAACCTTCGCATTTTTCCTCCAGTAGTAGGAAACCTCAGGCCATCGGCTCCACACTGCATACCAGCATCTACTGCACCTATTCAATAGAACAAGAGACCTAGGCCGATGACTCAGGCTCTCCCTCAGGTTTTAGCAACAAGACGCGGTAGGACCTATCAGCACTGTGGTAAGGATCATGGGGATCGACCTTGTTATCGCCTCAATAAGACTTGCCGCATATGTGGTAGCATCCAACATTATGCAAGGGAGTGCCCGAGGAACCAGAATCAGGTCAGACCTCCTATTCAGGGTAAGGCAAGACTTACAACCTCATTCAACAAGATGCAGAAGCCAACCCTGACATGGTACAGGGTATATACACTATCCGTAACCATCTTGTACATATTTTGATTGATACTGGTACCTCGCATTCGTTTATTTCATATGTTTTTACATCAAAATTAAATATATTACCTTAAAAATTTGATTCTGTATTGTTTGTGTTTACACTTGGAAGTACGACACTATTGGGGGAGGTTATATAGAGAGCATGTATCATAGATATAGCAGATAGGAAATTGAGTGTGGACCTAATAGAAATTGGCACGGGAGACTTTAACGTAATTTTAGGAATGAACTAGCTAACAGCATATCACGCCACAGTAGATTGTTCTCGCAAGAAGGTTGTATTCAACCCTCCTAGTGATGAGTCATTTATAAATTAATAAAAATTTTAACATTTGTTCCCTCAAAATAAATTTTCTTATTATCGAGTACTTTAATCCGACTGTTTTCTCTAATTAGACAAATCCAAGAAAGAAATTTGTATTTAAGAGATTCCGATAATCTGATACTTTCTGGATGTGTTCCCGGATGAACTACCTGGACTTCCAATGGACAAAGAAGTCAAATTTACCATAGACCTTCAGTCAGATACCCAACCTATTTCGGTTGCTCCTTACAGCATGAGTCGTGTTGAGATGGAGCTGAAAAAATAGATCAACAAATTACAAGGCAGTGGATTCATCTGACATAGCGTGTCCCCTTGGGGTGCCGTAGTCACATTTACAAGAAAAGGAGATGGAACGTTGAGGTTATGTATTTATTATAGAGGTCTGAACATGGTCACAATCAAGAACAAGTACCCCCTCCCAAAGATCGATGACCTTTTTGATCAATTGTAGGGTGTCTAGGTCTTCTCCAAGATAGACTTGCGTTCATGTTACCATCAAGCAAAGATCAGGGCAAAAGACATTCCGAAAACAGTCTTTCGAATTAGGTACGGACACTATGAGTTTTTGGACATGCTATTTGGACTAACCAACACTCCAGCCATCTTCATGGACTTGATGAACAGGGTTGTTAGATAATTTATGGATTAGTTCATCATTGTGTTCATCGATGATATCTTGGTTTATTCAAAAAACAGAGAGGAACACGTTCGCCATCTGACTTAGGTTTTGTAGGTTCTCAGAGAGAAGAAGTTGTATCTAAAGTTGAGTAAGTGTAGGTTCTAGCTTGAGCAGACTACCTTCATAGGGCACATCATATCAAATGATGGAGTGTCAGTGAACTCCGAAAAAGTTAAAGCCGTGCTCGGCTGGGAAAAATTAACCTCGGTCAAAATAATTCGTAGCTTCTTGGGGATGACAGGTTATTACCGCAGGTTTCTGGAATGATTTTCTAGCCTAACCGCTCCTCTGACTCGGTTCACAAAGAAGAATATCAAGTTTGAGTGGAACAAGAACTGTGAAAAAAAAATTTTAGAACTAAATAAATGGTTGACTACTGCACCTGTGTTAGGCTTGCCGAGCGGATCGGGTGGATATACAGTTTATGGTGATGCATCCTACCTAGTGTTGGGTTGTGTTTTGATGCAGTATGAGAATGTCATAGCCTATGGGTCCAGGTAGTTGAAGAGTCATGAGAAAAACTACCCCACCCATGACTTAGAACTTGCCGCAATTATCCATGCTTTGAAGACTTGGCGCCATTACTTGTATGGGGAGACCTTTCAAATCTATACCATCCATAAGAGCTTGAAATACATATTCACTCAAAAGAATCTCAACATGCGTCAAAGAATGTGGATAGAACTCTTCAAGGACTATGATTGCAACATCTTATATCACCCGGGTAAGGGTAATGTGGTAGCCGACGCACTCAGCAAAAAAAGTGCATGTATATTAGCTCATTTGATAGTTTCAGAATGCAGGGTAATAGGGGTCGTACAACATGTATGACTTCAAGAACTGAAGAGAGTTACATGTTTGGCCCATCTTGTAACAGCCCCGGTAATTCAATATGGAAATTATATTATAAATATTATAAATATTAAATGCGGAAGCGAAATCAAAATTTCAGTTAACATCCCTTACACGAAAACCAAAAACGTACTTAAAATATAAAAGATTAAACTAACTAAGAGAGAAACTCGAAAATAAAACTATGAGTATGACTACAGAGTCTCTAGGCATCCCCTTCGTCGTCCTCCTGCGGAACGGGCTCGGGAACCATGTCTTCCTGATCTGAAATGGTTAGATAAGGAGTGAGCTACACTAGCCCAGTAAGAACATCACGATATCTCACCGTCACGGAGGTAAAGGTGGGTAGAAAAACACAAAAGACCAATGGAGCATGATTTACAACAAATCCTTTTTATTTATGATAAAACCTTTACCATCCACTTACCTCGGTGGAATTCATGAAACAATATAAGAAAACAATAACATTATCACAATCATGGAATAATATAAGCTGTAAAACATAGCACTTATCACGCATTTTGTAATTCAATCATTATACAACATATCCTTTTCTCATTTACCAGCCTACTAGTATCCATGGGGGTCCCTAGGGGTCCCGCTACCCGTTAACCTTTAACATTCATAATCAGTTTCCAGGGCCGTCCCCATACCCTGTCCGGTATGGGCGCCAAAACCATAAACCTCAATACCCCGTTCGGTATGAGGGTGAAACGGGCCGTCCCCATACCCCGTCCGGTATGGGCGCCAAAACCATAAACCTCAATACCCCGTCCAGTATGAGGGTGAAACGGGCCGTCCCCATACCCCGTCCGGTATGGGCGCCAAAACCATAAACCTCAATACCCCGTCCGGTATGAGGGTGAAACGGGCCGTCCCCATACCCCGTCCGGTATGGGCGCCAAAACCATAAACCTCAATACCTCGTCCGGTATGAGGGTGAAACGGGCCGTCCCCATACCCCGTCCGGTATGGGCGCCAAAACCATAAGATCTCCATACCCCGTCCGGCATGTGAGACCACAATCCCGGTAGGGTTCCCTACGGACCCGGTCCGTCCACCATCTCTCAGGATATCTAGTCAGGCTGACCCCATCATACAACTATCAGTCTACACAATGTTTCATTTTCCTTTTCCTCAATAAGCATCATCAATTCACATTTAAACAAGCAAATCGTAATTCATGCCGGACAGACAACATACAGTATCAGTTCTTCAGTCATTCAACCCATAATTAATAAAACAGTAATATATGCACTCAAAACTATAAAATGAACACATCAAACCTCATAATGCATTTAAAGCTGTAAAACAGGCCAAATAACAGTAAATCATCAATCACACTAGACTCGGGCTTCATTAGCAACCTTAAGCAATTTCACACATGCGTTAATTCAAGAAATACCGTTTTATCATTTTGAACTTTAATACCGTGATAGGAAATAGGGTGAGGGGTCCTTACTTGTTTTCGGGATCCGAATACGATTCACAGTGCGCCTACAGGCCGTCCCTAATTTTCCCTGAATTTTTCCCGGGGAACTGAAACACACTAACGGTACCTGTACGTGTTCCAAAAAATCTCAAATTAGGCTCACGACCCCTTTTTGGCCAATATCGCAACTCCGGCACGGCGGCTCCGCCGCTTGCGGCGGCGATTCGCCTCGGGTTGGCTGTTTTCGGCCGTTTCCGGTCGAATTCGGCCACACTTGCATCGGTCCCTGCGAGAAAACAACCCTAGGGCCCTCGGGGGGCCAAAAAATCACGGAGAAGCGGAGCTTACCGGCGGCGGCGCTCTCTGGTGCGGCGGCTCTCCGGCGAGGTTCGTGGTTTGGTGATTCGGCTCCGGTCAACCTGTAGAGAAAAGAATGGTGATCACGGTGATATAAAAATTGCATCAAACGGAGGCCGGGAAGGGCCTCGTCGGAGGCAAAAACAGAGAGGGGACGCGGCGGCGCCGCTGGTCTTCGACTGCGTATTCCGGCCGTTTGGCCGGGATTTTCGCTTCGATTTGGCCACAGGAGGAATCAGCGTGGAAAAACGAGTCGGGGGTATGAAATTTACCTCGATCGGCGGTCGGAAATTTCCCCGGTGCGGCGGCGGTGGCGGCGGTCGGCCTCTGGTTCGTCTTCTCCGGCGAGCGGCAGGCGGCAAGGGTTTGTGGTCTGGTGTGGGGGTTCTATTTATAACCCCTTGCCTTTTGATCTCAGCCGTCCATTTTGTTTTAATCTGGGCCGTTCGTTTTTGATTGAATCTGGGCCGTCCGATCGCGCGATTGATTTGGGCCGTCCGATCGCGCCCACGCGGATCGCCAACGTGGCCCGTTTAGGAGCGACGTGGTCTTGCCACGTGGCAGGCCCCGGTTGGCCGGGACTGCTGACCGGGCCTGCTGACGTGGCTGCCGAAGTGGCTTTTTTTTTTTTTTTTTTCTCGGTCCGGGCGCTACAACTCTCCCCCCCATAAAGAAATTTGGTCCCCAAATTTGCCTCACTACTCTTGATCAAACAGATGGGGATATTGGGCCCTAAATTCTGATTCCAGTTCCCAAGTCGCCTCCCTGCGCGTGTGGTTCTGCCACATGACTTTTACAAATGATATTTCTCGGTTGCGGAGTATTCTGCTTTCTCGGTCCGTGATACTGACCGGTACTTCTTCATAAGACAAGTCCTCTCGGAGTGGAAGCGGTTCGTGAGCCAAGACATGAGAAGGGTCCGGATTGTACTTACGTAGCATAGATACATGAAACACATTATGAACCCGGGAGAGCTCAGGAGGCAATGCAAGTCTGTAGGCCGTGCTACCAACTTGTCTAAGATTTCAAAGGGTCCAATATATCTGGGGTTTAATTTTCCCCTCCTGCCGAACCTGCTAATTCCCTTGAAGGGGGTGACTTTAAGGAACACCCGGTCGCCTTTCTCAAAGGCCAGGTCCCTTCTCCGGGTATCGGCATAACTCTTCTGCCTACTCTGAGCTGTCTGGATGTTCTTCTTGATCTTAACTATCTTGGACGTGGTTTCTTCTACCAAATCTGGGCCAAACAATCTTCTATCGCCCACTTCCTCCCAACAGATCGGCGACCTGCAAGGACGCCCGTATAGCGCCTCGTATGGGGCCATGCCGATGCTTGCTTGGTAGCTGTTGTTGTAAGCAAACTCTATCAGGGGTAGGTGGTCGTCCCAATGGCCCCCGGAGTCAAGGACACAAGCTCGGAGCATATCCTCTAGCGTACGAATTGTCCTCTCTGATTGTCCATCGGTTTGGGGGTGGAAGGCAGTACTAAGAGACAGCTTTGTTCCCATAGCTTGCTGGAAACTATTCTAAAATCGAGAAGTGAATCTGGGATCCCTGTCGGATACCACTGTTACTGGAACTCCATGTAGTCTGACTATCTCCCGGATATACATTCTTGCCAACTTGTCCAAGGGATCAGTCATTTTGATGGCCAGGAAGTGGGAAGACTTAGTGAGTCGGTCAACAATTACCCATATAGCATCATGTCCCGATCGTGCCTTGGGTAGTCCCGATACGAAGTCCATGGTGATATGTTCCCACTTCAACTCTGGAATCGGTAAAGGCTGAAGTAACCCGCCCGGGCGTTGATGTTCTGCTTTGACCTGCTGACATACCAAGCATTTAGATACAAAGTCGGCTATATCTCTCTTCATCCCATTCCACCAGAACCGAGGTCGCATAGTTTGGTACATTTTCGTACTTTCTGGATGCATGGCGAACCTTGAGCTATGGGACTCTGTCATGATGTCTCTTCTTAACTCACTGTCGTCTGGGACACACACTCTGTCCCTGAAACGAATCAATCCGTCGGCGGAGATCTGAAATTCTGAGTTCACTCCCTGTTCTGCATCCTTCTTGCGGGTTACTAGGGCGGGGTCGATTGACTGGGCTTCCTTTATTCTTTGGATTAACTCGGGTTGGACTGCTAGATGGCTCAAACATGTGGCCCTCTTCAGATCTCGCAGTCGAACCTGCTGCGTGGCCCCAATAGACCTGCATTCTGAAACCATCAGATGGGCCAGGGTGCCTGCACTTTTCCTGCTGAGGGCATCGGCTACTACGTTGCCCTTACCTGGATGGTATAGGATGTCACAATCATAGTCCTTGAGGAGTTCCATCCACCTTCTCTGACGCATGTTGAGATCCTTCTGAGTGAAGATGTGCTTCAAACTCTTATGATCGGTGTAGATCTGGAAGGTCTCTCCATACAAATAATGGCGCCAGATTTTCAAGGCGTGTATGATTGCGGCAAGCTCCAAGTCATGGGTAGGATAGTTCTTCTCATGATTCTTTAGCTGTCTAGACCCATATGCTATAACCTTTCCATGCTGCATCAGGACACAACCCAGACCCAGATAGGAGGCATCGCTATAAACTGTATACCCTCCTGATCCACTCGGTAGAGCCAACACGGGTGCAGTAGTCAGTCGCTTCTTCAATTCTGAAAAACTCCTTTCGCAGTTCTCATTCCAATCAAACCTTGCATTTTTCTTTGTGAGTCGGGTTAGAGGAGCCGCTAGACTGGAGAACCCTTCGACAAACCGGCGGTAATAACCTGTCATCCCTAGGAAACTGCGAATTTCCTTAACTGTTGTCAGCCTTTCCCAACCAAGTACCGCTTCAACCTTTTCAGGGTTCACTGACACCCCTTCCTTCGATATAACATGTCCTAGGAAGGCGGTTTGCTCGAGCCAAAATCCACACTTGCTCAACTTTGCATACAACTTCTTTTCCCTGAGTACCTGTAGGACTTGGGCAAGATGACGAGCATGTTCTTCTCTACTTTTTGAGTAGACTAAGATATCATCGATGAACACGATGACAAATTGATCCAAGAACTCTCTGAAGATTCTGTTCATTAGATCCATAAAGATGGTCGGGGCGTTGGTTAGCCCAAACGGCATAACCAGGAACTCGTAGTGTCCGTACCTGGTTCGGAATGCCGTCTTGGGGATATCCTCTGCTCTTACCTTTACCTGATGGTAACCTGATCGTAGATCTATTTTAGAAAAGATCTGTGCACCCTGCAACTGATCGAAAAGGTCATCAATCCGAGGAAGAGGATATTTGTTCTTGATTGTTACCTTGTTTATCCTTCTGTAATCAATGCACAGTCTCAACGTTCCATCTCCCTTCCTTGCAAAAGTAACCCCGGCACCCCATGGGGAAATGCTGTGTCTAATGAAGCCACTGTTTTGTAGCTCAGTGATTTGTTTCCTTAGTTCTTCCATCTCGATGCGGCTCATTTGGTAAGGAGCTACCGAGATGGGCTGGGTTCCTGGCTGTAAGTCTATGGTGAACTCGACCTCTCTGTCCCCTGGTAGACCGGGCAGTTCATCCGGAAATACGTCTGGAAAGTCTCGGATTACTGGAATCTCTTGGATACAAACTTCTTTCTTGGGTTTACCATGTACCACGTCCGGGTCTGCGTCAGCATCCTTCTGGGTAAGGTTGTAAACTCTGCCCTGGATTGGAGGCCTCCCTTGATTCTGGTTTCTAGGGCACTCCCTCGCATAGTGCTGGGCACTGCCGCATATGCGACAGGTGTTGTTGAGGCGGTAGCAGGGTCGGTCCCCATGATCCCTGCCGCAGTACTGGCAGATCTTCCCACGTGCTGCCCCTATAGCCTGAGGAGGGCCCTGAACGGCAGGCCTGGGTCTCTTACTGGGTTGGACAGGCATGGTAGGCGCTGGCCTGCGGAGCGGGGCTGAGGGTCGGGAACTTCCCGCTAGCTGAGGGCGGGTGTCGAAGCTCCTTTCTATGATCTGCGCCTTTGCCAGGACTGCCGAATATGTCTCGAGCTCCATCACCAATAAGTGCTGTCTGATCGCCGGGTGGAGGCCCCACTGGAATTTCCTGGCCTTTCGGCCCTCATCCAACAATGTCTCCGGGGCATGTTGGCCCAGCTCCAGGAACTTGCGAGCATACTCCGACACTGTCATATTACCCTGGACCAATTGAGCAAATTCAATTTCCTTTAAATGTTGGATGTGTTTAGGGAGATACTCCGCATGGAAAGCCGCTAGGAACTGCTCCCAAGTAACTGGTACAGGCAGGGTGGCCCGCTTGAGCTCCCACCAGCGTACCGCTTCCCCTACCAGCATGTAGGAGGCAATGGCAGCCCTCTGCTCAGGAATTACTCCCAATGTCTCAAAAGCTCTCTCAGTCTCTGCCAGCCAGTATTGGGCCTCTTCGAACGAGGATCCCCCTGAAAAAGTAGAAGGGTTCAGTCTCCTATACCTCTCTATGAAGTCGGGGTCGATCAAGGAAGGAGCGAGGTCCCAAGGTAGAGGGACTGGGGCCGGCTGAGGGTGAACTGGGGGACCCTGTGGTGGCGCCTGCTGATGTGGTGGGGGCACTGGAATGTGTTGTGGCGGCACCTGTTGGCACTGTGGCTGTGGTACCGGGTGGTATCGGGAGGAACAGGCTCCTGCCGGGGTGGCTCGGGATCAGCCTGCTGTAGCGGGGGCTCAACCTGCGCTAGCGGAGGAGGTCCCGATAACTCCCTTCTCTCCTCTTGCCTTCGCTGGGCAGCTACGAGAGCCTCCACCATCTCGAATAGTCTATCTAAATCCTTCCGAATTGAACTATCTGGGGCCGCTCGGTTCAGTGGGGGCCTTCCTCTCCTCATTCCTGCGTACTTACATTCACAAGGAATGATTGAGTAACAATATATCGGTGAGTATTTCTCTAAGGCACATTAGTGTAAGGGATGGGTCCGAGGAAATGCGGCTCTGATACCAACTGTAACAGCCCCGGTAATTCAATATGGAAATTATATTATAAATATTATAAATATTAAATGCGGAAGCGAAATCAAAATTTCAGTTAACATCCCTTACACGAAAACCAAAAACGTACTTAAAATATAAAAGATTAAACTAACTAAGAGAGAAACTCGAAAATAAAACTATGAGTATGACTACAGAGTCTCTAGGCATCCCCTTCGTCGTCCTCCTGCGGAACGGGCTCGGGAACCATGTCTTCCTGATCTGAAATGGTTAGATAAGGAGTGAGCTACACTAGCCCAGTAAGAACATCACGATATCTCACCGTCACGGAGGTAAAGGTGGGTAGAAAAACACAAAAGACCAATGGAGCATGATTTACAACAAATCCTTTTTATTTATGATAAAACCTTTACCATCCACTTACCTCGGTGGAATTCATAAAACAATATAAGAAAACAATAACATTATCACAATCATGGAATAATATAAGCTGTAAAACATAGCACTTATCACGCATTTTGTAATTCAATCATTATACAACATATCATTTTCTCATTTACCAGCCTACTAGTATCCATAGGGGTCCCTAGGGGTCCCGCTACCCGTTAACCTTTAACATTCATAATCAGTTTCTAGGGCCGTCCCCATACCCCGTCCGGTATGGGCGCCAAAACCATAAACCTCAATACCCCGTCCGGTATGAGGGTGAAACGGGTCGTCCCCATACCCCGTCCGGTATGGGCGCCAAAACCATAAACCTCAATACCCCGTCCGGTATGAGGGTGAAACGGGCCGTCCCCATACCCCGTCCGGTATGGGCGCCAAAACCATAAACCTCAATACCCCGTCCGGTATGAGGGTGAAACGGGCCGTCCCCATACCCCGTCCGGTATGGGCGCCAAAACCATAAACCTCAATACCCCGTCCGGTATGAGGGTGAAACGGGCCGTCCCCATACCCCGTCCGGTATGGGCGCCAAAACCATAAGATCTCCATACCCCGTCCGGCATGTGAGACCACAATCCCGGTAGAGTTTTCTACGGACCCGGTCCGTCCACCATCTCTCAGGATATCTAGTCAGGCTGACCCCATCATATAATTATCAGTCTACACAATGTTTCATTTTCCTTTTCCTCAATAAGCATCATCAATTCACATTTAAACAAGCAAATCGTAATTCATGCCGAACAGACAACATACAGTATCAGTTCTTCAATCATTCAACCCATAATTAATAAAACAGTAATATATGCACTCAAAACTATAAAATGAACACATCAAACCTCATAATGCATTTAAAGCTGTAAAACAGGCCAAATAACAGTAAATCATCAATCACACTAGACTTGGGCTCCATTAGCAACCTTAAGCAATTTCACACATGCGTTAATTCAAGAAATACCGTTTTATCATTTTGAACTTTAATACCGTGATAGGAAATAGGGTGAGGGGTCCTTACTTATTTTCGGGATCCGAATACGATTCACAGTGCGCCTACAGGCCGTCCCTAATTTTCCCTGAATTTTTCCCGGGGAACTGAAACACACTAACGGTACCTGTACGTGTTCCAAAAAATCTCAAATTAGGCTCAGGGCCCCTTTTTGGCCAATATCGCAACTCCGGCACGGCGGCTCCGCCGCTTGCGGCGGCGATTCGCCTCAGGTTGGCTGTTTTCGGCCGTTTCCGGCCTAATTCGGCCACACTTGCATCGGTCCCTGCGAGAAAACAACCCTAGGGCCCTCGGGGGGCCAAAAAATCACGGAGAAGCGGAGCTTACCGGCGGCGGCGTTCTCAGGTGGGGCGGCTCTCCGGCGAGGTTCGTGGTTTGGTGATTCGGCTCCGGTCAACCTGTAGAGAAAAGAATGGTGACCACGGTGATATAAAAATTGCATCAAACGGAGGCCGGGAAGGGCCTCGTCGGAGGCAAAAACAGAGAGGGGGCGCGGCGGCGCCGCTGGTCTTCGGCCGCGTATTCCGGCCGTTTGGCCGGGATTTTGGCTTCGATTTGGCCACAGGAGGAATCAGCGTGGAAAAACGAGTCGGGGGTATGAAATTTACCTCGATCGGCGGTCAGAAATTTCCCAGGTGCGGCGGCGGTGGCGGCGGTCGGCCTCTGGTTCGTCTTCTCCGGTGAGCGGCAGGCGGCTAAGGTTTGTGGTCTGGTGTGGGGGTTCTATTTATAACCCCTTGCCTTTTGATCTCAGCCGTCCATTTTGTTTTAATCTGGGCTGTTCGTTTTTGATTGAATCTGGGTCGTCCGTGCGATTGTATCTGGGCCGTCTGATCGCGCGATTGATCTGGGCCGTCCGATCGCGCCCACGCGGATTGCCAACGTGGCCCGTTCAGGAGTGACGTGGTCTTGCCACGTGGCAGGCCCCGGTTGGCCGGGACTGCTGACCGGGCCTGCTGACGTGGCTGCCGACGTGGCTTTTTTTTTTTTTTTTTTCTTGGTCCCGGCGCTACACATCTGGCTATTCAACATGAGCTGATCTAGAGAATACAAGAAGCTTAGTCCGTTAATTCCACCCTAGTAGCCCTCAAGAAAGATGCAGAACAGGGAGTTAATCCAGACTTTTGAGTCTCTGCCGATGGGTTGCTTAGATTTCAGGACATGGTGTGTGTTCTAGGTGATAGTGAGTTGAAAAGGAACATCATGACAGAGGCCCATAGTTCAAAGTTTTTCATGCATCCCAAAAACACTAAGATGTATCAAAGTATGTGACTCCAATTTTGGTGGAACAGGAGTTAAAGAGATGTGGTTGACTTTATTTTTAAGTATTTGGTATGTCAGCAGGTCAAGACAGATCATCAACGCCCAGATGAGTTACTTCAACTATTATTAATTCTGGAGTGGAAGTGGGAACATATCACAATAGATTTTGTTACAAGATTCCCTAAGGCATGCTTAGGACATGATACTATTTGGGTAGTTGTTGACCGGCTTACCAAGTCTTCCCACTTCTTAGCTATCAAGATGACCGACTCCTTGAACAAGTTAGCAAGAATGTATATTCAAGAGATAGTCAGATTATATGGAGTACCAGTGATAGTAGTATCTAACAAGATCTGACAAGAACCCCAGGTTCACTTCTCGATTATGGTATAGTTTTCAGCAAGTCATAGGAACGAAACTGTCCCTTAGTACTACATTCCACCCTCAAAATGATGGACAGTTAGAAAGGACGATTCTCATACTTGAGGATATGCTCCGAGCTTGTATTCTTGACTTCCAAGGGCATTAAAATGACCATCTACCCCTGATAGAGTTCATCTACAACAACAACTACCAAGCAAGTATTAGTATGGCTCCGTACGAGGTTGGCCGCCCATGCAGATCATCGATATGTTGGGAAGAAATGGGTGATAATGTTCGGCTCAGATCTCATAGAGGAGACTATAGCCAAAATAGTTAAGATCAGGAAGAATATTCAAACGGTTCAGAGCAAGTAGAAGAGTTATGCAGACACTTGGAGGAGAGATTTGGAATTTAAGAAAGGCGATCGAGTGTTCCTTAAGGTCATTCCTTTCAAGAGAATCCGTAGGTTTGGTAAAAGGGGGAAGGTAAATCTCCGGTTTATTCGGCCATTTGAAATCTTAAACAGAATTAAAACTGTCACCTACAGACTGGCACTGCCTTCAGAACTTTCGAGGGTCTATAATGTATTTCATGTGTCCATGCTACGCGAGTACAATTCGGACCCCTCTCACGTCTTGACCTACGAGCCTCTTTCACTCCGGAAGGATCTGTCCAACGAGTAAGTATCGGTTGACATTGTGGACCAAAAGAGCAGAGTACTCCGCAACAAGAAAATTTCTTTTGTTAAGGTCATATGACAGAATCACACACCAGGGAAGGCCACATGGGAGCTAGAATCAGCCTTCATGACTCAATATCCCCAACTATTTGATTGAGTAGGAGATAGACAAATTTGAAGGACCAAATTTCTTTTAAGGGGGAGAGAGTTGTAATACCCTTAATTAATTTTAAAAAGTTTAAAATTAGTGTGTAAATGTAAATTTTGAATTTTTGAATTTTTTATTTAATGTATAAAATTTAATTTTTAATTTTTAAATTATTAATTAATGTAAAAATGAAGAAAATTAAATAGATGATGAAATTGAAAATAATTTTGGAAAAAAAAAGGTAAAAATTTGGGTTCTGGGGATATTTTTGAAAGAAAATTTAAGAAATGGAGATCAAAACATAATTTTAAAAAATTGTACCACATAGGATGCCCAGTCAGCATATCCGATGAACTGAAGCACGCAGCGTGGCAAGGGACACTGACGTGGTATCACGCAGGAGGCCAAGCGGGCAATTTGTATACCCGCGATCAGACGGTCCAGATTCGTTCCTACGTACATGGACGGTCCAAATCCATTTTCTATTTAAACACGATCGGACGATCCAGATTAAATTGCGATGACCAGTCCAGATTCACTCACTATTTAATCGCGATCGGACGGTTCAGATCAAACGCGATGGACGGCCCATATTAAAAGTGGACGGATATAAATAACCTTCTTCATATCAAACCTTAACCCTAGCCGCCAAATCCCCCTGTCAGAGAAGAAGACCGCCGGAAAGGAAGTCGACCGTGACCGTGGCTGCGCCGGAACCACTTCTGACCGCCAAAAGAGGTAAAAATTTTCTTCTTTGCTCGGAATTTAATTTTAAACACTATCATGGCCAAATTGGAGTAAAAGACCGGCGGATTGGCCGAAAACTGCAGACAAAGCTTGGCAGCGCCGGCGCAGAAAATTACAAAAACTGCCTCCGATGAGGCCCTTCCCGATTCCCATTTTGCGTAATTCTTCCACCATTGTAATCACCGTTTCCTTCTCTACAGGTTGACCACTGTAACACCCAAAATTTTATTTTATTTTTTTAATTTATTTAAATTTTTATTGGAATTTTTGTTTAATTTTATTCTATTTTAATATTTAATTTATAAGGTTTTAATTTAATTTAATAGAAATAAAAATAAAAATAATAATAAAATAGGATAAAATTATTTTTGGGATTTAATTGAAATTGATTTTGGGAAAAAGGGGTGAAAATTTAGATTCTGTTGGTATTTTTAAAAAGAAAATAAAAAACCAGGGGTCAAAACGTAATTTAGAAAAATAGTGCCACGTCAGCAGCCACGGCAGCAGCCTGGTCAGCAGCCCCAGCCAACCAGGACACGCCGCGTGGAAGGGACACTGACGCGGGAAGCCACGTAGGATGGAGACACGTTGGCGATCCGTGTGCGCGCGATCGGACGGCTCAGATCCATTCCCGCACGCACGGATTGCTCAGATCAAAGGCGCGCATGGATGACCCAGATCTCACGTGTACGGAAGGTCCATATTTGATCACGCACGGACGGCCTAGATCGCATCACGATGGACGGCCCAGATTTATTTCTAATTTAATCGCGATCGGACGGCCCAGATTAAATCATGATGGACGGCTCAGATTAAAAAGGGAGAGTTATAAATAATCGTATCCACACCCAACCCCAAGCCCTAGCCACCTGAACCCTCGCCGGAGAAGACGACCCAGCCACCGGAGTAACCGGCCGCCGCTGCACCGGAGTAACCGGCCGCCGCTGCACCGGAGGACTTTTCGACTGCCAAACGAGGTAAAATTTCTCTCATTGGCTCGTTTTTCGATGTCGAACCTCCCTGTGGCCAAATCGGAGCCAAACCATCAACCAATTGGCCAAAAAACACCGCCGAAGTTCGGCGGCATTGCCGCGAGTTTCCTCAATTTTTGCCTCCGATGAGGCCCTTCTCATTTCCCGTTCGATGTAATTTTTATACCACCGTCCTTTTCTCTGCAGGTTGACCGGAGCAAAACATTGAATGACAACTCGCGTCGGAGGAGCCGCCGTATCCGAGAGCTTCGCCGCTGGTAAGTCTCGGTCTTTTAGAATTTTTTGGCCCACCGAGGGCCCTAGGGGTGTTTTATCACAGGAACCAATGTAAGTTTGGCCGAATTCGGCTGAAAATGGCCAACCCCAGGCGGATCGCCGCCGTGGGCGGCGGCGCCATCGCTGGAGCACGGCGAAGCCGCCGTGTTGGAATTTTGAAATTGGCCAAAAGGGCCCTGGGTCTGATTAGGAGTTTTTTGGGACATGTGCAGGTACTGGAAGTGTGTTTCAGTTTCCGGAGAAAAATTCAAAGAATCTAGGAACTGCCCGTAGGCGTAGTGAGAACCCGATTTCAGATTCCAAAACAAGTAAGGATCTCTCACCCTATTTCTTATGACGGCATTAAAGCCTAATAAATTATAAAACGGTATTTTATGAATTAATAGATATGTATAATTGATTAAGGTTGCCAATGGAGCCCGAATATGATATATTTTTCAGTTAGGTGTTGTTTGATTTATTTTATAGTTTTGAATGCAGTATGGTGCGTGATGTGTTTATTCTATTGTTTTGTATGCATGAATCACGTTTTCATTTATTATGGTTTGAATTATTGTGAACCCAATGTTGTGTTGCCTTATTTGGTGTCCATTACTGGTTTACGTATTTGTGTTTGATTGGATAATTGAGATTAAAAAAAATAGTAAAAAGGTATGTGAATTGATAATGGATTATGTCGACAGCCTGACTAGATATCTTGGGAGATGGTGGACAGACCGGGTCCATAGGGAACCCTACCGGGAACGTGGTTTCTCATATCAGATGGGGTATGGAGACTTTATGTGTTTTGGCACCCATACCGGATGGGGTATGGAGACGACCTGTTTCACCCTCATAGATTTATTTATAGCGTTCATTACTGGGGTTTACTTCAGTTAGTTTATTCTTTTATACATTTAATACGTTTTGGTTATTGTATAAGGGATATTAATAAGAATTTTTATTTCGCTTCCGCACTTAGAAATTTTAATATATACATTTTCTTTTAAATTTTCGAGGCCATTACAGTTGGTATCTGAGCTACGTTCCTCGGACTCATCCCTTACATAATAATGCTTAGAGAAATACCCACCGATAAATCGTTACTCAACCCTTCCTTGTGAAATGCAGGTGCAGAGAAATGAGGAGAGAAAGACCCCCACTAAACCGAGCAGCCCGGGATGATTCGTTTCGGGAAGATGTGGACAGAATATTTGAGATGCTGGAAAGGATCATTGCCGCCCAGCAAGGTCAAGAGGAGAGAAGGGAGTTACCCGAACCTCCCCCACTACCACAGGTTGAGCCACCGCTACAACAAGTGAATCCCGAGCCACCCCGACACTAGCTTGCTCCACCACAGTACCACCCGGCAACACCGCCGCAGTTTGAACCGGTGCCCTAGCCACTGTACTGCCTGACACTGCCACAGTACAATCCGATGCCCCCACTATATTAGTAGGTGCCACCACAGGGCCCCCTAGTCCATCCCCAGCTGGGCCCAGTCCCTCTTCCACAGGACCCAGCTCCTTCCTTGATCGACCCAGGCTACATAGAGAGGTACAGGAGACTGAACCCTTCCACTTTTACAGGGGGATACTCTTTCAAAGATGTCCAGTACTGGTTGGCGGAGACTGAGAGAG
Source organism: Carica papaya (assembly GCF_054855325.1). Classification (NCBI taxonomy): domain Eukaryota; kingdom Viridiplantae; phylum Streptophyta; class Magnoliopsida; order Brassicales; family Caricaceae; genus Carica; species Carica papaya. The sequence continues at coordinate 17,425,406 of NC_142317.1, forward strand.
CTTTCAAGATCTTGAGAGTGGTTCCTGAGCAGAGAACTGCCCTTGCTTCCTACATGCTAGTAGGGGAAGCAGGTCGTTGGTGGGAGCTTAACAGATCACCCTGCCTACACCAGTCACTTGGGAGTAGTTCTTAGCGGCCTTCCATGCGGAGTATCTCCCTGAGCACATCCGACACCTAAAGGAGATGGAGTTTATTCAGCTGGTCCAGGAAAATATGACGATATTAAAATATGCACGTAAGTTCCTAGAGCTGGGCCGATAGTCCCCGGAGACATTGATGGATGAGGGCAGGAAGGCCAGGAGATTCTAGTGGGGCCTCCGCCCAAAGATCAAGCAACACTTATTGGTACTGGAGCTCAAGACATACTCAGCCGTTCTAGTAAAGGCGCAGATTGTGGAGAGGAATTTCAACACACGTCTTCAGTCAGTAGGGAGTCACCGACCCTCAGCTCCACCCCACAGACCAGCACCTACTGCGCCGGTCCAACCAAATAAGAGGCCCAGATTAATGATCCAGGCCCCTCCTCAGGCTCTAGGGGTAGCACGTGGAAAGATCTGCCAGCACTGCAGCAGGGATCACGGGGACCGACCATGCTATCGCCTCAACAACACCTGTTGCATATGTGGTAGTGCCTAACACTATGCGAGAGAGTACCTGAGGAACCAGAACTAAGGAAGATAGGGTTTACACCCTCACCCAGTAGGATGCTGACGCCGACCCGGACGTGGTACAGGGTATGTACACTATTTGTGATTATATTGCTCATGTATTATTTGACACTGGTGCATCTCATTCATTTGTTTCACATGTTTTTGTATCCAAACTTTGTAACGGTCCCGGAAATTTAAATGAAATATATGTATTAAAAATATCAAATGCGGAAGTGTAATAAAAATTTTGATTAACATCCCTTACACAATAACCAAAACGTACTCAAAACATGAAGGAACAAACTAACTAAAAGAGATACTCGAAATAAAAACTATAAATATAACTATGAAGTCTTTAGGCGTCCCCTTCGCCATCTTCCTGCGGAACGGGCTCGGGAACAACGTCTTCTTGATCTAAAATGGTTAAATAAGGAATTAGCTACACCAGCCTAGTAAAGACATCACACTATCTCACCGCCACAAAAGTAAAGGTGGGTAGAAAACAAAAATGACCAATGGAGCATAATTTATAACGAACTCGTTTATTAACATAAAAACCTTTACTGTCCACTTACCTCGGTGAGATCCATGAAAATAACATATGAAAACAACAACCTTATAATATCATGAAATCATACACACTTTATAACATAACACATATCATACCTTTACATTTCAATCATCAGAAAACAGATTTCTTCTTTTACCAACCTACTAGTATCCCTAGGGATCCATAGGGGGTCCCTGCTACACGTGAACCATTAACATTTACAACCTGATTCTAGGGCCGTCCCCATACCCCGTCCGGTATGGGCGCCAAAACCATGAACCTCAATACCCCGTCCGGTATGAGGGTGAAACGGGCCATCCCCATACCCCATCCGGTATGGGCGCCAAAACACATAAAGTCTCAATACCCCGTCCGGTATGAGAGACCACGTTCCCGGTAGGGTTCCCTATGGACCCGGTCCGTCCACCATCTCCCAGGATATCTAGTCAGACTGTCCACATTTTCCACCTATCAATTCACATAACCTTTTTGCCTTTTTTCTTAATCTCAATCATCCAATCATACACAACATGTAAACCAGTAATTGACACCAAATAAGACAATACAGTACCGGATTCACCATAATACAAACCATAATAAAAGAAACCATAGTTCATGCATACGAGACCACAACATAATTACATTAAGCTGCATTTAATACCGAAAAACTAAAATGCACTACCGGTACCTGCACATGTTCCAAAAAATCCCAAATCAGATCTAGGGCCCCTTTCGGCCAATATCAAAATTCCAGCACGACAGCTCTGTCGTGCTCCAAAGATGGTGCCGCCATCTGCGGCGGCGATCCGCCTCGGGTTGGCTATTTTTCGACCAACTTGCATCGGTCCTTGCGACAAAAAAACCCTAGGACCCTCGGTGGGCCAAAAAATCACGAAAAATCGAAACTTACCGGCGGCAGTGCTCTCGGGTGCGGCGGCTCCTCCGGCGTGAGTCGCGTTTTGATGTTTGGCTCTGATCAACCTATAGAGAAAAGAACGATGATCACAGTGGTATAAAATTTGCATAGAACGGAGGCCGGGAAGGGCCTCATTGGAGGCAAAAATAGAGAGGGGTCGTGGCGGCGCCGCTGGACTTCGGTTGGGTTTTTCAGCCGTTTGGCCAGTGGTTTGGCACCGGTTTGACCATAGGTGGACTCAGCATCGAAAAACGAGCTAGGGGGAGAAAATTTACCTCGATTGGCGGTCGGAAACTTCTCCAGTGCGGCGGCGACCTGCTCCTCCGGCGTCTGGTTCTTCTTCTCTGGCGAGGCACTGGCAACTAAGGTTTTGTGGACAGGTGTGGGTGGGGTTATTTATACCCTTTGCCTTTTAATCTCAACCGTCCATCAAGATTAAATATGGACCGTCCATTGCGATGCAATCTGGGCCATCTATGTGCACGTTTGATCTAGGCCGTCCGTGCGCTCGAGAACGGATCTGGGTCGTCTGATCGCGCGCACGCGGATCGCCCATATGGCCTGTCCCGTGTCGGCGTTTCTTTGCCACGCGGAGTGTCCTGGTTGGCCGGGGCTGCCGACCAGGCCGCTGACGTGGCTGTTGACGTGGCACAACTTTTTTAAATTGCGTTTTGACCTCCGGTTTCCGATTTTCTTTTCAAAAACACCCACAGAATCTAAATTTTTACCCCTTTTTCCCAAAATCAATTTCAATTAAATCTAAATAATATTTTTACCCAATTTTATCATTATTATTATTTTTATTTTTATTAAATTAAATTAAATTAAATTAAATAAAAATTTAAAAAATTCAAATAAATAAAAATAAAAATAATAAGATAAAATAAGAAAAAAAAAAACACTTGAGTGTTACAAACTTAATGTATCTCCTGATAAACTTGATTCAATGTTGTTTGTGTGTACTGCTGGGGGTAAAACACTATTAGGGGAAGTTGTATACAGGGCTTGTGCCGTGAAGATAGAAAAAAGAAAACTGAGTGTAGACCTTATAGGGTTAGACATGGGGGATTTTGATGTAATCTTAGGAATAGATTGGCTAGCGGCGTATCACGCCACCATAGATTGCTTTAACAAGAAGGTTGTATTTAATCCTCCCAATGAGGAGTCATTTACAAATTAATAAAATCATTTAGTACTTATTCCTTGATGGCAAGTTTCCTTAATTTTCTAGTACCTTAATCTTGCTATTTTCTCTAACTAGGCAAGCCCAAGAAGGAAATTTGTATCCAAGAGATTCCGGTAGTCCGAGACTTTCCAGATGTATTTCCGGATGAACTACCCGGACGACCAGTGGACAAGGAAGTCGAGTTCACTATAGACCTACAGCCAGGCACCCAGCTCAGTTCGGTTGCTTCTTACCGCATGAGTCGCATTGAGATGGAAGAGCTGAGGAAACAGATTAGTGAATTACAAGACAGTAGTTTTATTAGACATAGTGTATCCCCTTGGGGTACCGGAGTCACTTTTGCTAGGAAGGGAGATGAAACATTGAGACTGTGTATTGATTACAGAGAATTGAACAAGATTACGATTAAGAACAAATATCCCCTTCCCAGGATTGATGACCTCTTCAATCAGCTGCAAGGTGAACAGGTCTTCTCTAAAGGTTACTATCAGGTAAAGATAAGAACATAAGACATCTCCAAGACGGCCTTTCGAACCAGGTATGGACACTATGAGTCCCTGGTCATGCCATTTGGGCTAACCAACGCCCCGGCAATCTTCATGGATCTGATGAACAGGGTCTTCATAGAGTTCTTAGATTAATTTGTTATCGTGTTCATCGATGACATCTTAGTCTACTCAAAAATCAGAGAAGAACATGCTCACCATCTTGCCCAAGTTTTGCAGGTCCTCAAAAAAAAGAAGTTATATACAAAGTTGAGTAAGTGTGGATTCTGGCTTGAGCAGACCGCATTCCTAGGACACATCATATCGAAGGAAGGTGTATCAGTGAATCCCGAAAAGGTTGAAGCGGTACTTGGCCGGGAGAAGTTGACATCAGTTAAGGAGATTCGTAGCTTCCTGGGAATGACAAGTTATTACCGCAGGTTTGTTGAAGGATTCTCTAGTCTAGCGGCTTCCCTAACCCAGCTCACAAAGAAGAATGCCAAGTTTGAGTGGAATGAGGACTGTGAGAGAAGTTTTTCAGAATTAAAGGAGCGGCTGACCACTGCACTCGTATTAGCTTTATCGAGTGGATCGGAGGAATATACAGTTTATAGTGATGCCTCCTATCTAGGCCTGGGTTGTGTCCTGATGCAGCATGGGAAGGTCATAGTCTATGGGTCCAGACAGTTAAAGAATCATGAGAAGAATTATCCCACCCATGACTTGGAACTTGCCGCAATCATACACGCCTTGAAAACCTGGCGTCATTATTTATACAGAGAGACCTTCCAAATCTATACCGATCATAAGAGTCTAGAGCACATATTCACTCAAAAGGATCTCAACATGCGTCAGAGAATGTAGATGGAACTCCTTAAAGACTATGATTGTAATATCTTGTATCATCCAAGTAAGGGCAACGTGGTGGCAGATGCCCTCAGCAGGAAAAGTGCAGGTATATTAGCCCACTTAATGGTTTCAGAACACAGGCGAATTGGGGCCACACAATAGGTTCGGCTTCAGGACTTTAAGAGAGTCGCATGTTTGGACCGTTTGACCGTCCAGCCTGAGTTAATACAGAGAATAAGGGAAGCCCAGTCAGTCGACCCCGCCTTGGTAGCCTGCAAGAATGATGCAGAATAGGGAGTGAGCTCGAAATTTCGAATCTCTACCAATGGGTTACTCCGTTTTCAGGATAGGGTGTGTATCGCAGACGACAGTGAGTTAAAGAGAGACATCAAGACAGAGTCCCATAGCTCCAAGTTTGCCATGCATCCCGAAAGCACCAAAATGTACCAAAGCATGCGACCCCAGTTTTGGTGGAATGGGATGAAGGGAGACATAACTGACTTTGTATCTAAATGTTTGGTATGTTAGTAGGTCAGGGCAGAGCATCAACGCCCAGGCGGGTTACTTCAGCCCTTACTGATCCCGGAGTGGAAGTGGGAACATATCGCCATGGACTTCGTAACGGGGTTACCCAAGGCATGTTCAGGGTATGACGCCATCTGGGTAATTATTGACCAGCTTACCAAGTCTTCCCACTTCCTAGCCATCAGGATAACCGATCCCTTGAACAAGTTGGTAAGAATGTATATCCGGAAAATAGTCAGATTGCATGGAGTTCTAGTGACAGTGGTATCCGACAGGGACCCCAGGTTCACTTCTCGATTTTGGAGTAGCTTTCAGCAGGCCATGGGAACAAAACTATCTCTTAGTACTGCCTTCCATCCTCAGACTAATGGACAGTCAGAAAGGATCATCTGTACACTTGAGGATATGTCCGAGCTTGTGTCCTTGACTCTGGGGGCCATTGGGACGACCATCTACCCCTGATAGAATTTGCCTACAACAACAGCTACCAAACGAGCATTGGTATGGCTCCGTATGAGGCATTATATGGGCGCTCATGCAGATCGACGATTTGTTGGGAAGAAATGGATGATAGAAAATTATTCGTCCCGGAGTTGGTGGAGGAGACCACATCTAAAATAGTTAAAATCAGAAAGAACATTCAAACGGCTCAGAGCAGGTAGAAGAGTTATGCGGACACCTGGAGGAGAGATTTAGCGTTTGAACAAGGCAATTGAGTGTTCCTTAAGGTCACTCTTTTTAAAAGAATTAGTAGGTTCGGCAGGAGGGGAAAACTAAACCCTCGATTTATTGGACCATATGAAGTCTTAGACAGGATTGGTACTGCCACCTACAAACGAGCACTGCCTCCAGAGCTCTTCAAGGTTCACAATGTGTTCCATGTATCCATGCTACGTAAGTACAACCTGGACCCCTCTCATATCTTGGCTCATGAACCGCTTCCACTCCAAGAGGACTTATCTTATGAGGAAGTCCCAGTCGGTATCACAGACCGAAAGAACAGAATACTCCGCAACCGGAAAATAACATTTGTAAAGGTAGTATGGCAGAACCACTCACCAAGGGAGGCTACCTGGGAGCTAGAATCAGATTTTAAAGCCTAGTATCCCCATTTGTTCGACCAAGAGTAAGAGGTAAATTTGGGGGACCAAATTTCTTTGAGGGGGGGGGGAGAGTTGTAACACCCAAATTTTTATTTTATTTTATTTTTTTATTTATTTTAAATTTTAATGAAATTTTTATTTAATTTTATTCTATTTTAATATTTAATTTATAAAGTTTTAATTTAATTTAATTTAATTTAATAGAAATAAAAATAATAATAATAATAAAATTGGGTAAAATTATTTTTTGGAATTTAATTGAAATTGATTTTAGGAAAAAGAGGTGAAAATTTGGATTATGGAGGTGTTTTTAAAAAGAAAATCGAAAACTGGGAGTCAAAACGTAATTTAGAAAAATAGTGCCATGTCAGCAGCCACGACAGCAGCCCGGTCAGTGGCCTCGGCCAACCAAGACACGCCGCATGGAAGGGACGCTGACGCGGGAAGCTACGTGGGATGGAGACACGTTGGCGATCCGCGTACGTGCGATCGGACGGCCCAGATCCGTTCCCGCACGCACGGACAGTCCGGATCAAAGGCGCGCGTGGATGGCCCAGATCTCACGTGTGCAGACGGTCTAGATTTGATCACGCACGGATGGCTTAGATTTATTTCTAATTTGATCGCGATCGGACGATCCAGATTAAATCATGATAGATGGCTCAGATTAAAAGGGGAGGGTTATAAATAATTGCATACATACTCAACCCTAAACCCTAGCCGCCAGAACCCTCGCTAGAGAAGACGACCCAGCCATCGGAAGAACCGATCGCCGCCACCCGCCACCGCACCGGAGGACTTCCCGGCCGCCAAACGAGGTAAAATTTCTCCCCTTGGCTCGTTTTTCGATGCTGAACCTCCCTGTGGCCAAATCAGAGCCAAACTACCATCTGATTGGCCGAAAAACACCTCCAAAGTCCAGCGACACCGTCGCGGGTTTCCTCCGTTTTTGCCTCCGATGAGGCCCTTCCTGTTTCCCGTTCGATGTAATTTTTATACCACTGTGACCACCGTCTTTTTCTCTACAGGTTGACTGAAGGAAAACACCGAATCGCAACTCGCGCCGAAGGAGCCGCCATACCCGAGAGCTTCGCCGCCGGTAAGTTTCGATTTTTTGGAATTTTTTGGCCCACCGAGGGCCCTAGGAGTGTTTTATCACAGGAACCAATGCAAGTTTGGCCGAATTCGGCTGAAAATGACTAACCTGAGGCAGATCACCGCCGTACCGGAATTCCAAAATTTGCCGAAAGGGACATAGGTCTGATTTGGGATTTTTTGGGGATATGTACAGGTACCGAAAGTGTGTTTCAGTTTCCGGAGAAAAATTCAGGGAATCTAGGGACTGCCCATAGGCACAGTGAGAACCCAATTTCAGATTCCGAAACAAGTAAGGATCTCTCACCCTATTTTCTATCATGGCATTAAAGCCTAATAAATGATAAAACGGTATTTTATGAATTAATAGATATGTATAATTGATTAAGGTTGTCAATGGAGCCCGAATCTGATATATTTTTCGATTAGGTGTTGTTTGATTTGTTTTACAGTTTTGAATGCCGTTTGGTGCCTTATGTGTTTATTCTATAGTTTCGTATGCATGAATCACGTTTTCATTTATTATGGTTTGAATTATTGTGAACCCGATGTTGTGTTGCCTTGTTTTGTGTCCATTACTAATTTACGTGTTTGTGTTTGATTGGATAATTGAGATTAAGAAAAATGGTAAAAAGGTATGTGAATTGATAATGGATTATGTCGACAGCCTGACTAGATATCCTAGGAGATGGTGGAAGGACCGGGTCCATAGGGAGCCCTATCGGGAACGTGGTCTCTCATATCGGATGGGGTATGGAGACTTTATGTGTTTTTGCGCCCATACCAGATGGGGTATGGAGACGACCCGTTTCACCTTCATACCGGATGGGGTATTGAGGTTTATGGTTTTGGCGCCCATACCGGACGGGGTATGGGGATGGCCCTGGAATTAAGTTATTAATGTGAACGGTTCACGTGTAGCAGGAACCCCCTATGGATCCCCATGGATACTAGTATGTTGATAAAAGAGAAAAATTGTTGCCTGATGATTGGAATACAAAAGCATGATATGTGTTATGTTGCAGAGTGTGCGTGATGTAATTGTTTTCATGAATCTCACCGAAGTAGGTGGACAGTAAAGTGTTTTATTATTGATAAATGAGTTTATTATAAATTATGCTCCATTGGTCGTTTTCGTTTTCTACCAACCTTTACTTCTGTGACAGTGAGATAGTGTGATATCTTTACTGGGTTATTGTAGTTTATTCCTTACTTAACCATTTCAGATCAGGAAGATTTGGTTCCCGAGCCCGTTCTGCAGGAAGACGGGGAGTAGAAGCAAAAGAATTTATTAGTTTTCCTTACAGTATTCTTTTATAGTATTTCCTTTAAGTTAGTTTATTCTTTCTTACTTTAATTCGTTTTGGTTATTGTGTAAGGGATGTTAATCATAATCTGTTTTATTTCTCTTCCGCACTTAGAATAAATATATATACATTTTCTTTTAATTTTCGGGGCCGTTACAAAAACACCCAACTGCAAAGGTGATTCGGTAGAGCCGCAGCACTAGAGGACCCCGTCGCTGGAGGATTTCAGTTTTTTCGATTTTTTTTGGGGCCAATCGAGGCCCTTAACGTATTTTCTCACAAGAATTGATACAAAACTGACTGAATTCAGACAAAAACAACCAAAAATAGTCGACTCGAGGCAAATTGCCATCGCGGGCGGCGATGCTGTCGCTTGAACATGGCAGAACCGCCGTGCTGGAATTGCGAAATTGGCCAAAAAGTGGTCCTAATATTGATTTTGTATTTTTTGGGATATTTACAGATACTTTAAATGTATTTTAATCTCTGAAGAAAAATTCAGGGAACCCAGGGACTGCCAGTAGATACAGTTAACCAGTTTAGCACTTTAGGTCTCAATTTGAGTAAAAATCCTTCACCTTATTCTCTGTTATGGAATTGAAGTCTAATTAATACTAATAATACGGTGTTTTGGGAAGTTTAGAAAATATTCATGATTGATTACAGGTAACTAATGGAGCCAAAACCAGAAATTATTCACTGCTGATTTATTTTACAGTTTGAGGTCATGATAATATCTGACTGATTGATCTTACGGCTTGAATGCATGTATTGTTTGCTTCATATGATTATGGTTGAATTGAGAAACTGGAAATTAAAGAAAGTCAGGAAACAGTTTGATTAAATAAATGGATGAACGATAGCCTTACTGGATATCTTGGGAGATGGTGGACAGATCGGGTATATAAGGAACCCTACCGTGAACGTTGCCTCATACCGGACGAGTTATCGAGATTTGATAATTTGGCGCTCATACTGGACGGGGTATGAGGACAGCCCATTTTATCCTCATATCGGACGAGGTATCGAAGTTTAGTAATTTGGCGTTCATACCGGACGGGGTATGGGGATGGCCCGTTAATTGGAAATGTTAAAGAAAAGAGTTCACGCATTGTGGGGACATCCCTATGGACCCCCATGGATACTAGTAGACTGATAAAAGAGAAAATTGTTATTCCAACCGATTGCATGTGAAATTATAATATGTTCTCTATTATTATCTCTTTATGTTATTTTTAAAAATCTCGCTACGGTAAGTAGGTGGTAAATGATTTTATTTATGAGAAACGATTTTGCTTAATTAAGAGCTCCATTAGTTGTTTTTATGATTTCTACCAACCTTCATTATGTGTCGGTGAGTAGTGTAATATTCTTACTGGGTTAGTGTAGCTTATTCTTTCATTAACCATTTCATATTAAGAGGATTAGGATCCAGAACTCGATCCATAAAAAGATTGCAAGTAGGACATTTAGTCGTTTACTTTTAATTTATTTCTTTGGTTATTAATTGTTCTTTTAGAATTGTTATTTCCGTAAGTCCTATTTGGTACTTTCAGTTATTGTGTAAAGAATGTAAATCCTAACTATTTATTTAGTTTCTGCACTAAATTTATAATTTATTTCCTTTAGAATTTATAGGGTCGTTACAGTACTTTATGGTTGTTTGTAACTACAACTATAGTAATTTGTTAAAGAGAAAGAAAATTATAAAATTAAAGGCTTAGTAAATTAAGATATTAAAAATGGAAAAAAAAATCATGATTTAAAAAAAAAGGTAAATCAAGCCTTTAGAAAGGAAACAAATTAAGTTATAAAATTGTAATTAATTATAATTAATTGTATATTTTCTTTTTTCTTTTAAAAACTCTATATATAAATGGTTGTAATATTCAATTTAGTACATATTAATCAAAAAACTATTCTCAACATGACATCATAGTGTAATGTTAAGAAATCTTTAAACTTTAAAAAAATTATTCGATTTTCATTGTCGAAATTTTTTTAAAAAAAATCTAAAGAAGTTAATCTTCGTAGTCAACCACCAGATTCCTATCGCTGGTCCCCATAGGACCGACCACCTCCGCCACCAGCTAACATTCATAGTCGGCCTTAGAAGTCATTGTTTTTCCCTTTATTGCCATAGTTCCAAGTCAACAGAGTCATCATATATGCCATCTTCAGCTCATCTTTATTACAACACTTTGCGCATAGATGCGTGCGTTTTTGCTACTAGTACCCCTGTCACAACTTTGGTCTAAATTCAAGCCGAGACAAGTCAAGGTGGAGTTGTTGAGTTGACTTAGTGAGTTCTTGGTTTGAATTGACTCAATGAGTTGACTAAATGAAAAATCAATATTTTTCTCACGCAACTAAATTATAAGAGCAAATCCTACCATAAAAACTTCATATCTTAAAAAATTCATGATGAATGACTGAAAGACTAAGGACTCAACATGAGTCCCTAGAAAAACAAACAAGTGTCATGGCACACTCAGGTATGAGTTATCTCTCACAGGAACTAAATTCCTCATATAAATTCTTTGAGAACTCTTAGATTACAATTTAATGAGTCACAAATCATATGATCAATACTTACAAACACTTTTATGCATACATTCCATATTTAAGTAATAAAAAGATTGTCATTGCAAGTGGTGTAACATCCCAACTTTTCTTTTGAGAAGGAAGCGCTACCGCACATGTAAAATTCACTTAGTGCACAACAATTTGATAATTTTAAAATTATTCATCCCTTCACGAATTTACAATACATGAGCCTCTATAAGATCTCTTTACAACAAATATCTTATCCCTATTCTATTTTACAATCGAAAATAATAAAACTAAAAGACTTCTTTAAAGTCTCTTATTGATCTTGAAGCTTGCTCCAAAATCCGTCCTAATATGAAATGAATGCAGAAATTTGAGGTGTGAATTCCACTATCTCAATAAGAAAGAAGTAGTGTTCATAACAAAAATATGCAAACAAGCATTCATATAGATTTGATAAAACAAATGCAGATTTTATTGAAGAAAATTTTAAATTAAAAAACAATTATAACCATTATAACCCTCATTCTTTTTATTATCCATTCCAAATATTTTTTCCCTTCTTACAAATACTAATATCACAAATCCAAACCATATCCATTTTCACATGATCAGATTTCCCTTCACATATTTAGATTTCCCTTCACATATTCAGATTCCTTGTCACATAATCAAACTTCACTTTCATATATCATTTTCCCAATTCATAAATATTCTAATCCAACGTCATATAAGGTTTTTTAAAGTCACAAAAAAAATTACCTATTACTTAACAATCATCATAAACAAATTCTAATATGCAAAATTTTATATTATTTAAATATTCTTCTTCTTACTTACTTTAATATTTCACCACATGATACCATTTTTATAAGTACCATTGAGGTCCTATAAGGATTTCCCTCTATATGTAAATACTCAAATAATAGACTCCCATTCCCCGAAGGGCTATGGGTACCAAAACAAACTCTTATTTCCCAAAAGAATATAGACACTAGACCCCCATTTCTTAAAGGGCTATGGGTAAGATAACAAACTCCTATTCTCTAGAGGGCTATAGGCGCCATACAAATTCCCAACATGTCCGGTATATGACTTCCTAGTTATGTCTGACTAAGGTCATATCCACTATAGGGTGCACCACAAACATCATAGTTACCCACACACTCTCCCTCTCTAACACCTGTTAAATGAATTTTTTCATCCTTTAAAGGACTCTTTTTTATTATTTTACCAATCAAATTTATCAATCTAACACACATACGTACATAATTTAGATGCTTACCTATTCAAATTCATAACATGCATATACCATACACACATACTCCTACGTATGGTTTAATTACATTTGCATTCAAATACCCACCAACAACATACATAGTCCCACATACATACACTAACATATAACTTTTCTCATATATACGTACCCACAGCTTATGTACATACCTATATGCATTTATATAAATTAATATATATTCATAAAAACATGTATGTAATTTAGGTTATAACACAACACACACAATTATATACATATATGTATATCAAACACACGTACAATATATTAAGTAAATAGCCACATACATGTATGTATATCAAACAACACGACCTTACATCCACACAATTATATACACAATACACACATATATGATACACAATAAATATATCTACCCAGTACTCAATATACATAGTATACATAATTCTTTTACACATGTACAGAGACAGATTCAATGTATATGTATATTTTACACCTAATTTAGAGATATATACATACACAATCATAGAAATTCATTCGCACATAATCACATAGATATGATAAATTATATGAAAAATACATTCTAAAATCATCTATCAAATTTTAATTAATCCTTTTAAAAATTAGTAAATAATTTTATTAAAATATGAAATCCCTAAATAAAAATTGTCCAAGTTTTTACTTAAAGTTTAATCGGGAAAAGGTCTCAAGATTTGTACTAGGTTTGAGTCTACAATCCTCTCTAAATTCGACTATCGCTCGGATAATTTCCTCGTTTATAAATGTTAAACACGTGTTAAATGATGAGTACTTTTAGGAAAAAAATAGCTAGAAAGGATAACTAGTTTTTACCTTGGACATGCAGTTGCAGTCATTTGAGTCACCATGCACCACCCCATGCACCGTCATACACGTGACATTAGATTCGTCACGTACTACTGCAAGCACAATCAGCGGGATTGTCATCGCGCTTTGGCTGAAACTCACTGTAGATAGTTGTGAGCCAAGATTTGGAACGGGTCTATGCCAAAACTACCGCATGCATGGGTATTTCCCTCCCTAGATAGGCCCGACGCATATGTTTTTTGGTTTCCTCTTAATAGAACTGTCGTGCACCGATTTCCTTCCTCCACTATGCACAAATCTTCATCTTCACATAAATCAAATCGCTCGTATCTCCCTTCAATCTTCTGGCTCAGCCGCACATAGGAACTTCAGTGTCACATAGATTTGACACCCCTTCAGATCTCAATACCCCCATGTGCACCATTTTGTCCTTTTCCTCCTCTTTCTTTTTTTATCCTTCTTCTTCTTGGCTCGACCTTCAACTTTGTTTAACTTCATCTTCTTTCCAACTCGATTGTTCTCTGTTCAATTCTCCTATTTAGGCCCTCGATCATACATGGCATGACCGTTGATTCTCTTTCATTCCCCCACTCGCCACCTCTTTCATGCTCTCTCCTTCTCATGGCTAGGATTTCCCCTCCCCAAAGGGACCAAGAAAAGAAAGCTTTTATAAAGGTTTCAGGAGCTATTAGATTTAGATCACACAATCAAAACCGTTCATCCTATCATTTCATCTGGGTCGTTTGATTAACATTTAAAATCTTCACTGTCCGATATGATACTTACCAATTCCCTTTAATACGACGTTTATTTTCAGTTAGGTCATAAATTAATAATTTATATATTTTTAAGGTTTTTCTTTAATTCTTAAAATTTATCGAGCTTCCTCAAAAACATCCTTGATGTATGAATAAATTTTTAAACATGCATTTCAATAAAAATTTAGTCATAAACACATTCGGGATGTTATTGGTAGTTTTCTCGATATTATTATAGACAAAGGCGACATTAACCTTAGTCGTACCGTTGTCTTGAAAAACATATTAAATGTCCCCGAATTCTACACTAATTGCGTGTCAGTAAGTAAACTATCACAAGATTTAAACTGTAAAGTAATATTTGGCTCTTTTCAATATGACTTCTAAGACAAGAATTTGTGGAATGTGATTGAACGCACTGAAGCTAAGAAGGGACTCTATTACCTGGATGCACTAGGATCACCCTTCTCTACTATTACTATTGAACTTATGCATAAGATTTGATTTCACCATAAAAAATTTGGGTATTCATCCTTTTCCATCTTAAGGGTGATATTTTTCTTATTGTTTAAGAATTCAAAATATGAAATTTACAGTGTGATACTTGTGAGTTATATAACATAAACGTGTGACATTTTTTATTATTAATAAATAAAATTTAGTTCTATTTCTATTAATCTATAATGATATTTGGGGATCATTTCACATACCTAATATTTTTATAACTCGAAAGTTTGTGTCATTTATTAATAACTACACTAAAGTCACTTGACTGTTTTTACTCAAAGTTAAATATGATATTAGGCATATCATAACCTAGTTTAGCACTATGATAAAAGCTCAACTTTGAACATCCTTAAAGAAATTAATTATCCATAATGCTAAATTTTTTTTTTAATTACACACTCTTCTTATTCTTTTGTCAAGAAGGAATCATTCATAAACCATCATGCATCCATACTCTACAATAGAACGAAGTAGTGAAACACAAGAATAGTCATGTTTTAACAATAATTAGAGCGTTTCTTTTCCTAAAACAATAATAGGCCAAAATCACCTCGACTACCACCTATATTGTTAATCGCATGCCTACAAGTGTTATTGACTTCAAAAGTTCTCTTAAAATACTTCAGTAATTTTATCCAACAGTAAGTCTCATAAAACGTATGATTCATCAGATATTTAAGTGTATATTGCCTTTGTTCATATTCATTCTCACTAAAGAGGAAAACTTAATCCCCGAATGTTGAAATATGTATTTGTGGAGTACTCTGTTCTCTAGAAAAGGATACAAATGTTACCATCCCGTTCATCAACAAATTTTATGTATCTGTATATATCACATTTGTTTAATAAAAATCCTATTTCACTCAACCTTTTCTTTAAGGGGAATCTATATTGGTAGATAAAAATATGCAATTCATAGCAAATTTTAACCTATCACTATTACCATACGCCTCAAAACTATTACTATAAGTGAATATTCAAAACCCATTAGAAAACTTATCACCACAAAAAAACTTTCAAAATCTATAATCTGAAAAGATCATATTAGACCTTAAGTTTTCTCAAGTGCATTAAAGGAGGAAAATGTTAAATACTGAGGCAAAGTAGGTCTAAGAATATGACTTTGATCCTAGAATTAAGGTTCCTAGAATTAAGGTAAGTCCTAAAAAACTCATATAGCCATATAATAATGATATACTTATTATGTTGGATTTTTTTTCAACAAATGGATTTAATGTGGGTCTTGGTGTACGTAACAAGCTATCAGTTTATTGAGTCCGTTTTAAAGTGATCAATTACGATTAAATAATTTGGGGCTTAATACATTAGGTTTAAATATGAGCTTGTAATATGTGCTGATACCATATTTATAATTTCTCATTTTATTATAAAAAAATAATAAATAACAAAAATCAACAATATAAAAGGCGATTATGGTCCCCAAATCACACATGCATTTTGTTTATTTTCTATTATCTTGTTAGTAGTGAAAATTAGTTTATTTTCTCATTTTATTATTTGGAAGATTTATTGCAAGATACAAAGATTTCTTTCGTTATGGATTCAGGATGCTTTTGTATTCATTCTCTTTAATTCAGTGCAAGTTGCTTATCAAATCTGGTTTGATTTGATTTTCATCAACTAGTATTAGAGCCACCTTATATTGAATCTTTGAGATTCGAGTTTTATTTTTCCATATTCGTATATATATGGTTATTTGTTTTTATTTTAGAATGAATTTTAAATCAAAATTATGAATTTTTCATATCTGGTTTCTAATTTAAACAATTTTTTTTTAATCTGATTTCTTGCAAACGTCAAACAACTTGCCGATTATAACTTCACAGCAACGACCTGGCGGTGCGGCGCAACCTCACAGTTGCACAGTTGAACGAGCAACGACCTTCTAGTCGCGGCGATAGAAGGAAAGCAGTGGCCAAAGGTCGTGGCATGAAGAAGAAAGCAACTGCCAACGGGACTGATGTGATCCTGTGACTACACTAACAAGGCAACTGCAGTCGTCTGGCTACGACATCACATGCAGTGCCAAATGGGAAGGGGCTAGTAGGTGGCAGCCTAAAGGTCTCCCCCTCACACAAGGAAGAAAAAAAAATTAGGGTTCTTTTTTTTTTTATTCAGGTTGCGGTCGTGGGCCTAATATTTTTTTAAGTTTTGGGCTTCAGGCTCAAGCCTGAGGCTGAAAGAAAAATTAATAAAAAAATAAACAAGGAAAAAAAAAGAAGGGGAAAGGAGGCCCGTGTGTGCATGGGCCCAAACCCTAGACGGGTTTGGGTTAGACCCGACTAGGTCAAGACCCGACCTAATCCAAATCAACCCGGTCCAAACCCAACCGATCCAAACTCGATGTCAAAGTTTGACTTTGACCCATCAACGGTTAAAGGTTGACCTTGACTGATCAACAATCAAAAAGTTAACTTTGACCTATCAATAGTTAATGGTCAAAATATTAACTTTCACCAATCAATGGTTAATGTTGATTTTGATATTTTTTAGAATAAATTTTCAGAATAATTTTAAGGATAATTTTGGTTATTTTTATAGATATTTTTCTTCCTTATATATGATAAATTTTGTTTAATTTTGAATTTAAATATTGGTATATGTGTATACATTTTGAAATGAATCGATTTATACAACATATTGTCAAAGTGACCTCTTTTGTGTTAAGTTGATTAATTTTAGAATATAAACAGTTGTATGAGTATAATTTATATGAATGGCAATCGATTCAAAGGAAAGTTAACGTTTAACATGATTGCAATCCAATATGAGGTAATAAATATGTGAATTTTTTGAAGCAATTTTATTTATTTTAATTAAATTTTATTGAATTTCTTGAAAAAAAATGGATTATTGATGAAATTGAAAGTAATTTTGGGGAAAAGAGGTGAAACTTTTAGTTCAGATGGTGTTTTTGAAACAAAAATTAAAAATAGGAGGTTAAAATAGAAAAAAGAGAAATTCGACCACGTGAGATGACCCAGTCAACAGCCACGACAAACCAGAGCACGTTGCATGGCAAAACATGTTGACAATGGCGCCACATGGGAGGCCACGCGGGAACCCGCGTGCCCAGCGATCCCATGGCCCAGATTTAATCTCGCGTGCGTGAACAGTCCATATGTGTTCTCTCTTTAAATGCGATCGAACGGTCAGATTTAATCCGATCATGCAACCCAAATTAATTTTCCGAATAGGATAGACCCAACGGATGAGAGAGGACCACGTGTACCTAAACGGACTGCTTCCAGATCGACACGAAATGGGTATTTAAATATTGCATCGCAGGAGAATCTAACCCACGCAACCTAACCCTTGCGGGAGAGGAAGAACCAGACGCTGAAGAAGGAGGCTGCTCCCGAGCCGCCGCCACACCGGAGCAACCGTTGACCACTAAAAAAGGTAAAACTTTCATCTTCCTGCTTGGAGTCTATTTTCGAGTCTCTCTGTGGCTATATCGGAGCAAAAGGGACAACAGATGAGTTGGAAATTACGGGCAGAGTCTGGCGAAGCCGCGGCGGCTAAAACCCTAAAACCCCTCTGATGAGCCTCTTCCCGTTTTTTGTTCCACATGATTCTTTGACCATTAGGTTCAACGTCCTTTTCTATACAGGTTAGCCGAAGAAAAAACTGCAGCCATGAAGGAGAACTGGCGGAGCTATTGCACCTGGAGACCCCCTGCTAGTAGGTTCGATTTTTTTTTTATTTTTTGGCCAACCGAGATCCTCTAATGTATTTTTCCTTAAGGATACATGTAAAACCGATTAAAACTGACTAAGCTTAGGCGAACCACCACCGTGGGCAGTGGAGCCAGCGTTGGAGCACGACAATGCCGCTGTACCAGAACCTAAAAATTGGCCGAAAAGGGTTTTCAACACTGATTTTTGATTTTTGGGGTATTTTTAGGTATATGACGAGTATTTTAATTCCCATAGAAAAAAATTAAGATCCAGAACCCGTTAGGAAGCATAGTAGATAGTACAGTATTTTGAAACACCAATCCGAGTAAGGATGTCACGCCCCGATACTCGATATGAGGCACAATTTCTGCTCATGTCATTTTCATGCAGTGGGCCCATAAAATACATACATGCATAGATCAAAAATATAATACAACCTAGCATCCCATGTGATATGTAAAATAATTGTATATACAAAAAAAGATGTCAGAATTTAGAGTCTAATAAAACAAAATAAATCTTTTCGAATATGCACAAAAAATACAAAAACAAGAACCCTTTTACAAGTTCTACTCGTATGGCAGCGGTGTTGGCTCTTCATTCTCCTCTAAAAAATATCATAGTGAATTTTAATAAACTTCACCAACTCAATAATTATCCACTTTCTCTCAATCGAGATAAAATTTCATGCAAAACACACGATAAGAAACAAAAGCAATAAAAATATTTCAGTAAAAAATTTATATTCTTATTTTTACTATTTCACATGTTTCTAATCGATCTGATGAATTCTCTCGAATATCATATACAAATCTCAAATGTATATCTTCATACTCTCGAAAGAATATAGATACACTCGAATATTATTCATAATCTCGAAACATAATCACACACACAAAAAAATCACAAATACACTCGAAGAGTCATTTCTATGGTTTCATCGCGCGATGTCATTTATGTCATCATCGAGGAAAGGTGAAATGGACCCCCCCCCCATCGCATAGATAGTACACACACAAATCACATAATGGCTACAACAGGTATGTTTGCTTGCTAGGTGACCTATACTCACACGAATGTCTATCCATGTCTGTATTAGGTTTCAGACTCTATCTATGTGCAGGTTCACCAAGCCCGCTAAACTTTAGCCGCACACACACATTCCCCTCCTCGATTCAGACTAAACGAAAAGGTATTCAAGATCCTTACCCTATTCACTCATACCCTCTCATTCTAAAATTCTTAATTTATTTAAATGATCACTTCTTAACGGCAATTATTTCTTTTCTTTTCTATTTTTACCTTTTTATTTTATCTTTTTTCCTTTTAAATTTTTTTCTTAATTTGGATTTGTTTTTTTAATTTCATATTTCATCAGTCCAAATAACTCTCAGTCCATTAGGTCTGTTTTCTTATTTCGTCTCCTCATAGGGTTCCAATTTTTTAGGTTTATTGATCATAATTTGGGTTCTGTTTTTTCATCGAAATTAGGCCAATGTCTGTTCAATTTTAAAATTCATAATTTTCATAAAATAAATGCATATTTCGAAATTTAACCCGATTGAGATTTAGAAGTACTTACTCTCTTATGCATTTTTTTGAATTTGTCTGAATGTCCAAATTTTTCTATAACACGACATAATTAATTAAAATACTAAAAATTAATTTAATCAAATTATGGATTCCAATAACCACCCTGCCGAATACCCAAAATTAGTAGAATCTGTATCCAGAAAACCTTTTGGCTCCCCATTTGGCGAATCGGATTCATGTTTTTCGAGAAAAATTTTTCAGCTTTCCTGGTGGCAAACCGAATTTTTATTTCCCAAGAAAGACTTTTCAATTTTTCGAACGGCGAATCGGAACCCAAAAATGGTGGACCGAGTTCCCATACTTGGGGAAGACCCTTTGGCTTCCCAAAATGGTTGGCTTTCCCCATTCCCGATGTAGCCTTCTCGATTCCCATGAGGGTGGGTGGCTCGACTGAGCCCCCGCGGCCAGCATGACACTAGCCCCGCCCCACCGCCACTCAACTACCCCCAAAACTTGAAAAAAATAATTTTATCTTTTGGCATGGGCGATTTGGTCTCAGCTTGGCTCCCAGTCGCCTCCTCTTAGTCACTCCGCAGTCCTTTAGCTCCTAAATTTGCACACGCACACACATGAACACTCGTTTAGTGAAAAACACAAATCGAAAAAAGAAAAAGAACACACCTAACTGGGGTGTGGTGCTCGAAAATCTAAATAGCCTCGGGTTGGGATTCTGCCATCACACGGTGCTCCTCAACCGTGATTCCCTTTCTTTTTCTTCCTCATCCGCGATTCTCTCTCTCTCCTCTCACCTTGCGCGACCGTTCTCAGCTTTCCTTCCTCCCACTCGACCACTCCCTTTCTCATCCTTTTTCTCTCCTTTCTTTTCCCTTCCCCTCTTCCCTCCAGGCCTCTCTCTTCTTTCCTCTCTTTTCTCTCTCTCAGCTTCCCCGTGTGATAGTCTTCTCCTTTTCCTCTTCCGCTTGACCACTCTTTTTTTCTCCTTCTCCGACCTCCCTTTTCCTTCCTTCTCTTTTTTTCTTCTCTCTCAACTTCCCCACGCGACCATCTTCTTCCTCCTCTCCTCGATCACCTCTATCTCTCTTTCTCCCTTCATCTTTTCGTCTTCTCCTCTCAAAATGAATAAAAACCCTAACCTCTTCCCCTTTTATACTCGTTTCTTCAACCGTTGGATTTTCATGACTCGATCTAAGCCATTTGTTTTCTTTTAAATCTCCTCCATCTGATCTCCTCAAGCGGTCCGATGTGGGTCGTCAATTTTCCTAATTTCCTTTGCCCCCTTCCACTTCCCCTTATTTATGTTTTTTTCCTCCTTTTTCTTATCCACTTTCATTTATATCCTTGAAATTAATTAAAAGCCCCAAATTTTAAAAATTCCTTTCATTTACATCAAAACTCTAATTTTATTTATTTATATTTTTTTTCTCTTGTATGGATATTACAAAGGATCCCTCACCATATTCTCTGTTACGGTAACTTGAGGATTAATAATCGATAATTGTGTATTTTGTAAAAAATTAGAAAAATCCTAAAAAATAATTATAGGTCACTAGTGGAGCTGAAACTAATTAATTTACATTTATCTTGATTTCCTATTTATTTTTCTGTTCTACTTAAACTACTTACTATTATATTGTACATATTTAAATTGATAGTTTTTATGATTTTCTCGATTATTTGGTTTATTTGGTTCCCCGTACATCACTTATTTCGTTCCTCCTACATTGTTTATATGGCTATCTGGTTACTTGGTTATTCGGTTATGTTAAACTATATCACTTGCTTAAATATCGTTTAAATAAATTGGTGAATATAAAATAAGGCGTTGGTATGTTTTTTTTGGTTGTTTAGATGATGAGAATCGAAATAAATGAAAGCTTACTAACATCCTCAGAAAGGATGGACAGATCCGGTACATAGGGAACTCTACCATGGATATTACCTCAGTCGGACGGGATTGAGAAGTCCCATATCGGAAGGGTTTTGGGAGATATGGCTCACCTTCATATCGGACGGGGTATCAAGACAATTGTATTTTTGGCGCCCATACCAGACAGGCTATGGAGACGACCGAATTAATTGTCAAATCTTGATACTAGGTCTACAAGTAGAGGGATATCCCTATGGACCCTAAGGGGTCCTAGTAAGTAGGTTAAAAGGAAGAATTACTGATCTTATGTACGAAATTAAAATGTAACTTGGCTATTTGTCTTCATAGGTTATTTTTGGAAAAAACATGTAACGGTAAATATGAAATAAAATGTTTTAGAGTTAAAAGTATTTACTTAGATCAAGGGTTCTATTAGTTATTTTATGATTTTTACTAACCTTCGATTTTTCGTATCAGCGATTAGTGTGATATTCTTATTGAGCGAGTATAGCTCACCCTTTTGTAATCATTTCAAATCAAGAAAACCAAGATTCAGATCTCGATCAGTAAGAGAGTTGTGAGTATTTTATCTCTCGAACTCCCTTGAAGTGCTAGAGAATGTTAACCCCTAGGATATCTATTTATTTGTTTTTAATTACCATTTGTCTTTTTATGAACAAATGTAGAAGAGACATTCTCGTAATCTTATTGGGCATTCTAATTTACTGTGTAAAGAATATAAACCCTAACTTTATTATTCGCTTCCGCATTTAGAAATACAAATTTATTTCCCTTTAAATTCTGGGCTTTTACAATATCTCAATGTTGAATGACACAAACTTCAAGACATGAAAAAATAGTGATTGTCTTGTTTTTAGAGTTATGGATTTGGATTGACCTTTATGGGTTGATCAACTTGCTTCACTTACTTCTGATAGTACCCTTAATGATAACAGGGAGTTTGAAAAATAAAATCAATCAAACCGTATGAGTTTATTGGTAATGCAACAACTCATTTTAGGAGTTTTTAGGGTCACTATATCTGATGAAATCACTATAGCTAAAGATTTTCTTGAGTATATCAAGCAACATTTTACAAGAAGTGATAAAACCGAAGCTTGTACATTTTTTGTGAACCTTATTTTCATGAGATATAAAGGAAAAGAAAACATAAGAGAGTACATAATGGTAATGTCTCACATACATCTTAAGCTCAAGGCACTCAGACTGGACTTATCAGAAGAATTACGGGTGTACTTTATTTTGATCTTGCTTCCGCCATAATTTAATCATTTTAAGGTGAGCTACAACTGCCAGAAGGAATTCTAGTCTCTCAGTGAGTGCATCTCACACTGTATTCAAGAGGATGAAATGTTAAAGTATAAGAAGATAGAAAATGTTCATCTAGCTACAATCTTAAAGAGCAAGAAAAATAAGAAAAAGCAAACCGATACAAGTGTTGTGGTTTCAGTGCAACATAAAAAATAGCAAAAGGCACAAAATAATAGTGTTTGTTTCTTCTATAAAACTCTAGGTCATCAGAAGAAGCATTGTGCTAACTATCATGCATGGTGCACAAAGAAAAATATGTTTCTTAACTTTATTTATTTTGAAGTTAATTTAACGTCTGTATCTAGACACACGTGGTGGATAGATTCTGGTGCCACTATTTACATCAGTGTGTCCATGTAGGGTTACCTTCATTCGCAAGCCTAGTGAAGGTGTCAGATTAATTTATGTCTGCAATGGCAAACGAGTGGAGGTGAAAATAATTGACATATTTAAATTATTATTAATAATTGGATATTATTTGGATTTAGAAGAGACTTATATTATACCATCATTTAGACGGAATTTTATTTCTATTTTGTATTTGACAAATTTGGTTATTCTTATTTTTTGAAAAATGGAATATTTAGTCTTTTTTATGATTCTAATATGGTTGGTATTGATTTTTTCTCAGCTCATGATAATCTTTATTTGCTAGATACAATTACTTCTTATAATAAATGTTTGCATGTGGGTACAAAAGTTGCCAAGCATAAATTAACTTGTGAGAATTCTACCTCATTGTGGCACAAGAGATTAAGTCATATCTCTAAAGGGAGAATAAAGAGACTTGTGTCGGATGGAATTATTAATCTCTTTGACTTTATAGATTTTTACAGATGTGTCAATTGCATCAAAGAAAAATTGACAAATATCAGGAGATTGGGTGCCAACAAGACTATAGACATATTAGAACTGATTCATATAGATATTTGTTAAGCATTCCTTATAGTTTCTTAGAATGGTCAACAATATTTCATAAGAATCATAGATGACTAACAACCTTAATTCTTTTGTTGAGTTGGTTCTCAACTTCTATCTTAAAACATTTAAACACATCTAGAGATTGTGATTTCTTATGAACGAGATAAAGGTGACAATTCTAGATCAGGTAAACAACGTTTAGGATGATTTTCAAAATTTTTAAATAAATGTGGTATCGTCTCACAGTACACCATACTAGGTTTTACTAGCATAAATAGTGTTGCTGAAAAGCAAAATAAAATACTTAAGAATATAGTGACGAATATGATTAGTTATTCTATCTTGTCTGAATCACTATGGGAAGAAGTATTAAAGACTACAATATATTTACTCAATAGAGTTCTAACTAAAATAATTACAAAGACCCCTTATAAGTTTTGCACGGGCAAGAAGCGTAGTTTGAGACATTTACACATTTGAGAATGTTCAGCTGACGGTCTTATAGATTACATGAAAAGAAACTAAATTCTAGATTTATCAGTTATTATTTTGTTGGCTATTCTGAAAGATTTAGGGGTTATAAGTTTTATAATTCTACTACTAAGATAATTTTGTAAACTAAAAATGTTCAGTTCTTTGAGGATGTTGAGTTTACGAGGAAATAGAGAGTCCAAAATCTTGTATGTGAAGAGGAATCTATTGATATTCCCTTAGTTGCTCTTGAGAATAATAAGGATCAGGTTCTCATACCTTGTATTGTTCAACAAGCAAATCCAAATAAAGCCAATATCATAGACCTCCCATTCACACTCAAGCAATAGTTCTAGAAGAATAAACTACACAACCTTAAGAATTAATGTTATTAAGAAAATCTACTAAAGAGGAGAGAAGTGTAATTTTATATGATTATATTGTATTTCTTTAACAATATAAGGATGACATTGGAATGGTAGAAGATGATCCAATCAACTTTCGTCAAGTCATGGAAAGTTTTAGCTCTCAAAAGTGGATTAATGTTATAAATGAAGAGATTAAGTTCATGAAGGACAATAACATTTGGATCTTGTCTCATTGCCTGAAGGTGTAAAACTCATTAGTTACAAATAGATTTTTAAGACCAAGAGGGATTCAAAGGGTGATGTGGAGAGGTACAAGATATGTCTTGTCGCTAAGGGTTTTACACAGAAAGAATGCATCGATTATAAAGAGATTTTCTCTCATATTTCATTGAAAGACTCTTTCAGGAGTATAATGACTTCAGTGACACATTTTGATCTTAAGTTGCATCAAATGGATGTTAAGACAACCTTTCTCAACAGTGACATTAATAAAACAATTTATATGGTGTAGCCAAAAAATTTTATATTGGGTGATGCAAAGTAAATGGTTTGCAAATTAAAGAAATCTATGAACTTTAATAGGTTTCCTATCAATGGTATCATAAATTTCATCAGATTATCATCTCATTCGATTTTGAGATAAATATAGTGAAAAATTGTATATACCATAAGTTTAGTGGGAATAAATATATTTTTATAGTTTTATATATTCATGACTTACTGCTCGCCAATAGTGATATATACTTATTGCACGAAAGTAAGAGATTTTATGCAAAGAAAATTGAGATAAAAGACCTTGAAGATGCCTCTTTTGTATTAGGGATTCAGATATACCAGAATCGTTCTCGAGATATTCTTGAATTATCACAAAAGAGTTATATCGAAAAATATTTTTAAGAGATATGGCATATAGGATTGTAAACCAAGTGACACCTATGTGTCTAGAGAAAATAAATTCACTCTAAGTCAATGCTTTAAGAATGACTTTGAGTCTAAGAAAATACAAAAGATTCCTTATTCTTCAACTATAGGGAGTTTTATTTATGTTCGAGTTTGTATCCGTCTAGATATTGCATACATTATTGGATTGTTAAGGAGATATTTAAGCAATACAGACATAGATCATTAGAAAGTAGTCAAACATATTATGTAGTATCTTTAGAGAATAAAAGACTACATGCTCACATACAAGAGATCAAATCAATTGGAGATCATTTGTTATTTTGATTTTGATTTCATCAGATGCCAAAATAGCAAAAAATCTACATCATACTATATCTACTTGTTTGCTGGGGGAGCTATTTCTTAAAAGAGTGCTAAGCAAACAATCATAGCCTCTTGCACCATGACAACAGAGTTTATAGCATGTTGTGAGGTGTTCAATCATGGAATATGGTTGTAAAATTTTATCACTGGCTGCGCATTATAGATGGAATAGAAAGATCATTAAAGATATTTTGTGATAATAAACGTGTAATTATGTATTTCAATAACATCATGAGTTCAACAAAGTCAAAACATATAGATATCAAGTTCCTAGTTATTAAAAAAAAGTTCAGAGTAAATAGATATCAATAGAGCACATCAGAACGAACTCCATTGTTGCGAATCTGGTCACAAGGGGATTACCACCTAAGGTCTTTCATGAGCACATTGTTCGTATGGGTGTAGTATCTCTTGATGATATATAGTTTCAGTGGGAGTTTTGTACCATAGTTGCTTTTATGATACATACATGTGATAAGTTTTATATTTTGGATTTAATTTAAGGATTTAATATTTCATTTCAGTTATAAATGTTATGATTTATGTTTATATTTTATCTTTGAGTTTTCTTGTAGCTAATCCCACTAAGGTTAAAGTAGGACCAGTTGGAAGTAAACATGTTTAGATCATAGAGCATGTAATTTTTATATTGCACATCCATATTTTGTCCATGTCATTCGGTTATACTGATATACATGACTATTGATGGGTTTAGCTACGACAGTTGTAGCGAAGATTACTTTAATCCTATGTCATTACGATCGATGAACGAGATTATTTGGTTATGCATTCAGGTATTAATAGTAAAGTTTTGAGTACTCCTACGTTGTTTAACGCACAAGTTAATGTGACATATAAAGTTCAAGTGGGAGATTATTAAATTTTTTTATCAACAAGTGGGCTTAATGTGAGCCTTAGTGTGCGTAATAATCTATCAATTTATTGGGCCTATTTAAACGTGATCAATTATGGTTAAACAATGATGCACCGTAATGCATCATACTTAAGTATAAACTTATAATATGTGCAGATATCATATTTGTAATTTTTCATTTTATGATGAACAAAATAGAAAATAATAAAAGTCAACAATATAAAAGGTTGATATGGTCCCCAAATCACATGCACGTTTTGTTTATTTCATGTTATCTTGTCAATAGTAAAAATCAGTATTTTTATGGTCGCATGTTGATTTGGAAGATCTACCGCAGGATGTAAAGATCTCTTTCGTTATTTAGATATACTTCCATGTTTATTCTCTTTGATTTAGTGCGAGTTGCTTATAATTTTTAAATCTAGTTTGATTTGATTTCTATCATATTATACTTCATAAAAGTACAAGAGAATGCACTAAACATCTCCTGTATTTCACAATTTGTGTCATTTGATGAGTGGTCATTAACCCACCAAAATTTTCTAATAAGTTTAAATAATGAGTATATTCCTAACATAGTATCTCATGTATTATCCTCTGAAAAATGAAAAAAAAAAGTGTTATAATTATGAAAATGCAAGAACTAGAAAAGAACCAAATCTTAGAAATTATGGATCAACCAAACGTTGAGAAACCAATGAGATTTAAATAATTTTCTCAATTAAATATAAAGTAAATGGAACATGTTTTCTTACATGAAAATTTAGAAGAAGAAATCTATATGGATATCCCACCAACCTTTAATTTTAATATATGGGCCTGAAAAATGACCCGAGATAATTTTTTATTTTTAAATTATTAATTTAAAATAATTAATTATTTTATTTTATTTTTATTTAAGTGAAATTTTGAGAAAAAATGAATTAGGGACGAGATTGAAAATAATTTTGGAAAAAAAGAGTAAAAATTTTGGTTCGGGTGGTATTTTGAAAGAAAAATTAGAAATAGATGGTCAAAGTTGAAAAAGAAAAGTTTGGCCACGTAGGACCACCGAGTCAGCAGTCTTGACGAACTGAGAGGCACGTTGGTATCAGCACCACATGGGCGATCCGCATGCCCTGCGATTGGACGACTGAGGATTGATCCTGCATGCGTGGATGGCCCAGATTCGTTTTTTCCTTATGTGCAATCGCACGGCTGAGATCAATCACGATGAATGTCTCATATTCGTTTTCTCCTTAGGTGCGATCAAACGGATGAGATCGATCATGATGAATGGCCCAAATCAATGCAGGATGGATATAAATATTTTGCATCACACAGGAGCCCAAACCTTAACCGTCAGCCCCCGTCGAAGAAGAAAAACCAGATGTCGAAGAAAGAGGCCGACCGTCACTGCATTAGAGTTGCCGCCGGTTGCCAAAAAAGGTAAAAATTATCCATACCCGCTCAGAATTTGATTCTGAGCACTACTGTGGCCAAATCGGAGCAAGAGGGACGACAGGTGAGCTAGAAACTGTGAGCAAAGCCCCGCAGAGCCGCCTAGCCAAAACTCCAAAATCCCTCCGATGAGCCCATTTCTGATTCCCATTTCATGTGATTTTTCGATCATTATGTTCACTGTTCTTTTATGTATAGGTTAGTTGAAGAGTAACCCCAGCCACAAAGGAGGATCGGCGGAGTCACCGCACCCCGTGAACCCCAACCCCCCCCCCCCCTCCCGGGTTGGTTCAGTATTTTTGGTGATTTTTCGACCAACTGAGGCCCCTAACGTGCTTTTCATCGGCTAGGACGAGGTAAACCACCATCATGGGCATCGAAGTATGGCGGTGCTGCCATGCCGAAACCCCAAAATTAGCCAGAATGAGACTTGGACAACGATTTTGTATTTTTAGGGTATTTTTAAGTATGTGATGAATGTTTTGAATTCTGTAAAAAAAATTCAGAGAACTCGATACCCGTTAGAAGACGTAGTAGATGGCTTGACCTCTCGAAATACTAATTCAAGTAAGGATCCCTACTCTATTTTCTGTTACGATAAATTTGAGGCTCAACGATGTCTAATTTCGTATTTTTATGAAAAATTAGAAAATCCTAAAAATAATTACAGGTTATTAATAGAGACAAAACCGGTTAATTTACAATTATTTTGATTTCCTGTTTATTTTCGCGTACTGTCCTACTTACTTGATTTTCGTATAGTACATGTTCTTATTTTATAGTTTAATGGTCTTATCAACTTATCTAGTTATTTTGGTTATATACTGTTAGTATGAATATAGTTTAATTAATATGTGAATATGATATGAGATATTGGTATACATTTGTTGGGTGTTTGTTGATGAAAATTTGTATGTGAAAGACGTACTGATTACCCAGGGAAAGAGCGGATGGGCCCGATATATAGAGAACCCTACCGTGAACGTTATCTTAATCAAACGGGGCTGGAAAGTCCCTTACCGAAAAGGTTTGGGAGATACGATTCACCCTCGTACTGGACGGGGTATCCAAGCAATTGAATATTTGGTGCCCATTACCGAACAGGGTATGGAGACGGCCAGTCAATTGTAAAATTGAATATTGGGATCACGAATAAGGGGGACATTCATATGGAACCCTAGGGGTACCCGTAAGTAAGTAAGAAAAAAAAGTTATTGTCTCTTGTTCTCTTAGGCGTGAAAGTGAAAAGTAGTATGGATATGGGTCTTCATAAGTTGTTTTTAGAAAACTCGTTACGGTAAGTATCAAACAAACATTTCAAGTTTAAATATATTTAAATAAAATAAGAGCTCAATTAGTTATTTTTCTGATTTTTACCAATCTTCAGTTTTGCATATCTGTTATTAGTGTGATGTTCTTACTGGGTTAGTGTAGTTCACCATTTCATTAACCATTTCAGATCAAGAGAATCAGGATCTAGATCCCGATCAACAAGAGGGTTGTAAGTAGTTCACCATCCAGACTCTCTTCAAGTACTAGTGAAGGTTATCCTAAGGTAAAAAGTATTCATTCTTTTTTTCATTTCTTTAATTACTATTTGTCTTTTAAAAGGGACATTCTCGTAGCCCTATTAAGCATTATAAATTATTGTGTAAGGAATATAAACCCTAACTCTATTAATCATTTTTGCATTTAATTTTATAAATTCATTTCCATTTAAGTTCCAAGCATTTATATTAATAGAGAAACACAACCAAATAAAATATGTAAACTAAAAAGACTCCTCATAGACGTACGTAATCATTAAGAACATAGTTTAACAAGTTTAAAAAGATGATGATAAATCTAGAATTTAAACAAACTTAATTAGACCACATTTTTTTCATCAAACACTTAGAGACATGAGGAATTACAACTCTCCTAGTATATTTTGATGATATTATTATAATATAACATGATGAGAATGAGGAACGAATATTAAAATAATGTTTAACAAAAGAATTCAAAATCAGTGAACTAAACAAGTTGAAGTATTTTTTGGAAATTAAAATTGCATGCTTTAAATCTAGAATTTTTATTTCTCAATAGAAATATATTCATGACCTACTAAAAAACACTAGCAAGCTAGTATGTAAACCAATTATCACTCCTATTGATCCTAATAACAAATTAGGAATAATAGAGAAAGATATACTAACAAACAAGGAAATATGCCAAAAATTAGTTAGGAGATTGGTCCACCTATTTCACATAAGATCAGACATTGCTTATGTAGAAAATTTTATGAACTAATTAATGCACAATCCGAAAGAAGTTCACCTATAAATAGTTTATGGAATATTGTAACACTTAAAAGGTCACTAGGGAAAAAAATAATGCTCAAGAAAAAAATTGCTCCTAAAACCTATATTAATGCATAATATACGTAGGGATCTACTACAAACCATTGTACCTTCTTTTGAGGCAACCTAGTCACTTAGAGAAATAAAAAAAAAAAAAAGACAAAATATAGTAGCGAGATTAAGTACAGAATTAGAGTTTTAGACAATGATACAAAGGATACATGAATTATTATGGATAAAAACATCTTGGAAGAACTTGAATCAAATGGGAGAATTCTTTGCGTATATAGTGTGGGAACAAGTCAGGTATAAGCAACATTTACAATCTGGTGCAACACGATCAGATTAAACACATTGAGATTGATAAATATTTTATTAAAGAAAAGCTTAACATACTCACTAGTTTTCAACTTGTAGATGTGTTAACTACATGCGTAAGCAATCTAACATTCTAACTTTTTATTGACAAGTTGAGGATGAATAATATTTCTTTCTCACATTGAGAGAGAGTATTTTTTAAAGAAGAAAAAAGTCATGGTATTTGAAGAGTAAATAAATCATAGTGTTAAAGAGGAAGAAAAACACGATATTAAAGAGCAAGATAAACTTGGGTATTAGAGAAGAAATAAATCGTAGTGTTAAAAAGAAAACAAATTAATTTTAAAGGTAAAATTATACTATTTGTAATTAATTGTCTATTTCTTTTTTTCATTCTAAAAAATCTATATATATATGCATAGTTGTAATATTTAATAAAATGTACATCAATTAAAAATTTATTCATAACATAACTATCTTTAAAATAACTAGAGCAAATGAGAGCAATAAGCAATAGAATAATTTTATGTAGAGAGTTGATGATTACTGTTTTTTTTTTTTTTAATGTTTTAAGAATCAATTTGAGAGAAATCACTTTGTTAGGTAGTAAAAAGTTATGTCATTGTAGTTACCACAAAATTAATTGTTCATATAAATTCTGTTAGTCATATAGTTGCTATTTGCAGGAATTTTCTTCAATGTGTACACAATTCATTCATAGGTGGTCTAGTGCTATTTTTTGATAGCAAATTATATAAAATATGAATCAATAAGTGATAAGTAGCTATAAACAAATCATATCCAAAAATAATATAAATCACATTCAAAATTTTATGCAATATTTAAATGATATTTTTTATATTTACAAAATTTAAATAGATAATTTAATATTAAAATTTAAAAAATAAAATCAATTTCAAAATTTATTAATAAAATACAAAAATCATATAGTAATACATATTGATGAAATTAAATATTTTTTATGAGTTTAATTATATTTTTTATTTTTTAAAAATTTAAATAAATAATATTAATCTTAAAATTAAAAAAAAAAAATCTGATGAAAATGTAAAAAAAAAAAAATCATATTGAAAGATTTGTAGCATGAATAAATTGTAAGGAGAAAATATATAATCAAAAGTTTAATTTATAGTTTAGAAAAACTAATCATAATTATTATATTTACATCTTAATTTTATATTTAAAATATGTAAAAAATAATTATTTTACATTATTGTATTAAATAGATTAAATAATTATCATTTATATTTAAATTAACTTTTTTTTTGTTTTTAGTAGAAAATTATTTTTATATCTGAAAATTTATTTAATTATATTAAATATGTATTTTTAAAATAAAAAGTTGTACATCAGTTCTATTTATAATAAATGATAAATGACATATTATATTTTTTAAAAAAATAATCCTTCTGCTTTGTCTTTATTTTATTATTTTACTAATTTTTATTCTCGAATGAACAAATATAAAAGAGAAAAGACTATCTGCAAACTAAACAAAAAAGTGAAAATAGTGAAAGACGAGAAGTTTTGCGTGGGATGGGTTTTTGGAATAAAAGAAAGAATATCTGACGAAGCAGTAGGATTTAAGCTGAAAAAAGAAGGGAGACAGAAGAAGAACAACTGACAAAGCAAAAGAAAGAGTCTTGATCATAAACATGTCTAACTTGGGAAGAAAGATGGAGAAGAAGGAGAGATGGAGAAGAAGGAGAGACACAGTGATGTGAATAGAGACGACTTTGACTATTTAAGAAACTAGCCAAAAAAATAAGATCACGACTTGGATCCTTTAAGCCTTGGAGGCTACTTTAGGCTTTAGAAAGCACGAAAGACATGAAAATGTCCACACAAGGAATGAGCCTCATGGCTTAGTCTATTTAAAAAGAATAAAAGATCCAATTCATGTTAAACCAAAGTTCTTATGGGGAGAAACATATGATGGATCCACTTCAAGTTGTACTTAGACTTTATGCACGAAGTATCACTAAATCATGACCCAATAAATTCAAAAAAAACTTTCAATTCTATGTGAAATGATGGATCCATAAAGAAAGGAGGTTTGGGCCAAAGGTGGAAGCCCATAAAGGAGGAGAACCAAGACCACTCGGCTAAAGGAATGAAAATATTTTCCCACATAAGATATATTTTTCTCATTTATATATCTTTCTCAAATGCTAAAGAATAAACCAAAATAATGGAATTTCGGAAATCTATCGAATGAGAATCAAAATCATATATTTTTAAGTTTCTAAACCAATATCATATCTTTCTGAAAGAGTATATTCATCATATATAGGAAAAATCAAGAGAGAAAATGAATGGATTCACTTTTCTAAAAAATCAATAAATATTCTTAAAATTAAAAAATTTTCAAGAGATACTCTTTAAAATAAAATATTTTAAAGAGATTTTTTATAAATTAAGAGATTTTCAAAAAGATTTCACATATTTTGTAACACCCAAAGATTTTTCTTTTATTTTTATTTTTTATTTTAATTTAATTTGGAATTTTGTTATTTTTATTTTTATTTTTTAATAATTAATTTATAAGGTTTTAATTTAATTTAATTTAATTTAATTTAATAGAAATAAAAATAATAAATAAAAATAAAATGGGCCAAAATTATTTTTGGGATTTAATTGAAATTGAATTTGGGAAAAAGGGGTGAAAATTTGGATTATGGGGGTGTTTTTGAAAAGAAAATCGAAAACGGGGGGTCAAAATGCAATTTAAAAAATAACGCCACGTCAGTAGCCGCGTCAGCAGCCCGGTCAGCAGTCCCGGCCAACCAAGACATGCCGCGTGATAGGGACGCTGACGCGAGAAGCCACACGGGACGGAGACACGTGGACGATCCGCGTGCGCACGATTAGATGGCCCAGATCTGTTCCCGCGCGCACGGACAGCCTAGATCAAAGGCGCGCGTGGATGGCCCAGGTCTCACGCGTGTGGACGGCCCAGATCACATCGCGATGGATGACCCAGATTTATTTCTAATTTAATCGCGATCGGACGACCCAGATTAAATCATGATGGACGGCTCAAATTAAAAGGGGAGGGTTATAAATAATCGCATCCACACCTAACCCCAAACCCTAGCCGCCAGAACCCTCGCCGGAGAAGACGACCCAACCACCGGGGGAACCGGCCGCCGCCATCCGCCGCCGGACTGGAGGATTTTTCGGCCGCCAAACGAGGTAAAATTTCTCCTATTGGCTCGTTTTTCGATGCTGAACCTCCCTGTGGTTAAATCGGAGCCAAAACACCGCCGAAGCCCAGTAGTACCGCCGCGGGTTTCCTCTTTTTTTGCCTCCGATGAGGCCTTTCCTAGTTCCCGTTCGATGTAAGTTTTATACCACCGTGACCATCGTCCTTTTCTCTACAGGTTGACCAGAGCAAAACACCAAACCGCAACTCGAGCCGGAGGAGCCGCCGCGCCCGGGAGCCCCGCCGCCGGTAAGTCTTGGTTTTCTATAATTTTTTGGCCCACCGAGGGTCCTAGGGGTATTTTATCACATGAACCAATGCAAGTTTGACAGAATTCGACCGAAAACGGCTGAAAATGGCCAACCCGAGACAGATCGCCGCCGCGAGCGGTGACGCCGTCCCCGGAGCACAGCGGAGCCGCCGTGCCGGGATTTCAAAATTGGCCGAAAGGGCCCTGGGTTTGATTTGAGATTTTTTGGGGACATGTACAGATACCGAAAGTGTGTTTCAGTTTCTGGAGAAAAATTCATGAAATCTAGGGACTGCCCGTAGGCATAGTGAGAACCCGATTGCAGACTCCGAAACAAGTAAGGATCTCTCACTCTATTTTCTATCACGACATTAAAACTTAATAAATGATAAAACAGTATTTTATGAATTAATAGATATGTATAATTAATTAAGATTGCTAATAAAGTTTGAAACTGATGTATTTTTCGGTCAGGTGTTGTTTGATTTATTTTACAGTTTTAAATGCAGTATACTGCCTGATGTGTTTATTCTATGGTTTCGTATGCATGAATCACGGTTTCATTTATTATAGTTTGAATTATTGTGAACCCGATGTTGTGTTACCTTATTTGGTGTCTATTACTGGTTTACGTGTTTATGTTTGATTAGATAATTGAGATTAAAAAAAGAATAGAAAAATGTAACAGCCCCGGAAATTTTAAAATGAAATGTGTATTAAAAATATCAAATGCGGAAGCGAAGTCAAAATTCGATTAACATCCCTTACACTAAA
Organism: Carica papaya; assembly: GCF_054855325.1. Classification (NCBI taxonomy): domain Eukaryota; kingdom Viridiplantae; phylum Streptophyta; class Magnoliopsida; order Brassicales; family Caricaceae; genus Carica; species Carica papaya. The sequence goes on from NC_142317.1 coordinate 17,460,690, forward strand.
ACAAAAAACGTGCTCACAAAATATAAAAGATCAAACTACCTAAAGGAGAAACTTGAAAGTAAAAGCTACGAATATGACTATGGAGTCTTTAGGCGTCCCCTTCGTCGTCCTCCTACGGAATCGGCTCGGGAACGATGTATTCTTGATCTGAAATGATTAAATAAGGAATGAGCTACACTAGCCCAGTAAAGACATCACGATATCTCACCGTCACGGAGGTAAATGTGGGTAAAAAATACAAAAAGACCAATGGAGCATAATTTACAACAAATTCTTTTATCAATAATAAATCCTTCACCATCCACTTACCTCGATGGAATCCATAAAACAGTATACGAAAGCAATAACATTATCATCATCATGAAATCATATATGAACTGTATAACATAATACTTATCAAGCCTTTTGCAATTCAATCGTTACACAACATATTTTTCCTCTTTTTCCAGCCCACTAGTATCCATGGGGATCCATAGGGGTCCCGCTACCCGTTAACCCTTAACACTTGAAATCATATTCCAGAGCCGTCCCCATACCCCGTCCGGTATGGGCGCCAAAACAATAAACCTCATTACCCCGTCCGGTATGAGGGTGAAACGGGCCGTCCCCATACCCCGTCCGGTATGGGCGCCAAAACACATAAGATCTCCATACCCCGTCCGGTATGGGAGACCACAATCCCGGTAGGGTTCCCTACGGACCCGGTCCGTCCACCATCTCCCAGGATATCTAGTCAGGCTGACCACATTATACAATTACCCATTTACATAATCTATCATTCTCTTTTCCCTCAGTCAGCATCATCAATCCACATACAAACAAGCAAAACAGTAATTTATGCCAAACAGACAATATACAACATCAATATCTCAGTCATTCAATCCATAATCGGTAAAACAGTAAAATATGCACACGAAACTATAAAATGAAAACATCAAACCTCATACTGCTTTTAAAACTGTAAAACATGGCAAATAACAATTAACCGACAACCACACTAGACTCAGGCTCCATTAGCGACCTTAAGCAATTTCACACATTCGTTAATTCATGAAATACCGTTTTATTATTTATTGAACTTTAATACCATGATAGGAAATAGGGTGAGGGGTCCTTACTCGTTTCGGGGTCCGAACACGGCTTCACATTGCGCCTACAGGCTGTCCCTAATTTTTCCTGAATTTTTCCCGGGGAACTGAAACGCACTACTGGTACCTGCACGTGTTCCAAAAAATCTCAAATTAGGCCCAGGGCCCCTTTTTGGCCAATATCGTAATTCCGGCACGGTGGCTCCGCCGTGCTCCGGCGACGGCGCCGTGCTTGCGGCGGCGATTCGCCTCGGTTTGGCCGTTTTTGGCCATTTCTGGCCGAATTCGGCCACACTTGCATCGATCCTTGCGATTAAACAACTCTAGGGCCCTCGGGAGGCCAAAAAATTACGGAAAACCGAAGCTTACCAGCGGTAGTGCTCTCGGGTGCAGCGGCTCTCCGGTGAAGTTCATGTTTTGGTGATTCGACTCTGATCAACCTGTAGAGAAAAGAATGGTGATCACGGTGATATAAAAATTGCATTAAACGGAGGCTGGGAAAAGCCTCATCGGAGGCAAAAACCGAGGAGGGGCGCAGCGGCGCCGCTGGGTTTCGGCCGTTTGGCTAGGATTTTGGCTCCGATTTGGCCACAAGGGAAATCAGCGTGGAAAAACGAGTCGGGGGTATGAAATTTACCTCGATCGGCGGTCGAAAATCTCCCCGGTGCGGCGGCGGGTGGCGGCGGCCGGCTTCTGGTTCGTCTTCTCCGGCGAGGGCAGGCGGCTAGGGTTTTGTGGTCTGGTGTGGGGGTTCTATTTATACCCTTTTGCCTTTTGATCTCAGCCGTCCATTTTGATTTAATCTGGACCGTCCGTTTTTGATTGAATCTGGGCCGTCCGTGCGATTGCATCTAGGTCGTCCGATCGCACGCTTGATCTGAGCTGTCCGATCGCGCATACGCGGATCGCCAACGTGGCCCGTCCCAGATCGACGTGGTCTTGCCACGTGGCAGGTCCCGGTTGGCCGAGACTGCTGACTGGGTCTGTTGACGTGGCTGCTAACGTGGCCTCTTTTTTTTTTTTTTTTTTCCTTCTTCAATTTCCCGGGTGCTACAAAAAAGGTATACGAATTGATAAATGGATAATGTCGACAGCCTGACTAGATATCTTGGGAGATGGTGGACGAATCGGGTCCATAGAAAACCCTATTGAGAACGTGGTCTCTCATATCGGACGGGGTATGGAGACTGTATTTCGGCGCCCATATCGGACGGGGTATGGGAACGGCCCTGGAATTGAGTTATTAATGTGAATGGTTCGCGTGTAGCGGGGACCCCCTATGAATCCCCATGAATACTAGTAGGTTGATAAAAGAAGAAAATTATTACCTGATGATTGAAATACAAAAGTATGATATGTGTTATATTATAGAGTGTGGGTGATCTTATGATATTTATGATGTAATTATTTTCATAAATTGTTTTCATAAATCTCACCGAGGTAGGTGGACAGTAAATGGTTTTATTATTAATAAATGAGTTTGTTATAAATTATGCTCCATTGGTCGTTTTTGTTTTCTACCAATCTTTACTTCTGTAACAGTGAGATAATGTGATGTCTTTACTGGGTTAGTGTAGCTCATTCCTTACTTAACTATTTCAGATCAGGAGGACTTGGTTCCCGAGTCCGTTCTGCAGAAAGACGGCGAGTAGAAGCCAAAGAATTTATTAGTTTTCCTTATAGCATTCATTCATAATATTTTCTTTAAGTTAGTTTATTCTTTAATACGTTTAATTCGTTTTGCTTATTGTGTAAGAGATGTTAATCATAATTTATTTTATTTCGCTTCCGCACTTAAAATAAATAAATATATTTCCTTTTAATTTCTGGGGCCATTATATATTTTAAGTTTATATCATATTTAATTTAAGAATCTTTATATGGGTAGAACATTTCAACAATATTGAATTTTTTTTTTCTTTAATTAAAGATAGATAATAAAATCTACATTAATTAGTATTATTTTTTAATTATATAATTTATTATTTTCTTAAAAAAATAATTATAATTAATTACGAGATTTTTTTTTTTTTTATATTTCACTTACCCTACAACTATAAATAGGCTTAAAAATTATATTCAAGAAAATAAAATTCAAAATGACAAAATATAAAGTTCTTTTATCTTTAAAAAGGTGAAGGTTTTTCATCATTTGAAATTTGGTCTAACTTATTAATGTAATTTTGTAATATTTTTATAATTTTTTTAAATTATTTTAGAGCCTATAATTTATTGATAATAAGTTAAATAAAAAAAATTTACTTAGATATTAAAATTTTGATGCTAATTGAACTTATGTGAGTTTTGAATTACGTTGTTGATCATGAGTCCCGTATCCCCTGATGTTAGATTTTGGTTGTGAAGGAGGAGAAAGGGGCAAAGCTGAAAAAGACGTGTGGCGCCATTGGGGAGCAGAAAGCGAGAAGAGAGCGCTTGAGGGAGAATGATTTACGGGAAGAAGGGTTCGTGTAGCGGAAAAACAAAGAGATAAAGTTATTGAGGGATGTTAGGGTTTCCTTGGGGGTCGATTTTTGAGGAAGGCGAGAGAGGGGGAAGAGAGATTTGGGAAAAATATTTCAGATTCAGCGATACCATAGAGAGAGAGGGAGCTTCAACAGGGAAACCGAGAGGAAGAGATTATGGAGTTTACTTGTAAAATCAGTGAGATTAAAATAATATATTTGGTGAAACTTGTAAAATCAGTGAGAGGAGCTTTTTTGGACGGAGGAGGGTGATATTTCAGACTCAGCGAGGCCACAGAGACAGCTTCAACGGGGATACTGAGAGGAAGGGTTTTGGGGTTTACTTGTAAAACCAGTGAGATTAAAAAAAGAGATTTATCGGAAACTCATTTTGAGAAGTATAACAGATTTGTGCTGGATTTAGGGCTTCATTTGGGGGCTTTTGGTTCCTAATCCCAGATAAAACAGAGAGTAAAAGAAGAAACTCGCTGGGTTTGCTTATGAGGGTGATAAAGAGCAGAGCGGAGAACGAGAATTAGCTTTGGGGTTTTTCTTGTAAAATCGTAGGAGATCAGAGGGGGATTGTCGGACTTGATTGAGGTTCACAGTTGGTAACTATTATTCCTCTTTACTTTACTTAGTCAGTGTATACAATATATCATGATGAATGAAAATGAGACTTTGTTGGGATCCAGCTTGAATGACTGTTATTTTCACTCTTTGAAACATGATCAAATGATACATGTCATCTGTTTGTAGAAATACCCATGAAAGGATCTTGCTTTTTAGTTTGTGTAACTTGCCTTCTAATCTATATAAGCTGAAACAATGTCAGTTATATGGTTGTCACTTATTGTGCTGTGTTTAAATTCTTGCATGACTGAATGGTTAGCGCTCTTTGAATAGGCTGGTTGTCTAACAAGCATGACTTAAACTGTTACTGCTTCTTGGATAGGTTGGTATTGCCAACAAGGAGTACAGAGGCTGTAATAGATTGGTTTCATGTCGCAATTGTGGTGTAGTTTGCCATTTTTTTAACTGAACAGAACTACAGTGGTTTTTTTAATGAGTTTTCAAAAGGTGTTATTTCCTCTTCTTGTTTGATCCGTGATGCTTTGATTTTTTTTTTTTTAACCTTTTTGTGCCTTAGAATGTAGTAACATGGGGGAAGGACTGCAATGAGAGCAGGGGCTGCTTGATTTGACTCGTTTTTAAATTTTGAACGAAAGGCTCAAAATTAAGTTAATATGCAAAAATCCTGTTTAAGCATGCAAATCATCTCTGAAGTTGGATTATGCATAATTTCATGATCAGGCACCGGCTTCCTCACTGTTTTATAAACACTTATTGAATGAGAGTTTAAGCATAATTCCACATGGCCAGAACTACACCATATTCGATCTGTTTTCATTTTTAAAATCTGAACTGAATGTTAGCATACTTGGTGACTTAGCCATGATGTTCGCATATAAATGAATGCAGCCTTCTTCCCCATGATATTTTCATTCTATCATGTCTATCTCGGGGATCTGTTTTTGAGTGGTCAGTTGGTACATTTTTTGAAATAAAAAGTGCAACATATGTATTATTTACAAGCACCAAGGGGGTGCTAAACCTATTTACAAAAGAATTTACATTGTAGTTAACACATGAATTAGATCACCAAAATTTTCAACGGAATATAAATGTTGTTTCATTATCAAGACACAAAGAAATTGGAACCATCTCTCTCTAATTCCATCAATACCCACTCTTTCATTCCCTCAAAAAATCTTCTATCCCGCTCATTCCACACAACCCAAAGAATAACCAAAGGAATGAATCCCAAAAACTTTTTCCAACTCGCTATATCCTTCCATGCCCAAATTTCATCCTTGATAGTACCCACCAACACCCAGTTGTACCCCAAGATCCCAAAAGCCATACACCATAAACTATAAGCAATAAGATACCAAAGAAGAATGTGATCACAGGTCTCCACCATATTCTTGCATAGACGACACTAGTTCATTATAGTCTTCCCACATCTCGTAAGCTTGTCTATGGTTAAAATGCTTCCACGAGCTACTTCCCAAGTAAAAAAACCAATTCATGGAGGTGCATTTAGTCTCCATATCGGTCTAAATGGAAAATTTTCTTTGTTAGACTCTCTCTTGATTAGATTTTTGTAAAAACCCCACAGTGAATTGATCCATAGTGCTAAGAGTCCACAAAGGTTGATCTTCATCCTTGTTGCGTGAAATTGAAGATAAAACACTTAGCAATGATTCATATTCGTCGATCTCTTGATCACTAAGATTACGTATCACCTCCACATGTCATTCCCTCCTACCCTCCCCCTCATTGAACACTTCTTTGACGGAACTGTCTTTATCACGTACTATAGTAAAAATCAGTGGGAACCTCACTCTTAAGGTTCCATCATCAATCCAAATGTCAGACCAGAAACATATACTCTCCCCATCACCCACTCTCCATTGAAGGCACTCATGAAATTTCTCCCTCCTAGTGCAAATCCTCTTCCACACCCTTTGTCCCGTACGGTCTCGTCATACTCTGGGATATTTTTTTTTATTTTTTTATTCTTTTCCATAGTCCTGTCCCATATAGTCTCATTGATACCCCGGAATATCTCCCTCTTTCCATGGTACTGAACTTTGCTTCAATAATTCTCTTCTATGAAATGTCTCCTTCCTTCTAAAAATGCCTAACCATTTCTCTTGCAGAGCTTGGTTCATCTCATAGATTGATCTTACTTCTAGCCCTCCCTGATTTAGCGGTTTTTTTAACTTTGTCCCATGCCACCAAATAATATCTTCTCTTCTCTTACAAATCACCCCATGGAAGTCTGTTCTATATTGATTTTAGTTTTTTTGCTACACTCTTCCGTAATAATAGAAGAGACATGTAATAGATAGAAAGATTGATCAATGTGCTTCTGATAAGAGTTAGAAGCTTGCCCTTGGAAAGTACGTGCCGCTTCGACCTTGTAAGTCTTTTTCCAAATCTGGCAACAACATGCTCCAAAGTCCTTACATCTTTAATTTTACACCTAATAGCATACTGAGGTACTTCATTGGGAGATGCACAATTTTGCATCCCAATGTTCTTGTTAGTCTATTAGTATTGTCTCCACTTGTCAATCTAACCGTCGTAGACTTTGTAAGGCTTATGTTAAGACTCGGCACAATTTGAAAGCAACAAGACACATATAAGGTTTAACAATTGTCTCTTATTCGGTTGGCAGAAAATCAAAGTATCACGGGTAAAGAATAAGTGTGTAATCTCCTTTTCCTCTACTTCTTCACCCACCTTAAGTTTGGTCATTATTCCCCCTTAGCTTTAACCAACCATCTTGTTAAGAGCTTTCGTGATAATTATAAACAATAAAGGTGAAAGTAAATCCCCTTGTTTAATAACTCTCGATGCTTTAAAAGAGTTCGATGGACCCTGTTCACCATAGTTGCGAAAAAAGTTGTTATGGTACAAGGTTTGATCCATTGCCTCCACCTACTATTAAAATCCATTCTTGCTAGCATGTAATTGATGAAGTCCCAATCTACATGATTTGCCTTTTCCATATTCAATTTACATAGCTTCCCATCTCTCTTCTTGTATAAGTGTTCATTCACAGGTTCATTGGCAATCAACATTGCAACCATAATTTGTCACCTTTCTACGAATACGTGTTGATTCTCCTCAACCACTTTGTTCAATACTATAACCATTCTCCTTGTAAGGATTTTTGTTATAAGATTATAAACACATCCCACTAAACTGATAGGCTGAAAAACTCCTTAATGTTTACCACTCCCTCCACCTTGGCAATTAGGACGAGAAATGTAGAATTGAGAGATTTCACCAAAATTCCCACTTCATGTAGTTCTTTGAAAAGATCCATATGTCATTTTTTATTACATACCAGAATTTCTACAGGAAGCCCATGTTAAACTCATCTAGCCTAGGAGTTTAACTCTTGTTGATTGCATAAGGCCCTCATAGACTTATTCTTCGGAGAAATCCTGTTCAAGTGACACCCTGCTCATCTCATTTAACATGTTGAAATTAATGCCATCAAGTTTAGGTTTCCATTCAAATCCTTCACAATACAGATTTCTCAAATATTCCTTAACCCTTCCTCTCAACTCCTTGTTGCCCTCCACTTCCCTACCGTAAATCACCATAGAGTCAACATAATTGCACATCCTGTGATGATTAGCCTTGGCATGAAAATTCTTATTGCAATCTCCTTTTTTTATTCGTCTAACTCTTGATTTTTGTCTCTAATCCACTTCCTCTCTCTTCAGTCTGAGGGCTAATTCTATTTTTAACTCGTCCTTTCTGGTAATGTCTTCAGCTGACAAGCTCCCCTTAGTTTCCATACCATCAAAGGCTGCAATATCGTGAAATAAAACTTGTATTCATGCAAGTGTTTTTGTTCTTCCTCTTTACACCACTCTTCAATCTTTTCATTGAAGTTTTTTGTGCTCAACCATATGTCTTCAAATTTGAACAGACACGGTCCCCATTTGATCCCATCAATCTCCAGGCTAATAGGAAAATGATAAAATTACCCTCTGCAACCGCTTCTGGCAAATACCCGCAAAATGAAGATGGCATGACGTTAATACCAAAAATCCATCAAATACTTAGTCATTTGGTTGGATCAAGTCTGTTTTCCTCCTGTTAAGGGTAAGTCAACTAGTTCCAATCTCTCTATAACCTCCTTAAATTCTTTCACACAAGTTGTGAAAAACTGAGACCCAATTCTTTCATGTCTACACAGTACCATATTAAAGTCCCCACCCACAACCTATGGGTAATTCCACCGTTGCTTGCAATCAGCTAACTCTCTCCACAATGCAGCTCTTTCACTCCTGCAATCATCTAAATCTCTCCACAATGCAGCTCCTTCACTCCTTTCTCCTTTATTGTAAGCATTCGTAAAGATGCAGATCTCCCTATTCCTCCTATTCTCAGACAGACAAGAAATGAACACTCGCCCCCGAGTGCAGTGCACACATCTCACTTTGTTATCATCCCAGATATCACAATCCCACCTGCTGATCCCACAACAGGCAAATCTCTCCAATCCACGTTCTTTGCTTTCTAGAGAGTACAAATAACCCTATCTTGCATGTCTTCCATTTTAGTCTCCTGCATACATATGATATCTGGTCTCCATCTACTCGTAAATCCCTTTATCACCTGTCACTTTTTATAGTTATTGAGTCCCTTGATATTCCAGAAAATAATCTTCTCAATCATGACTTAAATAGTAGCTTTTTTGCTTTCTCCTTTCTTTCCCTCTCTCCTAACAATATCATAGTTTATGCTTGACTGTAATCTTTTAAGTTCCCTATACCCCTCCACATCCTGTCTGGTCAGTTGGTACATGAGCTGTTGGTGATATATTGGGACTGTCTTCATGCATGTAAGGCATATAAGTCTAGATTTCTACTAGAGGATACATTTATGTGAATATAGACATCATCAAGTCCTTGAAGAGGTTGTGTCCTTGGTTAACCTATAACAGTAGGATAAAGAGAATTTGAGTGGAAAACTTTAAGAAAATTTATTAGAAACCAAACTTGAAGGTCTTGGATCTCAATTGTCGAACCAATAACTCAATATTTGAATAATAGTCATGAATAATCTACATAACAACTAAGTTAGGGTATGTTATTTGTAGGTATCAGATTACAATCAAAATAGGAAGTCATAAACCTATCTGGGAATTATACAAAGTATGAAGTAACCTAATTAATTAGAATATCCTATGGTAGAAAATAACTAAATGATATCCTAACTAAATGTGAAATAATAACTTCACCATATAAATACTAGTTCCTTTATATCTAAATATCTTAATACATAAGTACTACATTATTTAGATATATTTTATTATGAAAATATTTCCACTTTAGGATCTTCCTACATTGCTTCATTCTACTCCATTTGGTGAAAGTTCAATCTTGAGTTTTGAAATGTCAAAGTAGAAATAATATCAAAATTGGAACTTGTCTTCTTAACAATGGAAGTTTGCAAACCTTTAGATTGTCATCAGAAAATATTAATGCTTCTGAAGTCAAGGATTTTGAAGGCGTAGTGAACCAATTAGGAATGAAGAAATCCAATAAAGAAAGAATAACCAAATTTTTATTACTACTGTTAGGAGGTAAAGAAATTTTTTGAGTAGTGTCTTCAAGTGGAGCCTCGTTAAATCAATGAGAATAATGTCATTTTCAACCTCGCTATTGCTTACAACTAAATTGAGATATTCGTTGTTAGAAAACTCAGCATGATCAATAGAAATAACAACCTCTTCTACAATACTTTACTATCTTAGTTACCTTATTTGTATGCATACTTTCTACATCAGTAGTTAATTCTTGATCATCATTTTGCAGCACTTTGTAAAATTTTGCTCTCTTGATTCACTATTTACTTCTCTTCATGTTCTATTGAAGTCCCTAGTCTTAGATATGCTAGGTTTTAATCAAAGATCCACGATTTTCTCTATACATTTTCATCTTTGTTTCAAATATATCATTCTTACCATTTAAATATGGAATAGCTACTTCTAAATCTTTATGAATAACTTTACTAGTGTTTTCTTTCTCTTGCAAGTGGAGTATTTGTTTTTACTATTTTAGCCTTATGAAATTAATATTGAATTTCCATTTGATGGTAACTATAATATAAACAATATCCTTTTTTCTGAGACAAGTATGAAGTATATATTAACAAGGTACCAAGGAGGTACTGTCCATTTACAAAACATTTACAGTTGTGTTATTATATCCATGATATCCCAAAAATTCTCATCCCCATTGGTGTTATGACCTAACAAAATGGACTCAAAATAATAAAATCACCTATCTCTAATCCTTTGTATCTCAATCTCATTGCCTTCGAAAGCTCTACTATTCATTTCCTTCTAGATCATCCAGGTTTACAAGCTTTCTTTTATTACATATCTCTTCCCAGGCCCAAAGCTCATCTTTTACATTACTTGCCATAACCCAGTTAATTCCCATAAGGCCATAGATTATTTTCCATAATTCATAAGTCATAAGGCACCAAAGAAGGATATGGTTACAAGATTTCACAGCTTTCTTACACAAATAGCACCGATTAACTATAATTTTGCCTCCTTTCATTAACTTGTCAATCGTTAAAATGTATTCTCGCCTTGCATTCCATGCAAAGAAAACAGTTCTTGGAGGCATCTTCATTTTCCAAATATGATGAACGAGGAAATTGAGCCTCCTACCAGTCTCATCTGTCAAAAGGTAATTGTAGTAATACTTGACAGTGAATTCACCATTCTGTTTTAGCTTCCATATGACCTAGTCTACAGTAGCATTGACTTGTTATGTGGATAGTAGCTGCAGCAGTTGATGTGATCCTGGATAGGCCAAAATTGGTCCTGAAGACACAATCCTGTATCAAGGAATCCTGCAGAAATCCATTATCCCGTGGGATAATTACCCACGAGTCTGTAGCCACACAAGAAGAAGGTCACGCACGCAGCAACAGCCGCACACATGTAAGCACAGAGACACTGCGTGCGCAGCGCGTGTGGTGAAAAGGAATTGCCTGCGGGAAGAGAGAATCCCTTTTCCGCAAGGGACTCCTGTGGGTCCCGTCCCAAGCAGAAAACTAGCCCTGACTTTTTAGTCAACTCTACCTTTAAACTCTCTCTTTTAGCCGTATCCTCTTATGACATGGAATTCTTTGCTTTCTCCCATCAATTGTCACGATTTCCTGAAACAGAGTTTGCATCTCCAGTCTATCCATCTCCTCCTTTTCTTTACACTAGATCTTTATTTCAGCTTTCAGTGTTTTAGCGTGTGAGCAATTCTAAAACTTGCCTTGTCCTCCACCATAATGCCTTTCTACGATTCTTCAATCTTTTCGTGAAAACAGCTTACTTTTAGCTATTTGTCGTCAAATCTGAAAGGGCACAGTCCTCACAATATTCCATCCAACTCAAGATAGATAGGAAAGTGATCAAAAATAATTCTCTGTACAGTTTTTTGACAAATGCTTGTCACCTAGAGAGATGCAGATACCAAGAATCTATTAACACTGGTTTACTTCTTTGATTTGACCAAGTTCACTTATCTCATGTGAGCAATAAGTCTACCAGATTTATTCTATCCAAAATCTCATTGAATTCATCTGCACAGCTCCTCGATTAGTGATCCTTGGACCTCTCATTACTGTTTAGGACCATGTTAAAGTCCCCTCATACTATCCATGGGTGCTCCCATTTCTGTCCGCACTCTTCAGAATCATTCCATAATAAGCTTCTCTCCCTTCTCCTTTATTATATACACTCATGAGTATCCTTTTTTCCCTACTCCTTCAGTCTTCAAAGAGATAAAAAATAAAGCATTCCCCCTTTATATACTCCATACAGTTGATAATGTCCTTCTTCCACATAACCATGACTCCACTAAACGCACCTCTAGTTGGCAAATCCTTTCAATCCACTTTTGTGAGTTTCCATAGCCTTAAGATGACCTTCTCTTGAACATCTCTATCTTGGATTCTTGCAAATAAATGGTGTCAGGTTTCCATCTGTTCATGCATCCTTTAATTACTTGCTGTTTCTTATAGTCATCCACCCCCCTGACATTTCATGAAATTATCTTGTTAAACATGAACTAATTTTTAATCATCTAACCCCCGTATTCCTCCTTAATGCTGGTGTATAGTCTTTTTAATTCTCTAGAATTCTTGACACCAAGCTTTTGCTTTCCTTTCATTTAATGTTTATCATTCCCCATATTCTCCTGTTGCCTCTTTTCAATTTCCGCAAATAAATCTATCATCTTCTCCTCAAAACTGTTAAAGGATACTCCGAGTAAGCAACTAATCTTTTGAACATTCTGTAGCACTCATTAGGAATTTCACTTTCACCTTCATCCTTCCTACCTTCACCTTGCTCCTCCTCTATTTGTTTTGCCTCCATTGCCTCATCTCTAATTCTTCACATTCCATCTCCTCCCCTCCTTTGGTGTCTGCAACTGGGACCACTGGCAGGCACTCAGCCTTCAATGTCTCCCGATCGACAACCCTTATTTTCACCTGGCACTTCGTCCGATAGATCTCCCGAATCGTATTGATCTCCACCCCTCATGGATTTGGCAGTTTCTCCTCCCTCCATCTGCCTTCTCGTTGCCCTTTGTGGCCATCGACAACATTTGCTCCATCTTTTGGCTTCCAGCATTGACCCCATCTGTCTTCCGCTTCAAGTTCATCTGTTCTTTCCAGGTCAACCGGATCCATCCGGTTGTGAACCTCTGCACCCATCTCAAAGCTTAGCTCAACCTTTTGTCCCGACTAATAAAACCTGTTTGGAACCTGTTTCTTAATCCATCAGCTCACTTCATCCCCTTATGCCTGTCGTAATTTCTATCCGCATTTTTCTTATGGCCAGAACGCCTCTGTCCTTCGTCGTTTAGCTTCCCCTTATTTTGAAAATCGAAATTCAAGTTTGAATTGTTTGAATTTGAGCCCACTCGACCTGTTACTCCTTTGGGTTCTTTCTCCTTCGCTTGACTGGGCCTCTCTTCACCCTGCTGTACAATCTCCGCATAAGTCCCTCTGCTAGACTCCTCTAGTCTTACTGTGAATTTTGCATGGCATTGTGGACAACAGAGGTCACTTAAATCTCCCTCCTATTATAGCTTGTGCTGCAAAACATCCCTCTTATTGTTTGAAAAATCTCTACCTCTGCGTGACAGTGTGCAATGTTTCTGACAACCTCTGCAACCATTGCTAACAGTCTCCACCAGCCTCCTGCTTCTTTTCCTTTGAGGGCGAAAATGCATTTGACCTCCTCCCCCTTCTTTTCTGTGAGCACGAGGAACTTACCTCCTCTGTTTCTCCCTAAGGCCACCAATAACTCATGGCTCTTTCTTTTTTTGTTGCATCCCCAGAAATGCTCGCCGTTCACCCAGAAAAATTCCTTCAAAACCTCCATCAGCCAGTTGACTCCCTCCTCCCAAAAAGCAATTGAAACACTAAACCTCTTTCTGTTAATTGCTTAGTCACAGTCCCTCCACCTTCCTAGCCTCACTTACAATGACTCAAATTTGATTAAATCAAATTGGTTTTAAGCCAGTCAACAAAAGGCTTCAAAGTCCTTGATCTACAGGTTGACCTTATGATGATGGTCCTTGGTGGGTAGCTCAATTGGAAACCTTGGTTTTTGGATCTAGTGTTAGTGTCACTTGTTGCAGTCAGGAGGGGTGGTTTCTGGCAAAGCAGCGGCTCCAACAATTTAAGCGGAGAGTGTTGTGGTTTCCGGTAATGGTGACAACTGAAACTTGGTGGAAGACTTGGGTGGAGCCCTCTAAAGTTAGCAGAATGAATAATCAACCTTTTGGCAGTGGTCATAGATCACGTTGCACTGTGGTGTTCTCTCTCTCTTATTTATTTTTGACATTTGGCAGCTGATTTAGGATTTAGGACTTTCTATTGCAATAGGTTGTGCTTTGGGAGATTGGGATACATAAATTCAAGCAACTTGATGAATCAAATTTAAGCTATGACGAACTGATGTCGGATAAAAAGAGTTTGAGCAAAAACTTTTGCGAAAATTTTTTAAGAACTAAAATTGGAGATCTGGGATCTTATAATCAAATCAAGAACTCAATATTTCAATAATAGTTATAAATAGTCTACCTAATAATTAAGCTAGGGTATACTATTTATATGTATCAAATTATAATCAAACATGAATTTTTGAGTTTGTTTTAGGAATTCTACAAAATAGGAAAATAAGTTAATCGATTAGAATAATCTGTAATAGAAAATAACTAAAGAAGATCCTAACCAAATAGGAAATTATAAACTTTACCATGTAGGTACTAGTTCTTAAATAAGATAAATATCTAAATAATTGAAGCAGATACAATTATAAGTATATTTTATTATAGAAATATGTCCACTTTAGGATATTTTTGTTCTGAATCAATAACCATCCTGTGACTAAATTTTTGTGGGCTGCCTAAGTGAAAAACACATGTTCAAGTATAGCGCATGAAATAATCAGTGAAGTCTGTTAGATGACTAGCTGATGAAAGAAGATTTTCAAAATAATATGGTCTGTTCTTGGTTTAGTTTTACATAGTAGGGATGAGAACTGAAGTTTGGTGTTGTTGAGAATGCATAATTAATTTGTATTTAAAAAAAAATGCATATTCAATTTAAAGTTATAGGATATTTTGAATATTTCAAGAAAGTTGACTTTGTTTAGGAACTGCTGCCACCTTCACATGCTTGCACTTAGTTAGAACACAAGTAAATGGGTGTAAAATGAGGACCTAGTTAATTAGCATACACTATGAGGCATTTTTTTTTAGATAAAAGGAATTAGTATTAGTATACTGCACCAAGGGGGTGCCACCCATATAAAAAATATTTTTATCTCAGTTAGAACATCAAAATCTTCCCAAAATAATCCCGCCCGTAAATATCATAACCCAACGAAAGAGCCCCAAGAACGTTAATCCACCTGTCTTTAATATTGGTCATATCTCTCACATGCTCCTCAAACGCTCTATGTTTCTCTCTTTCCAAATTACTCAGCAAATAGTAAGAGAAATAAAGTTTACAATTTTTAATTTTTTACAGATCCCACCTCACTCTCACAGTTCAGCTCTAACATTATCTGCTATCACCCAGTTGATACCCAGAAGACTATACACCATAGACCATATATTATAAGTTAAAATTGCAGCAAGTTTGTCCCCATCACTCCTATCCTCGAGTTTCACCAGTTCTGATTTATTCAACTTAATGTTCAATCTAGAAACAGCCTGAAAATACAAGATGACACATCTAAGGTTCAAAATCATCCTTTCATCAGGTTGACAGAAAATCAGAGTGTCATCAGCAAAAAATAAGTGCGATATCTCTTGCTGCGTATCACATTTTCCCACCATCATCCCCTTCAACAACCCCATTTCTCTAGCTTTCTCTAATAGTCCATTCAATACCTCCATACAATGATGAACAATAGAGGAGATAATGGGTCACCATGCCTTAAACCCCTAGATGCAGTGAAAAAAGAAGAATGCCCACCATTAACTATCACCGCAAACAAAGTAATAGCAATGCACGCCTTCATCCATCCCCTCCATTTACTTCCAAAACCTAGCCTGCCCAACATATAATCAACAAAATCCTAGTTGACATGGTCGTATGCCTTCTCTATGTCCAACTTTCAAAGAATCCTATTTTTGTTAGTCCCCACCATCTCATCCACCATTTCACTAGCCACCATGACAACATCAAATATTTGTCTTCCCCACAAAAGTATGCTGACTCTCACCAATCATCTCTCATAAAACCAAAGACAATCTTCTGGCGAGCACTTTAGATATAAGGTTGTAGATGTATCCCACAAGACTGATAGGCCTAAAGCCTTTGATGTTTTTTGCTCCTTCCACCTTCTCAATTAACACAAGAAAAGTTGTATTCAAAGACTTCACAAACTTATCTTAGTCATAAAGATCCTTGAAGACCTTCATTAAATCACTTTTAATAATTCGTCAGAAGTCTTGCAAGAATCTCATATTGAAACCTTTTGGCCCCGACACTTTATCACCATGACAACTTCTAAGGCTGTTCAAGTTCTCCTCAAAAATTTCTTTCTCAAGATTGTCTCTGCTCACCAAGCTGAGATTTCTGAATTGCAAGCCATCAAACTTTGGTGTCCTTTCAAACTCTTCCTTATATAATCCCTGGAAAAACTCTTGGCATTTCTCCCTCATTCTATCATTGCCCGAAATAGTAATGTTCTCAACCAACAGTTCATCCACATAATTACATTTACTTCTACAGCTGCTAAGTTGTGAAAGTACCTAGTATTTCTGTCCCCCTCCTGCAACCATTTCTCTATCACCTTATGTCTCCAAGAAATTTCCTCCCTACACAACATATTTGCCAGCTCTAACCTCACCATCTACCTCCTTTCCCCTTCCTCTCTTGAGATTCCCCATTCCCCTCCATGTTGTCTAACCTCTCTAATTCTTCCAAGAGCTTATTAGTACCCTCTTCCTCCTTTTCCTTCTTCTCGTTCGCCCAGTTTTTTATGGTAGCTTTCAACATGATAAGTTTTTTAGCCACTCCATAACTCGCTTTCCCCCTCACCTCCATCTCCCTCCTAACTCTCTCCATTATACTCCTGAAACCTTCATCTTTAGTCATTTTTTGTCCAATTGAATGGAATTGGAACCCATTGAATGCCATCAGACATGAAACAGATAGGGAAATAGTATGAGATTGGCCTCTGTAACACCTTCTGGCAAATATTTGAAAATGCAAGAAAACAATTGCTAAAAATAAAAAACCGGTCTATCCTTGAATAGGCTGGAGGATTGCTCTGATTAGTCCATGTTCATTCCCCCCTTCACCCCCCAATTAAAGTAAGTCCATCAGCCCCACATGATCAAGTGTCCTCCTAAATTCCTACATGCAACTACTAAGAAGTGCTCACAGATCTCTCCGTACACCTCAAAAACCATATTGAAGTCTTCCCCAAGAATCCATTTACCCTTCCCTACCCTACCCTTCCCTAATCACCTCTCTGCAGGTAATACCGTCCGCTCTCCAAATCACCACAATACAAACCTCAACCCCTTTCACTGGAAGACAATGGCATTCAATCTCTCTCATTTTCCACAAACTTTTGACCTCCCTCCCCCCCAACACCTCCATTTTGGTTTCCTGAAGGCAACACACATTTGGATTCCATCTGTTCATGCAGCCCATAGTCACCTATCTTTTCTTTCTATCATCAATCCCCCTCACATTCCATAAAATAATTTTTCCTATCATTTCCTATTTTCCTCACAAACATCCCTACTCCTGCTGCACTTCCTCTTATCATCATATTTGATTGAGGACTGCAATTTCTTCGGCGCCCTAGATCCCCCCTCCCCTGTTCTCATCTTCTCTCTTCTAATCACAATCTCACCCTTTCTGCTTTGCCATTCTTCTCTTCTCAATTTCAGCACAAATCTCCATTATTTCAACCCTTTCAAATGAAACCCCCACCATTTTACTAATTCTCTGGATATTTTGCATCATTCAAAGAGAGTTGTTCATCTAACTGTCACCACACAATTCCTCCTCCCCCACACTTCCAGCATTCTGTCGACTCTCTTTCCCGAACACCCCATCTTCATTTTTTTCTTCAACCACCACGAAAGCCAATGCATCTACATTTCCGGTCTCTGCCTCATTGTCTAGGCCCTCTCTGTCCATCCCCATCACTGACTTTTCACCTTCCCGCTTGGCCTCAGACAAAAAAAACAACAGGGGATGCGTCTTACATCCCTCACGAAAGCCAATGCATCTACATTTCCGGCCTCTGCCTCATTGTCTAGGCCCTCTCTGTCCATCCCCATCACTGACTTTTCACCTTCCCGCTTGGCCTCAGACATAAAAAACAACAGGGGATGCGTCTTACATCCCTCACTAACACCGTCTCAGCACTCTCTGTACACTACAAGGCATGCGTCTCACATCTTCATGTTTTCTATTATTTTGACCAAAACTTTTCTTTTGAGACCAATGCATTTTGGTGATAAGTCCTGCCTCCAGTACGGTGATAGCTTTTAATTGTCAGATGAAAAGTTGTTTACATAGAGCCACATGTGATCTTTGTGTGTGGTTAGTTTTGTTTCATTAATTTCACCCTTAATTTATAAAAGACTACCATATTAAACCTTTAACTTTATCAAAACTACATTACTGATACTCAAGGCTGTAATACTCGTGATAGGCAACATTGTGATGATTAGCAATGTGTCAGGGTGAATGACATACTCCAGATTTGGCCATATAACGATATGATGTGATCAGTTAAGAACAAGGGATGTTTTTCTTCTTTTTTTGGCTCAGAATTTGAAGGATTCTTGCATTTGTACCTTTTTTCTTCTTTCTCTAATAGTGCTTCTTTTTTCATAAAAAAAATCCACCAATGAGTAGTTTGATCCTTTTTATAAGGATGATAAGTACTGAAGAAATTCTTGCACATGAATAGTTAGAAAATTATTATTTAGTTATGCTTACACAATGTTTAGTCTTTAATATTTTTGTTTTCTCTTGTATTCAGTTAATTATTTATTCTTTTCAGAGGGGATTACTTTCTTCAGAACTGACTGATGTCCTTCTGTTTTAGTTTCTGTAATCTTGATTGGCTATTCACATATTCTGTTTATGGCTTCTCTGTATTTTTTTCTTTACTATCATTATTTATTGTTCTCTGTTTTGCCTTCTGTTACAGGTGGAAGATGAATTGTATGAAAAATGTGAGTTTGACTACTGATGACGAACTTGGTCGGGTGGACCTGAAACGTGTGAAATTAGAGCAAGGTCTTGTTGGTAGCAGAATTCAAAAAGAACACCAAAGAAGCCAATTAGCTGACCATCAAAAGTCCAGAGTTGGAGTAAGAGCGCAAGATTCAGAAGATAATCGGAGTTCAAATGCTTTGAGTACCTCTCAAAGTAGCACCAGTGTATTAGAGCAAGTGCAGTCACCAGTGGATGATACTGGTGTTTCTTCATCGTCAATATGTCCAGCTCCGCTTTGTCGACAATTCTGGAAAGCAGGGGACTACAGCGATGGGCTGAGCACTAGTGTTTCCTTTCAAAGTATGAAAGTATTGATCATATTCTCTTATTATCCATCTAGTTGTCCAGGAAAAGAGAAAGAGAGATTTCTTAAGGGTTTTTCATTACTATTTCTTCATTCACGGGAGCAGGGAGGACCATGGCTCTCCTGGCTCGAAAAGCTTCCATAGCTATTCCTGCTTCCCCTCCACAATTTAACCATAAGCCATTTCCCCTTCGAAAGAGAATGTACTGGCTCCATCAATGGATTCAATATCCAGTCCACCTGGGAAGCACAAAACAGATCATGCTCTAACGATGAAGAGCTCCAAGTGTTAGGCACTGCCATTTTTAACTTAATGAGCCCCCCCCCTCCCCCGGTTCCTAAAGCTTCCATCAGCTTTTCTGCTTCCCCTGCTTCACAATTTAATCTTAAGCCATTGGCTTCCTTCAGAAAAAATGCTGAATGTATCAATATATTTACAGTCAGTTTTTCTTGCTCCATGTTTATGCTTGACATTTTGAACCCCATGAGCAGGCAGTTTTTCTTGCTCGGTCTTCTTATGATAAACAGCCACACGCCATTCAGATAAATCTCTTTATCCAAGATTGTGGATGATTGATAATTATTGATGCCATTCTTTTTTTTTTTGGGTGGTTGACAGATGGAAAGAATTATCTTCATGTACACCCTATGTTCCTTCATTCAAATGCTACTTCACATAAATGGGCCTTTGGTGGTATGTCTTGTTAATCTTCTTCTTTTGTTCCAGTTTTCATTCCTTGAGGTCAATTATCCTATTAGTTATGATTTTTTTTACGTAAATTTAGAATGTCTAACATTTGTTGCTCCTTACAGCTATAGCGGAGCTGCTTGACAATGCTGTTGATGAGGTGATTTCAGCTTGAACTGTTCATGTTTTTTTTTTCTTTATTACTTAAAAACCTAATTCTTGGTTAATGCTGGACCATGACTAAGCTGCAGCTTAGTTTCCAAATGAGCTGAATGATTGTAAAGAAATTTCAAAATTTGAAAACATAGTCTAAAGGCTATGAGAATCAAGCATTTTTAGCTTTTGCAATTGGCTACCCTCTAGAGTGCTAGAAGCTTATAAAATTATAGGCTTCTCTTCAATCTTTGTTGCCTGAGAATAATTTGATCACCTAAATTTAGCTGTTTTCTTGTTCCATGACACATTTCATTTTAAAGCAAATATTGCAGCATGCAAATGATAAATTTATTATTCGGTGCAATCATCTCACCCTGCTTGATTTTTTTCATTGCCACACTTTCAAGGATCTGCATCTTAAATGTCAGTGAGATGATGTTAAAATGTTTCCAGCTTTTACTTAAAAAAATGTTTCCAGCTTTGGTTTTAAGCTACCGTATTTTGACTTATACATTTTTTCTTCTTCATACCTACCTTTCCTGTTGTATAGATCCAAAATGGTGCCACTTTTGTCGTTGTAGATAAAATCTCAAATCCAAGGGATGGAACTCCAGCATTGCTGATTCAAGGTAACTTCTTTTTGATCATGAGATGAAGACTTCTTTTTAATGTTGTCGGAGTCCTTTGCTGCAAAATTTCAAATCCAAAATGGAGGAATGTTATTTAACTCCCAAGAATCAAAATCTGTCCATGCTAGATGACGGTGGTGGAATGGACCCTGAAGCAGTGCAGCATTGCATGAGTTTTGGATTTTCAGATAAAAGATCAGAATCAGCAATTGGACAATGTAGATCTCTTGTTTGTTTTTTCTGGAAATCTTTTTTGCTCATATCTTTCCATATTAATTAACTTAGTTGTGGTCTTCTAGATGGAAATGGCTTCAAGACTAGTTCTATGAGACTTGGGGCAGATGTTGTTGTCTTCAGCCGCCACTTGGATAACAGGTCTGAATTGGATGGCTAAATCCTGCAGTACCTTGTATCTTCAACTTTATCTATGCTAATTGCATGTGTCTATGTGTTAAGTTTAGAAATTGGTTTCTTACTATTTAGTATTTACAAGCTTTTATTCTATCCGGAAAGAACGAAAGGAAACAAGTTTTTGACCATGGGTAAACTTTTAACCTACTCCATAAGAAATCTGCAGGAACTTCATTGCATTATCTTATAACATGTTAAATGAAATATCAGTCATTGGCAAGGGATAAGTCATCTAAGTCTGCCCTAACATCATTAGCACCAAAACATCTAGGTTTAGTTGTACACTTTAAACTTTTTTATAATTGTATTTGTGTTGCTTGCTCGTGTTTTCTTTTTAATCATCAATTTTTTTTCTTTTCTTGTATATTGTCTTTTTTTTTTTCTTTTGCAATATGAATGATTCAAAATAACATATGGAAGATATCATTTTCACCCATTTCTGTTGCTATCAAACTTCTGATATCCTCATTAGTTTATACTATGAATAGGATATTGAAACAAAGCATTGGTCTCCTGTCTTATACATTCTTGATGCGAACAGGGCACAACAGGATAGTAGTACCTATGGTGGGTTTCTCTCTCTCTCTCACACTTTATCTCTCATGTTGTTGTGCTCCTTATATAAGTCCAACCACAAGGTTTTGTGTTCATTGCAGGTGGGATATGAGTATAACACCTCAACTGGCAAATTGGAAATATTGCATGGTAAGGACCATTTTATGTCTAATATTTCCATTTTGTTGCAGTGGTCTCCATATTCAACAGAAGCAGAGCTTTTGAAGCAGGTAAACTGATATATTTCTTGGTCATATTCTTTTTCCCCTCTGGCATGCTAGTGGTCTTCATGATGGTAAACCATAGGCCAATAAGATTGATTGTTAGAAGCTTTTATTTTAACCGTTATATTTCTTTTTTTACAGACTCCATTTTGATTACTTTAGACTTCTATATAATGTTAGATCCCAGTGTCCTGATCTAGTTATTGGTTCTCTAAACTGGAATCAGAAAATAAAGGACCAGAAAGTTTCTAGTTTTTCTGATCTTGTCTGAAGAGCTTGGGTGCGTTGGAGAGAGCCCAAAGATCTCCAAGAGTTCAAATTATTCAAGTAACTTCGTGTCCAGATTTTATTCTCAAGCCAGATGGCCTTTTTATGCTCTTCAACATAGGAACAATAACCACTGTCTTGATCATAACTATGACCATGAGAGTAACAGATCCAAATTACAAATTCAAACCTCAAACTGTGCTGCAGTAACCATACTAAAACTGCCCATGCACACTGGCACTGAAAATAAAATTAGCAAAACATAATCCTTGGTCTTGAATGGATTTTGTGCCTAATTAGGAACATTTGTATATAGAATTTGGTAATTGAACTACAAATGTTATCTACCAGGAATCCATTTTTGTTTGAGGACCATCACTTACGCTTTGTTTGCATAGGTAATTAATGTATTGGTATGGTACTGCCATGGTTTTGTCTTGTTTGTATTCACTTCCAAACAAATGGTATTGTTTATTGAGTGGTCTTTCATGATACTTAAAACTCTCATTTTGGCAAATTCTACAAACCATCAAATCGGTGATTTTTTATGGTAATATATTTTTTTTCCATTTATACCCTCATCATATTTTATTAATTCCATTTATACCCTCTACTTTTTCTTCTTATTTCATCTCTTTTTCTTCTTCTTATTCTTCTTTTTTCCTTTCTATTCGACCGTCTCTTCTCTCTCTCCTTGCGACCTCTCTTTCATTTCCTCTTCCATCGCATCTCCTTCCATTTCTTCTGTCCCCTTCACGTGGTTGCTGTGTCATGCAGCACCGTGCGACTCTCCGCTTTCGGCCGTCAATGCCACTTGGCCTCCCTCTCTCTTCGTCTCACAGTTGCGTCTCTCTCTTCTCACTCTCTCCTCTCTTTCCTTTTTCTGTTACATATATATATATATATACATATACATATATATGTATAAAAGAAAGAAAAAAAAACTGTAGTTTTAAAGTACATATATATACATTGTAGTTATAAAAATTGTAGTTTTAAGAATTGTAGTTATAATTAATTATATATATACATATATATATATATATATATTTGTGTGTATATATATAATTAAATAAAGAAAAATAAAAGAAAGAAAAGAGAAATAAAGAAAGAAAAAAGTTGTGGTTTTAAAGTAATTTTTTATATTTATTATCAAAAAATTAAATTTTTATTTCTCATAATAATTTTTTTTTTGTTATTTTAATAAAAAAATTTATTAAAAATTATAGTTTGAATAATTTTGTAAGTTAAATGATTGAATTACAAGTTAAATGGATTTTTTTTTTTCTTTTTTTCTATTTAATATTACATAACATAAACAGATTGATAATTTGACTGAACATTCAATCATACCATCTTATCAATTCAATCAAAAACAATCGGCATTATCATATATTAATACACAATCTTCTCAAACATGCTATATAATTTTGTCATTACCATATTATACCATTACCATACAATACCATACATTAATGAATCACCATAAAATTCATTCAAATAAAGCATTAAAGTTTCCGTGTTAAGGATCAGTTTGTTTAGGCTTCTGGTTAGGAGCGTAATTACTTCAGGGTAGTAGTCGACCAAGCAAGCAACTTAAGGGAACAACATATTTTTTAAAATCTCGAGAACCCAAAACTGTGACTGTCATCATCATTGAGGCATTGGCCACTACCACTAACACAACTATAGGAAGCCAACCACCAATCTAATTGGATTTGCCATTGACTACATGGTCAGAGCAGCAAGCTAGGTTGCTTGTCAACTTAACTTACCAGCCAAACAAGCAGGCAACTCACGTGAAGGTATTTTTTAGAATCCCAAGAAACTGAAGCCATGACTACTATCATAATTTAACCACTGTCCACCACCATTGGCACAACTATAAAAAGCCAGCCACCAACCTGATTGGAATTTAGACTGGCCAGATGGTCAGAACGGCCAGCCAAATTGTCCAAATTGGCTTACCAGATTTGCTAGTAGTGCACCAATGTGGATTTTCTTCCCTATATTGTGGCTACCTTGTGTCTGAACTAGTGCTCCCTGGTTGTATGACCAGGTTCTTGCTCCAACTTGCATGATCAGAAAGCCTGGTTGCTGGCTGTATTTTTGTTGTCTGTTTTGGTTTATCATCATCTTAGATTATAAGGTACTGTCTTTATATTCCACATTATAAATTATTACCATTAAAAATATAAACAAGTTATTTATTTGTTCGTGTATTCATGTTGTAATTTTAAACTTGATAAGTTCTCTATGCTAACATTAAAAGCACTTCTAACCAAAGTGTTTCAGAAAAAAAACAGCACTTCTAACCAAAGATTTTACTGCTTCAACCAGAAGCTCTTTTATAGTAATAGGCTTCTACAACCATTGTGAATGATAAAAATTGCTAACAATTGACATTGTAAATAATAAAAGTTGTGAACAATAAAAGTTGCATGAGTTCAGTAAAAACAAGTGGTCCTTTATTCAGCAGTCCTCATCTTTGTAAGACATAGGAAGGTGGTCTCACATGATTTATATTTTTTTTGTCCTTGAAATAAATAGTATAATGTGGTACATAAATATGGACACTAACGAAGTGCCAACCCATGTATAAAAGAATTTATAAATCTATCAACTTATCAATTAGGTCCCCTAAATTCTCCGTCGACTATGGAGAATTACCCAATATCAAAAAATTAAGAATTTAGAATCTTCTGTTCTTAAGAACATCAAACCCATTCACATCATTCACCCCATCATAAGTCTTTTTCTTCCGCTCTTTTCGCACTGCCCAAAAGATTGTGAACAGTATCAAATCTGCATGTTTACTCTTGCTCTTGATGCCCCTCCATGCCCAAATCTCATCTCTCACCGATTCTACCATCACCCAACTGATGTCTAACAGCCTATAAACCATAGTCCACAACTTGTATACCATTGGACACCATAATAGTACATGGTTATAAGTCTCCTCAGCCCTCTTACATTCACTAAAAATTTTCCCTTCTCCTCAACTTGTCTATTGTTAAGATACATTCTCTGTTAGCCTGCCACGCAAAAAATAATACTCGTGGAGGAACTCTTAGCTCCCAAATTTGTCTGTACAGAATTCTAACACCATTACCATCACACGTCAACAACTGCTTGTTGAAAGATTTGACCGTGAATTATCCATTCTTAGTAAGGCTCCACTGAGGACTATTGTTATTACTATTCAACATTATTAAAGAAAAGGTGCTTAACATGTCCACCTAATTGCCTATTCCCCAATTATTTAGGTTTCTCGAAACCAAAACTTGCCGCTCCTTTTCCTCCCCTTCAAATTCCGTGTAAAAAGTCGCAGATCTTTACCCATTTTTGTTGAGTTATGGCAAAGATCTGAGCATATTGATCCTTGAGGGTGACTACTTCCATTTATTGATCTTCTCAAAATTTGACTCTATTCCAATCTTCCATCTAGTTCACGCTTCGAACTTTTTCCGTCTTGTCCTTATCTTTTTCCACAAATTTTTACCATAAGATCTTGATGCCATTCTTAGGGACCACCCAGTCTCTCCAATCAGTTTGTCCATGATCTTGACCATTCCTCACTAGGATCTTAGCAATCAACTCGTAAATGCACCTAACAAGACTTATAGGCTTGGAGTTCTTAATATTGTGTGCTTCTCCAATTTTAGCATTAAGTACTAGAACGGAAGAATTAAGAGACTTTATAAAAGACCCAGCTTCATGTAATTCTTGAAATACCTCTGTGATATTCGTCTTCATCAAGTGTCAAAACTGCTATAGGAATCTTATGTTAAAGCCACCCGAACTTGGTGCCTTGTTTCTTTTGCATGCTGTTAACCCCTTAAGAATTTGTTCTTTAGAAAAGCCTCTTTTCAATCCAAGTTTGCTAGACTCATCTAGGACCCTAAAAATTGGTGCCATCCAATTTTGGTCTTCAGTCATACTCTTCCTCATCGAGCTTGGAAAAATAGTCACTAGTCTCTCTCCTTAACTGTTCATTGCTTTCTACCACACTACTACCGATCACCAAAGACTCCACATAGTTGTTTCTCCTGTGATGATTGGCCAAACAATGAAAGAACTTGGTATTTTGATCCCCCTTCCACATCCAACGGGCTTTAGACTTTTGTCTCCCAGACATCTCCTCCATCTAGATTCTGGTCGTTACCTCAATCTTTAAGGATTCTCTCTGAGCAGTATTAGTAGTAGTTGAGACCCCTTCTCCTTCTCTTCTATCAATCTCCTCAATGCCTCAAGTAATAGCTTCGTCTCCATTTCATGTATGATCCCCTCCTTCCTACACCATTTCTTGATTTTAGATTTAATGAAGTTTAGCCTTTGCGCTACACTGAACTTGCCTTCCCACCTGGATCAGTTGCTTATGCCTGAACCTTTACCTTATCTCAAAAATCTTCAATTTTTAATAGTTTATCATCAAATCTGAATGGGTATGGGCCCCACTTGATGCCATCCGCCTCCAAGCATATTGGAAGTGATCGAAGATGATTATGTGATTATGTTTTTGTGATAGATTCGTTACTTGTACCTGACAATTAATTGACACTAGAAATCTATCAATTTTAGAATATACCTGATTGCTCCTTTAATTGGATTAAGTCCACATACCATCCACCAATTATAGATTCATTAGTCCAAGCCTATCCATGATGTCCTTGAACTCCTCAAAGCAGCTGCGAGAAAAGAGGCCCCTTGCTTTCTCACTTCTATGAAGTACTATGTTAAAATCTTTTCCAACCACCCAAGGACAATCCTACTTGTCCTTACAAGCTTCTAAATCCTCCCATAAGATTCTACGTTCCCACCTTTCGCCTTTATTATAAATATTGGTAAAAGTTCAACATAACCCATTTCTGTGGTCCTTAAAGAGACAAGAAATAATGCAATTAACCACTAGTACATCATCATAGTCCATTAGCCCTCCCACCAAAGAAGAAGAATGCCCCCTGATGCACCCTAGGGCAGTAAACTCCCTTCAACCCACCTCAGTCTTTCAAAGGTTTCTAACAAACCTCTCACTAATAGCTTCCATTTTGTTTTCTTGCAAACAAATTACTTCTAGATTCCATCTACTCATGCATCCTTTGATAATCCCTCTCTTATAATCATTAATTCCCCTTACATTCAATGAAATGATCTGACCAACCATTGATTGAAGTGCTTGACTGCTTCCCTCTCCCCTTCTCTCACCCTTTCTTGCACTGTCATAATTGATTGTCGATATCAATCTCCGTAACTTGCTAGACCCCTCATACCCCAATCTTTCCTTCCCTTTTTTCTTAAGTCTCTCCCTCCCTCTCCTTCTCTTGTTTTCTCCTGTCAATCTCACGGAACAACTCCATAGCTTTGTCTTCCATCATCAAGCGACACCTCGTATCAACTCACTTAATGTAACGGCATCGGAAATTTAAATAAAATGTATGTATTAAAAATCTCAAATGCGGAAACGTAATAAAAATTTTGATTTACATCCCTTACACAATAACCAAAACGTACTTAAAACATGAAAGAACAAACTAACTAAAAGAGATACTCAAAATAAGAACTATAAATATAACTATGAAGTCTTTAGGCGTCCCTTTCGCCGTCTTCTTGCGGAACGGGCTTGAGAACAACGTCTTCCTGATCTGAAATGGTTAAATAAGGAATGAGCTACACCAACTCAGTAAAAATATCACACTATCTCACTGCCACGGAAGTAAAGGTGGGTAGAAAGTAAAATGACCAATGGAGCATAATTTATAACAAACTCGTTTATCAACATAAAAAACCTTTACTGTCCACTTACCTCGGTGAGATTCATGAAAACAACATATGAAAGCAATAACATTATCATCATCATGAAATCATAGAAATTGTATAACATAACACTTACCACGCCTTTGCATTTCAATCATTAAACAACATATTTTCCTCTTTTACCAGCCTACTAGTATCCATGGGGATTCATAGTGGGTCCCCGCTGCCCGTGAACCATTAACATTACAACTTGATTCCAGGGCCGTCCCCATACCCCGTCCGGTATGGGCGCCAAAACCATGAACCTCAATACCCCGTCCGGTATGAGGGTGAAACGGGCCGTCCCCATATCCCATCCGGTATGGGCGCCAAAACACATAAGGTCTCCATACCCCGTCCGATATGAGAGACCGCGTTCTCGATAGGGTTCCCTACGGACCCGGTCCGTCCACCATCTCTCAAGATATCTAGTCAGGCTGTCCACATTTTCTACTTATTAATTCACATAACCTTTCTGCCTTTTTCCTTAATCTCAATCATCCAATCATACACAACATGTAAACCAGTAATTGACACCAAACAAGACAATACAGTATCGGGTTTACCATAATAAAAGAAATCATGATTCATGCATACGAGATCATAACATAATTACATCAAACATCATACTGCATTTAATATTGAAAATTAGATTAAACAACAACAGAGCAATACTGTATCAGACTCGGGCTCCATTGGCAACCTCAATCAATTATACATCTATAAAGTCTCAAAATACTGTTTAATTATTTATTAAGCTTTAATACCGTGATAGGAAATAGGGTGAGGGGTCCTTACTTGTTTCGGGGTCTGAAACCGACTCTACAGTGCGCTTACGGGCTGTCCCTAATTTCCCTAAATTTTTTCCGGAAAACTGAAACGCACTACCGGTACCTGCACGTGTCCCAACAAAAATTCCAAATCAGACCTAGGGCCCCTTTCGGCCAATATCGAAATTCCGGCACGGCGGCTCCGCCGTGCTCCAGCGACGGCGCCTCCCCGCCTGCAGCGGCGATCCGCCTCGGGTTGGCCGTTTTCGGCCAAACTTGCATTGGTCTCTGCAAAAAAATAACCATAGGGCCCTCGGTGGGCCAAAAAATCACGAAAAATCGAGACTTACCGGCGGCGATGCTCTCGGGTGCGGCGGCTCCTCCGGCGTGAGTCGCATTTTGATGTTTGGCTCCGATCAACCTGTAGAGAAAAAAACGGTAATCACAGTGGTATAAAATTTGCATCGAACGGAGGCCGAGAAGGGCCTCATCGGAGGCAAAAATAGAGGGGAGTTGCGGCGGCGTCGCCAGACTTCGGCTGGGTTTTCCGGCTGTTTGGCCGGTGGTTTGGCTCTGGTTTGGCCATAGGCGTACTCAGCATCGAAAAACGAGCCAGGGGGAGAAAATTTACCTCGATTGGCCGTCGGAAACTTCTCCGGCGGCGGGTGGCGGCGGCCGGCTCCTCCGGTGTCTGGTTCTTCTTCTCCAGCGAGGCACTGGCGGCTAGGGTTTTGTGGTCAGGTGTGGGTGGGGTTATTTATACCCTTTGCCTTTTAATCTCAACCGTCCATCAAGATTAAATATGAACCATCTGATCGCGATTTAATTGAGATTAAATCTGGGCCGTCCATCGCGATGCAATCTTGGCCGTCCGTACACGTGAATCTGGGCCCGGCCGTCCGTGCACACGTTTGATCTGGGCCGTCCGTGCATGCGGGAACGGATCTGGGCCGTCCGATCGCGCGCACGCGGATCGCCCACGTGGCCCATCCCGTGTCAGCATTTCCTTGCCACGCGGCCTGTCCTGGTTGGCTGGGGCTGCTGACGTGGCACAACTTTTCTGAATTGCGTTTTGACCCCTAGTTTCTGATTTTCTTTTCAAAAACACCCCCAGAATCCAAATTTTCACCCTTTTTTTCCAAAATCAATTTCAATTAAATCCAAATAATATTTTTACCCAATTTTATTATTATTATTATTTTTATTTTTATTAAATTAAATTAAATTAAATAAAAATCTAAAAAATTCAAATACAAAAAAAGAAAAATAAAAATAATAAGAATAAAATTAAAAATACTTGGGTGTTACAACTCTCCCCCCTCTTAAAGAAATTTGGTCCCCCAAATTTATCTTTTACTCTTGGTCGAACAAATAGGGATACTGGGCTCTAAATTCTGATTCTAGCTCCCAGGTAGCCTCCCTGGGTGTGTGGTTCTACCACACGACCTTTACAAATGATATTTCCTGGTTGCGGAGTATTTTGCTCTTTCGGTCCGTGATACCGACTGATATTTCTTCATAAGACAAATCCTCTTGGAGTGGAAGCGGTTCATGAGCCAAGACATGAGAAGGGTCCGGGTTGTACTTACGTAGTATGGATACGTGGAACACGTTGTGGACTCTGGAGAGCTTTGGAGGCAGTGCTAGTCTGTAGGCAGCAGTACCAATCCTGTCTAAGATTTCAAAAGGTCCAATATATCGGGGGTTTAATTTTTCCCTCCTGCCGAACCTACTAATTCTCTTGAAAGGAGTGATTTTAAGAAACACCCGGTCGCCTTTCTCAAACGCTAGGTCTCTCCTCCGGGTATCTGCATAACTCTTCTGCCTACTCTGAGTTGTCTGAATGTTCTTTCTGATTTTAATTATTTTGGACGTGGTCTCCTCTACCAACTCCGGGCCGAACAATCTTCTATCGCCCACTTCCTCCCAACAAATCGGTGATCTGCACGGGTGCCCATATAACGCCTCATATGGAGCCATGCCGATGCTTGCTTGGTAGTTGTTGTTGTAGGCAAACTCTATCAAGGGTAGATGGTCGTCCCAATGGTCCCCAGAGTCCAGGACACAAGCTCGGAGCATATCCTCAAGCGTACGAATTGTCCTTTCTGATTGTCCATCAGTCTGGGGATGGAAGGCAGTACTAAGAGACAGTTTTGTTCCCATAGCTTGTTGGAAGCTACTCCAAAACCGAGAAGTGAACCTGGGATTCCTGTCGGATACTACTATCACTGGAACCCCATGCAGTCTGACTATCTCCCACATACAATTTGGAAAAATTACCATTTCTTCCCTCTTATGTCTTTGAACCACATTCAGAAACAAATTCTAGTTCCCTCCCCAAACCCGCCGCGAACCTGCACGTGTCCACCTCTAGAAATGGCTTAGAGATTAAAACCTATTCAGCTTCGCCAGTTGCCACCCTTCGATTACAACCAATGGTCTCTATAAACTCTCCTTCGCCTTCTCTGGTGTCGAAACCTTCCGTTCCATCGTATTCAACATTAACTTTTCCACTTTACTCCCCATATCCTTTGTAGTGTCCTCATTAGATTCAATGGTTTATCTAAGATTGGGTCGTCAAGCTAACCCAATTGTGTTACTGGCCCGAGCCTGCTTTAAAAGCTGGCCTTGTCTTTGAAATCTTAGAACAAGCCCAAACCGAGCAGCCCTTTTTTCTTGTTGGCCCGTAAATCATTTCTATTTGAGCTATTGGGCCTCTGGGATGGCCCAATTTGCCCATCCCCAATGATTCACTTGTCTTTCTCAGCCCATGTATATCTTCGGCCCCTCCAAACCCTCTTGTTGGCTCATTCCTCAGTGCTCCTTAGTTATTAAAAAGCTAGTCCGGAGATCTCATCTGGCCGAAATGACCAAGTTTAGAGTCGTTTTGATTAACTTCAAAATGGTCCCTATCCGATGTGTTCTGATCACCCACTTTTTGAATTTCAAAACTACCGGATTCAAGAACAGGTATGGCTCCTTTCTTGTTGATAAACTTTTTAGCAGTTTTATTTGGCAATTTAGATAGGATGGTTTACGTGAAACTTTTCTCATTATGTGCACTCAATATTCTCTCTCTCTCTCTCTCTCCGTGAAACTTTTCTCATTATGTGCACTCAATATTCTCTCTCTCTCTCTCTCTCCCCTCTTTATTTTGCTCGTTTATCTGTTTTGTAAATTACTCTTTGCATCAACTTATCTAAACTTTGCATTTGTAGCCATATCATCCTTAAAACATATATTTGCTAACAACCTTTTACAAATTTTGGATTCTATTTTTTTTTGGGGAAGAAATAGGTAAGTATATCTAAAGAGCACCGAAGATGCGCAACTTGTATACAAACACATTTACAATTCTAGTAAAATGTATGTAAGAACCACTAAATCCTCGGTAGAATATAGCTGTTAACTCCTGATAAAAAACCTTGGAGCCTGGAATTATGGATCTTTAAGTCTATCAATGTTAGATTCTATACTTTCGAAAGTTCTCCTATTTTTCTCTCTCCATATAATCCAAAAGGCAGCTTAAAGGATGAGCCTTACAGATTACTATCACTATGAATGCCTTTTATATGTCCAAAGCTCATCCCTTACTGTGCCTACTATAACCCAGCTCACCCCTGATAAGCTATACACCAAAAACATAGATGATATTTAAACAGACAACAAAGGAGGATATGGTTGCACATTCAACTCCATTTTTGCTCAAACTAGCACCCATTCACCAGAATTTTTCCCCTCCTTGTCAACTTACCCTATGTAAGAATGTATTCCCACACTGCTTCCTGAACGAAAAAGGCACTCTAGGAGTCACATTCGCCTTCCACACCAGTTTTAGTGGGAACTTCTCAATCACATTCTCCCTTTTTGGTCAAATGTAGGTAATATGATCTGACCAAGAAAAACCCCTTAGAACTCAAGGTCCAGAGAGTTTTGTCCTTGGCCCCTTTGGATATTACCATGGAGAGAGAGAACGAGTCTTGGATTCTTTACGTAAACAACTACAAGATTTTGCAGATTTGTGATATCAAATTTCTAATATATTAGTTTCAGGATTTACCTCACATCATTCTATTTGCCTATTTATCAATGGATATATGTACTGTTTTTCTTTCTTTATTGTTTCCCTAAGTAGCAAATTAGTTCCCTTTTAAGTTCTTTGCAGCCTGTTTGGAGTTCATAATTGTTCATTCTTCCTGCAATGTTACTTGCATTATATCTTTTCCTTAGAATAGCATCCTCTTCCCCAGGAAAAAGGAAGAGAAGTGAACCAGTAGAATTTTCTGTTGGGTTAATGGTGGTGGAGTTAGTTTTTGTTTTTGTTTTGTCTTACTAAAGGATCTCCTTTATTATCAAGGGGTACAACTGAATGATTCTTTGTGTTACTACTGTTTTTCCCACTTTAGAAAAGTGTTGTGAGGCTGAAAATAGGGCTGACTGGAATTCTGATATGCACTAAACTATCAATATTAAAGTTCTTTTTTCATTCTTCTTGATATGCATGTGCGATTTTGATGGCAGTTTGACGACATCGGCCCGCATGGTACCAAAATTGTCATCTACAATTTATGGTTCAACGATGATGGAAACGTAGAGTTAGACTTCAATTCAGATCCTGAGGTAGAAATTCCTCTCTATTTTACTTTTGGGTCTCCGTATCAGAACCACTTTGCTTAATAACTGTCTTAATACATACACTGTGTTTTTCTCTCAAGTAGGTCCTACAGAAAAGTTTATAAGCATGTGATGTGCAAATAATAAATATTTCTTGTTAAATGGGAAAAATAGAAAATGAAAATAAGAAATGCAATTATAGTTAAAAAAGTTGGACATATGAAATAATTAACTTTCATAGTTAATATTGGAAGAAGAGGAGGGTTATTTATTTAGTCACATATGGTCAGGCTTGAACTTATGCTCTCCTGAATCTGTAAATTGCTATATTTAGTACTGAGTTAATGGAAAAAGTTGATAAAAGAGTTTATTTGACACAGAGAAAATCAACTAGCTAATTGTGTAAATTAAAAATGAGAAGTGCAAAGGGACACCCAGAACAATGCATTGTGTATTGTTTTAAAAATTCTTCCAGTTTTCTTTTTCCTTTGAAAGTATTAGCCTGTCATCGGAAATAAATTGTTGTGCCTTTGACATTGCAGGATATTCGTATTGATGGAGACACCAAAAAGATCCAGACGATCCCTGGTTGGAGAGCTGTTAATGAACAGCACATTGCTAATCGTTTTCATTACTCACTTCGTGTAAGCCTATCTTAGAAGTTCTGTATTTTGATTATCTTCATGTCAGTTGTGTGATGGCATGTGAATATGTAGTGATGTAGGACAGAGATCTTGAAGACAAAATTTTAAAGAACCAAAATAGAGATCTTGGAATATCAATAATCAAATCAATATATTAGTATTCGTATAATAATCATATGATAATCTACCTAGTACCAAACAACTAAACTGGGGTATCTTTTGTAGTTACCAGAATACCCGAAAAAAAATCTTAAATCTATATAGGGTATCTTTAGATTGTGACCCACAATCTTTTCCAGATTTTGAGGGTTGGCCTATTTTCTTAGTTTCCAAGTCAGAGTGGTTGGCTTTGGCAGATGAATTCTCATGCCTTTTATGTGGTTTAACAAGGAATTCAACTTTGACATGTGGCTCATATTAAGAGGATGTACTGTTCAAATTTTGCATGAAACCTCTATCTTCCCGTGATGATGAATTGCCATTTTGCCTAGGCATAGTTGCTTGCTGGTTTTTTTTTTTTTTGGGGGGGCGGGGGGGTGGGGGTGGTGTGGGTGGGGCTTGATGGTATAATACTACCCTTTGGGCCTACGGCAGCTTGTCAAATTGATTTTTTTCCCCCCTTTTCTCTATATATAGGAAAGCCATAGTTTAAGAGAACACAGGTGGCTCTATGGAGTAAGCACATTGACGGACTATGTCCAAATTCTTTTTTTCTTTTCCTCTTTGTATGTTTTATTTTGTTTTGTGTGCATAGTGTGGGTGATTTCACAACATTCACAATTTTTATCAAATATGTTATTCAATTCCAATTACAGCAAGCTTGAAAGTCTTATAATCACTAATGTTAAGTTCGGATCGAAACCAGAGAAGTTGACTTTGGGAGATGAATTCTCATGCCTTTTATGCGGTTTAACAAGGAATTCTATGTTGACATGTGGCTCATATTATGAGGATTTACTGTTCAAATTTTACATGAAATCCCTATCTCCCTGTGATGATGAATTGCCATTTTGCCTCCGCACAGTTGCTTGCTGGTTTGTCGGGTGGGGGGGGGGGGGAGGTGGGGGGGCAGAGCTCTTGGTGGTATAATACTACTCTTTGGGCCTAGGCTAGCTTGTAAAATTGTTTTTTCCCCTTGCTCTATATATAGGGACAGTCATATTTTAAGAGCCAGCTCTTTATATGGTGAACACAGGTGACTCTATGGAGTAAGCACATTGACGGACTATGTCAAAGTTCTTTTTTTCTTTTCCTCTTTTTGTTTTATTTTATCTTGTGTGCATAGTGTGGGTGATTTCACAACATTCAGAATTTTCATCAAATATATTATTCAATTCCAGTTACAGCAAGCTTGAAAGTCTTATAATCACTAATGTTAAGTTCAGATCAAATTGTGATTTCATGGGATAGAAATAAGAATACAGTACAAATAGGATACAACTTTGAATGAAAATAACATTCAAATTCCGGACCATTTTCAATCGAGGATATGAATGAAGTTGAATCAATAATATATATAAATTATGAAGCTTCAACAAAGATTTAGGAATTAAATGAGAATAGAATAAATTTGGACAAAACATGACGCAGGTTCTTCAGCCATGACTTAAAGTTGCAGGACTTGGGTGTGGGATCTAAGTTACTTTACCACAGAATAGAGTGGTTACAATCAAAAGAAGGATAATGCTGAAAAGGTTATTCTTCGAATGATAGAAGTTCAAACTGCTTGACAGGGTGAAAATGAAACTCAAGAACTTTTTCTGGTGGCTGAATGTAGATGTTAGAACTTAGTTCCTTTTTTTTCTCTCGTCCATAGTTAAACAATATTAAGGCTAAGGGAAAGAGAATTGCTATATCAAGGCTGAATTTGTTTTTAAGGATAACTATGGGCAAGATGAAGGAAAAATATTTGTTTAATCAAAGGAGATAATAATTTAACTGGAGATAATAATTTTAACTTTCAGAGTAGAAAAAATTTAGTCTTATAAAGTAAACTCTGTATCAGCTTTTCCTAAATTGTACCATAAAGTTGCCAAAGCTTCGGTTCAAATTCAACAAAAAGATTTGCTTGAAAATGGATTCACTCCCAATTGTCTCAGCTCTAGAAAATGGCTCAGGTGAAATGATGTATCAGCTACAGAAACAGCTTGCGTTGGATTTCACATGCTGCTTTCACTGCATTAGTCACATGAGTATCGTCAATAACCTTTGGATGTAGGGCTTCGGGCTATGAGCTGTATTGAAGATGCTGGTTCTAGATTGGTTTTGGTGATTGTGGATGTGGGTCGTAAGGTAGAGTTTTGGCAAGGCAGTGATAATTCTGTGGTTTAGCTGCCAGTCAGATGAATTGAAAGGGATTTGGTGGCTTGCAACCTGTGGGGAAGAAACAATTTGTGATTTCTGGTGTTGGTGAAGTAGGTGGTGGGTGTTGGCTGGCTTTTCGCAAATATTGACACTTGCCAGTTGCCATTTTCTGGTGTTGTGAGGCTACTGTTCTTTTTGGCGGTAGTGTCGTAAAGCTTGGGTGAGGAAATTTTAATAGCATTATGAATTAGAACTAGGCTTTGGCACCAACTGATGTAGGATAAAGAGAGCTTGAAAATAATACTAAAAGAACAAAGATCAAAAGTAAAGATTTTAGATCTTAATTATTAAATAAGTATCTCAGTATTTATATAATAATCATATAAATAGTTGACTAAACAGAGTCAAAATACAATTAAAATAGGAATTTGTCAATCTAAGAAATCTACTAACTAGAAAAAACTAATCAAGTAGAATGGTATAATAGAAAAGAAATGTGAAAAAAAATTAAAATTTCATTTTCCTTTTATACCCAGTGTTTCTCTTTATTTGTTCTGTATCATGCAGACCCTGTATATGATGATATTGGTTAAGTCAAGCACTTGTCCTATATGCAGGCATACCTGTCCATCTTGTATTTGCGGCTTCCAGAAAGTTTCAAAATAATATTGCGTGGACAAGTTGTTGGACATCATAATGTTGCTGATGATCTCAAGTTCCCGGAGTTCATCTTATACAAACCTCAAACCGGTGGATGTATAGAGGTTGTATGAATTTTTAAACTGTTATGGAGTGCTGTTTGTAGTTTCCTTTGAATCCATTGGATTTATAAATTTAATTTTAGTCTTGTGGATTGGAAGTGGGAGATTATTATTTTTGGCCCTTAAGATCCCACATTCTTTATGTATTGTATCTCTCTATGATGTTCTGCACACTATCGCTTGTCACAACTAGGATGTCTTATCATCCTTTCTTTGTTCTTTCTTCTTCCTTCCTTCTTATCTTAATAAATCTTCTTTTTTTATCCAAATTTGTTATGTGGAGTGCCTAATTCATATTTGTGTTTGCTCTGAATCCATTCAACTTTTCTTTTTTCCTGATCCATACATGTTTAGTTGTTGGGAGGGCCAAATAAGGTTTGTGTGTTTGGAGTCATTAGTTTGTGAGATCCATTGTGTTTGGGCTTGACAGCATGTATTTTAAAAATGTTTACATCTGTGCCCTGTATTTTTCGAGGTAGATGCTTATGCTTATTATTATGCTGAATGTCATATTTGTTGCTGATTTTCATTTAAATGCACAGGGTGCAGTGGTAACAACAATTGGATTTCTGAAAGAAGCTCCACAAATTAATGTCCATGGTTTCTGCGTGTATCATAAGAACCGTTTAATACTGGTAACCATCTTAAATTATCTACGTTGATTTGATGCTCCTTTGTTAAAGAGTCTAAGGAACTACTATTTGAGGGAAAAAAAAAGAAAAGAAAGAGTTTAGGAGATGTGGTATGACGACAACATATTCTGTAGAAATGAATGATAAACACAAGAATTTCCTGTAAATTTTCTATTTTGAGAAATGGTAAATTATATGAATATGTGATATACTTTCATTAGTGTCTTCAAATTTGGATTTGCATTTTTTTAAGATGAAACAGGAAATATTGTTAATGGAGAGAAAGGAGAAAGGTACTAATATAGAGGGCAAGACATCAACCAAAGCAGAAACAGTCAATAGAAAACTGAACTCCAGTCCCTTTTAACTAGGACCTAATTTTTAGTATCTTATTAGGATATGGACTTCCTAAGAAACTCAAAAAGGACCTGGCTATCACGTTTATCATAAAATATGCCTGAAATTGACTGTCATATTCCAATTAACTGTTACACTCTCCTCACATCTAGTTAAATTAATTAACTTGATTACTAGTTTACTAATAAACAATGATGCTGTGTAAATCCTTAAATTTCTCTTCCTAGATCCTTTATTAAATCCTTAAATCCCTCTTTCTTGGTTCTCATTTCTAAGGTGGAAGGGCAGCAAATATTAGAGACTTTAGATCTATTAGCTTAGTTGGGAGCAACTCTCTTTTTTTTTCTTTGAATGAAAATTATATTACGTATTTATTCGTTACAAGCACCAAGAGGATACCAACCATGTACAAAAGATATTTACATGTCAATTATTATTATTTTTTTGAGATAAAAATGTATAGATTGTATTGACAAGATACCAAAAAAGGGGTACCTCCCATTTACAAAAATTTACAATCATGTTAGCATGTCAATGACATTTCTAAAATTTACATTTCTGATAATGTCATGACCAAGTAAAATACATCCAAAATAATGAAATTACTTATCTTTTATGTTAGTCAACACTGTCAAAAACTCTTCTATTTCTTTCCTTCAAAATGATCTAGAAAACAGACAGAGGTATCAAGTTAGCAAACTTATTTTTTACATATAAACCATCTCACACCCGATTTCACCCTCTACAGACCTAGCCATAACCCAATCCACACCCAAAAGACCATAAACCAAGCTCCAAAGACTATGAGCAAGTTAGGTCAACTATGACAAGTTAGGTCAACTGATGAATTTTTTTCATTGACTTCTACTTGCTCTTATTGAAGAGCTCTCTCTCTCTCTCGCTCTCTCTCTAAACCCTAACCCGTGCTCAGCCTTTGGTCGTCTG
Organism: Carica papaya; assembly: GCF_054855325.1. NCBI lineage: Eukaryota > Viridiplantae > Streptophyta > Magnoliopsida > Brassicales > Caricaceae > Carica > Carica papaya. The sequence goes on from NC_142317.1 coordinate 17,499,675, forward strand.
CCTTGGCCGACCAAAATCCTAACACATGAACTCGTATGGTTGGAGGTATCTTTACTTAGAGGGAAAACCCTTTGATTTATGCAGCGAAGGAAAGAAGGCAGAAAGGCTACGGATTACAGAGAACGGGAGAGGATTCCAAAGGTCAATTTTTTTGGACAAGGAGGAGTATGCATGGTTTCTCGATGCAGTAGATGATTTTTGGTAGAAGTGTAGACCGGGCACATGGGCGAAACATTTGGTGAAGAGAATCTATGAGTTATGGTTTTCTTATTTACATGTCAATCATACAATCGATAAGGTTACATAAATCCTCCATGGAATACAAAGAATTACTCATAGCCAAAAAGCCCAAAGTTAGACATCATGTAGCTTTAATCTTATAGTTGGAAGCGTTTATAGGATCGTTGGGAAAGTATTAGCTAGAAGGATGACCAAGGTCATGGATAAAGTGGTTGGTCAGTGTCAACATACTTCTATGGAAGGAAGGTAAATACAAGATGTAGCTCTGATGGCTAATGAGGTTGTGGATGAGTTGTTATTGAGGAATAGAGAAAATTTCTTATGCATGTTGGATGTGGAGAAAGCTTATTATCATGTAACCGGGGGCTTTCTTGATTATATGCTGAGAAGATTGGGTTCAGGGACAAATGGTGCTAGTAGATCAACTCTTGTATCATTATAACTTCTTTTGCAATAATAGTGGATGAGTGTTCGTCCCATTTTATCAAGGTCTCAAGAGGGCTTGACAAGATGACCCATTATCTCTCATTCTTTTTATTATTGTCATGAGAGTCTTGAATAAAATTGTTACAGAGAGCTAGAGAGCTTGACTTGTTTAAAGGTTTAAAGTGAGCGAGGGTGAGCACATGGAGGAGGTAATTCACTTATTTTTTTACTGATGACACTTCAGTATTTTGTGAATAGAACAAAAGGGCAATGCTTAATCTCATATGCATTTTACTGAGTTTTCAAGCGGTTCCTGGTTTCAATATCAACTTAACCAAGTTCGAGATAGTGAGATTAGTTGAGGGAGGGATGCTTCAAGGTCGGGGGGAGTCATGAGTGTAAAAGTGTAGAGTTACTGATTAAGTATTTGGTGTTTAGCTTTAGAGGTTAAATATAAAAATGTGAGATCTGGTGGTTGCGAGGTTTGAGAGGAGGTTGGCGGGATAAAAGGGAAACATCCTGTACAGAAGAGGGAGACTCACTCTCATTAAAGTACGTTGACCAATATATCGATTTTGTAATATCCGGGCCCGAAATTGGCCTGGAATTAATTTTAAAATTAAAAAAAATATATATATATAAAAATATAATTTTTAATTTTATAAATTTTTATTTAATATAAAATTAGGAAAAAATAGGTGGATGATGAAATTGAAAACAATTTTGGGAAACATGGGTAAAAATTTGGGTTCGGTAGATGTTTTTGAAAGAAAAATCAAAAATTTGGGGGTCAAAACGTAATTTATGAAAAATGCGCCATGTAGGACCATCAAATCAGCAGTCTCGACAAAGCGGAGCGCGCTGTGTGACAAGGCATGCTAACTCGGTGCCACGCGGGAGGCCGCGCTGGCAATCCACGTGCCCGCGATCGGACGACTCGAATTTGTTTCAGTGTGCATGGACGGTCCGAATCCATTTCCTTCTTAGGCGCGATCGGATAGTCATGATTAAACGCGATGAACGGTTCAGATTCATTTTCTCTTTAAACGCGATCATACGGTTCAGATCAAATCGCAATGAACGATTTAGATTCATTTCCTCTTTAAATGCGATTGGATGGTCGAGATCAAACGTGATGAATGATTCAAATTTAAGAGAGATGGATATAAATATCTCACTTCACACCGAACCCTACCCTAGTCGCTAGCCCCCGTTGGAGAAGAAGAACTAGTCACCGGAGAAGACTCCCGCCTACCGCCTGCCACCGCGTCAAAACCTCCTCTGACCGCCAAAAAAGGTAAAAAAATTTCCATTAGCTCGAAATTTGATTTTGAACACCTCCATGGCCAAATCGGAGTTAAAGGACCGTCGGATGAGTCGGAAATTGCGGATAAAGTCCGTTGGTGCTGCCGCGAAAAAAATAAAAAATCGTCTCCGATAAGTCCCTTTTCAATTCCCGTTTCATGCGATTTTTCCACCATTGTACTCACCATTCTGTTTTCTATAGGTTGACCGAAGAAAAATGCCCAACCCCAAAAGTGAGCCGGTGGAGCCACCACACTTGAAAATCCTGTCGTCGGTAAGTTTTTGTTTTTCGACTTTTTTCGTCCAACCAAAGTCCCTAACGTGTTTTCTCGCAGGGATGAGTATAAAACCGGCCGAAATCAGCCAAAACTGGTCGAAAACATGTCTGAGGCAAACCACCGTTATGGGCGGTGGTGCCGTCGTCGGAGCACGGCGGCGGCGGCGTGCTGGATTTTCATAATTGGCCGGAAAAGATTTTTAACATCGATTTTGAGTTTTTTTGGGTATTTCTAGATACGTAAAGTGTGTTTTAATCTCCGCAGGAAAATTTAGGAAACTCAAGGATCGCCAGTAGGCACAGTTGAAAGTTTAGTGTTTCAGACACCGATTCGGGTAAGAATCCCTCACCTTATTTCCTGTTATAGAATTGAAGTTTAATTATAAATAATACGGTATTTTGCGTAATTTAGAAAATTTCGATAATTAATTACAGGTTATTAATGGAAGCGGAACTTGTTGTTTATTAATGTTTGTCGTGTTTTAACTGATTGTTTGATTTTACAGTTTTAAAAATATGATAATACACTGGAATTGGTAAGATGATTCAGTTGTGTTTTCTTGATGCATGTATTGCTTGTCTTGCGTGATTTACAGTTAAATTGTGAAACTGAAAATTAAATGTAAACGAGAATTGTTTTGATTAAGTGAATGAATGAATGGTACCCTTACTGGATATCTTGGGAGATGGTGGACGGACTGGGTACATAGGAAACCCTACCGTGAACATCGCCTCATACCAGACGCGGTATAGGGACGACCCATTTCACTCTTATACCGGACGGGGTATTGAGGGATGATATTTTTGACGCTTATAGCGGACGGGGTATGGGGACGGCCGGTTAGTTGAAAATATTGAATAATGGTTCACGCGTAATGGGAACATCCCTATGGATCCTCATGAATTGATGTAGGTAGATAAAAAAGAAAGTTGTTATTGTTACTTACTTGAATATGAGATTATGATATTGTTGAACTATTGTCTCTACAGGTCGGTTTTAGAAATCTCGTTACAGTAAGTATGCAATAAATGATTTTATTTATGATTAATGAATTTATTTAAATTAAGAGTTCCTTTAGTTGTTTTTTATAATTTTTACTAACCTTCATTTCTATATCGGTGAGTAGTGTGATATTTTTAATGAGTTAGTGTAGCTCACCCTTTCATTAACTATTTTAGATTAAGAGAACCAAAATCCAGATCCCGATCAATAAGGAGGTTGTGAATAGTTCACTATCCGGACTTCCTTCAAAGGCTAGTGAAGGTCGTTCTAGGACACTTAATTATTTATTTTTTACTTATTTCTTGAATTTTCGCTTGTTTTTTTAGAAGGGTCATTTCTGTAACCCTATTGGATATTCTAAATTATTGTGTGAGAAATGTAAACCCTAACTCTATTATTTCACTTTCGCATTTAATTTATGATTTTATTTCATTTCAAATTTCAGGCCATTACAGATTTATTACATGTCTTTTTTAACAATTCCATCAAATGTTGTCAAAAAACTTGAATCAATTTAGTGTATATTCCTTTAGAACAACTCTGAGGATAGGAAAGAATATCACTTGGGGGCATGGGATGAGATCAAAAAGTGAATGTCTCACGAAGGATTGGACTTGAGATCTTTAGCAAAGATGAATATGGCTTACAAGGTAAATGACTATGGAGATTCATGAAATAAAATAATATCCTTATGGAGGAGGGTGATTGTAGCGAAATTGGGTACCGTGAATAGAGGGTGATAACTTAGAGAATTGGCTTGACCGGATGGGACGAGGATGTGAAAAAAGTTACTGGAGTAGGAATAAATTCCAAGATTGTATCAGGTAGAGGGCTGGAATTGGGGCAGAATCAACTTTTGGTAGGACACTTGGATTGGGGAGGCCGCACTCAAAGATCAGTTTCCATAGATCTATACTACTGCAAGATACAGGGCACGGTTTTTGAGTCGGTAAGAGATAATGGGAAGAAAGGGAGTGACATATGGAAATTATAAGGAATCTCAATGATTGAGAAATTGATAAGTATGAGACTCTTCTAAATATTCTCTCCTCTGTATCAAATAACAGGAGTAATGACCAACTAATCTAGATACTCAATAGCAAAGAGAAAAACATGAGAGCTCTCGAGATAGTGTAAGTTAATTTTGATAAGATTAGAGATAGATGGTTCCAGATCTTAGATTTTTTTGTTATTGGTCATCCTCTTTATACAATAGAAGGTTTTGGAGACCTCATTGATTTCCTTTCCTGATTGACATGTAAATACTTTTTATACGTAGGCTGGTACCCTCTTAGTGCTTGTGTTATATTATATCATATCCTAGTTTTTATTTTAGAAAAACAATAATACTGTATTTCTATGTCCTTTTTTGGCTTTCTAGTTTTTCCATGTTTTCTCAGTTTTATAGAACAAAATGTTGCCAGTTTTCTTTTTTTGCATTGCTATTTCTGTTTTCCGGTGATTGCTGACTTTACGTGCTCTGTAATTCTGGGTCACTTTTGCAGCCATTTTGGCAAGTTGTTAGCTATTCCGACAGTAGGGGCAGAGGAGTGGTTGGTGAGGACCAAACAGTGCCCTTACGTACTTGTATTTGATTTATGTTACTTTATGCTTCATGAAAATATAAGTGAAATATGCTGAGTGATCTTATTACTTTTTTAGGTGTTCTAGAAGCGAACTTTGTTAAGCCAACTCATAACAAACAAGATTTTGAGAGGACTTCCCTTTTTCAGAAGGTTGAAGTTCGCTTAAAGGAAATGACATGGGAATACTGGTAGGTACTGAGCATTTGGCCCCTCTTAATTATCTTTCCATACACTGCTGCTGTTGTACTGCTTCCGGTGGTTTAACATTGTGGTCCATAAGTACTTTAGAAGATGTTTTTATACTTCATTAGCATGTATGTTTAATTGGGCCTGCTAAACTTGATTAATTTTTAACAGGGATTATCATTGTGGACTCATTGGTTATCAGGTGAAAAAGAAGCTTCGGCCATCGGTAACTCGACAGATTTCATTGCATTCTGTATCACAGAGCAGTATGCAGCAACGGACTTCTTCTGCCATTGTCGGTACAAAAGTGACCACTGCAGCTTTGGCCTTCCAGCATCAAGCAATTAATTCCTCACGCAAGTTGGTAGGGGGCAAAGAATCAGCACCTGGCCCTAAAAAGAGAACTGAAGAAGGTAGATACTTGAATAAGTGAATCTTGATTTCTTTAGAGGATTCTTATTAGATATATTTGACGGTTTCCGTTGAAACAGGGTTACAGACAAAAAGAAGAGAACACATTAATTTGCCAGAATCAGGAAAGCAGGAAGGTCAAGCTGAGAAAGGAGCAAATGTTGTTTATCCTGGACAGAATTTGGGAATGCAGGTTACTATGGAGAATTTGATGATGTGGTTACTTTATTTATTTAGTTCGAATGATAATTACCTTTGGAGTGTCACTATTTTGTTCCAGGGATAAACCATTTGGCCCTGAAGCATATTATTTATATAATACATGAGTGTATCGATTTACTTTCTTAATTTAAATGATTCTATGACAAAATGCACCTAATACAGCCTTCTTTAATGCCCCTTTTCCATGCTGGCTTTCATTTTCATTTGGTAGTGCTAGGAAAATAAGACTCTTTATGAATGCTTGGTCTCTATTAGAATATAAATAATAAGGCTAGGTTATTTCTCATTCGTTCAAGCTTATGGGATAGTTACTTATCCAACTTCATTGTTTTACATGGTATTAAAAATTAAGTTTTCTAGTCTGAATTCCGGATGCCTTGTTTTTAGTAGAATTAAAACTTTGCTCAAGGACTTGATTGAAGTGGGCAACCTCTTCAAGTGAAAGTCCCTTGTCTTGCTCTGGTTTATTACCTTATTTCGGCTGCCAACATTTCTGCATTATGCTTAGTGAGGATGTCTGAGATATTAGCCAGAATGTCCAAATACTTGTAATTTGTGGTGTTCATTTGCTTTTTGAGTTCAACCTATCCTTCTGGCTCTTTTCCCCATAAAATCTGCTGCTAACTTTGTGCATTTTTGAAGCCTATCAATGCCACTGCAAATCAGTTGAAAGATCAAGAGGCTGTTAACTTGATGCAAGAAAATAAGAAGCTCAGGGCCAAGTAAGTATATATCAGTAGAATAACTATTATGTAGTTCCCCACGTTCTTATTTCATTACATCTGAACAAACCCCTGGGAATATTTGCACTCTTGATTTTTAGACTATTCTTAAATGGTTGTTTGTAAAAGGAATTTATATGTCGGATAAACTGAACTGATTACTTTTGCATCGTTATCTATCTTAAACTAATTCGGACTTTGAGATAGTGGATCACTTACACCTATAAACTTATAAGATCTGAACCTTGAATTTACTGAACAGAAATTGGTTTCTATTGTTGTTTTTCCATCAGATGCTTGGAATATGAGAAGAGCCGCGAAGCACTTCACCTTAAGGTACTTGATAAGTTCATATTGACACCAGTAATTATTATAAAGGATTGAATGTTTGTTTTGGGAAGTTAACACTTCTAAAAGATTACATTGTGTCTCCTTGAATGTGTCTTATGAAAATGTTTTAAATGAGTTTTGTCATCTACATGCACAGAAGAGAGCGTGGAATGGTGTTCAGGTGCACCAAAATCTAGCGATGTCTTTGTGGTTTCTGTATTACAGAGTTATTCTAACTTGAACTCTTTTGTTAGATTTCTTTGCAAAAAGCAGACATCCATGACAAAGACAAACACTTGGATTAGTATTTACCCAATATAGCTGGAGATCTTGCATGTTTTTAAGATGGCTTAGGCAGAACTGCTGCACTAGCGATGCTTCTAGGAAAGAATAAATATTGTGGGAGAGCATGTCTGTATTGATTCGATTTGAGCTAAATATTTGTGCAGGTCGAACAGCTCAAAAGTGAAATTAGAGACTCACAGCAAGAGTATGATCGTTTAATGACCGAACTACAATTCTTAGACACAATCAAAGAGGAAAAAAATGTAAATATGTAACTTTTTGCTTCATTTTCCCATTCATTCTTAGTATTGTTTTTCTATGCTTTTATGCAAAATAATGGAATCCATATCATCTGTGAACAGTCACCCTCTAATAGAGGGATTTTTGTAATGCACAGAAAGGATAATTGTCACTTACAGACTCATTGTGTCTTTTTGTTAAGAGTATGACCAAAAAAATTCAATATATACCAGTAAGTGAAGAAATATATATATATATATATATATATATATATTAGTAGAATGAAATATTTTATTTGAAAAAAAAGGAATGAATATAGGGAATATTATTGAATGATTGATGGCGACGTGTATTTTATAGGAAAATTTATGATCAGAAAAGAAAATCAACATCCATGTAATCAGTAAGCTATTCCCTTTGAATCAAATTGGAAATTGAATTGAGCCAATGATGATAATACCTTCTGAAAATTAATTGAAAATTTTAAAATGTTAAATTAGTGTTTTTGTTTTCGTGTTAATATGCTTTATTCAGTATTTGTGTTAATAGGATTTCTGGTGATGTTAAACAGAAGTGCCTAAAATTTTGTTTCTTTAATAAATCCTAAATCATATAATTACCAAATGTTAGAATTTCAAAAGAGCAATTGTTAAAATTTGATGAAAAATAATAAATTATTATTTTTTAAAAAAATAAATTATTTATTTAATATCCGGATTTCTTTTCCATTTAAATCGTGCAAATTAACACAACTTTAGAAATAAATCTCCGTGAAAATAATAACAAGATTTGCCAACTTGCACAAGTTGCATATTTCTTTAATGTTTGGGCAGCTGCCCGCAACACCAGGCCCCTTGCATTACCTTCCTGCCCATTGCCCGTACTCCTGCGACCAATGCCTTGTGTTGCCCTAGAAGACCCTTTCAGCCCTATATAAAACCGTAACCTTCTTCTTCATTCCTTCATCTGCCTCCTCCATCTGATTCATCATCATCGTCGTCGTCGTCGTCGTTGTCTTCTTCTTCTTCTTCTTCTTCTTCTTCTTTATACTCCTCTAGGGTTAACTATATATGTTTTGATCCGGCGCGTTATGGTTATTTCATAAAACACCCAAGTATTTTTTCATTACACTGATCAGTTGTAAGTTTGACAGTAGGCTGCATGTGTTCTCTTTTTTTCTTTTAAGATGATGGGTTCTTTTTGCTGTTGTTGTCACTTGATATGTACTTAGCTCTCTTTTTCTTTTATTCCTATGCATAAATATAGTATATATCTATATGTTACATGGAGGTATACGTATATTTTCTTTTTCTCAATAGATCTAATGGGTCAAACTAGGTTTGGATTCTCTGCTTCCCTCTATATGAAAGAAGTTTTGTTATTGATTTTCAAAACTTTATTTAATCGTACAAATTAATGATGAAAATATTGATTTTTTTTTGTTTTCAAATAAATTATAATGTTGCATAGTACATACATATTTTTATTATAATTAAAATAATTAATTATGAACTAATTTTGTAATTAAAATAATGTAATTTTTTTTTAAAAAAAAAATTTCAAGTTAATTTGGGGTGCAAAAAACTTCCATCCGCTTGCAACACTTTGTGGGCAGAGCGGCCATATCTTTGCACAGATTGACTGTAAAATAAGCGTTATAACATATATATATATATGTATATATGTGTGTGTGCTTTTGCTGTTTCTATAAAGGTTGATGTGATTATTGGCAATTACACTTTGACCTCTTTAGATTTACTAGCATACATCTTTATTTTAATCTTTTTTGTATTTTCTAGCTTTACAAAACTTTTCTACATATATATATATATATATACATCAGTTCATGTTCACTGCATAAATAAAATACATTTAATTAAATAAAAAGACTGATATACCCTTTAATACAATAGAGAGTACAGGTATTAGTTTATCAGGGTATAAACAGCAGAAAGAAGTCAATGATAAATTTTATATTTTTGCAATAATTTTAACATTTTTTAAAAGTTTGAAAACATAACTTATTTTATTCACAATTTAATTGCAAAATATAAACATAGTGAATTTTCGTAATTCAGTTAAAACCTTTATTATATTGATACAATATCATCCTATTCTAACTAAATAAATTAAAATTTTATAAAAAAAATTCTAATTACAAACTGGTATGAGAGAAATTGGTTTTATTAATTTCATTAACTATAAATTTTATAAATGATTATTATTTGATGAATTTTTATCAATTTTCAATTAAAAATACTTTTAAAATTAAAATTATACAGTTTCTAAAATTGACACCTCAACAAATAAAATTGTAAGATTATCAAGCCTAATTAGTGTAAATATAAATGTTTTATCATATTTGTATTTTATAGCTTGCATAGCCATCATATTTTTTGCTTGGTTTATATCTCAAAAGGAAAAATAATTTACTCTATAATAAAGAAAGGTCTCACCGGAGAGATAATTGCAAGATAATAAATGAAAATGCCACCAAGGAACCAAAAGTGAAACCCCACTAAGCTTATATTTATTTGTTTTACATATTATAAATCTTCCATATACATTAAAATTGTACAATTCAAATTAGAATTGAAAATCTTTCGAAATTTCAAAAGCCTATGGTTTCAAAAAATTGTGAACACTACAACACTAGAGTTTTTCGCCAATTTGTGATTTTCTGCCTAAATTTTGGTTATCAAACTAGTTTATCCATGTATATTATAAACTTATCATAAAAACGAAGATTGCATAATTTTGGACTAGAATTAAAGAACTTACAAATTTTAAAAATAAAGTACTGTTATAAAATGTACTTAGCATGCATTAACTTTTTGGCCACATTTTTTTATTTCTTCGGCAAATTTTTGGCTACCAAACTATTTTATTTACATTGTAAGCATTTCATAATACTAAAACTATATGATTACCATTAGAATTGAAGACTATATGAATTTTCAAAATTTGAGTGGTGTAACCGAATTCGATTAGCAAATAGTAACATTTCAGTCACATTTTCGATTCTTTTAGCTAATGTTTGATCATCAAACTATTTTCATGTCCTTTACAAGTCGTGGGTCCCAACAAAAGACATTGATCAGACATCAATTGACTATGTGATGATTTCCACAGCACAATGTGTTGCCTTTTTTTTGTTTGTGTTGACTAGGATGAAAGTAAGAGACTACTGTAGGTGTGATACATTTGGATAGAATGCATGATGAATTAGAAAAGTTGGGTTGATCATTATGATAATAACTTATTTTTTTATGATTGATGATGCATTTTGATTGGAAATTATGTGGATCTTTGATTTAGTATTATTGCCTTTTAGTGAGGGATCAAGGTCAGTTAACAAAATATAGCTGTCGAATTTTACTAGTACATTTTCGAACTTCAAATCATCGTAAACTATCCCTATCATGTGTAGGTATTCTAAGGTCACTATGACTTCAGATGTATAAAACTTGTGCAAGAAAGAGAATGTTACAAATTTTTTTTAAAAAAATAAATGAATAAATTTAAATAAATGCGAAATATATAAAATTGAATTTGATAAATTATGTGAATAACTTATTGAAAATTTTAATATTTTATTCTATTTAATATATTTAAGAATATATTTAACATACTAATGAAATATAATTATCTCTTGTAATCTTATATGTATTAGTAAAAATATATAATATATTTAATTTATTAATATATAAAGAGGTTCATGGACTTGTAAACTAAATTCCTTGGTATTTGAATTTGGCTCTTATACTTTAATATTTTGATACCATATTAAAGTATGAAAATAAAATTTTATTAATTAATAAAGATGAAAATGAAGATAGTATCTATATATACATATATATTTATGCAGAAATATGATAGAATCAAGAAGGTGCAAAGGGAAAATGTTAGGAACTTCAAAGAAATACTTATAATTGGGAATTATAAAAAGCCGGAGCTGTCTTCACATGTTTGGGGGTCACCTTCGATCCTTTTCATGTTAGATGTTCGGATCTACTGCCTTAATCCTCCACTTACCTCTACTATATATATATATATATATATATATATATATATGTATATATACATTGTATTAAATTAATTATATTTTATTCAACAAAATATTTTATTTCCAATTATGGTGTCTTCTATAAGATAATTATTAACATCAAACACATTAATCATACTATTTAACATTCATTCCACTTTATTGATTTTAATTGTAACTCTCAAATTTATAATTTGGTCCTAATTTTTAAAATTTATATTAATCTTAATAAAAGATAATCTTTTATATGTTTATTTTGTTTATAAAAATACTATAAATTATTAGTAAGTGAAATATAATATTTTTGTTTAGGTTCAAAAATGGGTCATATTTACTTATTTTCGCAAAATATATATTTTTTCTTTTCATCAAAGAGTGGGACAACGTTAATTAAGATGGCTTTCATTGATTTCCTTAATTATATGATTTTCCAACTGTTAAATTTCCCACCGGACAAATTAACCAGCGGGTCTGACATGCATTCACCTTAGCTAGCAAATAATAAAATCGACAAAAAGCCACTTATGGTTGCTCATACACCATCATATGTATGAACTATATGTTTATATATAAATATATATGTCAAGGAGTAAGGAAGGGTAAGCTTTCGTACATAATTAATGTAATAAATTAATTAACGATTTTTATATATTCATGTAGCATACTTATTTTTTATTATACATATTACTAACATATTTACTTGAGTTTTTTTTATTGTTTTTAAATTTCTTTTTAATTTTTTTTAAAAAAGTATATAAGTATTAGATGCAATCAAACATGAATTCTCATTGATGAAGGACAAAATAAAAATCCTTTTTGAAATAATATTTTATTTTATACATTTTGTAAAATTTTATTTTCATATATATATTTTTATTTTTATATATTTTGTAAAAATTTTAACTGAATTTAAATGTACAAACTTATACAGTATATAGTATTCTATATTTTTAATGAGTTTAACTCACAAATTTTAAAGAGAACACAAAATTTTTAATTATTACTATATTGTTATAATTTATTATAATTGTTAATAACTATAATTATGCAGCCGGCAAAATAGATTTTCAATAATGTACAACTATGTGTAAGTTTGCAAATTTAAATTTAATTAAAATTTTTACAAAGTATATAAAAAAAAAATATACATGAAAATAAAATTTTACAGAATATATAAAATAAAATATTATTGTAAGAAATATTTTCATTTTTCCTTCACCAATGAGAATTCATGTTTGATTGTATCTAATGCCACCACACACTTTTTTTTTAAAAAAAAATTTTTAAAAATTTTAAAAAACTCAGTAAAGAGATATATTAGTAATATATGTAATAAAAAATAAATATAAAATTCATTTACCACATGAATATATAAAGATTGCTAATTAATTTATGACGTTAATTATATATATACGCTTATCCTTCCTTACTCTTTTTATTAGTTGCCTTGACGAATTCCTTACATTTCAATGTCATTCAACAAGCACCAAGCTGCAATTAATATCAGCTAATTACTTTTAAAAAAATAAAAATTATGTATATCTATTAATTAAGTAATATGCATCAATCATAACGCAATATAAATAACCTCTAAGTGAGAACACACACAAAAATACAGTTTGATTCGAGATTAGTCAAGTGATATACACTAACCACAATATAATAGAAATAACTTTCAAATGATGACACACACAAAAATAGTTTGAATCGAACTTATGATCTTTATAAAAGAAAAAACACATCAACTATTAAACTAATTAATTAATTAATTAAGTATACACATATACCAATCAAATATATATATCCGATTGATAGATATTTAGTTAATTTAATTAATATTAATTTATCTTGGGTGAAAATTTAAGTACTTTTATCTTTATCTATAAGATTATGAGTTCAAATCAGACTATGCATCTCATGATATATCATTTAACTATTAAAATATATGATTTTTACTAACAAAAATTGTACTTTAGAATTATTATTATTAAACATATATTATAAAATCAATAATAATACACATAAATACACCAAATTAAAGAGTTTTGAGCTGTGATGATTACCATTAATTATATACCTTGATGAGGCTCCTTTGAGGTTGATGCAAAGTGCACAAATCTTAGAGAAATCCTCATCGGATACTTTGTTCCTACAAATTAAGAGAAGAAGACCAAAATAAATAAAAATCATTAACTAATCAAGCATGGTTAATAACTACTCAAATCTATATTAAGATATATATTATATACACATACAAAGTTTTAGCCATGTCCGATAAGGTGATTTCATATTCACCCATAAAGGTGGAGAGCAAATCATAAAAATAATTTGGACCGCAACCAAATGTGCTAAGTACTTGTGGGTCCCAACAAAAGGGCAGTGATCGGATGTCAATTGGCTCTGTGATGATCTCCATAGCCGTACAATATGTTGACTTCTTTTTTTATTTGTATTGACTAGGGTGTAAGTAGGAGGTTACTACAAGTGTGATGCAATTGGGTAGAATACATGATAAATTAGAGAAGTGGGGTTGATCATCAGAATAACTTGTTTTGATTGATGATGTGCTTTGATCAGAAATTATGTGGACCATTGATGTGGGATTATCGTCTTTTAGTGAGAGATCAAAGTCTGTCAATGAAAGCATGACGTCGGATCTTTGTAGAACATTTTTTCAGGCTTTAGATCACGATAAACTATTCCCATCATGTATAGGTATTCTAAGGCAACTACTTCATATACATAAAATCTGTGTAAAAAAGAGAAGGTCATAAATCTTTAAAAAGTAAATAGGCAAATTGTAACACCCATTAATTTTATCATTATTATTATTATTATTATTAATTTTTAATTTATTTTATTTAGTTTATTTTGTAATTATTGAATTTTAATTGATTTATTTAATTTAATTTAATTTAATTTAATAAAAATAAAAATGATAATAATGATAAAATTGGGTAAAAATATTATTTAGATTTAATTAAAATTAATTTTGAGAAAAAGGGGTGAAAATTTAGATTCTGGGGGTATTTTTGAAAAGAAAATCGGAAACTGGGGGTCAAAACGTAATTTAAAAAAGTTGTGCCCCGTCAGTGCCACGTCAGCAGCCCAGTCAGCAGCCCTGGCCAACCAGGACCTGCCGCGTGGCAAGGCCACGCCGACCCGGGAACGGGCCACATGGGCGATCCGCGTACGCGCGATCGGACGGCCCAGATGCGTCCCCGCGCGCACGGACGGCCCAGATCAAGCGTGCGCACGGACGGCCCAGATCAAGCGTGCGCACGGACGGCCCAGATGCACGCGCACAGACGGCCCAGATTCAATAAAGTACGGACGGCCCAGATTTAATCGCGATGGACGGCTCAGATTTAATCCAAATTACATCGCGATCGAACGGTCCAGATTAAATCAAGATGGACGGCTGTGATTAAAAGGCAAAGGGTATAAATAAACCCCCCACACCTGACCACAAAAACCCTAGCCACCAGCCCTCGCCGGAGAAGACGAACCAGACGCTGGAGGAGCCGGCCGCCGCCACCCGCCGCCGCACCGGGGAGTTTTCTGACTGCCGATCGAGGTAAATTTCATACCCCCAGCTCGTTTTTCAATACTGAGTTCCCCTGTGGCCAAATCGGAGCCAAACTCCCAGCCAAACGGCCAAAAAACACGGCCAAAACTCAGCGGCGCCGCCGCACCCCTCCTCGGTTTTTGCCTCCGATGAGGCCCTTTCCGGCCTCCGTTTGATACAATTTTTATATCACCGTGATCACCATTCTTTTCTCTACAGGTTGATCAAAGCCAAATCACCAAAACACGAACCTCGCCGGAGAGCCGCCGCACCCGAGAGCACCGCCGCCAGTAAGCTTCAGTTTTTCGTAATTTTTTTGCCCCCCGAGGGCCCTAGGGTTGTTTTATCGCATGGACCGATGTAAATGTGGCTGAATTCGGTCGAAAACGGCCAACCCGAGGCGAATCGCCGTCGCAAGTGGCAGTGCCGTCGCCGGAGCACGGCGGAGTCGCCGTGCCGGAATTGCAATATTGGCCGAAAGGGGCCCCGGGTCTAATTTGGGATTTTTTGGGACACGTGCAGGTACCAGTAGTGCGTTTCAGTTTCCCAAGAAAAATTCAGGAAAAATTAGGGACAGCCTGTAGGCGCACTGTAGAGCCGTATTTAGACCCCGAAAATAAGTAAGGACCCCTCACCCTATTTCCTATCACGGTATTAAAGTGCAATAAATGATAAAATGCTATTTCATGAATCAATAGCTGTGTGAGTCTAGTGTATTTGTCGGTCAGTTGTTGTTTGTTCTATTTTACAGTTTTAAATGCAGTATGATGTCTGATGTTTTTATTTCATAGTTTCGTGTGCATGTATCACTGTTTCATTGATTATGGACTGAATGACTGAGAACCCGATGTTGTGTGTTGTCTTGTTGGCTTGAACTACCGGTTTGCATGTTTGTGTGTGACTTGATGATGGTGACTAAAGAAAAAGGGATAAAAAGTTATGTGAATTGGCAAACGAATAATGTGGACAGCCTAACTAGGTATCCTGGGAGATGGTGGACGGACCGGGTCCGTAGGGAACCCTACCGGGAACGTGGTCTCTCATACCGGACGGGGTATGGAGACCTTCGGTGTTTTGGCGCCCATACCGGACGGGGTATAGAGACGGCCCGTTTCACCCTCATACCGGACGGGGTATTGAGGTTCATGGTTTTAGCGCCCATACCGGACGGGGTATGGGGACGGCCTTGGAATCAAGTTATAAATGTTAAGGGTTCACGGGTAGCGGGACCCCTATGGATCCCCATGGATACTAGTAGGCTGGTAAAGAGGAATTATGCTGTTTAAAGATTGAAATGCAAACGCGTGATAAATGTTGTATTATAAAGTCTATGTGATAACGTGATGATGATAATGTGTTGCTTGTGTATTATTTTATGGATCTCACCAGGTAAATGGAAAGTAAACGTTTTTATGAACAAATGGGTTTATTATAAATTATGCTCCATTGGTCGTTTTTGTTTTCTACCCACCCTTACTCCTGTGGCAGTGAGGTAGAGTGATGTCTTTACTGGGCTAGTGTAGCTCACTCCTTACTTAACCATTTCAGATCAGGAAGACGTGGTTCCCAAGCCCGTTCCGCAGGAAGACGGCGAAGGGGACACCTGAAGACTCCGTAGTTATATTTATAGCTTTTATTTTTGAGTTTCTCTTTTAGTCAATTTGTTCTTTTATACTTTGAGCACGTTTTTTGTTTTAGTGTAAGGGATGTTAATCAAAATTTTTATTACGCTTCCGCATTTGACCTTTTTAATACACATATTTCATTTTAAAATTCTGGGGCCTTTACACAAATAAATTTAATGTCATTATACATTCACAAAATTATCAACTAATTAGAATGGTTTCTTATTAGAATTAGACCATGTTATGTCATTCGCCAAAGATATCATTATTATATATTCTTTCATATATATAGCCCAACCCAATACTTGTTTTTTAAGTTTTTAATCCTTTATTTTTTTTTGGATTATAATATCTTAAATAATACATTCACTCTTGACAGTAATATATGTTGTATATGTAAATCCTATATATGAAAAAATGTGAAATTTGTCTATGAAAATGAAAAAAAAAAGGGATAGACATACCAAGTAGTAGCTTCATTGAATCGTTTCTCCAGCTGCCATTGATGGAGGACATGGAGATCGCCGTCGAGACAAAACTCAGTGAGTAAATAGGACCACCGATCACAATTCAAACTCGCATAAAGACATGACAAAGATGGATGATCCAATAATTCCAATATTTCCCTCTCTGTCCTCGCTCTTCCTTCCTTATTTCTACCTGCTAGCTCCTTATTATCCATCATCTTTGCTGCAAACCACGATCCTTTTAACTCCACCAGGTAAACACTTCTAATGTCGTCGCTTCCTAGCCACTAGAGAAATCGCAAGTCATTTAGAGCGATGATGTCAACACCCTTATCGAATTTTGACAACGGTACATGGGAGGAGGAGGAGGAAGTGGTGTGAGTGGTGGTTTTGGAGCTTGAACTGGTGGTTGAGTTATTAAGAGAGTCGACAAGGTTTTCAACCATGGTGGTGGTGGTAGTGGTGGTTGAAGGAGTTGCAGAAAAAATGAAGGCTTGCGAGAGGGGGAGAGAGGGAGAAGAAATAATAATAGGAGGAAAGGGAAAAGAGGAAAGGAATGATGAGAGGAGATTTTTTTAATGGGCCAAAAGAATAAGATTGGGCCATTTGGTGGCCCATTGGGCCTTGGTGGACCAATGATTATATTATTGTTTTTTTTTTACTTTTGTTAAGACTTGACATGGAAAAGATGTATTTTTTTGAAAAAAATAATTTTAATGAAAATCACGAGGGAGATCTTGTGAAATAAAGAAATGTTATAAGGTATCCTATAATACCCAGGCCTGAAAATCGGCCTGGGATAATTTTCCTATTAGATTAATTATCTAATAATTATAAAAAAATAATTATTTAATTTATTTTTTTATTTAATTAAATTTTTGAGAAAAAATGAATTAGGGACAAGATTTAAAATAATTTTAGGGAAAAGGGATGAAAATTTGAGTTCGAGGGATGTATTTGAAAGAAAAATTAGAAACAAGGGGTTAAAGTACTAAAAGAAAAAATTTGACCACGTGGGACGACCCAATCAGCAGTCTCGACGAACTTGAAACACGTTGCTTGTCAAAACATGCTGACGTCGGCGCCACACGAGAGGCCACGTAGGTGATCCACGTGCCCATCGATCCGATAGCCTAGGTTTGATCTTGTGCGTCTGAATGGCTCAGATTTGTTCCCTCCTTAAGCACGATCGAACGGACGAGATCAATCACGATGAATGATTCAAATTTACCCACATAATCGGCCTAAAAAGGCAAAGATCAAACGAACCTTAAGGGAACCCAAAACCTAGCTGCCATCCCCTACCGAAGAAGAAGAACCAGACGCCAGAAAAGAAGGCCGATCGCCAATTGGCACTGTGCTGGAGCCATCGCTGACCATTAAAAAAGATAAAACTTTTTCCTACCTGCTCAGAATTTTATTTTGAGCCTCCCTGTGGCCATATCGAAGCTAGAGGGACGACAAGTGAGAAAAAAACTGCGAGTAAAGTCTAGTAGAGCCGCCGTAGCCAAGACAAAAAAATTCCTCCGATGAGCCCTTTCCTGCTTCCTATTTCACGTGATTTTCCGATCATACTGTCTTTTTCTATATGCTGGTTAGCTGAAGCAGGAATCTCAGCCGCAAAGGAGGACTGGCGGAGTCGTCATACCCGGATACCTCCCCACTAGTAGGTTAGGTTTTTTGTGATTTTTCGGCCAATCGAGGCCCTCTAAGGTGTCTTTCTATAGGGATACGTGTAAAATTGGCCAAAATAGCCAAAACTAGCAAAAACTGGAAAGGTTGGGGCGAATTGCTGCAATGGGCGACAGAGTCGGCACTAGAGCATGGTGTCGCCACCGTGCCAAAACCCAAAATTGGCCAAAAAGAGTTTTGGATACCGATTTTAAAATTTTAGGTACATGACAAGTGTTTTGGATTCCACAGAAAAAATTTAGGAAACCCGAGACCTGTTAGGAGGTGTCATAGACAGTGCAGCATCTCGAAACACCGATTCAGATAAGGATCCCTCACCCTATTTTCTGTTATGGTAAAATAAGGCTTAACAATGAATAATTTTGTATCTTTGTGAAAATTTAAAAAATCTTAAAAATAATTACAAGTCATTAGTGAATGCGGAACCGGTTAGTTCACAATTGCCTGATTTCTTGTTTATTTTCTTGTATTATTCTACTTACTTAATATCATATTGTGCATGTTCTTAATTTATAGTTTCTATGGTCTTATCGATTTATCTAATTTATTCAGTTATCTGGTTACTCGATTCTTTGTTATGATAAGCTATATCGTCTGCATAAATATCATCTAATTGATCTGTAAATATAATATAAGATATTAGTATGCATTTATTGGTTGTTTTATTGATAGAAATATTTATGTAAAAGACTTACTGGGTACCCAGGGAAAGGGAAAACAGACCTGGTACATAGAAAACCCTACTGTGAATGTTACCTTAGTCGAACGGAGCTGGAAAGCCCTTTATTAAAAAGGTTTAGGAGATATCGTTCACCGTCATACCGAACGGGGTATCGAGACAATAGAATATTTAGTGCCCATTATCGGACGGGATATGAGGACAGCTGGTTAATTGTTAAAATTAAATATTGGGTTCACGAGTAGGAGAACATCCCTATGGACCCCCAAGAGTGCCAATAAGCAAGTAAGAAAGGAAAATTATATTCTCTTATTCTCTTATGCATTAAAATGAAATGTGGTATGGATATGGGTCTTCATAGCCTATTTTTTGAAAAACTCATAACGGTAAGTATCAAACAAAAGTTTTTAAGTTAAATGTATTTAATTAAAGTAAGAGCTCCATTAGTTATTTTTTTTTATATTTACCAATCTTTAGTTTTTCATATTAGTAAGTAATGTGATATTCTTATTGGACTAGTGTAGCTCATCCTTTCATTAACCATTTTAGATCAAGAGGACCAGAATTCAGATCCCGATCAGCAAGAAGGCTGTCAGTAGTTTACCTCCCGACCCCTTCAAGAGTTAGTGGAGATTAACCCTAAGACATTATTTATTTATTTTAAATCATTTAATTGTTTCTTTTTTTATAAGCCACTGTAGTAGGGACATTCTCGTAGCCCTATTGAGCATTCTAATTTACTATACAAGGAATGTAAACTCTAACACATTATTCGCTTTCGTATTTAAATTATAAATTCATTTCCGTTAAGTTCGGGGCCTTTATAATTGGTATCAGAGCCGCGTTCCTCAAAACCATTCTTTACACAAAGACTTAAAAACACCAAATATAAACTATCGCTAAACCATTCCTTATGAAATGCAGGTACAAGATACAAGGAGAGGAAGGCCCCCACTAAATCGAGTATCTCGAGATGGTTCACTTCGAGAGGATGTTGACTGACTTTTTGAGATGCTGGAGAGACTCATCTCTGCCTAGTAGGCTTGGGAGGAAAGGAGGGAACTTCCTGACCATCCCCCACTGCCATAATTTGAGCCACCTTTGCAACATAAAGATCCGGAGCCACCCTGGTGCAACCCTGATCCTTCTATGTAACATTCGAAATCACCACAATACAATACAGTTCATCACATCATCCGGCACTGCCATAGGGCCACCCAGTCCCTCCACAGCACAATCCAGTCCCTCTTCCATAGGACCCAATTCCACCCATGATGGATTCAGACTATATTGAAAGAGACAAAAGACTAAATTCATCTATCTTTGTAGGGGCATCCTCTTTTGAAGAGGCCGAGTATTGGTTAGTTGAGACAGAGAAGGCCTTCGCGACTCTTGAGGTGGTTCCCGAACAGAAAGTTATACTTGCCATCCACATGCTTGTGAGAGAGGCAAGTCACTGATGGTAGCTCAAGTAGGCCACCCTGCCTGTTCCAGCAACTTAGGAACAGTTCCTGATGGCTTTCAATGTAGAGTACCTCCCAGAGCATCTCCGATATTTGAAGAAAATGAAGTTTGCACACCTAGTCCATGGTGATATGACTGTATCAGAGTATGTTCAAAGGTTCCTAGAGTTGAGTCAGTATTCTCTTGAGAGCATGATGGATGAAGGCAGGAAGGGAAGGAAGTTCGAGTGAGGCGTCCATCTTGAGATTAAACAACAGCTATATGTATTTGAGCTTAGTACCTACTCAACCACTCTGGCCAAGTCACAACTAGTGGAGAGGAACCTTCGCATCTTTCCTTTAGCAGTGGGGAATCCTAGACCCCTGGTTTCACACCTCAGACCAGCACCCACTGCACTGGTTCAGTAGAACAAGAGATATAGGCTAGTGACTCAAGCTCCTCCTCAGCCTCTAGTAACAGGACGTGGTAGGACTTGCTAGTATTGTGGCAAGGATCATGGGGACCGACCCTGCTATCGTTTCAACAATACCTGTCGCATATCCGAAAGTGTCCAACACTATGCGAAAGAGTGCCCGCGAAATCAAAACCAGGCCAGACCTCCTATTTAGAGCAGAGCTTATAACCTCACTCAGTAGGATGTTGGAGCCATGTTGGATGTGATACAGAGTATGTACACTATCTGTAATCACTTTGCACATATTTTGATTGATACTGGTGCTTCACATTAATTTTTTTTATATGTTTTTACACAAAACTTGAATGTATCACCTGAAAGAGTTGTTTCTGTATTGTTTGTGTCTACTCCTGAAAGTAGGACACTATTAGGAGAGGTTATATACAAAACTTGTATCATAGACATAGCAAATAGAAAATTGAGTGTGGGCCTGATAGAGATTAACACAGGAGACTTTGATGTAATCCTAGAAATGAACTAGTTAGCAGCGTACCACGCTACCATAGATTATTTTCATAAAAAATTTATATTCAACCCTCCTAATAAGGAGGCATTTATAAGTTAATAAAAAAATTTTTAAAATGTTATTTTTTAATGGCAATTTCCTTATTATATAGTACTTTAACTTGGTTGTTTTCTCTATATTAGGCAAACCTAAGAAATAAATTTGTATTCAAGAGGTTTCGATAGTCTAAGACTTTCTAGATGTGTTTCCTGATGAACTACTCGAACTGCCAATGGACAAGAAAGTTGAGTTCATCATAGATCTTCAGTTGGACACCCAACTTATCTCAGTTTTTCCTTACCATATGAGTTGGGTTGAGATAGAAGAACTGAGAAAATAGATCAATGAATTGTAGAATAGTGAATTTATTTGACATAGTGTGTCTCTTTGGGGTGTTGGAGTCACATTTGTAAGAAAAGGGGATGGGATGTTAAGATTATGTATTGATTACAGGAAATTGAATAAGGTCACGATCAAGAACAAGTATCCCCTCCCTAGAATTAATGACCTTTTTTATCAGTTGCAGGGTACCCGGTCTTCTCCAAAATAGACTTGCATTCTGGTTACCATTAGGTAAAGATCAAGACAAAGAACAATCCTTCAGAACCAGGTACAGACATTATGAGTTCCTAGTCATGCCATTTGGACTAACCAATGTACCAACCATTTTTATGAACTTGATAAACAGGATTTTCAGACAATTACTGCATCCGTTCGTCATTGTGTTTATCGATGATATCTTGGTCTATTCAAAGAGCAGAGAGGAACACGCTCACCACCTGACTCAAGTCTTACAGGTCCTCAGAGAGAAGAAAATGTATACAAAATTGAGTAAGTGTGGGTTCTGCCTCGAGCAGACTACTTTTCTAGGACACATCATATCAATGGATGGAGTATCAATAAATCCTAAAAAAGTTGAGGCAGTACTTAGTTAGGAGAAACTGACTTCGGTTAAGGAGGTTCATAGCTTTTTAAGAATGATAGGTTATTACCATAGGTTTGTGGAAGGATTTTCTAACCTAGTAGCTCTTTTGACCTAGCTCACAAAGAAGAATGTTAAGTTTGAATGGAACGAGAATTGTGAAAGGAGTTTTATGGAGCTCAAGAAGCGGTTGACTACTACACCCGTGTTGGCTTTACCGAGTGGGATGGGTGGATATACAGTGTATAATGATGCCTCCTACCTGGGGTTGAGTTATGTTTTGATGCAGCATGACAAGGTCATAGCTTATGGTTTCAGGTAATTAAAGGGTCATGAGAAAAATTACCCCACCCATGACTTAAAATTTGCTACCATCATCCACGCCTTGAAGAACTGACACCACTACTTGTATGGGGAGACTTTTGAGATTTATACCGACCATAAGAGCTTGAAGTATATATTCACTCAAAAGGATCTCAACATGCATCAGTGGCGCTGGATAGAGCTCATCAAGGACTACGATTGTAATATTTTGTATCACCCGGGCAAGGACAATGTGGTAGTCGACATGCTCAGCAGAAAAAGTGCAGGTATGTTAGCTCACCTAATAGTTTCTAAATGCAGGGTAATAGGGGCCGCACATTAGATACAACTTCAGGACTTGAAAATAGTTACATGCTTGGCCCACCTAACTGTTCAACCCGAATTGATCCAAAGAATAAAAGAAGCCCACTCAACTGATTCCACCATAGTAGTTTTTTAAAAGGATGCAGAATAGGGAATAAATCCAGAATTTCGAGTCTTTGCCAATGGGTTGCTTCAGCTTCAAGATAGGGTGTGTGTTCCAAATGACAGTGAACTAAAGTGGGACATCATGACAGAGGCTCATAACTCAAAGTTCACCATACATCCCGAAAGTACTAAAATGTATCAAAGTATGCGACCCCAATTTTAGTGGAGCAGGATGAAAATAGAGATAGCCAACTTTGTCTCTAAGTGTCTAGTATGTCAACAGGTTAAGGCAGAGCATCAACACCTAGATGGGCTACTTTGGCCATTACTGATCTTGGAGTGGAAGTGGGAACATATCACAATAGACTTTGTGACTGGGTTGCCTACGGTCCACTCAAGACATAATGCTATCTTGATAATTATCAATCGGCTCACCAAATCCTCTCACTTATTGGCTATCAAGATGACTGACCCTTTAAACAAGTTAATAAGAATATATATCCGAGAGATAGTTAGGTTACATGGAGTTCCAATGATAGTGATATTCAATAGAGGCCCTAGGTTCACCTTTTGGTTTTAGTCTAGTTTTCAGTAAGATATATAAATGAAACTGTTTTTTAGTACTGCATTTCACTCACAAATTGATGAACAATCAGAGAGAATTATTTGCACACTAGAAGATATGCTTTGAGCTTGTGTTCTAGACTTTGAGGGCCATTAGGACGATCACTTACCTTTGATAGGGTTCGCTTACAATAATAGCTAGCAAGTATGTATCGGCATGGCCTCGTACGAGGCATTATATGGTCGCCCCTGCAAGTCGCCGATCTATTAGAAAGAGGTAGGTGATAGAAAGTTGTTTATCCCAGATCTTATAGAGGAGTTTACAGCCAAGATAGTTAAAATCAGGAAGAATATCTAGATAGCTCAGATCATGCAAAAGAGTTATGCAGACACCTGGAGGAGAGATTTAAAATTTAAAAAAGGTGATCGAGTGTTTCTTAAGATCACCCATTTTAAGGGGATCAGTAAGTTTGGTAAGAGAGGGAAATTAAATCCCTTGGTTCATCGGGCCATTTGAGATCTTAAATAGTATTGCTACGATCACCTATAGACTAACATTACTTTCAGAGCTATCTAGGGTTTATAATGTGTTCTACGTATTCATGCTATGCAAGTACAACCCGGATCCCTGACACATCTTATCCCACGAGCGCCTTTCACTCTAGGAGGATCTATCCTATGAGGAGGTACTGATAGGCATTGTAGACCAGAAGAAATTTCCATCATCAAGGTCCTATGGCAGAACCATATGCAGGAAGAGGCCACTTGGGAACTAAAATCAAGCTTCAGGGTCCAGTATCCCCACTTGTTCGACTGAGTGAGAGAGTGACCAATTTGAGGGATAAAATTTTCTTAAGGGGGGGAGAGTTATAATACCCGAGCTTGAAAATCAACCGGGGATAATTTTTCTCTTAGATTAATTTTTTAATAATTATATAAAAATGATTATTTAATTTAATTTTATTTTATTTAATTAAAATTTTGAGAAAAAATGAATTACGGATGAGATTGAAAATAATTTTGGAAAAAAGGGGTGAAAATTTGAGTTCGGGAGGGTGTTTTTGAAAGAAAAATTAAAAACAGGATGTCAAAATATAAAAAGAGAAATTTGGCCACGTGAGACGGCCCAATCAGCAGCCCTGATGAACTAGAGCACGCCGCATGTCAAAACACGTTAACGTCGGCACCATACGAGAGGTCACGCAGGCGATCCATGTGCCCAATGATCAGACGGCCCAGGTTTGATCCCACAAGTGAAGGACTCAAATTCGTTCCCTCTTTAAACGCGATCGGACGGATGAGATCAATCACGATGAACGGTCCATATTTGCCCATGCAATCAGGCTAAACAGGTAAAGATCAGACGACTTATCCTCGCTCCACGTCGACACGAATGGACTGTCCAAATTGACACGGGATGGGTATAAATATCTCACGTCGCAGGAGAACTCAAACCCTTGCCGCTAGCCCCCCTAGAGAAAAAGAACCAGGCCCTAGAGAAGAAGGCCAATCGTCAACCGCCGCCGTACCAGAGCCACCAACGGCTGTAGAAAAAGGTAAAAGTTTCCCCTACCTGTTCGAAATTCGATTATGAGCCTCTTTGTGGCCATATCGGAGCAAGAGAGACAGTGGGTGAGTCAAAAATTACGGACAAAGTCTGATAGAGCCGCTGCGGCCAAAACCCAACAATCTTTACGATGAGTTCCTTCCCGCTTTTCGTTTCATGTAATTTTTTAATCATTGTGTTCACCGTCATTTTCTATACAAGTTAGCCGAAGAAGGAACCCCAGCCGCAAAGGAGGATCGGCGGAGTTGTCGTACTTGGAGACCCCCCTGTCAGTAGGTTTGGTTTTTTTGTGATTTTTTGACCAACTGATGCCCTCTAACATGTTTTTCTGCAGGGATACATATAAAATCAACCAAAACTGACCACAATCGGCCAAGCCGAGGCGAACTGCTGCCATGGGCGGCGGAGCCGAGCCCGAAGCATGACGATGCTGTCGTGTCAGAATCCCAAAATTGGTCGAAATGAGTTTTGGACACTGATTTGGGATTTTTGCGGTATTTTTAGGTACGTGACGAGTGTTGTGGATTTCACAAAAAAAATTCAAGAAATCTAAGACCGATTAAGAGGCGTAGTAGACTATGCAACATCTTGAAACACCGATTTAGGTAAGGATACCTCGCCCTATTTTCCATTACGGTAAAATGAAGCTTAACGATATATAATTTTGTATTTATGTGAAAATTTAAAAAATTCTAAAAATAATTATAGGTCACTAGTGGAGACGGAATCGGTTAGTTCATAATTGTCCTTATTTCTTATTTATTTTTATGTACTGTTCTACTTGCTTGTTATCATATTGTACATGTTCTTATTTTATAGTTTCTATGGTCTTATCAATTTATCTGCTTTACTCGATTATCTAGTTATTCGATCCCTTGTTATAATAAGCTATATCATCTGTATAAATATCGTCTAATTGATCTATAAATATATTATGAGATATTAATGTGCATTTGTTGATTATTTTGTTGATGAAAATCTTTATGTGAAAGACTTACTGGTACCAAGGGAAAGAGCGGACGATCCCAGTACATAGGGAACCCTACCGTGAATGTTACTTCAGTCGAACGGCGTTGAAAAGTCCCTTACCGGAAAGGTTCGAGAGATATGGTTCATCCTTATATCGAACGGGGTATCGAGCCGATGGAATATTTGGTGCCCATTATTGGACGGGGTATGGGGAGGCCGATTAATTATTAAAATTAGATATTGGGTTCACGAATAGAGGGACATCCCTATGGATCTTCAGGGGTACTAGTAAGCAAGTAAGAAAGGAAAATTGCTGGTTCTTGGTTTCTTCTGCGTGAAAATGAAAAGTAGTATGGATATGGGTTTCAATAGGTTAATTTTTGGAAAACCCGTAACGGTAATTATCAAACAATAGTTTTTAAGTTAAATGTATTTAATTAAAGAAATGGCTCAGTGGGTGAGTCAAAAATTACGGACAAAGTCTGATAGAGCCGCTGCGGCCAAAACCCAACAATCTTTACGATGAGCTCCTTCCCGCTTTTCGTTTCATGTAATTTTTTAATCATTGTGTTCACCGTCATTTTCTATACAAGTTAGCCGAAGAAGGAACCCCAGCCGCAAAGGAGGATCGGCGGAGTTGTCGTACTTGGAGACCCCCCTGTCAGTAGGTTTGGTTTTTTTGTGATTTTTTGACCAACTGATGCCCTCTAACATGTTTTTCTGCAGGGATACATATAAAATCAACCAAAACTGACCACAATCGGCCAAGCCGAGGCGAACTGCTGCCATGGGCGGCGGAGCCGAGCCCGAAGCATGACGATGCTGTCGTGTCAGAATCCCAAAATTGGTCGAAATAAGTTTTGGACACTGATTTGAGATTTTTGCGGTATTTTTAGGTCCGTGACGAGTGTTGTGGATTTCACAAAAAAAATTCAAGAAATCTAAGACCGATTAAGAGGCGTAGTAGACTATGCAACATCTCGAAACACCGATTTAGGTAAGGATACCTCGCCCTATTTTCCATTACGGTAAAATGAAGCTTAACGATATATAATTTTGTATTTATGTGAAAATTTAAAAAATTCTAAAAATAATTATAGGTCACTAGTGGAGACGAAATCGGTTAGTTCATAATTGTCCTTATTTCTTATTTATTTTTATGTACTGTTCTACTTGCTTGTTATCATATTGTACATGTTCTTATTTTATAGTTTCTATGGTCTTATCAATTTATCTGCTTTACTCGATTATCTAGTTACTCGATCCCTTGTTATAATAAGCTATATCATCTGTATAAATATCGTCTAATTGATCTATAAATATATTATGAGATATTAATGTGCATTTGTTGATTATTTTGTTGATGAGAATCTTTATGTGAAAGACTTACTGGTACCAAGGGAAAGAGCGGACGATCCCAGTACATAGGGAACCCTACCGTGAATGTTACTTCAGTCGAACGGCGTTGAAAGTCCCTTACCGGAAAGGTTCGAGAGATATGGTTCATCCTTATATCGAACGGGGTATCGAGCCGATGGACTATTTGGTGCCCATTATTGGACGGGGTATGGGGAGGCCGATTAATTATTAAAATTAGATATTGGGTTCACGAATAGTGGGACATCCCTATGGATCTTTAGGGGTACTAGTAAGCAAGTAAGAAAGGAAAATTGCTGGTTCTTGGTTTCTTCTGCGTGAAAATGAAAAGTAGTATGGATATGGGTTTCAATAGGTTAATTTTTGGAAAACTCGTAACGGTAATTATCAAACAATAGTTTTTAAGTTAAATGTATTTAATTAAAGAAATGGCTCAGTCGGTGAGTCAAAAATTACGGACAAAGTCTGATAGAGCCGCTGCGGCCAAAACCCAACAATCTTTACGATGAGCTCCTTCCCGCTTTTCGTTTCATGTAATTTTTTAATCATTGTGTTCACCGTCATTTTCTATACAAGTTAGCCGAAGAAGGAACCCCAGCCGCAAAGGAGGATCGGCGGAGTTGTCGTACTTGGAGACCCCCCTGTCAGTAGGTTTGGTTTTTTTGTGATTTTTTGACCAACTGATGCCCTCTAACATGTTTTTCTGCAGGGATACATATAAAATCAACCAAAACTGACCACAATCGGCCAAGCCGAGGCGAACTGCTGCCATGGGCGGCGGAGCCGAGCCCGAAGCATGACGATGCTGTCGTGTCAGAATCCCAAAATTGGTCGAAATGAGTTTTGGACACTGATTTGGGATTTTTGCGGTATTTTTAGGTACGTGACGAGTGTTGTGGATTTCACAAAAAAAATTCAAGAAATCTAAGACCGATTAAGAGGCGTAGTAGACTATGCAACATCTTGAAACACCGATTTAGGTAAGGATACCTCGCCCTATTTTCCATTACGGTAAAATGAAGCTTAACGATATATAATTTTGTATTTATGTGAAAATTTAAAAAATTCTAAAAATAATTATAGGTCACTAGTGGAAACGGAATCGGTTAGTTCATAATTGTCCTTATTTCTTATTTATTTTTATGTACTGTTCTACTTGCTTGTTATCATATTGTACATGTTCTTATTTTATAGTTTCTATGGTCTTATCAATTTATCTGCTTTACTCGATTATCTAGTTACTCGATCCCTTGTTATAATAAGCTATATCATCTGTATAAATATCGTCTAATTGATCTATAAATATATTATGAGATATTAATGTGCATTTGTTGATTATTTTGTTGATGAGAATCTTTATGTGAAAGACTTACTGGTACCAAGGGAAAGAGCGGACGATCCCAGTACATAGGGAACCCTACCGTGAATGTTACTTCAGTCGAACGGCGTTGAAAAGTCCCTTACCGGAAAGGTTCGAGAGATATGGTTCATCCTTATATCGAACGGGGTATCGAGCCGATGGAATATTTGGTGCCCATTATTGGACGGGGTATGGGGAGGCCGATTAATTATTAAAATTAGATATTGGGTTCACGAATAGAGGGACATCCCTATGGATCTTCAGGGGTACTAGTAAGCAAGTAAGAAAGGAAAATTGCTGGTTCTTGGTTTCTTCTGCGTGAAAATGAAAAGTAGTATGGATATGGGTTTCAATAGGTTAATTTTTGGAAAACTCGTAACGGTAATTATCAAACAATAGTTTTTAAGTTAAATGTATTTAATTAAAGAAATGGTTCAATTAGTTGTTTTTTTAATTTTTATCAATTTTTAATTTTTCATATTAGTGAGCAGTGTGATATTCTTATTAGACTAGTGTAACTGACCTTTCATTAATCATTTCATATCAAGAGGACCAGGATCCAGAACCCGATAAGTAAGAAGGCTGTGAGTAGTTTACCTCCCAAACCCCTTCAAGAGCTAGTGGAGATTAACTCTAGGACATTTATCAATTTGTTTTAAATCATTTAATTACTTTTTTTTTACGAGCCACTATAGTAGGTATATTCCCGTAACTCTATTGAGCATTCTAATTTACTATATAAAGAATGTAAACCCTAACTTATTATTCACTTCCGCATTTAATATAAATTCATTTGCATTAAGTTCCGGGCCTTTACATGTCTAAAGTGTATAATCCTTGTTAGCTTATTCTTATAGTTTGAATATGTATATATATTTTATATTATTATAGATATATCAGTATTTGGGATTACACATCATTATGTGTATATTGATATTTTGGATTGATAAATGTTATGAACAATCTATTTGTGGCTACATGAGCTACTTAAAAAATAGACCTAAAATTCTTTCTTGATGCTTTCAGCATTTCTTTCAATCTTTCTTTAATGCTATGATTTATATTTATGATGCAATATTTAGATAAAAAATAATAAGATAGTTTTTTTTATAAAATTAGCTCTATTAATTTCTTCACCACATTTGTTATTATGTTACGATGTGATCAATTTTAGGTGATCAGGAAATATAAGAAGAGTTAGAAAATAATTGGTAGAAAGAGGAGGAAAAACATAAGGAAATGAAATAGGAAAACAAGAGTAAACTGGAAGCCTTATAGAGATAAGTTCTCTTTTTTTTCCCTAATGCATAACACACAATTAAGTAGTAATTATAAAGTAGATTCGTTATAAGGAGTCATATTCTTCCAACGATTCCTAAATTTCATATTGTGAACTAACTCAAAACACATATTTGACTTTCTGTAAAATTAACTTTTTACTCTAAATAACAGAAAAATATAAAAGTACAATCTAAATTAAATATGTCCAAAAGTATATACGTGTAGTTACATTAAGCGATATGAAATCTATTTTGTTCATTCAATTCAATTTTTACTTTTTGTGTAATTACTAGTAATCCTTTACATGTTGAATTTGGTATATATTCATTAATTTTATTTTCGAATCACTTATATTTTTAGCTTAAATTCATTGAATGAAATTTTATTTCATAATCCTCCATATATAGGAAGATTAGTTAGAATTTAGTTCTCAAAAAACATAAATAAGAGAGTTTAATTATTATAATTGTAATATATTATTAAACTATAAAATATGGAAGAAATGTAGCAATTAATTTCTTAACAAAATGATGAAGCTTGTTTAGAAATTAAAGCAAATGGGACAATTACATACATATACAAATATTTTAACTTCTAATACTATACTATACTATATCTATTTTTACAATATAGTTTCTCAATGAGTAGTGTAATTTGACCCACAAACTAAATTTTTTTATGTAATTTCTTCATTTACAAATTGAAAATACATATATATATATATAAGGTTAATTTCTATTGTTGTTGGAAATATATTTGTTTTTTTATTTTTGATATTTTTTGTGGTACAGTTTGAGAGAAGGATTGTGGCTAATGGTAGAACCAGATGAAACAAAAGTTGTTGAATGCTATATGTTCAGTTTCCTTCATAGCTGATGCTAAGAACTAAAAACTCACAAGTCTTTAGTAATGTAAAAATATGTAATGAATAAAAATATGAGTTTGCAAGAAATAACTTATCATCACTCTTTAATCACTCTCTCACACAATACTTTACATACTAGTTGAATTTTTTCAATTGATCTGGAATCAACCGAGGAAATGTATTAAAAAGTTCTATTGTCAAGCATTAATTTAGATGGCATGGTGATGATTAACGAGACAGAAAAATGTCATAACCAATAAAAAATGATTTACAAGACACAAAAAATATTATAATCGAACAATAGAGTTAAAATAATGTGAGAATATTCTCAATTTACAGTGAACTCTTTAAAAGAATGTCTTTCACTCCTATAGTACTATGTATATGAAATAAAGTTTGTAAATAGGAAACAATTTGTTTAATCTCCAGTCTAAAAAGATGTTTTAAGCTAATGTTAATCCTAAATCAACATATCATCTTTACATTAAGATCCTATGATACCCGAATCACTGCTCAAAAGCTTTAACCCACAAATAAAATGAAAAATAAACCATTGTTATCATCATCATTATACATTTAAGTTGTTTATATAGGTAAGTTGAGCCACAAATTGAAGTTACCTATCCTTCTGTGAAGGCAGCTTCAGAATCTTACATTATGTATATCTTTTGGGAGTTCTGTCAACCATATTTTCTCTTGGGGTTAGCACTTATCATACAAGAAAAGGCATTGACAAGCTCATAATCCTTTTCAGTTATCAGAATTTTGGCTGCACTTGGGTCTGCAAGTAGAAGCTTAGCCATAAGGTATCCAACAATTGACCATGTTTGGAATAACCGTGCTTGTTTCTTGATCAACCTTCCTTTTTTCGTGTCATAGTATTAAGGCCACTTGTCTCTTGATATGCGTCTTTCAGCAACTTCAATAGTTCTTGCAGCGATTTATGGTCTTTTCATCTTTATGGTTGCAATAGTAAGTTGTAAAAAGTCCATTTTTAAAATCTTAAGCCACACTACCAACATTCCTTCCTTATTGCTTTATTTTATAAAACATTAACAAGGTGCCATATCCTATTGGATTCAAGCATGACAACTCAGGAAACTTCTACCTAAATATAACTTCTACAAAGGGTTCTCTGGAGCAATTAACAAAATATTAGCAGCAGAGAGAATATTTAAGCATAACAAACTAACCTGCCATAACAGAGTTGGCTAAGAAACACCGTTGTGGTAAGACCAAGACCTGCATTAGAAGGAAATGTAGTGAGAAATGTTGAAGATAATGAAGAAATAGATCATAAATAAATAATACGAGAGTAGATATCTTACGTGTTCTTAGGATCACTACAAGTGATTATTTGGCACATCTAACCTTCAAGAGTGGGATAACATATCTTAAATGGCATGTCTGCTACCAAATCTGCCCATTTTGCTTCAATAAGATCAAGTATGGCGTGTGACTAATGAACTATTGCCAGATTGCTTACAACAGACCACATGTTTTTTAGAGAAAAAAATTGGAAATCCATATGTGCTGTCTGTAAGTTTTCAATTGATTAACCTCCTTTATTAGGCATCCATTCCACCCACCAAGGAGAAATTTGATCTGGGTAAATGTTGAACTTATTAACTGCATCATTTCAATACTTCTCAATCTTGTAATGATAAATCTCATTCATTTTTCACAAATCAATCTAATAACACTCCTTGATGTGGAATGAAAGAGCAAGTAGGCGATTATTTAATGCTAGGATAAGATTAGCTAATCCATCTTCTGGAGCAAGCAATGCACGTGCACAGAGAAAGGCAGAATAAAATAGTGCCTGTAAGAAAAAAAAAAACATTAAGTGGAGTTACCACAAGAAAAGAAGGTAAACAAATAAGATCTCTTAGTTACCAACTTATAAATTTAAATAATAGCCGATTCATGTAGGCTACTGAGTCAGATTATAATTTGTTGTTTCCATCAACATGTTATAAACATACTTAATGCACAAACCAGATCTCCATGGTGTTAAACATGTAAGCTATGAACTATCTCAAAAAATATAAGCTAGAAACTATGCAATCTCTATCATTCTGGGGACTTGCACCATTCAGAAGTAACTAAAAATACAATGAGTAACAATTCCAATAGTTAAATATTTTTTGAATAGACTGGACTAGAATCATATACTTATTATACCTGCCAGAAACTCACTTGAGAAGCACCAAATATTATATCATTTTAACTCAAGCTTGTCAAGTACTTAATCCAAACTTTATTTTCAAACTTCCACTGTTATTTCCCAAATTAATTTAATTTTATAATTTCAACTCAAGCATAGTTGCTACAACAAGCCCCTATTACACCATGTGCAGAATTATTCTGTACCACCACTCTTTTGGTACAAAAGTTGCAAGCTCTAAAAATTCAAAAACTGAATACCAAATGTCCATTACCATTTCAAATGAACCATAAAGGCAATTTTTTCCTTACTTAAAATAAACAGTTGACAAGCACATATGGCCATTCAAACAACTGTTAGAACAAAAAAATAAATTTGTCCTGATGATTCCTTCATTCTACATAATAATTCTATATTCTAAATTAAAAAATATTATTTCAATACCAGGAGAACTAATTACCTAGATTTTGAGAGGATGACCATGAATTCCAATTGTGCAAGAATCATCAGTCACCAATAATGTAGGAAACATGTCAAAACCATAAACATGACAAACCTTCAATATTGTTTTAATTCCAATTTGCACGTCAACTCTCTCTTGAACAGATAGATCACCAGAGCACTCTCCATATGCACGCAATAAAATAATCCACCATAAACCTACAAAAGAAATAGAGGTAAAAAGAATTACAAAAAAGAAAAAAAAAGTAAAAACTCATCGTGATAAACAAACACAATGCATGTGTCATCTTCTGAACAACTTTTGGCATGATATAAAGTTTGTCCCATACTAGAATCAACTAGTGCAACACAGCCAATTGCTGCCTCTCTAAAGTGAGGATCCAATGCTTCTTCTGTAGCAGAATCATCACCATCTAAGGGAACAGTTCATACCATGAAACTAGCAAGCATCAACCCCTAATAACGACTGTAATAGTCCATCATTTTTTCCCAACTTTGCAAAGAAAGTCAAAAAGAAAATACGCATCAATTATGTTTGAGGTAATAAAGAGGCTAGGATATAATTTATCAGATGATCATGGCCCCACCAAGGATCACTCATATGTAGATTTACCTAGTACTCAAAGTATTTTCTAAATTACATCACTGCATGGGTTTCGTAGGTGCCAAAAGTCACATTCTCACAACTATAAAATAAGTAGTCAGTTTTATTCACAATATGGTTACATATCAAGAATATTCAATAACATAATCATAGTCCTGCAAAAATATTATAGCAAAGAACCATGTTGTCCTATGTACATTCAACCACACATAAAAACTAGTTACTAAGCAATTTATGGAATTATCTTGGCAACCAGATTTAAAAGTGAACTCATTAACAGAGGTTTAACTATGTGGACTACTTATGAGAAATTAGATGGATGCTTATTTGAAAAAATACATTTCTTTTATACGATGTTTTTTCATGATCAAAAAATGCCTAATTAGTAGAGGGATTTCTTGGGAAAACCCAGCTGAGATATGAACAACAAAAAGAAATATGCATATCACGTGCATCTGTTGCACTTTTTAATTTGTAGAAACAAGAAAAAAAGTAATTTAGTCAAAAAGATAGATGCAAATGATTAATTGCTAGAATTTCTAGCAAATGTGATCGTGCCCATAAGATTTCACATTACTTGCAACTGAAGGGTATGAAGGATCAAATTTCAAACAATGTCATACTCTTCCTTCAAAAGAAAGGCAATACTAGAAGGTATAAAGTCTCAGATAAAGACTTAATCATAATTCAGCACATTATAACTGGTGGGATAATTGGCAGCAATAGTTCCAATAGGATTCCCACAGTAATAAACCACAGAATCATGCAATAGGTCCCATATTTCATCCTGAATAGAATCTACAATGGCCTTCTAAAAGTTAGTAGTACCTGGTCCAGCTATACCATTAGATGTTAAACTCTTCTTTTACTGTTTCAATTGTTTAACATCCTTGAATTCTAGAACACTCGATGTGTTTCCCCCATTATTCAATTTAGTTCCTTAGCGCTATCCACAAACCATACTCCATTTTCTTCAGTAGTTATTCCCCCAAAATTTTCAGCATGTTGTCATTTGCAGCTCAGAAGCTGGAACCCGTAAGTGGTTCTATTCTTATGCAATCCACTTCTTAACCCCTTAACTAGTTGGGATCCCATGGAACCCAGTGGCGGAGTAGGACACATGAAAAATTGTTTATACCTTCGTGCCCTTTTCTTCGAAAAATTTATAACGCATTTTGGATGAAATCTTGAATCCAATTTGCTAAAACATGGATCAGAACTAAAACTACTAGGAATAATTCCAGATAAAAGTGGCAGAATTGCCTCAGAAGTTCCCATACACATAATGTTAATCAAATAGTTATAACACTCTCAAACCTCAAACCTTTCTTTTATCAAACTGAACCCAAGAGATTCCTAACTCAATCGAAATAATACCTTCATTCCGCTTCGATTTCAAGAATGATTAACCTTAAATCAGAAAATAAGCAAAAGAAACAAATCAAGGCATTAGATTCACAGCAAGTATTTTAGTAAAAACTTTCAACTAAATTAGACATATAGCCCAAAAGCCAAAAATTCAACAATAAAAAGGAAAATAAAATTTGACACTCAAGGAAGACTAATGAAATGATGCTATGAATCTACGTAAAATGTCTCTTCTTCCCCTTTATTTTCAAGGACCATAGAAGAATTATCTTTTAATATCCAGAAGTCATATAATAAGTGTACTTAAACGATGAGAAAAACTCATCAAAAGCCAAAAGCTAATGATTACCAGATATCGATGCAATTTTTTTGTAAAAAACAACAAAAAGAATCCAAATAACAAGTCAATTCGTGATAGAACTTAACAAAAGTCCTACCAATTGGACCATTCATAAATCAAGGATTCTAAAAGAAAAAAAATCAAAGATCACAGCTTAAATCCAAACCCAGATGAAGTGTTATTAAAAATGAACATACTCCAAAACTAAATCGAGAAAATAAAAGAGAAAAAAAGCATACCTTATATGAAATAAAAAGTAGGTTTGTATCGAAGCGATGTTTGGGAGTAGAAAAATCTGGAAAAGGAGAAGACAATGTTATGTGGTTTCAATATCTCCACACAATCAGCAATAATTTAATTGTATGTATCGTATTTAGTTTTGTTTTGGATAGTTGTGGATTATTATGAATAAATAAGAAATTATATGAAAATTCCACTTGCTCTTCTTTTCTCATCTTGTCTCTTTGTTTTATTTATTCATTTTATTTTATTATTTTTAATTCTATATGTAAATTTTCTCTCATTTTCTACTCTCTTTTCCTTTTCTCTCTGCTTTTTCTTTTCTTTGAATCACATGGTCAATGATAAGTAAAGCAAATGTGCAGACGGAAGAGATATCTTACGGTGAGGGCAAGCACACTATAAATTCATGCACCCTCCATTTTTTCCAATTTGCCATTAATTTATTCAACTTATATGATCAAGGATTTGGGTTGAGCAAATTTCTTGTTTGTTTGTGTACGATTGTTCCCTCAACAATGATATACTTGTAATTTTCCCTCTCTTGTTTGGTTAAGATAGGTCGTGAAAGACAACATGCAAGTAGGTTAGAGAAGAATAAGTGCCTAGAATTCAAAAGCTTCTAAATAAGAAACTTTAATGAAAATCATAAAAAAATTATTGATATGTGAACCAACCAAGATAAAGTTTGTTTTTTTTGTTTTTAGATTTTCATGATTCATTAACAACATTTGAGATATGATCACACTTTTGTATGAGATAATAAGAAACTATAAGTAAGAATCATTACTTTGTTTTTAAAGTAGAGATTTTATAATACTAATGTTTTTTTTCTTTATTAAGAGAGTTGGAATTAAAATATTTTATCTTACATTATTTTTTATTAAAATACATGAGAGATTAGTTTAGTATTGTAATAAAAATATATATTCATATGAGTTTTTGAAAAAAAAATTAAAAATAAAGATTTTTTATATGTGTGTAATAAAAAGACGAGAGATCTTCGATTTAATGAGAGAAAAATGTAAGAAATGTCACCCTTTATGTGTAGGCATTTTGTGAGTTTTACCTTAACACATTTCTTTTTCTTTAATATTTATGTTAATAAATAATTTAAGAAAAATATTAATTCAGATTTTTTCACTTATTATAATTGTTCTAATTAAAATAATCTAATCATTATAGAATATTATTTTCGTTCGGATAGTCATGACTTTTTAGGACAAAATTCAATTTCATTACTATATCTCTACCAACACAGTTATAAGTTAAATCTTTTAATTCTATTAAATCAAATATTATAAATAAATCATCATTAATACATATAATTATATCCAAAAAATGATTGATTTTATATTTTAATAAGATACAGACTTATTATCTTCAAGAAAAATGTAAGAATCTTAACCATTCAAACACTATATTTATGATAATTTATGAAAATTCTTAAAAACTTCATTGTAGTGTGTGCTTAATTGTGATAAATGAACAATAGTCACAAACTTTAATGGGGGCATTTTGGTGCATGAAATGCATGTTCCTATGTTAATGGATATTAGTGGCTATTTTCTCTTTTTCAATGGTATCATCCTATGTTTACCTTATAAATAGCTAGCTCCTCTACTCTATCCTATCATATTCCTACATTTCTCTATTGCTCTCTTTTTTATCTCTTTTCTTTCACTTTCATTTGTTTCTAAAATTTTCTTGAAAGATTCTAACTTTTCCTTTTTCTAGTTGTGCAAACTAATAAAATCTATGATCTATAGCTAGCTAAGCTTATTGTATCATGCAATTAACATGTCAAAAAGCTCCTTTCTATACTTGCCTTTGATTGACATAGTGCACACCTTAATCCTTATAATGTATCCTCAAACTTCAATTCTTATTTGCATAGAAAGTAAATGTCTAAGGAAAATTCTCCTATCCTTTTTCACCAAGAGATTTTTACATGAAACTATTAAATATCAATAATTCATCTCAATCAACAGCAACAAAATTTAAATTATTTTGAAATAATACCTTTTAATTTATAATTATCTCTGTAGAATAAGTTTGAGTTTCAAAGCAAAAAATTAAAAATTGTGTCAAGATTTTGACTTACTGTAGTTTCCTCAACTAAAGGAACTTAATAATCATGAAATATTTTTTTTGCTTAAAAACATAATAGGCACGTTGAGATTTAACTCAACTTAATCATGCCATCACCACCAACATAAAAAAAAATTAGAGTTTAAATTTATTTTCCATGAAAAAGGAATACTTATTAAACCTGTAGAGAATTTATTGGTATTGATTTTTAGAAGGTTTCATCCACCCCATCTGCCCAACAAAAGAAAATATAATTACTTTATAATATTATTATTGAAAGAGATGAAAATAGATAAAACACTAATAGTAAAAAATTAAATATTGAAGTTAAATTTTATAAATTAAGTAAAGGATAATAATTTCTAGGTTAAGTTATAGTAATTAAAGAAAAATATAAATCTTATTTTATTCTTAATTAATTTAAAATCAAATTGAATTAGTTAAAAAGAAACTATGTTTATTATAATAGCCAAGTATTTGAGAGTAATATTCTCTATTTACTAGAATGATTTGAATTAAAAGATTAAGGAATTAAAATAAATAAATAAGAATCCAATTAAATAAGTTGTAAAAAACAAGAGTACCTTAATTTAAAAGAGTGCGTTTGCGTTTGCGAGGGGTGGTGCTCACTTCCAACTGCATCACCATACATATTTCATTCAGTGAAGAATAATAAGAATAATAATAAATATTTTAAAATCAAAATCTACAATGTTTAATATTTAAAAAAAATAGTTTTACTTTTTATTAAAATATAAACTTTACATCTTCAACGAAATTTAAACTTGTAAATTTTAAATAAAATATAGAAATTTTACCTATTACCATATTATTATAATTCATTATAATTGTTAATAGCTATAATTATGAGCTGGCAAAATATATTTTCAATTAAATAAAACTCATACTTTATAAGTTATCAAATTTAAATTTAGTTAAAAATTTTATGAAATCCATAAGAGAAAAAGATAAATATGAAAATAAAATTTTGCAAAAATTGTAAAATAAAATACTACCTCAAGAAGGATATTTATTTTTTCCTTCATAAGTAAGAAGTCATCTTGATTGCATCCAATGCCGCTTTGCACCTTTGTTTAGAAAAAAGAAATTAAAAAAATTTAAAAAAAAAAACTCAATCAAAAGATATATTAATATTATCTAAAATAAAAAATAAGTATGAAATTCATTTACTACATGAATATATAAAGACTGCTAATTAATTTATGACATCAATTATGTATGAAAGCTTTCCCTTCCTTACTCTTTTCATCAGATGCCTTGGATGAATTCCTCAAATTTTATTGCCAAGGCTGCAATTAATATTAGCTAATTATTTTTTAAAATAAAAAATATGTAAATCTATTAATTAAGTGATATGTATCAATCATAACACAATACAATTAATCTTCAAGTAAGAATACACACAAAAGTGCGGTTTGACTCGATATTAATTAGGTGATATACACTAATTGCAGTACAATACAAGTAACTTTCAAGTAATGATACACACAAAAGTACAATCTGACTCGAACTTATGATCTCTTATAAAAGAAGAAATGCATTAACTATTCAACTAATTAAATAATTAATTAAGTATACATGTATACCAAACAAATATATATATCCTGCTAATAGATATTTCGTTAATTAAGTTATCAATTATTTATCTATTGGATGGATATCTATGTACTTCTATCCTTCTCTATAATAGTATGAATTCAAATCAGATTATACATCTCATGACATATGATTTAATGATTAAACTGTATGAATTTTTACTAACAAAACTTGTACTTGAGAATTTCTATTATTAAGTACATATTATAAGATCAATAATAACACACATTGTAATGGCCCCAGAAATTCAAAAGGAAATACATATAATAATCTAAGTGCGGAAGCAAAATAAAAGATTAAGGTTAACATTCCTTACACAATAACTTAAAAGTACTAAACAACATCACGGAATAAGTTCTCAAAAAGAAATACGAGAAATGAGAAAAATAATGGAAACTATAAAGCATCTAGCATCTACTCGCCGTCTTCTTGTGGATCGAGCTTGGGAACCAGGTCCTCCTGATCTGAAATGGTTAAATAAAGAATGAGCTACACTAGCCAAGTAAGGACATCACACTACATCACTGTCACAGAAACAAATGTTGGTAAAAAATCAAAAATAACCAATGGAGCACAAATTTTAACCCAATACATTTATTTAAAATAAAACCATTTACCCTTTTTCTTACCCTTGGAGAACCTGTAAAAACAACCTATAAAGACAATAACATCATACAGATCACAATTTCATGCATAATCAGTAACATAAAACATATCATAAATCCGTATTTATTAACAATAACTGATTATCACCGTTTCTCATTTTCACCAGCCTACTAATATCCATAGAGATCCACAGGGGTGTTCCCGCTACACGTGAACCATTCTCCTTAACAATCTCAATTCCAGGGTCGTCCCTATACCCCATCCAGTATGAGCGCCAAGACATTAAACCTCAATACCCTGTCCGGTATGAGCGCCAAATGACCAAGTCTCCATAACCCATCAGGTATGAGACAACATTCACGGTAGGGTTCCCTATGAACCCGGTCCGTCCACCATCTCTCAGGATATCTAGTGAGGCTGTCACCTTATCTATTTTTTATTAGTCTCTGTTACCAAGTTGAACATAATCACATAAATAATAAACATGCACCTGATAATACAATCATATCGTAAATTCTAAAATCACACAGTGGTCAAGTAAGACAGTAATACATGCATTTAAAACCATA
Organism: Carica papaya; assembly: GCF_054855325.1. Taxonomy (NCBI): domain Eukaryota; kingdom Viridiplantae; phylum Streptophyta; class Magnoliopsida; order Brassicales; family Caricaceae; genus Carica; species Carica papaya. The sequence continues at coordinate 17,541,108 of NC_142317.1, forward strand.
GAAGAGATAGACCAGATACCATAATGCATTTAAACTGTAAAATAAATCAAGCAGGAATTAACAGAGCATAATGTCCAGTTCGGGCTCCATTAGCAACCTTAATTAATTATGCATATCTATTAATTTGCACAAAATACAGTATTACCATTTATTCAAACTTCAATTCCATGATAGGAAATAGGGTGAGGGGTCCTTACCTGACTCGACGTCAAAAACTAGATTGTTACTACGCCTACGGGTGGTCCCTGGGTTCCCTGAATTTTTTCTCGGGAACTGAAATGTGCTTACGGTACCTACACATGTCCCAAATAACCCAAAAATAAGACCCAGGGCCTACTCGATCAATTTTAGAATTTCGGCACGGCGGCTCTGCCATGCTCCGGGCGCCGCCGCTTGCGGCGGCGATCTGCCTCAGATTGGCTATTTTTGGCCGAATTCAGCCAAACTTGCTTCGGTTCCTGTGAGAAAACACACTTAGGGCCCTCGGTGCGCCGATAAAACGTAGAAAATCGAAACTCACCGACGGTGGGGCTCTCCGGTGCGGTGGCTCCTCTGGCTCACGTTGCGGTTGGGTGTTTTGCTCAGGTTAACCTGTAAAGGAGGGAATCGTGATCACAATGGTGGAAAAATCACATTGAACTGGAATCTGGAAGGGCCTCATCGGAGGTGAAAACTGAAACACCCTGCGGCGACGCCGCTGAGCTTCGGCGGTGTTTTCCAGACAATTAGCAGGTTCTTTCACTCCGATTTGGCCATGGTTGGGTTTGAAATCAAATTCTGAGCAAAGAGTAGAATATTTACCTCGTTTGGCGGTCAAAAATTACTCCGGTGCTGCGGCGATTGACGGCGGTCGGCTCCCCGGTGGCTGGGCTGTCTTCTCCGGCGAGGGGCTCTGGCGGCTAGGGTTAGGATTTGGGTGCAGATGGGGTTATTTATACCCATCCGCTTTTGATCTGAGCCGTCCATCGCTTTTAATTTGGACCGTCCGATCGCGATTAAATAGGGAGTGAATCTGGACCGTCCGTGCGTGATTCAATCTGGGACGTCCGTGAGCGATGCAATCTGGGCCGTCTATGCGCGTTTTTGTTCTGGGTCGTCTGTGCGCGCGGGAATGGATCTCAGCCGTTCGATCGCGCGTACGCAGATTGCCCACGTGGCTCCCTCCCTCGTGGCCTCCCGCGTCAACGTCTCTGCCACTTGGCGCGTCCTAGTTGGTCGGGGCTGCTGACCGGGCAGCCGACGTGGCGTAACTTTTCTAACTTGCATTTTGACTCCCGGTTTCTAATTTTTCTTTCAAAAATATCCCCAGAACCCAAATTTTCACCCCTTTTTCCTAAAATTATTTTCAATTAAATCCTTAACCAATTTTTTTACCCCTTTTTATTATTATTATTATTATTTTCATTAAAATAAAATAAAATAAAATAAATTAAATTAATACATATTTATATTTATATAGAATTAATAAAAATAAAATAAAATAAAAATAATAAAAATAATTGGGTGTTACACACATAAATACTCCAAATTAAAGAGTTTTGAGCTGTGATGATTCGTATTAATTATATACCTAGAGGAGGCTCCTTTAATCTTGAAACAAAGTTAAAATTTTTTAGGAAAATCTGCATCAGATACTTTGTCCTTGCAAATTAAGAGAAGAAGACCAAATAAATAAAACCCATTAACTAGTCAAATGTGGTTAATAACTACTCAGATCTATATTGAGATATATGTTATGTACACATACAAAGCTTTAATCATGTCTGATAAGGTGATTTCACATTCAACTACGAAAGTGGAGAGCAGATCAGAGAAATAATTAGGACCGCAACCAGGTACTCTGTTAATTTCATATGCTATTCCAAAAAAGTGATCAACCATGCTCTTTAACAAAAATCGAATGCAAATCAATCAACAATATCGATATATATACATGATTGGTAAACATATAAGAAAAATATAGATAAGATGTTAAGCACTAAACCTCTTGTTCCATTGAGTGGATTACGTCGAGGAGCTGCGTGCTTCAATCCATCCTATTCGAAATGGTTGGAGAAGAGAAAAATGGTTTTGCCCAGAGAAAGGAGATTGTTTTTTTTTTTTAATCTGCAGTGCTCATTTGAGTCCCCATCAATCACCTTTCATTATTTATTAAAGCCTCAATTCTGCTCATCAATCGTCAAATACTGTAGTTTAAAAGTAAATGTATGTCATTTTATTTATTCATTTGTATGAGATTAAATACTTTATTCAAGTTAAGTTCTACTTTGTTATTTGATTGACCTACAAAATTAGTTGTATTTCTTACTACTATGGTATTAATTTATACAATATAAGTTAATACAATAATATTCATTACAACATTTACTTTTTTAAAGAAAAAATAATAATCCATTAACAATAAAAACCATTTTGCTTAAGCAAGTTAACAAAAAACTTAGGCTCATGAATAAATATATATCTTTCAATAGTCCATACTACATTTCTAGCTAAGTTATATACTATTCGATTAAACTAAATCTAACTAAGAAGAAAAGAAACAAAATACGAAATGAAAGCTTAAACATCCTCAAGTAACAACCTAAACTTTAGAAAAATATTCATCAAGTTTAAAATTTGTACCTGGTACCCTTAAAAATGATTCTATTACAGCTAAAAATGAGATATTAGACGATATAATTTTAGTGATTGATTTAGACTATCACAAAAGTTGAAATGTTGCTCGGTAATATGCAACAACTAAAGAAACGTATATGTCCATTTCATGCCCACCCTATCTATTTCTTTACTTGAAAAAAAAAGAGTTTAACTTTTATATCAACAAAAAGGAGTACAGAAAAAAAATTAAAAATAAAATAGTTCTTCTTTGTCTTGAAACCTAAAGAAAATGTGATCTACTTAGTTGCAAGATACCAAAGCTTTTATTTTTGTGTTGTTTGCATTCCATTGTAGTCACCATCAATCACCTCTCATTATTCACTGAAACGTCAGTTCTCATAATTGGTTATCAAATACTATATTTTAAACAATAAATATACATCATTCGATTCACTTATTTATTATAATATTAAATAATTCATTCAAATTAGGTTCTATTTTATTATTTGATTGAATTATAAATATAGTAGTATTTATTTTTAATACTGAATCAACTTATACAATGGAAGGCAATACAATAGCATCCAATATAACATTATTTCTTTTAAGATAAAATCATTATTCATTAACAATAAAAACTATCATGCTCAAGTAAATGACCAAAACCATCATGCTAAAGTAAGTGAAGCAAAAGTTGAGGAGGTTCATGAACAATTATCTATCGTTTAGAAGTCCATACTCATCTCTAACTAAGCCATATATTATTCTTATTATACTTTTGAATCCAATGAAGAAAAAAAACAAAATGCAAAATGAAAGCTTAAACATCCTCAAGTAATAACCTAAACTCAGAAAAATATTCATGAAACATAAAATTTACACTTGGTACAAAATTTACCATATAACTAAGTAAAACAAAATCTATACTAAATTAAATGCATAAAACATGTGCAAAGAGGAGAAGGTCACAAATCTTTTTTTAAAAAATAAATGAATAAATTTAAATAAGTTTGAAATATATAAAATTGAGTTTGATAAGTTATGCGAATAGCTTGTTGAAAATTTAACACTTTATTCTATTTAATATATTTAAGAATATGTTTAATATACTGTTGAAATATAATTATGTCTTGTAATATTACCTAGATTAGTAAAAATATATAATATATATAATTTATTAATATATAAACAAGTTAATGAACTTGTAAACCAAATTCCTTCATATTTGAATTTGGCTTTATACTTTAACATTTTGGGACCATATTAAAATATGAAAAGAAGATTTTATTAATTAATAAAGATGAAAATGAAGATGGTATCTATATTTACATATATATATATATATATATTTATGAATAAATATGATAGAATCAAGAAGGTGTAAAGGGGAAAGGTTAGAAACTTCAAAAAAGATACTTATAATTGGGAATTATATAAATATATAATGTGTGTGTGTCTACATATATATATATATATATAACCTTCTCAATTTATCTATATATATATATAGGTGTGCATGTGTATATAGATAATGTTTGTACGTATATCACGATACTAATTGTACTGAATATCATAATAATAAATAAACAATTCGTATAATCATATAATATATTTTTATAGATACAGATAATTAATGTTGTTGTATGAACGTATTGGGCAGCAGCTTTGTTGAAGCGTTTATTTGGCTACCTTTGACGGAGGACGTGAAGATCACCGTCGAGACAGAACTCAGTGAGTAAACACGACCACTAATCACAAATGAATTTCATACTTATCGGTGCCACGTATGATTTGTGCCACATATGATTACTCATACACCATCATATATATGAATTTATTGTTGATTTATATATATACACGTGTTAAGGCATCTGATGAAAAGAGTAAGGAAGGGTAAACTTTCATATATAATTGACGATGTCATAAATCAAATCAATTAGTGAATATAGTAAATGAATTTCATACTTATTTTTTATTGTACATATTATTTATATATTTCTGTACTGAGTTTTTAAAATTTCTTTTTAAAAAGGTGCATAGGCAATGAATGCAACCAAATATGAATTCTCAATAATGAAAGAAAAAATAAAAATCCTTCTTGAGGTAATATTGTATTTTATATATTTTATAAAATTTATTTTCATATATATCTTTTTCTCTTATAGATTTCGTAAAAATTTTAATTAAATTTAAATTTACAGACTTATACAGTATAAAATATTCTATATTTTTAATTAAAGTTAAACTCATAAATTTTAAATAGAACATAAAAATTTTAACTATTATGATATTGTTATAATTTATTATAATTATCAATGGGTATAATTATGCAGCGGGCAAAACAGATTTTTAATGAAGTAAAACTCATGCTGTATAAGTATGCAAATTTAAATTCAGTTAAAATTTTCACAAAGTCTAAAAAAAAAAAAGATATCCATGAAAATAAAAATTTATAGTATATATAAAATAAAATATTACCTTAAGAGGATTTTCCTTTTTTTTCTTCACTAATGAGAATTCATGTTTGATTGCATCTAATTCTTCCATGCACTTTTTTATTCAAAAAAAGAAATTTAGAAAAAAAAAAATCAGTAAAGAGATATATTAGTAATATCTACAAGAAAAAATAAGTATAAAATTCATTTACTACATGAATATATAAAGACTATTAATTGATTTATGACGTCAATTGTATATAAAAGCTTATCCTTCCCTAATCTTTTTATCAAATGCTTTAACGAATTCCTCACATTTCAATGCCATTTGACAAGCGCGAAGGCTACAATTAATATCAGCTAATTATTTTTTTAATAAAAAAATTGGGTACATCTATTAATTAAGTGATATGCATCAATCATAATACAATAGAAATAATCTCCAAGTAAGAATACACATAAAAATATAGTTTGACTCGGGATTGGTCAAGTGATATACAATAATTATAATACAATAAAAATAACTTTCAAATGATGACACACATAAAAATATAATCTGAATTGAACTTATAATCTTTTGTAAAAGAAGAAACACATCAACTATTAAACTAATTATTTAATTAATTAAGTATACACATATATAGTTAATTAAACTAATAATTATTTATCTTTTTGGTAGATATCTAAGTATTTTTGTTCTTATCTATAAGACTACGAGTTCAAATCAGACTATATATCTCATGATGTATCATTTAACTATTACTTGAAAATTTTTATTATTAAATATATATTTTAAGATCAATAATAACACACATAAATACTCTAAATTAAAGAGTTTTGAGCTGTGATGATTAGTTTTACTTATATATCTTGAGGAGGCTCCTTTAATCTTGATGTAAAGTGTACAAATCTTAGAAAAATCTGCATTAGATACTTTGTCCCTACAAATTAAGAGAAAAAGACCAAATAACTAAAACCCATCAATTAATCAAATATGGTTAATAACTACTCAAATCTATATCGAGATATATATTATGTACACATACAAAGCTTTATCCATGTCTGATAAGGTGATTTCTGATTTAGCCAAGAAGGTGGAAAGCAAATCATAGAAATAATTAGGACTGCAACTAGAATCTCCTTTCATTTCATACACTGCTACAAGAAAGTGATCTACCATATCCTTTAACAAAAATTGAATGCAAATCAATCAATGACATTGATATATATACATGATCGGTAAATAAGTAAGAGAAAAATAGATCAGATCTTAAGCACTAAACCTCTTGTTCCATCGAGTGGATCATGTAGAGGAGTTGTGTGCTTCGATCCTCCTATTCAAAATGATTGGATAAGAGCTGTAACAACCCATACTGCCGTAGGGAGTTGGGGTATCATAAGAACTTATATTCCTAGCGCGAAAAATACAATAAACTTCTATCTCCAAATAAAAATAAGTACGTCCAAGCATAGTGTTCACATCCCTCGTCAGTGAGGGTTAATCATTACATCTATCTAATATTAAGAAAACATCAAATTAAAGTTTGTGTAATTCATCCTTTCTTACACGTGCATCACAGAGAACACTGTCTCTCCTCACCCAGATCGGCTCCCAGAGTTTGTTTGTTCTGTTGTTAATCCCATTCCTACTTTCGAACAACATCACTTTCACCCTCATAGAGAATATTATCTCTGCTCACCTAGATTTTCCTCCCATAATTTTATATTTATTATTTTTGTAATCCCTTTCTAGTTTATTTCCCTATCTCTGCTCACCAATACCACCATTTTCCAAACAGACATTAAGAGAATTAAATACAAAAGATAACAGAATAATAATTCGTAAACAGACATCAGATTCATACCACTATTTCCTTTTTTTTTATTTCCTATCCCTCTCCCGTTCTCATCCTTTCAATTTTCCTCCTATGTTTCTAGCATATGTCCTCTGTCCTCTCCTCATAGCTGTCCACACAATAATTCCATCATTTTATCCGATCTTCTATTATCCTTAGATCTCACTCTCCATTTTTTTTTGTTTTTACTCCTGGTTCTAATCTAATTTCAAGAAAATTTCCCTATTCCTAGATCAACTCATTTCTTCCCAAAAATATCTCAAAGAATTTAGAAGATAAATTCTACTTAAGTGGTCAGAGTCAAATTTCACTTACCTTTGTTATCAGTGACAACCTTGATATGATTGACAGATTCCTCCTTTGTTCTGCTCTTGATTCCATCACTAGCTGATTAATTTGATTGAATAAATCGTACAAAAACTTCCTCTCAGTTTACCCTAGCTGCGAATTTTCTTCCTCTCCCTCTTCTCCTCCAGCCCGATGTCTTCTTTTAAAATGAAGGACGAACTATCAGAACCGTTAAGGATGGCAACAAAATCCCTCAATTAAATAGAGATTACAAAATAGTTTTTTATAATTGAGGCATAATCAATATTTTTACTTTTAATAATTAAGGTAGAAACTAATATCATCTTCTTAAATATAATTATATATTTATATATTTACTTTTTGAAAAGAAGATTTTTATCTCTTTAATTGATTAAGTAGTAATCAAATTTAGAAATTTTAAAGACTAATGAAGAAAAGAAATCTCTAAACTTTGACTTCTAATAAGCATTCAATTCTCTAAATTTAGATATTTTTTAAGTCCAATCTTATAATATTTTTTTATAGATAACATAATGAAAATAATATTAAAACTCTAAAATATTTGATTACATAAGTTAAAAATAATGAAAATAAGATTTCTATCTCTTTAATTTTTAAATTTTAAAGACAAATATAGAAAGAAATCTCTAAATTTTGACTCCTAGTAAGTATTGAATTCTCTATATTTAGATATTTTTTAAGTATAATTTTGTAATAATTCTTTTAAAAATTACATACTTTAGAATGAAAAATAATGTTAAAACTCTAAAATTTTTTATTACATACGTTTAAAAGTAGATTATGACACTTCTAATTTTTTTCTTTCTTGATGCGTTTGGCTTTTCTTTAAATCTTTCTTTAATGCTATGATTTATATTTATGATGCAATATTTAGATAGAAAACAACAAGATAGTTAGGACAAAATACAATTAGATTACTATATCTTTACCAACACAGTCATAAATTAAATCTTTTGATTCTATTGAATCAAATATTATTAATAAATCATCATTAATCCATATAATTACATACAAAAAGTGATAAAGTTTACATTTTAATAAGATTCAGACTTGTTGTCTTCAAGAAAAATGTAAAAATCTTAACTATTCAAACACCATGTTTATGATAATTTATAAAAATTCTTAAAAACTTCATTGTAGTGTGTGCTTAATTGTAATAAATGAACAATTGTCACAAACTTTAATGGGGGCATTTTTGGTGCATGAAATGCATGTTTCAATGTTAATGGATGTTAGTGGCTATTTTCTCTTTTTCAATGATATCGTCTTATGTTTACCTTTTAAATAGTTAGCTCCTCTACTCTATCATATCTTATTGCTACATTTCTCTATTTCTCTCTCTTTTATCTCTTTCCTTTCACTTTCACTTTTCCTCAAATTTTCTTGAAAGATTTCTAACTTTTACTTTTTTAGTTGTGCAAATTAGTCTATGATCTATAGCTAAGCTTATTGTATCGTATAATTAACATGTCAAAAAACTCTTTTCTATACTCACCTTATCTAATTGACCTATTACAACCTGCAAAGAATTTATCGGTATTGATTTTTAGAAGGTTTCATCCACCCCATCTGCCCAACAAAAGAAAACATAGTTACTTTATAATATTGTTATTGAAAGAGATGAAAATAGATAAAATACTAATAGTGAAAAATTAAATATTGAAGTTAACTTTTATAAATTAAATAAAAGATAATAATTACTTTAGTTAAGTTACAGTAATTAAAGAAAAATATAAATATTATTTTATTCTTAATTAATTTAAAATTGAACTAAATTAGTTAAAAAGAAACTGTATTTGTTACAATAGCAAAATATGCAAGAGTAATTTTCTCCATTTGCTAGAACTATTCGAATTAAAAGATTAAGGAATTTAAAAAAATAAATAAGAATCAAATTAATTAAGTTGTAAGAAGCAAGAGTACCTTAATTTAAAGGAGTGTGTTTGCCCATGCGAGGGTGGTGCTAGCTTCCAACTGCATCACCATACATACCCCATTCAGTGAATAATAATAATAATAAAGATTTTAAGATCAAAATCTATAATATTTAATATTTTAAAAAAGAGTTTTACCAACTATTCAACTAATTAAATAATTAATTAAGTAGACACATATACCAAACAAATATATATATCCTGCTAATTGATATTTAGTTAATTAAATTATTAATTACTTATCTATAAGAGTATGAATTCAAATTAGATTATACATCTCATGACATATAATTTACTGATTAAAGTGTATAAATTTTTACTAAAAAAACTTGTACTTGAGAATTTTTATTATTAAATATATATTATAAGATCAATAATAACATACATAAATATATAAAATTAAAGAGTTTTGTGTTGTGATGATTAGTATTAATTATATACCTTGAGGAGGCTCCTGTAACCTTGAAGCAAAGTTCACAAATGCTAGAAAAATCTGCATCAGATACTTTGTCTCTGCAAATTAAGAGAAGAAAACTAAATAATTAAAACCCATTAACTAGTCAAACGTGGTTAATAACTACTCAGATCTATATCGAGATATATATTATCTACACATACAAAGCTTTAGTCAAGTCTGTAAGGTGATTTCAGATTCAACTACGAAGGTGGAGAGCAGATCAGAGGAATAATTAGTATCGCAAACAAGTACTCCTTTCATTTCATATGCTATTCCAAAAAAGTAATCTATCGTACCCATTAAAAAAATCAAATGCAAATCAATCAATGGTATCGATATATATACATGATCGGTAAACAGATATGAAAAAAATAGATAAGATGTTAAGCACTAAACCTCATGTTCCATCGAGTGGATCATGTCGAGGAGCTGCGTGCTTCGATCCACCCTATTTGAAACGATTGGAGAAGATAAAAATGGTTTTGCCAAGAGATGGCAGATTGTTTTTTTTTGAATCTGTAATGCTCACCGAAGTGGCAGAGAGTTATAATGAGTTTAGTATTGAAAATAAATTGGTAATAATCTAGGTCATTTCTAGTGATTGATATTTAGGTTATAGATATTCTATGCATTAATGAACTTACATATTTTTGTATTTTGTGTTCTGAGTTTGGATTAATCTTGCGAACAGTTTTACGGGAAAAAATATTTTCTTTTATAAAAAATATGAGTTTAATTTAATCCATTTATAATATTGTATAAACAAAAAAAATGGGTTTTCTCCAAATAAATTACTTCAACTGATAAAAGACATTATATTGGCACCTTTAAGAACGGTTAATTGCTACTAAAAATTAGACAATAGATGATAAATTTTACCAGCAGATTTATATTGTCACTAAAAGTCAAAATGCCATAAAGTAAATTTGCAGTAAATAGAGGAAGACATATCCATTTCATGCACAACCTGTCTATTTCTTTATTTTTAAAAAAATTATTTAACTTTTATATTGACAAAAAAAAGTACAAAAGAAACCGTAAATAGTTTATCTTTATGTTCTAAAACCTAAAGAAAATTCAATCTCCTTTGTTGCAAGACCCTAAAACTTCTCTCCCTCTGTTAGTTGCATCTCATTGCAATCATCACCATCACCTCTCGTTATTCAATCGAGTATTAACCTTATTAGTCATTAAATACTGTATTTTAAACAGTAAATTTACGTTACTTAATTCACTCATTGGTATGAGATTAAATTATTTATTCAAGTTAAATCATATCTTATTATTTGACTAAAGTACAAATGTAGCCATATTTCTTTCTAGTATTGTATAAGTCAGTAAACAATGTAAGTTAGTATAATAACATCCAATACAACATATACTTTTTCCTTTTAAAAAAAATCATGGATAAAAACCATTCTGCTTAAGCAAGTAAACAAAAAACTGAGACTCATGAACAACTATATATCTTTCAGAAGTCTTTGCTACATCTCTAGCTATGTTATATGCTATTTGATTACACTTTTACATCCAATAAGAAGAAAAGAAACAAAATGTGGAATGAAAGTTACTTTTAAATCCAACTAAAAATTAGACAATAAATGACACAATTTTAGTGGGTGATAGAGGTTGTCACTAAAATTCAAAATGTTGCTAAGTAAATAAATATATAGCAAATAGAGGAACCCACTTGTCCATTTCATGCACAATCTATCCATTTATTTGGAAAAAAATTATTTAACTTTTATATCAGCAAAATAAATACATAAGAAGTTGGAAATAAAATAATTCATTTTTATGTACTCAAATCTAAAGAAAATTTGATCTCTTCTATTATAAGATATCAAAGCTTCTATCTTTGTACTAGTTGCATCTCATTGCAGTCACCATCAATCACCTCTCATTTTTTATTAATGCATCAATTTTCCTGATCAATTGTCAAAACACTGTATTTTTAACAGTAAATGTACATCATTTGATTCATTCATTTGTATGAGATTAAATAATTTATTCAAGTTAAGTTCTACTTTGTTATTTTATTGACCTACAAAATTAGTCGTATTTCTTTCTAGTATGGTATTAGTTTATATAATGGAAGTCAATACAATAACAACGATTACTACATTTACTTTTTTTTAAAGAAAATGTCATCATCCATAAATAGTAAAAATCATTTTTGTAAAAACTCGGCCTGAGAGAAACAAACCCAGTCCACCTGCTTCTTAGAATTAGGAAGAGCCAAAATGACGTCGTTTTGGGAAACCCCAAAAATGACACCGTTTTGACATGAAGGAAGGAAAAATACAAGCATGTGAAATGACGTCGTTTTGGTGACAAAAAAATAAAAAAAATATTAGGGCAACTAGAGGCATGTACGCCTCTGGCTACCAAAGAAGAAAAGGAAGAAGAGGTGTGTACGCCTCTTCCCTTCACTGAAGAAAGAGGAAGAAGGCCGTATGGGGCTCTCCTCTCTCTAAATATAAAAATAGTGAGAGAGCGAGCCATGGAGGAGAGATCCCATTCATGAAGAGAAAAAGAGCGTATGTAGAGAAAGAAAGTAAATCGAAGAAGAAGACCGGCGTGCGGCGAAAAGGGTCGTCCGTTGCACGAAACTAAATGTTGGATCTAAGAGACCGATCTGTTTGCATCAAAAATAGGAAGCCAAAAAAAGAATACTGCAACAGCGTGCAGTGGGAGATGGAGACCCGTGTAGTGCCCAGGTGTGACTTCACAATTTATGGTGCGTTCCAGACCCGATTCCACAAGATCTGTGCCATAGTTGGATGCACGAATAGTTCTATGGTGATCTCTAGCCGAAATGTAGTAGTTTGTTACTAGTTTTGGTGGCGTGTTTCGTTTCTAGTAGCCGCACGTGAGGCGAATGGCACTCCGGCAGTGGCGCGTGGTGAACTGGTAGCACACGCATGGTGACACGGGGTGACTCTAGAGAATGGGATTGCATGCCCAAGGTAAAACTAGTTTTATTGGGTTTGTTTCTAAAAATTTCTCATCGTTTACTACGCATGTTATATATTTATGAATGAGGAAATTAATCAGGTAACAACGGAGATTTATAGGAGAGCGTAGACCCAAGTCAATAAGGATTCTGACACTTTTTCTGACTCGACTGTAGGTAAGAGATTGGGTTAGTTTAATTTAGAGGCCCCCATGTTTTTATGAAACCTTATTTTCTGTTGAGATGACTTGTTTATAGACTTTATGAACTTTTCATGTTTTCCACTACGAGTTATGTGAACTCATCATATTCGCATGTGCACAATTGCATATGATTGAAAACCTACATGATGTTGTGTATGATGTATAATTGTGTATTCATAGTTACTTGTATGTATATGCAGATTTTATTCATGCTAGTTATCGAGTTATAAATGTGTGTGACGTATATATATATAAATGTATAATTATAAGTTGTGCCACGTGTGTATGTATGAGTGAACAATTTGTATGTGTCTGCTTATGGAATATATATATGCCTTGTTTGAACATACAAGTATACTTATGTTATATGTATTGCGTGTTTATATATATACTTATTTGAGTCCATAACTGTGCATATAAAGTGTATGTATTGTGCTTATTATGTAGGCTTTTTTATGCATAATATATATGATATATAAGTAGGTGCATGTCTAAGTAGGTCATCTAGTAGCAAACCTAATCACTAAAAGAATAACATAAGAATCTTTAAAAGACGAAAAAATTTATTTAACCGGTATCACCAAGGGGTGTGTGTGTGTGTATAGCCTTTTGGCATGTGACTATGGTGAACCCTACCCGTGGATACGGCTTCAGCCAGACAAGGCGAAGTGATAAGAACTGGAAACTGTATACTGTGTACTGTAAACTATATACTGTGAATTGAACTGTAATGTATTCACGTGGTAGAGAGAATCCTTACTGTCCTCGTTGATGCCGGCAGAAATGACATCATGTAGTGAAACTATTCTTAATAAAATATGAGCTGATAGGAAGTCATGAGTGAAGTTTACGATACTAAAATACTGAATTGATATCTACTGAACTGCTTACTACTTAAATTATGATACTGAATACCAAATTATGTTATTTATGGAATTGTTATGCCCTGAGTTATGATACTGAAATAAAAAATTCTGAATGTTTATTAAATGAACTGATTTAGAAGATTTGGTGATTGAGTGTGTGCATGTCTTTATTATGGGCACTGCTCCTTTTCCTTAGTGAGTTCGTGAAGCTCACCCCAATTCACACCCCCAATGCAGATTAGTCAAGATCAAGAGTAAGTTCAAGGTCGAAGGAAGACTTTGAAGAATCTTTAGTAATAGTAAGAATTCATCTTATAAAGTCAGTTAATTATATGATATCGATGTAATGTAAAGAATCTTGTACACCTTATGTCTTGTAATTCCGTATAGGGATGATTGAATCTTAGGTTTTTGTTTATTACTGCGTAAATTTTATCAGGCTATATGTGTGGATTAATGCTCATTTCTCTATGGAGAAAACGGGTCGTTACAATTGGTATCAGAGTTCACGTTCCTCGGAACCATCCCTTATATCATGAGGTTTAGGATTCCTATAAGGTTTAAAGTCAAAAGAAATTAGATAATACACACCTTATGAGATGTTTTGGAACTTCCTCCAAAACATCCGCGGATGTGAAGTAGGATTATAGTCCCAAAAGCCTGAAAGGATAGAAGTTACAAGAGTTAGAATATGATGAATCTAGAGATCCAAGAAGTAGGGCTTCACTCCAAAGCTAACTGAAGATGGTGAATAAGCAATAACCATAATCTATCATATTACATAAAACTATAGAAAGCTTAAGTACTACCAAAGGAGATTACCTAGTAGGAGCAAGTTGATAAATTTTTGGGGAAGACTACAAATTTCCCTCAAGTCGGGAAATGAGTTTTAAAATAGGAAGATTCCCCAAAGTGAGAAAAAAATCCCTCGAATGGGAAAACGACCTTTGGTGGGAGAGAATTCTCCTAAGTGGAAGAAAACCCCCCAAGTAAGTGGGTTTTGGAATGTCCTTTTATATAATCAGATAATTATTGTAATATTCTAAAGGGTTGAATGATAAAAATCTTCTCTCATCCTTGATGCATCCAATATAACATTATTTCTTTTAAGATAAAATCATTATTCATTAACAATAAAAACCATCATGCTCAAGTAAATGATCAAAACCATCATGCTCAAGTGAAGCAAAAACTGAGGAGGTTCATGAACAATTATCTATCTTTCAGAAGTCCTTATTCATCTCTAGCTAAGCTATGCATTATTCTTATTATACTTTTGAATCCAACTAGAAAGAAACAAAATGCAAAATGAAAGCTTAAACATCCTCAAGTATAAACCTAAACTCATAAAAATATTCATGAAATATAAAATTTATACTTGGTACAAAATTTACCATATAATTAAGTAAAACAAAATCTGTACTAAATTAGATTTTAGGACAAAAAATTTGTATCATAGTGCAACACTAAGAAAAAAAAAGAAAAGATTAAAACCTTAAGATTTAGATGTAACACCGTAGTTTTAGAGCTTTATTAAGACTTAATACAAGCTCAAAACTTCATAGTTGTCTTAAGAAAGGTCTACAATGTGAAAACAGTTTTAAAACGCTACACAACCTTTTGGCAAAGCTATCTTGTAACCTCATAGGTATCTCAAAATAACTCTACAAGCCAAAAGTTTCCTTATCCTCAACTACACTTGAACCTTAACATTGTTTATCCCAAATTAGGTGAGTAGTAATGAAGCACTACACAAGGACCCATGAGTTTCCCTTCTTAATGTTATCATGACCATGATGCAATACATTTTGGTTTTATCTAAGAAATACCTTAAAAAGAGTATTACTACCTCTTATACAACATATTAGAGAAATTAATATTACTTTTAGACTGTTAAGTAAAGACATTAATTGAGAACAATTGAAAATGCTATATCATTTGTTGGATAAAATGATCTAGTAAATCCTTAATTATATATTTTTATAAATATTGAACCTTTCAACATGAATTTCATTAAAATTTCTTGCCCCAATATATAAATTACTTAAATCTCACTTAAGTTTGGTTATTAAAATTTGATATACATAAAAAAAGCATATATCATGTAAATTAAAGAATAAATTTTTGCTTCCTAGTAATACTCTATTGAACTCTCTATAGTACTATCAAATGCAACAAACTCCTTACAAGATACAAGAGATGGAAAATGGTGATTTTATACATTTCAAAAGTTGGGAATTAAGCCCATTAAAAAATTGATGTTGTTTGATTACCGTTGCACCCATTGTGGACCATTTTTTCCTGGTAGGGTCCTTGATTAAAGTCACGTGGTCAAATCCTTTGCTGGCTCCAAAACCATAGTTTCTTTGGGAAACTCAAGTGCACGAGCCACAATATTCGCTAGGGGCAACTCCTAGTAAACTCCCTTACACAGTGTCATCCCATATAACATTTTGAATATGAATATCCCTAGTGTCCACCAATCAACCGTGTTTTTATGCCTTTCACCAGACACAATTTCTGGTGCAAAGTACTCATGGGTCCCAACAAAAGACATTCATTGGACATTGATTGACTCTGTGATGACTTCCACAATGGTGTGATGTGTTGACTTTTTTTCTATTTGTGTTGGCTAGGGTGTAAGCAGGAGGCTACTGTAGGTGCGATATAATTGGGTAGAATGCATGATGAATTTGAAAAGTTGGGTTGCTCATCAAGATAACATTTTTTGTGTGTTTGATGATGCATTTTGATCAGAAATTATATGGATCATTGATGTGGAATTATCGTCTTTTTGTGAGAGATTGAAGGCAGTCAATGAAATGTGGCATCAAATCTTAATAACACATTTTTGGGCTTTAAATCACGGTAAACTATCCTCATCATGTGTAAGTATTCTATGGCCACTGTGACTTCAGATGCATAACACTTGTGTAAAAAAGAGAAGATCACAAATCTTTTAAAAGAATAAATAAATGAATAAATTTAAATGACTTTGAAATATATAAAATTGAGCTTGATAAGTTATGCGAATAGCTTGTTGAAAATTTTAATACTTTATTCTATTTAATAGATTTAAGAATATGTTTAATATACTATTGAAATATAACTATCTCTTGTAATATTAACCAAATTAGTAAAAATATATAATACATTTAATTTATTAATATATAAAAATGTTCATGAACTTGTAAACCAAATTTGTTCATATTTGAATTTGGCTCTTATACTTTAACATTTTGGGACCATATGAAAAGAAGATTTTATTAATTAATAAAGATAAAAATGAGGATGGTATCTATATATATATGCATAAATATGACACAATCAAGAAACTACAAAGGGGAAAGGTTAGAAACTTCAAAGAAGATACTTATAATGTGGAATTATATAAATATATTGATACAATATCATCCTGTTCGAGCTAAATAAATTAAAATTTTTTAAAAAAATTCTAATTACAAACTGATATGGGAGAAATTTGTTTTATTAACTTCATTAACTATAAATTTTATAAATGATTATTACTTGATGATTATTTATCAATTTTCAATTAAAAATACTTTTAAAATTAAAATTATATAGTTTCTAAAATTAACACCTCAACAAAAGAAATTGCAAGATTATCAAACCTAGTTAATGTAAATATAAGTGTTGTATCATATTTGTATTTTATAGCTTGCAAATCCATCATATTTCCTGCTTGGTTCATATCTCAAAAGGAAAAATAATTTACTCTATAATTAAGAAAGGTCTCACTAGGAACATAATTGCAAGATAATTAATGAAAATGCC
Organism: Carica papaya; assembly: GCF_054855325.1. NCBI lineage: Eukaryota > Viridiplantae > Streptophyta > Magnoliopsida > Brassicales > Caricaceae > Carica > Carica papaya. Next base: position 17,558,538 of record NC_142317.1, read on the forward strand.
ACAAAGGAACCAAAAGTGAAACCCCACTAAGCTTATATTTATTTATTTTACATACCCTAAATCTTACGTATATACTAAAATTGCACAATTCAAATTAGAATTGAAAAAGTTTTGAATTTTCAAAAACCTATGGTTTCAGAAAATTGTGAACACTACAACACTAGAGTTTTTTGCCATTTTGTATTTTTTGCCTAAATTTTGTCTATAAAACTAGTTTATCCATGTATATTATAAACTTATCATAAATACAAAGATTGCATAATTTTGGAGTAGAATTAAAGAACTTACAAATTCTAAAAATAAGGTACTGTTGTAAAATGTACTTAACATGCATTAACTTTTTGGCCACATTTTTTTATTTCTTTGGCAAATTTTTGGCTACCAAACTATTTTATTTACATTGTAAGCATTTCATAATACTAAAACTATATGATTACCATTAGAATTGAAGACTACATGAATTTTCAAAAATTGAATGGTGTAACTGAATGTGATTAGCAAGTAGTAATATTTCAGTCATATTTTTTATTTTTTTAGCTAATGTTTCATCATCAAACTATTTCCATGTCTTTTACCAGACATAATTTCTAGTGCTAAATACTTGTGGGTCCCAACAATGTGATGATTTTCATAGCCACACAATGTGTTGCCTTTTTTTGTTTGTGTTGACTAGGATGTAAGTAGGAGGCTATTGTAGGTGTGATACAATTGAGTAAAATGCATGACGAATTAAAAAAGTTGGATTGATCATTATGATAACAACTTGTATTTATGATTGATGATACATTTTGATTGGAAATTATGTGGATCTTTGATGTGGTATTATTGCCTTTTAGTGAGAGATGAAGGTCAGTCAAGTTATTGTGGCTGTCGAATCTTACTAATACGTTTTTGGGATTCAAATCATGGTAAACTATCCCTATCATGTGTAGGTATTCTAAGGCCACTATGACTTTAGATGCATAAAACTTGTGCAAGAAAGAGAATGTCACAAATCTTTAAAAAAGAAAATAAATGATTAAATTTAAATAAGTGCGAAATATATAAAATTGAGTTTGATAAATTATGCAAATAGCTTATTGAAAATTTTAATATTTTATTTTATTTAATATATTTAAGAATATATTTAATATACTATTGAAATATAATTATTTCTTATAACATTACACGTAATAATAAAAATATATAATATAATTAATTTATTAATATATAATAGGTTCATGAACATGTAAACTAAATTCCTTGGTATCTGAATTTGGCTCTTATACTTTAACATTTTAAGATCATATTAAAATATGAAAAGAAGATTTTATTAATTAATAAAGATGAAAATGAAGATGGTATCCATATATACATATATATTTATGCAGAAATATGGTAGAATCAAGAAGATGTAAAGGAAAAATGTTAGGAACTACAAAGAAGATACTTATAATTGGGAATTATCTAGAAGTCGGAGCTGTCTTCACATGTTTTGGGGTCACCTTCGATCCTTTTCATGTGAGATGTTCGGATCTACTGCCTTAGTCCTCCACTTACCTCTACTATATATATATATGTATATATAAATTGTATTAAATCAATTATATTTTATTCAACAAAATATTTTATTTCCAATTATGGTGTCTTCTATAAGATAATTATCAATTTCAAAATATGTGGAATTTGTCTATGAAAATGAAAAAAAGGGTATAGACATACCAAGCAATAGCTTCGTTGAATCGTTTCTTCAACTGCTGTTGATGGAGGAGATGGGGATCACAGTTGGGACAAAACTCAGTGAGTAAATAGGACCACCGATCACAATCCAAACTCACTTAAAGACATGACAAAGATGGATGATCCAATAATTCCAATATTTCCCTCTTTGTCCTTGCTTTTCCTTCCTTATTTCTACTCCCTAGCTCCTTATCCACCACCTTTGCTACAAACCACGATCCCTTTAACTCCATCAGGTAAACACTTCTAATGTCGCTGCTTCCTAACTGCTAGAGAAATCGCAGGTTGTTTAGAGTGATAACGTCAAGACCCTTATCGAATTTTGATGACGGTGTGTGGGAGGAGGAGGAGGTGGTGCGAGTGGTGGTTTTGAGCTTGAACTGGTGGTTGAGTTGTCAAGACAGTCGACGAGGTTTTTAACCATGGTGGTGGTGGTGGTGGTTGAAGGAGTTGTAGAAAAAATGAAGGCTTGAGAGAGGGGGAGAGAGGGAGAAGAACTAATAATAGGAGGAAAGGGAAAAGAGGAAAGGAAGGAGGAGAGGAGATTTTTTTAATGGACCAAAAGAATAGGATTGGGCCATTTGGTGGCCCGTTGGGCCTTGGTGGGTTAATGTGGGCCCATGATTATATCATTGCTTGTTTTTTACTTTTGTTAAGTCTTGACATGGAAAAGTTGTATTTTTTTGAAAAAAAATAATTTTAATGAAAATCACGAGGGAGATCTTGTGAAATAAAGAAATGTCATAAGGTGTCCTGTAATACCTGAGGCAGAAAATTGGCCCATGATAATTTTTCTATTAGATTAATTATCTAAAAATTCTATAAAAATATATATTTAATTTATTTTTTTATTTTATTAAAGTTTTGAGAAAAAATGAATTAGGGACGAGATTTAAAATAATTTTGGGGAAAAGAGATGAAAATTTGAGTTCGAATGGTGTTTTTGAAAGAAAAATTAGAAACAAGGGGTCAAAGTGCAAAAAAAAAAAATTCAGCCATGTGGGACGATCCAGTCAACAGCCTCGACGAACCGTAGCATGCCGCGTGTCAAAACATGCTAATGTCAGCGCCACGCGAGTAATCTGTGTGCCTAGTGATCCGATGGCCCAGGTTTGATCTTGTGTGCGTAAACGGCTTAGATTCGTTCCCTCCTTAAGCGCGATCAGACGAAAGAGATCAATTGTGATGAGTAGTCTAGATTCGCCCACACAATTGGCCTAAAAATGTAAAGATCAGATGACCCTCTTTGCTCCATGTCGACGCAAATGGATGGTCCAGATCGACACAGGATTGGTATAAATACCTCACGTCATAGGGGAACCCAAACCCTAACCATCTGTTCCCGCAAGAGAAGAAGAACCAGGCACCGCACTAGAGCCATCGCCGACTGTCAAAAAAGGTAAAATTTTCCCCTACCCACTCAGAATTCGATTTCAAACCTCCCTATGGCCATATGGATCAAGAGGGGCAGCGAGTGAGCCAATAATTTTAAGCAAAACCCGGCAGAGTTGCCGCGGCCAAAACCCAAAAATTCCTCCTATGAGCCCCTTCCCGCTTCCTATTTCACATGATTTTCTGATCATTATGTTCACTGTCATTTTCTATGTAGGGTAGCTAAAGCATGAACCCCAGTCGCGAAGGAGGATCGGTGAAGCCGCCGCGCCTAGAAACTCCCTTGCTGGTAGGTTCGCATTTTTGTGATTTTTTGACCAACCAATGTCCTCTAATGTGTTTTTTCACAGGGATACATGTAAAACTTGCCAAAACCAGCCAAAACTGGCTAAGCTGGGGCAAACCATTACCGTGGGCGGTAAAGCCGACGCCGAAGCACGGCGGTGGAGCCGTGTCGAAACCCAAAATTGGCTGGAAAGAGTTTTAGACACCGATTTTGGATTTTTGGAGTATTTTTAGGTACGTGACGAGTATTTTGGATTCCACAGGAAAAATTCAGGAAACCCATGACACGTTAGGAGGCGTAGTAAACAGTGCAGCGTCTCGAAACACTGATCTAGATAAGGGTCCCTCACCTTATTCCCCGTTATAGTAAAATGAGACTTAACGATATATCATTTTGTATTTTTTGTGAAAATTTAAAAAACCCTAAAAATAACTATAGGTCACTAATGGAGCCAAAACCGGTTAGTTCACAATGGTCTTGATTTCTTGTTTATTTTTTTATATTATTCTACTTGCTTGTTATCATATTGTGCATGTTCTTAATTTATAGTTTCTATGGTCTTATCGATTTATATGGTTTATTCGATTTATCTGGTTACTCGATCCCTTGTTATAATAACTATATCGTCTGCATAAATGTTTTCTAATTAATCTGAAAATATAATATGAGATATTGATATGCGTTTGTTGGTTATTTTGTTGATGGAAATCTTTATGTGAAAGACTTATTAGGTACCTAGGGGAAGGGCGGACAAGTCCAGTACGTAGAAAACCCTACCGTGAACGTTATCTCAGTTGAATAGGGTTGGAAAGCCCCTTACTGGAAAGATTTAGGAGATATCATTTACCCTCATATCGAATGGGGTATCAAGACAATAGAATGTTTGGCACCCATTACCAGACTGGATATAGGGACGACCGGTTAATTGTTAAAATTAGACATTAGGTTCATGAGTAGGAGAACATCCTTATAGACTATCATGAGTACTAGTAAGCAAGTAAGAAAAGAAAATTGTCATCTCTTGTTCTCTTGTGCGTGAAAATGAAAAGTGGTATAGATATAGGTCTTCATAGGTTATTTTTTAGAAAACTCATAATGGTAAGTATCAAACAAAAGTTTTTAAGTTAAATGTATTTAATTAAAGTAAGGGCTCCATTAGTTGTTTTTCTGATTTTTACAAATCTTCATTTTTTCGTATCAGTGAGTAGTGTGATATTCTTATTGGGCTAGTGTAGCTCACCCTTTCATTAACCATTTTAGATTAAGAGAACTAGAATCTAGACCCCGATCAGTAAGAAGGCTGTGAGTATTTTACTTCCCAGACCCCTTTAAGAGCTAGTGGAGGTTAACCCTAAGACATTTATCTATTTTTTTAAAATCATTTAATTACTTCATTTTTTACGAGCCACTTTAGTAGGGACATTTCCATAGCCCTATTGGGCATTCTAATTTACTATGTAAGAAATGTAAACCCTAAAATATTATTTGCTTCCACATTTAAATTATAAATTTATTTCCATTAAGTTTTGACCCTTTACAGTTGGTATTAGAGTCGCGTTCCTCGGAACCATTCGTTACACAAAGACTTAAAAACACCAAATACAAACTATCACTCAACCCTTCCTTATGAAATGTAGGTAGAAAGATATGAGGAGAGGAATTCCCCCATTAAATCGAGCAGTCCAGGATGGTTCACTTCGAGAGGATGTTGACTGACTCTTTGAGATGCTGGAGAGACTCATCTCTACCCAGTAGGCCTGGGAGGAAAGGAAGGAGTTGTCTGACCCTCCCCAACTGCCACAATTTGTACCACCCTTGCAGTGAAAATATCCAGAGCCACCCCGGTACAACCCTGCTCCTTTTACGTATCATTTCGAACCACCATAGTACAATCCAATGCCTCCACCACATCATCTGGCACAGCCGCAGGGCTACCCAATCCCTCCACAGTACAATGTAGTCCCTCTTCCACGGGACCCAGTACTATCCATGATGGACTCAGGCTACATCGAAAGGTACAAAAGACTAAACCCATTTATCTTTGTAGGGATATCCTCTTTTAAAGAGTCCGAGTGTTGGTTAGCTGAGACAGAGAACGCATTTGCGACTCTTTGGGTAGTTCCCGAACGAAAAGTTGTACTTGTCACCTACATGCTTGTTGGAGAGGTAGGTCATTGGTGGCAGCTTAAGCTAGCCACCCTGCTTGTTCCAGTCTCTTAGGAATAGTTCTTGATTGTCTTTAATGCAGAGTACCTCCTAGAGCACCTCCGGTATTTGAAGAAAATGGAGTTTGCACACCTAGTTCAAGGTGATATGACTGTGTCGGAGTATGCCCGAAGGTTATAAGAGTTGGGGCAGTATTCCCCTGAAAGCATGATGGATGAAGGCAGGAAGGTAAGGAAGTTCGAGTGGAGCCTCTGTCCTAAGATTAGACAGCAACTATATGTATTTGAGTTTAGTACCTACTCAGCCACTCTAACTAAGGCACAACTAGTGGAGAGGAACCTTCGCATCTTTCCTCCAGTAGTGGGGAATCCTAGACCCTCAATTTCACACCGAGACCAGCACCCACTACATCGGTTCAGCAGAACAAGAGGACTAGGCTAGTGACTTAAGCTCCTCCTCAGCCTCTAGTAATAGGATGTGGTAGGACTTACTAGTAATGTGGCAAGGATCATGGGGACTGACCCTGCTATCATTTCAACAATACCTGTCGCATATGTAGGAGTGTCCAAAACTACATGACAGAGTGCCCATGAAATCAGAACTAGGTCAGACCTCCTATTTAGGGTAGAGCTTACAATCTCACTCAGCAGGATGCTGAAGCCATCTCGGAGGTGATACAGAGTATATACACTATCTGTAATTACCTTACACATGTTTTGATTGATACTAGTGTTTTACATTCATTTGTCTCACATACTTTTACACAAAATTTAAATGTATCACCTGAAAGACTTGATCTGTGTTGTTTGTGTCTACTCTTGGAAGTAGGACACTACTAAGAGAGGTTATATATAAAACTTGTATTATAAACATAGCAGATAGAAAATTAAGTGTGGATTTGATAGAGATTGACACAGGAGACTTTGATGTAATCCTAGGAATGAACTGGTTAGCAACACACCACGTTCCAGTAGATTGTTTCCACAAGAAACTTATATTCAACCCTCCTAACGAGGAGCTATTTATAAGTTAATAAAAAAAATTTAAATGTTATTTCCTCATGGCAATTTCTTTATTATATAGTGATTTAACTCGGTTGTCTTCTCTATATTAGGCAAACTTAAGAAAGAAGTTTGTATTCATGAGGTCCTGGTAGTACAATGCAAGTAACTTTCAAATAATGACACACATGAACAATCTGACTCGAACTTATGATCTCTTGTAAAAGAAGAAATATATCAACTATTCAACTAATTAAATAATTAATTAAGTATACACGTATACCAAACAAATATATATATATCATGCTAATAGATATTTGGTTAATTGAATTATTAAGTGTTTATCTATTGGGTGGATATCTATATACTTTTATCCTTATCTATAAGAGTACGAATTCAAATAAGATTATATATCTCATGACATATCATTTAACGATTAAACTGTATGAATTTTTACCAACAAAACTTGTCCTTGATAATTTTTATTATTAAATACATATTATAAGATCAATAATAACACACAAATATTCCAAATTAAAGAGTTTTGTGCTGTGATGATTAGCATTAATTATATATCTTGAGGAGGCTCCTTTAGTCTTGAAACAAAGTTCACAAATTCTAGAAAAATCTGCATAAGATATTTTATCTCTATAAATTAAGAGAAAAAGACCAAATAATTAAAACTCATTAACTAGTCAGACGTAGTTAATAACTACTCAGATCTATATCGAGATATATATTATGTACACATACAAAGCTTTAGTCATGTCTGATAAGGTGATTTCAGATTCAACAACGAAAGTGGAGAGCAGATCAGAGAAATAATTAGGAGCGCAACCAAGTACTTCTTTCATTTCATATGCTATTCCAAAAAAGTAATATATCGTACCATTTAAAAAAATTCGAATACAAATCAATCAACAATATCGATATATATAAATGATTGGTAAACATATAAGAAAAAGCTAGATAAGATGTTAAGCACTAAACTTCTTGTTCTATTGAGTGGATCACGTTGAGGAGCTGCGTGCTTCGATCCACCCTATTCGAAAGGATTGGAGAAGAGATAACTGGTTTTGCCGAGAGAAAGGAGATTTTTTTTTTCCAATCTGCAATGCTCATTGCAATCCTCATCAATCACCTCTCATTATTTATTAAAGCTTCAATTCTGCTCATCAATCGTCAAATATTGTAGTTTAAAAGTAAATGTACGTCATTTTATTTATTCATTTGTATGAGATTAAATAATTCATTCAAGTTAAGTTTTACTTTGTTATTTGATTGACGTACAAAATTAATCGTATTTCTTAGTACTACAGTATTAGTTTATACAATGTAAGTCAATACAATAACATTCATTACAACATTTACTTTTTTAAGAAAAAATCATCATCCATTAATAGTAAAAACCATTTTGCTCAAGCAAGTCAACAAAAACCTTAGGCTCATGAATAAATATATATCTTTCAATAGTCCGTACTACATTTCTAGCTAAGTTATATACTATTCGATTAAACTTTTAAATCTAATTAAGAAGGAAAGAAACAAACTATAGAATGAAAGCTTAAACATTCTCAAGTAAGCACCCAAACTCATCAAGTATAAAATTTATACCTGGTACCTTTAAAAATGGTCTTATTACAGCTAAAAATTAGATAATGGACGATATAATTTTAATGATTGATTTAGACTATCACAAAAGTTGAAATGTAACACCCAACATTTCATTATTTTTAATTTTATTAATTATAATTATTATTTTTTATATAAATATAATTATTATTTATATGATTTTAATTTAATTTATTTAATTGAAAATAATTTTGGGGAAGAGGGATGAAAATTTGGGTTCTGGGGGTATTTTTGAAAGAAAAATCAGAAATCAATGGTCAAAACATAATTTAGAAAAGTTACACCATGTGAGCTGCCCGGTCAACAGCCCCAACCAATAAGGACGCGCTAGGTGGCAGAGGTGCTGACGCGAGAGACCACGCGGGGGGAGCCACGTGGGCGATCCGCGTGTGCGCGATCGAACGGCTGAGATCCGTTCCTGCGAGCACGAACGACCCAGATCAAAAACACGCACGAACAGCCCAGATTGTATCACGCACAGACGACCCAGATTGAATCGTGCACGGATGGTCCAGATTGAATCGCGATGAACGGCCTAGATTCACTCCCTATTTAATCGCGATCAGACGGTCCAGATTAAAAGCGATAGACAGCCCAGATCAAAAGTGGATGGGTAAAAATAACCCCATTCGCACCCAAACCCTAACACTAGCCGTCATAGCCCATCGCCGGAGAAGACATCCCAGCCACCGAGGAGCTGACCAATGCCACCGTTGTACCAGAGCAATTTTCGACTGCCAAATGAGGTAAAAATTTCCTCTATTGCACGAAATTTAATTTTAAACCCACCCATGGCCAAATTGGAGTGAAAGAACCGGCTGATTGGCCGAAAAATACTACCGAAGCTCGGCGGCACCGCCGCGGAGTGTTTCAGAAAATGCCTCCGATGAGGCCCTTCCCGATTCTCATTCGATGTGATTTTTCCACCGTTGTGACCACCATTTTCTTCTCTACAGGTTGATCGAAGCAAAACACCCAACCACAACGTGAGCTGGAGAAGCCGCCGCATCGGAGAGCCCCACCGCCGGTGAGTTTAAGTTTTCTGTATTTTTTTGGCCCACCGAGGGCCCTAAGTGCATTTTCTCGCAGGAACCGGTGCAAGTTCGTCTGAATTTGGCCAAAAAAGGCCAAAAACAGCCAATTCGAGGCAGAGTGCCGCTGGTCGTAGGTACCGTAAGTGCGTTTCAGTTTCCGAAGAAAAATTCAGGGAACCCAGGGACCGCCCGTAGGTGCAGTAACCGTCTAATTTTCGGCGTCGAATCAAGTAAGGACCCCTCACCCTATTTCCTATCATGGAATTAAAGTTCAAATAAATAATAATACGGTCCTTTGTACAAATTAAATGGATGTGATTGATTAATTACGGATTGCTAATAGAGCTCAAATAAGATATTATTTTCTATCAGTTACTGTTGATTTATTGTACAGTATAAAAGCATGATGATATCTGGTTTATATATTGTATGGTTTAAATGCATGTATTACTGTCTTACTTGACTACTGTTTGATTTTGGGAATCTAAGATATGATTGCATTGTTGGATGCATGTTACTTATTTATGTATTTATGTTTGATTTGGTGACGGAGACTAAGGACAAACAGGAATGAGATGTGATCCGATAAATGGATAAGATGACAGCCTCACTAGATATCCTGGAAGATAGTGGACGGACCGGGTTCATAGGGAACCCTACCGTGAACGTTGTCTCATACCGGACAGGGTATGGAGACTTGGTCATTTGGCGCTCATACCGGACGGGGTATGGGGACGACCCTGGAATCAAGATTGTTAAGGGAAATAGTTCACATATAGTGGGGACACCCCTATAGATCCCCATGGATACTAGTAGGCTGGTAAAACGAGAAACGGTGATAATTAGTTATTGTTAATGAATACAAATTTATGATATGTTCTATGTTACTGATTTTGCATGAAATTGTGATCTGTATGATATTATTGCTTCTATAAATTGTTTACATAAATTCTCCAATGGTAAGAAAAAGGGTAAATGGTTTTATTTTAAATAAATATATTGGTTTAAATCAACTGCTCCATTGGTTGTTTTGATTTTTTACCAACATTTACTTCTGTGACGACGATATAGTGTGATGTCCTTGCTGGGCTAGTGTAGCTCACTCCTTATTTAACCATTTCAGATTAAGAGGACCTGGTTCTCGCCTGATCCGTAAGAAGGCTACGAGTAGATGTTAGATACTTTATAGTTTCTTCTATTTTTTCTATTTTTCATATTTCTTTCAGAGAATTTATTTCATGATGTTTGTTAGTACTTTTGAGTTATCGTGTAATGGATATTAATCTTAACTTTTATTTCGCTTCCGCACTCAAATTATTATATGCATTTTCTTTTTAAATTTTCGAGGTCGTTACATGAAAAGTTGCTAGGTAATATGCGAAAAATAGAGGAATTCATATGTCCATTTCGTGCCCACCCTATCTATTTCTTTATTTGAAAAAAAAAAATTTGTTTAACTTTTGGATCAACAAAAAGGAGTGCAAAAAAAATTTAAAAATAAAATAGTTCATCTTTGTCTTAAAACTTAAAGAAAATGGATTCTACTTAGTTGCAAGATCCTAAAGCTTTTATTTTTGTGTTGGTTGCATTTCATTGTAGTCACCATCAATCGCCTCTCATTATTTACTGAAGTGTCAGTTCTCATAATTGGTCATCAAATACTATATTTTAAACAATAAATATACATCATTCGATTCACTTATTTATTATAATATTAAATAATTCATTCAAATTAGGTTCTATTTTATTATTTAATTGAACTATAAATTTAGTGGTATTTGTTTTTAATACTGAATCAACTTATACAATGGAAGTCAATATAATAGCATCCAATAAAATATTATTTTTTTTAAGATAAAATCATTATTAATTAACAATAAGAACCATCATTCTCAAGTAAATGACCAAAACCATCATGCTCAGGTAAGTGAAGCAAAAATTGAGGAGGTTCATGAACAATTATTTATCTTTCAGAAGTCCTTTCTCATCTCTAACTAAGCCATGTATTATTCTTATTATACTTTTGAATCCAACTAAGAAAAAAAAAATAAAATGCAAAACGAAAAGTTAAACATCCTCAAGTAATAACCTAAACTCAGAAAAATATTCATGAAGTATAAAATTTACACTTGGTACAAAATTTACCATATAACTAAGTAAAACAAAAATCTATACTAAATTAAATGCATAAAAACTGTGCAAGGAGGAGAAGGTCACAAATCTTTTAAAAAAATACATAAATGAATAAATTTAAATATGTTCAAAATATATAAAATTGAGTTTGATAAGTTATGCGAATAGCTTGTTGAAAATTTTAATACTTTATTCTATTTAATATATTTAAAAATATGTTTAATATACTATTAAAATATAATTATCTCTTGTAATATTATCTAGATTAGTAAAAATATATAATATATATAATTTATTAATATATAAACAAGTCCATGAACTTTTAAACCAAATTCCTTCATATTTGAATTTGGCTCGTTTACTTTAACATTTGTGGACCATATTAAAATATGAAAAGAAGATTTTATTAATTAACAAAGATGAAAATGAAGATGGTATCTATATATACATATATATATATATATTTATGCAGAAATATGATAGAATCAAGAAGGTGCAAAGGGAAAAGATTAGAAACTTCAAAGAAGATACTTATAATTGGGAAATATATCAATATATAATGTGTGTGTGTACATATATATATATATAACCTTCTCAATTTATGAATATATATATGTGTGTGGCTGTGTATATAGATAATATATGTACGTATATTTACCATACTAATTGCCCTGAATATTATAATAATAAATTAACAATTTATATAATCATATAATATTTTTTATAGATACAAATAATTAATGCTGTTGTACGTACGTACCAAGCAGCAGCTTCGTTGAAGCGTTTATCCGACTGCCTTCGACGAAGGACGTGAAGATCGCTGCTGGGATAGAACTCAGTGAGTAAACATGACCACCGATCACAAATGAATTTCATACTTATTGGTGACACATATGATTTATGCCAAATATGATTGCCCATACACCATCATATATATGAATTATATGTTTATATATATATATATATATACACACATGTCAAGGCATCTGATGAAAAGAGTAAGGAAGGGTAAACTTTCATACATAATTAATAACGTCATAAATAATATCAATTAGTGAATATAGTTCGAATTTATTTTTTATTATACATATTATTTATATATTTTTTTACTGAATTTTTTAAAAACTTTTTAAATTTTTTTTAAAAAGGTGCATAGACAGTGAATGCAACCAAACATGAATTCCCAGTAATAAAGGAAAAAATAAAAACCTTTCTTGACGTAATATTCTATTTTATATATTTTATAAAATTTATTTTTATATATATTTTTTTCTCTTATAAATTTTGTAAAATTTTTAATTAATTTTAAATTTACAGACTTAATGAATATAAAATATTCTATATTTTAATAAAAGTTGAACTCATAAATTTTAAATAGAACATAAGAGTTTTATCTATGATCATATTATTATAATTTATTATAATTATCAATAGCTATAATTATGCACTAGGCAAAACATATTTTTAATGAAGTAAAACTCATGCTCTATAAGTATGCAAATTTAAATTCAATTAAAATTTTTACAAAGTCCAAAAGAAAAAAGATATGAATAAAAATTAAATTTCATAGAATATATAAAATAAAATATTACCTTAAGAAGGATTTTCATGTTTTCCTTCACTAATGAGAATTCATGTTTGATTGCATCTAATGCTTCCATGCACTTTTTTATTTAAAAAAAGAAATTTTAAAAAAAGAATACTCAGTAAAGAGATATATTAGTAACATCTGCAATAAAAAATAAGTATAAAATTCATTTACTAAATGAATATATAAAGACTATTAATTGATTTATGACACAATTGTATATAAAAGCTTATCCTTTCTTACTCTTTTCATCAAATGCCTTGATGAATTCCTCATATTTCAATGCTATTTGACAAGCGCAAAGGCTGCAATCAATATCAGCTAATTATTTTTTAGAAAATAAAAATTTAGTACATCTATTAATTAAGTGATATGCATCAATCATAACACAATACAAATAATCTCCAAGTAAGAATACACATTAAAATACAGTTTGACTCGAGATTAATCAAGTGATATAAATTAATTACAATACAATAAAATAACTTTTAAATGATGATAAACATAAAAATAAAATCTGACTCAAACTTATAATCTTTTGTAAAAGAAAAAACACATCAAGTATTAAACTAATTATTTAATTAATTAAGTATACACACATATAGTTAATTAAATTAATAATTATTTATCTTTTGGGTAGAAATCTAAGTACTTTTATCCTTATCTATAAGTGTATGCGTTCAAATTAGACTATATATCTGATGACATATCATTTACTATTAAAATGTATGAATTTTTACTTGCAAAAATTGTAGTTGAGAAGTTTTATTATCAAATATATATTATAAGATCAATAATAACATACATAAATATTCCAAATTAAAGAATTTTGAACTGTGATGATTAGTATTACTTCTATACCTTAAGGAGGTTCCTTTAGTCTTGATGCAAAATGCACAAATCTTGAGAAAATCTACATCACATACTTTGTCCTTGCAAATTAAGAGAAGAAACCAAATAACTAAAACTCATCAATTAATCAACTATGGTTAATAACTACTCAAATCTATATCAAGATATATATTATGTACACATACAAAGCTTTATCCATCTCTGATAAGGTGATTTCATATTCAACCACGAAAGTGGAAAACAGGTCATAGAAATAATTAGGACTGCAACCATAATCTCCTTTCATTTCATGTGCTTCTATAAGAAAGTGATATACCATATCCTTTAGCAAAAATCGAATGCAAATCAATCAATAACATCGATATATATAAACGATCAGTAAACAATAAGAGAAAAATAGATAAGATGTTAAGCACTAAACGTCTTGTTACATTGAGTGGAGCATGTGGAGGAACTGTGTGCTTCGATCCTCGTATTCATTGGATAAGAGTTATAACAACCCATACGGTGATAAGAAGTCGGGGTACCTAAGAATTTATATTCCCAGCGCAAAAAATACAATAAACTTCTATCTCCAAATAAAAATAAGTACGTCCAAGCGCAGTGTTCACATCCCTCTCCAGTGTGGGTTAACCATTATATCTATTTAAAATCAAGAAAACATCTAATTAGAGTTTGTGTAATTCATCCTTTCTTATACGTGCATCACACAGAACATTGTCTCTGTTCACATCCCAGAGTTTGTTTGTTCTGTTGTTAATCCCATTCCTACTTCCAAACAACATCACTTCACCCTCACAAAAAACACTATCTCTACTCACCTAGATTTGCCTCCTAAAATTTTACATTTATTTTGTTTTTAATCCTTTTCTAGTTTGTTTCCCTATCTTTTCTCACCAATACAACCATTTCCCAAATAGACATCAAGAGAATTAAATACAAAAGATAACAAAATAATAATTCCCAAACAGACATAAGATTCAGACCACTATTTTCCTATTTTTTTTATTTCCTATCTCTCTCTCGTTCTCATCCTTTAAAATTTTTCTCCTATGGTTTTAGCATATCTCCTCTGTCCTCTTCTCATAGCTGTCCACAAGATAATTCCATCATTTCGTTTGATCTTCTATTTATCTCCAAATCTCACTCTTCATATTTTTTTGCTTTTACTCCTGGTTTTAATATAATTTCAAGAAAATGTCCTTATTCCTAGATCAATACATTTCTACCCAAAAATATTTCAAAGAATTTAGATGATAAATTCTACTCAAGCAGTGAGAGTCAAATTTCACTTACCTTTGTTCTCAGTGACGACATTAATTTGATTGACAGATTTCTCCCTTGTTCCTCTTTTGATTCCACCGCTAGCTGATTAATCTGATTAAAAAAATCACATAAAAACTTCATCTTGGTTTACCCTGACTATGAATTTTCTTGTTCTCCCTCTTCCCGTGCAACCCAACATTCTCTTTTAAAGTGAAGGAGGAACCATCAGAACCGTTGAGGATGGCAGCCAAATCCCTAAATTAAATAGAGATTTCACTATAGTTTTGGATAATTGAGGCATAATCAATATTTTTACTTTTAATAATTAAGGTAGAAACTAATAATATATGCTTAAATATAATTTTATATTTATATATTTACTTTTTAAAAACAAGATTTTTATCTCTTTAATTGCTTAAGTCGTAATCAAATATTTAAATTTTAAAGACTACTGAAGAAAAGAAATCTCTAAAATTTGACTTCTAATAAGCATTCAATTCTCTAAATTTAGATATTCTTTAAGTTTATTCTTATGATAGTTGTTTTACAGATAACATAATGAAAATAATTTTAAAAATCTAAAAAATTTGATTACATAAGTTCAAAATAATAAAAATAAGATTTCTGTCTCTTTAATTTTTAAATTTTAAAGACTGATGTAGAAAGAAATCTCTAAATTTTGACTCTTAGTAAGCATTGAATTCTCTATATTTAGATACTTTTTAAGTAGAATCTTGCAATAATTCTTTTAAAGATTACATACTTTAGAATGAAAAATAATATAACAACTCTAAAATATTTGATTACATAAATTTAAAAATAGATTATGACACTTATATTTTTTTCTTCTTTTTTGATGCTTTTGGCATTTTTTCAATCTTTCTTTAATGCTATGATTTATATTTATGATGCAATGTTTAAATAGAAAATAATAAGATAGTTTGTTTTTTTATAAAATTAGCTCTATTAATTTCTTCACCACAATATAATTTCTTCATAATCTTATCCTCATATTTGTTATTGTGTTACAAAGTGATCAATTTTAGGTGATCAGGAAATAAAAGAAGAGTTAGAAAATAATTGGTATAAAGAGGAGGAAAAACATAAGGAAATGAAATAGGAAAACAAGAGTTAGAATGGAAGCATTATAGAGGTAAGTTCTCTTTTTTTTTTTCCTAATGCATAACGTACAATTAGGTAGTAATTATAAAGTAGATTCATTATAAACAGTCATATTCTTCCTACGATTCCTAAATTTCAGACCACGAACTAACTCCAATCACATATTTGACTTTCTATGAAATTACCTCTTTACTCTAAATAACATAAAAACATAAAAGTACAATCTAAATTAAATATGTCCAAAAGTATATATGTGTACTTACATTAAGTGATATTAAATCTATCTTGTTCATTCGATTCAATTTTTACTTTTTATGTATTTATTAATAATCCTTTGCATGTTGAATATATTCTATATTTTATTTTTGAACCACTTAGATTTTTAGCTTGAATTCATTGAATGAAATTTTATTTTATAATCCTTCATATATAAGAAGATCAATTAGAATTCAGCTCTCAAAAACATAAATAAGAGAGTTTAAATATCAAAATTGTGATATATTTTTAAATTATAAAATATGGGAGAAATGTAGCAATTAAATTTCTTAAGAAAATAATGAAGCTTGTTTAGAAATTAAAGCAAATGGGACAATTAGATACATATACAAATATTTTAACTTCTAATACTATACTATACTATATATGTTTTTACAATATAGTTTCTCAATGAGTAGTGTAATTTGACCCACAACCTAAAAATTTCTATGTAATTTCTTCATTTACAAATTGAAAATACATACATATTTATGAGGTTAATTTCTATTGTTGTTGGAAATATATTTATTTTTTTATTTTTGATATTTCTTCATTTGTGTGAAAGCATCTTTAGAATCTTATATTACATAAGTTTTTTAGGAGTTCTTCTGACCACGCTTTCTCTTGGAGTTAGCACTTATCATGCAAGAAAAGGCAAGATAAGCTCAAAATCCTCTTCAGCTATTAGAATTTTTGCTGCACTTGGGTCTACAAGTAGAAGCTTAGTGACAAGGTATCCAACAATTGACATGTCTGGAATAACCGTGCTTGCTTCTTGATGAACCTTCCTCTTTTCGTCTCATAGTATTAAGGCCACTTGTCTCTTGATATTTGCCTTTCAACAACTTCAACAGCTCTTGCAGTGATTTTTAGTCTTTTCATCTTATGGCTGCAATAGTAAGCTGTAAAAAGTCCATTTTTAAAATCTTAAGCCGCACTGCCAACATTCCTTCATTATTGCTTATTTTATAAAACATAAACAAGGTGCCATATCCTATTGGATTCAAGCATGACAACTCAGGAAATGTCTACCTAAATATAACTTCTACAAAGGGTTCTTTGGATTAATGAACAAATTAATAACAGTAGAGAGAATATTTAAGCATAATAAACTAACCTGCCATAATAGAGTTTGCCAAGAACCACCATTGTGGTAAGGCCAGGGCTAGCATCAAAAGGAAATGTAGTGAGAAATGTTGAAGATAATGAAGAAATAAATCATAAATAAATAATACGAGAGTATCTTACATGTTCTTAGGATCACTACCAGTGATTATTTGGCACTTTGAACTTCAAGAGCAGGATAACATATTTTGAATGGCATATCTGCTACCAAATCTGCCCATTTCACTTCAATAACATCAAGTATGGCATGTGACTGATCAACTGTTGCCAGACTGCTTACAACATACCACATGTTTCCTAGAGAAGAAAATTGGAAATCCATATATGTTGTCTGTAAGTCTCCAATTAGATAATATTCTTTATTAGGCATCCATTCCACCAACCAAGGAGAAATTTGATCTGGGTAAATGTTGAACTTATTAACTGCATCATTTGAGTACTCCTAAGTCTTGTAACGATAAATATCATTCAGTTTTCACAAATCAATCCAATAATACTCCCTGATGTGGAATGAAAGAACAAGTAGGCAATTATTCAGTGCCTGGATAAGATCAACTGATCCATCTTCTGGAGCAAACATTTCACTTGCACAGAGTAAGGCAGAATAAAATAGTGCTTGCAAGGAAAAAAAAAGGATTAACTAGAGATACCACAAAAAAAGAAAGTAAACAAATAAGATCTCTTAGTTACCAACTTATAAATTTAAATAATAGCCGATTCATGTAGGCTAGTGAGTCTAATTATAATCTGTTGTTTCCACAACATGTTACAAACATACTCAATGCATAAACTAGATCTCTATGTGTCAAACATTTAAGCTATGAATTATCTCAAAAAATATAAGCTATAAACAATACAATCTCCATCATTATGGGGAGTTGCACTATTCGGAAGCAACCAAAAATATAATGAGTAAAATTCTAATAGTTGAACATTTTCTGAATTGACCAGACTGGAATCATGTACTTATTACACCTGCCAGAAACTCACTTGAGAGGCACCAAGATATGATATCTATTTAACTCAAGCTTGTCAAGTACTTAATCCTTGCTTTATTTTCAAACTTCCACTATGAGTCCTACTTTGTTATTTGATTGACCTACAAAATTAGCCGTATTTCTTTCTAGTACGATATTAGTTTATACAAAGTAAGTCAATACAATAACATCCATTAATAGTAAAAACCATTTTGCTCAAGAAAGTCAACAAAAAACTTAGGCTCATGAATACATATATATCTTACCTTTGTTCTCGGTACATTTCTAGCTAAGTTATATATTATTAGATTAAACTTTTAAATTTAACTAAGAAGAAAAGAAACAAAATATGGAATGAAAGCTTAAAAATCCTCAAGTAATTACCTAAACTTTAGAAAATATTCATCAAGTATAAAATTTGTACCTAATACCTTTAAAAATAGTCCTATTACAAATAGAAGTTAGACAATAGACGATATAATTTTAGTGATTGATTCAGACTCTCACAAAAGTTGAAATGTTGCTAGGTAATATGCGACAAATAGAAGAACTCATGTGTCCATTTTGTGCCCACCTTATCTATTTCTTTACTTGAAAAAAAAAATTTGTTTAACTTTTGTATCAACAAAAAAGAGTACCAAAAATAAATAAATAAATAAAATAGTTCATCTTTGTCTTAAAACCTAAAGAAAATGTGATATACTTTGTTGCAAGATACCAAAGCTTTTATTTTTGTGTTGGTTGCATTTCATTGTAGTCACCATCAATCACCTCTCATTATTCACTAAAGTGTCAATTCTTATAATTGGTCGTCAAATACTATATTTTAAACAATAAATATATGTTATTCAATTCACTTATTTATTATAATATTAAATAATTCATTCAAATTAAGTTTTATTTTATTATTTGATTAAAATATAAATTTAGTAGTATCTGTTTTTAGTACTGAATCAACTTGTATAATGGAAGTCAATACAATAACATCCAATATAACATTATTTCTTTTAAGATAAAATCATTATTCATTAACAATAAAAATCATCATTCTCAAGTAAATGACCAAAACCATCATGCTCAAGTGAAGCAAAAACTGAGGAGGTTCATGAACAATATCTATCTTTCAGAAGTCCTTGTTCATCTCTAGCTAAGCTATGTATTATTCTTATTATACTTTTGAATCAAACTAAGAAAGGAAATAAAATGCAAAATGAAAGCTTAAACATCCTTAAGTATAAACCTAAACTCAGAAAAATATTCATGAAGTATGAAATTTATACTTGGTACAAAATTTACCATATAACCAAGTAAAACAAAATCTATACTAAATTAAATTTTAGGACAAAAAAATTGTATCTTAGTGCAACATTAAGAAAAAAAAAAAGACTAAAACCTTAAGATTTAGATGTAATACTGCAGTTTTAGAGCTTTATTAAGACCTAATAGATGCTCAAAATCTCATAGCTGTCTTAAGATAGGTCTAGAATATGAGAACAATTTTAAAACCCTACACAACATTTTGGTAAAGCTATCTTGTAACCTCATAGGCATCTCAAAATAGCTCTACAAGCCAAAAGTTTCCTTATCCTCAACTACCCTTGAACTTTAACATTGTTTATCCCAAATTAGGTAAGTAGTAATGAAGCACTACACAAGGATCCATGAGTTTTCCTATTTGATGTTATCAGAACCTTGATGCAATACATTTCAGTTTTATCTAAGTAATACCTTAAAAAGAGTATTACTACCTCTTATACCACATATTAGAGAAATTAGTATTACTTTTAGACTGTTAAGTAAAGATATTAATTGAGAACAATTGAAAATGTTATATCATTCTTTAGAAAAATTGATCCAGTAAATCTTTAATTATATATTTTTTATAAATATTGAACCTTTCAACATGAAATTCATTAAAATTTCTTGCCCCAATGTACAAATTACTTAAATCTCACTTCTATTTAGTTATTAAATTTTGATATACATAAAAAAAAGCATATATCATGTAAATTAAAGAATAAATTTTTTACTTCCTAGAAATACTCTATTGAACTCTCTATAGTACTATCAAATGAAACAAACTCCTTACAAGATACAGGAGAAGGAACAAATGGTTATTTTATACATCTCAAAAGTGGAAAATTAAGGCCATTAAAAAATTGGTGTCGTTTGATTGCCATTGCACCCATTGTGGACCCTATTTTCCTGGTGGGGTCCTTGATTAATAGTCGTGTGATCAAATCCTTTACTGGCTCCAAAACCATAGTTTCTTTGGGAAACTCAAGTGCTCAGGCCACAATATTCGCCAAGGGCAACTCCTAGTCAACTCCCTTACACGGCGTCATCCCATATAACATTTTAAATATGAATATCCCTAGTGTCCACCAATCAACTGTGTTTCTATGCCTTTCACCAGACAAAATTTCTGGTGCAAAGTACTCGTGGGTCCCAATAAAAGACATTGATTGGACATTGATTGACTCTATGATGATTTCCACAATAGTGTGATGTGTTGACTTTTTTTTATTTGTGTTGGCTAGGGTGTAAGCAGGAGGCTATTGCAGATGTGATATAATTGGAAGGAATGCATGATGAATTAGAAAAGTTGGGTTGATCATCAGGATTACAACTTGTTTTTGTGATTGATGATGCATTTTGATAAGAAATTATATGGATCGTTGATGTGGAATTACCGTCTTTTCGTAAGAGATCAAAGTTAGTCAACAAAATTGTGGCCGTCAAATCTTAATAATGCATTTTTGGGATTCAAATCACGATAAACTATCCCCATCATATGTAAGTATTCTATGGCCACTATGACCTTATATGCATAAGACTTGTGCAAAAAAGAGAAGGCCACAAATCTTTTTAAAAAAAAAATAAATGAATAAATTTAAATGACTTTGAAACATATAAAATTGAGTTTGATAAGTTATGCGAATAGCTTGTTGAAAATTTTAATACTTTATTCTATTTAATATATTTAAGAATATATTACCCATGTAACGGCCCTAGAAATTCAAAAGGGAATATATAAAAAAAAATGTGTGCGGAAGCGAAATAAAAGTTCTAAATAATATCCCTTACACAATAACTTAAACGTACTAACAATATCAAAGAATAAGTCCTCTAAAGGAAATACTAGAAATGAAAAACTATAAGACATCTAGGCATCTACTCGCTTTCTTCTTGTGGATCGGGCTCGGGAATCAAGTCCTCCTGATCTAAAATGGATAAGTAAGGAATGAGCTACACTAGCCCAGTAAGGACGTCATACTATATCACTGTCACAGAAGTAAAGGTTGGTAGAAAATCAAAAACAACCAATGGAGCACAAATTTTAAACAAATTCATTTATCAATAATCAAACCATTTACCGTCCACTTACCTCAGTGAGATTTATAAAAAACGACCCATGGAAATAATAACATCATAGATATCTTGAATTCATACATAATCTGTAACATAGCACATGTCATACTTTTATATTTCAATCATCAAACAACAGTTGCCCCCTTTTCATCAGCCTACTAGTATCCATGGGGATCCATAGGGGTCCCCGCTACACGTGAACCATTCCCTTAACAAACTTAATTTCTAAGGTCATCCCCATACCCCGTCCGGTATGGGCGCCAAACAATAAAGTCTCCATACCCCGTCTGGTATGAGAGAACGTTCCCGGTAGGGTTCCTTATGGACCCGGTCCGTCCACCATCTCCCAAGATATCTAGTGAGGCTGTCATCTTATCCAATTATCAATTCACACCCCTTTCTAATTTTTTTCTTAGTCTCCATTACCCATTCAAACATGAAGACTTAAACAAGCAACGTGCATCCAACAAGGCAAGCATATCTTAGATTTACAAAATCAAGCAGTAGTGAAGTAAACAGTGATTCATGCATTCAAAATCATAGAATAAATAAACTAGATACCATAATGCATTTAAACTGTAAAATAAATCAAACAAGAACTGACAGAGAAATATGTCTGATTTGGGCTCCATTATTATGCATATCTACTCAATTTGTGCAAAATGCAGTTTTATCATTTATTCAGACTTCAATCCCATGATAGGAAATAGGGTGAGGGGTCCTTACCTGATTTGACGCCGAAAACTAGATTTTCACTACGTCTACGGGTGGTTCCTGGGTTCCCTAAATTTTTTTTCAAGAACTGAAACGGGCTTATGGTACCTACACATGTCCCAAATAACCCAAAACTCAGACCCAGGGTCTACTAGGCCAATTTTAGAATTCCGGCACGGCGGCGATCCACCTAGGGTTGGCTGTTTCCAGCCATTTTCTGTCGGATTCAGCCAAACTTGCATTGGTTCCTATGAGAAAACACCCCTAGGGCCCTCAGTGGACTGAAAAATTACAGAAAACTAAAACTTATTGGCAGTGGGGCTCTCCGGTGCAGCGGCTCCTCCAGCTCGCGTCGCGGTTTGGTGTTTTGCTCTGGTCAACCTGTAGAGGAGGGAACGACGGTCACAATGGTGGAAAAATTACATCGAACAGGAATCGAAAAGGGCCTCATCGGAGGCAAAAATCGAGACAACCCGCGACGGCGCCGTTGGGCTTCGGCGGCATTTTTCGACCCATTGGCCGGTGTTTTTGCTCCAATTTTGCCATAGGTGGGTTTAAAAATTGAATTCTGAGTAAAAGGTAGAATTTTTACCTTGTTTGGCGGCTGAAAATTGCTACAGTACGGTGGCGGGTGGCGGTGGTCGGCTCCCCGACGGTTGAGCTATCTTCTCCGGTGAGGGGCTCTAGCGGCTAGGGTTAGGGTTTGGGTGCAGATGAGATTATTTATAACCATCCACTTTTGATCTGAGCCATTCATCGCATTTAATCTGGACCATCCAGTCGCGATTAAATAGGAAATGAATCTGGACCGTTCATCGCGATTCAATCTGGGCCGTCTCTGCGCGTTTTTTATCTGGACCGTCCAGTTGCGATTAAATAGGAAATGAATCTGGACCGTTCATTACGATTCAATCTGGGCCGTCCCTGCGTGCGGGAACGGATCACAGTCGTTCGATCATATGCACGCGGATCACTCGCGCGGCTCCCTTCCATGTGGCCTCCCGCGTCAGTGTCTCTGCCACCTACGCGTCTTAGTTAGCCAGGGCTGCTGACCGGGCAGCTGATGTGACATAATTTTTTTAAATTATATTTTGACCCCCGGTTTCTTATTTTTCTTTCAAAAATACCCCCAGAACCCAAATTTTCACCCCTTTTTCCCAAATTTTTTTTCAATTAAATCCATAAAATTTTTTACCCCTTTTTATTATTATTATTATTATTTCCATTAAAATAAATTAAACTAAATTAAATTCAATATATTGTTACATAAATTAATCATTATATGCATATAATAATTACAAAAAAAAAATTAAAATTAGAAAAAAGAAAGGGGTTGGGGTGTTACAACTCTCCCCCCTTTAAAGAAATTTGGTCTCTTAAATTTGCCTCTTACTCTTGATCGAACAAATGGGGGTACTGGGCTCTAAAGTCTGATTCTAGCTCCCATGTAGCCTCCCTTGGTGTGTGGTTTTGCCATACGACCTTTACAAAGGATATTTTCCAGTTGCGGAGTAATCTACTCTTTCGATCCGTAATGCCGACTAGTACTTCCTCGTAGGATAAGTCCTCCTAGAGTGGGAGAGGTTCGTGGGCCAAGACATGAGAGGGGTCCAGGTTGTACTTGCATAACATGGACACATGGAACACATTGTGGACCTTGGAAAGCTCTGGAGGTAGTGCTAGTCTATAGGCGGCGGTACCAATCCTGTCTAAGACTTCAAATGGTCCAATAAATTGGGGGTTCAGTTTTCCCCTCCTACCAAACCTACTAATTTTCTTGAAAGGAGTGATCTTAAGGAACACTCGGTCGCCTTTCTCAAATGTTGAATCTCTCCTCCAGGTGTTCGCGTAACTCTTCTGCCTGCTCTGAGCCGTCTGAATGTTTCTCCTGATCTTAACTATCTTAGATGTGGTCTCCTCTACCAGCTCCGGGTCGAACAATCTTCTATCACCCACTTCTTCCCAACAAATCAGCGATCTACATGGACGCCCATATAATGCCTCATACGGAGCCATGCCAATGCTCGCTTGGTAGCTGTAATTGTAGGCAAATTCTATCAGGGGCAGATGGTCGTCCCAATGACCCCCAGAGTTAAGGACACAAGCTCAAAGCATATCCTCAAGTGTACGGATTGTCCTTTCTGATTGTCCATCAGTCTAGGGGTGGAAGGCAGTACTGAGGGACAGCTTCATTCCCATGGCTTGCTGAAAGCTACTCCAAAATCGATAAGTGAACCTAGGGTCATAGGTCTCTGTCGGACACCACTGTTACTGGGACTCCATGCAATCTGACTATTTCTTGGATATAAATTCTTGCCAACTTGTCCAAGCGATCGGTCATCCTGATGGCTAAGAAGTGGGAAGACTTGGTGAGCCGGTCAACAATTACCCAGATGGCGTCATGTCCTGAGCGTGCCTTAGGTAACCCTGTCATAAAGTCCATGGTGATATGTTCCCACTTCCATTTCGGAATCGGTAAAGGCTGAAGTAGCCCACCTGGGCTCTGATGCTCTGCCTTAACCTGCTGACATATCAAGTATTTAGGCACAAAGTCAGCTATGTCCTTTTTCATCCCATTCCACCAAAACCGGGTTTGCATGCTTTGGTACATTTTGGTGCTTCCAGGATGCATGACAAACTTTGAGCTATGGACCTCTTTCATGATGTCTCTCTTCAACTCACTGTCATTTGGAACACACACCCTGTCCTAAAATTGGAGTAACCCATCGGCAGAGACTCAGAATTCTAAACTAACTCCCTGTTTTGCATTGTTCTTGAGGGCTACTAGGGCGGGATCAGCTGACTGAGTTTCCCTTATTCTCTAGATTAACTCAGGCTGGATGGTCAAATGACTCAAACATGTGGCTCTCCTCAAGTCCTGAAGTTGAACCTATTGTGTAGCCCTAATTTGCCTGTATTCTGAGACCATTAAATGCGCTAAGATTCCTGCACCTTTTCTACTGAGTGCATCGGCTACCACGTTGCCCTTACCCGGATGGTACAAGATATCACAATCATAGTCTTTAAGAAGTTCTATCCACATTTTTTGACGCATGTTGAGATCCTTCTGAGTGAATATGTGTTTCAAACTCTTGTGATCGGTATAGATTTGAAAGGTCTCTCCATATAAGTAATGGCGCCAGGTCTTCAAGGCGTGTATGATTGCAGCAAACTCCAAGTCATGGGTAGGATAATTTTTTCATGACTCTTTAACTGTCTGGACCCATAAGCTATGACCTTCCCATACTGCATTAGAACACAACCCAGGCCTAGATAGGAGACATCACTGTGAACCGTATATCCCCCCGATCAACTCGGTAAGGCTAGCACAGGTGCAGTAGTCAGCCACTTCTTTAGTTTTGAAAAACTTCTTTCACAGTCCTCATTCCACTTAAACTTGGCATTCTTCTTTGTGAGTCAGGTTAGGGGAGCCGCTAGACTAGAAAATCCTTCAATGAACCTGCGGTAATAGCCAGCCATTCCTAGGAAGCTCAGATTTCTTTAACTGATGCCAATTTCTCCCAGCCGAGCACCGCTTTAACCTTTTTAGGATTCATTGATACTCCATCATTTGATATGATATGCCCTAAGAAGGTGGTCTGCTTAAGCCAGAATCCAAACTTACTCAACTTTGCATACAGCTTCTTTCTTCTAAGAACCTGCAAAACCTGGGCTAGATGGTGAACATGTTCCTCTCTACTTTTTGAGTAGACCAGGATGTCATCGATGAACACGATAACAAATTGATCTAAGAATTATCTGAAGACCCTATTCATCAGATCCATGAAGATGGCTGGGGCGTTGGTTAGCCCAAATGGCATGACCAGGAACTCATAGTGTCCGTACTTGGTTCGAAAGGCTGTTTTGGGGATGCCTTCTGTCCTTATTTTCACCTGATGGTAGCTTGATCGCAGGTCTATTTTGGAGAAGACCTGCGCACCCTGCAACTGATCGAAGAGCTCATCAATCCTGGGAAGGGGATACTTGTTCTTGATTGTGATCATGTTCAATCCTCTGTAATCAATACATAGTTTCAATGTTTCGTCTCCCTTCCTGGCAAAAGTGACTCCAGCACCCCAAGGGGACACACTATGTTTGATAAAACCACTGTCTTGCAATTCAGTGATCTGTTTCCTCAGCTCCTCCATATCAACGCGGCTCATGCTGTAAGGAGCAACTGAAATAGGCTGGGTGTCTGGTTGTAGATCTATGGTGAACTTGACTTCCTTGTCCACTGGCAGTCCGGGTAGTTCATCTGAAAATACATCTGAGAAGTCCCGGACTATCGAAATCTCTTGAATATAATTCTCTTTCTTGGGTTTGCCTAGCTAGAGAAAATAGCAAGGTTAAGGTACTCGACAAATAAGAAAACTTGCCATCAAAGAATAAATACTAAATAATTTTATTAATTTGTAAATGGCTCTTCATTAGGAGGATTAAATACAACCTTCTTGCTAAAGTAATCTACGGTGGCGTGATATGCCACTAGCCAATCCATCCCTAAAATTACATCAAAATTCCCCGTGCCTAATTCTATTAGGTCTACACTCAGCTTTCTATTTGCTATCTCTGCGGCACACGCCCTTTAGACAACTTCTCCTAATAGTGTTACACTCCCAGCAGTAGATACAAATAACATTGAATCAAGTTTATCAGGTAATACATTAATTTTGGATGCAAAACAGGTGAAACAAATGAATGCGATGCACCAGTGTCAAACAAAATATGAGCAAGATGGTTATAGATAGTGTACATACCCAGTACTATGTCCGGGTCGGCATCGGCATCCTGCTGGGTGAGGTTGTAAGCCCTGCCCTGGATAGGAGGTCTTCCTTATTCTAGTTCCTTGGGCACTCTTGTATAGTGTTGGGTACTACCACATATGCAACAAGTGTTGTTGAGGCGGTAGCATGGTTGATCCCTATGATCCCTGCCGCAATGCTGCCAGATCTTATCACGTCCTACCACTGGAGCCTGAGGGGGAGCCTAGATCACCGGTTTGGGCCTCTTGTTCTGTTGGACAAGCGCAGTAGGTGCTGGTCTGCGGAGTGGAGCTGAGGGTCTGTGGTTCCCTGCTGACTGAGGGAGGGTGTGGAGGCTCCTCTCCACTAACTGTGCCTTGTCCAGAACGGCTGAGTATGTCTTGAGCTCCAATACAAATAGGTGTTGTTTGATCTCTGGGCGGAGGCCCCACTGGAACCTCCTAACCTTTCTGCCCTCATCCATCAACGTCTCAGGGGAGTATCTGTCATACTCTAGGAACTTATGGGCATATTCTGACACCGTCATGTTCTCCTGGACCATCTGGACAAACTCAATCTCCTTAAGATGTCGGATGTGCTCTGGGAGGTACTCTGCATGGAAGGCTACTAAGAACTGTTTCCAAGTGACTTGAACAGGCAGGGTGGTCTGCTTGAGTTCCCACTAGCGGTCTGCTTCTCCCACCAGCATATAAGTAGCAAGGGTGACCCTCTGCTCGGGAGTCATTTCTAGGGTCTTGAAGGCCTTCTCCGTCTCCGCTAACTAATACTGGGCATCTTCAAAGGAGGATTCCCCTGCAAAAGTGGATGGGTTCAGTCTCCTGTACCTCTCTACATAACCTGGGTCAATCATGGAAGAAGCTGGGTCCTGTGGAGGAGAGACTGGGCCAGGCTGAGGATAGACTGGGGGTCCTGTGGTGGTACTTGCTGATATGGTGGGGGCACCGGATTATACTGTGGCAGTGCCGGGCAGTATTATGGCTAGGGCACCGGATTATACTGCGGTGGTGGCACCGGGTGGTACTGTGGAGGAGTAAGCTCGTACTGGGGTGGCTCGGGATCCTCTTGCTGCAGTGGTGGCTCAACCTGTGGCAGCGGGGGAGGATCAGGTAGCTCCCTTCTCCCCTTTCGGCCCTACTGGGTAGCAATGAGTCTCTCCAACATCTCAAATATCTTGTCAACGTCTTCGCGAAGTGAACCATCCCGAGCTGCTCGGTTTAGTGAGGGTCTTCCTCTTCTCATATCTCCGTACCTGTATTTCACAAGGAAGGATTGAGTAATGATTCATTGGTTTAGTGTTTCTTTAAGTATCATTGTGTAAGGGACGAGTCCGAGGAACTTGGCTCTGATACCAACTGTAACGGCCCCAAAAATTCGAAAGGAAATATATAAAAAAAATATGTGTGCGGAAGCGAAATAAAAGGTTCTGATTAATATCCCTTACACAATAGCTTAAACGTACTAACAATATCAAAGAATAAGTCCTTTAAAGGAAATACTAGAAATGATAGACTATAAAGAAAACTATAAGACATCGAGGCATCTACTCGCCATCTTCTTATGGATCAAGCTTGGGAACCAAGTCCTCCTGATCTGAAATGGTTAAGGAATGAGCTACACTAGCCTAGTAAGGACGTCACACTATATCACTGTCACAGAAGTAAAGGTTGGTAAAAAACCAAAAATAACTAATGGAGCACAAATTTTAAACAAAATCATTTATCAATAATCAAACCATTTATCGTCCACTTACCTCAGTGAGATTTATAAAAAACGACCCATGGAAACAATAACATCATAGATATCATGAATTCATACATAATCTGTAATATAGCACATGTCATACTTTTATATTTCAATCATTAAACAACAGTTGCCCCCTTTTCATCAGTCTACTAGTATCCATCGGGATCCATAGGGGTCCCCGCTACATGTGAACCAATCCCTTAACAAACTTAATTTCAGGGCCATCCCCATACTCCGTCCGGTATGGGCACCAAACAATAAAGTCTCCATACCCCATCCGGTATGAGAGAACGTTCCTGATAGGGTTCCCTATGGACCCGGTCCGTCCACCATCTCCTAGGATATCTAGTGAGGCTGTCATCTTATCCAATTATCAATTCACACCCCTTTCTGATTTTTTCCTTAGTCTCCGTTACCCATTCAAACATGAATACTTAAATAAGCAACGTGCATCCAACAAGGCAAGCATATCTTTGATTCACAAAATCAAGCAGTAATGAAGTAAACAGTGATTCATGCATTCAAAACCATAGAATAAATAAACTAGATACCATAATGCATTTAAACTGTAAAATAAATCAAACAGGAACTGAGAGAGAAATATGTCCGATTCGGGCTCCATTAGCAACCGTAATTAATTATGCATATCTACTCAATTTGTACAAAATACAGTTTTATCATTTATTCAGACTTCAATCCCGTGATAGAAAATAGGGTGAGGGGTCCTTATCTGATCTGACGCCGATAACTACATTTTCACTATGCCTACGGGTGGTCCCTGGGTTTCCTGAATTTTTTTTTCCAGAAACTGAAACGCGCTTATGGTACCTACACATGTCCCAAATAACCCAAAAATTAGACCTAGGGCCTACTCGACCAATTTCGAAATTCCGGTACGGCAGCTCCGCCGTACTCCAGCGACGGTGCTGCCGCTTGCAGCGGCGTTTTGCCTTGGGTTGGCTGTTTCCAGCCGTTTTCGGCCGGATTCAGCCAAACTTGCATTGGTTCTTGTGAGAAAACACCCATAGGGCCCTCGGTGGACTGAAAAAATATAGAAAACCAAAACTTACCGACGGTGGGGCTCTCCGGTGCAGCGTCTCCTCCGGTTCGCGTCGCGGTTTGGTGTTTTGTTCCGGTCAACCTGTAGAGGAGGGAACGGTGGTCACAATGGTGGAAAAATTACATCAAACGGGAATCGGGAAGGGCCTCATCGGAGGCAAAAACTGAGACAACCCGTGGCGGCATCGCTGGGCTTTGGTGGTGTTTTCTGGGCAATTGGCTTGTGTTTTTGCTCCGATTTGGTCATAGGTGGGTTTAGAAATCGAATTCTGAGTAAAGAGTAGAATTTTTATCTCGTTTAGTGGCCAAAAATTGCTCCGGTACGACGGCGGTGGCGGCGGTCGGCTCCCCGGCACCTGGGCTATCTTCTCCGGTGAGGGGCTCTGGTGGCTAGGGTTAGGGTTTGGGTGCGGATGAGATTATTTATAACCATCCGCTTTTGATCTGAGCCATCCATCGCATTTAATCTGAACTGTCTGATCATGATTAAATAGGAAATGAATCTGAACCGTTCATCGCGATTCAATCTGCGCCATCCGTGCGCGATGCAATCTGGGCCGTCTGTGCGCGTTTTTGATCTGGGTTGTTCGTGCACGCCGGAACGGATCTCAGCTGTTTGATTGCACGCATGCGGATCGCCCACGCGGCTCCCTTTCGCGTGGCCTCCCGCATCAGTGTCTTTGCCATCTGGCGCGTCCTGGTTGGCTGGGGCTGCTGACCGGGCAGCTGACGTGGCACAATTTTTTTAAATTACGTTTTGACTATCGGTTTTCAATTTTTCTTTCAAAAATACCCCCAGAACCCAAATTTTCACCCCCTTTTCCCAAAATCATTTTCAGTTAAATCTCTAAATAATTTTTACCCTTTTTTATTATTATTATTATTATTATTTGCATTAAAATAAATTAAACTAAATTAAATTCAATATATTATTACATAAATTAATCTAATAATTATAAAAAAAATTTAAAATTAAAAAAAAGAAAAGGGTTGGGGTGTTACAACCCAAATTAGTAAAAATATATAATATATTTAATTTATTAATATATAAACAGGTTTATGAACTTGTAAACCAAATTCCTTCATATTTGAATTTGGCTCTTATACTTTAACATTGGACCATATTAAAATATGAAAGAAGATTTTATTAACTAATAAAGATGAAAATGAAGATGGTATCTATATATACATATATATATATATTTTTATGCTGAAATACGATAGAATCAAGAAGGTGCAAAGGGGAAAGGTTAGAAACTTCAAAGAAGATACTTAGAATTGGGAATTATATAAACATATTGATATAATATCATCCTGTTCGAACTAAATAAATTAAAATTTTATAAGAAAATTCTAATTACAAACTGATATGAGGGAAATTGGTTCTATTAATTTCATTTACTATAAACTTTATAAATGATTATTACTCGATGAATTTTTATCAATTTTCAATTAAAAATACTTTTTAAATTAAAATTATATTGTTTCTAAAATTGACACCTCAACAAAAGAAATTGCAAGGTTATTAAGCCTAGTTAATGTAAATATAAATGTTGTATCATATTTGTATTTTATAGCTTGCAAATCCATCATATTTCTTGCTTGGTTCATATCTCAAAAGGAAAAATAATTAACTCTATAATTAAGAAAGGTCTCACAAGGGACATAATTGCAAGATAATCAATGAAAATGCCACCAAGGAGCCAAAAGTGAAACCCAACTAAGCTTATATTTATTTATTTTACATATCATAAATCTTCCATATACACTAAAATTGCACAATTCAAATTAGAATTGAAAAAGTTTTGAATTTTCAAAAACCTGTGGTTTCAGAAAATATTAAAAACTAGAGTTTTTCGCCATTTTGTGATTTTCTTCCTAAATTGTGGCTACCAAACTAGTTTATCCATGTATATTATAAACTTATCATAAATAGAAAGATTGCATAATTTTGGACTAGAATTAAATAACATACAAATTCTAAAAATAAAGTACTGTTGTAAAATGTACTTAGCATGAATTAACTTTTTGGCCACAATTTTTTATTTCTTTGGCAAATTTTTGGTTGCCAAACTATTTTATTTACATTGTAAGCGTTTCATAATACTAAAAGTATATGATTACTATTAGAATTGAAGACTATATGAATTTTCAAAAATTGAGTGTTGTAACTGAATGTGATTAGTAAGTAATAACATTTCAGTCACATTTTCGATTTTTTAGCTAAGGTTTGATCATCAAACTATTTCCATGTCTTTTACAAGACATAATTTTTGGTGCTAAGTACTTGTGGGTCCCAACATAAGACATTGATCGGACGTCAATTGGCTATGTGATGATTTCCATAGCCACACAATGTGATGCCTTTTTTTTGTTTGTGTTGACTAAGATGTAAGCAGGAGGCTATTGTAGGTGTGATACAATTGGGTAGAATACATGATGAATTAGAAAAGTTGGGT
Source organism: Carica papaya (assembly GCF_054855325.1). NCBI lineage: Eukaryota > Viridiplantae > Streptophyta > Magnoliopsida > Brassicales > Caricaceae > Carica > Carica papaya. The sequence goes on from NC_142317.1 coordinate 17,591,196, forward strand.
TGACTATTATGATAACAACTTGTTTTTATGATTGATGATGTATTTTGATTGAAAATTATGTGGATCTTTGATGTGTTGTTATTGCTTTTTAATGAGAGATCAAGGTCAATCAACACATGGCTGTCGAATCTTACTAGTACGTTTTCGGGCTTCAAATCATCGTAAACTATCCCTGTCATGTGTAGGTATTCTAAGGCTACTATGACTTCTGATGCATAAAACTTGTGCAAGAAAGAGAATGTCACAAATATTTAAAAAGAAAATAAATGAGTAAATTTAAATAAGTGCAAAATATATAAATTGAGTTTGATAAATTATGGGAATAGCTTATTGAAAATTTTAATATTTTATTCTATTTAATATATATAAGAATATATTTAATATACTATTGAAATATAATTATCTCTTGTAATATTACCCAAATTAGTAAAAATATATAATATATTTAATTTATTAATATATAAATAGGTTTATGAACTTGTAAACCAAATTCCTTGGCATTTGAATTTGGCTCTTATACTTTAACATTTTGGGACCATATTAAAATATGAAAAGAAGATTTTATTAATTAATAAAGATAAAAATGAAGATGGTATCTATATATACATATGTATATTTATGCAGAAATATCATAGAATCAAGAAGGTGCAAAGGAAAAATGCTAGGAACTTCAAAGAAGATACTTATAATTGGGAATTATATAAAAGCCGGAGCTGTCTTCACATGTTTGGGGGTCACCTTCGATCCTTTTCATATGAGATGTTTGGATCTACTGCCTTAATCCTCCACTTACCTCTACTATATATATATATATGTATATATGTTACCATATCCAAGCAAACTATTACTTTATATATGGATCATATTACTTTATATATAGCTCCTATATTTGTAGTTATCTCATTGTCCATAGATAGCTTATCCAGCTGTAAATAAATAGATATCAGCATTAGAGTACTGATCTCTTGTTTCATAGATAAATTCTACAACGGTAAATAGAGATATACCAGCCTAAAAAATGGGTTTTTTGACTGATGTATATTCACCTATTTATTCAATGGAAAGCTAGCTGAGGAGATATAGAAAATCAAATTCTTTCACTTTTAAAAGTTATCAATATATACATTGTATTAAATTAATTATATTTATTCAACAAAATATTTTATTTCCAATTATGGTGTCTTTTATAAGATAATTATTAATATCAAACACATTAATCATACTATTTAGCATTCATTCCACTTTATTGATTTTAGTTGTAACTCTCAAATTCATAATTCGGTCCTAATTTTTAAATTTTATACTAATCTTAATATAACATAATCTTTTATATGTTTATTTTGCTTATAAAAATACTATAAATTATTAGTAAGTGAAATATAATATTTTTATTTAGGGTTTAAAATTGGGTCATATTTACATATTTTCTCAAAATATATTTTTTTTCTTTTCATAAAAGACTGGGACAACGTTAATTAAGATGGCTTTCATTGATTTCCTTAATTATATGATTTTCCAATTGTTAAATTTCCCACTGGACAACTTAACCAGCGGGTCCGACATGCATTCACCTTAGCTAGCAAATAGTAAAATCGACAAAAAGCCACTTATGGTTGCTCATACACCATCATATGTATGAATTATATGTTTATATATATATATATATGTCAAGGAGTAAGGAAGGGTAAGCTTCATACATATTAATGTAGCATACTTATTTTTTATTATACATATTACTAACATATTTACTCTCCATTGAGGGTTAACCCATCTATTTAAATTCAAGAAAACATCTAATTAAAGTTTGTGTAATTAATCTTTTCTTACAGGTGCATCACAGAGAACACTATCTCTACTCACCCATATCGGCTCCCAGAGTTTGTTTGTTCTATTGTTAATCCCATTCCTACTTCCAAACAGCATTACTTTCAGCCTCACATAGAATACTGTCTTTGCTCACCTAGATTTGCCTCCAAGAATTTTATATTTATTTTATTTTTGATCCCTTTTAAGTTTATTTCCCTGTCTCTACTCACCAATACCACCATTTCTCAAACAGACATCAAGAGAATTAAATACAAAAGATAACAGAATAATAATTCCCAAACAGATATCAGATTCAGACCACAATTTTTCTCTCTTTTTTTATTTCCTATCCCTCTCTCGTTCTCATCCTTTCAATTTTCCTTCTATGTTTTTAGCACATATGCTATGTCCTTTCCTCATAGCTGTCCATAAGATAATTCCATCATTTCGTCCGATTTTGTGTTTATCCTTAGATCTCACTCTCTATTTTTTTTTTGTTTTTACTCCTGGTTCTAATCTAATTTCAAAAAAATGTCCTTATTCCCATATCAATACATTTCTTCCAAAAAATATCTTAAAGAATTTAGAAGATAAATTCTACTCAAGCAGTGAGAGTCAAATTTCACTAACCTTTGTTCTCAGTGACGATGTTAATTTGATTTACGGATTCCTCCCTTGTTCTGCTCCCGATTCCAGCGCTAGCTGATTAATCTGATTGAAGAAATCGCATAAAAACTTCCTCTTAGTTTACCCTAGCTATGAAGTTTCTTCATTTCCGTCTTCCCCTGCAGCCCGACATCCTCTTTTAAAGTGAAGGAAGAACCATAAAAACCGTCGAGGCTGGCAGCGAAATCCCTAAATTAAATAGAGATTTCAATATAGTTTTGGATAATTGAGGCATAATCAATATTTTTACTTTTAATAATTAAGGTAGAAACTAATAACATCTGCTTAAATATAATTACATATTTATATATTTACTTTTTGAAAAGAAGATTTTTATTTCTTTAATTGTTTAAGTCGAATCAAATATTTAAATTTTAAAGACTAATGAAGAAAATAAATCTCTAAAATTTGACTTCTAATAAGCATTTAGATATTCTTTAAGTTTATTCTTATGATAGTTATTTCATAGATAACATAATGAAAACAAGGTTAAAAATAAAAAATATTTGATTACATAAGTTCAAATTAATAAAAATAAGATTTCTATCTCTTTAATTTTTAAATTTTAAAGACTAATGTAGAAATAAATCTCTAAATTTTGACTCCTAGTAAGCATTAAATTCTCTATATTAGATACTTTTTAAGTACAACTTGTAATAATTCTTTTAAAGATTAGATACTTTAGAATGAAAAATAAAATTAAAACTCTAAAATATTTGATTACATAAATTTAAAAATAGATTATGACACTCTATTTTTTTTTCTTTCTTGATGCTTTCGGCATTTCTTTCAATCTTTGTTTAATGCTTTGATTTATATTTATGATGCAATCTTTAGATAAAAAATAATAAGATAGTTTTTTTTTTTTTAAAAATAGTTCTATTAACTTCTTCACCACAATATAATTTCTTCATAATCTTATCCTCACATTTGTTATTGTGTTATAATGTGATCAATTTTAGGTGATTAGGAAATATAAGAGGAGTTAAAAAATAATTGGTAGAAAGAGGAGGAAAAACATAAGGAAATGAAATAAAAAAACAAGAGTTAGACTAGAAGCATTATAGAGGTAAGTTCTCTTTTTTTTTTTCTAATGCATAACGCACAATTAGGTAGTAATTATAAAGTAGATTCGTTATAAGGAGTCATATTCTTCCAACGATTCCTAAGTTTCAAATCGCGAATTAACTCAAAATACATATTTGACTTTCTATGAAATTATTTCTTTACCCTAAATAACAGAAAAATGTAAAAGTACAATCTAAATTAAATATGTCCAAAAGTATATACGTGTACTTACATTAAGCGGTATTAAATCTATCTTGTTCATTCGATTCAATTTTTACTTTTTGCATAATTACTAGTAATCCTTTACATGTTGAATATATTCATTAATTTTATTTTCGAATCACTTATATTTTTAGCTTCAGTTCATTGAATGAAATTTTATTTCATAATCCTTCATTTATAGGAATATCAATTAGAATTCAATTCTCAAAAAACATAAATAAAATAATTTAATTATTAAAATTGTAATATATTGTTGAATTATAAAATATGGAAGAAATGTAGCAATTAATTTCTTAAGATAATGATGAAGCTTGTTTAGAAATTAAAGCAAATGGGACAATTAGATACATATACAAATATTTTAACTTTTAATACTATACTATACTATATATATTTTTACAATATAATTTCTCAATGAGTGTTGTAATTTGACCCACAACCTAAAAATTTCTATGTAATGTTTACATATATATGAGGTTAATTTCTATTGTTGTTGGAAATATATTTATTTTCTTATTTTTGATATTTTTTGTGGTAGAGTTTGAGAGAAAGACGGTGGCTAATGTTAGAACTAGATGACGCAAAAGTTATTGAATGCTATATGTTCAGTTTCCTTTATGAGCTGATGTTAAGAACTAAAAATTTGCAAGTCTGTAGTAATGCAAAAATATGTAATGAATAAAAATATGAGTTTACAAGAAATATCTTATCATCACTCTCTAATCATTCTCTCAGACAAAATTTTTCAAACCAGTTGAATTTTTTCAACTGATATGGAATTAACCCAGGAAATATGTTAAAAAGGTCTATCGCCAAGCATTAATTTAGATGGCATGGTGATGATTTACGAGATAGAAAAATACCATAACCAATCCCAAATGATTTACAAGATACAAAAAATATCATAATTGAACAATAGAGTTAAAATAATGTAAGGGTATTCTCGATTTACAGTAAACTCTTTAAAAGAATGCATTTCACTCCTATAGTATTATGTATATGATATAAAGTCTGTAAACAGAAAATAATTTGTTTAATCTCCAGTCCAAGAAAATATTTCAAGCTAATGCTAATGCTAATCCTAAATCAACATATCATCTTTACATTAAGATCTTATGATACCCGAATCACTGCTCAAAAGCTTTAACCCCCAAATAAAATGAAAAATAAACCATTGTTATCATCACCATTATACATTTAAGTTGTTTAGATAGGTAAGTTGAGCCACAAATTGAAGTGACCTATCCTTGTGTGAAAGCAGCTTCAGAATCTTACATTATGCATAGCTTTTGGGAGTTCTTTCGAGTATGCTTTCTCTTGGGGTTAGCACTTATCATGCAAGAGAAGACATTGACAAGCTCATAATCCTCTTTAGTTATCAGAATTTTGGGTGCACTTGGGTATGCAAATAGAAGCTTAGCCATAAGGTGTCCAACAATTGACCATGTCTGGAATAACAATGCTTGCTTCCTGATGAACCTTCCTCTATTCGTGTCATAGTATTAAGGCCACTTGTCTCTTGATATGCGTCTTTCAGCAACTTCAACAGCTCTTGCAGTGATTTCTGGTCTTTTCATCTTTATGGCTGCAATAGTAAGCTGTAAAAAGTCCATTTTTAAAATCTTAAGCCACACTGCCAACATTCCTTCATTATTTCTTTATTTTATAAAACATAAACAAAGTGCCATATCCTATTGGCTTCAAGCATGACAACTCAGAAAACGTCTACCTAAATATAACTTCTACAAAGGGTTCTTTGGAGTAATGAACAAATTATTAGCAGCAGAGAGAATATTTAAGCATAACAAACTAACCTGCCATAACAGAGTTTGCCAAGAACCACCATTGTGGTAAGACCAGGGCCAGCATCAGAAGGAAATGTAGTGAGAAATGTTGAAGATAATGAAAAAATAAATCATAAATAAATAATACTAGAGTAGATATCTTACGTGTTCTTAGGATCACTACCAGTGATTATTTGGCACTTTGAACTTCAAGAGCGAGATAACAAATCTTGAATGGCATGTCTACTACCAAATATACCCATTTCACTTCAATAACATCAAGTATGGCATGTGACTGATCAACTGTTGCAGACTGCTTACAACATACCACATGTTTCCTAGAGAAGAAAACTGGAAATCCATATGTGCTGTCTGTAAGTCTCCAATTAGATAATCTTCTTTATTAGGCATCCATTCCACCAACCAAGGAGAAATTTGATCTGGGTACATGTTGAACTTATTAATTGCATCATTTGAGTACTCCTCAGTCTTGTAATGATAAATCTCATTCATTAATCGCAAATCAATCTAATAATACTCCTTGATGTGGAATGAAAGAGCAAGTAGGCGATTATTCAGTGCTTGGATAAGATCAACTAATCCATCTTCTAGAGCAAGCATTGCATGTGCGCAGAGTAAGGCAGAATAAAATAGCGCTTGTAAGAAAAAAAAAGGATTAACTAGAGATACCACAAGAAAAGAAGGTAAACAAATAAGATCTCTTAGTTACCAACTTATAAATTTAAATAATAGCCGATTCATGTAGGCTACTGAGTTAGATCATAATTTGTTGTTTCCATCAACATGTTACAAACATACTTAATGCACAAACAAGATCTCCATGGTGTTAAACATGTAAGCTAGGAACTATCTCGAAAAATATAAGCTATAAGCTATACAATCTCTATCATTCTGGGGAGTTGCACCATTTAGAAGCAACTAAAAATACAATGGGCAACAATTCCAATAGTTCAACATTTTTTGAATCGATTAGACTAGAATCATATACTTATTACACATGCCAAAAACTCACTTGAGAAGCCCCAAATTTTATGTCATTTTAACTCAAGCTTGTCAAGTACTTAATCCAAACTTTATTTTCAAACTTCTACTATTATTTCCCAAATTGATTTAATTCTATAATTTCACTTCCAGTATAGTTGCTGTAACAAGCTCCTATTACATCATGTGTAGAATTATTCTGTACTTCCACTCTTTCGCTACAATAGTCGCAAGCTCCAAAAATTTAAAAATTGAATACCAAATGTCCATTACCATTTCAAATGAACCATAAAGGCAAATTTTCCCTTGCGTGAAATAAACAGTTGATGAGTACATATGGCTAATCAAGCAATTATTAGAACAAAAAAATGAATCTGTCTTGATGATTCCTTCATTCCACATAATAATTCCATATTCTAAATTAAAAAATATTATTTCAATACGAGGAGAACTAATTACCTAGATTTCAAGCGGATGACCATGAATTCCAATCATGCAAGAACTATCAGTCACCAATAATGTAGGAAACATGTCAAAACCATAAGCATGACAAAGCTTCAATATCATTTTAATTCCAATTTGCACGTCAACTCTCTCTTGGACAGATAGATCACTAGAGCACTTTCCATATGCACACAATAAAATAATCCACCATAAACCTACAAAAGAAGTAGAGGTAAAAGAAATTACAAAAAAGGAAAAAAAAAGTAAATATTCATCATGATAAACTACAAGGCATGTGTCATCTTCTGAACAACTTTTGGCATGATATAAAGTTTGTCCCATACAGGAATCAACTGGTGCAACACAGCCAATTTTGAAGATATCACCAAGGGGTGTGTGTGATATAATTCGTTTAACCGGTATCACCAAGGGGGGTGTGTGTGTGTAGCCTTTTGGCATGTGACTGTGGTGAACCCTACCCATGGATACGGCTTCAGCCAGACATGGCGAAGTGATAAGACCTGTAAACTGTATACTGTGTGCTACAAACTGTGAACTGAACTGTAACATATTCATGTAGTAGAGGGGATCCTTACTGCCTTTGTTGATGCCGACGGAAACAAAATCGCGCAGTGAAACTATTTTTAATAAAACATAAGTTAATAGGAAGTCATGAGTGAAGTTTACAATAGTGAAATATTGAATTGATATCTACTGAACTGCTTACTACTTAAATTATGATACTGAATATCGAATTATGCTATTTATGGAACTGTTATGCCCTGAGTTATGATACTAAAATAAGAAATTTTGAATGTTTACTAAATTAACTTATTTAAAAAATTTGGTGATTGAGTGTGTACATGTCTTTGTTATGGGCACTACTCCTTTTCTTTACTGAGTCCGTGAAGTTCACCCCAATTCACACCCCCCAATGCAGATTAGTCCAGATCAAGAGTAAGTTCAAGGTTGAAGGAAGACTTTGAAGAATCTTTAGTAACAGTCAGAGTTCATTTTGTAAAGTCAGTTAATTATATGATATCGATGTAATGTAAAGAATCTTGTAAGCCTCATGTCTTGTAATTCCATATAGGGATGATAGAATATTAGGTTTTTATTTATTGCTGTGTAAATTTATCAAGCTATATGTGTGGAGTAACACTCATTTCTCCACGAAGAAAGTGGGTCATTACAATTTTGCTCAACCAAGTCAAAAAAAACTTAGGCTCATGAATAAATATATATCTTTCAATAGTCCTTACTACATTTCGAGGTAAGTTATATACTATTCGATTAAACTTTTAAATCTAACTAAGAGGAAAAAAAAAATACGAAATGAAAGCTTAAACATCCTCAAGTAATAACCAAAACTTTAGAAAAATATTCATTAAGTATAAAATTTGTATCTAGTACCTTTAATAAGTGTCCTATTACAGGTAGATATTAGACTATAGACGATATAATTTTAGTGGTTGATTCAGATTGTCACAAAAGTTGAAATGTTACTAGGTAATATGCGACAAATAAAAGAACTCATGTGTCCATTTCGTGCCCACCCTATCTATTTCTTTACTTGGAAAAAAAAGTTGTTTAACTATTGTATCAACAAGAAGAAGTACAAAAAAGAAATTTAAAAAAAAAAGTTCAACTTTGTCTTAAAACCTAAAGAAAATGTGATCTACTTTGTTGCAAAATACCAAAACTTTTATCTTTATGTTGGTTGCATTTCATTGTAGTCAACATCAATTGCCTCTAATTACTCACTAAAGCGTGAATGCTCATAAGTGGTCGTCAAATACTATTTTTTAAATAATAAATATACATCATTTAATTCACTTATTATTATAAAGTTAAATAATTCATTCAAATTTGGTTTTATTTTATTATTTGATTGAACTATAAATTTAGTAGTACTTGTTTTTGGTACTGAATTAACTATGATTTTTTTAAGGAAAAATCATTATTCATTAACAATAAAAAACATCATGCTCAAGTAACTAAAGCAAAAACTGAGGAGGTTCATGAATAGTTAGTTATCTATCTTTCAGAAGTCCTTACTCATCTCTAATTAAGCAATGTGTTATTTTTCTAATAATTTTCAATCCAACTAAGAAAAAAGGAAAGAAAATGCAGAATGAAAGCTTAAACATCCTCAAGTAATAACCTAAACTCAGAGAAATATTCACAAAGTATAAAATTTGCACTTGGTACAAAATTTGCCATATAACTAAGTAAAATAAAATCTATACTAGATTAAATTTTAGGACAAAAAATTTGTCTCTTAGTGCGACATAACATTAAAAAAAAAAAGAAAAAACTAAAACCTTAAGATTTAGATGTAGCACCACAATTTTAGAGCATTATTAAGACCTAATACATACTTGAAACCTCATAGTTGTCTTAAGACAGGTCTAGGACACGAGAACAATTTTAAAACCCTACACAATCTTTGGGCAAAGCTATCTTGTAATCTCATAGGTATCTCAAAATAACTCTAGAAGCCAAAAGTTTTCTTATCCTCAACTACCCTTGAACCTTAGCATTGTTTATCCCAAATTAGGTAAGCACTCCTGAAGCACTACACAAGGACCCATGAGTCTCCCAAATTTGTGTTAATTTAAAGGAGTGCGCTTGCGCTTGCGATGGGTGGTGCTTGTTTCCAATTGCATCAACATATATACCCATTCAGTTAAAAGAAGTAATAATAATAATAATAACAATAATAATAATAAAAATAACAATAAAGATTTTAAAATCAAAATCAACAATGTTTAATGTTTTAAAAAACTAGTTTTACTTCTTATTAAAATGTAAACTTTACATCTTTAATGAAACTTAAACTCGTAAATGTTAAATAAAACACAAAAGTTTTAACTACTACCATATTGTTATAATTCATTATAATTGTTAATAGCTATAATTATGCAGTTAGCAAAATAGGTTTTCAATTAAGTAAAACTCGTACTGTATAATTCTACAAATTTAAATACAGTTAAAATTTTCATAAAATCCATAAGAGAAAAAAATATACATGAAAATAAAATTTTGCAAAATATATAAAATAAAATATTACCTTAAGAAGGATTTTTGTTTTTTCCTTCATCAATGTGAATTCATTTTTGATTGCATCCAATGTCGCTACACACCTTTTTTTAAAAAAAGAAATTAAAAAAAAGTAAGAAAAAAAATAATAAAGAGATATGCTAATTGATTTATGACGTCAGTTATGTATGAAAGCTTATCCTTCCTTACTCTCTTCATCAGATGCTTTGATGAATTCCTCACATTTCAGTGTCATTCGACAAGCACCAAGGCTGCAATTAAAATAAGCTTATTATTATTGAAATAAAAATTATGTAAACCTATTGATTAAGTATATACATCAATCATAACGCAATATGAATAATCTTCATGTAAGAATACACGCAAAAGTATAGTTTCACTCGAGATTAATTATGGAATATACACTACTTGCAATTCAATATAAGTAACTTTCAAATGATAACACACACAAAAGTGTAATCTGACTCGAACTTATGATCTCTTATAAAAGAAGAAATGCATCAACTATTAAACTAATTAATTAATTAATTAATTAAGTATACACATATACCAATCAAATATATATACATATATTCAGCTAATAGATATTTGGTTAATTAAATTATTAATTATTTATCTATTAGGCAGATATCTATGTACTTTTATCCTTATCTATGAGAGTATGAGTTCAAATCAGACTATACATCTCATGATATATTATTTAACTATTAAAATGTATGAATTTTTACAAAGAAAAATTATACTTGAGAATTTTTATTATTAAATATGTATTATAAGATCAATAATAACATACATAAATACTCCAACTTAAAGAGTTTTGAGTTGTGATGATTAATATTAATTATCTACCTTGAGGAGGCTCCTTTGATCTTGAAACAAAGTTCATAAATGTTAGGAAAATCTACATAAGATACTTTGTCCCTGCAAATTAAGAGAAGAAGACAAAATAATTAAAACCCATTAACTAATCAAACATGATTAATAACTGCTTAAATCTATATTGAGATATATATTATGTACACATACAAAGCTTTAGCCATGTCTGATAAGGTGAGTTCAGATTCAGCTAGGAAGGTGGAAAGCATATCAGAGAAATAATTAGGACTGTAATCAGGTACTCCTTTCATTTTAGATGCTATTCCAAAAAAGTGATCAACCATACTCTTTAACAAAAATCAAACGCAAATCAATCAACAATATTGATAGATATACACGATCGTTAAACAGATAAGTGAAAAATAGATAAGATATTAAGCATTAAATATCTTGTTCTATCAAGTGGATCATGTCAAGGAGCTGTGTGCTTTAATCCATCCTATTCGAAATGATTGGAGAAGAGAAAAATGGTTTTGCTGAGAGGAGGAGATTGTTTTTTTTTTTTAATCTGCAGTGTTCACCGAAGCGGCGGAGAGTTATAATGAGTTTAGTATTTATAATAGATTGCCAATAATCTAGTGATTAATACTTAGGCTATCAATATTGTATGCATTAATGAACCTGCATATTTTTGAATTTTGTGTTTCGAGTTTTAATTAATCTTACCAACAGTTTTATGAGAAAAACTATTTTTTTTTTAAAAAAAAGAGTTTAATTTAATCTATTTTAATATTATGTAAATAACAAATTTCTCCGAATAAATTACTTCAACTGATAAAAGGCATTATATTGGCACCATTGAAAACAATTAATTACTGCTAAAAATTAGACAATAGACGATAAAATTTTACCAACGAATTTATATTGTCATAAAAAGTAAAAATGTCGCAACGTAAATTTGTGGCAAATAGAGGAAGCCACTTATCCATTTTATGCACAACCTATCCATTTCTTTGTTTGAAAAACAATTATTTAACTTTTATAGTGACAAAAAGAAGTACAAAAGAAATCGGAAATAAAATAGTTTATCTTTATGTTCTAAAATCTAAAGAAAATTCAATCTCCTTTGTTGCAAGACACCAAAACTTCTCTCTCTTTGTTAGTTGCATCTCATTGCAGTCATCATCCATCACCTCTCACTATTCGTTGAAGTATCAATTTTCCTTATATGTCGTTAAATACTGTATTTTAAATAGTAAATTTACGTTACTTGATTCGCTCATTTTTCTGAAATTAATTTTTTTTTTAATTTAAATAATAAATTTAGTTGTATAATTTAACAACTATATATCTTTCAAAAGTCCTTACTACATCTCTGGCTATGTTATATGTAACGGCCCCGGAAATTTAAATGAAATATATGTATTAAAAATGTTAAATGCGGAAGCGTAATAAAAATTTTGATTAGCATCCCTTACACAATAACTAAAACATACTCAAAACATGAAATTACAAGCTAACTAAGAGATATACTCGAAATAAAAACTATAAATATAACTATAGAGTCTTTAGGCGTCCCTTTCGCCGTCTTCCTGTGGAACGGGCTCGGTAACAACGTCTCCCTGATCTGAAATGGTTAAATAAGGAATAAGCTACACCAGCCCAGTAAAGACATCACACTATCTCACCGCCACGGAAGTAAAGGTGGGTATAAAACAAAATGACCAATGGAGCATAATTTATAACAAATTCTTTTATCAATAATAAAATCCTTTACTGTCTGCTTACCTCAGAGAGATCCATGAAAACAACATCTGAAAATAATAACCTTACAATATCATGAAATCATATACACTTTATAACACAACATATATCACACTTTTATATTTCAATCATCAGGAAATAGATTTCCTTTTTTACCAGCCTACTAGTATCCCTAGGGATCCATAGGGGGTCCCCTCTACACATGAACCATTAACATTCACAACCTGATTCCAGGGCCGTCCCCATACCCTGTCCGGTATGGGCGCCAAAACACATAAGGTCTCCATACCCCATCCGGTATGAGAGACCACGTTCCCGGTAGGGTTCCCTACGGACCCGGTCCGTCCACCATCTCCCAGGATATCTAGTCAGGCTGTCCACATTATCCACTTATCAATTCACATAACCTTTTTACCCTTTTTCTTGGTTTCAATCATCCAAACACACACAACATGTAAATCGGTAATGGACACCAAATAAGACAACACAGTATCGGGTTAAGCATAATACCAATCATAATAAAAGAAACCATGATTCATGCATACGAGACCATAATATAATTACATCAAACATCATGCTGCATTTAATACTGAAAATTAAATCAAACAATAACAGACCAACCCAGTATCAGACTCGTTCTCCATTGGCAACCTTAATCAATTATACATCTATAAAGTCACACAGTACAGTTTAATTATTTATTTGGCTTCAATATCGTGATAGGAAATAGGGTGAGGGGTCCTTACCTGTTTCGGGGTCTGAATTCGACTCTACAGTGCGCCTACAAGCTATCCTTAAATTTTTCTGAATTCTTTCCAGGAAACTGAAACGCACTACTGGTACCTGCACGTGTCCCAAAAAATCCCAAATTATATAATTATATATTTACTTTTTGAAAAGAAGACTTTTATCTCTTTAATTACTTAAGTAGTAATCAAATTTTTAAATTTTAAAGACTAATGAAGAAAAGAAATCTCTAAACTTTAACTTCTAATAAGCATTCAATTCTCTAAATTTAGATATTCTTTAAGTCTAATCTTATAATAGTTTTTTTATAGATAACATAATAAAAATAATATTAAAACTCTACAATATTTGATTACATAAGTTCAAAATAATGAAAATAAGATCTCTATCTCTTTAATTTTTAAATTTTAAAGACTAATGTAGAAAGAAATCTATAAATTTTAACTCCTAGTAAGCATTGAATTCTCTATATTTAGATATTTTTTAGTATAATCTTCTAATAATTCTTTTGAAGATTACATACTTTATAATGAAAAATAATGTTAAAACTCTAAAATCTTTGATTACATATGTTTAATCTATTTTTTTTTTCCTTTCTTGATGCTTTTGGCTTTTCTTTCAATCTTTATTGCTATGATTTATAATTATGATGCAATATTTAGATAGAAAACAATAAGATAGTTTTTTTTTTATATAAAATTAGTTCTATTAATTTCTTCACCACAATATAATTTCTTGGTAATCTTATCCTCACATTTGTTATTGTGTTACAATGTGATCAATTTTAGGTGATCTAGAAATATAAGAAGAGTTAGAAAATAATTGGGAGAAAGAGGAGGAAAACATAAGGAAATGAAATAGGAAAACAAGAGTTAGACTAGAGGCATTATAGAGGTAAGTTTTCTTTTTTTTTACCTAATGCATAACGCACAATTAGGTAGTAATTATAAAATAGATTTGTTATAAGGAGTCATATTCTTCCGATGATTCCTAAGTTTCAGACTGCGAACTAACTCAAATCACATATTTTACTTTCAATGAAATTATCTCTTTACCCTAAATAACATAAAAACATAAAAGTACAATCTAAATTAAATATGTCCAAAAGTATATATGTGTACTTACATTTAGCGGTATTTAATCTATCTTGTTTATTTGATTCAATTTTTACCATTTGTGTAATTACTAGTAATCCTTTATATGCTGAATTAGGTATCTATTCATTAATTTTATTTTTAGACCACTTATATGTTTTGCTTGAATTCATTGAATGAAATTTTATTTCATAATCCTTCATATATATGAAGATCAATTAGAATTCAACTCTCAAAAAACATAAATAAGAGAATTTAATTATTAAAACTGTAATATATTGTTAAATTTAAAATATGGAAGAAATGTGGCAATTAATTTCTTAAGAAAATGATGAAGCTTGTTTAGAAATTAAAGCAAATGGGACAATTAGATACATATACAAATATTTTAACTTTTAATACTATACCATACTGTATATATTTTTGCAAAATAATTTCTCAATGAGTGTTGTAATTTGACCCACAACCTAAAAATTTCTATGTATTTCTTCATTTATAAATTAAATAAATATATATATATGAGGTTAATTTCAATTGTCGTTGGAAATATATTTATTTTTTATGGTACAGTTTGAGAGAAGGATTGTGGCTAATGTTAGAACCAGATGAAGCAAAAGTTGTTGAATGCTATATGTTTAGTTTTCTTTATGAGCTCATGCTAAGAATTAAAAACTTATAAGTTTGTTGTAATGCAAAAATATGTAATGAACAAAAATATGAGTTTGCAAGAAATATCTTATCATCACTCTCTAATAACTTTCTTAGACAATGCTTTACATACCAGTTGAATTTTTTCAATTAATCTCGAATCAACAGAGGAAATGTATTAAAATGTTCTATTGTCAAGCATTAATTTAGATGACATGGTGATGATTTATGAGACAGAAAAATACCATAACAAATCCAAAATGATTTACAAGATACAAAAAATGTCATAATTGAAAAATGAAGTTAAAATAATGTAAACCTTGATTTACAGTGAACTCTTTAAAAGAATACTACTATGTATATGATCTTTAACAGGAAATAATTTGTATAATCTCCAATGTAGGAAGATGTTTCAAGACAATACTAATCCTAAATCAACATATCATCTTTACATTAAGATCCTATCATACCCGAATCAGTACTCAAAAGCTTTAACCCCTAAATAGAATGAAACATAAACCACTATTATCATCACCTTTATACATTTAAATTGTTCAGATAGGTAAGTTGAGCCACAAATTGAAGTTACCTATCCTTGTGTGAAAGCAACTTCAGAATCTTATATTACGTAAGTCTTTTAGGAGTTCTTCTGACCACGTTTTCTTTTGAGGTTAGCATTTATCATGCAAGAGAAGGCATTTACATGCTCAAAATCCTATTCAGTTATCAAAATTTTGGCTGTACTTGGGTCTGCAAGTAGAAGCTTAGCCACCAGGTATCCGACAATTGACCATGTTTGGAATAACCGTGCTTGCTTCCCAATGAACCTTCCTCTTTTCGTGTCATAGTCTTAAGACCACTTATCTCTTGATATGCGTCATTCAGCAACTTCAACAGCTCTTGCAGCAATTTTTGGCCTTTTTATCTTTATGGCTTCAATAGTAAGTTACAAAAAGTCTAATTTTAAATTCTTAAGCTGCACTACCAACATTCCATCATTATTACTTTATTTTATAAAAAATCAACAAGGTGCCATATCCTATTAGATCTAAGCATGACAACTCAGGAAACTTATTCCTAAATATAACTTCTACAAAGTGTCTGGAGCAATGAACAAAACATTAGTAGCAGAGAGAATATTAAGCATAACAAATTAACTTGCCATAGTAGAGTTGGCCAAGAATCACTATTGTGGTAAGATTAAGGCCTATATTAAAAAGAAATATAGTGAGAAATGTTGAAGACAATGATGAAATAGATCATAAATAAATAATACGAGAGTAGATATCATATGTGTTTTTAGGATCACTACCAATGATTATTTTCCACTCCTAACCTTCAGGAGCGGGATAACATATCTTGAATGGCATGTTTGCAACCAAATCTACCCATTTCGCTTCAATAAGATCAAGTATGGCATGTGACTGATCAACTTTTGCCAAATTGCTTACAACAGACCACATGTTTCCTAGAGAAAAAAATTGGAAATCCATATGTGCTGCCTGTATGTTTCCAAAGGGATAACCTCCTTTATTAGGAATCCATTCAACCAACCAAGGAAAAATTTGAATTGGGTAAATGTTGAACTTGTTAACTGCATCATATGAGTACCCCTTAGTCTTGCAACGATAAATCTCATTCAGTTCTCGCAAATTAATCCAATAATACTCCCTGATGTGGAATGAACAAGCAAGTAGGTGGTTATTCAGTGCCCCGATAAGATAAGCTAATCCATCTTCTAGAGCAAGCATTCACGTGTATAAAGTAAGGCAGAATAAAATAGTGTATGCAAGAAAAAAATAAGGATTGACTGGAGATACCACAAGAAAAGAAGTTAAACAAATAAGATCTCTTAGTTACTAACTTATAAATTTAAATAATAGCTGATTCGTGTAGGCTAGTGTGTCATATCACAATCTACTATTTCCACCAACATGTTGCAAACATACTTAATGCACAAACTAGATCTCCATGGTGTCAAACATGTAAGCTATGAACTATCTCAAAAAATATAAGCTATAAACTATACAATCTCTATCATTCTGGGGAGTTGCACCATTCGAAAGCAACCAAAAATACAATGACTAACAATTCCAATTGTTGAACATTTTCTGAATCGACCAGACTAGAATCATATACTTATTACACCTGCTAGAAACTCACTTGAGAGGCACCAAGATATGATATCAATTTAACTCAAGCTTGTCAAGTACTTAATCCTAGCTTTATTTTCAAACTTCCACTATTGTTTCCCAAATTAATTTAGTTTTATAATTTCACTTCCAGCATAGTTGCTGCAAAAAGTCCCTATTACACCATGTGCAGAATTATTTTGTATAACCACTTTTTTGCTACAAAAGTTGCAAGCACCAAAAAATCAAAAATTGAATACCAAATGTTCATTACCATTTTAAATGAACAATAAAAACAATTTTTTCCTTGCTTGAAATAAATAATTGATGAGCAAATATGGCAATTCAAACAACTATTAGAACAAAAAATTAATCTACCTTGATGATTCCTTCATTCCACATAGTAGAGTTAATTACCTCCCCTTTTTACTAAGAGGGTTAGGTTTTGAAACTTACAAATGTAAATTGAATGTAAATAGGAATTAACTTGGTCTAGTACCAAGCAGTGTTGGATGACCCTCTTCTCTATTTGCTTTGTTTGGTTGTAAGAGTTATTATTTCCAACAGTGAGACCTTTTTTCACCATAGACAAGTTATTGTTGTTTCTCTCAATAGTCTATCAATTGGCACGTAAAGGGTGACTGATGGATATGGTGGATGGCATAGCGTCATTGTCGATCATAGAGGAGGAGAATGGGAGCTGGGACTTAATTGAACTTGTCCTTGAACAACAAAAGTCGTATGATCTATGTTTTGCAGGAAGATTCTTGACGAAAGGGGTTGTGAAGTTTGAACCAATAAAGAATACACTAGCAGACCTGTGGAGGCCGATAGGGAGAGTAAATATGTAAATCTCAGTTCCGACCATTACTTGTACAGATTTTTATACGAAGTGGATATCCAGAGAGTGCTGAACACAAGGTCATGGACTTTTTACAACCACTTGTTGGTTGTTCACCACTTTTGGGAGGGAGAACATCCAATGAAAGTAGCCATTGACACGAGCCTCTTTTGGGTACAGATTCACTCACTCCCGTTAGGTTGGGTATCGGAGACAATGGCTAGGCAGTTTGGGAACCAGTTGGGGGGTTTGTGGACTATGACACTCATTCATCTTCTATGGCTTGGACAGGGGTTTGTCTGCGGGTTTGGTGGCCATTGATGTCTGAAAGCCTCTGTTCAGAAGAAAGAGATTCAACCTGAGCAATGGAGAATCAACATTTGCAATCTTCAAGTATGAACACTAGCTTTTATTTTGCTTCATGTGCGGTTGGTTAGGGCATTCAAAATCTTTATGCAAACTCCACATCCATTCTAGTGTGGCGTCACTACAGTAGGGGTGGGATGAGTCCCTCCGCACAAATCCATGATGAAATCATGCTCCGACGAGCAGACGGTTACGAGATTAACGCGAGGGGGGGGGGGGGGGTTGACAGAATCATGGGCGAATATCTTGACAAGTATCTCAGGGATAGGGGGAAGGAAGGAAGAGATGAGTATCTCGGCCGAAGCGGGAAAGAAGGGAGATTCTTCAAATTTTTATTAAAACTTATAAATTTATACATTTTATTAATTATATATTACTTTTCCACTAATAATAACACAACTTATCAATAATAATATATAGAATGTATAGTTTATAGTCTGAACTATAAATACAACTTTTATAGATAATGATGAAAGTACAAATGATTTATCAAAAAAATATTAAACCTTGATAAATTTATATTTAATTAAATTGTAAAATTTTAAAATAATTTTTAAGAAATAAAATTAATTTTATGTAAAATTAAAATAAAAATTTTAAATTCTATTAATTTTTATTATTTTCTAATTCATTCATCTCGTAATTGAATGAAATAAGAATTTGCTTATCACTTTAATCAATAAATTGGAATTCACTTATATTTTCTTATGATTTAATAATTGATACATACCCAATAAAAGTAACTATAGTTATTTAACTTTTCTTATCGTTAGATCTTTTTGAGAACTACACACACAAATACGCAGATATATATATGTGTGTGCGTGCGTTTAATAAATTTAAAGGGTTATTGTAACTTGATGTAATGCTAAATCACTATAAAGTTTTCAGTAGAATTTATAATAGGAAGTGCATATAATGATGATAATTGTCATATCATACATGAGAATTAGTAAATATATATATATCGGGGAAAAACAATACGTTTTTTGGTTCTAATAACTAAAAGTTGAAAAATAAAGGAAATGAAAATTATAATATTTTGTTTGGTTTAAAATTATAAATGAAAAATAATTACAATAAGAAAATAACTAATAATATCAGTTATTAATATAATGATGAGTTAGCTATCAAGAATCAAAATAGAATTTTAAAAGAAAATTAATCCATTCCTTTTTCCTCTTTTGTGAAGAGTTCTTATGTGAAAAATGATTTATCATTCATGAATGATAGCATAATTAATATTAAAATAATTAATAGAAAATATTTTAGTATAAAATCCAAGTCTATTTCTTGTTCTTTAATATTTATGTTAATAAATAATATAAGAAAAATGCTAATTCAGATTTTTTTGCTTATTATAATTATTCTAATTAAAAGAATCTAGTCGTTACAGAATATTATTTTCGTTTCGATATGTCATGACTCTTTAGGACAAAATACAATTTCATTACTATATCTCTACCAACGCAGTCATAAGCTAAATTTTTTGATTTTATTAAATCAAATATTATAAACAAATCATCATTAATTCATATAATTACATCTAAAAATTGATAAATTTTACATTTTAATAAGATTCAGACATGTTGTCTTCAAGAAAAATGTAAGAATCTTAACTATTCAAACACCATGTTTATGATAATTTATGAAAATTCTTAAAAACTTCATTGTATTGTGTGCTTAATTGTGATAAATGAACATTTGTCACAAACTTTAATGGGGGCATTTTTGGTGCTTGAAATGCATGTTCCCATGTTAATGGATGTTAGTGGCTATTTTCTCTTTTTCAATGATATCATCCTATGTTTACCTTATAAATAGTTAGCTCTTCTACTCTATCCTATCTTATTGCTACATTTCTCTATTGCTCTCCCTTTTATCTCTTTTCTTTCACTTTCACTTTTTCTCAAATTTTCTTGAAGGATTTCTAACTTTTACTTTTCTAGTGGTGCAAATTAAAAAAATCTATGATCTATAGCTAAGCTTATTGTATCATGCAATTAACAAGTTAAAAAGCTCTTTTCTATACTCACATTATCTGATTGACCTAGTGCATACCTCAATCCTTATAATGTATCCTCAAACATCAATTCCTATTTGTATAGAAAGTAAATGTTTGAGGTAAATTCTTCTATCTTTTCTCACCAAGATATTTTTACATGAAACTGTTAAATATCAATGATTCATCCCAACTAACAGCAACAAAATTTACAATTTTTTGAAACAATACCCTTTAGTTTGTAAGTATCTCTGTAAAATAAGTTTGAGTTTTAAATCAAAAAATTAAAATTAGGTCGATATTTTGACCTACTGTAGTTCCCTCAACTAAGGAAACCTAATAATCATGAAATGTTTCTTTCGCCTAAAAACAAAATAGGCACGTTTAGATTTAACTCAATTTAATCATGACATCACCACCAACATAAAAAAAAGTTAGAAGTTTAAATTTGTTTTCCATGAAAAAGGAATACTTATTACAATCTACAGCGAGTTTATTGGTATTGATTTTTAGAAGCTTTAATCCACCCCATCTGCCCAACAAAAGAAAACATAATTACTTTATAATATTGTTATTGAAAGCGATGAAAATAGATAAAATACTAATAGTAAAAAATTAAATATTGAAGTTAACTTTTATAAATTAAATAAAGGATAATAATTACCTTAGTTAAGTTACAGTAATTAAAAAAAATATAAATCTTATTTTATTCTTAATTAATTTAAAATTGAACTAAATTTGTTAAAAAGAAACTGTATTTGTTATAATAGAAAAATATTTGAGAGTAATATTCCCCATTTTCTAGAACTATTCGAATTAAAAGATTAAGGAATTAAAAAAAAAAATAAGAATCAAATCAAATAAGTTGTAAGAAGCAAGAGTACCTTAATTTAAAAGAGTGTGTTTGCGCTTGCGAGGGGTGGTGCTAACTTCCAACTACATCACCATACATACCCCATTCAGTGAATAATAATAATAATAATAAAGATTTTAAAATCAAAATCTATAATGTTTAATATTTAAAAAAATAGTTTTACTTTTTATTAAAATATAAACTTTACATCTTCAGTGAAACTTAAACTCATAAATATTAAATAAAATACAAAAATTTTAACTACTACCATATTGTTATAATTTATTATAATTGTTAATAGCTATAATTATGAGCCGGCAAAACAGATTTTAAATATATATGAAAATAAATTTTTACAAAATATGTAAAATAAAATATTACCTCAAGAAGGATGTTTATTTATCATAATTACAATTTGATAGAAGAAGAGATAGTGGCAGAGGGTAAGAGAAGGAGAGAGGGAACAGAACCACAAGGTTGATAGAAGAAGAAATAGGAGGGTGATTTCTATGAAGGCTAAGCTAAAAGATGGTTGAATCATCCAACAGAAGGTAAGATTAATTCACTCTTGAAACCTGAATTAGAAATAAATATTATAAATTTCCTATATCGTGGATGACAGATTTCTTACGAGTTCTATATGTGCATTTTGTATGATTTTGATGTGATGGTGAAGAATATTCCTGTGTGGTAACTTAGTAGGGAAGTTTAAGGTAAATGGTGGATGAGAATGGGGATCATCAATCGGGTAAGGGAGAAAAGAAGTCTTGCGATAAGGACCGTGTTGATAATAATTACTTCATGTATAGCAGGTATTAGTTCCAATTTGAGTTAAGCTTGGGGGTTTAAGGATATATCTAACTTGTGTTATGCAGATCGGTGAAAATCAACTAATAGACCTCATAAGGGAACACGATGAGATCGGATACACATATATCAATAAGTAGTTGATGTGATTAAGGGCCTACAAAGGGGTAGAAATAAGGGAAATATGGAGAATAATAGGGTTAAAAGATAAATAACATATCGTGGTGCTAGGGAAATAGAAGGGAAGGGGAAGGGAGGACCTAATAGATGAAGTTTGAAATAAACTAGAAGGAGAATGTAGAAAGGGAAATGATAAAATGGCATAACTGAAATCAATGTACTATCAAAATTAATAAATTACAACCTGTTCACTAGTGGTGTGTGTGTGGCCATTTATGAGGTCGTGGAACTGATTCTGGTATGAGTTTAACAGTGATTTTGCATACTTATTGCTCATAGATGAACTGAAGAATTTTCAGGTGACCCATATCATTAAGTGACCAAATAAGTAAATGAGGGTGATAATAGAATAGTAATAATGATGAATGGGTATGAAAAGAGTTGAATACAGAGTCGTGAATGGACTGGGTAGTAGTGTGGTATACTGAAAACAACAAATGATGAAAAACTAGAGAGTAAATATTAAATAAGATTAAACTGAGACTAATCCACATCTTTCTGCATGCTGTTTCCTTTCGTGTGGTGTGAGTGTGGCCTGTATTGGTTGTGGTGATGTGTATCAGCTAACTAGTGATTAGTCAGCAGAGTAAACTAGATAATAGAGGGTCCGAAGGGGAGTAAATGTCCCAGATGTGTGCTGTATATGAGACAAGAAGTGTGGCCGTGAAATGAAGACCCGGAAGGGTCGTGTCGGGTATGCTAAGTGCAAGCTGCGTGTGTTATAATCTGGTGTGACCAATACAGATAGAGAGATAGATTGGTGGAGCTGAGAGTGAAATCTAGTGGAAGTAAAGTTAAAGGATAATAGAGAGAAAGGGTGTAATTATGAAAAAGAAAAGCAAAGAAATAATTAGGTGAATTAAGTCACTATGTTGAGTGATCTTTTTGATTTGTATATACTGTTTATGTATATATATATATAAACTCCATATTGGATGAGAAAGGAGAATGCAGGTAAGCAGAATAGTTCTGCAAAATGGATTAAAATGCATGTATGTTAAATGTGGGTCATTTTGTTTAATTTGCATAATCTATTATGGAGATTGAAATTACTTGAAAGTGATTGGAAAAAAGAGAAAAAGAGAGGGATTCTGCAAGAGAGAAAAAAAAATCAAAATTGATAAGTTACAGGTTGGAGTCGAAGTAGGGAATTGCTTTTATAAATCTTCATTATATAAGGGTACCATGTTGGAGAAATGATAGGTGTTGGGATGAGTATGAGATGGACTTGAGAATGATTTGGATGAGGGAAGTCCTTGAGGAAAAATGGAGAATTTATCTACATCTATTTCAATTCTGTTGGTTTCAGTTTAAATTGATTTTACTGGGCTGTGTAGCTCATTCCTTTATTATATTATAAAAACGGTTAAGTCGGAAGAAACTAGAGAACCTTCGGAGCGTAGCCATGAACTAGAATGCATGTAGAACTAACATTAAACTTTGGTGGATTAATAATTAGTATTATCATTTATGTTAGTTCGTTATATTTACTGCTTGTTAGGTGATATTAGACACGACTATGGAAGCCCCTTTTTTTGTATGATAGTTGAAAATATAGCCTAATATGTTTACGAAATGGAGGGGACAAAAGGATGTACACTGGTGAGATGATAGATGTTTGAAAGAATAGACATGTCATATTCTATATACTTGTAATGAGTCTTGTTGCAAGTGAACTCTCAGTTGTGTTAAGGTGTAAATCGTCAACATAGAAAGAATGAATAAATACTTTAGTGACATTGAGTCTTGTAGAAAATGTGGAATGTTACAGATATACACTAATTGCAGTACAATACAAGTAACTTTCAAATGATGACACACGAAAGTACAATCTGACTCGAACTTATGATTTCTTATAAAAGAAGAAAAGCATATACTATTCAACTAATTAAATAATTAATTAAGTATACACATATACCAAAAAAAATATATATATCCTGCTAATAGATATTTGGTTAATTAAATTATTAATTATTTATCTTTTGGGTGGATATCTATGTACTTTTATCCTTATCTACAAGAGTATGAATTCAAATTAGAATATACATCTCATGATATATCATTTACTGATTAAACTGTATGAATTTTTACTAACAAAACTTGTACTTGATAATTTTTATTATTAAATATATATTATAAGATCAATAATAACAAACATAAATACTCCAAATTACAGAATTTTGAGGTGTGACGATTAGTATTAATTATATACCTTGAGGAGGCTCCTTTAATCTTGAAGCAAAGTGCACAAATTCTATGAAAATCTACATCAGATACTTTGTCTCTGCAAATTAAGAGAAGAAGACCAAATAATTAAAACCCATTAACTAGTCAAATGTGGTAAATAACTACTTAGATCTATATCGAGATATATATTATAGGCACATACAAAGCTTTAGTCGTGTCTGATAAGGTGATTTCATATTCAACTACGAAGGTGGAGAGCAAATCAGAGTAATAATTAGGACTGCAACCAAGTACTCCTTTCATTTCATATGCTATTCCAAAAAAGTGATCTTTCATACCCTTTAAAAAAAATCAAATGCAAATCAATCAATGATATTGATATATATATATATGATCAGTAAATAGATAAGAAAAAAATAGATAAGATGTTAAGCACTAAACCGAAGCGGCGGAGAGTTATAATGAGTTTATTATTTGTAATAAATTGCTGATAATCTACGTCATTCTAGTGATTGATATTTAGGTTATCAATATTCTATGCATGAATGAACTTTCATATTTTTGTATTTCGTGTTCTGAGTTTGGATTAATCTTGCCAAAAATTTTATGAGAAGAAATATTTCGTTTAAAAAATTTAATTCATTTATAATATTATATAAACAACAAAAATGGTTTTTCTGCAAATAAATTACTTCAACTGATAAAAGGCAGTATATTGGCACTTTTAACAACCATTAGTTGTTTCTAAAAATTAGACAATAGACGAAAAAAGTTTACAAGAAGATTTATATTATCACTAAAAATCAAAATGCCACAAAGTAAATTTTTGGCAAATTGAGGAAGCCACATATGCATTTCAAGCACAACCTGTCCATTTCTTTATTTAAAAAAAATTATTTAACTTCTATATTGACAAAAAGAAGTAGAATAAAAACTGAAAATAAAACTTTCCTCTCTCTATTACTTGCATCTCATTCCAGTAATCGCCATCACCTCTCATTATTCATTGAAGTATCAGTTTTCCTTATCAATCATTAAATATTGTATCTTAGACAGTAAATTTACATTACTTAATTCACTCACTTATACGAGATTGAATTATTCATTCAAGTATCATACCTTATTATTTGACTGTGAACTACAAATTTAGCCTTATTTCTTCCTAGTACTGTATAAGTCAGTAAACAATGTAAGTTAGTACAATAACATCCAATACAACATATACTTTTTCCTTTTAAAGAAATCATTGGTAAAAACCATTTTGCTTAAGCAAGTGAACAAAAAACTAAGACTCATGAACAATTATATATCTTTCAGAAGTCTTTGCTACATCTCTGGCTATGTTATATACTATCTGATTACACTTTTACATCTAATTAAGAAGAATAGAAACAAAATGTTGAATGAAAGTTACTTTTAGATACAACTAAAATGAAACAATAAATGACATAATTTTAGCGGGTGATGGAGGTTGTCACTAGAAGTCAAAATGTCACTAAGTAAATAAATATATTGCAAATAAAGGAAGCCACTTGTCCATTTCATGCACAATCTATCCATTTCTTTGGAAAAAAATTATTGAACTTTTATATCGGAGAACTAAATATATAAGAAGCTGGAAATAAAATAGTTCATCTTTATGTACTCAAACCTAAAGAAAATTTGATCTCTTCTATTATAAGACATCAAAACTTCTATCTTTGTATTAGTTGCAGCTAATTATAATCGCCATCAATCGTATCTCATTATTTATTAGAGCATCAGTTCTCCTGATCAATTGTCAAATCACTATATTTTTAGCAGCAAATGTGCGCCATTTGATTCATTCATTTGTATGAGATTAAATAATTCATTCAAATTAAGTTTTACTTTGATATTTGATTGATCTACAAAATTAGTCATATTTCTCTCTAGTGGGGTATTAGTTTATACAATGTAAGTTAATACAATAACAACGATTACAACATTTACTTTTTTAAAAGAAAATGTCATCATCCATAAACAGTAATAACCATTTTGCTCAAGCAAGTCAACAAAAAACTTAGGCTCATGAATAAATATATATCTTTCAATAGTCCTAACTACATTTCTATCTAAGTTATGTACTATTCGATTAAACTTTTAAATCTAACTAAGAAGAAAAGAAACAAAATACGGAATGAAAACTTAAACATCCTCAAGTAACAACCCAAACTTTAGAAAAATATTCATCAAGTATAAAATTTGTATCTGGTACCTTTAATAAGGGTCTTATTACAGGTAGAAATTAGACAATAGATGATATAATTTTAGTGGTTGATTGAGACTATCACAAAAGTTGAAATATTGCTAAGTAATATGCAAGAAATAGAGGAACTCACGAGTCCATTTCGTTCCCACCCTATCTATTTCTTTACTTGAAAAAAAAAAGTTGTTTAACTATTGTATCAACAAAAAGGAGTACTAAAAAAATAAAATAAAATAGTTCATCTTTATCTTAAAACCTAAAGAAAATGTGATCTACTTTGTTGTAAAATACCAAAGCTTTTATCTTTGTGTTGGTTGCATTTCATTGTAGTCACCATCAAAAACCTCTAATTATTCATTGAAGCATCAATTCTCATAAGTGGTCATCAGATACTATATTTTAAACAATAAATATACATAACTAAATTCACTTATTTTTTACAAAATTAAATAATTCATTCAAATTAGGTTATATTTTATTATTTGATTGAAGTGTAAATTTAGTAGTATTTGTTTTTAGTACTGAATCAACTATGATTTTCTTAAGGAAAAATCATTATTCATTAACAATTAAAAACATAATGCTCAAGTAAGTGACCAAAACCATCATGGTCAAGTAACTGAAGCGAAAACTAAGGAGGTATATGAACAATTACCTATCTTTCAGAAGTCCTTACTCATCTCTAGCTAAGCTATGTATTATTCTTATAATACTTTTGAATCCAACTAAGAAGAAAGGAAACAAAATGCAGAATGAAAGCTTAAACATCCTCAAGTAATAACCTAAACTCAGAGAAATATTCATTAAGTATAAAATTTGTACTTGTTATAAAATTTTCCATATAACTAAGTAAAACAAAATCTATACTAGATTAAATTTTAGGACAAAAAATTTGTCTCTTAGTTCTATGTAACCTTAAAAAAAAGACTAAAACCTTAAGATTTAAATGTAATACTGTAGTTTTAGAGCATTATTAAGACCTAATACATGCTCAAAACCTCATAGTTGTCTTAAGATAGGTTTAGAACACGAGAACAATTTTAAAACCCTACACAACCTTTTGGCCAAGCTATCATGTAACCTCATAGGTACTCAAAATAACTCAAGAAGCAAAGAGTTTCCTTATCCTCAACTATCCTTGAACTTTAGCATTTTTAATCCCAAATTAGGTAAGCAGTGCTGAAGCACTACACAAGGACCCATGAGTTTCCCAACTTTGTGTTAATTTAAAGGAGTGCGCTTGCACTTGCGAGGGGTGGTGCTTGTTTCCAACTGCATCAACATACATACCACATTCAGTGAAAAATAATAATAATAACAATAATAATGAAGATTTTAAAATTAAAATCTACAATGTTTAATATTTAAAAAAAATAGTTTTACTTTTTATTAAAATGTAAACTTTACATCTTCAGTGAAACTTAAACTCGTAAATATTAAATAAAACACAAAAGTTTTAACTACTACTATATTATTATAATTCATTATAATTGCTAATAGTTATAATTATATAGTTGGCAAAATAGATTTTTAATTAAGTAAAACTCATACTGTATAATTCTATAAATTTAAATTCAGTTAAAATTTTGCAAAATATATAAAATAAAATATTACCTTAAGAATGATTTTTATTTTTTCCTTCATCAATGTGAATTCATTTGTGATTGCATCCAATGCCGCTACGGTCCTTTGTTTAACAAAAAAAGAAATTAAAAAAATTAGAAAAAAAAAACAAAAAAGAGATATGCTAATTGATTTATGATGTCACTGCAGTCCCCATCAATCACCTCTCATTATTTATTAAAACATAAGTTCTGCTCATCAATCATCAAATATTGTATCTTAAATAGTAAATGTACGTCATTTTATTTATTCATTTGTATGAGATTAAATAATTCATTAAAGTTAAGTTCTACTTTGTTATTTGATTGAACTACAAAATTAGTCATATTTCTTACTAGTACAGTATTAGTTTATACAATGTAAGTCAATACAATAACATTCATTACAACATTTAATTTTTTTATGAAAAAATCATCATCCATTAGCAGTAAAAACCATTTTACTCAAGCAAGTTAATAAAAAACTTAGGCTCATGAATAAATTATATCTTTCAATAGTCTGTACTACATTTCTAGCTAAGTTATATATTATTTAATTAAACTTTTAAATCTAATTAAGAAGAAAAGAAACAAAATACAGAATGAAGGCTTAAACATCCTCAAGTAACAACCCAAACTTTAGAAAAATATTCATCAAGTATAAAATTTGTATTTAGTACCTTTAAAAATGGTCCTATTACAGCAAAAAATTAGACAATAGATGAGATAATTTTAATGGTTGATTCAGACTATCACAAAAGTGGAATTGTTGCTAGGTAATATGCGACAAATATAGGAACTCATGTCTCAATTTTGTGCCCATCCTATCTATTTCTTTACTTGAAAAAAAAAATTGTTTTAACTTTTGTATCAACAAAAAGGAGTACCCAAAAAAAAAAATAGAAAATAGTTCATCTTTGCGTTAAAACCTAAAGAAAATGTGATCTACTTTTTTACAAGATACCAAAACTTTTATTTTTGTGTTGGTTACATTTCATTATTGTCACTATCAATCGCCTCTCATTATTCACTGAAGTGTCAATTCTCATAATTGGTCATCAAATACTATATTTTAAATAATAAATATACATCATTCGATTCACTTATTTATTATAATATTAAATAATTCATTCAAATTAGGTTCTATTTTATTATTTGATTGAATTATAAATTTAGTAGTATCTGTTTTTAATACTAAATCAATTTATACAATGGAAGTCAATACAATAGCATCCAATATAACATTATTTCTTTTAAGATAAAATCATTCTTAATTAACAATAAAAACCATCATGCTCAAGTAAATGACCAAAACAATCATGCTCAAGTAAGTGAAGCAAAAACTGAGGAGGTTCATAAACAATTATCTATCTTTCAAAAGTCCTTACTCATCTCTAACTAAGCCATGTCTTATTCTTATTATACTTTTGAATCCAACTAAGAAAATAAACAAAAGATAAAATGAGTAAATTTAAATAAGTTCAAAACAAATGAAATTGAGTTTGATAAGTTATGTGAATAGTTTGTTGAAAATTTTAATACTTTATTCTATTTAATATATTTAAGAATATGTTTAATATACTATTGAGATATAATTATCTCTTGTAATATTACCTAGATTAGTAAAAATATATAATATTTATTAATATATAAACAGGTTCATGAACTTGTAAACTTAATTCCTTCATATTTGAATTTGGCTTTTATATTTTAACATTTTGGGACCATATTAAAATATGAAAAGAAAATTTTATTAATTAATAAAGATGAAAATGAAGATGGTATCTATATATATATATATTTATGAATAAATATGATAGAATCTCGAAGGTGCAAAGGGGAAAGGTTAGAAACTTCAAAGAAGATACTTATGATTGGGAATTATATAAATATATAATGTGTGTGTCTACATATATATATATATAACCATCTCAATTTATCAATATATATATGTGTGTGCATGTGTATATAGATAATGTTTGTATGTATATCACGATACTAATTGCGCTAAATATCATCTGATGAAGAGTAAGGAAGGGTAAACTGTCAAACATAATTGACGACGTCATAAACCAAATCAATTAGTGAATCTAGTAAATTAATTTCATACTTATTTTTTATTGTACATATTATTTATATATTTCTTTACTGAGTTCTTTTAAAAGTTTTTAAATTTTTTTAAAAAAAGGTGCGTAGGCAATGAATGCAGCCAAACATGAATTCTCAGTAATGAAGGAAAAAATAAAAATATTTCTTGAGGTAGTATTCTATTTTATATATTTTATAAAATTTATTTTCACATATATCTTTTTCTCTTATAGAATTCATAAGAATTTTAATTGAATTTAAATTTACAAACTATTACAGTATAAAATATTCTACATTTTTAGCTAATGTTAAATTTATAAATTTTAAATAGAACATAAGAGTTTTAACTACTATCATATTATTATAGTTAATTATAATTATCAATGCCTATAATTATGCAACAGGCAAAACAAATTTTCAATGAAGTAAAACTCTTGCTATAAAAGTATGCAAATTTAAATTCAATTAAAATTTTCACAAAGTCCAAAAGAAAAAAGATATCCATGAAAATAAAATTTTACAGTATATATAAAAAAAATATTACCTTAAGAAGGATTTTCATTTTTTCCTTCACTAATGAGAATTTGTGTTTGATTGCATATAATTCTTCCATGCACTTTTTTATTCAAAAAAAAGAAATTTAGAAAAAAAAAAACTTAGCAAAGAGATATATTAGTAATATCTGTAATAAAAAATAAGTATAAAATTCATTTACTACATAAATATATAGAGACTGTTAATTGAGTTATGATGTCAATTGTATATAAAAGCTTACTCTTCCTTACTCTTTTTATCAAATGCCTTGACGAATTCCTCACATTTCAATGCCATTTGACAAGTGCGAAGGCTGCAATTAATATTAGCTAATTATTTTTTAAAAAACAAAAACTGGGTACATCTATTAATTAAGTGATATGCATCAATCATAACACAATATAAATAATCTCCAAGTAAGAATACACATAAAACTACAGTTTGACTCGAGATTAGTCAAGTGATATACACTAATTACAATAAAATACAAATAACTTTCAAATGATGACACACATAAAAATACATTCTCACTCGATCTTATAATCTCTTATAAAAGAAGAAACACATCAACTATTAAACTAATTATTTAATTAATTAAGTATACACATATATAGTTAATTAAATTAATTATTATTTATCTTTTAGGTAGATATCTAAGTACTTTTATTCTTATCTATAAGAGTATGAGTTCAAATCAGACTATACATCTCATTATATATCATTTAACTATTAAAATATACGAATTTTTACTTGCAAAAATTATACTTGAGAATTTTTATTATTAAATATATATTATAAGATCAATAATAACACACAAATACTCTAAATTTAAAACTTTTGAGCTATGATGATTAGTATTACTTATATACCTTGAGGAGGCTCCTTTAATCTTGATGCAAAGTGCATAAATCTTAGGAAAATTTGCATCAGATAATTTGTCCCTACGAATTAAGAGAAGAAGACCAAATAACTAAAACCGATCAATTAATCAAATATGGTTAATAACTACTCAAATATATGTCGAAATATATATTATGTACACATACAAAGCTTTATCCATGTCTGATAAGATGATTTCAGATTTAGCCATAAAGGTGGAAAGTAAATCATAGAAATAATTAGGACCGCAACTAGAATCTCCTTTCATTTCTTACATTGCTGCAAGAAAGTAATCTACCATATCCTTTTAAAAAATTAAATGCAAATCAATCGACGACATTGATATATATACATAATCGGTAAACAAATAAGAGAAAAATAGATCAGTTGTTAAGCACTAAATCTCTTGCTCCATCGAAGGGATCATGTAGAGGATTTGTTGAGCACTATTTCCCTATTTTTTTATTTCCTATCCCTCTCCCGTTCTCATCCTTTCAATTTTCCTCCTATGTTTCTAGCATATCTCCTTTGTCCTCTCCTCATAGCTGTCCACACAATAATTCCATCATTTCGTCTGATCTTATGTTTATCTTTAGATGTCATTATCCATTTTTTTTTACTCCTGGTTCTAATCTGATTTCAAGAAAATTTCCTTATTCCCATATCAACTCATTTCTTCCCAAAAATATCTGAAATAATTTATAAGATAAATCCTACTTAAGTGGTGAGAGTCAAATTTCACTTACCTTTCTTCTCAATGACGACGTTAATATGATTGACGGATTCCTCCCTTGTTCTGCTCATGACTCCACCACTAGCTAATTAATTTGATTGAAGAAATCACACAAAAACTTCCTCTCAGTTTACCCTGGCTATGAATTTTCTTCCTCTCTCTCTTCTCCTGCAACTCAACGTCCTCTTTTAAAGTGAAGAAGCAACCATTAGAACCATTGAAGATGGCAACAAAATCCCTAAATTAAATAGAGATACAAAATAGTTATTGATAATTGAGGCATAATCAATATTTTTACTTTTAATAATTAAGGAAAAACTAATAACATCTTCTTAAATATAATTATATATTTATATATTTACTTTTTGAAAAGAAGATTTTTATCAGTTGTAAAACCCAAATATTTATTTTTTATTTTTTTTATTTTTTATTTTTGTATTTGAATTTTTAGTTTAATTTTTTATATATTTAATTTATAAGATTTTAATTTAATTTAATTTAATTTAATGAAAATAAAAATAATAATAATGATAAAATTGGGTAACAATATTATTTGGATTTAATTGAAATTGATTTTGAGAAAAATGGGTGAAAATTTGGATTATGGGGGAGCTTTTGAAAAGAAAATTGGAAACTAGGGGGTCAAAATGCAATTTAGAAAAGTTGTGCCACGTCAGCAGCTTGGTCAGTAGCCCTGGCCAACCAAGACACGCCGCGTGGCAAGGAAACGCTGACACGGGACGGGCCACGTGGGCGATCCGCGTGCGCGCGATCGGACGGCCTAGATCCGTTCCATCGCACACGGACGGCCCAGATAAAACGTGCGCACGGACGGCTCAGATTTCACGCGTATGGATGGCCCAAATTCAATCAGGGATGGACGACCCAGATCGCATTGCGATGGACGACCCAGATTTAATCTCAATTAAATCGTGATTGGACGGTCCAGATTTAATCTTGATGGACGGTTGAGATTAAAAGGCAAAGGGTATAAATAACCCCACCCACACCTGACCACAAAACCCTAGCCGCCAGTGCCTCGCCTGAGAAGAAGAACCAGATGCCGGAGGAGCCGGCCGCCACAACCCGCTGCCGCACCGGAGAATTTTTCGACCACCAATCGAGGTAAATTTTTTCCCCCTGGCTTGTTTTTCGATGCTGAATCTGCCTATGGCCAAATCGGAGCCAAACGAATGGCCAATTGGCTGAAAAACCCCGCCGAAGTTCGGTGCCGCCGCCGCGACTCCCCTCTGTTTTTGCCTCCGATGAGGCCCTTCCCAGCCTCCGTTCGATGCAAATTTTATACCACTGTGATCACTGTTCTTTTCTCTATAGGTTGATCGAAGCCAAACATCAAAACGCGACTCACGCCGGAGGAGCCCAAGAGCACCACCGCTGGTAAGTCTCAATTTTTCATGATTTTTTGGCCCACCGAGGGCCCTAGGGTTGTTTTATCACAGGGACCAATGCAAGTTTGGCCAAATTCTGTCAAAAATGACCGAAAACAGCCAACCCGAGACAGATCGCCGACGCAGGCGGCGGCACCGTCGCCGGAGCACGGCGGAGCCGCCGTGCTGGAAT
Source organism: Carica papaya (assembly GCF_054855325.1). NCBI lineage: Eukaryota > Viridiplantae > Streptophyta > Magnoliopsida > Brassicales > Caricaceae > Carica > Carica papaya. The sequence continues at coordinate 17,625,331 of NC_142317.1, forward strand.
TCTGATATTGGCCGAAAAGGGCCCTAGGTCTGAATTGGAATTTTTTGGGACACGTGCAGGTACCGGTAGTGCGTTTCAGTTTTCCGAAAAAAATTTAGAGAAATTAAGGACAGCCCGTAGGCACACTGTAGAGTCGATTTTAGACCCCGAAACAAGTAAGGATCTCTCACCCTACGTCCTGTCACGGTATTAAAGCTTAATAAATAATTAAACGGTATTTTGTGACTTTATAGATGTGAAATTGATTAAGGTTGCCAATGGAGTCCGAATCTGGAACATTGTTGGTTAGTTGTCGTTTGATCTATATTTCAGTATTAAATACAGCATGATATTTGATATATTTATTTTATGGCCTCGTATGCATGAATTATGGTTTCTTTTATTATGGTTGGTATTACGGTGAACCCGATACTGTGTTGTCTTGTTTGGTGTCAATTACTGGTTTACATGTTTGTGTATGATTGGATGATTGAGACTAAGGAAAAGGGAAAAAGGTTATGTGAATTGATGAGTGGATAATGTGGACAGCCTGACTAGATATCCTGGGAGATGGTGGACGGACCGGGTCCGTAGGGAACCCTACCGGGAACGTGGTCTCTCATACCTGACAGGGTATGGAGACCTTATGTGTTTTGGCACCCATACCAGATGGGGAAGGGTGACGGCCCGTTTCACCCTCATACCGGACGGGGTATTGAAGTTCATGTTTTTGGTGCCCATACCGGACGGGTTATGGGGATGGCCCTGGAATCAGGTTGTAAAAGTTAATGGTTCACGTGTAGCGGGGACCCCCTATGGATCTCCATGGATACTAGTAGGCTGGTAAAAGAGGAAATCTGTTTTCTGATGATTGAAATGTAAAGGTATGATATGTGTTATGTTATAAAGTGTGTATGATTTCATGATATTATAAGGTTATTTTTTTCATAGGTTATTTTCATGAATCTCACCGAGGTAAGTGGACAGTAAAGATTTTTATGTTAATAAACGAGTTTGTTATAAATTATGCTCCATTGGTTGTTTTGGTTTTCTACCAACCTTTACTCCTGTGGCAGTGAGATAGTGTGATGTCTTTACTGGGCTAGTGTAGCTCATTCCTTACTTAACCATTTCATATCAGGAAGACGTGGTTCCCGAGCCCGTTTCGCAGGAAGACGGCGAGTTAGACGCCTAAGGACTTTATAGCTCCATTTATAGTTTTTATTTCGAGTATCACTTTTAATTAGCTTATTCTTTCATGATTTGAGTACGTTTTTGGCTATTATGTAAGGGATGTTAATCAAAATTTTTATTACGCTTCCGCATTTAAGATTTTTAATATATACATCTTCATTTAAATTCCAGGGCCGTTACATTCTGCTCCTGACTCCACCACTAGCTGATTAATTTGATTGAAGAAATCACACAAAAACTTCCTCTCAATTTACCCTGGCTATGAATTTTCTTCCTCTCCCTCTTCTCCTGCAACTCAACGTCCTCTTTTAAAGTGAAGAAGCAACCATTAGAACCATTGAAGATGGCAACAAAATCCCTAAATTAAATAGAGATACAAAATAGTTATTGATAATTGAGGCATAATCAATATTTTTACTTTTAATAATTAAGGAAAAACTAATAACATCTTCTTAAATATAATTATATATTTATATATTTACTTTTTGAAAAGAAGATTTTTAACTCTTTAATCGCTTAAGTAGTAATCAAATTTTTAAATTTTAAAGACTAATGAAGAAAAGAAATCTTTAAACTTTGAGTTCTAATAAGCATTCAATTCTCTAAATTTAGATATTCTTTAAGTCTAATCTTATAATAGTTTTTTTTATAGATAACATAATGAAAATAATATTAAAACTCTAAAATATTTGATTACATAAGTTCAAAATAATGAAAATAAGGTTTTTATCTCCTTAATTTTTAAATTTTAAAGACTAATGTAGAAAGAAATCTCTAAATTTTGACTCCTAGTAAGTATTGAATTCTTTATATTTAGATAATTTTTAAGTATAACCTTGTAATAATTCTTTTAAAGATTACATACTTTAGAATGAAAAATAATGTTAAAACTCTAAAATATTTGATTACATAAGTTTAAAAGTAGATTATGACACTTTTATTTTTTTTCTTTCTTGATGCTTTTGGCTTTTTTTTATTCTTTCTTTAATGCTATGATGCAATATTTAGATAGAAAATAATAAGATAGTTTTTCTTTTATAAAATTAGTTCTATTAATTGCTTCACCACAATATAATTTCTTCATAATCTTATCCTCATGTTTGTTATTGTGTTACGATCTGATCAATTTTAGGTGATCTAGAAATATAAGAAGAGTTAGAAACTAATTGGGAGAAAGACGAGTAAAAACGTAAGGAAATGAAATCAAAAAACAAGAGTTAGACTGGAGGCATTATAGAGATAAGTTCTCTTTTTTTTTCCTAATGCATAACGCACAATTAGGTAGTAATTATAAAGTAGATTCATTATAAGAAGTGATATTCTTCCAATGATTCCTAATTTTCAGACCGCGAACTAACTCAAATAACAAATTTGACTTTGTATGAAATTATCTCTTTACCCTAGATAATAAAAAAACATAAAAATACAATTTAAATTAAATATGTCTAAAAGTATATAAGTGTATTTACATTAAGCAGTATTAAATCTATCTTGTTCACATGATTTTATTTTTACTTTTTGTGTAATTACTAGTAATCCTTTACTTGTTGAATTAGGTATATCTAATTTTATTTTTGAATCACTTATATTTTTAGGTTGAATTCATTGAATGAAATTTTGTTTCATAATCCTTCATATATAGGAAGATCAATTAGAATTAAGCTCTCAAAAAACATAAATAAGAGAGTTTAAATATTAAAATTGTGATATATTGTTAAATTATAAAATGTGGAAGAAATGTAGCAATTAAATTTCTTAAGAAAATGATGAAGCTTGTTTAGAAATTAAAGCAAATGGAACAATTAGATACATATACAAATATTTTAACTTCTAATACTATACTATACTATACTGTATCTATTTTTACAAAATAGTTTCTCAAATAGTGTAATTTGACCCACAACCTAAAATTTCTATGTAATTTCTTAATTTACAAATTAAAAATATATACATATATATGAGGTTAATTTCTATTGTTGTTGGAAATATATTTATTTTTTTTGTTTTTGATATTTTTTTGGTACAGTTTGAGTGAAGGATTGTGGCTAATGCTAGAACCAGATGAAGCAAAAGTTGTTGAATGCTATATGTTTAGTTTCCTTTATGAGCTGATGCTAAAAACTAAAAACTTACAAGTCTGTAGTACTCCAAAAATATATACTGAATAAAAATATGAGTTTGCAAGAAAAATCTTATCATCACTCTCTAATCACTCTCTCAGACAATGCCTTACATACCAGTTGAATTTTCTCAACTGATTTGGAATCAACTGAGGAAATGTATTAAAAAGCTCTATTGTCAAGCATTAATTTAAATGGCATGGTGATGATTTACGAGACAAGAAAATACCATAACCAATACAAAATAATTTACAAGATACAGAAAATGTCATAATCAAACAATTGAGTTAAAATAATGTAAAGATATTCTCGATTTACAGTGAACTCTTTAAAAGAATGCCTTCCACTCCTATAATACTATGTATATGATATAAAGTCTGTAAACAGGAAACAATTTGTTTAATCTCTATCCAAGAAGATGTTTCAAGCTAATGTTAATCCTAAATCAACATATCATTTTTACATTAAGATCCTATGATACTCGAATCAATGCTCAAAAGCTTTAACCCCCAAATAAAATGAAAAATAATCCACTATTGTCGTTACCTTTATACATTTAAGTTGTTCAGATAGGTAAGTTGAGCTACAAATTGAAGTTACCTATCCTTGTGTGAAAGCAACTTCAGAATCTTATATTACATAAGTCTTTTAGGAGTTCTTCCGACCACGCTTTCTTTTTGGATTAGTCCTTATCATGCAAGAGAAGGCTTTGGCAAGCTTAAAATCCTCTTCAGTTATCATAATTTTGGCTGCACTTGTGTCTGCAAGTAGAAGCTTAGCCACAAGGTATCCAACAATTGACCATGTCTAGAATAACCGTGCTTGCTTCCCGATGAACCTTCCTCTTTTTGTGTCATAGTATTAAGGCCACTTGTCTCTTGATTTGCGTCTTTCAACAACTTAAATAGCTCTTGCAGGGATTTTTGGTCTTTTCATCTTTATGGATGCAATAGTAAGCTACAAAAAGTCCATTTCTAAAATCCTAAGCCGCACAACCAACATTCCTTCACTATTGCTTTATTTTATAAAGCATCCACAAGGTGCCATATCCTATTAGATTCAAGCATGACAACTCAAGAAACTTATACCTAAATATAACTTCTACAAAGGGTTCTTTGGAGTAATGAATAAAACACTAGTAGCAGAGAGAATATTTAAGCATAATAAATTAACCTGTCATAGTAGAGTTGGCCAAGAACCACCATTGTGGTAAGACCAAGGCCTGTATTAGAAGGAAACATAGTGAGAAATATTAAATATAATGAAGAAATAGATCATAAATAAATAATACAAGAGTAGATATCTTACATGTCCTTGGAATCACTACAAGTGATTATTTGCCACTCCTGACCTCGAAGAGGGGGATAACATATCTTGAATGGCATGTCTGCTACCAAATATGCCCATTTCACTTTAATAAGATCAAGTATGTCATGTGACTGATCAGTTGTTGCCAGACTGCTTACAATAAACCATATGTGTTACCTGTAAGTTTCCAATTAGATAACCTCCTTTACTAGGCATCGATTCCACCAACCAAGGAGAAATTTGATCTAGGTAAATGTTGAACTTATTAACTACATCATATGAGTACTCCTAAGTCTTGTAACGATAAATCTCATTAAGTTTTCACAAATCAATCCAATAATACTCCTTGATGTGGAATGAAAGAGCAAGTAGGCGATTATTCAGTGCCCGGATAAGATCAGCTGATCCATCTTCTAAAGCAAGCATTTCTTGTGCACAGAGTAAGGTAAAATAAAATATTGCTTGCAAGAAAAGAAAAAGGATTAACTGAAGATACCACAAGAAAAAAAGGTAAACAAATAAGATCTCTTAGTTATAAACTTATAAATTTAAATAATAGCTGATTCATGTAGGTTAGTGAGTCAAATCACAATCTGTTGTTTCTCCAACATGTTACAAACATACTTAATGCACAAACCAGATCTCCATAGTGTCAAACATGTAACCTATGAACTATCTTAAAAAATATAAGCTATAAACTACACAATCTCCATCATTTTGAGGAGTTGCACCATTCGAAAGCAACCAAATATACAATGAATAATAATACTAATAATTGAACATTTTTTGAATTGATCAGACTAGAATCATGTGATTATTACACCTGCTAGAAACTCACTTGAGAAGCACCAAGATATGATATCAATTTAACTCAAGCTTCTCAACTACTTAATCCTTGCTTTATTTTCAAACTTCCACTATTGTTTCCCAAATTGATTTAGTTTTATAATTTCACTTCCAGCATAGTTGCTACAAAAAGCCCCTATTAGACCATGTGCATAATTATTCTGTACAACCACTCTTTTGGTATGAAAGTCACAAGCTCCAATAAATCAAAAATTGAATACCAAATGTCCATTACCATTTCAAATGAACCATAAAAGCAATTTTTTCTTTGCTTGAAATAAACAATTGACGACCACATATGGTTATTCAAATAACTGTTATAACAAAAAACGAATATGCCCTGATGATTCCTTCATTCCACATAGTAGAGTTAATTACCTCCCATTTTTGCTCAGAGGGTTAGGTTTTGAAACTTACAAATGTAAATAAAATGTAAATAAGAAATGACTTGGTCTAGTACTAAGTCAGTGTTGGATGACCATCTTCTCCATTTGCTTTGTTTAGTTGCAAGAGGTATTATTTCCAGCAGTGAGACCTTTTTTCACCATAGATAAGTTATTATTGTTTCTCTCAATAATCTGTCGATTGGCATGTAAAGTTGACCAATGGATATGGTGGATGGCGTGACATCATTGTCGATTGCAGAGGAGGAGGATGGGGGCTGGGACTTCACTAAACTTGTCCCTGAATAGCAAGAGTCGTATGACCTCTGTTTGGTAGGAAGATTCTTGACGAAAGCGGCTATAAAGTTTGAATCGATGAAGAATACACTGGCAGACCTGTGGAGGCCGATAGGGGGAGTAAATATTGTAGATCTTAGCTCTGGCCATTACTTATACAGATTTTTTTGCAAAGTGGATTTCCAAAGAATGCTTAATAGAGGGCCATGGACTTTTAACAACTGCTTGTTGGTTTTGCACCTCCTTAAGGAGGGAGAACATCCAATGAAAATAGCCATTAACACAAGCCTCTTCTGGGTACAAATTAACTCACTCCCGCTGGGTTTTGTATCGTAGACAATGAGTAGGTAGTTTTGGAACCTGTTGCAGGGCTTTGTGGACTATGACACATGTTCGTCTTCTATGGCTGGGATGGGAGGTTTTTTGCGGGTTTGGGCAGCCATTGATGTTCGAAAGCCTCTGTGCAGAAGAAAGAGGCTCAACCTGAGAAATGGGGAATCAAAATTTGAAATCTTCCAGTACGAACGCCAACCTTTATTCTGCTTCCTGTGTGGTCAGTTGGGGCATTCAAAATCTTTATGAAGACTCCACATCCATTCCAGTGCGGTACTGTTGCAGCAAGGGTGGGATGAGTCCCTCTGTGGATTTGATGAAATCCCGCTCTAACGAGTAGATGGTTATGGGATGAACATGGGGAAAAACTGAGGAATCATGGGCAAATATTCTAGCAAGTATCTAGGGGATAGGGGGAGGGAAGGAAGAGACGATACATTTATCTAAAAAATATTAAACATTGATAAATTTATATTTAATTAAATTGTAAAATGTTAAAATAACTTTTAAGAAATGAAAATTAATTTTATGTAAAATTAAAATAAAAAATTTTAAATTCTATCAATTTTTATTATTTTCTAATTTGTTTCATCTCGTAATTGAATAAAATACGAATTTACTGATCACCTTAGTGAATAAAGTGGAATTCACTTAAGTTTTGTTATTATTTGGTAATTGATACATACCCAATAAAAGAAACTACAGTTATTTAACTTTTCTTATCGTTACAACTTTTAGAGAAATACACTCACAAATACACAGATATATATATGTGTGTGTGTGCGTTTAATAAATTTAAAGATCTATTGTAACTTGATGTAATGCTAAATCACTATAAAGTTTTCAGTAGAATTTATAATAGGAAGTGGATATGATGATGATGATTGTCATATCATACATGAGAATCATAAATATATATATATGAGAAAAAAATACATTTTTTTTGTTCTGATAAAGCTTCTCTACTCTATCCTATCTTATTACTACATTTCTCTATTGCTCTCCCTTTTATCTGTTTTCTTTCACTTTCACTTTCACTTTTCCTCAAATTTTCTTGGAAGATTTCTAATTTTTGCTTTCCTAGTTGTGTAAATTAATAAAATCTATGATCTATAGCTAAGCTTATTGTATCATGCAATTAACATGTCAAAAAGCTCTTTTCTATACTCACCTTATCTGATTGACCTAGTGCACACCTCAATCTTTATAATGTGTCCTCAAACATCAATTCATATTTGTATAAAAAGTAAGTGTTTGAGGTAAATTCTTCTATCTTTCTCACCAAGATATTTTTACATGAAACTATTAAATATCAATGATTCATCCCAACCAACAGCAATAAAATTTACAATTTTTTGAAACAATACCCTTTAGTTTGTAACTATCTTTGCAAAATAAGTTTGAGCTTCAAATCAAAAAATAAAAAATTAGGTCGATATTTTGACCTACTATAGTTCCCTCAACTAAGGGAACCTAATAATCATGAAATGTTTCTTTTGCCTAAAAATATAATAGGCATGTTTAGATTTAACTCAATTTAATCACGACATCACCACCAACATAAAAAAAAGTTAGAGTTTAAATTTGTTTTCTATGAAAAAGGAATACTTATTACAACCTACAGAGAATTTATTAGTATTGATTTTTATAAGGTTTCATCCACCCCATCTGCCCAACAAAAGAAAATATAATTACTTTATAATATTGTTATTAAAAGCGATGAAAATAGATAAAATACTAATAGTAAAAAATTAAATATTGATATCAGCTAATTATTTTTTTAAATAAAAATGGAATAAATCTATTGATTAAGTGTTATGCATCAATCATAATGCAATAGAAATAATCTCCAAATAAGTATACACACAAAAGTGCAGTTTGACTCAAGATTAATTAGGTGATGTTGTAACACCTAGACCTAGGTAAGCAATCCAGCTCATCTACTTTAAAATAATAATAATAATAATAACTACAACAACAACAACAACAATAACTAGAAGCAAAAAACAATGACATCATGTTAATAAACCTTAAAACGACACCATTCCGATGAAAGAAAAATGATTTAACGGTAAGGATTTCTTTTCCCAATTCGATGACCCTGATTTAATCTGGATTGCTATAAATAGGAAAGACATCTAAAAAAAAGAAAAAGAAGAAACCCAAAGAGAGAGGGAGGTTGCTGACAATAGGAGGGAGTGGCAGAGAGGAAGAGAAGGAGAGAGGTTAACAGAGCCGCAAGGCTGACAGAAGAAGAAATAGGAGGGTGATTTCTGTGAAGGCTAAGCTAAAAGATGGTTGGATCCTCCAACGGAAGGTAAGATCAATTCACTCTTGAAACCCGAATTAGAAATGAGTATTATAAATTTCCTACATCGTGGATATATTTCTAGCGAGTTCTATATGTGCATTTCATATGATTTCAATGTGATGGTGAAGAATATTCCTGTGCGGTAACTTGTTGCAAGTGAACTCTCAGTTGTGTTAAGGTGTAAATCATCAATATAGAAAGAATGAATAAATACTTTAGTGACGTTGAGTCTTGTAGAAAATGTGGGATGTTACAGATATACACTAATTGCAGTACAATACAAGTAACTTTCAAATAATGACACACAAAAGTACAATATGACTCGAACTTATGATCTCTTGTAAAAGAAGACATGCATCTACTATTCAACTAATTAAATAATTAATTATGTATACACATATACCAAGCAAATATATATATCCTGCTAATAGATATTTGGTTAATTAAATTATTAATTATTTATCTATTGGATGGATATCTATGTACTTTTATCCTTATCTATAAGAGTATGAATTCAAATTAGATTATACATCTCATGACATATCATTTACTGATTAAACTGTATGAATTTTTACTAACAAAACTTGTACTTGAAATTTTTTATTATTAAATATATATTATAAGATCAATAATAACACACATAAATACTCCAAATTAAAGAGTTTTGAGCTGTGATGATTAGTATTAATTATATACCTTGAGGAGGCTCCTTTAATCTTGAAGCAAAGTGCACAAATTCTAGGAAAATTTGCATCAGATACTCTGACTATGCAAATTAAGAGAAGAAGACCAAATAATTAAAACTCATTAACTAGTCAAACGTGGTTAATAACTACTCAAATCTATATCGAGATATTTATTATATACACATACAAAGCTTTAGTCATGTCTAATAAGGTGATTTCATATTCAACTACGAAGGTGGAGAGCATATCAGAGAAATAATTAGGACTGCAACCAAGTACTCCTTTCATTTCATATGCTATTCCAAAAAAGTGATCTACCATACCCTTTGAAAAAAAACAAATGCAAATCAATCAATGATATCGATATATATACATGATCGGTAAACAGATAAGAAAAAAATAGATAAGATGTTAAGCACTAAACCTCTTGTTCCATCGAGTGGATCATGTCGAGGAGCTGCATGCTTCGATCCATCCTATTCGAAACGATTGGAGAAGAGAAAAATGATTTTGCCGAGAGATGGGAGATTGTTTTTGTTTTCGAATCTGCAGTGCTCACCGAAGTGGCAGAGAGTTATAATGAGTTTAGTACTTATGATAAATTGCTAATAATCTAGGTCTTTTTTAGTGATTGATATTTAGGTTATCAATATTCTATGCATTAATGAACTTGTATATTTTTGTATTTTGTGTTCCGAGTTTGGATTAATCTTGCCAAAAATTTTATGAGAAAAAATATTTTCTTTTAAAAAAAATAGGAGTTTAATTTAATCCATTTATAATATTGTGTAAATTACAAAGATGGTTTTTCTCCAAATAAATTACTTCAACTGATAAAAGGCATTATATTGACACCTTTGAGAACGGTTAATTACTGCTAAAAATTAGACAATAGAAAGTTTACCAACGGATTTATATTGTTACTAAAAGCCAAAATGCCACAAAGTAAATTTGTGGCAAATAGAAGAAACCACGTATCCATTTCATGCACAACCTGTCCATTTCTTTATGTGAAAAAAAAATTATTTAACTTTTATATTGACAAAAAAAAGTATAAAAGAAACAAAAAATAAAATAGTTTATCTTTATGTTCTAAAACCTAAAGAAAATTCAATTTCCTTATCAGTTGTTAAATACTGTATTTTAAATAGTAAATTTACGTTTCTTAATTCACTCATTTGTATGAGATTAAATTATTTATTCAAGTTAAATCATACCTTATTATTTAACTAAACTACAAATTTAGCCGTATTTTTTTCTACTATTGTAGAAGTCAGTAAACAATGTAAGTTAGTATAGTAACATCCAATACAACATATAATTTTTCCTTTTAAAAAAAAATCATGGATAAAAACCATTTTGCTTAAGCAAGTGAAAAAAAAACCTGAGACTCATGAACAACTATATATCTTTCAAAAGTCTTTGCTACATCTGTAGCTACGTTATATACTATCTTATTACTCTTTTACATCCAATTAAGAAGAAGAGAAACAAAATGTTGAATGGAAGTTACATTTAAATTCAACTAAAAATTAGACAATAAATGACACAATTGTAGCCGGTGATAAGAGGTTGTCACTAAAAGTCAAAATGTCGCTAAGTAAATAAATATACTGGAAATTAAAGAAGCCACTTGTCCATTTCATGCACAATCAATCCATTTCTTTGGAAAAAAAATATTTAGCTATTATATCGGCAAAATAAATACATAAGAAGCTGGGAAAAAAAAGTTCATCTTTATGTACTCAAACCTAAAGAAAATTTGATCTCTTCTATTATAAGACATCAAAGATAGTAATCTTTGTATTAGTTGCATCTCATTGTAGTCGCCATCGATCACCTCTCATTATTTATTAAAGTATCAATTCTCCTGATCAATTGTCAAAACACTGTATTTTTAACAGTAAATGTACGTCATTTGATTCAGTAATTTGTATGAGATTAAAGAATTCATTCAAGTTAAGTTCTACTTTGTTATTTCATTGACCTACAAAAGTAGTCGTATTTCTTTCTAGTACGGTGTTAATTTATACAATGTAGGTCAATACAATAACAATGATTACAGCATTTACTATCTTTTAAGAAAATGTCATCATCCATAAACAGTAAAAACCATTTTGCTCAAGCAAGTCAACACAAAACTTAGGCTTATGAAGAAATATATATCTTTCAATAGTCCTTACTACATTTCTAGCTAAGTTATGTTCTATTCGATTAAACTTTTAAATCTAACTAAGAAGAAAACAAACAAAATACAGAATGAAAGCTTAAACATCGTCAAGTAACAAACCAAACTTTAGAAAAATATTCATCAAGTATAAAATTTGTATCTAGTACTTTTAATAAGGGTCCTATTACAAGTAGAAATTAGATAATAGACATTATAATTTTAGTGGTTGATTCAGATTGTCACAAAAGTTGAAATGTTGCTAGGTAATATGCGAAAAATAGAGGAACTCATGTGTCTATTTCGTGCCCACCATATCTATTTCTTTACTTGAAAAAAATAGTTGTTTAACTATTATATCAACAAAAAGGAGTACAAAAAAAATTAAAAATAAAATAGTTTATCTTTGTCTTAAAACCTAAAGAAAATGTGATCTACTTTGTTGCAAGATACCAAAGCTTTTATTTTTGTTGGTTGCATTTCATTATAGTCACAATCAATCGCCTCTCATTATTCCCTGAAGTGTCAGTTCTCATAATTGGTCATCAAATACTATAGTTTAAAAAATAAATATACATCATTCGATACAATTATTTATTATAATATTAAATAATTCATTCAAATTAGGTTCTATTTTATTATTTGATTGAACTATAAATTTAGTAGTATCTATTTTTAATACTGAATCAACTTATATAATGGAAGTCAATATAACAGCATCCAATATAACATTATTTCTTTTAAGATAAAACCATTATTCATTAACAATAAAAATCATCATGCTCAAGTAAATGACCAAAACAATCATGTTCAAATAAGTGAAGCAAAAACTGAGGAAGTTCATAAACAATTATCTATCTTTTAGAAGTCCATACTCATCTCTAGCTAAGTTATACATTATTCTTATTATACTTTTGAATCCAACTAAGAAAGGAAACAAAATGCAAAATGAAAGCTTAAACATCCTCAAGTGTAAACCTAAACTCAGAGAAATATTCATGAAGTATAAAATTTATACTTGGTACAAAATTTGCCATATAACTAAGTAAAACAAAATCTATACTAGATTAAATTTTAGGACAAAAAATTTGTATCTTGGTGCAACATAACATTAAGAAAAAAAGGAAACAACTAAAACCTTAATATTTAGATGAAACACTGCAGTTTTAGATCTTTATTAAGACCTGATACATGCTCGAAACCTCATTTTGTTCTTAAGATAGTTCTAGAACGCGAGGAAAATTTTAAAACCCTGCACAACCTTTTAGCAAAGCTATCTTATAACCTCATAGGTATCTCAAAATAGCCCTAGAAGCCAAAAGTTTCCTTATCCTCAACTACCCTTGAACCTTAACATTGTTTATCCCAAATTAGGTAAGAAGTAATAGAGCACCACACAAGAACCCATGTAACACCCTGCCCGTCATTGTGCTAAAATGATTTAGAAACTCTATTTATTCCAGCATTTGGCTGCTTTAAACTTTATTAATTTACACTATTTAATATTTTTTTGTGATTCATAATTTTAAATTATTTTATGTATTTTAAATTATTTTAAATTAAAAAAATTTAGAAAAAAATCAAAAAATGGCAAAATGGGAAAAATTGCTGCGGTGAAAATCCCATGAAAGGGAAGTTTACCCGTGCAGGTGCTAGGCACTGTGCATGCGTGTAAAGTGGCCGTGGGTGTACACACAGTGCAAACGTCCCATCCATACACCAGCACACACATGATGTGCGCACAACGCGCACGTCCCCTCCACACACACACACGCACGGGAGGTGCACACTGTCCGCATGCCAGCGAGCATGTCCCCTCCGCACGCAAGCATGCACGCACGGGACGTGCGCACAACGCGTACCTCCCATCCACACGCACGGCGTGGGGTTACCTCATACACGGATAGGCGTCATACACTGTGCGCATGCCATCCGCGTAGCAAGCCTACGCAGATAGGCCCTGTGCGCCTGGCACCTACATGCGCGACAATAGGCCTATGTGCCTATAGGCTAGTCTGCAGCGCGCCGACTGAAGCATTACCACCTTGGGCAGTGCATTACCGCTGCCTCGGGTGACACACCACTGCAGCTGGCGGAGGAGATCCTCCTCCCTCATTTTTCATGTTGAGCATCTTTTTCCCCTTTTTCTTCACCGAATTTTACCACTTGTCACAAATCCAACGGTTCTAAAATTTTATAACTTTCCCTTCCCTTCCTTTCCACACTTCTATTTTTCAAAGATTTAGAGAGAAAGAGAGAGAGAGAGTAAATTAGTGAGAGAACAAGAGAAAGAAAGGAAAATGGTGAAGAAGAAATCATCGAGGTTTTGGTAAGGGATCTACTATTACTTTCAATGTCTTAAGGAGTATTTTTAGATAAAAAAATTTAATATGATTAGTATTTGCCTATTTTATGTGCCTCTGTGTTCAAATGAGTCGAATTGTTCTAGTTTTCAAGTATGTTATGTGAATTGGAGACACTTGATGAATTTTCATGTAATAAATGTAATATGTAATTGGTAACAATAAAAGTAAAAAAGAAAAAAAAGAGAAAAGTGGAATGAAGCCTGGATTTTCCGAAGTGTATATGTATTGACATGCATATTGCACCAAGTGTCTCATTAGGCTTTTTATCTCTGAGAGGGATCTATTCTCCTTGCCCTTTGGGGTATCTGTTCCCTATGTCTTTTGGGGTATCTGTTTCTCCCTCCCTTATCTAGTCTGGAAAGACGTAAGAGAATCACTCTTAGTGGATGACGGCGTGCCCATTGATGAGAGTGGCATCGCACTATTTATAGGGGTCACCCATGGCTAAGTAATGTCATGGCTATAGATATCTGTTAGGACCACTATGGTTGGTACGACCGTGGTCATAGATCGTACCAAGTTTGGCCAGCCGGAAGTGGGCTTGAGCAAATTGCCTTATCTGTATCTGATATGGTCATTTACATGGGTAGTTGAAAATCTGTATCTGCCCTCAGAGATGGAAGATTGTAACAGTTTCACAAAGCATGACACGAAAAATCTGTGCATTTCATGATTTATTTAATTTTTTCTATTATTTGGCATGATGTATATTTGATTTTCTGTGCTAATGTATCACTTTCTTAACAAATAAATGGTTTCATAATGGTGAGATAGGTAAACAAGGAAGTTAAACGGTAAGATAAAATAACAAACTTTTGAAATCTTAAGATATTAATTTAATACTGTTTTCCTTATTGAGCATATGGAATTCACTATTTCCATGCTCCCCCTAGATAAGGAAGAAAATGAGGAACCGCAGGAAAACCTACCCTTGGAAGTCTATGAGGATCTCGTTGATCCACAAGTCTGAGTGCATGACTGTTCCTGTACTTTGATGAATCCAATGGCATAGTGAAAGAAGTGACTGTTAGGTTTTGTTTTTTTTAGCCACTTCTGGCCTCAGTTTATGTTTGTATTTGGAACATTATATATATTTGTAAGGAATTTGTTATGATATGATTCCATTGCATAAATTTTATCATGCATTTGTTATTCTGAATCTGTATCTAATACCCATTTGCCTTAATTAGCACTTGGGATGTCACAGCTCATGAGTTTTCCTGATTGATATTATAAGGACCTTGATGCAATACATTTCAGTTTTATCCAAGTAAGACCTTAAAAAGAGGATTACTACCTCTTATACCACATATTAGAGAAATTAATAATTGAATACAAAATGTCCACTACCATTTCAACTGAACCATAAAGACAATTTTTTCCTTGCTTGAAATAAACAATTGACGAGCACATATGGCTATTCAAACAACTGTTAGAACAAAAAATGAATCTGCCCTGATGATTCCTTCATTCCACATAATAGAATTAATTACCTCCCCTTTTTCATTGAGAGGGTTAGGTTTTGAAACTTACAAATATAAATATAATATAAATAGGAATTGACTTGATCTAGTACCAAGTCAGTGTTGGATGACCCTCTTCTTCATTTGCTTTTTTTTGGCTACAAGAGGTATTGTTTCCAGCAGTGAGACCTTTTGCACCATAGACAAAGTATTGTTATATCTCTCAATAGTCTATCGATTGGGATGCAAAGGGTGACCGATGGATATGGTGGATGGCGTGGCGTCGTTGTCGATCGTAGAAGAGGAGGATAGGGGCTGGGACTTAATTGAACTTGTCCCTAAACAACAAGAGTTGTATGACCTCTGTTTTGTGGGAAGATTCCTAACAGGAGCGATTGTGAAGTTTGAACTAATGAAGAATACACTGGCAAACCTGTGGAGGCCGATAGGGGCAGTAAATGTTATAGATCTCTGTTTTGGCTATTACTTGTACAGATTTTTCAACGAAGTGGATATCCAAAGAGTGTTCAATAGAGGGCCATGGACTTTTAATAACCACTTGTTGGTTGTGCACCACCTTAAGGAGGGAGAATATCTAAAGAAAGTTATTCACACAAGCCTCTTTTGGGTGCAGATTCACTCACTCCCGCGGGCGATGTATCGAGGACAATAGCTAGGCAGTTTGGAAACCTGTTGGGGGGGCTTTATGGACCATGACACACGTTGTCTTCTATGGTTGGGATGGGGGATTGTTTATGGAATCGGGTGGCCATTGATGTCTGAAAGCCTCTATTCAGAAGAAAGAGGCTTAACCTGAGAAATGGGGAATCAACATTTGTAATCTTCAAATACGAACGCCAGCCTTTATCCTTCTTCCTATGCGATTGGTTAGGGCATTCAGAATCTTTTTACAAACTCCACATCCATTCCAGTGCAGCAGAGGTGGGATGAGTCCTTCTGTGCAAATCCCCCATGGAATCCCGCTCTGACGAGCAGATGGTTATGGGATGAACAAGGGAAAAAACTAACAGAATCATGGGCGAATATCCTGGCAAGTATCTCGAGGATAGGGGGAAGGAAGGAAGAGACGAGTATCTCGGCTAAAGTGGGAAAGAAGGGAGATTCTTCAAATTTTTATTAAAAAATATAAATTTATACATTTTATTAATTATATATTACTTATCCAACAATAATAACACAACTTATGAATAATAATATATAGAATGTATAGTTTATAGTCCAAACTACAAATTCAACTTTTATAGATAATGGTGAAAGTACAAATGATTTATCTAAAAATATTAAACATTGATAACTTTATATTTAATTAAATTGTAAAATGTAAAAATAATTTTTAAGAAATAAAAATTAATTTTATGTAAAATTAAAATAAAAAAATTTTAAATTCTATCAATTTTTATTATTTTATAATTTGTTTCATCTTGTAATTGAATGAAATACGAATTTACTGATCACCTTAGTGAATAAAGTGGAGTTCACTTATATTTGTTATGATTTGATAATTGATACATACCCAATAAAAGTAACTACAGTTATTTAACTTTTCATATCATCATATCTTTTTGAGAAATACACACACAAATACACAAATATATATATGTGTGTGTGTGTGTGCATTTTATAAATTTAAAGAGCTATTGTAACTTGATGTAATGCTAAATCACTATAAAGTTTTCAGTAGAATTTATAATAGAAAGTGGATATGATGATGATGATTGTCATATCATACATGAGAATCACTAAATATATATATGAGAAAAAAATACGTTTTTTGGTTCTAATAACTAAAAGCTGAAAAATAAAGGAAATGAAAATTATAATATTTTGTTTGGTTTAAATTTATAAAAGAAAAATAATTACTATAAGAAAATAATTAATAATATTGGTTATTAATATAATGATGAGTTAGCTACCGAGAATCAAAATAGAATTTTAAAAGAAAATTAGTCCTTTCCTCTTCCCTCTTTTGTTAAGAGTTCTTATGTGGAAAAAGATTTATCATTCATGAAAAATAGCATAATTACTATTTAAATAATAAATAATAAATATTTTAGTATAAAATCCAAGTCTATTTCTTGTTCTTTAATATTTATGTTAATAAATAAGAAAAATGCTAATTCGGATTTTTTCGCTTAATTGTTCTAATTAAAAGAATCTAGTCGTTACAAAATATTATTTTCGTTTGGATATGTCATGACTCTTTAGGAAAAAATGCAATTTGGTTACTATATCTCTACCAATGCAGTCATAAGTTAAATCTTTTTGTAACACCCAAGTATTTTAATCTTATTCTTCTTATTATTATTATTTTTTTCTATTTTCCTTTTTTTGTATTTGAATTTTTTAGATTTTTAATTAATTTAATTTGATTTAATTTAATTTAATTTAATGAAAATAAAAATAATAATAATGATAAAATTGGGTAAAAATATTATTTGGATTTAATTGAAATTAATTTTGGAAAAAATGGGTGAAAATTTAGATTCTGGGGGTGTTTTTGAAAAGAAAATCGGAAACCAGGGGTCAAAACGTAATTTAGAAAAGTTGTGTCACGTCAGCACCCACGTCAGCAGCCACGTCAGCAGCCACGTCAGCGGCCCGGTCAGCAGTCCCGGCCAACCAGGACACGCCGCATGGCAAGAAAACGCTGACCAGGGGACGGGCCACGTGGGCGATCCGCGTGCGTGCGATCGGACGGCCCAGATCCGTTCCCGCGTGCACGGACGGCCCAGATCAAACGTGCGCACAAACGGCCCAAATTCACGCGTACGGACGACCCAGATTCAATCAGGCACGGACGGTCCAGATTTAATCCCAATTAAATCGCGATCGAACGGTCCAGATTTAATCTAGATAGACGGTTGAGATTAAAAGGCAAAGGTTATAAATAACCCCACCCACACCTGACCACAAAACCCTAGCTGCCAGTGCCTCGCCGGAGAAGAAGAACCAGACGCCGCCACCCGCCGCCGCACCGGGGAAGTTTTCGACCCTCAATCGAGGTAAATTTTTGCCTCTTGGCTCATTTTTTGATGCTGAGTTCGCCAATGGCCAAACCCGAGCCAAACCACCGACCAAACGGCCAGAAAACCCAGCTGAAGTTCAGCGGCGCCGCCGCGCCCCCCCTCTGTTTTTGCCTCCGATGAGGCCCTTTTCGGCTTCTGTTCGATGCAAATTTTATACCACTGTGATCACCGTTCTTTTCTCTACAGGTTGATCGGAGCCAAACATCAAAACGCGACTCACGCCGGAGGAGCCGCTTCACCCGAGAGCACCGTCGCCGATAAGTTTCAATTTTTCGTGATTTTTTGGCCCACCGAGGGTCCTAGGGTTGTTTTATCACAGGGAGCGATGCAAGTGTGGCTGAATTCGGCCGAAAACGGCCAAAAATGGCCAACCCGAGGCGAATCGCCGCCGCAAGCGCCGGAGCACGACGGAGCCGCCGTGCCAGAATTTCGATATTGGTCGAAAGGGGGCCCTAGGTCTGATTTGAGATTTTTTGGGACACGTGCAGGTACCGGTAGTGCGTTTTAGTTTTCTGAAAAAAATTCAGGAAAATTAGGGACAGCCTGTAGGCACACTGTAGAGTCGAATTCAGACCCCGAAACAAGTAAGGAACCCTCACCCTATTTCCTATCATGGTATTAAAGCTAAATAAATAATTAAACTGTACTGTGTGACTTTATAGATGTATAATTGATTAAGATTGCCAATGGAGCCCGAGTCTGATACAATGTTGGTCTGTTATTGTTTGATCTAATTTTCAGTATTAAATGCAGCATGATGTTTGATGTAATTATGTTATGGTCTCGTATGCATGAATCATGGTTTCTTTTATTATGGTTTGTATTATGGTGAACCTGATACTGTGTTGTCTTGTTTGGTGTCAATTACTGGTTTACATGTTGTGTATGATTGGATGATTGAGATCAAGAAAAAAGGTAAAAAGGTTACGTGAATTGATAAATGGATAATGTAGACAGCCTGACTAGATATCCTGGGAGATGGTGGACAGACCGGGTCCGTAGGGAACCCTACCGGGAACGTGGTCTCTCATATCGGACGGGGTATGGAGACCTTATGTGTTTTGACACCCATACCAGACGGGGTATGGGGACGGCCCTTTTCACTCTCATACCGGACAGAGTATTGAGGTTCATGGTTTTGACGCCCATACCGGACGGGGTATGGGGACGGCCCTGGAATCAGGTTGTAAATGTTAATGGTTCACGTGTTGCGGGGACACCCCTATGGATCCCCAGGGATTCTAGTAGGCTGGTAAAAGAGGAAATCTGTTTTCTGATGATTGAAATGTAAAGGTATGATATGTGTTATGTTATAAAGTGTGTATGATTTCATGATATTATAAGGTTATTGTTTTCATATGTTGTTTTCATGGATCTCACCGAGGTAAGTGGACAGTAAAGGTTTTTATGTTAATAAACGAGTTCGTTATAAATTATGCTCCATTGGTCGTTTTGGTTTTCTACCCACCTTTACTTCCGTTGCGGTGAGATAGTGTGAAGTCTTTACTGGGCTAGTGTAGCTCATCCCTTATTTAACCATTTTATATCAGGAAGACGTTGTTCCTGAGCCCGTTCTGCAGGAAGATGGCGAAGGGGACGACTAAAGACTTTATAGTTATATTTATAGTTTTTATTTCGAGTATCTCTTTTAGTTAGTTTGTTCCTTCATGTTTTGAGTATGTTTGTGTAAGGGATGTTAATCAAAATTTTTATTACACTTCCGTATTTGAGATTTTTAATACATATATTTCATTTAAATTTCCGGGGCCGTTACAGTTGGTAGCAGAGCTGCGTTCCTCGGACCCATCCCTTACACAATAATGCTTAGAGAAATATTCATCGATAAACCATTACTCAACCATTCCTTATGAAATGTAGGTGCAGAGGGATGAGGAGAGGAAGACCCCTATTAAACCGAGCGGCCCAGGATAATTCACTTCGGGAGGATGTAGACAGGCTTTTTGAGATGATGAAAGGATTCATAGCTGCCCAGCAAGGGCGAGAGGAGAGAAGGGAGTTATCTAACCCTCCTCTACTACTGCAGGTTGAGCCTCCGCTACAGTAGGCTGATCTCGACCCACCCCGGCACGAGCCTGCTCCTCCACCGTACCACCCGGCACCACTGCTGCAGTACAACCCGGTGCCCCAGCCACGGTACTACCCGTCACCGCCACAGCACGACCCAGTGCCCCCAGCATATCAGTAGGTGCCACCACAGGACCTCCCAGTCTATCCCCTGCCGGGTCCAGTCCCTCCTCCACGGGACCCCGCTCCTTCCTTGATCGACCCGGGCTACATAGAGAGGTACAGGAGACTGAACCCCTCTACCTTTGCAGGGGGATCCTCTTTTGAAGAGGCCCAGTACTGGCTGGCGAAGACTGAGAGAGCTTTCAGGAACTTGGAAGTAGTTCCTGAGCAGAGAGCTGCCCTTGCTTCCTACATGCTGGTACGGGAAGCAGGATGTTGGTGGGAGCTCAAGCAGACCATCCTGCCTACACCAGTCAGTTGGGAGTAGTTCCTAGCGGCCTTCCATGCGGAGTATCTCCCTAAGCACATCCGACACCTAAAGGAAACTGAGTTTGTTCAACTAGTTCAAGGAAACATGACAGTATCAGAATATGCTCGTAAGTCCTTAGAGCTGGGCCGATACTCCCCGGAGACATTGATGGATGAGGGCCGAAAGGCCAGGAGATTCCAGTCGAGTCTCCGCCCAGAGATCAGGCAACACTTGTTAGTACTGGAGCTCAAGACATATTAAGCAGTCCTAGCAAAGGCACAGATCGTGGAAAGAAGCTTCAGCACCCGTCCTCAGCCAGGAAGGAGTTCCCGACCCTCAGCTCCGTTCCGCAGGCCAGCACCTACTGCGCCTGCCCAACCAAATAAGAGGCCCAGACCAGCCATCTAGGCCCCTCTCAGGCTCCAGGGGCAGCACGTGGGAAGATCTGTCAGCACTGCGGCAGAGATCACGGGGACTGACCCTGCTACCGCCTCAACAACACTTGTCGCATTTGTGGCAGTGTCCAGCGTTATGCAAGAGAATGCCTGAGGAACCAAAATCAAGGGAGGCCTCCTATCTAGGGCAGAGCTTGCAACCTTATCCAACAGGATGCCGACGCCGACCCGGATGTAGTACAGGGTATGTATGCTATCTATGACCATATTGCTCATGTTTTATTTGACACTGGTGCATCGCACTCTTTTGTTTCACATGCTTTTGCTTCCAAAATTAATGTATCACCTGACAAACTCGATTCATTGTTGTTTGTGTCTACTTCCGGGGGTGAAACACTACTAGGGGAAGCTATCTATAGGGCTTGTGCCGTGGAGATAGCAAATAGAAAACTGAGTGTAGACCTGATAGGGTTAGACACGGGGGATTTTGATGTAATCTTAGGAATGGATTGGCTAGCGGCGTATCACGCCACCATTGATTGCTTTAACAAGAAAGTTGTATTTAATCCTCCTAACGAGGAGCCATTTACAAATTAATAAAATTATTCAGTACTTATTCCTTGATGGCAAGTTTTCTTAACTTCTAGTGCCTTAATCTTGCTGTTTTCTCTAACTAGGCAAGTCCAAGAAGGAAATTTGTATTCAAGAGATTCCGGTAGTCCGAGACTTCCTAGATGTGTTTCCGGACGAACTGCCCGGTCTGCCAGTGGACAGAGAAGTCGAGTTCACTATAGACCTACAGCTAGGTACCCAACCCATTTTGGTTGCTCCTTACCGCATGAACTGCATTGAGATGGAAGACCTGAGGAAACATATCACTGAATTGCAAGACAGTGGTTTTATTAGACACAGTGTGTCCCCTTAGGGTGCTTGAGTCACTTTTGCAAGAAAGGGAGATGGAATGTTGAGACTGTGCATTGATTACAGAGGATTGAATAAGGTTACGGTAAAAAACAAGTATCTCCTTCCCCGGATTGGTGACCTCTTTGATTAGCTGCAGGGTGCACAGGTCTTCTCTAAAATAGACCTACGATCAGGTTACCATCAGGTGAAGATAAGAACAAAAGACATCTTTAAGACGGCCTTCCGAACCAGGTACGGACACTATAAGTTCTTAGTCACGCCATTTGGGCTAACCAATGCCCCGGCAATCTTTATGGATCTGATGAACAGGGTCTTCAGAGAGTTCTTGGATCAATTTGTCATCGTGTTCATCGATGATATCTTAGTCTACTCAAAAAGCAGAGAAGAACATGCTCACCATCTTGTCCAAGTTTTGCAGGTCCTTAGAAACAAGAAGTTATATGTGAAGTTGAGTAAGTGTGGATTATGGCTTGAGCAGACCGCCTTCCTAGGACACATCATATCGAAGGAAGGGGTATCAGTGAACGCCGAAAAGGTTGAAGCGGTACTTAGCTGGGAGAAGCTGACATCAATTAAGAAAATTCGTAGCTTCCTGGGAATGGCAGGTTATTACCACAAGTTCGTTGAAGGATTCTCCAGTCTAGCTTCTCCTCTAACCCGACTCACAAAGAAGAATGCCAAGTTCGAGTGGAATGAAGACTGCGAAAGAAGTTTTTCAGAATTAAAGAAGCGACTGATCACTGCACCCGTGCTGGCTTTACCGAATGGATTGGGAGGATATACAGTTTATAGTGATGCCTCCTATCTGGGCCTGGGTTGTGTCCTAATGCTGCATGGAAAGGTTATAGCATACGGGTCCAGACAGTTAAACAATCATGAGAAGAACTATCCCACCCATGACTTGGAGCTTGCCGCAATAATTCACGCCTTAAAAACCTGGCGCCATTATTTGTACGGAGAGACCTTTCATATCTATACCGATCATAAGAGTTTGAAACACATATTCACTCAGAAGGATCTCAACATGCGTCAGAGAAGGTGGATGGAACTCCTTAAGAACTATGATTGTGACATCTTATACCATCCGGGTAAGGGCAACGTGGTAGCAGATTTTCTCAGCAGGAAAAGTGCAGGTATCTTAACCCATTTGATGGTTTCAGAATGTAGACCAATTAGGGCCACGTAACAAGTTCGACTTCATGATCTGAAGAGAGTCACATGTTTGGGCTGCCTGACAGTCCAGCCCGAGTTAATCCAGAGAATGAGGGAAGCCCAGACAGTTGACCCCGCCTTGGTAGCCCACAAGAAGGATGCAGAACAGGGAGGGAGCTCAGAATTCCGAATCTCTGCCGATGGATTACTTCGTTTCCAAGACAGGGTGTGTGTCCCAGATGACAGTGAGTTAAAAAGAGACATCATGACAGAATCCCATAGCTTGAAGTTTGCCATGCATCCAGGAAGCACCAAAATATACCAAAGCATGCGACCCCGGTTTTGGTGGCATGGGATGAAGAGAGACATAGCCGACTTTATATCTAAATGCTTGGTATGTTAGCAGGTCAAGGCAGAGCATTAGCACCCAGGTGGGTTACTTCAGCCTTTACTGATCCCGGAGTGGAAGTGGGAACCTATCACCATGGACTTCGTATCGGGGCTACCCAAGGCACGTTCAGGACATGATGCCATATGGGTAATCGTTGACCAACTTACCAAGTCTTCCCACTTCCTAGCCATCAGGAAGACCGATTCATTGGACAAGTTGGGAAGGATGTATATCCGGGAGATAGTCAGATTGCATGGGGTTCCAGTGACAGTAGTATCCGACAGGTTCACTTCTCGGTTTTGGAGTAGCTTGCAGCAAGCTATGGGAACAAAGCTGTCTCTTAGTACCGCCTTCCATCCCCAGACTGATAGACAATCAGAAAGGACAATTCGTACGCTTGAGGATATGCTCCGAGCTTGTGTCCTGGACTCTGGGGGCCATTGGGACGACCATCTTCCCCTGATAGAGTTTGCCTATAACAACAACTACTAAGCAAGCATCGGCATGGCTCCATATGAGGCGTTATATGGGTGCCAGTGCAGATCACCGATTTGTTGGGAGGAAGTGGGTGATAGAAGATTGTTCTGCCCGGAGTTGGTAGAGGAGACCACGTCCAAAATAGTTAAAATCAGAAAGAATATTCAGACAGCTCAGAGTAGGCAGAAGAGTTATGCAGATACTTGGAGGAGAGACCTAGCGTTTGAGAAAGGTGACCGGGTGTTTCTTAATGTCACTCCTTTCAAGGGAATTAGTAGGTTTGGCAGGAGGAAAAAATTAAACCCCCAATATATTGGACCCTTTGAAATCTTAGACAGGATTGGTACTGCTGCCTCCAGAGCTCTCCAGAGTCCACAACGTGTTCCACGTATCCATGCTACGTAAGTACAATCCAGACCCTTCTCATGTCTTGGCTCATGAACCGCTTCCGCTCCAAGAGGACTTGTCTTATGAAGAAGTACCAGTCGGTATCACGGATTAAAAGAGCAGAATACTCCGCAATCGAAAAATATCATTTGTAAAGGTCGTGTGGTAGAACCACACGCCCAGGGAGGCTACCAGGGAGCTAGAATCAGAATTTAGAGCCCAGTATCCTCATTTGTTCGACTAAGAGTAAGAGGCAAATTTGGGGGACCAAATTTCTTTAAGGGGGGGAGAGTTGTAACACCCAAGTATTTTAATCTTATTCTTATTATTATTATTATTTTTTTCTATTTCCCTTTTTTTGTATTTGAATTTTTTAGATTTTTAATTAATTTAATTTGATTTAATTTAATTTAATTGAATGAAAATAAAAATAATAATAATGATAAAATTGGGTAAAAATATTATTTGGATTTAATTGAAATTGATTTTGGAAAAAATGGGTGAAAATTTGGATTTTGGGGGTGTTTTTGAAAAGTAAATCAGAAACTGGGGGTCAAAACAAAATTTAGAAAAGTTGTGCCACGTCAGCAGCCACGTCAGCAGCCCGGTCAGCAGCCCTGACCAATCAGGATACGCCGCGTGGCAAAGAAATGCTGATTAGGGGACGGGCCACGTGGGCGATCCGCGTTCGTGTGATCGGACGGCCCAGATACGTTCCCACGCGCACGGACGGCCCAGATTGCATTGCGATGGATGGCCCAGATTTAATCCTGATTAAATCGCGATCGAACAGTTCAAATTTAATCTTGATGGTCGGTTGAGATTAAAAGGAAAAGGGTATAAATAACCCCACCCACACCTGACCACAAAACCCTAGCCGCTAGTGCCTCGCCGGAGAAGAAGAGCCAGACTTCGGAGGAGCCAGCCGCCGCCACCCGCTGCCGCATCGGGGAAGTTTTTGACCGCTGATCGAGGTAAATTTTCTCCCCCTGGCTTGTTTTTCGATGCTGAGTCCGCCTATGGCCAAACCAGAGCCAAACCACCGGCCAAATAGCCGAAAAACCCAGCCGAAGTCCAGCGGCGCCGCTGCGTCCCCCCTCTGTTTTTATCTCCGATGAGGCCCTTCCCAACCTCCGTTCGATGCAAATTTTATACCACTGTGATCACCGTTCTTTTCTCTACAGATTGATCGGAGCCAAACATCAAAACGTGACTCACGCTGGAGGAGCCGCCGCACCCGAGAGCACCGCCGCCGGTAAGTTTCAGTTTTTCGTGATTTTTTGGCCCACCGAGGGCCCTAGGGTTGTTTTATCACAGGGATCGATGCAAGTGTGGCTGAATTCGACCAAAAACGGTCAAAAATGGCCAACCCGAGGTGAATCACTGCCGCTTGCGGCGGCGCCGTCGCCGGAGCACGGCGGAGCCGCCGTGCCAAAATACCGATATTGTCTGAAAGGGAGCCCTAGGTCTGATTTGGAATTTTTTGGGACACTTGCAGGTACTGGTAGTGCGTTTCAATTTTCTGAAAAGAAATTCAGGGAAATTATGGACAGCCTGTAGGCACATTGTAGAGTCGAATTCATACCCCGAAACAAGTAAGGACCCCTCACCCTATTTCCTATCACGGTATTAAAGCTAAATAAATAATTAAACTATACTGTGTGACTTTATAGATGTGTAATTGATTAAGGTTGCCAATGGAGCCCGAGTCTGATACAGTGTTGGTCTGTTATTGTTTGATCTAATTTTCAATATTAAATGCAGCATGATGTTTGATGTGATTATGTTATGGTCTCGTATGCATGAATCATGGTTTCTTTTATTATGGTTTGTATTATGGTGAACCCGATACTGTGTTGTCTTGTTTGGTGTCAATTACTGGTTTACATTTGTGTATGATTGGATGATTGAGATCAAGGAAAAAGGCAAAAAGGTTATGTGAATTGATAAATGGATAATGTGGACACCCTGACTAGATATCCTGGGAGATGGTGGACGGACCAAGTTCGTAGGGAACCCTACCGGGAACGTGATCTCTCATACTTGACGAGGTATGGAGACCTTATGTGTTTTGGCGTCCATACCGGACGGGGTATTGAGGTTCATGGTTTTGGCGCCCATACCGGACGGGGTATGGGAACGGCCCTGGAATCAGGTTGTAAATGTTAATGGTTCACGTGTAGCGGGGACCCCTATGGATCCCCAGGGATTCTAGTAGGCTGGTAAAAGAGGAAATCTGTTTTCTGATGATTGAAATGTAAAGGTATGATATGTGTTATGTTATAAAGTGTGTATGATTTCATGATATTATAAGGTTATTGTTTTCATCTGTTGTTTTCATAGATCTTACCGAGGTAAGTGGATAGTAAAGGTTTTTATGTTAATAAACGAGTTCGTTATAAATTATGCTCCATTGGTCATTTTTGTTTTCTACCCACTTTTACTTCCGTGGCAGTAAGATAGTGTGAAGTCTTTACTGGGTTGGTGTAACTCATCCCTTATTTAACAATTTCAGATCAGGAAGACATTGTTCCCGAGCCCGTTCCGCAGGAAGACGGCGAAGGGGACGCCTAAAGACTTTATAGTTATATTTATAGTTTTTATTTCGAGTATCTCTTTTAGTTAGTTTGTTCCTTCATGTTTTGAGTACGTTTTGGTTATTGTGTAAGGGATGTTAATCAAAATTTTTATTACGCTTCCGCATTTGAGATTTTTAATACATATTTCATTTAAATTTCCGAGGCCGTTACACTTTTGATTCTATTGGATCAAATATTATAAATAAATCATCATTAATCCATATAATTACATCCTTCTTGAGGTAATATTTTATTTTGCATATTTTATGAAATTTATTTTCATATATATCTTTTTCTCCTATAGATTTTGTAAAAATTTTAATTGAATTTAAATTTACAGACTTATACAGTATAAAATATTCTATATTTTTAATTAATGTTAAACTTACAAATTTTAAATAGAACATAAGAGTTTTAACTACTATCATATTGTTATAATTCCTTATAATTATCAATGCCTATAATTATGCAGCGGGCAAAATAGATTTTCAATGAAGTAAAACTCATGCTGTATAAACATGCAAATTTAAATTCAGTTAAAATTTTCACAAAGTCCAAAAGAAAAAAGATAGCCATGAAAATAAAATTTTACAATATATATAAAATAAAATATTACCTTAAGAAGGATTTTCATTTTTTCCTTCACTAATGAGAATTCATGTTTGATTGCATCTAATGCTTCCATGCACTTTTTATTCAAAAAAAGAAATTAAAAAAAAAACTCAGCAAAGAGATATATTAGTAATATCTACAATAAAAGAAAGTATAAAATTCATTTACTACATGAATATATAAAAACTGTTAATTGATTTATGATGTCAATTGTATATAAAAGCTTACCCTTCCTTACTCTTTTTATCAAATGCCTTGACAAATTCCTCACATTTCAATGCCATTTGACAAGCGCGAAGGCTGCAATTAATATCAGCTAATTATTTTTTAAAAGACGAAAATTTGGTACATCTATTAATTAAGTTATATGCATCAATCATAATACAATACAAATAATCTCCAAGTAAGAATATACATAAAAATACAATTTGACTCTAGATTAGTCAAGTGATATACACTAATTACAATACAATACAAATAACTTTCAAATTATGATACACATAAAAATACAATCTGACTCGAACTTATAATCTCTTGTAAAAGAAGAAACACATCAACTATTAAACTAATTATTTAATTAATTAAGTATACACATATTTAGTTAATTAAATTAATAATTATTTATCTTTTGGTAGATATCTAAGTAATTTTATCCTTATCTATAAGAGTATGAGTTCAAATTAGACTATACATCTCATGATATATCATTTAACTATTAAAATGTATGAATTTTTACTTGCAAAAATTGTACTTGAGAATTTTTATTACTAAATATATATTATAAGATCAATAATAACACACATAAATACTCATAATTAAAGAGTTTTGAGCTGTGATGATTAGTATTACTTATATACCTTGAGGAGGCTCCTTTATTCTTGATGCAAAGTGCATAAATCTTAGGAAAATCCGCATAAGATAATTTGTCCTTGCGAATTAAGAGAAGAAGATCAAATAATTAAAACCCATCAATTAATCAAATATGGTTAATAACTACTCAAATCTATATTAAGATATATATTATGTACACATACAAAGCTTTATCTATGTCTGATAAGGTGATTTCAGATTCAGCCACGAAGGTGGAAAGCAAATCATAGAAATAATTAGGACTGCAACTAAAATCTCCTTTCATTTCATACATTGCTATAAGAAAGTAATCTACCATATCCTTTAACAAAAATCTAATGCAAAGCAATCAACAACATTAATATATATACATGATCGGTAAATAAATAAAAGAAAAATAGATCAATTGTTAAGCACTAAATCTCTTGTTCCATCGAGTGGATCATATAGAGGAGTTATGTGCTTTGATCCTCCTATTTGAAATGATTGGATAAGAGCTGTAACAACCCATACCTCCATAGGGAGTCAGGGTACCGTAAGAACTTATATTCCTAGCATGAAAAATACAATAAACTTCTATCTCCAAATTAAAATAAGTACATCCAAGCGTAGTGTTCACATCCCTCGGCTGTGAGGGTTAACCATTACATCTATTTAAAATCAAGAAAACATCTAATTAAAGTTTGTGTAATTCATCCTTTCTTACACGTGCATCATAGAGAACACTATCTCTCCTCACCCAGATCGGCTCCCAGAGTTTGTTTGTTCTATTGTTAATCTTATTACTACTTCCAAACAACATCACTTTCACCCTCATAGAGAATTTTGTCTCTGCTCACCTAGATTTGCCTCCTAGAATTTTATATTTATTTATTTTTAATTTCTTTCTAGTTCGTTTCCCTGTCTCTACTCACCAATACCACCATTTCCCAAACAGACATCAAGAGAATTAAATACAAAAGATAACATAATAATAATTTGTAAACAGAGATAAGATTCCAACCACTATTTCCCTCTTTTTTTATTTCCTATCCCCCTGTTCCCATCCTCTCAATTTTCCTCCTATGTTTCTAGCATATCTCCTCTGTCCTCTCCTCATAGCTGTCCATACAATAATTCCATCATTTCATCCGATCTTCTATTTATCCTTAGATCTCACTCTCCATTTTTTTTTGTTTTTACTCTTGGTTCTAATCTGATTTCAAGAAAATTTCACTATTCCCAAATCAACTCATTTCTTCCCAAAAAATATCTCAAAGAATTTAGAAGATAAATTTTACTTAAGTGGTGGAGTCAAATTTCACTGACCTTTGTTCTCAATGACGACATTAATATGATTGACGGACTCCTCACTTGTTCCACTCCCGATTCCACCGCTAGTTGATTAATCTTATTGAAGAAATCACACATAAACTTCCTCTCGGTTTATACTAGCAGTGATTTTTCTTCCTCTCCCTCTTCTCCTGCAACCCAATGTCCTCTTTTAAAGTGAAGAAGGAACCATCGGAACCATTGAGGATGGCAAACAAATCCCTAAATTAAATGGAGATTACAAAATAGTTTTTTATAATTGAGGCATAATCAATATTTCTACTTTTAATAATTAAGGTAGACATTAATAACATCTTCTTAAATATAATTATACATTACTTTTTGAAAAGAAGATTTTTATCTCTTTAATTGCTTAAGTAGTAATCAAAATTTAAAATTTTAAAGACAAATGAAGAAAAGAAATCTCTAAACTTTGACTTCTAATAAGCATTCAATTCTTTAAATTTAGATATTCTTTAAGTCCAATCTTATAATAGTTTTTTAATAGATAACATAATGAAAATAATATTAAAACTCTAAAATATTTGATTACATAAGTTCAAAATAATAAAAATAAGTTTTTTATCTCTTTAATTTTAAATTTTCAAGACTAATATAGAAAGAAATCTCTAAATTTTGACTCTTAGTAAGTATTAAATTCTTTATATTTAGAAATTTTTAAGTATAATCTTGTAATAATTCTTTTGAAGATTACATACTTTAGAATGAAAAATAATGTTAAAACTCTAAAATATTTGATTACATAAGTTTAAAAGTAGATTATGACACTCCCATTTTTTTTTTCTTCCTTGATTCTTTTGGCTTTTCTTTCATTCTTTCTTAAATGCTATGATTTATATTTATGATGCAATATTTAGATAGAAAACAATAAGATAGCTTTTTTAAAATATAAAATTAGCTATATTAATTTCTTCACCACAATATAATTTCTTCATAATTTTATCCTCACATTTGTTATTGTGTTATAATGTGATAAATTTTAGGTGATCTAGAAATATAAGAAGAGTTAGAAAATAATTAGGAGAAAGAGGAGGGAAAATATAACGAAATTAAATAGGAAAACAAGAGTTAGACTGGTCTCTTTTTTTCCCTAATGCATAATGCACAACTAGGTAGTAATTATAAAATAGATTCATTATAAGAAGTCATATTCTTCCAATGATTCCTCAGTTTTAGACCACGAACTAACTCAAATCACATATTTGACTTTTTATGAAATTACCTCTTTAACCTATAAAACAAAAAAACATAAAAGTGCAATATGAATTAAATATGTCTAAAAGTATATAAGTGTACTTACATTAAGCAGTATTAAATCTATGTTGTTCACTTGATTCTATTTTTAATTTTTGTGTAATTACTAGTAATCCTTTACACGTTGAATTAGTTATATATTCATTAATTTTATTTTTGAACCACTTATATTTTTAGCTTGAATTCATTGAATGAAATTTTATTTCAAAATCCTTTATATATAGGAAGATCAATTAGAATTTTGTTCTCAAAGAACATAAATAAGAGAATTTAAATATTAAAATTGTGATATATTGTTAATTTATAAAATATGGGAGAAATGTAGCAATTAAATTTCTTAAGAAAATGATGAAGCTTGTTTAGAAATTAAAGCAAATGGGACAATGAGATACATATACAAATATTTTAACTTCTAATACTATACTATACTATATCTATTTTTACAATATAGTTTTTCAATAAGTAGTGTAATTTGACCCACAACCTAAAATTTCTATGTAATTTCTTCATTTACAAATTAAAAATATATACATATATATGAGGTTAATTTCTATTGTTGTTGGAAATATATATATATTTTGAAATTTTTTGTGGTACAGTTTGAGAGAAGGATTATGGCTAATGCTAGAACTAAATGAAGCAAAAGTTGTTGAATGATATATGTTTAGTTTCCTTTATGAGTTGATGGTAAGAACTAAAAACTTATAAGTATGTAGTAACACAAAAATATGTAAGGAATAAAAATATGAGTTACAAGAAATATCTTATCATCACTCTCTAATCACTCTCTCATATAATGCTTTACATACCAGTTGAATTTTTTTAACTGATCTGGAATCAACCAAGGAAATGTGTTAAAAAGTTCTATTGCCAAGCATTAATTTAGATGGCATATTGATGATTCACAAGATAGAAAAATACCATAACCAATCCAAAGTGATTTACAAGATATAGAAAATATCATAATCAAACAATAGAGTTAAAATAATATAAGGGTGTTCTCTATTTATAGTGAACTCTTTAAAAGAATGCCTTTCACTCTTTTAGTACTATGTATATGATATAAAGTCTGTAAACAAGAAACAATTTGTTTAATCTCTAATCCAAGAAGATGTTTTGAGCTAATGCTAATCCTAAATCAACATATCATCTTTATATTAAGATCCTAAGATACCCGAATCAATGCTCAAAAGCTTTAACCCCCAAATAAAATGAAAAATAAATCATTGTTATCATCACCATTATACATTTAAGTTTTTTAGATAGGTAAGTTGAGCCACAAATTAAAGTTACCTATCCTTGTGTGAAAACAGCTTTGGAATCTTATATTATTTTATAAAACATAAACAAGGTGCCATATCCTATTAGATTTAGGCATGACAACTCAGGAAACTTATACCTAAATATAACTTCTACAACGGGTTCTCTGGAGCAATGAACCAAACATTAGCAGCAGAGAGAATATTTAAGCATAACAAACTAACCTACCATAGCAGAGTTGGCCAAGAACCACCATTATGGTAAGACCAAGGCCTGTATTAGAAGGAAATGTAGTGAGAAATGTTGAAGATAATAGGCATGTTTAAATTTAACTCAATTTAATCACGACATCACCACCAACATAAAAAAAAAGTTAGAGTTTAATTTGTTTTCCATGAAAAGAAATACTTATTATAACCTGCAAAGAATTTATTGGTATTG
Organism: Carica papaya; assembly: GCF_054855325.1. Taxonomy (NCBI): domain Eukaryota; kingdom Viridiplantae; phylum Streptophyta; class Magnoliopsida; order Brassicales; family Caricaceae; genus Carica; species Carica papaya. The sequence continues at coordinate 17,658,381 of NC_142317.1, forward strand.
ATTTTTAGAAGCTTTCATCCACCCCATCTGCCCAACAAAAGAAAATATAATTACTTTATAATATTGTTATTGAAAGAGGTGAAAATAGATAAAATACTAATAGTGAAAAATTAAATATTGAAGTTAACTTTTATAAATTAAATAAAGGATAATAATTACTTTAGTTAAGTTACAGTAATTAAAGAAAAATATAAATCTTATTTTATTTTTAATTAATTTAAAATTAAACTGAATTAGTTAAAAAGAAACAGTATTTGTTACAATAGCAAAATACTCGAGAGTAATATTCTCCATTTACTAGAACTATTCAAATTAAAAGATTAAAGAATTAAAAAAAATAAATAAGAATCAAATTAATTAAGTTGTAAGAAGGAAGAGTACCTTAATTTAAAGGAGTGCGTTTGTACTTGCGAGGGGTGGTGCTAGCTTTCAACTACATCACCATACATACCCCATTCAGTGAATAATAATAATAATAATTATTATTATTATAATAAAGATTTTAAAATCAAAATCTACAACATTTAATATTTGAAAAAAGAGTTTTACTTTTTATTAAAATATAAACTTTACATCTTCAATGAAACTTAAACTCATAAATATTAAATAAAACACAAAAATTTTAACTACTACCATATCGTTATAATTTATTATAATTGTTAATAGCTATAATTATGAGCCGGCAGAACAGATTTTCAATATATATAAAAATAAAATTTTGCAAAATATGTAAAATAAAATATTACCTCAAGAAGGATGTTTTTTTTTTCCTTCATAAGTAAGAAGTCATTTTTGATTGCATCCACTGCCGCTATGCACCTTTGTTGAAAAAAAAGTTTTCAAAAATAAAAAAAAACTCAATAAAGAAATATATTAAAAATATCTAAAATAAAAAATAAGTACGAAATTTATTTACTATATGAATATATAAAGACTGCTAATTGATTTATTACGTCAATTATGTATGAAAGCTTACCCTTCCTTACTCTTTTCATTAGATACCTTGATGAATTCCTCACATTTCATTGTCATTCGACAAGCACCAAGGCTGCAATTAATATCAACTAATTTTTTTTAAAATAAAAAATGTGTAAATCTATTGATTAAGTGTTATACATCAATCATAACGCAATACAAATAATCTCCAAGTAAGAATACACACAAAAGTGCAGTTTGACTCGAGATTAATTAGGTGATATACATTAATTGGAGTACAATACAAGTAACTTTCAAATGATGATATTTGAAAGTACAATCTGACTCGAACTTACGATTTCTTGTAAAAGAAGACAAGCATCAACTATTCAACTAATTAAATAATTAATTAAGGATACACATATACCAAACACACACATATATATATATATCCTACTAATAGATATTTGGTTAATTAAATTATTAATTACTTATCTATTGGGTGCATATCTATGTACTTTTATCCTTATCTATAAGAGTATGAATTCAAATCATATTATACATCTCATGACATATAATTTATTGGTTAAATTGTATAAATTTTTACTAATAAAACTTGTACTTGAGAATTTTTATTACTAAATATATATTCTAAGATCAATAATAACACAGATAAATACCCCAAATTAAAGAGTTTTGTGATGTGATGATTAGAATTAATTATATACCTTGAGGAGACTCCTTTAATCTTGAAGCAAAGTTCACAAATTTTAGAAAAATATGTATCAGACACTTTTTCTCTGTAAATTAAGAGAAGAAAACCAAATAATCAAAACCCATTAACTAGTCAAACGTGGTTAATAACTACTCAAATCTATATCGAGAGATATATTATCTACACATATAATGTTTTAGTCAAGTTTGATAAGGTGATTTCAAATTCAACTACAAAGGTGGAGTGCATATCAGAGAAATAATTAAGATCTCAACCAAGTACTCCTTTCATTTCATATGCTATTCCAAAAAAGTGATCTAACATACCTTTTAAAAAAAATCAAATGCAAATCAATCAATAATATCGATATATATACATGATTTGTAAATAGATATAAAAAAAATAGATAAGATGTTAAACACTAAACCTCTTGTTGCATTTGATGGATCTTGTCAAGGAACTGCGTGCTTCGATTCACCCTATTCGAAACGATTGGAGAAGAGAAAAATGGTTTTATTGAGAGATGGGAGATTATTATTATTTTTGAATCTGCAATGCTCATCGAAGTGGCGGAGAGTTATAAGGAGTTTAGTATTTATAATAAATTGCTAATAATCTAGGTCATTTCTAGTGATTGATATTTAGGTTATCAATATCCTATGCATTAATAAACTTACATATTTTTGTATTTTGTGTTTCGAGTTTGGATTAATCTTGCCAACAGTTTTATGAGAAGAAATATTTTCTTTTAAAAAAATAAGAGTTTAATTTAATTCATTTATAATATTGTATAAACGACAAAAATGGGTTTTCTCCAAATAAATTACTTCAACTGATAAAAGGCATTATATTGGTACCTTTGAGAACGGTTAATTGCTGTTAAAAATTAGACAATAGATGATAAAATTTTATCAGCAGATTTATATTGTCACTAAAAGTCAAAATGTCACAAAGTAAATTTGCAGCAAAAAGAGGAAGCCATGTATCAATTTCATGCACAACCTGTTCATTTTTCTATTTGAAAAAAAAAACATTAATTAACTTTTATTTTGACAAAAAGAAGTATAAAAGAAATAAAAAATAAAATAGTTTATCTATATGTTCTAAAACCTAAAGAAAATTCAATCTCCTTTGTTGTAAGACCCTAAAACTTCTCTTTCTCTGATAGTTGCATCTCATTGAAATCATCACCATCACCTCTCGTTATTCATTGAAGTATTAGTTTTCCTTATCAGTCATTAAATATTGTATTTTAAATAGTATATTTACATTACTTAATTCACTCATTTGTATGAGATTAAATTATTTATTCAAGTTAAATGATATCTTATTATTTGACGGAAGTACAAATTTAGCCGTCTTTTTTTCTAGTATTGTATAAGTCAGTAAACAATGTAAGTTACTACAATAACATCCAATACAACATATATTATTTCCTTTTTAAAAAAATCATGGATAAAAACCATTCTGCTTAAGCAAGTGAATAAAAAATTTAGACTCATGAACAACTATATATCTTTCAGAAGTCTTGGCTACATATCTAGCTATGTTATATACTATCTTATTACACTTTTAGATCCAATTAAGAAGAAGAGAAACAAAATGTGGAATGAAAGTTACTTTTAAATCCAACTAAAAATTAGACAATAAACGACACAAATTTAGCGGATGATAGAGGTTGTCACTAAAAGTCAAAATGTCACTAAGTAAATAAATATACAGCAGATAAAGGAACCCACTTGTTCATTTCATGCACAATCTATCCATTTCTTTGGAAAAAAAATTATTTAACTTTTATATCGGTAAAATAAATACATAAGAAGTTGGAAATAAAATAGTTCATCTTTATGTACTCAGACCTAAAGAAAATTTGATCTCTTCTACTATAAGACATCAAAGCTTCTATCTTTGTATTAGTTGCATCTCATTGCAGTCGCCATCAATCACCTCTCATTTTTTATTAATGCATCAGTTCTCCTGATCAATTGTCAAAACACTGTATTTTTAATAGTAAATGTACATAATTTTATTCATTCATCTGTATGAGATTAAATAATTCATTCAAGTTAAGTTCTACTTTGTTATTTCATTGACCTACAAAATTAGACGTATTTCTTTACAGTACGGTATTAGTTTATGTAATATAAGTCAATACAATAACAATGATTACAACATTTACTTTTTTTTTAGAAAATGTTATCATCCATAAATAGTAAAAGTCATTTTTGTAAAAATTTGTCCTGAGAGAAACAAACCCAGCCCACCTGCTTCTTAGAATCAGGAAGAGCCAAAATGATGTCATTTTCGGAAACCCCAAAAAAGACGCCAATTTGACATGAAGGAAGGAAAAATATAGGTATGTGAAATGATGTTATCTAGAGAGCATCAAACCAATGCCGTTTTGGTGACAGAAAAAGAAACACAAAATTATGGCAACCAGAGGCGTGTACGCCTCTAGCCATCAAAGAAGAAGAGGAAGAAAAGGCATATATGCCTCTTCCCTCCACTGAAGAAAGAGGAGGCAGGCCGTATGGGCTCTCCTCTCTCTGACTATAAAAATAATGAGAGAGCGAGCCACGGAGAGGAGAGATCATATGCATGAAGAGAAAGAGAGCTGTATATAGAGAGAAAAAATAAATCAGAGAAGAAGACTAGTGTGCAGCGAAAAGGGTCATCCGCTGTGCAGAACTATATGCCAGATCTGAGAGACTGGTCCATCTGCATTGAAAATAAGAAGCCAAAAAATGAATAGTGCAACACTGTGCAGTGGGAGAAGGAGACCCGCGCGACACTCAGGTGCGACTTCACAATCTGTGGTGCGTTCCCAACCTAATTCCACAAGATCCGTGCTAGAGTTGGATGCACGAATGGTTCTGTGGTGAACTTCAGCTGAACTTCAGCTGAAACGTAGTAGTTCGTGACTGGTTGTGGTGGCGTGTGCCGATTCTGATGGCCGCACGTGAGGCGGTGGGTGATACTCCAGCAGCGATGCATGGTGAACTAGGAGCACATGCGTGGTGACGCGTGGCGACTCCGGTGAGTGGGATCGCGTGCCCAAGGTAAAACTAGTTTTGTTGGGTTCGTTTCTAAAAATCTTTCATTGTTTAATACGCAAGTTATGTATTTGTGAATGAGGAAATTAACCAAGTGATAGTGATGATTTTGAGGAGAGTGTAGACTCAAGTCAATAAGGATTCTGACATTTTTATCCAATTCGACTATAGGTAAGGGATTAGGTTAGTCTCATTCAGAGGCCCCCATGTTTTTATGAAACCTTATTTTCCATTGAGATGTCTTGTTTATAGACTTTAGGAACTGTTCACGCTTTTTACTACAAGTTCTGTGAACTCATCATATTCGTAAGTGCACAATTGGAAACCTACAAGATGTTGTGTATGATGTATAATTGTGTATTCATAGTTACTTATATGTAGATGCAGATTTTATGCATGCTAATTATCGAGTTATAAATGTGTGTGACGCATATATATATAGATGTATAATTGTAGGTTGTGCAACGAGTTTACGTATGAGTGTACAATTTGTATGTGTGTACTTATGGAATGCATATATGCCTTGTGTGAACATACAAGTATATTTATGTTGTATGTGTTGCGTGTTTATATATATACTTATTTGAGTCAATAAATGTGCATATAAATTGTATATATTGTGCTTATTGTATAGGCTTGTTGATGCATAATATATATATGATATATAAGTAGGTGCATGTCTGAGTAGGTCATCTAGTGGCGAATCTGATCAGTAAAGGAATAACATAAGAATTTTTAAAAGATGGAAAAATCAATTAACCAGTATCATAAGGGGGTGTGTGTGTAGCTTTTTGGCGTATGATCGTGGTGAACCCTACCCGTGGATATGGCTTTAAGCAGACGTGGCAAAACAATAAGAACTAATAACTGTATGCTATGTACTACAAACTGTGAACTGAACTGTAACGTATTCACGTGGTAGATGGGATCCTTACTGCCTTTATTGATGCCGATGGAAACAACATTGCGCGGTGAAACTATTTTTAATAAAACATAAGCTAATAGGAAGTCATGAGTGAAGTTTACGATACTGAAATACTGAATTGATATCTATTGAACTGTTTACTGCTTAAATTGTGATACTGATATCGAATTATGCTATTTATGAAACTATTATGCCCTGAGTTATGATACTGAAATAAGAAATTCTGAATGGTTACTGAATGAACTGATTTAGAAAATTTAGTGATTGAGTGTGCACATGCCTTTGTTATGGCCACTACCCCTTTTCCATATTGAGACCGTGAAGCTCACCATAATTCACACCCCCCAATGCAGATTAGTCTAGATCAAGAGTAAGTTCAAGGTCAAAGGAAGACTTTGAAGAATCTTTAGTAACAGTTAGAGATCATTTTGTAAAGTTAGTTAATTATATGATAGCGATATAATGTAAAGAATCTTGTAAGCCTCATGTCTTGTAATTCCATATAGGGATGATAGAATCTTAGGTTTTCGTTTATTGCTGTGTAAATTTATCAAGCTATATGTGTGGAGTAACACTCATTTCTCCACGAAGAAGGTCATTTTGCTCAAGCAAGTCAATAAAAAACTTAGGCTCATGAATAAATATATATCTTTCAATAAACCTTGCTACATTTCTTGCTAAGTTATGTACTATTCGATTAAACTTTTTAATCTAACTAAGAAAAAAAGAAACAAAATATGGAATGAAAGCTTAAACATCCTCAAGTAACAACCCTAACTTCAGAAAAATATTCATGAAGTATAAAATTTGTATCTGGTACCTTTAATAAGGGTCCTATTACAGGTAGAAATTAGACTATAGATGATATAACTTTAGTGGTTGATTCAGACTGTCACAAAAGTTCAAATGTTGCTAGGTAACATGCGACGAATAAAGGAACTCATGTGTCCATTTCGTGCCCACCCTATCTATTTCTTTACTTGATAAAAAAACTTCTTTAACTATTGCATCAACAAGAAGAAGTACCAAAAAAAAATTTAAAAAAAAATAGTTCAACTTTATCTTAAAACCTAAAGAAAATATGATCTACTTTGTTGCAAAATACCAAAGCTTTTATCTTTATGTTGGTTGCATTTCATTGTAGTCACCATCAATTGCCTCTAATTATTCACTAAAGCATCAATTCTCATAAGTTGTCGTCAAATACTATATTTTAAACAATAAATATATATAATTCAATTCATTTATTTATTATAAAATTATAATTCATTCAAATTAGGTTCTACTTTATTATTTGATTGAAGTATAAATTTAGTAGGATTTGTTTTTAGTACTGAATCAACTATGATTTTTTTAAGGAAAAATCATTATTCATTAACAATAAAAAACATCATGCTAAAGTAACTAAAGCAAAAATTGAGGAGGTTCATGAACAGTTTATCTATCTTTTAGAAGGCCTTACTCATCTCTAACTAAGCAATGTATTATTCTTCTAATACTTTTGAATCCAACTAAGAAGAAAGGAAAGAAAATGCAGAATGAAAGCTTAAACATCCTCAAGTAATAACCTAAACTCAGAGAAATATTCACAAAGTATAAAATTTATACTTGGTACAAAATTTGTCATATAACTAAGTAAAATAAAATCTATACTACATTAAATTTTAGGACAAAAAATTTGTCTCTTAATGCGACGTAACATTAAAAAAAAAAAGAAAACACTAAAACCTTAAGATTTAGATGTAGCACTGCAGTTTTAGAGCATTATTAAGACCTAATACATGGAAACCTCATAGTTGTCTTAAGATAGGTCAAAGACATGAGAACAATTTTAAAACCCCACACAACCTTTTGGCAAAGCTATCTTGTAACCTCATAGGTATCTCAAAATAACTCTAGAAGCCAAAAGTTTTCTTATCCTAAACTACCCTTGAACCTTAGCATTGTTTATCCCAAATTTGGTAACGAGTCCTAAAGCACTACACAAGGACCCATGAGTTTCCCAAATTTATGTTAATTTAAAAGAGTGCGCTTGCGCTTGCAATGGGTGGTGCTTGTTTCCAACTGCATCAACATTCATACCCCATTCAGTGAAAAGAAGTAATAATAATAATAATAATAATAAAGATTTTCAAATCAAAATCAACAATGTTTTATATTTAAAAAAAATAGTTTTATTTTTCATTAAAATGTAAACTTTACATCTTTAGTGAAACTTAAACTCGTAAATCTTAAATAAAATACAAAAGTTTTAACAACTACCATATTGTTATAATTCATTATAATTGTTAATAGCTATAATTATGTAGTCAACAAAATAGGTTTTTAATTAAGTAAAACTCATTCTGTATAATTCTACAAATTTAAATTCAGTTAAAATTGTCATAAAATCCATAAGAGAAAAAATATATATATGAAAATAAAATTTTGCAAAATATATAAAATAAAATATTACCTTAAGAAGGATTTTTATTTTTTTCTCCATCAATGTGAATTCATTTTTTATTACATCCAATGCCACTACGCACCTTTTTTTAAAGAAAAAAATAAAAAAAAATAAAGAAAAAAAACACAATAAAGAGATATGTTAATTGATTTATGATGTCAATTATGTATGAAAGCTTACCCTTTCTTACTCTCTTCATCAGATGCTTTGATGAATTCCTCACATTTCAGTGTCATTCGACAAGCAGCAAGGCTGCAATTAAAATAAGCTAATTATTTTTTTAAAATAAAAATTGTGCAAATCTATTGATTAAGTTATATACATCAATCATAACACAATACGAATAATCTTCAAGTAAGAATGCACACAAAAGTATAGTTTCACACGAGATTAATTATGGAAAATACACTACTTGCAATTCAATATAAGTAACTTTCAAATGATAATACAGACGAAAGTATAATCTGACTCGAACTTATGATCTCTTATAAAAGAAGAAATGCATCAACTATTAAACTAATTAATTAATTAATTAAGTATACACATATACCAATCAAATATATATATATTCGGCTAATAGATATTTTGTTAATTAAATTATTAATTATTTATCTATTGGGTGGATGCCTATATACTTTTATCCTTATCTATAAGAGTATGAGTTCAAATCAAACTATACATCTTATGATATATCATTTAACTATTAAAATGTATGAATTTTTACAAACAAAAATTGTACCTGAGAATTTTTATTATTAAATACATATTATAAGATCAATAATAACACACATAAAGACTCCAAATTAAAGAGTTTTGAGTTGTGATGATTAATATTAATTATATACCTTCAGGAGGCTCCTTTGATGTTGAAACAAAGTTCATAAATGTTAGGAAAATCTGCACCAGATACTTTGTCCCTGCAAATTAAGAGAAGAAGACTAAATAATTAAAACCCATTAACTAATCAAACGTGGTTAATAACTACTTAGATCTATATCAAGATAGATATTATGTACACATATAAAGCTTTAGCTATATCTGATAAGGTAATTTTAGATTCAACTAGGAAGGTGGAAAGCATATTAGAGAAATAATTAGGACTGCAATTAGGTACTCCTTTCATTTTAGATGCTATTCCAAAAAAGTAATCAACCATACTCTTTAACAAAAATCGAACGCAAATCAATCAACAATATTGATATATATATATGATCGGTAAATAGATAAGTGAAAAATAAATAAGATATTGAGCATTAAACATCTTGTTCTATCGAGTGGATCATGTCGAGGAGCTGTGTGCTTCGATCCATCCTATTTGAAATGATTAGAGAAGAGAAAAATGGTTTTGCTGAGAGGAGAGAGATTGTTTTTTATTTTTTTGAATTTACAGTGCTACCGAAGTGGCAGAGAGTTATAATGAGTTTTGTATTTATAATAGATTTCTAATAATCTAGTGATTAATACTTAGGTTATCAATATTGTATGCATTAATGAACCAGCATATTTTTAAATTTTGTGTTCTGAGTTTTTTGATTAATCTTGCCAACAGTTTTATGAGAAAAACTATTTTGTTTTAAAAAGAAGAGTTTAATTTAATCCATTTTAATGTTGTATAAACAACAAAGATGGTTTTTCTCTGAATAAATTACTTCAACTTATAGAAGGCATTATATTGGCACCATTGAGAACAGTTAATTACTGTTAAAAATTAGACAATAGACAATAAAATTTTAGCAACGAATTTATATTGTCATAAAAAGTAAAAATGTCGCAACATAAATTTGCGGCAAATAGAGGAAACCACTTATCCATTTTATGCACAACCCGTCCATTTCTTTATTTGAAAAAAAAATTATTTAACTTTTATATTGACAAAAAGAAGTACAAAAGAAACCGGAAATAAAATAATTTACCTTTATGTTCTAAAATCTAAAGAAAACTCAATCTCCTCTATTGCAAAACACCAAAACTTCTCTCTCTTTGTTAGTTGCATCTTATTGCAATCATCACCCATCATCTCTCATCATTCATTGAAGTATCAATTTTCCTTATCAGTCATTAAATACTGTATTTTAAACAGTAAATTTACATTACTTGATTCGCTCATTTGTATGAAATTAATTTTTTTAATTTAAATCATACTTTATTATTTGACAGAACTATAAATTTAGCCGTGTTTCTTTCTAGCACTGTTTCTCAGTAAACAATGTAGGTCAGTACAATAACATCCAATATAACATTTACTTTTTCCTTTTTTAAAAAAATCATGGATAAAAACCATTCTTCTTAAACAAGTGAACAAAAAACTATGACTCATGAATAACTATATATCTTTCAAAAGTCCTTATTACATCTCTGGCTATATTATATACTATCTGATTACACGTTTACGCCCAATTAAGAAAAAGAGAAAGAAAATGTTGAATGAAAGCTACTTTTAAATACAACTAAAAATTAGACATTAAATGACACAATTTTAGCGCGTGATAGAGGTTGTCACTAAAAGTCAAAATATCGCTAACTAAATATACATCAAATAAAGGAAGCAACTTGTCCATTTCATGCACAACCTGTCCATTTCTTTACTTGAAAAAAAAATTATTTAACTTTTCTATCAGCAAAAAGGAATACATAAGAAGTTGGAAATAAAATAGTTCATCTTTATGTACTCAAACATAAAGAAAATTTGATCTCCTCTACTATAAGACATCAAAGTTTCTATCTTTGTATTAGTTGCATCTCATTGTAGTCACCATCAATCACCTCTCATTATTTATTAAAGCATCAATTCTCCTGATCAATTGTCAAATACTGTATTTTAAATAGTAAATGTACAGAGCCTTTATCATAGATATAGTAGATAGAAAATTGAGTATGGACCTAATAGAGATTGACATGGGGGACTTTGATGTAATCCTAGGAATGAACTGGTTAGTGGTGTATCACGCCACCGTAGATTGTTTTCATAAGAAACTTGTATTCAACCCTCCTAATGAAGATCATTTACAAATTAATAAAATTCTTTAAACATTATTCCCTCATGGAAATTTTTCCTATTATTAAGTGTTTTAACTCGGCTGTTTTTGCCAACTAGCCAAACCTAAGAAAGAAATTTGTATTCGAGAGATTCCGGTAGTCTGAGACTTCCTGGATGTTCTCCCGGCTGAACTACCTAGATTGCCAGTGGACAGAGAAGTTGAATTCACCATAGATCTTCAACCAGGTACCCAGCTTATTTCGGTTGCGCCTTACTGCATGAGTCGTATTGAGATGGAGGAGTTAAGAAAACATATCAACGAATTGCAGGATAGTGAATTCGTCCAACATAGTGTATCCCCTTGGGGTGCCAGAGTCACATTTGTAAGGAAGGAGGATGAGATGTTAAGGTTATGTATTGACTATAAAGGACTGAACAAGGCCACGATCAAGAACAAGTACCCCCTCCCCCAGGATCGATGACCTTTTTGATAAGTTACAGGGTGTCCAGGTCTTCTCCAAAATAGATATGCATTCAGGTTACCATCAGGTAAAGATCAAGGTAGAAAACATTCCCAAAACAGCCTTTCGAACCAAGTATGGACACTATGAGTTCTTGGTCATGCCATTTAAACTAACCAACGCACCAGCCATCTTCATGGATTTGATGAACAGGGTTTTCAGATAATTCCTGGATCAGTTCTCATTATATTTATCGATGACATCTTGGTCTATTCAAAAAGCAAAGAGGAACATGCTCACCATCTGACTTAGGTTTTGCAGGTTCTCAGAGAAAAGAAGTTGTTTGCAAAGCTGAATAAGTGTAGGTTCTGGCTCAAGCAGACTACCTTCCTAGAGCACATCATATTAAAGGATGGAGTGTTAGTGAATCCTGAAAAAGTTGAGGCAGTGCTCGGTTGGGAAAAATTAACCTCGGTCAAAGAAATTCATAGCTTCTGGGAATGATAAGTTATTACCGCAGATTTGTGGAAGGATTTTCTAGTCTAGCTACTCCTTTGACTCGGCTCACAAAGAAGAATCTCAAGTTTGAGTGGAACGAGGATTGTGAAAGGAGTTTTTTAGAGCTAAAGAAGCAGTTGACTACCACACCTGTGTTGGCCTTACCGAATGGGACAGGTGAATATACAGTTTATAGTGTTCCCTCCTACCTGGGGTTGGGTTGTGTTCTGATGCAGCATGGAAAGGTCATAGCTTATGGGTCTAGACAGTTGAAGAGTCATGAGAAGAACTACCCCACCTATGACTTAGAACTTGCCACAATTATCCACGCCTTGAAGACTTAGTGCCATTACTTGTATAGGGAGACCTTTCAGATCTATACCGACCATAAGAGCTTAAAAAACATATTCACTCAAAAGGATCTCAACATGCATCAGAGATGATGGATAGAACTCCTCAAAGAGTACGATTGCAACATCTTCTATCACTCGGGTAAGGACAACGTGGTAGCTGACGCACTCAGCAGAAAAAGTGCAGGTATATTAGCTCACCTAATGGTTTCAAAATGCAGGGCAATAGGGGCCGCACAACAAGTACAACTTCAGGACCTGAAGAGAGTCACATGTTTGACCCACTTGACTGTTCAACCTGAGTTGATCTAGAGAATAAAGGAAGCCCAATCTGCTAATTTCACCCTAGCTACCCTCAAGAAAGATGCAGAATAGGGAGTTAATTTAGAAATTTGAGTCTTTGTCAATGGATTGCTTAGATTTTAGGATATCGTGTGTGTTCTAGGTGACAGTGAGCTAAAAAAGGGACATTATGACAGAGGCCCATAACTCAAAGTTTGCAATGCATCCCAGAAGTACTAAGATGTATCAAAGTATGCGACCCCGATTTTGGTGGAATGGGATGAAAAGAGATGTGGTTGACTTTTTTTCTAAGTGTTTGGTATGTCAGCAAGTCAAGGCAGAGCATCAATGCTCAGGTGGGCTACTTCAGCCGTTGCCAATTCCAGAGTGGAAGTGGGAAAATATCACAATGAATTTTGTAACAGGATTGCCTTGGGGACGCTTAGGACATGATGCCATTTGGGTAATCGTTGATTGGCTCACCAAGTCTTCCCACTTCTTAGCCATCAGGATGACCGAACCCTTGGACAAGGTAGCAAGAATGTATATCCTGGAGATAGTCAGGTTACATGGAGTGCCAATGACAGTAATGTCCAACAGGGACCGCAGGTGCACTTTTCGGTTCTGGCCTAGTTTTCAGCAGGCCATGGGAATGAAACTGTCCGTTAATATTGCATTCCACCCTTATACTAATGGACAATTAGAAAGGACGATCCACACACTAGAGAATATGCTCTGAGCTTGTTTTCTTGGCTTCGGGGGCCATTGGTATGATCATTTACCCCTAATAGAGTTTGCCTACAATAATAGCTACCAAGTAAGTATCCGCATGGCTCCGTATGAGGCATTGTATGGCCGCCCATGCAGATCGCCGATCTATTGGGAAGAGGTGGGTGATAAAAAATTTTTCGGTCCAGATCTTGTGGAGGAGACTATAACTAAAATAGTTAGGATCAAGAAGAACATCCAGACAACTTAGAGTAGGCAGAAGAGTTATGCGGATACTCGGAGGAGGGATTTGGAATTTGACAAAGGTGATTGGGTCTTCCTTAAGGTCACTACAGACTGGCAATGCCTCCATAACTTTCTAGGTTCCATAATATGTTTCATGTGTCCATGCAATGCAAATACAAACCTGAATTCCTCTCATGTCTTGGCCCACGAGTCTCCTTCACTCAAGGAGGATCCGTCCTACGAGGAGGTACTAGTCGGTATTGTGGACTGAAAGAGTAGAGTACTTCACAACTGGGAAATTCCCTTTGTTAAGGTCCCATGGCAGAATCACGCACAGGGAGAGGCCACATGGGAGCTAGCATAAGACTTTAGAGCCCAGTATCCCTAACTGTTTGATTGAGTGAGGGAGAGATAAATTTGAGGGACTAAACTTCTTTTAAGGATGGGAGAGTTATAATACCCAGAATTAATTTTAAAATACTTAAAATTAATGTATAAAATATAATTTTTAAATTTATGAATTTTTATTTAATGTAAAAATTAAGAAAAATAGGTGGAGGATGAAATAGAAAATAATTTTGGGAAAAAGGGGTGAAAACTTGGGTTCTGAGGGTATTTTTGAAAGCAAAATTAGAAACTAGGGGTCAAAATATAATTTAGAAAAAATGTGCCACGTAAGACTGCCCAGTCAGCAGCCTCGATGAATCGTAGCGCGCCGCGTGGAGAAGAAGAATCAGTCACTGAGAAGGGAGCCAACCGTCACCCGCCGCCGTGCTAGAGCCATCTCCGACCGCAAACAAAGGTAAAAATTATTCCAATCCCTCGAAATTTGAATTTGAACACCCCCATGTCCAAATCAGAGTAAAAGAATAGGCAGATGAGCCAGAAACTGCGGGTAAAGCCCGTTGCCGCCGCTGCGGAAAAAATAAAAAATTTCCTCTGATGAGGTCATTCCTGATTCTCATTTTGTGCAATTTTTCCACTATTGTATTCACCATTTTTTTCCACAGGTTGGCCAAAGAAAAATGCCCAATTGCGAAGATGAGCCGGTGGAGCCGCTGTACTAGAAAACCCTGCCATTGGAAGCTTCTATTTTTTGACTTTGTTTGGCCAACCGAGGCCCCTTAACATGTTTTCTTGTAGAGATGAGTACAAAACTGGCTTAAATCAGTTAAAACTGGCCAAAAAAGGCAAGTCCGAGGTAAATCACCGTTGTAAGCAGTGCGCCGGAGCACAGCGACACCACCGTGCCAGAATTTTAAAATTGGCCAGAAAGGGTTTGTAACACCGATTTTAGGTTTTTTGGGGGTATTTCAAGTATTTGGAGCGTGTTTTAATCTATAAAGAAAAATTCATGGAACTCGAGGATCGCCAGTAGGCGCAGTTGAAAGCTTAGCATTTCAGACATCGATTTGAGTAAGAATTCCTCACCTTATTACCTATTATAAAATTGAAGTTTAATTATAAATAATACGGTATTTTGCGTAATTTAAAAAATATCCATAATTAATTACAGGTTACAAATGGAGCCCAAACCAAATTTTTATTACTGTTTGTTATGTTTTAACTGATTGTTTGATTCTACAATTTTGAATGCACGATAATACACTGGAATTGGCAAGATCATTTGGTTGTATTTTCTTGATGAATGTATTACTTGTTTTTCTGTGATTATAGTTAAATTGGGAATCTGAAAATTAAATGTAAACGAAAAATTGCTTAATTAAGTGAATGGATGAATAGTAACCTTACTGGATATTCTGAGAGATGGTGGATGGACTGAATACACAAGGAACCCTACCGTGAATGTTGCCTCATACCGGACGGGGTATCGAGGATTGGTATTTTGACGCTCATACCGGACGGGGTATGGGGACAGTCGTTTCACCCTCATACTAGACGGGGTATTGAGGGATGGTATATTTGGTGCTCATACCGGATAGGGTATGACATCCCTATGGACCCCATAGATACCAGTAGGCAAATAAAAGAGAAAGTTATTATCCCGAATGATTGAATATGAGATTATTATATTGGTTGTGTTATTGCCTCTATCTGTCAGTTTTGGAAATTTCACTACGGTAAGTATACAATAAATGATTTTATTTATGATAAATGAGTTTACTTAAATTAAGAGCTCCATTAGTTGTTTTCATAATTTTTACCAACCTTCATTTCTATATCGGTAAGTAGTGTGACATTCTTACTGGGCTAGTGTAGCTCACTCTTTCATTAACCATTTCAGATCAAGAGGAGCAAGGTCTAGATCCCTATCCACAAGAGGGTTGTAAATAGGATGTTCAATTGTTTACTTTTCATTCATTTCTTTGATTTTTCATTGTTCTTTTAAAAGGGTCATTCCCATAGGTCTATTGGGTACTCTGAATTATTGTGTAAGGAATGTAAATCCTAACACTATTATTTCGTTCCCGCATTCAAATTTATAATTTATTTTCTTTTTAAGTTCTGGGTCGTTACAGCTAAGTTATGCGAATAGCTTGTTGAAAATTTTAATACTTTATTCTATTAAATATATTTAAGAATATGTTTAATATACTATTGAAATATAATTATCTCTTGTAATATTATCCGGATTACTAAAAATATATAATATATTTAATTTATTAATATATAGACAGGTTTGTGAACTTGTAAACCAAATTCCTTCATATTTTAATTTGGCTCTTATACTTTAACATTTTGGGAACAAATTAAAATATGAAAAAAAGATTTTATTAATCAATAAAGATGAAAATGAAGATGGTATCTATATATACACATATATATTTATAGAGAAATATGATAGAATCAAGAAGATGCAAAGGGGGAAAGGTTAGAAACTTCAAAGAAGATACTTATAATTGGAAAATATGTAAATATATAATGTTTGTGTGTCTACATATATATATAACCCTCTTAATTTATCAATATATATATGTGTGTGCATGTGCATATAGATAATGTATGTACATATATCGCAATACTAATTGCGCTGAATATTATAATAATAAATTAACAATTCGTATAATCTTATAATATATTTTTATACATACACATAATTAATGCTATTATACATACATACCAGGCAATAGCTTCATTGAAGCTGTTATCCGGTAGCCTTTGACAGAGGATGTGAAGATTAAGGCCGGGACAAAACTTAGTGAGTAAACACAACCATCGATCACAAATGAATTTCATGTCTATTGGTGCCACATATGATCTATGCCACATATGATTGCTCATACACCATCATATGTATGAATTATATGTTTATATATATATATACACACTTGTCAAGGCATGTGATGAAAAGAGTAAGGAAGGGTAAACTTTCATACATAATTGATGACGTCATAAATAAGATCAATTAGTGAATATAGTAAATGAATTTCATATTTATTTTTTATTGTACATATTATTTATATATTTTTTACTGAGTTTTTTTTTTTAATTTTTAAAATTTTTTTTTGTAAAGGTGCATAGGAAGTGAATGCAACCAAACATGAACTCTCAATAATGAAGGAAAAAATAAAAATCCTTCTTGGGGTAAAATTATATTTTATATATTTTATAAAATTTATTTTCATATGTACATTTTTCTCTTATAGATTTCGTAAAAATTTTAATTGAATTTAAATTTACAGACTTATACAGTATAAAATATTCCATATTTTTAATAGAAATTAAACTCATAAATTTTAAATAGAACATAAGAGTTTTAACTACTATCATTTTGTTATAATTCGTTATAATTATCAGTAGCTATAATTATGCAGCGGGCAAAACAGATTTCCAATGAAGTAAAACTCATGCTGTATAAGTATGCAAATTTAAATTCAGTTAAAATTTTCACAAAGTCCAAAAGAAAACAAATATATATGAAAATAAAATTTTACAGAATATATAAAATAAAATATTACCTTAAGAAAGATTTTCATTTTTTCCTTCACTAATGAGAATTCATGTTTGATTGCATCTAATGCTTCCATGCACTTTTTTTTTCAAAAAAGGAAATTTAAAAAAAAAAAACTCAGTAACGAGATATATTAGTAATATCTGCAACAAAAAATAAGTATAATGTTCATTTATTACATGAATATATAAAGATTCTTAATTGATTTATGACGTCAATTCCATATAAAAGCTTACCCTTCCTTACTCTTTTTATGAAATGCCTTCGCGAATTCCTCACATTTCCATTTGACAAGCGCAAAGGCTACAATTAATATCAGCTAATTATTTTTCAAAAAACAAAAACTTGGTACATCTATTAATTAAGTGATATGGATAATCATAATACAATACAAATAATCTCTACGTAAGAATACACATAAAAATACAGTTTGACTCGAGATTAGTGAAGTGATATACAGTAATTACAAAATAATACAAATAACTTTCAAATGATGACACACATAAAAATACAATCTGACTTGAACTTATAATCTCTTGTAAAAGAATAAACACATCAACTATTAAACTAATTATTTAATTAATTAAGTATACACATATATAGTTAATTACATTAATAATTATTTATTTTTTGGGTAGATATCTAAGTACTTTTATCCATATCTGTAACACCCACCTAAAATTTCTTTTTTTATATTTTATTAATAAATATACTTTTTTTAATTATTCAATTTATTTTATTATATCTTGTTTAATTTTAATTTAATAAAAAATATTGAGTAAATTGATAAAGGATTAAATTAAAATCAATTTTGGGAAAAAGGGGTGAAAATTTGGGTTCTGGGAGTATTTTTGAAAGAAAAATCAGAAACTGGGGGTCAAAATATAATTTAGAAACAATGCACCACGTCAGACGGTCAGCAGCCCCAATCAACCAGGATGTGCCAAGTGGCAGAGGCGCTAACGTGGGAGGCCATGCGAGGGGAGCCACGTGGGCGATCCGCGTGCACGTGATCGAACGGCTGAGGTCCGTTCCTGCGCGCACGGATGGTCCAGATTTGATCGCAATGAATGGCCAGATTCATTCCCCTATTTAATCGCGATTGGACAGTCTAAATCAAAAGTGATGGACGGCCTAGATCAAAAGAAAATGAGTATAAATAACCCCATTCGCACCCAAACCCTAACCCTAGCTGCCCGAAACCCTCACCGGAGAAGACAACCCAGTCGCCGGGGAGCCGACCGCCGCCACCCGCCGCCGCACTGGAACCCTTTCCGACTGCCCAAAACGGTAAAAAATTTTCTTTTTACACGAAATTCAATTTTAAACCCACCCATGGCTAAATTGGAGTGAAAGAACTGGCCAATTGGCTGGAAAATACAGTCAAAGCCCGGCAACGACGTCGCAGGAAATTTAACAAACCACCTCTGATGAGGCCTGTAATGCCCGAAAAATTGGGAAATTTTGGTTATTTTATTATTAATTATTTTTATTAAGTTTAAAAAAAAAAAGAGCGCCACGTCAGCAGACCCAGTCAGCAGTCCTGGCCAACCAGGACCTGCCACGTGGCAAGACCATGTCGACCGGGGATGGGCCACGTTGGCGATCCGCGTACGCGCGATCGGACGGCCCAGATCAAGCGTGCGCACGGACGGCCCAGATGCAATCGCACGGACGGTCTAGATTCAATCAAAAACGGACGGCCCATATTAAATCAAAATGGACGGCTGAGATCAAAAGGCAAAAGGGTATAAATAGAACCCCCATACCTGACCACAAAAACCCTAGCCGCCTGCCCTCGCCGGAGAAGACGAACCAGACGCCGGAGAAGCCGGCCGCCGCCACCCGCCACTGCACCGGGGAGATTTCCGATCGCCGATCGAGGTAAATTTCGTACCCCCGACTCATTTTTCCACGCTGATTTCCCCTGTGGTCAAATCGGAGCTAAAATCCCGACCAAACCGCTGGAAAACACGGCCGAAATCCAGCGGCGCCGCCGTGCCCCTCCTCGATTTTTGCCTTCGATGAGGCCCTTCCCGGCCTCCGTTTGATGTCATTTTTAAATCACTGTGATCACCATTCTTTTCTCTACAGGTTGATTGGAGCCGAATCACCAAAACATGAACCTCATCGAAGAGCCGCCGCACCCGAGAGCACCGCCGCCAGTAAGCTTCGGTTTTCCGTAATTTTTTGGCCCCCCGAGGGCCCTAGGGTTGTTTTATCGTAGGGACCGATGCAAGTGTGGCCGAATTCGGCC
Source organism: Carica papaya (assembly GCF_054855325.1). Taxonomy (NCBI): domain Eukaryota; kingdom Viridiplantae; phylum Streptophyta; class Magnoliopsida; order Brassicales; family Caricaceae; genus Carica; species Carica papaya. Next base: position 17,678,127 of record NC_142317.1, read on the forward strand.
GAAAAGGCCAAAAACGGCCAACCCGAGGTAAATCGCCGCCGCTTGCGGCGGCGCCGTCGCTGGAGCACGGCGGAGCCGCCGTGCCGGAATTGCGATATTGGCCAAAAAGGGGCCCTGGGCCTAATTTGGGATTTTTTAGAACACGTGCAGGTACTGGTAGTGCGTTTCAGTTCCTCGGAAAAAATTCAGGAAAAATTAGGGACAACCTGTAGGCGCTTTGTGAAGCAGTGTTCGGACCCCGAAACGAGTAAGGACCCCTCACCCTATTTTCTATCACGGTATTAAAGTTCAATAATGATAAAACGGTATTTCTTGAATCAATGAATGTGTGAAATTGCTTAAAGTCGCTAATGGAGCCCGAGTCTAGTGTGTTTGTCGGTTAACTGTTATTTGGCATATTTTACAGTTTTAAATGCAGTATGAGGTCTGATGTTTTCATTTCATTGTTTCGCATGCATATTTTACTATTTTATTGATTATGGGTTGAATGACTGAGAAACCGATGCTGTATGTTGTCTTGTTTGGCATAAATTACTTTTTGCTTATTTGTATGTAAATTGATGATGCTGACTGAGGAAAAGGAGAATGAAAGATTATGTAAATTGATAATTGTATAATGTGGTCAGCCTGACTAGATATCCTGGGAGATGGTGGACGGACCGGGTCCGTAGAAAACCTTATCGGGATTGTGGTCTCTCATACCGGACGGGGTATGGAGATCTTATGTGTTTTGGTGCCCATACTGGACGGGGTATGAGGACGGCCCGTTTCACCCTCATACTGGACGGGGTAATGAGGTTTATAGTTTTGGTACTCATACCGGACGGGGTATGGGAACGGCCCTGGAATCTGATTTCAAGTGTTAAGGGTTAATGGGTAGCGGGACCCCTATGGATCCCCATGGATACTAGTAGGCTGGTAAATGAGGAAAATATGTTGTGTAATGATTGAATTACAAAAGGCGTGATAAGTATTATGTTATACAGTTTATATGATTTCATGATGATGATAATGTTATTGCTTTCGTATATTGTTTTATGAATTTCACCGAGGTAAGTGGATGGTAAATGATTTATTATTGATAAAAGGATTTGTTGTAAATTATGCTCCATTGGTTTTTTTGTGTTTTCTACCCACCTTTACCTCCGTGACGGTGAGATATCGTGATGTCTTTACTGGGCTAGTGTAGCTCATTCCTTATTTAATCATTTCAGATCAGGAAGGCATTGTTCCCGAGCCCGTTCCGCAGGAGGACGACGAAGGGGACGCCTAAAGACTCCATAGTCATATTCATAGCTTTTACTTTCGAGTTTCTCCTTTAGTTAGTTTGATCTTTTATATTTTGTGAGCATGTTTTTGGTTTTAGTGTAAGGGATGTTAATCGAAATTTTGACTTCGCTTCCGCATTTGATATTTTTTAATACACATTTCATTTTAAATTTCCGGGGTCGTTACAAGGCCCTTCCCGATTCCCATTTTGTGTAATTTTTTCACCATTGTGATCACTGTTTTCTTCTCTATAGGTTGACCGAGGTGAAACACCCAACTGCAATGTGAGCCGGAGGAGCCGCCGCACTGGAGAGCCCCGCCGTAGGTGAGTTTCAGTTTTTCATATTTTTTCGGCCCCCTGACGCCCTTTAGCGTGTGTGCTCGCAGGAATCGATGAAAAATTGACCGAATTTAGTTGAAAAATAGTTGAAAACGGCCGACTCAAGGCGGACCGCCGCCGTGCCAGATTTTTAAAATTGGCTGAGCAGGCCCTGGGACTAATTTTTGGTTTATTTAGGAAATTTGTAGGTGCTACAAGCGGGTTACAGTTCCTGAAAAAAAATTCAAGGAACCTAGAGACCGCCCGTAGGCGCAGTAAACCATTTAGCTTTTCGGCGTCAAATCAAGTAAGGACCCCTCACCCTATTTCCTATCATAGAATTGAAGTTTGAATAAAGAATAATACGATATTTTGTACAAATTAAATAGATATGCATAATTAATTAAGGATCACTAATGGAGCCCGAACCGGACATTGTTCTCTGTGATTTATTTTACAGTCTAAAAGTATGATAGTATCTACTTTGTCTATTTTATGGTTTAAATGCATGTATTACTGCCATACTTGACCCCTATTTGATTTTGGTATTTAAGACATGATTGCATTACCGGATGCATGTTTATTTATTTATGTGATTATGTTTGATTTGGTAATGGAGACTAAGGAAAAACAGGAAAGGGGTGTGATCAAATAAACAGATAGAATAACAACCTTACTAGATATTCTGGGAGATGGTGGACGGACTAGGTACATAGGGAACCCTACCGTGAATGCTGTCTCATACCGGACAGGGTATGGAGACTTGGTAATTTGGCGCTCATACCAGACGGGGTATGGGGACGGCCTTGTAATTGAGATTGTTAAGGAAAAAGGTTCACATGTAGCGGGGACACTCCTATGAACCCCCATGGATACTAGTAGGCTGGTAAAACGTGAAACCGTTATGATTTGGTTTATTATTAATGAATATGAATTTATGATATGTTCTATGTTGCTGATTGTGCATGAAGTTATGATCTATATGGTATTATTGTCTCTATAGGTTATTTTCATAAATTCCACAATGGTAAGTGAACGGTAAATGATTTTATGATTGATAAAAAAATTTGCTAAATTTATCCATAAGTTATTTTGATTTTCTACCAACCTTTATTTTTTTGCCGGTGATATAGTGTGATATCCTTATTGGGCTAGTGTAGCTCATCCTTTATTTAACCATTTCAGATCAAGAGGACCGGGTTTTATAGCCCAATCCGTAAGAAGATTGTGAGTAGATGCTAGATACTTTCTATTTTCCATTACTTTTCTTATTTCTCGTGTTTCTTTCACAGAATTCATTCCGTAATGTTTGTTTAGTACTTTTAAGTTATTGTGTAAGGGATGTAAACCTTAACCTTTTATTTCGCTTCTGCAATTAAATTATTATATATTTCTTTTTGGATTTCCGGGTTTGTTACAATATCTATAAGAGTATGAGTTCAAATCAGACTATACATATCATGATATATCATTTAACTACATTAATGTACGAATTTTTACTAGCAAAAATTATATTTGAGAATTTTTATTATTAAATATATATTATAAGATCAATAATAACGCACATACTCCCAATTAAAGAGTTTTGAGCTATGATGATTAATATTACTTATATACCTTGAGGAGGCTCTTTTAATCTTGATTCAAAGTGCACAAATCATAGGAAAATCCACATCAAATACTTTTTCCTTGCAAATTAAGATAAAAAGACCGAATAATTAAAACCCATCAATTAATCAAATATAGTTAATAACTACTCAAATCTATATCGAGATATATATTATGTATAAATACAAAGCTTTATCCATGTATGATAAGGTGATTTCAGATTCAGCCATGAAGGTGGAAAGCAGATCATAGAAATAATTAGGATCGCAACTAAAATCTCCTTTCATTTCATACACTGTTGTAAGAAGGTGATCTACCATATCCCTTTAACAAAAATTGAATGCAAATCAATCAATGACATCGATATATATGCATGATCGGTAAACTAATTAGAGAAAAATATATCAAATATTAAGTATTAAACCTCTTGTTCCATCGAGTGGATCATGTAGAGGAGTTGAGTGCTTTGATCCTCCTATTCAAAATGATTGGGTAAGAGCTGTAATAACCCATACCTGCATAGGGAGTCGGGGTACCGTAAGATACATTCTTAACACAAAAAATAGAATAAACTTCTATCGCCAAATAAAAATAAGTACATCCAAGTGCAGTGTTTACATTCCTTTCTCGTGAGGGTTAACCGTTACATCTATTTAAAATCAAGAAAACATCCTTCTTTATCCATGTCTGATAAGGTGATTTCAGATAGCTGCGAATTTTCTTCCTCTCCCTCTTCTCCTGCAGCCCGACATCCTCTTTTAAAGTAAAGGAGGAACCATCATAACTGTTGAAGATGGCAATGAAATCCCTAAATTAAATAGAGATTACAAAATAGTTATTGATAATTGAGGCATAATCAATATTTTTACTTTTAATAATTAAGGTAGAAACTAATAACATCTTCTTAAATATAATTATATAATTATATATTTACTTTTTGAAAAGAAGATTTTTATCTCTTTAATTGCTTAAGTAATAATCAAAATTTTAAATTTTAAAGACTAATGAAGAAAAGAAATCTCTAAACTTTGATTTCTAATAAGCATTCAATTCTCTAAATTTAGATATTCTTTAAGTCTATTATTATAATAGTTTTTTTATAGATAACATAACGAAAATAATATTAAAACTCTACAATATTTGATTACATAAGTTCAAAATAATGAAAATATGAGCTCTATCTCTTTAATTTTTAAATTTTAAAGACTAATGTAGAAAGAGATCTCTAAATTTTGACTCCTAGTAACTATTGAATTCTCTATATTTAGATATTATTTAAGTATAATCTTATAATAATTCTTTTGAAGATTACATACTTTAGAATGAAAAATAATGTTAAAACTCTGAAATATTTGATTACATGAGTTTAAAAATAGATTATGACACTTCTATTTTTTTTTCTTTCTTGATTTTTTGGCTTTTCTTTCAATCTTTCTTTAATGCTATGATTTATATTTATGATGAAATATTTAGATAGAAAACAATAAAATAGTTTTTTTATATAAAATTAACTTTATTAATTTCTTCACCACAATATAATTTCTTCATAATCTTATCCTCACATTTGTTATTGTGTTACAATGTGATCAATTTTAGGTGATCTAAAATATCTTTTTAGACAAGATGGGTGAGGGGGACACAGATACCCTGGATGGGGTTAGGGGAATAGATACCTCTCATAGATAAAAAGCCTAACGAGACACTTGATGCATTATATGTCAATATAGATACATACTTGCGACCGTTCATGCTTCATTCAACTTTTTTTGTTTCTTTTATCTTTCCAGATAACAATATCGAGTTCATATTAATTTTCTTACATGCAGAACATCAAGTGTTTATAAAATCACATAGTATGCTTGAAAACAAAAACAATTCAGCTTATAAGACCTAAAAACACACAAGTATGCAAAAAATGCAAACTCATAATTATCATAATTTAATAATTTTTCTTTATCTTAAAATACTGTTTAAGATATTAAAATAAATACTAAATTCCTTACCAAAGCCTTGATATTTTTTACTTCACTGTTCTTCTTTTCTTTCCCCCTTCTCTCTCTTTCTCTCTCTAAGTCTTGAAAAATGGAAGAATGGAAGTGTGGGGAAGAGTGGGAAGGAAAAACCTATTTACAGAAATTTGGAATCGTTGGATTCGTACCAAGTGGCAAAATCTAGTGAAAAGAAAGAGAAAAAATATTATCGACACAAAAAATAAGGGAAGAAGGCCTCCCCCAGAAGTGGTGGCAGTGTGTCACCCGAGGCAATGGCGACACATGCTTGAGTTGGTAGTGGCCCGCTTGGCGTGCTGCAGGCTTGCCTGCAGGCACACAGGTCACTTGCCACACACGCAGGGGCTAGCCTATGCACGTATAGGGCCTAGGGACGTTAGGTGTCACACGCGCAAGCTTACTACGTGCAAGCCCCAGGCACACAGGGGCTTATCTACGTAGGCCTTCTTCCTGGACGACGTGCGGACGGCACACCTGCGCGCAACAAAACACGAATAGAGTCAGACCCTACACCGTGCGCGCAGATGGGACGTGTGTGCGTGCACAATGAGCAAGTATCCCCTGCGGGCAGCTTTTCTTGCTAATGGGAATTCTTTTTTTTCCTATTTTGCCATTTTTCTGAATTTTCCAATTTTTTACATAAATAAAATAAATAACATAAATGCAATTAAATTAAATTAATTAAAATAAAATAAGATTAAATAAAATCAAAATAATAAAAATCAACAAGATTCATGTTTTTAACCCTTTGTCTTACCATTAGTAATGGTAAAGAAGGTTGTTTTTAGGAGCTCCAGGTTTAAAGAATAACCCAATAGCTAAATCTGAGTATAATTGGCAAGTTGACTGAATATATTGTTGAACCCCTACTGGGTTTTGGACGTGAGGTACGATACATGATAGTGTGTATGACTATGATGCATGAATTCTTACAAGGATTAATGTTTGGTATTGTTTATTTATGAAAATAGTAAACATGACGCATTAAAATATGATGATTTTAAATTGCATGCTGGTTTTGTCCGTATAAGATAGGTGGTTATTCTAGTGGACCTTGGTTCAAGAGAATGAACCAAAAGTCAAGTCCGGGTAAGATAGGTCTTTGGGCCAGACATGGGCCTTTAGGCAAAATATGTTAAAAAGGGGCCTACAGGCCGGATAAGTTATGGAATCCTTTCAGAGTTAGAAATGGTTGCATTGAACAAGTAGTATGAATATGAAAATGAAAATGAAATTGTTGTGAGCATGAAATAAAAAAGTGGAAAGAATGGAAAATTCTATTCAACTATTATCGCTGAGGGATTTTTATTTCTCCCTCCTTTGAATAAGTGTTGGTGAATCGCTCTCTATGATGATCGATGTTTCCTCTAACGAGAGAGGATACATGTCAGGTCAATCTATGGTTCCCATAGCCAATAGATGGCCAAGGTTGGAGTCTAGATGGGGAAATGTTGAGGACCCGAGAATGGGTCAATCATTCTATTCAAGGCCAATTAGCCTCTTTTAGGCCTTCTTTTTCGTTGAATGCTGCCTTGGCTGAAAAGGCCTTGAACCCATATCTTCTTGGATAAAGGGTTGTTCTTCCATCCCTCTTAGCAATTCTTCAAGCCCATCGATTTCTTAATGGGCCTCAAGCCCACTCTTTTATCTTGCCTTGGATCTCCAAGCCTAGTTGGATCTAGTTTAGACCTTTCTTTAAGCAACTTTTAGCCCTTCAAGTCTGTCCCTGCAACACCCCAGCACCTTCGTGCTTAATTGTGGTTGCGTAAAACTCCTATTTTACGTTTCAGTTCCACATATTTTTAGAATTTACATAAAAATTATTTTATTTACATGATTTTATAACTAAATTTTAATTTTTAGGAAAAATGGAGAAAAAACAACTGGGAAAATCTCTGCCCTGGTGTGTCCCTGCAAGCTGCACATATGTGCATGCATGTAGTTGGTTGGATGTGCACCTGTGCATACATCCCATTCATGTGGGGCACTTTCGACCTGAATGATGTAAAATTTGGAACTCAAATTTTATTTTGTAAGGGATTTATAAAAAAATTATTTCATAGCATTTAAACTATTTTTAAAGTAGTCATAATCTATTTTTATATCTCGCTCCCTTGTGTTACATTTAGTATTTGGGATGTCACAAATGGTATCATAGCAATTACGTAAAAAAATCCCTTACACTGAGGCTATGGTTTAGGAAACAACTCTAGAAAACTTAGGAGATTTCCTCTTTCTTGAAACTAGTCAACCAACTCATTGTCTTCCTTTCTTTAATGTAGGACAAATGACTTAAAAGAGACCATTAGTAGAGAGAACCAAAAGAATTGTCGTAGTCAGCACTTTGTGCTCAAATGTTGTGTAAAACTCTTTTTATTCAGCTCCTAAGGCCATTAACTACTTAATTTGATGTTTTAATTCCACATATTTTAAGGATTTACTTAAAATCATTTTATTTATGTGATTTTATAACTAAATTTTAATTTTAGAAAAAAATGGAGAAACAATGGCAGAGAAAATCCTGCGGGAGTCATGGGCGCACTACGAATGTGTGGTGCAAGTGCGTGCACTGTTCTACGTGCGAGCTGCATGTGCACGATGATGGTATGAAATCTCGATACTTGGTGGGGTAAAGGATGCCTAATAACAAAACAGATAGGAGTGCATAAAATATCAATATATAGATAAAAAAATATCATCCCTTACAAAAATTTAAGTTTCAAATTTTACAATCGGGGCCAAGAAGATGGCTGCCAAAATACATATATACACAAAAGTTTATGAAGAGCCACTTCTTCCATTACAAGGGTGTCTCATTACAGTGTGGATAGATAATGCACTCAAAATCTTTCTAAAGATCCGATAATGGATCCAAGCAAGCTTTAATGGGCAACTTAGTGAGCAAATTGTCACTTTCGACATCATCTAAGAGGGGACATGGATTTGGGTGATTCCAATAAATTCAGTAAAGGAAATAGTATTTAAATTACACTACAAATGTTTTAAAGGTTATTTATTTTCAAAACATGTCATTATAATAGAAACAGTGACTTACCTCTTAGACTTGTAATAGAACATGTTCATTCGAAATGTTGAGAAAACATTTACTTTTCTTTCAAATTAAAACAAAAACATCGATATTTAAATCATAGTAAAAAATAAAAATGGAGTAGTGCAACATAAAATAGTCAAAGATACGATGGGGCAATGTAACAAAAACTAGATAAACCAACTAAATGCATGGCAATGTCATGATGGAACAGTGAGAAACATATTCTATTCACGAAAAACTATTAAAGCATGGGAAATTAATCAACTGTCCTAGCTATGTCGTCAAATGCTTTAATTTGTTTATGTCTTTTACATATCTTTATGCGAAGATGCTTTAACTTATATCAACTGAGGGCATAAGAGATCCCCAACTACCATTGTGAATGGGTAAACAAATTCATTTCAATATCAGATAGTTTAGAGATAAAACTAATGACTATGCAACAGATAAGAACTAATGACCACGGTCGTACTTCGCCATTATGGCCCCTACAATCAATCCTGAATCTACTTTCCTTAATGTGAACACTACTATAATTCATAGGGAGTGGTTCACCAACAGATTCAAGTCAGATACAGATACAGAAACAAAAACCCCCCAAGTTATAACGGTCAAATGAATTTTTAATTTTTTCCTCTTTTCTTTATTGATTCTGATTCACAAATAATTATGAATTTAGAACTAAAAGGGGTCCAACAACCTATTTTGACCTAAATAGGCCTTTATACCTGGACTTCATCGTCGAGTCACTTCTCGTGCTGTGTCTCAATAGAATAACCCTCTCCACCATCACTAAATGGTAAGGCAAAGGGCCAAAAAACATCATGTATCATTGAAGTTCGATCTAAACATGCCTTTTCATTTTTAAATAAGGCTACCAATATATATTAGTTATCAATAAACAATGTTCAATTTCATGCATCAAGACCAATCGATAGTGATAAATTAAATATCTAAAAATTTGCTTAGAATGTATCAGAAAATATTAAGAAATTTTTTATTGAAACCTTTAAATTTTTTGAAATCCTAATGGAAAAAGATCAAAAAATTTCTTGGGGACTCGTGAACCATATGAAGAAATTGGAACTCTTAATCCCCTTTGACTATCCTACAAATTTTTCCTAAATTCTCTCTAGAAAATAAAGAAGAAGAAATGTATGAAGTAAAAAAGAAGGGGGAGGGTCTTTAAATAGATTCTTTAGGAAAACGGGGTTGTCAGATTGTATGGGCGTTCGGTGGCTATTGATCAGCCAAGTTGTCATCTGGCCACCTACATACGGTGTGTGTGCATGCCACATGGTGGCCATACAGACCTGGCTGGGCAAACATGATGGACGGACTAGATAACCTGTCCATCAATCGGTCACTAAGTGACCACACGCGCAGAGCCACGCACATTGTCCAGTGGACATGACAACCGCCATTAAATATTAAGAGGTTCTAGGGTGTCACAATGTTTGAATTTAAAATAATGTATGATAAAATAAAATTTATTTTCCCCTAAACGATATCAAAATAATTGCGGTATTTAAAAATTCCCTAGCCTGCAAGCATGTCAACCCGCGGGCATACCACCTCGCATGCTTGTCAACTCGTAGACATGCAATGGGAAAGTGCGTGTCAACCTACAAGCATTCTTGTCGCGAACAAACAAGAAGGAATCAAATGTCTTGCTTGTGAGCTTGCAAATGACACAGCATGGTAGCCTACAAACAACCATCCTGCGAACAGCTGAACCGATGAACAAGTGTCCTTCGGCTTGGGCTTTGATTTGATGACACTAACAACACTTGTGGTGATTTCCTAGCCACCTAGCTGTGATTGCCAGATGCCCAACTAGCTGGCGAGTCCTAACTTCCTTCTCATCATGTCATCGGCTACTTTGGGACAATAATGACCTAGAACATTTGGATGAAATCCAGGGATCACTAGTTGATGAAAACCCCAATTAAAATTTTCCCAAATATGACTTTCCCATTCTGTTACATAAGCAAAGGAAGATTAACTCACATCCATGAGCAAAAACTATTTGCTTCACATTTAATTTTTTGTTTTGCATCCCATAATTTTGCATAAATGTTGTATAGGAGAACTTGACCAGTTATAGAGCATAGCCATCATTGGGGTCGTATAACTAGGAAAAACCTTCTGGTTATATCCATCGGGATTGATTAGATCCCTTACACTTTAAGTCTATAATTGTTTCTTGTTCATTATATTCTATTTTTCAATTGTACTTTTGTTCCTAATACACGTTTAAGTGGCTAATTGATTATAGTTACTTGGTCTCCATTAAAAGTGCATAATTCCTTCTTCTATGTGCTTACTTTTGAGCTTTTAGAACTGAGATCCCATTAGAATTCCTTATTGTTTCATTGAGGCTAACATATAGATAAGGATTTAAGGGGATTTTTTTTTAATGCTCAACTTGGCAAAAGAAGGTATAATTTGAGAAATTCTGAGTGTGACATCCCAAGTGCTAATTAAGGCAAATGGGTGTCAGATACAGATTCAGAATAACGAGTGCATGATAAAAGTTTATACAGTGGAACAAAACCATTACAAATCCCTTACAAATATATTTAGTTTCTAATACATATATATACTGAGGTTAGAAGTGGCTATAAAATACAAAAAATAAGAGTCACTTCTTTCACTATGTTACTGGACTCATCAGAGTACAGGAAGAGTCATGCATTCAGGCTTGTGGATCCACGGGATCCTGGTAGACTTCCAAGGGTAAGTCAGCATGCAATTCCTCACTATCTTCCTCATCTAGGGGGGCATGAAAAGAGTGAGTTCCATATGTTCAGTAAATAAAATATTATTAAATTAACATCGTAAGATTTCAAAGTTAATTATTTTGTCTTCCCTTTTAACTTTCTCATTTACTTATCTCACATTATGAAGAACTATTTATTTGTTAAGAAAACGATACGTTAATACTGACAACCAAATATACATCATGCAAGATAATAGAGAAAATTAAATAAATCATGAAATGCTCATATTTCTGTGTCATGCTTTGCAAAGTCGTTACAACTTCTGTCTCTGAGGGTAGATACAAATTTCCAACTACCCAAGTGAAATGACTAGATCAAAATTTAGATATGACAATTTGTTCAGGCTCATTTCCAACTTGCCAAACCATGGTACGATCTATGACCACAGTCGTATCAGCCATAATAGCCCTAACAAATATCTATAGTCATGACATTATTTAGCCACGGGTGATCCCTACAGATAGTGTGGCACCACTCTCGTGAGAGGGTATGTCGTCCTTCATTGGGAGCGGTACTCTTACATCTTTCAAGACCAAATAGGAGAGGGGAAAATAGATACCCCAAAGGGCAAGGAGAACAGATACCTCTTAGAGATAAAAAGCCCAACAAGACACCTGATGCAACATACATGTCAATACATATACACTTCGGACCATATAGGCTTCATTCTACTTTTTTCTTTTTTTTTCTTTCATACTTTTTACTTTCACTGCTTACATGTTATATTTATTACATATAAATTCATCAAATATCTGCAATTCACATAGCATGCTCAAAAACAAGAACAATTTGATTCATCTGAATACAAAGGCATACAAAACATGCAACATAACAATCATATTAAATTAGTTTATCTAAAAATGCTCTTTAAGACGTCGAAAAAAAATACTAGATTCCTTACAAAAATCTTGATGTTTTCTCCCTCACTGTTCTCTTTTCTTTTTCTTCTTCTTTCACTAGACTACTATCTTTTTCTCTCTCTCTAAACCTTTGAAAAATGGATGAATGAAAGTGTGGAAAGTAAGGGAGCGGCGAGGGAAATTTATAGAATATTGAAACTGTTAGATTCGGCCAAGTGAAAAATTTTGGTGAAGAGAGAGGAGAAAAAGATATTCAACATGAAAAAATAAGGAAGGAGGGCCTCCTCCGTCGGTGGTGGCGGTGCGCCACACAAGGAAGCAACGGTGTATAGCCTGAAGTGGCAATGCTCTGGCCGGTGTGCTGCAGGCTAACCTGTAGGCGCACAAGTATCCTGCCGTGCACAGGGGCTAGCATGTGCGTGCGCAGGGCCTCGGCGCGCTAGGCGTCTCGTCGGTAGACCCAAGGCGCACAGGGCATATCCGCGTAGGCCTACTGGACAGACAATGCGCACATAGTGTGCGGTGCCTGTCTGCGCATGAGGTGACATCAAGAGAGCTTGCCTTTGCGCGATAGGATGCGCAAACAAGTCCTGACCCCATGTCGTGCGCGTGGACTGGAAGTGCACGCTAGACGCATGTCCCTTGCTTGCATGCGTGCAGATGGCAGGTGCATGCTGTGCGCAAGTCCGGTGGCCACTGTGTGCACATGCATGAGTGTATTGTGCCCAGCACCCACGCGGGCATTCAGCCTTCTCGTGGGATTTTTCTTGCAAGATTTTCTTCCCGATTTCTCGTTTTCTGATTTTTTCTCAATTTTTCTATTTAATTTAAATGGGTTCAAATAAAATTATTTAAAATGAAATAACATAAAATTAATTAAAATAAAATTAAATGAAAATAAAAATCAACCAAAATTATGAATTACGATAAATATCAAGCTGTGTAAATTAATTAAGGTTAACACGGCCAAATGCCTGAATAAGTATGATTTCCAAATTATTTTAGCATAGTGATGGGCTGGGTGTTACATCCCTCCCACCTTAAAAAAATTTGGTCTCCAAATTTGTCTCGAATAAGTCTGGATACTTTTTCCTCATTTCATCCTCCAACTCCTATGTCACTTCTTTCGGGGTATTATTTTGCCATCGTACCTTCACCATGGGAATTGTCTTGTTACGTAAGATCTTATCGGTCCACCTGAGGATTTCCACAGGAACCTCCTCATAGGTCATATTAGCTTGTACCTTCACCTCATCACGAGGAATAACACGAGAAGGATCAAGGTGGTACTTGTTAAACATCGAGACATCAAAGACATCATGTAGACCCGCGAACTCTCAAAATAGAGTAAGGCGGTATGCCAGGGGTCCAATGCCTTCGATAATAAAAAAAGGTCCCACATAACGAGGGCTCAACTCCCTCTCTTTCCAAACTGCATCTTGCCTTTGTAGGGGTAGATTTAGGAAAACTTGATCTCTTACGGCAAATTCCAAGGGTCGCCTACGATTATCGTTGTAGCTCTTTTGATGGATTTGGGCAGTTGCTAACTTCTTGTGGATGATTGCAACCTTCTGAATGGTCTTCTGAATGAAGTCTAGTCTTAAGTGGTGTTGGTTCCTGACTTCACTCCAGCAAGTAGGGGAACGACAAAGCCTTCCATACAATGCTAAGAAGAGTTAGAAAATAATTGGAAGAAAGAGGAGGAAAAACATAAGGAAATGAAATAGGAAAACAAGAATTAGACTAGAGGCATCATAGAGTTAAGTTCTTTTTTTTTTACCTAATGCATAACGCTCAATTAGGTAGTAATTATAAAATAGATTCGTTATAAGGAGTCATATTCTTCCAACGATTCCTAAGTTTCAAACTGTGAAAAGTTTCAAACTGTGAACTAACTCAAATCACATATTTGACTTTTAATGAAATTACCTTTTTACCCTAAATAACAAAAAAATATAAAAGTACAATCTAAATTAAATATGTCCAAAAGTATATACGTGTACTTACATTAAGCGGTATTAAATCTATCTTATTCTTTTGATTCAATTTTTACCATTTGTGTAATTACTAGTAATCCTTTACATATTGAATTAGGTATATATTCATTAATTTTATTTTTGGACCACTTATATTTTTCGCTTGAATTCATTGAATGAAATTTTATTTCACAATCCTTCATATATAGGAAGATCAATTAGAATTCAATTCTCAAAACACATAAACAAAAGAGCTTAAATATTAAAATTGTGATATATTTTTAAATTATAAAATATAGGAGAAATGTAGCAATTAAATTTCTTAAGAAAATGATGAAGCTTGTTTAGAAATTAAAGCAAATGGGACAATTAGATACATATACAAATATTTTAACTTCTAATACTATACTATACTCTGTCTATTTTTACAATATAGTTTCTCAGTGAGTAGTGTAATTTGACCCACAACCTAAAACTTTCTATGTAATGTCTTCATTTACAAATTAAAAATATATACATATATATGAGGTTAATTTCTATTGTTGTTGGAAATATATTTATTTTTTGTGGTACAGTTTGAGAGAAGGATTGTGGCTAATGCTAGAACCAGATGAAGTAAAAGTTGTTGAATGCTATATGTTTAGTTTCCTTTATGAGCTCATGATAAGAATTAAAAACTTACAAGTTTGTAGTAATGCAAAAATATGTAATGAATAAAAATATGAGTTTGCAAGAAATATCTTGTCATCATTCTCTAATCACTCTCTGAGACAATGTTTTACATACCAGTATCTTACGTGATTTTAGGATCACTACAAATGATTATTTGGCACATCTGACCTTCAAGAGTGGGATAACATATCTTGAATGGCATGTCTGCTCCAAAATCTGCCCATTTTGCTTTAATAAAATCAAGTATGGCGTGTGACTAATCAACTATTGCAAGACTGCTTAGAACATACCACATGTTTCCTAGAGAAAAAATTGGAAATCCATATGTGCTGCATGTAAGTTTCCAAATAAACAACATCCTTTATTAGGCATCCATTCCACCAACCAAGGAAAAATTTGATCTGGGTAAATGTTGAACTTATTAACTGCATCATATGAGTACTCCTCAGTCTTGTAACGATTAATCTCATTTAGTTTTCGCAAATAAGTCTAATAATACTCCTTGATGTGGAATGAAAGAGTAAGTAGGCAATTATTCAGTGCCCAGATAAGATCAGCTGATCCATCTTCTGGAGTAAGTATTTCACGTGCACAAAGTAACGCAGAATAAAATAATGCATGCAAGAAAAAAAAAAGATTAACTGGAGATACCACAAGAAAAGAAGGTAAACAAATAAGATCTCTTAGTTACCAACTTATAAATTTAAATAATAGCTAATTCATGTAGGCTAGTCTATCATATCATAATCTCCTGTTTCCACCAACATGTTACAAACATACATAATGCACAAACTAGATCTCCATGGTGTCAAACATGTAAGCTATGAACTATCTAAAAAAATATAAGCTATAAACTATACAATCTCTATCATTCTGGGGAGTTGCACCATTTGGAAGAAATAAAAAATACAATGAGAAACAATTCCAATTGTTGAACATTGTCTGAATCGACTAGAATGGAATCATATACTTATTACACCTGCTAGAAACTCATTTAAGAGGCACCAAGATATGATATCAATTTAACTCAATCTTGTCAAGTACTTAATCTTAGCTTTATTTTTAAACTTCCATTATTGTTTCTCGAATTAATTTAGTTTTATAATTTCACTTCCACCATAGTTGCTGCAAAAAGCCCATATTACACCACGTGCAGAATTATTTTGTATAACCACTCTTTTGCTATAAAAATTGCAAGCACTAAAAAATAAAAAATTGAATACCATTTTAAATGAACAATAAAGACAATTTTTTCCTTGATTGAAATAAACAATTGATGAGAAAATATGGCAATTCAAATAAATCTTAGAACAAAAAACGAATCTACCCTGATGATTCCTTCATTCCACATAATACAGTTAATTACCTCCCTTTTTACTGAGAGGGTTAGGTTTTGAAACTTACAAATGTAAATTGAATGTCAATAAAAATTGACTTGGTCTAGTACCAAGTCAGTGTTGGATGACCCTATTCTCTATTTTTTCACCATAGACAAGTTATTGTTGTTTCTCTCAATAGTATATCAATTGGCACGTAAAGAGTGACCGATGGATATGGTGGATGGCGTGGCATCGTTGTCGATCGTAGAGGAGGAGGATGGGAGCTGGGACTTAACTGAACTTGTCCCTGAACAACAAGAGTCGTATTATCTATGTTTTATAAGAAGATTCTTGATAAAAGCGGTTGTGAAGTTTGAATCGATGAGGAATACACTAGCACACCTATGGAGGCCGATAGGGGGAGTAAATATTATAGATCTCAGTTTTGGTCGTTACTTTTATAGATTTTTATACGAAGTGGATATCCAAAGAGTGCTCAACAGAGGGTCATGAACTTTTTACAACCACTTGTTGGTTGTGCACCACCTTAGAGAGGGAGAACATCCAATTAAAGTAGCCATTGACATGAGCCTCTTTTGGGTACAGATTTACTCACTCCCACCAGGTTGGGTATCAAAGACAATGGATAGGCAGTTTGGGAACCAATTGGGGGGCTTTGTGGACTATGACATGCGTTCATCTTTTATGGCTTGGATGGGGGGTTGTCTGTGTGTTTGGGCGACCATTGATGTCTAAAAGCCTCTGTTCAGAAGAAATAGGCTCAACCTAAGAAATGGAGAATCAACATTTGCAATCTTCAAGTATGAATGCTAGCCTTTATTTTGCTTCCTGTGCAGTCGGGTGGGGCATTCAAATCTTTATGCAAACTCCACATCCATTCTAGTGCGGCGCCGCTGCAGCAGGGGTGGGATGAGTCTCTCCGCGCAAATCCCCGAGGGAATCCTACTCCAATGAGCATATGGTTACAGGATGAACAAGGGGGAAAACTGACAGAATCATGGGCAAATATCCCGGCAAATATCTCGGGGATAGGGGCAAGGAAGGAAGAGACGAGTATCTCGGCCAAAGTGGGAAAGAAGGGAGATTCTTCAAATTTTTATTAAAAATTATAAATTTATACATTTTATTAATTATATATTACTTATCCACTAATAATAACATAACTTATTAATAATAATATATAGAATGTATAGTTTATAGTCCGAACTATAAATATAACTTTTATAGATAATGGTGAAAGTAAAAATGATTTATCTAAAAAATATTAAACCTTTATAAATTTATATTGAATTAAATTGTAAAATTTTAAAATAATTTTTAAGAAATAAAAATTAATTTTATGTAAAACTAAAATAAAAATTTTAAATTCTATCAATTTTATTATTTTCTAATTCGTTTCATCTCGTAATTGAATGAAATAAGAATTTGCTGATCACCTTAATCAATAAACTGGAATTCACTTATATTTTTTTACGATTTGATAATTGATACATACCCAGTAAAAGTAACTATAGTTATTTAACTTTTCTTATCATTAGATCTTTTTTAGAACTACACGCACAAACACATAGATATATATGTGTGTGTGTGTGCATTTAATAAATTTAAAGGGCCATTGTAACTTGATGTAATGTTAAATCACTACAAAGTTTTCAGTAAAATTTATAATAGAAAGTGGATATGATGATAATGATTGTCGTATCATATATGAGAATCAGTAAATATATATATATATATATATGAGAAAAAAATACTTTTTTTGGTTCTGATAACTAATAGTTGAAAAATAAAGGAAATAAAATTATAATATTTTGTTTGGTTTAAATTTATAAATGAAAAATAATTACTATAAAAAAATAATTAATAACATAAGTTATTAATATAATGATGAGTTAGTGACCGGGAATCAAAATAGAATTTTAAAAGAAAATTAATCCTTTCTTCTTTCCTCTTTCGTGAAGAGTTCTTATGTGAAAAAAGATTTATCATTCATGAACGATAGCATAAATAATAAAAAATATTTTGGTATAAAATACAACTCTATTTCTTCATCTTTAATATTTATGTTAATAAATAATATAAGAAAAATGCTAATTTAGATTTTTTCGCTTATTATAATTATTCTAATTAAAAGAATCTAGTCGTTACAGAATATTATTTTCGTTTAGATATGTCATGACTCTTTAGGACAAAATACAATTTCATTACTATATCTCTACCAACGCAGTCATAAGCTAAATCTTTTGATTCTATTGAATCAAATATTATAAACAAATCATAATTAATCCATATAATTACATCTAAAAATAGATAAATTTTACATTTTAATAAGATTCAGACTTGTTGTCTTCAAGAAAAATGTAAGAATCTTAACTGTTCAAACACTATGTTTATGATAATCTATGAAAATTCTTAAAAATTTCATTGTAGTGTGTGCTTAATTGTGGTAAATGAACAATTGTCACAAACTTTAATGGGGGCATTTTTTGTGCTTGAAATGCATGTTCCAATGTTAATGGATGTTAGGGGCTATTTTCACTTTTTCAATGATATCATCCTATGTTTACTTTATAAATTCTTAGCTCCTTTACTATATCCTATTTTATTGCTACATTTCTCTATTGCTCTCCCTTTTATCTCTTTTCTTTCACTTTCACTTTTCCTCAAATTTTCTTGAAAGATTTCTAACTTTTACTTTTCTAGTTGTGCAAATTAATAAAATCTATGATCTACAGCTAAGCTTATTGTATCATGCAATTAAGATGTCAAAAAGCTCTTTTCTATACTCACCTTATCCGATTGACCTAGTGCACACCTCAATCCTTATAATGTGAGTTTCAAATAAAAAAATTAAAAATTAGGTCGAGATTTTGACCTACTGTAGTTTCCTCAACTAAGGGAACCTAATAATCATGAAATTTCTTTCGCCTAAAAACAAAATAGGCACGTTTAGATTTAACTCAATTTAATCATGACATCACCACAAACATATAAAAAAGTTAAGAGTTTAAATTTGTTTTCCATGAAAAAGAAATACTTATTACAACCTACAGAGAATTTATTGGTATTAATTTGTAAAAGCTTTCATCCACCCCATCTGACCAACAAAAGAAAACAAAATTACTTTATAATATCGTTATTGAAAGCGATGAAAATAGATAAAATACTAATAGTGAAAAATTAAATATTGAAGTTAACTTTTATAAATTAAATAAAGGATAATAATTACCTTAGTTAAGTTACAGTAATTAAAGAAAAATATAAATCTTATTTTATTCTTAATTAATTTAAAATTGAACTGAATTTGTTAAAAAGAAACTGTATTTGTTATAATAGCAAAATATTCGAGAGTAATATTCTCCATTTATTAGAACTATTCAAATTAAAAGATTAAGGAATTAAAATAAATAAATAAGAATTAAATCAAATAAGTTGTAAGAAGCAAGAGTACCTTAATTTAAAGGAGTGTGTTTGCGCTTGTGAGGGGTGGTGCTAGCTTCCAGCTGCAACACCATACATACCCCATTCAGTGAATAATAATAATAAAGATTTTAAAATCAAAATCTATAATGTTTAATATTTAAAAAAACTAGTTTTACTTTTTATTAAACATATAAACTTTACATCTTTAGTGAAACTTAAACTTGTAAATATTAATTAAAATACAAAAATTTTAACTACTACCATATTGTTATAATTCATTATAATTGTTAATAGCTATAATTATGAGCTGAAAAAATAGATTTTAAATATATATGAAAATAAAATTTTGTAAAATATGTAAAATAAAATATTACCTCAAGAAGGATGTTTATTTATCACAACTACAATCTAACAGAAGAAGAGAGAGTGGCAGAGAGGAAGAGAAGGATAGAGGGAAATAGAACCACAAGGCTGACAGAAAAAGAAATAGGAGGGTGATTTCTATGGAGGCTAAGCTAAAAGATGGTCTAATAATCAAACGGAAGGTAAGATCAATTCACTCTTGAAACCTGAATTAGAAATAAATATTATAAATTTCCTATATCGTGGATGATGGATTTCTTGCGAATTCTGTATGTGCATTTTGTATGATTTCGATGTGATGGTGAAGAATATTCCTGTGCGATAACTTAGTAGGGAAGTCTAAGGTAAATGGTGGATGAGACTGAGGATCATCAATTGGGTAAGGGAGAAAAGAAGTCTTGCAGTAAGGACCGTGTTGATAATAATTAATTCATGTATAGCGAGTATTAGTTCCAATCTGAGTTAAGCTTGGGGGTTTAAGGATATATATGACTTGTGTTATGCAGATCGGTGAAAATCAATTAGTAGACCTCATAAGGGAACACGATGAGATCGGATACACATATATCAATAAGTAGTTGATGTGATTAAGGGCCTACAAAGGGGTAAAAATAAGGGAAATATGGAGAATAATAGGGTTGAAAGATAAATAACATACTGTGGTGCTAGGGAAACAGAAGGTAAGGAGAAGGGAGGACCCAATAGATGAAGTCTGAAGCAAATTAGAAGGGGAATACAGAAAGTGAAATGATAAAATGGCATAACTAAAATCAATGTACTATTAAAATAAATAAATTACAACCTGTTCACTGGTGGTGCATGTGTGGTTGCATGTGGCCATTTATGAGGTTGTGGAACTGATTCTGGTATGATTTTAACAGTGATTTTGCATACTTATTGCTCATAGATGAACTGAAGAATTTTCAGGTGACCCATATCATTAAGTGATCAAATCAGCAAATGAGGGTGATAATAGAATAGTAATAATGACGAATGGGTATGAAAAGAGTTGAATATGGAGTCATGAATGGACTGGGTAGTAGTTTGGTATACTAAAAACAACAAATGACCAAAAACTAGAGAGTAAATATTAAATAAGATTAAACTGAGACTAATCAACATCTTTCTGTATGCTGTTTCCTTTCGTGTGGTGTAAGGGTGACCTGTATTGGTCGTGGTGATGTGTATCAGCTGACTAGTGATTAGTCAACAGAGTAGACCAGATAATAGAGGGTTCGAAGGGGAGTAAATGTCCCAGATGTTTGATGTATATGAGACAAGAAGTGTGGCAAAAAAATGAAGGCCCAGAAGGGTCGTGTCGGGTATGCTATGTGTAAGCTGTGTGTGTTATAATCTGGTGTGACCAATACAGATAGAGAGATAGATCGGCGGAGCCGAGAGTGAAATCTAATCGAAGTGAAGTTGAAGGATAATAGAGAGAAAGGGTGTAATTATGAAAAAGAAAAGTGGAGAAATAATTAGGTGAATTAAGCAGTTATGTTGAGTGATCTTTTTTATTTATATATACTATTTATGTATATATTTATTTACTCCATATTGGATGAGAAAGGATAATGTAAGTAAATAAATATATTGCAAATAAAGGAAGCCACTTGTCCATTTTATGCCCAATCTATCCATTTCTTTAGAAAAAAATTATTTAACTTTTATATCGGCAAACTAAATACATAAGAAGCTGGAAATAAAATAGTTCATCTTTATGTACTCAAACCTAAAGAAAATTTGATCTCTTCTATTATAAGACATCAAAGCTTCTATCTTTGTATTAGTTGCATCTCATTGCAGTCGCTATCAATTACCTCTCATTATTTATTAAGGCATTAGTTCTCCTGATCAATTGTCAAAACATTGTCTTTTAACAGTAAATGTACGTCATTTGATTCATTCATTTGTATGACATTAAATAATTCATTCAAGTTAAGCTCTACTTTGTTATTTGATTGACCTACAAAAGTATTCGTATTTCTCTCTAGTGGGGTATTAGTTTATACAATGTAAGTCAATACATTAACAACGATTACAACATTTACTTTTTTTTTTAAAGAAAATGTCATCATCCATAAAAAGTAAAAACCATTTTGCTCAAGCAAGTCAACAAAAAACTTAGGCTCATGAATAAATATATATCTTTCAATAGTCCTTACTACATTTCTATCTAAGTTATGTACTATTCGATTAAACTTTTAAATCTAACTAAGAAGAAAAGAAACAAAATACAGAATGAAAACTTAAACATCCTCAAGTAACAACCCAAACTTTAGAAAAATATTCATCAAGTATAAAATTTATATCTAATACCTTTAATAAGGGTCTTATTATAGGTAGAAATTAAACAATAGATGATATAATTTTAGTGGTTGATTCAGACTGTCACAAAAGTTGAAATGTTGCTAGGTTATTGCAAGAAATAGAGGAACTCATGTGTCCATTTTGTGCCCACCTTATCTATTTCTTTACTTGAAAAAAAAAAGTTGTTTAACTATTGTATCAACAAAACGGAGTACCAAAAAAAATTAAAATAAAATAGTTCATCTTTGTCTTAAAACCTAAAGAAAATTTGATCTACTTTGTTGCAAAATACAAAAGCTTTTATCTTTGTGTTGGTTGCATTTCATTGTTGTCACCATCAATCGCCTCTAATTATTCACTGAAGCATCAATTCTCATAAGTGGTCATCAAACACTACATTTTAAACAATAAATATACATAATTAAATTTACTTATTTATTATAAAATTAAATAATTAATTCAAATTAGGTTCTACTTTATTATTTGATTGAAGTGTAAATTTAGTAGTATTTGTTTTTAGTGCTGAATCAACTATAATTTTTTTAAGGAAAAATCATTATTCATTAACAATTAAAAACATCATGTTCAAGTAAATGACCAAAACCATCATGCTCAAGTAACTGAAGTAAAAACTGAGGAGGTTCATGAACAATTATCTATCTTTCAGAAGTCCTTACTCATCTCTAGCTAAGCTATGTATTATTCTTATAATCCTTTTGAATCCAACTAAGAAGAAGGAGACAAAATGCAAAATGAAAGCTTAAAAATCCTGAAGTAATAACCTAAACTCAGAGAAATATTCACTAAGTATAAAATTCGTATTTGGTACAAAATTTACCATATAACTAAGTAAAACAAAATCTATACTAGATTAAATTTTAGGACAAAAAATTTATCTCTTAGTGCGATGCAACATTAAAAAAAAAAGACTAAAACCTTAAGATTTAGATGTAACACTGTAGTTTTAGAGCATTATTAAGACCTAGTCCATGCTTGAAACCTCATAGTTGTCTTAAGATAGGTCTAGAGCATGAGAACAATTTTAAAACCCTACACATCCTTTTGGCCAAGCTATCTTGTAACCTCATAGGTATCTCAAAATAACTCAAGAAGCAAAAAGTTTCCTTATCCTCAACTACCCGTGAACTTTAGCATTGTTTATCCCAAGTTAGGTAAGCAGTCCTGAAGCACCGCACAAGGACCCATGAGTTTCCCAACTTTGTGTTAATTTAAAGGAGTGCGCTTGCATTTGCGAGGGGTGGTGCTTGTTTCCAACTGCATCAACATGCATACCACATTTAGTGAAAAATAATAATAATAATAATAAAGATTTTAAAATCAAAATCTACAATGTTTAATATTTTAAAAAAATAGTTTTACTTTTTATTAAAATGTTAAATTTACATCTTCAGTGAAACTTAAACTCGTAAATATTAAATAAAACACAAAAGTTTTAACTATTACTATATTGTTATAATTCATTATAATTGTTAATAGCTACAATTATGTAGTCGGCACAATAGATTTTCAATTAAGTAAAACTCATATTGTATAATTCTACAAATTTAAATTAGTTAAAATTTTCAAAAAATCCATAAGAGAAAAATATGTATATGAAAATAAAATTTTACAAAATATATAAAATAAAATATTACCTTAAGAAGGATTTTTATTTTTTCCTTCATCAATGTGAATTCATTTTTGATTGCATCCAATGCCACTACGGACCTTTTTAAAAAAAAATTAAAAAAAGTAAAAAAAAAACACAAAAAAGAGATATGCTACTTGATTTATGACGTCATTGCAATCCCCATCAATCATCTCTCATTATTTATTAAAGCATCAGTTCTGCCCATCAATCGTCAAATACTATATTTTTAACAGTAAATGTACATTATTTTATTTATTTATTTGTATGAGATTAAATAATTCATTCAATTTAAGTTCTACTTTATTATTTGATTGACCTACAAAAGTAGTCGTATTTCTTACTAGTACGGTATTAGTTTATATAATGTAAGTCAATACAATAACATTGATTACAACATTTAATTTTTTGTATGAAAAAATTATCATCCATTAACAGTAAAAACCATTTTGCTCAAGTAAGTCAACAAAAAACTTAGGCTCATAAATAAATATATATCTTTTAATAGTCCGTACTACATTTCTAGCTAAGTTTTTAACTATTTGATTAAACTTTTAAATCTAACTAAGAAGAAAAGAAATAAAATACAGAATGAAAGCTTAAACATCCTCAAGTAACAACCAAAACTTTAGAAAAATATTCATCAAGTATAAAATTTGTACCTGGTACCTGTAAAAATCGTTCTATTACAGGTAAAAATTAGATAATAAATGATATAATTTTAGTAGTTGATTCAGACTATCACAAAAGTTGAATTGTTGCTAGGTAATATGTGACAAATAGAGGAACTCATGTGTCCATTTCATGCCCACCCTATCTATTTCTTACTTGAAAAAAAAAGTTGTTTTAACTTTTGTATCAACAAAAAGGAGTACCAAAAAAATATAAAAAGAAAAGAGTTCGTCTTTGCTTTAAAACCTAAAGAAAATGTGATCTACATTTTTACAAGATACCAAAGCTTTTATTTTTGTGTTGGTTACATTTCATTGTTGTTATCATCAATCACCTCTCATTATTCACTGAAGTGTCAGTTCTCATAATTAGTCATCAAATACTATATTTTAAACAATAAATGTACATCATTCGATTCACTTATTTATTATAATATTAAATAATTCATTCAAATTTGATTTTATTTTATTATTTGATTGAACTATAAATTTAGTAGTATCTATTTTTAATACTGAATCAACTTATACAATGGAAGTCAATACAATAGCATCCAATATAACATTATTTCTTTTAAGATAAAATCATTATTAATTAACAATAAAAACCATCATGCTCAACTAAATGAAGCAAAAACTGAGGAGGTTCATAAATAATTATCTATCTTTCAGAAGTCCTTACTCATCTCTAACTAAGCCATGTATTATTCTGATTATAATTTTTGAATCCAACTAAGAAAGGAAACAAAATGCAAAATGAATAAATTTAAATAAGTTTAAAATATATGAAATTGAGTTTGATAAGTTATGCGAATAGTTTGTTGAAAATTTTAATACTTTATTCTAGTTAATATATTTAAAAATATTTTTAACATATTATTGAAATATAAGTATCTCTTATAATATTACCTGGAGGAGTAAAAATATATAATATATATAATTTATTAATATATAAACAGGTTCATGAACTTGTAAACCAAATTCCTTCATATTTGAATTTGGCTCTTATACTTTAACATTTTGGGACCATATTAAAATATGAAAAGAAAATTTTATTAATTAATAAAGATGAAAATGAAGATGGTATCTATATACATATATATATATTTATGAATAAATATGATAGAATCAAGAAGGTGCAAAGGGGAAAGGTTGGAAACTTCAAAGAAGATACTTATGATTGAGAATTATATAAATATATAATGTGTGTGTGTCTACATATATATATATAACCTCTACATATATATACATATAACCTTCTCAATTTATAAATATATATATGTGTGTGCATGTGTATATAGATAATGTTTGTATGTATATCACGATACTAATTGTGCTAAATATCATAATAATAAATTAACAATTTTATAATCATATAATATATTTTTATAGATATAGATAATTAATGTTGTTGTATGTACGTATCGGGCAGCAGCTTCGTTGAAGCGTTTATCTGGCTGCCTTTGACGAAGGATGTGAAGATCGCCGTCAGGACAGAACTCAGTGAGTAAACACAACCACCAATCACAAATGAATTTCATACTTATCGATGCCACATATGATTGCTCACACACTATCATATTTATGAATTATATGTTTATATATATATACATACACGTGTCAAGGCATCTGATGAAAAGAGTAAGGAAGGGTAAACTTTTATACATAATTGACAGCGTCATAAATCAAATCAATTAATGAATATAGTAAATGAATTTTATACTTATTTTTTATTGTACATATTATTTATATTATTCTTTACTGAGTTTTTTTTTTTAATTTTTTAAAATTTTTTATAGAAAAGATGCATAGGCAGTGAATGCAACCAAACATGAATTCTCAGTAATGAAGGAAAATTTATTTTATAAAATTTATTTTCATATATATCTTTTTCTCTTGCAGATTTCGTAAAAAAATTAATTGAATTTAAATTTATAGATTATTATTGTATAAAATATTCTACATTTTTAACTAATATTAAACTTATAATTTTTAAATAAAACATAAGAGTTTTAACTACTATCATATTGTTATAATTAATTATAATTATCAATGTCTATAATTATGCAGTGGGCAAAATAGTTTTTCAATGAAATAAATCTCATGCTGTAAAAGTATGCAAATTTAAATTCAGTTAAAATTTTCACAAAGTCCAAAAGAAAAAGATATCCATGGAAATAAAATTTTATAGCATATATAAAAACAATACTACCTTAAGAAGGGTTTTCATTTTTTCCTTCACTAATGAGAATTCGTGTTTGATTGCATCTAATTCTTCGATGCACTTTTTTATTCAAAAAATAGAAATTTTATTTTAAAAAAAACTCAGCAAAAAGATATATAAGTAATAATTGCAATAAAAAATAAGTATAAAATTTATTTACTACATGAATATATATAGACTGTTAATTGAGTTATGATGTCAATTGTATATAAAAGCTTACTCTTCCTTACTCTTTTTATCAAATGCCTTGATGAATTCCTCACATTTTAATGCCATTTGACAAGCATGAAGGCTGCAATTAATATCAGCTAATTATTTTTTAAAAAACAAAAATTGGGTACATCTATTAATTTAGTGATATCCATCAATCATAACACAATACAAATAATCTTCAAGTAAGAATACATATAAAAATACAGTTTGACTCGAGATTAGTTAAGTGATACACACTAATTACAGTACAATACAAATAACTTTCAAATGGTGACACATATAAAAATACAATCTGACTCAAACTTATAATCTCTTGTAAAAGAAGAAACACATCAACTATTAAACTAATTATTTAATTAATTAAGTATACGCATATATAGTTAATTAAATTAATAATTATTTATCTTTTGGGTAGATATCTAAGTACTTTTATCCTTATCTATAAGAGTATGAGTTCAAATCAGACTATACATCTCATGATATATCATTTAACTATTAAAATATACGAATTTTTACTAGTAAAAATTGTACTTGAGAATTTTTATTATTAAATATATATTATAAGATCAATAATGACATGCATAAATACTCTAAATTAAAAAGTTTTGAGCTATGATGATTAGTATCACTTGTATACCTTGAGGAGGCTCCTTTAATCTTGATGCAAAGTGCATAAATCTTAGGAAAATCCATTTAAGATAATTTATCCCTGCGAATTAAGAGAAAAAGACTAAATAGCTAAAACCCATCAATTAATCAAATATGGTTAATAACTACTCAAATCTATATCGAGATATATATTATTTACAAATACAAAGCTTTATCCATGTCTAATAAGGTTATGTCAAATTCAACCATGAAGGTGGAAAGCAAATCATAGAAATAATTTGGACCACAACACTAGAATCTTCTTTTATTTCATACATTGCTACAAGAAAGTGATTTACCATATCCTTTTAAAAAATTGAATGTAAATCAATCAACAACATTGATATATATACATGATTGGTAAACAAATAAGAGAAAAATAGATCAGTTGTTAAGCACTAAACCTCTTGTTCCATCAAGTGGATCATGTAGAGGATTTGTTAAGCATTATTTCCCTATTTTTTTATTTCCTATCCCTCTCCCGTTCTCATGCTTTCAATTTTCCTCCTACATTTCTAGCATATCTCCTTTGTCCTCTCCTCATAGCTGTCCACACAATAATTTCGTCATTTCATCTGATCTTCTATTTATCTTTAGATCTCACTCTCCATTTTTTTTGTTTTTACTACTGGTTCTAATTTGATTTCAAGAAAATTTCCCTATTCCCATATCAGCACATTTCTTCCCAAAAATATCTTAAATAATTTAGAAGATAAATTCCACTTTAGTGGTGAGAGTCAAATTTCACCCGTCTTTCTTCTCAATGATGACGTTAATATGATTGATGGATTCCTCCCTTGTTCTGTTCCCGATTCCACCGCTAGCTGATTAATCTGATTGAAGAAATCACACAAAAACTTCCTCTCAGTTACCGTAGCTACGAATTTTCTTCCTCTCCCTCTTCTCCTGCAGCTCGACGTCCTCTTTTAAAGTGAAGGAGGAACCATTAGAACCATTGAAGATGGCAACGAAATCCAAAAATTAAATAGAGATTACAAAATAGATATTGATAATGATGCATAATCAATATTTTTACTTTTAATAATTAAGGAAAAAACTAATAACATCTTCTTAAATATAATTATATATTTTTTTATTTACTTTTTTAAAAGAAGATTTTTATCTCTTTAATTGCTTAAGTAGTACTCAAATTTTTAAAATTTAAAGACTAATGAAGAAAAGAAATCTTTAAACTTTGATTTCTAATAAGCATTCAATTCTCTATATTTAGATATTCTTAATGTCTAATCTTATAATAGTTTTTTTTATAGATAACATAATAAAAATAATATTAAAATTCTAAAATATTTGATTATATAAGTTCAAAATAATGAAAATAAGATTTTTATCCCTTTAATTTTTAAATTTTAAAGACTAATATAGAAAGAAATCTCTAAATTTTGACTCCTAGTAAGTATTGAATTCTCTATCTTTAGATAATTTTTAAGTATAATCTTGCAATAATTCTTTTAAAGATACTTTAGAATGAAAAATAATGTTAAAAATCTAAAATAATTTATTATATAAGTTTAAAAGTAGCTTATCACACTTCTATTTTTTTTCTTTCTTGATGCTTTTGCCTTTTTTTTCATTCTTTCTTTAATGCTATGATTTATATTTATAATGTAATATTTAGATAGAAAACAATAAGATAGTTCTTCTTCTATAAAATTAGTTCTATTAATTTCTTTACCACAATGCAATTTCTTCATAATCTTGTCCTCACATTTGTTATTGTATTACGATCTGATCAATTTTAGGTGATCTAGAAATATAAGAAGAGTTAGAAAATACTTAGGAGAAAGAGGAGGAAAAAATATGGAAATGAAATAGGAAAACAATAGCTAGACTAGAGGCATTATAGAGGTAAGTTCTCTTTTTTTTTTCCCTAATGCATAACGCACAATAAGATAGTAATTATAAAGTAGATTCGTTATAAGAAGTCATATTCTTCCAATGATTCCTAAGTTTTAGACCGCGAACTAACTCAAATCACATATTTGACTTTCTATGAAATTACCTCTTTAACCTATAAAATAAAAAAACATAAAATGACAATCTAAATTAAATATGTCTAAAAGTATATAAGTGTATTTAAATTAAGCAGTATTAAATCTATCTTGTTCACTTGATTCTATTTTTACTTTTTGTGTAATTACTAGTAATCCTTTACATGTTGAATTAGCATTAATTTTATTTTTGAACCACTTATATTTTTAGCTTGAATTCATTGAATGAAATTTTATTTCATAATCCTTCATATATAGGAAGATCAACTAGAATTCAGTTCTCAAAAAAAATAAATAAGAGAGTTTAAATATTAAAATTGTGATATATTGTTAAATTGTAAAATATGGGAGAAATATAGCAATTAAATTTCTTAAAAAAATGATGAAGCTTATTTAGAAATTAAAGCAAATGGGACAATTCGATACTTTCACAAATATTTTAACTTTTAATACTATACTATACTATACTATATCTATATGTAAGAGAAGGCTTTGACAAGCTCAAAATTCTCTTCAGTTATCAGAATTTTAGCTGCACTTGGGTATGCAAGTAGAAGCTTAGCCACAAGGTATCTAACAATTGCCATGTCTTGAATACCCGTGCTTCCTTCCCGATGAACCTTCCTTTTTTCATGTCATAGTATTAAGGCCACTTGTCTCTTGATTTGCATCTTTCAACAACTTCAACAGCTCTTGTAGTGATTTCTGGTCTTTTTATCTTTATGGATGCAATAGTAAGCTGTAAAAAGTCCATTTTTAAAATCTTAAGCTGCACTACCAACATTCCTTCATTATTGCTTAATTTTATAAAGCATCAACAAGGTGCCATATCTTATTAGATTCAAGCATGACAACTCAGGAAACTTATACCTAAATATAACTTCTACAAAAGGTTCTTTGGAGTAATGAACAAAACATTAGTAGCAGAGAGAATATTTAAGCATAACAAACTAACCTGCCATAATGAGTTGGCCAAGAACCACCATTGTGGTAAGACCAAGACCTGTATTAGAAGGAAATGTGGTGAGAAATGTTGAAGATAATGAAGAAATAGATCATAAATAAATAATACAAGAGTAGATATCTTATGTGTTCTTAAAATCACTACTAGTGATTATTTTCCACTCCTCACTTACAAGAGGGGGATAACATATCTTTAATGGCATGTCTGCTATCAAATCTTCCCATTTCACTTCAATAAGATCAAGTATGGCATGTGACTAATCAGCTGTTGCCAGACTACTAACAACAGACCATATGTGCTGCTTGTAAGTTTCCAATTAGATAACCTCCTTTATTAGGCATCCATTCCACCAACCGAGGAGAAATTTGATCTAGGTAAATGTTGAATTTATTAGCTGCATCATATGAGTACTCCTAAGTTTTGTAATGATAAATCTCATTCAGTTTTCCAAATCAATCTAATAATATTCCTTGATGTGGAATGAAAGAGCAAATAGGCGATTATTCAGTGCCCAAATAAGATCAACTAATCTATCTTCTAGGGTAAGCATTTCATGTGCACAGAGTAAGGCCACATAAAATATTGCCTGTAAGAAAAAAATTAGATTAATTGGAGATACAGCAAGAAAAAAAGGTAAACAAATAATATCTCTTAGTTACAAACCTATAAATTTAAATAATAGCTTATTCATGTAGGTTAGTGAGTCAAATCATAATCTGTTGTTTCCGCAAACATGTTACAAGCATACTTAATGCACAAACCAGATATCCATAGTGTCAAACATGTAAGCTATGAACTATCTTAAAAAAATATAAGCTATAAACTATACAATCTCCATCGTTTTAGGGAGTTGCACCATTCGAAAGCAACCAAAAATACAATGAATAATAATACTAATAGTTGAACATTTTTTGAATTGACAAGACTAGAATCATGTACTTATTACACCTGCCAAAAACTCACTTGAGAAGCACCAAGATATGATATCAATTTAACTCAAGCTTGTCAAGTACTTAAACCTTGCTTTATTTTCAAACTTTCACTATTGTTTCCCAAATTGATTTAGTTTTATAATTTCACTTCCAACATAGTTGCTGCAAAAAGCCCCTATTACACCATGAGCATAATTATTCTGTACAACCACTATTTTGGTACGAAAGTCACAAGCTCCAATAAATCAAAAATTGAATACCAAATGTCCATTACCATTTCAAATGAACCATAAAGGCAATTTTTTCCTTACTCGAAATAGACAATTGACGAACACATATGGCTATTCAAACAACTGTTAGAACAAAAAATGAATCTACCTTGACGATTCCTTCATTCCACATAATAGAGTTAATTACCTCCCCTTTTACTGAGAGGGTTAGGTTTTGAAACTTACAAATGTAAATAAAATATAAATAAGAAATGACTTGATCTAGTACTAAGTCAGTGTTGGATGACTATCTTCTCCATTTACTGTGTTTGGTTGCAAGAGGTATTATTTCCAGCAATGAGACCTTTTTGCACCATAGACAAGTTATTGTTGTTTCTCTCAATAGTCTGTCGATTGGCAGGTAAAGGTGACCGATGGATATGGTGGATGGCGTGACATCGTTGTCGATTGCAGGGAGGAGGATGGGGGCTGGGACTTAACTGAACTTTTCCTTGACCAGCAAAAGTCGTATGACCTTTATTTGGTAGGAAGATTCTTGATGGAAGCGGCTATAAAGTTTGAACCGATGAAGAATACACTGGCAGACTTGTGGGGGCCGATAGGGGGAGTAAATATTATAGATATTAGTTCTGGTCATTACTTATACAGATTTT
The DNA here is from genome assembly GCF_054855325.1 of Carica papaya. Lineage (NCBI taxonomy): Eukaryota > Viridiplantae > Streptophyta > Magnoliopsida > Brassicales > Caricaceae > Carica > Carica papaya. The sequence goes on from NC_142317.1 coordinate 17,710,300, forward strand.
TTTACAAAGTGGATTTCCAAAGAATGCTTAACAGAGAGCCATGGACTTTTAACAACTGCTTGTTTGTTTTGTACCGCCTTAGGGAGGGAGAACATCCAATGAAAGTATCCATTAACACGAGCCTCTTCTCACTCACTCGTACTAGGTTGTGTATCATAGACAATGGCTAGGTAATTTTGGAACCTGTTGTGGGGCTTTGTGGATTATGACACATGTTCATCTTCTATAGCTGGGATGAGAGGTTTTTTGCAGGTTGGGGCGGCCATTGATCTTCAAAATCCTTTGTTCAAAAGAAAGAGGCTCAACCTGAGAAATGTGGAATCAACATTTGTTTAAATTTGTTTTCCATGAAAAAGGAATACTTATTATAACCTATAGAGAATTTATTGGTATTGATTTTTAGAAGCTTTCATCCACCCCATCTGCCCAACAAAAGAAAACATAATTACTTTATAATATTGTTATTGAAAGCGATGAAAATAGATAAAATACTAATAGTGAAAAATTAAATATTGATATCAACTAATTATTTTTTAAAATAAAAATGGTATAAATCTATTGATTAAGTGTTATGCATCAATCATAGTGTAATAGAAATAATCTCCAAGTATGTACACACGTAAAAGTGCAGTTTGACTTGAGATTAATTAGGTGATATTATAACACCCAGGCCCAGGTAAGCAACCCAGCTCATCTACTTTAAAATAATAATAATAATAATAATTACAACAACAACAACAACAATAACTAGAAGCAAAAAACAATGACGTCATGTTAATAAACCTTAAAATGACACCATTCTAATGAAAAATAAATGATTTAACAGTAAAGATTTCTTTTCCCAATTCGGTGACCTTGATTTAATCTGGATTGCTATAAATAGGAAATACATCTAAAAAAAAAGAAGAAACCCAAAGAGAGAGGGAGGCTACTGACAGTAGGAGGGAGTGGCAGAGAGGAAGAGAAGGAGAGAGGTTAAGAGAGCAACAAGGCTGATAGAAGAAGAAATAGGAGGGTGATTTTCGTGAAGGCTAAGCTAAAAGATGGGCGAATCATCCAATGGAAGGTAAGATCAATTCACTCTTGAAACCCGAATTAGAGATGAGTATTATAAATTTCCTATATCATGGATATAGATTTTTAGCAAGTTTTGTATGTGCATTTCGTATGATTTCGATGTGATGGTGAAGAATATTCTTGTGCTTTAACTTAGTAGGGAAGTCTAAGGTAAATGGTGGATGAGAATGGGAATCATAAATTGGGTACAGGAGAAAATAAGTCTTGCAGTAAGGACAATTTTGATAGTAATTAATTCATGTATAGTGGGTATTAGTTTCAATCTGAGTTAAGTTTGGGGGTTTAGGGATAGATCAAACTTGTGCTATACAGATCGGTAAAAATCAACTAGTAGACCTCATAAGGGAACATGATGAGATCGGATACACATATATCAATAAGTAATTGATGCGATTAAGGGCCTATAAAGGGGTGGAAATAAGGAAAATATGGAGAACAATAGGGTTGAAAGATTAATTACATACCGTGGTGCTAGGGAAACAAAAGGAAAGGTGAAAGGAGGACCCAATATATGAAGTTTGAAGCAAACTAGAAAGAGAATGTAGAAAGGGAAATGATAAAATGGCATAACTGAAATCAATGTGTTGTCAAAATAAATAAATTACAACTTGTTCACTGGTGGTGTGTATGTGGTTGCGTGTGGCCATTTATGAGGTCGTGGAACTGATTCTGGTATGAGTTCAACAGTGATTTTGCATACTTATTGCTCATAGATGAACTAAAAAATTTTCAGGTGACCTATATCATTAAGTGACCAAATCAGCAGATGAGGGGATAATAGAATAGTAATAATGATGAATGGGTATGAAAGGAGTTGAATATGGAGTCGTGAATGGACTAGCTAGTAGTGTGGTATACTGAGAACAACAAATGACCAAAAACTAGAATAAGATTAAACTGTGACTAACCCACATCTTTCTGTATGCTGTTTCCTTTCGTGTGGTGTGAGTGTGGCCTGTATTGATCGTGGTGATGTGTATCAACTTACTAGTGATTAGTCAGCAGAGTAGACAAGACAATAGAGGGTTCGAAGGGGAGTAAATATCCCAGATGTATGTTGTATATGAGATAAGAATGTGGCTGAGAAATAAAGGCCCAAAAGGGCCGTGTCGGGTATGCTAAGTGAAAGCTGCGTGTGTTTATGTGTGTGGCTCTCATGGTCACTGTGCGTGTGTTATTATCTAGTGAAAATGCTAGTATGCTAAAGATGGATCATTTTATTTAATTTGCATAATCTGTTATGGAGATTGAAATGATTGAAATTGGCTGAAAAAAAGAGAGAAGTGATTGAAATTGGCCAGAAAAAAGAGAAAAAGACAGGAAATCTGCAAGTGAGAAAAAAAATCAAAATCGAGCAGTTACAGGTTGGAGTGGAAGCACAGAGTTGTTGTTATAAATCTTCATGATACAAGGGTACTAAGTTAGAGAAATGGATAGGTGTTGGGCTGAGTATGAGATAGACTTGAGAATGATTTGGGTGAGGGAAGTCCTTGAGGAAAAATGGGGAATTTCTCTACATCTATTTCAATTCTGTTGGTTTAAGTTTAAATTGATTTTACTAGGCTGTGTAGCTCATTCCTTTATTATATTATAGAATCGGTTAAGTAGGAAGAAACTCAAGAACCTCTGGAGCGTAGCCATGAGCTAGAATTTATGCAGAACTAACATTAAACTTTGGTGGATTAATAATTAATATTATCATTTCTGTTAGTTTGTTGTATTTACTGCTTGTCAGGTGAGATTAGACACAACTATGGGAGCCCCTTTTTTTGTATGATAGTTGAGTTGAGAATATAGCCTAATATGTTCTCAAAATAGAGGGGATAGAAGGATGTACACTGATGAGATGATAGATGTTTGAAAGAATAGACATATGATATTCTATATACTTGTAATGAGTGTTGTTGCAAGTGAACTCTCAGTTGTGTTAAAGCGTAAATCGTCAATATAGAAAGAATGAATAAATACTATAGTGACATTGAGTCTTATAGAAAATGTGGGATGTTATCTATACACTAATTGCAGTACAATACAAGTAACTTTCAAATAATGACACACGAAAGTACAATCTGACTCGAACTTATGATTTCTTGTAAAAGAAGAAATGCATCAACTATTCAACTAATTAAATAATTAATTAAGTACACACATATACCAAATAAATATATATATATCCTGCTAATAGATATTTGGTTAATTAAATTATTAATTATTTATCTATTAGGTGGATATTTATGTACTTTTATCCTTATCTATAAGAGTATGAATTCAAATTAGATTATACATCTCGGGACATTTCATTTACTGATTAAATTGTATGAATTTTTACTAACAAAACTTGTACTTGAGAATTTTTATTATTAAATATATATTATAAGATCAATAATAACACACATAAATACTCCAAATTAAAGAGTTTTGAGCTGTGATGATTAGTATTAATTATATACCTTGAGGAGGCTCCTCTAATCTTGAAGCAAACTTCACAAATTCTAGGAAAATGTGCATTAGATACTTTGTCTCTGCAAAATAAGAGAAGAAGACCAAATAATTAAAACCGATTAACTAGTCAAACGTTGTTAATAACTACTCAGATCTATATCGAGATATATATTATATATACATATAAAGATTTAATCATGTCTGATAAGGTGATTTTAGATTCAACTACGAAGGTGGAGAGCATATCAGAGAAATAATTAGGACCGCAGCCAAGTACTCCTTTCATTTCATATGATATTCCAAAAAGTGATCTACCCTACCCTTTAAAAAAAATCAAATGCAAATCAATCAATGATATCGATATATATACCTGATTGGTAAACAGATAAGAAAAAAATAAATAAGATGTTAAGCACTAAACCTCTTGTTCCATTTAGTGGATCATGCCAAGGAGCTGCGTGCTTCGATCCTTCCAATTCAAAACGATTGGAGAAGAGAAAAATGATTTTGCCGAGAGATGGGAGATTTTTTTTTTTTTAAAATTTGCAGTGCTCATCGAAGTGGTGGAGAGTTATAATGAGTTTAGTACTTATAATAAATTGCTAATAATCTAGGTCTTTTTTAGTGATTGATATTTAGGTTATCAATATTCTATGCATTAATGAACTTGCATATTTTTGTATTTTGTGTTATGAGTTTGGATTAATCTTGCCAACAATTTTATGAGAAAAAATATTTTCTTTAAAAAAAAAATAGGAGTTTAATTTAATCCATTTATAATATTGTATAAATGACAAAGATGATTTTTCCCCAAATAAATTACTTCAACTGATAAAAGGCATTATATTGAAACCTTTGAGAATGGTTAATTGCTGCTAAAAATTAGACAATATAAAGTTTACTAGCAGATTTATATTGTTACTAAAAATCAAAATGCCACAAAGTAAATTTGTAGCAAATAGAAGAAACCACGTATCCATTTCATGCACAACCTCTCCATTTCTTTATGTGAAAAAAAAAATTATTTAACTTTATATTGACAAAAAGAAGTATAAAAGAAACATAAAATAAAATAGTTTATCTTTATGTTCAAAACCTAAAGAAAATTCAATTCCTTATCAGTCGTTAAATACTGTATTTTAAATAGTAAATTTACATTCCTTCATTCACTCATTTGTATGAGATTAAATTATTTATTCAAGTTAAATCATACCTTATTAATTGACTAAACTATAAATTTAGCCGTATTTCTTTCTAGCACTGTATAAGTCAGTTAACAATGTAAGTTAGGGCAATAACACCCAATACAACATATACTTTTTCCTTTTAAAAAAATCATGGATAAAATTCAATTTGCTTAAACAAGTGAACAAAAACCTGAGACTCATGAACAAGTATATATCTTTCAAAAGTCTTTGCTACATTAGTAGCTATGTTATATACTATCTTATTACACTTTTACATCCAATGAAGAAGAATAGAAACAAAATGTGGAATGGATGTTACTTTTAAATCTAACTAAAAATTAGATAATAAACGACACAATTTTAGCGGGTGATAGAGGTTGTTACTAAAAGTCAAAATGTCGCTAAGTAAATAAATATACAATAAATAGAGGAAGCCACTTGTCCATTTCATGCACAATCTATCCATTTCTTTGGAAAAAAATTATTTAACTTTTATATCGGCAAAATAAATACATAAGAAGCAGGAAATAAAATAATTCATCTTTATGCACTCAAACCTAAAGAAAATTTGATCTCTTCTATTATAAGACATCAAAGCTTCTATCTTTGTATTAGTTGCATCTCATTGTAATCGCCATCGATCACCTCTCATTATTTATTAAAACATCAGTTCTCCTAATCAATTGTCATAACACTGTATTTTTAACACTAAATGTACGTCATTTGATTCATTCATTTGTATGAGATTAAATAATTCATTCAAGTTAAGTTCTACTTTGTTATTTAATTGACCTAAAAAAATAGTCGTATTTCTTTCTAGTACGGTGTTAATTTATTCAATGTAAGTCAATACAATAACAACGGTTACATTTACTTTTTTTAAAAGAAAATATCATCATCCATAAACAATAAAAACCATTTTGCTCAAGCGAGTCAACAAAAAAACTTAGGCTCATGAAGAAATATATATCTTTCAATAGTCCTTACTGCATTTCTAGTTAAGTTATGTTTTATTCGATTAAACTTTTAAATCTAACTAAGAAGAAAAGAAACAAAATACATAATGAAATCTTAAACATCCTCAAGTAACAACCCAAACTTTCAAAAAATATTCATCAAGTATAAAATTTATATCTAGTACTTTTAATAAGGGTCCTATTACAGGTAGAAATTAGACAATAAACGATATAATTTTAGTGGTTGATTCAGATTGTCACAAAAGTTGAAATGTTGCTAGGTAATATGCAAGAAATAGAGGAACTCATATGTCTATTTCGTGCCCACCCTATCTATTTCTTTACTTGAAAAAAATACTTGTTTAACTATTGTATCAACAAAAAGGAGTACAAAAAAAATTAAAATAAAATAGTTCATCTTTGTCTTAAAACTTAAAGAAAATGTGATTTACTTTATTGCAAGATACCAAAGCTTTTATTTTTCTATTTGTTGCATTTCATTGCAGTCACCATCAGTCGCCTCTCATTATTCCCTAAAGTGTTAGTTCTCATAATTGGTCATCAAATACTATAGTTTAAACAATAAATATACATCATTCGATACAATTATTTATTATAATATTATATAATTCATTCAAATTAGGTTCTATTTTATTATTTGATTGAGCTATAAATTTAGTAGTATCTATTTTTAATACTAAATCAACTTATATAATGGAAGTCAATATAATAGCATCCAATATAACATTATTTCTTTTAAGATAAAATCCTTATTCATTAACAATAAAAACCATCATGCTCAAGTAAATGACCAAAACAATCATGCTCAAGTAAGTGAAGCAAAAACTAAAGAGGTTCATAAACAATTATCTATCTTTCAAAAGTCCGTACTCATCTCTAGCTAAGTTATATATTATTCTTATTATACTTTTGAATCCAACTAAGAAAGGAAACAAAATGCAAAATAAAAGTTTAAACATCCTCAAGTATAAACCTAAACTCAGAGAAATATTCATGAAGTATAAAATTTATACATGGTACAAAATTTTCCATATAACTAAATAAAACAAAATCCATACTAGATTAAATTTTAGGACAAAAAATTTGTATCTTGGTGCAACATAACATTAAGAAAAAAAAAGAAATGACTATAACCTTAAGATTTAGATGAAACACTGCAGTTTTAGATCTTTATTAAGACCTAATACATGCTTGAAACCATCTTAAGATAGTTCTAGAATGCGAGAACAATTTTAAAACCCTACACAACCTTTTAGCAAAGCTATCTTGTAACCTCATAGGTATCTCAAAATAGCTCTAGAAGCCAAAAGTTTCCTTATCCTCAACTACCCTTAAACCTTAACATTGTTTATCCCAAATTAGGTAAGCAGTAATGGAGCACTACACAAGAACCCATGTAACATCCTGCCCATCACTATAGTAAAATGATTTGAAAACTCTATTTATTTGAGCCTTTGGCCGCTTTAAACTTAATTAACTTATGTTGTTTAATATTTCTCGTGATTCCTAATTTTCATTTATTTTTATTTTTATTAATTATTATTCAAATTTTATTTTATTTTAAATTATTTTACATATTTTAAATTATTTTATTTTATTATAAATTAAAAATTTAGAAAAAAATTGAAAAATGGCAAAACGGGAAAAATTATTGTGGTAAAAATCTGGCGAGAGGGCGGTTTGACCATGCGGGTGATGGGCACTGTGCGTGCGCGCATGCGCAAAAAGTGGCTACGGGGCGTACACACAGCGCGCACGTCCCCTCCGCATGTACGCGCGCACGGGACGTGCACCCTATCTACACGCTAGCGTGCATGTTCCTCTCTGTGTGCAGACATGCACACATGGGACGTGCTCACAACATGCACATCTCATCCACACGCATGGCGCGGGGTCACCTCGCACACGGACAGGCATCGTACACTGTGTGCAGGCTGTCCGCGTAGTAAGCCAATGCAGACAGGCCTTTTGCGCCTGGGGCTTGTGCGTACGGTAGTAGGCCTATGCGCCTGCAGGCTAGCCTGTAGCACGCCGGCCTAAGAGCTACCACCTCGGGCAGCGAACCACTGTTGCCTCCGGTGGCACACCGCCGCCGCCGGTAGAGGAGATCCTCCTCCCTCATTTTTTATATCGAGCATCTTTTTCTCCTCTTTCTTCACCGAATTTTACCACTTGTCACGAATCCAACGGTTTAAAAATTTTATAAATTTCCCTCCCTCTTCCCTCCATTCCACACTTCCATTTCTTCCATTTTTCAAAGGTTTAGAGAGAGAGAGTAAATTAGTGAGAGAAGAAGAGAAAGAAAGGAAAATAGTGAAGAGGAAATCATCGAGGTTTTAGTAAGGAATCTAGTATTTCTTTTAATATTTTAAGAAGTATTTTTAGATAAACGAATTTAATATGATTATTATTTTGCCTGTTTTGCTTGCCTCTATGTTCAAATGAGTCGAACTGTTCTGGTTTTTAAGATGTTATGTGAATTGCAAACACTTGATGATTTTGCATGTAATGAATGTAATATGTAATCGGTAACAATAAAAGTAAAAAGAAAAAGAAAAGAGAAAAGTGGAATGAAGCCTGGAGGTCCGAAGTGTATCTGTATTGATATGCATATTGCATCAAGTGTCTCATTAAGCTTCTTATCTCTCATGGGTATGTGTTCCCTTTACCCTTCGGGGTATTTATTCCTCATGTCCTTCAGGGTATCTATTTCCCCTTCCCTATCTTGTCTGGAAAGACGTAAAAGGATTGCTCCTAGTGGATGACGGTGTGCCCTCTGACGAGAGTGGTATCGCACTATCTGTAGGGGTCACTCATGGCTAAGTAATGTCGTGATTATAGATATCTGTTAGGACCACTATGGTTAGTACGACCATGGTCATAGATCGTACCATGGTTTGGCTAGTTGGAAGTGGGCTTAAGCAAATTATCGTATCTGTATCTGATATGGTCATTTACTTGGGTAGTTGAAAATCTGTATCTGCCCTCAGAGATGGAAGTTTGTAACAGTTTCGCGAAGCATGACAAGAAAAATCTGTGCATTTTATGATTTATTTGATTTTCTCTATTATCTGGCATGATGTATCTTTGATTTTCTGTGCTAACGTATCATTTTCTTAAACAAATAAATGGTTTTCATAATGGTGAGATAGGTAAATGAGGAAGTTAAACGATAAGATAAAATAATAAACTTTTGAAATCTTACGATATTAATTTAATACTGTTTTCCTTACTGAGCATATGGAACTCACTGTTTACATGCCCCCCTAGATAAGGAAGAAAATGAGGAACTACAGGAAGACCTACCTTTAGAAGTCTATGAGGATCCCATGGATCTACAAGTCTGAATGCATGACTGTTCCCGCACTGATGAATTCAATGGCATAGTGAAAGAAGTGGCTGTTATGTTTTGTATTTTGTAGCTGTTTCTGGCCTCAGTTTATGTATGTATTTGGAACATTATATATATTTGTAAGGGATTTGTTATGGTCATGATTCTGATGCATAAATTTTATCATGCACTCATTATTTTGAATCTATATCTGATACCCATTTGCCTCAATTAGCACTTGGGATGTCACAACCCATGAGCTTTCCTGCTTGATATTATCAGGACCTTGATGCAATAAGTTTCGATTTTATCCAAGTAATATCTTAAGAAGAGGATTACTAACTCCTATAACACATATTAGAGAAATTAATAATTGAATACCAAATGTCCATTACCATTTCAAATGAACCATAAAGGTAATTTTTTCCTTGTTTGAAATAAACAGTTGACGAGCACATACGGCTACTCAAACAACTGTTAGAACAAAAAACAAATCTACCCTGATGATTCCTTCATTCCATACAATAGAGTTAATTACCTCCCCTTTTTCATTGAGAGGGTCAAGTTTTAAAACTTACAAATGTAAATAGGAATTGACTTGGTCTAGTACCAAGTCAGTGTTGGATGACCCTCTTCTCCATTTGCTTTTTTTGGTTGCAAGAGGTATTGTTTCCAACAATGAAACCTTTTGCACCATGGACAAGTTATTATTGTTTCTCTCAATAGTCAGTCGATTGGCATGTAAAGGGTGATCGATGGATATGGTTGATGGCATGGCATCGTTGTCGATTGTAGAGGAGGAGGATGGGGGCTAGGACTTAATTGAATTTGTCCCCAAAAAACAAGAGTTCTATGACCTATGTTTAGTGGGAAGATTCCTGACAGAAGCGGTTGTGATGTTTGAACTGATGAAGAATACACTGGCAAACCTGTAGAGGCAATTGGGGCAGTAAATATTGTAGATCTTAGTTTTGGCCATTACTTGTATAGATTTTTCTACGAAGTGGATATCCAAAGAGTGCTCAACAGAGGGCCATGGAATTTTAATAACCACTTGTTGGTTGTGCACCACCTTAGGGAGGGAGAATATCGAATGAAAGTAGCCATTGACGCGAGCCGCTTCTAGGTGCAAATTCACTCACTCCTGCTGGGTTGTGTATCGAAGACATTGGCTAGGCAGTTTAGGAACTTGTTGGGGGGCTTTATGGACTATGATACACATTTGTTTTCTATGGCTGGGATGGGGGGTTGTCTATGGGTTCGGGTGGCCATTGATGTCCGAAAGCCTCTATTCAGAAGAAAAAGGCTCAACCTGAGAAATGGGGAATCAACATTTGCAATCTTCAAGTACGAATGCCAGCCTTTGTCCTGCTTCCTGTTCGATTAGTTGGAGCATTCAGAATCTTTCTACAAATTCCACATCCATTCAAGTGCAGCAGAAGTGGGTTGAGTCCTTCTGTGCAAATCCCCCACGGAATCCCACTCTGATGAGCATATGGTTACGGGATAAACAAGGGGAAAAACTAATGGAATCATTAGCGAATATCCCAGCAAATATCTCGAGGATAGGGGGAAGGAAGGAAGAGACGAGTATCTCAGCCGAAGCAGGAAAGAAGGGAGATTCTTCAAATTTATTAAAAAATATAAATTTATACATTTTATTAATTATATATTACTTATCCAGTAATAATAACACAACTTATGAATAATAATATATAGAATGTATAGTTTATAGTCCAAACTATAAATACAACTTTTATAGATAATGGTGAAAGTGCAAATGATTTATCTAAAAAATATTAAACATTGATAAATTTGTATTTAATTAAATTATAAATTGTTAAAATAATTTTTTAGAAATGAAAATTAATTTTATGTAAATTAAAATAAAAAAATTTTAAATTCTATCAATTTTTGTTATTTTCTAATTTGTTTCATCTCATAATTGAATGAAATATGAATTTACTGATCACCTTAGAGAATAAAGTGGAGTTCACTTGTATTTGTTATGGTTTGATAATTGATACATACCCAATAAAAGTAACGACAATTATTTAACTTTTCATATCATCATATCTTTTTGAGAAATACACACACAAACACACAAATATATATATGTGTGTGCATTTTATAAATTTAAAGAGCTATTGTAACTTGATGTAATGCTAAATCATATAAATTTTTCAGTGAAATTTATAATAGGAAGTGGATATGATGATGATGATTGTCATATCATACATGAGTATCACTAAATATATATATGAGAAAAAAATACGTTTTTTGGTTATGATAACTAAAAGTTAAAAAATAAAGGAAATGAAAATTATAATATTTTGTTTGGTTTAAATTTATAAATGAAAAATAATTACTATAAGAAAATAATTAATAATATCAGTTATTAATGTAATGATGAGTTAGCTACCGAGAATCAAAATAGAATTTGAAAAGAAAATTAATCCTTTCCTTTTTCCTCTTTTGTTAAGAGTTCTTATGTGGAAAAAGATTTATCATTCAAGAATGATAGCATAATTGCTATTTAAATAATAAATAATAAATATATTAGTATAAAATCCAAGTTTATTTCTTCTTCTTTAATATTTATGTTAATAAATAATTTAAGAAAAATTCTAATTTGGATTTTTTCGTTTAATTGTTCTAATTAAAAGAATCTAGTCGTTACAAAATATTATTTTCGTTTGGATATGTCAGTCTCTTTAGGACAAAATACAATTTGATTACTATATCTCTACCAATGCAGTCATAAATTAAATCTTTTGATTCTATTAAATCAAATATTATAAATAAATCATCATTAATCCATATAATTACATCTAAAAAGTGATTAATTTTACATTTTAATAAGATTCAGACTTGTCTTCAAGAAAAATGTAAGAATCGTAACAATTCAAACACCATGTTTATGATAATTTATGAAAATTCTTAAAAACTTCATTATAGTTTGTGCTTAATTGTGATAAATGAACAATTGTCACAAACTTTAATGGGGGCATTTTTAGTGCTTGAAATGCATGTTCCCATGTTAATGTATGTTAGTGGCCATTTTCTGTTTTTCAATGATATTGTCTTATGTTTACCTTATAAATAGTTAGCTCCTCTACTCTATCCTATCTTATTGCTACATTTCTCTATTGCTCTCCCTTTTACCTCTTTTCTTTCACTCTCACTTTTCCTCAAATTTTCTTGAAAGATTTTTAACTTTTACTTTTCTAGTTGTGCAAATTAATAAAATTTATGATCTATAGCTAAGCTTGTTGTATCATGCAATTAACATGTCAAAAAACTCTTTTCTATACTCGCCTTATCTGATTGATCCTGTGCACACATCAATCCTTATAATGTATCCTCAAACTTCAATTCCTATTTGTATAGAAAGTAAATGTTTAAGGTAAATTGTAACACCCAACTATTTTTATTATTTTTATTTTATTTCATTTTTATTAATTCTATATAAATGTAAAATATGTATTAATTGAATTAAATTTATTTTAATGAAAATAATAATAATAATAAAAATAAAAAAGGGTAAAAATTATTCAGGAATTTAATTGAAAACAATTTTGGAAAAAAGGGGTGAAAATTTGGATTCTGTAGGTATTTTTGAAAGAAAAATAAAAAATCGGGGGTCAAAACATAATTTAAAAAAGTTGTGCCCGAGCCCGTTCTGCAGGAAGACGGCGAAGGGGACGCCTAAAGACTTTATAGTTATATTTATAGTTTTTATTTCGAGTATCTCTTTTAGTTAGTTTGTTCCTTTATGTTTTGAGTATGTTTGTGTAAGGGATGTTAATCAAAATTTTTATTACACTTCCGTATTTGAGATTTTTAATACATATATTTCATTTAAATTTCCGGGGCCGTTACAGTTGGTATCAGAGCTGCGTTCCTCGGACCCATCCCTTACACAATAATGCTTAGAGAAATATTCATCGATAAACCATTACTCAACCATTCCTTATGAAATGCAGGTGCAGAGAGATGAGGAGAGGAAGACCCCTACTAAACCGAGCGGCCCAGGATAATTCACTTCGGGAGGATGTAGACAGGCTATTTGAGATGATGAAAGGATTCATAGCTGCCCAGCAAGGGCGAGAGGAGAGAAGGGAGTTATCTGACCCTCCTCTACTACTGCAGGTTGAGCCTCCACTACAGTAGGCTGATCTCGAGCCACCCCGGCACGAGCCTGCTCCTCCACCGTACCACCCGGCACCACTGCTGTAGTACAACCCGGTGCCCCAGCCACGGTACTACCCGTCACCGCCACAGCACGACTCAGTGCCCCCAGCATATCAGTAGGTGCCACCACAGGACCTCTCAGTCTATCCCCTGCCGGGTCCAGTCCCTCCTCCACGGGACCCCGCTCCTTCCTTGATCGACCCGGGCTACGTAGAGAGGTACAGGAGACTGAACCCCTCCACCTTTGCAGGGGGAATCCTCTTTTGAAGAGGCCCAGTACTGGCTGGCGAAGACTGAGAGAGCTTTCAGGAACTTGGAAGTAGTTCCTGAGCAGAGAGCTGCCCTTGCTTCCTACATGCTGGTACGGGAAGCAGGATGTTGGTGGGAGCTCAAGCAGACCACCCTGCCTACACCAGTCAGTTGGGAGTAGTTCCTAGCGGCCTTCCATGCGCAGTATCTCCCTAAGCACATCCGACACCTAAAGGAAACTGAGTTTGTTCAACTAGTTCAAGGAAACATGACAGTATCAGAATATGCTCGTAAGTTCTTAGAGCTGGGCCGATACTCCCCGGAGACATTGATGGATGAGGGCCGAAAAGCCAGGAGATTCCAGTCGAGTCTCCGCCCAGAGATCAGGCAACACTTGTTAGTACTGGAGCTCAAGACATATTAAGCAGTCCTAGCAAAGGCACAGATCGTGGAAAGAAGCTTCAGCACCCGTCCTCAGCCAGAAAGGAGTTCCCGACCCTCAGCTCCGTTCCGCAGGCCAGCACCTACTGCGCCTGCCCAACCAAATAAGAGGCCCAGACCAGCCATCTAGGCCCCTCTCAGGCTCCAGGGGCAGCACGTGGGAAGATCTGTCAGCACTGCGGCAGAGATCACGGGGACTGACCCTGCTACCGCCTCAACAACACTTGTCGCATTTGTGGCAGTGTCCAGCGTTATGCAAGAGAATGCCTGAGGAACCAAAATCAAGGGAGGCCTCCTATCTAGGGCAGAGCTTACAACCTTATCCAACAGGATGCCGACGCCGACCCGGATGTAGTACAGGGTATGTATGCTATCTATGACCATATTGCTCATGTTTTATTTGACACTGGTGCATCGCACTCTTTTGTTTCACATGCTTTTGCTTCCAAAATTAATGTATCACCTGACAAACTCGATTCATTGTTGTTTGTGTCTACTTCCGGGGGTGAAACACTACTAGGGGAAGCTATCTATAGGGCTTGTGCCGTGGAGATAGCAAATAGGAAACTTAGTGTAGACCTGATAGGGTTAGACACGGGGGATTTTGATGTAATCTTAGGAATGGATTGGCTAGCGGCGTATCACGCCACCATTGATTGCTTTAACAAGAAAGTTGTATTTAATCCTCCTAACGAGGAGCCATTTACAAATTAATAAAATTATTCAGTACTTATTCCTTGATGGCAAGTTTTCTTAACTTCTAGTGCCTTAATCTTGCTGTTTTCTCTAATTAGGCAAGTCCAAGAAGGAAATTTGTATTCAAGAGATTTCGGTAGTCCGAGACTTCCCAGATGTGTTTCCGGACGAACTGCCCGGTCTGCCAGTGGACAGAGAAGTCGAGTTCACTATAGACCTACAGCTAGGTACCCAACCCATTTTGGTTGCTCCTTACCGCATGAACTGCATTGAGATGGAAGAGCTGAGGAAACATATCACTGAATTGCAAGACAGTGGTTTTATTAGACACAATGTGTCCCCTTAGGGTGCTTGAGTCACTTTTGCAAGAAAGGGAGATGGAATGTTGAGACTGTGCATTGATTACAGAGGATTGAATAAGGTTACGATAAAAAACAAGTATCTCCTTCCCCGGATTGGTGACCTCTTTGATCAGCTGCAGGGTGCACAGGTCTTCTCTAAAATAGACCTACGATCAGGTTACCATCAGGTGAAGATAAGAACAGAAGACATCTCCAAGACGGCCTTCCGAACCAAGTACGGACACTATAAGTTCCTGGTCATGCCATTTGGGCTAACCAATGCCCCGGAAATCTTTATGGATCTGATGAACAGGGTCTTCAGAGAGTTCTTGGATCAATTTGTCATCGTGTTCATCGATGATATCTTAGTCTACTCAAAAAGCAGAGAAGAACATGCTCACCATCTTGCCCAAGTTTTGCAGGTCCTTAGAAACAAGAAGTTATATGTGAAGTTGAGTAAGTGTGGATTATGGCTTGAGCAGACCGCCTTCCTAGGACACATCATATCGAAGGAAGGGGTATCAATGAACACCGAAAAGGTTGAAGCGGTACTTAGCTGGGAGAAGCTGACATCAATTAAGAAAATCTGTAGCTTCCTGGGAATGACAGGTTATTACCGCAAGTTCGTTGAAGGATTCTCCAGTCTAGTAGCTCCTCTAACCCGACTCACAAAGAAGAATGCCAAGTTCGAGTGGAATGAAGACTGCGAAAGAAGTTTTTCAGAATTAAAGAAGCGGTTGATCACTGCACCCGTGCTGGCTTTACCGAATGGATTGGGAGGATATACAATTTATAGTGATGCCTCCTATCTGGGCCTGGGTTGTGTCCTAATGCAGCATGGAAAGGTTATAGCATACGGGTCCAGACAGTTAAAGAATCATGAGAAGAACTATCCCACCCATGACTTGGAGCTTGCCGTAATAATTCACGCCTTAAAAACCTGGCGCCATTATTTGTACGGAGAGACCTTTCAGATCTATACCGATCATAAGAGTTTGAAACACATATTCACTCAGAAGGATCTCAACATGCGTCAGAGAAGGTGGATGGAACTCCTTAAGAACTATGATTGTGACATCTTATACCATCCGGGTAAGGGCAACGTGGTAGCAGATTTTCTCAGCAGGAAAAGTGCAGGTATCTTAACCCATTTGATGGTTTTAGAATGCAGACCAATTGGGGCCACGTAACAACTTCGACTTCATAATCTGAAGAGAGTCACATATTTGGGCTGCCTGACAGTCCAGCCCGAGTTAATCCAGAGAATGAGGGAAGCCCAGACAGTTGACCCCGCCCTGGTAGCCCACAAGAAGGATGCAGAACAGGGAGGGAGCTCAGAATTCTGAATCTCTACCGATGGATTACTTCGTTTCCAAGACAGGGTGTGTGTCCCAGATGACAGTGAGTTAAAAAGAGACATCATGACAGAGTCCCATAGCTTGAAGTTTGCCATGCATCCAGGAAACACCAAAATATACCAAAGCATGCGACCCCGGTTTTGGTGGCATGGGATGAAGAGAGACATAGCTGACTTTATATCTAAATGCTTGGTATGTTAGCAGGTCAAGGCAGAGCATCAGCACCCAGGTGGGTTACTTCAGCCTTTACCGATCCCGGAGTGGAAGTGGGAACCTATCACCATGGACTTCGTATCGGGGCTACCCAAGGCACGTTCAGGACATGATGCCATATGGGTAATCGTTGACCGACTTACCAAGTCTTCCCACTTCCTAGCCATCAGGAAGACCGATTCATTGGACAAGTTGGGAAGGATGTATATCTGGGAGATAGTCAGATTGCATGGGGTTCCAGTGACAGTAGTATCCGACAGGGATCCCAGGTTCACTTCTCGGTTTTGGAGTAGCTTGCAGCAAGCTATGGGAACAAAGCTGTCTCTTAGTACCGCCTTCCATCCCCAGACTGATAGACAATCAGAAAGGACAATTCGTACGCTTGAGGATATGCTCTGAGCTTGTGTCCTGGACTCTAGGGGCCATTGGGACGACCATCTTCCCCTGATAGAGTTTGCCTATAACAACAGCTACTAAGTAAGCATCGGCATGGCTCCATATGAGGCGTTATATGGGTTCCAGTGCAGATCACCGATTTGTTGGGAGGAAGTGGGTGATAGAAGATTGTTCAGCCCAGAGTTGGTAGAGGAGACCACGTCCAAAATAGTTAAAATCAGAAAGAATATTCAGACAGCTCAGAGTAGGCAGAAGAGTTATGCAGATACTTGGAGGAGAGACCTAGCGTTTGAGAAAGGCGACCGGGTGTTTCTTAATGTCACTCCTTTCAAGGGAATTAGTAGGTTTGGCAGGAGGAAAAAATTAAACCCCCGATATATTGGACCCTTTAAAATCTTAGATAGGATTGGTACTGCTGCCTCCAGAGCTCTCCAGAGTCCACAACATGTTCCACGTATCCATGCTACGTAAGTACAACCCGTACCCTTCTCATGTCTTGGCTCATGAATCGCTTCCGCTCCAAGAGGACTTGTCTTATGAAGAAGTACCAGTCGGTATCACGGATTAAAAGAGCAGAATACTCCGCAACCGAAAAATATCATTTGTAAAGGTCGTGTGGCAGAACCACACGCCCAGGGAGGCTACCAGGGAGCTAGAATCAGAATTTAGAGCCCAGTATCCCCATTTGTTCGACCAAGAGTAAGAGGCAAATTTGGGGGACCAAATTTCTTTAAGGGGGGAGAGTTATAACACCCAAGTATTTTAATCTTATTCTTATTATTATTATTATTATTTTCTATTTCCCTTTTTTTGTATTTGAATTTTTTAGATTTTTAATTAATTTAATTTGATTTAATTTAATTTAATTGAATGAAAATAAAAATAATAATAATGATAAAATTGGGTAAAAATATTATTTGGATTTAATTGAAATTGATTTTGGAAAAAATGGGTGAAAATTTGGATTTTGGAGGTGTTTTTGAAAAGAAAATCAGAAACTGGGGGTCAAAACAAAATTTAGAAAAGTTGTGCCACATCAGCACCCATGTCAGCAGCCACGTCAGCGGCCCGGTCAGCAGCCCCGACCAATCAGGATACGCCGCGTGGCAAGGAAATGCTGATTAGGGGACGAGCCACGTGGGTGATCCGCATTCGTGCGATCGGACGGCCCAGATCCGTTCCCGCGCGCACGGACGGCCCAGATTGGATTGCGATGGACGGCCCAGATTTAATCTCAATTAAATCGCGATCGAACAGTTCAGATTTAATCTTGATGGACGGTTGAGATTAAAAGGCAAAGGGTATAAATAACCCCACCCACACCTGACCACAAAACCCTAGCCGCTAGTGCCTCGCCGGAGAAGAAGAACCAGACGTCGGAGGAGCCGGCCGCCGCCACCCGCTGCCGCATCGGGGAAGTTTTTGACCGCCGATCGAGGTAATTTTCTCCCCCTGGCTTGTTTTTCGATGCTGAGTCCGCCTATGGCCAAACTAGAGCCAAACCACCGGCCAAACAGCCGAAAAACCCAGCCGAAGTCCAGCGGTGCCGGTGCGTCCCCCCTCTATTTTTGTCTCCGATGAGGCCCTTCCCAGCCTCCATTCGATGCAAATTTTATACCACTGTGATCACCGTTCTTTTCTCTACAGATTGATCGGAGCCAAACATCAAAACGCGACTCACGCCGGAGGAGCCGCCGCACCCGAAAGCACCGCCGCCGGTAAGTTTCAGTTTTTCATGATTTTTTGGCCCACCGAGGGCCCTAGGGTTGTTTTATCACAGGGATCGATGCAAGTGTGGCCGAATTCGACCGAAAACGGTCAAAAATGGCCAACCCGAGGTGAATCGCTGCCGCTTGCGGCGGCGCCGTCGCCGGAGCACGGCGGAGCCGCCGTGCCGAAATACCGATATTGTCTGAAAGGGGGCCCTAGGTCTGATTTGGGATTTTTTGAGACACTTGCAGGTACTGGTAGTGCGTTTCAATTTTCTAAAAAAAAATTCAGGGAAATTAGGGACAGCCTGTAGGCACATTGTAGAGTCGAATTCATACCCCGAAATAAGTAAGGACCCCTCACCCTATTTCCTATCACGGTATTAAAGCTAAATAAATAATTAAACTATACTGTGTGACTTTATAGATGTGTAATTGATTAAGGTTGCCAATGGAGCCCGAGTCTAATACAGTGTTGGTCTGTTATTGTTTGATCTAATTTTCAATATTAAATGCAGCATGATGTTTGATGTAATTATGTTATGGTCTCGTATGCATGAATCATGGTTTCTTTTATTATGGTTTGTATTATGGTGAACCCGATACTGTGTTGTCTTATTTGGTGTCAATTACTGGTTTACATTTGTGTATGATTGGATGATTGAGATCAAGGAAAAAGGCAAAAAGGTTATGTGAATTGATAAATGGATAATGTGGACAGCCTGACTAGATATCCTGGGAGATGGTGGACGGACCGAGTCCGTAGGGAACCCTACCGGGAACGTGATCTCTCATACTTGACAGGGTATGGACACCTTATGTGTTTTGGCGTCCATACTGGACGGGATATTGAGGTTCATGGTTTTGGCGCCCATACCGGACGGGGTATGGGAACGGCCCTGGAATCAGGTTGTAAATGTTAATAGTTCACGTGTAGCGGGGACCCCTATGGATCCCCAGGGATTCTAGTAGGCTGGTAAAAGAGGAAATCTGTTTTCTGATGATTGAAATGTAAATGTATGATATGTGTTATGTTATAAAGTGTGTATGATTTCATGATATTATAAGGTTATTGTTTTCATCTGTTGTTTTCATAGATCTTACCGAGGTAAGTGGATAGTAAAGGTTTTTATGTTAATAAACGAGTTCGTTATAAATTATGTTCCATTGGTCATTTTTGTTTTCTACCCACTTTTACTTCCGTGGCGGTAAGATAGTGTGAAGTCTTTACTGGGTTGGTGTAACTCATCCCTTATTTAACAATTTCAGATCCGGAAGACGTTGTTCCCGAGCCCGTTCCGCAGGAAGACGGCGAAGGGGACGCCTAAAGACTTTATAGCTATATTTATAGTTTTTATTTCGAGTATCTCTTTTAGTTAGTTTGTTCCTTCATGTTTTGAGTACGTTTTGGTTATTGTGTAAGGGATGTTAATCAAAATTTTTATTACGCTTCCGCATTTGAGATTTTTAATACATATTTCATTTAAATTTCCGAGGCCGTTACACTTTTGATTCTATTGGATAAAATATTATAAATAAATCATCATTAATCCATATAATTACATCCTTCTTGAGGTAATATTTTATTTTGCATATTTTATGAAATTTATTTTCATATATATCTTTTTCTCTTATAGATTTTGTAAAAATTTTAATTGAATTTAAATTTACAGACTTATACAGTATAAAATATTCTATATTTTTAATTAATGTTAAACTTACAAATTTTAAATAGAACATAAGAGTTTTAACTACTATCATATTGTTATAATTCCTTATAATTATCAATGCCTATAATTATGCAGCGGGCAAAATAGATTTTCAATGAAGTAAAACTCATGCTGTATAAACATGCAAATTTAAATTCAGTTAAAATTTTCACAAAGTCCAAAAGAAAAAAGATAGCCATGAAAATAAAATTTTACAATATATATAAAATAAAATATTACCTTAAGAAGGATTTTCATTTTTTCCTTCACTAATGAGAATTCATGTTTGATTGCATCTAATGCTTCCATGCACTTTTTATTCAAAAAAAAAAATTTAAAAAAAAACTCAGCAAAGAGATATATTAGTAATATCTACAATAAAAGAAAGTATAAAATTCATTTACTACATGAATATATAAAAACTGTTAATTGATTTATGATGTCAATTGTATATAAAAGCTTACCCTTCCTTACTCTTTTTATCAAATGCCTTGACAAATTCCTCACATTTCAATGCCATTTGACAAGCGCGAAGGCTGCAATTAATATCAGCTAATTATTTTTTAAAAGACGAAAATTTGGTACATCTATTAATTAAGTTATATGCATCAATCATAATACAATACAAATAATCTCCAAGTAAGAATATACATAAAAATACAATTTGACTCTAGATTAGTCAAGTGATATACACTAATTACAATACAATACAAATAACTTTCAAATTATGATACACATAAAAATACAATCTGACTCGAACTTATAATCTCTTGTAAAAGAAGAAACACATCAACTATTAAACTAATTATTTAATTAATTAAGTATACACATATTTAGTTAATTAAATTAATAATTATTTATCTTTTGGTAGATATCTAAGTAATTTTATCCTTATCTATAAGAGTATGAGTTCAAATTAGACTATACATCTCATGATATATCATTTAACGATTAAAATGTATGAATTTTTAGTTGCAAAAATTGTACTTGAGAATTTTTATTACTAAATATATATTATAAGATCAATAATAACACACATAAATACTCATAATTAAAGAGTTTTGAGCTGTGATGATTAGTATTACTTATATACCTTGAGGAGGCTCCTTTATTCTTGATGCGAAGTGCATAAATCTTAGGGAAATCCGCATAAGATAATTTGTCCTTGCGAATTAAGAGAAGAAGATCAAATAATTAAAACCCATCAATTAATCAAATATGGTTAATAACTACTCAAATCTATATTAAGATATATATTATGTACACATACAAAGCTTTATCTATGTCTGATAAGGTGATTTCAGATTCATCCACGAAGGTGGAAAGAAAATCATAGAAATAATTAGGACTGCAACTAAAATCTCCTTTCATTTCATACATTGCTATAAGAAAGTAATCTACCATATCCTTTAACAAAAATCTAATGCAAAGCAATCAACAACATTAATATATATACATGATCGGTAAATAAATAAAAGAAAAATAGATCAATTGTTAAGCACTAAACCTCTTGTTCCATCGAGTGGATCATATAGAGGAGTTATGTGCTTTGATCCTCCTATTTGAAATGATTGGATAAGGGCTGTAACAACCCATACCTCCATAGGGAGTCAGGGTACCGTAAGAACTTATATTCCTAGCATTCAGAGGCCCCCATGTTTTTATGAAACCTTATTTTCCATTGAGATGTCTTGTTTATTGACTTTAGGAACTGTTCACGCTTTTTACTACAAGTTCTGTGAACTCATCATATTCGTAAGTGCACAATTGGAAACCTACAAGATGTTGTGTATGATGTATAATTGTGTATTCATAGTTACTTATATGTAGATGCAGATTTTATGCATGCTAATTATCGAGTTATAAATGTGTGTGACGCATATATATATAGATGTATAATTGTAGGTTGTGCAACGAGTTTACGTATGAGTGTACAATTTGTATGTGTCTACTTATGGAATGCATATATGCCTTGTGTGAACATACAAGTATATTTATGTTGTATGTGTTGCGTGTTTATATATATACTTATTTGAGTCAATAAATATGCATATAAATTGTATATATTGTGCTTATTGTATAGGCTTGTTGATGCATAATATATATATGATATATAAGTAGGTGCATGTCTGAGTAGGTCATCTAGTGGCGAATTTGATCAGTAAAGGAATAACATAAGAATTTTTAAAAGATGGAAAAATCGATTTAACCAGTACCATAAGGGGGTGTGTGTGTAGCTTTTTGGCGTATGATCGTGGTGAACCCTACCCGTGGATATGGCTTTAAGCAGACGTGGCAAAACAATAAGAACTAATAGCTGTATGCTATGTACTACAAACTGTGAACTGAACTGTAACGTATTCACGTGGTAAATGGGATCCTTACTGCCTTTATTGATGCCGATGGAAACAACATTGCGCGGTGAAACTATTTTTAATAAAACATAAGCTAATAGGAAGTCATGAGTGAAGTTTACGATACCGAAATACTGAATTGATATCTATTGAACTGTTTACTGCTTAAATTGTGATACTGATATCGAATTATGCTATTTATGAAACTATTATGCCCTGAGTTATGATACTGAAATAAGAAATTCTGAATGGTTACTGAATGAACTGATTTAGAAAATTTAGTGATTGAGTGTGCACATGCCGTTGTTATGGCCACTACCCCTTTTCCATATTGAGACCGTGAAGCTCACCACAATTCACACCCCCCAATGCATATTAGTCTAGATCAAGAGTAAGTTCAAGGTCAAAGGAAGACTTTGAAGAATCTTTAGTAACAGTTAGAGATCATTTTGTAAAGTTAGTTAATTATATGATAGCGATATAATGTAAAGAATCTTGTAAGCCTCATGTCTTGTAATTCCATATAGGGATGATAGAATCTTAGGTTTTTGTTTATTGCTATGTAAATTTATCAAGCTATATGTGTGGAGTAACACTCATTTCTCCACGAAGAAGGTCATTTTGCTCAAGCAAGTCAATAAAAAACTTAGGCTCATGAATAAATATATATCTTTCAATAAACCTTGCTACATTTCTTGCTAAGTTATGTACTATTCGATTAAACTTTTTAATCTAACTAAGAAAAAAAGAAACAAAATATGGAATGAAAGCTTAAACATCCTCAAGTAACAACCCTAACTTCAGAAAAATATTCATGAAGTATAAAATTTGTATCTGGTACCTTTAATAAGGGTCCTATTACAGGTAGAAATTAGACTATAGATGATATAATTTTAGTGGTTGATTCAGACTGTCACAAAAGTTCAAATGTTGCTAGGTAATATGCGACGAATAAAGGAACTCGTGTGTCCATTTCGTGCCCACCCTATCTATTTCTTTACTTGATAAAAAAACTTGTTTAACTATTGCATCAACAAGAAGAAGTACCAAAAAAAAATTTAAAAAAAAATAGTTCAACTTTATCTTAAAACCTAAAGAAAATATGATCTACTTTGTTGCAAAATACCAAAGCTTTTATCTTTATGTTGGTTGCATTTCATTGTAGTCACCATCAATTGCCTCTAATTATTCACTAAAGCATCAATTCTCATAAGTTGTCGTCAAATACTATATTTTAAACAATAGATATATATAATTCAATTCATTTATTTATTATAAAATTATAATTCATTCAAATTAGGTTCTACTTTATTATTTGATTGAAGTATAAATTTAGTAGTATTTGTTTTTAGTACTGAATCAACTATGATTTTTTTAAGGAAAAATCATTATTCATTAACAATAAAAAACATCATGCTCAAGTAACTAAAGCAAAAACTTAGGAGGTTCATGAACAGTTTATCTATCTTTTAGAAGTCCTTACTCATCTCTAACTAAGCAATGTATTATTCTTCTAATACTTTTGAATCCAACTAAGAAGAAAGGAAAGAAAATGCAGAATGAAAGCTTAAACATCCTCAAGTAATAACCTAAACTCAGAGAAATATTCACAAAGTATAAAATTTATACTTGGTATAAAATTTGCCATATAACTAAGTAAAATAAAATCTATACTACATTAAATTTTAGGACAAAAAATTTGTCTCTTAATGCGACGTAACATTAAAAAAAAAAAGAAAACACTAAAACCTTAAGATTTAGATGTAGCACTGCAGTTTTAGAGCATTATTAAGACCTAATACATGGAAACCTTATAGTTGTCTTAAGATAGGTCAAAGACATGAGAACAATTTTAAAACCCCACACAACCTTTTGGCAAAGCTATCTTGAAACCTCATAGGTATCTCAAAATAACTCTAGAAGCCAAAAGTTTTCTTATCCTAAACTACCCTTGAACCTTAGCATTGTTTATCCCAAATTTGGTAACGAGTCTTAAAGCACTACACAAGGACCCATGAGTTTCCCAAATTTATGTTAATTTAAAAGAGTGCGCTTGCGCTTGCAATGGGTGGTGCTTGTTTCCAACTGCATCAACATTCATACCCCATTTAGTGAAAAGAAGTAATAATAATAATAATAATAATAAAGATTTTCAAATCAAAATCAACAATGTTTTATATTTAAAAAAAATAGTTTTATTTTTCATTAAAATGTAAACTTTACATCTTTAGTGAAACTTAAACTCGTAAATCTTAAATAAAATACAAAAGTTTTAACAACTACCATATTGTTATAATTCATTATAATTGTTAATAGCTATAATTATGTAGTCAACAAAACAGGTTTTCAATTAAGTAAAACTCATTCTGTATAATTCTACAAATTTAAATTCAGTTAAAATTGTCATAAAATCCATAAGAGAAAAAATATATATATGAAAATAAAATTTTGCAAAATATATAAAATAAAATATTACCTTAAGAAGGATTTTTATTTTTTTCTCCATCAATGTGAATTCATTTTTAATTACATCCAATGCCACTACGCACCTTTTTTTAAAGAAAAAAAACACAATAAAGAGATATGTTAATTGATTTATGATGTCAATTATGTATGAAAGCTTACCCTTTCTTACTCTCTTCATCAGATGCTTTGATGAATTCCTCACATTTCAGTGTCATTCGACAAGCAGCAAGGCTGCAATTAAAATAAGCTAATTATTTTTTTAAAATAAAAATTGTGCAAATCTATTGATTAAGTTATATACATCAATCATAACACAATACGAATAATCTTCAAGTAAGAATGCACACAAAAGTACAGTTTCACACGAGATTAATTATGGAAAATACACTACTTGCAATTCAATATAAGTAACTTTCAAATGATAATACAGACGAAAGTATAATCTGACTCGAACTTATGATCTCTTATAAAAGAAGAAATGCATCAACTATTAAACTAATTAATTAATTAATTAAGTATACACATATACCAATCAAATATATATATATTCGGCTAATAGATATTTTGTTAATTAAATTATTAATTATTTATCTATTGGGTGGATGCCTATATACTTTTATCCTTATCTATAAGAGTATGAGTTCAAATCAAACTATACATCTTATGATATATCATTTAACTATTAAAATGTATGAATTTTTACAAACAAAAATTGTACTTGAGAATTTTTATTATTAAATACATATTATAAGATCAATAATAACACACATAAAGACTCCAAATTAAAGAGTTTTGAGTTGTGATGATTAATATTAATTATATACCTTCAGGTGGCTCCTTTGATGTTGAAACAAAGTTCATAAATGTTAGGAAAATCTGCACCAGATACTTTGTCCCTGCAAATTAAGAGAAGAAGACTAAATAATTAAAACCCATTAACTAATCAAACGTGGTTAATAACTACTTAGATCTATATCGAGATAGATATTATGTACACATATAAAGCTTTAGCTATATCTGATAAGGTAATTTTAGATTCAACTAGGAAGGTGGAAAGCATATTAGAGAAATAATTAGGACTGCAATTAGGTACTCCTTTCATTTTAGATGCTATTCCAAAAAAGTAATCAACCATACTCTTTAACAAAAATTGAACGCAAATCAATCAACAATATTGATATATATATATGATCGGTAAATAGATAAGTGAAAAATAAATAAGATATTGAGCATTAAACATCTTGTTCTATCGAGTGGATCATGTCGAGGAGCTGTGTGCTTCGATCCATCCTATTCGAAATGATTAGAGAAGAGAAAAATGGTTTTGCTGAGAGGAGAGAGATTGTTTTTTATTTTTTTGAATTTACAGTGCTACCGAAGTGGCAGAGAGTTATAATGAGTTTTGTATTTATAATAGATTTCTAATAATCTAGTGATTAATACTTAGGTTATCAATATTGTATGCATTAATGAACCAGCATATTTTTAAATTTTGTGTTCTGAGTTTTTTGATTAATCTTGCCAACAGTTTTATGAGAAAAACTATTTTGTTTAAAAAAGAAGAGTTTAATTTAATCCATTTTAATGTTGTATAAACAACAAAGATGGTTTTTCTCTGAATAAATTACTTCAACTTATAGAAGGCATTATATTGGCACCATTGAGAACAGTTAATTACTGTTAAAAATTAGACAATAGACAATAAAATTTTACCAACGAATTTATATTGTCATAAAAAGTAAAAATGTCGCAACATAAATTTGCGGCAAATAGAGGAAACCACTTATCCATTTTATGCACAACCCGTCCATTTCTTTATTTGAAAAAAAAATTATTTAACTTTTATATTGACAAAAAGAAATACAAAAGAAACCAGAAATAAAATAGTTTACCTTTATGTTCTAAAATCTAAAGAAAACTCAATCTCCTCTGTTGCAAAACACCAAAACTTCTCTCTCTTTGTTAGTTGCATCTTATTGCAATCATCACCCATCATCTCTCATCATTCATTGAAGTATCAATTTTCCTTATCAGTCGTTAAATACTGTATTTTAAACAGTAAATTTACATTACTTGATTCGCTCATTTGTATGAAATTAATTTTTTTAATTTAAATCATACTTTATTATTTGACAGAACTATAAATTTAGCCGTGTTTCTTTCTAGCACTGTTTCTCAGCAAACAATGTAGGTCAGTACAATAACATCCAATATAACATTTACTTTTTCCTTTTTAAAAAAAATCATGGATAAAAACCATTCTTCTTAAACAAGTGAACAAAAAACTATGACTCATGAATAACTATATATCTTTCAAAAGTCCTTATTACATCTCTGGCTATATTATATACTATCTGATTACACGTTTACGCCCAATTAAGAAAAAGAGAAAGAAAATGTTGAATGAAAGCTACTTTTAAATACAACTAAAAATTAGACAATAAATGACACAATTTTAGCACGTGATAGAGGTTGTCACTAAAAGTCAAAATATCGCTAACTAAATATACATCAAATAAAGGAAGCAACTTGTCCATTTCATGCATAACCTGTCCATTTCTTTACTTGAAAAAAAATTATTTAACTTTTCTATCAGCAACAAGGAATACATAAGAAGTTGGAAATAAAATAGTTCATCTTTATGTACTCAAACATAAAGAAAATTTGATCTCCTCTACTATAAGACATCAAAGTTTCTATCTTTGTATTAGTTGCATCTCATTGTAGTCGCCATCAATCACCTCTCATTATTTATTAAAGCATCAATTCTCCTGATCAATTGTCAAATACTGTATTTTAAATAGTAAATGTACAGAGCCTTTATCATAGATATAGTAGATAGAAAATTGAGTATGGACCTAATAGAGATTGACATGGGGGACTTTGATGTAATCCTAGGAATGAACTGGTTAGTGGTGTATCACGCCACCGTAGATTGTTTTCATAAGAAACTTGTATTCAACCCTCCTAATGAAGATCATTTACAAATTAATAAAATTCTTTAAACATTATTCCCTCATGGAAATTTTTCCTATTATTAAGTGTTTTAACTCGGCTGTTTTTGCCAACTAGCCAAACCTAAGAAAGAAATTTGTATTCGAGAGATTCCGGTAGTTTGAGACTTCCTGGATGTGCTCCCGGCTGAACTACCTAGATTGCCAGTGGACAGAGAAGTTGAATTCACCATAGATCTTCAACCAGGTACCCAGCTTATTTCGGTTGCGCCTTACTGCATGAGTCGTGTTGAGATGGAGGAGTTAAGAAAACATATCAACGAATTGCAGGATAGTGAATTCGTCCAACATAGTGTATCCCCTTGGGGTGCCAGAGTCACATTTGTAAGGAAGGAGGATGAGATGTTAAGGTTATGTATTGACTATAAAGGACTGAACAAGGCCACGATCAAGAACAAGTACCCCCTCCCCCAGGATCGATGACCTTTTTGATAAGTTACAGGGTGTCCAGGTCTTCTCCAAAATAGATATGCATTTAGGTTACCATCAGGTAAAGATCAAGGTAGAAAACATTCCCAAAACAGCCTTTCGAACCAAGTATGGACACTATGAGTTCTTGGTCATGCCATTTAAACTAACCAACGCACCAGCCATCTTCATGGATTTGATGAACAGGGTTTTCAGATAATTCCTGGATCAGTTCTCATTATATTTATCGATGACATCTTGGTCTATTCAAAAAGCAGAGAGGAACATGCTCACCATCTGACTTAGGTTTTGCAGGTTCTCAGAGAAAAGAAGTTGTTTGCAAAGCTGAATAAGTGTAGGTTCTGGCTCAAGCAGACTACCTTCCTAGAGCACATCATATTAAGGGATGGAGTGTTAGTGAATCCTGAAAAAGTTGAGGCAGTGCTCGGTTGGGAAAAATTAACCTCGGTCAAAGAAATTCATAGCTTCTGGGAATGATAAGTTATTACCGTAGATTTGTGGAAGGATTTTCTAGTCTAGCTACTCCTTTGACTCGGCTCACAAAGAAGAATCTCAAGTTTGAGTGGAACGAGGATTGTGAAAGGAGTTTTTTTAGAGCTAAAGAAGCAGTTGACTACCACACCTGTGTTGGCCTTACCGAATGGGACAGGTGAATATACAGTTTATAGTGTTCCCTCCTACCTGGGGTTGGGTTGTGTTCTGATGCAGCATGAAAAGGTCATAGCTTATGGGTCTAGACAGTTGAAGAGTCATGAGAAGAACTACCCCACCTATGACTTAGAACTTGCCACGATTATCCACGCCTTGAAGACTTAGTGCCATTACTTGTATAGGGAGACCTTTAAGATCTATACCGACCATAAGAGCTTAAAACACATATTCACTCAAAAGGATCTCAACATGCATCAGAGATGATGGATAGAACTCCTCAAAGAGTACGATTGCAACATCTTCTATCACTCGGGTAAGGACAACGTGGTAGCTGACGCACTCAGCAGAAAAAGTGTAGGTATATTAGCTCACCTAATGGTTTTAAAATGCAGGGCAATAGGGGCCGCACAACAAGTACAACTTCAGGACCTGAAGAGAGTCACATGTTTGACCCACTTGACTGTTCAACCTGAGTTGATCTAGAGAATAAAGGAAGCCCAATCTGCTAATTTCACCCTAGCTACCCTCAAGAAAGATGCAGAATATGGAGTTAATTTAGAAATTTGAGTCTTTGTCAATGGATTGCTTAGATTTTAGGATATCGTGTGTGTTCTAGGTGACAGTGAGCTAAAAAAGGGACATTATGACAGAGGCCCATAACTCAAAGTTTGCAATGCATCCCAGAAGTACTAAGATGTATCAAAGTATGCGACCCCGATTTTGACCCCGATTTTGGTGGAATGGGATGAAAAGAGATGTGGTTGACTTTTTTTCTAAGTGTTTGGTATGTAAGCAAGTCAAGGCAGAGCATCAATGCTCAGGTGGGCTACTTCAGCCGTTGCCAATTCCAGAGTGGAAGTGGGAAAATATCACAATGAATTTTGTAACAGGATTGCCTAGGGGACGCTTAGGACATGATGCCATTTGGGTAATCGTTGATTGGCTCACCAAGTCTTCCCACTTCTTAGCCATCAGGATGACCGAACCCTTGGACAAGGTAGCAAGAATGTATATCCTGGAGATAGTCAGGTTACATGGAGTGCCAATGACAGTAATGTCCAACAGGGACCCCAGGTGCACTTTTCGGTTCTGGCCTAGTTTTCAGCAGGCCATGGGAATGAAACTGTCCCTTAATATTGCATTCCACCCTTATACTAATGGACAATTAGAAAGGACGATCCACACACTAGAGAATATGCTCTGAGCTTATTTTCTTGGCGTCGGGGGCTATTGGTATGATCATTTACCCCTAATAGAGTTTGCCTACAATAATAGCTACCAAGTAAGTATCCGCATGGCTCCGTATGAGGCATTGTATGGCCGCCCATGCAGATCGCCGATCTATTGGGAAGAGGTGGGTGATAAAAAATTGTTCGGTCCAGATCTTGTGGAGGAGACTATAACTAAAATAGTTAGGATCAAGAAGAACATCCAGACAACTTAGAGCAGGCAGAAGAGTTATGCGGATACTCGGAGGAGGGATTTGGAATTTGACAAAGGTGATTGGGTCTTCCTTAAGGTCACTACAGACTGGCAATGCCTCCATAACTTTCTAGGTTCCATAATATGTTTCATGTGTCCATGCAATGCAAGTACAAACCTGAATTCCTCTCATGTCTTGGCCCACGAGTCTCCTTCACTCAAGGAGGATTCGTCCTACGAGGAGGTACTAGTCGGTATTGTGGACTGAAAGAGTAGAGTACTTCACAACTGGGAAATTCCCTTTGTTAAGGTCCCATGGCAGAATCACGCACAGGGAGAGGCCACATGGGAGCTAGCATAAGACTTTAGAGCCCAGTATCCCTAACTGTTTGATTGAGTGAGGGAGAGATAAATTTGAGGGACTAAACTTCTTTTAAGGATGGGAGAGTTATAATACCCAGAATTAATTTTAAAATACTTAAAATTAATGTATAAAATATAATTTTTAAATTTATGAATTTTTATTTAATGTAAAAATTAAGAAAAATAGGTGGAGGATGAAATAGAAAATAATTTTGGGAAAAAGGGGTGAAAACTTGGGTTCTGAGGGTATTTTTGAAAGCAAAATTAGAAACTAGAGGTCAAAATATAATTTAGAAAAAATGTGCCACGTAAGACTGCCCAGTCAGCAGCCTCGATGAATCGTAGCGCGCCGCGTGGAGAAGAAGAATCAGTCACTGAGAAGGGAGCCAACCGTCACCCGCCGCCGTGCTAGAGCCATCTCCGACCGCAAACAAAGGTAAAAATTATTCCAATCCCTCGAAATTTGAATTTGAACACCCCCATGTCCAAATCAGAGTAAAAGAATAGGCAGATGAGCCAGAAACTGCGGGTAAAGCCCGTTGCCGCCGCTGCGGGAAAAATAAAAAATTTCCTCTGATGAGGTCCTTCCTGATTCTCATTTTGTGCAATTTTTCCACTATTGTATTCACCATTTTTTTCCACAGGTTGGCCAAAGAAAAATGCCCAATTGCGAAGATGAGCCGGTGGAGCCGCTGTACTAGAAAACCCTGCCATTGGAAGCTTCTATTTTTTGACTTTGTTTGGCCAACCGAGGCCCCTTAACATGTTTTCTTGTAGAGATGAGTACAAAACTGGCTTAAATCAGTTAAAACTGGCCAAAAAAGGCAAGTCCGAGGTAAATCACCGTTGTAAGCAGTGCGCCGGAGCACAGCGACACCACCGTGCCAGAATTTTAAAATTGGCCAGAAAGGGTTTGTAACACCGATTTTAGGTTTTTTGGGGGTATTTCAGGTATTTGGAGCGTGTTTTAATCTATAAAGAAAAATTCATGGAACTCGAGGATCGCTAGTAGGCGCAGTTGAAAGCTTAGCATTTCAGACATCGATTTGAGTAAGAATTCCTCACCTTATTACCTATTATAAAATTGAAGTTTAATTATAAATAATACGGTATTTTGGGTAATTTAAAAAATATCCATAATTAATTACAGGTTACAAATGGAGCCGAAACCAAATTTTTATTACTGTTTGTTATGTTTTAACTGATTGTTTGATTCTACAATTTTGAATGCACGATAATACACTGGAATTGGCAAGATCATTTGGTTGTATTTTCTTGATGAATGTATTACTTGTTTTTCTGTGATTATAGTTAAATTGGGAATCTGAAAATTAAATGTAAACGAAAAATTGCTTGATTAAGTGAATGGATGAATAGTAACCTTACTGGATATTCTGAGAGATGGTGGATGGACTGAATACACAGGGAACCCTACCGTGAATGTTGCCTCATACCGGACGGGGTATCGAGGATTGGTATTTTGACGCTCATACCGGACGGGGTATGGGGACAGTCGTTTCACCCTCATACTAGACGGGGTATTGAGGGATGGTATATTTGGTGCTCATACCGGATAGGGTATGACATCCCTATGGACCCCATAGATACCAGTAGGCAAATAAAAGAGAAAGTTATTATCCCGAATGATTGAATATGAGATTATTATATTGGTTGTGTTATTGCCTCTATCTGTCAGTTTTGGAAATTTCACTACGGTAAGTATACAATAAATGATTTTATTTATGATAAATGAGTTTACTTAAATTAAGAGCTCCATTAGTTGTTTTCATAATTTTTACCAACCTTCATTTCTATATCGGTAAGTAGTGTGACATTCTTACTGGGCTAGTGTAGCTCACTCTTTCATTAACCATTTCAGATCAAGAGGAGCAAGATCTAGATCCCTATCCACAAGAGGGTTGTAAATAGGATGTTCAATTGTTTACTTTTCATTCATTTCTTTGATTTTTCATTGTTCTTTTAAAAGGGTCATTCCCATAGGTCTATTGGGTACTCTGAATTATTGTGTAAGGAATGTAAATCCTAACACTATTATTTCGTTCCCGCATTCAAATTTATAATTTATTTTCTTTTTAAGTTCTGGGTCGTTACAGCTAAGTTATGCGAATAGCTTGTTGAAAATTTTAATACTTTATTCTATTAAATATATTTAAGAATATGTTTAATATACTATTGAAATATAATTATCTCTTGTAATATTATCCGGATTACTAAAAATATATAATATATTTAATTTATTTAATTTATTAATATATAGACAGGTTTGTGAACTTGTAAACCAAATTCCTTCATATTTTAATTTGGCTCTTATACTTTAACATTTTGGGAACAAATTAAAATATGAAAAAAAGATTTTATTAATCAATAAAGATGAAAATGAAGATGGTATCTATATATACACATATATATATTTATAGAGAAATATGATAGAATCAAGAAGATGCAAAGGGGGAAAGGTTAGAAACTTCAAAGAAGATACTTATAATTGGAAAATATGTAAATATATAATGTTTGTGTGTCTACATATATATATAACCCTCTTAATTTATCAATATATATATGTGTGTGCATGTGCATATAGATAATGTATGTACATATATCGCAATACTAATTGCGTTGAATATTATAATAATAAATTAACAATTCGTATAATCTTATAATATATTTTTATACATACACATAATTAATGCTGTTATACATACATACCAGGCAATAGCTTCATTGAAGCTGTTATCCGGTAGCCTTTGACAGAGGATGTGAAGATTAAGGCCGGGACAAAACTTAGTGAGTAAACACAACCATCGATCACAAATGAATTTCATGTCTATTGGTGCCACATATGATCTATGCCACATATGATTGCTCATACACCATCATATGTATGAATTATATGTTTATATATATATATACACACTTGTCAAGGCATGTGATGAAAAGAGTAAGGAAGGGTAAACTTTCATACATAATTGATGACGTCATAAATAAGATCAATTAGTGAATATAGTAAATGAATTTCATATTTATTTTTTATTGTACATATTATTTATATATTTTTTACTGAGTTTTTTTTTTAAATTTTTAAAATTTTTTTTTGTAAAGGTGCATAGGAAGTGAATGCAACCAAACATGAACTCTCAATAATGAAGGAAAAAATAAAAATCCTTCTTGGGGTAAAATTATATTTTATATATTTTATAAAATTTATTTTCATATGTACATTTTTCTCTTATAGATTTCGTAAAAATTTTAATTGAATTTAAATTTACAGACTTATACAGTATAAAATATTCCATATTTTTAATAGAAATTAAACTCATAAATTTTAAATAGAACATAAGAGTTTTAACTACTATCATTTTGTTATAATTCGTTATAATTATCAGTAGCTATAATTATGCAGCGGGCAAAACAGATTTCCAATGAAGTAAAACTCATGCTGTATAAGTATGCAAATTTAAATTCAGTTAAAATTTTCACAAAGTCCAAAAGAAAACAAATATATATGAAAATAAAATTTTACAGAATATATAAAATAAAATATTACCTTAAGAAAGATTTTCATTTTTTCCTTCACTAATGAGAATTCATGTTTGATTGCATCTAATGCTTCCATGCACTTTTTTTTTCAAAAAAGGAAATTTAAAAAAAAAAAACTCAGTAACGAGATATATTAGTAATATCTGCAACAAAAAATAAGTATAATGTTCATTTATTACATGAATATATAAAGATTCTTAATTGATTTATGACGTCAATTCCATATAAAAGCTTACCCTTCCTTACTCTTTTTATGAAATGCCTTCGCGAATTCCTCACATTTCCATTTGACAAGCGCAAAGGCTACAATTAATATCAGCTAATTATTTTTCAAAACACAAAAACTTGGTACATCTATTAATTAAGTGATATGGATAATCATAATACAATACAAATAATCTCTACGTAAGAATACACATAAAAATACAGTTTGACTCGAGATTAGTGAAGTGATATACAGTAATTACAAAATAATACAAATAACTTTCAAATGATGACACACATAAAAATACAATCTGACTTGAACTTATAATCTCTTGTAAAAGAATAAACACATCAACTATTAAACTAATTATTTAATTAATTAAGTATACACATATATAGTTAATTACATTAATAATTATTTATTTTTTGGGTAGATATCTAAGTACTTTTATCCATATCTGTAACACCCACCTAAAATTTCTTTTTTTATATTTTATTAATAAATATACTTTTTTTAATTATTCAATTTATTTTATTATATCTTGTTTTATTTTAATTTAATAAAAAATATTGAGTAAATTGATAAAGGATTAAATTAAAATCAATTTTGGGAAAAAGGGGTGAAAATTTGGGTTCTTGGAGTATTTTTGAAAGAAAAATCAGAAACTGGGGGTCAAAATATAATTTAGAAACAATGCACCACGTCAGACGGTCAGCAGCCCCAATCAACCAGGATGTGCCAAGTGGCAGAGGCGCTAACGTGGGAGGCCATGCGAGGGGAGCCACGTGGGCGATCCGCGTGCACGTGATCGAACGGCTGAGGTCCGTTCCTGCGCGCACGGATGGTCCAGATTTGATCGCAATGAATGGCCAGATTCATTCCCCTATTTAATCGCGATTGGACAGTCTAAATCAAAAGTGATGGACGGCCTAGATCAAAAGAAAATGGGTATAAATAACCCCATTCGCACCCAAACCCTAACCCTAGCTGCCCGAAACCCTCACCGGAGAAGACAACCCAGTCGCCGGGGAGCCGACCGCCGCCACCCGCCGCCGCACTGGAACCCTTTCCGACTGCCCAAAACGGTAAAAAATTTTCTTTTTACACGAAATTCAATTTTAAACCCACCCATGGCTAAATTGGAGTGAAAGAACTGGCCAATTGGCTGGAAAATACCGTCAAAGCTCGGCAACGACGTCGCAGGAAATTTCACAAACCACCTCTGATGAGGCCTGTAATGCCCAAAAAATTGGGAAATTTTGGTTATTTTATTATTAATTATTTTTATTAAGTTTAAAAAAAAAAAGAGCGCCACGTCAGCAGACCCAGTCAGCAGTCCTGGCCAACCAGGACCTGCCACGTGGCAAGACCATGTCGACCGGGGATGGGCCACGTTGGCGATCCGCATACGCGCGATCGGACGGCCCAGATCAAGCGTGCGCACGGACGGCCCAGATGCAATCGCACGGACGGCCTAGATTCAATCAAAAACGGACGGCCCATATTAAATCAAAATGGACGGCTGAGATCAAAAGGCAAAAGGGTATAAATAGAACCCCCATACCTGACCACAAAAACCCTAGCCGCCTGCCCTCGCCGGAGAAGACGAACCAGACGCCGGAGAAGCCGGCCGCCGCCACCCGCCACTGCACCGGGGAGATTTTCGATCGCTGATCGAGGTAAATTTCGTACCCCCGACTCGTTTTTCTACGCTGATTTCCCCTGTGGTCAAATCGGAGCTAAAATCTCGGCCAAACCGCTGGAAAACACGGCCGAAATCCAGCGGCGCTGCCGTGCCCCTCCTCGATTTTTGCCTTCGATGAGGCCCTTCCCGGCCTCCGTTTGATGTCATTTTTAAATCACTGTGATCACCATTCTTTTCTCTACAGGTTGATTGGAGCCGAATCACCAAAACACGAACCTCATCGAAGAGCCGCCGCACCCGAGAGCACCGCCGCCAGTAAGCTTCGGTTTTCCGTAATTTTTTGGCCCCCCGAGGGCCCTAGGGTTGTTTTATCGCAGGGATCGATGCAAGTGTGGCCGAATTCGGCCGAAAAGGCCAAAAACGGCCAACCCGAGGTAAATCGCCGTCGTTTGCGGCGGCGCCGTCGCTGGAGCACGGCGGAGCCGCCGTGCCGGAATTGCGATATTTGCCAAAAAGGGGCCTTGGGCCTAATTTGGGATTTTTTAGAACACGTGCAGGTACTGGTAGTGCGTTTCAGTTCCTCGGGAAAAATTCAGAAAAAATTAGGGACAACCTATAGGCGCTTTGTGAAGCCGTGTTCGGACCCCGAAACGAGTAAGGACCCCTCACCCTATTTTCTATCACGGTATTAAAGTTCAATAATGATAAAACGGTATTTCTTGAATCAATGAATGTGTGAAATTACTTAAAGTCGCTAATGGAGCCCGAGTCTAGTGTGTTTGTCGGTTAACTGTTATTTGGCATATTTTACAGTTTTAAATGCAGTATGAGGTCTGATGTTTTCATTTCATTGTTTCGCGTGCATATTTTACTATTTTATTGATTATGGGTTGAATGACTGAGAAACCGATGCTGTATGTTGTCTTGTTTGGCATAAATTACTGTTTGCTTATTTGTATGTAAATTGATGATGCTGACTGAGGAAAAGGAGAATGAAAGATTATGTAAATTGATAATTGTATAATGTGGTCAGCCTGACTAGATATCCTGGGAGATGGTGGACGGACCGGGTCCGTAGGAAACCTTATCGGGATTGTGGTCTCTCATACCGGACGGGGTATGGAGATCTTATGTGTTTTGGTGCCCATACCGGACGGGGTATGAGGACGGCCCGTTTCACCCTCATACCGGACGGGGTAATGAGGTTTATAGTTTTGGTGCTCATACCGGACGGGGTATGGGAACGGCCCTGGAATCTGATTTCAAGTGTTAAGGGTTAATGGGTAGCGAGACCCCTATGGATCCCCATGGATACTAGTAGGCTGGTAAATGAGGAAAATATGTTGTGTAATGATTGAATTACAAAAGGCGTGATAAGTATTATGTTATACAGTTTATATGATTTCATGATGATGATAATGTTATTGCTTTCGTATATTGTTTTATGAATTTCACCGAGGTAAGTGGATGGTAAATGATTTATTATTGATAAAAGGATTTGTTGTAAATTATGCTCCATTGGTTTTTTTGTGTTTTCTACCCACCTTTACCTCCGTGACGGTGAGATATCGTGATGTCTTTACTGGGCTAGTGTAGCTCATTCCTTATTTAATCATTTCAGATCAGGAAGGCATTGTTCCCGAGCCCGTTCCGCAGGAGGACGACGAAGGGGACGCCTAAAGACTCCATAGTCATATTCATAGCTTTTACTTTCGAGTTTCTCCTTTAGTTAGTTTGATCTTTTATATTTTGTGAGCATGTTTTTGGTTTTAGTGTAAGGGATGTTAATCGAAATTTTGACTTCGCTTCCGCATTTGATATTTTTTAATACACATTTCATTTTAAATTTCCGGGGTCGTTACAAGGCCCTTCCCGATTCCCATTTTGTGTAATTTTTTCACCATTGTGATCACTGTTTTCTTCTCTATAGGTTGACCGAGGCGAAACACCCAACTGCAATGTGAGCCGGAGGAGCCGCCGCACTGGAGAGCCCCGCCGTAGGTGAGTTTCAATTTTTCATATTTTTTCGGCCCCCCGACGCCCTTTAGCGTGTGTGCTCGCAGGAATCGATGAAAAATTGACCGAATTTAGTTGAAAAATAGTTGAAAACGGCCGACTCAAGGCGGACCGCCGCCGTGCCAGATTTTTAAAATTGGCTGAGCAGGCCCTGGGACTAATTTTTGGTTTATTTAGGAAATTTGTAGGTGCTACAAGCGGGTTACAGTTCCTGGAAAAAAATTCAAGGAACCTAGAGACCGCCCGTAGGCGCAGTAAACCATTTAGCTTTTCGGCGTCA
Source organism: Carica papaya (assembly GCF_054855325.1). NCBI lineage: Eukaryota > Viridiplantae > Streptophyta > Magnoliopsida > Brassicales > Caricaceae > Carica > Carica papaya. Next base: position 17,749,023 of record NC_142317.1, read on the forward strand.
AATCAAGTAAGGACCCCTCACCCTATTTCCTATCATAGAATTGAAGTTTGAATAAAGAATAATACGATATTTTGTACAAATTAAATAGATATGCATAATTAATTAAGGATCACTAATGGAGCCCGAACCGGACATTGTTCTCTGTGATTTATTTTACAGTCTAAAAGTATGATAGTATCTACTTTGTCTATTTTATGGTTTAAATGCATGTATTACTGCCATACTTGACCCCTATTTGATTTTGGTATTTAAGACATGATTGCATTACCGGATGCATGTTTATTTATTTATGTGATTATGTTTGATTTGGTAATGGAGACTAAGGAAAAACAGGAAAGGGGTGTGATCAAATAAACAGATAGAATAATAACCTTACTAGATATTCTGGGAGATGGTGGACGGACTAGGTACATAGGGAACCCTACCGTGAATGCTGTCTCATACCGGACAGGGTATGGAGACTTGGTAATTTGGCGCTCATACCAGACGGGGTATGGGGACGGCCTTGTAATTGAGATTGTTAAGGAAAAAGGTTCACATGTAGCGGGGACACTCCTATGAACCCCCATGGATACTAGTAGGCTGGTAAAACGTGAAACCGTTATGATTTGGTTTATTATTAATGAATATGAATTTATGATATGTTCTATGTTGCTGATTGTGCATGAAGTTATGATCTATATGGTATTATTGTCTCTATAGGTTATTTTCAAAAATTCCACAATGGTAAGTGAACGGTAAATGATTTTATGATTGATAAACAAATTTGCTAAATTTATCCATAAGTTATTTTGATTTTCTACCAACCTTTATTTTTTTGCCGGTGATATAGTGTGATATCCTTATTGGGCTAGTGTAGCTCATCCTTTATTTAACCATTTCAGATCAAGAGGACCGGGTTTTATAGCCCAATCCGTAAGAAGATTGCGAGTAGATGCTAGATACTTTCTATTTTCCATTACTTTTCTTATTTCTCGTGTTTCTTTCAGAGAATTCATTCCGTAATGTTTGTTTAGTACTTTTAAGTTATTGTGTAAGGGATGTAAACCTTAACCTTTTATTTCGCTTCTGCAATTAAATTATTATATATTTCTTTTTGGATTTCCGGGTTTGTTACAATATCTATAAGAGTATGAGTTCAAATCAGACTATACAAATCATGATATATCATTTAACTACATTAATGTACGAATTTTTACTAGCAAAAATTATATTTGAGAATTTTTATTATTAAATATATATTATAAGATCAATAATAACGCACATACTCCCAATTAAAGAGTTTTGAGCTATGATGATTAATATTACTTATATACCTTGAGGAGGCTCTTTTAATCTTGATTCAAAGTGCACAAATCATAGGAAAATCCACATCAAATACTTTTTCCTTGCAAATTAAGATAAAAAGACCGAATAATTAAAACCCATCAATTAATCAAATATAGTTAATAACTACTCAAATCTATATCGAGATATATATTATGTATAAATACAAAGCTTTATCCATGTATGATAAGGTGATTTCAGATTCAGCCATGAAGGTGGAAAGCAGATCATAGAAATAATTAGGATCGCAACTAAAATCTCCTTTCATTTCATACACTGCTGTAAGAAGGTGATCTACCATATCCCTTTAACAAAAATTGAATGCAAATCAATCAATGACATCGATATATATGCATGATCGGTAAACTAATTAGAGAAAAATATATCAAATATTAAGTATTAAACCTCTTGTTCCATCGAGTGGATCATGTAGAGGAGTTGAGTGCTTTGATCCTCCTATTCAAAATGATTGGGTAAGAGCTGTAATAACCCATACCTGCATAGGGAGTCGGGGTACCGTAAGATACATTCTTAACACAAAAAATAGAATAAACTTCTATCGCCAAATAAAAATAAGTACATCCAAGTGCAGTGTTTACATTCCTTTCTCGTGAGGGTTAACCGTTACATCTATTTAAAATCAAGAAAACATCCTTCTTTATCCATGTCTGATAAGGTGATTTCAGATAGCTGCGAATTTTCTTCCTCTCCCTCTTCTCCTGCAGCCCGACATCCTCTTTTAAAGTAAAGGAGGAACCATCAGAACTGTTGAAGATGGCAATGAAATCCCTAAATTAAATAGAGATTACAAAATAGTTATTGATAATTGAGGCATAATCAATATTTTTACTTTTAATAATTAAGGTAGAAACTAATAACATCTTCTTAAATATAATTATATAATTATATATTTACTTTTTGAAAAGAAGATTTTTATCTCTTTAATTGCTTAAGTAATAATCAAAATTTTAAATTTTAAAGACTAATGAAGAAAAGAAATCTCTAAACTTTGATTTCTAATAAGCATTCAATTCTCTAAATTTAGATATTCTTTAAGTCTATTATTATAATAGTTTTTTTATAGATAACATAACGAAAATAATATTAAAACTCTACAATATTTGATTACATAAGTTCAAAATAATGAAAATATGAGCTCTATCTCTTTAATTTTTAAATTTTAAAGACTAATGTAGAAAGAGATCTCTAAATTTTGACTCCTAGTAACTATTGAATTCTCTATATTTAGATATTATTTAAGTATAATCTTATAATAATTCTTTTGAAGATTACATACTTTAGAATGAAAAATAATGTTAAAACTCTGAAATATTTGATTACATGAGTTTAAAAATAGATTATGACACTTCTATTTTTTTTTCTTTCTTGATTTTTTGGCTTTTCTTTCAATCTTTCTTTAATGCTATGATTTATATTTATGATGAAATATTTAGATAGAAAACAATAAAATAGTTTTTTTATATAAAATTAACTTTATTAATTTCTTCACCACAATATAATTTCTTCATAATCTTATCCTCACATTTGTTATTGTGTTACAATGTGATCAATTTTAGGTGATCTAAAATATCTTTTTAGACAAGATGGGTGAGGGGGACACAGATACCCTGGATGGGGTTAGGGGAATAGATACCTCTCATACATAAAAAGCCTAACGAGACACTTGATGCATTATATGTCAATATAGATACATACTTGCGACCGTTCATGCTTCATTCAACTTTTTTTTGTTTCTTTTATCTTTCCAGATAACAATATCGAGTTCATATTAATTTTCTTACATGCAGAACATCAAGTGTTTATAAAATCACATAATATGCTTGAAAACAAAAACAATTCAGCTTATAAGACCTAAAAACACACAAGTATGCAAAAAATGCAAACTCATAATTATCATAATTTAATAATTTTTCTTTATCTTAAAATACTGTTTAAGATATTAAAATAAATACTAAATTCCTTACCAAAGCCTTGATATTTTTTACTTCACTGTTCTTCTTTTCTTTCCCCCTTCTCTCTCTTTCTCTCTCTAAGTCTTGAAAAATGGAAGAATGGAAGTGTGGGGAAGAGTGGGAAGGAAAAACCTATTTACAGAAATTTGGAATCGTTGGATTCGTACCAAGTGGCAAAATCTAGTGAAAAGAAAGAGAAAAAATATTATCGACACAAAAAATAAGGGAAGAAGGCCTCCCCCAGAAGTGGTGGCAGTGTGTCACCCGAGGCAATGGCGACACATGCTTGAGTTGGTAGTGGCCCGCTTGGCGTGCTGCAGGCTTGCCTGCAGGCACACAGGTCACTTGCCACACACGCAGGGGCTAGCCTATGCACGTATAGGGCCTAGGGACGTTAGGTGTCACACGCGCAAGCTTACTACGTGCAGGCCCCAGGCACACAGGGGCTTATCTACGTAGGCCTTCTTCCTGGACGACGTGCGGACGGCACACCTGCGCGCAACAAAACACGAATAGAGTCAGACCCTACACCGTGCGCGCAGATGGGACGTGTGTGCGTGCACAATGAGCAAGTATCCCCTGCGGGCAGCTTTTCTTGCTAATGGGAATTCTTTTTTTTCCTATTTTGCCATTTTTCTGAATTTTCCAATTTTTTACATAAATAAAATAAATAACATAAATGCAATTAAATTAAATTAATTAAAATAAAATAAGATTAAATAAAATCAAAATAATAAAAATCAACAAGATTCATGTTTTTAACCCTTTGTCTTACCATTAGTAATGGTAAAGAAGGTTGTTTTTAGGAGCTCCAGGTTTAAAGAATAACCCAATAGCTAAATCTGAGTATAATTGGCAAGTTGACTGAATATATTGTTGAACCCCTACTGGGTTTTGGACGTGAGGTACGATACATGATAGTGTGTATGACTATGATGCATGAATTCTTACAAGGATTAATGTTTGGTATTGTTTATTTATGAAAATAGTAAACATGACGCATTAAAATATGATGATTTTAAATTGCATGCTGGTTTTGTCCGTATAAGATAGGTGGTTATTCTAGTGGACCTTGGTTCAAGAGAATGAACCAAAAGTCAAGTCCGGGTAAGATAGGTCTTTGGGCCAGACATGGGCCTTTAGGCAAAATATGTTAAAAAGGGGCCTACAGGCCGGATAAGTTATGGAATCCTTTCAGAGTTAGAAATGGTTGCATTGAACAAGTAGTATGAATATGAAAATGAAAACGAAATTGTTGTGAGCATGAAATAAAAAAGTGGAAAGAATGGAAAATTCTATTCAACTATTATCGCTGAGGGATTTTTATTTCTCCCTCCTTTGAATAAGTGTTGGTGAATCGCTCTCTATGATGATCGATGTTTCCTCTAACGAGAGAGGATACATGTCAGGTCAATCTATGGTTCCCATAGCCAATAGATGGCCAAGGTTGGAGTCTAGATGGGGAAATGTTGAGGACCCGAGAATGGGTCAATCATTCTATTCAAGGCCAATTAGCCTCTTTTAGGCCTTCTCTTTCGTTGAATGCTGCCTTGGCTGAAAAGGCCTTGAACCCATATCTTCTTGGATAAAGGGTTGTTCTTCCATCCCTCTTAGCAATTCTTCAAGCCCATCGATTTCTTAATGGGCCTCAAGCCCACTCTTTTATCTTGCCTTGGATCTCCAAGCCTAGTTGGATCTAGTTTAGACCTTTCTTTAAGCAACTTTTAGCCCTTCAAGTCTGTCCCTGCAACACCCCAGCACCTTCGTGCTTAATTGTGGTTGCGTAAAACTCCTATTTTACATTTCAGTTCCACATATTTTTAGAATTTACATAAAAATTATTTTATTTACATGATTTTATAACTAAATTTTAATTTTTAGGAAAAATAGAGAAAAAACAACTGGGAAAATCTCTGCCCTGGTGTGTCCCTGCAAGCTGCACATATGTGCATGCATGTAGTTGGTTGGATGTGCACCTGTGCATACATCCCATTCATGTGGGGCACTTTCGACCTGAATGATGTAAAATTTGGAACTCAAATTTTATTTTGTAAGGGATTTATAAAAAAATTATTTCATAGCATTTAAACTATTTTTAAAGTAGTCATAATCTATTTTTATATCTCGCTCCCTTGTGTTACATTTAGTATTTGGGATGTCACAAATGGTATCATAGCAATTACGTAAAAAAATCCCTTACACTGAGGCTATGGTTTAGGAAACAACTCTAGAAAACTTAGGAGATTTCCTCTTTCTTGAAACTAGTCAACCAACTCATTGTCTTCCTTTCTTTAATGTAGGACAAATGACTTAAAGGAGACCATTAGTAGAGAGAACCAAAAGAATTGTCGTAGTCAGCACTTTGTGCTCAAATGTTGTGTAAAACTCTTTTTATTCAGCTCCTAAGGCCATTAACTACTTAATTTGATGTTTTAATTCCACATATTTTAAGGATTTACTCAAAATCATTTTATTTATGTGATTTTATAACTAAATTTTAATTTTAGAAAAAAATGGACAAACAATGGCAGAGAAAATCCTGCGGGAGTCATGGGCGCACTACGAATGTGTGGTGCAAGTGCGTGCACTGTTCTACGTGCGAGCTGCATGTGCACGATGATGGTATGAAATCTCGATACTTGGTGGGGTAAAGGATGCCTAATAACAAAACAGATAGGAGTGCATAAAATATCAATATATAGATAAAAAAATATCATCCCTTACAAAAATTTAAGTTTCAAATTTTACAATCGGGGCCAAGAAGATGGCTGCCAAAATACATATATACACAAAAGTTTATGAAGAGCCACTTCTTCCATTACAAGGGTGTCTCATTACAGTGTGGATAGATAATGCACTCAAAATCTTTCTAAAGATCCGATAATGGATCCAAGTAAGCTTTAATGGGCAACTTAGTGAGCAAATTGTCACTTTCGACATCATCTAAGAGGGGACATGGATTTGGGTGATTCCAATAAATTCGGTAAAGGAAATAGTATTTAAATTACACTACAAATGTTTTAAAGGTTATTTATTTTCAAAACATGTCATTATAATAGAAACAGTGACTTACCTCTTAGACTTGTAATAGAACATGTTCATTCGAAATGTTGAGAAAACATTTACTTTTCTTTCAAATTAAAACAAAAACATCGATATTTAAATCATAGTAAAAAATAAAAATGGAGTAGTGCAACATAAAATAGTCAAAGATACGATGGGGCAATGTAACAAAAACTAGATAAACCAACTAAATGCATGGCAATGTCATGATGGAACAGTGAGAAACATATTCTATTCACGAAAAACTATTAAAGCATGGGAAATTAATCAACTGTCCTAGCTATGTCGTCAAATGCTTTAATTTGTTTATGTCTTTTACATATCTTTATGCGAAGATGCTTTAACTTATATCAACTGAGGGCATAAGAGATCTCCAACTACCATTGTGAATGGGTAAACAAATTCATTTCAATATCAGATAGTTTAGAGATAAAACTAATGACTATGCAACAGATAAGAACTAATGACCACGGTCGTACTTCGCCATTATGGCCCCTACAATCAATCCTGAATCTACTTTCCTTAATGTGAACACTACTATAATTCATAGGGAGTGGTTCACCAACAGATTCAAATCAGATACAGATACAGAAACAAAAACCCCCCAAGTTATAACGGTCAAATGAATTTTTAATTTTTTCCTCTTTTCTTTATTGATTCTGATTCACAAATAATTATGAATTTAGAACTAAAAGGGGTCCAACAACCTATTTTGACCTAAATAGGCCTTTATACCTGGACTTCATCGTCGAGTCACTTCTCGTGCTGTGTCTCAATAGAATAACCCTCTCCACCATCACTAAATGGTAAGGCAAAGGGCCAAATAACATCATGTATCATTGAAGTTCGATCTAAACATGCCTTTTCATTTTTAAATAAGGCTACCAATATATATTAGTTATCAATAAACAATGTTCAATTTCATGCATCAAGACCAATCGATAGTGATAAATTAAATATCTAAAAATTTGCTTAGAATGTATCAGAAAATATTAAGAAATTTTTTATTGAAACCTTTAAATTTTTTGAAATCCTAATGGAAAAAGATCAAAAAATTTCTTGGGGACTCGTGAACCATATGAAGAAATTGGAACTCTTAATCCCCTTTGACTATCCTACAAATTTTTCCTAAATTCTCTCTAGAAAATAAAGAAGAAGAAATGTATGAAGTAAAAAGAAGGGGGAGGGTCTTTAAATAGATTCTTTAGGAAAACGGGGGTTGTCAGATTGTATGGGCGTTCGGTGGCTATTGATCAGCCAAGTTGTCATCTGGCCACCTACATACGGTGTGTGTGCATGCCACATGGTGGCCATACAGACCTGGCTGGGCAAACATGATGGACGGACTAGATAACCCGTCCATCAATCGGTCACTAAGTGACCACACGCGCAGAGCCACGCACATTGTCCAGTGGACATGACAACCGCCATTAAATATTAAGAGGTTCTAGGGTGTCACAATGTTTGAATTTAAAATAATGTATGATAAAATAAAATTTATTTTCCCCTAAACGATATCAAAATAATTGCGGTATTTAAAAATTCCCTAGCCTGCAAGCATGTCAACCCGCGGGCATACCACCTCGCATGCTTGTCAACTCGTAGACATGCAATGGGAAAGTGCGTGTCAACCTACAAGCATTCTTGTCGCGAACAAACAAGAAGGAATCAAATGTCTTGCTTGTGAGCTTGCAAATGACACAGCATGGTAGCCTACAAACAACCATCCTGCGAACAGCTGAACCGATGAACAAGTGTCCTTCGGCTTGGGCTTTGATTTGATGACACTAACAACACTTGTGGTGATTTCCTAGCCACCTAGCTGTGATTGCCAGATGCCCAACTAGCTGGCGAGCCCTAACTTCCTTCTCATCATGTCATCGGCTACTTTGGGACAATAATGACCTAGAACATTTGGATGAAATCCAGGGATCACTAGTTGATGAAAACCCCAATTAAAATTTTCCCAAATATGACTTTCCCATTTTGTTACATAAGCAAAGGAAGATTAACTCACATCCATGAGCAAAAACTATTTGCTTCACATTTAATTTTTTGTTTTGCATCCCATAATTTTGCATAAATGTTGTATAGGAGAACTTGACCAGTTATAGAGCATAGCCATCATTGGGGTCGTATAACTAGGAAAAACCTTCTGGTTATATCCATCGGGATTGATTAGATCCCTTACACTTTAAGTCTATAATTGTTTCTTATTCATTATATTCTATTTTTCAATTGTACTTTTGTTCCTAATACACGTTTAAGTGGCTAATTGATTATAGTTACTTGGTCTCCATTAAAAGTGCATAATTCCTTCTTCTATGTGCTTACTTTTGAGCTTTTAGAACTGAGATCCCATTAGAATTCCTTATTGTTTCATTGAGGCTAACATATAGATAAGGATTTAAGGGGATTTTTTTTGAATGCTCAACTTGGCAAAAGAAGGTATAATTTGAGAAATTCTGAGTGTGACATCCCAAGTGCTAATTAAGGCAAATGGGTGTCAGTTACAGATTCAGAATAACGAGTGCATGATAAAAGTTTATACAGTGGAACAAAACCATTACAAATCCCTTACAAATATATTTAGTTTCTAATACATATATATACTGACGTTAGAAGTGGCTATAAAATACAAAAAATAAGAGTCACTTCTTTCACTATGTTACTGGACTCATCAGAGTACAGGAAGAGTCATGCATTCAGGCTTGTGGATCCACGGGATCCTGGTAGACTTCCAAGGGTAAGTCAGCATGCAATTCCTCACTATCTTCCTCATCTAGGGGGGCATGAAAAGAGTGAGTTCCATATGTTCAGTAAATAAAATATTATTAAATTAACATCGTAAGATTTCAAAGTTAATTATTTTGTCTTCCCTTTTAACTTTCTCATTTACTTATCTCACATTATGAAGAACTATTTATTTGTTAAGAAAACGATACGTTAATACTGACAACCAAATATACATCATGCAAGATAATAGAGAAAATTAAATAAATCATGAAATGCTCATATTTTTGTGTCATGCTTTGCAAAGTCGTTACAACTTCTGTCTCTGAGGGTAGATACAAATTTCCAACTACCCAAGTGAAATGACTAGATCAAAATTTAGATATGACAATTTGTTCAGGCTCATTTCCAACTTGCCAAACCATGGTACGATCTATGATCACAGTCGTATCAGCCATAATAGCCCTAACAAATATCTATAGTCATGACATTATTTAGCCACGGGTGATCCCTACAGATAGTGTGGCACCACTCTCGTGAGAGGGTATGTCGTCCTTCATTGGGAGCGGTACTCTTACATCTTTCAAGACCAAATAGGAGAGGGGAAAATAGATACCCCAAAGGGCAAGGAGAACAGATACCTCTTAGAGATAAAAAGCCCAACAAGACACCTGATGCAACATACATGTCAATACATATACACTTCGGACCATATAGGCTTCATTATACTTTTTTCTTTTTTTTTCTTTCATACTTTTTACTTTCACTGCTTACATGTTATATTTATTACATATAAATTCATCAAATATCTGCAATTCACATAGCATGCTCAAAAACAAGAACAATTTGATTCATCTGAATACAAAGGCATACAAAACATGCAACATAACAATCATATTAAATTAGTTTATCTAAAAATGCTCTTTAAGACGTCGAAAAAAAATACTAGATTCCTTACAAAAATCTTGATGTTTTCTCCCTCACTGTTCTCTTTTCTTTTTCTTCTTCTTTCACTAGACTACTATCTTTTTCTCTCTCTCTAAACCTTTGAAAAATGGATGAATGAAAGTGTGGAAAGTAAGGGAGCAGCGAGGGAAATTTATAGAATATTGAAACTGTTAGATTCGGCCAAGTGAAAAATTTTGGTGAAGAGAGAGGAGAAAAAGATATTCAACATGAAAAAATAAGGAAGGAGGGCCTCCTCCGTCGGTGGTGGCGGTGCGCCACACAAGGAAGCAACGGTGTATAGCCTGAAGTGGCAATGCTCTGGCCGGTGTGCTGCAGGCTAACCTGTAGGCGCACAAGTATCCTGCCGTGCACAGGGGCTAGCATGTGCGTGCGCAGGGCCTCGGCGCGCTAGGCGTCTCGTCGGTAGACCCAAGGCGCACAGGGCATATCCGCGTAGGCCTACTGGACAGACAATGCGCACATAGTGTGCGGTGCCTGTCTGCGCATGAGGTGACATCAAGAGAGCTTGCCTTTGCGCGATAGGATGCGCAAACAAGTCCTGACCCCATGTCGTGCGCGTGGACTGGAAGTGCACGCTAGACGCATGTCCCTTGCTTGCATGCGTGCAGATGGCAGGTGCATGCTGTGCGCAAGTCCGGTGGCCACTGTGTGCACATGCATGAGCGTATTGTGCCCAGCACCCACGCGGGCATTCAGCCTTCTCGTGGGATTTTTCTTGCAAGATTTTCTTCCCGATTTCTCGTTTTCTGATTTTTTCTCAATTTTTCTATTTAATTTAAATGGGTTCAAATAAAATTATTTAAAATGAAATAACATAAAATTAATTAAAATAAAATTAAATGAAAATAAAAATCAACCAAAATTATGAATTACGATAAATATCAAGCTGTGTAAATTAATTAAGGTTAACACGGCCAAATGCCTGAATAAGTATGATTTCCAAATTATTTTAGCATAGTGATGGGCTGGGTGTTACATCCCTCCCACCTTAAAAAAATTTGGTCTCCAAATTTGTCTCGAATAAGTCTGGATACTTTTTCCTCATTTCATCCTCCAACTCCTATGTCACTTCTTCCGGGGTATTATTTTGCCATCGTACCTTCACCATGGGAATTGTCTTGTTACGTAAGATCTTATCGGTCCACCTGAGGATTTCCACAGGAACCTCCTCATAGGTCATATTAGCTTGTACCTTCACCTCATCACGAGGAATAACACGAGAAGGATCAAGGTGGTACTTGTTAAACATCGAGACATCAAAGACATCATGTAGACCCGCGAACTCTCAAAATAGAGTAAGGCGGTATGCCAGGGGTCCAATGCCTTCGATAATAAAAAAAGGTCCCACATAACGAGGGCTCAACTCCCTCTCTTTCCAAACTGCATCTTGCCTTTGTAGGGGTAGATTTAGGAAAACTTGATCTCTTACGGCAAATTCCAAGGGTCGCCTACGATTATCGTTGTAGCTCTTTTGATGGATTTGGGCAGTTGCTAACTTCTTGTGGATGATTGCAACCTTCTGAATGGTCTTCTGAATGAAGTCTAGTCTTAAGTGGTGTTGGTTCCTGACTTCACTCCAGCAAGTAGGGGAACGACAAAGCCTTCCATACAATGCTAAGAAGAGTTAGAAAATAATTGGAAGAAAGAGGAGGAAAAACATAAGGAAATGAAATAGGAAAACAAGAATTAGACTAGAGGCATCATAGAGTTAAGTTCTTTTTTTTTACCTAATGCATAACGCTCAATTAGGTAGTAATTATAAAATAGATTCGTTATAAGGAGTCATATTCTTCCAACGATTCCTAAGTTTCAAACTGTGAAAAGTTTCAAACTGTGAACTAACTCAAATCACATATTTGACTTTTAATGAAATTACCTTTTTACCCTAAATAACAAAAAAATATAAAAGTACAATCTAAATTAAATATGTCCAAAAGTATATACGTGTACTTACATTAAGCGGTATTAAATCTATCTTATTCTTTTGATTCAATTTTTACCATTTGTGTAATTACTAGTAATCCTTTACATATTGAATTAGGTATATATTCATTAATTTTATTTTTGGACCACTTATATTTTTCGCTTGAATTCATTGAATGAAATTTTATTTCACAATCCTTCATATATAGGAAGATCAATTAGAATTCAATTCTCAAAACACATAAACAAAAGAGCTTAAATATTAAAATTGTGATATATTTTTAAATTATAAAATATAGGAGAAATGTAGCAATTAAATTTCTTAAGAAAATGATGAAGCTTGTTTAGAAATTAAAGCAAATGGGACAATTAGATACATATACAAATATTTTAACTTCTAATACTATACTATACTCTGTCTATTTTTACAATATAGTTTCTCAGTGAGTAGTGTAATTTGACCCACAACCTAAAACTTTCTATGTAATGTCTTCATTTACAAATTAAAAATATATACATATATATGAGGTTAATTTCTATTGTTGTTGGAAATATATTTATTTTTTGTGGTACAGTTTGAGAGAAGGATTGTGGCTAATGCTAGAACCAGATGAAGTAAAAGTTGTTGAATGCTATATGTTTAGTTTCCTTTATGAGCTCATGATAAGAATTAAAAACTTACAAGTTTGTAGTAATGCAAAAATATGTAATGAATAAAAATATGAGTTTGCAAGAAATATCTTGTCATCATTCTCTAATCACTCTCTGAGACAATGTTTTACATACCAGTATCTTACGTGATTTTAGGATCACTACAAATGATTATTTGGCACATCTGACCTTCAAGAGTGGGATAACATATCTTGAATGGCATGTCTGCTCCAAAATCTGCCCATTTTGCTTTAATAAAATCAAGTATGGCGTGTGACTAATCAACTATTGCAAGACTGCTTAGAACATACCACATGTTTCCTAGAGAAAAAATTGGAAATCCATATGTGCTGCATGTAAGTTTCCAAATAAACAACATCCTTTATTAGGCATCCATTCCACCAACCAAGGAAAAATTTGATCTGGGTAAATGTTGAACTTATTAACTGCATCATATGAGTACTCCTCAGTCTTGTAACGATTAATCTCATTTAGTTTTCGCAAATAAGTCTAATAATACTCCTTGATGTGGAATGAAAGAGTAAGTAGGCAATTATTCAGTGCCCAGATAAGATCAGCTGATCCATCTTCTGGAGTAAGTATTTCACGTGCACAAAGTAACGCAGAATAAAATAATGCATGCAAGAAAAAAAAAAGATTAACTGGAGATACCACAAGAAAAGAAGGTAAACAAATAAGATCTCTTAGTTACCAACTTATAAATTTAAATAATAGCTAATTCATGTAGGCTAGTCTATCATATCATAATCTCCTGTTTCCACCAACATGTTACAAACATACATAATGCACAAACTAGATCTCCATGGTGTCAAACATGTAAGCTATGAACTATCTAAAAAAATATAAGCTATAAACTATACAATCTCTATCATTCTGGGGAGTTGCACCATTTGGAAGAAATAAAAAATACAATGAGAAACAATTCCAATTGTTGAACATTGTCTGAATCGACTAGAATGGAATCATATACTTATTACACCTGCTAGAAACTCATTTAAGAGGCACCAAGATATGATATCAATTTAACTCAATCTTGTCAAGTACTTAATCTTAGCTTTATTTTTAAACTTCCATTATTGTTTCTCGAATTAATTTAGTTTTATAATTTCACTTCCACCATAGTTGCTGCAAAAAGCCTATATTACACCACGTGCAGAATTATTTTGTATAACCACTCTTTTGCTATAAAAATTGCAAGCACTAAAAAATAAAAAATTGAATACCATTTTAAATGAACAATAAAGACAATTTTTTCCTTGATTGAAATAAACAATTGATGAGAAAATATGGCAATTCAAATAAATCTTAGAACAAAAAACGAATCTACCCTGATGATTCCTTCATTCCACATAATAGAGTTAATTACCTCCCTTTTTACTGAGAGGGTTAGGTTTTGAAACTTACAAATGTAAATTGAATGTCAATAAAAATTGACTTGGTCTAGTACCAAGTCAGTGTTGGATGACCCTATTCTCTATTTTTTCACCATAGACAAGTTATTGTTGTTTCTCTCAATAGTATATCAATTGGCACGTAAAGAGTGACCGATGGATATGGTGGATGGCGTGGCATCGTTGTCGATCGTAGAGGAGGAGGATGGGAGCTGGGACTTAACTGAACTTGTCCCTGAACAACAAGAGTCGTATTATCTATGTTTTATAAGAAGATTCTTGATAAAAGCGGTTGTGAAGTTTGAATCGATGAGGAATACACTAGCACACCTATGGAGGCCGATAGGGGGAGTAAATATTATAGATCTCAGTTTTGGTCGTTACTTTTATAGATTTTTATACGAAGTGGATATCCAAAGAGTGCTCAACAGAGGGTCATGAACTTTTTACAACCACTTGTTGGTTGTGCACCACCTTAGAGAGGGAGAACATCCAATTAAAGTAGCCATTGACATGAGCCTCTTTTGGGTACAGATTTACTCACTCCCACCAGGTTGGGTATCAAAGACAATGGATAGGCAGTTTGGGAACCAATTGGGGGGCTTTGTGGACTATGACATGCGTTCATCTTTTATGGCTTGGATGGGGGGTTGTCTGTGTGTTTGGGCGACCATTGATGTCTAAAAGCCTCTGTTCAGAAGAAATAGGCTCAACCTAAGAAATGGAGAATCAACATTTGCAATCTTCAAGTATGAACGCTAGCCTTTATTTTGCTTCCTGTGCAGTCGGGTGGGGCATTCAAATCTTTATGCAAACTCCACATCCATTCTAGTGCGGCGCCGCTGCAGCAGGGGTGGGATGAGTCTCTCCGCGCAAATCCCCGAGGGAATCCTACTCCAATGAGCATATGGTTACAGGATGAACAAGGGGGAAAACTGACAGAATCATGGGCAAATATCCCGGCAAATATCTCGGGGATAGGGGCAAGGAAGGAAGAGACGAGTATCTCGGCCAAAGTGGGAAAGAAGGGAGATTCTTCAAATTTTTATTAAAAATTATAAATTTATACATTTTATTAATTATATATTACTTATCCACTAATAATAACATAACTTATTAATAATAATATATAGAATGTATAGTTTATAGTCCGAACTATAAATATAACTTTTATAGATAATGGTGAAAGTAAAAATGATTTATCTAAAAAATATTAAACCTTTATAAATTTATATTTAATTAAATTGTAAAATTTTAAAATAATTTTTAAGAAATAAAAATTAATTTTATGTAAAACTAAAATAAAAATTTTAAATTCTATCAATTTTATTATTTTCTAATTCGTTTCATCTCGTAATTGAATGAAATAAGAATTTGCTGATCACCTTAATCAATAAACTGGAATTCACTTATATTTTCTTACGATTTGATAATTGATACATACCCAGTAAAAGTAACTATAGTTATTTAACTTTTCTTATCATTAGATCTTTTTTAGAACTACACGCACAAACACATAGATATATATGTGTGTGTGTGTGCATTTAATAAATTTAAAGGGCCATTGTAACTTGATGTAATGTTAAATCACTACAAAGTTTTCAGTAAAATTTATAATAGAAAGTGGATATGATGATAATGATTGTCGTATCATATATGAGAATCAGTAAATATATATATATATATGAGAAAAAAATACTTTTTTTGGTTCTGATAACTAATAGTTGAAAAATAAAGGAAATAAAATTATAATATTTTGTTTGGTTTAAATTTATAAATGAAAAATAATTACTATAAAAAAATAATTAATAACATAAGTTATTAATATAATGATGAGTTAGTGACCGAGAATCAAAATAGAATTTTAAAAGAAAATTAATCCTTTCTTCTTTCCTCTTTCGTGAAGAGTTCTTATGTGAAAAAAGATTTATCATTCATGAACGATAGCATAAATAATAAAAAATATTTTGGTATAAAATACAACTCTATTTCTTCATCTTTAATATTTATGTTAATAAATAATATAAGAAAAATGCTAATTTAGATTTTTTCGCTTATTATAATTATTCTAATTAAAAGAATCTAGTCGTTACAGAATATTATTTTCGTTTAGATATGTCATGACTCTTTAGGACAAAATACAATTTCATTACTATATCTCTACCAACGCAGTCATAAGCTAAATCTTTTGATTCTATTGAATCAAATATTATAAACAAATCATAATTAATCCATATAATTACATCTAAAAATAGATAAATTTTACATTTTAATAAGATTCAGACTTGTTGTCTTCAAGAAAAATGTAAGAATCTTAACTGTTCAAACACTATGTTTATGATAATCTATGAAAATTCTTAAAAATTTCATTGTAGTGTGTGCTTAATTGTGGTAAATGAACAATTGTCACAAACTTTAATGGGGGCATTTTTTGTGCTTGAAATGCATGTTCCAATGTTAATGGATGTTAGGGGCTATTTTCACTTTTTCAATGATATCATCCTATGTTTACTTTATAAATTCTTAGCTCCTTTACTATATCCTATTTTATTGCTACATTTCTCTATTGCTCTCCCTTTTATCTCTTTTCTTTCACTTTCACTTTTCCTCAAATTTTCTTGAAAGATTTCTAACTTTTACTTTTCTAGTTGTGCAAATTAATAAAATCTATGATCTACAGCTAAGCTTATTGTATCATGCAATTAAGATGTCAAAAAGCTCTTTTCTATACTCACCTTATACGATTGACCTAGTGCACACCTCAATCCTTATAATGTGAGTTTCAAATAAAAAAATTAAAAATTAGGTCGAGATTTTGACCTACTGTAGTTTCCTCAACTAAGGGAACCTAATAATCATGAAATTTCTTTCGCCTAAAAACAAAATAGGCACGTTTAGATTTAACTCAATTTAATCATGACATCACCACAAACATATAAAAAAGTTAAGAGTTTAAATTTGTTTTCCATGAAAAAGAAATACTTATTACAACCTACAGAGAATTTATTGGTATTAATTTGTAAAAGCTTTCATCCACCCCATCTGACCAACAAAAGAAAACAAAATTACTTTATAATATCGTTATTGAAAGCGATGAAAATAGATAAAATACTAATAGTGAAAAATTAAATATTGAAGTTAACTTTTATAAATTAAATAAAGGATAATAATTACCTTAGTTAAGTTACAGTAATTAAAGAAAAATATAAATCTTATTTTATTCTTAATTAATTTAAAATTGAACTGAATTTGTTAAAAAGAAACTGTATTTGTTATAATAGCAAAATATTCAAGAGTAATATTCTCCATTTATTAGAACTATTCAAATTAAAAGATTAAGGAATTAAAATAAATAAATAAAAATTAAATCAAATAAGTTGTAAGAAGCAAGAGTACCTTAATTTAAAGGAGTGTGTTTGCGCTTGCGAGGGGTGGTGCTAGCTTCCAGCTGCAACACCATACATACCCCATTTAGTGAATAATAATAATAAACATTTTAAAATCAAAATCTATAATGTTTAATATTTAAAAAAACTAGTTTTACTTTTTATTAAAGATATAAACTTTATATCTTTAGTGAAACTTAAACTTGTAAATATTAATTAAAATACAAAAATTTTAACTACTACCATATTGTTATAATTCATTATAATTGTTAATAGCTATAATTATGAGCTGAAAAAATAGATTTTAAATATATATGAAAATAAAATTTTGTAAAATATGTAAAATAAAATATTACCTCAAGAAGGATGTTTATTTATCACAACTACAATCTAACAGAAGAAGAGAGAGTGGCAGAGAGGAAGAGAAGGATAGATGGAAATAGAACCACAAGGCTGACAGAAAAAGAAATAGGAGGGTGATTTCTATGGAGTCTAAGCTAAAAGATGATCTAATAATCAAACGGAAGGTAAGATCAATTCACTCTTGAAACCTGAATTAGAAATAAATATTATAAATTTCCTATATCGTGGATGATGGATTTCTTCCGAATTCTGTATGTGCATTTTGTATGATTTCGATGTGATGGTGAAGAATATTCATGTGCGATAACTTAGTAGGGAAGTCTAAGGTAAATGGTGGATGAGACTGAGGATCATCAATTGGGTAAGGGAGAAAAGAAGTCTTGCAGTAAGGACCGTGTTGATAATAATTAATTCATGTATAGCGAGTATTAGTTCCAATCTGAGTTAAGCTTGGGGGTTTAAGGATATATATGACTTGTGTTATGCAGATCGGTGAAAATCAACTAGTAGACCTCATAAGGGAACACGATGAGATCGGATACACATATATCAATAAGTAGTTGATGTGATTAAGGGCCTACAAAGGGGTAAAAATAAGGGAAATATGGAGAATAATAGGGTTGAAAGATAAATAACATACTGTGGTGCTAGGGAAACAGAAGGTAAGGAGAAGGGAGGACCCAATAGATGAAGTCTGAAGCAAATTAGAAGGGGAATACAGAAAGTGAAATGATAAAATGGCATAACTAAAATCAATGTACTATTAAAATAAATAAATTACAACCTGTTCACTGGTGGTGCATGTGTGGTTGCATGTGGCCATTTATGAGGTTGTGGAACTGATTCTGGTATGATTTTAAAAGTGATTTTGCATACTTATTGCTCATAAATGAACTGAAGAATTTTCAGGTGACCCATATCATTAAGTGATCAAATCAGCAAATGAGGGTGATAATAGAATAGTAATAATGATGAATGGGTATGAAAAGAGTTGAATATGGAGTCATGAATGGACTGGGTAGTAGTTTGGTATACTAAAAACAACAAATGACCAAAAACTAGAGAGTAAATATTAAATAAGATTAAACTGAGACTAATCAACATCTTTCTGTATGCTGTTTCCTTTCGTGTGGTGTAAGGGTGACCTGTATTGGTCGTGGTGATGTGTATCAGCTGACTAGTGATTAGTCAACAGAGTAGACCAGATAATAGAGGGTTCGAAGGGGAGTAAATGTCCCAGATGTTTGATGTATATGAGACAAGAAGTGTGGCAAAAAAATGAAGGCCCAGAAGGGTCGTGTCGGGTATGCTATGTGTAAGCTGTGTGTGTTATAATCTGGTGTGACCAATACAGATAGAGAGATAGATCGGCGGAGCCGAGAGTGAAATCTAATCGAAGTGAAGTTGAAGGATAATAGAGAGAAGGGGTGTAATTATGAAAAAGAAAAGTGGAGAAATAATTAGGTGAATTAAGCAGTTATGTTGAGTGATCTTTTTTATTTATATATACTATTTATGTATATATTTATTTACTCCATATTGGATGAGAAAGGATAATGTAAGTAAATAAATATATTGCAAATAAAGGAAGCCACTTGTCCATTTTATGCCCAATCTATCCATTTCTTCAGAAAAAAATTATTTAACTTTTATATCGGCAAACTAAATACATAAGAAGCTGGAAATAAAATAGTTCATCTTTATGTACTCAAACCTAAAGAAAATTTGATCTCTTCTATTATAAGACATCAAAGCTTCTATCTTTGTATTAGTTGCATCTCATTGCAGTCGCTATCAATTACCTCTCATTATTTATTAAGGCATTAGTTCTCCTGATCAATTGTCAAAACATTGTATTTTTAACAGTAAATGTACGTCATTTGATTCATTCATTTGTATGACATTAAATAATTCATTCAAGTTAAGCTCTACTTTGTTATTTGATTGACCTACAAAATTAGTCGTATTTCTCTCTAGTGGGGTATTAGTTTATACAATGTAAGTCAATACATTAACAACGATTACAACATTTACTTTTTTTTTTAAAGAAAATGTCATCATCCATAAAAAGTAAAAACCATTTTGCTCAAGCAAGTCAACAAAAACTTAGGCTCATGAATAAATATATATCTTTCAATAGTCCTTACTACATTTCTATCTAAGTTATGTACTATTCGATTAAACTTTTAAATCTAACTAAGAAGAAAAGAAACAAAATACAGAATGAAAACTTAAACATCCTCAAGTAACAACCCAAACTTTAGAAAAATATTCATCAAGTATAAAATTTATATCTAATACCTTTAATAAGGGTCTTATTATAGGTAGAAATTAAACAATAGATGATATAATTTTAGTGGTTGATTCAGACTGTCACAAAAGTTGAAATGTTGCTAGGTTATTGCAAGAAATAGAGGAACTCATGTGTCCATTTTGTGCCCACCTTATCTATTTCTTTACTTGAAAAAAAAAAAGTTGTTTAACTATTGTATCAACAAAACGGAGTACCAAAAAAAATTAAAATAAAATAGTTCATCTTTGTCTTAAAACCTAAAGAAAATTTGATCTACTTTGTTGCAAAATACAAAAGCTTTTATCTTTGTGTTGGTTGCATTTCATTGTTGTCACCATCAATCGCCTCTAATTATTCACTGAAGCATCAATTCTCATAAGTGGTCATCAAACACTACATTTTAAACAATAAATATACATAATTAAATTTACTTATTTATTATAAAATTAAATAGTTAATTCAAATTAGGTTCTACTTTATTATTTGATTGAAGTGTAAATTTAGTAGTATTTGTTTTTAGTGCTGAATCAACTATAATTTTTTTAAGGAAAAATCATTATTCATTAACAATTAAAAACATCATGTTCAAGTAAATGACCAAAACCATCATGCTCAAGTAACTGAAGTAAAAACTGAGGAGGTTCATGAACAATTATCTATCTTTCAGAAGTCCTTACTCATCTCTAGCTAAGCTATGTATTATTCTTATAATCCTTTTGAATCCAACTAAGAAGAAGGAGACAAAATGCAAAATGAAAGCTTAAAAATCCTGAAGTAATAACCTAAACTCAGAGAAATATTCACTAAGTATAAAATTTGTATTTGGTACAAAATTTACCATATAACTAAGTAAAACAAAATCTATACTAGATTAAATTTTAGGACAAAAAATTTGTCTCTTAGTGCGATGCAACATTAAAAAAAAAGACTAAAACCTTAAGATTTAGATGTAACACTGTATTTTAGAGCATTATTAAGACCTAGTCCATGCTTGAAACCTCATAGTTGTCTTAAGATAGGTCTAGAGCATGAGAACAATTTTAAAACCCTACACAACCTTTTGGCCAAGCTATCTTGTAACCTCATAGGTATCTCAAAATAACTCAAGAAGCAAAAAGTTTCCTTATCCTCAACTGCCCGTGAACTTTAGCATTGTTTATCCCAAGTTAGGTAAGCAGTCCTGAAGCACCGCACAAGGACCCATGAGTTTCCCAACTTTGTGTTAATTTAAAGGAGTGCGCTTGCATTTGCGATGGGTGGTGCTTGTTTCCAACTGCATCAACATGCATACCACATTTAGTGAAAAAAAATAATAATAATAATAAAGATTTTAAAATCAAAATCTACAATGTTTAATATTTTAAAAAAATAGTTTTACTTTTTATTAAAATGTTAAATTTACATCTTCAGTGAAACTTAAACTCGTAAATATTAAATAAAACACAAAAGTTTTAACTATTACTATATTGTTATAATTCATTATAATTGTTAATAGCTACAATTATGTAGTCGGCACAATAGATTTTCAATTAAGTAAAACTCATATTGTATAATTCTACAAATTTAAATTAGTTAAAATTTTCAAAAAATCCATAAGAGAAAAATATGTATATGAAAATAAAATTTTACAAAATATATAAAATAAAATATTACCTTAAGAAGGATTTTTATTTTTTCCTTCATCAATGTGAATTCATTTTTGATTGCATCCAATGCCACTACGGACCTTTTTAAAAAAAAATTAAAAAAAGTAAAAAAAAAACACAAAAAAGAGATATGCTACTTGATTTATGACGTCATTGCAATCCCCATCAATCATCTCTCATTATTTATTAAAGCATCAGTTCTGCCCATCAATCGTCAAATACTATATTTTTAACAGTAAATGTACATTATTTTATTTATTTATTTGTATGAGATTAAATAATTCATTCAATTTAAGTTCTACTTTGTTATTTGATTGACCTACAAAAGTAGTCGTATTTCTTTCTAGTACGGTATTAGCTTATATAATGTAAGTCAATACAATAACATTGATTACAACATTTAATTTTTTGTATGAAAAAATTATCATCCATTAACAGTAAAAACCATTTTGCTCAAGTAAGTCAACAAAAAACTTAGGCTCATAAATAAATATATATCTTTTAATAGTCCGTACTACATTTCTAGCTAAGTTTTTAACTATTTGATTAAACTTTTAAATCTAACTAAGAAGAAAAGAAATAAAATACAGAATGAAAGCTTAAACATCCTCAAGTAACAACCAAAACTTTAGAAAAATATTCATCAAGTATAAAATTTGTACCTGGTACCTGTAAAAATCGTCCTATTACAGCTAAAAATTAGATAATAAATGATATAGTTTTAGTAGTTGATTCAGACTATCACAAAAGTTGAATTGTTGCTAGGTAATATGCGACAAATAGAGGAACTCATGTGTCCATTTCATGCCCACCCTATCTATTTCTTACTTGAAAAAAAAAGTTGTTTTAACTTTTGTATCAACAAAAAGGAGTACCAAAAAAATATAAAAAGAAAATAGTTCATCTTTGCTTTAAAACCTAAAGAAAATGTGATCTACATTTTTACAAGATACCAAAGCTTTTATTTTTGTGTTGGTTACATTTCATTGTTGTTATCATCAATCACCTCTCATTATTCACTGAAGTGTCAGTTCTCATAATTAGTCATCAAATACTATATTTTAAACAATAAATGTACATCATTCGATTCACTTATTTATTATAATATTAAATAATTCATTCAAATTTGATTTTATTTTATTATTTGATTGAACTATAAATTTAGTAGTATCTATTTTTAATACTGAATCAACTTATACAATGGAAGTCAATACAATAGCATCCAATATAACATTATTTCTTTTAAGATAAAATCATTATTAATTAACAATAAAAACCATCATGCTCAACTAAATGAAGCAAAAACTGAGGAGGTTCATAAATAATTATCTATCTTTCAGAAGTCCTTACTCATCTCTAACTAAGCCATGTATTATTCTGATTATAATTTTGAATCCAACTAAGAAAGGAAACAAAATGCAAAATGAATAAATTTAAATAAGTTTAAAATATATGAAATTGAGTTTGATAAGTTATGCGAATAGTTTGTTGAAAATTTTAGTACTTTATTCTAGTTAATATATTTAAAAATATTTTTAACATATTATTGAAATATAAGTATCTCTTATAATATTACCTGGAGGAGTAAAAATATATAATATATATAATTTATTAATATATAAACAGGTTCATGAACTTGTAAACCAAATTCCTTTATATTTGAATTTGGCTCTTATACTTTAACATTTTGGGACCATATTAAAATATGAAAAGAAAATTTTATTAATTAATAAAGATGAAAATGAAGATGGTATCTATATACATATATATATATTTATGAATAAATATGATAGAATCAAGAAGGTGCAAAGGGGAAAGGTTGGAAACTTCAAAGAAGATACTTATGATTGAGAATTATATAAATATATAATGTGTGTGTGTCTACATATATATATATAACCTCTACATATATATACATATAACCTTCTCAATTTATAAATATATATATGTGTGTGCATGTGTATATTGATAACGTTTGTATGTATATCACGATACTAATTGTGCTAAATATCATAATAATAAATTAACAATTTTATAATCATATAATATATTTTTATAGATATAGATAATTAATGTTGCTGTATGTACGTATCGGGCAGCAGCTTCGTTGAAGCGTTTATCTGGCTGCCTTTGACGAAGGATGTGAAGATCGCCGTCAGGACAGAACTCAGTGAGTAAACACGACCACCAATCACAAATGAATTTCATACTTATCGATGCCACATATGATTGCTCATACACTATCATATTTATGAATTATATGTTTATATATATATACATACACGTGTCAAGGCATCTGATGAAAAGAGTAAGGAAGGGTAAACTTTTATACATAATTGACAGCGTCATAAATCAAATCAATTAATGAATATAGTAAATGAATTTTATACTTATTTTTTATTGTACATATTATTTATATTATTCTTTATTGAGTTTTTTTTTTAATTTTTTAAAATTTTTTATAGAAAAGATGCATAGGCAGTGAATGCAACCAAACATGAATTCTCAGTAATGAAGGAAAAATTTATTTTATAAAATTTATTTTCATATATATCTTTTTCTCTTGCAGATTTCGTAAAAAAATTAATTGAATTTAAATTTACAGATTATTATAGTATAAAATATTCTACATTTTTAACTAATATTAAACTTATAATTTTTAAATAAAACATAAGAGTTTTAACTACTATCATATTGTTATAATTAATTATAATTATCAATGTCTATAATTATGCAGTGGGCAAAATAGTTTTTCAATGAAATAAATCTCATGCTGTAAAAGTATGCAAATTTAAATTCAGTTAAAATTTTCACAAAGTCCAAAAGAAAAAGATATCCATGGAAATAAAATTTTATAGCATATATAAAAACAATACTACCTTAAGAAGGGTTTTCATTTTTTCCTTCACTAATGAGAATTCGTGTTTGATTGCATCTAATTCTTCGATGCACTTTTTTATTCAAAAAATAGAAATTTTATTTTAAAAAAAACTCAGTAAAAAGATATATAAGTAATATCTGCAATAAAAAATAAGTATAAAATTTATTTACTACATGAATATATATAGACTGTTAATTGAGTTATGATGTCAATTGTATATAAAAGCTTACTCTTCCTTACTCTTTTTATCAAATGCCTTGATGAATTCCTCACATTTTAATGCCATTTGATAAGCATGAAGGCTGCAATTAATATCAGCTAATTATTTTTTAAAAAATAAAAATTGGGTACATCTATTAATTCAGTGATATCCATCAATCATAACACGAAACAAATAATCTTCAAGTAAGAATACATATAAAAATACTGTTTGACTCGAGATTAGTTAAGTGATATACACTAATTACAGTACAATACAAATAACTTTCAAATGATGACACATATAAAAATACAATCTGACTCAAACTTATAATCTCTTGTAAAAGAAGAAACACATCAACTATTAAACTAATTATTTAATTAATTAAGTATACGCATATATAGTTAATTAAATTAATAATTATTTATCTTTTGGGTAGATATCTAAGTACTTTTATCCTTATCTATAAGAGTATGAGTTCAAATCAAACTATACATCTCATGATATATCATTTAACTATTAAAATATACGAATTTTTACTAGTAAAAATTGTACTTGAGAATTTTTATTATTAAATATATATTATAAGATCAATAATGACATGCATAAATACTCTAAATTAAAAAGTTTTGAGCTATGATGATTAGTATCACTTGTATACCTTGAGGAGGCTCCTTTAATCTTGATGCAAAGTGCATAAATCTTAGGAAAATCCATTTAAGATAATTTATCCCTGCGAATTAAGAGAAAAAGACTAAATAGCTAAAACCTATCAATTAATCAAATATGGTTAATAACTACTCAAATCTATATCGAGATATATATTATTTACAAATACAAAGCTTTATCCATGTCTAATAAGGTTATTTCAAATTCAACCATGAAGGTGGAAAGCAAATCATAGAAATAATTTGGACCACAACACTAGAATCTTCTTTTATTTCATACATTGCTACAAGAAAGTGATTTACCATATCCTTTTAAAAAATTGAATGTAAATCAATCAACAACATTGATATATATACATGATTGGTAAATAAATAAGAGAAAAATAGATCAGTTGTTAAGCACTAAACCTCTTGTTCCATCAAGTGGATCATGTAGAGGATTTGTTAAGCATTATTTCCCTATTTTTTTATTTCCTATCCCTCTCCCGTTCTCATGCTTTCAATTTTCCTCCTACGTTTCTAGCATATCTCCTTTGTCCTCTCCTCATAGCTGTCCACACAATAATTTCGTCATTTCATCTGATCTTCTATTTATCTTTAGATCTCACTCTCCATTTTTTTTGTTTTTACTACTGGTTCTAATTTGATTTCAAGAAAATTTCCCTATTCCCATATCAGCTCATTTCTTCCCAAAAATATCTTAAATAATTTAGAAGATAAATTCCACTTTAGTGGTGAGAGTCAAATTTCACCTGTCTTTCTTCTCAATGATGACGTTAATATGATTGATGGATTCCTCCCTTGTTCTGTTCCCGATTCCACCGCTAGCTGATTAATCTGATTGAAGAAATCGCACAAAAACTTCCTCTCAGTTACCGTAGCTACGAATTTTCTTCCTCTCCCTCTTCTCCTGCAGCTTGACGTCCTCTTTTAAAGTGAAGGAGTAACCATTAGAACCATTGAAGATGGCAACGAAATCCAAAAATTAAATAGAGATTACAAAATAGATATTGATAATGACGCATAATCAATATTTTTACTTTTAATAATTAAGGGAAAAACTAATAACATCTTCTTAAATATAATTATATATTTTTTTATTTACTTTTTTAAAAGAAGATTTTTATCTCTTTAATTGCTTAAGTAGTACTCAAATTTTTAAAATTTAAAGACTAATGAAGAAAAGAAATCTTTAAACTTTGATTTCTAATAAGCATTCAATTCTCTATATTTAGATATTCTTAATGTCTAATCTTATAATAGTTTTTTTTTATAGATAACATAATGAAAATAATATTAAAATTCTAAAATATTTGATTACATAAGTTCAAAATAATGAAAATAAGATTTTTATCCCTTTAATTTTTAAATTTTAAAGACTAATATAGAAAGAAATCTCTAAATTTTGACTCCTAGTAAGTATTGAATTCTCTATCTTTAGATAATTTTGAAGTATAATCTTGCAATAATTCTTTTAAAGATACTTTACAATGAAAAATAATGTTAAAAATCTAAAATAATTTATTATATAAGTTTAAAAGTAGCTTATCACACTTCTATTTTTTTTCTTTCTTGATGCTTTTGGCTTTTTTTTCATTCTTTCTTTAATGCTATGATTTATATTTATAATGTAATATTTAGATAGAAAACAATAAGATAGTTCTTCTTTTATAAAATTAGTTCTATTAATTTCTTTACCACAATGCAATTTCTTCATAATCTTGTCCTCACATTTGTTATTGTATTACGATCTGATCAATTTTAGGTGATCTAGAAATATAAGAAGAGTTAGAAAATACTTAGGAGAAAGAGGAGGAAAAAATATGGAAATGAAATAGGAAAACAATAGCTAGACTAGAGGCATTATAGAGGTAAGTTCTCTTTTTTTTTTTCCTAATGCATAACGCACAATAAGATAGTAATTATAAAGTAGATTCGTTATAAGAAGTCATATTCTTCCAATGATTCCTAAGTTTTAGACCGCTAACTAACTCAAATCACATATTTGACTTTCTATGAAATTACCTCTTTAACCTATAAAATAAAAAAACATAAAATGACAATCTAAATTAAATATGTCTAAAAGTATATAAGTGTATTTAAATTAAGCAGTATTAAATCTATCTTGTTCACTTGATTCTATTTTTACTTTTTGTGTAATTACTAGTAATCCTTTACATGTTGAATTAGCATTAATTTTATTTTTGAACCACTTATATTTTTAGCTTGAATTCATTGAATGAAATTTTATTTCATAATCCTTCATATATAGGAAGATCAACTAGAATTCAGTTCTAAAAAAAAAATAAATAAGAGAGTTTAAATATTAAAATTGTGATATATTGTTAAATTGTAAAATATGGGAGAAATATAGCAATTAAATTTCTTAAAAAAATGATGAAGCTTATTTAGAAATTAAAGCAAATGGGACAATTCGATACTTTCACAAATATTTTAACTTTTAATACTATACTATGCTATACTATATCTATATGTAAGAGAAGGCTTTGATAAGCTCAAAATTCTCTTCAGTTATCAGAATTTTAGCTGCACTTGGGTATGCAAGTAGAAGCTTAGCCACAAGGTATCTAACAATTGCCATGTCTTGAATAACCGTGCTTCCTTCCCGATGAACCTTCCTTTTTTCATGTCATAGTATTAAGGCCACTTGTCTCTTGATTTGCATCTTTCAACAACTTCAACAGCTCTTGTAGTGATTTCTGGTCTTTTTATCTTTATGGATGCAATAGTAACCTGTAAAAAGTCCATTTTTAAAATCTTAAGCTGCACTACCAACATTCCTTCATTATTGCTTTATTTTATAAAGCATCAACAAGGTGCCATATCTTATTAGATTCAAGCATGACAACTCAGGAAACTTATACCTAAATATAACTTCTACAAAAGGTTCTTTGGAGTAATGAACAAAACATTAGTAGCAGAGAGAATATTTAAGCATAACAAACTAACCTGCCATAATGAGTTGGCCAAGAACCACCATTGTGGTAAGACCAAGACCTGTATTAGAAGGAAATGTGGTGAGAAATGTTGAAGATAATGAAGAAATAGATCATAAATAAATAATACAAGAATAGATATCTTATGTGTTCTTAAAATCACTACTAGTGATTATTTGCCACTCCTCACCTACAAGAGGGGGATAACATATCTTTAATGGCATGTCTGCTATCAAATCTTCCCATTTCACTTTAATAAGATCAAGTATGGCATGTGACTAGTCAGCTGTTGCCAGACTACTAACAACAGACCATATGTGCTGCTTGTAAGTTTCCAATTAGATAACCTCCTTTATTAGGCATCCATTCCACCAACCGAGGAGAAATTTGATCTAGGTAAATGTTGAATTTATTAGCTGCATCATATGAGTACTCCTAAGTTTTGTAATGATAAATCTCATTCAGTTTTCCAAATCAATCTAATAATATTCCTTGATGTGGAATGAAAGAGCAAATAGGCGATTATTCAGTGCCCAAATAAGATCAACTAATCTATCTTCTAGAGTAAGCATTTCACGTGCACAGAGTAAGGCAAAATAAAATATTGCCTGTAAGAAAAAAATTAGATTAATTGGAGATACCGCAAGAAAAAAAGGTAAACAAATAAGATCTCTTAGTTATAAACCTATAAATTTAAATAATAGCTTATTCATGTAGGTTAGTGAGTCAAATCATAATCTGTTGTTTCCGCAAACATGTTACAAGCATACTTAATGCACAAACCAGATATCCATAGTGTCAAACATGTAAGCTATGAACTATCTTAAAAAATATAAGCTATAAACTATACAATCTCCATCGTTTTAGGGAGTTGCACCATTCGAAAACAACCAAAAATACAATGAATAATAATACTAATAGTTGAACATTTTTTGAATTGACAAGACTAGAATCATGTACTTATTACACCTGCCAAAAACTCACTTGAGAAGCACCAAGATATGATATCAATTTAACTCAAGCTTGTCAAGTACTTAAACCTTGCTTTATTTTCAAACTTTCACTATTGTTTCCCAAATTGATTTAGTTTTATAATTTCACTTCCAACATAGTTGCTGCAAAAAGCCCCTATTACACCATGAGCAGAATTATTCTGTACAACCACTATTTTGGTACGAAAGTCACAAGCTCCAATAAATCAAAAATTGAATACCAAATGTCCATTACCATTTCAAATGAACCATAAAGGCAATTTTTTCCTTACTCGAAATAGACAATTGACGAGCACATATGGCTATTCAAACAACTGTTAGAACAAAAAATGAATCTACCTTGACGGTTCCTTCATTCCACATAATAGAGTTAATTACCTCCCCTTTTACTGAGAGGGTTAGGTTTTGAAACTTACAAATGTAAATAAAATATAAATAAGAAATGACTTGATCTAGTACTAAGTCATTGTTGGATGACTATCTTCTCCATTTACTGTGTTTGGTTGCAAGAGGTATTATTTCCAGCAATGAGACCTTTTTGCACCATAGACAAGTTATTGTTGTTTCTCTCAATAGTCTGTCGATTGGCAGGTAAAGGTGACCGATGGATATGGTGGATGGCGTGACATCGTTGTCGATTGCAGGGAGGAGGATGGGGGCTGGGACTTAACTGAACTTTTCCTTGACCAGCAAAAGTCGTATGACCTTTATTTGGTAGGAAGATTCTTGATGGAAGCGGCTATAAAGTTTGAACCGATGAAGAATACACTGGCAGACTTGTGGAGGCCGATAGGGGGAGTAAATATTATAGATCTTAGTTCTGGTCATTACTTATACAGATTTTTTTACAAAGTGGATTTCCAAAGAATGCTTAACAGAGAGCCATGGACTTTTAACAACTGCTTGTTTATTTTGTACCGCCTTAGGGAGGGAGAACATCCAATGAAAGTAGCCATTAACACGAGCCTCTTCTCACTCACTCCTACTAGGTTGTGTATCATAGATAATGGGTAGGTAATTTTGGAACCTGTTGTGGGACTTTGTGGATTATGACACATGTTCATCTTCTATAGCTGGGATGGGAGGTTTTTTGCAGGTTGGGGCGGCCATTGATCTTCAAAATCCTTTGTTCAAAAGAAAGAGGCTCAACCTGAGAAATGTGGAATCAACATTTGTTTAAATTTGTTTTCCATGAAAAAGGAATACTTATTACAACCTATAGAGAATTTATTGGTATTGATTTTTAGAAGCTTTCATCCACCCCATCTACCCAACAAAAGAAAACATAATTACTTTATAATATTGTTATTGAAAGCGATGAAAATAGATAAAATACTAATAGTGAAAAATTAAATATTGATATCAGCTAATTATTTTTTAAAATAAAAATGGTATAAATCTATTGATTAAGTGTTATGCATCAATCATAGTGTAATAGAAATAATCTCCAAGTATGTACACACGTAAAAGTGCAGTTTGACTCGAGATTAATTAGGTGATATTATAACACCCAGGCCCAGGTAAGCAACCCAGCTCATCTACTTTAAAATAATAATAATAATAATAACTACAACAACAACAACAACAATAACTAGAAGCAAAAAACAATGACGTCATGTTAATAAACCTTAAAATGACACCATTCTAATGAAAAATAAATGATTTAACAGTAAAGATTTCTTTTCCCAATTCGGTGACCTTAATTTAATCTGGATTGCTATAAATAGGAAATACATCTAAAAAAAAAGAAGAAACCCAAAGCGAGAGGGAGGCTACTGACAGTAGGAGGGAGTAGCAGAGAGGAAGAGAAGGAGAGAGGTTAAGAGAGCAGCAAGGCTGATAGAAGAAGAAATAGGAGGGTGATTTTCGTGAAGGCTAAGCTAAAAGATGGGCGAATCATCCAATGGAAGGTAAGATCAATTCACTCTTGAAACCCGAATTAGAGATGAGTATTATAAATTTCCTATATCATGGATATAGATTTTTAGCAAGTTTTGTATGTGCATTTCGTATGATTTCGATGTGATGGTGAAGAATATTCTTGTGCTTTAACTTAGTAGGGAAGTCTAAGGTAAATGGTGGATGAGAATGGGAATCATAAATTGGGTACAGGAGAAAATAAGTCTTGCAGTAAGGACAATTTTGATAGTAATTAATTCATGTATAGTGGGTATTAGTTTCAATCTGAGTTAAGTTTGGGGGTTTAGGGATAGATCAAACTTGTGCTATACAGATCGGTAAAAATCAACTAGTAGACCTCATAAGGGAACATGATGAGATCGGATACACATATATCAATAAGTAATTGATGCGATTAAGGGCCTATAAAGGGGTGGAAATAAGGAAAATATGGAGAACAATAGGGTTGAAAGATTAATTACATACCGTGGTGCTAGGGAAACAAAAGGAAAGGTGAAAGGAGGACCCAATATATGAAGTTTGAAGCAAACTAGAAGGAGAATGTAGAAAGGGAAATGATAAAATGGCATAACTAAAATCAATGTATTGTCAAAATAAATAAATTACAACTTGTTCACTGGTGGTGTGTATGTGGTTGCGTGTGGCCATTTATGAGGTCGTGGAACTGATTCTGGTATGAGTTCAACAGTGATTTTGCATACTTATTGCTCATAGATGAACTACAAAATTTTCAAGTGACCTATATCATTAAGTGACCAAATTAGCAAATGAGGGTGATAATAGAATAGTAATAATGATGAATGGGTATGAAAGGAGTTGAATATGGAGTCGTGAATGGACTAGCTAGTAGTGTGGTATACTGAGAACAACAAATGACCAAAAACTAGAATAAGATTAAACTGTGACTAACCCACATCTTTCTGTATGCTGTTTCCTTTCGTGTGGTGTGAGTGTGGCCTGTATTGATCGTGGTGATGTGTATCAGCTTACTAGTGATTAGTCAGCAGAGTAGACAAGACAATAGAGGGTTCGAAGGGGAGTAAATATCCCAGATGTATGTTGTATATGAGATAAGAATGTGGCTGAGAAATAAAGGCCCAAAAGGGTCGTGTCGGGTATGCTAAGTGAAAGCTGCGTGTGTTTGTGTGTGTGGCTCTCATGGTCACTGTGCGTGTGTTATTATCTAGTGAAAATGCAAGTATGCTAAAGATGGATCATTTTATTTAATTTGCATAATCTGTTATGGAGATTGAAATGATTGAAATTGGCTGAAAAAAAGAGAGAAGTGATTGAAATTGGCTGGAAAAAAGAGAAAAAGACAGGAAATCTGCAAGTGAGAAAAAAAATCAAAATCGAGAAGTTGCAGGTTGGAGTGGAAGCACAGAGTTGTTGTTATAAATCTTCATGATACAAGGGTACTAAGTTAGAGAAATGGATAGGTGTTGGGCTGAGTATGAGATAGACTTGAGAATGATTTGGGTGAGGGAAGTCCTTGAGGAAAAATGGGGAATTTCTCTACATCTATTTCAATTCTGTTGGTTTAAGTTTAAATTGATTTTACTAGGCTGTGTAGCTCATTCCTTTATTATATTATAGAAACGGTTAAGTAGGAAGAAACTCAAGAACCTCTGGAGCGTAGCCATGAGCTAGAATTTATGCAGAACTAACATTAAACTTTGGTGGATTAATAATTAATATTATCATTTCTGTTAGTTTGTTGTATTTACTGCTTGTCAGGTGAGATTAGACACAACTATGGGAGCCCCTTTTTTTGTATGATAGTTGAGTTGAGAATATAGCCTAATATGTTCTCAAAATAGAGGGGATAGAAGGATGTACACTGATGAGATGATAGATGTTTGAAAGAATAGACATATGATATTCTATATACTTGTAATGAGTGTTGTTGCAAGTGAACTCTCAGTTGTGTTAAAGCGTAAATCGTCAATATAGAAAGAATGAATAAATACTTTAGTGACATTGAGTCTTATAGAAAATGTGGGATGTTATCTATACACTAATTGCAGTACAATACAAGTAACTTTCAAATAATGACACACGAAAGTACAATCTGACTCGAACTTATGATTTCTTGTAAAAGAAGAAATGCATCAACTATTCAACTAATTAAATAATTAATTAAGTACACACATATACCAAATAAATATATATATATCCTGCTAATAGATATTTGGTTAATTAAATTATTAATTATTTATCTATTAGGTGGATATTTATGTACTTTTATCCTTATCTATAAGAGTATGAATTCAAATTAGATTCTACATCTCGGGACATTTCATTTACTGATTAAATTGTATGAATTTTTACTAACAAAACTTGTACTTGAGAATTTTTATTATTAAATATATATTATAAGATCAATAATAACACACATAAATACTCCAAATTAAAGAGTTTTGAGCTGTGATGATTAGTATTAATTATATACCTTGAGGAGGCTCCTTTAATCTTGAAGCAAACTTCACAAATTCTAGGAAAATATGCATTAGATACTTTGTCTCTGCAAAATAAGAGAAGAAGACCAAATAATTAAAACCGATTAACTAGTCAAACGTTGTTAATAACTACTCAGATCTATATCGAGATATATATTATATATACATATAAAGATTTAATCATGTCTGATAAGGTGATTTTAGATTCAACTACGAAGGTGGAGAGCATATCAGGGAAATAATTAGGACCGCAGCCAAGTACTCCTTTCATTTCATATGATATTCCAAAAAGTGATCTACCCTACCCTTTAAAAAAAATCAAATGCAAATCAATCAATGATATCGATATATATACCTGATTGGTAAACAGATAAGAAAAAAATAAATAAGATGTTAAGCACTAAACCTCTTGTTCCATTTAGTGGATCATGCCAAGGAGCTGCGTGCTTCGATCCTTCCAATTC
This sequence comes from Carica papaya, assembly GCF_054855325.1. Lineage (NCBI taxonomy): Eukaryota > Viridiplantae > Streptophyta > Magnoliopsida > Brassicales > Caricaceae > Carica > Carica papaya. The sequence continues at coordinate 17,783,301 of NC_142317.1, forward strand.
GAAACGATTGGAGAAGAGAAAAACGATTTTGCCGAGAGATGGGAGATTTTTTTTTTTTTCGAATTTGCAGTGCTCATCGAAGTGGCGAAGAGTTATAATGAGTTTAGTACTTATAATAAATTGCTAATAATCTAGGTCTTTTTTAGTGATTGATATTTAGGTTATCAATATTCTATGCATTAATGAACTTGCATATTTTTGTATTTTGTGTTATGAGTTTGGATTAATCTTGCCAACAATTTTATGAGAAAAAATATTTTCTTTAAAAAAAAATAGGAGTTTAATTTAATCCATTTATAATATTGTATAAATGACAAAGATGGTTTTTCCCCAAATAAATTACTTCAACTGATAAAAGGCATTATATTGAAACCTTTGAGAATGGTTAATTGCTGCTAAAAATTAGACAATATAAAGTTTACTAGCAGATTTATATTGTTACTAAAAATCAAAATGCCACAAAGTAAATTTGTAGCAAATAGAAGAAACCACGTATCCATTTCATGCACAACCTCTCCATTTCTTTAGGTGAAAAAAAAAATTATTTAACTTTATATTGACAAAAAGAAGTATAAAAGAAACATAAAATAAAATAGTTTATCTTTATGTTCAAAACCTAAAGAAAATTCAATTCCTTATCAGTCGTTAAATACTGTATTTTAAATAGTAAATTTACATTCCTTCATTCACTCATTTGTATGAGATTAAATTATTTATTCAAGTTAAATCATACCTTATTAATTGACTAAACTATAAATTTAGCCGTATTTCTTTCTAGTACTGTATAAGTCAGTTAACAATGTAAGTTAGGGCAATAACACCCAATACAACATATACTTTTTCCTTTTAAAAAAATCATGGATAAAATTCAATTTGCTTAAACAAGTGAACAAAAACCTGAGACTCATGAACAAGTATATATCTTTCAAAAGTCTTTGCTACATTAGTAGCTATGTTATATACTATCTTATTACACTTTTACATCCAATGAAGAAGAATAGAAACAAAATGTGGAATGGAAGTTACTTTTAAATCTAACTAAAAATTAGATAATAAACGACACAATTTTAGCGGGTGATAAGGTTGTTACTAAAAGTCAAAATGTCGCTAAGTAAATAAATATACAATAAATAGAGGAAGCCACTTGTCCATTTCATGCACAATCTATCCATTTCTTTGGAAAAAAATTATTTAACTTTTATATCGGCAAAATAAATACATAAGAAGTTGGAAATAAAATAATTCATCTTTATGCACTCAAAACTATAGAAAATTTGATCTCTTCAATTATAAGACATCAAAGCTTCTATCTTTGTATTAGTTGCATCTCATTGTAATCGTCATCGATCACCTCTCATTATTTATTAAAACATCAGTTCTCCTAATCAATTGTCAAAACACTGTATTTTTAACACTAAATGTACGTCATTTGATTCATTCATTTGTATGAGATTAAATAATTCATTCAAGTTAAGTTCTACTTTGTTATTTAATTGACCTAAAAAAATAGTCGTATTTCTTTCTAGTACGGTGTTAATTTATTCAATGTAAGTCAATACAATAACAACGATTACATTTACTTTTTTTAAAAGAAAATGTCATCATCCATAAACAATAAAAACCATTTTGCTCAAGCGAGTCAACAAAAAAACTTAGGCTCATGAAGAAATATATATCTTTCAATAGTCCTTACTACATTTCTAGTTAAGTTATGTTTTATTCGATTAAACTTTTAAATCTAACTAAGAAGAAAAGAAACAAAATACATAATGAAATCTTAAACATCCTCAAGTAACAACCCAAACTTTCAAAAAATATTCATCAAGTATAAAATTTGTATCTAGTACTTTTAATAAGGGTCCTATTACAGGTAGAAATTAGACAATAAATGATATAATTTTAGTGGTTGATTCAGATTGTCACAAAAGTTGAAATGTTGCTAGGTAATATGCAAGAAATAGAGGAACTCATATGTCTATTTCGTGCCCACCCTATCTATTTCTTTACTTGAAAAAAATACTTGTTTAACTATTGTATCAACAAAAAGGAGTACAAAAAAAATTAAAATAAAATAGTTCATCTTTGTCTTAAAACTTAAAGAAAATGTGATTTACTTTATTGCAAGATACCAAAGCTTTTATTTTTCTATTTGTTGCATTTCATTGCAGTCACCATCAGTCGCCTCTCATTATTCCCTAAAGTGTTAGTTCTCATAATTGGTCATCAAATACTATAGTTTAAACAATAAATATACATCATTCGATACAATTATTTATTATAATATTATATAATTCATTCAAATTAGGTTCTATTTTATTATTTGATTGAGCTATAAATTTAGTAGTATCTATTTTTAATACTAAATCAACTTATATAATGGAAGTCAATATAATAGCATCCAATATAACATTATTTCTTTTAAGATAAAATCCTTATTCATTAACAATAAAAACCATCATGCTCAAGTAAATGACCAAAACAATCATGCTCAAGTAAGTGAAGCAAAAACTAAAGAGGTTCATAAACAATTATCTATCTTTCAAAAGTCCGTACTCATCTCTAGCTAAGTTATATATTATTCTTATTATACTTTTGAATCCAACTAAGAAAGGAAACAAAATGCAAAATAAAAGTTTAAACATCCTCAAGTATAAACCTAAACTCAGAGAAATATTCATGAAGTATAAAATTTATACATGGTACAAAATTTTCCATATAACTAAATAAAACAAAATCCATACTAGATTAAATTTTAGGACAAAAAATTTGTATCTTGGTGCAACATAACATTAAGAAAAAAAAAGAAATGACTATAACCTTAAGATTTAGATGAAACACTGCAGTTTTAAATCTTTATTAAGACCTAATACATGCTTGAAACCATCTTAAGATAGTTCTAGAATGCGAGAACAATTTTAAAACCCTACACAACCTTTTAGCAAAGCTATCTTGTAACCTCATAGGTATCTCAAAATAGCTCTAGAAGCCAAAAGTTTCCTTATCCTCAACTACCCTTAAACCTTAACATTGTTTATCCAAATTAGGTAAGCAGTAATGGAGCACTACACAAGAACCCATATAACATCCTGCCCATCACTATAGTAAAATGATTTGAAAACTCTATTTATTTGAGCCTTTGGCCGCTTTAAACTTAATTAACTTATGTTGTTTAATATTTCTCGTGATTCCTAATTTTCATTTATTTTTATTTTTATTAATTATTATTCAAATTTTATTTTATTTTAAATTATTTTATTTTATTATAAATTAAAAATTTAGAAAAAAATTGAAAAATGGCAAAACGGGAAAAATTATTGTGGTAAAAATCCGGCGAGAGGGCGGTTTGACCACGCGGGTGATGGGCACTGTGCGTACGCGCATGCGCAAAAAGTGGCTACGGGGCGTACACACAGCGCGCACGTCCCATTTGTACACCAGCACGTACGCGCACGTCCCCTCCGCATGTACGCGCGCACGGGACGTGCACCCTATCTACACGCTAGCGTGCATGTTCCTCTCTGTGTGCAGACATGCACACATGGGACGTGCGCACAACATGCACATCTCATCCACACGCATGGCGCGGGGTCACCTCGCACACGGACAGGCATCGTACACTGTGTGCAGGCTGTCCGCGTAGTAAGCCAACGCAGACAGGCCTTGTGCGCCTGAGGCTTGTGCGTACGGTAGTAGGCCTATGCGCCTGCAGGCTAGCCTGTAGCACGCCGGCCTAAGAGCTACCACCTCGGGCAGCGAACCACTGTTGCCTCCGGTGGCACACCGCCGCCGCCGGTAGAGGAGATCCTCCTCCCTCATTTTTTATATCGAGCATCTTTTTCTCCTCTTTCTTCACCGAATTTTACCACTTGTCACGAATCCAACGGTTTAAAAATTTTATAAATTTCCCTCCCTCTTCCCTCCATTCCACACTTCCATTTCTTCCATTTTTCAAAGGTTTAGAGAGAGAGAGTAAATTAGTGAGAGAAGAAGAGAAAGAAAGGAAAAAAGTGAAGAGGAAATCATCGAGGTTTTAGTAAGGAATCTAGTATTTCTTTTAATGTCTTAAGGAGTATTTTTAGATAAACGAATTTAATATGATTATTATTTTGCCTGTTTTGCTTGCCTCTATGTTCAAATGAGTCGAACTGTTCTGGTTTTTAAGATGTTATGTGAATTGCAGACACTTGATGATTTTGCATGTAATGAATGTAATATGTAATCGGTAACAATAAAAGTAAAAAGAAAAAGAAAAGAGAAAAGTGGAATGAAGCCTGGAGGTCCGAAGTGTATCTGTATTGATATGCATATTGCATCAAGTGTCTCATTAAGCTTCTTATCTCTCATGGGTATCTGTTCCCTTTACCCTTCAGGGTATTTATTCCTCATGTCCTTCAGGGTATCTATTTCCCCTTCCCTATCTTGTCTGGAAAGACGTAGAAGGACTACTCCTAGTGGATGACGGTGTGTCCTCTGACGAGAGTGGTATCGCACTATCTATAGGGGTCACTCATGGCTAAGTAATGTCATGATTATAGATATCTGTTAGGACCACTATGGTTAGTACGACCATGGTCATAGATCGTACCATGGTTTGGCTAGTTGGAAGTGGGCTTAAGCAAATTATCGTATCTGTATCTGATATGGTCATTTACTTGGGTAGTTGAAAATCTGTATCTGCCCTCAGAGATGGAAGTTTGTAACAGTTTCGCGAAGCATGACAAGAAAAATCTGTGCATTTTATGATTTATTTGATTTTCTCTATTATCTGGCATGATGTATCTTTGATTTTCTGTGCTAACGTATCATTTTCTTAAACAAATAAATGGTTTTCATAATGGTGAGATAGGTAAATGAGGAAGTTAAACGATAAGATAAAATAATAAACTTTTGAAATCTTACGATATTAATTTAATACTGTTTTCCTTACTGAGCATATAGAACTCACTGTTTACATGCCCCCCTAGATAAGGAAGAAAATGAGGAACTACAGGAAGACCTACCTTTAGAAGTCTATGAGGATCCCATGGATCTACAAGTCTGAATGCATGACTGTTCCCGCACTAATGAATTCAATGGCATAGTGAAAGAAGTGGCTGTTATGTTTTGTATTTTGTAGCTGTTTCTGACCTCAGTTTATGTATGTATTTGGAACATTATATATATTTGTAAGGGATTTGTTATGGTCATGATTCTGATGCATAAATTTTATCATGCACTCATTATTTTGAATCTATATCTGATACCCATTTGCCTTAATTAGCACTTGGGATGTCACAACCCATGAGCTTTCCTGCTTGATATTATCAGGACCTTGATGCAATAAGTTTCGATTTTATCCAAGTAATATCTTAAGAAGAGGATTACTAACTCCTATAACACATATTAGAGAAATTAATAATTGAATACCAAATGTCCATTACCATTTCAAATGAACCATAAAGGTAATTTTTTCCTTGTTTGAAATAAACAGTTGACGAGCACATACGGCTACTCAAACAACTGTTAGAACAAAAAACGAATCTACCCTGATGATTCCTTCATTCCATACAATAAAGTTAATTACCTCCCCTTTTTCATTGAGAGGGTCAAGTTTTAAAACTTACAAATGTAAATAGGAATTGACTTGGTCTAGTACCAAGTCAGTGTTGGATGACCCTCTTCTCCATTTGCTTTTTTTGGTTGCAAGAGGTATTGTTTCCAACAATGAAACCTTTTGCACCATGGACAAGTTATTATTGTTTCTCTCAATAGTCAGTCGATTGACATGTAAAGGGTGACCGATGGATATGGTTGATGGCATGGCATCGTTGTCGATTGTAGAGGAGGAGGATGGGGGCTTGGACTTAATTGAATTTGTCCCCAAAAAACAAGAGTTCTATGACCTATGTTTAGTGGGAAGATTCCTGACAGAAGCGGTTGTGATGTTTGAACTGATGAAGAATACACTGGCAAACCTGTAGAGGCAATTGGGGCAGTAAATATTGTAGATCTTAGTTTTGGCCATTACTTGTATAGATTTTTCTACGAAGTGGATATCCAAAGAGTGCTCAACAGAGGGCCATGGAATTTTAATAACCACTTGTTGGTTGTGCACCACCTTAGGGAGGGAGAATATCGAATGAAAGTAGCCATTGACGCGAGCCGCTTCTAGGTGCAAATTCACTCACTCCTGCTGGGTTGTGTATCGAAGACATTGGCTAGGCAGTTTGGGAACTTGTTGGGGGGCTTTATGGACTATGATACACATTTGTTTTCTATGGCTGGGATGGGGGGTTGTCTATGGGTTCGGGTGGCCATTGATGTCCGAAAGCCTCTATTCAGAAGAAAAAGGCTCAACCTGAGAAATGGGGAATCAACATTTGCAATCTTCAAGTACAAATGTCAGCCTTTATCCTGCTTCCTGTTCGATTAGTTGGAGCATTCAGAATCTTTCTACAAATTCCACATCCATTCAAGTGCAGCAGAAGTGGGTTGAGTCCTTCTGTGCAAATCCCCCACGGAATCCCACTCTGATGAGCATATGGTTACGGGATAAACAAGGGGAAAAACTAATGGAATCATTAGCGAATATCCCAGCAAATATCTCGAGGATAGGGGGAAGGAAGGAAGAGACGAGTATCTCAGCCGAAGCGGGAAAGAAGGGAGATTCTTCAAATTTATTAAAAAATATAAATTTATACATTTTATTAATTATATATTACTTATCCAGTAATAATAACACAACTTATGAATAATAATATATAGAATGTATAGTTTATAGTCCGAACTATAAATACAACTTTTATAGATAATGGTGAAAGTGCAAATGATTTATCTAAAAAATATTAAACATTGATAAATTTGTATTTAATTAAATTATAAATTGTTAAAATAATTTTTTAGAAATGAAAATTAATTTTATGTAAATTAAAATAAAAAAATTTTAAATTCTATCAATTTTTGTTATTTTCTAATTTGTTTCATCTCATAATTGAATGAAATATGAATTTACTGATCACCTTAGAGAATAAAGTGGAGTTCACTTGTATTTGTTATGGTTTGATAATTGATACATACCCAATAAAAGTAACGACAATTATTTAACTTTTCATATCATCATATCTTTTTGAGAAATACACACACAAACACACAAATATATATATGTGTGTGCATTTTATAAATTTAAAGAGCTATTGTAACTTGATGTAATGCTAAATCACTATAAATTTTTCAGTGAAATTTATAATAGGAAGTGGATATGATGATGATGATTGTCATATCATACATGAGAATCACTAAATATATATATGAGAAAAAAATACGTTTTTTGGTTATGATAACTAAAAGTTAAAAAATAAAGGAAATGAAAATTATAATATTTTGTTTGGTTTAAATTTATAAATGAAAAATAATTACTATAAGAAAATAATTAATAATATCAGTTATTAATGTAATGATGAGTTAGCTACCGAGAATCAAAATAGAATTTGAAAAGAAAATTAATCCTTTCCTCTTTCCTCTTTTGTTAAGAGTTCTTATGTGGAAAAAGATTTATCATTCAAGAATGATAGCATAATTACTATTTAAATAATAAATAATAAATATATTAGTATAAAATCCAAGTTTATTTCTTCTTCTTTAATATTTATGTTAATAAATAATTTAAGAAAAATTCTAATTTGGATTTTTTCGTTTAATTGTTCTAATTAAAAGAATCTAGTCGTTACAAAATATTATTTTCGTTTGGATATGTCAGTCTCTTTAGGACAAAATACAATTTGATTACTATATCTCTACCAATGCAGTCATAAATTAAATCTTTTGATTCTATTAAATCAAATATTATAAATAAATCATCATTAATCCATATAATTACATCTAAAAAGTGATTAATTTTACATTTTAATAAGATTCAGACTTGTCTTCAAGAAAAATGTAAGAATCGTAACAATTCAAACACCATGTTTATGATAATTTATGAAAATTCTTAAAAACTTCATTATAGTTTGTGCTTAATTGTGATAAATGAACAATTGTCACAAACTTTAATGGGGGCATTTTTAGTGCTTGAAATGCATGTTCCCATGTTAATGTATGTTAGTGGCCATTTTCTGTTTTTCAATGATATTGTCTTATGTTTACCTTATAAATAGTTAGCTCCTCTACTCTATCCTATCTTATTGCTACATTTCTCTATTGCTCTCCCTTTTACCTCTTTTCTTTCACTCTCACTTTTCCTCAAATTTTCTTGAAAGATTTTTAACTTTTACTTTTCTAGTTGTGCAAATTAATAAAATTTATGATCTATAGCTAAGCTTGTTGTATCATGCAATTAACATGTCAAAAAACTCTTTTCTATACTCGCCGTATCTGATTGATCCTGTGCACACATCAATCCTTATAATGTATCCTCACACTTCAATTCCTATTTGTATAGAAAGTAAATGTTTAAGGTAAATTGTAACACCCAACTATTTTTATTATTTTTATTTTATTTCATTTTTATTAATTCTATATAAATATAAAATATGTATTAATTGAATTGAATTTATTTTAATGAAAATAATAATAATAATAAAAATAAAAAAGGGTAAAAATTATTCAGGAATTTAATTGAAAACAATTTTGGAAAAAAGGGGTGAAATTTTGGATTCTGGAGGTATTTTTGAAAGAAAAATAAAAAATCGGGGGTCAAAACATAATTTAAAAAAGTTGTGCCACATCAGCTGCTCGATCAGCAGCCCCGACCAACCAGGACGTGCTAGATGGCAGAGACACTAGCGCGGGAGGCCAAGCGGGAGGGAGTCACGTGGGCGATCCGTGTGCGCGCGATCGAATGGCTGAGATCTGTTCCCGCGCTAACGGACAACCAAGATAAAAAACGTGCACGGACGGCCTAGATTGCATCAAGCACGGGCAGCCCAGATTGAATCGTGCATAGACGGCCTAGATTGAATCGCGATGAACGGTCCAGATTCACTCCCTATTTAATCGCGATCAGACGGTCCAGATTAAAAGCGATGGACAGCTGAGATCAAAAGCGGATGGGTATAGATAACCCCATCCGCACCCAAACCCTAACCCTAGCCGCCAGTGCCCCTCGACGGAGAAGATAGCCCAACTGCCAGGGAGCCGACCACCGCCACCCGCCGCCGTACCGGAGCAAGTTTCGGCCGCCAAACGAGGTATAAATTCTACCCTTTGCTCAGAATTTGATTCTAAACCCACCTATGGCCAAATCAGAGTGAAAGCACCGGCCAATTGGCTAAAAAATGCCGCCGAAGCTCAGCAGAGCCACCGCCGGGTGTTTCAGTTTTTGCCTCCAACGAGGCCCTTTTCGATTCCCGTTTGATGTATTTTTTCATCGTTGTGATCACCGTTTCCTCCTCTACAGGTTGACCGGAGCAAAACACCCAACTGCAACGTGAGTTGGAGGAGCTGCCGCACCGGAGAGACCCACTGCCGGTGAGTTTCAGTTTTCTACTTTTTTCGGCCCACTAAGGGCCCTAAGTGTGTTTTCTCACATAAACCGATGCAAGTTTGGCTAAATTCGACTGAAAATAGCCAATCTGAGGCAAATCGCCGCCGCGAGCGGCAGCACGGCAGAGCCACCGTGCCGAAATTCTAAAATTGGCCGAGTAGGCCCTGGGTCTAATTTTTTGGGTTATTTGGGACATGTATAGGTACCATAATCGCATTTCAGTTCCTGAGGAAAAAGTTAAGGGAACCCAAGGGCCGCCCGTAGGCGCAGTGACAATCTAGTTTTCAGCGTCGAATCAAGTAAGGACCCCTCACCCTATTTCCTATCATAGATGTGAAGTTTGAATAAATAATAATACTGTATTTTGTATAAATTAAATAGATATGCATAATTAATTATGATTACTAATGGAGCCCGAACCGGACATTATTCTCTGTAGATTCCTATTTGATTTATTTTACAGTTTAAATGCATTATGGTATCTGGCTTATTTATTCTATGATTTTAAATGCATGTATCACTTACTTCATTATTGTTGATTTAGTAATGGAGATTAAGGACAAATAGGAACGGATGTGATCTAATAAATGGATAAGGTAACAGCCTCACTAGATATCCGGGGAGATGGTGAACGGACCAGGTTCATAGGGAACCCTACCGTGAACGTCGTCTCATACCGGACGGGGTATGGAGACTTGGTCATTTGGCGCTCATACCGGACGGGGTATTCGGATGGCCCGCTTAGACCTCATACCAGACGGGGTATTGAGGTTTAATGTCTTGGCACTCATACCGGACGGGGTATGGGGACAACCCTGGAATTAAGACTGTTGAGAAGAAGGGTTCATGTGTAGTAAGGACACCCCTATGGATCCCCATGGATATTAGTAGGCTGGTGAAAATGAGAAACGGTAATAATCAGTTATTGTTAATGAATACAGATTTATGATGTGTTTTATATTACAGATTATGCATGAAATTGTGATCTGTATGATGTTATTGCCTTTATAGGTTGTTTTCACAGGTTCTCCAAAGATAAGAAAAGGGTAAATGGTTTTACTATTGATAAATTAATTTGTTTAAAATTTGCGCTCCATTTCTACTCGCCTGGCAGTGATGTTGACTTTTCATTCTCTTTGAAAAATATCAAGGCAAAATTTAATGAGATTCACTAACTCAATAAGTATTTTTGTTCTTTCAACCCAGGTAAAATTTCATGCAAACACACGGTAAGAAACAAAAGTAATAAAAATGTTTCAGTACAAATTCATGTTCTTATTTTCACTATTTCACATATTCCTAATCGATCTGATTAATTCTCTCGAATATCATATACAAACCTCAAATGTCTATTCTCATACTCTCGAAAGTCATAAATGCACTCGAATATCAATCATCATTTTGAAATATAATCGAACACAAAAAAGATCACAGATACACTAGAATATCGTTCATAATCTCGAAACATAATCACACACACACAAAAGATAACAAATACACTCAAATGGTCATTTTTTGGTTTCATCGCACGATGTCGTTTATGTCATCATCGAGGAAATACGAAATGGATCCCCCCATCGCATGGATAGCACACACACAAATCACACAATGGCCACAGTAGGTACATTTTCTAGGTGGCCTACACTCACATGAATTCCTATCCATGTCTGGATTAGGTTTCAGACTCTATCCATGTGCAGGTTCACCACGCTTGCTGAAATTCAGCCACACACACACACACTTCCTTCCTCGATTCAGATTAAACAAGAAGGTATTTAGGGTCCCTATCCCATTCACTCATACCCTCTCATTCCAAAATTCTCAATTTGTTTAAATGATTATTTTTTAACCTCAATTATTCCTTTTCCTTTCTACTTTTATAATTTTATTTTATTTCATTTTCTTTTTCAATTTTTCCTTAATTGGGAATTTTTTTTTTAATTTCATATTTCATCAGTCAAAATAACTCCGTCCAGATAACTCTCAATCCATTGGGTCTATTTTCTAGTTTCGTCTCCCCATAGGGTTCTAATTGCTTAGGTTTACTGATCATAATTTGAGTTCTACTTTTCCATCGAAATTGGGCCAATGTCCCTTCAAATTTAAAAATTCATAATTTTAATAAAATGAATGAACTTTTTGAAATTTAACCTGGTTGAGATTTAAAAATACTTACTCTCCTACGCGTTTCCCAGATACGCCTAAATGTCCAAAGTTTCCTGTACACATGGCATAATTAAGTAAAATACTTTGAAATACTAAAAATTAATTTAATCAGATTACGGGTTCCAATGGCCACCCAATGAAATACCCAGAATCTATCGAGATGCATACTTGAAAAACCTTTTGGCTCCCCATTCGGCGAATTGGATTCCCATTTTTTGAGAAAGAATTTTCAGTTTCCCAGGCAAACTGAATTCTCGTTTCACGAGGAAGACTTTTTCAGGTTCCTAGACGAAAAATCAGAACCCAAAATGGTGGATCGAGTTTCCGTACTCAGGGAAGACCCTTCAACTTCTCGAATGGGTTAGCTTTCCCCATTCTCAAAGAAGCCTCCTCAATTCCTGCGCGAGTGGATGGCCTGGCCGAGCCCGCGCGGTTAGCTTGACACCAGCCCCACCACACTGTCGCTCAACCACCACCAAAACATGAAAATAGAATGATTTTTCCTTCAAGTGAGGGCAATTTGGTCTCGTCTTTACTCCCGATCGCTTCCTCTCGGTCACCCACGGCTCCCTTGCGTGCCTGCAATTGGAATGGTGATTTTTATGCCTAAAATATCTATTACTACAAAATAGAAATAAATTGAAAGGAAAATAGGGGAAGAAAAGATGAAAAGGATGAACTTTAACTCGCTTGCCTCGGTCCCCCCCATCACATGGCATCTCGATCATTTCCTCTTCCTCCTTCTTCTTTTCGATTCAGCTTCCACACCTTCCTGCCTCTGCACCTTTCCTCTTTTCTTCCTCCCTCGTGGCGGTTGCTCTTTGGCTCCCCCTTTTTTTTACCCTCGCACCTCCTATCTTTTCTTTTCCTTTCTCCTTTTTTTCTCTTTTCTTTTCCCTCTTCCTTCCCTCTCTTTTTTTCTTCCTCTTGACTTCCCTGTGCGACCCTCTCTTCATCCTTCTCTTCCCGATCTCTCCTCTCTCTTCTCCCTCTCTCTTTTTCGGCTACTCTTCAAAATGAAGAGAAAACCCTTATCTCTTCTCTTTTTATACCAATTCTTTCAACCGTTGGATCGTCATAACTCGATTTGGACCGTCCCTTTTCTTTTAAATCTCCTCCATCCGATCTCCTCAAGCGATCCAATCTAGGCCCTCCATTCTCCTTATTTCCTTTGCCCCCTTCAAGTTCTCCTTATTTATCTTTTTGCCCCCTTTTTTCTTACCGACTTTCATTTAAGTCCCTAAATTTACTTAAAAGCCCAAATTTTTGAAAATTTATTTCATTTACTCCCAAACTCCAAATTTTATTTATATTTCTTTTCCTTTAAGTGGATATTACAATCTTATTACAGGTAGAAATTACACAATAGACGATATAATTTTAGTGGTTGATTCAGACTATCACAAAAGTTGAAATGTTGCTAGGTAATATATTAGAATAAAGGAACTCATGTGTCCATTTCATGGCCACCCTATTTATTTCTTTACTTGAAAAAAATAGTTGTTTAACTATTCTATCAACAAAAAGGAGTACCAAAAAAATTAAAAATAAAATAGTTCATCTTTTTCTTAAATCCTAAAGAAAATGTGATCTACTTTTTTGCAAGATACCAAAGCTTTTATTTTTGTGTTGGTTGCATTTCACTGTTGTCACCATGAATCGTCTCTCATTATTTCCTAAAGTGTCATTTCTCAAAATTGGTCATCAAATACTATAGTTTAAACAATAAATATACATCATTCAATTCAATTATTTATTATAATATTGAATAATTCATTCAAATTAGGTTCTATTTTATTTTTTAATTAAACTATAAATTTAGTAGTATCTGTTTTAATACTGAATCAACTTATACAATGGAAGTCAATACGATTGCATCCAATATAACATTATTTTTTTAAAGATAAAATCATTATTAATTAACAACAAAAACCATCATGCTCAAGTAAATGAACAAAGCCATCATGCTCAATTAAGTGAAGCAAAAACTGAGGCAGTTCATGAATAATTATCTATCTTTTAGAAATCTGTACTCATCTCTAGCTAAGTTATGTATTATTCTTATTATACTCTTGAGTCCAACTAAGAAAGGAAATAAAATGCAAAATGAAAGCTTAAACATTCTTAAGTATAAACCTAAACTCAAAGACATATTCATGAAGTATAAAATTTATACTTTAGTACAAAATTTACCATATAACTAAGTAAAACAAAATCTATCCTACATTAAATTTTAGGACAAAAAATTTGTATCTTAGTGCAACATAACATTCCTAAAAACTTTATTGTAGTGTGTGCTTAATTGTGATAAATGAACAATAGTCACAAACTTTACTAGGGCCATTTTGGTGCATGAAATGCATGTTCCCATGTTAGTGGGTGTTAGTGGCTATTTTCTCATTTTCAATGGTATCATCCTATGTCTACCTTATAAATAGCTAGCTCATCTACTCTATCCTATCTTATTCCTACATTTCTCTATTGCTCTCCCTTTAATCTTTTTTCTTTCACTTTCACTTTTTCTAAAATTTTCTTGAAAGATTTCTAACTTTTCTTTTTTAATTGTGCAAATTAATAAAATCTATTATCTATAGCTAGTTAAGCTTATTGTATCACACAATTAACATGTCAAAAAGCTCCTTTCTATACTCACCTTATCCTATTGACATAGTGTACACCTCAATCCTTATAACGTATCCTCAAACTTCAATTCCTATTTGTATAGAAATAAATGTCTAAGGTAAATTCTCTTATCTTTTGTCACCAAGATATTTTCATATGAAACTATTAAATATCAATGATTCATCTCAACCAATAGCAATTAAATTTAAATTTTTTTGAAATAATACCCTTTAGTTTATAATTACCTCTGCAGAATAAGTTTGAGTTTCAAAGTAAAAAATTAAAAGTTAGGTCTAGATTTTGACCTACTGTAGTTCCCTCAACTAAGGGAACTTAATAATCATGAAATGTTTTTTTTTTCTAAAAACATAATAGGCACGTTGAGATTTAACTCAACTTAACCATGACATCACTACCAACATAAAAAAGTTAGAGTTTAAATTTGTTTTCCATGAAAAAGGAATAGTTATTACAACTCGTGGAGAATTTATTGGTATTGATTTTTAGAAGCTTTCATCCACCCCATCTGCCCAACCAAAGAAAACATAATTACTTTATAATATTGTTATTAAAAGAGATGAAAATAGATAAAACACTAATAGTAAAAAATTAAATATTGAAGTTAAATTTTATAAATTAATTAAAGGATAATAATTACTTAGGTTAAGTTATAGTAATTAAAGAAAAATATAAATCTTATCTTATTCTTAATTAATTTAAAATCAAATTGAATTAGTTAAAAAGAAACTGTGTTTATTATAATAGCCGAGTATTCGAGAGTAATATTCTCTATTTAATAGAATGATTGAATTAAAAGATTTAGGAATTAAAATAAATAAATAAGAATCGAATTAAATAAGTTGTAAAAAACAAGAGTACCTTAATTTAAAAGAGTGCGTTTGCGCTTGCGAGGGGTGGTGCTTACTTCCAACTGCATCACCATGCATATTCCATTTAGTGAAGAATAATAAGAATAATAATAAATATTTTGAAATTGAAATCTATAATGTTTAATATTTTAAAAAAATAGTTTTACTTTTTATTAAAATATAAAATTTACATCTTCAGTGAAACTTAAACTTGTAAATCTTAAATAAAACATAAAAATTTTACCTATTACCATATTATTATAATTCATTATAATTGTTAATAGCTATAATTATTAGCTGGCAAAGAATAATTTCAATTAAATAAAACTAATACTTTATAAGTTATCAAATTTAAATTCAGTTAAAAATTTTATGAAATCCATAAGAGAAAAAGATATATATGAAAATAAAATTTTGCAAAAATTGTAAAATAAAATATTACCTCAAGAAGGATGTTTATTTTTTCCTTCATAAGTAAAAAGTCATTTTGATTGCATCCAATGCCGCTATGCACCTTTGTTTAGAAAAAAGAAATTAAAAAAAATAAAAAAAAAACTCAATCAAAAGATATATTAGTATTATCTAAAATAAAAAATAAGTACGAAATTCATTTACTACATGAATATATAAAGACTGCTAATTAATTTATGACGTCAATTATGTATGAAAGCTTTCCCTTCCTTAGTCTTTTCATCAGATGCCTTGGATGAATTCCTCACATTTTATTGCCATTCAACAAGTGCCAAGGCTGCAATTAATATTAGCTAATTATTTTTTAAAATAAAAAATGTGTAAATCTATTAATTAAGTGATATGTATCAATCATAACACAATACAAATAATCTCCAAGTATGAATACACACAAAAGTACAGTTTGACTCGATATTAATTAGGTGATATACACTAATTGCAGTACAATACAATCTGACTCGAACTTATGATCTCTTATAAAAGAAGAAATGCATCAACTATTCAACTAATTAAATAATTAATTAAGTATACATGTATACCAAACAAATATATATATATCCTGCTAATAGATATTTCGTTAATTAAATTATCAATTATTTATCTATTGGATGGATATCTATGTACTTTTATCCTTCTCTATAATAGTATGAATTCAAATCAGATTATACATCTCATGACATATGATTTAATGATTAAACTGTATGAATTTTTACTAACAAAACTTGTACTTGAGAATTTCTATTATTAAATACATATTATAAGATCAATAATAACACACATTGTAACGGCCCCAGAAATTCAAAAGGAAATATATATAATAATCTGAGTGTGGAAGTGAAATAAAAGATTAAGGTTAACATCCCTTACACAATAACTTAAAAGTACTAAACAATATCACGGAATAAGTTCTCAAAAAGAAATACGAGAAATGAGAAAAATAAAGGAAACTATAAAGCATCTAGCATCTACTCGCTGTCTTCTTGTGGATCGGGCTTGGGAACCAGGTCCTCCTGATCTGAAATAGTTAAATAAGGAATGAGCTACACTAGCCAAGTAAGGACATCACACTACATCACTGTCACAGAAACAAAGGTTGGTAGAAAACCAAAAACAACCAATGGAGCACAAATTTTAACCCAATACATTTATTTAAAATAAAACTATTTACCCTTTTTCTTACCCTTAGAGAACCTGTAAAAACAACCTATAAAGACAATAACATCATACAGATCACAATTTCATGCATAGTTAGTAACATATAATATATCATAAATCTGAATTCATTGACAATAACTGATTATCACCGTTTCTCGTTTTCACCAGCCTACTAATATCCATGGAGATCCATAGGGGTGTCCTCGCTACACATGAACCATTCTCCTTAACAATCTTAATTCCAGGGCCATCCCCATACCCCGTCCGCTATGAGGATGAAATGAGTCATCCCCATACCCCGTCCGGTATGAGCGCCAAATGACCAAGTCTCCATTCCCCTTCCGGTATGAGACAACATTCACGGTAGGGTTCCCTATGAATCTGGTCCGTCCGCCATCTCCCAGGATATCTAGTGAGGCTGTCACCTTATTTGTTTTTCCTTAGTCTCTGTTACCAAGTTGAGCATAATCACATAAACAATAAACATGCACCCGGTAATACAATCATATCATAAATTCAAAAATCACACAGTGGTCAAGTAAGACAGTAATACATGCATTTAAAATCATAGAATAGATAGACCATATACCATAATACATTTAAACTGTAAAATAAATCAAGCAGGAATCGACAGAGAATAATGTCCGGTTTGGGCTCTATTAGCAACCTTAATTAATTATGCATATCTATTAATTTGCACAAAATAGAGTATTACCATTTATTCGAACTTCAATTCCATGATAGGAAATAGGGTGAGGGGTCCTTACCTGACTCGACGCCGAAAACTAGATTGTTACTGCACCTACGGGCGGTCTATGAGTTCCCTGAATTTTTTTTCGGGAATTGAAACGCGCTTACGGTACCAACACATGTCCCAAATAACCCAAAAATCAGACTCGGGGCCTACTCGGTCAATTTTGAAATTCTGGCACAGCGGCTCCGCCATGCTCCGGCGACGGTGATCCGTTTCGAATTGGCTATTTTTGGATGAATTCAGCCAAACTTGCATCGGTTCTTGTGAGAAAACACACTTAGGGCCCTCGGTGGACCGACAAAACGTAGAAAACTGAAACTCACCGGCGGTGGGACTCTCTAGTGCGGCGGCTCCTTCGGCTCACATTGCGGTTGGGTGTTTTGCTCTAGTCAACCTGTAGAGAAGGGAACCGTGATCACAATGGTGGAAAAATCACATCGAATTGGAATCGGGAAAGGCCTCATCAGAGGTGAAAATTGAAACACCCTGCGACGGAGCTGCTGAGCTTCGACGGCATTTTCTGGCCAATTGTCTGGCTCTTTATCTCTGATTTGGCCATGGGTGGGTTTGAAATCAAATTCTGAGCAAAAAGTAGAATTTTTACCTCGTTTGGCGGTCAAAAATTGCTCCGGTGCGACGACAGGTGGCAGCGATCGTCTTCCCGGCGGCTGGGCTGTGTTCTCCGACGAGGGGCTCCGGCGGCTGGGTTAGGGTTTGGGTGCGGATGGGGTTATTTATACCCATCCACTTTTGATCTGAGCCGTCCATCACTTTTAAATTGGACCGTCCGATCGTGATTAAATAGGGAGTGAATCTGGACCGTTCATCACAATTCAATATGGACCGTCCATGCACGATTCAATTTGGGACGTCCATGAGCGATGCAATCTGGGCCGTCTGTGCGTGTTTTTGATCTGGGCCGTCCGTTGGGACATGAACGGATCTCAGCCGTTCGATCGCGCGCACGCGGATCGTCCACGTGGCTTCCTCCCCCGTGGCCTCCTGCATCAGCGTCTCTGCCACCTGGCGCATCCTGGTTGGTCGGGCTACTGACCGGACAGCCGACGTGGCGTAACTTTTTTAAATTGTATTTTTACCCCCTGTTTCTAATTTTTCTTTCAAAAATACCCCCAGAACCCAAATTTTCACCCCTTTTTCCCAAAATTATTTTCAATTAAATCCCTAACTAATTTTTTTACCCCTTTTTATTATTATTATTATTATTATTTTCATTAAAATAAAATAAAATAAATTGAATTAAATTAATACATATTTATATTTATATAGAATTAATAAAAATAAAAATAATTGGGTGTTACACACATAAATACTCCAAATTAAAGAGTTTTGAGCAGTGATGATTCGTATTAATTATATACCTTGAGGAGGCTCCTTTAATCTTGAAACAAAGTTAAAAAATTTTAGGAAAATCTGCATCAGATACTTTATCCCTGCAAATTAAGAGAAGAAGACCAAATGAATAAAACCCATTAACTAGTCAAATGTGGTTAATAACTACTCAGATCTATATAGAGATATATGTTATGTACACATACAAAGCTTTAATCATGTCTGATAAGGTGATTTCACATTCAACTACGAAAGTGGAGAGCAGATCAGAGAAATAATTATGACCGCAACCAGGTACTCCTTTCATTTCATATGTTATTCCAAAAAAGTGATCAACCATGCTCTTTAACAAAAATCGAATGCAAATCAATCAACATATCAATATATATACATGATTGGTAAACATATAAGAAAAATATAGATAAGATGTTAAGCACTAAACCTCTTGTTCCATTGAGTGGATCACGTCGAGGAGCTGCGTGCTTCGATCCATCCTATTCGAAATGATTGGAGAAGAGAAAAATGGTTTTGCCCAGAGAAAAGAGATTTTTTTTTTTAATCTGCAGTGCTCATTCAAGTCCCCATCAATCACCTTTCATTATTTATTAAAGCTTCAATTCTACTCATCAATCGTCAAATACTGTAGTTTAAAAGTAAATGTTTGTCATTTTATTTATTCATTTGTATGAGATTAAATACTTTACTCAAGTTAAGTTCTACTTTGTTATTTGATTGACCTATAAAATTAGTTGTATTTCTTACTACTGCGGCATTAGTTTATACAATGTAAGTTATTACAATAATATTCATTACAACATTTACTTTTTTTAAGAAAAAATCATCATCCATTAACAATAAAAACCATTTTGCTTAATCAAGTTAACAAAAAACTTAGGCTCATGAATAAATATATATCTTTCAATAGTCCGTACTACATTTCTAGCTAAGTTATATACTATTCGATTAAACAAAATCTAACTAAGAAGAAAAGAAACAAAATTCGACATGAAAGCTTAAACATCCTCAAGTAACAACCTAAACTTTAGAAAAATATTCATCAAGTTTAAAATTTGTACCTGGTACCTTTAAAAATGGTTCTATTACAGCCAAAAATTAGATATTAGATGATATAATTTCAGTGATTTATTTAGAGTATCACAAAAGTTGAAATGTTGCTCGA
This sequence comes from Carica papaya, assembly GCF_054855325.1. Lineage (NCBI taxonomy): Eukaryota > Viridiplantae > Streptophyta > Magnoliopsida > Brassicales > Caricaceae > Carica > Carica papaya. The sequence goes on from NC_142317.1 coordinate 17,803,328, forward strand.
TAATATGCAACAAATAGAGAAACTCATATGTCCATTTCATGCCCACCGTATCTATTTCTTTACTTGAAAAAAAAAAAAGTTTAACTTTTATATCAACAAAAAGGAGTACAGAAAAAAATTAAAAATAAAATAGTTCATCTTTGTCTTAAAACCTAATGAAAATGTGATCTACTTAGTTGCAAGATACCAAAGCTTTTATTTTTGTGTTGTTTGCATTTCATTGTAGTCACCATCAATCGCCTCTCATTATTCACTAAAATGTCAACTCTCATAATTGGTTATCAAATACTATATTTTAAACAATAAATATACATTATTCGATTCACTTATTTATTATAATATTAAATAATTCATTCAAATTAGGTTCTATTTTATTATTTGATTGAATTATAAATTTAGTAGTATTTATTTTTAATACTAAAACAATTTATACAATGGAAGTCAATACAATAGCATCCAATATAACATTATTTCTTTTAAGATAAAATCATTATTCATTAACAATAAAAACTATCATGCTCAAGTAAATGACCAAAACCATCATGCTAAAGTAAGTGAAGCAAAAATTGAGGAGGTTCATGAACAATTATCTATCTTTCAGAAGTCCTTACTCATCTCTAACTAAGCCATGTATTATTCTTATTATACTTTTGAATCCAACTAAGAAAAAAAACAAAATGCAAAATGAAAGCTTAAACATCCTCAAGTAATAACCAAAACTCAGAAAAATATTCATGAAGTATAAAATTTACACTTGGTACAAAATTTACCATATAACTAAGTAAAACAAAATCTATAGTAAATGAAATGCATAAAACCTGTGCAAAGAGGATAAGGTCACAAATCTTTTTTTTTTTTAAGTAAATGAATAAATTTAAATAAGTTTGAAATATATAAAATTGACTTTGATAAGTTATGCAAATAGCTTGTTGAAAATTTAACACTTTATTCTATTTAATATATTTAAAAATATGTTTAATATACTATTGAAATATAATTATCTCTTGTAATATTACCTAGATTAGTAAAAATATATAATATATATAATTTATTAATATATAAACAAGTTAATGAACTTGTAAACCAAATTCCTTCATATTTGAATTTGGCTCTTATACTTTAACATTTTGGGACCATATTAAAATATGAAAAGAAGATTTTATTAATTAATAAAGATGAAAATGAAGATAGTATCTATATTTACATATATATATATATATATTTATGAATAAATATGATAGAATCAAGAAGGTGTAAAGGGGAAAGGTTAGAAACTTCAAAAAAGATACTTATAATTGGGAATTATATAAATATATAATGTGTGTGTGTCTACATATATATATATATATGTATATATATAACCTTCTCAATGTGTCTATATATATATAGGTGTGCATGTGTATATAGATAATGTTTGTACGCATATAACGATACTAATTGTGCTCAATATCATAATAATAAATAAATAATTCGTATAATCATATAATATATTTTTATAGATATAGATAATTAATGTTGTTGTATGAACGTATCGGGCAGCAGCTTCGTTGAAGCGTTTATTTAGCTACCTTTGACGGAGGACGTGAAGATCACCGTCGAGACAGAACTCAGTGAGTAAACACAACCACCAATCACAAATGAATTTCATACTTATCGGTGCCACGTATGATTTGTGCCACATATGATTACTCATACACCATCATATATATGAATTATATGTTGATATATATATATATATACACGTGTTAAGGCATCTGATGAAAAGAGTAAGGAAGGGTAAACTTTCATATATAATTGACGATGTCATAAATAAAATCAATTAGTGAATATAGTAAATGAATTTCATACTTATTTTTTGTTGCACATATTATTTATATATTTCTCTACTGAGTTTTTAAAATTTCTTTTTAAAAAGGTGCATAGGCAGTGAATGCAACCAAATATGAATTCTCAATAATGAAAATAAAAATAAAAATCCTTCTTGAGGTAATATTCCATTTTATATATTTTATAAAATTTATTTTCATATATATCTTTTTCTCTTATAGATTTCGTAAAATTTTTAATTGAATTTAAATTTACGGACTTATACAGTATAAAATATTCTATATTTTTAATTAAAGTTAAACTCATAAATTTTAAATAGAACATAAAAGTTTTAACTATTATGATATTGTTATAATTCATTATAATTATCAATGGGTATAATTATGCAGTAGGCAAAACAGATTTTTAATGAAGTAAAACTCATGCTGTATAAGTATACAAATTTAAATTCAGTTAAAATTTTCACAAAGTCCAAAAAAAAAAAGATATCCATGAAAATAAAAATTTATAGTATATATAAAATAAAATATTACCTTAAGAGGATTTTCATTTTTTTCCTTCACTAATGAGAATTCATGTTTGATTGCATCTAATTCTTCCATGCACTTTTTTATTCAAAAAAAGAAATTTAGAAAAAAAAAACTCAGCAAAGAGGTATATTAGTAATATCTGCAATAAAAAATAAGTATAAAATTCATTTACTACATGAATATATAAAGACTATTAATTGATTTATGATGTCAATTGTATATAAAAGCTTATCCTTCCCTAATCTTTTTGTCAAATGCCTTAACGAATTCCTCACATTTCAATGCCATTTGATAAGCGTGAAGGCTGCAATTAATATCAGCTAATTATTTTTTAAAAAAAAATTTGGGTACATCTATTAATTAAGTGATATGCATCAATCATAACACAAGAGAAATAATCTCCAAGTAAGAATACACATAAAAATACAGTTTGACTCGGGATTGGTCAAGTGATATACAGTAATTATAATACAATAAAAATAACATTCAAATGATGACACACATAAAAATATAATTTGAATTGAACTTATAATCTTTTATAAAAGAAGAAACACATCAACTATTAAATTAATTATTTAATTAATTAAGTATACACATATATAGTTAATTAAATTAAAAATTATTTATCTTTTCGGTATATATCTAAATATTTTTATTCTTATCTATAAGAGTACGAGTTCAAATCAGACTATAAATCTCATGATGTATCATTTAACTATTAAAATGTACGAATTTTTACTGGCAAAAATTGTACTTGAAAATTTTTATTATTAAATATATATTATAAGATCAATAATAACACACATAAATACTCTAAATTAAAGAGTTTTGAGCTGTGATGATTAGTATTACTTATATATCTTGAGGAGGCTCCTTTAATCTTGATGCAAAGTGCACAAATCTTAGAAAAATCTGCATTAGATACTTTCTCCCTGCAAATTAAGAGAAGAAGACCAAATAACTAAAACCCATCAATTAATCAAATATGGTTAATAACTACTCAAATCTATATCGAGATATATATTATGTACACATACGAAGCTTTATCCATCTCTGATAAGGTGATTTCTGATTTAGTCAAGAAGGTGGAAAGCAAATCATAGAAATAATTAGGATTGCAACTAGAATCTCCTTTCATTTCATACGCTGCTACAAGAAAGTGATCTACCATATCCTTTAACAAAAATTGAATGCAAATCAATCAACGACATTGATATATATACATGCTCGGTAAATAAGTAAGAGAAAAATAGATCAGATCTTAAGCACTAAACCTCTTGTTCCATTGAGTGGATCATGTAGAGGAGTTGTGTGCTTCGATCTTCCTATTCAAAATGATTGGATAAGAGCTGTAACAACCCATACCTCCTTAGGGAGTTGGGGTACCATAAGAACTTATATTCCTAGTGCGAAAAATACAATAAACTTTTATCTCCAAATAAAAATAAGTACGTCCAAGCATAGTGTTAACATGCCTCGCCAGTGAGGGTTAACCATTACATCTATCTAATATCAAGAAAACATCTAATTAAAGTTTGTGTAATTCATCCTTTCTTACACGTGCATCACAGAGAATACTATCTCTCCTCACCCAGATCGGCTCCTAGAGTTTGTTTGTTCTGTTGTTAATCCCATTCCTACTTTCGAACAACATCACTTTCACCCTCACAGAGAATATTATCTCTGCTCACCTAGATTTTCCTCCCATAATTTTATATTTATTATTTTTTAATCCCTTTCTAGTTTATTTCCCTATCTCTGCTCACCAATACCACCATTTTCCAAACAGACATTAAGAGAATTAAATACAAAAGATAACATAATAATAATTCGCAAACAGACATCAGATTCATACCACTATTTCCCTTTTTTTTATTTCCTATCCCTCTCCCGTTCTCATCCTTTCAATTTTCCTCCTATGTTTCTAGCATATCTCCTCTGTCCTCTCCTCATAGCTGTCCACATAATAATTCCATCATTTTATCCGATCTTTTATTATCCTTAGATCTCACTCTCTATTTTTTTGTTTTTACTCCTGGTTCTAATCTAATTTCAAGAAAATTTCCCTATTCCTAGATCAACTCATTTCTTCCCAAAAATATGTCAAAAGATTTAGAAGATAAATTCTACTTAAGTGGTCAGAGTCAAATTTCACTTACCTTTGTTATCAGTGACGACCTTAATATGATTGGCGGATTCCTCCCTTGTTCTGCTCCTGATTCCATCACTAGCTGATTAATTTGATTGAAGAAATCGTACAAAAACTTCCTTTAAGTTTACCCTAGCTGTGAATTTTCTTCCTCTCCCTCTTCTCCTCCAGCCCGATGTCTTCTTTTAAAGTGAAGGAGGAACTATCAGAACCGTTAAGGATGGCAACAAAATCCCTCAATTAAATAGAGATTACAAAATAGTTTTTTATAATTGAGGCATAATCAATATTTTTACTTTTAATAATTAAGGTAGAAACTAATATCATCTTCTTAAATATAATTATATATTTATATATTTACTTTTTGAAAAGAAGATTTTTATCTCTTTAATTGATTAAGTAGTAATCAAATTTAGAAATTTTAAAGACTAATGAAGAAAAGAAATCTCTAAACTTTGACTTCTAATAAGCATTCAATTCTCTAAATTTAGATATTTTTAAAGTCCAATCTTATAATATTTTTTTATAGATAACATAATGAAAATAATATTAAAACTCTAAAATATTTGATTACATAAGTTCAAAATAATGAAAATAAGATTTCTATCCTTTTAATTTTTAATTTTTAAAGACTAATATGGAAAGAAATCTCTAAATTTTGACTCCTAGTAAGTATTGAATTCTCTATATTTAGATATCTTTTAAGTATAACTTTGTAATAATTCTTTTTAAGATTGCATACTTTAGAATGAAAAATAATGTTAAAACTCTAAAATATTTTATTACATACGTTTAAAAGTAGATTATGACACTTCTAATTTTTTTCTTTCTTGATGCGTTTCGCTTTTCTTTCAATCTTTCTTTAATGCTATGATTTATATTTAGGATGCAATATTTAGATAGAAAACAACAAGATAGTATTTTTTTATAAAATTAGCTCTATTAATTTCTTCACCATAATATAATTTCTTCATAATCTGATCCTCACATTTGTTATTGTGTTACGATGTGATCAATTTTAGGTGATCTAGAAATATAAGAAGAGTTAGAAAATAATTGGGAGAAAGAGGAGGAAAAACATAAGGAAATGATATAGGAAAATAAGAGTTAGACTGGAGGCATTATAGAAGTAAGTTCTCTTTTTTTTTTCTAATGCATAATGCACAATTAGGTAGTAATTATAAAGTAGATTCATTATGAGAAGTCATATTCTTCCAATGATTCCTAAGTTTCTGACCGCGAACAAACTAAAATCACATATTTGACTTTCTATGAAATTACTTCTTTTCCTTAAATAACAGAAAAACATAAAATACAATCTAAATTAAATATTTCTAAAAGTATATAAGTGTATTTATATTAAGCTATATTAAATCTATCTTGTTCACTTGATTCTATTTTTACTTTTTGTGTAAGTACTAGTAATCCTCTACATGTTGAATTAGGTACTTATTCATTAATTTTATTTTTGAACCACTTATATTTTTAGCTTGAATTCATTGAATGAAGTTTTATTTCATAATCCTTCATATATAGGAAGATCAATTAGAATTCAGTTCTAAAAAAAACATAAATAAGAGAGTTTAAGTATTAAAATTGTGATATATTTTTAAATTATAAAATATGGGAGAAATGTAGCAATTAAATTTCTTAAGAAAATGATGAAGCTTGTTTAGAAATTAAAGCAAATGGGACAATTAGATACATATACAAATATTTTAACTTCTAATACTATATTATACTTTATCTATTTTTGCAATATAGTTTCTCAATGAGGAGTGTAATTTGACCCACATCCTAAAATTTCTATGTAATTTCTTTTTTATAAATTAAAAATACATACATATATATGTGGTTAATTTCTATTGTTGTTGAAAATATATTTTATTATTTTGTTTTTGATATTTTTTGTGGTGCAGTTTGAGAGAAGGATTGTGGCTATGCTAGAACCAGATGAAGTAAAAGTTGTTGAATGCTATATGTTTAGTTTCCTTTATGAGCTGATGCTAAGAAGTGAAAACTTACAAGTCTGTAGTAATGCAAAAATATGTAATGAATAAAAATGAGTTTGCAAGAAATAACTTATCATCACTCTCTAATCACTCTCTCAGACAATGCTTTACATACCAATTGAATTTTTTCAACTCTGGAATCAACCGAGGAAATGTATTAAAAAGTTTTATTGCAAGCATTAATTTAGATGGCATTATGATGATTTACAAGATAAAAAAATAACATAACCAATACAAAATGATTTACAAGATATAAAAAATGTCATAACCGAACACTGGAGTTAAAATATATAAAGGTATTCTCAATTTATAGTGAACTCTTTAAAAGAATACCTTTCACTCCTATAGTACTATGTATATGATATAAAGTCTGTAGACAGGAAATAATTTGTTTAATCTCCAATCCAAGAAGATGTTTCAAGCTAATGCTAATCCTAAATCAACATATCTTCTTTACATTAAGATCCTATGATACCCGAATCAATGCTCAAAAGCTTTAACCCCCAAATAAAATGAAAAATAAACCACTGTTATCATCACTTTTATACATTTAAGTTGTTTAGATAGGCAAGTTGAGCCACAAATTGAAGTTACCTATCTTTGTGTGAAAGTAGCTTCAAAATCTTATATTACGTAAGTCTTTTAGGAGTCCTTCTAACCACGATTTCTCTTAGGGTTAGAACTTATATTGCAAGAAAAGGCATTGAAGTTACCTATCTATGTCGATTCCTGTTTGATTTATTTTACAGTTTAAATGCATTATGGTATCTGGCTTATCTATTCTATAGTTTTAAATGCATGTATCACTTACTTCACTACTGTTGATTTGGTGATGGAGATTAAGGACAAATAGGAAGGGATATGATATGATAAATGGATAAGGTAATAGCCTCACTAGATATCCTGGGAGATGGTGGACGGACCGAGTTTATAGGGAACCCTACCGTAAACGTTGTCTCATACCGGACGGGGTATGGAGACTTGGTCATTTGGCGCTCATATCGGACGAGGTATTGAGGTTTAATGTCTTGGCGCTCATACCGGATGGGGTACCCCTATGGATCCCCATGGATATTAGTGGGCTGTGAAAACGAGAAACGGTGATAATCAGTTATTGTTAATGAATACAGATTTATGATGTGTTTTATGTTACTAATTATGCATAAAATTGTGATCTGTATGATGTTATTGTCTTTATAGGTTGTTTTCATAGGTTCTCCAAGGATAAGAAAAAGAGTAAATGGTTTTATTATTGATAAATGAATTTGTTTAAAATTTGTGCTCCATTTGTTTTTTTTTTGTTTTCTACCAACCTTTGCTTCTGTGACGGTGATATAGTGTGATGTCCTTACTAGACTAGTGTAGCTCATTCCTTATTTAACCATTTTAGATCAGGAGGACCTGGTTCCCGAGCCTAATCCGCACTCAGATTATTATATGTATTTTCTTTTGAATTTCCGGAGCCGTTACATAAATTCTTCTATCTTTTCTCACCAAGAAGTTTTTACATGAAACTATTAAATATCAATGATTCATCTCAACCAACAGCAACAAAATTTACAATTTTTTGAAACAACACCCTTTAGTTTGTAATTATCTCTACAAAATAAGTTTGAGTTTCAAATCAAAAAATAAAAAATTAGGTCAAGAGTTTGACCTACTATAGTTCCCTCAACTAAGGGAATCTAATAATCATGAAATGTTTCTTTCGCTAAAAAACATAATAGGCACATTGAGATTTAACTCAATTTAATCACGACATTACCACCAACATAGAAAAAGTTAGAGTTTAAATTTGTTTTTCATGAAAAAGGAATACTTATTGCAACCTGCAAAGAATTTATTGGTATCGATTTTGAGAAGCTTTCATCCCCGCCATCTGCCCAACAAAAGAAAACATAATTACTTTATAATGTTGTTATTGAAAGAGATGAAAATAGATAAAATACTAATAGTGAAAAATCAAATATTGAAGTTAACTTTTATAAATTAAATAAAAGATAACAATTACTTTAGTGAAGTTATAGTAATTAAAGAAAAATATAAATCTTATTTTATTCTTAATTAATTTAAAATCAAATTGAATTAGTTAAAAAGAAACTATATTTGTTACATTAGCAAAATATTCGAGAGTAATATACTCCATTTACTAGAACCATTCAAATTAAAAGATTATGGAAATAAAATAAATAAATTAGAATCGAATTAAATAAGTTTTAAGAAGCAAGAGTACCTTAATTTAAAGGAGTGCGTTTACGCTTGCGATGGGTAGTGCTAGCTTTCAACTACATAACCATACACACCCCATTCAGTGAATAATAATAATAATATGGATTTTAAAATAAAAATCTATAATGTTTAATATTTAAAAAAATAGTTTTACTTTTTATCAAATATAAACTTTACATCTTTAGTGAAACTTAAACTCGTAAATAATAAATAAAACACAAAAATTTTAACTACTATCATATTGTTATAATTTATTATAATTGTTAATAGCTATAATTATGAGCCGAAAAAATAGATTTTTAATATATATGCAAATAAAAGAAGCCACTTGTCCATTTCATGCACAATCTATCCATTTCTTTGGAAAAGAACTATTTAACTTTTATATCGGAAAAATAAATACATAAGAAGCTAGAAATAAAATAGTTCATCTTTATGTACTCAAACCTAAAGAAAATTTGATCTCTTCTATTATAAGACATCATAGCTTCTATCTTTGTATTAGTTGCATCTCAATGCAGTCATCATCGATCACCTCTCATTATTTATTAAAACATCAGTTCTCCATATCAATTGTCAAAACACTGTATTTTTAACACTAAATGTACGTCATTTGATTCATTCATTTGTATGAGATTAAATAATTCATTCAAGTTAAGTTCTACTTTGTTATTTAATTGACCTAAAAAATTAGTCGTATTTCTTTCTAGTACGTTGTTAATTTATACAATGTAAGTCAATACAATAACAACAATTACATTTACTTTTTTTTTAAGGAAATGTCATCATCCATAAACAGTAAAAACCATTTTCCTCAAGCAAGTCAACAAAAAACTTAGGCTCATAAAGAAATATATATCTTTCAATAGTCCTTATTACATTTCTAGCTAAGTTATGTTTTATTCGATTAAACTTTTATATTTAACTAAGAAGAAAAAAAATGAAAATACAGAACGAAAGCTTAAACATCCTCAAGTAACAACCCAAAGTTTAGAAAAATATTCATCAAGTATAAAATTTGTATCTGGTACCTTTGATAAGGATCCTTGTCATGCCCCAATACTCGATATGAGGCGCAATTCCTGCTCAAGCCATTTTATGCAGTGGACCCATAATTTATATACATGCATGGATCAAAAAATAAAATACAACCTAGCATCCCATGTGATATGTACATTAACTATATATACAAAATATGAGGTTAGAATTTAGAGTCTAACAGAGTAAAATAAAACTTTTCGAATATATGCACAAAATATACAAAAACAAGAACCTTTTTACAGGTTCTACTCGTTTGGCAGTGATGTTGACTTTTCATTCTCTTTGAAAAATATCAAGGCAAAATTTAATGAGATTCACTAACTCTAAGTATTTTCGTTCTTTCAACTCAGGTAAAATTTCATGCAAACACACGGTAAGAAACAAAAGTAATAAAAATGTTTCTGTACAAATTCATGTTCTTATTTTCACTATTTCACATATTCTTGATCGATCTGATGAATTCTCTCGAATATCATCTACAAACCTCAAATGTCTATTCTCATACTTTCGAAAGTCATAAATGCACTTTAATATCAATCATCATTTTGAAATATAATCGAACACAAAAAAAATCACAGATAAACTAGAATATCGTTCATAATCTCAAAACATAATCACACACACAAAAAAGATAACATATACACTCAAATGGTCATTTTTTGGTTTCATCGCACGATGTTGTTTATGTCATCATCGAGGAAATACGAAATGGATCCCACCATCGCATGGATAGCACACACACAAATCACACAATGGCCACAGTAGGTATATTTGCTAGGTGGCCTACACTCACACGAATTCCTATCCATGTCTGGATTAGGTTTCAGACTCTATCCATGTGCAGGTTCACCATGCTTGCTGAACTTCAGCCACACACACACACTCCCTTCCTCAATTCAGACTAAACGAAAAAATATTTAGGGTCCCTACCCCATTTACTCATACCCTCTCATTCCAAAATTCTCAATTTGTTTAAATGATTATTTTTTAACCTCAATTATTCCTTTTCCTTTCTACTTTTACAATTTTATTTTATTTCATTTTCTTTTTCAATTTTTCCTTAATTGGGAATTTTTCTTTTTAATTTCATATTTCATCAGTCAAAATAACTCCGTCCAGATAACTCTCAGTCCATTGGGTCTATTTTCTAGTTTCCTCTCCCCATAGGGTTCTAATTGCTTAGGTTTACTGATCATAATTTGAGTTCTACTTTTCTATCGAAATTGGGCGAATGTCCCTTCAAGTTTCAAAATTCATAATTTTAATAAAATGAACGCACTTTTTGAAATTTAACCCAGTTGAGATTTAAAAATACTTACTCTCCTACGCGTCTCCCAAATCCGCCTAAATGTCCAAAGTTTCCTGTACACACGACATAATTATTTAAAATACTTTGAAATACTAAAAATTAATTTAATTAGATTACAGGTTCCAATGGCCACCCAACGAAATACCCAAATCTATCGAGATCCGTACTTGAAAAACCTTTTGGCTCCCCTTCGACGAATTGGATTCCCATTTTTTGAGAAAGAATTTTCCTTGCTCGGGGAAGACCCTTCGGCTTCCCGAATGGGTTGGCTTTCCCCTTTCTCAAAGAAGCCTCCTCGATTCCTGCGCGGGTGGATGGCCTAACCGAGCTCGCGCGGTTAGCTTGACATCAGCCCCACTACATTGTTGCTCAACAACCACTAAAACATGAAAATAGAACGGTTTTTCCTTTCATTGAGGGCAATTTGGCCTCGTCTTTGCTCCCGATCGCTTCCTCTCGGTCACCCACGGCTCCCTTCCGTGCTTGCAATTGGAATGGTGATTTTTGTGCCTAAAAAATTGATTACTGCAAAATAGAAATAGATTGAAAGAAAAATAGGGGAAGAAAAGATGAAAAGGATGAGCTTTAACTCGCTTGCCTCGGTCCCCCCCGTCACATGGCATCTCGATCATTTCCTCTTCCTCCTTTTTCTTTTCGGTTCAGCTTCCACACTTTCCTACCTCTGCCCCTCTCTTCTTTTCTTCCTCCCTCGTGGCGGTTGCTCTTTGGTTCCCCTTTTTTTTCCCCTCGCCCCTCCTATCTTTTCTTTTCCTTCCTCCTTTTTTTTCTCCTTTCTTTTCCCTCTTCCTTCCCTCTCTTTTTTTCTTCCTCTCGACTTCCTCGTGCGACCCTCTCTTCTCCTTCCCTTCCCGATCTCTCCTCTCTCTTCTCCCTCTCTCTTTTTTGGCTACTCTTCAAAATGAAGAGAAAACCCTAATCTCTTCCCTTTTTATACCCATTCTTTCAACCGTTGGATCGAGTTATGACGATTTGGACCGTCCCTTTTCTTTTAAATCTCCTCCATCCGATCTCCTCAAGCGGTCTAATCTAGGCCCTCCATTCTCCTTATTTCCTTTGCCCCCTTCAACTTCTCCTTATTTATGTTTTTGCCCCCTTTTTTCTTACCTACTTTCATTTAAGTCCCTAAATTTACTTGAAAGCCCAAATTTTTGAAAATTTCTTTCATTTACACCCAAACTCCAAATTTTATTTATATTTCTTTTCCTTTAAGTGGATATTACAATCCTATTACAGGTAGAAATTAGACAATATACGATATAATTTTAGTGGTTGATTCAGACTATCACAAAAGTTGAAATGTTGATAGGTAATATATTAGAATAGGGGAACTCATGTGTCCATTTCATGGCCACCCTATTTATTTCTTTACTTGAAAAAAATAGTTGTTTAACTATTCTATCAACAAAAAGGAGTACCAAAAAAATTAAAAATAAAATAGTTCATCTTTGTCTTAAAACCTAAAGAAAATGTGATCTACTTTATTGCAAGATACCAAAGCTTTTATTTTTGTGTTGGTTGCATTTCACTGTTATCACCATGAATCGTCTCTCATTATTTCCTGAAGTGTCATTTCTCAAAATTGTTCATCAAATACTATAGTTTAAACAATAAATATACATCATTCAATTCAATTATTTATTATAATATTAAATAATTCATTCAAATTAGGTTCTATTTTATTTTTTGATTAAACTATAAATTTAGTAGTATCTGTTTTTAATATTGAATCAACTTATACAATGGAAGTCAATACGATTGCATCCAATATAACATTATTTTTTTAAAGATAAAATCATTATTAATTGACAATAAAAACCATCATGCTCAAGTAAATGAACAAAGCCATCATGCTCAAGTAAGTGAAGCAAAAACTGAGGCGGTTCATGAATAATTATCTGTCTTTTAGAAGTCTGTATTCATCTCTAGCTAAGAGATATATTACTAATATCTGCAATAAAAATTAAGTATAAAATTCATTTACTACATGAATATATAAAAACTATTAATTGATTTATGACGTCAATTGTACATGAAAGCTTACCCTTCCTTACTCTTTTTATCAAATGCTTTGACGAATTCCTCACATTTCAATGCCATTTGACAAGTGCAAGGGCTATAATTAATATTAGCTAATAATTTTTTAAAAAACAAAAATTGGGTACATCAATTAATTAAGTTATATGCATCAATCATAACACAATACAAATAATCTCCAAGTAAGAATACACATAAAAATACAATTTGACTCGAAATTAGTCAAGTGATATACACTAATTACAATACAATACAAATAACTTACAAATGATGATACACATAAAAATGCAATCTGACTCGAACTTATAATCTCTTGTAAAAGAAGAAACACATCAACTATTAATGTGTATATTTAATTAATTAATTATACACATATATAGTTAATTAAATTAATAATTATTTATCTTTTGGGTAGATATCTAAGTACTTTTATCCTTATCTATATGAGTATGAGTTCAAATAAGACTATACATCTCATGATATATCATTTAACTATTAAAATGTATGAATTTTTACTGGCAAAAATTATACTTGAGAATTTTTATTATTAAATATATATTATAAGATCAATAATAACACACATAAATACTTCAAATTAAAGAGTTTCAAGCTGTGATGATTAGTATTACTTATATACCTTGAGGAGGCTCCTTTGATATTGATGCAAAGTGCATAAATCTTAGGGAAATCCTCACAAGATAATTTTTCCTTGCAAATTAAGAGAAGAAGACCAAATAACTAAAACCCATCAATTAACCAAATATTGTTAATAACTACTCAAATCTATATCGAGATATATATTATGTACACATACAAAGCTTTATCCATGTCTTATAAGGTGATTTCAGATTCAGCCACAAAGGTGGAAAACAAATCATAGAAATAATTAGTACCACAACTAGAATCTCATTTCATACATTGCTATAAGAAAGTGTCTACCATATCCTTTAACAGAAATCGAATACATATCAATCAACGACATTGATATATATATACATGATCAGTAACCAAATAAGAGAAAAATAGATCAATTGTTAAGCACTAAACCTTTTGTTCCATCGAGTGGATCATGTAGAGGAGTTGTGTGCTTTGATCCTCTTATTTGAAATGATTAGATAAGAGTTGTAACAACCCATACCTCCATAGGGAGTGGAGGTACCGTAAGAACTTATATTCCGAGCATGAAAAAAACAATAAACTTCTATCTCCAAATAAAAATAAGTACGTCCAAGCATAGTGTTCACATCCCTCACCTGTGAGGGTTAACCATTGCATCTATCTAAAATCAAGAAAACATCTAATTAAAATTTGTGTAATTCATCCTTTCCAACACATGCATCATAGAGAACACTGCCTCTCCTCACCCAGATCGTCTCCAAGAGTTTGTTTGTTCTGTTGTTAATCCTATTCCTACTTCCAAACAACATCACTATTACCCTCACAGAGAATATTGTCTCTGCTCACCTAGATTTGCCTCCAAGAATTTTATATTTATTTATTTTTTAATCCCTTTCCAGTTCGTTTTGCTGTCTATGCTCACCAATACCACCATTTTCCAAACAAACATCAAGAGAATTAAATACAAAAGATAACATAATAATAATTGCAAACAGACATCGTATTCAGACCACTATTTCCCTCTTTTTTTATTTTCTATTCCTCTCCCATTCCCATCCTTTCAATTTTCCTCCTATGTTTCTAGCATATCTCCTCTGTCCTCTCCTCATAGCTGTCCACACAATAATTCCATCATTTCGTCTCATCTTCTATTTATCCTTAGATCTCACTCTCCATTTTTTTTGTTTTTACTCTTGGTTCTAATCTGATTTCAAGAAAATTTCCCTATTCCCAGATCAACTCATTTCTTCTTAAAAATATCCCAAAGAATTTAGAAGATAAATTCTACTTAAGTGGTAAGAGTCAAATTTCATTTACCTTTGTTCTCAATGACGACATTAATATGATTAATGGATTCCTCCCTTGTTCCGCTCCCAATTCCACCACTAGCTGATTAATCTAATTGAAGAAATCACACAAAAACTTCCTCTCAGTTTACCCTAGCTGTGAATTTTCTTCCTTTCCCTCTTCTCCTATAGCCTGATGTCCTCTTTTAAAGTGAAGGAGGAACCATCGAAGCCGTTGAGGATGGCAACATAATCCCTAAATTAAATAGAGATTACAAAATAGTTTTTTACAATTGAGGGATAATCAATATTTTTACTTTTAATAATTAAGGTAGAAACTAAAAACATCTTCTTAAATATAATTGTATATTTATATATTTACTTTTTGAAAAGAAGATTTTTATCTCTTTAATTGCTTAAGTAGTAATCAAATTTTTAAATTTTAAAGACTAATGAAGAAAAGAAATCACTAAACTTTGACTTCTAATAAGCATTCAATTCTCTAAATTTAGATATTCTTTTAGTCTAGACTTATAATAGTTTTTTTATAGATAACATAATGAAAATAATATTAAAACTCTAAAATATTTGATTACATAAGTTTAAAATAATCAAAATAAGATTTTTATCTCTTTAATTTTTAAATTTTAAAGATTAATGTAGAAAGAAATCTCTAAATTTTGACTCCTAATAAGTATTGAATTCTTTATATTTAGAAACTTTTTAAGTATAATCTTGTAATAATTCTTTTAAAGATTACATAAGTTTAAAAGTAGATTATGACACTTCCACTTTTTTTTTCTTGATGCTTTTGGCTTTTCTTCCATTCTTTCTTTAATGCTATGATTTATATTTATGATGTAATATTTAGATAGAAAACAATAAGATAGTTTTTTTTGTATATAAAATTAGCTATATTAATTTCTTCACCACAACATAATTTCTTCATGATCTTATCCTCACATTTGTTATTGTGTTACGATGTGATCAATTTTAGGTGATCTAGAAACATAAGAAGAGTTAGAAAAGAATTGGAAGAAAGAGTAGGAAAAACATAAGGAAAACAAGAGTTAGACTGGAGGCATTATAGAGGTAAGTTCTCTTTTTTTTCCTAATGCATAACGCACAATTAGGTAGTAATTATAAAATAGATTCGTTATAAGAAGTCATATTCTTCCAATGATTCCTAAGTTTCAGATCGCGAACTAACTCAAATCACATATTTGACTTTCTATGAAATTACCTCTTTAACCAATATAACAAAAAAACATAAAGTGCAATCTAAATTAAATATGTCTAAAAGTATGTAAGTGTACTTACATTAAGCAGTATTAAATCTATGTTGTTCACTTGATTCTATTTTTAATTTTTGTGTAATTACTAGTAATCCTTTACATGTTGAATTAGTTATATATTCATTAATTTTATTTTTGAACCACTTATATTTTTAACTTTAATTCATTGAATGAAATTTTATTTCATAATCCTTCATATATAGGAAGATCAATTAGAATTCAGTTCTAAAAAAATATAAATAAGGGAGTTTAAATATTAAAATGTCATATATTGTTAATTTATAAAATATGGGAGAAACGTAGCAATTAAATTTCTTAAGAAAATGATGAAGCTTGTTTAGAAATTTAAGCAAATGGGACAATTAGATACATATACAAATATTTTAACTTTTAATACTATACCATACTATACTATACTATATCTATTTTTATAATATAGTTTCTCAATAAGTAATATAATTTGACCCACAACCTAAAATTTCTATGTAATTTCTTCATTTACAAATTAAAAATATATACATATATATGAGGTTAATTTCTATTGTTGTTGGAAATATATATATATATACATATTTGTTTTGATATTTTTTGTGGTATAGTTTGAGAGAAGGATTGTGGCTAATGCTAGAACCAGATGAAGCAAAAGTTGTTGAATGCTATATGTTTAGTTTCCTTTATGAGCTGATGCTAAGAACTAAAAACTTACAAGTTTGTAATAATGCAAAAATATGTAATGAATAAAATTATGAGTTTCCAAGAAATATCTTATCATCACTCTCTAATCACTCTCTCAGACAATGCTTTACATACCGGTTGAATTTTTTCAACTGATCTTGAATCAACTGAGTCAATGTGTTAAAAAGTTATATTGCCAAGCATTAATTTAGATGGCATGGTGATGATTTACGAGATAGAAAAATACCATAACCAATCCAAAGTGATTTAGAAGATACATAAAATGTCTAATAGAACAATATAGTTAAAATAATATAAGGGTATTCTTGATTTACAGTGAACTCTTTAAAGGAATGCCTTTTACTCCTATGGTATTATGTATATGATATAAAGTCTGTAAACAGGAAACAATTTGTTTAATCTCTAATCCAAGAAGATGTTTCGAGCTAATGCTAATCCCAAATCAACATATCATCTTTATATTAAGATCCTATGATACCCGAATCAATGCTCAAAAGCTTTAACCTCCAAATAAAATGAAAAATAAACCGCTGTTATCATCACCTTTATACATTTAAGTTGTTTAAATAGGTAAGTTGAGCCAAAAATTGAAGTTACCTATCCTTGTGTGAAAGCAGCTTCAGAATCTTATATTACGTAAGTCTTTTAGGAGTTCTTCGGACCGCGCTTTCTCTTGGAGTTAGCACTTATCATGCAAGAGAAGGCTTTGATAACCTCAAAATCCTCTTCAGTTATCAGAATTTTGGCAGCATTTGGGTCTGCTAAGCAGTATCCAAAAATTAACCATGTCTGGAATAACCGTGCTTGCTTCCCGATGAACCTTTCTCTTTTCATGTCATAGTATTAAGGCCACTTGTCTCTTGATTTACGTCTTTCAACAACTTCAACAGGTCTTGCAGCGATTTCTAGTCTTTTCATCTTCATGACTGCAATAGTAAGCTGCAAAAGTCCATTTTTAAAATCTTAAACCGCACAGCCAACATTCCTTCATTATTGCTTTATTTTATAAAATATCAACAAGGTACCATATCCTATTAGATTCAGGCATGACAACTCAGGAAACTTATACCTAAATATAACTTCTACAAAGGGTTCTTTTGAGCAATGAACCAAACATTAGCAGCAAAGAGAATATCTAAGCATAACAAACTAGCCTACCATAGCAGAGTTGGCTAAGAACCACCATTGTGGTAAAACCAAGGCCTATATTAGGAGAAAATGTAGTAAGAAATGTTGAAAATAATAGGCACGTTTAGATTTAACTCAATTTATCACGACATCACCACTAACATAAAAAAAGTTAAGAGTTTAAATTTGTTTTTCATGAAAAAGAAATACTTATTGCAACATATAAAGAATTTATTGGTATTGATTTTTAAAAGCTTTCATCCATCCCATCTGCCCAACAAAAGAAAACATAATTACTTTATAATATTGTTATTGAAAGAGATGAAAATAGATAAAACACTAATAGTGAAAAATTAAATATTGAAGTTAACTTTTATAAATTAAATAAAGGATAATAATTACTTTCGTTAAGTTATAGTAATTAAAGAAAAATATAAATCTTATTTTATTCTTAGTTAATTTAAAATTGAATTGAATTAGTTAAAAAGAAACTGTATTTATTACAATAACAAAGTATTCCTAGTAATATTCTCCATTTACTAGAACTATTTGAATTAAAAGATTAAGGAATTAAAAAAATAAATAAGAATCAAATTAAATCAGTTGTAAGAAGCAAGAGTACCTTAATTTAAAGGAGTGTGTTTGCACTTGCAATGGGTGGTGTTACCTTCCAACTGCATGACCATACATACCCCATTCAGTGAATAATAATAATAATAAAGATTTTAAAATCAAAATCTATAATATTTAATATTTAAAAAATAGTTTTACTTTTTATTAAAATATAAACTTTACATCTTCAGTGAAATTTAAACTCGTAAATATTAACTAAAACACAAAAATTTTAACTACTACCATATTTGTATAATTTATTATAATTGTTAATAGCTATAATTATGAGCCGGCAAAGCAGATTTTCAATATATATTAAAATAAAATTTTACAAAATATGTAAAATAAAATATTACCCCGAGAAGGGTGTTTAGTTTTTCCTTCATAAGTAAGAAGTAATTTTTGATTACATCCACTGCCGCTATGCACCTTTGTTTAAAAAAAATTTCAAAAATAAAAAAAATCAATAAAGAAATATATTAATAATATCTAAAATAAAAAATATGTACTAAATTTATTTACTACATGAATATGTAAAGACTACTAATGATTTATGATGTCAATTATGTATGAAAGCTTACCCTTTCTTACTCTTTTCATTAGATGCCTTGATGAATTCCTCACATTTCAATGCCATTCGACAAGCACTAAGGCTGCAATTAATATCAGCTAAATATTTTTTTAAATAAAAATTTGTAAATCTATTGATTAAGTTATACATCAATCATAATGCAATACAAATAATCTCCAAGTAAGAATACACACAAAAGTGTAGTTTGAATCGGGATTAATTAGGTGATATACATTAATTACAGTACAATACAAGTAATTTCAAATGATGATACACGAAAGTACAATCTGACTCGAACTTATGATCTCTTGTAAAAGAAGAAATGAATCAACTATTCAACTAATTAAATATTTAATTCAGTATACACATATACCAAACAAATATATATATATATATCCTGTTAATAGGTATTTGGCGAATTAAATTATTAATTATTTATCTATTGGGTGCATATCTATGTACTTTTATCCTTATCTATAAGAGTATGAATTTAAATCAGATTTTACATCTCATGACATATAATTTACTGATTAAACTGTATAAATTTTTACTCACAAAACTTGTACTTGAGAATTTTTATTATTAAATATATATTATAAGATCAACAATAACATACATAAATACTCCAAATTAAAGAGTTTTGAGCTGTGATTATTAGTACTAATTATATACCTTGAGGAGGCTTCTTTAATCTTGAAGCAAAGTTCACAAATTCAAGAAAAATCTGCATCAGATACTTAGTCTCTTCAAATTAAGAGAAGAAAACCAAGTAATTAAAACTCATTAACTGGTCTAACGTTGTTAATAACTACTCAGATCTCTATCAAAAAATATATTATCTACACATATAAAGCTTTAGTAAAGTCTGATAAGGTGATTTCAAATTCAACTACGAAGGTGGAGCGCCGATAAGAGAAATAATTAGGAGCCCAACCAAGTACTCCTTTCATTTCATATGCTATTCCAAAAAATTGATCTACCGTACCCTTTAAAAAAATCAAATGAAATCAATCAATGACATCGATATATATACATGATTGGTAAACAAATATGAAAAAAATATATAAGATGTTAAGCACTAAACCTCTTGTTCCATCGAGTGGATCATGTCGAGGAGCTGCGTGCTTCAATCCACCCTATTCGAAACGATTGGAGAAGAGAAAAATGGTTTTGCCGAGAGATGGGAGATTGTTTTTTTTTTTTGAATCTGCAATGCTCACCGAAGCAGTGGAGAGTCACAATGAGTTTAGTATTTATAATAGATTGCTAATAATCTAGGTCATTTCTAGTGATTGATATTTAGGTTATCAATATTCTATGCATTAATAAACTTGCATATTTTTGTGTTTTATATTTTGAGTTTGGATTAATCTTGCCAACAGTTTTATGAGGAAAAATATTTTCTTTTAAAAAAAATAAGAATTTAATTTAATCCATTTATAATATTGTATAACTGACAAAAATGGGTTTTCTCTAAATAAATTACTTCAACTGATAAAAGGCATTATATTGGCACCTTTGAGAACGATTAATTGCTGCTAAAAATTAAATAATAGATGATAAAATTTTACCAGCAGATTTATATTGTCACTAAAAGTCAAAATTCCACAAAGTAAATTTATGGCAAATAGAGGAAGCCATGTATCAATTTCATGCACAACCTGTCCATTTCTTTATTTGAAAAAAAAAATTTATTCAACTTTTATATTAACAAAAAGAAGTACAAAAGAACTTGAAAATAAAATAGTTTATCTTTATGTTTTAAAACCTAAAGAAAATTCAATCTCCTCTTTTGCAAGACCCTAAAACTTCTCTCTCTCTGTTGGTTGCATCTCGTTGCAATCTCACCATCACCTCTCGTTATTCATTAAAGTATTAGTTTTTCTTATCAGTCATTAAATACTGTAATTTAAACAGTAAATTTACGTTACTTAATTCACTCATTTGTATGAGATTAAATTATTTATTCAAGTTAAATAATATCTTATTATTTGACTGAACTATAAATTTAGCTGTATTTCTTTCTAGTACTGTATAAGTCAGTAAACAATGAAGTTAGTATAATAACATCCAATACAACATATACTTTTTCCTTTTAAAAAAAATCATGGATAAAAACCATTCTGCTTAAGCAAGTGAACAAAAAACTGAAACTCATGAACAACTATATATCTTAAGCAGTCTTTGCTGCATCTATAGCTATGTTATATACTATCTGATTACACTTTTACATCCAATTAAGAAGAAGAAAAGCAAAATATGGAATGAAAGTTACTTTTAAATCCAACTAAAAATTAGACAATAAACGACACAATTTTAGCTAGTGATAGAGGTTGTCACTAAAAGTCAAAATGTTGTTAAGTAAATAAATATACAGAAAATAAAGGAAGCCACTTGTCCATTTCATGAACAATCCATCCATTTCTTTGGAAAAAAATTATTTAACTTTTATATCGGCAAAATAAATACATAAGAAGCTAGAAATAAAATAGTTCATCTTTATGTACTCAAACCTAAAGAAAATTTGATCTCTTCTATTATAAGTCGTCAGAGCTTCTATATTTGTATTAGTTGCATCTCATTGCAGTCGCCATCGATCATCTCTCATTTTTTATTAATGCCTCAGTTCTCCTAATCAATTGTCAAAACACTGTATTATTAATAGTAAATGTACATTAGTTGATTCATTCATTTGTATGAGATTAAATAATTCATTCAAGTTAAGTTCTAATTTATTATTTCATTTACCTACAAAATTAGTTGTATTTCTTTCTTGTACGATATTAGTTTAAATAATGTAAGTCAATACAATAATTATGATTACAACATTTACTTTTTTTTCAAGTAAATGTCATCATCCATAAATAGTAAAAAGCATTTTTGTAAAAACCCAGCCCGAAAGAAACAAACACAACCCACCTGGTTCTTAAAATCAGGAAGAGCCAAAACGATGTCGTTTTGAGAAACCCCAAAAACGATGTAGTTTTGACATGAAGGAAGGAAAAATACAGGCATATGAAAGGACATTGTTTTGAGAGCATCAAAACAAAGTCATTTTTGTGATAGAAAAGAAAATAAAATTAGGGCAACCATGTCTCTAGCCGTCGAAGAAGAGGCATGTACGCCTCTTTCCTCCACCGAAGAAAGAGGAGGAAGGCCGTATGGGCCTCTCCTCTCTTTGACTATAAAAATAGTGGGAGAGCAATCCATGCAAAGGAGAGATCTCATGAGTGAGGAGAAAGAGAGTCATATGTAGTGAGAGAAAGTAAATCAGATAAGAACACTGGCGTGCAGTGAAAATGGTCGTCTGCTATATAGAATTAGATTCCAGATCTAGGAGACCAGTCCATCTGCACCAAAAATAGAAAGCAAGAAAAAGAATAGTGCAATAGTGTGCGATGGGAGAAGGAGATTCAGACGGTTTCCAAGTGAGACTTCGCGATCTGTGGTGCATTCCTGGCTTGATTCCACAAGATCTATGCTGGAGTTAGATGTGAAAATGGTTCTGTGGCAATATCTGGCCAAAACGTAGCAATTTGTGACTGGTTTTGGTTATGCATGCTGGTTCTGGTGGTCGCGCATGAGGCGACAGGTGGCATTTCAGCAGCGATGTGTGGTGAACTAAGAGCACACTGCTCAAAAGCTTTAACCCACAAATAAAATGAAAAATAAACCATTTTTATCATCACCATTATACATTTAAGTTGTTTATATAGGTAAGTTGAGCCACAAATTGAATTTACCTATCCTTATACGAAGGCAGCTTCAGAATCTTACATTATGTATATCTTTTGGGAGTTCTTTCAACCATGTTTTCTCTTAGGGTTAGCACTTATCATACAAGAGAAGGCATTGACAAGCTCATAATCCTCTTCAATTATCAGAATTTTGGCTGCACTTGGGTCTGCAAGTAGAAGCTTAGCCATAAGGTATTCGATAATTGACCATGTCTGAAATAACCGTGCTTGTTTCTTGATCAACCTTCCTCTTTTCGTCTCATAGTATTAAGGCCACTTGTCTCTCGATATGCGTCTTTCAGCAACTTCAATAGTTCTTGCAGCGATTTATGGTCTTTACATCTTTATGGTTGCAATAGTAAGCTGTAAAAAGTTCATTTTTAAAATCTTAAGTCGCACTATCAACATTCCTTCCTTATTGCTTTATTTTATAAAACATCAACAAGGTGCCATATCCTATTGGATTCAAGCATGACAACTCAGGAAACTTCTACCTAAATATAACTTCTACAAAGGGTTCTCTGGAGCAATTAACAAAATATTAGCAGCAGAGAGAATTGATACATATCCAATGAAAGTAACTACAGTTATTTAACTTTTCTTATCGTTAGATCTTTTTTTAGAAATACACACAAACACATAGATATATATGTGTGCGTGTGTGTGTTTGTGTTTAATAAATTTAAAGAGCTATTGTAACTTGATGTAATGCTAAATCACTATAAAGTTTTTAGTGGAATTTATAATAGGAAGCAGATATAATGATGATGATTGTCATATCATACATGAGAATCACTATATATATATATGAGAAAAAAAATATGCTTGTTGGTTCTAATAACTAAAAGTTGAAAAATAAAGGAAATGAAAATTAAAATATTTTGTTTGGTTTAAATTTATAAAAGAAAAATAATTATTATAAGAAAATAATTAATAATATCAGTTATTAATATAATGATGGGTTAGCTACAGAGAATTAAAATTGAATTTAAAAAGAAAATTAATCCTTTCCTCTTTCCTTTTTTGTTAAGAGTTCTTATGTGAAAAAAGATTTATCATTCATGAACGATAGCATAATTACTATTGAAATAATTAATAATAAATATTTTAGTATAGAATCCAAGTCTATTTCTTCTTCTTTAATATTTATGTTAATAAATAACTTAAGAAAAATACTAATTCAGATTTTTTGCTTATTATAATTGTTCTAATTAAAAGAATCTAGTTGTTACAAAATATTATTTTCATTTGGATATGTCATGACTCTTTAGGACAAAATAAAATTAGATTACTATATCTTTACCAACATAGTCATAAATTAAATCTTTTGATTCTATTGAATCAAATATTATTAATAAATCATCATTAATCCATATAATTATATACAAAAAGTGATAAATTTTACATTTTAATAAGATTCAGACTTGTTGTCTTCAAGAAAAATGTAAAAATCTTAACTATTCAAACACCATGTTTATGCTAATTTATAAAAATTCTTAAAAACTTCATTGTAGTGTGTGCTTAATTATGATAAATGAAAAATTGTCACAAACTTTAATGGGGGCATTTTTGGTGCATGAAATGCATGTTTCAATGTTAATGGATGTTAGTGGCTATTTTCTCTTTTTCAATGATATCGTCTTATGTTTACCTTATAAATAGTTAGCTCCTCTACTCTATCCTATCTTATTGCTACATTTCTTTATTGCTCTCTCTTTTATCTCTTTCCTTTCACTTTCACTTTTCCTCAAATTTTCTTGAAAGATTTCTAACTTTTACTTTTCTAGTTGTGCAAATTAATCTATGATATATAGCTAATCTTATTGTATCGTGTAATTAACATGTCAAAAAACTCTTTTCTACACTCAAGTTATCTAATTGACCTATTGCAACCTGCAAAGAATTTATCGGTATTGATTTTTAGAAGGTTTCATCCACCCCATCTGTCCAACAAAATAAAACATAGTTACTTTATAATATTGTTATTGAAAGAGATGAAAATAGATAAAATACTAATAGTGAAAAATTAAATATTGAAGTTAACTTTTATAAATTAAGTAAAGGATAATAATTACTTTATTTAAGTTACAGTAATTAAAGAAAAATATAAATATTATTTTATTCTTAATTAATTTAAAATTGAACTAAATTAGTTAAAAAGAAACTGTATTTGTTACAATAGCAAAATATGTGAGAGTAATTTTCTCCATTTGCTAGAACTATTTGAATTAAAAGATTAAGGAATTTAAAAAAATAAATAAGAATCAAATTAATTAAGTTGTAAGAAGCAAGAGTACCTTGATTTAAAGAAGTGCGTTTGCCCATGCGAGGGGTGGTGCTAGCTTCCAACTGCATCACCATACATACCCCATTCAGTGAATAATAATAATAATAATAAAGATTTTAAGATCAAAATCTACAATATTTAATATTTTAAAAAAGAGTTTTACCAACTATTCAACTAATTAAATAATAAATTAAGTAGACACATATACCAAACAAATATATATATCCTGCGAATTGATATTTGGTTAATTAAATTATTAATTACTTATCTATAAGAGTATGAATTCAAATTAGATTATACATCTCGTGACATATAATTTACTGATTAAACTGTATAAATTTTTACTAACAAAACTTGTGCTTGAGAATTTTTATTATTAAATATATATTATAAGATCAATAATAACATACATAAATATATGAAATTAAAGAGTTTTGCGCTGTGATGATTAGTATTAATTATATATCTTGAGAAGGCTTCTTTAATCTTGAAGCAAAGTTCACAAATGCTAGAAAAATCTGCATCAGATACTTTGTCTCTGTAAATTAAGAGAAGAAAACTAAATAATTAGAACCCATTAACTAGTCAAACGTGGTTAATAACTACTCAGATCTTTATCGAGATGTATATTATCTACACATACAAAGCTTTAGTCAAGTCTGATAAGGTGATTTCAGATTCAACTACAAAAGTGGAGAGCAGATCAGAGAAATAATTAGGATCACAAACAAGTACTCCTTTCATTTCATATGCTATTCCAAAAAAGTGATCTATCGTACCCATTAAAAAAAAATCAAATGCAAATCAATCAATGGTATCGATATATATACATGATCGGTAAACAGATATGAAAAAAATAGATAAGATGTTAAGCACTAAACCTCTTGTTCCATCGAGTGGATCATGTTGAGGAGCTGCGTGCTTCGATCCACCCTATTTGAAACGATTGGAGAAGAGAAAAATGGTTTTGCCGAGAGATAGGAGATTGTTTTTTTTTTTTGAATCTGTAATGCTCACCGAAGTGGCAGAGAGTTATAATGAGTTTAGTATTTATAATAAATTGGTAATAATCTAGGTCATTTCTAGTGATTGATATTTAGGTTATAGATATTCTATGCATTAATGAACTTACATATTTTTGTATTTTGTGTTCTGAGTTTGGGTTAATCTTGCAAACAGTTTTACGAGAAAAAATATTTTCTTTTTTAAAAAATATGAGTTTAATTTAATCCATTTATAATATTGTATAAATGAAAAAATTGGGTTTTCTCCAAATAAATTACTTCAACTGATAAAAGGCATTATATTGGCACCTTAAGAATGGTTAAGTCCTACTAAAAATTAGACAATAGACGAAAAAATTTTACCAGCAGATTTATATTGTCACTAAAAGTCAAAATGCCACAAAGTAAATTTGCGGTAGATAGAGGAAGACATATCCATTTCATGCACAACCTGTCCATTTTTTTATTTGAAAAAAAAATTATTTAACTTTTATATTGACAAAAAGAAGTACAAAAGAAACCGTAAATAGTTTATCCTTATGTTCTAAAACCTAAAGAAAATTCAATCTCCTTTGTTGCAAGACCCTAAAACTTCTCTCTCTCTGTTAGTTGCATCTCATTGCAATCATCACCATCACCTCTCGCTATTCAATGGAGTATTAACCTTATTAATCATTAAATATTGTATTTTAAACAGTAAATTTACGTTACTTAATTCACTCATTAGTATGAGATTAAATTATTTATTCAAGTTAAATCATATCTTATTATTTGACTAAAGTACAAATGTAGCCATATTTCTTTCTAGTACTGTATAAGTCAGTAAACAACGTAAGTTAGTATAATAACATCCAATACAGCATATACTTTTTCCTTTAAAAAAAAATCATGGATAAAAACCATTCTGCTTAAGCAAGTGAACAAAAAATTAAGACTTATGAACAACTATATATCTTTCAGAAGTCTTTGCTACATCTCTAGCTATGTTATATGCTATATGATTACACTTTTTACATCCAATTAAGAAGAAAAGAAACAAAATGTGGAATGAAAGTTACTTTTAAATCCAACTAAAAATTAGACAATAAACGACACAATTTTAGTGGGTGATAGAGGTTGTCACTAAAATTCAAAATGTTGCTAAGTAAATAAATATATAGCAAATAGAGGAACCCACTTGTCCATTTCATGCACAATCTATCCATTTATTTAGAAAAAAATTATTTAACTTTTATATCAGTAAAATAAATACATAAGAAGTTGGAAATAAAATAATTCATTTTTATGTACTCAAATCTAAAGAAAATTTGATCTCTTCTATTATAAGACATCAAAGCTTCTATCTTTGTACTAGTTGCATCTCATTGCAGTCACCATCAATCACCTCTCATTTTTTATTAATGCATCAGTTTTCCTGATCAATTGTCAAAACACTGTATTTTTAACAATAAATGTACATCATTTGATTCATTCATTTGTATGAGATTAAATAATTTATTCAAGTTAAGTTCTACTTTCTTATTTTATTGACCTACAAAATTAGTCGTATTTCTTTCTAGTAGGGTATTAGTTTATATAATGGAAGTCAATACAATAACAACGATTACTACATTTAATTTTTTTTCAAGAAAATGTCATCATCCATAAATAGTAAAAACCATTTTTGTAAAAACCCGACCTGAGAGAAACAAACCCAGTCCACCTGCTTCTTAGAATTAGGAAGAGCCAAAATGACGTCGTTTTGGGAAACCCCAAAAATGACACCGGTTTGACATGAAGGAAGGAAAACTACAAGCATGTGAAATAATGTCGTTTTGGTGACAGAAAATGAAAAAAATATTAGGGCAACTAGAGGTACGTACGCCTCTGGCTACCAAAGAAGAAGAGGAAAAAGAGGAGTGTATGCCTTTTACCTCCACCAAAGAAAGAGGAAGAAGGCTGTATGGGGCTCTCCTCTCTCTAACTATAAAAATAGTGAGAGAGCAAGCCATGGAAGAGAGATCCCATGCATGAAGAGAAAAAGAGCGTATGTAGAGAAAGAAAGTAAATCAAAGAAGAAAACTGGCGTGCGGCGAAAAGGGTCGTCCGTTGCACGAAACTAAATGTTGGATCTAAGAGACCAGTCCGTCTGCATCAAAAATAGGAATCCGAAAAAAGAATACTGCAACAGCATGCATGGGAGAAGGAGACTCGCGCAGTGCCCAGGTGCGACTTCACGATTTATGGTGCGTTCCAGACCCGATTCCACAAGATCCGTGCCATAGTTGGATGCACGAATAGTTCTATGGTGATCTCCAGTCGAAACGTAGTAGTTTGTGGCTGGTTTTGGTGGCGCGTTTTGATTCTCGTAGCCGCACGTGAGGCGAGTGGCACTTCGACAGCGACGCATAGTGAACCGGTAGCACACGCATGGTGACACGGGGTGACTTTAGAGATTGGGATTGCATGCCCAAGGTAAAACTAGTTTTGTTGGGTTTGTTTCTAAAAATTTCTCATCGTTTACTATGCATGTTATATATTTATGAATGAGGAAATTAATGAAGTGACAATGAAGATTCAGAAGAGAGCGTAGACCCAAGTCAATAAGGATTCTGACACTTTTTCTGACTCGACTATAGGTAAGGGATTGGGTTAGTCTAATTCAGAGGCCCCCATGTTTTATGAAACCTTATTTTCTATTGAGATGACTTGTTTATAGACTTTTTTGAACGGTTCATGTTTTCCACTACGAGTTCTATGAACTCATCATATTCGCATGTGCACAATTGCATATGATTGGAAACCTACATGATGTTGTGTATGATGTATAATTGTGTATTCATAGTTACTTGTATGTATATGCAGATTTTATTCATGCTAGTTATCGAGTTATAAATGTGTGTGACGCATATATATATATAAATGTATAATTGTAAGTTGTGCCATGTGTGTACGTATGAGTGAACAATTTGTATGTGTCTATTTATGGAATATATATATGCCTTGTGTGAACATACAAGCATACTTATGTTATATGTATTGCGTGTTTATATATATACTTATTTGAGTCCATAACTGTGCATATAAAGTATATGTATTGTGCTTATTATGTAGGCTTTTTGATGCATAATATATATGATATATAAGTAGGTGCATGTCTAAGTAGGTCATCTAGTAGCAAACCTAATTAGTAAAAGAATAACATAAGAATCTTTAAAAGACAAAAAAATTCATTTAACCGGTATCACCAAGGGGTGTGTGTGTGTGTGTAGCCTTTTGGCATGTGACTATGGTGAACCCTACCCGTGGATACGGCTTCCGCCAGACAAGGCAAAGTGATAAGAACTGTAAACTGTATGCTGTGTACTGTAAACTATATGCTGTGAATTGAACTGTAATGTATTCACGTGGTAGAGGGGATCCTTACTGCCCTCGTTGATGCCGGCAGAAATGACATCGCATAGTGAAACTATTCTTAATAAAATATGAGCTGATAGGAAGTCATGAGTGAAGTTTACGATACTAAAATACTGAATTGATATCTACTGACTTGCTTACTACTTAAATTATGATACTAAATACCAAATTATGTTATTTATGGAATTATTATGCCCTAAGTTATGATACTGAAATAAAAAATTCTGAATGTTTACTAAATGAACTGATTTAGAAGATTTGGTGATTGAGTGTGTGCATGTCTTTGTTATGGGCACTACTCCTTTTCCTTAGTGAGTCCGTGAAGCTCACCCCAATTCACACCCCCAATGCATATTAGTCAAGATCAAGAGTAAGTTCAAGGTCGAAGGAAGACTTTGAAGAATCTTTAGTAATTGTAAGAGTTCATCTTATAAAGTCAGTTAATTATATGATATCGATGTTATGTAAAGAATCTTGTAAACCTTATGTCTTATAATTCCGTATAGGGATGATTGAATCTTAAGTTTTTGTTTATTACTGCGTAAATTTTATCAGGCTATATATGTGGATTATTGCTCATTTCTCCATGGAGAAAACGGGTCGTTACAATTGGTATCAGAGTTCACGTTCCTCGGAACCATCCCTTATATCATGAGGTTTAGGATTCCTATAAGGTTTAAAGTCAAAAGAAATTAGATAATACACACCTTATGAGATGTTTTGGAACTTCCTCCAAAACATCCGCGGATGTGAAGTAGGATTATAGTCCCAAAAGCCTGAAAGAATAAAAGTTACAAGAGTTAGAATATGATGAATCTAGAGATCCAAGAAGAAGGGCTTCACTCCAAAGCTAACTGGAGATGGTGAATAAGCAATAACCATAATCTACCATATTACATAAAACTATAGAAAGCTTAAGTACTACCAAAGGAGATTATCTAGTAGGAGTAAGTTGATAAATTTTTGGGGAAGACCATAAATTTCCCTCAAGTAAGGAAATGAGTTTTAAAATAGGAAGATTCCCCAAAGTGAGAAAAAAATCCCTCGAATGGGAGAACGACCTTTGGTGGGAGAGAATTCTCCTAAGTGGAAGAAAACCCCCCAAGTAAGTGGATTTTGGAAAGTTCTTTTATATAATCAGATAATAACTGTAATATTCTAAAGGGTTGAATGATAAGAATCTTCTCTCATCCTTGATGCATCCAATATAACATTATTTCTTTTAAGATAAAATCATTATTCATTAACAATAAAAACCATCATGCTCAAGTAAATGACCAAAACCATCATGCTCAAGTGAAGCAAAAATTAAGGAGGTTCATGACCAATTATCTATCTTTCAAAAGTCCTTATTCATCTCTAGCTAAGCTATGCATTATTCTTATTATACTTTTGAATCCAACTAGAAAGGAAACAAAATGCAAAATGAAAGCTTAAACATCCTCAAATATAAACCTAAACTCATAAAAATATTCATGAAGTATAAAATTTATACTTGGTACAAAATTTACCATATAATTAAGTAAAACAAAATCTATACTAAATTAGGTTTTAGGACAAAAAATTTGTATCATAGTGCAACACTAAGAAAAAAAAGAAAAGATTAAAACCTTAAGATTTAGATGTAACACCGTAGTTTTAGAGCTTTATTAAGACTTAATACAAGCTCAAAACTTCATAGTTGTCTTAAGAAAGGTCTACAATGTGAGAATAGTTTTAAAACCCTACACAACCTTTTGGCAAAGCTATCTTGTAACCTCATAGGTATCTTAAAATAACTCTACAAGCCAAAATTTTCCTTATCCTCAACTACACTTGAACCTTAACATTGTTTATCCCAAATTAGGTAAGCAGTAATGAAGCACTGCACAAGGACCCATGAGTTTCCCTTCTTGATGTTATCATGACCATGATGCAATACATTTTGGTTTTATCTAAGAAATACCATAAAAAGAGTATTACTACCTCTTAT
Organism: Carica papaya; assembly: GCF_054855325.1. Classification (NCBI taxonomy): domain Eukaryota; kingdom Viridiplantae; phylum Streptophyta; class Magnoliopsida; order Brassicales; family Caricaceae; genus Carica; species Carica papaya. The sequence goes on from NC_142317.1 coordinate 17,835,082, forward strand.
ACAACATATTAGAGAAATTAATATTACTTTTAGACTGTTAAGTAAAGACATTAATTGAGAACAATTGAAAATGCTATATCATTTGTTAGATAAAATGATCAAGTAAATCCTTAATTATATATTTTTATAAATATTGAACCTTTCAACATGAATTTCATTAAAATTTCTTGCCCCAATATACAAATTACTTAAATCTCACTTAAGTTTGGTTATTAAAATTTGATATACATAAAAAAAGCATATATCATGTAAATTAAAGAGTAAATTTTTGCTTCCTAGTAATACTCTATTGAACTCTCTATAGTACTATCAAATGCAACAAACTCCTTACAAGATACAAGAGATGGAACAAATGGTGATTTTATACATCTCAAAAGTTGGGAATTAAGCCCATTAAAAAATTGATGTTTTTTTATTACCGTTGCACCCATTGTGGACACTATTTTCCTGGTAGGGTCCTTGATTAAAGTCGTGTGATCAAATCCTTTGCTAGCTCCAAAACCATAGTTTCTTTAGGAAACTCAAGTGCTCGAGCCACAATATTCGCTAGGGGCAACTCCTAGTAAACTCCCTTACACGATGTTATCCCATATAACATTTTGAATATGAATATCCCTAGTGTCCACCAATCAACCGTGTTTTTATGCCTTTCACCATACACAATTTCTAGTGCATAGTACTCATGGGTCCCAACAAAAGACATTCATTGGACATTGATTGACTCTGTGATGACTTCCACAATCGTATGATATGTTGACTTTTTTTCTATTTGTCTTGGCTAGGGTGTAAGCAGGAGGCTACTGCAGGTGCAATATAATTGGGTAGAACGCATGATGAATTTGAAAAGTTGGGTTGCTCATCAAGATAACATTTTTTGTGTGATTGATGATGCATTTTGATTAGAAATTATATGGATCGTTGATGTGGAATTATCGTCTTTTTATGACAGATTGAAGTCAGTCAATGGAATGTGGCATCGAATCTTAATAACACATTTTTGGGCTTCAAATCATGGTAAACTATCCTCATCATATGTAAGTATTCTATGGCCACTGTAACTTCAGATGCATAACACTTGTGTAAAAAAGGGAAGATCACAAATCTTTTAAAAGAATAAATAAATGAATAAATTTAAATGACTTTGAAATATATAAAATTGAGTTTGATAAGTTATGCGAATAGCTTATTGAAAATTTTAATACTTTATTCTATTTAACAGATTTAAGAATATGTTTAATATACTATTGAAATATAACTATCTCTTGTAATATTAACTAAATTAGTAAAAATATATAATACATTTAATTTATTAATATATAAACATGTTCATGAACTTGTAAACCAAATTTGTTCATATTTGAATTTGGCTCTTATACTTTAACATTTTGGGACCATATGAAAAGAAGATTTTATTAATTAATAAAGATAAAAATGAGGATGGTATCTATATATATATCCATAAATACGATAGAATCAAGAAAGTGCAAAGGGGGTTAGAAACTTCAAAGAAGATACTTATAATGTGGAATTATATAAATATATTGATACAATATCATCCTGTTCGAGCTAAATAAATTAAAATTTTATAAGAAATTCTAATCACAAACTGATATGGGAGAAATTTGTTTTATTAACTTCATTAACTATAAATATTATAAATGATTATTACTTGATGATTATTTATCAATTTTCAATTAAAAATACTTTTAAAATTCAAATTATATAGTTTCTAAAATTAACACCTTAACAAAAGAAATTGCAAGATTATCAAACCTAGTTAATGTAAATATAAGTGTTGTATCATATTTGTATTTTATAGCTTGCAAATCCATCATATTTCCTGCTTGGTTCATATCTCAAAAGGAAAAATAATTTACTCTATAATTAAGAAAGGTCTCACCAGGAACATAATTGCAAGATAATTAATGAAAATGCCACAAAGGAACCAAAAGTGAAACCCCACTAAGCTTATATTTATTTATTTTACATATCATAAATCTTACGTATATACTAAAATTGCACAATTCAAATTAGAATTGAAAAAGTTTTGAATTTTCAAAAACCTATGGTTTCAAAAAATTGTGAACACTACAACACTAGAGTTTTTTGCCATTTTGTATTTTTTGCCTAAATTTTGTCTATAAAACTAGTTTATCCATGTATATTATAAACTTATCAAAAATACAAAGATTTCATAATTTTGGACTAGAATTAAAGAACTTACAAATTATAAAAATAAGGTACTGTTGTAAAATGTACTTAACATGCATTAACTTTTTTGCCACATTTTTTTATTTCTTTGGCAAATTTTTGGCTACCAAACTATTTTATTTACATTGTAAGCATTTCATAATACTAAAACTATATGATTACCATTAGAATTGAAGACTACATGAATTTTTAAAAATTGAATGGTGTAACTGAATGTGATTAGCAAGTAGTAATATTTCAGTCACATTTTTTATTTTTTTAGCTAATGTTTCATCATCAAACTATTTCAATGTCTTTTACCATACATAATTTTTAGTGCTAAGTACTTGTGGGTCCCAACAATGTGATGATTTCCATAGCTACACAATGTGTTGCCGTTTTTTTTGTTTGTGTTGACTAGGATGTAAGTAGGAGGCTATTGTAGGTGTGATACAATTGAGTAAAATGCATGACGAATTAGAAAAGTTGGGTTGATCATTATGATAACAACTTGTATTTATGATTGATGATACATTTTGATTGGAAATTATGTGGATCTTTGATGTGGTATTATTGCCTTTTAGTGAGAGATCAAGGTTAGTCAACAAAATCTGGCTGTCGAATCTTAGTAATACATTTTGGGGCTTCAAATCATGGTAAACTATCCCTATCATGTGTAGGTATTCTAAGGCCACTATGACTTCAGATGCATAAAACTTGTGCAAGAAAGAGAATGTCACAAATCTTTAAAAAAGAAAATAAATGATTAAATTTAAATAAGTGCGAAATATATAAAATTGAGTTTGATAAATTATGCAAATAGCTTATTGAAAATTTTAATATTTTATTCTATTTAATATATTTAAGAATATATTTAATATACTATTGAAATATAATTATTTCTTGTAACAATACACGCAATAGTAAAAATATATAATATATTTAATTTATTAATATATAATAGGTTCATGAACTTGTAAACTAAATTCCTTGGTATTTGAATTTGGCTCTTGTACTTTAACATTTTGAGACCATATTAAAATATGAAAAGAAGATTTTATTAATTAATAAAGATGAAAATGAAGATGGTATCCATATATACATATATATTTATGCAGAAATATGGTAGAATCAAGAAGATGTAAAGGAAAAATGTTAGGAACTACAAAGAAGATACTTATAATTAGGAATTATATAAAAGCCGGAGCTGTCTTCACATGTTTTGGGGTCACCTTCGATTCTTTTCACGTGAGATGTTTGGATTTACTTCCTTAATCCTCCACTTACCTCTACTATATATATATATGTATATATAAATTGTATTAAATTAATTATATTTTATTCAACAAAATATTTTATTTCCAATTATGGTGTCTTCTATAAGATAATTATCAATTTCAAAATATGTGGAATTTGTCTATGAAAATGAAAAAAAGGGTATATACATACCAAGCAATAGCTTCGTTGAATCATTTCTTCAACTGCTGTTGACGGAGGAGATGGAGATCACGGTTTGGACAAAACTCAGTGAGTAAATAGGACCACCGATCACAATCCAAACTCACATAAAGACATGACAAAGATGGATGATCCAATAATTCCAATATTTCCCTCTTTGTCCTTGCTCTTCCTTCCTTATTTCTACCCGTCAGCTCCTTCCTATCCACCAACTTTGCTGCAAACCATGATCCCTTTAACTCCATCAGGTAAATACTTCTAATGTTGCTGTTTCCTAGCTGCCAGAGAAATCGTAGGTTGTTTAGAGTGATAACGTCAGGACCCTTATCGAATTTTAATGACGGTGTGTGGGAGGAGGAGGTGGTGGTGCGAGTGGTGGTTTTGAGCTTAAACTGGTGGTTGAGTTGTCAAGAGAGTCGACGAGGTTTTCAACCATGGTGGTGGTGGTGGTGGTTGAAGGAGTTGTAGAAAAAATGAAGGCTTGCGAGAGGGGGAGAGAGGGAGAAGAAACAATAATAGGAGGAAAGGGAAAAGAGGAAAGGAGGGAGGAGAGGAGATTTTTTTAATGGACCAAAAGAATAGGATTGGGCCATTTGGTGGCCCGTTGGCCCTTGGTGGGTTAATGTGGGCCCATGATTATATCATTGTTTGTTTTTTACTTTTGTTAAGTCTTGACATGGAAAAGTTGTATTTTTTTGAAAAAAAAATAATTTTAATGAAAATTACGAGGGAGATCTTGTGAAATAAAGAAATGTCATAAGGTGTCCTGTAATACTCGAGGCCAAAAATTGGCCCATGATAATTTTCCTATTAGATTAATTATCTAAAAATTATATAAAAATATATATTTAATTTATTTTTTTATTTTATTAAAGTTTTGAGAAAAAATGAATTAGAGATGAGATTTAAAATAATTTTGGGGAAAAGAGATTAAAATTTGAGTTCGAAGGGTGTTTTTGAAAGAAAAATTAGAAACAAGGGGTCAAAGTTGAAAAAAGAAAAATTTGGCCATGTGGGATGATCCAGTCAACAACCTCGACGAACCAAAGCACGCCGTGTGTCAAAACATGCTAATGTTAGCGCCACGCGGGTAATCTGCGTGCCCAGTGATTCGGTGGCCCAGGTTTGATCTTGCGTGCGTAAACGGCTTAGATTCGTTCCCTCCTTAAGCGCAATCAGACGAACGAGATCAATCGTGATGAGCAGCCTAGATTAGACGACCCTCTTCGCTCCATGTCGACATAAATGGATGGTCCAGATCGACACAGGATTGGTATAAATACCTCACGTCATAGGGGAACCCAAACCCTAACCATCAGTTCCCGCAAGAGAAGAAGAACCAGGATCCGCACTAGAGCCATCACCGACCGTCAAAAAAGGTAAAATTTTCCCCTACCTACTCAGAATTCCATTCCAAGCCTCCCTATGGCCATATGGATCAAGAGGGACGGCGAGTGAGCCAAAAATTACAAGCAAAACCCGACAGAGTTGTCGTGGACAAAACCCAAAAATTCCTCCTATGAGCCCCTTCTCGCTTCCAATTTCATATGAATTTCTGATCATTATGTTCACTATCTTTTTCTATGTAGGGTAACTAAAGCATGAACCCCAGCCGCGAAGGAGGATCGGTGAAGTTGCCGCGCCCGGAAACTCCTATGCCGGTAGGTTCGCGTTTTTATGATTTTTCGACCAACCAATGTCCTCTAACGTATTTTTCCGCAAGGATACATGTAAAACTTGCCAAAACCAGCCAAAACTAGCTAAGCTGGGGCAAACCATTGCTGTGGCGGTAGAACCAACGCCGGAGCACGGCGGCGGAGCTGTGTCGAAACCCAAAATTGGCTGGAAAGAGTTTTAGACACCGATTTTGGATTTTTAGAGTATTTTTAGGTACGTGACGAGTATTTTGGATTCCATAAAAAAAATTCAGGAAACCCATGGCACGTTAGCAGGCGTAGTAAATAGTGCAGCGTCTCGAAACACCAATCTAGATAAGGGTCCCTCACCTTATTCCCCGTTATAGTAAAATAAGACTTAACGATGTATAATTTTGTATTTTTTATGAAAATTTAAAAAACCTTAAAAATAATTACAGGTCACTAGTGGAGCCAAAACTGGTTAGTTCACAATGGTCCTGATTTCTTGTTTATTTTTCTATATTATTCTACTTGCTTGTTATCATATTGTGCATGTTCTTAATTTATAGTTTCTATGGTCTTATCGATTTATATGGTTTATTCGATTTATCTGGTTACTCGATCCCTTGTTATAATAACTATATCATCTGCATAAATGTCTTCTAATTAATCTAGAAATATAATATGAGATATTGATATGCGTTTGTTGGTTATTTTGTTGATGGAAATCTTTATGTGAAAGACTTATTAGGTACCTAGGGAAAAGGCGGACAGGCTCAGTACGTAGAAAACCCTACCGTGAACGTTATCTCAGTTGAACAGGGTTAGAAAGCCCCTTACTGGAAAGATTTAGGAGATATCGTTTACCCTCATACCGAATGGGTTATCAAGACAATAGAATGTTTGACACCCATTACCAGACTGGATATAGGGACGATCGGTTAATTGTTAAAATTAGACATTAGGTTCACGAGTAGGAGAACATCCTTATAGACCCTCAGGAGTACTAGACAGCAAGTAAGAAAAGAAAATTGTCATTTCTTGTTCTCTTGTGCATGAAAATGAAAAGTGGTGTAGATATAGGTCTTTATACGTTATTTTTTTAGAAAACACATAACGGTAAGTATCAAACAAAAGTTTTTAAGTTAAATGTATTTAATTAAAGTAAGGGCTCCATTAGTTATTTTTCTGATTTTTACAAATCGTCAGTTTTCGTATCAGTGAGTAGTGTGATATTCTTACTGGGCTAGTGTAGCTCATCATTTCATTAACCATTTTAGATTAAGAGACCAGAATCCAGACCCCGATCAGTAAGAAGGCTATGAGTAGTTTACCTCCCAGACTCCTTTAAGAGTTAGTGGAGGTTAACCCTAAGATATTTATCTATTTTTTTAAAATCATTTAATTGCTTCCTTTTTTACGAGCCACTTTAGTAGGGACATTCCCATAGCCCTATTGGGCATTCTAATTTACTATGTAAGAAATGTAAAGCCTAAAATATTATTCGCTTCCACATTTAAATTATATATTCATTTCCATTAAGTTTTGACCCTTTAAAGTTGGTATTAGAGTCGCGTTCCTCGGAACCATTCGTTACACAAAGACTTAAAAATACCAAATACAAACTATTGCTCAACCCTTCCTTATGAAATGTAGGTAGAAAGATATGAGGAGAGGAATTCCCCCACTAAATCGAGCAATCCAGGATGGTTCACTTCGAGAGGATGTTGACCGACTCTTTGAGATGCTGGAGAGACTCATCTCTACCCAGTAGGCCTGGGAGGAAAGGAAGGAGTTGTCTGACCCTCCCCAACTACCACAATTTGCACCACCCTTGCAGTGGAAAGATCCAGAGCCACCCCGGTATAACTCTGCTCCTTTCACATATCATTTCGAACCACCATAATACAATCTAATGCCTCTACCACATCATCTGGCACCGCCTCAGGGCTACCCAATCCCTCCACAGTGCAATGCAGTCCCTCTTCCACAGGACCCAGTTCTATCCATGATGGACTCAGGCTACATTAAAAGGTACAAAAGACTAAACCCATTTATCTTTGTAGGGATATCCTCTTTTGAAGAGGCTGAGTGTTGGTTAGCTGAGACAGAGAAGGCCTTCGTGACTCTTGGGGTAGTTCCTGAACGAAAAGTTGTACTTGTCACCTACATGCTTGTGGGAGAGGTAGGTTATTGGTGGCAGATTAAGCTAGCCACCCTGCCCGTTCCAGTCTCTTAGGAACAGTTCTTGATTGTCTTCAATGCAGAGTACCTCCTAGAGCACCTCCGGTATTTGAAGAAAATGGAGTTTGCACACCTAGTTCAAAGTGATATGACTATGTCGGAGTATGCCTGAAGGTTCCTAGAGTTGGGGCAGTATTCCCCTGAAAGCATGATAGATGAAGGCAGGAAGGCAAGGAAGTTCGAGTGGGGCCTCTGTCCTAAGATTAGACAGCAGCTATATGTATTTGAGCTCAGTACCTACTCAGCCACTCTGACCAAGGCACAACTAGTGGAGAGGAACCTTCGTATCTTTCCTCTAATAGTGGGGAATCCTAGACCCTAAGTTTCACACCGAGACCAGCACCCACTGCATCGGTTTAGTATAACAAGAGGCCTAGCCTAGTGACTCAAGCTCCTCCTCAACCTCTAGTAATAGGACGTGGTAAGACTTACTAGTATTGTGGCAAGGATCATGGGGACTGATCCTGCTATCATCTCAATAATACCTGCCGCATATGTAGGAGTATCCAAAACTACATGACAGAGTTCCCACGAAATCAGAACTAGGTCAGACCTCCTATTTAGGGCAGAGCTTACAATCTCACTCAATAGGATGCTGAAGCCATCTCAGAGGTGATACAGAGTATATACACTATCTGTAATTACCTTACACATGTTTTGATTGATACTAGGGCTTTACATTCATTTGTCTCACATACTTTTACACAAAACTTGAATATATCACCTGAAATACTTGATATGTGTTGTTTGTGTCTACTCTTGAAAGTAGGACACTACTAAGAGAGGTTATATATAAAACTTGTATCATAAATATAGCAGATAGAAAATTGAGTGTGGACTTGATAGAGATTGACACAGGGAACTTTGATGTAATCCTAGGAATGAACTGGTTAGCAGCATACCATGTTCCCGTAGATTGTTTCCACAAGAAACTTGTATTCAACCCTCCTAACGAGGAGCTGTGTACAAGTTAATAAAAAAATTTTAAACGTTATTTCCTCATGGCAATTTCCTTATTATATAGTGATTTAACTCGGTTGTCTTCTCTATATTAGGCAAACTTAAGAAAGAATTTTGTATTCAAGAGGTCCTGGTAGACAATGCAAGTAACTTTCAAATAATGACATACATGAAAGTACAATCTGACTCGAACTTATGATCTCTTGTAAAAGAAGAAATGTATCAACTATTCAACTAATTAAGTAATTAATTAAGTATACACGTATACCAAACAAATATATATATATATATATATATATATCATGCTAATAGATATTTGGTTAATTGAATTATTAAGTATTTATCTATTGGGTGGATTTCTATATACTTTATCCTTATCTATAAGAGTATGAATTCAAATAAGATTATACATCTCATGACATATCATTTAACGATTAAACTGTATGAATTTTTACCAACAAAACTTGTACTTGATAATTTTTATTATTAAATATATATTATAAGATCAATAATAACACACATAAATACTCCAAATTAAAGAGTTTTGAGCTGTGATGATTAGTATTAATTATATATCTTGAGGAGGCTCCTTTAATCTTGAAACAAAGTTCACAAATTCTAGAAAAATCTGCATAAGATACTTTGTCTCTACAAATTAAAAGAAAAAGACCAAATAATTAAAACCCATTAACTAGTCAAACGTGGTTAATAACTACTCAGATCTATATCGAGATATATATTATGTACACATACAAAGCTTTAGTCATGTCTGATAAGGTGATTTTAGATTCAACAACGAAAGTGGAGAGCAGATCAAAGAAATAATTAGGAGTGCAACCAAGTACTTCTTTTATTTCATATGCTATTCAAAAAAAGTAATCTACCGTACCATTTAAAAAAATTCGAATGCAAATCAATCAACAATATCGATATATATACATGATTGGTAAACATATAAGAAAAAGCTAGATAAGATGTTAAGCATTAAACCTCTTGTTCCATTGAGTGGATCACGTCGAGGAGCTGCGTGCTTCGATCCACCCTATTCGAAAGGATTGGAGAAGAGATAAATTGTTTTGTCGAGAGAAAGGAGATTTTTTTTTTCGAATCTGCAGTGCTCATTGCAATCCTCATTAATCACCTCTCATTATTTATTAAAGCTTCAATTATGCTCATCAATCGTCAAATATTGTAGTTTAAAAGTAAATGTACGTCATTTTATTTATTCATTTATATGAGATTAAATAATTCATTCAAGTTAAGTTTTACTTTGTTATTTAATTGACGTACAAAATTAGTCGTACTTCTTAGTACTACAGTATCAGTTTATACAATAACATTCATTACAACATTTACTTTTTTAAGAAAAAATCATCATCCATTACTAGTAAAAACCATTTTGCTCAAGCAAGTCAACAAAAAACTTAGGCTCATGAATAAATATATATCTTTCAATAGTCCGTACTACATTTCTAGCTAAGTTATATACTATTCGATTAAACTTTTAAATCTAATTAAGAAGAAAAGAAACAAAATACCGAATGAAAGCTTAAACATCCTCAAGTAACAACCCAAACTTTAGAAAAATATTCATCAAGTATAAAATTTATACCTGGTACCTTTAAAAATGGTCCTATTACAGCTAAAAGTTAGATAATAAACGATATAATTTTAGTGATTGATTTAGACTATCACAAAAGTTGAAATGTAACACCCAACATTTCATTATTTTTAATTTTATTAATTATAATTATTATTTTTTATATAAATATAACTATTATTTATATTATTTTAATTTTATTTATTTATTTTTAATTTGATTTAATGAAAATAATAATAATAATAATAATAATAAAAAGGGTAAAAATTAGTTAGGGATTTAATTGAAAATAATTTTGGAAAAAAGGGATGAAAATTTGGGTTCTGGAGGTATTTTTGAAAGAAAAATAAAAAATCGAAGGTCAAAGCATAATTTAGAAAAGTTACGCAGCTGCCCGGTCAGCAGCCCCAACCAACAAGGATGTGCCAGGTGGCAGAGGTGCTGATGCGGGAGGCCACGCAGGGGCAGCCACGTGGGCAATCCGCGTGTGTACGATCAAACAGCTGAGATTTTTTCCTGCGCACACGGACGACCCAGATCAAAAATGCGCACGAATAGCCCAAATTGCATCACGCACAGACGGTTCAAATTGAATCGCGCACGGACGGGCCAGATTGAATCGCAATGAACAGTCCAGATTCACTCCTTATTTAATCGCGATCAGACGGTTCAGATTAAAAGTGATGGACGGCCCAGATCAAAAGCGGATGGGTATAAATAACCCCATCCGCACCCAAACCCTAACCCTAGCCGCCAGAGCCCCTCGCCGGAGAAGACATCCTAGCTTCCGGGGAGCTGACCGCACCACCCACCACCGTACTGGAGCAATTTCCAATTGCCAAACAAGGTAAAAATTTTCCCTCTTGCATGAAATTCAATTTTAAACCCACCCATGGCCAAATCGGAGTGAAAGAACCTGCCGATTGGCCGAAAAATACCACCGCGGGGTGTTTCAGAAAATGCCTCCAATGAGGCCCTACCCGATTCTCGTTTGATGTGATTTTTCTACCGTTGTGACCACCGTTTTCTTCTCTATAGATTGACCGAAGCAAAACACCAAACCGCAATGTGAGCCAGAGAAGCTGTCGCACCAGAGAGCCCCACCACCGGTGAGTTTCAGTTTTCTTTATTTTTTTGGTCCACCGAGGGCCCTAAGTGTGTTTTCTCGCAGGAACCGGTGCAAGTTCGCCTGAATTCGGCCAAAAACGGCCAAAGATAGCCAACCCAAGCCAGAGTGCCGCCGCTCGTAGGTACCGTAAGCATGTTTCAGTTTCTGAAAGAAAATTCAGAGAACCTAGGGACCGCCCGTTTGCGCAGTAACCGTCTAGGTTTTTGCGGCAAATCAAATAAGAACCCCTCACCCTATTTCCTATCATTAAATTAAAGTTCAAATAAATAATAATACAGTCCTTTGTACAAATTAAATGGATGTGATTGATTAATTACGGATTGCTAATAGAGCCCAAATCGGACATTATTTTCTGTCAGTTACTGTTGATTTATTGTACAGTATAAAAGCATGATGATATTTGTTTGTCTATTGTATGGTTTAAATGCATGTATATCTGTCTTACTTGACTACTGTTTGATTTTGGGAATCTAAGATATGATTGCATTGTTGGATGCATGTTACTTTTTTATGTATTTATGTTTGATTTGGTGACGGAGACTAAGGACAAATAGGAATAAGATGTGATATGATAAATGGATAAAATTACAGCCTCACTAGATATCCTGGGAGATGGTGGACAGACCAGGTTCATAGGGAACCCTACTGTGAACGTTGTCTCATACCGGACGGGGTATGGAGACTTGGTCATTTGGCGCTCATACCGGACGGGGTATGGGGATGGCCTGCTTCACCCTCATATCAGACGGGGTATTAAGGTTTAATGTCTTGGCGCTCATACGGAACGGGGTATGGGGACGGCCCTAGAATCAAGATTGTTAGGAAAAATGATTCACGTGTAGCAGGGACACCCCTATAGATCCCCATGGATACTAGTAGGCTGGTAAAATGAGAAACGGTGATAATTAGTTATTGTTAATGAATACGAATTTATGATATGTTCTATGTTATTGATTTTGCATGAAATTGTGATCTATATGATATTATTGCTTCTATAAATTATTTCCATAAATTTCCCAATGGTAAGAAAAAGGGTAAATGGTTTTATTTTAAATAAATGTATTGGTTTAAATCAACTGCTCCATTGGTTGTTTTGATTTTCTACCAACCTTTACTTCTGTGACGACGATATAGTGTGATGTCCTTACTGGCCTAGTGTAGCTCACTCCTTATTTAACCATTTTAGATCAAGAGGACCCGGTTCCCGAGCCCGATCCGCAAGAAGGCTACAAGTAGATGTTAGATACTTTATAGTTTCCTTTATTTTTTCTATTTTTCGTATTTCTTTCAGAGAATTTGTTTCGTGATGTTTGTTAGTACTTTTGAGTTATCGTGTAAGGGATATTAACCTGAACTTTTATTTCACTTCCGTACTCAAATTATTATATGCATTTGCTTTTTAAATTTTCGGGGTCGTTACATGAAAAGTTGCTAGGTAATATGCGAAAAATAGAGGAATTCATATGTCCATTTCGTGCCCATCCTATCTATTTCTTTATTTGAAAAACAAAAGTTGTTTAACTTTTGTGTCAACAAAAAGGAGTGCAAAAAAAATTTAAAAATAAAATAGTTCATCTTTGTCTTAAAACCTAAAGAAAATGGATTCTACTTAGTTGCAAGATTCTAAAGCTTTTATTTTTGTGTTGGCTGCATTTCATTATAGTCACCATCAATCGCCTCTCATTATTTACTGAAGTGTCAGTTCTCATAATTGGTCATTAAATACTATATTTTAAACAATAAATATACATCATTCGATTCACTTATTTATTATAATATTAAATAATCCATTCAAATTAGGTTCTATTTTATTATTTAATTGAACCATAAATTTAGTGCTATTTGTTTTTAATACTGAATCAACTTATACAATGGAAGTCAATATAATAGCATCCAATAAAACATTATTTCTTTTAAGATAAAATCATTATTAATTAACAATAAGAACCATCATCCTCAAGTAAATGACCAAAACCATCATGCTCAGGTAAGTGAAGCAAAAATTGAGGAGGTTCATGAACAATTATTTATCTTTTAGAAGTCCTTACTCATCTCTAACTAAGCCATGTATTATTCTTATTATACTTTTGAATCCAACTAAGAAAAAAAAAAAACAAAATGCAAAACGAAAACTTAAACATTCTCAAGTAATAACCTAAACTCATAAAAATATTCATGAAGTATAAAATTTACACTTGGTACAAAATTTACCATATAACTAAGTAAAACAAAAATCTATACTAAATTAAATGCATAAAACCTGTGCAAGGAGGAGAAGGTCACAAATCTTTAAAAAAAATACATGAATGAATAAATTTAAATATGTTCAAAATATATAAAATTGAGTTTGATAAGTTATGCGAATAGCTTGTTGAAAATTTTAATACTTTATTCTATTTAATATATTTAAAAATATGTTTAATAAACTATTAAAATATAATTATCTCTTGTAATATTATTTAGATTAGTAAAAATATATAATATATATAATTTATTAATATATAAACAAGTCCATGAACTTTTAAACCAAATTCCTTCATATTTGAATTTGGCTCTTATACTTTAACATTTGTGGACCATATTAAAATATGAAAAGAAGATTTTATTAATTAACAAAGATGAAAATGAAGATGGTATCTATATATACATATGTATATATTTATGCAGAAATATGATAAAATCAAGAAGGTGCAAAGGGAAAAGATTAGAAACTTCAAAGAAGATACTTATAATTGGGAAATATATCAATATATAATGTGTGTGTGTCTACATATATATATAACCTTCTCAATTTATAAATATATATATGTGTGTGCCTGTGTATATGAATAATGTATGTAGGTATATTTACGATACTAATTGTGCTGAATATTATAATAATAAATTAACAATTTATATAATCATATAATATCTTTTTATAGATACAAATAATTAATGTTGTTGTACGTACGTACCGAGCAGCAGCTTCGTTGAAGCGTTTATTCGGCTGCCTTTGACGAAGGACGTGAAGATCGCCGCTGGGATAGAACTCAGTGAGTAAACATTACCATCGATCACAAATGAATTTCATACTTATTGGTGCCACATATGATTTATACCAAATATGATTGTCCATACACCATCATGTATATGAATTATATGTTTATATATATATATATATATACGCACACATGTCAAAGCATCTGATGAAAAGAGTAAGGAAGAGTAAACTTTCATACATAATTAACAACGTCATAAATAATATCAATTAGTGAATATAATAAATGAATTTCATATTTATTTTTTATTATACATATTATTTATATATATTTTTTACTGAGTTTTTTTGAAACTTTTTAAATTTTTTTTAAAAAGGTGCATAGGCAGTGAATGCAATCAAACATGAATTTTCAGTAATGAAGGAAAAAATAAAAACTTTTCTTGATGTAATATTCTATTTTATAAAATTTATTTTTATATATATTTTTTTCTCTTATAAATTTCGTAAAAATTTTAATTGATTTTAAATTTAAAGACTTATACAGTATAAAATATTCTATATTTTTAATAAAAGTTAAACTCATAAATTTTAAATAGAACATAAGAGTTTCAACTACGATCATATTATTATAATTCATTATAATTATCAATAGCTATAATTATGCACTAAGCAAAACATATTTTTAATGAAGTAAAACTCATGCTCTATAAGTATACAAATTTAAATTCAGTTAAAATTTTTACAAAGTCCAAAAGAAAAAAATATGAATGAAAATTAAATTTCATAGACTATATAAAATAAAATATTACCTTGAGAAGGATTTTCATGTTTTCCTTCACTAATGAGAATTCATGTTTGATTGCATCTAATGCTTCCATGCACTTTTTTATTTAAAAAAAGAAATTTTAAAAAAAGAATACTCAGTAAAGAGATATATTAGTAACATCTGCAATAAAAAATAAGTATAAAATTCATTTACTACATGAATATATAAAGACCATTAATTGATTTATGACGTCAATTGTATATAAAAGCTTATCCTTTCTTACTCTTTTCATCAAATGCCTAGATGAATTCCTCATATTTCAATGCCATTTGACAAGCGCAAAGGCTGCAATTAATATCAGCTAATTATTTTTTAGAAAACAATAATTTAGTACATCTATTAATTAAGTGATATGCATCAATCATAACACAATACAAATAATCTCCAAGTAAGAATACACATTAAAATACAGTTTGACCCGAGATTAGTCAAGTGATATAAACTAATTACAATACAATACAAATAACTTTTAAATGATGATAAACATAAAAATACAATCTGACTCAAACTTATAATCTTTTGTAAAAGAAAAAACACATCAAGTATTAAACTAATTATTTAATTAATTAAGTATACACACATATAGTTAATTAAATTAATAATTATTTATCTTTTGGGTAGATATCTAAGTACTTTTATCCTTATCTATAAGAATATGAGTTCAAATCAGACTATATATCTGATGACATATCATTTACTATTAAAATGTATGAATTTTTACTTGCAAAAATTGTAGTTGAGAAGTTTTATTATCAAATATATATTATAAGATCAATAATAACATACATAAATACTCCAAATTAAAGAATTTTGAGCTGTGATTATTAGTATTACTTCTATACCTTAAGGAGGTTCCTTTAGTCTTGATGCAAAATGCACAAATCTTGAGAAAATCTGCATCAGATACTTTGTCCTTGCAAATTAAGAGAAGAAACCAAATAACTAAAACCCATCAATTAATCAACTATGGTTAATAACTACTCAAATCTATATCGATATATATATTATGTACACATACAAAGCTTTATCCTTCTCTGATAAGGTGATTTCATATTCAACCACGAAAGTGGAAAGCAGGTCATAGAAATAATTAGGACTGCAACCATAATCTCTTTTCATTTCATGTGCTTCTATAAGAAAGTGATATACCATATCCTTTAGCAAAAATCGAATACAAATCAATCAACAACATCAATATATATAAACAATCGGTAAACAAATAAGAGAAAAATAGATAAGATGTTAAGCACTAAACGTCTTGTTCTATCGAGTGGAGCATGTGGAGGAACTGTGTGCTTCGATCCTCGTATTCATTGGATAAGAGCTGTAACAACCCATACGGTGATAAGAAGTCGGGGTACCTAAGAATTTATTTTCCCAGCGCAAAAATACAATAAACTTCTATCTCCAAATAAAAATAAGTACGTTCAAGCACAGTGTTCACATCCCTCTCCAGTGAGGGTTAACCATTACATCTATCTAAAATCAAGAAATCATCTAATTAGAGTTTGTGTAATTCATCCTTTCTTATACGTGCATCACACAGAACATTGTCTCTGCTCAATAAGATCAGCTCCCAGAGTTTGTTTGTTCTATTGTTAATCCCATTCCTACTTCCAAACAACATCACTTTCACCCTCACAAAAAATACTATCTCTACTCACCTAGATTTGCCTCCCAAAATTTTACATTTATTTTGTTTTTAATCCTTTTCCAGTTTGTTTCCCTATCTTTTCTCACCAATACCACCATTTCCCAAATAGACATCAAGAGAATTAAATACAAAAGATAACAGAATAATAATTCCCAAACAGACATCAAATTCAGACCACTATTTCCCTATTTTTTTAATTTCCTATCCCTCTCTCGTTCTCATCCTTTAAAATTTTCTCTTATGGTTTTAGCATATCTCCTCTGTCCTCTTTTCATAGTTGTCCACAAGATAATTCCATCATTTCGTTTGATCTTCTGTTTATCTCCAAATCTCACTCTTCATTTTTTTTTTTTTTACTCCTGGTTCTAATATAATTTCAAGAAAATGTCCTTATTCCAAGATCAATACATTTCTACCCAAAAATACTTCAAAGAATTTAAAAGATAAATTCTACTCAAGCAGTGAGAGTCAAATTTCACTTACCTTTGTTCTCGGTGACGATGTTAATTTGATTGACAGATTCCTCCCTTGTTCCACTTTCGATTCCACTGCTAGTTGATTAATCTGATTAAAGAAATCACATAAAAACTTCATCTTGGTTTACCCTGACTACGAATTTTCTTCCTCTCCCTCTTCCCGTGCAACCCAACATCTTCTTTTAAAGTGAAGGAGGAACCATCAGAACCGTTGAGGATGGCAGCGAAATCCCTAAATTAAATAAAGATTTCACTATAGTTTTGGATAATTGAGGCATAATCAATATTTTTACTTTTAATAATTAAGGTAGAAACTAATAATATCTGCTTAAATATAATTTATTATTAATATATTTACTTTTTAAAAACAAGATTTTTATCTCTTTAATTGCTTAAGTCGTAATCAAATATTTAAATTTTAAAGACTACTGAAGAAAAAAAATCTCTAAAATTTGACTTCTAATAAGTATTCAATTCTCTAAATTTAGATATTCTTTAAGTTTATTCTTATGATAGTTGTTTTACAAATAACATAATGAAAATAATTTTAAAAATCTAAAATATTTGATTACATAAGTTCAAAATAATAAAAATAAGATTTCTGTCTCTTTAATTTTAAAATTTTAAAGACTTATGTAGAAAGAAATCTCTAAATTTTGACTCCTAGTAAGCATTGAATTCTCTATATTTAGATACTTTTTAAGTAGAATCTTGCAATAATTCTTTTAAAGATTACATACTTTAGAATGAAAAATAATATAACAACTCTAAAATATTTGATTACATAAATTTAAAAATAGATTATGACACTTATATTTTTTTCTTCTTTTTTGATGCTTTTGGCATTTTTTCAATCTTTCTTTAATGTTATGATTTATATTTATGATGCAATATTTAGATAGAAAATAATAAGATAGTTCTTTTTTTTATAAAATTAGCTCTATTAATTTCTTCACCACAATATAATTTCTTCATAATCTTATCCTCATATTTGTTATTGTGTTACAGAGTGATCAATTTTAGGTGATCAGGAAATAAAAGAAGAGTTAGAAAATAATTGGTAGAAAGAGGAGGAAAAACATAAGGAAATGAAATAGGAAAACAAGAGTTAAACTGGAAGCATTATAGAGGTAAGTTCTCTTTTTTTTTTCATAATGCATAACGTACAATTAGGTAGTAATTATAAAGCAGATTCATTATAAACAGTCATATTCTTCCTACGATTCCTAAGTTTCAGACTGCGAACTAACTCAAATTACAAATTTGACTTTCTATGAAATTACCTCTTTACTCTAAATAACATAAAAATAGAAAAGTACAATCTAAATTAAATATGTCAAAAAGTATATACGTGTACTTACATTAAGTGATATTAAATCTATCTTGTTCATTCGATTTAATTTTTACTTTTTATGTATTTACTAGTAATCCTTTGCATGCTGAATATATTCTATATTTTATTTTTGAACCACTTAGATTTTTAGCTTGAATTCATTGAATGAAATTTTATTTCATAATCCTTCATATATAAGAAGATCAATTAGAATTCAGCTCTTAAAAAACATAAATAAGAGAGTTTAAATATTAAAATTGTGATATATTTTTAAATTATAAAATATGGGAGAAATATAGCAATTAAATTTCTTAAGAAAATGATGAAGCTTGTTTAGAAATTAAAGCAAATGGGACAATTAGATACATATACAAATATTTTAACTACTAATACTATACTATACTATATCTATTTTTACAATATAGTTTCTCAATGAGTAGTGTAATTTGACCCACAACCTAAAAATTTCTATGTAATTTCTTCATTTACAAATTGAAAATATATACATATTTATGAGGTTAATTTCTATTGTTGTTGGAAATATATTTATTTTTTTATTTTTGATATGTCTTCATTTGTGTGAAAGCAGCTTCAGAATCTTATATTACGTAAGTTTTTAGGAGTTTTTCTGACCACGCTTTCTCTTGGAGTTAGCACTTATCATGCAAGAAAAGGCAAGATAAGCTCAAAATCCTCTTCAGCTATCAGTATTTTGGCTGCATTTGGGTCTGCAAGTAGAAGCTTAGCGACAAGGTATCCAACAATTGACCATGTCTGGAATAACCGTGTTTGCTTCCTGATGAACCTTCCTCTTTTCGTCTCATAGTATTAAGGCCACTTGTCTCTTGATATTCGCCTTTCAACAACTTCAACAGCTCTTGCAGTGATTTCTGGTCTTTTCATCTTTATGGCTGCAATAGTAAGCTGTAAAAAGTCCATTTTTAAAATCTTAAGCCGCACTGCCAACATTCCTTCATTATTGCTTTATTTTATAAAACATAAACAAGGTGCCATATTCTATTGGATTCAAGCATGACAACTCAGGAAACGTCTACCTAAATATAACTTCTATAAAGGGTTCTTTGGAGTAATGAACAAATTATTAGGAGCAGAGAGAATATTTAAGCATAACAAACTAACCTGCCATAATAGAGTTTGCCAAGAACAACCATTGTGGTAAGACCAGGGCTAGCATCAGAAGGAAATGTAGTGAGAAATGTTGAAGATAATGAAGAAATAAATCATAAATAAATAATACGAGAGTATCTTACGTGTTCTTAGGATCACTACCAGTGATTATTTGGCACTATGAACTTCAAGAACAGGATAACATATTTTGAATGGCATGTTTGCTACCAAATCTGCCCATTTCACTTCAATAACATCAAGTATGGTATGTGACTGATCACTGTTGCCACACTACTTACAACATACCACATGTTTCCTAGAGAAGAAAATTAGAAATCCATATGTGTTGTCTGTAAATCTCCAATTAGATAATCTTCTTTATTAGGCATCCATTCCACCAACCAGGGAGAAATTTGGTCTGGGTAAATGTTGAACTTATTAACTGCATCATTTGAGTACTCCTAAGTCTTGTAACGATAAATATCATTCAGTTTTCACAAATCAATCCAATAATACTCCCTTATGTGGAATGAAAGAGCAAGTAGGTAATTATTCAGTGCCTGGATAAGATCAGTTGATCCATCTTCTGGAGCAAGCATTTTGCGTGCACAGAGTAAGGCAGAATAAAATAGTGCTTGCAAGGAAAAAAAAGGATTAACTAGAGATACCACAAAAAAAAAATGTAAACAAATAAAATCTCTTAGTTACCAACTTATAAATTTAAATAATAGCCGATTCATGTAGGCTACTGAGTCAAATTATAATCTGTTGTTTCAAAACAATGTTACAAACATACTTAATGCACAAACTAGATCTCTATAGTGTCAAACATTTAAGCTATGAATTATCTCAAAAAATATAAGCTATAAACAATACAATCTCCATCATTATGGGGAGTTACACTATTCGGAAGCTACAATGAGTAAAATTCTAATAGTTGAACATTTTCTGAATTGACCAGACTGGAATCATATACTTATTACACCTGTCAGAAAATCACTTGAGAGGCACCAAGATATGATATTTAACTCAAGCTTGTCAAGTACTTAATCCTTGCTTTATTTTCAAACTTCCACTATGAGTCCTACTTTGTTATTTGATTGACCTACAAAATTAGTCATATATCTTTCTAGTACGATATTAGTTTATACAAAGTAAGTCAATACAATAACATCCATTAATAGTAAAAACCATTTTGCTCAAGAAAGTCAACAAAAAACTTAGGTTCATGAATACATATATATCTTTCAATTGTCCTTAGTACATTTCTAGCTAAGTTATATATTATTCGATTAAAATTTTAAATTTAACTAAGAAGAAAAGAAACAAAATACGGAATGAAAGCTTAAACATCCTCAAGTAATTACCTAAACTTTAGAAAATATTCATCAAGTATAAAATTTGTACCTGGTACCTTTAAAAATAGTCCTATTACAACTAGAAGTTAGACAATAGACGATATAATTTTAGTGGTTGATTCAAACTCTCACAAAAATTGAAATGTTGCTAGGTAATATGCGACAAATAGAAGAACTCATGTGTCCATTTTGTGCCCACCTTATCTATTTCTTTACTTGAAAAAAAAAATTGTTTAACTTTTGTATCAACAAAAAAGAGTGCCAAAAATAAATAAATAAATAAAATAGTTCATCTTTGTCTTAAAACCTAAAGAAAATGTGACATACTTTGTTGCAAGATACCAAAGCTTTTATTTTTGTGTTGGTTGCATTTCATTGTAGTCACCATCAATCACCTCTCATTATTCACTAAAGTGTCAATTCTTATAATTGGTCATCAAATACTATATTTTAAATAATAAATATATGTTATTAAATTCACTTATTTATTATAATATTAAGTAATTCATTCGAATTACGTTTTATTTTATTATTTGATTAAACTATAAATTTAGTAGTATCTGTTTTTAATACTGAATCAACTTGTACAATGGAAGTCAATACAATAACATCCAATATAACATTGTTTCTTTTAAGATAAAATCATTATTCATTAACAATAAAAATCATCATGCTCAAGTGAAGCAAAAACTGAGGAGGTTCATGAACAATATCTATCTTTCAGAAGCCCTTGTTCATCTCTAGCTAAGCTATGTATTATTCTTATTATACATTTGAATCCAACTAAGATAGGAAATAAAATGCAAAATGAAAGCTTAAACATCCTTAAGTATAAACCTAAACTCAGAAAAAAATTCATGAAGTATGAAATTTATACTTGGTACAAAATTTACCATATAACCAAGTAAAACAAAATCTTTACTAAATTAAATTTTAGGACAAAAAAATTGTATCTTAGTGAAACATTAAGAAAAAAAGAAAAGACTAAAACCTTAAGATTTAGATGTAACACTGCAGTTTTAGAGCTTTATTAAGACCTAATAGATGCTCAAAATCTCATAGCTGTCTTAAGATAGGTCTAGAATATGAGAACAATTTTAAAACCCTACACAACATTTTGGTAAAGCTATCTTGTAACCTCATAGGCATCTCAAAATAGCTCTACAAGCCAAAAGTTTCGTTATCCTCAACTACCCTTGAACCTTAATATTGTTTATCCCAAATTAGGTAAGCAGTAATGAAGCACTACACAAGGACCCATGAGTTTTCCTACTTGATGTTATCAGGACCTTGATGCAATATATTTCAGTTTTATCCAAGTAATACCTTAAAAAGAGTATTACTACCTCTTATACCACATATTAGAGAAATTAATATTACTTTTAGACTATTAAATATTGAGAACAATTGAAAATGTTAAATCATTCTTTAGAAAAATTGATCCAGTAAATCTTTAATTATATATATTTTATAAATATTGAACCTTTCAACATGAATTTCATTAAAATTTCTTGCCCCAATGTACAAATTACTTAAATATCACTTCTATTTAGCTATTAAATTTTGATATACATAAAAAAAGGCATATATCATGTAAAATAAAAAATAAATTTTTTACTTCCTAGTAATACTCTATTGAACTCTCTATAGTACTATCAAATGAAACAAACTCCTTACAAGATATAGGAGAAGGAACAAATGGTTATTTTATACATCTCAAAAGTGGGAAAGTAAGGCCATTAAAAAATTGGTGTCGTTTGATTGCCATTGCACCCATTGTGGACCCTATTTGCCTAGTGGGGTCCTTGATTAATAGTCGTGTGATCAAATCCTTTACTGGCTCCAAAAGCATAGTTTCTTTGGGAAACTCAAGTGCTCAGGCCACAATATTCGCCAGGGGCAACTCCTAGTCAACTCCCTTACACGATGTCATCCCATATAACATTTTAAATATGAATATCCCTAGTGTCCACCAATCAACTGTGTTTCTATGCCTTTCACCAGACAAAATTTCTGGTGCTAAGTACTCGTGGGTCCCAATAAAAGACATTGATTGGACATTGATTAACTCTATGATGATTTCCACAATAGTGTGATGTGTTGACTTTTTTCTATTTATGTTAGCTAGGGTGTAAGCAGGAGGCTATTGCAAGTGTGATATAATTGGGTGGAATGCATGATGAATTAGAAAAGTTGGGTTGATCATCAGGATAACAACTTGTTTTTGTGATTGATGATTCATTTTGATAAGAAATTATATGGATTGTTGATGTGGAATTATCATCTTTTCGTAAGAGATCGAAGTCAGTCGATAATATTGAGGCCGTCAAATCTTAATAATGCATTTTCGAGCTTCAAATCACGGTAAACTATCCCCATCATGTGTAAGTATTCTATGGCCACTATGACTTCAGATGCATAAGACTTGTGCAAAAAAGAGAAGGTCACAAATCTTTTTAAAGAATAAATAAATGAATAAATTTAAATGACTTTGAAACATATAAAATTGAGTTTGATAAGTTATGCGAATAGCTTGCTGAAAATTTTAATACTTTATTCTATTTAATATATTTAAGAATATATTATCCATGTAACGACCCCAAAAATTCAAAAGGGAATATATAAAAAAAGATATGTGTGCAGAAGTAAAATAAAAGGTTCTAATTAATATCCTTTACACAATAGCTTAAACGTACTAATAATATCAAAGAATAAGTCCTCTAAAGAAAATACTAGAAGTGAAAGACTGTAAAGAAAACTATAAGACATCTAGGCATCTACTCACCATCTTCTTGTGGATCGGGCTCGGGAACCAAGTCCTCCTGATCTGAAATGGTTAAGTAAGGAATGAGCTACACTAGTCCAGTAAGGATATCACACTATATTACTGTCACAGAAGTAAAGGTTGGTAGAAAACTAAAAACAACAAATGGAGCACAAATTTTAAACAGATTCATTTATCAATAATCAAACCATTTACCGTCCACTTACCTCAGTGAGATTTATAAAAAACAACCCATGAAAACAATAACATCATAGATATCATGAATTCATACATAATCTGTAACATAGCACATGTCATACTTTTATATTTCAATCATCAAACTACAGTTGCCCCCATTTCATTAGCCTACTAGTATCCATGGCGATCCATAGGGGTCCCCGCTACACGTGAACCATTTCTTTAACAAACTTAGTTTCCAGGGTCGTCCCCATACCTCGTCCGATATGAGTGCCAAACAATAAAGTCTCCATACCCCGTCTGATATGAGAGAACGTTCCCGGTAGAGTTCTCTATGGACCCGGTCCGTCCACCATCTCCTAAGATATCTAGTGAGGCTGTCATCTTATCCAGTTATTAATTCACACCCCTTTATGATTTTTTCCTTAGTTTCCGTTACCCATTCAAACATGAATACTTCAACAAGCAACGTGCATCCAACAAGGCAAGCATATCTTAGATTCACAAAATCAAGCAATAGTGAAGTAAACAGTGATTCATGGATTCAAAACCATAGAATAAATAAACCAGATACCATAATGCATTTAAACTATAAAATAAATCAAACAGGAACTGACAGAGAAATATGTCCGATTCGGTCTCTATTATTATGCATATCTACTCAATTTGTACAAAATACAGTTTTATCATTTATTCAAACTTCAATCTCATGATAGGAAATAAGATGACGGGTCCTTACTTGATCTGATGTCGAAAACTAGATTTTCACTGCGCCTACGGACGATCCCTGGGTTTCCTGAATTTTTTTTTGGGAATTGAAACGCGCTTACAGTATGTACACATGTCCCAAATAACCCAAAAATCAGACCCAAGGTCTACTCGGCCAATTTTGAAATTCTTGCACGGTGGCTCCGCCGTGCTCCGGCGTCGGTGCCGCCGCTCACAGTGGCGATCCGCCTCGGGTTGGCTGTTTTCGGCCAGATTCAGCCAAACTTGCATTGGTTCCTGTGAGAAAACACCCCTAGGGCCCTCAGTGAGCTAAAAAAACACAGAAAACTAAAACTTACCGGCGGTAGGGCTCTCCGGTGCGGCGGCTCCTCTGGCTCGCATTGCGATTTGGTGTTTTGCTCCAGTCAACCTGTAGATGAGGGAACGATGGTCACAATGGTGGAAAAATTACATCGAATGGGAATCGAGAAGGGCCTCATCGGAGGCAAAAATTTAGACAACTCACGGCGGCGTCACTGGGCTTCGGCAGCATTTTCCAGCCAATTGGCCTGTGTTTTTGCTCTAATTTTGCCATAGGTGGGTTTAGAAATCGAATTCTGAGCAAAGGGTAGAAATTTTACCTCGTTTGGTGGCCAGAAATTGCTCCAGTACGGCGACGGGTGGCGGCGGTCGGCTCCCCGATGGCTGGGCTATTCTTCTCCGGCGAGGGGCTTTGGCAGCTAGGGTTAGGGTTTGGGTGCGGATGAGATTATTTATAACCATCCAGTTTTGATCTGAGCCGTCCATCGCATTTAATCTAGACCGTTCGATCGTGATTAAATAGGAAATGAATCTGGGTCATTCATCACGATTCAATCTGGGCCGTCCGTGCGCGATGCAATCTGGGCCGTCTGTGCGTATTTTTGATCTGGGCCGTCCGTGTGCGCGGGAACGGATCTTAGCCGTTCGATAGCGCGCACACGGATTGCCCACGTGGCTCCCTTCTGCTTGGCCTCCCGCATTAGTGGCTTTGCCACCTGGCGCGTCCTGGTTGGCCGGGGCTGCTGACCAGGTAACTGACGTGGCACAATTTTTTTAAATTATATTTTGACCCCTGATTTCTGATTTTTCTTTCAAAAATACCCCAGAACCCAAATTTTCACCCTTTTTTTCAAAAATTGTTTTCAATTAAATCCCTAAACAATTTTTACCCCTTTTTATTACTATTATTATTATTATTTCCATTAAAATAAATTAAAGTAAATTAAATTCAATATATTATTACATAAATTAATCATTATATTCATATAATAATTACAAAAAAAAAATTAAAATTAAAAAAAAAGGGTTGGGGTGTTACGACTCTCCCCCCCTTAAAGAAATTTGATCCCTCAAATTTGCCTCTTACTCTTGATCGAACAAATGGGGGTATTGGGCTCTAAAGTCTGATTCTAGCTCCCATGTAGCCTCCCTTGGTGTGTGGTTCTACCATACGACCTTTACAAAGGATATTTTCTGATTGCGGAGTAATCTACTCTTTCGATCCGTAATGCCGACTGGTACTTCCTCGTAGGATAAGTCCTCCTGGAGTGGGAGAGGTTCGTGGGCCAAGACATGAGAGGGGTCCGGGTTGTACTTGCGTAGCATAGACACATGGAACACATCATGGACCTTGGAAAGCTCTGGAGGTAATACTAGTCTGTAGGCGGCGGTACCAATCCTATCTAAGACTTCAAATGGTCCAATAAATCGGGGGTTTAGTTTTTCCTTCCTGCCAAACCTACTAATTCCCTTGAAAGAAGTGACCTTAAGGAACACTCAGTCGCGTTTCTCAAACCCTAAATCTCTCCTCCGGGTGTCCGCGTAACTCTTCTGCCTGCTCTGAGTCGTCTGAATGTTCCTCCTTATCTTAACTATCTTGGATGTGGTCTCCTCTACCAGCTCCAGACCGAACAATTTTCTATCACCCACTTCTTCCCAACAAATCGACGATCTACATGGATGCCCATATAATGCCTAATACGGAGCCATGCCAATGCTCGTTTAGTAGCTGTTGTTGTAGGAAAATTCTATTAGGGGCAGATGTTGTCCCAATGGCCCCCAGAGTCAAGGACACAAGCTCGAAGCATATCCTCAAGTGTACGGATTGTCCTTTCTGATTGTCCATCAGTTTGAGGTTGGAAGGCAGTACTGAGGGACAGCTTCGTTCCTACGGCTTGCTGAAAGCTACTCCAAAATCGAGAAGTGAACCTAGGGTCCCTGTCGAACACCACTGGTTACTGGGACTCCATGCAATCTGACTATTTCTCAGATATACATTCTTGCCAACTTGTCCAAGGGATCGGTCATCCTGATGGCTAAGAAGTGGGAAGACTTGGTGAGCCGGTCAATAATTACCCAAATGGTGTCATGTCCTGAGTGTGCATTAGGTAACCCTACTACAAAGTCCATGGTGATATGTTCCCACTTCCATTCCAGAATCAGTAAAGGCTGAAGTAGCCCGCCTGGGCGCTGATGCTCTGCCTTGACCTACTGACATATCAAGCATTTAGACACAAAGTCAGTTATGTCCCTTTTTATCCCATTCCACTTAAATCGGGTTTGCATGCTTTGGTACATTTTGGTACTTCAAAGATGCATGACAAACTTTGAGCTATGGGCCTCTATCATGATGTCTTTCTTCAACTCACAGACATTTGGAACACACACCCTGTCCTGAAATCGGAGTAACCCATCGGTAGAGACTCAGAATTCTGAACTAACTCCCGGTTCTATATTATTCTTGAGGGCTACTAGGGCAGGATCAGCTGACTGAGTTTCCCTTATTCTCTAGATTAACTCAGACTGGACGGTCAAATGACTCAAACATGTGGCTCTCTTCAAGTCCTGAAGTCAAACCTGTTGTGTAGCCCCAATTTGCCTGCATTCTGATACCATCAAATGGGCTAAGATACCTGTACTTTTTCTACTGAGTGCATCGGCTAACACGTTGCCCTTACCCGAATGGTACAAGATATCACAATCATAGTCTTTAAGAAGTTCTATCCATCTTCTCTGACTCATGTTGAGATCCTTCTGAGTGAATATGTGTTTCAAACTCTTGTGATCGGTATAGATCTGAAAGGTCTCTCCATATAAGTAATGGCGCCAGGTCTTCAAGGTGTGTATGATTGCGGCAAGCTCCAAGTCATGGGTGGGATAATTTTTTCATGACTCTTTAACTGTCTAGACCCATAAGCTATGACCTTCCCATCCTGCATAAGAACATAACCCAAGCCTAGATAGGAGGCATCACTGTAAACTGTATATCCCCCGATCAACTTGGTAAGGCCAGCACAGGTGAAATAGTCAGCCGCTTCTTTAGTTCTAAAAAACTTCTTTCACAGTCCTCATTCCACTCAAACTTGGCATTCTTCTTTATGAGTCGGGTTAGGGGAGCCATTAGACTAGAAAATCCTTCAACGAACCTGCGGTAATAGCCAGCCATTCCTAGGAAGCTACGAATTTCTTTAACTGATGTCAATTTCTTCCAGCCGAGCACCGCTTCAACCTTTTTAGGATTCACTAAAACTCCATCCTTTGATGATGTGCCCTAGGAAGGTGGTCTGCTCAAGCCAGAATCCAAACTTACTCAACTTTGCATATAGTTTCTTTCTTCTGAGAACCTGCAAAACCTGGGCTAGATGGTGAGCATGTTCCTCTCTGCTTTTTGAGTAGACCATGATGTCATCGATGAACACGATAATAAATTGATCTAAGAATTGTCTGAAGACCCTATTCATCAGATCCATGAAGATGGTTGGGGCGTTGGTTAGCCCAAATGGCATGACCAGGAACTCATAGTGTCCGTACCTGGTTCGAAAGGCCGTCTTGGCGATGTCTTCTGTCCTTATTTTCACCTGATGGTAGTTTGATCGTAGGTCTATTTTGGAGAAGACCTGCGCATCCTGTAACTGATCGAAGAGCTCATCAATCTTGGGAAGGGGATACTTGTTCTTGATTATGACCGTGTTCAATCCTCTGTAAGTAATACATAGTCTCAACATTCTGTCTCCCTTCCTGGCAAAAGTGACTCCAGCACCCTAAGGAGACACACTTTGTCTGAGCTCCTCCATCTCAATGCGGCTCATGCCGTAAGGAGCAACTGAAAAAGGCTAGGTGCCTGGCTGTAGATCTATGGTGAACTCGACTTCCCTGTCCACTGGCAGTCCGGGTAGTTCATCCAGAAACACATCTGGGAAGTCTCAGACTATTGAAATCTCTTGAATACAATTCTCTTTCTTGGGTTTGCCTAGCTAGAGAAAATATCAAGGTTAAGGTACTCGACAAATAAGAAAACTTGCCATCAAGGAATAAATACTAAATGATTTTATTAATTTGTAAATGGCTCCTCATTAGGAGGATTAAATACAACCTTTTTGCTAAAGCAATCTACGGTGGTGTGATATGCCGCTAGCCAATCCATCCCTAAAATTACATCAAAATCCCTCGTGCCTAATTCTATTAGGTCTACACTCAGTTTCCTATTTGCTATCTCTACAGCACACGCCCTGTAGATAACTTCTCCTAATAGTGTTACACTCCCAGTAGTATATACAAATAACATTGAATCAAGTTTATCAGGTAATACATTAATTTTGGATGCAAAAATAGGTGAAACAAATGAATGCGATGCACTAGTATCAAACAAAACATGAGCAAGATGGTTACAAATAGTGTAACTGTGCCTCCCTGCTGACTGAGGGAGTGTGTGGAGGCTCCTCTCCACTAATTGTGTCTTGTCCAGAACGGTTGAGTATGTCTTGAGCTCCAGTACAAATAGGTGTTGCTTGATCTCTGGGCGGAGGCCCCACTGAAACCTCCTAGCCTTCCTGCCCTCATCCGTCAACGTCTCAGGGGAGTATCGGCCCAACCCAAGAACTTACAGGCATATTCTGACACCGTCATGTTCCCCTGGACTAACTGGACAAACTCCATCTCCTTAAGATGTTGGATGTGCTCTGAGAGTTACTCTGCATGGAAGGCTGCTAAGAACTGTTTCTAAGTGACTGGAACAGGCAGGGTGGTCTGCTTGAGTTCCCACCAACGGTCTGCTTCTCCCACCAGCATATTAGTAGCAAGGGTGACCCTCTGCTCGGGAGTCACTCCTAGGGTCTTGAAGGCCTTCTTCGTCTCCGTCAACTAATACTGGGCATCTTCAAATGAGGATTCCCTTGCAAAAGTGGATGGGTTCAGTCTCCTGTACCTCTCTACATAACCTGGGTCAATCATGGAAGGAGCTGGGTCCTGCGGAAGAGGGACTCGGCAAAGCTGAGGATAGACTTAGGGACCCTGTGGTGGTACTTGCTGATATGGTGGGGGCACCGAATTATACTGTGGCGGTGTCGGGTAGTACTGTGGCTGGGGCATCGAATTATACTGTGGCGGTGGTACCGGGTGGTACTGTGGAGGAGCAGACTCTTACCGGGGTGGCTCGGGATCCTCTCGCTGTAGTGGTGGCTCAATCTGTGGCAGCAGGGGAGGATCAGGCAGCTCCCTTTTCTCCTCTCGGCCCTACTGGGCAGTAATAAGTCTCTCCAGCATCTCAAATATCTTGTCAATGTCTTCTCGAAGTGAACCATCCCAGGCTGCTTAGTTTAGTGGGGGTCTTCCTCTTCTCATCTCTCCGTACTTGCATTTCACAAGAAAAGGTTGAGTAATGATTCATTGGTTTGGTATTTCTTTAAGTATCATTGTGTAAGGGACGAGTCCGAGGAACTTGGCTCTGATACCAACTGTAACGGCCCTGGAAATTCAAAAGGGAATATATAAAAAAAAATCTGTGTGCGGAAGCGAAATAAAAGGTTTTGATTAATATCCCTTACACAATAGCTTAAACGTACTAACAATATCAAAGAATAAGTCATCTAAAGGAAATACTAGAAATGAAAGACTATAAAAAAAACTATAAGACATCTAGGCATCTATTCGCCGTCTTCTTGTGGATTGGGCTCGGGAACCAAGCCCTCCTGATCTGAAATGGTTAAGTAAGGAATGAGCTACACTAGCCCAGTAAGGACGTCACACTATATCACTGTCACAGAAGTAAAGGTTGGTAGAAAACCAAAAACAACCAATGGAGCACAAATTTTAAGCAAATTCATTTATCAATAATCAAACCATTTACCATCCACTTACTTCAGTGAGATTTATAAAAAATAACCCATGGAAATAATAACATCATAGATATCATGAATTCATACATAATCTGTAACATAGCACATGTCATATTTTTATATTTCAATCATCAAACAATAGTTGCCCCCTTTTCATCAGCCTACTAGTATCTATGGGGACCCATAGGGGTCCCCGCTGCACGTGAACCATTCCCTTAACAAACTTAATTTCCAGGGGCCGTCCCCATACCCCATTCGGTATGGGCGCCATACAATAAAGTCTCCATACCCCGTCTGGTATAGAGAACGTTCCCGGTAGGGTTTCCTATGGATCCGGTCCGTCCACCATCTCCCAGGATAACTAGTGAGGCTGTCATCTTATCTAGTTATCAATTCACACCCCTTTCTTATTTTTCCTTAGTCTCCGTTACCCATTCAAACATGAATACTTAAACAAGCAACGTGCATCCAACAAGGCAAGCATATCTTAGATTCACAAAATCAAGCAGTAGTGAAGTAAACAATGATTCATGCATTCAAAACCATAGAATAAATAAACCAGATACCATAATGCATTTAAACTGTAAAATAAATCAAACAGGAACTGACAGAGAAATAAGCCACGTATTATTCTTATTATACTTTTGAATCCAACTAAGAAAAAAAAAAACAAAATGCAAAATGAAAACTTAAACAACCTTAAGTAGTAACCTAAACTCAGAAAAATATTCATGAAGTATAAAATTTACACTTGGTACAAAATTTACCATATAACTAAGTAAAACAAAAATTTATACTAAATTAAATGCATAAAACCTGTGCAAGGAGGAGAAGGTCACAAATCTTTTAAAAAAATACATAAATGAATAAATTTAAATATGTTCAAAATATATAAAATTGAGTTTGATAAGTTATGCAAATAGCTTGTTGAAAATTTTAATATTTTATTCTATTTAATATATTTAAAAATATGTTTAATATACTATTAAAATATAATTATCTCTTGTAATATTATCTAGATTAGTAAAAATATATAATATATATAATTTATTAATATATAAACAAGTCCATGAACTTTTAAACCAAATTCCTTCATATTTGAATTTGGCTCTTATACTTTAACATTTGTGGACCATATTAAAATATGAAAAGAAGATTCTATTAATTAACAAAGATGAAAATGAAGATGGTATCTACATATACATATATATTTTTATGCTGAAATATGATAGAATCAAGAAGGTGCAAAGGAAAAATGTTAGGAACTTCAAAGAAGATACTTATAATTGGGAATTATATAAAAGCCGGAGCTGTCTTCACATGTTTGGGGGTCACCTTCGATCCTTTTCATATGAGATGTTCGGATCTACTGCCTTAATCCTCCACTTACCTCTACTATATATATATATATGTATATATGTTACCATATCTAAGCAAACTATTACTTTGTATATAGCTCATATATTTGTAGTTATCCCATTGTCCATAGATAGCTTATCCAGCTGTAAATAGATAGATATCAGCATTAGAGTACTGATCTCTTTTTTCATAGATAAATTCTACAACGGTAAATAGAGAGATACCAGCCTAAAAAATGGGTTTTTTGACTGATGTATATTCACCTATTTTTTCAATGGAAAGCTAGCAGAGGAGATATAGAAAATCAAATTCCTTCACTTTTAAAAGTAATCAATATATACATTGTATTAAATTAATTATATTTATTCAACAAAATATTTTATTTCCAATTATGGTGTCTTCTATAAGATAATTATTAATATCAAACACATTAATCATACTATTTAGCATTCATTCCACTTTATTGATTTTAGTTGTAACTCTCAAATTCATAATTTGGTCCTAATTTTTAAATTTTATATTGATCTTAATATAACATAATCTTTTATATGTTTATTTTGCTAATAAAAATACTATAAATTATTAGTAAGTGAAATATAATATTTTTATTTAGGGTTTAAAATTGGGTCATATTTACATATTTTCTCAAAATATATTTTTTTTCTTTTCATAAAAGAGTGGGACAACATTAATTAAGGTGGCTTCCATTGATTTCCTTAATTATATGGTTTTCCAATTGTTAAATTTCCCACCAGACAACTTAACCAGCGGGTCCGACATGCATTCACCTTAGCTAGCAAATAGTAAAATCAACAAAAAGCAACTTATGGTTGCTCATAAACCATCATATGTATGAATTATATGTTTATATATATATATATATGTCAAGGAGTAAGGAAGGCTAAGCCTTCATTCATATTAATGTAGCACTTATTTTTTATTATACATATTACTAACTTATTTACTCTCTATTGAGGGTTAACCCATCTATTTAAATTCAAGAAAACATCTAATTAAAGTTTGTGTAAATCATCTTTTCTTACACGTGCATCACAGAGAACACTGTCTCTACTCACCCAGATCAGCTCCCAGAGTTTGTTTGTTCTATTTTTAATCCCATTCCTACTTCCAAACAGCATTACTTTCAGCCTCACAGAGAATACTATCTTTGCTCACCTAGATTTGCCTCCAAGAATTTTAAATTTATTTTATTTTTGATCCCTTTTAAGTTTATTTCCCTGTCTCTACTCACCAATACCACCATTTCTGAAACAGACATCGAGAGAATTAAATACAAAAGATAACAGAATAATAATTTCCAAACAGACATCAGATTCAGACCACTATTTTTCTCTCTTTTTTTATTTTCTATCCCTCTCTTGTTCTCATCCTTTCAATTTTCCTCCTATGTTTTTAGCATATATGCTATATCCTTTCCTCATAGCTGTCCATAAGATAATTCCATCATTTCGTCCGATCTTGTGTTTATCCTTAGATCTCACTCTCTATTTTTTTTGTTTTTACTCCTGGTTCTAATCTAATTTCAAAAAAATGTCCCTATTCCCATATCAATACATTTCTTCCAAAAAACATCTTAAAGAATTTAGAAGATAAATTCTACTCAAGCAGTGAGAGTCAAATTTCACTAACCTTTGTTCTCAGTGACGACGTTAATTTGATTTACGGATTCCTCCCTTGTTCTGCTCCCAATTCCAGCGCTAGCTGATTAATCTGATTGAAGAAATCGCATAAAAACTTCCTCTCAGTTTACCCTGGCTATGAAGTTTCTTCATTTCCCTCTTCCCCTACAGCCCGACATCCTCTTTTAAAGTGAAGGAAGAACTATCATAACCGTTGAGGATGGCAGCGAAATCCCTAAGTTAAATAGAGATTTCAATATAGTTTTGGATAATTGAGGCATAATTAATATTTTTACTTTTAATAATTAAGGCAGAAACTAATAACATCTGCTTAAATATAATTACATATTTATATATTTACTTTTTGAAAAGAAGATTTTTATTTCTTTAATTGTTTAAGTCGAATCGAATATTTAAATTTTAAAGATTAATGAAGAAAATAAATCTCTAAAATTTGATTTCTAATAAGCATTTAGATATTCTTTAAGTTTATTCTTATGATAGTTATTTCATAGATAACATAATGAAAACAAGGTTAAAAATATAAAATATTTGATTACATAAGTTCAAATTAATAAAAATAAGATTTCTATCTCTTTAATTTTTAAATTTTAAAGACTAATATAGAAATAAATCTCTAAATTTTGACTCCTAGTAAGTATTGAATTCTCTATATTTAGATACTTTTTAAGTATAACTTGTAATAATTCCTTTAAAGATTAGATACTTTAGAATGAAAAATAATATTAAAACTCTAAAATATTTGATTACATAAATTTAAAAATAGATTATGACACTCTATTTTTTTTTCTTTCTTGATGCTTTCGGCATTTCTTTCAATCTTTGTTTAATGCTTTGATTTATATTTATGATGCAATCTTTAGATAGAAAATAATAAGATAGTTTTTTTTTTTTAAAAAATAGCTCTATTAACTTCTTCACCACAATATAATTTCTTAATAATCTTATCCTCACATTTGTTATTGTGTTACAATGTGATCAATTTTAGGTGATCATGTAACGCCCAAGTATTTTTTTTTAATTTTATTCTTATTATTTTTATTTTTACTTATTTTTCTTTTTTTTTATATTTGAATTTTTTTAGATTTTTATTTTATTTAATTTAGTTTAATTTAATTTAATTTAATGAAAATAAAAATAATAATAATGATAAAATTAGGTAAAAATATTATTTGGATTTAATTGAAATTGATTTTGGAAAAAAGGGGTGAAAATTTGGATTCTGGGGGTGTTTTTGAAAAGAAACTCGAAAACCGGAGGTCAAAACGCAATTTAAAAAAGTTGTGCCATGTCAACAGCCACGTCAGCAGCCTGGTCAGCAGCCCTGGCCAACCAGGACACAACGCATGGCAAGGAAACGCTGACATGGGATGGGCCACGTAGGCGATTCGCGTGCGCGCGATCGGACGGCCCAGATCCGTTCCAGCGCGCATGGACGGCCCAGATCAAACGTGCGCACGGACGGCCCAGATTCACGCGTATGGACGGTCCAAATTCAATCAGGTACGGACAACCCAGATTTAATCCCAATTAAAATGCGATCGGACGGTCCAGATTTAATCTTGATGGACGGTTGAGATTAAAAGGCAAAGGGTATAAATAACCCCACCCACACCTAACCACAAAACCCTAACCGCCAGTGCCTCGCCGGAGAAGAAGAACCAGACGCCGGAGAAGCCGACCGCCGCCACCCACCGCCGCACCGGAGAAGTTTTCGACCGCAGATCGAGGTAAATTTTCTCACCCTGGCTTGTTTTTCGATGCTGAGTCCGTCTATGGCCAAACCAAAACCAAACCACCAGCCGAAGTTCGGCGCTGCCACCGCGACTCCCCTCTATTTTTGCCTCCGATGAGGCCCTTCTCGGCCTCCGTTCGATGCAAATTTTATACCACTGTGATCACCGTTCTTTTCTCTACAGGTTGATCGGAGCCAAACATCAAAACGCGACTCACGCCGGAGGAGCCGCCGCACCCAAGAGTACCGCCGCCGGTAAGTCCCAGTTTTTCGTGATTTTTTGGCCCATCGAGGGCCCTGAGGTTGTTTTATCGACTGATGCAAGTTTGGCCGAACTTGGCCAAAAATGGCCAACCCGAGGCAGATCGCCGCCGCAGGCGGCGATGCAGTCATTGGAGCACGGCAGAGCCGCCGTGTCGAAATTCTGATATTGGCCAAAAGGGGCCCTAGGTCTGATTTGGGATTTTTTGGGACACGTGCAGGTACTGGTAGTGCGTTTCAGTTTTCTGGAAAAAAATCAGGGAAATTAGGGACAGCCCGTACGCGCACTGTAGAGTTGATTTCAGACCCCGAAACAAGTAAGGATCTCTCACCCTATTTCCTATCACGGTATTAAACCTAAATAAATAATTAAACTGTACTTTGAGACTTAATAGATGTATAATTGATTAAGGTTGCCAATGGAGCCCGAGTCTGATACAGTGTTGGTCTGTTATTGTTTGATCTAATTTTTAGTATTAAATGCAGCATGATGTTCGATGTAATTATGTTATGGTCTCGTATGCATGAATCATGACTTCTTTTATTATGATTTGTATTATGGTGAACCCGATACTGTGTTGTCTTGTTTGGTGTCAATTATTGGTTTACATGTTGTGTATGATTGGATGATTGAGATTAAGGAAAAAGGCAAAAAGGTTATGTTAATTGATAAATAGAAAATATGGACAGCCTGACTAGATATCCTGGGAGATGGTGGACGGACCGGGTCCGTAGGGAACCCTACCGAAAATATGGTCTCTCATACCAGACGGGGTATGGAGACCTTATGTGTTTTGGCGCCCATACCGGACGGGGTATGGGGACGGCCCGTTTCACCCTCATACCGGACAGGGTATTGAGGTTCATGGTTTTGGCGCCCATACCGGACGGGGTATGGGGACAGCCCTGGAAGCAGGTTGAAATGTTAATGGTTCACGGGTAGCGGGAACCCCCTATGGATCCCCATGGATACTAGTAGGCTGGTAAAAGAGGAAAATATGTTGTTTAATGATTGGAATGCAAAGGTGTGGTAAGTGTAATGTTATAAAGTTTATATGATTTTATGACGATGATAATGTTATTGCTTTCATATGTTGTTTTCATGGATCTCACCGAGGTAAGTGGACAGTAAAGATTTTTACGTTAATAAACGAGTTTGTTATAAATTATGCTCCATTGGTCATTTTTGTTTTCTACCCACCTTTACTTCCGTGGCGGTGAGATAGTGTGACGTCTTTACTGGGCTGGTGTAGCTCATTCCTTATTTAACCATTTCAGATCAGGAAGACGTTGTTCCGAGCCCGTTCCGTAGGAAGACGGCGAAGGGGACGCCTAAAGACTTCATAGTTATATTTATAGTTCTTATTTCGAGTATCTCTTTTAGTTAGTTTGTTCCTTCATGTTTTGAGTACGTTTCGGTTATTGTGTAAGGGATGTTAATCAAAATTTTTATTACGCTTCTGCATTTGATATTTTTAATACATACATTTCATTTAAATTTCCGGGGCCGTTACAGATCAGGAAATATAAGAAGAGTTAAAAAATAATTGGTAGAAAGAGGAGGAAAAACATAAGGAAATGAAATAGAAAAACAAGAGTTAGACTAGAAGCATTATAGAGGTAAGTTCTCTTTTTTTTTTTCCTAATATATAATGCACAATTAGGTAGTAATTATAAAGTAGATTCGTTATAAGGAGTCATAGTCTTCCAACGATTCCTAAGTTTCAAATCGCGAATTAACTCAAAATACATATTTGACTTTCTATGAAATTATTTCTTTACCCTAAATAACAGAAAAACATAAAAGTACAATCTAAATTAAATATGTCCAAAGGTATATACATGTACTTACATTAAGTGGTATTAAATCTATCTTGTTCATTCGATTCAATTTTCACTTTTTGTGTAATTACTAGTAGTCCTTTACATGCTGAATATATTCATAAATTTTATTTTCGAATCACTTATATTTTTAGCTTCAATTCATTGAATGAAATTTTATTTCATAATCCTTCATTTATAGGAAGATCAATTAGAATTCAATTCTCAAAAAACATAAATAAGAGAATTTAATTATTAAAATTGTAATATATTGTTAAATTCTAAAATATGGAAGAAATGTAGCAATTAATTTCTTAAGAAAATGATGAAGCTTGTTTAGAAATTAAAGCAAATGGGACAATTAGATACATATACAAATATTTTAACTTTTAATACTATACTATACTATATATATTTTTACAATATAATTTCTCAATGAGTCTTGTAATTTGACCCACAACCTAAAAATTTCTATGTAATGTTTACATATATATGAGGTTAATTTCTATTGTTGTTGGAAATATATTTATTTTTTTATTTTTGATATTTTTTGTTGAACAGTTTGAGAGAAGGACAGCGACTAATGTTAGAACTAGATGACACAAAAGTTATTGAATGCTATATGTTCAGTTTCCTTTATGAGCTGATGCTAAGAACTAAAAACTCGCAAGTCTGTAATAATGCAAAAATATGTAATGAATAAAAATATGAGTTTACAAGAAATATCTTATCATCACTCTCTAATTATTCTCTCAGACAATGTTTTACAAACTAGTTGAATTTTTGCGACTGATCTGGAATCAACCCAGGAAATATGTTAAAAAGTTCTATTGCCAAGCATTAATTTAGATGGCATGGTGATGATTTAGGAGATAGAAAAATACCATAACCAATCCAAAATGATTTACAAGATACAAAAAATATCATAATTGAACAATAGAGTTAAAATAATGTAAGAGTATTCTCGATTTACAGTAAACTCTTTAAAAGAATGCATTTCACTCCTATAGTACTGTGTATATGATTTAAAGTCTGTAAACAGAAAACAATTTGTTTAATCTCCAGTCCAAGAAAATATTTCAAGCTAATGCTAATGCTAACCCTAAATCAACATATCATCTTTACATTAAGATCTTATGATACCCGAATCACTGCTCAGAAGCTT
Source organism: Carica papaya (assembly GCF_054855325.1). Taxonomy (NCBI): domain Eukaryota; kingdom Viridiplantae; phylum Streptophyta; class Magnoliopsida; order Brassicales; family Caricaceae; genus Carica; species Carica papaya. The sequence continues at coordinate 17,873,882 of NC_142317.1, forward strand.
TAACCCCCAAATAAAATGAAAAATAAACCATTGTTATCATCACCATTATACATTTAAGTTGTTTAGATAGGTAAGTTGAGCCACAAATTGAAGTGACCTATCCTTGTGTGAAAGCAGCTTCAGAATCTTACATTATGCATAGCTTTTGGGAATTCTTTCGAGTATGCTTTCTCTTGGGGTTAGCACTTATCATACAAGAGAAGACATTGACAAGCTCATAATCCTCTTCAGTTATCAGAATTTTGGCTGCACTTGGGTCTGCAAATGGAAGCTTAGCCATAAGGTATCCAACAATTGACCATGTCTGGAATAACCATGCTTGCTTCCTGATGAACCTTCCTCTATTCGTGTCATAGTATTAAGGCCACTTGTCCCTTGATATGCGTCTTTCAGCAACTTCAACAGCTCTTGCAGTGATGTCTGGTCTTTTCATCTTTATGGCTGCAATAGTAAGCTGTAAAAAGTCCATTTTTAAAATCTTAAGCCGCACTGCCAACATTCCTTCATTGTTGCTTTATTTTATAAAACATAAACAAGGTGCCATATCCTATTGGATTAAAGCATGACAACTCAAAAAACGTCTACCTAAATATAACTTCTACAAAGGGTTCTTTGGAGTAATGAACAAATTATTAACAGCAGAGAGAATATTTAAGCATAACAAACTAACCTGCCAAAGCAGAGTTTGCCAAGAACCACCATTGTGGTAAGACCAGGGCCAGCATCAGAAGGAAATGTAGTGATAAATGTTGAAGATAATGAAGAAATAAATCATAAATAAATAATACGAGAGTAGATATCTTACGTGTTCTTAGGATCACTACCAGTGATTATTTGGCACTTTGAACTTCAAGAGCGAGATAACATATCTTGAATGGCATGTCTGCTACCAAATCTGCCCATTTCACTTCAATAACATCAAGTATGGCATGTGACTGATCAACTATTGCCAGACTGCTTACAACATACCACATGTTTCCTAGAGAAGAAAATTGGAAATCCATATGTGCTGTCTGTAAGTCTCCAATTAAGTAATCTTCTTTATTAGGCATCCATTTCACCAACCAAGGAGAAATTTGATCTGGGTAAATGTTGAACTTATTAACTGCATCATTTGAGTACTCCTCAGTCTTGTAATGATAAATCTCATGCATTAATCACAAATCAATCTAATAATACTCCTTGATGTGGAATGAAAGAGCAAGTAGGCGATTATTCAGTGGTTGGATAAGATCAACTAATCCATCTTCTGGATCAAGCATTGCATGTGCGCAGAGTAAGGCATAATAAAATAGCGCTTGTAAGAAAAAAAAAAGGATTAACTGGAGATACCACAAGAAAAGAAGGTAAACAAATAAGATCTCTTAGTTACCAACTTATAAATTTAAATAATAGTCGATTCATGTAGCCTACTAAGTTAGATCATAATTTGTTGTTTCCATCAACATGTTACAAACATACTTAATACACAAACAAGATCTCCATGGTGTTAAACATGTAAGCTAGGAACTATCTCAAAAAATATAAGCTATAAGCTATACAATCTCTATCATTCTGGGGAGTTGCACCATTCAGAAGCAACTAAAAATACAATGGGTAACAATTCTAATAGTTCAACATTTTTTGAATCGATTGGACTAGAATCATATACTTATTACACATGCCAGAAACTCACTTGAGAAGCCCCAAATATTATATCATTTTAACTCAAGCTTGTCAAGTACTTAATCCAAACTTTATTTTCAAACTTCCACTATTATTTCCCAAATTGATTTAATTTTATAATTTCACTTCCAGCATAGTTGCTGTAACAAGCTCCTATTACAACATGTGCATAATTATTCTGTACCTCCACTCTTTCGCTACAAAAGTTGCAAGCTCCAAAAATTTAAAAATTGAATACCAAATATTTATTACCATTTCAAATGAACCATTAAGGCAAATTTTTCCTTGCTTGAAATAAACAATTGATGAGTACATATGGCTATTCAAGCAACTATTAGAAAAAAAAAATGAATCTATCTTGATGATTCCTTCATTCCACATAATAATTCCGTATTCTAAATTAAAAAATATTATTTCAATACGAGGAGAACTAATTTCCTAGATTTCGAGCGGATGACCATGAATTCCAATCATGCAAGAACTATCAGTCACCAGTAATGTAAGAAACATGTCAAAACCATAAGCATGACAAAGCTTCAACATCATTTTAATTCCAATTTGCACGTCAACTCTCTCTTGAACAGATAGATCACTAGAGCACTATCTATATGCACACAATAAAATAATCCACCATAAACCTACAAAAGAAGTAGAGGTAAAAGAAATTATAAAAAAGGAAAAAAAAAGTAAATATTCATCATGATAAACTACAAGGCATGTGTCATCTTCTGAACAACTTTTGGCATGATATAAAGTTTTTCCCATACTAGAATCAACTGGTGCAACACGGCCAATTGCTGCCTCTGTAAAGTCAGGATCCAAGGCTTCTTCTGTAGCAGAATCATCACCATCAAAGGGAACAGTTCGCACCATGAAACTAGCAGGCATTAACCCCTGATAAGGGCTGTAATAGTCCATTTTTTCTCAGCTCTACAAAGAAAGTCAAAAGCAAAATACGAATCAATTATGTTTGAGGTAATCAAGAGGCTAGGATATAATTTATCAAATGGTCATGGCCCCACCAAGGATCACTCATATGCATATTTACCTAGTACTCAAAGCATTTTCTAAATTACATCACTGCATGGGTTTCGTAGGTGCCAACAGTCACATTCTCGCAACTATAAAACAAGTAGTCAATTTTATTCACAATATGGTTACATATAAAGAATATTCATTAACATAATCATAGTCCTGCAAAAATATTATAGGAAAGGCACATGTTGTCCTGTGTACATTAGACCACACATAAAAACTAGTTACTAAGCAATTTATGGAATTATCTTGCCAGATTTGAAAGTGAGCTCATTGACAAAGGTTTAACTATGTGGACTACTTATGAGCAATTAGATGGATGCTTATTTGAAAAAATATATTTCTTTTATACGATGGTTTTTCATAATAAAAAAACACCTAATCAATAGAGGGATTTATTTGGAAAACCCAGTTGAGATATGAACAATAAAAAGAAAGATTCATATCACATGCATCTGTTGCACGTCTTAATTTGCAGAAACAAGCAAAAAAGTAATTTAGTCCAAATTGCTAGATGCAAATGATTAATTGCTAGAATAGAAAGCAAATGTGATCCTGCTCATAAAATTTCACATTACCTGCAACTGAAGGGTATGAAGGATCAAATTCCAAACAATGTCATACTATCCCTTCAAAAGAAAGGCAACGCTAGAAGGTGTAAAGTCATGGATAAAGGCCTAATCATAATTCAACACATTAGAACTGGTGGGATCATTGGTAGCAATTGTTCAAATAGGACTTCCAGATTAATAAACCACAGAATCACGTAATAGGTCACATATTTCATCCTCAATAGAATCTACAATGGCCTTTTGAAAGTTAGTAGTACCTGGTCCAACTGTACCATTAGATGTTGAAATCTTCTTATACTGTTTCAATTGTTTAACATCCCTGAATTCCAGAATGTGTTTCCCCCATTATTCAATTTAGTTCCTTAGCACTATCCACAAACCATGCTCCATTTCCTTCAATAGTTATTCCCCTAAAAATTTTCAGCATGTTGTCATTTGCAGCTCAGAAGCTGGAACCTGTCAGTGGTTCTATTCTTATGCAATCCACTTCTTAACCCCTTAACTAGTTGGGATCCCATGGAACCTAGTGGCGGAGTAGGACACATGAAAAATTGGTTATAGTGCTAAGGAACTAATGCGATGGGTGGTGCTTGCTTCCAATTTCATGACCATACATACCCTATCCAGTTAAGAATCATAATAATAATAATAATAATAAATATTTAACAATCAAAATCTACAATGTTTAATATTTTCAAAAAATAGTTTTACTTTTTATTAAAATATAAACTTTACATCTTCAGCGAAACTTAAACTCATAAATCATAAATAAAACACAAAATTTAGTTATAACACCCCAAGTGTATTATTATTATTATTATTATTATTTTTCAATTTATTTTATTTTGTAATTATTGGACTTTTATTTGATTTTTTATTTAATTTAATTAGATTTAATTTAATGAAAATAAAAATAAAAATAATGATAAAATTGGGTAAAAATATTATTTGGATTTAATTGAAATTGATTTTGGGAAAAACGGGTGGAAATTTGAATTATGGGAGTGTTTTTGAAAGGAAAATCAGAAACTGGGGGTCAAAACACAATTTAGAAAAGTTGTGCCACGTCAGCAGCCACGTCAGCGGCCCGGTCAGCAGCCCCAGCCAACCAGGATGCGCCGCGTGGCAAGAAAACGCTGACCAGGGGACGGGCCACGTGGGCGATCCGCGTGAGGGCAATCGGACGGTCCAGATCCGTTCCCGCGCGCACGGACGGCCCAGATCAAATGTGCGCACGGACGACCCAGATTTAATCTTGATGGACGGTTGAGATTAAAAGGCAAAGGGTATAAATACCCCCACCCACACCTGACCAAAGAAACCCTAGCCGCCAGTGCTCGCCGGAGAAGAAGAGCCAGACGCCGCCACCCGCCGTCGCACCGGGGAAGTTTTCGACCACCGATCGAGGTAAATTTTCTCCCCCTTGCTCGTTTTTCGACGCTGAGTTCGCCTATGGCCAAATCGGAGCCAAAGCACCGGCCAAACGGCCGAAAAACCCAGTCGAAATCCAGCAGCGCCGCCGCGCCCCTCCTCGGTTTTTGCCTCCGATGAGGCCCTTCCCGGCCTCCGTTTGATGCAAATTTTATACCATTGTGATCACCGTTCTTTTCTCTACAGGTTGATCAGAGCCAAACATCAAAACGCGACTCACACCGGGGGAGCTGCCGCACCCGAGAGCACTGCCGCCGGTAAGTTTCAGTTTTTTGGGATTTTTCGGCCCACCGAGGGCCCTAGGGTTGTTCTATCGCAGGGATCGATGCAAGCGTGGCCGAATTCGACTGAAAACGGCCAACCCGAGGTGAATCGCCGCCGCTTGCGGCGGCGCTGTCGCCGGAGCACAGCGGAGCTGCCGTGCCGGAATTGCGATATTGGCCGAAAAGGGCCCTAGGTCTAATTTGGGATTTTTTGGTACACGTGCAGGTACCAGTAGTGCGTTTCAGTTTCCTGGAAAGAAAATTCAAGAAAAATTATGGACAGTCTGTTGGTGCACTGTAGAGCCGTAGTCAGACCCTTAAACAAGTAAGGACCCCTCACCCTACTTCCTATCACGGTATTAAAGCTAAATAAATAATTAAACTATACTGTGTGACTTTATAGATATATAATTGATTAAGGTTGCCAATGGAGCTCGAGTCTGATACTGGGTTTGATTTAATTTCCAGTATTAAATGCAGCATGATGTTTGATGTAATTATATTATGGTCTCGTATGCATGAATCATGCTTTCTTCTATTATGGTTGGTATTATGCTTAACCCGATACTGTGTGTTCTAGTTTGGTGTCCATTACTGGTTTACATGTTGTGTGTGTTTGGATGATTGAAACCAAGAAAAAGGGCAAAAAGGTTATGTAAATTGATAAGTGGATAATGTGGACAGCCTGACTAGATATCCTGGGAGATGGTGGACGGACCAGGTCTGTAGGGAACCCTACCGGGAACATGGTCTCTCATACCGGACGGGGTATGGAGACCTTCTGTGTTTTGGTGCCCATACTGGACGGGGTATGGGGACGACCCGTTTCACCCTCATACCGGACGGGGTATTGAGGTTCATGGTTTTGGTGCCCATACCGGATAGGGTATGGGGACGGCTCTGGAATCAGGTTATAAATGTTAAGGGTTCACGGGTAGCGGGACCTCTATGGATCCCCATGGATACTAGTAGGCTGGTAAATGAGAAAAATGTGTTGTTTAATGATTGAAATGCAAAGGCGTGGTAAGTATTATGTTATACAGTTCATATGATTTCATGATGATGATAATGTTATTGCTTTCATATGTTGTTTTATGGATCTCACCGAGGTAAGTGGACAGTAAGGGTTTTTATGTTAATAAACGAGTTTATTATAAATTATGCTCCATTGGTTTTTTTTGTGTTTTCTACCCACCTTTACCTCCGTGGCGGTGAGATAGTGTGATGTCTTTACTGGGCTAGTGTAGCTCATTCCTTATTAACTATTTCAGATCAGGAAGACATTGTTTCCGAACCCGTTCCGCAAGAAGACGGCGAAGGGGACGCCTAAAGACTCCGTAGTTATATTTATAGTTCTTATTTTCGAGTATCTCTTGTAGTTAGTTTGTTCTTTTATATTTTGAGCACGCTTTTTATTTTTGTGTAGCGGATGTAAATCAAATTTTTATTACGCTTCCGCATTTGACATTTTTAATACACATATTTCATTCTAAATTTCCGGGGCCGTTACATTAACTACTACCATATTGTTATAATTCATTATAATTGTTAGTAGCTATAATTATGAGACGGTAAAACAGATTTTCAATAAAATAAAACTCATACTTTATAAGTCAGCAAATTTAAATTCAGTTAAAATTTTATGAAATCCATAAGAGAAAAAGATATATATGAAAATAAAATTTTACAAAATATATAAAATAAAATATTATCTCAAGAATGATGTTTATTTTTTTCTTCATAAGTAAGAAGTCATTTTTGATTGCATCTAATGCCGCTATGCGCCTTTGTTTAAAAAAAAAGAAATTAAAAAAATTAAAAAAGAAAACTTAATCAAGAGATATATTAGTATTATCTAAAATAAAAAATAAGTACAAAATTCATTTACTACATGAATATATAAAGACTGCTAATTAATTTATGACGTCAATTATGTATGAAAGCTTTCCCTTCCTTACTCTTTTCATCAGATGCCTTGATGAATTCTTCACATTTCAATGCCATTCGACAAGCGCCAAGGCTGCGATTAATATCAGCTAATTATTTTTTAAAATAAAAAATGCAAAAATATATTAATTAAGTGATATACATCAATCATAAAATAATACAAATAATCTCCAAGTAAGAATACACATAAAAGTACAGTTTGATTTGAGATTAATTAGGTGATATACACTAATTGCAGTACAATACAAGTAACTTTAAAATGATGACACACATGAAAATAGAATCTAATTCGAACTTATGATCTCTTGTAAATGAAGAAATGCATCAACTATTCAACTAATTAAATAATTAATTAAGTCTACACGTATACCAAACAAATATATATATCCTGCTATTAGATATTTAGTTAATTAAATTATTAATTATTTATCTATTGGGTGGATATCTATGTACTTTTATCCTTATCTATAAAAGTATGAATTCAAATCAAATTATACATCTCACGACATATCATTTAATGATTAAACTGTATGAATTTTGACTAGCAAAACTAGTACTTGAGAATTTTTATTATTAAATACATATTATAAGATCAATAATAACACACATAAATACTACAAATTAAAGAGTTTAAAGCTTTGATAATTAGTATTAATTATATTCCTTGAGGAGGTTCCTGTAATCTTGAAACAAAATTCGAAATTTTTTGGAAAATCTGCATCAAATACTTTGTCCCTGCAAATTAAGAGAAGAAGACCAAATAATTAAAACCCATTAACTAGTCAAATGTGGTTAATAACTACTCAGATCTATATTGAGATATATATTATGTACACATATAAAGCATTAGTCGTGTCTGATAAGGTGATTTCACATTCAACAACAAAGGTGGAGAGTAGATCAAAGAAATAATTAGGACCGCAACCAGGTACTCCTTTCATTTATGCTATTCCAAAAAAAGGGATCTACCATACTCTTTAACAAAAATCGAATGCAAATCAATCAACGATATCGATATATATATAAATGATCGGTAAACATATAAGAAAAATATAGATAAGATGTTAATCACTAAACCTCTTGTTCCATCGAGTGGATCATGTCGAGGAGCTGCATGCTTCGATCCATCCTATTCGAAATTATTGGAGAAGAGAAAAATGGTTTTACTGAGAGAAAAGAGATTTTTTTTCGAATCTGCAATGCTCACTACATCACCATCAATCCCCTCTCATTATTTATTAAAGCGTCAGTTCTGCTCATCAATCGTCAAATACTGTATTTTAAACAGTAAATGTACGTCATTTTATTTATTCATTTGTATAAGATTAAATAATTCATTCAAGTTAAGTTCTACTTTATTATTTGATTGACCTACAAAATTAGTTGTATTTCTTACTAGTATGGTATTAGTTTATACAATGTAAGTCAATACAATAACATTCATTACAACATTTACTTTTTTAAAGAAAAAATCATCATCCATTAACAGTAAAAACCATTTTGCTCAAGCAAGTCAACAAGAAACTTACGCTCACGAATAAATATATATCTTTCAATAGTCCTTAGTACATTTCTAGCTAAGTTATGTACTATTCGATTAAACTTTTTTTCATTACTCCAAAGGGTTCTTAGGAAAATTCGCATCAGATACTTTGTCCCTACAAATTAACAAAAAAGAAGACCAAATAACTAAAACCCATCAATTACTCAAATATGGGGTTAATAACTACTCAAATCTATATCGAGATATATATTATGTACACATACAAAGCTTTATCCATGTCTGATAAGGTGATTTCAGATTCAGCCAAGAATGTGGAAAGCAAATCATAGAAACAATTAGGACCGCAACTCGAATCTCCTTTCATTTCATACATTGCTACAAGAAAGTGATCTACCATATCCTTTAACAAAAATTGAATACAAATCAATCAACGACATTGATATATATATATACATGATCGGTAAAAAAAATAAGAGAAAAATAGATAAGATTTTAAGCACTAAACCTCTTGTTCCATCGAGTGGATCATGTAGAGGAGCTGTGTGCTTCAATCCTCCTATTTGAAATGATTGGATAAGAGTTGTAACAACCCATACCTCCATAGGGAGTCGAGGTACTGTAAGAACTTCTATTCATAGTGCAAAAAATACAATAAACTTCTATCTCCAAATAAAAATAAGTATGTCCAAGCATAGTGTTCACATTCCTTGACAGTGAGGGTTAACCATTACGTCTATCTAAAATCAATAAAATATCTAATTAAAGTTTGTGTAATTCATCCTTTCCTATATGTGCATCACAGAGAACACTGTATTTCCTCACCTAAATCAACTCTGAGAGTTTGTTTGTTCTATTTTTAATCCCATTCCTACTTCTAAACAACATCACTTTCACCCTCACAGAGAATATTATCTCTGCTCACCTAGATTTGCCTCCTATAACTTTATATTTATTTTGTTTTTAATCTATTTCGAGTTCATTTCCTTGTCTTTGCTCACTAGTACCATCATTTTCCAAACAAACATCAAGAGAATTAAATATAAAAGATAATAGAATAATTATTCGCAAACAGACATCAGATTCAGACCACTATTTCTCTCTTTTTTTATTTCCTATCCCTCTCCCGTTCTCATCCTTTAAGTTTTCCTCCTATGTTTCTAGCATATCTCCTTTGTCCTCTCCTCATAGCTGTCCACATAATAATTCCTTCATTTCATTCGATCTTTTTTTCATCCTTAGATCTCACTCTCCATTTTTTTTATTTTTACTCCTGATTCTAATCCGATTTCAAGAAAATTTCCCTATTCCCAAATCAACTCATTTCTTCCCAAAAAAACCTCGAAGAATTTAGAAGATAAATTCTATTTAAGTGGTGAGAGTAAAATTTCACTTGCCTTTGTTCTCAGTGACGACGTTAATGTGATTAACGAATTCCTCCCTTGTTACGCACCCAATTCCACTGCTAGCTGATTAATCTGATTGAAAAAATCGCACAAAAACTTCCTCTCGGTTTACCCTAGCTGCGAATTTTCTTCCTCTCCGTCTTCTCCTGTAGCCTGATGTCCTCTTTTAAAGTGAAGAAGGAACCATCATAACCGTTGAGGATGGCAACAAAATCCCTAAATTAAATAAAGATTACAAAATAGTTTTTTATAATTGAGGCATAATCAATATTTTTACTTTTAATAATTAAGGTAGAAACTTATATCGTTTTTTTAAATATAATTATATATTTATCTATTTACATTTTAAAAAGAAGATTTTTATCCCTTTAATTACTTAAGTAGTAATCAAATTTTTAAATCTTAAAGACTAATGAAGAAAAAAAATCTCTAAACTTTGACTTCTAATAAGCATTCAATTTTCTAAATTTAGATATTCTTTAAGTCTAATCCTATAATTGTTTGTTTTATAGATAACATAATGAAAATAATATTAAAACTCTAAAATATTTTATTACATAAGTTCAAAATAATGAAAATAAGATTTCTATCTCTTTAAATTTTAAAATTTAAAGACTAATATAGAAAGAAATCTTTAAATTTTTACTCCTAGTGAGTATTGAATTCTCTATATTTAGATATTTTTTAAGTATAATCTTGTAATAATTCTTTTAAAGGTTACATACTTTAGAATAAAAATAATGTTAAAACTCTAAAATATTTGATTACATAAGTTTAAAAGTAGGTTATGACACTTCTATTTTTTTTTTCTTTCTTAATGCATTTGGCTTTTCTTTCAATCGTTCTTTAATGCTATGATTTATATTTATGATGTAATATTTAGATAGAAAACAATAAGATAGTTTTTTTTTTAATAAAATTAGGTAAATTAATTTCTTCACCACAATATGATTTCTTCATAATCTTGTCCTCACATTTGTTATTGTGCTACGATGTGATAAATTTTAGGTGATTTAGAAAATAATTGGGAGAAAGAGGAGGAAAAACATAAGGAACTGAAATAGGAAAACAATAGTTAGAGTAGAGGCATTATAGAGGTAAGTTCTCTCTTTTTTTTTCCTAATGCATAACACACAATTAGGTAGTAATTATAAAGTAGATTCATAATAAAAAGTCATATTCTTCTAATGATTCCTAAGTTTCTGACTGCGAACTAACTCAAATCACATATTTGACTTTCTATAAAATTACCTCGTTACCTTAAATAACAGAAAAGCATAAAAGGACAATCTAAATTAAATATTTCTAAAAGTATATAAGTGTACTTACATTAAGTACTATTAAATCTATTTTGTTCACTTGATTCTATTTTTACTTTTTGTGTAATTACCAGTAATCTTTTACATGTTGAATTAGGTATTTATTCATTAATTTTATTTTTGAACCACTTATATTTTTAGCTTGAATTCATTGAATGAAATTTTATTTCATAATCCTTCATATGTAGGAAGATCAATTAGAATTCAGTTTTCAAAAAATATAAATAAGAGAGTTTAAATATTAAAATTATGATATATTTCAAAATTATAAAATATGGGAGAAATGTAGCAATTAAATTTCTTAAGAAAATGATGAAGCTTCTTTAGAAATTAAAGCAAATGGGACAATGAGATACATATACAAATATTTTAACTTCTAATACAATACTATACTATATCCATTTTTACAATATAGTTTTTCAATGAGTAGTGTAATTTGACCCACAACCTAAAATTTTATGTAATTTCTTCATTTACAAATTAAAAATATATTCATATATATGAGGTTAATTTCTATTGTTGTTGGAAATATATTTATTTTTTTATTTTTGATATTTTTTGTGGTACAGTTTGAGAGAAGGATTGTGGCTAATGCTAGAACGAGATGAAGCAAAAGTTATTGAATGCTATATATTTAGTTTCCTTTATGACCTGATGCTAAGAACTAAAAACTTACAAGTTTGTAGTAATACAAAAATATGTAATGAATAAAAATATGAGTTTGCAAGAAATATCTTATCATCACTCTCTAATCACTCTCTCAGACAATTCTTTACGTATTAGTTGAATTTTTTCAACTGATCTAGAATCAACCGAAAAAATGTATTAAAAAGTTCTATTGTCAAACATTAATTTAGATGGCAAGGTGATGATTTACAAGAAAGAAAAATACCATAACCAATACAAAATGATTGACAAGGTATAGAAAATATCATAATCGAATAATGGAGTTACAATAATGTAAAGGTACTCTTGATTTACAGTGAACTCTTTAAAAGAATTCCTTTCACTCCTATAATACTATATATATGATATAAAGTCTATAAACAGGAAACAATTTGTTTAATCTCCAATCCAAGAAGATGTTTCAAGCTAATGTTAAGGATTAGCATCTTTACATTAAGATACTATGACACTCAAATCACTGCTCAAAAGCTTTAACCCCCAAATAAAATGAAAATAAACCATTCTTATCATGACACTTACACATTTATGTTGTTTAGATAGGTAAGTTGAGCCACAAATTGTAGTTACCTGTCCTTGTGTGAAAGCAGCTTTAGAATCTTACACTATGTATAGCTTTTGAGAGTTCTTTCGAGTATGCTTTCTCTTAGGGTTAGCACTTATCATACAAAAAAAGGCATTAACAAGATCATAATCCTCTTCAGTTATCAAAATTTTGGCTGCACTTGGGTCTGCAAGTAGAAGCTTAGCCACAAGGTATCCAGCAATTGACCATGTCTTGAATAACCGTGCTTGCTTCCTGATGAACATTCCTCTTTTCGTGTCATAGTATTAAGGCCACTTGTCTCTTGATATGCATCTTTCAACAACTTCAATAGCTCTTGTAGTGATTTATGGTCTTTTCATCTTTATGGCTGCAATAGTAAGCTACAAAAAATCCATTTTTAAAATCTTAAGCCGCACTGCCAACATTCCCTCATTATTACTATTTGATAAAACATCAACAAGGTGCCATATCCTATTAGATTCAAGCATGACAACTCAGGAAACTTATACCTAAATATAACTTCTACAAAGGGTTCTTTGGAGTAATAAATAAAACATTAGCAGCAGAGAGAATATTTAAGCATAACAAACTAACCTACCATAGCAGAGTTTTCCAATAACCACATTGTGGTAAGACCAAGGCCTGTATTAGAAGGAAATGTAGTGAGAAATTTTGAAGATAATGAAGAAATAGATCATAAATAAATAATACGAGAGTATATATCTTACGTGTTCTTAGGATCATTACCAGAGATTATTTGCCACTCTTGACCTTCAAGAGTGTTATAACATATCTTGAATGGCATGTCTACTACCAAATCTGCCCATTTCGCTTCAATAAGATCAAGTATGGCATGTGACTGATCAGTTGTTGCTAGACTACTTACAACAGACCAAATGTTTCTGAGAGGAAAAAAATTAGAAATCCATATGTGCTACCTGTAAGTTTCCAATTAGATAACCTCCTTAATTAGGCATCCATTCCACTAACCAAGGAAAAATTTGATCTGGGTAAATGTTGAACTTATTAACTACATCATATGAGTACTCCTAAGTCTTGAAATGATAAATCTCATTCAATTTTTGCAAATAAATCCAATAACACTCCCTGATGTTGAATGAAGGAGCTAGTAAGCGATTATTCAGTGCCCAGATAAGATCAGCAGATCCATCTTCTGGAGCAAGCATTTCATGTGCATAGAGTAAGGCATGAAAAAACAATGCCTGCAAGAAAAAAAAAAGATTAACTGGAGATATCACAAAAAAAGAAAGTAAACAAATAAGATCTCTTAGTTACCAACTTATAAATTCAAATAATAGCTTATTCATGTAGGCTAGTGAGTCAAATCATAATCTGTTGTTTCCACCAACATGTTACAAACATACTTAATGCACAAACCAGATCTCCATAGTGTCAAACATGTAAGCTATGAACTATCTCATAAAATATAAGCTATAAGCTATAAAATTCCCATCATTTTAGGGAGTTGACCATTCGAAAGTAACCACAAATATAATGAGTAACAATTCTAATAGTTGAACATTTTCTGAATCGACCAGACTGGAATCATGTACTTATTACACTGCTAGAAACTCACTTGAAAGGCACCAAAATATGATATCAATTTAACTCAAGCTTGTCAAGTACTTAATCCTTGCTTTATTTTCAAACTTCCACTATCTTTTTCCAAATTGATTTAGTTTTATAATTTCACTTCCAGCATAGTTGCCACAAAAAGCGCCTATTACACCATGTGCAGAATTATTCTGTATGACTACTGTTTTGCTACAAAAGTCACAAGCTCTAATAAATCAAAAATTGAATACCAAATGTCCATTATCATTTTAAATGAACCATAAAGGCAATTTTTTCTTTGCCTAAAATAAATAATTGATGAACATATATGGCTATTTAAATAACTGTTATGACAAAAAATGAATCTACCCAGATGATTCCTTTATTCCACATAATAGAGTTAATTACCCACCCTTTTTACTGAGATGGTTAGGTTTTAAAACTTACAAGTGTAAATAGAATGTAAATAGGAAATGACTTGGTCTAGTACAAAGTCAGTGTTGGATGACCCTCTTCTCCATTTGCTTTGTTTAGTTGCAAGAGGTTTTGTTTTCAGCAGTGAGACCTTTTTACACCATAGACAAGTTATTGTTGTTTCTCTCAATAGTCTGTCGATTGGCACGTAAAGGTGACTGTTGGATATGGTCGATGACATAGCGTCGTTATCGATTGCAGAGGAGGAGGATGGGGGTTGGGACTTAACTGAACTTATTCGTGAACAACAAGAGTTATATGACCTCTATTTGGTAGGAAGATTCTTGACGAAAGTGGTTGTAAAGTTTAAACCGATGAAGAATACATTGGCAGACCTATGGAAGTTAAGAGGAGCAAATATTGTAGATCTCAGTTCTGGCCATTACTTATACAAATTTTTTTGTGAAGTGGATTTCCAAAGAGTGCTCAATAGAGGTCCATGGACTTTTAACAACCACTTGTTGGTTGTGCACTGCCTTAGGGAGGGAGAACATCAATTGAAAGTAGCCATTGACACGAGCTTTTTATGGATAAATATTCACTCACTCGCACCGAATTTTGTATCAGAGACAATGGCTAGGCAGTTGGGAACCTGTTGGGGGGCTTTGTTGACTATGACACACGTTCATCTTCTATGGCTGGGATGGAAGGTTGTCTATGGGTTCGGGCGACCATTGATGTCCGAAAGCCTCTATTCAGAAAAAGAGTCTCAACCTGAGAAATGGGGAATCAACATTTGCAATCTTCAAGTACGAACGCCTACCTTTATTCTGCTTCTTGTGCAGTTGGTTGGGGCATTCGAAATCTTTATACAAACTCCACATCTGTTCCAATACAGCATCGCTGCAGCGGGGGTGGGATGAGTCCCTCCATGCAAATCCCTGACGGAATTCCACTTTGATGAGTAGATGATTACGGGATGAACAAGAGGAAAAACTGACGGAATCATGAGCGAATATCCCAGCAAGTATCTCAATGATAGGGGAAAGGAAGGAAGAGACGAGTATCTCGGCCGAAGCGGGAAAGAAGGGAGATTCTTCAAATTTTTATTAAAAAATATAAATTTATACATTTTATTAATTATTTGTTACTTATCCACTAATAATAACACAACTTATCAATAATAATATATAGAATGTATAGTTGATAGTCCGAACTATAAATACAACATTTATAGATTATGGTGAAAGTACAAATGATTTATCTAAAAAAATTAACAATTGATAAATTTATATTTAATTAAATTATAAAATGTTCAAATAATTTTTAAGAAATGAAAATTAATTTTATGTAAAATTAAAATAAAAAATTTTAAATTCTATCAATTTTTATTATTTTATAATTTGTTTCATCTCGTAATTGAATGAAATACGAATTTGCTAATCATCTTAGTGAATAAATTGGAATTCACTTATATTTTCTTATGATTCGATAATTGATACATACCCAATAAAAGTAACTACAGTTATTTAACTTTTCTTATTGTTAGATCTTTTTTAGAAATACACACACAAACACACAGATATATATATATGTGTGTGTGTGTGTGTTTAATAAATTTAAAGAGCTATTGTAACTTGATATAATGCTAAATCACTATAAAGTTTTCAGTGGAATTTATAATAGGAAGCGGATATGATGATGATGATTGTCATATCATACATGAGAATCACTAAATATATATATATATGAGAAAAAAATATATTTTTTGGTTATGATAACTCAAAGTTGAAAAATAAAGGAAATGAAAATTATAATATTTTTTTTGGGTTAAATTTATAAATGAAAAATAATTACTATAAGAAATAATAAATAATAAATAATATCCGTTATTAATATAATGATGAGTTAGCTACCGAGATTCAAGATAGAATTTAAAAAGAAAATTAATCCTTTCCTCTTTCCTCTTTTGTTAAGAGTTCTTATGTGAAAAAAAGATTTATCCTTCATGAATGATAGCGTAATTACTATTGAAATAATTAATAATAAATATTTTAATATAAAATCCAAGTCTATTTCTTGTTCTTTAGTATTTATGTTAATAAATAATTTAAGAAAAATACTAATTCGGATTTTTTTGCTTATTATAATTGTTCTAATTAAAAGAATCTAGTCATTACAGAATATTATTTTCATTTGGATATGTCATGACTCTTTAAGACAAAATGCAATTTGATTAATATATCTCTACTAACACAGTAATAAGTTAAATCTTTTGATTTTATTGAATCAAATATTGTAAATAAATCATCATTAATCCATATAATTAAATATAAAAAGTGAAAAGTTTTACATTTTATAAGATTAAGACTTGTTGTCTTCAAGAAAAATGTGAGAAACTTAACTATTCAAACATCATAAATTAGATCAATTAGTGAATATAGTAAATAAATTTTATACTTATTTTTTATTGTACATATTATTTATATATTTCTTTACTGAGTTTTTCTTAAAAATTTTTTAATTTTTTTTTTATAAAGGTGCATAGGCAGTGAATGCAACCAAATATGAATTCTCAGTAATGAAGGAAAAAATAAAAATCCTTTCTCGAGTAATATTCTATTTTATATATTTTATAAAATTTATTTTCATATATACGTTTTTCTCCTATAGATTTCGTAAAAATTTTAATTGAATTTAAATTTACAGACTTATACAGTATAAAATATTCTACATTTTTAATAGAAATTAAACTCATAAATTTTAAATAGAACATAAGAATTTTAACTATTATCATATTATTATAATTTATTATAATTATCAATAGCTATAATTATGCAACGGGAAAAACAGATTTTCAATGAAGGAAAACTCATGTTGTATAAGTATGCAAATTTAAATTTAATTAAAATTTTCACCAAGTCCAAAAAAAAAAAGATATATATGAAAATAAAATTTTACAGAATATATAAAATAAAATATTACCGTAAGAAGGATTTTCATTTTTTCCTTCACTAATGAGAATTCATGTTTGATTGCATCTAATGCTTCCATGCACTTTTTTTTCCTCAAAAAAGGAAATTAAAAAAAAAAAAAAAAACTCAGTAAAGAGATATATTAGTAATATCTGTAATAAAAAATAAGTATAATGTTCATTTATTACATGAATATATAAAGACTACTAATTAATTTATGACATCAATTACATATAAAAGCTTACCCTTCCTTACTCTTTTTATGAAATGTCTTCGCGAATTCCTTACATTTCAATGCCATGACAAGCGTAAAGGTTGCAATTAATATCAGCTAATTATTTTTTTAAAAATAAAAACTGGGTACATCTATCATCAATCATAACACAATACAAATAATCTCCAAGTAAGAATACACATAAAAATATAGTTTGACTCGAGATTAGTCAAGTTATATATAGTAATTACAATACAATACAAATAACTTTCAAATGATGACACACATAAAAATATAATCTGACTCAAGCTTATAATCTCTTGTAAAAGAATAAACACATTGACTATTAAACTAATTATTTAATTAATTAAGTATACATATATATAGTTAATTAAATTAATAATTATTTATCTTTTTGGTAGATATCTAAGTACTTTTATCCTTATCTATAAGAGTATGAGTTCAAATCAAACTATACATATCATGATATAGCATTTAACTATTAAAATGTACGAATTTCTAAAAGCAAAAATTATATTTGAGAATTTTTATTATTAAATATATATTATAAGATCAATAATAACACACATAAATATTCCAAATTAAAGAGTTTTGAGCTGTGATGATTAGTATTACTTATATACCTTGAGGAGGCTCTTTTAATCTAGATGCAAAGTGCACAAATCATAGGAAAATCTACATCAGATATTTTTTCCTTGCAAATTAAGATAAGAAGACCAAATAACTAAAACTCATCAATTAATCAAATATGGTTAATAACTACTCAAATCTATATCCAGATATATATTATGTACAAATACAAAGGTTTATTCATGCCTGATAAGGTGATTTCCGATTCAGCCATGAAGGTGGAAAGCAGATCATAGAAATATTAGGACCGCAACCAAAATCTCCTTTCATTTCATACACTGCTGCAAGAAAGTGATCTACCATATCCCTTTAACAAAAATCGAATGCGAATCAATCAACGACATCGATATATATACATTGATATATATACATCGATATATATTATGTACTAACCAAAATATATAAGATATTAAGCATTAAACCTCTTGTTCCATTGAGTGGATCATGTAGAGGAGCTGAGTGCTTCGATCCTCCTATTTGAAATGATTAGATAAGAACTGTAACAATCCATGCCTGCATAAGGAGTCGAGGTACTGTAAGAACTTATATTCTTAACACAAATAAAAATAAGTATGTTCAAGTGTAGTGTTCACATTCCTTGCCAGTGACAGTTACCCGTTACATCTATCTAAAATAAAGAAAACATCCTTCTTAATCCATGTCTGATAAGGTGATTTCAGATAGTTGTGAATTTTCTTTCTCTCCCTCTTCTCTTATAGCCCGACATCCTCTTTTAAAGTGAAAGAGGAACCATCATAACCGTTAAAGATGGCAACGAAATCCCTAAATTAAATAGAGATTGCAAAATAGTTATTGATAATTAACGCATAATCAATATTTTTACTTTTAATAATTAAGGTAGAAACTAATAACATCTTCTTAAATTTAATTATATAATTATATATTTACTTTTTGAAAAGAAGATTTTTATCTCTTTAATTACTTAAGTAGTAATTAAATTTTTAAATTTTAAAGACTAATGAAGAAAAGAAATCTCTAAACTTTAACTTCTAATAAGCATTCAATTCTCTAAATTTAGATATTCTTTAAGTCTAATCTTATAATAGTTTTTTTATAGATAACATAAAGAAAATAATATTAAAACTCTACAATATTTGATTACATAAGTTCAAAATAATGAAAATAAGATCTCTATCTCTTTAATTTTTAAATTTTAAAGACTAATGTAGAAAGAAATCTATAAATTTTGACTCCTAGTAAGCATTGAATTCTCTATATTTAGATATTTTTTAAGTATAATCTTCTAATAATTCTTTTGAAGATTACATACTTTAGAGTAAAAAATAATGTTAAAACTCTAAAATATTTGATTACATAAGTTTAAAAATAGATTATGACACTTCTTTTGTCTTTTTCTTTCTTGATGCTTTTGGCTTTTCTTTCAATCTTTAATGCTATGATTTATATTTATGATGCAATATTTAGATGGAAAACAATAAGATAATTTTTTTTTTATATAAAATTAGCTCTATTAATTTCTTCACCACAATATAATTTCTTGGTAATCTTATCCTCACATTTGTTATTGTGTTACAATGTGATCAATTTTAGGTGATCTAGAAATATAAGAAGAGTTAGAAAATAATTGGGAGAAAGAGGAGGAAAACATAAGGAAATGAAATAGGAAAACAAGAGTTAGACTAGAGGCATTATAGAGGGAAGTTTTCTTTTTTTTACCTAATGCATAACGCACAATTAGGTAGTAATTATAAAATAGATTTGTTATAAGGAGTCATATTCTTCCGATGATTCCTAAGTTTCAGACTGCGAACTAACTCAAATAACATATTTTACTTTCAATGAAATTATCTCTTTACCCTAAATAACATAAAAACATAAAAGTACAATCTAAATTAAATATGTCCAAAAGTATATACATGTACTTACATTAAGCGGTATTTAATCTATCTTGTTCATTTGATTCAATTTTTACCATTTGTGTAATTACCAGTAATCCTTTATATCCTGAATTAGGTATATATTCATTAATTTTATTTTTAGACCACTTATATGTTTTGCTTGAATTCATTGAATGAAATTTTATTTCATAATCCTTCATATATATGAAGATAATTAGAATTCAGTTCTCAAAAAACATAAATACGAGAATTGAATTATTAAAATTGTAATATATTGTTAAATTTAAAATATGGAAGAAATGTGGCAATTAATTTCTTAAGAAAATGATGAAGCTTGTTTAGAAATTAAAGCAAATGGGACAATTAGATACATATACAAATATTTTAACTTTTAATACTATACTATACTATATATATTTTTGCAATATAATTTCTCAATGAGTGTTGTAATTTGACTCACAACCTAAAAATTTCTATGTAATTTCTTCATTTATAAATTAAAAAAAAATATATATATGAGGTTAATTTCTATTGTTGTTGGAAATATATTTATTTTTTATGGTACAGTTTGAGAGAAGGATTGTGCCTAATGTTAGAACCAAATGAAGCAAAAGTTGTTGAATGCTATATGTTTAGTTTCCTTTATGAGCTCATGCTAAGAATTAAAAACTTATAAGTTTGTTGTAATGCAAAAATATGTAATGAATAAAAATATGAGTTTGCAAGAAATATCTTATCATCACTCTCTAATAACTTTCTTAGACAATGCTTTACATACCAGTTGAATTTTTTCAACTGATCTGGAATCAACAGAGGAAATGTATTAAAATGTTCTATTGTGAAGCATTAATTTAGATGACATGGTGATGATTTATGAGATAGAAAAATACCATAACAAATCCAAAATGATTTACAAGATACAAAAAATGTCATAATTGAAAAATGGAGTTAAAATAATATAAGGGTATTCTTGATTTACAGTGAACTCTTTAAAAGAATACTACTATGTATATGATCTTTAACAGGAAATAATTTGTATAATCTCCAATGTAGGAAGATGTTTCAAGCTAATGCTAATCCTAAATCAACATATCATCCTTACATTAAGATCCTATCATACCTGAATCAATACTGAAAAGCTTTAACCCCTAAATAGAATGAAACATTAACCACTGTTATCATCACCTTTATACATCTAAATTGTTCAGATAGGTAAGTTGAGCCATAAATTGAAGTTACCTATCCTTGTGTGAAAGCAACTTCAGAATCTTATATTACGTAAGTCTTTTAGGAGTTCTTCTGACCACATTTTCTTTTGAGGTTAGCACTTATCATGCAAAAGAAGGCATTGACATGCTCAAAATCCTATTCAGTTATCAGAATTTTGGCTGTACTTGGGTCTGCAAGTAGAAGCTTAGCCACCAGGTATCCAGCAATTGACCATGTTTGGAATAACCGTGTTTGCTTCCCAATGAACCTTCCTCTTTTCGTGTCATAGTATTAAGGCCACTTATCTCTTGATATGCGTCTTTCAGCAACTTCAACAGCTCTTGCAGCAATTTCTAGCCTTTTCATCTTTATGGCTTCAATAATAAGCTGCAAAAAGTCTAATTTTAAATTCTTAAGCTGCACTGCCAACATTCAATCATTATTACTTTATTTTATAAAACATCAACAAGGTGCCATATCCTATTGGATCTAAGCATGACAACTCAGGAAACTTATTCCTAAATATAACTTCTACAAAGTGTCTGGAGTAATGAACAAAACATTAGTAGCAGAGAGAATATTAAGCATAACAAATTAACTTTCCATAGTAGAGTTGGCCAAGAATCACCATTGTGGTAAGACCAAGGCCTATATTAGAAGGAAATATAGTGAGAAATGTTGAAGATAATGATGAAATAGATCATAAATAAATAATATGAGAGTAGATATCATACGTGTTTTTATGATCACTACCAGTGATAATTTGCCACTCCTAACCTTCAGGAGCGGGATAACATATCTTGAATGGCATGTCTGCAACCAAATCTACCCATTTCGCTTCAATAAGATCAAGTATGGCATGTGACTGATCAGCTTTTGCCAGATTGCTTACAACAGACCACATGTTTCCTAGAGAAAAAAATTGGAAATCCATATGTGCTGCCTGTATGTTTCCAAAGAGATAACCTCCTTTATTAGGAATCCATTCAATCAACCAAGGAAAAATTTGAACTAGGTAAATGTTGAACTTGTTAACTGCATCATATGAGTACCCCTTAGTCTTGCAACAATAAATCTCATTCAGTTCTTGTAAATCAATCCAATAATACTCCCTAATGTGGAATGAACGAGCAAGTAGGTGGTTATTCAGTGCCCGGATAAGATAAGCTAATCCATCTTCTGGAGCAAGCATTTCACGTGCACAAAGTAAGGCAGAATAGAATAGTGAATGGAAGAAAAAAAATAAGGATTAACTGGAGATACCACAAGAAAAGAAGTTAAACAAATAAGATCTCTTAGTTACTAACTTATAAATTTAAATAATAGCTTATTCATGTAGGTTAGTGTGTCATATCACAATCTACTATTTCCACCAACATGTTACAAGCATACTTAATGCACAAACTAGATCTCCATGGTGTCAAACATGTAAGCTATGAACTATCTCAAAAAATATAAGTTATAAACTATACAATCTCTATCATTCTGGGGAGTTGCACCATTCGAAAGCAACACAAAATACAATGACTACCAATTTCAATTGTTGAACATTTTCTGAATCGACTAGACTAGAATCATATACTTATTACACCTGCCAGAAACTCACTTGAGAGGCACCAAGATATGATATGAATTTAACTCAAGCTTGTCAAGTACTTAATCCTAGCTTTATTTTCAAACTTCCACTATTGTTTCCCAAATTAATTTAGTTTTATAATTTCACTTCCAGCATAGTTGCTGCAAAAAGCCCCTATTACACCATATGCAGAATTATTTTGTATAACCACTCTTTTGCTACAAAAGTTGCAAGCACCAAAAAATAAAAAATTGAATACCAAATGTTCATTACCATTTTAAATGAACAATAAAGACAATTTTTTCCTTGCTTGAAATAAACGATTGATGAGCAAATATGGCAATTCAAACAACTATTAGCAAAAAAAATTAATCTACCTTAATGATTCCTTCATTCCACATAGTAGAGTTAATTACCTCCCCTTTTTACTAAGAGGGTTAGGTTTTAAAACTTACAAATGTAAATTGAATGTAAATAGGAATTAACTTGGTCTAGTACCAAGTCAGTGTTGGATGACCCTCTTCTCCATTTACTTTGTTTGTTTGTAAGAGTTATTATTTCCAACAGTGAGACCTTTTTTCACCATAGACAAGTTATTATTGTTTCTCTCAATAGTCTATAAATTGGCACGTAAAGGGTGACCGATGGATATGGTGGATGGCGTAGCGTCGTTGTCGATCATAGAGGAGGAGAATGGGAGCTGGGACTTAATTGAACTTGTCCCTGAACAACAAGAGTCATATGATCTATGTTTTGCAGGAAGATTCTTGACGAAAGTGGTTGTGAAGTTTGAACCAATGAGGAATACACTAGCAGACCTATGGAGGCAGATAGGGGAGTAAATATTGTAAATCTCAGTTCCGGACATTACTTGTACAGATTTTTATACGAAGTGGATATCTAGAGAGTGCTGAACATAAGGTCATGGACTTTTTACAACCACTTGTTGGTTGTTCACCACTTTTGGGAGGGAGAACATCCAATGAAAGTAGCCATTGACACGAGCCTCTTTTGGTTACAAATTCACTCACTCCCGTTAGGTTGGGTATCGGAGACAATGGCTAGGCAGTTTGGGAACCAGTTGGGGGGTTTGTGGACTATGACACACATTCATCTTCTATGGCTTGGACAGGGGGTTGTCTGCAGATTTGGTGGCCATTGATGTCTGAAAGCTTCTGTTCACAAGAAAGAGATTCAACCTGAGCAATGGAGAATCAACATTTGCAATCTTCAAGTATGAACACTAGCCTTTATTTTGCTTCCTGTGCGGTCCGTTGGGGCATTCAAAATCGTTATGTAAACTCCACATCCATTCTAGTGCGGCGCCGCTACAGCAGGGGTGGGATGAGTCCCTCCGCACAAATCCCTAACGGAATCATGCTCCGACAAGCAGATGGTTACGAGATTAATGGGGGGGGATTTGACAGAATCATGGGTGAATATCCTGACAAGTATCTCGGGGATAGGGGGAAGGAAAGAAGAGATGAGTATCTCGGCCGAAGCGGGAAATAAGGGAGATTCTTCAAATTTTTATTAAAAAATATAAATTTATACGTTTTATTAATTATATATTACTTATCAACTAATAATAACACAACTTATCAATAATAATATATAGAATGTATAGTTTATAGTCTGAACTTTAAATACAACTTTTATAGATAATGATGAAAGTACAAATGATTTATCAAAAAAATATTAAACTTTGATAAATTTATATTTAATTAAATTGTAAAATTTTAAAATAATTTTTAAGAAATAAAATTAATTTTATGTAAAATTAAAATAAAAATTTTAAATTCTATCAATTTTTATTATTTTCTAATTCGTTCATCTCGTAATTGAATGAAATAAGAATTTGCTGATCACTTTAATCAATAAATTGGAATTCACTTATATTTTCTTACGATTTGATAATTGATACATACCCAATAAAAGTAACTATAGTTATTTAACTTTTCTTATCGTTAGATCTTTTTTAGAACTACAAACACAAACACCCAGATATATATGTGTGTGCGTGCATTTGATAAATTTAAAGGGTTATTGTAACTTGATGTAATGCTAAATCACTATAAAGTTTTCAGTATAATTTATAATAGGAAGTGCATATGATGATGATAATTGTCATATCATACATGAGAATTAGTAAATATATATATATCGGAGAAAAACAATACGTTTTTTGGTTCTAATAACTAAAAGTTGAAAAATAAAGGAAATTAAAATTATAATATTTTGTTTGGTTTAAAATTATAAATGAAAAATAATTACTATAAGAAAATAACTAATAATATCAGTTATTAATATAATGATGAGTTAGCTATCGAGAATCAAAATAGAATTTTAAAAGAAAATTAATCCTTTCCTTTTTCCTCTTTTGTGAAGAGTTCTTATGTGAAAAAAAGATTTATCATTCATGAACGATAGCATAATTAATATTAAAATAATTAATAGAAAATATTTTAGTATAAAATCCAAGTCTATTTCTTGTTCTTTAATATTTATGTTAATAAATAATATAAGAAAAATGCTAATCCAGATTTTTTCGCTTATTATAATTATCCTAAATAAAAGAATCTAGTTGTTACAGAATATTATTTTCGTTTGGATATGTCATGACTCTTTAGGACAAAATACAATTTCATTACTATATCTCTACCAACGCAGTCATAAGCTAAATATTTTGATTCTATTGAATCAAATATTATAAATAAATCATCATTAATCCATATAATTACATCTAAAAATTGATAAATTTTACATTTTAATAAGATTCAGACTTGTTGTCTTCAAGAAAAATGTAAGAATCTTAACTATTCAAACACCATGTTTACGATAATTTATGAAAATTCTTAAAAACTTCATTGTATTGTGTGCTTAATTGTGATAAATGAACAATTGTCACAAACTTTAATGGGGGCATTTTTGGTGCTTGAAATGCATGTTCCCATGTTAATGGATGTTAGTGGCTATTTTCTCTTTTTCAATGATATCATCCTATGTTTACCTTATAAATAGTTAGCTCTTCTACTCTATCTTATCTTATTGCTACATTTCTCTATTGCTCTCCCTTTTATCTCTTTTCTTTCACTTTCACTTTTCCTCAAATTTTCTTGAAAGATTTCTAACTTTTACTTTTCTAGTTATGCAAATTAAAAAAATCTATTATCTACAGCTAAGCTTATTGCATCATGCAATTAACAAGTTAAAAAGCTCTTTTCTATACTCACCTTATCTGATTGACCTAGTGCATACCTCAATCCTTATAATGTATCCTCAAACATCAATTCCTATTTGTATAGAAAGTAAATGTTTGAGGTAAATTCTTCTATCTTTTCTCACCAAGATATTTTTACATGAAACTATTAAATATCAATGATTCATCCCGACCAACAACAACAAAATTTAAAATTTTTTGTAACAATACCCTTTAGTTTGTAACTATCTCTGTAAAATAAGTTTGAGTTTCAAATCAAAAAATTAAACATTAGGTCGAGCTTTTGACCTACTGTAGTTCCCTCAACTAAGGAAACCTAATAATCATGAAATGTTTCTTTCGCCTAAAAACAAAATAGGCACGTTTAGATTTAACTCAATTTAATCATGACATCACCACCAACATAAAAAAAGTTAGAAGTTTAAATTTGTTTTCCATGAAAAAGGAATACTTATTACAACCTACAGCGAATTTATTGGTATTGATTTTTAGAAGCTTTCACCCACCCCATCTGCCCAACAAAAGAAAACATAATTACTTTATAATATTGTTATTGAAAGCGATGAAAATAGATAAAATACTTATAGTGAAAAATTAAATATTGAAGTTAACTTTTATAAATTAAATAAAGGATAATAATTACTTTAGTTAAGTTACAGTAATTAAAAAAATATATAAATTTTATTTTATTCTTAATTAATTTAAAATTGAACTAAATTTGTTAAAAAGAAACTGTATTTGTTATAATAGAAAAATATTTGAGAGTAATATTCCCCATTTTCTAGAACTATTTGAATTAAAAGATTAAGGAATTAAAAAAAATAAATAAGAATCAAATCAAATAAGTTGTAAGAAGCAAGAGTACCTTAATTTAAAGGAGTGTGTTTGCGCTTGCGAGGGATGGTGCTAGCTTCCAACTGCATCACCATACATACCCCATTCAGTGAATAATAATAATAATAATAAAGATTTTAAAATCAAAATGTACAATGTTTAATATTTGAAAAAAATAGTTTTACTTTTTATTAAAATGTAAACTTTACATCTTCAGTGAAACTTAAACTCGTATATATTAAATAAAATACAAAAATTTTAACTACTACCATATTGTTATAATTTATTATAATTGTCAATAGCTATAATTATGAGCCGGCAAAACAGATTTTAAATATATATGAAAATAAAATTTTACAAAATATGTAAAATAAAATATTACCTCAAGAAGAATGTTTATTTATCATAATTACAATCTAATAGAAGAAGAGATAGTGGCAGAGGGTTAGAGAAGGAGAAAGGGAATAGAACCACAAGGTTGACAGAAGAAGAAATAGGAGGGTGATTTCTATGAAGGCTAAGCTAAAAGATGGTTGAATCATCCAACGGAAGGTACGATTAATTCACTCTTGAAACCTGAATTAGAAATAAATATTATAAATTTCCTATATCGTGGATGATGGATTTCTTACGAGTTCTATATGTGCATTTTGTATGATTTTGGTGTGATGGTGAAGAATATTCCTGTGTGGTAACTTAGTAGGGAAGTTTAAGGTAAATGGTGGATGAGAATGGGGATCATCAATCGGGTAAGGGAGAAAAGAAGTCTTGCGGTAAGGACCGTGTTGATAATAATTACTTCATGTATAGCAGGTATTAGTTCCAATCTGAGTTAAGCTTGGGGGTTTAAGGATATATCTTACTTGTGTTATGCAGATCGGTGAAAATCAACTAGTAGACCTCATAAGGGAACACGACGAGATCGGATACACATATATCAATAAGTAGTTGATGTGATTAAGGGCCTACAAAGGGGTAGAAATAAGGGAAATATGGAGAACAATAAGGTTAAAAGATAAATAACATACCGTGGTGCTAGGGAAATAGAAGCGAAGGGGAAGGGAGGACCCAATAGATGAAGTTTGAAACAAACTAGAAGGAAAATGTAGAAAGGGAAATGATAAAATGGCATAACTGAAATCAATGTACTATCAAAATCAATAAATTACAACCTGTTCACTAGTGGTGTGTGTGTGGCCATTTATGAGGTCGTGGAACTGATTCTGGTACGAGTTTAACAGTGATTTTGCATACTTATTGCTCATAGATGAATTGAAGAATTTTCAGGTGACCCATATCATTAAGTGACCAAATCAGCAAATGAGGGTGATAATAGAATAGTAATAATGATGAATGGGTATGAAAAGAGTTGAATACGGAGTCGTGAATGGACTGCGTAGTAGTGTGGTATACTGAGAACAACAAATGACCAAAAACTAGAGAGTAAATATTAAATAAGATTAAACTGAGACTAATCCACATCTTTCTGTATGCTGTTTCCTTTTGTGTGGTGTGAGTATGGCCTGTATTGGTCGTGGTGATGTGTATCAACTAACTAGTGATTAGTCAGCAGAGTAGACCAGATAATAGAGGGTCCGAAGGGGAGTAAATGTCCCAGATGTGTGATGTATATGAGACAAGAAGTGTGGCCGAGAAATAAAAACCCGAAAGGGTCGTGTCGGGTATACTAAGTGCAAGCTGCGTGTGTTATAATCTGGTGTGACCAATACAGATAGAGAGATAGATTGGTGGAGCCGAGAGTGAAATCTAGTGGAAGTGAAGTTAAAGGATAATAGAGAGAAGGGGTGTAATTATAAAAAAGAAAAGTGAAGAAATAATTAGGTGAATTAAGTCGCTATGTTGAGTGATCTTTTTGATTTGTATATACTGTTTATATATATATATATAAACTCCATATTGGATGAGAAAGGATAATGCAGGTAAGCAGAATAGTTCTGCAAAATGGATTAAAATGCAAGTATGTTAAATGTGGGTCATTTTTTTTAATTTGCATAATCTGTTATGGAGATTGAAATTACTTGAAAGTGGTTGGAAAAAAGAGAAAAACAGAAGGAATCTGCAAGAGAGAAAAAAAAAATCAAAATTGACAAGTTGCAAGTTGGAGTCGAAGCAGGGAATTGCTTTTATAAATCTTCATTATATAAGGGTACCAAGTTGGAGAAATGATAGGTGTTGGGGTGAGTATGAGATGGACTTGAGAATGATTTGGTTGAGGGAAGTCTTTGAGGAAAAATGGAGAACTTATCTACATCTATTTCAATTCTGTTGGTTTGAGTTTAAATTGATTTTACTAGGTTGTGTAGCTCATTCATTTATTATATTATAGAAACGGTTAAGTAGGAAGAAACTCAAGAACCTTCGGAGCGTCGCCATGAACTAGAATGTATGTAGAACTAACATTAAACTTTGGTGGATTAATAATTAGTATTATCATTTCTGTTAGTTTGTTATATTTACTGCTTGTTAGGTGATATTAGACACGACTATGGAAGCCCCTTTTTTTGTATGATAGTTGAAAATATAGCCTAATATGTTTACGAAATGAAGGGGACAAAAGGATGTACACTAATGAGATGATAGATGTTTGAAAGAATAGACATGTCATATTCTATATACTTGTAATGAGTCTTGTTGCAAGTGAACTCTCAGTTGTGTTAAGGTGTAAATCGTCAACATAGAAAGAATGAATAAATACTTTAGTGACACTGAGTCTTGTAGAAAATGTGGAATGTTACAGATATACACTAATTGCAGTACAATACAAGTAACTTTCAAATGATGACACACGAAAGTACAATTTGACTCGAACTTATGATTTCTTGTAAAAGAAGAAATGCATCAACTATTCAACTAATTAAATAATTAATTAAATATACACATATACCAAAAATATATATATATCCTGCTAATAAATATTTGGTTAATTAAATTATTAATTATTTATCTTTTGGGTGGATATCTATGTACTTTTATTCTTATCTACAAGAGTATGAATTCAAATCAGAATATACATCTCATGATATATCATTTATTGATTAAACTGTATGAATTTTTACGAACAAAACTTGTACTTGATAATTTTTATTATTAAATATATATTATAAGATCAATAATAACACACATAAATACTCCAAATTACAGAATTTTGAGGTGTGACGATTAGTATTAATTATATACCTTGAGGAGGCTCCTTTAATCTTGAAGCAAAGTGCACAAATTCTATGAAAATCTACATCAAATACTTTGTCTCTTCAAATTAAGAGAAGAAGACCAAATAATTAAAACCCATTAACTAGTCAAACGTGGTTAATAACTACTTAGATCTATATCGAGATATATATTATAGGCACATACAAAGCTTTAGTCATGTCTGATAAGGTGATTTCATATTCAACTACGAAGGTGGAGAGCAAATCAGAGTAATAATTAGGACCGCAACCAAGTACTCCTTTCATTTCATATGCTATTCCAAAAAAGTGATCTATCGTACCCTTTAAAAAAATCAAATGCAAATCAATCAATGATATTAATATATATACATGATTAGTAAATAGATAAGAAAAAAATAGATAAGATGTTAAGCACTAAACTGAAGTGGTAGAGAGTCATAATGAGTTTATTATTTGTAATAAATTGCTGATAATCTACGTCATTCTAGTGATTGATATTTAGGTTATCAAAATTCTATGCATGAATGAACTTTCATATTTTTGTATTTCGTTTTCTGAGTTTGGATTAATCTTGCCAAAAATTTTATGAGAAAAAATATTTTGTTTAAAAAAATAGGAGTTTAATTTAATCCATTTATAATATTGTATAAACAACAAAGATGGTTTTTATCCAAATAAATTACTTCAACTGATAAATGGCATTATATTGGCACTTTTAACAACCATTAGTTGTTTCTAAAAATTAGACAATAGACGAAAAAAGTTTACCAGCAGATTTATATTATCACTAAAAATCAAAATGCCACAAAGTAAATTTTTGGCAAATGGAGGAAGCCACATATCCATTTCAAGCACAACCTGTCCATTTCTTTATTTGAAAAAAATTATTTAACTTCTATATCGACAAAAAGAAGTAGAATAGAAACTGAAAATAAAATAGTTTATCTCTATGTTCTAAAACCTAAAGAAAATTCAATCTCCTCTGTTGCAAGACACTAAAACTTCCCTCTCTCTATTACTCGCATCTCATTCCAGTCATCGCCATCACCTCTCATTATTCATTGAGGTATCAGTTTTCATTATCAATCATTAAATATTGTACCTTAGACAGTAAATTTATATTATTTAATTCACTCACTTGTACGAGATTGAATTATTTATTCAAGTATCCTACCTTATTATTTGACTGTGAACTCCAAATTTAGCCTTATTTCTTCATAGTACTGTATAAGTCAGTAAATAATGTAAGTTAGTACAATAACATCCAATACAACATACACTTTTTCCTTTTAAAGAAAATCATTGGTAAAAACCATTTTGCTTAAGCAAGTGAACAAAAAACTAAGACTAATTATATATCTTTCAGAAGTCTTTGCTACTTCTCTGGCTATGTTATATACTATCTGATTACACTTTTACATCTAATTAAGAAGAATAGAAACAAAATGTTGAATGAAAGTTACTTTTAGATACAACTAAAAATGAAACAATAAATGACACAATTTTAGCGGGTGATGGAGGTTGTCACTAGAAGTCAAAATGTTGCTAAGTAAATAAATATATTGCAAATAAAGGAAGCCACTTGTCCATTTCATGCACAATCTATCCATTTCTTTGGAAAAAAATTATTTAACTTTTATATCGGCAAACTAAATACATAAGAAGCTGGAAATAAAATAGTTCATCTTTATGTACTCAAACCTAAAGAAAATTTGATCTCTTCTATTATAAGACATCAAAGCTTCTATCTTTGTATTAGTTGCAGCTAGTTGTAGTCGTCATCGATCGCATCTCATTATTTATTAGAGCATCAGTTCTCCTGATCAATTGTCAAATCATTGTAATTTTAGCAGCAAATGTACGTCATTTGATTCATTCATTTATATGAGATTAAATAATTCATTCAAATTAAGTTTTACTTTGTTATTTGATTGACCTACAAAATTAGTCATATTTCTCTCTAGTGGGGTGTTAGTTTATGCAATGTAAGTCAATACAATAACAACGATTATAACATTTACTTTTTTAAAAGAAAATGTCATCATCCATAAACAGTAATAACCATTTTGCTCAAGCAAGTCAACAAAAAATTTAGGCTCATGAATAAATATATATCTTTCAATAGTCCTAACTACATTTCTATCTAAGTTATGTACTATTCGATTAAGCTTTTAAATCTAACTAAGAAGAAAAGAAACAAAATACGGAATGAAAACTTAAACATCCTCAAGTAACAACCCAAACTTTAGAAAAATATTCATCAAGTATAAAATTTGTATCTGGTACCTTTAATAAGGGTCTTATTACAGGTAGAAATTAGACAATAGATGATATAATTTTAGTGGTTGATTCAGACTGTCACAAAAGTTGAAATGTTGCTAAGTAATATGCAAGGAATAGAGGAACTCACGTGTCCATTTCGTGCCCACCCTATCTATTTCTTTACTTGAAAAAAAAAGTTGTTTAACTATTGTATCAACAAAAAAGAGTACCAAAAAAAAAAAAAATAAAATAATTCATCTTTATCTTAAAACCTAAAGAAAATGTGATCTACTTTGTTGCAAAATACCAAAGCTTTTATTTTTGTGTTGGTTGCATTTCATTGTAGTCACCATCAATCACCTCTAATTATTCATTGAAGCATCAATTCTCATAAGTGGTCATCAAATACTATATTTTAAACAATAAATATACATAACTAAATTCACTTATTTTTTACAAAATTAAATAATTCATTCAAATTAGGTTCTATTTTATTATTTGATTGAAGTGTAAATTTAGTAGTATTTGTTTTTAGTACTGAATCAACTATGATTTTCTTAAGGAAAAATCATTATTCATTAACAATTAAAAACATCATGCTCAAGTAAGTGACCAAAACCATCATGGTTAAGTAACTGAAGAAAAAACTAAGGAGGTATATGAACAATTATCTATCTTTCAGAAGTCCTTACTCATCTCTAGCTAAGCTATGTATTATTCTTATAATACTTTTGAATCCAACTATGAAGAAAGGAAACAAAATGAAGAATGAAAGCTTAAACATCCTCAAGTAATAACCTAAACTCAGAGAAATATTCATTAAGTATAAAATTTGTACTTGTTATAAAATTTTTCGTATAACTAAGTAAAACAAAATCCATACTAGATTAAATTTTAGGACAAAAAATTTGTCTCTTAGTTCTAGGTAACCTTAAAAAAAAAGACTAAAACCTTAAGATTTAAATGTAACACTGTAGTTTTAGAGCATTATTAAGACCTAATACATGCTCAAAACCTCATAGTTGTCTTAAGATAGGTCTAGAACAAGAGAACAATTTTAAAACCCTACACAACCTTTTGGCCAAACTATCATGTAACCTCATAGGTACTCAAAATAACTCAAGATGCAAAGAGTTTCCTTATCCTCAACTATCCTTGAACCTTAGCATTTTTTATCCCAAATTAGGTAACCAGTGCTGAAGCACTACACAAGGACCCATGAGTTTCCCAACTTTGTGTTAATTTAAAGGAGTGCGCTTGCACTTGCGAGGGGTGGTGCTTGTTTCCAACTGCATCAACATACATACCACATTCAGTGAATAATAATAATAATAATAATAATGAAGATTTTAAAATCAAAATCTACAATGTTTAATATTTTAAAAAAATAGTTTTATTTTTTATTAAAA
The DNA here is from genome assembly GCF_054855325.1 of Carica papaya. NCBI lineage: Eukaryota > Viridiplantae > Streptophyta > Magnoliopsida > Brassicales > Caricaceae > Carica > Carica papaya. The sequence goes on from NC_142317.1 coordinate 17,907,662, forward strand.
TGTAAACTTTACATCTTCAGTGAAACTTAAACTCGTAATTATAAATAAAACACAAAAGTTTTAACTACTACTATATTGTTATAATTCATTATACTTGCTAATAGCTATAATTATGTAGTTGGCAAAATAGATTTTTAATTAAGTAAAACTCATATTGTATAATTCTACAAATTTAAATTTAGTTAAAACTTTACAAAATACATAAAATAAAATATTACCTTAAGAAGGATTTTTATTCTTTCCTTCAGCAATGTGAATTCATTTTTGATTGCATCCATTGCCACTACGGTCCTTTTGTTTAACAAAAAAAGAAATTAGAAAAATTAGAAAAAAAAACAAAAAAGAGATATGCTAATTGATTTATGACGTCATTGTTGTCCCCATGAATCACCTCTCATTATTTATTAAAGCATAAGTTCTGCTCATCGATCGTCAAATATTGTATCTTAAATAGTAAATGTACATCATTTTATTTATTCATTTGTATGAGATTAAATAATTCATTCAAGTTAAGTTCTACTTTGTTATTTGATTGACCTAGAAAATTAGTCATATTTCTTATTAGTACAATATTACTTTATACAATGTAAGTCAATACAATAACATTCATTACAACATTTAATTTTTTATGAAAAAATCATCCTCCATTAACAGTAAAAACCATTTTGCTCAAGCAAGTTAATAAAAAACTTAGGCTAATGAATAAATTTATATCTTTCAATAGTCCGTACTACATTTCTAGCTAAGTTATATACTATTTGATTAAACTTTTAAATCTAACTAAGAAAAAAAGAAACAAAATACAGAATGAAGGCTTAAACATCCTCAAGTAACAACCCAAACTTCAGAAAAATATTCATCAAGTATAAAATTTGTACTTAGTACCTTTAAAAATGGTTCTCTTACAGCTAAAAATTAGACAATAGACGATATAATTTTAGTGGTTGATTTAGACTATCACAAAAGTGGAATTGTTGCTAGGTAATATGCGACAAATAGAGGAGCTCATGTGTCAATTTTGTGCCCATCTTATCTATTTCTTTACTTGAAAAAAAAAATTGTTTTAACTTTTGTATCAACAAAAAGGAGTACAAAAAAAAAATAGAAAATAGTTCATCTTTGCCTTAAAACCTAAAGAAAATGTGATCTACTTTTTTACAAGATACCAAAACTTTTATTTTTATGTTGGTTACATTTCATTGTTGTCACTATCAATCGCCTCTCATTATTCATTGAAGTGTTAGTTCTCATAATTGGTCATCAAATACTATATTTTAAATAATAAATATACATCATTCGATTCACTTATTTATTATAATATTAAATAATTCATTCAAATTAGGTTCTATTTTATTATTTGATTGAATTATAAATTTAGTAGTATATGTTTTTAATACTAAATCAACTTATACAATGGAAGTCAATACAATAGCATCCAATATAACATTATTTCTTTTAAGATAAAATCATTCTTAATTAACAATAAAAACCATCATGCTCAAGTAAATGACCAAAACCATCATGCTAAGTATGTGAAGCAAAAACGGAGGTTCATAGACAATTATCTATCTTTCAGAAGTCCTTACTCATCTCTAACTAAGCAATGTCTTATTCTTATTATACTTTTGAATCCAACTAAGAAAGTAAACAAAAGATAAAATGAGTAAATTTAAATAAGTTCAAAACATATGAAATTGAATTTGATAAGTTATGTGAATAGTTTGTTGAAAATTTTAATACTTTATTCTATTTAATATATTTAAGAATATGTTTAATATACTATTGAAATATAATTATCTCTTGTAATATTACCTGGATTAGTAAAAATATATAATATGTAACACCCAAATAAAAATAAAAATTTTTATTTTATTTATTTTTATTTTTATTTATTTGTTTGATTTTTTATTTAATTTAATTTAATTTAGTTTAATGAAAATAAAAATAATAATAGTGATAAAATTGGGTAAAAATATTATTTGGGTTTAATTGAAATTGATTTTGGGAAAAAGGGGTGAAAATTTGGATTCTGGGGGTGTTTTTGAAAAGAAAATCGCAAACCGGGGGTCAAAACGTAATTTAAAAAAGTTGTGCCACGTCAGCACCCCGTCAGCAGCCATGTCAGTGGTCCGGTCAGCAGCCCCGGCCAACCAGGACGCGCCGCGTGGCAAGGAAACACTGACCAGGGGACGGGCCACGTGGGCGATCCGCGTGCGCGCGATCGGACGGCCTAGATCCGTTCCCGTGCGTACGGACGGCCCAGATCAAACGTGCGCACGAACGGCCCAGATTCAATCAGGCACGGACGGTCCAGATTGCATCGTGATGGACGGCCCATATTTAATCCCAATTAAATCGCGATCGAACGGTCCAGATTTAATCTTGATGAACGGCTGAGATTAAAAGGAAAAGGGTATAAATACCCCCACCCACACCTAATCAGAAAACCCTAGCTACCAGTGCCTCGCCGGAGAAGAAGAACCAGACGCCGGAGGAGCCGACCGCCGCCACCCACCGCCGCACCGGAGAAGTTTCCGATCGCCGATTGAGGTAAATTTTCTCCTCCCTGCTCATTTTTCGATGCTGAGTCTGCCTATGGCCAAACCGGAGCCAAACCACTGGCCAAACGGCCGAAAAGCCCAGCTGAAACCCAGTAGCACCGCCGCGCCCCTCCTCGATTTTTGCCTCCGATGAGGCCCTTCCCGGCCTCCGTTTGATGCAAATTTTATACCACTGTGATCACCATTTTTTTCTCTACAGGTTGATCAGAGCCAAACATCAAAACGCGACTCACGCCGGAGGAGCCGCCGCACTCGAGATCACCGCTGCCGGTAAGCTTCAGTTTTTCGTGATTTTTTGGCCCACCGAGGACCCTAGGGTTGTTTTATCGCAGGGACCGATGCAAGGGTGGCCGAATTCAGCCGAAAACGGCCAACCCAAGGCGAATCGCCGCCGCTTGTCGCAGGAGCACGACGGAGCCGTCGTGCCGGAATTGCAATATTGGCCGAAAGGGGCCCTAGGTCTAATTTGGGATTTTTTGGGACACGTGCAGGTACCAGTAGTGCGTTTCAATTTCCCAGGAAAAATTCAGGAAAAATTAGGGACAGCCTGTAGGCGCACTGTAGAGCCGTATTCAGACCCCGAAACAAGTAAAGACCCCTCACCCTATTTCCTATCACGATATTGAAGCCAAATAAATAATTAAACTGTACTGTGTAACTTTATAGATGTATAATTGATTAAAGTTGCCAATGGAGCCCGAGTCTGATACTCGGTTGGTCTGTTATTGTTTGATTTAATTTCCAGTATTAAATGCAGCATGATGTCTGATGTAATTATATTATGGTCTCGTATGCATGAATCATGGTTTCTTTTATTATGGTTGGTATTATGCTTAACCCGATACTGTGTTGTCTTGTTTGGTGTCCATTACTGGTTTACATGTTGTGTGTGTTTGGATGATTGAAACCAAGAAAAAGGGCAAAAAGGTTATGTGAATTGATAAGTGGATAATGTGGACAGCCTGACTAGATATCCTGGGAGATGGTGGACAGACCGAGTCCGTAGAGAACCCTACCGGAAATGTGGTCTCTCATACCGGACGGGGTATGGAGACCTTATGTGTTTTGGCGCCCATACCGGACGGGGTGTGGGGACGGCCCGTTTCACCCTCATACCGGACAGGGTATTGAGGTTCATGGTTTTGGCGCCCATACCGGACGGGGTATGGGGACGGCCCTGGAATCAGGTTGTGAATGTTAATGGTTCACATGTAGAGGGGACCCCCTATGGATCCCCAGGGATACTAGTAGGCTGGTAAAAGAGGAAATCTATTTCCTGATGATTGAAATGTAAAAGTGTGATATATGTTGTGTTATAAAGTGTATATGATTTCATGATATTGTAAGGTTATTATTTTCAGATGTTGTTTTCATGGATCTTGCTGAGGTAAGTGGACAGTAAAGGATTTTATTATTGATAAAAGAATTTGTTATAAATTATGCTCCATTGGTCATTTTGTTTTACACCCACCTTTACTTCCGTGGCGGTGAGATAGTGTGATGTCTTTACTGGGCTGGTGTAGCTCATTCCTTATTTAACCATTTCAGATCTGGGAGACGTTGTTCCCGAGCCTGTTCCACAGGAAGACGGCGAAGGGGACGCCTAAAGACTCTATAGTTATATTTATAGTTTTTATTTTGAGTGTCTCTCTTAGTTAGCTTGTAATTTCATGTTTTGAGTACGTTTTAGTTATTGTGTAAGGGATGCTAATTAAAATTTTTATTACGCTTCCGCATTTGACATTTTTAATACATATATTTCATTTAAATTTCCGGGGCCGTTACATAATATATATAATATTTATTAATATATAAACTGGTTCATGAACTTGTAAACTTAATTCCTTCATATTTGAATTTGGCTTTTATATTTTAACATTTTGGGACCATATTAAAATATGAAAAGAAAATTTTATTAATTAATAAAGATGAAAATGAAGATGGTATCTATATATATATATTTATGAATAAATATGATAGAATCTCGAAGGTGCAAAGGGGAAAGGTTAGAAACTTCAAAGAAGATACTTATGATTGAGAATTATATAAATATATAATGTGTGTGTCTACATATATATATATATATAACCATCTCAATTTATCAATATATATATGTGTGTGCATGTGTATATAGATAATGTTTGTACGTATATCACGATACTAATTGCGCTAAATATCATTATAATAAATTAATGATTGTATAATCATATAATATATTTTTATAGATACAGATAATTAATGTTGTTGTATGTACGTATCGGGCAGCAGCTTCGTTGAAGCATTTATCTGGCTGCCTTTGACGAAGGACGTGAAGGTCACCGTCAGGACAGAACTAAGTGAGTAAACACGACCACCAATCACAAATGAATTTCAAACTTATTGGTGCCACATATGATTGCTCATACGCTATCACATTTATGAATTATATGTTTATATATATATATATATACATGTGTCAAGGCATATGATGAAAAGAGTAAGGAAGGGTAAACTGTCAAACATAATTAACGACGTCATAAACCAAATCAAATAGTGAATATAGTAAATTAATTTCATACTTATTTTTTATTGTACATATTATTTATATATTTCTTTACTGAGTTCTCTTAAAATTTTTTTAATTTTTTTTTTAAAAAGGTGCGTAGGCAATGAATGCAACCAAACATGAATTCTCAGTAATAAAGGAAAAAATAAAAATATTTCTTTAGGTAGTATTCTATTTTATATATTTTATAAAATTTATTTTCACATATATCTTTTTCTCTTATAGAATTCATAAAAATTTTAATTGAATTTAAATTTACAAACTATTACAGTATAAAATATTCTACATTTTTAGCTAATGTTAAACTTATAAATTTTAAATAGAACATAAGAGTTTTAACTACTATCATATTGTTATAGTTAATTATAATTATCAATGCCTATAATTATGCAATAGGCAAAACAAATTTTCAATGAAGTAAAACTCTTGCTATAAAAGTATGCAAATTTAAATTCGATTAAAATTTTCACAAAGTCCAAAAGAAAAAAGATATCCATGAAAATAAAATTTTATAGTATATATAAAAAAAATATTACCTTAAGAAGGATTTTCATTTTTTCCTTCACTAATGAGAATTCGTGTTTGATTGCATATAATTCTTCCATGCACTTTTTTATTCAAAAAAAAGAAATTTAGAAAAAAAAAACTCAGCAAAGAGATATATTAGTAATATCTGTAATAAAAAATAAGTATAAAATTCATTTACTACATAAATATATAGAGACTGTTAATTGAGTTATGATGTCAATTGTATATAAAAGCTTACTCTTCCTTACTCTTTTTATCAAATGCCTTGAGGAATTTCTCACATTTCAATGCCATTTGACAAGTGCGAAGGCTGCAATTAATATCAGCTAATTATTTTTTAAAAAACAAAAACTAGGTACATCTATTAATTAAGTGATATGCATCAATCATAACACAATACAAATAATCTCCAAGAATACACATAAAACTACACTTTGACTCGAGATTAGTCAAGTGATATACACTAATTACAATACAATACAAATAACTTTCAAATGATGACATACATAAAAATACATTCTCACTCGAACTTATAATCTCTTGTAAAAGAAGAAACACATTAACTATTAAACTAATTATTTAATTAATTAAGTATACACATATATAATTAATTAAATTAATTATTATTTATTTTTAGGTAGATATCTAAGTACTTTTATCCTTATCTATAAGAGTATGAGTTCAAATCAGACTATACATCTCATTATATATCATTGAACTATTAAAATATACGAATTTTTACTTGCAAAAATTGTACTTGAGAATTTTTATTATTAAATATATATTATAAGATCAATAATAACACACATAAATACTCTAAATTAAAAAATTTTGAGCTATGATGATTAATATTACTTATATACTTTGAGGAGGCTCCTTTAATCTTGACGCAAAGTGCATAACTCTTAGGAAAATCTGCATAAGATAATTTGTCCTTACGAATTAAGAGAAGAAGACCAAATAACTAAAACCGATCAATTAATCAAATATGGTTAATAACTACTCAAATCTATATCGAGATATATATTATGTACACATACAAAGCTTTATCCATGTTTGACAAGATGATTTCAGATTCAGCCACAAAGGTGGAAAGTAAATCATAGAAATAATTAGGACCGCAACTAGAATCTCCTTTCATTTCTTACGTTGCTGCAAGAAAGTGATCTACCTATCCTTTTAAAAAATTGAATGCAAATCAATCGATGACATTGATATATATACATAATCGGTAAACAAATAAGAGAAAAATAGATCAGTGGTTAAGCACTAAATCTCTTGTTCCATTGACGGGATCATGTAGAGGATTTGTTGAGCACTATTTCCCTTTTTTTTTATTTCCTATCCCTCTCCCATTCTCATCCTTTCAATTTTCCTCCTATGTTTCTAGCATTTCTCCTTTGTCCTCTCCTCATAGCTGTCCACACAATAATTCCATCATTTCGTATGATCTTCTGTTTATCTTTAGATCTCATTCTCCATTTTTTTGTTTTTACTCCTGGTTCTAATCTGATTTCAAGAAAATTTCCCTATTCCCATATCAACTCATTTCTTCCCAAAAATATCTCAAATAATTTAAAAGATAAATCCTACTTAAGTGGTGAGAGTCAAATTTCACTTACCTTTCTTCTCAATGACGACGTTAATATGATTGACGGATCCCTCCCTTGTTCTGCTCCTGATTCCACCACTAGCTGATTAATCTGATTGAAGAAATCACACAAAAACTTCCTCTCAGTTTACCCTAGCTATGAATTTTCTTCCTCTCCCTCTTCTCCTGCAGCTCGACGTCCTCCTTTAAAGTGAAGAAGCAACCATTAGAACCATTGAAGATGGCAACAAAATCCCTAAATTAAATAGAGATACAAAATAGTTATTGATAATTGAGGCATAATCAATATTTTTACTTTTAATAACTAAGGAAAAAACTAATAACATCTTCTTAAATATAATTATATATTTATATATTTACTTTTTGAAAAGAAGATTTTTAACTCTTTAATTGCTTAAGTAGTAATCATATTTTTAAATTTTAAAGACTAATGAAGAAAAGAAATCTTTAAACTTTGAGTTCTAATAAGCATTCAATTCTCTAAATTTAGATATTCTTTAAGTCTAATCTTATAATAAATTTTTTTATAGATAACATAATGAAAATAATATTAAAATTCTAAAATATTTGATTACATAAGTTCAAAATAATGAAAATAAGATTTTTATCTCTTTAATTTTTAAATTTTAAAGAATAATGTAGAAAGAAATCTCTAAATTTTAACTCCTAGTAAGTATTGAATTCTCTATATTTCGATAATTTTTTAGTATAACCTTGTAATAATTCTTTTAAATATTACATACTTTAAAATGAAAAATAATGTTAAAACTCTAAAATATTTGATTAGTTTAAAAGTAGATTATAACACTTTTATTTTTTTTTTCTTGATGCTTTTGGCTTTTTTTTCATTCTTTCTTTAATGCTATGATGCAATATTTAGATAGAAAATAATAAGATAGTTTTTCTTTTATAAAATTCGTTCTATTAATTTCTTTACGACAATATAATTTCTTCATAATCTTATCCTCACATTTGTTATTGTGTTACGATCTGATCAATTTTAGGTGATATAGAAATATAAGAAGAGTTAGAAAATAATTGGGAGGAAAAACATAAGGAAACGAAATCAAAAAACAAGAGTTGGACTAGACGCATTATAGAGATAAGTTCTCTTTTTTTTTTCCTAATGCATAACGCACAATTAGGTAGTAATTATAGAGTAGATTCATTATAAGAAGTCATATTCTTCCAATGATTCCTAAGTTTCAGACCACGAACTAACTCAAATCACAAATTTGACTTTCTATGAAATTATCTCTTTACCCTAGATAATAAAAAAACATAAAAGTACAATTTAAATTAAATATGTCTAAAAGTATATAAGTGTATTTACATTAAGCAGTATTAAATCTATCTTGTTCACATGATTTTATTTTTACTTTTTGTGTAATTATTAGTAATCCTTTACTTGTTTTATTAGGTATATCTAATTTTATTTTTGAACCACTTATATTTTTAGGTTGAATTCATTGAATGAAATTTTGTTTCATAATCCTTCATATATAGAAAGATCAATTAGAATTAAGTTCTCAAAAAAATAAATAAGAGAGTTTAAATATTAAAATTGTGATATATTGTTAAATTATAAAATATGGAAGAAATGTAGCAATTAAATTTCTTAAGAAAATGATGAAGCTTGTTTAGAAATTAAAGCAAATGGGACAATTAGATACATATACAAATATTTTAACTTCTAATACTATCTATACTATACTGTATTTTTTTTTTACAAAATAGTTTCTCAATTAGTGTAATTTGACCCACAACCTAAAATTTCTATGTAATTTCTTAATTTACAAATTAAAAATATATACATATATATGAGGTTAATTTCTATTGTTGTTGGAAATATATTTATTTTTTTGTTTTTGATATTTTTTTGGTACAGTTTGAGTGAAGGATTGTGGCTAGTGCTAGGACTGGATAAAGAAAAAGTTGTTAAATGCTATATGTTTAGTTTCCTTTATGAGCTGATGCTAAGAACTAAAAACCTACAAGTCTGTAGTAATCCAAATTATATACTGAATAAAAATATGAGTTTGCAAGAAAAATCTTATCATCACTCTCTCAGACAATGCCTTACATACAAGTTGAATTTTCTCAACTAATCTGGAATCAACTGAGGAAATGTATTAAAAAGTTCTATTGTCAAGAATTAATTTAAATGGCATGGTGATGATTTATGAGACAAGAAAATACCATAACCAATACAAAATAATTTACAAGATACAAAAAATGTCATAATCAAACAATTGAGTTAAAATAATGTAAAGGTATTCTCGATTTACAATGAACTCTTTAAAAGAATGCCTTCCACTCCTATAGTACTATGTATATGATATAAAGTCTGTAAACAGGAAACAATTTGTTTAATCTCCATCCAAGAAAATGTTTCAAGCTAATGTTAATCCTAAATCAGCATATCATCTTTACATTAAGATCCTATGATACCCGAATCAATGCTCAAAAGCTTTAACCCCCAAATAAAATGAAAAATAATCCACTGTTGTCATTACCTTTATACATTTAAGTTGTTCAGATAGGTAAGTTGAGCTACAAATTGAAGTTACCTACCCATGTGTGAAAGCAACTTCAGAATCTTATATTACGTAAGTCTTTTAGGAGTTCTTCTGACCACGCTTTCTTTTCGGATTAGTCCTTATCATGCAAGAGAAGGCTTTGGCAAGCTTAAAATCCTCTTTAGTTATCATAATTTTGGCTGCACTTGTGTCTGCAAGTAGAAGCTTAGCCACAAGGTATCCAACAATTGACCATGTCTAGAATAACTGTGATTGCTTCCCGATGAACCTTCCTCTTTTTGTGTCATGGTATTAAGGCCATTTGTCTCTTGATTTGCGTCTTTCAACAACTTAAATAGCTCTTGTAGGGATTTCTGGTCTTTTCATCTTTATGGATGCAATAGTAAGCTACAAAAAGTCCATTTTTAAAATCCTTAGCCGCACTGCCAACATTCCTTCATTATTGCTTTATTTTATAAAGCATCCACAAGGTGCCATATCCTATTAGATTCAATCATGACAACTCAGGAAACTTATACCTAAATATAACTTCTACAAAGGGTTCTTTGGAGCAATGAATAAATCATTAGTAGCAGAGAGAATATTTAAGAATAACAAACTAACCTACCATAGTAGAGTTGGCCAAGAACCACCATTGTTGTAAGACCAAGGCCTGTATTAGAAGGAAACACACTGAGAAATATTAAAGATAATGAAGAAATAGATCATAAATAAATAATACAAGAGTAGATATCTTACGTGTCCTTGGAATCACTACCAGTGATTATTTGCCACTCCTGACTTCTAAGAGGGGGATAACATAGCTTGAATGGCATGTCTGCTACCAAATCTGCCCATTTCACTTTAATAAGATCAAGTATGGCATGTGACTGATCAGCTGTTGCCAGACTGCTTACAATAAACCATATGTGTTACCTGTAAGTTTCCAATTAGATAACCTCCTTTATTAGGCATCCATTCCACCAACCAAGGAGAAATTTCATCTAGGTAAATGTTGAACTTATTAAATACAACATATGAGTACTCGTAAGTCTTGTAACGGTAAATCTCATTAAGTTTTCACAAATCAATCCAATAATACTCCTTGGTGTGGAATGAAAGAGCAAGTAGGTGATTATTCAGTGCCCAGATAAGATCAGCTGATCCTGCAAAATGAAAGCTTAAACATCCTCAAGTATAAACCTAAACTCATAAAAATATTCATGAAATATAAAATTTATACTTGGTACAAAATTTACCATATAATTAAGTAAAACAAAATCTATACTAAATTAGATTTTAGGACAAAAAATTTGTATCATAGTGCAACACCAAGAAAAAAAAGAAAAGATTAAAACTTTAAGATTTAGATGTAACACCGTAGTTTTAGAGCTTTATGAAGACTTAATACAAGCTCAAAACTTCATAGTTGTCTTAAGAAATGTCTACAATGTGAGAACAGTTTTAAAACCCTACACAACCTTTTGGCAAAGCTATCTTGTAATCTCATAGGTATCTCAAAATAACTCTACAAGCCAAAAGTTTCCTTATCCTCAACTACACTTCAACCTTAACATTGTTTATCCCAAATTAGGTGAGTAGTAATGAAGCACTACACAAGTACCCATGAGTTTCCCTTCTTGATGTTATCATGACCATGATGCAATACATTTTGGTTTTATCTAAGAAATACCTTAAAAAGAGTATTACTACCTCTTATACAACATATTAGAGAAATTAATATTACTTTTAGACTATTAAGTAAAGACATTAATTGAGAACAATTGAAAATGTTATATGTAACACCCACTAATTTTATAATATTTATTATTATTATTTTTAATTTAATTTAATTTAATAAAAATAAAAATAATAATAATGATAAAATTGGGTAAAAATTTTATTTGGATTTAGTTGAAATTGATTTTGGGAAAAAGGGGTGAAAATTTAGATTCTGGGGGTATTTTTGAAAAGAAAATCGGAAACCGGGGGTCAAAATGCAATTTAGAAAAATTGTGCCCCGTCAGCGCCATGTCAGCAGCCCCGTCAGCGGCCCAGTCAGCAGCCCTGGCCAACCATGTCGACCTAGGAACGGGCCATGTCGACCTAAGAACGGGCCACGTGGGCGATCCACGTGCACGCGATCGGACGGCCCAGATGCGTCCCCGCGCGCACGAACGGCCCAGATCAAGCGTGCGCATGGACGGCCCAGATGCACGCGCACGGACGGCCCAGATTTAATCACGATGGACGGCCCAGATTTAATCCAAATTAAATCGCAATCGAATGTCCCAGATTAAATCAAGATGGACGGCTGTGATTAAAAGGCAAAGGGTATAAATAAACCCCCCACACCTGACCACAAAAACCCTAGCCGCCAGCCCTCGCCGGAGAAGACGAACCAGATGCCGGAGGAGCCGGCCGCCGCCACCCGCCGCCGCACCGGGGAGTTTTTCGACCGCCGATCGAGGTAAATTTTGTACCCCCGGCTCATTTTTCAATGCTGAGTTCCCCTGTGGCCAAATCGGAGTCAAACTCCTGGCCAAACGGCCGAAAAACACGGCCGAAACTCAGCGGCGCCGCCACGCCCCTCCTCGATTTTTGCCTCTGATGAGGCCCTTCCCTGCCTCTGTTTGATACAATTTTTATATCACTGTGATCACCATTCTTTTCTCTACAGGTTGATCGGAGCCAAATCACCAAAACACGAACCTTGTCGGAGAGCCGCCGCACCCGAGAGTACCGCCGCCGGTAAGCTTCGGTTTTTCGTAATTTTTGGGCCCCCCGAGGGCCCTAGGGTTGTTTTATCACAGGGACCGATTAAGTGTGGCCGAATTCGGCCAAAAACGACCAACCCGAGGCAAATCGCTGCCGCAAGCGGCGGCGCCGTTGCCGGAGCACAGCGGAGCCGCCGTGCCAAAATTGCGATATTGGCCGAAAGGGGCCCCGGGTCTAATTTGGGATTTTTTGGGACACGTGCAGGTACCAGTAGTGCGTTTCAGTTTCCCGAAAAAAATTCAGGAAAAATTAGGGACAGCCTATAGGCGCACTGTAGAGCCGTATTCAGACCCCGAAAACAAGTAAGGATTCCTCACCCTATTTCCTATCACGGTATTAAAGTTCAATAAATGATAAAACGGTATTTCATGAATCAATAGATGTGTGAAATTGTTTAAGGTTGCTAATGGAGCCCGAGTCTGGTGTATTTATCGGTCAATTGTTGTTTGTTCTATTTTACAATTTTAAATGCGGTATGATGTCTAATGTTTCCATTTCATAGTTTCGTGTACAAACATCACTGTTTTATTGATTATGGGTTGAATGACTGAGAACCCGATGTTGTGTGTTGTTCTGTGTTGGCATAAATTACTGGTTTGCTGGTTTATGTGTGATTTGATGATGCTGACTGAGGAAAAAGGGAATAAAAGGTAATGTAAATTGATAATTGTATAATGTGGTCAGCTTGGCTAGATATCTTGGGAGATGGTGGATGGACCGGGTCCGTAGGCAACCCTACCAGGATTGTGGTCTCTCATACCGGACGGGGTATGGAGACCTTATGTGTTTTGGCGCCCATACCGGACGGGGTATGGGGACGGCCCGTTTCACCCTCATACCGGACGTGGTATTGAGGTTTATAGTTTTGGCGCCCATACCGGACGGGGTATGAGGATGGCCCTGGAATCTGATTACAAGTGTTAAGGGTTCACGGGTAGCGGGACCCCTATGGATCCCCATGGATACTAGTAGGCTGGTAAATGAGGAAAAATATGTTGTTTAATGATTGAGATGCAAAGGCGTGGTAAGTATTTTGTTATACAGTTCATATGATTTCATGATGATGACAATGTTATTGCTTTCGTATGTTATTTTATGAACTTCACCGAGGTAAGTGGACAGTAAAGGATTTTATTATTGATAAAAGAATTTATTGTAAATTATGCTCCATTGGTCTTTTTGTGTTTTCTACCCACCTTTACCTCCGTGACAGTGAGATAGTGTGATATCTTTACTGGGCTGGTGTAGCTCATTCCTTATTTAACCATTTCAGATCAGGAAGACATTGTTCCCGAGCCCGTTCCGCAGGAAGACGGTGAAGGGGACGCCTAAAGACTCCGTAGTGATATTTACAGTTTTTATTTTCGAGTTTCTCTTTTAGTTAGTTCGCTCTTTTATACTTTGAGCACGTTTTTGGTTTTAGTGTAAGGGATGTTAATCAAAATTTCTATTACGCTTCCGCATTTGACCTTTCTAATACACATATTTAATTTTAAAATTCTGGGGCCGTTACAGTTGGTATCAGAGCCGCGTTTTCTCGGACCCATCCCTTACACAATAGTGCCTTAGAGAAATACTCACCGATAGATCGTTACTCAACCATTCCTTATGAATGCAAGTACACGAAAATGAGGAGAGGAAGGCCCCCACTAAACTGAACGGCCCAAGATAATTCGCTTCGGGAGGATTTAGACAGACTATTTGAGATGGTGGAAGCTCTTGTAGCTGCCTAGTAAAGGCGAGAGGAGAGAAGGGAGTTACCCGGACCTCCTCCGCTATTGCAGGTTGAGCCCCCGCTACAGCAGGCTGATCCCGAGCCACCCCAGTAGGAGCCTGCTCCTCCACAGTACCACCCGGCACCACAGCCGCGGTACGACCCGGTACCACAGTCACGGTACTACCAGGCACCGCCACAGCACATTCCAGTGCCCCCACCACATCAGCAGGTGCCACCATAAGGCCCCCCAGTTCACCCTCAGCCGGCCCCAGTCCCTCTACCCCGGGACCCCACTCCTTCCTTGATCGACCCCGGCTTCATAGAGAGGTACAGAGGACTGAACCCTTCTACTTTTGTAGGGGGATCCTCTTTTGAAGAGGCCCAATACTGGCTGGCAGAGACTGAGAGAGCTTTTGAGACCTTGGGAGTAGTTCCTGAGTAGAGGGCTGCCACTGCCTCCTACATGCTGGTAGGGGAAGCAGTACGCTGGTGGGAGCTCAAGCAGACCACCCTGCCTACACCAGTTACTTGGGAGCAGTTCTTAGCAGCCTTCCACGCAGAGTATCTCCCTAAACACATCCGACACCTAAAGGAAATGGAGTTTGCTCAATTGGTCAAGGGAAACATGACAGTGTCGGAGTATGCCCGTAAGTTCCTAGAGCTGGGCCGATATGCCCCGGAGACATTGATGAATGAGGGCCGAAAGGCCAGGAAATTCCAGTGGGGTCTCCGTCCGGAGATCAGACAACACTTACTGGTAATGGAACTCGAGACATATTCAGCAGTCCTAGCAAAGGCGCAGATCATAGAAAGGAGCTTCGACACCCACCCTCAGCTAGCGGGGAGTTCCCGACCCTCAGCCCCGCTCCACAGGCCACCACCTACCGCACCTGTCCAACCCAGTAAGAGGCCCAGACCCGCCATCCAAGCCCCTCATCAGTCTACAGGGGCACCACGTGGGAAGATCTGCCAGCATTGTGGCAGGGATCACGGGGACCGACCCTGCTACCGCCTCAGCAACACCTGTCGCATATGCGGCAATGCCCAGCACTATGCAAGGGAATGCCCGAGGAACCAGAATCAAAGAAGGCCTCCAATCCAGGGCAGAGTTTACAACCTTACCCAGACGGATGCCGACGCAGACCCGGACGTGGTACATGGTATGTATACTATATCTGGCCACATTGCTCATGTTTTGTTTGACACTGGTGCATCACATTCTTTTGTTTCACATGTTCTTGCTTCCAAAATTTGTGTATCACCTGATAGACTTGATTCATTGTTGCTTGTATCTACCGCTGGGGGGGAGACATTGCTAGGAGAGGTTATCTACAGGGCATGTGCCGTGGAGATAGCAGATAGAAAACTGAGGGTAGACCTGATAGGGTTAGACACGGGGGATTTTGATGTAATCCTAGGAATGGATTGGCTAGCGGCGTATCACGCCACCATAGACTGCTTTAACAAAAAGGTTATATTTAATCCTCCCAACGAGGAGCCATTTACAAGTTAATAAAATAATTCAGTACTGATTTTCCCTGATGGCAAGTTTTCTTAATCCCCAGTGCCTTAATCTTGTATTTTCTCTAACTAGGTAAACCCAAGAAAAAAGTTTGTATCCAAGAGATTCTAGTAGTCCGAGACTTTCCAGACGTATTTCCAGATGAACTGCCCGGTCTACCAGTGGACAGAGAGGTCGAGTTCACCATAGACTTACAACCAGGTACCCAACCCATCTCGGTTGCTCCTTACCGAATGAGCCGCATTGAGATGGAAGAACTAAGGAAACATATCACTGAGTTACAAGACAGTGGTTTCATTAGACACAACGTTTCCCCTTGGGGTGCCGGAGTTACTTTTGCAAGGAAGGGAGATGGAACGTTGAGACTGTGCATTGATTACAGAGGGAAAAACAAGGTAACAATTAAGAACAAATATCCTCTTCCTCGGATTGATGACCTTTTCGATCAGTTGCAGGGTGCACAGGTCTTTTCTAAAATAGATCTACGATCAGGTTACCATCAGGTAAAGATAAGAACAGAAGACATCCCCAAGACGGCCTTCCGAACCAGGTACGGACACTATGAGTTCCTGGTCATGCCATTCGGGCTAACTAATTTCACGCGTATGGATGGCCCAGATTCAATCAGGCACGGACGACCCAGATCGCATTGCGATGGACGACCCATATTTAATCCCAATTAAATCGCGATCGGACGGTCCAGATTTAATCTTGATGGACGGTTGAGATTAAACGGCAAAGGGTATAAATAACCCCACCCACACCTGACCACAAAACCCTAGCCGCCAGTGCCTCGCCGGAGAAGAAGAACCAGATGCTGGAGGAGCCGGCCGCCGCCACCCGCCGCCGCACCGGAGAAGTTTTCGACCACCAATCGAGGTAAATTTTTTCCCCCTGGCTCGTTTTTCGATGCTGAATCTGCCTATGACAAAATCAGAGCCAAACGACTGGCTAACCAGCCGAAAAACCCCGCCGAAGTCCGGTGCCCCCGCCGCGACTCCCCTATGTTTTTGCCTCCGATGAGGCCCTTCCCAGCCTCTGTTCGATGCAAATTTTATACCACTGTGATCACCGTTCTTTTCTCTATAGGTTGATCGAAGCCAAACATTAAAACGCGACTCACGCCGTAGGAGCCGCCGCACCCAAGAGCATCGCCGCCGGTAAGTCTCAGTTTTTCATGGTTTTTTGGCCCTCCAAGGGCCCTAGGGTTGTTTTATCACAGGGACCAATGCACGTTTGGCCGAATTCGGTCAAAAACGGCCGAAAATAGCCAACCCGAGGCAGATCGCCGCCGCAGGCGGCGGCACCGTCATCGGAGCACGGTGGAGCCGCCGTGCTGAAATTCTGATATTGGCCGAAAGGGGCCCTAGGTCTGAATTGGAATTTTTTGGGACACGTGCAGGTACCGGTAGTGCATTTCAGTTTTTTTGAAAAAATTCAGAGAAATTAGGGACAGCCCGTAGGCACACTGTAAAGTCGATTTCAGACCCCGAAACAAGTAAGGATCTCTCACCCTACCTCCTATCACGGTATTAAAGCTTAAAAAATAATTAAACGGTATTTTGTGACTTTATAGATGTGAAATTGATTAAGGTTGCCAATGGAGCCCGAATCTGGAACATTGTTGGTCAGTTGTCGTTTGATCTATTTTTCAGTATTAAATGCAGCATGATATTTGATGTATTTATTTTATGGCCTCGTATGCATGAATTATGGTTTCTTTTATTATGGTTGGTATTACGGTGAACCCGATATTGTGTTGTTTTGTTTGGTATCAATTACTGGTTTACATGTTTGTGTATGATTGGATGATTGAGACCAAGGAAAAGGGCAAAAAAGTTATGTGAATTGATGAGTGGATAATGTGGATAGCCTGACTAGATATCCTGGGAGATGGTGGACGGACCGGGTCCGTAGGAAAACCTACCGGGAACGTGGTCTCTCATACCTGACAGGGTATGGAGACCTTATGTGTTTTGGCACCCATACCAGACGGGGAAGGGTGACGGCCCGTTTCACCCTCATACCGGACGGGGTATTGAGGTTCATGGTTTTGGCGCCCATACCGGACGGGGTATGGGGACGGCCCTGGAATCAGGTTATAAATGTTAATGGTTCACTGTAGTGGGGACCCCCTATGGATCCCCATGGATACTAGTAGGCTGGTAAAAGAGGAAATCTGTTTTCTGATGATTGAAATGTAAAGGTATGATATGTGTTATGTTATAAAGTGTGTATGATTTCATGATATTATAAGGTTATTGTTTTCATAGGTTATTTTCATGAATCTCACAGAGGTAAGTGGACAGTAAAGGTTTTTATGTTAATAAACGAGTTTGTTATAAATTATACTCCATTGGTTGTTTTGGTTTTCTACCAACCTTTACTCATGTGGCAGTGAGATAGTGTGATGTCTTTACTGGGCTAGTGTAGCTCATTCCTTACTTAACCATTTCATATCAGGAAGACGTGGTTCCCGAGCCCGTTTCGCAGGAAGACGGCGAGTTAGACGCCTAAGGACTTTATAGCTCCATTTATAGTTTTTATTTCGAGTATCACTTTTAATTAGCTTATTCTTTCATGATTTGAGTACGTTTTTGGCTATTGTGTAAGGGATGTTAATCAAAATTTTTATTACGCTTCCGCATTTAAGATTTTTAATATATACATCTTCATTTAAATTCTGGGGCCGTTACATTCTGCTCCTGACTCCACCACTAGCTGATTAATTTGATTGAAGAAATCACACAAAAACTTCCTCTCAGTTTACCCTGGCTATGAATTTTCTTCCTCTCCCTCTTCTCCTGCAACTCAACGTCCTCTTTTAAAGTGAAGAAGCAACCATTAGAACCATTGAAGATGGCAACAAAATCCCTAAATTAAATAGAGATACAAAATAGTTATTGATAATTGAGGCATAATCAATATTTTTACTTTTAATAATTAAGGAAAAACTAATAACATCTTCTTAAATATAATTATATCTTTACTTTTTGAAAAGAAGATTTTTAACTCTTTAATCGCTTAAGTAGTAATCAAATTTTTAAATTTTAAAGACTAATGAAGAAAAGAAATCTTTAAACTTTGAGTTCTAATAAGCATTCAATTCTCTAAATTTAGATATTCTTTAAGTCTAATCTTATAATAGTTTTTTTTATAGATAACATAATGAAAATAATATTAAAACTCTAAAATATTTTATTACATAAGTTCAAAATAATGAAAATAAGATTTTTATCTCCTTAATTTTTAAATTTTAAAGACTAATATAGAAAGAAATCTCTAAACTTTAACTCCTAGTAAGTATTGAATTCTCTATATTTAGATAATTTTTAAGTATAACCTTGTAATAATTCTTTTAAAGATTACATACTTTAGAATGAAAAATAATGTTAAAACTCTAAAATATTTGATTACATAAGTTTAAAAGTAGATTATGACACTTTTATTTTTTTTCTTTCTTGATGCTTTTGGCTTTTTTTTCATTCTTTCTTTAATGCTATGATGCAATATTTAGATAGAAAATAATAAGATAGTTTTTCTTTTATAAAATTAGTTCTATTAATTGCTTCACCACAATATAATTTCTTCATAATCTTATCCTCACGTTTGTTATTGTGTTACGATCTGATCAATTTTAGGTGATCTAGAAATATAAGAAGAGTTAGAAACTAATTGGGAGAAAGACAAGTAAAAATGTAAGAAAATGAAATCAAAAAACAAGAGTTAGACTGGAGGCATTATAGAGATAAGTTCTCTTTTTTTTCCCTAATGCATAACGCACAATTAGGTAGTAATTATAAAGTAGATTCATTATAAGAAGTGATATTCTTCCAATGATTCCTAAGTTTCAGACCGCGAACTAACTCAAATCACAAATTTGACTTTCTATGAAATTATCTCTTTACCCTAGATAATAAAAAAACATAAAAATACAATTTAAATTAAATATGTCTAAAAGTATATAAGTGTATTTACATTAAGCAGTATTAAATCTATCTTGTTCACATGATTTTATTTTTATTTTTTGTGTAATTACTAGTAATCCTTTACTTGTTGAATTAGGTATATCTAATTTTATTTTTGAATCACTTATATTTTTAGGTTGAATTCATTGAATGAAATTTTGTTTCATAATCCTTCATATATAGGAAGATCAATTAGAATTAAGCTCTCAAAAAATATAAATAAGAGAGTTTAAATATTAAAATTGTGATATATTGTTAAATTATAAAATGTGGAAGAAATGTAGCAATTAAATTTCTTAAGAAAATGATGAATCTTGTTTAGAAATTAAAGCAAATGGAACAATTAGATACATATACAAATATTTTAACTTCTAATACTATACTATACTATACTGTATCTATTTTAACAAAATAGTTTCTCAAATAGTGTAATTTGACCCACAACCTAAAATTGCTATGTAATTTCTTAATTTACAAATTAAAAATATATACATATATATGAGGTTAATTTCTATTGTTGTTGGAAATATATTTATTTTTTTGTTTTTGATATTTTTTTGGTACAGTTTGAGTGAAGGATTGTGGCTAATTCTAGAACCAGATGAAGCAAAAGTTGTTGAATGCTATATGTTTAGTTTCCTTTATGAGCTGATGCTAAAAACTAAAAACTTACAAGTCTGTAGTACTCCAAAAATATATACTGAATAAAAATATGAGTTTGCAAGAAAAATCTTATCATCACTCTCTAATCACTCTCTCAGACAATGCCTTACATACCAGTTGAATTTTCTCAACTGATTTGGAATCAACTGAGGAAATGTATTAAAAAGTTCTATTGTCAAGCATTAATTTAAATGGCATGGTGATGATTTACGAGACAAGAAAATACCATAACCAATACAAAATAATTTACAAGATACAGAAAATGTCATAATCAAACAATTGAGTTAAAATAATGTAAAGATATTCTCGATTTACAGTGAACTCTTTAAAAGAATGCCTTCCACTCCTATAATACTATGTATATGATATAAAGTCTGTAAACAGGAAACAATTTGTTTAATCTCTATCCAAGAAGATGTTTCAAGCTAATGTTAATCCTAAATCAACATATCATCTTTACATTAAGATCCTATGATACTCGAATCAATGCTTAAAAGCTTTAACCCCCAAATAAAATGAAAAATAATCCACTATTGTCGTTACCTTTATACATTTAAGTTGTTCAGATAGGTAAGTTGAGCTACAAATTGAAGTTACCTATCCTTGTGTGAAAGCAACTTTAGAATCTTATATTACGTAAGTCTTTTAGGAGTTCTTCCGACCACGCTTTCTTTTTGGATTAGTCCTTATCATGCAAGAAAAGGCTTTGGCAAGCTTAAAATCCTCTTCAGTTATCATAATTTTGGCTGCACTTGTGTCTGCAAGTAGAAGCTTAGCCACAAGGTATCCAACAATTGACCATGTCTAGAATAACCGTGCTTGCTTCCCGATGAACTTTCCTCTTTTGTGTCATAGTATTAAGGCCACTTGTCTCTTGATTTGCGTCTTTCAACAACTTAAATAGCTCTTGCAGGGATTTCTGGTCTTTTCATCTTTATGGATGCAATAGTAAGCTACAAAAAGTCCATTTCTAAAATCCTAAGCCGCACTGCCAACATTCCTTCACTATTGCTTTATTTTATAAAGCATCCACAAGGTGCCATATCCTATTAGATTCAAGCATGACAACTCAAGAAACTTATACCTAAATATAACTTCTACAAAGGGTTCTTTGGAGTAATGAATAAAACACTAGTAGCAGAGAGAATATTTAAGCATAATAAATTAACCTGTCATAGTAGAGTGGGCCAAGAACCACCATTGTGGTAAGACCAAGGCCTGTATTAGAAGGAAACGTAGTGAGAAATATTAAATATAATGAAGAAATAGATCATAAATAAATAATACAAGAGTAGATATCTTACATGTCCTTGGAATCACTACCAGTGATTATTTGCCACTCCTGACCTCCAAGAGGGGGATAACATATCTTGAATGGCATGTCTGCTACTAAATATGCCCATTTCACTTTAATAAGATCAAGTATGTCATGTGACTGATCAGCTGTTGCCAGACTGCTTACAATAAACCATATGTGTTTCCTGTAAGTTTCCAATTAGATAACCTCCTTTACTAGGCATCGATTCCACCAACCGAGGAGAAATTTGATCTAGGTAAATGTTGAACTTATTAACTACATCATATGAGTACTCCTAAGTCTTGTAACGATAAATCTCATTAAGTTTTCACAAATCAATCCAATAATACTCCTTGATGTGGAATGAAAGAGCAAGTAGGCGATTATTCAGTGCCTGGATAAGATCAGCTGATCCATCTTCTAAAGCAAGCATTTCTTGTGCACAGAGTAAGGTAAAATAAAATATTGCTTGCAAGAAAAGAAAAAGGATTAACTGAAGATACCACAAGAAAAAAAGGTAAACAAATAAGATCTCTTAGTTATAAACTTATAAATTTAAATAATAGCTGATTCATGTAGGTTAGTGAGTCAAATCACAATCTGTTGTTTCCACCAACATGTTACAAACATACTTAATGCACAAACCAGATCTCCATAGAGTCAAACATGTAAGCTATGAACTATCTTAAAAAATATAAGCTATAAACTACACAATCTCCATCATTTTGAGGAGTTGCACCATTCGAAAGCAACCAAATATACAATGAATAATAATACTAATAATTGAACATTTTTTGAATTGATCAGACTAGAATCATGTGATTATTACACCTGCCAGAAACTCACTTGAGAAGTACCAAGATATGATATCAATTTAACTCAAGCTTCTCAATTACTTAATCCTTGCTTTATTTTTAAACTTCCACTATTGTTTCCCAAATTGATTTAGTTTTATAATTTCACTTCCAGCATAGTTGCTACAAAAAGCCCCTATTAGACCATGTGCAGAATTATTCTGTACAACCACTCTTTTGGTATGAAAGTCACAAGCTCCAATAAATCAAAAATTGAACACCAAATGTCCATTACCATTTCAAATGAACCATAAAAACAATTTTTTCTTTGCTTGAAATAAATAATTGACGACCACATATGGTTATTCAAATAACTGTTATAACAAAAAATGAATATGCCCTGATGATTCCTTCATTCCACATAGTAGAGTTAATTAACTCCCATTTTTGCTCAGAGGGTTAGTTTTTGAAACTTACAAATGTAAATAAAATGTAAATAAGAAATGACTTGGTCTAGTACTAAGTCAGTGTTGGATGACCATCTTCTCCATTTGCTTTGTTTAGTTGCAAGAGGTATTATTTCCAGCAGTGAGACCTTTTTTCACCATAGATAACTTATTATTGTTTCTCTCAATAATCTGTCGATTGGCATGTAAAGTTGACCGATGGATATGGTGGATGGCGTGACATCGTTGTCGATTGCAAAGGAGGAGGATGGGGGCTGGGACTTCACTAAACTTGTCCCTGAATAGCAAGAGTCGTATGACCTCTGTTTGGTAGGAAAATTCTTGACGAAAGCGGCTATAAAGTTTGAATCGATGAAGAATACACTGGCAGACCTGTAGAGGCCGATAGGGGGAGTAAATATTGTAGATCTTAGCTCTGGCCATTACTTATACAGATTTTTTTGCAAAGTGGATTTCCAAAGAATGCTTAATAGAGGGCCATGGACTTTTAACAACTGCTTGTTGGTTTTGCACCTCCTTAGGGAGGGAGAACATCCAATGAAATTAGCCATTAACACAAGCCTCTTCTGGGTACAAATCAACTCACTCCCGCTGGGTTTTGTATCGTAGTTGGTAGGTAGTTTTGGAACCTGTTGCAGGGCTTTGTGGACTATGACACATGTTCGTCTTCTATGGCTGGGATGGGAGGTTTTTTGCGGGTTTGGGCAGCCATTGATGTTCGAAAGCCTCTGTGCAGAAGAAAGAGGCTCAAACTGAGAAATGGGGAATCAAAATTTGAAATCTTCCAATACGAACGCCAACCTTTATTCTGCTTCCTGTGTGGTCAGTTGGGGCATTCAAAATCTTTATGAAGACTCCACATCCATTCCAGTGCGAAACTGTTGCAGCAAGGGTGGGATGAGTCCCTCTGTGGATTTGACGAAATCCCGCTCTAACGAGTAGATGGTTATGGGATGAACATGGGGAAAAACTGAGGAATCATGGGCAAATATCCTGGCAAGTATCTAAGGGATAGGGGGAGGGAAGGAAGAGACGATACATTTATCTAAAAAATATTAAACATTGATAAATTTATATTTAATTAAATTGTAAAATGTTAAAATAACTTTTAAGGAATGAAAATTAATTTTATGTAAAATTAAAATAAAAAATTTTAAATTCTATCAATTTTTATTATTTTCTAATTTGTTTCATCTCGTAATTGAATAAAATATGAATTTACTGATCACCTTAGTGAATAAAGTGGAATTCACTTAAGTTTTGTTATGATTTGATAATTGATACATACCCAATAAAAGAAACTACAGTTATTTAACTTTTCTTATCGTTACAACTTTTAGAGAAATACACTCACAAATACACAGATATATATATGTGTGTGTGTGCGTTTAATAAATTTAAAGATCTATTGTAACTTGATGTAATGCTAAATCACTATAAAGTTTTCAATAGAATTTATAATAGGAAGTGGATATGATGATGATGATTGTCATATCATACATGAGAATCATAAATATATATATATGAGAAAAAAATACATTTTTTTGTTCTGATAAAGCTCCTCTACTCTATCCTATCTTATTGCTACATTTCTCTATTGCTCTCCCTTTTATTTGTTTTCTTTCACTTTCACTTTCACTTTTCCTCAAATTTTCTTGGAAGATTTCTAATTTTTGCTTTCCTAGTTGTGTAAATTAATAAAATCTATGATCTACAGCTAAGCTTATTGTATCATGCAATTAACATGTCAAAAAGCTCTTTTCTATACTCACCTTATCTGATTGACCTAGTGCACACCTCAATCTTTATAATGTGTCCTCAAACATCAATTCATATTTGTATAAAAAGTAAGTGTTTGACGTAAATTCTTCTATCTTTCTCACCAAGATATTTTTACATGAAACTATTAAATATCAATGATTCATCCCAACCAACAGCAATAAAATTTACAATTTTTTGAAACAATACCCTTTAGTTTGTAACAATCTTTGCAAAATAAGTTTGAGCTTCAAATATAAAAATAAAAAATTAGGTCGATATTTTGACCTACTATAGTTCCCTCAACTAAGGGAACCTAATAATCATGAAATGTTTCTTTTGCCTAAAAATATAATAGGCATGTTTAGATTTAACTCAATTTAATCACGACATCACCACCAACATAAAAAAAAGTTAGAGTTTAAATTTGTTTTCCATGAAAAAGGAATACTTATTACAACCTACAGAGAATTTATTAGTATTGATTTTTAGAAGGTTTCATCCACCCCATCTGCCCAACAAAAGAAAATATAATTACTTTATAATATTGTTATTAAAAGCGATGAAAATAGATAAAATACTAATAGTAAAAAATTAAATATTGATATCAGCTAATTATTTTTTTAAATAAAAATGGAATAAATCTATTGATTAAGTGTTATGCATCAATCATAATGCAATAGAAATAATCTCCAAGTAAGTATACACACAAAAGTGCAGTTTGACGAAAGATTAATTAGGTGATGTTGTAACACCTAGGCCTAGGTAAGCAATCCAGCTCATCTACTTTAAAATAATAATAATAATAATAATAATAACTACAACAACAACAACAACAATAACTAGAAGCAAAAAACAATGACGTCATGTTAATAAACCTTAAAACGACACCATTCCGATGAAAGAAAAATGATTTAACGGTAAGGATTTCTTTTCCCAATTCGATGACCCTGATTTAATCTGGATTGCTATAAATAGGAAAGACATCTAAAAAAAAGAAAAATAAGAAACCCAAAGAGAGAGGGAGGTTGCTGACAATAGGAGGGAGTGGCAGAGAGGAAGAGAAGGAGAGAGGTTAACAGAGCCGCAAGGCTGACAGAAGAAGAAATAGGAGGGTGATTTCTGTGAAGGCTAAGCTAAAAGATGGTTGAATCATCCAACGGAAGGTAAGATCAATTCACTCTTGAAACCCGAATTAGAAATGAGTATTATAAATTTCCTACATCGTGGATATATTTCTAGCGAGTTCTATATGTGCATTTCATATGATTTCAATGTGATGGTGAAGAATATTCCTGTGCGGTAACTTGTTGCAAGTGAACTCTCAGTTGTGTTAAGGTGTAAATCGTCAATATAGAAAGAATGAATAAATACTTTAGTGACGTTGAGTCTTGTAGAAAATGTGGGATGTTACAGATATACACTAATTGCAGTACAATACAAGTAACTTTCAAATAATGACACACAAAAGTACAATATGACTCGAACTTATGATCTCTTGTAAAAGAAGACATGCATCTACTATTCAACTAATTAAATAATTAATTATGTATACACATATACCAAGCAAATACATATATC
Source organism: Carica papaya (assembly GCF_054855325.1). Taxonomy (NCBI): domain Eukaryota; kingdom Viridiplantae; phylum Streptophyta; class Magnoliopsida; order Brassicales; family Caricaceae; genus Carica; species Carica papaya. The sequence continues at coordinate 17,933,972 of NC_142317.1, forward strand.
CTGCTAATAGATATTTGGTTAATTAAATTATTAATTATTTATCTATTGGATGGATATCTATGTACTTTTATCCTTATCTCTAAGAGTATGAATTCAAATTAGATTATACATCTCATGACATATCATTTACTGATTAAACTGTATGAATTTTTACTAACAAAACTTGTACTTGAAATTTTTTATTATTAAATATATATTATAAGATCAATAATAACACACATAAATACTCCAAATTAAAGAGTTTTGAGCTGTGATGATTAGTATTAATTATATAGCTTGAGGAGGCTCTTTTAATCTTGAAGCAAAGTGCATAAATTCTAGAAAAATTTGCATCAGATACTCTGACTATGCAAATTAAGAGAAGAAGACCAAATAATTAAAACTCATTAACTAGTCAAACGTGGTTAATAAACTACTCAAATCTATATCGAGATATATATTATATACACATACAAAGCTTTAGTCATGTCTAATAAGGTGATTTCAAATTCAACTACGAAGGTGGAGAGCATATCAAAGAAATAATTAGGACTGCAACCAAGTACTCCTTTCATTTCATATGCTATTCCAAAAAAGTGATCTACCATACCCTTTGAAAAAAAACAAATGCAAATCAATCAATGATATCGATATATATACATGATCAGTAAACAGATAAGAAAAAAATAGATAAGATGTTAAGCACTAAACCTCTTGTTCCATCGAGTGGATCATGTCGAGGAGCTGCATGCTTCGATCCATCCTATTCGAAACGATTGGAGAAGAGAAAAATGATTTTGCCGAGAGATGGGAGATTGTTTTTGTTTTCGAATCTCCAGTGCTCACCGAAGTGGCAGAGAGTTATAATGAGTTTAGTACTTATGATAAATTGCTAATAATCTAGGTCTTTTTTAGTGATTGATATTTAGGTTATCAATATTCTATGCATTAATGAACTTGTATATTTTTGTATTTTGTGTTACGAGTTTGGATTAATCTTGCCAAAAATTTTATGAGAAAAAATATTTTCTTTTAAAAAAAATAGGAGTTTAATTTAATCCATTTATAATATTGTGTAAATTACAAAGATGGTTTTTCTCCAAATAAATTATTTCAACTGATAAAAGGCATTATATTGACACCTTTGAGAACGGTTAATTACTGCTAAAAATTAGACAATAGAAAGTTTACCAACGGATTTATATTGTTACTAAAAGTCAAAATGCCACAAAGTAAATTTGTGGCAAATAGAAGAAACCACGTATCCATTTCATGCACAACCTGTCCATTTTTTTATGTGAAAAAAAAATTATTTAACTTTTATATTGACAAAAAAAAGTATAAAAGAAACAACAAATAAAATAGTTTATCTTTATATTCTAAAACCTAAAGAAAATTCAATTTCCTTATCAGATGTTAAATACTGTATTTTAAACAGTAAATTTACGTTCCTTAATTCACTCATTTATATGAGATTAAATTATTTATTCAAGTTAAATCATACCTTATTATTTAACTAAACTACAAATTTAGCCGTATTTTTTTCTACTATTGTAGAAGTCAGTAAACAATGTAAGTTAGTATAGTAACGTCCAATACAACATATAATTTTTCCTTTTAAAAAAAAATCATGGATAAAAACCATTTTGCTTAAGCAAGTGAAAAAAAAACCTGAGACTCATGAACAACTATATATCTTTCAAAAGTCTTTGCTACATCTGTAGCTACGTTATATACTATCTTATTACTCTTTTACATCCAATTAAGAAGAAGAGAAACAAAATGTTGAATGGAAGTTACATTTAAATTCAACTAAAAATTAGACAATAAATGACACAATTGTAGCGGGTGATAAGAGGTTGTCACTAAAAGTCAAAATGTCGCTAAGTAAATAAATATACTGGAAATTAAAGAAGCCACTTGTCCATTTCATGCACAATCAATCCATTTCTTTGGAAAAAAATATTTAGCTATTATATCGGCAAAATAAATACATAAGAAGCTGGAAAAAAAAAGTTCATCTTTATGTACTCAAACCTAAAGAAAATTTGATCTCTTCTATTATAAGACATCAAAGCTACTATCTTTGTATTAGTTGCATCTCAATGCAATCGCCATCGATCACCTCTCATTATTTATTAAAGTATCAGTTCTCCTGATCAATTGTCAAAACACTGTATTTTTAACAGTAAATGTACGTCATTTGATTCAGTAATTTGTATGAGATTAAAAAATTCATTCAAGTTAAGTTCTATTTTGTTATTTCATTGACCTACAAAAGTAGTCGTATTTCTTTCTAGTACGGTGTTAATTTATACAATGTAGGTCAATACAATAACAATGATTACGCATTTACTGTCTTTTAAGAAAATGTCATCATCCATAAACAATAAAAACCATTTTGCTCAAGCAAGTCAACACAAAACTTAGGCTTATGAAGAAATATATATCTTTCAATAGTCCTTACTACATTTCTAGCTAAGTTATGTTCTATTCGATTAAACTTTTAAATCTAACTAAGAAGAAAACAAACAAAATACGGAATGAAAGCTTAAACATCCTCAAGTAACAAACCAAACTTTAGAAAAATATTCATCAAGTATAAAATTTGTATCTAGTACTTTTAATAAGGGTCCTATTACAAGTAGAAATTAGATAATAGACATTATAATTTTAGTGGTTGATTCAGATTGTCACAAAAGTTGAAATGTTGCTAGGTAATATGCGAGAAATAGAGGAACTCATGTGTCTATTTCGTGCCCACCCTATCTATTTCTTTACTTGAAAAAAATAGTTGTTTAACTATTATATCAACAAAAAGGAGTACAAAAAAAATTAAAAATAAAATAGTTTATCTTTGTCTTAAAACCTAAAGAAAATGTGATCTACTTTGTTGCAAGATACCAAAGCTTTTATTTTTGTTGGTTGCATTTCATTGTAGTCACAATCAATCGCCTCTCATTATTCTCTGAAGTGTCAGTTCTCATAATTGGTCATCAAATACTATAGTTTAAACAATAAATATACATCATTCGATACAATTATTTATTATAATATTAAATAATTCATTCAAATTAGGTTCTATTTTATTATTTGATTGAACTATAAATTTAGTAGTATCTATTTTTAATACTGAATCAACTTATATAATGGAAGTCAATATAACAGCATCCAATATAACATTATTTCTTTTAAGATAAAACCATTATTCATTAACAATAAAAATCATCATGCTCAAGTAAATGACCAAAACAATCATGCTCAAATAAGTGAAGCAAAAACTAAGGAAGTTCATAAACAATTATCTATCTTTTAGAAGTCCATACTCATCTCTAACTAAGTTATACATTATTCTTATTATACTTTTGAATCCAACTAAGAAAGGAAACAAAATGCAAAATGAAAGCTTAAACATCCTCAAGTGTAAACCTAAACTCAGAGAAATATTCATGAAGTATAAAATTTATACTTGGTACAAAATTTGCCATATAACTAAGTAAAACAAAATCTATACTAGATTAAATTTTAGGACAAAAAATTTGTATCTTGGTGCAACATAACATTAAGAAAAAAAGGAAACAACTAAAACCTTAATATTTAGATGAAACACTGCAGTTTTAGATCTTTATTAAGACTTGATACATGCTCGAAACCTCATTTTGTTCTTAAGATAGTTCTAGAACGCGAGAAAAATTTTAAAACCCTGCACAACCTTTTAGCAAAGCTATCTTATAACCTCATAGGTATCTCAAAATAGCCCTAGAAGCCAAAAGTTTCCTTATCCTCAACTACCCTTGAACCTTAACATTGTATATCCCAAATTAGGTAAGAAGTAATAGAGCACCACACAAGAATCCATGTAACACCCTGCTCGTCATTGTGCTAAAATGATTTAGAAACTCTATTTATTCCAGCATTTGGTTGCTTTAAACTTTATTAATTTACACTATTTAATATTTTTTGTGATTCATAATTTTAAATTATTTTATGTATTTTAAATTAAAAAAATTTAGAAAAAAATCAAAAAATGGCAAAATGGGAAAAATTGCTGCGGTAAAAATCCCATGAAAGGGCAGTTTACCCGTGCGGGTGCTAGGCACTGTGCATGCATGTAAAGTGGCCGTGGGTGTACACACAGTGCAAACGTCCCATCCATACACCAGCACACACAGGATGTGTGCACAACGCGCACGTCCCCTCCACACACACACACGCACGGGAGGTGCACACTGTCTGCATGCCAGCGAGCATGTCCCCTCCGCACGCAAGCATGCACGCACGGGACGTGCACACAACGCGTACCTCCCATCCACACGTACGGCGTTGGGTTACCTCATACATGGATAGGTGTCATACACTGTGCGCATGCCATCCGCGTAGCAAGCCTACGCAGATAGGCCCTGTGCGCCTGGCACCTACACGCGCGAAAATAGGCCTATGTGCCTATAGGCTAGTCTGCAGCGCGCCGACTGAAGCATTACCACCTTGGGCAGTGCATTACCGCTGCCTCGGGCGACACACCACTGCAGCTGGCGGAGGAGATCCTCCTCCCTCATTTTTCATGTTGAGCATCTTTTTCCCCTTTTTCTTCACCGAATTTTACCACTTGTCACAAATCCAACGGTTCTAAAATTTTATAACTTTCCCTTCCCTTCCTTTCCACACTTCTATTTTTTAAAGATTTAGAGAGAAAGAGAGAGAGAGAGTAAATTAGTGAGAGAACAAGAGAAAGAAAGGAAAACGGTGAAGAAGAAATCATCGAGGTTTTGGTAAGGGATCTACTATTACTTTTCAATGTCTTAAGGAGTATTTTTAGATAAAAAAATTTAATATGATTAGTATTTGCCTATTTTATGTGCCTCTGTGTTCAAATGAGTCGAATTGTTCTAGTTTTTAAGCATGTTATGTGAATTGAAGACACTTGATGAATTTTCATGTAATAAATGTAATATGTAATTGGTAACAATAAAAGTAAAAAAGAAAAAAAAAAGAATAGTGGGATGAAGCCTGGATTGTCCGAAGTGTATCTGTATTGACATGCATATTGCACCAAGTGTCTCATTAGGCTTTTTATCTCTGAGAGGGATCTGTTCTCCTTGCCCTTTGGGGTATCTGTTCCCTATGTCTTTTGGGGTATCTGTTTCTCCCTCCCTTATCTAGTCTGGAAAGACGTAAGAGAATCACTCTTAGTGGATGACGGCGTGCCCATTGATGAGAGTAGCATCGCACTATTTATAGGGGTCACCCATGGCTAAGTAATGTCATGGCTATAGATATCTGTTAGGACCACTATGGTTGGTACGACCGTGGTCATAGATCATACCATAGTTTGGCCAGCCGGAAGTGGGCTTGAGCAAATTGCCTTATTTGTATCTGATATGGTCATTTATATGATCATTCATGATTTATTTAATTTTTTCTATTATCTGGCATGATGTATATTTGATTTTCTGTGCTAATGTATCACTTTCTTAACAAATAAATGGTTTCATAATGGTGAGATAGGTAAACAAGGAAGTTAAACGGTAAGATAAAATAACAAACTTTTGAAATCTTAAGATATTAATTTAATACTGTTTTCCTTATTGGGCATATGGAATTTACTATTTCCATGCTCCCCCTAGATAAGGAAGAAAATGAGGAACCGCAAGAAAACCTACCCTTGGAAGTCTATGAGGATCTCGTTGATCCACAAGTCTGAGTGCATGACTGTTCCTATACTCTGATGAATCCAATGGCATAGTGAAAGAAGTGACTGTTAGGTTTTGTTTTTTTTAGCCACTTCTGGCCTCAGTTTATGTATGTATTTGGAACATTATATATATTTGTAAGGAATTTGTTATGATCTGATTCCACTGCATAAATTTTATCATGCACTTGTTATTCTGAATCTGTGTCTAATACCCATTTGCCTTAATTAGCACTTGGGATGTCACAGCTCATGAGTTTTCCTAGTTGATATTATAAGGACCTTGATGCAATACATTTCAGTTTTATCCAAGTAAGACCTTAAAAAGAGGATTACTACCTCTTATACCACATATTAGAGAAATTAATAATTGAATACAAAATGTCCACTACCATTTCAACTGAACCATAAAGACAATTTTTTCCTTGCTTGAAATAAACAATTGACGAGCACATATGGCTATTCAAACAACTGTTAGAACAAAAAATGAATCTGCCCTGATGATTCCTTCATTCCACATAATAGAATTAATTACCTCCCCTTTTTCATTGAGAGGGTTAGGTTTTGAAACTTACAAATATAAATACAATATAAATAGGAATTGACTTGGTCTAGTACCAAGTCAGTGTTGGATGACCCTCTTCTTCATTTGCTTTTTTTTGGCTACAAGAGGTATTGTTTCCAGCAGTGAGACCTTTTGCACCAAAGACAAAGTATTGTTATATCTCTCAATAGTCTATCGATTGGCATGCAAAGGGTGACCGATGGATATGGTGGATGGCGTGGCATCGTTGTCGATCGTAGAAGAGGAGGATGGGGGCTGGGACTTAATTGAACTTGTCCCTAAACAACAAGAGTTGTATGACCTCTGTTTTGTGGGAAGATTCCTAACAGAAGCGGTTGTGAAGTTTGAACTAATGAAGAATACACTGGCAAACCTGTGGAGGCCGATAGGGGCAGTAAATGTTATAGATCTCTGTTTTGGCTATTGCTTGTACAGATTTTTCAACGAAGTGGATATCCAAAGAGTGCTCAATAGAGGGCCATGGACTTTTAATAACCACTTGTTGGTTGTGCACCACCTTAAGGAGGGAGAATATCTAAAGAAAGTTATTCACACAAGCCTCTTCTGGGTGCAGATTCACTCACTCCCGTCGGGCGATGTATCGAGGACAATAGCTAGGCAGTTTGGAAACCTGTTGGGGGGGCTTTATGGACCATGACACACGTTGTCTTCTATGGTTGGGATGGGGGATTGTTTATGGAATCGGGTGGCCATTGATGTTTGAAAGCCTCTATTCAGAAGAAAGAGGCTTAACCTGAGAAATGGGGAATCAACATTTGTAATCTTCAAATACAAACGCCAGCCTTTATCCTTATTCCTGTGCGATTGGTTGGGGCATTCAGAATCTTTTTACAAACTCCACATCCATTCCAGTGCAGCAGAGGTGGGATGAGTCCTTCTGTGCAAATCCCCCATGGAATCCCGCTCTGACGAGCAGATGGTTATGGGATGAACAAGGGAAAAAACTAACAGAATCATGGGCGAATATCCCAGCAAGTATCTCGAGGATAGGGGGAAGGAAGAAAGAGACGAGTATCTCGGCTAAAGTGGGAAAGAAGGGAGATTCTTCAAATTTTTATTAAAAAATATAAATTTATACATTTTATTAATTATATATTACTTATCCAACAATAATAACACAACTTATGAATAATAATATATAGAATGTATAGTTTATAGTCCAAACTATAAATTCAACTTTTATAGATAATGGTGAAAGTACAAATGATTTATCTAAAAATACTAAACATTGATAACTTTATATTTAATTAAATTGTAAAATGTAAAAATAATTTTTAAGAAATAAAAATTAATTTTATGTAAAATTAAAATAAAAAAATTTTAAATTCTATCAATTTTTATTATTTTATAATTTGTTTCATCTTGTAATTGAATGAAATACGAATTTACTGATCACCTTAGTGAATAAAGTGGAGTTCACTTATATTTGTTATGATTTGATAATTGATACATACCCAATAAAAGTAACTACAGTTATTTAACTTTTCATATCGTCATATCTTTTTGAGAAATACACACACAAATACACAAATATATATATGTGTGTGTGTGCATTTTATAAATTTAAAGAGTTATTGTAACTTGATGTAATGCTAAATCACTATAAAGTTTTCAGTAGAATTTATAATAGAAAGTGGATATGATGATGATGATTGTCATATCATACATGAGAATCACTAAATATATATATGAGAAAAAAATATGTTTTTTGGTTCTAATAACTAAAAGCTGAAAAATAAAGGAAATGAAAATTATAATATTTTGTTTGGTTTAAATTTATAAAAGAAAAATAATTACTATAAGAAAATAATTAATAATATTAGTTATTAATATAATGATGAGTTAGCTACCGAGAATCAAAATAGAATTTTAAAAGAAAATTAGTCCTTTCCTCTTCCCTCTTTTGTTAAGAGTTCTTGTGTGGAAAAAGATTTATCATTCATGAAAAATAGCATAATTACTATTTAAATGATAAATAATAAATATTTTAGTATAAAATCCAAGTCTATTTCTTGTTCTTTAATATTTATGTTAATAAATAATTTAAGAAAAATGCTAATTCGAATTTTTTCGCTTAATTGTTCTAATTAAAAGAATCTAGTCGTTACAAAATATTATTTTCGTTTGGATATGTCATGACTCTTTAGAAACAAATGCAATTTGGTTACTATATCTCTACCAATGCAGTCATAAGTTAAATCTTTTTGTAACACCCAAGTATTTTAATCTTATTCTTCTTATTATTATTATTTTTTTCTATTTTCCTTTTTTTGTATTTGAATTTTTTAGATTTTTAATTAATTTAATTTAATGAAAATAAAAATAATAATAATGATAAAATTGGGTTAAAATATTATTTGGATTTAATTGAAATTGATTTTGGAAAAAATGGGTGAAAATTTGGATTCTGGGGGTGTTTTTGAAAAAAAAATCGAAAACCGGGGGTCAAAACGCAATTTAGAAAAGTTGTGCCACGTCAGCACCCACGTCAGCAGCCACGTCAGCGGCCCGGTCAGCAGTCCCGGCCAACCAAGACACGGCGCGTGGCATGGAAACGCTGACCAGGGGACGGGCCACGTGGGCGATCCGCGTGCGTGCGATCGGACGGCCCAGATCCGTTCCCGCGCGCACGGACGGCCCAGATCAAACGTGCGCACAGACGGCCCAAATTCACGCGTACGGACGGTCCAGATTCAATCAGGCACGGACGGCCCAGATTGCATCGCGATGGACGGCTCAGATTTAATCCCAATTAAATCGCGATCGAACGATCCAGAATTAATCTAGATAGACGGTTGAGATTAAAAGGCAAAGGTTATAAATAACCCCACCCACACCTGACCACAAAACCCTAGCCGCCAGTGCCTCGCCGGAGAAGAAGAACCAGACGCCGCCACCCGCCACCGCACCGGGGAAGTTTCTGACCCTTGATCGAGGTAAATTTTTGCCTTCTGGCTCATTTTTTGATGTTGAGTCCGCCTATGGCCAAACCGGAGGCAAACCACCGACCAAACGGCCAGAAAACCCAGCCGAAGTTCAGCGGCGCCGCCGCGCCCCCCCTCTATTTTTGCCTCTGATGAGGCCCTTTCCGGCCTCTGTTCGATGCAAATTTTATACCACTGTGATCACCATTCTTTTCTCTACAGGTTGATCGGAGCCAAACATCAAAACGCGACTCATGCCGGAGGAGCTGCTGCAGCCGAGAGCACCGTCGCCGGTAAGTTTCAGTTTTTCGTGATTTTTTGGCCCACCGAGGGTCCTAGGGTTGTTTTATCGTAGGGACCGATGCAAGTGTGGCCGAATTCGGTCGAAAACGGCCAAAAATGGCCAACTCGAGGCGAATCACCACCGCAATCACCGGAGCACGACGGAGCCGCCGTGCCGAAATTTCGATATTGGTCGAAAGGGGGCCCTAGGTCTGATTTGAGATTTTTTGGGACAAGTGCAGGTACCGGTAGTGCATTTTAGTTTTCTGAAAAAAATTCAGGAAAATTAGGGACAGCCTGTAGGCACACTGTAGAGTCGAATTCAGACCCCGAAACAAGTAAGGACCCCTCACCCTATTTCCTATCACGGTATTAAAGCTAAATAAATAATTAAACTGTACTGTGTGACTTTATAGATGTATAATTCATTAAGATTGCCAATGGAGCCCGAGTCTGATACAATGTTGGTCTGTTATTGTTTGATCTAATTTTCAGTATTAAATGCAGTATGATGTTTGATGTAATTATGTTATGGTCTCGTATGCATGAATCATGGTTTCTTTTATTATGGTTTGTATTATGGTGAACCCGATACTGTGTTGTCTTATTTGGTGTCAATTACTGGTTTACATGTTGTGTATGATTGGATTATTGAGATCAAGAAAAAAGGTAAAAAGGTTATGTGAATTGATAAATGGATAATGTAGACAGCCTGACTAGATATCTTGGGAGATGGTGGACAGACCGGGTCCGTAGGGAACCCTACTGGGAACATGGTCTCTCATATCGGACGGGGTATGGAGACCTTATGTGTTTTGGCGCCCATACCAGACGGGGTATGGGGACGGCCCGTTTCACCCTCATACCGGACGGGGTATTGAGGTTCATGGTTTTGACGCCCATACCGGACGGGGTATGGGGACGGCCCTGGAATCAGGTTGTAAATGTTAATGGTTCACGTGTAGCGGGGACCCCCCTATGGATCCCCAGGGATTCTAGTAGGCTGGTAAAAGAGAAAATCTGTTTTCTGATGATTGAAATGTAAAGGTATGATATGTGTTATGTTATAAAGTGTGTATGATTTCATGATATTATAAGGTTATTATTTTCATATGTTGTTTTTATGGATCTCACCGAGGTAAGTGGACAGTAATGGTTTTTATGTTAATAAACGAGTTCGTTATAAATTATGCTCCATTGGACATTTTTGTTTTCTACCCACCTTTACTTCCGTTGCGGTGAGATAGTGTGAAGTCTTTATTGGGCTAGTGTAGCTCATCCCTTATTTAACCATTTCAGATCAGGAAGACGTTGTTCCCAAGCCCGTTCTGCAGGAAGACGGCGAAGGGGACGCCTAAATACTTTATAGTTATATTTATAGTTTTATTTCGAGTATCTCTTTTAGTTAGTTTGTTCCTTCATGTTTTGAGTATGTTTTGGTTATTGTGTAAGGGATGTTAATCAAAATTTTTATTACACTTCCGTATTTGAGATTTTTAATACATATATTACATTTAAATTTCCGGGGCCATTACAGTTGGTATCAGAGCTGCATTCCTCGGAGCCATCCCTTACACAATAATGCTTAGAGAAATATTCACCGATAAACCATTACTCAACCATTCCTTATGAAATGCAGGTGCAGAGAGATGAGGAGAGGAAGACCCCTACTAAACCGAGCGGCCCAGGATAATTCACTTCGGGGGGATGTAGACAGGCTATTTGAGATGATGGAAGGATTCATAGCTGCCCAACAAGGGCGAGAGGAGAGAAGGGAGTTATCTGACCCTCCTCCACTACTGCAGGTTGAGCCTCCGCTACAGTAGGCTGATCTCGAGCCACCCCGGCACGAGCCTGCTCCTCCACCGTACCACCCGGCACCACTGCTGCAGTACAACCCGGTGCCCCAGCCATGGTACTACCCGTCACCGCCATAGCACGACCCAGTGCCCCCAGCATATCAGCAGGTGCCACCACAGGACCTCCCAGTCTATCCCCTACCAGGTCCAGTCCCTCCTCCACGGGACCCCGCTCATTCCTTGATCGACCCGGGCTATATAGAGAGGTACAGGAGACTGAACCCCTCCACCTTTGCAGGGGGATCCTTTTTTGAAGAGGCCCAGTACTGGCTGGCGAAGACTGAGAGAGCTTTCAGGAACTTGGAAGTAGTTCCTGAGCAGAGAGCTGCCCTTGCTTCCTACATGCTGGTAGAGGAAGCAGGATGTTGGTGGGAGCTCAAGCAGACCACCCTGCCTACACCAGTCACTTGGGAGTAGTTCCTAGCGGCCTTCCATGTGGAGTATCTCCCTGAGCACATCCGACACCTAAAGGAAACGGAGTTTGTTCAACTGGTTCAGGGAAACATGACAGTACCAGAATATGCTCGTAAGTTCTTAGAGCTGGGCCGATACTCCCCGGAGACATTGATGGATGAGGGCCGAAAGGCCAGGAGATTCCAGTCGAGTCTCCGCCCAGAGATCAGGCAACACTTGTTAGTACTGGAGCTCAAGACATATTTAGCAGTCCTAGCAAAGGCACAGATCGTGGAAAGAAGCTTCAACACCCGTCCTCAGCCAGGAGGGAGTTCCCGACCCTCAGCTCCGTTCCGCAATCCAGCACCTACTGCGCCTGCCCAACCAAATAAGAGGCTCAGACCAGCCATCTAGGCCCCTCCTCAGGCTCCAGGGGCAGCACGTGGGAAGATCTGTCAGCACTACGGCAGAGATCACGGGAACTGACCCTGCTACCGCCTCAATAACACTTGTCGCATTTGTGGCAGTGTCCAGCGTTATACAAGAGAATGCCTGAGGAACCAGAATCAAGGAAGGCCTCCTATCCAGGGTAGAGCTTACAACCTTATCCAACAGGATGCCGACGCCGACCCGGATGTAGTACAGGGTATGTATGCTATCTATGACCATATTGCTCATGTTTTATTTGACACTGGTGCATCGCACTCTTTTGTTTAACATGCTTTTGCTTCCAAAATTAATGTATCACTTGACAAACTCGATTCATTATTGTTTGTGTCTACTGTCGGGGGTGAAACACTACTAGGGGAAGCTATCTATAGGGCTTGTGCCGTGGAGATAGCAAATAGGAAATTGAGTGTAGACCTGATAGGGTTAGACACGGGGGATTTTGATGTAATCTTAGGAATGGATTGGCTAGCGGCGTATCACGCCACCATTGATTGCTTTAACAAGAAAGTTGTATTTAATCCTCCTAACGAGGAGCCATTTACAAATTAATAAAATTATTCAGTACTTATTCCTTGATGGCAAGTTTTCTTAATTTCTAGTGCCTTAATCTTGCTGTTTTCTCTGACTAGGCAAGTCCAAGAAGGAAATTTGTATTCAAGAGATTCCGGTAGTCCGAGACTTCCCAGATGTGTTTCCGGACGAACTGCCCGGTCTGCCAGTGGACAGAGAAGTCGAGTTCACTATAGACCTACAGCTAGGTACCCAACCCATTTCGGTTGCTCCTTACCGCATGAACTGCATTGAGACGGAAGAGCTGAGGAAACATATCACTGAATTGCAAGACAGTGGTTTTATTAGACACAGTGTGTCCCCTTAGGGTGCTTGAGTCACTTTTGCAAGAAAGGGAGATGGAACGTTGAGACTGTGCATTGATTACAGAGGATTGAATAAGGTTACGGTAAAAAATAAGTATCTCCTTCCCCGGATTGGTGACCTCTTTGATCAGCTGCAGGGTGCACAGGTCTTCTCTAAAATAGACCTACGATCAGGTAATCATCAGGTGAAGATAAGAACAGAAGACATCTCCAAGACGGCCTTCCGAACCAGGTACGGACACTATAAGTTCCTGGTCATGCCATTTGGGCTAACCAATGCCCCGGCAATCTTTATGGATCTGATGAACAGGGTCTTCAGAGAGTTCTTGGATCAATTTGTCATTGTATTCATCGATGATATCTTAGTCTACTCAAAAAGCAGAGAAGAACATGCTCACCATCTTGCCCAAGTTTTGCAGGTCCTTAGAAACAAGAGGTTATATGCGAAGTTGAGTAAGTGTGGATTCTGGCTTGAGCAGACCGCCTTCCTAGGACATATCATATCGAAGGAAGGGGTATCAGTGAACGCCGAAAAGGTTGAAGCGGTACTTAGCTGGGAGAAGCTGACATCAGTTAAGAAAATTCGTAGCTTCCTGGGAATGGCAGGTTATTACCGCAAGTTCGTTGAAGGATTCTCCAGTCTAGTAGCTCCTCTAACCTGACTCACAAAGAAGAATGCCAAGTTCGAGTGGAATGAAGACTGCGAAAGAAGTTTTTAAGAATTAAAGAAGCGGCTGATCACTGCACCCGTGCTGGCTTTACCGAATGGATTAGGAGGATATACAGTTTATAGTGATGCCTCCTATCTGGGCCTGGGTTGTGTCCTAATGCAGCATGGAAAGGTTATAGCATACGGGTCCAGATAGTTAAAGAATCATGAGAAAAACTATCCCACCCATGACTTGGAGCTTGCCGCAATAATTCACGCCTTGAAAACCTGGCGCCATTATTTGTATGGAGAGACCTTTCAGATCTATACCGATCATAAGAGTTTGAAACACATATTCACTCAGAAGGATCTCAACATGCGTCAGAGAAGGTGGATGGAACTCCTTAAGAACTATGATTGTGACATCTTATACCATCCGGGTAAGGGCAATGTGGTAGCAGATTTTCTCAGTAGGAAAAGTGCAGGTATCTTAACCCATTTGATGGTTTCAGAATGCAAACCAATTGGGGCCACGTAACAAGTTCGACTTCATGATCTGAAGAGAGTCACATGTTTGGGCTGCCTGACAGTCCAGCCCGAGTTAATCCAGAGAATGAGGGAAGCCTAGACAGTTGACCCCGCCCTGGTAGCCCACAAGAAGGATGCAGAATAGGGAGGGAGCTCAGAATTCCGAATCTCTGCCGATGGATTACTTCGTTTTCAAGATAGGGTGTGTGTCCCAAATGATACTGAGTTAAAAAGAGACATCATGACGGAGTCCCATAGCTTGAAGTTTGCCATGCATCCAGGAAGCACCAAAATGTACCAAAGCATGCGACCCTGGTTTTGGTGGCATGGGATGAAGAGAGACATAGCCGACTTTATATCTAAATGCTTGGTATGTTAGCAGGTCAAGGCATAGCATCAGCACCCAGGTGGGTTACTTCAGCCTTTACCGATCCCGAAGTGGAAGTGGGAACCTATCACCATGGATTCGTATCAGGGCTACCCAAGGCACGTTCAGGACATGATGCCATATGGGTAATCGTTGATCGACTTACCAAGTCTTCCCACTTCCTAGCCATCAGGAAGACCGATTCATTAGACAAGTTGGCAAGGATGTATATCCGGGAGATAGTCAGATTGCGTGGGGTTCCAGTGACAGTAGTATCCGACAGGGATCCCAGGTTCACTTCTCAGTTTTGGAGTAGCTTGCAGCAAGCTATGGGAACAAAGCTGTCTCTTAGTACTGCCTTTAATCCCCAGACTGATAGACAATCAGAAAGGACAATTCGTACGCTTGAGGATATGCTCCGAGCTTGTGTCCTGGACTCTGGGGGCCATTGGGACGACCATCTTCCCCTGATAGAGTTTGCCTACAACAATAGCTACTAAGCAAGCATCGGCATGGCTCTATATGAGGTGTTATATGGGTGCCAGTGTAGATCACCGATTTGTTGGGAGGAAGTGGGTGATAGAAGATTGTTAGGCCCGAAGTTGGTAGAGGAGACCACGTCCAAAATAGTTAAAATCAGAAAGAATATTCAGACAGCTCAGAGTAGGCAGAAGAGTTATGCAGATACTCAGAGGAGAGACCTAGCGTTTGAGAAAGGCGACCGGGTGTTTCTTAATGTCACTCCTTTCAAGGGAATTAGTAGGTTTGGCAGGAGGAAAAAATTAAACCCCCGATATATTGGACCCTTTGAAATCTTAGACAGGATTGGTACTGCTGCCTACAGACTAGCATTGCCTCCAGAGCTCTCCCGAGTCCACAACGTGTTCCACGTATCCATGCTACGTAAGTACAACCCGGACCCTTCTCATGTCTTGGCTCATGAACCGCTTCCGCTCCAAGAGGACTTGTCTTATGAAGAAGTACTAGTCGGTATCACGGATCGAAAGAGCAGAATACTCCGCAACCGAAAAATATCATTTGTAAAGGTCGTGTGGCAGAACCACACGCCCAGGGAGGCTACCAGGGAGCTAGAATCAGAATTTAGAGCCCAGTATCCTCATTTGTTCGACCAAGAGTAAGAGGCAAATTTGGGGGACCAAATTTCTTTAAGGGGGGGAGAGTTGTAACACCCAAGTATTTTAATCTTATTCTTATTATTATTATTATTATTTTCTATTTTCTTTTTTTTGTATTTGAATTTTTTAGATTTTTAATTAATTTAATTTGATTTAATTTAATTTAATTGAATGAAAATAAAAATAATAATAATGATAAAATTGGATAAAAATATTATTTGGATTTAATTGAAATTGATTTTGGAAAAAATGGGTGAAAATTTGGATTTTGGGGGTGTTTTTGAAAAAATAATCGGAAACTGGGGGTCAAAACAAAATTTAGAAAAGTTGTGCCACGTCAGAACCCACGTCAGCAGCCACGTCAGCGGCCCGATCAGTAGCCCCGACCAATCAGGATACGCCGCGTGGCAAGGAAATGCTGATTAGGGGACGGGCCACGTGGGCGATCCGCGTTCGTGTGATCGGACGGCCCAGATCCGTTCCCGCGCACACAGACGGCCCAGATTGCATTGTGATGGACAGCCCAAATTTAATTCCAATTAAATCGCGATCGAATAGTTCAGATTTAATCTTGATGGACAGTTGAGATTAAAAGGCAAAGGGTATAAATAACCCCACCCACACCTGATCACAAAACCCTAGCCGCTAGTGCCTCGTTGGAGAAGAAGAACCAGACGTCGGAGGAGCCGGCCGCCGCCACCCGCTGCTGCACCGGGGAAGTTTTTGACCGCTGATCAAGGTAAATTTTCTCCCCCAGGCTCATTTTTCGATGCTGAGTCCGCCTATGGCCAAACCAGAGCCAAACCACCGCCAAACAGCCGAAAAACCCAGCCGAAGTCCAGCGGCGCCGCTGCGCCCCCCCTCTATTTTTGTCTCCGATGAGGCCCTTCCCAGCCTCCGTTCGATGCAAATTTTATACCACTGTGATCACCGTTCTTTTCTCTACAGATTGATCGGAGCCAAACATCAAAACGCAACTCACGCCGGAGGAGCCGCCGCACCCGAGAGCACCGTCGCCGGTAAGTTTCAATTTTTCGTGATTTTTTGGCCCACCGAGGGCCCTAGGGTTGTTTTATCGTAGGGATCGATGCAAGTGTGGCCGAATTCGACCGAAAACGGTCAAAAATGGCCAACCCGAGGCCAATCGCTGCCACTTTCGGCGGCGCCGTCGCCGGAGCACGGCGGAGCCGCCCTGCCGAAATACCGATATTGTCTGAAAGGGGGCCCTAGGTCTGATTTGGGATTTTTTGGGACACTTGCAGGTACCAGTAGTGCGTTTCAGTTTTCTAAAAAAAATTCAGGAAAATTAGGGACAGCCTGTAGGCACATTGTAGAGTCGAATTCATACCCCGAAACAAGTAAAGACCCCTCACCCAATTTCCTATCATGGTATTAAAGCTAAATAAATAATTAAACTATACTGTGTGACTTTATAGATGTGTAATTGATTAAGGTTGCCAATGGAGCCCGAGTCTGATACAGTGTTGGTCTGTTATTGTTTGATCTAATTTTCAATATTAAATGCAGCATGATGTTTGATATAATTATGTTATGGTCTCGTATGCATGAATCATGGTTTCTTTTATTATAGTTTGTATTATGGTGAACCCGATACTGTGTTGTCTTGTTTGGTTTCAATTACTGGTTTACATTTCTGTATGATTGGATGATTGAGATCAAGGAAAAAGGCAAAAAGGTTATGTGAATTGATAAATGGATAATGTGGACAACCTGACTAGATATCCTGGGAGATGGTGGACAGACCGGGTCCGTAGGGAACCCTACCGGGAACGTGATCTCTCATACTTGACGGGGTATGGAGACCTTATGTGTTTTGGCGTCCATACCGGACGGGGTATTGAGGTTCATGGTTTTGGCGCCCATACCGGACGGGGTATGGGAACGGTCCTGGAATCAGGTTGTAAATGTTAATGGTTCACGTGTAGCGGGGACCCCCTATGGATCCCCAGGGATTCTAGTAGGCTGGTAAAAGAGGAAATCTGTTTTCTGATGATTGAAATGTAAAGGTATGATATGTGTTATGTTATAAAGTGTATATGATTTCATGATATTATAAGGTTATTATTTTCATCTGTTGTTTTCATAAATCTTACCGAGGTAAGTGGACAGTAAAGATTTTTATGTTAATAAACGAGTTCGTTATAAATTATGCTCCGTAGGTCATTTTTGTTTTCTACCCACTTTTACTTCCGTGGCGGTAAGATAGTGTGAAGTCTTTACTGGGTTAGTGTAGCTCATCCCTTATTTAACCATTTCAGATCAGGAAGACGTTGTTCCCAAGCCCGTTCCGCAGGAAGACGGCGAAGGGGACGCCTAAAGACTTTATAGTTATATTTATAGTTTTTATTTCGAGTATCTCTTTTAGTTAGTTTGTTCCTTCATGTTTTGAGTACGTTTTGGTTATTGTGTAAGGGATGTTAATCAAAATTTTTATTACGCTTCCGCATTTGAGATTTTTAATACATATATTTCATTTAAATTTCCGAGGCCGTTACACTTTTGATTCTATTGGATCAAATATTATAAATAAATCATCATTAATCCATATAATTACATCCTTCTTGAGGTAATATTTTATTTTGCATATTTTATGAAATTTATTTTCATATATATCTTTTTCTCCAGTAGATTTTGTAAAAAATTTAATTGAATTTAAATTTACAGACTTATACAGTATAAAATATTCTATATTTTTAATTAATGTTAAACTTACAAATTTTAAATAGAACATAAGAGTTTTAACTACTATCATATTGTTATAATTCCTTATAATTATCAATGCCTATAATTATGCAGCGGGCAAAATAGATTTTCAATGAAGTAAAACTCATGCTGTATAAACATGCAAATTTAAATTCAGTTAAAATTTTCACAAAGTCCAAAAGAAAAAAGATAGCCATGAAAATAAAATTTTACAATATATATAAAATAAAATATTACCTTAAGAAGGATTTTCATTTTTTCCTTCACTAATGAGAATTCATGTTTGATTGCATCTAATGCTTCCATGCACTTTTTATTCAAAAAAAGAAATTAAAAAAAAAACTCAGCAAAGAGATATATTAGTAATATCTACAATAAAAGAAAGTATAAAATTCATTTACTACATGAATATATAAAAACTGTTAATTGATTTATGATGTCAATTGTATATAAAAGCTTACCCTTCCTTACTCTTTTTATCAAATACCTTGACAAATTCCTCAAATTTCAATGCCATTTGACAAGCGCGAAGGCTGCAATTAATATCAGCTAATTATTTTTTAAAAGACGAAAATTTGGTACATCTATTAATTAAGTTATATGCATCAATCATAATACAATACAAATAATCTCCAAGTAAGAATATACATAAAAATACAATTTGACTCTAGATTAGTCAAGTGATATACACTAATTACAATACAATACAAATAACTTTCAAATTATGATACACATAAAAATACAATCTGACTCGAACTTATAATCTCTTGTAAAAGAAGAAACACATCAACTATTATACTAATTATTTAATTAATTAAGTATACACATATTTAGTTAATTAAATTAATAATTATTTATCTTTTGGTAGATATCTAAGTAATTTTATCCTTATCTATAAGAGTATGAGTTCAAATTAGACTATACATCTCATGATATATCATTTAACTCTTAAAATGTATGAATTTTTACTTGCAAAAATTGTACTTGAGAATTTTTATTACTAAATATATATTATAAGATCAATAATAACACACATAAATACTCATAATTAAAGAGTTTTGAGCTGTGATGATTAGTATTACTTATATACCTTGAGGAGGCTCTTTTATTCTTGATGCAAAGTGCATAAATCTTAGGGAAATCCACATAAGATAATTTGTCCTTGCGAATTAAGAGAAGAAGATCAAATAATTAAAACCCATCAATTAATCAAATATGGTTAATAACTACTCAAATCTATATCAAGATATATATTATGTACACATACAAAGCTTTATCTATGTCTGATAAGGTGATTTCAGATTCAGCCACGAAGGTGGAAAGCAAATCATAGAAATAATTAGGACTGCAACTAAAATCTCCTTTCATTTCATACATTGCTATAAGAAAGTAATCTACCATATCCTTTAACAAAAATCTAATGCAAAGCAATCAACAACATTAATATATATACATGATCGGTAAATAAATAAAAGAAAAATAGATCAATTGTTAAGCACTAAACCTCTTGTTCAATCGAGTGGATCATATAGAGGAGTTATGTGCTTTGATCCTCCTATTTGAAATGATTGGATAAGAGATGTAACAACCCATACCTCCATTGGGAGTCAGGGTACCGTAAGAACTTATATTCCTAGCACGAAAAATACAACAAACTTCTATCTCCAAATTAAAATAAGTACATCCAAGCGTAGTGTTCACATCCCTCGGCTGTGAGGGTTAACCATTACATCTATTTAAAATCAAGAAAACATCTAATTAAAGTTTGTGTAATTCATCCTTTCTTACACGTGCATCATAGAGAACACTATCTCTCCTCACCCAGATCGGCTCCCAGAGTTTGTTTGTTCTATTGTTAATCTTATTACTACTTCCAAACAACATCACTTTCACCCTCATAGAGAATTTTGTCTCTGCTCACCTAGATTTGCCTCCTAGAATTTTATATTTATTTATTTTTAATTTCTTTCTAGTTCGTTTCCTTGTCTCTACTCACCAATACCACCATTTCCCAAACAGACATCAAGAGAATTAAATACAAAAGATAACAGAATAATAATTTGCAAACAGAGATAAGATTCCAAGCACTATTTCCCTCTTTTTTTATTTCCTATCCCCCTGTTCCCATCCTCTCAATTTTCCTCCTATGTTTCTAGCATATCTCCTCTGTCCTCTCCTCATAGCTATCCATACAATAATTCCATCATTTCATCCGATCTTCTATTTATCCTTAGATCTCACTCTCCATTTTTTTTGTTTTTACTCTTGGTTCTAATCTGATTTCAAGAAAATTTCACTATTCCCAAATCAACTCATTTCTTCCCAAAAAATATCTCAAAGAATTTAGAAGATAAATTTTACTTAAGTGGTGGAGTCAAATTTCATTGACCTTTGTTCTCAATGACGACATTAATATGATTGACGGACTCCTCACTTGTTCCGCTCCCGATTCCACCGCTAGTTGATTAATCTTATTAAAGAAATCACACATAAACTTCCTCTCAGTTTACACTAGTAGTGATTTTTCTTCCTCTCCCTCTTCTCCTGCAACCCGATGTCCTCTTTTAAAGTGAAGAAGGAACCATCGGAACCATTGAGGATGGCAAAAAAATCCCTAAATTAAATGGAGATTACAAAATAGTTTTTTATAATTGAGGCATATTCAATATTTCTACTTTTAATAATTAAGGTAGACATTAATAACATCTTCTTAAATATAATTATACATTACTTTTTGAAAAGAAGATTTTTATCTCTTTAATTGCTTAAGTAGTAATCAAAATTTAAAATTTTAAAGACAAATGAAGAAAAGAAATCTCTAAACTTTGACTTCTAATAAGCATTCAATTCTTTAAATTTAGATATTCTTTAAGTCTAATCTTATAATAGTTTTTTAATAGAGAACATAATGAAAATAATATTAAAATTCTAAAATATTTGATTACATAAGTTCAAAATAATAAAAATAAGTTTTTTATCTCTTTAATTTTAAATTTTCAAGACTAATATAGAAAGAAATCTCTAAATTTTGACTCTTAGTAAGTATTAAATTCTTTATATTTAGAAATTTTTAAGTATAATCTTGTAATAATTCTTTTGAAGATTACATACTTTAAAATGAAAAATAATGTTAAAACTCTAAAATATTTGATTACATAAGTTTAAAAGTAGATTATGACACTCCCATTTTTTTTTCTTCCTTGATTCTTTTGGCTTTTCTTTCATTCTTTCTTAAATGCTATGATTTATATTTATGATGCAATATTTAGATAGAAAACAATAAGATAGCTTTTTTAAAATATAAAATTAGCTATATTAATTTCTTCACCACAATATAATTTCTTCATAATTTTATCCTCACATTTGTTATTGTGTTATAATGTGATCAATTTTAGGTGATCTAGAAATATAAGAAGAGTTAGAAAATAATTAGGGGAAAGAGGAGGGAAAATATAAGGAAATTAAATAGGAAAACAAGAGTTAGACTGGTCTCTTTTTTTCCCTAATGCATAATGCACAACTAGGTAGTAATTATAAAATAGATTCATTATAAGAAGTCATATTCTTCCAATGATTCCTCAGTTTTAAACCACGAACTAACTCAAATCACATATTTGACTTTCTATGAAATTACCTCTTTAACCTATAAAACAAAAAAACATAAAAGTGCAATCTGAATTAAATGTCTAAAAGTATATAAGTGTACTTACATTAAGCAGTATTAAATCTATGTTGTTCACTTGATTCTATTTTTAATTTTTGTGTAATTACTAGTAATCCTTTACATGTTGAATTAGTTATATATTCATTAATTTTATTTTTGAACCACTTATATTTTTAGCTTGAATTCATTGAATGAAATTTTATTTCAAAATCCTTTATATATAGGAAGATCAATTAGAATTTTGTTCTCAAAGAACATAAATAAGAGAGTTCAAATATTAAAATTGTGATATATTGTTAATTTATAAAATATGGGAGAAATGTAGCAATTAAATTTCTTAAGAAAATGATGAAGCTTGTTTAGAAATTAAAGCAAATGGGACAATGAGATACATATACAAATATTTTAACTTCTAATACTATACTATACTATATCTATTTTTACAATATAGTTTTTCAATAAGTAGTGTAATTTGACCCACAACCTAAAATTTCTATGTAATTTCTTCATTTACAAATTAAAAATATATACATATATATGAGGTTAATTTCTATTGTTGTTGGAAATATATATATATTTTGAAATTTTTTGTGGTACAGTTTGAGAGAAGGATTATGGCTAATGCTAGAACTAAATGAAGCAAAAGTTGTTGAATGATATATGTTTAGTTTCCTTTATGAGTTGATGGTAAGAACTAAAAACTTATAAGTATGTAGTAACACAAAAATATGTAAGGAATAAAAATATGAGTTACAAGAAATATCTTATCATCACTCTCTAATCACTCTCTCATATAATGCTTTACATACCAGTTGAATTTTTTTAACTGATCTGGAATCAACCAAGGAAATGTGTTAAAAAGTTCTATTGCTAAGCATTAATTTAGATGGCATATTGATGATTCACAAGATAGAAAAATACCATAACCAATCCAAAGTGATTTACAAGATATAGAAAATATCATAATCAAACAATAGAGTTAAAATAATATAAGGGTGTTCTCGATTTATAGTGAACTCTTTAAAAGAATGCCTTTCACTCTTTTAGTACCATGTATATGATATAAAGTCTATAAACAAGAAACAGTTTGTTTAATCTCCAATCCAAGAAGATGTTTTGAGCTAATGCTAATCCTAAATCAACATATCATCTTTATATTAAGATCCTAAGATAGCCGAATCAATGCTCAAAAGCTTTAACCCCCAAATAAAATGAAAAGTAAATCATTGTTATCATCACCATTATACATTTAAGTTTTTTAGATAGGTAAGTTGAGCCACAAATTAAAGTTACCTATCCTTGTGTGAAAACAGCTTCGGAATCTTATATTATTTTATAAAACATAAACAAGGTGCCATATCCTATTAGATTTAGGTATGACAACTCAGGAAACTTATACCTAAATATAACTTCTACAACGGGTTCTTTGGAGCAATGAACCAAACATTAGCAGCAGAGAGAATATTTAAGCATAACAAACTAACCTACCATAGCAGAGTTGGCCAAGAACCACCATTATGGTAAGACCAAGGCCTGTATTAGAAGGAAATGTAGTGAGAAATGTTGAAGATAATAGGCATGTTTAAATTTAACTCAATTTAATCACGACATCACCACCAACATAAAAAAAAAGTTAGAGTTTAATTTGTTTTCCATGAAAAAGAAATACTTATTATAACCTGCAAAGAATTTATTGGTATTGATTTTTAGAAGCTTTCATCCACCCCATCTGCCCAACAAAAGAAAATATAATTACTTTATAATATTGTTATTGAAAGAGATGAAAATAGATAAAATACTAATAGTGAAAAATTAAATATTGAAGTTAACTTTTATAAATTAAATAAAGGATAATAATTACTTTAGTTAAGTTACAGTAATTAAAGAAAAATATAAATCTTATTTTATTTTTAATTAATTTAAAATTAAACTGAATTAGTTAAAAAGAAACAGTATTTGTTACAATAGCAAAATACTCAAGAGTAATATTCTCCATTTACTAGAACTATTCAAATTAAAAGATTAAAGAATTAAAAAAAATAAATAAGAATCAAATTAATTAAGTTGTAAGAAGGAAGAGTACCTTAATTTAAAGGAGTGCGTTTGTACTTGCAAGGGGTGGTGCTAGCTTTCAACTACATCGCCATACATACCCCATTCAGTGAATAATAATAATAATTATTATTATTATTATAATAAAGATTTTAAAATAAAAATCTACAACATTTAATATTTGAAAAAAGAGTTTTACTTTTTATTAAAATATAAACTTTACATCTTCAATGAAACTTAAACTTGTAAATATTAAATAAAACACAAAAATTTTAACTACTACCATATCGTTATAATTTATTATAATTGTTAATAGCTATAATTATGAGCCGGCAGAACAGATTTTCAATATATATAAAAATAAAATTTTGCAAAATATGTAAAATAAAATATTACCTCAAGAAGGATGTTTATTTTTTCCTTCATAAGTAAGAAGTCATTTTTGATTGCATCCACTGCCGCTATGCACCTTTGTTGAAAAAAAAGTTTTCAAAAATAAAAAAAAACTCAATAAAGAAATATATTAAAAATATCTAAAATAAAAAATAAGTACGAAATTTATTTACTACATGAATATATAAAGACTGCTAATTGATTTATTACGTCAATTATGTATGAAAGCTTACCCTTCCTTACTCTTTTCATTAGATACCTTGATGAATTCCTCACATTTCATTGTCATTCGACAAGCACCAAGGCTGCAATTAATATCAACTAATTTTTTTTAAAATAAAAAATGTGTAAATCTATTGATTAAGTGTTATACATCAATCATAACGCAATACAAATAATCTCCAAGTAAGAATACACACAAAAGTGCAGTTTGACTCGAGATTAATTAGGTGATATACATTAATTGGAGTACAATACAAGTAACTTTCAAATGATGATATCTGAAAGTACAATCTGACTCGAACTTATGATTTCTTGTAAAAGAAGACATGCATCAACTATTCAACTAATTAAATAATTAATTAAGGATACACATATACCAAACACACACATATATATATATCCTACTAATAGATATTTGGTTAATTAAATTATTAATTACTTATCTATTGGGTGCATATCTATGTACTTTTATCCTTATCTATAAGAGTATGAATTCAAATCAGATTATACATCTCATGACATATAATTTATTGGCTAAATTGTATAAATTTTTACTAATAAAATTTGTACTTGAGAATTTTTATTACTAAATATATATTATAAGATCAATAATAACACAGATAAATACCCCAAATTAAAGAGTTTTGTGATGTGATGATTAGTATTAATTATATACCCTGAGGAGACTCCTTTAATCTTGAAGCAAAGTTCATAAATTTTAGAAAAATATGTATCAGACACTTTGTCTCTGTAAATTAAGAGAAGAAAACCAAATAATCAAAACCCATTAACTAGTCAAACGTGGTTAATAACTACTCAAATCTATATCGAGAGATATATTATCTACACATATAATGTTTTAGTCAAGTTTGATAAGGTGATTTCAAATTCAACTACAAAGGTGGAGTGCATATCAGATAAATAATTAAGATCTCAACCAAGTACTCCTTTCATTTCATATGCTATTCCAAAAAAGTGATCTAACATACCTTTTAAAAAAAATCAAATGCAAATCAATCAATAATATCGATATATATACATGATTTGTAAATAGATATAAAAAAAATAGATAAGATGTTAAACACTAAACCTCTTGTTGCATTTGATGGATCTTGTCAAGGAACTGCGTGCTTCGATTCACCCTATTCGAAACGATTGGAGAAGAGAAAAATGGTTTTGTTGAGAGATGGGAGATTATTATTATTTTTGAATCTGCAATGCTCATCGAAGTGGCGGAGAGTTATAAGGAGTTTAGTATTTATAATAAATTGCTAATAATCTAGGTCATTTCTAGTGATTGATATTTAGGTTATCAATATCCTATGCATTAATAAACTTACATATTTTTGTATTTCGTGTTTCGAGTTTGGATTAATCTTGCCAACAGTTTTATGAGAAGAAATATTTTCTTTTAAAAAAATAAGAGTTTAATTTAATTCATTTATAATATTGTATAAACGACAAAAATGGGTTTTCTCCAAATAAATTACTTCAACTGATAAAAGGCATTATATTGGTACCTTTGAGAATGGTTAATTGCTATTAAAAATTAGACAATAGATGATAAAATTTTATCAGCAGATTTATATTGTCACTAAAAGTCAAAATGTTACAAAGTAAATTTGCAGCAAAAAGAGGAAGCCATGTATCAATTTCATGCACAACCTGTTCATTTTTCTATTTGAAAAAAAAACATTAATTAACTTTTATTTTGACAAAAAGAAGTACAAAAGAAATAAAAAATAAAATAGTTTATCTATATGTTCTAAAACCTAAAGAAAATTCAATCTCCTTTGTTGTAAGACCCTAAAACTTCTATTTCTCTGTTACTTGCATCTCATTGAAATCATCACCATCACCTCTCGTTATTCATTGAAGTATTAGTTTTCCTTATCAGTCATTAAATATTGTATTTTAAATAGTATATTTACATTACTTAATTCACTCATTTGTATGAGATTAAATTATTTATTCAAGTTAAATGATATCTTATTATTTGACTGAAGTACAAATTTAACCGTCTTTTTTTCTAGTATTGTATAAGTCAGTAAACAATGTAAGTTACTACAATAACATCCAATACAACATATACTATTTCCTTTTTAAAAAAATCATGGATAAAAACCATTCTGCTTAAGCAAGTGAACAAAAAATTTAGACTCATGAACAACTATATATCTTTCAAAAGTCTTGGCTACATATCTAGCTATGTTATATACTATCTTATTACACTTTTAGATCCAATTAAGAAGAAGAGAAACAAAATGTGGAATGAAAGTTACTTTTAAATCCAACTAAAAATTAGACAATAAACGACACAAATTTAGCGGGTGATAGAGGTTGTCACTAAAAGTCAAAATGTCACTAAGTAAATAAATATACAGCAGATAAAGGAACCCACTTGTTCATTTCATGCACAATCTATCAATTTCTTTGGAAAAAAAATTATTTAACTTTTATATCGGCAAAATAAATACATAAGAAGTTGGAAATAAAATAGTTCATCTTTATGTACTCAGACCTAAAGAAAATTTGATCTCTTCTACTATAAGACATCAAAGCTTCTATCTTTGTATTAGTTGCATCTCATTGCAGTCGCCATCAATCACCTCTCATTTTTTATTAATGCATCAGTTCTCCTGATCAATTGTCAAAACACTGTATTTTTAATAGTAAATGTACATAATTTTATTCATTCATCTGTATGAGATTAAATAATTCATTCAAGTTAAGTTCTACTTTGTTATTTCATTGACCTACAAAATTAGACATATTTTTTTATAGTACGGTATTAGTTTATGTAATATAAGTCAATACAATAACAATGATTACAACATTTACTTTTTTTTTTTAGAAAATGTCATCATCCATAAATAGTAAAAGTCATTTTTGTAAAAATTTGTCCTGAGAGAAACAAACCCAGCCCACCTGCTTCTTAGAATCAGGAAGAGCCAAAATGATGTCATTTTCGGAAACCCCAAAAAAGACGCCAATTTGACATGAAGGAAGGAAAAATATAGGCATGTGAAATGACGTTGTCTAGAGAGCATCAAACCGATGCCGTTTTGGTGACAGAAAAAGAAACACAAAATTATGGCAACCAGAGGCGTGTACACCTCTAGCCATCGAAGAAGAAGAGGAAGAAGAGGCATATATGCCTCTTCCCTCCACTGAAGAGAGCGAGCCACGGAGAGGAGAGATCATATGCATGAAGAGAAAGAGAGCTGTATATAGAGAGAAAAAATAAATCAGAGAAGAAGACTAGTGTGCAGCGAAAAGGGTCATCCGCTGTGCAGAACTATATGCCAGATCTGAGAGACTGGTCCATCTGCATTGAAAAAAAGAAGCCAAAAAATGAATAGTGCAACACTATGCAGTGGGAGAAGGAGACCCGCGCGACACTCAGGTGCGACTTCACAATCTGTGACTGGTTCCACAAGATCCGTGCTAGAGTTGGATGCACGAATGGTTCTGTGGTGAACTCCAGCTGAAATGTAGTAGTTCGTGACTGGTTGTGGTGGCGTGTGCCGATTCTGATGGCCGCACGTGAGGCGGTGGGTGATACTCCAGCAGCGATGCATGGTGAACTAGGAGCACACGCGTGGTGACGCGTGGCAACTCCGGTGAGTGGGATCGTGTGCCCAAGGTAAAACTAGTTTTGTTGGGTTCGTTTCTAAAAATCTTTCATTGTTTAATACGCAAGTTATGTATTTGTGAATGAGGAAATTAACCAAGTGATAGTGATGATTTTGAGGAGAGTATAGACTCAAGTAAATAAGGATTCTGACATTTTTATCCAATTCGACTATAGGTAAGGGATTGGGTTAGTCTCATTCAGAGGCCCCCATGTTTTTATGAAACCTTATTTTCCATTGAGATGTCTTGTTTATAGACTTTAGGAACTGTTCACGTTTTTTACTACAGGTTCTGTGAACTCATCATATTCGTAAGTGCACAATTGGAAACCTACAAGATGTTGTGTATGATGTATAATTGTGTATTCATAGTTACTTATATGTAGATGCAGATTTTATGCATGCTAATTATCGAGTTATAAATGTGTGTGACGCATATATATATAGATGTATAATTGTAGGTTGTGCAACGAGTTTACGTATGAGTGTACAATTTGTATGTGTCTACTTATAGAATGCATATATGCCTTGTGTGAACATACAAGTATATTTATGTTGTATGTGTTGCGTGTTTATATATATACTTATTTGAGTCAATAAATGTGCATATAAATTGTATATATTGTGCTTGTTGTATAGGCTTGTTGATGCATAATATATATATGATATATAAGTAGGTGCATGTCTGAGTAGGTCATCTAGTGGCGAATCTGATCAGTAATGGAATAACATAAGAATTTTTAAAAGATGGAAAAATCGATTTAACCAGTATCATAAGGGGGTGTGTGTGTAGCTTTTTGGCGTATGATCGTGGTGAACCCTACCCGTGGATATGGCTTCAAGCAGACGTGGCAAAACAATAAGAACTAATAACTGTATGCTATGTACTACAAACTGTGAACTGAACTGTAACGTATTCACGTGGTAGATGGGATCCTTACTGCCTTTATTGATGCCGATGGAAACAACATTGCACGGTGAAACTATTTTTAATAAAACATAAGCTAATAGGAAGTCATGAGTGAAGTTTACGATACTGAAATACTGAATTGATATCTATTGAACTGTTTACTGCTTAAATTGTGATACTGATATCGAATTATGCTATTTATGAAACTATTATGCCCTGAGTTATGATACTGAAATAAGAAATTCTGAATGGTTACTGAATGAACTGATTTAGAAAATTTAGTGATTGAGTGTGTACATGCCTTTGTTATGGCCACTACCCCTTTTCCATATTGAGACCGTGAAGCTCACCACAATTCACACCCCCCAATGCAGATTAGTCTAGATCAAGAGTAAGTTCAAGGTCAAAGGAAGACTTTGAAGAATCTTTAGTAACAGTTAGAGATCATTTTGTAAAGTTAGTTAATTATATGATAGCGATATAATGTAAAGAATCTTGTAAGCCTCATGTCTTGTAATTCCATATAGGGATGATAGAATCTTAGGTTTTCATTTATTTCTGTGTAAATTTATCAAGCTATATGTGTGGAGTAACACTCATTTCTCCACGAAGAAGGTCATTTTGCTCAAGCAAGTCAATAAAAAACTTAGGCTCATGAATAAATATATATCTTTCAATAAACCTTGCTACATTTCTTGCTAAGTTATGTACTATTCGATTAAACTTTTTAATCTAACTAAGAAAAAAAGAAACAAAATATGGAATGAAAGCCTAAACATCCTCAAGTAACAACCCTAACTTCAGAAAAATATTCATGAAGTATAAAATTTGTATCTGGTACCTTTAATAAGGGTCCTATTACAGGTAGAAATTAGACTATAGATGATATAATTTTAGTGGTTGATTCAGACTGTCACAAAAGTTCAAATGTTGCTAGGTAATATGCGACGAATAAAGGAACTCATGTGTCCATTTCGTGCCCACCCTATCTATTTCTTTACTTGATAAAAAAACTTGTTTAACTATTGCATCAACAAGAAGAAGTACCAAAAAAAAATTTAAAAAAAAATAGTTCAACTTTATCTTAAAACCTAAAGAAAATATGATCTACTTTGTTGCAAAATACCAAAGCTTTTATCTTTATGTTGGTTGCATTTCATTGTAGTCACCATCAATTGCCTCTAATTATTCACTAAAGCATCAATTCTCATAAGTTGTCGTCAAATACTATATTTTAAACAATAAATATATATAATTCAATTCATTTATTTATTATAAAATTATAATTCATTCAAATTAGGTTCTACTTTATTATTTGATTGAAGTATAAATTTAGTAGTATTTGTTTTTAGTACTGAATCAACTATGATTTTTTTAAGGAAAAATCATTATTCATTAATAATAAAAAACATCATGCTCAAGTAACTAAAGCAAAAACTGAGGAGGTTCATGAACAGTTTATCTATCTTTTAGAAGTCTTTACTCATCTCTAGCTAAGCAATGTATTATTCTTCTAATACTTTTGAATCCAACTAAGAAGAAAGGAAAGAAAATGCAGAATGAAAGCTTAAACATCCTCAAGTAATAACCTAAACTCAGAGAAATATTCACAAAGTATAAAATTTATACTTGGTACAAAATTTGCCATATAACTAAGTAAAATAAAATCTATACTACATTAAATTTTAGGACAAAAAATTTGTCTCTTAGTGTGACGTAACATTAAAAAAAAAAGAAAACACTAAAACCTTAAGATTTAGATGTAGCACTGCAGTTTTAGAGCATTATTAAGACCTAATACATGGAAACCTCATAGTTGTCTTAAGATAGGTCAAAGACACGAGAACAATTTTAAAACCCCACACAACCTTTTGGCAAAGCTATCTTGTAACCTCATAGGTATCTCAAAATAACTCTAGAAGCCAAAAGTTTTCTTATCCTAAACTACCCTTGAACCTTAGCATTGTTTATCCCAAATTTGGTAACGAGTCCTAAAGCACTACACAAGGACCCATGAGTTTCCCAAATTTGTGTTAATTTAAAAGAGTGGGCTTGCGCTTGCAATGGGTGGTGCTTGTTTCCAACTGCATCAACATTCATACCCCATTCAGTGAAAATAAGTAATAATAATAATAATAATAACAACAATAATAATAATAATAAAGATTTTCAAATCAAAATCAATAATGTTTTATATTTAAAAAAAATAGTTTTATTTTTTATTAAAATGTAAACTTTACATCTTTAGTGAAACTTAAACTCGTAAATCTTAAATAAAATACAAAAGTTTTAACAACTACCATATTGTTATAATTCATTATAATTGTTAATAGCTATAATTATGTAGTCAATAAAATAGGTTTTCAATTAAGTAAAACTCATTCTGTATAATTCTACAAATTTAAATTCAGTTAAAATTGTCATAAAATCCATAAGAGAAAAAAATATATATGAAAATAAAATTTTACAAAATATATAAAATAAAATATTACCTTAAGAAGGATTTTTATTTTTTTCTCCATCAATGTGAATTCATTTTTGATTACATCCAATGCCACTACGCACCTTTTTTTAAAGAAAAAAATTAAAAAAAATAAAGAAAAAAAAACACAATAAAGAGATATGTTAATTGATTTATGATGTCAATTATGTATGAAAGCTTACCCTTTCTTACTCTCTTCATCAGATGCTTTGATGAATTCCTCACATTTCAGTGTCATTCGACAAGCAGCAAGGCTGCAATTAAAATAAGCTAATTATTTTTTTAAAATAAAAATTGTGCAAATCTATTGATTAAGTTATATATATCAATCATAACACAATACGAATAATCTTCAAGTAAGAATGCACACAAAAGTATAGTTTCACACGAGATTAATTATGGAAAATACACTACTTGCAATTCAATATAAGTAACTTTCAAATGATAATACAGACGAAAGTATAATCTGACTCGAACTTATGATCTCTTATAAAAGAAGAAATGCATCAATTATTAAACTAATTAATTAATTAATTAAGTATACACATATACCAGTCAAATATATATATATATATATTCGGCTAATAGATATTTTGTTAATTAAATTATTAATTATTTATCTATTGGGTGGATGCCTATGTACTTTTATCCTTATCTATAAGAGTATGAGTTCAAATCAAACTATACATCTTATGATATATCATTTAACTATTAAAATGTATGAATTTTTACAAACAAAAATTGTACTTGAGAATTTTTATTATTAAATACATATTATAAGATCAATAATAACACACATAAAGACTCCAAATTAAAGAGTTTTGAGTTGTGATGATTAATATTAATTATATACCTTCAGGAGGCTCCTTTGATGTTGAAACAAAGTTCATAAATGTTAGGAAAATTTGCACCAGATACTTTGTCCCTGCAAATTAAGAGAAGAAGACTAAATAATTAAAACCCATTAACTAATCAAACGTGGTTAATAACTACTTAGATCTATATCGAGATAGATATTATGTACACATATAAAGCTTTAGCTATATCTGATAAGGTAATTTTAGATTCAACTAGGAAGGTGGAAAGCATATTAGAGAAATAATTAGGACTGCAATTAGGTACTCCTTTCATTTTAGATGCTATTCCAAAAAAGTAATCAACCATACTCTTTAACAAAAATCGAACGCAAATCAATCAACAATATTGATATATATATATGATTGGTAAACAGATAAGTGAAAAATAAATAAGATATTGAGCATTAAACATCTTGTTCTATTGAGTGGATCATGTCGAGGAGCTGTGTGCTTCGATCCATCC
The DNA here is from genome assembly GCF_054855325.1 of Carica papaya. NCBI lineage: Eukaryota > Viridiplantae > Streptophyta > Magnoliopsida > Brassicales > Caricaceae > Carica > Carica papaya. The sequence continues at coordinate 17,967,091 of NC_142317.1, forward strand.
TATTCGAAATGATTAGAGAAGAGAAAAATGGTTTTGCTGAGAGGAGAGAGATTGTTTTTTATTTTTTTGAATTTACAGTGCTACCGAAGTGGCAGAGAGTTATAATGAGTTTTGTATTTATAATAGATTTCTAATAATCTAGTGATTAATACTTAGGTTATCAATATTGTATGCATTAATGAACCAGCATATTTTTAAATTTTGTGTTCTGAGTTTTGATTAATCTTGCGAACAGTTTTATGAGAAAAACTATTTTGTTTAAAAAAGAAGAGTTTAATTTAATCCATTTTAATGTTGTATAAACAACAAAGATGGTTTTTCTCTGAATAAATTACTTCAACTTATAGAAGGCATTATATTGGCACCATTGAGAACAGTTAATTACTGTTAAAAATTAGACAATAGACAATAAAATTTTACCAACGAATTTATAGTCATAAAAAGTAAAAATGTCGCAACGTAAATTTGCGGCAAATAGAGGAAACCACTTATCCATTTTATGCACAACCCGTCCATTTCTTTATTTGAAAAAAAAATTATTTAACTTTTATATTGACAAAAAGAAGTACAAAAGAAACCAGAAATAAAATAGTTTACCTTTATGTTCTAAAATCTAAAGAAAATTCAATCTCCTCTGTTGCAAAACACCAAAACTTCTCTCTCTTTGTTAGTTGCATCTTATTGCAGTCATCACCCATCATCTCTCATCATTCATTGAAGTATCAATTTTCCTTATCAGTCGTTAAATACTGTATTTTAAATAGTAAATTTACATTACTTGATTCGCTCATTTGTATGAAATTAATTTTTTTAATTTAAATCATACTTTATTATTTGACAGAACTACAAATTTAGCCGTGTTTCTTTCTAGCATTGTTTCTCAGCAAACAATGTAGGTCAGTACAATAACATCCAATATAACATTTACTTTTTCCTTTTTAAAAAAAATCATGGATAAAAACCATTCTTCTTAAACAAGTGAACAAAAAACTATGACTCATGAATAACTATATATCTTTCAAAAGTCCTTATTACATCTCTGGCTATGTTATATACTATCTGATTACACGTTTACGCCCAATTAAGAAAAAGAGAAAGAAAATGTTGAATGAAAGCTACTTTTAAATACAACTAAAAATTAGACAATAAATGACACAATTTTAGCGCACGATAGAGGTTGTCACTAAAAGTCAAATTAATAAAATTCTTTAAACATTATTCCCTCATGGAAATTTTTCCTATTATTAAGTGTTTTAACTCGGCTGTTTTCTCCAACTAGCTAAACCTAAGAAAGAAATTTGTATTCGAGAGATTCCGGTAGTCCGAGACTTCCCGGATGTGCTCCCGGATGAACTACCTAGATTGCCAGTGGACAGAGAAGTTGAATTCACCATAGATCTTCAACCAGGTACCCAGCTTATTTCGGTTGCGCCTTACTGCATGAGTTTTGTTGAGATGGAGGAGTTAAGAAAACATATCAATGAATTGCAGGATAGTGAATTCGTCCAACATAGTGTATCCCTTTGGGATGCCAGAGTCACATTTGTAAGGAAGGAGGATGAGATGTTAAGGTTATGTATTGACTATAAAGGACTGAACAGGGCCACAATCAAGAACAAGTACCCCCTCCCCCAGGATTGATGACCTTTTTGATAAGTTACAGGGTGTCCAGGTCTTTTCCAAAATAGATATGCATTCAGGTTACCATCAGGTAAAGATCAAGGTAGAAAACATTCCCAAAATAGCCTTTCGAACCAAGTATGGACACTATGAGCTCTTGGTCATGCCATTTAAACTAACCAACGCACCAGCCATCTTCATGGATTTGATGAACAGGGTTTTCAGATAATTCCTGGATCAGTTCTCATTATATTTATCGATGACATCTTGGTCTATTCAAAAAGCAGAGAAGAACATGCTCACCATCTGACTTAGGTTTTGCAGGTTCTCAAAGAAACGAAGTTGTTTGCAAAGTTGAATAACTGTAGGTTCTGGCTCAAGCAGACTACCTTCCTAGAGCACATCATATTAAGGGATGGAGTGTCAGTGAATCCTGAAAAAGTTGAGGCAGTGCTCGGTTGGGAAAAATTAACCTCGGTCAAAGAAATTCATAGCTTTTGGGAATGATAAGTTATTACCGCAGATTTGTGGAAGGATTTTCTAGTCTAGCTACTCCTTTGACTCGGCTCACAAAGAAGAATCTCAAGTTTGAGTGGAACGAGGATTGTGAAAGGAGTTTTTTAGAGCTAAAGAAGCAGTTGACTACCACACCTGTGTTGGCCTTACCGAATGGGACAGAGAATATACAGTTTATAGTGTTCCCTCCTACCTGGGGTTGGGTTGTGTTCTGATGCAGCATGGAAAGGTCATAGCTTATGGGTCTAGACAGTTGAAGAGTCATGAGAAAAACTACCCCACCTATGACTTAGAACTTGCCACGATTATCCACGCCTTGATGACTTAGTGCCATTACTTGTATAGGGAGACCTTTTAGATCTATACTGACCATAAGAGGTTAAAACACATATTCACTTAAAAGGATCTCAACATGCATAAGAGATGATGGATAGAACTCCTCAAAGAGTACGATTGCAACATTTTTTATCACCCGGGTAAGGACAACGTGGTAGCTGACGCACTTAGCAGAAAAAGTGCAGGTATATTAGCTCACCTAATGGTTTCATAATGCAGGGCCGCACAACAGGTATAACTTCAGGACCTGAAGAGAGTCACATGTTTGACCCACCTGACTGTTCAACCTGAGTTGATCTAGAAAATAAAGGAAGCCCAATCTGCTAATTTCACCCTAGCTGCCCTCAAGAAAGATGCAGAATAGGGAGTTAATTTAGAAATTTGAGTCTTTGTCAATGGATTGCTTAGATTTTAGGATATCGTGTGTGTTCTAGGTGACAGTGAGCTAAAAAAGAGACATTATGACAGAGGCCCATAGCTCAAAGTTTGCAATGCATCCTAGAAGTACTAAGATGTATCAAAGTATGCGACCCCGATTTTGACCCCGATTTTAGTGGAATGGGATGAAAAGAGATGTGGTTGACTTTTTTTCTAAGTGTTTGGTATGTCAGCAAGTCAAGGCAGAGCATCAATGCTCAGGTGGGCTACTTCAGCCGTTGCCAATTCTGGAGTGGAAGTGGGAAAATATCACAATGAATTTTGTAACAGGATTGCCTAGGGGACGCTCAGGACATGATGCCATTTGGGTAATCGTTGATTGGCTCACCAAGTCTTCCCACTTCTTAGCCATCAGGATGACCGAACCCTTGGACAAGGTAGCAAGAATATATATCCGGGAGATAGTCAGGTTACATGGAGTGCTAATGACAGTAATGTCCAACAGGGACCCCAGGTGCACTTTTCGGTTCTGGCCTAGTTTTCAGCAGGCCATGGGAATGAAACTGTCCCTTAATACTGCATTCCACCCTTATACTGATGGACAATTAGAAAGGATGATCCACACACTAGAGAATATGCTCTGAGCTTGTTTTCTTGGCTTTGGGGGCCATTGGTATGATCATTTACCCCTAATAGAGTTTGCCTACAATAATAGCTACCAAGTAAGTATCCGCATGGCTCCGTATGAGGCATTGTATGGCCACCCATGCAGATCACCGATCTATTGGGAAGAGGTGGGTGATAAAAAATTGTTCGGTCCAGATCTTGTGGAGGAGACTATAACTAAAATAGTTAGGATCAAGAAGAACATCCAGACGACTTAGAGCATGCAGAAGAGTTATGCGGATACTCGGAGGAGGGATTTGGAATTTGACAAAGGTGATTGGGTCTTCCTTAAGGTCACTACACACTGGCAATGCCTCCATAACTTTCTAGGTTCCATAATATGTTTCATGTGTCCATGCAATGCAAGTACAAACCCGAATTCCTCTCATATCTTGGCCCACGAGTCTCCTTCACTCAAGGAGGATCCGTCCTACGAGGAGGTACTAGTCGGTATTGTGGACCGAAAGAGTAGAGTACTTCGCAACTAGGAAATTCCCTTCGTTAAGGTCCTATGGCAGAATCACGCACAGGGAGAGGCCACATGGGAGCTAGAATAAGACTTTAGAGCCTAGTATCCCTAACTGTTTGATTGAGTGAGGGAGAGATAAATTTGAGGGACTAAACTTCTTTTAAGGATGGGAGAGTTATAATACCCAGAATTAATTTTAAAATACTTAAAATTAATGTATAAAATATAATTTTTAAATTTATAAATTTTTATTTAATGTAAAAATTAAGAAAAATAGGTGGAGGATGAAATAGAAAATAATTTTGGGAAAAAGGGGTGAAAACTTGGGTTATGAGGGTATTTTTGAAAGAAAAATTAGAAACTAGGGGTCAAAATATAATTTAGAAAAAATGTACCACGTAAGACAGCCCAGTCAGCAGCCTCGATGAATCGTAGCACGCCGCGTGGAGAAAAAGAATCAGTCACCGAGAAGGGAGCCAACCGTCACCCGCCGCTGTGCTAGAGCCATCTCCGACCGCAAACAAAGGTAAAAATTCATCCAATCCCTCGAAATTTGAATTTGAACACCCCCATGGCCAAATCAGAGTAAAAGAATAGGCAGATGAGCCAGAAACTGCGGGTAAAGCCCGTTGCCGCCGCTGCGAGAAAAATAAAAAATTTCCTCTGATGAGGTCCTTCCTGATTCTCGTTTTGTGCAATTTTTCCACTATTGTATTCACCATTTTTTTTCACAGGTTGGCCAAAGAAAAATGCCCAATTACGAAGATGAGCCGGTGGAGCCGCTGTACTAGAAAACCCTGCCATTGGAAGCTTCTATTTTTTGACTTTGTTTGGCCAACCGAGGCCCCTTAACGTGTTTTCTTGTAGAGATGAGTACAAAACTGGCTTAAATCAGTTAAAACTGGCCAAAAAAGGCAAGCCCGAGGTAAATCACCGTTGTAAGCAGTGCGCCGGAGCACGTCGACACCACCGTGCCAGAATTTTAAAATTGGCCAGAAAGGGTTTGTAACACCGATTTTAGGTTTTTTGGGGGTATTTCAGGTATTTGGAGCGTGTTTTAATCTCTAAAGAAAAATTCATGGAACCCGAGGATCGCCAGTAGGCGCAGTTGAAAGCTTAGCATTTCAGACATCGATTTGAGTAAGAATCCCTCACCTTATTACCTATTATAAAATTGAAGTTTAATTATAAATAATACAGTATTTTGCGTAATTTAAAAAATATCCATAATTAATTACAGGTTACAAATGGAGCCGAAACCAAATTTTTATTACTGTTTGTTATGTTTTAACTGATTGTTTGATTCCACAATTTTGAATGCACGATAATACACTGGAATTGGCAAGATGATTTGGTTGTATTTTCTTGATGAATGTATTACTTGTTTTTCTGTGATTATAGTTAAATTAGGAATCTGAAAATTAAATGTAAACGAAAAATTTCTTGATTAAGTGAATGGGTGAATAGTAACCTTACTGGATATTCTGAGAGATGGTGGATGGACTGAATACACAGGGAACCCTACCGTGAATGTTGCCTCATACCGAACGGGGTATCGAGGATTGGTATTTTGACACTCATACCGGACGGGGTATGGGGACAGCTCGTTTCACCCTCATACTATACGGGGTATTGAGGGATGGTATATTTGGTGCTCATACCGGATAGGGTATGACATCCCTATGGACCCCATAGATACCAGTAGGCAAGTAAAAGAGAAAGTTATTATTCCGAATGATTGAATATGAGATTATTATATTGGTTGTGTTATTGCCTCTATCTGTCAGTTTTAGAAATTTCACTATGGTAAGTATACAATAAATGATTTTATTTATGATAAATGAGTTTACTTAAATTAAGAGCTCCATTAGTTGTTTTCATAATTTTTACCAACCTTCATTTCTGTATCGGTAAGTAGTGTGACATTCTTACTGGGCTAGTGTAGCTCACTCTTTCATTAACTATTTCAGATCAAGAGGAGCAAGATCTAGATCTCTATCCACAAGAGGGTTGTGAATAGGATGTTCAATTGTTTACTTTTCATTCATTTCTTTGATTTTTCGTTGTTCTTTTAAAAGGGTCATTCCCATAGGCCTATTAGGTACTCTGAATTATTGTGTAAGGAATGTAAATCCTAACACTATTATTTCGTTCCCGCATTCAAATTTATTATTTATTTTCTTTTTAAGTTCTGGGTCGTTACAGCTAAGTTATGTGAATAGCTTGTTGAAAATTTTAATACTTTATTCTATTAAATATATTTAAGAATATGTTTAATATACTATTGAAATATAATTATCTCTTATAATATTATCCGGATTACTAAAAATATATAATATATTTAATTTATTAATATATAGACAGGTTTGTGAACTTGTAAACCAAATTCCTTCATATTTTAATTTGGCTCTTATACTTTAACATTTTGGGAACAAATTAAAATATGAAACAAAAAATTTATTAATTAATAAAGATGAAAATGAAGATGGTATCTATATATACACATATATATATTTATAGAGAAATATGATAGAATCAAGAAGGTGCAAAGGGGAAAGGTTAGAAACTTCAAAGAAGATACTTATAATTGGAAAATATGTAAATATATAATGTTTGTGTGTCTACATATATATATAACCCTCTTAATTTATCAATATATATATGTGTGTGCATGTGTATATAGATAATGTATGTACATATATCGCAATACTAATTGCGCTGAATATTATAATAATAAATTAACAATTCGTATAATCTTATAATATATTTTTATACATACACATAATTAATGCTGTTATACATACATACCAGGCAATAGCTTCATTGAAGCTGTTATCCGGTAGCCTTTGACAGAGGACGTGAAGATTGACGCCGGGACAAAACTCAGTGAGTAAACACAACCATCGATCACAAATGAATTTCATGTCTATTGATGCCACATATGATCTATGCCACATATGATTGCTCATACACCATCATATGTATGAATTATATGTTTATATATATATATACACACTTGTCAAGGCATGTGATGAAAAGAGTAAGGAGGGGTAAACTTTCATACATAATTGATGACGTCATAAATAAGATCAATTAGTGAATATAGTAAATGAATTTCATATTTATTTTTTATTGTACATATTATTTATATATTTTTTACTGAGTTTTTTTTTTTAAATTTTTAAAATTTTTTTTTGTAAAGGTGCATAGGAAGTGAATGCAACCAAGCATGAACTCTCAATAATGAAGGAAAAAATAAAAATCCTTCTTGGGGTAAAATTATATTTTATATATTTTATAAAATTTATTTTCATATATACATTTTTCTCTTATAGATTTCGTAAAAATTTTAATTAAATTTAAATTTACAGACTTATACAGTATAAAATATTCCATATTTTTAATAGAAATTAAACTCATAAATTTTAAATAGAACATAAGAGTTTTAACTACTATCATTTTGTTATAATTCGTTATAATTATCAATAGCTATAATTATGCAGCGGGCAAAACAGATTTCCAATGAAGTAAAACTCATGCTGTATAAGTATGCAAATTTAAATTCAGTTAAAATTTTCACAAAGTCCAAAAGAAAACAAATATATATGAAAATAAAATTTTACAGAATATATAAAATAAAATATTACCTTAAGAAAGATTTTCATTTTTTCCTTCATTAATGAGAATTCATGTTTGATTGCATCTAATGCTTCCATGCACTTTTTTTTTCAAAAAAGGAAATTTAAAAAAAAAAAACTCAGTAACGAGATATATTAGTAATATCTGCAACAAAAAATAAGTATAATGTTCATTTATTACATGAATATATAAAGATTCTTAATTGATTTATGACGTCAATTCCATATAAAAGCTTACCCTTCCTTACTCTTTTTATGAAATGCCTTCGCGAATTCCTCACATTTCCATTTGACAAGCGCAAAGGCTGCAATTAATATAAGCTAATTATTTTTCAAAAAACAAAAACTTGGTACATCTATTAATTAAGTGATATGGATAATCATAATACAATACAAATAATCTCTACGTAAGAATACACATAAAAATACAGTTTGACTCGAGATTAGTCAAGTGATATACAGTAATTACAAAATAATACAAATAACTTTCAAATGATGACACACATAAAAATACAATCTGACTTGAACTTATAATCTCTTGTAAAAGAATAAACACATCAACTATTAAACTAATTATTTAATTAATTAAGTATACACATATATAGTTAATTACATTAATAATTATTTATTTTTTGGGTAGATATCTAAGTACTTTTATCCATATCTGTAACACCCACCTAAAATTTCTTTTTTTATATTTTATTAATAAATATACTTTTTTTAATTATTCAATTTATTTTATTATATCTTGTTTTATTTTAATTAAATGAAAAATATTGAGTAAATTGATAAAGGATTAAATTAAAATCAATTTTGAGAAAAAGGGGTGAAAATTTGGGTTCTGGGAGTATTTTTGAAAGAAAAATCAGAAACTGGGGGTCAAAATATAATTTAGAAAAAATGCACCACGTTAGACGGTCAGTAGCCCCAATAAACCAGGATGCGCCAAGTGGCAGAGGCGCTAACGTGGGAGGCCATGCGAGGGGAGCCACGTGGGCGATCCGCGTGCACGTGATCGAATGGCTGAGGTCCGTTCCTGCGCGCACGGATGGTCCAGATTTGATCGCGATGAATGGCCAGATTCATTCCCCTATTTAATCGTGATTGGACAGTCTAAATCAAAAGTGATGGACGGCCTAGATCAAAAGGAAATGGGTATAAATAACCCCATTTGCACCCAAACCCTAACCCTAGCTGCCCGAAACCCTCGCCGGAGAAGACAACCCAGCCGCCGGGGAGCCGACCGCCGCCACCCGCCGCCGCACCGAAACCCTTTCCGACTGCCCAAAACGGTAAAAAATTTTCTTTTTACACGAAATTCAATTTTAAACCCACCCATGGCTAAATTGGAGTGAAAGAACTGGCCAATTGGCTGGAAAATACCGTCAAAGCCCGGCAACGACGTCGCAGGAAATTTCACAAATCACCTCTGATGAGGCCCTTCCCGATTCCCATTTTGTGTATTTTTTTCACCATTGTGATCACCAATTTCTTCTCTATAGGTTGACCGAAGCAAAACACCCAACCGCAATGTGAGTCGGAGGAGCTGCCGCACTGGAGAGCCCCGCCGTAGGTGAGTTTCAATTTTTCATATTTTTTCGGCCCCCCGAGGCCCTTTAGCGTGTGTGCTCGCAGGAATCGATGAAAAATCGACCGAATTTAGCTGAAAAATAGTTGAAAACGGCTGACTCAAGGTGGACCGCCGCCGTGCCAGATTTTTAAAATTGGCTGAGTAGGCCCTGGGACTAATTTTTGGTTTATTTAGGAAATTTGTAGGTGCTACAAGCGGGTCACAGTTCCTGAAAAAAAATTCAAGGAACCTAGAGACCGCCCGTAGGCGCAGTAAACCATTTAGCTTTTCGGCGTCAAATCAAGTAAGGACCCCTCACCCTATTTCCTATCATAGAATTGAAGTTTAAATAAAGAATAATACGATATTTTGTACAAATTAAATAGATATGCATAATTAATTACGGATCATTAATGGAGCCCGAACCGGACATTATTCTCTGTGATTTATTTTACAGTCTAAAAGTATGATAGTATCTACTTTGTCTATTTTATGGTTTAAATGCATGTATTACTGCCATACTTGACCCCTATTTGATTTTGGTATTTAAGACATGATTGTATTACCGGATACATGTTTATTTATTTATGTGATTATGTTTGATTTGGTAATGGAGACTAAGGAAAAACAGGAAAGGGGTGTGATCAAATAAACAGATAGAATAACAACCTTACTAGATATTCTGGGAGATGGTGGACGGACTAGGTACATAGGGAACCCTACCGTGAACGCTGTCTCATACCGGACAGGGTATGGAGACTTGGTAATTTGGCGCTCATACCAGACGGGGTATGGGGACGGCCCTGTAATTGAGATTGTTAAGGAAAAGGTTCACATGTAGCGGGGACACTCCTATGAACCCCCATGGATACTAGTAGGTTGGTAAAACGTGAAACCATTATGATTTGGTTTATTATTAATGAATATGAATTTATGATATGTTCTATGTTGCTGATTGTGCATGAAGTTATGATCTATATGGTATTATTGTCTCTATAGGTTATTTTCATAAATTTCACAATGGTAAGTGAACGGTAAATGATTTTATGATTGATAAACAAATTTGCTAAATGTATCCATTAGTTATTTTGATTTTCTACCAACCTTTATTTTTTTGCCAGTGATATAGTGTGATATCCTTACTGGGCTAGTGTAGCTCATCCTTTATTTAACCATTTCAGATCAAGAGGATCGGGTTTTAGAGCCCAATCCGTAAGAAGATTGCGAGTAGATGCTAGATACTTTCTATTTTCCATTACTTTTCTTATTTCTCGTGTTTCTTTTAGAGAATTCATTCCGTAATGTTTGTTTAGTACTTTTAAGTTATTGTGTAAGGGATGTAAACCTTAACCTTTTATTTCGCTTCTGCAATTAAATTATTATATATTTCCTTTTGGATTTCCAGGTTTGTTACAATATCTAGAAGAGTATGAGTTCAAATCAGACTATACATATCATGATATATCATTTAACTACATAAATGTACGAATTTTTACTAGCAAAAATTATATTTGAGAATTTTTATTATTAAATATATATTATAAGATCAATAATAACACACATACTCCCAATTAAAGAGTTTTGAGCTATGATGATTAATTTTACTTATATACCTTGAGGAGGCTCTTTTAATCTTGATTCAAAGTGCACAAATCATAGGAAAATCCACATCAGATACTTTTTCCTTGCAAATTAAGATAAAAAGACCGAATAACTAAAACCCACCAATTAATCAAATATAGTTAATAACTACTCAAATCTATATCGAGATAAATATTATGTATAAATACAAAGCTTTATCCATGTATGATAAGGTGATTTCAGATTCAGCCATGAAGGTGGAAAGCAGATCATAGAAATAATTAGGATCGCAACTAAAATCTCCTTTCATTTCATACATTGCTGTAAGAAGGTGATCTACCATATCCCTTTAACAAAAATTGAATGCAAATCAATCAATGACATCGATATATATGCATGATCGGTAAACTAATAAGAGAAAAATATATCAAATATTAAGTATTAAACCTCTTGTTCCATCGAGTGGATCATGTAGAGGAGTTGAGTGCTTTGATCCTCCTATTCAAAATGATTGGGTAAGAGCTGTAACAACCCATACCTGCATAGGGAGTTGGGGTACCGTAAGATACATTCTTAACACAAAAAATAGAATAAACTTCTATCGCCAAATAAAAATAAGTACATCCAAGTGCAGTGTTTACATTCCTTTCCCGTGAGGGTTAACCGTTACATCTATTTAAAATCAAGAAAACATCCTTTGTTTATCCATGTCTGATAAGGTGATTTCAGATAGCTGCGAATTTTCTTCCTCTCCCTCTTCTCCTGCAGCCCGACATCCTCTTTTAAAGTAAAGGAGGAACCATCAGAACTGTTGAAGATGGCAATGAAATCCCTAAATTAAATAGAGATTACAAAATAGTTATTGATAATTGAGGCATAATCAATATTTTTACTTTTAATAATTAAGGTAGAAACTAATAACATCTTCTTAAATATAATTATATAATTATATATTTACTTTTTGAAAAGAAGATTTTTATCTCTTTAATTGCTTAAGTAATAATCAAATTTTTAAATTTTAAAGACTAATGAAGAAAAGAAATCTCTAAACTTTGACTTCTAATAAGCATTCAATTCTCTAAATTTAGATATTCTTTAAGTCTATTATTATAATAGTTTTTTTATAGTTAACATAACGAAAATAATATTAAAACTCTACAATATTTGATTACATAAGTTCAAAATAATGAAAATATGATCTCTATCTCTTTAATTTTTAAATTTTAAAGACTAATGTAGAAAGAGATCTCTAAATTTTGACTCCTAGTAACTATTGAATTCTCTATATTTAGATATTATTTAAGTATAATCTTATAATAATTCTTTTGAAGATTACATACTTTAGAATGAAAAATAATGTTAAAACTCTGAAATATTTGATTACATGAGTTTAAAAATAGATTATGACACTTCTATTTTTTTTTCTTTCTTGATTTTTTGGCTTTTCTTTCAATCTTTCTTTAATGCTATGATTTATATTTATGATGAAATATTTAGATAGAAAACAATAAAATAGTTTTTTTATATAAAATTCACTTTATTAATTTCTTCACCACAATATAATTTCTTCATAATCTTATCCTCACATTTGTTATTGTGTTACAATGTGATCAATTTTAGGTGATCTAAAATATCTTTTTAGACAAGATGGGTGAGGGGGACACAGATACCCTGGATGGGGTTAGGGGAATAGATACCTCTCATAGATAAAAAACCTAACGAGACACTTGATGCATTATATGTCAATATAGATACATACTTGCGACCGTTCATGCTTCATTCAACTTTTTTTTTGTTTCTTTTATCTTTCCAGATAACAATATCGAGTTCATATTAATTTTCTTACATGCAGAACATCAAGTGTTTATAAATCACATAGTATGCTTGAAAACAAAAACAATTCAGCTTATAAGACCTAAAAACACACAAGTATGCAAAAAATGCAAACTCATAATTATCATAATTTAATAATTTTTCTTTATCTTAAAATACTGCTTAAGATATTAAAATAAATACTAAATTCCTTACCAAAGCCTTGATATTTTTTACTTCACTATTCTTCTTTTCTTTCCCACCTTCTCTCTCTTTCTCTCTCTAAGTCTTGAAAAATGGAAGAATGGAAGTGTGGGGAAGAATGGGAAGGGAAAACCTATTTACAGAAATTTGGAATCGTTGGATTCGTACCAAGTGGCAAAATCTAGTGAAAAGAGAGAGAAAAAAGATTATCGACACAAAAAATAAGGGAAGAAGGCCTCCCCCAGAAGTGGTGGCAGTGTGTCACCCGAGGCAATGGCGACACATGCTTGAGTTGGTAGTGGCTCGCTTGGCGTGCTGCAGGCTTGCCTGCAGGCACACAGGTCACTTGCCACACACGCAGGGGCTAGCCTATGCACGTATAGGGCCTAGGGACGTTAGTTGTCACACGCGGAAGCTTACTGCGTGCAAGTCCCAGGCACACAGGGGCTTATCTACGCAGGCCTTCTTCCTGGACGACGTGCGGACGGCACACCTGCGTGCAACAAAACACGAATAGAGTCAGACCCTACACCGTGCGCGCAGATGGGACGTGTGTGCGTGCACAATGAGCAAGTATCCCCTGCGGGCAGCTTTTCTTGCTAATGGGAATTCTTTTTTTCCTGTTTTGCCATTTTTCTGAATTTTCCAATTTTTTACATAAATAAAATAAATAACATAAATGCAATTAAATTAAAATTAAATTAAATTAATTAAAATAAAATAAGATTAAATAAAATCAAAATAATAAAAATCAACAAGATTCATGTTTTACGATAAATAATATGCAGAGTAATTTAAATGAGTTTAATGTGGCCTAAAGAACCGAATAAACAGGGTTTTCTAAATTAATTAAGCACAGTGACAAGCGGGGTGTTACAAGATATTTGTTGAAATGGATTTCTATGCTTGTTTGGTATTTTATTTTTTCACGATAAATGTGTTATAATGATGATTTGAGATACATGTGGTATTAACCCTTTGTCTTACCATTAGTAATGGTAAAGAAGGTTGTTTTTAGGAGCTCCAGGTTTAAAGAATAACCCAATAGCTAAATCTGAGTATAATTGACAAGTTGACTGAATATATTGTTGAACCCCTACTGGGTTTTGGACGTGAGGTACGATACATGATAGTGTGTATGACTATGATGCATGAATTCTTACAAGGATTAATGTTTGGTATTGTTTATTTATGAAAATAGTAAACATGACGCATTAAAATATGATGATTTTAAATTGCATGCTGGTTTGGTCCGTATAAGATAGGTGGTTATTCTAGTGGACCTTGGTTCAAGAGAATGAACCAAAAGTCAAGTCCGGGTAAGATAGGTCTTTGGGCCAGACATGGGCCTTTAGGCAAAATATGTTAAAAAGGGGCCTACAGGCCGGATAAGTTATGGAATCCTTTCAGAGTTAGAAATGGTTGCATTGAACAAGTAGTATGAATATGAAAATGAAAATGAAATTGTTGTGAGCATGAAATAAAAAAGTGGAAAGAATGGAAAATTCTATTCAACTATTATCGCTGAGGGATTTTTATTTCTCCCTCCTTTGAATAAGTGTTGGTGAATCGCTCTCTATGATGATCGATGTTTCCTCTAACGAGAGAGGATACATGTCAGGTCAATCTATGGTTCCCATAGACAATAGATGGCCAAGGTTGGAGTCTAGATGGGGAAATGTTGAGGACCCGAGAATGGGTCAATCATTCTATTCAAGGCCAATTAGCCTCTTTTAGGCCTTCTCTTTCGTTGAATGCTGCCTTGGCTGAAAAGGCCTTGAACCCATATCTTCTTGGACTCTTAGCAATTCTTCGAGCCCATCGATTTCTTAATGGGCCTCAAGCCCACTCTTTTATCTTGCCTTGGATCTCCAAGCCTAGTTGGATCTAGTTTAGACCTTTCTTTAAGCAACTTTTAGCCCTTCAAGTCTGTCCCTGCAACACCCCAGCACCTTCATGCTTAAATGTGGTTGCGTAAAACTCCTATTTTACGTTTCAGTTCCACATATTTTTAGAATTTACATAAAAATTATTTTATTTACATGATTTTATAACTAAATTTTAATTTTTAGGAAAAATGGAGAAAAAACAACTGGGAAAATCCCACGGGAACCATGGGAAAAATCTCTGCCTTGGTGTGTCCCTGCAAGCTGGACATATGTGCATGCATGTAGTTGGTTGGATGTGCACCTGTGCATACATCCCATTCATGTGGGGCACTTTCGACCTGAATGATGTAAAATTTGGAACTCAAATTTTATTTAGTAAGGGATTTATAAAAAAATTATTTCATAGCATTTAAACTATTTCTAAAGTAGTCATAATCTATTTTTATATCTCGCTCCCTTGTGTTACATTTAGTATTTGGGATGTCACAAATGGTATCAGAGCAATTACGTAAAAAAATCCCTTACACTGAGGCTATGGTTTAGGAAACAACTCTAGAAAACTTAGGAGATTTCCTCTTTCTTGAAACTAGTCAACCAACTCATTGTCTTCCTTTCTTTAATGTAGGACAAATGACTTAAAGGAGACCATTAGTAGAGAGAACCAAAAGAACTATCGTAGTCAGCACTTTGTGCTCAAATGTTGTGTAAAACTCTTTTTATTCAGCTCCTAAGGCCATTAACTACTTAATTTGATGTTTTAATTCCACATATTTTAAGGATTTACTTAAAATCATTTTATTTATGTGATTTTATAACTAAATTTAATTTTAGAAAAAAATGGAGAAACAATGGCAGAGAAAATCCTGCGGGAATCATGGGCGCACTACGAATGTGTGGTGCAAGTGCGTGCACTGTTCTACGTGCGAGCTGCATGTGCACGATGATGGTATGAAATCTCGATACTTGGTGGGGTAAAGGATGCCTAATAACAAAACAGATAGGAGTGCATAAAATATCAATATATAGACATAAAAAAATATAATCCCTTACAAAAATTTAAGTTTCAAATTTTACAATCGGGGCCAAGAAGATGGCTGCCAAAATACATATATACACAAAAGTTTATGAAGAGCCACTTCTTCCATTACAAGGGTGTCTCATTACAGTGTGGATAGATAATGCACTCAAAATCTTTCTAAAGATCCGAGAATGGATCCAAGCAAGCTTTAATGGGCAACTTAGTGAGCAAATTGTCACTTTCGACATCATCTAAGAGGGGACATGGATTTGGGTGATTCCAATAAATTCAGTAAAGGAAATAGTATTTAAATTACACTACAAATGTTTTAAAGGTTATTTATTTTCAAAACATGTCATTATAATAGAAACAGTGACTTACCTCTTAGACTTGTAATAGAACATGTTCATTCGAAATGTTGAGAAAACATTTACTTTTCTTTCAAATTAAAACAAAAACATCGATATTCAAATCATAGTAAAAAATAAAAATGGAGTAGTGCAACATAAAATAGTCAAAGATACGATGGGGCAATGTAACAAAAACTAGTTAAACCAACTAAATGCATGGCAATGTCATGATGGAACAGTGAGAAACATATTCTATTCACGAAAAACTATTAAAGCATGGGAAATTAATCAACTGTCCTAACTATGTCGTCAAATGCTTTAATTTGTTTAACTCTTTTACATATCTTTATGCGAAGATGCTTTAACTTATATCAACTGAGGGCATAAGAGATCCCCAACTACCATTGTGAATGGGTAAACAAATTCATTTCAATATCAGATAGTTTAGAGATAAAACTAATGACTATGCAACAGATAAGAACTAATGACCACGGTCGTACTTCGCCATTATGGCCCCTACAATCAATCCTGAATCTACTTTCCTTAATGTGAACACTACTATAATTCATAGGGAGTGGTTCACCAACAGATTCAAATCAGATACAGATACAGAAACAAAAACCCCCCAAGTTATAATGGTCAAATGAATTTTTAATTTTTTCCTCTTTTCTTTATTGATTCTGATTCACAAATAATTATGAATTTAGAACTAAAAGGGGTCCAATAACCTATTTTGACCTAAATAGGCCTTTATACCTGGACTTCATCGTCGAGTCACTTCTCGTGCTGTGTCTCAATAGAATAACCCTCTCCACCATCACTAAATGGTAAGGCAAAGGGCCAAATAACATCATGTATCATTGAAGTTTGATCTAAACATGCCTTTTCATTTTTAAATAAGGCTACCAATATATATTAGTTATCAATAAACAATGTTCAATTTCATGCATCAAGACCAATCGATAGTGATAAATTAAATATCTAAAAATTTGCTTAGAATGTATCAGAAAATATTAAGAAATTTTTTATTGAAACCTTTAAATTTTTTGAAATCCTAATGGAGAAAGATCAAAAAATTGCTTGGGGACTCGTGAACCATATGAAGAAATTGGAACTCTTAATCCCCCTTGACTATCCTACAAATTTTTCCTAAATTCTCTCTAGAAAATAAAGAAGAAGAAATGTATGAAGTAAAAAGAAGGAGGAGGGTCTTTAAATAGATTCTTTAGGAAAACGGGGGTTGTCAGATTGTATGGGCGTTCGGTGGCTATTGATCAGCCAAGTTGTCATCTGGCCACCTACATACGGTGTGTGTGCATGCCACATGGTGGCCATACAGACCTGGCTGGGCAGACATGATGGACGGACTAGATAACCCGTCCATCAATCGGTCACTAAGTGACCACACGCGCAGAGCCACGCACATTGTCCAGTGGACATGAAAACCGCCATTAAATATTAACAGGTTCTAGGGTGCCACAATGTTTGAATTTAAAATAATGTATTATAAAATAAAATTTATTTTCCCCTAAACAATATCAAAATAATTGCGGTATTTTAAAATTCCCTAGCCTGCAAGCATGTCAACCCGTGGGCATACCACCTCGCATGCTTGTCAACTCGTAGACATGCAATGGGAAAGTGCGTGTCAACCTACAAGTGTTCTTGTCGCGAACAAACAAGAAGGAATCACATGTCTTGCTTGTGAGCTTGCAAATGACACAGCATGGTAGCCTACAAACAACCATCCTGCGAACAGCTGAACCGATGAACAAGTGTCCTTCGGCTTGGGCTTTGATTTGATGACACTAACAACACTTGTGGTGATTTCCTAGCCACCTAGCTGTGATGGCCAGATGCCCAACTAGTTGGCGAGCCCTAACTTCCTTATCATCATGTCATCGGCTACTTTGGGACAATAATGACCTAGAACATTTGGATGAAATCCAGGGATCACTAGTTGATGAAAACCCCAATTAAAATTTTCCCAAATATGACTTTCCCATTCTGTTGCATAAGCAAAGGAAGATTAACTCACATCCATGAGCAAAAACTATTTGCTTCAGATTTAATTTTTTGTTTTGCATCCCATAATTTTGCATAAATGTTGTATAGGAAAACTTGACCAGTTATAGAGCATAGCCATCATTGGGGTCGTATAACTAGGAAAAACCTTCTGGTTATATCCATCGGGATTGATTAGATCCCTTACACTTTAAGTCTATAATTGTTTCTTGTTCATTATATTCTATTTTTCAATTGTACTTTTGTTCCTAATACACGTTTAAGTGGCTAATTGATTATAGTTACTTGGTCTCCATTAAAAGTGCATAATTCCTTCTTCTATGTGCTTACTTTTGAGCTTTTAGAACTGAGATCCCATTAGAATTCCTTGTTGTTTCATTGAGGCTAACATATAGATAAGGATTTAAGGTGATTTTTTTTGAATGCTCAACTTGGCAAAAGAAGGTATAATTTGAGAAATTCTGAGTGTGACATCCCAAATGCTAATTAAGGCAAATGGGTGTCAGATACAGATTCAGAATAACGAGTGCATGATAAAAGTTTATACAGCGGAACAAAACCATTACAAATCCCTTACAAATATATTTAGTTTCTAATACATATATATACTGAGGTTAGAAGTGGCTATAAAATACAAAAAATAAGAGTCACTTCTTTCACTATGTTACTAGACTCATCAGAGTACAGGAACAGTCATGCATTCAGGCTTGTGGATCCACGGGATCCTGGTAGACTTCCAAGGGTAAGTCAGCATGCAGTTCCTCACTATCTTCCTCATCTAGGGGGGCATGAAAAGAGTGAGTTCCATATGTTCAGTAAAGAAAATATTATTAAATTAACATCGTAAGATTTCGAAGTTAATTATTTTATCTTACCTTTTAACTTTCTCATTTACTTATCTCACATTATGAAGAACTATTTATTTGTTAAGAAAACGATACGTTAATACAGACAACCAAATATACATCATGCAAGATAATAGAGAAAATTAAATAAATCATGAAATGCTCATATTTTTGTGTCATGCTTTGCAAAGTCGTTACAACTTCCGTCTCTGAGGGTAGATACAAATTTCCAACTACCCAAGTGAAATGACTAGATCAAAATTTAGATATGACAATTTGTTCAGGCTCATTTCCAACTTGTCAAACCATGGTACGATCTATGACCACAGTCGTATCAGCCATAATAGCCCTAACAAATATCTATAGTCATGACATTATTTAGCCACGGGTGATCCCTACAGATAGTGTGACACCACTCTCGTGAGAGGGTATGTCGTCCTTCATTGGGAGCGGTACTCTTACATCTTTCAAGACTAAATAGGAGAGGGGAAAATAGATACCCCAAAGGGCAAGGAGAACAGATACCTCTCAGAGATAAAAAGCCCAACAAGACACCTGATGCAACATACATGTCAATACATATACACTTCGGACCATATAGGCTTCATTCTACTTTTTTCTTTTTTTTTCTTTCATACTTTTTACTTTCACTGCTTACATGTTATATTTATTACATATAAATTCATCAAATATCTGCAATTCACATAGCATGCTCAAAAACAAGAACAATTTGATTCATCTGAATACAAAGGCATACAAAACATGCAACATAACAATCATATTAAATTAGTTTATCTAAAAATGCTCTTTAAGACGTCGAAAAAAAATACTAGATTCCTTACAAAAATCTTGATGTTTTCTCCCTCACTGTTCTCTTTTCTTTTTCTTCTTCTTTCACTAGACTACTATCTTTTTCTCTCTCTCTAAACCTTTGAAAAATGGATGAATGAAAGTGTGGAAAGTAAGGGAGCGGCGAGGGAAATTTATAGAATATTGAAACTTTTAGATTCGTGCCAAGTGAAAAATTTTGGTGAAGAGAGAGGAGAAAAAGATATGCAACATGAAAAAATAAGGAAGGAGGGCCTCCTCCGTCGGTGGTGGCGGTGCGCCACCCAAGGAAGCAACAGTGTATAGCCTGAAGTGGCAATGCTCTGGCCAGTGTGCTGCAGGCTAACCTGTAGGCGCACAAGTATCCTGCCGTGCACAGGTGCTAGCATGTGCATGCGCAGGGCCTCGACGCGCTAGGCGTCTCGTCGGTAGACCCAAGGCGCACAGGGCCTATCCGCGTAGGCCTACAGGACAGACAGTGTGCACATAGTGTGCGGTGCCTGTCTAGGCATGAGGTGACATCAAGAGAGCTTACCTTTGCGCGATAGGATGCGCAAACAAGTCCTGACCCCATGTCGTGCGCGTGGACTGGAAGTGCACGCTAGACGCATGTCCGTTGCTTGCATGGGTGCAGATGGCAGGTGCATGCTGTGCGCAAGTCCGGTGGCCACTGTGTGCACATGCATGCGCGTATTGTGCCCAGCACCCACGAGGGCATTCAGCCTTCTCGTGGGATTTTTCTTGCAAGATTTTCTTCCCGATTTCTCGTTTTCTGATTTTTTCTCAATTTTTCTATTTAATTTAAATGGGTTCAAATAAAATTATTTAAAATGAAATAACATAAAATTAATTAAAATAAAATTAAATAAAAATAAAAATCAACCAAAATTATGAATTACGATAAATATCAAGCTGTGTAAATTAATTAAGGTTAACACGGCCAAATGCCCGAATAAGTAGGATTTCCAAATTATTTTAGCATAGTGATGGGCTGGGTGTTACATCCCTCCCACCTTAAAAAAATTTGGTCTCCAAATTTGTCTCGAATAAGTCTGGATACTTTTTCCTCATTTCATCCTCCAACTCCTATGTCACTTCTTCCGGGGTATTATTTTGCCATCGTACCTTCACCATGGGAATTGTCTTGTTACGTAAGATCTTATCGGTCCACCTGAGGATTTCCACGGGAACCTCCTCATAGGTCATATTAGCTTGTACCTTCACCTCATCACGAGGAATAACACGAGAAGGATCAAGGTGGTACTTGTTAAACATCGAGACATTAAAGACATCATGTAGACCCGCGAACTCTCAAAATAGAGTAAGGCGGTATGCCATGGGTCCAATGCCTTCGATAATAAAAAAAGGTCCCACATAACGAGGGCTCAACTCCCTCTCTTTCCAAACTGCATCTTGCCTTTGTAGGGGTAGATTTAGGAAAACTTGATCTCTTACAGCAAATTCCAAGGGTCGCCTACGATTATCGTCGTAGCTCTTTTGATGGCTTTGGGCAGTTGCTAACTTCTTGTGGATGATTGCAACCTTCTGAATGGTCTTCTGAATGAAGTCTAGTCTTAAGTGGTGTTGGTTCCTGACTTCACTCCAGCAAGTAGGGGAACGACAAAGCCTTCCATACAATGCTAAGAAGAGTTAGAAAATAATTAGACTAGAGGCATCATAGAGTTAAGTCCTTTTTTTTTACCTAATGCATAACGCTCAATTAGGTAGTAATTATAAAATAGATTCGTTATAAGGAGTCATATTCTTCCAACGATTCCTAAGTTTCAAACTGTGAACTAACTCAAATCACATATTTGACTTTTAATGAAATTACCTTTTACCCTAAATAAAAAAAATATATAAAAGTACAAACTAAATTAAATATGTCCAAAAGTATATACGTGTACTTACATTAAGCGGTATTAAATCTATCTTATTCATTTGATTCAATTTTTACCATTTGTGTAATTACTAGTAATCCTTTACATACTGAATTAGGTATATATTCATTAATTTTATTTTTGGACCACTTATATTTTTCGCTTGAATTCATTGAATAAAATTTTATATCACAATCCTTCATATATAGGAAGATCAATTAGAATTCAATTCTCAAAAAACATAAACAAAAGAGCTTAAATATTAAAATTGTGATATATTTTTAAATTATAAAATATAGGAAAAATTTAGCAATTAAATTTCTTAAGAAAATGATGAAGCTTGTTTAGAAATTAAAGCAAATGGGACAATTAGATACATATACAAATATTTTAACTTCTAATACTATACTATACTCTGTCTATTTTTACAATATAGTTTCTCAGTGAGTAGTGTAATTTGACCCACAACCTAAAACTTTCTATGTAATGTCTTCATTTACAAATTAAAAATATATACATATATATGAGGTTAATTTCTATTGTTGTTGGAAATATATTTATTTTTTGTGGTACAGTTTGAGAGAAGGATTGTGGCTAATGCTAGAACCAGATGAAGCAAAAGTTGTTGAATGCTATATGTTTAGTTTCCTTTATGAGCTCATGATAAGAATTAAAAACTTACAAGTTTGTAGTAATGCAAAAATATGTAATGAATAAAAATATGAGTTTGCAAGAAATATCTTGTCATCATTCTCTAATCACTCTCTGAGACAATGCTTTACATACCAGTTGAATTTTTTTAACTGATCTAGAATCAACAGAGGAAATGTATTAAAAAGTTCTATTGTCAAGCATTAATTTAGATGACATGGTGATGATTTATGAGACAGAAAAATACCATAACAAATCCAAAATGATTTACAAGATATAAAAAACGTCATAATCGAAAAATGGAGTTAAAATAATGTAAGGGTATTCTTGATTTACAGTGAACTCTTTAAAAGAATGCTACTATGTATATGATCTAAAGTTTGTAAACAGGAAACAATTTGTTTAATCTCCAATATAGGAAGATGTTTCAAGCTAATGCTAAATCAACAAATCATCTTTACATTAAGATCCTATCATACCCGAATCACTACTCAAAAGCTTTAACCCCTAAATAAAATGAAACATAAACCACTATTATCATCACCTTTATACATTTAAGTTGTTCAGATAGGTAAGTTGAGGCACAAATTGAAGTTACCTATCCTTGTATGAAAGCAGCTTTAGAATCTTATATTACGTAAGTCTTTTAGGAGTTCTTCTGACAACGTTTTCTCTTAGAGTTAGCACCTATCATGCAAGAGAAGGCATTGACATGCTTAAAATCCTCTTTAGTTATCAGAATCTTGGCTGTACTTGGGTCTGTAAGTAGAAGCTTAGCCACCAGGTATCCAGCAATTGACCATGTTTGGAATAACCGTGCTTGTTTCCCAATGAACCTTCCTCTTTTCATGTTATAGTATTAAGGCCACTTATCTCTTAATATGTGTCTTTCAGCAACTTCAACAGCTCTTGCAGCAATTTCTGGCCTTTTCATCTTTATAGCTATAATAGTAAGCCATAAAAAGTCTAATTTTAAATTCTTAAGCCGCACTGCCAACATTCCTTCATTATTACTTTATTTTATAAAGCATCAATAAGGTGCCATATCCTATTGGATCCAAGCATGACAACTCAAGAAACTTATTCCTAAATATAACTTCTACAAAGGGTCTAGAGCAATGAACAAAACATTAGTAGCAGAGAGAATATTTAAGCATAACAAACTAACCTGCCATAGTAAAGTTGGCCAAGAATCACCATTGTGGTAAGACCAAGGCCTATATTAGAAGGAAATATAGTGAGAAATGTTGAAGATAATGATGAAATAGATCATAAATAAATAATACGAGAGTAGATATCTTACGTGATTTTAGGATCACTACAAATGATTATTTGGCACATATGACCTTCAAGAGTAGGATAACATATCTTGAATGGCATGTCTGCTCCAAAATCTGCCCAGTTTGCTTTAATAAAATCAAGTATGGCGTGTGACTAATCAACTATTGCAAGACTGCTTAGAACAGACCACATGTTTCCTAGAGAAAAAATTGGAAATCCATATGTGCTGCATGTAAGTTTCCAAATAAACAACCTCCTTTATTAGGCATCCATTCCACCAACCAAGGAAAAATTTGATCTGGGTAAATGTTGAACTTATTAACTGCATCATATGAGTACTCCTCAGTCTTGTAACGATTAATCTCATTTAGTTTTCGCAAATAAGTCTAATAATACTCCTTGATGTGGAATGAAAGAGCAAGTAGGCAATTATTCAGTGCCCAGATAAGATCAGCTGATCCATCTTCTGGAGTAAGTATTTCACGTGCACAAGGTAACGCATAATAAAATCATGCATGCAAGAAAAAAAAAAGGATTAACTGGAGATACCACAAGAAAAGAAGGTAAACAAATAAGATCTCTTAGTTACCAACTTATAAATTTAAATAATAGCTAATTCATGTAGGCTAGTCTATCATATCATAATCTCCTGTTTCCACCAACATGTTACAAACATACTTAATGCACAAACTAGATCTCCATGGTGTCAAACATGTAAGCTATGAACTATCTAAAAAAATATAAGCTATAAACTATACAATCTCTATCATTCTGGGGAGTTGCACCATTTGGAAGAAATAAAAAATACAATGAGCAACAATTCCAATTATTGAACATTGTCTGAATCGACTAGAATGGAATCATATACTTATTACACCTGCTAGAAACTCATTTGAGAGGCACCAAGATATGATATCAATTTAACTCAATTTTGTCAAGTACTTAATCTTAGCTTTATTTTTAAACTTCCATTATTGTTTCTCGAATTAATTTAGTTTTATAATTTCACTTCCACCATAGTTGCTGCAAAAAGCCCATATTACACCACGTGCAGAATTATTTTGTATAACCACTCTTTTGCTATAAAAATTGCAAGCACTAAAAAATAAAAAATTGAATACCATTTTAAATGAACAATAAAGACAATTTTTTCCTTGATTGAAATAAACAATTGATGAGAAAATATGGCAATTCAAATAAATGTTAGAATAAAAAACGAATCTACCCTGATGATTCCTTCATTCCACATAATAGAGTTAATTACCTCCCTTTTTACTAAGAGGGTTAGGTTTTGAAACTTACAAATGTAAATTGAATGTCAATAAAAATTGACTTGGTCTAGTACCAAGTCAGTGTTGGATGACCCTATTCTCTATTTTTTCACCATAGACAAGTTATTGTTGTTTCTCTCAATAGTATATCAATTGGCACGTAAAGAGTGACCGATGGATATGGTGGATGGCGTGGCATCGTTGTCGATCGTAGAGGAGGAGGATGGGAGCTGGGACTTAACTGAACTTGTCCCTGAACAACAAGAGTCGTATTATCTATGTTTTATAAAAAGATTCTTGATAGAAGCGGTTGTGAAGTTTGAATCGATGAGGAATACACTAGCACACCTATGGAGGCCGATAGGGGGAGTAAATATTATAGATCTCAGTTTTGGTCGTTACTTTTATAGATTTTTATACGAAGTGGATATCCAAAGCGTGCTCAACAGAGGGTCATGAACTTTTTACAACCACTTGTTGGTTGTGCACCACCTTAGAGAGGGAGAACATCCAATTAAAGTAGCCATTGACATGAGCCTCTTTTGGGTACAGATTTACTCACTCCCACCAGGTTGGGTATCAAAGACAATGGATAGGCAGTTTGGGAACCAATTGGGGGGCTTTGTGGACTATGACATGCGTTCATCTTTTATGGCTTGGATGGGGGGTTGTCTGTGTGTTTGGGCGACCATTGATGTCTAAAAGCCTCTGTTCAGAAGAAATAGGCTCAACCTAAGAAATGGAGAATCAACATTTGCAATCTTCAAGTATGAACGCTAGCCTTTATTTTGCTTCCTGTGCAGTCGGGTGGGGCATTCAAATCTTTATACAAACTCACCATCCATTCTAGTGCGGCGCCGCTGCAGCCGGGGTGGGATGAGTCTCTCCGCGCAAATCCCCGAGGGAATCCTACTCCAAGGAGCAGATGGTTACAGGATGAACAAGGGGGAAAACTGACAGAATCATGGGCAAATATCCCGGCAAATATCTCGGGGATAGGGGGAAGGAAGGAAGAGACGAGTATCTCGGCCAAACTGGGAAAGAAGGGAGATTCTTCAAATTTTTATTAAAAATTATAAATTTATACATTTTATTAATTATATATTACTTATCCACTAATAATAACACAACTTATTAATAATAATATATAGAATGTATAGTTTATAGTCCGAACTATAAATATAACTTTTATAGATAATGGTGAAAGTAAAAATGATTTATCTAAAAAATATTAAACCTTTATAAATTTATATTTAATTAAATTGTAAAATTTTAAAATAATTTTTAAGAAATAAAAATTAATTTTATGTAAAACTAAAATAAAAATTTTAAATTCTATCAATTTTTATTATTTTCTAATTCGTTTCATCTCGTAATTGAATGAAATAAGAATTTGCTGATCACCTTAATCGATAAACTGGAATTCACTTATATTTTCTTACGATTTGATAATTGATACATACCCAGTAAAAGTAACTATAGTTATTTAACTTTTCTTATCATTAGATCTTTTTTAGAACTACACACACAAACACATAGATATATATGTGTGTGTGTGTGCATTTAATAAATTTAAAGGGCCATTGTAACTTGATATAATGTTAAATCACTACAAAGTTTTCAGTAAAATTTATAATAGAAAGTGGATATGATGATAATGATTGTCGTATCATATATGAGAATCAGTAAATATATATATATATATATATATATGAGAAAAAAATACTTTGTTTGGTTCTGATAACTAAAAGTTGAAAAATAAAGGAAATAAAATTATAATATTTTGTTTGGTTTAAATTTATAAATGAAAAATAATTACTATAAAAAAATAATTAATAACATAAGTTATTAATATAATGATGAGTTAGTGACCGAGAATCAAAATAGAATTTTAAAAGAAAATTAATCCTTTCTTCTTTCCTCTTTCGTGAAGAGTTCTTATGTGAAAAAAGATTTATCATTCATGAACGATAGCATAAATAATAAAAAATATTTTAGGATAAAATACAACTCTATTTCTTCTTCTTTAATATTTATGTTAATAAATAATATAAGAAAAAAGCTAATTTAGATTTTTTCGCTTATTATAATTATTCTAATTAAAAGAATCTAGTCGTTACAGAATATTATTTTCGTTTAGATATGTCATGACTCTTTAGGACAAAATACAATTTCATTACTATATCTCTACCAACGCAGTCATAAGCTAAATCTTTTGATTCTATTGAATCAAATATTATAAATAAATCATAATTAATCCATATAATTACATCTAAAAATAGATAGATTTTACATTTTAATAAGATTCAGACTTGTTGTCTTCAAGAAAAATGTAAGAATCTTAACTGTTCAAACACCATGTTTATGATAATTTATGAAAATTCTTAAAAATTTCATTGTAGTGTGTGCTTAATTGTGGTAAATGAACAATTGTCACAAACTTTAATGGGGGCATTTTTTGTGCTTGAAATGCATGTTCCAATGTTAATGGATGTTAGGGGCTATTTTCACTTTTTCAATGATATCATCCTATGTTTACTTTATAAATTCTTAGCTCCTTTACTATATCCTATTTTATTGCTACATTTCTCTATTACTCTCCCTTTTATCTCTTTTCTTTCACTTTCACTTTTCCTCAAATTTTCTTGAAAGATTTCTCACTTTTACTTTTCTAGTTGTGCAAATTAATAAAATCTATGATCTACAGCTAAGCTTATTGTATCATGCAATTAAGATGTCAAAAAGCTCTTTTCTATACTCACCTTATCCGATTGACCTAGTGCACACCTCAATCCTTATAATGTGAGTTTCAAATAAAAAAATTAAAAATTAGGTCGAGATTTTGACCTACTGTAGTTTCCTCAACTAAGGGAACCTAATAATCATGAAATGTTTCTTTCGCCTAAAAACAAAATAGACATGTTTAGATTTAACTCAATTTAATCATGACATCACCACAAACATATAAAAAAGTTAAGAGTTTAAATTTGTTTTCCATGAAAAAGAAATACTTATTACAACCTACAGAGAATTTATTGGTATTAATTTGTAAAAGCTTTCATCCACCCCATCTGACCAACAAAAGAAATTAAAATTACTTTATTATTGAAAGCAATGAAAATAGATAAAATACTAATAGTGAAAAATTAAATATTGAAGTTAACTTTTATAAATTAAATAAAGGATAATAATTACCTTAGTTAAGTTACAGTAATTAAAGAAAAATATAAATCTTATTTTATTCTTAATTAATTTAAAATTGAACTGAATTTGTTAAAAAGAAACTGTATTTGTTATAATAGCAAAATATTCGAGAGTAATATTCTCCATTTATTAGAACTATTCAAATTAAAAGATTAAGGAATTAAAATAAATAAATAAGAATTAAATCAAATAAGTTGTAAGAAGCAAGAGTACCTTAATTTAAAGGAGTGTGTTTGCGCTTGCGAGGGGTGGTGCTAGCTTCCAGCTGCAACACCTATATCGTGGATGATGGATTTCTTGCGAATTCTGTATGTGCATTTTGTATGATTTCGATGTGATGGTGAAGAATATTCCTGTGCGATAACTTAGTAGGGAAGTCTAAGGTAAATGGTGGATGAGACTGAGGATCATCAATTGGGTAAGGGAGAAAAGAAGTCTTGTAGTAAGGACCGTGTTGATAATAATTAATTCATGTATAGCGTGTATTAGTTCCAATCTGAGTTAAGCTTGGGGGTTTAGGGATATATATGACTTGTGTTATGCAGATCGGTGAAAATCAACTAGTAGACCTCATAAGGGAACACTATGAGATCGGATACACATATATCAATAAGTAGTTGATGTGATTAAGGGCCTACAAAGGGGTAAAAATAAGGGAAATATGGAGAATAATAGGGTTGAAAGATAAATAACATACTGTGGTGCTAGGGAAATAGAAGGTAAGGAGAAGGGAGGACCCAATAGATGAAGTCTGAAGCAAATTAGAAGGGGAATACAGAAAGTGAAATGATAAAATGGCATAACTAAAATCAATGTACTATTAAAATAAATAAATTACAACCTGTTCACTGGTGGTGCATGTGTGGTTGCATGTGGCCATTTATGAGGTTGTGGAACTGATTCTGGTATGATTTTAATAGTGATTTTGCATACTTATTTCTCATAGATGAACTGAAGAATTTTCAGGTGACCCATATCATTAAGTGATCAAATCAGCAAATGAGGGTGATAATAGAATAGTAATAATGATGAATGGGTATGAAAAGAGTTGAATATGGAGTCATGAATGGACTGGGTAGTAGTTTGGTATACTAAAAACAACAAATGACCAAAAACTAGAGAGTAAATATTAAATAAGATTAAACTGAGACTAATCAACATCTTTCTGTATGTTGTTTCCTTTCGTGTGGTGTAAGTGTGACCTGTATTGGTCGTGGTGATGTGTATCAGCTGACTAGTGATTAGTCAACAGAGTAGACCAGATAATAGAGGGTTCGAAGGGGAGTAAATGTCCCAGATGTTTGATGTATATGAGACAAGAAGTGTGGCAAAAAAATGAAGGCGCAGAAGGGTCGTGTCGGGTATGCTATGTGTAAGCTGTGTGTGTTATAATCTGGTGTGACCAATACAGATAGAGAGATAGATCGGCGGAGCCGAGAGTGAAATCTAATGGAAGTGAAGTTGAAGGATAATAGAGAGAAGGGGTGTAATTATGAAAAAGAAAAGTGGAGAAATAATTAGGTGAATTAAGCAGTTATGTTGAGTGATCTTTTTTGTTTATATATACTATTTATGTATATATTTATTTACTCCATATTGGATGAGAAAGGATAATGTAAGTAAATAAATATATTGCAAATAAAGGAAGCCACTTGTCCATTTTATGCCCAATCTATCCATTTCTTTAGAAAAAAAATTATTTAACTTTTATATCGGCAAACTAAATACATAAGAAGCTGGAAATAAAATAGTTCATCTTCATGTACTCAAACCTAAAGAAAATTTGATCTCTTCTATTATAAGACATCAAAGCTTCTATCTTTGTATTAGTTGCATCTCATTGCAGTCGCTATCAATTACCTCTCATTATTTATTAAGGCATTAGTTCTCCTGATCAATTGTCAAAACATTGTATTTTTAACAGTAAATGTACGTCATTTGATTCATTCATTTGTATGAGATTAAATAATTCATTCAAGTTAAGCTCTACTTTGTTATTTGATTGACCTACAAAATTAGTCGTATTTCTCTCTAGTGGGGTATTAGTTTATACAATGTAAGTCAATACATTAATAACGATTGCAACATTTATTTATTTTTTTTTAAGAAAATGTCATCATCCATAAAAAGTAAAAACCATTTTGCTCAAGCAAGTCAACAAAAAACTTAGGCTCATGAATAAATATATATCTTTCAATAGTCCTTACTACATTTCTATCTAAGTTATGTACTATTCGATTAAACTTTTAAATCTAACTAAGAAGAAAAGAAACAAAATACATAATGAAAACTTAAACATCCTCAAGTAACAACCCAAACTTTAGAAAAATATTCATGAAGTATAAAATTTATATCTAATACCTTTAATAAGGGTTTTATTATAGGTAGAAATTAAACAATAGATGATATAATTTTAGTGGTTGATTCAGACTGTCACAAAAGTTGAAATGTTGCTAGGTTGTTGCAAGAAATAGAGGAACTCATGTGTCCATTTTGTGCCCACCCTATCTATTTCTTTACTTGAAAAAAAAAAGTTGTTTAACTATTGTATCAACAAAACGGAGTACCAAAAAAAATTAAAATAAAATAGTTCATCTTTGTCTTAAAACCTAAAGAAAATTTGATCTACTTTGTTGCAAAATACAAAAGCTTTTATCTTTGTGTTGGTTGCATTTCATTGTTGTCACCATCAATCGCCTCTAATTATTCACTGAAGCATCAATTCTCATAAGTGGTCATCAAACACTACATTTTAAACAATAAATATACATAATTAAATTTACTTATTTATTATAAAATTAAATAATTAATTCAAATTAGGTTCTACTTTATTATTTGATTGAAGTGTAAATTTAGTAGTATTTGTTTTTAGTGCTGAATCAACTATAATTTTTTTAAGGAAAAATCATTATTCATTAACAATTAAAAACATCATGTTCAAGTAAATGACCAAAACTATCATGCTCAAGTAACTGAAGTAAAAACTGAGGAGGTTCATGAACAATTATCTATCTTTCAGAAGTCCTTACTCATCTCTATCTAAGCTATGTATTATTCTTATAATCCTTTTGAATCCAACTAAGAAGAAGGAGACAAAATGCAAAATGAAAGCTTAAAAATCCTCAAGTAATAACCTAAACTCAGAGAAATATTCACTAAGTATAAAATTTGTATTTGGTACAAAATTTACCATATAACTAAGTAAAACAAAATCTATACTAGATTAAATTTTAGGACAAAAAATTTGTCTCTTAGTGCGATGCAACATTAAAAAAAAAAGACTAAAACCTTAAGATTTAGATGTAACACTGTAGTTTTAGAGCATTATTAAGACCTAGTCCATGCTTGAAACCTCATAGTTGTCTTAAGATAGGTCTAGAGCATGAGAACAATTTTAAAACCCTACACAACCTTTTGGCCAAGCTATCTTGTAACCTCATAGGTATCTCAAAATAACTCAAGAAGCAAAAAGTTTCCTTATCCTCAACTACCCGTGAACTTTAGCATTGTTTATCCCAAATTAGGTAAGCAGTCCTGAAGCACCGCACAAGGACCCATGAGTTTCCCAACTTTGTGTTAATTTAAAGGAGTGCGCTTGCATTTGCGAGGGGTGGTGCTTGTTTCCAACTGCATCAACATGCATACCACATTTAGTGAAAAATAATAATAATAATAATAAAGATTTTAAAATCAAAATCTAAAATGTTTAATATTTTAAAAAAATAGTTTTACTTTTTATTAAAATGTTAAATTTACATCTTCAGTGAAACTTAAACTCGTAAATATTAAATAAAACACAAAAGCTTTAACTATTACTATATTGTTATAATTCATTATAATTGTTAATAGCTACAATTATGTAGTCGGCACAATAGATTTTCAATTAAGTAAAACTCATATTGTATAATTCTACAAATTTAAATTTGTTAAAATTTTCAAAAAATCCATAAGAGAAAAATATATATATATATGAAAATAAAATTTTACAAAATATATAAAATAAAATATTACCTTAAGAAGGATTTTTATTTTTTCCTTCATCAATGTGAATTCATTTTTGATTGCATCCAATGCCACTACGGACCTTTTTAAAAAAAAATTAAAAAAAGTAAAAAAAAACACAAAAAAGAGATATGCTACTTGATTTATGACGTCATTGCAATCCCCATCAATCATCTCTCATTATTTATTAAAGCATCAGTTCTGCCCATCAATCGTCAAATACTATATTTTTAACAGTAAATGTACATTATTCTATTTATTCATTTGTATGAGATTAAATAATTCATTCAATTTAAGTTCTACTTTGTTATTTGATTGACCTACAAAAGTAGTCGTATTTCTTACTAGTACGGTATTAGTTTATATAATGTAAGTCAATACAATAACATTGATTACAACATTTAATTTTTTGTATGAAAAAATTATCATCCATTAACAGTAAAAATCATTTTGCTCAAGTAAGTCAACAAAAAACTTAGGCTCATAAATAAATATATATCTTTTAATAGTCCGTACTACATTTCTAGCTAAGTTTTTAACTATTTGATTAAACTTTTAAATCTAACTAAGATGAAAAGAAATAAAATACAGAATGAAAGCTTAAACATCCTCAAGTAACAACCAAAACTTTAGAAAAATATTCATCAAGTATAAAATTTGTACCTGGTACCTGTAAAAATCGTCCTATTACAGCTAAAAATTAGATAATAAACGATATAATTTTAGTAGTTGATTCAGACTATCACAAAAGTTGAATTGTTGCTAGGTAATATGCGACAAATAGAGGAACTCATGTGTCCATTTCATGCCCACCCTATCTATTTCTTACTTGAAAAAAAAAGTTGTTTTAACTTTTGTATCAACAAAAAGGAGTACCAAAAAAATATAAAAAGAAAATAGTTCATCTTTTCTTTAAAACCTAAAGAAAATGTGATCTACATTTTTACAAGATACCAAAGCTTTTATTTTTGTGTTGGTTACATTTCATTGTTGTCACCATCAATCACCTCTCATTATTAACTGAAGTGTCAGTTCTCATAATTAGTCATCAAATACTATATTTTAAACAATAAATGTACATAATTCGATTCACTTATTTATTATAATATTAAATAATTCATTCAAATTTGATTTTATTTTATTATTTGATTGAACTATAAATTTAGTAGTATCTATTTTTAATACGGAATCAACTTATACAATGGAAGTCAATACAATAGCATCCAATATAACATTATTTCTTTTAAGATAAAATCATTATTAATTAACAATAAAAACCATCATGCTCAACTAAATAAAGCAAAAACTGAGGAGGTTCATAAACAATTATCTATCTTTCAGAAGTCCTTACTCATCTCTAACTAAGCCATGTATTATTCTGATTATAATTTTGAATCCAACTAAGAAAGGAAACAAAATGCAAAATGAATAAATTTAAATAAGTTTAAAATATATGAAATTGAGTTTGATAAGTTATGCGAATAGTTTGTTGAAAATTTTAATACTTTATTCTAGTTAATATATTTAAAAATATTTTTAACATATTATTGAAATATAAGTATCTCTTATAATATTACCTGGAGGAGTAAAAATATATAATATATATAATTTATTAATATATAAACAGGTTCATGAACTTGTAAACCAAATTCCTTCATATTTGAATTTAGCTCTTATACTTGAACATTTTGGGACCATATTAAAATATGAAAAGAAAATTTTATTAATTAATAAAGATGAAAATGAAGATGGTATCTATATACATATATATATTTATGAATAAATATGATAGAATCAAGAAGGTGCAAAGGGGAAAGGTTGGAAACTTCAAAGAAGATACTTATGATTGAGAATTATATAAATATATAATGTGTGTGTGTCTACATATCTATATATAACCTCTATATATATATACATATAACCTTCTCAATTTATAAATATATATATGTGTGTGCATGTGTATATAGATAATGTTTGTACGTATATCACGATACTAATTGTGCTAAATATCATAATAATAAATTAACAATTTTATAATCATATAATATATTTTTATAGATATAGATAATTAATGTTGTTGTATGTATGTATCGGGCAGCAGCTTCGTTGAAGCGTTTATCTGGCTGCCTTTGACGAAGGATGTGAAGATCGCCGTCAGGACAGAACTTAGTGAGTAAACACGACCACCAATCACAAATGAATTTCATACTTATCGATGCCACATATGATTGCTCATACACTATCATATTTATGAATTATATGTTTATATATATATACATACATGTGTCAAGGCATCTGATGAAAAGAGTAAGAAAGGGTAAACTTTTATACATAATTGACGGCGTCATAAATCAAATCAATTAATGAATATAGTAAATGAATTTTATACTTATTTTTTATTGTACATATTATTTATATTATTCTTTACTGAGTTTTTTTTTTTTAATTTTTTAAAATTTTTTATAGAAAAGATGCATAGGCAGTGAATGCAACCAAACATGAATTCTCAGTAATGAAGGAAAATTTATTTTATAAAATTTATTTTCATATATATCTTTTTCTCTTGCAGATTTCGTAAAAAAATTAATTGAATTTAAATTTACAGATTATTATAGTATAAAATATTCTACATTTTTAACTAATATTAAACTTATAAATTTTAAATAAAACATAAGAGTTTTAACTACTATCATATTGTTATAATTAATTATAATTATCAATGTCTATAATTATGCAGTGGGCAAAATAGTTTTTCAATGAAATAAAACTCATGCTGTAAAAGTATGCAAATTTAAATTCAGTTAAAATTTTCACAAAGTCCAAAAGAAAAAGATATCCATGGAAATAAAATTTTATAGCATATATAAAAACAATATTACCTTAAGAAGGGTTTTCATTTTTTCCTTCACTAATGAGAATTCGTGTTTGATTGCATCTAATTCTTCGATGCACTTTTTTATTCAAAAAATAGAAATTTTATTTAAAAAAAACTCAGCAAAAAGATATATAAGTAATATCTGCAATAAAAAATAAGTATAAAATTTATTTACTACATGAATATATATAGATTGTTAATTGAGTTATGATGTCAATTGTATATAAAAGCTTACTCTTCCTTACTCTTTTTATCAAATGCCTTGATGAATTCCTCACATTTCAATGCCATTTGACAAGCATGAAGGCTGCAATTAATATCAGCTAATTATTTTTTAAAAAACAAAAATTGGGTACATCTATTAATTCAGTGATATCCATCAATCATAACACAATACAAATAATCTTCAAGTAAGAATACATATAAAAATACAGTTTGACTCGAGATTAGTTAAGTGATACACACTAATTACAATACAATACAAATAACTTTCAAATGATGACACATATAAAAATACAATCTGACTCAAACTTATAATCTCTTGTAAACGAAGAAACACATCAACTATTAAACTAATTATTTAATTAATTAAATATTCGCATATATAGTTAATTAAATTAATAATTATTTATCTTTTGGGTAGATATCTAAGTACTTTTATCCTTATCTATAAGAGTATGAGTTCAAATCAGACTATACATCTCATGATATATCATTTAACTGTTAAAATATACGAATTTTTACTAGTAAAAATTGTACTTGAGAATTTTTATTATTAAATATATATTATAAGATCAATAATGACATGCATAAATACTCTAAATTAAAAAGTTTTGAGCTATGATGATTAGTATCACTTGTATACCTTGAGGAGGCTCCTTTAATCTTGATGCAAAGTGCATAAATCTTAGGAAAATCCATTTAAGATAATTTATCCCTGCGAATTAAGAGAAAAAGACCAAATAGCTAAAACCCATCAATTAATCAAATATGGTTAATAACTACTCAAATCTATATCGAGATATATATTATTTACAAATACAAAGCTTTATCCATGTCTAATAAGGTTATTTCAAATTCAACCATGAAGGTGGAAAGCAAATCATAGAAATAATTTGGACCACAACACTAGAATCTTCTTTTATTTCATACATTGCTGCAAGAAAGTGATTTACCATATCCTTTTAAAAAATTGAATGTAAATCAATCAACAACATTGATATATATACATGATTGGTAAACAAATAAGAGAAAAATAGATCAGTTGTTAAGCACTAAACCTCTTGTTCCATCAAGTGGATCATGTAGAGGATTTGTTAAGCATTATTTCCCTATTTTTTTATTTCCTATCCCTCTCCCGTTCTCATGCTTTCAATTTTCCTCCTACATTTCTAGCATATCTCCTTTGTCCTCTCCTCATAGCTGTCCACACAATAATTTCATCATTTCATCTGATCTTCTATTTATCTTTAGATCTCACTCTCCATTTTCTTTTGTTTTTACTACTGGTTCTAATTTGATTTCAAGAAAATTTCCCTATTCCCATATCAGCTCATTTCTTCCCAAAAATATCTTAAATAATTTAGAAGATAAATTCCACTTTAGTGTTGAGAATCAAATTTCACCCGTCTTTCTTCTCAATGATGACGTTAATATGATTGATGGATTCCTCCCTTGTTCTGTTCCTGATTCCACCGCTAGCTGATTAATCTGATTGAAGAAATCGCACAAAAACTTCCTCTCAGTTACCGTAGCTACGAATTTTCTTCCTCTCCCTCTTCTCCTGCAGCTCGACGTCCTCTTTTAAAGTGAAGGAGGAACCATTAGAACCATTGCAGATGGCAACGAAATCCAAAAATTAAATAGAGATTACAAAATAAATATTGATAATGACGCATAATCAATATTTTTACTTTTAATAATTAAGGGAAAAACTAATAACATCTTCTTAAATATAATTATATATTTTTTTATTTACTTTTTTAAAAGAAGATTTTTATCTCTTTAATTGCTTAAGTAGTACTCAAATTTTTAAAATTTAAAGACTAATGAAGAAAAGAAATCTTTAAACTTTGATTTCTAATAAGCATTCAATTCTCTATATTTAGATATTCTTAATGTCTAATCTTATAATAGTTTTTTTTATAAATAACATAATGAAAATAATATTAAAATTCTAAAATATTTGATTACATAAGTTCAAAATAATGAAAATAAGATTTTTATCCCTTTAATTTTTAAATTTTAAAGACTAATATAGAAAGAAATCTCTAAATTTTGACTCCTAGTAAGTATTGAATTCTCTATCTTTAGATAATTTTTAAGTATAATCTTGCAATAATTCTTTTAAAGATACTTTAGAATGAAAAATAATGTTAAAACTCTAAAATAATTTATTATATAAGTTTAAAAGTAGCTTATCACACTTCTATTTTTTTTCTTTCTTGATGCTTTTGGCTTTTTTTTCATTCTTTCTTTAATGCTATGATTTATATTTATAATGTAATATTTAGATAAAAAATAATAAGATAGTTCTTCTTTTATAAAATTAGTTATATTAATTTCTTTACCACAATGCAATTTCTTCATAATCTTGTCCTCACATTTGTTATTGTATTACGATCTGATCAATTTTAGGTGATCTAGAAATATAAGAAGAGTTAGAAAATACTTAGGAGAAAGAGGAGGAAAAAATATGGAAATGAAATAGGAAAACAATAGCTAGACTAGAGGCATTATAGAGGTAAGTTCCCTTTTTTTTTTCCCTAATGCATAACGCACAATAAGATAGTAATTATAAAGTAGATTCGTTATAAGAAGTCATATTCTTCCAATGATTCCTAAGTTTTAGACCGCGAACTAACTCAAATCACATATTTGACTTTCTATGAAATTACCTCTTTAACCTATAAAATAAAAAAACATAAAATGACAATCTAAATTAAATATGTCTAAAAGTATATAAGTGTATTTAAATTAAGCAGTATTAAATCTATCTTGTTCACTTGATTCTATTTTTACTTTTTGTGTAATTACTAGTAATCCTTTACATGTTGAATTAGCATTAATTTTATTTTTGAACCACTTATATTTTTAGCTTGAATTCATTTAATGAAATTTTATTTCATAATCCTTCATATATAGGAAGATCAACTAGAATTCAGTTCTCAAAAAAAAATAAATAAGAGAGTTTAAATATTAAAATTGTGATATATTGTTAAATTGTAAAATATGGGAGAAATATAGCAATTAAATTTCTTAAAAAAATGATGAAGCTTATTTAGAAATTAAAGCAAATGGGACAATTCGATACTTTCACAAATATTTTAACTTTTAATACTATACTATACTATACTATATCTATATGTAAGAGAAGGCTTTGACAAGCTCAAAATTCTCTTCAGTTATCAGAATTTTGGCTGCACTTGGGTATGCAAGTAGAAGCTTAGCCACAAGGTATCTAACAATTGCCATGTCTTGAATAACCGTGCTTGCTTCCCGATGAACCTTCCTTTTTTCATGTCATAGTATTAAGGCCACTTGTCTCTTGATTTGCATCTTTCAACAACTTCAACAGCTCTTGTAGTGATTTCTGGTCTTTTTATCTTTATGGATGCAATAGTAAGCTGTAAAAAGTCCATTTTTAAAATCTTAAGCTGCACTACCAACATTCCTTCATTATTGCTTTATTTTATAAAGCATCAACAAGGTGCCATATCTTATTAGATTCAAGCATGACAACTCAGGAAACTTATACCTAAATATAACTTCTACAAAAGGTTCTTTGGAGTAATGAACAAAACATTAGTAGCAGAGAGAATATTTAAGCATAACAAACTAACCTGCCATAATGAGTTGGCCAAGAACCACCATTGTGGTAAGACCAAGACCTGTATTAGAAGGAAATGTGGTGAGAAATGTTGAAGATAATGAAGAAATAGATCATAAATAAATAATACAAGAGTAGATATCTTATGTGTTCTTAAAATCACTACTAGTGATTATTTGCCACTCCTCACCTACAAGAGGGGGATAACATATCTTTAATGGCATGTCTGCTATCAAATCTTCCCATTTAACTTCAACAAGATCAAGTATGGCATGTGACTAATCAGCTGTTGCCAGACTACTAACAACAGACCATATGTGCTGCTTGTAAGTTTCCAATTAGATAACCTCCTTTATTAGGCATCCATTCCACCAACCGAGGAGAAATTTGATCTAGGTAAATGTTGAATTTATTAGCTGCATCATATGAGTACTCCTAAGTTTTGTAATGATAAATCTCATTCAGTTTTCCAAATCAATCTAATAATATTCCTTGATGTGGAATGAAAGAGCAAATAGGCGATTATTCAGTGCCCAAATAAGATCAACTAATCTATCTTCTAGAGCAAGCATTTCACGTGCATAGAGTAAGGTAAAATAAAATATTGCCTGCAAGAAAAAAATTAGATTAATTGGAGATACCGCAAGAAAAAAAGGTAAACAAATAAGATCTCTTAGTTACAAACCTATAAATTTAAATAATAGCTTATTCATGTAGGTTAGTGAGTCAAATCATAATCTGTTGTTTCCGCAAACATGTTACAAGCATACTTAATGCACAAACCAGATATCCATAGTGTCAAACATGTAAGCTATGAACTATCTTAAAAAATATAAGTTATAAACTATACAATCTCCATCGTTTTGGGGAGTTGCACCATTCGAAAGCAACCAAAAATAAAATGAATAATAATACTAATAGTTGAACATTTTTTGAATTGACAAGACTAGAATCATGTACTTATTACACCTGCCAAAAACTCACTTGAGAAGCACCAAGATATGATATCAATTTAACTCAAGCTTGTCAAGTACTTAAACCTTGCTTTATTTTCAAACTTTCACTATTGTTTCCCAAATTGATTTAGTTTTATAATTTCACTTCCAACATAGTTGCTGCAAAAAGCCCCTATTACACCATGAGCAGAATTATTCTGTACAACCACTATTTTGGTACGAAAGTCACAAGCTCCAATAAATCAAAAATTGAATACCAAATGTCCATTACCATTTCAAATGAACCATAAAGGCAATTTTTTCCTTACTCGAAATAGACAATTGACGAGCACATATGGCTATTCAAACAACTGTTAGAACAAAAAATGAATCTACCTTGACGATTCCTTC
Source organism: Carica papaya (assembly GCF_054855325.1). Lineage (NCBI taxonomy): Eukaryota > Viridiplantae > Streptophyta > Magnoliopsida > Brassicales > Caricaceae > Carica > Carica papaya. The sequence goes on from NC_142317.1 coordinate 18,007,175, forward strand.
ATTCCACATAATAGAGTTAATTACCTCCCCTTTTACTGAGAGGGTTAGGTTTTGAAACTTACAAATATAAATAAAATGTAAATAAGAAATGACTTGATCTAGTACTAAGTCAGTGTTGGATGACTATCTTCTCCATTTACTGTGTTTGGTTGCAAGAGGTATTATTTCCAGCAATGAGACCTTTTTGCACCTAGACAAGTTATTGTTGTTTCTCTCAATAGTCTGTCGATTGGCAGGTAAAGGTGACCGATGGATATGGTGGATGGCGTGACATCGTTGTCGATTGCAGGGAGGAGGATGGGGGCTAGGACTTAACTGAACTTTTCCTTAACCAGCAAAAGTCGTATGACCTTTATTTGGTAGGAAGATTCTTGATGGAAGCGGCTATAAAGTTTGAACCGATGAAGACTACACTGGCAGACTTGTGGGGGCCGATAGGGGGAGTAAATATTATAGATCTTAGTTCTGGTCATTACTTATACAGATTTTTTTACAAAGTGGATTTCCAAAGAATGCTTAACAGAGAGCCATGGACTTTTAACAACTACTTGTTTGTTTTGTACCGCCTTAGGGAGGGAGAACATCCAATGAAAGTAGCCATTAACACGAGCCTCTTCTCACTCACTCCTACTGGGTTGTGTATCATAGACAATGGCTAGGTAATTTTGGAACCTGTTGTGGGGCTTTGTGGATTATGACACATGTTCATCTTCTATAGCTGGGATGGGAGGTTTTTTGCAGGTTGGGGTGGCCATTGATCTTCAAAATCCTTTGTTCAAAAGAAAAAGGCTCAACTTGAGAAATGTGGAATCAATATTTGTTTAAATTTGTTTTCCATGAAAAAGGAATACTTATTACAACCTATAGAGAATTTATTAGTATTCATTTTTAGAAGCTTTCATCCACCCCATCTGCCCAACAAAAGAAAACATAATTACTTTATAATATTGTTATTGAAAGCGATGAAAATAGATAAAATACTAATAGTGAAAAATTAAATATTGATATCAGCTAATTATTTTTTAAAATAAAAATGGTATAAATCTATTGATTAAGTGTTATGCATCAATCATAGTGTAATAGAAATAATCTCCAAGTATGTACACACGTAAAAGTGCAGTTTGACTCGAGATTAATTAGGTGATATTATAACACCCAGGCCCAGGTAAGCAACCTAGCTCATCTACTTTAAAATAATAATAATAATAATAACTACAACAACAACAACAACAATAACTAGAAGCAAAAAACAATGACGTCATGTTAATAAACCTTAAAATGACACCATTCTAATGAAAAATAAATGATTTAATAGTAAAGATTTCTTTTCCCAATTCGATGACCTTGATTTAATCTGGATTGCTATAAATAGGAAATACATCTAAAAAAAAAGAAGAAACCCAAAGAGAGGAAGAGAAGGAAAGAGGTTAAGAGAGCAGCAAGGCTGATAGAAGAAGAAATAGGAGGGTGATTTTCGTGAAGGCTAAGCTAAAAGATGGGAGAATCATCCAATGGAAGGTAAGATCAATTCACTCTTGAAACCCGAATTAGAAATGAGTATTATAATTTCCTATATCATGGATATAGATTTTTAGCAAGTTTTGTATGTGCATTTCGTATGATTTCGATGTGATGGTGAAGAATATTCTTGTGCTTTAACTTAGTAGGGAAGTCTAAGGTAAATGGTGGATGAGAATGGGAATCATAAATTGGGTATAGGAGAAAATAAGTCTTGCAGTAAGGACAATTTTGATAGTAATTAATTCATGTATAGTGGGTATTAGTTTCAATCTGAGTTAAGTTTGGGGGTTTAGGGATAGATCAAACTTGTGCTATACAGATCGGTAAAAATCAACTAGTAAACCTCATAAGGGAACATGATGAGATCGGATACACATATATCAATAAGTAATTGATGCGATTAAGGGCCTATAAAGGGGTGGAAATAAGGAAAATATGGAGAACAATAGGGTTGAAAGATTAATTACATACTGTGGTGCTAGGGAAACAGAAGGAAAGGTGAAAGGAGGACCCAATATATGAAGTTTGAAGCAAACTAGAAGGATAATGTAGAAAGGGAAATGATAAAATGGCATAACTGAAATCAATGTATTGTCAAAATAAATAAATTACAACTTGTTCACTGGTGGTGTGTATGTGGTTGCGTGTGGCCATTTATGAGGTCGTGGAACTGATTCTGGTATGAGTTCAACAGTGATTTTGCATACTTATTGCTCATAGATGAACTAAAAAATTTTCAGGTGACCTATATCATTAAGTGACCAAATCAGCAAATGAGGGTGATAATAGAATAGTAATAATGATGAATGGGTATGAAAGGAGTTGAATATGGAGTCGTGAATGGACTAGCTAGTAGTGTGGTATACTGAGAACAACAAATGACCAAAAACTAGAATAAGATTAAACTGTGACTAACCCACATCTTTCTGTATGCTGTTTCCTTTCGTGTGGTGTGAGTGTGGCCTGTATTGATCGTGGTGATGTGTATCAGCTTACTAGTGATTAGTCAGCAGAGTAGACAAGACAATAGAGGGTTCGAAGGGGAGTAAATATCCCAGATGTATGTTGTATATGAGATAAGAATGTGGCTGAGAAATAAAGGCCCAAAAGGGCCATGTCGGGTATGCTAAGTGAAAGCTGCGTGTGTTTGTGTGTGTGGCTCTCATGGTCGCTGTGCGTGTGTTATTATCTGGTGAAAATGCAAGTATGCTAAAGATGGATCATTTTATTTAATTTGCATAATATGTTATGGAGATTGAAATGATTGAAATTGGCTGAAAAAAAGAGAGAAGTGATTGAAATTGGCTGGAAAAAAGAGAAAAAGACAAGAAATCTGCAAGTGAGAAAAAAAATCAAAATCGAGAAGTTGCAGGTTGGAGTGGAAGCACAGAGTTGTTGTTATAAATCTTCATGATACAAGGGTACTAAGTTAGAGAAATGGATAGGTGTTGGGCTGAGTATGAGATAGACTTGAGAATGATTTGGGTGAGGGAAGTCCTTGAGGAAAAATGGGGAATTTCTCTACATCTATTTCAATTCTGTTGGTTTAAGTTTAAATTGATTTTACTAGGCTGTGTAGCTCATTCCTTTATTATATTATAGAAACGGTTAAGTAGGAAGAAACTCAAGAACCTCTGGAGCGTAGCCATGAGCTAGAATTTATGCAGAACTAACATTAAACTTTGGTGGATTAATAATTAATATTATCATTTTTGTTAGTTTGTTGTATTTACTGCTTGTCAAGTGAGATTAGACACAACTATGGGAGCCCCTTTTTTTGTATGATAGTTGAGTTGAGAATATAGCCTAAAATGTTCTCAAAATAGAGGGGATAGAAGGATGTACACTGATGAGATGATAGATGTTTGAAAGAATAGACATATGATATTCTATATACTTGTAATGAGTGTTGTTGCAAGTGAACTCTCAGTTGTGTTAAAGCGTAAATCGTCAATATAGAAAGAATGAATAAATACTTTAGTGACATTGAGTCTTATAGAAAATGTGGGATGTTATCTATACACTAATTGTAGTACAATACAAGTAACTTTCAAATAATGACACACGAAAGTATAATCTGACTCGAACTTATGATTTCTTGTAAAAGAAGAAATGCATCAACTATTCAACTAATTAAATAATTAATTAAGTACACACATATACCAAATAAATATATGTATATCCTGCTAATAGATATTTGGTTAATTAAATTATTAATTATTTATCTATTAGGTGGATATTTATGTACTTTTATCCTTATCTATAAGAGTATGAATTCAAATTAGATTATACATCTCGGGACATTTCATTTACTGATTAAATTGTATGAATTTTTACTAACAAAACTTGTACTTGAGAATTTTTATTATTAAATATATATTATAAGATCAATAATAACACACATAAATACTCCAAATTAAAGAGTTTTGAGCTGTGATGATTAGTATTAATTATATACCTTGAGGAGGCTCCTTTAATCTTGAAGCAAACTTCACAAATTCTAGGAAAATGTGCATTAGATACTTTGTCTCTGCAAAATAAAAGAAGAAGACCAAATAATTAAAACTGATTAACTAGTCAAACGTTGTTAATAACTACTCAGATCTATATCGAGATATATATTATATATACATATAAAGATTTAATCATGTCTGATAAGGTGATTTTAGATTCAACTACGAAGGTGGAGAGCATATCAGAGAAATAATTAGGACCGCAGCCAAGTACTCCTTTCATTTCATATGATATTCCAAAAAGTGATCTACCCTACCCTTTAAAAAAAATCAAATGCAAATCAATCAATGATATCGATATATATACCTGATTGGTAAACAGATAAGAAAAAAATAAATAAGATGTTAAGCACTAAACCTCTTGTTCCATTTAGTGGATCATGCCAAGGAGCTGCGTGCTTCGATCCTTCCAATTCGAAACGATTGGAGAAGAGAAAAATGATTTTGCCGAGAGATGGGAGATTTTTTTTTTTCGAATTTGCAGTGCTCATCGAAGTGGCGGAGAGTTATAATGAGTTTAGTACTTATAATAAATTGCTAATAATCTAGGTCTTTTTTAGTGATTGATATTTAGGTTATCAATATTCTATGCATTAATGAACTGGCATATTTTTGTATTTTGTGTTCCGAGTTTGGATTAATCTTGCCAACAATTTTATGAGAAAAAATATTTTCTTTAAAAAAAAAATAGGAGTTTAATTTAATCCATTTATAATATTGTATAAATGACAAAGATGGTTTTTCCCCAAATAAATTACTTCAACTGATAAAAGGCATTATATTGACACCTTTGAGAATGGTTAATTGCTGCTAAAAATTAGACAATATAAAGTTTCCTAGCAGATTTATATTGTTACTAAAAATCAAAATGCCACAAAGTAAATTTGTAGCAAATAGAAGAAACCGCGTATCCATTTCATGCACAACCTCTCCATTTCTTTATGTGAAAAAAAAAATTATTTAACTTTATATTGACAAAAAGAAGTATAAAAGAAACATAAAATAAAATAGTTTATCTTTATGTTCAAAACCTAAAGAAAATTCAATTCCTTATCAGTCGTTAAATACTGTATTTTAAATAGTAAATTTACATTCCTTCATTCACTCATTTGTATGAGATTAAATTATTTATTCAAGTTAAATCATACCTTATTAATTGACTAAACTATAAATTTAGCCGTATTTCTTTCTAGTACTGTATAAGTCAGTTAATAGTGTAAGTTAGGGCAATAACACCCAATACAACATATACTTTTTCCTTCTAAAAAAATCATGGATAAAATTCAATTTGCTTAAACAAGTGAACAAAAACCTGAGACTCATGAACAAGTATATATCTTTCAAAAGTCTTTGCTACATTAGTAGCTATGTTATATACTATCTTATTACACTTTTACATCCAATGAAGAAGAATAGAAACAAAATGTGGAATGGAAGTTACTTTTAAATCTAACTAAAAATTAGATAATAAATGACACAATTTTAGCGGGTGATAGAGGTTGTCACTAAAAGTCAAAATGTCGCTAAGTAAATAAATATACAATAAATAGAGGAAGCCACTTGTCCATTTTATGCACAATCTATCCATTTCTTTGGAAAAAAATTATTTAACTTTTATATCGGCAAAATAAATACATAAGAAGCTGGAAATAAAATAGTTCATCTTTAAGCACTCAAACCTAAAGAAAATTTGATCTCTTCTATTATAAGACATCAAAGCTTCTATCTTTGTATTAGTTGCATCTCATTGTAATCGCCATCGATCACCTCTCATTATTTATTAAAACATCAATTCTCCTAATCATTTGTCAAAACACTGTATTTTTAACACTAAATGTACGTCATTTGATTCATTCATTTGTATGAGATTAAATAATTCATTCAAGTTAAGTTCTACTTTTTTATTTAATTGACCTAAAAAAATAGTCGTATTTCTTTCTAGTACGGTGTTAATTTATTCAATGTAAGTCAATACAATAACAACGATTACATTTACTTTTTTAAAAAGAAAATGTCATCATCCATAAACAATAAAAACCATTTTGCTCAAGCGAGTCAACAAAAAAACTTAGGCTCATGAAAAAATATATATCTTTCAATAGTCCTTACTGCATTTCTAGATAAGTTATGTTTTATTCGATTAAACTTTTAAATCTAACTAAGAAGAAAAGAAACAAAATACATAATGAAATCTTAAACATCCTCAAGTAACAACCCAAACTTTCAAAAAATATTCATCAAGTATAAAATTTGTATCTAGTACTTTTAATAAGGGTCCTATTACAGGTAGAAATTAGACAATAAACGATATAATTTCAGTGGTTGATTCAGATTGTCACAAAAGTTGAAATGTTGCTAGGTAATATGCAAGAAATAGAGGAACTCATAGGTCTATTTCGTGCCCACCCTATCTATTTCTTTACTTGAAAAAAATACTTGTTTAACTATTGTATCAACAAAAAGGAGTACAAAAAAAATTAAAATAAAATAGTTCATCTTTGTCTTAAAACTTAAAGAAAATGTGATTTACTTTATTGCAAGATACCAAAGCTTTTATTTTTCTATTTGTTGCATTTCATTGCAGTCACCATCAGTCGCCTCTCATTATTCCCTAATGTGTTACTTCACATAATTGGTCATCAAATACTATAGTTTAAACAATAAATATATATCATTCGATACAATTATTTATTATAATATTATATAATTCATTTAAATTAGGTTCTATTTTATTATTTGATTGAGCTATAAATTTAGTAGTATCTATTTTTAATACTAAATCAACTTATATAATGGAAGTCAATATAATAGCATCCAATATAACATTATTTCTTTTAAGATAAAATCCTTATTCATTAACAATAAAAACCATCATGCTCAAGTAAATGACCAAAACAATCATGCTCAAGTAAGTGAAGCAAAAACTAAAGAGGTTCATAAACAATTATCTATCTTTCAAAAGTCCGTACTCATCTCTAGCTAAGTTATATATTATTCTTATTATACTTTTGAATCCAACTAAGAAAGGAAACAAAATGCAAAATAAAAGTTTAAACATCCTCAAGTATAAACCTAAACTCAGAGAAATATTCATGAAGTATAAAATTTATACATGGTACAAAATTTTCCATATAACTAAATAAAACAAAATCCATACTAGATTAAATTTTAGGACAAAAAATTTGTATCTTGGTGCAACATAACATTAAGAAAAAAAAGAAATGACTATAACCTTAAGATTTAGATGAAACACTGCAGTTTTAGATCTTTATTAAGACCTAATACATGCTTGAAACCATCTTAAGATAGTTCTAGAACGCGAGAACAATTTTAAAACCCTACACAACCTTTTAGCAAAGCTATCTTGTAACCTCATAGGTATCTCAAAATAGCTCTAGAAGCCAAAAGTTTCCTTATCCTCAACTACCCTTAAACCTTAACATTGTTTATCCCAAATTAGGTAAGCAGTAATGGAGCACTACACAAGAACCCATGTAACATCCTGCCCATCACTATAGTAAAATGATTTGAAAACTCTATTTATTTGAGCCTTTGGCCGCTTTAAACTTAATTAACTTATGTTGTTTAATATTTCTCGTGATTCCTAATTTTCATTTATTTTTATTTTTATTAATTATTATTCAAATTTTATTTTATTTTAAATTATTTTACATATTTTAAATTATTTTATTTTATTATAAATTAAAAATTTAGAAAAAAATTGAAAAATGGCAAAATGGGAAAAATTATTGTGGTAAAAATCCGGCGAGAGGGTGGTTTGACCACGCGGGTGATGGGCACTGTGCGTGCGCACATGCGCAAAAAGTGGCTACGGGGCGTACACACAGCGCGCACGTCCCATTTGTACACCAGCACGTACGCGCACGTCCCCTCCGCATGTATGCGCGCACGGGACGTGCCCACTATCTACACGCTAGCGTGCATGTTGCTCTCTGTGTGCAGACATGCACATATGGGATGTGCGCACAACATGCACATCTCATCCACACGCATGGCGCGGGGTCACCTCGCACACGGACAGGCATCGTACACTGTGTGCAGGCTGTCCGCGTAGTAAGCCAACGCAGACAGGCCTTGTGCGCCTGGGGCTTGTGCGTACGGTAGTAAGCCTATGCGCCTGCAGGCTAGCCTGCAGCATGCCGGCCTAAGAGCTACCACCTCGGGCAGCGAACCACTGTTGCCTCCGGTGGCACACTGCCGCCGCCGGTAGAGGAGATCCTCCTCCCTCGTTTTTTATATCGAGCATCTTTTTCTCCTCTTTCTTCACCGAATTTTACCACTTGTCACGAATCCAACGGTTTAAAAATTTTATAAATTTCCCTCCCCCTTCCCTCCATTCCACACTTCCATTTCTTCCATTTTTCAAAGGTTTAGAGAGAGAGAGTAAATTAGTGAGAGAAGAAGAGAAAGAAAGGAAAACAGTGAAGAGGAAATCATCGAGGTTTTAGTAAGGAATCTAGTATTTCTTTTAATGTCTTAAGGAGTATTTTTAGATAAACAAATTTAATATGATTATTATTTTGCCTGTTTTGCGTGCCTCTATGTTCAAATTAGTCGAACTGTTCTGGTTTTTAAGATGTTATGTGAATTGCAGACACTTGATGATTTTGCATGTAATGAATGTAATATGTAATCGGTAACAATAAAAGTAAAAAGAAAAAGAAAAGAGAAAAGTGGAATGAAGCCTAGAGGTCCGAAGTGTATCTGTATTGACATGCATATTGCATCAAGTGTCTCATTAAGCTTCTTATCTCTCATGGGTATCTGTTCCCTTTACCCTTCGGGGTATTTATTCCTCATGTCCTTCAGGGTATCTATTTCCCCTTCCCTATCTTGTCTGAAAAGACGTAAAAGGACTGCTCCTAGTGGATGATGGTGTGCCCTCTGACGAGAGTGGTATCGCACTATCTGTAGGGGTCACTCATGGCTAAGTAATGTCGTGATTATAGATATCTGTTAGGACCACTATGGTTAGTACGACCATGGTCATAGATCATACCATGGTTTGGCTAGTTGGAAGTGGGCTTAAGCAAATTATCATATCTGTATCTGATATGGTCATTTACTTGGGTAGTTGAAAATCTATATCTGCCCTCAGAGATGGAAGTTTGTAACAGTTTCGCGAAGCATGACAACAAAAATCTATGCATTTTATGATTTATTTGATTTTCTCTATTATCTGGCATGATGTATCTTTGATTTTCTGTGCTAACATATCATTTTCTTAAACAAATAAATGGTTTTCATAATGGTGAGATAGGTAAATGAGGAAGTTAAACGATAAGATAAAATAATAAATTTTTGAAATCTTACGATATTAATTTAATACTGTTTTTCTTACTGAGCATATGGAACTCACTGTTTACATGCCCCCCTAGATAAGGAAGAAAATGAGGAACTACAGGAAGACCTACCTTTGGAAGTCTATGAGGATCCCATGGATCTACAAGTCTGAATGCATGACTGTTCCCGCACTGATGAATTCAATGGCATAGTGAAAGAAGTGGCTGTTATGTTTTGTATTTTGTAGCTGTTTCTGGCCTCAGTTTATGTATGTATTTAGAACATTATATATATTTGTAAGGGATTTGTTATGGTCATGATTCTGATGCATAAATTTTATCATGCACTCATTATTTTGAATCTATATCTGATACCCATTTGCCTTAATTAGCACTTGGGATGTCACAACCCATGAGCTTTCCTGCTTGATATTATCAGGACCTTGATGCAATAAGTTTCGATTTTATCCAAGTAATATCTTAAGAAGAGGATTACTAACTCCTATAACACATATTAGAGAAATTAATAATTGAATACCAAATGTCCATTACCATTTCAAATGAACCATAAAGGCAATTTTTTCCTTGTTTGAAATAAATAGTTGACGAGCACATACGGCTACTCAAACAACTGTTAGAACAAAAAACGAATCTACCCTGATGATTCCTTCATTCCATACAATAGAGTTAATTACCTCCCCTTTTTCATTGAGAGGGTCAAGTTTTAAAACTTACAAATGTAAATAGGAATTGACTTGGTCTAGTACCAAGTCAGTGTTGGATGACCCTCTTCTCCATTTGCTTTTTTTGGTTGCAAGAGGTATTGTTTCCAACAATGAAACCTTTTGCACCATGGACAAGTTATTATTGTTTCTCTCAATAGTCAGTCGATTGGCATGTAAAGGGTGACCGATGGATATGGTTGATGGCATGGCATCGTTGTCGATTGTAGAGGAGGAGGATGGGGGCTAGGACTTAATTGAATTTGTCCCCAAAAAATAAGAGTTCTATGACCTATGTTTAGTGGGAAGATTCCTGACAGAAGCGGTTGTGATGTTTGAACTGATGAAGAATACACTGGTAAACCTGTAGAGGCGATTGGGGCAGTAAATATTGTAGATCTTAGTTTTGGCCATTACTTGTATAGATTTTTCTACGAAGTGGATATCCAAAGAGTGCTCAACAGAGGGCCATGGAATTTTAATAACCACTTGTTGGTTGTGCACCACTTGTTGGTTGTGCACCACCTTAGGGAGGGAGAATATCGAATGAAAGTATCCATTGATGCGAGCCGCTTCTAGGTGCAAATTCACTCACTCCTGCTGGGTTGTGTATCGAAGACATTGGCTAGGCAGTTTGGGAACTTGTTGGGGGGCTTTATGGACTATGATACACATTTGTTTTCTATGGCTGGGATGGGGGGTTGTCTATGGGTTCGGGTGGCCATTGATGTCCGAAAGCCTCTATTCAGAAGAAAAAGGCTCAACCTGAGAAATGGGGAATCAACATTTGCAATCTTCAAGTACGAACGCCAGCCTTTATCCTGCTTCCTGTTCGATTAGTTGGAGCATTCAGAATCTTTCTACAAATTCCACATCCATTCAAGTACAGCAGAAGTGGGTTGAGTCCTTCTGTGCAAATCCCCCACGGAATCCCACTCTGATGAGCATATGGTTACGGGATAAACAAGGGAAAAAACTGATGGAATCATTAGCGAATATCCCAGCAAATATCTCGAGGATAGGGGGAAGGAAGGAAGAGACGAGTATCTCAGCCGAAGCGGGAAAGAAGGGAGATTCTTCAAATTTATTAAAAAATATAAATTTATACATTTTATTAATTATATATTACTTATCCAGTAATAATAACACAACTTATGAATAATAATATATAGAATGTATAGTTTATAGTCCGAACTATAAATACAACTTTTATAGATAATGGTGAAAGTGCAAATGATTTATCTAAAAAATATTAAACATTGATAAATTTGTATCTAATTAAATTATAAATTGTTAAAATAATTTTTTAGAAATGAAAATTAATTTTATGTAAAATTAAAATAAAAAAATTTTAAATTCTATCAATTTTTGTTATTTTCTAATTTGTTTCATCTCATAATTGAATGAAATATGAATTTACTGATCACCTTAGAGAATAAAGTGGAGTTCACTTGTATTTGTTATGGTTTGATAATTGATACATACCCAATAAAAGTAACGACAATTATTTAACTTTTCATATCATCATATCTTTTTGAGAAATACACACACAAACACACAAATATATATATGTGTGTGCATTTTATAAATTTAAAGAGCTATTGTAACTTGATGTAATGCTAAATCACTATAAATTTTTCAGTGAAATTTATAATAGAAAGTGGATATGATGATGATGATTGTCATATCATACATGAGAATCACTAAATATATATATGAGAAAAAAATACGTTTTTTGGTTATGATAACTAAAAGTTAAAAAATAAAGGAAATGAAAATTATAATATTTTGTTTGGTTTAAATTTATAAATGAAAAATAATTACTATAACAAAATAATTAATAATATCAGTTATTAATGTAATGATGAGTTAGCTACGGAGAATCAAAATAGAATTTGAAAAGAAAATTAATCCTTTCCTCTTTCCTCTTTTGTTAAGAGTTCTTATGTGGAAAAAGATTTATCATTCAAGAATGATAGCATAATTACTATTTAAATAATAAATAATAAATATTTTAGTATAAAATCCAAGTTTATTTCTTCTTCTTTAATATTTATGTTAATAAATAATTTAAGAAAAATTCTAATTTGGATTTTTTCGTTTAATTGTTCTAATTAAAAGAATCTAGTCGTTACAAAATATTATTTTCGTTTGGATATGTCAGTCTCTTTAGGACAAAATACAATTTGATTACTATATCTCTACCAATGTAGTCGTAAGTTAAATCTTTTGATTCTATTGAATAAAATAATATAAATAAATCATCATTAATCCATATAATTACATCTAAAAAGTGATTAATTTTACATTTTAATAAGATTCAGACTTGTCTTCAAGAAAAATGTAAGAATCGTAACAATTCAAACACCATGTTTATGATAATTTATGAAAATTCTTAAAAACTTGATTATAGTTTGTGCTTAATTGTGATAAATGAACAATTGTCACAAACTTTAATGGGGGCATTTTTAGTGCTTGAAATGCATGTTCCCATGTTAATGTATGTTAGTGGCCATTTTCTGTTTTTCAATGATATTGTCTTATGTTTACCTTATAAATAGTTAGCTCCTCTACTCTATCCTATCTTATTGCTACATTTCTCTATTGCTCTCCCTTTTACCTCTTTTCTTTCACTCTCACTTTTCCTCAAATTTTCTTGAAAGATTTTTAACTTTTACTTTTCTAGTTGTGCAAATTAATAAAATTTATGATCTATAGCTAAACTTGTTGTATCATGCAATTAACATGTCAAAAAACTCTTTTCTATACTCGCCTTATCTGATTGATCCTGTGCACACATCAATCCTTATAATGTATCCTCAAACTTCAATTCCTATTTGCATAGAAAGTAAATGTTTAAGGTAAATTGTAACACCCAACTATTTTTATTATTTTTATTTTATTTCATTTTTATTAATTCTATATAAATATAAAATATGTATTAATTGAATTGAATTTATTTTAATGAAAATAATAATAATAATAAAAATAAAAAAGGGTAAAAATTATTCAGGGATTTAATTGAAAATAATTTTTGGAAAAAGGGGTGAAAATTTGGATTCTGGAGGTATTTTTGAAAGAAAAATAAAAAACCGATGGTCAAAACATAATTTAAAAAAGTTGTGCCACGTCAGCTGCTCGGTCAGCAGGCCCGACCAACCAGGACGTGCTAGATGGCAGAGACACTAGCGCGGGAGGCCAAGCAGGAGGGAGTCACGTGGGCGATCCGCATGGGCGCGATCGAATGGCTGAGATCTGTTCCCGCGCTCACAGACAACCAAGATCAAAAACGCGCACAGATGGCCTAGATTGCATCAGGCACGGGCAGCCCAGATTGAATCGCGCATAGACGGCCCATATTGAATCGCGATGAACGGTCCAGATTCACTCCCTATTTAATCGCGATAAGACGGTTCAGATTAAAAGCGATGGACAGCTCAGATCAAAAGCGGATGGGTATAGATAACCCCATCCGCACCCAAACCCTAACCCTAGCCGCCAGAGCCCCTCGACGGAGAAGATAGCCCAGCTGCCAGGGAGCCGACCACCGCCACCCGCCGCCGTACCGGAGCAAGTTTCGACCGCCAAACGAGGTACAAATTCTATCCTTTGCTCAGAATTTGATTCTAAACCCACCTATGGCCAAATTAGAGTGAAAGCACCGGCCAATTGGCTGAAAAATGCCGGCGAAGCTCAGCAGAGCCACCGCCGGGTGTTTTAGTTTTGCCTCCAACGAGGCCCTTTTCGATTCCCGTTTGATGTATTTTTCCATTGTTGTGATCACCGTTTCCTCCTCTACAGGTTGACCGGAGCAAAACACCCAACTGCAACGTGAGTCGGAGGAGCTGCCGCACCGGAGAGCCCCACTGCTGGTGAGTTTCAGTTTTCTACGTTTTTTCGGCCCACTAAGGGCCCTAAGTGTGTTTTCTCACATGAACCGATGCAAGTTTGGCTAAATTCGACCGAAAACAGCCAATCCGAGGTGAATCGCCGTCGCGAGTGGCAGCACGGCAGAGCCACCGTGCCGAAATTCTAAAATTGGCCAAGTAGGCCCTGGGTCTAATTTTTTGGGTTATTTGGGACATGTATAGGTACCGTAATCGCATTTCAGTTCCTGAGAAAAAAATTAAGGGAACCCAAGGGCCGCCCGTAGGCGCAGTGACAATCTAGTTTTGACCGTCGAATCAAGTAAGGACCCCTCACCCTATTTCCTATTATAGATGTGAAGTTTGAATAAATAATAATACCGTATTTTGTATAAATTAAATAGATATGCATAATTAATTATGATTACTAATGGAGCTCGAACTGGACATTATTCTCTGTCGATTCCTATTTGATTTATTTTACAGTTTAAGCATTATGGTATCTGGCTTATCTATTCTATGGTTTTAAATGCATGTATCACTTACTTCACTATTGTTGATTTAGTAACGGAGATTAAGGACAAATAAGAACGGATGTGATCTAATAAATGGATAAGGTAACAGCCTCACTAGATATCCGGGGAGATGGTGAACGGACCAGGTTCATAGGGAACCCTACCGTGAACGTCGTCTCATACCGGACGGGGTATGGAGACTTGGTCATTTAGCGCTCATACCGGACAGGATATTCGGATGGTCCGCTTCAACCTCATACCAGACGGGGTATTGAGGTTTAATGTCTTGGTGCTCATACTGGACGGGGTATGGGGACAGCCCTGGAATTAAGACTGTTGAGAAGAAGGGTTCATGTGTAGTAGGGACACCCCTATGGATCCCCATGGATATTAGTAGGCTGGTGAAAATGAGAAACGGTAATAATAAGTTATTGTTAATGAATACGGATTTATGATGTATTTTATATTACTGATTATACATGAAATTGTGATCTGTATGATGTTATTGCCTTTATAGTTTGTTTTCACAGGTTCTCCAAAGATAAGAAAAAGGGTAAATGGTTTTACTATTGATAAATGAATTTGTTTAAAATTTGTGCTCCATTTGTTGTTTTTGGTTTTTTACCAACGTTTGCTTCTGTGACGGTGATATAGTGTGATGTCCTTACTAGGTTAGTGTAACTCATTTCTTATTTAACCATTTCAGATCAGGAGGACCTGGTTCCCGAGCCTGATCCACAAGAAGAAGGCGAGTAGATGCTAGATGCTTTATAGTTTTCCTTATTTTTCTCATTTCTCGTATTTCTTTTAGAGAACTTATTCTGAGATATTGTTTAGTACTTTTAAGTTATTGTGTAAGGGATGTTAACCTTAATCTTTTATTTCGCTTCCACACTCAAATTATTATATGTATTTCCTTTTGAATTTTCGAGGCCCTTACATAAATTCTTCTATCTTTTCTCACCAAGATGTTTTTACATGAAACTATTAAATATCAATGATTCATCTCAACCAACAATAACAAAATTTACAATTTTTTGAAACAACACCCATTAGTTTGTAACTATCTCTACAAAATAAGTTTGAGTTTCAAATCAAAAAATAAAAAATTAGGTCGAGATTTTGACCTACTATAGTTCCCTCAACTAAGGGAATCTAATAATCATGAAATGTTCCTTTCGCCTAAAAACATAATAGGCACGTTGAGATTTAACTCAATTTAATCATGACATTACCACCAACATAGAAAAAGTTAGAGTTTAAATTTGTTTTCCATGAAAAAGGAATACTTATTGCAACCTGCAAAGAATTTATTGGTATTGATTTTGAGAAGCTTTCATCCCCCCCATCTGCCCAACAAAAGAAAACATAATTATTTTATAATGTTGTTATTGAAAGAGATAAAAATAGATAAAATACTAATAGTGAAAAATCAAATATTGAAGTTAACTTTTATAAATTAAATAAAAGATAACAATTACTTTAGTGAAGTTACAGTAATTAAAGAAAAATATAAATCTTATTTTATTCTTAATTAATTTAAAATCGAATTGAATTAGTTAAAAAGAAACTATATTTGTTACAATAGCAAAATATTCGAGAGTAATATACTCCATTTACTAGAACCATTCAAGTTAAAAGATTACGGAAATAAAAAAAATAAATCAGAATTGAATTAAATAAGTTTTAAGAAGCAAGAGTACCTTAATTTAAAGGAGTGCGTTTGCGCTTGCAAGGGGTAGTGCTAGCTTTCAACTACATAACCATACACACCCCATTCAGTGAATAATAATAATAATAATATAGATTTTAAAATAAAAATCTATAATGTTTAATAGTTAAAAAAATAGTTTTACTTTTTATCAAATATAAACTTTACATCTTTAGTGAAACTTAAACTCGTAAATAATAAATAAAACACAAAAATTTTAACTACTATCATATTGTTATAATTTATTATAATTGTTAATAGCTATAATTATGAGCCGAAAAAATAGATTTTCAATATATATGCAAATAAAGGAAGCCACTTGTCGATTTCATGCACAATCTATCCATTTCTTTGGAAAAGAATTATTTAACTTTTATATTAGAAAAATAAATACATAAGAAGCTAGAAATAAAATAGTTCATCTTTATGTACTCAAACCTAAAGAAAATTTGATCTCTTCTATTATAAGACATCAAAGCTTCTATCTTTATATTAGTTGCATCTCATTGTAGTCATCATCGATCACCTCTCATTATTTATTAAAGCATCAGTTCTCCTGATCAATTGTCAAAACACTGTATTTTTAACACTAAACGTACGTCATTTGATTCATTCATTTGTATGAGATTAAATAATTCATTCAAGTTAAGTTCTACTTTGTTATTTAATTGACCTAAAAAATTAGTCGTATTTCTTTCTAGTACGGTGTTAATTTATATAATGTAAGTCAATACAATAACAACAATTACATTTACTTTTTTTTAAGAAAATGTCATCATCCATAAACAATAAAAACCATTTTCCTCAAGCAAGTCAACAAAAAACTTAGGCTCATAAAGAAACATATATCTTTCAATAGTCCTTATTACATTTCTAGCTAAGTTATGTTCTATTCGATTAAACTTTTAAATCTAACTAAGAAGAAAAAAAATGAAAATACAAAACGAAAGCTTAAACATCCTCAAGTAACAACCCAAAGTTTAGAAAAATATTCATCGAGTATAAAATTTGTATCTGGTACCTTTGATAAGGATCCTTGTCATGCCCCGATACTCGATATGAGGCGCAATTCCTGCTCAAGCCATTTTATGCAGTGGGCCCATAAAATATATACATGTATGGATCAAAAAATAAAATACAACCTAGCATTCCATGTAATATGTACAGTAACTATATATACAAAACATGAGGTTAGAATTTAGAGTCTAATAGAGTAAAATAAAACTTTTCGAATATATGCACAAAATATATAAAAACAAGAACCTTTTTACAGGTTCTACTCGCCTGGCAGTGATGTTGACTTTTCATTCTCTTTGAAAAATATCAAGGCAAAATTTAATGAGATTCACTAACTCAATAAGTATTTTCGTTCTTTCAACCCAGGTAAAATTTCATGCAAACACACGGTAAGAAACAAAGTAATAAAAATGTTTCAGTACAAATTCATGTTCTTATTTTCACTATTTCACATATTCTTGATCGATCTGATGAATTCTCTCGAATATCATCTACAAACCTCAAATGTCTATTCTCATACTTTCGAAAGTCATAAATGCACTCGAATATCAATCATCATTTTGAAATATAATCGAACACAAAAAAAATCACAGATAAACTAGAATATCGTTCATAATCTCAAAACATAATCACACACACAAAAAAGATAACATATACACTCAAATGGTCATTTTTTGGTTTCATCGCACGATGTTGTTTATGTCATCATCGAGGAAATACGAAATGGATCCCACCATCGCATGGATAGCACACACACAAATCACACAATGGCCACAGTAGGTATATTTGCTAGGAGGCCTACACTCACATGAATTCCTATCCATGTCTGGATTAGGTTTCAGACTCTATCCATGTGCAGGTTCACCATGCTTGCTGAACTTCAGCCACACACACACACTCCCTTCCTCGATTCAGACTAAACGAAAAAATATTTAGGGTCCCTACCCCATTTACTCATACCTTCTCATTCCAAAATTCTCAATTTGTTTAAATGATTATTTTTTAACCTCAATTATTCCTTTTCCTTTCTACTTTTACAATTTTATTTTATTTCTTTTTCTTTTTCAATTTTTCCTTAATTGGGAATTTTTCTTTTTAATTTCATATTTCATCAGTCAAAATAACTCCGTCCAGATAACTCTCAGTCCATTGGGTCTATTTTCTAGTTTCCTCTCCCCATAGGGTTCTAATTGCTTAGGTTTACTGATCATAATTTGAGTTCTACTTTTCTATCGAAATTGGGCCAATGTCCCTTCAAGTTTCAAAATTCATAATTTTAATAAAATGAACGCACTTTTTGAAATTTAACCCAGTTGAGATTTAAAAATAATTACTCTCCTACGCGTCTCCTAGATCCGCCTAAATGTCCAAAGTTTCCTGTACAGACGACATAATTATTTAAAATACTTTGAAATACTAAAAATTAATTTAATTAGATTACGGGTTCCAATGGCCACCCAACGAAATACCCAAATCTATCGAGATCCGTACTTGAAAAACCTTTTGGCTCCCCGTTCGACGAATTGGATTCCCATTTTTTGAGAAAGAATTTTTCGTGCTCGGGGAAGACCCTTCGGCTTCCCGAATGGGTTGGCTTTCCCCTTTCTCTAAGAAGCCTCCTCGATTCCTGCGTGGGTGGATGGCCTGACCGAGCTCGCGCGGTTAGCTTGACATCAGCCCCACTACATTGTTGCTCAACCACCACCAAAACATGAAAATAGAATGGTTTTTCCTTTCATTGAGGGCAATTTGGCCCCGTCTTTGCTCCCGATCGCTTCCTCTCGGTCACCCACGGCTCCCTTGCGTGCTTGCAATTGGAATGGTGATTTTTGTGCCTAAAAAATTGATTACTGCAAAATAGAAATAGATTGAAAGAAAAATAGGGGAAGAAAAGATGAAAAGGATGAGCTTTAACTCGCTTGCCTCGGTCCCCCCGTCACATGGCATATCGATCATTTCCTCTTCCTCCTTTTTCTTTTCGGTTCAGCTTCCACACTTTCCTGCCTCTACCCCTCTCTTCTTTTCTTCCTCCCTCGTGGCGGTTGCTCTTTGGTTCCCCTTTTTTTTTCCCCTCGCCCCTCCTATCTTTTCTTTTCCTTCCTCCTTTTTTTCTCCTTTCTTTTCCCTCTTCCTTCCCTCTCTTTTTTTCTTCCTCTCGACTTCCCCGTGCGACCCTCTCTTCATCCTTCCCTTCCCGATCTCTCCTCTCTCTTCTCCTTCTCTCTTTTTTGGCTACTCTTCAAAATGAAGAGAAAACCCTAATCTCTTCCCTTTTTATACCCATTCTTTCAACCGTTGGATCATCATAACTCGATTTGGACCGTCCCTTTTCTTTTAAATCTCCTCCATCCGATCTCCTCAAGCGGTCCAATCTAGGCCCTCCATTCTCCTTATTTCCTTTGCCCCCTTCAACTTCTCCTTATTTATGTTTTTGCCCCCTTTTTTCTTACCTACTTTCATTTAAGTCCCTAAATTTACTTAAAAGCCCAAATTTTGGAAAATTTCTTTCATTTACACCCAAACTCCAAATTTTATTTATATTTCTTTTCCTTTAAGTGGATATTACAATCTTATTACAGGTAGAAATTAGACAATATACGATATAATTTTAGTGGTTGATTCAGACTATCACAAAAGTTGAAATGTTGATAGGTAATATATTAGAATAGAGGAACTCATGTGTCCATTTCATGGCCACCCTATTTATTTCTTTACTTGAAAAAAATAGTTGTTTAACTATTCTATCAACAAAAAGGAGTAACAAAAAAATTAAAAATAAAATAGTTCATCTTTGTCTTAAAACCTAAAGAAAATGTGATCTACTTTATTGCAAGATACCAAAGCTTTTATTTTTGTGTTGGTTGCATTTCACTGTTATCACCATGAATCGTCTCTCATTATTTCCTGAAGTGTCATTTCTCAAAATTGGTCATCAAATACTATAGTTTAAACAATAAATATACATCATTCAATTCAATTATTTATTATAATATTAAATAATTCATTCAAATTAGGTTCTATTTTATTTTTTGATTAAACTATAAATTTAGTAGTATCTGTTTTTAATACTGAATCAACTTATACAATGGAAGTCAATACGATTGCATCCAATATAACATTATTTTTTTAACGATAAAATCATTATTAATTGACAACAAAAACCATCATGCTCAAGTAAATGAACAAAGCCATCATGCTCAAGTAAGTGAAGCAAAAACTGAGGCGGTTCATGAATAATTATCTATCTTTTAGAAGTCTGCACTCATCTCTAGCTAAGTTATGTATTATTCTTATTATACTTTTGAATCCAACTAAGAAAGGAAATAAAATGCAAAATGAAAGCTTAAACATCCTCAAGTATAAACCTAAACTCAAAGAAATATTCATGAAGTATAAAATTTATACTTTAGTACAAAATTTACCATATAACTAAGTAAAACAAAATCTATACTATATTAAATTTTAGGACAAAAAATTTGTATCTTAGTGCAACATAACATTCCTAAAAACTTCATTGTAGTGTGTGCTTAATTGTGATAAATGAACAATAGTCACAAACTTTACTAGGGGCATTTTGGTGCATGAAATGCATGTTCCCATGTTAGTGGGTGTTAGTGGCTATTTTCTCATTTTCAATGGTATCATCCTATGTCTACCTTATAAATAGCTAGCTCATCTACTCTATCCTATCTTATTCCTACATTTCTCTATTGCTCTCCCTTTAATCTTTTTTCTTTCACTTTCACTTTTTCTAAAATTTTCTTGAAAGATTTCTAACTTTTCTTTTTTAATTGTGCAAATTAATAAAATCTATTATCTATAGCTAGTTAAGCTTATTGTATCACGCAATTAACATGTCAAAAAGCTCCTTTCTATACTCACCTTACCCTATTGACCTAGTGTACACCTTAATCCTTATAACGTATCCTCAAACTTCAATTCCTATTTGTATAGAAATAAATGTCTAAGGTAAATTCTCTTATCTTTTGTCACCAAGATATTTTTATATGAAACTATTAAATATCAATGATTCATCTCAACCAATAGCAATTAAATTTAAATTTTTTTGAAATAATACCCTTTAGTTTATAATTACCTCTACAGAATAAGTTTGAGTTTCAAAGTAAAAAATTAAAAGTTAGGTCTAGATTTTGACCTACTGTAGTTCCCTCAACTAAGGGAACTTAATAATCATGAAATATTTTTTTTGTCTAAAAATATAATAGGCACGTTGAGATTTAACTCAACTTAACCACGACATCACCACTAACATAAAAAAAGTTAATAGTTTAAATTTGTTTTCCATGAAAAAGGAATAGTTATTACAACCCACGGAGAATTTATTGGTATTGATTTTTAGAAGCTTTCATCCATCCCATCTGCCCAACAAAAGAAAACATAATTACTTTATAATATTGTTATTGAAAGAGATGAAAATAGATAAAACACTAATAGTGAAAAATTAAATATTGAAGTTAACTTTTATAAATTAAATAAAGGATAATAATTACTTTCGTTAAGTTACAGTAATTAAAGAAAAATATAAATCTTATTTTATTCTTAGTTAATTTAAAATTGAACTGAATTAGTTAAAAAGAAACTGTATTTATTACAATAACAAAGTATTCCTAGTAATTTTCTCCATTTACTAGAACTATTTGAATTAAAAGATTAAGGAATTAAAAAAATAAATAAGAATCAAATTAAATCAGTTGTAAGAAGCAAGAGTACCTTAATTTAAAGGAGTGCGTTTGCACTTGCAATGGGTGGTGTTACCTTCCAACTGCATGACCATACATACCCCATTCAGTGAATAATAATAATAATAAAGATTTTAAAATCAAAATCTATAATATTTAATATTTAAAAAATAGTTTTACTTTTTATTAAAATATAAACTTTACATCTTCAGTGAAATTTAAACTCGTAAATATTAACTAAAACACAAAAATTTTAACTACTACCATATTTGTATAATTTATTATAATTGTTAATAGCTATAATTATGAGCCGGCAAAGCAGATTTTCAATATATATTAAAATAAAATTTTACAAAATATGTAAAATAAAATATTACCCCGAGAAGGGTGTTTAGTTTTTCCTTCATAAGTAAGAATTAATTTTTGATTACATCCACTGTCGCTATGCACCTTTGTTTAAAAAAAATTTCAAAAATAAAAAAAATCAATAAAGAAATATATTAATAATATCTAAAATAAAAAATATGTACTAAATTTATTTACTACATGAATATGTAAAGACTACTAATGATTTATGATGTCAATTATGTATGAAAGCTTACCCTTTCTTACTCTTTTCATTAGATGCCTTGATGAATTCCTCACATTTCAATGCCATTCGACAAGCACTAAGGCTGCAATTAATATCAGCTAAATATTTTTTTAAATAAAAATTTGTAAATCTATTGATTAAGTTATACATCAATCATAATGCAATACAAATAATCTCCAAGTAAGAATACACACAAAAGTGTAGTTTGACTCGGAATTAATTAGGTGATATACATTAATTACAGCACAATACAAGTAATTTCAAATGATGATACACGAAAGTACAATCTGACTCGAACTTATGATCTCTTGTAAAAGAAGAAATGAATCAACTATTCAACTAATTAAATATTTAATTCAGTATACACATATACCAAACAAATATATATATATATATATATCCTGTTAATAGATATTTGGCGAATTAAATTATTAATTATTTATCTATTGGGTGCATATCGATGTACTTTTATCCTTATCTATAAGAGTATGAATTTAAATCAGATTTTACATCTCACGACATATAATTTACTGATTAAACTGTATAAATTTTTACTCACAAAACTTGTACTTGAGAATTTTTATTATTAAATATATATTATAAGATCAACAATAACATACATAAATACTCCAAATTAAAGAGTTTTGAGCTGTGATTATTAGTATTAATTATATACCTTGAGGAGGCTTCTTTAATCTTGAAGCAAAGTTCACAAATTCAAGAAAAATCTGCATCAGATACTTAGTCTCTTCAAATTAAGAGAAGAAAACCAAGTAATTAAAACTCATTAACTGGTCTAACGTTGTTAATAACTACTCAGATCTCTATCAAAAAATATATTATCTACACACATAAAGCTTTAGTCAAGTCTGATAAGGTGATTTCAAATTCAACTACGAAGGTGGAGCGCCGATAAGAGAAATAATTAGGAGCCCAACCAAGTACTCCTTTCATTTCATATGCTATTCCAAAAAATTGATCTACCGTACCCTTTAAAAAAATCAAATGAAATCAATCAATGATATCGATATATATACATGATCGGTAAACAAATATGAAAAAAATATATAAGATGTTAAGCACTAAACCTCTTGTTCCATCGAGTGGATCATGTCGAGGAGCTGCGTGCTTCAATCCACCCTATTCGAAACGATTGGAGAAGAGAAAAATGGTTTTGCCGAGAGATGGGAGATTGTTTTTTTTTGTTTGAATCTGCAATGCTCACCGAAGCAGCGGAGAATCACAATGAGTTTAGTATTTATAATAGATTGCTAATAATCTAGGTCATTTCTAGTGATTGATATTTAGGTTATCAATATTCTATGCATTAATAAACTTGCATATTTTTGTGTTTTATATTTTGAGTTTGGATTAATCTTGCCAACAGTTTTATGAGGAAAAATATTTTCTTTTAAAAAAAATAAGAATTTAATTTAATCCATTTATAATATTGTATAACTGACAAAAATAGGTTTTCTCTAAATAAATTACTTCAACTGATAAAAGGCATTATATTGGCACCTTTGAGAACGATTAATTGCTGCTAAAAATTAGATAATAGATGCTAAAATTTTACCAGCAGATTTATATTGTCACTAAAAGTCGAAATTCCACAAAGTAAATTTATGGCAAATAGAGGAAGCCATGTATCAATTTCATACACAACCTGTCCATTTCTTTATTTGAAAAAAAAATTATTCAACTTTTATATTAACAAAAAGAAGTACAAAAGAACTTGAAAATAAAATAGTTTATCTTTATGTTTTAAAACCTAAAGAAAATTCAATCTCCTCTTTTGCAAGACCCTAAAACTTCTCTCTCTCGGTTGGTTGCATCTCGTTGCAATCTCACCATCACCTCTCGTTATTCATTAAAGTATTAGTTTTTCTTATCAGTCATTAAATACTGTAATTTAAACAGTAAATTTACGTTACTTAATTCACTCATTTGTATGAGATTAAATTATTTATTCAAGTTAAATAATATCTTATTATTTGACTGAACTATAAATTTAGCTGTATTTCTTTCTAGTACTATATAAGTCAGTAAACAATGAAGTTAGTATAATAACATCCAATACAACATATACTTTTTCCTTTTAAAAAAAATCATGGATAAAAACCATTCTGCTTAAGCAAGTGAACAAAAAACTGAGACTCATGAACAACTATATATCTTAAGCAGTCTTTGCTGTATCTATAGCTATGTTATATACTATCTGATTACACTTTTACATCCAATTAAGAAGAAGAGAAGCAAAATATGGAATGAAAGTTACTTTTAAATCCAACTAAAAATTAGACAATAAACAACACAATTTTAGCTAGTGATAGAGGTTGTCACTAAAAGTCAAAATGTTGTTAAGTAAATAAATATACAGAAAATAAATGAAGCCACTTGTCCATTTCATGAACAATCCATCCATTTCTTTGGAAAAAAATTATTTAACTTTTATATCGGCAAAATAAATACATAAGAAGCTAGAAATAAAATAGGTCATCTTTATGTACTCAAACCTAAAGAAAATTTGATCTCTTCTATTATAAGTCGTCAGAGCTTCTATATTTGTATTAGTTGCATCTCATTGCAGTCGCCACCGATCATCTCTCATTTTTTATTAATGCCTCAATTCTCCTAATCAATTGTCAAAACACTGTATTATTAATAGTAAATGTACATTAGTTGATTCATTCATTTGTATGAGATTAAATAATTCATTCAAGTTAAGTTCTAATTTATTATTTCATTTACCTACAAAATTAGTTGTATTTCTTTCTTGTACGATATTAGTTTAAATAATGTAAGTCAATACAATAATTATGATTACAACATTTACATTTTTTTCAAGTAAATGTCATCATCCATAAATAGTAAAAAGCATTTTTGTAAAAACCCAGCCCGAAAGAAACAAACCCAACCCACCTGGTTCTTAGAATCAGGAAGAGCCAAAACGATGTCGTTTTGGGAAAACCCAAAAACGATGTAGTTTTGACATGAAGGAAGGAAAAATACAGGCATATGAAAGGACATTGTTTTGAGAGCATCAAAACAAAATCATTTTTGTGATAGAAAAGAAAATAAAATTAGGGCAACCCGTCTTTAGCCGTCGAAGAAGAGGCATGTACGCCTCTTTCCTCCACCGAAGAAAGAGGAGGAAGGCCGTATGGGCCTCTCCTCTCTCTGACTATAAAAATAGTGGGAGAGCAATCCATGCAAAGGAGAGATCTCATGAGTGAGGAGAAAGAGAGTCATATGTAGTGAGAGAAAGTAAATCAGATAAGAACACTGGCGTGCAGTGAAAAGGGTCGTCTGCTGTATAGAATTAGATTCCAGATCTAGGAGACCAGTCCATCTGCACCAAAAATAGAAAGCAAGAAAAAGAATAGTGCAATAGTGTGCGATGGGAGAAGGAGATTCAGACGGTTTCCAAGTGAGACTTCACGATCTGTGGTGCATTCCTGGCTTGATTCCACAAGATCTATGCTGGAGTTAGATGTGAAAATGGTTCTGTGGCAATATCTGGCCAAAACGTAGCAATTTGTGACTGGTTTTGGTTATGCATGCTGGTTCTGGTGGTCGCGCATGAGGCGACGGGTGGCATTTCAGCAGCGATGTGTGGTGAACTAGGAGCACACTGCTCAAAAGCTTTAACCCACAAATAAAATGAAAAATAAACCATTTTTATCATCACTATTATACATTTAAGTTGTTTATATAGGTAAGTTGAGCCACAAATTGAATTTACCTATCCTTATACGAAGGCAGCTTCAGAATCTTACATTATGTATATCTTTTGGGAGTTCTTTCAACCATGTTTTCTCTTAGGGTTAGCACTTATCATACAAGAGAAGGCATTGACAAGCTCATAATCCTCTTCAGTTATCAGAATTTTGGCTGCACTTGGGTCTGCAAGTAGAAGCTTAGCCATAAGGTATCCGACAATTGACCATGTCTGAAATAACCGTGCTTGTTTCTTGATCAACCTTCCTCTTTTCGTCTCATAGTATTAAGGCCACTTGTCTCTTGATATGCGTCTTTCAGCAACTTCAATAGTTCTTGCAGCGATTTATGGTCTTTACATCTTTATGGTTGCAATAGTAAGCTGTAAAAAGTCCATTTTTAAAATCTTAAGCCGCACTATCAACATTGCTTCCTTATTGCTTTATTTTATAAAACATCAACAAGGTGCCATATCCTATTGGATTCAAGCATGACAACTCAGGAAACTTCTACCTAAATATAACTTCTACAAAGGGTTCTCTGGAGCAATTAACAAAATATTAGCAGCAGAGAGAATTGATACATATCCAATGAAAGTAACTACAGTTATATAACTTTTCTTATCGTTAGATCATTTTTTAGAAATACACACAAACACATAGATATATATGTGTGCGTGTGTGTGTTTGTGTTTAATAAATTTAAAGAGCTATTGTAACTTGATGTAATGCTAAAGCACTATAAAGTTTTTAGTGGAATTTATAATAGGAAGCGGATATAATGATGATGATTGTCATATCATACATGAGAATCACTATATATATATATGAGAAAAAAAATATGCTTGTTGGTTCTAATAACTAAAAGTTGAAAAATAAAGGAAATGAAAATTAAAATATTTTGTTTGGTTTAAATTTATAAAAGAAAAATAATTATTATAAGAAAATAATTAATAATATCAGTTATTAATATAATGATGGGTTAGCTACAGAGAATTAAAATTGAATTTAAAAAGAAAATTAATCCTTTCCTCTTTCCTTTTTTGTTAAGAGTTCTTATGTGAAAAAAGATTTATCATTCATGAACGATAGCATAATTACTATTGAAATAATTAATAATAAATATTTTAGTATAGAATCCAAGTCTATTTCTTCTTCTTTAATATTTATGTTAATAAATAACTTAAGAAAAATACTAATTCAGATTTTTTACTTATTATAATTGTTCTAATTAAAAGAATCTAGTTGTTACAGAATATTATTTTCATTTGGATATGTCAAGACTCTTTAGGACAAAATACAATTAGATTACTATATCTTTACCAACAAAGTCATAAATTAAATCTTTTGATTCTATTGAATCAAATATTATTAATAAATCATCATTAATTCATATAATTACATACAAAAAGTGATAAATTTTACATTTTAATAAGATTCAGACTTGTTGTCTTCAAGAAAAATGTAAAAATCTTAACTATTCAAACACCATGTTTATGCTAATTTATAAAAATTCTTAAAAACTTCATTGTAGTGTGTGCTTAATTGTGATAAATGAACAATTGTCACAAACTTTAATGGGGGCATTTTTGGTGCATGAAATGCATGTTTCAATGTTAATGGATGTTAGTGGCTATTTTCTCTTTTTCAATGATATCGTCTTATGTTTACCTTATAAATAGTTAGCTCCTCTACTCTATCCTATCTTATTGCTACATTTCTCTATTGCTCTCTCTTTTATCTCTTTCCTTTCACTTTCACTTTTCCTCAAATTTTCTTGAAAGATTTCTAACTTTTACTTTTCTAGTTGTGCAAATTAATCTATGATCTATAGCTAAGCATATTGTATCGTGTAATTAACATGTCAAAAAACTCTTTTCTACACTCAAGTTATCTAATTGACCTATTCCAACCTGCAAAGACTTTATCAGTATTGATTTTTAGAAGGTTTCATCCACCCCATCTGTCCAACAAAATAAAACATAGTTACTTTATAATATTGTTATTGAAAGAGATGAAAATAGATAAAATACTAATAGTGACAAATTAAATATTGAAGTTAACTTTTATAAATTAAGTAAAGGATAATAATTACTTTATTTAAGTTACAGTAATTAAAGAAAAATATAAATATTATTTTATTCTTAATTAATTTAAAATTGAACTAAATTAGTTAAAAAGAAACTGTATTTGTTACAATAGCAAAATATGTGAGAGTAATTTTCTCCATTTGCTAGAACTATTTGAATTAAAAGATTAAGGAATTTAAAAAAATAAATAAGAATCAAATTAATTAAGTTGTAAGAAGCAAGAGTACCTTGATTTAAAGGAGTGCATTTGCCCATGCGAGGGGTGGTGCTAGCTTCCAACTGCATCACCATACATACCCCATTCAGTGAATAATAATAATAATAGTAAAGATTTTAAGATCAAAATCTACAATATTTATTAGTTTAAAAAAGAGTTTTACCAACTATTCAACTAATTAAATAATTAATTAAGTAGACACATATACCAAACAAATATATATATCCTGCGAATTGATATTTGGTTAATTAAATTATTAATTACTTATCTATAAGAGTATGAATTCAAATTAGATTATACATCTCGTGACATATAATTTACTGATTAAACTGTATAAATTTTTACTAACAAAACTTGTACTTGAGAATTTTTATTATTAAATATATATTATAAGATCAATAATAACATACATAAATATATGAAATTAAAGAGTTTTGTGCTGTGATGATTAGTATTAATTATATATCTTGAGGAGGCTTCTTTAATCTTGAAGAAAGTTCACAAATGCTAGAAAAATATGCATCAGATACTTTGTCTCTGTAAATTAAGAGAAGAAAACCAAATAATTAGAACCCATTAACTAGTCAAACGTGGTTAATAACTACTCAGATCTTTATCGAGATGTATATTATCTACACATACAAAGCTTTAGTCAAGTCTGATAAGGCGATTTCAGATTCAACTACAAAAGTAGAGAGCAGATCAGAGAAATAATTAGGATCACAAACAAGTACTCCTTTCATTTCATATGCTATTCCAAAAAAGTGATCTATCGTACCCATTAAAAAAAATCAAATGCAAATCAATCAATGGTATCGATATATATACATGATCGGTAAACAGATATGAAAAAAATAGATAAGATGTTTAAGCACTAAACCTCTTGTTCCATCGAGTGGATCATGTTGAGGAGCTGCGTGCTTCGATCCACCCTATTTGAAACGATTGGAGAAGAGAAAAATGGTTTTGCCTAGAGATGGGAGATTGTTTTTTTTTTTTTGAATCTGTAATGCTCACCGAAGTGGCAGAGAGTTATAATGAGTTTAGTATTTATAATAAATTGGTAATAATCTAGGTCATTTCTAGTGATTGATATTTAGGTTATAGATATTCTATGCATTAATGAACTTACATATTTTTGTATTTTGTGTTATGAGTTTGGATTAATCTTGCGAACAGTTTTACGAGAAAAAATATAAGTTTAATTTAATCCATTTATAATATTGTATAAACGAAAAAATTGGGTTTTCTCCAAATAAATTACTTCAACTGATAAAAGGCATTATATTGGCACCTTAACAACGGTTAATTGCTATTAAAAATTAGACAATAGACGAAAAAATTTTACCAGCAGATTTATATTGTCACTAAAAGTCAAAATGCCACAAAGTAAATTTGCGGTAGATAGAGGAAGACATATCCATTTCATGCACAACCTTTCTATTTCTTTATTTGAAAAAAAAATTATTTAACTTTTATATTGACAAAAAGAAGTACAAAAGAAACCGTAAATAGTTTATCCTTATGTTCTAAAACCTAAAACAAATTCAATCTCCTTTGTTGCAAGACCCTAAAACTTCTCTCTCTCTGTTAGTTGCATCTCATTGCAATCATCACCATCACCTCTCGTTATTCAATGGAGTATAAACCTTATTAATCATTAAATATTGTATTTTAAACAGTAAATTTACGTTACTTAATTCACTCATTAGTATGAGATTAAATTATTTATTCAAGTTAAATCATATCTTATTATTTGACTAAAGTACAAATGTAGCCATATTTCTTTCTAGTACTGTAAAAGTCAGTAAACAACGTAAGTTAGTATAATAACATCCAATACAACATATACTTTTTCCTTTTAAAAAAAATCATGGATAAAAACCATTCTGCTTAAGCAAGTGAACAAAAAATTGAGACTCATGAACAACTATATATCTTTCATAAGTCTTTGCTACATCTCTAGCTATGTTATATGCTATATGATTACACTTTTACATCCAATTAAGAAGAAAAGAAACAAAATGTGGAATGAAAGTTACTTTTAAATCCAACTAAAAATTAGACAATAAATGACACAATTTTAGTGGGTGATAGAGGTTATCACTAAAATTCAAAATGTTGCTAAGTAAATAAATATATAGCAAATAGAGGAACCCACTTGTCCATTTCATGCACAATCTATCCATTTATTTAGAAAAAAATTATTTAACTTTTATATTAGCAAAATAAATACATAAGAAGTTGGAAAAAAAATAATTCATTTTTATGTACTCAAATCTAAAGAAAATTTGATCTCTTCTATTATAAGACATCAAAGCTTCTATCTTTGTACTAGTTGCATCTCATTGCAGTCACCATCAATCACCTCTCATTTTTTATTAATGCATCAGTTTTCCTGATCAATTGTCAAAACACTGTATTTTTAACAATAAATGTACATCATTTGATTCATTCATTTGTATGAGATTAAATAATTTATTCAAGTTAAGTTCTACTTTCTTATTTTATTGACCTACAAAATTAGTCGTATTTCTTTCTAGTAGGGTATTAGTTTATATAATGGAAGTCAATACAATAACAACGATTACTACATTTACTTTTTTTTCAAGAAAATGTCATCATCCATAAATAGTAAAAACCATTTTTGTAAAAACCCGACCTGAGAGAAACAAACCCAGTCCACCTGCTTCTTAGAATTAGGAAGAGCCAAAATGACGTCGTTTTGGGAAACCCCAAAAATGACACCGTTTTGACATGAAGGAAGGAAAACTACAAGCATGTGAAATGACGTCGTTTTGGTGACAGAAAACGAAAAAAATATTAGGGCAACCAGAGGCATGTATGCCTCTGGCTACCAAAGAAGAAGAGGAAAAAGAGGAGTGTATGCCTTTTACCTCCACCGAAGAAAGACGAAGAAGGTCGTATGGGGCTCTCCTCTCTCTAACTATAAAAATAGTGAGAGAGCAAGCCATGGAAGAGAGATCCCATGCATGAAGAGAAAAAGAGCGTATGTAGAGAAAGAAAGTAAATCGAAGAAGAAAATCGGCGTGCGGCGAAAAGGGTCGTTCGTTGCACGAAACTAAATGTTGGATCTAAGAGACCAGTCCGTCTGCATCAAAAATAGGAATCTGAAAAAAGAATACTGCAACAGCATGCATGGGAGAAGGAGACCCGCGCAGTGCCCAGGTGCGACTTCACGATTTATGGTGCGTTCCAGACCCGATTCCACAAGATCCGTGCCATAGTTGGATGCACGAATAGTTCTATGGTGATCTCTAGTCGAAACGTAGTAGTTTGTGGCTGGTTTTGGTTGTGCGTTTTGATTCTCGTAGCCGCACGTGAGGCGAGTGGCACTTCGACAGCGACGCATAGTGAACCGGTAGCACACGCATGGTGACACGGGGTGACTTTAGAGATTGGGATTGCATGCCCAAGGTAAAACTAGTTTTGTTGGGTTTGTTTCTAAAAATTTCTCATCGTTTACTATGCATGTTATATATTTATGAATGAGGAAATTAATCAAGTGACAATGAAGATTCAGAAGAGAGCGTAGACCCAAGTCAATAAGGATTCTGACACTTTTTCTGACTCGACTATAGGTAAGGGATTGGGTTACTCTAATTCAGAGGCCCCCATGTTTTTATGAAACCTTATTTTCTATTGAGATGACTTGTTTATAGACTGTTTTGAACTGTTCATGTTTTCCACTACGAGTTCTATGAACTCATCATATTCGAATGTGCACAATTGCATATGATTGGAAACCTACATGATGTTGTGTATGATGTATAATTGTGTATTCATAGTTACTTGTATGTATATGCAGATTTTATTCATGCTAGTTATCGAGTTATAAATGTGTGTGACGCATATATATATATATATAAATGTATAATTGTAAGTTGTGCCATGTGTGTACGTATGAGTGAACAATTTGTATGTGTCTGTTTATGGAATATATATATGTCTTGTGTGAACATACAAGCATACTTATGTTATATGTATTGCGTGTTTATATATATACTTATTTGAGTCCATAATTATACATATAAAGTATATGTATTGTGCTTATTATATAGGCTTTTTGATGCATAATATATATGATATATAAGCAGGTGCATGTCTAAGTAGGTCATCTAGTAGCAAACCTAATTAGCAAAAGAATAACATAAGAATCTTTAAAAGACAAAAAAATTCATTTAACCGGTATCACCAAGGGGTGTGTGTGTGTGTGTAGCCTTTTGGCATGTGACTGTGGTGAACCCTACCCATGGATACGGCTTCAGCCAGACAAGGCAAAGTGATAAGAACTGTAAACTGTATGCTGTGTACTGTAAACTATATGCTGTGAATTGAACTGTAATGTATTCACGTGGTAAAGGAGATCCTTACTGCCCTCGTTGATGCCGGCAGAAATGACATCGCGTAGTGAAACTATTCTTAATAAAATATGAGCTGATAGGAAGTCATGAGTGAAGTTTACGATACTAAAATACAAAAATTGATATCTACTGACTTGCTTACTACTTAAATTATGATACTAAATACTAAATTATGTTATTTATGGAATTATTATGCCCTAAGTTATGATACTGAAATAAAAAATTCTGAATGTTTACTAAATGAACTGATTTAGAAGATTTGGTGATTGAGTGTGTGCATGTCTTTGTTATGGGCACTACTCCTTTTCCTTAGTGAGTCCGTGAAGCGCACCCCAATTCACACCCCCAATGCATATTAGTCAAGATCAAGAGTAAGTTCAAGGTCGAAGGAAGACTTTGAAGAATGTTAGTAATTGTAAGAGTTCATCTTATAAAGTCAGTTAATTATATGATATCGATGTTATGTAAAGAATCTTGTAAACCTTATGTCTTGTAATTCCGTATAGGGATGATTGAATCTTAAGTTTTTGTTTATTACTGCGTAAATTTTATCAGGCTATATATGTGGATTATTGCTCATTTCTCTATGGAGAAAACGAGTCGTTACAATTGGTATCAGAGTTCACGTTCCTCGGAACCATCCCTTATATCATGAGGTTTAGGATTCCTATAAGGTTTAAAGTCAAAAGAAATTAGATAATACACACCTTATGAGATGTTTTGGAACTTCCTCCAAAACATCCGCGGATGTGAAGTAGGATTATAGTCCCAAAAGCCTGAAAGAATAAAAGTTACAAGAGTTAGAATATGATGAATCTAGAGATCCAAGAAGTAGGGCTTCACTCCAAAGCTAACTGGAGATGGTGAATAAGCAATAACCATAATCTACCATATTACATAAAACTATAGAAAGCTTAAGTACTACCAAATGAGATTATCTAGTAGGAGTAAGTTGATAAATTTTTGGGGAAGACCACAAATTTCCCTTAAGTAAGGAAATGAGTTTTAAAATAGGAAGATTCCCAAAGTGAGAAAAAAATCCCTCGAATGGGAGAACGACCTTTGGTGGGAGAGAATTCTCCTAAGTGGAAGAAAACCCCCCAAGTAAGTGGATTTTGGAAAGTTCTTTTATATAATCAGATAATTACTGTAATATTCTAAAGGGTTAAATGATAAGAATCTTCTCTCATCCTTGATGCATCCAATATAACATTATTTCTTTTAAGATAAAATCATTATTCATTAACAATAAAAACCATCATGCTCAAGTAAATGACCAAAACCATCATGCTCAAGTGAAGCAAAAATTAAGGAGGTTCATGACCAATTATCTATCTTTCAAAAGTCCTTATTCATCTCTAGCTAAGCTATGCATTATTCTTATTATACTTTTGAATCCAACTAGAAAGGAAACAAAATGCAAAATGAAAGCTTAAACATCCTCAAATATAAACCTAAACTCATAAAAATATTCATGAAGTATAAAATTTATACTTGGTACAAAATTTACCATATAATTAAGTAAAACAAAATCTATACTAAATTAGGTTTAAGGACAAAAAATTTGTATCATAGTGCAACACTAAGAAAAAAAAGAAAAGATTAAAACCTTAAGATTTAGATGTAACACCGTAGTTTTAGAGCTTTATTAAGACTTAATACAAGCTCAAAACTTCATAGTTGTCTTAAGAAAGGTCTACAATGTGAGAATAGTTTTAAAACCCTACACAACCTTTTGGTAAAGCTATCTTGTAACCTCATAGGTATCTCAAAATAACTCTACAAGCCATAAGTTTCCTTATCCTCAACTACACTTGAACCTTAACATTGTTTATCCCAAATTAGGTAAGCAGTAATGAAGCACTGCACAAGGACCCATGAGTTTCCTTTCTTGATGTTATCATGACCATGATGCAATACATTTTGGTTTTATCTAAGAAATACCATAAAAAGAGTATTACTACCTCTTATACAACATATTAGAGAAATTAATATTACTTTTAGACTGTTAAGTAAAGACATTAATTGAGAACAATTGAAAATGCTATATCATTTGTTAGATAAAATGATCAAGTAAATTCTTAATTATATATTTTTATAAATATTGAACCTTTCAACATGAATTTCATTAAAATTTCTTGCGCCAATATACAAATTACTTAAATCTCACTTAAGTTTGGTTATTAAAATTTGATATACATAAAAAAAGCATATATCATGTAAATTAAAGAATAAATTTTTGCTTCCTAGTAATACTCTATTGAACTCTCTATAGTACTATCAAATGCAACAAACTCCTTACAAGATACAAGAGATGGAACAAATGGTGATTTTATACATCTCAAAAGTTGGGAATTAAGCCCATTAAAAAATTGATGTTTTTTTATTACCGTTGCACCCATTGTGGACCCTATTTTCCTGGTAGGGTCCTTGATTAAAGTCGTGTGATCAAATCCTTTGCTGGCTCCAAAACCATAGTTTCTTTAGGAAACTCAAGTGCTCGAGCCACAATATTCGCTAGGGGCAACTCCTAGTAAACTCCCTTACACGATGTTATCCCATATAACATTTTAAATATGAATATCCCTAGTGTCCATCAATCAACCGTGTTTTTATGCCTTTCACCATACACAATTTCTAGTGCATAGTACTCATGGGTCCCAACAAAAGACATTCATTGGACATTGATTGACTCTGTGATGACTTCCACAATCGTGTGATATGTTGACTTTTTTTCTATTTGTCTTGGCTAGGGTGTAAGCAGGAGGCTACTGCAGGTGCAATATAATTGGGTAGAACGCATGATGAATTTGAAAAGTTGGGTTGCTCATCAAGATAACATTTTTTGTGTGATTGATGATGCATTTTGATCAGAAATTATATGGATCGTTGATGTGGAATTATCGTCTTTTTATGAGAGATTGAAGTCAGTCAATGGAATGTGGCATCGAATCTTAATAACACATTTTTGGGCTTCAAATCATGGTAAACTATCCTCATCATATGTAAGTATTCTATGGCCACTGTAACTTCAGATGCATAACACTTGTGTAAAAAAGGGAAGATCACAAATCTTTTAAAAGAATAAATAAATGAATAAATTTAAATGACTTTGAAATATATAAAATTGAGTTTGATAAGTTATGCGAATAGCTTGTTGAAAATTTTAATACTTTATTCTATTTAATAGATTTAAGAATATGTTTAATATACTATTGAAATATAACTATCTCTTGTAATATTAACTAAATTAGTAAAAATATATAATACATTTAATTTATTAATATATAAACATGTTCATGAACTTGTAAACCAAATTTGTTCATATTTGAATTTGGCTCTTATACTTTAACATTTTGGGACCATATGAAAAGAAGATTTTATTAATTAATAAAGATAAAAATGAGGATGGTATCTATATATATATATCCATAAATACGATAGAATCAAGAAAGTGCAAAGGGGGTTAGAAACTTCAAAGAAGATACTTATAATGTGGAATTATATAAATATATTGATATAATATCATCCTGTTCGAGCTAAATAAATTAAAATTTTATAAGAAATTCTAATTACAAACTGATATGGGAGAAATTTGTTTTATTAACTTCATTAACTATAAATATTAAAAAAATGATTATTACTTGATGATTATTTATCAATTTT
Organism: Carica papaya; assembly: GCF_054855325.1. Classification (NCBI taxonomy): domain Eukaryota; kingdom Viridiplantae; phylum Streptophyta; class Magnoliopsida; order Brassicales; family Caricaceae; genus Carica; species Carica papaya. Next base: position 18,043,712 of record NC_142317.1, read on the forward strand.
CAATTGAAAATACTTTTAAAATTCAAATTATATAGTTTCTAAAATTAACACCTTAACAAAAGAAATTGCAAGATTATCAAACCTAGTTAATGTAAATATAAGTGTTGTATCATATTTGTATTTTATAGCTTGCAAATCCATCATATTTCCTGCTTGGTTCATATCTCAAAAGGAAAAATAATTTACTCTATAATTAAGAAAGGTCTCACCAGGAACATAATTGCAAGATAATTAATGAAAATGCCACAAAGGAACCAAAAGTGAAACCCCACTAAGCTTATATTTATTTATTTTACATACCATAAATCTTACGTATATACTAAAATTGCACAATTCAAATTAGAATTGAAAAAGTTTTGAATTTTCAAAAACCTATGGTTTCAAAAAATTGTGAACACGACAACACTAGAGTTTTTTGCCATTTTGTATTTTTTGCCTAAATTTTGTCTATAAAACTAGTTTATCCATGTATATTATAAACTTATCAAAAATACAAAGATTGCATAATTTTGGACTAGAATTAAAGAACTTACAAATTCTAAAAATAAGGTACTGTTGTAAAATGTACTTAACATGCATTAACTTTTTTGCCGCATTTTTTTATTTCTTTGGCAAATTTTTGGCTACCAAACTATTTTATTTACATTGTAAGCATTTCATAATACTAAAACTATATGATTACCATTAGAATTGGAGACTACATGAATTTTAAAAAATTGAATGGTGTAACTAAATGTGATTAGCAAGTAGTAATATTTCAGTCACATTTTTTATTTTTTTAGCTAATGTTTCATCATCAAACTATTTCAATGTCTTTTACCATACATAATTTTTGGTGCTAAGTACTTGTGGGTCCCAACAATGTGATGATTTCCATAGCCACACAATGTGTTGCCTTTTTTTTTTGTTTGTGTTGACTAGGATGTAAGTAGGAGGCTATTGTAGGTGTGATACAATTGAGTAAAATGCATGACGAATTAGAAAAGTTGGGTTGATCATTATGATAACAACTTGTATTTATGATTGATGATACATTTTGATTGGAAATTATGTGGATCTTTGATGTGGTATTATTGCCTTTTAGTGAGAGATCAAGGTTAGTCAACAAAATCTGGCTGTCGAATCTTACTAATACATTTTGGGGCTTCAAATCATGGTAAACTATCCCTATCATGTGTAGGTATTCTAAGGCCACTATGACTTCAGATGCATAAAACTTGTGCAAGAAAGAGAATGTCACAAATCTTTAAAAAAGAAAATAAATGATTAAATTTAAATAAGTGCGAAATATATAAAATTGAGTTTGATAAATTATGCAAATAGCTTATTGAAAATTTTAATATTTTATTCTATTTAATATATTTAAGAATATATTTAATATACTATTGAAATATAATTATTTCTTGTAACAATACACGCAATAGTAAAAATATATAATATATTTAATTTATTAATATATAATAGGTTCATGAACTTGTAAACTAAATTCCTTGGTATTTGAATTTGGCTCTTGTACTTTAACATTTTGAGACCATATTAAAATATGAAAAGAAGATTTTATTAATTAATAAAGATGAAAATGAAGATGGTATCCATATATACATATATATTTATGCAGAAATATGGTAGAATCAAGAAGATGTAAAGGAAAAATGTTAGGAACTACAAAGAAGATACTTATAATTAGGAATTATATAAAAGCCGGAGCTGTCTTCACATGTTTTGGGGTCACCTTCGATTCTTTTCACGTGAGATGTTTGGATTTACTTCCTTAATCCTCCACTTACCTCTACTATATATATATATGTATATATAAATTGTATTAAATTAATTATATTTTATTCAACAAAATATTTTATTTCCAATTATGGTGTCTTCTATAAGATAATTATCAATTTCAAAATATGTGGAATTTGTCTATGAAAATGAAAAAAAGGGTATAGACATACCAAGCAATAGCTTCGTTGAATCGTTTCTTCAACTGCTGTTGACGGAGGAAATGGAGATCACGGTTTGGACAAAACTCAGTGAGTAAATAGGACCACCGATCACAATCCAAACTCACATAAAGACATGACAAAGATGGATGATCCAATAATTCCAATATTTCCCTCTTTGTCCTTGCTCTTCCTTCCTTATTTCTACCCGTCAGCTCCTTCCTATCCACCAACTTTGCTGCAAACCATGATCCCTTTAACTCCATCAGGTAAATACTTCTAATGTTGCTGCTTCCTAGCTACCAGAGAAATCGTAGGTTGTTTAGAGTGATAACGTCAGGACCCTCATCGAATTTTGATGACGGTGTGTGGGAGGAGGAGGTGGTGGTGCGAGTGGTGGTTTTGAGCTTGAACTGGTGGTTGAGTTGTCAAGAGAGTCGACGAGGTTTTCAACCATGGTGGTGGTGGTGGTGGTTGAAGGAGTTGTAGAAAAAATGAAGGCTTGCGAGAGGGGGAGAGAGGGAGAAGAAACAATAATAGGAGGAAAGGGAAAATAGGAAATGAGGGAGGAGAGGAGATTTTTTTAATGGACCAAAAGAATAGGATTGGGCCATTTGGTGGCCCGTTGGCCTTGGTGGGTTAATGTGGGCCCATGATTATATCATTGTTTTTTTTTTACTTTTGTTAAGTCTTGACATGGAAAAGTTGTATTTTTTTGAAAAAAATAATAATTTTAATGAAAATCACGAGGGAGATCTTGTGAAATAAAGAAATGTCATAAGGTGTCCTGTAATACTCGAGGCCAAAAATTGGCCCATGATAATTTTCCTATTAGATTAATTATCTAAAAATTATATAAAAATATATATTTAATTTATTTTTTTATTTTATTAAAGTTTTGAGAAAAAATGAATTAGAGATGAGATTTAAAATAATTTTGGGGAAAAGAGATTAAAATTTGAGTTCGAAGGGTGTTTTTGAAAGAAAAATTAGAAACAATGGGTCAAAGTTGAAAAAAGAAAAATTTGGCCATGTGGGACGATCCAGTCAACAACCTTGACGAACCAAAGCACACCGCGTGTCAAAACATTCTAGTGTCAGCGCCACGCGGGTAATCCGCGTGCCCAGTGATTCGGTGGCCCAGGTTTGATCTTGCGTGTGTAAACGGCTTATATTCGTTCCCTCCTTAAGCGCGATTAGACGAACGAGATCAATCGTGATGAGCAGCCTAGATTAGATGACCCTCTTCACTCCATGTCGACATAAATGGATGGTCCAGATCAACACAGGATTGGTATAAATACCTCACGTCATAGGGGAACCCAAACCCTAACCATCAGTTCCCGCAAGAGAAGAAGAACCAGGCGCCGCATTAGAGCCATCACCGACTGTCAAAAAAGGTAAAATTTTCCCCTACCCGCTCAGAATTCCATTCCAAGCCTCCCTATGGCCATATGGATCAAGAGGGACGGCGAGTGAGCCAAAAATTACAAGCAAAACCCGGCAGAGTTGTCGTGGACAAAACCCAAAAATTCCTCCTATGAGCCCCTTCTCGCTTCCTATTTCACATGAATTTCTGATCATTATGTTCACTATCTTTTTCTATGTAGGGTAACTAAAGCATGAACCCCAGCCGCGAAGGAGGATCGGTGAAGTTGCCCCGCCCGGAAACTCCTCTGCCGGTAGGTTTGCGTTTTTATGATTTTTCGACCAACCAATGTCCTCTAACGTATTTTTCCGCAAGGATACATGTAAAACTTGCCAAAACCAGCCAAAACTAGCTAAGCTGGGGCAAACCATTGTTGTGGGCGGTAGAACCAATGCCGTAGCACGGCGGCGGAGCCGTGTCGAAACCCAAAATTGGCTGGAAAGAGTTTTAGACACCGATTTTGGATTTTTGGAGTATTTTTAGGTACGTGACGAGTATTTTGGATTCCACAAAAATAATTCAGGAAACCCATGGCACGTTAGGAGGTGTAGTAAATAGTGCAGCGTCTCGAAACACCGATCTAGATAAGGGTCCCTCACCTTATTCCCCGTTATAGTAAAATAAGACTTAACGATGTATAATTTTGTATTTTTTATGAAAATTTAAAAAACCTTAAAAATAATTACAGGTCACTAGTGGAGCCAAAACTGGTTAGTTCACAATGGTCCTGATTTCTTGTTTATTTTTCTATATTATTCTACTTGCTTGTTATCATATTGTGCATGTTCTTAATTTATAGTTTCTATGGTCTTATCGATTTATATGGTTTATTTGATTTATCTGGTTACTCGATCCCTTGTTATAATAACTATATCATCTGCATAAATGTCTTCTAATTAATCTAGAAATATAATATGAGGTATTGATATGTGTTTGTTGGTTATTTTGTTGATGGAAATCTTTATGTGAAAGACTTATTAGGTACCTAGGGAAAAGGTGGACAGGGTCAGTACGTAGAAAACCCTACCGTGAACGTTATCTCAGTTGAACAGGGTTAGAAAGCCCCTTACTGGAAAGATTTAGGAGATATCGTTTACCCTCATACCGAATGGGTTATCAAGACAATAGAATGTTTGACACCCATTACCAGACTGGATATAGGGACGATCGGTTAATTGTTAAAATTAGACATTAGGTTCACGAGTAGGAGAACATCCTTATAGACCCTCAGGAGTACTAGACAGCAAGTAAGAAAAGAAAATTGTCATTTCTTGTTCTCTTGTGCATGAAAATGAAAAGTGGTGTAGATATAGGTCTTTATAGGTTATTTTTTTAGAAAACGCATAACGGTAAGTATCAAACAAAAGTTTTTAAGTTAAATGTATTTAATTAAAGTAAGGGCTCCATTAGTTATTTTTCTGATTTTTACAAATCTTCAGTTTTCGTATCAGTGAGTAGTGTGATATTCTTATTGGGCTAGTGTAGCTCATCATTTCATTAACCATTTTAGATTAAGAGAACCAGAATCGAGACCCCGATCAGTAAGAAGGCTATGAGTAGTTTACCTCCCAGACTCCTTTAAGAGTTAGTGGAGGTTAACCCTAAGATATTTATCTATTTTTTTAAAATCATTTAATTGCTTCCTTTTTTACGAGCCACTTTAGTAGGGAGATTCCCATAGCCCTATTGGGCATTCTAATTTACTATGTAAGAAATGTAAACCCTAAAATATTATTCGCTTCCACATTTAAATTATAAATTCATTTCCATTAAGTTTTGACCCTTTAAAGTTGGTATTAGAGTCGCGTTCCTCGGAACCATTCGTTACACAAAGACTTAAAAATACCAAATACAAACTATTGCTCAACCCTTCCTTATGAAATGTAGGTAGAAAGATATGAGGAGAGGAATTCCCCCACTAAATCGAGTAGTCCAGGATGGTTCACTTCGAGAGGATGTTGACCGACTCTTTGAGATGCTGGACAGACTCATCTCTACCCAGTAGGCCTGGGAGGAAAGGAAGGAGTTGTCTGACCCTCCCCAACTACCACAATTTGCACCACCCTTGCAGTGGAAAGATCCAGAGCCACCCCGGTACAACCCTGCTCCTTTCACATATCATTTCGAACCACCATAATACAATCTAATGCCTCTACCACATCATCTGGCACCGCCTCAGGGCTACCCAATCCCTCCACAGTGTAATGCAGTCCCTCTTCCACGGGACCCAGTTCTATCCATGATGGACTCAGGCTACATTAAAAGGTACAAAAGACTAAAGCCATTTATCTTTGTAGGGATATCCTCTTTTGAAGAGGCCGAGTGTTGGTTAGCTGAGACAGAGAAGGCCTTTGTGACTCTTGGGGTAGTTCCTGAACGAAAAGTTGTACTTGTCACCTACATGCTTGTGGGAGAGGTAGGTTATTGGTGGCAGCTTAAGCTAGCCACCCTGCCCGTTCCAGTCTCTTAAGAACAGTTCTTGATTGTTTTCAATGTAGAGTACCTCCTAGAGCACCTCCGGTATTTGAAGAAAATAGAGTTTGCACACCTAGTTCAAGGTGATATGACTGTGTCAGAGTATGCCTGAAGGTTCCTACAGTTGGGGCAATATTCCCCTGAAAGCATGATGGATGAAGGCAGGAAGGCAAGGAAGTTCGAGCGGGGCCTCTGTCCTAAGATTAGACAGCAGCTATATATATTTGAGCTCAGTACCTACTCAGCCACTCTGACCAAGGCACAACTAGTGGAGAGAAACCTTCGTATCTTTCCTCTAGTAGTGGGGAATCCTAGACCCTCAGTTTCACACCGAGACCAGCACCCACTGCATCGGTTTAGTATAACAAGAGGCCTAGGCTAGTGACTCAAGCTCCTCCTCAACCTCTAGTAATAGGACGTGGTAAGACTTACTAGTATTGTGGCAAGGATCATGGGGACTGACCCTGCTATCATCTCAACAATACCTGCCGCATATGTAAGAGTGTCCAAAACTACATGACAGAGTTCCCACGAAATCAGAACTAGGTCAGACCTCCTATTTAGGGCAGAGCTTACAATCTCACTCAATAGGATGCTGAAGCCATCTCGTAGGTGATACAGAGTATATACACTATCTGTAATTACCTTACACATGTTTTGATTGATACTAGTGCTTTACATTCATTTGTCTCACATACTTTTACACAAAACTTGAATATATCACCTGAAATACTTGATATGTGTTGTTTGTGTCTACTCCTGAAAGTAGGACACTACTAAGAGAGGTTATATATAAAACTTGTATCATAAATATAGCAGATAGAAAATTGAGTGTGGACTTGGTAGAGATTGACACAGGGAACTTTGATGTAATCCTAGGAATGAACTGGTTAGCAGCATACCATGTTCCCGTAGATTGTTTCCACAAGAAACTTGTATTCAACCCTCCTAACGAGGAGCTGTTTACAAGTTAATAAAAAAATTTTAAACGTTATTTCCTCATGGCAATTTCCTTATTATATAATGATTTAACTCGGTTGTCTTCTCTATATTAGGCAAACTTAAGAAAGAATTTTGTATTCAAGAGGTCCTGGTAGACAATGCAAGTAACTTTCAAATAATGACACACATGAAAGTACAATCTGACTCGAACTTATGATCTCTTGTAAAAGAAGAAATGTATCAACTATTCAACTAATTAAGTAATTAATTAAGTATACACGTATACCAAACAAATATATATATATATATATATATCATGCTAATAGATATTTGGTTAATTGAATTATTAAGTATTTATCTATTGGGTGGATTTCTATATACTTTATCCTTATCTATAAGAGTATGAATTCAAATAAGATTATACATCTCATGACATATCATTTAACGATTAAACTGTATGAATTTTTACCAACAAAACTTGTACTTGATAATTTTTATTATTAAATACATATTATAAGATTAATAATAACACACATAAATACTCCAAATTAAAGAGTTTTGAGCTGTGATGATTAGTATTAATTATATATCTTGAGGAGGCTCCTTTAATCTTGAAACAAAGTTCACAAATTCTAGAAAAATCTGCATAAGATACTTTGTCTCTACACATTAAAAGAAAAAGACCAAATAATTAAAACCCATTAACTAGTCAGACGTGGTTAATAACTACTCAGATCTATATCGAGATATATATTATGTACACATACAAAGCTTTAGTCATGTCTGATAAGGTGATTTCAGATTCAACAACGAAAGTGGAGAGCAGATCAGAGAAATAATTAGGAGCGCAACCAAGTACTTCTTTCATTTCATATGCTATTCAAAAAAAGTAATCTACCGTACCATTTAAAAAAATTCGAATGCAAATCAATCAACAATATCGATATATATACATGACTGGTAAACATATAAGAAAAAGCTAGATAAGATGTTAAGCATTAAACCTCTTGTTCCATTGAGTGGATCACGTCGAGGAGCTGCATGCTTCGATCCACCCTATTCGAAAGGATTGGAGAAAAGATAAATTGTTTTGCCGAGAGAAAGGAGATTTTTTTTTTTCGAATCTGCAGTGCTCATTGCAATCCTCATTAATCACCTCTCATTATTTATTAAAGCTTCAATTATGCTCATCAATCGTCAAATATTGTAGTTTAAAAGTAAATGTACGTCATTTTATTTATTCATTTATATGAGATTAAATAATTCATTCAAGTTAAGTTTTACTTTGTTATTTGATTGACGTACAAAATTAGTCGTATTTCTTAGTACTACAGTATCAGTTTATACAATAACATTCATTACAACATTTACTTTTTTAAGAAAAAATCATCATCCATTACTAGTAAAAACCATTTTGCTCAAGCAAGTCAACAAAAAACTTAGGCTCATGAATAAATATATTTCTTTCAATAGTCCGTACTACATTTCTAGCTAAGTTATATACTATTCGATTAAACTTCTAAATCTAATTAAGAAGAAAAGAAACAAAATACTGAATGAAAGCTTAAACATCCTCAAGTAACAACCCAAACTTTAGAAAAATATTCATCAAGTATAAAATTTATACCTGGTACCTTTAAAAATGGTCCTATTACAGCTAAAAGTTAGATAATAAACGATATAATTTTAGTGATTGATTTAGACTATCACAAAAGTTGAAATGTAACACCCAACATTTCATTATTTTTAATTTTATTAATTATAATTATTATTTTTTATATAAATATAATTATTATTTATATTATTTTAATTTTATTTATTTATTTTTAATTTGATTTAATAAAAATAATAATAAAAAGGGTAAAAATTAGTTAGGGATTTAATTGAAAATAATTTTGGAAAAAAGGGATGAAAATTTGGGTTCTGGAGGTATTTTTGAAAGAAAAATAAAAAATCGAAGGTCAAAACATACTTTAGAAAAGTTACGCAGCTGCCCAGTCAGCAGCCCCGACCAACAAGGATGCGCCAAGTGGCAGAGGTGCTGATGCAGGAGGCCACGCAGAGGCAGCCACGTGGGCAATCCGCGTGTGTACGATCAAACAGCTGAGATTTGTTCCTGCGCACACGGACGACCCAGATCAAAAATGCGCACGAATAGCCGAAATTGCATCACGCACAGACGGTTCAAATTGAATCGCGCACGGACGGCCCAGATTGAATCGCAATGAACAGTCCAGATTCACTCCTTATTTAATCGCGATCAAACGGTTCAGATTAAAAGTGATGGACGGCCCAGATCAAAAGCGGATGGGTATAAATAACCCCATTCGCACCCAAACCCTAACCCTAGCCGCCAGAGCCCCTCGCCGGAGAAGACATCCTAGCTGCCGGGGAGCCGACCGCACCACCCACCGCCGTACTGGAGCAATTTCCAATTGCCAAACGAGGTAAAAATTTTCCCTCTTGCATGAAATTCAATTTTAAACCCACCCATGGCCCAGTCGGAGCGAAAGAACCTGCCGATTGGCCGAAAAATACCACCGCAATCGCGATCGAACGATCTAGATTTAATCTTGATGGACGGTTGAGATTAAAAGGCAAAGGGTATAAATTCCCCCACCCACACCTGACCAAAGAAACCCTAGCCGCCAGTGCTCGCTGGAGAAGAAGAACCAGACGTTGGAGGAGCCGGCTGCCGCCACCCGCCGCCGCACCGGGGAAGTTTCTGACCGCCGATTGAGGTAAATTTTCTCCCTCCCACTCATTTTTCGACGCTGAGTCCGTCTATGGCCAAACCAGAGCCAAACCAACGGCCAAACGGCCAGAAAACCCAGCCGAAACCCAGCGGCGCCGCCGCGATCCTCTTCGGTTTTTGCCTCCGATGAGGCCCTTCCCGGCCTCCGTTTGATGCAAATTTTATACCACTGTGATCACCGTTCTTTTCTCTACAGGTTGATCAGAGCAAAACATCAAAACGCAACTCACGTTAGAGGAGCTGCCGCACCCGAGAGCACCGCCACCGGTAAGTTTTAGTTTTTCGTAATTTTTTGGCCCACTGAGGGCCCTAGGGTTGTTCTATGGCAGGGACCGATGCAAGCGTGGCCGAATTCGGCCGAAAACAGCCAACCCGAATGTGAGCCAGAGAAGCTGCCGCACCGGAGAGCCCCACCGCCGGTGAGTTTCGGTTTTCTTTATTTTTTTGGTCCACCGAGGGCCCTAAGTGTGTTTTCTCGCAGGAACCGGTGCAAGTTCGCCTGAATTCGGCCAAAAACGGCCAAAGATAGCCAACCCAAGCCAGAGTGCCGCCACTCGTAGGTACCGTAAGCACGTTTCAGTTCCCGAAGAAAAATTCAGAGAACCTAGGGACCGCCCATTTGCGCAGTAACCGTCTAGTTTTTGGCGGCGAATCAAATAAGGACCCCTCACCCTATTTCCTATCATCAAATTAAAGGTCAAATAAATAATAATACAGTGCTTTGTACAAATTAAATGGATGTGATTGATTAATTACGGATTGCTAATAGAGCCCAAATCGGACATTATTTTCTGTCAGTTACTGTTGATTTATTGTACAGTATAAAAGCATGATGATATTTGTTTGTCTATTGTATGGTTTAAATGCATGTATATCTGTCTTACTTGACTACTGTTTGATTTTGAAAATCTAAGATATGATTGCATTGTTGGATGCATGTTACTTATTTATGTATTTATGTTTGATTTGGTGACGGAGACTAAGGACAAACAGGAATAAGATGTGATCTGATAAATGGATAAAATGACAGCCTCACTAGATATCCTGGGAGATGGTGGACAGACCAGGTTCATAGGGAACCCTACTGTGAACGTTGTCTCATACCGGACGGGGTATGGAGACTTGGTCATTTGGCGCTCATACCGGACGGGGTATGGGGATGGCCTGCTTCACCTTCATATCAGACGGGGTATTAAGGTTTAATGTCTTAGTGCTCATACGGGACGGGGTATGGGGACGGCCTTGGAATCAAGATTGTTAGGAAAAATGGTTCACGTGTAGCAGGGACACCCCTATAGATCACCATGGATACTAGTAGGCTGGTAAAACGAGAAACGGTAATAATTAGTTATTGTTAATGAATACGAATTTATGATATGTTCTATGTTACTGATTTTGCATCAAATTGTGATCTGTATGATATTATTGCTTCTATAAATTATTTCCATAAATTCCCCAATGGTAAGAAAAAGGGTAAATGGTTTTATTTTAAATAAATGTATTGGTTTAAATCAACTGCTCCATTGGTTGTTTTAATTTTTTACCAACCTTTACTTCTGTGACGATGATATAGTGTGATGTCCTTACTGGCCTAGTGTAGCTCACCCCTTATTTAACCATTTCAGATCAAGAGGACCCGGTTCCCGAGCCCGATCCGCAAGAAGGCTACGAGTAGATGTTAGATACTTTATAGTTTCCTTTATTTTTCTATTTTTCGTATTTCTTTCAGAGAATTTGTTTCGTGATGTTTGTTAGTACTTTTGAGTTATCGTGTAAGGGATATTAACCTTAACTTTTATTTCACTTCCGCACTCAAATTATTATATGCATTTGCTTTTTAAATTTTCGGGGTCGTTACATGAAAAGTTGCTAGGTAATATGCGAAAAATAGAGGAATTCATATGTCCATTTCGTGCCCATCCTATCTATTTCTTTATTTGAAAAACAAAAGTTGTTTAACTTTTGTGTCAACAAAAAGGAGTGCAAAAAAAATTTAAAAATAAAATAGTTCATCTTTGTCTTAAAACCTAAAGAAAATGGATTCTACTTAGTTGCAAGATTCTAAAGCTTTTATTTTTGTGTTGGCTGCATTTCATTATAGTCACCATCAATCGCCTCTCATTATTTACTGAAGTGTCAGTTCTCATAATTGGTCATTAAATACTATATTTTAAACAATAAATATACATCATTCGATTCACTTATTTATTATAATATTAAATAATCCATTCAAATTAGGTTCTATTTTATTATTTAATTGAACCATAAATTTAGTGCTATTTGTTTTTAATACTGAATCAACTTATACAATGGAAGTCAATATAATAGCATCCAATAAAACATTATTTCTTTTAAGATAAAATCATTATTAATTAACAATAAGAACCATCATCCTCAAGTAAATGACCAAAACCATCATGCTCAGGTAAGTGAAGCAAAAATTGAGGAGGTTCATGAACAATTATTTATCTTTCAGAAGTCCTTACTCATCTCTAACTAAGCCATGTATTATTCTTATTATACTTTTGAATCCAACTAAGAAAAAAAAAAACAAAATGCAAAACGAAAAGTTAAACATTCTCAAGTAATAACCTAAACTCATAAAAATATTCATGAAGTATAAAATTTACACTTGGTACAAAATTTACCATATAACTAAGTAAAACAAAAATCTATACTAAATTAAATGCATAAAACCTGTGCAAGGAGGAGAAGGTCACAAATCTTTAAAAAAAATACATGAATGAATAAATTTAAATATGTTCAAAATATATAAAATTGAGTTTGATAAGTTATGCGAATAGCTTGTTGAAAATTTTAATACTTTATTCTATTTAATATATTTAAAAATATGTTTAATAAACTATTAAAATATAATTATCTCTTGTAATATTATTTAGATTAGTAAAAATATATAATATATATAATTTATTAATATATAAACAAGTCCATGAACTTTTAAACCAAATTCCTTCATATTTGAATTTGGCTCTTATACTTTAACATTTGTGGACCATATTAAAATATGAAAAGAAGATTTTATTAATTAACAAAGATGAAAATGAAGATGGTATCTATATATACATATGTATATATTTATGCAGAAATATGATAAAATCAAGAAGGTGCAAAGGGAAAAGATTATAAACTTCAAAGAAGATACTTATAATTGGGAAATATATCAATATATAATGTGTGTGTGTCTACATATATATATAACCTTCTCAATTTATAAATATATATATGTGTGTGCCTGTGTATATGAATAATGTATGTACGTATATTTACGATACTAATTGCGCTGAATATTATAATAATAAATTAACAATTTATATAATCATATAATATCTATTAATAGATATAAATAATTAATACTGTTGTACGTACGTACCAAGCAGCAGCTTCGTTGAAGCGTTTATTCGGCTGCCTTTGACGAAGGACGTGAAGATCGCCGCTGGGATAGAACTCAGTGAGTAAACATGACCACCGATCACAAATGAATTTCATACTTATTGGTGCCACATATGATTTATACCAAATATGATTGTCCATACACCATCATGTATATGAATTATATGTTTATATATATATATATATATATACGCACACATATCAAAGCATCTAATGAAAAGAGTAAGGAAGAGTAAACTTTCATACATAATTAACAACGTCATAAATAATATCAATTAGTGAATATAATAAATGAATTTCATATTTATTTTTTATTATACATATTATTTATAGATATTTTTTACTGAGTTTTTTTGAAACTTTTTAAATTTTTTTTAAAAAGGTGCATAGGCAGTGAATGCAATCAAACATGAATTTTCAGTAATGAAGGAAAAAATAAAAACTTTTCTTGATGTAATATTCTATTTTATATATTTTATAAAATTTATTTTTATATATATTTTTTTCTCTTATAAATTTCGTAAAAATTTTAATTGATTTTAAATTTAAAGACTTATACAGTATAAAATATTCTATATTTTTAATAAAAGTTAAACTCATAAATTTTAAATAGAACATAAGAGTTTCAACTACGATCATATTATTATAATTCATTATAATTATCAATAGCTATAATTATGCACTAGGCAAAACAGATTTTTAATGAAGTAAAACTCATGCTCTATAAGTATACAAATTTAAATTCAGTTAAAATTTTTACAAAGTCCAAAAGAAAAAAAATATGAATGAAAATTAAATTTCATAGACTATATAAAATAAAATATTACCTTGAGAAGGATTTTCATGTTTTCCTTCACTAATGAGAATTCATGTTTGATTGCATCTAATGCTTCCATGCACTTTTTTGTTTAAAAAAAGAAATTTTAAAAAAAGAATACTCAGTAAAGAGATATATTAGTAACATCTGCAATAAAAAATAAGTATAAAATTCATTTACTACATGAATATATAAAGACCATTAATTGATTTATGACGTCAATTGTATATAAAAGCTTATCCTTTCTTACTCTTTTCATCAAATGCCTTGATGAATTCCTCATATTTCAATGCCATTTGACAAGCGCAAAGGCTGCAATTAATATCAGCTAATTATTTTTTAGAAAACAAAAATTTAGTACATCTATTAATTAAGTGATATGCATCAATCATAACACAATACAAATAATCTCCAAGTAAGAATACACATTAAAATACAGTTTGACCCGAGATTAGTCAAGTGATATAAACTAATTACAATACAATACAAATAACTTTTAAATGATGATAAACATAAAAATACAATTTGACTCAAACTTATAATCTTTTGTAAAAGAAAAAACACATCAAGTATTAAACTAATTATTTAATTAATTAAGTATACACACATATAGTTAATTAAATTAATAATTATTTATCTTTTGGGTAGATATCTAAGTACTTTTATCCTTATCTATAAGAATATGAGTTCAAATCAGACTATATATCTGATGACATATCATTTACTATTAAAATGTATGAATTTTTACTTGCAAAAATTGTAGTTGAGAAGTTTTATTATCAAATATATATTATAAGATCAATAATAACATACATAAATACTCCAAATTAAAGAATTTTGAGCTGTGATGATTAGTATTACTTCTATACCTTAAGGGGGTTCCTTTAGTCTTGATGCAAAATACACAAATCTTGAGAAAATCTGCATCAGATACTTTGTCCTTGCAAATTAAGAGAAGAAACCAAATAACTAAAACCCATCAATTAATCAACTATGGTTAATAACTACTCAAATCTATATTGAGATATATATTATGTACACATACAAAGCTTTATACATCTCTGATAAGGTGATTTCATATTCAACCACGAAAGTGGAAAGCAGGTCATAGAAATAATTAGGACTGCAACCATAATCTCTTTTCATTTCATGTGCTTCTATAAGAAAGTGATATACCATATCCTTTAGCAAAAATCGAATACAAATCAATCAACAACATCGATATATATAAAAAATCAGTAAACAAATAAGAGAAAAATAGATAAGATGTTAAGCACTAAACGTCTTGTTCTATCGAGTGGAGCATGTGGAGGAACTGTGTGCTTCGATCCTCGTATTCATTGGATAAGAGCTGTAACAACCCATACGGAGATAAGAAGTCGGGGTACCAAAGAATTTATATTCCCAGCACAAAAAATACAATAAACTTCTATCTCCAAATAAAAATAAGTACGTCCAAGCACAGTGTTCACATCCCTCTCCAGTGAGGGTTAACCATTACATCTATCTAAAATCAAGAAAACATCTAATTAGAGTTTGTGTAATTCATCCTTTCTTATACGTGCATCACACAGAACATTGTCTCTGCTCAACAAGATCAGCTCCCAGAGTTTGTTTGTTCTATTGTTAATCCCATTCCTACTTCCAAACAACATCACTTTCACCCTCACAAAAAATACTATCTCTACTCACCTAGATTTGCCTCCCAAAATTTTACATTTATTTTGTTTTTAATCCTTTTCCAGTTTGTTTCCCTATCTTTTCTCACCAATACCACCATTTTCCAAATAGACATCAAGAGAATTAAATACAAAAGATAACAGAATAATAATTCCCAAACAGACATCAAATTCAGACCACTATTTCCCTATTTTTTTTATTTCCTATCCCTCTCTCGTTCTCATCCCTTAAAATTTTCTCTTATGGTTTTAGCATATCTCATCTGTCCTCTTTTCATAGCTGTCCACAAGATAATTCCATCATTTCGTTTGATCTTCTGTTTATCTCCAAATCTCACTCTTCATTTTTTTTGTTTTTACTCCTGGTTCTAATATAATTTCAAGAAAATGTCCTTATTCCAAGATCAATACATTTCTACCCAAAAATACTTCAAAGAATTTAAAAGATAAATTCTACTCAAGCAGTGAGAGTCAAATTTCACTTACCTTTGTTCTCGGTGATGATGTTAATTTGATTGACAGATTCCTCCCTTGTTCCACTTTCGATTCCACTGCTAGTTGATTAGTCTGATTAAAGAAATCACATAAAAACTTCATCTTGGTTTACCCTGACTACGAATTTTCTTCCTCTCCCTCTTCCCGTGCAACCCAACATCTTCTTTTAAAGTGAAGGAGGAACCATCAGAACCGTTGAGGATGGCAGCGAAATCCCTAAATTAAATAGAGATTTCACTATAGTTTTGGATAATTGAGGCATAATCAATATTTTTACTTTTAATAATTAAGGTAGAAACTAATAATATCTGCTTAAATATAATTTATTATTAATATATTTACTTTTTAAAAACAAGATTTTTATCTCTTTAATTGCTTAAGTCGTAATCAAATATTTAAATTTTAAAGACTACTGAAGAAAAGAAATCTCTAAAATTTGACTTCTAATAAGTATTCAATTCTCTAAATTTAGATATTCTTTAAGTTTATTCTTATGATAGTTGTTTTACAAATAACATAATGAAAATAATTTTAAAAATCTAAAATATTTGATTACATAAGTTCAAAATAATAAAAATAAGATTTCTGTCTCTTTAATTTTTAAATTTTAAAGACTGATGTAGAAAGAAATCTCTAAATTTTGACTCCTAGTAAGCATTGAATTCTCTACATTTAGATACTTTTTAAGTAGAATCTTGCAATAATTCTTTTAAAGATTACATACTTTAGAATGAAAAATAATATAACAACTCTAAAATATTTGATTACATAAATTTAAAAATAGATTATGACACTTATATTTTTTTCTTCTTTTTTGATGCTTTCAGCATTTTTTCAATCTTTCTTTAATGTTATGATTTATATTTATGATGCAATATTTAGATAGAAAATAATAAGATAGTTTTTTTTTTATAAAATTAGCTCTATTAATTTCTTCACCACAATATAATTTCTTCATAATCTTATCCTCATATTTGTTATTGTGTTACAGAGTGATCGATTTTAGGTGATCAGGAAATAAAAGAAGAGTTAGAAAATAACTGGTAGAAAGAGGAGGAAAAACATAAGGAAATGAAATAGGAAAACAAGAGTTAAACTGGAAGCATTATAGAGGTAAGTTCTCTTTTTTTTTCCTAATGCATAACGTACAATTAGGTAGTAATTATAAAGCAGATTCATTATAAACAGTCATATTCTTCCTATGATTCCTAAGTTTCAGACTGCGAACTAACTCAAATTACAAATTTGACTTTCTATGAAATTACCTCTTTACTCTAAATAACATAAAAATAGAAAAGTACAATCTAAATTAAATATGTCAAAAAGTATATACGTGTACTTACATTAAGTGATATTAAATCTATCTTGTTCATTCGATTCAATTTTTACTTTTTATGTATTTACTAGTAATCCTTTGCATGCTGAATATATTCTATATTTTATTTTTGAACCACTTAGATTTTTAGCTTGAATTCATTGAATGAAATTTTATTTCATAATCCTTCATATATAAGAAGATCAATTAGAATTCAGCTCTTAAAAAACATAAATAAGAGAGTTTAAATATTAAAATTGTGATATATTTTTAAATTATAAAATATGGGAGAAATATAGCAATTAAATTTCTTAAGAAAATGATGAAGCTTGTTTAGAAATTAAAGCAAATGGGACAATTAGATACATATACAAATATTTTAACTTCTAATACTATACTATACTATAACTATTTTTACAATATAGTTTCTCAATGAGTAGTGTAATTTGACCCACAACCTAAAAATTTCTATGTAATTTCTTCATTTACAAATTGAAAATATATACATATTTATGAGGTTAATTTCTATTGTTGTTGGAAATATATTTATTTTTTTATTTTTGATATTTCTTCATTTGTGTGAAAGCAGCTTCAGAATCTTATATTACGTAAGTTTTTTAGGAGTTTTTCTGACCACGCTTTCTCTTAGAGTTAGCACTTATCATGCAAGAAAAGGCAAGATAAGCTCAAAATCCTCATCAGCTATCAGTATTTTGGCTGCATTTGGGTCTGCAAGTAGAAGCTTAGCGACAAGGTATCCAACAATTGACCATGTCTGGAATAACCGTGTTTGCTTCCTGATGAACCTTCCTCTTTTCATCTCATAGTATTAAGGCCACTTGTCTCTTGATATTCGCCTTTCAATAACTTCAACAGCTCTTGCAGTGATTTCTGGTCTTTTCATCTTTATGGCTGCAATAGTAAGCTGTAAAAAGTCCATTTTTAAAATCTTAAGCCGCACTGCCAACATTCCTTCATTATTGCTTTATTTTATAAAACATAAACAAGGTGCCATATTCTATTGGATTCAAGCATGACAACTCAGGAAACGTCTACCTAAATATAACTTCTACAAAGGGTTCTTTGGAGTAATGAACAAATTATTAGCAGCAGAGAGAATATTTAAGCATAACAAACTAACCTGCCATAATAGAGTTTGCCAAGAACAACCATTGTGGTAAGACCAGGGCTAGCATCAGAAGGAAATGTAGTGAGAAATGTTGAAGATAATGAAGAAATAAATCATAAATAAATAATACGAGAGTATCTTACGTGTTCTTAGGATCACTACCAGTGATTATTTGGCACTATAAACTTCAAGAGCAGGATAACATATTTTGAATGGCATGTTTCCTACCAAATCTGCCCATTTCACTTCAATAACATCAAGTATGGTATGTGACTGATCACTGTTGCCACACTACTTACAACATACCACATGTTTCCTAGAGAAGAAAATTAAAAATCCATATGTGTTGTCTGTAAATCTCCAATTAGATAATCTTCTTTATTAGGCATCCATTCCACCAACCAGGGAGAAATTTGGTCTGGGTAAATGTTGAACTTATTAACTGCATCATTTGAGTACTCCTAAGTCTTGTAACGATAAATATCATTCAGTTTTCGCAAATCAATCCAATAATACTCCCTTATGTGGAATGAAAGAGCAAGTAGGTAATTATTCAGTGCCTGGATAAGATCAGTTGATCCATCTTCTGGAGCAAGTATTTTGCGTGCACAGAGTAAGGCAGAATAAAATAGTGCTTGCAAGGAAAAAAAAAGGATTAACTAGAGATACCACAAAAAAAAAATTGTAAACAAATAAAATCTCTTAGTTACCAACTTATAAATTTAAATAATAGCCGATTCATGTAGGCTACTGAGTCAAATTATAATCTGTTGTTTCAACAACATGTTACAAACATACTTAATGCACAAACTAGATCTCTATAGTGTCAAACATTTAAGCTATGAATTATCTCAAAAAATATAAGCTATAAACAATACAATCTCCATCATTATGGGGAGTTACACTATTCGGAAGCTACAATGAGTAAAATTCTAATAGTTGAACATTTTCTGAATTGACCAGACTGGAATCATATACTTATTACACCTGCCAGAAAATCACTTGAGAGGCACCAAGATATGATATTTAACTCAAGCTTGTCAAGTACTTAATCCTTGCTTTATTTTCAAACTTCCACTATGAGTCCTACTTTGTTATTTGATTGACCTACAAAATTAGTCGTATATCTTTCTAGTACGATATTAGTTTATACAAAGTAAGTCAATACAATAACATCCATTAATAGTAAAAACCATTTTGCTCAAGAAAGTCAACAAAAAACTTAGGCTCATGAATACATATATATCTTTCAATTGTCCTTAGTACATTTCTAGCTAAGTTATATATTATTCGATTAAAATTTTAAATTTAACTAAGAAGAAAAGAAACAAAATACGGAATGAAAGCTTAAACATCCTCAAGTAATTACCAAAACTTTAGAAAATATTCATCAAGTATAAAATTTGTACCTGGTACCTTTAAAAATAGTCCTATTACAACTAGAAGTTAGACAATAGACGATATAATTTTAGTGGTTGATTCAGACTCTCACAAAAATTGAAATGTTGCTAGGTAATATGCGACAAATAGAAGAACTCATGTGTCCATTTTGTGCCCACCTTATCTATTTCTTTACTTGAAAAAAAAATTTGTTTAACTTTTGTATCAACAAAAAAGAGTACCAAAAATAAATAAATAAATAAAATAGTTCATCTTTGTCTTAAAACCTAAAGAAAATGTGACATACTTTGTTGCAAGATACCAAAGCTTTTATTTTTTTGTTGGTTGCATTTCATTGTAGTCATCATCAATCACCTCTCATTATTCACTAAAGTGTCAATTCTTATCATTGGTCATCAAATACTATATTTTAAATAATAAATATATGTTATTCAATTCACTTATTTATTATAATATTAAGTAATTCATTCGAATTACGTTTTATTTTATTATTTGATTAAACTATAAATTTAGTAGTATCTGTTTTTAATACTGAATCAACTTGTACAATGGAAGTCAATACAATAACATCCAATATAACATTGTTTCTTTTAAGATAAAATCATTATTCATTAACAATAAAAATCATCATGCTCAAGTAAATGACCAAAACCATCATGCTCAAGTGAAGCAAAAACTAAGGAGGTTCATGAACAATAGCTATCTTTCAGAAGCCCTTGTTCATCTCTAGCTAAGCTATGTATTATTCTTATTATACTTTTGAATCCAACTAAGATAGGAAATAAAATGCAAAATGAAAGCTTAAACATCCTTAAGTATAAACCTAAACTCAGAAAAAAATTCATGAAGTATGAAATTTATACTTGGTACAAAATTTACCATATAACCAAGTAAAACAAAATCTTTACTAAATTAAATTTTAGGACAAAAAAATTGTATCTTAGTGCAACATTAAGAAAAAAAGAAAAGACTAAAACCTTAAGATTTAGATGTAACACTGCAGTTTTAGAGCTTTATTAAGACCTAATAGATGCTCAAAATCTCATAGCTGTCTTAAGATAGGTCTAGAATATGAGAACAATTTTAAAACCCTACACAACATTTTGGTAAAGCAATCTTGTAACCTCATAGGCATCTCAAAATAGCTCTACAAGCCAAAAGTTTCGTTATCCTCAACTACCCTTGAACCTTAATATTGTTTATCCCAAATTAGGTAAGCAGTAATGAAGCACTACACAAGGACCCATGAGTTTTCCTACTTGATGTTATCAGGACCTTGATGCAATACATTTCAGTTTTATCCAAGTAATACCTTAAAAAGAGTATTACTACCTCTTATACCACATATTAGAGAAATTAATATTACTTTTAGACTGTTAAATATTGAGAACAATTGAAAATGTTAAATCATTCTTTAGAAAAATTGATCCAGTAGATCTTTAATTATATATATTTTATAAATATTGAACCTTTCAACATGAATTTCATTAAAATTTCTTGCCCCAATGTACAAATTACTTAAATATCACTTCTATTTAGCTATTAAATTTTGATATACATAAAAAAAGGCATATATCATGTAAATTAAAAAATAAATTTTTTACTTCCTAGTAATACTCTATTGAACTCTCTATAGTACTATCAAATGAAACAAACTCCTTACAAGATACAGGAGAAGGAACAAATGGTTATTTTATACATCCCAAAAGTGGGAAATTAAGGCCATTAAAAAATTGGTGTCGTTTGATTGCCATTGCACCCATTGTGGACCCTATTTGCCTGGTGGGGTCCTTGATTAATAGTCGTGTGATCAAATCCTTTACTGGCTCCAAAAGCATAGTTTCTTTGGGAAACTCAAGTGCTCAGGCCACAATATTCGCCAGGGGCAACTCCTAGTCAACTCCCTTACACGGTGTCATCCCATATAACATTTTAAATATGAATATCCCTAGTGTCCACCAATCAACTGTGTTTTTATGCCTTTCACCAGACAAAATTTCTGGTGCTAAGTACTCGTGGGTCCCAATAAAAGACATTTATTGGACATTGATTAACTCTATGATGATTTCCACAATAGTGTGATGTGTTGACTTTTTTCTATTTGTGTTGGCTAGGGTGTAAGCAGGAGGCTATTGCAGGTGTGATATAATTGGGTGGAATGCATGATGAATTAGAAAAGTTGGGTTGATCATCAGGATAACAACTTGTTTTTGTGATTGATGATGCATTTTGATAAGAAATTATATGGATCGTTGATGTCGAATTATCATCTTTTCGTAAGAGATCGAAGTCAGTCGATAATATTGAGGCCGTCAAATCTTAATAATGCATTTTCGGGCTTCAAATCACGGTAAACTATCCCCATCATGTGTAAGTATTCTATGGCCACTATGACTTCAGATGCATAAGACTTGTGCAAAAAAGAGAAGGTCACAAATCCTTTTAAAGAATAAATAAATGAATAAATTTAAATGACTTTGAAACATATAAAATTGAGTTTGATAAGTTATGCGAATAGCTTGCTGAAAATTTTAATACTTTATTCTATTTAATATATTTAAGAATATATTATCCATGTAACGACCCCAAAAATTCAAAAGGGAATATATAAAAAAAGATATGTGTGCAGAAGCAAAATAAAAGGTTCTAATTAATATCCTTTACACAATAGGTTAAACGTACTAATAATATCAAAGAATAAGTCCTCTAAAGGAAATACTAGAAGTGAAAGACTGTAAAGAAAACTATAAGACATCTAGGCATCTACTCACCATCTTCTTGTGGATCGGGCTCGGGAACCAAGTCCTCCTGATCTGAAATGGTTAAGTAAGGAATGAGCTACACTAGCCCAGTAAGGATGTCACACTATATTACTGTCACAGAAGTAAAGGTTGGTAGAAAACTAAAAACAACAAATGGAGCACAAATTTTAAACAGATTCATTTATCAATAATCAAACCATTTACCGTCCACTTACCTCAGTGAGATTTATAAAAAACAACCCATGAAAACAATAACATCATAGATATCATGAATTCATACATAATCTATAACATAGCACATGTCATACTTTTATATTTCAATCATCAAACTACAGTTGCCCCCATTTCATTAGCCTACTAGTATCCATGGCGATCCATAGGGGTCCCCGCTACACGTGAACCATTCCCTTAACAAACTTAATTTCCAGGGTCGTCCCCATACCTCGTCCGATATGAGTGCCAAATAATTAAGTCTCCATACCCCGTCTGATATGAGAGAATGTTCCCGATAGAGTTTCCTATGGACCTTGTCCGTCCACCATCTCCTAAGATATCTAGTGAGGCTGTCATCTTATCCAGTTATTAATTCACACCCCTTTCTGATTTTTTTCTTAGTCTCTGTTACCCATTCAAACATGAATACTTCAACAAGCAACGTGCATCCAACAAGGCAAGCATATCTTAGATTCACAAAATCAAGCAGTAGTGAAGTAAACAGTGATTCATGGATTCAAAACCATAGAATAAATAAACCAGATACCATAATGCATTTAAACTATAAAATAAATCAAACAGGAACTGACAGAGAAATATGTCCGATTGGGGCTCTATTATTATGCATATCTACTCAATTTGTACAAAATACAGTTTTATCATTTATTCAGACTTCAATC
Source organism: Carica papaya (assembly GCF_054855325.1). Classification (NCBI taxonomy): domain Eukaryota; kingdom Viridiplantae; phylum Streptophyta; class Magnoliopsida; order Brassicales; family Caricaceae; genus Carica; species Carica papaya. Next base: position 18,067,152 of record NC_142317.1, read on the forward strand.
TCATGATAGGAAATAAGGTGACGGGTCCTTACTTGATCTGACGTCGAAAACTAGATTTTCACTGCGCCTACGGACGGTCCCTGGGTTTCCTGAATTTTTTTTTGGGAATTGAAACACGCTTATAGTATCTACACATGTCCCAAATAACCCAAAAATCAGACCCAAGGTCTACTCGGCCAATTTTGAAATTCTGGCACGGTGGCTTCGTCGTGCTCCGGCATCGGTGCCGCCGCTCACAGCGGTGATCCACCTTGGGTTGGATATTTTCGGCCGGATTCAGCCAAACTTGCATTGGTTCCTGTGAGAAAACACCCCTAGGGCCCTCAGTGACCTAAAAAAACACAGAAAACTAAAACTTACCGGCAGTAGGGCTCTCCGGTGCGGCGACTCCTCTAGCTCGCATCGCGATTTGGTATTTTGCTCCAGTCAACCTGTAGATGAGGGAACGATGGTCACAATGGTGGAAAAATTAAATCGAATGGGAATCGAGAAGGGCCTCATCGGGAGGCAAAAATTTAGACAACTCACGGCGGCGTCGCTGGGCTTCGGCAGCATTTTTCAGCCAATTGGCCTGTGTTTTTGCTCTAATTTTACCATAGGTGGGTTTAGAAATCGAATTCTGAGCAAAGGGTAGAAATTTTACCTCGTTTGGTGGCCAGATATTGCTCCAGTACGGTGGCGAGTGGCGGCGGTCGGCTCCCCGATGGCTGGGCTATTCTTCTCCAGTGAGGGGCTTTGGAAGCTTGGGTTAGGGTTTGGGTGCGGATGAGATTATTTATAACCATCCAGTTTTGATATGAGCCGTCCATCGCATTTAATCTAGACCGTCCGATCGTGATTAAATAGGAAATGAATCTGGGTCATTCATCGCGATTCAATCTGGGCCGTCCGTGCGCGATGCAATCTGGACCGTCCGTGCGCGCGGGAACGGATCTTAGCCGTTCGATAGCGCGCACACAAATTGCCCACGTGGCTCCCTTCTGCGTGGCCTCCCGCATTAGTGTCTTTGCCACCTGGCGTGTCCTGGTTGGCCGGGGCTGCTGACTAGGCAACTGACGTTGCACAATTTTTTAAAATTTTATTTTGACCCCTGATTTCTAATTTTTCTTTCAAAAATACCCCCAGAACCCAAATTTTCACCCTTTTTTTCAAAAATTATTTTCAATTAAATCCCTAAACAATTTTTATCCCTTTTTATTACTATTATTATTATTATTATTATTTCCATTAAAATAAATTAAACTAAATTAAATTCAATATATTATTACATAAATTAATCATTATATTCATATAATAATTACAAAAAAAAATTAAAATTAAAAAAAAAGGGTTGGGGTGTTACGACTCTCCCCCCCTTAAAGAAATTTGATCCCTCAAATTTGCCTCTTACTCTTGATCGAACAAATGGGGGTATTGGGCTCTAAAGTCTGATTCTAGCTCCCATGTAGCCTCCCTTGGTGTGTGGTTCTGCCATACGACCTTTACAAAGGATATTTTTTGATTGCAGAGTAATCTACTCTTTCGATCCGTAATGTCGACTGGTACTTCCTTGTAGGATAAGTCCTCTTGGAGTGGGAGAGGTTCGTGGGCCAAGACATGAGAGGGGTCCGGGTTGTACTTGCGTAGCATGGACACATGGAACACATCGTGGACCTTGGAAAGCTCTGGAGGTAATACTAGTCTGTAGGCGGCGGTACCAATCCTCCTCTTCTCATCTCTCCGTACTTGCATTTCACAAGAAAGGGTTGAGTAATGATTCATTGGTTTGGTATTTCTTTAAGTATCATTGTGTAAGGGACGAGTCCGAGGAACTTGGCTCTGATACCAACTGTAACGGCCCTGGAAATTCAAAAGGGAATATATAAAAAAAAATCTATGTGCGGAAGCGAAATAAAAGGTTTTGATTAATATCCCTTACACAATAGCTTAAACGTATTAACAATATCAAAGAATAAGTCCTCTAAAGGAAATACTAGAAATGAAAGACTATAAAAAAAACTATAAGACATCTAGGTATCTATTCGCTGTCTTCTTGTGGATTGGGCTCGGGAACCAAGCCCTCCTGATCTGAAATGGTTAAGTAAGGAATGAGCTACACTAGCCCAGTAAGGACGTCACACTATATCACTGTCACAGAAGTAAAGGTTGGTAGAAAACCAAAAACAACCAATGGAGCACAAATTTTAAGCAAATTCATTTATCAATAATCAAACCATTTACCGTCTACTTACTTCAGTGAGATTTATAAAAAATAACCCATGGAAATAATAACATCATAGATATCATGAATTCATACATAATCTGTAACATAGCACATGTCATATTTTTATATTTCAATCATCAAACAACAGTTGCCCCCTTTTCATCAGCCTACTAGTATCTATGGGGACCCATAGGGGTCCCCGCTACACGTGAACCATTCCCTTAACAAACTTAATTTCCAGGGGCCGTCCCCATACCCCATTCGGTATGGGCGCCATACAATAAAGTCTCCATACCCCGTCTGGTATGAGAGAACGTTCCCGGTAGGGTTCCCTATGGATCCGATCTGTCCACCATCTCCCAGGATATCTAGTGAGGCTGTCATCTTATCTAGTTATCAATTCACACCCCTTTCTTATTTTTCCTTAGTCTCCATTACCCATTCAAACATGAATACTTAAACAAGCAACGTGCATCCAACAAGGCAAGCATATCTTAGATTCACAAAATCAAGCAGTAGTGAAGTAAACAATGATTCATGCATTCAAAACCATAGAATAAATAAACTAGATACCATAATGCATTTAAACTGTAAAATAAATCAAACAGGAACTGACAGAGAAATAAGCCACGTATTATTCTTATTATACTTTTGAATCCAACTAAGAAAAAAAAAAACAAAATGCAAAATGAAAACTTAAACAACCTTAAGTAGTAACCTAAACTCAGAAAAATATTCATGAAGTATAAAATTTACACTTGGTACAAAATTTACCATATAACTAAGTAAAACAAAAATTTATACTAAATTAAATGCATAAAACCTGTGCAAGGAGGAGAAGGTCACAAATCTTTTAAAAAAAATACATAAATGAATAAATTTAAATATGTTCAAAATATATAAAATTGAGTTTGATAAGTTATGCAAATAGCTTGTTGAAAATTTTAATATTTTATTCTATTTAATATATTTAAAAATATGTTTAATATACTATTAAAATATAATTATCTCTTGTAATATTATCTAGATTAGTAAAAATATATAATATATATAATTTATTAATATATAAACAAGTCCATGAACTTTTAAACCAAATTCCTTCATATTTGAATTTGGCTCTTATACTTTAACATTTTCGGACCATATTAAAATATGAAAAGAAGATTTTATTAATTAACAAAGATGAAAATGAAGATGGTATCTACATATACATATATATTTTTATGCTGAAATATGATAGAATCAAGAAGGTGCAAAGGGGAAAGGTTAGAAACTTCAAAGAAGACACTTAGAATTGGGAATTATATAAATATATTGATACAATATCATCCTGTTCGAACTAAATATATTAAAATTTTATAAGAAAATTCTAATTACAAACTGATATGAGGGAAATTGGTTCTATTAATTTCATTAACTATAAACTTTATAAATGATTATAACTCGATGAATTTTTATCAATTTTCAATTAAAAATACTTTTTAAATTAAAATTATATTGTTTCTAAAGTTGACACCTCAACAAAAGAAATTGCAAGGTTATCAAGCCTAGTTAATGTAAATATAAATGTTGTATGATATTTGTATTTTATAGCTTGCAAATCCATCATATTTCTTGCTTGGTTCATATCTCAAAAGGAAAAATAATTAACTCTATAATTAAGAAAGGTCTCACAAGGGACATAATTGCAAGATAATCAAAGAAAATGCCACCAAGGAGCCAAAAGTGAAACCCAACTAAGCTTATATTTATTTATTTTACATATCATAAATCTTCCTTATACACTAAAATTTCACAATTAAAATTAGAATTGAAAAATTTTTGAATTTTCAAAAACCTGTGGTTTCAGAAAATATTAAACACTAGAGTTTTTCGCCATTTTGTGATTTTCTTCCTAAATTGTGGCTACCAAACTAGTTTATCCATGTATATTATAAACTTATCATAAATACAAAGATTGCATAATTTTGGACTAGAATTAAATAACATACAAATTCTAAAAATAAAGTACTGTTGTAAAATGTACTTAGCATGAATTAACTTTTTGGCCACATTTTTTTATTTCTTTGGCAAATTTTTGGCTGCCAAACTATTTTATTTACATTGTAAGCATTTCATAATACTAAAAGTATATGATTACTATTAGAATTGAAGACTATGAATTTTCAAAAATTGAGTGTTGTAACTGAATGTGATTAGTAAGTAGTAACATTTCAGTCACATTTTCAATTTTTTAGCTAACGTTTGATCATCAAACTATTTCCATGTCTTTTACAAGACATAATTTTTGGTGCTAAGTACTTGTGGGTCCCAACAAAAGACATTGATCGGACGTCAATTGGCTATGTGATGATTTCCACAGCCACACAATGTGTTGCCTTTTTTTTTTGTTTGTGTTGACTACGTTGTAAGTAGGAGGCTATTGTAGGTGTGATACAATTGGGTAGAATGCATGATGAATTAGAAAAGTTGGGTTGACTATTATGATAACAACTTGTTTTTATGATTGATGATGCATTTTGATTGAAAATTATGTGGATCTTTGATGTGGTGTTACTGCTTTTTAGTGAGAGATCAAGGTCAGTCAACAGAATATGGCTGTCGAATCTTACTAGTACGTTTTCAGGCTTCAAATCATCGTAAACTATCCCTATCATGTGTAGGTATTCTAAGGTTACTATGACTTCTGATGCATAAAACTTGTACAAGAAAGAGAATGTCACAAATATTTAAAAAAAATAAATGAGTAAATTTAAATAAGTGTAAAATATATAAATTAAGTTTGATAAATAATGCGAATAGCTTATTGAAAATTTTAATATTTTATTCTATTTAATATATTTAAGAATATATTAATATACTATTGAAATATAATTATCTCTTGTAATATTACCCAAATTAGTAAAAATATATAATATATTTAATTTATTAATATATAAATAGGTTCATGAACTTTTAAACCAAATTCCGTGGCATTTGAATTTGGCTCTTATACTTTAACATTTTGGGACCATATTAAAATATGAAAAGAAGATTTTATTAATTAATAAAGATGAAAATGAAGATGGTATCTATATATACATATGTATATTTATGCAGAAATATGATAGAATCGAGAAGGTGCAAAGGAAAAATGTTAGGAACTTCAAAGAATATACTTATAATTGGGAATTATATAAAAGCTGGAGCTGTCTTCACATGTTTGGGGGTCACCTTCGATCCTTTTCATATGAGATGTTCGGATCTACTGCCTTAATCCTCCACTTACCTCTACTATATATATATATGTATATATGTTACCATATCTAAGCAAACTATTACTTTGTATATAGCTCATATATTTGTAGTTATCCCATTGTCCATAGATAGCTTATCCAGCTGTAAATAGATAGATATCAGCATTAGAATACTGATCTCTTTTTTCATAGATAAATTCTACAACGGTAAATAGAGAGATACCAGCCTAAAAAATGGGTTTTTTGACTAATGTGTATATTCACCTATTTTTTCAATGGAAAGCTAGCAGATGAGATATAGAAAATCAAATTCCTTCACTTTTAAAAGTAATCAATATATACATTGTATTAAATTAATTATATTTATTCAACAAAATATTTTATTTCTAATTATGGTGTCTTCTATAAGATAATTATTAATATCAAACACATTAATCATACTATTTAGCATTCATTCCACTTTATTGATTTTAGTTGTAACTCTCAAATTCATAATTTGGTCCTAATTTTTAAATTTTATATTGATCTTAATATAACATAATCTTTTATATGTTTATTTTGCTTATAAAAATACTATAAATTATTAGTAAGTGAAATATAATATTTTTATTTAGGGTTTAAAATTGGGTCATATTTACATATTTTCTCAAAATATATTTTTTTTCTTTTCATAAAAGAGTGGGACAACATTAATTAAGATGGCTTTCATTGATTTCCTTAATTATATGATTTTCCAATTGTTAAATTTCCACCAGACAACTTAACCAGCGGGTCCGACATTCATTCACCTTAGCTAGCAAATAGTAAAATCAACAAAAAGCAACTTATGGTTGCTCATAAACCATCATATGTATGAATTATATGTTTATATATATATATATATGTCAAGGAGTAAGGAAGGCTAAGCCTTCATTCATATTAATGTAGCACTTATTTTTTATTATACATATTACTAACTTATTTACTCTCTATTGAGGGTTAACCCATCTATTTAAATTCAAGAAAACATCTAATTAAAGTTTGTGTAAATCATCTTTTCTTACACGTGCATCACAGAGAACACTGTCTCTACTCACCCAGATCAGCTCCCAGAGTTTGTTTGTTCTATTGTTAATCCCATTCCTACTTCCAAACAGCATTACTTTCAGCCTCACAGAGAATACTATCTTTGCTCACCTAGATTTGCCTCCAAGAATTTTAAATTTATTTTATTTTTGATCCCTTTTAAGTTTATTTCCCTGTCTCTACTCATCAATACCACCATTTCTGAAACAGACATCGAGAGAATTAAATACAAAAGATAACAGAATAATAATTCCCAAACAGACATCAGATTCAGACCACTATTTTTCTCTCTTTTTTTATTTCCTATCCCTCTCTTGTTCTCATCCTTTCAATTTTCCTCCTATGTTTTTAGCATATATGCTATATCCTTTCCTCATAGCTGTCCATAAGATAATTCCATCATTTCGTCCGATCTTGTGTTTATCCTTAGATCTCACTCTCTATTTTTTTTTGTTTTTACTCCTGGTTCTAATCTAATTTCCAAAAAATGTCCCCATTCCCATATCAATACATTTCTTCCAAAAAACATCTTAAAGAATTTAGAAGATAAATTCTACTCAAGCAGTGAGAGTCAAATTTCACTAACCTTTGTTCTCAGTGACGACGTTAATTTGATTTACGGATTCCTCCCTTGTTCTGCTCCCAATTCCAGCGCTAGCTGATTAATCTGATTGAAGAAATCGCATAAAAACTTCCTCTCAGTTTACCCTGGCTATGAAGTTTCTTCATTTCCCTCTTCCTCTGCAGCCCGACATCCTCTTTTAAAGTGAAGGAAGAACTATCAGAACCGTTGAGGATGGCAGTGAAATCCCTAAGTTAAATAGAGATTTCAATATAGTTTTGGATAATTGAGGCATAATTAATATTTTTACTTTTAATAATTAAGGCAGAAACTAATAACATCTGCTTAAATATAATTACATATTTATATATTTACTTTTTGAAAAGAAGATTTTTATTTCTTTAATTGTTTAAGTCGAATCGAATATTTAAAATTTAAAGATTAATGAAGAAAATAAATCTCTAAAATTTGACTTCTAATAAGCATTTAGATATTCTTTAAGTTTATTCTTATGATAGTTATTTCATAGATAACATATGAAAACAAGGTTAAAAATATAAAATATTTGATTACATAAGTTCAAATTAATAAAAATAAGATTTCTATCTCTTTAATTTTTAAATTTTAAAGACTAATATAGAAATAAATCTCTAAATTTTGACTCCTAGTAAGCATTGAATTCTCTATATTTAGATACTTTTTAAGTATAACTTGTAATAATTCCTTTAAAGATTAGATACTTTAGAATGAAAAATAATATTAAAACTCTAAAATATTTGATTACATAAATTTAAAAATAGATTATGACACTCTATTTTTTTTCTTTCTTGATGCTTTCGGCATTTCTTTCAATCTTTGTTTAATGCTTTGATTTATATTTATGATGCAATCTTTAGATAGAAAATAATAAGATCGTTTTTTTTTTTTTAAAAAAAATAGCTCTATTAACTTCTTCACCACAATATAATTTCTTAATAATCTTACCCTCACATTTGTTATTGTGTTACAATGTGATCAATTTTAGGTGATCATGTAACGCCCAAGTATTTTTTTTTAATTTTATTCTTATTATTTTTATTTTTACTTATTTTTCTTTTTTTTTGTATTTGAATTTTTTAGATTTTTATTTTATTTAATTTAGTTTAATTTAATTTAATTTAATGAAAATAAAAATAAAAATAATGATAAAATTAGGTAAAAATATTATTTGGATTTAATTGAAATTGATTTTGGAAAAAAGGGGTGAAAATTTGGATTATGGGGGTGTTTTTGAAAAGAAAATCGGAAACCGGGGGTCGAAACACAATTTAAAAAAGTTGTGCCACGTCAGCAGCCACGTCAGCAGCCTGGTCAGCAGCCCCGGCCAACCAGGACACAACGCATGGCAAGGAAACCCTGACATGGGATGGGCCACGTAGGCGATCTGCGTGCGTGCGATCAGACGGCTCCGATGAGGGCCCAGATCAAACGTGCGCACGGACGGCCCAGATTCACGCGTATGGACGGTCCAAATTCAATCAGGCACGGACGACCTAGATTTAATCCCAATTAAAATGCGATCGGACGGTCCAGATTTAATCTTGATGGACGGTTGAGATTAAAAGGCAAAGGGTATAAATAACCCCACCCACACCTAACCACAAAACCCTAACCGCCAGTGCCTCGCCGGAGAAGAAGAACCAGATGCCGGAGAAGCCGACCGCCGCCACCCACCGCCGCACCGGAGAAGTTTTCGACCACAGATCGAGGTAAATTTTCTCCCCCTGGCTTGTTTTTCGATGATGAGTCCGTCTATGGCCAAATCAGAACCAAACCACCAGCCAAACGGCTGAAAAACCCAGCCGAAGTTCGGCGCCGCCGCCACGACTCTCCTCTATTTTTGCCTCCGATGAGGCCCTTCTCGGCCTCCGTTCGATGCAAAATTTATACCACTGTGATCACCGTTCTTTTCTCTACAGGTTGATCGGAGCCAAACATCAAAACGCGACTCATGCCGGAGGAGCCGCCGCACCCGAGAGTACCGCCACCGGTAAGTCCCAGTTTTTTGTGATTTTTTGGCCCACCGAGGGCCCTAAGGTTGTTTTATCGACTGATGCAAGTTTGGCCAAACTCGGTCAAAAATGGCCAACCCGAGGCGGATCGCCGCCGCAGGCGGCGACGCCGTCATCGGAGCACGGCAGAGCCGCCGTGCCGAAATTCTGATATTGGCCAAAAGGGGCCCTAGGTCTGATTTGGGATTTTTTGGGACACGTGCAGGTACCGGTAGTGCGTTTCAATTTTCTGGAAAAAATTCAGGGAAATTAGGGACAGCCCATACGCGTACTGTAGAGTTGATTTCAGACCCCGAAACAAGTAAGGATCTCTCACCCTATTTCCTATCACGGTATTAAAGCTAAATAAATAATTAAACTGTACTTTGAGACTTAATAGATGTATAATTGATTAAGGTTGCCAATGGAGCCCGAGTCTGATACAGTGTTGGTATGTTATTGTTTGATCTAATTTTCAGTATTAAATACAGCATGATGCTTGATATAATTATGTTATGGTCTCGTATGCATGAATCATGACTTCTTTTATTATGATTTGTATTATGGTGAACCCGATACTGTGTTGTCTTGTTTGGTGTCAATTATTGGTTTACATGTTATGTATGATTGGATGATTGAGATTAAGGAAAAAGGCAAAAAGGTTATGTGAATTGATAAATAGAAAATATGGACAGCCTGACTAGATATCCTGGGAGATGGTGGACGGACCGGGTCCGTAGGGAACCCTACCGAAAATGTGGTCTCTCATACCGGACGGGGTAAGGAAACCTTATCTGTTTTGGCGCCCATACCGGACGGGGTATGGGGACGGCCCGTTTCACCCTCATACCGGACAGGGTTTTGAGGTTCATGGTTTTGGCGCCCATACCAGACGGGGTATGGGGACGGCCCTGGAATCAGGTTGAAATGTTAATGGTTCACGGGTAGCGGGAACCCCCTATGGATCCCCATGGATACTAGTAGGCTGGTAAAAGAGGAAAATATGTTGTTTAATGATTGGAATACAAAGGTGTGGTAAGTGTAATGTTATAAAGTTTATATGATTTCATGATGATGATAATGTTATTGCTTTTATATGTTGTTTTCATGGATCTCACCGAGGTAAGTGGACAGTAAAGATTTTTATGTTAATAAACGAGTTTGTTATAAATTATGCTCCATTGGTCATTTTTGTTTTCTACGCACCTTTACTTCCGTGGCGGTGAGATAGTGTGACGTCTTTACTGGGCTGGTGTAGCTCATTCCTTATTTAACCATTTCATATCAGGAAGACGTTGTTCCCGAGCCCGTTCCGCAGGAAGACGGCGAAGGGGACGCCTAAAGACTTCATAGTTATATTTATAGTTCTTATTTCGAGTATCTCTTTTAGTTAGTTTGTTCCTTCATGTTTTGAGTACGTTTCGGTTATTGTGTAAGGGATGTTAATCAAAATTTTTATTACACTTCTGCATTTGATATTTTTAATACATACATTTCATTTAAATTTCCGGGGCCGTTACAAATCAGGAAATATAAGAAGAGTTAAAAAATAATTGGTAGAAAGAGGAGGAAAAACATAAGAAAATGAAATAGAAAAACAAGAGTTAGACTAGAAGCATTATAGAGGTAAGTTCTCTTTTTTTTTTCCTAATATATAATGCACAATTAGGTAGTAATTATAATGTAGATTCGTTATAAGGAGTCATATTCTTCCAACGATTCCTAAGTTTCAAATCGCGAATTAACTCAAAACACATATTTGACTTTCTATGAAATTATCTCTTTACCATAAATAACAGAAAAACATAAAAGTACAATCTAAATTAAATATGTCCAAAGGTATATACATGTACTTACATTAAGTGGTATTAAATCTATCTTGTTCATTCGATTCAATTTTCACTTTTTGTGTAATTACTAGTAGTCCTTTACATGTTGAATATATTCATTAATTTTATTTTCGAATCACTTATATTTTTAGCTTCAATTCATTGAATGAAATTTTATTTCATAATCCTTCATTTATAGGAAGATCAATTAGAATTCAATTCTCAAAAAACATAAATAAGAGAATTTAATTATTAAAATTGTAATATATTGTTAAATTCTAAAATATGGAAGAAATGTAGCAATTAATTTCTTAAGAAAATGATGAAGCTTGTTTAGAAATTAAAGCAAATGGGACAATTAGATACATATACAAATATTTTAACTTTTAATACTATACTATACTATATATATTTTTACAATATAATTTCTCAATGAGTGTTGTAATTTGACCCACAACCTAAAAATTTCTATGTAATGTTTACATATATATGAGGTTAATTTCTATTGTTGTTGGAAATATATTTATTTTTTTATTTTTGATATTTTTTGTGGAACAGTTTGAGAGAAGGACAGCGACTAATGTTAGAACAAGATGACACAAAAGTTGTTGAATGCTATATGTTCAGTTTCCTTTATGAGCTGATGCTAAGAACTAAAAACTCGCAAGTCTGTAGTAATGCAAAAATATGTAATGAATAAAAATATGAGTTTACAAGAAATATCTTATCATCACTCTCTAATTATTCTCTCAGACAATGTTTTACAAACTAGTTGAATTTTTGCGACTGATCTGGAATCAACCCAGGAAATATGTTAAAAAGTTCTATTGCCAAGCATTAATTTAGATGGCATGGTGATGATTTACGAGATAGAAAAATACCATAACCAATCCAAAATGATTTACAAGATACAAAAAATATCATAATTGAACAATAGAGTTAAAATAATGTAAGAGTATTCTCGATTTACAGTAAACTCTTTAAAAGAATGCATTTCACTCCTATTGTACTGTGTATATGATTTAAAGTCTGTAAACAGAAAACAATTTGTTTAATCTCCAGTCCAAGAAAATATTTCAAGCTAATGCTAATGCTAACCCTAAATCAACATATCATCTTTACATTAAGATCTTATGATACCCGAATCACTGCTCAGAAGCTTTAGCCCCCAAATAAAATGAAAAATAAACCATTGTTATCATCACCATTATACATTTAAGTTGTTTAGATAGGTAAGTTGAGCCACAAATTGAAGTGACCTATCCTTGTGTGAAAGCAGCTTCAGAATCTTACATTATGCATAGCTTTTGGGAATTCTTTCGAGTATGCTTTCTTTTGGGGTTAGCACTTATCATACAAGAGAAGACATTGACAAGCTCATAATCCTCTTCAGTTATCAGAATTTTGGCTGCACTTGGGTCTGCAAATGGAAGCTTAGCCATAAGGTATCCAACAATTGACCATGTCTGGAATAACCATGCTTGCTTCCTGATGAACCTTCCTCTATTCGTGTCATAGTATTAAGGCCACTTGTCCCTTGATATGCGTCTTTCAGCAACTTCAACAGCTCTTGCAGTGATGTCTGGTCTTTTCATCTGTATGGCTGCAATAGTAAGCGGTAAAAATTCCATTTTTAAAATCTTAAGCCGCACTGCCAACATTCCTTCATTTTTGCTTTATTTTATAAAACATAAACAAGGTGCCATATCCTATTGGATTAAAGCATGACAACTCAAAAAACGTCTACCTAAATATAACTTCTATAAAGGGTTCTTTGGAGTAATGAACAAATTATTAACAGCAGAGAGAATATTTAAGCATAACAAACTAACCTGCCAAAGCAGAGTTTGCCAAGAACCACCATTGTGGTAAGACTAGGGCCAGCATCAGAAGGAAATGTAGTGATAAATGTTGAAGATAATGAAGAAATAAATCATAAATAAATAATACGAGAGTAGATATCTTACGTGTTCTTAGGATCACTACCAGTGATTATTTGGCACTTTGAACTTCAAGAGCGAGATAACATATCTTGAATGGCATGTCTGCTACCAAATCTGCCCATTTCACTTCAATAACATCAAGTATGGCATGTGACTGATCAACCCCTGATAAGGGCTATAATAGTCCATTTTTTCTCAGCTCTACAAAGAAAGTCAAAAACAAAATACGAATAAATTATGTTTGAGGTAATCAAGAGGCTAGGATATAATTTATCAAATGGTCATGGCCCCACCAAGGATCACTCATATGCATATTTACCTAGTACTCAAAGCATTTTCTAAATTACATCACTGCATGGGTTTCGTAGGTGCCAACAGTCACATTCTCGCAACTATAAAACAAGTAGTCAATTTTATTCACAATATGGTTACATATAAAGAATATTCATTAACATAATCATAGTCCTGCAAAAATATTATAGGAAAGGCACATGTTGTCCTGTGTACATTAGACCACACATAAAAACTAGTTACTAAGCAATTTATGGAATTATCTTGCCAGATTTAAAAGGGAGCTCATTGACAAAGGTTTAACTATGTGGACTACTTATGAGCAATTAGATGGATGCTTATTTGAAAAAATATATTTCTTTTATACGATGTTTTTTCATAATAAAAAAACACCTAATCAATAGAGGGATTTATTTGGAAAACCCAGTTGAGATATGAACAATAAAAAGAAAGATTCATATCACATGCATCTGTTGCACGTCTTAATTTGCAGAAACAAGCAAAAAAGTAATTTAGTCCAAGTTGCTAGATGCAAATGATTAATTGCTAGAATAGAAAGCAAATGTGATCCTGCTCATAAAATTTCACATTACCTGCAACTGAAGGGTATGAAGGATCAAATTCCAAACAATGTCATACTATCCCTTTAAAAGAAAGGCAACGCTAGAAGGTGTAAAGTCATGGATAAAGGCCTAATCATAATTCAACACATTAGAACTGGTGGGATCATTGGTAGCAATTGTTCAAATAGGACTCCCAGATTAATAAACCACAGAATCACGTAATAGGTCACATATTTCATCCTCAATAGAATCTACAATGGCCTTTTGAAAGTTAGTAGTACCTGGTCCAACTGTACCATTAGATGTTGAAATCTTCTTATACTGTTTCAATTGTTTAACATCCCTGAATTCCAGAATGTGTTTCCCCCATTATTCAATTTAGTTCCTTAGCACTATCCACAAACCATGCTCCATTTCCTTCAATAGTTATTCCCCTAAAAATTTTCAGCATGTTGTCATTTGCAGCTCAGAAGCTGGAACCTGTCAGTGGTTCTATTCTTATGCAATCCACTTCTTAACCCCTTAACTAGTTGGGATCCCATGGAACCTAGTGGCGGAGTAGGACACATGAAAAATTGGTTATACCTTCGTGCCCTTTTCTTCGAAAAATTTAGTTAGGATGAAATCTTGAATCCAATTTGCTAAAACATGGATCATAACTAAAACGACTAGGAATAATTCCAGATAAAATTGGCAGAATTGCCTCAGAAGTTCTCATATACATAATACTAATCAAATAATTATAACACTCTCAAACCTCAAACCCTTCTTTTATCAAACTGAACCCAAGAGATTCCTAACTCAATCGAAATAATACCTTCCTCCACTTCGATTTCAAGAATGATTAACCTTAAATCAAAAAATAAGCAAAAGAAACAAATAAAGGCATTAGATTCACTGCAAGTATTTTAGTGAAAACTTTCACCTAAATTAGACATACAGCGCAAAAGCCAAAAATTCAACAATTAAAAAGAAAATAAACTTTGACACTTAAGGAAGACTAATGAAATAATGCTACGAATCTATGTAATACAGACTTCTTCCCCTTTATTTTCAAGAACCACAGAAGAATTATCTTTTAATATCCAGAAGTCATATAATAAGAGTATTCAAACGGTGAGAAAAACTCATCAAAAGCCAAATTTTGAAACGATACCTTTTAATTTGTAATTATCTCTGCAGAATAAGTTTAAGTTTCAAAGTAAAAAATTAAAATTTAGGTCAAGAGTTTGACCTATTGTAGTTCGCTCAACTAAGGGAACTTAATAATCATGAAATATTTTTTTGCCTAAAAACATAATAGGCATGTTGAGATTTAACTCTACTTAATCACGACATCACCACCAACATAAAAAAAAAGTTAGAGTTTAAATTTTTTTCCATGAAAAAGGAATACTTATTACAACCTGTAG
This sequence comes from Carica papaya, assembly GCF_054855325.1. Classification (NCBI taxonomy): domain Eukaryota; kingdom Viridiplantae; phylum Streptophyta; class Magnoliopsida; order Brassicales; family Caricaceae; genus Carica; species Carica papaya. The sequence goes on from NC_142317.1 coordinate 18,082,286, forward strand.
AGAATTTATTGGTATTGATTTTTAGAAGCTTTCATCCACCCCATCTGCCCAACAAAAGAAAACATAATTACTTTATAATATTGTTATTGAAAGAGATAAAAATAGATAAAACACTAATAGTGAAAAATTAAATATTGAAGTTCAATTTTATAAATTAAATAAAGGATCATAATTACTTTAGTTAACTTACAGTAATTAAAGAAAAAAATAAATCTTATTTTTTTCTTAATTAATTTAAAATCAAATTGAATTAGTTAAAAAGAAACTATATTTGTTACAATAGTAAAGTATTCGAGAGTAATATTCTCCATTTACTAGAACAATTCGAATTAACAGATTAAGGAATTAAAAAAAAATAAATAAGAATTGAATTAAATAAGTTATAAGAAGCAAAGAGTACCTTAATTTAAAAGAGTGTGTTTGCGTTTGCGAGGGGTGGTGCTTGCTTCCAATTGCATGACCATACATACCCTATCCAGTCAAGAATCATAATAATAATAATAATAATAAATATTTAACAATCAAAATCTACAATGTTTAATATTTTCAAAAAATAGTTTTACTTTTTATTAAAATATAAACTTTACATCTTCAGCGAAACTTAAACTCATAAATCATAAATAAAACACAAAATTTAGTTATAACACCCCAAGTGTATTATTATTATTATTATTATTTAATTTATTTTATTTTGTAATTATTGGAATTTTATTTGATTTTTTATTTAATTTAATTTAATTAGATTTAATTTAATGAAAATAAAAATAAAAATAATGATAAAATTGGGTAAAAATATTATTTGGATTTAATTGAAATTGATTTTGGGAAAAAGGGGTGGAAATTTGAATTCTGGGAGTGTTTTTGAAAGGAAAATCAGAAACCGGGGGTCAAAACACAATTTAGAAAAGTTGTGCCATGTCAGCACCACGTCAGCAGCCACGTTAGCGGCCCGGTCAGCAGCCCCGGCCAACCAGGACGCGCCGCGTGGCAAGGAAACACTGACCAGGGGACGGGCCACGTGGGCGATCCGCGTGCGCGCGATCAGACGGTCCAGATCCGTTCCCGCGCGCACGGACGGCCCAGATTCACGCGAACGGACGGCCCAGATTTAATCCTAATTAAATCGCGATCGAACGGTCCACACCTGACCAAAGAAACCCTAGCCGCCAGTGCTCGCCAGAGAAGAAGAGCCAGACGCCAGAGGAGCCGGCCGCCGCCACCCGCCGCCGCACCGGGGAAGTTTCCGACCACCGATCGAGGTAAATTTTCTCCCCCTTGCTCGTTTTTCGACGCTGAGTTCGCCTATGGCCTTCCGAACCAGGTACGAACACTATGAGTTCCTGGTCATGCCATTCGGGCTAACCAATTTCACGCGTATGGATGGCCCAGATTCAATCAGGCACGGACGACCCAGATCGCATTGCGATGGACGACCCAGATTTAATCCCAATTAAATCGCGATCGGACGGTCCAGATTTAATCTTAATGGACGGTTGAGATTAAAAGGCAAAGGGTATAAAAAACCCCACCCACACCTGACCACAAAACCTTAGCCGCCAGTGCCTCGCCGGAGAAGAAGAACCAGATGCCAGAGGAGCCGGCCGCCGCCACCCGCCGCCACCGTCGCCGGAGCACGGCAGAGCTGCCATGCTGGAATTACGATATTGGCCGAAAAGTGCCCTAGGTCTAATTTGGGATTTTTTGGGACACGTGCAGGTACCAGTAGTGCGTTTCAGTTTCCTGGAAAGAAAATTCAGGAAAAATTAGGGACAGTCTGTAGGTGCACTGTAGAGCCGTATTCAGACCCCGAAACAAGTAAAGACCCCTCACCCTATTTCCTATCACGGTATTAAAGCTAAATAAATAATTAAACTATACTGTGTGACTTTATAGATGTATAATTGATTAAGGTTGCCAATAGAGCCCGAGTCTGATACTGGGTTTGATTTAATTTCCAGTATTAAATGCAGCATGATGTTTGATGTAATTATATTATAGTCTCGTATGCATGAATCATGATTTCTTTTATTATGGTTGGTATTATGCTTAACCCGATACTGTGTTGTCTTGTTTGGTGTCCATTACTGGTTTACATGTTGTGTGTGTTTGGATGATTGAAACCAAGAAAAAGTGCAAAAAGGTTATGTAAATTGATAAGTGGATAATGTGGACAGCCTGACTAAATATCCTGGGAGATGGTAGACAGACCGGGTCCGTAGGGAACCCTACCGAGAACGTGGTCTCTCATACCGGACGGGGTATGGAGACCTTCTGTGTTTTGGCGCCCATACCGGACGGGGTATGGGGATGACCCGTTTTACCCTCATATCGGAAGGGGTATTGAGGTTCATGGTTTTGGTGCCCATACCGGACAGGGTATGGGGACGGCTCTGGAATCAAGTTATAAATGTTAAGGGTTCACGGGTAGCGGGACCCCTATGGATCCCCATGGATACTAGTAGGCTGGTAAATGAGAAAAATGTGTTGTTTAATGATTGAAATGCAAAGGCATGGTAAGTATTATGTTATACAGTTCATATGATTTCATGATGATGATAATGTTATTGCTTTCATATGTTGTTTTATGGATCTCACCGAGGTAAGTGGATAGTAAGGGTTTTTATGTTAATAAACGAGTTTATTATAAATTATGCTCCATTGGTCTTTTTTGTGTTTTCTACCCACCTTTACCTCCGTGGCGGTGAGATAGTGTGATGTCTTTACTGGGCTGGTGTAGCTCATTCCTTATTAACTATTTCAGATCAGGAAGACATAGTTCCCGAATCCGTTCCGCAAGAAGACGGCGAAGGGGACGCCTAAAGACTCCATAGTTATATTTATAGTTCTTATTTTCGAGTATCTCTTTTAGTTAGTTTGTTCTTTTATATTTTGAGCACGTTTTTTATTTTTGTGTAAGGGATGTAAATCAAATTTTTATTACGCTTCCGCATTTGACATTTTTAATACACATATTTCATTCTAAATTTCCGGGGCCGTTACATTAACTACTACCATATTGTTATAATTCATTATAATTGTTAGTAGCTATAATTATGAGACGGTAAAACAGATTTTCAATAAAATAAAACTCATACTTTATAAGTCAGCAAATTTAAATTCAGTTAAAATTTTTATGAAATCCATAAGAGAAAAAGATATATATAAAAATAAAATTTTACAAAATATATAAAATAAAATATTATCTCAAGAATGATGTTTATTTTTTTCTTCATAAGTAAGAAGTCATTTTTGATTGCATCCAATGCCGTTATGCGCCTTTGTTTAAAAAAAAAGAAATTAAAAAAGAAAACTTAATCAAGAGATATATTAGTATTATCTAAAATAAAAAATAAGTACAAAATTCATTTACTACATGAATATATAAAGACTGCTAATTAATTTATGACGTCAATTATGTATGAAAGCTTTCCCTTCCTTACTCTTTTCATCAGATGCCTTGATGAATTCTTCACATTTTAATGCCATTCGACAAGCGCCAAGGCTGCGATTAATATCAGCTAATTATTTTTTAAAATAAAAAATGCGAAAATATATTAATTAAGTGATATACATCAATCATAAAATAATACAAATAATCTCCAAGTAAGAATACACATAAAAGTACAGTTTGATTTGAGATTAATTAGGTGATATACACTAATTGCAGTACAATACAAGTAACTTTAAAATGATGACACACATGAAAATAGAATCTAATTCGAACTTATGATCTCTTGTAAATGAAGAAATGCATCAACTATTCAACTAATTAAATAATTAATTAAGTCTACACGTATACCAAACAAATATATATATCCTGCTATTAGATATTTAGTTAATTAAATTATTAATTATTTATCTATTGGGTGGATATCTATGTACTTTTATCCTTATCTATAAAAGTATGAATTCAAATCAAATTATACATCTCATGACATATCATTTAATGATTAAACTGTATGAATTTTGACTAGCAAAACTAGTACTTGTTCCTGCAAATTAAGAGAAGAAGACCAAATAATTAAAACCCATTAACTAGTCAAATGTGGTTAATAACTACTCAGATCTATATTGAGATATATATTATGTACACATATAAAGCATTAGTCGTGTCTGATAAGGTGATTTCACATTCAACAACAAAGGTGGAGAGTAGATCAAAGAAATAATTAGGACCGCAACTAGGTACTCCTTTCATTTATGCTATTCCAAAAAAAGGGATCTACCATACTCTTTAACAAAAATCGAATGCAAATCAATCAACGATATCGATATATATATAAATGATCGGTAAACATATAAGAAAAATATAGATAAGATGTTAATCACTAAACCTCTTGTTCCATCGAGTGGATCATGTCGAGGAGCTGCATGCTTCGATCCATCCTATTCGAAATTATTGGAGAAGAGAAAAATGGTTTTACTGAGAGAAAAGAGATTTTTTTTTCGAATCTGCAATGCTCACTACATCACCATCAATCCCCTCTCATTATTTATTAAAGCGTCAGTTCTGCTCATCAATCGTCAAATACTGTATTTTAAACAGTAAATGTACGTCATTTTATTTATTCATTTGTATAAGATTAAATAATTCATTCAAGTTAAGTTCTACTTTATTATTTGATTGACCTACAAAATTAGTTGTATTTCTTACTAGTATGGTATTAGTTTATACAATGTAAGTCAATACAATAACATTCATTACAACATTTACTTTTTTAAAGAAAAAATCATCATCCATTAACAGTAAAAACCATTTTGCTCAAGCAAGTCAACAAGAAACTTACGCTCACGAATAAATATATATCTTTCAATAGTCCTTAGTACATTTCTAGCTAAGTTATGTACTATTCGATTAAACTTTTGTTCATTACTCCAAAGGGTTCTTAGGAAAATTCGCATCAGATACTTTGTCCCTACAAATTAAGAAAAAAGAAGACCAAATAACTAAAACCCATCAATTACTCAAATATGGGGTTAATAACTACTCAAATCTATATCGAGATATATATTATGTACACATACAAAGCTTTATCCATGTCTGATAAGGTGATTTCAGATTCAGCCAAGAAGGTGCAAAGCAAATCATAGAAACAATTAGGACTGCAACTCGAATCTCCTTTCATTTCATACATTGCTACAAGAAAGTGATCTACCATATCCTTTAACAAAAATTGAATACAAATCAATCAACGACATCGATATATATACATGATCGGTAAAAAAAATAAGAGAAAAATAGATCAGATTTTAAGCACTAAACCTCTTGTTCCATCGAGTGGATCATGTAGAGGAGCTGTGTGCTTCAATCCTCCTATTGGAAATGATTGGATAAGAGTTGTAACAACCCATACCTCCATAGGGAGTCGAGGTACTGTAAGAACTTCTATTCATAGTGCAAAAAATACAATAAACTTCTATCTCCAAATAAAAATAAGTACGTCCAAGCATAGTGTTCACATTCCTTGACAGTGAGGGTTAACCATTACGTCTATTTAAAATCAAGAAAATATCTAATTAAAGTTTGTGTAATTCATCCTTTCCTATATGTGCATCACAGAGAACACTGTATTTCCTCACCTAAATCAACTCTGAGAGTTTGTTTGTTCTATTTTTAATCCCATTCCTACTTCTAAACAACATCACTTTCACCCTCACAGAGAATATTATCTCTGCTCACCTAGATTTGCCTCCTATAACTTTATATTTATTTTGTTTTTATTCTATTTCTAGTTCATTTCCTTGTCTTTGCTCACTAGTACCATCATTTTCCAAACAAACATCAAGAGAATTAAATATAAAAGATAATAGAATAATTATTCGCAAACAGACATCAGATTCAGACCACTATTTCTCTCTTTTTTTATTTCCTATCCCTCTCCCGTTCTCATTCTTTAAGTTTTCCTCCTATGTTTCTAGCATATCTCCTTTGTCCTCTCCTCATAGCTGTCCACATAATAATTCCTTCATTTCATTCGATCTTTTTTTCATCCTTAGATCTCACTCTCCATTTTTTTTATTTTTACTCCTGATTCTAATCTGATTTCAAGAAAATTTCCCTATTCCCAAATCAACTCATTTCTTCCCAAAAAAACCTCGAAGAATTTAGAAGATAAATTCTATTTAAGTGGTGAGAGTAAAATTTCACTTGCCTTTGTTCTCAGTGACGACGTTAATGTGATTAACGAATTCCTCCCTTGTTACGCATCCAATTCCACTGCTAGCTGATTAATCTGATTGAAAAAATCGCACAAAAACTTCCTCTCGGTTTACCCTAGCTGCAAATTTTCTTCCTCTCCCTCTTCTCCTGTAGCCTGATGTCCTCTTTTAAAGTGAAGGAGGAACCATCATAACCGTTGAGGATGGCAACAAAATCCCTAAATTAAATAAAGATTACAAAATAGTTTTTTATAATTGAGGCATAATCAATATTTTTACTTTTAATAATTAAGGTAGAAACTTATATCGTTTTTTTAAATATAATTATATATTTATCTATTTACATTTTAAAAAGAAGATTTTTACCCCTTTAATTACTTAAGTAGTAATCAAATTTTTAAATCTTAAAGACTAATGAAGAAAAAAAATCTCTAAACTTTGACTTCTAATAAGCATTCAATTTTCTAAATTTAGATATTCTTTAAGTCTAATCCTATAATTGTTTGTTTTATAGATAACATAATGAAAATAATATTAAAACTCTAAAATATTTTATTACATAAGTTCAAAATAATGAAAATAAGATTTCTATCTCTTTAAATTTTAAAATTTAAAGACTAATATAGAAAGAAATCTTTAAATTTTTACTCCTAGTGAGTATTAAATTCTCTATATTTAGATATTTTTTAAGTATAATCTTGTAATAATTCTTTTAAAGGTTACATACTTTAGAATAAAAATAATGTTAAAACTCTAAAATATTTGATTACATAAGTTTAAAAGTAGGTTATGACACTTCTATTTTTTTTTTCTTTCTTAATGCATTTTGCTTCTCTTTCAATCGTTCTTTAATGCTATGATTTATATTTATGATGTAATATTTAGATAGAAAACAATAAGATAGTTTTTTTTTTTTAATAAAATTAGCTAAATTAATTTCTTCACCACAATATGATTTCTTCATAATCTTGTCCTCACATTTGTTATTGTGCTACGATGTGATAAATTTTAGGTGATTTAGAAATATAAGAAGAGTTAGAAAATAATTGGGAGAAAGAGGAGGGAAAACATAAGGAACTGAAATAGGAAAACAATAGTTAGAGTGGAGACATTATAGAGGTAAGTTCTCTCTTTTTTTTTTTTCTAATACATAACGCACAATTAGGTAGTAATTATAAAGTAGATTCATAATAAAAAGTCATATTCTTCTAATGATTCCTAAGTTTCTGACTGCAAACTAACTCAAATCACGTATTTGACTTTCTATAAAATTACCTCGTTACCTTAAATAACAGAAAAGCATAAAAGTACAATCTAAATTAAATATTTCTAAAAGTATATAAGTGTACTTACATTAAGTACTATTAAATCTATTTTGTTCACTTGATTCTATTTTTACTTTTTGTGTAATTACCAGTAATCTTTTACATGTTGAATTAGGTATTTATTCATTAATTTTATTTTTGAACCACTTATATTTTTAGCTTGAATTCATTGAATGAAATTTTATTTCATAATCCTTCATATGTAGGAAGATCAATTAGAATTCAGTTTTCAAAAAATATAAATAAGAGAGTTTAAATATTAAAATTATGATATATTTCAAAATTATAAAATATGGGAGAAATGTAGCAATTAAATTTCTTAAGAAAATGATGAAGCTTCTTTAGAAATTAAAGCTAATGGGACAATGAGATACATATACAAATATTTTAACTTCTAATACAATACTATACTATATCCATTTTTACAATATAGTTTTTCAATGAGTTGTGTAATTTGACCCACAACCTAAAATTCTATGTAATTTCTTCATTTACAAATTAAAAATATATACATATATATGAGGTTAATTTCTATTGTTGTTGGAAATATATTTATTTTTTTATTTTTGATATTTTTTGTGGTACAGTTTGAGAGAAGGATTGTGGCTAATGCTAGAACAAGATGAAGCAAAAGTTATTGAATGCTATATATTTAGTTTCCCTTATGACCTGATGCTAAGAACTAAAAACTTACAAGTTTGTAGTAATACAAAAATATGTAATGAATAAAAATATGAGTTTGCAAGAAATATCTTATCATCACTCTCTAATCACTCTTTCAGACAATTCTTTATGTATTAGTTGAATTTTTTCAACTGATCTGGAATCAACCGAAGAAATGTATTAAAAAGTTCTATTGTCAAACATTAATTTAGATGGCAAGGTGATGATTTACAAGAAAGAAAAATACCATAACCAATACAAAATGATTTACAAGGTATAGAAAATATCATAATCGAATAATGGAGTTACAATAATGTAAAGGTACTCTTGATTTACAGTGAACTCTTTAAAAGAATTCCTTTCACTCCTATAGTACTATATATATGATATAAAGTCTATAAACAGGAAACAATTTGTTTAATCTCCAATCCAAGAAGATGTATCAAGCTAATGTTAAGGATTAACATCTTTACATTAAGATACTATGACACTCGAATCACTGCTCAAAAGCTTTAACCCCCAAATAAAATGAAAATAAACCATTCTTATCATCACACTTATACATTTATGTTGTTTAGATAGGTAAGTTGAGCCACAAATTGTAGTTACCTATCCTTGTGTGAAAGCAGCTTTAGAATCTTACACTATGTATAGCTTTTGAGAGTTCTTTCGAGTATGCTTTCTCTTAGGGTTAGCACTTATCATACAAAAAAAGGCATTAACAAGATCATAATCCTCTTCAGTTATCAAAATTTTGGCTGCACTTGGGTCTGCAAGTAGAAGCTTAGCCACAAGGTATCCAGCAATTGACCATGTCTTGAATAACCGTGCTTGCTTCCTGATGAACATTCCTCTTTTCGTGTCATAGTATTAAGGCCACTTGTCTCTTGATATGCATCTTTCAGCAACTTCAATAGCTCTTGTAGCGATTTATGGTCTTTTCATCTTTATGGCTGCAATAGTAAGCTACAAAAAATCCATTTTTTAAATCTTAAGCCGCACTGCCAACATTCCCTCATTATTACTATTTTATAAAACATCAATAAGGTGCCATATCCTGTTAGATTCAAGCATGACCACTCAGGAAACTTATACCTAAATATAACTTCTACAAAGGGTTCTTTGGAGTAATAAATAAAATATTAGCAGCAGAGAGAATATTTAAGCATAACAAACTAACCTACCATAGCAGGGTTTGCCAAGAACCACATTGTGGTAAGACCAAGGCCTGTATTAGAAGGAAATGTAGTGAGAAATTTTGAAGATAATGAAGAAATAGATCATAAATAAATAATACGAGAGTATATATCTTACGTGTTCTTAGGATCACTACCAGTGATTATTTGCCACTCTTGACCTTCAAGAGTGTTATAACATATCTTGAATGGCATGTCTACTACCAAATCTGCCCATTTCGCTTCAATAAGATCAAGTATGGCATGTGACTGATCAGTTGTTGCTAGACTACTTACAACAGACCACATATTTCTGAGAGGAAAAAAATTAGAAATCCATATGTGCTGCCTGTAAGTTTCCAATTAGATAACCTCCTTAATTAGGCATCCATTCCACTAACTAAGGAAAAATTTGATCTGGGTAAATGTTGAACTTATTAACTACATCATATGAGTACTCCTAAGTCTTGTAATGATAAATCTCATTCAATTTTTGCAAATAAATCCAATAACACTCCGTGATGTTGAATGAAGGAGCTAGTAAGCGATTATTCAGTGCCAAGATAAGATCAGCAGATCCATCTTCTGGAGCAAGCATTTCATGTGCATAGAGTAAGGCATGATAAAACAATGCCTGCAAGAAAAAAAAAAGATTAACTGGAGATATCACAAAAAAAGAAAGTAAACAAATAAGATCTCTTAGTTACCAACTTATAAATTCAAATAATAGCTTATTCATGTAGGCTAGTGAGTCAAATCATAATCTGTTGTTTCCACCAACATGTTACAAACATACTTAATGCACAAACCAGATCTCCATAGTGTCAAACATGTAAGCTATGAACTATCTCATAAAATATAAGCTATAAGCTATAAAATTCCCATCATTTTGGGGAGTTGACCATTCGAAAGTAACCACAAATATAATGAGTAACAATTCTAATAGTTGAACATTTTCTGAATCGACCAGACTGGAATCATGTACTTATTACACTGCTAGAAACTCACTTGAAAGGCACCAAGATATGATATCAATTTAACTCAAGCTTGTCAAGTACTTAATCCTTGCTTTATTTTCAAACTTCCACTATCTTTTTCCAAATTGATTTAGTTTTATAATTTCACTTCCAGCATAGTTGCCACAAAAAGCGCCTATTACACCATGTGCAGAATTATTCTGTATGACTACTGTTTTGCTACAAAAGTCACAAGCTCTAATAAATCAAAAATTGAATACCAAATGTCCATTATCATTTTAAATGAACCATAAAGGCAATTTTTTCTTTGCCTAAAATAAATAATTGATGAACATATATGTCTATTTAAATAACTGTTATGACAAAAAATGAATCTACCCAAATGATTCCTTTATTCCACATAATAGAGTTAATTACCCACCCTTTTTACTGAGATTGTTAGGTTTTAAAACTTACAAGTGTAAATAGAATGTAAATAGGAAATGACTTGGTCTAGTACCAAGTCAGTGTTGGATGACCCTCTTCTCCATTTGCTTTGTTTAGTTGCAAGAGGTTTTGTTTCCAGCAGTGAGACCTTTTTACACCATAGACAAGTTATTGTTGTTTCTCTCAATAGTCTGTCGATTGGCACGTAAAGGTGACTATTGGATATGGTGGATGACATAGCGTCGTTATCGATTGCAGAGGAGGATGATGGGGGTTGGGACTTCACTGAACTTATTCGTGAACAACAAGAGTTGTATGACCTCTATTTAGTAGGAAGATTCTTGACGAAAGTGGTTGTAAAGTTTAAACCGATGAAGAATACATTGGCAGACCTATGGAAGTTAAGAGGAGCAAATATTGTAGATCTCAGTTCTGGCCATTACTTATACAAATTTTTTTGTGAAGTGGATTTCTAAAGAGTGCTCAATAGAGGTCCATGGACTTTTAACAACCACTTATTGGTTGTGCACTGCCTTAGGGAGGGAGAACATCAATTGAAAGTAGCCATTGACACGAGCTTTTTATGGATAAATATTCACTCACTCGCACCGAATTTTGTATCAGAGACAATGGCTAGGTAGTTGGGAACCTATTGGGGGGCATTGTTGACTATGATACACGTTCATCTTCTATGGCTGGGATGGAAGGTTGTCTATGGGTTCGGGCGACCATTGATGTCCAAAAGCCTCTATTCAGAAAAAGAGTCTCAACCTGAGAAATGGGGAATCAACATTTGCAATCTTCAAGTACGAACGCCTGCCTTTATTCTGCTTCTTGTGCGGTTGGTTGGGGCATTCAAAATCTTTATACAAACTCCACATCTGTTCCAATACAGCACCGCTGCAGCGGGGGTGGGATGAGTCCCTCCATGCAAATCCCTGACGGAATTCCACTTTGATGAGTAGATGATTACGGGATGAACAAGAGGAAAAACTGACGGAATCATGAGCGAATATCCCAGCAAGTATCTCAAGGATAGGGGAAAGGAAGGAAGAGACGAGTATCTCGGCCGAAGCGGGAAAGAAGGGAGATTCTTCAAATTTTTATTAAAAAATATAAATTTATACATTTTATTAATTATTTGTTACTTATCCACTAATAATAACACAACTTATCAATAATAATATATAGAATGTATAGTTTATAGTCCGAACTATAAATACAACATTTATAGATTATGGTGAAAGTACAAATGATTTATCTAAAAAATTTAACAATTGATAAATTTATATTTAATTAAATTATAAAATGTTCAAATAATTTTTAAGAAATGAAAATTAATTTTATGTAAAATTAAAATAAAAAATTTTAAATTCTATCAATTTTTATTATTTTATAATTTGTTTCATCTCGTAATTGAATGAAATACGAATTTGCTAATCATCTTAGTGAATAAATTGGAATTCACTTATATTTTCTTATGATTCGATAATTGATACATACCCAATAAAAGTAACTACAGTTATTTAACTTTTCTTATCGTTAGATCTTTTTTAGAAATACACAGACAAACACACAGATATATATGTGTGTGTGTGTGTGTTTAATAAATTTAAAGAGCTATTGTAACTTGATATAATACTAAATCACTATAAAGTTTTCAGTGGAATTTATAATAGGAAGCTGATATGATGATGATGATTGTCATATCATACATGAGAATCAATAAATATATATATATATATATGAGAAAAAAAAAAAATTTTTGGTTATGATAACTCAAAGTTGAAAAATAAAGGAAATGAAAATTATAATATTTTGTTTGGGTTAAATTTATAAATGAAAAATAATTACTATAAGAAATAATAAATAATATCAGTTATTAATATAATGATGAGTTAGCTACCGAGATTCAAGATTGAATTTAAAAAGAAAATTAATCCTTTCCTCTTTCCTCTTTTGTTAAGAGTTCTTATGTGAAAAAAAGATTTATCCTTCATGAACGATAGCGTAATTACTATTGAAATAATTAATAATAAATATTTTAATATAAAATCCAAGTCTATTTCTTGTTCTTTAGTATTTATGTTAATAAATAATTTAAGAAAAATGCTAATTCGGATTTTTTTGCTTATTATAATTGTTCTAATTAAAAGAATCTGGTCATTACAGAATATTATTTTCATTTGGATATGTCATGACTCTTTAAGACAAAATGCAATTTGATTAATATATCTCTACTAACACAGTAATAAGTTAAATCTTTTGATTTTATTGAATCAAATATTGTAAATAAATCATCATTAATCCATATAATTAAATATAAAAAGTGAAAAGTTTTACATTTTATAAGATTAAGACTTGTTGTCTTCAAGAAAAATGTGAGAATCTTAACTATTCAAACATCATGTTTATGATAATTTATGAAAATTCTTAAAAACTTCATTGTAGTGTGTGCTTAATTGTGATAAATGAACAATTGTCTCTAACTTTAATGGGGGCATTTTTGGTGCATGAAATGCATGTTCCAATGTTAATGGATGTAAGTGGCTATTTTCTCTTTTTCAATTATATCTTCCTGTGTTTACCTTATAAATAGTTAGCTCCTCTACTCTATCCTATCTTATTACTACATTTCTCTATTGCTCTCCCTTTTATCTCTTTTCTTTCACTTTCTCTTTTCCTCAAATTTTCTTGAAAGATTTCTAACTTTTACTTTTCTAGTTGTGCAAATTAATAAAATCTATGATCTACAACTAAGCTTATTGTATCATGAAATTAACATGTCAAAAAGCTCTTTTCTATACTCACCTTATCTAAATGACCTCAATTCTTATAATGTATCCTCAAACTTCAATTCCTATTTGTATAGAAAGTAAATGTGTAGGGTAAATTCTTATATCTTTTCTCACCCAGATAGTTTTACTTGAAACTATTAAATATCAATAATTCATCTCAACCAACAGCAACAAAATTTACAATTTTTTGAAACAATACCCTTTAGTTTGTAACTATCTCTGCAAAATAAATTTGAGTTTCAAATTAAAAAATTAAAAATTAGGTCAAGATTTTGACTTACTGTAGTTCCCTCAACTAAGGGAACCTAATGATCATGAAATGTTTCTAACCTAAAAACATATAGGCATGTTTAGATTAACTCAATTTAATCACGACATCACCACCAATATATAAAAAAGGTTAGTGTTTAAATTTGTTTTTCTTGAAAAAGAAATACTTATTGCAACCTGTAAACAATTTATTAGTATTGATTTTTAGAAGGTTTCATCCACCCCATCTGCACAACAAAAGAAAATATAATTACTTTATAATGTTGTTATTGAAAGAGATGAAAATAGATAAAATTCTAATAGTAAAAAATTAAATATTGAAGTTAACTTTTATAAATCAAATAAAGGATAATAATTATTTTAGTTAAGTTACAGTAATTAAAGAAAAATATAAATCTTATGTTATTCTTAATTAAACTGAATTAGTTAAAAAAAAAACTGTATTTGTTACAATAGCAAAATACTCGAGAGTTATATTCTCCATTTACTAGAACTATTCAAATTAAAAGATTAAGGAATTAAAAAAATTAAGAATCAAATTAATTAAGTTGTAAGAAGCAAGAGTACCTTAATTTAAAGGAGTGCGTTTATACCTGCGAGGGGTGGTGCTAGCTTTCAACTACATCACCATACATACACCATTCAGTGAATAATAATAATTATTATTATAAATATTTTAAAATAAAAATCTACAATATTTAGTATTTAAAAAAAAGAGTTTTACTTTTTATTAAAATATAAACTTTACATCTTCAGTGAAACTAAACTCGTAAATATTAAATAAAACACAAAAATTTTAACTACTACCATATTGCTATAATTCATTATAATTGTTAATCGCTATAATTATGAGCCAGTAGAAAAGATTTTCAATATATATGAAAATAAAATTTTGCAAAATATGTAAAATAAAATATTACCTCAAGAAGGATGTTTATTTTTTCCTTCATAAGTAAGAAGTCATTTTTGATTGCCTCCACTACTGCTATGCACCTTGGTTGAAAAAAAAATTTCAAAAATTAAAAAAAACTCAATAAAGAAATATATTAATAATATCTAAAATAAAAAATAAGTACGTAATTTATTTACTACATGAATATATAAAGACTGCTAATTGATTTATTACATCAAGTATGTATGGAAGCTTACCCTTCCTTACTTTTTTCATCAGATGCCTTGATGAATTCCTCACATTTTAGTGTCATTCGACAAGCACCAAGGCTGAAATTAATATCAACTAATTATTTTTTAAAATAAAAATTGTGTGAATCTACTGATTAAGTGTTATACATCAATCATAACGCAATACAAATAATCTCCAAGTAAGAATACACACAAAAGTGCAGTTTGACTCGAGATTAATTAGGTAATATACATTAATTGTAGTACAATGCAAGTAACTTTCAAATGATGACACACAAAAGTACAATTTGACTCAAACTTATGATCTCTTGTAAAAGAAGACATGCATCAACTATTCAACTAATTAAATAATTAATTAAGTATATACATATACCAAACACGCACACATATATATATCCTGCTAATAGATATTTGGTTAATTAAATTATTAATTACTTATCTATTGGGTGCATATTTATGTAATTTAATCCTTATCTATAAGAGTATGAATTCAAATAAGATTATATATCTCATGACATAAAATTTATTGATTAAATTGTATAAATTTTTACTAACAAAACTTGTACTTGAGAATTTTTATTATTAAATATATATTATAAGATCAATAATAACACATATAAATACCCCAAATTAAAGAGTTTTGTGTTGTGATGATTAGTATTAATTATATACTTTGAGGAGGCTCCTTTAATAATGAAATTTGTTCACAAATTCTAGAAAAATCTGTATCAGATACTTTGTCTTTGCAAATTAAGAGAAGAAAACCAAATAATCAAAACTCATTAACTAGTCAAATGTGGTTAATAACTACTTAGATCTATATTGAGATATATATTATCTACACATACAAAGCTTTAGTCAAGTTTGATAAGGTGATTTCAAATTCAACTACGAAGGTGGAGTGTAGATCAGAGAAATAATTAGGATCTCAACCAAGTACTCCTTTCATTTCATATGCTATTCCAAAAAAGTGATCTACCATACCCTTTTAAAAAAATCAAATGCAAATCAATCAAAGATATCGATATGTATACATGATCAGTAAACAGATATGAAAAAAATAGATAAGATGTTAAGCACTAAACCTCTTGTTCCATCTAGTGGATCTTGTTGAGGAGCTGCGTGCTTCGATCCACCCTATTCAAAATGATTGAAGAAGAGAAAAATGGTTTTATCGAGAGATGGGAGATTGTTTTTTTTTTTTAATCTGCAATGCTCATCAAAGTGATAGAGAGTTACAATGAGTTTAGTATTTATAATAAATTGCTAATAATTTAGGTCATTTCTAGTGATTGATATTTAGGTTATCAGCATTCTATGCATTAATAAACTTACATATTTTTGTATTTTGTGTTCCAAGTTTGGATTAATCTTGCCAACAGGTTTATGAGAAAAAATATTTTCTTTTTTAAAAAATAAGAGTTTAATTTAATCCATTTATAATATTGTATAAATGACAAAAATGGATTTTCTCCAAATAAATTACTTCAACTAATAAAAGGTATTATATTGGCACCTTTGAGAACGATTACTTTCTGCTAAAAATTAGACAATAGATGATAAAATTTTACTAGCAGATTTATATTGTCACTAAGAGTCAAAATGCCACAAAGTAAATTTGTGGCAAATAGAGAAAGCCATGTATCAATTTCATGCACAACCTGTCCATTTCTTTATTTGAAAAAAAAAACATTATTTAACTTTTATATTGACAAAAAGAAATACAAAAGAAATAAAAAATAAAATAGTTTATCTTTATGTTCTAAAACATAAAAAAAATTCAATCTCCTTTATTGCAAGACCCTAAAACTTCTCTTTCTCTGTTAGTTGCATCTCATTGCAATCATCACCATCACCTCTCGTTATTCATTAAAGTATTAGTTTTTCTTATCAGTCATTAAATATTGTATTTTAAGTAGTAAATTTATGTTACTTAATTCACTCATTTGTATGAGATTAAATTATTTATTCATGTTAAATCATATCTTATTATTTGACTGAAGTACAAATTTAGCCGTATTTCTTTCTAGTACTGTATAAGTCAATAAACAATGTAAGTTACTACAATAACATCCAATGCAACATATACTTTTCCTTTTAAAAAAAAATCATGGATGAAAACCATTATGCTTAAGCAAGTGAACAAAAAATTGAGACTCATGAACAACTCTATATGTTTCAGAAGTCTTTGCTACATCTCTAGCTATGTTATATACTATCTGATTACACTTTTAGATCTAATTAAGAAGAAGAGAAATAAAATGTGGAATGAAAGTTACTTTTAAATCTAACTTAAAATTAGACAATAGACAACACAAATTTAGTGGGTGATAGAGGTTGTCACTAAAAGTCAAAATGTCGCTAAGTAAATAAATATACAGCAAATAGAGGAACCCACTTGCCCATTTCATGCACAATCTATCCATTTCTTTAGAAAAAAATTATTTAACTTTTATATCGGCAAAATAAATATATAAGAAGTTGGAAATAAAATAGTTCATCTTTATGTACTCAAACCTAAAGAAAATTTGATCTCTTCTATTACAAGACATCAAAGCTTCTATCTTTGTATTAGTTGTATCTCATTGTAGTCGCCATCAATCACCTCTCATTTTTTATTAATGCATCAGTTCTCCTGATCAATTGTCAAAACACTGTATTTTTAATAGTAAATGTACATCATTTGATTCATTCATTTGTATGAGATTAAATAATTCATTCAAGTTAAGTTCTACATTGTTATTTCATTGACCTATAAAATTAGACGTATTTCTTTATAGTACCGTATTAGTTTATGTAATATAAGTCAACATAATAATAAGGATTACAACATTTACTTTTTTTCAAGAAAATGTCATCATCCATAAATAGTAAAAGCCATTTTTGTAAAAACTTGGCCCAAGAGAAACAAACCCAGCCCACCTACTTCTTAGAATCAGGAAGAGCCAAAACTGCGTCGTTTTGGGAAATCCCAAAAACGACACCGTTTTGACATGAAGAAAGGAAAAATACAAGCATGTGAAATGACGTTGTTTTGAGAGCATCAAAACAACATTGTTTTGGTGACAGAAAAAGAAAATTAATATGAGGACAACTGAAGGCGTGTACACCTCTGGCCACCGAAGAAGAAGAGGAAGAAGAGGCGTGTATGCCTTTTCCGTCCACCGAAGAAAGAGGAGGAAAGCTATATGGTGCTCTCCTCTCTCTGACTATAAAAATAGTGAGAGAGAGAACCATGGAGAGGAGAGATCTTGTGCGTGAGGAGAAAAAGAGTCGCATATAGAGAGAGAAAATAAGTCGGAGAAGAAGACCGGCGTGCAGCGAAAAGGGTCATCTGCTGCGCAGAACTAAATGCCGAATTTGAGAGACTAGTCCATATGCACTGAAAATAAGAAGCAAAAAAATAAATAGTGCAATAGTGTGCGGTGTGAGAAAGAGACTCGCATGACGCTCAGGTGCGACTTCGTGATCTATGGTGCGTTCCCAACCTGATTCCACAAGATTCATGCTGGAGTTGGATGCATGAATGGTTCTGTGGCAATCTCTAACCCAAAGGTAGTAGTTCGTGACTGGTTCTGGTAGTGCATGTAGGTTCTAGTGGCCGCGCATGAGGCGGTGGGTGACACTCTGCTAGCGGCGCGTGGTGAATCGGGAGCACATGTGTGGTGACACGTGGTTACTCCGATGAGCGGGATTGCATGCCAAGGTAAAACTAGTTTTGTTGGGTTTGTTTCTAAAAATCTCTCATCGTTTAATACACATGTTATGTATTTGTGAACGAGGAAATTAACCAAGTGATAGTGAAGATTTTAAGAAAAGTGTAGACCCGAGTCAATAAGGATTCTGATGTTTTTATCCAATTCGACTATAGGTAAGGGATCGGGTTAGTCTCATTCAGAGGCCCCCATATTTTTATGGAACCTTATTTTTTGTTGAGATGTCTTGTTTACAGACTTTACTAACTGTTCACATTTTTTACTACAGATTCTGTTAACTCATCATATTCGTAAGTGCACAATTGCATATGATTGGAAACCTACTTGATATTGTGTATGATGTATAATTGTGTATTCATAGTTACTTGTATGTATATGCAGATTTTATGCATGCTAGTTATCGAGTTATAAATGTGCGTGACACATATATTTATATATATAAATGTATAATTGTAGGTTGTGCAATGAGTGTACGTATTAGTGAACAATTTGTATGTGTCTGCTTATGGAATACATATATGACTTGTGTGAACATACAAGTATACTTATGTTATATGTATTGCGTGTTTATATATATACTTATTTGAGTCCATAACTATGCATATAAAGTGTATGTATTGTGCTTATTATGTAGGCTTCTTGATGCATAATATATATGATATGTAAGTAGGTGCATGTTTAAGTAGGTCATCTAGTAGCAAACCTAATCAGTAAAAGAATAATATAAGAATCTTTAAAAGACGAAAAATTCATTTAACCAGTATCACCAAGGGGTGTGTGTGTGTGTGTAGCCTTTTGGCATGTGACTGTGGTGAACCCTACCCGTGGATACGGCTTCAGCTAGACATGGCGAAGCGATAAGAACTGTAAACTGTATACTGTGTACTACAAACTGTGAACTGAACTGTAACGTATTCACGTGGTAGAGAAGATCCTTATTACCTTTGTTGATGCTGACGGAAACGACATCGCACAGTGAAACTATTTTTAATAAAACATAAGTTAATAGGAAGTCATGAGTGAAGTTTACGATACTGAAATATTGAATTGATATCTACTGAACTGCTTACTATTTAAATTATGATACTGAATATTGAATTATGCTATTTATGGAACTGTTATGCCCTGAGTTATGATACTGAAATAAGAAATTCTGAATGTTTACTGAATGAACTGATTTAAAAAATTTGGTGATTGAGTGTGTACATGTCTTTGTTATAGGCACTACTCTTTTTCTTTACTGAGTCCGTGAAGTTCACCCCAATTCACACCTCCTAATGCAGATTAGTTCAGATCAAGAGTAAGTTCAAGGTCGAATGAAGACTTTGAAGAATCTTTAGTAACAGTCAGAGTTCATTTTGTAAAGTCAGTTAATTATATGATATCGATGTTATGTAAAGAATCTTGTAAGCCTTATGTCTTGTAATTCCATATAGGGATGATAGAATATTAGGTTTTTATTTATTCCTGTGTAAATTTATCAAGCTATATGTGTGGAGTAACACTCATTTCTCCACGAAGAAAGTGGGTCGTTACAATTTTGCTCAAGCAAGTCAACAAAAAACTTAGGCTCATGAATAAATATTTATCTTTCAATAGTCCTTACTACATTTCTAGGTAAGTTATATATTATTCGATTAAACTTTTAAATCTAACTAAGAGGAAAAGAAATAAAATATACAATGAAAGCTTAAACATCCTCAAGTAACAACCAAAACTTTAGAAAAATATTCATCAAGTATAAAATTTATATCTAGTACCTTTAATAAGGGTCCTATTACAGGTAGAAATTAGATTATAGACGATATAATTTTAGTGGTTGATTCAGATTGTCACAAAAGTTGAAATGTTACTAGGTAATATGCGACAAATAAAGGAACTCATATGTCCATTTCGTGCTCACCCTATCTATTTCTTTACTTGGGAAAAAAAGTTGTTTAACTATTGTATCAACAAGACGAAGTACAAACAAAATTTTTTTTAAAAAAGTTCAACTTTGTCTTAAAACCTTAAGAAAATGTGATCTACTTTGTTGTAAATACCAAAGCTTTTATCTTTATGTTGGTTGCATTTCATTATAGTCACCATCAATTGCCTCTAATTATTCACTAAAGCGTGAATTCTCATAAGTGGTCGTCAAATACTATATTTTAAATAATAAATATACATAATTTAATTCACTTATTATTATAAAGTTAAATAATTCATTCAAATTAGGTTCTATTTTATTATTTGATTGAACTATAAATTTAGTAGTACTTGTTTTCAATACTGAATCAACTATGATTTTTTTAAGGAAAAATCATTATTCATTAACAATAAAAAACATCATGCTCAAGTAACTAAAGCAAAAACTGAGGAGGTTCATGAATAGTTAGTTATCTATCTTTCAGAAGTCCTTACTCATCTCTAGTTAAGCAATGTATTATTTTTCTAATAATTTTCAATCCAACTAAGAAGAAAGGAAAGAAAATGCAGAATGAAAGCTTAAACATCCTCAAGTAATAACCTAAACTCAGAGAAATATTCACAAAGTATAAAATTTGTACTTGGTACAAAATTTTCCATATAACTAAGTAAAATAAAATCTATACTAGATTAAATTTTAGGATAAAAAACTTGTCCCTTAGTGCGACGTAACATTAAAAAAAAAAAGACTAAAACCTTAAGATTTAGATGTAGCACTACAGGTTTAGAGCATTATTAAGACGTAATACATGGAAACGTCATAGTTGTCTTAAGATAGGTCTAGGACACGAGAACAATTTTAAAACCCTACACAACCTTTTGGCAAAGTTATCTTGTAACCTCATAGGTATCTCAAAATAACTCTAGAAGCCAAAAGTTTTCTTATCCTCAACTACCCTTGAACCTTAGCATTGTTTATCCCAAATTAGGTAAGCAGGCCTGAAGCACTACACAAGGACCCATGAGTCTCCCAAATTTGTGTTAATTTAAAGGAGTGCGCTTGAGCTTGCAATGGGTGGTGCTTGTTTCCAATTGCATCAACATATAAACCCCATTCAGTTAAAAGAAGTAATAATAATAATAATAATAATAATAATAATAATAATAATAATAATAATAATAATAATAATAATAATAAAGATTTTAAAATCAAAATCAACAATGTTTAATATTTTTAAAAAATAGTTTTACTTCTTATTAAAATGTAAACTTTACGTCTTTAGTGAAACTTAAACTCGTAAATGTTAAATAAAACACAAAAGTTTTAACTACTACCATATTGTTATAATTCATTATAATTATTAATAGCTATAATTATGCAGTCAACAAAATAGGTTTTCAATTAAGTAAAACTCATACTGTATAATTCTACAAATTTAAATACAGTTAAAATTTTCATAAAATCCATAAGAGAAAAAAATATACATGAAAATAAAATTTTGCAAAATACATAAAATAAAATATTACCTTAAGAAGGATTTTTGTTTTTTCCTCCTTCAATGTGAATTCATTTTTGATTGCATCCAATGTCGCTACACACCTTTTTTAAAAAAAAGAAATTAAAAAAATTAAGAAAAAAAACAATAAAGAGATATGCTAATTGATTTGTGACGTCAATTATGTATGAAAGCTTATCCTTCCTTACTCTCTTCATGAGATACTTTGATGAATTCCTCACATTTCAGTGTCATTTGACAAGCACCAGGGTGCAATTAAAATAAGCTTATTATTTTTTAAATAAAAATTATGTAAATCTATTGATTAAGTATATACATCAATCATAACGCAATACGAATAACTTTCAAGTAAGAATACACGCAAAAGTATAGTTTCACTCGAGATTAATTATGGAATATACACTACTTGCAATTCAATACAAGTAACTTTCAAATGATAACACACACAAAAGTATAATCTGACTCGAACTTATGATCTCTTATAAAAGAAGAAATGCATCAACTATTAAACTAATTAATTAATTAATTAATTAAGTATACACATATACCAATCAAATATATATATTCAGCTAATAGATATTTGGTTAATTAAATTATTAATTATTTATCTATTAGGAAGATATCTATGTACTTTTATCCTTATCTATAAGAGTATGAGTTCAAATCAGATTACACATCTCATGATATATCATTTAACTATTAAAATGTATGAATTTTTACAAACAAAAATTGTACTTGAGAATTTTTATTATTAAATACGTATTATAAGATCAATAATAACGTACATAAATACTCCAACTTAAAGAGTTTTGAGTTGTGATGATTAATATTAATTATCTACCTTGAGGAGGCTCCTTTGATCTTGAAACAAAGTTCATAAATGTTAGGAAAATCTACATCAGATACTTTGTCCCTGCAAATTAAGAGAAGAAGACTAAATAATTAAAATCCATTAACTAATCAAACGTGGTTAATAACTACTTAGATCTATATCGAGATATATATTGTGTAACATACAAAGCTTTAGCCATGTCTGATAAGGTGAGTTCAGATTCAGCTATGAAGGTGGAAAGCATATCAGCAAAATAATTAGGACTGTAATCAGGTGCTCCTTTCATTTTAGATGCTATTCCAAAAAAGTGATCAACCATACTCTTTAACAAAAATTGAATGCAAATCAATCAACGATATTGATAGATATACATGATCGTTAAACAGATAAGTGAAAAATAGATAGGATATTAAGCATTAAACATCTTGTTCTATCAAGTGGATCATGTCAAGGAGTTGTGTGCTTCAATCCATCCTATTCGAAATGATTGGAGAAGAGAAAAATGGTTTTGGTGAGAGGAGGAGATTGTTTTTTTCTTTTAATCTATAGTGTTCACTAAAGCAGTGGAGATTATAATGAGTTTAGTATTTATAATAGATTACTAATAATCTAGTGATTAATACTTAGGTTATCAATATTGTATGCATTAATGAACCTGCATAATTTTTAATTTTGTGTTCCGAGTTTTAATTAATATTGCCAACAGTTTTATGAGAAAAACTATTTTTTTTTTTTAAAAAAGCTTAATTTAATCTATTTTAATATTTTATAAATAACAAAGATGGTTTTTCTCCGAATAAATTACTTCAACTGATAAAAGGCATTATATTGGCACCATTGAAAATAGTTAATTACTGTTAAAACTTAGACAATAAATGATAAAATTTTACCAACGAATTTATATTGTCATAAAAAGTAAAACTGTCGCAATGTAAATTTGTCGCAATGTAAATTTGTCGCAATGTAAGTGAATGGTAAAGGTTTTATTATCGATAAAAGGATTTGTTGTAAATTATGCTCCATTGGTCTTTTTGTGTTTTCTACCCACCTTTACCTCCGTGACGGTGAGATATCGTGAAGTCTTTACTGGGCTAGTGTAGCTCATTCCTTATTTAATCATTTCAGATCAAGAGGACATCGTTCCCGAGCCGCTTCCGCAGGAGGACGACGAAGGGGACGTCTAAGGATTCAATAGTCACATTCGTAGTTTTTACTTTCAAGTTTTTTTTCCTTTAGGTAGTTTAATCTTTCATATTTTGTGAGCACGTTTTGGTTTTAGTGTAAGGGATGTTAATCAAATTTTGTATTCACTTCCGCATTTAATATTTATAATATAATTTCCATTTTGAATCACCGGGGCTGTTACAGCTGGTATCAGAGCCGCATTTCCTCGGACCCATCCCTTACACTAATGTGCCTTAGAGAAATACTCACCGATATATTGTTACTCAATCATTCCTTGTGAATGCAGGTACACAAGAATGAGGAGAGGAAGGCCCCCACTGAACCGAGCGGCCCCAGATAAGTCAATTCAGGAGGATTTATATAGACTATTCGAGATGGTGGAGGCTCTCGCAGCTGCCCAGCGAAGGCAAGAGAAGAGAAGGGAGTTACCGGGACCTCCTCCGCTAGCGCAGGTTGAGCCCCCGCTACAGCAGGCTGATCCCGAGCCACCCCGGTAGGAGCCTGTTCCTCCACGATACCACCCGGCACCACAGCCGCGGTACGATCCGGTACCACAGCCACAGTACCAACAGGTGCCGCCACAGCACATTCCGGTGCCCCCACCACATCAGCAGGCGCCACCACAAGGTCTCCCAGTTCACCCTCAGCCGGCCCCAATCCCTCTACCTCGGGACCCCGCTCCCTCCTTGATCGACCCCGGCTTCATAGAGAGGTACAGGAGACTGAACCCTTCTACCTTTTCAGGGGGATCCTCGTTCGAAGAGGCCCAATACTGGCTGGCAGAGACTGAGAGAGCTTTTGAGACCTTGGGAGTAATTCTTGAGCAGAGGACTGCCATTGCCTCCTACATGCTGGTAGGGGAAGCAGTACGCTGGTGGGAGCTCAAGCGGGCCACCCTGCCTGTACCAGTTACTTGGGAGCAGTTCCTAGCGGCCTTCCATGCGGAGTATCTCCTTAAACACATCCAACATTTAAAGGAATTAGAATTTGCTCAATTGGTCCAGGGTAATATGACAGTGTTGGAGTATGCCCACAAGTTCCTGGAGCTGGGCCGACATGCCCCGGAGACATTGTTGGATGAGGGCCGAAAGGCCAGGAAATTCCAGTGGGGCCTCTGCCCGGCGATCAGACAGCACTTATTGGTGATGGAGCTCGAGACATATTCGGCAGTCCTGGCAAAGGCGTAGATCATAGAAAGGAGCTTCGACACCCGCCCTCAGCTAGCGGGAAGTTCCCGACCCTCAGCCCCGCTCCGTAGGCCAGCGCCTACCATGCTTGTCCAACCCAGTAAGAGGCCCAGGCCTGCCGTTCAGGCCCCTCCTTAGGCTATGGGGACAGCACGTGGGAAGATCTGCTAGTACTGCGGCAGGGATCATGGGGACCGACCCTGCTACCGCCTCAACAACACCTGTCGCATATGCGGCAGTGCCCAGCACTATGCGAGGGAGTGCCCTAGAAACCAGAATCAAGGGAGGCCTCCAATCCAGGGCAGAGTTTACAACCTTACCCAGAAGGATGCCGACGCAGACCCGGACGTGGTACATGGTATGTATACTATCTCTGGCCACATTGCTCATATTTTGTTTGATACTAGTGCATCACATTCTTTTATTTCACATGTTCTTGCTTCCAAAATTTGTGTATCACCTGATAGACTTGATTTATTATTGCTTGTATCTACCGCTGGGGGGGAGACATTACTAGGAGAGGTTGTCTACAGGGCATGTGCCGTGGAGATAGCAGATAGGAAATTGAGGGTAGACCTTATAGGGTTAGACACAGGGGATTTTGATGTAATCCTAGGAATGGATTGGCTAGCGGCGTATCACGCCACCATAGACTGCTTTAATAAAAAGATTGTATTTAATCCTCCCAACGAGGAGCCATTCACAAGTTAATAAAATTATTCGGTACTAATTTTCCCTAATGACAAATTCTTTTCTTCTTAATTCCCAGTGCCTTAATATTGTATTTTCCCTAACTAGGTAAACCCAAGAAAGAAGTTTGTATCCAAGAGATTCCAGTAGTCCGAGACTTTTCAGACGTATTTCCGGATGAACTGCCCGGTCTACCAGGGGACAGAGAGGTCGAGTTCACCATAGACTTACAGCCAGGAACCCAGCCCATCTCGGTAGCTCCGTACCGAATGAGCCGCATCGAGATGGAAGAGCTAAGGAAACAAATCACTGAGCTACAAAACAGTGGCTTCATTAGACACAGCATTTCCCCATGGGGTGCCGGGGTTACTTTTGCAAAGAAATGGGATGGAACGTTGAGACTGTGCATTGATTATAGAAGGATAAACAATGTAACAATTAAGAACAAGTACCCTCTTCCCCGGATTGATGACCTTTTTGATCAGTTGCAGGGTGCACAGGTCTTTTCTAAAATAGATCTACGATCAGGTTACCATCAGGTAAAAGTGAGAGCAGAAGACATCCCCAAGACGGCATTCCGAACCAGGTACGGACACTATGAGTTCCTGGTTATGCCGTTTGGGCTAACCAACGCCCCGGCCATCTTTATGGATCTAATGAACAGAATCTTCAGAGAATTCTTGGACCAATTTGTCATCGTGTTCATCGATGATATCTTAGTCTACTCAAAAAGTAGGGAAGAACATGCTCATCATCTTGCCCAAGTTCTACAGGTACTCAGGGAAAAGAAGTTGTATGCGAAGTTGAGCAAGTGTGGATTTTGGCTCGAACAAACCGCCTTCCTAGGACATGTTATATCGAAGGAAGGGGTGTCGGTGAACCCCGAAAAGGTTGAAGCGGTACTTGGTTGGGAAAGGCTGACAACAGTTAAGGAAATTCGCAGTTTCCTAGGGATGGCAGGTTATTACCGCCGATTTGTCGAAGGGTTCTCTAGTCTAGCAGCTCCTCTAACCCGACTCACAAAGAAGAATGCAAGGTTTGAATGGAATGAGAACTGCGAGAGGAGTTTTTCAGAGTTGAAGAAGCGACTGACTACTGCACCAGTGCTGGCTCTACCGAGTGGATCAGGAGGGGTACACAGTTTATAGTGATGCCTCCTATCTGGGCCTGGGTTGTGTCCAAATGCAGCATGGAAAGGTTATAGCATATGGGTCTAGACAGCTAAAGAATCATGAGAAGAACTATCCTACCCATGACTTGGAGCTTGCCGCCATCATACACGCCTTGAAAACCTGGCGCCATTATTTGTATGGAGAGACCTTTCAGATCTTCACTGATCATAAGAGTTTGAAGCACATCTTCACCCAGAAGGATCTCAACATGCGTCAGAGAAGGTGGATGGAACTCCTCAAGGACTATGATTGTGACATCCTATACCATCCAAGTAAGGGCAACGTGGTGGCCGATGCCCTCAGCAGGAAAAGTGCAGGCACCCTGGCCCATCTGATGGTTTCAGAATGTAGGTCTATTGGGGCTACACAGCAGGTTCGCCTGCGAGACCTGAAGAGAGTCACATGTTTGGGCCACCTAGCAGTCCAACCCGAGTTAATCCAAAGAATAAAGGAAGCGCAGTCAGTCGACCCCGCCCTGGTAACCCGCAAGAAGAGTGCAGAACAAGGAGTGAGCTCAGAATTTCAGATCTCCGCCGACAGATTGATTCGTTTTAGGGACAGAGATGACAGTGAGTTAAGAAGAGACATCATGACAGAGTCCCATAGCTCAAGGTTCGCCATGCATCCAGGAAGTACGAAAATGTACCAAACTATGCGACCTCGGTTCTGGTGGAATGGGATGAAGAGAGATATAGCCGACTTTGTGTCAAGGTGTTTGGTATGTCAGCAGGTCAAAGCAGAACATCAACGCCCGGGCGGGTTACTTCAGCCTTTACCGATTCCAGAGTGGAAGTGGGAACATATCACCATGGACTTCGTATCGGGACTACCCAGGGCACGATCGGGACATGATGCTATATGGGTAATTGTTGACCGACTCACTAAGTCTTCCCACTTCCTGGCCATCAGAATGACTGATCCTTTGGACAAGTTGGCAAGAATGTATATCCGGGAGGTAGTCAGACTGCATGGAGTTCCAGTAACCGTGGTATCTGACAGGGATCCCAGATTCACTTCTCGGTTTTGGAATAGTTTCCAGCAAGCTATGGGAACGAAGCTGTCTCTTAGTACTGCTTTCCACCCCCAAACCGATGGACAATCAGAGAGGACAATTCGTACGCTGGAGGATATGCTCCGAGCTTGTGTCCTTGACTCCGGGGGCCATTGGGATGACCACCTACCCCTGATAGAGTTTGCCTACAACAACAGTTACCAAGCAAGCATCGGCATGGCCCCATACGAGGCGCTATACGGGCGTCCGTGCAGGTCGCCGATATGTTGGGAAGAAGTGGGCGATAGAAGATTGTTTGGCCCGGATTTGGTAGAAGAGACCACGTCCAAGATAGTTAAGATCAAGAAGAACATCCAGACAGCTCAGAGTAGGCAGAAGAGTTATGCCGATACCCGAAGAAGAGACCTGGCCTTTGAGAAAGGCGACCGGGTGTTTCTTAAAGTCACCCCCTTCAAGGGAATTAGTAGGTTCGGCAGGAGGGGAAAATTAAACTCCAGATATATTGGACCCTTTGAAATCTTAGACAAGATTCGCACCACTGCCTACAGACTTGCACTGCCTCCTGAGCTCTCCCGGGTTCATAATGTGTTTCATGTATCTATGCTACGTAAGTACAATCCGGACCCTTCTCATGTCTTGGCTCATAAACCGCTTCCACTACGAGAGGACTTGTCTTATGAAGAAGTACTGGTCAGTATCACGGACCGAGAAAGCAGGATACTCCGCAACCAGGAAATATCATTTATAAAAGTCATGTGGCAGAACCACACGCCCAGGGAGGCGACTTGGGAACTGGAATCAGAATTTAGGGCCAAATATCCTCATCTGTTTGATCAAGAGTAATGAGGCAAATTTGGGGACCAAATTTCTTTATGGGGGGGAGAGTTGTAGCACCCGGAAAGGAGGAGGAAAAAAAAACAAAAACAAAAAAAAAAAAAAAAAACAAAAACAAATGCCACGTCAGCAGCCACGTCAGCAGGCCCGGTCAGCAGTCCCGGCCAACCAGAACCTGCCACGTGGCAATACCACGTCGTTCCAAAAGGGCCATATTGGCGATCCGCATGGGCGCGATCGGACGGCCCAGATCAAGCGGGCGATCGGACGGCCCAGATTTAATCGCACGGACGGCCCAAATTTAATCAAAAACGGACGGCCCAGATTAAAACAAAATGGACGGCTGAGATCAAAGGGCAAGGGGTTATAAATAGAACCCCCACACCAGACCACAAACCCTAGCCGCCTGCCGCTCACCGGAGAAGACGAACCAGAAGCCGGCCGCCGCCACCCGCCGCCGCACCGAAGGAACTTCCAACCGCCGATCGAGGTAAATTTCGTACCCCCGACTCATTTTTCCACGCTGATTCCTCCTGTGGCCAAATCGGAGCCAAAATCCTGGCCAAACGGCCGGAATACACGGCCGAAGCCCAGCGGCGCCGCCACGCCCCTTCTCGGTTTTTGCCTCCGATGAGGCCCTTCCCGGCCTCCGTTTGATGCAATTTTTATATCACCGTGATCACCATTCTTTTCTCTACAGGTTGACCAGAGCCGAATCACCAAAACACGAACCTCGCCGGAGAGCTGCCGCACCCGAGAGCGCCGCCGCTGGTAAGCTCCGTTTTTCCGTGATTTTTTGGCCCCCCGAGGGCCCTAGGGTTGTTTTCTCACAGGGACCGATGCGAGTGTGGCCGAATTCGGCTGAAAACAACCGAAAACAGCCAACCCGAGGTGACTTGCCGCCGCCAGCGGCGGCGCCGTCGCCGGAGCACGGCGGAGCCGCCGTGCTGGAGTTGCGATTTGGGCCGAAAGAGGCCCTGGGCCTAATTTGGGTTTTTTTTGGAACACGTGCAGGTACCAGTAGTGCGTTTCAATTCCCCGTGGAAAATTCAGGGAAAATTAGGGACAGCCTGCAAGCGCACTGTGAAGCCGTGTTCGGACCCCGAAACGAGTAAGGACCCCTCACCCTATTTCCTATCACAGTTTTAAAGTTCAATAAATGATAAAACGGTATTTCATGAATCAACTAATGTGTGAAATTGCTTAAGGTCGCTAATGGAGCCCGAGTCTAGTGTGTTTGTCGGTTAACTGTTATTTGGCCTGTTTTACAGTTTTAAATGCAGCATGAGGTTCAATGTTTCATTTTATAGTTTCGTGTGCATATTTTACTGTTTTATTAATTATGGATTGAATGACCGGGATATTGATGCTGTATGTTGTTTATTTGGCATAAATTATCGTTTTACGTGTTTGTATGTGATTGATAATGCTGACTGAGGGAAAAAGGAGAATGAAAGACTATGTGAATGGAAATTGTATAATGTGTTCAGCCTGACTAGATATCCTGAGAGATGGTGGACGGACCGGGTCCGTAGGGAACCCTACCGGGATTGTGGTCTCCCATATCGGACGGGGTATGGAGATCTTATGTATTTTGGCGCCCATACCGGACGGGGTATGGGGACGGCCCGTTTCACCCTCATACCGGACGGGGTAGTGAGGTCTATGGTTTGGCGCCCATACCGGACGGGGTATGGGGACGGCCCTAGAGTATGATTTCAAGTGTTAAGGATTAACGGGTAGCGGGACCCCTATGGATCCCCATGGATACTAGTGGGCTGGTGAATTAGGAAAATATGTTGTGTAACGATTGAATTACGAAAAGTGTGATAGGTATTATGTTATACAGTTCATATATATGTTTTCATGATGATGATGATGTTATTGCTTTCATATATTGTTCTATAAATTTCACCGAGGTAAGTGAATGGTAAAGGTTTTATTATCGATAAAAGGATTTGTTGTAAATTATGCTCCATTGGTCTTTTTGTGTTTTCTACCCACCTTTACCTCCGTGACGGTGAGATATCGTGAAGTCTTTACTGGGCTAGTGTAGCTCATTCCTTATTTAATCATTTCAGATCAAGAGGACATCGTTCCCGAGCCGCTTCCGCAGGAGGACGACGAAGGGGACGTCTAAGGATTCAATAGTCACATTCGTAGTTTTTACTTTCAAGTTTTTTTTCCTTTAGGTAGTTTAATCTTTCATATTTTGTGAGCACGTTTTGGTTTTAGTGTAAGGGATGTTAATCAAATTTTGTCTTCGCTTCCGCATTTAATATTTATAATATAATTTCTATTTTGAATCACCGGGGCTGTTACAACTTATCCATTTTATGCACAACCTATCCATTTCTTTATTTGAAAAAAAAATTATTTAACTTTTATAGTGACAAAAAGAAGTACAAAAGAAATCGGAAATAAAATAGTTTATCTTTATGTTCTAAAATTTAAAGAAAATTCATTCTCTTTTGTTGCAAGACACCAAAACTTCTCTCTCTTTGTTAGTTGCATCTCATTGCAGTCATCACCCATCACCTCTCATTATTCATTGAAGTATCAATTTTCCTTATATGTCGTTAAATACTGTATTTTAAATAGTAAATTTACGTTACTTGATTCGCTCAATTTTATGGAATTAATTTTTTTTAATTTAAATAATAAATTTAGTTGTATTTCTTTCAAGCATTGTATCTCAGCAAACAATGTAAGTCAGTACAATAATATCCAATACAACATTTACTTTTTCCTTTTTAAAAAAAATCATAGATAAAAACCATTCTTCTTAAACAAGTGAACAAAAAACTATGACTCATGAGCAACTATATATCTTTTAAAAGTCCTTATTACATCTCTGGCTATGTTATATACTATATGATTACACATTTACATCCAATTAAGAAGAAGAGAAAGAAAATGTTGAATGAAAGTTACTTTTAAATCAAACTAAAAATTAGACAATAAATGACACAATTTTAGCGGTTGATAGAGGTTGTCTCTAAAATTCAAAATGTTTCTAACTAAATATACATCAAAGAAAGGAAGCAACTTGTCCATTTCATGCACAACCTGTCCATTTCTTTACTCGAAAAAAAATTATTTAACTTTTATATTAGCAAAAAGAAATACATAAGAAGCTGGAAATAAAATAGTTCATCTTTATGTACTCAAATGTAAAGAAAATTTGATCTCCTGTACTATAAGACATCAAAGTTTCTATCTTTATATTAGTTGCATCTCATTGTAGTCGCCATCAATCACCTCTCATTATTTATTAAAGAATCAATTCTCCTGATCAATCGTCAAATACTATATTTTAAACAGTAAATGTACGTCATTTAATTTATTCATTTGTATGAGATTAAATAATTCTTTCAGGTTAAGTTCTAGTTTGTTATTTGAGGACCTACAAAATTAGTTATATTTCTTTATAGTACGGTATTAGTTTATATAATGTAAGTCAATATAATAACATCCATTTCAATAGTTACTTTTTTTAAAAGCAACAATCATCATCCATTAATAGTAAAAACTATTTTGCTCAACCAAGTCAACCCAAAACTTAGGCTTAGGAGTAAATATATATCTTTCAATAGTCCTTACTACATTTCTAGCTATGTTATGTACTATTCGATTAAATTTTTAAATCTAACTAAGAATAAAAGAAATAAAATATGGAATGAAAGCTTAAACATCCTCCAGTAACAACCCAAACTTTAAAAAAATATTCATCAAGTATAAAATTTTTACCTGGTACCTTTAAAAATGGTCCTATTATAGCTAGAAATTAGACAATAGATGATAAAATTTTAGCGATTGCAATGCTGCTAGGTAATATGCAACAAATATAGGAACTCATGTGTCCATTTTGTGCCCACCCTATCAATTTCTTTACTTGAAAAAAAAAGTTGTTTAATTTGTATCAACAAAAAGGTATACCGAAAAAAATTAAAAAAAAAATTAGTCATTTTTGCCTTAAAACCTAAAGAAAATGTGATCTACTTTGTTGCAAGATACCAAAGCTTTTATTTTTGTGTTGGTTGCATTTCATTATAGTCACCATCAATTGCCTCTCATTATTCCGTAAGTGTCAGTTCTCATAATTGGTCATTAAATACTATATTTTAACAATAAATATACATAATTCAATTTAATTATTTATTATAATATTAAATAACTCATTCAAATTAGGTTCTATTTTATTATTTGATTGAACTATAAATTTAATAGTATATGTTTTTAATACTGAATCAACTTATATAACGAAAGTCAATGAAATGGCATCCAATATAACATTATTTCTTTTAAGATAAAATCATTATTCATTAACAATAAAAACCATCATGCTCAAGTAAGTGAAGCAAAAATTGAGGATGTTCATGAACAATTATCTATCTTTCAGAAGTCCGTACTCATCTCTAGATAAGTTATGAATTATTCTTATTATACTTTTGATCCAACTAAGAAAGGGAACAAAATGCAAAATGAAAGCTTAAACATCCTCAAGTATAAATGTAAACTTAGAGAAATATTCATGAAGTATAAAATTTATACTTGGTACAAAATTTACCATATAACTAAGTAAAATAAAATCTATACTAAATTAAATTTTAGGAACAAGAATTTGTACCTTAGTGCAACATAATATTAAGAAACAAAAGAAAAGACTAAATCCTTAAGATTTAGATATAATACCACAGTTTTAGAGCATTATTATGACCTAATACATGCTCGAAACCTCATAGTTGTCTTACGATAGGTCTAGAATGCGAGAGCAATTTTAAAACCCTATATAACCTTTTGGCAAAGCTATCTTGTAACCTCATAGGTATCTCAAAATAGCTCTAGAAGCCAAAAATTTCCTTATCCTCAACTACCCCTGAACCTTAACATTGTTTATCCCAAATTAGGTAAGCCAGTAATCAAGCACTACACAAGGACCCATGAGTATCTTGCTTGATATTATCAGGACCTTGATGCAATACATTTTGGTTTTATCCAAGTAATACCATAAAAAGAGTATTACTACCTCTTATACCACATGTTAGAGAAATTAATATTACTTTTAGATGGTTAAGTAAAGACATTAATTGAGAACAACTGAAAATGCTATATCATTTATTAGACAAAATGATCCAGAAAATCCTTAATTATATATTTTTATAAATATTGAACCTTTTTAACATGAATGTCATTAACATTTCTTGCCCCAATGTATAAATTACTTGAATCACACTTTTGTTTAGTTAAGAAAATTAGATATACATTAAAAAAACATATATCATGTAAATTAAAGAATAAATTTCTTGCTTCCTAGCAATACTCTATTGAACTCTATATAATACTATTAAATGCAACAAACTCCTTACAAGATACAGGACAAGGAACAACTGGTGATTTTATACATCTCAAAAGTGCCCAATTAAGCTCATCAAAAAATTGGTGTCGTTTGATTGCCATTGTACCCATTGTGGACCCCATTTGCCTAGTAGGGTCCTTGATTAATAACTATGTGATCAAATCCTTTGCTGACTCCAAAACCATGGCTTCTTTGGGAAACTCAAGTGCTCATGCCACAATATTTGCCAGGGGCAACTCCTAGTCAACTCCCTTACACGGCGTCGTCCCATATAACATTTCGAATATGAATATCCTTAGTGTCCACCAATCAATTGTGTTTCCATGCCCTTCACCAAACACATTTTTTTGGTGCTAAGTACTCATGGGTCCTAATAAAAGACATTGATCGGACATTGATTGGCTTTGTGATGATTTCGACAGCCGTGTGATGTGTTGACTTTTTTTTCTATTTGAGTTGCCTAAGGTGTAAGCAGGAGGCTACTGCAGGTGTGATAGAATTGGGTTGAATGCATGAGGAATTAGAAAAGTTGGGTTGATCATCAGGATAACAACTTGTTTTTGTGATTGATGATGCATTTTGATCAGAAATAATGTGGAATTATTGTCTTTTCGTGAGAGATCGAAGTCAGTCAACGAAATGTGGTCATCGAATCTTAATAACAAGTTTTTGACTTCAAATCACGCTAAACTATCCCCATTTTGTGTAAATATTCTATGGCCACTATGACTTCAGATGCATAAAACCTGTGGAAAAAAGAGAAGGTCACAAATCTTTTTTAAAAAATAAATCAATAAATTTAAATAAGTTCGAAATATATCAAATTGAGTCTGCTAAGTTATGCGAATAGCTTGTTGAAAATTTTAATACTTTATTCTCTTTAATATATTTAATAATATGTTTAATATACTATTGAAATATATTTTTCTCTTGTGATATTACCCGGATTACTAAAGATATATAATATATTTAATTTATTAATATTTAGACAGGTTCGTGAACTTGTAAACCAAATTCTTTAATATTTGAATTTGGCTCTTATACTTTAACATTTTGGGACCATATTAAAATATGAAAAGAAGATTTTATTAATTAATAAAGATGAAAATGAAGATGGTATCTATATATAGATATATATATTTATGCAGAAATATGATAGAATCAAGAAGGTGCAAAGGGGAAAGGTTAGAAACTTCAAAGAAGATACTTATAATTGGGAATTATATAAATATATAATGTGTGTGTGTCTATATATATATATATATATATAACCTTATCAATTTATCTATATATATGTATATGTGTGTGCGTGTGTATACAGATAATGTATGTACATATATCGCGATGCTAATTGTAGTGAATATCATAATAATAAATTAACGATTCGTATAATCATATAATATATTTTTATAGATACAAATAATTAATGCTGTTGTACATACATACCTGGCAGCAACTTCATTGAAGCGTTTATCCAACTGCCTTTGACGGAGGACGTGAAGATTGACACCAGGACAGAACTCAGTGAGTAAACACAACCATTGATCACAAATGAATTTCATGCCTATTGGTGCCAGATATGATTGCTCATACACCATCATATGTATGAATTATATGTTTATATATATATATATACACTTGTCAAGGCATATGATGGAAAGAGTAAGGAAGGATAAACTTTCATACATAATTGATGACGTCATAAATTAGATCAATTAGTGAATATAGTAAATAAATTTTATACTTATTTTTTATTGTACATATTATTTATATATTTCTTTACTAAGTTTTTCTTAAAAATTTTTAAATTTTTTTTTTATAAAGGTGCATAGGCAGTGAATGCAACCAAACATGAATTCTTAGTAATGAAGGAAAAAATAAAAATCCTTTCTGGAGTAATATTCTATTTTATATATTTTATAAAATTTATTTTCATATATACGTTTTTCTCCTATAGATTTCGTAAAAATTTTAATTGAATTTAAATTTACAGACTTATACAGTATAAAATATTCTACATTTTTAATAGAAGTTAAACTCATAAATTTTAAATAGAACATAAGAATTTTAACTATTATCATATTATTATAATTCATTATAATTATCAATAGCTATAATTATGCAACGGGAAAAACATATTTTCAATGAAGTTTCACCAAGTCAAAAAAAAAAAGATATATATGAAAATAATATTTTACAGAATATATAAAATAAAATATTACCTTAAGAAGGATTTTCATTTTTTCCTTCACTAATGAGAATTCATGTTTGATTGCATCTAATGCTTCCATGCACTTTTTTTTCTCAAAAAAGGAAATTAAAAAAAAATAATAATAAAACTCAGTAAAGAGATATGTTAGTAATATCTGTAATAAAAAATAAGTATAATGTTCATTTATTACATGAATATATAAAGACTACTAATTGATTTATGACATCAATTACATATAAAAGCTTACCCTTCCTTACTCTTTTTATGAAATGTCTTCGCGAATTCCTTACATTTCAATGCCATGACAAGCGTAAAGGTTGCAATTAATATCAGCTAATTATTTTTTAAAAAATAAAAACTGGGTACATCTATCATCAATCATAACACAATACAAATAATCTTCAAGTAAGAATACACATAAAAATATAGTTTGACTCGAGATTAGTCAAGTTATATACAGTAATTACAATACAATACAAATAACTTTCAAATGATGACACACATAAAAATATAATCTGACTCAAGCTTATAATCTCTTGTAAAAGAATAAACACATTGACTATTAAACTAATTATTTAATTAATTAAGTATACACATATATAGTTAATTAAATTAATAATTATTTATCTTTTTGGTAGATATCTAAGTACTTTTATCCTTATCTATAAGAGTATGAGTTCAAATCAAACTATACATATCATGATATAGCATTTAACTATTAAAATGTACGAATTTCTAAAAGCAAAAATTATATTTGAGAATTTTTATTATTAAATATATATTATAAGATCAATAATAACACACATAAATATTCCAAATTAAAGAGTTTTGAGCTGTGATGATTAGTATTACTTATATACCTTGAGGAGGCTCTTTTAATCTAGATGCAAAGTGCACAAATCATAGGAAAATCTACATCAGATATTTTTTCCTTGCAAATTAAGATAAGAAGACCAAATAACTAAAACTCATCAATTAATCAAATATGGTTAATAACTACTCAAATCTATATCCAGATATATATTATGTACAAATACAAAGGTTTATTCATGCCTGATAAGGTGATTTCCGATTCAGCCATGAAGGTGGAAAGCAGATCATAGAAATATTAGGACCGCAACCAAAATCTCCTTTCATTTCATACACTGCTGCAAGAAAGTGATCTACTATATCCCTTTAACAAAAATCGAATGCGAATCAATCAACGACATCGATATATATACATTGATATATATACATCGATATATATTATGTACTAACAAAAATATATCAGATATTAAGCATTAAACCTCTTGTTCCGTTGAGTGGATCATGTAGAGGAGCTGAGTGCTTCGATCCTCCTATTTGAAATGATTAGATAAGAACTGTAACAATCCATGCCTGCATAAGGAGTCGGGGTACTGTAAGAACTTATATTCTTAACACAAATAAAAATAAGTATGTTCAAGTGTAGTGTTCACATTCCTTGCCAGTGATAGTTACCCGTTACATCTATCTAAAATCAAGAAAACATCCTTCTTAATCCATGTCTGATAAGGTGATTTCAGATAGTTGTGAATTTTCTTTCTCTCCCTCTTCTCTTGTAGCCCGACATCCTCTTTTAAAGTGAAAGAGGAACCATCATAACCGTTAAAGATGGCAACGAAATCCCTAAATTAAATAGAGATTGCAAAATAGTTATTGATAATTAACGCATAATCAATATTTTTACTTTTAATAATTAAGGTAGAAACTAATAACATCTTCTTAAATATAATTATATAATTATATATTTACTTTTTGAAAAGAAGATTTTTATCTCTTTAATTACTTAAGTAGTAATTAAATTTTTAAATTTTAAAGACTAATGAAGAAAAGAAATCTCTAAACTCTAACTTCTAATAAGCATTCAATTCTCTAAATTTAGATATTCTTTAAGTCTAATCTTATAATAGTTTTTTTATAGATAACATAAAGAAAATAATATTAAAACTCTACAATATTTGATTACATAAGTTCAAAATAATGAAAATAAGATCTCTATCTCTTTAATTTTTAAATTTTAAAGACTAATGTAGAAAGAAATCTATAAATTTTGACTCCTAGTAAGCATTGAATTCTCTATATTTAGATATTTTTTAAGTATAATCTTCTAATAATTCTTTTGAAGATTACATACTTTAGAGT
Source organism: Carica papaya (assembly GCF_054855325.1). NCBI lineage: Eukaryota > Viridiplantae > Streptophyta > Magnoliopsida > Brassicales > Caricaceae > Carica > Carica papaya. The sequence continues at coordinate 18,121,012 of NC_142317.1, forward strand.
AAAAAATAATGTTAAAACTCTAAAATATTTGATTACATAAGTTTAAAAATAGATTATGACACTTCTTTTTTCTTTTTCTTTCTTGATGCTTTTGGCTTTTCTTTCAATCTTTAATGCTATGATTTATATTTATGATGCAATATTTAGATAGAAAACAATAAGATAATTTTTTTTTATATAAAATTAGCTCTATTAATTTCTTCACCACAATATAATTTCTTGGTAATCTTATCCTCACATTTGTTATTGTGTTACAATGTGATCAATTTTAGGTGATCTAGAAATATAAGAAGAGTTAGAAAATAATTGGGAGAAAGAGGAGGAAAACATAAGGAAATGAAATAGGAAAACAAGAGTTAGACTAGAGGCATTATAGAGGGAAGTTTTCTTTTTTTTACCTAATGCATAACGCACAATTAGGTAGTAATTATAAAATAGATTTGTTATAAGGAGTCATATTCTTCCGATGATTCCTAAGTTTCAAACTACGAACTAACTCAAATCACATATTTTACTTTCAATGAAATTATCTCTTTACCCTAAATAACATAAAAACATAAAATTACAATCTAAATTAAATATGTCCAAAAGTATATACATGTACTTACATTAAGCGGTATTTAATCTATCTTATTCATTTGATTCAATTTTTACCATTTGTGTAATTACCAGTAATCCTTTATATCCTAAATTAGGTATATATTCATTAATTTTATTTTTAGACCACTTATATGTTTTGCTTGAATTCATTGAATGAAATTTTATTTCATAATCCTTCATATATATGAAGATAATTAGAATTCAGTTCTCAAAAAACATAAATATGAGAATTTAATTATTAAAATTGTAATATATTGTTAAATTTAAAATATGGAAGAAATGTGGCAATTAATTTCTTAAGAAAATGATGAAGCTTGTTTAGAAATTAAAGCAAATGGGACAATTAGATACATATACAAATATTTTAACTTTTAATACTATACTATACTATATATATTTTTGCAATATAATTTCTCAATGAGTGTTGTAATTTGACCCACAACCTAAAAATTCCTATGTAATTTCTTCATTTATAAATTAAAAAAAATATATATATATGAGGTTAATTTCTATTGTTGTTGGAAATATATTTATTTTTTATGGTACAGTTTGAGAGAAGGATTGTGCCTAATGTTAGAACCAAATGAAGCAAAAGTTGTTGAATACTATATGTTTAGTTTCCTTTATGAACTCATGCTAAGAATTAAAAACTTATAAGTTTGTTGTAATGCAAAAATATGTAATGAATAAAAATATGAGTTTGCTAGAAATATCTTATCATCACTCTCTAATAACTTTCTTAGACAATGCTTTACATAGCAGTTGAATTTTTTCAACTGATCTGGAATCAACAGAGGAAATGTATTAAAATGTTCTATTGTGAAGCATTAATTTAGATGACATGGTGATGATTTATGAGGTAGAAAAATACCATAACAAATCCAAAATGATTTACAAGATACAAAAAATGTCATAATTGAAAAATGGAGTTAAAATAATATAAGGGTATTCTTGATTTACAGTGAACTCTTTAAAAGAATACTACTATGTATATGATCTTTAACAGGAAATAATTTGTATAATCTCCAATGTAGGAAGATGTTTCAAGCTAATGCTAATCCTAAATCAACATATCATCCTTACATTAAGATCCTATCATACCTGAATCAATACTCAAAAGCTTTAACCCCTAAATAGAATGAAACATTAACCACTGTTATCATCACCTTTATACATTTAAATTGTTCAGATAGGTAAGTTGAGCCATAAATTGAAGTTACCTATCCTTGTGTGAAAGCAACTTCAGAATCTTATATTACGTAAGTCTTTTAGGAGTTCTTCTGACCACGTTTTCTTTTGAGGTTAGCACTTATCATGCAAGAGAAGGCATTGACATGCTCAAAATCCTATTCAGTTATCAGAATTTTAGCTGTACTTTGGTCTGCAAGTAGAAGCTTAGCCACCAGGTATCCAGCAATTGACCATGTTTGGAATAACCGTGCTTGCTTCCCAATGAACCTTCCTCTTTTCGTGTCATAGTATTAAGGCCACTTATCTCTTGATATGCGTCTTTCAGCAACTTCAACAGCTCTTGCAGCAATTTCTAGCCTTTTCATCTTTATGGCTTCAATAATAAGCTACAAAAAGTCTAATTTTAAATTCTTAAGCTCTACTACCAACATTTAATCATTATTACTTTATTTTATAAAACATCAACAAGGTGCCATATCCTATTGGATCTAAGCATGACAACTCAGGAAACTTATTCCTAAATATAACTTCTACAAAGTGTCTGGAGCAATGAACAAAACATTAGTAGCAGAGAGAATATTAAGCATAACAAATTAACTTTCCATAGTAGAGTTGGCCAAGAATCACCATTGTGGTAAGATCAAGGCCTATATTAGAAGGAAATATAGTGAGAAATGTTGAAGACAATGATGAAATAGATCATAAATAAATAATATGAGAGTAGATATCATACGTGTTTTTATGATCACTACCAGTGATGATTTGCCACTCCTAACCTTCAGGAGCGGGATAACATATCTTGAATGGCATGTCTGCAACCAAATCTACCCATTTCGCTTCAATAAGATCAAGTATGGCATGTGACTGATCAGCTTTTGTCAGATTGCTTACAACAGACCACATGTTTCCTAGAGAAAAAAATTGGAAATCCATATGTGCTGCCTGTATGTTTCCAAAGAGATAACCTCCTTTATTAGGAATCCATTCAATCAACCAAGGAAAAATTTGAACTAGGTAAATGTTGAACTTGTTAACTGCATCATATGAGTACCACTTAGTCTTGCAACAATAAATCTCATTCAGTTCTTGTAAATCAATCCAATAATACTCCCTAATGTGGAATGAACGAGCAAGTAGGTGGTTATTCAGTGCCCGGATAAGATAAGCTAATCCATCTTCTGGAGCAAGCATTTCACGTGCACAAAGTAAGGCAGAATAGAATAGTGAATGCAAGAAAAAAAATAGGGATTAACTGGAGATACCACAAGAAAAGAAGTTAAACAAATAAGATCTCTTAGTTACTAACTTATAAATTTAAATAATAGCTGATTCATGTAGGTTAGTGTGTCATATCACAATCTACTATTTCCACCAACATGTTACAAACATATTTAATGCACAAACTAGATCTCCATGGTGTCAAACATGTAAGCTATGAACTATCTCAAAAAATATAAGCTATAAACTATACAATCTCTATCATTCTGGGGAGTTGCACCATTCGAAAGCAACACAAAATACAATGACTAACAATTTCAATTGTTGAACATTTTCTGAATCGACTAGACTAGAATCATATACTCACTTGAGAGGCACCAAGATATGATATGAATTTAACTCAAGCTTGTCAAGTACTAGGGGAGTAAATATTGTAAATCTCAGTTCCGGACATTACTTGTACAGATTTTTATACAAAGTGGATATCTAGAGAGTGCTGAACACAAGGTCATGGACTTTTTACAACCACTTGTTAGTTGTTCACCACTTTTGGGTGGGAGAACATCCAATGAAAGTAGCCATTGACACGAGCCTCTTTTGGTTACAAATTCACTCACTCCCGTTAGGTTGGGTATCGGAGACAATGGCTAGGCAATTTAGGAACCAGTTGGGGGGTTTGTGGACTATGACACACATTCATCTTCTATGGCTTGGATAGGGGGTTATCTGCGGGTTTGGTGGCCATTGATGTCTGAAAGCTTCTGTTCAGAAGAAAGAGATTCAACCTGAGCAATGGAGAATCAACATTTGCAATCTTCAAGTATGAACACTAGCCTTTATTTTGCTTCCTGTGCAGTCCGTTGGGGCATTCAAAATCGTTATGCAAACTCCACATCCATTCTAGTGCGGCACCGCTACAGTAGGGGTGGGATGAGTCCCTCTGCACAAATCCCTAACGGAATCATGCTCCGACAAGCAGATGGTTACGAGATTAATGGGGGGGGGGATTTGACAGAATCATGGGCGAATATCCTGACAAGTATCTCGGGGATAGGGGGAAGGAAGGAAGAGATGAGTATCTCGGCCGAAGCGGGAAATAAGGGAGATTCTCCAAATTTTTATTAAAAAATATAAATTTATACATTTTATTAATTATATATTACTTATCCACTAATAATAACACAACTTATCAATAATAATATATAGAATGTATAGTTTATAGTCTGAACTTTAAATACAATTTTTATAGATAATGATGAAAGTACAAATGATTTATCAAAAAAATATTAAACTTTGATAAATTTATATTTAATTAAATTGTAAAATTTTAAAATAATTTTTAAGAAATAAAATTAATTTTATGTAAAATTAAAATAAAAATTTTAAATTCTATCAATTTTTATTATTTTCTAATTTGTTCATCTCGTAATTGAATGAAATAAGAATTTGCTGATCACTTTAATCAATAAATTGGAATTCACTTATATTTTCTTACGATTTGATAATTGATACATACCCAATAAAAGTAACTATAGTTATTTAACTTTTCTTATCGTTAGATCTTTTTGAGAACTACAAACACGAACACCCAGATATATATGTGTGTGCGTGCATTTGATAAATTTAAAGGGTTATTGTAACTTGATGTAATGCTAAATCACTATAAAGTTTTCAGTATAATTTATAATAGGAAGTGCATATGATGATGATAATTGTCATATCATACATGAGAATTAGTAAATATATATATATCGGAGAAAAACAATACGTTTTTTGGTTCTAATAACTAAAAGTTAAAAAATAAAGGAAATGAAAATTATAATATTTTGTTTGGTTTAAAATTATAAATGAAAAATAATTACTATAAGAAAATAACTGATAATATCAGTTATTAATATAATGATGAGTTAGCTATCGAGAATCAAAATAGAATTTTAAAAGAAAATTAATCCTTTCCTTTTTCCTCTTTTGTGAAGAGTTCTTATGTGAAAAAAAGATTTATCATTCATGAACGATAGCATAATTAATATTAAAATAATTAATAGAAAATATTTTAGTATAAAATCCAAGTCTATTTCTTGTTCTTTAATATTTATGTTAGTAAATAATATAAGAAAAATGCTAATTCAGATTTTTTCGCTTATTATAATTATCCTAAATAAAAGAATCTAGTTGTTACAGAATATTATTTTCGTTTGGATATGTCATGACTCTTTAGGACAAAATACAATTTCATTACTATATCTCTACCAACACAGTCATAAGCTAAATATTTTGATTCTATTGAATCAAATATTATAAATAAATCATCATTAATCCATATAATTACATCTAAAAATTGATAAATTTTACATTTTAATAAGATTCAGACTTGTTGTCTTTAAGAAAAATGTAAGAATCTTAACTATTCAAACACCATGTTTATGATAATTTATGAAAATTCTTAAAAACTTCATTGTATTGTGTGCTTAATTGTGATAAATGAACCATTGTCACAAACTTTAAAGGGGGCATTTTTGGTGCTTGAAATGCATGTTCCCATGTTAATGGATGTTAGTGGCTATTTTCTCTTTTTCAATGATATCATCCTATGTTTACCTTATAAATAGTTAGCTCTTCTACTCTATCCTATCTTATTGCTACATTTCTCTATTGCTCTCCCTTTTATCTCTTTTCTTTCACTTTCACTTTTCCTCAAATTTTCTTGAAAGATTTCTAACTTTTACTTTTCTAGTTATGCAAATTAAAAAAATCTATTATCTACAGCTAAGCTTATTGCATCATGCAATTAACAAGTTAAAAAGCTCTTTTCTATACTCACCTTATCTGATTGACCTAGTGCATACCTCAATCCTTATAATGTATCCTCAAACATCAATTCCTATTTGTATAGAAAGTAAATGTTTGAGGTAAATTCTTCTATCTTTTCTCACCAAGATATTTTTACATGAAACTATTAAATATCAATGATTCATCCCAACCAACAGCAACAAAATTTACAATTTTTTGAAACAATACCCTTTAGTTTGTAACTATCTCTGTAAAATAAGTTTGAGTTTCAAATCAAAAAATTAAAAATTAGGTCGAGCTTTTGACCTACTGTAGTTCCCTCAACTAAGGAAACCTAATAATCATGAAATGTTTCTTTCGCCTAAAAACAAAATAGGCACGTTTAGATTTAACTCAATTTAATCATGACATCACCACCAACATAAAAAAAGTTAGAAGTTTAAATTTGTTTTCCATAAAAAAGGAATACTTATTACAACCTACAGCGAATTTATTGGTATTGATTTTTAGAAGCTTTCATCCACCCCATCTACCCAACAAAAGAAAACATAATTACTTTATAATATTGTTATTGAAAGCGATGAAAATAGATAAAATACTAATAGTGAAAAATTAAATATTGAAGTTAACTTTTATAAATTAAATAAAGGATAATAATTACTTTAGTTAAGTTACAGTAATTAAAAAAATATATAAATTTTATTTTATTCTTAATTAATTTAAAATTGAACTAAATTTGTTAAAAAGAAACTGTATTTGTTATAATAGAAAAATATTTGAGGGTAATATTCCCCATTTTCTAGAACTATTTGAATTAAAAGATTAAAGAATTAAAAAAAATAAATAAGAATCAAATCAAATAAGTTGTAAGAAGCAAGAGTACCTTAATTTAAAGGAGTGTGTTTGCGCTTGCGAGGGATGGTGCTAGCTTCCAACTGCATCACCATACATACCCCATTCAGTGAAAAATAATAATAATAATAAAGATTTTAAAATCAAAATGTACAATGTTTAATATTTGAAAAAAATAGTTTTACTTTTTATTAAAATGTAAACTTTACATCTTCAGTGAAACTTAAACTCGTATATATTAAATAAAATACAAAAATTTTAACTACTACCATATTGTTATAATTTATTATAATTGTCAATAGCTATAATTATGAGCCGGCAAAACAAATTTTAAATATATATGAAAATAAAATTTTACAAAATATGTAAAATAAAATATTACCTCAAGAAGAATGTTTATTTATCATAATTACAATCTGATAGAAGAAGAGATAGTGGCAGAGGGTTAGAGAAGGAGAAAGGGAACAGAACCACAAGGTTGACAGAAGAAGAAATAGGAGGGTGATTTCTATGAAGGCTAAGCTAAAAGATGGTTGAATCATCCAACGGAAGGTACGATTAATTCACTCTTGAAACCTGAATTAGAAATAAATATTATAAATTTCCTATATCGTGGATGATGGATTTCTTACGAGTTCTATATGTGCATTTTGTATGATTTTGGTGTGATGGTGAAGAATATTCCTGTGTGGTAACTTAGTAGGGAAGTTTAAGGTAAATGGTGGATGAGAATGGGGATCATCAATCGGGTAAGGGAGAAAAGAAGTCTTGCGGTAAGGACCGTGTTGATAATAATTACTTCATGTATAGCAGGTATTAGTTCCAATCTGAGTTAAGCTTGGGGGTTTAAGGATATATCTTACTTGTGTTATGCAGATCGGTGAAAATCAACTAGTAGACCTCATAAGGGAACACGATGAGATCGGATACACATATATCAATAAGTAGTTGATGTGATTAAGGGCCTACAAAGGGGTAGAAATAAGGGAAATATGGAGAACAATAAGGTTAAAAGATAAATAACATACCGTGGTGCTAGGGAAATAGAAGCGAAGGGGAAGGGAGGACCCAATAGATGAAGTTTGAAACAAACTAGAAGGAAAATGTAGAAAGGGAAATGATAAAATGGCATAACTGAAATCAATGTACTATCAAAATCAATAAATTACAACCTGTTCACTAGTGGTGTGTGTGTGGCCATTTATGAGGTCGTGGAACTGATTCTGGTACGAGTTTAACAGTGATTTTGCATACTTATTGCTCATAGATGAACTGAAGAATTTTCAGGTGACCCATATCATTAAGTGACCAAATCAGCAAATGAGGTCAGCAAATGAGGGTGATAATAGAATAGTAATAATGATGAATGGGTATGAAAAGAGTTGAATACGGAGTTGTGAATGGACTGCGTAGTAGTGTGGTATACTGAGAACAACAAATGACCAAAAACTAGAGAGTAAATATTAAATAAGATTAAACTGAGACTAATCCACATCTTTCTGTATGCTGTTTCCTTTTGTGTGGTGTGAGTATGGCCTGTATTGGTCGTGGTGATGTGTATCAACTAACTAGTGATTAGTCAGTAGAGTAGACCAGATAATAGAGGGTCTGAAGGGGAGTAAATGTCCCAGATGTGTGATGTATATGAGACAAGAAGTGTGGCCGAGAAATAAAAACCCGAAAGGGTCGTGTCGGGTATGCTAAGTGCAAGCTGCGTGTGTTATAATCTGGTGTGACCAATACAGATAGAGAGATAGATTGGGGGAGCCGAGAGTGAAATCTAGTGGAAGTGAAGTTAAAGGATAATAGAGAGAAGGGGTGTAATTATAAAAAAGAAAAGTGAAGAAATAATTAGGTGAATTAAGTCGCTATGTTGAGTGATCTTTTTGATTTGTATATACTGTTTATATATATATATATATATAAACTCCATATTGGATGAGAAAGGATAATGCAGGTAAGCAGAATAGTTCTGCAAAATGGATTAAAATGCAAGTATGTTAAATGTGGGTCATTTTTTTTAATTTGCATAATCTGTTATGGAGATTGAAATTACTTGAAAGTGATTGGAAAAAAGAGAAAAAGAGAAGGAATCTGCAAGAGAGAAAAAAAAAATCAAAATTGACAAGTTGCAAGTTGGAGTCGAAGCAGGGAATTGCTTTTATAAATCTTCATTATATAAGGGTACCAAGTTGGAGAAATGATAGGTGTTGGGGTGAGTATGAGATGAACTTGAGAATGATTTGGTTGAGGGAAGTCCTTGAGGAAAAATGGAGAACTTATCTACATCTATTTCAATTATGTTGGTTTGAGTTTAAATTGATTTTACTTGGTTGTGTAGCTCATTCCTTTATTATATTATAGAAACGGTTAAGTAGGAAGAAACTCAAGAACCTTCGGAGCGTAGCCACGAACTAGAATGTATGTAGAACTAACATTAAACTTTGGTGGATTAATAATTAGTATTATCATTTCTGTTAGTTTGTTATATTTACTGCTTGTTAGGTGATATTAGACACGACTATGGAAGCCCCTTTTTTTGTATGATAGTTGAAAATATAGCCTAATATGTTTACGAAATGAAGGGGACAAAAGGATGTACACTAATGAGATGATAGATGTTTGAAAGAGTAGACATGTCATATTCTATATACTTGTAATGAGTCTTGTTGCAAGTGAACTCTCAGTTGTGTTAAGGTGTAAATCGTCAACATAGAAAGAATGAATAAATACTTTAGTGACATTGAGTCTTGTAGAAAATGTGGAATGTTACAGATATACACTAATTGCAGTACAATACAAGTAACTTTCAAATGATGACACACGAAAGTACAATCTAACTCGAACTTATGATTTCTTGTAAAAGAAGAAATGCATCAACTATTCAACTAATTAAATAATTAATTAAATATACACATATACCAAAAAAATATATATATCCTGCTAATAAATATTTGGTTAATTAAATTATTAATTATTTATCTTTTGGGTGGATATCTATGTACTTTTATTCTTATCTACAAGAGTATGAATTCAAATCAGAATATACATCTCATGATATATCATTTATTGATTAAACTGTATGAATTTTTACTAACAAAACTTGTACTTGATAATTTTTATTATTAAATATATATTATAAGATCAATAATAACACACATAAATACTCCAAATTACAGAATTTTGAGGTGTGACGATTAGTATTAATTATATACCTTGAGGAGGCTCCTTTAATCTTGAAGCAAAGTGCACAAATTCTATGAAAATCTACATCAAATACTTTGTCTCTTCAAATTAAGAGAAGAAGACCAAATAATTAAAATTGATCTACATCAAATACTTTGTCTCCTTTCATTTCTTACGTTGCTGGAAGAAAGTGATCTACCTATCCTTTTAAAAAATTCAATGCAAATCAATCGATGACATTGATATATATACATAATCGGTAAACAAATAAGAGAAAAATAGATCAGTTGTTAAGCACTAAATCTCTTGTTCCATCAACAGGATCATGTAGAGGATTTGTTGAGCACTATTTCCCTTTTTTTTATTTCCTATCCCTCTCCCATTCTCATCCTTTCAATTTTCCTCCTATGTTTCTAGCATTTCTCCTTTGTCCTCTCCTCATAGCTGTCCACACAATAATTCCATCATTTCGTATGATCTTCTGTTTATCTTTAGATCTCATTCTCCATTTTTTTGTTTTTACTCCTGGTTCTAATCTGATTTCAAGAAAATTTCCCTATTCCCATATCAACTCATTTCTTCCCAAAAATATCTCAAATAATTTAAAAGATAAATCCTACTTAAGTGGTGAGAGTCAAATTTCACTTACCTTTCTTCTCAATGACGACGTTAATATGATTGACGGATTCCTCCCTTGTTCTGCTCCTGATTCCACCACTAGCTGATTAATCTGATTGAAGAAATCACACAAAAACTTCCTCTCAGTTTACCCTAGCTATGAATTTTCTTCCTCTCCCTCTTCTCCTGTAGCTCGACGTCCTCCTTTAAAGTGAAGAAGCAACCATTAGAACCATTGAAGATGGCAACAAAATCCCTAAAATAAATAGAGATACAAAATAGTTATTGATAATTGAGGCATAATCAATATTTTTACTTTTAATAATTAAGGAAAAAACTAATAACATCTTCTTAAATATAATTATATATTTATATATTTACTTTTTGAAAAGAAGATTTTTAACTCTTTAATTGCTTAAGTAGTAATCATATTTTTAAATTTTAAAGACTAATGAAGAAAAGAAATCTTTAAACTTTGAGTTCTAATAAGCATTCAATTCTCTAAATTTAGATATTCTTTAAGTCTAATCTTATAATAACTTTTTTTATAGATAACATAATGAAAATAATATTAAAATTCTAAAATATTTTATTACATAAGTTCAAAATAATGAAAATAAGATTTTTATCTCTTTAATTTTTAAATTTTAAAGAATAATGTAGAAAGAAATCTCTAAATTTTGACTCCTAGTAAGTATTGAATTCTCTATATTTCGATAATTTTTTAGTATAACCTTGTAATAATTCTTTTAAATATTACATACTTTAGAATGAAAAATAATGTTAAAACTCTAAAATATTTGATTACATAAGTTTAAAAGTAGATTATGACACTTTATTTTTTTTTTCTTGATGCTTTTGGCTTTTTTTTCATTCTTTCTTTAATGCTATGATGCAATATTTAGATAGAAAATAATAAGATAGTTTTTCTTTTATAAAATTCGTTCTATTAATTTCTTTACCACAATATAATTTCTTCATAATCTTATCCTCACGTTTGTTATTGTGTTACGATCTGATCAATTTTAGGTGATATAGAAATATAAGAAGAGTTAGAAAATAATTGGGAGGAAAAACATAAGGAAACGAAATCAAAAAACAAGAGTTAGACTAGACGCATTATAGAGATAAGTTCTCTTTTTTTGTTCCTAATGCATAACGCACAATTAGGTAGTAATTATAAAGTAGATTCATTATAAGAAGTCATATTCTTCCAATGATTCCTAAGTTTCAGACCACGAACTAACTCAAATCACAAATTTGACTTTTTATGAAATTATCTCTTTACCCTAGATAATAAAAAAACATAAAAGTACAATTTAAATTAAATATGTCTAAAAGTATATAAGTGTATTTACATTAAGCAGTATTAAATCTATCTTGTTCACATGATTTTATTTTTACTTTTTGTGTAATTATTAGTAATCCTTTACTTGTTTTATTAGGTATATCTAATTTTATTTTTGAACCACTTATATTTTTAGGTTGAATTCATTGAATGAAATTTTGTTTCATAATCCTTCATATATAGAAAGATCAATTAGAATTAAGTTCTCAAAAAAATAAATAAGAGAGTTTAAATATTAAAATTGTGATATATTGTTAAATTATAAAATATGGAAGAAATGTAGCAATTAAATTTCTTAAGAAAATGATGAAGCTTGTTTAGAAATTAAAGCAAATGGGACAATTAGATACATATACAAATATTTTAACTTCTAATACTATACTATACTATACTGTATTTTTTTTTTTACAAAATAGTTTCTCAATTAGTGTAATTTGACCCACAACCTAAAATTTCTATGTAATTTCTTAATTTACAAATTAAAAATATATACATATATATGAGGTTAATTTCTATTGTTGTTGGAAATATATTTATTTATTTTTTTTTGATATTTTTTTGGTACAGTTTGAGTGAAGGATTGTGGCTAATGCTAGGACTGGATAAAGAAAAAGTTGTTGAATGCTATATGTTTAGTTTCCTTTATGAGCTGATGCTAAGAACTAAAAACCTACAAGTCTGTAGTAATCCAAATTATATACTGAATAAAAATATGAGTTTGCAAGAAAAATCTTATCATCACTCTCTTAAACAATGCCTTACATACAAGTTGAATTTTCTCAACTGATCTGGAATCAACTGAGGAAATGTATTAAAAAGTTCTATTGTCAAGCATTAATTTAAATGGCATGGTGATGATTTATGAGACAAGAAAATACCATAACCAATACAAAATAATTTACAAGATACAGAAAATGTCATAATCAAACAATTGAGTTAAAATAATGTAAAGGTATTCTCGATTTACAATGAACTCTTTAAAAGAATGCCTTCCACTCCTATAGTACTATGTATATGATATAAAGTCTGTAAACAAGAAACAATTTGTTTAATCTCCATCCAAGAAAATGTTTCAAGCTAATGTTAATCCTAAATCAGCATATCATCTTTACATTAAGATCCTATGATACCCGAATCAATGCTCAAAAGCTTTAACCCCCAAATAAAATGAAAAATAATCCACTGTTGTCATTACCTTTATATATTTAAGTTGTTCAGATAGGTAAGTTGAGCTACAAATTGAAGTTACCTACCCATGTGTGAAAGCAACTTCAGAATCTTATATTACGTAAGTCTTTTAGGAGTTCTTCTGACCACGCTTTCTTTTCGGATTACTCCTTATCATGCAAGAGAAGGCTTTGGCAAGCTTAAAATCCTCTTCAGTTATCATAATTTTGGCTGCACTTGTGTCTGTAAGTAGAAGCTTAGCCACAAGGTATCCAACAATTGACCATGTCTAGAATAACTGTGATTGCTTCCCGATGAACCTTCCTCTTTTTGTGTCATAGTATTAAGGCCATTTGTCTCTTGATTTGCGTCTTTCAACAACTTAAATAGCTCTTGCAGGGATTTCTGGTCTTTTCATCTTTATGGATGCAATAGTAAGCTACAAAAAGTCCATTTTTAAAATCTTAAGCCGCACTGCCAACATTCCTTCATTATTGCTTTATTTTATAAAGCATCCACAAGGTGCCATATCCTATTAGATTCAATCATGACAACTCAGGAAACTTATACCTAAATATAACTTCTACAAAGGGTTCTTTGGAGCAATGAATAAAACATTAGTAGCAGAGAGAATATTTAAGAATAACAAACTAACCTACCATAGTAGAGTTGGCCAAGAACCACCATTGTGGTAAGACCAAGGCCTGTATTCGAAGGAAACATAGTGAGAAATATTAAAGATAATGAAGAAATAGATCATAAATAAATAATACAAGAGTAGATATCTTACATGTCCTTGGAATCACTACCAGTGATTATTTGCCACCCTGACTTCCAAGAGGGGGATAACATAGCTTGAATGGCATGTCTGCTACCAAATCTGCCCATTTCACTTTAATAAGATCAAGTATGGCATGTGACTGATCAGCTGTTGCCAGACTGCTTACAATAAACCATATGTGTTACCTGTAAGTTTCCAATTAGATAACCTCCTTTATTAGGCATCCATTCCACCAACCAAGGAGAAATTTCATCTAGGTAAATGTTGAACTTATTAACTACATCATATGAGTACTTGTAAGTCTTGTAACGGTAAATCTCATTAAGTTTTCACAAATCAATCCAATAATACTCCTTGATGTGGAATGAAAGAGCAAGTAGGCGATTATTCAGTGCCCAGATAAGATCAGCTGATCCATCTTTTGGAGCAAGCATTTCCTGTGCACAGAGTAAGGTAAAATAAAATATTGCCTGCAAGAAAAGAAAAAGGATTAACTGGAGATACCAAAAGAAAAGAAGGTAAGCAAATAAGATCTCTTAGTTATAAACTCATAAATTTAAACAATAGCTGATTCATGTAGGTTAGTGAGTCAAATCACAATCTGTTGTTTCCACCAACATGTTACAAACATACTTAATGCACAATCCAGATCTCCATAGTGTCAAACATGTAAGCTATGAACTATCTTAAAAAATATAAGCTATAAACTACACAATCTCCATCATTTTAAGGAGTTGCACCATTCGAAAGTAACCAAAAATACAATGAATAATAATACTAATAGTTGAACATTTTTTGAATTGATCAGACTAGAATCATGTGCTTATTGCACCTGCCAGAAACTCACTTGAGATGCACCAAGATATGATATCAATTTAACTCAAGCTTGTCAACTACTTAATCCTTGCTTTATTTTCCTATTTCCACTATTGTTTCCCAAATTGATTTAGTTTTATAATTTCACTTCCAGCATAGTTGCTGCAAAAAGCCACTATTACACCATGTGCAGAATTATTCTGTACAACCACTCTTTTGGTACGAAAGTCACAAGCTCCAATAAATCAAAAATTGAATACCAAATGTCCATTACCATTTCAAATGAACCATAAAGGCGATTTTTTCTTTGCTTGAAATAAACAATTGACGAGCACATATGGTTATTCAAATAACTGTTAGAACAAAAAATGAATATGCCTTGATGATTCCTTCATTCCACATAATAGAGTTAATTACCTCCCATTTTTACTCAGAGGGTTAGGTTTTGAAACTTACAAATGTAAATAAAATGTAAATAGGAAATGACTTGGTCTAGTACTAAGTCAGTGTTGGATGACCATCTTCTCCATTTACTTTGTTTAATTGCAAGAGGTATTATTTCCAGCAGTGAGACCTTTTTTCACCATAGATAAGTTATTGTTGTTTCTCTCAATAATCTGTCGATTGGCATGTAAAGTTGACCAATGGATATGGTGGATGGCGTGACATCGTTGTCGATTGCAGAGGAGGAGGATGGGGGCTGGGACTTAACTAAACTTGTCCCTTAATAGCAAGAGTCGTATGACCTCTGTTTGGTAGGAAGACTCTTAACGAAAGCGGCTACAAAGTTTGAATCGATGAAGAATACACTGGCAGACCTGTGGAGGCCGATAGGGGGAGTAAATATTGTAGATCTTAGCTCTGGCCATTACTTATACAGATTTTTTTGTAAAGTGGATTTCCAAAGAATGCTTAATAGAGGGCCATGGACTTTTAACAACTGCTTGTTGGTTTTGCACCTCCTTAGGGAGGGAGAACATCCAATGAAAGTAGCCATTAACACAAGCCTCTTCTGGGTACAAATTAACTCACTCCCGCTGGGTTCTGTATCGTAGACAATGGGTAGGTAGTTTTGGAACCTGTTGCAGGGCTTTGTGGACTATGACACATGTTCGTCTTCTATGGCTGGGATGGGAGGTTTTTTGCGAGTTTGGGCAGCCATTGATGTTCAAAAGCCTCTGTGCAGAAGAAAGAGGCTCAACCTAAGAAATGGGGAATCAAAATTTGAAATCTTCCAGTACGAACGCCAACCTTTATTCTGCTTCCTGTGTGGTCAGTTGGGGCATTCAAAATCTTTATGAAGACTCCACATCCATTCCAGTGCGGTACTGTTGCAGCAAGGGTGGGATGAGTCCCTCTGTGGATTTGACGAAATCCCGCTCTAACGAGTAGATGGTTATGGGATGAACATGGGGAAAAACTGAGGAATCATGGGCAAATATCCTGGCAAGTATCTAGGGGATAGGGGGAGGGAAGGAAGAGACGATACATTTATCTAAAAAATATTAAACATTGATAAATTTATATTTAATTAAATTGTAAAACGTTAAAATAACTTTTAAGGAATGAAAATTAATTTTATGTAAAATTAAAATAAAAAATTTTAAATTCTATCAATTTTTATTATTTTCTAATTTCTTTCATCTCGTAATTAAATAAAATACGAATTTACTGATCACCTTAGTGAATAAAGTGGAATTCACTTAAGTTTTGTTATGATTTGATAATTGATACATACCCAATAAAAGAAACTACAGTTATTTAACTTTTCTTATCGTTACAACTTTTAGAGAAATACACTCACAAATACACAGATATATATGTGTGTGTGTGCGTTTAATAAATTTAAAGATCTATTGTAACTTGATGTAATGCTAAATCACTATAAAGTTTTCAGTAGAATTTATAATAGGAAGTGGATATGATGATGATGATTGTCATATCATACATGAGAATCATAAATATATATATATGAGAAAAAAATACATTTTTTTGTTCTGATAAAGCTCCTCTACTCTATCCTATCTTATTGCTACATTTCTCTATTGCTATCCCTTTTATCTGTTTTCTTTCACTTTCACTTTCACTTTTCCTCAAATTTTCTTGGAAGATTTCTAATTTTTGCTTTCCTAGTTGTGTAAATTAATAAAATCTATGATCTACAGCTAAGCTTATTGTATCATGCAATTAACATGTCAAAAAGCTCTTTTCTATACTCACCTTATCTGATTGACCTAGTGCACACCTCAATCTTTATAATGTGTCCTCAAACATCAATTCATATTTGTATAAAAAGTAAGTGTTTGAGGTAAATTCTTCTATCTTTCTCACCAAGATATTTTTACATGAAACTATTAAATATCAATGATTCATCCCAACCAACAGCAATAAAATTTACGATTTTTTGAAACAATACCCTTTAGTTTGTAACTATCTTTGCAAAATAAGTTTGAGCTTCAAATCAAAAAATAAAAAATTAGGTCGATATTTTGACCTACTATAGTTCCCTCAACTAAGGGAACCTAATAATCATGAAATGTTTCTTTTGCCTAAAAATATAATAGGCATGTTTAGATTTAACTCAATTTAATCACGACATCACCACCAACATAAAAAAAAGTTAGAGTTTAAATTTGTTTTCCATGAAAAAGGAATACTTATTACAACCTACAGAGAATTTATTAGTATTGATTTTTAGAAGGTTTCATCCACCTCATCTGCCCAACAAAAGAAAATATAATTACTTTATAATATTGTTATTAAAAGCGATGAAAATAGATAAAATATTAATAGTAAAAAATTAAATATTGATATCAGCTAATTATTTTTTTAAATAAAAATGGAATAAATCTATTGATTAAGTGTTATGCATCAATCATAATGCAATAGAAATAATCTCCAAGTAAGTATACACACAAAAGTGCAGTTTGACTCAAGATTAATTAGGTGTCCATTTCGTGCCCACCCTATCTATTTCTTTACTTGATAAAAAAACTTGTTTAACTATTGCATCAACAAGAAGAAGTACCAAAAAAAAATTAAAAAAAAATAGTTCAACTTTATTATAAAACCTAAAGAAAATATGATCTACTTTGTTGCAAAATACCAAAGCTTTTATCTTTATGTTGGTTGCATTTCATTGTAGTCACCATCAATTGCCTCTAATTATTCACTAAAGCATCAATTCTCATAAGTTGTCGTCAAATACTATATTTTAAACAATAAATATATATAATTCAATTCATTTATTTATTATAAAATTATAATTCATTCACATTAGGTTCTACTTTATTATTTGATTGAAGTATAAATTTAGTAGTATTTGTTTTTAGTACTGAATCAACTATGATTTTTTAAAGGAAAAATCATTATTCATTAATAATAAAAAACATCATGCTCAAGTAACTAAAGCAAAAACTGAGGAGGTTCATGAACAGTTTATCTATCTTTTAGAAGTCCTTACTCATCTCTAGCTAAGCAATGTATTATTCTTCTAATACTTTTGAATCCAATTAAGAAGAAAGGAAAGAAAATGCAGAATGAAAGCTTAAACATCCTCAAGTAATAACCTAAACTCAGAGAAATATTCACAAAGTATAAAATTTATACTTGGTACAAAATTTTCCATATAACTAAGTAAAATAAAATCTATACTACATTAAATTTTAGGACAAAAAATTTGTCTCTTAGTGCGACGTAACATTAAAAAAAAAAAAAGAAAACACTAAAACCTTAAGATTTAGATGTAGCACTGCAGTTTTAGAGCATTATTAAGACCTAATACATGGAAACCTCATAGTTGTCTTAAGATAGGTCAAAGACACGAGAACAATTTTAAAACCCCACACAACCTTTTGGCAAAGCTATCTTGTAACCTCATAGGTATCTCAAAATAACTCTAGAAGCCAAAAGTTTTCTTATCCTAAACTACCCTTGAACCTTAGCATTGTTTATCCCAAATTTGGTAACGAGTCCTAAAGCACTACACAAGGACCCATGAGTTTCCCAAATTTGTGTTAATTTAAAAGAGTGCACTTGCGCTTGCAATGGGTGGTGCTTGTTTCCAACTGCATCAACATTCATACCCCATTCAGTGAAAATAAGTAATAATAATAATAATAATAACAATAATAATAATAATAATAAAGATTTTCAAATCAAAATCAACAATGTTTTATATTTAAAAAAAGTAGTTTTATTTTTTATTAAAATGTAAACTTTACATCTTTAGTGAAACTTAAACTCGTAAATCTTAAATAAAATACAAAAGTTTTAACAACTACCATATTGTTATAATTCATTATAATTGTTAATAGCTATAATTATGTAGTCAATAAAATAGGTTTTCAATTAAGTAAAACTCATTCTGTATAATTCTACAAATTTAAATTCAGTTAAAATTGTCATAAAATCCATAAGAGAAAAAAATATATATGAAAATAAAATTTTGCAAAATATATAAAATAAAATATTACCTTAAGAAGGATTTTTATTTTTTTCTCCATCAATGTGAATTCATTTTTTATTACATCCAATGCCACTATGCACCTTTTTTTAAAGAAAAAAATTAAAAAAAATAAAGAAAAAAAACACAATAAAGAGATATGTTAATTGATTTATGATGTCAATTATGTATGAAAGCTTACCCTTTCTTACTCTCTTCATCAGATGCTTTGATGAATTCCTCACATTTCAGTGTCATTCGACAAGCAGCAAGGCTGCAATTAAAATAAGCTAATTATTTTTTTAAAATAAAAATTGTGCAAATCTATTGATTAAGTTATATACATCAATCATAACACAATACGAATAATCTTCAAGTAAGAATGCACACAAAAGTATAGTTTCACACGAGATTAATTATGGAAAATACACTACTTGCAATTCAATATAAGTAACTTTCAAATGATAATACAGACGAAAGTATAATCTGGCTCGAACTTATGATCTCTTATAAAAGAAGAAATGCATCAATTATTAAACTAATTAATTAATTAATTAAGTATACACATATACCAGTCAAATATATATATATATATTCGGCTAATAGATATTTTGTTAATTAAATTATTAATTATTTATCTATTGGGTGGATGCCTATGTACTTTTATCCTTATCTATAAGAGTATGAGTTCAAATCAAACTATACATCTTATGATATATCATTTAACTATTAAAATGTATGAATTTTTACAAACAAAAATTGTACTTGAGAATTTTTATTATTAAATACATATTATAAGATCAATAATAACACACATAAAGACTCCAAATTAAAGAGTTTTGAGTTGTGATGATTAATATTAATTATATACCTTCAGGAGGCTCCTTTGATGTTGAAACAAAGTTCATAAATGTTAGGAAAATTTGCACCAGATACTTTGTCCCTGCAAATTAAGAGAAGAAGACTAAATAATTAAAACCCATTAACTAATCAAACGTGGTTAATAACTACTTAGGTCTATATCGAGATAGATATTATGTACACATATAAAGCTTTAGCTATATCTGATAAGGTAATTTTAGATTCAACTAGGAAGGTGGAAAGCATATTAGAGAAATAATTAGGACTGCAATTAGGTACTCCTTTCATTTTAGATGCTATTCCAAAAAAGTAATCAACCATACTATTTAACAAAAATCGAACGCAAATCAATCAACAATATTGATATATATATATGATTGGTAAACAGATAAGTGAAAAATAAATAAGATATTGAGCATTAAACATCTTGTTCTATCGAGTGGATCATGTCGAGGAGCTGTGTGCTTCGATCCATCCTATTCGAAATGATTAGAGAAGAGAAAAATGGTTTTGCTGAGAGGAGAGAGATTGTTTTTTATTTTTTGAATTTACAGTGCTACCGAAGTGGCAGAGAGTTATAATGAGTTTTGTATTTATAATAGATTTCTAATAATCTAGTGATTAATACTTAGGTTATCAATATTGTATGCATTAATGAACCAGCATATTTTTAAATTTTGTGTTCTGAGTTTTGATTAATCTTGCCAACAGTTTTATGAGAAAAACTATTTTGTTTAAAAAAGAAGAGTTTAATTTAATCCATTTTAATGTTGTATAAACAACAAAGATGGTTTTTCTCTGAATAAATTACTTCAACTTATAGAAGGCATTATATTGGCACCATTGAGAACAGTTAACTACTGTTAAAAATTAGACAATAGACAATAAAATTTTACCAACGAATTTATATTGTCATAAAAAGTAAAAATGTCGCAACGTAAATTTGCGGCAAATAGAGGAAACCACTTATCCATTTTATGCACAACTCGTCCATTTCTTTATTTGAAAAAAAAAATTATTTAACTTTTATATTGACAAAAAGAAGTACAAAAGAAACCGGAAATAAAATAGTTTACCTTTATGTTCTAAAATCTAAAGAAAATTCAATCTCCTATGTTGCAAAACACCAAAACTTCTCTCTCTTTGTTAGTTGCATCTTATTGCAGTCATCACCCATCATCTCTCATCATTCATTGAAGTATCAATTTTCCTTATCAGTCGTTAAATACTGTATTTTAAACAGTAAATTTACATTACTTGATTCGCTCATTTGTATGAAATTAATTTTTTTAATTTAAATCATATTTTTTTATTTGACAGAACTACAAATTTAGCCGTGTTTCTTTCTAGCATTGTTTCTCAGCAAACAATGTAGGTCAGTACAATAACATCCAATATAACATTTACTTTTTCCTTTTTAAAAAAAATCATGGATAAAAACCATTCTTCTTAAACAAGTGAACAAAAAACTATGACTCATGAATAACTATATATCTTTCAAAAGTCCTTATTACATCTCTGGCTATGTTATATCCTATCTGATTACACGTTTACGCCCAATTAAGAAAAAGAGAAAGAAAATGTTGAATGAAAGCTACTTTTAAATACAACTAAAAATTAGACAATAAATGACACAATTTTAGCGCGTGATAGAGGTTGTCACTAAAAGTCAAAATATCACTAACTAAATATACATCAAATAAAGGAAGCAACTTGTCCATTTCATGCACAACCTGTCCATTTCTTTACTTGAAAAAAAAATTATTTAACTTTTCTATCAGCAAAAAGGAATACATAAGAAGTTGGAAATAAAATAGTTCATATTTATGTACTCAAACATAAAGAAAATTTGATCTCCTCTGCTATAAGACATCAAAGTTTCTATCTTTGTATTAGTTGCATCTCATTGTAGTCTCCATCAATCACCTCTCATTATTTATTAAAGCATCAATTCTCCTGATCAATTGTCAAATACTGTATTTTAAATAGTAAATGTACAGAGCCTTTATCATAGATATAGTAGATAGAAAATTGAGTATGGACCTAATAGACATTGACATGGGGTACTTTGATGTAATCCTAGGAATGAACTGGTTAGTGGTGTATCACGCCACAGTAGATTGTTTTCATAAGAAACTTGTATTCAACCCTCCTAATGAAGATCATTTACAAATTAATAAAATTCTTTAAACATTATTCCCTCATGGAAATTTTTCCTATTATTAAGTGTTTTAACTCGACTGTTTTCTCCAACTAGCCAAACCTAAGAAAGAAATTTGTATTCAAGAGATTCTGGTAGTCCGAGACTTCCTGGATGTGCTCCCGGATGAACTACCTAGATTGCCAGTGGACAGAAAAGTTGAATTCACCATAGATCTTCAACCAGGTACCCAGCTTATTTCGGTTGCGCCTTACTGCATGAGTCGTGTTGAGATGGAGGAGTTAAGAAAACATATCAATGAATTGCAGGATAGTGAATTCATCCAACATAGTGTATCCCCTTGGGGTGCCAGAGTCACATTTCTAAGGAAGGAGGATGAGATGTTAAGGTTATGTATTGACTATAAAGGACTGAACAGGGCCACGATCAAAAACAAGTACCCCCTCCCCCAGGATTGATGACCTTTTTGATAAGTTACAGGGTGTCCAGGTCTTTTCCAAAATAGATATGCATTCAGGTTACCATCAGGTAAAGATCAAGGTAGAAAACATTCCTAAAACAGCCTTTCGAACCAAGTATGGACACTATGAGTTCTTGGTCATGCCATTTAAACTAACCAACGCACCAGCCATCTTCATGGATTTGATGAACAGGGTTTTCAGATAATTCCTGGATCAGTTCTCATTATACTTATCGATGACATCTTGGTCTATTCAAAAAGTAGAGAGGAACATGCTCACCATCTGACTTAGGTTTTGCAGGTTCTCAAAGAAACGAAGTTGTTTGCAAAGCTGAATAAGTGTAGGTTCTGGCTCAAGCAGACTACCTTCCTAGAGCACATCATATTAAGGGATGGAGTGTCAGTGAATCCTGAAAAAGTTGAGGCAGTGCTCGGTTGGGAAAAATTAACCTCGATCAAAGAAATTCATAGCTTTTGGGAATGATAAGTTATTATCGCAGATTTGTGGAAGGATTTTCTAGTCTAGCTACTCCTTTGACTCGGCTCACAAAGAAGAATCTCAAGTTTGAGTGGAACGAGGATTGTGAAAGGAGTTTTTTAGAGCTAAAGAAGCAGTTGACTACCACACCTGTGTTGGCCTTACCGAATGTGACAGGTGAATATATAGGTTCTAGTGTTCCCTCCTACCTGGGGTTGGGTTGTGTTCTGATGCAGCATGGAAAGGTCATAGCTTATGGGTCTAGACAGTTGAAGAGTCATGAGAAAAACTACCCCACCTATGACTTAGAACTTGCCACGATTATCCACGCCTTGAAGACTTAGTGCCATTACTTGTATAGGGAGACCTTTCAGATCTATACTGACCATAAGAGGTTAAAACACATATTCACTTAAAAGGATCTCAACACGCATCAGAGATGATGGATAGAACTCCTCAAAGAGTACGATTGCAACATCTTTTATCACCCGGGTAAGGACAACGTGGTAGCTGACGCACTCAGCAAAAAAAGTGCAGGTATATTAGCTCACCTAATGGTTTCATAATGCAGGGCCGCACAACAGGTATAACTTCAGGACCTGAAGAGAGTCACATGTTTGACCCACCTGACTGTTCAACCTGAGTTGATCTAGAGAATAAAGGAAGCCCAATCTGCTAATTTCACCCTAGCTGCCCTCAAGAAAGATGCAGAATAGGGAGTTAATTTAGAAATTTGAGTCTTTGTCAATGGATTGCTTAGATTTTAGGATATTGTGTGTGTTCTAGGTGACAGTGAGCTAAAAAAGAGACATTATGACAGAGGCCCATAGCTCAAAGTTTGCAATGCATCCCAGAAGTACTAAGATGTATCAAAGTATGCGACCCCGATTTTGACCCCGATTTTAGTGGAATGGGATGAAAAGAGATGTGGTTGACTTTTTTTCTAAGTGTTTGGTATGTCAGCAAGTCAAGGCAGAGCATCAATGCTCAGGTGGGCTACTTCAGCCGTTGCCAATTCCGGAGTGGAAGTGGGAAAATATCACAATGAATTTTGTAACAGGATTGCCTAGGGGACGCTCAGGACATGATGCCATTTGGGTAATCGTTGATTGGCTCACCAAGTTTTCTCACTTCTTAGCCATCAGGATGACCGAACCCTTGGACAAGGTAGCAAGAATGTATATCCGGGAGATAGTTAGGTTACATGGAGTGCCAATGACAGTAATGTCCAACAGGGACCCCAGGTGCACTTTTTGGTTCTGGCCTAGTTTTCAGCAGGCCATGGGAATGAAACTGTCCCTTAATACTGCATTCCACCCTTATACTGATGGACAATTAGAAAGGACGATCCACACACTAGAGAATATGCTCTGAGCTTGTTTTCTTGGCTTCGGGGGCCATTGGTATGATCATTTACCCTTAATAGAGTTTGCCTACAATAATAGCTACCAAGTAAGTATTCGCATGGCTCCGTATGAGGCATTGTATGGCCACCCATGCAGATCGCCGATCTATTGGGAAGAGGTGGGTGATAAAAAATTTTTCGGTCCAGATCTTGTGGAGGAGACTATAACTAAAATAGTTAGGATCAAGAAGAACATCCAGACGACTTAGAGCAGGCAGAAGAGTTATGCGGATACTTGGAGGAGGGATTTGGAATTTTAAAAAGGTGATTGGGTCTTTCTTAAGGTCACTACAGACTGGCAATGCCTCCATAACTTTCTAGGTTCCATAATATGTTTCATGTGTTCATGCAATGCAAGTACAAACCCGAATTCCTCTCATGTCTTGGCCCACGAGTCTCCTTCACTTAAGGAGGATCCGTCCTACGAGGAGATACTAGTCGGTATTGTGGACCGAAAGAGTAGAGTACTTCGCAACTGGGAAATTCCCTTCGTTAAGGTCCTATGGCAGAATCA
The DNA here is from genome assembly GCF_054855325.1 of Carica papaya. NCBI lineage: Eukaryota > Viridiplantae > Streptophyta > Magnoliopsida > Brassicales > Caricaceae > Carica > Carica papaya. Next base: position 18,145,902 of record NC_142317.1, read on the forward strand.
CGCACAGGGAGAGGCCACATGGGAGCTAGAATAAGACTTTAGAGCCCAGTATCCCTAACTGTTTGATTGAGTGAGGGAGAGATAAATTTGAGGGACTAAACTTCTTTTAAGGATGGGAGAGTTATAATACCCAGAATTAATTTTAAAATACTTAAAATTAATGTATAAAATATAATTTTTAAATTTATGAATTTTTATTTAATGTAAAAATTAAGAAAAATAGGTGGAGGATGAAATAGAAAATAATTTTGGGAAAAAGGGGTGAAAACTTGGGTTCTAAGGGTATTTTTGAAAGCAAAATTAGAAACTAGGGGTCAAAATATAATTTAGAAAAAATGTGCCACGTATGACTGCCCAATCAGCAGCCTCGATGAATCATAGCACGCCGCGTGGAGAAGAAGAATCAGTCACCGAGAAGGGAGCCAACCGTCACCCGCCGCCGTGCTAGAGCCATCTCCGACCGCAAACAAAGGTAAAAATTCTTCCAATCCCTTGAAATTTGAATTTGAACACCCCCATGGCCAAATCAGAGTAAAAGAATAGGCAGATGAGCCAGAAACTGCGGGTAAAGCCCGTTGCCGCCGCTGTGGGAAAAATAAAAAATTTCCTCTGATGAGGTCCTTCCTGATTCTCGTTTTGTGCAATTTTTTCACTATTGTATTCACCATTTTTTTCCACAGGTTGGCCAAAGAAAAATGTCCAATTGCGAAGATGAGCCGGTGGAGCCGCTGTACTAGAAAACCCTGCCATTGGAAGCTTCTATTTTTTGACTTTGTTTGGCCAACCGAGGCCCCTTAACGTGTTTTCTTGTAGAGATGAGTACAAAACTGGCTTAAATCAGTTAAAACTGGCCAAAAAAGGCAAGCCCGAGGTAAATCACCGTTGTAAGTAGTGCGCCGGAGCACGGCGACACCACCGTGCCAGAATTTTAAAATTGGCCAGAAAGGGTTTGTAACACCGATTTTAGGTTTTTTGGGGGTATTTCAGGTATTTGGAGCGTGTTTTAATCTCTAAAGAAAAATTCATGGAACCCGAGGATCGCCAGTAGGCGCAGTTGAAAGCTTAGCATTTCAGACATCGATTTGAGTAAGAATCCCTCACCTTATTACCTATTATAAAATTGAAGTTTAATTATAAATAATACGGTATTTTGCGTAATTTAAAAAATATCCATAATTAATTACAGGTTACAAATGGAGCCGAAACCAAATTTTTATTACTGTTTGTTATGTTTTAACTGATTGTTTGATTCTACAATTTTGAATGCACGATAATACACTGGAATTGGCAAGATGATTTGGTTGTATTTTCTTGATGAATGTATTACTTGTTTTTCTGTGATTATAGTTAAATTGGGAATCTGAAAATTAAATGTAAACGAAAAATTTCTTGATTAAGTGAATGGGTGAATAGTAACCTTACTGGATATTCTGAGAGATGGTGGATGGACTGAATACACAGGGAACCCTACCGTGAATGTTGCCTCATACCGGACGGGGTATCGAGGATTGGTATTTTGACGCTCATACCGGACGGGGTATGGGGACAGCTCGTTTCACCCTCATACTAGACGGGGTATTGAGGGATGGTATATTTGGTGCTCATACCGGATAGGGTATGACATCCCTATGGACCCCATAGATACTAGTAGGCAAATAAAAGAGAAAGTTATTATTCCGAATGATTGAATATGAGATTATTATATTGGTTGTGTTATTGCCTCTATCTGTCAGTTTTAGAAATTTTGCTATGGTAAGTATACAATAAATGATTTTATTTATGATAAATAAGTTTACTTAAATTAAGAGCTCCATTAGTTGTTTTCATAATTTTTAGCAACCTTTATTTCTGTATCGGTAAGTAGTGTGACATTCTTACTGGGCTAGTGTAGCTCACTCTTTCATTAACCATTTCAGATCAAGAGGAGCAAGATCTAGATCCCTATCCACAAGAGGGTTGTGAATAGGATGTTCAATTGTTTACTTTTCATTCATTTCTTTGATTTTTCGTTGTTCTTTTAAAAGGGTCATTCCCATAGGCCTATTGGGTACTCTGAATTATTGTGTAAGGAATGTAAATCATAACGCTATTATTTCGTTCCCGCATTCAAATTTATTATTTATTTTCTTTTTAAGTTCTGGGTCGTTACAGCTAAGTTATGCGAATAGCTTGTTGAAAATTTTAATACTTTATTCTATTAAATATATTTAAGAATATGTTTAATATACTATTGAAATATAATTATCTCTTGTAATATTATCCGGATTACTAAAAATATATAATATATTTAATTTATTAATATATAGACAGGTTTGTGAACTTGTAAACCAAATTCCTTCATATTTTAATTTGGCTCTTATACTTTAACATGACCAGTTATAGAGCATAGCCATCATTGGGGTCGTATAACTAGGAAAAACCTTCTGGTTATATCCATCGGGATTGATTAGATCCCTTACACTTTAAGTCTATAATTGTTTCTTGTTCATTATATTCTATTTTTCAATTGTACTTTTGTTCCTAATACACGTTTAAGTGGCTAATTGATTATAGTTACTTGGTCTCCATTAAAAGTGCACAATTCCTTCTTCTATGTGCTTACTTTTGAGCTTTTAGAACCGAGATCCCATTAGAATTCCTTGTTGTTTCATTGAGGCTAACATATAGATAAGGATTTAAGGTGATTTTTTTTTGAATGCTCAACTTGGCAAAAGAAGGTATAATTTGAGAAATTCTGAGTGTGACATCCCAAGTGCTAATTAAGGCAAATGGGTATCAGATACAGATTCAGAATAACGAGTGCATGATAAAAGTTTATGCAGCGGAACAAAACCATTATAAATCCCTTACAAATATATTTAGTTTCTAATACATATATATACTGAGGTTAGAAGTGGCTATAAAATACAAAAAATAAGAGTCACTTCTTTCACTATGTTACTGGACTCATCAGAGTATAGGAACAGTCATGCATTCAGGCTTGTGGATCCACGGGATCCTGGTAGACTTCCAAGGGTAAGTCAGCATGCAGTTCCTCACTATCTTCCTCATCTAGGGGGGCATGAAAAGAGTGAGTTTCATATGTTCAGTAAAGAAAATATTATTAAATTAACATCGTAAGATTTCAAAGTTAATTATTTTATCTTACCTTTTAACTTTCTCATTTACTTATCTCACATTATGAAGAACTATTTATTTGTTAAGAAAACGATACGTTAATATAGACAACCAAATATACATCATGCAAGATAATAGAGAAAATTAAATAAATCATGAAATGCTCATATTTTTGTGTCATGCTTTGCAAAGTCGTTACAACTTCCGTCTCTGAGAGTAGATACAAATTTCCAACTACCCAAGTGAAATGACTAGATCAAAATTTAGATATGACAATTTGTTCAGGCTCATTTCCAACTTGCCAAACCATGGTACGATCTATGACCACAGTCGTATCAGCCATAATAACCCTAACAAATATCTATAGTCATGACATTATTTAGCCACGGGTGATCCCTACAAATAGTGTGACACCACTCTCGTGAGAGGGTATGTCGTCCTTCATTGGGAGCGGTGCTCTTACATCTTTCAAGACCAAATAGGAGAGGGGAAAATAGATACCCCAAAGGGCAAGGAGAACAGATACCCCTCAGAGATAAAAAGCCCATCAAGACACCTGATGCAACATACATGTCAATACATATACACTTCGGACCATATAGGCTTCATTCTACTTTTTTCTTTTTTTTTCTTTCATACTTTTACTTTCACTACTTACATGTTATATTTATTACATATAAATTCATCAAATATCTGCAATTCACATAGCATGCTCAAAAATAAGAACAATTTGATTCATCTGAATACAAAGGCATACAAAACATGCAACATAACAATCATATTAAATTAGTTTATCTAAAAATGCTCTTTAAGACGTCGAAAAAAAATACTAGATTCCTTACAAAAATCTTGATGTTTTCTCCCTCACTGTTCTCTTTTCTTTTTCTTCTTCTTTCACTAGACTACTATATTTTTCTCTCTCTCTAAACCTTTTAAAAATGGATGAATGAAAGTGTGGAAAGTAAGGGAGCGGCGAGGGAAATTTATAGAATATTGAAACTGTTAGATTCGTGCCAAGTGGAAAATTTTGGTGAAGAGAGAGGAGAAAAAAATATTCAACATGAAAAAATGAGGAAGGAGGGCCTCCTCCGTCGGTGGTGGCGGTGCACCACCCAAGGAAGCAACAGTGTATAGCTTGAAGTGGCAATGCTCTGGCCGGTGTGCTGCAGGCTAACCTGTAGGCGCACAAGTATCCTGCCGTGCACAGGGGCTAGCATGTGCATGCGCAGGGCCTCGGCGCGCTTGGCGTCTTGTCGGTAGACCCAAGGCGCACAGGGCCTATCCGCGTAGGCCTACTGGAGAGACAGTGCGCACATAGTGTGCGGTGCCTGTCTGCGCATGAGGTGACATCAAGAGAGCTTGCCTTTGCGCGATAGGATGCGCAAAAAAGTCCTGACCCCATGTCGTGCGTGTGGACTAGAAGTGCACGCTAGACGCATGTCCCTTGCTTGCATGCGTGCAGATGGCAGGTGCATGCTGTGCGCAAGTCCGGTGGCCACTGTGTGTACATGCATGCGCGTATTGTGCCCAGCACCCACGCGGGCATTCAGCCTTCTCGTGGGATTTTTCTTGCAAGATTTTCTTCCCGATTTCTCGTTTTCTGATTTTTTTCTCAATTTTTCTATTTAATTTAAATGGGTTCAAATAAAATTATTTAAAATGAAATAACATAAAATTAATTAAAATAAAATTAAATAAAAATAAAAATCAACTAAAATTATGAATTACAATAAATATCAAGCTGTGTAAATTAATTAAGGTTAACACGGCCAAATGCCCGAATAAGTAGGATTTCCAAATTATTTTAGCATAGTGATGGACTGGGTGTTACATCCCTCCCACCTTAAAAAAATTTGGTCTCCAAATTTGTCTCGAATAAGTCTGGATACTTTTTCCTCATTTCATCCTCCAACTCCTATGTCACTTCTTCCGGGGTATTATTTTGCCATCGTACCTTCACCATGGGAATTGTCTTGTTACGTAAGATCTTATCGGTCCACCTAAGGATTTCCATGGGAACCTCCTCATAGGTCATATTAGCTTGTACCTTCACCTCATCACGAGGAATAACACGAGAAGGATCAAGGTGGTACTTGTTAAACATCGAGACATCAAAGACATCATGTAGACCCGCGAACTCTCAAAATAGAGTAAGGCGGTATGCCATGGGTCCAATGCCTTCGATAATAAAAAAAGGTCCCACATAACGAGGGGTCAACTCCCTCTTTTTCCAAACTGCATCTTGCCTTTGTAGGGGTAGATTTAGGAAAACTTGATCTCTTACGGCAAATTCCAAGGGTCACTTACGATTATCGTCGTAGCTCTTTTGATGGCTTTAGGCAGTTGCTAACTTCTTGCGGATGATTGCAACCTTCTGAATGGTCTTCTGAATGAAGTCTAGTCTTAAGTGGTGTTGGTTCCTGACTTTACTCCAGCAAGTAGGGGAACGACAAAGCCTTCCATACAATGCTAAGAAGAGTTAGAAAATAATTAGGAGAAAAAGGAGGAAAAACATAAGGAAATCAAATAGGAAAACAAGAATTAGACTAGAGGCATCATAGAGTTAAGTTCTTTTTTTTTTACCTAATGCATAACGCTCAATTAGGTAGTAATTATAAAATAGATTCGTTATAAGGAGTCATATTCTTCCAACGATTCCTAAGTTTCAAACTGTGAACTAACTCAAATCACATATTTGACTTTTAATGAAATTACCTTTTTACCCTAAATAACAAAAAAATATAAAAGTACAATCTAAATTAAATATGTCCAAAAGTATATACGTGTACTTACATTAAGCGGTATTAAATCTATCTTATTCATTTGATTCAATTTTTACCATTTGTGTAATTACTAGTAATCCTTTACATATTGAATTAGGTATATATTCATTAATTTTATTTTTGGACCACTTATATTTTTCGCTTGAATTCATTGAATGAAATTTTATTTCACAATCCTTCATATATAGGAAGATCAATTAGAATTCAATTCTCAAAAAACATAAACAAAAGAGCTTAAATATTAAAATTGTGATATATTTTTAAATTATAAAATATAGGAGAAATGTAGCAATTAAATTTCTTAAGAAAATGATGAAGCTTGTTTAGAAATTAAAGCAAATGGGACAATTAGATACATATACAAATATTTTAACTTCTAATACTATACTATACTCTGTCTATTTTTACAATATAGTTTCTCAGTGAGTAGTGTAATTTGACCCACAACCTAAAACTTTCTATGTAATGTCTTCATTTACAAATTAAAAATATATACATATATATGAGGTTAATTTCTATTGTTGTTGGAAATATATTTATTTTTTGTGGTACAGTTTGAGAGAAGGATTGTGGCTAATGCTAGAACCAGATGAAGCAAAAGTTGTTGAATGCTATATGTTTAGTTTCCTTTATGAGCTCATGATAAGAATTAAAAACTTACAAGTTTGTAGTAATGCAAAAATATGTAATGAATAAAAATATGAGTTTGCAAGAAATATCTTGTCATCATTCTCTAATCACTCTCTGAGACAATGCTTTACATACCAGTTGAATTTTTTTAACTGATCTGGAATCAACAGAGGAAATGTATTAAAAAGTTCTATTGTCAAGCATTAATTTAGATGACATGGTGATGATTTATGAGACAGAAAAATACCATAACAAATTCAAAATGATTTACAAGATATAAAAAACATCATAATCGAAAAATGGAGTTAAAATAATGTAAGGGTATTCTTGATTTACAGTGAACTCTTTAAAAGAATGCTACTATGTATATGATCTAAAGTTTGTAAACAGGAAACAATTTGTTTAATCTCCAATATAGGAAGATGTTTCAAGCTAATGCTAAATCAACAAATCATCTTTACATTAAGATCCTATCATACCCGAATCACTACTCAAAAGCTTTGACCCCTAAATAAAATGAAACATAAACCACTATTATCATCACCTTTATACATTTAAGTTGTTCAGATAGGTAAGTTGAGGCACAAATTGAAGTTACCTATCCTTGTGTGAAAGTAGCTTTAGAATCTTATATTACGTTAGTCTTTTAGGAGTTCTTCTGACAACGTTTTCTCTTGGAGTTAGCACCTATCATGCAAGAGAAGGCATTGACATGCTTAAAATCCTCTTTAGTTATTAGAATCTTGGCTGTACTTGGGTCTGTAAGTAGAAGCTTAGCCACCAGGTATCCAGCAATTGACCATGTTTGGAATAACCGTGCTTGTTTCCCAATGAACCTTCCTCTTTTCGTGTGTCTTTCAGCAACTTCAACAGCTCTTGCAGCAATTTCTGGCCTTTTTATCTTTATAGCTATAATAGTAAGCCATAAAAAGTCTAATTTTAAATTCTTAAGCCGCACTGCCAACATTCCTTCATTATTACTTTATTTTATAAAGCATCAATAAGGTGCCATATCCTATTGGATCCAAGCATGACAACTCAGGAAACTTATTCCTAAATATAACTTCTACAAAGGGTCTAGAGCAATGAACAAAACATTAGTAGCAGAGAGAATATTTAAGCATAACAAACTAACCTGCCATAGTAGAGTTGGCCAAGAATCACCATTGTGGTAAGACCAAGGCCTATATTAGAAGGAAATATAGTGAGAAATGTTGAAGATAATGATGAAATAGATCATAAATAAATAATATGAGAGTAGATATCTTACGTGATTTTAGGATCACTACAAATGATTATTTGGCACATCTGACCTTCAAGAGTGGGATAACATATCTTGAATGGCATGTTTGCTCCAAAATCTGCCCATTTTGCTTTAATAAAATCAAGTATGGCGTGTGACTAATCAACTATTGCAAGACTGCTTAGAATAGACCACATGTTTCCTAGAGAAAAAATTGGAAATCCATATGTGCTGCATGTAAGTTTCCAAATAAACAACCTCCTTTATTAGGCATCCATTCCACCAACCAAGGAAAAATTTGATCTGGGTAAATGTTGAACTTATTAACTGCATCATATGAGTACTCCTCAGTCTTGTAACGATTAATCTCATTTAGTTTTCGCAAATATGTCTAATAATACTCCTTGATGTGGAATGAAAGAGCAAGTAGGCAATTATTCAGTGCCCAGATAAGATCAGCTGATCCATCTTCTGGAGTAAGCATTTCACGTGCACAAAGTAATGCAAAATAAAATAATGCATGCAAGAAAAAAAAAAGGATTAACTGGAGATACCACAAGAAAAGAAGGTAAACAAATAAGATCTCTTAGTTACCAACTTATAAATTTAAATAATAGCTAATTCATGTAGGCTAGTCTATCATATCATAATCTACTGTTTCCACCAACATGTTACAAACATACTTAATGCACAAACTAGATCTCCATGGTGTCAAACATGTAAGCTATGAACTATCTAAAAAAATATAAGCTATAAACTATACAATCTCTATCATTCTGGGGAGTTGCACCATTTGGAAGAAATAAAAAATACAATGAGCAACAATTCCAATTGTTGAACATTGTCTGAATCGACTAGAATGGAATCATATACTTATTACACCTGCTAGAAACTCATTTGAGAGGCATCAAGATATGATATCAATTTAACTCAATCTTGTCAAGTACTTAATCTTAGCTTTATTTTTAAACTACCATTATTGTTTCCCGAATTAATTTAGTTTTATAATTTCACTTCCACCATAGTTGCTACAAAAAGCCCATATTACACCATGTGCAGAATTTTTTTGTATAACCACTCTTTTGCTATAAAAATTGCAAGCACTAAAAAATAAAAAATTGAATACCATTTTAAATGAACAATAAAGACAATTTTTTCCTCGATTGAAATAAACAATTGATGAGCAAATATGGCAATTCAAATAAATGTTAGAACAAAAAATGAATCTACCCTGATGATTCCTTCATTCCACATAATAGAGTTAATTACCTCCCTTTTTACTGAGAGGGTTAGGTTTTGAAACTTACAAATGTAAATCGAATGTCAATAAAAATTGACTTGGTCTAGTACCAAGTCAGTGTTGGATGACCCTATTCTCTATTTTTTCACCATAGACAAGTTATTGTTGTTTCTCTCAATAGTATATCAATTGGCACGTAAAGAGTGACCGATGGATATGGTGGATGGTGTGGCATCGTTGTCGATCGTAGAGGAGGAGGATGGGAGCTGGGACTTAACTGAACTTGTCCCTGAACAACAAGAGTCGTATTATCTATGTTTTATAAGAAGATTCTTGATAGAAGCGGTTGTGAAGTTTGAATCGATGAGGAATACACTAGCAGACCTATGGAGGCCGATAGGGGGAGTAAATATTATAGATCTCAGTTTTGGTCGTTACTTTTATAGATTTTTATACAAAGTGGATATCCAAAGAGTGCTCAACAGAGGGTCATGAACTTTTTACAACCACTTGTTGGTTGTGCACCACCTTAGAGAGGGAGAACATCCAATTAAAGTAGCCATTGACATGAGCCTCTTTTGGGTACAGATTTACTCACTCCCACTAGGTTGGGTATCAGAGACAATGGATAGGCAGTTTGGGAACCAATTGGGGGGCTTTGTGGACTATGACATGCGTTCATCTTTTATGGCTTGGATGGGGGGTTTTCTGTGTGTTTGGGCGGCATTGATGTCTAAAAGCCTCTGTTCAGAAGAAATAGGCTCAACCTAAGAAATGGAGAATCAACATTTGCAATCTTCAAGTATGAACACTAGCCTTTATTTTGCTTCCTGTGCAGTCGGGTGGGGCATTCAAATCTTTATGCAAACTCCACATCCATTCTAGTGCGGCGCCGCTGCAGCAGGGGTGGGATGAGTCTCTCCGCGCAAATCCCCGAGGGAATCCTACTCCAATAACAGATGGTTACAGGATGAACAAGGGGGAAAACTAACAGAATCATGGGCAAATATCCCGGCAAATATCTCGGGGATAGGTGGAAGGAAGGAAGAGACGAGTATCTTGGCCGAAGTGGGAAAGAAGGGAGATTCTTCAAATTTTTATTAAAAATTATAAATTTATACATTTTATTAATTATATATTACTTATCCACTAATAATAACACAACTTATTAATAATAATATATAGAATGTATAGTTTATAGTCCGAACTATAAATATAACTTTTATAGATAATGGTGAAAGTAAAAATGATTTATCTAAAAAATATTAAACCTTTATAAATTTATATTTAATTAAATTGTAAAATTTTAAAATAATTTTTAAGAAATAAAAATTAATTTTATGTAAAACTAAAATAAAAATTTCAAATTCTGTCAATTTTTATTATTTTCTAATTCGTTTCATCTCGTAATTGAATGAAATAAGAATTTGCTGATCACCTTAATCAATAAACTGGAATTCACTTATATTTTCTTACGATTTGATAATTGATACATACCTAGTAAAAGTAACTATAGTTATTTAACTTTTCTTATCATTAGATCTTTTTTAGAACTACACACACAAACACATAGATATATATGTGTGTGTGTGCATTTAATAAATTTAAAGGGCCATTGTAACTTAATGTAATGTTAAATCACTACAAAGTTTTCAGTAAAATTTATAATAGAAAGTGGATATGATGATAATGATTGTTGTATCATATATGAGAATCAGTAAATATATATATATATATGAGAAAAAAATACTTTTTTTGCTTCTGATAACTAAAAGTTGAAAAATAAAGGAAATAAAATTATAATATTTTGTTTGGTTTAAATTTATAAATGAAAAATAATTACTATAAAAAAATAATTAATAACATAAGTTATTAATATAATGATGAGTTAGTGACTGAGAATCAAAATAGAATTTTAAAAGAAAATTAATCCTTTCTTCTTTCCTCTTTTGTGAAGAGTTCTTATGTGAAAAAAGATTTATCATTCATGAACGATAGCATAAATAATAAAAAATATTTTAGTATAAAATACAACTCTATTTCTTCTTCTTTAATATTTATCTTAATAAATAATATAAGAAAAATGCTAATTTAGATTTTTTCGCTTATTATAATTATTCTAATTAAAAGAATCTAGTCGTTACAGAATATTATTTTCGTTTAGATATGTCATGACTCTTTAGGACAAAATACAATTTCATTACTATATCTCTACCAACGCAGTCATAAGCTAAATCTTTTGATTCTATTGAATCAAATATTATAAACAAATCATAATTAATCCATATAATTACATCTAAAAATAGATAAATTTTACATTTTAATAAGATTCAGACTTGTTGTCTTCAAGAAAAATGTAAGAATCTTAACTGTTCAAACACCATGTTTATGATAATTTATGAAAATTCTTAAAAATTTCATTGTAGTGTGTGCTTAATTGTGGTAAATGAACAATTGTCACAAACTTTAATGGGGGCATTTTTTGTGCTTGAAATGCATGTTCCAATGTTAATGGATGTTAGGGGCTATTTTCACTTTTTCAATGATATCATCCTATGTTTACTTTATAAATTCTTAGCTCCTTTACTATATCCTATTTTATTGCTACATTTCTCTATTGCTCTCCCTTTTATCTCTTTTCTTTCACTTTCACTTTTCCTCAAATTTTCTTGAAAGATTTCTAACTTTTACTTTTCTAGTTGTGCAAATTAATAAAATCTATGATCTACAGCTAAGCTTATTGTATCATGCAATTAAGATGTCAAAAAGCTCTTTTCTATACTCACCTTATCCGATTGACCTAGTGCACACCTCAATCCTTATAATGTGAGTTTCAAATAAAAAAATTAAAAATTAGGTCGAGATTTTGACCTACTGTAGTTTCCTCAACTAAGGGAACCTAATAATCATGAAATGTTTCTTTCGCCTAAAAACAAAACAGGCACGTTTAGATTTAACTCAATTTAATCATGACATCACCACAAACATATAAAAAAGTTAAGAGTTTAAATTTGTTTTCCATGAAAAGGAACTACTTATTACAACCTATAGAGAATTAATTGGTATTAATTTGTAAAAGCTTTCATCCACCCCATCTGACCAACAAAAGAAAACAAAATTACTTTATAATATCATTATTGAAAGCGATGAAAATAGATAAAATACTAATAGTGAAAAATTAAATATTGAAGTTAACTTTTATAAATTAAATAAAGGATAATAATTACCTTAGTTAAGTTACAGTAATTAAAGAAAAATATAAATCTTATTTTATTCTTAATTAATTTAAAATTGAACTGAATTTGTTAAAAAAAACTGTATTTGTTATAATAGCAAAATATTCGAGAGTAATATTCTCCATTTATTAGAACTATTCAAATTAAAAGATTAAGGAATTAAAATAAATAAATAAGAATTAAATCAAATAAGTTGTAAGAAGCAAGAGTACCTTAATTTAAAGGAGTGTGTTTGCGCTTGCGAGGGGTGGTGCTAGCTTCCAACTGCAACACCATACATACCCCATTCAGTGAATAATAATAATAAAGATTTTAAAATCAAAATCTATAATGTTTAATATTTAAAAAAACTAGTTTTACTTTTTATTAAAATATAAACTTTACATCTTCAGTGAAACTTAAACTTGTAAATATTAATTAAAATACAAAAATTTTAACTACTACCATATTGTTATAATTAATTATAATTGTTAATAGCTATAATTATGAGCCGAAAAAATAGATTTTAAATATATATGAAAATAAAATTTTGTAAAATATGTAAAATAAAATATTACCTCAAGAAGGATGTTTATTTATCACAACTACAATCTAACAGAAGAAGAGAGAGTGGCAGAGAGGAAGAGAAGGATAGAGGGAAATAGAACCACAAGGCTGACAGAAGAAGAAATAGGAGGGTGATTTCTATGGAGGCTAAGCTAAAAGATGGTCTAATAATCAAACGGAAGGTAAGATTAATTCACTCTTGAAACCTGAATTAGAAATAAATATTATAAATTTCCTATATCGTGGATGATGGATTTCTTGCGAATTCTGTATGTGCATTTTGTATGATTTCGATGTGATGGTGAAGAATATTCCTGTGCGATAACTTAGTAGGGAAGTCTAAGGTAAATGGTGGATGAGACTGAGGATCATCAATTGGGTAAGGAGAAAAGAAGTCTTGCAGTAAGGACCGTGTTGATAATAATTAATTCATGTATAGCGGGTATTAGTTCCAATCTGAGTTAAGCTTGGGGGTTTAAGGATATATATGACTTGTGTTATGCAGATCGGTGAAAATCAACTAGTAGACCTCATAAGGGAACACGATGAGATCGGATACACATATATCAATAAGTAGTTGATGTGATTAAGGGCGTACAAAGGGGTAAAAATAAGGGAAATATGGAGAATAATAGGGTTGAAAGATAAATAACATACTGTGGTGCTAGGGAAACAGAAGGGAAGGAGAAGGGAGGACCCAATAGATGAAGTCTGAAGCAAATTAGAAGGGGAATACAAAAAGTGAAATGATAAAATGACATAACTAAAATCAATGTATTATTAAAATAAATAAATTACAACCTGTTCACTGGTGGTGCATGTGTGGTTGCATGTGGCCATTTATGAGGTTGTGGAACTGATTCTGGTATGATTTTAACAGTGATTTTGCATACTTATTGCTCATAGATGAACTGAAGAATTTTCAGGTGACCCATATCATTAAGTGATCAAATCAGCAAATGAGGGTGATAATAGAATAGTAATAATGATGAATGGGTATGAAAAGACTTGAATATGGAGTCATGAATGGACTGGGTAGTAGTTTGGTATACTAAAAACAACAAATGACCAAAAACTAGAGAGTAAATATTAAATAAGATTAAACTGAGACTAATCAACATCTTTCTGTATGCTGTTTTCTTTCGTGTGGTGTAAGTGTGACCTGTATTGGTCGTGGTGATGTGTATCAGCTGACTAGTGATTTGTCAACAGAGTAGACCAGATAATAGAGGGTTCAAAGGGGAGTAAATGTCCCAGATGTTTGCTGTATATGAGACAAGAAGTGTGGCAAAAAAATGAAGGCCCAGAAGGGTCGTGTCGGGTATGCTATGTGTAAGCTGTGTGTGTTATAATCTGGTGTGACCAATACAGATAGAGAGATAGATCGGCGGAGCCGAGAGTGAAATCTAATGGAAGTGAAGTTGAAGGATAATAGAGAGAAGGGGTGTAATTATGAAAAAGAAAAGTGGAGAAATAATTAGGTGAATTAAGTAGTTATGTTGAGTGATCTTTTTTATTTATATATACTATTTATGTATATATTTATTTACTCCATATTGGATGAGAAAGGATAATGTAAGTAAATAAATATATTGCAAATAAAGGAAGCCACTTGTCCATTTTATGCCCAATCTATCCATTTCTTTAGAAAAAAATTATTTAACTTTTATATCGGCAAACTAAATACATAAGAAGCTGGAAATAAAATAGTTCATCTTTATGTACTCAAACCTAAAGAAAATTTGATCTCTTCTATTATAAGACATCAAAGCTCTTTATATTAGTTGCATCTCATTGCAGTCGCTATCAATTACCTCTCATTATTTATTAAGGCATTAGTTCTCCTGATCAATTGTCAAAACATTGTATTTTTAACAGTAAATGTACGTCATTTGATTCATTCATTTGTATGAGATTAAATAATTCATTCAAGTTAAGCTCTACTTTGTTATTTGATTGACCTACAAAATTAGTCGTATTTCTCTCTAGTGGGGTATTAGTTTATACAATGTAAGTCAATACATTAACAACGATTACAACATTTACTTTTTTTTTTTTAAGAAAATGTCATCATCCATAAAAAGTAAAAACCATTTTGCTCAAGCAAGTCAACAAAAAACTTAGGCTCATGAATAAATATATATCTTTCAATAGTCCTTACTACATTTCTATCTAAGTTATGTACTATTCGATTAAACTTTTAAATCTAACTAAGAAGAAAAGAAACAAAATACAGAATGAAAACTTAAACATCCTCAAGTAACAACCCAAACTTTAGAAAAATATTCATCAAGTATAAAATTTATATCTAATACCTTTAATAAGGGTCTTATTATAGGTAGAAATTAAACAATAGATGATATAATTTTAGTGGTTGATTCAGACTGTCACAAAAGTTGAAATGTTGCTAGGTTATTGCAAGAAATAGAGGAACTCATGTGTCCATTTTGTGCCCACCCTATCTATTTCTTTACTTGAAAAAAAAAGTTGTTTAACTATTGTATCAACAAAACGGAGTACCAAAAAAAATTAAAATAAAATAGTTTATCTTTGTCTTAAAACCTAAAGAAAATTTGATCTACTTTGTTGCAAAATACAAAAGCTTTTATCTTTGTGTTGGTTGCATTTAATTGTTGTCACCATCAATCGCCTCTAATTATTCACTGAAGCATCAATTCTCATAAGTGGTCATCAAACACTACATTTTAAACAATAAATATACATAATTAAATTTACTTATTTATTATAAAATTAAATAATTAATTCAAATTAGGTTCTACTTTATTATTTGATTAAAGTGTAAATTTAGTAGTATTTGTTTTTAGTGCTGAATCAACTATAATTTTTTTAAGGAAAAATCATTATTCATTAACAATTAAAAACATCATGTTCAAGTAAATGACCAAAACCATCATGCTCAAGTAACTGAAGTAAAAACTGAGGAGGTTCATGAACAATTATCTATCTTTCAGAAGTCTTTACTCATCTCTAGCTAAGCTATGTATTATTCTTATAATCCTTTTGAATCCAACTAAGAAGAAAGGAAACAAAATGCAAAATGAAAGCTTAAAAATCCTCAAGTAATAACCTAAACTCAGAGAAATATTCACCAAGTATAAAATTTGTATTTGGTACAAAATTTACCATATAGCTAAGTAAAACAAAATCTATACTAGATTAAATTTTAGGACAAAAATTTTGTCTCTTAGTATGATGTAACATTAAAAAAAAAGACTAAAACCTTAAGATTTAGATGTAACACTGTAGTTTTAGAGCATTATTAAGACCTAGTCCATGCTTGAAACCTCATAGTTGTCTTAAGATAGGTCTAGAGCATGAGAACAATTTTAAAACCCTACACAACCTTTTGGCCAAGCTATCTTGTAACCTCATAGGTATCTCAAAATAACTCAAGAAGCAAAAAGTTTCCTTATCCTCAACTACCCGTGAACTTTAGCATTGTTTATCCCAAATTAGGTAAGCAGTCCTGAAGCACCGCACAAGGACCCATGAGTTTCCCAACTTTGTGTTAATTTAAAGGAGTGCGCTTGCATTTGCGAGGGGTGGTGCTTGTTTCCAACTGCATCAACATGCATACCACATTTAGTGAAAAATAATAATAATAATAATAAAGATTTTAAAATCAAAATCTACAATGTTTAATATTTTAAAAAAATAGTTTTACTTTTTATTAAAATGTTAAATTTACATCTTCAGTGAAACTTAAACTCGTAAATATTAAATAAAATACAAAAGTTTTAACTATTACTATATTGTTATAATTCATTATAATTGTTAATAGCTACAATTATGTAGTCGGCACAATAGATTTTCAATTAAGTAAAACTCATATTGTATAATTCTACAAATTTAAATTAGTTAAAATTTTCAAAAAATCCATAAGAGAAAAATATATATATGAAAATAAAATTTTACAAAATATATAAAATAAAATATTACCTTAAGAAGGATTTTTATTTTTTCCTTCATCAATGTGAATTCATTTTTGATTGCATCCAATGCCACTACGGACCTTTTTAAAAAAAAATTAAAAAAAGTAAAAAAAAAACACAAAAAAGAGATATGCTACTTGATTTATGACGTCATTGCAATCCCCATCAATCATCTCTCATTATTTATTAAAGCATCAGTTCTGCCCATCAATCGTCAAATACTATATTTTTAACAGTAAATGTACATTATTTTATTTATTCATTTGTATGAGATTAAATAATTCATTCAATTTAAGTTCTACTTTGTTATTTGATTGACCTACAAAAGTAGTCGTATTTCTTACTAGTAAGGTATTAGTTTATATAATGTAAGTCAATACAATAACATTGATTACAACATTTAATTTTTTGTATGAAAAAATTATCATCCATTAACAGTATAAACCATTTTGCTCAAGTAAGTCAACAAAAAACTTAGGCTCATAAATAAATATATATCTTTTAATAGTCCGTACTACATTTCTAGCTAAGTTTTTAACTATTTGATTAAACTTTTAAATCTAACTAAGAAGAAAAGAAATAAAATACAGAATGAAAGCTTAAACATCCTCAAGTAACAAGCAAAACTTTAGAAAAATATTCATCAAGTATAAAATTTGTACCTGGTACCTGTAAAAATCGTCCTATTACAGCTAAAAATTAGATAATAAACGATATAATTTTAGTAGTTGATTCAGACTATCACAAAAGTTGAATTGTTGCTAGGTAATATGCGACAAATAGAGGAACTCATGTGTCCATTTCATGCCCACCCTATCTATTTCTTACTTGAAAAAAAAAAGTTGTTTTAACTTTTGTATCAACAAAAAGGAGTACCAAAAAAATATAAAAAGAAAATAGTTCATCTTTGCTTTAAAACCTAAAGAAAATGTGATCTACATTTTTACAAGATACCAAAGCTTTTATTTTTGTGTTGGTTACATTTCATTGTTGTCACCATCAATCACCTCTCATTATTCACTGAAGTGTCAGTTCTCATAATTAGTCATCAAATACTATATTTTAAACAATAAATGTACATCATTCGATTCACTTATTTATTATAATATTAAATAATTCATTCAAATTTGATTTGATTTTATTATTTGATTGAACTATAAATTTAGTAGTATCTATTTTTAATATTGAATCAACTTATACAATGGAAGTCAATACAATAGCATCCAATATAACATTATTTCTTTTAAGATAAAATCATTATTAATTAACAATAAAAACCATCATGCTCAACTAAATGAAGCAAAAACTGAGGAGGTTCATAAACAATTATCTATCTTTCAGAAGTCCTTACTCATCTCTAACTAAGCCATGTATTATTCTTATTATAATTTTGAATCCAACTAAGAAAGGAAACAAAATGCAAAATGAATAAATTTAAATAAGTTTAAAATATATGAAATTTAGTTTGATAAGTTATGCGAATAGTTTGTTAAAAATTTTAATACTTTATTCTAGTTAATATATTTAAAAATATTTTTAACATATTATTGAAATATAAGTATCTCTTATAATATTACCTGGAGGAGTAAAAATATATAATATATATAATTTATTAATATATAAACAGGTTCATGAACTTGTAAACCAAATTCCTTCATATTTGAATTTGGCTCTTATACTTTAACATTTTGGGACCATATTAAAATATGAAAAGAAAATTTTATTAATTAATAAAGATGAAAATGAAGATGGTATCTATATACATATATATATATATATTTATGAATAAATATGATAGAATCAAGAAGGTGCAAAGGGGAAAGGTTGGAAACTTCAAAGAAGATACTTATGATTGAGAATTATATAAATATATAATGTGTGTGTGTCTACATATATATATATATAACCTCTACATATATATACATATAACCTTCTCAATTTATAAATATATATATGTGTGTGCATGTGTATATAGATAATGTTTGTACGTATATCACGATACTAATTGTGCTAAATATAATAATAATAAATTAACAATTTTATAATCATATAATATATTTTTATAGATATAGATAATTAATGTTGTTGTATGTGCGTATCGGGTAGCAGCTTCGTTGAAGCGTTTATCTGGCTGCCTTTGACGAAGGATGTGAAGATCGCCGTCAGGACAGAATTCAGTGAGTAAACACGACCACCAATCACAAATGAATTTCATACTTATTGATGCCACTTATGATTGCTCATACACTATCATATTTATGAATTATATGTTTATATTTATATACATACACGTGTCAAAGCATCTGATGAAAAGAGTAAGGAAGGGTAAACTTTTATACATAATTGACGGCGTCATAAATCAAATCAATTAATGAATATAGTAAATGAATTTTATACTTATTTTTTATTGTACATATTATTCATATTATTCTTTCCTGAGTTTTTTTTTAAATTGTTTAAAATTTTTTATAGAAAAGATGCATAGGCAGTGAATGGAACCAAACATGAATTCTCAGTAATGAAGGAAAATTTATTTTATAAAATTTATTTTCATATATATCTTTTTCTCTTGCAGATTTCATAAAAAAATTAATTGAATTTAAATTTACAGATTATTATAGTATAAAATATTCTACATTTTTAACTAATATTAAACTTATAAATTTTAAATAAAACATAAGAGTTTTAACTACTATCATATTGTTATAATTAATTATAATTATCAATGTCTATAATTATGTAGTGGGCAAAATAGTTTTTCAATGAAATAAAACTCATGCTGTAAAAGTATGCAAATTTAAATTCAGTTAAAATTTTCACAAAGTCCAAAAGAAAAAGATATCCATGGAAATAAAATTTTATAGCATATATAAAAACAATATTAACTTAAGAAGGGTTTTCATTTTTTCCTTCACTAATGAGAATTTGTGTTTGATTGCATCTAATTCTTCGATGCACTTTTTTATTCAAAAAAAAGAAATTTTATTTTTAAAAAAACTCAGCAAAAAGATATATAAGTAATATCTGCAATAAAAAAATAAGTATAAAATTTATTTACTACATGAATATATATAAACTGTTAATTGAGTTATGATGTCAATTGTATATAAAAGCTTACTCTTCCTTACTCTTTTTATCAAATGCCTTGATGAATTCCTCACATTTCAATGCCATTTGACAACCATGAAGGCTGCAATTAATATCAGCTAATTATTTTTTAAAAAACAAAAATTGGGTACATCTATTAATTCAGTGATATCCATCAATCATAACATAATACAAATAATCTTCAAGTAAGAATACATATAAAAATACAATTTGACTCGAGATTAGTTAAGTGATACACACTAATTACAATACAATACAAATAACTTTCAAATGATGACACATATAAAAATACAATCTGACTCAAACTTATAATCTCTTGTAAAAGAAGAAACACATCAACTATTAAACTAATTATTTAATTAATTAAGTATACGCATATATAGTGAATTAAATTAATAATTATTTATCTTTTGGGTAGATATCTAAGTACTTTTATCCTTATCTATAAGAGTATGAGTTCAAATCAGACTATACATCTCATGATATATCATTTAACTATTAAAATATACGAATTTTTACTAGTAAAAATTGTACTTGAGAATTTTTATTATTAAATATATATTATAAGATCAATAATGACATGCATAAATACTCTAAATTAAAAAGTTTTGAGCTATGATGATTAGTATCACTTGTATACCTTGAGGAGGCTCCTTTAATCTTGATGCAAAGTGCATAAATCTTAGGAAAATCCATTTAAGATAATTTATCCCTGCGAATTAAGAGAAAAAGATCAAATAGCTAAAACCCATCAATTAATCAAATATGGTTAATAACTACTCAAATCTATATCGAGATATATATTATTTATAAATACAAATCTTTATCCATGTCTAATAAGGTTATTTCAAATTCAACCATGAAGGTGGAAAGCAAATCATAGAAATAATTTGGACCACAACACTAGAATCTTCTTTCATTTCATACATTGCTGCAAGAAAGTGATTTACCATATCCTTTTAAAAAATTGAATGTAAATCAATCAACAACATTGATATATATACATGATTGGTAAACAAATAAGAGAAAAATAGATCAGTTGTTAAGCACTAAACCTCTTGTTCCATCAAGTGGATCATGTAGAGGATTTGTTAAGCATTATTTCCCTATTTTTTTATTTCCTATCCCTCTCCCGTTCTCATGCTTTCAATTCTCCTCCTACATTTCTAGCATATCTCCTTTGTCCTCTCCTCATAGCTGTCCACACAATAATTTCATCATTTCATCTGATCTTCTATTTATCTTTAGATCTCACTCTCCATTTTTTTGGTTTTTACTACTGGTTCTAATTTGATTTCAAGAAAATTTCCCTATTCCCATATCAGCTCATTTCTTCCCAAAAATATCTTAAATAATTTAGAAGATAAATTCCACTTTAGTGGTGAGAGTCAAATTTCACTCGTCTTTCTTCTCAATGATGACGTTAATATGATTGATGGATTCCTCCCTTGTTCTGTTCCCGATTCCACCGCTAGCTGATTAATCTGATTGAAGAAATCGCACAAAAACTTCCTCTCAGTTACCCTAGCTATGAATTTTCTTCCTCTCCCTCTTCTCCTGCAGCTCGACGTCCTCTTTTAAAGTGAAGGAGGAACCATTAGAACCATTGAAGATGGCAACGAAATCCAAAAATTAAATAGAGATTACAAAATAGATATTGATAATGATGCATAATCAATATTTTTACTTTTAATAATTAAGGGAAAAACTAATAACATCTTCTTAAATATAATTATATATTTTTTTATTTACTTTTTTAAAAGAAGATTTTTATCTCTTTAATTGCTTAAGTAGTACTCAAATTTTTAAAATTTAAAGACTAATGAAGAAAAGAAATCTTTAAACTTTGATTTCTAATAAGCATTCAATTCTCTATATTTAGATATTCTTAATGTCTAATCTTATAATAGTTTTTTTTAGAGATAACATAATGAAAATAATATTAAAATTCTAAAATATTTGATTACATAAGTTCAAAATAATGAAAATAAGATTTTTATCCCTTTAATTTTTAAATTTTAAAGACTAATATAGAAAGAAATCTCTAAATTTTGACTCCTAGTAAGTATTGAATTCTCTATCTTTAGATAATTTTTAAGTATAATCTTGCAATAATTCTTTTAAAGACTTTAGAATGAAAAATAATGTTAAAACTCTAAAATAATTTATTATATAAGTTTAAAAGTAGATTATCACACTTCTATTTTATTTCTTTCTTGATGCTTTTGGCTTTTTTTTCATTCTTTCTTTAATGCTATGATTTATATTTATAATGTAATATTTAGATAGAAAACAATAAGATAGTTCTTCTTTTATAAAATTAGTTCTATTAATTTCTTTACCACAATGCAATTTCTTCATAATCTTATCCTCACATTTGTTATTGTATTACGATCTGATCAATTTTAGGTGATCTAGAAATATAAGAAGAGTTAGAAAATACTTAGGAGAAAGAGGAGGAAAAAATATGGAAATGAAATAGGAAAACAATAGCTAAACTAGAGGCATTATAGAGGTAAGTTCTCTTTTTTTTTTCCTAATGCATAACGCACAATAAGATAGTAATTATAAAGTAGATTCGTTATAAGAAGTCATATTCTTCCAATGATTCCTAAGTTTTAGACCGCGAACTAACTCAAATCACATATTTGACTTTCTATGAAATTACCTCTTTAACCTATAAAATAAAAAAACATAAAATGACAATCTAAATTAAATACGTCTAAAAGTATATAAGTGTATTTAAATTAAGCAGTATTAAATCTATCTTGTTCACTTGATTCTATTTTTACTTTTTGTGTAATTACTAGTAATCCTTTACATGTTGAATTAGCATTAATTTTATTTTTGAACCACTTATATTTTTAGCTTGAATTCATTGAATGAAATTTTATTTCATAATCCTTCATATATAGGAAGATCAACTAGAATTCAGTTCTCAAAAAAAATAAATAAGAGAGTTTAAATATTAAAATTGTGATATATTGTTAAATTGTAAAATATGGGAGAAATATAGCAATTAAATTTCTTAAAAAAATGATGAAGCTTGTTTAGAAATTAAAGCAAATGGGACAATTCGATACTTTCACAAATATTTTAACTTTTAATACTATACTATACTATACTATATCTATATGTAAGAGAAGGCTTTGACAAGCTCAAAATTCTCTTCAGTTATCAGAATTTTGGCTGCACTTGGGTATGCAAGTAGAAGCTTAGCCACAAGGTATCTAACAATTTCCATGTCTTGAATAACCGTGCTTGCTTCCCGATGAACCTTCCTTTTTTCATGTCATAGTATTAAGGCCACTTGTCTGTTGATTTGCATCTTTCAACAACTTCAACAGCTCTTGTAGTGATTTCTGGTCTTTTTATCTTTATGGATGCAATAGTAAGCTGTAAAAAGTCCATTTTTAAAGTCTTAAGCTGCACTACCAACATTCCTTCATTATTGCTTTATTTTATAAAGCATCAACAAGGTGCCATATCTTATTAGATTCAAGCATGACAACTCAGGAAACTTATACCTAAATATAACTTCTACAAAAGGTTCTTTGGAGTAATGAACAAAACATTAGTAGCAGAGAGAATATTTAAGCATAACAAACTAACCTGCCATAATGAGTTGGCTAAGAACCACCATTGTGGTAAGACCAAGACCTGTATTAGAAGGAAATGTGGTGAGAAATGTTGAAGATAATGAAGAAATAGATCATAAATAAATCATACAAGAGTAGATATCTTATGTGTTCTTAAAATCACTACTAGTGATTATTTGCCACTCCTCACCTACAAGAGGGGGATAACATATCTTTAATGGCATGTCTGCTATCAAATCTTCCCATTTCACTTCAATAAGATCAAGTATGGCATGTGACTAATCAGCTGTTGCCAGACTACTAACAATAGACCATATGTGCTACTTGTAAGTTTCCAATTAGATAACCTCCTTTCTTAGGCATCCATTCCACCAACCGAGGAGAAATTTGATCTAGGTAAATGTTGAATTTATTAGCTGCATCATATGAGTACTCCTAAGTTTTGTAATGATAAATCTCATTCAATTTTGCAAATCAATCTAATAATATTCCTTGATGTGGAATGAAAGAGCAAATAGGCGATTATTCAGTGCCCAAATAAGATCAACTAATCTATCTTCTAGAGCAAGCATTTCACATGCACAGAGTAAGGCAAAATAAAATATTGCCTGCAAGAAAAAAATTAGATTAACTGGAGATACCGCAAGAAAAAAAGGTAAACAAATAAGATCTCTTAGTTACAAACCTATAAATTTAAATAATAGCTTATTCATGTAGGTTAGTGAGTCAAATCATAATCTGTTGTTTCTGCAAACATGTTACAAGCATACTTAATGCACAAACCAGATCTCAATAGTGTCAAACATGTAAGCTATGAACTATCTTAAAAAATATAAGCTATAAACTATACAATCTCCATCATTTTGGGGAGTTGCACCATTCGAAAGCAACACAAAATACAATGAATAATAATACTAATAGTTGAACATTTTTTGAATTGACAAGACTAGAATCATGTACTTATTACACCTGCCAAAAACTCACTTGAGAAGCACCAAGATATGATATCAATTTAACTCAAGTTTGTCAAGTACTTAAACCTTGCTTTATTTTCAAACTTTCACTATTGTTTCCAAAATTGATTTAGTTTTATAATTTCACTTCCAACATAGTTGCTGCAAAAAGCCCCTATTACACCATGAGCAGAATTATTCTGTACAACCTCTATTTTGGTACGAAAGTCACAAGCTCCAATAAATCAAAAATTGAATTCCAAATGTCCATTACCATTTCAAATGAACCATAAAGGCAATTTTTTCCTTACTCGAAATAGACAATTGACGAGCACATATGGCTATTCAAACAACTGTTAGAACAAAAAATGAATCTACCTTGACGATTCCTTCATTCCACATAATAGAGTTAATTACCTCCCCTTTTACTGAGAGGGTTAGGTTTTGAAACTTATAAATGTAAATAAAATGTAAATAAGAAATGACTTGATCTAGTACTAAGTTAGTGTTGGATGACTATCTTCTCCATTTACTGTGTTTGGTTGCAAGAGGTATTATTTCCAGCAATGAGACCTTTTTGCACCATAGACAAGTTATTGTTGTTTCTCTCAATAGTCTGTCAATTGGCAGGTAAAGGTGACCGATGGATATGGTGGATGGCGTGACATCGTTGTCGATTGCAGGGAGGAGGATGGGGGCTGGGACTTAACTGAACTTTTCCTTGACCAGCAAAAGTCGTATGACCTTTATTTGGTAGGAAGATTCTTGATGGAAGCGGCTATAAAGTTTGAACCGATGAAGAATACACTGGCAGACTTGTGGGGGCCGATAGGGAGAGTAAATATTATAGATCTTAGTTCTGGTCATTACTTATACAGATTTTTTTACAAAGTGGATTTCCAAAGAATGTTTAACAGAGAGCCATGGACTTTTAACAACTGCTTGTTTGTTTTGTACCGCCTTAGGGAGGGAGAACATCCAATGAAAGTAGCCATTAACACGAGCCTCTTCTCACTCACTCCTACTGGGTTGTGTATCATAGACAATGGCTAGGTAATTTTGGAACCTGTTGCGGGGCTTTGTGGATTATGACACATGTTCATCTTCTATAGTTGGGATGGGAGGTTTTTTGCAGGTTGGGGTGGCCATTGATGTTCAAAAGCCTTTGTTCAAAAGAAAGAGGCTCAACTTGAGAAATGTGGAATCAACATTTGTTTAAATTTGTTTTCCATGAAAAAGGAATACTTATTACAACCTATAGAGAATTTATTGGTATTGATTTTTAGAAGCTTTCATCCACCCCATCTGCCCAACAAAAGAAAACATAATTACTTTATAATATTGTTATTGAAAGCGATGAAAATAGATAAAATACTAATAGTGAAAAATTAAATATTGATATCAGCTAATTATTTTTTAAAATAAAAATGGTATAAATCTATTGATTAAGTGTTATGCATCAATCATAGTGTAATAGAAATAATCTCCAAGTATGTACACACGTAAAAGTGTAGTTTGACTCGAGATTAATTAGGTGATATTATAACACCCAGGCCCAGGTAAGCAACCCAGCTCATCTACTTTAAAATAATAATAATAATAATAACTACAACAATAACAACAACAATAACTAGAAGCAAAAAGCAACAACGTCATGTTAATAAACCTTAAAATGACACCATTCTAATTAAAAAAAAATGATTTAACAGTAAAGATTTCTTTTCCCAATTCGATGACCTTGATTTAATCTAGATTGCTATAAATAGGAAATACATCTAAAAAAAAAGAAGAAACCCAAAGAGAGAGGAAGGCTACTGACAGTAGGAGGGAGTGGCAGAGAGGAAGAGAAGGAGAGGTTAAGAGAGCAGCAAGGCTGATAGAAGAAGAAATAGGAGGGTGATTTTCGTGAAGGCTAAGCTAAAAGATGGGCGAATCATCCAATGGAAGGTAAGATCAATTCACTCTTGAAACCCGAATTAGAAATGAGTATTATAAATATCCTATATCATGGATATAGATTTTTAGCAAGTTTTGTATGTGCATTTCGTATGATTTCGATGTGATGGTGAAGAATATTCTTGTGCTTTAACTTAGTAGGGAAGTCTAAGGTAAATGGTGGATGAGAATGGGAATCATAAATTGGGTACAGGAGAAAATAAGTCTTGCAGTAAGGACAATTTTGATAGTAATTAATTCATGTATAGTGGGTATTAGTTTCAATCTGAGTTAATTTTGGGGGTTTAGGGATAGATCAAACTTGTGCTATACAGATCGGTAAAAATCAACTAGTAGACCTCATAAGGGAACATGATGAGATCGGATACACATATATCAATAAGTAATTGATACGATTAAGGGCCTATAAAGTGGTGGAAATAAGGAAAATATGGAGAACAATAGGGTTGAAAGATTAATTACATACCGTGGTGCTAGGGAAACAGAAGGAAAGGTGAAAGGAGGATCCAATATATGAAGTTTGAAGCAAACTAGAAGGAGAATGTAGAAAGGGAAATGATAAAATGGCATAACTGAAATCAATGTATTGTCAAAATAAATAAACTACAACTTGTTCACTGGTGGTGTGTATGTGGTTGCGTGTGGCCATTTATGAGGTCGTGGAACTAATTCTGGTATGAGTTCAACAGTGATTTTGCATACTTATTGCTCATAGATGAACTAAAAAATTTTCAGGTGACCTATATCATTAAGTGACCAAATCAGCAAATGAGGGTGATAATAGAATAGTAATAATGATGAATGGGTATGAAAGGAGTTGAATATGGAGTCGTGAATGGACTAGGTAGTAGTGTGGTATACTGAGAACAACAAATGACCAAAAACTAGAATAAGATTAAACTGTGACTAACCCACATCTGTCTGTATGCTATTTCCTTTCGTGTGGTGTGAGTGTGGCCTGTATTGATCGTGGTGATGTGTATCAGCTTACTAGTGATTAGTCAATAGAGTAGACAAGACAATAGAGGGTTCGAAGGGGAGTAAATATTCCAGATGTATGTTGTATATGAGATAAGAATGTGGCTGAGAAATAAAGGCCCAAAAGGGCCGTGTCGAGTATGCTAAGTGAAAGCTGCGTGTGTTTGTGTGTGTGGCTCTCATGGTCGTTGTGTGCGTGTTATTATCTGGTGAAAATGCAAGTATGCTAAAGATGGATCATTTTATTTAATTTGCATAATCTGTTATGGAGATTGAAATGACTGAAATTGGCTGAAAAAAAGAGAGAAGTGATTGAAATTGGCTGGAAAAAAGAGAAAAAGACAGGAAATCTGCAAGTGAGAAAAAAAATCAAAATCGAGAAGTTGCAGGTTGGAGTGGAAGCACAGAGTTGTTGTTATAAATCTTCATGATACAAGGGTACTAAGTTAGAGAAATGGATAGGTGCTGGGCTGAGTATGAGATAGACCTGAGAATGATTTGGGTGAGGGAAGTCCTTGAGGAAAAATGGGGAATTTCTCTACATCTATTTCAATTCTGTTGGTTTAAGTTTAAATTGATTTTACTAGGCTGTGTAGCTCATTCCTTTATTATATTATAGAAACGGTTAAGTAGGAAGAAACTCAAGAACCTCTGGAGCGTAGCCATGAGCTAGAATTTATGCAGAACTAACATTAAACTTTGGTGGATTAATAATTAATATTATCATTTCTGTTAGTTTGTTGTATTTACTGCTTGTCAGGTGAGATTAGACACAACTATGGGAGCCCCTTTTTTTGTATGATAGTTGAGTTGAGAATATAGCCTAATATGTTCTCAAAATAGAGGGGATAGAAGGATGTACACTGATGAGATGATAGATGTTTGAAAGAATAGACATATGATATTCTATATACTTGTAATGAGTGTTGTTGCAAGTGAACTCTCAGTTGTGTTAAAGTGTAAATCGTCAATATAGAAAGAATGAATAAATACTTTAGTGACATTGAGTCTTATAGAAAATGTGGGATGTTATCTATACACTAATTGCAGTACAATACAAGTAACTTTCAAATAATGACACACGAAAGTATAAAATGAGTCGAACTTATGATTTCTTGTAAAAGAAGAAATGCATCAACTATTCAACTAATTAAATAATTAATTAAGTACACACATATACTAAATAAATATATATATATCCTGCTAATAGATATTTGGTTAATTAAATTATTAATTATTTATCTATTAGGTGGATATTTATGTACTTTTATCCTTATCTATAAGAGTATGAATTCAAATTAGATTATACATCTCGGGACATTTCATTTACTGATTAAATTGTATGAATTTTTACTAACAAAACTTGTACTTGAGAATTTTTATTATTAAATGTATATTATAAGATCAACAATAACACACATAAATACTCCAAATTAAAGAGTTTTGAGCTGTGATGATTAGTATTAATTATATACCTTGAGGAGGCTCCTTTAATCTTGAAGCAAACTTCACAAATTCTAGGAAAATGTGCATTAGATACTTTGTCTCTGCAAAATAAGAGAAGAAGACCAAATAATTAAAACCGATTAACTAGTCAAACGTTGTTAATAACTACTCAGATCTATATCGAGATATATATTATATATACATATAAAGATTTAATCATGTCTGATAAGGTGATTTTAGATTCAACTACGAAGGTGGAGAGCATATCAGAGAAATAATTAGGACCGCAACCAAGTACTCCTTTCATTTCATATGATATTCCAAAAAGTGATCTACCCTACCCTTTAAAAAAAATCAAATGCAAATCAATCAATGATATCGATATATATACCTGATTGGTAAACAGATAAGAAAAAAATAAATAAGATGTTAAGCACTAAACCTCTTGTTCCATTGAGTGGATCATGCCAAGGAGCTGCGTGCTTCGATCCTTCCAATTCGAAACGATTGGAGAAGAGAAAAATGATTTTGCTGAGAGATGGGAGTTTTTTTTTTTTTTCCGAATTTACAGTGCTCATCGAAGTGGCAGAGAGTTATAATGAGTTTAGTACTTATAATAAATTGTTAATAATCTAGGTCTTTTTTAGTGATTGATATTTAGGTTATCAATATTCTATGCATTAATGAACTTGTATATTTTTGTATTTTGTGTTCCGAGTTTGGATTAATCTTGTCAACAATTTTATGAGAAAAAATATTTTCTTTAAAAAAAAAACAGGAGTTTAATTTAATCCATTTATAATATTGTATAAATGACAAAGATGGTTTTTCCCCAAATAAATTACTTCAACTGATAAAAGGCATTATATTGACACCTTTGAGAATGGTTAATTGCTGCTAAAAATTAGACAATATAAAGTTTACTAGCAGATTTATATTGTTACTAAAAATCAAAATGCCACAAAGTAAATTTGTAGCAAATAGAAGAAACCACGTATCCATTTCATGCACAACCTCTCCATTTCTTTATGTGAAAAAAAAAAATATTTAACTTTATATTGACAAAAAGAAGTATAAAAGAAACATAAAATAAAATAGTTTATCTTTATGTTCAAAACCTAAAGAAAATTCAATTCCTTATCAGTCGTTAAATACTGTATTTTAAATAGTAAATTTACATTCATTAATTCACTCATTTGTATGAGATTAAATTATTTATCCAAGTTAAATCATACCTTATTAATTGACTAAACTATAAATTTAGCCGTATTTCTTTCTAGTACTGTATAAGTCAGTTAACAATGTAAGTTAGGGCAATAACACCCAAACAACATATACTTTTTCCTTTTAAAAAAATCATGGATAAAATTCAATTTGCTTAAGCAAGTGAACAAAAACCTGAGACTCATGAACAAGTATATATCTTTTAAAAGTCTTTGCTACATTAGTAGCTATGTTATATACTATCTTATTACACTTTTACATCCAATTAAGAAGAATAAAAACAAAATGTGGAATGAAAGTTACTTTTAAATCTAACTAAAAATTAGATAATAAACGACACAATTTTAGTGGGTGATAGAGGTTGTTATAAAAGTCAAAATATCGCTAAGTAAATAAATATACAATAAATAGAGGAAGCCACTTGTCCATTTCATGCACAATCTATCCATTTCTTTGGAAAAAAATTATTTAACTTTTATATCGGCAAAATAAATACATAAGAAGCTGGAAATAAAATAGTTCATCTTTATGCACTCAAACCTAAAGAAAATTTGATCTCTTCTATTATAAGACATCAAAGCTTCTATCTTTGTATTAGTTTCATCTCATTGTAATCGCCATCGATCACCTCTCATTATTTATTAAAACATCAGTTCTCCTAATCAATTGTCAAAACAATGTATTTTTAAAACTAAATGTACGTCATTTGATTCATTCATTTGTATGAGATTACATAATTCATTCAAGTTAAGTTCTACTTTGTTATTTAATTGACCTAAAAAAATAGTCGTATTTCTTTCTAGTACGGTGTTAATTTATTCAATGTAAGTCAATACAATAACAACGATTACATTTACTTTTTTTAAAAGAAAATGTCATCATCCATAAACAATAAAAACCATTTTCCTCAAGCGA
This sequence comes from Carica papaya, assembly GCF_054855325.1. Lineage (NCBI taxonomy): Eukaryota > Viridiplantae > Streptophyta > Magnoliopsida > Brassicales > Caricaceae > Carica > Carica papaya. Next base: position 18,176,829 of record NC_142317.1, read on the forward strand.
GTCAACAAAAAAACTTAGGCTCATGAAGAAATATATATCTTTCAATAGTCCTTACTGCATTTCTAGCTAAGTTATGTTTTATTCGATTAAACTTTTAAATCTAACTAAGAAGAAAAGAAACAAAATACATAATGAAATCTTAAACATCCTCAAGTAACAACCCAAACTTTCAAAAAAATTCATCAAGTATAAAATTTGTATCTAGTACTTTTAATAAGGGTCATATTACAGGTAGAAATTAGACAATAAACGATATAATTTTAGTGGTTGATTCAGATTGTCACAAAAATTGAAATGTTGCTAGGTAATATGCAAGAAATAGAGGAACTCATATGTCTATTTCATGCCCACCCTATCTATTTCTTTACTTGAAAAAAGTAGTTGTTTAACTATTGTATCAACAAAAAGGAGTACAAAAAAAATTAAAATAAAATAGTTCATCTTTGTCTTAAAACTTAAAGAAAATGTGATTTACTTTATTGCAAGATACCAAAGCTTTTATTTTTCTATTTGCTGCATTTCATTGCAGTCACCATCAGTCGCCTCTCATTATTCCCTAAAGTGTTAGTTCTCATAATTGGTCATCAAATACTATAGTTTAAACAATAAATATACATCATTCGATATAATTATTTATTATAATATTATATAATTCATTCAAATTAGGTTCTATTTTATTATTTGATTGAGCTATAAATTTAGTAGTATCTATTTTTAATACTAAATCAACTTATATAATGGAAGTCAATATAATAGCATCCAATATAACATTATTTCTTTTAAGATAAAATCCTTATTCATTAACAATAAAAACCATCATGCTCAAGTATATGACCAAAACAATCATGCTCAAGTGAAGCAAAAACTAAAAAGGTTCATAAACAATTATCTATCTTTCAAAAGTCCGTACTCATCTCTAGCTAAGTTATATATTATTCTTATTATACTTTTGAATCCAACTAAGAAAGGAAACAAAATGCAAAATAAAAGTTTAAACATCCTCAAGTATAAACCTAAACTCAGAGAAATATTCATGAAGTATAAAATTTATACATGGTACAAAATTTTCCATATAACTAAATAAAACAAAATCCATACTAGATTAAATTTTAGGACAAAAAATTTGTATCTTGGTGCAACATAACATTAAGAAAAAAAAGAAATGACTATAACCTTAAGATTTAGATGAAATACTAAAATTTTAGATCTTTATTAAGACCTAATACATGCTTGAAACCATCTTAAGATAGTTCTAGAACGCGAGAACAATTTTAAAACCCTACACAACCTTTTAGCAAAGCTATCTTGTAACCTCATAGGTATCTCAAAATAGCTCTAGAAGCCAAAAGTTTCCTTATCCTCAACTACCCTTAAACCTTAACATTGTTTATCCCAAATTAGGTAAGCAGTAATGGAGCACTACACAAGAACCCATGTAACATCCTGCCCATCACTATAGTAAAATGATTTGAAAACTCTATTTATTTGAGACTTTGGCCGCTTTAAACTTAATTAACTTATGCTGTTTAATATTTCTCGTGATTCCTAATTTTCATTTATTTTTATTTTTATTAATTATTATTCAAATTTTATTTTATTTTAAATTATTTTACATATTTTAAATTATTTTATTTTATTATAAATTAAAAATTTAGAAAAAATTGAAAAATGGCAAAATGGGAAAAATTATTGTGGTAAAAATCCGGTGAGAGGGCGGTTTGACCACGCGGGTGATGGGCACTGTGCGTGCGCGCATGTGCAAAAAGTGGTTACGAGGCGTACACACAGCGCGCACGTCCTATTTGTACACCAGCACGTGCGCGCACGTCCCCTCCGCATGTACGCGCGTACGGGACGTGCACACTATCTACACGCCAGCGTGCATGTTCCTCTCTGTGTGCAGACATGCACACATGGGACGTGCGCACAACATGCACATCTCATCCACACGCATGGCGCGGGGTCACCTCGCACACGGACCAGGCATCGTACACTGTGTGCAGGCTGTCGCGTAGTAAGCCAACGCAGACAGGCCTTGTGCGCCTGGGGCTTGTGCGCACGGTAGTAGGCCTATGCGCCTGCAGGCTAGCCTGCAGCACGCCGGCCTAAGAGCTACCACCTTGGGCAGCGAACCACTATTGCCTCCGGTGGCACACCGCCGCCGCCGGTAGAGGAGATCCTCCTCCCTCGATTTTTATATCGAGCATCTTTTTCTCCTCTTTCTTCACCGAATTTTACCACTTGTCACGAATCCAACGGTTTAAAAATTTTATAAATTTCCCTCCCCCTTCCCTCCATTCCACACTTCCATTTCTTCCATTTTTCAAAGGTTTAGAGAGAGAGAGTAAATTAGTGAGAGAAGAAGAGAAAGAAAGGAAAATAGTGAAGAGGAAATCATCGAGGTTTTAGTAAGGAATCTAGTATTTCTTTTAATGTCTTAAGGAGTATTTTTAGATAAACGAATTTAATATGATTATTATTTTGCCTATTTTGCGTGCCTCTATGTTCTAATGAGTCGAACTGTTCTGGTTTTTAAGATGTTATGTGAATTGCAGACACTTGATAATTTTGTATGTAATGAATGTAATATGTAATCGGTAACAATAAAAGTAAAAAGAAAAAGAAAAGAGAAAAGTGGAATGAAGCTTGGAGGTCCGAAGTGTATCTGTATTGATATGCATATTGCATCAAGTGTCTCGTTAAGCTTCTTATCTCTCATGGGTATCTATTCCTTTTACCCTTCGGGGTATTTATTCCTCATGTCCTTCAGGGTATCTATTTCCCCTTCCCTATCTTGTCTGGAAAGACGTAAAAAGACTGCTCCTAGTGGATGACGGTGTGCCCTCTGACGAGAGTGGTATCGCACTATCTGTAGGGGTCACTCATGGCTAAGTAATGTCGTGATTATAGATATCTGTTAGGACCATTATGGTTAGTACGACCATGGTCATAGATCGTACCATGGTTTGGCTAGTTGGAAGTGGGCTTAAGCAAATTATCGTATCTGTATCTGATATGGTCATTTACTTGGGTAGTTGAAAATCTGTATCTGCCCTCAGAGATGGAAGTTTGTAACAGTTTTGCGAAGCATGACAAGAAAAATCTGTGCATTTTATGATTTATTTGATTTTCTCTATTATCTAGCATGATGTATCTTTGATTTTCTGTGCTAACATATCATTTTCTTAAACAAATAAATGGTTTTCATAATGGTGAGATAGGTAAAAGAGGAAGTCAAACGATAAGATAAAATAATAAACTTTTGAAATCTTACGATATTAATTTAATATTGTTTTCCTTACTGAGCATATGGAACTCACTGTTTACATGCCCCCCTAGATAAGGAAGAAAATGAGAAACTACAGGAAGACCTACCTTTGGAAGTCTATGAGGATCTTATGGATCTACAAGTCTGAATGCATGACTGTTCCCGCACTGATGAATTCAATGGCATAGTGAAAGAAGTGGCTGTTATGTTTTGTATTTTGTAGCTGTTTCTGGCCTCAGTTTATGTATGTATTTGGAACATTATATATATTTGTAAGGGATTTGTTATGGTCATGATTCTACTGCATAAATTTTATCATGCACTCATTATTTTGAATCTATATCTGATACCCATTTGCCTTAATTAGCACTTGGGATGTCACAACCCATGAGCTTTCCTGCTTGATATTATCAGGACCTTGATGCAATAAGTTTCGATTTTATCCAAGTAATATCTTAAGAAGAGGATTACTAACTCCTATAACACATATTAGAGAAATTAATAATTGAATACCAAATGTCCATTACCATTTCAAATGAACCATAAAGGCAATTTTTTCCTTGTTTGAAATAAACAGTTGACGAGCACATACGACTACTCAAACAACTGTTAGAACAAAAAACGAATCTACCCTGATGATTCCTTCATTCCATACAATAGAGTTAATTACCTCCCCTTTTTCATTGAGAGGGTCAAGTTTTAAAACTTACAAATGTAAATAGGAATTGACTTGGTCTAGTACCAAGTCAGTGTTGGATGACCCTCTTCTCCATTTGCTTTTTTTGGTTGCAAGAGGTATTGTTTCCAACAATGAAACCTTTTGCACCATGGACAAGTTATTATTGTTTCTCTCAATAGTCAGTCGATTGGCATGTAAAGGGTGACAGATGGATATGGTTGATGGCATGGCATCGTTGTCGATTGTAGAGGAGGAGGATGGGGGCTAGGACTTAACTGAATTTGTCCCCAAAAAACAAGAGTTCTATGACCTATGTTTAGTGGGAAGATTCCTGACAGAAGCGGTTGTGATGTTTGAACTGATGAAGAATACACTGGCAAACCTGTAGAGGCGATTGGGGCAGTAAATATTGTAGATCTTAGTTTTGGCCATTACTTGTATAGATTTTTCTACGAAGTGGATATCGAAAGAGTGCTCAACAGAGGGCCATGGAATTTTAAAAACCACTTGTTGGTTGTGCACCACCTTAGGGAGGGAGAATATCGAATGAAAGTAGCCATTGACGCGAGCCACTTCTAGGTGCAAATTCACTCACTCCTGTTGGGTTGTGTATCGAAGACATTGGCTAGGCAGTTTGGGAACTTGTTGGGGGGCTTTATGGACTATGATACACATTTGTTTTCTATGGCTGGGATGGGGGGTTGTCTATGGGTTCGGGTGGCCATTGATGTCCGAAAGCCTCTATTCAAAAGAAAAAGGCTCAACCTGAGAAATGGGGAATCAACATTTACAATCTTCAAGTACGAACACCAGCCTTTATCCTGCTTCCTGTTCGATAGTTGGAGCATTCAGAATCTTTCTACAAATTCCACATCCATTCAAGTGCAGCAGAAGTGGGTTGAGTCCTTCTGTGCAAATCCCCCACAGAATCCCACTCTGATGAGCATATGGTTACGGGATAAACAAGGGGAAAAACTGATGGAATCATTAGCGAATATCCCAACAAATATCTCGAGGATAGGGGGAAGGAAGAAAGAGATGAGTATCTCAGCCGAAGCGGGAAAGAAGGGAGATTCTTCAAATTTATTAAAAAATATAAATTTATACATTTTATTAATTATATATTACTTATCCAGTAATAATAACACAACTTATGAATAATAATATATAGAATGTATAGTTTATAGTCCGAACTATAAATACAACTTTTATAGATAATGGTGAAAGTGCAAATGATTTATCTAAAAAATATTAAACATTGATAAATTTGTATTTAATTAAATTATAAATTGTTAAAATAATTTTTTAGAAATGAAAATTAATTTTATGTAAAATTAAAATAAAAAAATTTTAAATTCTATCAATTTTTGTTATTTTCTAATTTGTTTCATCTCATAATTGAATGAAATATGAATTTACTGATCACTTTAGAGAATAAAGTGGAGTTCACTTGTATTTGTTATGGTTTGATAATTGATACATACCCAATAAAAGTAACGACAATTATTTAACTTTTCATATCATCATATCTTTTTGAGAAATACACACACAAACACACAAATATATATATGCGTGTGCATTTTATAAATTTAAAGAGCTATTGTAACTTGATGTAATGCTAAATCACTATAAATTTTTCAGTGAAATTTATATTAGGAAGTGGATATGATGATGATGATTGTCATATCATACATGAGAATCACTAAATATATATATGAGAAAAAAATACGTTTTTTGGTTATGATAACTAAAAGTTAAAAAATAAAGGAAATGAAAATTATAATATTTTGTTTGGTTTAAATTTATAAATGAAAAATAATTACAATAACAAAATAATTAATAATATCAGTTATTAATGTAATGATGAGTTAGCTACCGAGAATCAAAATAGAATTTGAAAAGAAAATTAATCCTTTCCTCTTTCCTCTTTTGTTAAGAGTTCTTATGTGGAAAAAGATTTATCATTCAAGAATGATAGCATAATTACTATTTAAATAATAAATAATAAATATTTTAGTATAAAATCCAAGTTTATTTCTTCTTCTTTAATATTTATGTTAATAAATAATTTAAGAAAAATTCTAATTTGGATTTTTTCGTTTAATTGTTCTAATTAAAAGAATCTAGTCGTTACAAAATATTATTTTCGTTTGGATATGTCAGTCTCTTTAGGACAAAATACAATTTGATTACTATATCTCTACCAATGCAGTCATAAGTTAAATCTTTTGATTCTATTGAATCAAATATTATAAATAAATCATTATTAATCCATATAATTACATCTAAAAAGTGATTAATTTTACATTTTAATAAGATTCAGACTTGTCTTCAAGAAAAATGTAAGAATCGTAACAATTCAAACACCATGTTTATGATAATTTATGAAATTCTTAAAAACTTCATTATAGTTTGTGCTTAATTGTGATAAATGAACAATTGTCACAAACTTTAATGGGGACATTTTTAGTGCTTGAAATGCATGTTCCCATGTTAATGTATGTTAGTGGCCATTTTCTGTTTTTCAATGATATTGTCTTATGTTTACCTTATAAAAAGTTAGCTCCTCTACTCTATCCTATCTTATTGCTACATTTCTCTGTTGCTCTCCCTTTTACCTCTTTTCTTTCACTCTCACTTTTCCTCAAATTTTCTTGAAAGATTTTTAACTTTTACTTTTCTAGTTGTGCAAATTAATAAAATTTATGATCTATAGCTAAGCTTGTTGTATCATGCAATTAACATGTCAAAAAACTCTTTTCTATACTTACCTTATCTGATTGACCCTGTGCACACATCAATCCTTATAATGTATCCTCAAACTTCAATTCCTATTTGTATAGAAAGTAAATGTTTAAGGTAAATTGTAACACCCAACTATTTTTATTATTTTTATTTTATTTCATTTTTATTAATTCTATATAAATATAAAATATGTATTAATTGAATTGAATTTATTTTAATGAAAATAATAATAATAATAAAAATAAAAAAGGGTAAAAATTATTCAGGGATTTAATTGAAAACAATTTTATGAAAAACAGGTGAAAATTTGTATTCTGGAGGTATTTTTGAAAGAAAAATAAAAAACCGGGGGTCAAAACATAATTTAAAAAAGTTGGCCACGTCAGCTGCTCGGTCAGCAGCCCCGACCAACCAGGACGTGCTAGATGGCAGAGACACTAGCGCGGGAGGCCAAGCGGGAGGGAGTCACGTGGGCGATCCGCGTGCGCGCGATCGAATGGCTGAGATCTGTTCCCGCACTCACGGACAACCAAGATCAAAAACGCGCACGGACGGCCTAGATTGCATCAGGCACGGGCAGCCCAGATTGAATCGCACACAGACGGCCCAGATTGAATCGCGATGAACGGTCTAGATTTACTTCCTATTTAATCGCGATCAGACGATCCAGATTAAAAGCGATGGACAGCTCAGATCAAAAGCGGATGGGTATAGATAACCCCATTCGCACCCAAACCCTAACCCTAGCCGCCAGAGCCCCTCGACGGAAAAGATAGTCCAGCTGCCAGGGAGCCGACCACCGCCACCCGCCGCCGTACTGGAGCAAATTTCGGCCGCCAAACGAGGTACAAATTCTACCCTTTGCTCAGAATTTGATTCTAAACCCACCTATGGCCAAATCAGAGTGAAAGCACTGGCCAATTGGCTGAAAAATGCCGCCGAAGCTCAGCAGAGCCACCGCCGAGTGTTTCAGTTTTTGCCTCTAACGAGGCCCTTTCCGATTCCCGTTTGATGTATTTTTCCATCGTTGTGATCACCGTTTCCCCCTCTACAGGTTGACCGGAGCAAAACACCCAACTGCAACGTGAGTTGGAGGAGCTGTCGCACTTGAGAGGCCCACTGCCGGTGAGTTTCAGTTTTCTACATTTTTTCGGTCCACTAAGGGCCCTAAGTGTGTTTTCTCACATGAACCGATGCAAGTTTGGCTAAATTCGACCGAAAACAGCCAATCTGAGGCGAATCGCCGCCGCGAGCGGCAGCACAGCAGAGCCACCGTGCCGAAATTCTAAAATTGGCCGAGTAGGCCCTGGGTCTAATTTTTTGGGTTATTTGGGACATGTGTAGGTACCGTAATCGCATTTCAGTTCCTGAGGAAAAAATTAAGGGAACCCAAGGGCCACCCGTAGGCGCAGTGACAATCTAGTTTTCAGCGTCGAATCAAGTAAGGACCCCTCACCCTATTTCCTATCATAGATGTGAAGTTTGAATAAATAATAATATTGTATTTTGTATAAATTAAATAGATATGCATAATTAATTATGATTATTAATGGAGCCCGAACCGGACATTATTCTCTGTCGATTCCTGTTTGATTTATTTTACAGTTTAAATGCATTATGGTATCTGGCTTATCTATTCTATGATTTTAAATGCATGTATCACTTACTTCACTATTGTTGATTTAGTAACGGAGATTAAGGACAAATAGGAACGGATGTGATCTAATAAATGGATAAGGTAACAGCCTCACTAGATATCCGGGGAGATGGTGAACGGACCGGGTTCATAGGGAACCCTACAGTGAACGTTGTCTCATACCGGACGAGGTATGGAGACTTGGTCATTTGGCGCTCATACTGGATGGGGTATTCGGACGGCCCGCTTCAACCTCATACCGGACGGGGTATTGAGGTTTAATGTCTTGGCGCTCATACCGGACGGGGTATGGGGACGGTCGTGGAATTAAGACTATTGAGAAGAAGGGTTTATGTGTAGTAGGGACACCCCTATGGATCCCCACGGATATTAGTAGGCTGGTGAAAATGAGAAACGGTAATAATCAGTTATTGTTAATGAATACGGATTTATGATGTGTTTTATATTACTGATTATGCATGAAATTATGATCTGTATGATGTTATTGCCTTTATAGGTTGTTTTTACAAGTTCTCCAAAGATAAGAAAAATGGTAAATGGTTTTACTATTGATAAATGAATTTGTTTAAAATTTGTGCTCCATTTGTTGTTTTTGATTTTCTACCAACGTTTGCTTCTGTGATGGTGATATAGTGTGATGTCCTTACTAGACTAGTGTAACTCATTCCTTATTTAAACATTTCAGATCAGGAGGATCTGGTTCCCGAGACTGATCCACAAGAAGAAGGCGAGTAGATGGTAGATGCTTTATAGTTTCCCTTATTTTTCTCATTTCTCGTATTTCTTTTAGAGAACTTATTCTGAGATATTGTTTAGTACTTTTAAGTTATTGTGTAAGGGATGTTAACCTTAATCTTTTATTTCGCTTCCACACTCAAATTATTATATGTATTTCCTTTTGAATTTTTAAGGCCCTTACATAAATTCTTCTATCTTTTCTCACCAAGATGTTTTTACATGAAACTATTAAATATCAATGATTCATTTCAACCAACAATAACAAAATTTACAATTTTTTGAAACAACACCCATTAGTTTGTAACTATCTCTACAAAATAAGTTTGAGTTTCAAATCAAAAAATAAAAAATTAGGTCGAGATTTTAACCTACTATAGTTCCCTCAACTAAGGGAATCTAATAATCATGAAATGTTCCTTTTGCCTAAAAACATAATAGGCACATTGAGATTTAACTCAATTTAATCACGACATTACCACCAACATAGAAAAAGTTAGAGTTTAAATTTGTTTTCCATGAAAAAGGAATACTTATTGCAACCTGCAAATAATTTATTGGTATTGATTTTGAGAAGCTTTCATCCCCCCCATCTGCCCAACAAAAGAAAACATAATTACTTTGTAATGTTGTTATTGAAAGAGATAAAAATAGATAAAATACTAATAGTGAAAAATCAAATATTGAAGTTAACTTTTATAAATTAAATAAAAGATAACAATTACTTTAGTGAAGTTACAGTAATTAAAGAAAAATATAAATCTTATTTTATTGTTAATTAATTTAAAATCGAATTGAATTAGTTAAAAAGAAACTATATTTGTTACAATAGCAAAATATTCGAGAGTAATATACTCCATTTACTAGAACCATTCAAGTTAAAAGATTACGGAAATAAAAAAAATAAATCAGAATCGAATTAAATAAGTTTTAAGAAGCAAGAGTACCTTAATTTAAAGGAGTGCGTTTGCGCGTGCGAGGGGTAGTGCTAGCTTTCAACTACATAACCATACACACCCCATTCAGTGAATAGTAATAATAATAATATAGATTTTAAAATAAAAATCTATAATGTTTAATATTTAAAAAAATAGTTTTACTTTTTATCAAATATAAACTTTACATCTTTAGTGAAACTTAAACTCGTAAATAATAAATAAAACACAAAAATGTTAACTACTATCATATTGTTATAATTTATTATAATTGTTAATAGCTATAATTATGAGCCGAAAAAATAGACTTTCAATATATATGCAAATAAAGGAAGCCACTTGTCCATTTCATGCACAATCTATCCATTTCTTTGGAAAAGAATTATTTAACTTTTATATTAGAAAAATAAATACATAAGAAGCTAGAAATAAAATAGTTCATCTTTATGTATTCAAACCTAAAGAAAATTTGATCTCTTCTATTATAAGACATCAAAGCTTCTATCTTTATATTAGTTGCATCTCATTGTAGTCATCATCGATCACCTCTCATTATTTATTAAAGCATCAGTTCTCCTGATCAATTGTCAAAACACTGTATTTTTAACACTAAACGTACGTCATTTGATTCATTCATTTGTATGAGATTAAATAATTCATTCAAGTTAAGTTCTAATTTGTTATTTAATTGACCTAAAAAATTAGTCGTATTTCTTTCTAGTACGGTGTTAATTTATACAATGTAAGTTAATACAATAACAACGATTACATTTACTTTTTTTTAAGAAAATGTCATCATCCATAAACAGTAAAAACCATTTTCCTCAAGCAAGTCAACAAAAAACTTAGGCTCATAAAGAAACATATATCTTTCAATAGTCCTTATTACATTTCTAGCTAAGTTATGTTCTATTCGATTAAACTTTTAAATCTAACTAAGAAGAAAAAAAATGAAAATACAAAACGAAAGCTTAAACATCCTCAAGTAACAACCCAAAGTTTAGAAAAATATTCATTAAGTATAAAATTTGTATCTGGTACCTTTGATAAGGATCCTTGTCATGCCCCGATACTCGATATGAGGCGCAATTCCTGCTCAAGCCATTTTATGCAGTGGGCCCATAAAATATATACATGTATGGATCAAAAAATAAAATACAACCTAGCATTCCATGTAATATGTACAGTAACTATATATACAAAACATGAGGTTAGAATTTAGAGTCTAATAGAGTAAAATAAAACTTTTCGAATATATGCACAAAATATATAAAAACAAGAACCTTTTTACAGGTTCTACTCGCCTGGCAGTGATGTTGACTTTTCATTCTCTTTGAAAAATATCAAGGCAAAATTTAATGAGATTCACTAACTCAATAAGTATTTTCGTTCTTTCAACCCAGGTAAAATTTCATGCAAACACACGGTAAGAAACAAAAGTAATAAAAATGTTTCAGTACAAATTCATGTTCTTATTTTCACTATTTCACATATTCCTGATCGATCTGATGAATTCTCTCGAATATCATATACAAACCTCAAATGTCTATTCTCATACTCTCGAAAGTCATAAATGCACTCGAATATCAATCATCATTTTGAAATATAATCGAACACAAAAAAGATCACAGATACACTAGAATATCATTCATAATCTCGAAACATAATCACACACACACAAAAGATAACAAATACACTAAAATGGTCATTTTTTGGTTTCATCGCATGATGTTGTTTTTGTCATCATCGAGGAAATACAAAATGGATCCCCCCATCGCATGGATAGCACACACACAAATCACACAATGGCCACAGTAGGTACATTTGCTAGGTGGCCTACACTCACACGAATTCCTATCCATGTCTGGATTAGGTTTCAGACTCTATCCATGTGCAGGTTCACCATGCTTGCTGAAATTCAGCCACACACACACACACTCCCTTCCTCGATTCAGATTAAACAAGAAGGTATTTAGGGTCCCTACCCCATTCACTCATACCCTCTCATTCCAAAATTTTCAATTTGTTTAAATGATTATTTTTTAACCTCAATTATTCCTTTTCCTTTCTACTTTTATAATTTTATTTTATTTCTTTTTCTTTTTCAATTTTTCCTTAATTGGGAATTTTTTTTTTAATTTCATATTTCATCAGTCAAAATAACTCCGTCCAGATAACTCTCAATCCATTGGGTCTATTTTCTAGTTTCGTCTCCCCATAGGGTTCTAATTGCTTAGGTTTACTGATCATAATTTGAGTTCTTCTTTTCCATCGAAATTGGGCCAATGTCCCTTCAAATTTAAAAATTCATAATTTTAATAAAATGAATGAACTTTTTGAAATTTAACCTGGTTGAGATTTAAAAATACTTACTCTCCTACGCATCTCCCAGATACACCTAAATGTCCAAAGTTTCCTACACACATGGCATAATTAATTAAAATACTTTGAAATACTAAAAATTAATTTAATCAGATTACGGGTTCCAATGGCCACCCAATGAAATACCCAAAATCTATCGAGATGCACACTTGAAAAACCTTTTGGCTCCCCGTTCGGCGAATTGGATTCCCATTTTTTGAGAAAGAATTTTCAGCTTCCCAGGCAAACTGAATTCTCGTTTCACGAGGAAGACTTTTTCAGGTTCCTAGACGAAAAATCAAAACCCAAAATGGTGGATCGAGTTTCCGTACTCGGGGAAGACCCTTCAGCTTCCCGAATGGGTTAGCTTTCCCCATTCTCAAAGAAGCCTCCTCGATTCCTGTGCGAGTGGATGGCCTGGCCGAGCCCGCGCGGTTAGCTTGACACCAGCCCCACCACACTGTCGCTCAACGACCACCGAAACATGAAAATAGAATGATTTTTCCTTTCAGTGAGGGCAATTTGGCCTCGTCTTTGCTCCCGATCGCTTCCTCTCGGTCACCCACGGCTCCCTTGCGTGCCTGCAATTAGAATGGTGATTTTTATGCCTAAAAAATCTATTACTACAAAATAGAAATAGATTGAAAGGAAAATAGGGGAAGAAAAGATGAAAACAGTGAACTTTAACTCGCTTGCCTCGGTCCCCCCCATCACATGGCATCTCGATCATTTCCTCTTCCTCCTTCTTCTTTTCGGTTCAGCTTCCACACCTTCCTGCCTCTGCACCTTTCCTCTTTTCTTCCTCCCTCGTGGCGGTTGCTCTTTGCCTCCCCCTTTTTTTTACCCTCGCACCTCCTATCTTTTCTTTTCCTTTCTCCTTTTTTTCTCTTTTCTTTTCCCTCTTCCTTCCCTCTCCTTTTTTCTTCCTCTCGACTTCCCTGTGCGACCCTCTCTTCATCCTTTTCTTCCCGATCTCTCCTCTCTCTTCTCCCTCTCTCTTTTTCGGCTACTCTTCAAAATGAAGAGAAAACCCTTATCTCTTCTCTTTTTATACCAATTCTTTCAACCGTTGGATTGTCATAACTCGATTTGGACCGTCCCTTTTCTTTTAAATCTCCTCCATCCGATCTCCTCAAGCGATCCAATCTAGGCCCTCCATTCTCCTTATTTCCTTTGCCCCCTTCAACTTCTCCTTATTTATCTTTTTGCCCCCTTTTTTCTTACCGACTTTCATTTAAGTCCCTAAATTTACTTAAAAGCCCAAATTTTTGAAAATTTATTTCATTTACTCCCAAACTCCAAATTTTATTTATATTTATTTTCCTTTAAGTGGATATTACAATCCTATTACAGGTAGAAATTACACAATAGACGATATAATTTTAGTGGTTGATTCAGACTATCACAAAAGTTGAAATGTTGCTAGGTAATATATTAGAATAAAGGAACTCATGTGTCCATTTCATGGCCACCCTATTTATTTCTTTACTTGAAAAAATAGTTGTTTAACTATTCTATGAACAAAAAGGAGTACCAAAAAAATTAAAAATAAAATAGTTCATCTTTTTCTTAAAACCTAAAGAAAATGTGATCTACTTTTTTGCAAGATACCAAAGCTTTTATTTTTGTGTTGGTTGCATTTCACTGTTGTCACCATGAATCGTCTCTCATTATTTCCTAAAGTGTCATTTCTCAAAATTGGTCATCAAATACTATAGTTTAAACAATAAATATACATCATTCAATTCAATTATTTATTATAATATTGAATAATTCATTCAAATTAGGTTCTATTTTATTTTTTAATTAAACTATAAATTTAGTAGTATCTGTTTTAATACTGAATCAACTTATACAATGGAAGTCAATACGATTGCATCCAATATAACATTATTTTTTTAAAGATAAAATCATTATTAATTAACAACAAAAACCATCATGCTCAAGTAAATGAACAAAGCCATCATGCTCAATTAAGTGAAGCAAAAACTGAGGCAGTTCATGAATAATTATCTATCTTTTAGAAATCTGTACTCATCTCTAGCTAAGTTATGTATTATTCTTATTATACTCTTGAGTCCAACTAAGAAAGGAAATAAAATGCAAAATGAACGCTTAAACATTCTTAAGTATAAACCTAAACTCAAAGACATATTCATGAAGTATAAAATTTATACTTTAGTACAAAATTTACCATATAACTAAGTAAAACAAAATCTATCCTACATTAAATTTTAGGACAAAAAATTTGTATCTTAGTGCAACATAACATTCCTAAAAACTTTATTGTAGTGTGTGCTTAATTGTGATAAATGAACAATAGTCACAAACTTTACTAGGGCCATTTTGGTGCATGAAATGCATGTTCCCATGTTAGTGGGTGTTAGTGGCTATTTTCTCATTTTCAATGGTATCATCCTATGTCTACCTTATAAATAGCTAGCTCATCTACTCTATCCTATCTTATTCCTACATTTCTCTATTGCTCTCCCTTTAATCTTTTTTCTTTCACTTTCACTTTTTCTAAAATTTTCTTGAAAGATTTCTAACTTTTCTTTTTTAATTGTGCAAATTAATAAAATCTATTATCTATAGCTAGTTAAGCTTATTGTATCACACAATTAACATGTCAAAAAGCTCCTTTCTATACTCACCTTATCCTATTGACATAGTGTACACCTCAATCCTTATAAAGTATCCTCAAACTTCAGTTCCTATTTGTATAGAAATAAATGTCTAAGGTAAATTCTCTTATCTTTTGTCACCAAGATATTTTCATATGAAACTATTAAATATCAATGATTCATCTCAACCAATAGCAATTAAATTTAAATTTTTTTGAAATAATACCCTTTAGTTTATAATTACCTCTGCAGAATAAGTTTGAGTTTCAAAGTAAAAAATTAAAAGTTAGGTCTAGATTTTGACCTACTGTAGTTCCCTCAACTAAGGGAACTTAATAATCATGAAATATTTTTTTTTTCTAAAAACATAATAGGCACGTTGAGATTTAACTCAACTTAACCATGACATCACTACCAACATAAAAAAGTTAGAGTTTAAATTTGTTTTCCATGAAAAAGGAATAGTTATTACAACTCGTGGAGAATTTATTGGTATTGATTTTTAGAAGCTTTCATCCACCCCATCTACCCAACCAAAGAAAACATAATTACTTTATAATATTGTTATTAAAAGAGATGAAAATAGATAAAACACTAATAGTAAAAAATTAAATATTGAAGTTAAATTTTATAAATTAATTAAAGGATAATAATTACTTAGGTTAAGTTATAGTAATTAAAGAAAAATATAAATCTTATCTTATTCTTAATTAATTTAAAATCAAATTGAATTAGTTAAAAAGAAACTGTGTTTATTATAATAGCCGAGTATTCGAGAGTAATATTCTCTATTTAATAGAATGATTGAATTAAAAGATTTAGGAATTAAAATAAATAAATAAGAATCGAATTAAATAAGTTGTAAAAAACAAGAGTACCTTAATTTAAAAGAGTGCGTTTGCGCTTGCGAGGGGTGGTGCTTACTTCCAACTGCATCACCATGCATATTCCATTTAGTGAAGAATAATAAGAATAATAATAAATATTTTGAAATTGAAATCTATAATGTTTAATATTTTAAAAAAATAGTTTTACTTTTTATTAAAATATAAAATTTACATCTTCAGTGAAACTTAAACTTGTAAATCTTAAATAAAACAGAAAAATTTTACCTATTACCATATTATTATAATTCATTATAATTGTTAACAGCTATAATTATGAGCTGGCAAAGCATATTTTTAATTAAATAAAACTCATACTTTATAAGTTATCAAATTTAAATTCAGTTAAAAATTTTATGAAATCCATAAGAGAAAAAGATATATATGAAAATAAAATTTTGCAAAAATTGTAAAATAAAATATTACCTCAAGAAGGATGTTTATTTTTTCCTTCATAAGTAAGAAGTCATTTTGATTGCATCCGCTATGCACCTTTGTTTAGAAAAAAGAAATTAAAAAAATTAAAAAAAAAAACTCAATCAAAAGATATATTAGTATTATCTAAAATAAAAAATAAGTACGAGATTCATTTACTACATGAATATATAAAGACTGCTAATTAATTTATGACGTCAATTATGTATGAAAGCTTTCCCTTCCTTAGTCTTTTCATCAGATGCCTTGGATGAATTCATCACATTTTATTGCCATTCAACAAGTGCCAAGGCTACAATTAATATCAGCTAATTATTTTTTAAAATAAAAAGTGTGTAAATCTATTAATTAAGTGATATGTATCAATCATAACACAATACAAATGATCTCCAAGTATGAATACACACAAAAGTGCAGTTTGACTCGATATTAATTAGGTGATATACACTAATTGCAGTACAATACAAGTAACTTTCAAGTAATGATACACACGAAAGTACAATCTGACTCGAAGTTATGATCTCTTATAAAAGAAGAAATGCATCAACTATTCAACTAATTAAATAATTAATTAAGTATACATGTATACCAAACAAATATATATATATCCTGCTAATAGATATTTCGTTAATTAAATTATTAATTATTTATCTATTGGATGAATATCTATGTACTTTTATCCTTCTCTATAATAGTATGAATTCAAATCAGATTATACATCTCATGACATATGATTTAATGATTAAACTGTATGAATTTTTACTAACAAAACTTGTAGTTGAGAATTTCTATTATTAAATACATATTATAAGATCAATAATAACACACATTGTAACGGCCCTGGAAATTCAAAAGGAAATATATATAATAATCTGAGTGTGGAAGTGAAATAAAATATTAAGGTTAACATCCCTTACACAATAACTTAAAAGTACTAAACAACATCACGGAATAAGTTCTCAAAAAGAAATACGAGAAATGAGAAAAATAAAGGAAACTATAAAGCATCTAGCATCTACTCGCTGTCTTCTTGTGGATCGGGCTTGGGAACCAGGTCCTCCTGATCTAAAATAGTTAAATAAGGAATGAGCTACACTAGCCAAGTAAGGACATCACACTACATCACTGTCACAGAAACAAAGGTTGGTAGAAAACCAAAAACAACCAATGGAGCACAAATTTTAACCCAATACATTTATTTAAAATAAAACTATTTACCCTTTTTCTTACCCTTAGAGAACCTGTAAAAACAACCTATAAAGACAATAACATCATACAGATCACAATTTCATGCATAATCAGTAACATAAAACATATCATAAATCCGAATTCATTGACAATAACTGATTATCACCGTTTCTCGTTTTCACCAGCCTACTAATATCCATGGAAATCCATAGGGGTGTCCTCGCTACACGTGAACCATTCTCCTTAACAATCTTAATTCCAAGGCCATCCCATACCCCGTCCACTATGAGGGTGAAACGAGTCGTCCCCATACCCCGTTTGGTATGAGCGCCAAATGACCAAGTCTCCATTCCCCTTCCGGTATGAGACAACATTCACGGTAGGGTTCCCTATGAACCTGGTCCGTCCACCATCTCCCAGGATATCTAGTGAGGCTGTCACCTTATTTGTTTTTCCTTAGTCTCTGTTACGAAGTTGAGCATAATCACATAAACAATAAACATGCACCCGGTAATACAATCATATCATAAATTCAAAAATCACACAGTGGTCAAGTAAGACAGTAATACATGCATTTAAAACCATAGAATAGATAGACCATTACCATAATACATTTAAACTGCAAAATAAATCAAGCAGGAATCGACAGAGAATAATATCCGGTTCGGGCTCTATTAGCAACCTTAATTAATTATGTATATCTATTAATTTGCACAAAATACAGTATTACCATTTATTCGAACTTCAATTCCATGATAGGAAATAGGGTGAGGGGTCCTTACCTGACTCGACACCGAAAACTAGATTGTTACTGCACCTACAGGCGGTCCCTGAGTTCCCTGAATTTTTCTTCGGGAACTGAAACGCGCTTACGATACCAACACATGTCCCAAATAACCCAAAAATCAGACTCGGGGCCTACTCGGTCAATTTTGAAATTCTGGCACAGTGGCTCCGCCATGCTCTGGCGACGATGATCCGCTTCGGATTGGCTATTTTTGGCTGAATTCAGCCAAACTTGCATCAGTTCCTGTGAGAAAACACACTTAGGGCCCTCGGTGGACCGACAAAACATAGAAAACTGAAACTCACCGGCGGTGGGGCTCTCCAGTGCGGCGGCTCCTTCGGCTCACATTGCGGTTGGGTGTTTTGCTCTAGTCAACCTGTAGAGAAGGGAACCGTGATCACAACAATGGAAAAATCACATCGAATTGGAATCGGGAAGGGCCTCATCGGAGGTGAAAATCGAAACACCCTGCGGCGGCGCTGCTGAGCTTCTGTGGTATTTTCTGGCCAATTTTCTGGCTCTTTATCTCTGATTTGGCCATGGGTGGGTTTGAAATCAAATTCTGAGCAAAGAGTAGAATTTTTACCTCGTTTGGCGGTCAAAAATTGCTCCGGTGCGACGACGGGTGGCAACGATCGTCTTCCTGGCGGTTGGGCTGTCTTCTCCGATGAGGGGCTCTGGCGGCTGGGTTAGGGTTTGGGTGCGGATGGGGTTATTTATACCCATCCACTTTTGATCTGAGCCGTCCATCGCTTTTAAACTGGACCGTCCGATCGCGATTAAATAGGGAGTGAATCTGGACCGTTCATAGCGATTCAATATGGACCGTCCATGCACGATTCAATTTGGGACGTCCATGAGCGATGCAATCTGGACCGTCCGTGCGTGTTTTTGATCTGGGCTGTCCGTGGGGACAGGAACGGATCTCAGCCGTTCGATCGCGCGCACGCGGATCGTCCACGTGGCTTCCTCCCCCGTGGCCTCCTGCATCAGCGTCTCTGCCACCTGGCGCATCCTGGTTGGTCGGGCCGCTGACCGAGCAGCCGATGTGGCGTAACTTTTTTAAATTGCATTTTGACCCCCTGTTTCTAATTTTTCTTTCAAAAATACCCCCAGAACCCAAATTTTCACCCCTTTTTCCCAAAATTATTTTCAATTAAATCCCTAACTAATTTTTTTACCCCTTTTTATTATTATTATTATTATTATTTTCATTAAAATAAAATAAAATAAAATAAATTAAATTAATACATATTTATATTTATGTAGAATTAATAAAAAGAAAATAAAATAAAAATAATTGGGTGTTACACACATAAATACTCCAAATTAAAGAGTTTTGAGCAGTGATGATTCGTATTAATTATATACCTTGACGAGGCTCCTTTAATCTTGAAACAAAGTTAAAAAATTTTAGGAAAATCTGCATCAGATACTTTATCCCTGCAAATTAAGAGAAGAAGACCAAATGAATAAAACCCATTAACTAGTCAAATGTGGTTAATAACTACTCAGATCTATATAGAGATATATGTTATGTACACATACAAAGCTTTAATCATGTCTGATAAGGTGATTTCACATTCAACTACGAAAGTGGAGAGAAGATCAGAGAAATATTATGACCGCAACCAGTTACTCCTTTCATTTCATATGTTATTTCAAAAAAGTGATCAACCATGCTCTTTAACAAAAATCGAATGCAAATCAATCAACATATCAATATATATACATGATTGGTAAACATATAAGAAAAATATAGATAAGATGTTAAGCACTAAACCTCTTGTTCCATTGAGTGGATCACGTCGAGGAGCTGCGTGCTTCGATCCATCCTATTCGAAATGATTGGAGAAGAGAAAAATGGTTTTGCCCAGAGAAAAGAGATTGTTTTTTTTTTAATCTGCAGTGCTCATTGCAGTCCCCATCAATCACCTTTCATTATTTATTAAAGCTTCAATTCTGCTCATCAATCGTCAAATACTGTAGTTTAAAAGTAAATGTTTGTCATTTTATTTATTCATTTGTATGAGATTAAATACTTTACTCAAGTTAAGTTCTACTTTGTTATTTGATTGACCTAGAAAATTAGTTGTATTTCTTACTACTGCGGTATTAGTTTATACAATGTAAGTTATTACAATAATATTCATTACAACATTTACTTTTTTTAAGAAAAAATCATCATCCATTAACAATAAAAATCATTTTGCTTAATCAAGTTAACAAAAAACTTAGGCTCATGAATAAATATATATCTTTCAATAGTCCGTACTACATTTCTAGCTAAGTTATATACTATTCGATTAAACTAAATCTAACTAAGAAGAAAAGAAACAAAATTCGACATGAAAGCTTAAACATCCTCAAGTAACAACCTAAACTTTAGAAAAATATTCATCAAGTTTAAAATTAGATATTAGAAAAATGGTTCTATTACAGCCAAAAATTAGATATTAGACGATATAATTTCAGTGATTTATTTAGACTATCACAAAAGTTGAAATGTTGCTCGGTAATATGCAACAAATAGAGAAACTCATATGTCCATTTCATGCCCACCGTATCTATTTCTTTACTTGAAAAAAAAAAGAGTTTAACTTTTATATCAACAAAAAGGAGTACAGAAAAAAATTAAAAATAAAATAGTTCATCTTTGTCTTAAAACCTAATGAAAATGTGATCTACTTAGTTGCAAGATACCAAAGCTTTTATTTTTGTGTTGTTTGCATTTCATTGTAGTCACCATCAGTCGCCTCTCATTATTCACTGAAATGTCAACTCTCATAATTGGTTATCAAATACTATATTTTAAACAATAAATATACATCATTCGATTCACTTATTTATTATAATATTAAATAATTCATTCAAATTAGGTTCTATTTTATTATTTGATTGAATTATAAATTTAGTAGTATTTATTTTTAATACTAAAACAACTTATACAATGGAAGTCAATACAATAGCATCCAATATAACATTATTTCTTTTAAGATAAAATCATTATTCATTAACAATAAAAACTATCATGCTCAAGTAAATGACCAAAACCATCATGCTAAAGTAAGTGAAGCAAAAATTGAGGAGGTTCATGAACAATTATCTATCTTTCAGAAGTCCTTACTCATCTCTAACTAGGCCATGTATTATTCTTATTATACTTTTGAATCCAACTAAGAAAAAAAGCAAAATGCAAAATGAAAGCTTAAACATCCTCAAGTAATAACCAAAACTCAGAAAAATATTCATGAAGTATAAAATTTACACTTGGTACAAAATTACCATATAACTAAGTAAAACAAAATCTATAGTAAATTAAATGCATAAAACCTGTGCAAAGAGGAGAAGGTCACAAATCTTTTTTTTTTTAAAATAAATGAATAAATTTAAATAAGTTTGAAATATATAAAATTTACTTTGATAAGTTATGTGAATAGCTTGTTGAAAATTTAACACTTTATTCTATTTAATATATTTAAAAATATGTTTAATATACTGTTGAAATATAATTATCTCTTGTAATATTACCTAGATTAGTAAAAATATATAATATATATAATTTATTAATATATAAACAAGTTAATGAACTTGTAAACCAAATTCCTTCATATTTGAATTTGGCTCTTATACTTTAACCTTTTGGGACCATATTAAAATATGAAAAGAAGATTTTATTAATTAATAAAAATGAAAATGAAGATAGTATCTATATTTACATATATATATATATTTATGAATAAATATGATAGAATCAAGAAGGTGTAAAGGGGAAAGGTTAAAAACTTCAAAAAAGATACTTATAATTGGGAATTATATAAATATATAATGTGTGTGTGTCTACATATATATATATACATGTATATATATAACCTTCTCAATTTATCTATATATATATAGGTGTGCATGTGTATATAGATAATGTTTGTACGTATATCACGATACTAATTGTGCTCAATATCATAATAATAAATAAATAATTTGTATAATCATATAATATATTTTTATAGATACAGGTAATTAATGTTGTTGTATGAACGTATCGGGCAGCAGCTTCGTTGAAGCGTTTATTTGGCTACCTTTGACGGAGGACGTGAAGATCACCGTCGAGACAGAACTCAGTGAGTAAACACGACCACCAATCACAAATGAATTTCATACTTACCGGTGCCATGTATGATTTGTGCCACATATGATTACTCATACACCATCATATATATGAATTATATGTTGATATATATATATACACGTGTTAAGGCATCTGATGAAAAGAGTAAGGAAGGGTAAACTTTCATATATAATGGACGATGTCATAAATCAAATTAATTAGTGAATATAGTAAATGAATTTCATACTTATTTTTTGTTGCACATATTATTTATATATTTCTCTACTGAGTTTTTAAAATTTCTTTTTAAAAAGGTGCATAGGCAGTGAATGCAACCAAATATGAATTCTCAATAATGAAAATAAAAATAAAAATCCCTCTTGAGGTAATATTCTATTTTATATATTTTATAAAATTTATTTTCATATATATCTTTTTCTCTTATAGATTTCGTAAAAATTTTAATTGAATTTAAATTTATAGACTTATACAGTATAAAATATTCTATATTTTTAATTAAAGTTAAACTCATAAATTTTAAATAGAACATAAAAGTTTTAACTATTATGATATTGTTATAATTCATTATAATTATCAATGGGTATAATTATGCAGTAGGCAAAACAGATTTTTAATGAAGTAAAACTCATGCTGTATAAGTATACAAATTTAAATTCAGTTAAAATTTTCACAAAGTCCAAAAAAAAAAAAGATATCCACGAAAATAAAAATTTACAGTATATATAAAATAAAATATTACCTTAAGAGGATTTTCATTTTTTTCCTTCACTAATGAGAATTCATGTTTGATTGCATCTAATTCTTCCATGCACTTTTTTATTCAAAAAAATAAATTTAGAAAAAAAAAAACTCAGCAAAGAGGTATATTAGTAATATCTGCAATAAAAAATAAGTATAAAATTCATTTACTACATGAATATATAAAGACTATTAATTGATTTATGACGTCAATTGTATATAAAAGCTTATCCTTCCCTAATTTTTTTGTCAAATGCCTTAACGAATTCCTCACATTTCAATGCCATTTGATAAGCGTGAAGGCTGCAATTAATATCAGCTAATTATTTTTTAAAAAAAAATTTGGGTACATCTATTAATTAAGTGATATGCATTAATCATAACACAACAGAAATAATCTCCAAGTAAGAATACACATAAAAATACAGTTTGACTCGGGATTGGTCAAGTGATATACAGTAATTATAATACAATAAAAATAACATTCAAATGATGACACACATAAAAATATAATCTGAATTGAACTTATAATCTTTTGTAAAAGAAGAAACACATCAACTATTAAATTAATTATTTAATTAATTAAGTATACACATATATAGTTAATTAAATTAAAAATTATTTATCTTTTTGGTATATATCTAAATATTTTTATTCTTATGTATAAGAGTACGAGTTCAAATCAGACTATAAATCTCATGATGTATCATTTAACTATTAAAATGTACGAATTTTTACTGGCAAAAATTGTACTTGAAAATTTTTATTATTAAATATATATTGTAAGATCAATAATAACACACATAAATACTCTAAATTAAAGAGTTTTGAGCTGTGATGATTAGTATTACTTATATATCTTGAGGAGGCTCTTTTAATCTTGATGCAAAGTGCACAAATCTTAGAAAAATCTGCATTAGATACTTTCTCCCTGCAAATTAAGAGAAGAAGACCAAATAACTAAAACCCATCAATTAATCAAATATGGTTAATAACTACTCAAATCTATATCGAGATATATATTATGTACACATACGAAGCTTTATCCATCTCTGATAAGGTGATTTCTGATTTAGTCAAGAAGGTGGAAAGCAAATCATAGAAATAATTAGGATTGCAACTAGAATCTCCTTTCATTTCATACGCTGCTACAAGAAAGTGATCTACCATATCCTTTAACAAAAATTGAATGCAAATCAATCAACGACATTGATATATATACATGCTCGGTAAATAAGTAAGAGAAAAATAGATCAGATCTTAAGCACTAAACCTCTTGTTCCATTGAGTGGATCATGTAGAGGAGTTGTGTGCTTCGATCTTCCTATCAAAATGATTGGATAAGAGCTGTAACAACCCATACCTCCGTAGGGAGTTGGGGTACCATAAGAACTTATATTCCTAGTGCGAAAAATACAATAAACTTTTATCTCCAAAAAAAAAATAAGTACGTCCAAGCATAGTGTTAACATGCCTCGCCAGTGAGGGTTAACCATTATATCTATCTAATATCAAGAAAACATCTAATTAAAGTTTGTGTAATTCATCCTTTCTTACACGTGCATCACAGAGAATACTATCTCTCCTCACCCAGATCGGCTCCTAGAGTTTGTTTGTTCTGTTGTTAATCCCATTCCTACTTTCGAACAACATCACTTTCACCCTCACAGAGAATATTATCTCTGCTCACCTAGATTTTCCTCCCATAATTTTATATTTATTATTTTTTAATCCCTTTCTAGTTTATTTCCCTATCTCTGCTCACCAATACCACCATTTTCCAAACAGACATTAAGAGAATTAAACACAAAAGATAACATAATAATAATTTGCAAACAGACATCAGATTCATACCACTATTTCCCTTTTTTTTATTTCCTATCCCTCTCCCGTTCTCATCCTTTCAATTTTCCTCCTATGTTTCTAGCATATCTCCTCTGTCCTCTCCTCATAGCTGTCCACATAATAATTCCATCATTTTATCCGATCTTCTATTATCCTTAGATCTCACTCTCTATTTTTTTGTTTTTACTCCTGGTTCTAATCTAATTTCAAGAAAATTTTCCTATTCCTAGATCAACTCATTTCTTCCCAAAAATATCTCAAAGGATTTAGAAGATAAATTCTGCTTAAGTGGTCAGAGTCAAATTTCACTTACCTTTGTTATCAGTGACGACCTTAATATGATTGGCGGATTCCTCCCTTGTTCTGCTCTTGATTCCATCACTAGCTGATTAATTTGATTGAAGAAATCGTACAAAAACTTCCTTTAAGTTTACCCTAGCTGTGAATTTTCTTCCTCTCCCTCTTCTCCTCCAGCCCGATGTCTTCTTTTAAAGTGAAGGAGGAACTATCAGAACCGTTAAGGATGGCAACAAAATCCCTCAATTAAATAGAGATTACAAAATGGTTTTTTTATAATTGAGGCATAATCAATATTTTTACTTTTAATAATTAAGGTAGAAACTAATATCATCTTCTTAAATATAATTATATATTTATATATTTACATTTTGAAAAGAAGATTTTTATCTCTTTAATTGATTAAGTAGTAATCAAATTTAGAAATTTTAAAGACTAATGAAGAAAAGAAATCTCTAAACTTTGACTTCTAATAAGCATTCAATTCTCTAAATTTAGATATTTTAAAAGTCCAATCTTATAATATTATTTTCATTATCTTATAATATTTTTTTTATAGATAACATAATGAAAATAATATTAAAACTCTAAAATATTTGATTACATAAGTTCAAAATAATGAAAATAAGATTTCTATCCTTTTAATTTTTAATTTTTAAAGACTAATATAGAAAGAAATCTCTAAATTTTGACTCTTAGTAAGTATTGAATTCTCTATATTTAGATATTTTTTAAGTATAATTTTGTAATAATTCTTTTAAAGATAGCATACTTTAGAATGAAAAATAATGTTAAAACTCTAAAATATTTTATTACATACGTTTAAAAGTATATTATGACACTTCTAATTTTTTTCTTTCTTGATGCATTTCGCTTTTCTTTCAATCTTTCTTTAATGCTATGATTTATATTTATGATGCAATATTTAGATAGAAAACAACAAGATAGTATTTTTCTTATAAAATTAGCTCTATTAATTTCTTCACCATAATATAATTTCTTCATAGACTGGAGGCATTATAGAGGTAAGTTCTCTTTTTTTTTTCTAATGCATAATGCACAATTAGGTAGTAATTATAAAGTAGATTCATTATGAGAAGTCATATTCTTCCAATGATTCCTAAGTTTCTGACCGCGAACAAACTAAAATCACATATTTAACTTTCTATGAAATTACTTCTTTACCTTAAATAACAGAAAAACATAAAAATACAATCTAAATTAAATATTTCTAAAAGTATATAAGTGTATTTATATTAAGCTATATTAAATCTATCTTGTTCACTTGATTCTATTTCTACTTTTTGTGTAAGTACTAGTAATCCTCTACATGTTGAATTAGGTACTTATTCATTAATTTTATTTTTGAACCACTTATATTTTTAGCTTGAATTCATTGAATGAAGTTTTATTTCATAATCCTTCATATATAGGAAGATCAATTAGAATTCAGTTCTAAAAAAAACATAAGTAAGAGAGTTTAAGTATTAAAATTGTGATATATTTTTAAATTATAAAATATGGGAGAAATGTAGCAATTAAATTTCCTAAGAAAATGATGAAGCTTGTTTAGAAATTAAAGCAAATGGGACAATTAGATACATATACAAATATTTTAACTTCTAATACTATATTATACTTTATCTATTTTTGCAATATAGTTTCTCAATGAGGAGTGTAATTTGACCCACATCCTAAAATTTTTATGTAATTTCTTTGTTTACAAATTAAAAATACATACATATATATGTGGTTAATTTCTATTGTTGTTGAAAATATATTTTATTATTTTGTTTTTGATATTTTTTGTGGTGCAGTTTGAGAGAAGGATTGTGGCTATGCTAGAACCAGATGAAGTAAAAGTTGTTGAATGCTATATGTTTAGTTTCCTTTATGAGCTGATGCTAAGAAGTGAAAACTTACAAGTCTGTAGTAATGCAAAAATATGTAAAGAATAAAAATGAGTTTGCAAGAAATAACTTATCATCACTCTCTAATCACTCTCTCAGACAATGCTTTACATACCAATTGAATTTTTTCAACTCTGGAATCAACCGAGGAAATGTATTAAAAAGTTCTATTGCAAGTATTAATTTAGATGGCATTATGATGATTTATAAGATAAAAAAATACCATAACCAATACAAAATGATTTACAAGATATAAAAAATGTCATAACCGAACACTGGAGTTAAAATATATAAAGGTATTCTCAATTTATAGTGAACTCTTTAAAAGAATACCTTTCACTCCTATAGTACTATGTATAAGATATAAAGTCTGTAGACAGGAAATAATTTGTTTAATCTCCAATCCAAGAAGATGTTTCAAGCTAATGCTAATCCTAAATCAACATATCTTCTTTACATTAAGATCCTATGATACCCGAATCACTGCTCAAAAGCTTTAACCCCCAAATAAAATAAAAAATAAACCACTGTTATCATCACTTTTATACATTTAAGTTGTTTAGATAGGCAAGTTGAGCCACAAATTGAAGTTACCTATCTTTGTGTGAAAGTAGCTTCAAAATCTTATATTACGTAAGTCTTTTAGGAGTCCTTCTAACCACGCTTTCTCTTAGGGTTAGAACTTATATTGCAAGAAAAGGCATTGACAAGAAAAGGCATTGAAGTTACCTATCTATGTCGATTCCTGTTTGATTTATTTTACAGTTTAAATGCATTATGGTATCTGGCTTATCTATTCTATAGTTTTAAATGCATGTATCACTTACTTCACTACTGTTGATTTGGTGATGGAGATTAAGGACAAATAGGAAGGGATATGGTCTGATAAATGGATAAGGTAACAACCTCACTAGATATCCTGGGAGATGGTGGACGGACCGAGTTTATAGGGAACCCTACCGTGAACGTTGTCTCATACTGGACGGGGTATGGAGACTTGGTCATTTGGCGCTTATATCAGACGAGATATTAAGGTTTAATGTCTTGGCGCTCATACCAGATGGGGTATGGGGACGGCCCTGGAATTAAGACTGTTGAGAAGAAGGATTCACGTGTAGCAGGGACACCCCTATGGATCCCTCATGGATATTAGTGGGCTGTGAAAACGAGAAACGGTGATAATCAGTTATTGTTAATGAATACAGATTTATGATGTGTTTTATGTTACTAATTATGCATGAAATTGTGATCTGTATGATGTTATTGTCTTTATAGGTTGTTTTCATATGTTCTCCAAGGATAAGAAAAAGGGTAAATGGTTTTATTATTGATAAATGAATTTGTTTAAAATTTGTGCTCCATTTGTTGTTTTTGGTTTTCTCCCAACCTTTGCTTCTGTGACGGTGATATAGTGTGATGTCCTTACTAGGCTAGTGTAGCTCATTCCTTATTTAACCATTTTAGATCAGGAGGACCTGGTTCCCGAGCTTAATCCGCACTCAGATTATTATATGTATTTTCTTTTGAATTTCCGGGGCCGTTACATAAATTCTTCTATCTTTTCTCACCAAGAAGTTTTTACATGAAACTATTAAATATCAATGATTCATCTCAACCAACAGCAACAAAATTTACAATTTTTTGAAACAACACCCTTTAGTTACTAATTATCTCTACAAAATAAGTTTGAGTTTCAAATCAAAAAATAAAAAATTAGGTCAAGAGTTTGACCTACTATAGTTCCCTCAACTAAGGGAATCTAATAATCATGAAATGTTTCTTTCGCTAAAAAACATAATAGGCACTTTGAGATTTAACTCAATTTAATCACGACATTACCACCAACATAGAAGAAGTTAGAGTTTAAATTTGTTTTCCATGAAAAAGGAATACTTATTGCAACCTGCAAAGAATTTATTGGTATTGATTTTGAGAAGCTTTCATCCCCGCCATCTGCCCAACAAAAGATAACATAATTACTTTATAATGTTGTTATTGAAAGAGATGAAAATAGATAAAATACTAATAGTGAAAAATCAAATATTGAAGTTAACTTTTATAAATTAAATAAAAGATAACAATTACTTTAGTGAAGTTATAGTAATTAAAGAAAAATATAAATCTTATTTTATTCTTAATTAAATTAAAATCGAATTGAATTAGTTAAAAAGAAACTATATTTGTTATATTAGCAAAAAATTCGAGAGTAATATACTCCATTTACTAGAACCATTCAAATTAAAAGATTATGGAAATAAAAAAAATAAATTAGAATCGAATTAAATAAGTTTTAAGAAGCAAGAGTAACTTAATTTAAAGGAGTGCGTTTGCACTTGCGATGGGTAGTGCTAGCTTTCAACTACATAACCATACACACCCCATTTAGTGAATAATAATAATAATATGGATTTTAAAATAAAAATCTATAATGTTTAATATTTAAAAAAATAGTTTTACTTTTTATCAAATATAAACTTTACATCTTTAGTGAAACTTAAACTCATAAATAATAAATAAAACACAAAAATTTTAACTACTATCATATTGTTATAATTTATTAAAATTGTTAATAGCTATAATTATGAGCCGAAAAAATAGATTTTTAATATATATGCAAATAAAGGAAGCCACTTGTCCATTTCATGCACAATCTATCCATTTCTTTGGAAAAGAACTATTTAACTTTTATATCGGAAAAATAAATACATAAGAAGCTAGAAATAAAATAGTTCATCTTTATGTACTCAAACCTAAAGAAAATTTGATCTCTCCTATTATAAGACATCATAGCTTCTATCTTTGTATTAGTTGCATCTTAATGCAGTCATCATCGATCACGTCTCATTATTTATTAAAACATCAGTTCTCCAGATTAATTGTCAAAACACTGTATTTTTAACACTAAATGTACGTCATTTGATTCATTCATTTGTATGAGATTAAATAATTCATTCAAGTTAAGTTCTACTTTGTTATTTAATTGACCTAAAAAATTAGTCGTATTTCTTTCTAGTACGTTGTTAATTTATACAATGTAAGTCAATACAATAACAACAATTACATTTACTTTTTTTTAAGAAAATGTCATCATCCATAAACAGTAAAAACCATTTTCCTCAAGCAAGTCAACAAAAAACTTAGGCTCATAAAGAAATATATATATTTCAATAGTCTTTATTACATTTCTAGCTAAGTTATGTTCTATTCGATTAAACTTTTATATTTAACTAAGAAGAAAAAAAATGAAAATACAGAACGAAAGCTTAAACATCCTCAAGTAACAACCCAAAGTTTAGAAAAATATTCATCAAGTATAAAATTTGTATCTGGTACCTTTGATAAGGATCCTTGTCATGCCCCGATACTCGATATGAGGCGCAATTCCTGCTCAAGCCATTTTATGCAGTGGGCCCATAAAATATATACATGCATGGATCAAAAAATAAAATACAACCTAGCATCCCATGTGATATGTACATTAACTATATATACAAAATATGAAGTTAGAATTTAGAGTCTAACAGAGTAAAATAAAACTTTTCGAATATATGCACAAAATATACAAAAACAAGAACCTTTTTACAGGTTCTACTCGTTTGGCAGTGATGTTGACTTTTCATTCTCTCTGAAAAATATCAAGGCAAAATTTAATGAGATTCACTAACTCTAAGTATTTTCGTTCTTTCAACCCAGGTAAAATTTCATGCAAACACACGGTAAGAAACAAAAGTAATAAAAATGTTTCTGTACAAATTCATGTTCTTATTTTCACTATTTCACATATTCTTGATCGATCTGATGAATTCTCTCGAATATCATATACAAACCTCAAATGTCTATTCTCATACTTTCGAAAGTCATAAATGCACTCGAATATCAATCATCATTTTGAAATATAATCGAACACAAAAAAGATCACAGATAAACTAGAATATCGTTCATAATCTCAAAACATAATCACACACACACAAAAGATAACATATACACTCAAATGGTCATTTTTTGGTTTCATCGCACGATGTTGTTTATGTCATCATAGAGGAAATACGAAATGGATCCCACGATTGCATGGATAGCACACACACAAATCACACAATGGCCACAGTAGGTACATTTGCTAGGTGGCCTACACTCACACGAATTCCTATCCATGTCTGGATTAGGTTTCAGACTCTATCCATGTGCAGGTTCACCATGCTTGCTGAACTTCAGCCACACACACACACTCCCTTCCTCGATTCAGACTTAACGAAAAAATATTTAGGGTCCCTACTCCATTTACTCATACCCTCTCATTCCAAAATTCTCAATTTGTTTAAATGATTATTTTTTAACCTCAATTACTCCTTTTCCTTTCTACTTTTACAATTTTATTTTATTTCATTTTCTTTTTCAATTTTTCCTTAATTGGGAATTTTTCTTTTTAATTTCATATTTCATCAGTCAAAATAACTCCGTCCAGATAACTCTCAGTCTATTGGGTCTATTTTCTAGTTTCCTCTCCACATAGGGTTCTAATTGCTTAGGTTTACTGATCATAATTTGAGTTCTACTTTTCTATCAAAATTTGGCCAATGTCCCTTCAAGTTTCAAAATTCATAATTTTAATAAAATGAACGCACTTTTTGAAATTTAACCCAGTTGAGATTTAAAAAAACTTACTCTCCTACGCGTCTCCCAGATCCACCTAAATGTCCAAAGTTTCCTGTACACACGACATAATTAATTAAAATACTTTGAAATACTAAAAATTAATTTAATTAGATTACGGGTTCTAATGGCCACCCAACGAAATACCTAAATCTATCGAGATCCGTACTTGAAAAACCTTTTGGCTCCCCGTTCGGCGAATTGGATTCCCATTTTTTGAGAAAGAATTTTCCGTGCTCGGGGAAGACCCTTCGGCTTCCCGAATGGGTTGGCTTTCCCCTTTCTCAAAGAAGCCTCCTCGATTCCTGCGCGGGTGGATGGCCTGACCGAGCTCGCGCGGTTAGCTTGACATCAGCCCCACTACATTGTTGCTCAACCACCACCAAAACATGAAAATAGAACGGTTTTTCCTTTCAGTGAGGGCAATTTGGCCTCGTCTTTGCTCCCGATGGCTTCCTCTCGATCACCCACGGCTCCCTTGCGTGCTTGCAATTGGAATGGTGATTTTTGTGCCTAAAAAATTGATTACTGCAAAATAGAAATAGATTGAAAGAAAAATAGGGGAAGAAAAGATGAAAAGGATGAGCTTTAACTCGCTTGCCTCGGTCCCCCCCGTCACATGGCATCTCGATCATTTCCTCTTCCTCATTTTTCTTTTCGGTTCAGCTTTCACACTTTCCTGCCTCTACCCCTCTCTTCTTTTCTTCCTCCCTCGTGGCGGTTGCTCTTTGGTTCCCCTTTTTTTTTCCCCTCGCCCCTCCTATCTTTTCTTTTCCTTCCTCCTTTTTTTCTCCTTTCTTTTCCCTCTTCCTTCCCTCTCTTTTTTTCTTTCTCTTGACTTCCACGTGCAACCCTCTCTTCATCCTTCCCTTCCCGATCTCTCCTCTCTCTTCTCCCTCTCTCTTTTTTGGCTACTCTTCAAAATGAAGAGAAAACCCTAATCTCTTCCCTTTATATACCCATTCTTTCAACCGTTGGATCGTCATAACTCGATTTGGACCGTCCCTTTTCTTTTAAATCTCCTCCATCCGATCTCCTCAAGCGGTCCAATCTAGGCCCTCCATTCTCCTTATTTCCTTTGCCCCCTTCAACTTCTCCTTATTTATCTTTTTGCCCCCTTTTTTCTTACCTACTTTCATTTAAGTCCCTAAATTTACTTAAAAGCCCAAATTTTTGAAAATTTCTTTCATTTACACCCAAACTCCAAATTTTATTTATATTTCTTTTCCTTTAAGTGGATATTACAATCCTATTACAGGTAGAAATTAGACAATATACGATATAATTTTAGTGGTTGATTCAGACTATCACAAAAGTTGAAATGTTGATAGGTAATATATTAGAATAGAGGAACTCATGTGTCCATTTCATGGCCACCCTATTTATTTCTTTACTTGAAAAAAATAGTTGTTTAACAATTCTATCAACAAAAAGGAGTACCAAAAAAATTAAAAATAAAATAGTTCATCTTTGTCTTAAAACCTAAAGAAAATGTGATCTACTTTATTGCAAGATACCAAAGCTTTTATTTTTGTGTTGGTTGCATTTCACTGTTGTCACCATGAATCGTCTCTCATTATTTCCTGAAGTGTCATTTCTCAAAATTGGTCATCAAATACTATAGTTTAAACAATAAATATACATCATTCAATTCAATTATTTATTATAATATTAAATAATTCATTCAAATTAGGTTCTATTTTATTTTTTGATTAAACTATAAATTTAGTAGTATCTGTTTTTAACACTGAATCAACTTATACAATGGAAGTCAATACGATTGCATCCAATATAACATTATTTTTTTAAAGATAAAATCATTATTAATTGACAACAAAAACCATCATGCTCAAGTAAATGAACAAAGCCATCATGCTCAAGTAAGTGAAGCAAAAACTGAGGCGGTTCATGAATAATTATCTATCTTTTCGAAGTCTGTACTCATCTCTAGCTAAGTTATGTATTATTCTTATTATACTTTTGAATCCAAATAAGAAAGGAAATAAAATGCAAAATGAAAGCTTAAACATCCTCAAGTATAAACCTAAACTCAAAGAAATATTCATGAAGTATAAAATTTATACTTTAGTACAAAATTTACCATATAACTAAGTAAAACAAAATCTATACTATATTAAATTTTAGGACAAAAAATTTGTATCTTAGTGCAACATAACATTCCTAAAAACTTCATTGTAGTGTGTGCTTAATTGTGATAAATGAACAATAGTCACAAACTTTACTAGGGGCATTTTGGTGCATGAAATGCATGTTCCCATGTTAGTGGGTGTTAGTGGCTATTTTCTCATTTTCAATGGTATCATCCTATCTCTACCTTATAAATAGCTAGCTCATCTACTCTATCCTATCTTATTCCTACATTTCTCTATTGCTCTCCCTTTAATCTTTTTTCTTTCACTTTCACTTTTTCTAAAATTTTCTTGAAAGATTTCTAACTTTTCTTTTTTAATTGTGCAAATTAATAAAATCTATTATCTATAGCTAGTTAAGCTTATTGTATCACGCAATTAACATGTCAAAAAGCTCCTTTCTATACTCACCTTACCCTATTGACCTAGTGTACACCTTAATCCTTATAACGTATCCTCAAACTTCAATTCCTATTTGTATAGAAATAAATGTCTAAGGTAAATTCTCTTATCTTTTGTCACCAAGATATTTTTATATGAAACTATTAAATATCAATGATTCATCTCAACCAACAGCAATTAAATTTAAATTTTTTTGAAATAATACCCTTCAGTTTATAATTACCTCTACAGAATAAGTTTGAGTTTCAAAGTAAAAAATTAAAAGTTAGGTCTAGATTTTGACCTACTGTAGTTCCCTCAACTAAGGGAACTTAATAATCATGAAATATTTTTTTTGTCTAAAAATATAATAGGCACGTTGAGATTTAACTCAACTTAACCACGACATCACCACCAATATAAAAAAGTTAAGAGTTTAAATTTGTTTTCCATGAAAAAGGAATAGTTATTACAACCCACGGAGAATTTATTGGTATTGATTTTTAGAAGCTTTCATCTACCCCATCTGCCAACAAAAGAAAACATAATTACTTTATAATATTATTATTGAAATAGATGAAAATAGATAAAACATTAATAGTGAAAAATTAAATTTTGAAGTTAAATTTTATAAATTGAATTAAGATAATAATTACTTTAGTTAAGTTATAGTAATTAAAGAAGAATATAAATTTTATTTTATTCTTAATTAATTTAAAATCAAATTAAATTAGTTAAAAAGAAACTGTATTTGTTACAATAGCAAGTATTTAAGAGTAATATTTCCATTTACTATAACGACTCGAATTAAAAGATTAAGGAATTAAAAAAAATAAATAAGAATCAAATTAAATAAGTTGTAAGAAGCAAGAGTACCTTAATTTAAAAGAGTACGTTTGCACTTGCGAGGGGTGGTGCTTGCTTCCAACTACTCACCATACATACCCCATTCAGTGAAGAATAATAATAATAATAATAAATATTTTAAAATAAAAATCTACAATTTTTAATATTTTAAAAAAATAGTTTTACTTTTTATTAAAATATAAACTTTACATCTTCATTGAAATTTAAACTCGTAAATCTTAAATAAAACATAAAAATTTTAACTACTACCACATTGTTATAATTCATTATAATTATTAATAGCTATAACTATGAGTCGACAAAATAGATTTTCAATTAAATAAAACTCATACTTTATAAGTCAGCAAATTTAAATTTAGTTAATAATCTTTATAAAATCCATAAGAGAAAAAGATATATATGAAAATAAAATCTTGCAAAATGTGCAAAATAAAATATTACCTCAAGAAGGATGTTTATTTTTTTCTTCATAAGTAAGAAGTCATTTTTTATTGCATCCAATGCCGCTATGCACCTTTGTTTAAAAAAAAATTAAAAAAATTAAAAAAATAACTCAATCAGAAGATATATTAGTATTATCTAAAATAAAAAATAAGTACAAAATTCATTTACTACATGAATATATAAAGATTGCTAATTAATTTATGACGTCAATTATGTATGAAAGCCTTCCCTTCCTTACTATTTTCATCATATGCCTTGATGAATTCCTCATATTTCAGTGCCATTTGACAAGTGCCAAGGCTGCAATTAATATCAGCTAATTATCTTTTAAAATAAAAAATGTGTAAATCTATTGATTAAGTGATATACATCAATCATAACGCAATATAAATAATCTCCAAGTAAGAATACACACAAAAGTGCTGTTTGACTTGAGATTAATTAGGTGATATACACTAATTGCATTACAACATAAGTAACTTTCAAATGATGACACACACGAAAATACAATTTGACTCGAACTTATGATCTCTTGTAAAAGAAGAAATGCATCAACTATTCAACTAATAAAATAATTAATTAAGTATACACGTATACCAAACAAATATATATATATCTTGCTAATAGATATTCGATTAATTAAATTATTAATTATTTATCTATTGGATGGATATCTACGTACTTTTATCCTTATCTATCAGAGTATGAATTCAAATCAGATTATACATCTCATGACATATCATTTAATGATTAAACTATATGAATTTTTACTAACAAAACTCGTACTTGAGAATTTTTATTATTAA
This sequence comes from Carica papaya, assembly GCF_054855325.1. NCBI lineage: Eukaryota > Viridiplantae > Streptophyta > Magnoliopsida > Brassicales > Caricaceae > Carica > Carica papaya. Next base: position 18,213,344 of record NC_142317.1, read on the forward strand.
ATACATGTTATAAGATCGATAATAACACATATAAATACTCCAAATTAAAGAATTTTGAGCTGTGATGATTATTATTAATTATATACCTTGAGGAGGCTCCTTTACTCTTGAAACAAAGTTAAAAAAATTTAGAAAAATTTGCATTAGATACTTTGTCTGTACAAATTAAGAGAAGAAGACCAAATAATTAAAACCTATTAACTAGTCAAATGTGGTTAATAACTACTCATATCTATATTGAGATATATATTATGTGCGGATATGAAGCTTTAATCATGTATGATAAGGTGATTTCACATTCAACTACGAAGGTGGAGAGTAGATTAAAGAAATAATTAGGATCACAACCAGGTACTCCTTTCATTCCATATTTTATTCCAAAAAAGTGATCTACCATACTCTTTAACAAAAATCAAATGCAAATCAACAACGATATCAATATATATACATGATCGGTGAACATATAAGAAAAAAATAGATAAGATGTTAAGCACTAAACCTCTTGTTCATCAAGTGGATCACATCAAGGAGCTGCGTGCTTCGATCCATCCTATTCGAAAAATTGGAGAAGAGAAAATGGTTTTGCCGAGAGAAAGGAGATAGTTTTTTTTTTTTTTGAATCTTCAATGCTCATTGCAATCCCCATCAATCACCTCTCATTATTTATTAAAGCATCAGTTCTGCTCATCAATCGTCAAATACTGTATTTTAAATAGTAATTTACATCATTTTAGTTATTCATTTGTACGAGATTAAATAATTCATTCAAGTTAAGTTCTACTTTGTCATTTCATTTACCTACAAAATTAGTTGTATTTCTTACTAGTACGGTATTAGTTTATACAATGTAAGTTAATACAATAACATTCATTGCAACATTTACTTTGTTTAAAAAAAAATCATTATCCATTAACAGGAAAAACCATTTTGCTCAAGCAAGTAAAAAAAAAACTTAGGATCATGAATAAATATATATCTTTCAATAGTCCATACTACATTTCTAGCTAAGTTATATACTATTCGATTAAACTTTTAAATCTAACTAAGAAGAAAAGAAACAAAATACGGAATGGAAGCTTAAACATCCTCAAGTAACAACCCAAACTTAAAAAAAAAATTCATTAAGTATAAAATTTGTATCTAGTACCTTTAATAAGGGTCTTATTATAGCTAAAAATTAGATAAAAGATGATATAATTTTATTGGTTGATTTAGACTGTCACAAAAGTTGAAATGTTGCTAGGTAATATCCGATAAATAGAGGAACTCATGTGTCCATTTTGTGCCCACCCTATCTATTTCTTTACTCGAAAAAGAAAAGATGTTTAACTTTTATATCAACAAAAAAGAATACCAAAAATTAGGTTCATTCAAATTAGGTTCTATTTTATTATTTGATTGAACTATAAATTTACTAATATCTATTTTTAATTTTGAATAAACTTATACAATGGAAGTCAATACAATAACATCCAATATATCATTATAATTTTTAAGATAAAATCATTATTAATTAAGAACAAAAACCATCATGCTCATGTAAATGACCAAAACCATCACGCTCAAGTAAGTGAAGCAAAAATTGAGGAGGTTCATGAATAATTATCTATCTTTCAGAAGTCCTTACTCATCTCTAACTTGTAATATTTTCTTTTAAAAAAAATAAGAATTTAATTTAATCCATTTATAATATTGTATAACTGACAAAAATGGGTTTTCTCTAAATAAATTACTTCAACTGATAAAAGACATTATATTGGCACCTTTGAGAATGATTAATTACTGCTAAAAATTAGATAATAGATGATAAAATTTTACCAGCAGATTTATATTGGCACTAAAAGTCAAAATTCCACAAAATAAATTTATGGCAAATAGAGGAAGCCATGTATCAATTTCATGCACAACCTGTCCATTTCTTTACTTGAAAAAAAAAATTATTCAACTTTTATATTAACAAAAAGAAGTACAAAAGAACTTGAAAATAAAATAGTTTATCTTTATGTTTTAAAACCTAAAGAAAATTCAATCTCCTCTTTTGCAAGACACTAAAACTTCTCTCTCTCTGTTGGTTGCATCTCGTTGCAATCTCACCATCACCTCTCGTTATTCATTAAAGTATTAGTTTTTCTTATCAGTCATTAAATACTATAATTTAAACAGTAAATTTACGTTACTTAATTCACTCATTTGTATGAGATTAAATTATTTATTCAAGTTAAATAATATCTTATTATTTGACTGAACTATAAATTTAGCTGTATTTCTTTCTAGTACTGTATAAGTCAGTAAACAATGAAGTTAGTATAATAACATCCAATACAACATATACTTTTTCCTTTTTAAAAAAATCATGGATAAAAACCATTCTGCTTAAGCAAGTGAACAAAAAACTGAGACTCATGAACAACTATATATCTTAAGCAGTCTTTGCTGCATCTATAGCTATGTTATATACTATCTGATTACACTTTTACATCCAATTAAGAAGAAGAGAAGCAAAATATGGAATGAAAGTTACTTTTAAATCCAACTAAAAATTAGACAATAAGCGACACAATTTTAGCTAGTGATAGAGGTTGTCACTAAAAGTCAAAATGTTGTTAAGTAAATAAATATACAGAAAATAAAGGAAGCCACTTGTCCATTTCATGAACAATCCATCCATTTCTTTGGAAAAAAATTATTTAACTTTTATATCGGCAAAATAAATACATAAGAAGCAAGAAATAAAATAGTTCATCTTTATGTACTCAAACCTAAAGAAAATTTGATCTCTTCTATTATAAGTCGTCAGAGCTTCTATCTTTGTATTAGTTGCATCTCATTGCAGTCGCCATCGATTATCTCTCATTTTTTATTAATGCCTCAGTTCTCCTTATCAATTGTCAAAACACTATATTATTAATAGTAAATGTACATTAGTTGATTCATTCATTTGTATGAGATTAAATAATTCATTCAAGTTAAGTTCTAATTTATTATTTCATTTACCTACAAAATTAGTTGTATGTCTTTCTTGTATGATATTAGTTTAAATAATGTAAGTCAATACAATAATTATGATTACAACATTTACTTTTTTTTAAAGTAAATGTCATCATCCATAAATAGTAAAAAGCATTTTTGTAAAAACCCAGCCCGAAAGAAACAAACCCAACCCACCTGGTTCTTAGAATCAGGAAGAGCCAAAACGATGTCATTTTGGGAAACCCCAAAAACGATGTAGTTTTGACATGAAGGAAGGAAAAATATAGGCATATGAAAGGACATTGTTTTGAGAGCATCAAAACAAAGTCATTTTTGTGATAGAAAATAAAATAAAATTAGGGCAACCACGTCTCTAGCCGTCGAAGAAGAGGCATGTATGCCTCTTTCCTCCACCGAAGAAAGAGGAGGAAGGCCGTATGGGGCTCTCCTCTCTCTGACTATAAAAATAGTGGGAGAGCAATCCATGCAAAGGAGAGATCTCATGAGTGAGAAGAAAGAGAGTCATATGTAGTGAGAGAAAGTAAATCAGATAAGAACACTGGCGTGCAGTGAAAAGAGTCGTCTGCTATATAGAATTAGATTCCAGATCTAGGAGACCAGTCCATCTGCACCAAAAATAGAAAGCAAGAAAAAGAATAGTGCAATAGTGTGCGATGGGAGAAAGAGATTCAGACAGTTTCCAAGTGCGACTTTGCGATCTGTGGTTCATTCCTGGCTTGATTCCACAAGATCTATGCTGGAGTTAGATGTGAAAATGGTTCTGTGGCAATATCTGGCCAAAACGTAGCAATTTGTGACTGGTTTTGGTTATGCATGCCGGTTCTAGTGGTCGCACATGAGGCGATGGGTGGCATTTCAGCAGCGATGTGTCGTGAACTAGGAGCACACTGCTCAAAAGCTTTAACCCACAAATAAAATGAAAAATAAACCATTTTTATCATCACCATTATACATTTAAGTTGTTTATATAGGTAAGTTGAGCCACAAATTGAATTTACCTATCCTTATACAAAGGCAGCTTCAGAATCTTACATTATGTATATCTTTTGGGAGTTCTTTCAACCATGTTTTCTCTTAGGGTTAGCACTTATCATACAAGAGAAGGCATTGACAAGCTCATAATCCTCTTCAATTATCAGAATTTTGGCTGCACTTGGGTCTGCAAGTAGAAGCTTAGCCATAAGGTATTCGATAATTGACCATGTCTGAAATAACCGTGCTTGTTTCTTGATCAACCTTCCTCTTTTCGTCTCATAGTATTAAGGCCACTTGTCTCTCGATATGCGTCTTTCAGCAACTTCAATAGTTCTTGCAGCGATTTATGGTCTTTACATCTTTATGGTTGCAATAGTAAGCTGTAAAAAGTCCATTTTTAAAATCTTAAGCCGCACTATCAACATTCCTTCCTTATTGCTTTATTTTATAAAACATCAACAAGGTGCCATATCCTATTGGATTCAAGCATGACAACTCAGGAAACTTCTACCTAAATATAACTTCTACAAAGGGTTCTCTGGAGCAATTAACAAAATATTAGCAGCAGAGAGAATTGATACGTATCAAATGAAAGTAACTACAGTTATTTAACTTTTCTTATCGTTAGATCATTTTTTAGAAATACACACAAACACATAGATATATATATGTGCGTGTGTGTGTTTGTGTTTAATAAATTTAAAGAGGTATTGTAACTTGATGTAATGCTAAATCACTATAAAGTTTTTAGTGGAATTTATAATAGGAAGCGGATATAATGATGATGATTGTCATATCATACATATATGAGAAAAAAAATATGCTTGTTGGTTCTAATAACTAAAAGTTGAAAAATAAAGGAAATGAAAATTAAAATATTTTGTTTTGTTTAAATTTATAAAAGAAAAATAATTATTATAAGAAAATAATTAATAATATCAGTTATTAATATAATGATGGGTTAGCTACAAAGAATTAAATTTGAATTTAAAAAGAAAATTAATCCTTTCCTCTTTCCTTTTTTGTTAAGAGTTCTTATGTGAAAAAAGATTTATCATTCATGAACGATAGCATAATTACTATTGAAATAATTAATAATAAATATTTTAGTATAGAATCCAAGTCTATTTCTTCTTCTTTAATATTTATGTTAATAAATAACTTAAGAAAAATACTAATTCAGATTTTTTGCTTATTATAATTGTTCTAATTAAAAGAATCTAGTTGTTACAGAATATTATTTTCATTTGGATATGTCATGACTCTTTAGGACAAAATACAATTAGATTACTATATCTTTACCAACACAGTCATAAATTAAATCTTTTGATTCTATTGAATCAAATATTATTAATAAATCATCATTAATCCATATAATTATATACAAAAAGTGATAAATTTTACATTTTAATAAGATTCAGACTTGTTGTCTTCAAGAAAAATGTAAAAATATTAACTATTCAAATACCATGTTTATGCTAATTTATAAAAATTCTTAAAAACTTCATTGTAGTGTGTGCTTAATTGTGATAAATGAACAATTGTCACAAACTTTAATGGGGGCATTTTTGGTGCATGAAATGCATGTTTCAATGTTAATGGATGTTAGTGGCTATTTTCTCTTTTTCAATGATATCGTCTTATGTTTACCTTATAAATAGTTAGCTCCTCTACTCTATCCTATCTTATTGCTACATTTCTCTATTGCTCTCTCTTTTATCTCTTTCCTTTCACTTTCACTTTTCCTCAAATTTTCTTGAAAGATTTCTAACTTTTACTTTTCTAGTTGTGCAAATTAATCTATGATCTATAGCTAAGCTTATTGTATCGTGTAATTAACATGTCAAAAAACTCTTTTCTACACTCAAGTTATCTAATTGACCTATTGCAACTTGCAAAGAATTTATCTGTATTGATTTTTAGAAGGTTTCATCCACCCCATCTGTCCAACAAAATAAAACATAGTTACTTTATAATATTGTTATTGGAAGAGATGAAAATAGATAAAATACTAATAGTGAAAAATTAAATATTGAAGTTAACTTTTATAAATTAAGTAAAGGATAATAATTACTTTATTTAAGTTACAGTAATTAAAGAAAAATATAAATAGTATTTTATTCTTAATTAATTTAAAATTGAACTAAATTAGTAAAAAAGAAACTGTATTTGTTACAATAGCAAAATATGTGAGAGTAATTTTCTCCATTTGCTAGAACTATTCGAATTAAAAGATTAAGGAATTTAAAAAAATAAATAAGAATCAAATTAATTAAGTTGTAAGAAGCAAGAGTACCTTGATTTAAAGGAGTGCATTTGCCCATGCGAGGGGTGGTGCTAGCTTCCAACTGCATCACCATACATACCCCATTCAGTGAATAATAATAATAATAATAAAGATTTTAAGATCAAAATCTACAATATTTAATATTTTAAAAAAGAGTTTTACCAACTATTCAACTAATTAAATAATTAATTAAGTAGACACATATACCAAACAAATATATATATCCTGCGAATTGATATTTGGTTAATTAAATTATTAATTACTTATCTATAAGAGTATGAATTCAAATTAGATTATACATCTCGTGACATATAATTTACTGATTAAACTGTATAAATTTTTACTAACAAAACTTGTACTTGAGAATTTTTATTATTAAATATATATTATAAGATCAATAATAACATACATAAATATATGAAATTAAAGAGTTTTGTGCTGTGATGATTAGTATTAATTATATATCTTGAGGAGGCTTCCTTAATCTTGAAGCAAAGTTCACAAATGCTAGAAAAATCTGCATCAGATACTTTATCTCTGTAAATTAAGAGAAGAAAACCAAATAATTAGAACCCATTAACTAGTCAAACGTGGTTAATAACTACTCAGATCTATATCGAGATGTATATTATCTACACATACAAAGCTTTAGTCAAGTCTGATAAGGTGATTTCAGATTCAACTACAAAAGTGGAGAGCAGATCAAAGAAATAATTAGGATCACAAACAAGTACTCCTTTCATTTCATATGCTATTCCAAAAAAGTGATCTATCGTACCCATTAAAAAAAATCAATTGCAAATCAATCAATGGTATCGATATATATACATGATCGGTAAACATATATGAAAAAAATAGATAAGATGTTAAGCATTAAACCTCTTGTTCCATCGAGTGGATCATGTCGAGGAGCTGCGTGCTTCGATCCACCCTATTTGAAACGACTGGAGAAGAGAAAAATGGTTTTGTCGAGAGATAGGAGATTGTTTTTTTTTTTTTGAATCTGTAATGCTCACCGAAGTGGCAGAGAGTTATAATGAGTTTAGTATTTATAATAAATTGGTAATAATCTAGGTCATTTCTAGTGATTGATATTTAGGTTATAGATATTCTATGGATTAATGAACTTACATATTTTTGTATTTTGTGTTCTGAGTTTGGATTAATCTTGCGAACAGTTTTACAAGAAAAAATATTTTCTTTTTTAAAAAATATGAGTTTAATTTAATCCATTTATAATATTGTATAAACGAAAAAAATGGGTTTTCTCCAAATAAATTACTTCAACTGATAAAAGGCATTATATTGGCACCTTAAGAACGGTTAATTGCTACTAAAAATTAGACAATAGATGATAAAGTTTTACCAGCAGATTTATATTGTCACTAAAAGTCAAAATGCCACAAAGTAAATTTGCGGTAGATAGAGGAAGACATATCCATTTAAAAAAGAAAATAAATGATTAAATTTAAATAAGTGCGAAATATATAAAATTGAGTTTGATAAATTATGCAAATAGCTTATTGAAAATTTTAATATTTTATTCTATTTAATATATTTAGGAATATATTTAATATACTATTGAAATATAATTATTTCTTGTAACAATACACGTAATAGTAAAAATATATAATATATTTAATTTATTAATATATAATAGGTTCATGAACTTGTAAACTAAATTCCTTGGTATTTGAATTTGGCTCTTGTACTTTAACATTTTGAGACCATATTAAAATATGAAAAGAAGATTTTATTAATTAATAAAGATGAAAATGAAGATGGTATCCATATATACATATATATTTATGCAGAAATATGGTAGAATCAAGAAGATGTAAAGGAAAAATGTTAGGAACTACAAAGAAGATACTTATAATTAGGAATTATATAATTAGGAATTATATAAAAGCCGGAGCTGTCTTCACATGTTTTGGGGTCACCTTCGATTCTATTCACGTGAGATGTTTGGATTTACTTCCTTAATCCTCCACTTACCTCTACTATATATATATATGTATATATAAATTGTATTAAATTAATTATATTTTATTCAACAAAATATTTTATTTCCAATTATGGTGTCTTCTATAAGATAATTATCAATTTCAAAATATGTGGAATTTGTCTATGAAAATGAGAAAAAGGGTATAGACATACCAAGCAATAGCTTCGTTGAATCGTTTCTTCAACTGCTGTTGACGGAGGAGATGGAGATCACGGTTTGGACAAAACTCAGTGAGTAAATAGGACCACCGATCACAATCCAAACTCACATAAAGACATGACAAAGATGGATGATCCAATAATTCCAATATTTCCCTCTTTGTCCTTGCTCTTCCTTCCTTATTTCTACCCGTCAGCTCCTTCCTATCCACCAACTTTGCTGCAAACCATGATCCCTTTAACTCCATCAGGTAAATACTTCTAATGTTGCTGCTTCCTAGCTGCCAGAGAAATCGTAGGTTGTTTAGAGTGATAACGTTAGGACCCTTATCGAATTTTGATGACGGTGTGTGGGAGGAGGAGGTGGTGGTGCGAGTGGTGGTTTTGAGCTTGAACTGGTGGTTGAGTTGTCAAGAGAGTCGACGAGGTTTTCAACCATGGTGGTGGTGGTGGTGGTTGAAGGAGTTGTAGAAAAAATGAAGGCTTGCGACAGGGGGAGAGAGGGAGAAGAAACAATAATAGGAGGAAAGGGAAAAGAGGAAAGGAGGGAGGAGAGGAGATTTTTTTAATGGACCAAAAGAATAGGATTGGGCCATTTGGTGTCCTGTTGGCCCTTGGTGGGTTAATGTGGGCCCATGATTATATCATTGTTTGTTTTTTACTTTTGTTAAGTCTTGACATGGAAAAGTTGTATTTTTTTGAAAAAAAAATAATTTTAATGAAAATCACGAGGGAGATCTTGTGAAATAAAGAAATGTCATAAGGTGTCCTGTAATACTCGAGGCCAAAAATTTGCCCATGATAATTTTCCTATTAGATTAATTATCTAAAAATTATATAAAAATATATATTTAATTTATTTTTTTATTTTATTAAAGTTTTGAAAAAAAATGAATTAGGGACGAGATTTAAAATAATTTTGGGGAAAAGAGATTAAAATTTGAGTTCGAAGGGTGTTTTTGAAAGAAAAATTAGAAACAAGGGGTCAAAGTTGAAAAAAGAAAAATTTGGCCATGTCGGATGATCCAGTCAACAACCTCGATGAACCAAAGCACGCCGCGTGTCAAAACATGCTAATGTCAGCGCCACGCGGGTAATCCGCGTGCCCAGTGATCCAGTGGCCCAGGTTTGATCTTGCGTGCGTAAACGGCTTAGATTCGTTCCCTCCTTAAGCGCGATCAGACGAACGAGATCAATCGTGATGAGCAGCCTAGATTCGCCCACACAATTGGCCTAAAAATGTAAAGATTAGACGACCCTCTTCGCTCCATGTCGACGTAAATGGATGGTCCAGATCGACACAGGATTGGTATAAATAGCTCACGTCATAGGGGAACCCAAACCCTAACCATCAGTTCCCGCAAGAGAAGAAGAACCAAGCACCGCACTAGAGCCATCACCGACTGTCAAAAAAGGTAAAATTTTTTCCTACCCGCTCAGAATTCCATTCCAAGCCTCCCTATGGCCATATGGATCAAGAGGGACGGCGAGTGAGCCAAAAATTGCAAGCAAAACCCGGCAGAGTTGTCGCGGACAAAACCCAAAAATTCCTCCTATGAGCCCCTTCTCGCTTCCTATTTCACATGAATTTCTGATCATTACGTTCACTATCTTTTTCTATGTAGGATAACTAAAGCATGAACCCCAGCCGCGAAGGAGGATCGGAGAAGTTGCCGCGCCCGGAAACTCCTCTGCCGGTAGGTTCGCGTTTTTATAATTTTTCGACCAACCAATGTCCTCTAACGTATTTTTCCACAAGGATACATGTAAAACTTGCCAAAACCAGCCAAAACTAGCTAAGCTGGGGCAAACCATTGCTGTGAGCGGTAGAACCGATGCCAGAGCACAGCGGCAGAGCCGTGTCGAAACCCAAAATTGGCTGGAAAGAGTTTTAGACACCAATTTTGGATTTTTGGAGTATTTTTAGGTACGTGACGAGTATTTTGAATTCCACAAAAAAAATTCAGGAAACCCATGGCACGTTAGGAGACGTAATAAATAGTCCAGCGTCTCGAAACACCGATCTAGATAAGGGTCCCTCACCTTATTCCCCGTTATAGTAAAATAAGACTTAACGATGTATAATTTTATATTTTTTATGAAAATTTAAAAAACCTTAAAAATAATTACAGGTCACTAGTGGAGCCAAAACTGGTTAGTTCACAATGGTCCTGATTTCTTGTTTATTATTCTATATTATTCTACTTGCTTGTTATCATATTGTGCATGTTCTTAATTTATAGTTTCTATGGTCTTATCGATTTATATGGTTTATTTGATTTATCTGGTTACTCGATCCCTTGTTATAATAACTATATCATCTGCATAAATGTCTTCTAATTAATCTAGAAATATAATATGAGATATTGATATGCATTTGTTGGTTATTTTGTTGATGGAAATCTTTATGTGAAAGACTTATTAGGTTCCTAGGGAAAGGGCGGACAGGCTCAGTATGTAGAAAACCCTACTGTGAACGTTATCTCAGTTGAACAGGGTTAGAAAGCCCCTTACTGGAAAGATTTAGGAGTATTGTTTACCCTCATACCGAATGGGTTATCAAGACAATAGAATGTTTGACACCCATTACCAGACTGGATATAGGGACGATCGGTTAATTGTTAAAATTAGACATTAGGTTCACGAGTAGGAGAACATCCTTATAGACCCTCAGGAGTACTAGACAGCAAGTAAGAAAAGAAAATTGTCATTTCTTGTTCTCTTGTGCATGAAAATAAAAAGTGGTGTAGATATAGGTCTTTATAGGTTATTTTTTTAGAAAACGCATAACGGTAAGTATCAAACAAAAGTTTTTAAGTTAAATGTATTTAATTAAAGTAAGGGCTCCATTAGTTGTTTTTCTGATTTGTACAAATCTTCAATTTTCGTATCAGTGAGTAGTGTGATATTCTTATTGGGCTAGTGTAGCTCATCATTTCATTAACCATTTTAGATTAAGAGAACCAGAATCCAGACCCCGATCAGTAAGAAGGCTATTAGTAGTTTACCTCCCAGACTCCTTTAAGAGTTAGTGGAGGTTAACCCTAAGATATTTATCTATTTTTTTAAAATCATTTAATTGCTTTCTTTTTTACGAGCCACTTTAGTAGGGACATTCCCATAGCCCTATTGACCCTTTAAAGTTGGTATTAGAGTCGCGTTCCTTGGAACCATTCATTACACAAAGACTTAAAAACACCAAATACAAACTATTGCTCAACCCTTCCTTATGAAATGTAGGTAGAAAGATATGAGGAGAGGAATTCCCCCACTAAATCGAGCAGTCCAGGATGGTTCACTTCGAGAGGATGTTGACCGACTCTTTGAGATGCTAGAGAGACTCATCTCTACCCAGTAGGCCTGGGAGGAAAGGAATGAGTTGTTTGACCCTCCCCAACTACCACAATTTGCACAACCCTTGCAGTGGAAAGATCCAGAGCCACCCCAGTACAACCCTGCTTCTTTCACATATCATTTCGAACCACCATAATACAATCTAATGCCTCTACCACATCATCTGGCACCGCCTCAGGGCTACCCAATCCCTCCACAGTACAATGCAGTCCCTATTCCATGGGACCCAGTTCTATCCATGATGGACTCAGGCTACATTAAAAGGTACAAAAGACTAAACCCATTTATCTTTGTAGGGATATCCTCTTTTGAAGAGGCCGAGTGTTGGTTAGCTGAGACAGAAAAGGCCTTCGTGACTCTTGGGGTAGTTCCTAAACGAAAAGTTGTACTTGTCACCTACATGCTTGTGGGAGAGGTAGGTTATTGGTGGCAGCTTAAGCTAGCCACCCTGCCCGTTCCAGTCTCTTAGGAACAGTTCTTGATTGTCTTCAATGCAGAGTACCTCCTAGAGCACCTCCGGTATTTGAAGAAAATGGAGTTTGCACACCTAGTTCAAGGTGATATGACTATGTCGGAGTATGCCTGAAGGTTCCTAGAGTTGGGGCAGTATTTCCCTGAAAGCATGATGGATGAAGGCAGGAAGGCAAGGAAGTTCGAGTGGGGCCTCTGTCCTAAGATTAGACAGCAGCTATATGTATTTGAGCTCAGTACCTACTCAGCCACTCTGACCAAGGCACAACTAGTGGAGAGGAACCTTCGTATCTTTCCTCTAGTAGTGGGGAATCCTAGACCCTCAGTTTCACACCGAGACCAGCACCCACTGCATTGGTTTAGTAGAACAAGAGGCCTAGGCTAGTGACTCAAGCTCCTCCTCAACCTCTAGTAATAGGGCGTGGTAAGACTTACTAGTATTGTGGCAAAGATCATGGGGACTGACCCTTCTATCATCTCAACAATACCTGCCGCATATGTAGGAGTGTCCAAAACTACATGACAGAGTTCCCACGAAATTAGAACTAGGTCAGACCTCCTATTTAGGGCAGAGCTTACAATCTCACTCAATAGGATGCTGAAGCCATCTCGGAGGTGATACAGAGTATATACACTATCTGTAATTACCTTACACATGTTTTGATTGATACTAGTGCTTTACATTCATTTGTCTCACATACTTTTACAAAAAACTTGAATATATCACCTGAAATACTTGATATGTGTTGTTTGTGTCTACTCCTGAAAGTAGGACACTACTAAGAGAGGTTATATATAAAACTTGTATCACAAACATAGCAGATAGAAAATTGAGTGTGCACTTAATAGAGATTGACACAGGGAACTTTGATGTAATCCTAGGAATGAACTGGTTAGCAGCATACCATGTTCCCGTAGATTATTTCCACAAGAAACTTGTATTCAACCCTCCTAACGAGGAGCTATGTACAAGTTAATAAAAAAATTTTAAACGTTATTTCCTCATGGCAATTTCCTTATTATATAGTGATTTAACTCGGTTGTCTTCTCTATATTAGGCAAACTTAAGAAAGAATTTTGTATTCAAGAGGTCCTGGTAGACAATGCAAGTAACTTTCAAATAATGACACACATGAAAGTACAATCTGACTCGAACTTATGATATCTTGTAAAAGAAGAAATGTATCAACTATTCAACTAATTAAGTAATTAATTAAGTATACACGTATACCAAACAAATATATATATATATATATCATGCTAATAGATATTTGGTTAATTGAATTATTAAGTATTTATCTATTGGGTGGATTTCTATATACTTTATCCTTATCTATAAGAGTATGAATTCAAATAAGATTATACATCTCATGACATATCATTTAACGATTAAACTGTATGAATTTTTACCAACAAAACTTGTACTTGATAATTTTTATTATTAAATACATATTATAAGATCAATAATAACACACATAAATACTTCAAATTAAAGAGTTTTGAGCTGTGATGATTAGTATTAATTATATATCTTGAGGAGGCTCCTTTAATCTTGAAACAAAGTTCACAAATTCTAGAAAAATCTGCATAAGATACTTTGTCTCTACAAATTAAAAGAAAAAGACCAAATGATTAAAACCCATTAACTAGTCAGACGTGGTTAATAACTACTCAGATCTACATCGAAATATATATTATGTACACATACAAAGCTTTAGTCATGTCTGATAAGGTGATTTGAGATTCAACAACGAAAGTGGAGAGCAGATCATAGAAATAATTAGGAGCGCAACCAAGTACTTCTTTCATTTCATATGCTATTCAAAAAAAGTAATCTACCGTACCATTTAAAAAAATTCGAATGCAAATCAATCAACAATATCGATATATATACATGATTGGTAAACATATAAGAAAAAGCTAGATAAGATGTTAAACACTAAACCTCTTGTTCCATTGAGTGGATCACGTCGAGGAGCTGCGTGCTTCGATCCACCCTATTCGAAAGGATTGGAGAAGAGATAAATTGTTTTGCCGAGAGAAAGGAGATTTTTTTTTTTCGAATCTGCAGTGCTCATTGCAATCCTCATTAATCACCTCTCATTATTTATTAAAGCTTCAATTATGCTCATCAATCGTCAAATATTGTAGTTTAAAAGTAAATGTACGTCATTTTATTTATTCATTTATATGAGATTAAATAATTCATTCAAGTTAAGTTCTACTTTGTTATTTGATTGACGTATAAAATTAGTCGTATTTCTTAGTACTATAGTATCAGTTTATACAATAACATTCATTACAACATTTACTTTTTTAAGAAAAAATCATCATCCATTACTAGTAAAAACCATTTTGCTCAAGCAAGTCAACAAAAAACTTAGGCTCATGAATAAATATATATCTTTCAATAGTCCGTACTACATTTCTAGCTAAGTTATATACTATTCGATTAAACTTTTAAATCTAATTAAGAAGAAAAGAAACAAAATACCGAATGAAAGCTTAAACATCCTCAAGTAACAACCCAAACTTTAGAAAAATATTCATTAAGTATAAAATTTATACCTGGTACCTTTAAAAATGGTCCTATTACAGCTAAAAGTTCGATAATAAACGATATAATTTTAGTGATTGATTTAGACTATCACAAAAGTTGAAATGTAACACCCAACATTTCATTATTTTTAATTTTATTAATTATAATTATTATTTTTTATATAAATATAATTATTATTTATATTATTTTAATTTATTTATTTATTTTTAATTTAATTTAATGAAAATAATAATAATAATAATAATAATAATAATAAAAAGGGTAAAAATTAGTTAGGGATTTAATTGAAAATAATTTTGGCAAAAAGGGATGAAAATTTGGGTTCTGGAGGTATTTTTGAAATAAAAATAAAAAATCAGATTTCAAAACATAATTTAGAAAAGTTACGCCACGTCAGCTGCCCGGTCAGCAGCCCCGACCAACAAGGATGCGCCAGGTGGCAGAGGTGCTGATGCGGGAGGCCACGCAGGGGTAGCCACGTGGGCAATCCGCGTGTGTACGATTAAACAGCTGAGATTTTTTCCTGCGCACACGAACGACCCAGATAAAAAATGCGCACGAATAGCCCAAATTGCATCACGCACAGACGGTTCAAATTGAATCACTCACAGACAACCCAAATTGAATCGCAATGAACAGTCCAGATTCACAACTTATTTAATCGCGATCAGATGGTTCAGATTAAAAGTGATGGACGGCCCAGATCAAAAGCGGATGGGTATAAATAACCCCATCTGCACCCAAACCCTAACCCTAGCCGCCAGAGCCCCTCGCCGAAGAAGACATCCTAGCTGCCGGGGAGCTGACCGCACCACCCACCACCGTACCGGAGCAATTTCCAACTGCCAAACGAGGTAAAAATTTTCTCTCTTGCATGAAATTAAATTTTAAACCCACCCATGGCCAAATCGGAGTGAAAGAACCTGCTGATTGGCCGAAAAATACCACCGCGGGGTGTTTCAGAAAATGCCTCCGATGAGGCCCTACTCGATTCTCGTTTGATGTAATTTTTTCACCGTTGTGACCTCCGTTTTCTTCTCTATAGGTTGACCAAAGCAAAACACCAAACCGCAATGTGAGCCAGAGAAGCTGCCGCACCGGAGAGCCCCACCTCCTGTGAGTTTCGGTTTTCTTTATTTTTTCGGTCCACCGAGGGCCCTAAGTGTGTTTTCTCGCCGGAACCGGTGCAAGTTCGCCTGAATTCGGCCAAAAATGGCCAAAGATAGCCAACCCAAGGTAGAGCGCCGCCGCTCGTAGGTACCGTAAGCACGTTTCAGTTCCCGAAGGAAAATTCAGAGAACCTAGGGACCGCCCGTTTGTGCAGTAACCGTCTAGTTTTTGGCAGCGAATCAAATAAGGACCCCTCACCCTATTTCCTATCATCAAATTAAAGTTCAAATAAATAATAATACAGTCCTTTGTACAAATTAAATGGATGTGATTGATTAATTACGGATTGCTAATAGAGCCCAAATCGGATATTATTTTCTGTCAGTTACTGTTGATTTATTGTACAGTATAAAAGTATGATGATATTTATTTGTCTATTGTATGGTTTAAATGCATGTATATCTGTCTTACTTGACTACTGTTTGATTTTGGGAATCTAAGATATGATTGCATTGTTGGATGCATGTTACTTATTTATGTATTTATGTTTGATTTGGTGACGGAGACTAAGGACAAATAGGAATGAGATGTGATCTGATAAATGGATAAAATGATAGCCTTACTAGATATCCTGGGAGATGGTGGACAGATCGGGTTCATAGGGAACCCTACTGTGAACGTTGTCTCATACCGGACGGGGTATGGAGACTTGGTCATTTGGCGCTCATACCAGACGGGGTATGGGGATGGCCTGCTTCACCCTCATACCAGACGGGGTATTAAGGTTTAATGTCTTGGCGCTCATACGGGACGGGGTATGGGGATGGCCCTGGAATCAAGATTGTTAGGAAAAATGGTTCACGTGTAGCAGGGACACCCCTATAGATCCCCATGGATACTAGTAGGCTGGTAAAACGAGAAACGGTGATAATTAGTTATTGTTAATGAATACGAATTTATGATATGTTCTATGTTACTAATTTTGCATGAAATTGTGATCTGTATGATATTATTGCTTCTATAAATTATTTCCATAAATTCTCCAATGGTAAGAAAAAGGGTAAATGGTTTTATTTTAAATAAATGTATTGGTTTAAATCAACTGCTCCATTGATTGTTTTGATTTTCTACCAACCTTTACTTCTGTGACGACGATATAGTGTGATGTCCTTACTGGCCTAGTGTAACTCACCCCTTATTTAACCATTTCAGATCGAGAGGACCCGGTTCCCGAGCCCGATCCGCAAGAAGGCTACGAGTAGATGTTAGATACTTTATAGTTTCCTTTATTTTTTCTATTTTTCGTATTTCTTTCAGAGAATTTGTTTCGTGATGTTTGTTAGTACTTTTGAGTTATCGTGTAAGGGATATTAACCTTAACTTTTATTTCACTTCCGCACTCAAATTATTATATGCATTTTCTTTTTAAATTTTCGGGGTCATTACATGAAAAGTTGCTAGGTAATATGCGAAAAATAGAGGAATTCATATGTCCATTTCGTGCCCACCCTATCTATTTCTTTATTTGAAAAACAAAAGTTGTTTAACTTTTGTGTCAACAAAAAAGAGTGCAAAAAAAATTTAAAAATAAAATAGTTCATCTTTGTCTTAAAACCTAAAGAAAATGGATTCTACTTAGTTGCAAGATTCTAAAGCTTTTATTTTTGTGTTGGTTGCATTTCATTACAGTCACCATCAATCGCCTCTCATTATTTACTGAAGTGTCAGTTCTCATAATTGGTCATCAAATACTATATTTTAAACAATAAATATACATCATTCGATTCACTTATTTATTATAATATTAAATAATTCATTCAAATTAGGTTCTATTTTATTATTTAATTCAACTATAAATTTAGTGCTATTTGTTTTTAATACTGAATCAACTTATACAATGGAAGTCAATATAATAGCATCCAATAAAACATTATTTCTTTTAAGATAAAATCATTATTAATTAACAATAAGAACCATCATCCTCAAGTAAATGACCAAAACCATCATGCTCAGGTAAGTGAAGCAAAAATTGAGGAGGTTCATGAACAATTATTTATCTTTCAGAAGTCCTTACTCATCTCTAACTAAGCCATGTATTATTCTTATTATACTTTTGAATCCAACTAAGAAAAAAAAAACAAAATGCAAAACGAAAACTAAAACATTCTCAAGTAATAACCTAAACTCATAAAAATATTCATGAAGTATAAAATTTACACTTGGTACAAAATTTACCATATAACTAAGTAAAACAAAAATCTATACTAAATTAAATGCATAAAACCTGTGCAAGGAGGAGAAGGTCACAAATCTTTAAAAAAAATACATGAATGAATAAATTTAAATATGTTCAAAATATATAAAATTGAGTTTGATAAGTTATGCGAATAGCTTGTTGAAAATTTTAATACTTTATTCTATTTAATATTCTATTAAAATATAATTATCTCTTGTAATATTATTTAGATTAGTAAAAATATATAATATATATAATTTATTAATATATAAACAAGTCCATGAACTTTTAAACCAAATTCCTTCATATTTGAATTATGCTCTTATACTTTAACATTTGTGGACCATATTAAAATATGAAAAGAAGATTTTATTAATTAACAAAGATGAAAATGAAGATGGTATCTATATATACATATGTATATATTTATGCAGAAATATGATAAAATCAAGAAGGTGCAAAGGGAAAAGATTAGAAACTTCAAAGAAGATACTTATAATTGGGAAATATATCAATATATAATGTGTGTGTGTCTACATATATATATAACCTTTTCAATTTATAAATATATATATGTGTGTGCCTGTGTATATGAATAATGTATGTACGTATATTTACAATACTAATTGTGCTGAATATTATAATAATAAATTAACAATTTATATAATCATATAATATCTTTTTATAGATACAAATAATTAATGCTGTTGTACGTACGTACCAAGCAGCAGCTTCGTTGAAGCGTTTATTCGGCTGCCTTTGACGAAGGACGTGAAGATCGCCGCTGGGATAGAACTCAGTGAGTAAACATGACCACCGATCACAAATGAATTTCATACTTATTGGTGCCACATATGATTTATACCAAATATGATTGTCCATACACCATCATGTATATGAATTATATGTTTATATATATATATATACGCACACATGTCTAAGCATCTGATGAAAAGAGTAAGGAAGAGTAAACTTTCATACATAATTAACAACGTCATAAATAATATCAATTAGTGAATATAATAAATGAATTTCATATTTATTTTTTATTATACATATTATTTATATATATATTTTACTGAGTTTTTTTGAAACTTTTTAAATTTTTTTTAAAAAGGTGCATAGGCAGTGAATGCAATCAAACATGAATTTTCAGTAATGAAGGAAAAAATAAAAACTTTTCTTGATGTAATATTCTATTTTATATATTTTATAAAATTTATTTTTATATATATTTTTTTCTCTTATAAATTTCATAAAAATTTTAATTGATTTTAAATTTAAAGACTTATACAGTATAAAATATTCTATATTTTTAATAAAAGTTAAACTCATAAATTTTAAATAGAACATAAGAGTTTTAACTACGATCATATTATTATAATTCATTATAATTATCAATAGCTATAATTATGCACTAGGCAAAACAGATTTTTAATGAAGTAAAACTCATGCTCTATAAGTATACAAATTTAAATTCAGTTAAAATTTTTACAAAGTCCAAAAGAAAAAAAATATGAATGAAAATTAAATTTCATAGAATATATAAAATAAAATATTACCTTGAGAAGGATTTTCATGTTTTCCTTCACTAATGAGAATTCATGTTTGATTGCATCTAATGCTTCCATGCACTTTTTTATTTAAAAAAAGAAATTTTAAAAAAATAATACTCAGTAAAGAGATATATTAGTAACATCTGCAATAAAAAATAAGTATAAAATTCATTTACTACATGAATATATAAAGACCATTAATTGATTTATGACGTCAATTGTATATAAAAGCTTATCCTTTCTTACTCTTTTCATCAAATGCCTTGATGAATTCCTCATATTTCAATGCCATTTGACAAGCGCAAAGGCTGCAATTAATATCAGCTAATTATTTTTTAGAAAACAAAAATTTAGTACATCTATTAATTAAGTGATATGCATCAATCATAACACAATACAAATAATCTCCAAGTAAGAATACACATTAAAATACAGTTTGACCCGAGATTAGTCAAGTGATATAAACTAATTACAATACAATACAAATAACTTTTAAATGATGATAAACATAAAAATACAATATGACTCAAACTTATAATCTTTTGTAAAAGAAAAAACACATCAAGTATTAAACTAATTATTTAATTAATTAAGTATACACACATATAGTTAATTAAATTAATAATTATTTATCTTTTGGGTAGATATCTAACCGTCGAGGATGGCAGCGAAATCCCTAAGTTAAATAGAGATTTCAATATAGTTTTGGATAATTGAGGCATAATTAATATTTTTACTTTTAATAATTAAGGTAGAAACTAATAACATCTGCTTAAATATAATTACATATTTATATATTTACTTTTTGAAAAGAAGATTTTTATTTCTTTAATTGTTTAAGTCGAATCGAATATTTAAATTTTAAAGATTAATGAAGAAAATAAATCTCTAAAATTTGACTTCTAATAAGCATTTAGATATTCTTTAAGTTTATTCTTATGATAGTTATTTCATAGATAACATAATGAAAACAAGGTTAAAAATATAAAATATTTGATTACATAAGTTCAAATTAATAAAAATAAGATTTCTATCTCTTTAATTTTTAAATTTTAAAGACTAATATAGAAATAAATCTCTAAATTTTGACTCCTATTAAGCATTGAATTCTCTATATTTAGATACTTTTTAAGTATAACTTGTAATAATTCCTTTAAAGATTAGATACTTTAGAATGAAAAATAATATTAAAACTCTAAAATATTTGATTACATAAATTTAAAAATAGATTATGACACTCTATTTTTTTTCTTTCTTGATGCTTTCGGCATTTCTTTCAATCTTTGTTTAATGCTTTGATTTATATTTATGATGCAATCTTTAGATAGAAAATAATAAGATAGTTTTTTTTTTTATTAAAAATAGCTCTATTAACTTCTTCACCACAATATAATTTTTTAATAATCTTATCCTCACATTTGTTATTGCGTTACAATGTGATCAATTTTAGGTGATCATGTAACGCCCAAGTATTTTTTTTTAATTTTATTCTTATTATTTTTATTTTTACTTATTTTTCTTTTTTTTTGTATTTGAATTTTTTAGATTTTTATTTAATTTAATTTAGTTTAATTTAATTTAATTTAATGAAAATAAAAATAATAATAATGATAAAATTAGGTAAAAATATTATTTGGATTTAATTGAAATTGATTTTGGAAAAAAAGGGTGAAAATTTGGATTATGGGGGTGTTTTTGAAAAGAAAATCAGAAACCGGGGGTCAAAACGCAATAAAAGCTTTTGTATCTTACAACAAAGTAGATCACATTTTCTTTAGGTTTTAAGACAAAAATGACCTATTTTATTTTTAATTTTTTTTCGGTACACCTTTTTGTTGATACGAAAGTTAAACAACTTTTTTTTTCAAGTAAAGAAATAGATAGGATGGGCACGAAATGGACACATGAGTTCCTATATTTGTTACATATTACCTAGCAACATTTTAACTTTTATGATAGTCTGAATCAACTGCTAAAATTACATCGTCTATTGTCTAATTTCTAGCTGTAATAGGACCATTTTTAAATGTACCAGATAAAAATTTTATACTTGATGAATATTTTTCTAAAGTTTGGGTTGTTACTGGAGGATGTTTAAGCTTTCACTCTGTATTTTATTTCTTTTCTTCTTAGTTAGATTTAAAAGTTTAATTGAATAGTACATAACATAGCTAGAAATGTTATAAGGACTATTGAAAGATATATATTCACTCATGAGCCTAAGTTTTGGGTTGACTTGGTTGAGCAAAATGGTTTTTACTGTTAATGGATGATGATTTTTTCTTTAAAAAAAGTAAATGTTGAAATGGATGTTATTGTATTGACTTATATTGTATAAACTAATACTGTATTAGAAAGAAATACAACTAATTTTGTAGGTCCTCAAATAACAAAGTAGAACTTAACCTGAATGAATTATTTAATCTCATACAAATGAATAAATAAAATGACATACATTTACTGTTTAAAATACAGTATTTGACGATTGATAAGGAGAATTGATGCTTTAATAAATAATGAGAGGTGATTGATGGCGACTACAATGAGATGTAACTAATACAAAGATAGAAGCTTTGATGTCTTATAGTAGAGGAGATCAAATTTTGTTTACATTTGAGTACACAAAGATGAACTATTTTATTTCCAGCTTCTTATGTATTTCTTTCTACTGATATAGAAGTTAAGTATTTTTTTTTTCGAGTAAAGAAATGGACAGGTTGTGCATGAAATGGACAAGTTGCTTCCTTTATTTGATGTATATTTAGTTAGCGACATTTTGACTTTTCATGACAACCTTTATCAGCTGCTAAAATTGGTTCATTTATTGTCTAATTTTTAGTTGGATTTAAAAGTAACTTTCATTCAACATTTTCTTTCTCTTCTTCTTAATTGGATGTAAATGTGTAATCAGATAGTATATAACATAGCCAGAGATCTAGTAAGGACTTCTGAAAGGTATATAGTTGTTCATACTTTTTCGTTCACTTGTTTAAGAAGAATGGTTTTTATCCATGAATTTTTTAAAAAAGGAAAAAGTAAATGTTGAATTGGATGTTATTGTATTGACCTACATTGTATAAACTAATACTGTACTAGAAAGAAATACAACTAATTTTTTAGGTCCTCAAATAACAAAGTAGAACTTAACCTGAATGAATTGTTTAATCTCATACAAATAAATAAATAAAATGACGTATATTTAATATTTAAAATATAGTATTTGATGATCGATCAGGAGAATTGATGCTTTAATAAATAATGAGAGGTGATTGATGGCGACTACAATGAGATGCAACTAATACAAAGATAGAAGCTTTGATGTCTTATAGTAGAGGAGATCAAATTTTCTGTATGTTTGAATACATAAAGATGAACTATTTTATTTCCAGCTTCTTATGTATTTCTTTTTGTTGATAGAAAAGTTAAATAATTTTTTTTCAAATAAAGAAATGGACAAGTTGTGCATGAAATGAACAAGTTGCTTCCTTTATTTGATGCATATTTAGTTAGTGACATTTTGACTTTTAGTGACAACCTCTATCAGCTGCTAAAATTGTGTCATTTATTGTCTAATTTTTAGTTGTATTTAAAAGTAACTTTCATTCAACATTTTCTTTCTCTTCTTCTTAATTGGATGTAAATGTGTAATCAGATAGTATATAACATAGCCAGAGAACTAGTAAGGACTTCTGAAAGATATGTACATAGTTCAGGAGTCATAGTTTTTTGTTCACTTATTTAAGAAGAATGGTTTTTATCAATGATTTTTTTAAAAAAAGAAAAAAGCAAATGATGTATTGGATGTTATTGTACTGTCTCACATTGTTTGCTGAGAAACAATGCTAAAAAGAAATACGACTAAATTTGTAGTTTTGTCAAATAACAAAGTATGATTTAAATTAAAAAAAACTAATTTCATACAAATGAGCAAATCAAGTAACATAAATTTACTGTTTAAAATATAGTATTTAACGACTGATAAGGAAAATTGATACTTCAATGAATAATGAGAGGTGATGGGTGATAACTGCAATGACATGCAACTAACAAAGAGAGAGAGGTTTTGATATCTTGCAATCGAGGAGATTGAATTTTCTTTAGATTTTAGAATATAAAGATAAACTATTTTATTTATGGTTTCTTTTGTACTTCTTTTTGTCAATATAAAAGTTAATTTTTTTTTTCAAATAAAGAAGTGGACAGGTTATGCATAAAATTGCTAAGTGGCTTCCTCTATTTGCCGCAAATTTACGTTGCGACATTTTAACTTTTTATGACAATATAAACTCGTTGGTAAAATTTTATCGTCTATTGTCTAATTTTTAGCAGTAATTAACTGTTCTCAATGGTGCCAATATAATGCCTTCTATCAGTTGAAGTAATTTATTAGGAGAAAAACCATCTTTGTTGTTTATACAATATTAAAATATATTAAATTGAACTCTTCTTTTTTTTAAAAAATAATTTTTCTCATAAAACTGTTGGCAAGATTAATCAAAACTCGGAACATAAAACTCAAAAATATGCAGGTTCATTAATGCATACAATATTAATAACCTAAGTATTAATCACTAGAAATGACCTAGATTATTAGCAATCTGTTATAAATGCTAAACTCATTATAACTCTCCGCCACTTTGATGAGTAGTGCAAATTAAAAAAAAAACAATCTCCCTCCTCTCAGCAAAACCATTTTTCTCTTCTCCAATCATTTCGAATAGGATGGAGCTCCTCGACATGATCCACTCGATAGAATAAGATGTTTAATGCTTAATATCTTATCTATTTTTCACTTATCTATTTACCGATCATGTATATATATCAATATTGTTGATTGATTTGTGTTCAATTTTTGTTAAAGAGTATGGTTGATAACTTTTTTGGAATAGCATCTGAAATGAAAGGAGTACCTGATTGCAGTCCTAATTATTTCTCTGATATGCTTTCCACATTCCTAGCTGAATCTGAAATCACCTTATCAGACATGGCTAAAGCTTTGTATGTGTACATAATATATATCTCGATATAGATTTAAGCAGTTATTAACAACGTTTGATTAGTTAATGGGTTTTAATTATTTAGTCTTCTTCTCTTAATTTGCAGGGACAAAGTATATGATGCAAATTTTCCTAACATTTATGAACTTTGTTTCAAGATCAAAGGAGCCTGCTCAAGGTATATAATTAATATTACTCATCACAACTCAAAACTCTTTAATTTGGAGTATTTATATGTGTTATTATTGATCTTATAATATGTATTTAATAATAAAAATTCTCAAGTACAATTTTTGTTTGTAAAAATTCATACATTTTAATAGTTAAATGATATATCATGAGATGTATAGTCTGATTTGAACTCATACTCTTATAGATAAGGATAAAAGTACATAGGCATCCACCAAATAGATAAATAATTAATAATTTAATTAACCAAACATCTATTAGCCGAATATATATATATATATGATTGGTATATGTGTGTACTTAATTAATTAATTAATTAGTTTAATAGTTGATGCATTTCTTCCTTTACAAGAGATCATAAGTTCGAGTTAGATTATACTTTCGTGTGTGTTATCATTTGAAAGTTACTTGTATTGAATTGCAAGTAGTGTATATTCTATAATTAATCTCGAGTGAAACTACACTTTTGCGTGTATTCTTACTTGAAGATTATTCGTATTGCGTTATGATTGATGTATATAACTTAATCAATAGATTTACACAATTTTTATTTTAAAAAATAATTAGCTTATTTTAATTGCAGCCTTGGTGCTTGTCGAATGATACTGAAATGTGAGGAATTCATCAAAGCATCTGATGAAGAGATAAAGGAAGGGTAACCTTTCATGCATAATTGATGTCATAAATCAATTAGCATATCTCGTTATTGTGTTTTGTTTTCTTAATTTTTTTAATTTATTTTTTTTAAAAAAGGTGCATAGCTGTATTGGATGCAATCAAAAATGAATTCATATTGATGGAGGAAAAAATAAAAATCCTTCTTAAGGTAATATTTTATTTTATATATTTTGTAAAATTTTATTTTCATATATATTTTTTTCTCTTATAGATTTTATGAAAATTTTAACTGAATTTAAATTTGTAGAATTATACAGTATGAGTTTTACTTAAATGAAAACCTATTTTACTGACTGCATAATTATAGCTATTAACAATTATAATGAATTATAACAATATGATAGCAGTTAAAACTTTTGTATTTTATTTGAGATTTACGAGTTTAAGTTTCACTAAAGATGTAAAGTTTACATTTTAATAAAAAGTAAAACTATTTTTTTAAAATATTAAACATTGTTGATTTTGATTTTAAAATCTTTATTATTATTATTATCATTGTTGTTATTATTATTATCACTTCTTTTCATTGAACGGGGTATGTATGTTGATGCAGTTAGAAACAAGCATCACCCATCACAAGCGCAAGCGCACTCCTTTAAATTAACAAAAATTTGGGATACTCATGGGTCCTTGTGTAGTGCTTCAGGACTGCTTACCTAATTTGGGATAAATAATGGTAAGGTTCAAGGGTAGTTGAGGATAAGAAAACTTTTGGCTTCTAGAGTTATTTTGAGATACCTATGAGGTTACAAGATAGCTTTGCCAAAAGGATATGTAGGGTTTTAAAATTGTTCTCGTGTCCTAGACCTATCTTAAGACAACTATGAGGTTTCAAGCATGTATTAGGTCTTAATAATGCTTTAAAACTGCGGTGCTACATCTAAATCTTAAGGTTTTAGTTTTTTCTTTTTTTTTAATGTTACGTCGCACTAAGAGACAAATTTTTTGTCCTAAATTTAATCTAGTATAGATTTTATTTTACTGAGTTATATGACAAATTTTATACCAAGTACAAATTTTATACTTTGTGAATATTTCTTTGAGTTTAGGTTTTTACTTGAGGATGTTTAAGCTTTCATTCTGCATTTTCTTTCCTTTCTTCTTAGTTGGATTCAAGAGTATTAGAACAATAATACATTGCTTAGTTAGAGATGAGTAAGGACTTCTGAAAGATAGATAACTGTTCATGAACATCCTTAGTTTTTGCTTTAGTTACTTGTGATGCTTTTTATTGTTAATGAATAATAATTTTTCCTTAAAAAAATCATAGTTGATTCAATACTAAAACAAATACTATAAATTTTATAGTTCAATCAAATAATAAAGTAGAACCTTATTTGAATGAATTATTTAATTTTATAATAAATAAGTGAATTGAATTATGTATACTTATTGTTTAAAATATAGTATTTGATGACCACTTATGAGAATTGACACTTTCGTGAATAAATATAGGCAATTGATGTTGACTACAATGAAATGCAACCAACATAAAGATAAAAGTTTTGGTATTTTGCAACAAAGTAAATCACATTTTCTTTAGGTTTTAAGGTAAAGTAGAACTATTCTTTTTTTAATTTTTTTTGGTACTTCTTCTTGTTGATACAATAGTTAAACAACTTTTTTTATCAAGCAAAGAAATAGATAGGATGGACACGAAATGGACACATGAGTTCCTTTATTTGTCACATATTACCTAGCAACATTTCAACTTTTGTGACAGTCTGAATCAACCACTAAAATTATATCATCTATAGTCTAATTTCTACCTATAATAGGACCCTTATTAAAGGTACCAGATACAAATTTTATGGTTGATGAATATTTTTCTAAAGTTTGGGTTGTTACTTGAGGATGTTTAAGCTTTCATTCCATATTTTGTTTCTTTTCTTCTTAGTTAGATTTAAAAGTTTAATCGAATAATACATAACTTAGCAAGAAATGTAGTAAGGACTATTAAAAGATATATATTTATTCATGATGTCTGTTTGGGAAATAGTGGTATTGGTGAGTAGAGACAGGGAAACGAACTTCTAAAGGATTAAAAATAAATAAATATAAAATTCTGGGAGGTAAATCTAGATGAGCATAAACAATATTCTCTGTGAGGGTGAAAGTGATGTTCTTTGGAAGTAGGAATAGGATGAACAACAGAACAAACAAACTCTAGGAGACGATTTTGGTGAGGAGAGGCAGTGTTCTCTATGATGCACGTGTAGGAAAGGATGAACTACACAAACTTTAATTAGATATTTTCTTGATTTTAGATAGATGTAATGGTTAACCCTCACAGCCAAGGGATGTGAACTCTACGCTTCGATGTACTTATTTTTAATTGGAGATAGAAGTTTATTGTATTTTTCGTGCTGGGAATATAAGTTCTTATGACACCCCAACTCCCTATGGAGGTATGGGTTGTTATAGCTCTTATCCAATCATTTCAAATAGGAGGATCAAAGCACACAACTCCTCTATATGATCCACTCGATGGAACAAGAGGTTTAGTGCTTAACAATTGATCTATTTTTCTCTTATTTGTTTATTGATCATGTATATATATCAATGTCGTTGATTGATTTACATTTACTTTTTTTTAAAAGGATATCATAGATCACTTTCTTATAGCAATGTATGAAATGAAAGGAGATTCTAGTTGCGGTCCTAATCATTTCTATGACTTGCTTTCCACCTTCGTGGCTGAATCTGAAATCACCTTATCAGACATGGATAAAGCTTTGTATGTGTATGTAATATATATCTTGATATACAATTGACATGATAAATCAATTAACAGTTTTTATATATTCATGTAGTAAATGAATTTTATTCTTATTTTTATTGCAGATATTATTAATATATCTCTTTACTGAGTTTTTTTTTTAATTTCTTTTTTTGAATAAAAAGTGCATGGAAGAGTTAGGTGCAAACACGAATTCTCATTAGTAAAGGAAAAAATGAAAATCCTTCTTAAGATAATATTTTATTTTATATATACTGTAAAATTTTATTTTCATGGCTATCTTTTTTCTTTTAGACTTTGTGAAAATTTTAACTGAATTTAAATTTGCGTACTTATACAACATGAGTTTTACTTCATTGAAAATCTGTTTTGTCCGCTGCATAATTATAGGCATTGATAATTATAAGGAATTATAACAATATTATAGTAGTTAAAACTCTTATGTTCTATTCAAAATTTATAAGTTTAACATTAATTAAAAATGTAGAATATTTTATACTGTATAAATCTGTAAATTTAAATTCAATTAAAATTTTTACGAAATCTATAAGAAAAAAATATATATATGAAAATAAATTTTATAAAATATATAAAATAAAATATTACCTCCAGAAGGATTTTTATTTTTTCTTTCATTACTGAGAATTCATATGTTTGGTTGCATTCATTGCCTATGCCACCTTTTTAAAAAAAAATTAAATTTTTTTTAAAAAAATTCAGCAATGAAATATATAAATAATATATATAATAAAAAATAAGTATGAAATTCATTTACTAATTGATTTGATTTACGACATCATCAATTATATATGAAAGTTTACCCTTCCTTACTCATTTCATCAGATGCCTTGACACGTGTATATATATATATATAAACATATAATTCATATATATGATGGTGTATGAGCAATCATATGTGGTACCAATAAGTATGAAATTCATTTGTGATTGGTTGTTGTGTTTACTCACTAAGTTTTGTCTCAACGATGATCTTAACGTCTTCCATCAAAGGCAGCCAAATAAACACTTCAACGAAACTGCTGCTTCATACATACAGACAACAACATTAATTATCTATATCTATAAAAATATATTATATGATTATAAAATCGTTAATTTATTATCATGATATTCAGCGCAATTAGTATCGTGATATACATACACACACATATATATTGATAAACTGAGAAGGTTATATATATATATATGTAGACACACACACATTATATATTAATATAATTCCCAATTATAAGTATCTTCTTTGAAGTTTCTAACCTTTCGCCTTTGCACCTTTATTGATTCTATCATATTTATTCATAAATATATATATATATGTATATATAGATACCATATTCATTTTCATCTTTATTAATTGATAAAATCTTCTTTTCATATTTTAATATGGTCCCAAAATGTTAAAGTATAAGAGCCAAATTCAAATATGAATGAATTTTTTTTACAAGGTCATGAACCTATTTATATATATTATATATTTTTACTAATCCAAGTAATATTACAAGAAATAATTATATTTTAATAGTATATTAAACATATTCTTAAATATATTAAATAGATTAAAGTATTAAAATTATCAACAAACTATTCACATAACTTATCAAACTCAATTTCATATATTTTGAACTTATTTAAATTTATTCATTTATTTATTTTTTAAAAAAATTTGTGACCTTCTCCTTTTTGCATAGGTTTTATGCATTTAATCTAGTATAGATTTTGTTTTACTTAGTTATACGGAAAATTTTTTACCAAACACCATGTCATCCACCATATCCATCGGTCACCCCTTACATGCCAATCGACGGACTATTGATAGAAACAACAATAGCTTATCTATGGTGCAAAAAGATCTCACTGTTGGAAACAACACCTCTTGCAACCAAACAAAGTAAATGGAGAAGAGGGTCATCCAACACTGACTTGGTATTAGACCAAGTCAATACCTATTTACATTCTATTTATATTTGTAAGTTTCGAAACCCAACCCTCTCAATAAATAGGGGAAATAATTAACTCTATTATCTGGAATGAAGGAATCATCAGGGTAGATTCATTTTTTGTTCGTATAATTATTTGAATAGCCATATGTTCTCGTCAATTATTTATTTCAAGCAAGGAAAAATTTCCTTTATGGTTCATTTGAAATGGTAATGGACATTTGGTATTTAGTTTTTGATTTTTTAGAGATTGCAACTTTTGTAGCGAAAGAGTGGTAGCGAGGAATAATTCTACACATTGTGTAATAGGAGCTTTTTACAACAACTATGCTGGAAGTGATTATAAAACTAAATCAATTTGGGAAACAATAGTGGAAGTTTGAAAATAAAGCTAGGATTAAGTACTTGACTAGCTTGAGTTAAATTGATATCATATCTTGGTGCTTCTTAGGTGAGTTTCTAGCAGGTGTAATAAGTAAATGATTCCAGTCTAGTGGATTTAAAAAAATGTTCAATTATTGGAATTGTTACATATTTTATTTTTTGTTTCTTTCGAATGGTGCAACTCCTTAGAATGATGGACATTGTATAGTTTATAGCTTATATTTTTCGAGATAGTTCATAGCTTACATGTTTGACACCATGGAGATCTGGTTTGTGCATTAAATATGTTTGTAACATGTTGATGGAAACAGCAGATTATGATCTGACTCACTAACCCATATGAATCGACTATTATTTAAATTTATAAGTTTGTAACTAAGAGATCTTATTTATTTACCTCTTTTCTTGTGGTATCTCCAGTTAATTCTTATTTTTTTTCTTACAAGCACTATTTTATTCTACCTTACTTTGTGCACGTGAAATGCTTGTTATAGAACATGGATCAGTTGATCTTATTCGGGCACTGAATTATCGCCTATTTGCTATTTCACTCCACATCAGGGAGTATTATTGGATTGATTTGCAAAACCTAAATGAGATTTGTCATTACAAGACTGAGGAGTACTCATATGATGCAGTTAATAAGTTCAACATTTACCTTAATCAAATTTCTCCTTGATTGGTGGAATGGATGCCTAATAAAAGAGGTTATCTAATTGGAAACTTACAAGAAACACATACGAATTTCTAATTTTTTCTCTAGGAAACATGTGATCTGTTGTAAGCAGTCTACCACATGCCATACTCTATCTTATTGAAGTGAAATGGGCAGATTTTCTAGTGGACATGCCATTCAAGATATGTTATCTCGCTCTTGAAGGTCAGGAGTGGCAAATAATCACTGGTAGTGATCCTAAGAACACGTAAGATATCTAATCTCGTATTTTTTTATGATCTATTTCTTCCTATCTTCAACATTTCTCATGACATTTCCTTTTGATGTAGGCCTTGGTCTTACCACAATGGTGATTCTTGGCCAACTCTACTATAGCAAGTTAGCTTGTTATGCTTAAATGTTCTCTCTGCTGCTAATGTTTTGTTCTTGGCCAACCCTTTGTAGAAGTTATATTTAGGTATAAGTTTCCTAACTTGTCATGCTTGAATCCAATAGGATATGGCACCTTTTTGATGTTTTATAAAGTAAAGCAATAATGAAAGAATGTTGGCAGTGTGGCTTAAGATTTTTAAAATGAACTTTTTGTAGCTTACTATTCCAGCCATAAAGATGAAAAGACTAGACATTGTTGTAAGAATTGTTGAAGTTGCTGAAAGATGCATATCAACAGACAAGTAGCCTTAATATTATGACATAAAAAGAGGAAGGTTCATTGGGAAACAAGCAAGGTTATTCCAGACATGGTTAATTGCTGGATACCTTGTGGCTAAGCTTCTACTTGCAGACCTAAGTACAACTAAAATTCTGATAACTGAAGAGGATTCTAAGCTTGTCAATGCATTCTCTTGCATGATAAGTGTTAACCCTAAGAGAAAGTGTGGTCGGAAGAACTCCTAAAAGACTTATATAATATAAAATTATGAAGTTGCTTTCACATAAGGATGGGTAACTTCAATTTATGGCTCAACTTACCTATATGAACAACTTAAATGTATAAAGGTAATGATAACAGTAGTTTATTTTTCATTTTATTGGGGGTTTAAAGCTTTTGATCAATAATTAAGGTATCATAAGATCTTAATGTAAAGATGATATGTTGATTTAAGATTAGTATTATCTTGAAACATCTTACTATATTGGAGATTAAACAAATTGTTTCCTATTTACAGACTTTATATCATAAACATAGCACTATAGGAGTGAAAGGCATTCTTTTAAAGAGTTCACTATAAACAGAGAATACCCTTTTATTATTTTAACTCCATTGTTCGATTATGACATTTTCTGTATCTTGTAAATCATTTTGGATTGGTTATGGTATTTTTCTGTCTCATAAATCATCACCATGCCTTCTAAATTAATGCTTGACAATTGAACTTTTTAATAAATTTCCTCGGTTAATTCCAGATCAGTTGAAAAAATTCAACTGGTATGTAAAGCATTGTTTGAGAGAGTGATTAGAGAGTGATGATAAGATATTTCTTGCAAACTTATATTTTTATTCATTACATATTTTTGCATTACTACAGACTTGTAAGTTTTTAGTTCTTATTATAAGCTCATAAAGGAAACAAATTGTATAGCGTTCAACAACTTTTGCTTCACTGGTTCTAGCATTAGCCACAATACTTCTCTCAAACTGTACCACAAACAATATCGAAAACAAAAAAAATGAATATATTTCCAACAACAATAGAAATTAACCTCATATATGTATATATTTTTAATTTGTAAATGAAGAAATTACATAGAAATTTTTAGGTTGTGGGTCAAATTACACTACTCATTGAGAAACTATATTGTAAAAATAGATATAGTATAGTATAGTATTAGAATTAAAATATTTGTATATGTATCTGATTGTCCCATATGCTTTAATTTCTAAACAAGCTTTATCATTTTCTTAAGAAATTTAATTGCTACATTTCTCCCATAATTTATAATTCAACAATATATCACAATTTTAATATTTAAACTTTCTTATTTATGTTTTTTGAGAACTGAATTCTAATTGATCTTCCTATATATGAAGGATTATGAAATAAAATTTCATTCAATGAATTCAAGCTAAAAATATAAATGGTTCAAAAATAAAATTAATGAATATATTCAACATGTAAAGGATTACTAGTAATTACACAAAAAGTGAAAATTGAATCTAATGAACAAGATAGATTTAATACAGCTTAATGTAACTACACGTATGTACTTTTGGACATATTTAATTTATATTGCATTTTTATGTTTTTCTGTTATTTAAGGTAAAGAGGTAATTTCATAGAAAGTCAAATATATGATTTGAGTTAGTTCGTGGCTTGAAACTTAAAAATCGTTGAAAGAATATGACCTCTTATAACACATCTACTTTATAATTACTACCTAATTGTACGTTATGCATTAGGAAAATAAAAGAGAACTTACCTCTATAATGCGTCCAGTCTAACTCGTGTTTTCCTATTTCATTTCCTTATGTTTTTCCTCCTCTTTCTTCCAATTATTTTCTAACTCTTCTTATATTTCTACATCACCTAAAATTGATCGCATCGTAACACAATAACAAATGTGAGGATAAGATTATGAAGAAATTATATTGTGGTGAAGAAAATAATATAGCTAATTTTTTATAAAAAAAAGTGTCTTATTGTTTTCTATCTAAATATTGCATCATAAATACAAATCATAGCATTAAAGAAATAATGAGATAAAAGCCAAAAGCATCAAGAAAGAAAAAAAAATAGAAGTGTCATAATCTACTTTTAAACTTATGTAATCAAATATTTTATAGTTTTAACATTATTTTTCATTCTAACGTATGTAATCTTTAAAAAAATTATTACAATATTATACTTAAAAAATATCTAAATATAGAGAATTGAGTGCTTACTAGGAGTCAAAATTTATAGACTTCTTTCTACATTAGTTTTTAAAATTTAAAAATCAAAGAGATTGAAATCTTATTTTCATTATTTTGAACTTATATAATCAAATAATTTAGAGTTTTAAGATTATTTTCATTATGTTATCTATTAAAAACTATTATAAGATTAGACTTAAAGAATATCTAAATTTAGAGAATTGAATGTTATCACAAGTAAGTTTAGATATTTCTTTTCTTCATTAGTCTTTAAATTTTAAAAATTTGATTGCTACTTAAGCAATTAAAGAGATAAAAATCTTCTTTTCAAAAAGTAAATGTATAAATATATAATTATATTTAAGAAGATGTTGTTACTTTCTATCTTAATTATTAGAAGTAGAAATATTTATTATGCCTAGATTATCAAAAACTATTTTGTAATCCCTTTTTAATTTAGGGATTTCATTTCCATCGTCAACGGTTCTGATGGTTCTTCCTTCACTTTAAAATAGGACGTCGAGCTAGGGTAAGCCAAGAGGAAGTTTTGGTGATATCTCTTTAATCAGATTAATTAGCTAGCGGTGGAATCAGGAGCGAAACAAGGGTGGAATCCATCAATTAGATTAACATCGTCACTAAGAACAAAGGTAAGTGAAATTTGACTCTCTCTGCTTGAGTAGATTTTTTCTTCTAAATTTTTTGAGATATTTTTGGGAAGAAATGAGTTGATATGGGAATAGGGACATTTTCTTGAAATCATATTAGAACCAAGAGTAAAAAAAAAAAATGGAGAGTGAGATCTGAGGATAAATAAGAGATCAGACAAAATGATTGAATTATAGTGTGGACAACTGTGAGGAGAGAACATAGGAGATATGCTAAAAACATAGGAGGAAAATTGAAAGGATAAGAACGGAATAGGGATACGAAATTAAAAAAAAAGAGGGAAATAGTGGTCTGAAGGGCCCATAGGGATGTCCCACTATGCGTGAACTATTATTCAACATTGTCAACTAACCGGTTGTCTCCATACTCCGTCCGGTACGAGTGCCAAAAATACCATCCCTCAATACCCCATCCGATATGAGGCGACGTTCATGGTAGAGTTTTTTATGTACCTAGTCCGTCCACAATCCCCAGGACATCCAATAAGGCTACCATTCATTCATTCACTTAACCAATCAATTTTTCGTTTATATTTAATTTTTAATTTCACAATTTAACCTTAAATCAATGCAAGACAAACAATACATGCATAAAGGAAACACAACTGAATCATTTTACCAATTCCAGTATATTATCATGCATTTAAAGCTGTAAAGTTAAACAATCGGTTAAATAGGACACACAATTATAAATAACCAGTTTTGGCTCCATTAGTAACCTGTAATTAATTCCCGAAGTTTTCTAAATTACGTGAAATATCTTATTATTGATAATTAAACTTCAATTTCATAACAGAAAATAAGGTGAGGGATTCTTACCCGAATTGGCGGCGCTTTGCCTCGGCCTGACCGTTTTTTGCCAGTTTTGGCTGGTTTTGGCAAGTTTTATACCCATCCCTACTAGAAAACATGTTAGGGGGTCTCGGTTGGCCAAAAAAATTAAAAAAAACAAAAACTTACTAGCGATGGGATTTTCTGGTGCAGTGGCTTCGCCGGCTCATCTTCGCGGCTGGGTGTTTTTCTTTGATCAACCTGTAGAAAATAAAATAGTGAACACAATGGTGAAAAAACTACATGAAACGAGAAACGGGAAGGGGCTCATTAGAGGCAATTTTGGGTTTTGCCTGCAACGACGACACTGGATTTTACCTGCGGTTTTTGGCTCATCCGCCATTTCTTTTGCTCTTATTTGGCCATGGAGGTGTTCAGAATCAAATTTTGAGCAGATTAGAGAATTGTTTACTATTTTTTGGCGATCGGAGGTGGCTCCGGCATGACGACGGTAGGCGGTTACCTCCCTTCTCCAATGACTGTTTATTCTTCTCTGGCGGGAGACTGGCAACTAGGGTTTGGGTTCAGTGTGATGCGAGATATTTATACCCGTCTTCCTAAATCTAAGTCATTCATTGTGTTTGATTTTAACTGTCCGATCATATTTAAAGAGGAAATAAATCTTGGCCATTCATCACGATTTGATGTCAACCATACGATCATGTTTAGAGAGAGAACAAATCTGGACCATTCATTACGTTTAATCGCGACCATCCTATCGCACCTGAGGAGGGAATGGATCCGGACTGTCCAAGTGTGCGAGAACACATCTTGGTCGTCCGATTGCAAGCACGCGGATTGCCAGTGTGGCCTCCCGCTTGGTACTGAGTCAGTATGCCCTGCCATGCAGCACACTCCAGTTCATTTGTGCTGCTGATTGGGCAATTCTACATGATGTAACTTTATTAATTATATTTTGACCCACAATTTTTTATTATTTTTTTTAAAAATACCATTCAAACTCAAATTTTCATCCCTTTTTCCCAAAATTATTTTCCATTTCATCGTCAACCAATTTTTTCCTAATTTTACATTAAACAAAAAGTTATAAATTTGAAAATTATATTTTTATACATTTTTTTAAACTTTAAAATTAATCCCGGGCCAAATTTTAGGCCCGAGTATTATATTTACTCACTGAGTTCTATTCCGACGACGATATTCACGTCCTCCGTCAAAGGCAGCCAAATAAATGCTTCAACAAAGTTGTTGCCCAGTATGTACGTACAACAACATTAATTATCTATATCTATAAAAATATATTATATAATTATATGAATTGTTAATTTATTATTATAATATTCAGCGCAATTAGTATCGTCATATATGTACATAGATTATCTATACACACACGCGCACACGCATATATATATATTGATAAATTGAGAAGATTATATATATATATATATATATATGTAGACACACACACATTATATAGTTATATAATTCCCAATTACAAGTATCTCTTTGAAGTTTCTAACCTTTCCCCTATGCATCTTCTTGATTCTATCATATTTCTGCATAAATATATATATGTATATATAGATACCATCTTCATTTTCATCTTTATTAATTAATAAAATCTTCTTTTCATATTTTAATATGGTCCCAAACTGTTAAAGTATAAGAGCCAAATTTAGATATGAACGAATTTGGTTTACAAGTTCATGAACCTTTTTATTTATTAATAAATTAAATATATTATATAGTTTTACTAATTTGGATAATATTACAAGAGATAATTATATTTAAATAGTATATTAAACATATTCTTAAAGATATTAATTATAATAAAGTATTAAAATTTTCAACAAGCTATTCATAACTTATCAAACTCAATTTTATATATTTCAAAGTCATTTAAATTTATTCATTTATTTATTCTTTAAAAATATTTGTGGCCTTCCCTTTTTTGCAGAGGTCTTATGCATTTGAAGTCATAGTGGCCGTAGAATACTTACACATAATGGGGATAGTTTACCATGATTTGAAGCCCAAAAATATGTTATTAAGATTCGACGGCCACATTTTGTTGACTTACTTCGATCTTTCAAGAAAAGACGATAATTCCACATCAACGATCCATATAATTTATTATCAAAATGCATCATCAATCACAAAAACAAGTTGTTATCCTGAAGATCAACCCAACTTTTCTAATTTATCATGCATTCTACCCAATTATATCACACCTGCAGTAGCCTCCTGCTTACACAATGGGCTTAATTCCCCACTTGTGAGATGTATAAAATCACCATTTATTCCTTCTCCTATATCTTGTAAGGAGTTTATTGCATTTGATAGTACTATAGAGAGTTCAATAGAGTATTACTAGGAAGTAAAAAATTTATTCTTTAATTTACATGATATATGCTTTTTTTCATGTATATCAAATTTTAATAACTGAACAGAAGTGAGATTTAAGTAATTTGTACATTGGGGCAAGAAATTTTAATGAAATTCATGTTGAAAGGTTCAATATTTATAAAAATATATAATTAAAGATTTACTGGATCATTTTATCTAACAAATGATATAGCATTTTCTCAATGGTACCAATACGATGCCTTTTATCAGTTGAAGTAATTTATTTGGAGAAAAAATAAATAGAAAAAGAGTCAACAAATCACACGGCTGTGGAAATCATCATAGAGTCAATCAATGTCCAATCAATGTCTTTTGTTGGACCCACGAGTACTTAGCACC
Source organism: Carica papaya (assembly GCF_054855325.1). Taxonomy (NCBI): domain Eukaryota; kingdom Viridiplantae; phylum Streptophyta; class Magnoliopsida; order Brassicales; family Caricaceae; genus Carica; species Carica papaya. Next base: position 18,251,728 of record NC_142317.1, read on the forward strand.
AGAAATTGTGTTTGGTGAAAGGCATAGAAACACAGTTGATTGGTGGACACTAGGGATATTCATATTCGAAATGTTATATGGGATGACCCCGTGTAAAGGAGTTGACTAGGAGTTGCCCCTAGCGAATATTGTGGCTTGAGCACTTGAGTTTCCCAAAGAAACTATGGTTTTACCACGTAGGATGCCTGGTTGCAGCCCCACGAATAAGGACGCGCTGCGTGGCAGCGGACACTGACGCAGTGCCACATGGGCGATCTGCGTGCCCACGATCGGATGGCCCAGATCTGTTCTCGTGCGCACAGACAGCCCGGATACATTCCCTCCCCAAATGCAATCGGATGGTCGTATTTGAACTCGATCAAACGGCTCATATTAGATCGCGATGAACAACCTAGATTAAATCGCGATAAACGTTCCAGATTCACTCCCTATTTTATCGCGATCGGACGGTCCAGATCAATTACGATGGAAAGTCCAGATTAAATATGGACGGATATAAATAACCTCCATCCATACCAAATCCTAACCCTAGCTGCTAGACCCCCTTGTTGGAGAAGAAGACCCAGTAGCCGGGAAGGAGACCACCGCCACCCGCCGCTCCGCTGGAGCCCTTTCCGACGGCCAAAAGAGGTAAAAAATTTCCTCTTTGTTCAGAATTCAATTTTAAACACACCCATGGCCAAATTAGAGCAAAAGGACTGGGCGATTTCCCAAAAATGTGGCAAACCTTGGCAACGCCGCTGTGAAAAATTCCACACAATGCCTCTAATGAGGCCCTTCTCGATTCCCATTCAGTGTAATATTTTCACCATTGTGATCACCGTTTCTTTCTCTTCAGGTTGACCAGAGTAAAACACCCAACTACAACGTGTGTCGGAGGAGCTGCCACACCAGAGAGCCCCGCCGCCGGTGAGTTTTGATTTTTTGGCCAACCGAGGCCCCTTAACATGTTTTCTCGTAGGAATTGATGTGAAATTGATCGAATCTAGCCGAAAACAGCTGACCCGAGGAAGACCCATTGTCGGAACTGCCGTGCCGGAATTTTGAAATTTGCCAAAATGGGCCTTGACACTGATTTAGGGTTTGTTTGGGACATTTATAGGTACTTATAGAATGTTTTGATTTCTGAAGAAAAATTCTTGGAATCCAGGGACCGCCAGTGAGCGCAGTCAATAGTTTAGCCTTTCGGGCATTAAATTGAGTAAGAATCCCTCTCCCTATTCTCTATTAGAGAATTTAAGTTTAATTAATAATAAATACGGTATTTTGTACAATTTAAAAAACATTTATGATTAATTACGAATTAATTAGACTATTCTCTGTTGATTTCTATTGATTATTTTTACAGTTTAAATGCATGATAGTGCCTTATTGATTTATTTTATAGCTTTGAATGCATGTATTGTTATGTTACGTGTTTACGGTTGAATTGAGAAAATGGAGATTAAAGGTAAACGGAAAACTTGTGTGATTAAGTGATTGGATGAAACAGCAGCCTTACTAGACATCCTGGGAGATGGTGGATGGACCGGGTACACAGGGAACCCTACCGTGAACATGTCTCATATGGAGATGGGGTATGGACACTTGGTAAGTTGGTGCTCATACCGAACAGGGTATGGGAACGACCCGCTTCACTCTCATATCGGATGGGGTATTGAGGTTTAGTAATTTGGCGCTCATACCGAACAGGGTATGAGGATAGCCCATAATTGAGAATGTTAAAGAAAAATGTTCACGCGTAGCGGGGACATCCCTATGAACCCCCATGGATACCAACAGGCTGGTGGAAAAAGGAGCAATTGTTGTTTGATGATTTGAATATGAAAGTATAATATGTGTTTTGTTGCCAAGTATATACGGAATCATGATATATATAATGTTATTATTTTCTCTAGGCTATTTTCTATAAATCTCACTACGGTAAGTGGACGGTAAATAGTTTTATTGTTGATAAATAAATTTGCTTAATTTAGTGCTCCATTAGTTATTTTTTGATTTTTTTTCTACCAACCTTCACTTCTGCATTTAATTTTTTTCAAAGGGTACGGTAGATCACTTTTTTGGAAAAGCATATGAAATGAAAGGAATACTTGGTTGCACTCCTAATTATTTCTCTGATCTGCTCTCCACCTTCGTTATTGAATCTAAAATCACTTTATCAGACATGACTAAAGCTTTGTATGTGTACATAATATATATCTCGATATACATCTGAGTAGTTATTAACCACGTTTGACTAGTTAATGGGTTTTAATTATTTGTTCTTCTTCTCTTAATTTGTAGAGACAAAGTATCTGATGCAGATTTTTCTAGAATTTGTGAACTTTGCTTCAAGATTAAAGGAGCCTCCTCAAGGTATATAAGTAATACTAATCATCACAGCTCAAAACTCTTTAATTTGGAGTATTTATGTGTGTTATTATTGATCTTATAATATGTATTTAATAATAAAAATTCTCAATTACAAGTTTTGCTAGTAAAAATTCATACTGTTTAATCGTTAAATGATATGTCATGAGATGTATAATCTGATTTGAATTCATACTCTTATAGATAAGGATAAAAGTACATAGATATCCACCCAATAGATAAATAATTAATAATTTAATTAATCAAATATCTATTAGCATGATATATATATATATATGTTTGGTATACGTATATACGTAATTAATTACTTAATTAGTTAAATAGTTGATACATTTCTTCTTTTACAAGAGATCATAAGTTCGAGTTAGATTGTATTTTCATGTGTGTCATCATTTAAAGTTACTTGTATTGTACTGCAATTAGTGTATATCGCCAAATTAATCTCGAGTCAAACTGCACTTTTGTGTGTATTCTTACTTGGAGATTATTGCGTTATGATTGATGTATAACACTTAATCAATAGATCTACACAATTTTTATTTTAAAAAATAATTAGCTGATATTAATTGCAGCCTTGGTGCTTGTCGGATGGCACTGAAATGTGAAGAATTCATCAAGGCATCTGATGAAAAGACTAAGGAAGGGTAAGTTTACAGATATAATTGACGTCATAAATCAATTGGCAGTCTTTATATATTCATGTAGTAAATGAATTTCATACTTATTTTTTATTTTATATAATACTAATATATCTCTTTATTGAGTTATTTTTTTATTTTTTTAAATTTCTTTTTTCAAAAAACAAAGATGCATAGCGGCATTTGATGTAATAAAAATTGACTTCTTACTTATGAAGAAAACAATAAACATCCTTTTTGAGGTAATATTTTATTTTACATATTTTGCAAAATTTTATTTTCATATATATCTTTTTCTCTTATGGATTTCATTAAAATTTTAACTGAATTTAAATTTGCTGACTTATAAAGTATGAGTTTTAATTAATTGAAAATCTATTTTTTCGGCTGATAATTATAGTTATTAACAATTATAATAAATTATAACAATATGGTAGCAGTTAAAATTTGTGTTTAATATTTACAAGTTTAAATTTTACTGAAACTGTAAAGTTTATATTTGAATAAAAAGCAAAACTATTTTTTTTTAAATATTAAACATTGTAGATTTTGATTTTAAAATCTCTATTATTATTATTATTATTATTATTCATTGAATGGGGTATGTATGGTGATGCAGTTGGAAGCAAGTACCACCTCTCGCAAGCGCAAATGCACTCCTTTAAATTAAGGTATCGTTGCTTCTTATAATGTATTTAATTCGATTTTTATTTATTTTTAATAATTCCTTAATCTTTTAATTCGACTAGTTCTTGTAAATGGAGAATATTACTCTCAAATACTTTGGTATTATAACAAATATAGTTTCTGTTTAACTAAGTCAATTCGATTTTAAATAAATTAAGAATAAAATAAGATTTATATTTTCTTTAATTACTATAACTTAACTAAAGTAATCATTGTCTTTTATTTAATTTATAAAAGTTAACTTCAATACCCGTACATTGTTTTAATTCTATTGTTCAATTATGACAATTTTTGTATCTCGTAAATCATTTTGGAGTGTTTATGATACTTTTCTGTCTCATAAATCATTACCGTGCCATATGAATTAATGCTTAACAATAAAACTTTTTAATACATTTCCTCAGTTGATTCAAGATCAGTTGAAAAAATTCAACTGGTATGTAAAGTACTGTATGAGAGAGTGATGATAAGGTATATCTTGCAAACTCATATTTTTACATTACTACAACTTATAAATTTTTAGTTCTTAACATCAGCTCATAAAGAAAACTAAAGCTTTATTACAAACTTCCAAGTTTTTGAGATCTGCTCATGAAAGAAACTAAAGCTCAGCTCATAGAGAAAACTAAATATATAGCATTCGACAACTTTTGCTTCATCTGTGTCTAGCATTAGCCACAATCCTTCTCTCAAACTGTACCACAGAAAATATCAAAAACAAAAAAATAAATATATTTCAAACAACAATAGAAATTAACCCCATATATATGTACATATATTTAATTTGTAAATGAAGAAATTACATAGAAATTTTTAGGTTGGGGTTCAAATTACACTAGTCATTGAGAAACTATATTGTAAAAATAAATATATCATATAATAGCTTAAAAGATTATTAATGAAAATGTGAATGATATTGATATTACCCATTGTAGAAAAAACCATCAACAATTATTAATTACCTCATGAAGAACACTCAATTTTTCTTGCAAGATTGAGAATTCATGTTTGAGTGCTTCCAATTGCGTGATACACCTATAGAAAAAACACAAGTGTCTCAAGATGAATTTTTGAACCAAAGTTAATTTGATCATCAATATTTGAGTAAATGAAACTTCAATATATATATATATGTTGGTGCGTATATTTGTATAATAATATGCTGATGAAAAAAAAAGACAGAAAAATAAATGTTTGATTACTGTTGATTAGATTTTTCTTCAACAGGCTTAAGGAATTCACGACAAATTTGTGCCATGCGACAAGCACCAATGCTGGAGTACCGCAGTAACCATGATGATATATATACACACATACAATAATATTTATTATGATCTATACGTTAATATCATTTATGTAGTTCATCCGGGGTTGTATAATTAATTACCACAACGATGCCGCTTTGATCTTGAAGATAAATTCGCCAAGCTCATGAAAATCCACCTCCGATTTTTTCCTACAGTTAGATTAAGTGGAAACAAGCATTATATATACTTACATGTATGTGTATACACGGACTTACGTATATATACATCCACGTAATACATGAACGATTAAACAAAAAGATAAAGGAATCATCAGATTTTAACTTCATGTTAGAACTTTAAATTCGATCTCTTACTTAATATAAGACTAATATACAATGGATTCTACGAAAAATACTTAAGTATTAAAAGCTATAGGAATAATAAAGAGATATGCAATATTATATTTATATATATCTACGCACATACAATTTTGTTGTCATATTTCTTGAAGTAACTCGAGAATCGTTCATGAAAGTAGGAAGCAGGTGGAAAAAATAGAAAGGTCCACATTCTTGAATCTCTTTCATTTGATAAGCCATTGCAAGCTGCTCGTCCACCATTCCCTGCACCTCACCATTACAAATATTAACTAGACATGCATGCATCAAAACCATCGTATATATATGTATCATACAGTAGCATATGAGAGAAAAAGAGAGAGAGAGAGTACCTCCTGTTCCTTTTCCTGTATACTCTTCAAGATCTGGGTTTTGAGAGCAGCCGTAACAGGGATTGATGAGCAGAAGAGTTTAGTCAATTGGTAATGGAGAGTGATGGAGAAGACATTGTGTATAGGTGTATGTATATATACACTAAAGGAAATGGTGGTTACATACAGTGGAGTAACTGATTGTGAGTTGTTCACCATTTTCCTTCACAAGGAAACAAAACTGCAGTCTCCTATGCATATAACTCTTTGTTCTCTCATCTGTAAACCACTCATCATTCATAAACGTTTTCTATGTCATGTGTTGAGCGTTTCTTCTTTTTAAAATTTTTTTATTTATGCTATTTTCTGTTTAGGGTTAATTCATTCTTGGGAGCATTAATATATACATATAACAGATATACACCATTTTATGACAGGATGAGTAGACCATATTAGTATAGTATAGTATAGTATTAAAAGCAAAATTAATTTGTACATGTATCTAATTGTCCCATTTGCTTTAATTTCCATGCAATTTTTATGTATTTCTTTTCTTCATTAGTCTTTAAAATTTAAAATTTTGATTATTATATAACAGCTCCGGAATTTAAATGAAGATGTATGTATTAAAAATCTTAAATGCGGAAGCGTAATAAAAATTTTGATTAACATCCCTTACACAGTAACCAAAAACGTACTCAAAACATGAAAGAATAAGCTAATTAAAAGAGATACTCGAAATAAAAACTATAAATAGAGCTATAAGGTCTTTAGGCGTCTAACTTAATAACCTGATTCCAGGGCCGTCCCCATCCCCATACCCCATCCGGTATGGGTGCCAAAACACATAACATCTCCATACCCTGCCCGGTATAAGAGACCACATTCCCGGTAGGGTTTCCTACGGACCCGGTCCGTCCACCATCTCCTAGGATATCTAGTCAGGCTGTACACATTATCCATTTATCAATTCACATAACCTTTTTGTCCTTTTTCTTGGTCTCAATCATTCAATCATACACAACATGTAAACCAATGATTGATACCAAACAAGACAACACAGTATCGGGTTAATCAGAATACCAACCATAATAAAAGAAAGCATGATTCATGCATACGAGACCATAAAATAAATACATCAAACATCATACTGCATTTAATACTGAAAAATAGATCAAACAACAACTGACCAACAATGTATCAGATTCGGGCTCCATTGGCAACCTCAATCAATTATACATCTATAAAGTCACAAAATACCATTTAATTATTTATTAAGCTTTAATGTCGTGATAGGAGGTAGGGTGAGAGATCCTTACTTGTTTCGGGGTCTGAAATCGGCTCTACGGTGCGCCTACGCGCTGTCCCTAAATTTCCTGAATTTTTTCCGAGAAACTGAAACGCACTACCGGTACCTGCACGTGTCTTAAAAAATCCCAAATCAGACCTAGGGCCCCTTTCGGCCAATATTGGAATTCCGGCACGGCGGCTCCGCCGTGCTCCGGCGACGGCGCCACCGTCTGCAGCGGCGATCCGCCTCAGGTTGGCAGTTTTAGGTCGAATTCAGCCAAACTTGCATTGATCCCTGTGATAAAACAACCCTAGGGCCCTCGGTGGGCCAAAAAATCATGAAAAATCGAGACTTACCGGCGGCGATGCTCTCGGGTACGACGGCTTCTCCGGCGTGAGTCGCATTTTGATGTTTTGCTCCGGTCAACCTGTAGAGAAAAGAACAGTGATCACAATGGTATAAAAATTGCATCGAACGGAGACCGGGAAGGGCCTCATCAGAGCCAAAAACAGAGGGAAGCCGCGGCGGCACCGCTGGACTTCGGCAGGGTTTTCCAGCCGATTGGCTGGTGGTTTGGCTCCGGTTTGGTCATTAGCGGATTCAACATCGAAAAACGAGCCAAGAGGAGAAAATTTACCTCGATTGGAGGTCGGAAAATTCTCCAGTGCGGCGGCAGGTGGCGGCGGCCGGCTCCTCTGGCGTCTGGTTCTTCTTCTCCGACGAGGCACTGGCGGCTAGGGTTTTGTGGTCAGGTGTGGGTGGGGTTATTTATACCCTTCTCCTTTTAATCTCAACCGTCCATCAAGATTAAATCTGGACTGTCCGGTCGCGATTTATTTGGGATTAAATCTGGACTGTCCATCGCGATGCGATCTGGGCCGTCCGTGCGCGCGGGAATGGATCTGGGTCGTTCGATCGCGCGCACGCGGATCGCCCACGTGGCCCGTCCCGTGTCAGCGTTTCTTTGCCAGGCGGTGTGTCCTAGTTAGCCGAGACTGCTGACCGGGCTGCTGACGTGGCTGCTGACGTGGCACAACTTTTTCAAATTGCATTTTGACCCCCAATTTTTGATTTTCTTTTCAAAAACACACCCATAATCTAAATTTTCACCCATTTTTCTCAAAATCAATTTTAATTAAATCCAAAAAATAATTTTACCCTATTTTCTCATTATTATTATTTTTATTTTCATTAAATTAAATTAAATTAAATTAAAATCTTATAAATTAAATATATAAAAAATAAAAAAGAAATTCAAATACAAAAAGAAAAATAATAATTTTGGTGTTACATATTACTTAAGCAATTAAAGAGATAAAAATCTTATTTTCAAAAAGTAAATATATAAATATATAAATATATTTAAGAAGATGTTATTAATTTCTACCTTAATTATTAAAACTAAAAATATTGATTATGCCTCAATTATCAAAAAAAAATTTTGCAACCTCGATTTAATTTAGGGGTTTCGTTGCCATCCTCCACGATTCTGATGGTTCCTCCTTCACTTTAAAAGAGGACGTCGGGCTGCAGGGGAAGAGGGAGAGGAAGAAAATTCGCAGCGAGGGTAAACTGAAAGGAAGATTTTATGTGATTTCTTCAATCAGATTAATCAGCTAGTGGTGGAATCAGGAGCAAAACAAGGGAGGAATCCATCAGTTAGATTAACACTGTCACTCAGAATAAAGGTAAGTGAAATTTGACTCTCACCACTTGAGTAGAATTTATCTTCTCTATTCTTTGAGATATTTTTTGGGAAGAAATGAGTTGATATGGGAATAGGGACATTTTCTTGAAATCATATTAGAACTAGGAGTAAAAATAAAAAAAAAAATGGAGAGTGAGATTTGAGGATAAACAGAAGATCAGATGAAATGATGGAATTATCATGTGGATAGCTATGAGGAGAGGACAGACGAGATACACTAGAAACATAGGAGGAAAATTGAAAGGATGAGAACAGGAGAGGGATAGGAAATAAAAAAAAGAGGGAAATAGTTGTCTAAATCTGATGTCTGTTTGAAAATTATTATTTTGTTATCTTTTGTATTTAGTTCTCTTGATATCTGTTTGGAAAATGGTGGTATTAGTGAGTAAAGACAGGGAAATAAACTGGAACGGGATTAAAAACAAAATAAATATAAATTTCTTGGAGGCAAATTTAGGTGAGCAGAGACAGTGTTCTTTGTGAGGGTGAAAGTGATGCTGTTTGGAAGTAGGAATGGGATTAACAACGAAACAAACAAACTCTAGGAGCTTATCTAGGTGAGCAAAGACAGTGTTCTCTGTGATGCACGTGTAGGAAAGGAAGAATTACACACAGTTTAATTAGATGTTTTCTTGATTGTAGATACATGCAATGGTTAACCCTCACTGGAATTGGATGTGAACACTACGCTTGGACGTACTTATTTTTATTTGGAGATAGAAGTTTATTGTATTTTTCATGTTGGGAATATAAGTTCTTACGGCACCCCGACTCCCTATGGAGGTATGGGTTGATATAGCTCTTATGAATCATTTAAAATAGGACGATCGATGCACACAGCTACTCCACATGATCCACTTGATGGAACAAAAGGTTTAGCTCTTAAAATCTGATATGTTTTTCTCCTATTTGTCTACCGATCATGTATATATATCAATGTCGTTGATTTATTTGCATTCGATTTTTGTTAAAGGATATGGTCGATCACTTTCTTGTAGCAGCATATGAAATGAAAGGAGATTCTTGTTGCGATCCTAATTATTTCTATGACCTGCTTTCCACCTTCGTGGCTGAATCTGAAATCACCATATCAGACATGGGTAAAGCTTTGTATGTGTGCATAATATATATCTCGATATAGATTTAAGTAGTTATTAACCATATTTGATTAATTGATGGGTTTTAGTTATTTGTTCTTCTTCTCTTAATTTGTAGGGACAAAGTATCTGATATAGATTTCTTAAAATTTGTGCACTTTGCATCAACATTAAAGGAGCCTCCTCAAGGTATATAAGTAATACTAATCATCATAGTTCAAAACTATTTAATTTATAGTATTTATGTGTGTTATTATTGATCTTATAATATATATTTAATAATAAAACTTCTCAAGTATAATTTTTGCAAGTAAAATTTTGTACATTTTAATAGTTAAATGATATGTCATCAGATATATAGTCTGATTTGAACTCATACTCTTATAAATGAGGATAAAAGTACTTAGATATCTACTCAAAAGATAAATAATTATTAATTTAATTAACTATATATGTGTATACTTAATTAATTAAATAATTAGTTTAATAGTTGATGTGTTTCTTCTTTTACACGAGATTAAATGTTCGAGTTAGATTGTATTTTTATATGTGTCATCATTTGAAAGTTATTTGTATTGTATTGTAACTAGTGTATATCACTTGACTAATCTCGAGTCAAACTATTTTTTTATGTGTATTGTTACTTAGAAATTATTTTTATTGTGTTATAATTGATGCATATCACTTAATTAATAGATTTACCGAATTTTTATTTTTAATAAAATAATTAGTTGATATTAATTTTAGTCTTCGCACTTGTCAAATGGCATTGAAATGTGAGGAATTCGTGAAGGCATTTGATAAAAAGAGTAAGGAAGGGTAAGCTTTTATGTACAATTGACATCATAAATCAATTAATAGTCTTTATATATTCATGTAGTAAATGAATTTTATACTTATTTTTATTGCAGATATTACTAATATATCTCTTCACTGATTTTTTTTATTTTTTAAAAAATTTTTTTTGAATAAAAAAGTCATGAAGCATTAGATGCAATCAAAAATGAATTCTCATTAGTGATGGAAAAAATAAAAATTCTTCTTAAGGTAATATTTTATTTTCATGTATATCTTTTTTCTTTTGGACTTCGTGAAAATTTTAACTAAAATTAAAGCTGCATAATTATAGCTATTAATAATTATAATGAATTATAACAATATGATAGTAGTTAAAACTCTTATGTTCTATTTAAAATTTATGAGTTTAACTTTTATTAAAAATATGAAATATTTTATACTGTATAAGTCTATAAATTTAAATTCAATTAAAAATTTTACGAAATCTATAAGAGAAAAAGATATATATGAAAATAAATTTTATAAAACATATAAAATAGAATATTTCCTCAAGAAGGATTTTTTTTTTCTTCATTATTGAGAATTCTTGTTTGGTTGCATCCATTGCCTATACACCTTTTTAAAAACATTAAATTTTTTTAGAAAAAACTCAGTAAAAAAATATATTAAAAATATGTACAATAAAAAATAAGTATGAAATTCATTTACTATATTCACTAATTGATTTGATTTTTGATGTCGTCAATTATGTATGAAAGTTTATCCTTCTTTACCCTTTTCATGAGATGCCTTGACACGTCTATATATATATATATATACATATAATTCATATATATCATGGTGCATGAACAATCATATGTGGCACCAATAAGTATGAAATTCATTTGTGATCGGTGGTCATATTTACTCACTGAGTTCTGTCCTGGCAGTGATCTTCACGTCCTCTGTCAAAGGCAGCCGGATAAACACTTCAACGAAACTGCTGCCCGGTACGTACGTATAACAACATTAATTATTTGTATCTATAAAAATATATTATATGATCATACGAATCATTAATTTATTATTATGGTATTCAACGTAACTAGTATTGTGATATACGTACATACATTATCTATATACACACGCACACACATATATATATTGATAAATTGAGAAGGTTATATATATATTGACACACACACATTACATATTTATATAATTCCCAATTATAAGTATCTTCTTTGAAGTTTCTAATCTTTTCCCTTTGCACCTTCTTGATTCTATCATATTTATGCATATATATATGTGTATATATAAATACCATCTTCATTTTCATCTTTATTAATTAATAAAATCTTCTTTTCGTATTTTAATATGGTCCCAAAACGTTAAAGTATAAGAGCCAAATTCAAATATGAAGGAATTTGGTTTACAAGTTTATGAACCTATTTACATATTAATAAATTAAATATAATATATATTTTTACTAATCTAGGTAATATTATAAGAGATAATTATATTTTAATAGTATATTAATCATATTTTTTAATATATTGAATAGAATAAAGTATTAAAATTTTCAACAAGCTATCCGCATAACTTATCAAACTCAATTTTAAATATTTCAAACTTACTTAAATTTGTTCATTTATTTTTTTTAAAGATTTGTGACCTTTTCTTTTTTACATAGGTTTTATGCATCTGAAGTCACAGTAACCATAGAATACGTACACATGATGGGGGTAATTTACCATGATTTAAAGCCCAAAAACGAGTTATTAAGATTCGGTGGCCACATTTCGTTAATTGATTTTGATCTCTCAAAAAAATATGATAATTCCACATCAACGATCCACATAATTTCTGATCAAAATGCATCATCAATCACAAAAACAAGTTGTTATCCTGGTGATCAACCCAACTTTTCTAATTCGTCATGCATTCTACCCAATTATATCACACTTGTAGTAGCCTCCTACTAACACCCTAGTCAACACAAATAGAAAAAAAAAGTCAACACATCACACAATTGTGAAAATCATCACAGAGCCAATCAATGTCCAATCAATGTCTTTTATTGGGAGCCATGAGTACTTAGCACCAGAAATTGTGTCTAGTGAAGGGCATGGAAACACAATTGATTGGAGGACACTAGGGATATTCATATTTAAAATGTTATATGGGACAACACCGTGTAAGAGAGTTGACTAGGACTTGGCCTTGATGAATATTGTGGCTCAAGCACCTAATTTTTCCAAAGAAACCATGGTTTCGAAGCCAGCAAAGGATTTGATCACACAATTATTAACCAAGGACACCACCAGGCAAATGAGGTCCATAATGGGTGCAATAACAATCAAACGACACCAATTTTTTGGAGTTAATTGGGCACTTTTGAGATGTATAAAATCACCATTTGTTCCTTCTCCTATATCTTGTAAGGAGTTTATTGTATTTAATAGTACTATAGAGAGTTCAATAGAGTATTACTAGGAAGCAAGAAATTTATTCTTTAATTTACATGATTTACGTTTTTTTATGTACATCAAATTTTAATAACTAAACAGAAGTGAGATTTAAGTAATTTGTACATTGGGGCAAGAAATTTTAATGAAATTCATGTTGAAAGGTTTAATATTTATAAAAATATATAATTAAGGATTTACTGGATCATTTTGTCTAACAAATGATAAAGCATTTTCAATTGTTCTCAATTAATGTCTTTACTTAACCGTCTAAAAGTAATATTAATTTCTCTAATATGTGGTATAAGAGGCAGTAATACTCTTTTTAAGGTATTGCTTGGATAAAACCGAAATGTATTACATCAAGGTCCTGATAATATCAAGCAGGGAAACTCATGGGTCCTTGTGTAGTGCTTCATTACTACTTAACTAATGTGGGGTAAACAATGCTAAGGTTCAAGGTTAGTTAAGGATAAGGAAACTTTTGGCTTCTAGAGCTATTTTGAGATACCTATGAGGTTACAAGATAGCTTTGCCAAAAGGTTGTGTAAGGTTTTAAAATTGTTCTCACGTTCTATACTATCTTAAGACAAGTATGAGGTTTCGAGCATGTATTAGGTCTTATTAAAGCTCTAAAACTGTAGTGTTACATCTAAATCTTAAGGATTTAGTATTTTCTTTTTTTTTTCTTAATGTTATGTTGCACTAAGATACAAATTTTTTTTCCTAAAATTTAATTTAGTATAGATTTTATTTTACTTAGACATATGGTAAATTTTGTACCAAGTATAAATTTTATACTTCCTGAATATTTCTTTGAGTTTAGGTTTATACTTGAGAATGTTTAATATTTCACTTTGTATTTTGTTTCCTTTCTTAGTTGGATTAAAAATTATAATAAGAATAATACATAGCTTAGCTAGAGATGAGTAAGCACTTTTGAAAGATAGATAATTATTCATGAACCTCTGTTTTTGCTTCACTTACTTGAGCATGATTGTTTTGGTCATTTACTTGAGCATGATGGTTTTTATTGTTAAGGAACTAAATTGAATAATGGGGAAAACACACTGAGTGTTATGGAATTCAAGGATGCTAAACAATTGAAACAATAAAAGAAGAGTTTAACATCTAATGGTACAGCTAGACCAAGTACTACTAACTTTCAAAAGGCCATTGTAGATTCTATTGAGGATGAAGTATGGGACCTATTGCGTAATTCTGTGGTTTATTATTGTACAATAAAAGAAGAGTTTAACATTTAATGGTACAGCTAGACCAAGTACTACTAACTTTCAAAAGGCCATTGTAGATTCTATTGAGGATGAAGTATGGGACCTATTGCGTGATTCTGTGGTTTATTATTATGGGAGTCCTATTGGAACTATTACCACAAATGTCCCACCAGTTCCAATGTGTTGAATTATGACTAGGCCTTTATCCGTGACTTTATACCTTATAGAATTGCCTTTCTTTTGAATGGAGTGTATGACATTGTTCATAATTTGATCCTTCATGCCCTTCAATTGTAGGTAATGTGAAATTTTATGAGCAGGATTACATTCGCTTTCTATTCTAGAAATTAATCATTTGCATCTAGTAGTTTGGACTAAATCACTTTTTTACTTGTTTCTATAAATTAAAAAGTGCAACAGATACATATGATATGCATCTTTCTTTTTGTTGTTCATATTTCAGTTGGGTTTTTCCAAGAAATCCCTCTATTGATTAGGCACTTTTTGATTATGAAAAAATATCGTATAAAAGAAATGTATTGTCTTAAATAAACGTCCATCTAATTTCTCATAAGTAGTCCACAAAGTTAAACCTCTGTCAATGAGTTCACTTTCAAATCTGGCTGTCAAGATAATTCCATAAATTGCTTAGTAACTGGTTTTTATGTGTGGTCGAATGTACACAAGACAACATGTGCCTTTTCTATAATATTTTTGCAGGACTATGATTATGTTAATGAATCTTCTTGATATGTAACCATATTGTGAATAAAATTGACTACTTGTTTTATACTTGTGAGAATATGACTGTTGGTACCTACGAAACCCAACAACGATGTAATTTAGAAAATGCTTTGAGTACTAGGTAAATCTGCATATGAACGATCCCTGGTGGGCCCATGACCATCTGATAATTTATATCCTAGCCTCTTGATTACCTCAGACATAATTGATGCGTATTTTGTTTTTGACTTTCTTTGCAGAGCTGGGAAAAAATGATGGACTGTTACGACCCTTGTCTAGGGTTGATGTCAGCTGTTTCATGGTGCGAACTGTTCCCTTAGATGGTGATGATTCTGCTACAAAAGAAGCATTGGATCCTAACTTTAGAGAGGCAGCAATTTGTTGTGTTGCACCAATTGATTCTTGTATGTGGCAAACTTTATATCATGCCAAAATATGACACATGCATTATGTTTGTTTATCATGATGAGTTTTTACTTTTTTGTTTCTTTTTTTGTAATTCCTTTTACCTCTACTTTTTTTGTAGGTTTATGGTGGATTATTTTATTGCGTGCATATAGAAAGTGCTCTGGTGATCTATCTATTCAGGAGAGAGTTGATGTGCAAACTTGAATTAAAATGATATTAAAGCTTTGTCTTGCTTACATTACTGGTGACTGATGGTTCTTGCACGATTGGAATTCATGGTCATCCTGTCGAAATCAAGGTTATTAGTTCTCCTGATATTAAAATAATATTTTTTAATTTAGAATATGGAATTATTATGTGTAATGAAGGAATCATCAGGGCAGATTCATTTTTTTGTTCTAATAGTTGTTTGAATAGCCATATGTGCTCATCAACTGTCTATTTCAAGTAAGGGAAAAATTGCCTTTATGCTTCATTTGAAATGGTAATGGACATTTGGTATTCAGTTTTTGAATTTTTAGAGCTTGCAACTTTTATAGTAAAAGAGTGGTGTACAGAATAATTCTGCACATGGTGTAATAGGGGCTTATTGCAGCAACTATGCTGGAAGTGAAATTATAAAATTAAATCAATTTGGGAAACGATAGCGGAAGTTTGAAAATAAAGTTTGGATTAAGTACTTGACAAGCTTGAGTTAAATTGATATCATATCTTGGTGCTTGTCAAGTGAGTTTCTAATAGGTGTAACAAGTATATGATTCTAGTCCAGTCAATTCAAAAAATGTTTAACTATTAAAATTGTTACTCATTGTATTTTTAGTTGCTTCTGAATGGTGCAACTCCCCAAACTGATGGAGATTGTATAGTTTATAGCTTATATTTTTCGAGATAGTTCATATCTTACATGTTTAACACCATGGAGATCTGGTTTGTGCATTAAGTATGTTTGTAACATGTTGATGGAAATAGTAGATTATGATATGACTCAGTAACCTACATGAATAAGTTATTATTTAAATTTATAAGTTGGTAACTAAGAGATCTTATTTGTTTACCTTCTTTTCTTATGGCATCTCCAGTTAATCCTTATTTTTCTTTCTTGCAGGCACTATTTTATTCTGCTTTACTCTGTGCATGTGCAATGCTTGCTCCAGAAGATGGATTAGCTGATCTTATCCGAGCACTGAATAATTGCGTACTTGCTCTTTTATTCCACATTAGGGAGTATTGTTAAATTGATTTGCGAAAAATGAATGATATTTATCATTACAAGACTGAGGAGTACTCAAATGATGCAGTTAATAAGTTCAACATTTACCCATATCAAATTTCTCCTTGATTGGTGGAATGGATGCTTATAAAGGAGGTTATCTAATTGGAAAATTACAAACAACACATGGACTTTCAATTTTTTTCTCTAGGAAACATGTGGTATGTTGTAAGCAATCTAGCAACAGTTGATTAGTCACATGCCATACTTGATCTTATTAAAGCAAAATGGGTAGATTTAGTAGCAGACATGCCATTCAAGATATGTTATCCTGCTCTTGAAGGTCAGAAGTGGCAAATAATCACTGGTAGTGATCCTAAGAACACGTAAGATATCTACTTTTATATTATTTATTTATGATATATTTCTTCATTATCTGCAACATTTCTCACTACATTTCCTTTTGATGCGGGCCTTGGTCTTATGACAATGGTGGTTCTTGGCCAACTCTACTATGGCAGGTTAGTTTGTTATGCTTAAATATTCTCTTTGTTGATAATGTTTTGCTCATTGCTCCGAAGAACCCTTTGTATAAGTTATATTTGGTAGAAGTTGTTAAAGATATCCATCCGAAATCATCTCCAGATCACCCTCATCTGCTATTTCCTCTCCAGCATACTCATCTACTACCTCCTCCAGATTGTCTATCTCCTCAAGACTTCATCTTTATCTCAAAAACTCTAGCATATTTATCTTGTCTATTCTGCACATATCTCATCCTATTTTTCTAGCTTCATTATCATTCAACAATGTATTATTTAAACAACAACATATCTTCAACGTGAACATAATTTTTTGCTTTATTTATTGGTTCATAACATGGTATCAGAGCCATCATAGAACAAAGAAAAACAATGGCTTCTTTCAATCAAATCTCTCTCATCTATGCTTCCTCAAATAGCAATCCCATAACCACGCACCATTCCTTCTCTATCAAATTAAATCCCAAAAATTATCTAGCATGGAAAACTCAATTCATGTCTATCTTAAAATTTTAAAATCTCAAAGGCTTTGTTGATGGCAGTGAATCGGCATTGACCGAATTACTAGTGATTGGTTAACCTCCCACCACCACTGCCAATCTTGCGTATCTCACATGGTTTCAGAAAGATCAAATGCTCCTTCCATGGCTTCTATCTTCCGTATCAGAGGAAATTTTTCCATACATTATTGGTCTCACTTCCTCATTCTCTATCTGGAATGCCTTAGCAACTGCATTTGGCTCTATATCTCAGAACCGCCAACTTCAATTACATATTGAGCTGTAGGACCTAAAGTGGAATGACCTATTAATTTCACAGTTTCTCTACAAAGCTAAGGCCTTAGCTGATGAACTTGAATCCACTGGTCTTCAACTTTTTTCTACAGAGTTTAACGCGATTATTTATCGCAATATAGGTCAAGAATTTCATAGAATAATCACTGCACTTAATATAAAACTGAACCAATATCATTCCATGAGCTTCATGGGCAGCTATTTGCTCACAAAATTCTAATAAAAAGCACTCAGAATGCACCGATTGCTAATATTGTTCACACCACCAGCTCTTACAAAGTTGACAAAGAACCATCTCAATCATCCTTCAATACAACAAGTCTGCTCAATCCAAATGCTGGGGACCGTGCCAGATTTGCAACTACCTAAATTACACCGCTGATATATCAAAATTCCGGCACGGCAGCTCCGCCGTGCTCTGGCGACGGCGGCGATCCGCCTCGGGTTGGCCGTTTTTGGCTGAATTTGGCCAAACTTGCATTGGTCCCTGTGATAAAACAACCCTAGGGCCCTCGGTGGGCCAAAAAATCATGAAAAATCGAGACTTACCAGCGGTGGTGCTCTCAGGTGCAGCAGCTTCTCCCGCGTGAGTCATGTTTTGATGTTTTGCTTCAGTTAACCTGTAGAGAAAAGAACGGTGATCACAGTGGTATTAAAATTGTATCAAACGGAGACCGGAAAGGGCCTCATCGGAGGCAAAAACATAGGGAAGCCGCAGCAGCGCCGCTGGACTTCGGCGGAGTTTTTCGGTCGATTGGCCAGTGGTTTGGCTTCGGTTTAGCCATAAGCGGATTCAACATCGAAAAATGAGCTAGGGGGAGAAAATTTACCTCGATTGGTAGTCGAAAAATTCTCCGGTGCGGCGGCAGGTGGCGGCGGCCGGCTCCTCCGGCGTCTGGTTCTTCTTCTCCAGCGAGGCACTGGCGGCTAGGGTTTTGTGGTCAGGTGTGGGTGGGGTTATTTATACCCTTTACCTTTTAATCTCAACCGTCCATCGAGATTAAATTTGGACCGTCCGATCGTGATTTATTTGGGATTAAATCTGGGCCGTCCATCGCGATGCGATCTGGGCCGTCCGTGCCTGATTGAATCTGGGTCGTCCGTGCGCGCGAAAACGGATCTAGACCGTCCGATCGCGCGCATGCGAATCACCCACGTGGCCCGTCCTGTGTCAGCGTTTCCTTGCCACGTGGCGTGTCCTGGTTGGCTGTGGCTGCTGACGTGGCACAACTTTTCTAAATTACGTTTTGACCTCCGGTTTTCGATTTTCTTTTCAAAAACGCCCCCAGAATCAAAATTTGCACCTCTTTTTCCCTAAATCAATTTCAATTAAATCCAAAAAATAATTTTACCCTATTTTATCACTATTATTATTTTTATTTTCATTAAATTAAATTAAATTAAATTGAATTAAAATCTTATAAATTAAATATAAATAAAAATTAACAAAAATTCAAATATAAAAATAAAAAAAATAAATAATAATAATAATAATTTGGATGATACAAGCATTGTCTAAGAGTGTGATTAGAGAGTGATGATAAAATATTTCTTGTAAACTCATATTTTTATTTATTAAATATTTTTGCATTAATACACACTTGTAAGTTTTTAGTTCTTAGCATCAACTCATAAAGGAAACTGAACATATAGCATTCAACAACTTTTGGTTCATCTGGTTGTAGCATTAGCAACAATCCTTCTCCCAAACTGTACCACAAAAAATATTAAAAACATAAAAATAAAAATATTTCCAACAACAATAGAAATTAACCTCATATCTATGTATATATTTTTAATTTATAAATGAAGAAATTACATAGAAATATTCAGGTTGTGGGTCAAATACACTACTGATTGAGAAACTATATTGTAAAAATAGATATAGTATAATATACTACTAGAAAATAAAATATTTGTCTATGTATCTAATTGTCCCATTTGCTTTAATTTCTAAACAAGCTTCATCATTTTCTTAAGAAATTTAATTGCTACATTTCTCCAATATTTTATAATTTAACAATATATCACAATTTTAATATTTAAACTCTATTATTTATGTTTTTTGAGAACTAAATTCTAATTGATCTTCCTATATACGAAGGATTATGAAATAAAATTTCATTCAATGAGTTCAAGCAAAAAATATAAGTGATTCAAAAATAAAATTAATGAATATATAACTACTTCAACATGTAAAGGATTATTAATAATTAAACAGAAAGTAAAAATTGAATCAAATGAACAAGATAGATTTAATACCGCTTAATGTAAGTACACGTATATACTTTTTGACATATTTAATTTAAACCGTACTTTTATGTTTTTCTATTATTTAGGGTAAAGAGGTAATTTCATTGAAAGTCAAAAATGTAATTTGAGTTAGTTCACGATCTGAAACTTAGGAATCATTGGAAGAATATGACTTCTTATAAAAAAGCTACTTTATAATTACTACCTAATTGTGCGTTATGCATTTGGGAAAAAAAAGAGAACTTACCTCTATTATGCTTCCAATTTAACTCTTCTTTTCCTATTTCATTTCCTTATGTTTTTCCTCCTCTTTCTCCCAATTATTTTATAACTCTTCTTATATTTTCCAATCACCTAAAATTGATCACATCGTAACACAATAACAAATGTGAGGATAAGATTATGAAGAAATTATATTGTGGTGAAGAAATTAATAGAGCTAATTTTATAAAAGAACTATCTTATTATTTTCTATCTAAATATTACAACATAAATATAAATCATAGCATTAAAGAAACATTGAAAGAAATATCGAAAGCATCAAGAAAGAAAAAAAATAGAAGTGTCTTAATCTATTTTTAAACTTATGTAATCAAATGTTTTAGAGTTTTACCATTATTTTTCATTCTAAAGTATGTAATCTTTAAAAGAATTATTAGAAGATTATACTCTAAAAATATCTAAATATAGAGAATTGAATGCTTACTAGGAGCTAACATTTAGAGATTTCTTTCTATATTAGTCTTTAAAATTTAAAAATTAAAGAGATAGAAATCTTATTTTCATTATTTTGACCTTATGTAATCAAATATTTTAGAGTTTTAACATTATTTTCATTATTTTATCTATAAAAAAATTATTATAAGATTAGACTTGAAGAATGTTTAAATTTAGAGAATTGAATGGTTATTAGAAGTAAAAGTTTAGAGATTTCTTTTCTTCATTACTCTTTAAAATTTAAAAATTTGATTACTAGTTAGGCAATTAAAGAGATAAAAATCTTCTTTATAGTAAATATATAATTATATTTAAAAAGATGTTATTAGTTTCTACCTTAATCATTAAAAGTAAAAGTATTGATTTTGTCTTAATTATCCAAAATTATTTTGTAATCTCTATTTAATTTAGGGATTTCGTTGCCATCTTCAACGGTTCTGATGGTTCCTCCTTCACTTTAAAATAGATGTTGGGTTGCAGGGGAAGAGGGAGAGGAAGAAAATTCGCCAGCCAGGGTAAACCGAGAGGAAGTTTTTGTGTGATTTCTTCAATCAGATTAATCAGCTAACGATGGAATCGAGAGCAGAACAAGAGTGCAATCTGTCAATTAGATTAACGCTGCCACTAAGAACAAAGGTAAGTGAAATTTGACTCTCACCGCTTGAGTAGAATTTATCTTCTAAATTCTTTGAGATATTTTTGGGATGAAATGAGTTGATATGGGAATAGGGACATTTTCTTGAAATCAGATTAGAACTGGGAGTAAAAACCAAAAAAATGGAGAGTGAGATATGTGGATAAACAGAAGATCGGACGAAATGATGGAATTATAGTGTGGACAGCTCTAAAGAGAGGACATAGGAGACATGTTAAAAATAGGAGGAAAATTGAAAGGACGAGAATGGGAGAGAGATAGGAAATAAAAAAAAGAGGGAAGTAGTGGTCTGAATCTGATGTCTGCTTGGGAATTATTATTCTGTTATCTTTTGTATTTAATTCTCTTTATGTCTATTTGGGAAATGGTGGTATTGGTGAGCAGAGCCAGGGAAACAAATTGGAAAGGGATTTAAAAATAAATAAATATAAAATTATGGGAGGCAAATCTAGGTGGGTAGAGACAATGTTCTTTATGAGGGTGAAAGTGATGCAGTTTAGAAGTAGGAATGGGATTAACAACAGAATAAACAAACTCTAGGATCTAATCTGGGTGAGCAGAGACAGTGTTTTTTGTGATGCATGTGTAGGAAAGGATGAATTACGCAAACTTTAATTAAATGTTTTCTTGATTTAGGTAGATGTAATGGTTAAACCTCACTAGAGAGAGATGTGAACACTGCGCTAGGATGTACTTATTTTTATTTGGAGATAGAAGTTGATTGTATTTTCTACGCTGGGAATATAAGTTCTTACGGTACTCCGACTCCTTATGGAGGAATGGCTTGTTACAGTTCTTATCCAATGAATAGGAGGATCAAAGCACACAACTCCTCCACATGATCCACTCGATGGAATAAGAGGTTTAGTGTTTAACATCTGATCTATTTTTCTCTTATTTTTTTACCGATCATGTATATATATTGATGTCATTGATTTATTTGCATTCGATTTTTCTTAAAGGATATGGTAGATCACTTTCTTATAGCATCATATGAAATGAAAGGAGATTCTTGTTGCGATCCTAATTATTTCTATGACCTGCTTTCCACTTTTGTGGCTGAATCTGAAATCACCTTATCAGACATGGATAAAGCTTTGTATGGGTACATAATATATATCTCAATATAGATTTGAGTAGTTATTAACCATATTTGATTAATTGATGGGTTTTAGTTATTTGTTCTTCTCCTCTTAATTTGTAGGGACAAAGTATCTGATATAGATTTTCTTAAAATTGTGCACTTTGCATCAACATTAAAGGAGCCTCCTCAAGTTATATTAAGTAATACTAATCATCATCGCTCAAAACTCTTTAATTTAGAGTATTTATGTGTGCTATTATTGATCTTATAATATATATCTAATAATAAAACTTCTCAAGTATAATTTTTGCAAGTAAAAATTTGTACATTTTAATAGTTAAATGATATGTCATCAGATATATAGTCTGATTTGAACTCATACTCTTATAAATGAGGATAAAAGTACTTAGATATCTACCCAAAAGATAAATAATTATTAATTTAATTAACTATATATGTGTATACTTAATTAATTAAATAATTAGTTTAATAGTTGATGTGTTTCTTCTTTTACAAGAGATTATAAGTTTGAATCAGATTGTATTTTAATGTGGCTCATCATTTGAAAGTTATTTGTATTGTATTATAATTAGTGTATATCACTTGACTAATCTCGGGTCAAACTGTATTTTTATGAGTATTCTTACTTGGAGATTATTTTTATTGTATTATGATTGATGCATATCACTTTGTTAATAGATATACCCAATTTTTGTTTTTTAAAAAATAATTAACTGATATTAATTGCAGCCTTCGCACTTGTCCAATGGCGTTGAAATATGAGGAATTCATCAAGGTATTTGATAAAAAGAGTAAGGAAGGGTAAGCTTTTATAAACAATTAACGTCATAAATTAATTAACAGTCTTTATATATTTATGTAGTAAATGAATTTTATATTTATTTTTTATTGTCGATATTACTAATATATCTCTTTATTGAGTTTTCTATTTTTTTAAAAAATTTCTTTTTTTGAATAAAAAAGTGCGAGGAAGGTAATATGCAATCGAACATGAGTTCTTATTAGTGAAGGAAAAGATGAAAATTCTTCTTAAGGTAATATTTTATTTTATATATTCTATAAAATTTTATTTTCATGTATATCTCTTTTTGTTTGGATTTCGTGAACTTTTAACTGAATTTAAATTTGCATGCTTATACAGCATGAGTTTTACTTCATTAAAAATTTGTTTTGCCGGCTGCATAATTATAGCTATTAATAATTATAATGAATTACATCGATATGATAGTAGTTAAAACTCTTATGTTCTATTTAAAATTTATGAGTTTAACTTTTATTAAAAATATAAAATATTTTATACTATGTAAGTCTGTAAATTTAAATTCAATTAAAAGTTTTACAAAATCTATAAGAAAAAAAGATATATATGAAAATAAATTTTATAAAATATATAAAATAGAATATTACCTTAAGAAGGTTTTTTATTTTTTCCTTCATTACTGAGAATTCATATTTGGTTGCATTCACTACCTATGCACCTTTTTTAAAAAAAATTTAAATTTTTTTTTAAAAAAACTCAGTAAAAAAATATATTAATAATATGAACAATAAAAAATAAGTATGAAATTTATTTACTATATTCACTAATTGATTTGATTTATGATGTCGTCAACTATGCATAAAAGTTTATCCTTCCTTACTTTTTTTCATCATATGCCTTGACACGTGTATATATATATATATGTATAAACATATAATTCATATATATGATGGTGTATGAGCAATCATATGTGGCACCAATAAGTATGAAATTCGTTTGTGATCGATAGTCGTGTTTACTCACTGAGTTCGGTCCCAATGGTTATCTTCACATCCTCTATCAAATGCAACCTGATAAACGCTTCAACGAAGCTGCTACCTGGTACGTACGTACAACAACATTAATTATCTGTATCTATAATAATACATTCTATGATTATACAAATCGTTAATTTATTATTATGATATTCATCGCAATTAGTATCACGATATAAGTACATACATTATCTATACACACGCACACACACATATATATATTGATAAATTGAGAAGGTTATATATATATATATATATATGTAGACACACCCACATTATATATTTATATAATTCCCAATTATAAATATCTTCTTTGATATTTCTAACCTTTTCCCTTTGTACCTTCTTGATTCTATTATAGTTCTGTATAAATATATAAATGTATATATAGATAGCATCTTCATTTTCATCTTTATTAATTAATAAAATCTTCTTTTCATATTTTAATATGGTCCTAAAATGTTAAAGTATAAAAGCCAAATTCAAATATGAACGAATTTGGTTTACAAGTTCGTGAACCTTTTTACATATTAATAAATTAAATATATTATATATTTTTACTAATCCGGGTAATATTACAAGAGATAATTATATTTCAATAGTATATTAAACATATTCTTAAATATATTAAATAGAATAAAGTACTAAAATTTTCAACAAGCTATTTGCATAACTTATCGAACTCAATTTTATATATTTCGAACTTATTTAAATTTATTCATTTATTTTTTTTAAAGATTTGTGACCTTCTCTTTTTTTATCAGGTTTTATCCATCTGAAGTAACAGTGGCCATAGAATACTTACACATTATGGGGATAGTTTACCGTGATTTAAAGCCTGAAAACATGTTCTTAAGATTCGACGACCACATTTTGTTGACTGACTTCGATCTCTCATGAAAAGATAATAATTCCACATCAAAGATCCACATAATTTCTTATCAAAATACATCATTAATAACAAAAACAAGTTTTTATCTTGATGATCAACCGAACTTTTTCAATTCCTTATGCATTATACCCAATTGTATTACACCTGTAGTAGCCTCCTACTTACACCCTAGTCAACACAGATAGAAAAAAAGTCAACCCATCACATGGCTGTGGAAATCATCACAGAGCCAATCAATGTCCAATCAATGTCCAATCAATGTCTTTTCTTGGGACCCATGAGTACTTAGCACCAGATTTGTGTCTGGTGAAGGGCATGGAAACACTGCTGATTGGTGAACACTAGGGATATTCATATTCGAAATGTTATATGGGACGACGCCGTGTAAGGGAGTTGACTAGGAGTTGCCCCTGGCAAATATTGTGACTCAAGCACTTGAGTTTCCCAAAGAAACCATTGTTTCAAAGCCAGCAGAGGATTTGATCACACGACTATTAATAAGGGACCCTACCAAGAAAATGGGGTCCACAATGGGTGTAACGGCAATCAAACAACACCAATTTTTTATGGGCTTAATTGGGCACTTTTGAGATGTATAAAATGACCATTTGTTCCTCCTCTTGTATCTTGTAAGGAGTTTGTTGCATTTGATAGTACTATAGAGACTTCAATAGAGTATTACTAGGAAGCAAGAAATTTATTCTTTAATTTAGATGACATATGTATTTTTTTATGTATATCAAATTTTAATAACTAAACAGAAGTGAGATTTAAGTACTTTGTACTAGGGCAAGAAATCTAAATGAAATTCTTGTTGAAATGTTCAATATTTATAAAAAATATATAATTAAGGATTTATTGGATCATTTTTGTCTAACAAATGATATAGTATTTTCAATTGTTCTCAATTAATGTCTTTACTTAACTATCTAAAAGTAATATTAATTTCTCTAATATGTGGTATAAGAGGAACTGATACTCTTTTTAAGGTATTACTTGGATAAAACCGAAATGTATTACATCAAGGTCCTTATAATATCAAGTAGGTAAACTCATGGGTCTTTGTGTAGTGCTTCATTACTGCTTACCAAATTTGGGATAGACAATGTTAAGGTTCAAGGGTAGCTGAGGATAAGGAAACTTTTGGCTTCTAGAGCTATTTTGAGATACCTATGAGGTTACAAGATAGTTTTGCCAAAAAGTTATACAGGGTTTTAAAATTGTTCTTGCGTTCTAGAACTATCTTAAGATAACTATGAGGTTTCAAGCATGTATTAGGTCTTAATAAAGCTCTAAAACTGCGGTGTTCCATCTAAATCTTAAGGTTTTAATCTTTCATTTTTTTTTTCTTAAGTTAGGTTGCACTAAGATACAAAAGTTTTGTCCTAAAATTTAATCTAGTATAGATTTTGTTTTACTTAGTTATATGGTAAATTTTGTATTGAGTATAAATTTTACACTTCATGAATATTTCTCTGAGTTTAGGTTTATAGTTGAGGATGTTTAAGCTTTCATTTTGCATTTTGTTTTCTTTCTTAGTTAGATTCAAAAGTATTATAAGAATAATCCATAACTTAGCTAGAGATGAGTACAGACTTCTAAAGGATGGATAATTGTTCATGAACCTCCTCAGTTTTTGCTTCACTTACTTGAGTATGATGGTTTTTATTGTTAATAAATAATGTTATATTGGATGCTTTGTATTGACTTCCATTGTATAAGTTGATTTAGTATTAAAAATAGATACTACTAAATTTATAGTTCAATTAAATAATAAAATAGAACCTAATTTGAATGAATTATTTAATATTATAATAGATAATTGAATTGAATGATGTATATTTATTGTTTAAACTATAGTATTTGATGACCAATTTTGAGAATTGACACTTCAGGGAATAAGGAGAGGCGATTGATGGTGACTATAATGAAATGCAACCAACACAAATAAAAGCTTTCGTATCTTGCAACAAAGTAGATCACATTTGCTCTAGGTTTTAAGACAAAGATGAACCATTTTATTTTTAATTTTTTTTTATACTCTTTTTTGTTGATGCAATAGTTAAACAACTATTTTTTTCAAGTAAAGAAATAGATAGGGTGGCCACGAAATGGACACATGAGTTCCTCTATTTCTCATATATTACCTAGCAACATTTCAACTTTTGTGACAGTCTGAATCAACCATTAAAATTATATCGTCTATTGTCTAATTTCTACCTGTAATAGTACCCTTGTTAAAGGTACCTGATACAAATTCTATACTTGATGAATATTTTTTTAAAGTTTGGGTTGTTTCTTAAGGATATTTAAGCTTTCATTCCATATTTTGTTTCTTTTCTTCTTAGTTAGATTTAAAAGTTTAATCGAATAGTACATAACTCAGCTAGAAATGTAGTAAGGACTATTGAAAGATATATATTTCTTCATGAGCCTAAGTTTTTTGTTTACTTGCTTGAGCAAAATGGTTTTTACTATTTATGGATGATGACATTTTCTTAAAAAAAAGTAAATGTTGTAATGGATGTTATTGTATTGACTTACATTGTATAAACTAATGTCGTACTAGAAAGAAATACAACTAATTTTGTAGGTCAATGAAATAACAAAATAGAACTTAACTTGAATGAAATATTTAATCTCAAACAAGGAATGAATCAAATGACGTACATTTACTGTTAAAAATACAATGTTTTGACAATTGATCAGGAGAACTGATGCTTTAATAAATAATGAGAGGTGATCGATGGCAACTGTAATGAGATGCAACTAATACAAAGATAGAAGCTTTGATGTCTTATAATAGAAGAGATCAAATTTTCTTTAGGTTTGAGTATAAAAAGATGAACTATTTTATTTCCAGCTTCTTATGTGTTTATTTTGTGATATAAAAGTTAAATAATTCTTTTCCAAAGAAATGGATAGATTGTGCATGAAATGGACAAGTGGCTTCCTTTATTTGCTATATATTTATTTACTTAGTGACATTTTGACTTTTAGTGACAACCTCTATCACCCGCTAAAATTGTGTCATTTATTGTCTAATTTTTAGTTGGATTTAAAAGTAACTTTCATTCCACATTTTGTTTCTCTTCTTCTTAATTGGATGTAAAAGTGTAATCAAATAATATATAACATAGCTAGAGATGTAGCAAAGACTTTTGAAAGATATATAGTTGTTCATGAGTCTCAGTTTTTTGTTCACTCGCTTAAGCAGAATGGATTTTATCCATTATTTTTTAAAAGGAAAAAGTATATGTTTTATTGGGTGTTATTGCACTAACTTACATTGTTGACTGACTTATACAGTACTAGAAAGAAATATGGCTAAATTTATAGTTTAGTCAAATAATAAGGTATGATTTAACTTGAATAAATAATTTAATCTCATACAAATGAGTGAATTAAGTAACGTAAATTTATTATTTAAAATATAGTATTTAATGACTGATAAGGAAAACTGATACTTTAATGAATAACGAGAGGTGATGGTGATGACTGCAATGAGATGCAACTAACAGAGAGAGAGAAGTTTTAGTGTCTTGTAATAGAGGAGATTGAATTTTCTTTAGGTTTTAGAACATAAAGATAAACTATTTTATTTCCAGTTTCTTTTGCACTTTTTTTTTGTCAATATAAAAGTTAAATAATCTTTTTTCAAATAAAGAAATGGACAGGTTGTGCATGAAATTGATATGTGGCTTCCTCTATTAGCCACAAATTTACTTTGTGGCATTTTGATTTTTAGTGACAATATAAATTTACTTGTAAAATTTTATCGTTTATTGTCTAATTTTTAGCAGCAATTAACTATTCTCAAAGGTGCCAATATAATGCCTTTTCTCAGTCGAAGTAATTTTTTTGGAGAAAAACCATCTTTGTCGTTTATGCAATATTATAAATGGATTAAATTAAACTTCTATTTTTTAAAAAAGAAAATATTTTTTCTCATAAAACTATTGGCAAGATTAATCCAAATTTGGAACACAAAATACAAAAATATGCAAGTTCATTAATGCATAGAATATTGATAACCTAAATATTAATCACTAGAAATGGCCTAGATTATTAGCAATTTATTATAAATACTAAACTTGTTATAACTCTCTGCCGCTTCGATGAGCACAATAAATTCGAAAAAAAAAAACAATCTCCCATTTCTTGACAAAATCATTTTTCTCTTCTCCAATCGTTTCGAATAGGATGGATCAAAACACGCAGCTCATCGACATGATCCACTCGGTGGAACAAGAGGTTTAGTGCTTAACATCTTATCTATTTTTTTCTTATCTGTTTACCGATCATGTATATATATCGATATCATTGATTGATTTGCATTCGATTTTTTTAAAGGGTACGGTAGATCATTTTTTTGGAATAGCATATGAAATGAAATGAGTACTTGGTTGTGGTCCTAATTATTTCTCTGATCTGCTCTCCACCTTCGTAGTTTAATCTGAAATCACCTTATCAGACATGACTAAAGCTTTGTATGTGTATATAATACATATCTCGATATAGATCTGAGTAGTTATTAAATATTCATACAGTTTAATCGTTAAATGATATGTCATGAGATGTATAATCTGATTTAAATTCATACTCTTATAGATAAGGATAAAAGTACATAGATATGCACCCAATAGATAAATAATTAATAATTTAATTCACCAAATATCTATTAGCAGGATATATATATATTTGTTTGGTATATGTGTATACTGAATTAAATATTTAACTAGTTGAATAATCGATTCATTTCTTCTTTTACAAGAGATCATAAGTTCGAGTTAGATTGTACTTTCGTGTATCATCATTTAAAAGTTACTTGTATTGTACTGCAATTAATGTATATCACCTAATTAATCTCGAGTCAAACTACACTTTTGTGTGTATTCTTACTTGGAGATTATATGTATTGCGTTATGATTGATGTACAACTTAATCAATAGATTTACAAATTTTTATTTAAAAAAATATTTAGCTGATATTAATTGTAGCCTTAGTGCTTGTCGAATGGCATTGAAATGTGAGGAATTCATCAAGGCATCTTATGAAAAGAGTAAGGAAGGGTAAGCTTTCATACATAATTGACATCATATGTAACGGCCCCGGAATTCAAAAGGAAATGCATATAATAATTTCAGTGCGGAAGCAAAATAAAGGTTAAGGTTAACATCCCTTATACGATAACTTAAAAGTACTAACAAACATCACGAAATAAATTCTCTGAAAGAAATACGAAAAATAGAAAAAAAAAGAGGAAATTATAAAGTATCTAGCATCTACTCGTAGCCTTCTTGTGGATCAGGCTCGAGAACCGGGTCCTCCTCATCTGAAATGTTTAAATAAGGGGTGAGTTACACTAGCCCAGTAAGGACATCATACTATATCGCCGTCACAGAAGCAAAGGTTGGTAGAAAATCAAAACAACCAATGGAGCAGTAGATTTAAACCAATACATTTATTTAAAATAAGATCATTTACCCTTTTTCTTACCACTGGGGAATTTATGGAAACAAACTATAGAAGCAAAAATATCATATAGATCACAATTTCATGTATAATCAGTAACATAGAACATATCATAAATTCGTATTCATTAGCAATAATTAATCATAACCGTTTCTCGTTTTACCAGCCTACTAGTATCCATGGGGACCCATAAGGGTATTCCTGCTACACGTGAACCATTTTTCTTAACAAATCTTAATTCCAAGGCCGTCCCCATACCCCGTCCGGTATGAGCGCCAAGACATTAAACCTCAATACCCCGTCCGGTATGATGGTGAAGCAGGCCGTCCCCATACCCCGTCCGGTATGAGCACCAAATCACCAAGTCTCCATACCCCGTCCGGTATGAGACAACGTTCACGGTAGGGTTTCCTATGAACCCGGTGCATCCACCATCTCCTAGGATATTTAGTGAGGTTGTCACTTTATCCCTTTATTAGATCACATCCATTCTTATTTGTCCTTAGTCTCCGCTTCCAAATCAAACATAAATACATAAACAAGTAAACATGCATCAGATAATATAATCATATCTTAGATCCCAAAATCAAACAGTGGTCAAGTAAGGCAGTAATACATGCATTTAAACCATATAATATATAAACTAGATACCACAATACTTTTAGACTGTAAAATAAATCAACAGAAATCGATAGAAAACAATGTCCGATTTGGGCTCCATTAGCAATCTGTAATTAATCAAGCACATTCATTTAATTTGTACAAAAGACCGTATTATTATATATTTAAACTTCAATTCTATAATAGGAAATAGGGTGAAGGGTCCTTACTTGATTCGACGCTGAAAACTAGATGGTTACCGCGCCTATGGGTGATCCCTGGGTCCCTTGAATTTTTCTTTGGGAACTAAAACGCGCTTATGGTACCTACACATGTCCCAAATAACCAAAAAATCAGACCCAGGGCCTACTCGGGCAATTTTGGAATTCCGGCACGGTGGCTCCGCTATGCTCCGGCGACGACGCTGTCGCCCGCGCTGGCGATTCGCCTCGACTTAGCTATTTTTGGCTATTTTTGGTCGAATTCAGCCGAACTTGCACCGGTTCCTGTGAGAAAACACACTTAAGGCCCTCGGTGGGCCGAAAAAATGTAAAAAACAAAAACTCACCGGCGGTGGGCTCCGGTGCGGTGGCTCCTCTAGCTCACACTGCGATTGGGTGTTTTGCTCCGGTCAACCTGTAGAAAAGAAAACAGTGGTCACAACGATGGAAAAATCACATCGAACGGGAATCAGGAAGGACCTTATCGGAGGCATTTTTTGAAACAACCCGCGGCAGTGCCGCCGAGCTTCGGTAGCATTTTTCGGCCAATTGGCCAGTTCTTTCACTCCGATTTGGCCATGAGTGGGTTTAAAATAAAATTCCTAGCAAATGGTAGAATTTTTACCTCGTTTGGTGGTCAAAAATTGCTTCGGTGCAACGGCGTGTGGCGGCCGTCGGCTCCTCAATGGCTGGGCTGTCTTCTCCGGTGAGGAGCTCTAGCGGCTAGGGTTAGGGTTTGGGTGCAGATGGAGTTATTTATACCCATCCGCTTTTGATCTGGGCTGTCCATCGCTTTTAATCTGGACCGTCCATCGCGATTCAATCTGGGCCATTTGTGCGCGATTCAATCTGGGTTGTCCGTACGCGATGCAATCTGGGCCGTCCGTGTGCGTTTTCGATCTTGGTTATCCGTGCGCGTGGGAATGGATCTAAGTCGTTCGATCGCGCACACGTGGATCACCCACGTGGCTCCCCCCGCATGGCCTCCCGCGTCAGCGCCTCTACCACTTGGCACGTCCTGGTTGGTTGGGACTGCTGACCGTGCAGCTGACGTGGTATAACTTTACTATATTGCATTTTGACCTCCGGTTTTTTATTTTTCTTTGAAAAATACCACCAGAACCAAAATTTTCACCCCTTTTCCCCAAAATTATTTTTAATTAAATCCCTAACCAATTTTTTTACCCTTTTTATTATTATTATTATTATTATTTTCATTAAATCAAATTAAAATAAAATAAATTAAATTAAATTAAATTAAAATCATATAAATAATAATTATATTTATATAAAAATAATAATTAAATAAAAATAAAAATAATTAAATGTTGAGTGTTACATCATAAATCATTAGTAGTCTTTATATATTCATATAGTAAATAAATTTGGCACTTATTTTTTATTTTAGATATTATTAATATATCTCTTTATTGATTTTTTTTATTTTTGAAATTTTTTTAAAACAAAGGCGCATAGTGGCAGTGGATGTAATAAAAAATTACTTCTTACTTATGAAGGAAAAAATAAACATTCTTCTTGTGTTAATATTTTATTTTACATATTTTGCAAAATTTTATTTTAATATATATTGAAAATCTGCTTTGCCAACTCAAAATTATAGCTATTAACAATTATAATGAATTATAACAATATGGTAGTAGTAAAACTTTTGTGTTTTATTTAATATTTATGAGTTTAAGTTTCACTTAAGATGTAAAGTTTATATTTTAATAAAAAGTAAAAATATTTTTTTAACTATTAAATATTGTAGATTTTGATTTTAAAATCTTTATTTTATTATTATTATTATTCATTGAATGGGGTATGTATTGTGATGCAGTTGGAAGCTACCACCACCCCTCGCAAGTGCAAATGCACTCCTTTAAATTAAGGTACTCTTGCTTCTTACAACTTATTTAATTTGATTTTTATTTATTTTTTTAATTCCTTAATCTTTTAATTCGAATAGTTCTAGTAAATGGATAATATTACTCAGGAATACTTTGTTATCGTAACAAATACAATTTCTTTTTAACTAATTCAGTTCAATTTTAAATTAATTAAAAATAAAATAAAATATATATTTTTCTTTAATTACTGTAACTTAACTAAAGTAATTATTAACCTTTATTTAATTTATAAAAGTTAACTTCAATATTTAATTTTTCACTATTAGTATTTTATCTATTTTCATCTCTTTCAATAACAATATTATAAAGTAATTATGTTTTCTTTTGTTGGGCAGATGGGGTAGATGAAAGCTTCTAACAATAATACCAATAAATTCTTTGCAGGTTACAATAAGTATTTCTTTTTCATGGAAAACAAATTTAAGCTCTTAACTTTTTTTTATGTTAGTGGTGATGTCGTGATTAAATTGAGTTAAATTTAAATGTGCCTATTATTTTCAACATTTCTCACTACAATTCCTTCTAATACAGGCCTTGGTCTTACCACAATGGTGATTCTTAGCCAACTCTGCTATGGTAGGTTAGTTTGTTATGCTTAGATATTCTCTCTGCTACTAATGTTTGGTTCATTGCTAAAAAAAATCCTTTGTAGAAGTTATATTTAGGTATAAGTTTCCTGAGTTGTCATGCCTGAATCTAATAGGATATGGCACATTGTTGATATTTTATAAAATAAAGAAATAATGAAGGAATGTTGGCAGTGCAGTTTAAGATTTTAAAAATGGACTTTTGTAGCTTACTATTACAGTCATAAAGATGAAAAGACTAAAAATCGCTGCAAGAGCTATTGAAGTTGTTGAAAGACGCAAATCAATAGACAAGTGGCCTTAATACTATGACACAAAAAGAGAAAGGTTCATTGGGAAGCAAACACGGTTATTCCAGACATGGGTAATTGTTGGATACCTTTTGGCTAAGCTTCTAGTTGCAGACCCAAGTGCTGCCAAAATTCTGATAACTGAAGAGGATTTTGAGGTTATCAAAGCCTTCTATTGCATGATAAGTGTTAAGCCCAAGAGAAAGCATGGTTTGAAGAACTCCTAAAAGACTTACGTAATATAAGATTCTGAAGCTGCTTTCACACAAGGATAGGTAACTTCAATTTGTGGCTCAACTTACCTATTTAAACAACTTAAATGTATAAAGGTGATGATAATAATGGTTTATTTTTCATGTTATCTGGGGGTTAAAGCTTTTGAGCATTGATTCGGGTATCATAGGATCTTAATATAAAGATGATATGTTGATTTGGGATTAGCATTAGCTCGAAACATCTTCTTGGATTAGAGATTAAACAAATTGTTTCCTGTTTACAAACTTTGTATCATATACATAATACTATAGGAGTGAAAGGCATTCCTTTAAAGAGTTCACTGTAAATCAAGAATACTCTTACATTATTTTAACTCTGTTGTTCGATTATGATATTTTATGTATCTTGTAAATCACTTTGGATTGGTTATGGTATTTTTCTATCTCGTAAATCATCACCATGCCATCTAAATTAATGCTTGGCAATATAAATTTTTAACACATTTCCTCGGTTGATTCAAGATCAGTTGAAAAAATTCAACTGGTATGTAAAGCATTGTCTTAAAGAGTGATTAGAGAGTGATGATAAGATATTTCTTGCAAACTCATATTTTTATTCATTATATATTTTTACATTACTACAGACTTTTAAATTTTCAATTCTTAGCATCAGCTCATAAAGAAAACTAAACATATACCATTCAACAACTTTTGCTTCATCTGGTTTTAGCATTAGCCACAATCCTTCTCTCAAACTATACCACAAAAAATATCAAAAAAATATGTATATATATATATTTCTAACAACAATAGAAATTAACCTCATATATATATATTTTTAATTTATACATGAAGAAATTACATAGAAATTTTAGGTTGTGGGTCAAATTACATTACTCATTGAGAAACTATATTATAAAACTAGATATAGTATAGTATAGTATGGTATAGTATTAGAAGTTAAAAATATTTGTATATGTATCTAATTGTCATATTTGCTTTAATTTCTAAACAAGCTTCATCATTTTCTTAAGAAATTTAATTGCTACATTTATCCCATATTTTATAAATTAACAATATATGACAATTTTAATATTTAAACTCTCTTATTTATGTTTTCTGAGAACTAAATTCTAATTGATCTTCCTATATATGAAGGATTAAGAAATAAAATTTCATTCAATGAATTCAAGCTAAAAATATAAGTGGTTCAAAATGAATATATAAGTAATTCAATATGTAAAGGATTACTAGTAATTACACAAAAATTAAAAATAGAATCAAGTGAACAACATAGATTTAATACTGCTTAATGTAAGTGCACTTATATACTTTTAGACATATTTAATTTAGATTGCACTTTTATGTTTTTTTGTTATATAGGTTAAAGAGGTAATTTTATAGAAAGTCAAATATGTGATTTGAGTTAGTTCGCGGTCTGAAACTTAGGGATCATTGGAAGACTATGACTTCTTATAATGAATCTATTTTATAATTACTACCTAATTGTGCCTTATGCATTAAGAAAAAAAAGAGAACTTACCTCTATAATGCCTCCAGTCTAACTCTTGTTTTCCTATTTCATTTCCTTATGTTTTTCATACTCTTTCTTCCAATTCTTTTCTGACTCTTCTTATATTTCTAGATCACCTAAAATTGATCACATCGTAACACAATAACAAATGTGAGGATAAGATCATGAAGAAATTATATTGTGGTGAAGAAATTAATATAGCTAATTTTATATACAAAAAAATCTATCTTATTGTTTTCTATCTAAATATTGCATCATAAATATAAATCATAGCATTAAAGAAAGAATGGAAAAAAGTCAAAAGCATCAAGAAAAAAAAAATGGAAGTGTTGTAATCTACTTTTAAACTTATGTAATCTTTAAAAGAATTATTATAAGATTATACTTAAAATTTTTCTAAATATAAAGAATTCAATACTTACTAGGAGTCAAACTTTAGAGATTTCTTTCTACATTAACCTTTAAAATTTAAAAATTAAAGAGATAAAAATATTATTTTCATTATTTGGAACTTATGTAACTATTATAAGATTAGACTTAAAGAATACCTAAATATAGAGAATTGAATGCTGATTAGAAGTCAAAGTTTAGTGATTTCTTTTCTTCATTAGTCTTTAAAATTTAAAAATTCGATTACTACTTAAGCAATTAAAGAGATAAAAATCTTCTTTTCAAAATGTAAATATATGAATATACAATTATATTTAAGAAGATGTTTTTAGTTTCTACCTTAATTATTAAAAGTAAAAATATTGATTATGCCTCAATTATAAAAAACTATTTTGTAATCTCTATTTAATTTAGGGATTTTGTTGCCATCCTCAATGGTTCCGATGGTTCCTCCTTCACTTTACAAGATGACATCGGGCTGCAGGAGAAGAGGGAGAGGAAAAAAATTTGCAGCTAAGGTAAACTGAGAGGAAGTTTTTGTGTGATTTCTTCAATCAGCTTAATCAGCTAGCGGTGGAATTGGGAGCTGAATGAGGGAGGAATCCATCAATCATATTAATGTCGTCATTGAGAATAAAGGTAAGTGAAATTTGACTCTCACCACTTAAGTAAAATTTATCTTCTAAATTCTTTGAGATATTTTTGGGAAGAAATGAGTTGATCTGGGAATAGGAAAATTTTCTTGAAATGAGATTTGAACCAAGAGTAAAATTAAAAAAAAAATACAGAGTGAGATTTAAGGATAAATAGAAGATGGGATGAAATGATGGAATTATTGTGTGGACAGCTATGAGGAGAGGACAGAGGAGATATGC
The DNA here is from genome assembly GCF_054855325.1 of Carica papaya. Taxonomy (NCBI): domain Eukaryota; kingdom Viridiplantae; phylum Streptophyta; class Magnoliopsida; order Brassicales; family Caricaceae; genus Carica; species Carica papaya. The sequence goes on from NC_142317.1 coordinate 18,289,169, forward strand.
TAGAAACATAGGAGGAAAATTGAAAGGATGGGAATAGGAGAGGAAAAGGAAATAAAAAAAGAGGAAAATAGTGGTCTGAATATGATGTCTGTTTGCAATTATTATTCAGTTATCTTTTGTATTTAATTCTCTTGATGTCTGTTTGGGAAATGGTTGTATTGGTGAGCATAGATAGCAAAACGAACTGGGAAGGGATTAAAAAATAAATAAATATACAATTATGGGAGGCAAATCTAGGTGAGCAGAGACAATATTCTCTATGAGGGTAAAAGTGATGTTGTTTTGAAGTAGGCATAGGATTAACAACAGAACAAACAAACTCTTGGAGACGATCTGTGTGAGGAGAGGCAGTGTTCTCTGTGATGTACGTGTAGGAAATGATGAATTACACAAACTTTAATTAGATGTTTTCTTGATTTTAGATAGATGTAATGGTTAACCCTCACAGGCGAGGGATGTGAACACTATGCTTGGACGTACTAATTTTTATTTGGAGATAGAAGTTTATTGTATTTTTTGTGTTGGGAATATAAGTTCTTACGGTTCCTTGATTCCCTATGGAGGTATAGGTTGTTACAACTCTTATCCAATCATTTCAAATAAGAGGATCAAAACACACAACACCTCTACATGATCCACTCGATGGAGCAAGAGGTTTAGTGCTTAACAATTGATTGATTTTTCTCTTATTTGGTTACTGATCATGTATATATATAAATGTCGTTGATTGATTTGCATTCAATTTTTGTTAAAGGATATGGTAGATCACTTTCTTATAGCAATGTATGAAATGAAAAGAGATTCTAGTTGTGGTCCTAATTATTTCTATGATTTGCTTTCCACCTTTGTCGCTGAATCTAAAATCACCTTATCAGACATGGATAAAGCTTTGTATGTGTACATAATATATATCTCGATATAGATTTGAGTAGTTATTAACCATATTTGGTTAATTGATGGGTTTTAATTATTTGGTCTTCTTCTCTTAATTCGCAAGGACAAATTATCTTATGCAGATTTTCCTAAGATTTATGCACTTTGCATCAAGATCAAAGGAGCCTTCTCAAGGTATATAAGTAATACTAATCATCACAGCTTAAAACTCTTTAATTGGGAATATTTATGTGTGTTATTATTGATCTTATAATATATATTTAATAATAAAAATTCTCAAATACAATTTTTGCCAGTAAAAATTCGTATATTTTAATAGTTAAATGATAGATCATGAGATGTATAGTCTGATTTGAACTCATACTCTTATAGATAAGGATAAAAGTACTTAGATATCTACCCAAAAGATAAATAATTATTAATTTAATTAACTATATATGTGTATACTTAATTAATTAAATAATTAGTTTAATGTTGATGTGTTTCTTCTTTTACAAGAGATTATAAGTTCGAGTCAGATTGCATTTTTATGTGTATCATCATTTGTAGATTATTTGTATTGTATTGTAATTAGTGTATATCACTTGACTAATCTCGAGTCAAACTATATTTTTATGTGTATTCTTACTTGAAGATTATTTGTATTGTGTTATGATTGATGCATATAACTTAATTAATAGATGTACCCAATTTTTGTTTTTTAAAAAATAATTAGCTGATATTAATTGCAGCCTTCGCACTTGTCAAATGGCATTGAAATGTGAGGAATTCGTCAAGGTATTTGATAAAAAGAGTAAGGTTTTATGTACAATTGAAATGTGAGGAATGGTAAGCTTTTATGTACAATTGACGTCATAAATCAATTAATAGTTTTTATATATTCATGTAGTAAATGAATTTTATACTTATTTTTTATTGCAGATATTACTAATATATCTCTTCGCTGATTTTTTTTTTAATTTCTTTTTGTGAATGAAAATTGCATGGAAGAATTAGATGCAAACACGAATTCTCATTAGTGAACGAAAAAATGAAAATCTTTCTTAAGGTAATATTTATTTTATATGTACTGTAAAATTTTATTTTCATGGATATCTTTTTTCTTTTGGACTTTGTGAAAATTTTAACTGAATTTAAATTTGCATACTTATACAGCATAAGTTTTACTTCATTGAAAATCTGTTTTGTCTGCTGCATATTTATAGGCATTGATAATTATAAGAAATTATAACAATATGATAGTAGTTAAAACTCTTATGTTCTATTTAAAATTTACAATTTAACATTAATTAAAAATGTAGAATATTTTTTTGCTAATCTAAGTAATATTACAAGAAATAATTATATTTTAATAGTATATTAAACATATTCTTAAATATATTAAATAGAATAAAGTATTAAAATTTTCAACAAGCTATTCGCATAACTTATCAAACTCAATTTCATATATTTTGAACTTATTTAAATTTGTTCATTTATTATTTTTTTAAAAGATTTGTGACCTTCTCCTTTTTGCACAAGTTTTATGCATTTAATCTAGTATAGATTTTGTTTTACTTAGTTATATGGCAAATTTTGTGCCAAGTACAAATTTGATACTTGATGAATATTTCTCTGAGTTTAGGTTATTACTTGAGGATGTTTAAGTTTTCATTTTGCATTTTGTTTCCTTTCTTAGTTGGATTCAAAAGTATAATAAGAATAATGCATGGCTTAGTTAGAGATGAGTAAGGACTTCTGAAAGATAGATAATTGTTCATGAACCTCCTCAATTTTTGCTTCACTTACTTGAGTATGATGGTTTTTGTTCTTAATTAATAATGATTTTATCTTAAAAATAATAATGTTATATTGGTTGTTATTGTATTAACTTCCATTGTATAAGTTGATTCAAAATTAAAAATAGATACTACTAAATTCATAGTTCAATCAAATAATAAAATAGAACCTAATTTGAATGTATTATTTAATATTATAATAAATAAGTGAATCAAATGATGTATATTCATTGTTTAAAATATAGTATTTGATGATCAATTGTGAGAACTTAGACTTTAGTGAATAATGAGTGGCAATTGATGGTGACAACAATGAAATGCAACCAACACAAAAATAAAAGCTTTGGTATCTTATAAAAAAGTAAATCACATTTTCTTTAGGTTTTAAGACAAAGATGAACTATTTTGTTTTTAATTTTTTTTGGTATTCTTTTTTGTTGATATAAAAGCTAAACATATTTTTTTTTCAAGTAAAGAAATAGATAGGGTGGGCATAAAATGGACACATGAGTTCCTCTATTTATCGCATATTACCTAGCAACATTTCAACTTTTGTGACAATCCGAATCAACTAATAAAATTATATCATCTTTTGTCTAATTTTTAACTGTAATAAGACCCTTATTAAAGGTACTAGACACAAATTTTATACTTAATGAATTTTTTTTTAAAGTTTGGGTTGTTACTTGAGGATGTTTAAGCTTTCATTCCGTATTTTGTTTCTTTTCTTCTTAGTTAGATTTAAAAGTTTAATCAAATAGTATATAACTTAGCTAGAAATATAATATGGACTATTGAAAGATATATATTTATTCATGATCCTAAGTTTTTTTTTTTACTTCCTTGAGCAAAATGGTTTTTACTGTTAATGGATAATGATTTTTTTTAAAACAAAATAAATGTTGCAATGAATGTTATTGTATTAACTTACATTCTATAAACTAATACCGTACTAGTAAGAAATACGACTAATTTTTTAGGTCAATGAAATAAGAAAATAGAACTTAACTTGAATGAATTATTTAATCTCGTAAAAATGAATAACTAAAATGGCGTACATTACTGTTTAAAATACAGTATTTGATGATTGATGACTAGAATTGATATTTTAATAAATAATGAGAGGTGATTGATGGGGACTGCAATGAGCATTGAAGATTAAAAAAAAAACAATCTCCTTTCTCTCGGTAAAACCATTTTTCTCTTCTCCAATCCTTTCGAATAGGATGGATCAAAGCACGTAGCTCCTCGATGTGATCCACTTGATGGAACAAAAGGTTTAGTGCTTAACATCTTATCTATTTTATTCTTATATGTTTACCGATCATGTATATATATCGATATCGTTGATTGATTTGTTTGGTATACATGTATACTTAATTAATTATTTATTAGTTGAATAGTTGATGCTTTTCTTCTTTTACAAGAGATCATAAGTTCGAGTCAAATTGCACTTTCGTGTGTGTCATCATTTGAAAGTTACTTGTGTTGTACTGCAATTAGTGTATATCACCTAATTAATCTCAAGTCAAATTGCACTTTTGTGTGTATTCTTACTTGGAGATGATTTATATTGCGTTACGATGGATGTATATCACTTAATCAATAGATTTACGCATTTTTTATTTTAAAAAGTAATTAACTGATATTAGTTGCAGCCTTGGTACTTGTCGAATGGCACTGAAATGTGAGGAATTCATCAAGGCATAAGATGAAAATAGTAAGGAAGGGAAGGCTTTCATACATAATTGACGTCATAAATTAATTAGCAGTCTTTATATATTCATATAGTAAATGAATTTTGTACTTATTTTTTATTTTAGATAATACTAATATATCTTTTTATTGAGTTATTTTTTAAAAAATTTTCTTTTTTAAAAACAAAGGTGCATAGCGGTATTGGATGCAATCAAAAATGACTTCTTACTTATGAAGAAAAAAATAAACATCCTTCTTGAGGTAATATTTTATTTTGCACATTTTGCAAGATTTTATTTTCATATATATTTTTTTCTCTTATGGATTTCATAAAGATTTTAACTAAATTTAAATTTGCTGACTTATAAAGTATGAATTTTATTTAATTGAAAATCTATTTTGTCAGCTCATAATTATAGCTATTAATAATTATAATGAATTATAACAATGTGGTAGTAGTTAAAATTTTATGTTTTATTTAAGATTTATGAGTTTAAGTTTCACTGAAGATATAAAGTTTATATTTTAATAAAAAGTAAAACTATTTTTTTAAAATATTAAACATTGTAGATTTTGATTTTAAAATATTTATTATTATTATTATTATTCTTCACTGAATGGGGTATGTATGCTGATGCAGTTGGAAGCAAGCACCACCCCTCGCAAGTGCAAATGCACTCTTTTAAATTAAGGTACTGTTGCTTCTTACAACTTATTTAATTCGATTCTTTTTTTTTTAATTCCTTAATCTTTTAATTCGAGTCATTCTAGTAAATGGAGAATATTACTCTTGAATATTTTGCTATTGTAACAAATACAGTTTATTTTTAACTAATTCAATTTGATTTTAAATTAATTAAGAATAAAATAAAATTTATATTTTTCTTTAATTACTATAACTTAACTAAAGTAATTATTATCCTTAATTTAATTTATAAAAATTTAACTTCAATATTTAATTTTTTCCTATTAGTATTTTATCTATTTTCATCTCTTTCAATAACAATATTATAAAGTAATTATGTTTTCTTTTGTTGGCAAATGGGGTAGATGAAAGCTTCTAAAAATCAATACCAATAAATTCTCCACAGGTTGTAATAACTATTCTTTTTTCATGGAAAACAAATTTAAACTCTAACTTTTTTATGTTGGTGGTGATGTCATGGTTAAGTTGAGTTAAATCTCAACGTGCCTATTATGTTTTTAAGCAAAAAAAATATTTCATGATTATTAAGTTCCCTCAGTTGAGGGAACTGCAGTAGGTCAAAATCTAGACCTAACGTTTAATTTTTTACTTTGAAACTCAAACTTATTCTGCAGAGGTAATTATAAATTAAAAGGTATTGTTTCAAAAAATTTTAAATTTTATTGCTATTGGTTGAGATCAATTGTTGATATTTAATAATTTCATGTAAAAATCTCTTTCTGAAAAAAGATAGGAGAATTTACCTTAGAAATTTACTTTCTATACAAATAGGAATTGAACTTTGAGGATACATTATAAGGATTGAGTTGTCCACTAGGTCAATTAGATAAGGCGAGTATAGAAAGGAGCTCTTTGACATGTTAAATGCATGATACAATAAGCTTAGCAAGCTATAGATCATAGATTTTATTAATTTGCACAAGTAGAAAAGGAAAAGTTAGAATCTTTCAAGAAAATTTTTAAAAAAAATTGAAGTGAAAGAAAAGAGATAAGAGAGAGAGCAATAGAGAAATGTAGGAATAAGATAGGATTGTAACGCCCAAACAATTGGGTATTTTCGTAATTTCTTTATTAATTGTTTTTATTAAGTTTATTAAAAAAAAAAAGCGCGTCACGTCAGCAGCCATATTCAGCAGGCCCAGTCAGCAGTCCTGGCCAACCAGGACCTGCCACGTGACAAGACCACGTCGACCCGAGGACGGGCCACGTTGGTGATCCGCGTACGCGCGATCAGACGGCCCAAATCAAGCGTGCGCACGGACAGCCCAGATGCAATCGCACGGACGGCCCAGATTCAATCAAAAACGGACGGCCCAGATTAAATCAAAATAGACGGCTGAGATCAAAAGGCAAAAGGGTATAAATAGAACCCCCACACCTGACCACAAAAACCCTAGCCGCCTGCCCTCGCCGGAGAAGACGAACCAGACGCCGGAGGAGCCGACCGCCGCCACCCGCCGCCGCACTAGGGAGATTTTCGACAGCCGATCGAGGTAAATTTCATACCCCTGACTTGTTTTTCTACGCTGATTTCCCCTGTGGCCAAATCGGAGCCAAAATCCCAGCTAAACGGCCGGAAAACACGGCCGAAACCCAACGGCACCGCCGCGCCTCTCCTCAGTTTTTGCCTTCGATGAGGCCATTCCCAGCCTCTATTTGATGCAATTTTTATATCACCGTGATCACCATTCTTTTCTCTATAGGTTGATCGGAGCCGAATCACCAAAACACGAACCTCACCGAAGAGCCGTCGCACCCGAGAGCACCGTCGCCGGTAAGCTTCAGTTTCTCATAATTTTTTGGCCCCCCGAGGGCCCTAGGGTTGTTTTATCACAGGGACCGATGCAAGTGTGGCCGAATTCCGCCGAAAATGGCCAACCCGAGGCAAATCGCCACCGTTTGCGGCGGCGCCGTCGCCGGAGCACGGCAGAGCCGCCGTGCCGGAATTGCGATATTGGCCGAAAGGGGCCCTGGGCCTAATTTGGGATTTTTTGGAACACGTGCAGGTACCAGTAGTGCGTTTCAGTTCCCCGGGAAAAATTCAGAGAAAATTAGGGACAGCCTGTAGGCGCACTGTGAAGCCGTGTTCGGACCCCGAAACGAGTAAGGACCCCTCACCCTATTTCCTATCACGGCATTAAAGTTCAATAATGATAAAACGGTATTTCTTGAATCAACGAATGTGTGAAATTGCTTAAGGTCGCTAATGGAGCCCGAGTCTAGTGTGTTTGTCGGTTAGCTGTTATTTGGCCTATTTTATAGTTTTAAATGCAGTATGAGGTCTGATGTTTTCATTTCATAGTTTCATGTGCATATTTTACTGTTTTATTGATTATGGGTTGAATGACTGAGAAACTGATGCTGTATGTTGTCTTGTTTGGAATAAATTACTGTTTTGCTTGTTTGCGTGTGAATTGATGATGCTGACTAAGGAAAAAGGGGAATGAAAGGTTATGTAAATTGATAATTGTATAATGTGATCAGCCTGACTAGATATCCTGGGAGATGGTGGACGGATCGGGTCCATAGGGAACCCTACCGGGATTGTCGTCTCTCATACTGGACGGGGTATGGGGACGGCCCGTTTCACCCTCATATCGGACGGGGTATTGAGGTTTATAGTTTTGGCGCCCATACCGGACGGGGTATGGGGACGGCCCTGGAATCTGATTACAAGTGTTAAGGGTTCACAGGTAGCGGGACCCCTATGGATCCCCATGGATACTAGTAGGCTGGTAAAAGAGAAAAAATATGTTGTGTAACGATTGAATCACAAAAGGCGTGATAAGTATTATGTTATACAGTTTATATGATTTCATGATGATGATAATGTTATTGCTTTCGTATATTGTTTTATGAATTTCACCGAAGTAAGTGGATGGTAAGGTTTTATTATTGATAAAAGGATTTATTGTAAATTATGCTCCATTGGTCTTTTTGTGTTTTCTACCCACCTTTACCTCCGTGACGGTGAGATATCATGATGTCTTTACTGGGCTGGTGTAGCTCATTCCTTATTTAATCATTTCAGATCAGGAAGACATTGTTCCCGAGCCCGTTCCGCAGGAAGACGACGAAGGGGACGCCTAAAGACTCCATAGTCATATTCATAGCTTTTACTTTCGAGTTTCTCTTTTAGTTAATTTGATCCTTTATATTTTGAGCACGTTTTTGGTTTTAGTGTAAGGGATGTTAATCGAATTTTGACTTCACTTCCGCATTGACATTTTTAATACACATATTTCATTTTAAATTTTCAGGGCCGTTACAAGGATAGAGTAGATTAGCTAGCTATTTATAAGGCAGACATAGGATGATACCATTGAAAATGAGAAAAGAGCCACTAACACCCATTAACATGGGAACATGCATTTCATGCACCAAAATGCCCCTAGTAAAGTTTGTGACTATTGTTCATTTATCACAATTAAGCACACATTACAATGAAGTTTTTAGGAATGTTATGTTGCACTAAGACACAATTTTTTTGTCCTAAAATTTAATCTAGCGTAGATTTTGTTTTACTTAGTTATATGGCAAATTTTGTATTGAGTATAAATTTTACACTTCATGAATATTTCTCTAAGTTTAGGTTTATACTTGAGGATGTTTAAGATTTCATTTTGCATTTTGTTTCCTTTCTTAGTTGGATTCAAAAGTATAATAAAAATAATACATAACTTAACTAGAGATGAGTAGAGACTTCTAAAAGATAGATAATTATTCATGAATCGCCTCAGTTTTTGCTTCACTTACTTGAGCATGATGGCTTTGTTCATTTACTTGAGCATGATGATTTTTGTTATTAGTTAATAATGATTTTCTCTTTAAAAAAATAATGTTATATTGGATGCTATTGTATTGACTTCCATTGTATAAGTTGATTCAATATTAAAAACAAATACTATTAAATTTATAGTTTAATCAAATAATAAAATAGAACCTAATTTGAATGAATTATTTAATATTATAATAAATAATTGAATTGAATGATGTATATTTATTGTTTAAACTGTAGTATTTGATGACCAATTTTGAGAACTAACACTTCAGGAAATAATGAGAGGCGATTGCTGGTGACTACAATGAAATGCAACCAACACAAAAATAAAAGCTTTGGTATTTTGCAACAAAGTAGATCACATTTTCTTTAGGTTTAAGACAAAGATTAACTATTTTATTTTTGATTTTTTTTTGTACTCCTTTTTGTTGATAAAATAGTTAAACAACTATTTTTTTCAAGTAAAGAAATAAATAGGGTGGCCAGGAAATGGACACATGAGTTCCTCTATTTCTCATATATTACCTAGCAACATTTCAACTTTTATGACAGTCTGAATCAACCACTAAAATTATATCGTCTATTATCTCATTTTTACCTGTAATATCAACTTAAAGGAAAAGAAATGTAAATAAAATTTGGGCTTTTAAGTAAATTTAGGGACTTAAATGAAAGTAGGTAAGAAAAAAGGGGGCAAAAACATAAATACGGAGAAGTTGAAGGGGGCAAAGGAAATAAGGAGAATGGATGACCTAGATTAGACCACTTGAGGAGATTGGATGGAGGAGATTTAAAAGAAAAGGGACGGTCCAGATCGAGTCATGAAGATCCAACGTTGAAGGAATGGGTATAAAAAAGGAAGAGATTAGAGTTTTCTCTTCATTTTGAAGAGTATCTGAAAAAGAGAGAGGAAGAAGAGAGAGGAGTGATCGGGAAGGGAAGGATGAAAAGAGGGTCGCACGGGGAAGTCGAGAGGAAGAAAAAAAAAAGAGGGAAGGAAGAGGGAAGGGAAAGGAGAAAAAAAGGAAGAAGGAGAAGAAAAGATAGGAGGGGCCGTGGGGGAAAAAAAGGGGAGCCAAAGAGCGACCGCCACGAGGGAGGAAGAAAAGAAGAGAGGGACAGAGGCAGGGGAGTGTAGAAGTTGAACCAAAAGGAAGAAAGAGGAAGAGGAAATGATCAAGACGCCATGTGATGGGAGGACCGAGGCAAGCGAGGTAAAGTTCGTCCTTTTCATCTTTTCTTCCCCTATTTTCCTTTCAATCTATTTTTATTTTGCAGTAATAAATTTTTTAGGCATAAAAATCACCATTTCAATTGCAAGCACACAAGGAAGCCGTGGATGACTGAGAGGAAGCGATCGGGAGCAAAGACGAGGCCAAATTGCCCACACCAAAAGGTAAAACTGTTATATTTTCATGTTTTGGTGGTGGTTGAGTGACAGTTGGGCGGGGCTGGTGTCGGGCTAACCACGCGGGCTTGGCCAGGCCATCCTCCACACAGGAATCGAGGAGGCTTCTTCGAGAATGGGGAAAGCCAATCCATTCGGGAAGCCGAAGGGTCTTCCCTGAGCACGGAAACTCGATCCACTATTTTGGGTTCCGATTATCCTTCTAGGAACCTGAAAAAGTCTTCCTCAGGAAATGAGAATTTAGTTTGCCTAGGAAGCTAAAAATTCTTTCTCAAAAAATTGGAATCCAATTCACCGAACGGGGAGCCAAAAGGTTTTTAAAGTATGGATCCTGATAGATTCAGATATTTCGTTTGGTGGCCATTAGAACCCGTAATCTGATTAAATTAATTTTTAGTATTTTAAAATATTTTAATTAATTATGTCCTATGTACAGAAAAATTTGGACATTTAGACAGATCTGGGAGACGCATAGGAGAGTAAGTATTTCTAAATCTCAACCGGGTTAAGTTTCAAAAAGTGCATTCATTTTATAAAAAATTATGAATTTTGAAATTTGAAGGGACATTGGCCCAATTTCGATGGAAAAATAGAACCCAAATTATGATCAATAACCTAAGTAATTAGAACCCTATGGGGAGACGAAACCAGAAAACAAACCCAATGGACTAAGAGTTATCTGACGGAGTTATTTTGACTGATGAAATATGAAATTGAAAAAGAAAAAGAAATAAAATGAAATTGTAAAAATAGAAAAGAAAATGAATAATTGAGGTTAAAAAATAATCATTTAAACAAATTGAGAATTTTTGAATGAGAGTGTCTGAGTGAATAGGGTAGAAACCCTAAATACCTTCTCGTTTAATCTAAATCGAAGAAGGGAGTGTGTGTGTGTGTGGCTGAAGTTCACCAAGCATGGTAAACCTGCACATGGATAGAGTCTGAAACCTAACCCAAACGTGGATAGGAATTCGTGTGAGTGTATGCCACCTAGCAAATGTACCTGCTGTGGCCATTGTGTGATTTGTGTGTGTGCTATCCATGTGATGGGGGGATCCATTTTGCATTTCCTTGATTTTGACATAAATGACATCGTGCGATGAAACCAAAAAACGACCATTTGAGTGTATTTGTGATCTTTTGTTTGTGTGTGATTATGTTTTGAGATTATGAACGATATTCGAGTGTATCTATAATCTTTTGTGTGTTCGATTATATTTTAAAATGATGATTGATATTCGAGTGCATTTATGACTTTCGAGAGTATGAGAATAGACATTTGAGGTTTGTATATGATACTCGAGAGAATTCATCAAATCGATCAGGAACATGTGAAATAGTAAAAATAAGAACAAGAATTTGTACTGAAACATTTTTATTACTTTTGTTTCTTACCGTGTGTTTGCATGAAATTTTATCTGGGTTGAAAGAACGAAATACTTATTGAGTTAGTGAAGCTCATTAAATTTTGCCCTGATATTTTTCAGAGAGAATGAAGAGTCAGCATCACTGCCAGACGATTAGAACTTGTAAAAAGGTTCTTGTTTTTGTATATTTTGTGCATATATTCGAAAAGTTTTATTTTACTTTGTTAGACTCTAAATTCTAACCTCATGTTTTGTATATATAGTTACTGTACATATCACATGGGATGCTAGGTTGTATTATATTTTTTTATCCACGCATATATATATTTTATAGGCCCACTGCATAAAATGGCTTGAGCAGGAATTGCACCTCATATTGAGTATTGGGGCATGACAAGGATCCTTATCAAAGGTACCGGATACAAATTTTACACTTGATGAATATTTTTCTAAACTTTGGGTTGTTACTTGAGGATGTTTAAGCTTTCATTCTGTATTTTCATTTTTTTTCTTCTTTGTTAGATTTAAAAGTTTAATCAAATAGAACATAACTTAGCTAGAAATGTAGTAAAGACTATTGAAAGAAATATTCATGAGCCTAAGTTTTTTGTTGACTTGCTTGAGCAAAATGGTTTTTACTGTTTATGGATGATGACATTTTCTTTAAAAAAAGTAAATGTAATCGTTGTTATTATATTGACTTACATTGTATAAATTAACACTGTACTAGATAGATATACGACTAATTTTTTAAGTCAATTAAATAACAAAGTAAAACTTAACTTGAATGAATTATTTAATCTCATACAAATGAATGAATCAATTGATGTATATTTACGATTAAAAATACAGTGTTTTGACAATTGATCAGGAGAACTGATGCATTAATAAATAATGAGAGGTGATCGATGGCAACTGCAATGAGATACAACTAATACAAAGATAGAAGCTTTGATGTCTTATAATAGAAGAGATCAAATTTTCTTTAAGTTTGAGTACATAAAGATGAACTATTTTATTTCTAGCTTCTTATGCATTTATTTTGCCGATATAAAAGTTAAATAATTCTTTTCCAAAGCAATGGATAGATTGTGCAGGAAATGGACAAGTGGCTTCCTTTATTTGCATATATATTGAAAATCTGTTTTGTCTGCTCATAATTATAGCTATTAGCAATTATAATGAATTATAACAATATGGTAGTAGTTAAAATTTTTGTGTTTTATTTATTATTTACAAGTTTAAGTTTCACTAAAGATGTAAAGTTTATATTTTAATAAAAAGTAAAACTATTTTTTTAAATATTAAACATTATAGATTTTTATTTTAAAATCTATATTATTATTATTATTATTATTATTCACTGAATGGGGTGTGTATGGTTATGTAGTTGGAAGCTAGCACCACCCCTTACAAGCACAAACGCACTCCTTTAAATTAAGCTACTCTTGCTTCTTACAACTTATTTAATTCGATTCTTATTTATTTTTTTTATTTTCATAATCTTTTAATTTGAATGGTTCTAGTAAATGGAGTATATTACTCTCGAATATTTTGCTATTGTAACAAATACAATTTCTTTTTAACTAATTCAATTCGATTTTAAATTAATTAAGAATAAAATAAGATTTATATTTTTCTTTAATTACTATAACTTCACTAAAATAATTATTATCTTTTATTTAATTTATAAAAGTTAACTTCAATATTTGATTTTTCACTATTAATATTTTATCTATTTTCATCTCTTTCAATAAAAATATTATAAAGTAATTATGTTTTCTTTTGTTGGGCAGATGGGGGGCATGAAAGCTTCTAAAAATCAATACCAATAAATTCTTTGCAAGTTGCAATAAGTATTCCTTTTTCATGGAAAACAAATTTAAACTCTAACTTTTTCTATGTTGGTGGTAATGTCGTGATTAAATTGAGTTAAATCTCAACGTGCTGATTATGTTTTTAGGCAAAAGAAACATTTCATGATTATTGGGTTCCCTTAGTTGAGGGAACTACAGTAGCTCAAAATCTCGACCTAATTTTTTATTTTTTGATTTGAAACTCAAACTTATTTTGTAGAGATAGTTACAAACTAAAGGGTGTTATTTCAAAAAATTGTAAATTTTGTTGCTGTTCGTTGAGATGAATCATTGATATTTAATAGTTTCATGTAAAAACATCTTGGTGAGAAAAGATATAAGAATTTACCTTGAACATTTACTTTCTATAGAAATAGGAATTGAAGTTTGAGGATACATTATAAGGATTGAGGTGTGCACAAGGTCAATCAGATAAGGCGAGTATAGAAAAGAGCTTTTTGACATGTTAATTGCATGATACAATAAGCTTAGCTATAGATCATAGATTTTATTAATTTGCACATGTAGAAAAGTAAAAGTTAGAAATCTTTCATGAAAATTTGAGGAAAAGTGAAAGTGAAAGAAAAGAGATAAAAGGGAGAGCAATAGAGAAATATAGCAATAACATGGGAACATGCATTTCAAGCACAAAAAATGCCCCCATTAAAGTTTGTGACAATTGTTCATTTATCACAATTAAGCACACACTACAATAAAGTTTTTAAGAATTTTCATAAATTATCATAAACATGGTGTTTGAATAGTTACAATTCTTACATTTTTCTTGAAGACAACAAGTTTGAATCTTATTAAAATGTAAAATTAATCACTTTTTAGACGTAGTTATATGGATTAATGATGATTTATTTATAATATTTGAATTAATAGAATCAAAAGATTTAACTTATGACTGCATTGATAGAGATATAGTAATCAAATTGTATTTTGTCATAAAGAGTCATGACATATCCAAACGAAAATAATATTTTGTAAGACTAGATTCTTTTAATTAGAACAATTAAACAAAAAATCCAAATTAGTATTTTTCTTACATTATTTATTAACATAAATACTAAAGAAGAAGAAATAGACTTGGATTTTATACTAAAATATTTATTATTTATTATTTAAATAGTAATTATGCTATCGTTCTTGAATGATAGATCTTTTTTCACATAAGAACTCTTAACAAAAGAGGAAAGAGGAAAGGATTAATTTTCTTTTCAAATTCTATTTTGATTCTCGGTAGCTAACTCATCATTATAGTAATAACTGATATTATTAATTATTTTCTTTTTTCATTTATAAATTTAAACCAAACAAAATATTATAATTTTCATTTCCTTTATTTTTCAACTTTTAGTTATCAGAACCAAAAAACGTATTTTTTTCTCATATATATATATATTTAGTGATTCTCATGTATGATATGACAATCCTCATCATCATATCCACTTCCTATTATAAATTCCACTAAAAAATTTATAGTGATTTTGCATTACATCAAGTTACAAGAACTCTTTAAATTTATAAAATACACACACACATACATATATAATTGTGTGTTTGTGTATGCATTTCTCAAAAAGATTTGATGATATAAAAAGTTAAATAATTGTCGTTACTTTTATTGGGTATGTATCAATCATCAAATCATAACAAATATAAGTGAACTCCACTTTAGTCACAAAGGTGATCAGTAAATTCATATTTCATTCAATTACGAGATGAAACGAATTAGAAAATAACAAAAATTGATAGAATTTAAAATTTTTTTATTTTAATTTTACATCAAATTAATTTTCATTTCTGAAAAATTATTTTAACATTTTCAATTTAATTAAATATAAATTTATCAATGTTTAATATTTTTTAGATAAATCATTTGCACTTTCACCATTATCTATAAAAGTTGTATTTATTGTTCGGACTATAAACTATACAATCTATATATTATTTTTCATAAGTTATGTTATTATTACTGGATAAGTAATATATAATTAATAAAATGTACAAATTTATATTTTTTAATAAATTTGAAGAATCTCCCTTCTTTCCCGCTTCGGCCGAGATACTCGTCTCTTCCTTCCTTCCCCCTATCCCCGAGATATTTACCGGGATATTTGCCAATGATTCTGTCAGTTTTTTCCCTTATTCATCCCGTAACCATCTGCTCGTCAAAGCAGGATTCCGTGGGGATTTGCACAGAAGGACTCAACCCATTTCTGCCGCACTGGAATGGATGTGGAATTTGTAGAAAGATTCTGAATGCTCTAACTAATCGCATAGGAAGCAGGATAAAGGCTAGCGTTTGTACTTTAAGATTGCAAATGTTGAGTCCCCATTTCTCAGGTTGAGCCTCTTTCTTCTTAATAGAGGCTTTCAGACATCAATGGCCACCCGAACCCATAGACAACCCCCCATCCCCGCCATAGAAGACAAACGTGTATCATAGTCCATAAAGCCCCTCAACAGGTTTCCAAACTGCTTAGCCATTGTCTTTGATACACAACCCGACAGGAGTGAGTGAAACTGCACCCAGAAGAGGCTCACGTCAATGGCTACTTTCATTGGATATTCTCCCTCCCTAAGGTGGTGCACAACCAACAAGTGGTTATTAAAAGTCCATGGCCCTCTGTTGAGCACTCTTTGGATATCCACTTCGTAGAAAAATCTGTACAAGTAATGGCCAAAACTGAGATCTACAATATTTAATGCCCCTATCATCTCCACAGAATTACCAGTGTATTCTTCATCAGTTCAAACTTCACAACAGCTTCTGTTAAGAATCTTCCAACCAAACAGAGGTCATAGAACTCTTGTTGTTTGGGGACAAGTTCAGTTAAGTCCTAGCTGCCATCCTCCTCCTCTACAATCGACAATCGACAGACTATTGAGAGAAACAACAATAACTTGTCTATGGTGCAAAAGGTTTCATTGCTGGAAACAATACCTCTTGCAACCAAAAAAAGCAAATGGAGAAGAGGGTCATCCAACACTAACTTGGTATTAGACCAATTCAATTCCTATTTACATTGTATTTGGATTTGTAAGTTTCAAAACCTGACTCTCTCAGTGAAAAAGGGGAGGTAATTAACTCTATTATGTGGAATGAAGGAATCATCAGGGCAAATTCGTTTTTTGTTCTAACAGTTGTTTGAGTAGCCATATGTGCTCGTCAACTATTTATTTTAAGCAAGGAAAAAATTGCCTTTATGGTTCATTTGAAATGGTAATGGACATTTGGTATTCAATTATTAATTTCTCTAATATGTGTTATAAGAGTTAGTAATCCTCTTTTTAAGGTATTACTTGGATAAAACTGAAACTTATTGCATCAAAGTCCTGATAATATCAAACAAGAAAACTCATGGGTTGTGACATCCCAAGTGCTAATTAAGGCAAATGGGTATCAGATATAGATTCAGAATAATTAGTGTATGATTAAATTTATGCAGCGGAATCAGACCATAACAAATTCCTTACAAATATATATAATGTTCTAAATACATACATAAATTGAGGTCAGAAGCAGTTACAAATTACAAAACATAATGGCCACTTCTTTCACTATGCCATTGGATTCATCATAGTACGGGAACAATCATGCACTCAGACTTGTGGATCCATGGGATCCTCATAGACTTCCAAGGGTAGGTCTTCCTGCGGTTCCTCATTTTCTTCCTTATCTAGGGGGCATGGAAATAGTGAGTTCCATATGCTCAGTAAGGAAAATAGTATTAAATTAATATCGTAAAATTTCAAAAATTTATTATTTTATCTTATCGTTTAACTTCCTCGTTTACCTATCTCACCATTATGAAAACAATTTATATGTTTAAGAAAATGATATGTTAGCACGGAAAATCAACTAAACATTATGATAGATAAGAGAGAAAATCAAATAAATCATGAAATGTAAAGATTTTTCGTGTCATCCTTTGTGACACTGTTACAAACTTCCATCTATGAGGGCAGATATAGATTTTCAACTACCCAAGTAAATGACCATATCAGATACTGATACGACAATTTGCTTAAGCCCACTTTAAGCTGGCCAAACCATGGTACAATCTATGACCACGGTCGTACTAACCATAGTGGTCCTAACAGATACCTATAGTCACGATATTACTTAGCCACGGGTGACCCCTACAGATAGTACGATGCCACTCTCGTTAGAGAGCACACCATCATCCACTAGGAGCAGTCCTCTTACATCTTTCCAGACCAGATAGGGAAGGAAAAAATAGATACCTTGAAGGACACAGGGAATAGATACCCCGAAAGGTAAAGGGAACAGATACCCCTCAGAGATAAAAAGCTTAAGGAGACACTTGATGCAATATGCATATCAATACAGATACACTTCAGACCATCTAGGCTTCATTCCACTTTTCTCTTTTTTTTTTCTTTTTACTTTTATTGTTACCAATTACATATTACATTCATTATATCCAAATTCATCAAGTGTCTTCAATTCACATAACATGCTTAAAAACCAGAACAGTTCGACTCATTTGAACATAGAGGCATGCAACACAAGAAAAATAATAATCGTATTAAATTCGTTTATCTAAAAATACTCCTCAAGATATTAAAAGAAATACTAGATTCCTTAATGAAACCTCGATACTTTCTTCTTCACTATTTTCCTTTTTGTCTCTTCTTCTCTCACTAATTTACTCTCTCTCTCTCTCTAAACCTTCAAAAAATAGAAGAAATGGAAGGGAAGGGGGAAATTTATAAAATTTTAAACCGTTTGATTCATGACAAGTGGTAAAATTCGGTGAAGAAAGAGGAGAAAGAGATGCTCGACATAAAAAATGAGGGAGGAGGATCTCCTCTGCCGGCGGCGACGGTGTGCCGCCGGAGGCAGCGGTGATACACTACTCGAGGTGGCAATGGTTAGGCCAGCGTGCTGCAGGCTAGCCTTCAGGCACATTGGCCTACTGCCGTGGGCACAGGCCCCAGGCAACAGGCCTACTGCCACGTGCACAGGCCCTAGGCACAATGCCTGTCCGTGTGCGAGGTGACCTTGTGCCATGCGTGTGGATGAGATGTTCACATTGTGCGCACGTCCCGTGCTTGCTTGCCTGCATGCAGAGGGGGTCTGCGCGCTGGGGTGCGCACAGTGCGCACGTCCCGTGCTCACGTACGTGCGGAGGGGACGTGCGCATGCATGCTGGTGTATGGATGGGACGTGCGCGCTGTGTGCGCACCCCGCGGCCACTTTGTGCGCATGCGCGCACGCACAGTGCCTATCACCCGCGTTGGTAAACTGCCCTCTCACGGGATTTTTGCCACAACAATTTTTCCTGTTTTGCCATTTTTCAATTTTTTTCTAAATTTTTTAATTTATAGTAAAATAAAATAATTTAAAATACGTAAAATAATTTAAAATAAAATAAAAATAAAAATAAATAAAAATCAGGAATCACAAGAAATATTAAATAACATAAACTAATTAAGTTTAAAGCGGCCAAAGGCTCAAATAAATAGAGTTTTCAAATCATTTTACCACAGTGATGGGCAGGGTGTTACATGGGTTCTTGTGTAGTGGTCAATTACTGCT
Source organism: Carica papaya (assembly GCF_054855325.1). NCBI lineage: Eukaryota > Viridiplantae > Streptophyta > Magnoliopsida > Brassicales > Caricaceae > Carica > Carica papaya. The sequence continues at coordinate 18,308,232 of NC_142317.1, forward strand.
TACCTATTTTAGGATATACAATGTTAAGGTTCAAGGGTAGTTGAGGATAAGGAAACTTTTGGCTTCTAAAGCTTTTTTGAGATACCTATAAGGTTATAAGATAGCTTTGCTAAAAGGTTGTGTAGGGTTTTAAAATTGTTCTCGCATTCTAGAACTATCTTAATATGGTTTCAAGCATGAATTAGGTCTTAATAAAGATCTAAAACTATGGTGTTTCACCTAAATCTTAAGGTTTTAGTCATTTCTTTTTTTCTTAATGTTATGTTGCACCAAGATACAAATTTTTTGTCCTAAAATTTAATCTAGTATAGATTTTGTTTTATTTAGTTATATAGAAAATTTTGTACCAAGTATAAATTTTATACTTGAGGATGTTTAAACTTTCATTTTGCATTTTGTTTCCTTTCTTAGTTGGATTCAAAAGTATAATAAGAATAATATATAACTTAGCTAGAGATGAGTACGGACTTTTGAAAGATAGATAATTGTTTATGAACCTCTTTAGTTTTTGCTTCACTTACTTGAGCATGATTGTTTTGGTCATTTACTTGAGCATGATGGTTTTTATTGTTAATGAATAATGATTTTGTCTTAAAAGAAATAATGTTATACTGGATGCTATTATATTGACTTCCATTATATAAGTTGATTTAGTATTAAAAATAGATACGACTAAATTTATAGCTCAATCAAATAATATAATAGAACCTAATTTGAATGAATTATTTAGTATTATAATAATTAATTGTATCGAATGGTGTATATTTATTATTTAAACTATAGTATTTGATGACTAATTATGAGAACTGACACTTCAGGGAATAATGAGAGGCGATTGATGGTGACTACAATGAAATGCAACAAACACAAAAATAAAAACTTTGGTATCTTACAACAAACAAGATCACATTTTCTTTAGGTTTTAAGACAAAGATGAACTATTTTATTTTATTTTTTTGTACTCTTTTTTGTTGATACAATAGTTAAACAACTATTTTTTTCAAGTAAAGAAATAGATAGGGTGGGCATGAAATGGACACATGAGTTCCTCTATTTCTTGCATATTACCTAGCAACATTTCAACTTTTGTGACAATCTGAATCAACCACTAAAATTAGATCGTCTATTATCTAATTTCTACATGTAATAGGACCCTTATTAAAAGTACTAAATACAAATTTTATACTTGATGAATATTTTTCTAAAGTTTGGGTTGTTACTTGAGGATGTTTAAGCTTTCATTCCGTATTTTGTTTCTTTTCTTCTTAGTTAGATTTAAAAGTTAAATTGAATAAAACATAACTTAGATAGAAATATAGTAAAGACTATTGAAAGATATATATTTCTTCATGAGCCTAAGTTTTTTTGTTGACTTGCTTGAGCAAAATGGTTTTTACTGTTTATGGATGATGACATTTTCTTAAAAAAAAGTAAATATAATCGTTGTTATTGTATTGACTTACATTGTATAAATTAACACCGTACTAGAAAAAAATATGACTAATTTTTTGGGTCAATTAAATAATAAAGTAGAACTTAACTTGAATGAATTATTTAATCTCATACAAATAAATGAATCAAATGACGTACATTTAGTGTTAAAAATATAGTGTTTTGACAATTGATCAGAAGAACTGATGCTTTAATAAATAATGAGAGATGATCGATGGTGACAGCAATGAGATGCAACTAATACAAAGATAGAAGCTTTAATGTCTTATACTAGAAGAGATCAAATTTTCTTTAGGTTTGAGTACATAAAGATGAACTATTTTATTTCCAGCTTCTTATGTATTTGTTTTGCCGATATAGAAGTTAAATACTTTTTTTCCAAAGAAATGGATAGATTGTGCATGAAATGGACTAGTGGCTTCCTTTATTTAATGTATATTTATTTACTTAGCAATATTTTGACTTTTAGTGACAACCTCTATCACCCGCTAAAATTGTGTTGTTTATTATCTAATTTTTAGTTGGATTTAAAAGTAACTTCTATTCCACATTTTGTTTCTCTTCTTGTTAATTGGATGTAAAAGTGTAATAAGATAGTATATAACATAGCTAGAGATGTAGCAAAGACTTTTGAGAGATATATAGTTGTTCATGAGTCTCAAGTTTTTGTTCACTTGCTTAAGTAAACTGGTTTTTATCCATTATTTTTTTTGAAGGAAAAATTATATGTTGTATTGGATGTTATTGTACTAACTTACATTGTTTACTGACTTCTACAAAACTAGAAAGAAATACGGCTTAATTTGTAGTTTCGTTAAATAATAAGGTATGATTTAACTTGAATAAATAATTTAATCTCATACAAATAAGTGAATTAAGGAACGTAAATTTACTATTTAAAATACAGTATTTAACGACTGATAAGGAAATTGAATTTTCTTTAGGTTTTAGAACATAAAGATAAACTATTTTATTTTTGGTTTCTTTTATACTTCTTTTTATCAATATAAAAGTTAAATAATTTTTTTTTCACATAAAGAAATGGAGAGGTTGTGCATGAAATGGATACGTGGTTTCTTCTATTTGCCACAAATTTACTTCGTGGCATTTTGACTTTTAGTAACAATATAAATTCACTAGTAAACTTTATATTGTCTAATTTTTAGCAGCAATTAACCATTCTCAAAGGTGTCAATATAATGCCTTTCATCAGTTGAAGTAATTTATTTAGGGAAAAACCATCTTCGTCATTTATGCAATATTATAAATGGATTAAATTAAACTCCTGCTTTTTTTTAAAGAAAATATTTTTTCTCATAAAATTGTTGGAAAGATTAATCCAACCTCGGAACACAAAATAAAAAAATATGCAAGTTCATTAATGCATAGAATATTGATAACCTAAATATCAATCACTAAAAAAGACCTAGATTATTAGCAATTTATTATAAGTACTAAACTTATTATAACTCTCCCCACTTCGGTGAGCACTGCAGATTCGAAAAAAAAAAAACAATCTCCCATCTCTCGACAAAATCATTTTTCTCTTCTCTAATCATTTCAAATAGGAAGGATCGAAACACGCAGCTCCTCGACATGATCCACTCGATGGAACAAGAGGTTTAGTGTTTAACATTTTATCTATTTTTTTCTTATCTGTTTACCAATCATGTATATATATCGATATCATTGATTGATTTGCATTTGATTTTTTTAAAGTTGGTAGATCACTTTTTTGGAATAGCATATGAAATGTAAGGAGTACTTGGTTGCGATCCTAATTATTTCTCTGATTTACTCTCCACCTTCGTAGTTGAATCTAAAATCACCTTATCATACATGACTAAAGCTTTGTATGTGCATATAACATATATCTCGATATAGATCTGAGTAGTTATTAACCACATTTGACTAGTTAATGGGTTTTAATTATTTGGTCTTCTTCTCTTAATTTGCAGAGACAAAGTATCTGATGCAGATTTTCCTAGAATTTGTGAACTTTACTTCAAGATTAAAGGAGCCTTCTCAAGGTATATAATTAAGACTAATCATCACAATTCAAAACTCTTTAATTTAGAGTATTTATGTGTGTTATTATTGATCTTATAATATATATTTAATAATAAAAATTCTCAAGTACAAGTTTTGTTAGTAAAAATTCATGCAGTTTAATAAGTAAATAATATGTCATGAGATGTATATAGATATCCACCCAATAGATAAATAATTAATAATTTAATTAACCAAATATCTATTAGCAGAATATATATATTTGTTTGGTATATGCGTATACTTAATTAATTATTTAATTAGTTGAATAGTTGATGCATTTCTTCTTTTACAAGAAATCATAATTTCGAGTCAGATTGTACTTTCGTGTGTCATTATTTGAAAGTTACTTGTATTGTACTACAATTAGTGTATAGATAACATCCCACATTTTCTATAAGACTCAATGTCACTAAAGTATTTATTCATTCATTTTATATTGATGATTTACACCTTAACATAACTGAGAGTTCACTTGTAACAACAGTCATTACAAGTATATAGAATATCACATGTCTATTCTTTCAAACATCTATCATCTCATCAGTGTACATCCTTCTGTCCCCTCTATTTTGCAAACATATTAGGCTATATTCTCAACTCAACTATCATACAAAAAAAAGGGGCTCCAATAGCTGTGTCTAATCTCACCTGACAAGCAGTAAATACAACAAACTAACAAAAATGATAATATTAATTATTAATCCACCAAAGTTTAATGTTAGTTCTGCATACATTCTAGCTCATGGCTACGCTCTAGAGGTTCTTGAGTTTCTTCCTACTTAACCATTTCTATAATATAATAAAGGAATAAGCTACACAGTCTAGTAAAATCAATTTAAACTTAAACCAATAGAATTAAAATAGATGTAGATAAATTCCCCATTTTTCCTCAAGGACTTCCCTCACCCAAATCATTCTCAAGTCTATCTCATACTCAGCCCAGCACTTATCCATTTCTCTAACTTAGTACCCTTGTATCATGAAGATTTATAACAACAACTCCGTGCTTCCACTCCAACCTGCAACTTCTCGATTTTGATTTTTTTTCTCTCTTACAGATTCCTTGTCTTTTTCTATTTTTTCAACCAATTACAATCATTTCAATCTCCATAACAGATTATGCAAATTAAATAAAATGATCCACATTTAGCATACTTGCATTTTCACCAGATTATAACACGCGCACATCGACCATGAGGGCCACGCAGCTTGCACTTAGCATACCCGACACGGTCCTTTTGGGCCTTCATTTCTCGGCCACACTTTTTGTCTCATATACAGCACACATCTAGGACATTTACTCCCCTTCGGACCCTCTATTATCTAGTCTACTCTGTTGACTAATCACTAGTCAGCTGATACACATCACCCTGACCAATACAGGCCACACTCACACCACACGAAAGGAAACATCATACAGAAAGATGTGGATTAGTCTCAGTTTAATCTTATTTAATATTTACTCTCTAGTTTTTGGTCATTTATTGTTCTCAGTATACCACACTACTACCTAGTCCATTCACAACTCCATATTCAACTCCTTTCATACCCATTCATCATTATTACTATTCTATTATCACTTTCATTTACTGATTTGGTCACTTAATGATATGGGTCACCTAAAAATTCTTTAGTACATCTATGAGCAATAAGTATGCAAAATCACTTTTGAACTCATACCAGAATCAGTTTCACGACCTCATAAATGGCCACACGCAACCACATACACACCACCAGTGAATAGGTTGTAATTTATTTATTTTGACAGTACATTGATTTCAGTTATGCCATTTTATCATTTCCCTTTATACATTCTCCTTCTACTTTGGTTCAAACTTCATCTATTGGGTCCTCCCTTCCCCTTCCCTTTTGTTTCCCTAGCACCACGGTATATTATTTATCTTTCAACCCTATTATTCTCCATATTTTCCTATTTCCACCCCTTTATAGGCCCTTAATTGCATCAACTACTTATTGATATATGTGTATCCGATCTCATCATGTTCCCTTATGAGGTCTACTAGTTGATTTTTACCTATTTGTATAGCACAAGTTTGATCTATCCCCAAACCCCCAAACTTAACTCAGATTGAAACTAATACCCACTATACATGAATTAATTACTATCAAAATTATCCTTATCGCAAGGCTTATTTTCTCCTTTACCCAATTTGTGATTCCCATTCTCATCCACCATTTACCTTAGACTTCCCTACTAAGTTACCGTACAGGAATATTCTTCACCATCACATCAAAATCATACAAAATCCACATACAAAACTCACTAAAAATCTATATCCATGATATAGCAAATTTATAATATTCATTTCTAATTCAGGTTTCAAGAGTGAATTGATCTTACCTTCCATTGGATGATTTGACCATCTTTTAGCTTAGCCTTCACGGAAATCACCCTCCTATTTCTTTTTCTATCAACCTTACTGCTCTCTTAACCTCTCTCCTTTTCTTCCTCTCTGTCACTCCCTCCTACTGTCAGTAGCCTCCTTGTAACGGCCCCGGAAATTTAAATGGAATATATGTATTAAAAATCTCAAATGCGGAAGCGTAATAAAAATTTTGATTAACATCCCTTACACAATAACCAAAACGTACTCAAAACATGAAGGAATAAACTAATTAAAAGAGATACTTGAAATAAGAACTATAAATATAACTATGAAGTCTTTAGGTGTCCCCTTTGTCGTCTTCCTGCGGAACGGGCTTGGGAACAACGTCTTCCTGATCTGAAATGATTAAATAAGGAATGAGCTACACCAGCCCAGTAAAGACATCACACTATCTCACCGCCACGGAAGTAAAGATGGGTAGAAAACAAAAATGACCAATGGAGCATAATTTATAACGAACTCGTTTATTAGTATAAAAACCTTTACTGTCCACTTACCTCGGTGAGATCCACGAAAATAACATATGAAAACAATAACCTTATAATATCATGAAATCATACACACTTTATAACATAACACATATCATACCTTTACATTTCAATCATCATAAACATATTTTCTCTTTTACCAACCTACTAGTATCCCTGGGGATCCATAGGGGGTCCCTGCTTGTGAATCATTAACATTTACAACCTGATCCCAGGGCCGTCCCCATACCCCGTCTGGTATGAGAGACCACGTTCCTGGTAGGGTTCCCTACGGACCCGGTTCGTCTACCATCTCCTAGGATATCTAGTCAGGCTGTCCACATTATCCACTCATCAATTCACATAACCTTTTTGCCTTTTTCCTTGATCTCAATCATCCAATCATACACAACATATAAACCAGTAATTGACACCAAACAAGACAACACAGTATCAGGTTCACCATAATACAAACCATAATAAAAGAAATCATGATTCATGAATACGAGACCATAACATAATTACATCAAACATCATACTGTATTTAATACTGAAAATTAGATCAAATAATAACAGACCAACACTGTATCAGACTCAGGCTCCATTGGCAACCTTAATCAATTATACATCTATAAAGTCACAAAGTACAGTTTAATTATTTATTTAGCTTTAATAGCGTGATAGGAAATAGGGTGAAGGGTCCTTACTTGTTTCGGGGTCTGAATTCGACTTTACAGTGTGCTTACAGGCTGTCCCTAATTTCCCTGAATTTTTCTCGAAAAAACTAAAATGCACTACTTGTACCTGCACGTGTCCCAAAAAATTCCAAATTAGACCTAGGGCCCCTTTAGGCCAATATCAGAATTCCAGCACGGTGGCTCCGCCATGCTCCGGCGATGGCGCCGCCGCCTGCAGCGGCGATTCGCCTCAGGTTGGCTGTTTTCGACCGAATTTGGCCACACTTGCATCCGTCCCTGCAATAAAACAACCCTAGGGCCCTCGGTGGGCCAAAAAATCATGAAAGACCAAAACTTACCGACGGCGGTGCTTTCGGGTGCGGCAGCTCCTCCGGCGTGAGTCGCGTTTGGATGTTTGGCTCCGATCAACCTGTAGAGAAAAGAACGGTGATCACAGTGGTATAAAATATGCATCGAACGGAGGCCGCGAGGGCCTCATTGGAGGCAAAAATAGAGGGGGGGCGCAGCGGCACCGCTGGGCTTCGGCTGGGTTTTCCGACCGTTTGGCCGGTGGTTTGGCTCCGGTTTGGCCATAGGCAGACTCAGCATCAAAAAATGAGCCAGGGGGAGAAACTTTACCTCGATCGGCGGTCGAAAACTTCCCTGGTGTGGCGGCGGGTGGCGGTGGCCGGCTCCTCCGGCGTTTGGTTCTTCTTCTCCGGCGAGGCACTAGCGGCTAGGGTTTTGTGGTCAGGTGTGAGTGGGGTTATTTATACCCTTTGCCTTTTAATCTCAACTGTCCATCAAGATTAAATCTGGACCGTTCGATCGCGATTTAATTGGGATTAAATCTGCACCGTCCATCGCGATGCAATCTGGGCCGTCCGTGCGCACGAGAATAGATCTGAGCCGTCTGATCGTGCGCATGCGGATCGCCCACGTGGCCCGTCCCGTGTCAGTGCTTTCTTGCCACATGGCATGTCCTAGTTGGCCGGGGCTGCTGACCGGGCCGCTGACGTGGGTGCTGACGTGGCACAACTTTTCTAAATTGTATTTTGACCCCCGATTTCTGATTTTCTTTTCGAAAACACCCCCAGAATCCAAATTTTCACCCCTTTTTTCCAAAATCAATTTTAATTAAATCCAAATAATATTTTTACCCAATTTTATCATTATTATTATTTTTATTTTCATTAAATGAAATTAAATTAAATTAATTAACAATCTAAAAAATTCAAATAAATAAAAAATAAAAATAATAAGATAAAATAAGAAAAATAAACACTTAGGTGTTACACTCCCTCTCTCTTTGGATTTCTTCTTTTTTTTTATATGTCTTTCCTATTTATAGCAATCTAGATTAAATTAGGGTCATCGAATTGGGAAAAGAAATCCTTACCGTTAAGTCAATGTTTTTTCATCAAAATACTGTCGTTTTAAGGTTTATTAATATGGCATCATTGTTTTTTGCTTCTAGTTATTATTGTTGTTGTTGTAGTAGTTATTATTATTATTATTATTTTAAAGTAGATGAGCTGGGTTGCTTACCTGGGCCTGGGTGTTACAATATCACCTAATTAATCTCGAGTCAAACTACACTTTTGTGTGTATACATACTTGGAGATTATTTCTATTACATTATGATTGATGCATAACACTTAATCAATAGATTTATACCATTTTTATTTTAAAAAATAATTAGCTGATATCAATATTTAATTTTTCACTATTAGTATTTTATCTCTTTTCATCGCTTTCAATAACAATCTTATAAAATAATTATGTTTTCTTTTGTTGGGCAGATGGGGTGGATGAAAGCTTCCAAAAATCAATGCCAATAAATTCTCTATAGGTTTTAATAAGTATTTCTTTTTCATGAAAAACAAATTTAAACTCTTAACTTTTTTTTTATATTGGTGGTGATGTCGTGATTAAATTGAGTTAAATCTAAATGTGCCTATTCTGTTTTTAGGCGAAAGAAACATTTTATGATTATGAGGTTCCCTTAATTGAGGGAACTATAGTAGGTCAAAATCTCGACCTAATTTTTAATTTTTTGATTTGAAACTCAAACTTATTTTGTAGAGATAGTTACAAACTAAAGGGTGTTATTTCAAAAAATTGTAAATTTTGTTGCTATTAGTTGGGATGAATCATTGATATTTAATAGTTTCATGTAAAAATATCTTGGTGAGAAAAGATAGAAGAATTTACCTCAAACATTTACTTTCTATACAAATAGGAATTGATGTTTGAGGATACATTATAAGGATTGAGGTGTGCACTAGGTCAATCAGATAAGGTGAGTATAGAAAAGAGCTTTTTGACATGTTAATTGCATGATATAATAAGCTTAGCTGTAGATCATAGATTTTATTAATTTGCACAACTAGAAAAGTAAAAGTTAGAAATCTTTCAAGAACATTAGAGAAATGTAGCAATAAGATAGGATAGAGTAGAGGAGCTAACAATTTATAAAGTAAACATAGGATGATATCATTGAAAAAGAGAAAATAGCCCCTAACATCCATTAACATGGGAACATGCATTTCAAGCACAAAAAATGCCCCCATTAAAGTTTGGGACAATTGTTCATTTATCACAATTAAGCACCCACTACAATGAAGTTTTTAAGAATTTTCATAAATTATCATAAACATAGTGTTTGAACAGTTAAGATTCTTACATTTTTCTTGAAGACAAGAAGTCTGAATCTTATTAAAATGTAAAATTTATCAATTTTTAGATGTAATTATATGGATTAATGATGATGATTTGTTTATAATATTTGATTCAATAGAATCAAAATATTTAGCTTATGACTGCGTTGGTAGAGATATAGTAATGAAATTGCATTTTGTCCTAAAGAGTCATGACATATCCAAACGAAAATAATATTCTGTAACGACTAGATTCTTTTAATTAGAATAATTATAATAAGCAAAAAAATCTAAATTAGCATTTTTCTTATATTATTTGTTAACATAAATATTAAAGAAGAAGAAATAGAGTTGTATTTTATACTAAAATATTTTTTATTAATTATGCTATCGGTCATGAATGATAAATCTTTTTTCACACAAGAACTCTTCACAAAAGAGGAAAGAGCAACGGACTAATTTTCTTTTAAAATTCTATTTTGATTCTCGATAGCTAACTCATCATTATATCAATAACTGATATTATTAATTATTTTCTTATAGTAATTATTTTTCATTTATAAATTTAAACCAAACAAAATATTATAATTTTATTTCCTTTATTTTTCAACTTTAGTTACCGGAACCAAAAAATGTATTTTTTTCTCATATATATATATTTACTGATTCTCATGTATGATATGACAATCATCATCATCATAACCACTTCCTATTATAAATTCTACTGAAAACTTTATAGTGATTTAGCATTACATCAAGTTACAATAGCCCTTTAAATTTATTAAATGCATGCACACACATATATATATCTATGTGTTTGTGTGTGTAGTTCTAAAAAAGATCTGAAGATAAGAAAAATTAAATAACTATAGTTACTTTTATTGGGTATGTATCAGTTATCAAATCATAAAAAAATATAAGTGAATTCCAGTTTATTGATTAAGGTGAACAAATTCTTATTTCATTCAATTACGAGATGAAACGAATTAGAAAATAATAAAAATTGATAAAATTTAAAATTTTAATTTTAATTTTACATAAAATTAATTTTTGTTTATAAAAAATTATTTTTAAAATTTAAAATTTAATTAAATATAAATTTACCAATGTTTAATATTTTTTAGATAAATCATTCGTACTTTCACCATTATCTATAAAAGTTGTATTTATAGTTCGGACTATAAACTATACATTCTATATATTATTATTAATAAGTTGTGTTATTATTAGTGGATAAGTGATATATAATTAATAAAATGTATAAATTTATATTTTTTAATACAAATTTGAAGAATCTCCCTTCTTTCCCACTTCGGCCGAGATACTCATCTCTTCCTTCCTTCCCCCTATCCCTGAGATATTTGCTAGGATATTCGCCCATGATTCTGTCAGTTTTTCCCCTTGTTCATCCTGTAACCATTTGCTCATCAGAGTAGGATTCCCTCATGGATTTGTGCTGAAGGATTCATCCCACGCATGCTGCAGCAACGCTGCACTAGAATGGATGTGGAGTTTGCATAAAGATTTCGAATGCCCCAACCGACTGCACAGGAAGCAAAATAAAGGCTAGTGTTCATACTTGAAGATTGCAAATGTTGATTCTCCATTTCTCAAGTTGAGCCTCTTTCTTCTTAACAGAGGCTTTTAGACATCAACGGTCGCCCAAACACACAGACAACCCCCCATCCAAGCCATAGAAGATGAACGTGTGTCATAGTCCACAAAACCCCCCAACTAGTTCCCAAACTGCGTAGCCATTGTCTCTGATACCCAACCTTGTGGGAGTGAGTAAATCTATACCCAAAAGAGGCTCATGTCAATGGCTACTTTAATTGGATGTTCTCCCTCCCTAAGGTGGTGCACAACCAACAAGTCGTTGTAAAAAGTCCATGACCCTCTGTTGAGCACTCTTTGGATATCCACTTCGTATAAAAATCTGTACAAGTAACGGTCGAAACTGAGATCTACAATATTTACTCAACCTATCGGCCTCCATAGGTCTACTAGTGTATTCCTCATCGGTTCAAACTTCACAACCACTTCCGTTAAGATTCTTCCTACAAAACATAGATCATACGACTCTTGTTGTTCAGGGACAAGTTCAGTTAAGTCCCAACTCCCATCCTCCTCCGCTACGATCGACTACGACGCCACGCCATCCACCATATCCATCGGTCACCCTTTACGTGCCAATTGATAGACTATTGAGAGAAACAACAATAACTTGTCTATGGTGAAAAAAGGTCTCACTGTTGGAAACAATAACTCTTACAACTAAACAAAGCAAATGGAGAATAGGGTCATCCAACAATGACTTAGCGCTAGACCAAGTCAATTCCTATTGACATTCGATTTACATTTATAAGTTTCAAAACCTAACCCTCTCAGTAAAAATGGGGAGTAATTAACTCTATTATGTGGAATGAAGGAATCATCAGGGTAGATTCATTTTTTGTTCTAACAGTTGTTTGAATTGCCACATTTGCTCATCAATTGTTTATTTCAAGTAAGGAAAAAATTATCTTTATTGTTCATTTAAAATGGTAATGGACATTTGGTATTCAATTTTTGATTTTTTAGTGCTTGCAACTTTTGTAGCAAAAGAGTGGTTATACAAAATAATTCTGCACATGGTGTAATAGGGGCTTTTTGCAGCAACTATGTTGGAAACGAAATTATAAAACTAAATCAATTTGGGAAACAATAGTGGAAGTTTAAAAATAAAGCTAGGATTAAGTACTTGACAAGATTTAGTTAAATTGATATCATATCTTGGTGCCTCTCAAGTGAGTTTCTAGTAAGTGTAATAAGTATATGATTCCAGTCTAGTCGATTCAGAAAATGTTCAACAATTGGAATTGTTACTCATTGTATTTTTTGTCTCTTCCAAATGGTGCAACTCCCCAGAATGATAAAGATTGTATAGTTTATAGCTTATATTTTTTGAGATAGTTCATAGCTTACATGTTTGACACCATAGAGATCTAGTTTGTGCATTAAGTATGTTTGTAACATGTTGGTGGAAACAGTAGATTATGATATGACAGACTAGCCTATATGAATCAGTTATTATTTAAATTTATAAGTTGGTAACTAAGAGATCTTATTTTTTTATCTTCTTTTCTTGTGGTATCTCCAGTTAATCCTTTTTTTTTTCTTACATGCACTATTTTATTTTGCCTTACTTTGTGCATGTGAAATGCTTGCTCCAGAATATGGATCAGCAGATCTTATCTGGGCACTGAATAATCGCCTACTCTCTTTCATTCCACATCAGGGAGTATTATTGGACTTATTTGCGAAAACTAAATGAGATTTATCATTACAAGACTGAGGAGTACTCATATGATGCAGTTAATAAGTTCAACATTTACCAAGATTAAATTTTTCCTTGGTTGGTGGAATGGATGCCTAATAAAGGAGGTTATTTATTTGGAAACTTACATGCAGTACATATGGATTTCCAATTTTTTCTCTAGGAAACATGTGGTCTGTTGTAAGTAGTCTGGCAACAGCTAATCAGTCACATGCCATACTTGATCTAATTGAAGCGAAATGGGTAGATTTGGTAGCAAATATGCCATTGAAGATATGTTATCCTGCTCCTAAAGATCAGGAGTGGCAAATAATCACTGGTAGTTATCCTAAAATCACGTAAGATATCTACTCTTGTATTATTTATTTATGATCTATTTCATCATTATCTTCAACATTTCTCACTATATTTCCTTCTAATATAGGCCTTGGTCTTACCACAACGATGATTCTTGGCCAACTCTACTATGGCAGGTTAGTTTATTATGCTTAAATATTCTCTCTGCTACTAATGTTTTGGTCATTGCTCTAGACCCTTTGTAGAAGTTATATTTAGGAATAAGTTTCTTGATTTGTCATGCTTGGATCCAATAGGATATGGCACCTTGTTAATGTTTTATAAAATAAAATAATAATGAAGGAATGTTGGCAGTGCGCTTAAGAATTTAAAATTAGACTTTTTATGGCTTACTATTATAGCTATAAAGATGAAAAGGCTAGAAATTACTGCAAGAGCTGTTGAAGTTGCTAAAAGACACATATTAAGATATAAGTGGCCTTAATACTATGACACGAAAAGAGGAAGGTTCATTGGGAAGCAAGCACGATTATTTCAAACATGGTCAATTGCTGGATACCTGGTGGCTAAGCTTCTACTTGCAGACCCAAGTACAACCAAGATTATGATACTTGAAGAGGATTTTGAGAACGTCAATGCCTTCTCTTGTATGATAAGTGCTAACCCCAAGAGAAAGCATGGTTAGAAGAACTCTTAAAAGACTTACATAATATAAGATTCTAAAGTTGCTTTCACACAAGGATAGGTAACTTCAATTTGTGCCTCAACTTACCTATCTGAACAACTTAAATGTATAAAGGTGATGATAATAGTGGTTTATGTTTCATTTTATTTGGGGGTTAAAGCTTTTGAGTAATGATTTGGGTATGATAGGATCTTAATGTAAAGATGATATGTTGATTTAGCATTAGCTTGAAACATTTTCCTACATTGGAGATTAAACAAATTGTTTCCTATTTACAAACTTTAGATCATATACATAGTAGCATTCTTTTAAAGAGTTTAGTGTAAATCAAGAATACCCTTACATTATTTTAACTCCATTTTTTGATTATGACATTTTTTATATCTTGTAAATCATTTTGGATTTGTTATGGTATTTTTTTGTCTCATAAATCATCACTATGTCATCTAAATTAATGCTTGACAATAGAACTTTTTAATACATTTCCTCTTTTGATTCCAGATCAGTTGAAAAACTCATATTTTTATTCATTACATATTTTTGCATTACTACAGACTTGTAAGTTTTTAATTCTTATCATGAGCTCATAAAGGAAACTAAACATATAGCATTCAACAACTTTTGCTTCATCTAGTTCTAGCATTAGCCACAATCCTTCTCTCAAACTGTACCACAAAAAATAAATATATTTCCAATAATAGAAATTAACCTCATATATATGTATATATTTTTAATTTGTAAATGAAGAAATTACATAGAAATTTTTAAGTTGTGGGTCAAATTACACTACTCATTGAAAAACTTTATTGTAAAAATAGACATAGTATAGTATAGTATCAGAAGTTAAAATATTTGTATATGTATCTAATTATCCCATTTGCTTTAATTTCTAAACAAGCTTCATCATTTTCTTAAGAAATTTAATTGCTACATTTCTCCCATATTTTATAATTTAAAAATATATCACAATTTTAATATTTAAGCTCTTTTCTTTATGTTTTTTGAGAATTGAAGTCTAATTGATCTTCCAATACATGAAGGATTATGAAATAAAATTTCATTCAATGAATTCAAGCAAAAAATATAAGTGGTCCAAAAATGAAATTAATGAATATATACCTAACCAACAATTAGGATAAGCACAAAAATTAAAGCTTCTATAAAAACAGATACCCCCAATACATCGAAACTCATTGCCCATGGATAAAGAAAAACTGTTTCAACATCAAAAACAACAAAAACTAAAGCAAACATGTAATAACGAATTTGAAATTGTAACCAAGCATCACCCATCAGTTCTATACCCGATTCATAACTAGACAGTTTCTCTGGGCCTTTGTTAATTGGAGCTAAAACTCTGAAAATTAGAAATGCCAAAATAGGAATAGCACTTGATATTATTAGAAATGCCCAGAAAATATCATATTCAATATGTAAAGGATTACTAGTAATTACACAAATGGTAAAAATTGAATCAAATGAATAAGATAGATTTAATACCACTTAATGTAAATACACGTATATACTTTTGGACATTTAATTTAGAATGTACTTTTATATTTTTTTGTTATTTCGAGTAAAGGGGTAATTTCATTGAATGTCAAATATGTGATTTGAGTTAGTTCGCAGTTTAAAACTTAGGAATTGTTGGAAGAATATGACTCCTTATAATGAATATATTTTATAATTACTACTTAATTGAGCGTTATCCATTAGGTAAAAAAAAGAGAACTTAACTCTATGATGCCTCTAGTCTAACTCTTGTTTTCCTATTTCATTTCCTTATGTCTTTCCTCCTCTTTCTCCCAATTATTTTCTAACTCTTCTTATATTTCTAGATCCCTAAAATTGATCACATTGTAACACAATAACAAATGTGAGGATAAGATTATGAAGAAATTATATTGTGTTGAAGAAATTAATAAAGCTAATTTTATATATATAAAAAACTATCTTATTGTTTTCTATCTAAATATTTCATCATAAATATAAATCATAGCATTAAAGAAAGATTGAAAGAAAAACCAAAAACATCAAGAAAGAAAAAAAAAAAATAGAAGTGTCATAATCTATTTTTAAACTTACATAATCAAGTGTTTTAGAGTTTTAACATTATTTTTCATTCTAAAGTATGTAATCTTCAAAAAAATTATTAGAAGATTATACTTAAATAACATCTAAATATAGAGAATTCAACGGTTACTAGGAGTCAAAATTTAGAGATTTCTTTCTAGTTAGTCTTTAAAATTTAAAAATTAAAGAGATAGAGATCTTATTTTCATTATTTTGAACTTATTTAATCAAATATTGTAGAGTTTTAATATTATTTTCGTTATGTTATCTATAAAAAAACTATTATAAGAGTAGACTTAAAGAATATCTAAATTTAGAGAATTGAATGCTTATTAGAAGTCAAAGTTTAGAGATTTCATTTCTTCATTAGTCTTTAAAATTTAAAAATTTGATTACTACTTAAGTACTTAAAGAGATAAAAATCTTCTTTTCAAAAAGTAAATATATAATTATATAATTATATTTAAGAAGATGTTATTATTTTTCTACCTTAATTATTAGAAGTAAAAATATTGATTACGCCTCAATTATCAATAACTATTTTGTAATCTCTATTTAATTTAGGGATTTTGTTGCCATCTTCAACAGTTCTGATAGTTCCTCCTTCGCTTTAAAAGAGGATGTTGGGCTGCAGGAGAAGAGGGAGAGGAAGAAAATTCACAGCTATCTGAAATCACCTTATCAGACATGGATAAAGAAGGATGTTTTCTTGATTTTAGATAGATGTAACGGTTAACCCTCACTGGCAAGGAATGTAAACATTGCACTTGGACGTACTTTTTTTTATTTGGCGATAGAAGTTTATTGTATTTTTTGTGTTAGGAATATAAGTTCTTACGGTACCCCGACTCCCTATGCAAGTATGAGTTGTTACAGCTCTTACCCAATCATTTCGAATAGGAGGATCGAAGCACTCAGCTCCTCTACATGATCCACTCGATGGAACAAGAGGTTTAATGCTTAATATCTAATATATTTTTCTTTTATTAGTTTACCGATCATGTATAAATATCGATATCGTTGATTGATTTGCATTCAGTTTTTGTTAAAGGGATATGGTAGATCACTTTCTTGCAGTAGCGTATGAAATGAAAGGGGATTTTGGTTGCGATCCTAATTATTTCTATGATCTGCTGTCTACCTTCTTGGCTGAATCTGAAATCACCTTATCATACATGGATAAAGCTTTGTATTTGTACATAATATATATCTCGATATAGATTTGAGTAGTTATTAACTATATTTGATTAATTGATGGATTTTAGTTATTCGGTCTTCTTATCTTAATTTGCAAGGAAAAAGTATCTTATGCGGATTTTCCTATGATTTATGCACTTTGAATCAAGATTAAAAGAGCCTCCTCAAGGTATATAAGTAATATTAATCATCAGAAGTCAAAACTCTTTAATTGGAAATATTTATGTGTGTTATTATTGATCTTATAATATATATTTGATAATAAAATTCTCAAATACAATTTTTGCTAGTAAAAATTCGTACATTTTAATAGTTAAATGATATATCATGATATGTATAGTCTGATTTGAACTCATACTCTTATAGATATAGATAAAAGTACTTAGATAACTAACCAAAAGATAAATAATTATTAATTTAATTAACTATATATGTGTATACTTAATTAATTAAATCATTAGTTTAATAGTTGATGTGTTTATTCTTTTACAAGAGATTATAAGGTCGAGTCATATTGTATTTTTATGTGTGTCATCATTTGAAAGTTATTTGTATTGTTTTGTAATTACTGTATATCACTTGACTAATCTCGAGTCAAACTGTATTTTTATGTATATTCTTACTTAGAGATTATTTGTATTGTATTATGATTGATCCATAACACTTAATTAATAGATGTACCCAGTTTTTTTTTTTTTAAATAATTAGCTGATATTAATTATAGCCTTTGCACTTGTCAGATGGCATTGAAATGTGAGGAATTCGCGAAGGCATTTCATAAAAAGAGTAAGGAAGGGTAAGCTTTTATATGCAATTGACATCATAAATCAATTAACAATCTTTATATATTCATGTAATAAATGAACATTATACTTATTTTTTGTTGCAGATATTACTAATATATCTCGTTATTGAGCTTTTTTTTTTTAAATTTCCTTTTTTGAAAAAAAAAAGTGCATGGAAGCATTAGATGCAATCAAACATGAATTCTCATTAGTTAAGGAAAAAATAAGAATCCTTCTTAAGGTAATATTTTATTTTATATATTCTGTAAAGTTTTATTTTCATATACATTTGTTTTCTTTTGGACTATTGAAAATTTTAACTGAATTTAAATTTGTATACTTATACAGCATGAGTTTTAGTTCATTGAAAATTTTTTTTGCCCGCTGCATAATTATAGCTATTAATAAATATAATGAATTATAACAAAATGATAGTAGTTAAAACTCTTATGTTCTATTTAAAATTTATGAGTTTAACTTCTATTAAAAATATATAATATTTTATACTATATAAGTCTGTAAATTTAAATTCAATTAAAATTTTTACGAAATCTATAAGACAAAAAGGTATATATGAAAATAAATTTTATAAAATATAATATTACCCCAAGAAGAATTTTTATTTTTTCCTTCATTACTGAGAATTCATGTTTGGTTGCATTCACCTCCTATGCACCTTTACAAAAACAAATTTAAAATTTAAAAAAAAAACTCAGTAAAAAATATATAAATAATACGTACAATAAAAAATAAGTATGAAATTCATTTACTATATTCACTAATTGATCTAATTTATGATGTCATCAATTATGTATAAAAGTTTACCCTTCCTTACTCTTTTCATCAGATTCCTTGACAAGTGTATATATATATATATATAAACATATAATTCATACATATGATGGTGTATGAGCAATCATATGTGGCATCAATAGGCATGAAATTCATTTGTGATCGATGGTTGTGTTTACTCACTGAGTTCTGTCCCGGCGTCAATCTTCACGTCCTCCGTCAAAGGCAGCTGGATAACCACTTCAATGAAGCTGCTGCCTGGTATGTATGTACAACAACATTAATTATCTGTATCTATAAAAATATATTATATGATTATACGAATCGTTAAGTTATTATTATAATATTCAGCACAATTAGTATCGCAATATATGTACATACATTATCTATATACACACGCACACACACATACAAACATTGATAAATTGAGAAGGTTATATATATATGTAGACACACAAACATTATATATTTAAATAATTCCCAATTATAAGTATCTTCTTTGAAGTTTCTAACCTTTCCCCTTTGCACCTTCTTGATTCTATCATATTTCTCCATAAATATATATATATGTATATATAGATACCATCATCATTTTCATCTTTGTTAATTAATAAAATCTTCTTTTCATATTTTAATTTGTTCCCAAAATGTTAAAGTATAAAAGACAAATTAAAATATGAAGGAATTTGGTTTACAAGTTCACAAACCTGTCTATATATTAATAAATTAAATATATTATATATTTTCAATAATCTGGGTAATATTACAAGAGATAATTATATTTTAATAATATATTAAACATATTCTTAAATATATTAAATAGAATAAAGTATTAAAATTTTCAACAAGCTATTCGCATAACTTAGCTGTAACGACCTAGAACTTAAAAAGAAAATAAATAATAAATTTGAATACAGAAGCAAAATAATAGCGTTAGGGTTTATATTCCTTACATAATAATTTAGAGTACCCAATAGGCCTATGGGAATGACATTTTTAAAAAAACAACGAAAAATCAAAGAAATGAATGGAAAGTAAACAATTGAACATCCTATTCGCAACCCTCGTGTGGATAGGAATCTGGATCTTGGTCCTCTTGATCTGAAATGGTTAATGAAAGAGTGAACTACACTAACCCAGTAAGAATGTCACACTACTTACTGATACAGAAATGAAGGTTGGTAAAAATCATAAAAATAACTAATAGAGCTCTTAATTTAAGTAAACTCATTTATCATAAATAAAATCATTTATTGTATACTTACCGTAGCGAAATTTTCAAAATTGACCGATAGATGCAATAACACAACCAATATCATAATCTCATATTCAAACATTCGGAATAATAACTTTCTCTTTTATCTGGCTACTGGTATCCATGGGGTCCATATTTTTGAAAGAAAATATTTTTTCTCATAAAACTGTTGGCATGATTAATCCAAACTCGAAACACAAAATACAAAAATATGTAAGTTTATTATTGCATAGAATATTGATAACCTAAATATCAATCACTAGAAATTGAACAACCAAGAAATCCCTCTTTATTTTTTTATAATTATTATTTTATCTTATTTTATTTTATTTTATTTTATTCTATATAAATATAAATAAGTATTAATAGAATTTAACTTAATTTAATTTAATTTAATGGAAATAATAATAATAATAATAATAAAAAGGGGTAGAAATTATTTAGGGATTTAATTGAAAATAATTTTGGGAAAAATGGGTGAAAATTTGGGTTCTGGGGGTATTTTTGAAAGAAAAATCAGAAACCGGGGGTCAAAATATAATTTAAAAAAATTACGCCACGTCAGCTGCCCGATCAGCAACCCCAGCCAACCAGGACGCGCCGCATGGCAGAGACGCTGACGCAGGAGGCCATGCGAAAGGGAGCCACGTGGGTGATCTGCGTAAGCACGATCGAACGGCTGAGATCCGTTCCCGCGTGCATGGACGGCCCAGATTGCATCGCACACGGACGGCCAAGATTGAATCGCGCACGGACGGCCCAGATTGAATCGCGATGAACGATCCAAATCTATTTTCTATTTAATCGTGATCAGATGGTCCAGATTAAATTCGATGGACGGCTCATATCAAAAGTAAATGGTTATAAATAATCTCATATGCACCCAAACCCTAACCCTAGCCGCCAGAGCCCCTCACCGGAGAAGACAGCTCAACCGCCGGGGAGCTGATCGCCGCCACCTGCCGCCATACCAGAGCAATTTCTGACCGCCACCTTAGAATTCGATTTTAAACCCACCTATGGCCAAATCAGACCAAAAGCACCGGCCAATTGGCCAGAAAAAGCCGCCGAAGCCCAGCGGCGCCGCCGCAAGGTGTCTCAATTTTTGCCTTCGATGAGGCCCTTCCAGATTCCCATTCGACGTTATTTTTCCACCTTTATGATCACCATTTCCTCCTCTACAGGTTGACTAGAGCAAAACACCCAATCGTGACGTGAGCCGGAGGAGCCGACGCACTGGAGAGCCCCACCGCCGGTAAGTTTCGATTTTCTGTATTTTTTCAACCCACCGAGGGCCCTAAGTGTGTTTTTTTACAGGAACTTATGCAAGTTTGGCTAAATTCGGCCGAAAATAGCCAATCCGAGGCAGATTGCCGCCGTTCACGGTGGAGCCGCCGTGCTGGAATTCTAAAATTGGCCGAGTAGGCCCTGGGTTTGATTTTTGGGTTATTTAGGACATATGTAGGTACCGTAAGTGCCTTACAGTTCCCAAAAAAAAAATTCAGGGAACTTACGGACCACCCGTAGGAGCAGTGAAAGTCTAGTTTTTGGCATCAGGTTAGGTAGAGACCCCTCACCCTATCTCTTATCATGGAATCAAAGTTTGAATAAATTATAATAATGTATTTTGTACAAATTAAATAGATATACGAAATTAATTACGGTTGCTAATGGAGCCCGAACCGGATATATTTCTCTGTCAATTCCTGTTTGATTTATTTTACAGTTTAAACATATTATGGTATCTGGTTTATTTATTTATTCTATGGTTTTGAACGCATGAATCACTGCTTACTTCACTATTGTTTGATTTTGGGAATCTAAGATATGCTTGCCTTGTTGGATGTACGTAACTTGTTTAAGTATTCATGTTTGAATTGGTAACGGAGATTAAGGAAAAATAGGAAAGGGGTATGATTTGATAAATGGATAAGATGACAGCCTCACTAGATATCCTAGGAGATGGTTGACGGACCAGGTTCATAGGGAACCCTATCGTGAACGTTGTCTCATACTGGACGGGGTATGGAGACTTTATTGTTTTGGCACTCATATTAGACGGGGTATTAAGGTTTTTTGGTTTGGTTCTCATACCGGACGGGGTATGGAGACGGCCCTGGAATTAAGTTTGTTAAGGGGAATGGTTAACGTGTAGCGAGGACCCCTATGGATCCCCATGGATACTAGTAGGCTGATAAAAAGGGGCAATTGTTGTTTGATGATTTGAATATAAAGTATGATATGTTCTATGTTACAGATTATATTATGAGTTCATGATATTTACAATGTTATTGTTTCCATAGGTTGTTTTTATAAATCTCACTGCGATAAGTGGACGGTAAATAATTTGATTATTGATAAATGAATTTGTTTAAATCTACTGCTCTATTGGTTGTTTTAATTTTCTACCAACCTTTACTTCTGTGACGGTGATTAGTGTGATGTCCTTGCTGGACTAGTGTAGCTTATTCCTTATTTAACCATTTTAGATCAGGAGGACCTGGTTCCTGAGCCCGATCCATAAGAAGACGGCGAGTAGATGCTAGATACCTTATAGTTTCCTTTATTTTTCTTAATCCTCGTATTCCTTTTAGAGAACTTTTTTGTGATATTGTTTAGTATTTTAAGTTATCGTGTAAAGGATATTAACCTTAATCTTTTATTTCGCTTCTGCACTCAGATTATTATATATATTTCTTTTTGAATTTATGGGGTCGTTACAGTTGGTATCAGAGCCGCGTTCCTCGTACTCGTCCCTTAGACAATGATACTTAGAGAAACACCAACCAATGAATCATTACTCAACCCTTTCTTATGAAATGTAGGTACAGAGAGATGAGAAGAGGAAGACCCCCACTAAACCGAGCAGCCTGGGATGGTTCACTTCGTGAAGACGTTGACAGGATATTTGAGATGCTGGAGAGACTCATTGCTGCCCAGCAGGGTCGAGAGGAGAAAAGGGAGCTACCCAATCCTCCCCTGCTGCCACAGGTTGAGCCACCCCGGTACGAGCCTGCTCTTTCATAGTACCACCCGGTGCCACCACCGTAGTATAATCCGATGCCCCAGCCACAGTACTGCCCAGCACCACCACATTATAATCCAGTGCCCCCACCATATCAGCCAGTACCACCACAGGGCCCCACAGTCTATCCTCAGCCTAGCCCAGTACCTCTTCCGCGGGACCCAGCTCCTTCCATCATTGACCTAGGCTACGTAGAGAGGTACAGGAGACTGAACCCATCTACTTTTACAGGGGAATCCTCTTTTAAAGATGCCCAGTACTGGTTGGCGGAGACAGAGAAGGCCTTTAAGATCTTAGGAGTGACTCCCGAGCAGAGGGTCACCCTTGCTACCTACATGCTGGTAGGAGAAGCAGACTGCTGGTGGGAACTCAAGCAGACCATCCTACCTGTTACAGTTACTTAGGAACAGTTCTTAGCAGCCTTTCATGCAGAGTACCTCCCAGAGCACATCCGACATCTGAAGGAGATGGAGTTTGTCCAATTAGTCCAGGGGAACATGAAAGTGTCTGAATATGCTCGTAAGTTCCTCAAGTTGGGCCGATACTCCCCTGAGACGTTAATGGATGAGGACAGGAAGGCTAGGAGGTTCCAGTGGGGCCTCCGCCCAGAGATCAAGCAGCATTTGTTTGTATTGGAGCTCAGGACATACTCGGCCATTCTGGCCAAGGCACAATTAGTGGAGAGGAGCCTCCACACCCTCCCTCAGTCAGCAGGGAACCACAGACACTCAGCTTCACCTCGTAGACCAGCATCTACTGCGCCTGTCCAACAGAACAAGAGGCCCAGACTGGTGATCCAGGCTCCCCCTCAAGGTCCAGTGGCAGGACATGATAAGATCTGTCAGCATTGCGGCAGGGATCACGGGGACCGACCATGCTACCACCTCAACAACACCTGTTGCATATGTGGTAGTGTTCAACACTATGCGAGAGAGTGCCCAAGGAACCAGAATCAAGAAAGACCTCCTATGTAGGGCAGGGCTTACAACCTCACCTAGCAGGATGCCGATGCCGACCTGAACATGGTACAGGGTATGTACATTATTTGTAACCATCTTGCTCATTTTTTTTTGACACTGGTGCATCACATTCATTTGTTTCACCTATTTTTGCATCCAAATTTAATGTATTACCTAATAAACTTGATTCAATATTATTTGTGTCTACTGCTGCGAGTGTAAGACTATTGGGAGAAGTGGTCTATAAGGCTTGTGCCATAGAGATAGCAAATAGGAAACTGAGTGTAGACTGATAGAATTAGGCATAGGAGATTTTGATGTAATTTTAGGGATAGATTGGCTAGCGGTGTATCACGCCACCGTAGCTTGCTTTAGCAAGAAGGTTGTATTTAATCCTCTTAATGAGGAACCATTTACAAATTAATAAAATCATTTAGTATTTATTCCTTGATGGCAAGTTTTCTTATTTGTCGAGTACCTTAACCTTGCTATTTTCTCTAATTAGGCAAACCCAAGAAAGAGAATTGTATTCAAGAGATTCCGATAGTCCGAGACTTCCTAGATGTGTTTTCAGATGAACTGCCCGGACTACCAGTGGACAGGGAAGTCGAGTTCACCATAGATCTACAGCCAGGCACCCAGCCTATTTCAGTTGCTCCTTACCACATGATCCGCGTTGAGATGGAGGAGCTGAGGAAACAGATCACCGAATTGCAAGACAGTGATTTTATCAGACATAGTGTGTCCTCTTGGGGTGCTGGAGTCACTTTTCCCAGGAAGGGAGATGGAACATTGAGACTATGTATTGATTCTAGAGGATTGAACAGGATCATAAGGAACAACAAGTATCCCCTTCCCAGGATTGATTACCTTTTCAATCAGTTGCAGGGTGTGCAGGTCTTCTCTAAAATAGACCTGCGATCAGGCTACTATCAGGTGAAAATAAGGACAGAAGACATCCCCAAGACGGCCTTTCGAACCAAGTACGGGCACTATGAGTTCTTGGTCATGCCATTTGTGTTAACCAACGCCCCAACCATCTTCATGGATCTGATGAATAGGGTCTTCAAACAATTCTTAGATCAATTTGTTATCGTCTTTATCGATGACATCCTAGTTTACTCAACAAGTAGAGAGAAACATGCTCACCATCTAGCCCAAGTTTTACAGGTTCTCAGAAGAAAGAAGCTGTATGCAAAGTTGAGTAAGTGTGGATTCTTGCTTGAGCAGACCGCCTTCCTGGAGCACATCATATCAAAGGATGGAGTATCAGTGAATCCTGAAAAGGTTGAAGCGGTGCTTGGCTGGGAGAAATTGACATCAGTTAAAGAAATTCGTAGCTTCCTAGGAATGACGGGCTATTACCGCAGGTTCGTTAAAGGATTTTCTAGTTTAGCGGCTCCCCTAACTTGAGTCACAAAGAAGAATGCAAAGTTTGAGTTGAATAGGGACTGTGAAAGAAGTTTTTCTGAACTAAAGAAGTGGCTGACTACTGCACCAATGTTGGCCTTACCGAGTGGATCGGGGGGATATAGAGTTTATAGTGTGCCTTTTATCTAGGCCTGGGTTGTGTTCTAATGCAACATGGAAAGGTCACAGCCTATGGGTCCAAATAGTTAAAGAGTCATGAAAAAATTATCCCACCCATGACTTAGAGCTTGTCACAATCATACACGCCTTGAAGACTTGGTGCCATTATTTATATGGACAGACCTTTCAGATCTATACTGATCACAAAAGTTTGAAACACATATTCACTCAGAAGGATCTCAACATGCGTCAGAGAAGGTGGATAGAACTTCTTAAGGACTATGATTGTGATATCTTGTACCATCCGCATAAGGGCAACGTGGTAGTTGATGCACTCAGCAGAGAAAGTGCAGGTATCTTAGCCCATTTGATGGTCTTAGAATGCAAGCAAATTGGGGCTACGCAACAGGTTCGACTTCAGGACTTGAGGAGAGTCACATGTTTGGGCCATTTGACTGTCCAGCCTGAGTTAATCTAGAGAATAAGGGAAACTCATTCAGCTGATCCCTCCCTAGTAGCCCTCAAGAACAATGCAGAACAGGGAGTTAGCTCAGAATTCTGAGTCTCTACCGATGGGTTACTCCGATTTTAGGACAGGGTGTGTGTTCCAAGTGATAGTGAGTTAAGGAGAGACATCATGACAGAGGTCCATAGCTCAAAGTTTGCCATGCATACCGAAAGCACCAAAATGTAACAAAGTATGCGACCTCGATTTTGGTGGAATGGGTTGAAAAAGGACATAACTGACTTTGTGTCTAAATGCTTGGCATGTCAGCAGGTTAAGGCAGAGCATCAACGCCCAGGCGGGTTACTTCAGCCTTTACCAATCCCAGATTGGAAGTGGAAACATATCACCATGGACTTCGTGACAGGGTTACCTAAGGCACGCTCAGGACATGACACCATCTGGGTAATTATTGACCGGCTTACCAAGTCTTCCCACTTCTTAGCCATCAGGATGACCGATCTCTTGGACAAGTTGGCAAGAATGTATATCTGAGAAATAGTAAGATTACATGGAGTCCCGTGACAGTGGTGTCCGACAGGGACCCCAAGTACACTTCTCGATTTTGGAGTAGCTTTCAGCAAGCCATGGGAACGAAGCTGTCCCTCAGTACTGCCTTCCACCCTCAGACTGATGGACAATCAGAAAAGACGATCTGTATACTTGAGGATATGCTCCGAGCTTGTGTCCTTAACTCTTGGGGCCATTGACCATTTGCCCCTGATAGAGTTTGCCTACAACAACAGCTACCAAACGAGGATTGGCATGGCTCCGTATGAGGCATTATATGGGTGCCCATGCAGATCGCCGATTTGTTTGGAAGAAGTGGGCGATAGAAAATTTTTCGGCCCAGAGCTGGTAGAGGAAACTATATCTAAGATAGTTAAGATCAGGAGGAATATTAAGAAGGCTCAGAGCAGGCAGAAGAGTTATGTAGACACCAGGAAGAGAGATTTAGCATTTGAGAAAGGCGACCGGGTGTTCCTTAAGGTCACTCCTTTCAAGAGAATTAGTAGGTTCGGCATGAGGGGAAAACAGAACCCCCGATTTATTGGACCATTTGAAGTCTTAGATAGGATTGGTACCACCGCCTACAGGCTAGCACTACCTCAAGAGCTTTCCAAGGTCCACAATGTGTTTCATGTGTCCATGCTACGCAAGTACAACCCGGAGTCTTTGCCCACGAACCCATCCCACTCCAGGAGGACTTATCCTACGAGGAAGTACCAGTCGGCATTACGGATCGAAAGAGTATATTACTCCACAACCGAGAAATATCCTTTGTAAAGGTCGTATGGCAGAACCACACACCAAAGGAGGCTACATGGGTGCTAGAATCAAACTTTAGAGCCTAGTACCCCCAGTTGTTTGATCGAGAGTAAGAGGCAAATTTGAGGGACCAAATTTCTTTTAAGGGGAGAGAGTTGTAACACCCAAGAAATTCCTCTTTATTTTTTATAATTATTATTTTATCTTATTTTATTTTATTTTATTTTATTCTATATGAATATAAATAAGTATTAATAGAATTTAATTTAATTTAATGGAAATAATAATAATAATAATAATAAAAAGGGGTAGAAATTATTTAGGGATTTAATTAAAAATAATTTTGGGAAAAATGAGTGAAAATTTGGGTTCTGGGGGTATTTTTAAAAGAAAAATATGAAATCAGGGGTCAAAATGCAATTTAAAAAAATTACACCACGTCAGCTGCCTGGTCAGTAGCCCCAGCCAACTAGGACGCGCCGCATGGCACAGACGCTGACGCAGAAAGCCACGTAGAAGGGAGCCACGTGGGTGATCCGCGTGCGCCTGATCGAACGACTGAGATCAGTTCCCGCACGCACAGACGGCCCAGATTGCATCGCGCACGAATGGCTCAGATTGAATCGTGATGAACTGTCCAAATTCATTTCCTATTTAATCGCGATCGGACGGTTCAGATTAAATGCGATGGATGGCTCATATCAAAAGCGGATGGTTATAAATAATTTCATCTACACCCAAACCCAAACCCCAGCCGCTAGAGCCCCTCGCTGGAGAAGACAACCCAGCCGCCGGGGGGCCGACCGCCACCAACCGCCACCGTATCGGAGCAATTTCTGGCTGCCAAACAAGGTAAAGATTCTACTCTTTCCTCAGAATTCGATTTTAAACCCACCTATGGCCAAATCAGAGCGAAAGCACCAGTCATTTGGTTAGAAAACGCTGCCGAATCCAAGCGGCGCCACTGTGGGGTGTCTCAATTTTTACCTCTAATGAGGCCCTTCCCGATTCCTGTTCGACGTGATTTTTCCACCTTTGTGATCACTGTTTTCTCCTCTACAGGTTGACTGGAGCAAAACACCCAACCGCGACGTGAGCCGGAGGAGCCACCACACCAGAGAGCCCCACCGCCGGTAAGTTTTAGTTTTTTGTGTTTTTTCGACCCATCGAAGGCCCTAAGTGTGTTTTCTCATAGGAACCGATGCAAGTTTGGCTAAATTCAGCCAAAAACGGCAAAAAATAGCTAACTTGAGGCGGATCGCCGCCGCAAGTAGCGGTGCCGTCGTCGGAGCACGGTAGAGCCGTTGTGCTGGAATTACAAAATTGGCCGAGTAGGCCATGGGTTTGATTTGTGGGTTATTTGAGACATGTGTAGGTACCGTAAGCACGTTTTAGTTCCCATAAAAAAAATTCAGGGAACCCAAAGACCGCCCGTAGGCGCAGTAAAAATCTAGTTTTCGGTGTCAGATCAGGTAAGGACCCCTCACCCTATCTCCTATCATGGAATTGAAGTTTGAATAAATGATAATAATGTATTTTGTATAAATTAAATAGATATGGGAAATTAATTACGGTCGCTAATGGAGCCCGAACCAGACATATTTCTCTGTCAATTCCTGTTTGATTTATTTTACAGTTTAAATGCATTATAGTATCTGGTTTATTTATTTATTCTATGGTTTTGAATGCATGAATCACTACTTACTTCACTACTCTTTGATTTTGAGAATCTAAGATATGTTTGCCTTGTTGGATGTACGTTACTTGTTTAAGTATTCATGTTTGAATTGGTAACGGAGATTAAGAAAAAATAGGAAAGGGGTGTGATTTAATAAATGGATAAGATGACAACCTCACTAGATATCCTGGGAGATGGTGGACGGACTGGGTTCATAAGGAACCCTACCGTGAACATTGTCTCATAACGAACGGGGTATGGAGACTTTATTATTTTGGCGCTCATACCAGACGGGGTATGGAGCCGGCCCGCTTCACCCTCATACCGGACGGAGTATTGGGGTTTATTGTTTTGGCGCTCATACCAGATGGGGTATGGGGACGGCCCTGGAATTAAGTTTGTTAAGGGAAATGGTTCATGTGTAACGGGGACCCCTATGGATTCCCATGGATACTAGTTGGATGATAAAAAGGGGCAATTATTGTTTGATGATTTGAATATAAAAGTATAATATGTGCTATGCTACAGATTATATTACGAATTCATGATATTTACAATGTTATTGTTTCCATAGGTTGTTTTTATAAATCTCACTGCAGTAAGCGAACGGTAAATAGTTTGATTATTGATAAATGAATTTGTTTAAATCAACTACTCCATTGGTTGTTTTAATTTTCTACCAACCTTTACTTCTGTGACGGTGATTAGTGTGATGTCCTTACTGGGCTAATGTAACTCATTCCTTATTTAACCATTTTAGATCAGGAGGATCTGGTTCCCAAGCCCGATCCATAAGAAGACGGCGAGTAGATGCTAGATACCTTATAGTTTCCTTTATTTTTCTTAATTCTCGTATTCCTTTTAGAGAATTTTTTTATGATATTATTTAGTTCTTTGAAGTTATTGTATAAGGGATATTAACCTTAATCTTTTATTTCGCTTCCGCACTCAGATTATTATATATATTTCCTTTTGAATTTCTGAGGCCATTACAAGAAATGACCTAGATTATTAGCAATTTATTATAAATACTAAACTCCTTATAACTCTCCGCCACTTCGATGAGCATTGTAGATTCAAAAAAAAAAAAATCTCCCATCTCTCGACAAAACCATTTTTCTCTTCTCCAATCGTTTCGAATAGGGTGAATCGAAGCACGCAGTTCCTCAACAAGATCCACCAAATGCAACAAGAGGTTTAGTGCTTAACATCTTATCTATTTTTTTCATATCTGTTTACCGATCATGTATTATTGATTGATTTGCATTTGATATTTTTTAAATGGTATGATAGATCACTTTTTTGGAATAGCATATGAAATGAAAGGAGTACTTGGTTGAGATTCTAATTATTTCTCTGATATGCACTCCACCTCTGTAGTTGAATTTTAAATCACCTTATCAAACTTGACTAAAGCTTTGTATGTGTAGATAATATATATCTCGATATAGATTTGAGTAGTTATTAACCACGTTTGACTAGTTAATGGGTTTTGATTATTTGGTTTTCTTCTCTTAATTTACAGAGACAAAGTATCTGATACAGATTTTTCTAAAATTTGTGAGCTTTGCTTCAAGATTAAAGGAGCCTCCTCAAGGTATATAATTAATACTAATCATCATAGAACAAAACTCTTTAATTTGGGGTATTTATATGTGTTATTATTGATCTTATAATATATATTTAATAATAATAATTCTCAAGTACAAGTTTTGTTAGTAAAAATTTATACATTTTAACCAATAAATTATATGTCATGAGATGTATAATCTGATTTGAATTCATACTCTTATAGATAAGGATAAAAGTACATAGATATGCATCCAATAGATAAGTAATTAATAATTTAATTAATCAAATATCTATTAGTAGGATATATATATATATATGTGTTTGGTATATGTGTATATTTAATTAATTATTTAATTAGTTGAATAGTTGATGCATGTCTTTTTTTACAAGAGATCATAAGTTCGAGTCAAATTGTAGTTTCGGATGTCATCATTTGAAAGTTACTTGTATTGTACTGCAATTAATATATATCACCTAATTAATCTCGAGTCAAACTGCACTTTTGTGTGTATTCTTACTTGGAGATTATTTGTATTGCATTATGATTGATTTATAACACTTAATCAATAGATTTACACTATTTTTACTTTAAAAAAATTAGCTGATATTAATTGCAGCCTTGGTGCTTGTTGAATGACAATGAAATGTGAGGAATTCATCAAGGTATCTAATGAAAAGAGTGAGGAAGGGTAAGCTTTCATACATAATTGACGTAATAAATCAATTAGCAGTCTTTATATATTCATTTAGTAAATAAATTTTGTACTTATTTCTTATTTTAGATATTTTTAATTTATTTCTTTACTGATTTTTTTTTTTTTGAAATTTTTTTTTTCAACAAAGGTGCATAAAGGCAGTGGATGCAATCAAAAATGACTTCCTACTTATGAAGGAAAAAATAAACATCCTGCTTGAGGTAATATTTTATTTTACATATTTTGCAAAATTTTATTTTCATATATATTGAAAATCTATTTTGCCAGCTCATAATTATAGCTATTAACAATTATAATAAATTATAACAATATGGTAGTAGTTAAAATTTTTGTATTTTATTTAATATTTACGAGTTTAAGTTTAACTGAAGATGTAAAGTTTATATTTTAATAAAAAGTAAAACTTTTTTTTAAATACTAAATATTGTAGATTTTGATTTTAAAATATTTATTATAATAATAATAATAATCATTATTATTATTCATTGAATGGCGTATGTATGGTGATGTAGTTGAAAGCTAGCACCACCCCTCGCAAGTACAAACACACTCCTTTAAATTAAGGTACTCTTCCTTCTTGTAACTTAATTAATTTGATTCTTATTTATTTTTTTTAATTCCTTAATCTTTTAATTTGAATAGTTCTAGTAAATGAAGAATATTACTCTCGAGTATTTTGCTATTATAACAAATACAGTTTCTTTTTAACTAATTCAGTTTAATTTTAAATTAATTAAAAATAAAATAAGATTTACATTTTTCTTTAATTACTGTAACTTAACTAAAGTAATTATTATCTTTTATTTAATTTATAAAAGTTAACTTCAATATTTAATTTTTCACTCTTAGTATTTTATCTATTTTCATCTCTTTCAATAACAATATTATAAAGTAATTATGTTTTCTTTTGTTGGGTAGATGGGGTGGATGAAAGCTTCTAAAAATCAATACCAATAAATTATAAATTCTTTGCAAGTTGCAATAAGTATTTCTTTTTCATGGAAAACAAATTTAAACTCTAACTTTTTTTTATGTTGGTGGTGATGTCGTGATTAAATTGAGTTAAATCTAAACATGCCTATTATCTTCAACATTTCTCACTACATTTCCTTTTAATACAGGCCTTAGTCTTACCATAATGGTGGTTCTTCGCCAACTCTGCTATGGTAGGTTAGTTTGTTATGCTTAAATATTCTCTCTGCTGCTAATGTTTGGTTCATTGCTCCAAAGAACCCTTTGTCATGCATGAATCTAATAGGATATGGCACCTTGTTGAAGTTTTATAAAATAATATAAGATTTTGAAGTTGCTTCCACACAAGGATAGTTAACTTCAATTTTTGGCTCAACTTACCTATCTAAACAACTTAAATGTATAATGG
This sequence comes from Carica papaya, assembly GCF_054855325.1. Taxonomy (NCBI): domain Eukaryota; kingdom Viridiplantae; phylum Streptophyta; class Magnoliopsida; order Brassicales; family Caricaceae; genus Carica; species Carica papaya. The sequence continues at coordinate 18,340,983 of NC_142317.1, forward strand.
TGATGATAACAATGGTTTATTTTTTATTTTATTTAGGGGTTAAAGCTTTTGAGCGTTGATTTAGGTATCATAGGATCTTAATATAAAGATGATATGTTGATTTATGATTAGCATTAGCTCGAAATATCTTCTTGGATTGGAGATTAAACAAATTATTTCCTATTTACAGACTTTATATCATATACATAGTACTGTAGGAGTGAAAAGCATTCTTTTAAAAAGTTCACTATAAATCGAGAATACCCTTATATTATTTTAACTCTATTGTTCGATTATGATATTTTTTGTATCTTATAAATCACTTTGGATTTGTTATGGTATTTTTTTATCTCATGAATCATCACTATGCCATCTAAATTAATGCTTGGCAATAGAACTTTTTAACACATTTCCTTGGTTGATTCCAGATCAGTTAAAAAAATTCAACTGGTATGTAAAGCATTGTATGAGAGAGTGATGATAAGATATTTCTTGCAAACTCATATTTTTATTCATTAAATATTTTTGCATTACTACAGACTTGTAAGTTTTTAGTTCTTAGCATCAGCTCATAAAGGAAACTAAATTATAGCATTCAACAGCTTTTGCTTCATCTGGTTCTAGCATTAGCCACAATCCTTCTATCAAACTATACCACAAAAAATATCAAATATATATATATATATTTCCAACAACAATAGAAATTAACCTCATATATGTATATATTTTTAATTTGTAAATGAAGAAATTACATAGAAATTTTAAGTTGTGGGTCAAATTACACTACTTATTGAAAAACTATATTGTAAAAATAGATATAGTATAGTATAGTATTAGAAGTTAAAATATTTGTATATGTATCTCATTGTCCCATTTGCTTTAATTTTTAAACAAGCTTCATCATTTTCTTAAGAAATTTAATTGCTACATTTCTCCCATATTTTATAAATTAACAATATATCACAATTTTAATATTTAAACTCTCTTATTTATGTCCTTTGAGAACTGAATTCTAATTGATCTTTCTATATATGAAGGATTATAAAATAAAATTTCATTCAATGAATTCAAGCTAAAAATATAAGTGGTTCAAAAATAAAATTAATGAATATATAACTAATTTAACATGTAAAGGATTACTAGTAATTACACAAAAATTAAAAATAGAATCAAGTGAACAACATAGATTTAATACTGCTTAATGTAAGTACACTTATATACTTTTAGACATATTTAATTTAGATTGCAGTTTTATGTTCTTTTGTTTTATAGGTTAAAGAGGTAATTTCATAGAAAGTCAAACATGTGATTTGAGTTAATTCGTGGTCTGAAACTGAGGAATCATTGGAAGAATATGATTTCTTATAATGAATCTATTTTATAATTACTACCTTGTTGTGCGTTATGCATTAGGGAAAAAAAAGAGAACTTACCTCTATAATGCCTCCTGTCTAACTCTTGTTTTCTTATTTCATTTCCTTATGCTTTTCCTCCTCTTTCTCCTAATTATTTTCTAACTCTTCTTATATTTCTAGATCACCTAAAATTGATCACATCGTAATACAATAACAAATGTGAGGATAAGATTATGAAGATATATTGTGGTGAAGAAATTAATATAGCTAATTTTATATTTAAAAAAAACTATCTTATTGTTTTATATGTAAATATTGCATCATAAATATAAATCATAGCATTTAAGAAAGAATGAAAGAAAAGCCAAAAGAATCAAGAAAGAAAAAAAAATGGAAGTGTCATAATCTACTTTTAAACTTATGTAATCAAATATTTTAGAGTTTTAACATTATTTTTCATTCTAAAGTATATAATCTGCAAAAGAATTATTACAAGATTATACTTAAAATTTTCTAAATATAAAGATTTTAATACTTACTAGGAGTCAAAAATTAGAGATTTCTTTCTACATTAGTCTTGAAAATTTAAAAATTAAAGGGATAAAAATCTTATTTTTATTATTTTTAACTTATGTAATCAAATATTTTAGAGTTTTAATATTATTTTTATTATGTTATCAATTAAAAAACTATTATGAAATTAGACTTAAAGAATATCTAAATTTAAAGAATTGAATGCTTATTAGAAGTCAAAGTTTAGAGTTTTCTTTTCTTCATTTGTCTTTAAAATTTAAAAATTTTATTACTACTTAAGCAATTAAAGAGATAAAAATCTTCTTCTCAAAAAGTAATATATAATTATATTTAAGAAGATGTTATTAATTTCTACCTTAATTATTAAAAGTAGAAATATTGATTATGCCTCAATTATAAAAAACTATTTTGTAATCTCTATTTAATTTAGGGATTTTGTTGCCATCCTCAATGGTTCCGATGGTTCCTTCTTCACTTTAAAAGAGGACATCGGGCTGCAGGAGAAGAGGGAGACGAAGAAAAATCGCAGCTAGGGTAAACTGAGAGGAAGTTTTTGTGTGATTTCTTCAATAAGATTAATCAACTAGCGGTGGAATCGGGAGCAGAACAAGGGAGGAGTCCATCAATCATATTAATGTCGTCATTGAGAACAAAGGTAAGTGAAATTTGACTCCACCACTTAAGTAAAATTTATCTTCTAAATTCTTTGAGATATTTTTGCGAAGAAATGAGTTGATTTGGGAATAGAGAAATTTTCTTGAACTCAGATTAGAACCAAGAGTAAAAACAAAAAAAAATGGAGAGTGAGATCTAAGGATAAATAGAAGATCGGATGAAATGATGGAATTATTGTGTAGACAGCTATGAGGAGAGGACAGAGGAGATATATAGAAACATAGGAGGAAAATTGAGAGGATGGGAATAGGGGGATAGGAAATAAAAAAAAAGGGATATAGTGGTTTGAATATGATCTTTGTTTGCGAATTATTATTCTGTTATCTTTTGTATTTAATTCTCTTGATGTCTGTTTGGGAAATGGTGGTATTGGTGAGCAGAGACAGGGAAACGAACTAGAAAGGGATTAAAAATAAATAAATATAAAATTCTAGGAGGCAAATCTAGGTGAGCAGAGAAAAAATTCAGTGTGAGGGTGAAAGTGATTTTGTTTGGAAGTAGGAATAGGATTAACAACAGAACAAACAAACTCTGGGAGCCGATATGGGTGAGGAAAGGCAGTGTTCTCTATGATGGACGTCTAGGAAAGGATGAATTACACAAACTTTAATTAGATATTTTCTTGATTTTAGATAGATGTAATGGTTAACTCTCACAGGCGAGGGATGTGAACACTACGCTTGGATGTACTTATTTTTATTTAGAGATAAAAGTTTATTGTATTTTTTGCGCTAGGAATATAAGTTCTTACGGTACCCTAACTCCCTATGGAGGTATGGGTTCTTACAACTCTTATCCAATCATTTCAAATAGGAGGATCAAAGCACACAACTCCTCTACATGATCCACTTAATGGAACAAGAGGTTTAGTGCTTAACAATTGGTCTATTTTTCTCTTATTTGTTTACCGATCATATATATATATATATCAATGTCGTTGATTGATTTGCATTAGATTTTTTGTTAAAGGATATGGTAGATCACTTTCTTATAGCAACATATGAAATGAAAGGAGATTCTAGTTGTAGTCCTAATTATTTCTATGATTTGCTTTCCACCTTCGTGGCTGAATCTAAAATCACCTTATCAGACATAAATAAAGCTTTGTATGTGTACATAACATATATCTCGATATAGATTTGAGTAGTTATTAACCATATTTGATTAATTGATGGGTTTTAATTATTTGGTCTTCTTCTCTTAATTCGCAAGGACAAATTATCTTATGCGGATTTTCCTAAGATTTATGCACTTTGCATTAAGAATAAAGGAGCCTCCTCAAGATATATAAGTAATACTAATCATCACCGCTCAAAACTCTTTAATTATGAGTACTTATGTGTGTTATTATTGATCTTATAATATATATTTAATAATAAAAATTCTCAAGTATAATTTTTGCCAGTAAAAATTCATACATTTTAATAGTTAAATGATATATCATGAGATGTATAGTCTAATTTGAACTCATACTCTCATAGATAAGGATAAAATTACTTAGATATCTACCCAAAAAATAAATAATTATTAATTTAATTAACTATATATGTGTATACTTAATTAATTAAATAATTAGTTTTAATAGTTGATGTGTTTCTTCTTTTACAAGAGATTAAAAGTTCGAGTCAGATTGTATTTTTATGTGTTATTTGTATTGTCTTGTAATTAGTGTATATCACTTTACTAATCTCGAGTCAAATTGTATTTTTATGTATATTCTTACTTGGAGATTATTTATATTGTGTTATGATTGATGCATATAGCTTAATTAATAGATGTACCCAATTTTTGTCTTTTAAAGAATAATTAGCTGGTATTAATTGTAGCCTTCGCGTTGGTCAAAAGGCATTGAAATGTGAGGAATTTGTCAAGGCATTTGATAAAAATAGTAAAGAAGGGTAAGCTTTTATATACAATTGACATCATAAATCAATTAACAGTTTTTATATATTCATGTAGTAAATGAATTTTATACTTTTTTTTATTGCAGATATTACTAATATATCTCTTTGCTGATTTTTTTTTTAAATTTCTTTTTTGAATAAAAAGTGCATGGAAGAATTAGATGCAATCAAACACGAATTCTCATTAGTGAGGGAAAAAATGAAAACCCTTCTTAAGGTAATATTTTATTTTATATATATTGTAAAATTTTATTTTCATGGTTATCTTTTTTCTTTTGGACTTTGTAAAAATTTTAACTGAATTTATATTTGCATACTTATACAGCATGAGTTTTACTTCATTGAAAATCTGTTTTGCCCGCTGCATAATTATAGGCATTGATAATTATAAGGAATTATAACAATATGATAGTAGTTAAAATTCTTATATTATATTTAAAATTTATAAGTTTAACATTAATTAAAAATATAAAATATTTTATACTGTATAAGTCTGTAAATTTAAATTCAATTAAAATTTTTACAAAATCTATAAGGGAAAAAGATATATATAAAAATAAATTTTATAAAATATGCAAAATAAAATATTACCTCAAGAAGGATTTTTATTTTTTCCTTCATTACTGAGAATTCATGTTTGGTTGCATTCACTGCTTATGCCACCTTTTAAAAAAAATTTAAAAAGTTTTTTTAAAAAACTCAGTAAAGAAATATATAAATAATATGTATACTAAAAAATAAGTATGAAATTCATTTATCAATTAATTTGATTTATGATGTAGTCAATTATATATGAAAGTTTAACCTTCCTTACTCATTTCATAAGATGCCTAGACATGTGTATATATATATATATATATAAACATATAATTCATATATATGATGGTGTATGAGCAATCATATGTGGCACAAATCATATGTGGTAGCACTAAGTATGAAATTCATTTGTGATCGGTGGTTGTGTTTACTCACTAAGTTCTGTCTCGATGACGATCTTAACGTCCTCCATCAAAGGCAGCCAAATAAGTGCTTCAACGAAGCTGCTGCTCGATACGTACATACAACAACATTAATTATCTATAAAAATATATTATATGATTATACAATCATTAATTTATTATTATGATATTCAGTGCAATTAGTATCGTGATATACATATAAATATTATCTATACACACACACACACACACACACATATATTGATAAATTGAGAAGGTTATATATATATATATATAGACACACACACATTATATATTTATATAATTCCCAATTATAAGTATCTTCTTTGAAGTTTCTAACCTTTCCCCTTTGCACCTTCTTGATTCTATCATATTTATTCATAAATATATATATGTATATATAGATACCATCTTCATTTTCATCTTTATTAATTAATAAAATCTTCTTTTCATATTTTAATATGGCCCCAAAATGTTAAAGTATAAGAGCCAAATTCAAATATGAAGGAATTTGGTTTACAAGGTCATGAACCTATTTATATATTGATAAATTATATATATTATATATTTTTACTAATCCAGGTAATATTACAAGAAATAATTATATTTTTATAGTATATTAAACATATTCTTAAATATATTAAATAGAATAAAGTATTAAAATTTTCAACAAGCTATTCGCATAACTTATCAAACTCAATTTCATATATTTTAACTTATTTAAATTTATTCATTTATTTTTTAGAAAAAAAGATTTGTGACCTCCTTTTTGCACAAGTTTTATGCATTTAACCTAGTATAGATTTTGTTTTACTTAGTTATATGGCAAATTTTATACCAAGTACAAATTTTATACTTGATGAATATTTCTCTGAGTTTAGGTTATTACTTGAGGATGTTTAAGCTTTCATTTTGCATTTTGTTTCCTATCTTAGTTGGATTCAAAAGTATAATAAGAATAATACATGGCTTAGTTAGAGATGAGTGAGGAAAGACAGATAATTGTTCATGAACCTCCTTAGTTTTTGCTTCACTTACTTGAGCATGACAATTAAGCACACACTACAATGAAGTTTTTAGGAATGTTATGTTACACTAAGATACAAATTTTTGTCCTAAAATTTAATCTAGTATAGATTTTGTTTTACTTAGTTATATGGTAAATTTTGTACTAAAGTATAAATTTTATACTTCATAAATATTTCTTTGAGTTTAGGTTTATACTTGAGGATGTTTAAGCTTTCATTTTGCATTTTATTTCCTTTCTTTGTTGGATTCAATAGTATAATAAGAATAATACATAACTTAGCTAGAGATGAGTACAGACTTCTAAAAGATAGATAATTATTCATGAACCGCCTCAGTTTTTGCTTCACATACTTGAGCATGATGGCTTGTTCATTTACTTGAGCATGATGGTTTTTGTTGTTAATTAATAATGATTTTATCTTTAAAAAAATAATGTTATATTGGATGTGTAACACCCAAATTATTATTTTTATTTTTTGTATTTGAATTTTAGTTTAATTTATAAGATTTTAATTTAATTTAATGAAAATAAAAATAATAATAATGATAAAATAGGGTAAAATTATTTTTTGGATTTAATTGAAATTGATTTTGGGAAAAAGGGGTGAAAATTTGAATTATGGGGGTGTTTTTGAAAAGAAAATCAGAAACCGGGGGTCAAAATGCAATTTGAAAAAGTTGTGCCACGTCAGCAACCACGTCAGCAGCCCGGTCAGCAGTCCTGGCCAACCAGGACACGCCGCGTGGCAAGGAAACGCTGACATGGGACGGGCCACGTGGGCGATCCACGTGCGCGCGATCGGACGGCCCAAATCCGTTCCCGTACGCACGGACGACCCAGATTTCACGCGTACGGACGGTTCAGATTCAATCAGGCACGGACGGTCCAGATCGCATCCCGATGGACAGCCCAGATTTAATCCCAAATAAATCGTGATCGGACGGTCTAGATTTAATCTTGATGGACGGTTGAGATTAAAAGGCGTAGGGTATAAATAACCCCACCCACACCCGACCACAAAACCCTAGCCGCCAGTGCCTCGTCGGAGAAGAAGAACCAGATGCCGGAAGAGCCGGCCGCCACCACTCGCCGCCGTACCGGAGAATTTTTTGACCGCCAATCGAGGTAAATTTTCTCCCCTGCCTCATTTTTTGATGATGAATCCGTCTACAGCCAAACCGGAGCTAAACCACCGGTCAATCGGCTTAAAAACCCCGCCGAAGTCTAGCGGCGCCGCCGCGACTTCCCTCTATTTTTGCCTCCGATGAGGCCCTTCCTGATCTCTGTTCGATGCAATTTTTATACCATTGTGATCACTGTTCTTTTCTCTACAGGTTGACCAGAGCAAAATATCAAAACGTGACTCACACTAGAGAAACGCCGCACCCGAGAGCACCGCTGCCGGTAAGTCTCAATTTTTCGTGATTTTTTGGCCCACTAAGGGCCCTAGGGTTGTTTTATCACAGGGACCAATGCAAGTTTGGCCAAATTCGACCAAAAATGGCTGAAAATACTCATACCGGACGGGGTATGGAGACCTTATGTGTTTTGGTGCCCATACTGGACGGGGTATGGGGACGGTCCGTTTTACCCTCATACCGGACGGGGTATCGAGGTTTATGATCTTGGCGCCCATACCGGACGGGGTATGGGGACGACCTTGGAATCAGGTTATTAATGTTAATGGTTTAGGTGTAGCGGGGACCCCCTATGGATCCCCATGGATACTAGTAGGCTGGTAAAAGAGGAAATTTATTGTCTGATTATTGAATTGCAAAAGTAGGACATGTGTCCTGTTACAAAGTGTATATGATTTTATGATGATTATCATGTTATTATTTTCATAGGTTATTTTCATGAATCTCACAGAGGTAAGTGGACAGTAAAGGTTTTTATGTTAATAAATGAGTTTGTTATAAATTATACTCCATTGGTTGTTTTTGTTTTCTACCAACATTTACTCCTATGGCAGTGAGATAGTGTGATGACTTTACTGGGCTAGTGTAGCTCATTCCTTACTTAACCATTTCAGATCAGAAAGACATGGTTCCTGAGCCCGTTCTGCAGGAAGACAACGAGTTAGACGCCTAAGGACTTTATAGCTCTATTTATAGTTTTTATTTTGAGTATCTCTTTTAATTAGCTTATTCTTTCATGTTTTGAGTACGTTTTTGGTTATTGTGTAAGGGATGTTAATCAAAATTTTTATTACGCTTCTGCATTTGAGATTTTTAATACATACATCTTCATTTAAAATTTCGGGGCCGTTACAGGATGCAATTGTTTTGACTTCCATTGTATAAGTTGATTCAGTATTAAAAACAGATACTACTAAATTTATAGTTTAATCAAAAAATAAAATAGAATCTAATTTGAATGAATTATTTAATATTATAATAAATAATTGAATTGAATTATGTATATTTATTGTTTAAACTATAGTATTTGATAACCAATTTTGAGAAATGACACTTCATGAAATAATGAGAGACGATTGATGGTGACAACAGTGAAATACAACCAACACAAAAATAAAAGCTTTGGTATCTTGCAACAAAGTAGATCACATTTTCTTTAGGTTTTAAGACAAATATGAACTATTTTATTTTTAATTTTTTTGGTACTCCTTTTTGTTGATAGAATAGTTAAACAACTATTTTTTTCAAGTAAAGAAATAAATAGGGTGGCAATGAAATGGACACATGAGTTCCTCTATTTCTAATATATTACCTAGCAACATTTTAACTTTTTTGACAGTTTGAATCAACCACTAAAATTATATCGTCTATTGTCTAATTTCTACCTGTAATAGGATTGTAATATCCACTTAAAGGAAAAGAAATATAAATAAAATTTGGAGTTTGGGTATAAATGAAAGAAATTTTCAAAAATTTGGGCTTTTAAGTAAATTTAGGGACTTAAATGAAAGTAGGTAAGAAAAAAGGGGGCAAAAACATAAATAAAGAGAAGTTGAAGTTGGCAAAGGAAATAAGGAGAATGGACTTCCTAGATTGGACCACTTAAGGAGATCGGATGGAGGAGATTTAAAAGAAAAGGGATGGTCCAAATCGAGTTATGACGATCCAACAGTTGAAAGAATGGGTATAAAAAGGGAAAAGATTAGGGTTTTCTCTTCATTTTGAAGAGTAGCCGAAAAAGAGAGAGGGAGAAGAGAGAGGAGAGATCGGGAAGGGAAGGATGAAGAGAGGGTTGCACGATGAAGTCGAGAGGAAGAAAAAAGGAGAGAGAAAGAAGAGAGAAAAGAAAGGAGAAACAAATGAGGAAGGAAAAGAAAAGATAGGAGGGGCGAGGGGAAAAAAAATGGGAGCCAAAGAGCAACTGCCACGAGGGAGGAAGAAAAGAAGAGAGGGGCAGAGGCAAGAAAGTGTGGAAGCTGAACCAAAAGAAGAAGAAGGAATAGGAAATGATTGAGATGCCATGTAACGGGGGGGACCGAGGCAAGCGAGTTAAAGTTCATCCTTTTCATCTTTTCTTCCCCTATTTTCCTTTCAATCTATTTCTATTTTGCAGTAATCAATTTTTTAGGCATAAAAATCACCATTCCAATTGCAAGCACGCAAGGGAGCCGTGGGTGACTGAGAGGAAGCGATCGGGAGCAAAGACGAGGCCAAATTGCCCTCATTGAAAGGAAAAACCGTTCTATTTTCATGTTTTGGTGGTGGTTGAGCGACAGTGTGGTGGGGCTGGTGTCAAGCTAAACGCATGGGCTCGGCCAGGCCATCCACCCGCGCAGGAATCGGGGAGGCTTCTTTGAGAATGGGGAAAGCCAACCCATTCGGGAAGTTGAAGGGTCTTCCCCGAGCACGAAACTCAATCCACCATTTTGGGTTCTGATTTTTCATCTAGGAACTTGAAAAAGTCTTCCTCGTGAAACGAGAATTCAGTTTGCCTGGGAAGCTGAAAATTCTTTCTCAAAAAATGGGAATCTAATTTGCCGAACGGGGAGCCAAAAGGTTTTTCAAGTACAGATCTCGATAGATTTGGGTATTTCGTTGGGTGGCCATTAGAACCCGTAATTTGATTAAATTAATTTTTAGTATTTCAAAGTATTTTAATTAATTATGTTGTGTGTACAGGAAACTTTGGACATTTAGGCGGATCTGGGAGACGCGTAGGAGAGTAAGTATTTTTAAATCTCAACCGGGTTAAATTTCAAAAAGTGCATTCATTTTATTAAAATTATGATTTTTGAAATTTGAAGGGACATTGGCCCAATTTTGATGGAAAAGTAGAACTCAAATTATGATCAGTAAACCTAAGCAATTAGAACCCTATGGGGAGACGAAACTAGAAAACAGACCCAATGGACTAAGAGTTATCTGGACGGAGTTATTTTGACTGATGAAATATGAAATTAAAAAGAAAAATTCCCAATTAAGGAAAAATTGAAAAAGAAAATGAAATAAAATAAAATTGTAAAAGTAGAAAGGAAAATGAATAATTGAGGTTAAAAAATAATCATTTAAACAAATTGAGAATTTTGGAATGAGAGGGTATGAGTGAATGGGGTAGGGACCCTAAATACCTTCTCGTTTAGTCTGAATCGAGGAAGGGAGTATGTGTGTGTGGCTGAAGTTCAACAAGCATTGTGAACCTGCACATGGATAGAGTCTGAAACCTAATCCAGACATGGATAGAAATTCGTGTGAGTGTAGGCCCCCTAGCAAATGTACCTACTGTGGCCATTATGTGATTTGTGTGTGTGCTATCCATGCGATTGGGGGATCCATTTCGTATTTCCTCGATGATGACATAAACGACATCGTGCGATGAAACAAAAAAATGACCATTTGAGTGTATCTGTGATCTTTTTTGTGTTCGATTATATTTCAAAATGATGATTGATATTCGAGTGCATTTATGACTTTCGAGAGTATGAGAATAGACATTTGAGGTTTGTAATTGATATTCGAGAGAATTCATCAGATCGATCAGGAATATATGAAATAGTGAAAATAAGAACATGAATTTGTACTGAAATATTTTTATTACTTTTGTTTCTTACCGTCTGTTTGCATGAAATTTTACTTGGGTTGAAAGAACGAAAATACTTATTGAGTTAGTGAATCTCATTTAATTTTGCCTTGATATTTTTCAGAGAAAATGAAAAGTCAACATCACTGCCAGACGAGTACAACCTGTAAAAAAGTCCTTGTTTTTGTATATTTTGTGCATATATTCGAAAAGTTTTATTTTACTTTGTTAGACTCTAAATTCTAACCTCATATTTTGTATATATAGTTACTGTACATATCACATGGGATGCTAGGTTGTATTTTATTTTTTGATCCATGCATGTATATACTTTATGGGCCCACTGCATAGAATGGCTTGAGCAGGAATTGCACCTCATATCGAGTATCGGGGCGTGACAAGGATCCTTATCAAAGGTACCATATACAAATTTTATACTTAATGAATATTTTTTTAAAACTTTGGGTTGTTACTTGAGGATGTTTAAGCTTTCGTTCTGTATTTTCATTTTTTTCTTCTTAGTTAGATTTAAAAGTTTAATCGAATAGAACATAACTTAGCTAGAAATGTAATAAGGACTATTGAAAGATATATATTTCTTTATGAGCCTAAGTTTTTTGTTGACTTGCTTGAGGAAAATGGTTTTTACTGTTTATGGATGATGACATTTTCTTAAAAAAAAAAGTAAATGTAATCGTTGTTATTGTATTGACTTACATTAACACCGTACTAGAAAGAAATACGACTAATTTTTTAGGTCAATTAAATAACAAAGTAGAACTTAACTTGAATGAATTATTTAATCTCATACAAATGACGTACATTTAGTGTTAAAAATACAGTGTTTTGACAATTGATCAGGAGAACTGATGCTTTAATAAATAATGAAAAGTGATCGATGATGACTGCAATGAGATGCAACTAATACAAAGATAGAAGCTTTGATGTCTTATAATAGAAGAGATCAAATTTTCTTTAGGTTTGAGTACATAAAGATGAATTATTTTATTTCCAGCTTCTTATGTATTTATTTTTCTGATATAAAAGTTAAATAATTCTTTTCCAAAGAAATGGATAGATTGTGCATGAAATGGACAAGTGGCTTCCTTTATTTGCATATACATTGAAAATCTATTTTTTCGGCTCATAATTATAGCTATTAACAATTATAATAAATTATAACAATATGATAGTAGTTAAAATTTTTGTGTTATATTTATTATTTACGAGTTTAAGTTTCACTAAAGATGTAAAGTTTATATTTGATAAAAAGTAAAACTATTTTTTTAAATATTAAACATTATAGATTTTTATTTTAAAATCTATATTATTATTATTATTATTCACTGAATGGGGTGTGTATGGTTATGTAGTTGAAAGCTAGCACTACCCCTCGCAAATGCAAACGCACTCCTTTAAATTAAGGTACTCTTGCTTCTTAAAACTTATTTAATTCGATTCTGATTTATTTTTTTTTTATTTCCGTAATCTTTTAATTTGAATGGTTCTAATAAATGGAGTATATTACTCTCGAATATTTTGTTATTGTAACAAATATAGTTTCTTTTCAACTAATTCAATTCGATTTTAAATTAATTAAGAATAAAATAAGATTTATATTTTTCTTTAATTACTATAACTTCACTAAAGCAATTGTTATCTTTTATTTAATTTATAAAAGTTAACTTCAATATTTGATTTTTCACTATTAGTATTTTATCTATTTTCATCTCTTTCAATAACAACATTATAAAGTAATTATGTTTTCTTTTGTTGGGCAGATGGAGGGGATGAAAGATTCTCAAAATCAATACCAATAAATTCTTTGCAGGTTGCAATAAGTATTCCTTTTTCATGGAAAACAAATTTAAACTCTAACTTTTTCTATGTTGGTGGTAATGTCGTGATTAAATTGAGTTAAATCTCAACGTGCCTAATATGTTTTTAGGCGAAAGAAACATTTCATGATTATTAGATTCCCTTAGTTGAGGGAACTATAGTAGGTCAAAATCTCGACCTAATTTTTTATTTTTTGATTTGAAACTCAAACTTATTTTGTAGAGATAGTTACAAACTAAAAGGTGTTGTTTCAAAAAATTGTAAATTTTGTTGCTGTTGGTTGAGATGAATCATTGATATTTAATAGTTTCATATAAAAATATCTTGGTGAAAAAAGATAAAAGAATTTATGTAACGGCCCCGAAAATTCAAAAGGAAATACATATAATAATCTGAGTGGGGAAGAGAAATAAAAGATTAAGGTTAAAATTCCTTACACAATAACTTAAAAGTACTAAACAATATCTCGGAATAAGTTCTCTAAAAGAAATACGAGAAATGAGAAAAATAAAAGAAACTATAAAGTGTAACACCTAAATAAAAATAAAAAATTTTATTTATTTATTTGATTTTTTATTTAATTTAATTTAATTTAATGGAATGAAAATAAAAATAATAATAATGATAAAATTGGGTAAGAATATTATTTGGATTTAATTGAAATTGATTTTGGGAAAAAGGGGTGAAAATTTAGATTCTGGGGGTGTTTTTGAAAAGAAAATTGGAAACCGGGGGTCAAAATGTAATTTAAAAAAATTGTGCCACTTCAGCACCACGTCAGCAGCCACGTCAGTGGCCCGGTCAGCAGCCCCGGCCAACTAGGACACGCCACGTGGTAAGGCAACGCTGACCAGGGAACGGGCCACGTGGGCGATCCGCGTGCGCGCGATCGGACGACCCAGATCCGTTCCCGCGCACACGGACGACCCAGATCAAACGTGCGCACGGACGTCCCAGATTCACACGCTCGGACGGCCCAGATTCAATCAGGCACGGACGGCCCAGATTGCATCGCGATGAACGGTCCAGATTTAATCTTGATGGACGGTTGAGATTAAAAGGCAAAGGGTATAAATAATCCCACCCACACCTGACCACAAAAACCCTAGCCACCAGTGCCTCACCGGAGAAGAAGAACCAGACGCCAGAGGAGCCGACCGTCGGCACCCGCCGCCGCACCGGGGAAGTTTTTGACTGTTGATCGAGGTAAATTTTCTCCCTCTTGCTCGTTTTTCGATGCTGAGTACGCCTGTGGCCAAACCGGAGCCAAACCACCGGCCAAACAGCCGAAAAACCTAGCCGAAGCCCAGCGGCGCCGCCGCCCCCCTCCTCGATTTCTGCCTCCAATGAGGCCCTTCCCGGCCTCCGTTCGATGCAATTTTTATACCACTGTGATCACCATTCTTTTCTCTACAGCTTGATCGGAGCCAAACATCAAAACGCAACTCACATCAGAGGAGCCGCCGCACCCGAGAGCACTGCCGCCGATAAGTTTCGGTTTTTCGTGATTTTTTGACCCACCGAGGGCTCTAGGGTCGTTATATTGCAGGAACCAATGAAAGTGTGGCCGAATTCGGCCGAAAACGGCCAATCCGAGGCGAATCGCCGCCGTCTAGCCGGAATTGTGATATTGGTCGAAAGGGGCCCTAGGTCTGATTTGGGATTTTTTGGGACACGTGCAGGTACCGGTAGTGCGTTTTAGTTTCCGGGAAAAAATTTAGGAAAATTAGGGACAGCCTATAGGCGCACTGTAGAGCCGTATTCAGGCCCCGAAACAAGTAAGGACCCCTCACTCTACTTCCTATCACGGTATTAAAGCTAAATAAATAATTAAACTGTATTGTGTGACTTTATAGATGTATGATTGATTAAGGTTGCCAGTGGAGCCCGAGTCTGATACAGTGTTGGTCTGTTATTGTTTGATTTAATTTCCAGTATTAAATGCAGCATGATGCTTGATGTAATTACATTATGGTCTCGTATGCATGAATCATGATTTCTTTTATTATGTTTTGTATTATGATGAATCCGATACTGTGTTGTCTTGTTTGGTGTCCATTACTGGTTTACATGTTGTGTGTGTTTGGATGATTGAAACCAAGAAAAAGGGCAAAAAGGTTATGTGAATTGATAAGTGGATAATGTGGACAGCCTGACTAGATATCCTGAGAGATGGTGGACGGACCGGGTCCGTAGGGAAGCCTACCGGGAACGTGGTCTCTCATACCGGACGGGGTATGGAGACCTTATGTGTTTTGGCGCCCATACCGGGCGGGGTATGGGGACGACTCGTTTCACCCCCATACCGGACGGGGTATTGAGGTTCATGGTTTTGGCGCCCATACCGGACGGGGTATGGGGACGGCCCTGGAATCAAGTTATGAATGTTAATAGTTCATGTGTAGAGGGGACCCTCTATGGATCCTTAGGGATACTAGTAGGCTGGTAAAAGAGGAAATCTGTTTCCTGATGATTGAAATGTAAAGGTGTGATATATGTTATGTTATAAAGTGTATATGATTTCATGATATTGTAAGTTTATTATTTTCAGATGTTGTTTTCATGGATCTCGCTGAGGTAAGTGGACAGTAAAGGATTTTATTATTGATAAAAGAATTTGTTATAAATTATGCTCCATTGGTCATTTTGTTTTATACCCACCTTTACTTTCGTGGCGGTGAGATAGTGTGATGTCTTTACTGGGCTGGTGTAGCTCATTCCTTATTTAACCATTTCAGATCAGGGAGACGTTGTTCCCGAGCCCGTTCCACAGGAAGACGGCGAAGGGGACGCCTAAAGACTTTATAGTTATATTTATAGTTTTTATTTCAAGTATCTCTCTTAGTTAGTTTGTAATTTCATGTTTTGAGTACGTTTTGGCTATTTTGTAAGGGATTTTAATAAAAATTTTTATTACACTTCCGCATTTGACATTTTTAATACATATATTTCATTCAAATTTCCGGGGCTGCTACTGTTGGTATCAAAGCCGCGTTCCTCGGACCCATCCCTTACACAATAATTCTTTGAGAAATATTCACCGATAAACCATTACTCAACCATTCCTTATGAAATGCAGGTGCAGAGAGATGAGGAGAGGAAGACCCCCACTAAATCGAGCGGCCCGGGATAATTCACTTCGGGAGGATGTAGACAGGTTATTTTAGATGATGGAAGGATTCATAGCTGCCCAGTAAGGGTGAGGGGAGAGATGGGAGTTACCCGACCCTCCTCCACTACCGCAGGTTGAGCCTCCTCTACAGCAGGCTGATCCTGAGCCACCCCGGTACGAGCCTGTTCCTCCACAGTACCACCCAACACCACTGCCGTAGTACAACCCGGTGCCCCAGCCATGGTACTACCCGGCACCGCCACAGCACGACCCAATGCCCCCAGCATATCAGCAGGTGCCACCACAGGACCCCCCAGTCTATCCCCAGCCGGGTCCAGTCCCTCCTCCACAGGACTCTACTCCTTCCTTGATCGACCTGGGCTACATAGAGGTATAGGAGACTGAACCCTTCCACCTTTGCAGGGGGATCCTCTTTTGAAGAGGCCCAGTACTGGCTGGCGGAGACTGAGAGAGCTTTCAGGATCTTTGGAGTAGTTCCTGAGCAGAGAGCTGCCCTTGCTTCCTTCATGCTGGTAGGGGAAGCAGGACGTTGATGGGAGCTCAAGCAGACCATCCTGCCTACACCAATCACTTAGGAGCAGTTCCTAGCGGCCTTTCATGCGGAGTATCTCCCAGAGCACCTCCGACACCTAAAGGAAACGGAGTTTGTTCAACTGGTTCAGGGAAATATGACAGTATCAGAGTATGCTTGTAAGTTCCTCGAGCTGGGCTGATACTCCCCAGAGACATTGATGGATGAGGACCGAAAGGCCAGGAGATTCCAGTCGGGTCTCCGCCCAGAGATCAGGCAACACTTGTTAGTACTGGAGCTCAAGACATATTCAGCAATCCTAGCAAAGGTACAGATCGTGGAAAGAAGCTTCAACACCCGTCCTCAGCCAGGAGGGAGTTCTCGACCCTCAGCTCCGTTCCGCAGGCCAGCACCTACCGCGCCTGCCCAGCCAAATAAGAGGCCCAGACCAGCCATCCAGGCCCCTCCTCAGGCTCCAGGGGCAGCACGTGGGAAAATCTGTCAACACTGCAACAGAGATCAGGGAGACTGACCCTGCTACCGCCTCAACAACACTTATCGCATTTGTGGCAGTGCCCAGCATTATGCCAGAGAATGCCCGAGGAACCAGAATCAAAGGAGGCCTCCTATCCAAGGCAGAGCTTACAACCTTACCAACAGGATGCCGACGCTGACCCGGATGTAGTACAGGGTATGTATACTATCTGTGACCACATTACTCATGTTTTATTTGACACTGGTGCATCGCACTCCTTTGTTTCACATGCTTTTGCTTCCAAAATTAATGTATCACCTGATAAACTTGAATCATTATTGTTTGTGTCTACTGCCGGGGATGAAACACTACTAGGGGTAGCTATCTAGAGGGCTTGTGCCGTGGAGATAGCAAATAGGAAACTAAGGGTAGACCTGATAGGGTTAAACACGGGGGATTTTGATGTAATCTTAGGAATGGATTGGCTAGCGGCATATCACGCCACCATAAATTGCTTTAACAAGAAAGTTGTATTTAATCCTCCTAACGAGGAGCCATTTATAAATTAATAAAATTATTCAGTACATATTCCTTGATGACAAGTTTTCTTAACTTCTAGTGCCTTCATCTTGCTGTTTTCTCTGACTAGGCAAGTACAAGAAGGAAATTTGTGTTCAAGAGATTCCGGTAGTCTGAGACTTCCCAGATGTATTTTCGGACGAACTGTCCAGTCTGCCAGTGGACAGAGAAGTCGAGTTCACTATAGACCTACAGCCAGGTACCCAGCCCATTTCTGTTGCTCCTTACCGTATGAGCCGCATTGAGATAGAAGAGCTGAGGAAACAGATCACTGAATTGCAAGACAGTGGTTTTATTAGACACAGTGTGTCCCTTTGGGGTGCTGGAGTCACTTTTGCAAGGAAGAGAGATGGAACGTTGAGACTGTGCATTGATTACAGAGGATTGAACAAGGTCACGATCAAAAACAAGTATCTCCTTCCCCGGATTGATGACCTATTTGATCAGCTGCAGGGTGCACAGGTCTTCTCTAAAATAGACCTACGATCAGGTTACCATCAGGTGAAGATAAGAACAGAAGACCTCCCCAAGACGGCCTTCCGAACCAGGTACGGACACTATGAGTTCCTGGTCATGCCATTCGGGCTAACCAATGCCCCGACAATCTTTATGGATATGATGAACAGGGTCTTCAGAGAGTTCTTGGATTAATTTATCATCGTGTTCATCGATGATATCTTAGCCTACTCAAAAAGCAGAGAAGAACATGCTCACCATCTGGCCCAAGTTTTGCAGGTCCTCAGAAACAAGAAGTTATATGCGAAGTTGAGTAAGTGTGGATTCTGGCTTGAGCAGATCGCCTTTCTAGGACATATCATATCGAAGGAAGGTGTATCAGTGAATCCTGAAAAGGTTGAAGCAGTACTTGGCTGGGAGAAGCTGACATCAGTTAAGGAAATCTGTAGCTTCCTTGGAATGGCAGGTTATTACCGCAGGTTCGTTGAAAGATTCTCCAGTCTAGCAGCTCCTCTAACCCGACTCACAAAGAAGAATGCCAAGTTTGAGTGGAATGAAGACTGCGAAAGAAGTTTTTCAGAATAAAAGAAGTGGCTGACCACTGCACCCGTGCTAGCTTTACCGAGTGGATCGGGAGGATATACAGTTTATAGTGATGCCTCTTATCTGGGCCTGGGTTGTGTCCTGATGCAGCATGGAAAGGTTATAGCATACGGGTCCAGATAGTTAAAGAATCATGAGAAGAACTATCCCACCCATGACTTGGAGCTTGCCGCAATCATTCATGCCTTGAAAACCTGGTGCCATTATTTGTACGGAGAGACCTTTCAGATCTATACCGATCACAAGATTTTGCAGCACATATTCACTCAGAAGGATCTCAACATGCGTCAGAGAAGGTGGATGGAACTCCTTAAGGACTATGATTGTGACATCTTATACCATCCGGGTAAGGGCAACGTGGTAGCCGATGCCCTCAGTAGGAAAAGTGCAAGTATCTTAGCCCATTTGATGGTTTCAGAATGCAGACCAATTGAGGCCACGCAACAGGTTCGACTTCATGATCTGAAGAGAGTCACATGTTTTGGCCGCCTGATAGTCCAGCCTGAGTTAATCTAGAGAATATGGGAAGCCCAGACAGTTGACCCTACCCTGGTAGCCCGCAGGAAGGATGCAGAACAGGGAGGGAGCTTAGAATTTCGAATCTCTATCGATGGATTACTTCGTTTCCAAGACAGGGTGTGTGTCCCAGATGACAGTGAGTTAAAAAGGGACATCATGATGGAGTCCCATAGCTCGAAGTTTGCCATGCATCCAGGAAGCACCAAAATGTACCAAAGCATGCGACCCCAGTTTTGGTGGCATGGGATAAAGAGAGACATAGCTGACTTTGTATGTAAATGCTTGGTATGTCAGCAGGTCAAAGCAGAGCATCAGTGCCCAGGTGGGTTACTTCAGCCTTTACCGATCCCTAAATGAAAGTGGGAACATATCACCATGGACTTCGTATCGGGGCTACCCAAGGCACGTTCAGGACACGATGCCATATGGGTAATCGTTGACCGACTTACCAAGTCTTTCCACTTCCTAGCCATCAGGATGACTGATTCATTGGACAAGTTGGCAAGGATGTATATCCGGGAGATAGTCAGATTGCATGGGGTTCCAGTGACAGTAGTATCCGACAGGGATCCCAAGTTCACTTCTTAGTTTTGGAGTAGCTTCCAACAAGCTATGGGAACAAAGCTGTCTCTTAGTACTGCCTTCCATCCCCAGACTGATGGCCAATCAGAGAGGACAATTTGTACGCTTGAGGATATGCTCCGAGCTTGTGTCCTTGACTCTGGGGGCCATTGGGACGACCATCTACCCCTGATAGAGTTTGCCTACAACAACAGCTACGAAGCAAGCATCGGTATGGCTCCATATGAGGCGTTATATGGGCGCCCGTGCAGATCACCGATTTGTTGGGAGGAAATGGGCGATAGAAGATTGTTCGGCCCGTAGTTGGTAGAGGAGACCACGTCCAAGATAGTTAAAATCAAGAAGAACATTTAGACAGCTCAGAGTAGGCAGAAGAGTTATGCAGATACCCGGAGGAGAGACCTAGCGTTTGAGAAAGGCGACCGGGTGTTTCTTAAGGTCACTCCTTTCAAGGGAATTAGTAGGTTCGGTAGGAGGGAAAAATTAAACCCCCGATATATTGGACCCTTTGAAAGCTTAGACAGGATTGGTACTGCTGCTTACAGACTAGCACTGCCTCCCGAGCTCTTCAGAGTCCACAACGTGTTTCACGTATCTATGCTACGTAAGTACAACCAGGACTCTTCTCATGTCTTGGCTCATGAACCGCTTCCACTCCAAGAGGACTTGTCTTATGAAGAAGTACCAGTCGGTATCACGGACCGAAAGAGCAGAATACTCCGCAACCGGAAAATATCATTTATAAAGGTCGTGTGGCAGAACCACACGCCTAGGGAGGCTACTTGGGAGCTATAATCAGAATTTAGAGCCCAGTATCCCATTTGTTCGACCAAGAGTAAGAGGAAAATTTGGGGGACCAAATTTCTTTAAGGGGGGGAGAGTTGTAACACCCAAATAAAAATAAAAAATTTTATTTATTTATTTTTATTTTTATTTATTTCTTTGATTTTTTATTTAATTTAATTTAATTTAATGTAATGAAAATAAAAATAATAATAATTATAAAATTGGGTAAAAATATTATTTAGATTTAATTGAAATTGATTTTGGGAAAAAGGGGTGAAAATTTAGATTCTGGGGGTATTTTTGAAAAGAAAATCAGAAACCGGGGATCAAAACAAAATTTAAAAAAGTTGTACCACGTCAGCACCACGTCAGCAGCCACATCAGTGGCCCGGTCAGTAGCCCCGGCCAACCAGGACGCGCCGCGTGGCAAGGCAACGCTGACCAGGGAACAGGCCACGTGGGCGATCCGCGTGCGCGCGATCAGATGGACCAGATCCGTTCCCGCGCACACGGACGGCCCAGATCAAACGTGCGCACGGAGATCCCAGATTCACGCGCACGGACAGCCCAGATTCAATCAGGCACGGATGGCCAAGAATGCATCGCGATGGACGGCCCAGATTTAATCCCAATTAAATCGCGATCGAACGGCCCAGATTTAATCTTGATGGATGGTTGAGATTAAAAGGCAAAGGGTATAAATAACTCCACCCACACCTGACCACAAAAACCCTAGCCGCCAGTGCCTCGCTGGAGAAGAAGAACCAGACGCCGGAGGAGTCGGCCGCCACCTCCCGCCGCCGCACCGGGGAAGTTTCCGACCGTCGATCGAGGTAAATTTTCTCCCCCTTGCTTGTTTTTTGATGCTGAGTCTACCTGTGGCCAAACCAGAGCCAAACCACCGGCCAAACGGCCGGAAAACCTAGCCGAAGCCCAGCGGCGCCGCCGCCCCCCTCCTCGGTTTTTGCCTCCAATGAGGCCGTTCCCGGCCTCCATTTGATGCAATTTTTATACCACTGTGATCACCGTTCTTTTCTCTACAGGTTGATCGGAGCCAAACATTAAAACACAACTCACGCCGGAGGAGCCGCCGCACCCGAGAGCACCGCCGCAGGTAAGTTTCGGTTTTTCGTAATTTTTTGGCCCGCCGAGGGCCCTAGGGTCGTTTTATCACAGGAACCGATGAAAGTGTGGCCGAATTCAGCTTGAAACGGCTGAAAACGGCCAATCCGAGGTGAATTGCCGCCGCAAGCGTCGGCATTGTCGCCGGAGCACGGCGGAGCCGCCGTGCCGGAATTGCAATATTGGCTGAAAGGGGCCCTAAGTCTGATTTGGGATTTTTTGGGACATGTGCAGGTACCGGTAGTGCGTTTCAGTTTCTGAAAAAAAATTCAAGAAAATTAGGAACAGCCTGTAGGCGCACTGTAGAGCCGTATTCAGACCCCGAAACAAGTAAGAACCCCTCACCCTACTTCCTATCACGGTATTAAAGCTAAATAAATAATTAAACTATACTGTGTGACTTTATAGATGTATGATTGATTAAGGTTGTCAGTGGAGCCCGAGCCTGATACAGTGTTGGTCTGTTATTATTTGATTTAATTTTCAGTATTAAATGCAGCATGATGTTTGATGTAATTATGTTATGGTCTCGTATGCATGAATCATGGTTTCTTTTATTATGGTTTGTATTATGATGAATCCGATACTGTGTTATCTTGTTTGGTGTCCATTACTGGTTTACATGTTGTGTGTGTTTGGATGATTGAAACCAAGAAAAAGGGCAAAAAGGTTATGTGAATTGATAAGTGGATAATGTGGACAGCCTGACTAGATATCCTAGGAGATGGTGGATGGACTGGGTCCGTAGGGAACCCTACCGGGAACGTGGTCTCTCATACCGGACGGGGTATGGAGACCTTATGTGTTTTGTCGCCCATACCGGGCGGGGATGGGGACGGCCCGTTTCACCCCCATATCGGATGGGGTATTGAGGTTCATGGTTTTGGCACCCATACCAGACGGGGTATGGGGACGGCCCTGGAATCAGGTTGTGAATGTTAATGGTTCACGTGTAGAGGGGACCCCCTATGGATCCCTAGGGATACTAGTAGACTGGTAAAAGAGGAAACCTGTTTTCTGATGATTGAAATATAAAGGTGTGATATATGTTGTGTTATAAAGTGTATATGATTTCATGATATTGTAAGTTTATTATTTTCAGATGTTGTTTTCATGGATCTCGCTGAGGTAAGTGGACAGTAAAGGATTTTATTATTGATAGAAGAATTTGTTATAAATTATGCTCCATTGGTCCTTTTGTTTTATACCCACCTTTACTTCCGTGGCGGTGAGATAGTGTGATGTCTTTACTGGGCTGGTGTAGCTCATTCCTTATTTAATCATTTCAGATCAGGGAGACGTTGTTCCAGAGCCCGTTCCACAGGAAGACGGCGAAGGGGACGCCTAAAGACTTTATAGTTATATTTATAGTTTTTATTTCGAGTATCTCTCTTAGTTAGTTTGTAATTTCATGTTTTGAGTACGTTTTAGCTATTGTGTAAGGGATGTTAATCAAAATTTTTATTACGCTTCCGCATTTGACATTTTTAATACATATATTTCATTTAAATTTTCGGGGCCGCTACATAAAGCATCTAGCATCTACTCGCCGTCTTCTTGTGGATCAAGCTCAGGAACCAGGTCCCCCTGATCTGAAATGGTTAAATAAGGAATGAGCTACACTAGCCCAGTAAGGACATCACACTATATCATCATCACAGAAGTAAAGGTTGATAAAAAACCAAAAACAACCAATGGAGTACAAATTTTAAACAAATTCATTTATCAATAATAAACCATTTACCCTTTTTCTTGTTCTTGGAGAACCTGTGAAAACAACCTATAAAGATAATAACATCATATAGATCACAATTTCATGCATAATCAGTACCATAAAATACATCATAAATCCGTATTCATTAACAATAACTGATTATCACTGTTTCTCATTTTCACCAGCCCACTAATATTCTTGGGGATCCATAGGAGTGTCCCTGCTACACGTGAACCCTTCTTCTCAACAGTCTTAATTCCAGGGCCATCCCCATACCCCGTCCGGTATGAGCGCCAAGACATTAAACCTCAATACCCCATCCAGTATGAGGTTGAAGCGGGCCATCCCCATACCCTGTCCGGTATGAGCGCTAAATGACCAAGTCTCCATACCCCGTTCGGTATGAGACGACGTTCACGGTAGGGTTTCCTATGAACCCGGTCCGTCCACCATCTCCCAGGATATCTAGTGAGGCTGTTACCTTATCCATTTATCAGATCACATCCCTTCCTATTTTTCCTCAATCTTCGTCACCAAATCAACAGTAGTGAAGTAAGTGATACATGCACTTAAAATCATAGAATAGATAAGCCGGATACCATAATGCATTTAAACTATAAAATAAATCAAACAGGAGTTGACAGAGAATAATGTCTGGTTCGGGCTCCCTTAGCAATCATAATTAATTATGCATATCTATTTAATTTATTCAAACTTCACATCTATGATAGAAAATAGGGTGAGGGGTCCTTACTTGATTCAACGCTGAAAATTGGATTGTCACTTCACCTACGGGCGGTCCCTGAGTTCTCTGAATTTTTTTCTCAGAAACTGAAATGCGCTTACGGTACCTACACATGTCCCAAATAACCTAAAAAATCATACCCAGGGCCTACTCGGCCAATTTTAGAATTTCAGCACGGTGGCTTCGTCGTGCTCCAGTGACAGTGCTGCTGTTCGCGTCGGTGATCCGCCTCGAATTGGCTATTTTCGACCAAATTCAGCCAAACTTGCATCGATTCCCGTGAGAAAACACACTTAGGGCCCTCGGTGGGCTGAAAAAATGTAGAAAACTGAAACTCACCGGCAGTGGAACTCTCTAGTGCGGCGTCTCCTCCGGCTCATGTTACGGTTGGGTGTTTTGCTCCGGTCAACCTGTAGAGGAGGAAACGGTGACCACAACAGTGGAAAAATCACATCGAATGGGAATCGAAAAGGGCCTCGTCGGAGGCAAAAACTGAAACACCCCGCGGCGGCACCGCTGAGCTTCGGCGGCGTTTTTCGGCCAATTGGCGGGTGCTTTCACTCCAATTTTGCATAGGTGCATTTAGAATCAAATTCTGAGCAAAGGGTAGAATTTTTACCTCGTTTGGCGGCCAAAAATTGTTTCGGTGTGGCGGTGGGTGGCAGCTGTCGGCTCCCTGGCAGCTGGGCTATCTTCTCCGGCGAGGGGCTCTGGCGGCTAGGATTAGGGTTTGGGTGTGGATGGGGTTATTTATACCCATCTGCTTTTGATCTAAGCCGTCCATCGCTTTTAATCTGGACCGTCTGATCGCGATTCAATATGGGCCATCTGTGTGCTATTCAATATGGACTGCCCGTGCGCAATGCAATCTAGGCCGTTTGTGCGCGTTTTTGATTTAGGCCATCCGTGGCGCAGGAACGGATCTTAGCCATTTGATCGTGCGCACGCGGATTGCCCACGTGGCTCCCTCCCGCGTCAGCGTCTCTACCACCTAGCGCCATCATCATATCCACATCCTATAATAAATTCCACTAAAAACTTTATAGTGATTTTGCATTACATCAAGTTACAATAACTCTTTAAATTTATAAAATACACACACACACACATATATAATTGTGTGTTTGTGTATGTATTTCTCAAAAAGATTTGATGATATAAAAAGTTAAATAATTGTCGTTACTTTTATTGGGTATGTATCAATTATCAAATCATAACAAATATAAATGAACTCCACTTTATTCACAAAGGTGATCAGTAAATTCATATTTCATTCAATTACAAGATGAAACGAATTAGAAAATAACAAAAATTGATAGAATTTAAAATTTTTTTATTTTAATTTTACATAAAATTAATTTTCATTTCTGAAAAATTATTTTAACATTTTATAATTTAATTAAATATAAATTTATCAATGTTTAATATTTTTTAGATAAATCATTTGCACTTTCACCATTATCTATAAAAGTTGTATTTATTGTTCGGACTATAAACTATACATTCTATATATTAGCATACCCGACACGACCCTTCTGGGCCTTCATTTTTTTGCCACACTTCTTGTCTCATATACAGCAAACATCTGGGACATTTACTCCCCTTCGAACCCTCTATTATCTTGTCTACTCTGTTGACTAATCACTAGTCAGCTGATACACATCACCACGACCAATACAGGTCACACTTACACCACACGAAAGGAAACAACATACAGAAAGATGTTGATTAGTCTCAGTTTAATCTTATTTAATATTTACTCTCTAGTTTTTGGTCATTTGTTGTTTTTAGTATACCACACTACTACCCAGTCCATTCATGACTCCATATTCAACTCTTTTCCTACCCATTCATCATTATTACAATTCTATTATCACCCTCATTTGCTGATTTGATCACTTAATGATATGGGTCACCTGAAAATTCTTCAGTTCATCTATGAGCAATAAGTATGCAAAATCACTGTTAAAATCATACCAGAATCAGTTCCACAACCTCATAAATGGCCACATGCAGCCACACATGCACCACCAGTGAACAGGTTGTAATTTATTTATTTTAATAGTACATTGATTTTAGTTATGCCATTTTATCATTTCACTTTCTGTATTCCCCTTCTAATTTGCTTCAGACTTCATCTATTGGGTCCTCCCTTCTCCTTCCCTTCTGGTTCCCTAGCACCACAGTATGTTATTTATCTTTCAACCCTATTATTCTCCATATTTCCCTTATTTTTACCCCTTTATAGGCCCTTAATCACATCAACTACTTATTGATATATGTGTATCCGATCTCATCGTGTTCCCCTATGAGGTCTACTAGTTGATTTTCACTGATCTGCATAACACAAGTCATATATATCCTTAAACCCCCAAGCTTAACTCAGATTGGAACTAATACCCGCGATACATGAATTAATTATTATCAACACGGTCCTTACTGCAAGACTTCTTTTCTCCCTTACCCAATTGATGATCCTCAGTCTCATCCACCATTTACCTTAGACTTTCCTACTAAGTTATGCACAGGAATATTCTTCACCATCACATCGAAATCATACAAAATGCACTTACAGAATTCGCAAGAAATCCATCATCCACGATATAGGAAATTTATAATATTTATTTCTAATTCAGGTTTCAAGGGTGAATTGATCTTACCTTCCGTTGGATATTAGACCATCTTTTAGCTTAGCCTCCATAGAAATCACCCTCCTATTTCTTCTTCTGTCAGCCTTGTGGTTCTATTTCCCTCTCTCCTTCTCTTCCTCTCTACCACTCTCTCTTCTTCTGTTAGATTGTAGTTGTGATAAATAAACATCCTTCTTGAGGTAATATTTTATTTTACATATTTTACAAAATTTTATTTTCATATATATTTAAAATTTATTTTTCCGGCTCATAATTATAGCTATTAACAATTATAATGAATTATAACAATATGGTAGTAGTTAAAATTTTTGTATTTTAATTAATATTTACAAGTTTAAGTTTCACTGAAGATGTAAAGTTTATATTTTTAATAAAAAGTAAAATTAGTTTTTTTAAATATTAAACATTATAGATTTTGATTTTAAAATCTTTATTATTATTATTCACTGAATGGGGTATGTATGGTGATGCAGTTGGAAGCTAGCACCACCCCTCGCAAGTGCAAACACACTCCTTTAAATTAAGGTACTCTTACTTCTTACAACTTATTTGATTTGCTTCTTATTTATTTATTTTAATTCCTTAATCTTTTAATTTAAATAGTTCTAATAAATGGAGAATATTACTCTCGAATATTTTACTATTGTAACAAATACAGTTTCTTTTTAACAAATTCAGTTCAATTTTAAATTAATTAAGAATAAAATAAGTTAGAAATCTTTCAAGAAAATTTGAGGAAAAGTGAAAGTGAAAGAAAAGAGATAAAAGGGAGAGCAATAGAGAAATGTAGCAATAAAATAGGATATAGTAGAGGAGCTAAGAATTTATAAAGTAAACATAGGATGATATCATTGAAAAAGAGAAAATAGCCCCTAACATCCATTAACATTGGAACATGCATTTCAAGCACAAAAAATGCCCCCATTAAAGTTTGTGACAATTGTTCATTTACCACAATTAAGCACACACTACAATGAAATTTTTAAGAATTTTCATAAATTATCATAAACATGGTGTTTGAATAGTTAAGATTCTTACATTTTTCTTGAAGACAACAAGTCTGAATCTTATTAAAATGTAAAATTTATCTATTTTTAGATGTAATTATATGGATTAATTATGATTTGTTTATAATATTTGATTCAATAGAATCAAAAGATTTAGCTTATGACTGCGTTGGTAGAGATATAGTAATGAAATTGCATTTTGTCCTAAAGAGTCATGTCATATCTAAACGAAAATAATATTCTGTAACGACTAGATTTTTTTAATTAGAATAATTATAATAAGCGAAAAAATCTAAATTAGCATTTTTCTTATATTATTTATTAACATAAATATTAAAGAAGAAGAAATAGAGTTGTATTTTATACTAAAATATTTTTTATTATTTATGCTATCGTTCATGAATGATAAATCTTTTTTCACATAAGAACTCTTCACGAAAGAGGAAAGAAGAAAGGATTAATTTTCTTTTAAAATTCTATTTTGATTCTCGGTCACTAACTCATCATTATATTAATAACTGATGTTATTAATTATTTTTTTATAGTAATTATTTTTCAACTTTTAGTTATCAGAACCAAAAAAAGTATTTTTTTCTCATATATATATATATATATATATTTACTGATTCTCATATACGATACGACAATCATTATCATCATATCCACTTTCTATTATAAATTTTACTGAAGACTTTGTAGTGATTTAGCATTACATCAAGTTACAATGGCCCTTTAAATTTATTAAATGCACACACACACACATATATATCTATGTGTTTTTGTGTGTAGTTCTAAAAAAGATCTAATGATAAGAAAAGTTAAATAACTATAGTTACTTTTACTGGGTATGTATCAATTATCAAATCGTAAGAAAATATAAGTGAATTCCAGTTTATTGATTAAGGTGATCAGAAAATTCTTATTTCATTCAATTAGAGATGAAACGAATTAGAAAATAATAAAAATTGATAGAATTTAAGATTTTTATTTTAGTTTTACATAAAATTAATTTTTATTTCTTAAAAATTATTTTAAAATTTTACAATTTAATTAAATATAAATTTATAAAGTTTTAATATTTTTTAGATAAATCATTTTTACTTTCACCATTATCTATAAAAGTTATATTTATAGTTCGGACTATAAACTATACATTCTATATATTATTATTAATAAGTTGTATTATTATTAGTGGATAAGTAATATATAATTAATAAAATGTATAAATTTATAATTTTTAATAAAAATTTGAAGAATCTCCCTTCTTTCCCACTTCGGCCGAGATACTCGTCTCTTCCTTCCTTCCCCCTATCCCCGAGATATTTGCCGGGATATTTGCCCATGATTCTGTCAGTTTTCCCCCTTGTTCATCCTGTAACCATCTGCTCATTGAAGTAGGATTCCCTTGGGGATTTGCGCGGAGAGACTCATCCCACCCCTGCTGCAGCGGCGTCGCACTAGAATGGATGTGGAGTTTGCATAAAGATTTGAATGCCCCACCCGACTGCACAGGAAGCAAAATAAAGGCTAGTGTTCATACTTGAAGATTGCAAATGTTGATTCTCCATTTCTTAGGTTGAGCCTATTTCTTCTG
Organism: Carica papaya; assembly: GCF_054855325.1. Classification (NCBI taxonomy): domain Eukaryota; kingdom Viridiplantae; phylum Streptophyta; class Magnoliopsida; order Brassicales; family Caricaceae; genus Carica; species Carica papaya. Next base: position 18,370,730 of record NC_142317.1, read on the forward strand.
AACAGAGGCTTTTAGACATCAATGGCCGCCCAAACACACAGACAACCCCCCATCCAAGCCATAAAAGATGAACGCGTGTCATAGTCCACAAAGCCCCCCAATTGGTTCCCAAACTGCCTATCCATTGTCTCTGATACCCAACCTGGTGGGAGTGAGTAAATCTGTACCCAAAAGAGGCTCATGTCAATGGCTACTTTAATTGGATGTTTTCCCTCTCTAAGGTGGTGCACAACCAACAAGTGGTTGTAAAAAGTCCATGACCCTCTGTTGAGCACTCTTTGGATATCCACTTCGTATAAAAATCTATAGAAGTAACGACCAAAACTAAGATCTATAATATTTACTCCCCATATCGGCCTCCATAGGTCTGCTAGTGTATTCTTCATCGATTCAAACTTCACAACCGCTTCTATCAAGAATCTTCTTATAAAACATAGATAATACGACTCTTGTTTTTTAGGGACAAGTTCAATTAAGTCCCAGCTCCCATCCTCCTCCTCTACGATCGACAATGATGCCACGCCATCCACCATATCCATCGCTCACTCTTTACGTGCCAATTGATAGACTATTGAGAGAAACAACAATAACTTATCTATGGTGAAAAAAGGTCTGACTGCTGGAAACAATAACTCTTACAACCAAACAAAGCAAATAGAGAATAGGGTCATCTAACACTGACTTGGTACTAGACCAAGTCAATTTTTATTGACATTCAATTTACATTTGTAAGTTTCAAGAAATTGCTGCAAGAGCTGTTGAAGTTGCTGAAAGACATATATTAAGAGATAAGTGGCCTTAATACTATAACACGAAAAGAGGAAGGTTCATTGGGAAACAAGCACAGTTATTCCAAACATGGTCAATTGCTGGATACCTGGTGGCTAAGCTTCTACTTACAGACCCAAGTACAGCTAAGATTCTGATAACTAAAGAGGATTTTGAGCATGTCAATGCCTTCTCTTGCATGATAGGTGCTAACTCCAAGAGAAAGCGTGGTCAGAAGAACTCCTAAAAGACTTATGTAATATAAGATTCTAAAACTGCTTTCACACAAGGATAGGTAACTTCAATTTGTGCCTCAACTTAAATGTATAAAGGTGATGATAATAGTGGTTTATGTTTCATTTTATTTAGGGGTTAAAGCTTTTGAGTAGTGATTCGGGTATGATAGGATCTTAATGTAAAGATGATTTGTTGATTTAGCATTAGCTTGAAACATCTTCCTATATTGGAGATTAAACAAATTGTTTCCTGTTTACAAACTTTAGATCATATACATAGTAGCATTCTTTTAAAAAGTTCACTGTAAATCAAGAATACCCTTACATTATTTGAACTCCATTTTTCGATTATGACGCTTTTTATATCTTGTAAATCATTTTGGATTTGTTATGGTATTTTTCTGTCTCATAAATCATCACCATGTCATCTAAATTAATGCTTGACAATAGTACTTTTTAATACATTTCCTATGTTGATTCCAGATCAGTTAAAAAAAATTCAACTGGTATGTAAAGCATTGTCTCATAGAGTGATTAGAGAATGATGACAAGATATTTCTTGCAAACTCATATTTTTATTCATTACATATTTTTGCATTACTACAAACTTGTAAGTTTTTAATTCTTATCATGAGCTCATAAAGGAAACTAAACATATAGCATTCAACAACTTTTGCTTCATCTGGTTCTAGCATTAGCCACAATCCTTCTCTCAAACTGTACCACAAAAAATAAATATATTTCCAACAACAATAGAAATTAACCTCATATATATGTATATATTTTTAATTTGTAAGTGAAGACATTACATAGAAAGTTTTAGGTTGTGGGTCAAATTACACTACTCATTGAGAAACTATATTGTAAAAATAGACAGAGTATAGTATAGTATTAGAAGTTAAAATATTTGTATATGTATCTAATTGTCCCATTTGCTTTAATTTCTAAACAAACTTCATCATTTTCTTAAGAAATTTAATTGCTACATTTCTCCTATATTTTATAATTTAAAAATATATCACAATTTTAATATTTAAGCTCTTTTGTTTATGTTTTTTGAGAATTGAATTCTAATTGATCTTCCTATATATGAAGGATTGTGAAATAAAATTTCATTCAATGAATTCAAGTGAAAAATATAAGTGGTCAAAAAATAAAATTAATGAATATATACCTAATTCAATATGTAAAGGATTACTAGTAATTACACAAATGGTAAAAATTGAATCAAATGAATAAGATAGATTTAATACCACTTAATGTAAGTACACGTATATACTTTTGGACATATTTAATTTAGATTGTACTTTTATATTTTTTTGTTATTTAGGGTAAAGAGGTAATTTCATTAAAAGTCAAATATGTGATTTGAGTTAGTTCACAGTTTGAAACTTAGGAATCGTTGGAAGAATATGACTCCTTATAACGAATCTATTTTATAATTACTACCTAATTGAGCGTTATGCATTAGGTAAAAAAATAGAACTTAACTCTATGACGCCTCTAGTCTAATTCTTGTTTTCCTATTTCATTTCCTTATGTGTTTCCTCCTCTTTCTCCCAATTATTTTCTAACTCTTCTTAGCATTGTATGGAAGGCTTTGTCGTTCCCCTACTTGCTGGAGTGAAGTCAGGAACCAACACCACTTAAGACTAGACTTCATTCAGAAGACCATTCAAATGGTTGCAATCATCCGCAAGAAGTTAGCAACTGCCCAAAGCCATCAAAAGAGCTACGACGATAATCGTAGGCGACCCTTGAAATTTGCCGTAAGAGATCAAGTTTTCCTAAATCTACCCCTACAAAGGCAAGATGCAGTTTGGAAAGAGAGGGAGTTGAGCCCTCGTTATGTGGGACCTTTTTTTATTATCGAAGGCATTGGACCCATGGCATACCACCTTACTCTATTTTGAGAGTTCGCGGGTCTCCATGATGTCTTGATGTTTAACAAGTACCACCTTGATCCTTCTCGTGTTATTCCTCGTGATGAGGTGAAGGTACAAGCTAATATGACCTATGAGGAGGTTCCCGTGGAAATCCTCAGGTGGACCGATAAGATCTTACGTAACAAGACAATACCCATGGTGAAGGTACGATGGCAAAATAATACCCCGAAAGAAGTGACATAGGAGTTGGAGGATGACATGAGGAAAAAGTATCCAGACTTATTCGAGACAAATTTGGAGACCAAATTTGTTTAAGGTGGGAGGGATGTAACACCCAGCCTATCACTATGCTAAAATAATTTGGAAATCCTACTTATTCGGGCATTTGGCCGTGTTAACCTTAATTAATTTACACAGCTTGATATTTATCAAAATTCATAATTTTGGTTGATTTTTATTTTTATTTAATTTTATTTTAATTAATTTTATGTTATTTCATTTTAAATAATTTTATTTGAACCCATTTAAATTAAATAGAAAAATTGAGAAAAAATCAGAAAACGAGAAATCAGGAAGAAAATCTTGCAAGAAAAATCCCACGAGAAGGCTGAATGCCTGCGTGGGTGCTGGGCACAATACTCGCATGCATGTACACACAATGGCCACCGGACTTGCGCACAGCATGCACCTGCCATCTGCACGCATGCAAGCAAGGGACATACATCTAGCGTGCACTTCCAGTCCATGAGCACGACATGAGGTCAGGACTTGTTTAAGCATCCTATCGCGCATAGGCAAGCTGTCTTGATGTCACCTCATGCGGAGACAGGCACCGCACACTATGTGCGCACTGTCTGTCCAGTAGGCCTACGCGGATAGGCCCTGTGCGCCTTGGGCCTACCGACGAGACGCCTAGCGCGCCAAGGCCCTGCGCATGCACATTCTAGCCCCTGTGCACGGCAGGATACTTGTGCGCCTAAAGGTTAGCCTGTAGCGCACCGGCCAGAGCATTGCCACTTCAGGCTATACACCGTTGCTTCCTTGGGTGGCGCACCGCCACCACCGACGGAGGAGGCCCTCCTTCCTTATTTTTTCATGTCGAACATCTTTTTCTCCTCTCTCTTCACCAAAATTTTCCACTTGGCACGAATCTAACAATTTCAATATTCTATAAATTTCCCTCGCCGCTCCCTTACTTTCCACACTTTCATTCATCCATTTTTCAAAGTTTAGAGAGAGAGAAAAAGATAGTAGTCTAGTGAAAGAAGAAGAAAAAGAAAGGAGAACAGTGAGGGAGAAAACATCAAGATTTTTGTAAGGAATCTAGTATTTTTTTTCGACGTCTTAAAGAGCATTTTTAGATAAACTAATTTAATATGATTGTTATGTTGCATGTTTTGTATGCCTTTGTATTCAGATGAGTCAAATTGTTCTTGTTTTTGAGCATGCTATGTGAATTGCAGATATTTGATGAATTTATATGTAATAAATATAACATGTAAGCAGTGAAAGTAAAAAGTATGAATGAAAAAAAAAAGAAAAAAGCAGAATGAAGCCTATATGGTCCGAAGTGTATATGTATTGACATGTATGTTGCATCAGGTGTCTTGTTGGGCTTTTTATCTCTGAGGGGTATCTGTTCTCCTTGCCCTTTGGGGTATCTATTTTCCCCTCTCCTATTTGGTCTTGAAAGATGTAAGAGTACCGCTCCCAGTGAAGGACGACATACCCTCTCACGAGAGTGGTGTCACACTATCTGTAGGGATCACCCGTGGCTAAATAATGTCATGGTTATAGATATTTGTTAGGGCTATTATGGCTGATACGACTGTGGTCATAGATCGTACCATGGTTTGGCAAGTTGGAAATGAGCCTGAACAAATTGTCATATCTAAATTTTGATCTAGTCATTTCACTTAGGTAGTTGGAAATTTGTATATACCCTCAAAGACGGAAGTTGTAACGACTTTGCAAAGCATGACATAAAAATATGAGCATTTCATGATTTATTTAATTTTCTCTATTATCTTGCATGATGTATATTTGGTTGTCTGTATTAACATATCGTTTTCTTAACAAATAAATAGTTCTTCATAATGTGAGATAAGTAAATGAGAAAGTTAAAAGGTAAGATAAAATAATTAACTTTGAAATCTTACGATGTTAATTTAATAATATTTTCTTTACTGAATATATGGAACTCACTCTTTTCATGCCCCCCTAAATGAGGAAGATAGTGAGGAACCGCATGCTAACTTACCCTTGGAAGTCTACCAGGATCCCGTGGATCCATAAGCCTGAATGCATGACTGTTCCTGTACTCTGATGAGTCCAGTAACATAGTGAAAGAAGTGACTCTTATTTTTTGTATTTTATAGCCACTTCTAACCTCAGTATATATATGTATTAGAAACTAAATATATTTGTAAGGGATTTGTAATGGTTTTGTTCCATTGCATAAACTCTTATCATGCACTCGTTATTTTGAATCTGTATCTGACACCCATTTGCCTTAATTAGCACTTGGGATGTCACACTCAGAATTTCTCAAATTATACCTTCTTTTGCCAAGTTGAGCATTCAAAAAAAATCACCTTAAATCCTTATCTATATGTTAGCCTCAATGAAACAACAAGGAATTCTAATGAGATCTCGCTTCTAAAAGCTCAAAAGTAAGCACATAGAAGAAGGAATTGTGCACTTTTAATGGAGACCAAGTAACTATAATCAATTAGCCACTTAAACGTGTATTAGGAACAAAAGTACAATTGAAAAATAGAATATAATGAACAAGAAAAAATTATAGACTTAAAGTGTAAGGGATCTAATCAATCCCGATGGATATAACCAGAAGGTTTTTCCTAGTTATACGACCTCAATGATGGTTATGCTCTATAACTGGTCAAGTTTTCCTATACAACATTTATGCAAAATTATGGGATGCAAAACAAAAAAGTAAATGTGAAGCAAACAGTTTTTGCTCATGGATGTGAGTTAATCTTCCCTTTCTTATGCAACAGATTGGGAAAGTCATATTTGGGAAAATTTTAATTGGGGTTTTCATCAACTAGTGATCCCTGGATTTCATCCAAATGTTCTAGGTCATTGTTGTCCCAAAGTAGCCAATGACATGATGAGAAGGAAGTTAGGGCTCGCCAGCTAGTTGAGCATCTGGCCATCATAGCTAGGTGGCTAGGAAACCACCACAAGTGTTGTTAGTGTCATTAAATCAAAGCCCAAGCCGAAGGACACTTGTTCATCGGTTCAGCTGTTCGCAGGATGGTTGTTTGTAGGCTACCATGCTGTGTCATTTGCAAGCTCACAAGCAAGACATGTGATTCCTTCTTGTTTGTTCGCGACAAGAACACTTGTAGGTTGACACGCACTTTCCCATTGCATGTCTACGAATTGACAAGCATGCGAGGTGGTATGCCTGCGGGTTGACGTGCTTGCAGGCTAGGGAATTTTAAAATATCGCAATTATTTTGATATCGTTTAGGGGAAAATAAATTTTATTTTATAATACATTATTTTAAATTCAAACATTGTGACACCCTAGAACCTCTTAATATTTAATGGCGGTTGTCATGTCCACTGGACAATGTGCGTGGCTCTGCGCGTGTGGTCACTTAGTGACCGATTGATGGACGGGTTATCTAGTCCGTCCATCATGTCTGCCCAGCCAGGTTTGTATGGCCACCATGTGGCATGCACACACACCGTATGTAGGTGGCCAGATGACAACTTGGCCGATCAATAGCCACCGAACGCCCATACAATCTAACAACCCCCGTTTTCCTAAAGAATCTATTTAAAGACCCTCCCCCTTCTTTTTACTTCATACATTTCTTCTTCCTTATTTTCTAGAGAGAATTTAGGAAAAATTTGTAGGATAGTCAAGGGGGATTAAGAGTTCCAATTTCTTCATATGGTTCACGAGTCCCCAAGCAATTTTTTGATCTTTCTCCATTAGGATTTCAAAAAATTTAAAGGTTTCAATAAAAAATTTCTTAATATTTTCTGAAACATTCTAAGCAAATTTTTAGATATTTAATTTATCACTATCGATTGATCTTGATGCATGAAATGAACATTGTTTATTGATAACTAATATATATTGGTAGCTTTATTTAAAAATGAAAATGCATGTTTAGATCGAACTTCAATGATACATGATGTTATTTGGCCCTTTGCCTTACCATTTAGTGATGGTGGAGAGAGTTATTCTATTGAGACACAGCACGAGAAGTGACTCGACGATGAAGTCCAGGTATAAAGGCCTATTTAGGTCAAAATAGGTTGTTGGACCCCTTTTAGTTCTAAATTCATAATTATTTGTGAATCAGAATCAATAAAGAAAAGAGGAAAAAATTAAAAATTCATTTGACCGTTATAACTTGGGGGGTTTTTGTTTCTGTATCTGTATCTGATTTGAATCTGTTGGTGAACCACTCCCTGTGAATTATAGTAGTGTTCACATTAAGGAAAGTAGATTCAGGACTGATTGTAGGGGCCATAATGGCGAAGTACGACCGTGGTCATTAGTTCTTATCTGTTGCATAGTCATTAGTTTTATCTCTAAACTATCTGATATTGAAATGAATTTGTTTATCCATTCACAATGATAGTTGGGGATCTCTTATGCCCCCAGTTAATATAAGTTAAAGCAGCTTCGCATAAAGATATGTAAAAGACGTAAACAAATTAAGCATTTGACGACATAGCTAGGACAGTTGATTAATTTCCCATGCTTTAATAGTTTTCCGTGAATAGAATATGTTTCTCACTATTCCATCATGACATTGCCATGCATTTAGTTGGTTCAACTAGTTTTTGTTACATTGCCCCATCGTATCTTTGACTATTTTAAGTTGCACTACTCCATTTTTATTTTTTACTATGATTTGAATATCGATGTTTTTGTTTTAATTTGAAACAAAAGTAAATATTTTCTCAACATTTCGAATGAACATGTTCTATTACAAGTCTAAGAGGTAAGTCACTGTTTCTATTATAATGACATGTTTTGAAAATAAATAACCTTTAAAACATTTGTAGTGTAATTTAAATACTATTTTCTTTACTGAATTTATTGGAATCACCCAAATCCATGTCCCCTCTCAGATGATGTCGAAAGTGACAATTTGCTCACTAAGTTGCCCATTAAAGCTTGCTTGGATCCGTTCTCGGATCTTTAGAAGGATTTTGAGTGCATTATCTATCCACACTGTAATGAGACACCCTTGTAATGGAAGAAGTGGCTCTTCATAAACTTTTGTGTATATATGTATTTTGGCAGCCACCTTCTTGGCCTCGATTGTAAAATTTGAAACTTAAATTTTTGTAAGGGATGATATTTTTTTATGTCTATATATTGATATTTTATGCACTCCTATCTGTTTTGTTATTAGGCATCCTTTACCCCACCAAGTATCGAGATTTCATACCATCATCGTGCACATGCAGCTCGCACGCAGAACAGTGCACGCACTTGCACCACACATTCGTAGTGCGCTCATGATTCCCGCAGGATTTTCTCTGCCATTGTTTCTCCATTTTTTTCTAAAATTAAAATTTAGTTATAAAATCACATAAATAAAATGATTTTAAGTAAATCCTTAAAATATGTGGAATTAAAACATCAAATTAAGTAGTTAATGGCCTTAGGAGCTTAATAAAAAGAGTTTTACACAACATTTGAGCACGAAGTGCTGACTACGACAGTTCTTTTGGTTCTCTCTACTAATGGTCTCCTTTAAGTCATTTGTCCTACATTAAAGAAAGGAAGACAACGAGTTGGTTGACTAGTTTCAAGAAAGAGGAAATCTCCTAAGTTTTCTAGAGTTGTTTCCTAAACCATAGCCTCAGTGTAAGGGATTTTTTTACGTAATTGCTCTGATACCATTTGTGACATCCCAAATACTAAATGTAACACAAGGGAGCGAGATATAAAAATAGATTATGACTACTTTAAAAATAGTTTAAATGCTATGAAATAATTTTTTTATAAATCCCTTACAAAATAAAATTTGAGTTCCAAATTTTACATCATTCAGGTCGAAAGTGCCCCACATGAATGGGATGTATGCACAGGTGCACATCCAACCAACTACATGCATGCACATATGTGCAGCTTGCAGGGACACACTAGAGCAGAGATTTTTCCCATGGTTCCCGTGGGATTTTCCCAGTTGTTTTTTCTCCATTTTTCCTGAAAATTAAAATTTAGTTATAAAATCATGTAAATAAAATAATTTTTATGTAAATTCTAAAAATATGTGGAACTGAAACGTAAAATAGGAGTTTTACGCAACCACATTTAAGCACGAAGGTGCTGGGGTGTTGCAGGGACAGACTTGAAGGGCTAAAAGTTGCTTAAAGAAAGGTCTAAACTAGATCCAACTAGGCTTGGAGATCCAAGGCAAGATAAAAGAGTGGGCTTGAGGCCCATTAAGAAATCGATGGGCTTGAAGAACTGCTAAGAGGGATGGAAGAACAACCCTTTATCCAAGAAAATATGGGTTCAAGGCCTTTTCAGCCAAGGCAGCATTCAACGAAAGAGAAGGCCTAAAAGAGGCTAATTGGCCTTGAATAGAATGATTGACCCATTCTCGGGTCCTCAACATTTCCCCATCTAGACTCCAACCTTGGCCATCTATTGGCTATGGGGACCATAGATTGACCTGACATGTATCCTCTCTCGTTAGAGGAAACATCGATCATCATAGAGAGCGATTCACCAACACTTATTCAAAGGAGGGAGAAATAAAAATCCCTCAGCGATAATAGTTGAATAGAATTTTCCATTCTTTCCACTTTTTTATTTCATGCTCACAACAATTTCATTTTCATTTTCATATTCATACTACTTGTTCAATGCAACCATTTCTAACTCTGAAAGGATTCCATAACTTATCTGGCCTGTAGGCCCCTTTTTAACATATTTTGCCTAAAGGCCCATGTCTGGCCCAAAGACCTATCTTACCCAGACTTGACTTTTGGTTCATTCTCTTGAACCAAGGTCCACTAGAATAACCACCTATCTTATATAGACCAAACCCGCATGCAATTTAAAATCATCATATTTTAATGCGTCATGTTTACTATTTTCATAAATAAACAATACCAAACATTAATCCTTATAGGAATTCATGCATCATAGTCATACACACTATCATGTATCGTACCTCACGTCCAAAACCCAGTAGGGGTTCAACAATATATTCAGTCAACTTGCCAATTATACTCAGATTTAGCTATTGGGTTATTCTTTAAACCTGGAGCTCCTAAAAACAACCTTCTTTACCATTACTAATGGTAAGACAAAGGGTTAATACCACATGTATCTCAAATCATCATTATAACACATTTATCGTGAAAAAATAAAATACCAAACAAGCATAGAAATCCATTTCAACAAATATCTTGTAACACCTTGCTTGTCACTGTGCTTAATTAATTTAGAGAACCCTGTTTATTCGGTCCTTTCGGCCACATTAAACTCATTTAAATTACTCTGCATATTATTTATCGTAAAACATAAATCTTGTTGATTTTTATTATTTTGATTTTATTTAATCTTATTTTATTTTAATTAATTTAATTTAATTTTAATTTAATTGCATTTATGTTATTTATGTAAAAAATTGGAAAATTCAGAAAAATGGCAAAACTGGAAAAAAAGAATTCCCATTAGCAAGAAAAGCTGCCCGCAGGGGATACTTGCTCATTGTGCACGCACACACGTCCCATCTGCACGCACGGTGTAGGGTCTGACTCTATTCGTGTTTTGTTGTGCGCAGGTGTGCCGTCCGCACGTCGTCCAGAAAGAAGGCCTGTGTAGATAAGCCCCTGTGTGCCTGGGGCCTGCACGCAGTAAGCTTGCGCGTGTGACACCTAACGTCCCTAGGCCCTACACGTGCATAGGCTAGCCCCTGCGTGTGCGGCAGGTGACCTGTGTGCCTGCAAGCAAGCCTGCAGCACGCCAAGCGGGCCACTACCAACTCAGGCATGTGTCACCATTGCCTCGGGTGACACGTTGCCACCACTTCTGGGGGAGGCGTTCTTCCCTTATTTTTTGTGTCAATAATCTTTTTTCTCTCTATTTTCACTAGATTTTGCCACTTGGTACGAATCCAACGATTCCAAATTTCTGTAAATAGCTTTTCCCTTCCCACTCTTCCCCACACTTCCATTCTTCCATTTTTCAAGACTTAGAGAGAGAAAGAGAGAGAAGGTGGGAAAGAAAAGAAGAACAGTGAAGTAAAAAATATCAAGGCTTCAATAAGGAATTTAGTATTTATTTTAATATCTTAAGCAGTATTTTAAGATAAAGAAAAATTATTAAATTATGATAATTATGAGTTTGCATTTTTTGCATACTTGTGTGTTTTTAGGTCTTATAAGCTGAATTGTTTTTGTTTTCAAGCATACTATGTGATTTATAAACACTTGATGTTTTGCGTGTAAGAAAATTAATATGAACTCGATATTGTTATCTGAAAAGATAAAAGAAACAAAAAAAAAGTTGAATGAAGCATGAACGGTCACAAGTATGTATCTATATTGACATATAATGCATCAAGTGTCTCGTTAGGCTTTTTATCTATGAGAGGTATCTATTCCCCTCACCCATCTTGTCTAAAAAGACATTTTAGATCACCTAAAATTGATCACATTGTAACACAATAACAAATGTGAGGATAAGATTATGAAGAAATTATATTGTGGTGAAGAAATTAATAAAGTTAATTTTATATAAAAAAACTATTTTATTGTTTTCTATCTAAATATTTCATCATAAATATAAATCATAGAATTAAAGAAAGATTAAAAGAAAAGCCAAAAAATCAAGAAAGAAAAAAAAAATAGAAGTGTCATAATCTATTTTTAAACTCATGTAATCAAATATTTCAGAGTTTTAACATTATTTTTCATTCTAAAGTATGTAATCTTCAAAAGAATTATTATAAGATTATACTTAAATAATATCTAAATATAGAGAATTCAATAGTTACTAGGAGTCAAAATTTAGAGATTTCTTTCTACATTAGTCTTTAAAATTTAAAATTTAAAAATTAAAGAGATAGAGATCATATTTTCATTATTTTGAACTTATGTAATCAAATATTGTAGAGTTTTAATATTATTTTCGTTATGTTATCTATAAAAAAACTATTATAATAGTAGACTTAAAGAATATCTAAATTTAGAGAATTGAATGCTTATTAGAAGTCAAAGTTTAGAGATTTCTTTTCTTCATTAGTCTTTAAAATTTAAAAATTTGATTACTACTTAAGCAATTAAAGAGATAAAAATTTTCTTTTCAAAAAGTAAATATATAATTATATAATTATATTTAAGAAGATGTTATTAGTTTCTACCTTAATTATTAAAAGTAAAAATATTGATTATGCCTCAATTATCAATAACTATTTTGTAATCTCTATTTAATTTAGGGATTTCATTGCCATCTTCAACAGTTCTGATGGTTCCTCCTTTACTTTAAAGGAGGATGTCGGGCTGCAAGAGAAGAGGGAGAGGAAGAAAATTTGCAGCTATTTGAAATCACTTTATCAGACATGGATAAAGAAGGATGTTTTCTTGATTTTAAATAGATGTAACGGTTAACCCTCACGGGAAAGGAATGTAAACACTGCACTTGGATGTACTTATTTTTATTTGGCGATAGAAGTTTATTCTATTTTTTGTGTTAAGAATGTATCTTACGGTACCCCAACTCCCTATGCAGGTATGGGTTGTTACAGCTCTTACCCAATCATTTTGAATAGGAGGATCGAACCACTCAGCTCCTCTACATGATCCACTCGATGGAACAAGAGGTTTAATACTTAATATTTGATATATTTTTCTCTTATTAGTTTACCGATCATGCATATATATCGATGTCGTTGATTGATTTGCATTCAATTTTTGTTAAAGAGATATGGTAGATCACCTTCTTGCAGCAATGTATGAAATGAAAGGAGATTTTAGTTGCGATCCTAATTATTTCTATGATCTGCTTTCCACCTTCATGGCTGAATCTGAAATCACCTTATCATACATGGATAAAGCTTTGTATTTATACATAATATATATCTCGATATAGATTTGAGTAGTTATTAACTATATTTGATTAATTGATGGGTTTTAGTTATTCGGTCTTTTTATCTTAATTTGCAAGGAAAAAGTATCTGATGTGGATTTTCCTATGATTTGTGCACTTTGAATCAAGATTAAAAGAGCCTCCTCAAGGTATATAAGTAATATTAATCATCATAGCTCAAAACTCTTTAATTGGGAGTATGTGTGTTATTATTGATCTTATAATATATATTTAATAATAAAAATTCTCAAATATAATTTTTGCTAGTAAAAATTCGTACATTTATATAGTTAAATGATATATCATGATATGTATAGTCTGATTTGAACTCATACTCTTATAGATATTGTAACAACCCCGGAAATCCAAAAGGAAATATATAATAATTTAATTGTAGAAGCGAAATAAAAGGTTAAGGTTTACATCCCTTACACAATAACTTAAAAGTACTAAACAAACATTACGAAATGAATTCTCTGAAAGAAACACGAGAAATAAGAAAAGTAATGGAAAATAGAAAGTATCTAGCATCTACTCGCAATCTTCTTACGGATTGGGCTCTGAAACCTGGTCATCTTGATCTGAAATGGTTAAATAAAGGATGAGCTACACTAGCCCAGTAAGGATATCACACTATATCACAGGCCAAAAAAATAAAGGTTGGTAGAAAATCAAAATAACTAATGGATAAATTTAGCAAATTTGTTTATCAATCATAAAATCATTTACCGTTCACTTACCATTGTGGAATTTATGAAAATAACCTATAGAGACAATAATACCATATAGATCATAACTTCATGCACAATCAGCAACATAGAACATATCATAAATTCATATTCATTAATAATAAACCAAATCATAACGGTTTCTCATTTTACCAGTTTACTAGTATCCATGGGGGTTCATAGGAGTGTCCCCGCTACATGTGAACCCTTTTCCTTAACAATCTCAATTACAGGGCCGTCTCCATACCCCGTCCGGTATGAGTGCCAAATTACCAAGTCTCCATACCCTGTCCGGTATGAGACAATGTTCACAGTAGGGTTCCCTATGTACCTAGTCTGTCCACCATCTCCCAGAATATCTAGTAAGGTTGTTATTCTATCTGTTTATTTGATCACACCCCTTTCCTGTTTTTCCTTAGTCTCCATTACCAAATCAAACATAATCACATAAATAAATAAACATGTATCCGATAATGCAATCATGTCTCAAATACAAAAATCAAATAGGGGTCAAGTATGGCAGTAATACATGCATTTAAACCATAAAATAGACAAAGTAGATACTATCATACTTTTAGATTGTAAAATAAATCACAGAGAACAATGTCCGGTTCGGGCTCCATTAGTGATACGTAATTAATTATGCATATCTATTTAATTTATACAAAATATCATATTATTCTTTATTTAAACTTCAATTCTATGATAGTAAATAGGGTGAGGGGTCCTTAATTGATTTGACGCTGAAAAGCTAAATGGTTTACTGTGCCTACGGGCGGTCCCTAGGTTCCTTGAATCTTTTTTCGGGAACTGAAACCCGCTTGTAGCACCTACAAATGTCCTAAATAAACCAAAATTAGTCCCAGGGCCTACTCAGCCAATTTTAAAAATCTGGCACAGCGGCGGTCCGCCTTGGGTCGGCCGTTTTTAACTATTTTTCAGCTAAATTCAATCGATTTTCATCGATTCCTGCGAGCACACACGCTAAAGAGCCTCGGGGGGCCGAAAAAATAAGAAAAACTGAAACTCACCTACGGCGGGGCTCTCCAGTGCGGCAGCTCCTCCGGCTCACATTGCGGTTGGATGTTTCGCTTCGGTCAACCTATAGAGAAGAAAACGGTGATCACAATGGTGGAAAAATTACACAAAATGGGAATCGGGAAGGGCCCCATCAGAGGTGATTTGTGAAATTTACTGCGATGTCGTTGCCGGGCTTTGACGGTATTTTCCAGCCAATTGGCCAGTTCTTTCACTCCAATTTAGCCATGGGTGGGTTTAAAATTGAATTTCGTACAAAAAGAAAAAATTTTACCTTTTTGGGTAGTCGGAAAGGGTTCCGGTGCAGTGGCGGGTGGCGGCAGTCGGCTCCCCGGCAGGCTGAGTTGTCTTCTCCCGCGAGGGTTTTGGGCAGCTAGGGTTAGGGTTTGGGTGCGAATGGGGTTATTTATACCCATTTCCTTTTGATCTAGGCCGTCCATCACTTTTGATTTAGACTGTCCAATCGTGATTAAATAGGGGAATGAATATGGCCATTTATCGCGATCAAATCTGGGCCATCCGTGCGCGCAGGAACGGACCTCAGCCGTTTGATCACGTGCACGCGGATTGCCCACGTGGCTCCCCCCACATGGCCTCCCACGTCAGCGCCTCTACCACTTGGTGCATCCTGGTTGATTGGGGCTGCTGACCAAGCGTCTGACGTAGTACATTTTTTCTAAATTATATTTTGACCCCAGTTTCTGATTTTTCTTTCAAAAATACTCCCAGACCCAAATTTTCGCCCTTTTTTCCCAAAATTGATTTTAATTTAATCCTTTATCAATTTAATCAATTTTTTTCATTAAATTAAAATAAAACAAGATATAATAAAATAAATTGAATAATTAAAAACAGTACATTTATTAATAAAATATAAAAAAAGAAATTTTAGGTGGGTGTTACAGATATGGATAAAAGTACTTAGATATCTACCCAAAAGATAAATAATTATTAATGTAATTAACTATATATGTGTATACTTAATTAATTAAATAATTAGTTTAATAGTTGATGTGTTTATTCTTTTATAAGAGATTATAAGTTCAAGTCAGATTGTATTTTTATGTGTGTCATCATTTGAAAGTTATTTGTATTATTTTGTAATTACTGTATATCACTTGACTAATCTCGAGTCAAACTGTATTTTTATGTGTATTCTTACGTAGAGATTATTTGTATTGTATTATGATTATCCATATCACTTAATTAATAGATGTACCAAGTTTTTATTTTTTAAAAAATAATTAGCTGATATTAATTGCAGCCTTTGCGCTTGTCAAATGGAAATGTGAGGAATTCGCGAAGGCATTTCATAAAAAGAGTAAGGAAGGGTAAGCTTTTATATGGAATTGACGTCATAAATCAATTAAGAATCTTTATACATTCATGTAATAAATGAACATTATACTTATTTTTTGTTGCAGATATTACTAATATATCTCGTTACTGAGTTTTTTTTTTTAAATTTCTTTTTTTGAAAAAAAAAGTGCATGGAAGCATTAGATGCAATCAAACATGAATTCTCATTAGTGAAGGAAAAAATGAAAATCTTTCTTAAGGTAATATTTTATTTTATATATTCTATAAAATTTTATTTTCATATATATTTGTTTTCTTTTGGACTTTGTGAAAATTTTAACTGAATTTAAATTTGCATACTTATACAGCATGAGTTTTACTTCATTGGAAATCTGTTTTGCCTGCTGCATAATTATAGCTATTGATAATTATAATGAATTATAACAAAATGATAGTAGTTAAAACTCTTATGTTCTATTTAAAATTTATGAGTTTAATTTCTATTAAAAATATGGAATATTTTATACTGTATAAGTCTGTAAATTTAAATTCAATTAAAATTTTTACGAAATCTAGAAGAAGAAAATGTATATATGAAAATAAATTTTATAAAATATATAAAATATAATTTTACCCCAAGAATGATTTTTATTTTTTCCTTCATTATTGAGAATTCATGTTTGGTTGCATTCACTTCCTATGCACCTTTACAAAAAAAAAATTAAAAAATAAAAAAAAAAACTCAATAAAAAATATATAAATAATATGTACAATAAAAAATAAATATGAAATTCATTTACTATATTCACTAATTGATCTTATTTATTACGTCATCAATTATGTATGAAAGTTTACCCTTCCTTACTCTTTTCATCACATGCCTTGACAAGTGTGTGTATATATATATATAAACATATAATTCATACATATGTTGGTGTATGAGCAATCATATGTGGCATAGATCATATGTGGCACCAATAGGCATGAAATTCATTTGTGATCGATGGTTGTGTTTACTCACTGAGTTTTGTCCCGGCATCAATCTTCACGTCCTCTGTCAAAGGCTACCAGATAATAGCTTCAATGAAGCTGTTGCCTGGTATGTATGTATAAAAGCATTAATTATGTGTATGTATAAAAATATATTATAAGATTATATGAATTGTTAATTTATTATTATAATATTCAGCGCAATTAGTATCGCGATATATGTACATACATTATCTATATACACACGCACACACATATATATTGATAAATTAAGAGGGTTATATATATATGTAGACACAAACATTTTATATTTACATATTTTCCAATTATAAGTATCTTCTTTGAAGTTTCTAACCTTTCCCCTTTGTACCTTCTTGATTCTATCATATTTCTCTATAAATATATATTTGTGTATATATAGATACCATCTTCATTTTCATCTTTATTAATTAATAAAATCTTTTTTTCATATTTTAATTTGTTCCCAAAATGTTAAAGTATAAGAGCCAAATTAAAATATGAAGGAATTTGGTTTACAAGTTCACAAACTTGTCTATATATTAATAAATTAAATATATTATATATTTTTAGTAATTCGGATAATATTACAAGAGATAATTATATTTCAATAGTATATTAAACATATTCTTAAATATATTAAATAGAATAAAGTATTAAAATTTTCAACAAGCTATTCGCATAACTTAGTTGTAACGACCCAGAACTTAAAAAGAAAATAAATAATAAATTTGAATGCGGAAACGAAATAATAGCGTTAGGATTTATATTCCGTACACAATAATTCAGAGTACCCAATAAGCCTATTGGAATGACCCTTTTAAAAGAACAACGAAAAATCAAAGAAATGAATAGAAAGTAAACAATTGAACATCCTATTAACAACCCTCTTGTGGATAGGGATCTAGATCTTGCTCCTCTTGATCTGAAATGGTTAATGAAAGAGTGAGCTACACTAGCCCAGTAAGAATATCAAACTACTTACCGATACATAAATGAAAGTTGGTAAAAATTATGAAAACAACTAATGGAGCTCTTAATTTAAGTAAACTCATTTATCATAAATAAAATCATTTATTGTATACTTACCGTAGCGAAATTTCCAAAACTGACAGATAGAGGCAATAACACAACCAATATAATAATCTCATATTCAATCATTCGGAATAATAACTTTCTCTTTTATTTGCCTACTGGTATCTATGGGGTCCATAGGGATGTCATACCCTATCCGGTATGAGCACCAAATATACCATCCCTCAATAACCCGTCTAGTATGAGGGTGAAACGAGCTGTCCCCATACCCTGTCCGGTATGAGCGTCAAAATACCAATCCTCGATACCCCGTCCGGTATGAGGCAACATTCACGGTAGGGTTCCCTGTGTATTCAGTCCATCCATCATCTCTCAGAATATCCAGTAAGGATACTATTCATCCATTCACTTAATCAAGCAATTTTTCGTTTACATTTAATTTTCAGATTCCCAATTTAACTATAATCACAGAAAAACAAGTAATACATTCATCAAGAAAATACAACCAAATCATCTTGCCAATTCCAGTGTATTATCGTGCATTCAAAATTGTAGAATCAAACAATCAGTTAAAACATAACAAACAGTAATAAAAATTTGGTTTCGGCTCCATTTGTAACATGTAATTAATTATTGATATTTTTTAAATTACGCAAAATATCGTATTATTTATAATTAAACTTCAATTTTATAATAGGTAATAAGGTGAGGGATTCTTACTCAAATCGATGTCTGAAATGCTAAGCATTTAACTGTGCCTACTGGCGATCCTCGGGTTCCCTGAATTTTTCTTTAGAGATTAAAACACGCTCCAAGTACCTGAAATACCCCCAAAAAACCTAAAATCGGTGTTACAAACCATTTCTGGCAAATTTTAAAATTCTGGCACGGTGGTGTCGCCGTGCTCCGGCGCACTACTTGCAGCGGTGATTTACCTCGGGCTTACCTTTTTTGGCCAATTTTAACTGATTTAAGCCAGTTTTGTACTCATCTCTATAAGAAAACACGTTAAGGGGCCTCGGTTGGCCAAACAAAGTCAAAAAATAGAAGCTTACCAATGGCAGGGTTTTTAAGTACAGTGGCTCCACCGGCTCATCTTCGCAATTGGGCATTTTTCTTTGGCCAACCTGTGGAAAAAAATGGTGAATACAATAGTGGAAAAATTGCACAAAATGGGAATCGGGAAGGACCTCATCAGAGGAAATTTTTTATTTTCCCACAGCGGCGGCAACGGGCTTTACCCGCAGTTTCTTGCTCATCTGCCTATTCTTTTACTCTGATTTGGCCATGGGGGTGTTCAAAATCAAATTTCGAGGGATTGGAAGAATTTTTACCTTTGTTTGTGGTCGGAGATGGTTCCAGCACGGCGGCGGGTGACGGTTGGCTCCCTTCCCGGTGACCGGTTCTTCTTCTCCAGCATGGGAGAGTTGGCAGCTAGGGTTAGGGTTTTGTGTGAAGTGAAGTATTTATATCCGTCTCTTTTTAATCTGGACCGTCCATCACTTTTGATCTGAACTGTCCTATCACGTTTAAATAGAAAATAAATCTGGATCGTTCATCGTGATTTGATTTAGACCGTATGATCGTGTTTAAAGAGAGAACGAATCTGGATCGTTCATTATGTTTAATTATGACCGTCCGATCGCGCCTAAGGAGAGAATAGATCCAGACCGTCCACACGCACAGGTACAAATCCAGACTGTCTGATCACGGGTATGCAGATTGCCAGAGTGGCCTCCCGCGTGGCACCGCATCAGTGTGCCTTGCCACGCGGCGCGCTACGATTCATCAAGGCTGCTGACTGGGCAGTCTTACTTGGCATATTTTTTCTAAATTATATTTTGACCCCTAGTTTCTAATTTTGCTTTCAAAAATACCCTCAAAACCCAAGTTTTCACCCCTTTTTCCCAAAATTATTTTCTATTTCATCCTCCACCTATTTTTCTTAATTTTTACATTAAATAAAAATTCATAAATTTAAAAATTATATTTTATACATTAATTTTAAGTATTTTAAAATTAATTCTGGGTATTATAACTCTCCCATCCTTAAAAGAAGTTTAGTCCCTCAAATTTATCTCTCTCTCACTCAATCAAACAGTTAGGGATACTGGGCTCTAAAGTTTCCAGCTCCCATGTGGCCTCTCCCTGTGCGTGATTCTGCCGTAGGACCTTAACGAACGGAATTTTTCAGTTGTGGAGTACTCTACTCTTTCGGTCCACAGTATCGACTAGTACCTCCTCGTAGGACGGATCCTCCTTGAGTGAAGGAGACTCGTGGGCCAAGACATGAAAGGAATTCGGGTTTGTACTTGCATTGCATGGACACATGAAACATATTATGGAACCTAGAAGGTTATGGAGGCATTGCCAGTCTGTAGTGACCTTAAGGAAGACCCAATCACCTTTGTCAAATTCCAAATCCCTCCTCCGAGTATCCGCATAACTCTTCTGCCTGCTCTAAGTCGTCTGGATGTTCTTTTTGATCCTAACTATTTTAGTTATAGTCTCCTCCACAAGATCTGGACCGAATAATTTTTTATCACCCACCTCTTCCCAATAGATCGGTGATCTGCATGGGCGGCCATACAATGCGTCATACGGAGCCATGCAGATACTTACTTGGTAGCTATTATTGTAGACAAACTCTATTAGGTGTAAATGATCATATCAATGGCCCCCGAAGTCAAGAAAACAAGCTCAGAGCATATTCTCTAGTGTGTGGATCGTCCTTTCTAATTGTCCATCAGTATAAGGGTGGAATGCAATAAGGGATAGTTTCATTCCCATGGCCTACTGAAAACTAGGCCAGAACTGAAAAGTGCACCTGGGGTCCCTGTTGGACATTACTGTCATTGGCACTCCATGTAACCTGACTATCTCCCGGATATACATTCTTGCTACCTTGTCCAAGGGTTCGGTCATCCTGATGGCTAAGAAGTGGGAAGACTTGGTGAGCCAATCAACGATTACCCAAATGGCATCATGTCCTGAGCGTGCCCTAGGCAATCCTGTTACAAAATTCATTGTGATATTTTTCCACTTCCACTCCGGAATTGGCAACGGCTGAAATAGCCCACCTGAGCGTTGATGCTCTGCCTTGACTTGCTGACATACCAAACACTTAGAAAAAAAGTCAACCACATCTCTTTTCATCCCATTCCACTAAAATTGGGGTCAAAATGGGGGTCGCATACTTTGATACATCTTAGTACTTCTAGGATGCATTGCAAACTTTGAGCTATTGGCCTCTGTCATAATGTCCCTTTTTTAGCTCACTGTCACCTAGAACACACACGCTATCCTGAAATCTAAGCAATCCATCGACAAACACTCAAATTTCTAAATTAACTCCCTATTCTGCATCTTTTTTTAGGGCAGCTAGGGTGAAATTAGCAGATTGGGCTTCCTTTATTCTCTAGATCAACTCAGGTTGAACAGTCAGGTGGGCCAAACATGTGACTCTCTTCAGGTCCTGAAGTTGTACCTGTTGTGCGACCCCTATTGCCCTACATTATGAAACCATTAGGTGAGCTAATATACCTGCACTTTTTCTGCTGAGTGCGTCAGCTACCACATTGTCCTTACCCGGGTGATAGAAGATGTTGTAATCGTACTCTTTGAGGAGTTCTATCCATCATCTCTGATGCATGTTGAGATCCTTTTAAGTGAATATGTGTTTTAAGCTCTTATGGTCGGTATAGATCTGAAAGGTCTCCCTATACAAGTAATGGCACCAAGTTTTCAAGGCGTGGATAATCGTGGCAAGCTTTAAGTCATAGGTGGGGTAGTTTTTCTCATGACTCTTCAACTGTCTGGACCCATAAGCTATGATCTTTCCATGTTGCATTAGAACATAACCCAACCCCAGGTAGGAGGGAACACGATAAACTGTATATTCACCTGTCCCATTCGGTAAGGCCAACACAGGTGTGGTAGTCAACTGCTTCTTTAGCTCTAAAAAACTCCTTTCACAATCCTCGTTCCACTTAAACTTGAGATTCTTCTTTGTGAGCCGAGTCAAAGGAGTAGCTAGACTAGAAAATCCTTCCACAAATCTGCGGTAATAACCTATCATTCCCAAAAGCTATGAATTTCTTTGACCGAGGTTAATTTTTCCCAACCGAGTACTGCCTCAACTTTTTCAGGGTTCACTGACACTCCATCCCTTAATATGATGTGCTCTAGGAAGGTAGTCTGCTTGAGCCAGAACCCACACTTATTCAGTTTTGCAAACAACTTCTTTTCTTTGAGAACCTACAAAACCTAAGTCAGATGGTGAGCATGTTCCTCTCTGCTTTTTGAATAGACCAAGATGTCATCAATAAATACAATGAGAACTGATCCAGGAATTATCTGAAAACCCTGTTCATCAAATCCATGAAGATGGCTGGTGCGTTGGTTAGTTTAAATGGCATGACCAAGAACTCATAGTGTCCATACTTGGTTCGAAAGGCTGTTTTGGGAATGTTTTCTCCCTTGATCTTTACCTGATGGTAACCTGAATGCATATATATTTTGGAGAAGACCTAGACACCCTGTAACTTATCAAAAAGGTCATCGATCCTGGGGGAGGGGGTACTTGTTCTTGATCGTGGCCCTGTTCAGTCCTTTATAGTCAATACATAACCTTAACATCTCATCCTCCTTCCTTACAAATGTGACTCTGGCACCCCAAGGGGATACACTATGTTGGATGAATTCACTATCCTGTAATTCATTGATATGTTTTCTTAACTCCTCCATCTCAACACGACTCATGCACTAAGGGGCAACCGAAATAAGCTGGGTACCTGGTTGAAGATCTATGGCGAATTCAACTTCTCTGTCCACTGGCAATCTAGGTAGTTCATCCGGGAGCACATCCGGAAAGTCTCAGACTACCGAAATCTCTCGAATACAAATTTCTTTCTTAGGTTTGGCTAGTTAGAGAAAACAGCTGAGTTAAAATACTTAATAATAGGAAAAATTTCCATGAGGGAATAATGTTTAAAGAATTTTATTAATTTGTAAATGATCTTCATTAGGAGGGTTGAATAAAGGTTTCTTATGAAAATAATCTACGGTGGCGTAATACACCACAAACCAGTTCATTCCTAGGATTACATTAAAGTGCCCCATGTCAATCTCTATTAGGTCCACACTCAATTTTCTATTTACTATATCTATGATACAGGCTCTGTACATTTACTATTTAAAATATAGTATTTGACAATTGATCAGGAGAATTGATTCTTTATTAAATAATGAGAGGTGATTGATGGCGACTACAATGAGATGCAACTAATACGAAGATAGAAACTTTGATGTCTTATAGTAGAGGAGATCAAATTTTCTTTATGTTTGAGTACATAAAGATGAACTATTTTATTTCCAACTTCTTATGTATTCCTTTTTGTTGATAGAAAAGTTAAATAATTTTTTTTTCAAGTAAAGAAATGGACAGGTTGTGCATGAAATGGACAAGTTGCTTCCTTTATTTGATGTATATTTAGTTAGCGACATTTTGACTTTTAGTGACAACCTCTATCACGCGCTAAAATTGTGTCATTTATTGTCTAATTTTTAGTTGTATTTAAAAGTAACTTTCATTCAACATTTTCTTTCTCTTTTTCTTAATTGACATAAACGTGTAATTAGATAGTATATAACATAGCCAGAGATGTAATAAGGACTTTTGAAAGATATATAGTTGTTCATGAGTCATAGTTTCTTGTTCACTTGTTTAAGAAGAATGGTTTTTATCCATGATTTTTTTTAAAAAGGAAAAAGTAAATGTTATATTGGATGTTATTGTACTGACCTACATTGTTTGCTGAGAAACAGTGCTAGAAAGAAATACGGCTAAATTTGTAGTTCTGTCAAATAATAAAGTATGATTTAAATTAAAAAAATTAATTTCATACAAATGAGCGAATCAAGTAATGTAAATTTACTGTTTAAAATACAGTATTTAACAACTGATAAGGAAAATTGATACTTGAATGAATAATGAGAGATGATGGGTGATGACTGCAATAAGATGCAACTAACAAAGAGAGAGAAGTTTTGGTGTTTTGCAACAGAGGAGATTGAATTTTCTTTAGATTTTAGAACATAAAGGTAAACTATTTTATTTCCGGTTTCTTTTGTACTTCTTTTTGTCAATATAAAAGTTAAATAATTTTTTTTTCAAATAAAGAAATGGATAGGTTGTGCATAAAATGGATAAGTGGTTTCTTCTATTTGTCGCAAATTTACATTGCGACATTTTTACTTTTTATGACAATATAAATTCGTTGGTAAAATTTTATTGTCTATTGTCTAATTTTTAACAGTAATTAACTGTTCTCAATGGTGCCAATATAATGCCTTCTATAAGTTGAAGTAATTTATTCAGAGAAAGACCATCTTTGTTGTTTATACAACATTAAAATGGATTAAATTAAACTCTTCTTTTTTAAACAAAATAGTTTTTCTCATAAAACTGTTGGCAAGATTAATCAAAACTCGGAACACAAAATTTAAAAATATGCTAGTTCATTAATACATACAATATTGATAACCTAAGTATTAATCACTAGATTATTAGAAATCTATTATAAATACTAAACTCATTATAACTCTCTGCCACTTCGGTAGCACTGCAAATTCAAAAAAATAAAAAACAATCTCTCTCCTCTCAGCAAAACCATTTTTCTCTTCTCTAATCATTTTGAATAGGATGGATCGAAGCACACAGCTCCTCGACATGATCCACTCGATAGAACAAGATGTTTAATGCTCAATATCTTATTTATTTTTCACTTATCTGTTTACCGATCATATATATATCAATATTGTTGATTGATTTGCGTTCGATTTTTGTTAAAGAGTATGGTTGATTACTTTTTTGGAATAGCATCTAAAATGAAAGGAGTACCTGATTGCAGTCCTAATTATTTCTCTAATATGCTTTCCACCTTCCTAGTTGAATCTGAAATTACCTTATCAGATATAGTTAAAGCTTTATATGTGTACATAATATCTATCTCGATATAGATCTAAGTAGTTATTAACCACGTTTGATTAGTTAATGGGTTTTAATTATTTAGTCTTCTTCTCTTAATTTGCAGGGATAAAGTATCTGATGCAGATTTTTCTAACATTTATGAACTTTGTTTCAACATCAAAGGAGCCTCCTGAAGGTATATAATTAATATTAATCATCACAACTCAAAACTCTTTAATTTGGAGTATTTATGTGTGTTATTATTGATCTTATAATATGTATTTAATAATAAAAATTCTCAAATACAATTTTTGTTTGTAAAAATTCATACATTTTAATAGTTAAATGATATATCATAAGATGTATAGTCTGATTTGAACTCATACTCTTATAGATAAGGATAAAAGTATATAGGCATCCACCCAATAGATAAATAATTAATAATTTAATTAACAAAATATCTATTAGCCGAATATATATATATTTGATTGGTATATGTGTATACTTAATTAATTAATTAATTAGTTTAATAGTTGATGCATTTCTTCTTTTATAAGAGATCATAAGTTCGAGTCAGATTATACTTTCGTCTGTGTTATCATTTGAAAGTTACTTATATTGAATTGCAAGTAGTGTATTTTCCATAATTAATCTCGTGTGAAACTATACTTTTGTGTGCATTCTTACTTGAAGATTATTCGTATTGTGTTATGATTGATGTATATAACTTAATCAATAGATTTGCACAATTTTTATTTTAAAAAAAATAATTAGCTTATTTTAATTGCAGCCTTGGTGCTTGTCGAATGACACTGAAATGTGAGGAATTCATCAAAGCATCTGATGAAGAGAGTAAGAAAGGGTAAGCTTTCATACATAATTGACATCATAAATCAATTAACATATCTCTTTATTGTGTTTTTTTTTCTTTATTTTTTTTAATTTTTTTCTTTAAAAAAAGGTGCGTAGTGGCATTGGATGTAATCAAACATGAATTCACATTGATGGAGAAAAAAATAAAAATCCTTCTTAAGGTAATATTTTATTTTATATATTTTGCAAAATTTTATGTTCATATATATTTTTTTCTCTTATGGATTTTATGACAATTTTAACTGAATTTAAATTTGTAGAATTATACAGAATGAGTTTTACTTAATTGAAAACCTATTTTGTTGACTACATAATTATAGCTATTAACAATTATAATGAATTATAACAATATGGTAGTTGTTAAAACTTTTGTGTTTTATTTAAGATTTACGAGTTTAAGTTTCACTAAAGATGTAAAGTTTACATTTTAATAAAAAATAAAACTATTTTTTTTAAATATAAAACATTGTTGATTTTGATTTGAAAATCTTTATTATTATTATTATTATTATTATTACTTCTTTTCACTGAATGGGGTATGAATGTTGATGCAGTTGGAAACAAGCACCACCCATTGCAAGCGCAAGCGCGCTCTTTTAAATTAACACAAATTTGGGAAACTCATGGGTCCTTGTGTAGTGCTTTAGGACTGGTTACCAAATTTGGGATAAACAATGCTAAGGTTCAAGGGTAGTTTAGGATAAGAAAACTTTTGGCTTCTAGAGTTATTTTGAGATACCTATGAGGTTACAAGATAGCTTTGCCAAAAGGTTGTGTGGGGTTTTAAAATTGTTCTCGTGTCTTTGACCTATCTTAAGACAACTATGAGGTTTCCATGTATTAGGTCTTAATAATGCTCTAAAACTGCAGTGCTACATCTAAATCTTAAGGTTTTAGTGTTTTCTTTTTTTTTTTTTAATGTTACGTCGCACTAAGAGACAAATTTTTTGTCCTAAAATTTAATGTAGTATAGATTTTATTTTACTTAGTTATATGGCAAATTTTGTACCAAGTATAAATTTTATACTTTGTGACTATTTCTCTGAGTTTAGGTTATTACTTGAAGATGTTTAAGCTTTCATTCTGCATTTTCTTTCCTTTCTTCTTAGTTGGATTCAAAAGTATTAGAAGAATAATACATTGCTTAGCTAGAGATGAGTAAGGACTTCTAAAAGATAGATAAACTATTCATGAACCTCCTCAGTTTTTGCTTTAGTTACTTGAGCATGATGTTTTTTATTGTTAAAGAATAATGATTTTTCCTTAAAAAAATCATAGTTGATTCAGTACTAAAAACAAATACTACTAAATTTATAGTTCAATCAAATAATAAAGTAGAACCTAATTTGAATGAATTATAATTTTATAATAAATAAATGAATTGAATTATATATATTTATTGTTTAAAATATAGTATTTGACGACCACTTATGAGAATTGATGCTTTAGTGAATAATTAGAGGCAATTGATGGTGACTACAATGAAATGCAACCAACATAAAGATAAAAGCTTTGGCATTTTGCAACAAAGTAGATCACATTTTCTTTAGGTTTTAAGATAAAGATGAACTATTTTTTAAAAAAAATTTTATTGGTACTTCTTCTTGTTGATGCAATAGTTAAACAAGTTTTTTTATCAAGTAAAGAAATAGATAGGGTGGGCACGAAATGGACACATGAGTTCCTTTATTTGTCGCATATTACCTAGCAACATTTGAACTTTTGTGACAGTCTGAATCAACCACTAAAATTATATCATCTATAATATAATTTCTACCTGTAATAGGACCCTTATTAAAGGTACCAGATATAAATTTTATACTTCATGAATATTTTTCTGAAGTTGGGGTTGTTACTTCAGGATGTTTAAGCTTTCATTCCATATTTTGTTTCTTTTTTTCTTAGTTAGATTAAAAAGTTTAATCGAATAGTACATAACTTAGCAAGAAATATAGCAAGGTTTATTGAAAGATATATATTTATTCATGAGCCTAAGTTTTTTATTGACTTGCTTGAGCAAAATGACCTTCTTCGTGGAGAAATGAGTGTTACTCCACACATATAGCTTGATAAATTTACATAGCAATAAATGAAAACCTAAGATTCTATCATCCCTATATGGAATTACAAGACATGAGGCTTACAAGATTCTTTACATTATATCGCTATCATATAATTAACTAACTTTACAAAATGATCTCTAACTGTTACTAAAGATTCTTCAAAGTCTTCCTTTGACCTTGAACTTACTCTTGATCTAGACTAATCTGCATTGGGGGGTGTGAATTGTGGTGAGCTTCACGGACTCAATAAAGAAAAGGGGTAGTGGCCATAACAAATGCATGTACACACTCAATCACTAAATTTTCTAAATCAGTTCATTCAGTAACCATTCAGAATTTCTTATTTCAGTATCATAACTCAGGGCATAATAGTTTCATAAATAGCATAATTAGATATCAGTATCACAATTTAAGCAGTAAACAGTTCAATAGATATCAATTCAGTATTTCAGTATCGTAAACTTCACTCATGACTTTCTATTAGCTTATGTTTTATTAAAAATAGTTTCACCGCGCAATGTTGTTTCCATCGGCATCAACAAAGGCAGTAAGGATCCCATCTACCACGTGAATACGTTGCAGTTCAGTTCACAGTTTGTAGTACACAGCATACAGTTATTAGTTCCTATTGTTTTGCCATGTCTGCTTGAAGCCATATCCACGGGTAGGGTTCACCACGATCATACGCCAAAAAGCTACACACACACCCCCTTACGATACTGGTTAAATTGATTTTTCCATTTTTTAAAAATTCTTATGTTATTCCTTTACTGATCAGATTCGCCACTAGATGACCTACTCAGACATGCACCTACTTATATATCATATATATATTATGCATCAACAAGCCTATAAAATAAGCACAATATATACAATTTATATGCACATTTATTGACTCAAATAAGTATATATATAAATACGCAACACATACAACATAAATATACTTGTATGTTCACACAAGGCATATATGCATTCCATAAGTAGACACATACAAATTGTACACTCATATGTAAACTCGTTGCACAACCTACAATTATACATCTATATATATATATATGCGTCACACACATTTATAACTCGATAATTAGCATGCATAAAATCTGCATCTACATATAAGTAACTATGAATACGCAATTATACATCATACACAGCATCAGGTAGGTTTCCAATTGTGCACTTACGAATATGATGAGTTCACAGAACCTGTAGTGAAAAACGTGAACAGTTCCTAAAGTCTATAAACAAGACATCTCAATGGAAAATAAGGTTTCATAAAAATATGGGGGCCTCTGAATGAGACTAACCCAATCCCTTACCTATAGTCGAATTGGATAAAAATGTCAGAATCCTTATTGACTTGAGTCTACACTCTCCTCAAAATCATCACTATCACTTGGTTAATTTCCTCATTCACAAATACATAACATGCGTATTAAACAATGAAAGATTTTTAGAAATGAACCCAACAAAATTAGTTTTACCTTGGGTAAGCAATCCCACTCACCGGAGTCGCCACGCGTCACCATGCGTGTGCTCCTAGTGCACCATGCATTGGTGCTGGAGTATCACCCACCGCCTCACGTGCGGCCATCAGAATCGGCACATGCCACCACAACCAGTCACGAACTACTACGTTTCAGCTGGAGTTCACCACAGAACCATTCATGCATCCAACTCTAGCACGGATCTTGTGGAATTAGATTGGGAACGCACCACAGATTGTGAAGTCGCACCTGAGTGTCGTGCGGGTCTCCTTCTCCCACTGCACAGTGTTGCACTATTCATTTTTTGGCTTCCTATTTTCAATGCCGATGGACCAGTCTCTCAGATCTGGCATATAGTTCTGCGCAGCGGATGACCCTTTTCGCTGCACACTAGTCTTCTTCTCTAATTTATTTTTTCTCTCTATATACAGCTCTCTTTCTCTTCATGCATATGATCTCTCCTCTCTGTGGCTCGCTCTCTCACTATTTTTATAGTCAGAGAGAGGAGAGCCCATACGGCCTGTCTCCTCTTTCTTCAGTGGAGGGAAGAGGCATATATGCCTCTTCTTCCTCTTTTTCTTTGATTGCTAGAGGCGTAAACGCCTCTGGTTGCCATAATTTTGTGTTTCTTTTTCTGTCACCAAAACGGCATCGGTTTGATGCTCTCTAGACAACGTCATTTCACATGCCTATATTTTTCCTTCCTTCATGTCAAATTGGCGTTGTTTTTGGGGTTTCCGAAAATGACATCATTTTGGCTCTTCCTAATTCTAAGAAGCAGGTGGGCTGGGTTTGTTTCTCTCAGGACAAGTTTTTACAAAAATGACTTTTACTATTTATGGATGATGACATTTTCTAAAAAAAAAGTAAATGTTGTAATCATTGTTATTGTATTGACTTATATTACATAAACTAATACCGTACTATAAAGAAATACGTCTAATTTTGTAGGTCAATGAAATAACAAAGTAGAACTTAACTTGAATGAATTATTTAATCTCATACAGATGAATGAATAAAATTATGTACATTTACTATTAAAAATACAGTGTTTTGACAATTGATCAGGAGAACTGATGCATTAATAAAAAATGAGAGGTGATTGATGGCGACTGCAATGAGATGCAACTAATACAAAGATAGAAGATTTGATGTCTTATAGTAGAAGATATCAAATTTTCTTTAGGTCTGAGTACATAAAGATGAACTATTTTATTTCCAACTTCTTATGTATTTATTTTGCCGATATAAAAGTTAAATAATTTTTTTTCCAAAGAAATGGATAGATTGTGCATGAAATGGACAAGTGGGTTCCTTTATCTGCTGTATATTTATTTACTTAGTGACATTTTGACTTTTAGTGACAACCTCTATCACCCGCTAAATTTGTGTCGTTTATTGTCTAATTTTTAGTTGGATTTAAAAGTAATTTTCATTTCACATTTTGTTTCTCTTCTTCTTAATTGGATCTAAAAGTGTAATCAGATAGTATATAACATAGCTAGATATGTAGCCAAGACTTCTGAAAGATATATAGTTGTTCATGAGTCTAAATTTTTTGTTCACTTGCTTAAGTAGAATGGTTTTTATTCATGATTTTTTTAAAAAGGAAATAGTATATGTTGTATTGGATGTTATTGTAGTAACTTACATTGTTTACTGACTTATACAATACTAGAAAAAAAGACGGCTAAATTTGTACTTCAGTCAAATAATAAGATATGATTTAACTTGAATAAATAATTTAATCTCATACAAATGAGTGAATTAAGTAATGTAAATATACGATTTAAAATACAATATTTAATGACTGATAAGGAAAACTAATACTTCAATGAATAACGAGAGGTGATGGTGATGATTTCAATGAGATGCAACTAACAGAGAAAGAGAAGTTTTAGGGTCTTACAACAAAGGAGATTGAATTTTCTTTAGGTTTTAGAACATATAGATAAACTATTTTATTTTTTATTTCTTTTGTACTTCTTTTTGTCAAAATAAAAGTTAAATAATGTTTTTTTTTTCAAATAGAAAAATGAACAGGTTGTGCATGAAATTGATACATGGCTTCCTCTATTTGCTGCAAATTTACTTTGTGACATTTTGAGTTTTAGTGACAATATAAATCTGCTGGTAAAATTTTATCATCTATTGTCTAATTTTTAATAGCAATTAACCGTTCTCAAAGGTGCCAATATAATGCCTTTTATCAGTTGAAGTAATTTATTTGGAGAAAACCCATTTTTGTCGTTTATACAATATTATAAATCAATTAAATTAAACTCTTATTTTTTTAAAAGAAAATATTTCTTCTCATAAAACTGTTGGCAAGATTAATCCTAACTCGAAACACAAAATACAAAAATATGTAAGTTTATTAATGCATAGGATATTGATAACCTAAATATCAATCACTAGAAATGACCTAGATTATTAGCAATTTATTATAAATACTAAACTCCTTTAACTCTCCGCCACTTCGATGAGCATTGCAGATTCAAAAAGTAATAATAATCTCCCATCTCTCAACAAAACCATTTTTCTCTTCTCCAATCGTTTCGAATAGGATGAATCGAAGCACGCAGTTCCTGACAAGATCCATCAAATGCAACAAGAGGTTTAGTGTTTAACATCTTATCTATTTTTTTTATATCTATTTACAAATCATGTATATATATCGATATTATTGATTGATTTGCATTTGATTTTTTTTAAAAGGTATGTTAGATCACTTTTTTGGAATAGCATATGAAATGAAAGGAGTACTTGGTTGAGATCTTAATTATTTCTCTGATATGCACTCCACCTTTGTAGTTGAATTTGAAATCACCTTATCAAACTTGACTAAAGCATTGTATGTGTAGATAATATATCTCTCGATATAGATTTGAGTAGTTATTAACCACGTTTGACTAGTTAATGGGTTTTGATTATTTGGTTTTCTTCTCTTAATTTACAGAGACAAAGTGTCTGGTACATATTTTTCTAAAATTTGTGAACTTTACTTCAAGATTAAAGGATTCTCCTCAAGGTATATAATTAATACTAATCACCACATCACAAAACTCTTTAATTTGGGGTATTTATCTGTGTTATTATTGATATTATAATATATATTTAGTAATAAAAATTCTCAAGTACAAGTTTTATTAGTAAAAATTTATACAATTTAACCAATAAATTATATGTCATGAGATGTATAATCTGATTTGAATTCATACTCTTATAGATAAGGATAAAAGTACATAGATATGCACCCAATAGATAAGTAATTAATAATTTAATTAACCAAATATCTATTAGTAGGATATATATATATATGTGTGTTTGGTATATGTGTATCCTTAATTAATTATTTAATTAGTTGAATAGTTGATGCATGTCTTCTTTTACAAGAAATCATAAGTTCGAGTCAGATTGTACTTTCAGATATCATCATTTGAAAGTTACTTGTATTGTACTCCAATTAATGTATATCACCTAATTAATCTCGAGTCAAACTACACTTTTGTGTGTATTCTTACTTGGAGATTATTTGTATTACGTTATGATTGATGTATAACACTTAATCAATAGATTTACATATTTTTTATTTAAAAAAAAATTAGTTGATATTAATTGCAGCCTTGGTGCTTGTCGAATGACAATGAAATGTGAGGAATTCATCAAGGTATCTAATGAAAAAAGTAAGGAAGGGTAAGCTTTCATACATAATTGACGTAATAAATCAATTAGCAGTCTTTATATATTCATGTAGTAAATAAATTTCGTACTTATTTTTTATTTTAGATATTTTTAATATATTTCTTTATTGAGTTTTTTTTTATTTTTGAAAACTTTTTTTTCAACAAAGGTGCATAGCGGCAGTGGATGCAATCAAAAATGACTTCTTACTTATGAAAAAAAAAATAAACATCCTTCTTGAGGTAATATTTTATTTTACATATTTTGCAAAATTTTATTTTTATATATATTGAAAATCTGTTCTCCCGGCTCATAATTATAGCTATTAACAATTATAATAAATTATAACGATATGGTAGTAGTTAAAATTTTTGTGTTTTATTTAATATTTACGAGTTTAAGTTTCATTGAAGATGTAAAGTTTATATTTTAATAAAAAGTAAAACTCTTTTTTCAAATATTAAATGTTGTAGATTTTAATTTTAAAATCTTTATTATAATAATAATAATTATTATTATTATTATTCACTGAATGGGGTATGTATGGTGATGTAGTTGAAAGCTAGCACCACCCCTCGCGAGTACAAATGCACTTCTTTAAATTAAGGTACTCTTCCTTCTTACAACTTAATTAATTTGATTTTTATTTTTTTTTAATTCCTTAATCATTTAATTTGAATAGTTCTAGTAAATGGAGAATATTACTCTCGAGTATTTTGCTATTGTAACAAATACTATTTCTTTTTAACTAATTTAGTTTAATTTTAAATTAATTAAAAATAAAATAAGATTTATAGTTTTCTTTAATTACTGTAACTTAACTAAAGTAATTATTATCCTTTATTTAATTTACAAAAGTTAACTTCAATATTTAATTTTTCACTATTAGTATTTTATCTATTTTCATCTCTTTCAATAACAATATTATAAAGTAATTATATTTTCTTTTGTTGGGCAGATGGGGTGGATGAAAGTTTCTAAAAATCAATAACAATAAATTCTTTGCAGGTTATAATAAGTATTTCTTTTTCATGGAAAACAAATTAAACTCTAACTTTTTTTTTATGTTGGTGGCGATGTCGTGATTAAATTGAGTTAAATTTAAACATGCCTATTATCTTCAACATTTCTCACTACATTTCCTTCTAATACAGGCCTTGGTCTTACCATAATGGTGGTTCTTGGCCAACTCTGCTATGGTAGGTTAGTTTGTTATGCTTAAATATTCTCTTTGCTGCTAATGTTTGGTTCATTGCTCCAAAGAACCCGTTGTAGAAGTTATATTTAGGTATAAGTTTCCTGAGTTGTCATGCCTAAATCTAATAGGATATGGCACCTTGTTTATGTTTTATAAAATAATATAAGATTCCGAAGCTGTTTTCACACAAGGATAGGTAACTTTAATTTGTGGCTCAACTTACCTATCTAAACAACTTAAATGTATAATGGTGATGATAACAATGATTTATTTTTCATTTTATTTGGGGGTTAAAGCTTTTGAGCATTGATTCGGGTATCTTAGGATCTTAATATAAAGATGATATGTTGATTTAGGATTAGCATTAGCTCAAAACATCTTCTTGGATTGGAGATTAAACAAACTGTTTCTTGTTTACAGACTTTATATCATATACATAGTACTAAAAGAGTGAAAGGCATTCTTTTAAAGAGTTCACTATAAATCGAGAACACCCTTATATTATTTTAACTCTATTGTTTGATTATGATATTTTCTATATCTTGTAAATCACTTTGGATTGGTTATGGTATTTTTCTATCTTGTGAATCATCAATATGCCATCTAAATTAATGCTTGGCAATAGAACTTTTTAACACATTTCCTTGGTTGATTCTAGATCAGTTAAAAAAATTCAACTGGTATGTAAAGCATTATATGAGAGAGTGATTAGAGAGTGATGATAAGATATTTCTTGTAACTCATATTTTTATTCATTACATATTTTTGTGTTACTACATACTTATAAGTTTTTAGTTCTTACCATCAACTCATAAAGGAAACTAAACATATATCATTCAACAACTTTTGCTTCATTTGGTTCTAGCATTAGCCATAATCCTTCTCTCAAACTGTACCACAAAAAATTTCAAAATATATATATATATTTCCAACAACAATAGAAATTAACCTCATATATATGTATATATTTTTAATTTGTAAATGAAGAAATTACATAGAAATTTTAGGTTGTGGGTCAAATTACACTACTTATTGAAAAACTGTATTGTAAAAATAGATATAGTATAGTATAGTATACTATTAGAAGTTAAAATATTTGTATATGTATCTCATTGTCCCATTTGCTTTAATTTCTAAACAAGCTTCATCATTTTCTTAAGAAATTTAATTGCTACATTTCTCCCATATTTTATAAATTAACAATATATCATAATTTTAATATTTAAACTCTCTTATTTATGTTCTTTGAGAACAAAATTCTAATTGATCTTCGTATATATAAAGGATTTTGAAATAAAATTTCATTCAATGAATTCAAGCTAAAAATATAAGTGGTTCAAAAATAAAATTAATGAATATATAACTAATTCAACATGTAAAGGATTACTAGTAATTACACAAAAATTAAAAATAGAATCAAGTGAACAACATAGATCTAATACTGCTTAATGTAAGTACACTTATATACTTTTAGACATATTTAATTCAGATTGCACTTTTATGTTTTTTTGTTTTATAGGTTAAAGAGGTAATTTCATAGAAAGTCAAATATGTGATTTGAGTTAGTTCGTGGTCTAAAACTGAGGAATCATTGGAAGAATATGACTTCTTATAATGAATCTATTTTATAATTACTACCTAGTTTTGCATTATGCATTAGGGAAAAAAAGAGACCAGTCTAACTCTTGTTTTCGTATTTAATTTCCTTATATTTTTCCTCCTCTTTCTCCTAATTATTTTCTAACTCTTCTTATATTTCTAGATCACCTAAAATTGATCACATTATAACACAATAACAAATGTGAGGATAAAATTATGAAGAAATTATATTGTGGTGAAGAAATTAATATAGCTAATTTTATATTTAAAAAAAGCTATCTTATTGTTTTCTATCTAAATATTGCATCATAAATATAAATCATAGCATTTAAGAAAGAATGAAAGAAAAGCCAAAAGAATCAAGAAAGAAAAAAAAATGGGAGTGTCATAATCTACTTTTAAACTTATGTAATCAAATATTTTAGAGTTTTAACATTATTTTTCATTCTAAAGTATGTAATCTTCAAAAGAATTATTACAAGATTATACTTAAAAATTTCTAAATATAAAGAATTTAATACTTACTAGGAGTCAAAATTTAGAGATTTCTTTCTATATTAGTCTTGAAAATTTAAAATTAAAGAGATAAAAAACTTATTTTTATTATTTTGAACTTAAATCAAATATTTTAGAGTTTTAATATTATTTTCATTATGTTATCTATTAAAAAACTATTATAAGATTAGACTTAAAGAATATCTAAATTTAAAGAATTGAATGCTTATTAGAAGTCAAAGTTTAGAGATTTCTTTTATTCATTTGTCTTTAAAATTTTAAATTTTGATTACTACTTAAGCAATTAAAGAGATAAAAATCTTCTTTTCCAAAAGTAATGTATAATTATATTTAAGAAGATGTTATTAATGTCTACCTTAATTATTAAAAGTAGAAATATTGATTATGCCTCAATTATAAAAAACTATTTTGTAATCTCGGGTTGCAGGAGAAGAGGGAGAGGAAGAAAAATCACTGCTAGTGTAAACCGAGAGGAAGTTTATGTGTGATTTCTTCAATAAGATTAATCAACTAGCGGTGGAATCGGGAGCGGAACAAGTGAGGAGTCCGTCAATCATATTAATGTCATCACTGAGAACAAATGTAAGTGAAATTTGACTCCACCACTTAAGTAAAATTTATCTTCTAAATTCTTTAAGATATTTTTTGGGAAGAAATGAGTTGATTTGGGAATAGTGAAATTTTCTTGAAATCAGATTAGAACCAAGAGTAAAAACAAAAAAAAAATGGAGAGTGAGATGTAAGGATAAATAGAAGATCGGATGAAATGATGGAATTATTGTATGGACAGCTATGAGGAGAGGACAGAGGAGATATGCTAGAAACATAGGAGGAAAATTGAGAGGATGGGAACAGGGGGATAGGAAATAAAAAAAGAGGGAAATAGTGGTTTGAATCTTATCTCTGTTTGTAAATTATTATTCTGTTATCTTTTGTATTTAATTCTCTTGATGTCTGTTTGGGAAATGGTGGTATTGGTGAGTAGAGACAGGGAAACGAACTAGAAAGAAATTAAAAATAAATAAATATAAAATTCTAGGAGGCAAATCTAGGTGAGCAGAGACAAAATTCTCTATGAGGGTGAAAGTGATATTGTTTGGAAGTAGTAATAGGATTAACAATAGAACAAACAAACTCTAGGAGCCGATCTGGGTGAGGAGAGATAGTGTTCTCTATGATGCACGTGTAAGAAAGGATGAATTACACAAACTTTAATTAGATGTTTTCTTGATTTTAAATAGATGTAATGGTTAACCCTCACAGCCGAGGGATGTGAACACTACGCTTGGATGTACTTATTTTTATTTGGAGATAGAAGTTTATTGTATTTTTCGTGCTGGGAATATAAGTTCTTACGGTATCCTGACTCCCTATGGAGATATGGGTTGTTACAGCTCTTATCCAATCATTTCAAATAGGAGGATCAAAGCACATAACTCCTCTATATGATCCACTCGATGGAACAAGAGGTTTAGTGCTTAACAACTGATCTATTTTTCTTTTATTTATTTACCGATCATGTATATATATATTAATGTTGTTGATTGATTTGCATTAGATTTTTGTTAAAGGATATGGTAGATTACTTTCTTATAGCAATGTATGAAATGAAAGGAGATTTTAGTTGCAGTCCTAATTATTTCTATGATTTGCTGTCCACCTTCGTGGCTGAATCTGAAATCACCTTATCAGACATAGATAAAGCTTTGTATGTGTACATAATATATATCTTGATACAGATTTGAGTAGTTATTAACCATATTTGATTAATTGATGGGTTTTAATTATTTGATCTTCTTCTCTTAATTCGCAAGGATAAATTATCTTATGCGGATTTTCCTAAGATTTATGCACTTTGCATCAAGAATAAAGGAGCCTCATCAAGGTATATAAGTAATACTAATCATCACAGCTCAAAACTCTTTAATTATGAGTATTTATGTGTATTATTATTGATCTTATAATATATATTTAATAATAAAAATTCTCAAGTACAATTTTTGCAAGTAAAAATTCATACATTTTAATAGTTAAATGATATATCATGAGATGTATAGTCTAATTTGAACTCATACTCTTATAGATAAGGATAAAATTACTTAGATATCTACCAAAAGATAAATAATTATTAATTTAATTAACTAAATATGTGTATACTTAATTAATTAAATAATTAGTTTAATAGTTGATGTGTTTCTTCTTTTACAAGAGATTATAAGTTCGAGTCAGATTGTATTTTTATGTGTATCATAATTTGAAAGTTATTTGTATTGTATTGTAATTAGTGTATATCACTTGACTAATCTAGAGTCAAATTGTATTTTTATGTATATTCTTACTTGGAGATTATTTGTATTGTATTATGATTGATGCATATAACTTAATTAATAGATGTACCAAATTTTCATCTTTTAAAAAATAATTAGCTGATATTAATTGCAGCCTTCGCGCTTGTCAAATGGCATTGAAATGTGAGGAATTTGTCAAGGTATTTGATAAAAAGAGTAAGGAAAGGTAAGCTTTTATATACAATTGACATTATAAATCAATTAACAGTTTTTATATATTCATGTAGTAAATGAATTTTATACTTTCTTTTATTGTAGATATTACTAATATATCTCTTTACTGAGTTTTTTTTTTTAATTTCTTTTTTTGAATAAAAAGTGCATGGAAGCATTAGATGCAATCAAACATGAATTCTCATTAGTGAAGGAAAAAATTAAAATCCTTCTTAAGGTAATATTTTATTTTATATATATTGTAAAATTTTATTTTCATGGCTATCTTTTTTCTTTTGGACTGTGTGAAAATTTTAACTGAATTTAAATTTGCATGTTTATACAGCATGAGTTTTACTTCATTGAAAATCTATTTTGCCCGCTGCATAACTATAGGCATTGATAATTATAAGGAATTATAACAATATGATAGTAGTTAAAACTCTTATGTTCTATTTAAAATTTGTAAGTTTAACATTAATTAAAAATATAGAATATTTTATACTGTATAAGTCTGTAAATTTAAATTCAATTGAAATTTTTACAAAATCTATAGGAGAAAAAGATATATATGAAAATAAATTTCATAAAATATGCAAAATAAAATATTACCTCAAGAAAGATGTAATTATATGGATTAATGATGATTTATTTATAATATTTGATGCAATAGAATCAAAAGTGTAACGGCCCCGGAAATTTAAATGAAATATATGTATTAAAAATCTCAAATGCGGAAGCGTAATAAAAATTTTGATTAACATCCCTTACACAATAACCAAAACGTACTCAAAACATGAAGGAACAAACTAACTAAAAGAGATACTCGAAATAAAAACTATAAATATAACTATAAAGTCTTTAGGCGTCCCCTTCGCCGTCTTCCTGCAGAACAGGCTCGGGAACAACGTCTTCTTGATCTGAAATGGTTAAATAAGGGATGAGCTACACCAGCCCAGTAAAAACTTCACACTATCTCAGCGCCACGGAAGTAAAGGTGGGTAGAAAATAAAAATGACCAATGGAGCATAATTTATAACGAACTCGTTTATTAACATAAAAACCTTTACTGTCCACTTACCTCGGTGAGATCTATGAAAACAACATATGAAAACAATAACCTTATAATATCATGAAA
Organism: Carica papaya; assembly: GCF_054855325.1. Taxonomy (NCBI): domain Eukaryota; kingdom Viridiplantae; phylum Streptophyta; class Magnoliopsida; order Brassicales; family Caricaceae; genus Carica; species Carica papaya. The sequence continues at coordinate 18,410,862 of NC_142317.1, forward strand.
TCATACACACTTTAAAACATAACACATATCATACCTTTACATTTCAATCATCAGAAAATAGATTTCCTCTTTTACCAGCCTATTAGAATCCCTGGGGATCCATAGGGGATCCCCGCTACACGTGAACCATTAACATTTACAACCTGATTCCAGGGCCTTCCCCATACCCCGTCCGGTATGGGCGCCAAAACCATGAACCTCAATACTCCGTCCGGTATGAGGGTGAAACGGGCCGTCTCCATACCCCGTCTGGTATGAGAGATCACATTCCCGATAGGGTTCCCTACAGACCCGATCCGTCCACCATCTCCCAGGATATCTAGTCAGGCTGTCCACATTATCCATTTATCAATTCACATAACCATTTTGCCTTTTTTCTTGATCTCAATCATCCAATCATACACAACATGTAACCCAGTAATTGACACCAAATAAGACAACACAGTATCGGGTTCACCATAATACAAACCATAATAAAAGAAATCATGATTCATGCATACGAGACCATAACATAATTACAACAAACATCATGCTGCATTTAATACTGAAAATTAGATCAAATAATAACAGACCAACACTGTATCGGACTCGGACACCATTGGCAACCTTAATCAATTATACATCTATAAAGTCACACAGTACAGTTTAATTATTTATTTAGCTTTAATACCGTGATAGGAAATAGGGTGAGGGGTCCTTACTTGTTTCGGGGTATGAATTCGATTCTACAGTGTGCCTACAGGCTGTCCCTAATTTTCTTGAATTTTTTCCAGAAAACTGAAACGCACTACCGGTACCTGCACGTGTCCCAAAAAATCCAAAATCAGACCTAGGACCCCCTTCCGGGCAATATCAGAATTCTGGCACGGCAGCTCTGCCGTGCTCTGGTGACGATTCACCTCAGGTTGGCTGTTTTCGGCCGAATTCGGCCACACTTGCATCGGTCCCTGTGATAAAACAACCCTAGGGCCCTCGGTGGGCCAAAAAATACGAAAAATTAAAACTTGCCGGCGGCGGTGCTCTCGGGTGCGGCGGCTCCTTTAGCGTGAGTCGCGTTTTGATGTTTGGCTCTGATCAACCTGTAGAGAAAAGAATGGTGATCACAGTGGTATAAAATTTGCATCGAACGAAGGCCGGGAAGGGCGTCATCGGAGACAAACACAAAGGGGGGGTGCGGCGGCGCGGTTGGATTTTTCGACCGTTTGGCTGGTGGTTTGGTTCCTGTTTGGCCATAGGTAGACTCAGCATCAAAAAATGAGCCAAGGGGAGAAAATTGACCTCGATCGGCGGTCAAAAACTTCCCCGGTGCGGCAGCGGGTGGCGACGGCCGGCTCCTCCGGCATCTGGTTCTTCTTCTCCGGCGAGGCACTAGTGGCTAGGGTTTTGTGGTCAGGTGTGGGTGGGGTTATTTATACCCTTTGCCTTTTAATCTCAACCGTCCATCAAGATTAAATCTAGACCGTTTGATCACGATTTAATTGGGATTAAATCTGGGTCGTCCATCGCAATGCAATCTGGGCCGTCCGTACGCGTGAATCTGGGCCGTCCGTGCGCACGTTTGATCTGGGCCGTCCGTGCGCACGTTTGATCTTGGCCGTCCGTCCGCGCGGGAACGGTTCTGGGCCATCCGATCGCACGCACACGGATCACCCACGTGGCTCGCCCCCTGGTCAGCATTTCCTTGCCACCCAGCGTGTCCTGATTGGCCGAGGCTGCTGACTGGGCCGCTGACGTGGCACAACTTTTCTAAATTGCATTTTGACTCCTGGTTTTTGATTTTCTTTTCAAAAACACCCCAGAATCCAAATTTTCACCCCTTTTTCCCAAAATCAATTTCAATTAAATCCAAATAATATTTTTACCCAATTTTATCATTATTATTATTTTTATTTTCATTAAATTAAATTAAATTAAATCAAATTAAGTTAATTAAAAATCTAAAAAATTCAAATACAAAAAAAGAAAAATAGAAAATAATAATAATAATAATAAGAATAAGATTAAAATACTTGGGTGTTACAACTCTCCCCCCCTTAAAGAAATTTGGTCCCCCAAATTTTCCTCTTACTCTTGGTCGAACAAATGGGGATACTGGGCTCTAAATTCTGATTCTAGCTCCCAGGTAGCCTCCCTGGGTGTGTGGTTCTGCCACACAACCTTTACAAATGATATTTTCCGGTTGCGGAGTATTCTGCTCTTTCGGTCCGTGATACCGACTGGTACTTCTTCATAAGACAAGTTCTCTTGGAGTGGAAGCGGTTCATTAGCCAAGACATGAGAAGGGTCCGGGTTGTACTTACGTAGCATGGATACGTGGAACACGTTGTGGACTCTGGAGAGCTCTGGAGGCAATGCTAGTCTGTAGGCAGCAGTACTAATCCTGTCTAAGATTTCAAAGGGTCCAATATATCGGGGGTTTAATTTTTCCCTCCTGCCGAACCTACTAATTCCCTTGAAAGGAGTGACATTAAGAAACACCCGGTCGCCTTTCTCAAATGCTAGGTCTCTCCTCCGGGTATCTGCATAACTCTTCTGCCTACTCTGAGCTGTCTGAATATTCTTTCTGATTTTAACTATTTTTGACGTGGTCTCCTCTACCAACTCCGGGCCGAAAAATCTTCTATCGCCCACTTCCTCCCAACAAATCGGTGATCTTCACGGGCACCTATATAATGCCTCATATGGAGCCATGCCGATGCTTGCTTGGTAGCTGTTGTTGTAGGCAAACTCTATCAGGGGTAGATGGTCGTCCCAATGGCCCCCAGAGTCCAGGACACAAGCTCGGAGCATATCCTCAAGCGTACGAATTGTCCTTTCTGATTGTCCATCAGTCTGGGCATGGAAGGCAGTACTAAGAGACAGCTTTATTCCCATAGCTTGCTGGAAGCTACTCCAAAACCGAGAAGTGAACCTGGGATCCCTCTCGGATACTACTGTCACTGGAACCCCATGCAATCTGACTATCTCCTGGATATACATCTTTGCCAACTTGTCCAATGAATCGGTCATCCTGATGGCTAGGAAGTGGAAAGACTTGGTAAGTCGGTCAACGATTACCCATATGGCATCATGTCCTGAACGTGCCTTGGGTAGCCCCGATACGAAGTCCATGGTGATAGGTTCCCACTTCCACTCCGGGATCGGTAAAGGCTGAAGTAACCCACCTGGGTGCTGATGCTCTGCCTTGACCTGCTAACATACCAAGCATTTAGATACAAAGTCGGTTATGTCTCTCTTCATCCCATGCCACCAAAACTGGGGTCGCATGCTTTGGTACATTTTGGTACTTCCTGGAAGAATGGCAACTTCGAGCTATGGGACTCCGTCATGATGTCTCTTTTTAACTCACTGTCATCTGGGACACACACCCTGTCTTGGAAACGAAGTAATCCATCTGCAGAGATTCGGAATTCTGAGCTCCCTCCCTGTTCTGCATCCTTCTTGCGGGCTACCAGGGCGGGGTCAACTGTCTGGGCTTCCTTCATTCTCTGGATTAACTCGGGTTGGACTGTCAGGCGGCCCAAACATGTGACTCTCTTCAGATCATGAAGTCGAACCTGTTGCGTGGCCCCAATTGGTCTGCATTCTAAAACCATCAAATGGGTTAAGATACCTGCACTTTTCCTGCTGAGGGCATCTGCTACCACGTTGCCCTTACCCAGATGGTATAAGATGTCACAATCATAGAAGGAGTTCCATCCACCTTCTCTGACGCATGTTGAGATCCTTCTGAGTGAATATGTGTTTCAAACTCTTATGATCGGTATAGATCTGAAAGGTGTCTCTGTGCAAATAATGGCGCCAGGTTTTCAAGGCGTGAATTATTGCGGCAAGCTCCAAGTCATGGGTGGGATAGTTCTTCTCATGATTCTTTAACTGTCTGGACCCGTATGCTATAACCTTTCCATGTTGCATTAGGACACAACCCAGGCCCAGATAGGAGGCATCACTATAAACTGTATATCCTCCCAATCCATTCGGTAAAGCCAGCACGGGTGTAGTGATCAGCCGCTTCTTTAATTCTGAAAAACTTCTTTCGCAGTCTTCATTCCACTCGAACTTGGCATTCTTCTTTGTAAGTCAGATTAGAGGAGCTACTAGACTGGAGAATCCTTTAACGAACCTGCGGTAATAACCTGCCATTCCCAAGAAGCTACGGATTTCCTTAATTGATGTCAGCTTCTCCCAGCCAAGTACCGCTTCAACCTTTTCGGGGTTCACTGATACCCCTTCCTTCGATATGATGTGTCCTAGGAAGGCGGTCTGCTCAAGTCAGAATTCACACTTACTCAACTTCGCATATAACCTCTTGTTTCTAAGGACCTGCAAAACTTGGGCAAGATGGTGAGCATATTCTTCTCTGCTTTTTTAGTAGACTAAGATATCATCAATGAACACGATGACAAATTGATCCAAGAACTCTCTGAAGACCCTGTTCATCAGATCCATAAAGATTGTCGTGGCATTGGTTAGCCCAAATGGCATGACCAGGAACTCATAGTGTCCGTACCTGGTTCGGAAGGCCGTCTTGGGGATGTCTTTTGTTCTTATCTTCACCTGATGGTAACCTAATCGTAGGTCTATTTTAGAGAAGACCTGTGCACCCTGCAGCTGATCAAAGAGGTCATCAATCCGAGGAAGGGGATACTTGTTTTTGACCGTAACCTTGTTCAATCCTCTGTAATCAATGCACAGTCTCAACATTCCATCTCCCTTCCTTACAAAAGTGACTCCAGCACCCCAAGGGGACACACTGTGTCTAATAAAACTACTGTCTTACAATTCAGTGATCTGTTTCCTCAGCTCTTCCATCTCAATACAGCTCATACGGTAAGAACAACCGAAATGGGCTGGGTACCTGGCTGTAGGTCTATAGTGAACTCGACTTCTCTATCCACTGGCAGACCGAGCAGTTTGTCTGGAAACACATCTGGGAAGTCTCGGACTACCGGAATCTCTTGAATACAAATTTCCTTCTTGGACTTGCCTAGTCAGAGAAAACAGCAAGATTAAGGCACTAGAAGTTAAGAAAACTTGCCATCAAGGAATAAGTACTGAATAATTTTATTAATTTGTAAATGGCTCCTCCTTAGGAGGATTAAATACAACTTTCTTGTTAAAGCAATCAATGGTGGCGTGATACGCCGCTAGCCAATCCATTCCTAAGATTACATCAAAATCCCCCGTGTCTAACCCTATCAGGTCTACACTCAGTTTCCTATTTGCTATCTCCACAGCACAAGTCTTATAGATAGCTTTCCCTAGTAGTGTTTCACCCCTGACAATAGACACGAACAACAATGAATCGAGTTTGTCAGGTGATACATTAATTTTGGAAGCAAAAGCATGTGAAACAAAAGAGTGCGATGCAACAGTGTCAAATAAAACATAAGCAATATGGTCACAGATAGCATACATACCCTGTACTACATCCGGGTCGGCGTCGGCATCCTGCTGGGTAAGGTTGTAAGCTCTGCCCTGGATAGGAGGCCTCCCTTGATTCTGGTTCCTCGGGCATTCTCTTGCATAATCCTGGACACTGCCACAAATGCGACAAGTGTTGTTGAGGCGGTAGCAGGGTCGGTCCCCGTGATCTCTGCTGCAGTGCTGATAGATCTTCCCACGTGCTGCCCCTGGAGCCTGAGGAGGGGCCTGGATGGCTGGTCTAGGCCTCTTATTTGGTTGGGCAGACACAGTAGGTGCTGGCCTGCGGAACGGAGCTGGGGGTCGGGAACTCCCTCCTGGCTGAAGACGGGTGCTGAAGCTTCTTTCCATGATCTGTGCCTTTACTAGGACTGCTGAATATGTCTTGAGCTCCAGTACTAACAAGTGTTGCCTGATCTCTGGGTGGAGACTCGACTGGAATATCCTGGCCTTTCGGCCCTCATCCATCAATGTCTCCGGGGAGTATCGTCCCAGCTCTAGGAACTTAAGAGCATATTCTGATACTGTCATGTTTCCCTGAACCAGTTGAACAAACTCCATTTCCTTTAGGTGTCGGATGTGCTCAGGGAGATACTCCACATGGAAGGCTACTAGGAACTGCTCCCAAGTGACTGGTGTAGACAGGGTGGTCTGCTTGAGCTCCCACCAACATCCTGCTTCCCCTACCAGCATGTAGGAAGCAAGGGCAGCTCTCTACTCAGGAACTACTTCCAAGGTCATGAAAGCTCTCTCAGTCTCTGCCAGCCAGTACTGGACCTCTTCAAAAGAGGATCCCCCTGCAAAGGTGGAGGGGTTCAGTCTCCTATACCTTTCTATGTAGCCCGGGTTGATCAAGGAAGGAGCGGGGTCCCGTGGAGGAGGGACTGGACCCAGGGGATAGACTGGGGGGTCCTGTGGTGGCACCTGCTGATATGCTGGGGGCACTGGGTCATGCTGTGGCGGTGACGGGTAGTACCGTGGCTGGGACACCAAGTTGTACTGCGACAGTGGTGCCGGGTGGTACGATGGAGGAGCAGGCTCGTGCCGGGGTGGCTCGAGATCAGCCTGCTGTAGCGGAGGCTCAACCTGCGGTAGTAGAGGAGGGTCGGGTAACTCCCTTCTCTCCTCTCGCCTTTGCTGGGCAGCTATGAATCCTTCCATCATCTCAAATAGTCTGTCTACATCCTGCCGAAGTGAATTATCCGGGGCCGCTCGGTTTAGTAGGGGTCTTCCTCTCCTCATCTCTCTGCACCTGCATTTCATAAGGAATGGTTGAGTAACGGTTTATCGGTGAATATTTCTCTAAGCATTATTGTGTAAGGTATGCGTCCGAGGAACGCGGCTCTGATACCAACTGTAACGCCCCCGGAAATTTAAATGAAATATATGTATTAAAAATCTCAAATGCGAAAGCGTAATAAAAATTTTGATTAACATCCCTTACACAATAACCAAAACATACTCAAAACATGAAGGAACAAACTAACTAAAAGAGATACTCGAAATAAAAACTATAAATATAACTATAAAGTCTTTAGGCATCCCCTTCGCCATCTTCCTGCAGAATGGGCTCGGGAACAACGTCTTCCTGATCTTAAATAGTTAAATAAGGGATGAGCTACACCAACCCAGTAAAGACTTCACACTATCTCACCGCAACAGAAGTAAAGGTGGGTAGAAAAGAAAAATGACCAATGGAGCATAATTTATAACGAACTCGTTTATTAACATAAAAACCTTTACTGTCCACTTACCTCAGTGAGATCCATGAAAACAACATATGAAAACAATAACCTTATAATATCATGAAATCATACACACTTTATAACATAACACATATCATACCTTTACATTTCAATCATCAGAAAATAGATTTCCTCTTTTACTAGCCTACTAGAATCCCTGGGGATCCATAGGGGGTCCCCGCTGCACTTGAACCATTAACATTTACAACCTGATTCCAGGGCCATCCCCATACCCCATCCGGTATGGGCGCCAAAACCATGAACCTCAATACCCCGTCCGGTATGAGGGTGAAACTTATGACTGCATTGGTAGAGATATAGTAATCAAATTGTATTTTGTCCTAAAGAGTCATGACATATCCAAACGAAAATAATATTTTGTAACGACTAGATTCTTTTAATTAGAACAATTAAGCGAAAAAATCCGAATTAGCATTTTTCTTAAATTATTTATTAACATAAATATTAAAGAACAAGAAATAGACTTGGATTTTATACTAAAATATTTATTATTTATTATTTAAATAGTAATTATGCTATTTTTCATGAATGATAAATCTTTTTCCACATAAGAACTCTTAACAAAAGAGGGAAGAGGAAAGGATTAATTTTCTTTTAAAATTCTATTTTGATTCTCGGTAGCTAACTCATCATTATATTAATAACTGATATTATTAATTATTTTCTTATAGTAATCATTTTTCTTTTATAAATTTAAACCAAACAAAATATTATAATTTTCATTTCCTTTATTTTTCAGCTTTTAGTTATCAGAACCAAAAAACATATTTTTTTCTCATATATATTTAGTGATTCTCATGTATGATATGATAATCATCATCATCATATCCACTTTCTATTATAAATTCTACTAAAAACTTTATAGTGATTTAGCATTACATCAAGTTACAATAGCTCTTTAAATTTATAAAATGCACACACACACACATATATATATTTGTGTATTTGTGTGTGTATTTCTCAAAAAGATATGACGATATGAAAAGTTAAATAACTGTAGTTACTTTTATTGGGTATGTATCAATTATCAAATCATAACAAATATAAGTGAACTCCACTTTATTCACTAAGGTGATCAGTAAATTCGTATTTCATTCAATTACAAGATGAAACAAATTATAAAATAATAAAAATTGATAGAATTTAAAATTTTTTTATTTTAATTTTACATAAAATTAATTTTTATTTCTCAAAAATTATTTTTACATTTTACAATTTAGTTAAATATAAATTTATCAATGTTTAATATTTTTAGATAAATCATTTGTACTTTCACCATTATCTATAAAAGTTGAATTTATAGTTTGGACTATAAACTATACATTCTATATATTATTATTCATAAGTTGTGTTATTATTGTTGGATAAGTAATATATAATTAATAAAATGTATAAATTTATATTTTTTAATAAAAATTTGAAGAATCTCCCTTCTTTCCCACTTCAGCCGAGATACTCGTCTCTTCCTTCCTTCCCCCTATCCCCTAGATACTTGCCAGGATATTTGTCCATGATTCCTCAGTTTTTCCCCATGTTCATCCCGTAACCATCTACTCGTTAGAGCGGGATTTCGTCAAATCCACAGAGGGACTCATCCCACCCTTGCTGCAACAGCACCGCACTGGAATGGATGTGGAGGCTTCATAAAGATTTTGAATGCCCCAACTGACCACACATGAAGCAGAATAAAGGTTGGCATTCGTACTGGAAGATTTCAAATTTTGATTCCCCATTTCTCAGGTTGAGCCTTTTTCTTCTGCACAGAGGCTTTCGAACATCAATGGCTGCCCAAACTGTAAAAAACCTCCCATCCCAGCCATAGAAGATGAACATGTGTCATAGTCCACAAAGCCCCGCAACAGGTTCCAAAACTACCTACCCATTGTCTACGATACAAAACCCAGCGGGAGTGAGTTAATTTGTACCCAGAAGAGGCTTGTGTTAATGGCTATTTTCATTGGATGTTCTCTCTCCCTAAGGAGGTGCAAAACCAACAAGCGGTTGTTAAAAGTCCATGGCCCTCTATTAAGCATTCTTTGGAAATCCACTTTGCAAAAAAATCTGTATAAGTAATGGCCAAAGCTAAGATCTACAATATTTACTCCCCCTATCGGCCTCCACAGGTCTGCCAGTGTATTCTTCATCGATTCAAACTTTATAGCCGCTTTCGTCAAGAATCTTCCTACCAAACAGAGGTCATACGACTTTTGCTATTCAGGGACAAATTTAGTGAAGTCCCAGCCCCCATCCTCTTCTGCAATCGACAACGATGTCACGCCATCCACCATATCCATCGGTCAACTTTACATGCCAATCGACAGATTATTGAGAGAAACAATAATAACTTATCTATGGTGAAAAAAGGTCTCACTGCTGGAAATAATACCTCTTGCAACTAAACAAAGCAAATGGAGAAGATGGTCATCCAACACTGACTTAGTACTAGACCAAGTCATTTCTTATTTACATTTTATTTACATCTGTAAGTTTCAAAACCTAACCCTCTGAGCAAAAATGGAAGGTAATTAACTCTACTATGTGGAATGAAGGAATCATCAGGGCATATTCGTTTTTTGTTATAACAGTTATTTGAATAACCATATGTGGTCATCAATTGTTTATTTCAAGCAAAGAAAAAATTGCCTTTATGGTTCATTTGAAATGGTAATGGACATTTGGTATTCAATTTTTGATTTATTGGAGCTTGTGACTTTCGTACCAAAAGAGTGGTTGTACAGAATAATTCTGCACATGGTCTAATAGGGGCTTTTTGTAGCAACTATGCTGGAAGTGAAATTATAAAACTAAATCAATTTGGGAAACAATAGTGGAAGTTTGAAAATAAAGCAAGGATTAAGTAGTTGAGAAGCTTGAGTTAAATTGATATCATATCTTGGTGCTTCTCAAGTGAGTTTCTGGCAGGTGTAATAATCACATGATTCTAGTCTGATCAATTCAAAAAATGTTCAACTACTAGTATTATTATTCATTGTATATTTAGTTGCTTTCGAATGGTGCAACTCCTCAAAATGATGGAGATTGTGTAGTTTATAGCTTATATTTTTTAAGATAGTTCATAGCTTACATGTTTGACACTATGAAGATCTGGTTTGTGCATTAAGTATGTTTGTAACATGTTTGTGGAAACAACAGATTGTGATTTGACTCACTAACCTACATGAATCAGCTATTATTTAAATTTATAAGTTTATAACTAAAAGATCTTATTTGTTTACCTTTTTTTCTTGTGGTATCTTCAGTTAATCCTTTTTCTTTTCTTGCAAGCAATATTTTATTTTACCTTACTCTGTGCACAGGAAATGCTTGCTTTAGAAGATGGATCAGCTGATCTTATCCGGGCACTGAATAATCGTCTACTTGCTCTTTCATTCCACATCAAGGAGTATTATTGGATTGATTTGTGAAAACTTAATGAGATTTATCGTTACAAGACTTAGGAGTACTCATATGATGTAGTTAATAAGTTCAACATTTACCTAGATCAAATTTCTCCTTGGTTGGTGGAATGGATGCCTAATAAAGGAGGTTATCTAATTGAAAACTTACAGGTAACACATATGGTTTATTGTAAGCAGTCTGGCAATAACTGATCAGTCACATGACATACTTGATCTTATTAAAGTGAAATGGGCATATTTGGTAGCAGACATGCCATTCAAGATATGTTATCCCCCTCTTGGAGGTCAGGAGTGGCAAATAATCACTGGTAGTGATTCCAAGGACACGTAAGATATCTACTCTTGTATTATTTATTTATGATCTATTTCTTCATTATATTTAATATTTCTCACTATGTTTCCTTCTAATACAGGCCTTGGTCTTACCACAATGGTGGTTCTTGGCCAACTCTACTATGACAGGTTAATTTGTTATGCTTAAATATTCTCTCTGCTACTAGTGTTTTATTCATTACTCCAGAGAACCCTTTGTAGAAGTTATATTTAGATATAAGTTTCTTGAGTTGTCATGCTTGAATCTAATAGGATATGGCACCTTGTGGATGCTTTATAAAATAAAGCAATAATGAAGGAATGTTGGCAGTGCGGCTTAGGATTTTAGAAATGGACTTTTTGTAGCTTACTATTGCATCCATAAAGATGACAAGACCAGAAATCGCTACAAGAGCTGTTTAAGTTGTTGAAAGATGCAAATCAAGAGACAAGTGGCCTTAATACTATGACACAAAAAGAGGAAGGTTCATCAGGACGCAAGCACGGTTATTCTAGACATGGTCAATTGTTGGATACCTTGTGGCTAAGCTTCTACTTGCAGACACAAGTGTAGCCAAAATTATTATAACTGAAGAGGATTTTAAGCTTGCCAAAGCCTTCTCTTGCATGATAAGGACTAATCCAAAAAGAAAGCGTGGTTGAAAGAACTCCTAAAAGACTTACGTAATATAAGATTCTGAAGTTGCTTTCACACAAGGATAGGTAACTTCAATTTGTAGCTCAACTTACCTATCTGAACAACTTAAATGTATAAAGGTAACGACAACAGTGGATTATTTTTCATTTTATTTGGGGGTTAAAGCTTTTGAGCATTGATTCGAGTATCATAGGATCTTAATGTAAAGATGATATGTTGATTTAGGATTAACATTAGCTTGAAACATCTTCTTGGATAGAGATTAAACAAATTGTTCCCTGTTTACAGACTTTATATCATATACATAGTATTATACGAGTGGAAGGCATTCTTTTAAAGAGTTCACTGTAAATCGAGAATATCTTTACATTATTTTAACTCAATTGTTTGATTATGATATTTTCTCTATCTTGTAAATTATTTTGTATTGGTTATGGTATTTTCTTGTCTCGTAAATCATCACCATGCCATTTAAATTAATGTTTGACAATAGAACTTTTTAATACATTTCCTCAGTTGATTCCAAATCAGTTGAGAAAATTCAACTGGTATGTAAGGCATTGTCTAAGAGAGTGATTAGAGAGTGATGATAAGATTTTTCTTGCAAACTCATATTTTTATTCAGTATATATTTTTGGAGTACTACAGACTTGTAAGTTTTTAGTTTTTAGCATCAGCTCATAAAGGAAACTAAACATATAGCACTCAACAACTTTTGCTTCATCTGGTTCTAGCATTAGCCACAATCCTTCACTCAAATTGTATCAAAAAAATATCAAAAACAAAAAAATAAATGTATTTCCAACAACAATAGAAATTAACCTCATATATATGTATAAATTTTTAATTTGTAAATTAGGAAATTACATAGAAATTTTAGGTTGTGGGTCAAATTACACTATTTGAGAAACTATTTTGTAAAAATATATACAGTATAGTATAGTATAGTATTAGAAGTTAAAATATTTGTATATGTATCTAACTGTTCCATTTGCTTTAATTTCTAAACAAGCTTCATCATTTTCTTAAGAAATTTAATTGCTACATTTCTTCCACATTTTATAATTTAACAATATATCACAATTTTAATATTTAAACTCTCTTATTTATGTTTTTTGAGAACTTAATTCTAATTGATCTTCCTATATATGAAGGATTATGAAACAAAATTTCATTCAATGAATTCAACCTAAAAATATAAGTGATTCAAAAATAAAATTAGATATACCTAATTCAACAAGTAAAGGATTACTAGTAACTACACAAAAAGTAAAAATAAAATCATGTGAACAAGATAGATTTAATGCTACTTAATGTAAATACACTTATATACTTTTAGACATATTTAATTTAAATTGTACTTTTACGTTTTTTTATTATCTAGGGTAAAGAGATAATTTCATAGAAAGTCAAATTTGTGATTTGAGTTAGTTCGCAGTCTGAAACTTAGGAATTATTGGAAGAATATCACTTCTTATAATGAATCTACTTTATAATTACTACCTAATTGTGCGTTATGCATTAGGAAAAAAAAAAGAGAACTTATCTCTATAATGCCTCCAGTCTAACTCTTGTTTTTTGATTTCATTTCCTTATGTTTTTCCTCGTCTTTCTCCCAATTATTTTCTAACTCTTCTTATATTTCTAGATCACCTAAAATTGATCAGATCGTAACACAATAACAAATGTGAGGATAAGATTATGAAGAAATTATATTGTGGTGAAGCAATTAATAGAACTAATTTTATAAAAGAAAAACTATCTTATTATTTTCTATCTAAATATTGCATCATAGCATTAAAGAAAGAATGAAAAAAAAAGCCAAAAGCATCAAGAAAGAAAAAAAATAAAAGTGTCATAATCTACTTTTAAACTTATGTAATCAAATATTTTAGAGTTTTAACATTATTTTTCATTCTAAAGTATGTAATCTTTAAAAGAATTATTACAAGGTTATACTTAAAAATTATCTAAATATAGAGAATTCAATACTTACTAGGAATCAAAATTTAGAGATTTCTTTCTACATTAGTCTTTAAAATTTAAAAATTAAGGAGATAAAAATCTTATTTTCATTATTTTGAAGTTATGTAATCAAATATTTTAGAGTTTTAATATTATTTTCATTATGTTATCTATAAAAAAAACTATTATAAGATTAGACTTAAAGAATATCTAAATTTAGAGAATTGAATGCTTATTAGAACTCAAAGTTTAAAGATTTCTTTTCTTTATTAGTCTTTAAAATTTAAAAATTTGATTACTACTTAAGTGATTAAAGAGTTAAAAATCTTCTTTTCAAAAAGTAAATATATAAATATATAATTATATTTAAGAAGATGTTATTAGTTTTTCCTTAATTATTAAAAGTAAAAATATTGATTATGCCTCAATTATCAATAACTATTTTGTATCTCTATTTAATTTAGGGATTTTGTTGCCATCTTCAATGGTTCTAATGGTTGCTTCTTCACTTTAAAAGAGGACGTTGAGTTGCAGGAGAAGAGAGAGAGGAAGAAAATTCATAGCCAGGGTAAACTGAGAGGAAGTTTTTGTGTGATTTCTTCAATCAAATTAATCAGCTAGTGGTGGAGTTAGGAGCAGAATGTAACGGCCCCAAAATTTAAATGAAGATGTATATATTAAAAATCTTAAATGCAGAAGTGTAATACAAATTTTGATTAACATCTCTTACATAATAGCCAAAAACGTACTCAAATCATGAAAGAATAAGCTAATTAAAAGTGATATTCGAAATAAAAACTATAAATGGAGCTATAAAATCCTTAGGCGTCTAACTCGCCGTCTTCCTGCGGAACGGGCTCGGGAACCACGTCTTCATGATCTGAAATGGTTAAGTAAGGAATGAGCTACACTAGCCCAGTAAAGACATCACACTATCTCACTGCCATAGGAGTAAAGGTTGGTAGAAAACAAAAACAACCAATGGAGCATAATTTATAACAAACTCATTTATTAACATAAAAACCTTTACTGTCCACTTACCTCAGTGAGATTCATGAAAATAACCTATGAAAACAATAACCTTATAATATCATGAAATCATACACACTTTATAACATAACACATATCATACCTTTACATTTCAATCATCAGAAAACAGATTTCCTCTTTTACCAGCCTACTAGTATCCATGGGTATCCATAGGGGGTCCCCACTACACGTGAACCATTAACATTTACAACCTGATTCCAGGGCCGTCCCCATACCCCGTCCGGTATGGGCGCCAAAACCATGAACCTCAATACTCCGTTCAGTATGAGGGTGAAACGGGCCGTCCCCATACCCCATCCGGTATGGGTGCCAAAACACATAAGGTCTTCATACCTCGTCCGGTATGAGAGACCACATTCCCGGTAGGGTTCCCTACGGACCCGGTCCGTCCACCATCTCCTAGGATATCTAGTCAGGCTGTCCACATTATCCACTCATTAATTCACATAACCTTTTTGCCCTTTTTCTTGGTCTCAATCATCCAATCATACACAAACATGTAAACCAGTAATTGACACCAAACAAGACAACATAGTATCGGGTTCACCATAATACCAACCATAATAAAAGAAACCATAATTCATGCATACGAGACCATAAAATAAATACATCAAATATCATGCTGCATTTAATACTGAAAAATAGATCAAACGATAACTGACCAACAATGTACCAGATTCGGGCTCCATTGGCAACCTTAATCAATTTCACATCTATAAAGTCATAAAATACCGTTTAATTATTTATTAAGCTTTAATACCGTGATAGGAGGTAGGGTGAGAGATCTTTACTTGTTTCGGGGTCTGAAATGGACTCTACAGTGCGCCTACGGGTTGTCCCTAATTTTCCTGAATTTTTTCTGGAAAATTGAAACGCACTACCGGTACCTACACGTGTCCCAAAAAATCCCAATTTAGACCTAGGGCCCCTTTCGGCCAATATCAGAATTCCAGCACGGCGGCTCCGCCGTGCTCCGGCGACGGCGCCGCCACCTGCGGCGGTGATCTGCCTCGGGTTGGCTATTTTCGGCCGTTTTTGACCGAATTCGGCCAAACTTGCATTGGTCCCTGTGATAAAACAACCCTAGGGCCCTCGGTGGGCCAAAAAATCACGAAAAACTGAGATTTACTGGTGGCGGTGCTCTTGGGTGCGGCGACTCCACCGGGGTGAGTCGCATTTTGATGTTTGGCTTCGATCAACCTGTAGAGAAAAGAACGGTGATCACAGTGGTATAAAATTTGCATTGAACGGAGGCTGAGAAGGGCCTCATTGGAGGCAAAAACAGAGGGGAGTCGTGGCGGCGTCGCCGAACTTCGGCGGGATTTTTCGGCCGATTGCCAGTCATTTGGCTCCGATTTGGCCATAGGTGGATTCAGCATCGAAAAACGAGCCAGGGGGAAAAATTTACCTCGATTGGTGGTCGAAAACTTCTCCAGTGTGGCGGCAGGTGGCGGCGGCCGGCTCCTCCGGCATCTGGTTCTTCTTCTCCGGCGAGGCAATGGTGGCTAGGGTTTTGTGGTCAGGTGTGGGTGGGGTTATTTATACCCTTTGCCTTTTAATCTCAACCGTCCATCAAGATTAAATCTGGACCATCCGATCGCATTTTAATTGGGATTAAATCTGGGCCGTCCGTGCCTGATTGAATCTGGACCGTCTGTACGTGTGAAATCTGGGCCGTCCGTGCGCGCGGAACGGATCTAGGCCGTCCGATATCGCGCACGCGGATCGCCCACGTGGCTCGTCCCATGTCAGCGTTTTCTTGCCACGCGGCGTGTCCTGGTTGGCCAGGGTTACTGACCGGGCTGCTGATGTGGCTGCTGATGTGGCTGCTGACGTGGCACAACTTTTCTAAATTATGTTTTGACCCCCTAGTTTCCGATTTTTTTTTCAAAAACACCCCCATAATCCAAATTTTCACCCCTTTTTCCCAAAATCAATTTCAATTAAATTCAAATAATATTGTTACCCAATTTTATCATTATTTTTATTTTTATTTTCATTAAATTAAATTAAAATCTTATAAATTAAATATATAAAAAATTAAACTAAAAATTCAAATACAAAAATAAAAAATAAAAAAAATAAAAAAAAATATTTGGGTGCTACAATTGATAAAAATCTTCTTTTCAAAAAGTAAATATATAAATATATAATTATATTTAAGAAGATGTTATTAGTTTTTCCTTAATTGTTAAAAGTAAAAATATTGATTATGCCTCAATTATCAATAACTATTTTGTATCTCTATTTAATTTAGGGATTTTGTTGCCATCTTCAATGGTTCTAATGGTTGCTTCTTCACTTTAAAAGAGGACGTTGAGTTGCAGGATAAGAGAGAGAGGAAGAAAATTCATAGCCAGGGTAAACTGAGAGGAAGTTTTTGTGTGATTTCTTCAATCAAATTAATTAGCTAGTGGTGGAGTCAGGAGCAGAACAAGGGAGGAATCCGTCAATCATATTAACGTCGTCATTGAGAAGAAAGGTAAGTGAAATTTGACTCTCACCACTTAAGTAGGATTTATCTTTTAAATTATTTGAGATATTTTTGGGAAGAAATGAGTTGATATGGGAATAGGGAAATTTTCTTGAAATCAGATTAGAACCAGGAGTTAAAAAAAAGAAGGAGAATGAGATCTAAAGATAAACATAAGATCAAACGAAATGATGGAATTATTGTGTGGACAGCTATGAGGAGAGGACAAAGGAGATATGCTAGAAACACAGGAGGAAAATTGAAAGGATGAGAACGGGAGAGGGATAGGAAATAAAAAAAGAGGGAAATAGTGCTCAACAATTCCTCTACATGATCCCCTCGATGGAGCAAGAGATTTAGTGCTTAATAACTAATCTATTTTTCTCTTATTTGTTTACCTATTATGTATATATATCAATGTCGTCGATTGATTTGCATTTAATTTTTTAAAAGGATATGGTAGATCACTTTCTTGCAGCAATGTAAGAAATGAAAGGAGATTTTAGTTGCGGTCCTAATTATTTCTATGATTTACTTTCCACCTTTATGGCTAAATATGAAATCATCTTATCAGACATGGATAAAGCTTTGTATGTGTACATAATATATATTTCGACATATATTTGAGTATTTATTAACCATATTTGATTAATTGATCAGTTTTAGTTATTTGGTCTTCTTCTCTTAATTCGTAGGGACAAATTATCTGATGCGAATTTTCCTAAGATTTATGCACTTTGCATCAAGATTAAAGGAGCCTCCTCAAGGTATTTAAGTAATACTAATCATCATAGCTTAAAAGTTTTAAATTTAGAGGATTTTTTGTTTATTATTATTGATCTTATAATATATATTTAATAATAAAAATTCTCAAGTACAATTTTTGCAAGTAAAAATTCGTATATTTTAATAGTTAAATGATATATAATGAGATGTATAGTCTGATTTGAACTCATACTCTTACAGATAAGAATAAAAGTACTTAGATATCTACCTAAAAGATAAATAATAATTAATTTAATTAACTATATATGTGTATACTTAATTAATTAAATAATTAGTTTAATAGTTGATGTGTTTCTTCTTTTATAAGGGATTATAAGTTCGAGTGAGAATGTATTTTTATGTGTGTCATCATTTGAAAGTTATTTGTATTGTATTGTAATTAGAGTATATCACTTGACTAATCTCGAGTCAAACTGTAGTTTTATGTGTATTCTTACTTGAAGATTATTTATATTGTGTTATGATTGATGCATATCACTTAATTAATAGATGTACCCAGTTTTTGTTTTTTAAAAAATAATTAGCTAATATTAATTGCAGCCTTCGCACTTGTCAAATGGCATTGAAATGTGAGGAATTCGTCAAGGCATTTGATAAAAAGAGTAAGGAAGAGTAAGCTTTTATATACAATTGACATCATAACTCAATTAACAGTCTCTATATATTTATGTAGTAAATGAATTTTATACTTATTTTTTATTACAGATATTACTAATATATCTCTTTGCTAAGTTTTTTTTTTTCTAAATTTCTTTTTTTTGAATAAAAAAGTGCATGGAAGAATTATATGTAATCAAACACAAATTCTCATTAGTGAAGGAAAAAATGAAAATCCTTCTTAAGGTAATATTTTTTTTATATATACTGTAAAATTTTATTTTTATGGATATCTTTTTTCTTTTGAACTTTGTGAAAATTTTAATTGAATTTAAATTTGCATACTTTTATAGCAAGAGTTTTACTTCATTGAAAATTTGTTTTGCCTGTTGCATAATTATAGGCATTGATAATTATAATTAACTATAATAATATGATAGTAGTTAAAACTCTTATGTTCTATTTAAAATTTATAAATTTAACATTAGCTAAAAATGTAGAATATTTTATACTGTAATAGTTTGTAAATTTAAATCTAATTAAAATTCTTATGAATTCTATAAGAAAAAAAGATATATGTGAAAATAAATTTTATAAAATATATAAAATAGAATACTACCTCAAGAAATATTTTTATTTTTTCCTTCATTACTGAGAATTCATGTTTGGCTGCATTCATTGCCTACGCACCTTTTTTTAAAAAAATTTAAAAACTTTTAAAAGAACTCAGTAAAGAAATATATAAATAATATGTACAATAAAAAATAAGTATGAAATTAATTTACTAGATTCACTAATTGATTTGGTTTATGGCGTCGTCAATTATGTTTGATAGTTTACCCTTCCTTACTCTTTTTATCAGATGCCTTGACACATGTATATATATATATATATAAACATATAATTCATAAATGTGATAGCGTATGAGCAATCATATGTGGCACAAATCATATGTGGCACCAATAAGTTTGAAATTCATTTGTGATTGATAGTCGTGTTTACTCACTGAGTTCTATCCTGACGGTGATCTTCACGTCCTTCGTCAAAGGCAGCCAGATAAATGCTTCAACGAAGCTGCTGCCCGATACGTACATACAACAATATTAATTATCTGTATCTATAAAAATATATTATATGATTATACAATCATTAATTTATTATAATGATATTTAGCGCAATTAGTATCGTGATATACGTACAAACATTATCTATATACACATGCACACACATATATATATTGATAAATTGAGAAGGTTATATATATATATATATGTAGACACACACATTATATATTTATATAATTCCCAATCATAAGTATCTTCTTTCAAGTTTCTAACCTTTCCCCTTTGCACCTTCTAGATTCTATCATATTTATTCATAAATATATATATGTATATATAGATACCATCTTCATTTTTATCTTTATTAATTAATAAAATTTTCTCTTCATATTTTAATATGGTCCCAAAATGTTAAAGTATAAAAGCCAAATTCAAATATGAAGGAATTAAATTTACAAGTTCATGAACCTGTTTATATATTAATAAATATTATATATTTTTACTAATCTAGGTAATATTACAAGAGATAATTATATCTCAATAGTATATTAAACATATTCTTAAATATATTAAATACAATAAAGTATTAAAATTTTCAACAAACTATTCACATAACTTATCAAACTCAATTTCATATGTTTTGAACTTATTTAAATTTACTCATTTTATCTTTTGTCTATTTTCTTAGTTGGATTCAAAAGTATAATAAGAATAAGACATGGCTTAGTTAGAGATGAATAAGGACTTCTGAAAGATAGATAATTGTTTATGAACCTCCTCAGTTTTTGCTTCACTTACTTGAGCATGATGGTTTTGGTCATTTACTTGAGCATGATGGTTTTTATTGTTAATTAAGAATGATTTTATTTTAAAAAAAATAATGTTATATTGGATGCTATTGTATTGACTTCCATTGTATAAATTGATTTAGTATTAAAAACAGATACTACTAAATTTATAATTCAATCAAATAATAAAATAGAACCTAATTTGAATGAATATTTAAAATTATAATAAATAAGTGAATCGAATGATGTATATTTATTATTTAAAATATAGTATTTGATGACCAATTATGAGAACTGACACTTCAGTGAATAATGACAGGTGATTGATAGTGACAACAATGAAATGTAACCAACAAAAAAATAAAGTTTTGGTATCTTGTAAAAAAGTAGATCACATTTTCTTTAGGTTTTAACGCAAACATGAACTATTTTCTATTTTTTTTTGGGTACTCCTTTTTGTTGATACAAAAGTTAAAACAATTTTTTTTTTCAAGTAAAGAAATAGATAGGATGGGCACAAAATTGAGACATGAGTTCCTATATTTGTCGCATATTACCTAGCAACAATTCCACTTTTGTGATAGTCTGAATCAACCACTAAAATTATATCGTCTATTGTCTAATTTTTAGCTGTAATAGGACCATTTTTAAAGATACTAAGTACAAATTTTATACTTGATGAATATTTTTCTAAAGTTTGGGTTGTTACTTGAGGATGTTTAAGCCTTCATTCTGTATTTTGTTTCTTTCCTTCTTAGTTAGATTTAAAAGTTTAATCAAATAATAAATAACTTAGCTAGAAATGTAGTACAGACTATTAAAAGGTATAATTTATTCATGAGCCTAAGTTTTTTATTAACTTGCTTGAGTAAAATGGTTTTTAGTGTTAATGGATGATGATTTTTTCATAAAAAATTAAATGTTGTAATGAATGTTATTGTATTGACTTACATTGTATAAACTAATACCGTACTAGTAAGAAATATGACTAATTTTGTAGGTCAATCAAATAACAAAGTAGAACTTAACTTGAATGAATTATTTAATCTCATACAAATAAATAAATAAAATGACGTACATTTACTATTTAAGATACAATATTTGACTATTGATGAGCAGAACTTATGTTTTAATAAATAATGAGAGGTGATTGATGGGGACTGCAGTGACGTCATAAATCAATTAGCATATCTCTTTTTTGTTTTTTTTTCTAATTTTTTTAATTTCTTTTTTTGTTAAACAAAGGACCGTAGCGGCATTGGATGCAATCAAAAATGAATTCACATTGATGAAGGAAAAAATAAAAATCCTTCTTAAGGTAATATTTTATTTTATATATTTTGCAAAATTTTAACTGAATTTAAATTATAGAATTATACAGTATGAGTTTTACTTAATTAAAAATCTATTTTGCCAACTATATAATTATAACTATTAGCAATTATAATGAATATAACAATATAGTAGTAGTTAAAACTTTTGTGTTTTATTTAATATTTACGAGTTTAAGTTTCACTGAAGATGTAAAGTTTACATTTTAATAAAAAGTAAAACTATTTTTTTTTTAAATATTAAACATTGTAGATTTTTATTTTAAAATCTTCATTATTATTATTATTATTTTTCACTGAATGTGGTATGTATGTTGATGCAGTTGGAAACAAGCACCACCCCTCGCAAGTGCAAGCGCACTCCTTTAAATTAACACAAAGTTGGGAAACTCATGGGTCCTTGTGTAGTGCTTCAGCACTGCTTACCTAATTTGGGATAAAAAATGCTAAAGTTCAAGGATAGTTGAGGATAAGGAAACTCTTTGCTTCTTGAGTTATTTTGAGTACCTATGAGGTTACATGATAGCTTGGCCAAAAGGTTGTGTAGGGTTTTAAAATTGTTCTCGTGATCTAAACCTATCTTAAGACAACTATGAGGTTTTGAGCATGTATTAGGTCTTAATAATGCTCTAAAACTACAGTATTACATTTAAATCTTAAGGTTTTAGTCTTTTTTTTAAGGTTACATAGAACTAAGAGACAAATTTTTGTCCTAAAATTTAATCTAGTATAGATTTTGTTTTACTTAGTTATATTGAAAATTTTATAACAAGTACAAATTTTATACTTAATGAATATTTCTCTGAGTTTAGGTTATTACTTGAGGATGTTTAAGCTTTCATTCTGCATTTTGTTTCCTTTCTTCTTAGTTGGATTCAAAAGTATTATAAGAATAATACATAGCTTAGCTAGAGATGAGTAAAGACTTCTGAAAGATAGATAATTGTTCATATACCTCCTTAGTTTTTGCTTCAGTTACTTGAGCATGATGGTTTTGGTCACTTACTTGAGCATGATGTTTTTAATTGTTAATGAATAATGATTTTTCCTTAAGAAAATCATAGTTGATTCAGTACTAAAAACAAATACTACTAAATTTACACTTCAATCAAATAATAAAATAGAACCTAATTTGAATGAATTATTTAATTTTGTAAAAAATAAGTGAATTTAGTTATGTATAGTATCTGATGACCACTTATGAGAATTGATGCTTCAATGAATAATTAGAGGTGATTGATGGTGACTATAATGAAATGCAACCAACACAAAGATAAAAGCTTTGGTATTTTACAACAAAATAGATCACATTTTCTTTAGGTTTTAAGATAAAGATGAACTATTTTATTTTATTTTTAGTACTCCTTTTTGTTGATACAATAGTTAAACAACTTTTTTTTTCAAGTAAAGAAATAGATAGGGTTGGCACGAAATGGACACGTGAGTTCCTCTATTTCTTGCATATTACTTAGCAATATTTCAACTTTTGTGACAGTCTAAATCAACCACTAAAATTATATCATCTATTGTCTAATTTCTACCTGTAATAGGACCCTTATTAAAGGTACCATATACAAATTTTATACTTGATGAATATTTTTCTAAAATTTGGGTTGTTACTTGAGGATGTTTAAGTTTTAATTCCGTATTTTGTTTCTTTTCTTCTTAGTTAGATTTAAAAGTTTAATTGAATAGTACATAAATTAGATAGAAATGTAGTTAGGACTATTGAAAGATATATATTTATTCATGAGCCTAAGTTTTTTGTTGACTTGCTTGAGCAAAATGGTTATTACTGTTTATGGATGATGACATTTTCATTAAAAAAAGTAAATGTTGTAATCGTTGTTATTGTATTGACTTATATTGTATAAACTAATACCCCACTAGAGAGAAATATGACTAATTTTGTAGATCAATCAAATATCAAAGTAAAACTTAATTTGAATGAATTATTTAATCTCATACAAATGAATGAATCAAATGGCGCACATTTGCTGCTAAAAATATAGTGATTTGACAATTGATCAGGAGAACTGATGCTTTAATAAATAATGAGATACGATTGATGGCGACTATAATTAGCTGCAACTAATACAAAGATAGAAGTTTGATGTCTTATAATAGACGAGATCAAATTTTCTTTAGGTTTGAGTACATAAAGATGAACTATTTTATTTCCAGCTTCTTACATATTTAGTTCTCCGATATAAAAGTTAAATAATTTTTTTCCAAAGAAATGGATAGATTGTGCATGAAATGGACAAGTGGCTTCCTTTATTTGCAATATATTTATTTACTTGTCGCATTTGTGGCAGTGCCCAGCATTATGTCAGAGAATGCCCGAGGAACAAGAATCAAGGGAGGCCTCCTATCTAGGGCAGAGCTTACAACCTTACCCAGCAGGATGCCGACGCTGACCCGGATGTAGTATAGGGTATGTATACTATCTGTGACCACATTGCTCATGTTTTATTTGACACTGGTGCATCGCACTCCTATGTTTCACATGTTTTTGCTTCCAAAATTAATGTATCACCTGATAAACTTGAATCATTGTTGTTTGTGTCTACTGCCGGGGGTGAAACACTACTAGGGGAAGCTATCTATAGGGCTTGTGCCGTGGAGATAGCAAATAGGAAACTGAGGGTAGACCTGATAGGATTAGACACGGAGAATTTTGATGTAATCTTAGGAATGGATTGGCTAGCAGCATATCACGCCACCATAGATTGCTTTAACAAGAAAGCTGTATTTAATCCTCCAAACGAGGAGCCATTTACAAATTAATAAAATTATTCAGTACGTATTCCTTGATGGCAAGTTTTCTTAACTTCTAGTGCCTTAATATTGTTGTTTTCTCTGACTAGGCAAGTCCAAGAAGGAAATTTGTGTTCAAGAGATTCCAGTAGTCCGAGACTTCCTAGATGTGTTTCCGGACGAACTGCTCGGTCTGCCAGTGGATAGAGAAGTCGAGTTCACTATAGACCTACAGCCAGGTACCCAGCCCATTTCGATTGCTCCTTACCGTATGAGCCGCATTGAGATGGAAGAGCTGAGGAAACAGATCACCGAATTGCAAGACAGTGGTTTTATTAGACACAGTGTGTCCCCTTGGGGTGCTGGACTCACTTTTGCAAGGAAGGGAGATGGAACGTTGAGACTGTGCATTGATTACAGAGGATTGAAGAAGATCACGATCAAAAACAAGTATTCCCTTCCCCGGATTGATGACCTCTTTGATCAGCTGCAGGGTGCACAGGTCTTCTCTAAAATAGACCTACGATCAGGTTACCATCAGGTGAAGATAAGAACAGAAGACATCCCCAAGACGGCCTTCCGAACCAGGTACGGACACTATGAGTTCCTGGTCATGCCATTTGGGCTAACCAATGCCCCAACAATCTTTATGGATCTGATGAATAGGGTCTTCAGAGAGTTCTTGGATCAATTTGTCATCGTGTTCATCGATGATATCTTAGTCTACTCAAAAAGCAGAGAAGAACATGCTCACCATCTGGCCCAAGTTTTGCAGGTCCTTAGAAACAAGAGGTTATATGCGAAGTTGAGTAAGTGTGGATTCTAGCTTGAGTAGACCGCCTTCCTAGGACACATCATATCGAAGGAAGGGGTATCAGTGAATCCTGAAAAGGTTGAAGTGGTACTTGGCTGGGAGAAGTTGACATTAGTTAAGGAAATCCGTAGCTTCCTAGGAATGGCAGGTTATTACCGCAGGTTCATTGAAGGATTCTCCAATCTAGCAGCTCCTCTAACCCGACTCATAAAGAAGAATGCCAAGTTTGAGTGGAATGAAGACTGCAAAAGAAGTTTTTTAGAATTAAAAAAATAGCTGACCACTGCACTCATGCTGGCTTTACCGAGTGGATCGGGAGGATATACAGTTTATAGTGATGCCTCCTATCTGGGCCTGGGTTGTGTCCTGATGCAACATGGAAAGGTTATAGCATACGGGTCCAGACAGTTAAAGAATCATGAGAATAACTATCCCACCCATGATTTGGAGCTTGCCGAAATCATTCATGCCTTGAAAACCTGGCGCCATTATTTGTATGGAGAGACCTTTCAGATCTATACCGATCACAAGAGTTTGAAACACATATTCACTCAAAAGGATCTCAACATGCGTCAGAGAAGGTGGATGAAACTCCTTAAGGACTATGATTGTGACATCTTATACCATCCGGGTAAGGGCAACGTGGTAGCAGATGCCCTCAGCAGGAAAAGTGTAGGTATTTTAGCCCATTTGATGGTTTCAGAATGCAGACCAATTGGGGCCACGCAACAGGTTCGACTTCATGATTTGAGGAAAGTTACATGTTTGGGCCGCCTGACAGTCTAGCCCGAGTTAATCCAGAGAATAAGGGAAGCCCAGACAGTTGACCCCGCCCTGGTAGCCCGCAGAAAGGATGCAGAATAGGGGGGAGCTCAGAATTCTAAATCTCTGTCGATGGATTACTTCGTTTCTGAGACAGGGTGTGTGTCCAAGATGATAGTGAGTTAAAAAGGGACATCATGATGGAGTCCCACAGCTCGAAGTTTGCCATGCATCCCGAAAGCACCAAAATGTACCAAAGCATGCGACCCCGGTTTTGGTGGCATGGGATGAAGAGAGACATATCTGACTTTGTATCTAAATGCTTGGTATGTCAGCAGGTCAAGGCAGAGCATCAGCGCCCAGGTGGGTTACTTCAGCCTTTACCGATCCCGGAGTGGAAGTGGGAACATATCACCATGGACTTCGTATCAGGGCTACCCAAGGCACGTTCAGGACTTATGCCATATGGGTAATCGTTGACTGACTTACTAAGTCTTCCCACTTCCTAGCCATCAGAATGACCGATTCATTGGACAAGTTGGCAAGGATGTATATCCAGGAGATAGTCAGATTGCATGGAGTTCCAGTGACAGTAGTATCCGACAGGGATCCCAGGTTCACTTCTCGGCTTTGGAGTAGCTTCCAGCAAGCTATGGGAACAAAGCTGTCTCTTAGTACTGCCTTCCATCCCCAGACTGATGGACAATCAGAGAGGACAATTCGTACGCTTGAGGATATGCTCCGAGCTTGTGTCATTGACTCCAAGGGCCATTGGGACGACCATCTACCCCTGATAGAGTATGCCTACAACAACAGCTACCAAGCAAGCATCGGTATGGCTCCATATGAGGCGTTATATGGGCGCCCGTGCAGATCACCGATTTGTTGGGAGGAAGTGGGCGATAGAAGATTGTTCGGCCTGGAGTTGGTAGAGGGGACCACGTCCAAGATAGTTAAAATCAAGAAGAACATTCAGACAGCTCAGAGTAGGCAGAAGAGTTATGCAGATACCTGGAGGAGAGACCTAGCGTTTGAGAAAGGCGACCGAGTGTTTCCTAATGTCACTCCTTTCAAGGGAATTAGTAGGTTCGGCAGGAGAGGAAAATTAAACCCCCGATATATTGGACCCTTTGAAATCTTAGACAGGATTGGTACTGCTGCCTACAGACTAGCACTGCCTCCAGAGCTCTCCAGAGTCCACAACGTGTTCCACGTATCGATGCTATGTATGTACAACTCGGACCCTTCTCATGTCTTGGCTCATGAACCGCTTCCACTCTAAGAGGACTTGTCTTATGAAGAAGTACCAGTCGGTATCACGAACCGAAAGAGCAGAATACTTCGCAACCAGGAAATATTATTTGTAAAGGTCGTGCGGCAGAACCACATGCCCAGGGAGGCTACTTGAGAGATAGAATCAGAATTTAGAGCCCAATATCTTCATTTGTTCGACCAAGAGTAAGAAGCAAATTTGGGGGACCAAATTTCTTTAGGGGGGGGAGAGTTGTAACACCCAAATAAAAATAAAAATTTTTATTTTATTTATTTTTATTTTTATTTATTTGTTTGATTTTTTATTTAATTTAATTTAATGAAAATAAAAATAATAATAGTGATAAAATTGGGTAAAAATATTATTTGGATTTAATTGAAATTGATTTTGGGGTGAAAATTTAGATTCTGGGGGTGTTTTTGAAAAGAAAATCGAAAACCGGAGGTCAAAACACAATTTAGAAAAGTTGTGCCACATCAGCACCACGTCAGTAGCCATGTCAGCGGCCCGGTCAGCAGCCCCGGCCAACCAGGACGCGCCGTGTGGCAAGGAAACGCTGACCAGGGGACGGGCCACGTGGGCGATCCTCGTGCGCGCGATCGAACGGCCTAGATCTGTTCCCGTGCGCACGGACGGCCCAGATCAAATGTGCACACGGACGGCCAAGATTCGCGCGAACGGACGGTCCAGATTCAATTAGGCACGGACGGCCCAGATTGCATCGCGATGGACGGCCCAGATTTAATCCTAATTAAATCGCGATCGAACGGTCCAGATTTAATCTTAATGAACGGCTGAGATTAAAAGGAAAAGGGTATAAATAACCCCACCCACACCTGACTAGAAAACCCTAGCCACTAGTGCCTCGCCGGAGAAGAAGAACCAGACGCCGGAGGAGTTGGCCGCCGCCACCCGCCGCCGCACTGGGGAAGTTTTCGACCGCCGATTGAGGTAAATTTTCTCCTCCCTGCTCGTTTTTCGATGCTGAGTCCACCTATGGCCAAACCGGAGCCAAACCACCAGCTAAACGGCCGAAAAACCCAACCGAAACCCAGCAGCGCTGCCGCGCCCCTCCTCGATTTTTGCCTCCGATGAGGCCCTTTCCGGCCTCCATTTGATGCAAATTTTATACCACTGTGATCACCGTTCTTTTCTCTACAGGTTGATCAAAGCCAAACATCAAAACGCGACTCACGCCAGAGGAGCCGCCGCACCCGAGAGCACCGCCGCTGGTAAGTTTCAGTTTTTCTTGATTTTTTAGCCCACCGAGAGCCCTAGGGTTGCTTTATTGCAGGGACCGATGCAAGTGTTGTCGAATTCGGCCGAAAACGACCAACCCGAGGCAAATCGCCGCCGCCGTCGTCGGAGCACAGCGGAGCCGCCGTGTTGAAATTGCGATATTGGCCGAAAAGGGCCCTAGGTCTAATTTGGAATTTTTTGGGACACGTGCAGGTACCAGTAGTGCGTTTCAGTTTCCCAGGAAAAATTTAGTGAAAATTAGGGACAGCCTGTAGGCACATTGTAGAGTCGAATTCAGACCCCGAAACAGGTAAGGACACCTCACCCTTTTTTCTATCACGGTATTGAAGCTAAATAAATAATTAAACTGTACTGTGTGACTTTATAGATGTATAATTGATTAAGGTTGCCAATGGAGCCCGAGTTTAATACTGTGTTGGTCTGTTATTGTTTGATTTAATTTCCAGTATTAAATGCAGCATGATGTTTGATGTAATTATATTATGGTCTCGTATGCATGAATCATGGTTTCTTTTATTATGGTTGGTATTATGCTTAACCCGATACTGTGTTATCTTGTTTGGTGTCCATTACTGGTTTACATGTTGTGTGTGTTTGGATGATTGAAACTAAGAAAAAGGGCAAAAAGGTCATATGAATTGATAAGTAGATAATGTGGACAGCCTGACTAGATATCCTGGGAGATGGTGGATGGACCGGGTCCGTAGAAAACCCTACCAGGAACGTGGTCTCTCATACCGGACGGGGTATGGAGACCTTATGTGTTTTGGCACCCATACCGGACGGGGTATGGGGACGACCCGTTTCACCCTCATACCGGACAGGGTATTGAGGTTCATGGTTTTGGCGCCCATACCGGACGGGGTATGGGGACGGCCCTGGAATCAAGTTGTAAATGTTAATGGTTCACCTGTAGAGGGGACCCCTTATGGATCCCCAGGGATACTAGTAGGCTGGTAAAAGAGGAAATCTATTTCCTGATGATTGAAATGTAAAGGTGTGATATATGTTATGTTATAAAGTGTGTATGATTTTATGATATTATAAGGTTATTGTTTTCATATATTGTTTTCATGGATCTCGCCGAGGAAAGTGGACAGTAAAGGATTTATTTACTGATAAATGAATTTGTTATAAATTATGCTCCATTTGTCATTTTTGTTTTCAACCCACCTTTACTTCCATGGCGGTGAGATAGTGTGATGTGTTTACTGGGCTGGTGTAGCTCATTCCTTATTTAACCATTTCAGATCAGGGAGACGTTGTTCCCGAGCTCATTCCACAAGAAGACAGCGAAGGGGACGCCTAAAGACTTTATAGTTATATTTATAGTTTTTATTTCGAGTATCTCTCTTAGTTAGTTTGTAATTTCATGTTTTGAGTACGTTTTGGCTATTGTGTAAGGGATGTTAATCAAAATTTTTATTACGCTTCCGCATTTGACATTTTTAATACATATATTTCATTCAAATTTTCGGGGTCGTTATATGACTTCTAGTGACAACCTCCATCACCCACTAAAATTGTGTCATTTATTGTTTCATTTTTAGTTGTATCTAAAAGTAACTTTCATTCAACATTTTGTTTCTATTCTTCTTAATTAGATGTAAAAGTGTAATAAGATAGTATATAACATAGCCAGAGATGTAGCAAAGACTTCTGAAAGATATATAATTGTTCATGAGTCTTAGTTTTTTGTTCACTTGCTTAAGCAAAATGGTTTTTACCAATGATTTTATTTAAAAGGAAAAAGTGTATGTTATATTGGATGCTATTGTATTAACTTACATTGTTTACTGACTTATACAGTACTAGGAAGAAATAAGGCTAAATTTGTAGTTCACAGTCAAATAATAAGGTATGATACTTGAATAAATAATTCAATCTCGTACAAGTGAGTGAATTAAGTAATGTAAATTTATTGTCTAAGATACAATATTTAATGATTGATAAGGAAAACTGATACTTCAATGAATAATAAGAGGTGATGGCGATGACTGGAATGAGATGCAAGTAATAGAGAGAGGAAAGTTTTATTGTCTTGTAACAGAGGAGATTGAATTTTCTTTAGATTTTAGAACATAGAGATAAACTATTTTATTTTTAGTTTTTATTCTACTTCTTTTTGTCAATATAGAAGTTAAATAATTTTTTTTAAATAAAGAAATTGATAGGTTGTGCTTGAAATGGATATGTGGCTTCCTCCATTTGCCAAAAATTTACTTTGTGGCCTTTTGATTTTTAGTGATAATATAAATCTACTGGTAAACTTTTTTCGTCTATTGTCTAATTTTTAGAAACAACTAATGGTTGTTAAAAGTGCCAATATACTGCCTTTTATCAGTTGAAGTAATTTATTTGCAGAAAAACCATTTTTGTTGTTTATACAATATTATAAATGGATTAAATTTTTTAAACGAAATATTTCTTCTCATAAAATTTTTGGCAAGATTAATCCAAACTCAGAACACGAAATACAAAAATATGAAAGTTCATTCATGCCTAGAATATTGATAACCTAAATATCAATCACTAGGATGACATAGATTATCAGCAATTTATTACAAATAATAAACTCATTATAACTCTCTGCCGCTTCGGTTTAGTGCTTAACATCTTATCTATTTTTTTCTTATCTATTTACTGATCTTGTATATATATCAATATCATTGATTGATTTGCATTTGATTTTTTTTAAAGGGTACGAAAGATCACTTTTTTGGAATAGCATATGAAATGAAAGGAGTACTTGGTTGCGGTCCTAATTATTACTCTGATTTGCTCTCCACCTTCGTAATTGAATATGAAATCACCTTATCAGACACGACTAAAGCTTTGTATGTGCCTATAATATATATCTCGATATAGATCTAAGTAGTTATTTACCACGTTTGACTAGTTAATGGGTTTTAATTATTTGGTCTTCTTCTCTTAATTTGCAGAGACAAAGTATCTGATGTAGATTTTCATAGAATTTGTGCACTTTGCTTCAAGATTAAAGGAGCCTCCTCAAGGTATATAATTAATACTAATCGTCACACCTCAAAATTCTGTAATTTGGAGTATTTATGTTTGTTATTATTGATCTTATAATATATATTTAATAATAAAAATTATCAAGTACAAGTTTTGTTAGTAAAAATTCATACAGTTTAATCAGTAAATGATATATCATGAGATGTATATTCTAATTTGAATTCATACTCTTGTAGATAAGGATAAAAGTACATAGATATCCACCCAAAAGATAAATAATTAATAATTTAATTAACCAAATATCTATTAGCAGGATATATATATATTTTTTTGGTATATGTGTATACTTAATTAATTATTTAATTAGTTGAATAGTATATGCATTTCTTCTTTTATAAGAAATCATAAGTTCGAGTCAGATTGTACTTTCGTGTGTCATCATTTGAAAGTTACTTGTATTGTACTGCAATTAGTGTATATCTGTAACATTCCACATTTTCTACAAGACTCAATGTCACTAAAGTATTTATTCATTCTTTCTATGTTGACGATTTACACCTTAACACAACTGAGAGTTCACTTGCAACAAGACTCATTACAAGTATATAGAATATGACATGTCTATTCTTTCAAACATCTATCATCTCATCAGTGTACATCCTTTTGTCCCCTCCATTTCGTAAACATATTGGGCTATATTTTCAACTATCATACAAAAAAAAGGGCTTCCATAGTCGTGTCTAATATCACCTAACAAGCAATAAATATAACGAACTAACATAAATGATAATACTAATTATTAATCCACCAAAGTTTAATGTTAGTTCTACATGCATTCTAGTTCATGGCTACGCTCCGAAGGTTCTTGAGTTTCTTCCTACTTAACCGTTTTTATAATATAATAAAGGAATGAGCTACACAGCCCAGTAAAATCAATTTAAACTGAAACCAATAGAATTGAAATAGATGTAGATAAATTCTCCATTTTTCCTCAAGGACTTCCCTCAACCAAATCATTCTCAGGTCCATCTCATACTCATCCCAGCACCTATCATTTCTCCAACATGGTACCCTTATATAATGAAGATTTATAAAAGCAATTCCCTGCTTCGACTCCAACCTGTAACTTGTCAATTTTGATTTTTTTTTCTCTCTTGCAGATTCCCTCTCTTTTTCTCTTTTTTCCAATAACTTTCAAGTAATTTCAATCTCCATAACAGATTATGCAAATTAAACAAAATGACCCACATTTAACATACTTGCATTTTAATCCATTTTGCAGAACTATTCTGCTTACCTGCATTCTTCTTTCTCATCCAATATGGAGTTTATATATATATATACATAAACAGTATATACAAATCAAAAAGATCACTCAACATAGCGACTTAATTCACCTAATTATTCCTTCGCTTTTCTTTTTCATAGTTACACCCTTTCTCTCTATTATCCTTTAACTTTACTTCCACTAGATTTCACTCTCAGCTCCACCAATCTATCTCTCTATCTGTATTGGTCACACCAGATTATAACACACGCAGCTTGCACTCAGCATACCCGACACGACCCTTCCAGGTCTTTATTTCACGACCACACTTCTTGTCTCATATACAGCACACATCTAGGAAATTTACTCCCCTTCGGACCCTTTATTATCTGGTTTACTCTGCTGACTAATCACTAGTTAGTTGATACACATCACCACAACCAATACAGGCCACACTCACACCACACGAAAGGAAACAGCATATAGAAAGATGTGGATTAGTCTCAGTTTAATCTTATTTAATATTTACTCTCTAGTTTTTCATCATTTGTTGTTTTCAGTATACCACACTACTACCCAGTCCATTCACGACTCTGTATTCAACTCTTTTCATACCCATTCATCATTATTACTATTTTATTATCACCCTCATTTAATGATTTGGTCACTTAATGATATGGGTCACCTGAAAATTCTTCAGTTCATCTATGAGCAATAAATATGCAAAATCATTGTTAAACTCATACCAGAATAAGTTCCACGACCTCATAAATGGCCACACACACACCACTAGTGAACAGGTTGTAATTTATTGATTTTGATAGTACATTGATTTCAGTTATGCCATTTTATCATTTCCCTTTCTACATTCTCCTTCTAGTTTATTTCAAACTTCATCTATTGGGACCCTTCCCCTTCCCTTCTATTTCCCTAGCACCACGGTATGTTATTTATCTTTTAACCCTATTATTCTCCATATTTCCCTTATTTCTACCCCTTTGTAGGCCCTTAATCACATCAACTACTTATTGATATATGTGTATCCGATCTCATCGTGTTCCCTTATGAGGTCTATTAGTTGATTTTCTCCGATCTACATAACACAAGTAAGATATATCCTTAAACCCCCAAGCTTAACTCAGATTGGAACTAATACTTGCTATACATGTAGTAATTATTATCAACACGGTCCTTACCGTAAGACTTCTTTTCTCCCTTACCCGATTGATGATCCCCATTCTTATCCACCATTTACCTTAAACTTCCCTACTAAGTTACCACACAGGAATATTCTTCACCATCACATCAAAATCATACAAAATGCACATATAGAACTCGCAAGAAATCCGTCATCCACGATATAGGAAATTTATAATATTTATTTCTAATTCAGGTTTCAAGAGTGAATTAATCTTACCTTCCGTTGGATTATTCAACCATCTTTTAGCTTAGCCTTCATAGAAATCACCCTCCTATTTCTTCTTCTGTCAACCTTGTGGTTCTATTCCCTCTCTCCTTCTCTTACCCTAGGCCACTATCTCTTCTTCTATCAAATTGTAATTATGATAAATAAACATCCTTCTTGAGGTAATATTTTGTTTTACATATTTTGTAAAATTTTATTTTCATATATATTTAAAATCTGTTTTGCCGGCTCATAATTATTGCTATTAACAATTATAATAAATTATAACAATATGGTAGTAGTAAAAATTTTTGTATTTTATTTAATATTTACGAGTTTAAGTTTCACTGAAGATGTAAAGTTTATATTTTAATAAAAAGTAAAACTATTTTTTTTAAATATTAAACATTGTAGATTTTGATTGTAAAATCTTTATTATTATTATTATTATTCATTGAATGGGGTATGTATGGTGATGCAGTTGGAAGTTAGCACCACCCCTCGTAAATGCAAACACACTCCTTTAAATTAAGGTACTCTTGCTTCTTACAACTTAATTGATTTGATTCTTATTTATTTTTTTTAATTCCTTAATCTTTTAATTCGAATAGTTCTAATAAATGGAGAATATTACTCTCGAATATTTTGCTATTGTAACAAATACAGTTTCTTTTTAACAAATTCAGTTCAATTTTAAATTAATTAAGAATAAAATAAGATTTATAATTTTCTTTAATTACTGTAACTTAACTAAGGTAATTATTATCCTTTATTTAATTTATAAAATTTAACTTCAATATTTAATTTTTCACTATTAATATTTTATCTATTTTCATCACTTTCACTAACAATATTATAAAGTAATTATATTTTCTTTTGTTGGGCAGATGGGGTGGATGAAAGCTTCTAAAAATCAATACCAATAAATTCGCTGTAGGTTGTAATAAGTATTCCTTTTTCATGGAAAACAAATTTAAACTTCTAACTTTTTTTATGTTGGTGGTGATGTCGTGATTAAATTTAGTTAAATCTAAACGTGCCTATTTTGTTTTTAGGCGAAAGAAACATTTCATGATTATTAGGTTTCCTTAGTTGAGGGAACTACAGTAGGTCAAAATCTAGACCTAATTTTTAATTTTTTGATTTGAAACTCAAACTTATTTTACAGAGATAGTTACAAACTAAAGGGTATTGTTTCAAAAAATTGTAAAATTTGTTGCTGTTGGTTGGGATGAATCATTGATATTTAACAGTTTCAAGTAAAAATATCTTGGTGAGAAAAGATAGAAGAATTTACCTCAAACATTTACTTTCTATACAAATAGGAATTGATGTTTGAGGATACATTATAAGGATTGAGGTATGCACTAGGTCAATCAGATAATGTGAGTATAGAAAAGAGCTTTTTAACTTGTTAATTGCATGATACAATAAGCTTAGCTGTAGATCATAGATTTTTTTAATTTGCACCACTAGAAAAGTAAAAGTTAGAAATCCTTCAAGAAAATTTGAGAAAAAGTGAAAGTGAAAGAAAAGAGATAAAAGGGAGAGCAATAGAGAAATGTAGCAATAAGATAGGATAGAGTAGAAGAGCTAATTATTTATAAGGTAAACATAGGATGATATCATTGAAAAAGAGAAAATAGCCACTAACATCCATTAACATGGGAACATGCATTTCAAGCACCAAAAATGCCCCCATTAAAGTTTGTGACAAATGTTCATTTATCACAATTAAGCACACAATACAATGAAGTTTTTAAGAATTTTCATAAATTATCATAAACATGGTGTTTGAATAGTTAAGATTCTTACATTTTTCTTGAAGACAACAAGTCTGAATCTTATTAAAATGTAAAATTTATCAATTTTTAGATGTAATTATATGGATTAATGATGATTTGTTTATAATATTTGATTTAATAGAATCAAAAAATTTAGCTTATGACTGCGTTGGTAGAGATATAGTAATGAAATTGTATTTTGTCCTAAAGAGTCATGACATATCCAAACGAAAATAATATTCTATAACGACTAGATTCTTTTAATTAGAATAATTATAATAAGCGAAAAAATCTGAATTAGCATTTTTCTTATATTATTTATTAATATAAATATTAAAGAACAAGAAATAGACTTGGATTTTATACTAAAATATTTTTTATTAATTATTTTAATATTAATTATGCTATCGTTCATGAATGATAAATCTTTTTTCACATAAGAACTCTTCACAAAAGAGGAAAAAGGAAAGGATTAATTTTCTTTTAAAATTCTATTTTGATTCTCAATAGCTAACTCATCATTATATTAATAACTGATATTATTAGTTATTTTCTTATTGTAATTATTTTTCATTTATAATTTTAAACCAAACAAAATATTATAATTTTCATTTCTTTTATTTTTCAACTTTTAGTTATTAGAACCAAAAAACGTATTGTTTTTCTCCGATATATATATATTTACTAATTCTCATGTATGATATGACAATTATCATCATCATATGCACTTCCTATTATAAATTCTATTGAAAACTTTATAGTGATTTAGCATTACATCAAGTTACAATAACCCTTTAAATTTATTAAACGCACGCACACACATATATATATCTGCGTGTTTGTGTGTGTAGTTCTCAAAAAGATCTAACGATAAGAAAAGTTAAATAACTATAGTTACTTTTATTGGGTATGTATCAATTATTAAATCATAAGAAAATATAAGTGAATTCCAATTTATTGATTAAAGTGATAAGCAAATTCTTATTTCATTCAATTACGAGATGAACGAATTAGAAAATAATAAAAATTGATAGAATTTAAAAATTTTATTTTAATTTTACATAAAATTAATTTTATTTCTTAAAAATTATTTTAAAATTTTACAATTTAATTAAATATAAATTTATTAAGGTTTAATATTTTTTTGGTAAATCATTTGTACTTTCATCATTATCTATAAAAGTTGTATTTATAGTTCAGACTATAAACTATACATTCTATATATTATTGTTGATAAGTTGTGTTATTATTAGTGGATAAGTAATATATAATTAATAAAATGTATAAATTTATATTTTTTAATAAAACTTTGAAGAATCTCCCTTCTTTCACGCTTCGGCTGAGATACTCATCTCTTTCTTCCTTCCCCCTATCCCTGAGATACTTATCAAGATATTCGCCCATGATTCTGTCAACCCCACCCCCTCTCCCCCCGCGT
Source organism: Carica papaya (assembly GCF_054855325.1). Taxonomy (NCBI): domain Eukaryota; kingdom Viridiplantae; phylum Streptophyta; class Magnoliopsida; order Brassicales; family Caricaceae; genus Carica; species Carica papaya. The sequence continues at coordinate 18,448,231 of NC_142317.1, forward strand.
TAATCTCGTAACCGTCTGCTCGTCGGAGCATGATTCCGTCATGGATTTGTGCGGAGGGACTCATCCCACCCCTGCTGTAGCGATGCCACACTAGAATGGATGTGGAGTTTGCATAAAGATTTTGAATGCCCTAACCAACCGCACAGGAAGTAAAATAAAAGCTAGTGTTCATACTTGAAGATTGCAAATGTTGATTCTCCATTGCTCAGGTTGAATCTCTTTCTTCTGAACAGAGGCTTTCAGACATCAATGGCCACCAAACCCGCAGACAACCCCCTGTCCAAGCCATAGAAGATGAATGTGTGTCATAGTCCACAAACCCCCCAACTGGTTCCCAAACTACCTAGCCATTGTCTCCGATACCCAACCGAACGGGAGTGAGTGAATTTGTACCCAAAAGAGGCTTGTGTCAATGGCTACTTTCATTGGATGTTCTCTCTCCCAAAAGTGGTGAACAACCAACAAGTGGTTGTAAAAAGTCCATGACCTTGTGTTCAGCACTCTCTGGATATCCACTTCGTATAAAAATCTGTACAAGTAATGGCTGGAACTAAGACTTACAATATTTACTCCCCCTATCGGCCTCAACAGGTCTGCTAGTGTATTCCTTATTGGTTCAAACTTCACAACCCCTTTCGTCAAGAATCTTCTTGCAAAACATAGATCATACGACTCTTGTTGTTCAAGGACAAGTTCAATTAAGTCCCAGCTCCCATTCTCCTCCTCTGTGATCGACAACGACGCTACGCCATCCACCATATCCATCAGTCACCCTTTACGTGCCAATTGATAGACTATTGAGAGAAACAACAATAACTTGTCTATGGTGAAAAAAGGCCTCACTGTTGGAAATAATAACTCTTACAATCAAACAAAGCAAATGGATAAGAGGGTCATCCAACACTGCTTGTACTAGACCAAGTTAATTCCTTTTTACATTCAATTTAAGTTTGTAAGTTTCAAAACCTAACCCTCTCAGTACAAAGGGGAGGTAATTAACTCTACTATGTGGAATGAAGGAATCATCAAGGTAGATTAATTTTTTGTTCTAATAGTTGTTTGAATTGCCATATTTGCTCATCAATTATTTATTTCAAGGAAGGAAAAAATTGTTTTTATTGTTCATTTAAAATGGTAATGAACATTTGGTATTCAATTTTTGATTTTTTGGTGCTTGCAACTTTTGTAGCAAAAAAGTAGTTATACAAAATAATTCTGCACATGGTGTAATAGGGACTTTTTACAGCAACTATGCTGGAAGTGAAATTATAAAACTAAATTAATTTGGGAAACAATAGTGGAAGTTTGAAAATAAAGCTAGGATTAAGTACTTGACAAGCTTGAGTTAAATTGATATCATATCTTGGTGCCTCTCAAGTGAGTTTCTAGCAGGTGTAATAAGTATATGATTATAGTCTGGTCGATTCAGAAAATGTTCAACAATTGGAATTGTTAGTCATTGTATTTTTGGTTGCTTTCGAATGGTGCAACTCCCCAGAATGATAGAGATTGTATAGTTTATAGCTTATATTTTTTGAGATAGTTCGTAGCTTACATGTTTGACACCATGGAGATCTAGTTTGTGCATTAAGTATGTTTGCAACATGTTGGTGGAAATAGTAGATTGTGATATGACACACTAGCCTACAAGAATCAGCTATTATTTAAATTTGTAAGTTAGTAACTAAGAGATCTTATTTGTTTAACTTCTTTTCTTGTGGTATCTCCAGTTAATCCTTATTTTTTTCTTGCATACACTATTCTATTCTGCCTTACTTTGTGCACGTGAATGCTTGCTCTAGAAGATGGATTAGCTTATCTTATTGGGGCACTGAATAACCACTTACTTGCTTGTTCATTCCACATCAGGGAGTATTATTGGATTAATTTGTGAGAACTGAATGAGATTTATCATTGCAAGACTAAGGGGTACTCATATGATGCAGTTAACAAGTTCAACATTTACCCAGTTCAAATTTTTCCTTGGTTGGTTGAATGGATTCCTAATAAAGGAGGTTATCTCTTTGGAAACATACAGGCAGCACATATGGATTTCCAATTTTTTTCTCTAGGAAACATGTGGTCTGTTGTAAGCAATCTGGCAAAAGCTGATCAGTCACATGCCATACTTGATCTTATTGAAGCGAAATGGGTAGATTTGGTTGTAGACATGCCATTCAAGATATGTTATCCCGCTCCTAAAGGTCAGGAGTGGCAAATAATCATTGGCAGTGATCCTAAAAACACGTATGATATCTACTCTCGTATTATTTATTTATGATCTATTTCATCATTGTCTTCAACATTTCTCACTATATTTCCTTTTAATATAGGCCTTAATCTTACCACAATGGTGATTCTTGGCCAACTCTACTATGGCAAGTTAATTTGTTATGCTTAATATTTTCCCTGCTACTAATGTTTTGTTCATTGCTCCAGACACTTTGTAGAAGTTATATTTAGGAATAAGTTTCCTGAGTTGTCATGCTTAGATCTAATAGGATATGGCACCTTGATGTTTTATAAAATAAAGTAATAATGATGGAATGTTGGCAGTGCAGCTTAAGAATTTAAAATTAGACTTTTTGTAACTTACTATTGAAGCCATAAAAGATGAAAAGGCCAGAAATTGCTGCAAGAGCTGTTGAAGTTGCTAAATGACGCATATCAAGAGATAAGTGGCCTTAAGACTATGACACGAAAAAAGGAAGGTTCATTGGGAAGCAAGCACAGTTATTCCAAACATGGTCAATTGCTGGATACCTGGTGACTAAGCTTTTACTTGCAGACCCAAGTACAGCCAAAATTTTGATAACTGAATAGGATTTTGAGCATGTCAATGCCTTCTCTTGCATGATAAATGCTAACCTCAAAAGAAAACGTGGTCAGAAGAACTCCTAAAAGACTTACGTAATATAAGATTCTGAAGTTACTTTCACACAAGGATAGGTAACTTCAATTTGTGGCTCAACTTACCTATCTGAACAATTTAAATGTATAAAGGTGATGATAATAGTGGTTTATGTTTCATTCTATTTAGGGGTTAAAGCTTTTGAGTACTAATTCGGGTATGATAGGATCTTAATGTAAGGATGATATGTTGATTTAGGATTAGCATTATCTTGAAACATCTTCCTACATTGGAGATTATACAAATTATTTCCTGTTAAAGATCATATACATAGTAGTATTCTTTTAAAGAGTTCACTGTAAATCAAGAATACCCTTATATTATTTTAACTCCATTTTTCAATTATGACATTTTTCGTATCTTGTAAATCATTTTGGATTTGTTATGGTATTTTTCTATCTCATAAATCATCACCATGTCATCTAAATTAATGCTTCACAATAGAACATTTTAATACATTTCCTCTGTTGATTCCAGATCAGTTGAAAAAATTCAACTAGTATGTAAAGCATTGTCTAAGAAAGTTATTAGAGAGTGATGATAAGATATTTCTTGCAAACTCATATTTTTATTCATTACATATTTTTGCATTACAACAAACTTATAAGTTTTTAATTCTTAGCATGAGCTCATAAAGGAAACTAAACATATAGCATTCAACAACTTTTGCTTCATCTGGTTCTAACATTAGCCACAATCCTTCTCTCAAACTGTACCATAAAAAATAAATATATTTCCAACGACAATAGAAATTAACCTCATATATATATATATTTATTTAATTTATAAATGAAGAAATTACATTGAAATTTTTAGGTTGTGGGTCAAATTACAACACTCATTGAGAAATTATTTTGCAAAAATATATACAGTATACTATAGTATTAAAAGTTAAAATATTTGTATATGGATCTAATTGTCCCATTTGCTTTAATTTCTAAACAAGCTCCATCATTTTCTTAAGAAATTAATTGCCACATTTCTTCCATATTTTAAATTTAACAATATATTACAGTTTTAATAATTAAATTCTCTTATTTATGTTTTTTGAGAACTGAATTCTAATTGATCTTCATATATATGAAGGATTATGAAATAAAATTTCATTCAATGAATTCAAGCAAAACATATAAGTGGTATAAAAATAAATTAATGAATATATACCTAATTCAGCATATAAAGGATTACTAGTAATTACACAAATGGTAAAAATTGAATCAAATGAACAAGATAGATTAAATACCACTAAATGTAAGTACACATATATACTTTTGGACATATTTAATTTAGATGGTACTTTTATGTTTTTATGTTATTTAGGGTAAAGAGATAATTTCATTGAAAGTAAAATATGTGATTTGAGTTAGTTCGCAGTCTGAAACTTAGGAATCATCGGAAGAATATGACTCCTTATAACAAATCTATTTTATAATTACTACCTAATTGTGCGTTATGCATTAGGTAAAAAAAAGAAAACTTACCTCTATAATGCCTCTAGTCTAACTCTTGTTTTCCTATTTCATTTCCTTATGTTTTCCTCCTCTTTCTCCCAATTATTTTCTAACTCTTCTTATATTTCTAGATCACCTAAAATTGATCACATTGTAACACAATAACAAATGTGAGGATAAGATTACCAAGAAATTATATTGTGGTGAAGAAATTAATAGAACTAATTTTATATAAAAAAACTATCTTATTGTTTTCTATCTAAATATTGCATCATAATTATAAATCATAGCATTAAAGATTGAAAGAAAAGCCAAAAGCATCAAGAAAGGAAAAAAAATAGATTAAACATATGTAATCAAATATTTTAGAGTTTTAACATTATTTTTCATTCTAAAGTATGTAATCTTCAAAAGAATTATTAGAAGATTATACTTAAAAAATATCTAAATATAGAGAATTCAATGCTTACTAGGAGTTAAAATTTATAGATTTCTTTCTACATTAGTCTTTAAAATTTAAAAATTAAAGAGATAGAGATCTTATTTTCATTATTTTGAACTTATGTAATCAAATATTGTAGAGTTTTAATATTATTTTCATTATGTTATCTATAAAAAAACTATTATAAGATTAGACTTAAAGAATATCTAAATTTAGAGAATTGAATGCTTATTAGAAGTTAAAGTTTAGAGATTTCTTTTCTTTATTAGTCTTTAAAATTTAAAAATTTGATTACTACTTAAGTAATTAAAGAGATAAAAGTCTTCTTTTCAAAAAGTAAATATATAATTATATAATTATATAATTATATTTAAGAAGATGTTATTAGTTTCTACCTTAATTATTAAAAGTAAAAATATTGATTATGCCTTAATTATCAATAACTATTTTGCAATCTCTATTTAATTTAGGGATTTCGTTGCCATCTTTAACGGTTCTGATGGTTCCTCCTTCACTTTAAAAGAGGATGTCAGGCTGCAGGAGAAGAGGGAGAGAAAGAAAATTCGCAGCTATCTAAAATCACCTTATCAGACATGGATAAAGAAGGATGTTTTCTTTATTTTAGATAGATGTAACGGGTAACCCTCACTGGCAAGGAATGTGAACACTACACTTGGACGTACTTATTTTTATTTGTGTTAAAAATATAAGTTCTTACAGTACCCCGACTCCTTATGCAGGCATGGGTTGTTACAGTTCTTATCTAATCATTTCGAACAGGAGGATCGAAGCACTCAGCTCCTCTACATGATCTACTCAATGGAACAAGAGGTTTAATACTTAATATCTGATATATTTTTCTCTTATTAGTTTACCGGTCATGTATATATATCGATGTCGTTGATTGATTTGCATTCGATTTTTGTTAAAGGGATATGGTAGATCACTTTCTTGCAGCAGCGTATGAAATGAAAGGAGATTTTGGTTGTTGTCCTAATTATTTCTATGATCTGCTTTCCACCTTCATGGTTGAATATGAAATCACCTTATCAGGCATGGATAAACCTTTGTATTTGTACATAATATATATCTAGATATAGATTTGAGTAGTTATTAACTATATTTGATTAATTGATGAGTTTTAGTTATTTGGTCTTCTTATCTTAATTTGCAAGGAAAAAGTATCTGATGCGGATTTTCCTATGATTTGTGCACTTTGCATCTAGATTAAAAGAGCCTCCTCAAGGTATATAAGTAATACTAATCATCACAGCTCAAAACTCTTTAATTTGGAATATTTATGTGTGTTATTATTGATCTTATAATATATATTTAATAATAAAAATTCTCAAATATAATTTTTGCTACTAGAAATTCGTACATTTTAATAGTTAAATGATATATCATGATATGTATAGTTTGATTTGAACTCATACTCTTATAGATAAGGATAAAAGTACTTAGATATCTACCAAAAATGTAAATAATTATTAATTTAATTAACTATATATGTGTATACTTAATTAATTAAATAATTAGTTTAATAGTCAATGCGTTTATTCTTTTACAAGAGATTATAAGCTTGAGTCAGATTCTATTTTTATGTGTGTCATCATTTGAAAGTTATTTGTATTGTCTTGTAATTACTGTATATAACTTGACTAATCTCGAGTCAAACTATATTTTTATGTGTATTCTTACTTGGATATTATTTGTATTGTGTTATGATTGATGATAGATGTACCCAGTTTTTGTTTTTTAAAAAATAATTAGCTTGTATTAATTGCAACCTTTACGCTTGTCATGGCATTGAAATATAAGGAATTCGCGAAGACATTTCATAAAAATAGTAAGGAAGGGTAAGCTTTTATATGTAATTGATGTCATAAATCAATTAGCAATCTTTATATATTCATGTAATAAATGAACATTATACTTATTTTTTATTTCAGATATTACTAATATATCTCTTTACTGAGTTTTCTTTTTTTTTAATTTCCTTTTTTGAGAAAAAAAAGTGCATGGAAGCATTAGATGCAATCAAACATGAATTCTCATTAGTGAAGGAAAAAATGAAAATCCTTCTTAAGGTAATATTTTATTTTATTTTCATATATATCTTTTTTCTTTTGGACATTGTGAAAATTTTAATTGAATTTAAATTTGCATACTTATAAAACATGAGTTTTACTTCATTGAAAATCTATTTTGCCCGTTGCATAATTATAGCTATTGATAATTATAATGAATTATAATAATATGATAATAGTTAAAACTCTAATGTTCTATTTAAAATTTATGAGTTTAACTTCTATTAAAACTGTAGAATATTTTATACTGTATAAGTCTGTAAATTTAAATTCAATTAAAATTTTTACGAAATCTATAAGAGAAAAACGTATATATGAAAATAAATTTTATAAAATATATAAAATAGAATATTACCCCATGAAGAATTTTTATTTTTTCCTTCATTACTGAGAATTCATGTTTGGTTGCATTCACTGCCTATGCAATTTTATAAAAAATTAAAAAAAATTTTAAGAAAAACTCAGTAAAGAAATATATAAATAATATGTACAATAAAAAATAAGTATGAAATTTATTTACTATATTCACTAATTGATCTGATTTATGACGTCATCAATTATGTATGAAAGTTTATCCTTCCTTACTCTTTTCATCATATGCCTTGACAAGTGTATATATATATATAAACATATAATTCATACATATGATGGTGTATGAGCAATCATATGTGGCACTAATAGGCATGAAATTCATTTGTGATAGATGGTTGTGTTTACTCACTGAGTTCTCTCCTGGTGTCAATCTTCACGTTCTCTGTCAAACGCAGCTGGATAAACGCTTCAATGAAGTTGCTGCCTGGTATGTATGTACAACAACATCAATTATCTGTATCTATAAAAATATATTATATGATTATATGAATCGTTAATTTATTATTATGATATTAATGGCAATTAGTATCACGATATATGTACATACATTATCTATATACACACGCATACATAAATACGTATATATAGATAAATTGATAAGGTTATATATATATATAGACACACACATTATATATTTATATAATTCCCAATTATAAATATCTTCTTTGAAGTTTCTAACCTTTCCCCTTTGCACCTTCTTGATTCTATCATATTTCTGCATAAATATATATATATCTATATATAGATATCATCTTCATTTTCATCATTATTAATTAATAAAATCTTCTTTTCATATTTTAATATAGTCCCAAAATGTTAAAGTATAAGAGCCAAATTCAAATATTAAGGAATTTGGTTTATAAGTTCACGAACCTGTCTAAATATTAATAAATTAAATATATTATATATCTTTAGTAATTTGGGTAATATTACAAGAGAAAAATATATTTCAATAGTATATTAACCATATTATTAAATATATTAAAGAGAATAAAGTATTAAAATTTTCAACAAGCTATTCGCATAACTTAGCAAACTCAATTTGATATATTTCGAACTTATTTAAATTTATTTAAAAAAAAAAAAAGATTTGTGACCTTCCCTTTTTTCCACAAGTTTTATGCATCTGAAGTCACAGTGGCCATAGAATACTTACACAAGATGGGGATAGTTTAGCGTGATTTGAAGTTAAAAACATGTTTAAGATTTGACGGTCACATTTCGTTGACTGACTTTGATCTTTCACGAAAAGACGATAATTCCACATTAACAATCCACATAATTTCTGATCAAAATGCATCATCAATCACAGAAACAAGTTGTTATCCTGATGATCAACCCAACTTTTCTAATTCCTCATGCATTCAACCCAATTCTATCACACCTGCAGTAGCCTCCTGCTTATACCCTAGGCAACACAAATAGAAAAAAAAGTCAACACATCACATGGCTGTTGAAATCATCACAAAGCCAATCAATGTCCAATCAATGTCTTTTATTAGGACCCATGAGTACTTAGCACCAAAAAAATGTGTCTGGTGAAGGGCATGGAAACACAATTGATTGGTGGACACTAAGGATATTCATATTCGAAATGTTATATGGGACAACGCCGTGTAAGGGAGTTTACTAGGAGTTGCCCCTAGCGAATATTGTGGCTTGAGCACTTAAGTTTCCCAAAGAAGCAATGGTTTTGGAGTCAGCAAAGGATTTGATCACATAGTTATTAATCAAGGACCCTAATAGGCAAATGGGGTCCACAATGCGTGCAATGGCAATCAAACGACACCAATTTTTTGATGAGCTTAATTGGGCACTTTTGAGATGTATAAAATTACCAGTTGTTCCTTATCTTATATCTTGTAAGGAGTTTGTTGCATTTAATAGTACTATAGAGAGTTCAATAGAGTATTGCTAGAAAGCAAGAAATTTATTCTTTAATTTACATGATATATGTTTTTTTAATGTATATCTAATTTTCATAACTAAACAAAAGTGTGATTCAAGTGATTTATACATTGGGCAAGAAATTTTAATGACATTCATGTTAAAAAGGTTCAATATTTATAAAAATATATAATTAAGGATTTTCTAGATCATTTTGTCTAATAAATGATATAGCATTTTCAATTATTCTCAATTAATGTCTTTACTTAACCATCTAAAAGTAATATTAATTTCTCTAATATGTGGTATAGGAGGTAGTAATACTCTTTTTAAGGTATTACTTGGATAAAACCAAAATGTATTGCATCAAGGTCCTGATAATATCAAGTAAGAAACTCATGGGTCCTTGTGTAGTGCTTCATTACTGGCTTACCTAATTTGGGATAAACAATGTTAAGGTTCAAGGGTAGTTGAGGATAAGGAAATTTTTGGCTTCTAGAGCTATTTTAAGATACCTATGAGGTTATAAGATAGCTTTGCCAAAAGGTTATATAGGGTTTTAAAATTGCTCTCGCATTCTAGACCTATCGTAAGACAACTATGAGGTTTCGAGCATGTATTAGGTCTTAATAATGCTCTAAAACTATGGTATTATATCTAAATCTTAAAGTTTTAGTCTTTTCTTTTTTTTCTTAATATTATGTTACACTAAGGTACAAATTCTTGTTCCTAAAATTTAATTTAGTATAGATTTTGTTTTACTTAGTTATATGGTAAATTTTGTACCAAGTATAAATTTTATACTTCATGAATATTTCTCTAAGTTTACATTTATACTTGAGGATGTTTAAGCTTTCATTTTGCATTTTGTTCCCTTTCTTAGTTGGATTAAAAGTATAATAAGAATAATACATAACTTATCTAGAGATGAGTACGGACTTCTGAAAGATAGAATTGTTCATGAACATCCTCAATTTTTTCTTCACTTACTTGAGCATGATGGTTTTTATTGTTAATGAATAATGATTTTATCTTAAAAGAAATAATGTTATATTGGATGCCATTGCATTGACTTTCATTATATAAGTTGATTGAGTATTAAAAATATATACTACTAAATTTATAGTTCAATTAAATAATAAAATAGAACCTAATTTGAATGAGTTATTTAATATTATAATAAATAATTGAATTGAATTATGTATATTTATTGTTAAAATATAGTATTTAATGACCAATTATGATAACTGACACTTAGGGAATAATGAGAGGCAATTGATGGTGACTACAATGAAATGTAACCAACACAAAAATAAAAGCTTTGGTATTTTACAACAAAGTAGATCACATTTTCTTTAGGTTTTAAGGCAAAAATGACCAATTTTTTTTTTAATTGTTTTTTCGGTATACCTTTTTGTTGATACAAATTAAACACTTTTTTTTTTCAAGTAAAGATATTGATAGGGTGGGCACAAAATGGACACATGAGTTCTTATATTTGTTGCATATTACCTAGCAACATTTCAACCACTAAAATTATATCATCTATTGTCTAATTTCTAGCTATAATAGGACCATTTTTAAAGGTACCAAGTAAAAATTTTATACTTGATGAATATTTTTCTAAAGTTTGGGTTGTTACTGGAGGATGTTTAAGCTTTCATTCCATATTTTATTTCTTTTCTTCTTAGTTAGATTTAAAAGTTTAATCGAATAGTATATAACTTAGCTAGAAATGTAGTAAGGACTATTGAAAGATATATATTTACTCCAAAGTCTAAGTTTTGGGTTGACTTGGTTGAGCAAAATGGGTTTTACTATTAATGGATGATGATTGTTTCTTTAAAAAAAAGTAAATGTTGAAATGGATGTTATTATATTGACTTACATTATATAAACTAATACCATACTATAAAGAAATATAACTAATTTTGTAGGTCCTCAAATAACAAAGTAGAACTTAATCTGAAAGAATTATTTAATCTCATACAAATGAATAAATTAAATGACGTACATTTACTGTTTAAAATACAGTATTTGACGATTGATCAGGAGAATTGATGCTTTAATAAATAATGAGAGGTGATTGATGGCGACTACAACGAGATGCAACTAATACAAAGATAGAAACTTTGATGTCTTATAGTAGAGGAGATCAAATTTTCTTTACGTTTGAGTACATAAAGATGAACTATTTTATTTCCAGCTTCTTATGTATTTCTTTTTGCTAATATAAAAGTTAAATAATTTTTTTTTGAGTAAAGAAATGGACAAATTGTGCATGAAAGGGACAAGTTGCTTCCTTTATTTGATGTATATTTAGCTAGAAACATTTTGAATTTTAGAGACAACCTCTATCAACCGCTAAAATTGTGTCATTTAGTCTAATTTTTAGTTGGATTTAAAAGTAACTTTCATTCAACATTTTCTTTCTCTTCTTCTTAATTGGATGTAAATGTGTAATCATATAGTATATAACATAGCCAGAGATGTAGTAAGGACTTTTGAAAGATATATAGTTGTTCATGAGTCATAGTTTTTTGTTCACTTGTTTAAGAAGAATCATTTTTATCTATGATTTTTTCTAAAAAGGAAAAAGTAAATGTTGTATTGGATATTATAGTTCTGACTTACATTGTTTGCTGAGATACAATGCTTGAAAGAAATACAACTAAATTTATTATTTAAATTAAAAAAAAAATTAATTTCATAAAAATGAGCGAATCAAGTAACGTAAATTTACTATTTAAAATACAGTATTTAACGACATATAAGGAAAATTGATACTTCAACGAATAATGAGAGGTGATCGATGATGACTGCAATGAGATGTAACTAACAAAGAGAGAGAAGTTTTGGTGTCTTGCAACAAAGGAGATTGAATTTTCTTTAGATTTTAGAACATAAAGATAAACTATTTTATTTCCGATTTCTTTTGTACTTCTTTTTGTCACTATAAAAGTTAAATAATTTTTTTTCGAACAAAGAAATGGATAGGTTGTGCATAAAATGGATAAGTGGCTTCCTTTATTTGCCACAAATTTACATTGCGACATTTTTACTTTTTATGACAATATAAATTAGTTGGTAAAATATTATCGTCTATTGTGTAATTTTTAGCAGTAATTAATTGTTTTCAATGGTGCCAATATAATGCCTTTTATCAGTTGAAGTAATTTATTCGGAGAAATTTGTTATTTATACAATATTAAAATAGATTAAATTAAACTCTTTTTTTTAAAAAAAAAATAGTTTTTCTCATAAAACTGTTGGTAAGATTAATTAAAACTCGGAACACAAAATTCAAAAATATGCAGGTTCATTAATGCATACAATATTGATAGCCTAAGTATTAATCACTAGATTATTGGCAATCTATTATAAATACTAAACTCATTATAACTCTCCGCCGCTTCGGTGAACACTGCAGATTAAAAAAAAAAAAAAACAATCTCCTCCTCTCAGCAAAACCATTTTTCTCTTCTCCAATCATTTCGAATAGGATGGATTAAAGCACACAGCTCCTTGACATGATCCACTTGATAGAACAAGATATTTAATGCTTAATATCTTATCTATTTTTCACTTATCTGTTTAACGATCATGTATATCTATCAATATTGTTGATTGATTTGCGTTTGATTTTTGTTAAAGAGTATGGTTGATCACTTTTTTGGAATAGCATCTAAAATGAAAGGAGTACCTGATTACTGTCCTAATTATTTCTCTGATATGCTTTCCACCTTCCTAGCTGAATCTGAACTCACCTTATCAGACATGGCTAAAGCTTTGTATGTGTACATAATATATATCTCAATATAGATTTAAGTAGTTATTAACTACGTTTGATTAGTTAATGGGTTTTAATTATTTAGACTTCTTCTCTTAATTTGCAGGGACAAAGTATCTTATGTAGATTTTCCTAACATTTATGAACTTTGTTTCAAGATCAAAGGAGCCTCCTCAAGGTAGATAATTAAAATTAATCATCACAACTCAAAACTCTTTAAGTTGGAGTATTTATGTATGTTATTATTGATCTTATAATACGTATTTAATAATAAAAATTCTCAAGTATAATTTTTGTTTGTAAAAATTCATACATTTTAGTAGTTAAATAATATATCATGAGATGTATAATTTCTGAGTTGTCATGCTTGAATCCAATAGGATATGGCACCTTGTTTATGTTTTATAAAATAAAGAAATAATGAAGGAATGTTGGCAGTTCGGCTTAAGATTTTAAAAATGGACTTTTTACAGCTTACTATTGCAGCCATAAAGATGAAAAGACCAGAAATCACTGCAAGAGCTGTTGAAGTTGCTGAAAGACGCATATCAAGAGATAAGTGGCCTTAATACTATGACATGAATAGAGGAAGGTTCATCAGGAAGCAAGCATGGTTATTCCAAACATGGTCAATTGTTGGATACCTTATGGCTAAGCTTCTATTTGCAGACCCAAGTGCACCCAAAATTCTGATAACTGAAGAGGATTATGAGCTTGTCAATGTCTTCTCTTGCATGATAAGTGCTAACCCCAAGAGAAAGCATACTCGAAAGAACTCCTAAAAGCTATGCATAATGTAAGATTCTGAAGCTGCTTTCACACAAGGATAGGTCACTTCAATTTGTGGCTCAACTTACCTATTTAAACAACTTAAATGTATAATGGTGATGATAACAATGGTTTATTTTTCATTTTATTTGGGGGTTAAAGCTTTTGAGCAGTGATTCGGGTATCATAAGATCTTAATGTAAAGATGATATGTTGATTTAGGATTAGCATTAGCATTAGCTTGAAATATTTTCTTGGACTGGAGATTAAACAAATTATTTTCTGTTTACAGACTTTATATCATATACATAATACTATAAGAGTGAGATGCATTCTTTTAAAGAGTTTACTGTAAATCGAGAATACCTTTACATTATTTTAACTCTATTGTTCAATTATGATATTTTTTGTATCTTGTAAATCATTTGGGATTGGTTATGGTATTTTTCTATCTCATAAATCATCACCATGCCATCTAAATTAATGCTTGGCGATAGAACTTTTTAACATATTTCCTGGGTTAATTCCAGATCAGCCGAAAAAATTCAACTGGTTTGTAAAATATTGTCTGAGAGAATGATTAGAGAGTGATGATAAGATATTTCTTGTAAAATCATATTTTTATTCATTGCATATTTTTGCATTACTACAGACTTGCAAGTTTTTAGTTCTTAGCATCAGCTCATAAAGGAAACTGAACATTAGCATTCAATAACTTTTGCGTCATCTAGTTCTAACATTAGCCACCGTCCTTCTCTCAAACTGTACCACAAAAAATATCAAAAATAAAAAAATAAATATATTTCCAACAACAATAGAAATTAACCTCATATATATGTAAACATTACATAAAAAGTTTTAGGTTGTGGGTCAAATTACAACACTCATTGAGAAATTACATTATAAAAATATATATAGTATAGTATAGTATTAAAAGTTAAAATATTTGTATATGTATCTAATTGTCCCATTTGCTTTAATTTCTAAACAAGCTTCATCATTTTCTTAAGAAATTAATTGCTACATTTCTTCCATATTTTATAATTTAACAATATATTACAATTTTAATAATTAAATTCTCTTATTTATGTTTTTTGAGAATTGAATTCTAATTGATGTTCCTATAAATGAAGGATTATGAAATAAAATTTCATTCAATGAATTGAAGCTAAAAATATAAGTGATTCGAAAATAAAATTAATGAATATATTCAACATGTAAAGGATTACTAGTAATTACGCAAAAAGTGAAAATTGAATCGAATGAACAAGATAGATTTAATACCGCTTAATGTAAGTACACGTATATACTTTTGGACATATTTAATTTAGATTGTACTTTTATGTTTTTATGTTATTTAGGGTAAAGAAATAATTTCATAGAAAGTCAAATATGTATTTTGAGTTAATTCGCGATTTGAAACTTAGGAATCGTTGGAAGACTATGACTCCTTATAACGAATCTACTTTATAATTACTACCTAATTGTGCGTTATGCATTAGAAAAAAAAAAGAGAACTTATCTCCATAATGCTTCTAGTCTAACTCTTGTTTTTTTATTTCATTTCCTTATGTTTTTCCTCCTCTTTCTACCAATTATTTTTTAACTCTTCTTATATTTCCTGATCACCTAAAATTGATCACATTATAACACAATAACAAATGTGAGGATAAGATTATGAAGAAATTATATTGTGGTGAAGAAGTTAATAAAACTAATTTTTTTAAAAAAAAACTATCTTATTATTTTCTATCTAAAGATTGCATTATAAATATAAATCGAAGCATTAAACAAAGATTGAAAGAAATGCCGAAAGCATCAAGAAAGAAAAAAAATAGAGTTTCATAATCTATTTTTAAATTTATGTAATAAAATATTTTAGAGTTTTAATATTATTTTTCATTCTAAAGTATCTAATCTTTAAAAGAATTATTACAAGTTGTACTTAAAAAGTATCTAAATATAGAGAATTTAATGCTTACTAGGAGTCAAAATTTAGAGATTTATTTCTACATTAGTCTTTAAAATTTAAAAATTAAAGAGATAGAAATCTTATTTTTATTAATTTGAACTTATGTAATCAAATATTTTATATTTTTAACCTTGTTTTCATTATGTTATCTATGAAATAACTATCATAAGAATAAACTTAAAGAATATCTAAATGCTTATTAGAAGTCAAATTTTAGAGATTTATTTTCTTCATTAGTCTTTAAAATTTAAATATTTGATTCGACTTAAACAATTAAAGAAATAAAAATCTTCTTTTCAAAAAGTAAATGTATAAATATGTAATTATATTTAAGCAGATGTTATTAGTTTCTACTTTAATTATTAAAAGTAAAAATATTGATTATGCCTCAATTATCCAAAACTATATTGAAATCTCTATTTAATTTAGGAATTTCGCTGCCAGCCTCGACGGTTTTTATGGTTCTTCCTTCACTTTAAAAGAGGATGTCGGGCTGCAGGGGAAGAGGGAAATGAAGAAACTTCATAGCCAGGGTAAACTGAGAGGAAGTTTTTATGTGATTTCTTCAATCAGATTAATCAGCTAGCGCTGGAATCGGGAGCAAAACAAGGGAGGAATCCGTAAATCAAATTAACGTCATCACTGAGAACAAAGGTTAGTGAAATTTGACTCTCACTGCTTGAGTAGAATTTATCTTCTAAATTCTTTGAGATATTTTTTGGAAGAAATGTATTGATATGGGAATAGGGACATTTTTTTGAAATTAGATTAGAACCAGGAGTAAAAACAAAAAAAAATAGAGAGTGAGATCTAAGGATAAACACAAAATCGGACGAAATGATGGAATTATCTTATGGACATCTATGAGGAAAGGACATAGCATATGTGCTAAAAACATAGGAGGAAAATTGAAAGGATGAGAACGAGAGAGGGATAGGAAATAAAAAAAGAGAGAAAAATAGTGGTATGAATCTGATATCTGTTTAGGAATTATTATTCTATTATCTTTTGTATTTAATTCTCTTGATGTCTGTTTGAGAAATGGTGGTATTGGTGAGTAGAGACAGGGAAATAAACTTAAAAGGGATCAAAAATAAAATAAATATAAAATTCTTGGAGGCAAATCTAGGTGAGCAAAGACAATATTCTATGTGAGGCTGAAAGTAATGCTGTTTGGAAGTAGGAATGGGATTAACAATAGAACAAACAAACTCTGGGAGCTGATATGGGTGAGTAGAGACAGTGTTCTCTGTGATGCACGTGTAAGAAAAGATGAATTACACAAACTTTAATTAGATGTTTTCTTGAATTTAAATAGATGTGTTAACCCTCAATGGAGAGTAAATATGTTAGTAATATGTATAATAAAAAATAAGTATGCTACATTAATATGTATGAAGCTTACCCTTCCTTACTCCTTGACATATATATATATATAAACATATAATTCATACATATGATGGTGTATGAGCAACCATAAGTGGCTTTTTGTCGATTTTACTATTTGCTAGCTAAGGTGACTGCATGTCAGACCCGCTGGTTAAGTTGTCTGGTGGGAAATTTAACAATTGGAAAATCATATAATTGAGGAAATCAATGAAAGCCATCTTAATTAATGTTGTCCTAGTCTTTTATGAAAAGAAAAAAAAATATATTTTGAGAAAATATGTAAATATGACCCAATTTTAAACCCTAAATAAAAATATTATATTTCACTTACTAATAATTTATAGTATTTTTATAAGCAAAATAAACATATAAAAGATTATGTTATATTAAGATTAGTATAAAATTTAAAAATTAGGACCAAATTATGAATTTGAGAGTTACAACTAAAATCAATAAAGTGGAATGAATGCTAAATAGTATGATTAATGTGTTTGATATCAATAATTATCTTATAAAAGACACCATAATTGGAAATAAAATATTTTGTTGAATAAATATAATTAATTTAATACAATGTATATATTGATAATTTTTAAAAGTGAAGGAATTTGATTTTCTATATCTCCTCTGCTAACTTTCCATTAAATAAATAGGTGAATATACATCAGTCAAAAAACTCATTTTTTAGGCTGGTATATCTCTATTTACCATTGTAGAATTTATCTATGAAAAAAGAGATCCAGTACTCTAATGCTGATATCTATCTATTTACAGCTGGATAAGCTATATATGGACAATGGGATAACTACAAATATATGAGCTATATATAAAGTAATATGAGCTATATATAAAGTAATAGTTTGCTTGGATATGGTAACATATATACATATATATATATAGTAGAGGTAAGTGGAGGATTAAGGCAGTAGATCCAAACATCTCATATGAAAAGGATCGAAGGTGACCCCCAAACATGTGAAGACAGCTTCGGCTTTTATATAATTCCCAATTATAAGTATCTTCTTTGAAGTTCCTAGCATTTTTCCTTTGCACCTTCTTGATTCTATCATATTTTTGCATAAATATACATATGTATATATAGATACCATCTTAATTTTTATCTTTATTAATTAATAAAATCTTCTTTTCATATTTTAATATGGTCCCAAAATGTTAAAGTATAAGAGCCAAATTCAAATGCCAAGGAATTTGGTTTACAAGTTCATAAACCTATTTATATATTAATAAATTAAATATATTATATATTTTTACTAATTTGGGTAATATTACAAGAGATAATTATATTTCAATAGTATATTAAATATATTCTTATATATATTAAATAGAATAAAATATTAAAATTTTCAATAAGCTATTCCCATAATTTATCAAACTCAATTTATATATTTTGCACTTATTTAAATTTACTCATTTATTTTCTTTTTAAATATTTGTGACATTCTCTTTCTTGCACAAGTTTTATGCATCAGAAGTCATAGTAGCCTTAGAATACCTACACATGATAGGGATAGTTTACGATGATTTGAAGCTCGAAAACGTACTAGTAAGATTCGACAGCCATGTATTGATTGACCTTGATCTCTCACTAAAAAGCAATAACAACACATCAAAGATCCACATAATTTTCAATCAAAATACATCATCAATCATAAAAACAAGTTGTTATCATAATAGTCAACCCAACTTTTCTAATTCATCATGCATTCTACCCAATTGTATCACACCTACAATAGCCTCCTGCTTACATCGTAGTCAACACAAACAAAAAAAAAGGCATCACATTTTGTGGCTGTGGAAATCATCACATAGCCAATTGACGTCCGATCAATGTCTTATGTTGGGACCCACAAGTACTTAGCACCAAAAATTATGGCTTGTAAAAGACATGGAAATAGTTTGATGATCAAACGTTAGCTAAAAAATCAAAAATGTGACTGAAATGTTACTACTTACTAATCACATTCAGTTACAACACTCAATTTTTGAAAATTCATATAGTCTTCAATTCTAATAGTAATCATATACTTTTAGTATTATGAAACGCTTACAATGTAAATAAAATAGTTTGGCAACCAAAAATTTGCCAAAGAAATAAAAAATTGTGGCCAAAAAGTTAATTCATGCTAACTACATTTTACAACAGTACTTTATTTTTAGAATTTGTATGTTATTTAATTCTAGTCCAAAATTATGCAATCTTTGTATTTATGATAAGTTTATAATATACATGGATAAACTAGTTTGGTAGCCACAATTTAGGAAGAAAATCACAAAATGGCGAAAAACTCTAGTTTTTAATATTTTCTGAAACCACAGGTTTTTGAAAATTCAAAACTTTTTCAATTCTAATTTGAATTGTGCAATTTTAGTGTATACGGAAGATTTATGATATGTAAAATAAATAAATATAAGCTTAGTTGGGTTTCACTTTTGGCTCCTTGGTGGCATTTTCATTGATTATCTTGCAATTATGTCCCTTGTGAGACCTTTCTTGATTATAGAGTTATTTATTTTTCCTTTTGAGATATGAACCAAGCAAGAAGTATGATGGATTTGCAAGCTATAAAATACAAATATGACACAACATTTATATTTACATTAACTAGGCTTAATAACCTTGCAATTTCTTTTGTTGAGGTGTCAATTTTAGAAACAATATAATTTTAATTTAAAAAGTATTTTTAATTGAAAATTGATAAAAATTCATCGAGTAATAATCATTTATAAAGTTTATAGTAAATGAAATTAATAGAACCAATTTCCCTCATATCAGTTTGTAATTAGAATTTTCTTATAAAATTTTAATTTATTTAGTTCGAACAGGATGATATTATATCAATATATTTATATAATTCCCAATTCTAAATCAATATATTTATATAATTCCCAATTCTAAGTATCTTCTTTGAAGTTTCTAACCTTTCCCCTTTGCACCTTCGTGATTATATCGTATTTCAGCATAAAAATATATATATATATGTATATATAGATACCATCTTCATTTTCATCTTTATTAATTAATAAAATCTTCTTTTCATATTTTAATATGGTCCCAAAATGTTAAAGTATAAGAGCCAAATTCAAATATGAAGGAATTTAGTTTACAAGTTCATAAACCTGTTTATATATTAATAAATTAAATATATTATATATTTTTACTAATTTGGGTTGTAACACTCCAACCCTTTTCTTTTTTTTAATTTTAATTTTTTTTTATAATTATTAGATTAATTTATGTAATAATATATTGAATTTAATTTAGTTTAATTTACTTTAATAGAAATAATAATAATAATAATAATAATAATAAAGGGTAAAAATTATTTAGAGATTTAATTGAAAATAATTTTGGGAAAAAGGAGTGAAAATTTAGGTTCTGGGGGTATTTTTGAAAGAAAAATCAGAAACCGATGGTCAAAACGTAATTTAAAAAAATTGTGCCACGTCAGCTGCCCGGTCAGCAGCCTCAGCCAACCAGGACACGTTAGGTGGCAGAGATACTGAGGCGGGAGGCCACGCGAAAGGGAGCCACGTGGGCCATCCGTGTGCGCGCGATCGAACGGCTGAGATCCGTTCCCGCGCGCACGTACGGCCTAGATCAAAAACGCGCAAAAATGGCCCAGATTGCATCGCACACGGATGGCGCAGATTGAATCGCGATCAGACGGTTCAGATTAAATGCGATGGATGGCTCAGATCAAAAGCGGATGGTTATAAATAATCTCATCCGCACCCAAACCCTAACCCTAGCCGCCAAAGCCCCTCATCGGAGAAGACAACCCAGCTGCCGGGGAGCCAACCGCCGCCATCGCCGTCGTATCGGAGCAATTTCCGGCCGCCAAACGAGGTAAAAATTCTACTCTTTGCTCAGAATTCGATTTCTAAACCCACCTATGACCAAATCAGAGCAAAAACACCAGCCAATTGGCCAAAAACACCACCGAAGCCCAGTGGTGCCGCCACGGGTTGTCTCAATTTTTGCCTCCGATGAGGCCCTTCCCGATTCCTGTTCGATGTAATTTTTCCACCATTATGACCACCGTTCCCTCCTCTACAGGTTGACCGGAACAAAACACCAAACCGCGACGCGAGCTGAAGGAGACGCTGCACCGGAGAGCCCCACCGCTGGTAAGTTTTGGTTTTCTATGTTTTTTCAGTCCAGCGAGGGCCCTATGGGTGTTTTCTCACAGGAACCAATGCAAGTTTGGATGAATCCGGCCGAAAACGGTTCGAAACAGCCAACCCGAGGCAAAACGCCTCTGTGAGCGGCGGCACCGTCGCTGGAGCACGGCGGAGCTGCCGTACTGGAATTTTGAAATTGGCCGAGTAGGCCCTAGGTCTAATTTTTGGGTTATTTAGGACATGTGTAGGTACTATAAGCATGTTTTAGATCCCGAAAAAAAAATTCAGGGAACCCAAGGACCACCCGTAGGCATAGTGAAAATCTAGTTTTCGGCGTTAGATCAGATAAGGACCCCTCACCCTATTTTCTATCACGGGATTGAAGTCTGAATAAATGATAAAATTGTATTTTGTACAAATTGAGTAGATATGCATAATTAATTACGGTTGCTAATGGAGCCCGAATCAGACATATTTCTCTCTCAGTTCCTGTTTGATTTATTTTACAGTTTAAATGCATTATGGTATCTAGTTTATTTATTCTATGGTTTTGAATGCATGAATCACTGTTTACTTCATTACTGCTTGATTTTGTGAATCAAAGATATGTTTGCCTTGTTGGATGCACGTTGCTTATTTAAGTATTCATGTTTGAATGGGTAACGGAGACTAAGGAAAAAATCATAAAGGGGTGTGAATTGATAATTGGATAAGATGACAGCCTCACTAGATATCCTGGGAGATGGTGGATGGATCGGGTCCATAGGGAACCCTACCAGGAACGTTCTCTTATACCGGATGGGGTATGGAGACTTTATTGTTTAGCGCCCATACCGGACGGAGTACGGGGATGGCCCTGAAATTAAGTTTGTTAAGGGATTGGTTCACGTGTAGCGGGGACCCCTATGGATCCCGATGGATACTAGTAGGCTGATGAAAAGGGGGCAACTGTTGTTTAATGATTGAAATATAAAAGTATGACATGTGCTATGTTAAAGATTATGTATGAATTCATGATATCTATGATGTTATTGTTTCCATGGGTCGTTTTTTATAAATCTCACTGAGGTAAGTGGACGATAAATGTTTTGATTATTGATAAATAATTTTGTTTAAAATTTGTGATCCATTAGTTATTTTTAGTTTTTTACCAACCTTTACTTCTGTGACAGTGATATAGTGTGACGTCCTTACTGGGCTAGTGTAGCTCATTCCTTACTTAACCATTTCAGATCAAGAGGACTTGGTTCCCGAGCTTGATCCACAAGAAGACGGTGAGTAGATGCCTAGATGTCTTATAGTTTTCTTTATAGTCTTTCATTTCTAGTATTTCCTTTAAAGGACTTATTCTTTGATATTGTTAGTACATTTAAGTTATTGTGTAAGGGATATTAACCAGAACCTTTTATTTCACTTCCGCACATATTTTTTTTATATATTCCCTTTCGAATTTTTGGGGCCGTTACAGTTGGTATCAGAGCCAAGTTCCTCGCACTCGTCCCTTACACAATAATACTTAAAGAAACACTAAACCAATGAATCATTACTCAATCCTTCCTTGTGAAATATAGGTACGAAGAGATGAGAAGAGGAAGACCCCCACTAAACCGAGCAGCCCAGGATGGTTCACTTTGCGAAGACGTTGACAAGATATTTGAGATGCTGGAGAGACTCATTGCTACCCGTAGGGCCAAAAGGGGAGAAGGGAGCTACATGACCCTCCCTCGCTGCCACAGGTTGAGCCACCACTGCAGCGAGAGGATCTCGAGCCACCACAGTACGAGCTTGCTCCTCCACAGTACCACCCGGTGCCACCGCCGCAGTATAATCCGGTGCCCTAGCCACAATACTGCCCGGCACCGCCACAGTATAATCCGGTGCCCCCACCATATCAGCAAGTACCACCACAGGGCCCCTAGTCTATCCTCAGCCTGGCCCAGTCCCTCTTTCGCGGGACCCAGCTTCTTCTATGATTGACCCAAGTTATGTAGAGAGGTACAGGAGACTGAACCCATCCACTTTTGCAGGGGAATCCTCATTTGAAGATGCCCAGTATTAGTTAGCAGAGACGGAGAAGGCCTTCAAGACCCTAGGAATGACTCCCGAGCAGAGGGTCACCCTTGCTACTTATATGCTGGTGGGAGAAGCAGACCGCTAGTGGGAACTCAAGTAGACCACCCTGCCTGTTCCAGTCACTTGGAAATAGTTCTTAGCAGCCTTCCATGCAGAGTACCTCCCAGAGCACATCCGACATCTTAAGGAGATGGAGTTTGTCCAAATGGTCCAGGAGAACATGACGGTGTCAGAATATGCCCGTAAGTTCCTAGAGTATGGCCGATACTCCCATGAGACGTTGATGGATGAGGGTAGAAAGGCTAGGAGGTTCCGGTGGGGCCTCCGCCCAAAGATCAAGCAACACTTATTTGTATTGGAGCTCAAGACATACTCAGCTGTTCTGGACAAGGCACAGTTAGTGGAGAGGAGCCACCACACCCTCCCTCAGTCAGCAGGGAACCACATACCCTCAGCTCCACTCCGCAGACCAGCACCTACTGCGCTTGTCCAACAGAACAAGAGGCCCAAACCTATGATCTAGGCTCCCCCTCAGGCTCCAGTGGCAGGATGTGATAAGATCTGGCAGCATTGCAGCAGGGATCATAGGGACCAACCATGCTACTGCCTCAACAACACTTATTGCATATGTGGTAGTACCCAACACTATGTAGGAGTGCTCAAGGAACTAGAATTAAAGAAGACCTCCTATCCAGGGCAGGGCTTACAACCTCACCCAGCAAGATGCCGATGCCGACCCGGACATAGTACTGGGTATGTACACTATCTGTAACAATCTTGCTCATATTTTATTTGACACTGATGCATCGCATTCATTTGTTTCACTTGTTTTGCATCCAAAATTAATGTATTACCTGATAAACTTGATTCAATGTTATTTGTATCTACTGCTGGGAGTGTAACACTATTAGGAGAAGTTATCTACAGGGCGTGTGCCATAGAGATAGCAAATAGAAAACTGAGTGTAGACCTAATAGAATTAGGCACGGGGAATTTTGATGTAATTTTTGGGATGGATTGGCTAGCAGCATATTACGCCACCGTAGATTACTTTAGCAAGAAGATTGTATTTAATCCTCCTAATGAGGAGCCATTTACAAATTAATAAAATTATTTAGTATTTATTCCTTGATGGCAAGTTTTCTTATTTGTCGAGTACCTTAACCTTGCTATTTTCTCTAGCTAGGCAAACCCAAGAAAGAGAATTGTATTCAAGAGATTTTGATAGTCCGAGACTTCTCAGATGTGTTTCCAGATGAACTACCCGGACTGCCAGTGGACAGGGAAGTCAAGTTCAACATAGATCTACAACCAGACACCCAGCCTATTTTAGTTGCTCCTTACAGCATGAGCCGCGTTGAGATGGAGGAGCTGAGGAAACAGATCACTGAATTGTAAGACAGTGGTTTTATCAAACATAGTGTGTCCCCTTGGGGTGCTGGAGTCACTTTTGCCAGGAAGGGAGACGGAACATTGAAACTATGTATTGATTGCAGAGGATTGAACAGGATCACAATCAAGAACAAGTATCCCCTTCCCAGGATTGATGAGCTCTTCGATCAGTTGCAGGGTGCGCAGGTTTTCTCCAAAATAGACCTGCGATCAGGCTACCATCAGGTGAAAATAAGGATAGAAGACATCCCCAAGACGGCCTTTCGAACCAAGTACGGACACTATAAGTTCTTGGTCATGCCATTTGGGCTAACCAACGCCCCAGCCATCTTCATGGATCTGATGAATAGGGTCTTCAGATAATTCTTAGATCAATTTGTTATCGTGTTCATCGATGACATCCTGGTCTACTCAAAAAGCAGATAGGAACATGCTCACCATCTAGCCCAGGTTTTGTAGGTTCTCAGAAGAAAGAAGCTGTATGCAAAGTTGAGTAAGTTTGGATTCTAGCTTAAGCAGACTGCCTTCTTAGGGCACATCATATCAAATAATGGAGTATCAATGAATCCTAAAAAGGTTAAAGCGGTGCTCGGTTGGGAGAAATTGACATCAGTTAAAGAAATTTGTAGCTTCGTAGGAATGGCTGGCTATTACCGCAGGTTTGTTGAAGGATTTTCTAGTCTAGCGGCTCCCCTAACCAAGGACTCACAAAGAAGAATGCTAAGTTTAAGTGGAATGAGGACTGTGAAAGAAGTTTTTCAAAACTAAAGAAGTGGCTTACTACTGCACCTGTGCTAGCCTTACCGAGTTGATCGGGGGGATATACAGTTCACAGTGATGCCTCCTATCTAGGCCTGGGTTGTGTTCTAAGCCAGTATGGGAAGGTCATAGCTTATGGGTCCAGACAGTTAAAGAGTCATGAAAAAATTATCCCACCCATGACTTGGAGTTTGCTGTAATCATACACGCCTTGAAGACCTGGCGCCATTACTTATATGGAGAGACCTTTCATATCTATACCGATCACAAGAGTTTGAAACACATATTCACTCAGAAGGATCTCAACATGCGTCAGAGAAGGTGGATAGAACTTCTTAAAGACTATGATTGTGATATCTTGTACCATCCGGGTAAGGGCAACGTGGTAGCCGATGCACTCAGCAGAAAATGTGCAGGAATCTTAGCGCATTTGATGGTCTCAGAATACAGGCAAATTAGGGCTACACAATAGGTTCGACTTCAGGACTTGAGGAAAGCCACATGTTTGGGTCATTTGACCATCCAACCTGAGTTAATCTAGAGAATAAGGGAAACTCAGTCAGCTGATCCCGCCCTAGTAGCCCTCAAAAACAATGCAGAACAGGGAGTTAGTTTAGAATTCTGAGTCTCTGCCGATGGGTCACTCCAATTTCAGGACAGGGTGTGCGTTCCAAATGACAGTGAGTTGAAGAGAGACATCATGAAAGAGGCCCATAGCTCAAAGTTTGTCATGCATCCTGGAAGCACCAAAATGTACCAAAGCATGCAAACCCGGTTTTGGTGGAATGGGATGAAAAAGGACATAGCTGACTTTATGTCTAAATGCTTGATATGTCAGCAGGTCAAGGCAGAGCATCAGAGCCCAGGCGGGCTACTTCAGCCTTTACCGATTCCAGAATGGAAGTGGAAACATATCACCATGGACTTTATGACAGGGTTACCTAAGGCACGCTCAGGACATGACGCCATCTGGGTAATTGTTGACCGGCTCACTAAGTCTTCCCACTTCTTAGCCATCAGGATGATCGATCGCTTGGATAAGTTGGCAAGAATTTATATCCAAGAAATAGTCAGATTGCATGGAGTCCAAGTAACAGTGGTGTCCGACAGAGACCCTAGGTTCACTTCTCAATTTTAGAGTAGCTTTCAGCAAGCCATGGTAATGAAGCTGTCCCTCAGTGCTTCCTTCCACCCTTAGACTGATGGACAATCAGAAAGGACAATCCGTACACTTTAGGATATGCTTTGAGCTTGTGTCCTTAACTTTGGGGGCCATTGGGATGACCATCTGCCCCTGATAGAATTTGCCTATAATAACAGCTACCAAGCGAGCATTGGCATGGCTCCGTATGAGGCATTATATGGCCGTCCATGTAGATCACTGATTTGTTGGGAAGAAGTAGGTGATAGAAAATTGTTCGAACCAGAGCTGGTAGAGGAGACCACATCTAAGATAGTTAAGATCAGGAGGAACATTCAGACGGCTCATAGCAGGCAGAAGAGTTACGCAGACACCTGGAGGAGAGATTCAGCGTTTGAGAAAGGCGACCGAGTGTTCCTTAAGGTCATTCCTTTCAAGAAAATTAGTAGGTTTGGTAGGAGGGAAAAACTGAACCCCCGATTTGTTGGACCATTTGAAGTCTTAGACAGGATTCGTACCACCGCCTATAGACTAGCACTACCTCCAGAGCTTTCTAAGGTCCACAATGTGTTCCATGTGTCCATGTTATGCAAGTACAACCTGGACCCCTCTCATGTCTTGACCCACGAACCTCTCCCACTCTAGGAGGACTTATCCTACGAGGAAGTACCAGTCGGCATTACGGATCGAAAGAGTATATTACTCCGCAACCGGAAAATATCCTTTGTAAAGGTCGTATGGCAAAACCACACACCAAGGGAGGCTACATGGGAGCTAGAATAAGACTTTAGAGCCCAGTACCCCCATTTGTTCGATCAAGAGTAAGAGGCAAATTTGAGAGACCAAATTTCTTTAAGGGTGGGAGAGTTGTAACACCCCAACCCTTTTTTTTTCTAATTTTAATTTTTTTTGTAATTATTATATGCATATAATGATTAATTTATGTAATAATATATTGAATTTAATTTAGTTTAATTTATTTCAATGGAAATAATACTAATAATATTAATAATAAAAAGGGGTAAAAAAATTTTACGGATTTAATTGAAAAAAAATTTGGGAAAAAGGGGTGAAAATTTAGGTTCTGGGGGTATTTTTGAAAGAAAAATAAGAAATCAGGGGTCAAAACGTAATTTAAAAAAATTGTACCACATCAGTTGTCCGGTCAGCAGCCCTGGCCAACCAGGACGCGCTAGGTGGAAGAGACACTGATGCGGGAGGCCACACGGAAGGGAGCCATGTGAGTGATCCTCGTGCACACGATTGAACGGTTGAGATCCGTTTCCGCGCGCAGGGACGGCCCAGATTGAATCGTGATGAACGGTCCAGATTCATTTCTTATTTAATCGTGGCTGGACGATTCAGATTAAATGCGATGGATGGCTCAGATCAAAAGTGGATGGTTATAAATAATCTCATCTACACCCAAACCCTAACCCTAGCCGCCAGAGCCCCACGCCCGACAAGACAGCTCAACTGTCGGGGAGCCGACCGCCGCCACCCGCCGCCGTACTGTAGCAATTTTTGGCCGCCAAATGAGGTAAAAATTCTACCTTTTATGCAGAATTCAATTTCTGAACCCACCTATGGCAAAATTGGAGCAAAAACACCAGCTAATTAGCTGAAAAATGTCGCCGAAGCCCAGCAGCGCCGTTGCAGGTTGTCTCAATTTTTGCCTCCGATGAGGCCCTTTTTTATTCCTATTCGATGTAATTTTTCCACCATTGTGACCGCTGTTCCCTCCTCTACAGGTTGACCGGAGCAAAACACCAAACTGCGACGCGAGCTGGAGGAGCCGCTGCACCAGAGAGCCCCACTGCCGGTAAATTTCAGTTTTCTGTATTTTTTCAGTCCACTGAGGGCCCTATGGGTGTTTTCTCACAGGAACCAATGCAAGTTTGGCTGAATCCGGCAGAAAATGGCTGGAAAAAGCAAATCGTAGGCGGATCACCGCCGTGCCAGAATTCTAAAATTGGCCGAGTAGACCCTGGGTCTGAGTTTTGGGTTATTTGGGACATGTGTAGGTACCATAAGCGCATTTCAGTTCTTGGAAAAAAATTTAGGGAACCTAGGAACCGCCCGTAGACGTAGTGAAAATCTAGTTTTCAGCGTCAAATCAAGTAAGGACCCCTCACCCTATTTCCTATCATGGGATTGAAGTCTGAATAAATGATAAAACTGCATTTTGCACAAATTGAGTAGATATGCATAATAATGGAGCCCAAATCAGACATATTTCTCTATCAGTTCCTATTTGATTTATTTTACAATTTAAATGCATTATGGTATCTAGTTTATTTATTCTATGATTTTGAATGCATGAATCACTGTTTACTTCACTACTGCTTGATTTTGTAAATCTAAGATATGCTTTCCTTGTTGGATGCACGTTGCTTGTTTAAGTATTCATGTTTGAATGGGTAACGGAGGCTAAGAAAAAAATCGAAAAGGGGTGTGAATTGATAATTGGATAAGATGACAGCCTCACTAGATATCTTGGGAGATGGTGGACGGACTGAGTCCATAGGAAACCCTACCGGGAACGTTCTCTCATACCATACGGGGTATGGAAACTTTATTGTTTGGCGCCCATACCGGACGGGGCATGGGGATGACCCTGGAAATTAAGTTTGTTAAGGAAATGGTTCACGTGTAGTGGGGACCCCTATGGATCCCCATGGATACTAATAGGCTGATGAAAAGGGGGTAACTGTTGTTTAATGATTGAAATATAAAAGTATGACATGTGCTATGTTACAGATTATGTATGAATTCAAGATATCTATGATGTTATTATTTCCATGGGTCGTTTTTTATAAATCTCACTGAGGTAAGTGGACGGTAAATGGTTTGATTATTGATAAATGAATTTGTTTAAAATTTGTGCTCCATTGGTTGTTTTTGATTTTCTACCAACCTATACTTCTGTGACAGTAATATAGTATGACGTCCTTACTGGGCTAGTGTAGCTCATTCTTTACTTATCCAGTTTAGATGAGGAGGACTTGATTCCCGAGCCCGATCCACAAGAAGACGGCGAGTAGATGCCTAGATGTCTTATAGTTTTCTTTATAGTTTTTCATTTCTAGTATTTCCTTTAGAGGACTTATTCTTTGATATTGTTAGTACGTTTAAGTTATTGTGTAAGGGATATTATTTAGAACTTTTATTTCGCTTCCGCACACATTTTTTTATAAATATTCCCTTTTAAATTTCTAGGGCCATTACATGGGTAATATATTCTTAAATATATTAAATAGAATAAAGTATTAAAATTTTCAACAAGCTATTCGCATAACTTATCAAACTCAATTTTATATGTTTCAAAGTCATTTAAATTTATTCATTTATTTATTTTTTAAAAAGATTTGTGGCCTTCTCTTTTTTGCACAAGGCTTATGCATCTAAAGTCATAGTGGCCATAGAATACTTACACATGATGGGGATAGTTTATCGTGATTTGAAGCCCAAAAATGCATTATTAAGATTTGACGGCCACAATTTTGTTGACTGACTTCGATCTCTTACGAAAAGACGGTAATTCCACATCAACGATCCATATAATTCCTTATCAAAATGCATCATCAATCACAAAAACAAGTTGTTATCCTGATGATCAACCCAACTTTTCTAATTCATCATGCATTCCACCCAATTATATCACACTTGTAATAGCCTCCTGCTTACACCCTAGCCAACACAAATAGAAAAAAGTCAACACATCACACTATTGTGGAAATCATCATAGAGTCAATCAATGTCCAATCAATGTTTTTTATTGGGACCCATGAGTACTTAGCACCAGAAATTTTGTCTGGTGAAAGGCATAGAAACACAGTTGATTGGTGGACACTAGGGATATTCATATTTAAAATGTTATATGGGATGATGCCGTGTAAGGGAGTTGACTAGGAGTTGCCCTTGGCGAATATTGTGGCCTGAGCACTTGAGTTTCCCAAAGAAACTATGGTTTTGGAGCCAGTAAAGGATTTGATCACACGACTATTAATCGAGGACCCCACCAGGAAAATAGGATCCACAATGGGTGCAATGGCAATCAAACGACATCAATTTTTTAATGGCCTTAATTTCCCACTTTTGAGATGTATAAAATAACCATTTGTTCCTTCTCCTGTATCTTGTAAGGAGTTTGTTTCATTTGATAGTACTATAGAGAGTTCAATAGAGTATTACTAGGAAGTAAAAAATTTATTCTTTAATTTACATGATATATGCTTTTTTTATGTACATCAAAATTTAATAACTAAATGAAGTGAGATTTAAGTAATTTGTACATTGGGGCAAGAAATTTTAATGAAATTCATGTTGAAAGGTTCAATATTTATAAAAAATATATAATTAAAGATTTATTGGATCAATTTTTCTAAAGAATGATATAACATTTTCAATTGTTCTCAATTAATATCTTTACTAACAGTCTAAAAGTAATACTAATTTCTCTAATATGTGGTATAAGAGGTAGTAATACTCTTTTTAAGGTATTACTTGGATAAAACTGAAATGTATTGCATCAAGGTCCTGATAACATCAAATAGGAAAACTCATGGGTCCTTGTGTAGTGCTTCATTACTGCTTACCTAATTTGGGATAAACAATGTTAAAGTTCAAGGGTAGTTGAGGATAAGGAAACTTTTGGCTTGTAGAGCTATTTTGAGATGCCTATGAGGTTACAAGATAGCTTTACCAAAATGTTGTGTAGGGTTTTAAAATTGTTCTCATATTCTAGACCTATCTTAAGACAGTTATGAGATTTTGAGCATCTATTAGGTCTTAATAAAGCTCTAAAACTGCAGTATTACATCTAAATCTTAAGGTTTTAGTCTTTTTTTTTTCTTAATGTTGCACTAAGATACAATTTTTTTGTCCTAAAATTTAATTTAGTATAGATTTTGTTTTACTTGGTTATATGGTAAATTTTGTACCAAGTATAAATTTCATACTTCATGAATATTTTTCTGAGTTTAGGTTTATACTTAAGGATGTTTAAGCTTTCATTTTGCATTTTATTTCCTTTCTTAGTTTGATTCAAAAGTATAATAAGAATAATACATAGCTTAGCTAGAGATGAACAAGGACTTCTGAAAGATAGATATTGTTCATGAACCTCCTCAGTTTTTGATTCACTTGAGCATGATGGTTTTGGTCATTTACTTGAGCATGATGATTTTTATTGTTAATGAATAATGATTTTATCTTAAAAGAAATAATGTTATATTGGATGTTATTGTATTGACTTCCATTGTACAAGTTGATTCAGTACTAAAAACAGATACTACTAAATTTATATTTTAATCAAATAATAAAATAAAACTTAATTTGAATGAATTATTTAATATTATAATAAATAAGTGAATTGAATAACATATATTTATTGTTTAAAATATAGTATTTGACGACCAATTATAAGAATTGACACTTTAGTGAATAATGAGAGGTGATTGATGGTGACTACAATGAAATGCAACCAACACAAAAATAAAAGCTTTGGTATCTTGCAACAAAGTATATCACATTTTCTTTAGGTTTTAAGACAAAAATGAACTATTTTATTTATTTATTTATTTTTGGTACTCTTTTTTGTTGATACAAAAGTTAAACAAATTTTTTTTTTCAAGTAAAGAAATAGATAAGGTGGGCACAAAATGGACACATGAGTTCTTCTATTTGTCGCATATTACCTAGCAACATTTCAACTTTTGTGAGAGTCTGAATCAATCACTAAAATTATATCGTCTATTGTCTAACTTCTAGTTGTAATAGGACTATTTTTAAAGGTACTAGGTACAAATTTTATACTTGATGAATATTTTCTAAAGTTTAGGTAATTACTTGAGGATTTTTAAGCTTTCATTCCGTATTTTGTTTCTTTTCTTCTTAGTTAAATTTAAAAGTTTAATCTAATAATATATAACTTAGCTAGAAATGTACCGAGAACAAAGGTAAGATATATATGTATTCATGAGCCTAAGTTTTTTGTTGACTTTCTTGAGCAAAATGGTTTTTACTATTAATGGATGTTATTGTATTGACTTACTTTGTATAAACTAATATCGTACTAGAAAGAAATACGGCTAATTTTGTAGGTCAATCAAATAACAAAGTAGGACTCATAGTAGAAGTTTGAAAATAAAGCAAGGATTAAGTACTTGACAAGCTTGAGTTAAATAGATATCATATCTTGGTGCCTCTCAAGTGAGTTTCTGGCAGGTGTAATAAGTACATGATTCCAGTCTGGTTAATTCAGAAAATGTTCAACTATTAGAATTTTACTCATTGTATTTTTGGTTACTTCCGAATAGTGCAACTCCCCATAATGATGGAGATTGTATTGTTTATAGCTTATATTTTTTGAGATAATTCATAGCTTAAATGTTTGACACTATGTAGATCTAGTTTGTGCATTAAGTATGTTTGTAACATGTTGTGGAAACAACATATTATAATTTGACTCACTAGTCTACATGAATCGGCTATTATTTAAATTTATAAGTTGGTAACTAAGAGATATTATTTGTTTACTTTCTTTTTTTGTGGTATCTCTAGTTAATCCTTTTTTTTTCCTTGCAAGCACTATTTTATTCTGCCTTACTCTGTGCACGTGAAATGCTTGCTCCAGAAGATGGATCAATTGATCTTATCCAGGCACTGAATAATTGCCTACTTGCTCTTTCATTCCACATCAGGGAGTATTATTGGATTGATTTGTGAAAACTGAATGATATTTATCGTTACAAGACTTAGGAGTACTCAAATGATGCAGTTAATAAGTTCAACGTTTACCCAGATCAAATTTCTCCTTGGTTGGTGGAATGGATGCCTAATAAAGAATATTATCTAATTGGAGACTTACATACAACATATATGGATTTCCAATTTTCTTCTCTAGGAAACATGTGGTATGTTGTAAGCAGTCTGGCAACAGTTGATCAGTCACATGCCATACTTGATGCTATTGAAGTGAAATGGGCAGATTTGGTAGCAGACATGCCATTCAAAATATGTTATCCTGCTCTTGAAGTTCAAAGTGCCAAATAATCACTGGTAGTGATCCTAAGAACACATAAGATACTCTCATATTATTTATTTATGATTTATTTCTTCATTATCTTCAACATTTCTCACTACATTTCCTTTTGATGCTAGCCCTGGTCTTACCACAATGGTGGTTCTTGGCAAACTCTACTATGGCAGGTTAGTTTGTTATGCTTAAATATTCTCTTTACTGCTATTAATTTGTTCATTACTCCAAAGAACCCTTTGTCGAAGTTATATTTAGGTAGACGTTTCCTGAGTGTTCATGCTTGAATCCAATAGGATATGGCACCTTCTTTATGTTTTATAAAATAAAGGAATAATGAAGGAATGTTGGCAGTGCGGCTTAAGATTTTAAAAATGGACTTTTTACAGCTTACTATTGCAGCCATAAAGATGAAAAGACTAAAAATCATTGCAAGAGCTATTGAAGTTGTTGAAAGGCAAATATCAAGAGACAAGTGGCCTTAATACTATGAGACGAAAAGAGGAAGGTTCATCAGGAAGCAAGCACGGTTATTCCAGACATGGTCAATTGTTGGATACCTTGTCACTAAGCTTCTACTTGTAGACCCAAGTGCAGCTAAAATTCTAATAGCTGAAGAGGATTTTGAGCTTATCTTGCCTTTTCTTGCATGATAAGTGCTAACTCCAAGAGAAAGTGTGGTCAGAAGAACTCCTAAAAAACTTATGTAATATAAGATTCTAAAGCTGCTTTCACACAAATGAAGAAATATCAAAAATAAAAAAATAAATATATTTCCAACAACAATAGAAATTAACCTCATAAATATGTATGTATTTTCAATTTGTAAATGAAGAAATTACATAGAAATTTTTAGGTTGTGGGTCAAATTACACTACTCATTGAGAAACTATATTGTAAAAATATATATAGTATAGTATTATAGTATTAGAAGTTAAAATATTTGTATATGTATCTAATTGTCCCATTTGCTTTAATTTATAAACAAGCTTCATCATTTTCTTAAGAAATTTAATTGCTACATTTCTCCCATATTTTATAATTTAAAAATATATCACAATTTTAATATTTAAACTCTCTTATTTATGTTTTTTGAGAGCTGAATTCTAATTGATCTTCTTATATATGAAGGATTATAAAATAAAATTTCATTCAATGAATTCAAGCTAAAAATCTAAGTGGTTCAAAAATAAAATATAGAATATATTCAACATGCAAAGGATTATTAATAAATACATAAAAAGTAAAAATTGAATCGAATGAATAAGATAGATTTAATATCACTTAATGTAAGTACACATATATACTTTTGGACATATTTAATTTAGATTGTACTTTTATGTTTTTCTGTTATTTAGAGTAAAGAGGTAATTTCATAGAAAGTCAAATATGTAATTGGAGTTAGTTTGCGGTCTGAAACTTAGGAATCGTAGGAAGAATATGACTGTTTATAATGAATCTACTTTATAATTACTACCTAATTGTACGTTACGCATTAGGAGAAAAAAAAGAGAACTTACCTCTATAATGCTTCCAGTCTAACTCTTGTTTTCCTATTTCATTTCCTTATCTTTTTCCTCCTCTTTCTACCATTTATTTTCTAACTCTTCTTTTATTTCCTGATCACCTAAAATTGATCACTTTGTAACACAATAACAAATATAAGGATAAGATTATGAAGAAATTATATTGTGATGAAGAAATTAATAGAGCTAATTTTATAAAAAAACAAACTATCTTATTATTTTCTATCTAAATATTGCATCATAAATATAAATCATATCATTAAAGAAAGATTGAAAAAATTCCAAAAGCATCAAAAAAGAAGAAAAAAATATAATTGTCATAATCTATTTTTAAATTTATGTAATCAAATATTTTAGAGTTGTTATATTATTTTTCATTCTAAAGTATGTAATCTTTAAAAGAATTATTGCAAGATTCTACTTTAAAAGTATCTAAATATAGAGAATTCAATGCTTACTAAGAGTCAAAATTTAGAGATTTCTTTCTACATCAGTCTTTAAAATTTAAAAATTAAAGAGAGATAAATCTTATTTTTATTATTTTGAACTTATGTAATCAAATATTTTAAAATTTTAAAATTATTTTCATTATGTTATCTCTAAAACAACTATCATAAGAATAAACTTAAAGAATATCTAAATTTAGAGAATTGAATGCTTATTACAAGTCAAATTTTAGAGATTTCTTTTCTTCAGTAGTCTTTAAAATTTAAATATTTGATTACGACTTAAGCAATTAAAGAGATAAAAATCTTGTTTTTAAAAAGTAAATATATAAATATAAAATTATATTTAAGCAGATATTATTAGTTTCTACCTTAATTATTAAAAGTAAAAATATTGATTATGCCTCAATTATCCAAAACTATAGTGAAATCTCTATTTAATTTAGGGATTTCGCTGCCATCCTCAACGGTTCTGATGGTTCCTCCTTCATTTTAAAAGAGGATGTTGGGTTGCACGGGAAGAGGGAGAATAAGAAAATTCATAGTCAGGGTAAACCAAGATGAAGTTTTTGTGTGATTTCTTTAATCAGATTAATCAACTAGCGGTGGAATCGAAAGCGGAACAAGGGAGAAATCTGTCAATCAAATTAATGTCGTCACCGAGAACAAAGGTAAGAGAAATTTGACTCTCACTGCTTGAGTAGAATTTATCGTCTAAATTCTTTGAAATATTTTTGGGTAGAAATGTATTGATCTTGAAATTATATTAAAACCAGGAGTAAAAACAAAAAAAAATGAAGAGTGAGATTTGGAGATAAACAGAAGATCAAACGAAATGATGGAATTATCTTGTGGACAGCTATGAGAAGAGGACAGAGGAGATATGTTAAAACCATAGGAGAAAAATTTAAAGGATGAAAACGAGAGAGAGATAGGAAATAAAAAAAATAGGAAAATAGTGGTCTGAATCTGATGTCTGTTTGGGAATTATTATTCTGTTATCTTTTGTATTTAATTCTCTTGATGTCTATTTGGGAAATGGTGGTATTGGTGAGAAAAGATAGGAAAACAAAATAAATGTAAAATTTTGGGAGGCAAATCTAGGTGAGTAGAGATAGTGTTTTTTGTGAGGGTGAAAGTGATGTTGTTTGGAAGTAGGAATGGGATTAACAACAGAACAAACAAACTCTGGGATGTGAACAGAGACAATGTTTTGTGTGATGCACGTATAAGAAAGGATGAATTACACAAACTCTAATTAGATGTTTTCTTGATTTTAAATAGATGTAATGGTTAACCCTCACTAGAGAGGGATGTGAATACTACGCTTGGACGTACTTATTTTTATTTGGAGATAGAAGTTTATTGTATTTTTTGTGCTGGGAATATAAATTCTTAGGTACCCCGACTTCTTATTATCGTATGGGTTGTTATAACTCTTATCCAATGAATACGAGGATCGAAGCACACAGTTCCTCCACATGCTCCACTCGATAGAACAAGACGTTTAGTGCTTAACATCTTATCTATTTTTCTCTTATTTGTTTACTGATCGTTTATATATATCGATGTTGTTGATTGATTTGCGTTCGATTTTTGCTAAAGGATATGGTATATCACTTTCTTATAGAAGCACATGAAATGAAAGGAGATTATGGTTGCAGTCCTAATTATTTCTATGACCTGTTTTCCACTTTCATGGTTGAATATGAAATCACCTTATCAGAGATGGATAAAGCTTTGTATGTGTACATAATATATATCTCAATATAGATTTGAGTAGTTATTAACCATAGTTGATTAATTGATGGGTTTTAGTTATTTGGTTTCTTCTCTTAATTTGCAAGGACAAAGTATGTGATGCAGATTTTCTCAAGATTTGTGCATTTTGCATCAAGACTAAAGGAACCTCCTTAAGGTATAGAAGTAATACTAATCATCACAGCTCAAAATTCTTTAATTTGGAGTATTTATGTGTGTTATTATTGATCTTATAATATATATTTGATAATAAAACTTCTCAACTACAATTTTTGCAAGTAAAAATTCATACATTTTAATAGTAAATGATATGTCATCAGATATATAGTCTAATTTGAACTCATACTCTTATAGATAAGGATAAAAGTACTTAGATTTCTACCCAAAAGATAAATAATTATTAATTTAATTAACTATATGTGTGTATACTTAATTAATTAAATAATTAGTTTAATACTTGATGTGTTTTTTCTTTTACAAAAGATTATAAGTTTGAGTCAGATTTTATTTTTATGTTTATCATCATTTAAAAGTTATTTTATTGTATTGTAATTAATTTATATCACTTGATTAATCTCGAGTCAAACTATATTTTAATGTGTATTCTTACTTGGAGATTATTTATATTGTGTTATGATTGATGCATATCACTTAATTAATAGATGTACTAAATTTTTATTTTCTAAAAAATAATTAGCTGATATTAATTGCAGCCTTTGCGCTTGTCAAATAGCATTGAAATATGAGGAATTCATCAAGGCATTTGATGAAAAGAGAAAGAAAGGATAAGCTTTTATATACAATTGTGTCATAAATCAATTAATAGTCTTTATATATTCATATAATAAATGAATTTTATACTTATTTTTTATTGCAGATGTTACTAATATATCTCTTTACTGAGTATTCTTTTTTTAAAATTTCTTTTTTTAAATAAAAAAGTGCATGGAAGCATTAGATGCAATCAAACATGAATTCTCATTAGTGAAGGAAAACATGAAAATCCTTCTTAAGGTAATATTTTATTTTATATATTCTATGAAATTAAATTTTTATTCATATCTTTTTTCTTTTGGACTTTGTAAAAATTTTAACTGAATTTAAATTTGCATACTTATAGAGCATGAGTTTTACTTCATTAAAAATCTGTTTTGCCTAGTGCATAATTATAGCTATTGATAATTATAATGAATTATAATAATATGATTGTAGATAAAACTCTTATGTTCTATTTAAAATTTATGAGTTCAACTTTTATTAAAATATAGAATATTTTATATTGTATAAGTCTGTAAATTTAAAATTAATTAAAAATTTTACAAAATTTATAAGAGAAAAAAATATATATAAAAATAAATTTTATAAAATAGAATATTACATCAAGAAAGGTTTTTATTTTTTCCTTTATTACTGGGAATTCATGTTTGGTTGCATTCACTGTCTATGCACCTTTTTAAAAAAAATTTAAAAAGTTTTAAAAAAATTCAGTAAAAAAATATGTAAATAATATGTATAATAAAAAATAAATACGAACTATATTCACTAATTGATATTATTTATGACGTTATTAATTATGTATGAAAGTTTACCCTTCCTTACTCTTTTCATCAGATGCCTTGACATATATGTGTATATATATATATATATAAACATATAATCCATATATATGATGGTGTATGGGCAATCATATTTGGCATAAATCATATGTGTCACCAATAAGTATGAAATTCATTTGTGATCGGTGGTCATGTTTACTCACTGAGTTCTGTCCCAGCAGCGATCTTCACGTCCTTCGTCAAAGGCAGTCGGATAAACGCTTCAACGAAGCTGCTGCTTGGTACGTACATACAACAGCATTAATTATTTATATCTATAAAAAATATTATATGATTATATAAATTGTTAATTTATTATTACAATATTCAACGCAATTAGTATGGTAAATATACGTACATATATTATCTATATACACAGGCACACACATATACATATTCATAAATTGAGAAGGTTATATATATATATATGTACACACACACATTATATATTGATATATTTCTCAATTATAAGTATCTTCTTTGAAGTTTCTAATCTTTTCCCTTTGCACCTTCTTGATTCTATCATATTTCTGCATAAATATATATATATATATATATGTATATATAGATAGCATCTTCATTTTCATCTTTGTTAATTAATAAAATCTTCTTTTCATATTTTAATATGGTCCACAAATGTTAAAAGTAAACGAGCCAAATTCAAATATGAAGGAATTTGGATTAAAAGTTCATGGACTTGTTTATATATTAATAAATTATATATATTATATATTTTTACTAATCTAGATAATATTACAAGAGATAATTTGTAGCACCCGGAAAGGAGGAGGAAAAAAAAAAAAAAAAAAAAAAAAAAAAAAAAAAGGGGGGGCCACGTCAGCAGCCACGTCAGCAGGCCCGGTCAGCAGTCCCGGCCAACCGGGGCCTGCCACGTGGCAAGATCGCGTCACTCCGAAAGGAGCCACGTTGGCGATCCGCGTGGGTGCGATCCGACGGCCCAGATCAATCACGCGATCGGACGGCCCAGATTCAAACGCACGGACGGCCCAGATTCAATCAAAAACGAACGGCCCAGATTAAAACGAAACGAACGGCTGTGATCAAAAGGCAAGGGGTTATAAATAGAACCCCCACACCAGACCAAAAACCCTAGCCGCCAGCCGCTCGCCGGAGAAGACGAACCAGAGGCCGACCGCCGCCACCCGCCGCCACTCGCCGCCGCACCGGGGAAATTTCCGACCGCCGATCGAGGTAAATTTCATACCCCCGACTCGTTTTTCCCCACTGATTCCTCCTATGGCCAAATCGAAGCCGAAATCCCGGCCAAACGGCCGGAATACGCGGCCGAAGCCCAGCGGCGCCGCCGCGCCCCCTCTCGGTTTTTGCCTCCGACGAGGCCCTTCCCGGCCTCCGTTCGATGCAATTTTTATATCACCGTGATCACCATTCTTTTCTCTACAGGTTGACCGAAGCCAAATCACCAAAACACGAACTTCGCCGGAGAGTCGCCGTACCCGAGAGCGCCGCCGCCGGTAAGCTCCGTTTTTCTGTGATTTTTTGGCCCCCCGAGGGCCCTAGGGTTGTTTTCTGACAAGGACCAATGCGAGTGTGGCTGAATTCGGCCAAAAACGGCCGAAAACAGTCAACCCGAGGCGACTCGCCGCCGCCAGCGGCGGCGCCGTCGCCGGAGCACGGCAGAGCCGCCGTGCCGGAGTTGCGATTTGGGCCGAAAGAGGCCCTGGGCCTAATTTGGATTTTTTTTGGAACCCGTGCAGGTACTGTTAGCGTGTTTCAGTTCCCCGGGAAAAATTCAGGGGAAAATTAGGGACAGCCTGCAGGCGCACTGTGAATCGTATTCGGATCCCGAAAACAAGTAAGGACCCCTCACCCTATTTCCTATCACGGTATTAAAGTTCAAAATGATAAAACAGTATTTCTTGAATTAACGCATGTGTGAAATTGCTTAAGGTTGCTAATGGAGCCCGAGTCTAGTGTGATTGATGATTTACTGTTATTTGGCCTGTTTACAGCTTTAAATGCAAAATGAGGTTTGATGTGTTCATTTTACAGATTTGTGTGCATGTACTACGTTTTTATTAATTATGGGTTGAATGACTGAGAAACTGATACTGTATGTTGTCTGTCTGGTATGAATTACGATTTGCTTGTTTAAATGTGAATTGATGATGCTGATTGAGGAAAAGGAAAAATGAAAGATTGTGTAGACTGATAATTGTATTATGGGGGTCAGCCTGACTAGATATCCTGGGAGATGGTGGACGGACCGGGTCCGTAGGGAACCCTACCGGGATTGTGGTCTCACATGCCGGACGGGGTATGGAGATCTTATGGTTTTGGCGCCCATACCGGACGGGGTATGGGGACGGCCCGTTTCACCCTCATACCGGACGGGGTATTGAGGTTTATGGTTTTGGCGCCCATACCGGACGGGGTATGGGGACGGCCCGTTTCACCCTCATACCGGACGGGGTATTGAGGTTCATGGTTTTGGCGCCCATACCGGACGGGGTATGGGGACGGCCCTGGAAACTGATTATGAATGTTAAAGGTTAACGGGTAGCGGAACCCCTATGGACCCCCACGGATACTAGTAGGCTGGTAAATGAGAAAAAAAAGATATGTTGTACAATGATTGAATTACAAGAGGCGTGATAAGTGTTATGTTTTACAGCTTAGATTATTCAATGATTATGATAATGTTATTGTTTTTCTCATATTGTTTTCATAAATTCCACCAAGGTAAGTGGATGGTAAAAGATTTATTATTGATAAAAGGTTTTGTTGTTAATAAACGAGTTTATTGTAAATTATGCTCCATTGGTCTTTTTGTGGTTTTCTACCCACCTTTATCTCCGTGACGGTGAGATATCGTGATGTTCTTACTGGGCTAGTGTAGCTCACTCCTTAATTAACCATTTCAGATCAGGAAGACATGGTTCCCGAGCCCGTTCCGCAGGAGGACGACGAAGGGGATGCCTAGAGACTCTGTAGTCATACGCATAGTTTATTTTCGAGTTTTCTTTCTTAGTTAGTTTAACCTTTTATATTTTAAGTACGTTTGTTTGGTTTTTCGTGTAAGGGATGTTAACTGAAATTTTGAACTCGCTTCCGCATTCGATATATTTAAATACTCATTTCATTTTTATATTTTCCGGG
Source organism: Carica papaya (assembly GCF_054855325.1). Lineage (NCBI taxonomy): Eukaryota > Viridiplantae > Streptophyta > Magnoliopsida > Brassicales > Caricaceae > Carica > Carica papaya. The sequence continues at coordinate 18,490,316 of NC_142317.1, forward strand.
GTCGTTACATAATTATATTTTAATAGTATATTAAACATATTTTTAAATATATTAAATAGAATAAAGTATTAAAATTTTCAACAAGCTATTCGCATAACTGATCAAACTCAATTTTATATATTTTGAACATATTTAAATTTATTCATTTATGTATTTTTTTAAAAGATTTGTGACCTTCTCCTCCTTGCACAGTTTTTATGCATTTAATTTAGTATAGATTTTTGTTTTACTTAGTTATATGGTAAATTTTGTACCAAGTGTAAATTTTATACATCATGAATATTTTTCTGAGTTTAGGTTATTACTTGAGGATGTTTAAGTTTTCGTTTTGCATTTTATTTTTTTTTTCTTAGTTGGATTCAAAAGTATAATAAGAATAATACATGGCTTAGTTAGAGATGAGAAAGGACTTCTAAAAGATAAATAATTGTTCATGAACCTCCTCAATTTTTGCTTCACTTACCTGAGCATGATGGTTTTGGTCATTTACTTGAGGATGATGGTTCTTATTGTTAATTAATAATGATTTTATCTTAAAAGAAATAATGTTTTATTGGATGCTATTATATTGACTTCCATTGTATAAGTTGATTCAGTATTAAAAACAAATACCACTAAATTTATAGTTCAATTAAATAATAAAATAGAACCTAATTTGAATGAATTATTTAATATTATAATAAATAAGTGAATCGAATGATGTATATTTATTGTTTAAAATATAGTATTTGATGACCAATTATGAGAACCGACACTTCAGTAAATAATGAGAGGCGATTGATGGTGACTACAATGAAATGCAACCAACACAAAAATAAAAGCTTTAGGATCTTGTAACTAAGTAGAATCCATTTTCTTTAGGTTTTAAGACAAGGATGAACTATTTTATTTTTAAATTTTTTTTGCACTCCTTTTTGTTGATCCAAAAGTTAAACAAATTTTTTTTTTCAAATAGAGAAATAGATAAGGTGGGCACGAAATGGACATATGAATTCCTCTATTTTTCGCATATTACCTAGCAACTTTTCATGTAACGATCCTGAAAATTTAAAAAGAAAATGCACATAATAATTTGAGTGCGGAAGTGAAATAAAAGTTAAGGTTAATATCCATTACACGATAACTCAAAAGTACTAACAAACATCACGAAATAAATTCTCTGAAAGAAATACGAAAAATAGAAAAAATAGAAGAAACTATAAAGTATCTAACATCTACTCGTAGCCTTCTTACGGATCGGGCTCGAGAACCAGGTCCTCTTAATCTGAAATGGTTAAATAAGGAGTGAGCTATACTAGCCCAGCAAGGACATCACACTATATCGTCGTCACAGAAGCAAAGGTTGGTAGAAAATCCAAACAACCAATGGAGCAGTTGATTTAAACCAATATATTTATTTAAAATAAAACCATTTACCTTTTTTCTTACCATTAGAGAATTTATGTAAACAATTTATAGAAGCAATAATATCATACAGATCACAATTTCATGCAAAATCAGTTACATAGAACATATCATAAATTCGTATTCATTAACAATAACTAATTATCACCGTTTCTCATTTTACCAGCCTACTAGTATCCATGGGGATCTATAGGGGTGTCCCCACTACACGTGAACTATTTTCCTTAACAATCTTGATTCCAGGGCCGTCCCCATACCCCGTCCGGTATGGGCACCAAGACATTAAACCTTAATACCCCGTCTGATATGAGGGTGAAGCAGGCCGTTCTCATACCTCGTCCGGTATGAGCGCCAAATGACCAAGTCTCCATACCCTGTCCGGTATGAGACAACGTTCACGGTAGGATTTTCTATGAACCCGGTCCGTCCACTATCTCCCAGGATATCTAGTGAGGCTGTCATCTTATCCATTTATCAGATCACATCTCATTCCTGTTTGTCCTTAGTCTCCGTCACCAAATCAAACATAAATACATAAATAAGTAACATGCATCCAACAATGCAATCATATCTTAGATTCCCAAAATCAAACAGTAGCCAAGTAAGACAGTAATACATGCATTTAAACCATACAATATATAAACCAGATATCATCATGCTTTTATACTGTACAATAAATCAACAGTAACTGACAGAAAATAATATCTGATTTGAGCTCTATTAGCAATCCGTAATTAATCAATCACATCCATTTAATTTGTACAAAAGAACCGTATTATTATTTATTTGAACTTTAATTCCATGATAGGAAATAGGGTGAGGGGTCCTTACTTGATTCGACGCCGAAAACTAGACGGTTACTGCACCTACAGGCGGTCCCTGGGTTCCCTGAATTTTTCTTCGGGAACTGAAACGCGCTTACGGTACCTACGACCAGCGGCGCTCTGCCTCGGGTTGGCTGTAATGTTATAAGAAATAATTATATTTCAATAGTATATTAAATATATTCTTAAATATATTAAATAAAATAAAATATTAAAATTTTCAATAAGCTATTTGCATAATTTATCAAACTCAATTTTATATATTTCGCACTTATTTAAATTTAATCATTTATTTTCTTTTTTAAAGATTTGTGACATTCTCTTTCTTGCACAAGTTTTATGCATCTGAAGTCATAGTGGCCTTAGAATACCTACACATGATAGGGATAGTTTACCATGATTTGAATCCCAAAAACGTATTACTAAGATTCAACAGCCACAAGAACTTGACTGACCTTCATCTCTCACTAAAAGGCAATAATACCACATCAAAGACACACATAATTTCCAATTAAAATGTATCATCAATCATAAATACAAGTTGTTATCATAATGATCAATCCAACTTTTCTAATTCGTCATGCATTTTACTCAATTGTATCACACCTACAATAGCCTCCTACTTACATCCTAGTCAACACAAACAAAAAAAGGCAACACATTGTGTGGCTATGGAAATCATCACATTGTTGGGACCCACAAGTACTTAGCACTAGAAATTATGTCTGGTAAAAGACATGGAAATAGTTTGATGATGAAACATTAGCTAAAAAAAAAAAATATGACTGAAATATTACTACTTGCTAATCACATTCAGTTACACCATTCAAATTTTGAAAATTCATGTAGTCTTCAATTCTAATGGTAATCATATAGTTTTAGTATTATGAAATGCTTACAATGTAAATAAAATAGTTTGGTAGCCAAAAATTTGCCAAAGAAATAAAAAAATGTGGCAAAAAAGTTAATGCATATTAAGTACATTTTACAACAGTACCTTATTTTTAGAATTTGTAAGTTCTTTAATTCTACTCCAAAATTATGCAATCTTTGTATTTATGATAAGTTTATAATATACATGGATAAACTAGTTTTATAGACAAAATTTAGGCAAAAAATACAAAATGGCAAAAAACTCTAGTGTTGTAGTGTTCACAATTTTCTGAAACCATAGGTTTTTGAAAATTCAAAACTTTTTCAATTCTAATTTGAATTGTACAATTTTAGTATACACGTAAGATTTAGGGTATGTAAAATAAATAAATATAAGCTTAGTGGGGTTTCACTTTTGGTTCCTTTGTGGCATTTTCATTAATTATCTTGCAATTATGTTCCTAGTGAGACCTTTCTTAATTATAGAGTAAATTATTTTTCCTTTTGAGATATGAACCAAGCAGGAAATATGATGGATTTGCAAGCTATAAAATACAAATATGATACAGCACTTATATTTACATTAACTAGGTTTGATAATCTTGCAATTTTTTTTGTTGAGGTGTTAATTTTAGAAACTATATAATTTTAATTTTAAAAGTATTTTTAATTGAAAATTGATAAATAATCATCAAGTAATAATCATTTATAAAATTTATAGTTAATGAAGTTAATAAAACAAATTTCTCCCATATCAGTTTGTAATTAGAATTTTTTTTTAAAATTTTAATTTATTTAGCTCGAACAGGATGATATTGTATCAATATATTTATATAATTCCACATTATAAGTATCTTCTTTGAAGTTTCTAACCTTTCCCCTTTGCAGTTTCTTGATTCTCTCATATTTATGCATATATATATAGATACCATCCTCATTTTTATCTTTATTAATTAATAAAATCTTCTTTTCATATGGTCCCAAAATGTTAAAGTATAAGAGCCAAATTCAAATATGAACAAATTTGGTTTACAAGTTCATGAACATGTTTATTTATTAATAAATTAAATGTATTATATATTTTTACTAATTTGGTTAATATTACAAGAGATAGTTATATTTCAATAATATATTAAACATATTCTTAAATCTATTAAATAGAATAAAGTATTAAAATTTTCAACAAGCTATTCGCAAAGCTTATCAAACTCAATTTTATATATTTCAAAGTCATTTAAATTTATTCATTTATTTATTCTTTTAAAAGATTTGTGATCTTCTCTTTTTTACACAAGTGTTATGCATCTGAAGTCATAGTGGCCATAGAATATTTACACATGATGAGGATAGTTTATTGTGATTTAAAGCCCAAAAATGTGTTATTAAGATTCGATGCCACATTTCATTGACTGACTTTAATCTCTCACAAAAAGACGATAATTCCACATCAACGATCCATATAATTTCTGATCAAAATGCATCATCAATCACACAAAAAATGTTATCTTGATGAGCAACCCAACTTTTCAAATTCATCATGCGTTTTACCCAATTATATCGCACCTACAGTAGCCTCCTGCTTACACCCTAGCCAACACAAATAGAAAAAAAGTCAACATATCACACCATTGTGGAAGTCATCACAGAGTCAATCAATGTCCAATGAATGTCTTTTGTTGGGACCCATGAGTACTTTGCACCAGAAATTGTGTCTGGTGAAAGGCATAAAAACATGGTTGATTGGTGGACACTAGGGATATTCATATTCAAAATGTTATATGGGATGACACTGTGTAAGGGAGTTTACTAGAAGTTGCCCCTAGCGGATATTGTGGCTCGTGCACTTGAGTTTCCCAAAGAAACTATGGTTTTGGAGCCAGCAAAGGATTTGACCATGCGACTTTAATCAAGGACCCTACCAAGAAAAAAAGGTCCACAATGGGTGCAACGGTAATAAAAAAACATCAATTTTTTAATGGGCTTAATTCCCAACTTTTGAAATGTATAAAATCACCATTTTCCATCTCTTGTATCTTGTAAGGAGTTTGTTGCATTTGATAGTACTATAGAGAGTTCAATAGAGTATTACTAGGAAGCAAAAATTTATTCTTTAATTTACATGATATATGCTTTTTTTATGTATATCAAATTTTAATAACCAAACTTAAGTGAGATTTAAGTAATTTATATATTGGGGCAAGAAATTTTAATGAAATTCACGTTGAAAGGTTCAATATTTATAAAAATATATAATTAAGGATTTACAAGATCATTTTATCTAACAAATGATATAGTGTAACGGCCCCAGAATTTTAAAATTAAATATGTGTATTAAAAAGGTCAAATGCGGAAGCGTAATAGAAATTTTGATTAACATCCCTTACACTAAAACCAAAAACGTGCTCAAAGTATAAAAGAGCGAACTAACTAAAAGAGAAACTCGAAAATAATAACTGTAAATATCACTACGGAGTCTTTAGGCGTCCCCTTCGCCGTCTTCCTGCGGAACGGGCTCGGAAACAATGTCTTCCTGATCTGAAATGGTTAAATAAGGAATGACCTACACCAGCCCAGTAAAGATATCACACTATCTCACCGCCACGGAGGTAAAGTTGGGTAGAAAACACAAAAAGACCAATGGAGCATAATTTACAACAAATTCTTTTATCAATAATAAAATCCTTTACTGTCCACTTACCTCGGTGAAGTTCATAAAACAACATACGAAAGCAATAACATTGTCATCATCATGAAATCATATGAACTGTATAACAGAATACTTACCATGCCTTTGCATCTCAATCATTAAACAACATATTTTTCCTCATTTACCAGCCTACTAGTATCCATGGGGATCCATAGGGGTCCCGCTACCCGTGAACCCTTAACAATTGTAATCAGATTCCAGGGCCGTCCTCATACCCCGTCCGGTATGGGCGCCAAAACTATAAACCTCAATACCCCGTCCAGTATGAGGGTGAAACGAGCCGTCCCCATACCCCGTCCAGTATGGGCGCCAAAACACATAAGGTCTCCATACCCCGTCCGGTATGAGAGACCACAATCCCGGTAGGGTTCCCTACGGACCCGGTCCGTCCACCATCTCCCAGGATATCTAGTTAGGCTGACCACATTATACAATTATCAATTTACATTACCTTTTATTCCCTTTTTCCTCAGTCAGCATCATTAAATCACACACAAACTAGCAAACCAGTAATTTATGCCAACACAGAACAACACACAACATCGGGTTCTCAGTCATTCAACCCATAATCAATAAAACAGTGATGTTTGTACACGAAACTATGAAATAGAAACATCAGACATCATACTGCATTTAAAACTGTAAAATGGAACAAACAACAATTGACCGACAAATACACCAGACTCGGGCTCCATTAGCAACCTTAAACAATTTCACACATCTATTGAAGCATGAAATACCGTTTTATCATTTACTGAACTTTAATACCGTGATAGGAAATAGGGTGAGGAATCCTTACTTGTTTACGGGGTCTGAATACGGCTCTACAGAGCGCCTACAGGCTGTCCCTAATTTTTCCTGAATTTTTCCCAGGGAACTGAAACGCACTACTGGTACCTGCACGTGTCCTAAAAAATCACAAATTAGACCCGGGGCCCCTTTCGGCCAATATCGCAATTCTGGCATGGCGGCTCCTCCGTGCTCCGGCGACGGCGCATCCGCAAGCAGCGGCGATTCGCCTCGGGTTGGCCATTTTCGGTCGAATTCGGCCACACTTACATCGGTCCCTGTGATAAAACAACCCTAGGGCCTCGGGGGGCCAAAAAATTACGAAAAACTGAAGCTTACCGGCAGCGGTGCTCTCGGGTGCGGCGGCTCTCCGGCGAGTTTCGTGTTTTGGTGATTTGGCTCCGATCAACCTATAGAGAAAAAAATGGTGATCACGGTGATATAAAAATTGTATCAAATGGAGGCCGGGAAGGGCCTCATCGGAAGCAAAAACTGAGGAGGGGCGCGGCTGCGCCGCTGAGTTTCGGCTGTGTTTTTCGGCCGTTTGGCCAGGAGTTTAACTCCGATTTGGCCACAGGGGAACTCAGCATTGAAAAATGAGCTGGGTGTATGAAATTTACCTCGATCGGCGGTCGGAAAACTCCCCGGTGCGGCGGCGGGTGGCGGCTAGGGTTTTTGTGGTCAGGTGTGGGGGGTTTATTTATACCCTTTGCCTTTTAATCACAGCCGTCCATCTTGATTTAATCTGGGTCGTTCGATCGCGATTTAATTTGGATTAAATCTAGGCCGTCCATCGCGATTAAATCTGGACCGTCTATACTTGATTGAATCTGAGCCGTCCGTGCGCATGCATCTGGGCCGTCCGTGCACGTGCATCTGGGCCGTCCGTGCGCACGCTTGATTTGGGCCGTCCGTGCGCACGCTTGATTTGGGCCGTCCGTGCGCGCGGGGACGCATCTGGGCCGTCCGATCGCGTGCACGCGGATCGCCCACGTGCCCCGTTCCTGGGTCGACGTGGCCTTGCCATGCGGCAGGTCCTGGTTGGCCAGGGCTGCTGACTGGGCCGCTGACGGGGCTGCTGACGTGGCACTGACGGGGCACAATTTTTTTAAATTGCGGTTTGACCCCCGGTTTCTGATTTTCTTTTTAAAAATACCCCCAGAATCCAAATTTTCACCCATTTTTTCCAAAATCAATTTTAATTAAATCCAAATAATATTTTTACCCAATTTTATCATTATTATTATTTTTATTTTTATTAAATTAAATTAAATTAAATTAAATAAATCAATTAAAATTCAAAAATTATAAAATAAACTAAATAAAATAAATTAAAAATTAAAAATAATAATAATAAATATTATAAAATTAGTGGGTGTTACATATAGCATTTTCAATTGTTCTCAATTAATATCTTTACTTAACAGTCTAAAAGTAATATTAATTTCTCTAATATGTTGTATAAGAGGTAGTAATACTCTTTTTAAGGTATTTCTTAGATAAAACCAAAATGTATTGCATCATGGTCATGATAACATCAAGAAAGGAAACTCATTGGTCCTTGTGTAGTGCTTCATTACTACTCACCTAATTTGGGATAAACAATGTTAAGGTTCAAGTGTAGTTGAGGATAAGGAAACTTTTGGCTTGTAGAGATATTTTGAGATACCTATGAGGTTACAAGATAGCTTTGCCAAAAGGTTGTGTAGGGTTTTAAAACTGTTCTCACATTGTAGACCTTTCTTAAGACAACTATGAAGTTTTGAGCTTGTATTAAGTCTTCATAAAGCTCTAAAACTACGGTGTTACATCTAAATCTTAAGGTTTTAATCTTTTCTTTTTTTTCTTAGTGTTGCACTATGATACAAATTTTTTGTCCTAAAATCTAATTTAGTATAGATTTTGTTTTACTTAATTATATGGTAAATTTTGTACCAAGTATAAATTTTATATTTCATGAATATTTTTATGAGTTTAGGTTTATACTTGAGGATGTTTAAGCTTTCATTTTGTATTTTGTTTCTTTCTAGTTGGATTCAAAAGTATAATAAGAATAATGCATAGCTTAGCTAGAGATGAATAAGGACTTCTGAAAGATAGATAATTGTTCATGAACCTCCTCAGTTTTTGCTTCACTTAAGCATGATGGTTTTGGTCATTTACTTGAGCATGATGGTTTTTATTGTTAATGAATAATGATTTTATCTTAAAAGAAATAACGTTATATTGGATGCATCAAGGATGAGAGAAGATTTTTATCATTCAACTCTTTAGAATATTACAATAATTATCTGATTATATAAAAGGACTTTCCAAAACCCACTTACTTGGGGGGTTTTCTTCCACTTAGGAGAATTCTCTCCCACCAAAGGTCGTCTTCCCATTCGAGGGATTTTTTTCTCACTTTAGGGAATCTTCCTATTTTAAAACTCATTTCCCGACTTCAGGGAAATTTGTAGTCTTCTCCAAAAATTTATCTACTTGCTCCTACTAGGTAATCTCCTTTGGTAGTACTTAAGCTTTCTATAGTTTTATGTAATATGATAGATTATGGTTATTGCTTATTCACCATCTTCAATTAGCTTTGGAGTGAAGCCCTACTTCTTGGATCTCTAGATTCATCATATTCTAACTCTTGTAACTTCTATCCTTTCAGGCTTTTGGGACTATAATCCTATTTCACATCCGCGGATGTTTTGGAGGAAGTTCCAAAACATCTCATAAGGTGTGTATTATCTAATTTCTTTTGACTTTAAACCTTATAGGAATCCTAAACCTCATGATATAAGGGATGGTTCCGAGGAATGTGAACTCTGATACCAATTGTAACGACCCGTTTTCTCCATGGAGAAATGAGCATTAATCCACACATATAGCCTGATAAAATTTACGCAGTAATAAACAAAAACCTAAGATTCAATCATCCCTATACGGAATTACAAGACATAAGGTTTACAAGATTCTTTACATTACATCGATATCATATAATTAACTGACTTTATAAGATAAACTCTTACTATTACTAAAGATTCTTCAAAGTCTTCCTTCGACCTTGAACTTACTCTTGATCTTGACTAATCTGCATTGGGGGTGTGAATTGGGGTGAGCTTCACGGACTCACTAAGGAAAAGGAACAGTGCCCATAATAAAGACATGCACACACTCAATCACCAAATCTTCTAAATCAGTTCATTTAGTAAACATTCAGAATTTTTTATTTCAGTATCATAACTCAGGGCATAACAATTTCATAAATAACATAATTTGGTATTTAGTATCATAATTTAAGTAGTAAGCAGTTCAGTAGATATCAATTCAGTATTTTAGTATCGTAAACTTCACTCATGACTTCCTATCAGCTCATATTTTATTAAGAATAGTTTCACTACGCGATGTCATTTCTGTCGGCATCAACGAGGACAGTAAGGATTCCCTCTACCACGTGAATACATTACAGTTCAATTCACAGTATATAGTTTGCAGTACACAGTATACAGTTTCCAGTTCTTATCACTTTGCCTTGTCTGGCTGAAGCCGTATCCACGGGTAGGGTTCACCACAGTCACATGCCAAAAGGCTACACACACACACACACCCCTTGGTGATACCGGTTAAACAAATTTTTTCGTCTTTTAAAGATTCTTTTGTTATTCTTTTAGTGATTAGGTTTGCTATTAGATGACCTACTTAGACATGCACCTACTTATATATCATATATATTATGCATCAAAAAGCCTACATAATAAGCACAATACATACACTTTATATGCACAGTTATGGACTCAAATAAGTATATATATAAACACGCAATACATAAACATAAGTACACTTGTATGTTCACACAAGGCATATATATTCCATAAGCAGACACATACAAATTGTTCACTCATACATACACACGTGGCACAACTTATAATTATACATTTATATATATATATACGTCACACACATTTATAACTCGATAACTAGCATGAATAAAATCTGCATATACATACAAGTAACTATGAATACAAAATTATACATCATACACAACATCATGTAGGTTTTCAATCATATGCAATTATGCACATGCGAATATGATGAGTTCATAAAACTCGTAGTGGAAAACATGAAAAGTTCATAAAGTCTATAAACAAGTCATCTCAACAAAAAATAAGGTTTCATAAAAACATGGGGGCCTCTAAAATAAACTAACCCAATCCCTTACCTACAGTCGAGTCAGAAAAAGTGTCAGAATCCTTATTGACTTGAGTCTACGCTCTCCTCTAAATCTCCATTGTCACTTGATTAATTTCCTCATTCATAATTATATAACATGCGTAGTAAACGATGAGAAATTTTTAGAAACAAACCCAATAAAACTAGTTTTACCTTGGGCATGCAATCCCACTCTCTAGAGTCACCCTGTGTCACCATGTGTGTGCTACCAGTTCACCATGCGCCGCTGCCGGAGTGCTACTCGCCTCATGTGCGGCTACTAGAACCGAAACGCACCACCAAAACCAGTAACAAACTACTACATTTCGGCTGGAGATCACCATAGAACTATTCATGCATCCAACTATTCGTGCATCCAACTATTCGTGCATCCAACCATGGCCCTCTATTAAGCATTCTTTGTAAATCCACTTTGCAAAACAATTTGTATAAGTAATGGCCACAGATAAGATTTATAATATTTACTCCCCCTATGGGCCTCCACAGATCTGCCAGTGTATTCTTCATCGATTCAAACTTTATAGCCGCTTTCGTCAAGAGTCTTCCTACCAAACAGAGGTCATACCACTCTTGCTATTAAGGGACAAGTTTAGTTAAGTCCCAGCCCCCATCCTCCTCCTCTACAATCAACAACGATGTCACGCCATCCACCATATCCATTGGTCAACTTTACATGCCAATCGACAGATTATTGAGAGAAACAACAATAACTTATCTATGGTGAAAAAAGGTCTCACTGCTGGAAATAATACCTTTTGCAATTAAACAAAGTAAATGGAGAAGATGGTCATCCAACACTGACTTAGTACTAGACCAAGTCATTTCCTAGTTACATTTTATTTACATTTGTAAGTTTCAAAACCTAACCCTCTGAGTAAAAATGGGAGGTAATTAACTCTATTATGTGGAATGAAGGAATCATCAGGGCATATTCGTTTTTTGTTCTAACAGTTATTTGAATAACCATATGTGCTCGTCAATTGTTTATTTCAAGCAAAGAAAAAATTGCCTTTATGGTTCATTTGAAATGGTAATGGACATTTAGTATTCAATTTTTGATTTATTGGAGCTTGTGACTTTCGTACCAAAAGAGTGGTTGTACAGAATAATTCTGCACATGGTGTAATAGTGGCTTTTTGCAGCAACTATGCTGGAAGTGAAATTATAAAACTAAATCAATTTGGGAAACAATAGTGGAAATTTGAAAATAAAGCAAGGATTAAGTAGTTGACAAGCTTGAGTTAAATTGATATCATATCTTGGTGCATCTCAAGTGAGTTTCTGGCAGGTGCAATAAGCACATGATTCTAGTCGGATCAATTCAAAAAATATTCAACTATTAGTATTATTATTCATTGTATTTTTGGTTACTTTCGAATGGTGCAACTCCTTAAAATGATGGAGATTGTGTAGTTTATAGCTTATATTTTTTAAGATAGTTCATAGCTTACATGTTTGACACTATGGAGATCTGGATTGTGCATTAAGTATGTTTGTAACATGTTGGTGGAAACAACAGATTGTGATTTGACTCACTAACCTACATGAATCAGCTATTATTTAAATTTATGAGTTTATAACTAAGAGATCTTATTTGCTTACCTTCTTTTCTTGTGGTATCTCCAGTTAATCCTTTTTCTTTTCTTGCAGGCAATATTTTATTTTACCTTACTCTGTGCACAGGAAATGCTTGCTCCAAAAGATGGATCAGCTGATCTTATCTGGGCACTGAATAATCACCTACTTGCTCTTTCATTCCACATCAAGGAGTATTATTGGATTGATTTGTGAAAACTTAATGAGATTTATCGTTACAAGACTTACGAGTACTCATATGATGTAGTTAATAAGTTCAACATTTACCTAGATGAAATTTCTCCTTGGTTGGTGGAATGGATGCCTAATAAAGGAGGTTATCTAATTGGAAACTTACAGGTAACACATATGGTTTATTGTAAGCAGTCTGGCAACAGCTGATCAGTCACATGCCATACTTGATCTTATTAAAGTGAAATGGGCAGATTTGGTAGCAGACATGCCATTCAAGCTATGTTATCCCCCTCTTGGAAGTCAGGAGTGGCAAATAATCACTGGTAGTGATTCCAAGGACACGTAAGATATCTACTCTTGTATTATTTATATATGATCTATTTCTTCATTATCTTTAATATTTCTCACTATGTTTCCTTCTAATACAGGCCTTGGTCTTACCACAATGGTGGTTCTTGGCCAACTCTACTATGGTAGGTTAGTTTGTTATTCTTAAATATTCTCTCTGCTACTAATGTTTTATTCATTGCTCCAAAGAACCCTTTGTAGAAGTTATATTTAGGTATAAGTTTCCTGAGTTGTCATGATTGAATCTAATAGGATATGGCACCTTGTGGATGCTTTATAAAATAAAGCAATAATGAAGGAATGTTGGCAGTGCGACTTAGGATTTTAGAAATGGACTTTTTGTAGCTTACTATTGCATCCATAAAGATGAAAAGACCAGAAATCCCTGCAAGAGCTATTTAAGTTATTGAAAGATGCAAATCAAGAGACAAATGGCCTTAATACTATGACACAAAAAGAGGAAGGTTCATCGGGAAGCAATCACAGTTATTCTAGACATGGTCAATTGTTGGATATCTTGTGGCTAAGCTTCTACTTGCAGATACAAGTGCAGCTAAAATTATGATAACTGAAGAGGATTTTAAGCTTTCCAAAGCCTTCTCTTGCATGATAAGGACTAATCCAAAAAGAAAGCGTGGTCAGAAGAACTCCTAAAAGACTTACGTAATATAAGATTCTGAAGTTGCTTTCACACATGGGTAGGTAACTTCAATTTGTAGCTCAACTTCCCTATCTGAACAACTTAAATGTATAAAGGTAATGACAACAGTGGATTATTTTTCATTTTATTTGGGGGTTAAAGCTTTTGAGCATTAATTCGGGTATCATACGATCTTAATGTAAAGATGATATGTTTATTTAGGATTAACATTAGCTTGAAACATTTTCTTGGATGGAGATTAAACAAATTGTTTCCTGTTTACAGACTTTATATCATATACATAGTACTATAGGAGTGGAAGGCATTCTTTTAAAGAGTTCATTGTAAATCGAGAATACCTTTACATTATTTTAACTCAATTGTTTGATTATGACATTTTCTGTATCTTGTAAATTATTTTGTATTGGTTATGGTATTTTCTTGTCTCATAAATCATCACCATGCCATTTAAAATAATGCTTGACAATAGAACTTTTTAATACATTTCCTCAGTTGATTCCAGATCAGTTGAGAAAATTCAACTTGTATGTAAGCCATTGTCTGAGAGAGTGATGATAAGATTTTTCTTGCAAACTCATATTTTTATTCAGTATATATTTTTGGATTACTACAGACTTGTAGGTTTTTAGTTCTTAGCATCAGCTCATAAAGGAAACTAAACATATAGCATTCAACAACTTTTTCTTTATCTGGTCCTAGCATTAGCCATAATCCTTCACTCAAACTGTACCAAAAAAATATCAAAAACAAAAAAATAAATATATTTCCAACAACAATAGAAATTAACCTCATATATATGTATATATTTTTAATTCGTAAATTAAGAAATTACATAGAAATTTTAGGTTGTGGGTCAAATTACACTAATTGAGAAACTATTTTGTAAAAAAAAATACAGTATAGTATAGTATAGTATTAGAAGTTAAAATATTTGTATATGTATCTAATTGTCCCATTTGCTTTAATTTCTAAACAAGCTTCATCATTTTCTTATGAAATTTAATTGCTACATTTCTTCCATATTTTATAATTTAACAATATATCACAATTTTAATATTTAAACTCTCTTATTTATGTTTTTTGAGAACTTAATTCTAATTGATCTTTCTATATATGAAGGATTATGAAACAAAATTTCATTCAATGAATTCAACCTAAAAATATAAGCGGTTCAAAAATAAAATTAGATATACCTAATAAAACAAGTAAAGGATTACTAATAATTACACAAAAAGTAAAAATAAAATCATGTGAACAAGATAGATTTAATACTGCTTAATGTAAATACACTTATATACTTTTGGACATATTTAATTTAAATTGTACTTTTATATTTTTTTATTATCTAGGGTAAAGAGATAATTTCATAGAAAGTCAAATTTGTGATTTGAGTTAGTTCGTGGTCTGAAACTTAGGAATCATTGGAAGAATATGACTTCTTATAATGAATCTACTTTATAATTACTACCTAATTGTGCGTTATGCATTAGGAAAAAAAAAGAGAACTTATCTCTATAATGCCTCTAGTCTAACTCTTGTTTTTTGATTTCGTTTCCTTATGTTTTTCCTCGTCTTTCTCCCAATTATTTTCTAACTCTTCTTATATTTCTATATCACCTAAAATTGATCAGATCGTAACACAATAACAAACGTGAGGAAAAGATTATGAAGAAATTATATTGTGGTAAAGAAATTAATAGAACGAATTTTATAAAAGAAAAACTATCTTATTATTTTCTATCTAAATATTGCATCATAGCATTAAAGAAAGAATGAAAAAAAAGCCAAAAGCATCAAGAAAAAAAAAATAAAAGTGTCATAATCTACTTTTAAACTTATGTAATCAAATATTTTAGAGTTTTAACATTATTTTTCATTCTAAAGTATGTAATATTTAAAAGAATTATTACAAGGTTATACTCAAAAATTATCGAAATATAGAGAATTCAATACTTACTAGGAGTCAAAATTTAGAGATTTCTTTCTACATTATTCTTTAAAATTTAAAAATTAAAGAGATAAAAATCTTATTTTCATTATTTTGAACTTATGTAATCAAATATTTTAGAATTTTAATATTATTTTCATTATGTTATCTATAAAAAAAATTATTATAAGATTAGACTTAAAGAATATCTAAATTTAGAGAATTGAATGCTTATTAGAACTCAAAGTTTAAAGATTTCTTTTCTTCATTAGTCTTTAAAATTTAAAAATATGATTACTACTTAAGCAATTAAAGAGTTAAAAATCTTCTTTTCAAAAAGTAAATATATAAATATATAATTATATTTAAGAAGATGTTATTAGTTTTTTCCTTAATTATTAAAAGCAAAAATATTGATTATGCCTCAATTATCAATAACTATTTTGTATCTCTATTTAATTTAGGGATTTTGTTGCCATCTTCAATGGTTCTAATGGTTGCTTCTTCACTTTAAAGGAGGACGTCGAGCTGCAGGAGAAGAGGGAGAGGAAGAAAATTCATAGCTAGGGTAAACTGAGAGGAAGTTTTTGTGTTATTTCTTCAATCAGATTAATCAGCTAGTGGTGGAATCAGGAGCGGAACAAGGGAGGAATCCGTCAATCATATTAACGTCGTCATTGAGAAGAAAGGTAAGTGAAATTTGACTCTCACCACTTAAGTAGGATTTATCTTTTAAATTATTTGAGATATTTTTGGGAAAAAATGAGTTGATATGGGAATAGGGAAATTTTCTTGAAATCAGATTAGAATCAGGAGTAAAAACAAAAAAATGGAGAATGAGATCTAAAGATAAATAGAAGATCATACGAAATGATGGAATTATTGTGTGGACAGCTATGAGGAAAGGACAAAGGAGAAATGCTAGAAACATAGGTGGAAAATTGAAAGGATGAGAATGGGAGAGGGATAGGAAATAAAAAAAGAGGGAAATAGTGCTCAACAAATCCTCTACATGATCCCATCGATGGAACAAGAGATTTAGTGCTTAACAACTGATCTATTTTTCTCTTATTTGTTTACCGATTATGTATATATATCAATGTCATCGATTGATTTGCATTCAATTTTTTAAAAGGATAGGTAGATCACTTTCTTGCAGCAACGTAAGAAATGAAAGGAGATTCTAGTTGCGGTCCTAATTATTTCTACGATTTACTTTCCACCTTTGTGGCTGAATCTGAAATCATCTTATCAGACATGGATAAAGCTTTGTATGTGTACATAATATATATCTCGATATAGATTTGAGTAGTTATTAACCATATTTGATTAATTGATCGGTTTTAGTTATTTGGTCTTCTTCTCTTAATTTGTAGGGACAAATTATCTTATGCAGATTTTCCTAAGATTTATGCACTTTGCGTCAAGATTAAAGGAGCCTCCTCAAAGTATATAAGTAATATTAATCATCATACCTCAAAAGTTTTTAATTTAGAGTATTTATGTGTGTTATTATTGATCTTATAATATATATTTAATAATAAAATTCTCAAGTACAATTTTTGCAAGTAAAAATTCGTATATTTTAATAGTTCAATGATATATAATGAGATGTATAGTCTGATTTGAACTCATACTCTTATAGATAAGGATAAAAGTACTTAGATATCTACCTAAAAATAAATAATAATTAATTTAATTAACTATATATGTGTATACTTAATTAATTAAATAATTAGTTTAATAGTTGATGTGTTTCTTCTTTTACAAGAGATTATAAGTTCGAGTGAGAATGTATTTTTATGTGTGTCATCATTTGAAAGTTATTTGTATTATATTGTAATTAGTGTATATCACTTGACTAATCTGGAGTCAAACTGTAGTTTTATGTGTATTCTTGGAGATTATTTGTATTGTGTTATGATTGATGCATATCACTTAATTAATAGATGTACCCAGTTTTTGTTTTTTAAAAAATAATTAGCTGATATTAATTGCAGCCTTCGCACTTGTCAAATTGCATTGAAATGTGAGAAATTCCTCAAGGCATTTGATAAAAAGAGTAAGGAAGAGTAAGCTTTTATATACAATTGACATCATAACTCAATTAACAGTCTCTATATATTTATGTAGTAAATGAATTTTATACTTATTTTTTATTACAGATATTACTAATATTTCTCTTTGCTGAGTTTTTTTTTTCTAAATTTCTTTTTTTTGAATAAAAAAGTGCATGGAAGAATTATATGCAATCAAACACGAATTCTCATTAGTGAAGGAAAAAATGAAAATCCTTCTTAAGGTAATATTTTTTTTATTATACTATAAAATTTTATTTTCATGGATATCTTTTTTCTTTTGGACTTTGTGAAAATTTTAATCGAATTTAAATTTGCATACTTTTATAGCAAGAGTTTTACTTCATTGAAAATTTGTTTTGCCTGTTGCATAATTATAGGCATTGATAATTATAATTAACTATAACAATATGATAGTAGTTAAAACTCTTATGTTCTATTTAAAATTTATAAGTTTAACATTAGCTAAAAATGTAGAATATTTTATACTATAATAGTTTGTAAATTTAAATTCAATTAAAATTTTTATGAATTCTATAAGAGAAAAAGATATATGTGAAAATAAATTTTATAAAATATATAAAATAGAATACTACCTAAAGAAATATTTTTATTTTTTCCTTCATTACTGAGAATTCATGTTTGGTTGCATTCATTGCCTATGCACCCTTTTAAAAAAAAAATTAAAAATTTTTTAAAAGAACTCAGTAAAGAAATATATAAATAATATGTACAATAAAAAATAAGTATGAAATTAATTTACTATATTCACTAATTGATTTGGTTTATGACGTCGTTAATTATGTTTGACAGTTTACCCTTCCTTACTCTTTTCATCAGATGCCTTGACACATGTATATATATATATATAAACATATAATTCATAAATGTGATAGCGTATGAGCAATCATATGTGGCACAAATCATATGTGGCACCAATAAGTTTGAAATTCATTTGTGATTGGTGGTCGTGTTTACTCACTTAGTTCTGTCGTGACAGTGATCTTCACGTCCTTCGTCAAAGGCAGCCAGATAAATGCTTCAACAAAGCTGCTGCCCGATACGTACATACAACAACATTAATTATCTGTATCTATAAAAATATATTATATGATTATACAATCATTAATTTATTATAATGATATTTAGCGCAATTAGTATCGTGATATATGTACAAACATTATCTATATACACATGCACACACATATATATATTGATAAATTGAGATGGTTATATATATATATATATGTAGACACACACATTATATATTTATATAATTCTCAATCATAAGTATCTTGAAGTTTCTAACCTTTCCCCTTTGCACCTTCGAGATTCTATCATATTTATTCATAAATATATATATATATATATAGATACCATCTTCATTTTCATCTTTATTAATTAATAAAATTTTCTTTTCATATTTTAATATGGTCCCAAAATGTTAAAATATAAAAGCCAAATTCAAATATGAAGGAATTAAGTTTACAAGTTCATGAACCAGTTTATATATTAATAAATATTATATTATGTAACGGCCCCGGAAATTTAAATGAAATATATGTATTAAAAATGTCAAATGCGGAAGCGTAATAAAAATTTTGATTAGCATCCCTTACACAATAACTAAAACGTACTCAAAACATGAAATTACAAGCTAACTAAGAGAGATACTCGAAATAAAAACTATAAATATAACTATAGAGTCTTTAGGCATCCCCTTCGCCGTCTTCCTGTGGAACGGGCTCGGGAACAACGTCTCCCTGATCTGAAATGGTTAAATAAGGAATGAGCTACACCAGCCCAGTAAAGACATCACACTATCTCACCGCCACGGAAGTAAAGGTGGGTATAAAACAAAATGACCAATGGAGCATAATTTATAACAAATTCTTTTATCAATAATAAAATCCTTTACTGTCCACTTACCTCAGCGAGATCCATGAAAACAACATTTGAAAATAATAACCTTACAATATCATGAAATCATATACACTTTATAACACAACATATATCACACTTTTACATTTCAATCATCAGGAAACAAATTTCCTCTTTTACCAGCCTACTAGTATCCCTGGGGATCCATAGGGGGTCCCTTACACGTGAACCATTAACATTCACAACTTGATTCCAGGGTCGTCCCCATACCCCGTTCGGTATGGGCGCCAAAACCATGAACCTCAATACCCTGTCCGGTATGAGGGTGAAACGGGCCGTCCCCACACCCCGTCCGATATGGGTGCCAAAACACATAAGGTCTCCATACCCCGTCCGGTATGAGAGACCACGTTCTCGGTAGGGTTCCCTACGGACTCGGTCCATCCACCATCTCCCAGGATATCTAGTCAGGCTATCCACATTATCCACTTATCAATTCACACAACCTTTTTGCCCTTTTTCTTGGTTTCAATCATCCAAACACAAACAACATGTAAACCAGTAATGGACACCAAACAAGACAACACAGTATCGAGTTAAGCATAATACCAACCATAATAAAAGAAACCATGATTCATGCATACGAAACCATAATATAATTACATCAAACATCATGCTGCATTTAATACTGGAAATTAAATCAAACAATAACAGACCAACCTAGTATCAGACTCGGGCTCTATTGGCAACCTTAATCAATTATACATCTATAAAGTCACACAGTGCAGTTTAATTATTTATTTGGCTTCAATACCGTGATAGGAAATAGGGTGAGGGGTCCTTAACTTGTTTCGAGGTCTGAATACGGCTCTATAGTGCGCCTACAGGCTGTCCCTAATTTTTCATGGGAAATTGAAACGCACTACGGGTACCTGCACGTGTCCCAAAAAATCCCAAATTAGACCTAGGGCCCTTTTCAGCCAATATTGCAATTCCGGCACGGCAGCTCCCCCGTGCTCCGGCGACAAGCGGCGGCGATTCACCTCGAGTTGGCCGTTTTCGACCGAATTCGGCAACGCTTGCATCGGTCCATGCGATAAAACAACCCTAGGGCCCTCGGTGGGCCAAAAAATCACGAAAAGGGCCTCAACGGAGGCAAAAACCATGGAGGGACGCGGCGGCACTGCTGGGTTTTGGCTGGGCTTTTCGACCGTTTGGCCGGTGGTTTGGCTCCAGTTTGGTCATAGGCGGACTCAGCATCGAAAAATGAGCAGGGAGGAGAAAATTTACCTCAATCGGCGTTCGGAAACTTCCCCGGTGCGGCGGCGGGTGGCGGCGGTCGGCTCCTCCGGCGTCTGGTTCTTCTTCTCCGGCGAGGCACTGACAGCTAGGGTTTTCTGATCAGGTGTGGGTGGGGGTATTTATACCCTTTTCCTTTTAATCTCAGCCGTTCATCAAGATTAAATCTGGACCGTTCAATCGCGATTTAATTGGGATTAAATCTGGGCCGTCCATTGCGATGCAATCTGGGTCGTCCGTGCCTGATTGAATCTGGGCCGTCCATACGCACAGGAACGGATCTAGGCCGTCCGATCGCGCGCACACGGATCGCCCACGTGGCCCGTCCCCTGGTCAGTGTTTCCTTGCCACGTGGTGCGTCCTGGTTGGCTGGGGCTGCTGACCAGACCGCTGACATGGCTGCTGACGGGGTGCTGACGTGGCACAACTTTTTTAAATTGCGTTTTGACCCCCAGTTTCCGATTTTCTTTTCAAAAACACCCCCA
This sequence comes from Carica papaya, assembly GCF_054855325.1. NCBI lineage: Eukaryota > Viridiplantae > Streptophyta > Magnoliopsida > Brassicales > Caricaceae > Carica > Carica papaya. Next base: position 18,511,580 of record NC_142317.1, read on the forward strand.
GAATCTAAATTTTCACCCCTTTTTCCCAAAATCAATTTCAATTAAATCCAAATAATATTTTTACCCAATTTTATCACTATTATTATTTTTATTTTCATTAAACTAAATTAAATTAAATTAAATAAAAAATCAAACAAATAAATAAAAATAAAAAATAAATAAAATAAAAATTTTTATTTTTATTTGGGTCTTACATATTATATATTTTTACTAATCCAGGTAATATTACAAGAGATAATTATATTTCAATAGTATATTAAACATATTCTTAAATATATTAAGTAGAATAAAGTATTAAAATTTTCAACAAACTATTCACATAACTTATCAAATTCAATTTCATATGTTTTGAACTTATTTAAATTTACTCATTTTATCTTTTGTTTACTTTCTTAGTTGGATTCAAAAGTATAATAAGAATAAGACATTGCTTAGTTAGAGATGAGTAAGGACTTCTGAAAGATAGATAATTGTCTATGAACCTCCGTTTTTGCTTCACATACTTAGCATGATGGTTTTGGTCATTTACTTGAGCATGATGGTTTTTATTGTTAATTAAGAATGATTTTATCTTAAAAGAAATAATGTTATATTGGATGCTATTGTATTGACTTCCATTGTATAAGTTGATTTAGTATTAAAAACATATACTACTAAATTTATAATTCAATCAAATAATAAAATAGAACCTAATTTGAATGAATTATTTAATATTATAATAAATAAGTGAATCGAATGATGTATATTTATTATTTAAAATATAGTATTTGATGACCAATTATGAGAACTGACACTTCAATGAATAATGAGAGGCGATTGATAGTGACAACAATGAATGTAACCAACATAAAAATAAAAGTTTTGGTATCGTGTAAAAAAGTAGATCACATTTTCTTTAGGTTTTAAGGCAAAGATGAACTATTTTCTATTTTTTTGGTACTCTTTTTTGTTGATACAAAAGTTAAAACAATTTTTTTTTCAAGTAAAGAAATAGATAAGATGGGCACAAAATTGACACATGAGCTCCTCTATTTGTCACATATTACCTAGCAACAATTCCACTTTTGTGATAGTCTAAATCAACCACTAAAATTATATCGTCTATTGTCTAATTTTTAGCTGTAAGAGAACCATTTCTAAAGGTACTAAGTACAAATTTTATACTTGATGAATATTTTTCTAAAGTTTGGGTTGTTACTTGAGGATGTTTAAGCCTTCATTTTGTATTTTGTTTCTTTTCTTCTTAGTTAGATTTAAAAGTTTAATCAAATAGTATATAACTTAGCTAGAAATGTAGTACGGACTATTGAAAGATATAAATTTATTCATTAGCCTAAGTTTTTTATTAACTTGCTTGAGCAAAATGGTTTTTACTGTTAATGGATGATGATTTTTTCATAAAAAATTAAATGTTGTAATGAATGTTATTGTATTGACTTACATTGTATAAAGTAATACTGTACTAATAAGAAATATGACTAATTTTCTAGGTCAATCAAATAACAAAGTAGAACTTAACTTGAATGAATTATTTAATCTCATACAAATGAATAAATAAAATGATGTACATTTACTATTTAAGATACAATATTTGACGATCGATGAGCAGAACTTATGCTTTAATAAATAATGAGAGGTGATTCATGGGGACAACAATGACGTCATAAATCAATTAGCATATCTCTTTTTTGTTTTTTTTTCTAATTTTTTTAATTTCTTTTTTTGTTAAACAAAAGGACCGTAGTGGCATTAGATGCAATCAAAAATGAATTCACATTGCTGAAGGAAAGAATAAAAATCCTTCTTAAGGTAATATTTTATTTTATATATTTGGTAAAGTTTTAACTAAATTTAAATTTGTAGAATTATACAATATGAGTTTTACTTAATTAAAAATCTATTTTGCCAACTACATAATTATAGCTATTAGCAATTATAATGAATTATAACAATATAGTAGTAGTTAAAAATTTTGCGTTTTATTTATAATTACGAGTTTAAGTTTCACTGAAGATGTAGAGTTTACATTTTAATAAAAAGTAAAACTATTTTTTTAAAATATTAAACATTGTAGATTTTGATTTTAAAATCTTCATTATTATTATTATTATTTTTCACTGAATGTGGTATGTATGTTGATGCAGTTGGAAACAAGCACCACCCCTCGCAAGTGCAAGCGCACTCCTTTAAATTAACACAAAGTTGGGAAACTCATGGGTCCTTGTGTAGTGCTTCAGCACTGGTTACCTAATTTGGGATAAAAAATGCTAAAGTTCAAGGATAGTTGAGGATAAGGAAACTCTTTGCTTCTTGAGTTATTTTGAGTACCTATGAGGTTACATGATAGTTTGGCCAAAAGGTTGTGTAGGGTTTTAAAATTGTTCTCGTGTTCTAGACCTATCTTAAGACAACTATGAGGTTTTGAGCATGTATTAGGTCTTAATAATGCTCTAAAACTACAGTGTTACATTTAAATCTTAAGGTTTTAGTCTTTTTTTTTTAAGGTTACATAGAACTAAGAGACAAATTTTTTGTCCTAAAATTTAATCTAGTATGAATTTTGTTTTACTTAGTTATATGAAAAATTTTATAACAAGTACAAATTTTATACTTAATGAATATTTCTCTGAGTTTAGGTTATTACTTGAGGATGTTTAAGCTTTCATTCTGCATTTTGTTTCCTTTCTTCTTAGTTGGATTCAAAAGTATTATAAGAATAATACATAGCTTAGCTAGAGATGAGTAAGGACTTCTGAAAGATAGATAATTGTTCATATACCTCCTTAGTTTTTTCTTCAGTTACTTAACCATGATGGTTTTGGTCACTTACTTGAGCATGATGTTTTTAATTGTTAATGAATAATGATTTTTCCTTAAGAAAATCATAGTTGATTCAGTACTAAAAACAAATACTACTAAATTTACACTTCAATCAAATAATAAAATAGAACCTAATTTGAATGAATTATTTAATTTTGTAAAAAATAAGTGAATTTAGTTATGTATATTTATTGTTTAAAATATAGTATTTGATGACCACTTATGAGAATTGATGCTTCAATGAATAATTAGAGGTGATTGATGGTGACTACAATGAAATGCAACCAACACAAAAATAAAAGCTTTGGTATTTCGCAACAAAGTAGATCACATTTTCTTTAGGTTTTAAGATAAAGATGAATTATTTATTTTTTTTTTTGGTACTCTTTTTTGTTGATACAATAGTTAAACAACTTTTTTTTTCAAGTAAAGAAATAGATAGGGTGGGCACGAAATGGACACGTGAATTCCTCTATTCCTTGCATATTACTTAGCAACATTTCAACTTTTGTGACAGTCTGAATCAACCACTAAAATTATATCATCTATTGTCTAATTTCTACCTGTAATAAGACCCTTATTAAAGGTACCAGATACAAATTTTATACTTGATGAATATTTTTCTAAAGTTTGGGTTATTACTTGAGGATGTTTAAGTTTTCATTCCGTATTTTGTTTCTTTTCTTCTTAGTTAGATTTAAAAGCTTAATCGAATAGTACATAACTTAGATAGAAATGTAGTTAGGACTATTAAAAGATATATATTTATTCATGAGCCTAAATTTTTTGTTGACTTGCTTGAGCAAAATGGTTATTACTGTTTATGGATGATGACATTTTCTTTAAAAAAAGTAAATGTTATAATCGTTGTTATTGTATTGACTTACATTGCATAAACTAACACCCCACTAGAGAGAAATATGACTAATTTTGTAGGTCAATCAAATAACAAAGTAAAACTTAATTTGAATGAATTATTTAATCTCATATAAATGAATGAATCAAATGATGTACATTTGCTGCTAAAAATACAATGATTTGACAGTTGATCAGGAGAACTGATGCTCTAATAAATAATGAGATGTGATCGATGACGACTACAATTAGTTGCAACTAATACAAAGATAGAAGCTTTGATGTCTTATAATAGAAGAGATCAAATTTTCTTTAGGTTTGAGTACATAAAGATGAATTATTTTATTTCCAGCTTCTTATGTATTTAGTTTGCCGATATAAAAGTTAAATAATTTTTTTCCAAAGAAATGGATAGATTGTGCATGAAATGGACAAGTGGCTTCCTTTATTTGCAATATATTTATTTACTTAGCAACATTTTGACTTCTAGTGACAACCTCCATCACCCGCTAAAATTGTGTCATTTATTGTTTCATTTTTAGTTGTATCTAAAAGTAACTTTCATTCAACATTTTGTTTCTATTCTTCTTAATTAGATGTAAAAGTGTAATCAGATAGTATATAACATAGCCAGAGATGTAGCAAAGACTTCTGAAAGATATATAATTAGTCTCAGTTTTTTGTTCACTTGCTTAAGCAAAATGGTTTTTACCAATGATTTTCTTTAAAAGGAAAAAGTGTATGTTGTATTGGATGTTATTGTACTAACTTACATTATTTAACTAACTTATACAGTACTATGAAGAAATAATGCTAAATTTTGAGTTCACAGTCAGATAATAAGGTAGGATACTTGAATAAATAATTCAATCTCGTATAAGTGAGTGAATTAAATAATGTAAATTTACTGTCTAAGGTACAATATTTAATGATTGATAAGGAAAACTGATACCTCAATGAATAATGAGAGGTGATGGCGATGACTGGAATGAGATGCGAGTAATAGAGAGAGGGAAGTTTTAGTGTCTTGCAACAGAGGAGATTGAATTTTCTTTAGGTTTTAGAACATAGAGATAAACTATTTTATTTTTAGTTTCTATTCTACTTCTTTTTGTCGATATAGAAGTTAAATAATTTTTTTCAAATAAAGAAATGGACAAGTTGTGCTTGAAATGGATATGTGGCTTCCTCTATTTGCCAAAAATTTACTTTGTGGCATTTTGATTTTTAGTGATAATATAAATCTGCTGGTAAACTTTTTTCGTCTATTGTCTAATTTTTAGAAACAACTAATGGTTGTTAAAAGTGCCAATATAATGCCATTTATCAGTTGAAGTAATTTATTTGGATAAAAACCATCTTTGTTGTTTATACAATATTATAAATGGATTAAATTAAACTCCTATTTTTTTAAACAAAATATTTTTCCTCATAAAATTTTTGGCAAGATTAATCCAAACTCAGAAAACGAAATACAAAAATATGAAAGTTCATTCATGCATAGAATATTGATAACCTAAATATCAATCACTAGAATGACGTAGATTATCAGCAATTTATTACAAATAATAAACTCATTATAACTCTCTGCCGCTTCAGTTTAGTGCTTAACATCTTATCTATTTTTTTCTTATCTATTTACTAATCATGTATATATATTAATATCATTGATTGATTTGCATTTGATTTTTTTAAAGGGTACGATAGATCACTTTTTTGGAATAGCATATGAAATGAAAGGAGTACTTGGTTGCGGTCCTAATTATTACTCTGACTTGCTCTCCACCTTCGTAGTTGAATATGAAATCACCTTATCAGACATGACTAAAGCTTTGTATGTGCCTATAATATATATCTCGATATAGATCTAAGTAGTTATTAACCACGTTTGACTAGTTAATGGGTTTTAATTATTTGGTCTTCTTCTCTTAATTTGAAGAGACAAAGTATTTGATGTAGATTTTCATAGAATTTGTGCACTTTGCTTCAAGATTAAAGGAGCCTCCTCAAGGTATGTAATTAATACTAATTGTCACACCTCAAAATTTTGTAATTTGGAGTATTTATGTGTGTTATTATTGATCTTATAATATATATTTAATAATAAAAATTATCAAGTACAAGTTTTGTTAGTAAAAATTCATACAGTTTAATCAATAAATGATATATCATGAGATGTATATTCTGATTTGAATTCATACTCTTGTAGATAAGAATAAAAGTACATAGATATCCACCCAAAAGATAAATAACTAATAATTTAATTAACCAAATATTTATTAGCAGGATATATATATTTTTTTGGTATATGTGTATATTTAATTAGTTGAATAGTTGATGCATTTCTTCTTTTATAAGAAATCATAAGTTCGAGTCAGATTGCACTTTCGTGTGTCATTATTTGAAAGTTACTTGTATTGTACTGCAATTAGTGTATATCTGTAACATTCCACATTTTCTACAAGACTCAATGTCACTAAAGTATTTATTCATTCTTTCTATGTTGACGATTTACACCTTAACACAACTGAGAGTTCACTTGCAACAAGACTCATTACAAGTATATAGAATATGACATGTCTATTCTTTTAAACATCTATCATCTCATTAGTGTACATCCTTTTGTCCCCTTCATTTTGTAAACATATTTGGCTATATTTTCAACTATCATACAAAAAAAGGGGCTTCCCGTGTCTAATATCACCTAACAAGCAGTAAATATAACAAACTAACAGAAATGATAATACTAATTATTAATCCACTAAAGTTTAATGTTAGTTCTACATACATTCTAGTTCATGGCTACGCTCCGAAGGTTCTTGAGTTTCTTCCTACTTAACCGTTTCTATAATATAATAAAGGAATGAGCTACACAACCCAGTAAAATGAATTTAAACTCAAACCAACAGAATTGAAATAGATGTAGATAAGTTCTCCATTTTTCCTCAAGGATTTCCCTCAACCTAATCATTCTCAAGTCCATCTCATACTCACCCCAACACCTATCATTTCTCCAACTTGGTACCCTTATATAATGAAGATTTATAAAAGCAATTCCCTGCTTCGACTCCAACTTGCAACTTGTCAATTTTGATTTTTTTTTTCTCTCTTAAAGATTCCCTCTCTTTTTCTCTTTTTTCCAATCACTTTCAAGTAATTTCAATCTCCATAACAGATTATTCAAATTAAAAAAAATGACCCACATTTAACATACTTGCATTTTAATCCATTTTGCAGAACTATTCTGCTTACCTGCATTATCCTTTCTCATCCAATATGGAGTTTATATATATATATATATATATATATATATAAACAGTATATACAAATCAAAAAGATCACTCAACATAGCGACTTAATTCACCTAATTATTTCTTCACTTTTCTTTTTTATAATTACACCCCTTCTCTCTATTATCCTTTAACTTCACTTCCACTAAATTTCACTCTCGACTCCACTAATCTATCTCTCTATCTGTATTGGTCACACCATATAACACACGCAGCTTGCACTTAGCATACCCGACACGACCCTTTCGGGTCTTTATTTCTCGGCCACACTTCTTGTCTCATATACATCACACATCTGGGACATTTACTCCCCTTCGGACCCTCTATTATCTGGTCTACTCTACTGACTAATCACTAGTTAGTTGATACACATCACCACGACCAATACAAGCCATACTCACACCACACAAAAGGAAACAGCAAACATAAATATGTGGATTAGTCTTAGTTTAATCTTATTTAATATTTACTCTCTAGTTTTTGGTCATTTGTTGTTCTCAGTATACCACACTACTACGCAGTCCATTCACGACTCCGTATTCAACTCTTTTCATACCCATTCATCATTATTACTATTCTATTATCACCCTCATTTGCTGATTTGGTCACTTAATGATATGGGTCACCTGAAAATTCTTCAGTTCATCTATGAGCAATAAGTATGCAAAATGACTGTTAAACTCATACCAGAATCAGTTCCACGACCTCATAAATGGCCACACACACACCACTAGTGAACAGGTTGTAATTTATTGATTTTGATAGTACATTGATTTTAGTTATGCCATTTTATCATTTCCCTTTCTACATTTTCCTTCTAGTTTGTTTCAAACTTCATCTATTGGGTCCTCCCTTCACCTTCACTTCTATTTCCCTAGCACCACGGTATGTTATCTATCTTTTAACCTTATTGTTCTCCATATTTCCCTTATTTCTACCCCTTTGTAGGCCCTTAATCACATCAACTACTTATTGATATATGTGTATCCGATCTCATCGTGTTCCCTTATGAGGTCTACTAGTTGATTTTCACCGATCTGCATAACACAAGTAAGATATATCCTTAAACCCCCAAGCTTAACTCAGATTGGAACTAATACCTGCTATACATGAAGTAATTATTATCAACACGGTCCTTACCGCAAGACTTCTTTTCTCCCTTACCCAATTGATGATCCCCATTCTCATCCACCATTTACCTTAAACTTCCCTACTAAGTTACCACACAGGAATATTCTTCACCATCACACCAAAATCATACAAAATGCACATATAGAACTCGTAAGAAATCCATCATCCACGACATAGGAAATTTATAATATTTATTTCTAATTCAGGTTTCAAGAGTGAATTAATCGTACCTTCCGTTGGATGATTCAACCATCTTTTAGCTTAGCCTTCATAGAAATCGCCCTCCTATTTTTTCTTCTGTCAACCTTGTGGTTCTGTTCCCTTTCTCCTTCTCTAACCCTCTGTCACTATCTCTTCTTCTATCAGATTGTAATTATGATAAATAAACATTCTTCTTGAGGTAATATTTTATTTTACATATTTTGTAAAATTTTATTTTCATATATATTTAAAATCTGTTTTGCCGGCTCATAATTATAGCTATTGACAATTATAATAAATTATAACAATATGGTAGTAGTTAAAATTTTTATATTTTATTTAATATTTACGAGTTTAAGTTTCACTGAAGATGTAAAGTTTACATTTTAATAAAAAGTAAAACTATTTTTTTCAAATATTAAACAATGTACATTTTGATTTTAAAATCTTTATTATTATTATTATTATTCACTGAATGGGGTATGTATGGTGATGCAGTTGGAAGCTAGCACCATCCCTCGCAAGCGCAAACACACTCCTTTAAATTAAGGTACTCTTGCTTCTTACAACTTATTTGATTTAATTCTTATTTATTTTTTTTAATTCCTTAATCTTTTAATTCGAATAGTTATAGAAAATGGGGAATATTACTCTCAAATATTTTTCTATTATAACAAATACAGTTTCTTTTTAACAAATTTAGTTCAATTTTAAATTAATTAAGAATAAAATAAATTTATATATTTTTTAATTACTGTAACTTAACTAAAGTAATTATTATCCTTTATTTAATTTATAAAAGTTAACTTCAATATTTAATTTTTCACTATTAGTATTTTATCTATTTTCATCGCTTTCAATAACAATATTATAAAGTAATTATATTTTCTTTTGTTGGGCAGATGGGGTGGATGAAAGCTTCTAAAAATCAATACCAATAAATTCGCTGTAGGTTGTAATAAGTATTCCTTTTTCATGGAAAACAAATTTAAACTTCTAACTTTTTTTATGTTGGTGGTGATGTCGTGATTAAATTGAGTTAAATCTAAACGTGCCTATTTTGTTTTTAGGCGAAAGAAACATTTCATGATTATTAGGTTTCCTTAGTTGAGGGAACTACAGTAGGTCAAAAGCTCGACCTAATTTTTAATTTTTTGATTTGAAACTCAAATTTATTTTATAGAGATAGTTACAAACTAAAGGGTATTGTTTCAAAAAATTGTAAATTTTGTTGCTGTTGGTTGGGATGAATCATTGATATTTAATAGTTTCATGTAAAAATATCTTGGTGAGAAAAGATTGAAGAATTTACCTCAAACATTTACTTTCTATAGAAATAGGAATTGATGTTTGAGGATACATTATAAGGATTGAGGTATGCACTAGGTCAATCAGATAAGGTGAGTATAGAAAAGAGCTTTTTAACTTGTTAATTGCATGATGCAATAAGCTTAGCTGTAGATAATAGATTTTTTTAATTTGCATAACTAGAAAAGTAAAAGTTAGAAATCTTTCAAGAAAATTTGAGGAAAAGTGAAAGTGAAAGAAAAGAGATAAAAGAGAGAGCAATAGAGAAATGTAGCAATAAGATAGGATAGAGTAGAAGAGCTAACTATTTATAAGGTAAACATAGGATGATATCATTGAAAAAGAGAAAATAGCCACTAACATCCATTAACATGGGAACATGCATTTCAAGCACCAAAAATGCCCCCATTAAAGTTTGTGACAATTGTTCATTTATCACAATTAAGCACACAATACAATGAAGTTTTTAAGAATTTTCATAAATTATCATAAACATGGTGTTTGAATAGTTAAGATTCTTACATTTTTCTTGAAGACAACAAGTCTGAATCTTATTAAAATGTAAAATTTATCAATTTTTAGATGTAATTATATGGATTAATGATGATTTATTTATAATATTTGATTCAATAGAATCAAAATATTTAGCTTATGACTGCGTTGGTAGAGATATAGTAATGAAATTGTATTTTGTCCTAAAGAGTCATGACATATCCAAACGAAAATAATATTCTGTAACAACTAGATTCTTTTATTTAGGATAATTATAATAAGCGAAAAAATCTGAATTAGCATTTTTCTTATATTATTTATTAACATAAATATTAAAGAACAAGAAATAGACTTTGATTTTATACTAAAATATTTTCTATTAATTATTTTAATATTAATTATGCTATCGTTCATGAATGATAAATCTTTTTTTCACATAAGAACTCTTCACAAAAGAGGAAAAAGGAAAGGATTAATTTTCTTTTAAAATTCTATTTTGATTCTCGATAGCTAACTCATCATTATATTAATAACTGATATTATTAGTTATTTTCTTATAGTAATTATTTTTCATTTATAATTTTAAACCAAACAAAATATTATAATTTTCATTTCCTTTATTTTTCAACTTTTAGTTATTAGAACCAAAAAACGTATTGTTTTTCTCCGATATATATATATTTACTAATTCTCATGTATGATATGACAATTATCATCATCATATGCACTTCCTATTATAAATTATACTGAAAACTTTGTAGCGATTTAGCATTACATCAAGTTACAATAACCCTTTAAATTTATCGAATGCACGCACACACATATATATCTGGGTGTTTGTGTTTGTAGTTCTCAAAAAGATCTAACGATAAGAAAAGTTAAATAAATATAGTTACTTTTATTGGATATGTATCAATTATCAAATCGTAAGAAAATATAAGTGAATTCCAATTTATTGATTAAAGTGATCAGCAAATTCTTATTTCATTCAATTACGAGATGAACGAATTAGAAAATAATAAAAATTGATAGAATTTAAAATCTTTATTTTAATTTTACATAAAATTAATTTTATTTCTTAAAAATTATTTTAAAATTTTACAATTTAATTAAATATAAATTTATCAAAGTTTAATATTTTTTTGATAAATCATTTGTACTTTCATCATTATCTATAAAAGTTGTATTTAAAGTTCAGACTATAAACTATACATTCTATATATTATTATTGATAAGTTGTGTTATTATTAGTGGATAAGTAATATATAATTAATAAAATGTATAAATTTATATTTTTTAATAAAAATTTGAAGAATCTCCCTTATTTCCCGCTTCGGCCGAGATACTCATCTCTTCCTTCCTTCCCCCTATCCCCGAGATACTTGTCAGGATATTCGCCCATGATTCTTTCAAATCCCCGCCCCCATTAATCTCGTAACCATCTGCTTGTCGGAGCATGATTCCGTTAGGGATTTGTGCGGAGGGACTCATCCCACCCCTGCTGTAGCGGCGCCGCACTAGAATGGATGTGGAGTTTGCATAACGTTTTGAATGCCCCAACGGACCGCACAGGAAGCAAAATAAAGGCTAGTGTTCATACTTGAAGATTGCAAATGTTGATTCTCCATTGCTCAGGTTGAATCTCTTTCTTCTGAACAGAAGCTTTCAGACATCAATGGCCACCAAACCCGCAGACAACCCCCTGTCCAAGCCATAGAAGATGAATGTGTGTCATAGTCCACAAACCCCCCAACTGGTTCCCAAACTGCCTAGCCATTGTCTCCGATACCCAACCTAACGGGAGTGAGTGAATTTATAACCAAAAGAGGCTCGTGTCAATGGCTACTTTCATTGGATGTTCTCCCTCCCAAAAGTGGTGAACAACCAACAAGTGGTTGTAAAAAGTCCATGACCTTGTGTTCAGCACTCTCTAGATATCCACTTCGTATAAAAATCTGTACAAGTAATGTCCGGAACTGAGATTTACAATATTTACTCCCCCTATCGGCCTCCATAGGTCTGCTAGTGTATTCCTCATTGTTTCAAACTTCACAACCGCTTTCGTCAAGAATCTTCCTGCAAAACATAGACATATGACTCTTGTTGTTCAGGGACAAGTTCAATTAAGTCCCGGCTCCCATTCTCCTCCTCTATGATCGACAACGACGCTATGCCATCCACCATATCCATCGGTCACCCTTTACATGCCAATTTATAGACTATTGAGAGAAACAACAATAACTTGTCTATGGTGAAAAAAGGTCTCACTGTTGGAAATAATAACTCTTACAAACAAACAAAGTAAATGGAGAAGAGGGTCATCCAACACTGACTTGGTACTAGACCAAGTTAATTCCTATTTACATTCAATTTACATTTGTAAGTTTTAAAACCTAACCCTCTTAGTAAAAAGGGGAGGTAATTAACTCTACTATGTGGAATGAAGGAATCATTAAGGTAGATTAATTTTTTGTTCTAATAGTTGTTTGAATTGCCATATTTGCTCATCAATCGTTTATGTCAAGCAAGGAAAAAATTGTCTTTATTGTTCATTTAAAATGGTAATGAACATTTGGTATTCAATTTTTTATTTTTTGGTGCTTACAACTTTTGTAGCAAAAGAGTGGTTATACAAAATAATTCTGCATATGGTGTAATAGGGGCTTTTTATAGCAACTATGCTGGAAGTGAAATTATAAAACTAAATTAATTTGGGAAACAATAGTGGAAGTTTAAAAATAAAGCTAGGATTAAGTACTTGACAAGCTTGAGTTAAATTCATATCATATCTTGGTGCCTCTCAAGTGAGTTTCTGGCAGGTGTAATAAGTATATGATTATAGTCTAGTCGATTCAGAAAATGTTCAACAATTGAAATTGTTAGTCATTGTATTTTGTGTTGCTTTTGAATGGTGCAACTCCCCAGAATGATAGAGATTGTATAGTTTATAGCTTATATTTTTTGAGATAGTTCATAGCTTACATGTTTGACACCATGGAGATCTAGTTTGTGCATTAAGTATGTTTGTAACATGTTGGTGGAAATAGTAGATTGTGATATGACACACTAACCTACATGAATAAGCTATTATTTAAATTTATAAGTTAGTAACTAAGAGATCTTATTTGTTTAACTTCTTTTCTTGTGGTATCTCCAGTTAATCCTTATTTTTTTTCTTGCATTCACTATTCTATTCTGCCTTACTTTGTGCACGTGAAATGCTTGCTCCAGAAGATGGATTAGCTTATCTTATTCGGGCACTGAATAACCACCTACTTGCTCGTTCATTCCACATTAGGGAGTATTATTGGATTGATTTACAAGAACTGAATGAGATTTATTGTTGCAAGACTAAGGGGTACTCATATGATGCAGTTAACAAGTTCAACATTTACCCAGTTCAAATTTTTCCTTGGTTGATTGAATGGATTCCTAATAAAGGATGTTATCTCTTTGGAAACATACAGGCAGCACATATAGATTTCAAATTTTTTTTCTCTAGGAAACATGTGGTCTGTTGTAAGCAATCTGGAAAAAGCTGATCAGTCACATGCCATACTTGATCTTATTGAAGCGAAATGGGTAGATTTGGTTGCAGACATGCCATTCAAGATATGTTATCCCGCTCCTAAAGGTTAAGAGTGGCAAATAATCACTGGTAATGATCATAAAAACACGTATGATATCTACTCTCGTATTATTTATTTATGATCTATTTCATCATTGTCTTCAACATTTCTCACTATATTTCCTTCTAATGTAGGCCTTGGTCTTACCACAATGGTGATTCTTGGCCAACTCTACTATGGAAAGTTAATTTGTTATGCTTAATATTCTCTCTGCTACTAATGTTTTGTTCATTTCTCCAGACACTTTGTAGAAGTTATATTTAGGAATAAGTTTCCTGAGTTGTCATGCTTAGATCCAATAGGATATGGCACCTTGTTGATGTTTTATAAAATAAAGTAATAATGATTGAATGTTGGCAGTGCAGCTTAAGAATTTAAAATTAGACTTTTTGTAGCTTATTATTGAAGCCATAAAGATGAAAAGGCTAGAAATTGCTGCAAGAGCTGTTGAAGTTGCTGAAAGACGCATATCAAGAGATAAGTGGCCTTAATACTATGACACGAAAAGAGGAAGGTTCATTGGGAAGCAAGCACGGTTATTCCAAACATGGTCAATTGCTGGATACCTGGTGGCTAAGCTTCTACTTGCAGACCCAAGTACAGCCAAAATTCTGATAACTGAATAGGATTTTGAGCATGTCAATGCCTTCTCTTGCATGATAAGTGCTAACCTCAAAAGAAAACGTGGTCAGAAGAACTCCAAAAAGACTTACGTAATATAAGATTCTGAAGTTGCTTTCACACAAGGATAGGTAACTTCAATTTATGGCTCAACTTACCTATCTGAACAATTTAAATGTATAAAGGTGATGATAACAGTGGTTTATGTTTCATTCTATTTAGGGGTTAAAGCTTTTGAGTACTGATTCAGGTATGATAGGATCTTAATGTAAGGATGATATGTTGATTTAGGATTAGCATTAGCTTGAAACATCTTCCTACATTGGAGATTATACAAATTATTTCCTGTTAAGATCATATACATAGTAGTATTCTTTTAAAGAGTTCACTGTAAATCAAGAATACCCTTATATTATTTTAACTCCATTTTTCAATTATGACATTTTTTGTATCTTGTAAATCATTTTGGATTTGTTATGGTATTTTTCTATCTCATAAATCATCACCATGTCATCTAAATTAATGCTTCACAATAGAACATTTTAATACATTTCCTCTGTTGATTCCAGATCAGTTGAAAAAATTCAACTGGTATGTAAAGCATTGTCTAAGAAAGTTATTAGAGAGTGATGATAAGATATTTCTTGCAAACTCATATTTTTATTCATTACATATTTTTGCATTACAACAAACTTATAAGTTTTTAATTCTTAGCATGAGCTCATAAAGGAAACTAAACATATAGCATTCAACAACTTTTGCTTCATTTGGTTCTAACATTAGGCACAATCCTTCTCTCAAACTGTACCATAAAAAATAAATATATTTCCAACAACAATAGAAATTAACCTCATATAT
Source organism: Carica papaya (assembly GCF_054855325.1). Taxonomy (NCBI): domain Eukaryota; kingdom Viridiplantae; phylum Streptophyta; class Magnoliopsida; order Brassicales; family Caricaceae; genus Carica; species Carica papaya. Next base: position 18,526,785 of record NC_142317.1, read on the forward strand.
ATATATATATATATATATATTTTTAATTTATAAATGAAGAAATTACATAGAAATTTTTAGGTTGTGGGTCAAATTACAACACTCATTGAGAAATTATATTGCAAAAATATATATAGTATAGTATAGTATTAAAAGTTAAAATATTTGTATATGTATCTAATTGTCCCATTTGCTTTAATTTCTAAACAAGCTTCATCATTTTCTTAAGAAATTAATTGCCACATTTCTTCCATATTTTAAATTTAACAATATATTACAATTTTAATAATTAAATTCTCGTATTTATGTTTTTTGAGAACTGAATTCTAATTATCTTCATATATATGAAGGATTATGAAATAAAATTTCATTCAATGAATTCAAGCAAAACATATAAGTGGTCTAAAAATAAAATTAATGAATATATACCTAATTCAGGATATAAAGGATTACTAGTAATTACACAAATGGTAAAAATTGAATCAAATGAACAAGATAGATTAAATACCGCTTAATGTAAGCACATGTATATACTTTTGAACATATTTAATTTAGATTGTACTTTTATGTTTTTATGTTATTTAGGGTAAAGAGATAATTTCATTGAAAGTAAAATATGTGATTTGAGTTAGTTCGCAGTTTGAAACTTAGGAATCATCGGAAGAATATGACTCCTTATAACAAATCTATTTTATAATTACTACCTAATTGTGCGTTATGCATTAGGTAAAAAAAAGAAAACTTTCCTCTATAATGCCTCTAGTCTAGCTCTTGTTTTCCTATTTCATTTCCTTATGTTTTCCTCCTCTTTCTCCCAATTATTTTCTAACTCTTCTTATATTTCTAGATCACCTAAAATTGATCACATTGTAACACAATAACAAATGTGAGGATAAGATTACGAAGAAATTATATTGTGGTGAAGAAATTAATAGAGCTAATTTTATATAAAAAAAAATTATCTTATTGTTTTCTATCTAAATATTGCATCATAAATATAAATCATAGCATTAAAGATTGAAAGAAAAGCCAAAAGCATCAAGAAAGAAAAAAAAAAAAGAAGTGTCATAATCTATTTTTAAACTTATGTAATCAAATATTTTAGAGTTTTAACATTATTTTTTATTCTAAAGTATGTAATCTTCAAAAGAATTATTAGAAGATTATACTTAAAAAATATCTAAATATAGAGAATTCAATGCTTACTAGGAGTCAAAATTTATAGATTTCTTTCTACATTAGTCTTTAAAATTTAAAAATTAAAGAGATAGAGATCTTATTTTCATTATTTTGAACTTATGTAGTCAAATATTATAGAGTTTTAATATTATTTTCTTTATGTTATCTATAAAAAAAACTATTATAAGATTAGACTTAAAGAATATCTAAATTTAGAGAATTGAATACTTATTAGAAGTTAAAGTTTAGAGATTTCTTTTCTTCATTAGTCTTTAAAATTTAAAAATTTAATTACTACTTAAGTAATTAAAGAGATAAAAATCTTCTTTTCAAAAAGTAAATATATAATTATATAATTATATTTAAGAAGATGTTATTAGTTTCTACCTTAATTATTAAAAGTAAAAATATTGATTATGCGTTAATTATCAATAACTATTTTGCAATCTCTATTTAATTTAGGGATTTCGTTGCCATCTTTAACGGTTATGATGGTTCCTCTTTCACTTTAAAAGAGGATGTCGGGCTACAAGAGAAGAGGGAGAGAAAGAAAATTCACAACTATCTGAAATCACCTTATCAGACATGGATTAAGAAGGATGTTTTCTTGGTTTTAGATAGATGTAAAGGGTAACTGTCACTGGCAAGGAATGTGAACACTACACTTGAACATACTTATTTTTATTTGTGTTAAGAATATAAATTCTTACAATACCCCGACTCCTTATGCAGGCATGGATTGTTACAGTTCTTATCTAATCATTTCAAATAAGAGGATCGAAGCACTCAGCTCCTCTACATGATCCACTCAATGGAACAAGAGGTTTAATGCTTAATATCTTATATATTTTTGTTAGTACATAATATATATCGATGTATATATATCAATGTATATATATCAATGTCGTTGATTGATTCGCATTCGATTTTTGTTAAAGGGATATGGTAGATCACTTTCTTGCAGTAGTGTATGAAATCAAAGGAGATTTTGGTTGCGGTCCTAATATTTCTATGATTTGCTTTCCACCTTCATGGCTGAATCGGAAATCACCTTATCAGGCATGAATAAACCTTTGTATTTGTACATAATATATATCTGGATATAGATTTGAGTAGTTATTAACCATATTTGATTAATTGATGAGTTTTAGTTATTTGGTCTTCTTATCTTAATTTGCAAGGAAAAAATATCTGATGTAGATTTTCCTATGATTTGTGCACTTTGCATCTAGATTAAAAGAGACTCCTCAAGGTATATAAGTAATACTAATCATCACAGCTCAAAACTCTTTAATTTGGAATATTTATGTGTGTTATTATTGATCTTATAATATATATTTAATAATAAAAATTCTCAAATATAATTTTTGCTTTTAGAAATTCGTACATTTTAATAGTTAAATGCTATATCATGATATGTATAGTTGATTTGAACTCATACTCTTATAGATAAGGATAAAAGTACTTAAATATCAACCAAAAAGATAAATAATTATTAATTTAATTAACTATATATGTGTATACTTAATTAATTAAATAATTAGTTTAATAGTCAATGTGTTTATTCTTTTACAAGAGATTATAAGCTTGAGGCAGATTATATTTTTATGTGTGTCATCATTTGAAAGTTATTTGTATTGTACTGTAATTACTATATATAACTTGACTAATCTCGAGTCAAACTATATTTTTATGTGTATTCTTACTTGGAGATTATTTGCATTGTGTTATGATTGATGATAGATGTACCCAGTTTTTATTTTTTAAAAAATAATTAGCTGATATTAATTGCAACCTTTACGCTTGTCATGGCATTGAAATGTAAGGAATTCGCAAAGACATTTCATAAAAAGAGTAAGGAAGGGTAAGCTTTTATATGTAATTGATGTCATAAATCAATTAGTAGTCTTTACATATTCATGTAATAAATGAACATTATACTTATTTTTTATTACAGATATTACTAATATATCTCTTTACTGAGGTTTTTTTTTTTTTTTTAATTTCCTTTTTTGAGAAAAAAAAAAGTGCATGGAAGCATTAGATGCAATCAAACATGAATTCTCATTAGTGAAGGAAAAAATGAAAATCCTTCTTAAGGTAATATTTTATTTTATATATTTTGAAAAATTTTATTTTCATATATATCTTTTTTTTTTGGACTTGGTGAAAATTTTAATTAAATTTAAATTTGCATACTTATACAACATGAGTTTTGTTTCATTGAAAATCTGTTTTTCCCATTGCATAATTATAGCTATTGATAATTATAATGAATTATAATAATATGATAATAGTTAAAATTCTTATGTTCTATTTAAAATTTATGAGTTTAACTTCTATTAAAATTGTAAAATATTTTATACTGTATAAGTCTGTAAATTTAAATTCAATTAAAATTTTTACGAAATCTATAGGAGAAAAACGTATATATGAAAATAAATTTTATAAAATATATAAAATAGAATATTACTCCAGAAAGGATTTTTATTTTTTCCTTCATTACTGAGAATTCATGTTTGGTTGCATTCACTGCCTATGCACCTTTATAAAAAAAAAATTTAAAAATTTTTAAGAAAAACTCAGTAAAGAAATATATAAATAATATGTACAATAAAAAATAAGTATAAAATTTATTTACTATATTCACTAATTGATCTAATTTATGACATCATCAATTATGTATGAAAGTTTATCCTTCCTTACTTTTTTCATCATATGCCTTGACAAGTGTATATATATATATATAAACATATAATTCATACATATGATGGTGTATGAGCAATCATATCTGGCATCAATAGGCATGAAATTCATTTGTGATCAATGGTTGTGTTTACTCACTGAGTTCTGTCCTGGTGTCAATCTTCACGTCCTCCGTCAAAGGCAGCTGGATAAATGCTTCAATGAAGTTGCTGCCTGGTATGTATGTACAACAGCATTAATTATTTGTATCTATAAAAATATATTATATGATTATACGAATCGTTAATTTATTATTATGATATTCACTACAATTAGCATTGCGATATATGTACATACATTATCTATATACACACGCACACACATATACATATATATAGATAAATTGATAAGGTTATATATATATATATATATATATATAGACACACACACATTATATATTTATATAATTCCCAATTATAAGTATCTTCTTTGAAGTTTCTAACCTTTCCCCTTTGCACCTTCTTGATTCTATTATATTTCTGCATAAATATATATATCTATATATAGATACCATCTTCATTTTCATCTTTATTAATTAATAAAATCTTCTTTTTATATTTTAATATGGTCCCAAAATGTTAAAGTATAAGAGCCAAATTCAAATATTAAAGAATTTGGTTTACAAGTTCACGAACCTGTCTAAATATTAATAAATTAAATATATTATATATCTTTAGTAATCCGGGTAATATCACAAGAGAAAAATATATTTCAATAGTATATTAAAGAGAATAAAGTATTAAAATTTTCAACAAGCTATTTGCATAACTTAGCAAACTTAATTTGATATATTTCGAACTTATTTAAATTTATTGATTTATTTTTTAAAATAGATTTGTGACCTTCCCTTTTTTCCACAGGTTTTATGCATCTGAAGTCATAGTGGCCATAGAATATTTACACAAAATGGGGATAGTTTAGCGTGATTTGAAGTCAAAAACTTGTTATTAAGATTCGACGACCACATTTCGTTGACTGACTTCGATCTCTCATGAAAAGACAATAATTCCACATTAACAATCCACATAATTTCTAATCAAAATGCATCATCAATCACAAAAACAAGTTGTTATCCTGATGATCAACCCAACTTTTCTAATTCCTCATGCATTCAACCCAATTCTATCACACCTGCAGTAGCCTCCTGCTTACACCTTAGGCAACTCAAATAGAAAAAAAAGTCAACACATCACACGGCTGTCGAAATCATCACAAAGCCAATCAATGTCTGATCAATGTCTTTTATTAGGACCCATGAGTACTTAGCACAAAAAAAATGTGTTTGGTGAAGGGCATGGAAACACAATTGATTGGTGGACACTAAGGATATTCATATTCGAAATGTTATATGGGACGACGCCGTGTAAGGGAGTTGACTAGGAGTTGCCCCTGGCAAATATTGTGGCATGAGCACTTGAGTTTCCCAAAGAAGCCATGGTTTTGGAGTCAGTAAAGGATTTGATCACATAGTTATTAATCAAGGACCCTACTAGGCAAATGGGGTCCACAATGGGTACAATGGCAATCAAACGACACCAATTTTTTGATGAGCTTAATTGGGCACTTTTGAGATGTATAAAATCACGAGTTGTTCCTTGTCCTGTATGTTGTAAGGAGTTTGTTGCATTTAATAGTATTATAGAGAGTTCAATAGAGTATTGCTAGGAAGCAAGAAATTTATTCTTTAATTTACATGATATATATTTTTTTAATGTATATCTAATTTTCATAACTAAACAAAAGTGTGATTCAAGTAATTTATACATTGGGGCAAGAAATGTTAATGATATTCATGTTAAAAAGGTTCAATATTTATAAAAATATATAATTAAGGATTTTCTGGATCATTTTGTCTAATAAATGATATAGCATTTTCAGTTGTTCTCAATTAATGTCTTTACTTAACCATCTAAAAGTAATATTAATTTCTCTAACATGTGGTATAAGAGGTAGTAATACTCTTTTTATGGTATTACTTGGATAAAACCAAAATGTATTGCATCAAGGTCCTGATAATATCAAGCAAGATACTCATGGGTCCTTGTGTAGTGCTTGATTACTGGCTTACCTAATTTGGGATAAACAATGTTAAGGTTCAGGGGTAGTTGAGGATAAGGAAATTTTTGGCTTCTAGAGCTACTTTGAGATACCTATGAGATTACAAGATAGCTTTGCCAAAAGGTTATATAGGGTTTTAAAATTGCTCTCGCATTCTAGACCTATCGTAAGACAACTATGAGGTTTCGAGCATGTATTTGGTCATAATAATGCTCTAAAACTGTGGTATTATATCTAAATCTTAAGGATTTAGTCTTTTCTTTTTTTTCTTAATATTATGTTGCACTAAGGTACAAATTCTTGTTCCTAAAATTTAATTTAGTTTAGATTTTGTTTTACTTAGTTATATGGTAAATTTTGTACCAAGTATAAATTCTATACTTCATGAATATTTCTCTAAGTTTACATTTATACTTGAGGATGTTTAAGCTTTCATTTTGCATTTTGTTTCCTTTCTTAGTTGGATCAAAAGTATAATAAGAATAATTCATAACTTATCTAGAGATGAGTACGGACTTCTGAAAGATAGATAATTGTTCATGAACATCCTCAACTTTTGCTTCATTTACTTGAGCATGATGGTTTTTATTGTTAATGAATAATGATTTTATCTTAAAAGAAATAATGTTATATTGGATGCCATTTCATTGACTTTCGTTATATAAGTTGATTCAGTGTTAAAAACATATACTATTAAATTTATAGTTCAATCAAATAATAAAATAGAACGTAATTTGAATGAGTTATTTAATATTATAATAAATAATTGAATTGAATTATGTATATTTATTGTTAAAATATAGTATTTAATGACCAATTATGAGAACTGACACTTACGGAATAATGAGAGGCAATTGATGGTGACTATAATGAAATGCAACCAACACAAAAATAAAAGCTTTGGTATCTTGCAACAAAGTAGATCACATTTTCTTTAGGTTTTAAGGCAAAAATGACTAATTTTTTTTTTAATTTTTTTCGGTATACCTTTTTGTTGATACAAATTAAACAACTTTTTTTTTCAAGTAAAGAAATTGATAGGGTGGGCACAAAATGGACACATGAGTTCCTATATTTGTTGCATATTACCTAGCAACATTTCAATCGCTAAAATTATATCATCTATTGTCTAATTTCTAGCTATAATAGGACCATTTTTAAAGGTACCAGGTAAAAATTTTATACTCGATGAATATTTTTTTAAAGTTTGGGTTGTTACTGGAGGATGTTTAAGCTTTCATTCCATATTTTATTTCTTTTCTTCTTAGTTAGATTTAAAAAATTAATCGAATAGTACATAACATAGCTAGAAATGTAGTAAGGACTATTGAAAGATATATATTTACTCCTAAGCCTAAGTTTTGGGTTGACTTGGTTGAGCAAAATGGTTTTTACTATTAATGGATGATGATTGTTGCTTTTAAAAAAAGTAAATATTGAAATGGATGTTATTATATTGACTTACATTATATAAACTAATACCGTACTATAAAGAAATATAGTTTGATTTAAAAGTAACTTTCATTCAACATTTTCTTTCTCTTCTTCTTAATTGGATGTAAATGTGTAATCATATAGTATATAACATAGCCAGAGATGTAATAAGGACTTTTAAAAGATATATAGTTGTTCATGAGTCATAGTTTTTTGTTCACTTGTTTAAGAAGAATGGTTTTTATCTATGATTTTTTTTAAAAAGGAAAAAGTAAATGTTGTATTGGATATTATTGTACTGACTTACTTTGTTTGCTGAGATACAATGCTTGAAAGAAATACAACTAAATTTATTATTTAAATTAAAAAAAATTAATTCCATAAAATTGAGCGAATCAAGTAACGTAAATTTACTATTTAAAATACAGTATTTAACGACATATAAGGAAAATTGATACTTCAATGAATAATGAGAGGTGATGGGTGATGACTGCAATGAGATGCAACTGACAAAGAGAGAGAAGTTTTGGTGTCTTGCAACAAAAGAGAATGAATTTTCTTTAGATTTTAGAACATAAAGATAAACTATTTTATTTCCGATTTCTTTTGTACTTCTTTTTGTCACTATAAAAGTTAAATAATTTTTTTTTCAAATAAAGAAATGGATAGGTTGTGCATAAAATGGATAAGTGGCTTCCTCTATTTGCCACAAATTTACATTGCGACACTTTTACTTTTTATGACAATATAAATTCGTTGGTAAAATTTTATCATCTATTGTCTAATTTTTAGCAGTAATTAACTATTTTCAATGGTGCCAATATAATGCCTTTTATCAGTTGAAGTAATTTATTTGGAGAAAAACCATCTTTGTTATTTATAAAATATTAAAATAGATTAAATTAAGCTTTTTTTAAAAAAAAAATATAGTTTTTCTCATAAAACTGTTGGCAAGATTAATTAAAACTCGGAACACAAAATTCAAAATTATGCAGGTTCATTAATGCATACAATATTGATAACCTAACTATTAATCACTAGATTATTAGTAATCTATTATAAATACTAAACTTATTATAATCTCCGCTGCTTCAGTGAACACTATAGATTAAAAAAAAAAAAAACAATCTCCTCCTCTCACCAAAACCATTTTTCTCTTCTCCAATCATTTCGGATAGGATGGATTAAAGCACACAGCTCCTTGACATGATCCACTTGATAGAACAAGATGTTTAATGCTTAATATCTTATCTATTTTTCACTTATCTGTTTAACGATCATGTATATCTATCAATATCGTTGATTGATTTGCATTCAATTTTTGTTAAAGAGTATGGTTGATCACTTTTTTGGAATAGCATCTAAAATGAAAGGAGCACCTTATTACAGTCCTAATTATTTTGCTGATATGCTTTCCACCTTCATAACTGAATCTGAACTCACCTTATCAGACATGGCTAAAGCTTTGTATGTTACACAATATATATCTTGATATAGATCTAAGTAGTTATTAACCACGTTTGATTAGTTAATGGATTTTAATTATTTAGTCTTCTTCTCTTAATTTGGAGGGACAATGTATCTGATGTAGATTTTCCTAACATTTATGAACTTTGTTTCAAGATCAAAGGAGCCTCCTCAAGGTAGATAATTAATATTAATCATCACAACTCAAAACTCTTTAAGTTGGAGTATTTATGTACGTTATTATTGATCTTATAATACGTATTTAATAATAAAAATTCTCAAGTACAATTTTTGTTTGTAAAAATTCATACATTTTAAAAGTTAAATGATATATCATGAGATGTGTAATCTGATTTGAACTCATACTCTTATAGATAAGGAAAAAAGTATATAGATATCTTCCTAATAGATAAATAATTAATAATTTAATTAACCAAATATCTATTAGCTGAATATATATATTTGATTGGTATATGTGTATACTTAATTAATTAATTAATTAATTAGTTTAATAGTTGATGCATTTCTTCTTTTATAAGAGATCATAAGTTCGAGTCAGATTATACTTTTGTGTGTGTTATCATTTGAAAGTTACTTGTATTGAATTGCAAGTAGTGTATATTCCATAATTAATCTCGAGTGAAACTATACTTTTGCGTGTATTCTTACTTGAAGGTTATTCGTATTGCGTTATGATTGATGTATATACTTAATCAATAGATTTACATAATTTTTATTTAAAAAATAATAAGCTTATTTTAATTGCACCCTGGTGCTTGTCAAATGACACTGAAATGTGAGGAATTCATCAACGTATATGATGAAGAGAGTAAGGAAGGATAAGCTTTCATACATAATTGACGTCGCAAATCAATAAGCATATCTCTTTATTGTTTTTTTTTTCTTAATTTTTTTTAATTTCTTTTTTTTAAAAAAGGTGTGTAGCGACATTGGATGCAATCAAAAATGAATTCACATTGATGGAGGAAAAAACAAAAATCCTTCTTAAGGTAATATTTTATTTTATGTATTTTGCAAAATTTTATTTTCATGTATATTTTTTTCTCTTATGGATTTTATGAAAATTTTAACTGTATTTAAATTTGTAGAATTATACAGTATGAGTTTTACTCAATTGAAAACCTATTTTGCTGACTGCATAATTATAGCTATTAACAATTATAATGAATTATAACAATATCGTAGTAGTTAAAACTTTTGTGTTTTATTTAACATTTACGAGTTTAAGTTTCACTAAAGACGTAAAGTTTACATTTTAATAAGAAGTAAAACTATTTTTTTAAAATATTAAACATTGTTGATTTTGATTTTAAAATCTTTATTATTATTATTATTATTATTATTATTATTATTGTTATTATTATTATTATTATTATTACTTTTAACTGAATGGGGTATATATGTTGATGCAATTGGAAACAAGCACCACCCATTGCAAGCCCAAGCGCACTCCTTTAAATTAACACAAATTTGGGAGACTCATGGGTCCTTGTGTAGTGCTTCAGGCCTGCTTACCTAATTTGGGATAAACAATGCTAAGGTTCAAGGGTAGTTGAGGATAAGAAAACTTTTGGCTTCTAGAGTTATTTTGAGATACCTATGAGGTTACAAGATAGCTTTGCCAAAAGGTTGTGTAGGGTTTTAAAATTGTTCTCGTGTCCTAGACCTATCTTAAGACAACTATGACGTTTCCATGTATTACGTCTTAATAATGCTCTAAACCTGTAGTGCTACATCTAAATCTTAAGGTTTTAGTCTTTTTTTCTTTTTAATGTTACGTCGCACTAAGGGGCAAGTTTTTTATCCTAAAATTTAATCTAGTATAGATTTTATTTTACTTAGTTATATAGCAAATTTTGTACCAAGTACAAATTTTATACTTTGTGAATATTTCTCTGAGTTTAGGTTATTACTTGAGGATGTTTAAGCTTTCATTCTGCATTTTCTTTCCTTTCTTCTTAGTTGGATTGAAAATTATTAGAAAAATAATACATTGCTTAACTAGAGATGAGTAAGGACTTCTGAAAGATAGATAACTAACTATTCATGAACCTCCTCAATTTTTGCTTTAGTTACTTGAGCATGATGTTTTTTATTGTTAATGAATAATTATTTTTCCTTAAAAAAATCATAGTTGATTCAGTACTAAAAACAAGTACTACTAAATTTATAGTTCAATCAAATAATAAAATAGAACCTAATTTGAATGAATTATTTAACTTTATAATAATAAGTGAATTAAATTATGTATATTTATTATTTAAAATATAGTATTTGACGACCACTTATGAGAATTCACGCTTTAGTGAATAATTAGAGGCAATTGATGGTGACTATAATGAAATGCAACCAACATAAAGATAAAAGCTTTGGTATTTGCAACAAAGTAGATCGCATTTTCTTTAGGTTTTAAGAAAAAGTTGAACTTTTTTTTAAAAAAATTTGTTTGTACTTCGTCTTGTTGATACAATAGTTAAACAACTTTTTTTTCCAAGTAAAGAAATAGAGAGGGTGGGCACGAAATGGACACATGAGTTCCTTTATTTGTTGCATATTACCTAGTAACATTTCAACTTTTGTGACAATCTGAATCAACCACTAAAATTATATCGTCTATAATCTAATTTCTACCTGTAATAGGACCCTTATTAAAGGTACTAGATATAAATTTTATACTTGATGAATATTTTTCTAAAGTTTTGGTTGTTACTTGAGGATGTTTAAGCTTTCATTCTATATTTTATTTCTTTTCCTCTTAGTTAGATTTAAAAGTTTAATCGAATAATATATAACTTACCTAGAAATGTAGTAAGGACTATTGAAAGATTTATATTTATTCATGAGCCTAAGTTTTTTGTTGACTTGCTTGAGCAAAATTGTAACGACCCACTTTCTTCGTGGAGAAATGAGTGTTACTCCACACATATAGCTTGATAAATTTACACAGCAATAAATAAAAACCTAATATTCTATCATCCCTATATGGAATTACAAGACATAAGGCTTACAAGATTCTTTACATAACATCGATATCATATAATTAACTGACTTTACAAAATGAACTCTGACTGTTACTAAAGATTCTTCAAAGTCTTCCTTCGACCTTGAACTTACTCTTGATCTGGACTAATCTGCATTAGGAGGTGTGAATTGGGGTGAACTTCACGGACTCAGTAAAGAAAAAGAGTAATGCCTATAACAAAGACATGTACACACTCAATCACCAAATTTTTTAAATCAGTTCATTCAGTAAACATTCAGAATTTCTTATTTCAGTATCATAACTCAGGGCATAATAGTTCCATAAATAGCATAATTCAATATTCAGTATCATAATTTAAATAATAAGCAGTTCAGTAGATATCAATTCAATATTTCAGTATCGTAAACTTCACTCATGACTTCCTATTAACTTATGTTTTATTAAAAATAGTTTCACTGTGCGATGTCGTTTCAGTCGGCATCAACAAAGGCAATAAGGATCTTCTCTACCACGTGAATACGTTACAGTTCAGTTCACAGTTTGTAGTACACAGTATACAGTTTACAGTTCTTATCGCTTCACCATGTCTAGCTGAAGCCGTATCCACGGGTAGGGTTCACCACAGTCACATGCCAAAAGGCTACACACACACACACACCCCTCGGTGATACTGGTTAAATGAATTTTTCGTCTTTTAAAGATTCTTATATTATTCTTTTACTGATTAGGTTTGCTACTAGATGACCTACTTAAACATGCACCTACTTACATATCATATATATTATGCATCAAGAAGCCTACATAATAAGCACAATACATACACTTTATATGCATAGTTATGGACTCAAATAAGTATATATATAAACACACAATACATATAACATAAGTATACTTGTATGTTCACACAAGTCATATATGTATTCCATAAGCAGACACATACAAATTGTTCACTAATACGTACACTCGTTGCACAACCTACAATTATACATTTATATATATAGATATATATGTGTCACGCACATTTATAACTCGATAACTAGCATGCATAAAATCTGCATATACATACAAGTAACTATGAATACACAATTATACATCATACACAATATCAAGTAAGTTTCCAATCATATGCAATTGTGCACTTACGAATATGATGAGTTAACAGAATCTGTAGTAAAAAATGTGAACAGTTAGTAAAGTCTATAAACAAGACATCTCAACAAAAAATAAGGTTCCATAAAAATATGGGGGCCTCTGAATGAGACTAACCCAATCCCTTAACTATAGTCGAATTGGATAAAAACATCAGAATCCTTATTGACTCGGGTCTACACTTTCCTTAAAATCTTCACTATCACTTGGTTAATTTCCTCGTTCACAAATACATAACATGTGTATTAAATGATGAGAGATTTTTAGAAACAAACCCAACAAAACTAGTTTTACCTTGGCATGCAATCCCGCTCACCGGAGTCACCACGCGTCACCACGCGTGTGCTCCTGATTCACCACGCGCCGCTAGTAGAGTGTCACCCACCACCTCATGCGCGGCCACTAGAACCTACATGCACTACTAGAACCAGTCACGAACTACTACCTTTGGGTTAGAGATTGCCACAGAACCATTCATGCATCCAACTCCAGCATGAATCTTGTGGAATCAGGTTGGGAACGCACCACAGATCACGAAGTCGCACCTGAGCGTCATGCGAGTTTCTTTCTCACACCGCACACTATTGCACTATTTATTTTTTTTGCTTCTTATTTTCAGTGCATATGGACTAGTCTCTCAAATTCGGCATTTAGTTCTGCGCAGCGGATGACCCTTTTCGCTGCACGCCGGTCTTCTTCTCCAACTTATTTTCTCTCTCTATATGCGACTCTCTTTCTCCTCACGCACAAGATCTCTCCTCTCCATGGTTCTCTCTCTCACTATTTTTATAGTCAGAGAGAGGAGAGCACGATATAGCTTTCCTCCTCTTTCTTCGGTGGACGGAAGAGGCATACACGCCTCTTCTTCCTCTTCTTCTTTGGTGGCCAGAGGTGTACACACCTTCAGTTGTCCTCATATTAATTTTCTTTTTCTGTCACCAAAACGATGTTGTTTTGATGCTCTCAAAACAACGTCATTTCACATGCCTGTATTTTTCCTTTCTTCATGTCAAAACGGTGTCGTTTTTGGGATTTCCCAAAACGATGCAGTTTTGGCTCTTCCTGATTCTAAGAAGTAGGTGGGCTGGGTTTGTTTCTCTTGGGCCAAGTTTTTACAAAAATGGCTTTTACTATTTATGGATGATGACATTTTCTTGAAAAAAAGTAAATGTTGTAATCCTTATTATTATATTGACTTACATTACATAAACTAATACCGTACTATAAAGAAATATGTCTAATTTTGTAGGTCAATGAAAGTATAAATGATTTATCTAAAAAATATTAAACCTTGATAAATTTATATTTAATTAAATTGTAAAATTTTAAAATAATTTTTAAGAAATAAAAATTAATTTTATGTAAAATTAGAATAAAAATTTTAAATTCAATCAATTTTTATTATTTTCTAATTCGTTTCATCTCGTAATTAAATGAAATAGGAATTTTCTTATCACCTTAATCAATAAACTGGAATTCACTTATATTTTCTTACGATTTGATAATTGATACAAACCCAATAAAAGTAACTATAGTTTTTTAACTTTTCTTATCGTTAGATCTTTTTGAGAACTACACACACAAACGCACAGATATATATATATGTGTGTGCGTGTGTTTAATAAATTTAAAGGGCTATTATAACTTGATGTAATGCCAAAACACTATAAAGTTTTCAGTAGAATTTATAATAAGAAGTGGATATGATGATGATGATTGTCATATCGTACATAAGAATCAGTAAATAGATATATATATATGAGAAAAAAAATACATATTTTGGTTATGATAAATAAAAATTGAAAAATAAAGGAAATAAAAATTATAATATTTTGTTTGGTTTAAATTTATAAATGAAAAATAATTATTAATATTAGTTATTAATATAATGATGAGTTAGCTACTGAGAATTAAAATAGAATTTTTTTAAAAAATTAATCATTTCCTCTTTCCTCTTTCGGGAAGAGTTCTTATGTGAAAAAAGATTTATTATTCATGAACGATAGCATAATTAATAAGAAAAATATTTTAGTATAAAATACAAGTCTATTTCTTCTTCTTTAATATTTATGTTAATAAATAATATAAGAAAAATGCTAATTCAGATTTTTTTGCTTATTATAATTATTCTAATTAAAAGAATCTAGTCTTTACAGAATATTATTTTCGTTTGGATATGTCATGACTCTTTAGGACAAAATGCAATTTCATTACTATCTCTCTACCAACGCAGTCATAAGCTAAATCTTTTGATTATATTGAATCAAATATTATAAATAAATCATCATTAATCCATATAATTACATCTAAAAATTGATAAATTTTACATTTTAATAAGATTTAAACTTGTTGTCTTCAAGAAAAATGTAAGAATCTTAACTGTTCAAACACTATGTTTATGATAATTTATGAAAATTCTTAAAAACTTCATTGTAGTGTGTGCTTAATTTTGATAAATAAACAATTGTCACAAACTTTAATGGGCGCATTTTTGGATCTTGATATCACAAACTTTAGTGGCTATTTTCTCTTTTGCAATGATATCATCCTATGTTTACCTTATAAATTGTTAGCTCCTCTACTCTATCCTATCTTATTGCTACATTTCTCTATTGCTCTCCCTTTTATCTCTTTTCTATCACTTTCACTTTTCCCCAAATTTTCTTGAAAGATTTCAAACTTTTACTTTTCTAGTTGTGGAAATTAATAAAATATATGATCTACAGCTAAGCTTATTGTATCATGCAATTAACATGTCAAAAATCTCTTTTCTATACTCACCTTATCTGATTGACCTAGTGCACACCTCAATCCTTATAATGTATCCTCAAACATCAATTCCTATTTGTATAAAAAGTAAATGTTTGAGGTAAATTCTACTATCTTTTCTAGCAAGATACTTTTACGTGAAACTATTAAATGTCAATGATTCATCCCGACCAACAGCAACAAAATTTACAATTTTTTGAAACAATACCCTTTAGTTTGTAATTATCTCAGCAAAATAAGTTTAAGTTTCAAATCAAAAAATTAAAAATTAGGTCGAGATTTGGACCTACTGTAGTTCCCTCAACTAAGTGAATCTAATAATCATGAAATGTTTCTTTTGCCTAAAAACATAATAAGAACATTTAGATTTAACTCAATTTAATCATGACATCACCATCAACATAAAAATAAGTTAGAGTTTAAATTTGTTTTCCATGAAAAAGGAATACTTATAACAACCTACAGAGAATTTATTGGTATTGATTTTTAGAAGCTTTCATCCATCCCATCTGCCCAACAAAAGAAAACATAATTACTTTATAATATTGTTATTGAAAGCGATTAAAATAGATAAAATACTAACAATGAAAAATTAAATATTGAAATGAACTTTTATAAATTAAATAAAGGATAATAATTACTTTAGTTAAGTTACAGTAATTAAAAAAATATATAAATCTTATTTTATTCTTAATTAATTTAAAATTGAACTGAATTTGTTAAAAAGAAACTGTATTTGTTACAATAGCAAAATATTCGAGAGTAATGTTATTCATTTACTAGAACTATTCAAATTAAAAGATTAAGGAACTAAAAAAATAAATAAGAATCAAATTAAATAAGTTGTAAGAAGCAAGAGTACCTTAATTTAAAGGAGTGTGTTTGCGCTTGAGATGGGTGGTGCTACCTTCTAAATGCCTCACCAGACATACCCATTTCAGCGAATAATAATAATAATATTTTTATTATTATTCTTCTTCTTTTAAAATTAAAATCTACAATGTTTAATAATTTTTAAAAAATAGTTTTATTTTTTATTAAGATATAAACTTTACATCTTTAGTGAAACTTAAACTCGTAAATAATAAATAAAAAACAAAAATTTTAGCTACTACCATATTGTTATAATTCATTATAATTGTTAATAGCTATAATTATGAGCCAAGAAAACAGATTTTCAATATATATGCAAATAAAGGAAGCCACTTGTCCATTTCATGCAAAATCTATTCATTTCTTTGGAAAGAAATTATTTAACTTTTATATTGGCAAAATAAATACATAAGAAGCTAGAAATAAAATTGTTCATCTTTATGTACTCAAACCTAAAGAAAATTTGATCTCTTCTATTATAAGACATCAAAGCTTCTATCTTTGTATTAGGTACATCTCATTACAGTCGCCATCAATCACCTCTCATTATTTATTAAAGCATCAGTTCTCTTGATCAATTGTCAAAACACTATATTTTTAACAGTAAATGTACGTCATTTGATTCATTCGTTTGTATGAGATTAAATAATTCATTCAAGTTAAGTTCTACTTTCTTATTTAATTGACCTACAAAATTTGTCTTATTTCTTTCTAGTACGGTGTTACTTTATACAATGTAAGTCAATACAATAACAACGATTACATTTACATTTTTTTAAGAAAATGTCATCATCCATAAACAGTAAAAACAGTTTTGCTCAAGCAAGTCAACAAAAAACTTAGGCTCATGTAGAAATATATATCTTTCAATAGTCCTTACTACATTTCTAGCTAAGTTATGTTCTATTCGATTAAACTTTTAAGTTAAGAAGAAAAAAAAAGAAAATACAGAATGAAAGCTTAAACATCCTTAAATACAACTCAAAGTTTAGAAAAATATTCATCAATTATAAAATTTGTATATGGTACCTTTGATAAGGATCTTTGTCATGCCCTGATACTCGATATGAGGCACAATTCCTGCTCAAGCCATTCCATGCTGTGGGCCCATAAAATATATACATGCGTGGATAAAAAAATATAATACAACCTACCATCTCATGTGATATGTACAGTAACTATATATACAAAACATGAACTTAGAATTTAGAGTCTAACAAAATAAAATAAAACTCTTCAAACATATGCACAAAATATATAAAAACAAGAACTTTTTTACAGGTTCTACTCGTCTGGCAATGATGCTAACTCTTTATTCTCTCTGAAAAATATCAGGACAAAATTTAATGTGTAATGACCTCGAAAATATCCGAAGGAAATAAATTATAAATTAAGTGCGGAAGCGTAGTAAATGTTCAAGGTTTACATTCCCTACACAATAACTTAAAGAAAAAATTAAATATCTTAAAATAATTGCAAGAAATAAGGAAATAAAAGGAAAATAAAGAAAAGTAGCATCTATTCGCAATCCTCTTGTGGTTCAAGCTCTGTAACTTGGTTCTCTTGATCTAAAATGGTTAAATAAGGAATGGACTACACTAGTCCAGTAAGGACATCACACTATATCACCGATAAAAAAATAAAGGTTGGTAGAAAATTAAAAATCACTAATGGAGCACTAAATTTAGCAAATTCATTTATCAATCATAAAACCATTTACCCTCCACTTATCGTAATGGAATTTAAAAAAATAACCTATACAGACAATAACATTATATAGATCATGATTTCATATATAATCAGCAACATAGCACATATATAATTATATATCCATCATCAATAAATCAAATAATAACTGTCACTCTTTTTACCAGCCTGCTGGCATCCATAGAGGTTCATAGGGAACCCTTTCCTTTAACATTCTTCATTATAGGCTGTCCCCATACCCCGTCCGGTATGAGCACCAAATTATAAAACCTCAATACCCTGTCTGGTATGAGGGTGAAGCAGGCCGTCCCATACCCCGTTCAGTATGTGTGCCAAATTATCAAGTCTCGATACCCCATCTAGCATGAGACAACGTTCACAGTAGGGTTCCCTACGTACCTAGTCTGTCCACCATCTCCCAGGATATCCAGTAAGGCTGCCGTTTCATCCATTCACTTAATCACACAATTTTTACCGTTAAACCTTCTTTTTTTTCCAATTCAACCGTAAACACATAGAATAAACCATACATGCATTCAAAGCCATAAAATAAATTAATAAGATGCCATCATGTATATAAACTGTAAAAACAATCAATAAACAACAGTAGATAATTTTCGGTCCTGGCTCCATTAGTAATATGCAATTAATATGCGCATTTTCTAAATTCGCACAAAATACCAGATTATTATTTATTTATACTTCAATCTATGATAGGGAATAGGGTGAGGGATCTTTACTCAATTTTATGCCCAAAAAGCTAAGCTGTTTGACTGCGCATACAGGCGATTCTCAAGCTCCTTAAATTTTTCTTAGGGAATTAAAACGCGCTAATAGTACCTATAAATGTCCCAAACAAACCATAAATCAGTCCCAGGGACAACATGGCAAATTTCAAAATTTCGGCACAGCAGCTCTGCTATGCTCTAGTGACGGTGCTGCCACGCGCAGCGGTAGTCCACCTTGGGTTGGCTATTTTTTGCCGAATTTGCATCAATCCCGATGAGAAAACACATTAAGCGGCCTCGGTTGGTCGAAAAAAGTTAAAAAATTGAAACTTACCGACGGTGGTGAACTCCGGTGAAGCGGCTCCTCAAGTTCACGGTACAATTGGGTGTTTTCCTCCGATCAACCTGTAGAGAAGGACACGGTTATCACAATAGTGGAAAAATTATACAGAACAGGAATCAGGAAGGGCCCCATCGGAGGTGTTTTGTGAAATTCCCCATGACAGTGCTGCCGGGCTTCGCCTATATTTTTTGACCAATTAGCCGGTCCTTTTGCTTCGATTTAGCCATGGGTGTGTCTAGATTTGAATTCTGAGCAAAAGAAGAAATTTTTACCCTTTTTGGCCATCAGAAAGGGCTCCGATGCGGCGGCAGATGGCGGTGGTCTCCTTCCCGGCAGCCGACTCTTCTTCTCCGGCGAGGGGGTATGGTGGCTAGGGTTAGTGTTTGGTGTGGATAGGAGTTATTTATATCTATCTGCTTTTCATATGGGCCGTCTATCGCGTTTGATCTATACCGTCTGATCGTTATTAAATACGAAGTGAATCTAGGCTGTTCATCGCAATCCAATTTGGGCCATCCATCGCGATCAAATATGGGTCATCCGATCGCGTTCAAATCTGATCATCCAATCGTGTTTGGGGAGGGAATGCATCTAGGCCGTCCGTGCGCGCAGGAACGGATTTGTGTCATTCGATCATGGGCATGCGGATCGCCCGCGTGGCCTCCCGCGTAGAATCGTGTGAGCGTCCGCTGGCACGCAGGACATCCTGATTCATTGGGCCTGCTAATCGGGCATCTGATGTATCAAAACTTTTTTAAATTGTATTTTGACCCTTAGTTTTTAATTTTTCTTTCAAAAATACCCCTAGAACCCAAATTTTCACCAATTTTCCCCAAAATTGTTTTCAATTTCATCCTCTTTCAATTTTTACTTCATTTTTACTCTAAATTAAATTTAATAAAATTTAAAAAATTATATTTATTAATTTTAAATTACATTTCAATTTCATTTTACGGTGTTACAACTCTCCCCCCTAAAAAAAATTCTGTCCCTCAAATTTGTCTCTCTCACTCCCAATCAAACAACTGGGGATATTGGACTCTTAAATCTGATTCTACCTCCCATGTAGCCTCTCTCGGTGTATGATTCTGCCATATGACCTTTACAAAGGAAATTTTCATTTGCAGAGTAATCTGCTCTTTCGATCCATAATGCTGACCAGTACTTCCTCGTAGGATAGATCTTCCTGGAGTGGAAGAGGCTCATGGTTCAAGACATGAGAGGGGTCTGGGTTGTATTTGCGTAGCATGGACACATGAAACACATTATGGGTCCTGAAAAGTTTTGGAGGTAGTACCAATTCTATCTAATATTTCGAATGGTCTAATAAATCGGGGATTCAGTTTCTCCCTCTTGCCGAACCTATTGATTCCCTTAAAAAGAGTGACCTTAAAGAACACCTTATCGCCTTTCTCAAATTCAAAATCTCTCCTCCGAGTGTCTGTAAAACTCTTCTGCCCACTCTGAGCCATCTTAATGTACTTCCTGATCTTAAATATTTTGGATGTAGTCTCCTCTACCAGATCTGGGCCGAACAGCTTTTTATCACCCACTTCCTCCCAAAAAATTGGCGATCTGCATGGGCGCCCATATAGCACCTCACACGGAGCCATGCCAATACTTTCTTAGTAGCTTTTGTTGTAGGTGAACTCTATCAGGGGTTGATGGTCATCCCAATGGCCCCCGAAGTCAAGATCACAAGCTCGGAGCATATCCTTAAGTGTGCAGATTGTCCTTTCTGCTTGCCCATCGGTCTGAGGGTAGAACGTAGTACTAAGGGACAGTTTCATTCCCATGGCTTGCTGAAGGCTAGACAAAAATTGAGAAGTGAACCTGGGATCCCTATCGGACACTACTGTCACTGGCACTCCATATAATCTGGCTACTTCCTGGATATACATTCTTGTCAACTTATTCAAGAAATCAGTCATCCTGATGGCCAAGAAGTGGGAAGACTTAGTAAGCCGGTCAACAATCATGTCCTGAGCATGCCTTAGGTAATCCTATCACGAAGTCCATGGTGATATGTTCCCACTTCCACTCTGGGATTGGTAATGGCTGAAGTAGCCCACCTGGGCATTGATGCTCTACATTGACCTGCTAACATACCAAACACTTAGAAACAAAGTCAACTATATCTTTTTTTATCCTGTTCCACCAAAATCTGGGTCGCATACTTTGGTACATCTTAGTACTTTCAGGATGCATGCCAAACTATGAGCTATGGATCCTCTGTCATAATGTCCTTTTTAACTCACTGTCACCTGGAACACACACTTTTTCCTAGAATCTGAGTAACCCATCAGTAGAGACTCGAAATTCTAAGTTAACTCCCTACTCTACATCTTTCTTGAGGACTACTAGGGTGGAATCGGCGAACTGAGCTTCCCTTATTCTCTGGATTAACTCAGGCTGAACAGTTAGGTGGCCCAAACGTGTGACTCTCTTCAGATCCTGAAGCCATAATTGTTATGCGGCCCCTATCTACCTGCATTCTGAAACCATCAAATGGGTTAATGTACCTATACTTTTCCTACTAAGTGCATCGGCTACCACGTTGCCCTTACCAGGGTGATACAAGATGTTGTAATCATAGTCTTTGAGAAGTTCTATCCACCTTCTCTTATGCATGTTGAGATCCTTTTGAGTGAATATATGTTTTAAACTCTTGTGATCGGTATAGATTTGAAAGGTCTCCCCATACAAATAATGGCACAAAGTCTTCAAGGCGTGTGTGATTATGCCAACTCTAAGTCATGGGTGGGATAGTTTTTCTCATCACTCTTCAACTGTTTGGACCCATAGGCTATGACCTTCCCATGCTGCATTAAAACACAACCCAAACCTAGGTAGGAGGCATCACTGTAAACTGTATATCCATCCGATCCACTCGACAAAGCCAACATAGGTACAGTAGTCAGTCGCTTCTTTAATTCTAAAAAACTTCTTTCACAGTCCTTGTCCCACTCAAACTTGACATTCTTCTTTGTGAGCTGAGTAAGAGGAGCAGCTAGACTAGAAAACCCTTCCACGAACTTGCAGTAATAACCTGTCATCCCCAAAAAGCTACGGATCTCCTTAACCAATGTCAATATTTCCAAGCCGAGCACTGCTTCCACCTTTTCAATGTTCACTGACAATCTATCCTTCGATATGATGTGTCCCAAGAAGGTAGACTGCTCAAGCCAGAACCCACACTTACTCAATTTTGCATACAGTTTCTTTTCTCTAAGAACCTGCAAAACTTGAGTCAGATAGTGGGCGTGTTCCTCTTTGTGTTTTGAATAAACCAAGATGACATCGATGAACACAATAACAAACTGATTTAGGAATTGTCTAAAAACCTTATTCATCACGTCCATGAAGATGGTTGAAGTGTTTGTTAGTCCAAATGGCATGACCAGGAACTCATAGTGTCCGTACCTGGTTCAAAAGGCTGTTTTAGGGATGTCTTCTGCCCTGATTTTTACTTGATGGTAGCCTGAACATAGGTCTATTTTGGAGAAGACTTGGGCACCCTGCAACTAGTCAACAAGGTTATCAATCCTGGAGAGGGGATACTTATTCTTGATCGTGACTCTGTTTAGACTCTGTAATCAATACATAACCTCAACGTCCCATCTTCCTTTCTTGCAAATGTGACTCCGGCACTCTAAGGAGACACACTATGTCAGATGAACCCACTGTCCTGCAATTCAGTAATCTTTTTCCTCAGTTTCACCATCTCAACACGGCTCATACGGTAAGGAGCAACTGAAATCGGTTGGGTGCCTAGCTAAAGGTCTATGGTGAATTCGACTTCTCTATCCACTAGTAGTCCATGTAGTTCATCTGGAAACACATCTGGAAAGTCTCGGACTACCAGAATCTCTTGAATACAAATCTCTTTCTTGGGTTTGCCTAGTTAGAGAAAATAGCAAGGTTAAAGTACTTGATAATAAGAAAATTTTCCATGAGGGAACAAATGCTAAACGATTTTATTAATTTATAAATGGCTCCTCATTAAGAGGATTGAATGCAACATTCTTTCTAAAATAATCTACAGTAGTGTGATACGCCGCTAGAGAGTTCATTCCTAAAATTACATCAAAGTCCTCCAGGTCTAATTCTATTAGATCCACACTCAATTTTCTATCTATTATATCTACGACACAGGCTTTGTATACAGTTTCTCCCAATAGTGTCATACTCCCAACAGTAGACACAAACAACACAGAATCAAGTTTATCAGGTAATACATTAAATTTTGATGCAAAAATAGGTAAAACAAATGAATGCGATGCACCAGTATAAATCAAAATATAAGCAAGATAGTTACAGATAGTGTACATACCCTGTACCATGTCTGGGTTGGCTTCTGCATCCTGCTGGTTGAGATTGTAAGCCCTACCCTAGATAGGTGGTCTAGCCTGATTCTGATTCCTCGAGCACTCCCTCGTATAATGTTGGGCACTACCACATATGCGACAAGTGTTGTTGAGGCGATAGTAGGGTCGGTCCCCATGATCCTTGCCACAATGCTAACAGATCTTACCGTGTCCTGCCATTAGAGCCTGAGGGGAAGCATGAATCATCAGTTTGGGACTCTTGTTCTGTTGAACAGGTGCAGTAGGTGCTGGTCTGCGGGGTGGAGCTGAGGGCCTGAGGTTCCCTGTTGCTTGAGAGAAGGTACGAAGGCTCCTCTCTACTAACTGTGCCTTGGCCAGAACAGCCAAATAAGTACTGAACTCAAGCATAAACAATTGCTGTCTAATCTCTGGACGGAGACCTCACTAGAACCTTCTAGGCTTCTTGCCTTCATCTAACAATGTCTCAGGGGAATATCGGCCCAACTCTAGGAACTTACGAGCATATTCTGATATAGTCATGTTCCCCTGAACCAACTGTACAAACTCCATCTCCTTCAGATGTCGGAGATGCTTTGGAAGGTATTCTGCATGAAAGGCCGGCAGGAACTGTTTCCAAGTAATTGGAACAGGTAGGATGGTCTGTTTGACTTTCCATCAAGTGGATCATGTCGAGTAGCTGTGTGCATCGATCCTCCTATTTTAAATTATTCATAAGAGTTATATCAACCCATAACTCCATAGGGAGTCGGGGTGCCGTAAGAACTTATATTCCCAACATGAAAAATACAATAAACTTCTATCTCCAAATAAAAATAAGTACGTCCAAGCGTAGTGTTCACATCCAATTCCAGTGAGGGTTAACCATTGCATGTATCTACAATCAAGAAAACATCTAATTAAGCTGTGTGTAATTCTTCCTTTCCTACACGTGCATCACAGAGAACACTGTCTTTGCTAACCTAGATGAGCTCGTAGAGTATGTTTGTTCCGTTTTTAATCCCATTCCTACTTCCAAACAGCATCATTTTCACCCTCACAAAGAACACTGTCTCTACTCACCTAGATTTGCCTCCAAGAAATTTATATTTATTTTGTTTTTAATCCCTTTCCAGTTCATTTCCCTGTCTTTACTCACTAATACCACCATTTTCCAAATAGATATCAAGAGAACTAAATACAAAAGATAAAAAAATAATAATTTTCAAACAGACATCAGATCTAGACAACTATTTCCCTCTTTTTTTTATTTCCTATCCCTCTCCCGTTCTCATCCTTTCAATTTTCCTCCTATGTTTCTAGTGTATCTCGTCTGTCCTCTCCTCATAGCTATCCACATGATAATTCCATCATTTCATCTGATCTTCTGTTTATCCTCAGATCTCACTCTCCATTTTTTTTTTATTTTTACTCTTGGTTCTAATATGATTTCAAGAAAATGTCCCTATTCCAAGATCAACTCATTTCTTCCCAAAAAATATCTCAAAGAATTTAGAAGATAAATTCTACTCAAGTGGTGAGAGTCAAATTTCACTTACCTTTGTTCTGAGTGACAGTGTTAATCTAACTGATGGATTCCTCTCTTATTTTGCTCCTGATTCCACCACTAGCTGATTAATCTGATTGAAGAAATCACACAAAATCTTCCTTTTAGTTTACCCTCGCTGTGAATTTTCTTCCTCTCCCTCTTCCCCTGTAACCCGACGTCCTCTTTTAAAGTGAAGGAGGAACCATCAGAATCGTAGAGGATGGCAACGAAACCCCTAAATTAAATTGAGGTTGTAAAATTTTTTTTTGATAATTGAGGCATAATCAATATTTTTACTTTTAATAATTAAGGTAGAAATTAATAACATCTTCTTAAATATATTTATATATTTACTTTTTGAAAAAAAGATTTTTATCTCTTTAATTGCTTAAGTAATATGTAACACCCAAATTATTATTTTTATTTTTGTATTTGAATTTTGTTTAATTTTTTATATATTTAATGTATAAGATTTTAATTTAATTTAATTTAATTTAATGTATAAGATTTTAATTTAATTTAATTTAATTTAATGAAAATAAAAATAACAATAATGAGAAAATAGGGTAAAATTATTTTTTGGATTTAAGTGAAATTGATTTTGGGAAAAAGGGGTGAAAATTTGGATTCTGGGGGTGTTTTTGAAAAGAAAATCGGAAACCGGGAGTCAAAACACAATTTGAAAAAGTTGTGCCACGTCAGCAGCCCTGGCCAAACAGGACACGCCCCGTGGCAAGGAAACACTGACACGGGACGGGCCAAGTGGGCGATCCGCGTACGTGCGATCGGACGGCCCAGATCCGTTCCCGCACGCATGGACGACCCAGATCGCATCGCGATGGACGGTCCATATTTAATCTCAAATAAATCACGATCGGACAGTCCAGATTTAATCTTGATGGACGGTTGAGATTTAAAGGAGAAGGGTATAAATAACCCCACCCACACCCGACCACAAAACCCTAGCCGCCAGTGCCTCGTCGGAGAAGAAGAACCGACACCGGAGGAGCCGACCGCCGCCACTCACCGCCGCATCAGAGAATTTTTCGACCGCTAGTCGAGGTAAATTTTCTTGCCCTGTCTCGTTTTTCGATGCTGAATCTGCCTATGGCCAAACTGGAGCCAAACCACCGGCCAATCGACTGGAAAACCCTGCCGAAGTCTCGCAGCGCTGCGGCGGCTTGTCTTTGTTTTTGCCTCTGATGAGGCCCTTCCCGGTCTCTGTTCGATGCAATTTTTATACCACTGTGATCACCGTTCTTTTCTCTACAGGTTGACCGAAGCAAAACATCAAAACGCGACTCACGCTGGAGAAGCCGTCGCACCCGAGAGCACCGCCGCTGATAAGTCTCGGTTTTTCGTAATTTTTTGGCCTACCGAGGGCCCTAAGGTTGTTTTATCATAGGGACCAATGCAAGTTTGGCCGAATTCGGCTGAAAACTGCCAACCCGAGGCGGATCGCCACCGCATATGGCAGCGCCGTCGCCGGAGCATGGCGGAGCCGCCGTGCCAGAATTCCAGTATTGGCCGAAAGGGGTCCTAGGTCTGATTTGGGATTTTTTGGGATACGTGCAGGTACAGGTAGTGCGTTTCAGTTTCCCGGAGAAAATTCAAGAAATTTAGGGATAGCCCGTAGGCGCACCGTAGAGGCAATTTCAGACCCCGAAACAAGTAAGGATCTCTCATCCTACCTCCTATCACGGCATTAAAGCTTAATAAATAATTAAACGGTATTTTGTGACTTTATAGATGTATAATTGATTGAGGTTGCCAATGGAGCCCGAATCTGATACATTGTTGGTCAGTTGTTGTTTGATCTATTTTTCAGTATTAAATGCAGTATGATGTTTGATGTATTTATTTTATGGTCTCGTATGGATAAATCATGTTTTCTTTTATTATGGTTGGTATTCTGATTAACCCGATACTGTGTTGTCTTGTTTGGTGTCAATCACTAGTTTACATGTTGTGTATGATTGAATGATTGAGACCAAGAAAAAGGGCAAAAAGGTTATGTGAATTGATAAATAGATAATGTGGACAGCCTGACTAGATATCCTGGGAGATGGTGGACGGACCGGATCCATAGGGAACCCTACTGGGAACGTGGTCTCTTATACCGGACGGGGTATGGAGACCTTATGTGTTTTGGCGCCCATACCGGACGGGGTATGGGGACGGCCCTGGAATCAGGTTATTAATGTTAATGGTTCACGTGCAGCGGGGACCCCCTATGGATCCCCATGGATACTAGTAGGCTGGTAAAAGAGGAAATTTATTGTCTGATTATTGAGCAAAGTAGGACATGTGTTTTGTTACAAAGTGTATATGATTTTATGATGATTATCATAATTTTGTTTTCATAGGTTATTTTCATGAATCTCACCGAGGTAAGTGGACAGTAAAGGTTTTTATGTTAATAAATGAGATTGTTATAAATTATGCCCCATTGGTCGTTTTTATTTTCTACTAACCTTTACTTCTGTGGCAGTGAGATAGTGTGATCTCTTTACTGGGATAGTGTAGCTCATTCCTTACTTAACCATTTCAGATCAGGAAGACGTGGTTCCTGAGTCCGTTCTGCAGGAAGACGGCGAGTTAGACGCCTAAAGACCTTATAGCTCTATTTATAATTTTTATTTCGAGTATCTCTTTTAATTAGCTTATTCTTTCATATTTTGAGTACGTTTTTAGTTATTGTGTAAGGAATGTTAATCAAAATTTTTATTACGCTTCCGCATTTAAGATTTTTAATACATACATCTTCATTTAAATTCCAGAGCCGTTACATAATAATCAAAATTTTAAATCTTAAAGACTAATGAAGAAAAGAAATACATGAAAATTGCAAGGAAATTAAAGCAAATGGGACAATTAGATACATGTATAAATTAATTTAGCTTTTAATACTATACTATACTATACTAATATGGTCTAGCCATCCTATCATAAAATGGTGTATATCTGTTATATATATATATTAATGCTCCCAAGAATGAATTAACCCTAAATAGAAAATACTATAAATAAAAAAATTTAAAAAAGAAGAAACGCTCAACACATGACATAGAAAACGTTTATGAATGATGAGTGGTTTACAGATGAGAGAACAAAGAGTTATATGCATAGGAGACTGCAGTTTTGTTTCCTTGTGAAGGAAAATGGTGAACAACTCACAATCAGTTACTCCACTGTATGTAACCGCCATTTCCTTCAGTGTATATATACATACACCTATACACAATGTCTTCTCCATCACTCTCCATTACCAATTCACTAAACTCTTCTGCTCATCAATCCCTGATATGGCTGCTCTCAAAACCCAGATCTTGAAGAGTATACAGGAAATGGAACAGGAGGTACTCTCTCTCTCTCTTTTTCTCTCATATGCTACTGTATGATACATATATATACGATGGTTTTGATGCATGCATGTCTAGTTAATATTTGTAATGGTGAGGTGCAGGGAATGGTGGACAAGCAGCTTGCAATGGCTTATCAAATGAAAGAGATTCAAGAATGTGGACCTTTCTATTTTTTCCACCTGCTTCCTACTTTCATGAACGATTCTCGAGTTACTTCAAGAAATATGACAACAAAATTGTATGTGCGTAGATATATATAGATATAATATTGCATATCTCTTTATTATTCCTATAGCTTTTAATACTTAAGTATTTTTCGTAGAATCCATTGTATATTAGTCTTATATTAAGTAAGAGATCGAATTTAAAGTTCTAACATGAAGTTAAAATCTGATGATTCCTTTATCTTTTTGTTTAATCGTTCATGTATTACGTGGATGTATATATACGTAAGTCCGTGTATACACATACATGTAAGTATATATAATGCTTGTTTCCACTTAATCTAACTGTAGGAAAAAATCGGAGGTGGATTTTCATGAGCTTGGCGAATTTATCTTCAAGATCAAAGCGGCATCGTTGTGGCAATTAATTATACAACCCCGGATGAACTACATAAATGATATTAACGTATAGATCATAATAAATATTATTGTATGTGTGTATATATATAATCATGGTTACTGCGGTACTCCAGCATTGGTGCTTGTCGCATGGCACAGATTTGTCGTGAATTCCTTAAGCCTGTTGAAGAAAAATCTAATCAACAGGAATCAAACATTTATTTTTCTGTCTTTTTTTTTCATCTGCATATTATTATACAAATATACGCACCAACATATATATATATATATATTGAAGTTTGATTTACTCAAATATTGATGATCAAATTAACTTTGGTTAAAAAATTCATCTCGAGACACTTGTGTTTTTTCTATAGGTGTATCATGCAATTGGAAGCACTCAAACATGAATTCTCAATCTTGCAAGAAAAATTGAGCGTTCTTCATGAGGTAATTAATAATTGTTGATGGTATTTTCTACAATGGGTAATAACTATATCATTCACATTTTCATTAATAATCTTTTAAGCTATTATATGATATATTTATTTTTACAATATAGTTTCTCAATGACTAGTGTAATTTGAACCCCAACCTAAAAATTTCTATGTAATTTTTTCATTTACAAATTAAATATATGTACATATATATGAGGTTAATTTCTATTGTTGTTGGAAATATATTTATTTTTTTATTTTTGATATTTTCTGTGGTACAGTTTGAGAGAAGGATTGTGGCTAATGCTAGACACAGATGAAACAAAAGTTGTCGAATGCTATATATTTAGTTTTCTCTATGAGCTGAGCTTTAGTTTCTTTCATGAGCAGATCTCAAAAACTTGGAAGTTTGTAATAAAGCTTTAGTTTTCTTTATGAGCTGATGTTAAGAACTTAAAATTTATAAGTTGTAGTAATGTAAAAATATGAGTTTGCAAGAAATACTTTATCATCACTCTCTCATACAGTACTTTGCATACCAGTTGAATTTTTTCCACTGATCTTGAATCAACTGAGGAAATGTATTAAAAAATTCTATTGTTAAGCATTAATTCATATGGCACGGTAATGATTTATGAGACAGAAAAATATCATAAATACTCCAAAATGATTTACAAGATACAAAAATTGTCATAATTGAACAATAGAATTAAAACAATGTACGGGTATTGAAGTTAACTTTTATAAATTAAATAAAAGACAATGATTACTTTAGTTAAGTTACAGTAATTAAAGAAAATATAAATCTTATTTTATTCTTAATTTATTTAAAATCGAATTTACTTAGTTAAACAGAAACTGTATTTGTTATAATAGCAAAGTATTTGAGAGTAATATTCTCCATTTACAAGAACTAGTCGAATTAAAAGATTAAGAAATTATTAAAAATAAATAAAAATCGAATTAAATACATTATAAGAAGCAAGGATACCTTAATTTAAAGGAGTGCATTTGCGCTTGCGAGGGGTGGTACTTGCTTCCAACTGCATCACCATACATACCCCATTCAATGAATAATAATAATAATAATAATAATAATAATAATAGAGATTTTAAAATCAAAATCCACAATGTTTAATATTTTTTAAAAAATAGTTATTTAAAAATAGTTTTGCTTTTTATTCAAATATAAACTTTACATTTTCAGTAAAATTTTAACTGCTATCATATTGTTATAATTTATTATAATTGTTAATAAATATAATAATTATCAGCTGAAAAAATAGATTTTCAATTAAGTAAAACTCATATTTTATAAGTCAGCAAATTTAAATTCAGTTAAAATTTTAATGAAATCCATAAGAGAAAAAGATATATATGAAAATAAAATTTTGCAAAATATGTAAAATAAAATATTACCTCAAAAAGGATGTTTATTGTTTCCTTCATAAGTAAGAAGTCAATTTTTATTACATCCAATGCCGCTAAGCATCTTTGTTTTTTTTTAAAAAAAATTTAAAAAAATAAATAAAAAAAACTCAATAAAGAGATATATTAGTATTATATAAAATAAAAAATAAGTATGAAATTTATTTACTACATGAATATATAAAGACTGCCAATTGATTTATGACGTCAATTATATCTGTAAACTTACCCTTCCTTACTCTTTTCATCAGATGCCTTGATGAATTTTTCACATTTCAGTGCCATTCGACAAGCACCAAGGCTGCAATTAATATCAGTTAATTATTTTTTAAAATAAAAATTATGTAGATCTATTGATTAAGTGTTATACATCAATCATAACGCAATAATCTCCAAGTAAGAATACACACAAAAGTGCGTTTTGACTCGAGATTAATTTGGCGATATACACTAATTGCAGTACAATACAAGTAACTTTAAATGATGACACACATGAAAATACAATCTAACTCGAACTTATGATCTCTTGTAAAAGAAGAAATGTATCAACTATTTAACTAATTAAGTAATTAATTACGTATATACATATACCAAACATATATATATATATCATGCTAATAGATATTTGATTAATTAAATTATTAATTATTTATCTATTGGGTGGATATCTATGTACTTTTATCCTTATCTATAAGAGTATGAATTCAAATCAGATTATACATCTCATGACATATCATTTAACGATTAAACTGTATGAATTTTTACTAGCAAAACTTGTAATTGAGAATTTTTATTATTAAATACATATTATAAGATCAATAATAACACACATAAATACTCTAAATTAAAGAGTTTTGAGCTGTGATGATTAATATTACTTATATACCTTGAGGAGGCTCCTTTAATCTTTAAGCAAAGTTCACAAATTCTAGAAAAATCTGCATCAGATACTTTGTCTCTGCAAATTAAGAGAAGAAGAACAAATAATTAAAACCCATTAACTAGTCAAACGTGGTTAATAACTACTCAGATATATATCGAGATATATATTATGTACACATACAAAGCTTTAGTCATGTCTGATAAGGTGATTTTAGATTCAATAACGAAGGTGGAGAGCAGATCAGAGAAATAATTAGGAGTGCAACCAAGTATTCCTTTCATTTCGTATGCTATTCCAAAAAAGTGATCTACCGTACCCTTTGAAAAAAATTGAATGCAAATCAATCAACAATATCGATATATATACATGATTGGTAAACATATAAGAAAAAATTAGATAAGATGTTAAGCACTAAACCTCTTGTTCCATCGAGTGGATCATGTCGAGTCGTTGCTTGCTTCGATCCATCCTATTCGAAATGATTGGAGAAGAAAAAAATGGTTTTGCAAAGAGAAGAGAGATTGTTTTTTTTTCGAATCTGTAGTGCTCACCAAGGCAGCGGAGAGTTATAATGAGTTTAGTATTTACAATAAATTGCTAATAATCTAGGTCATTTCTAGTGATTGATATTTAGGTTATCAATATTCTATGCATTAATGAACTTGCATATTTTTGTATTTTGTGTTCCGAGTTTGGATTAATCTTGGCAACATTTTTATGAAAAAAAATATTTTCTTTTTTTAAAAAAAAAACAAGAGTTTAATTTAATCTATTTATAATATTCTATAAATGATAAATATATTTTTTCTCCAAATAAATTACTTCAACTGATAAAAGGCATAGTATTGGTACCTTTGAGAAAATGCTATATCATTTGTTAGATAAAATGATCCAGTAAATCCTTAATTATATATTTTTATAAATATTGAACCTTTCAACATGAATTTCATTAAAATTTCTTGCCCCAATGTACAAATTACTTAAATCTCACTTCTATTCAATTATTAAAATTTGATATACATGAAAAAAAGCATATATCATGTAAATTAAAGAATAAATTTTTTACTTCCTAGTAATACTCTATTGAACTCTCTATAATACTATCAAATGCAATAAACTCCTTACAAGATATAGGAGAAGGAATAAATGGTGATTTTATACATCTCAAAAGTGGGGAATTAAGCCCATTAAAAAATTGGTGTCGTTTGATTATCGTTGCACCCATTGTGGACCCTATTTACCTGGTGGGGTCTTTGATTAATAGTCATGTGATCAAATTCTTTGCTGGCTCCAAAACCATAGTTTCTTTGGGAAACTCAAGTGCTCGAGCCACAATATTTGCTAGGGGCAACTCCTAGTCAACTCCTTTACACGGGGTCATCCCATATAACATTTCGAATATGAATATCCCTAGTGTCCACCAATCAACTGTGTTTCTATGCCTTTCACCAAACACAATTTCTAGTGTTAAGTACTCGTGGGTCCCAACAAAAGACATTGATTGGACATTGATTAACTGTATGATGATTTCCACAGCCGTGTGATGTGTTGACTCTTTTTCTATTCATGTTGGCTAGGGTGTAAGCAGGAGGCTACTGCAGGTTTGATATAATTGGATAGAATGCATGATAAATTAGAAAAGTTGGGTTGATCTTCAAGATAACAACTTGTTTTTGTGATTGATGATGCATTTTGATCATAAATTATATGGATCATTGATGTGGAATTATCGTCTTTTCTTGAAAGATCAAAGTCAGTCAACGAAATGTGGCCGTCGAATCTTAATAACATATTTTCAGGCTTCAAATCATGGTAAACTATCCCCATTATGTGTAAGTATTCTATGGCCACTATGACTTCAAATGCATAAGACCTCTGCAAAAAAGGGAAGGCCACAAATATTTTTAAAGAATAAATAAATGAATAAATTTAAATGATTTTGAAATATATAAAATTGAGTTTGATAAGTTATGAATAGCTTGTTGAAAATTTTAATACTTTATTCTAATTAATATCTTTAAGAATATGTTTAATATACTATTTAAATATAATTATCTCTTGTAATATTATCCAAATTAGTAAAAATATATAATATATTTAATTTATTAATAAATAAAAAAGTTCATGAACTTGTAAACCAAATTCGTTCATATCTAAATTTGGCTCTTATACTTCAACAGTTTGGGACCATATTAAAATATGAAAAGAAGATTTTATTAATTAATAAAGATGAAAATGAAGATGGTATCTATATATACATATATATATTTATGCAGAAAAATGATAGAATCAAGAAGGTGCAAAGGGGAAAGGTTAGAAACTTCAAAGAGATACTTGTAATTGGGAATTATATAACTATATAATGTGTGTGTGTCTATATATATATATATATATATATAATCTTCTCAATTTATCAATATATATATATGCGTGTGTGCGTGTGTGTATAGATAATCTATGTACATATATGACGATACTAATTGCACTGAATATCATAATAATAAATTAACAATTCGTATAATTATATAATATATTTTTATAGATACAGATAATTAATGTTGTTGTACGTACATATCGGGCAACAACTTCGTTGAAGCATTTATTTGGCTGCCTTTGACGGAGGACGTGAATATCGTGGTCGGGATAGAACTCAGTGAGTAAATATAATACTCGGGCCTAAAATTTGGCCCGGGATTAATTTTAAAGTTTAAAAAAATGTATAAAAATATAATTTTCAAATTTATAAATTTTTGTTTAATGTAAAATTAGGAAAAAATTGGCTGACGATGAAATTGAAAATAATTTTGGGAAAAAGGGATGAAAATTTGAGTTTGAATGATATTTTTGAAAGAAAAATAAAAAATTAGGGGTCAAAACGTAATTAAAAAAATTACATCATGTAAAATTGCCCAGTTAGCAGCACTAATGAACTGGAGTGTGCTGCAAGGCAAGGCATACTGACTCACTGCCACGCAGGAGGCCACACTGGCAATCCGCGTGCCTGCAATCGGATTTCAAGAAAATGTCCCTATTTCTATATTAACTCATTTCTTCCCAAAAATATCTCGAAGAAATTAGAAGATAAATTATAGTTAAGCGGTGAGAGTCAAATTTCACTTGTCTTTGTTCTCAGTGACAACGTTAATCTAATTGACGGATTCCTCCCTTATTTCACTACCGATTCCAATGCTAGCTGATTAATTTGATTGAAGAAATCACACAAAAACTTCCTCTTGGTTTACCTTAGCTGCAAATTTTCTTCCTCTCCCTCTTCCCTTGCAGCCCGATGTCCTCTTTTAAAGTGAAGGAGGAACCATTAAAACT
Source organism: Carica papaya (assembly GCF_054855325.1). Classification (NCBI taxonomy): domain Eukaryota; kingdom Viridiplantae; phylum Streptophyta; class Magnoliopsida; order Brassicales; family Caricaceae; genus Carica; species Carica papaya. The sequence continues at coordinate 18,562,094 of NC_142317.1, forward strand.
GTTGAGAATGACAATAAAATCCCTAAATTAAATAGAGATTACAAAATATTTTTTGACAATTGAGGCATAATCATTATTTTTACGTTCAATAATTAAGGTAGGAACTAATAATATCTTCTTAAATATAATTATATATTTATATATTTACTTTTTGAAAAGAAGATTTTTATCTCTTTAATTGCTTAAGTAGTAATCAAATTTTTAAATTTTAAAGACTAATGAAGAAAAGAAAACTCTAAACTTTGAGTTCTAATAAGCATTCAATTCTCTAAATTTAATTATTCTTTACGTCTAATCTTACAATAATTTTTTATAGATAACATAATGAAATAAGGTTAAAACTCTAAAATATTTGATTACATAAGTTCAAAATAATGAAAATAAGATTTCTATCTATTTAATGTTTAAATTTTAAAGACTAAGGTAGAAAGAAATCTCTAAATTTTGACTCTTAGTAAGTATTGAATTCTCTATATTTAGATATTTTTTAAGTATAATCTTCTAATAATTCTTTTAAAGATTACATACCTTAGAATGAAAAATAATGTTAAAGCTCTAAAATATTTGATTACATAAGTTTAAAAATAGATTATGACACTTTTATTTCTTTTTCTTTCTTGATGCTTTTGGCTTTTCTTTCAATCCTTCTTTAATGCTACGATTTAAATTTTTGATGCAATATTTAGATACAAAACAATAAGATATTTTTTTTTTATAAAATTAGCTCTATTAATTTTTTCACCATAATATAATTTCTTCATATTCTTATCCTCACATTTGTTATTGTGTTATGATGTGATCAATTTTAGGTGATCTAGAAATATAAGAAGAGTTAGAAAATAATTAAGAGAAAGAAGAGGAAAAACATAAGGAAATGAAATAGGAAAACAAGAATTAACTGGAGGCATTATAGAGGTATGTTCTCTTTTTTTTTCCTAATGCATAACACACAATTAGGTAGTAATTATAAAGTAGCTTTGTTGCATGGAGTCATATTCTTTCAATGATTCCTAAGTTTCAGATTGTGAACTAACCCAAATCACATATTTGACTTTCAATGAAATTACCACTTTACCCTAAATAATAGAAAAACATAAAAGTACAAATTAAATTAAATACGTCCAAAAGTATATACGTGTACTTACATTAAGCGGCATTAAATCTATCTTGTTCATTTGATTCAATATTTACTTTTTGTATAATTATTAGTAATCCTTTACATGTTGAATTAGGTACATATTCATTAATTTTATTTTTGAACCACTTATATTTTTTGCTTGAATTCATTGAATGAAATTTTATTTCATAATCCTTCGTATATAGGAAGATCAATTAGAATTCAGTTCTCAAAAAACATAAATAAGAGAGTTTAAATATTAAAATTGTGATATATTGATAAATTATAAAATATTGGAGAAATGTAGCAATTAAATTTCTTAAGAAAATGATGAAGCTTGTTCAGAAATTAAAGCAAATGGGACAATTAAATACATATACAAATCTTTTATTTTCTGATACTATACTATACTGTATCTATTTTTACAATATTGTTTCTCAATGAGTAGTGTAGTTTGACCCACAACCTAAATATTTCTATGTAATTTCTTCATTTACAAATTAAAAATGTATACATATATATGAGGTTAATTTCTATTGTTGTTGGAAATATTTTTATTTTTGATATTTTTTGTGGTACAGTTTGAGAGAAGGATTATTGCTAATGCTAAAACTAGATAAAGCAAAAGTTGTTGAATGCTATATATTTAGTTTCCTTTATGAGCTGATGCTAAGAACTAAAAACTTACAAGTCTGTAGTAATGCAAAAATATGTAATGAATAAAAATATGAGTTTGCAAGAAATATCTTATCATCACTCTCTAATCACTCTCTCAGACAATGCTTTACATACAAGTTGAATTTTTTCAACTGATTTGGAATTAACCGAGGAAATGTATTAAAAAGTTCTATTGTCGAACATTAATTTAGATGGCATGGTGATGATTTATGAGACAGAAAAATAGCATAACCGATCCAAAATGATTTACAAGATACAGAAATTGTCATAATCAAAGAATGGAGTTAAAATAATGTAAAGGTATTCTCGATTTATAGTGAACTCTTTAAAAGAATGCCTTTCATTCCTATGGTACTATGTATGTGATCTAAAGTCTGTAAATAGGAATCAATTTGTTTAATCTCCAATCCAAGAAGATGTTTCAAGCTAATGCTAATCTTAAATAAACATATCATCTTTACATTAAGATCTTGTGATACTTGAATCACTTCTTAAAAGCTTTAACCCCTAAATAAAATTAAAAACAAACCATTGTTATCATCACCATTATACATTTAAGTTGTTCAGATAGGTAAGTTGAGCCACAAATTTAAGTTACTTATCCTTGTGTGAAAGCAGCTTCAGAATTTTACATTATGTAAGTCTTTAGGAGTTCTTTCAACCATGCTTTCTCTATGGGTTAGCATTTATCATGCAAGAGAAGGCATTGAGAAGCTCAGAATCCTCTTCAGTTATCAGAATTTTTGTTGCACTTGGGTTTGCAAGTAGAAGCCTAGCCATAAGGTATCAAGAAATTAACCATGTCTAGAATAACCGTGCTTTCTTCCTAATGAACCTTCCTCTTTTCATGTCATAGTATTAAGGCCACTTGTCTCTTAATATGCATCATTCAGCAACTTAAACAAATCTTGAAGCAATTTCTGGTCTTTTCCTCTTTATAGCTGCAATAGTAAGCTATAAAAAGTCCATTTTTAAAATCCTAAACCGCACTACCAACATTATTTCATTATTGCTTTATTTTATAAAACATCAACAAGGTGCCATAACCTATTGGATTCAAGCATGACAACTCAGGAAACTTCTATTATGAACACAGAAATAAAGCAGAAATTTATGTTCTCATTGAAGACATGTTGTTGTTTAAATAATACATTGTTGAATGATAATAAAGCTAGAAAGCAGGATGAGATATGTGCAGAATGGGCAAGATAAATGTGCTGAAGTTATTGAGATAAAGATGAAGTCTTGAGGAGATAGACAATCTGGAGGAGGTAGCAGATGAGTGTGCTGGAGAGGGAATAACATATGAGGGTGATTTGGAGATGATTTCATATCGATATCTTTAACAACCCCAAGCAAGCCCATCCTTCCAAGATTATAGGCAAAGTTTATCTCTAATGAATAAAAAATGATCCCGAAGGAGAGGCTTGGTGAAGACATCTGCGATTTGATCTTTAGTTGTCAGAAAATGAATAAGAAGATTGTCGTTTGCTACCTGTTCTTAGACAAAATGGTAATCAAGTTCAATGTAGTTAGTGCATAAAGAATAGGATTTGCATATAACACCAATAATGTAACAACATAAGGTTGATTTATTAAGGGAAGGAAATCCAAGTTCACGCATCAGACTCTGAAGCCACAGGAGCTCAGAAGTGGCATTAATAATAGTTTTATATTTGCTTTCAGTGGAAGGACGAGTTATTATCGGTTGTTTCTTTGTAACCCAAGATATAAGATTTTTTCCAAGATAAATTGCATATCCATAGGTGGAACATCAATCATCCAGGCACCCACCCCAATCACTGTCATTGAAGTACTGGAAATCAAGGGATGTTTCACGAGAGTGAAGTAAACCAAGGGAGGCTGTGTACTTGAGATATCGCAAGACTCATTTAACGGCTTTCCAGTGTATATATGTTGGAGCATGCATAAAACTAGCATAATTTATTAATTGAGTAGCTAATGTCTGGCCCGGTGATGGTTGCATACTACAGGGCCCCAACTACCCGACGATACATAGAGCCATCCAAAAGTAGAGTACCCTTAGATTAAGATAATTTAAGAGAACCAGTCATTAGTGTTGGACATGGTTTTGCATGTTCAAGGTCTGTTCTTAAGAGGAGATCATGTATATATTTTGTTTGAGTGAGGAGTAGGCCATTATGCTTATAGTTAACTTCAATACCTAATAAGTAATATAGTCGTCCAAGATCGCGTACAGGAAATTCAGACTTGAAGGATGTAATGATTCGAAAAATGAGATTAGAATTGTTGTCGGTGATAACTAAGTCATTAACATATGCTAGGAGAAATAGTTTATCAGTGCTATGATGATAGATGAACAATGACATATCAGCCTTGGAGACATAAAAGCCAACCGAGATTAATAAATAACTCAGCCTGGTAAACCATGCCCGTGGGGCTTGCTTCAAATCATAGAGTGACTTCTGTAATTTACAAACATAAAAAGGATGAGTAGTAGTCTTAAAACCCAAAGGTTGCTGGATATAAATTTCATCTTCTAAGGTACCATGGAGAAAGAAATTTGAGACATTCAGTTGTTGAATGTCCCATTTGAGAGCAAATGCAAGAGATAACAGAACTCTGATGGTGGAAGCTTGTACAACAGGACTGAATGTGTCCTTGTAGTCAAGGCTATATTGTTGGGAGAAGCCTTGGGCGACCAACCAGGCCTTGTAGTAATCAATACTGCCATCAGATTTTCTTTTAATGCGAAACCCCATTTCCTTCCAATGACATATTTATTGGCGAGTCTGGGTACCAGTGACCAAGTGTTGATAGACTGCAATACATCAAACTTAGACTTCATGGCAACTTTCCATTCTATGTAATGAGAGGCCTATTTATAAGTTGGAGGCTCAATCTAAAGATAATTTAGTTTAGGAGAGTGTTTGGCAAGGTAGGCGATATGTTTACGAGTCATGATAGAAGGGCGAAGTGTCATGGGGTGGGGGTGCTGGGGAGATGTAGGGGGATTTGTATTTGAATTGTATTGGGTTAGATCAACTATAAGGGGGATGAGAGGCATGGTAGTTAGTGAGGTGGAGGAATGAATCGGGGAGTGGATGTCTAGTTGGTGAGGAATGTTTGGGGCAGAGGTCAGAGGGAATGGAGACATATGGGTGGTAAGTGCAGGGGAGTTATGTGTGTGAACTGTTAACCAAGGAGAGGAAGCATCTACAGCACCTAGGGAGGTGGAAGGAATAAAGGATGAAGAGATTTTGAATGGAAAGATTAATTCATTAAATTTAACATGGTGACATATATATAAAGGATCGGATGGAGGATCAAAACAATGGAAACTAGAATGGGAGGTGGAATTGTCTAAGTAACCACAAGGACTGGACCTATATGAAAACTTATGATGATTATATGGTCTGAGGAGAGAAAAGATGAGACACTTAAAGATTTTTAAGTTTTGGTAAAGAGGAGCAGAACCAAAAAGCTTGGTGAATGGGCTGGAATCGTCTAACACATTAGTAGGTAGTATGTTTATTAAGGAGACTGCAGTCTCAAATGCAAATTGCTAGAACCAAAAAGGAACATTTGAATGACCAAGGAGGGTGAGACCAATATCAGTAATATGACGAATTTTTCTTTCTGATAAACCTTTTTATTCATGCATGAGGATAAGCTAAATGATGAGTGATTCCCTTTATTTTATAGAATTGATTTACTTTTTGATATTCACCCCCAAAGTTTGACTGCAGTTATTGAATTTTGGAACTGAATTTACGTTCAACATCGGCATTGAACTCAAGAAATTTTGATAAAAACTTACTTTTATTTTTTAAAAAGTACACCCACGTATAATGTGTAATCATCAAGGAAAATGACAAATACCTATGACGACCTTGGCTTGAAAGAGATGGTGGTGGACCCCATACATCGGAGTGGATTAACTCAAACGGCACAAGGCTCTTGTGGATAATAGAATGTAAAGTTAAACGAGATAATTTTCCTAAAGGGCAAGACTGACAAGAGTTGGAATTGAAGAAGCGAGAACTGGGCAACTTGTGAGACTTGAGAATGGAGGAGACAATATTGTGATGAGGATGACCAAGCCGGGAGTGCCAATAAATGAAGGTGGAAGTGGTGCTAGCATGTGTTTGCTTCCTTGGTGGTTGCAGTTCATAGATACCACTATTACTGGATCTGTGGAGAAGAGTTTTCTTGGTTACCTAATCCTTAACAAGAAAACAAGAGGGTGAAAACTCAAAAAAATAATTATTATCATGTGTAAATTTGTGAATTAACAGTATAGGTTGTGTAATTTTGGGCACATAGAGAACATTTTTTGAGGTAAAAGGTATAGGAAAAAAAGTAATAAGTAGCTAAACTAGAGTGAGTGATTTGCATACCTTGGCCATTACCAACTTTGAGCTGATCATCACCATATAATTGTTGGTAATACGGAGGGAAGCAATGTCCGGAGTTATATGGTGAGAGGCTGTTGTGTCTGGATTCCATGACAGATACTGAGCACCTTGGTATGGTTGGGGATTGTGATGGGGAATGCTTGAGATTAATCCAAGATTACCATAAGTGTAATGGGCTTGTGCCTGAGCAGGATGCATGGATGATACCTTTTTCGACATATATCAGCGGTGTAATTTAGGTAGTTGCAAATCTGGCACGGTCCCCAACATTTGGATTGAGCAGACTTGTTGTATTGAAGGATGATTGAGATGGTTCTTTGTCAACTTTGTAAGAGCTGGTGGTGTGAACAATATTAGCAATCGGTGCATCCTGAGTGCTTTTTATTAGAATTTTGTGAGCAAGTAGCTGCCCATGAAGCTCATGGAATGATATTGGTTCAGTTTTATATTAAGTGCAGTGATTATTCTATGAAATTCTTGACCTATATTGTGATAAATAATCGCGTTAAACTCTGTTGAAAAAAGTTGAAGACCAGTGGATTCAAGTTCATCAGCTAAGGCCTTAGCTTTGTAGAGAAAATGTGAAATTAATAGGTCATTCCACTTTAGGTCCTACAGCTCAATATGTAATTGAAGTTGGCGGTTCTGAGATATAGAGCCAAATGCAGTTGCTAAGGCATTCCAGATAGAGAATGAGGAAGTGAGACCAATAATGTATGGAAAAATTTCCTCTGATACGGAAGATAGAAGCCATGGAAGGAGCATTTGATCTTTCTGAAACCATGTGAGATACGCAAGATTGACAGTGGTGGTGGGAGGTTAACCAATCACTAGCAATTCGGTCAATGCCGATTCACTGCCATCAACAAAGCCTTTGAGATTTTAAAATTTTAAGATAGACATGAATTGAGTTTTCCATGCTAGATAATTTTTGGGATTTAATTTGATAGAGAAGGAATGGTGCGTGGTTATGGGATTGTTGTTTGAGGAAGCATAGATGAGAGAGATTTGATTGAAAGAAGCCATTGTTTTTCTTTGTTCTATGATGGCTCTGATACCATGTTATGAACCAATAAATAAAGCAAAAAATTATGTTCACGTTGAAGATATGTTATTGTTTAAATAATACATTGTTGAATGATAATGAAGCTAGAAAAATAGGATGAGATATGTGCAGAATAGACAAGATAAATATGCTAGAGTTTTTGAGATAAAGATGAAGTCTTGAGGAGATAGACAATCTGGAGGAGGTAGTAGATGAGTATGCTGGAGAGGAAATAGCAGATGAGGGTGATCTGGAGATGATTTCGGATGGATATCTTTAACAACTTCTACCAAATATAACTTATACAAAGGGTTCTTCGGAGCAATGAGCAAAACATTATCAACAAAGAGAATATTTAAGCATAACAAACTAACCTGCCATAGCAGAGTTGGCCAAGAACCACCATTGTCATAAGACCAAGGCCCGCATCAAAAGGAAATGTAGTGAGAAATGTTGCAGATAATGAAGAAATATATCATAAATAAATAATATAAAAGTAGATATCTTACGTGTTCTTAGGATCACTACCAGTGATTATTTGCCACTTCTGACCTTCAAGAGCAGGATAACATATCTTGAATGGCATGTCTGCTACTAAATCTACCCATTTTGCTTTAATAAGATCAAGTATGGCATGTGACTAATCAACTGTTGCTAGATTGCTTACAACAGACCACATGTTTCCTAGAGAAAAAAATTGAAAGTCCATGTGTTGTTTGTAATTTTCCAATTAGATAACCTCCTTTATTAAGCATCCATTCCACCAATCAAGGAGAAATTTGATATGGGTAAATGTTGAACTTATTAACTGCATCATTTGAGTACTCCTCAGTCTTGTAATGATAAATATCATTCATTTTTCGCAAATCAATTTAATAATACTCCCTAATGTGGAATAAAAGAGCAAGTACGCGATTATTCAGTGCTCGGATAAGATCAGCTAATCCATCTTCTGGAGCAAGCATTGCACATGCACAGAGTAAAGCAGAATAAAATAGTGCCTGCAAGAAAGAAAAATAAGGATTAACTGGAGATGCCATAAGAAAAGAAGGTAAACAAATAAGATCTCTTAGTTACCAACTTATAAATTTAAATAATAACTTATTCATGTAGGTTACTGAGTCATATCATAATCTACTATTTCCATCAACATGTTACAAACATACTTAATGCACAAACCAGATCTCCATGGTGTTAAACATGTAAGCTATGAACTATCTCGAAAAATATAAGCTATAAACTATACAATCTCCATCAGTTTGGGGAGTTGCACCATTCAGAAGCAACTAAAAATACAATGAGTAACAATTTTAATAGTTAAACATTTTTTGAATTGACTGGACTAGAATCATATACTTGTTACACCTATTAGAAACTCACTTGACAAGCACCAAGATGTGATATCAATTTAACTCAAGCTTGTCAAGTACTTAATCCAAACTTTATTTTCAAACTTCCGCTATCGTTTCCCAAATTGATTTAATTTTATAATTTCACTTCCAGCATAGTTGCTGCAATAAGCCCCTATTACACCATGTGCAGAATTATTCTGTACACCACTCTTTTGCTACAAAAGTTGCAAGCTCTAAAAATTCAAAAACTGAATACCAAATGTCCATTACCATTTCAAATGAAGCATAAAGGCAAATTTTCCCTTACTTGAAATAGACAGTTGATGAGCACATATGGCTATTCAAACAACTGTTAGAACAAAAAAATGAATATGCCCTGATGATTCCTTCATTACACATAATAATTCCATATTCTAAATTAAAAAATATTATTTTAATATCAGGAGAACTAATAACCTTGATTTCGACAGGATGACCATGAATTCCAATCGTGCAAGAACCATCAGTCACCAGTAATGTAAGCAAGACAAAGCTTTAATATCATTTTAATTCAAGTTTGCACATCAACTCTCTCCTGAATAGATAGATCACCAGAGCACATTCTATATGCACGCAATAAAATAATCCACCATAAACCTACAAAAAAAGTAGAGGTAAAAGGAATTACAAAAAAAGAAACAAAAAAGTAAAAACTCATCATGATAAACAAACACAATGCATGTGTCATATTTTGGCATGATATAAAGTTTGCCGCATACCAGAATCAATTGGTGCAACACAACAAATTGCTGCCTCTCTAAAGTTAGGATCCAATGCTTCTTTTGTAGCAGAATCATCACCATCTAAGGGAACAGTTCGCACCATGAAACAGCTGACATCAACCCTAGACAAGGGTCGTAACAGTCCATAATTTTTTCCCAGCTCTGCAAAGAAAGTCAAAAACAAAATACGCATCAATTATGTCTGAGGTAATCAAGAGGCTAGGATATAAATTATCAGATGGTCATGGGCCCACCAGGGATCGTTCATATGCAGATTTACCTAGTACTCAAAGCATTTTCTAAATTACATCGTTGTTGGGTTTCGTAGGTACCAACAGTCATATTCTCATAAGTATAAAACAAGTAGTCAATTTTATTCACAATATGGTTACATATCAAGAAGATTCATTAACATAATCATAGTCCTGCAAAAATATTATAGAAAAGGCACATGTTGTCTTGTGTACATTCGACCACACATAAAAACCAATTACTAAGCAATTTATTGAATTATCTTGACAGCCAGATTTGAAAGTGAACTCATTGACAGAGGTTTAACTTTGTGGACTACTTATGAGAAATTAGATGGACGTTTATTTGAGACAATACATTTCTTTTATACGATATTTTTTCATAATCAAAAAGTGCCTAATCAATAGAGGGATTTCTTGGAAAAACCCAACTGAAATATGAACAACAAAAAGAAAGATGCATATCATATGTATCTGTTGCACTTCTTAATTTATAGAAACAAGCAAAAAAGTGATTTAGTCCAAACTACTAGATGCAAATGATTAATTTCTAGAATAGAAAGCGAATGTAATCCTGCTCATAAAATTTCACATTACCTGTAATTGAAGGGCATAAAGGATCAAATTATGAACAATGTCATACACTCCATTCAAAAGAAAGGCAATTCTATAAGGTATAAAGTCACGGATAAAGGCCTAGTCATAATTCAACACATTGGAACTGGTGGGACATTTGTGGTAATAGTTCCAATAGGACTCCCACAATAATAAACCACAGAATCATGCAATAGGTCCCATACTTCATCCTCAATAGAATCTACAATGGCCTTTTGAAAGTTAGTAGTACTTGGTCTAGCTGTACCATTAAATGTTAAACTCTTCTTTTATTGTACAATAATAAACCACAGAATCACGCAATAGGTCCCATACTTCATCCTCAATAGAATCTACAATGGCCTTTTGAAAGTTAGTAGTACTTGGTCTAGCTATACCATTAGATGTTAAACTCTTCTTTTATTGTTTCAATTGTTTAGCATCCTTGAATTCCATAACACTCAGTGTGTTTTCCCCATTATTCAATTTAGTTCCTTAACAATAAAAACCATCATGCTCAAATAAATGACCAAAACAATCATGCTCAAGTAAGTGAAGCAAAAACAGAGGAGGTTCATGAATAATTATCTATCTTTCAGAAATGATTACTCATCTCTAGCTAAGCTATGTATTATTCTTATTATAATTTTTAATCCAATTAAGAAAGGAAACAAAATACAAAGTGAAATATTAAACATTCTCAAGTATAAACCTAAACTCAAAGAAATATTCATGAAGTATAAAATTTATACTTGGTACAAAATTTACCATATGTCTAAGTAAAATAAAATCTATACTAAATTAAATTTTAGGAAAAAAAATTTGTATCTTAGTGCAACATAACATTAAGAAAAGAAAAGAAAAGACTAAATCCATAAGATTTAGATGTAACACTGCAGTTTTAGAGCTTTAATAAGATCTAATACATGCTTGAAACCTCATACTTGTCTTAAGATAGTATAGAATGTGAGAACAATTTTAAAATCCTACACAACCTTTTGGCAAAGCTATCTTGTAACCTCATAGGTATCTCAAAATAGCTCTAGAAGCCAAAAGTTTCCTTATCCTTAACTAACCTTGAACCTTAGCATTGTTTACCCCACATTAGTTAAGTAGAAATGAAGCACTACACAAGGACCCATGAGTTTCCCTGCTTGATATTATCAGAACCTTGATGTAATACATTTCGGTTTTATCCAAGCAATACCTTAAAAAGAGTATTACTGCCTCTTATACTACATATTAGAGAAATTAATATTACTTTTAGATGGTTAAGTAAAGACATTAATTGAGAACAATTGAAAATGCTTTATCATTTGTTAGACAAAATGATCCAGTAAATCCTTAATTATATATTTTTATAAATATTGAACTTTCAACATGAATTTCATTAAAATTTCTTGCCCCAATGTACAAATTATTTAAATCTCACTTTTGTTTAGTTATTAAAATTTGATGTACATAAAAAAACATAAATCATGTAAATTAAAGGATAAATTTCTTGCTTCCTAGTAATACTCTATTGAACTCTTTATAGTACTATCAAATACAATAAACTCCTTACAAGATATAGGAGAAAGAACAAATGGTGATTTTATACATCTCAAAAGTGCCCAATTAACTCCATCAAAAAATTGGTGCTGTTTGATTGTTATTGCACCCATTATGGACCTCATTTGCTTGGTGGTGTCCTTGGTTAATAATTGTGTGATCAAATCCTTTGCTGGCTTCGAAACCATGGTTTCTTTGGAAAAATTAGGTGCTTGAGCCACAATATTCATCAAGGCCAAGTCCTAGTCAACTCCCTTACACGGCGTTGTCCCATATAGCATTTTAAATATGAATATCCCTAGTGTCCTCCAATCAATTGTGTTTCCATGCCCTTCACTAGACACAATTTCTGGTGCTAAGTACTCATGGCTCCCAATAAAAGACACTGATTGGACATTGATTAGCTCTGTGATGATTTTCATAATTGTGTGATGTGTTGACTTTTTTTTCTATTTGTGTTGACTAGGGTGTAAGCAGGAGGCTACTACAAGTGTGATACAATTGGGTAGAATGCATGACGAATTAGAAAAGTTGGGTTGATCACCAGGATAACAACTTGTTTTTGTGATTGATGATGCATTTTGATCAGAAATTATGTGGATCGTTGATGTGGAATTATCATATTTTTTTGAGAGATCAAAGTCAGTTAACGAAATGTGGCCACCGAATCTTAATAACTCATTTTTGGGCTTCAAATCATGGTAAATTACCCCCATCATGTGTACGTATTCTATGGTTACTGTGACTTCAGATGCATAAAACCTATGTAAAAAAGAAAAGGTCATAAATCTTTAAAAAAAATAAATGAACAAATTTAAGTAAGTTCAAAATATTTAAAATTGAGTTTGATAAGTTATGCGGATAGCTTGTTGAAAATTTTAATACTTTATTCTATTCAATATATTAAAAAATATGATTAATATACTATTAAAATATAATTCTCTTATAATATTACCTAGATTAGTAAAAATATATATTATATTTAATTTATTAATATGTAAATAGGTTCATAAACTTGTAAACCAAATTCCTTCATATTTGAATTTAGTTCTTATACTTTAACGTTTTGGGACCATATTAAAATACGAAAAGAAGATTTTATTAATTAATAAAGATGAAAATGAAGATGGTATTTATATATACACATATATAAATGCATAAATATGATAGAATCAAGAAGGTGCAAAGGGAAAAGATTAGAAACTTCAAAGAAGATACTTATAATTGGGAATTATATAAATATGTAATGTGTGTGTGTCTATATATATATAACCTTCTCAATTTATCAATATATATGTGTGTGTGCGTGTGTATAGAGATAATGTATGTACGTATATCACAATACTAGTTACGTTGAATACCATAATAATAAATTAATAATTCGTATAATCATATAATATATTTTATAGATATAAATAATTAATGTTGTTATACGTACGTACCGGGCAGCAGTTTCGTTGAAGTGTTTATCCGGTTGCCTTTGACAGAGGACGTGAAGATCACCGCCAGGACAAAACTCAGTGAGTAAATATGACCACCGATCACAAATGAATTTCATACTTATTGGTGCCACATATGATTGTTCATGCACCATGATATATATTAATTATATGTATATATATATATATAGACGTGTCAAGGCATCTCATGAAAAGGGTAAAGAATGATAAACTTTCATACATAATTGATGACATCAAAAATCAAATCAATTAGTGAATATAGTAAATGAATTTCATACTTATTTTTTATTGTAAATATTTTTAATATATTTTTTTACTGAGTTTTTTCTAAAAAAATTTATTTTTTTTTAAAAAAAGTTGTATAGGCAATGGATGCAACCAAACATGAATTCTCAATAATGAAGAAAAAAAAAATCCTTCTTGAGGAAATATTCTATTTTATATGTTTTATAAAATTTATTTTCATATATATCTTTTTCTCTTATAGATTTCGTAAAAATTTTAATTGAATTTAAATTTATAGACTTATACAGTATAAAATATTCCATATTTTTAATAAAAGTTAAACTCATAAATTTTAAATAGAATATAAGAGTTTTAACTACTATCATATTGTTATAATTCATTATAATTATTAATAGCTATAATTATGCAGCTTTAATTTTAGTTAAAATTTTCACGAAGTCCAAAAGAAAAAAGATACACATGAAAATAAAATATTACCTTAAGAAGAATTTTCATTTTTTCCATCACTAATGAGAATTCATTTTTGATTGCATCTAATGCTTCATGCACTTTTTTATTCAAAAAAAAAATTAAAAAAATAAAAAAACTTAGTGAAGAGATATATTAGTAATATCTGCAATAAAAAATAAGTATAAAATTCATTTACTACATGAATATATAAAGACTATTAATTGATTTATGACGTCAATTGTACATAAAAGCTTACCCTTCCTTACTCTTTTTATCAAATACCTTGACAAATTTCTCACATTTCAATGCCATTTGACAAGGGTGAAGACTACAATTAATATCAGCTAATTATTTTATTAAAAATAAAAATTCGATAAATCTATTAATTAAGTGATATGCATCAATTATAACACAATACAAATAATCTCTAAGTAACAATATACATAAAAAAATAGTTTGACCCGAGATTAGTCAAGTGATATACACTAGTTACAATAAAATACAAATATCTTTCAAATGATGACACATATAAAAATACAATCTAATTCAAACATTTAATCTCTTGTAAAAGAAGAAACACATCAACTATTAAACTAATTATTTAATTAATTAAGTATACACATATATAGTTAATTAAATTAATAATTATTTATCTTTTGGGTAGATATTTAAGTACTTTTATCCTCATTTATAAGAGTATGAGTTCAAATCAGACTATATATCTGATGACATATAATTTAACTATTAAAATGTATAAAATTTTACTTGCAAAAATTATACTTGAGAAGTTTTATTATTAAATATATATTATAAGATCAATAATAACACACATAAATACTCTAAATTAAAGAGTTTTGAGCTATGATGATTAGTATTACTTATATACCTTGAGGAGGCTCCTTTAATGTTGATGCAAAGTGCACAAATTTTAAGAAAATCTATATCAGATACTTTGTCCCTACAAATTAAGAGAAGAAGAATAAATAACTAAAACCCATCAATTAATCAAATATGGTTAATAACTACTCAAATCTATATCGAGATATATATTATGCACACATACAAAGCTTTACCCATGTCTGATAAGGAGATTTCAGATTCAGCCACGAAGATGGAAAGCAGGTCATAGAAATAATTAGGATCGCAACAAGAATCTCCTTTCATTTCATATGCTTCTACAAGAAAGTGATCTACCATATCCTTTAACAAAAATCGAATGCAAATAAATCAACGACATCGATATATATACATGATCGGTAGACAAATAGGAGAAAAACATATCAGATTTTAAGAGCTAAACCTTTTGTTCCATCAAGTGGATCATGTGGAGTAGCTGTGTGCATCAATCCTCCTATTTTAAATGATTCATAAGAGCTATATCAACCCATACCTCCATAGGGAGTCGGGGTGCCGTAAGAACTTATATTCCCAACATGAAAAATACAATAAACTTCTATCTCCAAATAAAAATAAGTACGTCCAAGCGTAGTGTTTACATCCAACTCCAGTGAGGGTTAACCATTACATGTATCTAAATCAAGAAAACATCTAATTAAACTATGTATCAAGAGAACTAAATACAAAAGATAACAAAATAATAATTTTCAAACAGACATCAGATTTAGACAACTATTTCCCTCTTTTTTTTATTTCCTATCCCTCTCTCGTTCTCATCCTTTCAATTTTCCTCCTATGTTTCTAGCATATCTCGTCTGTCCTCTCCTCATAGCTATCCATATGATAATTCCATCATTTCATCTGATCTTCTGTTTATCCTCAGATCTCACTCTCCATTTTTTTTTATTTTTACTCCTGGTTCTAATATGATTTCAAGAAAATGTCTCTATTCCCAGATCAACTCATTTCTTTCCAAAAATATCTCAAAAAATTTAGAAGATAAATTCTACTCAAGTGGTGAGAGTCAAATTTCACTTACCTTTGTTCTGAGTGACAGTGTTAATCTAACTGATGGATTCCTCCCTTGTTTTGCTCCTGATTACACCACTAGCTGATTAATCTGATTGAAGAAATCACACAAAATCTTCCTTTCAGTTTACCCTCGCTGCGAATTTTCTTCCTCTCCTTCTTCCCCTGCAGCCCGACGTCCTCTTTTAAAGTGAAGGAGGAAGCATCAGAATCGCGGAGGATGGCAACAAAACCCCTAAATTAAATAGAGGTTGCAAAAATTTTTTTTGATAATTGAGGCATAATCAATATTTTTACTTTTAATAATTAAGGTAGAAATTAATAACATCTTCTTAAATATATTTATCTATTTACTTTTTGAAAGCAAGATTTTTATCTCTTTAATTGCTTAAGTAATAATCAAAACTTTAAATTTTAAAGACTAATGAAAAAAAGAAATCCATGAAAATTGCATGGAAATTAAAGCAAATCTGACAATTAGATACATGTACAAATTAATTTAGCTTTTAATACTATACTATACTATACTAATATGGTCTAGTCATCCTATCATAAAATGGTGTATATCTGTTATATATATATATTAATGCTCCCAAGAATGAATTAACCCTAAACAGAAAATGCCATAAATAAAAAAATTTAAAAAAGAAGAAACGCTCAACACATGACATAGAAAACGTTTATGAATGATGAGTTTTTTACAGATGAGAGAACAAAGAGTTATATGCAGAGGAGACTGCAGTTTTGTTTCCTTGTGAAGGAAAATGGTGAACAACTCACAATCAGTTACTCCACTGTATGTAACCGCCATTTCTTTCTGTTTAATCGTTCATGTATTACGTGGATGTATATATACGTAAGTCCGTGTATACACATACATGTAAGTATATATAATGCTTGTTTCCTCTTAATTTAACTGTAGGAAAAAATCGGAGGTGGATTTTCATGAGCTTGGCCAATTTATCTTCAAGATCAAAGGGGCATCGTTGTGGTAATTAATTATACAACCCCGGATGAACTACATAAATGATATTAACGTATAGATCGTAATAAATATTATTGTATGTGTGTATATATATAATCATGGTTACTGCGGTACTCCAGCATTGGTGCTTGTCGCATGGCACAGATTTGTCGGGAATTCCTTAAGCCTGTTGAAGAAAAATCTAATCAACAGTAAGCAAACATTTATTTTTCTGTCTTTTTTTTTCATCTGCATATTAATATACAAATATACGCACCAACATATATATATATATATATATATATATATTGAAGTTTCATTTACTCAAATATTGATGATCAAATTAACTTTGGTTCAAAAATTCATCTCGAGACACGTGTTTTTTCTATAGGTGTATCATGCAATTGGAAGCACTCAAACATGAATTCTCAATCTTGCAAGAAATATTGAGCGTTCTTCATGAGGTAATTAATAATTGTTGATGGTATTTTCTACAATGGGTAATATCAATATCATTCACATTTTCATTAATAATCTTTTAAGCTATTATATGATATATTTATTTTTACAATATAGTTTCTCAATGACTAGTGTAATTTGAACCCCAACCTAAAAATTTCTATGTAATTTCTTCATTTACAAATTAAATATATGTACATATATATGAGGTTAATTTCTATTGTTGTTGGAAACATATTTATTTTTTTATTTTTGATATTTTCTGTGGTACAGTTTGAGAGAAGGATTGTGGCTAATGCTAGACACAGATGAAGCAAAAGTTGTCGAATGCTATATATTTAGTTTTCTCTATGAGCTGAGCTTTAGTTTCTTTCATGAGCAGATCTCAAAAACTTGGAAGTTTGTAATAAAGCTTTAGTTTTCTTTATGAGCTGATATTAAGAACTAAAAATTTATAAGTTGTAGTAATGTAAAAATATGAGTTTGCAAGAAGTACCTTGTCATCACTCTCTCATACAGTACATTACATACCAGTTGAATTTTTTCAACTGATCTTGAATCAACTGAGAAAATGCATTAAAAAGTTCTATTGTTAAGCATTAATTCACATGGCACGGTAATGATTTATGAGACAGAAAAATATCATAAACACTCCAAAATAATTTACGAGATACAAAAATTGTCATAATTGAACAATAGAATTAAAACAATGTACGGGTATTGAAGTTAACTTTTATAAATTAAATAAAAGACAATGATCACTTTAGTTAAGTTACAGTAATTAAAGAAAATATAAATCTTATTTTATTTTTAATTTATTTAAAATCGAATTGACTTAGTTAAACAGAAACTGTATTTGTTATAATAGCAAAGTATTTGAGAGTAATATTCTCCATTTACAAGAATTAGTCGAATTAAAAGATTAAAGAATTATTAAAAATAAATAAAAATCGAATTAAATACATTATAAGAAGCAAGGATACCTTAATTTAAAGGAGTGCATTTGCGCTTGCGAGGGGTGGTACTTGCTTCCAACTGCATCACCATACATACCCCATTCAATGAATAATAATAATAATAGAGATTTTAAAATAAAAATCTACAATGTTTAATATTTTTAAAAAAATTGTTTTGCTTTTTATTCAAATATAAACTTTACATTTTCAGTAAAATTTAAACTCGTAAATATTAAACATAAAAATTTTAACTGCTACCAAATTGTTATAATTTATTATAATTGTTAATAACTATAATTATCAGCCGAAAAAATAGATTTTTAATTAAGTAAAACTCATATTTTATAAGTCAGCAAATTTAAATTCAGTTAAAATTTTAATGAAATCCATAAGAGAAAAAGATATATATGAAAATAAAATTTTGCAAAATATGTAAAATAAAATATTACCTCAAAAACGATGTTTATTGTTTCGTTCATAAGTGAGAAGTCAATTTTTATTACATCCAATGCCGCTATGCATCTTTGTTTTTTAAAAAAAGAAATTTAAAAAAATAAAAAAAAAAACTCAATAAAGAGATATATTAGTATTATATAAAATAAAAAATAAGTATGAAATTCATTTACTACATGAATATATAAAGACTGCCAATTGATTTATGACGTCAATTATATCTGTAAACTTACCCTTCCTTACTCTTTTCATCAGATGCCTTGATGAATTCTTCACATTTCAGTGCCATTCGACAAGCACCAAGGCTGCAATTAATATCAGCTAATTATTTTTTAAAATAAAAATTGTGTAGATTTATTGATTAAGTGTTATACATCAATCATAACGCAATAATCTCCAAGTAAGAATACACACAAAAGTGCAGTTTGACTCGAGATTAATTTGGCGATATACACTAATTGCAGTACAATACAAGTAACTTTAAATGATGACACACATGAAAATACAATCTAACTCGAACTTATGATCTCTTGTAAAAGAAGAAATGTATCAACTATTTAACTAATTAAGTAATTAATTACATATATACGTATACCAAACATATATATATATATATCATGCTAATAGATATTTGATTAATTAAATTATTAATTATTTATCTATTGGGTGGATATCTATGTACTTTTATCCTTATCTATAAGAGTATGAATTCAAATCAGATTATACATCTCATGACATATCATTTAACGATTAAACTGTATGAATTTTTACTAGCAAAACTTGTAATTGAGAATTTTTATTATTAAATACATATTATAAGATCAATAATATCACACATAAATACTCCAAATTAAAGAGTTTTGAGCTGTGATGATTAGTATTACTTATATACCTTGAGGAGGCTCCTTTAATCTTGAAGCAAAGTTCACAAATTCTAGAAAAATCTGCATCAGATACTTTGTCTCTCCAAATTAAGAGAAGAAGAACAAATAATTAAAACCCATTAACTAGTCAAACGTGGTTAATAACTACTCAGATATATATTATGTACACATACAAAGCTTTAGTCATGTCTGATAAGGTGATTTTAGATTCAATAACGAAGGTGGAGAGCAGATCAGAGAAATAATTAGGAGTGCAACCAAGTATTCCTTTCATTTCATATGCTATTCCAAAAAAGTGATCTACCGTACCCTTTGAAAAAAATTGAATGCAAAAATGAAGGTTGGTAGAAAAAAAATCAAAAAATAACTAATGGAGCACTAAATTAAGCAAATTTATTTATAAATAATAAAACTATTTACTGTCCACTTACCGTAGTAAGATTTATAGAAAATAGCCTAGAGAAAATAATAACATTATATATATCATGATTCCGTATATACTTGGCAACAAAGCACATATTATGTAACGACCTCGAAAATTTAGAATGAAATATGTGTATTAAAAATATCAAATGCAGAAGCGTAATAAAAATTTTGATTAACATCCCTTACATAAAAACTAAAAACGTGCTCAAAATATAAAAGAACAAACTAACTAAAAGAGATACTCGAAATAAGGACTATAAATATAACTAAGGAGTCTTTAGACATCCCCTTCACCATCTTCCTGCGGAACAGGCTCGGGAACAATGTCTTCCTTATCTGAAAGGATTAAATAAGGAATGAGCTACACCAGCCCAGTAAAGACATCACACTATCTCACTGCCACGGAGGTAAAGGTGGGTAGAAAACACAAAAAAGACCAATGGAGCATAATTTATAATAAACTCGTTTATTAACATAAAAACCTTTACTGTCCACTTACCTCGGTGAGATTCATAAAAACAACTTATGAAAATAATAACATTATCATCATCATGAAATCATATGAACTGTATAATAGAATACTTACCACGCCTTTGCATTTCAATCATTAAACAAAACATTTTCCTCATTTACCAGCCTATTAGTATCCATGGGGATCCATAGGAGTCCCGCTACCCGTGAACCCTTAACATTTATAATCTGATTCCATGGCCGTCCCCATACCCCGTCCGGTATGGGCGCCAAAACCATAAACCTCAATACCTCGTCCGGTATGAGGATGAAGCGGGCCGTCTCCATATCCCGTCCGGTATGAGAGACCACGTTCCTGGTAGGGTTCCCCACGGACCCGGTCCGTCCACCATCTCCCAGGATATCTAGTCAGGCTGACCACATTATCCATTTATCAATTTACATAACCTTTTTGCCCTTTTTCTTGGTTTCAATCATCCAAACACACACAACATATAAACCAGTAATGGACACTAACTAAGACAACACAGTATCGGGTTAAGCATAATACCAACCATAATAAGGAAACTATGATTCATGCATACGAGGCCATAATATAATTACATCAAATATCATGCTGCATTTAATACTGGAAATTAAAACAAACAATAACAGACCAATACAGTATCAGACTCGGGCTCCATTGGCAACCTTAATCAATTATACATCTATAAAGTCACACAGTACAGTTTAATTATTTATTTAGCTTTAATACCGTGATAGGAAATAGGGTGAGGGGTCCTTACTTGTTTCGGGGTCTGAATACGGCCCTACAGTGCGCCTACAGGCTGTCCCTAATTTTTCTTAAATTTTTTTCGAGGAACTGAAACGCATTACTGGTACCTGCACGTGTCCCAAAAAATTCCAAATTAGACCTAAGGCTCTCGGTGGGCCAAAAAATCACAAAAAACTAAAACTTACCGGCGGCAGTGCTCTCGGGTGCGGCGGCTCCTCCTGCGTGAGTCGCGTTTTGATGTTTGGCTCTGATCAACCTGTAGAGAAAAGAACGGTGATCACAGTTGTATAAAATTTGCATCAAACGGAGGTCGTGAAGGGCCTCATCATCAGGTGGTTTGGCTCCGGTTTGGCCATAGGCGAACTCAACGTCGAAAAATGAGCAAGGGGGAGAAAATTTACCTCGATCGGTGGTCGAAAACTTCCCCGGTGCGGCGGTGGGTGGCGGCGGCCGGCTCCTCCGGCGTCTGGTTCTTCTTCTCCGACGAGCACTGGCGGCTAGGGTTTCTTTAGTCAGGTGTGGGTGGGGTTATCTATACCTTTTGCCTTTTAATCTCGATCGTCCATCAAGATTAAATCTGGGCCATTCGATCCCGATTTAATTAGGATTAAATCTGGGCCATTCATCACGATGCAATCTGGGACGTCCATGCGCGTGAATCTGGGCCGTCCGTGCTCATGTTTGATCTGGGTCGTCCGTATGCGCGGGAATGGATCTGGGCCGTCCGATCGCGCGCACGCGGATCGCCCACGTGGCCCGTTCCCTGGTCAGCGTTGCCTTGCCATGCGACGCATTCTGGTTGGCCGGGGCTGCTGACCGGGCCGCTGACGTGGCTGCTGACGTGGTACAACTTTTTAAAATTGCGTTTTGACCCCCCGATTTCTGATTTTCTTTTCAAAAACACCATCAGAATCCAAATTTTCACCCCTTTTTTCCAAAATCAATTTCAATTAAATCCAAATAATATTTTTACCCAAATTTTATCATTATTATTATTTTTATTTTCATTGAATTAAATTAAATTAAATTAAATAAAAAATCAAATAAATAAATAAAAATAAAAATAAATAAATAAAATTTTTATTTTTATTTGGGTGTTACATATTATTCTTTCATATTCAAATCATCAAACAACAATTACTCCTTTTTCCACCAGCCTGTTAATATCCATGGGGGTTCATAGGGATGTTCCAGCTACGCGTGAACATTTTTCTTTAACATTCTCAATTATGGGCTGTCCCCATACCCTGTTCAGTATGAGCGCCAAATTACTAAACCTCAATACCCCATCCGGTATGAGAGTGAAGCGGGTCGTTCCCATACCCTGTTCGGTATGAGCACCGAGTTACCAAGTCTCCATACCCTGTCTCCATATGAGACATGTTCACGGTAGGGTTCCCTGTGTACCCGGTCCATCCACCATCTCCCAGGATGTCCAGTAAGGCTGCCGTTTCATCCAGTCACTTAATTACACAAGTTTTTCGTTTACCTTTAACCTCCATTTTCTCAATTCAACCATAAACACGTAACACAACAATACATGCATTCAAAGCTATAAAATAAATCAATAAGGCACTATCATGCATTTAAACTGTAAAAATAATCGATAGAAATCAACAGAGAATAGTCTAATTAATCCGTAATTAATCATAAATATTTTTTAAATTGTACAAAATACCGTATTTATTGTTAATTAAACTTCAATTCTATAATTGAGAATAGGGAGAGGGATTCTTACTCAATTTAATGCCTGAAAGGCTAAACTATTGACTGCGCTCACTGGGCGGTCCCTGGATTCCATGAATTTTTCTTCGGGAATTAAAACGTTTTATAAGTACCTATAAATGTCCCAAACAAACACTAAATCAGTGTCAGGGCCCATTTTGGAAAATTTCAAAACTCCGGTACGGCAGCTCCTACAATGGGTCTTCCTCAGGTCGGCTATTTTCGGCTAGATTTGATCGATTTCGCATCAATTCCTACGAGAAAACATGTTAAGGGGCCTCGGTTGGCCAAAAAATCAAAACTCACCGGCGGCGGGACTCTCCGGTGTGGCGGCTCCTCTGACTCACGTTGTAGTTGGGTGTTTTACTCTGGTCAACCTGAAGAGAAAGAAACGGTGATCACAATGGTGCCTTTGAGAAAAGGCATCGTATTGGTACCTTTGAGAAAATGCTATATCATTTGTTAGATAAAATGATCCAGTAAATCCTTAATTATATATTTTTATAAATATTGAACCTTTCAACATGAATTTCATTAAAATTTCTTGCCCCAATGTACAAATTACTTAAATCTCACTTCTGTTCAGTTATTAAAATTTGATATACATGAAAAAAAGCATATATCATGTAAATTAAAGAATAAATTTTTTACTTCCTAGTAATACTCTATTAAACTCTCTATAATACTATCAAATGCAATAAACTCCTTACAAGATATAGGAGAAGGAATAAATGGTGATTTTATACATCTCAAAAGTGGGGAATTAAGCCCATTAAAAAATTGGTGTCGTTTGATTATCGTTGCACCCATTGTGGACCCTATTTGCCTGGTGGGGTCTTTGATTAATAGTCATGTGATCAAATTCTTTGCTGGCTCCAAAACCATAGTTTCTTTGGGAAACTCAAGTGCTCGAGCCACAATATTTGCTAGGGGCAACTCCTAGTCAACTCCTTTACACGGGGTCATCCCATATAACATTTCGAATATGAATATCCCTAGTGTCCACCAATCAACTGTGTTTCTATGCCTTTCACCAAACACAATTTCTGGTGCTAAGTACTCGTGGGTCCCAACAAAAGACATTGATTGGACATTGATTGACTCTATGATGATTTCCACAGCCGTGTGATGTGTTGACTCTTTTTCTATTTATGTTGGCTAGGGTGTAAGCAGGAGGCTACTGCAGGTGTGATATAATTGGGTGGAATGCACGATAAATTAGAAAAGTTGGGTTGATCTTCAAGATAACAACTTGTTTTTGTGATTGATGATGCATTTTGATCATAAATTATATGGATCGTTGATGTGGAATTATCGTCTTTTCTTGAAAGATCGAAGTCAGTCAACGAAATGTGGCCGTTGAATCTTAATAACATATTTTCGGGCTTCAAATCATGGTAAACTATCCCCATTATGTGTAAGTATTATATGGCCACTATGACTTCAAATGCATAAGACCTCTGCAAAAAAGGGAAGGCCACAAATATTTTTAAAGAATAAATAAATGAATAAATTTAAATGACTTTGAAATATATAAAATTGAGTTTGATAAGTTATGAATAGCTTGTTGAAAATTTTAATACTTTATTCTAATTAATATCTTTAAGAATATATTTAATATACTATTTAAATATAATTATCTCTTGTAATATTATCCAAATTAGTAAAAATATATAATATATTTAATTTATTAATAAATAAAAAGGTTCATGAACTTGTAAACCAAATTCGTTCATATCTACATTTGGGTCTTATACTTCAATAGTTTGGGACCATATTAAAATATGAAAAGAAGATTTTATTAATTAATAAAGATGAAAATGAAGATGGTATCTATATATACATATATATATATTTATGCAGAAATATGATAGAATCAAGAAGGTGCAAAGGGGAAAGGTTAGAAACTTCAAAGAGATACTTGTAATTGGGAACTATATAACTATATAATGTGTGTGTGTCTACATATATATATATATAATCTTCTCAATTTATCAATATATATATATATGCGTGTGTGTGTGTGTGTGTATAGATAATCTATGTGCATATATGATGATACTAATTGCACTGAATATCATAATAATAAATTAATAATTCGTATAATTATGTAATATATTTTTATAGATACAGATAATTAATGTTGTTGTACGTACATACCAGGCAACAACTTCGTTGAAGCATTTATTTGGCTGGCTTTGACGGAGGACATGAATATCGTCTTTGGGATAGAACTCAGTGAGTAAATATAATACTCGGGCCTAAAATTTGGCCCGGGATTAATTTTAAAGTTTAAAAAAATGTATAAAAATATAATTTTCGAATTTATAACTTTTTGTTTAATGTAAAATTAGGAAAAAATTGGTTGACGATGAAATTGAAAATAATTTTGGGAAAAAGGGATGAAAATTTGAGTTTGAATGGTATTTTTGAAAGAAAAATAAAAAATTGGGGGTCAAAATGTTATTAAAAAAGTTACATCATGTAGAATTGCCCAGTCAGCAGCATGAATGAATTGGAGTGTGTTGCATGGCAAGGCATACTGACTCAGTGCCACGCAGGAGGCCACACTGACAATCCGCGTGCCTGCAATCAGACGACCAAGATGTGTTCTCGCACACTTGGACAGTCCGGATCCATTCCCTCCTCAGGTGCGATAGGATGGTCACGATTAAACGTAATGAATGGTTCAGATTCGTTCTCTCTTTAAACATGATCGTATGGTTGACATCAAATCGTGATGAATGGTCAAGATTTATTTCCTCTTTAAATACGATCGGATGGTTAAAATCAAACACGATGAACGACTTAGATTTAGGAAGACGGGTATAAATATCTCGCATCACACTGAACCCAAACCCTAGTCGCCAGTCTCCCACAAGAGAAGAATAACTAGTCGCCGGAGAAGGGAGCTAACCGCCTACCGCCGCCGTGCCGGAGCCACCTCCGATCGCCAAAAAATAGTAAACAATTCTCTAATCTGCTCAAAATTTGATTTTGAACACCCCCATGGCCAAATCAGAGCAAAAGAAATGGTGGATGAGCTGAAAACCGCAGGTAAAATCCAGTGTCGTCGCCGCAGGCAAAACCCAAAATCACCTCTGATGAGCCCCTTCCCGTTCCTCGTTTCATGCAATTTTTTCACCATTGTGTTCACTATTTTGTTTTCTACAGGTTGATCGAAGAAAAACACCCAGCCGCGAAGATGAGCCGGCGAAGCCACTGCACCAGAAAATCCCATCGCTTGTAAGTTTTTGTTTTTTTTACTTTTTTTGGCCAACCAAGACCCCCTAATGTGTTTTTTAGTAGGGATGGGTATAAAACTTGCCAAAACCAGCCAAAACTGGCAACAAATTGCCAGGTCGAGGCAAAGCGCTACCAATTCGGGTAAGAATCCCTCACCTTATTTTCTGTTATGAAATTGAAGTTTAATTATCAATAATAAGATATTTTACGTAATTTAGAAAACTTCAAGAATTAATTACAGGTTACTAATGGAGTCAAAACTGGTTATTTATAATTGTTTGTCCTATTTAACTGATTGTTTAATTTTACAGCTTTAAATGCATGATAATATACTGGAATTGGTAAAATGATTCAGTTGTGTTTCCTTTATGCATGTATTATTTGTCTTGCATTGATTTACGGTTAAATTGTGAAATTAAAAATTAAATGTAAACGAAAAATTGATTGGTTAAGTGAATGAATGAATGGTAGCCTTATTGGATATCCTGGGAGATTGTGGACGGACTAGGTACATAGAAAACTCTACCATGAACGTCGCCTCATATCGGATGGGGTATTGAGGGATGGTATTTTTGGCGCTCGTACCGGACGGGGTATAGAGACAGCCGGTTAGTTGACAATGTTGAATAATAGTTCACGCATAGTGGGACATCCCTATGGGCCCTTCAGACCACTATTTCCCTCTTTTTTTTTTTATTTCATATTCCTATTCCGTTCTCATCCTTTCAATTTTCCTCCTATGTTTCTAGCATATCTCCTATGTTCTCTCCTCACAGTTGTCCACACTATAATTCAATCATTTTGTCTGATCTCTTGTTTATCCTCAAATCTCACTCTCCATTTTTTTTTTTTTACTCTTGGTTCTAATCTGATTTCCAGAAAATGTCCCTATTCCCATATCAACTCATTTCTTCCCAAAAATATCTCAAAAAATTTAGAAGAAAAAATCTACTCAAGCAGAGAAAGTCAAATTTCACTTACCTTTGTTCTTAGTGACGATGTTAATCTAATTGATGGATTCCTCTCTTGTTTCGCTCCTGATTCCACCGCTAGCTAATTAATCTGATTGAAGAGATCACACAAAAACTTCCTCTTGGCTTACCCTAGCTCGACGTCCTATTTTAAAGTGAAGGAAGAACCATCAGAACCGTTGACGATGGAAATGAAATCCCTAAATTAAATAGAGATTACAAAATAGCTTTTGATAATCTAGGCATAATAAATATTTTTACTTCTAATAATTAAGATAGAAAGTAACAACATCTTCTTAAATATAATTATATATTTATACATTTACTTTTTGAAAAGAAGATTTTTATCTCTTTAATTTCTTAAGTAGCAATCAAATTTTTAAATTTTAAAGACTAATGAAGAAAAGAAATCTCTAAATTTACTTGTGATAACATTCAATTCTCTAAATTTAGATATTCTTTAAGTCTAATCTTATAATAGTTTTTAATAGATAACATAATGAAAATAATCTTAAAACTCTAAATTATTTGATTATATAAGTTCAAAATAATGAAAATAAGATTTCAATCTCTTTGATTTTTAAATTTTAAAAACTAATGTAGAAAGAAGTCTATAAATTTTGACTCCTAGTAAGCACTCAATTCTCTATATTTAGATATTTTTTAAGTATAATATTGTAATAATTTTTTTAAAGATTACATACGTTAGAATGAAAAATAATGTTAAAACTATAAAATATTTGATTACATAAGTTTAAAAGTAGATTATGACACTTCTATTTTTTTTCTTTCTTGATGCTTTTGGCTTTTATCTCATTCTTTCTTTAATGCTATGATTTGTATTTATGAAGCAATATTTAGATAGAAAACAATAAGACACTTTTTTTTATAAAAACTTAGCTATATTATTTTCTTCACCACAATATAATTTCTTTATAATCTTATCCTCACATTTGTTATTGCGTTACGATGCGGTCAATTTTAGGTGATGTAGAAATATAAGAAGAGTTAGAAAATAATTGGAAGAAAGAGGAGGAAAAACATAAGGAAATGAAATAGGAAAACACGAGTTAGACTGGACGCATTATAGAGGTAAGTTCTCTTTTATTTCCTTAATGCATAACGTACAATTAGGTAGTAATTATAAAGTAGATATGTTATAAGAGGTCATATTCTTTCAATGATTTTTAAGTTTCAAGCCACGAACTAACTCAAATCATATATTTGACTTTCTATGAAATTACCTCTTTACCTTAAATAATAGAAAAACATAAAAATGCA
This sequence comes from Carica papaya, assembly GCF_054855325.1. Classification (NCBI taxonomy): domain Eukaryota; kingdom Viridiplantae; phylum Streptophyta; class Magnoliopsida; order Brassicales; family Caricaceae; genus Carica; species Carica papaya. The sequence continues at coordinate 18,590,536 of NC_142317.1, forward strand.
ATATAACTTAAATATGTCCAAAAGTATATACGTGTAGTTACATTAAGCTGTATTAAATCTATCTTGTTCATTAGATTCAATTTTCACTTTTTTTGTAATTACTAGTAATCCTTTACATGTTGAATATATTCATTAATTTTATTTTTGAACCATTTATATTTTTAGCTTGAATTCATTGAATGAAATTTTATTTCATAAGCCTTCATATATAGGAAGATCAATTAGAATTCAGTTCTCAAAAAACATAAATAAGAAAGTTTAAATATTAAAATTGTGATATATTGTTGAATTATAAATTATGGGAGAAATGTAGAAATTAAATTTCTTAAGAAAATGATAAAGCTTGTTTAGAAATTAAAGCATATGGGACAATCAGATACATATACAAATATTTTAATTCTAATACTATACTATATCATATCTATTTTTACAATATAGTTTCTCAATGAGTAGTGTAATTTGACCCACAACCTAAAAATTTCTATGTAATTTCTTCATTTACAAATTGAAAATATATACATATATGAGGTTAATTTCTATTGTTGTTGGAAATATATTCATTTTTTTTGTTTTCGATATTTTTTGTGGTACAGTTTGAGAGAAGTATTGTGGCTAATGCTAGAACCAGTGAAGCAAAAGTTGTTGAACGCTATACATTTTGTTTCCTTTATGAGCTTATGATAAGAACTAAAAACTTACAAGTCTGTAGTAATGCAAAAATATGTAATGAATAAAAATATAAGTTTGCAAGAAATATCTTATCATCACTCTCTAATCACTCTCTCAAACAATGCTTTACATACTAGTTGAATTTTTTCAACTGATCTGGAATTAACCGAGGAAATTTATTAAAAAGTTCAATTGTCAAGCATTAATTTAAAAGGCATGGTGATGATTTATGAGACAGAAAAATACCATAACCAATCCAAAATGATTTACAAGATACAGAAAATGTCATAATCGAACAATGGAGTTAAAATAATGTAAGGGTATTCTCTGTTTATAGTGAACTCTTTAAAAGAATGCCTTTCACTCCTATAGTACTATGTTTATGATATAAAGTCTGTAAATAGGAAACAATTTGTTTAATCTCCAATATAGGAAGATGTTTCAAGATAATGCTAATCTTAAATCAACATATCATCTTTACATTAAGATCTTATGATACCTTAATTATTGCTCAAAAGCTTTAAACCCCCAATAATGAAAAATAAACTACTGTTATCATTACCTTTATACATTTAAGTTGTTCATCTAGGTAAGTTGAGCCATAAATTGAAGTTACCCATCCTTATGTGAAAGCAACTTCATAATTTTATATTATATAAGTCTTTTAGGAGTTCTTCCGACCACACTTTCTCTTAGGGTTAACACTTATCATGCAAGAGAATGCATTGACAAGCTTAGAATCCTCTTCAGTTATCAGAATTTTAGTTGTACTTAGGTCTGCAAGTAGAAGCTTAGCCATAAGGTATCCAGCAATTGACCATGTCTTGAATAACCGTGCTTGTTTCCCGATGAACCTTCCTCTTTTTATGTCATAGTATTAAGGCTACTTGTCTGTTGATATGCATCTTTCAGCAACTTCAACAGTTCTTACAACAATGTCTAGTCTTTTCATCTTTATAGTTGGAATAGTAAGCTATAAAAAGTTCATTTTAAAAATCTTAAGCCGCATTGCCAACATTCTTTCATTATTGCTTTACTTTATAAAACATAAAAAAGGTGCCATATCCTATTGGATTCAGGCATGACAAGTTAGGAAACTTATACCTAAATATAACTTCTACAAAGGGTTGGCCAAGAATAAAACATTAGCAGCAGAGAGAACATTTAAGCATAACAAGCTAACCTACTATAGCAGAGTTGGCCAAGAACCACCATTGTGGTAAGACCAAGGCCTACATCAAAAGGAAATGTCATGAGAAATGTTGAAGATAGGAAGAAATAGATCATAAAAAAATATGAGATTAGATATCTTACGTGTTCTTAGGATCACTACCAGTGATTATTTGCCACTCCTGACCTTCAAGAGCGAGATAACATATCTTGAATGGCATGTCCACTAGAAAATCTGCCCATTTCACTTCAATAAGATCTAGTATGGCATGTGGTAGACTGCTTACAACAGATCACATGTTTCCTAGAGAAAAAAATTAGAAATTCTATGTGTTTCTTGTAAGTTTCCAATTAGATAACCTCCTTTATTAGGCATCCATTCCACCAATCAAGGAGAAATTTGATTAAGGTAAATGTTGAACTTATTAACTGCATCATATGAGTACTCCTCAGTCTTGTAATGACAAATCTCATTTAGGTTTTGCAAATCAATCCAATAATACTCCCTAATGTGGAATGAAATAGCAAATAGGCGATAATTCAGTGCCCAAATAAGATCAACTGATCCATGTTCTATAGCAAGCATTTCACGTGCAGAAAGTAAGGTAGAATAAAATAGTGCCTGTAAGAAAAAAAATAAGAATTAACTGGAGATACCACAAGAAAAGAGGTAAATAAATAAGATCACTTAGTTACAAACTTATAAATTTAAATAATAGTCGATTCATATGGGTTAGTGAGTCAGATCATAATCTGCTGTTTCCATCAACATGTTACAAACATATTTAATTCACAAACCAGATCTCCATGGTGTCAAACATGTAAGCTATGAACTATCTCAAAAAATATAAGCTATAAACTATACAATGTCCATCATTCTAGGGAGTTGCACCATTCGAAAGAAACAAAAAATAAAATATGTAACAATTCCAATAATTGAACATTTTTTTTAAATCGACTAGACTGGAATCATTTACTTATTACACCTGCTAGAAACTCACCTAAGAAGCACCAAGATATGATATCAATTTAACTCAAGCTAGTCAAGTACTTAATCCTAGCTTTATTTTCAAACTTCCACTATTGTTTCCCAAATTGATTTAGTTTTATAATCACTTCCAGCATAGTTGCTGTAAAAAGCTCCTATTACACAATGTGTAGAATTATTCCTCGCTACCACTCTTTCGCTACAAAAGTTGCAATCTCCAAAAAATCAAAAACTAAATACCAAATGTCCATTACCATTTCAAATGAACCATAAAGGAAATTTTTCCTTGCTTGAAATAAACAATTGACGAGAACATATGGCTATTCAAATAACTATACGAACAAAAAATGAATCTACCCTGATGATTCCTTCATTCCAGATAATAAAGTTAATTATTTCCCCTATTTATTGAGAGGGTTGGGTTTTGAAACTTACAAATATAAATAGAATGTAAATAGGTATTGACTTGGTCTAATACCAAGTCAGTGTTGGATGACCCTCTTTTCCATTTACTTTGTTTGGTTGCAAGAGGTGTTGTTTCCAACAGTGAGATCTTTTTGCACCATAGAAAAGCTATTGTTGTTTCTATCAATAGTCCGTCGATTGGCATGTAAGGGGTGACCGATGGATATGGTGGATGACATGGTGTTGTTGTCGATTGCAGAGGAGGAAGATGGGGGCTGAGACTTAACTGGACTTGTCCCTAAACAGCAAGAGTCGTATGACCTCTGTTTAGTGGGTAGATTCTTAACAGAAGTGGTTAGAAAGTTTGAACTGATGAAAAATACATTGGTAGATCTGTGGAGGCCGATAGGGGGAGTAAATATTGTAGATCTCAGTTCCAGCCATTACTTATAAAGCTTTTTCTGCGAAGTGGATATCCAGAGAGTGCTCAACAGAGGGCCATGGACTTTGAACAACCACTTGTTGGTTGTGCACCACCTTAGGGAGGGAGAACATCCAATGAAAGTAGCCATTGACAGAGCCGCTTTTGAGTATAAATTCACTCACTCCCACCGACTTTTGTATCAGATACAATGGTTACGTAGTTTTGAAACCTGTTGGCGGGCTTTGTAGACTATGGCATACGTTTATTAATCCATATAATTAAATATAAAAAGTGAAAAGTTTTATATTTTATAAGATTCAGACTTGTTTTCTTCAATAAAAATGTGAGAATCTTAACCATTCAAACACCATGTTTATGATAATTTATGAAAATTCTTAAAAACTTCATTATAGTGTGTGCTTAATTGTGATAAATGAACAATTGTCACAAACTTTAATGGGGGCATTTTTGGTGCTTAAAATGCATGTTCCCATGTTAATGAATGTTAATGGATATTTTCTCTTTTTCAATTATATCATCCTATGTTTACCTTATAAATAGTTATCTCCTCTACCCTATCCTATCTTATTGCTAACATTTCTCTATTGCTCTCCCTTTTATCTCTTTTCTTTCACTTTCACTTTCACTTTTTCTCAAATTTTCTTTAAAGATTTGTAACTTTTACTTTTCTAGTTGTGCAAATTAATAAAATATATGATCTACAGCTAAGTTTATTGTATCATGCAATTAACATGTCAAAAAGCTCTTTCCTATACTCACCTTATCTGATTGACCTAGTGCACACCTCAATCCTTATAATGTATCCTCAAACATCAATTCCTATTTGTATAGAAAGTAAGTATTTGAGGTAAATTCTTCTATCTTTTCTCACCAAGATATTTTTACATGAAACTATTAAATATCAATGATTCATCCCAACCAACAGCAACAAAATTTACAATTTTTTGAAACAATGCCCTTTAGTTTGTAACTATCTCTACAAAATAAGTTTGAGTTTCAAATCAAAAAATAAAAAATTAGGTCGACATTTTGACCTATTGTAGTTCCCTCAACTAAAGGAACCTAATAATCATGAAATGTTTCTTTTGCCTAAAAACATAATAGGCATGTTTAGATTTAACTCAATATAATCACGACATCACCACCAACATTAAAAAAAGTTAGAGTTCAAATTTGTTTTCCATGAAAAAGGAATACTTATTACAACCTACAGAGAATTTATCGTTATTGATTTTTAGAAGCTTTCATCCACCCCATCTGCCCAATAAAAGAAAACATAATTACTTTATAATATTGTTATTGAAAGCGATGAAAATAGATAAAATACTAATAGTGATAAATTAAATATTCGTATCAGCTAATTATTTTTTTAAATAAAAATGGGATAAATCTATTGATTAAGTGTTATGCATCAATCATAATGCAATAGAAATAATATCCAAGTAAGTATACACACAAAAGTATAGTTTAACTCGAGATTAATTAGGTGATATTGTAACACCTAGGCCCAAGTAAGCAACCCAGCTCATCTACTTTAAAATAATAATAATAATAATAATAACTATAACAACAACAACAACAATAACTATAAGCAAAAAACAAAGATATCATATTAATAAACCTTAAGACGACACCATTCTAATTTAACGGTAAGGATTTATTTTTCCAATTCGATGAGCCTGATTTAATATGGACTGCTATAAATAGGAAAGACATCAAAATAAAAATAAAAAGAAGAAACCCAAAGAGAGAGGGAGGCTGCTGACAGTAAGAGGGAGTGGTAGAGAGGAAGAGAAGGAGAAAGGTTAACACAGCCGCAAGGCTGACAGAAGAAGAAATAGGAGGGTGATTTCCATGAAGGCTAAGCTAAAAGATGGTCGAATCATCCAATGGAAGGTAAGATCAATTCACTCCTGAAACCCAAATTAGAAATGATTATTATAAATTTTCTATATCGTGGATAGAGATTTCTAGCGAGTTATGTATGTGCATCTAGTATGATTTCGATGTGATGGTGAAGAATATTCCTGTGCAGTAACTTAGTAGGGAAGTCTAAGGTAAATGGTGGATGTGAATGCGGATCATCAATTAGGTAAGGGAGAAAAGAAGTCTTGCGGTAAGGACCATGTTGATAGTAATTAATTCATGTATAGCAGGTATTAATTCCAATTTGAGTTAAGCTTAGGGATTTACGGATAGATCTAACTTGTGTTATGCAGATCGGTGAAAATCAACTAGTAGACCTCATAAGGAAACACAATGAGATCGAATACACATATATCAATAAGTAGTTGATGTGATTAAGGGCCTACAAAGGGGTGGAAATAAGGGAAATATGGAGAATAATAGGATTAAAAGATAAATAACATACCGTGGCGCTAGGGAAATAAAAGAGAAGGGGAAGAGAGGACCCAATAGATGAAGTTTGAAGCAAACTAGAAGAGAATGTAGAAAGGGAAATGATAAAATGGCATAACTGAAATTAATGTACTGTCAAAATAAATAAATTACAACCTGTTCACTAGTGGTGTGTGTGTGGTTGCGTGTGGCCATTTATGAGGTCGTGGAATTAATTCTGGTATGAGTTCAATAGTGATTTTTCACATTTATTGGTCCTAGATGAACTGAAGAATTTTTAGGTGACCCATATCATTAAGTGTCCAATTCAACAAATAAGGGTGATAATTGAATAGTAATAATGATGAATTGGTATGAAAAGAGTTGAATATGGAGTCGTGAATGGACTGCGTAGTAGTGTGGTATACTGAGAACAACAAATGACCAAAAACTAGAGAGTAAATATTAAATAAGATCAGGTACTCCTTTCATTTCATATGCTATTCCAAAAAAAGTAATCTACCATACTCTTTAACAAAAATTGAATGCAAATCAATCAACGATATCGATATATATACATGATCGGTAAACATATAAGAAAATAATAGATAAGAGGTTAAGCACTAAATCTCTCAATCCATTGAGTGGATCACATCGAGGAGTTGCGTGCTTCGATCCATCCTATTCGAAAAGATTAGAGAAGAGAAAAATGGTTTTGTCGAGAGAAAGGAGATTGTTTTTTTTTCAAATCTGTAATGCTCATTGCAGTCCCCATCAATCACCTCTCATTATTTATTAAATCATCAGTTCTACTCATCAATTGTCAAATACTGTATTTTAAACAGTAAATGATGTCATTTTATTTATTCATTTGTATGAGATTAAATAATTCGTTAAAGTTAAGTTCTACTTTGTTATTTCATTGACCTACAAAATTAGTCGTATTTCTTACTAATATGGTATTAGTTTATACAATGTAAGTTAATACAATAACATTCATTACAACATTTACTTTAAAAAAAAATCATCATCCCATTAATAGTAAAAACCATTTTTCTCAAGTAAGTCAACAAAAAACTTAGGCTCATGAATAAATATATATCTTTCAATAGTCCATACTACATTTCTAGCTAAGTTATATACTATTCGATTAAACTTTTAAATCTAACTAAGAAGAAAAGAAACAAAATGTGGAATGAAAGCTTAAACATCCTCAAGTAACAACCCAAACTTTATAAAAATATTCATCAAGTATAAAATTTGTACCTGGTACCTTTAAAAATGGTCCTATTATAGCTACAAATTAGACAATAGATGGTATAATTTTAGCAATTTATTCAGACTATTACAAAATTTGAAATGTTTCTAGGTAATATGCAATAAATAGAGGAACTCATGTGTCCATTTCGTGCCCACCCTATCTATTTCTTTACTTGAAAAAAAAAAGTTGTTTAACTTTTGTATCAATAAAAAAGAATACCAAAAAGAATTAAAAATAAAATAGTTCATCTTTGTCTTAAAACCTAAAGAAAATGTTATCTACTTTTTTACAAGATACCAAAGCTTTTATTTATGTGTTGGTTGCATTTCATTGTTGTCACCATTAATCGCCACTCATTATTCACTATAGTGTAAGTTCTCACAATTGGTCATCAAATACTGTATTTTTAACAATAAATATACATAATTTGATTCACTTATTTATTATAATATTAAATAATTCATTCATATTAGATCTTATTTTATTATTTGATTGAACTATAAATTTAATAGTGTATGTTTTTAATTCTGAATCAACTTATATAATGGAAGTCAAAACAATAGCATCCAATATAACATTATTTTTTTAAAGATAAAATCATTATTAATTAACAACAAAAAACATCATGCTCAAGTAAATGACCAAAACAATCATGCTCAAGTAAGTGAAGCAAAAACTGAGGTTCATGAATCATTATCTATCTTTCCTTACTCGTCTCTAACTAAGCCATGTATTATTCTTATTATACTTTTGAATCCAACTAAGAAAGGAAACAAAATGCAAAACGAAAGCTTAAACATCCTCAAGTAATAACCTAAACTCAGAGAAATATCTGTCAAGTATAAAATTTGTATTTGGTAAAAATTTTTCCGTATAACTAAGTAAAACAAAATCTATACTAGATTAAATGCATAAAACCTATGCAAAAAGGAGAAGGTCACAAATATTTTTAAAAAATAAATAAACAAATAAATTTAAATAAGTTCAAAATATATGAAATTGAGTTTGATAAGTTATTCGAATAGTTTGTTGATAATTTTAATACTTTAATCTATTTAATATATTTAAGAATATGTTTAATATACTATTAAAATATAATTATTTCTTATAATATTACTTGGATTAGTAAAAGTATATAATATATATAAATAGGTTCATGACCTTGTAAACAAAATTCATTCATATTTGAATTTGGCTCTTATACTTTAACATTTTGGGACCATATTAAAATATGAAAAGAAGATTTTATCAATTAATAAAGATGAAAATGAATATGGTATCTATATATACATATATATATATATATTTATGAATAAATATGATAGAATCAATAAAGGTGCAAAGGGGAAAGGTTAGAAACTTCAAAGAAGATACTTATAATTGGGAATTATATTAATATATAATGTGTGTGTGTCTACATATATATATATATAACCTTCTCAGTTTATCAATATATATGTGTGTGTATGTATATCACGATATTAATTGCGCTGAATATCATGATAATAAATTAACGATTTAATAATCATATAATATATTTTTATAGATATAGATAATTAATGTTGTTGTATGTATGTATGGAGCATCAGTTTCATTGAAGTGTTTATTTGGCTGCCTTTGATGGAGGAAGTTAAGATCATCATTGAGACAAAACTTAGTGAGTAAACACAACAACCAATCACAAATGAATTTCATACTTATTGGTACCACATATGATTGCTCATACACAATCATATATATGAATTATATGTTTATATATATATATATATATACGTGTTAAGGCATCTGATGAAATGAGTAAGGAAGGGTAAACTTTCATATATAATTGATGATGTCGTAAATTAAATCAATTAGTAAATGAATTTCATACTTTTTTTTATTTTATATATTATTTATATATTTCATTACGGAATTTTTTTAAAAAAAATTTAATTTTTTTTAAAAAGGTGGCATAGGCATTGAATGCAACCAAACATATGAATTCTTAGTAATGAAGGAAAAAATAAAAAAACTTCTGGAGGTAATATTTTATTTTATATATTTTATAAAATTTATTTTCATATATATATTTTTCTCTTATAGATTTCGTAAAAATTTTAATTGAATTTAAATTTACAGATTTATACAGTATAAAATATTCTACATTTTTAATTAATGTTAAACTTATAAATTTTGAATAGAACATAAGAGTTTTAACTACTATCATATTGTTATAATTCCTTATAACTATCAATGCCTATAATTATGCAGCGGACAAAACAGATTTTCAATGAAGTAAAACTCATGTTGTATAAGTACGCAAATTTAAATTCAGTTAAAATTTTCACAAAGTCCAAAAGAAAAAAGATAGCCATGAAAATAAAATTTTACAGTATATATAAAATAAAATATTATCTTAAGAAGGATTTTCATTTTTTCCTTTACTAATGAGAATTCGTGTTTGCATCTAACTCTTCCATGCCCTTTTTATTCAAAAAAAGAAATTAAAAAAAAAACTCAGTAAAGAGATATATTAATAATATCTGCAATAAAAAATAAGAATAAAATTCATTTACTACATGAATATATAAAAACTGTTAATTGATTTATCATGTCAATTGTATATGAAGATATATATTACATACACATACAAAGCTTTATCCATGTCTGATAAGGTGATTTCAGATTCAGCCACGAAGATGGAAAGCAAGTCATAGAAATGATTAGGACCGCAACTAGAATCTCCTTTCATTTCATACATTGCTATAAGAAAGTGATCTATGATATCCTTTTAAAAAAAATTAAATGTAAATCAATCAATGACATTGATATATATACATGATCAGTAAACAAATAAGAGAAAAATAGATCAATTGTTAAGCACTAAACCTCTTGTTCCATCGAGTGGATCATGTAGAGGAGTTGTGTGCTTTGATCCTCCTATTTGAAATGATTGGATAAGAGCTGTAACAACCCATACCTCCATAGGGAGTCGAGGTGCCATAAGAACTTATATTCCCAGTACGAAAAATACAATAAACTTCTATCCCCAATTAAAAATAAGTACGTCGAAGTGTAGAGTTCACATCCCTTGGCTGTGAGGGTTAACCATTACATCTATCTAAAATCAAGAAAACATCTAATTAAAGTTTGTGTTGTTCATCCTTTCCTACGCGTGCATCATAGAGAACACTGCCTCTCCTCACCAAGATCGTCTCCCAGAGTTTGTTTGTTCTGTTGTTCATCCTATTCCTACTTCCAAAGAACATCACTTTCATCCTCACAGAGAATATTGTTTATGCTAATCTAGACTTACCTCCCAGAATTTTATATTTATTTATTTTTAATCTTTAGAAGTTCGTTTCCCTGTCTCTACTCACCAATACCACTATTTTCCAAATAGACATCAAGAGAATTAAATACAAAAGATAAAAGAATAATAATTTGCAAACAGACATCAGATTCAGACCACTATTTCTCTCTTTTTTTATTTCCTATCCCTCTCCTGTTCCCATCCTTTCAATTTTCCTCCTATGTTTCTAGCATATCTCCTCTGTCCTCTCCTCATAGCTGTCCGCACAATAATTCCATCATTTTGTCTGATCTTCTATGTATCCTTAGATCTCAGTCTCCATTTTTTTTGTTTTTACTCTTGGTTTTAATATGATTTCAAGAAAATTTTCCTTTTCCCAGATCAACTCATTTCTTCCAAAAAATATCTCAAAGAATTTAGGAGATAAATTCTACTTAATGGTGAGAGTCAAATTTCACTTACCTTTGTTCTCAATGACGACATTAATATGATTGGCGAATTCCTCCCTAGTTCAGCTCTCGATTCCACCACTAGCTGATTAATCTAATTGAAGAAATCACACAAAAACTTCCTCTTAGTTTACCCTAGCTGCGAATTTTCTCTCTCCCTCTTCTCCTATAGCCCAATGTCCTCTTTTAAAGTGAAGGAATAACCATCAGAACCATTGAGGATGGCAACAAAATCCCTAAAATAAATAGAGATTACAAAATAGTTTTTTATAATTGAGGCATAATCAATATTTTTACTTTTTATAATTAAGGTAGAAATTAATAACATCTTCTTAAATATAATTATATATTTATATATCTACTTTTTTAAAAGTAGATTTTTATCTCTTTAATTTCTTAAGTAGTAATCAAAATTTTAAATTTTAAAGACTAATGAAGAAAAGAAATCTCTAAACTTTGACTTCTAATAAGCATTCAATTCTCTAAATTTAGATATTCTTTAAGTCTAATCTTATAATAGTTTTTTTATAGATAACATAATGAAAATAATATTAAAACTCTAAAATATTTGATTACATAAGTTCAAAATAATGAAAATAAGATTTTTATCTCTTTAATTTTAAAATTTTAAAGACTAATGTAGAAAGAAATCTCTAAATTTTGACTTCTAGTAAGTATTAAATTCTTTATATTTAGAAATTTTTAAGTATAATCTTGTAATAATTATTTTGAAGATTACATACTTTAGAATGAAAAATAATGTTAAAACTCTAAAATATTTAATTACATAAGTTTAAAAGTAGATTATGACACTTTTATTTTTTTTCATTCTTTATGCTTTTGGCTTTTCATTCATTCTTTCTTTAATGCTATGATTTATATTTATGATGCAATATTTAGATAGAAAACAATAAGATACTTTTTTTTCTAAAAAATTAGCTATATTATTTTCTTCACCACAATATAATTTCTTCATAATCTTATCCTCACATTTGTTATTGTGTTACGATGCGATCAATTTTAGGTGATGTAGAAATATAAGAATAGTAAGAAAATAATTGGGAGAAAGAGGAGGAAAAACATAAGGAAATGAAATAGGAAAACAAGAGTTAGACTGGAGGCATTATATAGGTAAGTTCTCTTTTTTTTCCTAATGCATAACGCACAGTTAGGTAGTAATTATAAAATAGATTCATTATGAGAAGTCATATTCTTCCAATGATTCCTCAGTTTCAGACCATGAACTAACTCAAATCACATATTTGACTTTCTATGAAATTACCTCTTTAACCTATAAAACAAAAAAACATAAAATTACAATCTAAATTAAATATGTCTAAAAGTATATAAGTGTACTTACATTAAGCAATATTAAATCTATGTTGTTCACTTGATTCTATTTTTAATTTTTGTGTAATTACTAATAATCCTTTACATGTTGAATTAGTTATATATTCATTAATTTTATTTTTGAACCACTTATATTTTTAGCTTGAATTCATTGAATGAAATTTTATTTCATAATCCTTCATATATAGCAAGATCAATTAGAATTTAGTTCTCAAAAAACATAAATAAGAGAGTTTAAATATTAAAATTGTGATATATTGTTAATTTATAAAACATGGGAGAAATGTAGCAATTAAATTTCTTAAGAAAATGATGAAGCTTGTTTAGAAATTAAAGTAAATGAGACAAGGAGATGCATATAAAAATATTTTAACTTCTAATACTATACTATACAATATCTATTTTTACAATATAATTTTTTCAATGAGTAGTGTAATTTGACCCACAACCTAAAATTTCTATGTAATTTCTTCATTTACAAATTAAAAATATATACATATATATGAGGTTAATTTCTATTGTTGTTGGAAATATATATATACATATTTTTTTTGATATTTTTCGTGGTACAGTTTGAGAGAAGGATTGTGGCTAATGCTAGAACCAGATGAAGCAAAAGTTATTGAATGCTATATGTTTAGTTTCCTTTATGAGCTGATGCTAAGAACTAAAAACTTACAAGTCTGTAGTAACGCAAAAATATGTAATGAAGAAAAATTTGAGTTTGCAAGAAATATCTTATCATCACTCTCTAATCACTCTCTCAGACAATGCCTTACATACTAGTTGAATTTTTTCAACTAATCTGGAATCAATCGAGGAAATGTGTTAAAAAATTCTATTTCCAAGCATTAATTTAGATGGCATGGGGATGATTCATGAGATAGAAAAATACCATAACCAATCTAAAGTGATCTATAAGATACAAAAAATATCATAATCAAATAATAGAGTTAAAATAATGTAAGAGTATTCTCGATTTACAGTGAACTCTTTAAAAGAATGCCTTTCACTCCTATAGGACTATGTATATGATATAAAGTCTGTAAACAGGAAACAATTTGTTTAATCTCCAATCCAAGAAGATGATTCGAGCTAATGTTAATCCTAAATCAACATATCATCTTTATATTAAGATCCTATGATACCCGAATCAATGCTCAAAAGCTTTAACCCCCAAATAAAATGAAAAATAAACCATTGTTATTATCACCATTATACATTTAAGTTGTTTAGATAGGTAAGTTGAGCCACAAATTGAAGTTGCCTATCCTTGTGTGAAAGTAGCTTTGGAATCTTATATTATTTTATAAAACATCAACAAGGTGCCATATCTTATTAGATTCAAGCAAGACAACTCAAGAAACTTATACCTAAATATAACTTCTACAAAGGGTTCTTTAATGCAATGAACAAAACATTAGTAGCAGAGAGAATATTTAAGAATAACAAACTAACCTACCATAGCAGAGTTGGCCAAGAACCACCATTGTGGTAAGACCAAGGCCTGTATTAGAAGGAATGTAGTGAGAAATGTTGAAGATAATAGGCACGTTTAGATTTAACTCAATTTAATCACGACATCACCATCAACATAAAAAAAAGTTAGAGTTTAAATATGTTTTCCATGAAAAAGAAATACTTATTGCAACCTGCAAAGAATTTATTGGTATTGATTTTTAGAAGCTTTCATCCACCCCATCTGCTCAACAAAAGAAAATATAAGTACTTTATAATATTGTTATTGAAAGAGATGAAAATAGATAAAATACTAATAGTGAAAAATTAAATATTGAAGTTAACTTTTATAAATTAAATAAAGGATGATTATTACTTTAGTTAAATTACAGTAATTAAATATAAATCTTATTTTATTCTTCATTAATTTAAAATTGAACTGAATTAGTTAAAAATAAACTGTATTTGTTATAATAGAAAAATACTCGAGAGTAATATTCTCTATTTACTATAACTATTCAAATTAAAAGATTAAGGAATTAAAAAAAATAAGAAGCAAATTAATTAAGTTGTAAGAAGCAAGAGTACCTTAATTTAAAGGAGTTCGTTTGTACTTGCGATGGTTGGTGCTAGCATTCAACTATATCACCATACATACCCCATTCAGTGAATAATAATAATTATTATTATTATTATAATAAAGATTTTAAAATCAAAATCTACAATATTTAGTATTTAAAAAAAAGAATTTTATTTTTTATTAAAATATAAACTTTACATCTTCAATGAAACTTAAACTCGTAAATATTAAATAAAACACAAAAATTTTAACTACTACCATATTGTTATAATTCATTATAATTGTTAATAACTATGATTATGAACCGGCAGAACAAATTTTCAATATATATGAAAATAAAATTTTGCAAGATATGTAAAATAAAATATTCCATTAAGAAGGATGTTTATTTTTTCCTTCATAAGTAAGAAGTCATTTTTGATTGCATCCACTGCCACTATGCACCTTTGTTGAAAAAAAAAATTTCAAAAAAAAAAATCAATAAAAAATATATATTTATAATATCTAAAATAAAAAATAAGTATGAAATTTATTTACTACATGAATATATAAAGACTGCTAATTTATTTATTACGTTAATTATGTATGAAAGCTTACCCTTCCTTACTCTTTTCATTAGATGCCTTGATGAATTCCTCACATTTCAGTGTCATTCAACAAGCACCAAGGCTGCAATTAATATCAACTAATTTTTTTTTAAGTAAAAATTGTGTAAGTCTATTGCTTAAGTGTTATACATGAATCATAATGCAATATAAATAATCTCCAAGTAAGAATACACACAAAAGTGTAGTTTGACTCGAGAATAATTAGGTGATATACATTAATTGTAGTACAATACAAGTAACTTTCAAATGATGACACACAAAAGTACAATCTAACTCGAACTCATGATCTTTTGTAAAAAACGAATTGCATCAACTGTTCAACTAATTAGATAATTAATTAAGTATACACATATACCAAACACACATATATATATCCTACTAATAGATAATTGGTTAATTAAATTATTAATTACTTATCTATTGGGTGCATATCTATGTACTTTTATCATTATCTATAAGAGTATAAATTCAAATCAGATTATACATCTCATGACATATAATTTATTGATTAAACTATATAAATTTTTACTAACAAAACTTGTACTTCAGAATTTTTATTATTAAATATATATTATAAGATCAATAATAACACATATAAATACCCAAAATTAAAGAATTTTGTGCTGTGATGATTAGTATTAATTATATATCTTAAGGAGGCTCCTTTAATCTTGAAGCAAAGTTCATAAATTCTTGGAAAATCTGCATCAGATACTTTGTCTCTGCAAATTAAGAGAAGAAAACCAAATAATCAAAACCCATTAACTACTCAAACGTGGTTAATAACTACTCAGATCTATATCCAGATATATATTATCTATACATACAAAGCTTTAGTCAAGTTTGATAAGGTGATTTCAAATTCAACTACGAAGGTGGAGTGCTGATCAAAGAAATAATTAGGATCTCAACCAAGTACTCCTTTCATTTCATATGCTATTCAAAAAAAGTGATCTACCATACCCTTTAAAAAAATCAAATGCAAATCAATCAATAATATCGATATATATACATGATTAGTAAACAAATATGAAAAAAATAGATAAGATGTTAAGCATTAAACCTCTTGTTGCATCTAGTGGATCTTGTCGAGGAGTTGCATGCTTCGATCCACCCTATTTGAAACGATTAGAGAAGAGAAAAATGGTTTTGTCGAGAGATTGGAGATTATTATTTTTTTTTGAATTTGTAATGCTCACTGAAGTGGCAGAGAGTTATAATGAGTTTAGTATTTATAATAAATTGCTACTAATTTAGTTCATTTCTAGTAGTTGATATTTAGGTTATCAATATTCTAAGCATTAATAAACTTACATATTTTTGTATTTTGTGTTCCGAGTTTGGATTAATCTTGGCAACAGTTTTATGAGAAAAAATATTTTCTTTTAAAAAAAATAAGAGTTTAATTTAATCTGATTATAATATTGTGTAAATGAAAAAAATGGGTTTTATCCAAATAAATTACTTCAAATGATAAAAAACATTATATTGGCACCTTTGAGAATGGTTAATTGCTGCTAAAAATTAGACAATAGATGATAAAATTTTACCAGCAGATTTATATTGTCACTAAAAGTCAAAATGCCACAAAGTAAATTTACTGCAAATAGAGGAAGCCATGTATCAATATCATGCACAACCTGTCCATTTCTTTATTTGAAAAAAAAATATTATTTAACTTTTATATTGAGAAAAAGAAGTACAAAAGAAATCAGAAATAAAATAGTTTATCTTTATGTTTTAAAACCTAAAGAAAAGTCAATCTCCTAAGACCCTAAAACTTCTCTTTCTCTGTTAGTTGCATCTCATTGAAATCATCACTATCACCTCTCGTTATTCATTGAAGTATTAGTTTTCCTTATCAGTCATTAAATATTGTATTTTAAAAAGTAAATTTACATTACATAATTCACTCATTTGTATGAGATTAAATTATTTATTCAAGTTAAGTCATATCTTATTATTTGACTGAAGTACAAATTTAGCCGTATTTCTTTCTAGTACTGTATAAGTCAGTAAACAATGTAAGTTACTACAATAACATCCAATACAACATACACTTTTTGCTTTTAAAAAAAATCATGGATAAAAACCATTCTGCTTAAGCAAGTGAACAAAAAATTGAGACTCATGGACAACTATATATCTTTCAAAAGTCTTTGCTACATCTCTAGCTATGTTATATACTATCCAATTACACTTTTAGATCTAACTAAGAAAAAGAGAAACAAAATGTGGAATGAAAGTTGCTTTTAAATCCAACTAAAAATTAAACAATAAATGATATAAATTTAACGGGTGATAGAGGTTGTCACTAAAAGTCAAAATGTCGCTATGTAAATAAATATACAGCAAATAGAGGAACCCACTTGTCCATTTCATGCACAATCTATCCATTTCTTTGGAAAAAAAAATTATATAACTTTTATATTAGTAAAATAAATACATAAGAAGTTAGAGATAAAATAGTTCATCATTATGTACTCAAACCTAAAGAAAATTTGATCTCTTTTATTATAAGACATCAAAGCTTCTATCTTTGTATTAGTTGCATCTCATTGCAGTCGCCATTAATCTCCTCTCGTTTTTTATTAATGCATCAGTTCTCCTGATCAATTGTCAAAACACTGTATTTTTAACAGTAAATGTACATTGTTTGATTCATTCATTTGTATGAGATTAAATAATTCATTCAAGCTAAGTTCTACTTTGTTATTTCATTGACCTACAAAATTAGACGTATTTCTTTATAGTACAGTATTAGTTAATGTATTGTAAGTCCATACAATAACAACGATTATAACAATTACTTTTTTTTCAAGAAAATTTCATGATCCATAAATAATAAAAGCCATTTTTGTAAAACCTTGTCCCAAGAGAAACAACCCCAGCCCACCTACTTCTTAGAATTAGGAAGAGCCAAAATGACGTCGTTTTGGGAACCCCCAAAAACGACGCCATTTTGACATGAAGGAAGGAAAAATACAGGCATGTGAAATGATGTCGTTTTGAGAGCATCAAAACGACACTGTTTTGGTGAGAGAAAAAGAAAAATAAAATTAGGGCAACCAGAGGCGTGTATGTCTCGAGCCACCGAAAAAGAAGAGGAAAAAGAGGCGTGTATGCTTCTTCCCTCCATCGAAGAAAGAGGAGGAAGCTGTATGGGGCTCTCTTCTCTTTGACCATAAAAATAGTGAGAGAGCAAGCCATGGAGAGGAGAGATCCTGTGCATGAGGAGAAAGAGAGTCGTATGTCGAGAGAGAAAATAAATCGAAGAAGAAGACCAGTGTGCAGCAAAAAAGGTCATCCGCTGTACAGAACTATATGCTGGATCTGAGAGACTGGTCCATCTGCACTGAAAATAGGAAGCCAAAAAATGAATAGTGCAACAGTGTGCGGTGGGAGAAGGAGACTTGTGTGACACTCAGTTGCGACTTCACGATCTGTGGTGCGTTCCCAACCTGATTCCATAAGATCCGTGCTAGAGTTAGATGCGTGAATTGTTCTGTGGTGATCTCTAACCGAAATGTAGTAGTTCGTGATTGGTTGTGGTGGCACGTGCCGGTTCTGGTGGCCGCACGTGAGGCGGTGGGTGACACTCCGGCAGCAACGCGTGCTGACTCCGGCAAGCAAGATCGCGTGCCTAATGTAAAACTAGTTTTGTTGGGTTCGTTTCTAAAAATTTCTCATCATTTAATACGCATGTTCTGTACTTGTAAAGGAGAAAATTAACCAAGTTATAGTGAAGATTTTGAGGAGAGCGTAGACTCGAGTCAATAAGGATTCTGACATTTTTATCCAATTCAACTATAGGTAAGGGATTGGGTTAGTCTCATTCAGAGGCCCCCATGTTTTTTTGAAACCTTATTTTCCATTGAGATGTCTTAAGAACTGTTCACGTTTTCCACTACAAGTTCTATGAACTCATCATATTCGTAAGTGCACAATTGTTTATGATTGGAAACCTACATAATGCAGATTTTATGCATGCTAGTTATCGAGTTATAAATATGTGTGACACATATATATATATAAATATATAATTATAGGTTGTGCAACGAGTGTACGTATGAGTGAACAATTTTTATGTGTCTACTTATGGAATACATATATGCCTTGTGTGAACATACAAGTATATTTATATTGTATCTGTTGCGTGTTTATAGATATACTTATATGAGTCGATAAATGTGCATATAAAATGTATATATTGTGCTTATTGTATAGGCTTATTGATGCATAATATATAGATATATAAGTAGGTGCATGTCTGAGTAGGTCATCTAGTGGCTAATTTGATCAGTAAAAAAATAACATAAGAATTTTTAAAAGATGGAAAAATCTATTTAATCGGTATCACTGAGGGGTGTGTGTGTGTAGCTTTTTGGCATATGACCGTGGTGAACCCCACCCGTGGATATGGCTTCAGCCAGACGTGGAAAAGCGATAAGAACTATAAATTGTATATTGTCTAGTACAAACTGTGAACTGTGAACTGAACTGTAATGTATTCGTGTGGTAGAGGGGATCCTTACTGCTTTGTTGATGTCGACAGAAATGACATCGCTAAGTGAAACTATTTTTAATAAAACATAAGCTAATAGGAAGTCATGAGTGAAGTTTACGATACTAAAATACTGAATTGATATCTACTGAACTGCTTACTACTTAAATTGCGATACTGAATATCGAATTATGCTATTTGTGGAACTGTTATGCCCTAAGTTATGATATTGAATAAAAAATTATGAATGTTTACTAAATGAACTGATTTAGAAAATTTGGTGATTGAGTGTGTACATGTCTTTGTTACGGGCACTACCCCTTTTCTTTAGTGAGTCTATGAAGCTCACCCCAATTCACACTGCCTAATGCAGATTAGTCTAGATCAAGAGTAAGTTCAAGGTCGAACAAAGACTTTGAAAAATCTTTAGTAACAGTTAGATTTAATTTTGTAAAATCAGTTAATTATATGATAACGATGTAATGTGAAGAATCTTGTAAGCTTCATGTCTTGTAATTCCATATAGGGATGATAGAATCTTAGGTTTTCATTTATTACTGTGTAAATTTATCAAGCTATATGTATGGAGTAACACTCATTTCTCCACGAAGAAAGTGGGCGTTACAATTTTGCTCAAGCAAGTAAAACAAAAAACTTAGGCTCATGAATAAATATATATCTTTTAATAGTCCTTATTACATTTCTTGCTAAGTTATGTATTATTCGATTAAACTTTTAAATCTAACTAAGAAAAAAAGAAACAAAATACGAAATGAAAGCTTAAACATCCTCAAGTAACAACCCAAACTTTAGAAAAATATTCATCAAGCATAAAATTTGTATCTGGTACCTTTAATAAGGGTCCTATTATAGGTAGAAATTAGACTATAGATGATATAATTTTAGTGGTTGATTCATACTGTCACAAAAGTTGAAATGTTGCTAGGTAATATGTGACAAATAAAGGAACTCATATGTCCATTTCGTGCCCACCCTATCTATTTCTTTACTTGATAAAAAAAGTTGTTTAACTATTGTATCAACAAGAAGTACCAAAAAAAAATAAAAAAAAATAGTTCTACTTTGCCTTAAAACCTAAAGAAAATGTGATCTACTTTGTTGCAAAATACCAAAGCTTTTATCTTTATGTTGGTTGCATTTCATTGTAGTCAACATCAATTGCCTATATTTATTCACGAAAGTGTCAATTCTCATAAGTGGTCGTCAAATACTATATTTTAAACAATAAGTATACATAATTCAATTCACTTATTTATTATAAAATTAAATAATTCATTCAAATAAGGTTCTACTTTATTATTTGATTGAACTATAAATTTAATAGTATTTGTTTTAGTATTGAATCAACTATGATTTTTTTAAGGAAAAATTATTATTCATTAAAAATAAAAAGCATCACAAGTAACTAAAGCAAAAACAAAGGAGGTTCATGAACAGTTATCTATCTTTCAGAAGTCCTTACTCATCTCTAACTAAGCAATGTATTATTGTTCTAATACTCTTGAATCCAAGTAAGAAGAAAGGAAAGAAAATGCAGAATGAAAGCTTAAACATCCTCAAGTAAAAACCTAAACTCAAAGAAATATTCACAAAGTATAAAATTTGTACTTGGTATAAAATTTGTCATATAACTCAGTAAAATAAAATCTATACTAGATTAAATTTAGGACAAAAAATTTGTCTCTTAGTGCGACGTAACATTAAAAAAAAAAAGAAAAAACTAAAACCTTAAGATTTAGATGTAGCACTGCAGTTTTAAAGCATTATTAAGACCTAATACATGCTTGAAACCTCATAGTTGTCTTAAGATAGGTCTAGGACACGAGATCAATTTTAAAACCCTACATATCCTTTTGGCGAAGCTATCTTGTAACCTCATAGGTATCTCAAAATAACTCTAGAAGCCAAAAGTTTTCTTATCCTCAACTACCCTTGAACCTTACCATTATTTATCCCAAATTAGGTAAGCAGTCCTGAAGCACTACACAAGGACCCATGAGTATCCCAAAATAAGCTAATTATTTTTTAAAATAAAAATTATGTAAATCTATTGATTAAGTTATATACATCAATCATAACGCAATACGAATAATCTTCAAGTAAGAATACACACAAAAGTGTAGTTTCACTCGAGATTAATTATAGAATATACACTACTTGCAATTCAATACAAGTAACTTTCAAATGATAACACACACGAAAGTATAATCTAACTCGAACTTATGATCTCTTGTAAAGGAAGAAATGCATCAACTATTAAACTAATTAATTAATTAATTAAGTACACACATATACCAATCATATATATATATATATTCGGCTAATAGATGTTTGGTTAATTAAATTATTAATTATTTATCTATTGGGTGGATGCCTATGTACTTTTATCCTTATCTATAAGAGTATGAGTTCAAATCAGACTATACATCTCATGATATATCATTTAACTATTAAAATATATGAATTTTTACAAACAAAAATTGTACTTGAGAATTTTTATTATTAAATACATATTATAAGATCAATAATAACACATATAAATACTCCAAATTAAAGAGTTTTGAGTTGTGATGATTAATATTAATTATATACCTTGAGGAGGCTCCTTTGATCTTGAAACAAAGTTCATAAATGTTAGGAAAATTTGCATCATATACTTTGTCCCTGCAAATTAAGAGAAGAAGACTAAATAATTAAAACCCATTAACTAATCAAACATTGTTAATAACTACTTAAATCTATATCGAGATATATATTATGTACACATACAAAGCTTTAGCCATGTCTGATAAGGTGATTTTAGATTCAGCTAGGAAGGTGGAAAGCATATCAGAGAAATAATTAGGACTGCAATCAGGTACTCCTTTCATTTCAGATACTATTCCAAAAAAGTGATCAACCATACTCTTTAACAAAAATTGAACGCAAATCAATCAACAATATTGATATATATACATGATCGGTAAATAGATAAGTGAAAAATAGATAAGATATTAAGCATTAGACATCTTATTATATCGAGTGGATCATGTCGAGGAGCTCCATCCTATTCGAAATGATTGGAGAAGAGAAAAATCGTTTTGCTGAGAGGAGGGAGATTGTTTTTTTTAATCTGCAGTGCTCATCGAAGTGGCGGAGAGTTATAATGAGTTTAGCATTTATAACAGATTGCTAATAATCTAGGTCATTTCTAGTGATTAATACTTAGGTTATTAATATTGTATGCATTAATGAACCTGCATATTTTTGAGTTTTATGTTCCGAGTTTTGATTAATCTTGCCAACAGTTTTATGAGAAAAACTATTTTTTTTAAAAAAGAAGAGTTTAATTTAATCTATTTTAATATTGTATAAACAACAAAGATGGTTTTTCTCCTAATAAATTACTTCAACTAATAGAAGGCATTATATTGGCACCATTGAGAACAGTTAATTACTGCTAAAAATTAGACAATAGACGATAAAATTTTACTAACGAGTTTATATTGTCATAAAAAGTTAAAATGTTGCAACGTAAATTTGTGGCAAATAGAGGAAGCCACTTAGCAATTTTATGCACAACCTGTCCATTTCTTTATTTGAAAAAAAAATTAACTTTTATATTGACAAAAAGAAGTACAAAAGAAACCAGAAATAAAATAGTTTATCTTTATATTCTAAAATCTAAAGAAAATTCAATCTCCTTTATTGCAAGACATCAAAACCTCTCTCTCTTTGTTAGTTGCATGTCATTGCAGTTATCACCCATCACCTCTCATTATTCATTGAAGTATCAATTTTCCTTATCAGTCGTTAAATACTATATTTTAAACAGTAAATTTATGTTACTTGATTTGCTCATTTGTATGAAATTAATTTTTTTTTAATTTAAACCTTACTTTGTTATTTGACAAAACTACAAATTTAGTCATATTTTTTTTTAGCACTGTTGCAAACAATGTGAGACAGTACAATAACATCCAATACATCATTTGCTTTTTCCTTTTTTTTAAAAATCATTGATAAAAACCATTCTTCTTAAATAAGTGAACAAAAAACTATGACTCGTGAACAACTACATATCTTTCAGAAGTCCTTACTAGTTCTCTGGCTATGTTATATACTATATGATTACACATTTACATCCAATTAAGAAGAAGAGAAAGAAAATGTTGAATGAAAGTTACTTTTAAATACAACTAAAAATTAGACAATAAATGACACAATTTTAGCAGCTGATAGAGGTTGTCACTAAAAGTCAAAATGTCACTAACTAAATATGCATCAAATAAAGGAAGCAACTTGTTCATTTCATGCACAACTTGTCCATTTCTTTATTTGGAAAAAAATTATTTAACTTTTCTATCAACAAAAAGAAATACATAAGAAGCTGGAAATAAAATAGTTTATCTTTATGTATTCAAACATAAAGAAAATTTGATCTCCTCTACTATAAGACATCAAAGCTTCTTTCTTTGTATTAGTTGCATCTCATTGTAGTTGCCATCAATCACCTCTCATTATTTATTAAAGCATCAATTCTCCTGATCGATCATCCAATACTATATTTTAAATAGTAAATATACGTCATTTTATTTATTTATTTGTATGAGATTAAATAATTCATTCAGGTTAAGTTCTACTTTGTTATTTGAGGACCTAAAAAATTAGTTGTATTTCTTTCTAGTACAGTATTAGTTTATACAATGTAAGTTAATACAATAACATCCATTTCAACATTTACTTTTTCCTTTTTAAAAAAATTCATGGATAAAAACCATTCTTCTTAAACAAGTGAACGAAAAAGTATGAACAACTATATACCTTTCAGAAGTCCTTACTAGATCTCTGGCTATGTTATATACTATCTGATTACACATTTACATCCAATTAAGAAGAAGAGAAAGAAAATGTTGAATGAAAGTTACTTTTAAATCCAACTAAAAATTAGACAATAAATGAACCAATTTTAGCAGCTGATAAAGGTTGTCAGGAAAAGTCAAAATGTCGCTAACTAAATATACATCAAATAAAGGAAGCAACTTGTCCATTTCATGCACAACCTGTCCATTTCTTTACTCGAAAAAAAAAATACTTAACTTTTATATCAGTAAAAAGAAATACATAAGAAGCTGGAAATAAAATAGTTCATCTTTGTGTACTCAAATGTAAACAAAATTTGATCTCCTCTACTATAAGACATCAAAGCTTCTATCTTTGTATTAGTTACATCTCATTGTAGTCGCCATCAATCACCTCTCATTATTTATTAAAGCATCAATTCTCCTTATCAATCGTCAAATACTGTATTTTAAACAGTAAATGTATGTCATTTTATTTATTCATTTGTATGAGATTAAATAATTCATTCAGGTTAAGTTCTACTTTGTT
The DNA here is from genome assembly GCF_054855325.1 of Carica papaya. Taxonomy (NCBI): domain Eukaryota; kingdom Viridiplantae; phylum Streptophyta; class Magnoliopsida; order Brassicales; family Caricaceae; genus Carica; species Carica papaya. The sequence continues at coordinate 18,615,443 of NC_142317.1, forward strand.
ATTTGAGGACCTACAAAATTAGTTGTATTTCTTTCTAATACAGTATTAGTTTATACAATATAAGTCAATACAATAACATCCATTTCAACATTTACTTTTTTTAAAGAAAAAATCATCATCCATTAATAGTAAAAATAGTTTTGCTCAACCAAGTCAACCCAAAACTTAGGCTCATGAGTAAATATATATCTTTCAATAGTCCTTATAACATTTCTAGCTATGTTATGTACTATTCAATTAAACTTTTAAATCTAACTAAGAAGAAAAGAAATAAAATACGAAATGAAAGCTTAAACATCCTCCAGTAACAACCCAAACTTTAGAAAAATATTCATCAAGTATAAAATTTTTACTTGGTACATTTAAAAATGGTCCTATTACAGCTAGAAATTAGACAATAGATGATGTAATTTTAGCGGTTGATTCAGACTATCATAAAAGTTAAAATGTTGCTAGGTAATATGTAACAAATATAGGAACTCATGTGTCCATTTCGTGCCCACCCTATCTATTTCTTTACTTGAAAAAAAAAAGTTGTTTAACTTTTGCATCAACAAAAAGGTGTACCGAAAAAAAATTAAAAATAAAATAGGTCATTTTTGTCTTAAAACCTAAAGAAAATGTGATCTACTTTGTTGTAAGATACAAAAGCTTTTATTTTTGTGTTGGTTGCATTTCATTGTATTCACCATCAATCGCCTCTCATTATTCCCTAAATGTTAGTTCTCATAATTGGTCACTAAATACTATATTTTAACAATAAATATACATAATTCAATTCAATTATTTATTATAATATTAAATAGTTCATTCAAATTAGGTTCTATTTTATTATTTGATTGAACTATAAATTTAGTAGTACATGTTTTTAATACTGAATCAACTTATACAATGGAAGTCAATGCAATAGCATCCAATATAACATTATGTCTTTTAAGATAAAATCATTATTCATTAACAATAAAAACCATCATGCTCAAGTAAGTGAAGCAAAAATTGAGGATGTTCATGAACAATTATCTATCTTTCAGAAGTCCGTACTCATCTCTAGATAAGTTATGTATTATTCTTATTATACTTTTGATCCAACTAAGAAAGAAAACAAAATGCAAAATGAAAGCTTAAACATCCTCAAATATAAATGTAAACTTAGAGAAATATTCATGAAGCATAAAATTTATACTTGGTACAAAATTTACCATATAAATAAGTAAAACAAAATCTATACTAAATTAAATTTTAGGAAAAAGAATTTGTACCTTAGTGCAACATAATATTAAGAAAAAAAAGAAAAGACTAAAACCTTAAGATTTATATGTAATACCGCAGTTTTAGAGCATTATTAAGACCTAATACATGTTCGAAACCTCATAGTTGTCTTAAGATAGATCTAGAACGCGAGAACAATTTTAAAACCCTACACAACCTTTTGGCAAAGCTATCTTGTAATCTCATAGGTATCTCAAAATAGCTCTAGAAGCCAAAAGTTTTCTTATCCTCAATCGCCCTTGAACCTTAACATTGTTTATCCCAAATTAGGTAACTAGTAATGAAGCACTACCTTAGGACCCATGAGTTTCCCTACTTGATATTATCAGGACCTTGATGTAATACATTTCGGTTTTATCCAAGTAATACCTGAAAAAGAGCATTACTACCTCTTGTACCACATATTAGAGAAATTAATATTACTTTTTAGACGGTTAAATAAAGACATTAATTGAGAACAATTGAAAATACTATATCATTTGTTAGACAAAATGATCCAGAAAATCCTTAATTATATATTTTTATAAATATTGAACCTTTTTAACATGAATATCATTTAAATTTCTTGCCCCAATGTATAAATTACTTAAAATCTCACTTCTGTTTAGTTATGAAAATTAGATATGCATTAAAAAAACATATATCATGTAAAATAAAGAATAAATTTCTTGCTTTCTAGTAATACTCTATTGAACTCTCTATAGTAATATCAAATGCAACAAACTCCTTACAAGATATAGGACAAGGAACAACTGGTGATTTTATACATCTCAAAAGTGCCCAATTAAGCCCATCAAAAAGCTGGTGTCGTTTGATTGCCATTGCATCCATTGTGGACCCCATTTGCCTAGTAGGGTCCTTGATTAATAACCATGTGATCAAATCCTTTGCTGACTCCAAAACCACGGCTTCTTTCGGAAACTCAAGTGCTCAAGCCATAATATTCGCTAGGGGCAACTCTTAGTCAACTCCCTTACACGGCGTCGTCCCGTATAACATTTCGAATATGAATATCCTTACTGTTCACTAATCAATTATGTTTCCATGCCCTTCACCAGACACAATTTTTTGGTGCTAAGTACTCGTGGGTCCCAATAAAAGACATTGATTGGACATTGATTAGCTTTGTGATGTGTTGACCTTTTTTTCTATTTGTTTTGCCTAGGGTGTAAGAAGGAGGTTACTGTAGGTGTGGTACAATTGGGTAGAATGCATGAGGAATTAGAAAAGTTGGGTTGACATTAGGATAATAACTTGTTTTTGTGATTGATGATGCATTTTGATCAAAAATTATGTGGACTGTTGACGTGGAATTATCGTCTTTTCGTGAGAGATCGAAGTCAGTCGAAGAAATGTGGCCATCGAATCTTAATAACACGTTTTTGAGCTTTAAATCTTGCTAAACTATCTCCATCTTGTGTAAGTATTCTATGGCCACTGTGACTTCATATGCATAAAACCTGTGAAGAAAAGAGAAGGTTACAAATCTTTTAAAAATAAATAAATAAATAAATTTAAATAAGTTCAAAATATGTAAAATTGAGTTTGCTAAAGTTATGCGAATAGCTTGTTGAAAATTTTAATACTTTATTCTATTTAATATATTTAAGAATATGTTTAATATACTATTGAAATATAATTATCTCTTGTAATATTATACAGATTACTAAAAATATATAATATATTTAATTTATTAATATATAGATAGGTTCGTGAACTTGTAAACCAAATTCCTTCATATTTGAATTTGGCTTACTTTAACATTTTCGACCAAATTAAAATATGAAAAGAAGATTTTATTAATTAATAAAGATGAAAATGAAGATGGTATCTATATATACACATATATATTTATGCAGAAATATGGTAGAATCAAGAAGGTGAAAAGGGAAAATGTTAGAAACTTCAAAGAAGATACTTATAATTGGGAATTATATAAATATATAATGTGTGTGTGTCTACATATATATATATAACCTTCTCAATTTATCAATATATATATGTGTGTGCGTGTGTATATAGATAATGTATGTACATATATCGCAATACTAATTCCGCTGAATATCATAATAATAAATTAACGATTCGTATAATCATATAATATATTTTTATAGATACAAATAACTAATGCTATTGTACATACATACTAGGCAGCAGCTTCATTGAAGCGTTTATCCGGCTGTCTTTGACAGAGGACGTGAAGATTGACGCCAGAACAAAACACAGTGAGTAAACACAACCATCGATCACAAATGAATTTCATGCCTATTGGTGCCACATATGATTTATGCCACATATGATTGCTCATACGCCATCATATGTATGATTTATATGTTTATATATATATATATATATACACACTTGTCAAAGCATCTGATGAAAAGAGTAAGGAAGGGTATACTTTCATATATAATTGATGACGTCATAAATAAGATCAATTAGTGAATAGAATTTCATACTTATTTTTTATTGTATATATTATTTATATATTTCTTTTCTGAGTTTTTTTAAAAAATTAAAAATTTTTTTTTTTTGTAAAGTTGCATAGGCAGTGAATGCAACCAAACATGAATTCTCAGTAATGAAGGAAAAAATAAAAATCCTTCTTGGGGTAATATTCTATTTTATATATTTTATGAAATTTATTTTCATATATATCTTTTTCTCTTATAGATTTCGTAAAAATTTTAATTGAATTTAAATTTACAGACTTATACATTATAAAATATTCTACATTTCTAATAGAAGTTAAACTCATAAATTTTAAATAGAACATAAGATTTTTAACTACTATCATTTTGTTATAATTCATTATAATTATCAATAGCTATAATTATGTAGGGGGCAAAACAGATTTTCAATGAAGTACAAGTCTTCCTTTATAAGTATGCAAATTTAAATTCAGTTAAAATTTTCACAATGTCAAAAGAAAACAGATATATATATGAAAACAAAATTTTACAGAATATATAAAATAGAATATTACCTTAAGAAGAATTTTCATTTTTTCCTTCACTAATGAGAATTCATGTTTGATTGCATCTAATGCTTCCATGCACCTTTTTTTTCCAAAAAAAGAAATTTTTTAAAAAAACTCAATAAAATATATTAGTAATATCTGCAATAAAAAACAAGTATAATGTTCATTTATTACATGAATATATAAAGATTGTTAATTAATTTATGACGTCAATTGTATGTAAAAGCTTACCCTTCCTTACTCTTTTTATGAAATGCCTTCGCGAATTCCTCACATTTTAATGCCATTTGACAAGCACAAAGGCTGCAATTAATATCGGCTAATTATTTTTTTAAAAATAAAAATTGGGTACATCTATTAATTAAGTGATATGGATCAATCATAACATAATACAAATAATCTCCAAGTAAGAATACACATAAAAATATAGTTTGACTTGAGATTAGTAAAGTGATATACAGTAATTACAAAACAATACAAATAACTTTCAAATGATGACACACATAAAAATACAATCTGACTCGAACTTATAATCTCTTGTAAAAGAATAAACAAATCAACTATTAAACTAATTATTTAATTAATTAAGTATACACATATATAGTTAATTAAATTAATAATTATTTATCTTTTGGGTAGATATCTAAGTACTTTTATCCTTATCTATAAGAGTATGAGTTCAAATCAGACTATACATATCATGATATATCATTTAACTAATAAAATGTACAAATTTTCACTAGCAAAAATTGTATTTGAGAATTTTTATTATTAAATATATATTATAAGATAATTAATAACACACATAAATATTTTCAATTAAAGAGTTTTGAGCTGTGATGATTAGTATTACTTACATACCTTGAGGAGGCTCTTTTAATCTTGATCCAAAGTGCACAAATTATAGAAAAATCCGCATCAGATACTTTTTCCTTACAAATTAACATAAGAAGACTAAATAACTAAAACCCATCAATTAATCAAATATGGTTAATAACTACTCAAATCTATATCGAGATATATATTATGTACAAATATAAAGCTTTATCCATGTTTGATAAGGTGATTTCAGATTCAGCCACGAAAGTGGAAAGCAGATCATAGAAATAATTAGGACCGCAACCAAAATCTTTTCATTTCATATGTTGCTGCAAGAAAGTGATCTACCATATCCCTTTAACAAAAATTGAATGCAAATCAATCAACAACATTGATATATATACATGATTGGTAAACTAATAGGAGAAAAATATATCAGATATTAAGCATTAAACCTCTTGTTCCATCGAGTGAATCATGTAGAGGAGTTGAGCACTTAGATCCTCCTATTCGAAATGATTGGGTAAGAGCTGTAACAACCCATAGCTGCATATGGAGTCGGGGTAACATAAGAACTTATATTCCTAACACAAAAAATACAATAAACATCTATCGCCAAATAAAAATAAGTATGTCCAAGTGTAGTGTTCACATTCTTTGCCAGCGAGGGTTAACTGTTACATCTATCTAAAATCAAGAAAAAATCCTTCTTTATCCATGTCTGATAAGGTGATTTCAAATAGCTGCGAATTTTCTTCCTCTCCCTCTTATCCTTTAACCTGACGTCCTCATTTAAAGTGAAGGAGGAACTATCAAAACTATTGAAGATGACAATGAAATCCCTAAATTAAATAGAGATTACAAAATAGTCATTGATAATTGAGGCATAATCAATATTTTTACTCTTAATAATTAAGGTAGAAACTAATAACATCTTCTTAAATATAATTATATAATTATATATTTAGTTTTTGAAAAGAAGATTTTTATCTCTTTAATTGATTTAGTAATCAATTTTTTAAATTTTAAAGACTAATGAAGAAAAGAAATCTCTAAACTTTGAATTTTAATAAGCATTCAATTCTCTAAATTTAGATATTCTTTAAGTCTAATCTTATAATAGTTTTTTTTATAGATAACATAATGAAAATAATATTAAAACTCTACAATATTTGATTACACAAGTTCAAAATAATGAAAATAAGATTTGTATCTCTTTAATTTTTAAATTTTAAAGACTAGTGTAGAAAGAAATCTCTAAATTTTGACTCCTAGTAAGTATTGAATTCTCTATATTTAGATAATTTGTAAGTATAATCTTGTAATAATTCTTTTAGAGATTACATACTTTAGAATGAAAAATAATGTTAAAACTCTAAAATATTTGATTACATAAGTTTAAAAATAGATTATTACACTTCTATTTTTTTTTCTTTCTTGATGTTTTTGGCTTTTGTTTCAATCTTTCTTTAATGCTATGATTTATATTTATGATGCAATATTTAGAAAGAAAACAATAAGATATTTTTTTTTAATAAAATTAGCTTCATTAATTTCTTCACCACAATATAATTTCTTCATAATCTTATCCTCACATTTGTTATTGTATTACAATGGGATCAATTTTAAGTAATCTAGAAATATAAGAAGAGTTAGAAAATAATTGGGAGAAAGAGGAGGAAAAACATAAGGAAATGAAATAGGAAAACAAGAGTTAGATTAAAGGCATTATAGAGGTAAGTTCTCTTTTTTTTTTACCTAATGTATAACGCTCAATTAGGTAGTAATTATAAACTAGATTCGTTATAAGGAGTCATATTCTTCCAATGATTCCTAAGTTTCAAACTGCAAACTAACTCAGATCACATAATTGACTTTCAATGAAATTACCTCTTTACCCTAAATAACAGAAAAACATAAAAGTACAATCTAAATTAAATATATCCAAAAGTATATACGTGTACTTACATTAAGTGATATTAAATCTATCTTATTCATTGGATTCAATTTTTACCATTTGTGTAATTACTAGTAATCCTTTACATATTGAATTAGGTATATATTCATTAATTTTATTTTTAGACCACTTATATTTTTTGCTTGAATTCATTGAATGAAATCTTTTTCATAATCCTTCATATATAAGAAGATCAATTAGAATTCAATTTTCGAAAAACATAAATAAGAGAGCTTAAATATTAAAATTGTGATATATTGTTAAATTATAAAATATTGGAGAAATGTAACAATTAAATTTCTTAAGAAAATGATGACGCTTGTTTAGAAATTAAAGCAAATGGGACAATTAGATACATATACAAATATTTTAACTTCTAATACTATACTATACTATGTCTATTTTTACAATATAGTTTCTCAATGAATAGCGTAATTTGACCCACAACCTAAAAATTTCTATGTAATTTCTTCATTACAAATTAAAAATATATACATAGATATATGAGGTTAATTTCTATTATTGTTGGAAATATATTTATTTTTTGTGGCACAGTTTGAGAGAAGGATTGTGGCTAATGCGAGAACCAGATGAAGCAAAAGTTGTTGAATGTTATATGTTTAGTTTCCTTTATAAGCTCATGCTAAGAATTAAAAACTTACAAGTCTGTAGTAATGCAAAAATATGTAATGAATAAAAATATGAGTTTGCAAGAAATATCTTATCATCACTATCTAATCACTCTCTGAGACAATGTTTTACATACCAGTTGAATTTTTTCAACTGTTATGGAATCAACAGAGAAAATGTATTAAAAAGTTCTATTGTCAAGCATTAATTTAGATGACACGGTGATGATTTATGAGACAGAAAAATACCATAACAAATCCAAAATGATTTACTAGATATAAAAAATGTTATAATTGAAAAATAGAGTTAAAATAATGTAAGGGTATTCTTGATTTACAGTGAACTCTTTAAAAGAATGCTACTATATATATGATCTAAAGTTTGTAAACAAGAAACAATTGTTTAATCTCCGATGCAGGAAGATGTTTCAAGCTAATGCTAAATCAACATATCATCTTTACATTAAGATCCTATCATACCCGAATCACTGCTCAAAAGCTTTAACCTCTAAATAAAATGAAACATAAACCACTATTATCATCACCTTTATACATTTAAGTTGTTCAGATAGGTAAGTTGAGCCACAAATTGAAGTTACCTATCCTTGTGTAAAAGTAGCTTTAAAATCTTACATTACATAAATCTTTTAGGAGTTTTTCCGACCACACTTTCTCTTGGGGTTAGCACTTATCATGCAAGAGAAGGCATTGGCATGCTCAAAATCCTCTTCAGTTATCAGAATTTTGGCTGTACTTGGGGGTTTGCAAGTAGAAGCTTAGCCACCAAGTATCTAACAATTGACCATGTTTCCAATAACTGTGCTTGCTTCCCAATGAACCTTCCTCTTTTCGTGTCATAGTATTAAGGCCACTTATCTCTTGATATGCGTCTTTCAGTATCTTCAACAGCTCTTGCAGCAATTTTTGGCCTTTTTGTCTTTATGGCTTTAATAGTAAGCTGCAAAAAGTCTAATTTTAAATTTTTAAGCTGCACTGCCAACATTCCTTCATTATTACTTTATTTTATAAAACAACAACAAGGTGCCATATCCTATTGGATCTAAGCATGACAACTTAGGAAACTTATTCCTAAATATAACTTCTACAAAGGGTCTGGAGCAATGAACAAAACATTATTAGCAGAGAGAATATTTAAGCATAATAAACTAACCTGCCATAGCAGAGTTGGCCAAGAATCACCATTGTGGTAAGACTAAAGCGTACATTAGAAGGAAATAAAGTGAGAAATGTTGAAGATAATGATGAAATAGATCATAAATAAATAATACGAGAATAGTTATCTTACATGATTTTAGGATCACTACCAGTGATTATTTGCCAGTCCTGACCTTAAGGAGCATGATAACATATCTTCAATGGCATGTCTGCTACCAAATCTACCCATTTTGCTTCAATAAGATCAAGTATGGCATGTGACTGATCAGTTGTTGCCAGACTACTTACAACAGAACACATGTTTCCTAAAGAAAAAATTAGAAATCCATATGTGCTGCCTGTAAGTTTCCAAATAGATAACCTCCTTTCTTAGGCATCCATTCCACCAACCAAGGAAAATTTTGATCTGTGTAAATGTTGAACTTATTAACTGCATCATATGAGTACTCCTCAGTCTTGTAACGATAAATCTCATTTGGTTTTCGCAAATTAGTCCATTAATACTCCCTGATGTGGAATGAAAGAGCAAGTAGGCGATCATTCAGTGCCCGGACAAGATCAGCTGATCCATCTTCTGGAGCAAGCATTTCATGTGCACAAAGTAAAGCAAAATAAAATAGTGCATGCAAGAAAAAAAAAAGGATTAACTAGAGATACCACAAGAAAAGAAGGTAAATAAATAAGATCTCTTAGTTACCAACTTATAAATTTAAATAATAGCTTATTCATGTAGGCTAGTCTGTCATATCATAATCTACTATTTCCACCAACATGTTACAAACATACTTAATGCACAAACTAGATCTCCATGGTGTCAAACATGTAAGCTATGAACTATCTCAAAAAATATAAGCTATAAGCTATACAATCTCTATAATTCTAAGGAGTTGAACCATTCGGAAGGAACCAAAAATACAATGAGTAATAATTCCAATTGTTGAACATTTTCTGAATTGACCAAACTGGAATCATATACTTATTACACCTGCCAAAAACTCACTTGAGAGGCACCAAGATATGATATCAATTTAACTCAATCTTGTCAAGTACTTAATCCTAGCTTTATTTTCAAACTTCCATTATTGTTTCTCAAATTGATTTAGTTTTATAATTTCACTTCCACCATAGTTGCTGCAAAAAGCCCCTATTACACCATGTGTAGAATTATTTTGTACAACCCCTCTTTTCCTACAAAAATTGCAAGCACTAAAAAATCAAAAATTAAATACCAAATGTCCATTACCATTTTAAATGAACAGTAAAGACAAATTTTTCCTTAATTAAAATAAACAATTGATGAGCAAATATGGTAGTTCAAACAACTGTTAGAATAAAAAAGGAATCTACCCTGATGATTCCTTCATTCCACATAATAGAGTTAATTATCTCCCCTTTTTACTGAGAGGGTTAGGTTTTGAAACTTACAAATGTAAATTGAATGTAAATAGGAATTGACTTGGTCTAGTACCAAGTCAGTGTTGGATGACCCTATTTTCCATTTGCTTTGTTTGGTTATAAGATTTATTGTTTCTAGCAGTGAGACCTTTTTTCACCATAGACAAGTTATTGTTGTTTCTCTCAATAGTCTATCAATTGGCACGTAAAGGGTGATCGATGGATATGGTGAATGGCGTGGCGTCGTCGTCGATCGTAGAGGAGGAGGATGGGAGCTGGGACTTAACTGAACTTGTCCCTGAACAACAAGAGTAGTATGATCCATATTTTATAGGAAGATTCCTGACGAAAGCGGTTGTGAAGTTTGAACCGATGAGGAATACACTAGCAGATCTGTGGAGGCCGGTAGGGAGAGTAAATATTATAGATCTGAGTTTCAGCCATTACTTGTAAAGATTTTTATACGAAGTGGATATCCAAAGAGTGCTCAACAGAGGGCCATAGTCTTTTTACAACCACTTGTTGGTTGTGCACCACCTTAGGGAGGGAGAACATCCAGTGAAAGTAGCCATTGACACGAGACTCTTTTGGGTACAGATTCACTCACTCCCACCAGGTTGGGTATCGGAGACAATGGCTAGGCAATTTGAGAACTAGTTGGGGGCTTTTTGGACTATGGCACATGTTCATCTTTTATGGCTTGGATGGGGGGTTGTCTGTGGGTTTGGGCGACCATTAATCTCTGAAATCCTCTTTTCAGAAGAAAGAGGCCAACCTGAGAATTGGAGAATCAACATTTCCAATCTTCAAGTATGAACACCAGCCTTTATTTTACTTCTTGTGCGGTCGGTTGGGGCATTCAAAATCTTTATGCAAACTCTACATCCATTTTAGTGCGGCGCCGCTGCAACACGGGTGGGATGAGTCTGTTCGCGTAAATCCCGGACAGAATAGTGCTCCAACGAGCAGACGGTTACGAGATTAGCGGGGGCAGGGGGGGCATTAACAGAATCATGAGCGATTATCCCAGCAAGTATCTTAGGGATAGGGGGAAGGAAGGAAGAGACGAGTATCTCGACCGAAGCGAGAAAAAAGGGGGATTCTTCAAATTTTTATTAAAAAATATAAATTTATACATTTTATTAATTATATAATACTTATCCAGTAATAATAACACAACTTATGAATAATAATATATAAAATGTATAGTTCATAGTTCAAACTATAAATACAACTTTTATAAATAATGGTTAAAGTATAAATGATTTATCTAAAAAATATTAAACCTTGATAAATTTATATTAATTAAATTGTAAAATTTTAAAATAATTTTTAAGAAATAAAAATTAATTTTATGTAAAATTAGAATAAAAATTTTAAATTCAATCAATTTTTATTATTTTCTAATTCGTTTCATCTCGTAATTAAATGAAATAAGAATTTTCTTATCAGCTTAATCAATAAACTGGAATTCACTTATATTTTCTTACGATTTGATAATTGATACAAACCCAATAAAAGTAACTATAGTTTTTTAACTTTTCTTATCGTTAGATCTTTTTGAGAACTACACACACAAACACACAGATATATATATATGTGTGTGCGTGTGTTTAATAAATTTAAAGGGCTATTGTAACTTGATGTAATGCTAAAACACTATAAAGTTTTCAGTAGAATTTATAATAAGAAGTGGATATGATGATGATGATTGTCATATCGTACATAAGAATCAGTAAATAGATATATATATGAGAAAAAGAAATACATATTTTGGTTCTGATAACTAAAAGTTGAAAAATAAAGGAAATAAAAATTATAATATTTTGTTTGGTTTAAATTTATAAATGAAAAATAATTATTAATATTAGTTATTAATATAATGATGAGTTAGCTACTAAGAATCAAAATAGAATTTTAAAAGAAAATTAATCATTTCCTCTTTCCTCTTTCATGAAGAGTTCTTATGTGAAAAAAGATTTATTATTCATGAACGATAGCATAATTAATAAGAAAAATATTTTAGTATAAAATACAAGTCTATTTCTTCTTCTTTAATATTTATGTTAATAAATAATATAAGAAAAATGCTAATTCAGATTTTTTTGCTTATTATAATTATTCTAATTAAAAGAATCTAGTCTTTACAGAATATTATTTTCGTTTGGATATGTCATGACTCTTTAGGACAAAACGCAATTTCATTACTATCTCTCTACCAACGCAGTCATAAGCTAAATCTTTTGATTATATTGAATCAAACATTATAAACAAATCATCATTAATCCATATAATTACATCTAAAAATTGATAAATTTTACATTTTAATAAGATTCAGACTTGTTGTCTTCAAGAAAAATGTAAGAATCTTAACTGTTCAAACACTATGTTTATGATAATTTATGAAAATTCTTAAAAACTTCATTGTAGTGTGTGCTTAATTTTGATAAATAAACAATTGTCACAAACTTTAATGGGCGCATTTTTGGAGCTTGATATCACAAACTTTAGTGGCTATTTTCTCTTTCGCAATGATATCATCCTATGTTTACCTTATAAATTGTTAGCTCCTCTACTCTATCCTATCTTATTGCTACATTTCTCTATTGCTCTCCCTTTTATCTCTTTTCTATCACTTTAACTTTTCCCCAAATTTTCTTGAAAGATTTCGAACTTTTACTTTTCTAGTTGTGTAAATTAATAAAATCTATGATCTACAGCTAAGCTTATTGTATCATGCAATTAACATGTCAAAAATCTTTTTTCTATACTCACCTTATCTGATGACCTAGTGCACACCTCAATCCTTATAATGTATCCTCAAACACAATTCCTATTTGTATAAAAAGTAAATGTTTGAGGTAAATTCTTCTATCTTTTCTAGCAAGATACTTTTACGTGAAACTATTAAATATCAATGATTCATCCCAACCAACAGCAACAAAATTTACAATTTTTTGAAACAATACCCTTTAGTTTGTAATTATCTCAGCAAAATAAGTTTAAGTTTCAAATCAAAAAATTAAAAATTAGGTCGAGATTTGGACCTACTGTAGTTCCCTCAACTAAGTGAATCTAATAATCATGAAATGTTTCTTTTGCCTAAAAACATAATAGGCACATTTAGATTTAACTCAATTTAATCATGACATCACCATCAACATAAAAATAAGTTAGAGTTTAAATTTGTTTTTCATGAAAAAGGAATACTTATTACAACCTACAGAGAATTTATTGGTATTGATTTTTAGAAGCTTTCATCCACCCTATCTGCCCAACAAAAGAAAACATAATTACTTTATAATATTGTTATTGAAAGCGATTAAAATAGATAAAATACTAACAATGAAAAATTAAATATTGAAATGAACTTTTATAAATTAAATAAAGGATAATAATTACTTTAGTTAAGTTACAGTAATTAAAAAAATATACAAATCTTATTTTATTCTTAATTAATTTAAAATTGAACTGAATTTATTAAAAAGAAACTGTATTTGTTACAATAGCAAAATATTCGAGAGTAATGTTATTCATTTACTAGAACTATTCGAATTAAAAGATTAAGGAACTAAAAAAATAAATAAGAATCAAATTAAATAAGTTGTAAGAAGCAAGAGTACCTTAATTTAAAGGAGTGTGTTTGCGCTTGAGATGGGTGGTGCTACCTTCTAAATGCATCACCAGACATACCCATTTCAGCGAATAATAATAATAATATTATTATTATTATTCTTCTTTTAAAATCAAAATCTACAATGTTTAATAATTTTTAAAAAATAGTTTTATTTTTTATTAAGATATAAACTTTACATCTTTAGTGAAACTTAAACTCGTAAATAATAAATAAAACACAAAAATTTTAACTACTACCATATTGTTATAATTCATTATAATTGTTAATAGCTATAATTATGAGCCGAGAAAATAGATTTTTAATATATATGCAAATAAAGGAAGCCACTTGTCCATTTCATTCAAAATCTATTCATTTCTTTGGAAAGAAATTATTTAACTTTTATATCGGCAAAATAAATACATAAGAAGCTGGAAATAAAATAGTTCATCTTTATGTACTCAAACCTAAAGAAAATTTGATCTCTTCTATTATAAGACATCAAAGCTTCTATCTTTGTATTAGTTGCATCTCATTACAGTCGCCATCGATCACCTCTCATTATTTATTAAAGCATCAGTTCTCTTGATCAATTTTCAAAACACTATATTTTTAACAGTAAATGTACGTCATTTGATTCATTCATTTGTATGAGATTAAATAATTCATTCAAGTTAAGTTCTACTTTGTTATTTAATTGACCTACAAAATTTGTCTTATTTCTTTCTAGTACGGTGTTACTTTATACAATGTAAGTCAATACAATAACAACGATTATATTTACATTTTTTTAAGAAAATGTCATCATCCATAAACAGTAAAAACAGTGTTGCTCAAGCAAGTCAACAAAAAACTTAGGCTCATGTAGAAATATATATCTTTCAATAGTCCTTACTACATTTCTAGCTAAGTTATGTTCTATTCGATTAAACTTTTAAGCTAAGAAGAAAAAAAAAGAAAATACAGAATGAAAGCTTAAACATCCTTAAGTACAACCCAAAGTTTAGAAAAATATTCATCAATTATAAAATTTGTATATGGTACCTTTGATAAGGATCTTTGTCATGCCCTCATACTCGATATGAGGCGCTTAAGCCATTTCATGCTGTGGGCCCATAAAATATATACATGCGTGGATAAAAAAATATAATACAACCTACCATCTCATGTGATATGTACAGTAATTATATATACAAAACATGAACTTAGAATTTAGAGTCTAACAAAATAAAATAAAACTCTTCAAACATATGCACAAAATATATAAAAATAAGAACTTTTTTACAGGTTCTACTCGTCTAGCAATGATGCTAACTCTTTATTCTCTCTGAAAAATATCAGGACAAAATTTAATGTGTAACGACCTCAAAAATATCCGAAGGAAATAAATTATAAATTAAGTGCGGAAGCATAGTAAATGTTCAAGGTTTACATTCCCTACAAAATAACTTCAAGAAAAAATTAAATATATTAAAAAAATTGCAAGAAATAAGGAAATAAAAGGAAAATAAAGAAAAGTAGCATATATTCGCAATCCTCTTGTGGTTCAAGCTCTGTAACTTGGTTCTCTTGATCTAAAATGGTTAAATAAGGAATGGGCTACACTAGTCCAGTAAGGACATCACACTATATCACTGACAAAGAAATAAAGGTTGGTAGAAAATCAAAAACCACTAATAGAGCACTAAATTTAGCAAATTCATTTATCAATCATAAAATCATTTACCCTCCACTTATCGTAATGGAATTTAAAAAAATAACCTATACAAACAATAACATTATACAGATCATGATTTCATATATAATCAGCAACATAGCACATATATAATTATATATCCATCATCAATAAATCAAATAATAACTGTCACTCTTTTTACCAGCCTACTGGCATCCATAGAGGTTCATAGGGAACCCTTTCCTTTAACATTCTCCATTATGGGCTGTCCCCATACCCCGTCCGGTATGAGCGCCAAATTATAAAACCTCAATACCCTGTCTGGTATGAGGGAGAAGCAGGCTGTCCCCATACCCCGTCTAGTATGTGTGCCAAATTATCAAGTCTTGATACCCCGTCTAGCATGAGACAACGTTCACAGTAGGGTTCCCTACGTACCTAGTCTGTCCACCATCTCCTAGGATATCCGGTAAGGCTGTCGTTTCATCCATTCATTTAATCACACAATTTTTACTGTTAAACCTTCTTTTTTTTCCAATTCAACTGTAAACACATAGAATAAACCATACATGCATTCAAAGCCATAAAATAAATTAATAAGATGCCATCATGTATATAAACTGTAAAAACAATCAACAAACAACAGTAGATAATTTTCGGTCCTGGCTCCATTAGTAATCTGCAATTAATTATGCGCATTTTCTAAATTCGCACAAAATACCAGATTATTATTTATTTATACTTCAATTCTATGATAGGGAATAGGGTGAGGGATCCTTACTTAATTTGATGCCCAAAAAGCTAAGCTGTTTGACTGCGCATACAGGCGATTCTCAAGCTCCTTAAATTTTTCTTCGGGAATTAAAACGCACTAATAGTACCTATAAATGTCCTAAACAAACCATAAATCAGTCCCAGGGATAACATGGCAAATTTCAAAATTTCGGCATAGCAGCTCTGTTGTGCTCTAGTGACGGTGCTGCCACCCGCAGCGGTAGTCCACCTCGGGTTGGCTATTTTTGGCCGAATTTGCATCAATCCCTATGAGAAAACACATTAAGTGACCTCGGTTGGTCGAAAAAAGTTAAAAAATTAAAACTTACCGGCGGTGGTGCACTTCGGTAAAGCGGCTCCTCCAGTTCACGGTACGATTGGGTTTTTTGCTCCGATCAACCTGTAGAGAAGGACACGGTTATCACAATAGTGGAAAAATTATATAGAACAAGAATCGGGAAGGGCCCCATCGGAGGCGTTTTGTGAAATTCCCCACGACAGTGCTGCCGGGCTTTGCCTAAATTTTTTGACCAATTAGCCGGTCCTTTTGCTTCGATTTAGCCATGGGTGTGTCTAGATTTGAATTTTGAGCAAAAGAAGAAATTTTTACCTTTTTTGGCCATTAGAAAGGGCTCCGATGCGGCGGCAGGTGGCAGTGGTCTCCTTCCCGGCAGCCGACTCTTCTTCTCCGGCGAGGGGGTATGGTGGCTAGGGTTAGTGTTTGGTGTGGATAGGAGTTATTTATATCTATCTGCTTTTCATATGGGTCGTCCATTGCGTTTGATCTATACCGTCTGATCGTTATTAAATACAAAGTAAATCTAGGCTGTTCATCGCAATCCAATTTGGGCCATCCATCGCGATCAAATATGGGTCATCTGATCGCGTTCAAATCTGATCGTCCAATCGTGTTTGGGGAGGGAATGCATCTGGGCCGTCTGTGCGCGCGGAAACGGATTTGTGTCACTTGATCATGGGCATGCAGATCGCCCGCGTAGAACCGTGTGAGCGTCCGCTGCCACGCGGCGCGTCCTGATTCATTGGGCCTGCTAATCGGGCATCTGATGTATCAAAACTTTTCTAAATTATATTTTGACCCTTGGTTTTTAATTTTTCTTTCAAAAATACCCCCAGAACCCAAATTTTCACCCATTTTCCCCAAAAATTTTTTCAATTTCATCCTCCTTCAATTTTTACTTCATTTTTACTCTAAACTAAATTTAAAAAAATTAAAAAATTATATTTATTAATTTTAAATTACATTTCAATTTCATTTTACGGTGTTACAACTCTCCCCCCTAAAAAAACTTTTTTCCCTCAAATTTGTCTCTCTCACTTTCAATCAAACAATTGGGGATATTGGACTCTTAAGTCTGTTCTACCTCCCATGTAGCCTCTCTCGGTGTGTGATTCTGCCATATGACCTTTATAAAGGGAATTTTCAGTAGGGAATTTTCAGTTGTAGAGTAATCTGCTCTTTCGATCCATAATGCTGACCGGTACTTCCTCGTAGGACAGATCTTCCTGGAGTGGAAGAGGCTCATGGTTCAAGACATGAGAGGGGTCTGGGTTGTATTTGCGTAGCATGGACACATGAAACACATTATGGGTCCTGAAAAGTTCTGGAGGTAGTACCAATTCTATCTAATATTTCGAATGGTCTAATAAATCGAGGATTCAGTTTCTCCCTCTTGCCGAACCTATTGATTCCCTTAAAAAGAGTGACCTTAAAGAACACCTTATCGCCTTTCTCAAATTCAAAATCTCTCCTCCGAGTGTCCCAAAACTCCTCTGCCTACTCTGAGCCATCTGAATGTACTTCCTGATCTAAAATAATTTGGATGTAGTCTCCTCTACCAGATCTGGGCCGAACAGCTTTTTATCACCCACTTCCTCCTAAAAAATTGGCGATCTGCATGGGCGCCCATATAGCACCTCACACGGAGCCATGCCAATACTTTCTTAATAACTATTGTTGTAGGCGAACTCTATCAGGGGTTGATGGTCATCCCAATGGCCCCCAAAGTCAAGATCACAAGCTCGGAGCATATCTTTAAGTGTGCAGATTGTCCTTTCTACTTGCCCATCGGTCTGAGGGTAGAATGTAGTACTAAGGGACAGTTTCATTCCCATGGCTTGCTGAAGGCTAGACAAAAATTGAGAAGTGAACCTGGGATCCCTATTGGACACTACTGTCACTGGCACTCCATATAATCTGACTACTTTCCGGATATACATTCTTGTCAACTTATTCAAGAAATCAGTCATCCTGATGGCCAAGAAGTGTGAAGACTTAGTAAGCCGATCAACAATCATGTCCTGAGCATGCCTTAGGTAATCCTATCACGAAGTCCATGGTGATATGTTCCCACTTTCACTCTGGGATTGGTAATGGCTGAAGTAGCCCACCTGGGCATTGATGCTCTACATTGACCTGCTGACATACCAAACACGTAGAAACAAAGTCAGCTATATCTCTTTTCATCCTGTTCCACCAAAATCTGGGTCGCATACTTTGGTACATCTTAGTACTTTCGGGATGCATGCCAAACTATGAGCTATGGATCCTCTGTCATAATGTCCTTTTTAACTCACTGTCACCTAGAACACGCACTTTTTCCTAGAATCTAAGTAACCCATCGGCGGAGACTCAAAATTCTAAGTTAACTCCCTACTCTACATCTTTTTTGAGGACTACTAGGGTGGAATCGCGAACTGAGCTTCCCTTATTCTCTGGATTAACTCAGGCTGAACAGTTAGGTGGCCCAAACGTGTGACTCTCTTCTGATCCTGAGGCCATAATTGTTATGCGGCCCCTATCTACCTGCATTCTGAAACCATCAAATGGGCTAATGTACCTGCACTTTTCCTACTGAGTGCATCGGCTACCACGTTGCCCTTACCAGGGTGATACAAGATGTTGTAATCATAGTCTTTGAGAAGTTCTATCCACCTTCTCTGATGCATGTTGAGATCCTTTTGAGTGAATATGTGTTTTAAACTCTTGTGATCGGTATAGATTTGAAAGGTCTCCCAATACAAATAATGGCACCAAGTCTTCAAGGCGTGTATGATTGTGGCAACTCTAAGTCATGGGTGGGATAGTTTTTCTCATCACTCTTCAACTGTTTGGACCCATAGGCTATGACCTTCCCATGCTGCATTAAAACACAACCCAAACCTAGGTAGGAGGCATCACTGTAAACTGTATATCCATTCGATCCACTCGGCAAAGCCAACATAGGTACAGTAGTCAGTCGCTTCTTTAATTCTGAAAAACTTCTTTCACAATCCCTGTCCCACTCAAACTTGACATTCTTCTTTGTGAGCTGAGTAAAAGGAGCAGCTAGACTAGAAAACCCTTCCACAAACTTGCAGTAATAACCTGCCATCCCCAAAAAGTTATGGATCTCCTTAACCAATGTCAATATTTCTAAGCCGAGCACTACTTCCACCTTTTCAGTGTTCATTGACAATCTATCCTTTGATATGATGCGTCCCAAGAAGGTAAACTGCTCAAGCCAGAACCCACACTTACTCAATTTTGCATACAGCTTTTTTTCTCTAAGAACCTGCAAAACTTGAGTCAGATAGTGGGCGTGTTCCTCTCTGCGTTTTGAATAAACCAAGATGTCATCGATGAACACAATAACAAACTGATTTAGGAATTGTCTGAAAACCTTATTCATCACGTTCATGAAGATGGTTGAAGTGTTTATTAGTCCAAATGGCATGACCAGGAACTCATAGTGTCCGTACCTGGTTCGAAAGGCTGTTTTAGGGATGTCTTCTGCCCTGATTTTTACTTGATAGTAACCTGAACATAGGTCTATTTTGGAGAAGACCTGGGCACCCTGCAACTAGTCAACAAGGTTATCAATCCTGGAGAAGGGATACTTATTCTTGATCGTGACTCTGTAATCAATACATAACCTCAACGTCCCATCTTTCTTTCTTGCAAATGTGACTCCGGCACCCCAAAGAGACACGCTATGTTAGATGAACCCACTGTCCTTCAATTCAGTGATCTTTTTCCTCAGTTTCACCATCTCAACACGGCTCATACGGTAAGGAGCAACCGAAATCGGTTGGGTGCCTAGCTAAAGGTCTATGGTGAATTCGACTTCTCTATCCACTAGTAGTCCATGTAGTTCATCTGGAAACACATCTGGAAAGTCTCGGACTACCAGAATCTCTTGAATACAAATCTCTTTCTTGGGTTTGCCTAGTTAGAGAAAACAGCAAGGTTAAAGTACTTGATAATAAGAAAATTTTTCATGAGGGAACAAATGCTAAACGATTTTATTAATTTATAAATGGCTCCTCATTAAGAGGATTGAATGCAACCTTCTTTCTAAAATAATCTACAGTAGTGTGATACGCCGCTAGAGAGTTCATTCCTAAAATTACATCAAAGTCCTCCATGTCTAATTCTATTAGATCCACACTCAACTTTCTATCTACTGTATCTACGACACAGACTCTGTATACAACTTCTCTCAATAGTGTCATACTCCCAACAGTAGACACAAACAATACAAAATCAAGTTTATCAGGTAATACATTAAATTTTGATGCAAAAATAGGTAAAACAAATGAATGCGATGCACCAGTATCAATCAAAATATAAGCAAGATAGTTACAGATAGTGTACATACCCTGTACCATGTCTGGGTTGGCTTCTGCATCCTACTGGTTGAGATTGTAAGCCCTACCCTAGATAGGTGGTCCAGCCTGATTCTAATTCCTCGAGCACTCCCTCGCATAATGTTGGGCACTACCACATATGTGACAAGTGTTGTTGAGGCGATAGTAGGGTCGGTTCCCATTATTCCTACCACAATGCTGACATATCTTACCGCGTCCTGCCACTAGAGCCTGAGGGGAAGCCTGACTCATCGGTCTAGGACTCTTGTTCTGTTGAACAGGTGCAGTAGGTGCTTGTCTGCGAGGTGGAGCTGAGGGCCTGAGGTTGCCTGCTGCTTGAGAGAAGGTACGGAGGCTCCTCTCTACTAACTGTGCCTTGGCCAGAACAGCCAAATAAGTACTGAACTCAAGCATAAACAATTGCTGTCTGATCTCTGGACGGAGACCTCACTCGAACCTTCTAGCCTTCTTGCCTTCATCCAACAATGTCTCAGGAGAATATCGGCCCAACTCTAGGAACTTACGAGCATATTCTGATATAGTCATGTTCTCCTGAACCAACTGTACAAACTCCATCTCCTTCAGATGTCGGAAATGCTTTGGAAGGTACTCTGCACGAAAGGCCGACAGGAACTGTTTCCAAATAATTGGAACAGGTAGGGTGGTCTGTTTGACTTTCCACTAGTGGTCTGCTTCTCCCACTAGCATATAGGTAGCAAGGATGATTTTCTATTCGGGAATCACTCCACTGGTCATGAAGGCCTTCTCTATCTCTACTAACTAGTACTCGGCATCTTCGAAAGAGGATCCCTCTATAAAAGTATATGGGCTTAATCTTTTATACCTCTCTATGTAGCCTGGGTCCATCATGGGAGGAGCTTGGTCCTGTGTAAGAGGGACTGGGTCGTGCTGAGGATGGACTTGATGGCCCTGCGGTGGTACTTGCTGATATGGTGGGGGCACCAGATTATACTGTGTTGGTGCAGCGGGGTACTAGGTTTGGGGCACCGAATCATACTGTGGTGGTGCTGAGTGGTATTGTGGAGGAGTAGGGTCATACCGGGGTGGCTCTACCCTGTGGCAACGAGGGAGGGTCAGTTAGCTCTCTCCTTTTCTCCCGGCCCTACTAGGCAACAATGAGTCTCTCTAGCATCTCAAATATTTGGTCAACATCTTCTCTAAGTGAACCATCCCGGGCTGCTCAGTTTAGTGGGGGTCTTCCTCTCCTTATCTATCTGTACCTGCATTTCACAAGGAATGGTTGAGTGATAATCTATTGTTTTGGTGTTCCTAAGGATTTTATACAAGGAATGGGTCCGAGAAACGTAGCTCTGATACCAACTATAACGACACCAAAAATATCCAAAGGAAATAAATTATAAATTAAGTGCGGAAGCGTAATAAATGTTCAAGGTTTACATTCCCTACACAATAACTTAAAGAACCAAACGGGTCTACGGAGTTCAGTCTTAAAAAAAAGTATAAGAAATAAGGAAATAAATAGAAAATAAAGAAAACTAGCATCTACTTGCAATCCTCTTGCGGTTTGGACTCCATAACTTGGTTCTCTTGGTTTGAAATGGTTAAATAAGGAATGAGTTACACTAGCTCAATAAAGACATCACACTATATCACCGACAAAGAAATAAAGGTTGGTAGAAAATCAAAAACCACTAATGGAGTACCAAATTTTGCAAATTCATTTATCAATCATAAAACCATTTACCCTCCATTTACTGTAGTGGAATTTATAAAAATAACCTATACAGACAATAATATTATAAAGATAATGATTTCATGTATAAGCAGCAACATAGCATATATATAATTATATATCCATCATCAATAAATCAAACAATAACTGTCAATCTTTTTACCAGCTTGCTGGTGTATGTGGGGGTTCATAGAGATGTCCCCGTTACACATGAACCCTTTCCTTTAACATTCTCCATTATGGGCCATCCCCAAACCCCGTCTGATATGAGTGTCAACTTACAAAATCTCAATACCCCATCCGGTATGAGGGTGAAGCAGGCTGTCCCCATACCCAGTCCGGTATGAGTGCCAAATTACCAAGTCTCGATACTATGTCTGACATGAGACAACGTTCACGGTAGGGTTTCCTATGTACCTAGTCCGTCCACCATCTTCTAGGATATCCAGTAAGGCTGTTGTTTAATCCATTCACTTAATCACACAATTCTTATCGTTAAACCTTCTTTTTTTCTTAATTCAGCCGTAAACACATAGAATAAACCATACATGCATTCAAAGCCATAAAATAAATTAATAAGATGCCATCATGCATACAAACTGTAAAAATAATCAACGAACAAGAGTAGATAATTTCCAGTCTTAGTTCCATTAATATTCCGTAATTAATTATGCACATTTTCTAAATTCGCAAAAAATATCGGATTATTATTTATTTAGACTTCAATTCTATGATAGGGAATAGGGTAAGGGATCCTTACTCAATTTGATGCCCGAAAAGCTAAGCTATTCGACTGCGCCTACGGGCGATTCTCAGGTTCTCTGAATTTTTTTTGGGAATTAAAACGCGCTAATAGTACCTACAAATGTCCCAAACAAACCCAAAATCAGTCCCAGGGCCTATATGGCCAATTTTAGAATTCCAGCACGGCGGCTTTGCCATGCTCCGGCGATGGCACCGTCGCTTGCGGATGTAGTCTGCCTCGGGTTGGCTATTTTCGGCCATTTTTGGCCAAAATTTGCAGACTTTGCATCAATTCCTACTAGAAAATACGTTAAGGAGCCTTGGTTTGTCCAAAAAACATAAAAAATAGAAACTTACCGGTGGTGGGGCGCTCCGATACGGCGGCTCCTTCGGCTCACGCTGCGGTTGGGTATTTTACTCTGGTCAACCTGTAGAGAAGGATATAGTGATCATAATGGTAGAAAAATACATAGAATAGAAATCTAGAAGGGTCTCATCAAAGGCGTTTTGTGAAATTTTCTGCGGCAGCACCGCCAGGCTTTGCCTACGTTTTTTGGCCAATTGGCCAGTTCTTTTGCTCTGATTTTGCCATGGTTGTGTTTAGAATTTAATTTTGAGCAAAATGAAATTTTTTTACCTTTTTTGGAAGTCAGAAAAGGCTCCGGTGCAGTGGTGGGTGGCGGCGGTCTCCTTCCCGGCGGCGGGTCTTCTTCTCCGGTGAGGGGGTCTGGCGGATAGGGTTAGGATTTGGTGTGGATGGGGGTTATTTATTTCCGTCCGCTTTTGATTTGGGCCGTCCGTCGTGTTTGATCTGGACCGTCTTATCGCGATTAAATAGGGAGTGAATCTGAGCTGTTCATCACGATCTAATCTGGGCCATCCATCACGATCTAATATGGGCCTTCCGATTGCCCGCGTGGCCTCCCGCGTGGCACCGCATCAGTGTCCGCTTCCACGCGATGCGTCCTAATTCATTGGGTCTGCTAACCAAGCATTTGACATGATAAAACTTTCCTAAATTGTATTTTGATCTCCGATTTTTTATTTTTCTTTCAAAAATATTCCCAGAACCCAAATTTTCACTCCTTTTCCTCAAAATTGTTTTCAATTTTATCTTCCTTCAATTTTTACTTCATTTTTACTCTAAATTAAATTTTAAAAAATTAAAAAATTAAATTTATTAATTTTAAATTACATTGCAATTTCATTTTGGGATGTTACATAATGAGCTTCACTAACTCAATAAGTATTATTGTTCTCTCAACCCAGATAAAATATCATGCAAAACACACAGTAAAAAACAAAAGTAATAAAAATATTTCAGTACAAATTCATGTTCTTACTTTTACTATTTCACGTGTTCCTGATCGATTGGATGAATTCTCTCGAATATCATATACAAACCTCAAATATCTATTCCCATACTCTCGAAAGTCATAAATGCACTCGAATATCAATCGTCATTTTGAAACATAATCGCACAGACAAAAGATCACAGATACACTCGAATATCGTTCATAATCTCGAAACATAATCACACACATACAAAAGATCGCAGATACACTCGAATGGTCATTTCTATGGTTTCATCGCGCGATGCCGTTTATGTCATTATTGAAAATATGTGAAATGGATTCCCCAATCGCATGGATAGCACACACACAATGGCCACAACAGGTACATTTGCTAGGTGGCCTACACTCATACGAATGCCTATCCACGTCTGCATTAGGTTTCAAACTCTATGAATGTGCAGGTTCACCATTCTTGCTGAACGTCAGCCACACACACTCACTCTCTTCCTCGATTCAGACTAAACAAGAAGATATTTAGGGTCCCTACCCTATTTACTCATACCCTCTCATTCCAAAATTCTCATTTTGTTTAAATAATCATTTGTTAACCTCAATTATTTCTTTTCCTTTCTTATTTTTACAATATTATTTTTTTTCCTTTTTCTTTTTCAATTTTTCCTTAATTAGGAATTTTTCTTTTCAATTTCATATTTCATAAGTCAAAATAACTCAATCCAGATAACTCTCAGTTCGTTGGGTTTGTTTTCTGGTTTCGTCTCTCCATAGGGTTCTAATTGCTTAGGTTTACTGATCATAAATTGAGTTCTATTTTTCCATCGAAATTGGGCCAATGTCCCTTCAAATTTTAAAATTCATAATTTTTATAAAATGAATGCACTTTTCAAAATTTAACCTTGTTGAGATTTAGAAATACTTACTCTCCTTAGCGTCTTCCCAGATCCACCTAAATGTCCAAATTTTCCTGTACACACGACATAATTAATTAAAATACAGTGAAATACTAAAAATTAATTTAATCAGATTACGGGTTCCAATAGCCACCCAATGAAATACCTGAATCTATCAGGATTCGCACCCAAAAAACCTTTTGGCTCCACATTCAGCGAATTGGATTCCCATTTTTTGAGAAAGAATTTTTAGCTTCCCAGGAAAACTGAATTCTCATTTCCTGAGGAAGAATTTTTCAGCTTCTTAGATGAAAAATCAGAACCCAAAATGGTGGATCGGATTTCCATGCTCGGGGAAGACCCTTTGGCTTCCCGAATGGGTCGGCTATCCCAATTCTAGAAGAAGCCTCCTCGATTCATATGCAGGTGGGTGGTCTGGCCGAGCCAGTGATGTTAGCCCAACATCAGCCCCACCCCACTGCCACTCAACCACCACCAAAACATTAAAATAGAATAGTTTTACCTTTTGGCGTGGGCGATTTGGCCTCGTCTTTGCTCCCGATCGATTCCTCTCGGTCTCCCACAGCTCCCTTGTATCCTTGTAATTAGAATAGTGATTTTTACACCTAAAAATTTGATTACTGCAAAATAGAAATAGATTGAATGGAAATAGGGGAAGAAAAGATGAAAAGGACGAACTTTACCTCGCTTGCCTCGGTCTCCCCTGTCACATGGCGTCTCGATCGTTTCCTCTTCCTCCTTTTCCTTTTATTTCGACTTCCACACTCTCCTGCCTCCGCCCCTCGCTTCTTTTCTTCCTCCCTCGTGGCGGTCTCTCTTTGGCTCCTTTTTTTTTCTTGTTCGGCCCCTCTTATCTTTTCTTCTCCTTCCTCCTTTTTTTCTCCTTTCCCTTCTCTCTTCCTTCTCTCTCCTTTTTTCTTCCTCTCCGCGTCCCCACATGACTCTCTCTTCATCCTTCCCTTCCCGATCGCTCTTCTCTCTTCTCCCTCTCTCTTTTTTGGCTACTCTTCAAAAGGAGGAGAAAACCCTAATCTCTTCCCTTTTTATACCCGTTTCTTCAACCATTGGATCTTCATGACTCGATCTGGGTCGTCCTTTTTCTTTTAAATCTCCTCCATCCGATCTCCTCAAGTGGTCCAATCTAGGCCGTCCATTCTCCTTATTTCCTTTTCCCCCTTCCACTTCTCCTTAGTTATGTGTTTACCTCCTTTTTTCTTATCTACTTTCATTTAAGTCCTTAAATTTACTTAAAAGCTCAAATTTTTGAAAATTTCTTTCATTTATACCCAAACTCCAAATTTTATTTACATTTCTTTTCCTTTAAGTGGATATTATAGTCCTATTACAGCTAAAAATAAGACAATAGACGATATAATTTTAGCGGTTGATTCAGATTATAACAAAATTGAAATGTTGCTAGGTAATATGCCATAAATAGAGGAACTCATGTGTCCATTTTGTGCCCGCCCTATCTATTTCTTTACTTGAAAAAAAAAATTGTTTAACTTTTATATCAACAAAAAAGAATACCAAAAAAAATTAAAAATAAAATAGTTCATCTTTGTCTTAAACCTAAAGAAAATGTAATCTACTTTTTTACAAGATACCAAAGCTTTTATTTTTGTGCTGGTTGCATTTCATTGTTGTCACCATCAATCGCCACTCATTATTCACTAAAGTGTAAGTTCTCACAATTAGTCATCAAATACTATATTTTAAACAATAAATATACATAATTTGATTCACTTATTTATTATAATATTAAATAATTCATTCAAATTAGGTTCTATTTTATTATTTGATTAAACTATAAATTTAGTAGTATCTATTTTTAGTTCTGCATCAACTTAAACAATCAGTACAATAGCATCCAATATAACATTATTTTTTTAAAGATAAAATCATTATTAATTAACAACAAAAACCATCATGCTCATGTAAATGACCAAAACCATCATGCTCAAGTAAGTGAAGCAAAAATTGAGGAGGTTCATGAACAATTATCTATCTTTCAGAAGTCCTTACTCATCTCTAACTAAGCCATGTATTATTCTTATTATACTTTTGAATCCAACTAAGAAAGGAAACAAAATGCAAAACGAAAGCTTAAACATCCTCAAGTAATAACTTAAACTCAGAGAAATATTCATCAAGTATAAAATTTGCCATATAACTAAGTAAAACAAAATCTATACTAGATTAAATGCATAAAACCTGTGCAAAAAGGAGAAGGTCACAAATCTTTAAAAAAAAAATAAATGAATAAATTCAAATAAGTTCCAAATATATGAAATAGAGTTTGATAAGTTATGTGAATAGCTTGTTGAAAATTTTAATACTTTATTCTACTTAATATATTTAAGAATATATTTAATATACTATTAAAATATAATTATTTCTTCTAATATTACCTGGATTAGTAAAAATATATAATATAAATAATTTATTAATATATAAATAGGTTCATGAACTTGTAAACCAAATTCCTTCATATTTGAATTTGGCTCTTATACTTTAACATTTTATGACCATATTAAAATATGAAAAGAAAATTTTATTAATTAATAAAGATGAAAATGAATATGGTATCTATATATACATATATATATATTTATGAATAAATATGATAGAATCAAGAAGGTGTAAAGGGGAAAGGTTACAAACTTCAAAAAAGATACTTATAATTGGGAATTATATAAATATATAATGTGTGTGTGTCTACATATATATATATATATATATAACCTTCTCAATTTATCAATATACATATGTGTGTGTGTGTGTGTGTCTAGATAATTTTTGTATGTATATCATGATACTAATTGCGCTGAATATCATAATAATAAATTAACGATTGTATAATCATATAATATATTTTTATAGATATAAATAATTAATGTTGTTGTATGTACATACCGGGCAACAACTTCGTTGAAGTGTTTACTTGGCTGCCTTTGATGGAGGACGTTAAGATCACCGTCAGGACAGAACTTAGTGAGTAAACACAACCACCGATCACAAATGAAT
This sequence comes from Carica papaya, assembly GCF_054855325.1. Lineage (NCBI taxonomy): Eukaryota > Viridiplantae > Streptophyta > Magnoliopsida > Brassicales > Caricaceae > Carica > Carica papaya. The sequence continues at coordinate 18,644,089 of NC_142317.1, forward strand.
TTCATACTTATTGGTACCACATATGATTTGTGCCACATATGATTGCTCATACACCATCATATATATGAATTATATGTTTATATATATATATATATATACACACACGTGTCAAGGCATCCGATGAAATGAGTAAAGAAGGGTAAACTTTCATATATAATTGACGACGTCATAAATCAAATCAATTAGTAAATGAATTTCATACTTATTTTTTATTGTACATATTATTTATATATTTCTTTACTGAGTTTTTTTAAAGAAATTCTAAATTTTTTTTTAAAAAAGGTGGCCTAGGCAATGAATGCAACAAAACATGAATTCTCAGTAATGAAGGAAAAAATAAAAATCCTTCTTGAGGTAATATTTTATTTTATATATTGTATAAAATTTATTTTCATATATATCTTTTTTCACGTATAGATTTCGTAAAAATTTTAATTGAATTTAAATTTACAGACTTATACAGTATAAAATAATTTACATTTTTAATTAATGTTAAACTTATAAATTTTAAATAGAATATAAGAGTTTTAACTACTATTATATTGTTATAATTCCTTATAATTATCAATGCCTATAATTATGCAACGGTCAAAACAGATTTTCAATGAAGTAAAACTCATGTTGTATAAGTATGCAAATTTAAATTCAGTTAAAATTTTCACAAAATCTAAAAAAAAAAGATATCCATGAAAATAAAATTTTATAGTATATATAAAATAAAATATTATCTTAAGAAGGATTTTCATTTTTTCCTTCACTAATGAGAATTCGTGTTTGCATCTAATTCTTCCATGCAATTTTTATTCAAAAAAAGAAATTAAAAAAAAAAAACTCAGAACAGAGATATATTAGTAATATCTGCAATAAAAAATAAGTATAAAATTCATTTACTATCCTTCCTTACTCTTTTTATCAAATACCTTGAGAAATTTCTCACATTTCAATGCCATTTGACAAGCGCGAAGGCTGCAATTAATATCAGCTAATTATTTTTAAAAAACAAAAATTGGCTACATCTATTAATTAAGTTATATGCATCAATCATAACACAATACAAATAATCTCCAAGTAAGAATACACATAAAAATACAATTTGATTCGAGATTAGCCAAGTGATTTACACGAATTACAATACAATACAAATAACTTTCAAATGATGATACACATAAAAATACAATCTGACTCGAACTTATAATCTCTTGTAAAAGAAGAAACATATAAACTATTAAATTAATTATTTAATTAATTAAGTATACACATGTATAGTTAATTAAATTAATAATTATTTATCTTTTGGGTTGATATCTAAGTACTTTCATCCTTATCTATAAGAGTATGAGTTCAAATCAGGCTATACATCTCATAACATATCATTTAAATATTAAAATGTACGAATTTTTACTAGCAAAAATTGTTCTTGAGAATTTTTATTATTAAATATTTATTTTAAAATCAATAATAATACACATAAATACTCCAAATTAAAGAGTTTTAAGTTGTGATGATTAGTATTACTTATATACCTTGAGGAGGCTCCTTTAATCTTGATGCAAAGTGCATAAATCTTAGGAAAATCCGCATAAGATAATTTGTCCTTGCTAATTAAGAGAAGAAAACCAAATAACTAAAACCCATCAATTAATAAAATATGGTTAATAACTACTCAAATCTATATCGAGATATATATTACATACACATACAAAGCTTTATCCATGTCTGATAAGGTGATTTCAGATTCAGCCACAAAGGTGGAAAGCAAGTCATAGAAATAATTACGACCGCAACTAGAATCTCCTTTCATTTCACACATTGCAATAAGAAAGTGATCTATGATATCCATTTTAGAAAAATTGAATGCAAATCAATCAACGACATTGATATATATACATGATCAGTAAACAAATAAGAGAAAAATAGATCAATTGTTAAGCACTAAACCTCCGAGTGAATCATGTAGAGAAGTTGTGTGCTTTGATCCTCCTATTTGAAATGATTGGATAAGAGCTGTAAGAACCCATACCTCCATAGGGAGTTGGAGTACCGTAAGAACTTATATTCCCAGCGCGAAAAAACTTCTATCTCCAATTAAAAATAAGTACGTCGAAGCGTAGTGTTCACATCCATCGGCTATGAGGGTTAACCATTACATCTATCTAAAATCAAGAAAACATCTAATTAAAGTTTGTGTAGTTCATCCTTTCCTACATGTGCATTATAGAGAACACTGCCTCTCCTCACCCAGATCGTCTCCCAGAGTTTGTTTGTTCTGTTGTTAATCCTATTCCTACTTCCAAACAACATCACTTTCACCCTCACAGAGAATATTGTCTCTGCTCACCTAGACTTGCCTCTCAAAATTTTATATTTATTTATTTTTTAATCCCTTTCCAGTTTGTTTCCCTGTTTATGCTAAGCAATACCACCATTTTCCAAACAAACGTAAAGGGAATTAAATACAAAAGATAACAGAATAATAATTTGCAAACAGACATCATATTCAAAGGTTGAAGAAGATGAAAGGGGCTTCAAGTAGGTTGGGTTGATTGTACCTGTGTGGCCCAGGCTCGGTTTACCCTAACGGGTCCGAGCCGATAAGGATTTGTAGGACAGGCTTAGTAATTAATTTGGAAAAGCAAAATGAAATTGAAATGAAAGGGTAAAATATATATATAAATATATAACGAATGAGTAACCTATAAAGAAAGTCAGGTATATGAAGTTCCTAAGTAAAGTGGGCTTAATGAGGGGTCCAAACTTTTAGTGAATTGAATCTAATGAAAGGAAAAATAAATAAACATATAAAGAGGGAAAGGAAAGCCCAGCTCGAATGGGTTGAGCCCGTAGGAAGAATAAAGGAATTCTAGTGGTGAATTGGGACAAACCTGAAGAAATTAAGCAAAAAAAGAAGGAAATTAAATCTAGTGGGTCTATCCTATAGGAAGGGGATAAGAGTAATTAAAATTACAGTGAGCCCAGCCCTTAGGAATGGGTTAAGACAGAAGGATAAAATTTAGTTTGAGGGGTTACATTAATTCAAAGCAAACGGAGATAGGAAAGAATTAGTAATATTGAGAAATTAACAAATGGGTTGTTTCATTAGGCTTCTAACCCATGAGCAAATAAAGTAAAGTTGAATGAAATATTATATGGGCTCCAAGTTTATAACCCAACAAGCAGGGTCAACTACATTTCAGGCAATGAATATAATGCCTTAAATAAATATTAGATATGTAATTTGGTTCAATAATTAATGTTGTGAATAAGCTATTTACAAAATTATAGAGAAGTCGCGATTAATCAAATTTTGATAATAATGTGTACAATGAGAAAAACATAGAAATTGTTGGGTGACTATGAATTAGTGGGGAAGTTGAATCATTTATTATGTGAATAATTTAGAGTTTAAATGTTGTGATCCATCTTTTAATATTCTAGATAAATTAAGATATTTTAAAAGTTAATGAGTTCTAGAACTTGGGAGTAATTTACGCTTGAATAAGTATGAAATTAAAACTCCCCACAAGAATAGAATGAGGATGAATTAAGTAGAAATGCCAAGGTATTATATGATGTAAAATATCATAGAGAATACCTAGGATTAGCAGTTTAGATTTTTTGTATCATTGAAAAGTGAATATATATGCAGTTCAGGATCAATATGGAATGATTATGAACTCTATCTCATTGATCATTTATTGTCTATAACCATTACTGTGTCCCTGGGTGACGATGTGAATCGTAAATATGACTGTAACTATGATTGTATCCTTGTAAGATGATGTAAATCGTAATTATGATTGTAACTATGACTAACTCCTTAGGGATGATGTTAATAGTAACTATGACTATAACTATGATGGTGTCCTTGGGGGACGATTTGAATCATAACTATGGCTGTAACTATAATTTGTGGGAGCTATGATTTTGTCCATGTTGATAGTGTGAAGGGGACGATGTGAATCATAACTATGGCTGTAACTATGACTTATAGGAGCTATGATTTTGTCCATGTTGATAGTGTGAATTATCATCTCCTTCCATGATTGTGACTGAATGATATTATGTGATACGATAATGAGTCTATGTGCTTATGTGATTGGTTGTGTTAGTGAATGATGAGAATATGTTGCTATGTGAATATGTATTTTAGATAGGGTATTCTACACGTTTAAGGAAGGATATCATATGTGTGTGAATATACGTTCAAGAAAAGGTATTAGATGGGTGATATGTGTTGAAAAAATTTTATTCTATGTGTGGATAAGAATTTAAAGAATGGTATTCTATGTGTAAGCACGTGCAATTAATATGAACACGATATTGCATTTATTAAATTATGAATAAACCAAAAGTAACTTATGAGAATGTAGTTATGTAAATTATGGACATCCTTTGAATGAAATGAGGTATATGAAAATGAAAACATGTGAATAGTAAGATCGATATAGTTGTAGTAGGGTGTGGAAATCAGATGGTGATGAAGGGCCTGATAAGCTTGAGGTAAAGGTAATGGTTCGAATCAGTATATTATCTATGATCTTCGGATTGGAGTTTTAAATTATTCTTACTGAGCAAGTGGTGGCTTACTCCTTTTTATCAATTCCATAGCAGAAAGACCAAGACCAAGTTCATGGTTAAGGAAGACTTAAAAGAATCCTTTTATGAAATTGGGAAATTTTTTGTAAAGTAGATCCAAAAATTCACTGTAGAAATGTCATTAAATATTTTGTGAACCTCATGAACTGTAACTTTGAGCAAGGTATGTATGGGTCAGTTTTAGATTTTAGCATATTGTTGCGCTATTTATTAAGTTTTATACGTGTTGTAGCACTCATTTCTTAGATGAGAAATCAGGTTGTTACAGTTGGTATTAGAGCCCACGTTCCTCAAAAATATCCCTTTGTATCATGAGGTCTAGGACTCCTATAAGGTTAAGACCAAAAGAAAATAGGTAATATGAGTCTTTGGAGATGTTTTAGAACTTCCTCCTAAACATCTGGGAATGTGAGAAAGGAAAATCATAATTTCAAAAGTTCGAAGAGATGGGAGTTGCATGGGTTTGAAGTATGATAAGGCTAGGAAATGAAATGTTAGGGCCTCACTCCAAAGGCAACTAAGGATGGTGAATAAGCAACAACCATAATCAATCATAGAATATGAAACCATAGGAAGCTTAAATGTAACGAAGAAAATTACACAATAGGAGAAAATGAATAAAGAAAATTTTGGGAAGAGAACTAATTTCCCTTGAGTTGGGAAAAGAATCTTAAAGAGGGGAAGATCACCAAAGTTAAAAAAAAAAGTTTCCCCAAGTTGAAGAAAGTCCCCTAACAAAATAAATATCTCCCAAGTAGTTATGCCTTAGAAGGAACTCCTCTAGGTCACGAGAGACAAAAAAAAGGAAAAAAAAAAGGGGAAAGAGAATGTTAGGTGACCAAATAAATATTAAGACCTTGATGGTCTTTGGAAATTCTTCATGAATATTCTCTAGAAAGAATGGATACGCTACATGTTCAAACTCCTTTTAAGTTTCCACATAGGGATTACAAAATTGATTTAAGATTCTTAGTCATTAAACAATCATATGCTTAATGGATAAAAGCATTTTGGGAGATTGAGTAAATCATGAGCTTGGTGAGTATGAAAACTCCTACTAAATGAAACAAAGTACTGCTAATTAGGATTTCTCTAAGTTTGCTACAGACCTGAAAGAAAATACAATCCTTTAAACCAATAAATCATATATAAAAATATTCAAAAAATTGAATAAGCATTGAAGACTTAAATATGTTTTTGAGGTTCAAATATATATTTATAGAATAGTAATAATAAATATTCTACTTATATAAATTCTTATCAAGGTGCCACACGGGAGTTGTATTGAGGTCAGAAACCATTGGACCTTAAATCCTCATGTGCTTGATAGATTAAAAGACTTTTGTCTTGGATGAGACAGAGTACACTTAACTGGAACTCTTCTTCCTGACACTTTTTAATCATTCTAAAGTAAATTTCCAAGGAAAAAAAGAATACATAAAGACATGTTATGACAACACACTATTAGTAATATGATAATAAATCCAAAACATGTTTTTTTTATCCTTAACAGGGACGTAAAAGATGATACAAGGTGTCAACATATTAATTCAAACCTCTAGGGTAGATATTATCTGAGTGACGCAGTGGAAGCATAGTGTGGAGTCATAACCAACAATACATATGAAAGATTTCTCTCGGGACCAACAAAGAGAAATTGTTAATGGGATAAACATGAAACTCACGCCCTAAGACTATACTCTTGGATGATCACACGAAAATCATGGAAGCCAAACCTAGTCTTAGAAGAACTTAAAGACTAAATTCACTCACTACTAGAAAGACTCTTAGATAATCCTTCCACCTAAGGAACTCCTAATGATTGTTGATAATAAATATGGATTCAATAACTCACTATGTATTGTGTAGTGGACCATTTTTTTTAAACAAGGGGGTCGATTAAGTATTGAGGTATTTTTTATATCATTTAAATTTTCATGACTTTAGAGAGAATATAATTCAGTAGTGAATAATTTACACTAATGCACCAGATCCCATCGAACTCTGTGGTTGAGTGTTTTGGCGAGAGTAGTACTAGGATGGGTGACCTTCTGGGAAGTCCTCGTGTTACACCGGTCTTTTTGCAGATGGGGTGTTAAACGTTTTGCGCGATAGGAGCCATAGTCCGCTGGCGTGAGTCGCGGCACCAGAATATTTTGCTTAATACTTTTCGTGCATTCATTTATAGTCCACCACATGATAAGAGTGTCATTATGAGCATCTTACATAGTTGAGCAACGAAAAATGAGGTACGACAGACGGTCTGTTTATCTAGGCATGAGTCGAGGTGTCCGGACATTTCACTTGATATTAGAAGTAGAAACAGAGGTATAGTGTGCACGCACAGCGAAACAAATGATGGGAGGGGGGAGGGAAGGGAATGGAAGGGATGCGATCATACCAACACTAATGCACTGGATCCTGTCGAACTCCGCATCGACTCACCACAACAATAAAAAATGTCTTAAATATCCTAACATCATATCGAATCTATGAATAATATTTGGAAGTCAGAAAATCACCGCACCTATTAAATCTTAATGCTTACCTATTCTTAAGAGTTTTGAGCAGAAAATGAAATGCTAAGGTTAAACCCTCATCTTTATAAATCTTCACATTTAAGTACGACCAAGTACATAGAGAACATATGCCAGCTAGTCACAAAATAATTTCAAAAAATTAGAAAGTATTCAAAATAATTTGGACACATGAATTTTGGGATACCCTAAATTTATCATGACATCGAGGTTGCTTAGGTAATTAAGTAAATACATTTATGAAAAATAGAGGATATGAGATATGTTATTAAGAGATTAGAAATATACTATAACATTGAGGTTACAAAAAAAAAATGGGATGAATTTAAGATATGATATATAGTTACTGAGAAATTCTTATGATAATTATTAAACTAGGAATGATGTTCCTAAGTCATGTCAAATAAAAATAACAATCGCATATAATATAATGGTATAACAATACGCTTTGATGCATTTTGAGGATAAAGATAGTCCCATATGATAACCAGAGATTTTATTAAAAGACATATATGGTATATTCTAAATAATCACATACTAATGTTCAAAAATTGAAAAATAATAATTTAAATGAGGTTATGAAATTCTAGAGGTTATAAATGCTATGTTCATGAAGTTATTTAGATAATTAAAATTTATTCTTGTGCTGAAATTAGATGTGATATATATTGTTGAGAGATTATTAGAATGATGGATAAATTAGAAATGATGTTTTTTAAAAACCATGTGGATGTAATAACAATTACATATAATGTGGTTGGGAGACATTATGCTTTAATGAATTTTAAGGATCGATATAGTCCAAGATGGTAATCCTTTTGCCAGATCAAATGTTTTTGAAGAAACTATAGGGAGATACGAACAAACCCTAAGTATTAAAATATTTGGAATTAAGAGACGAATTCTTAACAATTATACATTTCTTACCTAAATTAGAAAGGAATGGATTAAGAACTAAAGAGATCCTATCAGTGATAACATTGTAACGAAACCATTAGGTTAAAGAGGAAACTTGGAAATAAGCAAGGATATTTCTGAATCACCTAATCACTGCAAATTTGGAGGACCAAATTTTTTATATGGGGAGAAGATTATAATGACTCATTCGCATAAGTTAAAATTTGAATGCAAATTCATGCTCTAGAGAGTTTATTTAAGCATTAGGGGAATTTTCAAAAGTAAAAAAAAAGGGATTCTAAAAATATAAAAATATAAAATGTAATCTAAAAATAATAATAATAATAAATAATGAAATTGGGAAAATGACCAAACTGAAAGCAAATTTTGGAGTTTATCTACTCTGTAATTGAATAGAAGCCCAAATGATTAAAATTATAGGATTTGGGGTCATTCCAAAATTTTCATAAATTAATCAATCTGCTTTAAAAAACTCTGTTTTAATTTTTTTTTTTTAAAAAAAAAATTAACAGTCTAAATCTCATCTCACAATAGACGACCATGATTTGATCTTATTTACTATATAAAAGTTCTTGTTCACAAAAAAATAATAATAAGAAAACCTTGGAGCAAATGAGCAGTGGTGGAAAGGAGGAGTAGAGGGCTGATACGTGAAAGTGAAAGGGAAAAAAGAAGATTTTTTGACGTCTTGTTCGTCGAAAGGCTAAGATAGGTCGCGGTGAGCCTAGCCTTCAGCTAATAAGCCATAGTTGCACCATTGCCTCTCGTTTAATATCTTTTTCTTTTGTAAATAAAGACGAATCAGTGATGGGTTTTACCGGTTGGGTAAAGAAGAATAGTTGAAACCGCTATGAATCACGTCGTCGAGGGTAAGAGTAGTTTATACTCTAAATCCCTAGATTTAAGCTAATATATTTGATTTAGATAATTATTTGTTATAGGATTGTAATAAGGATTGATTGTTGTGGATACTGTCGAAGGAATATGTGATGACTAATCGAAACTTGAATTGGTTGTGTTATGTGATGAAGATGGCGGCTGGAATTGAATGTGAAATGCAATTAGGGTTTTCAACGATTGAAGAAGATGAAAAAGGGCTTCATGTGGGTCAGGTTGATTGTACTTATTAGTCCTTGGCTTGGTTTACCCTAACGTGTCCGAGCCCAGAAGGATTTGTTTAATGGGCTTAGTAATTAATTTATAAGAAGAAAATGAAATTAAAATGAAAGAGTAAAAATATATATAAATATATAATAAATGTGTAACCTATAAAGGAAGTCGGGTATATGAAGTCCATAAGTAAAGTGGACCTAGTGAGGGGTCTAAAATTTTAGTGGATTAAATGTAATGAAAGGAAAAATAAATAAATAAATAGGGAATGGAAGGACAAACTCGAATGGGTTGAGCTCCTAGGAAGAATAAAGGAATTCCAGTGATGAATTGAGCCAAACTTGAAGAAATTAAACAAAAAAAAAAGGAAATTAAATCTAGTGGGTCTAGCCTATAGGAAGGGGATAAGAGTAATTAAAATTTAAGTGAGCCAAGCCCTTAGGAATGGATTAAGATAGAAGATCAAATTTAGTTTGAGGGGTTACATTAATTCAAAATAAACAGAGATAGGAAAGAATTAGTAATATTGAGAACTAAACAAATGGGTTGTTTCATTGGGCTTCTAGCCCAGAAGCAAATAAAGTAAATTTGTTTATTATATGGGCTCCTAGTTTACAGCCCAACAAGCAGGGTCAACTACATTCCAAGCAGTGAATAGTAATGGATCAGAAAACAATAATGATTATGATGGGCTTGAGATCTAGAATATGGGTTGAGGAAATTCATTACGACTTTGAAAAGATAAATCATATAAAATAAAACATTATTAATGAATATAATGCCTGAAATAAATAGTAGATATGCGATTTAGTTCAATAATTAATTGAGTGAATAAGCTATTTACAAAATTATAGAGAAGTCGCGATTGATCAAATTTTGATAACAATGTGTACAATGAGAAAAACATAGAAATTGTTGGGAGACTATGAATTAGTGGGGAATTTGAATCATTTACGATGTGAATAATTTAGAGTTTAAATGTTGTGATCCATCTTTTAATATTCTAGATAAATTAAGATATTTTAAAAGTTGATGAGTTCTAGAACTTGGGAGTAATTTACGCGTGAATAAGTATGAAATTAGGACTTGCTCCAAGAATAGAATAAGGATGAATTAAGTAGAAATGTCAAGGTATTATATGAAGCAAATTATGATAGAGAATACCTGGATTAGTAGTAAAGATTTTTCGTATCATTGAAAAGTGAATATATGTACAGTTTAGGATTTGTATGGAATGATTATAAACTCTATCTCATGGATCGTTTATTGGCTGTAACTATGACTTTATCCATGGGGGATGATGTGAATCGTAAATATGACTGTAATTATGACTGTGTCGCTAGGGGATGATGTGAATCGTAATTATTACTATAACTATGACTGTCTCTGGGGGATGATGTGAATTGTAACTATGGCTGTAACTATGACTTGTGGGAGCTATGATTTTGTCCATGTTGATGGTGTGAATTATTATCTCATTCTATGAGTCTATGTGCATATGTGATTGGTTGTGTTGGTGAATGATGAGAATATGTTGCTATGTGGATATGTATATGAGCTAGGGTATTCTACATGTTTAGGGAAGGATATTATATATGTGAATATGTGTTCAAGAAAAGGTATTATATGTGTGATATGTGTTTAAAGAATGGTATTCTATGTGTGGATAAGAATTTAAAGAAGAGTATTCTATATGTTAGCATGTGTAATTAAGATGAATACGATATTGCGTTTATGAAATTGTGAATAAAACAAAAGTAACTTATGAGAATGTAATTATGTAAATTATGGACACCCTTTGAATGAAATGAGATATATGACGTAACACCCCGCCTATTACTGTGCTAAAATGATTTAGAAACTCTATTTATTTGGGCCTTTGGCAACTTTAAACTTAATTAATTTATGCTATTTAACATTTATCGTGATTTGTAATTTTGATTGATTTTTATTTATTTAATTAATTTGTATTTATATTTTATTTTATTTAAAATTATTTTATTTTATTGTAAATTATTATGTTTTAGTTAAATTGAATTAAAATGAAAATTTAGAAAAAATGAATTGGAAAACGGCGAAACAACAAAAAAATGCTCGCGAGAAAAATCCTGCGAGAGGGCCATTTGCGCGTGTGCGTACTAAGCATTGTGCACGTGCGACTGCGCGCACAGTGGCCGCTGGATGTCCGCACAGCACGCACGTCTTGTTCGCAAGCCCGCACACACAGGATGTGTCCACAAGGCACACCTCTCCTCCGCGCGCACGGGACATGCGCACAACGCGTATGTCTTTTTCGCGTGCATGCGGTGTGGGGTTAGGACCTGCCCCCGCATCCTATCGCGCATAGGCGAGCCATTCGCACGTCACCTCATGCGCTGACATGTGCCGCACAATATGCATGTGTCGTTCCCGCAACAAGCTTGTGCGAATAGGCCCTGTGCGCCTGGGACCTGCGTAAATGGCACCCAGCGCGTCTAGGCCCTACATGCGTGACAGTAGGTGTGTGCGCCTGAAGGCTAGCCTGTAGTACGCTAGCTAAAGCATTGCTTCATTGGGCAGTGCACCACCGTTGCCTTGGGCATTGCACCATGGCCGGCGGCGGAGGAGTCTGTCCTCCCTTATTTTTTGTGCTGAACATCTTTTTCTTCTCTCTTTTTACTAGATTTTGCCACTTAGTGTGAATCTAACAGTTCCAAAATTCTATAAATTACCCACCCCTTACCTTCCTCTCAACACTTCCATTTCTTCTTTTTTTCAAAGGTTTAGAGATAGAGTAATTTAGTGAGAGAAGAAGTGAAAGAAAGGGGAACGATAAAGAAGAAATTATAGAGATTTCTGTAAGGAATCTAGTATTACTTTTAATGTCTTAAGGACTATTTCTAGATAAGAAAATCTAATATGATTGTTAATTTGCTTATTTTGTATGCCTCTGTGTTCATATGAGTCGAATTGTTCTTGTTTTCAAGCATGCTATGTGAATTGTAGACACTTGATGAATTTGCATGTAATAAATATAATATGTAATCGGTAACAATAAAAGTAAAAAGAAAAGAAAAAGAGAAAAGTGGAATGAAGCTTATATGGTTCGAAATGTTTCTGTATTGACATGCATATTGTATCAAGTGTCTTGTTAGGCTTTTTATCTCTGAGGGGTATCTATTCCCATTGCCCTTCGAAGTATCTATTTTTTCCTCCCATATCTGGTTTGGAAAGACTTATGAGACCACTCCTAGTGGATGACAGCATGCCCTCTGACGATAGTGGTGTCGTGCTATCTATAGGGGTCACCCGTGGCTAAGTAATGTCATAACTATAGATATCTATTGGTACGTCCATTGTCATAGATTGTACCATGGTTTTGCCAGCCGAAAATAGGCCTGAGAAAATTGTTGTATTTGTATATGATCTTATCATTCCACTTGGGTAGTTGGAAATCTGTATCTGCTCTTAAAGATGGAAGTTGTAACGACTTCAAAAAGCATGACATGAAAATCTGGCATGATGTATGTTTGATTTTCTATGCTAACATATCATTTTCTTAGTAAATAAATGTTCTTTTTATAATATGAGATAGGTAAACAAAGAAGTTAAACGGTAAGATAAAATAATTAACTTTTAAAATCTTACGATGTTAATTTAATATTGTTTCCTTATTGAGCATATGAAACTCACTCTTTCTATACCCCCCTCCCAGATGAACAAGAAAATGAGGAACCGCAGGCAAACTTACCATTGGAAGTTTATGAGGATCCCATGGATCCACAAGTCTAAGTGCATGACTGTTCTCACACTCTGAAGAATCTAATAGCATAGTGAAAGAAGTGGCCCTTATATTTTATATTTTGTAGCCACTTTTGTTCTCAATTTATGTATGAATTTAGAACTCATATATATTTGTAAGGGATTTGTTATGATTTGGTTTTACTGCATAAATTTTATCATGCACTCGTTATTCTGAATCTGTATCTGACACCCATTTGCCTTAATTAGCACTTGGGATGTCACATATGAAAGTGAAAACGTGTGACTAGTAAGATCGATATAGTTGTAGTAGGGTGTCGAAATTAAATCGTGATGAAGGGCCTGATAAGCTTGAGGTAAAGGTAATGGTTTGAATCAGTATATTATCTATGATCTTCGAATTGGAGTTTTAAATTATTCTTACTGGGCAAGTGGTGGCTCACTCCTTTTTATCAATTCCAGAACAGGAAGGCTAAGAGCAAGTTCATGGTCAAAGAAGATTCAAAAGAATCCTTTTATGAAATTGGGAAATTTTTTTGTAAAATAGATCTGAAAATTCACTATAGAAACATTATTAAAGACTTTATGAGCCTCATTAACTGTAACTTTGCACAAGGGATGTATGGTTGAGTTTTAGATTTTAGCATATTAATGCACTATTTATTAAGTTGTATACGTGTGGTAACACTCATTTCTTAGATGAGAAATAGGGTTGTTACAGTAAATCTATTGATTAAGTTATATACATCAATCATAACGTAATACAAATAATCTTCAAGTAAGAATACACACAAAAGTATAGTTTCACTCGAGATTAATTAGGCAATATGCACTAATTGCAATTCAAAACAAGTAACTTTCAAATGGTAACGCACACGAAAGTATAATCTGACTCGTACTTATGATCTCTTGTAAAAGAAAAAATGCATCAACTATTAAACTAATTAATTAATTAATTAAGTATACACATATACCAATCAAATATATATATATTCGGCTAATAAATATTTGATTAATTAAATTATTAAATATTTGTCTATTAGTTAGATGTCTATGTACTTTTATCCTTATCTATAAGATTATGAGTTCAAATCAGACATACATCTCATGATATATCATTTAACTATTAAAATATATGAATTTTTACAAAAAAAAAATTGTACTTGAGAATTTTTATTATTAAATAAATATTATAATATCAATAATAACACACATAAATACTCCAAATTAAAGAGTTTTGAGTAGTGATGATTAGTATTAATTATATACCTTGAGGAGGCTCCTTTGATCTTGAAGCAAAGTTCAGAAAGCTTAGGAAAATCTGCATCAGATACTTTGTCCCTACAGATTAAGAAAAGAAGACTAAATAATTAAAACCCATTAACTAATCAGACGTGGTTAATAACTACTCAAATCTATATCGAAATATATATTATATATAAATACAAAGCTTTAGTTATGTCTAAAAAGGTGATTTTAGATTCAGCTACAAAGGTGGAGAGTAGATAAGAGAAGTAATTAGGACCACAACCAGGTACTCCTTTCATTTCAGATGCTATACCATAAAAGTGATATACCATACCCTTTAACAAAAATCGAATGCAAATCAATCATCAATATCGATATATATACATGATTAGTAAACATATAAGAGAAAAATAGATAAGATGTTAAGCATTAAACCTCTTGTTCTACCGAGTGGATAATGTCGAGGAGCTGTGTGCTTCGATCTATTCTATTCGAAACAATTGAAAAAGAGAAACATGGTTTTGCTGAGAGGAGAGTGATTGTTTTTTTTTTCAAATCTACCGTGCTCACCGAAATGGCGGAGAGTTATAATGAGTTTAGTATTTATAACAGATTGCTAATAATCTAGGTCATTCATAGTGATTAATATTTAGCTTATCAATATTGTATGCATTAATGAACTTGCATATTTTTGAATTTTATGTTCTAAGTTTCGATTAATCTTGCTAACAGTTTGATGATAAAAATTATTTTTTTAAAAAAAAAACAAGAGTTTAATTTAATCCATTTTAATATTGTATGAACAACAAAGATGGTTTTTCTCCAAATAAATTACTTCAACTAATAAAAGCTATTATATTCGCACCTTTGAGAACGGTTAATTGCTACTAAAAGTTAGACTATAGACGATCAAATTTTACTAGCGAATTTATGTTGTCATAAAAAATAGAAATGCTGCAACATAAATTTGCAGCAAACTTATCCATTTCATGCACAACCTGTCCATTTCTTTATTTTTAAAAAAATTATTTAACTTTTATATTGACAAAAAGAAGTACAAAAGAAATAAAAAATAAAATAGTTCATCTTTATGTTCTAAAATCTAAAGAAAATTCAATCTCCTCTGTTGTAAGACACCAAAACTTCTCTCTCTCTGTTAATTCCATCTCATTGCAGTCATCACCCATCACCTCTTATTATTCATTGAAGTATCATTTTTCCTTATAAGTCATTAAATATTGTATTTTAAACAGTAAATTTACGCCGTTTGATTCATTGATTTATATGAGATTAAATTATTTATTGAAGTTAAATCATACTTTATTAGTTTACTAAACTATAAATTTAGTCGTATTTCTTTCTAGTATTGTATAAGTCAGTAAATAATGTAAGTTAGTACAGTAACATTTAATACTACATTTACTTTTTCCATTTAAAAAAAACGTGGATAAAAACCATTCTGATTAAGCAAGTGAACAAAAACTAAGACTCATGAACAACTATATATCTTTCTGAAGTCCTTACTACATCTCTGGCAATGTTATATACTATCTGATTACACGTTTACATCCAATTAAGAAGAAGAAAAGCAAAATGTGGAATGAAAGTTACTTTTAAATCTAACTAATAATTAGACAATAAACGACACAATTTTAGCAACTAATAGACATTGTCACTAAAAGTCAAAATGTCACTAACTAAATATACAACAAAAAAGGAAGCAACTTGTCCATTTCTTTACTTGGGAAAAAAATTTACTTAACTTTTATATCAGCAAAAAGAAATACATGAGAAGCTGGAAATAAAATGTTCATCTTTATGTATTCAAACCTAAAGAAAGTTTGATCTCCTTTATTATAGGACACCAAAGCTTCTATCTTTGTATTCGTTGCATCTCATTGCAGTCGCCATCAAACACCTCTCATTATTTAGTAAAGTATCAGTTCTCCTAATCAATCGTCAAATACTGCATTTTAAACAGTAAATGTACTTCATTTTATTTATTAATTTGTATGAGATTAAATAATTCATTCAAGTTAAGTTCTACTTTGTTATTTGATTGACCTACAATATTAGTCGTATTTCTTTCTAGTACGATATTAGTTTATATAATGTAAGTCAATACACTAACATCCATTAGAACATTTACCTTTTTTAAAGAAAAAACCATCATCCATTAACTGTAAAAACCATTTTGCTCAAGCAAGTCAACTAAAAACTTAGGCTCATGAATAAATATATATATCTTTCAATAGTCCTTAGTACATTTCTAGCTAAGTTATGTACTATTCGATCAAACTTTTAAATCTAACGAAGAAGAAAAGAAACAAAATACAGAATGAAAGCTTAAACATCCTCAAGTAAGAACCCAAACTTTAGAAAATATTCATCAAGTATAAAATTTGTACTTGGTACCTTTAAAAATGGTCCTATTATAGCTAAAAATTAGACAATAGACAATATAATTTTAGCAGTTCTTTCAGACTATCACAAAAGTTAAAACGTTTCTAGGTAATATGCAACAAATAGAGGAACTCATGTGTCCATTTTGTGCCCACCCTATCTATTTCTTTACTTGAAAAAAAAAAGTTGTCAACTTTTGTATCAACAAAAAAGAGTACAAAAAAAATTAATAAATAAAATAGTTCATCTTTGTCTTAAAACCTAAAGAAAATGTGATCTACTTTATTGCAAGATACCAAAGCTTTTATTTTTGTGTTGGTTGCATTTCATTATAGTCACCATCAATTGTCTCTCATTATTCACTGAAGTGTCAGTTCTCATAATTTGTCATCAAATACTACATTTTAAACAATAAATATACATATTTCGATTCACTTATTTGTTATAATATTAAATAATTCATTCAAATTAGGTTATGTTTTATTATTTGATTGAACTATAAATTTAGTAGTATCTATTTTTAATACTGAATCAACTTATACAATGGAAGTCAATACAATAGCATCCAATATAACATTATTTTTTTTAGGATAAAATCATTATTCATTAACAATAAAAGCCATCATGCTCAAGTAAATGAGCAAAACCATCATGCTCAAGTAAGTTAAGCAAAAACTAACGAGGTTTATGAACAATGATCTATCCTTTAAAAGTTTTTACTCATCTCTAGCTAAGCTATTTTGTAACAACCCGCTTTCTCTTTTGAGAAAGGAACACTATTCCACACACATAACTTGATAAATTTACACAGCAATAAGCAAAAATTTAAGATTCAATCATCTTTATACGGAATTACAAATTATGAGGCCTATAAAATTCTTTACACTACATGACTATAATATAATTAAACTAACTTTACAAGACGAACTTTCACTGCCACTAAAGGTTCTACAAAGTCTTTCTTCGAACTTAAACTTGATCTTGATTTGAACTAATCTGCATTGGGGGGGTGTTAATTGGAGTGAGCTTTACGAACTTAGTAAGGAAAAAGGGCAGTGTCCATAACAAAGATATGCAAACACTCAACCACACAAGATTTACAAAACATATGCATATTTTCTTAAAACCAATTATCAAGCAATGCAGTAACCATAATTTCACATATCTCAATAATTCACTCTTTCACATGTGATTTCATAAACATCACAAATAGTCTAACATCACATTTACATAAATAAATAATATTATTCACTAGTTTCGTAGCACTTGCACTTGTACTTTCTAACAATCACTTGCACTTGTTACTAATTACTTATCATTGCATATGTCAATATGACTTTCACCTTACATTGTTCACTTATCACTTTTCAATTTTACTTTCATTCTCATTTACTTTTCTATTAAGGTTTATAATTTATATTTTTCGTATTTTAAGAGTTTCATAGTGCGATGCCATTTTTGCTGGCATCAAGGAGAGTAGTAAGGATCGCCTCTACCATATGAATACATTCCAATTTAATTCACAGTTCATAATTTGCAGTACACCGTATACAATTCAAAGTTCTCATTACTTCACCACATCTGGCAAAATCCGTATCCACAGGTAGGGTTCACCACAATCACATGCTAAAAGACTACACACACACCCATCCCTTATTGATACCAATTAAATGGATTTTCTCGTCATTTAAAGATTCTTATGTTATTCTTTTACTAATCAAGTTCATCATTGGATGACCTACTTAGGCATGGACCTACTTATATATCATATATGTTATACATCAACATGCTTATGCAATAAGCATAATATATACCCTTTATATACACAGTTATCAACTCAAATAAAGATATATGTACATGTAACACATATAACATGAATATACTTGTATATTTACAAAAGTCATATGTGTATCCTATAAGTAGGCACATACAAGTTATTCACTCATATATGTACACGTTACACAACCTACAATTATACATATATATATATCACACACACTTATAACACGATAACTAGCATGCATAAAATCTACATATATATACAAGTAACAATATGAATACATAAACATACATCATACACAATATCATATAGGTCTCCAATCATATATAATTGTACATATGCATATATGGTGTTGCAGAACTCATGTTAGAAAACTTAAATAGTTTGCAAAGTCTGTAAACAATTCATTTAATGGAAAACAAAGTTTCATAAAAATAATGGGGTCTTTGACTAAATCTAACCTAATCCCTTACCGACATTTGAATCGAAAAGTTTTGGAATCCTTATTAGCTCAGGTCTATGCTCTCTTCTAAATCCGGTACTGTTTAAATAATTCTCTCATTTATAAATAGAAAACATGTGGGTTAATAATGGACACTTATAGAAATAATTAAAATACAAAAAGGAGATCGAGTTTTACCGTAGTGCGATCTTAGTCACCAGAATCACCACTCGCCACCGTACGCGTATCCTTGATTTCCTATGCATCACTGCAGAGCACTACTGCTGAATCATCATCGCTAGAGCACCATTTGGCCATTGTACATCACCATGAAACTCTGTGAATTGACCAAAATTCACCACAAAATGATTTGTGCACTTAAATCCAACGCGTATATGGTAAAATCGCACCAGAAGAAGCCAGGGATAAACGGAATCGTGCGACCAACTGTAGTGGATCTACTTCTTCTTTGAATGTATTTTGTCATATGATTCTCCTTCTGGTTCCTAATCGCACAGATCATTGGCCACTTAAACTCCTCTACTTGTCGTGAGGAAAGTTATGCACCATCATAGACTGCCTCGTGCAGGTCGATGGCAGCCTTGGCTCCCTCTCACAGGTCTTATTCTCTTTCTTCACATAACTCTCTTTCTCTCTCTATGCATAGATCTCTCTATCTCCTCATGTACAGGATCTCCATCCCATAGAACAAGTCTCTCCCTTTTTGTGGGAGGAGAAGGGGAGCCCTACACATCTCTTCTTTCTTCTTCTCCAGTGTGCATGTGTGTTCTTCTACTCCTCCTTCTTAGGCTTCTAGAGGCGTACACACCTCTAGTTGCCACCTTTTTTTTTAATCAAAATGGCACCATTTTGGGGTTTTCCAAAATGACATCATTTTGTCCCTTGCTTTTCTTAATGCCTAGTTTTGGGTTGGGTTTCTATTTCCTAAGCCGGGGTGTTATAATCTCCCTCCCTTAAAATAAATTTAGTCCTTCAAATTTGCAGTGACCAGGTGGTTTGAAGACACCCTTACCCATTTCCATGTTTCTCTAGTTTCATTATAATGTTGTTACTGGTGGGATCTCTTTAGTTCATAATCAGATCATTTCTAGCTCCCATAATCAAGATATACTTGCTAAGAGTGCATCTCTCAACTCTAAATGTTATTTATGAATTTACTAAGATATTAGGGTTTTCAATAGCTTTTCCCTCTCTTATTTAATGACTTGATGTCTACATAGATTATCCTTTAACTAACTCATATAGTTTCTTTAATTTTGTCAAAGACAGAAAAATTCCTAATATACCCCTCATTCTCTATTCTTGATAAGGATGTGTTCTTAATTATTAAAATACCCCAAACACTATGGTATGTTTACCTTCCCTCAAATTTCATATGTCTTAAGTGAAAATCATTTGTTATCTGATTTTTAAAAATTACCTTTGGAAATTTTGAAAATGTTTTAGTATCGAAACTTCATCCTCTTTACTCAATGGGTCCGGTGCCTAAATAAGTTACTATTAGCTTAGTCAAATTGTACTTCTACCCCATCAAGGTTTGAATGATTTCCAAGGCACCTTAGTACTTGATCAGATTTTTCTTAAGGTCCTTTTAAGTAAGTTATTATGAAATTCATACTCTTACTAGAACTTATTAGGAGTCTTTGATAGAGGGGTCATATAATGGTCTAGCTAAAAATGATTATACTCTCTATCTATTCCATTCCTTTTATGGTTAACTACTACACATTTTGCTTCCCAATGTTGGAAGTGATGATTCTTAGGTATGACACTAAGATAGGACTCGTGGGTTTATCGTAGTCTCATTTAGTCTTTGTTGACTTGAAAAGCATTTCTTCAAGTGTTTAATTTGAGAGTGTCTAATTTGAAGATCCACCTTAATAGATTTATATGATGTACAAATTTTACATTTCAATTGAAGAATAAGCAAACAATATACGAGAGTTATTCACACTAATTGTTTTGTTATTAGAAACTATAATCACAACTAATGGCTAATGAAGGTTTAGTTGGGTTAATTTTGGTTATCTGAATTTACTATTAGTCATACTATATTTAGAAACTTTACCTTTAGGAAGGTTGGTTTATAGTATCCTGATCGAATTTCGATCTTGTAGGATATTGGATTTATAGTTGTCTTCTCTTCTTTTTTTTTTCTTCATGATTGGTCACATTTACCTAGCATACTTTTCATCAATGGTTGAGAAAATTTAAGGTTCTTTTCTATATGAGAGAGTAGAGAGGTTGGATACTCTCATATTGGAGCCAGTCTGTAGCAATAATAGGGTTGATCATATGGTTTCTATTATGTCTAGTTCATTTATAATGATTCTTAGATGGTTTACTCTTTCATGTGTGGTGGTTTATGTGTCCATACCACATTTTCGTTGTGCCACTCTAAATAGTGTTTAGTTTGAAGGTTTATCTATGTGTATTGCATTATTTTTGTGTCATCTTTTGGCATAAGGAAATTATATTTAGAGTTATTATTATATTATTAATGATTTATGGTTAAAATATGTCCTTAGGATTCCTCTTTCCTCATGGAAATTTAATTTAGGAGGGATAAAGACTTTTAGAAAGAAGGGTTCTAATGCATACACTAATCATCTGACACAATAGTTTTTTTTTCCATCAAGGATATGATGATTTAATGCCTAAGGGTTTCTGAAGCAGCATTATAACTCCTATATGACATCTTAATAAGGATTTGAAATGGTTAGGGTATTTGTTCTTCCTAAAAAAGATTCATAAGAAATTCTATATTTTATCAAAGTACCAAATAATTATTTGGTCTCCCAAAATGCTTTCTTTTGAGTCTACTTGTTTTAAGATTTTTTTTTTTTATTGTTCTCTAGCGAATTTAGGAAAAGCTCTTCCATCTCATAAGGAATTGATTGGAGGTAAATTACTAACTGACCAAAATATCCCCAATAATGTTTATTGCTGAAGATAGTGATATTAGAGCATTAAAAATCTAACTATTTGCAAAAACACTGGTAGGAGAAGTAAGAGGCTAAAAGTTGTCTTAATTCAGAAAAATATCCTCTATGATGAAAACTAGAATAATATCCATATGATAAGTAAATCAAGTAAACAGGTTGCTCAAAGCTCTCTAAAATGAAAGAATGGTCTAGACCTCTAAACTCTCTATATGTGATGATTTTGATGCAGATCGCGACATAATCAACAATAACAAACTCTTTAGTCCTTTATTTCACAACATAACAAATTTATAACTTATATTACTAATTGCATCTCACATTTAATATCCTTATGCAAACTGGAAATTAGTTGGGTTATGGGATATGGTTGGTTAAGAAAGATAAGAATCATCATATATAACTATGAAGAAAAACATGTCTATAAGTAAACATTGATGAAGACAACTTGAAAGACATGATTCAACAATGGACTAGATACCATACTTGCTATAAGCAAATCTGATGGTAGCAAAAGCTTAAGCCCAAACATCGTGTATTGGTTCAAAAGTGCATCTAAACAAGTCCTCAAACTACCTCTTTGAATACATTATCACATCACTAAAAAGAAATGGTTGGGAACATATCAACATTGTCCAAGGCTAGACACTTCGTAAGGTGAAGGTGTTGGCCTCAAGGATGAGAGAAGGTTCTTATCATTCCAACCCTTTAGAATATTACAGTAATTATCTGATTACATAAGAGGACTCTTCTAAAACCCACTTACTTGAGGGGGTTTATTCTATTTAGGAGAATTTTCTCTCACCAAAGGTTGTTCTCCTCTTCGAGGGATTTTTTTCTTACTTTGGGAAATCTTCCTCTTTTAACACTCATTTCCCAACTCGAGGGAAATTAATGGTCTTTCCCAAAAATTTATTCACTTATTCCTAGTAATTAATCTCTTTTAGTAGTATTTAAGCTTTTTATGTTTTCATATAATACGATAGATTACGGTTGTTGCTTATTCGCCATCTCCAGTTAGCTTCAGAGTGAAGCTGTAATACCCCACCTACCATTGTACTAAAATGCTTTAGAAACTCTATTCATTTGGGCCTTTGGCCGCCTTAAACTTAAATTAATTTACACTATTTAACATTTCTCGAGATTCATGATTTTGATCTATTTTTATTTTTTATTTATTTTATTTTAAAATATTTTATTTAATTTCAAAGAAAAAATTTGGAAAAAAATAAAAAAACAACAAAACGAGAGAAACCTGCCTGCAGGAAAAATCGTATGAGAAAAAAGTTTGCCTGTGTGGGTGCTGGGCACTTTGCACTCATGGCCCGTCCGCATGCACACACGCACGGGACGTGCGCACAACGTACACGTTCCATCTGCGCTCATGGCGCGGGGTTAGGACTTGCGTGCACGTCCTGTTGAGCGCAGGCTAGCCATGCGCGCATCACTCCACCGCACAGACTGGCACCGCACACTGTGCATGCACCGTCTGCACAACAGGCCTACGCAGACAGGCCCTATGTGCCTAGGGCTTGCGCGCAGTAGGCCTGTGCGCATGGCACCCAGTACGCCAAGGCCCTATGCGCGCATAGGCTAGCCCATGCATGCACAGTAGGCATGTGCACCTGCAGTGCATCGGCCATGCACTGCCTTGAGCGGCGCGCTATCCCTACTAGTGGAGGAATTTTCCTCCCTCATTTTTTATGCCAAAAATCTTTCCCTACCTCTCTTCATCTAATTTTGCAACTTGGCACGAATCCAACGATTCGAATATTCTATAAATTGCCTTCTCCTTCCCTTCCTCTCCACAGTTCAACTTTTTTCATTTCTCAAAGGTTTAGAGAGAGAGAAAGAGAGAGAGATAGTAAATTAGTGAGAGAATAAGAGAAAGAAAGGAAAATGGTGAAGAAGAAAACATCAAAGTTTTGGTAAGAAATCTAGTATTACTTTCAACATCTTAAGGAGTATTTTTTAGATAAAAAAATTTGATATGATTGTTATTTTTTCTTTTTTTCATTGCTCTATGTTCAATTGAGTCGACTCGTTCTAATTTTCAAGTATGCTATGTGAATTATTGACACTTGATGAATTTGTATGTAATATATGTAATTTGTAGTCCATAATAGCAAAAGTACAAAGAAAGGAAAAAGAGAAAAGTGGAATAAAGCATGTATGGTTTGAAGTGTATCTGTATTAACATGCATATTACATCAAGTATCTCGTTAGGCTTTTTATCTCTGAGGGGTATCATTTTGCCTTGCCCTTCGGGGTATTTATTTTTTCCTCCTTTATCTGGTTTGAAAAGACGTAAGAGGACCACTTTTAGTGGATGACGGCGTGCCTTCTGACGAGAGTGGTATCGCACTATCTGTAGGGGTCACCTGTGGTTAAGTAATGTCGTGATTATAGATATCTATTAGGACCACTATAGTTAATACGATCATGGTCATAGATCATACCATGGTTTGGCCAGCCAAAAGTGAGCATGAGCAAATTGTCGTATCTGTATCTGATCTGGTCATTCTACTTAAGCAGTTAGAAATCTATATCTGCCCTTAGAGATGGAAGTTTGTAATGACTTCGCGAAGCATGACACAAAATATTTGTGCATTTCATGATTTATCTAATTTTCTCTATTATTTGGCATGATATATGATTTTATGTGCTAACGTATTATTTTGATATTCAAATAAATGGTTTCTTTTTCTAATGATGAGTTAGGTAAACAAAGAAGCTAAACGGTGAGATAAAATAAATTTGTTTTGAAATTTTACGAGGTTAATTTAACTATTGTCCTTACTGAGCATATGGAACGCATTCATTCCATCTTCCCCCTAGATGAGGAAGAAAATGAGGAACCGTAGGCAAACTTACCCTTGGAAGTCTATGAGGATCCTGTGGATGCATAAATCTGAGTGCATGACTGTTCTTGCATTCTGATGAATTCCAGTAGCATAGTGAAAGAAGTGGCCCGTATGTTTTGTATTTTGTTGCCACTTCTGGTCTCAGTAATTCATGTATTTGGAACATAAATATATTTGTAAGGGATTTTTTAAGGTTTGATTCCGCTGTTTAAATATTATCATGCACTCGTTATTCTGAATTTGTATCTAACACCCATTTGCCTTAATTGGCACCTGGATATCACAGAAGCCCTAATTCTTTGATCTCTAGATTTATCACATTCAAACTCTTGTAATGTCTATCTTTTTAGGTTTTTAGAACAATAATCCTACTTCTTCACATCCACAAATGTTTTGGAGGAAGTTCCAAAACATCTCCTAAGGTGTGTATTATCTAATTTCTTTAGACTATAAACGTTATAAGAATCCTAAACCTCATGATATAAGGGATGGTTCTGAGGAACGTGGGCTCTGATACCAATTGTAATGACCCACTTTTTCTGTTGAGAAATGAGTACTATTCCACACACATAACCTGATAAATTTATGCAGTAATAAGCGAAGACTTAAGATTTAATCATCCTCTATATGGAATTATAAATCATAAGGCTTATAAAATTTTTTACACTACATCACTACAATATAATTAAATTGACTTTACAAGATGAACTTTCACTGTCATTATAGGTTCTTCAAAGTCTTCCTTCGACCTTAAACTTGCTCTTGATTTAGACTAATCTGCATTGGGGGTGTTAATTGGAGTGAGCTTCACTAACTTAGTAAGGAAAAAGGATAGTGCCCATAATAAAGACATGCAAACACTCAACCACACAAGATTTACAAAATAAATGCATATTTTCTTAAAACCAATTCTCAAGCAATGCAGTAACTATAATTTTACATATCTCAATAATTCACTCTTTCACATATGATTTCATAGACATCACAAATACTCTAACATCATATCTACATAAATAAATGATATTATTCACTAGTTTGTAGCATTTGCACTTGAACTTTCTGACAATCACTTGCACTTGTTACTGAATTACTTATCATTGCATATGTCAATATGACTTTCACCTTACATTGTTAACTTATCACTTTTAAGTTATACATTCATTCTCAGTTACCTTTCTATTAAGGTTTATAATTTGTATTTTTTTCATCTTTTAAGAGTTTCATAGTGCGATGCCGTTTTCGCTAGCATCAACGAGAGCAGTAAAGATCTCTTCTACCACGTGAATACATTCAAATTTAGTTTAGAGTTCACAATTTATAGTACACAGTATACAATTCAAAGTTCTCATCACTTTGCCACATCCGGCAAAATCTGTATCCACAGATAGGGTTCACCACAGTCACATGCCAAAATACTACACACATACCCACCCCTCTGTGATACCAATTAAATGGATTTTCTCGTCTTTTAAAGATTCTTATATTATTCTTTTACTAACCAAGTTCATCATTGAATGACCTACTCAAGCATGGACCTACTTATATATCATATATGTTATAAATCAACATGCTTATACAATAAGCATAATATATACCCTTTATATGCACAGTTATCAACTCAAATAAAGATATATGTACATGTAACACATATAACATGAATATACTTATATATTTACACAAGTCATATGTGTATCCTATAAGTAGGCACATACAAGTTATTCACTCATACATATACATGTTACACAACCTACAATTATACATATATATATGTATCACACATACCTATAAGTCGATAACAATCATGCATAAAATCTGTATATATATATAACTAACAATATGAATACATAAACATACATCATAGACAATATCATATAGGTCTCCAATCATATACAATTGCACACAGACACATATGATGAGTTCACAGAACTCGTGTTAAAAAACTTAAATAGTTTGCAAAGTCTACAAACAATTCATTTTAATGAAAAATAAAGTTTTATAAAAATATGGGGGCAGTTGAACGAGACTAACACAATTCGTTACCTATAGTTGGATCAAAAAGTGTCAGAATCCTTATTGGCTCCGGTACATACTCTCTTATAAATCTAGTATTGTTTAAATAATTCTCTCATTTACAAATAGAAAATATGTGGGTTAATGACAGACACTTGTAGAAATAATTGGAATACAAAATGGAGATCGAGTTTTACCATAGCGTGATCTCGGTCACATGTAACTGCCACTCGTCACCATACACATGTCCTTGATTTGCTACGCACTATCACCGGAGTGCTCCTACCAGAGCACTGTTGTCGGACCACTATTTGGCCACCGCACAATATTGCGAACCTCTATGAATCAACCAAAATTCACTATGAAATACTTTGCGCACTCAAATCCAGCGCGTATATGGTGAAATTGCATAGAAAAAGCCAAGGATAGGCAGAATCATGCGACCAACTGTAGTAGATCTCCTTCTTCTTCAGATGCATGCTATCGCACGATTCTCCTTCTTATTTTCAATTGCGTAGATTGTCAGCCGCCTATACTCCTCAGCTTATCGCAAGGATGGTTGCGCACCGTTAGAGACCACCTCGCGTAGGTCAGTGGCACCGCGACCCTCTTAAGGTCTCGTTTTCTCTCTTCACATAACTCTCTTTCTTTCTTTATACACAGATCCCTCTCTCTCTCCTCACGCATAGGATCTGCATCCCACATAACGAACGTAACACCTTGCCTATCACTATGCTAAAATGATCTGAAAACTCTATTTATTTGGGTCGTTGGTCGCTTTAAACTTAAATTAATTTATACTATTTAACATTTCTCAAGATTCATGATCTTGATCTATTTTTTTATTTTTTTATTTTTATTTTACCTTAAAATATTTTAAATTATTTTATTTTATTTCAAAGAGAAAATTTAGAAAAAAAATCAGAAAAGGGAAAAAAACATACTTGTGGGAAAAATCCCGCAAGAAAGTAGTTTGTCAGCGTGGGTGTTGGGCACTGTGCTCGCGAACATGCTTGTAGAGTGGCCACAGAGCATGCGTACAACATGCAGGACCCATCCGCATGCTCGCACGCACAGGACGTGCGCACAGCGCGCACATCCCCTCTGCCCGCATTCATGCACGGGACGTGCGCACAACGCACAATTCCCATCCGCGCGCACAGCATGGAGTCAGGAACTACGTGCGTGTCCTGTCGCGCACAAGTGGGTCATTCGCGTAGCACTTCGCACATAGACTAGTGCCGCACACTGTGTGCGAGCGTTCTGCACAGCAGTCTTGCGCGGATAGGCCCTATGCACCTAGGCCCTACACATAGTTGGCTAGCACACGCAACAACAGGCCTGTGCGCCTACAAGCTAGCCTACAGTGTTGTTACCTTTGGCGGCGTGCCACTGCGGCCGGTGGAGGAAATTTTCCTCCCTCATTTTTCATGCCAAGAATCTTTTTCTCCTCTCTCTTTACCAAATTTTACCACTTGGAATGAATCCAACTATTCTAAAATTCTATAAATTTCCCTTCCCCTTCTTTTCCTCTCCACACTTCCGTTTGTTCCATTTTTTAAAGTTTTAGAGAGAGAGAGAAAGAGAGATAGTAAAATAGTGAGAGAAGAAGAGAAAGGAAGGAAAACGGTGAGGAAAAAAATATTAAAGTTTTGATAAGGAACCTAGTATTACTTTCTACATCTTAAGGAGTCTTTTTAGATAAGAAAATTTAATCTGATTAATATTTTGCCTGTTTTGTATGCCTTTGTGTTCAAATGAGTCGAATTATTTGGTTTTCAAGCATGCTATGTGAATTAAAGACACTTGATGAATTTGCATGTAATATATGTAATATGTAGTCTGTAATAGCAAAAGTAAAATGAAAAAAAAAAAGAGAAAAGTAGAATGAAGCCTGTATTTTTTGAAGTATATCTGTATTGACATGCATATTATATCAAGTGTCTTGTTAGAATTTTTACATCTGAGGGGTATCTTTTCCCCTTACCCTTCAGGGTATCTGTTTCCCCTTATCCTATCTAGTCTTGAGAGACGTATTAGAAAAGGTGGTATAGGTTGACCAAGACTTCCAATTTCTTTCTTATTCGAACCACGGACTCCAATAATAAGTTAGCTCGCCTATATGTAGATGAGATTGTTCAACTTCATGGAGTTCCCTTATTCATTGTATCCGACCGCAACCCCCGATTCACTGCTCACTTTTGGGACAGCTTCCAAGAAGCTTTGGAGTTTGGGCTATACTTCAGCACTGCTTATCATGCCCAGACGGATGGTCAATCTGAGCGTACGATCCAGACATTGGAAGACATGTTACATGCTTGCGTTCTCAACTTTTGTGATAACTGGTATAAGTATCTTCCTCTTTGTGAATTTGCTTATAATAACAGTCATCATTCCAGCATCGGTATGGCCCCGTATGAAGCTTTGTATGAAAGGCCTTGTCGTTCCCCTACTTGCTGGAGTGAAGTCGGGAACCAGTGCCATTTAGGACCAGATTTCTTTCAGGAGACCATAGAGAAGATCGCAATCATCTGCGAGAATTTGGCAACTACCCAAAGAAGGCAAAAGAGCTATGTCGATAACCATAGGTAACCCTTAGAGTTTACCGTAGGAGATCAAGTTTTCCTAAAAGTCTACCCCTACAAAGACAAGATGCGGTTTAGAAAAAGAGGGAAATTGTGCCCTTGTTATGTGGGACCTTTTTCGATTGTCGAGCGCATTAAACCCGTGGCTTATCGCCTCACCTTATCCTGGGAGTTTGCGGGTTTACATGATATCTTTCATGTCTCGATGCCCAAGAAGTACCACCCTGATCTTTCTCATGTTATTCCTCATGATGAGGTATAGTTACAAACCAATATGACCTATTAGGAGGTTCATGTGAAAATTCTCCGGTGCACTAATAAAGTCTTACGTAACAAGATGATTCTCATGCTAAAGGTACGTTGATAGCATCACACCTCAGAAGAAGGGACATGAGAGTTGGAGGATGAAATGAAGAAAAAGTATCAAAACTTATTCGGAACAAATTTAGGAACCAAATTTTTTTAGGTGGGAGGGATGTAACACTCCGCCTATCACTATGCTAAAATGATTTGAAAACTCTTTTTATTTGGGTTGTTGGCTGCTTTAAACTTAAATTAATTTACACTGTTTAATATTTTTCGAGATTTGTGATCTTAATCTATTTTTATTTTATTTATTTTATTATTTTTATTTTTTATTTTATCTTAAATTATTTTATTTTATTTCAAAGACAAAATTTAGAAAAAAATAAAAAAATAGCGAAACGGGAGATAACTTGCTTGCAAGAAAAATAACCCGAGAAAGCAGTTTGCTCGCATGGGTGCTGAGCACTGTGCGTGCACAGTGGCCGCGGGGCATGCACACAGCGCGCACATCTAATCTGCTCACCAGCATGCACGAGGCGTGCACATAGCGCACACGTCCCCTCTGTACGCACGCACGCACCGGACGTGCGCACGGTGAGTACTTGATGAATTTGCATGTAATATATGTAATATGTTGTCCGTAACAGCAAAAGTAAAAAGAAAAAAAAAAGAGAAAAGTGGAATGAAGCCTGTATGGTCCAAAGTACATATGTATTGACATACATATTGCATCAAGTGTCTCGTTAGGCTTTTTATCTCTAAGAGGTATCTGTTTCCCCCTCCCCTATCTGGTCTGGAAAGAAATAAGAGAACCGCTCCTAGTGGATGATGACATGCCCTCTGACAAGAATGGTATCACACTATCTATAGGGGTAACCCATGCCTAAGTAATGTCGTGAAATAGATATCTGTTAGGACTACAATAGTTGGTACGACTGTGGTCATACATCATACCATGGTTTGGCCAGCCAGAAGTGGGTCTGAGTAGATTGCTGTATCTATACCTGATCTAGTCATTTGACGTGGGCAGTTGGAAATCTGTATCTACCCTCAAAAATGGAAGTTTGTAACGATTTTGCGAAACATGACATGAAATATCTATGCATTTCATAATTTATTTAACTTTCTCTATTATTTTGCATGATATATATATATTTGATTTTATGTGCTAACGTGCTATTTTGATATTCAAATAAATTGTTTTTCCTAATGATTAACTAGGTAAACAAGGAAGCTAAATGGTAAGATGAAATAATAAACTTTTGAAATCATACGATATTAATTTAATACTATTTTCCTTACTGAACATTTGTTACTCACTTTTTCATCCTCACCCCCCTCCCCCCGAGATGAGGAAGAAAATGGGAAATCATAGTTAGACCTACCCTTAGAAGTATATGAGGATCCCGTGAATTCACAAGTCTGAGTGCATGATTGTACCCACACTCTGATAAATTTTAGTAGCATTGTGAAAGAAGTAGCCCCTATGTTTTGTATTTTATTGCCACTTCTGGTCTCACTGATGTATGTATTTTGAATATTATGTATATTTATAAGGGATTTGTTAAAGTTTGATTCTGCTGCATAAATATTATTGTTCACTTGTTATTTTAAATCTGTATCTGATAGCCATTTGCCTTAATTGGCACCTGGGATGTCACAACTCCCTTTTTGTGGTGAAGAGGGGAGCCTTACACGCCTCTTCTTCCTTTTTTTACGACGTGCAGGTGTGTTCTTCTTCTCATCCTTCTTTGGCTTCCAGAGGCATGCACACCTTTGGTTGCCATCTCTTTTTTTTTCCTTTTTAATTAAAACGGCGTCATTTTGTCCTTTGCTTTTCTTAATGCCCAAGTTTGGGCTGGGTTCCGTTTCCTGAGTCAGGGTGTTACATATGTATTATTCTTATTATACTTTTGAATCCAACTAAGAAAGAAAACAAAATGCAAAATGAAAGCTTAAACATCCTCAAGTATAAACCTAAACTCAGATAAATATTCATGAAGTATAAAATCTATACCTGGTATAAAATTTACCGTATAACTAAGTAAAACAAAATCTATACTAAATTATATATTAGGACAAAAAATTTGTATCGTAGTGCAACATAACATTAAGAAAAAAAAAGAAAAGACTAAAACCTTACGATTTAGTTGTAACACCATAGTTTTATAGCTTTATTAAGACCAAATACATACTTGAAACCTCATAGTTGTCTTAAGATAGGCCTAGAACACGAGAAAAATTTTAAAACCCTACACAAGCTTTTGGCAAAGCTATCTTGTAAGCTCATAGGAATCACAAAATAGCTCTAGAAGCCAAAAGTTTCCTTATCCTCTATTAACCTTGAACCTTAGCATTGTTTATCCCAAATTAGATAAGTAGTAATGAAGCACTACATAAGGACCCATGAGTTTCCCTGCTTGATATTATTAGTACTATCAGTTTTATCCAAGTAACACCTAAAAAGAGTATTACTGCCTCTTATACCACATATTAGAGAAATTAATATTACTTTTAGACGGTTAAGTAAAGACATTAATTGAGAACAATTGAAAATGCTTTATCATTTGTTAGACAAAAAGATCCAGTAAATCCTTAATTATATATTTTTATACATATTGAACCTTTCAACATGAATTTCATTAGAATTTCTAGCCCCAATGTACAAATTACTTAAATCTCACTTCTATTTTGTTATTAAAATTCAGTATACATAAAAAAATATATATCATGTAAATTAAAGAATAAATGTCTTGTTTCCTAGTAATACTCTATTGAACTCTCTATAGTACTATCAAATGCAGCAAACTCCTTATAAAATATAGGAGAAGGAATAAATGGTGATTTTATACATCTCAAAAGTGCCGAAGTAAGCCCATCAAAAAATTGGTCTTGTTTAATTGTCGTTGCACCCATTGTTGACCCGTTTTCCTGGTGGGTCCTTGATTAATAGTCGTGTGATCAAATCCTTTACTAGCTCTGAAACCATGGTTTATTTGGAAAACTCAAGTGCTCGAGCCACAATATTTACCAGGGGCAACTCCTAGTCAACTCCCTTATATGGTGTCATCCCATATAACATTTCGAATATCAATATCCCTAGTGTCCACCAATCAACCGTGTTTCCATGTCCTTCACCATACAAAAGTTATGGTGCTAAGTACTTATGGGTTTCAACAAAAGACATTGATTGGACATTGATTGGCTCTATGATGATTTCCACAGCCATGTGATGTGTTGACTTTTTTTTTTAGGGTGTAAGCAGGACGCTACTGCAAGTGTGATACAATTGGGTAAAATTCATGATGAATTAGAAAAGTTGGGTTGATCATCAAGATAAAAACTTGTTTTGTGATTGATGATGCATTTTGATCAGAATTATGTGGATCATTGATGTGGAATTATTGTCTTTTCATGAGAGATCGAAGTTAGTCAACGAAATTTGGCCATTGAATCTTCATAACACATTTTCGGGCTTCAAATCATGATAAACTATCCCCATCATGTGTAAGTATTCTACAACCACTATGACTTCAAATGCACATAAACTGTGCAAAAAAAGAAAATGTCATAAATCTTTTAAAAAATTAAATAGATGAATAAATTTAAATATGTTTGAAATATATAAAAATGAGTTTGATAAGTTATGCGAATAGCTTGTTGAAAATTTTAATACTTTATTCTATTTAATATATTTAAGAATATGTTTAATATACTATTAAAATACAAATATCTCTTGTAATATTACTCGGATTAGTAAAAATATATAATATATTTAATTTATTAATATATAAATAGGTTCATGAACGTGTAAACCAAATTCCTTCATACTTGAATTTGTCTCTTATACTTTAACATTTTGGGACCATATTAAAATATAAAAAGAAGATTTTATTAATTAATAAAGATGACAATGAAAATGGTATCTATATATACATATATACATTTATGCTGAAATATGATACAATCAAGAAGGTGCGAAGGGGAAAGGTTAGAAACGTCAAAGAAGATAATTATAATTAGAAATTATATACATATATAATGTGTATGTGTCTATATATATATATATATATAACCTTCTCAATTTATCAATATATATATGTGTTCGTGTGTGTATAGATAATGTATATACGTATATCACGATACTAATTGCGTTGAATATCATAATAATAAATTAATTATTTGTATAATTATATAATATATTTTTATAGATACAGATAATTAATGTTGTTATACGTACATACCGGAAAGCAGATTCGTTGAAGCGTCTATCCAGCTGCCTTTGACAAAAGATGTGAGATCGCCCCTAGGACAGAACTTAGTGAGTAAACACGACCACTGATCACAAATGAATTTCATACTTATTGGTGCCACATATGATTTGTGCCACATATGATTGCTCATACACCATCATATATATGAATTATATGTTTATATATATATACACGTGTCAAGGCATCTGATGAAAAGAGTAAGGAAGGGTAAACTTTCATACATAATTGACAACATTATAAATCAAATCAATTAGTCAATATAGTAAATGAATTTCATACTTATTTTTTATTGTATATATTATTACTATATTTCTTTATTGAATTTTTTAAAAAATGGTGCGTAGGCAGTGGATACAACCAAACATGAATTTTTAGTAATGAAGGAAAAAATAAAAATCCTTCTTGAGGTAATATTCTATTTTGTATATTTTATAAAATTTATTTTCATATATATCTTTTTCTCTTATAGATTTCGTAAAAATTTTAATTGAATTTAAATTTAAAGACTTATATAGTATAAAATATTCTATATTTTTTATAAAAGTTAAACTCATAAATTTTAAATATAATATAAGAGTTTTAACTACTATCATATTGTTATAATTCATTATAATTATTAGTATGCAGCTGGTAAAACAGATTTTCAATGAAGTAAAACTAATGCTATATAAGTATGCAAATTTAAATTCAATTAAAATTTTCATGAAGTCTTAAAGGAAAAAGATATACATGAAAATAAAATTTTATAGAATATATAAAATAAAATATTAACTTAAGAGGATTTTCATTTTTTCCTTCATTAATGAGAATTCATCTTTGATTGCATAATGCTTCCACGTACTTTTTTATTCAAAAAAAGAAATTTTAAAAAAATAAAAAAACTCAGTAAAGAGATATATTAGTAATATCTGCAATAAAAAATAAGTATAAAATTCATTACTGCACGAATATATAAAGACTGTTAATTTATTGATGACGTCAATTGTATATAAAAGTTTGCCCTTCCTTACTCTTTTTTTCTAATGCCTTGATGAATTTCTCACATTTCAATGCCGTTTGACAAGCGCGAAAACTGCAATTAATATCAACTAATTATTTTTTAAAAAATAAAAATTCAGTACATCTATTAATTAAGTGATATGCATCAACCATGACACAATACAAATAATCTCCAAGTAAGAATACATATAAAAATATAGTTTGACCCGAGATTAGTCAATTGATATACACTAATTATAATACAATATAAATAACTTTCAAATCACGAATACATAAAAATACAATCTGACTCAAACTTATAATCTTTTTTAAAAGAAGAAACACATCAACTATTAAACTAATTATTTAATTAATTAAGAGTACATATATATAGTTAATTAAATTAATAATTATTTATCTTTTGGGTGGGTATCTGAGTGCTTTTATCCTTATCTATAAAGTATGAGTTTAAATCATACTATAAACCTCATTACATATCATTTAACTATTAAAATGTGCGAATTTTTACTAGCAAAAATTATACTTAAGAATTTTTATTATTAAATATATATTATAAGATCAATAATAACATAGATAAATACTCCAAATTAAAGAGTTTTGATTTGTGATGATTAGTATTACTTATATACCTTGAGGAGGCTCCTTCAATCTTAATGCAAAGTGCACAAACTTGAAAAAATCCGCATAAGATACTTTATCCCTGCAAATTAAAAGAAGAAGACCAAATAACTGAAACCCATCAATTAATCAAATATGGTTAATAACTACTCAAATCTATATCGAGATATATATTATGTACACATACAAAGCTTTAGCCATGTTCGATAAGGTGATTTTAGATTCAGCCACGAAGGTGGAAAGCATATCACAAAAATAATTAGGACCGCAACCAGAATCTCCTTTCATTTCATATGTTGCAACAAGAAAGTGATCTACCACATCCTTCAAAAAAAATCGAATGCAAATCAATCAATGACATCAATATATATACATGATCGGTAAACAAATAAGAGAAAAATAGTTCAGATGTTAAGCACTAAACCTCTTGTTCCATCGAGTGGATCATATGGAGGAGCAATGCGCTTTGATCCTCCTATTCAAAATGATTGGATAAGAGTTGTAACAACCCATGCCTGCATAGGGAGTCTGGGTACCATAAGCACTTATATTCCCAGTGTAAAAAATACATAACCTTCTATCTCCAAATAAAAATAAGTACATCCAAGAGCAGTGTTCACATCCCTTGCCATGAGGGTTAACCATTACATCTATCTAAAATCAAGAAAATATCTAATTAAAGTTCGTGTAATTCATTCTTTCCTACACGTGCATCACAGAGAACACTATCTCTGCTCACCAAGATTGGCTCCCATAGTTTTTTTGTTCCATTGTTATTCCCATTCCTATTTCCAAACAACATTACTTTCACCCTCACAGAGAACACTGTCTCTGCTCACCTAGATTTG
Source organism: Carica papaya (assembly GCF_054855325.1). Taxonomy (NCBI): domain Eukaryota; kingdom Viridiplantae; phylum Streptophyta; class Magnoliopsida; order Brassicales; family Caricaceae; genus Carica; species Carica papaya. The sequence goes on from NC_142317.1 coordinate 18,680,331, forward strand.
CCTCCTAAAATTTTATGTTTATTTTGTTTTTAATCCCTTTCAAGTTTGTTTCCCTACCTCTACTCACCAATAGCACCATTTCCCAAATAGACATCAAGAGAATTAAATACAAAAATAACAAAATAATAATTCCCAAATAGACATCAAATTCAGACTACTATTTCCCTCTCCCGTTCTCATCTTTTTAATTTTCCTCCTATGTTTCTTGCATATCTCCTCTGTCCTCTCCGCATAGCTATCCACACGATAATTCCATCATTTCGTTCGATCTTCTGTTTATCCTCAGATCTCTATTTTTACTCCTAGTTCTAATCTGAATTCAAGAAAATGTCCCTATTACCAAATCAACTTATTTCTTCCGAAAAATATCTCAAAGAATTTAGAAGATAAATTCTACTCAAGCGATGAGAGTCAAATTTCACTTACCTTTGTTCTTAATGATGGTGTTAATTTGATTGATGGATTCCTCCCTTGTTCTTGTAACGGCCCCGGAAATATTAAAATGAAATGAGTATTTAAATATATCAAATGCGGAAGCGAGATCAAAATTTCAGTTAACATCCCTTACACGAAAAACCAAAAACGTACTTAGAATATAAAAGATTAAACTAACTAAGAGAGAAACTCGAAAATAAAACTATGAGTATGACTACAGAGTCTCTAGGCATCCCCTTCGTCGTCCTCCTGCGGAACGGGCTCGGGAACCATGTCTTCCTGATCTGAAATGGTTAAATAAGGAGTGAGCTACACTAGCCCAGTAAGAACATCACAATATCTCACCGTCACGGAGGTAAAGGTGGGTAGAAAAACACAAAAAGACCAATGGAGCATAATTTACAATAAACTCGTTTATTAACATGAAAACCTTCACCATCCACTTACCTCGGTGGAATTTATGAAAACAATATAAGAAAAATAATAACATTATCATAATCATGGAATAATATAAGCTGTAAAACATAACACTTATCACGCCTCTTGTAATTCAATCATTGTACAACATATCTTTTTCTCATTTACCAGCCTACTAGTATCCGTGGGGGTCCATAGGGGTTCCGCTACCCGTTAACCTTTAACATTCATAATCAGTTTCCAGGGCCGTCCCCATACCCCGTCCGGTATGGGCGCCAAAACCATGAACCTCAATACCCCGTCCGGTATGAGGGTGAAACGGGCCGTCCCCATACCCCGTCCGGTATGGGCGCCAAAACCATAAACCTCAATACCCCGTCCGGTATGAGGGTGAAACGGGCCGTCCCCATACCCCGTCCGATATGGGTGCCAAAACCATAAGATCTCCATACCCCGTCCGGCATGTGAGACCACAATCCCGGTAGGGTTCCCTACGGACCTGGTCCGTCCACCATCTCCCAGGATATCTAGTTAGGCTGACCGTCATAATACAATTATCAGTCTACACAATCTTTCATTTTCCTTTTCCTCAGTCAGCATCATCAATTCACATACAAACAAGCAAAACAGTAATTCATGCCGAACAGACAACGTACAGTATCAGTTTTTCAGTCATTCAACCCATGATTAATAAAAACGTAGTATTTGCACACAAATCTGTAAAATGAACACATCAAACCTCATTTTGCATTTAAAGCTATAAACAGGCTAAATAACAGTAAATCACCAATCACATTAGACTCAGGCTCCATTAGCCACCTTAAGCAATTTCACACATTCGTTAATTCAAGAAATACCGTTTTATCATTTTGAACTTTAATACCGTGATAGGAAATAGGGTGAGGGGTCCTTACTTGTTTTCGGGATCCGAATACGATTCACAGTGCGCCTGCAGGCCGTCCCTAATTTTCCCTGAATTTTTCCCGGGGAACTGAAACACACTAACAGTACCTGCACGTGTTCCAAAAAAAATCCAAATTAGGCCCAGGGCCCCTTTCGGACCAAATCGCAACTCCGGCACGGCGGCTCCGCCGTGCTCCGGCGACGGCGAGTCGCCTCGGGTTGGCTGTTTTCGGCCGTTTTCGGCCGAATTCGGCCACACTCGCATTGGTCCTTGTCAGAAAACAACCCTAGGGCCCTCGGGGGGCCAAAAATCACGGAAAAGCGGAGCTTACCGGCGGCGGCGCTCTCGGGTACGGCGGCTCTCCGGCGAGGTTCGTGTTTTGGTGATTCGGCTTCGATCAACCTGTAGAAAAAAGAATGGTGATCACGGTGATATAAAAATTGCATCGAACGGAGGCCGGGAAGGACCTCGTCGGAGGCAAAAACTGAGAGGGGTGCGGTGGCGCCGCTGGGTTTCGGCCGCGTATTCCGACCGTTTGGCCGGGATTTTGGCCTCAATTTGGCCATTGGAGGAATCAGCGGAGAAAAACGAGTTGGGGGTATGAAATTTACCTCGATCGGCGGTCGGAAATTTCCCCGGTGCGGCGGCGGGTGGCGGCGGTCGGCCTCTGGTTCGTCTTCTCCGGCGAGCGGCGGGCGGCTAGGGTTTATGGTCTGGTGTGGGGGTTCTATTTATAACCCCTTGCCTTTTGATCACAGCCGTTCATTTCGTTTTAATCTGGGCCGTTCATTTTTGATTGAATCTGGGTCGTCCGTGCGATTGAATCTGGGTCGTCCGGTCGCGCGATTGATCTGGGCCGTCGGATCGCACCCACGCGGATCGCCAACGTGGCTCCTTTTGGAGTGACGCGGTCTTGCCACGTGGCAGGCCCCGGTTGGCCGGGACTGCTGACCGGGCCTGCTGACGTGGCTGCTGACGTGGCCCCCCTTTTTTCTTTTTTTTTTTTTTTTTTTTTTCCGGGTGCTACAGTTCTGCTCCCGATTCCACTGCTAGCTGATTAATCTGATTGAACAAATCACACAAAAACTCCCTCTCGGTTTACCTTAGCTACGAATTTTCTTCCTCCTCCTCTTCACCCTGTAGCTCGATGCCCTCTTTTAAAGTGGAGGAACCATCAAAACCATTGAGGATGGAAACAAAATTACTAAATTAAATAGAGATTACAAAATATTTTTTGATAATTGAGGCATAATCAATATTTTTACTTTTAATAATTAAGGTATAAACTAATAACATCTTCTTAAACATAATTATATATTTATATATTTATTTTTTGAAAAGAAGATTTTTATCTCTTTAATTGGTTAAATAGTAATTAAAATTTTATAATTTAAAGACTAATGAAGAAAAGAAATCTCTAAACTTTGACTTCTAATAAGCATTCAATTCTCTAAATTTAGATACTCTTTAAGTCTAATCTTATAATAGTTTTTTTTATAGATAAACATAACGAAAATATGTTAAAACTCTAAAATATTTGATTACATAAGTTCAAAATAATGAAAAATAAGATTCCTATTTATTTAATTTTTAAATTTTAAAGACTAATATAGAAAGAAATATCTAAATTTTGACTCCTAGTAACCATTCAATTCTCTATATTTAGATATTTTTTAAGTATAATCTTGTAATAATTCTTTTAAAGATTACATACTTTAGAATCAAAATAATATTAAAACTCTTAAATGTTTGATTACATAAGTTTAAAATTAGTTTTATAATTTCACTTCCAGCATAGTTGTTGGAACAAGCCCCTAATACACCATGTGCAGAATTATTTTGTACAACCACTTTTTTGCTACAAAAGTTGTAAGCTCCAAAAAATCAAACTGAATACCAAATGTCCATTACCATTTTAAATGAACCATAAAGGCAATATTTCCCTTGCTTGAAATAAACGGTCGACAAGCACATATGGCAATTCAAACAACTGTTAAAACAAAAAAATGGATTTGCCTGGATAATTCCTTCATTCCACATGATAGAGTTAATTGCCTCCCCTCTTTACTAAGAGGATTAGGTTTTGAAACCTACAAATGTAAATAAGAATTGACTTGGTCTAGTACCAAGTCAGTGTTGGATGACCCTCTTCTCCATTTGCTTTGTTTGGTTGCAAGAGGTATAATAGATCCTCAAACTTCAATTCCTATTTGTATAGAAAGTAAATGTCTAAGGTAAATTCTTCTATCTTTTCTCACCAAGATATTTTTATAAGAAACTATTAAATATATGTGATTCATCTCAACAAACAGCAATAAAACTTACAATTTTTTGAAATAATAACCTTTAGTTTGTAAATATCTCTACAAAATAAGTTAGAGTTTCAAATCAAAAAATTAAAAATTAGGTCGAGATTTTGACCTACTGTAGTTCCCTCAACTAAGGGAACCAAATAATCATGAATGTTTCTTTCGCCTAAAAACATAATAGGCACATTGAGATTTAACTAAATTTAATCACGACATCACCACCAACATAAAAAAAGTTATAGTTTAAATTTATTTTCCATGAAAAAGGAATACTTATTACAACCTGCAGAGAATTTATTTCTATTGATTTTTAGAAGCTTTCATGCACCCCATCTGCCAAACAAAAGAAAACATAATTACTTTATATTATTGTTATTGAAAGAGATGAAAATAGATAAAATACTAATAGTGAAAAATTAAATATTGAAGTTAACTTTTATAAATTAAATAAAGGATAATAATTATTTTAGTTAAGTTACAGTAATTAAAGAAAAATATAAATCTTATTTTACTCTTAATTAATTTAAAATCAAATTGAATTAGTTAAAAAGAAACTATATTTGTTACAATAACAAAGTAATTGTGAGTAATATTCTCCATTTACTAGAACTATTCGAATTAAAAGATTAATTAATTAAAAAAATAAATAAGAATCTAATTAAATAAGTTGTAAGAAGCAAGAGTACCTTAATTTAAAGGAGTGCCTTTGCGCTTATGAGGGGTGGTGCTTGATTCCAACTACATCACATACATACCCCATTCAGTGATGAATAATAATAAAGATAATAATAATAATAATAATAATAATAATAATAATAATAATAATAATAATAAAGATTTTAAAATAAAAAACTACCATGTTTAATATTTTTAAAAAATAGTTTTATTTTTTATTATAAATATAAACTCATAAATCTTAAATAAAACACAAAAATTTTAACTACTACCATATTGTTATAATTCATTATAATCGTTAATAGCTATAATTATGAGCCAATAAAACAGATTTTTAATTAAGTAAAACTCATACTTTATAAGTCAGCAAATTTAAATTCAATTAAAATTTTCATGAAATCCATAAGAGAAAAAGATATATATGAAAATAAAATTTTGCAAAATATGTAAAATAAAATATTCCCTCAAGAATGATGTTTATTTTTTCCTTCATAAGTAAGAAGTTAGTTGTGATTGCATCCAATGCTGCTATGCACCTTTGTTTAAAAAAAAACAAATTTAAAAAATTTTATAGAAAACTCAATAAGGAGATATATTAGTATTATCTAAAATAAAAAAATAAGAATGAAATTTATTTACTATATGAATACATAAAGACTGCTAATTAATTTATGATGTCAATTATGTATGAAATCTTACCCTTCCTTATTCTTTTCATTAGATGCCTTTGATGAATTCTTCACATTTTAGTGCCACTCGACAAGCACCAAGGCTGCGATTAATATCAGTTAATTATTTTTTTAACAAAAATTGTGTAAATCTATTGGTTAAGTAATATACATCAATCATAATACAATACAAATAATCTCCCGATTAGAATAAACATAAAAGTGCAATTTGACTTGAGATTAATTAGGCGATATACACTAATTACAATACAATACAAGTAACTTTAATTGATGACACACACGAAAGTACAATCTGATTCGAACTTATGATCTCTTGTAAATGAAGAAATGAATCAATTATTAAACTAATTAATTATGTATACACATACACCAATCAAATATATATATCCTGCTACTAAATATTTGGTTAATTAAATTATTAGTTATTTATTTATTAGGTTGATATCTATGTACTTTTATCTTTATTATAAGAGTATGAATTCAAATCAGACTATACATCTCATGACATATCATTTTAACTATTAAAATGTATGAATTTTTACTAACAAAATTATAATTGAGAATTTTTATTATTAAATACATATTGTAAGATCAATAATAACACACATAAATACTTCAAATAAAAGAGTTTTGAGCTATGATGACTAATATTAATTATATACCTTGAGGAGGTTCCTTTAATCTTAAAGCAAAGTTCACAAATTTTAGGAAAATCTGCATCAGATACTTTGTCTCTGCAAATTAAAAGAAAAAGACCAAATAAATAAAACCCATTAACTAGTCAAAGATAGTTAATAAACTACTCAGATCTATATCGAGATATGTATTATGCACACATATAAAGCTTTAGTCATGTCTGATAAGGTGATTTCATATTTAACTATGAAGGTGGAGACCAGATCAGAGAAATAATTAGGATCGCAACCAAGTACTCCTTTCATTTCACATGCTATTCCAAAAAACTGATCTACCGTACCCTTTGAAAAAAATCGAATGTAAATCAATCAAGGATATCAATATATACATGATTGGTAAACATATAAGAAAAAAATAAATAAGATGTTAAGCACTAAACTTCTTGTTCCATTGAGTGGATCATGTCGAGGAGTTTCGTGCTTTGATCCATCCTATTCGAAATGATTAGAGAAGAAAAAAATGGTTTTACTGAGAGAAGGGAGATTTTTTTTTTTTCGAATTTGTAATGCTCACCAAAGTGGTGGAGAGTTATAATAAGTTTAGTATTTATAAAAAATTGCTAATAATCTAGGTCTTGATATTTAGGTTATCAATATTCTATGCATTAATGAACTTGCATATTTTTGGATTTTGTGTTTCGAGTTTGAATTAATCTTACCAACAGTTTTATAAGAAAAAATATTTTCTTTTGAAAAAAAATAAGAGTTTAATTTAATCCATTTATAATATTGCATAAACGACAAAGATGATTTTTCTCCAAATAAATTACTTTAACGGATAAAAGGCACTATATTGGCACCTTTGAGAATAGTTAGTTACTGCTAAAAATTAGACAACATATGATAAAAGTTTACCAATAGATTCATATTTTTACTAAAAGTCAAAATGATGCAAAGTAAATTTGCGGCAAAATAGAGGAAGCCACGTATCCATTTCATGCACAACCTGTCCATTTCTTTATTTGGAAAAAAAAATTATTTAACTTTTATATTGACAAAAAGACGTACAAAAGAAATCAAAAATAAAATTATTTATCTTTATGTTCTAAAACCTTAAAAAAATTCAATTTCCTATATTGCAAGACACTAAAACTTCTCTGTCTTTGTTAGTTGCATCTAATTGTATTCATCACCCATCACCTATCAGTATTCATTGAAGTATCAATTTTCCTTATAAGTCATTAAATATTGTATTTTAAACAGTAAATTTACGTTAGTTAATTCATTCATTTGTATGAGATTAAAATATTTATTCAAGTTAAATCATACCTTATTATTTGACTGAACTACAAATTTAGCCGTATTTCTTTCTAATACTGTATAAGTCAATAAACAATGTAAGTTAGTACAATAACATCCAATACAACATTTACTTTTTCCTTCTAAAAAATCATGGATAAAGACCATTCTGCTTAAGCAAGTGAACAAAAAACTGAGACTTATGAACAACTATATATCTTTCAAAAGTCTTTACTACATCTCTAGCTATGTTATATACTATTTGATTACACTTTTACATCCAATTATGAAGAAGATAAACAAAATGTAGAATGAAGTTACTTTTAAATCCAACTAAAAATTAGACAATAAACAACACAATTTTAGCGAGTGATAGACATTGTCACTAAAAGTCAAAATGTCGCTAAGTAAATAAATATATAACAAATAAAGGAAGCCATTTGTCTATTTCATGCAATATCTATCCATTTCTTTGGAAAATAATTTTTTAACTTTTATATCGGTAAAAAAAATACATGAGAAGCTGCAAATAAAATAGTTCTTTTTTGTGCACTCACAACTAAAGAAAATTTGATCTCTTCTATTATAAGGCATCAAAACTTCTATCTTTGTATTAGTTGCACATCATTGCAGTCACCATCAATCACCCCTCATTATTTATTAAAGCATAAGTTCTCGTGATCAATCGTCAAAACACTATATTTTAAACAGTAAATGTACATCATTTGATTCATTCATTTATATGAGATTAAATAATTCATTCAAGTTAAGTTCTACTTTGTTATTTGATTTACCTACAAAATTAGTCGTATTTCTTTCTAGTATGGTAATAGTTCATACAATGTAAGTCAATACAATAATAACCATTACAACATTTACTTTTTGTCAAGAAAATTTCATCATCTATAAACAGTAAAAACTATTTTGCTCAAGAAAGTCAACAAAAAATTTAGGCTCATGAATTTTTAAATCTAACTAAAAAGAAAAGAAACAAAATACAGAATGAAAGCTTAAACACTCTCAAGTAACAACCCAAACTTTAGAAAAATATTCATCAAGTATAAAATTTGTATATGGTACCTTTAATAAGGGTCCTATTACAGGTAAAAATTAGACAATAGATGATATAATTTTAGTGATTGATTCAAATTGTCACAAAAGTTGAAATGTTACTAGGAAATATGCAACAAATAGAGAAACTCTTGTGTCCATTTCGTGCCCACCCTATCTATTTCTTTACTTCAGAAAAAAAGTTGTTTAACTTTTGTATCAACAAAAAGGAGTACAAAAAAAATTAAAAATAAAATTGTTCGTCTTTGTCTTAAAATCTAAAGAAAATGTGATCTACTTTATTGCAAGATACCAAAGCTTATATTTTTGTGTTGGTTGCATTTCATTGTGTCACCATCAATCGCCTTTCATTATTCACTAAAGTGTTAGTTCTCATAATTGGTCATTATATACTACATTTTAAACAATAAATATACATCATTCGATTCACTTATTTATTATAATATTAAATAATTCATTTAAATTAGGTTATGTTTTATTATTTGATTGAACTATAAATTTAGTAGTATATGTTTTTAATACTAAATCACCTATGATTTTTTTAAAGAAAAATCATTATTCATTAATAATAAAAAACATCATACTCAAGTAAGTGAAGCAAAAACTGAGAAGATTCATGAACATTTATCTATCTTTCAGAAGTCCGTACTCATCTCTAGCTAAGCTCTGTATTATTCTTATAATGCTTTTCAATCCAACTAAGAAGAAAGGAAACAAAATGTAGAATGAAAGCTTAAACATCCTCAATAGGAAAAAAAAAATGCAGAATGAAAGCTTAAACATCCTCAAGTAATAACCCAAACTCAGAGAAATATTCATCAAGTACAAAATTTGTACTTGGTACAAAATTTGCCATATAACTAAGTAAAACAAACTCTATACTAAATTAAATTTTAGGATAAAAAAAATTTGTATCTTAATGCAATATAACATTAAGAAAAAAAAAGAAAATACTTAAACCTAATGATTTAGATGTAACATTGGAGTTTTAGAGCTTTATTAAGTCCTAATACATGCTCGAAACCTCAAAGTTGTCATAAGAAAGGTCTAGAACGCGAGAACAATTTTAAAATCCTACACAAACTTTTAGCGAAGCTATCTTGTAACCTTATATGTATATCAAAATAGCTCTAGAAGCCAAAAGTTTCCTTATCCTCAACTATCCTTGAATCTTGACATTGTTTGTCCCCAATTAGGTAAGTAGTAATAAAGCACTACATAAGGACCCATGAGTTTCCTTACTTGATATTATCAGGATTTTGAAGTAATACATTTAAGTTTTATCCAAGTAATACCGTAAAAAGAGTATTACTACCTCTTATACCAAATATTTGAGAAATTAATAATACTTTTATACAGTTAAGTAAAGACATTAATTGAGAACAATTAAAAATGCTATATTTTTTGTTAGACAAATGATCCAGTAAATCTTTAATTATATATTTTTATAAATATTTAACCTTTCAACGTGAATTTCTTTAAAATTTCTTGCCCTAATGTACAAATTACTTAAATCTCACTTTTGTTTAGTTATTAAAATTCAATATACATAAAAAAAACATATATCATGTAAATTAAAGACTAAATTTCTTGCTTTCTATTAATACTATATTGAACTCTCTCTATAGTACTATCAAATGCAATAAACGCCTTGCAAGATACAGGATAAATAACAAATGATGATTTTATACATCTCAAAAGTTCTTAATTAAGCCCATCAAAAAATTGGTGTTGTTTGATTGTTGTTACACCCATTGTGGACCCCATTTGCCTTGTGGGGTCCTTGATTAATAGCGGTGTGATCAAATCCTTTGCTAGCTCTGAAACCATCATTTCTTTGGGGAAATTTTGGAATAAGATAAAATAGAGAAGAGGAGCTAACTATTTATAAGGTAAACATAGGATGATACCATTGAAAAGGAGAAACTAGCCACTAACATCCATTAACATGGGAACATGAATTTCATTCACCAAAATGCCCCGATTAAAGCTTGTGACTATGTTCATTTATCACAATTAAGCACACACTACAATGAAGTTTTTAAGAATGTTCATAAATGATCATAAACATGGTATTTGAATGGTTAAGATTCTTACATTTTTTTGGAAGATTAGAAGTCTGTCTCTTATTAAAATGTAAAATTTATCACTTTCTGGATATAATTATATGTATTAATAATGATTTGTTTATAATATTTGATTTAATAGAATCAAAAGATTTAACTTATAACTGTGTTGGTAGAGATATAGTAATGAAATTGGATTTTGTCCTAAAGAGTCATGACATATCTAAATGAAAATAATATTCTGTAACAATTAGATTATTTTATTAAAACAATTATAATAAGCAAAAAAATTCATATTTTTCTTAAATTTTTTATTAACAGAAATATTAAAGAAGAAAAAATGTGTTAAAGTAAAAATCACAAAATGCCTACATATAAAGGGTGAGATTTCTTACATTTTCTCTCATTATGTCGAAGATCTCTCATCTTCTTATTACACACATATAAAAGACCTTTAGTTTTGATTTTTTTGATTTTTTTTTCAAAAACTCATATGAATATATATTGTTATTACAATACTAAAACAATCTCTCATGTATTTTAATAAAAAATAATGTAAGATAAAATAGTTTAATTCTAATTCTTTTAATAAAGAAAAAAAAACATTCAGATTATAAAACCTCCACTTTATAAAGAAAGTAATGATTATTACTTATAGATTCTTATTATCTCATATAAAAGTGTGAACATATCTCAAATTTCATTAATGAATCATGAAAATCTAAAAACAAAAAAAAAACCAACTTTATCTTGGTTGGTTCACATATCAATTATTTTTTATGATTCTCATTAAAGTTCATTCCAGAACTTTTTGAATTCCACGCACTTGTTCTTCTCTAACCTGCTTGCATGTTGTCTTTCATGATTTATCTTAACCAAGCAAAAGAGGGAAAATTATGAGTATATCATTGTTGAGGGAACTATTGTACACAAACAAACAAGAAATCTGCTCAACACAAATCATTGATCATATAAGTTGAATAAATTAATGTCAAACTGATGAAAATAGAGGGTGCATGAATTTATAGTGTGCTTACCCTCATCGCAAGATATCTCCTCTGTCTGCACATCCGCTATACTTATCGTTAACCATGTGATTTAGAGAAATGAAAAAACAGAGAGAAAAGGAAAAGCAAGTAGAAAAATGAGAGAAAATTTATATATAAAATTAAAAAATAATCAAATGAAATGAATAAATAAAATAAAGGGACAAGATGAGAAAAGAAGAGCAAGCAAAATTTTCATATAATTTCTTATTTATTCATAATAACCCACAATTATAAAAAAAAAACTAAATACGATACATACAATTGCATTATTATTGATTGTGTGGAGATATTAAAACGACACAACATTGTCTTCTCTTTTTCTAGATTTTTCTGCTCCCAAACATCACTTCGATCCAAACCCACTTTTTATTTCATACAAGGTATGCACCTTTCTCTTTTATTTTCTCGATTTAGTTTTGGAGTATGTTCATTTTTAATATCACTTCATCTGAGTTTGGATTTAAGCTATGATGTTTTTTTTTTCTTGTTTTGGAATCCTTGATTTATGAGTGGTCCAATTAGTAGGACTTTTGTTAAGTTCTATCACAAATTGACTAGTTATCTAGATGCTTTCTGTTGTTTTTTACAAAAAAAATTGCATTGGTGCCTTGTAATCATTAGCTTTTGGCTTTTGATGAGTTTTTCTCACCATTTGAGTACTCTTATTATATGACTTCTAGGTATTAGAAGATAATTCTTTATGGTTCCTAAAAATAAAGGGGAAAAAGAGACGTATTACGTATATTCGTAGCATCATTTCATTAGTTTTCCTTGAGTGTCAAAGTTTATTTTCCTTTTTATTGTTGAATTTTTTACTCTTGGGTTGTATGTCTGATTTAGTTAAAAGTTTTCACTAAAATACTCACATTGAATCTAATGCCTTGATTTATTTCTTTTGTTTGTTTTTTGATTTAAGGTTAATCGTTCTTGAAATTGAAGTAGAAGAAGGTATTATTTCAATTGAGTCAAGAATCTCTTGGGTTCACTTTGATAAAAGAAGGGTTTGAGGATTGAGAGGGTTATAATTATTTGATTACCATTATGTCTATGGGAATTTCTGAGGCAGTTCTGCTACTTTTATCTAGAACTATTCCTAGTCGTTTTAGTTTCGATCCATGTTTTAGCAAATTGGATTCAAACAATAGATTATGATCTGACTCACTAGCCTACATGAATCGGTCATTATTTAAATTTATAAGTTGGTAATAGAGAGATCTTATTTGTTTACCTTTTTTTGTTGTGGTATCTCCAGTTAATCCTTCTTTTTTTCTTTAAGGCACTATTTTATTCTACCTTACTTTGTGCACGTGAAATGCTTACTCTAGAAGATGGATCAGCTGATATGTTTTGGCACTAAATAATTGCCTACTTGCTCTTTCATTCCACATCAGGGAGTATTATTTGATTGATTTGTGAAAACTGAAAGAGATTTATAGTTGCAAGACTGAGGAATACTCATATGATGCACTTAATAAATTCAACAATTACCCTGATCAAATTTCTCATTGGTTGGTGGAATGGATGCCCAATAAAGGAGGTTATCTAATTGGAAACTTACAACCAACACATATGGATTTTTGATTCTTTTCTCTAAGAAACATGTGGTCTGTTGTAAGCAGTCTGACAACAGTTGATTAGTCACATGCCATACTAGATCTTATTGAAGTGAAGTAGATTTGGTAGCATATATGCTATTCAAGATATGTTTTCCTGCTCTTGAAGGTCAGGAGTGGCAAATAATCACTAGTAGTGATCCTAAGAACACATAAGAATCTACTCTCGTATTATTTATTTATGATCTATTTCTTCATTATCTTCAGCATTTCTCACTATGTTTCCTTTTCATGCAGGCCTTGGTCTTACCACAATGGTGGTTCTTGGCCAACTCTGCTATGGTAGGTTAGTTTGTTATGCTTAAATATTCTCTTTGCTACTAATGTTTTGTTCATTGCTCCAAAGAACCCATTGTAAAAGGTATATTTAGGCATAAGTTTCTTAAGTTCACATACTTGAATCCAATAGGATATGGCACCTTGTTGATGTTTTATAAAATAAAGTAATAATGAAGGAATGTTGGTAGTGTGGCTTAAGATTTTAAAAATGGACTTTTTACAGCTTACTGTTGCACCCATAAAGATGAAAAGACCAGAAATCACTTCAAAATCTGTTGAAGTTGCCGAAAGACACATATCAAGAGATAATTGACCTTAATACTACGACATGAAAAGAGGAAAGTTCATCAGGAAGCAAACACGATTATTCTAGACATGGTCAATTATTGGATACCTTGTGGCTAAGCTTCTACTTGCAGACCCAAGTGCAGTCAAAATTCTGATAATTGAAGAGGATTATGAGCTTGTCAATGCCTTCTCTTGCATGATAAGTGCTAACCCTAAGAGAAAGTGTGGTCGGAAAAACTCCCAAAAAACTTGCATAATATAAGATTCTTAAGCTGCTTTCACATAAGGATAGGTAACTTCAATTTGTGGCTTAACTTACCTATTTGAACAACTTAAATGTATAATGGTGATGATAACAATGTTTATTTTTCATTTTATTTGGGGGTTAAAGCTTTTAAGCAGTGATTCGAGTATCATTGGATCTTAATGTAAAGATGATATATTGATTTAGGATTAGCATTAGCTTGAAACATCTTCATGGATTGGAGAATAAACAAATTGTTCCCTGTTTATAGACTTTATATCATATATATAGTATTATAGGAGTGAAAGGTGTTCTTTTAAAGAGTTCACTGTAAATTGAGAATACTCTTATATTATTTTAACTCTATTGCTCGATTATGACAATAATATTTTCAACTAAGTTCTATCCCGATGGCTATCTTCACATCCTCCATCATAGGTAGCTGGATAAATGCTTCAATGAAGCTACTGCCCGCTACGTACGTGCAACAATATTAATTATATGTATCAATAAAAATATATTAAATGATTATACGAATCATTAATTTATTACTATGATATTCAACGCAATTAGTATTGTGATATACGTACATACATTATCTATACACACTCACACACACATATTGATAAATTGAGAAGGTTATATATTTATATAGACACAAACACATTATATATTTATATAATTCCCAATTATAAGTATCTTCTTTTTTAAGTTTTTAACTTTTCCCCATTTCACCTTCTTGATTCTATCATATTTTTGCATAAATATATATATATATGTATATATAGATACCATCTTCATTTTCATCTTTATTAATTAATTAAATTTTTTTCATATTTTAATATGGTCCTAAAATGCTGAAGTATAAGAGCCAAATTCAAATATAAAGGAATTTGGTTTACAAGTTTATGAATCTGTTTATATATTAATAATTTAAATATATTATATATTTTTACTAATCTAGGTAATACTTCAAGAGATTATTATATTTCAATAGTATATTAAACATATTCTCAAATATATTAAATAGAATAAAGTGTTAAATTTTAAACTAGCTATTCACATAACTCAATTTTATATATTTTGAACTTATTTAAATTTATTCAATTTTTTAAAAAGTTTTGTGACCTTCTCTTTTTGGCACAGGTTTTATGCATCTGAAGTCACAGTGGCCATAGAATACTTACACATGATGGGGATAGTTTACTGTGATTTGAATATGTGTTAGTAAGATTCGACGGTCACATTTTATTGATTGACTTCGATCTCTCACAAAAAGACGATAATTCCACATCAACGATTCATATAATTTCTTATCAAAATGCATCACTAATCACAAAAACAAGTTGTTACCTTGATGATAAACCCAACTTTTCTAATTCATTATGCATTCTACCCAATTGTATCACACCTGCAATAACCTCCTGCTTACAACCTAGTCATCCCCTCATCTACCCAACAAAAGAAAACATAATTACTTTATAATATTGTTATTGAAAGAGATGAAAATACATAAAATACAAATAGTAAAAAATTAAATATTGAAGTTAAATTTTATAAATTAAAAGGATAATAATTACTTTAGTTAAGTTACAGTAATTGAAGAAAAATATAAATCTTATTTTATTCTTAATTAATTTAAAAGAAAATTGAATTAGTTAAAAAGAAACTGTATTTATTACAATAACAAGGTATTCGAGAGTAATATTCTCCATTTACTGGAACGATTCAAATTAAAATATTAAGGAATTAAAAAAATAAATAAGAATCGAAGTAAATAAGTTGTAAGAAGCAAGAGTACCTTCATTTAAAAGAGTACGTTTGCGCTTGCGAGGGGTGGCGCTAGCTTTTAACTACATCACCATACATACCCCATTCAGTGAATAATAATAATAATAAATATTTTAAAATCAAAATTTACAGTGTTTAATATTTTAAAAAAACGGTTTTACTTTTTATTAAAATATAAACTTTACATTTTTAGCAAAACTTAAACTTGTAAATCGTAAATAAAACACAAAAAATTTTAACTACTACCATATTATTATAATTCACTATAATTTTTAATTGCTATAATTATGACCTGGCAAAACAAATTTTCAATTAAGTAAAACTCATACTTTATAAGTCAACAAATTTAAATTCAATTTAAATTTTTATGAAATCCATAAGAGAAAAAGATATATATAAAAATAAAATTTTGCAAAATATGTAAAATAAAATATTACCTCAAGAAGGATGTTTATTTTTTCCTTCGTAAGTAAGAAGTCATTTTTGATTGCATCCAATGCTGCTATGCACCTTTGTTTTTTAAAAAATTATAAAAAAACTCAATAAAGAGATATATTAGTATTATCTAAAATAAAAAAAATAAGTACGAAATTCATTTACTACATGCATATATAAAGATTGTTAATCAATTTATGATGTCAATTACGTATGAAAGCTTACCCTTCCTTACTCTTTTCATCAAATGCCTTAATGAATTCTTCACATTTTAGTACCATTTGACAAGTGCCAAGGCTGCAATTAATATCAGCTAATTCTTTTTTTAAATAAAAATTGTGTAAATCTATTGATTAAGTGATATACATCAATCATAACGCAATATAAATAATCTCCAAGTAAGAATACACACAAAACAGTAGTTTGACTCGAGATTAATTAGGCAATATACACTAAATGCAATACAATACAAGTAACTTTTAAATGATGACACACACAAAAGTACAATCTAACTCAAACTTGTGATCTCTTGTAAAAGAGGAAATGCATCAACTATTAAACTAACTAAATAATTAACTAAGTATACACATATACCAAATAAATATATATATCATACTAATATATATTTGGTTAATTAAATTATTAATTATTTATCTATTGGGTGGATATCTATATACTTTTATCCTTATTTATAAGAGTATGAATTCAAATCAGATTATATGACTCATAACATATCATTTAACGACTAAACTGCATGAATTTTTACTAACAAAACTTGTACTTGAGAATTTTTATTATTAAATACATATTATAAGATCAATAGCAACACACATAAATACTCTAAATTAAAGAGTTTTGAGCTACGATTATTAGTATTAATTATAAACCTTAAGGAGGCTCCTTAAATCTTGAAGCAAAGTTCACAAATTTTAGGAAAATAAGCATCAGATACTTTGTCACTGCAAATTAAGAGAAGAAGACCAAATAATTAAAACCCATTAACTAGTCAAACGTGGTTAATAAATACTTAGATCTATATCGAGATATATATTATGTCCAAATACAAAGATTTAGTCATGTCTGATAAGATGATTTCATATTCAACTACGAAGGTGGAGAGCAAATTAGAGAAATAATTAGGACCTTAACCAGGTACTCCTTTTATTTCATATACTATTCCAAAAAAGTGATCGGCCATACCCTTTTAAAAAAATCGAATGCAAATCAATCAACAATATCGATTTATATACATGATCACTAAACATATAAGAAAAAAATAGATAAAATGTTAAAGCACTAAACCTCTTGTTCCATCGAGTGGATCATGTCAAGGAGCTACATGCTTCAATCCATCATATTAGAAACAAATGGAGAAGAGAAAAATGGTTTTACTGAGAGAAGGGAGATTTTTTTTTTCCGAATTTGCAATGCTCACTGAAGCAGCGGAGAGTTATAATGAGTTTAGAATTTATAACAAATTGCTAATAATCTAGGTCATTTCTAGTGATTGATATTTAAGTTATCAATATTCTATGCATTAGTGAACTTGCATATTTTTGAATTTTATTTTCCAGTTTGGATTATTCTAGCCAACAATTTTATCATATAAAATATTTTCTTTAAAAAAAAAAACAAGAGTTTAATTTAATCCATTTATAATATTGTATAAACAACAAAAATGGTTTTTCTCTAAATAAATTACTTCAATTGATAAAATGCATTATATTGGCGCCTTTAAGAATGGTTAATTGCTGCTAAAAATTAGATAATAGATGATAAAATTTTACAAGCAGATTTATATTGTCACTAAAAGTCAAAATGCCACAAAATAAATTTGTAGCAAATAGAGGAAGCCACATATCCATTTCATGCACAACCTACCCATTTCTTTATTTTTAAAAAAATTATTTCACTTTTATAATGGCAAAAAGAAGTACAAAAGAAATTAAAAATAAAATAATTTATCTTTATGTTCTAAAACCTAAAGAAAATTCAATCTCCTCTGTTGCAAGACACTAAAACTTCTCTCTCTATGTTAGTTGCATCTCATTGCAGTCATCACCCATCACCTCTCGTTATTCATTGAAGTATCAATTTTCCTTATCAGTCATTAAACACTGTATTTCAAATAGTAAATTTACGTTACTTAGTTTACTCATTTGTATGAGATTAAATTGTTTATTCAAGTTAATCCATACCTTATTATTTGACTGAACTATAAATTTAGTTGTATTTCTTTCTAGTACTATATAAGTTAGTAAACAACCCAAATTTTAGAAAAATATTCATCAAGTATAAAATTTATATCTGGTACCTTTAATAAAGGTCCTATTACAAGTAGAAATTAAATAATAGATGACATAAATTTAGTGGTTGATTTAGACTATTACAAAAGTTGAAATGTTGCTAGGTAATATGCGACAAATAGTGGAACTCATGTGTCCATTTTGTGCCCACCCTATTTATTTCTTTTCTTGAAAAAAAAAAAAGTTTCTTAACTTTTGTATCAACAAAAAGGGGTACTAAAAAAAAATTAAAAAAAAATATTTAATCTTTATCTTAAAACCTAAAGAAAATGTGATCTACTTCATTGCAACATACCAAAGCTTTTATCTTTGTGTTGGTTGCATTTCATTGTAGTAACTATCAATCGCCTCTAGTTATTCACTGAAGCATCAGTTCTCATAATTGGTCATCAAATACAATATTTTAAACAATAAATATACATCATTCGATTCACTTATTTACTATAAAATTAAATAATTTGTACAAATTAGGTTATATTTTATCATGCTCATTCTAAGATCAACTCATTTCTTCCCAAAAATATCTCAAAGAATTTAAAACATAAATTCTACTCAAGTTGTGAGAGTCAAATTTAACTTTGTTCTCAATGACGGCATTAATCTGATTGAGGGATTCCTCCCTTATTTTGCTCCCAACTCCACCGCTAGCTAATTAATCTGACTGAAGAAATCGCACATAAACTTTCTCTTAGTGTACCCTAGCTATGAATTTTCTTCCTCTCCCTCTTCCCCTGCAGCCGAACGTCCTCTTTGAAAGTGAAGGAGGAACCATCACAACCATTCAGGATGGCAACCAAATCCCTAAATTAAATTAGATTACAAAATATTTTTTGATAATTGAGGCATAATCAATATTTTTACTTTTAATAGTTAAGGTAGAAACAAATAACATCTTCCTAAATATAATTATATAATTATATATTTACTTTTTGAAAAGAAGATTTTTATCTCTTTAATTGCTTAAGTAGTAATCAAAATTTTAAATTTTAATGAGTAATGAAGAAAATAAATCTCTAGACTTTGACTTCTAACAAGCATTCAATTCTCTAAATTTAGATATTCTTTAAGTGTAATCTTATAATAGTTTTTTTATAGATAACATAATGAAAATAATGTTAAAACTCTAAAATATTTGATTACATAAGTTCAAAAATAAATTACGACACTTCTAGTTTTTTTCTTCTTTCTTGATGCTTTTAGTTTTTCTTTCAATCTTTCTTTAATGATATAATTTATATCTATGATGCAATGTTCATATAGACAATGATAAAATAGTTTCTTTATAAAATTAGCTCTATTTATTTCTTCACCACAATATAATTTCTTCATAATTTGATCCTCACATTTATTATTATGTTACGATGTGATCAATTTTAGGTGATCTAGAAATATAAGAAAAGTTAGAAAATAATTAGGAGAAGGAGGAAAAACATAAGGAAATGAGATAGGAAAACAAGAGTCAAACTAGAAGTATTATAAAGGTAAGTTCTCTTTTATTCCCCTAACACATAACGCACAATTAGGTAGTAATTATAAAGTAGATTCGTTATAAGGATTCATATTTTTCAAATAGTTCCTAAGTTTCAGCCAACAACCGTGAACTAACTCAAATCACATATTTGACTTTTTATGAAATTACTTTTTTACCCTAAATAACAGAAAAATATAAAAGTACAATCTAAATTAAATACGTCCAAAAATATATACGTGTACTTACATTAAGTGGTATTAAATCTATCTTGTTCATTTGATTCAATTTTTACTTTTTGTATAATTACTAGTAATCATTTACATGTTGAATGAGGTATATATTCATTAATTTTATTTTTGAACTTATATTTTCAGCTTGAATTCATTGAATGAAATTTTATTTCATAATCCTTCATATATAGGAAGATCAATTAGAATTTAATTCGCAAAAAACATAAATAAGAGAGTTTAAATATTAAAATTGTGATATATTGTTAAATTATAAAATATTTGAGAAATGTAATAATTAAATTTCTTAAGAAAATGATGAAACTTGTTCAGAAATTAAAGCAAATGGGACAATTAGATACATATACAAATATTTTAACTTCTAATACTATACTATATATGGTTTAGTCATTCTGTCATAAAATGGTGCATGTATGTTATATATATGTAGACATATATATATATATATATATATATATATATTAATGCTCCTAACGATGAATTAACCCTAAACAGAAAAGACTAGAAACAAAAAAAAAATGAAAAAGAAAAAATGCTCAGCGCATGACATAGAAAATGTTTATGAATAATGAGTGGTTTACAGATCAGAGAACAGAGAGTTATATGCATAGGTGACCGCAATTTTGTTTCCTTGTGAAGGAAAACGGTGAACTCACTATCAATTATTCCACTCTATGTAACCGCCATTTCACTCTATATGTATATACATACACCTATAGACACTGTCTTTTTCATCACTCTCAATTACCAGTTGATTAGCTCTTCTTCTCATTACTGTCTGTCTCTCTCTCTCTCACTTTTTCTCCATTATGCAACTGTATGATACATATATATATATATAATGATTTTGATGCATGCGTGTTTAGTTAATACTTGTAATGGTGAGGTGCAGGGAATAGTGGACGAGCAGCTTGCAATGGCTTATGGAATGAAAGAGATTCAAGAATGTGGACCTTTCTATTTTTTCCATCTGCTTCCTACTTTCATGAAGGATTCTCGAGTTATTTTAACGAATATGATAATAAAATTGTATGTGTGTGTCTATATATATATATATATAATATAAATATAATAGTGCATATGTCTTTAGTATTTTTTGTAAAATGCAATATATATTAATTTTGCGTAATGCAAAAAGTGGAACTTAATATTCTAATACGAATAAAAATATAAACAGTCGTTTGATTCATTTATATCTGTTTAATCATTCATATATTATGTGGGTATAAATATATATATAATTGGGTGTGTATATATAAGTATAGATAATTTTGCTCTTTATTTAACTTCAGTGAAAAATCGGAGGTGGACTTTCACGAGATTGGAGAACTTATTTTCAAAATCAAAGGGGCTTCTTCATGATAATCATGATAATTAATTAGACAACCCCGGATAAACTATATAAATGATATTAATGTATAGATCATAATAAATACTACTGTGTGTGTGTGTGTATATATATAATCATGGTTACTATGGTACTCCAGCATTGGTGCTTGTCGCATGGCACAGATCTGTCGTGAATTCCTTAAGCCTATTGAGGAACAATCTAAGCAACAGTGAGCAAACATTTATTTTTGTGTTTTTTTTTTCATCTCTATAATATTCTTATACAAATATACGCACCAATACATATATATATATATATATATATATTGAAATTTCATTTACTCAAATATTGATGATCAAATTACTTTGGTTCAAAAATTCATCTTGAGACACTTGTGTCTTTTCTAAAGGTGTATCTTTCAATTGGAAGCACTCAAACATGAATTCTCAATCTTGCATGAAAAATTAAGCATTCTTCATGAGGTAATTAATAATTATTGTTGGTATTTTTTATAATGGGTAATCATGTCACATTTTCATTAATAATCTTTTTAAGCTATTATATTGTATATTTATTTTTACAACACAATTTCTAAATTACTAGTGTGATTTGACCCACAACCTAAATAGAAACTATGTAATTTTTTCGTTTACAAATTTAAAATATATACATATATATGAGATTAATTTCTATTGTTGTTGGAAATATATTTATTTTTTTATTTTTGATATTTTTTGTGGTACAGTTTGAGAGAAGGATTGTAGCTAATGCTAAACCTAGATGAAGCAAAAGTTGTTGAATGCTATATGTTTAGTTTCCTTTATGAGCTGAGCTTTAGTTTCTTCTATGAACTAATCCCATAAACTTGGAACTTTGTAACAGAGATTTAGTTTCCTTCATGAGTTGATGCTAAGAACTAAAAACTTACAAGTCTATAGTAATGCAAAAATATGTAATGAATAAAAATATGAGTTTGCAAGAAATATCTTATCATCACTTTCTAATCACTCTCTCAGACAATGCTTTACATACAAGTTGAATTTTTTCAACTAATCTGGAATCAACCTAGGAAATGTATTGAAAAGTTTTTTTATCAAGCATTAATTTAGATGGCAAGGTGATGATTTATGAGATAGAAAAATACCATAACAAATACAAAATGATTTACAAGATGCAGAAAATATCATAATCAAACAATAGAATTAAAATAATGTAAGGTATTTTTGATTTATAGTGAACTCTTTAAAAGAATGTCTTTTACTCCTATAATACTATGTATATGATATAAAGTCTGTAAATAGAAAACAACTTATTTAATCTCCAATCCAAGAAGATGTTTCGAGCTAATACTAATCCTAAATCAACATATCATTTTTACATTAAAATCCTATAATACCCGAATCACTGCTCAAAAGCTTTAATCTCCAAATAAAATGAAAAATAAACCATTGTTATCATCACCATTATACATTTAAGTTGTTTAGATAGGTAAGTTGAGCCATAAATTATAGTTACCTATCCTTGTGTGAAAGCAGCTTCAGAATCTTATATTATATACGTCTGTTGGGAGTTCTTTTGACCATGCTTTCTCTTGGGGTTAGCACTTATCATGCAAGAGAAGGCATTGACAAGCTAAAAATCATCTTTAGTTATTAGAATTTTTGCTGCACTTGGGTCTGGAAGTAGAAGCTTAGCCACAAGGTATCCAAGAATTGATCATGTTTGGAATAACCGTACTTGTTTCCCGATGAACCTTTCTATTTTCATGTCATAGTATTCAAGCCACATGTCTCTTGATATGTGTATTTCAGTAACTTCAACAGCTCTTGTAGTGATTTTTGGTCTTTTCATCTTTATGGCTGCAACAGTAAGCTATAAAAGTTCATTTTTAAAATCTTAAGTCGCACTGCCTATTGTAGACTGATTCAACATTGACAGTTGGATATTTGACTTAGTTTTCGATTTATCTCCTAAAATTTATGATGTTTTGTTAGTAGTGATAGAATTTGAGTTAGTGGCAGATTGCTCTACCATTTCTTTTTA
The DNA here is from genome assembly GCF_054855325.1 of Carica papaya. Lineage (NCBI taxonomy): Eukaryota > Viridiplantae > Streptophyta > Magnoliopsida > Brassicales > Caricaceae > Carica > Carica papaya. Next base: position 18,703,928 of record NC_142317.1, read on the forward strand.
TTTTTAGTTCAGTTGTAAAGCCTATTTAAAAGGCATTTCTGGTTGCTGAATATATCATCCCACTGCATCTAAAATTCCAATAGCAATTCATACCCATAAAATGTTTTAATTAATACTTTTATTTTTCTACTACATTCATTTCTTGTCTGCTATATTTTTCTTTGCTGCCGCAAGTTTGAGTTTAACAAAGCTCTCTTCTTCAACAATAGTGGTATCAGAGCAAAGTATGGTTGCAATTGAGCGTGCATCTCATGGTGACAAATGGCAATGTCGTGAGTATTTCTCAACCATCAATTCCTATCTTTTCATGGTGAAAACTACGAATTTTGGAGCATTAAAATGAAGACATTATTCAAGTCTCAAGATTTATGGGAATTGGTTGAGAATGGGTATTCTAATTCGGATGAAGAAGGCAGGTTAAGAGAAAATAAAAAAGGGATTCCAAAGCACTATTTTTCATCCAGCAAGCAGTGCATAATATATTTTTTCTAAAGTTTCAACTTTAAATACAACCAAAGAAGCATGGACGACTTTGCAAACAACATACAAAGGCTCATCGAAGATAATTATGGTAAAACTTCAATTTCTCCGTCGTGACTTTGAAATGTTGTAAATGAAAATTAGAGAATCCATACATGAATTTCTTTTACGAGTTGCAACGGTTGTTAATTAAATGAGATCTTACAAGGAAGAGATTTCTGATCAAACCACTATTGCAAAAGTGTTAAGGTGTTTAACTCTAAGTTTTGATCACATTGTTGTAGCCATTGAGAAGTCTAAGGACTTAGCTAGTTACTCATTTGACGAGCTGATGGGTTCTTTGTAATCCCATTGGCAAAGATTGAATCAGGTGAATGAAAAGACTAAAGAGAAGGCTTTTCAAGTGATGGGGGAGTCTCCCAAATAACAAGATGATTCAAAGAAGGCACAAGTAGAGGATGTGGTAGAGGAGGTTATCGAGGCAGCGGTAATTGAGGTAAAGGCAGAATTGCTGGACAAGATGAACAAAGGGAGATGATTGGAAAATAAAAAAATTACAAAAGTAATATTTAGTGTTATTATTGCAAGCAATACGAGGATGTAAAGGTAGACTGCTAGAAAGAGAAAATCAAGCAAATTATGTTGAAGATGAGGAGGAGATTAAGCTATTTATGGCCTATCAAGATGGCACTAAAGCTTCAAGTGGCATATGATTTTTGGATAGTGGTTGCTTCAACCATATGACCGGGATCAAATCTTTATTCAATGAGCTGGATGAGTCATGTAAGGTGAAAGTAAGACTTGGTGATGATGGCAAAGGCACGGTGGCATTAAACAATGGTCATGGTAACACAAAACTCCTTCACAATGTCTATTTTATTCCTACTTTATCACAAAATCTATTGAGCATTGGGCAGCTTATGGCTAGTGGGTATTCTATAATGTTTGATGATGTTTCTTGTGTGATTAGAGATAAAACATTTGATCGAATTATTGTTGATGTTTAAATGGAACTTAATAAGCTTTTCCAACTTGAGGTTTTTAGTGTTAAAAACCATGCTCTTATTGTCAAAGAAAATAAAGAGTCAAAATTGTGGCATCTACGATATGGACATTTGAATGTAAAAGGTCTACAATTATTGAGATAAAAGGAAATGGTGTTCGGGCTACCTAAAATTGAGTCCTTAAATTTTTACGAATGGTGCATTTATGGGAAACAATGTAAAAAACCATTTGCTATAGGAAAGTCTAGAAGCACATATGAGTTTGTTGAACTTGTACATACTGATTTGTGTGGCCCTATGAAAGCACAATCTTTTAGTGGAAGTCAATATTTTTTGTTGTTTATAGATTATTACAACTGTATGAGTTAAGTCTACTTCCTCCAATTCAACTCTGAAACGTTTGAGATCTTTAAGGAGTTCAAGGCACTCCTTGAGAAGTAAAGTGGAAGAAGCATAAAGGCATTGCATACTGATAGAGGAGGGGAGTTTCTATCGAACGAATTTAATCAATTTTGTGAAGAACAAGGTTTGCACAGAGAATTGACAACACCACATACACTATAACAAAACAAAGTGGATGAACGTAAAAACTTAACAGTTGTTGAAATGGCAAAAAGGTTGCGAAAAGATAAGGGGCTGAAAATGTTGTTGTTGCTATCTATCTATTGAATTTATCTCCTACAAGGGCTGTTCTCAACCAAACACCATATGAAGCTTTGAGTGGTAGGAGACCTTAGGTAAGCCACTTAAAAATCTTTGGTTGTATGGCCTATTCCTTGATAGATTCACAGAATCACAGCAAACTTGATGAAAAATCTGTGAAATGAATCTTTGTTGGTTATTTCTCTCAATATAAAGCATATAGGCTCTATAACTCTTTGAGTGGAAAGATAATTGATATAATTGAATTTTATAGATATTTTTCTATTTTATTTGAGTTAATTTTGATCGATTTTTGCCAGATATGCTGTTGGATTGTCTCTAGCACTTTTCAAGAATGATTTTAGAACTTGAAAGCAAATTAGAATGGGTTGGAACAAGATTTGGACAAAAAAGGGTTGAAACATGAAGATGTGGGAGAGATGGCCATAGCACACAACTATGTGTTATGGAGCCAACATTTTTATTTCTTAGGAGGAGTGAGACATGGCCATGTTCCTGAAAGACACGACCGTGTGCCCTATACTGGGTTAACACAGCCATGTGTTAAGAAGGCAACATTTCTATTTTGTTCCACAAAAGAGACACAGCTGTGCGCCTAGGAGACACGGTCATGTCATGTTTAAAAGCTAAAAATTGACATAATTTTGAGGAAGACACAGCTGTATGTAAATTCGACATTGTCGTGGGACGTGCCAGATTAGAAAATTAGGTTTTGAACGATATAAAAAAGAGAGGATCTAAAAAAGAAAAGGGGAGACTAGAGGAGGAGAGGAGGGAAGACAGCTGCAGACATCAAGAACTTATTTTTGTCGGTCATTCTTTTCACGTTTCTTTTAGATTTCATTCATATAATTTTCATTAGGATGTGTAACTAAACTCTTCTGTTGGGATCTTTGATGAAACCCTAAGGGATACTTTGTGATTTTCTTTTTCAATCTATGAAAAGTTTTTTCCCCAATCCCTATGTGTTATCTTGTGGCTTAATGCATAAATAAATTGATCACCTATTTATTGATTTATGATGAATGATTGGATTGAGAGATTGATTGTTTATTAGAATAGAAAGTTAGCACAATAAATTAAATGTAGAGATATTAGGTATGATCTATATATTTGATGATTGAATGTTAATGCACTTATTCATACTAATCCATAGAGATATGTGTGTTATAATGAAGTAGGGAAGGTAATTGATCTTTAGAAAGAGATTACTACATGATTGAATGAAATTGGAAAAAAGTTCTAGTTGCAGATTGAATTAAGGAAATTCATAGTTGAACTTAGGGTGGATTCTAAGATCTTGACTATTATTATATCTTGATTGTTAATTGAGAAGAGATTACTACATGATTGAACGAAATTGGGGGAAGTTCTAGTTGTAGATTGAATTTAGGAAATTCATAGTTGAACTTAGGGTGGATTCTAAGATCTTGACCGTTATTATATATTGATTGCTAATTAATCTTAGTCCATTGTTTTTTTTTTGTTGTTGTTAAGTTTTAGTTTATACTCATTCTCTTAGCCATTGGACAAATAATATCAATTAGTTGTGATTCTAATAATTGTTATAATAGTCCTTATTGCTATAGTATGTGTTCGAACTAGTGCACTTGCTAGGTGAGTTCACATAACAAGAAAGTTTTGGCTCTGTTGCTGGGGACTAATACTAGCAATATTAAAGTTGACTAATTTTTATTAATTTGGTACTTTTACCTTATTTTTTTTGTTTTACTAGTTATTTACAAGGGGTTCTGTAGTGCATGACAAGAAGAAACAAAGAACCATTGATTTTTCATACATAAATCGAGAGGACTCGCCACAGACTGAGAGCACAAGCAAAAAGTAGACTTCTCCCATCTCGTGTCAGAAATTTGTTGAGAAGAGGAACAACAACAATGGTTGATGAACCAGAAGGGTGAAGAGAGTGCACAATGATGGATTATGCTATTCTATCTCTTACTGGAATTGAACCAAGTGTCACATGGTCAGCTGTAGCAGCTAACAACTTTGAGATTAAGCCAGCCATCATCTAGATGATTCAGTAAAGTGTACAATTTTTTGGGTTCCCAGCTGAAGATCCAAATGAGGACATTGCCAATTTTCTGGAAATCTGTGATACTTTCAAGCATAATGGAATGAGTAATGATGCAATTAGATTGAGACTTTTCCTTTTCTCATTGAAGGATAGATCTAAGGCTTGGTTGAATTCGTTACCAGCTGGTTCCATCACTACTTAGGAGGATATGGCTCTACCTTTTTGAGCCAAGTACTTTCTACCTTCAAAGACAGGTAGGTTGAGGAATGAAATCACCACTTTCGCATAAATAGATGGAGAATTTTTGTATGAGTCTTGGGATCGCTATAGGGATTTGCTAAGGAGAGTTCCTCACCATGGTCTACCTATGCTGCTGCAAGTACAGACATTCTACAATGGTCTCACAACCAATATCAAGATAATGATTGACATAGCAGCTTGAGGAACACTGAACAATAAGACACCTGAGGTTGCCTACAAGTTGATTGAGAAGATGGCAAACAATAGTTACCAATGGGAGAAGGAGAGATCTTCATCAAGAAATAATTACGGCTTGCATAGTGTTGACAACTATACAGCTCTATCTGCACAAATTGAGGCCTTAACTAAGAAGATAGACAGCATGAATAGGTGACAGCACAAGCAGTGCAAGTTCAGAATTATGAAGTTCAACAAGGGAATCCTTATTCTAATACTTATAATCCTGGATGGAGGAATCACCCTAATTTTCCATGGGATAACCAAAATAATCAAACAAAAGCTTCCCCGCTAGCTCTGCCCCCATTGAATGAAGGCCATACATAGAGGATATGCTCGCCAAATTCATGATAGCAACGAACACTAGGCTACAAAGTAATGAAGCCTCCATCAAGAGTCTAGAGAACCAAATTGGGCATTTGGTAAAGTTGATTTTTGAGTGTGCTCAAGGAACTTTGCCAAGCAACACAGAGACCAACCCAAGAGAGTATGTGAATGCTATAGCATTGAGGAGTGGAAAATAGTTAGTAAAGTTAGAACCAAGGAAGATAACACAAGTAGATGAGAGAAACCCAAATAAAGAAGAAGAAAAAAAATAAAAAGAAATCAGGAGAAGGAGCTACCCAATCAAGGAAGAGAACACTCTAACATTGCATACCTAGGGAGATTGAAGCAACAGTAAAAAAATGAGCAATTTGGTAAGTTTTTGGATATTTTTAAACAACTGCATATTAACATTCCTTTGGTTGAAGGTTTAAAACAGATGCCTAGCTATACAAAGTTCCTAAAGAAGATTCTCTCAAATAATAGAAAGTTGGAAGACGTGGCCATGGTGATGCTTAATGAAGAATGTTTAGCTATTTTATAAAACAAGATGCCACAAAAGTTGAAGGATCCAGGTAAGTTTACTATTCCATGTAACTTAAGTGATCTTTCAATTGAGAAAGCATTATGTGATTTAGGAGCTAGTATCAATTTGATGCCATATGATGCTTACAAGAAGGTAGGATTGAAAGAACTTAAGCCTACTGCGATTACTTTATAATTAGCCGATACATCTATTAAAATTCCAGTTGAAATAATAGAAAATGTGCTTGTTAAGGTTGATAAGTTTATATTTCCAGTAGACTTTGTGATCTTAGATGTGGAAGAGGACTTTAAGATACCAATGATACTAGGAAGATCATTTCTAGCAACTATTAAAGCTTTAATTGATGTTTATTATGGTAAATTGACTCTTAGAGTATTTGATGTGGAAATTATTTTTTATATGTCTGAATCCATGAAATATGCACATACTTCAGATGATACTTGTTTCATAATGGATACACTTAATTCTGTCGTGCAAGGTGTTTCTCAAGAAAATTAACTTAAAAATGCATTAAAACAAGGTATCATGAATGGAGAAAAGAGTAACATGAAGAATGAAAGAGTCAAGAGCAAATAGATTTGATAGAAGTGAGACCTCAGTTTAATACACAAAAGAACTTCATATTTGAGGAGATTAGTAACTCTAGTGAAGATAAAGATAAGTCATCAACTAAAAAACCACCAGACAAGTTAAAATCAAGGTGGTCGGGACCCATGGATAGGGGTGGTCCTAGCTCTCTCCAGGCTAATGTAGGAGCATGCCCTAATTCAAGTTTTATCTTGGAGGAGAGATTAGAGCAGCTAAATAGGGGGCAAGAAAGAATTGAAGAACGCCGAAGGTGAACTGAGCATTATATGATGGCGTTCTTTCAGCATATAGGATTCCAGCTCCCACCCTACCTACCATCAGACAGTTAGTCTCACTTTTGTTTTTATTTTATTTTATTTTATTTTTTATTTTCATTTTCTTTATGTTTTTTTTTTTCAGTTTATCTTTACCTATTATATCTTTTAGTTCCCTTCTCTCCTTTACCACTAACTTGCTTGCTTAGTTCGCCTTTAGTGTTGTCAGTATGTTTTTAGGTTCTTTTTTTTTTTTTGCAAACTTCACTGAGGCTGCAGTGGATGCTACTCCATCAAAATTTCAGGGAAGTTTCGTTTCTTTTGTTGTCATTGCCTTTTATTTTTTTGCTTTACGAACTATGGGGACATAGTCGAAATTAAGTGTGGGGGAGTGGTATTCTAATTATATATTTGTTGTTATTCTCTAAATCTTAATTAAATCTTAATGAAGTTCTATGGTTTGATCTTGATATGTCCTGTTGTGTCATGACTACCTATGATGATAATTACGACATTAAATCTATATATAATGGGATAAGATTGTTTGTGGAAACAATTTAGCAATGGAAGTATTTGACCTTATTTAGTTCATTCAAGTTTTAATAGTTTAGGATCTTCTACATCTTTTGAGTCGTGAAATTCGTTCTTTTGTCTAAATTGAATAATTCCTTACAAAAGAAACATATTTTGGTATAAAATTACATATGTATGCAATAAAAATAGTAATAATAATAAAATACTCCGCTGATCACTCAATTTTACACCACTAAGGGGTGTAGCTTAGCGGTTCGACACCATGCTAGCTTAACCAAAGGTCTCCAATTTGAGCCCTGGGAATGCAGCTGCTTTAATAGGGAGAGCTTACTCCTTAGTGGACCAATTGGCTCAAAGAATAAAATGGTGATTATGAGTAAACCTAGTAAAAAAAAAAAAATTACTTTGCTGATCACACAATTTTACACCACCAACAGGCGTAGTTTAGCGGTTCAAATGCAAATCATTCTACAATATCGATATTTATACATGATCGGTGAAATGATAAGAGAAAAATAGATAAGATGTTAAGCATTAAACCTCTTGTTCTATCGAGTCGATCATGTTGAGGAGCTGTGTGCTTCGATCCATCTTATCTGAAACAATTGGAGAAGAGAAAAATTGTTTTGCCGAGAGGAGAGAGATTGTTTCTCTTTTCCAATCAGCAGTGCTCACCAAAAGGGGTGGAGAGTTATAATGAGTTTAGTTTTTATAATAGATTGCCAATAATCAAGGTCATTTCTAGTGATTAAATATTTACATTATCAATATTGTATGCATTAATGAACTTGCATATTTTTGAATTTTATGTTCCGAATTTTGATTAATCTTGCCAATAGTTTTATATTTTTTAAAAAAGAAAACAAGAGTTTAATTTAATCGATTTTAATATTATATAAACAATAAAGATGGATTTTCTCTGTAACGGCCCCGGAAATATTAAAATGAAATGAGTATTTAAATATATCAAATGCGGAAGCGAGATCAAAATTTCAGTTAACATCCCTTACACGAAAAACCAAAAACGTACTTAAAATATAAAAGATTAAACTAACTAAGAGAGAAACTCGAAAATAAAACTATGAGTATGACTACAGAGTCTCTAGGCATCCCCTTCGTCGTCCTCCTGCGGAACGGGCTCGGGAACCATGTCTTCCTGATCTGAAATGGTTAAATAAGAAGTGAGCTACACTAGCCCAGTAAGAACATCACGATATCTCACCGTCACGGAGGTAAAGGTGGGTAGAAAAACACAAAAAGACCAATGGAGCATAATTTACAATAAACTCGTTTATTAACATGAAAACCTTCACCATCCACTTACCTCGGTGGAATTTATGAAAACAATATAAGAAAAATAATAACATTATCATAATCATGGAATAATATAAGCTGTAAAACATAACACTTATCACGCCTCTTGTAATTCAATCATTGTACAACATATCTTTTTCTCATTTACCAGCCTACTAGTATCCGTGGGGGTCCATAGGGGTTCCGCTACCCGTTAACCTTTAACATTCATAATCAGTTTCCAGGGCCGTCCCCATACCCCGTCCGGTATGGGCGCCAAAACCATAAGATCTCCATACCCCGTCCGGCATGTCAGACCCCAATCCCGGTAGGGTTCCCTACGGACCCGGTCCGTCCACCATCTCCCAGGATATCTAGTCAGGCTAACCCCATCATACAATTATCAGTCTACACAATCTTTCATTTTCATTTTCCTCAATAAGCATCATCAATTCACATTTAAAAAAGCAAATCGTAATTCATGCCAAACAGACAACATACAGTATCAGTTCTTCAGTCTTTCAACCCATAATTAATAAAACAGTAATATATGCACTGGAAACTATAAAATGAACACATCAAACCTCATAATGCATTTAAAGCTGTAAAACAGGCCAAATAACAGTAAATTATCAATCACACTAGATTCAGGCTCCATTAGCAACCTTAAGCAATTTCACACATGCGTTAATTCAAGAAATACCGTTTTATCATTTTTAACTTTAATACCGTGATAGGAAATAGGGTGAGGGGTCCTTACTTGTTTTCGGGATCCGAATACGATTCACAGTGCGCCTGCAGGCCGTCCCTAATTTTCCTTGAATTTTTCCCGGGGAACTGAAACACACTAACAGTACCTGCACGTGTTCCAAAAAAAATCCAAATTAGGCCCAGGGCCCCTTTCAGACCAAATCGCAACTCCGGCACGGCGGCTCCGCCGTGCTCCGGCGACGGCACCACCGCTGGCGGCGGCGAGTCGCCTCGGGTTGGCTATTTTTGGCCGTTTTCGACCGAATTCGGCCACACTCGCATTGGTCCTTGTCAGAAAACAACCCTAGGGCCCTCGGGGGGCCAAAAATCACGGAAAAGCGGAGCTTACTGGCGGCGGCGCTCTCGGGTACGGCGGCTCTCCGGCGAGGTTCGTGTTTTGGTGATTCGGCTTCGGTCAACCTGTAGAGAAAAGAATGGTGATCACGGTGATATAAAAATTGCATCGAACGGAGGCCGGGAAGGACCTCGTCGGAGGCAAAAACCGAGAGGGGCGCGGCGGCGCCGCTGGGTTTCGGCCGCGTATTTCGGCCGTTTGGCCGGGATTTCGGCCTCAATTTGGCCATAGGAGGAATCAGCGGAGAAAAACGAGTCGGGGGTATGAAATTTACCGCGATCGGCGGTCAGGAATTTCCCCGGTGCGGCGGCGGGTGGCGGCGGTCGGCTAGGGTTTGTGGTCTGGTGTGGGGGTTCTATTTATAACCCCTTGCCTTTTGATCACAGCCGTTCATTTCGTTTTAATCTGGGCCGTTCGTTTTTGATTGAATCTGGGCCGTCCGTGCGATTGAATCTGGGCCGTCCGATCGCGCCCACGCGGATCGCCAACGTGGCTCCTTTCGGAGTGACGCAGTCTTGCCACGTGGCAGGCCCCGGTTGGCCGGGACTGCTGACCGGGCCTGCTGACGTGGCTGCTGACGTGGCCCCCCTTTTTTTTTTTTTTTTTTTTTTTTTTTTTTCCTCCTTTCCGGGTGCTACAACTCTCCCCCCCATAAAGAAATTTGGTCCCCAAATTTGCCTCATTACTCTTGATCAAACAGATGAGGATATTGGGCCCTAAATTCTGATTCCAGCTCCCAAGTCGCCTCCCTAGGCGTGTGGTTCTGCCACAAGACTTTTACAAATGATATTTCCCGGTTACGGAGTATTCTGCTTTCTCGGTCCGTGATACTGACCGGTACTTCTTCATAAGACAAGTCCTCTCGGAGTGAAAGCGGTTCATGAGCCACGACATGAGAAGGGTCCGGATTGTACTTGCGCAGCATAGATACATGAAACACATTGTGAACCCGGGAGAGCTCAGGGGGCAGTGCAAGTCTGTAGGCAGTGGTACCAATCTTGTCTAAGATTTCAAAGGGTCCAATGTATCTGGGGTTTAATTTTCCCCTTCTGCCGAACCTACTAATTCCCTTGAAGGGGGTGACTTTAAGAAACACCCGGTCACCTTTCTCAAAGGCCAGGTCTCTCCTCCGGGTATCAGCATAGCTCTTCTGCCTACTCTGAGCTGTCTGGATGTTCTTCTTGATCTTAACTATCTTGGACGTGGTTTCTTCCACCAAATCCGGGCCAAACAATCTTCTATCGCCCACTTCCTCCCAACAAATCGGTGACCTGCACGGACGCCCGTATAGCGCCTCGTATGGGGCCATGCCGATGCTTGTTTGGTAACTGTTGTTGTAGGCAAACTCTATCAGGGGTAGATGGTCGTCCCAATGGCCTCCGGAGTCAAGGACACAAGCTCGGAGCATATCCTCCAGCGTACGGATTGTCCTCTCTGATTGTCCATCGGTTTGGGGGTGGAAGGCAGTACTAAGGGACAGCTTTGTTCCCATAGCTTGCTGGAAACTATTCCAGAACCGAGAAGTGAATCTGGGATCCCTGTCGGATACCACTGTTACTGGGACCCCATGCAGTCTGACTATTTCCCGGACATACATTCTTGCCAACTTGTCCAACGAATCAGTCATTCTGATGGCCAGGAAGTGGGAAGACTTAGTGAGTCGGTCAACAATTACCCATATGGCATCGTGTCCCGATCGTGCCTTGGGTAGTCCCGATACGAAGTCCATGGTGATGTGTTCCCACTTCCATTCTGGAATCGGTAAAGGCTGAAGCAACCCCCCTGGGCGTTGATGTTCTGCTTTGACCTGCTGACATACCAAGCACTTAGATACAAAGTCGGCTATATCTCTCTTCATCCCATTCCACCAGAATCGGGGTCGCATAGTTTGGTACATTTTTGTACTTCCTGGATGCATGGCAAACCTTGAACTATGGGACTCTGTCATGATGTCTCTTTTTAATTCATTGTCGTCTGGGACACACATTCTGTCCTTGAAACGAATCAATCCGTCGGCAGAGATCTGAAATTCTGAGTTCACTCCCTGTTCTGCATCCTTCTTGCGGTTTACTAGGGCGGGGTCGATTGACTGGGCTTCCTTTATTCTTTGGATTAACTCGGGTTGGACTGCTAGGTGGCTCAAACATGTGGCCCTCTTCAGATCTTGCAGTCGAACCTGCTGCGTAGCCCCAATGGACCTGCATTCCGAAACCATCAGATGGGCTAGGGTGCCTGCACTCTTCCTACTGAGGGCATCGGCTACTACGTTGCCCTTACCTGGATGGTATAGGATGTCACAATCATAGTCCTTGAGGAGTTCCATCCACCTTCTCTGACGCATGTTGAGATCCTTCTGAGTGAAGATGTGCTTCAAGCTCTTATGATCGGTGTAGATCTGAAAGGTCTCTCCATACAAATAATGTCGCCAGATTTTCAAGGCGTGTATGATTGCGGCAAGCTCCAAGTCATGGGTAGGATAGTTCTTCTCATGATTCTTTAGCTGTCTAGACCCATATGCTATAACCTTTCCATGCTGCATCAGGACACAACCCAGGCCCAGATAGGAGGCATCACTATAAACTGTATACCCTCCTGATCCACTCGGTAGAGCCAGCACGGGTGCAGTAGTCAGTCGCTTCTTCAATTCGGAAAAACTCCTTTCGCAGTTCTCATTCCAATCAAACTTTGCATTCTTCTTTGTGAGTCGGGTTAGAGGGGCCGCTAGACTGGAGAACCCTTCGACAAACCGGCGGTAATAACCCGCCATCCCTAGGAAACTGCGAATTTCCTTAACTGTTGTCAGCCTTTCCCAACCAAGTACCGCTTCAACCTTTTCGGGGTTCACCGACACCCCTTCCTTCGATATAACATGTCCTAGGAAGGCGGTTTGCTCGAGCCAAAATCCACACTTGCTCAACTTTGCATACAACTTCTTTTCCCTGAGTACCTGGAGGACTTGGGCAAGATGATGAGCATGTTCTTCTCTACTTTTTGAGTAGACTAAGATATCATCGATGAACACGATGACAAATTTATCCAAAAACTCTCTGAAGATTCTGTTCATTAGATCCATAAAGATGGCCGGGGCGTTGGTTAGCCCAAACGGCATAACTAGGAACTCATAGTGTCCATACCTGGTTCGGAATGCCGTCTTGGGGATGTCTTCAGCTCTCACTTTCACCTGATGGTAACCTGATCGTAGATCTATTTTAGAAAAGACCTGTGCACCCTGCAACTGATCGAAAAGGTCATCAATCCGGGGGAGAGGGTACTTGTTTTTAATTGTTACCTTGTTTATCCTTCTATAATCAATACACAGTCTCAACGTTCCATCTCCTTTCTTTGCAAAAGTAACCCCGGCACCCCATGGGGAAATGCTGTGTCTAATGAAGCCACTGTTTTGTAGCTCAGTGATTTGTTTCCTTAGCTCTTCCATCTCGATGCGGCTCATTCGGTAAGGAGCTACCGAGATGGGTTGGGTTCCTGGCTGTAAGTCTATGGTGAACTCGACCTCTCTGTCCCCTGGTAGACCGGGCAGTTCATCCGGAAATACGTCTGGAAAGTCTCGGACGACTGGAATCTCTTGGATACAAACTTCCTTCTTGGGTTTACCTAGTTAGGGAAAATACAATATCAACGCACTGGGAATTAAGAAGAAAAGAATTTGTCATTAGGGAGAATCAGTACCGAATAATTTTATTAACTTGTAAATGGCTCCTCGTTGGGAGGATTAAATACAATCTTTTTATTAAAGCAGTCTATGGTGGCGTGATACGCCGCCAGCCAATCCATTCCTAGGATTACATCAAAATCCCCTGTGTCTAACCCTATCAGGTCTACCCTCAATTTCTTATCTGCTATCTCCACGGCACATGCCCTGTAGACAACCTCTCCTAGTAATGTCTCCCCCCCAGCGGTAGATACCAACAATAATGAATCAAGTCTATCAGGTGATACACAAATTTTGGAAGCAAGAACATGTGAAATAAAAGAATGTGATGCACCAGTATCAAACAAAATATGAGCAATGTGGCCAGAGATAGTATACATACCATGTACCACGTCCGGGTCTGCATCGGCATCCTTCTGGGTAAGGTTGTAAACTCTGCCCTGGATTGGAGGCCTCCCTTGATTCTGGTTCCTAGGGCACTCCCTTGCATAGTGCTGGGCACTGCCGCATATGCGACAGGTGTTGTTGAGGCGGTAGCAGGGTCGGTCCCCATGATCCCTGCCGCAGTACTGGCAGGTCTTCCCACGAGCTGCCCCCATAGCCTGAGGAGGGCCCTGAACGGCAGGCCTGGGTCTCTTACTGGGTTGGACAGGCATGGTAGGCGCTGGCCTGCGGAGCGGGGCTGAAGGTCGGGAACTTCCCGTTAGCTGACGGCGGGTGTCGAAGCTCCTTTCTATGATCTGCGCCTTTGCCAGGACTGCCGAATATGTCTCGAGCTCCATCACCAACAAGTGCTGTCTGATCGCCGGGCGGAGACCCCACTGGAATTTCCTGGCCTTTCGGCCCTCATCCAACAATGTCTCCGGGGCATGTCGGCCCAGCTCCAGGAACTTACGGGCATACTCCGACACTGTCATATTACCCTGGACCAACTGAGCAAATTCCATTTCCTTTAAATGTTGGATGTGTTTAGGGAGATACTCCGCATGGAAAGCCGCTAGGAACTGCTCCCAAGTAACTGGTACAGGCAGGGTGGCCCGCTTGAGCTCCCACCAGCGTACTGCTTCCCCTACCAGCATGTAGGAGGCAATGGCAGCCCTCTGCTCAGGAATTACTCCCAAGGTCTCAAAGGCTCTCTCAGTCTCCGCCAGCCAGTATTGGGCCTCTTCGAAAGAGGATCCCCCTGAAAAAGTAGAAGGGTTCAGTCTCCTGTACCTCTCTATGAAGCCGGGGTCGATCAAGGAGGGAGCGGGGTCCCGAGGTAGAGGGACTGGGGCCGGCTGAGGGTGAACTGGGGGACCCTGTGGTGGCGCCTGCTGATGGGGTGGGGGCACTGGAATGTGCTGTGGCGGTACCTGTTGGTACTGTGGCTGTGGTACCAGGTCGTACCGCGGCTGTGGTGCCGGGTGGTACTGTGGAGGAACAGGCTCCTGCTGGGGTGGCTCGGGATCAGCCTGCTGTAACGGGGGCTCAATCTGCGCTAGCGGAGGAGGTCCGGGTAACTCCCTTCTCTCCTCTTGCCTTCGCTGGGCAGCTACGAGAGCTTCCACCATCTCATATAATCTGTCCAAATCCTCCCGAAGCGAATTATCTTGGGCCGCTCGGTTTAGTGGGGGCCTTCCTCTCCTCATTTCTGTGTACCTGCATTTACAAGGAATGGTTGAGTAACGACCAATCGGTGAGTATTTCTTTAAAGGACTATAGTTTAAGGGATGGGTCCGAGGAAATGCGGCTCTGATACCAACTGTAACGGCCCCGGAAATATTAAAATGAAATGAGTATTTAAATATATCAAATGCGGAAGCGAGATCAAAATTTCAGTTAACATCCCTTACACGAAAAACCAAAAATGTACTTAAAATATAAAAGATTAAACTAACTAAGAGAGAAACTCGAAAATAAAACTATGAGTATGACTACAGAGTCTCTAGGCATCCCCTTCGTCGTCCTCCTGCGGAACGGGCTCGGGAACCATGTCTTCCTGATCTGAAATGGTTAAATAAGGAGTGAGCTACACTAGCCCAGTAAGAACATCACGATATCTCACCGTCACGGAGGTAAAGGTGGGTAGAAAAACACAAAAAGACCAATGGAGCATAATTTACAATAAACTCGTTTATTAACATGAAAACCTTCACCATCCACTTACCTCGGTGGAATTTATGAAAATAATATAAGAAAAATAATAACATTATCATAATCATGGAATAATATAAGCTGTAAAACATAACACTTATCACGCCTCTTGTAATTCAATCATTGTACAACATATCTTTTTCTCATTTACCAGCCTACTAGTATCCGTGGGGGTCCATAGGGGTTCCGCTACCCGTTAACCTTTAACATTCATAATCAGTTTCCAGGGCCGTCCCCATACCCCGTCCGGTATGGGCACCAAAACCATGAACCTCAATACCCCGTCCGGTATGAGGGTGAAACGGGCCGTCCCCATACCCCGTCCGGTATGGGCGCCAAAACCATAAACCTCAATACCCCGTCCGGTATGAGGGTGAAACGGGCCGTCCCCATACCCCATCCGGTATGGGCACCAAAACCATAAGATCTCCATACCCCGTCCGGCATGTGAGACCCCAATCCCGGTAGGGTTCCCTACGGACCCGGTCCGTCCACCATCTCCCAGGATATCTAGTCAGGCTAACCCCATCATACAATTATCAGTCTACACAATCTTTCATTTTCATTTTCCTCAATAAGCATCATCAATTCACATTTAAAAAAGCAAATCGTAATTCATGCCAAACAGACAACATACAGTATCAGTTCTTCAGTCTTTCAACCCATAATTAATAAAACAGTAATATATGCACTCGAAACTATAAAATGAACACATCAAACCTCATAATGCATTTAAAGCTGTAAAACAGGCCAAATAACAATAAATTATCAATCACACTAGACTCGGGCTCCATTAGCAACCTTAAGCAATTTCACACATGCGTTAATTCAAGAAATACCGTTTTATCATTTTGAACTTTAATACCGTGATAGGAAATAGGGTGAGGGGTCCTTACTTGTTTTCGGGATCCCAATACGATTCACAGTGCGCCTGCAGGCCGTCCCTAATTTTCCCTGAATTTTTCCCGGGGAACTGAAACACAATAACAGTACCTGCACGTGTTCCAAAAAAAATCCAAATTAGGCCCAGGGCCCCTTTCGGACCAAATCGCAACTCCGGCACGGCGGCTCCGCCGCGCTCCGGCGACGGCGCCCCCGCTGGCGCCGGCGAGTCGCCTCGGGTTGGCTGTTTTCGGCCGTTTTCGGCCGAATTCGGCCACACTCGCATTGGTCCTTGTCAGAAAACAACCCTAGGGCCCTCGGGGGGCCAAAAATCACGGAAAAGCGGAGTTTACCGGCGGCGGCGCTCTCGGGTACGGCGGCTCTCCGGCGAGGTTCGTGTTTTGGTGATTCGGCTTCGGTCAACCTGTAGAGAAAAGAATGGTGATCACGGTGATATAAAAATTGCATCGAACGGAGGCCGGGAAGGACCTCGTCGGAGGCAAAAACCGAGAGGGGCGCGGCGGCGCCGCTGGGTTTCGGCCGCGTATTCCGGTCGTTTGGCCGGGATTTCGGCCTCAATTTGGCCATAGGAGGAATCAGCGGAGAAAAACGAGTCGGGGGTATGAAATTTACCTCGATCGGCGGTCGGAAATTTCCCCGGTGCGGCGGCGGGTGGCGGCGGTCGGCCTCTGGTTCGTCTTCTCCGGCGAGCGGCGGGCGGCTAGGGGTTTTGGTCTGGTGTGGGGGTTCTATTTATAACCCCTTTCCTTTTGATCACAGCCGTTCATTTCGTTTTAATCTGGGCCGTTCGTTTTTGATTGAATCTGGACCGTCCGTGCGATTGAATCTGGGCTGTCCGATCGCGCCCACGCGGATCGCCAACGTGGCTCCTTTCGGAGTGACGCGGTCTTGCCACGTGGCAGGCCCCGGTTGGCCGGGACTGCTGACCGGGCCTGCTGACGTGGCTGCTGACGTGGCCCCCCTTTTTTTTTTTTTTTTTTTTTTTTTTTTCTTTCCTCCTTTCCGGGTGCTACATTCTCAAAATAAATTACTTCAACTGATAAAAGACATTATATTGGCACCTTTGAGAACAATTAATTGCTGCTAAAAATTAGATAATAGATAATAGAATTTTACCAGGGAATTTATATTGTCATAAAAAGTCAAAATGTTGCAACATAAATTTGCGGCAAATAAAGGAAGCCATGTATCTATTTCATGCACAACCTGTCCATTTCTTTATTTGAAAAAAAAATAATTTAACTTTTATATTGACAAAAAGAAGTACAAAAGAAACCGAAATAAAATAGTTTATTTTTATGTTCTAAAATCTAAAAAAAATTCAATCTCCTCTATTGCAAGACATTAAAACTTCTCTCTCTTTGTTAGTTGCATCTCATTGCAGTCATCACCCATCATCTCTCGTTATTCATTGAAGTATCAGTTTTCTTGATCAGTCATTAAATATTATATTTTAAACAGTAAATATACATTACTTGATTCACTCATTTGTACTAGATTAAATTATTTATTGAAGTTAAACCATAATTTATTATTTGACTGAACTATAAATTTAGTCGTATTTCTTTCTAGTACTATGTAAGTCAGCAAATAATGAAAGTCAGCACAATAACATCCAATGCAACATTTACTTTTTCCTTTTTAAAAAACACATGGATAAAAACCATTCTGCTTAAGCAAGTGAACAAAAAACTAAGACTCGTGAACAACTATATATCTTTTAGAAGTCCTTACTATATCTTTGGCTATGTTATATACTATCTGATTACACATTTACATCCAATTAAGAATAAGAGAAACAAAATGTGGAATGAAAGTTACTTTTAAATGCAACTAAAAATTAGACAATAGACAACACAATTTTAGCAGCTGATAGATTTCTCACTAAAAGTCAAAATGCCACTAACTCAACATACAGCAAATAAAGGAAGAAACTTGTCCATTTCATGCACAACCTATCCATTTCTTTAATTGGAAAAAAAAAATTTATTTAACTTTTATATCAGCAAAAAGAAATACATAAAAAGCTGGAAATAAAATAGTTCATCTTTATGTACTCAAACCAAAAGAAAATTTAATCTCCTCTATTATAAGACATTAAAGCTTCTATCTATGCATTAGTTGCATCTCACTGCAATCGCCATTAATCACCTCTCATTATTTATTAAAGCATCAATTCCCTTGATCAATCATCAAATATTATGTTTTAAACAGTAAATATACGTCATTTTATTTATTCATTTGTATGAGATTAAATAATTCATTCAAGTTAAGTTCTACTTTATTATTTAATTGACCTACAAAATTAGTCATATTTCTTTCTAGTACCGTATTAGTTTATACAATGTAAGTCAATACAATAACATCCATTACAACATTTACTTTTTTTAAAGAAAAAATCATCCTCCATTACTAATAAAAACCATTTTGCTCAAGTAAGTCAACAAAAAAGTTAGGCTTATAAATAAATATATATCTTTCAATAGTCCTTACTACATCTTTAGCTAAGTTATGTACTATTCGATTAAACTTTTAAATCTAACTAAGAAGGAAAGAAACAAAATACAAAATGAAAGCTTAAACATCCTCAAGTAACAACCCAAACTTTAGAAAAATATTCATCAAGTATAAAATCTGTACCTGGTTCCTTTAAAAATGGCCCTATTATAGTTAAAAATTAGACAATAGACAATATAATTTTTAGCTGTTGATTTAGACTATCACAAAAGTTGAAATGTTGCTAGGTAATATATGACAAATAGAGGAATTCATGTGTCTATTTCGTATCCACCCTATCTATTTCTTTACTTGAAAAAAAAAAAGTTGTTTAACTTTTATATCAACGAAAAGGAGTACCAAAAAATAAAAATAAAAATAAAATAGTTCATCTTTGTCTTAAAACCTAAAGAAAATGTGATCTACTTTGTTGCAAGATACCAAAGCTTTTATTTTTGTGTTGGTTGCATTTCATTGTAGTCACCATCAATTGCCTCTCATTATTCTCTGAAGTGTTAATTCTCATAATTGGTCGTTAAATACTATATTTTAAATAATAAATATACATCATTCGATTCACTTATTTATTATAATATTAAATAATTCATTCAAATTAGGTTCTATTTTATTATTTGATAGAATTATAAATTTAATAGTATCTATTTTTAATACTGAATCAACTTATACAATAGCACCTAATATAACATTATTCTTTTAAGATAAAATCATTATTCATTAACAATAAAAATCATCATGCTCAAGTAAATGACCGAAACCATCATGCTCAAGTAGGTGAAGCAAAAACTGAGGAGGTTCATGAACAATTATCTATCTTTTAGAAGTCCTTACTCATATCCAGCTAAGCTATGTATTATTCTTATTATACTTTTGAATCCAACTAAGAAAGGAAACAAAATGCAAAATGAAAGCTTAAACATCCTCAAGTATAAACCTAAACTCAGAGAAATATTCATGAAGTATAAAATTTATACTTCGTACAAAATTTACCATATAACTAAGTAAAACAAAATCTAAACTAAATTAAATTTTAGGACAAAAAATTTGTATCTTAGTACAACATAACATTAAGAAAAAAAAAAGACTAAAACCTTAAGATTTAGATGTAACACTGTAGTTTTAGAGCTTTATTAAGACATAATACATGCTCAAAATCTCATAGTTATCTTAAGATAGGTCTAGAACACAAGAACAATTTTAAAACCCTACACAACCTTTTGGAAAATTTATCTTGTAACCTTATAGGTATCTTAAAATAGCTCTAAAAGCCAAAAGTTTCCTTATCCTTAACTACCCTTGAACCTTAACATTGTTTATCCCAAATTCTATAAGCAGTAATGAAGCACTACAAAAGGACCAATGAGTTGTCCTGCTTGATATTATCAGGACCTTGATGCAATAAATTTCGGTTTTATCCAAGTAATACCTTAAAAGAGTATTACTACCTCTTATACAACATATTATAGAAATTAATATTACTTTTAGACAGTTAAGTAAAGACATTAATTAAGAACAATTGAAAATGTTATATCATTTGTTAGACAAAATGGTCCAATAAATCCTTAATTATATATTTTTATAAATATTGAACCTTTCAACATGAATTTCATTAAAATTTCTTGCTCCAATGTATAGATTAATTAAATCTCACTTCTCTTTAGATATTAAAATTTGATATATATAAAAAAAACATATATGATGTAAATTAAAGAATAAATGTCTTGCTTCCTAGTAACACTGTAACGGCCCCGAAATTTTAAATGAAGATGTATGTATTAAAAATCTCAAATGCGGAAGCGTAATAAGAATTTTGATTAACATCCCTTACACAATAACCAAAAACATACTCAAAACATGAAAGAATAAGCTAATTAAAAGAGATACTCGAAATAAAAACTATAAATAGAGCTATAAAATCCTTAGGCGTTTAACTCGCCGTCTTCCTACGGAACAGGCTCGGGAACCACGTCTTCCTGATCTGAAATGGTTAAGTAAGGAATGAGCTACACTAACCCAGTAAAGACATCACACTATCTCACTACCATAGGAGTAAAGGTTGGTAGAAAACAAAAACAACCAATGGAGCATAATTTATAACAAACTCATTTATTAACATAAAAACCTTTACTGTCCACTTACCTCGATGAGATTCATAAAAATAACCTATGAAAATAATAACATGATAATCATCATAAAATCATATACACTTTGTAACAGGACACATGTCCTACTTTTGCACTTCAATAATCAAACAATAAATTTCCTCTGTTACCAGCCTACTAGTATCCATGGGGATCCATAGGGGGTCACCGCTACACGTGAACCATTAACATTAATAACCTGATTCCAGGGCCGTCCCCATACCCCATCCGGTATGGGTGCCAAGACCATAAACCTCGATACCCTGTCCGGTATGAGGGTGAAACAGCCGTCCCCATACCCCGTCCGGTATGGGTGCCAAAACACATAAGGTCTCCATACCCCGTCCGGTATGAGAGACCACATTCCCGGTAGGGTTCCCTACAGACCCGGTCCGTCCACCATCTCCCAGGATATCTAGTCAGACTGTCCACATTATCCACTCATCAATTCACATAACCTTTTTGCCCTTTTCCTTGGTCTCAATCATCCAATCATACACAAACATGTAAACCAGTGATTGACACCAAATAAGACAACACAGTATCGGGTTCACCGTAATACCAACCATAATAAAAGAAACCATGATTCATGCATATGAGACCATAAAATAATTACATCAAATATCATACTGTATTCAATTGGACTAATTTCCAGGTTTATGCACAACCCTTCAATGCATCATCTAGGGGCAACCAAACGAGTATTGCGTTATATGGCTGGAACACTTGATTATGGGTTGTGGTATGAGAAAATATCATATTTCAGACTGGCTGGGTTAAGTGAAAGTGATTGGGCTGGTTGCTTGGAGGATAGAAAGAGCAGTTCAGGTTACATATTCAATCTCGGATTAGTAGCTATTGCCTGGAGCTCAAAAAAACAAGCTACAACAGCTCTGTCTTCATCAGAAGCAGAATATGCAGCTGCAGTGACATAAGCTTATCAAGCAGTATGGTTCAGAAGAATTTTGGTAGATCTCAGTCAAGAGAAAAATGAAGAAACTACTATTTATTATGACAACAAAACAATAATTGTTATGTCCAAGAATCCAGTCTATCATGGGAGAATAAAGCATGTTGATATTCAAGTTCACTTCATCCGTCATCTTGTGGTAGATGGGTCAATTAAATTACAATATTGCAATACCAATGAGTAGGTAGCTGATATTTTTTCAAAATCTCTCCTACGACAAGCATGTCTACTTGAGAAATCTGCTTGGTTTTTGCAACTTTGAATCAATGGGGAGTATTGAAGACTAATTCAATATTGACAGCTGGATATTTGACTGAATTTTTGATTTATCTCCTAAAATTTCTGATGTTTTGTCAGTAGTGATAGAATTTGAGTGGCAAATTATTCTACTATTTTTTTTGTTTTTAGTTGAGTTGTAAAGCCTATTTAAAAGACATTTCTAGTTGCTGAATATATCATCCCATTGCACTTAAAATTCCAGCAACAGTTCATACCCATTAAATGTTTTGATTAATATTTTTATTTTCCTACTGCTTTCATTTCTTGTCTATTATATTTTTCTTTGCTGTTGTAGTAAATTTGCAGCAAGTCTGAGTTCAACAAAGCTCTCTTCTCCAAAACTGCCAACATTCCTTCATTATTGCTTTATTTTATAAAACATCAACAAGGTGCCATATCCAATATGGATTCAAGCATGACAACTCAGGAAACTTATCCCTAAATATAACTGCTACAAAGGGTTCTTTGGGACAATGAATAAAACATTAGCTGCAGAGAGAATATTTAAGCATAACAAACTAACCTGCCATAGCAAAGTTGGCCAAGAACCACCATTGTGGTAAGACCAAGGCCTACATCAGAAGGAAATGTAATGAGAAAGGCTGACGATAATGAAGAAATAAATCATAAATAAATAATACAAGAGCATATATCTTGCATGTTCTTAGGATCACTACCAGTGATTATTTGCCACTCTTGACCTTCAAGAGTGGGATAACATATCTTGAATGCATGTCTGCTACCAAATCTGCCCGTTTCGCTTCAATAAGATCCAGCATGGCATGTGACTGGTTAGCTGTTGCCAGACTGCTTACAACAAACCGCATGTTTCCTAGAGAAAAAAATCAGAAATCCATATGTGCTAGCTGTAAGTTTCCAATTAGATAACCTCCTTTATTGGGCATCCATTCCACCAACCAATGAGAAATTTTATATGGGTAAATATTGAACTTATTAATTGCATCATATGAGTACTCCTCAGTCTTTTAATGATAAATCTCATTCAGTTTTCGCAAATCAATCCAATAATACTTACTGATGTGGAATGAAAGAGCAAGTAGGCGATTATTCAGTGCCAAGATAGGATCAGCTGATCCATCTTCTAGAGTAAGTATTTCATGTGCACAAAGTAAGGCAGAATAAAATAGTGCCTACAAGGAAAAAAAAGGGATTAACTGGAGATACCATAAGAAAAGAAGGTAAACAAATAAGATCTCTCTGTTACCAACTTATAAATTTAAATAATGGCCGATTCATATAGGCTAGTGAGTCAGATCATAATCTGCTGTTTCCACCAATATGTTACAAACATACTTAATGAAGAAACCAGATCTCCATGGTGTCAAATATGTAAGCTATGAACTATCTCAAAAATATATGCTATAAACTATACAATCTCCACCATTCTGGGGAGTTGCATCATTCGAAAATAACCAAAAATACAATGAGTAACAATTCCAATAGTTGAACATTTTCTGAATCGACCAGACTGGAATCATATACTTATTACACCTGCCAGAAACTCACTTGAGAAGCACCAAGATATGATATCAGTTTAACTCAAGCTTGTCAAGTACTTAATCCTAGCTTTATTTTTAAACTTCCACTGTTATTTCCCAAAATGATTTAGTTTTATAATTTCACTTCCAGCACAGTTGCTGGAACAAGCTCTTATTACATCATGTGCTAAATTATTTTGTACCCCCACTCTTTTGCTATAAAAGTCACAAGCTCCAAAAAATCAAAAACTGAATACCAAATGTCCATTAGCATTTCAAATGAACCATAAAGACAATTTTTCCCTTGCTTGAAATAAACAATTGACAGGCACATATGGCTATTCAAACAACTGTAAGAACAAAAAAATGAATATGCCTTGATGAT
Organism: Carica papaya; assembly: GCF_054855325.1. Lineage (NCBI taxonomy): Eukaryota > Viridiplantae > Streptophyta > Magnoliopsida > Brassicales > Caricaceae > Carica > Carica papaya. The sequence goes on from NC_142317.1 coordinate 18,727,729, forward strand.
TCCTCATTCCACATACTAATTCTATATTCTAAATTAAAAAAATACTACTTCAATACCAGGAGAACTAATCACCTCGATTTTGAGAGGATGACCATGAATTCCAATCGTGCAAAAACCATCAGTCACCAATAATGTAGCAAACATGTTAAAACCATAAGCAAGACAAAGCTTCAATATCATTTTAATTCCAGTTTGCACGTCAACTCTCTCTTGAATAGATAGATCAACAGAGCACTTTCCATATGCACGCAATCCACCATAAACCTACAAAAGAAGTAGAGGTAAAAGGAATTATGAAAAAGGAAAAAAAAGTAAAAACTCGTCATGATAAATAAACACAATTCATATGTCATATTCTGAACAACTTCTGGCATGATATAAAGTTTGCCGCATACCAGAATAGACTGGTGCAACAATGCTAATTGCTACCTCTCCAAAGTAAGGATCCAATGCTTCTTCTATAGCAGAATCATCACAATCCAAGGGAACAGTTTGCACCATGAAACTAGTTGGCATCAACCCTGATAAGGGCTCTAACAGTCCATCATTTGTCGCAGCTCTGTAAAGAAAGTCAAAAACAAAATACATATCAATTATGTTTGAGGTGAGCAAGAGACTAGGATATAATTTATCGGATGGTCATGGCCCCACTAGGGATCGCTCATGCACAGATTTACCTAGTACTCAAAGTATTTTCTAAATTACATCACTGCATGGGTTTTTTAGGTGCCAATAGTCACATTCTCACAACTATGAAACAAGTAGTCAATTTTATTCACAATATAGTTACATATCAAGAAGATTCATTAACATGATCATAATCTTGTAAAAATATTATAGAAAAGGCACATATTGTCCTGTGTACATTCAACCACACATAAAAACCAGTTACTAAGAATTTATGGAATTATCTTGATAGCCAGATTTGAAAGTGAACTCATTGATAGAGGTTTAACTATGTGGACTACTTATGAACAAATTAGATGGATGCTTATTTGAAAAAATACATTTCTCTTATATGATATTTTTTTCATAATCAAAAAGTGCCTAATCAGTAGAGGGATTTCTTGGAAAAGCCCAGCTGAGATATGAACAACAAAAAGAAAGATGCATATCACGTGTATATGTTGCACTTCTTAATTTACAGAAACAAGCAAAAAAGTGTTTTAGTCCAAACTGCTATTTGCAAATGATTAATTGCCAGAATAAAAAGCAAATTCCATTATTTAACATCCCCAAATTCCAGAACACTTAGTTTGTATCCCCTATTATTTAATTTAGTTCATTAGCACTATCCACAAACCATGCTCCATTTCTGTCGGTAGTTGTTCCCCTAAACTTTTCATCATGTTGTAATTTGTAGCTTAGAAGCTGGAACCTGTTTGTTGTTTTATTCCTATGCAATCCACTTCCTAACCCCTTAACTAGTTGGGATCCCATGAAACCTAGTGGCATAGTAGGACACATGAAAAATTGTTTATACCTCTGTGCCCTTTTTTTCAAAAAATTTACAACTCATTTAGGATGAAATCTTGAATCCAATTTGCTAAAACATGGATCAGAATTAAAAGGACTGGGAATAGTTCCAGATAAAACGGGCAAAACTGCCCCAGAAGCTCCCATAGACATAATGCTAATCAAATAATTATAACCTCTCAAACCTCAAACCCTTATTTGATCAAACTGCACCCAAGAGATTCCTGACCCGATCGAAAAAACATCTTCCTCCACTTTGATTTCAAGAATGATTAACTTTAAATCAAAAAACAAGCAAAATGAACAAATCAAGGCATTAGATTCACTGCAAGTATTTTAGTGAAAACTTTCAACTAAATTAGACATTCAGCCCAAAAGCCCAAAATTCAACAATAAAAAAGAAAATAAACTTTGACACTCAAGGAAGACTAATGAAATTGTAACACCCCGTTCATCGTTGTGATTAATTAATTTGAAAAACCATATTTATCCTCGTCTTTAGGACGCATTGAACTCATTTAATTTACTCTGCAAATTACTATCGTAATTCGTGAATTTTGTAGAATTTAATTTAATTTTATTTAATTTTATCTTAATTACTTCTATTTTTATTTAAGTACATTTAATTTAATTTTATTTTATTTAGTACAAAAAAAAGAAAAAAATGAAATTTGTGAAAAGCAACAAAACGGGAAAAATCCCATGGAAAAATCCTGCGGGGAAGGGAGCTACCTGCGCGGGCGCCTGCGCACTGTACGCGCGCATGTGCACAGTGGGGCAGGACGTGTGCACAGCGCATATGTCCCATCCACATGCGCGGTGCGGGGTCAAACCCTGCACGCATCTTATCACGCGCAGGCGAGCCCTCCGTACGTCACCTCGCATGTCGTCCGCGCAACAGGCTTGCGCAAATAGGCAACTATGCGCCTAGGGCCTACAGGCAATAGGCCTGCACACGAGGAGGCTAGCTTCTACGTACGCGGCAAGAGGGTCGTGCGCCAATAGGTTAGCTTACAGCGCACTAGGCGGGCCATTGCCACCTCAGGCAGTGGGCCGCCAGCAAAGGAGACTCTCGTCCCTCGTTTTTCATGTCGAGCATCTTTTTCCTCTCTCTCTTCACCGAATTTCACCATTTGGCATGAATCTGATGGTTCCTAATTTCTATAAATAGGGCCTTCCCTTCTCATTCTTCCACAAACTTCCATTCTTCTATTTTTCAAGAATTAGAGAGAGAATAATCTAGAGAGAGAAGGAGAAAAATAAAGAAGAATGGTGTAGAAGAAATTATCAAGGTTTCGTTAAGGAATTTAGTATTTCTTTAAACATCTTAAGAAATATTTTTAGATAAAAAAATTATTAAATATAATAATTTTGATTTTTCCTGTTTTGCATGTTTTTATGTTCATAGGTCTAATAAGTTGAACTATTCTTAATTTCAAGCATGTTATTTGATTTATAAACACTTGATGATTTGCATATAATAATCTGAAGTCAGTGTTGTTACCTAGAAAATAAAAAAAAAGAAAAAAAAGAAAAAAAAATGTGGAATGAAGAATGAATTATTTGAAGTATGTATCTGTATTGACATGTATAATGCATCAAGTGTCTCATTAGGTTTTTTATCTCTGAGAGGTATCTGTTTCCCTAACCCCATTTAGGGTATCTGTTTTTCCCTCCCTCATCTGGTCTGGAAAGACATAAGAGGACTGCTCCCTATGGATGATGGCGTACCCTTCGATGAGAGTGGTGACACAAATATCTGTTAGGGGTCACCTTTGGCTAAGTACTATCATGACTATAGAATATATGATAGGGTCACTATGGTCGGTACGGCTGTAGTCATAGATCGTATCATGGTTTGACAAGCTGGAAATGTGCCTGAGCAAATTGTTGTTATCTATATATGATCTGGTCATTCCACATGGGTAGTTAAAAATCTCTATCTGCCTTCAGAAATGAAAATTGTAACAAAATCAAAAACCATGACACAAAAATCTGAGCATTTCATGATTTATTTGATTTTCTCTATTATTTGGTCTGATGTGTGTTTGTTTTGCTTCTATCAACGTGCAGTTTTCTCTAATAAATAAATTATTTTCATAATGTAAGATAGGTCTACAAAGTAGCCAAATGATAAGCATTTATGTTAGAATAATTTACTTTTAAAACCTTGCGATATTATTTAAATACTTCTTTCCTTACTAAGTATATGAAACTCACTCTTTCTATGCCCCTCCCCCTCCCCCCCGATGAGGAAGAAATTGAGGAACTGCCTGGTGACCTACCTATTGAGGTTTATGAGGATCCTGTGGATCCAGAAAACTTGAGTGCATGATCATTCTCGCACTCTGATGAGTCCAATAGCATAGTGAAAGAAGTGGCCCTCATTTGTATTTTGACTTTATATTTTGTAGCCATTTCTAACCTCAGTTATATATATGTAAATGGAACTCATATATATTGTAAGGGATTTGTATTAATTTATTCCGCTGCATAAAATTTTATCATGCACTCGTAATCCTGTTTCTGTATCTGATACCCATTGCCTCAAGTAGCATTTGGTATGTCACAGAAATGATGCTACAAATATATGTAATACATCAATTCTTCCCCTTTATTTTTAGGAACCAAAGAAGAATTATCTTCTAATACCCAAAAGTCAGATAATAGGAGTACTCAAACGGTGAGAAAAACTCATCAAAAGCCAAAAGCTGATGATTACGAGACAGCGATGCAAATTTTTTGTAAAAAACAACAAAAAGCATCCAAATAACCAGTCAATTCATGATAGAACTTAACAAAAGTCCTACTAATTGGACCATTCATAAATCAAGGATTCCGAAAGAAGAAAAAAAATATCATAGCTTAAATCCAAACCCAGATGAAGTGATATTAAAAATGAACATACTCTAAAACTAAATCGAGAAAATAAAAGAAAAAAAGTGCATACCTTACATGAAATAAAAAGTGGGTTTGTATCGAAGCAATGTTTGAGAGTAGAAAAATCTGGAAAAAGAGAAGACAATGTCGTGTGGTTTCAATATCTCCACAAAACCAATAATAATGTAATTGTATATATCATATTTAGTTTTGTTTTGGATAATTGTGGATCATTATAAATAAATAAGAAATTATATGAAAATTCCACTTGCTCTTTTTTTCTCATCTTGTCCCTTTGTTTTATTTATTCATTTCATTTGATTATTTTTTAATTCTATATCTAAATTTTCTCTTATTTTTCTACTATCTTTTCTTTTTCTCTCTGCTTTTTCTTTTCTCTGAATCACATGGCTAATGATAAGTAAAGTGGATGTGCAAACGAAGGAGATATCTTATAGTGAGGACAAGCACACTATAAAGGAGTACCAAAAAAAAGTTGTTTAACTTTTGTATCAACAAAAAGGAGTACAAAAAAAAATTAAAAATAAAATAGTTCATCTTTGTCTGTTGCAAATCTTTTTATTGGTTACATTTCATTGTAGTCACTATCAATCGCCTCTAATTATTCATTGAAGAGTTAATTCTCATAATTGGTCATCAAATACTATATTTTAAACAATAAATATACATCATTCAATTCACTTATTTATCATAAAATTAAATAATTCATTCAAATTAAGTTCTACTTTATTATTTGATTGAAATATAAATTTAATAGTATTTGTTTTTGGCACTGAATCAACTATGATTTTTTTTTAAGGAAAAATCATTATTCATTAACAATAAAAAACATCATGCTCAAGTAAGAGACCAAAACTATCATTCTCAAGTAAGTGAAGCAAAAACTGAGGTTCATGAACAATTATCTATCTTTCAGAAGTCCTTACTCATCTCTAGCTAAGCTATGCATTATTCATATAATACTTTTGAATCCAACTCAAAAGAAAGGAAACAAAATGCAGAATGTAAGCTTAAACATCCTCAAGTAATAACCTAAACTCAAAGAAATATTCATCAAGTATAAAATTTGTACTAGGTACAAAATTTGCCATATAACTAAGTAAAATAAAATCTATACTAAATTAAATTTTAGGACAAAAAATTTATATCTTAGTGCGACATAACATTAAAAAAAAGAGAAAAGACTAAAACCTTTAGATTTAGATGTAACACCGCAGTTGTAGAGCTTTAGTAAGACCTAATACATGCTCGACACCTCATAATTATTTTAAGATATGTCTAGAACACTAGAACAATTTTAAAACCCTACACAACCTTTTGGCAAAGCTATCTTGTAACCTCATAGGTATCTTAAAATAACTCTAGAAGCCAAAAGTTTCCTTATCCTCAACTACCCTTGAGCCTTAGCATTGTTTATCCTAAATTAGCTAAGCAATCCTAAAGCACCACACAAGGACCCATGAGTTTCCATCTTAATTTAAACGAGTGCGCTTGCACTTACGAGGGGTAGTGTTTGTTTCCAACTGCATCAGCGTACATACCCCATTTAGTGAAAAATAATAATAATAACAATAAAGATTTTAAAATCAAAATCTACAATGTTTAATATTTTTAAAAAATAGTTTTAATTTTTATTAAAATGTAAACTTACATCTTCGTGAAACTTAAACTCGTAAATCTTATATAAAACACAAAAGTTTTAACTACTGCCATATTTTTATAATTCATTATAATTATTAATAGCTATAATTATGTAGCTGGCAAAATAGATTTTCAATTAAGTAAAACAAATACTGTATAAGTCTATAAATTTAAATTGAGTTAAAATTTTTACAAAATCCATAAGAGAAAAATATATATATGAAAATAAAATTTTGCAAAATATATAAAATAAAATATTACCTCAAGAAGGATTTTATTTTTTCCTTCACCAATGTGAATTAATTTTGATTGCATCCAATGCTACTACACACCTTTTAAAAAAAAAAATTAAAAAAATTTAGAAAAAAACACAAAAAAGAGATATGTTAATTGATTTATGACGTCAATTATGGATGAAAGCTTACCTTTCCTTGCTCTTTTCATCAGATGCTTTGATGAATTCCTCACATTTTAATGCCATTCAACAAGCACTAAGACTGCAATTAAAATCAGCTAATATTTTTTAAAATAAAAATTGTGTAAATCTATTGATTAAGTTATATACATCAATCATAACGCAATTCAAATAATCTTCAAGTAAGAATACACACAAAAGTATACTTTCAGTCGAGATTAATTAGGCAATATACACTAATTGCATTTCAATACAAGTAACTTTCAAATGATAGAACAAACAAAAGTATAATTTGACTCGAACTTAGGACCTCTTGTAGAAAACGAAATGTCTCAACTATTAAACTAATTAGTTTATTAATTAAGTATACACATATACCAATCAAATATAAATAGATATTTGGTTAATTAAATTATTAACTATTTATCTACTAGGTGGATGTCTATGTACTTTTATCCTTATCTATAAGAGTATGAGTTCAAATCAGATTATAAATCTCATGATATATCATCTAACTATTAAAATGTATGAATTTTTACAAACAAAAATTTTACTTGAGAATTTTTATTATTAAATACATATTATAAGATTAATAATAACAAACATAAATACTCTAAATTAAAGAGTTTTGAGCTTTGATGATTAGTATTAATTATATACCCTGAGGAGGCTTCTTTGATCTTGAAGCAAAGTTTACAAATCTTAGGAAAATCTACATTAGATACTTTGTCCCTGCAAATTAAGAGAAGAAGACTAAATAATTAAAAACCATTAACTAATCAAACGTGGTTAATGACTACTTAGATCTATATCATGATATATGTTATGTACACATACAAAGCTTTAGCCATTTCTGATAACGTGATTTTCAATTCAGCTACGAAGGTGGAGAGCAGATCAGAGAAATAATTAGGACTGCAACCAGGTACTCCTTTCATTTCATATACTATTCCAAAAAAGAGATCGACCATGCCCTTTAAAGAAAATCAAATGCAAATCAATCAACAATATGGATATATATACATGATCGATAAATAAATAAGAGAAAAATAGATAAGATGTTAAGCATTAAATCTCTTGTTCTATCAAATGGATCATGTCGAGGAGCTGTGTGCTTTGATCCATCCTATTCGAAACTATTGGAGAAGAGAAATATGGTTTTGTCATATGGTTTTGTCGAGAGGGATATTGTTTTCTTTTTTCGAATCTGCAGTGCTCACAAAAGCAGTGGAGAGTTATAATGAGTTTAGTATTTATAATAGATTGCTAATAATCTAGGTCATTTCTAGTGATTAATTTTTAGGTTACCAATATTGTATGCATTAATAAACTTGGATATTTTTGAATTTTGAGTTACGAGTTTTGATCAATCTTGCCAACATTTTTATGAAAAAAGTAATTTTTTTTATAAAAAACAAGAGTTTAATTTAATCCATTTTAATATTATATAAAAAACAAAGATGGTTTTTTTCCAAATAAACTACTTCAACTGATAAAAGGCATTATATTGACAACTTTGTGAACAGTTAATTGCTGTTGAAAATTAGACAATAAACGATGAAATTTTACCAGTTAATTTATATTGTCATAAAAAGTAAAAATGCCGCAACGTAAATTTGTGGCAAATAAAGGAAGCCGCTTATCAATTTCATGCACAACCTGTCCATTTCTTTATTTGAAAAAGAAAATTATTTAACATTTATATTGACAAAAAGAAGTATAAAAGAAACTGGAAATAAAATAGTTTTTCTTTGTGTTCTATAATCTAAAGAAAATTCAATCTCCTCTTTTGCAAGACACCAAAACTTCTCTCTCTATTAGTTGTATCTCATTATAGTCATCACCCATCACCTCTCGTTATTCATTAAAGTATAGTTTTTCTTATCAGTCATTAAATATTATATTTTAAATGGTAAATATACGTTACTTGATTCCCTCATTTGTATGAGATTAAATTATTTATTTAAGTTAAATCATACTTTATTATTTGACTGAACCACAAATTTAGTCGTATTTCTTTCTGGTACTATATAAGATAGCAAACAATGTAAGTTAGTACAATAACATCCAATACGGCATTTACTTTTTACTTTTTTAAAAAAATCATGGATAAAAACCATTCTACTTAAGCAAGTGAACAAAAAACTAAGACTCATGAATAATTATATATCTTTTAGAAGTCCTTACTACATCCCTGGCTATGTTATATACTATCTGATTACATATTTACATCCAATTAAAAAGAAGAGAAACAAAATGTGGAATGAAAGTTACTTTTAAATCCGACTAAAAATTAGACAATAAATGACACAATTTTAGTAGCTAATAGATTTTGTCACTAAAAGTCAAAAGGTCGCTAACTAAATATACAACAAATAAAGGAAGCAACTTGTCCATTTCATGCACAACCTATCCATTTCTTTACTTGGAAAAAAAAATTTATTTAACTTTTATATCGACAAAAAGAAATACATAAAAAGCTGAAAATAAAATTATTCATCTTTATGTACTTAAACCTAAAGAAAATTTTATCTCCTCTACTATAAGACATCAAAGCTTCTATCTTTGTATTAGTTGCGTCTCATTGCAGTCGCCATCAATCACCTCATATTATTTATTAAAGCATCAGCTCTCCTGATCAACCATCAAATACTGCATTTTAAATATTGCATAGGAAGTGGATGCAACCTAACATGAATTCTCAATAATGAAGGAAAAAATAAAAATCCTTCTTGAGGTAATATTCTCTTTCAGAATATTATCTATCTTTCAAAAGTCCTTACTCATTAAGCCATGTATTATTCTTATTATACTTTTGAATCCAACTAAAAAAGGAAACAAAATGCAAAATGAAGGCTTAAACATCCTCAAGTAATAACCTAAACTCAGAGAAATATTCATCCAGTATAAAATTTGTATTTGGTACAAAATTTTTCATATAACTAAGTAAAACAAAATCTATAAAAGATTAAATTTTATGACAAAAAATTTGCATCTTAGTGCAACATAACATTAAGGAAAAAAAAGAAAAGACTAAAACCTTAAGATTTAGATGTTCACTGCAGTTTTAGAGCTTTATTAAGACCTAATACATGCTCGAAACCTTATAATTTTCTTAAGATAGGTCTAGAATGCAGGAACAATTTTAAAACCCTACACAAGCTTTTGGTAAAGCTATCTTGTAACCTTATAGGCATCTCAAAATAGCTCTAGAAGCCAAAAGTTTCCTTATCCTCAACTATCCTTGAACCTTAGCATTGTTTATCCTAAATTAGGTAAGTAGTCCTGATGAACTACATAAAGACTCATGAGTTTCCCTATTTGATATAATCAGGACCTTGATGCAATACATTTTGGTTTTATCCAAGTAATACCTTAAAAAGAGTATTACTACCTCTTATACCACATATTAGAGAAATTAATATTACTTTTAGACAGTTAAGTAAAGACATTAATTGAGAACAATTTAAAATGCTATATCGTCTGTTAGACAAAATCATCCAGTAAATCCTTCATTATATATTTTTATAAATATTGAACCTTTCAACATGAATTTCATTAAAATTTCTTGTCCCAGTGTATAAATTACTTAAATCTCACTTCTATTTAGTTATTAAAATTAGATATACTAAAAAAAATATCTTGTAAATTAAAACTCTATTAAACTCTATTAAACATTCAATCAAGTCTACCTATGCTGCATCAAGTACAAATATTCTACAATGGTCTCACAACCAACATCAAGATAATGATTGATATAGCAGCTTGAGGAACATTGAACAACAAGACACCTGAGGCTGCCTACAAATTGATTAAGAAGTTGGCAAACAATAGTTACCAATGGGAGCGACTTGCATAGTGTTGATAGCTATACAACTCTATCTGCATAAATTAAGGCCTTAACTAAGAAGATAGACAGCATGAATAGGGTGACAGCACAAGCAGTGCAAGTTCAGAATTATAAAGTTCAACAAGGGAATCTTTATTCTAATACTTATAATCCTGGATTGAGGAATCACCCTAATTTTCCACGTGGCAACCAAAATAATCAGAAACAAGCTTCTCCACTAGCTCTGCCCCCCATTGAACGAAGGCCAAACATAGAGGATATGCTCGCCAAATTCATGACAGCAACGGACACTAGGCTACAAAGTAATGAAGCCTCCATCAAGAGTCTAGAGAACCAAATTGGGCATTTGGCAACGTTGATTTTTGAGTGTGCTCAAGGAACTTTGCCAACCAACATAGAGACCAACCCAAGAGAGCATGTGAATGCTATAGCATTGAGGAGTGGAAAATAGTTAGTAGAGTTAGAACCAAGGAAGATAACACAATTAGATGAGAGCAACCCAAACAAAGAAGAAAAAAAAAAGAAATCAAGAGAAGGAGCTACCCAATCGAGGAAGAGAACACTCTAATATTGCATATTCAGGGAGATTGAAGCAACAACAAAAAAATAAGCAATTTGGTAAGTTTTTGGATATTTTTAAACAATTGCATATTAACATTCCTTTGGTTGAAGGTTTAAAACAGATGCCTAGCTATACAAAGTTCCTAAAGGAGATTCTCTCAAATAATAGAAAGTTGGAAGATGTGACCATGGTGATGCTTAATGAATAATGTTTAGCTATTTTATAAAACAAGATGCCACAAAAGTTGAAGGATCCAGATAAGTTTAGTATTCCATGTAACTTAGGTGATCTTTCAATTGAGAAAGCATTATGTGATTTAGGAGCTAGTATCAATTTGATGCCATGTGATGCTTACCTTGATTAATAGTTTTACATATTTGATTGAGAAAGAAAAGTTTTACATATTTGATTGAATGTTTGACTATGTGTCGTATGTCTAGGGTGTAGCCTATTTCTTATATTTACTGAGCACGTTGAAATTGCTCACCCCATTAAATTATCATCTTTCTAGATCAAGAGGATCTAGTTATGGATCAGGACGATCTTAAACTTGAACCCGATCAAGAAGAATTTGTATGAGCACCTGTGATGAAAATTATATTCTGTAACTGAATAAGTATCTATTTTGTTTTAACTCTATCCTATGAACTCATGTATTGTAAAAAATGTTACAATGTGGTCAAGAGATAGATGATGGATATTTTGAATCTATAAATATTTTATTAATTATATTTCTGCTGCATATTTAATGTTTAACAACTATAATCCTTTTGGGGGAGAGCAGGGGCATCACAGGTGGTATCAAAGCAAAATGACCCTAGGGTTATGCCTTGAACATGAGGTTCTAGAGTCTAAATATAGATAAGCTTGATTTATAAAATATTCAAGAATAATTTCTTTAGCTAAAATTAAAATGATAGACTTGTGTTTTTTAGTTGTAGGATAGCAGTATGAGATGTGGGAGACCTTTAGGACAGCCTCCCCACGATGGTCCCACTAGGGAAGAGTTCAACCAATTTCTTCACATGATGGAAACCATTATTGCAAATAGGTACAGAAGGGCATTACCACCACTGCCTCTTGTACCTGCACTTGCTACTGCACCTATGCTTGTTCCTACTCCTGCCCCTGTACCAGCACCCATCCCTAATCTTATTGGTGCACTTAATCCTACTCTTATTCATGCACCACTGCCTCCTCATGATGTTTCTTGACCAGATCTAGAGCCATTAGAGATTGGTGCAAGCAACATTTATAAGTTTAAAAGACATGGTTCAACAAACTTCAAAGGAGGTAGTGATCCTACTGCAGCTGAACAGTGGATCATATCTATTGAAAAAATATTCAAGGTACTTGGGGTCACTTCTGAGTAGAAAGTGGTTCTAGTAGTGTATATGTTAGAGGGTGAAATTGAACGATGGTGAGAACTCAAGCAAGCATCCCTTCCTAGTCCTCATATTTAGCAGAATTTCTTGGAAGCCTTCAATTCTATGTATTTTTCAAAGCATGTCAGGCACCGAAAAGAACGTGAGTTTTCCCATTTGACTAAAGGAAACATGATCGTTGATGAGTATGTAGAAAAATATTTGGAGCTTAGCAGATATGCACTAGATGTTACGGCTGATGAGGGTAGGAAAACCTGCCACTTTCAGGATGGTTTGAGATTAGAGATCATTCATAGAGTGGTTGCCTTTCAGCTTAATGATTTTTAAGCTGTGATGGAGAAGGTAGTTGTGATTGAGGGGTTTATTAGGAGATCCACACCCTCCACTGGCAGTTTCAAGTTTCTTGTTTCCCAGAAGAGGGTAGGTCCGTCTAATGCTCCTCTAGTGAAGAGGCCTAGAGTTGTTGCAGCTCGACCCATCAGGTATGTTCCTCATTTTAGACCTACTACAAAATGTCCTAATTGTGGCAATAAACACGGTGATCAGCCTTGCTACTGTGCCAATAATGCATGCTATGGTTATGGGAGTACTAAACACAAGATTTGTGATTGTCCATACCGTTATAGACAACCTACACATGCCACCTAGGGCAAAGCATATGCTCTCATAATGATAGATGTTGAGGTTGAAGTAAATTCAAAGGTCATCCAAGGTACATGTCTCATCTCTAAAACTCCTATACATGTATTAATTGATCCAGGATCCACACACTCATTCTTATCACCTATTTTTCCACAAAGTTTGGGTGTTACACCTATTCAATTATATAAAACTTTAAGGGTTTCTACTACTAGAAATAATGTTTTATTTTCCCATATTATGTATAAGTCTTGTATAATTGAAATAGCCAGAAAGGAATTAGTAGTAGACTTAATACTTCTAGAGACAGACTTTGATGTAATTCTATGAATGAATTGGCTAGTAGCCTACCATGCAACTTTAGATTGTTATAACAAAAAAGTTGTATTCTATTTGCCTAATGAAAAGTCATGTATATCCTAAACTTATCTTCCAAAGCTAAAATGTAATTAGTTTCCAAAAATTAAATTGCAAATTTAATTATTATCAACTAACTATTGGAACTGATTGATAGGCAAAAAGCAAAAAAAAATTCCATTACAGGAAATACTAGTGGCACAAGAATTTTCTGATGTATATCTTGAAGAGTTACCAAAGCTACCACCAGATGGAGGGATAGAGTTCTTTATTGATCTTTTGCCTAACACTCAGCCCATTTCTATTACTCATAGAATGGGAAGAGCAGAATTAGCAGAGTTATAGAAACAGCTTCAAGAACTCTTAGAGAAAGGTTTTATTTGCCCTAGCATTTCTCCTTGGTGTGCACTAGTCCTATTTGTAAAGAAAAATAATGGGAACCAATGACTGTGTATTGACTCAACCAAGTCACAGTTAAGAATAGATATCCTATACCAAAGATTGATGACATCTTTGATCAACTACAAGGTGCTAAAGTATTCTCAAAGATTGATTTGAGGTCTAGGTGTCATTAGATCAAGATCAAGGCAGAAGATATTCCCAAGACTGCTTTCAAAACTAGGTATAGCCACTATAAATTTTGGGTTTTATCATTTGGCTTAACAAACACTCCTGCAGTGTTTTTAGATCTAGTGAATCTGGTATTCCGACATTATTTGGACAAATTTGTTATTGTGTTCATTGATGATATCCTGATCTACTCTAAAAGTGTTGTTTAACATGCTGAATATCTGAGGTGTATTTTGGGGACTCTTAGAGAATAAAGGTTATATGCTAAACTGAGTAAATGTAGTTCTGGCTCGATAGAATCTTCTTCTTTGGTCATGTGGTTTCTAAAGATGGGATCATACTGGACTCTGCCAGGATTGATACAATAGTGAATTGGAAGCATTCTACGATTGTTATAGAAATCTGAAGCTTTCCAATATTGACAAGTTATTACAGTAAATTCGTCAAGGGATTTTCCAAGATTAGAGCTCCCTTTACTCACCTTACTATAAAAAAAATGTGAAATTTAAATGGATAGATGACTATGAAAATAGTTTCCAAGAGCTTAAGAACCGACTTGTTACTACTCCAATACTAGCTCTACCTATTGGTTCTAGAGGTTATACAATATAAATAAATGCTTCACAATTAGGCTTGGGTTGTGTTTTAAAGCAACATGGCAGAGTCATTTCTTATGGGTCATGACACTATGGACTTTGTAATAGGGCTACTTAAAACTAGCCTATCCCTATTCCATAATGGAAATGGGAACACATCACTATACACTTTGTAACAGGGCTACCTAGAACCAGATCAAATCATGATGTAATATGGGTCATTATGGATAGATTGACCAAGGCAGCTCATTTTATGCTTATAAAGACTACATATTCACTTGAGAAGCTTGCCAGTTTGAATATTAAAGAGCTAATCAGACTCCATGGAATTCCTGTTTTTGTATTTTTTGATAAAGATCCCCAGTTTACTTCTAAATGTTGGACAAGTCTTCAAAAGGCTCTTGGCACTACACTGTCCTTCAATACAGCCTTTCCCTCATATGGATGGACAACCAAAAAGAACCATCCAGACTTTGGAGGATATGCTTCGAGCTTGTGTTCTTTATTTAGGAGGGAATTGGGATAATCACATTCCACTAATCGAGTTTGCTTACAATAATAACTTTCAGTCTAGTATTGGATTGGCTCTATATGAAGCTCTTTATGGCAGACCCTATAGATCTCTAATTTATTTGAAAGCGGTTGGAGATCAAAAAACTATATAGACCAGAGATAGTTGAAGAAATAAATTCTATGGTTGCCGTAATTAAAAGAATCTCCAAACTGCTCAGAGTCGATAAAAGAGCTATACAGATAATCGTAGAAGAGATCTAGAATTTGAGGTTGGTGATCATGTATTCCTGAGGATATCACCATTGAAGGGCATCATGAGATTTTGAAAGAAAGGAAAATTGAGTCCGCGCTTTATTGGACCATTTGAGATCTTAGCCAAGATGGATACTTCTGTGCATTAGATAGCACTTCCACCAGAACAAGCCAAGGTCCATAATGTATTCCATGTATCTATGCTATGCAAGCAACATCCTGACCCATCTCATGTACTACACTATGAAGCACTACCAATTGAAGAGAACCTAACTTTTGGGGAGGTACCAGTGGTCATTCTTGACAAGCAAGACCAAGTACTCAGGAACAGGACCATTCCCATGGTGAAAGTACTTTGGCAACACCACTCCTAGAATGAAGTTACTTAGGAGAATGAAGATTCTATACGAGAAATGTATCCTCACTTATTTTAAATTATGTAATTTGGGGGACCAAATTATTTTTAGGAGGGAAGAATTTGTAACACCGCATGTAAATTTTAAGTGTTAATTTACATATTTAAATTTAATTAATTTGTTTCTATATAAATTAAATCATGTATAAAAAATAAAATTAAAATTTACCCCTAAATATACTAAAAATAAAATTACGGACTAAATTAAAAAAAAATTATTTGGGGTCTTTGTAAATTTAAAAATTGATTTAGGCACCAAAATATAAAGAAAACTTGAATTCTGGGCCATTTTATAATTTTTGGAAAATGGGCCACCTGGGCTGGTGACGTGGCAGCCGCCCAATCAAAGAAAGTCGTGTTGCATTTGAACCACACATGTGGTCATCCATGCAGACACCAATGGTAAGCAGATTGGACGGTCTTGGGTGTTTTAGGCAAATCCAATGGTGAGATCGCTGTAATTGAATTGAACGGTGTACAGACTTGCAAGGGAAATGATTTTGATCTAACGGTCCACGTGCGAGATGCGATTAGGTGGTCTGCATGCATTTTGAGGTGATCAAACGGTCAAGCAATTGAATGGTTCAAATCTAAAGGGGAATTGTGATCTAGTAGTTGAGGGAATAAGATTGCAAAATTATGATTTTGCCATTAATGAAGGTACATCCAAGGGACCACATGCGGCCACGTGTGCGAGGTTTGTGTGGTCCAGATTCATTGAGTGGTGGGTTTAAAAACCCATCTAGGCCACCCAACCTAGCCCAATCTGAAAGGGAAGAAAAAAAGAACATAAGAAAAAAAGAAGAAAAGAAGAAGAGAAGGGAGGCCAATGTCCACTATTCCTGGCCAAGGGATGGAGGAAAATGGGAGAAAGAGAGGCAGAGATTACCATTGAAGGGCCTACCATCGAGAGAAGAGCATTTCACAGCCAATCGGTGTTGGAAATCGTAAAAACCTATAGGGTTTTTCGGTGACTGCGACCCCAATACGTGATCAAACTGATACTTTAGTGAGCATTAATAGAACAAAATGCTCTAAAGATAGCTTGCATCTAATAGAACATGTTTGAAGTTCAAATTAAACAAAAATCAAGCCATGCATGCATGAAAAATTGCATGCAAGTTGCAATTTTATCACTGACCCGAGAAGGAATTTTTCCCTATAATTTTTTCTCAACTTTGGGGATATTCTTGGAGCTCAAATCATTTCGTAGGATTTTAAAATTATAAGTATAATTAATAGGTAACCTGAAGCCTTCATAGCATCAGTTTTTATCAAATTTTGTTAATTAGATACAAATTTACAAGCTTGTAAAGAGGGATTGGTGAGTTGGGTTTAAAACCCATCTCAGAACCTTTTCAAAAAGTTCAAATCTCCGAAAAAGGTTCCAAATGGTTTTGTTTGAGTTTTTCTTGAATGATTTTAACTCCATTTGCTTGATTTTGTTTGTACATTTGTATGAATGATGAAATTGTGATGTTAAGTATGCATTTTAGGTTGAAAAATTTGAGAACGTAAGGAAATGAGATAAAATGTGAAGGAAAATTTAAGTAGATGAAAAAAAGGAGGAAAATAAATTAGAAATAGAGGAAAATTACATTCAAGTTTATAAATAGGAAAATAGGTAATTAAGTTAGAGATAAACAAAAATAAAGTAAGGATAAGATTTAAAAATAAAAAATACTAATTATACATAACTTAAATTGAAAAAAATATATACATCTAAAATAAAAAAAAATAAACACAAATAATTAAATAAAATTTCTAAAGTAAAATTAAGAAGGAATCAGTTAGAAAAGGCAAGGGAAGAGTGATAAGTGAAACTTCAAATGTGAAATAAAATAAAATAAAATACCAATCTTAACTAGAATAAGAAGAAAAGAAAACAACACAAAGATTGAAAAAAGTGAAAATTAAGAGATAACTCGTTTAAGATTGATATGGCTGGAATTTAGCGGTGTGGTGAGCCCTATCCTTGGGTGGATTGAAACCCTTTCAGAGGTGGTTGGGATATGTGTTCTATTCTGGGTCACCTAGCAATGAACTGCGGTGACTAATGTGTATGTGTTGTTTGTGTGTGCATCACCTTGCGATAGTGGGAATCTTGATCCCATAATGGTACCAATTGGACAACGGATACATTTGTTGAATATCAGATAAAACTCTAAAACTTTAATGACTTAAATATGGTGATTGTGTTGGGGCAACTCGAGAATTGAGGGTACCTGCTGAGGGGTTATGGATGTCTCGATTTGACAGGAACCTTGTGGGAAATTCTGGTAGTGATTTTGAGGGATAAAAGATGACTTGAGGAAAAATGAGTCTAAGAGAATTTGGTGGGATAATACCTAAACTTGGGGGGTTTTGAGAGATAGAAAGAAGCTAAGGGGAACAATGAGAGATGAGATAGGAAATGGAATACCTTTACGTTTTATAGTTTTCTAATAAAAAGAGAAAGAAAAGTTTTACATCTTTTATTGATTGTTGGACTGTATGTCACATGCCTAGGGTGCAGCCTATCTCTTATACTTATTGAGCATGATTAAATTGCTCACCCCATTAAAATATTATCTTTCCATTTCAAGAGGATCCTGATATGGATCAGGAGGATCTCACCCCTGAACTGGATAAAGAAGTTATATGAGCACCCATGATAGAAATTATATTTTGTAACTGAACGGGTATCTATTTTGTTTTGACTCTATCATACGAACCTCATGTATTGTAAATAATGTTACAATATGGTCAAGGGATAGATGATTTATATTTTGAATCTACAATTATTTTGTTAATTATATTTCCTTTGCATATTTAGTATTTGACGACTGTAATCCTTTTGGTGGAGAGCAGGGGCGTCACAGTTTCTTGGTTGGTTTAGGAATATGGAAGGATTGGTTGTCAAAATGTTTCTGAAAATTATAACTGATTTACCATATATTTTGTCAAACGAACCCTTGCGTCTATGATCAATTATGTTACTAGACAAACTATTTCGTTGACTAAGAATTCTTCTTATAGTTATTTTAGTTTTTAATTTGCATTCAAGAGTTTGTTTAATATTATTCTACTCATTATTTATTTTATATTTTGCATATTGGATTCTACAAACTCGTTCTCCCTTATTTGTTTTTTATTCGTTGGGCAAGAAAAAAATTAGTTTCCAATTCCTTGTGGATTCGACCATTCTTACCACTATTATAATATTATTTTATTGGTTAATTAGGAATTTATTTTTTGTGAATTTGGCACTCATAATAATTTTTAACATTATCTCAACAAAATTATTTTTTATTTTTCAAAGTAAATGGCCATTAAGTCAATCTGCACAAAGATTAAATTCAAAAGTAAATTTTATTTAAAGCGATTCATTTTGTATTATTATAGCAGCCATAGAACTAATAAAACCAATTTTCATAAGAATTTTATATAAATTAAGTAAAATATCTAATAACTATAATACAATCAAGTCCCAAATAGCCACAGATTCTTTATTTAAGAAATAACATTCTAAATAACTACAATTTCTTATTTACTTTAAATAATTTATGACTCTTTATTTGAGTTCAAATATGTCATAATGATAGTATAAAATAAGACTGGCATTTTTTACAACCCGCACAAAATAATCAACCTACATATTTATTCTCTTCTCACATTGCTATTGTTCTTCAATAAGTAGTTAGTCCTCTTGATTGATGCAAAAAAAAAGTATCGTGGAAAGGTTGTTACCTTCTCTATTTATTTTACATTGTAATCGTTATCGACTTATATTTTTATATTACACTATACTTTGAGTAGGATATTAAAAGGTATTTCAAAATTTTTATTAACAATTAGATCATGTTTCTAAGGTAAATTACTAACTAATCTTTATATATTGGTATATAAATACATTATTTAAAGTAGAGATATTGCTAATTGATGTGAAAATGAAGAGACAACATAATGTGAGAAAAAAAAAGGTTGATTATGAACTAAGAGGAAGAGAGGACAAATTGATTACTTTAATAGAAAAGCTTCAAAGGAGGATGGACATTTCATTTTTAAGCTCTAAAAGACCATGTGGTGGAATAATTTTTTTATATATAATTATTTTTTAAAATTTTGTACGAGTTCAGTGATAACTTAAAGATAACTCAAAAAACTTACAAATATATCACATTAATTAAATTTATAAGATCAGTAATAAGTTAAGTTAATATTACAAAATAATGTTTGGACAATTGTACAATCATTTAAAAGGCTCACAAGGTGTTAAATATTGTGACCATATAAACCTTTAGTTTAGAGTTTAAAATGTTATCATTATCGACTTATATGTTTTATATCACATTATGTAGGCTGTCAAAAGGTATTTTAGAATTTTTATTAGCAATTAGATCATGTCTCCAATATTAAATTTTAACCAATTTTTATATATTGGTATATAAATATATGATTTAAACTAAAATATTGCATTAAAATAACTAATCACATTATTGTAAAGTATAGTAAATTTTTTAAAAGAAATAAACAAATGCATCACTAATTACAAAGAGTTTTTTTTCTCTTCTCCAAAATCCAAATTCCAAACACAAATTTTCAAGTTTAATCACCATCCATCATATAACAACAAGCACTTTTGATGAAGGCAACCATAGAACTAATAAAATCAATGTTTATAAGCATTTTATATGAACTAAATGAAATATTCAATAATTATAATAAAATCACGTCCCAAATAGTCATGGATCTTTATTTAACAAATCACATTTTAAATAGCCACAACTCTTTATTTACTTTAAATAGTTTTTTATTCTTTATTTGAGTTCAAAGATTCATAATTATAATATAAACTTAAGTTTTTTACAGCCAGCACAAAATAATCAACCCTATACATTTATTCAATTCTCATATTGTAATTATTCTTTAATAATTAGTTAGTCCTCTTTATTGATGGAAAGAAGAAGTATCGTGAAAAGATGGTTACCTTCTCTATGTATTTTATATTGTTATCGTTATCGATTTATGTTTTTATATTACACTATACTTTGAGAAAGATGTTAAAGGGTATTTCAAATTTTTCATTAATAATTAGATCATAGTTCAAAGGTTAATTACTAACCAATCTTTATATATTAGTATATAAATATATGATTTAAAGTAGAGATATTACATGAAAATAACTAATCATATTATTATAAAGTACAGTCCACATTTTTCTGCAACGTGGCTTTTTACCTTATGCATGGTGATAAACTTCTATCATTATCTCAAAAGAATTTTGTTTTAACTTTTAAAAAAATAAATAATGAATAAGTTCTTTAGCACATGGATTAAAATTTAAAAGTTAATTTTAATACAGTTGTTGACCGTAAAATTAATCAAATCAATGTCTTTAATTATTTTATATTTATTAAGTAAGATATAATGTAAAAATAATAAAATCGCATCTCAAATAGCGATGGATTCTTTATTTAAGTTCAAGATTTTAAAAAATGAAACCACTTTTCAAATAGTCATAGACTCTTCATTTAAGTTGAAAGATTTTATAAGTTATAGTATAATAAAATCTACATTTTCCATGCCGTATATAAAATACTCAATCGTATGTCATTTATCCTCCAATCACAATTCAATTGTTCTTTAATTAAACTCAGTTTTCTTGATTGGTGCAACAAAGAAATATAATGAAAAGTTGGTTTTCCAAAGCTTATATAACCTCTCAAGTTATTTATTATAGATTAAGCTCAAAGGTATGCACTTAACCGCCATCATTTGAAAGAAGAAAAAAAACAAGTTTTTTTCCATTCTTCTCAATCTTCTGGCATAAATATAAAATCTAAATGTTTCATGTTAATATTTTCTACAGTATAAATCTCAAGTCCTTAGGTTTAAAGGACGAAGCTTTGGAGAAGATCTGTACCAAAAAAATCTTATGGGTCCCAAGACCATGTCGCTTTGTAAGTTTTCCATGTGCTATCCATATAAAAATCCATTTCCATTTCCATATGATAAATTACTAATTATATGGATAAAATTAAAATTATTACTGCAACTGAATAGCTTCAATTTCTTTCACACATCTCATTGGGAGCTTTAGTGGGAGAACAAACTTAATATATTTGTTCCTGATCCATATAATTATGATGAGCATGAAATAGAGTTGGTGAAGTTTTATCTAAGGAAAACAATCAACTTGGAAATTTGGTTCTTATAGCTCCTAAGAAAAATGCTCTTAAAATTGATCATACTGTTGCATATTATTATTGCAGACTTTTTTATTCCTCGAGAGCATTGAGATAAGCTCGAATATCTGTTTGTGAGCCTTTCAACAATACTGATCATCTCTTGATTTAAATTTGACATATAATTGTCCATTTACTATTTTTTTAGTGAACTGTGATAAACGAATCTAATGCACTTAGTTTAAGCATATTAAATTGAATTACTAATGAGATATATTACTTCAATACCAATCGTCCCATTAAAAGAAAGATTTTGTTAAAAAGTGATAAGATATTATATAACAGAGATAGTTTTTAGTAATAGTTGATACTTTATAGTCACTTTAATAGAACTTTGAGAAAATTTCCTTTGCTTGTTTTACCATTTATATAGGATTTATTAATTTCTTAGACTAAGACGATCTTTGACCATGTACCATTCTTTGCTAGTTGCTTACTACCAATCTATTTAATAATGTTATCTTTGATCTCTCAAAAAAATTTAATGATCTCATTTTTCTAGAAACAAAGACTTTGTAGTATTAGGAGAAACATTCAATTCTTTAATAAACTAATGTTTTTCAGAAAATAATATATGCATATATTTAAAAGAAAGTCAATAGTATATCACTCGTTTCTACTAAATCGGATTCTTTATTTCATTTAAGAATTTTATTAAAGTTCTCTTAAATAATAGGATTATGATAAATCAAAAAATATATTGAAGCATACCTCCCACTTCTTTTAAATATACTTTATATGTACATATTTTACAAATATGAATATGACTACTCAAACAATATGTAGCATTATTGTTAAGGAATTTTTGAGATAGAAATATAATATACATTATGTAGCATTATGTAGCATATATATTTGTATATATATACATATAACAAATTTTTTTCCATTCTTCTTAATCTTCAAGCACAACTATAAACTATAGATGTTTGATATTGATATGTTCTACAGTTTAAATCTCATTTCATAAGGTTTAAAGAAGGAAGCATTGGAGAAGAATTGTACTATCAAAATCTTATAGGACCCAAGACCATGTTGCGCTCGCTTTCACTCTGTAAGGCTTCTCTTATGCCATCCATACGAACATCCATTTTCACTATAGATGTGTTTCTCTTGGATGATTTTCTTTGTGATAAATTACTAACTATGTGGATAAAATTAAAATTATTACTATAGCTGATTGGCTTCAATTATTTTACACATCAGACTAGAAGCTTCACTAGAAGAATGAACTTGATATGTTTGTTCCTAATCCATGCAAGATTAAGTTTAACAAGAAATCAGGTTACAAGTTTAAAGAGCATGAAATAGAGCTAGTGATGTTTTTTCTAACGAAACTAATTAATTTGAAAATTTAATTCTTGTAACTCCTAAGAAAAATGTTCTTAAAATTTATCATAATGTTATATATTATTAGTGGAAGCTTTTCTATTCACCTAGAGCATCAAAACAAACTCGAATATCTATTTATGAGCCTTCCAACAATACTGATCATCTGTTAATTTAAATTTTATATATAATTGTCTATTTACTACTTTTTTAATGAATTATGATAAATGAATCCAATACACTTAGTTTAAACTTATTAGATTGAATTACTAATGAGATATATTACTTCAATATCATTCATCCCATAAAAAAAAATTTTTTTAAAGAGTTATAAGATGTTATATAATAGAGATAATTTTTATTGATAGTTAAGACTTTATAATCATTTCAATAGAATTTTGAGAATATTTATTCTGCTTGTTTTACCATTTATATATGATACACCAATTTTTTAGGGTGAGACAATCTATGACCATGCACCATTCTTTGGTGGTGGTTTACTACTAATCTATTTAATAATTTTATCTTTTATCATTTAAAAAAATTTAATGATCTCAGTTTTACAGAACCCAAGAATTTTGAGTGTTAGGAAAAACATCCAATTCTTTAAAAAATTATTATTTTTCAGGAAATAATATCTGCATATATTTAAAAGAAACTGAATAGCATATAACTAATTTCTACTAAATTAGATTCTTTATTCCATTTAAGAATTTTAGTAAAATTCTCTTAAATAATAGGATTATGATAAATCAAAAAATAAATACAAGGATACCTCATGCTTCTTTTAGATATATTTTATATGTACATATTTTACAAATATTAATATTCCTACTTAAACCATATGTAGCATTATTTTAAAAGAATTTTTGAGATAAAAAAAGAAAATACAAATATACATATATATGTATATATCCTCAATTATCATTTAGTTCTCCTCTCATTAATTCTAAAAAGTTTTCTTTCTCTTCTTTAAAACCCAAGTTCTAAACACAAATTTTCAAGTTTAATAATTACCCATCATACACAAACAAGCACTTTTGATAAGAGCGTCCAATGTATGGCCACCACAGAACCTGAATAAATGATAACTAGTTAGAGAGCCTTATCGTCCACAGCCTCCACACCTAGAGCCTCTGCAGATGTTGTCACAAGCACTATAGGGATTTATGTACTATACGGTCGAAGATGGCACGTGCATCCAGATTACTATAGAAAGTGGTGATCGAGCTTAGGCTGTTAATAAAAAACATGATCTTGTTGTTTGGATTTTACGTATAGTCGACATAAAGTCTGAAAGATGAAACTTCTAATCTGCATAATCATTAAGCCAGAGTGATGATTAGGGGAGATTAGGGCTGTGTATTCTGCATATAATAGATGCAGGTGCGACACTGACAGTCCATAAAGCGACACTTGTAGCAACCAAAGCAGACATAAGAGGTGCATTCTGCATTTTGGATCTCTTGTACACCCTCTACAAATTTCGTGACTTGCCCTTTTTTCATCGAGATCAAAGTTTATCTTTTAAAAACACATATATATACATTATTTATCATAACATGTAGTAGATTTGCACATAAATATATACATATACAACCAAAATAATGATAAAGGTTTACCTCTTATAAGGTCAGTCGAGGCACCTCTGCCTCTTATTAGCCAAAGCATCATCGTAAAGCCTATAATCCCTAGTTTTACGGAGGTGAAAGGGTCTGTCCTTTTTACACCTTGTGCAGGTAATGAACTCCCCTCGATCAAACTACTGATTTTCGTCAATGAGCATTGATTTGTTGTTTAGGTCTTTAACAAGTTGTAGTATTTGATTTTGTATTTCTACACAAATAAGAGATCTTATAGGCATTTTTTCTGCACATTAAAGTCACGAGACAAATGAAAAATTGAAATTTTTTTAGTTCTATATAAATAGGAGATCTTGTAGGTATTCATTCTACCTATAAAAGTTATCTGACAAATGATAGATACTTAAACAAGTAAACTAAGTCACAAAGTTATAAAAGTGATTAGTATCTTAATAATAGTTTATTTTATCACAAGACTTGACGTTTTGGAATAATACACATGAACTGCGAATTGCATGTCTATGCCACCAATCTCACCAACTTAATATTAATTGATAATTCCATCTTTTATATATTTATATTTATATGTATCTATTTATACATAATGTAAGGAAAAAATTGAGGCTAAAAATTGAGGTAGAAATGAAGAGACAACATAATGTGAGGAAACAAAAGTTGATTGTGAGCGAAGAGGAAGAGAGAACAAATTGATTACTTGAATATAAAAGCTTCCAAGGAGGATGAATTTTTTATTTTTAAGCTCTAATAGAAAATGCAGTCGAATAATGTTTTATATATAATTATCTTTTAAAATTTCATACTAAGTCAGTAATAAGTTAAAGCTAACTCAAAAAACTTACAAATGTATCATATTAATTAAACTTACAAGATCAGTAATAAGTTAAGTTAACATTACAAAGTAAAGTTTGTAGGAGTATACAATCACTTAAAAAGTTCACAAGGTGTTAAATATTATGATCATATAACATTTAATTTACACTTTAAAATGTTATCATTATCGACTTATATTTTCTATATTACATTATGAAGAATGTTATAAGGTATTTCAGAACTTTGACTAACAATTAGGTAATATTTCTTATATTAAATTTTAACTAATATTTTATATATTAGTATATAAATATATGATTTAAACTAAAATCTTGCACTAAAATAACTAATCACATTATTGTAAAGTATAATAAATTTTTCAAAAAAAATAAATATATCACATTAATTAATAAAAACCATGCAATTAATGAAAAGAAACAATGAGAATTTAGGAATGAAATAAAAAATTTAGCATGTTGATCAAGTATTCATACTTAACAAAAAAAATTAATGATTACATTTTTCATTAGTCCAAGACTTTTGAATATTAGGAAAATTTGTTTGATAAACTATTGCTTCTTAGAAAATAACAAATGCATTTAAAGACAAAAAAAATATGGTTTCATATAAAAAATTTCTACCAAATCAGAATCTTGATATCTTGTAAGAATTTTGATGAAATTCTTGTATACAATAATATTATGAAAAAATAAAAAAAAAAATCAACTTTACAACACACTTTTTTTATGTACAGCATATGTACATATAAAAAATGTGAAACATTTGTAGCTTTGAGTTTAGAAAAATTAGCTAATTTTGATTACATATTTTTTCTTCTTAAATCACTAATTTGAAATAAAAAATTATTAAATGATTGTAATCCTCTAAGTTTTGTTTCTATAATTTTTTAAGAAAAGTCTATGGTGTCATACTCGTATGGATGACAAATTTGTTTATAATATGAAACAATTAATACTTAATTATCTAATTTTAATAAATTATTAAGGCAATAACTCTACATATATAAGTATGTACTGTATGGTAAATAAATGTGAAGAGGTTAGATTTGGTTAACCATTATTAAATCGCTCTCTTAAAGACAAATTACGAAATTAAAAAATAGTTACCAAAAAATATTCAAAGTTATTCCATTTATCTCATTTTTCTTCCTTCACTTTGCCTTTTGAGTTTCATTTTTCAAATAGCACTCAACATCTTCATCAGAATTCCCAATTCCCATAAAACTCATCTTCTAATAATTGAAAAGAACGTTGTAAAACTAAACAAATTGTTAGAGGATTTTTGTAACACCCCACCCATCATTGTGCCAAAATAATTTAAAAACTATATTTATTTGGGCCTTTGGCCGCTTTGCACTTAATTAATTTACGTTGTTTAATATTTATTGTGATTCGTGATTTTGGTTAATTTTTATTTATTGACTTTTTAGTTAAATTTTGTTTTAATTAATTTTATTTTATTTTATTTTAAATGATTTTAATTTAACTAAATTAAATTGAAAATAAAAATTTAGAAAAAAAATCAAAAAAGGTTAAAACTGGAAAAAATTCCCACAGGAAAAATCCCACAAGAAGGCTGGTTGCCTGTGTGGGTGCTAGGCATTGTGCTCGCATGCATGCACGCAAAGTGGTCGCAGGACGTGCCCACAATGCGCACGTCCCGTCCATAGTGACACATACACGGGACGTGCGCACAGCGCGCATGTCTCATCCGCGCACACGACACGGGGTCAACACTTACACGCACATCCTATTGCACGTAGGCAGGACTTTTGTGCGTAACCTCGCACGCGAACAGGAACTGCACATTGTACACGTGCTGTCCACACAATAGGCCTGCACGGATAGACCCTATGTGCCTGGGGCCTGCGCATAGTAGGCCTACGCATGTGGCGCTCAGCGCATTTAGGCCCTTCGAGGGCGCCACCTAGCACGCAAGCTAGCCCTTGCATGCACAAAAATAGACCTGTGCGCCTGCAAGCTAGCTTGCAGCGCATCAGCCAGAGCACTGCCACCTCAGGCAGTGCATCACCGCTGCCATGGGCGACACGCCACCGCCACGTGTGGAGGAGGCCCTTCTCCCTCATTTTTTGTGGGAAACCTCTTTTTCTCCTTTTTCTTCACCAGATTTTGCCACTTAGTGCAAATCCAACGGTTTTGAAATTCTATAAATTTCCCTCCCCCTTCCCTTCCTCTTCACACTTCCATTCTTTCATTTTACGAAGGTTTCGAGAGAGAGAGAGATAATAGTTTAGTGAGAGAAGAAGAGAAAGAAAGGACAACGATGAGGAAAAAAATGTCAAAGTTTCGGTAAGGAATCTAGTATTTCTTCTGACATCTTAAGGAGTATTTTTAGATAAGCTAATTTAATATGATTATGATTTTGTCTATTTTATATGCTTCATGTTCAGATGAGTCGAATTGTTCTTGTTTTTAAGCATGCTATGTGAATTGCAAACACTTGATCAATTTGCATGTAATAAATATAATATGTAATCGATAAAAGTAAAAAGTATAAAAGAAAAAAAAAAGAGAAAAGTGGAATGAAGCTTGTAAGGTCTGAAGTGTATCTCTATTAATATTCATATTACATCAAGTGTCTTGTTAAGCTTTTTATCTCTGAGGACTATCTGTTCCCCTTGCCCTTCAGGGTATCTGTTTCCTCCTCCCCTATTTAGTCTGAAAAGACTTAAGAGGACCACTCCAAGTGGATGAGGACATGCCCTCTAACGAGAGTGGTGTCGCACTATCGTAGGGGTCATTGCTAAGTAATATCTTGACTATAGATATTTGTTAGGGCGCTATAGCTGGTACGACTGTGGTCATATATCTTACCATAGTTTGGCCAGTTGGAAATGGGCTTGAGCAAATTCTCATATCTGTATCTAATATGGTCATTCTACTTGGGTAGTTGGAAATCTATATCAACCCTCAAAGATGGAAGTTGTAATGACTTCACAAAGCATGACATGAAAATTTGAGCATTTCATGATTTATTCGATTTTCTCTATTATCTGGCATGATGTATGTTAAACTGCCTGTATTAACGTATCATTTTCTTAACAAATAAATGATTTTCCATAATGTGAGATAGGTAAGCAAGAAAGTTAAATGGTAAGATAAAATAACTAACTTTTGAAATCTTATGATGTTAAATTTAATACTATTTTTCTTATTGACATATGGAACTCACTCTTTCCATATCCGCCCAAATGGGAAGAAAGTGAGAAACTGCAGGCTGACCTACTCTTGGAAGTTTATGAGGATCCCTTATATCCACAAGTTTGAGTGCATGACTGTTCTCGCACTCTGATGAGTCCAATAGAATAGTGAAAGAAGTGGCTCTTATATTTGTTTTATATTTTGCAGTCACTTCTGGTCTCAATATATATATGTATTAGAACTCATATGTATTTATAAGAGATTTGTAATGATTTTGTTCCGCTGCATAAATTTTATCATGCACTCGTTATTCTAAATCTATATCTGACACCCACTGGCCTTAATTAGCACTTAGAATGTCACAATTTCTTAGATTAAAAAGACTAGAGGGTCAAGTTTTTGTTGCTTATAATTCAAAAAAATATATTACAGCATGATAAACTTTTAACATATCTCAACAAAATTAATTCTTACTTTTCAAAGTAAATGGCTAATAAGTTCTTCTGCATAAAGATTAAAATCAGAAATAAATTTTATTTGAAGTGACTCATTTTGTACTATAATGGTAACCATATAACTAATAAAATCAATGTTTCTAAGCATTTTTTTATAAATTAAATAAAATATCTAGTAAGTATAATAAAATCACGTCCTAAATATTCATTGATCTTTATTTAAGAAATCACATTTTAAATAGCCATAATTCTTTATTTACTTTAAATTGTTTTTTATTTTATATTTTAGTTCAAAGATTTCATAATTATGGTATAAAATAAGACATGTTTTTACAGCCTACATAAAATAATCAATCCTACATATTCATTCTCTTCTCACATCGTAATTGTTCTTTAATAATTAGTTAGTTCTCTTAATTAATGCAAAGAAGAAGTGTTGTGGAAAGTTGGTTACCTTCTCTATGTATTTTATATTGTTATCGATATCGACTTATGTTTTTATATTACACTATACTTTGAGAAATATGTTAAGGGGTATTTCAAAATTTTCATTAATAATTAGATCATATTTTTAAGGTTAATTACTAATCAATCTTTATATATTGGTATATAAATACATGATTTAAAATAGAGATATTATATTAAAATAACCAATCACATTATTGTAAAGTACAGTCGACGTTTTTGTATAACATGGCTTTTTACCTTATGTGTGGTGATAAACTTATATCATTATCTCAATAAGATTGCTTGTTTTAACTTTAAAAAAAATAAGTGACGAATAAGTTCTTTAGTGCATGGATTAAAATTCAAACATTAATTTTAATACAGTTGGTTGTCATAGAATTAATCAAATCAATGCTTTTAATTATTTTATTTATATTAAGTAAGATGTCATATAAATATAGTAAAATCGTATCTCAAATAGCGATAGATTCTTCATTTAAGTTCAAGATTTTAAAAAATGAGACCACTCTCCAAATAGCCATAGATTCTTTATTTAAGTTGAAATATTTTATAAGTTATAGTATAATAAAATCTACATTTTTCAGGGCCTATTTAAAATACTCAACTGTGTGTCATTTATTCTCCCATCAAAATTCAGTTATTCTTTAATAAACTCAGTCTTTTTGATTGATGCCACAAAGAAGTATAGTGAAAAGTTCATTTTCCAAAGCTTACATAACCTTTAAAGTTATTTATTATAGATTAAGCTCAAAGATATGCATTTAACCTCCATTCATTTGAAGGAAGAAAATTTTTTTTTTCCACTCTTCTTAATCTTCAGGCACAAATATAAAATCTAAATGTTTCATGTTAATATTTTCTACAGTCTAAATCTCATATCATAAGGTTTAAAGAATGACGCTTTGGAGAAGATTTGTACTAACAAAATCTTATGGGTGCCAAGATCATGTTGCACTCATTTCCACTTTGTAAGGCTTCCCTTGTGCGATCCATGCCAACATCCTTTTGTATTGTAGATGTGTTTTTCTTAGATGATTTTTTTAATGATAAATTACTAATTATATTGATAAATTTAAAATTCTTACTACAGCTGAATGGCTTCAATTTCCTTCACACACCTCAGTAGGAGCTTCACTAAAAGAATGAACTTGATATGTTTGTTCTTGATCCATACGAGATTAAGTTTAACGAGATATCAAGTTAGAAGTTTGATGAGCATGAAATATAACTGGTGAAGTTTTTTCTTAGGAAAACAATCAACTTGGAAATTTGGTTCTTGTAACTTCTAGGAAAAATGCTTTTAAAATTGATCATAATGTCACATATTATTATTGCAAGCTTTTTTATTCCTCGAGGGGATCTAGACAAGCTCAAATATCTATTTATGAGCCTTCCAATAATACTGATTATCTGTTTATTTAAATTTGACCTATAATTGTTTATTTACTATGTTTTTAATGAACTATGATAAATAAATCCAATAAACTTAGTTTAAGCATATTACATTGAATTACTAATAAGTTGTATTAGTTCAATAATATTCGTCTTATCAAAAGAAATATTTTTTTTCAAAGAGTGATAAGATGTTATACAACAGAGATAGTTTTTAGTGATAGCTAACACTTTAGAGTCGCTTCAATAGAATTTTGATAAAATTTCTTCTGCTTGTTTTACCATTTATATAGGATACACTAATTTTTTATGTTGAGACGATCTTTCACCATGTACCATTCTTTTGTGGTGGCTTACTACCAATCTATTTAATCATTTTATCTTTTATCTCTCAAAAAAATTTAATGATCTCATTTTTGTAGAACCTAAGAATTTTGTGTATTAGGAAAAACATCCAATACTTTAATAAACCATTATTTTTAGAAAGTAATATCTATATATATTTAAAAGAAAGCTGATACCATACCACTAGTTTTTACTAAATCAGATTATTTATTTCATTTAAAAATTTTAGTAAAATTCTCTTAAATAATAGGGTTATGATAAACAAAAAATAAATTCAAGGATACCCACACTTCTTTTAAATATACTTTATATGTACATATTTTACAAATATAAATATGCTCACTTAAACAATATGCAGCATTATTGTTAGAGAATTTTTGAAATAGAAAAAGAATATACATACATAAAAATATATACATATCCTTTATTATCCTTTAGTTCTTCTCTCATTAATTCTAAAGAGTTGTCTTTCTCTTCTCTAAAATCCAAATTTCAAACCCAAATTTTCAAGTCTAATCATCACTCAGCGTACAGCAACAAACACTTTTGATAAGAGCATCTAATGCATGGCCACCACAAAACCTCAATAAACGACGACCAATTAGAGAGCCTTGTCGTCCACCACCTCCACACCCAGAGCCTCTACAGATGATGCTGCCAGCACTGTAGGGATTTATGTACTATGTGGTCGAAGATGGCACGTGCATCCAAATTCCAATTAAAAGTGGTGATCAAGCTCGAGTTGTTAATCCAAAAACATGATCATGCAATCTGGAGTTTACATATAGTCGACATAAAGTCTAAAAGATTCTAATCACCATAATCATTAAGCCAAAGTGATAATTATGGGAGACTAGGGCTGTGTATTCTACATATAATAAATGTAGGTGCGGCACTGACAGTCCCTAAAGAGACACTTGTAGTAACTAAAGGAGACATAAAAGGTGCATTCTGCATTTTGGATCTCTTGTACACCCTCTACAAGTTTTGTGACTTACCCTTTCTCAATCAGTATCATAGTTTATCTTTTAAAAACACATATATACATATTACTCTGCATAACATGTAGTAAATTTGCACATAAATATATATATATACAACCAAAATTATGATAAAGATTTACTTCTCATAATGCCAGTCAAGGCACCTCCACCTTTTATTAGCCAAAACATCATGGTAGAGCCTGTAATCACTAGTAGTGCGGAGGTAGAATCGTCGGTCTTTGTTACACCTTGTGCAGGTAATGAACTCGTCCTAATGGAACTGCTGTATTCCACCAATGAGCCTTGAACTGTTGTTAAGGTTTACAACAAGCTTGTAGCATTTGATTTTGTACTTCTATACAAACAGAAGATCTTGTAGGTACTCCTTCTACCCATAAAAGTTGTGGGACAAATGAAAAATTGAATGATTTATTGGTTATATACAATAGAATATCTTATACGGATTCTTTGTACCTATAAAAGTCGTGTGACAAATGACAGATACTTAAACAAGCAAAGAAAGTCACAATGTTATAAAATTAATTAGTATCTTAATAGTAGTTTATTTTATCACAAGACTTAACATTTTAGAATAGTACACATTGAATTGATAATTGCAGCTCTATGCCACCAATCTCACCTACTTAATATTAATTGATAATTCTATCTTTTATATACATATAAATTTTTATATACATAATGTTAGGAAAAAATTGATGCTAAAAATTAGCTTTAAGGCTAAAAAGTAAGGTCAAAATGAAGAGATAACATAATGTGAGGAAAAAATGTTAATTGTGAGCTAAGAGGAAGAGAAAACAAATTGATTATTTGAATAGAAAAGCTTTCAAGGATGATGAAATTTTCATTTTTAAGTTCTAATAGACCATGTGTTGGAATAATTTTTTTATCTACAATTATCTTTTAGATTTTAGTATAAGGTAAGTAGTAAGTTAAAGCAAACTCAAAAAATTACAAATGTATTACATTAATTAAATTTATAAGATCAGTAATAAAACTAATAAAATCAAAGTTCATAAGTATTTTATATAAATTAAAAAAAATATCCAATAAGTATAATAAAATCACATCTCAAATAGTCAATGATTCTTTATTTAAGAAATCACATTTTAAAATAGTCATAATTTTTTATTTAATTTAAATAGTTTATGATTCTTTATTTCAGTTCAAAGATTTCATAAGTTATAGTATAAAATAAGAGTTACGTTTTTCACAACCTGCACAAAATAATCAACCCTATACAATTATTCTCTTCTCACATTATAATTGTTCTCCAATAATTAGTTAGTCATCTTCATTGATGTGAAGAGGAAGTATCATAAAAAGTTGGTTACCTTCTCTTGTATTTTATATTATTATCATTTTTTACTTAAGTTTTTATATTACACTATATTTTGAGTACGATGTTAAAAGATATTTCAAAATTTTTATTAATAATTAGATCATGTTTCTAAGGTTAATTACTAACCAATCTTTCTATATTGGTATATAAATACATGATTTAAAGTAGAGATATTATATTAAAATAACTAATCATATTATTATAAAGTACACTTGATATTTTTGTGTTATGTGACTTTTTATCTTATGTATGGTTATAATATTCTATCATTATCTCAATAGAATTGTCTTTTTTAACTTTTTTAAAAAAATTGATGAGTAAGTTCTTTAGCTCATTCATTTAAATTCAACAATTAATTTCAAAACTGTTGGCGACCATAGAATTAATAAAATTAATATTTCTAATTATTTTACATATATTAACTAAGGTGTCACGTAAATATAATAAAATCATGTCTCAAATTGCGATGGATTCTTCATTTAAGTTCAAAATTTTAAAAAATAAAATTACTTTCTAAATAGCCATAGATTCTTTCTTTAAGTTCAAAGATTTTATTAGTTATAATATGATAAAATCTATATTTTTCACGACCTATATAAAATACTCAATCGTATGTCATTTATCATCCCATCACAATTCAATTATTCTTCAATTAAACTAGTGCAAAAAAGAAGTATAGCAAAAAGTTAGTTTTCCAAATCCAACATAACCTCTCAAGTAGTTTAGTATAGATTAAACTCAAGGGTATGCATTTAATCACCATTCATTCGAAGAAAGAAAAAACAAACAAGTTTCTTTCCGTTCTTCTTAATCTTTAGAAAAAATATAAAATCTAAATGCTCGATGTTAATATTTTCTACAGTCTAAATCTCAGGTTATAAGGTTTACAGGATGAAGCTTTGGAGAATATCTGTACTAGTAAAATCATACAAGTCCCAAGACCATGTTGCACTCATTTCCACTCCATAAGGCTTTCTTGTGGCATCCATACCAATGCTCTTTTCCATTGTAGATGTAAAATTCCTAGAAATTTAAATAAAGATGTATGTATTAAAAATCTTAAATGCGGAAGTGAAATAAAAATTTTGATTAAGATCCCTTACACAATAACCAAAAACGTATTCAACATATGAAAGAATAAGCTAATTAAAAGAAATTCTCGAAATAAAAACTATAAATAGAACTATAAAGTCTCAAGACATCTAACTAGCCGTCTTCCTATGGAACGGGCTCGGGAATCACGTCTTCCTGATCTGAAATGTTAAGTAAGGAATGAGCTACACTAGCCCAATAAAGACATCACACTATCTCACTGCCACAGAAGTAATGGTTGGTAGAAAACAAAAACAACCAATGGAGCATAATTTATAACAAACTCATTTATTAATAATTAAAACCATTACTGTCCACTTACCTTGGTGAGATTTGTGAAAATAACATATGAAGACAATAGCATTATAACCATCATAAAATCATATACACTTAGTAACATAGCACATGTCATACGTTTGCACTTCAATAATCAGGCAACAAATTTGCTCTTTTACCAGCCTACTAGTATCCATGGGGATCCATAGGGGTCCCCGCTACGCGTGAACCATTAATATTTATAAACTAATTCCAGGGCCGTCCCCATACCCCGTCCAGTATCGGCGCCAAAACCATAAACCTCAATACCCCGTCTGGTATGAGGGTGAAACGGGCCGTCCCCATACCCCGTCCGGTATGGGCGCCAAAATACATAAGGTCTCCATACCCCGTCCGATATGAGAAACCACGTTCCCTGTAGGGTTCCCTACAGACCCGGTCCGTCCACCATCTCCCAAGATATCTAGTCAGGTTATCCACAGTATCCATTTATCAATTCACATAACCTTTTTCCTATTTTCCTTGGTCTCAATTTTCCAATCATACACAAACACGTAAACCAATAATAACACCAACAAAAAAACACAACATCGGGTTCACCATAATTCAAACCATAATAAAAGAAACCATGATTCATGCATACAAAACCATAAAATAAATACATCAAATACCATACTGCATTTAATACTGAAAAATAGATTAAACAACAACTAACCAACAATATATCATATTCGGGCTCCATTGGCAACCTCAATAAATTATACATATCTATAAAGTCATAAAATACCGTTTTATCATATATTAGGCTTTAATGCCATGATAGGAAATAGGGTGAGAGATCTTTACTTGTTTCGGGGTCTGAAATCGGCTCTACAGTGCGCCTACGGGCTGTCCCTAAATTCCCTGAATTTTTTCCGGGAAACTGAAACGCACTACCGGTACCTGCACGTGTTCCAAAAACCCCAAATCAAACCCAAGGCCCCTTTTTGGTCAATATCAGAATTCTGGCACGACGGTTTCGCCGTGCTCCAGCGACGACACCGCTGCCTGTGGCAGTGATTTGCCTCGAGTTGGCCGTTTTAGGTCGTTTTCGGCCGAATTCGGCTAAACTTGCATTTGTTCCTGTGATAAAACAACCCTAAAGCCCTTGGTGGGCTAAAAAATAACAAAAAACTGAGACTTACTTGTGGCAGAGCTCTCGGGTGCGGCGGCTTCTCCGGCGCGAGTCGTGGTTTGATGTTTTACTCCGGTTAACCTGTAGAGAAACGAATGGTGATCACAGTGGTGTAAAAATTGCATCAAACGGGAACCAAAAAAGGCCTCATCAGAGGCAAAAATCGAAGGAAGCCGCGGCAGTGCCGCTAGACTTTGGTGGTGTTTTTCGGCCGATTGGCCAGTGGTTTGGCTTTGATTTGGCCATAGGCGGATTCAGCTTCGAAAAATGAGCCAAGGGGAGAAAATTTACCTTATTTGGCGGTCAGAAAACCCTCCAGTGTGGTGGCGGGTGGCAGCGGCCGGCTCCTCCGGTGAGGGCACTAGCGGCTAGGGTTTAGGGTCAGGTGTGGGTGAGGTTATTTATAACCTTTCCCTTTTAATCTCAGCCGTCCATCACGATTTAATCTGAACCATCCGATCGCGATTAAAATTGGAATAAATCTGCATCATCCATCGCGATGCGATCTGGGCCATCCGCAGGCATGAGATCTGGACCGTTCGATCACGTGCACGTGGATCGCTCAAGTGGCTCCGTCCGCATGGTCTCCCGCATCAGCTTCCTTGCCACGCGGTGTGTTGTGGTTGGCCGGGGCCACTGACTGGGCTGCTAACGTGGCTGCTGATGTGGCACAACTTTTTAAATTGCGTTGTGACCCTCCGGTTTTTGATTTTCTTTTCAAAAACACCCCCAGAACCCAAATTTTCACCCTTTTTCCCAAAATCAATTTCAATTAAATCTCAAAAATAATTTTACCCTATTTTATCATTATTATTATTTTTATTTTCATTAAATTAAATTAAATTAAAACCTTATAAATTAAATATTAAAAATTTAAACTAAAATTCTAATATATATTAAAATAAATAAGAAAAAAATAAAAAATAAAAATAATAATTTGGGTGTTACAATTCTCACCCCCAAAGAAATTTGGTCCCCCAAATTTGCCTCTTTCTCTTGGTCGAACAAATGGGGATACTGGGCTCTAAAATTTGATTCTAGCTCCCAGGTAGCCTCCATGGGCGTGTGGTTCTGCCACACGACCTTTACAAATGATATTTCCCAGTTGCGGAGTATCCTGCTCTTTCGGTCTTTGATACCGACTAGTACTTCTTCATAAGATAAGTCCTCTTGGAGTGGAAGCGGTTCATGAGCCAAGACATGAGAAGGGTCCAGGTTGTACTTACGTAGCATGGATACGTGGAACACGTTGTGGACTCTGGAGAGCTCTTGAGGCAGTGCTAGTCTGTAGGCAGCAGTACTAATCCTGTCTAAGATTTCAAAGGGTCCAATATATTGGGGGTTTAATTTTTCTCTCCTGCTGAACCTACTAATTCCCTTGAAAGGAGTGACCTTAAGAAACACCCGGTCGCCTTTCTCAAACACTAGGTCTCTCCTCCGGGTATCTACATAACTCTTTTGCCTACTCTGAGCTGTCTGAATGTTCTTTCTGATTTTAACTATTTTAGACATGGTCTCCTCTACCAACTCCGGGCCGAACAATCTTCTATCGCCCACTTCCTCCCAACAAATCGGTGATTTGTACGGGCACCCATATAACGCCTCATATGGAGCCATGCCG
This sequence comes from Carica papaya, assembly GCF_054855325.1. NCBI lineage: Eukaryota > Viridiplantae > Streptophyta > Magnoliopsida > Brassicales > Caricaceae > Carica > Carica papaya. The sequence goes on from NC_142317.1 coordinate 18,765,619, forward strand.
ATGCTAGCTTGGTAGCTGTTGTTGTAGGCAAACTCTATCAGGGGTAGATGGTCGTCCCAATGGCCCCCAGAGTCCAGGACACAAGCTTGGAGCATATCCTCAAGCGTACGAATTGTCCTCTCCGATTGTCCATCAGTCTGGGGATGGAAGGCAGTACTAAGAGATAGCTTTGTTCCCACTTTTACTCCAGGATTGGTAAAGGCTGAAGTAGCCCACCTGGGCGCTGATGCTCTACCTTGACCTGCTGACATACCAAGCATTTAGATACAAAGTCGCTATGTCTCTCTTCATCCCATTCCATCAAAACTGGGGTCGCATGCTTTGGTATATTTTGGTGCTTCCTGGATGCATGGCAAACTTTAAACTATGGAACTCTGTCATGATATCTCTTTTTAACTCACTGTCATCTGGGACACACACCCTATCTTGGAAACGGAGTAATCCATTGGCAAAGATTCAAAATTCTGAGCTCACTCCCTGTTCTGCATCCTTCTTGTGGGCTACCAGGGCGGGGTCGACTGAGTGGGCTTCCCTTATTCTCTGGATTAACTTGGGCTGGACTGTCAGGCGGCCCAAACATGTGGCTCTCCTCAAGTCCTGGAGTTGAACCTGTTGTGTGGCCTTAATTTGCCTGCATTCTGAAACCATCAAATGGGCTAAGATACCTGCACTTTTCTTGCTGAGAGCATCTGCTACCACGTTGCCCTTACCCGGAAGGTATAAGATATCACAATCATAGTCCTTAAGGAGTTCCATCCACCTTCTCTGATGCATGTTGAGATCCTTCTAAGTGAATATGTGTTTCAAACTCTTATGATCGGTATAGATCTGAAAGGTCTCTCCGTATAAGTAGTGGCACCAGGTCTTCAAGGCATGTATGATTGCGGCAAGCTCCAAGTCATGGGTGGGATAATTCTTCTCATGATTCTTTAACTCCCTAGACCCATATGTTATGACATTTCCATGCTACATCAGGACACAACCCAGGCCTAGATAGGAGGCATACTATAAACTGTATATCCCCCTGATCCACTCGGTAAAGCTAGTGCAGGTGTAGTAGTCAGCCACTTCTTTAATTCTGAAAAACTTCTTTCGCAGTCCTCATTCCACTCAAATTTGGCATTTTTCTTCGTGAGTCGAGTTAAAGGAGCTGCTAGGCTGGAGAATCCTTTAACAAACCTGCGGTAATAACCTGTCATCCCCAGGAAACTCTGGATTTCCTTAACTGATGTCAACTTCTCCCAGCCAAGTACCGTTCAACCTTTTTGGAATTCACTGATACTCTTTCCTTCGATATGATGTGTCCTAGGAAGGCGATCTGCTCAAGCCAAAATCCGCACTTACTCAACTTTGCATATAACTTCTTGTTTTTGAGGACCTGCAAAACTTGGGCAAGATGGTGAGCACATTCTTCTCTACTTTTTGAGTAGACTAAGATGTCATCAATGAACACGATAACAAATTGATCCAAGAACTCTCTGAAGACTCTGTTTATCAGATCCATAAAGATTGCCAGGGCGTTGGTTAGCCCAAATGGCATGACCAGGAACTCATAGTGTCCGTACCTGGTTCGAAAAGTCGTCTTGGGGATGTCTTCTGTTCTTATCTTCACCTGATGGTAATCTGATCGCAGGTCTATTTTAGAGAAGACTTGTGCACCCTGCAGCTGATCGAAGAGGTCATCAATTCTAGAAAGGGGATATTTGTTCTTGACCGTAACCTTGTTCAATCCTCTGTAATCAATACATAGTCTCAATGTTCCATCTTCCTTCCTTGCAAAAGTGACTCCAGCACCCCAAGGGGACACACTGTGTCTAATAAAACCACTGTCTTGCAATTCAGTGATCTGTTTCCTAAGGTCTTCCATCTCAATGAGGCTCATGCGGTAAGGAGCAACCGAAATGGGCTTGGTGCCTGGCTGTAAGTCTATAGTGAACTCGACTTCCCTGTCCACTGGCAGTCCGAGTAGTTCGTCCAGAAACACATCTGGAAAGTCTCGGACTACCGGAATCTCTCGGATATAAATTTCCTTCTTGGGCTTGCCTAGTTAGAGAAAATAGCAAGATTAAGGTACTAAAAAATTAAGAAAACTTATCATCAAGGAATAAGTACTAAATGATTTTATTAATTTGTAAATGGCTCCTCATTGGGAGGATTAAATACAACCTTCTTGTTAAAGCAATCTATGGTGGCGGGATGCGCCGCTAACCAATCCATTCCTAAGATTACATCAAAATCCTCCGTGTCTAACCCTATCAGGTCTACACTCAGTTTTCTATTTGCTATCTCTACGGTACAAGCCCTGTAGATAACTTCCCCAAATAGTGTTTCACCCCAACAGTAGACACAAATAACAATGAATCAAGCTTATCAGGTGATACATTAAGTTTGGAAGCAAAAACATGTGAAACAAATGAATGCGATGCACTAGTGTCAAATAAAACATGAGCAATATGGTCACAGATAGTGTACATACCTTGTATCACGTTCGGGTCGGCGTCGGCATCCTGCTAGGTAAGGTTGTAAACCCTGCCCTGAAAAGGAGGTCTTCTTTGGTTCTAGTTCCTCGGGCACTCTCTCGCATAGTGCTAGGCACTGCCACATATGCACCAGGTGTTGTTGAGGTGGTAGCATTGTCGGTCCCCGTGATCCCTGCCACAGTGCTGGTAGATCTTTCCACGTGCTGCCCCTGGAGCCTGAGGAGGGGCCTGGATCACTTGTCTGGGCCTCTTATTTGGTTAGACCGGCGCAGTGGGTGCTGGTCTACGGGGTGAAGCTGAGGGTCGGTGACTCCTTACTGACTGAGGACGGATGTTGAAACTCCTCTCCACAATCTGTGCCTTTGCTAGAACAGCTGAGTATGTCTTGAGCTCTAGTACCAATAAGTGTTGCTTGATTTCTTGGTGGAGGCCCCACTAGAATCTCCTAGCCTTCCTGCCTTCATCCATCAATATCTACGGGGAGTATTGGCCCAGCTCTAGGAACTTACTGGCATATTCCAATACCATCATGTTTCCCTAAACCAGTTGAACAAACTCCATCTCCTTCAGGTGTCGGATGTGCTCAGGGAGATACTCCGCATGGAAGGCCGCTAAGAACTACTCCCAGGTGGCTGGTATAGGCAGGGTGGCCTGCTTGAGCTCCCACCAACGACCTACTTCCCCTACCAGCATGTAGGAAGCAAGGGCAGCTCTTTGCTCAGGAACCACTCCCAAGGTCTTGAAAGCTCTCTCAGTCTCCACCAACCAGTACTGGGCATTTTCAAAAGAGGATCCCCCTTCAAAAGTGGAAGGGTTTAGTCTCCTGTACCTCTCTTTGTAGCTTGGGTCGATCAAGGAAGGAGCTGGGTCCCGTGGAAGAGGGACTGGGCCCGGCTGGGGATAGATTGGGGGGCCCTGTGGTGGCGCCTGCTGATATGGTGGAAGCACCGGATTGTACTGTGGCAGTGCCGGGCAGTACGGTGGCTGGGGCACTGGTTCATACTACAGCGGTGGTGTCGGGTGGTACTGTGGTGGAGCAAGTTCATGCCGGGGTGGCTCGGGATCCGCTTGCTATAGCAGTGGCTCAACACGTGGTAGTGGGAGAGGTTCAGGAAACTCACTTCTCTCCTCTCGACCTTGCTGGGCGGCCATGATCCTTTCCAGCATCTCAAATATTATGTCCACATCTTTTCGAAGTGAATCATCCCGGGCTGCTCGGTTTAATAGGGGTCTTCCTCTCCTCATTTCTTTGCACCTGTATTTCACACAGAAGAGTTGAGTAACGATTTATCGGTGGGTATTTCTCTAAGCATTATTGTGTATGGGATGAGTCCGAGGAACGCGGCTCTGATACCAACTATAACGGCCCCAGAAATTTAAATGAAGATGTATGTATAAAAAATCTGAAATACGAAAGCAAAATAAAAATTTTGATTAACATCCCTTACACAATAACCAAAAACGTATTCAACATATGAGCTACACTAGCCCAGTAAAGACATCACACTATCTCACTGCCACAGAAGTAAAGGTTGGTAGAAAACAAAAACAACCAATGGAGCATAATTTATAACAAACTCATTTATTAATAATAAAAACCATTACTGTCCACTTACCTTGGTGAGATTTGTGAAAATAACATATGAAGACAATAGCATTATAACCATCATAAAATCATATACACTTAGTAACATAGCACATGTCATACGTTTGCACTTCAATAATCAGGCAACAAATTTGCTCTTTTACCAGCCTACTAGTATCCATGGGGATCCATAGGGGTCCCCGCTACGCGTGAACCATTAACATTAATAAACTGATTCCAGGGCCGGGCTCGGGAACCACGTCTTCCTGATATGAAATGGTTAAGTAAGGAATGAGCTACACTAGCCTAGTAAAGACATCACACTATCTCACTACCACAGAAGTAATGGTTGGTAGAAAACAAAAACAACCAATGGAGCATAATTTATAACAAACTCATTTATTAATAATAAAAACCATTACTGTCCACTTATCTTGGTGAGATTTGTGAAAATAACATATGAAGACAATAGCATTATAACCATCATAAAATCATATACACTTAGTAACATAGCACATGTCATACTTTTGTACTTCAATAATCAGGCAACAAATTTTCTCTTTTACCAGCCTACTAGTATCCATGGGGATCCATAGGGGTCCCCGCTACACGTGAACCATTAACATTAATAAACTGATTCTAGGGCCGTCCCCATACCCCGTCCGGTATGGGCACCAAAACCATAAACCTCTATACCCCGTCCGGTATAGGCGCCAAAACACATAAGGTCTCCATACCCCGTCCGATATGAGAGACCACGTTCTCGGTAGGGTTTCCTACGAACCCGGTCCGTCCACCATCTCCCAAGATATCTAGTCAGGCTGTCCACATTATCCAGTTATCAATTCACATAACCTTTTTCTCATTTTCCTTTTTCTCAATTTTCCAATCATACACAAACACGTAAACCAATAATAACACCAAACAAAAAAACACAACATCGGGTTCACCATAATTCAAACCATAATAAAAGAAACCATGATTCATGCATACAAAACCATAAAATAAATACATCAAATACCATACTACATTTAATACTGAAAAATAGATCAAACAACAACTGACCAACAATATATCAGATTCGAGTTCCATTGGCAACCTCAATCAATTATACATATCTATAAAGTCATAAAATACTGTTTTATCATTTATTAGGCTTTAATACCGTGATAGGAAATAGGGTGAGAGATCCTTACTTGTTTCGGGATCTAAAATTGGCTCTACACTGCGCCTACGGGCTGTCCCTAAATTCCCTGAATTTTCTCTGGGAAACTGAAACGCACTACCGGTACCTGCACGTGTTCCAAAAACCCCAAATCAGACCCAAGGCCCCTTTTCGATCAATATCAGAATTTTGGCACGACGGTTTCGCCGTGCTCCAGTGACGGCACTGTTGCCCGCGGTAGTGATCTCCATCAGGTTGGTCGTTTTCGGCCGAATTCGGCCAAACTTGCATTGGTTCCTGTGATAAAACAACCCTATAGCCCTCAGTGAGCCAAAAAATCATGAAAAACTGAGACTTACCGATGGCAGAGCTCTCGGGTGCAGCGGCTTCTCCGGCGTGAGTCGCGGTTTGATGTTTTGCTCCGGTCAACCTGTATAGAAAAGGACGGTGATCACAGTGGTGTAAAAATTGCATCAAATGGGAACTGGAAAGGGCTTCATCAGAGAAGAAAACTGAAGGAAGCCGCTGTGCCGCTGGACTTCGGCGGTGTTTTCTAGCCGATTGGCCGGTGGTTTGGCTCCAATTTGGTCATAGGCAGATTCAGCTTCAAAAAATGAGCCAAAGGGAGAAAATTTACCTTGTTTAGCGATCGAAAAACCCTCCGGTGCGGTGGCGGGTGGCGGCAGCCGGCTCCTCCGGCGACTGGTTCTTCTTTTCCGGCAAGGGCACTGGCGGCTAAGGTTTGTGGTCGGGTGTGGGTGAGGTTATTTATAACCTTTTCTTTTTAATCTCAACCGTCCATCACGATTTAATCTGAGCTGTCCAATCGCGATTAAAATAGAAATAAATCTGGGCCATCCATCGCGATGTGATCTGGACCGTTCGCATGCGTGAGATCTGAGCCGTCCGTGCGCGGGAGATCTGGGCCGTCCACATGCGTGAGATCTGGACCGTTTGATCGCGTGTACGCGGATTGCTCACGTGGCCCCGTCCGCGTGGTCTTCCGCATCAGCTTCCTCGCCATGCAGCGTATTGTGGTTGGCCAGGGCCACTAACTTAGCTGCTAACGTGGCTGCTGACGTGGCACAACTTTCCTAAATTGCGTTTTGACCCCCGGTTTCTAATTTTCTTTTCAAAAACACCCCCATAACCTAAATTTTCATCCATTTTTCCCAAAATCAATTTCAATTAAATCCCAAAAATAATTTTACCATATCTTATCATTATTATTATTTTTATTTTCATTAAATTAAATTAAATTAAAATCTTATAAATTAAATATTAAAAAATTAAACTAAAATTCTAATATATATTAAAATAAATAAGAAAAAAATAAAAAATAAAAAAAATAAATTGGGTGTTACAGTAATTGTGTTTTTCTTAGATGATTTTATTTATGATAAATTACTAATTATATGGATAAATATAAAATTATCACTACAGCTGAATGGCTTCAATTGCCTTCACACATCTCACAGGGAGCTTCATAAGAAGAACGAACTTGATATGTTTGTTCCTGATCCATACAAGATTAAGTTCAACAAGATATTAGGTTACAAGTTTGATGAGGATAAAATAGAGCTAGTGAAGTTGTTTTTTAGGAAAACAATCAACTTGGAAATTTCGTTCCTGTAACTCCTAAAAAAAATGCTCTTAAAATTGATCGTAATATTATATATTATTATTGCAAGCTTTTCTATTCCTTGAGAGCATCGAGAGAAGCTCGAATATCTGTTCATGAGTCTTCCAACAATATTGATAATCTATTGATTTAAATTTGACATATGTATGTCTATTTACTATTTTTTTTAATGAACTAGGATAAATGAATCTAATTCACATAGTTAAAGCATATTATATTGAATTACTAATGAGATATATTACTTCAATATTAGTCATCCTATCAGAAGAACTATTTTGTTTCAAAGAGTGATAAGATGTTATATAACAGAAATAGTTTGTAGTGATAGCCAAAAGTTTATAGTTACTTCAATAGAACTTTGAAAAAATTTCTTTTGCTTGTTTTACCATTTATATGGGATATACTAATTTTTTAGGCTGAGACGATCTTTGACCATATACCATTCTTTGGTGGTGGCTTACTACCTGTAACACCCCGAAAACCTTCGTTCTTAAATTGTAATGTGAACCCCTATTTGTTTTGGCCCTAAGGCCCTTTAAAACTCCTTAATATTTCATAATTTTAATTTTTTGAACGATTATCATATTTCGTATTTTATTTAATTAAATAATTCTTAAAACTTATTAGTTTGTTTTGTCATAAGAAAAATTGTATTATATTGTTATTTAAAATAAATTTAAGGAAAAAGGGAGAAAGAGGTGGAAACATTCCGTGGGAATGCCCGTGGGAATGATCCTTCCCGCGCGGGCTCTACACGCCGCGCATGTGGCCAGCACAGGACATGCGCATTGTGAGCACAACCTATCCTTGCAGGGTGAAAGGCAAAGTTTGTGCATGTGTCCCATCACGTGTAGGCCTATCGTGCAAACAACGCACGCACAGGGCTCGTCACCGTCGCTTGGGTGATGTACTACTATCGTTTGGGTGATGTGCCTCCATTTTTTGTACCGTCACCATGTCACATCATCCATTCATCGATCACATCCGTCACTCATCACATCACATGTTTCCAATTGACTTTCTCTCTCCTCACCAGATTTTACACTTGGTGCAAATCCGATGGTCCCCATTTTTTTAAATAGGGACCCTACCCTTTACTATTTTCTCATCACTTCCATTCCATTTTTCCATCCTTCAAGAGCTTAGAGAGAGAGGGAGAGGAGAAGAAGAAGAAAAAGTGTAGGAAACATCGAGATTTCGGTAAAAAATTTAGTATTTACTTTTAAACATCGTAAGGAGCATTTCTAGAATAAAAATTAATGATGTTTAAATTTATGATTTGCATGGTTAAATTTTATGCCTAAACGAAGTAATTTTACATGATAATGCATACTTTATGATCATATATGAAGTTATTAAATTGCATGTGTAATTTATATGATTTGATGCTTGAAATAAATGTTGATATATGATGCTATTGACGATAAAAAAAAAGATTAAGCATAAAATGATGTATAGACATGAGAAATATGTATTGGTATTGGCATGCATAATTTATAAAGTGTTTTATTAGGCTTTTTATCTCTTAGAAGTTTTTGTTTCTCTCCCATCTGGTCTAAAAATACGTGACAGGACCGCTCCCTGTAGATGATAGCATACCCTCAGACGAGAGTTGACGCGATATGATTGTAGGGGTCATAGCTGGCGAAGTACGACCATGGTCATAGATCGTGTCATGGTGTGGTAAGCCGTATATGTGTTGTTAGTTTAGCAAGCCACAAATTACTGTTATAAATGAAATGAATTGGTCATTCCACATGCGTAGTTGGAAATTCGTATTGTCTTCAATAGATGGAAGTCGGAACGACTTCACGAAGAATGACATGAAAAATAGTGCATATCATGATTTTTTTTATTTTCTCTATTTTTGGCATGATATATTTGATTGATATGATATGACTATGATATGATGGGTTTAATGATTTTTTTAATAAAATAAATTATTTTCATAATTTAATAAAGGACCCGGACAGGACTCTTGATGGTAAGTAGTGATGATACTTTAAATTATCTTTAAAATCTTATGATATTATTTAAATATTATTTTTCTTATTTAGTATATAGAACTCACCCCTTTCCACGCCCCCCTAGATGAGGAAGATAGTGAGGAACCAATCACAGACCTATCCTTTGAAGTCTTTGAGGATCCCGTGGATACATAAATCTTTTTGAGTGCATGACTTGTCCTTTTAAATAATGATAGAAGTGGCCTTTTTGTATTTTAATATTTTGTATTTTGTTGCCACTTCTGGCCTTAGTTATATATGTAATTGGGAACTCATATATTTTATAAAGGATTTGTAATAAATTACTCCGCTGCATACATTTAACTATCATGCACTCATAATATATTTCTATATCTGGCACCCTTATGCTTTTATTAGCATTTGGGATGTCACAAATGGTATCAGAGCAGTTAGCGGAACAATCCCTTACAACAGAGGCTGTAACTAGGAAAAACCTTTCTAAAATACTCAAGAAATATATTATCTTTCAAAAACTAGACAACCAACTCATGTCTTCTTTTTCTTTTGTAGGAATGATGCGAGGAAGACTATCTATAGAGCCTACTAAAAGATCTGAGGCCCAGGATCATCTGACCAGGGCCGAGTTTACCAAACTCTTCCGAGCCATCCAAGGTCTAACTATAGCTGTAGGACAAAACCAAGCCAACCCTTGCCAACATCCTTCTACCCCTGAATACCGACCAGTTGAAAGTTTTATCTCCTACAATATAACAGAATTTAAAAAACTTAACCCACCCCACTTTGAAAGAGGCCCCGACCCCTTAGTGGCTAAAGCTTGGATCCTGCAGATAAAGAAACTTTTCTTTATCTTAGACCTAATTGAGGAGAAAAAAGTTCTCCTAGTAGCCTTCATGCTAATTGGTGAAGTCGAACATTGGTGGCGACTTAAAGAGGAAGTCCTATCTCATTAGTAATTCAATTTAATATGCTTAAACTAAGCGTATTTGATTCATTTATCATAGTTCGTTAAAAAAATAATAAATGGACTATTTTATGTCAAATTTAAATCAAGAGATGATCAGTATTGTTCGAAGGCTCATAAACAGATGTTCAAGCTTGTCTTGATGCTCTCGAGGAATAGAAAAGCTTGCAATAATAACATGTAACATTACGATAAATTTTAAGAGCATTTTTCTTAGGAGTTACAATAACAAAATTCCCAAGTTAATTGTTTTCCTCAGATAAAACTTCACCAGCTCTATTTCATGCTCATCAAACTTATAATATGATATTTTATTAAACTTAATCTTGTATGGATCAGGAACAAACATATCAAGTTCGGTCTCCTAGTGAAGCTCCTAGTGAGATGTGTGAAGGAAATTAAAGCCATTCAGCTGTAGTATTAATTTTTGTTTTATCTATATAGTTAGAAATTTATTATAAATAAAATCATCCAAGGAAAACACATCTACAATGGAAAAGGATGTTGCTATGGATGGCACAAGGGAAGCCTTATCGAATGGATATGAGTTCAACATTGTATTTGGTCCCCTAATATTTTGCTGGTATAGATCTTCTCTAAAACTTCCTCCTTTAAACCTTATGATCCGAGATTTAGACTGTAGAAAATATTAACATTAAACATCTAGATTTTATATTTGTGCTTGAAGAATAAGAAGAATGGAAAGAATTTTTTTTTTTCCTTTCTTCAAATGAATGGAGGTTAAGTGCATACCATTGATTTTAATCTATAATAAACAACCTAATATGTTATGTAGGCTTTGGAAAACATACTTTTTGCTATATTTCTTTGTTGCACCAATCAAGAAAACAGAGTTTAATTGAAGAATAAGTGAATTGTGATGGGACAATAAATGACATACGGTTGAATATTTTATATTGGTCGGGAAAAATGTAGATTTTATTATACTACAACTTATAAAATCTTTGAACTTAAATGAAGAATCTATTGCTATTTGGAAAGTGGTTTCATTTTTTGAAATCTTTAACTTAAATGAAGAATCCATCACTATTTGAGCACGATTTTATTAGATTTATGTGATATTTTACTTAATATATATAAAATAATTAAAAATATTAATTTGATTAATTCTATGATCGCCAACTATGTTAAAATTAACTTTTCAATTTTAATCCATGCGCTAAAGAACTTATTCATCATTTATTATTTTGAAGGTTAAATAAGGCAATTCCATTGAGATAATGATAGAAGTTTATCACCACATATAAGGTAAAAAGCCACGTTACACAAAACATCAATTATACTTTACAATAAGGTGATTAGTTATTTTAATGCATTATCTCTACTTTAAATCATGTATTTATATTGTAATATATAAAGATTAGTTATTAATTAATCTTAGAAATATGATCTAATTGTTAATGAAAATTTTGAAATACCCTTTAGTATCCTACTTAAAGTATAGTGTAATATAAAAACATAAGTCGATAATGATAGTAATATAAAATACATAGAGAAGGTACCAACTTTTCATGATACTTCTTCTTTGCATCAATCAAGAGGGCTAACTAATTATTGAAAAATAATTACAGTGTGAGAAGAGAATAAATGTGTAGGGTTGATTATTTTATATAAGCTGTGAAAAACATAAGTCTTATTTTATACTATAACTTATGAAATCTTTGAACTGAATAAAGAATCATAAACTATTTAAAGTAAATAAAGAATTGTCGCTATTTAAAATTTTATTTCTTCAGTAAAAAATTCATGATTATTTGGGACGTAATTTTATTATACTTATTGTATATTTTACTTACGTTATATAAAATGCTTATTAACATTGGTTTTATTAGTTATATGGTTGCCATTATAGTACCAGATTAGTCTCTTCAAATAAAATTTACTTTTGAATTTAATCTTTGCATGAAAGAACTTATTAGCCATTTACGTTGAAAAGTAAGAAACAATTTTGTTGAGATAATGTTAAAAGTTTATCACATTGTAATATATTTTTTAAAATTATAAGCAACAGAAACTCGACTTCTAGTCTTTTTAATCTAAAAACTCCTATAACAATTGATATAGTTTAAAACGCTCTTTTTAATTTTTAGAAGATGAGTTTTATGGGAATTCAGACTTTTGGATGAAGATGGTGAGTCCTATTGGAAAAATAAAGCTTAAAAGAAAAAGTGAAAGAAGGAAAATGAGATAGATTGAAATAGCTTTGAATGTTTTCTGCTAACTATTTTTAATTTTCATAATTTGTCTTTTGAAGACCAACTTAATGATAACGGTTAATCAATTCTACCCTTTTCACATTTCTTTACCATACTGTATCTACATATGTATATACAGTTATTACCTTGATAATTGATTAAAATTAGATAATTAAGTGTAAGTGCTTCAAAATATAAATAAATTTGTCGACCATACAAGCATGATACCATAAAGTTTTCTTAAAAAATTATAGAAATAAAACTTAGAGGATCACAATCACTTAATAATTTTTTATTTTAAATTAGTGTTTTAAGAACAAAAAATACATAATAAAAATTAGTTAAATTTTTAGATTCAAAACTACAGATGTTTCACATTTTTAATGTACACATATGGTATACATAAAAAAAGCATGTGGTAAATTTGTATTTATTTTTTTTATTTTGTCATAATACTATTATATAAAAGAACTTTATCAAAATCCTTACAAGATATCAAGATTCTGATAAGGTAGAAATTTGTAATATGTTACTGGATTTTTTTTGTCTTCAAATGCATTTGTTATTTTCAGAGAAACCAAAGTTTATTAAACAATTTGATATTTTTCTTAATATTCAAAAGTCTTAGCTTCATGAAAAATTTTATCATTTATTCTGTTTTTTTATTAAGTATGAATGCTTGATCAACATGATAAATTTTTATTTCATCCCTAAATTCTCATTATTTTTTCATTGATTGCATGGTTTTTATTAATTAATGTGATACATTTGTTTATTTCATTTGAAAAATTTAATATACTTCACAATAATATGATTAGTTATTTTAATGCAATATTTTTGTTTAAATCATATATTTATATACTAATATATAAAATTTGGTTAAAATCTAATATCGAAAATATGATTTAATTGTTAATAAAAATTCTAAAATACATTTTTACATCCAACGTTGTGTAATATAAAAAATATAAGATGATAATGACAACATTTTAAACTATAAACTAAAGGTTTATATGGTCACAATATTTAGCACATTGTGAGCCTTTTAAATTATTATATACTCGTACAAACTTTATTTTGTAATATTAACTTAACTTAATACTAATCTTGTAAATTTAATTAATTGATGTATTTGTAAGTTTTTTGAGTTAGCTTTAACTTATTACTGACCTCGTATGAAATTTTAAAAAGTAATTTTATATAAAAAAAATTATTTCAGCGCATGGTCTATTAAATCTTAAAAATAAAAAATTCATCCTCTTGTAAATTTTTCTATTCAAATAGTTAATTATTTCTCTCTTCCATAGCTCATAGTCAACATTTTTTTTCCTCACATTATGTTGTCTGTTAATTGATCAATAAAGATGTGTATAAATACATACAATTCACTTAGTACTCTCCGATCGTCATCAATCAGTTATCACTTTGGTTGCCATAGTCCATGTTCTTGAGTCTGAGGATCATGAATAGCAATAAATTTAAAAGTCCTCATACCACTGAACTTGGTTCCAAAATGGAACTCAAAATCATACCCAAAACCTAGTGACTCCCTTATTAACCTCAATATCCCTCCCATGAAATCAATGAACCGGATTTAATTGGATACTATGTTATTTGTGCTTTAGACCCTTTAATAATTTCTTAAATTTAATATTTTTTTTATTCCTTATTTATTTTACTAATATGTAAAATTATTATAATTTAATTACTTCAATGATTATTTAGATTATTATAGTAAATCATGTTATTTTGTTTACTTAGATTTTTAATTATATTCCTTTTTTATTAATTTAAATATTTATTTTATCTAAATTTAAATTTTACTTTAGTTTTATTTTTATTTTTATTTTTATTTTAATGCCACTATCACAATTACCTTACCCAATTTCCATTTCATATTACACTTAACCATTTACTAATTTAACTTTTACAAATTTCCATTTTTTTCCAATTTTTATTAATTTTTCTTTCCTAATTCTTTGTGACGGCCTGCAGTTCCCCAACGAGAAACCATACCGCCAAACACAACTGAACAAGAAGATACAACATAAAATTTTAAAATAAAAGTATAACAGAAGCTATTTATCCCTTGTACAACATGTAACATAATTTACGTTATGAAGTTATCGAAAACTGTAGAGTCCACAACTAGATTAAAACTCACCAAATGAAAACTAAACATGAAATTCCAATTTTGGCTCTATAAATTATCTCCATCGACTTTATTTGAAAAAAATTAGAATTTGAATGGAATGAGAAAAACAACGGGCTCAGTAAGTATATCGAATAGACAATACCCTAGGCATGCGACATACCTGCATACAGTCAATCAGAAATGTAAAAATTTTCTTTCCCTTTATATTTGAAAACCATGAAATGCAGATATATTTCATTTCCTATTTCATCTCTCATTGTTCCCCTTACCTTCCTTTTTATCTACCCTTTTCCCCGTTATTCTCCTTTACTAGTTATCTCTCAAAATTCATCTTTCTCATTATTTCCTCATTATCCCCCTAATTTCTTTCCTTTCATAATTCCCTAATTGTAACTACTCATATCGCACACTATTATCACATCACATCTATTTCCAAAACCATACTCATCTATCAGTTTCTCTCTAATCCATATTTATCCCACAAATCAACATATCAGAGTTTCTTACAAATTTATAGCCAAATCGAGACATCCGTAACCCCTCAACGGGTATCCCCGATTCTCGATTTGCTCTAACACAAATCATCAAATTAAAGTTATTAAAGTTTTAGAATTTTTTTTGAGATATAATGGGTGTATCTGTTATTCAATTGGTACCACTATGGGATCAGGATTCCCACTATCACAAGGGGATGGACATACAACCAAAACACACACGATGGTCAAAACAGTTCCTTGCCAAGTGACCCAAAACATAACACACACTCCAACCATGTCTAAAAGGATTTTCATCCACCCAAGGATAAGGTTCACCATACCGCTGAATTTCAGCATTATCAATCTTAAACTGGTTATCTCTAAATTTTTGCTTCTTCCAAGTTTTTGTTTTGTTTTATTTTTCTTATTATTCTAGTTAAGATTAATATTATTTATTTTTTTTTTCTAACAAACTAATTATATTTTCTAGAGACTTTGTACACTTTCTTAGTTAACCATACTCTATATCTCACACTATTTTAATTCTCTCAATTTGTCTTTTTTTCATCCTTATAGAACTCACTAACTCCCTTTAATCATACACTTTTCTGTTTATTGTAATTTATTTAGTTATCATTTTGTTTATTATTCATGTTTTAATGTTTTAATTATTTTTAGTTTTTAGTTTTATTAGTTTTATTTAGAATCCCTAATTTGATATAAGAATATGTATTTTTTTTGTTAATCTTATTTTATTTGTTAGAGTCATTTTATATGTTCATGATCTTATTGGTGAATTTGCACTATTATTAATTTTTTACTCAGACTATTCATCATACCATCAACCATCAACCATCAACCATATAGTATTTAAAACATGCAATATTCATTCAACAATCAAGCAACAAGCAAAATATTCAGTATCACCATTTTTCAATTTCTTTCACTTACTTGATTATCAATCCTGATTCCTCAATTTTATAAACCTTACTTAAAACTTAGTTAGGTTTTTGCTCGAAAACATTTTTGAAAACATGCAAATGTGGCTTCGGGATAGCTACTAGATATACTTACCTTCTCGGATGACTAAGGCATCGATTTACGCTCCTTTACGCTCTCCCCAATTCCATGGCCTACGTGAAGCTATATATCGATTATTAGATACCTTTCTTTTTATTGAAATAATTTTATAATTACTAATAACTCACATAGATTTCTAAGTCTAATTACTCAACTTACCTAAAATCAATTCTAAATCTAACTTAATGAATTAACACAAATATATGGGTTTTTCAGAATTTACCTTCAACGAGTTTGGGATTCCAAAAAGAGATACATCCCGCTTCGTTGTAGGAAGCGGTTGGCTTAGCATGAACCCCATGGTCATCAACACGGTAACCCAAAATGGTATCAGGTTGCAATTCTCTCCACCTCTCGTCTACCGCTCCAATGTTTTCCTCGTTCACAATCGAAATGCTACGAAATAAAAGGCAAATGATTTTACCTTCAAATTTGGGGTCCCCGAATACTGGAGCCACCACACACCACCATGTGCGTCACCGGAATAGTCACGCACTACCGTACGTGCCACCGTGATTAGTACGCACCTCCGCTCGATCCAACAGTAGATCAAGCCATGCCCTGCCTTTTTCTTCTCTTTTTTTTTCCTTCTCTCTTTTTTTTTTGTTTCTTTTCCTTTTTTTCTTTTTCATCTCTTTTTTTTTCCCTTTTTTTCCATTTTTTTTTTTCTTTTTTTTTTTTCATTTTCTTTTATTTTCTTTTCTTTTATTCTTTTTTTCTTTTTTTTTTCTTTTTTTCTCTTTTCTTTGTTTTTCTTTGTTTCTCTTTTTTCTACTTCTTTTTTTTTTCCCTCTTCTTCCCTTTGGTTGTTTCCTCTTTCCCCTGCCATGTCCACCATTGCCACCGCATTGGATTCCTCTGTTCTGCGAAACTGCCACACCCGAAGTCCCTTCTTTCCGACTGCACACATCGCACACTTCTCTCCTCTGCAGGATCGTTGCACATCGTGCCAATTGTTCAAATCTGCTTCCTCTCTTGGCTTCATCCGCCAAGGTAGAGGAATGTGTATTTTTTTGTTGATTTTATTTTATTTGTGAGAGTTATTTTATGTGTTCATAATTTTATTGGTGAATATGCATTATTATTAATATTCTACTCAAACTATTTAACTCATCATATCATTAACTATTATACAGTATTTAAAACATGCAATCTTCATTCAACAATCAAGCCACAAGCAAATGACAAATTAAAACATTGAGTATCACCATTTTCCTATTTCTTCCAACTACTTGATTATCAATGTTGATTCCTTAATTTTATAAACCTTACTCCAAACTTAATTAGGTTTTCATTTGAAAACATTTTTAAAAACATGCGAATGTGGCTTTGGGATAGCTACTAAATATATTTACAAACTTTGGAGTTAAAGGATTCTGATTTGAGTTCCAAACACTATCCAAATATTAGCAAAAACATGCATAGCAACTAAACCCTCTCGGGTTAGCGGTGAACCCAAGAGTTTCATGCAATCATATTACATGCTCATCTCATTTCTACAACTATTCAAGTTACTAAGGCAATTATTCAATTTAACTTTTCTTTGTTTTGTCTATTTGATTAATTACATAATTTCGTAAATAATACTTTCTTATCATTTTATATTAATCTAGCTTTAATTAATTAATAATTTCTTTAATTTATTTTATCTATTATTTATTCAATTCTAAAAGAAATCATTACAAATATTCTTTTCCTATTTTCTTAAATTATTTTCTTATATCATCTATTTTATTCATAACAAAATTTATTAATTTATTTACATATTTATTAAATCAAAATGATTTCCAAAATTTATTCCTTTTAGTATTTTAAATTACCTTTACCTATGTACTATAGATTATGGCTAATTAATCTACTTATCAATTACTTATCAAATCAAATTTAATTCTTATTAATTATTTATTCAATCAATTTGAATTCTCTGTAATTTTATATTCAATTAAATTCAACTCTACTAACTATCATAATTTACCTAATTCTTAAATTTTAATTTTTTTATTCTTCTCGTCCATATATATATATACACGTACACATACATATGCTTATATATTTATATACACATAACACATTCATTTATTATGACATATTTATATATGTATCATATTATTTTTTAAAAATTTATATCATAACATACAATTATATAATTATAATTATAAAACTTATAACATTACTTATATATATATATAAATATATAAATCTCCCTTCATTATCATTTATTTTTATGACATATATTTATATATTGTGTTAATCATACTTATCATCATTTAAACTCATTTATATATATATAAACTATACATACATATATTATTATATTAAGCACAAATACACCATATATAAACTATACATACATATATTATTATATTAAACACAAATACACCATGCATACATATATATATTTATAGTACACCCTTTTTTTATCTAAATTTATTTATTTATCATATTCTTCTACTCTTATAACTTAGACCATATTGTAAATTTTATGACTATGATTATAAAATTTATTATTGTTATTTAAATATATATATGCCTTCATACATTATTGTTTACATATATAAATACGTATTAAAACATAAGGATTATACATGCATATAAAATATTATTTTAATCATATATACCCATACATGCATTTATTTATACATAATTATATGTATATATATATTTATACATAATGCATGAAAAATATACATACACAATATATTTATATATTTACATATATATATTTTTGTTTCCCTTCATACATTTATATCAAATTCATGCAAATAAATTTATTTTCACATATTCATTATAATTTATATATGTATATCTCGTATGCACAATATTTATAAATATATATACACCATATATATATCATAGATAAATATATATACATATATATATGGATGTAACTTAATTTTTATCATCCTCTCACTTTTTTTTTTGAAAGAAAAAAGAAGAAATATTATTCACAAAGATATTAAGGGGGTATCACCAAAGTACACCAACTAGTTACAGATCAATTAAATGGTCCATGACCATCCCAAGATCCTCCTAATCATTGATATCATGACTTAACAAAATAGATCCAAAAGTCTGTATCTATCTATCTTTAACAAATGTAAAGTTAGTCTCAATGTCCTCAAATGCTCTCGCGTTCCTTTCCTTCCACACAACCCAAAAAATAGTAAGTGAAATTAGAAATAAAAAATGCCTATTCTTTTTACAAAAATCCACCCAAGACCATAATTCACTATTCACATTCTCAGCCAAAACCTAATTCAACCCCAACAGCCCTAACACAGAAATCCATAAGCTATGGGTCTCCGAGCACTGTAACAGTTAGTGGTTACAAGTTTCTTCATCCGATTTGCATAAGTAACATCTGTTAACCATAGTGATTCCTCTTTTTTTAAGCGTATCGATAGTCAAAATGCTGTCATTCACAGCTTTCCATTAAAAAAAGCCACTCTTGGCGGAGCTCTACTCTTCCAAATCTATTTGAAGGGTGCACCGTTGCTAAACTGCAGTTATCCCTTTTACACAGTATCATGTACATAGACCTCACTCAAAAGCCTTTCCTCTCATCAAGTTTCCACTTTCATATCTCTGGTATCATTTAGTTTTCTACTGTTAAGGCACCGTAACAAATTACAAAACTCATTAGTTTCACAATCCTGCAAATTTCTAATAATCTTTACATCCCAAATCCACCCCTCCCCCACCTTAACACAATTATCCCTCAACTTGGCCTCTTTATCACAAGCAATTTCATAAATTCTAGGATAGAAATCTTTAAGTTTGTAACAACTCATCCACTCATCATGCTAGAAACTGATATCTCCCTCATTCCACAGCTGCCACCTAACATAATCCATAAAGGAACCATTGTCATCACAAATTTTCTTCCATAGGCTCATTCCATGCACTCTAAATCTTCCCCTCCTACCTCTTTCCTTCTCCCAATTACCCCACCTCGACCTCAATAACTCCATCCACATCCTCCCCTCTTCAACAAACGGCCTCTATAACCATTTCTTTTGAAATGCACAATTTAACTCCCTAATGGGCCTCAAAGCCAGGCCCCCCTAACAAACCAATTTCTTCACCTGCTCCCACCTAATAGATGGTATTTTCTACTTCCCTCCTCATTACCCCAAATAAATCTACATTGGATTTTTTCCAACTTATTAGTAATGCTGATCGAGATGGATAAAATAGATAGATAATACATGGGTAAATTAATCAATGTGCTTTTTATTTAAAATAAAGCAAACCAAAAATGTATTTATTTTAAATATCATGCATGCCACTCTAAACTATTTAGGAAGAGAATCACTAAAGAAGAAAAAGAACTCACGTTTGGACGTTCGGAAGAAGAACTTACATGAGAGGGACGGCCACACGGTGGTTAGGCCACTAGCAGTGTCCCCTCTCAAATCTTTTTCTTCTTTTTGTTCCCTCCGTCATGCCAATCATCTCAATGCTCTCTCTTTCTCTTCCTCTCTTGTCTCTCCCTCTCCTCCTTATTCTTATTTTCTTCTCTTTTTATCCTTTCATTTGATGGATTGAAAGAGAGAGAAAAATGTTTTGTTTTGTATTTATATGATGGGGGAAGGGATAAGGATGATGAGGTGGTTCAATTAGATGATGTGGCAATCTAGGAGTGGGAGGGAATCTTCCCATTCATTTGCATGGTGGCCATGTGGCCTCACATTTCCTAATTTTTTTCCCATGTTTTAATCTCACATGCACCCTCTCTTATTTGATTGGTTCTTTCCATTATAGTGAATTTTTAATTCTAATTTGTTGTTTTTTTTCTTTTTTTTTGTTCTTATATATATTTTGTAATATTTAGTTTAATTAATTTACAAAATTTAATATTTTCTAATCAATTTTTAAGTCAATTAATTTTCTAACTTTCTTTCTAATTTAATTTTATTACTTTATTGATTTTAATATCTCCTAATTATTTTTCTAAAATTTATTTTGTTTTACTAATTACAAGTTTTAATATATATACATTAAAATATTTTCTTAATTTATTTTAATTTTTTAAATAATATTTTAATTCCCAAATAAATTACTTTTAAATTTAATTTGTTTTACATTTTTTTCTAATTTTCTCCCGAATTTTGCAAATAAAATTCAGAGTTCGATTTTCGGGCTGGTACAGTTTTTCCCCTTAAGAAATTTGGTCCTCCAAATTTTCATTTGCAATGACCCATAAACAACCATCCATGTACTCTGTTGGTATATTCGTGAACATATTTGAGTGGTTATAACATATTCTTTAAGGAAAATATTTTAGGTTGTGATATTCTCTTTTTTAACTCTTATATGTAAAATATTTTTGTTTAAGGGTATCTTTAATACCTAATTATTTTTATATTTTCCTAATGTCATGTTAATAGTTTTGTTATCATAACACGTGCTTTAGGAATTTCATTTGTAGGTGTGTTTCTTTGTTTCAGAGATTAGGTTTGATGGTATTTTATTCAAATTTTCTTGAAAATAATTTGTTTGGTTAACGAAGTATTGTTTCATCTACAACCATATTAAGCCTTAGGTTTCAGGTTTCTAATTTAATTCATTTGTTTCCTAACTTTCTTTTTAATTTAATTGGTTGTAATTGGCTCAGAGAGTTGTGGTATTGATGGTGATTAGGAATTCTTTTAGTAGTATATTAAGTCATTAGTTTTGTTACAAATTGTTATGTTTAGTTCTAGTTCTCGCAGGTACCCAACATGTTCCCAAGAATTCCAAGTGACTACTCTTAACTATGACATTAAGATACAAGTCACCAGTTTATCACACCATCAATTTCCTCTTTTTGGTTTGAAGAGAGAAATCATACCAATGTTGTTAGAGTTCAACACACTTCCACTGCCCCACTCTGATGAGATGCAGATAGGAAGTCTGCTGATGGTTGAATGTGAAAATATGCTCTTAAAGTCCTACCCCTCACTCACGAAATTTTATTTAGGAATGTTGGAACTATTAGGAGGAAGAATTTTAGTCAGGAATTATTTTGTTTTGGCTCCTAAGCTGATTTTTGGTACTGAGAAAAGAGTTTTAGAATACTTAAGGTCTCAGGTTATCTTAAAGAGATGTAAGGAGATTCTTAGAAAGAAAATTAGAATTGCTATAGGATTTCCATTGGACTTAGGGCTATTTTTCCTAGGAAGTGTTTGTTTAAAGGATTTTTTCTCGCCTTAGGAATTTTTCCTCATTGGGAAATTTTCCTACTCGAGGGATCATGGTTTCCTACTTGAGAAATTTTTTCCCGCTTGGGGGATATCTCACCCATTTGGGGGATATTTCTCCTGTAAAAGGGATTTTTCCCACATGGGAGACTTTTCCCACTTAGGGGGATTTCTCCCACTAGGGGGGTTTCTTCCATTAGGGAAGATTTCAACCAACATGGGGATTTCCTACCAAAAATAGGGAAAATTTCTCCAACATTAGGGACTTCTTCCACATGAATGATTTCTCATATGGGGGATTTTCTCCAATTGAGAAAAGTTCTCCCCCACAGTGGGAAATTCTATGTAGAAACCTAGCCCTAAGACTCCACAACACTTTGATACCTCATGCATAAGGGATGCACTAGGGTTACATTACTCTAATACCACCTGTGACAGCCTGCAGTTCTCCAATGAGAAACCATGCCACCAAACACAACTGAACTAGAAAATACAACATAAAATTTAAAAATAAAAGCACAACAGAAACTATTCCTCCCTTGTACAACATGTAACATAATTTACATCATGAGGTTACAAAATTCTGTAGAGTCCATAATTGGACTAAAACTCACTAGATGAAAACTAAAACATAAAATTCCTTATTTGGCTCTATAAACTATCTTCCTCGATCTGATTTGAAAAGGATTAAAATTTGAATGGAATGAGCAAAACAATGGACTCAATAAGTATATCAGATAGACTACACCCTAGGCATGCGACATACAAACATATAATCAATTAGAAATGTAAATCTTTTCTTTTTCATTATGTTTAAAAACCATTGAATGTAAAGAAATCCAATTTCTAACTTCTCCCTCATTTCTCCCTCCTAACTCTAACTAGTCTTTTCCTCTCACTATTCTCCTTTACTAGTTATCTCTCAAAATTTCCATTTCTCATTATTTTCTCACTATCCCCATAATAGCTTTCATTTCTTAATTCCCTAATTGTAACAACCCATATCACATACTATTATAACATCACATCTGGTTCCAAAACCATACTCATCCATTAGTTTTCCTCTAATCCATACTTATCCCACAAATTCGCATACTATAATTTCTTGCAAGTTTCTCATCAAATCGAGACATCTGTGGCCCCTCAGCAAGTATCTTCGATTATGCATTTGCCCCAACACAATCATCAAATTAAAGTTATTAAAGTCTTAGAGTTTTTTTTTAGATTGGATGAGTGTATCCATTATCCAATTGGTATCATTATGGGATCAAGATTCCCACTATCGCAACCAGATGTACACATACAGCAAAAACACACACATTGGTCACAGTAGTTCGTCACCAGGTGACTCAGAACATAACACACACCATAACCACGTTTGGAAGGGTTTCCATCCACCCAAGGATAGGGTTCACCACACTATTGAGTTTTAGTTATACCAACCTTAAATGGATTATCTCTAAATTTTTATTTCTTCCAAGTTTTTGTTTTATTTTTTTTGTTTTCCTATTCTAGTTAAGATTTATATTTATATTTTTCTTAACAAACTAATTATATTCCCTAGAGACTTTGTACACTTTCTTACTTAACTTTACTCTATATCTCACACTATTCTAATTCTCGTAGTTTGTCTCTTTTCGATCCTTATAGAACTCATTAAGTCCCTTTAATCATACACTTTCCTGTTTATTTAAATTTATTCAATTATCATTTTTTTTTATTATTTACGTTTTAGTACTTTTATTATTTTTAGTTTTTAGTTTTATTAGTTTTATTTTAAATTCCTAATTTTATTTAAGAATGTGCATTATTTTATTGATGTTATTTTATTAATGAGAGTTATTTTATGTGTTCATCATCTTATTGGTGAATATGCACTATTATTAATATTTTACTCAAACTATTCAACTCATCATACCATCAACTATCATACAGTATTTAAAACATGCAATCTTTATTCAACAATCAAGCAATAAGCAAATGACAAATTAAAACATTAAGTATCACCATTTTCCTATTTCTTCCACCTACTTGATTATCAATGCCGATTCCTTAATTTTATAAACCTTACTCAAAACTTAATTAGGTTTTCATTTGAAAACATTTTTAAAAATATGCGAATGTGGTTTCGAGATAGCTATTAAATATACTTACAGACTTTGGAGTTAAAGGATTCCGAGTTGAATTCCAAACACAATACAAATATTAGTAAAAACCTACATAGCAGCTAAGCCCTCTCGGGTCAGTGGTGAACCCAAGAGTTTCATGCAATCATATTGCATACCCATCTCGTTTCTACAACTATTCTAGTTACTAAGGCAATTATTCAATTTAACTTTTCTTTGTTTTGTCTATTTGATTAATTACATAATTTCGTAAATAATCCTTTTTTATCATTTTATATTAATCTTGCTTTAATTAATTAATAATTTCTTTTTAATTTATTTTATCTATTATTCATTCAATTCTAAAAGAAATCATTACAAATATTCTTTTTATGTTTTCTTAAATTATTTTCTTATATCATCTATTTTATTCAAAACAAAATTTATTAATTTGTTTATATATTTATTAAATCAAAATGATTTTCAAAATTGATAAGTAGATTATGGCTAATTTAATCTACTTATCAATTAATTATCCATTTAAATTTAATTCTTATTGATTATTTAATCATCAATTTAAATTCTCCTTAATTTCGTGTTCAATTAAATTCAACTCTTCTAACTATCAAAATTTACCTAATTCTTAATTAAGTTTTAATTTTTTTATTCTTCTCCCATATATATGTATACATTTTTTTTTTCTAAATTTATTTATTAATCATATTCTTCTACTCTTATAACTTACTCCATATTGTAAATTTTATGACTATAATTATAAAGTTTATTATTGTTATTTAAATATATATATATATACCTTCATGCATTATTGTTTACATATATAAATACTCATCTAAACATAAGGATTATCCATGCATACAAAATATTATTTTAATCATATATACCCATACATGCATTTATTTATACGTACACACATGAAAAGTATACATACATAGTGTATCTATATAACTACACATATATATTTTTTGTTTCCCTTTATACATTTATATCAAATTCTTGCAAATAAGTATACTTTCACAAATTCATCTATTGATTTAAATTTTACATATAATAGTCTATTTATTATTTTTTAAAGGAACTATGATAAATGAATCTAACACACTTAGTTTAAGTATATTAGATCAAATTATTAATGAGATATATTAATTCAATATTAGTCATTCCATCAAAAGAAAGATTTTATTTTAAAGAGTGATAAGATCTTATATAGCAGAGATAGTTTTTAATGATGGCTAGGACTTTATACTAACTTCAATACAACTTTAAGAAATTTTCTTCTGGTTGTTTTACCATTTGTATAGGATATACTAATCTTTTAGGCTGACACGATCTTAGACCATGTACCATTCTTTGGTAGTGGCTTACTAACAATCTATTTAGTAATTTCATATTTTATCTCTCATAAAGAATTTAAGTATCTCATTTTTCTAGAATCCAAGAATTTTGAGTATTAGGAAAAACATCCAATTCTTTAATAAACTATTATTTTTTAGGAAATAATAGATGTATATATTTAAAAGAAAGCTAATAGCATATCACTAGTTTTTACTAAATCAGATTCTCTTTTTCATTTAAGGATTTTAGTAAAATTCTCTTAAATAATAAGATTATGATAAATAAAAATATAAATTCAAGGATACCTCACACTTCTTTTAAGTATACTTTACATGGACATATTTTACAAATATAAATATGACTACTTAAACAATATGTTGTATTATTGTTAGAGAAATTTTTAAATAGAAAACGAATATACATATATATGTATATTCTATTGCCCTTTAGTTCTTCTTTCATTAATTTCAAAGAGTTTTCTTTCTCTTCTCTAAAACCAAATTACAAACACAATTTTTTATGTAACAAACTACTTTCTCTGTTGAGAAAGGAACGCTATTTCACGCACATAAGATGGTAATTTATACATTAAGAAGCGAAAACTTAAGAATCAATCATCCGCTATAGGGAATTAAAAGTCATAAGGCTTACAAAATTCTTTACATTACATCACTATAATATAATTAAATCGACTTTACAAGACAAACTCTCAAGATCACTAAAGGTTCTTCAAAGTCTTTCTTCGACCTTGAACTTACTCTTGATTTGGACTAATTTGCACTAGGGGGTGTGAATTGGGGTGAGCTTTATGGACTAAATAAGGAAGAGGAGCGGTGCCCAAAATAAAGACATGCATAAACTTAATTACACAAGATTCACAAAACAAATGTATATCTTCTTTAAAACAAATTCTCAATCAATACAATAACCATAATTTCACACATTTCAATAATTCACTCTTTGACATATGATTTCATAGACATCACTAATGCTCTAACATAACATTTACATAAACAAATAATATTATTCACTGGTTTCATAATACTTGCACTTACATTTTCTGATAATCATTTGCACTTGTCACTGAATTACTATCATTGCATATGTCAATATTGCTTTCACTTTACATTGTTCACTTATCACTTTTCAATTGCAATTACATTCTTACTTGTATTTTTATTAAGATTTATAATTTCTTTTTTTTTGTCTTTTAAGAGTTTCATCGTGCGATGTTGGTTCCCTCAGCATCAACAAGGGCACTAGTGATCCCCTCTACCATGTGGATACATCACATATCACTTTTTCTTTTAACTTTTACTTTCACTTTTCACTCTCCCAATGCACCCGAACATGGAACGGTTATGCATTGGGTTTAACTAATCACTTTTCACATGCACTCAAACACGGAACAGTTATGTATGGGACTTCTCAGTTACGTCTGGCTGAAGCCATATCCACGGGTAGGGTTCACCATGCTTCACTTGCCAAAATGGCTACACACACACCCTCCCCTTATTAATACTGGTTAAATGGATTTTCTTATCCTTTAAATATCCTTATGTTATTCTTTTACTAATCAAATCCATCACTAGATGGCCTACTCCTACATGCACCTACATATACATCATATGTATTATACATAAACATGTCTACACAATAACCATAATATATACATCTTACATACACGGTCATCGACTTAAATAAATATATATATACATAGAACACGTAAAACATGGGTATACTTGCATATTTACACAAGGCATATATATATCTCATAGCATGCACATGCAAGTTATTCACTCATATCTACTAACAGTATACATAAAAACATCATACAACGTACAATTAAATATATATATATGTTTCATGCACACATACAACTCAGTAACTGGATTTTGCAAAATCTACATGTACACACTAGTGACAATATGCATACGTAAATGTAAATCATACACAACACCATATACATCTCTAATCATATGCAATTGCGCACACACACACATGATGAGTTCATGAAAATCGCGTTAGAAAACTTAAATAATTTTTAAGGTCCGTAAATAATTCATTTTAATGGAAAATAAAGTTTAATAAAAATATGGGAGCCTCTGAATGAGACTAACCCAATCCTTTACCTATAGTTTAATTAAAAAAAGTGTCAAAATCCTTATTGGCTCGAGTCTACACTCTCTTCTAAATTCGACATTATTTAGATAATTCCATCATTTACAAACAGAAAATACGTGGGTTAAATGACGAACACTTATGGAAAAAATTAGAATACAAAAACGGATCAAGATTTTAGTGAAGACACAATATCTCAGTCACCGAAATTGTCACACACCACAACATGCATTTCTCTGGTTCACCATGCGCCGCTGCTAGAGAGTCGCTGTTGAAGTGCCACTGCTAGACCACCTCACGCCACTATAAAAGCATCACAGAATGAGTGCACACCCCAACCTGGCATAGATTTGATGAAATCATGCTGAGGATGCATCATAAATCATAAAATTGTGCCTAGTCACCACTGCCGTAAAATCATCACAAAATGAGCGCACACCTAAACCCAGAACATATTTGATGAAATCGTGTTCAGGATGCACCACAAATCATAAAAATTGTGCCTAGTCACCGCCGTCGCAAGTTCTATTTCTCTGGGAAAATTCATTGCGGATCCCCATCTTTTATGGTCGTGCACCTCGACTCTTCGTTCTTTGGATTCACATGATCGTCCGACATGCAAATCCGATTGTTGCATGTCACCTGTCGCATGCACTAGATCTGCGACGTACTCTTCTCTCTTTGCTACTCTCTCTTCTTTCTCTCCCTAAACTGATTTCACTTTTTTTCTTCTCCTTTTCTTCCCTTTTGTAAGTCAGAATAAAAAAATTCCTTCATGCCTTACCTCCTTCTTTTGCAGTGAGTTTCAGAGGCATATAAGCCTCCTATTCTTCTTCTTCTTGTAGAGGCATGTTTGCCTCTGTAACTCCCCCCTAATTTTTTTTATCATCAAAACAACATTATTTTGATGCTCTCATAAGAACATCATTTTGACCCCCTTCCCTTTTTCTTTTCTTTATATCAAAATGGAGTCATTTTTGGGGTTTCCTCAAAACAACATTATTTTGGCTTTTAATGCTTCTAGTGAAGTAGATGGGTTGGATTCAATTTTTCTTAGGCCTGGTTGTTACAATCTTCCCCCTTTAAAATAAATTTGGTCCTCCAAATTTGTAATGACTAGGTGGTTTGAAGACATCCTAATTCATTTCCAAGTACCTCTTCAACCTAATGGTTTCGTTATAATGTTGTTATTGGTGGGATCTTTTTAGTTAGTAGTCACTTTTTCTTCTAACTCCCATAAACAAAGTATTGTTGCTAAGAGTGTGTCTCATAAATTCAAATGTTTTTTTTAATCAGTGTTTGTTGGTTTTCAAATTATTTTTGGACATTTATTCTAGCTAAAAAATGTCATCTAGGACAACGGTGATTCTCGAAGTTCATTAATCTTTCTCAATTTCACGCGTCTTAATTAAATTATTATTTTTTAACTTTTGAGAAATTAATATATGGTTACTTGGAATATACCACCTATGGTATTCAATAAAATGTATCAACACTGAACATACGCATCTAGTTCCTAAATACTTGGGGTTTCCTAACTTTCGAATCCTAACTTATGAATTTATAAGGTGTTTATAGTTTCCAAGATTTTTTCTCTTTTATCTCGATGGCTTGATATCTACATGGATTATCCTTTTAACTACATTGTATTACTTTTCTAAATCAATCAAAGACTGAATGATTCTGAATATACTTCAATACTTGATCAATTTTCTCCTAAGGTCCTTTAGAATGTACATGGTGAGTTATGGAATCCATGGCTATTGTTAACAACCATCCGGAATTCATTTGACAGAAGGTTCATTTATTAGTTTGGTCACGAGTGGTTATGTTTAGCTCAAGTTCTTGTAGGTACAAAGTTCCTAAAATTTTCAAGTGACCACTCTTAAGTATAGTCTTAAGATATAAGTCATAGGTTTATCACATCATCAAGCTCCCTTTGTTGGTTTAGGGAGAGAAATCTTCTAGGTATGATGATTATGATTTATCATGCTTTGGCTGCACTACTCTGATACTTATATACTTAAGAGGTTTATAATGGTTTGTGTTGAGAACATGCCCTAAGGTCTTTTTTTCACCAATAGAAATTTATTTAGGAGTAATGAGATTTTTTTTTAAGATGATGGATTCGATAAAACTTGATGTTACTCATGTTATTTCTTTTCGTCATTTTTCACGTAGTTGGATTTTCTTATGCACTTTGGTACTATACAAACATACTTAAGCATCATTCATAAATATACATACTCCTAATGATACACATTATGCATTTACACACACAAATGCATATACCCTCAGTTTATACATATACCATCACACAAACCTACATTCATATTAAATATATGCGACATATATGAACCTATATTGCACATATATATACATATCGGCACATAGTCATATATATATATGTACATACTACATGTATACATAATAGATATATGTATATGTATTATTCACGCACCTAATTTATGGACATTCAAATGCACACACAACTCATACCAAACCATTCACACACATAACCACATCCACACAGCCTTAATTTTATATACATATACATGCAGTTATACACACAAATCCTTAAGTATACGCATTTATACATACAAACACATATACTTTCTTATGGGATATAGCTCAACTAACATTTATATAAATTTTACATATTTAAGTAATTAAAAATGAGGTTAAATAAGTGCAGAAAACACATACAAGGAAATCAAAGAATGTCATGAATTATTTTTTATAAATTTCTCGAAGAACTTATAGAAAAATAAAACTTAGAGAAGACAGATTCAATCTTGGTATGATTAGTAATCTAATTCTTATTATTGTCTTTGTTTTCTATTATTTAAACCTAATTCCTTCAGTAGCATTTAAAATTTTATTCAATATCTCTTATGTTTTTTCACATATATATATATTGACTCACGTACAAATTTACTTACATATATTATGCCTAATACACACAATATATACATGCGAAACATAATGTACTCAATATACCTATATTCTTACAAAAGGACACCTTATATGCATACCAGTATACCTAAGTCTCGATTCATATTTACATATCAAGACTCATACAAACTCTCATGCATATGTAATTATACAATTTTTCTTACAAGTTTTTCATATATACATATATATGTACCATAATATACGTACCTACCCACATAGCTACCTATGTGTATATGTATATATATATCTATATATATTTATTTTCATGCAGATGTATGTATTCATATTTATAGTTTCATGTATCTATTACAGTCAACAACACACACAAACTAGATGGACCATTACAAGGAAACTAAACAAAGCATGTGGAATTTTGGGAAAACAAAAAACTAAAACGGGTAACAGGGATTTCTCGTCGGATTGAGTCTGCATGTAAACCTCTTAATATCATAAACCATTTTGTTAGAATTATTAATGAATTTCATTTGGTAAATTCAAGAAATAGGTGGCACTCTACATTCTTACTTTGTTGTCTTACTTTTATTGTAGCAACTTCTCCGTAGAAGTTCAAACTTTCTATAATTTTATTCATTCACCATCTTCAGTTGGCTTCGGAGTAAAGCCCTAATTATTTGATTTCTGGATTTATCACATTCCAACCCTTATAACTTTTACATTTTAGACTTTGGAACTGTAATCCTACTTCTTTACCTCTACAGATGCTTTGGATGAAGTTCCAAAACATCTCCTAAGGTGTGTATTACCTAAATTCTTTTGACTCTAAACTTCATAAGAATCCTAAGCCTCATGACGAAAAGGATGTTCTGAGGAACGTGCACTCTGATACCAATTGAAACGACCCACTTTCTCTATTGAGAAAGGAGCACTATTCTACGTAAATAACTTGGTAATTTTACACAACGATAAGCGAAAACTTTAAGATTCAATCATCTCCTATAGGGAATTAAAAGTCATGAAGATTACAAATTTTTTTACATTGCATCACTATAATATAATTAAACTGACATTACAAGACAAACTCTCAAGATCACTAAAGGTTCTACAAAGTCTTTCTTTATCCTTGAACTTGCTCTTGATCTAGATCATTCTACATTGGGGGGTGTGAATTGAGTTGAACTTCCTGGACTCAGGAAGGAAGAGGAGTAGTGCGCAAAATAAAGACATGCACAGACTCAATCACACAAGATTCACAAAACAAATGCATATCTTCTTCAAAACTAATTCCCAATCAATATAGTAACCATAATTTCACACATCTCAATAATTCACACTTTCACATATGATTTCATAAACATCACATTTACATAAACAAATAATATTGTTAACTAGTTTCATAATACTTGCACTTGTCACTGAATTACTTATCATTACATATGTCAATATTGTCTCACGTTACGTTCCCTTATCACTTTTTAGTTGAACTTTCATTCTTAGTTACATGTCTATTAAGGTTTATAATTTCTATATTTTTATCTTTAAAGAGTTTAATCGTGCGATATCATTTCTGTCAACATCAACGAGAGCACTAAGGATCCCCTATACCACGTGGATACATCACATATTAATTTTCACTTTTCACTTTCATATTCACTTTCCACTTCCCCAATGCACTCAAACATGGAAAGGTTATGAATTGGATATCAGTAATCACTTTCCACATACTCCCGAACACAAAATGGTTATAAATGGGACTTCACAATCATGTCTGGCTGAGGCCATATCCATAAGTAGGGTTCACCACACTTCACTTTTCAAAATGGCTACAAACACCCTCCCCATATTGATATCGGTTAAACGAATTTTCTTGTCATTTAAATATCCTTATGTTATTATTTGACTAATCAAATCCATCACTAGATGACCTACTCATGCATGCACTTACATATACATCATATGTATTATACATAAACATGGCTACACAATAACCATAATACATACATCTTATATGCATGTCATCAACTTAAATAAATATATATACACACAACACATACAACATAGGTATACTTGTATATTTACATAAGGTATGTGTTATTCCATAGCACGCACATAGGAGGCATATATAAATGTAAGTCATACACAACACCATATAGATCTCCAATCATATGCAATTGCACACACACACATGATGAGTTTGCAAAAATCACGTTAGAAAACTTAAATAATTTATAAGATCTATTAACAATTTATTTTAACAAAAAATAAAGTTTTATAAAAACATGGGGGTCTCTGAATGAGACTAACCCAATCCAATACCTACAGTCGAATTGAAAAAAGTGTCGATATCCTTATTGGCTCGGGTTTATACTCTCCTCTAAATTTGACATTGTTTAGATAATTCCCTCATTTCCAAATAGAAAATACGTAGGCTAAATGACAGACACTTGTGAAAATAATTAGAATAAAAAAGTGGATCTAGATTTTACTATAGACACATGATCTCAGTCACTAAAATCTCCATATGCCACCACATACATGTCTTTAATTCACCATATGCTATTGTCGGAGCATCGCTACCAGAGGACTACCACTGGACCACTATCGGACCACCTCATGCTACTATAAAATCATCACAGAAGGAGCCGAACACCTAAACCTAGCACAAATTTAACGAAATCATGTCGAGGACGCACCGCAAATCATAAAATCGCGCTTAGTTGCCACCGCCATGAGTTCTACTTCTCCAAGAAAATTAGCTGTGAATCCCAATAATTTTCAGCTGTTCGCAATGATTTTTTGTTCTCTAGATTTATGTGGTCGTCCAACATGCAGATCCGATCGCTACATGCTACCTGTTGCATACACCAGATCTGCCATATCCTCTTCTCTCTTCACGACTCTCTCTTTCTTTCTCTCCCTAAACTGATTTCTCTTTCTTTTTTTTCCTTTTTCTTCCCTTTTATAAGTGGGAATAAGAAAACTCTTCCATGCCTTGCCTCATTCTCTGGTAAGCTTCAGAGGCTATATAGCTCCTATTCTTCTTCTTTTTGTAGAGGTGTGTTCACCTTTGCAACTCCCCCTTATTTTTCCTAACATTAAAATGGTGTTATTTTTATTCTCTTAAAAAGATGTCGTTTTAACCCCTTCCCCTTTTTTTTCTTTATATCAAAACAGTGTCATTTTTGGGGTTTCCTCAAAATGACGTTGTTTTGGCTTTTTCTACTTCTAAGTAGATGGGTTGGATTCGATATTTCCTAAGCTAGGGTGTTACATTTCAAGTCCAATCATCACCCATCATAAAGCAACAAGTACTTTTGATAATAATATCTAATACATGGCCACCATAGAACAGGAACAAACAATGACTAGTTAGAGAGCCTTATCATCCACAATCTCCATGCCTAGGCAGATGCTGCCGCCAGCACTCAGACTTGTGGAACAGTCACTTTTGGATCCACAGGATCCTCATAGACTTCCAAGGGTAGGTCAGCCTGAGGTTCCTCACTTTGTTCCTTATCTGGGGGGTCATGGAAAGAGTGAATTCTAAATACTCAGTAAGAAATTAATATTAAATTAACATTGTAAGATTTTAAAAGTTAATTATTTTAACTTACCATTTAACCTCCTTGTTTACCTATCTCACATTATGGAAACCTATTATTTATTAAGAAAATGATACGTTACTACAGACAACAAAACACACATCATGCCAAATAGTAGAGAAAATCAAATAAATCATGAAATGCTAAGAATTTTTTATCATGCTTCGCGAATCTTTATAACATCCATCCCTGAGGGCAGATACAGATTTCAAATTATTCAAATGGAATGACCAGATCAAATACAGATACGACAATTTGCTTTGGCCCATTTTCAACTGGCCAAACCATTGTATGATCTATGACATGGCTGTACTAGCCACAGTGGCTCTAACAAAAATCTACAATCATGACATTACTTAGCCACAGGTGACTCCTACAGATAATGCGATACCACTTTTGTCAGAGGGTACGCCGTCATCCACTAGTTAGACCAGATAGGGGAGAGAGAAATAGATACTCCAAAGGGCAAGGGGAACAGATACCCCTCAGAGATAAAAGTCTAACGAGACATTTGATGCAATATGCATGTCAATACAGATACACTTCGAACCATACAGGCTTCATTCCACTTTTTTCTTTTTTTTTTCCTTTATACTTTTTATTGTTACCAATTACATATTATATTTATTACATGTAAATCCATCAAGTGTCTGCAATTTATATTGCATGCTTGAAAACAAGAACAATTCAACTTATCTAAACATAGAGGCATACCAAACAAGCAAAATAACAATCATATTAATTTAGCTTACCTAAAAATACACCTTAAGAAGTCGAAAGAAATACTAGATTCCTTACTAAAACCTCGATATTTTCTCCTTCATCGTTCTCCTTTCCTTCTCTTTTTCTCTCACTAGTCTACAATCTCTCTCTCTCTCTAAATCTTTAAAAAATGGAAGAATGGAAGTGTATAGAGGAAGGGAAGGGGAAGGGCAATTTATAGAGTTTTGGAACCATCAAATTCATGTCAGGTGGTAAACTTCGGTGAAGAAAGGGGAAAAAGATGCTCAGCACAAAAAAAAGGGGAGGAGGGCCTCCTCCACTAGCAGTGACAACGCACTACCCAAGGACACAATTCTTTAGCCGACGCACTGCAGGCTAGCATATAGGCACATAGGCCTCCTGCTGCTCGTACAGGGGCTAGCCTATGTGCGTGCAGGGCCTTTGTGCTTTGGGTGCCGTGCACAGGCCCATTGGCGCAGGCCCAAGGTGCACAAGGCCTATTTGTACATGCTTGCTATGAGGACGGTGTGTGAGGTGACACGCAGACGGCCCACTTGCATGCGACAAGATGCGAGCAGATGCTAACCCCACGTCGTGCGTGCAAACTGGATGTGCGCACTGTGCGTACGTCCCGTGCGTGCGTACATGCGAAAGGGATGTGCACGCATGCACAAGCACAGAGTACAAAGCACCCGCGTGGGTAACTTAACTCCCCATGGGAGTTTTCTTGGGGGATTTTCTTCTCGATTCGCCATTTTTTAATTTTTTTCTCAATTTTCATATTTAATTTAAATGAGTTAGACTTAAAAACAAATAAAATTAATTAAAATAAAATAAATAAAAATTAAATAAAAAAATCAACGAAAATTATGAATTACGATAAATATTAAGCATAGTAAATTAATTAAGTCTAACGTGGCCAAAGGCCCGAATAAATAGGGTTTCTAAATCATTTAAGCATAATGATGGGTGGAGTGTTACATCACCCCCACCTTAAAAAAATTTGGTCACCAAATTCTTTTGGAATAAGTTTGGATACTTTTTCCTCATTTCGTTCTCCAACTCCCACATTGCTTCTTTCAGGGTGTGATGCTACCATTGTACCTTTACCATGGAGATTTTCTTGCTACGCAAGACCTTACTGGTCCACCCAAGAATCTCCACATGAATCTCTTCATAAATCATGTCAACCTATACCTGTACCTCATCGCGAGGAATAATATGAGAAGGATTAGGGTGGTTCCTTTTGATCATCGAGACATGAAAGACATCGTGCAAATCTGCGAACTCTCAGGATAGAGTGAGGTTGTATGCCATAGGTTCAATGTGCTTGATGATTGGAAAAGGTCCCACATAATGAGTGCTCAACTTCCCTCTTTTTCTAAACTGCATCTTGCCTTTGTAGGGGTAGACTTTTAAGAAAACTTGATCTCCTACGGCAAACTCTAAGGGTCGTCTACGATTGTCAGCGTAACTCTTTTAGTACCTCTGTCCAGTTACCAAATTCTTGCGGATGATTGCAACCTTCTCAATGGTCTCTTGAATGAAGTCTTGTCCTAAGTGGCATTGATTCCCGACTTCACTCCAACAAGTAGGGGAACGACATGGCCTTTCATACAAAGCTTCATACGGGGCCATACTGATACTAGAATGATAACTGTTATTATAAGCAAATTCACAAAGAGGAAGATACTCATACCAGTTATCACTAAATTTGAGAACGCAAGCACGCAACATGTCTTCCAATGTCTAGATCATACGTTTTTTATTGACCATCCTTCTGGGGATGATAAGTAGTGCTGAAGTACAACCCACATCCCAGAACTTCTTGGAAGCTGTCCCAAAAGTGAGAAGTGAACCGGGGATCGCGGTCGGACACAATGGATGAGGGAACTATATGAAGTTAAAAATCTCATCAATATATAGGCGGGCTAACTTACTGGTTGAGTCCTTGGTTTGAATAGGCAGGAAATGGGTAGTCTTGGTCAGCCTATCCACGATGACCCAGATGACATTTCAACTAGAATAGGTCCTAGGCAAACTAGTCACAAAGTCCATAGTCACATGTTCCCATTTCCATTAGGGAATCGGAAGACCCTATAGCAAGCCACCAGGTTGTTGATGTTCTACCTTTATCCATTAACAAGTGAGGCATCGAGAGACATAGTCAACTATATTCTTCTTCATTCCTATCCACCAATATTGTCGTTTCAAGTCCTGGTACATTTTGTACTCCCAGGATGAATGAATAATTTGAAAGCTTGGGCAGTCTTGAGTACATTCATTCGTATAGCAATGGGGACCCAAATTAATTTCTGAAATCTAAACAGTCCATCATCAAAGATCCTGAAATTAGGTGATTCATCATAAGTGAACTTACCTAGATTCTTGGTGAGTTTTGGGGTCCGTGGCCTGTGCTTCCCAGATCTTCATAAAGAGATCTAGTATGGCTCGGATCTGGGCAAGATAGGTGCCCTTGTCATAGTAGTTAAGGCCAAGCAATTGTACAGTGTCCATCATCTTCCAACTGGAGGCCATGGTTTGAGCCGGCACAACAAGCTCCTTTTAGCTTAGTGCATTGATGACTACATTCTCTCTCTTAGGTGATAAATGATCTAGCAATCGTAATCCTTTAGAAGATCCATCAAGCGCCTTTGCCTTATGTTTAACTCCTTTTGAGAAAAGATGTACTTAAGACTCTTATGGTCAGTGTAGATTTCAAAAGTTTGACCATACTGATAATGCCACCATATCTTTAGGGTAAAGATAATTGCTGCCAACTCCAGGTCATGGATAGGGTAGTTCTCTTCATGAATTTTAAGCTGTCAGGATCCAAAGGCAACTACTCTACCATGCTGCATCAAGACATAGCTCAAACCAATATGAGGTGCATCGCATTAAACTTGAAATCTCTCAATATCGTTAGGGATGATTAACATAGGAGTAGAGGTGAAACGACGCTTTAGTTCCATGAATCTTTTACTACGCTCATAATTCTAGACCAATGGTACTTCGTTTCAGGTGAGTTAGGTCATAGGGGCAACAATTTTGGCAAATCTATTAATGAATCGTCTGTAGTAGCCTGTTAATTAAAGAAAACTACGTAGCTCACCCATATTAGTGGGTGAACTCCAGTTGACCACCGATTCCACCTTGGATGGGTCTATAGAAACTCCTTCACTTGAGCTTACATCACCAAGAAAAGAAACTCAATCCAACCAAAAGGAGCACTTACTTAGTTTCGTATACAGTTGGTTTTGGCAAAGAGTCTCCAACACTTCAGCCAAATGTACAGTGTGTTACTCACGGCTTTTAGAATACACTAGAATGTCATCAATAAAAAAGATGATATACTTATCTAGTGTATGTCATAAAACTCAGTTCATTAGATCTATGAAGGCTACTTGGGCATTGGTCAATCCGAACAGCATCACCTTGAACTCGTACAAACTGTACCTGCACTAGAATGCAGGTTTTAGAATATGTTCTTCTTTAACTCTCAATTGGTGATACCAGGTCCTGAGATCGATCTTAGAGAAGACCGTGACTCTTTGTAGTTGATCGAAGAGATCATCGATTGGGGGTAAGGGATACTTACTTTTAACGGTCACTCAGTTGAGTTCTCTATAGTCCACGCAGAGTCGGAGAGAACTATCCTTTTTCTTTACGAACAACACCAGAGTGTCCCAAGCAAAATGGCTAGGGCGAATAAATTTATGGGGGATAAGGTCAGAAAGCTAACATTCCAGCTCCATTAGCTCAACGCGACTCATGAAATAAGTGGGCTTCGAGATCGGCTTGGTTTCAAGCAATAATTCAATCAAAAACTCTACCTCACGTGGGGGAGATAGACTAGGAAATTTGTTGGAAAGATATCTAAAAAATTGCAAACAATTATTATGGTGCACACAACAGGATCAACATCCATATTCTTGTTCATTCAGTTGTTAGGAAAATAATAACAATAACTTTTATTTCTTTTTTGGGGATTGTAAGGTTACAATTTTACTTTCACAGTCTATTATAGCTCTATACTTCTCCAACAAGTCCATTTCTAATTTTACATCAAATCCTACAAAATCAAATAGTATCAGGTTTATACATACCTCTATCCCTAAAGTTTTTATCCCATAGTCCATATATACACATTGAGCCTTTAGTAGCCCTTTAGAGGGAGTTTCCACCACTAGTGTTTTTCCT
Source organism: Carica papaya (assembly GCF_054855325.1). NCBI lineage: Eukaryota > Viridiplantae > Streptophyta > Magnoliopsida > Brassicales > Caricaceae > Carica > Carica papaya. The sequence continues at coordinate 18,804,566 of NC_142317.1, forward strand.
AAAGGTTTTGGTCTAAACTCTATATTACAAGCAAATGCACAGGAAATGAAAAAGTGAGTTGTACTTGTATCGATCAAAGCCTTGACATAAGTATTATGAATAAAAAGCATATCCTGGATGAGGACAAGAGCAAGAAGGGCACCAGATTCATCTAAGTGGTACAATCGACCAGATTATTAAGTTCAATAACCCAAAAGTGGGTGATAATGATGTCATTTTTAGGCACTATCAAACTCCTCCATATTTATCTTGTGCTTTCCCTTAAGCACTACACAATACACTCCATCAATCCTCATCTCTTCACCTTCAACTCACTTACTCCCAAGCATTTCATCACAACCTGAATGTTACACCTCAACCCTCAAGTTACAAGAACAACCATCAACTATAATTTGTAGGCTTGAGTTTTATGGAACCACACAAATGAATAACCACTTTGACAACATCCAAACATGAGATAAAAGAGTTTTACAAAATTACCACACAAAAATTTCATTGAGTGGAATTGCCAATATCTAGTAGAACAACCACCAAATGTTTCTAGATATAAGGATTCATGCAATTAGTCCATGTTAAAAATTGAAAAGCTTGAGCACCTTTGCTTGCTTGAAATGTCACCAGCCTTCTGATGCGAAAGCAAACATTTATGATGAATGCACCTGGTTACTTAGTTGATTCACCAGTTTCAAGTGGCTACTATTGCTACTCATAGTCATTTAACCAAATGACTAAATTATTATTCGTGCTCTCTTCTTTTTTTCCTTCCATTGTGAGTGCGTTTTATGCTCCATCTCAGACTTTTACTCTAACTATTTTTCAAAGTGAATGCATTTTACACTCCATCTCACTCTCAGATAATAGATAATTTGACTTATTCATTTAAAGCACACAATTCCATATAAGTCGTAGAGAAGTTCTTTCTGAGTATTGATATTCATTCAAAAATAAGAGAAAATTAATTAATTTTTTTTAATAGGCAACTCTCAAATAAGTCATGTTCAATACGTAATCAAAGATAACCATTTATTGTGTGAAAAGATAAAAAAACAAGCTACAATTTCAATGAGATGGTTATAAGTGCAAATCGACTTTTGAAATGCCCGATTAGAGTTGTTTAAAAATAATAGAGATAGTTGTGAAGATTGGAGCAAAAAAAATTGTTGGAAGTGTATGTGTGGTGTGGCAAAATTAGGCAAGGTCTAAAAACTAGTTACCTAAGATACAGAATATAGAATGCAAAATGCCTCTCCCTTACACTGAAACTGCACATTGTCCCTAGTGTGATGCAAATAATGAAAAATAAAAATAAAGTCATACATTAACTCCCCTTGTTACTTGACTTAGAGGTGAGATACATTGGGAAATATCAGTTTCTGAGAAACCCCAAATGTGTTGCCAGGTGATATAAGCCTTGGACAAGGTTTATGTGGGGAATAACTTATGGTCATGTCGAGCATGCACATAATCGTATTTTTCTTGAAATTTTGCTGATTTCCTTATTGTAGAGACAACACAACCATGTTTCCCTCATAGAAATGGTTTTGTGGTAACACACAATTGTCTTAAGAGTCTGGTACAAGCCTTGGGTAAGGCTTATGTGTAGATTAACACACTATCGTATTGGGCAAGCACATGACCATGTTTCCCTCACAGAAACACTTTAGTGGTAACACATAGCTGTGTTGTATGGATGAGACATGTCACACGATCTTGTCTCCTAAGCATAAGGCTGTGTCTTATGGGCCTGACATAAGCCTGGGGCAGGGCTTGTTTGGCTGTTCTAGAGTTTGGCTTTTTTTCTACTCCACTACCTGAATTTCTTATCCCTGTATTCTAATCACCATAAAACTCATGTTAACTAAGAGAAAAATATTATAAATAAATTAAAATCACTAACGTAAATAATAAAAATTAAAAAAGAATGAAGAAAAATGGATGGGTTGCCTCCCATCAAGCACCCTTGTTTAATGTCTCAGGATAGACATTGTCAATTTTTAAGCACTCAAATCAATTTGTCTTCTTATAGTCTACTTAGCTTGTTAAAAATTATCATTGGAAATGTCTCTTATGCTCCTTATAACACACATTTCAAATGTTTAGGCGTGGTTTGAGCTCCAATTTTGGTGCCTACAAATAGAAGGTAGAGGTTCTATGTCAAAAATAAAAAAGTCAACACACTATGCATTGCTCCCTTGAGGTTTAAGTGCCTCTAATTCGAACACCACATCTTGTGGATTCTTCTCAACAACAAGATCCTTTTTTAAAATTTTTAGCCTCAATTTTTTCCTCACATTATTTATAAATGGATGTATATATATATATACTAGATGGAATTATCAATTACTATTAAGTAGGTGGGATTGGTGGCATAGAGATACAATTAGCATTTCAATGTGCACTATTCTAAAATGTCAAGTCTTCTGATAAAATAAATTGCTATTAAGATATTGATTACTTTTATATTTTTGTTACTTAGTTTACTTATTTCAGCATTTATCATTTGCCAGATGACTTTTATAGGTAGAAGGAATACCTACAAGATCTCATATTTGTATAGAAGTAAAAAATCATTCAATTTTTCATTTGTCCCACGACTTTAATGGGCAAAAAGAATAAGTTCATGATCTCCTATTTGTATAGAAGTACAAAATCAAATAATATAACTTGTTAAAAGAAATGTGAAGTATCCTTAAATTTATTTTTAGATTTATCATAGTCCTATTATTTAAGAGAATTTTATAAAATTCTTATATGATATAATGAATATGATTTAATAAAAACTAGTGATATGCTATTAGCTTTCATTTATATACATATATGCTTAAACTAAGTGTATTAGATTCATTTATCATAATTCGTCAAAAAAAATAGTAAATAGACAATTGTATGTCAAATTTAAATCAACACACAATCAATATTGTTTGAAGGCTCATATGCTTGCAATAATAATATGCAACATTACGATCAATTTTAAGAGCATTTTTCTGAGGAGTTACAAGAATCGAATTCCCAAGTTCATTGTTTTCCTCCAAAAAATAAACTTCACCAGCTCTATTTCATTTTCATCAAACTTGTAACCTAATATCGTGTTAAACTTAATCTTGTATGGATCAGGAACAATGCCACTGAAACTCATTGCAGAAGAAAGAGGTAAGGCATGGAGGAGTTTTCTTATTCTCACTTACAAAAGGGGAAAAAAAGGAAAATGAAAGAAAGAGAAATTGGTTCAGGGAGAGGAAAAAGAGAGAATAACAAAGAGAGAAAAGGACATGGTGGATCTGGTGCATGCGATAGATGACATGCAACGATTAGATCTATGTGTCAGACAGTCATGTAAATGCAAAGAACGAAGAGTCGAGGCGCACGACAATAAAAGATGGGGATCTACAGCATATTTTTCTAAAGAAGTAGAACTCACGGTGGTGGCGATTAGGTGCAATTTTATGATTTGTGGTGCATCCTCCGCACGATTTCATCAAATATGTGCTGAGTTTGGGTGTGCACTCATTCTGTGATGATTTTGTGATGGTCGTGACTAGGCACGATTTTATTATTTGTGATGCATCCTTGGCACAATTTCATCAAATCCGTGTCGGGTTTGGGTGTGCACTCATTCCGTGATTCTTTTGTGCCAGTATGAGGTGGTCCAGCAGTGGCACTCTGGTAGCAACTCTTCAACAGTGGTGCATGGTGAACTAGAGAAATGCATGTGGTGGCGTGTGGTGATTTTGGTGACCAGGATATCGTGTCTTTTGTAAAATCTTGATCTGCTTTTATACTCTAATTATTTCCATAAGTGTTCATCATTTAACCCACGTATTTTCTGTTTGTAAACGGTGGAGTTATCTAAACAATGCCAGATTTAGAGGAGAGTGTAGACTCGAGCCAATAAGGATTTTGACACTTTTTCTTATTAAACTATACATAAGAGATTGGGTTAGTCTCATTCAAAGGCTCTCATGTTTTTATAAAACTTTGTTTTTCATTAAAATGAATTATTTACAAACTTTACGAATTATTTAAGTTTTCTAACATGATTTTCACAAACTCATCATGTGTGTGTGTGCAGTTGCATATGATTAGAGATTTATATGGTGTTGTGTATGATTTACGCTTATGTATGCATATTGTCACTAGTGTGTATATGCAGATTTTGTGCAATCCAGTTACTGAGTTGTATGTGTGCATGAAGCATATGTATATATATTTAATTGTACGTTGTATGATGTTTTTATGTATACTATTAGTGGATATGAGTGAATAACTTCTATGTGCGTGCTATGGAATACATATATGCCTTGTGTAAATATGCAAGTATACTCATGTTGTATGTGTTGTGTGTATATATATATTTATTAAAGTCGATGATCGTGCATGTAAGATATATATATTATGGTTATTGTGTAGGCATGTTTATGTATAATACATATGATGTATATGTAGATGCATGCAGGAGTAGGTCATCTAGTGATGGATTTGACTAGTAAAAGAATAACATAAGGATGTTTAAAAGATGAGAAAATCCATTTAACCAGTATTAACAAGGGGAGGGTGTGTGTGTAGCCATTTTGGCAAGTGAAGTGTGGTGAACCCTACCCGTGGATATAGCCTTAGCCAGACGTGATTGGGAAGTCCCATACATAACCATTCCGTGTTTATATGTGAAAAGTGATTAGTGATACCCAATACATAACTGTTCTGTTTTCGGGTGCATTGGAAAAGTGAAAAGTAAAAGTAAAAGATAAAAGTAAAAAGTGATATGTGGTGTATTCACGTAGTAGAGGGGATCCTTAATGCCCTTGTTGATGTCGGCGAAAATAGTATCACGCGATGAAATGCCTAAAAGACAAAAAAAAATTATAAACCTTAATAAAAATGTAACTAAGAATGAAAGTGCAATTGAAAAGTGCTAAATGAACAATGTAAAGTGAAAGCAATATTGACATATGCAGTGATAGTAATTCAATGACAAGTGCAAGTGATTATCAGAAAGTGTAAGGGCAAGTATTATGAAACCAATGAATAATATTATTTGTTTATGTAAATGTGATGTTCAAGTATTTGTGATGTCTATGAAATCATATGTGAAAGAGTGAATTAATAAAATGTGTGAAATTATAGTTATTGTATTGATTGAGAATTTGTTTTAAATAAGATATGCATTTGTTTTGTGAATCTTGTGTGATTGAGTGTGTTCATGTATTTATTTTGGGCACTGCTCCTCTTCCTTATTAGTCCATAAAGCTCACCCCAATTCACACTCCTTAGTGCAGATTAGTCCAGATCAAGAGTAAGTTCAATGTTAAAGAAAGACTTTGAAGAACCTTTAGTGATTTTGAGAGTTTGTATTGTAAAGTTAGTTTATTTATATTAAAGTGATGTAATTTAAAGAACTTTATAAGCCTCATGACTTTTAATTCCCTATAGAAGATGATTGAATCTTAAGTTTTCACTTATTGCTGCATAAAATTACCAGTTTATGTGCGTGGAATAGTATTCCTTTCTCAACAGAGAAAGTGGATTGTTACATGAAAATTTGTGTTTAGAACTTGAGTTTTAGAGAAGAGAAAGAAAACTCTTTGAAATTAATGAAAGAATAACTAAAGGACAATAGAATATATATATGTATATATGTATATTCTTTTTCTATTTCAAAAAATTCTATGACAATAATGCTACATATTGTTTAAGTAGGCATATTTATATTTGTAAAATATATACATGTAAATTATGCTTAAAAGAAGTGTAAGGTATCCTTGAATTTATATTTTTATTTATCATAATCCTATTATTTAAGAGACTTTTATTAAAATCCTTAAATGAAATAAAGAATTTGATTTAGTAAAAAATAGTGATATGCTATTAGCTTTCTTTTAAATATATACAGATATTATTTCCTAAAAAATAATGATTTTTTAAAGAATTAGATGTTTTTTTCTAATATTCAAAATTCTTGGGTTCTAGAAAAATGAAATACTTCAATTCTTTTTTAGAAATAAAAAATAAAATTATTAAATAGATTTGTAGTAAGCCACCACTAAAAAATAATACATGGTCAAAGATCGTCTCAGCCTAAAAGATTAGTATATCCTATATAAATGGTAAAACAAGCAAAAGAAATTTTCTCAAAGTTCGATTGAAGTGGCTATAAAGTCTTAGCTATCACTAAAAACTATCTCTGTTATATAACATCTTATCACTCTTTAAAATAAAATCTTTCTTTTGATGGGACAACTAATATTGAAGTAATATATATCATTAGTAATTCAATCTAGTATGCTTAAACTAAGTGTATTGGATTCATTTATCATAATTCTTTAAAAAAATATAAAAAGACAATTATATGTTAAATTTAAATCAACAGATGATCAATATTGTTGGAAACTTCATAAATAGATATTCGAGATTGTCTCAATGTTCTCGAGGAATAGGCTTGGAAGTTTCTTAAGGGTCTAAGGGTCGACATTTTTAACCTAGTGGCCATGATGAGGCCAAACATCTAAGTTGAAGCCCTCAAGCATGCCCAGTTAGTCGACAAACTTCTTGCCACCCGTTACTGGTGCATTCATAATGTCATAGCAGAACCCCAAAATGGCTCCTACCATAGTTACTACCGCACCTTCACCTCCTAGTAATCCTTCTCAACATGTTCAGACATGTTAGTACTATGGTCAAAACTATAGTAACTGACCTTGCTATATGTTGATCAATGCTTGCTACAAGTGTGGGAGTACATAACATTTTGTGAAAGACTATCCCTAAATGTTTAGGGATGCTACGAAACCCATTGCCAGAGGAAGGGTGACGTAGGAGGGTATCGAAAGGATCATTTTGATTCCCCAAACCTCAACCCAATCGCACGCAATATCAAAATGAAAATTGCCTAATTAAAACCCATCCCTCTAACTAAATTCACGACCCTAAAATTAGGAATGTAAAAAAAAATAGGGAAATAAAAATGAGAAAATGAAGGACACCATAACTTACCTGATAAGTCGATCCCAACTCTTTGTCTTAATCAAAACTTCGGCATGCTCACTTACCTTTGAAGAACTTGAAGAGAAAGAAAATTAAAACTAAGCTAATTTTGATAAAAGCTCAAAGATTTTGATTTTTAATAGTTCTCAAGATGTGTTTACAATGCTTAAGCTAAGGCCTTTATATAGGCTTTTGAATTTTATTCCTACATGTAATAGAATTTAGGATTCGTATTCATATTCTAATTTCTAATTTAGTTGGACATCAAATATGTGACATCCCAAATATTAATTAAGGCATGTGAGTGTCAGATACGGAAACAGAATTACGAGTGCATGATAAAAATTATATGCAGCATAGCAAATTAATACAAATCCCTTACAAATATATGAGTTCTAATTACATGTATATAACTAAGGCCAAAAGTGACTACAAAATACAAAAGAGAGCCACTTCTTTCACTATATTATTGGACTCATTAGAGTGTAGGAACAATCATACACTCAAGTTTTACGGATCCACAGGATCCTCATAAACTTCAATAGGGAGGTCAGCTGGTGGTTCCTTATTTTCTTCCTCATTTAGGGAAAACATGGAAACAATGAGTTCCATATGCTCAGTAAGGAAAATAATATTTAAATAACATCGTAAGGTTTTAAAAGTGAATTATTTTAACATTCATACTTACCATTTGGTTACTTCGTAGATCTATCTTACCTTATGAAAAAAGTTTATTTATTAGAGAAAATATCACATTAATATAATCAAAATAAACACACATCATACCAGAAAATAGGAAAAATCAAATAAATCATGAAATACTCAGGTTTTCATGTCATGCTTCGGGAAGTCGTTACGACTTCCATCTCTGAAGGCGTATACAGATTTTTGACTGCCCATGTAGAATGATTAGACCATATACAAATACAGCAATTTGCTCAGGTACATTTTAGACTTGCCAAACCATGGTACAATTTATGACCACGGCCGTACCAACTATAGTGGTCTTATAAGATATTCTATAGTCACAACAGTACTTAGCCAAAGGTTACCCCTAATAGATATTTGTATCACACTCTCATCAAAGGGTACTTTGTCATCCACAGGAGGAATTCCTCTTACACCTTTCTAGACCAGATGGGGGAGGGGAGACAGATACCCCAGATGGGGTTGGGGGAACATATATTCTTTAGAGATAAAAAGTCTACCGAGACACTTGATGCATTATGGATGTCAATACAAATATATGTTCCCCCAAATGGGGTTGGGGGAACATATATTCTTCAAAGATAAAAAGTCTACCGAGACACTTGATGCATTATGGATGTCAATACAAATACATACTTTAGACCATTCATGCTTCATTTCATTTTTCTTTTTTTGCGCGTGCAGGACCTTGGCACGCTGGGCACCGTGCGCAGGGCATACCTGTGCAGACCTGCTGTGTGGATGGCGTGTGCACAATGTGCGGTGCCTATCCATGTGTGAGGTGACGTGTGGACGGCCAGTTTGCACACAGATGGGACGTGTGTGTGTGTGCGTGCACAACGCATCGCGCGCAACCCTTTCCTGCAAGACTTTCTCCCGTTTTTCTATTTTTTTGAAATTTGTTTTTAAAAATAAATAATTAGACTAAAATAAAAATTAAATTAAAGAAAATTAAAAATAAGCATAATCCATGAATTACAATAATAATTTATGGAAAAAATTAATTGAGTTCAATATGGCCTAAAGGCCCAAATAAATAGGGTTTTTCCAATAATTAAGCATAGTGATGGGCAAGGTGTTACATCCCCCCTTAGAAAAATTTGGTTGCCAAATTTATCTTGAACTGGTCTAGAAAATTTTCTCTCATCTCGCTTTCCAACTCCTTTGTCGCCTCTTCTGGTGTAGGATGTTGCCACTGTACCTTCACCATGGAAATTGTCTTGTCATGTAAGATCTTGTCGATCCATCTAAGAACCTCCACGTGGATTTCCTCATACGTCATATCAGCTTGTATCTACTTTTCATTGTGAGGAATGATATGAGAAAGATCAGGCAATACCTTTTGAGTATCGAGACATAGAAAACATCATGTAAATCCGTAAACTCTCAAGATAGAGTAAAGTGATACGCCACGGGTCTAATACACTTAATGATCCAAAAAGGTCCCACATAACGAGGGCATAACTTTCCTCTTTTTTGAATTGCATCTTTCTGTTATATGGGAAAACCTTGAGGAAAACCTAGTGTCCAATAATGAATTATAGGGGTCACCTATGATTATCGACGTAACTCTTCTGACAGCTTTGGGAAGTATCCAAGTTCTTGCGTATGATCGTGACCTTCTCAATAGTCTCTTGGATGAAGTCCGGTCCCAAATGATGCTAGTTTCTAACTTCACTCCAACAAGTGAGAGAACGACAAGGCCTATGATACAATGCTTCATACAAGCCATGCCAATACTGAAATGATAACTGTTATTATAAGAAAATTCAAATAGGGGAAGATACTCATACCAATTATAGCTAAAGCTAAGGGCACAATCACACAACATGGCTTTTAATATCTGGATTATACGTTCTAACTGACCATCTGTTTAGGGATGATAAGCAGTGCTGAAATACAATCTAGACCCCAGAGCTTCCTAAAAGATGTCCCAAACATGGGAGGTAAATTGAGGATCTCGTCGGACATAACAGATAAGGGAACACCATGAAGTTGAATAATATCATCAACGTAAAGGCGAATTAATTTGCTGGTGGAGTCAGTGGTCCTGATGGGTAAGAAATGGATGGTATTGGTTAGTCTATCAACGATGACCGAGATAGTGTTTCGACTAGAACAAGTCCTGGGCAATTCTGTGATAAAATCAATGGTTACATGCTCTTACTTCCATTTTGGAATTGGGAGGCCTTGTAACAAATTGTCGGGTCTCTAATGTTCTACCTTAATTCTCTAGCAAGTAAGGCATTGGGAGATGTAGTTGACTATATCCTTCTTCATTTATAGCTACTAGTATTGACGCTTTAAGTTCCGGTACATCTTGGTACTCCTAGGATAGATAGATAGCTTAAAAGCATGGGCAGTCTTGGGAACATCCACCTGTATAGCAACGAGAACCAAAATTTAATTTTGAAATCTAAATAGTCCATCATCTGAAATCCTAAAATTAGGAAATTTGTTAGAAGAGAACTTACCTAGGTTCTTAGTGAGTCTTGAGTTTGTGGACAGAGCTTCCCATATTTTCATGAAAAGATCTGACAAAGCTCACATCTGAGTGAGATAGGTACCTTTGCCATAGTAACTGAGGCAGAGCGACTGTATAGTATCTATTAATTTCCAACTAGGGGCCATAGTTTGGGCCAACACTGCAGACTCCTTTTGGCTTAGTGCATCGGTGACTACATTTTCTCTACTAGGGTTATAGATGATCTTACAATCATAGTCCTTCAGGAGGTCCATCCAACATCTTTGTCTCATATTTAACTCTCTCTGCGAGAAGATGTATTTTAAACTCTTGTGGTTAGTGTAAATCTCAAAAGTCTGACCAAACAGGTAATGACACTATATCTTCAAGGCAAAGATAATGGTTGTCAATTGTAGGTCGTGGGTAGGATAGTTTCGCTCATGAGGTTTCAACTGTCAGGACCCATAAGCAACTACTCTACCATGTTGCATCAAAACACACCCCAAGCCAATAAGAGATGCATCGCAGTAGACCTAAAATCTTACAATAGTGTTAGGGAGGATCAACACAAGAACAAAGGTAAGACAATGCTTCAATTCTATGAAGCTTTCATTACATTCACAATTTGAGACAAATGTCACACCCTTTTAGGTGAGTTAGGTCAATGGAATAGTAATCTTAGAAAATTTGTCAATGAATCACCGATAATATCTTGCCAAGCCAAGGAAACTACGTACCTCAGCCACATTGGTGGGTGGATTCCAGTTGATTACTATTTCAACCTTAGACGGATCCATAAAAACTCAGTCACTTGAAATTACATGACCGAGGAAGGAAACTTGATCCAACAAGAAGGATCACTTGCTAAGTTTAGCATACAATTGGTTCTAGCGAAGGGTCTCTAAAAATTCAAACAAGTGCACTACATGTTCCTCCAAGCTCTTGGAGTACACTAAGATATCATCAATAAATATGATGATGTACTATGACATCCCAGGTGCCAATTAAGGTAAATGGGTGTCAGATACAGATTAAGAATAACGAGTCATGATAATATTTATGTAGCTGAATCAAACCTTAACAAATCTCTTACAAATATATATAATGTTCCAAATACATACATCACTGAGGCCAGAAGTGGCAACAAAATATAAAATATAAGGGCCAGTTCTTTCACTATGCTACTGTAATTCATTAGAGTGTCGAAATAGTCATGCACTCAGACTTATAGATTTATGGGATCCTTATGGACTTCCAAGGCTAGGTTTATCTGTAGTTCCTCATTTTCTTCCTCATCTAAAGGGGGATAGAAAGAGTGAGTTCCATATGCTCAGTAAGGAAAACAGTATTAAATTAACATCTTAAGATTTCAAAATTTTATTATTTTATCTCACCGTTTAGCTTCCTTGTTTACCTTACTCATCAAAATAGTACGTTAGCACAGAAAATCAAATATACATATAGCATGCCAAATAATAAAAAAAATCAAATAAATCATGAAATGCATAGATATTTCGTGTCATATTTCATGAAGTCGTTACAAACTTCCATCTTTGAGGGCAGATACAGATTTTCAACTACTCAAATGGAATGACCAGATCAAATACAAATACGATAATTTAATCAGGCCAACTTCTGGCTGGCCAACCCATAAGACGATTTATGACCACAGTCGTACCAACCATAGTGGCCCTAACAGATATCTATAGTAATGACATTACTTAGGCACGAGTGACCCCTATAGATAGTGCGATATCACTCTTATTAGAGGGCACACCGTCATCCATTGGGAGTGGTCCTCTTATGTCTTTCAAGACCAGATAGGGAAGGGGAAATGGATACTCCGAAGGGCAAGGGGAACAGATACCCCTCATAAATAAAAAGCCTAACGAGACACTTGATGCAATATGCATGCCAATACAGATATACTTCGGACCACACAGGCTTCATTCCACTTTTCTCTTTTTCTGTTCTTTTTACTTTAATTATTACGGACTGCATATTATATTTGTTACATGCAAATTCATCAAGTATCAGTAATTTACATAGCATGCTTGAAAATCATAACAATTTGACTCATTTGAACATAAAGACATACAAAACAGACAAAATAATAATCATATTATATACTCCTTAAGATGCTGAAAGTAATACTAGATTCATTCACTAAACCTTGATGTTTTCTTCTTCACCGTTTTCCTTTATTTCTCTTCTTCTCTCACTATTTTACTCTCTCTTTCACTCTATTTCTTTCTCTAAACCTTTGAAAAATGGAAGAAATGAAAGTTTTGAAAGGAAGAGAAGGGGAAGGGCAATTTATAGAATTTCAGAACCACTAGATTCATGTCAAGTGGCAAAATCTGGTGAAAAAAGAGGAGAAAAAAATTCTTGCCACAAAAATTGGGGAGAAAAATTTCCTGCGCGTACGTAAGGCCAAGGCGTACTGAGTGCCGCACGCGCAGGCCTTCCGCGCGTAGGCCTGCTGTGTGAACAGCACGCACATAGTGTGTAGCGCTAGTCCATGCATGAAGTGACGTGTAGACGACCCGCCTGCATGGGACAGGACACGCGTGTAGGTCCTGACTCCACACCGTGCGAGTGGTAGGGACTTGAGTGTTATGCACACGCCCCAGGGACACTGTGTGTGCATGTGCACCCACGCGGGCAAACAATTTTCTCGCAAGATTTTTCCCGCGAGTTTGTTTTCTCCTCTTTCGCTGTTTTTTTATTTTTTTTCTAAATTTTTCCTTTGAAATAAAATGAAATAATTTAAAATATTTTAAAATAAAATAAAATAAATAAATAAATATAAAAATAGATCAAAATCACAAATCTTGAGAAATGTTAAATAGCATAAATTAACTTAAGTTTAAAGCGGCCAAAGGCCCAAATAAATAGAGTTTTCAAATCATTTTAGCACAGTGATAGGTGGGGTGTTATACGTACTGATCTAGTGCGTGCCAAAAAACTTTATTCATGAGGTCCATGAAGGCTATAGGGGCATTGGTTAACTCATACGACATTACCCTGACTCATACAAAATTTTCTTGCACTGAAAAGTGGTCTTTGGAATATCTTCTTCTTTGACTTTTAGTTGGTGATATCCCATTCTGAGGTAAATTTTGGAGAAAATTGTGGCTCCTTGCAATTGATCAAAGCAGTCCTCGATCTGAGATAATGGGTACTTGCTTTTAACTGTTACTCTATTAAGCACCTGGTAATCCATGTAGAGTCTTAGGGAACCATTCTTCTTTTTTCACAAACAATACTAGAGTGCCCCAAAGAGAATGAATAGGGCGGATAAACTTCTGGTAATTAGTCCAGGAAGCTAATTTTCTAGCTTTTCAAGCTTAGTACGACTCATACAATAGGCAGGCTTTGAGATTATTTGGGTTCTTGGTAGCAATTAAATTAGAAACTCTACTTCTTATGGGGGAGGCAAACTAGGAAGTTCGATGGGAAATACATTCAAAAAGTTGCAAACAATCGGTATGGAACACGCAACAGGATAAACACCCATATTCCTATTTATTCAATTGGTAAGAAAAATAAAAACAATAGGTTTTATTCCTTTTTCGGGGACCACAAAGTTATAATTTTACTTTCACAATCGATTATTGCTCTATACTTTTTTAACCAGTCCAGTTCTAAGATCACATTAAATCCTAACAAATCTAGTAATATTAGATTAAAAAATACTTCTATTCCTGAAGTCGTTATCTTACAATCTTCATATACATAATGAGCTTCTAATAATCCCCTAGAGGGAGTTTCTACTATTAATATTTCTGCTAAAGTTTCTGACCTAATGTTAAGCTTGCAAGCAATTGCACAGGAAATAAAAGAGTAAGTAGCATCTATATCGATCAAAGACTTGGCAGAAGTATCGTGAATAAAAAACATACCCTGGATAAGAATAAGAATGGGGAGAGCACTAGGTTCATCCAGGTGGTACACATGACCCTTGTGCTATAGGTCTGGCCACATCCTTCATTCACTGGGGGCAGTCTTTTATAAGATGTTGGGTGCTTCCGCACCAATAGCAAGCATGATTGATACGCTGACAAGGTAAATCACCATGTGAGTGACCATAATGCTGACAAGGTTGGGTAGGTCAGACAGGCTGACCTGTAGGGGGAGGTAAAGCAGAGGGAAGGGCAACCCAGGTTCATTTATCAGGGTGGCTACTTACTGGGTCAGTTAATCTCCTTCTAGGCTATTGGGGCTGTTGTTGTTGGGTACGAACTCAGGCAATACTTTGGTGTTTGGTCGAGATGATGTCTTCAGCAAATTGGGTATGTTCTAGAACCTCCGCATACGAGCTGGGTCTTAGCATCACAACCCAATCATACATGTTGGTACGAAGGCCTTTTAGAAACTTCCTAACTTTTCGACATTTGGAGGTGACCATTGGAGGGGTAAACCTAGACAGTTGGACAAAATGGGCTACTTACTTGGCAACCATTAGATTTTTTTGGCGGAGATCCTAAAATTTTTCCTCCTTTTCTTGGACATAAATAAGAAAAAAGTTATTAAAGAATGCATCCATAAAAACTTCTCAAGTGGTAGGGGTAGGTAGGACTTCCTTCTTAAGTCGCCACTAGTGTTTTACTTCATCGTTCAGCATAAAAGCTGCTAGGAAAACTTTTTGTTCCTCAGTCAAGTCCAGGACAATGAAAAGTTTCTCTATCTGTAGGATCGAGGCTTTGGCTACTAAGGGGTCAGGGCCACCTTTGAAATGTGGCGGGTTAAGCTTCCTAAATTCTACTATATTGTGGGAAATAGTCCTTTTGGTTGTTAGTATTATGGGGAAGGACGTGGATAAGAGTTGGCTTGATTTTGTCCAACGGTTGTAGTCTATCCTTGGATGACTCAGAAGAGTTCGATAAATTTAACCCTGCTCGGGTGATTCAGGGCTTCAGATCGCTAGGTACGCTCTACAAATGGTCTTCCTCACATAATTTCTACAAAAAAAAGGAAGACATGAGTTAGCAGTCTAATTTTTTAAAAAGAGGACTTATTCTTCCTAGGTACTCTAAGGCCTAAGGCCTCAGTGTAAGGGATTTGATCCACGTAATTGCTCTGATACCATCTGTGACATCCCAAATTCTAATTAAGGCATGTGGGTGTCAAACATAGAAATAGACTTATGAGTGCATGATAAAAATTATATGTAGCGGAAAAAATTAATAAAAATCCCTTACAAATATATGAGTTCCAATTACATATATATAATTGAGGCCAAAAGTGGCAGCAAAATACAAAGTCAAAATACAAAAGAGAACAACTTCTTTCACTATGCTATTGATCTCATTAGAGTGCGGGAACGATCATGCACTCAAGCTTTGCGGATCCATGGGATCCTCATAAACTTCAATGGGTAGGTTAATTGGCAGTTCCTCACTTTCTTCTTCATCTAAGGGGGGCATGGAAAGAGTGAGTTCCATATGTTCAGTAAGAAAAATAATATTTAAATAACGTTGTAAGGTTTTAAAGATGAATTATCCTAACATTCATACTTACCATTTGGTTACTTCATAGACCTATCTTACCTCATGAAAAAAATTTATTTATTAGAGAAAACACCACGTTAATATAATCAAAACAAACATACATTATATCAGATAATAGAGAAAATCAAATAAATCATGAAATGCTATGATTTTTTTGTCATGCTTTGTGAAGCCATTGTGACTTCAATCTCTTAAGGCAGATACAGATTTCTAACTGCCTATGTAGAATGACCAGATCAGATACAGATACAATAATTTACTCAGACACATTTCTGGCTTACCAAATTATGGTACGATCTATGACCACGGCTGTACCAATCTTAGTGGTCCTATCATATATTTTATGTCATGATAGTATTTAGTCAAAAGTGACCCCTAACAGATATTTGCGTCACCACTCTCGTCAGAGGGTACGCCGTCATCCATGTGAGGTGGTCCTCTTGCATCTTTTTAGACCAGATGGGGGAGAGGGAAACAGATACCCTTCAGAGATAAAAAGTCTAACAAGACACTTGATGCATTATGCATGTCAATACAGATACATACTTTGGACCATTCATGCTTGATTTTATTTTATTTTATTTTTTATTTCTTTTATTTTCCAGGTAACCTTAACAGTTTCATATTATTTTAATTATATACAAGTTATCAAGTGTCTATAAATCACAGAGCATGCTTGAAATCAAGAATAATTCAACTTATTAAACCTATAAACACAAAAGCATGCAAAAATAGGTAAGATCACAAGTTATCAATTTAATCTTTTCTTTTGTCTAAAAATACTCCTTAAGAAGTTTAAAGAAATACTAAATTTCTTACTAAAACCTTGATAATTTCTTCTACACCATTCTTCTTTCTTCCTCTCCCTCTCTCTAGATCACTTTCTCTTTCTCTTGCTCTAATTCTTGAAAGGTGGAAGAATGGAAGTGTGGAGAAAATAGGAAAGAAAGGCCCCTATTTATAGAATTTGGGAGCCATTGGATTTACTCTAAGTGGCAAAATCTGGTGAAGAGAGAGAAAAAGATGCTCAGCACGAAAAATGAAGGAGGATGACCTCCTCGACTAGCGGTGGTGGTGCACCACCTGACGTGGCAGTAGCACACTACCCAAGATAGTAGTGGCCAACCTACTCGGCACTGTAGGTTAGCTTGTAAGCACATGGCCCACCCTACCATGCACGCACGCTCCAGGTGCGCAAGGGCCTACTTGCACAGACCTGCTGCGTGGATGGCGCGCGCACAGTGTGCGGCGTCAATTTGTGCACGAGGTGATGCACAGATGGCCCACCTGCGCACAAAAAGACACCTACAGGGTTGACCTTGGGTTGCGCATGCGGATGGGACATTTACATTGTGCCCATGTGCTGCACTCGTTGTTCGCACATCCTTCGTCTGCTGTGCGCATGTCTCGTGCCCAGCACATAGGCACCTACATGAGCAGCCCTTTCCCATAGGATTTTCTCCCGTTTTTCTATTTTTTCAAAATTCATTTTTAAAAATAAATAATTAGACTAAAATAAAATAAAATAAAATTAAAAATTGGCATAATCTATCAATTACAATAATAATTTGCAGAGCAAATTAAATGAGTTCAATGTTGCCTAAAGGCTTAAATAAATAGGGTTTTCTAAATAATTAAGTACAGTGATGGGCGGAGTTTTAAAAAATACATAATGAAATAAATAATAAATTCTTATCCTTGTCCTATAGTTCCCTTGTCCTAATTCTTCAAGGATATCTTCTCTTTAATTTGTGTAGAATTCCACCTTTAAATTTGGTATATTTTCCTCATGGGATATTTGGGAATCTTGGGCACCTTTTAGAAGTAGGACAAGAGAAATTTTGGAGTCCAAAAAAGACTAGCAAGAGCATGCCACACGGGCTGGCTATTTATATTTGGGGTCGAGCCGTGGGTCACGCGGGTTGGCTATTTATATTTGGGGTCGAGCCGTGGGTCACGCGGGCTGGCCTATGGGTCACGCAGATGGGCTTGGCGTGCTGCATTGGTCTGCTTCCTGGGTGAGGGTTGTGCAAGCATGGGTAACTGGGCGTGCGACCCGTTGTTTGCGCACATGCATGTTGTCATGCACAGTAGCATATCAGTGGGTGCTGGGCGTGCAGGTTGGCTTGGGCGTAGGCTTCACACACTTCCTCTTACCAATGAGGTTCCCATATGTGTGGGTGGGGTTTCCCACACGTGTGGCAAGGTGCACACGTGCTTGAAGCACATCACGTGTGGCACATGTCGTGTCTTACTTTCCCGATCTACACTGCTTCTTATGGGTCTTTTCTTGGGCTTCAATGATGAGCTAATTATTCCCCCATTCTTTGACCAAAAGATTTCTCAAATTACTTGGCTGACTTTGGGTAGTTGGAATGTGGGTAATTTAATTTTATTTTATTTTTATCCAATTCATCACGGACTACATGAGACAACCTTTCTTCTGTTGGAGTGTGAGTTATCACATCATCCCCCCCTTCTTCACAAGGATTCATCCTTGAACAGTCACCTACATTAAAAGGAGAAAAATTAAAACATTAAAAGTAGCACATACTCCATACTCACCTGGTAGATCAATCTTGTATGCATTGTAGTTGATAGTGTGCATAAATGTCACTTTTATTTCCTACATTGATGCATATTTGAATTACTTACGTCTTAACTTGTGGGATTTTGGTAAATTTTGATACAAGTGTGAAAGTAAGAAGACTTAATATCTAAAAAATAGTATAGGTAGCACATGAAGTTGTCATACGTGCTCAAGCCTTGCCCAAGGCTTGCATCTAGCGGCTATAGTAGTAGATATTAGTTCATACACATGTAGGCCTTGGGCAAGGCTTACACCCTAGCAAAAACAACAATTATTAATTTTCTAGGATTCTTTAAAACACAAAGAGAAGGGAAAAAACAAGAAACTAAATGAATGGGACACTTTTAAAAAATAGAAAAGAGGAAAAAATCAAGGGAAGACTAACCCTAATGGCACACAACCTCACTCTTTATATAGAAGAAGAAAAAGAGAGCAACAGGGGGAGGTCAAAAATGCAAAAAAGGACAATACACATATATTCTTCTATTTTCTATACTTTCATCTATTTATCTAAACAATTTCTGGTGTACTAAACTTGCGATGAGCGACTAGATACTCTTATTTTTTAGTCAAGGATTTAGTTGAAGTTTCAATACAGGAATTATGAGATTTACTTGGTTTACTTTTATTCTTCCTTATTTTTAATATTTATATATTTTTGTGTGCATAAGAAGATTATTGTTTGTTATTCGTTGCAATAGGGTCCACTGTGCATTTGACGTAATAGAATATTACCATTCGAGATTCCTAAATCCGTAATTGTTTAGAATATCTTGATAACTAGTGGTAAATTAGTGTTCGCGCTAAGAAAATATATAATCTAATTTAAATGAATTGTGCGGTTGAGTTTCTTAGTTAGAATAGAGTCTTTCTAGCTTTTAATGCTATTGATGAATTAAACTCTAGGAGCATCTCGAGGTTGTTTATTAGTAAGAGTCAATCAACGTGCATTTGTTAGTCAGTTTAAAATTAATGAAAATTGGCTATTAGGAGAGTCTTCTAATAGTTAGAACCGGTTTATTAAGAATTAGTAAGAATTATCTATGCATTAATGATCAACCTGGCATATTGAAATGGATATTGTTTCGTTGACTAGAACCTATTCATATTTTATTTTTACTCTATTTAATCTGCTGAACTATTTTTCTGCTAATTTCAGTTTAGTTGATTTTTATTTTATTTAATTTGCTAATTTATTTTAATCCATCAGTTATTTAATTCCAACTCAAAACAAAACCCCCCTCTTTCCATTTTTATTTTATTATTGGTCGTAAAAGAATATTAGGACTCAATTCTTAGTGGATTCGACACTATTCACTTATACTACAATATTATTTTTATTTTTTGAATAGGAATTTATTTTTGGTAGATTCAACACCCATCAAATTTTGGATTCGGTACACTCATTATGGAGTTTAATAGAGAAATTGTAAAATTGAATGTTTATGATGACATGAAGTATCCTAGTGATGTGTCTTGTATATATGGCGTTGATACTGTAGATTCTCTAAGTCAAAAGCACTTTGATTTAAACCATGATGATAAGCTAAACATTATGCTCTATAATGATTTTGATGTGAATGGCTTAAAAAATTTGGGAGAGGATTTTATTGCTGAAGAGAATCTACAAGATATGGTACTCGAATTAGAGTCATTTAAACCTCAAAAGAGTAATGCACCTTATGTTAGTCTTCCTATTTCTCATATAAAACTTCTGTCTTTTGTTTTGCAGGCATTAAAGTTCAAGTTCAAACCACTATAAGAATTGGAGAAAATTAGGAATGATACTTATGAGAATTAAAGGATTTACAAAGAGAAGACAATAGATTTTCATGATTGAATGGTTTCTAAGAAGCAATTTTTGATAGGTTGAAATCAAAAGCTTAAACACCAATAAAACTTTCAAGGTCATGGTCATCAATTAAAGCCTCTTTATGAAGGATTCCCTGTACCAAATGTTCAAAAAGATCACCTTGAGACATCGTACAGAACACACATAAAAGAACTTATTATGTATAGCCTAGGACATTAAACAAGGGCATTAAATGAGAGGTAACCCATTTGATTTTATTTTTCTTTATTTTTGAAATTATTTAATTTTCATTTAATTTATTTTCTTTATTTTTCATTATTTTCTACTGTCTTCTTCCTTATGTTGCTAACTAAAAGTTTTTCTGATCACTTGCAGCTTTTTAATAAAGGACACATACAAATTTTTCTAGGTTTTAATATGGGATGTTTGCATAAGTCTTGCCAAAGGCTTATGCCATAGCCAGTAGCACCCATTCTATTTATTTTGCCCCAAAACCTCAAATGACTAGGTTGCCCACATTACCCCATTCATTCAGCACCGACACCCACTTCCCACTCATACCAAATAGACTTCACACTTCCCTCTCTCCGCTTATAATCTCCACCAACCTAAATCTCCTCTTCTCCAAAACACCGCAAAGCAAACCAAATGAGAAAGAAGAGAGTTTTCCCTAGGCATGGCCGATCCAAAAATAAATGGTCGTGGCCTACTGGTCAGGCAAAAGAACAAACACAATCAACTCTAGTGGAAGCCAAACCGTGGGTCAAACGTGAGGAATTAACACAAGCAGTCATGATAGCTTTAAGGGTTGCTTCTTGACCAAAGAAAAAAATTATAACTTTTGATTTTGCCCCACCTCCAAGTTAATTAACCAAGGGAATTAGTCTGTACCTTCATTTTCTTTAATTTCATTACCTATTCTTTACATCACATTGGGGAGAATGTGTAGTTTTAGTGTGGGGGAGGGACATATTTGATTTTAGGTTTTCATTTGAGATTTTCGTACACTGATTTTGTTGCATTCAATTTTTTTTCTTTAATGACACTCGGTGATGCACACTTTAACCTTGCCCAAGGCATATGACAAATACAATTTTAATAACTCTTAGCCCTAACATTTTCACAACTATCTCAGTTATTCTCAAAATAAATCAATTGTGATATTTCAGAAAAAAAATTGTAATTATGACCATCATCTAGGAATTCCTAGCTTGCTTTTCATCATTTCACACCATGAATAGTTATTTTTGATTATGTGCCTTAAACGTGACTTGTTTGAGGATTGCCCACAAAAAATTGATTTTCTCTCATCATTGAGTGAATACCAATGATTAGGAAGAACTTTGTTACAAATTGTCCTGATTTATGTGTCTAGAATTTTATGGTTCATATCTAAGATTGGGAAATATTAAAAGAAATAAAAAAAAGAGAAAAAAAAAGAGCACAAATAATAATCTACTTCTCTAGTCAAATGAAATTGTGACCAACTGAGTAAACAAGTGCATTCATCATAAATGTTTGCCCTCGTGTCAAAAGGTTAGTAACATTTCAAGCTAGCCATATGAATATGAGTAGTGCTAGTAGCCACTTAAAATTGGGACCACGTAAGTAACCAGGTGCATTCATCATAATGAAAATAAATATGTTCAAAAATTGCAAGACTTTTTTATTTTATGTATAGATATTATCAAAGTAGATATTAATTGGTGTGATTCCATGAAACTCAAACCTATGAATTATTAGTTGATGGTTATTCTTACAATATGAGGATTGAGTTATAACAGGCGAGTTGTGATGGAATGATTGGTAATTAATTGGTTGAAGGTTAAGAGTTGAGAGTTAGAGATTTATATTGTGTGGTGCTTGAAGGCAAACATAAGATAAGTGTGGGGAAAATTTGATAGTGATCATGCATGTCACTTTTATTACCTAGATTGAATGCATATTTTAATCAATTACTGGTTAACTAAAGGGATTTTGTTAAATTTTAATACAGGTGGGAAGGTAAGACTTAATATTAAAAAATAGTGTAGCAAAACTGATTTAGCACACAAAGTCATCATATGCACTCAAGACTTAGGCAAGGCTTACACCTAGCAGCTTTGCCAATAGATATTACTTCATCACGAGCAAGCCTTGGCCAAGGCCAGATACTCTTATTTTTTAATCAAGGATTTAGATGATGTTTCAATACAAGGGCTGTGAGATATAATTACTTTACTTTTATTCTTCCTTATTTTCAGTATTTACATATTCTTTTGTGCATAAGAATATGATTATTTGCTATTCATTGCAATAGGGCCCATTACGTGTTTAGTGCAATACCATTTTGGCAATCAGGATTCCTGAATATGTTATTATTCAGGATCTCCTAATAAATAGTGTTAAATTAGTGTTCGCACTTAAAAATATATAATCTAATCTAAATGAACCACGTGGTTGAGTTTGTTGGTTAAAATAAGGTCTTTCTAGTTTTTAGTGCTATTGATGAATTAAAATCTAGAATAGTCTCCGGGGTTGTTCATTAGTAAGAGTTAATCAACGAGTGTCTCTTGGTTAATTTAAAACTAAGGAAAGATTGGCTATTAGGAGCATCTCTAATAGCTAGAACTAGTTTACTGAGAAGTAGTAATAATTATCTTTGAATCAATGATCAACCTTGCATATTGAAACGGATATTATATCTTTGACTAGAACCTATTCGTAATTGATTTTGACTTTATTTAATTTGTTGAACTATTTTTTTGCTAATTTTAGTTTAGTTGATTTATTTTAATCCATTGATTATTTAATTCCAATTCAAAAAAACCCCCCTCTTTCCATTTTTATTTTATTGCTGGCAATAAAAAAATATTAGGACTCAATTACCCTATTCGCCACTACTACAATATTATTTTATTTTTTGAATAGGAATTTATTTTTGGTGGATTCGACATCTATCAGTTGTTAACACGTTCTAAGAGTTAGAATGGTCTGTCTCTTCTAAGGTCAAGTTTGGACTTCTCATATTTAGAAAATCTTTCCTTCTAATATGAACCCAAACCTAGTCTCCAGGTTGAAACACAACTCGCTTTCTATGCCTATTAGCATTGCAGGCATAGGATTTATTTTGTTTCTATATGTGCTGCAGGGCTTTTTCATGTATGGTTTTAATAAGTTCAGCTCTCTATTGTCCATTAGTATTTTTAATGCCCTGCACAGGAATTGGTGTAAGGTCTAACAAGGTTGACGCGTTAAAACCATAAACTACCTTGAAATGTGAGAACCTAGTGGAGGTGTGGATATTATGGCTATAGGCAAATTCCACCATGGGTAGACAATCCTCCCAACTTTTAAAATTTTGACCAACCACAACTCTTAACAAAGACCCTAAGGTTCTATTAACTATTTTGGTTTGTATAATACCCTGAAAACCTTCACACTTGATTATTATAAAACCTCTATTTATTTCAACCCTAAGTCCATTAACTCTTTAAATTTATATTTTAATTTTCCTATGAAATTGAGTTTAAAATTTAAAATTATTTTACATACTTATTATTTATTTTTGTTTTCACTAATTTTTAAATTACAGGAAAAATAGAGAAGGAAAACAATAGAGAAATCCCATGGAAAAGCCTTGGGAAATTTTTCCCCGCACATGTAAGCCCTGTGTGTCGTGCACACATGCGTGAACGGCCAGTCAAATGTGCACTTACGTGCATATCCCATCTGCGTAGAGCATGAGGCATGCAGTTTGCGACAGGCTTGGGGACAAGCGTCACCGTCATTTGGGAGGCATGCGTCGTCTCTCAACTGTCATGCCTTTGGTCTTCATGCTGGCGTCACATTGTTGTTGTCTTGTCGGTTGTCCCTCAGTCACATCTGTAAGTGACCGTGTCGCATCAGTCACTTTTCCCTCCCTCTATCCTCATGGATTTTTGCCAATTTGTGAAAATCCAACGATTCTCTTTTTCTATAAATAAGGATCCTTCCCACCACTCCTTCATCACTTTATCTTCATTTTTCATTCACTAGAGCAATTCTAGAGAGAGAGTACAGAGAGAGAGAAGGAAAGAACAAAATGAAGAGGAGCTAGGAAAAACTTCAAGCTTTCAATAAGGAAACTTGGTATTTATTTGTATGTTCTAAGGAGTATTTTTATATCAATAAAAGAAATATTTCATGGTGTGCATAAGGGCATGTCCCCACTCGCCCAAGTGTGTGAGGTAGCATCTGTAATACCCTGCCTATCACTGTGCTAAAATGATTTAGAAACCCTATTTATTCAGGTCTTTGGCCGCGTTAAACTTGATTAATTTATTCTACTTAACATTTATCGTAATTTGTAATTTCTGTTGATTTTTATTTATTTAATTTTTATTTAATTTTATTTTATATTATTTTATTTTATTTCATTCTAACTCATTGAAATTAAATATAAAGATTGAGAAAAAAATCAAAAAACGGTGAATCAGGAAGAAAATCTTGCAAGGAGTCAAAATGCCTGCGCATATGCAAGCACAATGGTCGCGGGATGGGCACACAGTGTGCACGTCCCATCTGCATGAACATGCACATGGGACGTGCGCATAACACGTACATCCCCTCCGCACGCACGCACGTACGGGACTTGGGCACAGCGCGCACGTCCCCCTGCATGCACGCGCGTACGTCCCCTCTGGAAACACGCACGAGACATGCGCACAGCACGCACATCCCCTTTGCGTACACGGTGCACAGGACCTGCGTGCGTCCTGCCGAGTGCAGGCCGGCGTCCGTTCATCGCCTCACGCATTCACAAAGTAGGACTACGCATGTGGTGCCTAGCGCACCAGGTCCTATGCGCACGCAAGCTAGCCCCAGTGCGTACAAGATCCAGCGTGCTAAAGCCCTACACGTACGATAAGAGGCTTGTGCGCCTACAAGCTAGCCTTCATTGCGTTGGTCAGGGCACTACCTCCTCGGGCAGTGCACTGTTGCTACCTTAGGTGGGCTGCCGCTGGTAGAAGAGGCCCTCTTCTCTCGTTTTTCATGTCAAGGATCTTTTTCTCCTCTCTCTTTATTAGATTTCACCACTTGGCACAAATCCGATGGTTTTAAAACTCTATAAATTGCCCTCCCCCTTGCCTTCCTCTCCACACTTCCATTCTTCCATTTTTTAAAGGTTTAGAGAGAGGGAGAGAGAGAGATAGTAGTCTAGTTAGAGAAAAAGAGAAAGAAATAAGAACAGTGAAGGAGAAACATCAAGGTTTTGGTAAGGAATTTTGTATTTCTTTTCACGTCTTAAGAAGTATTTTTAGATAAATAAATTTAATATGATTGTTGCCTATTTTGTATGCCTCTGTGTTCAGATGAGTCGAATTGTTCTTGTTTTCAAGCATGCTATGTGAATTACAGACACTTAATAAATTTGCATGCAATAAATATAATATGTAATTGGTAACAGTAAAAGTATAAGAGAAAAAAAAAGGAAAAAGTAGAATGAAGCCTGTATGTTCTAAAATATATCTGTTTTAACATGCATATTGTATCAAGTATCTTGTCAGGCTTTTTATTTTTAAGGAATATTTGTTCACTTTGCCCTTCGGGGTATCTGCTTCTCCCCTATCTGGTCTTAAAAGACATGAGAGGACCACTCACAATAAATGGCGACGTAATCTCTAACGAGAGTGGTGTCGCACTATTAGTAAGGGTCACCCGTGGCTAAGTAATGTTATGACTGTAGATATCTGTTAGGGCCACTATGGGTGGTACGGTAGTTGTCATAGATCATACCATGGTTTGGCTAGTCTTTAATGGGCCTGAGCAAATTACCGTATATGTAACTAATCTGGTCATTCTACTTGGGTAGTTAGAAATCTTTATCTACCCTCAAAGATGAAAGTTATAACAACTTCATGAAGCATGACACGAAAATATGAGAATTTCATGATTTATTTGATTTTCTCTACTATTTGGCATGATGTATTAACATATCATTTTCTTAATAAATAAATAGTTTTCCATTATGTGAGATAGGTAAACGGGGAAGCTAAATAGTAAGATAAAATAATTAACTTTTGAAATCTTACGATGTTAATTTAATACTATTTTTCTTACTGAGCATATAGAACTCACTCTTTCCATGCCCCACTCCCAAATGAGGAAGAAAGTGAGGAATCGTAGGTTGACCTATCCTTGGAAGTCTATGAGGATCCCGTGGATCCACAAGTCTGAGTGCATGACTGTTCCCGCATTCTGATGAGTCCAATAAGATAGTGAAAGAAGTGGCCTTCATGTTTTGTTTTGTATTTTGCAACCACTTATGGCCTCAGTATATGTATGTATAGGAACTCATTTGTATTTGTAAGGGATTTGTAATGATTTTGTTCTGCTGCATAAATTTTATCATGCACTCGTTATTCTGAATCTTTATCTGACACCCATTTGCCTTAATTAGTACTTTGGATGTCACACTAACAGTTTATATATATATTAATTCACTCGCAATTTATATGAGTATACAATTTTACTCTGATAATTTATATATATGTATATAAGTTTATACGAATAGTTTATATATATATTAATTCACTAACAGTTTAAATATATTTATATAAATTTACACTAAGAGTTTATATGTATATTATTACACTAACAGTTTATATATATGTATATAATTTTATACTAACAGTTTATATATATGTATATAATTTTACATTAATAATTTATATATATTATTGTACTAACAGTTTATATATATATTACTACACTAACAACTTTTATTTTTATATATATATCATTCCTTAACAATTTGTATATATGTATATATATTTTAAATTATAGTTAATTTCATAAATGTAAATATATATATGTATATTTTATACAAATTATGGTTTTGTTGTTTTATGACTTAAGATTTATTAACATGGCAAGTTACCAAAGTAATTCAAGTTGATGAGTCTTGCGTTAGTTAAACTACATTAAAGAATTAAGACTTATAAAGGAATACTATATATATATTTTTATAATTATAAGATTGAGACTAACCTAAAGGAGAGTCACTTTCTACTAATTATGAACTAATAGTTTATTTTGTATTATTTAGATAGATACCTAAAGGTAAATGAAAGTGATGCAAAATATTAAGTATTTTAAGTCCCTTTGAGTGAATATTAGATATGCTAAGATTTTGCCCAAAGGAAAAACTATAGTAATATCAATAATTCATCGTTTATAAATTTCATATTATAAATATACTTGAGGCCTTATTGTAAGCATTGTTATATTTTTATAGTTCCCACTTCACTATATTCTCTTGCATCTGGAATGACAACTTTTGATGGATCGAATTTTGCAGAGTGGTATGAAAGGGGGTCAATTCTCACTAGGTTTATTAGATCTTGACCTAGCTTTGGTAATTGAAAACCTCCTGAAGCTATCGATGACAGTACTTTAGAGCAAAAGGAACAATTGAAAGCCTGGACAAGGTTAAACAAACTCGGTCTTATGTTTATGAGAATGACCATTGCCACTAACATCAAAACTTCCCTCTTTTAAACTCATATAGTGTAACACCCCGTCCATCACTGTGCTTAAATGATTTGGAAAACTCTATTTATCCGGACCTTTGACCATATTAAAGTTAATTAATTTACTTTACTTAATATTTATTGTGATTCGTAATCTTGTTATTTTTTATTTATTTTGATTTTATTTAATTTTAATTTTTTTTATTTAATTATGCATTCAACTTATTCAAATTAATTATAGACAATTGAGAAAAATTAGAAAAAACAGTGAAACAGGAAAAATCTCGCAGGATGAAGCAGATTGCCCGCGTGGGTGCTGGGCATCATGTGCGCACTCTGATAGCAACTGCGGGACATACGCACAATGCGCATGTCCCATCCGCACGCGCGCACAGTACAGCGTCAGGACCCCCGCACAGTGCGCATGTCCCATCCGCACGCACGCACGGTGCGGGGTCAGGACCTACACACAACACGTACGTCCCATTCGCACGTACGACGCGAGTTCAGGACTTGCTTGTGACTTGTCAAGCGCAGGCGGGGCAACCGCATGTCACCTTGCGTATAGACAGGTGTTGTACCATCCGCACAGCAAGCCTGCACGAACAAGCCCTGTGTTGTTAGGGCCTGCGCATAATGGGCCTGCGTGTGATGCCTAGTGTGCCTAGGCCTTGCATGCGCGACAGGAGGAATTTGTGCCTGTAGGCTAGCCTGCATCACATCGGTTAGGGCATTGCCACCCGGGCAGCGTGTTTCAACTAATGGAGGAGATCCTCTTCCCTCATTTTTCGTGCCAAACATCTTTTTCCCCTCTCTCTTCATCAAATTTTGTCACTTGACGCAAATCCAGTGGTTCTAAAATTCTACAAATTTCCCTTCCCCTTCCATTTCTCCCCACACTTCCATTCTTCAAATTTTCAAGAGCTAGATAGAGAGAGAGAGTGAGGTAGTAGTCTAGTGAGAGAAACAGAGAAAGAAAGGAGAATAGTGAAGGAGAAAACATCAAGGTTTTGGTAAGGAATCTAATATTTCTTTCAATGTCTTAAAGAGTATTTTTAGATAAACAAAATTAATATGATTGTAATTTTGCATGTTTTGTATGCCTCTGTGTTCAGATGACTAGAATTGTTCTTGTTTTCAAGCGTGTTATGTGAATTGAAGAGACATGATGAATTTCATGTAATAAACTGGTATAATTGCCTGGTAAAAAAATAAAATTAAAAAAAGTACAAAAAAAAGAAAAAGAGAAAAGTGGAATGAAGCCTGTATGGTCTGAAGTTTATCTATATTGACATGCATTTTTCATTAAGTGTCTCACTAGACTTTTTATCTCTAAGGGGTATCTATTACCCTTACCCTTCAGGATATCTTTTTTCCCTCCCCTATCTGGTCTAGAAAGATGTAAGAGGATCACTCATAGTGGATGACAGCGTACCCTCTAACGAGAGTGGTATCGCACTATCTGTAAAGGTCACCTATGACTAAGTAATGTTGTGACTATAGATATTTATTAGGGCCACTATGGCAGGTATGACTGTAGTCGTAGATCGTACCATATTTTGGCTAGCCAAAAACGGCCTTGAACAAATTGTTGTATCTATATCTGATAGAGTCATTCCACTTGGGTAGTTAGAAATTTGTATATGCCATCACAGATGGAAGTTGTAACAACTTCGCGAAGCATGACACAAAAATCTGAGCATTTCATGATTTATTTGATTTTCTCTATTATCTAGCATAATGTGTGTTTGGTATTTTGTATTAACGTATTATTTTCTTAATAAATAAATTGTTTTCATAATGTAAGATAAGTAAACAAGGAGGTTAAATGGTAAGCTCTTAAGTCAAAATAATTAACTTTTGAAATCTTACGATGTTAATTTAATATTGCTTTCCTTACTAAGCATATGAAATTCACCATTTCCATGCCCCCCACAGATGAAGAAGAAAGTAACGGACCGTAAGCTGGCCTACCCTTTGAAGTCTTTGAGGATCCTACGGATCCACAAGTTTGAGTGCATGACTGTTCCCGCACTCTAATGAGTCCAATAACACAGTGAAAGGACTGGCCCTTATGTTTTGATTTGTATTTTGTAGTTACTTCTGGCCTCAGTATATGTATGTATTGGAACTAATATGTATTTCTAAGGAATTTGTAATGATTTTATTCCGCTGCATAAATTTTATCATGCACTTATTTTCTGTATCTGTATATGACACCCATTTGCCTTATATAGTACTTGGGATGTCACAGATAGCCTTAAAATTTTTAAAATCTGTGGAGGAGCATTTCAAATGTGCCGATAAGTCTCTTGCAGGCACATTGATGGTTGAATTGACCACCATGAAATATGATGGTTAGAAAGGAGTTCAACAACACATTTTGAACATGGCTGGAAAGGTTACAAAACTCAAGGCATTGGGCATGAATGTGCATGATCATTCCTAGTTCATTTTATCCTTAAAGCACTTCCTTCCCAATTTGCTACATTCAAAATTCACTATAACACTAATAATGAACAGTGGAATATGAATGAGCTTACTAGCAAGTGTTTCAGGAGGAAATGAGATTAAAGCAGGATGGACATAACTAGAGTCATGATGGAAAATTTACTCTAAGTTACTACTTTAGTGGCAAGAAAGGTCATGTGAAAAAAAGAATATAATAAGTGTAAGGCTTGGTTCAAAAAGAGAGGTATGAATCTTTCTTTTGTGTGTTATGAATCAAATCTTGTTGAGGTTCTTTCTAATACTTGGTAGATTGATTTTAAAGCCACAACTCATGTTACTAATTTAATATAGGGATTCCTTACAACCCGAAAATTGAAAAAAAGTGAAAATTTGCTCTATATGGGAAACCGTGTTAGAAGTGGTAGATATCGGTACCTATCACTTGCTATTAGAGACTAGTCATCATATAGATCTTTTGAACACTTTTTATGTTCCTTTGTTTTCTAAGAATTTAATTTCATTATCCAAATTAGATTTTGTTGGATATTTAGTTTATTTTGGTTGTGGAAAAGTAAGTTTAGTGTTTAATTCAATGACAGTTGGTTCTGATATTTTATATGATGGTTTATATAAAATTTTCTTGAATCATGAATTTACACAAGCTTTAGTTACCTTGTATGCAAATATTGGTTTATAAAATAGCTTAATTAATGAAAATTCTTCATTCTTGTGGCATAAAAGGCTAGGGCATATATCTAGGGAAAGAATTGATAGATTAATGAATGATGGAATTTTACAAAATCTTGACTTCACTAATTTTCAAGTATGTATATATCGCATAAAAGAAAAGCAAACTAAACATACAAAGAAAAGTACCACAAGAAATAATGAATTTCTTGAGATAATTCATACGAACATTTCAAACCACTCTCCATTCCTTGTTTCACTAGAGAGAGATATTTTATCACTTTTATAGATGATCTATCTCAGTATGGTTATGTACATCTAATACATGATAAGTTTCAAACCATTAACATCATTGAGATGTACATCACAGAAGTTGAGAGATAATTAGATAGAAAGGTTAAAATTGTGAGATTTGATCGAGGCAGTGAATATCATAGTAGATATGATGAGTCAGGACAAAATCATGTTCCCTTTACCAAATTCCTAAAAAAACATTGCATTCGTGCTCAATACACAATGCTAGGTACACCTGCTATGGTGGTGTGCCGCCCAAGGCAATAGGATGTGCGCATGACATGTCACCACGACATGCACACGGACGGGACATGCGAGTTGTGCACACTTCCCATGCAAGCATGCGTGCGGATAGGACGTGAACGCTATGTGCACATCCCGCGACTGTTGTGTGCACGTGTACACTCGCACAGTGCCCAGCATCCGTGCGGGCAGTTCTGCTTCCCCATGAGATTTTTCCTACAGGATTTCTTACCGTTTCACTATTTTTTCAATTTCTCTCAATTTTTTAAAATTAATTTTAATAAGTTAGATGTAAAAATTAAATAATAAAAATAAAATAAAATAATAAAAAATCAACCAAAGTTTAATGAATTACGATAAATATCATACAGAGAAAATTAAATAAGTATAATGCGGCCAAATGCCTGAATAAATTGGGTTTTTCAAATCAATTAAGCACAACGATGGGTGGGGTGTTACATCCCTCACACATTGAAAAAAATTTGGTCCCTAAATTTTTCTCAAATAAGTCCGGATACTTCTCCCTCATCTCGCTCTCTAACTCCCACATGGCTTCTTTCGGGGTAGGATACTGCCATCATACCTTCACCATGGGAATTGTCTTGTTATGCTAGACTTTATTGGTCCACTCAAGAATCTCCATGGGAACCTCGTCATAAGTCATGCAGCTTATACCTACACCTTATCGCAAGGAATAACATGAGAAGGATAAGGGTGGTACCTCTTAAGCATCGAGACGTGAAAGACATTATGTAGACTCGTAAATTATCAGGATAGAGCAAGGCGGTATGCCATAGGTCCAATACGCTCGATGAACTGAAAAAGTCCCACATAACGAGGACTCAACTTCCCTCTTTTCCCGAACTACATCTTTCTCTTATAGGGGAAAACCTTAAGGAAGACTTAATCTTCCACGACAAATTCTAAGGGTCACCTACGGTTGTTGGTGTAACTCTTCTGACGACTCTGGGCAGTGGCCAAGTTTTGGCGAATCATCGCTATCTTCTCAATGGTCTCCTGAATGAATTCTTGTCCTAAATGGCACTGGTTTCCAACTTTACTCCAACAAGTAGGAGAACAGCAAGGCCTTCCATACAGTATATGGGGTCATGCTTAAGTTGGAATGATAACTGTTATTATAAGCAAATTCACAAAGAGGAAGATACTCATACCAGTTATCATCGAAGTCAAGGGCACAAGTACCTAACATGTCTTCCAATGTCTGGATCGTACGTTCCGACTAACCATCCATTTGGGGATGATAAGCTGTACTGAAATATAACCCAGACCCCAAAGCTTCATGAAAGCTATCCCATAAGTGGGAGGTAAACCAAGAATTGTGATTAGACATAATGGATGAGGGAACACCATTAAGTTGGACAATCTCATCAATATGTAGATGGACTAACTTGTTGGTGGAATCAATGGTTTTGATGGAAAGAAAATGGGCAATCTTTATCAGTCTATCCACGATGACTCAGATAGTATTTCGAACAAAACAGGTTATGAGTAATCTTGTAACGAAATCCACAGTACATGCTCCCATTTCTATTTAGGAATCAAAAGAGCTTGTAACAAGCCACTGGGTCTCTAATGTTCTGTCTTTATCCGCTTACAAGTGAGGAATTATGAGACGTAGTCAACTATATCCCTCTTCATTCCTGGCCACCAATACTGTTGTTTTAAGTTTCGGTACATTTTGGTACTTTTGGGATGGATGGATAGCTTGAAAGTGAGGTGGTCTTGAGAACTATGCCCTTACAACAATGAGGACCCAAATTTGGTTCCAAAATTAGAATAGTCCATCATCTGAAATCCTGAAATTAGGGGATTCATCATAAGTGAACTTAGATTTTTTGTGAGTTCTAGATCCTTGGATTGAGCTTCCCAGATTTTCACAAAGAGATCCGGCAAGGTTTGGATTTAAGCAAGATAGGTGCCTTTGCCATAATAGCTAAGGTGGAGAGACTGCATAATGTCTATCAATCTCCAATAGGAGGCCACGGTTTGAGCCAACACAGCAGACTCCTTTCGGCTTAGTGCATCAACGACCATATTTCCTCTCCCGGGGTGATAAATGATCTTGTAGTCATAGTCCTTCAGGAGATCCATTCAGTGTCTCTGTCTCATGTTTAACTACTTCTGTGAAAAGATGTACTTTAAACTTTTATGGTTAGTATAAATCTCAAAGGTTTGGCTGTACAGGTAATGACACCATATCTTTAGGGCAAAAAAATGACTGTAAGCTCTAGGTCATGGGTAGGGTAGTTTTGCTTATGAGATTTCAATTATTGGGACCCATAGGCAACTACTCTACCATGCTGCATCAAGACACATCCCAAGCCAATATGCGATGCATCGCAATAGACCTAAAATCTTCCTGTATTGTCAGGGAGGATCGACACAGGAATAGAGGTGAGATGATGCTTCAATTTTATGGAGCTTTCACTACACCCATAATTCCATATGAAAGGTACCCCTTTTCGGGTAAGTTGGGTAAGTGGGGTGGCAATCTTAGTGAATCCATCAATGAACGTCGGTAGTAACCTGCCAAGCCAAGGAAACTACATACGTCAGTCACGTTGGTGGGCAAATTCCAGCTGACTACCGTTTCCACCTTAGATGGGTCTACAAAAACTCCTTCACTTGAGATTACATATCCGAGAAAGGAAACTCGATCCAACTAGAAAGAGCATTTGCTCAGCTAAGAGTATAGTTGGTTTCGGCAAAGAGTCTCCAACACTTCAGTCAAGTCCACTACATGTTCTTCAAGGCTCTAGGAATACACTAGGATGTTATTAATAAAAATGATGACGTATTGATCTAGAGCGCGCCCCAAAACTCTGTTCATTGGTTCCATGAAGGCTGTTCGGGCATCGGGTAATCCTAATGGCATTACCTTGAACTCATACAAATTGTCCTTACATCAAAAGGCAGTCTTCAAAATATCTTCTTTTTTAACTCTCAACTGGTGGTATCCCTTCCTAAAATCGATCTTAGAGGAGACCATGGCTCCTTATAGTTGATCGATCCGAGGTAAGGGGTACTTACTTTCAACAGTCACTCAGTTGAGTTCTCAGTAGTCCACGTAGAGTCTGAGGGAACCATTCTTTTTCTTGATGAACAACACCAGAGTGCCCCAAGGAGAATGGTTAAGGCGAATAAACTTTTCGGTAATAAGGTCAAAAAGCTGATGTTCCAACTATGTTAGCTCAGCACGACTCATATGATAGGTAGGCTTCGAGATTGGTTGGGTTTCAGGTAGCAACTCGATTAAAAACTCTACTTCTCGCGGGATAGGTAGACTAGGAAGTTCAATAGGAAAGACATATTAAAAGTTACAAACAATTGGTATGGTACACACAACAGGATTAGCACCCATATTTCTGTTCATTCATTGGTTTAAAAAATAACAAAAATTTTATTCTTTTTTTAGAGACCATAAAGTTATAATTTTACTTTCACAATCGATTATAACTCTGTACTTTTTCAACCAATCCATTCCTAATACCACATCAAATCGTATAAAATCTAATAGTATTAGGTTTACACATACCTCTAATCTTGAAGCATTTATCCTACAGTCTTTATATATATAATGAACCTCTAGCAGTCCCCTAAAAGGAGTTTCTACCGTTAATGTTTCTACCAAAGGTTCTCGTCTAAAATCAAGATTACAAGTAAATGTACGGAAAATAAAAGAGTGAGTTACACCTGTATCGATCAAAGCTTTGACAAAAGTGTCATGAATAAAAAGCATATCCTGGATAAGGACAAGAGTAAGAAGGGCATTGGGTTCATCCAAGTGGTACACGCGACCTTATGCTGTAGGTCGGGCTGCATCCTTTGGTCACTAAGGGCAATCCTTTATAAGGTATTGGGTGTTTCTGCATCGATAACATACGTTATTGATACGTCGATAGGGCAGGTCACCATGCGAGCGACCACAATGCTGATAGGGTTAGTTAGATCGGGCAAGTTGAACTGTAGGTGGAGGCAAAGTAGGGGGAAGGGAAACTTTAGTTTGTTTATTGGGTGGCTACTTACTAGGTCAAGTAATCTCCTTCTAAGCTGTTGGGGTTGTTGTTGGGTACGAACTCGAATAATGCGTTAATACTTAGTCGAGATGAGATCTTCAGCAAACTGGGCATGTTCGAGCACCTCTATATACGAGCTGGGTCTCAACATCATGACCTGGTCATGGATGTCAGCACAAAGGTCCTTGAGAAACTTCCTAGCTCTTCAACTCTCGGGGATGACTATTAGAGGGATAAACCTAGACAATTGAATAAAACAGGCTGCATACTAAGCAACCGTCAGGTCTAGGATAGAGAAGAGCTTCTTTATTTGTAGGATCCAAACTTATGTTACTAAAGGATCAGGGCCACCTTTAAAGCTTGGGGCATTAAGTTTCCTAAACTCCTGTATATTGTAGGAAATGGATCTTTCGGTGTTTCAATCTTTGAGGGTAGGAGGTAGATAAGGGTTGGCTTGATTTTTTCCTACGACTGCAGTTAGTCCTTGGATAACTTGAAAGAGTTTGGTAAATTTAGCCCTGGTTTGGTGATCTAGGGCTTCATGTCGCTCAGTACACTCTACGAATGGTCTTCCATGCGTTATTCCTACAAAAGAAAGAAAGACACAAGTTGGTAGTCTAATTTTGAAAAGGGGACTTATTTTTCTTAGGTACTCTAAGGGCTTTTTCTATCTAAGGCATCAGTGTAAGGGATATTATTTGCAATTATTCTGCTCTGATACCATTTGTGGCATCCCGTATGCTAATTAAGGCAAATGGGTGTCAAATACAGATTCAGAATAACGAGTGCATGATAAAATTTATACCGTAGAACAAACTGATTACAAATCTCTTACAAACATATATATATATATGAGTTCAAATTACATATATATAATTGAGGCCTGAAGTGGCTACAAAAGAAACAAAACACAAAAGAAAGCCACTTCTTTCACTATTCTATTGGACTCATCAGAGTGCGAGAACAATCATGCATTCAAAGTTTGTAGATCGATGGGATCCTCATAGACTTCCAAGGGTAGGTCAGCATGCAGTTCTTTATTCTCTTCCTCATCTGGGGGGATAGAAAGAGTGAGTTCTGTATGCTTAGTAAGGAAAATAATATTAAATTAACATCATAAGATTTAAAAGGTGAATAATTTTAACTTACAAGCTTACCAATTGGCCTCCTTATAGACTGATCTTACATTATAAAAATAATTTATTTATTAAGAATACAGTATATTAATATGAACAAATCAAATATACATCATGCCAGATAATAGAGAAAATTCAATAAATCATGAAATCCTCAAATTTGCATGTCATGCTTCGCGAAGTCATGACAACATCCATGTTTGAAGGCAGATATAGATTTCTAACTACCCAAGTGAAATGACCAGATCAGATATAGATATAGGAA
This sequence comes from Carica papaya, assembly GCF_054855325.1. Lineage (NCBI taxonomy): Eukaryota > Viridiplantae > Streptophyta > Magnoliopsida > Brassicales > Caricaceae > Carica > Carica papaya. The sequence goes on from NC_142317.1 coordinate 18,841,238, forward strand.
CTTGCTCAAGCCCATTTTTGACTGGCCAAACCATGGCATGATCTATGACCATAGTTGTACAGACCGTAGTGGCCCTAACAGATATCTATAGTCACCACATTGCTTAGGCACATGTGACCCCTATAGATATTTGTATTACCACTCGCGTCCGAGGTTACGCCGTCATCCACTAGGAGCGATCCTCTTACATTTTTCCAGAACAGATAGGAGAGAGGGAAACAGATACCCTGAAGGACAAGGGGAACACATACCCCTCCGAGATAAAAAGTGTAACGAGACACTTGATGCAATATGTAAGTTAATACAAATATACTTCGGACCAATCATGCTTCATTCCATATCGTTCTTTTTGTCTTCTTTTTGTACTCTTTATTTTTACCGATTACATATTATATTTATTGCATGCAATTCATCAAGTTTATGCAATTCATATAGTATTCTTGAAAACAAAAACAATTCGACTTATCTGAACTATGAACAAAAAGCATACAAAATAGGAAAAATCAGAATCATCATATTTAATAATACTTGTTTATCTAAAAATACTCCTTAATATACCAAAAGAAATACTAGATTCCTTACCAAAACCTTGATATTTTCACCTTCACCATTCTTCTTTCTTTCCATCTTTCTCTCACTAGACACTATCTCTCTCTCTCTAAATCTTTAAAAATGGAAGAATGGAAGAGTGGGGAGGAATGGAATGGGAAGGGTCAATGTATAGAATTTTAAAATCATTATATTTGCACAAAGTGATAAAATCTGATTAAAAGAGAGAAGAAAAAGATGTTTAACATGAAAAATGAGGGAAGTGAGTCTCCTCCACCATCGACAGCGGTGTACTACCCGAGGTGACGATGGCACACCGCCCAAGGTGGTAGTGCCCCAGCTGGTTGCTGCAGGCTAGCCTGCTGGCACACAAGCCTCCTACCTCGTGTGCAGGGGCTAGCATACACGCACGCTAGGGCTAGCCTGTGTGCACGCAAGGGCTAGCCTGCGTGCACGCAAGGCCTTGGTTAGTTGGGCGCCACGCACGCAGGGCTTATCCACCTAGGCCTGTTGTGTGAATGACACGAGTACAGTGTGCAGTGCCTACCTACGCACAGGGTGACACGCAGATGGCCCACCTATGCGACATAAAACACGCACAGGACCTGTCCCCATGTCGTGCGCATAGCTAGGACGTGTGTGCCGTGCGCATGTCCCGTGCATACGTGTGTGTGGATGGGACATGCGCGTTGTGTGCATGTGCACAACGCCCAGCATCCGCGCATGCAGTTCTGCTTCCTTGCAAGATTTCTTCCTGTTTTGCCTTTTTTTCTTATTTCTCTCAATTTCCTAAAATTAATTTAAATAAGTTAAATACAAAAATTAAATAATAAAATTAAAATTAAATAAAAATAAAATAATTAAAAATCAACCAAATTTTTATTAATTACGATAAATATCATGTGGAGAAAATTAAATAAGTTCAATGCGGCCAAAGGCTCGAATAATTAAGGTTTTCTAAATCAAGTAAGCACAACGATGGGTGGAGTGTTACATGGATCCCACAGATAGAGAAATTTTTCTCTGTCTTAGACCTAACTGATGAGAAAAAAGTTCTTCTAGCAGCATTCATGCTAATTGGTGCAGCTAAACACTAGTGGCAACTTAAAAAGGAAGTCCTACCCACCTCTACAACTTGGGAAGTTTTCATGAACGTATTCTTTGAGAACTACTTCCCAGTCTATGTCTGAGAGAAGAAGGAGGAGGTATTTTAGGATCTCCACTAAAGAAACTTAATGGTTGCCCAATATGTAGCCCGATTTATCCAGTTGTCTAAGTTTGCCCCACTAAAAATTAAGTCGGGACTTTACCGAAGTTAAAGTAGCATGTTTTGCGAGGTATTTAGTTTCAAGTTTTTTTTTCAAGAAAATTAATTTACCTATAATGAGAACATTTTTCAGTGTTAAATGGTGATAATTCTACGGGAAGATACTACCAAAATTTTAGTAAGAATTTGAAGAAATATATGGGGAGACTTTGCCAAAGTGAAAAGATAGAATAGAAGTATTTATAAGGGGAGACTTTGTCAAAATAGAGAAAGCTTTAATTGATTACATCAGACGTGAGGTAAGTGGATTTTATTATTGCATGGCCTATGTAGTTTTCAAGTGTTTTATCAGTGTTTTATATGTTTTTTCATATATGAAGTGCAAATGTTATTATGTTTTGAGTGTTATTTTGCCCGTGTGTTTTCAAAAGTGATTTTGATAAGTGTACATCACTCGGTATCGAGGTGAGCTATTTCGAAAGCACCTGCATGATGCTAGCCTTCAGTGTCTGCCTACATAACAATTCTATTTTTGAGTATAGTGAAAAGTGATAACTACGAACCCATATATAACCATTCCATTTTTAGGTGTATGGGAACTTAAATATTAAATATGCGCCTATGCATGCATGATAGTAAGAAGATGTGAATGGCCCTCCATAATAGTGACGTAGTGGAGCTCATTTTACAGTGTAGCGAAGTGTATCTATTCTCTGATTCTAAGGCATGTGGCTCATTGTACAGTGTGGCGCACTATATCTACTGAGTGATCTGGTACATATGAGAGTATAGCATAGGAGACCCTTCTGGTGATAAGTTTTATCAAGCTATGCAGGCTATAAGAAGACAAACTAATTTGAGTGCTTAAAAATTGACAATGTCTAGCCTAGGACATTAAACAAACGCGCTTGATAGGAGGTGACCCATCCATTTTTCTTTATTCTTTTTTAATTTTTATTATTTGCATTAGTGATTTCAATTTATTTACAATATTTTTCTATGAGTTAACATAAGTTTTATGGTGATTAGAATGTGGGTATAGGAAATTTAGGTGCTAGAGTCGAAAAAAAAGCCAAACTCTAGAACAGCCAAACAAGTCTTGTCCAAGGCTTGTGCCAGGCCCATAAGACACGGTCGTGTACTTGGGAGACAAAACCGTGTGACATGCCTCGTCCATATGACATGACCGTGTGTTACCACCAAAGTGTTTCTATGAGAAAAACACGATTGTGTGCTTGCTTAACACGATTGTGTGTCAATCTACACATAAGCCTTACCCAAGGCTTGTACCAGATTTTTAAGACACCACCGTGTGTTACCACAAAAGCATTTCTATGAGGGAAACACGGCCGTGTGCTTGCCAAACACAGCCGTGTCATGTCTACAACAAGGAAATCAAAGAAATCCCAAGAAAAATACAGTCGTGTGCATGCCCGATACCACCATGTGTCATTCCCCACATAAGCCTTGCCCAAGGCTTCTATCACCTGGAAACACATTTGGTGGTTTTCAAAAAGTGATGCTTCCTAATGTATCCCACCTCTAAGTCAAGTAACTAAAGGAATTAATCTGTCACTTTATTTTTATTTCTCATTATTTGCATCACATTGAGGACAATATGTAGTTTAAGTGTGGGGAGAGGCATTCTGTATTATGTATTTTGTATCTTAGGCAGCTAGTTAGTTTAAGTGCGGGGAGAGGCATTCTGCATTCTGTATTTTGTATTTTAGGCAGCTAGTTTTTCTTTTTAGCATCTCATTCTAGGTATTTAGACCTTACCTAATTCTTGCCACACCACACATACACGTCCAGCAATTTTTTTAACTCCAATCTTCACAACTATCTCTATTATTTTTAAACAACTCTAATGGGGCATTTCAAAAGTCAATTTGCACTTATAACCAGCTCCTAAGAACTGTAGCTTGTTTTTCATCTTTTCACACGATAAATGGTTATCTTTAATTACATATGGACCATGACTTATTTAAGCATTGCATATTCAAAAAAAATTAACTAATTTTATCTTAATTTTGGGTGAACATTAATACTTAGAAAGAACTCTACAATTTTTTCAGAATTGTGTGCTTTAAATGAATAAATCAAATTATCTATCATGTCATGAGTGAGATAAAGCATAAAACGCACTCATTTTGAAAAATACTTGGAGTAAAAGTATAAGATGGAGCGTAAAATGCACTCACAATGAAAGGAAAAAAAAAGAGAGCACAAATAATAATCTACTCCTCTAGTCAAATGATTATGAGTAGCACTAGTAGTCAATTGAATAACTGGTGCATTCATCACAAATGTTTGCCTCACATCGAAAGGTTGGTGACATTTCAAGCAAACAAAGGTGTTTTAACTTTTCTGTTTCTGGCATGAATGGATTACATAAATCATTATATCTGGACAGGTTTGGTGCTATTCTACTAGGTATTGCCTATTCCACTCAATGAAATTTTTATGTGTTAAATTTACAAAACTCTCTTATTTCGTGTTTGGATGTTGTAAAAGTGGTTATTCATTGGTGTGGTTCCTTGAAATTCAAGCCTACAAATTACTAGTTAATGGTTATTCTTGGAACTTGGGGGGTTAAGGTGCAACATGCTAGTTGTGAATAACTGGGAGTAAGTGAGTTGAAAGTGAAGATATGGGGATTGACGGAGTATATTGTGTAGTGTTTGAGGGTAAGCACAAGATAAGTGTGAGGGAGTTTGATAATGTATAACACCCTGCTCACCACCGTGCTAAATTTGTATTTGCAAAATCCCTATTTATTTGGGCCTTAAGGCCACCTGAAGTCATTTAAATTTATTTCTCAACTTTACATCGTAATTCATGATTCAAATTCGTAATTTCAATTTCATGCTGATTTATTATTTTATTTTTATTTTTATTTTTATTTAATTTTATATGTTATAATTATTTTGATTTATTTTATACATTATTTTTTTATTCAAAATCATTTTTGGGAGAAAACAAAAATAAAGGGAAAAACCCCGTGGGAAATCAATCGCGGGAGAGGTCATTGCACGTTGTGCACAAAAAGGCATAGGACATGCGCACTGTGCACATGTCCCATCCACACAAGGGGCAGGGCCTGTCCTACGCGCATGTCTTATCTCGCACAGGCAAGCCAGTCCGCGAGTGTCTTGTCACGCGCAGGCAGGATAGTCTGCGCATGTCACATTATGCGCGGATAGGCCTAGGCATCGCGCACTGTGCACACGCCATCTGCGCAGTAGGCCTGCGTGCTTAGGGCTTGCGCACCTAGGGCTTGTGTTCCTAAGGCTTGCATGCCTAGGGCTTGTGTTCCTAGGGCTTGCGTGCCTAGGGCTTGTGTTCCTAGGGCTTGCGCGCCTAGGGCCTGCGCGTAGGCTAGCTCCTGCACACGACAGGGTAGGTCAGTACTACCATCTCTAGCATTGTGCTGCCACCCCCTTGGGTGTCGTGTGCTACCTTGGGAGATGTGCCACCGTCAGTGCAGGAATTTTTCCTTCATTTTTCGTGCCACCATTGCGTTGCATCAAATTAATCATCTTCCACTCAACTCTCTCTCTCTTCACCAGATTTCACCAGTTGGCGCAAATCTAATGGTCGCCATTTTTTTATAAATAAGGACCCTTTCTTCCATTTCCTCATCACTTCCATTCCATTCTTCCATCTTCCAAGAGTTTAAAGAGAGAGGGAGTGATCTAGAGAGAGAAGGAGAAAAGAATAAGAAGAACTGTGTAGGAAAACTTTGAGGTTTCAATAAGTAATTTTGTATTTCTTTTAACATCTTAAGGAGTATTTTTAGAAAAATTTATTATGAAGTTTGTGTTTTGTGTTTTGCATGTTTCATGCTTAGTAGTTCTAATAAAGTGAATTATTCTTGATTTCAAGCATGCTATGTGATTTTATTGGCACGTGATGATTTGCATGTAAATTAAATGATATGAATATAGTGATATATGCTTGAAAAATATAAAAAAAGAGAAGAAAAAAAAAAGAGAAAAAGAAAGAAAGAGAACGGGAATGAGCCTGAATGGTCTGAGAAATTTATGTATCTGTCTTGACATGCATAATGTATCAAGTGTTTCGTTAGGCTTTTTATCTCTGAGGAGTATCTGTTTTTTTCCTCTCCCATCTGGTCTGAAAAGACGTGAAAAGACCACTCCCTGTGGATGATGGCTTATCCTCTGATGAGAGTGGTGACACGAATATCTATTAGGAGTCACCTTTGGCTAAGTACTGTCATGACTATAGAATATCTTATAGGACCACAGTGGTTGGTACGATCGTGGTCATAGATCGTAATATAGTTTGGCAAGCTGAAAATGTGCCTGAGTAAATTGTCGTTATCTGTATCTCATCTGGTCATTTCATATGGGTAGTTGAAAATCCGTATTTGCCCTTAAAGATGGAAGTCGGAACAACTTTGCGAAGCATGACATGAAAATCTAAGCATTTTATGATTTATTTGATTTTCTTTATTTTCAAGTATGATGTTTGATTTTGATTGTTGTGACTACGACATGATATTTCCTTTGATAAATAAAATTATTTTTATAAAGTAAGATAGGACTCTGACGTGACCTAATGGTAATATTTATGATATAATTATTCACCTTTAAAATCTTATAATATTAATTAAATATTGTCTTCCTTATTGAGTATATGGAACTCAGCCTTCCTATCCCCCTCCCCCCCCAAGATGAGGAAGATAGTGAGGAACCGACAGCTGACCTACCCCTTGAAGTTTATGAGTATCCCATGGATCCACAACCCTTGAGTGCATGACTTGTCCCGCATTCTGATGAGTCTAATCACATAATGATAGAAGTGGCCCTTTTGTATTTTTAGTATTTTGATATTTTGTATTTAGCCACTTCTGGCCTCAGTTATGTACATGTGTAATTGGAACTCATACATTTCGGTAAGAGATTTGTAATAATTTGCTCTACGGTATAAAATTTTATCATGTACTCATAATTTGTTTCTGTATCTGGCGCCCTTATGCCTTGGTTTACATTGGGGATGTCACATAGTGCCTAAAAAAGATGTCATTATCACACACTTTTGGGTTGTTAAAGTTGATTGTACGTTCTAATCCAAGTTATTTTTTATATTTTATTGCAATACTGGATATAAGGATGAAATGAAGAAAAATAGCATGAAAAGATGAAGAGTTCATGAAAAGAGTCATCAGCCTAGAAACAAGCCTTCGGCAAGGCTAAGAGTCGCGCAGAACAGCAGATTTAAATTAAAACGTGTGCTTTTCAAATATGTAAAAAAGATATTATTCAAGCCAAGATCTGGGGCCGAAAATAAAGGGGAACATACTCTAGAAGGCTTGGGATAAGCCAAAAATCAAAGAAAATGATCCTAATCAACAAAAGAAGAAAACCCTAGCTCCTTTTCTATAAAGAGGGCGACTATTAAAGTAAAATCATCATCTCTCTTCTTCCCAACACTGCACACAATAGCTTCTACTACTTCTGCAATTTTTTCTTCATCTTTCTTCTTTATTCTACTCTCCAGGAACTCATTTGTGTTAAAAATCTCACCATGAGTGGCTAATTTATTTTAATTTTCCTAGTTAATAGATCTACCAAACTCTAGCAATGTATCTATGAGATCTAATCGAATTAATTTGAGTTTTATTTCAGAGCTGGTATTTATTTACTTCCTACACCTATATATATATTTGTTGTTTTGAATTCGTTTGAATAGGGCCCGTTATATGAGAAGAGAACCGTAAGCAGCTAGCCAAACCCCTCAAATCCGTAATTATTTGAGTAGTTTTGGAACCAAGTAGCGATTAGTGCCACACTGAGGAGGTAAGTAGTCTACTTGACAAGTTCATGTGCATGAATTCGACAACTTGAGTTAGGTCCTTCTAGCTCTCAAGGTCATTGACAAGTTAAATCCTATGGATGTTCCCAGGAGTGTTTAGCAATGAAAAACCAACTAACGAATGTTTCTTGATTAGTTTAAGAATAAGGAAGAATTGATTGTCGAAACGTTTCTGACAACTATAACTTATTTGCCATATTTTGTGTAAAATGATCAATTACGTTACTCTAGCAAACTATTTTGTCGACTAGGAATTCTTCTTATAATTGTTTTAATTTCTAATTTATAGCCAAGAGTTTGTTAAATATTATTATGCTAATTTTTTATTTTATATTTTGCGTATTGGATTCTACAAACCCTCTAGTTTTGCTTTTTACTTGTTCGTCAAAAAAGAAATTTGGTTTCCAAATTCCCTGTAGATTCGACCCTTCTTATCACTACAATATAATTTTATTGGTTAATTAGGAATTTATTTTTGATAGATTCGGTACTCATCAAAATTTTTAACATTACCTGAACAAAATTGTTTCTTACTTTTCAAATTAAATGGCTAATAAGTTCTTCCACACAAAGATTAAATTCAAAAGTATATTTTATTTAAAGTGACTCATTTTGTACTATAATGGCAGCCATAGAACTAATAAAATAAATTTTCATAAGATTTATATAAATTAAGTAAAATATCTAATAAGTATAATAAAATCAAGTCCCAAATAGTCATGAATTCTTTATTTAAGAAATAACATTTTACATAGCCACAATTCTTTATTTCAGTTCAAAGATTTTATAAGTTATAGTATAAACTAAGACCTACTTTTTTCATAGCCTGCACAAAATAATCAACCCTACACAATGATTCTTTTCTCACATTGTAATTATTCTTAAATAATTAGCTAGTCCTCTTGATTGATGCAAAGAGAAAGTATCATGGAGAATTGGTTACCATCTCTATGTATTTTATATTATTATCATTATCGACTTAAGTTTTTATATTACACTATACTTTGAGTAGGATGTTAAAGGGTATTTCAAAATTTTTATTAACAGTAAGATAATGTTTCTAAAGTTAATTACTAACCAATCTTTATATGGTGGTATATAAATATATGATTTCAAGTAGAGATATTGTATTAAAATAACTAATTACATTATTGTAAAGTACAATCGAGTTTTATAAGTTAATTTAACTTTTAAAAAAATAAAATGACGAATAAGTTCTTTAGATCATGAATCTAAATTAAAAGTTAATTTTAAAACAGCTGCCAACCATAGAATTAATCAAATTAATATTTTTAATTATTTTGTATATATATATTAAATGAGGCATTACACAAATATAGTAAAATTGTGTCTCATATACTGATGGATTCTTCATTTAAGTTTAAGATTTCAAAAAATGAAATCTCTTTTTAAATAGCCATAAATTCTTCCTTTAAGTTCAAAGATTTTATAAGTTATAATAAAATCTACATTTTTCACGACCTATATAAAATACTCAACCGTATGTCATTTATCTTCCCATCACAATTCAATTGTTCTTCAATTAAACTTAGTTTTCTTGATTTGTGCAACAAAGAAGTATAGCAAAAAGTTAGTTTTCCAAAGCCTACATAACCTCTCAAGTAATTTATTATAGATTAAACTCAAGGATACGCACTTAACATCCATTCATTCGAAGAAAGAAAAACGAACAAGTTTCTTTCCATTCTTCTTAATCTTCAGGAACAAATATAAAATCTAGATGTTCGATGTAAATATTTTCTACAGTCTAAATGTCAGGTCATAATTTTTAAAGGAGGAAGCTTTCGAGAAGATATATACCAGTAAAATCTTATGGGAACCAAGACCATATTACACTCATTTCCACTCAGTAAGGCTTCCCTTATGCCATCCATACCAGCACCCTTTTCCATTATACATGTGTTTTTCTTGGATGATTTTCTTTATCATAAATTACTAACTATATGGACAAATTTAAAATTATTATAGCTAAATGGCTTCCATTTTCTTCACATAACTCATTAGGTGTTTCACTAGAAGAACAAACTTGATATTTTTGTTCCTGATCCATACAAGATTAAGTTTAGCAAGATATCAAGTTTCAAGTTTGATGAGAATGAAATAAAGATGGTGAAGTTTTTTCTGAGAAAAACAATCTACTTAGGAGTTTGGTTCTTGTAACTCCTAAGAAAAATGCTATTAAAATTTATTGTTATGTTGCATATTATTATTGCAAGCTTTTCTATTCTTCGAGAGCATCGAGACAAGCTCGAATATCTATTTATGAGACTTCTAACAATATTGATTGTCTATTGATTTAAATTTGACATATAATTGTCTATTTACTATTTTTTTAACGAACTATGATAAATGAATCTAATATGCTTAGTTTAAGCATACTAGATTGAATTACTAATGAGATACATTACTTCAATATTAGTCGTCCCATTAAAAAAAAGATTTTACTTTAAAGAGTGATAAGACGTTATGTAACAGAGATAATTTTTAATGATAGTTAAGGTTTTATAGTCATTTCAGTAGAACTTTGAGAACATTTCTTCTGCTTGTTTTACCATTTATATAGGATATACTAATTTTTTAGGTTGAGACGATGTTTGACCTTGCACCATTCTTTGGTGGTGGCTTACTATCAATCTATTTAATCATTTTATCTTTTATCTCTCAAAAAAATTTAATGATCTCATTTTTATAGAACTCAAGAATTTTGAGTATTAGGAAAAACATTAAATTCTTTAATAAACAATTTTTTTTCAGGAAATAATATATGCACATATTTAGAAGAAAGCTAATAGCATATCACTAGTTCTTATTAAATCAGATTCTTTTTTTTATTTTAGGATTTTAGTAAAATTCTCTTAAATAATAGGATTATGATAAATCAAAATATAAATTCAAGGATACCTCACACTTCTTTTAAATATACTTTACATATGCATATGTTACAAATACAAATATGCCTACTTAAATATTATATAGCATTATTGTTAGAGAATTTTTGAAATAGAAAAAGAATATACATATTTACATATACATATCCTCTACTGTTCTTTAGTTCTTATCTCATTAATTCAAAAGAGTTTTCTTTTTCTTCTCTAAAACCCAAATTCCAAACACATATTTTTAAGTCTAATCATCACCCATCATATAGCAACAAGTACTTTTGATAAGAGCATCCAATGCATGGCCACCATAGAACCTGAACAAATGACGACTAGTTAGAGAGCCTTGTTGTCCACCACCTCCATGCCCAAAGCCTTTGCAGATACTGCTGCAAGTATTGTAGGGATTTATGTATTATGCAATCGAAGATGGCACATGCATCTAGATTCCAAATAAAAGTGGTGATCAAGCTCGGGATGTTAATAAAAAAGCATGATCATGCAGTCTGGAGTTTACGAATAATCGACATAAAGTCTGAAAGGTGAAACTTTTAATCTGTGTAATCATTAAGCCAGAGTGATGATTAGGAGAAATTAGGGTTGAGCATGCTACATATAAAAAATACAGGTGTAGCACCGATAGTCCTTAAAGTGACACTTGTAGTAAGCAAAGGAGACACAACAGGTGCATTTTGCATTTTAGATCTCTTGTACACCCTCTGCAAGTTTTGCAGCTTACCTTTCTTAATCAGCATCACAATTTATCTTTTAAAAACACATATATAAACATTACATTGCATAAAATGTATTTAATTTGCACATAAATATATACATATACAACAAAAAAATGATAATGGTTTACCTCTCATAAGGCCAATCGGGGCACTTCCACCTTTTATTAGCCAAAACATCATGGTAGAGCCTATAATCCCTAGTTGTGCAGAGGCGAAAGCTTCGGTCTTTTTTACACCTTGTACAGGTAATGAGCTCGCCCGGATGGAAATACTACTTTTCACCAATAAGCCTTGATATGTTGTTTAGGTCTACAACAAGTTGTAGTATTTGATTTTGTACTTCTATACAAATAGGAGATCTTGTAGGTATTTCTTTTGCCTATGAAAGTTGTTTGACAAATGATAAATATTCAAATAAGTAAACTAAGTAACGAAGTTATAAAAGTAATCAATATCTTAATAGCAGTATATTTTTTCATAAGACTTGATGTTTTGGAATAGTACACATTGAATTGCTAATTGTATCTCTATGCCACCAATCCCACCTACTTAATAGTAATTGATAATTCCATCTTATATATATATATTTATGTGCATCCATTTATACCTACTGTGAGAAAAAAATTGAGTGTAAAAATTAGTTTTAAGACTAAAAATTGAGGTGAAAATTAAGAGACCACATAATCTGAGTAAAAAAAAGTTGACTGTGAGCTAAGAGATAGACATAACAAATTGATTACTTAAATAGAAGAGCTTCCAAGGAGGATCAATTTTTTATTTTTAAGCTCTAATAGACCACGTGGTGGAAAAAAAAATTATATATAATTATCTTTTAAAATTTCATACGAGATTAGAAATAAGTTAAAGCTAACTCAAAAAAATTACAAATGCATCACATTAATTAAATTTACAAGATCTGTAATAAATTAAGTTAATATTACAAAATAAAGTTTGTACAAGTATACAATCATTTAAAAGGCTCCCAATGTACTAAATGTTGTGATCATATAAACCTTTAGTTTACAGTTTAAAATGTTATTATTATCGACTAATATTTTTTATATTACACTATATAGAATGTTAAAAATTATTTTAGAATTTTAATTAACAATTAGATCATGTTTCCGATATTAACTTTTAACTTATTTTTATATATTGGTATAAAAATTATGATTTAAATTAAAATATTGTATTAAAATAACTAATCATATTATTAGAAAGTATAGTAAATTTTTCAAAAGAAACAATCAAATGTATCACATTAATTAATAAAAACCACATGATCGATGAAAAAAAACAATTAGAATTTAAGGATGAAATAAAAAATTTAGCATGTTGATTAAGCATTTATACTTAACCAAAAAAAATTAATGATCACATTTTTCATAAATTCAAGACTTTTGAATAATAGAAAAAATATCAAATTATTTAATAAACTATTGTTTCTCATAAAATAACAAATGTATTTGAAGATAAAAAAATTTAGTTGCACATCATAAATTTCTACTGAATAAGAATCTTGATATCTTTTAAGGATTTTGATGAAGTTCTCTAATATAATAATATTATGACAAAATAAAAAAAATAAATTCAACTTTACTACACACTTTTTTTATATATACCATATGTGTACATAGAAAATGTGAAACATCTGTAACTTTGAATTTAAAAAATTAGTCAATTTTTGTTACGTATTTTTTATTCTAAAATCACTAATTTGAAATAAAAAATTATTAAGTGATTGTAATCCTCTAAATTTTGTCTATATAATTGTTTAATAAAAATTTATTTTGTCATACTTGTATCGTTGATAAATTTATTCATATTTTGGAGCACTTAACACTTAATTAATCTAATTTTATTCAATTATCAAGGTAATAACTCTACATACATATGTATGTACAGTATGGTAAAAAATGTGAACAGAGTAGACTTGATTACCTGTTATCATTAAATTGGTCTTCTAAAGACAAAAATTATGAAATTAAACAATAGTTAGCAGAAAATATTCGAAGTTATTCCACCCATCTCATCCAAAATTCTGAATTCCCATAAAACTCATCTTCTAAAAATTGAAAAAATGATGTAAAATTATATAAATTGTTAGAGAATTTTTTAGATTAAAAAGACCAGAAGATCGAGTTTTGTTGCTTATAATTCAAAAATATATATTAAAGTGTGAAAAGCTTTTAACATTATCTTAACAAAATTGTTTCTTACTTTTCAAATTAAATGGCTAATGAGTTCCTCTGCATAAAGATTAAATTCAAAAGTAAATTTTATTTGAAATGACTCATTTGTACTATAATGACTGCCATAAAGCTAATAAAATCAATGTTCATAAGCATTTTATATAAATTAAGTAAAATATCCAATAAGTATAATAAAATCATATCCCAAATAGCCATGGATTCTGTAACAGCCCCGAAAATTCAAAAGGAAATACATATAATAATCTGAGTGCAGAAGCGAAATAAAAGATTAAGGTTAACATCCCTTACACAATAACTTAAAAGTACTAAACAATATCACGGAATAAGTTCTCTAAAAGAAATATGGGAAATGAGAAAAATAAAAGAAATTATAAAGCATCTAGCATCTACTCGCCGTCTTCTTGTGGATTGGGCTCGGGAACTAGGTCCTCCTGATCTGAAATGGCTAAATAAGGAATGAGCTACACTATCCCACTAAAGATATCACACTATATCACCGTCACAGAAGCAAAGGTTAGTAGAAAATAAAAAAAAACAACCAATGGAGCACAAATTTTAAAGCAATATATTTATTTAAAATAAAACCATTTACCCTTTTTCTTGCCCTTGAAGAATCTGTGAAAACAACCTATAAAAACAATAACATCATACAGATCACAGTTTCATGCATAATTATTAACATAAAACATATCATAAATCTGTATTCATTAACAATAACTGATTATCACCGTTTCTCATTTTCACCAGCCTACTAATATCCGTGGGGATCCATAGGGGTGTCCCCGCTACACGTGAAGCACTCTCCTTAACGATCTTAATTCCAGGGCCGTCTCCATACCCCGTTCGGTATGAGCACCAAGATATTAAACCTCAGTACCCCGTCCAATATGAGGGTGAAGCGAGCCGTCCCCATACCCCGTCCGGTATGAGTGCCAATGACCAAGTCTCCATACCCCGTCCGGTATGAGACAACATTCATGGTAGGGTTTCCCATGAACCTGGTCTGTCCACCATCTCCCAGGATATCTAGTGAGGCTGTCACCTTATCTGTTTTCCTTTAGTCTCCGTTACAAAGTTGAACATAATCACATAAATAGTAAAAATTCACCCGGCAATACAATCGTATCGTAAATTTTAAAATCACACAGTGGTCAAGTAAGACAGTAATACATGCATCTAAAACCATAGAATAGATAGACCAGATACCATAATACATTTAAACAGTAAAATAAATTAAGCAAGAATTGACAGAGAATAATGACTGGTTCGGGCTGCATTAGCAACCTTACTTAATTATGCGTATCTATTTACTTTGTACAAAATATAGTATTACCATTTATTTGAACTTTAATTCCATAATAGAAAATAGGGTGAGGGGTCCTTACTTAATTCGATGCCAAAAACTAGATTGTTACTGCGCCTACGGGCGGTCCCTGGGTTCCCTGAATTTTTTCTCGGGAACTGAAACGTGCTTACGGTATCTACACATGTCCCAAATAACCCAAAAATCAGACCCAGGGCCTACTTGGCTAATTTCAAAATTCTGGCACGGTGACTTCGTCGTGCTCTGGCGACGGCACCGCCGCCCACGGTGGTGATCCGCCTCGGTTGGCTATTTTTGGCTGAATTCAGCCAAACTTGCATTGGTTCCTGTGAGAAAACACACTTAGAGCCCTTGGTGGGCAGAAAAAAACGTAGAAAACTGAAACTCACCGGCGGTGGGGCTCTCTAGTGCAGCGGCTCCTCCGGCTCACGTTGCGGTTGGGTGTTTTTCTCCGGTTAACCTATAGAGAAGGAAACGGTGATCACAACGATGGAAAAATCACATCAAACGGGAATCGGGAAGGGCCTCATCGGAGGCTAAAACTGAAACACCCTGCGATGGCGCCGCTGAGCTTCAGCGGTGTTTTTCGGTCAATTGGCCGGTTCTTTCACTCTGATTTGGCCATGGGTGGGTTTGAAATCAAATTATGAGCAAAGGGTAGAATTTTTACCTCGTTTGGCAGCCGAAAATTGCTCCAGTGCGGTGGCGGGTGGCGGCAGTCAGCTCCTCGGCGACTGGGCTGTCTTCTCCGGCGAGGGGCTCTGGCGGCTAGGGTTAGGGTTTGAGTGCGAATGGGGTTATTTATACCCATCCGCTTTTGATCTGGCCCATCCATCTCTTTTAATCTAGATCCTTCGATCGTGATTAAATAGGGAGTGAATTTGGGCCGTCCGTGCGCACGGCAACGGATCTCAGCCGTTCAATCGTGCGCACGCGGATCCTCACGCTGCTCCCTCCCGCGTGGCCTCCCGCATCAGCGTCTCTGCCACCTGGCACGTCCTAGTTGGTTGGGACTGCTGACCGGGCAGTTGATGTGGCATAACTTTTTTAAATTACGTTTTGACCCCCGATTTCTAATTTTTCTTTCAAAAATACCCCCATAACCCAAATTTTCACCCATTTTTCCCAAAATTATTTTCAATTAAATCCCTAACCAATTTTTTTACCCCTTGTTATTATTATTATTATTATTATTTCCATTAAAATAAATTAAATTCAATTAATACATATTTATATTTATATAGAATTAATAAAAATAAAAATAATAAAAATAATTGGGTGTTATAGATTCTTTATTTAAGAAATTAAATGTTAAATAGTCGTAATTTTTTATTTACTTTAAATAGGTTATGATTCTTTATTTTAGTTCAAAGAGTTCATTAGTTATAGTATAAAATAAGACTTACATTTTTCACAGCCTGTATAAAATAATCAACCCTACACATGCATTCTCTTCTCACATTATAATTGTTCTTAAACAATTAGTTAGTTATCTTAATTGATGCAAAGAAGAAGTATCGTGGAAAGTTGATTACCTTCTCTATTTATTTTATATTATTATCGTCATCGACTTATATTTTTATATTACACTATATTATGAGTAGGATGTTAAAGAGTATTTCAAAATTTTTATTAACAATTAGATTTTGTTTCTAAAGTTAATTACTAACAAAACTTTATATATTGGTATATAAATACATGATTTAAAGTAGACATATATTATTAAAATAATTAATCACATTATTGTAAAATACAGTCGATGTTTTTGTGTAACGCGACTTTTTACCTTATTTGTGGTTATAAAGTTCTATCATTATCTCAATTTCTTTAAGTCAGGAATTAAAATTTAAAATTTAATTTTAATACAGTTGGCGATCATAAAATTAAGTAAATTAATATTTTTAGTTATTTTATATATATTAAATAAGATATCACATAAATATAATAAAATTACGTCTCAAATAATAATGGATTCTTCATTTTAAGTTCAAGATTTCAAAAAATGAAACCACTTTCCAAATACCCAAAGATTCTCGATTTAAGTTCAAAGATTTTTTAAGTTATAATATAATAAAATCTACATTTTCTATGGCTTATATAAAATTCTCAACTCTATGTCATTTATCCTCCAATCACAAATCAATTATTCTTCAATTAAACTTATTCTTCTTTACTGGTGCAACAAATAAGTATAGCGAAAAATTGGTTTTTCAAAGCCTACATAACCTCTCAAGTTATGTACTATAGATTAAAGTCAATGATATGTACTTAACCTCCATTTATTCAAAGAAAGAAAGAAAAAATAAGTTTCTATCCATCCTTCATAATCTTTAGGTATAAATATAAAATCTAGATATTCGATGTTAATATTTTATATATTCTAAATCTTAGGTCATAAGGTCTAAAGAAGGAAGGTTTGTAGAAGACCATCTTGCACTCATTCCCACTCGGTAAGGCTCCTCTTCTACCTTTCATACCAACATCCTTTTCTATTGTAGAAGTGTTTTTCTAGGATGATTTTATTTTTTACAAATTACTAACTATATGCATAAAATTAAATTTATTGTTGCCGCTGAATGGCTTCAATTTCTTTTGCACATCTCACAGGGATCTTCATTAGAAGAACAAACTTGATATGTTTATTTATGATCCATCATAGATTAAGTTTAACAAGATATCATGATACAAGTTTGATGAGTATAAAATAGAGCTGGTGAAGTTATATCTGAGGAAAACAATCAACTCTGGAATTTGGTTCTTGTAACTCCTAAGGAAAATGCTCATAAATTGATCGTAATGTTGTATTTTATTATTGTAAGCTTTTCTATTCCTCGAGAGCATTGAGACAAGCTCAAATATCTATTTATGAACCTTCCAAAAATATTGATCATCTATTTATTTAAATTTGACATATAATTGTCCATTTACTACTTTTTTAACGAATTATGACAAATAAATCCAATACACTTAGTTTAAGCATATTAAATTGAATTACTAATGAGGTATATATTTTCAATATTAGTCATCCGATTAATAGAAAGATTTTTTTAAAAGAGTGATAAGATGTTATATAAAAAATATAGTTTTAGTGATAGATAATATTTTATAGTTAGTTTTTAGCGATAGTTAAGAATTTATAGTCACTTCAATAGAACTAGTTAAGACTTTATAGTCACTTCAATAGAACTTTGAGAAAATTTCTTCTACTTGTTTTACCATTTATATAAGTTAAACTAAATTTTTAGGCTGAGACAATCTTTGACCATGCACCATTCTTTGGTGGTGGCTTACTACCAATCTATATAGCAATTTTATCTTCTATCTCTCAAAAAAATTTAATGATCTCATTTCTAGAACTCAAGAATTTTTAGTATTAGGAAAAACATATAATTCTTTAATAAACCATTATTTTTTAAGAAATAATGTAATACCCAAATTAATTTTGATGTAACTTAAATTAATTTATAAATATAATTTTTAATTTTTTTAATTTTAATTTAGTGTAAAAATGAAGGAAATTTGATGGAGGCTGAAATTGAAAATAATTTTGGAAAAAAGGGGTTAAAATTTGGGTTCTAGTGGTATTTTGGAAAGAAAATTCAGAAACTGTGGATCAAAATATAATTTAAGAAAATTGCACCACGTAAGACACCCAGTCAGCAGCCCCGACGAACTGGAGTGCGCTGTGTGGCGAGGGATGCTGACGCGGTGCCACACAGAAAGCCATGCGAGCGATCCACGTGCCCGTGATCAGACGGTCTAGATTCGCTCCCACACGCACGGATGTCCCGGATGTGTTTTCTCCCAAATGCAATCAAACAATCAAGTTTAAACACGATCAACGGTCTAGATCCACTTCCTATTTAAATGCAATCGGACGACCCAGATCGGATTGCGATGAACGGTCCAGATTCACTCTTTATTTAATCACGATTGAATGATCTAGATCAAACATGATGGATGGCACATATTAAATGGGGACGGATATAAATAACTCTCTTCGCACCAAACCCTATCCCTAGCCGCTAGACCTCCTCCCCCACCGGAGAAGAAGACCCAGCCACCAGGAAGGAAGTCGCTGCCACCCGTCACCGTGCCGGAGCCACTTCTGACCATCAAAAGAGGTACAAATTTCCTCATTTACTCGGAATTAAATTTTAAACACCCCCATGGCCAAATTGGAGCAAAAGGACCAGCAGATTGGCTGGAAACCGCGGGCAAAGCCTGATAGTACCGCTGCGAGAAATTTCAAAAACTGCCTCCGATGAGGCCCTTCCTGATTCCCGTTCTATGAAATTTTTCCATTATTGTAATCACTGTTTCCTTTTCTATAGGTTGATCGAAGCAAAACACCCAACCAAAAAAGTGAGCCTGTGGAGCCGCCGCACTAGAGGACCCCGCCACCGGTGAATTTTAGTTATCAATTTTTTTTGGCTAACCGAGGTCCCTTAACGTATTTTCTCACAGAGATTGACACAAAACCGATCAAATTCGAGCAAAAATAGCTAACCCGAGGCAGATCGCCGCCACGAGTGGCTGTGCCGTTGCCGAAGCACGGTGGAGCCGCTGTGCCAGAATTCTAGAATTGGCCAAAAAGGGGTCCTGACACTATTTTTGGATTTTTGGGGATATTTGTAGGTACTTGTAGTGCGTTTTAATCCCCAAAGAAAAGTTTAGGGCGGGGATGGCAAGTAGGCACAGTCAAGAAGTTTTGCTTTTCAAACATCGAATTGAGTAAGAATCCCTCACCTTATTCTTTGTTATGAAACTGAAGTCAAATTAACAATAATATGGTATTTTGTGTAATTTAAAAAATATCCATAATTAATTACGGGTTATTAATGGAGCCAGAACTGGAAATTATTCACTGTTGATTCTGTTGGTGGATTTTATAGTTTGAATGCATGATAGTATCTAATTGATCGATTTTATAGTTTTGAATGCATGTATTGTTTGTTTTATGTGTTTACGGTTGAATTGGAAAAAAAAAGAGATTAAAGAAAAATGAAAAATTGCGTGATTAAGTGAATGGATGAAACGGCAGCGTTACTGGATATCTTGGGAGATTGTGGATGGACCGGGTATATAAGAAATCCTACCATGAATGTTGCCTCATACCGAACAGGGTATCAAGGCTTGGTAACTTGGCACTCATACGGAGAGGGGTATGGGGACGGCCCGTTTCACCCTCATACCAGACGGGGTATTGAGGTTTAGTTTACTAGTTTGGCGCTCATATCAAACGGGATATGGGGACGGCCCGTTATTTGAAAATGTTAAAGGAAAGGGTTCAGGCATTGTAGGGACATCCTTATGAACCCCCATGGATACCAGTAGGCTGAGAAAGGATAAAATTGTTGTTCCAATCAATCAATTACATATGGAATCATGATCTGTGTTATGTTATATTCTCTATAAGTTATTTTATAAATCTCACTATGATAAGTAGATGGTAAACGATTTTGTTTATGATAAATGAATTTACTTAATTAAGAGTTCTATTAGTTGTTTTGATTTTTCTACCAACCTTCATTTCAGTGTCGGTGAGTAGCGTGATATTCTTACTGGGCTAGTGTAGCTCATTCCTTATTTAACTATTTTAGATCAAGAGGACCAAGAACCAGAGCCCGATCCACAAGAGGGTTGCGAGTAGAATGCCAGTTTTATTTATTTTCCGTTTATTTCTTTAATTTTTTGTATTTCCTTCAAAAGGGTAATTCCCGTAGCACTATTTGGTATTATTGTGTAAGGAATGTAAACGTTAACTATTTATTTCGCTTCCACACTTAATTTATTATTTATTTCCTTTGGAATTCTGGGGTCGTTACAAATAATATCTGCATATATTTAAAAGAAAGCCAATATCATATCACTAGTTTGTACTAAATCATATTCTTTATTTCATTTAGAGATTTTAGTAAAATTCTCTTAAATAATAGGATTATGATAAATCAAAAAATAAATTCAAAGATATCTCACACTTCTTTTAAATATACTTTATCTATACATATTTTACAAATATAAATATACCTACTTAAATAATATGTAGCATTATTGTTAAAAACAATTTGAGATAGAAAAAGATATACATATATACATATGTATATCCTCTATTGTCCTTTAGTTCTTCTCTCATCAATTCCAAAGAGTTTTCTTTCTCCTCCCGAAAACCTAAATTCCAAATATAAATTTTCAAGTCTACCTATCACCCATCACCCATCATACAGCAACAAGCACCTTTGATAAAAACATCCAATGCATGGCCACCACAAAACCTAAAAAATAACAACTAGTTAGAGAAGCTTGTCATCCACCACCTCGTTGCCTAGAGCCTCTTCAGATTTTACTGCCAGCACTGTAGGGATTTGGGTACTATGCAGCGGAAGATAGCACCTGCATCTAGGTTCTAATTGAATGTGGTGATTCAGGCCGTTAATAAAAAAATATGATAATGCAATCTGGACTTATATATAGTAGACATAAAATCTAGAAGATAAAACTTTCAATTTGCGTAATGATTAATCTAAAGTGATAATTAGGGGAGATTAGGGTTGTGCATTCTGCATATAATAAATATAGGTGTGGCACTAGTTTTACCTAAAGCAACACTTGTAGCAACCAAAGCAAACACAAGAGGTGCATTATGCATTCTGGATTTCTTGCACACCTTTTGCAAATTTTGCGACTTACCTTTTTGTCATCAACATCATAGTTTATATTTTAGAAACACATATATGCATATTACTTAGCATAACGTATAGTGGATTTGCACATGAATATGTGCATATACAACCAAAATAATGATAAAAATTTACCTCTCATAAGGCCAGTCGGGGCACCTCCACCTTTTATTGGCCAAAGTATCATGGTAGAGCCTATAATCTGTAGTAGTGCAGAGGCAAAAGCGTTGGTTCTTTTTACACCATGTGCAGGTAATGACCTTGCCCCAATGAAACTCTTATTTTCCACTAATGAGCCTTTATATGTTATTTAGGTTTATAATAATCTTGTAGTATTTGATTTTGTACTTCTATACAAATAGGAGATCTTGTAGGTATTCCTTCTGCCCATAAAAGCCATGGGACAAATGAAAAATTTAATGATTTTTTAATTTTATATAAACAGTAGATCTTATACATATTCCTTCTACCTATAAAAATCGTGACAATTGATAGATACTCCAACAAGTAAACTAACTCACAAAGTTATAAAACTAATCAGCATCTTAATAATAGTTTATTTTATCACAAGACTTAACATTTTAGAATAGTACACATTGAATTGCTAATTGCATCTTTATGCCACAATTTCTCTGTACTTAATATTAATTGATAATTCTATAGATAATTCTATCTTTTATATACATATAAATCAATTTACACAAAATGTGAGGAAAATTTTGATGCTAAAAATAAGTTTTAAGGCTAAAAATTGAGGTAAAAATGAAGAGACAACATAATGTGAGGAAAAAAAAACTTGACTGTGAGCTAAGAGGAAGAGAGAACAAATTGATTACTTAGATAGAAAGCTTCCAAGGGGAATAATTTTTCATTTTAAACTCTAATAGACATGGAGTGGAAGAATTTTTTTATGTATAATTATCTTTTTAAGTTTCGTATGAGGTTAGTAATAAGTTAAAGCTAACTCAAAAAACTTACAAATGTATAATATTAATTAAACTTACGAAATCAATAATAAGTTAGTTAATATTACAAAGTAAAGTTTTTACGAATATACAATCATTTAAAAGGCTCACAAGGTGCTAAATGTTGTGACCTTATAAACTTTAGTTTAAAGTTTAAAATGTTATCATTATCGACTTATAATTTTTATATTCACTATGTAAGATGTTAAAAGGTATTTTAGAATTTTTATTTACAATTAAATCTTGTTTCCAATATTAAATTTTAACCTATTTTTATATGTTATCATTATATTCTAAAGTATTTAACACTTAATTATCTAATTTTATTAAGGTAATAACTATAAATACATATTTATGTACAATATTATAAAGAATTATAAAGAGGGTTGTGACATCCCAAGTGCCCATTAAGGCAAATGGGTGTTAGATACAGATTCAGAATAATGAGTGCATGATAATATTTATGTAGCATAATCAAACCTTAACAAATCCCTTACAGATACATATATATTGTTCCAAATACATACATCACTGAGGCTAGAAGAGGCTATAAAATACAAAATATAAGGACCACTTCTTTCACGATGCTATTGGAATTCATCAGAGTATGGGAACAGATGTGCACTCAGACTTATAGATCCACGGGTGACCCCTACAGATAGTGTGATCTATGACTATGGTCGTACTAACCATAGTGGTCCTAATAAATAGTTTATAGTCATGACATTATTTAGCCACGGATGACCCCTATAGATAGAGCGATACCACTCTCAGTAGAGGGCACGCCGTCATCCACTAGAAGCGGTCCTTTTATGTCTTTTTAGACCAGATATGGGAGGAAAAAATAGATATCCTGAAGGGTAAGGGAAAAAGATACCTTTCAGAGATAAAAAGTCTAACAATACACTTGATGTAATATGCATGTCAATATAGATACATTTTGGACAATATAGACTCAATTCCACTTTTCTCTTTTTCTTTTTCTTTTATTTTACTTTTATTATCATGGACTACATATTACATTTATTACATGTAAATTCATCAAATGTCAGTAAATCACACAGCATGCTTGAAAATTAAAACAATTCGACTGATTTGAATACAAAGGCACACAAAACAGATAAAATAACTATCATATTAAATTTGCTTATCTAAAAATACTCCTTAAGACGTCAAAAGTAATACTAAATTCTTTACTGAAACCTTGATATTTTCTCCTTCATTAGTTTTCCTTTCTTTCTCTTCTTCTCTCACTAATTTACTATCTCTCTCTTTTTCTCTATCTAAACCTTTGAAAAATGGAAGAAATGGATGTATGGAGAGGAAGGGAAGCGGAAGGGGCAATCTATAGAATTTAAGAACCGTTGGATTCACGCTAAGTGGCGAAATCTGGTGAAAAGAGAGGAGGAAAAGATTATTGGCACGAAAAATAAGGGAGGAAAATTTCCTCCGCCGGTGGCGGTGACGCAATGCCTAAGGCAGCTGTGGAGCTCTTCCCGAAGTGGTAGAGCCTTGCTGGGGCGCTGTAAGCTAGCCTGCTACCGCGTGCGCAGGCCCTAGGCACACAGGGCCTTGCCGTGTAGGCCTACTACGTGGATGGCGTGTGCATAGTGTGTAGCGCCAGCCTGTGCGCAAGGTGGCGTATGGACGGTTCGCTTGTGCACGATAGCACCCGTGCAGGCAAACTATTTTCCTGCGGGATTTTTCTCGTGAGCTTATTTTCTCCCTTTTCACTGTTTTTTTTTATTTTTTTTCTAAATTTATCTTTTGAAATAAAATAAAATAATTTAAAATGAAATAATAATAAAATTAATGAAATAAATAAAATATTTAAAATAAAAATAGATTGAAATCACGGATCTCGAAAACAGAGTAAATTAATTTAAATTTAAGGCGGCCAAAGGGCCGAATAAATTAGAGTTTCCAAATCATTTTAGCACAGTGATGGATTAGGTGTTACATCCTTCCCACCTAAAAAAATTTGGTCCCCAAATTTGTCTCGTATAAGTTCGGATGCTTCTTCTGCATTTTGTCCTCTAACTCCCACATCGCTTCTTCTAGGGTGCGATGCTGCTAACGTACCTTCACCATAGAAATCATCTTGTTACGTAAGACCTTATCAATCCACTTGAGAATTTCTACAAGAACCTCCTCATAGGTCATATCGGCCTATACCTGTACCTCATCACGAGGAATAACATGAGAAGGATCAGGGTGGTACTTCTTGAGCATCAAGATATGAAAAATATAGTGTAAGCCCGCGAACTCCCGAGATAGAGTGAGGCGGTAAGCAACAGGTCCAATGCACTCAATAATTGAAAAAGGTCCCACATATCGAGGGCTCAACTTCCCTCTCTTTCTAAATTGTATCTTGCCTTTATAGGGATAGAATTTTAGGAAAACTTGATCTCTTACGGAAAAATCCAAGGGTCGCCTATGATTATCAACGTAGCTCTTTTGGCAGCTTTGGGAAGTTGCCAAATTCTTATGGATGATTGTGACTTTCTCAATGGTCTCCTGAAGGAGGTCTGGTCCTAAATGGCGTTGGTTCACAATATTACTCCAACAAGTAGGGGAATGACAAGGCCTTCCATATAAAAATTCATTTGGGGTCATACCAATGCTGGAATGGTAACTATTATTATAAGCGAATTTACAAAAAAAAAGATACTCATACCAGTTATCACTAAAGTCGAGAACGCAAACACGTAATATGTCTTCCAACATCTGGATCGTACGCTCAGATTGACCATCCTTTTGGGGATGATAAGCAGTGCTGAAGTATAACCCAGACCCCAAGGCTTCTTGAAGTTGTCCTAAAAGTGAAAGGTGAACTGGGGGTCGTGGTCAGATATAATAGATCGAGGAACTCCATGAAGTCGAACAATCTGATCCACATATAGGCGGGCTAACTTACTGGTAGAGTTCGTGATTCGAATAGGGAGGAAGTGGGTAGTCTTGGTCAACCTATCCACAATGATTCAAATGGCATTTCAACCAGAATAGGTCCTGGGCAATCTGGTGACAAAATCCATAGTCACATGCTCCCATTTCCATTCAAAAATTGGAAGACCCTATAGCAAGTCATTAGGTCTCTAATGTTTTTTCTTTATCCATTGACAAGTAAGGCATCGAGAGACGTAGTCAACTATATCCTTCTTCATTCCTGGCCACTAATATTATAGCTTTAAGTCCCAGTACGTCTTGGTACTTTCGTGATGGATGGATAACTTGAAAGCATGGCCGGTCTTGAGTACATTTGTTCATACTACATCGGCGACCCAAATTTGGTTCCAGAATTTGAACAATCCATCATCAGAGATCTTGAAATCAAGAGATTCATCTAAAGTAAACTCAGGCTCTTGATGAGTTCTGGGTCCGTGGCCTGTGCTTCTCAAATCTTCTTAAAAAGATCCGGTAGGGCTTAGATCTAGGTGAGGTAGGTGCCCTTGCCATAATAGCTAAGGCAGAGTGATTGCACGGTGTCCATCATCTTCCAAATGGAGGCCATGGTTTGGGCTACCACAGTAGGCTCTCGTCGACATAGGGCAGTAGTGACTACATTCCCTCTCCCGGGGTGATAAATGATATGACAATCATAATCCTTTAGAAGATCCATCCAACATCTTTAGCCTCATGTTTAACTCCAATTGTGAAAAGATATATTTGAGGCTCTTATGGTCATTATAGATTTCGAAAGTCTTCCCATACAGATAATGTTACCATAACTTCAGGGAGAAGATAATGGCTGCCAGCTCCAAGTCATGGGTAGGGTAGTTCTACTCATGGACTTTGAGTTATCGGGATCCAAATGTGACTACTCCCTCATGCTTCATCAAGACACACCCCAAACCAATATGAGATACATCACAGTAAACTTGGAATCTCCCCTCATTGTTCGGGAGGATTAACACAGGGGTAGAGTTGAGATGGCACTTCAACTCCATGAAACTTTCACTGCATGCATAATTCTAAATGAAGGGTACACCCTTTTTAGTGAGTTGTATCATGGGGGCAGCAATCCTGGTGAATCCATTAATGAATCATCAGTAGTAGCCTATCAAGCCAAGGAGAGTACGTACTTCAGCCACATTGGTGGGTGGGCTCTAACTGGTCACTGATTCCACTTTAGATGGGTCTACAGAAACTCCTTCATTTAAGATTATATGGCCGAGAAAAGAAACTTGATCCAACCAAAAGGAGCACTTGTTTAGTTTCGCATACAGTTTATTTTGGGTCTCCAGTACTTTAGCCAAATACACAATATGTTCCCTGTGGCTTTTGGAATACACCAGAATGTCATAAATAAAGATGATGACATATCGATCCAGTGCGTGTCAAAAAACTCAGTTCATTAGGTCCATAAAAGCTGCTGGGGCATTAGTCAATCCAAATGACATCAACCTAAACTCGTACAATTCGTATCTATACCGAAAGGTAGTTTTCAGAATATCTTCTTCCTTCACTCTCAATTGGTGGTGCTCGGTTCTGAGATCGATCTTAGAGAAAATCATGACTCCTTATAGTTGATTGAAGAGATCGTCGATCTGAGGTAAGGGGTACCTACTTTTAACGGTCACTCGATTGAGTTCCCTATAGTCCACGCAGGGTTGGAGGGAACCATCCTTTTTCTTTATGAACAACACTGAAGTGTCCTCAGGAGAATGGCTAGGGTGAATGAATTTCTGGGTGATAAGATCAGAAAGTTAATGTTCCATCTCAGTTAGTTCAGTGCGACTCAGGCGCGTGGGCTTCATGATCGATTAGGTTTCAGGCAATAATTCAATCAGGAACTCTACCTCACGTGGGGGAGGTGGACCAGGGAGTTCAATGGGAAAGAAATAAGGAAAATTACAAACAAATGGGTATAGAACACATAGTAGGGTCAGCGTCCATATTCCTGTTCATTCAATTATAAGAAATGATAATAACTTTTATTTATTTTTCGGTGATCATAAAGTTATAATTTTACTTTCACAGTCTATTATAGCTCTATACTTTTCTAACCAATCTATTCCTAATATTACATCAATCCTACAAAATCTATTAGTATCAAGTTACACATATTTCTATCCCTGAAGTTTTTATCCTATAGTCCTTATATACACAATGAGCCTCTAGTAGTCCTTTAGAGGGAGTTTCTACTACTAGCATTTTTCCTAAAGCTTCTGGTTTTAATTCTAGGTTACAAGCAAATTCATAGGAAATAAAAGAGTGAGTTGTACTACTATCGATCAAAGCCTTAGCTCCAGTATTATTAATAGAAAGCATACCCTAGATGAGAATAAGAGCATAAAGGACTTCAGTTTCATATAAATGGTACATTTGACCTTGTGCTATGGGTTGGGCTACATCCTTCAATCACTGAGGGCAGTCTTTTATAAGGTGTTGGATGCGTCCGCACTGATAGCAGGTGGGGCTGTAGGTGGGGGCAAGGCAGGAGAAAGGGCAATTCTGGTTCGTTTATCTGGGGCGTTACTTACCGGGTCAGGCAATCTCTTTCTAAGCTGTTGGGGCTGTTGTTGGGTTCAAACATGAGCAAAGCATTAGTGCTTAGGTGAGATAAGATCTTTGGACAACTGGGCAAGTTCAAGCACATCTGCATATGAGTTTGGTCTCAGCATCGCGACCCGGTCATAAATGTCGACACGAAGCCCTTGAGAAACTCATTAGCTTTTTGGCTTTCAAGGATGACCATTAAAAGGGCAAACCTAGATAGTTGAACAAATTGGGTTGCATATTGGGCTACAGACAAGCTTCCTTGGTAAAGGTCTTGGAATTCCTCCTCTTTCTTTTCTCAAACATAAGCAGGGAAGAAGTTATCAAAGAAAGCATCCACGAAAACTTTTTAGGTAGTAGGGGTAGGTAGGACTTCTTTCTTAAGTTTCCACCAGTGTTCAACTTCACCGTTTAACATAAAGGTTACAAGAGGGACTTTTTGTTCTTTGGTTAGGTCTAGTATAGAGAAAAGCTTTTCTATTTGCAGGATCGTAGGGGGTTAAGTTTCTTAAATTCTGTTATATTATCAGAGATAGACCGATCTAGGTTTTGAAACTCAGGGGTAGGGGGTGAACAAGGGTTGGCCTAGTTTTGTCCTAAGGCTGCAGTTAATCATTGAACAGCTCAAAAAAGTTCTACAAATTCAGCCCTGGTTGGATGATCTGGGGCTATAGGTCGTTCAATATATTCTACAGATGGTCTTCCCCGCATCATTCCTATAAAAGAAAGGAAGACACAAGTTGGAGGTTCAATCTTTGAAAGGAAGACTTTTATCTTTCCTAGGTATTCTAAACGGTTTATCTATCATAGGCCTCAGAGTAAGAAATTTGTTCTGTGATATTTTGCTCTAATACCACCTGTTACATCCTAGGTGCCAATTAAGGCAAATAGGTGTCAGATATAGATTCAGAATAACGAGTGCATGATAATACTTATGCAGCAGAATCAAACCTTAACAAATTCCTTACAGATACATATATATTGTTCCGAATACATACATCACTAAGGCAAAAAGTGCCTACAAAATACAAAACATAAGGGTCATTTCTTTCACTATGCTATTTGAATTCATCAGGGTGCAGTAACAAATATGCACTCAGACTTGTGGATCTACGGGATCCTCATAGACTTCTAAGGGTAAGTCTGCTAGTGGTTCCTCATTTTCTTCCTCATTTTGGGAGAATAGAGAGAGTGAGTTCCATATGATCAGTAAGGAAAATAGTATTAAATTAACATCGTAAGATTTCAAAAGTTTATTATTTTATCTAACCATTTAGCTTCCTCGTTTACCTAACTCATTATTAGAAAAAATTATTTATTTGAATATCAAAGTAGTACATTAATACAAAAAATCAAATATACATATATCATGCCAAATAATAAAGAAAATTAAATAAATCATGAAATACTTAGATATTTTGCGTCATACTTCATGAAGTCATTATAAACTTCCATCTCATAGGGCAGATACAGATATAGATTTCCAATTGCTCAAGTGAAATGACCAGATCATATTCAGATACGAAAATTTGCTTAAGCCCACTTCTAGCTGGCCAAATCATGGTATAATCTATGACCACGGTCATACCAACCGTAGTGGTCCTAACAAATAGTCTATAGTCATGACATTACTTAGCCATGGGTGACCCCTATAGATAGTGTGATACCACTCTCGTCAGATGGCACACCGTCATCCACTAGAAGCGGTCCTTTTATGTCTTGCTAGACCAGATAGGGAAGGAAAAAATAGATATCCCGAAGGGTAAGGGAAACAGACACCCCTCAGAGATAAAAAGCCTAACAAGACACTTGATGTAATATGCATGTCAATATAGATACATTTCGGACGATATAGGCTTCATTCCACTTTTCTCTTTTTCTTTTTCTTTTATTTTACTTTTATTATCATGGACTACATATTACATTTATTACATGTAAATTCATTAAGTATCAGTAAATCACATAGCTTGCTTGAAAATGAAAATAATTCGACTCATTTGAATACAAAAGCATGCAAAACAGGAAAAATAACTATTATATTAAATTTACTCCTTAAGACGTCGAAAGTAATACTAAATTTCTTACCAAAACCTCGATGTTTTCTCTTTCACCGTTTTTCCTTTCTTTCTCTTCTTCTCTTACTAATTTACTATCTCTCTCTCTTTTTATCTCTCTAAACCTTTAAAAAATGAAAGAAATGGAAGTGTAGAAAGGAAGGGAAGGGGAAGGGGCAATTTATAGAATTTCATAATCATTGGATTCATGCCAAATGGCGAAATCCAATGAAGAGAGAGGATAAAAAGATTATTGGCACAAAAAATGACAAAGAGAAATTTCCTTCAGTGGCTACAGCATGCCACCTAAGGCAGCGGCAGAGCTTTACCCGAGGTGGCAGAGCCCGGTTGGCGCGCTGCAGGCTAGCCTGTTGGTGAACAAGCTTGCTGCTGCGCGCACAGGGGCTAGCCTACGCCCGCGCAAGGCCTACTGTGCAAGGCCCCAAGTGCTCAGGGCATATCTGCGTAGGCCTGCTGCATGGACAGTGTGCACACAGTGTGCAGGGCTAGTCTGTGCACAAAGTGACAGGGTAGACTTGTTTAACAATTATCATTAAATTTATCTTCTAAAGATAAAAATTATGAAATTAAAAAATAGTTAGCAAAAAATATTCAAAGTTATTTCCATCTATCTCATTTTCCTTCCTTCAGTTTTCGTTTTGAGCTTCATAGTTCCAATAACACTCACCATCTTCATCCAGAATTCCCAATTCTCATAAAACTCATTTTCTAAAAATTGAAAAAAAGTTGTAAAACTATATAAAATTTCAACATTATCTCAACAAAATTATTTTCTACTTTTTAAAGTAAATGATTAATAAGTTCTTTCCCACAAAGATTAAATTCAAAAGTAAATTTTACTTGAAGTAACTCATTTTGTACTATAATGGCAGCCATAAAACTAATAAAATCAATGTTCATAAGAATTTTATATAAATTAAGTAAAATATCTAATAAATATAATAATATCAAGTCCCAAATAGCCATGGATTCTTTATTTACTTTAAATAGTTTATGATTCTTTTTTTAAGTTCAAAGATTTCATAAGTTATAATATAAAATAAGACTTACACAGCCTGCATAAAATAATCAACCCTACACATTCTCTTCTCCCATTGTAATTGTTCTTCAATAAGTAGTTAATCCACTTGATCGATGTATAGAAGAAGTATCGTGAAAAGGTTGGTGCCTTCTCTATGTATTTTACATTGTTATTGTTATCTAGTTATGATTTTATTTTACACTATACTTTGGGTTAGACGTTAAACAGTATTTCAAAATTTTCATTAATAATTAGATCAAGTTTTTATGATTATTTACTAACCAATCTTTATATATTGGTATATAAATACATGATTTAAAGTAGAGATATTGCATTAAAATAACTAATAACATTATTATAAGGTACAATCGATATTTTTGTGTAACGTGACTTTTTTTCTTATGCGCGGTGATAAACTTTTATCATTATCTCAATAAAATTGTCTTTTTTAACTTTTAAAAAAGTAAATAACGAATAAGTTCTTTAGTGCATAGATTAAAATTTAAAAGTTAATTTTAATAAAGTTGCGAACATAAAATTAATTAAATTAGAATTTTTAATTATTTTATGTACATTTAAGTAACATATCATATAAATATAATAAAATCATGTCTCAAATAGTGATAGATTATTCATTTAAGTTAAAGAGTTCAAAAAATAAAACCACTTTCTGAATAATCATAGATTGTTTATTTAAGTTCAAAGATTTTATAAATTATATTATAATAAAATTTACAATTTTCACGGCCTACATAAAATACTCAGTTGTATGTCATTTATCCTCTCATCAATATTCAATTGTTTTTGAATTAAACTTAGTCTTCTCGACTAGTACAACAAAGAAGTATAGCGAAAAGGTTGTTTTGCAATGCCTACATAACCTCTCAAGTTATTTATTATAGATTAAACTCAAGGGTACGCACTTAGCCTCCATTCATTCGAAGAAAAAAAAATACATAATTTTTTTTTCCAATCTTTTAATCTTTAGGCACAAATATAAAATATATGTTTGATATTAATATTTTCTACAGTTTAAATCTTAGGTCATAAGGTTTAAAGGCAGAAGCTTTTAAGAAGATTTATACCAGCAAAATCTTACTGAACCTAAGACCATGTTGCACTCATTCCCACTTGGTAAGGCTTCACTTGTGCCATCAGTACCAAAATCCTTTTTCATTAATTTTATTATAGATGTGTTTTTCTTGGATAATTTTTTTTATGATAAATAACTAACTATATGGATAAAATTAAAATTATTACTGCAGTTATATGGCTTCAATTTCCTCCACACATCTCACTAGGAGCTTCACTAGAAGAACAAACTTGATACGTTTTTTCTTTATCCATACAAGATTAAGTTTAACAAGATATCAGGTTATAAGTTTGAGGAGCATGAAATAGAGTTGGTGAAGTTTTTAATGAGGAAAACAATCAAATTGGGAATTTCGTTCTTGTAGCTCCTAAGAAAAATGCCCTTGAAATTTATTGTAATGTTGCATATTATTATTGCAAGCTTTTCTATTCCTTGAGAGTATTGAAATAAACTTGAATATCTATTTATGAGCCTTCCAAAAATATTGATCATTTATTGATTTAAATTTTATATATAATTGTTCATTTACTATTTATTTAACGAACTATGATAAATGAATCCAATACGCTTAGTTTAAGTATATTAAATTGAATTACTAATAAGATATATTACTTCAATATTATTCTTCCCATCAAAGGAAAGATTTTTAAAAAAAGAGTGATAAGATTTTATGTAACAAAAATAGTTTTTACTGATAGTAAGGACTTTATAGTCACTTTAATAAAACTTTGAGAAAATTTCTTCTGTTTGTTTTACTATTTATATAGGATATACTAATTTTTTAAGCTGAGATGATGTTTGACCATGTACAATTCTTTGGTGGTGGCTTACTTTCAATATATTTAACAATTTTATCTTTTATTTCTCAAAAAAATTTAATGATCTCATTTTTCTAGAATGCAAGAATTTTTTGTATTAGGAAAAAATATCCAACTCTTTAATAAACAATTATTTTTTAAGAAATAACATTCGCATATATTTTTATAAAATCCAATATCATATCATTAGTTTGTACTAAATCAAATTATTTATTTCATTTAGGGATTTTAGTAAAATTCTCTTAAATAATAGGATCATGATAAATCAAAAAATCATCGGGGAAGTTTTCGACCGCCGATCGAGGTAAATTTTCTCCCCATGGCTCGTTTTTCGATGCTGAGTCTGCCTATGGCCAAACCAAGCAAAACCACTGGCCAAACGACCGAAAAACCCAGCCAAAGCCCAGCGGTGCCTCCACGCCTCCCCTCTGTTTTTGCCTCCGATGAGGCCCTTCTCGGCCTCCGTTCGATGCAAATTTTATACCACTGTGATCACCGTTCTTTTCTCTACAGGTTGATCGGAGCCAAACATCAAAACGCGACTCACGCCGGAGGAGCCGCTGCACCCGAAAGCACCGCCGCCGGTAAGTTTTAGTTTTTCGTGATTTTTTGGCCCACCGAGGGCCCTAGGGTTGTTTTATCGCAGGAACCGATGCAAGTGTGGCTGAATTTGGCCAAAAATGGTTGAAAATGGCCAACCCAAGGTGAATCACCGCCGCTTGCGGCGGCGCTGTCGTGCCAGAATTCTGATATTGGCCGAAAGGGGCCCTAGGTCTGATTTGGGATTTTTGGGACACGTGCAGGTACTTATAGTGCGTTTCAGTTTTTTGGGAAAAAATTCAGAGAAATTAGGGACAGCCTGTAGGCATACTGTAGAGTTGAATTCAGATCCCAAAACAGGTAAGGACCCCTCACCCTATTTCCTATCATGGTATTAAAGCTTAATAAATAATTAAACGGTATTTTGTGACTTTATAGATGTGAAATTGATTAAAGTTGCCAATGGAGCCCGAATCTGGTACATTGTTGGTCAGTTGTCGTTTGATCTATTTTTCAATGTTAAATGCAGCATGATGTTTGATGTATTCATTTTATGGTCTCATATGCATGAATTATGGTTTCTTTTATTATGGTTGGTATTATGGTGAACCCGATACTGTGTTGTCTTGTTTGGTGTCAATTACTGGTTTACATGTTTGTGTATGATTGGATGAGTGAGACCAAGGAAAAAGGCAAAAAGGTTATGTGAATTGATAAGTGGAAAATGTTGACAGCCTGACTAGATATCCTGGGAGATGATGGACGGACCGGGTCTGTAGGGAACCCTACCGGGAACGTGGTCTCTCATACCGGACGGGGTATGGAGACCTTATGTGTTTTGGCACCCATACTGGACGGGGTATGGGGGCGGCCCGTTTCACCCTCATACCAGACAAGGTATTGAGGTTCATGGTTTTGGCGCCCCTACCGGACTGGGTACGGGGACGACCCTGGAATCAGGTTGTAAATGTTAATGGTTCACGTGTAGCGGGGACTCCCTATGGATCCCCAAGGATACTAGTAGGCTAGTAAAAGAGAAAATCTATTTATGATGATTGAAATGTAAAGGTATGATATATGTTATGTTATAAAGTGTGTATGATTTATGATATTATAAGGTTATTGTTTTCATATGTTGTTTTCATGGATCTCACCGAGGTAAGTGGACAGTAAAGGTTTTTATATTAATAAACGAGTTCGTTATAAATTGTGTTCCATTGGTCATTTTTGTTTTCTACCCACCTTTACTTTCGTGGCGATGAGATAGTGTGATGTCTTTACTGGGCTGGTGTAGCTCATTCCTTATTTAACCATTTCAGATCAGGACGACGTTGTTCCTAAGCCCGTTCCGCAGGAAGACGGCGAAGGGGACGCCTAAAGACTCCATAGTTATATTTATAGTTCTTATTTCGAGTATCTCTTTTAGTTAGTTTGTTCTTTAATGTTTTGAGTACGTTTTGGTTATTGTGTAAGGGATGTTAATCAAAATTTTTATTACGCTTCCGCATTTGAGATTTTTAATACATATATTTCATTTAAATTTCCAGGGCCGTTACAGTTGGTATCAGAGCCAGGTTTTCAAGGCGTGAATGATTGCGGCAAGCTCTAAGTCATGGGTGGGATAGTTCTTCTCATGATTCTTTAACTGTCTGGACCCGTATGCTATAACCTTTCCATGCTGCATTAGGACACAACCCAAGCCCAGATAGGAGGCATCACTATAAACTGTATATCCCCGTGATCCACTCGATAAAACCAGCACGGGTGCAGTGGTCAGCACTTCTTTTAAATATACTTTATATGTACATATTTTACAAATATAAATATGCTTACTTAAATAATATGTAGCATTATTGTTTGAGATAAAAAAAGATTTACATACACATATATATCCTCTAATGTCCTTTAGTTCTTCTCTCATTAATTCAAAAGAGTTTTCTTTCTCGTCTCCAAAACCCAAATTCCAAACACAAATTTTCAAGTCTAATAATCAACCATCATATAACAACAAGCACTTTTTATAAGAGCATCCAGTTCATGGCCACCACAGAACCCGAACAAATGATGACTAGTTAAAGAGCCTTGTCGTCCACCACCTTTACGTTGAGAGCCTCTACAGATGGTGCCGCTAACACTGTAGGAATTTGTGTAGTATGCAGCAAAAGATGTCACGTGCATCTAGATTCTAATTTAAAGTGGTGATCAAGCTTGAGTTCTTAATAAAAAAATATGATCATGCAATATGGATTTTACATATAGTCAACATAATGTCTGAAAGATAAAACTTCTAATATGCATAATCATTAAGCTTTAGTGAGGATTAGGGGAGATTAGAGTTGTGCATTCTGCATATAATTAATGTAGGTGTGGGACTGATAGTCCTTAAAGTGACACTTCTAGCAACCAAAGGAGACACAAGTGGTGCATTCAGCATTTTGGATCTCTTGTACATCCTCTGCAGATTTTGTAACTTGCCTTTTTTTCATCAGCATCACAATTCATCTTTTAGAAACACATATATACACATTACTCAGCATAACATGTAGTGGACTTGCACATTAATATATACATATACAACTAAAATAATGATAAAGATATACCTCTCATAAGGCCAATCGAGGCACCTCCACCTTTTATTAATCAAAGCATCATGGCAAAGTCTGTAATCCCTATTAGTGCAGAGCCGAAAGTTGGTTCTTTTTATACCTTGTGAAGGTAGTGAATTCACCCTGATGCAACTGCTGCTTTCCACCAATGAGTCTTGATATGTTGTTTAGGTTTATAGCAAGCTTGCAATATTTGTTTTTGTACTTCTATATAAATAGGAGATCTTACAAGTATTCTTTCTGCCCATAAAAATCATGGTAAAGAAATAAAAATTGAATGATTTTTTACTTTAATACAAATAGGAGATCTTGTAAGTATCCCTTCTATATATAAAAGCTATGTGACAAATGTCAGATACTCAAATAAGTAAACTATGTCACAAAATTATATAAGTAATCAATATCTCAATAGCAATTTATTTTATCACAAGACCTAACATTTTGGGATAGCACACATTGAATTACTAATTGCATTTCTATGCCACCAATCCCGCATACTTAATATTAATTGATAATTCTATCTCTTATATATATATATACATCCATTTATACATAATGTGAGAAAATAAGAGAGGCTAAAAATTAGGTTTAAGGCTAAAAATTGAGGTGAAAATGAAGAGACAACATAATGTAAAGAAAAAAAAATGTTAACTGTGAGATGAGAGGAAGAGAGGATGAATTGATTACTTGAATAGAAAAGCTTCCAAGGAGGATGAATTTTTCATTTTTAAGCTCTAATAGACCTTCTGGTGGAATAATTTTTTTATGTATAATTATCTTTTAAAATTTTGTACGAGGTCAGTAATAAGTTAAAATAAATTCAAAAACTTACGAATGTATCAAATTAATTAAATTTACAAGATCAGTAATAAGTTAAGTTAATATTATAAAATAAAGTTTGTACAAGTATAGAATCATTTAAAAGGGTCGCAAGGTGCTAAATGTTGTGACCATATAAACCTTTAGTTTACAATTTAAAATGTTATCATTATCAAGTTATATGTTTTATATTACACTATATAGGCTGTTAAAAGGTATTTTAGAATTTTTATTAACAATTAGATCATGTTTTTGATATTAAATTTTAACCGATTTTTATATATTGGTATATAAATATATGATTTAAACTAAAATATTGTATTAAAATAACTAATCACACTATTGTAAAATATAGTAAATTTTTTATAATAAACAAACAAATATATCACGTTAATTAATAAAAATCACGCAATTAATGAAAAGAAACAAAGAGAATTTTGGGATGAAATAAAAAACCTAGCATGTTGATCAAGCATTCATACTTAACAAAAAAAAAGAATTAATGATCACATTTTTCATGAAGTCAAAGTTTTGAATATTAGAAAAAATATCCAATTGTTTAGTAAACTATTGTTTCTTTGAAAATAACAAATACATTAGAAGACAAAAAAAAATTTAGTTGCATATCATAAATTTCTACCGAATCAGAATCTTGATATTTTGTAAGGATTTTGATGAAGTTTTTTAATATAATAGTATTATGATAAAATAAAAAAAATGAATTCAACTTTAGCACACACTTTTTTTTATACCATATGTGTGCATAAAAAATGTGCAACATTTGTAGTTTTGAATTTAAAAAATTAGTTAATTTTTGTTACGTATTTTTTATTCTTAAATAACAAATTTAAAATAAAAAATTATTAAGTGATTGTAATCCTCTAAGTTTTGTTTCTATAATTTTTCAACAAAATTTTATGGTGTCATCTTGTATTATCGACAAATTTATTTATATTCTTAAGCATGTAACACTTAATTATCTAATTTTAATCATTTATCCAGGTAATAACTATAGATACATATTTATGTACATTATGGTAACGAGATGCGAAGAGGGTAGTCTTGGTTAACAAAAGGAGAAAGTCATGTACGTGTGCTTTTCAAATTTATAAAAGAGATATTATTCAAGCCAAGATCTAGGGCCAAAAATTAAGGAGGAAATATTCTGAAAGGCTTGAGATATGCCAAAAATCAAGGAAATGGTTTTTAATCAACAAAAAGAAAACCTTAGCTCTTTTTCTATTAATAGGGTGGCTGTCAAAGCAGAATCGTCATCTCTCTTTTCTTCATCTTTCTTCATTCTTCTACTCTCCAATAACTCATTTGTGTTAGAAAGCCCACCATGAGTGGCTGATTTATTTTTCTTTTCCTAGTTGATAGATCTAGTAAATTTTTAGCAATGTATTTGTGAGATCTAATTAAATTAATTTGAGTTTTATTTCAGATCTGGTATTTATTTACTTCCTGCATCAATATATATTTGTTGTTTTGAATCAGTTTGAACAGGGCTCGTCATATGAGAAGAGAAACCACAAGTAGCTAGCCGAACCCCTCAAATCCGTAACTGTTTATTAGTTCCGACACCAAATAGCGATTAGTGCCGCACTGAGGAGGTAAGTAGTCTAATTGACTTGTTTACACAAATGAATCTGGCAATTTGAATCAGGTCCTTCTAGCTCTCAAGAACATTGATAAGTTAAATCCTGTGGACATTTCTATGACTGCTTGACAATGAAGAACAAACTAACGAATGTTTCTTGGTTTGTTTAGGACTAAGGAAGGATTGATTGTCAGAACGTTTTCGACAGCTATAAATAAAACGAACCCTTGCATCTATGATCAATTACATTACTAGAGTTAGCTATTTCAACGACTAGGAATTCTTCTGCTCATTATAATTGTTTTAGTTTTTAATTTGTAGCCAAGAGTTTGTTTTATATTATTCTGCTCATTGTTTAGTCTATATTTTGCGTATTGGATTCTACAAAACTCCTCATTATTTGCTTTTTACTTGTTGGTCAAGAAAAAAAATTGGTTTCCAATTCTCTGTGGATTCGACCTTGCTTATCACTACTACAATATTATTTTATTAGTTAATTAGTAATTTACTTTTGGTAGATTCGACACGCATCAAATTTTGGCACCATTGCCAGAGAATTGAGATTAACTAATTATTTTTCCTTTTTATGACCAAGACCGATCGTGGAGAACCTCTTCTTTATAATTCAGAAATAAAAAAAATCGCAAAAAGTTTAAGGAAAATACTCAACTAAAGAGAAGAACGTGTCAACAGGACATAGTTTGTGCAGATAGCAGTACAACCCCCGAAATAGAAGCAGAAATAGAGCAGATGACTGAGGAATGTACTTTAAAGGAGTTAGTAGCCTCGCTTACCAACTAGCAACCCCTTTGCATCACTTGTGTAGCCTTGAAAGCTGTGTTTGAGCTAAAATCTTCGCTGATTCATTTGCTTCTAAAGTTTCAAGGATTAAAAAATGAAGACTCACACAAGTATATCCAGGAATACCATATTATGTGCCCAAACATGAAGCCATAAGGAGTCTTCGAAGAACAAAAAAAATTGAGAGCATTCCCTTTTTCTTTGGATGATGCAGGTAAAGATTTATTATTTTATTTAACTCCTAGTTCGATTACTACTTGGACTTATATAGTAAAATTTTTTCTTGACAGACTTTTTCTCACCTCTAGAGCTGCTGGAATAAGGAGAGAAATATACAGAATCAAACAAAGAGAGTCAGAGAGCCTCCATGATTAATTAGAAAGATTCAAGCAGTTATGTGTGAGTTGGCCATAACATGACATCTCATAACAATCTCTCATTCACTATCTTTATGAAGGATTATTGTCACAAAAAAAAGAATGTTAGATAGCAATCATGGCTGCCACCTCATAGTAATTCAGAGCAGCATGAGACACCCCAAGGAGGGTGAATGAGGTAAATATTTCTTCTTTTGAATCCCAAATTTCTAAACTAACTCATTTAATGAAAAATATGGTACAAGTAATAACTCTCGGGCAAGGGTTTGTGGAATTTATGTGCATCCTCGACATCCTACATACATGTGTCCTACACTTCAAGGTGATGACAAACAAAAAGTTATACGATTGGAGGATTCTTTAGCCAGCTGCAAGAAAGATATAACAAATTTTTCAACACTTATAACCCGAGATGGAGGGATCATCCTAACTTTGGCTATTTGTGATGGCCCGTACTTCTCCAATGAGAAATCATGCTGCCAAACACAACTGAACTAGAAAAATACAACATAAAAAATTAAAAATAAAAGCACAACAAAAGTTATTCATCCCTTGTACAACATGTAACATAATTTATATTTTAAGGTTACAAAATTATGTAGAGTCCACAACTGGACTAAAACTCATGAGATGAAACTAAAACATGAAATTCTTTATTTGCCTTTATAAATTATCTTCCTCAACCTGATATGAAAAAGATTAGAATTTGAATGGAATGAGCAAAATAACAGGCTCAGTAAGTATATCGAATAGACTACACCCTAATAATACGACATACCAACATACAATCAATCAAAAATGTAAAACTTTTCTTCACCTTTATCTTTGAAAACCATGAAATGTAGAGAAATTCAATTTCCTAACATTTCCCTCATTTCTCCCTCCTAACTCTAACTAGTCTTTTCCCCTCACATTCCCCCTTATTAGTAAACTCTCAAAATTCCTCTTTTTAATTATTTTCTCATTATTGCCCTAATTTCTTTCCTTTATTAATTCCCTAATTATAACCACTCATACTGCACACTATTACCACATCACATCTGGTTCCAAAACCGTACTCATTCATTACTTTCCCTCTAATCTATACGTATCCCATAAATTCACATACCAAAATTTTTTGTAAATTTTTGACTAAATCGAGACATTTGTAACCCCTCAGCGAATATCCCTGATTCTCAATTTTCTCTTACACAATAGTCAATTTAAAGTTATTAAAATTTTAGAGTTTTCTTTGGGATTGCACTAGTGAATCCATTATCCAATTGGTACCATTATGGGATCAGCATTCGCACTATCACAAGGGATGCACACACAATGGTCACTGTAGTCCGTCGCCAAGTGACTTAGAACATAACACACACCTCAACTACGTCTGGAATGGTTTCCATCCATCTAAGGATATGGTTCACCACACCGCTGAATTTCAACCATACCAATCTTAAACAGGTTGAGTCTAAATTTTTATTTCTTCTAAGTTTTTGTTATGTCTTCATTTTCTTCATATTCTAGTTAAAATTGATATTTTTATTTTTTCTAATAGACTAATTATATTCCCTAGAGACTTTGTACACTTTCTTAGTTAACCTCACTCTATATCTTACACTATTCTAATTCTCCAAGTTTGTCTCGTTTCCATTCTTATGGAACTATTTGCTAACTCCCCTTAATTATATAGTTTCCTATTTATTGTAATTTATTTAGTTATCATTTTGTTTATTATTTATATTTAGTGCTTTTATTATTTGAAGTTTTTAGTTTCATTAATTTTATTTAGAATTCCTAATTTTATTTAAGAATGTGTATTTTTTGTTGATCTTATTTTCTTTGTGAGAGTTATTTTATGTGTTCATGATCTTATTAGAGAATACGCACTATTATTATTATTCTACTCAGACCATTCAACTTATCATACCATCAACCATCATATAGTATTTAAAACATGCAATCTTCACTCAATAATCAAGCAACAAGCAAATGACAAATTAAAACATTCAGTATCACTATTTTTCAATTTCTTCCACTTACTTGATTATCAGTCTCGATTCCTTAATTTTATTAATCTTACTCAAAACTTAAATAGATTTTTGTTTAAAAACATTTTTTAAAACATGCAAATGTGGCTTTGGGATAGCTACTAGAAATACTTACAGACTTTGGAGCTAAAGGATTCCGATTTGAGTTCCAAACACTATCAAAATATTAGCAGAAACTTGCACAACAACTAAGTCTTCTCGGGTCAGCGATGAGTCCTAGAGTTTTATGTAATCATATTGCATGCCTATCTCGTTTCTACAACTATTCTAGTTACTAAGGTGATCATTTAATTTAACTTTTCTTTGTTTTGTCTATTTGATTAATTACATAATTTCGTAAGTAATACTTTCTTATCATTTATATTAATCTTACTTTAATTAATTAATAATTTCTTTTTAATTTATTTATCTATTATTCATTCAATTCTAAAAGAAATCATTACAAATATTCTATCCTATTTTCTTAAATTATTTTCTTATATCACCTATTCTATTCAAAACAAAATTTATTAATTTGTTTACATATTTATTAAATGAAAATGATTTCAAAAATTTATTTCTTTTAGTATTTTAAATTACTTTTACCTAAGTATTATAGATTATGGCTAAATTAATCTACTTATGAATTATTTATCCAATCAAATTTAATTCTTATTAAATTAGGTAAGTAGTCTTGAAGCACTACACAAGGACCCATGAGTTTCCCAGCTTGGTATTATCAAGATCTTGATGCAATACATTTCGTTTTATCCAAGTAATAACTTAAAAAGAGTATTACTACCTCTTATACCACATAATAGAGAAATTAATATTACTTTTAGACGGTTAAGTTAAAACATTAATTGAGAACAATTGAAAATGCTATATCGTTTGTTAGACAAAATGATCCAGTAAATCCTTAATTATATAATTTTATAAATATTGAACCATTCAACATGAATTTCATTAAAATTTCTTGCGCCAATGTATAAATGACTTAAATCTCACTTCTATTTAGTTATTAAAATTTGATATACATTAAAAAAACATATATCATGTAAATTAAAGAATAAATTTCTTACTTCCTAGTCTATTGAACTCTCTATAGTACTATCAAATGCAACAAACTCCTTGCAAGATACAGGAAGAGGAACAAATTCTGATTTTATACATCTCAAAAGTGCCCAATTAAGCCCATAAAAAAATTGGTGTCATTTGATTGTCGTTGCACCCATTATGGACCCCATTCGCTTGGTGGGGTCGTTGATTAATAGTTGTGTGATCAAATCCTTTGCTAGCTCTGAGACCATGGTTTCTTTGGGAAACTCAAGTGCTTGAGCCACAATACTCACTAGGGGCAACTCCTAGTCAACTCCCTTATACGATGTTGTCCCATATAACATTTTGAATATGAATATCCCTAGTGTCCACCAATCAAACGCGTTTTCATGCCCTTCACCAAACATAATTTCTGGTGCTAAGTACTAGTGGGTCCCAACAAAAGACATTAATTAGACATTGATTGGCTTTGTGATAATTTCCATAGCCACGCAATGTGTTGACTTTTTTCTATTTGTGTTGACTAGGGCATAAGCAGGAGGCTACTGTGAGTGTTATAAAATTGGGTAGAATGTATGATGAATTAGAAAAGTTGGGTTGATCATTAGGATCACAACTTGTTTTTGTGATTGATGATGCCTTTTGAGCAGAAATTATATGGATCATTGATGTGGGATTATCATCTTTTAGTGAGAGATCGAAGTTAGTCAACGAAATGTGGCTGTCGAATCTTATTAACATGTTTTCGAACTTCAAATCACGGTAAACTATCCCCATCATGTGTAGATCTTCTAAGCCCACTGTGACTTTAGGTGCACA
Source organism: Carica papaya (assembly GCF_054855325.1). NCBI lineage: Eukaryota > Viridiplantae > Streptophyta > Magnoliopsida > Brassicales > Caricaceae > Carica > Carica papaya. The sequence continues at coordinate 18,884,847 of NC_142317.1, forward strand.
AAACCTGTGCAAAAAAAAGTAGGTCACAAATCTTTTTAAAAACAAAAAAATGAATAAATTTAAATAAATTTAAAATATATAAAATTGAGTTTGATAAGTTATGCGAATAGCTTGTTGAAAATTTTAATACTTTATTCTATTTAATATATTTAAGAATATATTTAATATACTATTAAAATATAATTATCTCTTGTAATATTATCTGTATAAGTAAAAGTATATAATATTTAATTTATTAATATAGAAAAAAATTCATGAACTTGTAAATTAAATTCCTTTATATTTGAATTTGGCCCTTATAATTATAATATTTTGGGACCATATTAAAATATGAAAAGAAGATTTTATTAATTAATAAAGATGAAAATGAAGATGGTATCTATATATACATATATATATATGCAGAAATATGATAGAATCAAGAAGGTGCAAAGGAGAAAGGTTTGAAACTATAAAGAAGATACTTATAATTGGGAATTATATAAAATCCCATGCACAACCATGAATTATCCATTTCCTCCCATGCTTCCTTATTACAGCTCTACATGATTTATGTGTGTGTGCGTCTCTATATATATATATGACCTTATCAATTTATCAATATATATATGTGTATAAATAATTTATATATATATATCATGATACTAATTGCACTGAATATCATAATAATAAATTAATGATTCGTATAATCATATAATATATTTTTAGTTATTATATATATGTACGGGGCAGTAGCTTTGTTGAACCATTTATTCGGCTGTTGTTGATGGAGGACGTGAAGATCGCCGTCGGGACAAAACTTAGTGAGTAAACACAACCATTGATCACAAATGAATTTCATACTTATTGGTGCCACATATGATTGCTCATACACCATCATATATATGAATTATATGTTAATATATATAATATATATGTACACGTGTCAAGCCATCTGATGAAAAGAGTAAGGAAGGGTAAACTTTCATACATAATTGATGTCATAAATCAAATAAATTAATGAATATAGTAAATAAATTTTATACTTATTTTTTATTATACATATTTCTTTCCTGAGTTTTTTTTTTAATTTAATTTTGTTTTAAATTGACGTTATTATTTATATGGGAAATTAATATGGTGCTTCAGGATAGCTGGGTGCCCATGGCTTGCTAAAAGCTTGTCCAAAACCTGGAGGTAAATCTAGGATCTCTATTAGACACCACTGAAACCAGAATCCCTTGTAGTCTTACAATCTTGTGGATATAAGTTCTAGTTAACTTATCTAAGGAGTCTATCATTTTCACTTCCAGAAAGTGGGAGAACTTGGTTAACCTATCCACAATCACCCAAATAGCATCATGGCTTGTCTGGGTCCTAGGCAATCCAATCACCAAGTCCATAGTGATATGTTCCCATTTCCAAAGGTTGGAGGGGTGCACTAGGACGTTGTTGTTCTACCTTCACCTACCAACAAGTAAGGCATTTGGAAACATACTCAGCAATGTCTTTTTTTTCATGCCATTCCACCAAAATCGGGGTCTCAAATTTTGATATATTTTAGTAGCACACGAATGCATGACAAATTTGGAGCAATGAGCCTCAATCAGAATGCCTTTTTTTAGTTCATCATTATTGAGAACACACACCCTGTCCTTAAAATCTGAGTAACCCATCATCTGACACTCTGAACTCTTGCTTCAAACCTTATTCTTTGTCCTTCTTAATGGCCAACAATATGGAGTTGGTCAACTAGGCATCTCTGATCTATTAAAGTATCGTAGGTTGGACATTTAAACTGGCCAAATAAACATCTTCAACCTGATCATGAAGTTGAATTTCTTGTACAACTTGTAACATCTTCCACTCAAAAACCATCATACAAGCCAGTGTACCTACATTATTTCTGCTAAGTGCATCAGCTACTACATTACTCTTGCCTGGATGATACAATCATAATCTTTTAGGAGTTCCATCCATTGCCTCTAATGCATGTTGAGATCCTTCTGAGTAAAAATATATTTCAGAATTTTATTGTCAGTATAGATCTCGAATGTCTCAACATACAAATAATGATGCTAGAGTTTCAAGGCGTAAACAATCACAGCAAGTTCCAAGTCATGAGTGGGGTAATTTCATTTATGTATCTTTAGTTGTCTTGACCCATAAGTTATGACTTGTCCATGCTGCATTAGTACACATCCCAATTCCTGATAAGAAGCATCACTGTATATTGTATATCCATCAGTTCTATTCGGTAGAGCCAATATAGGCATAGTTGTTAACCGTATCTTTAGCTCTTTGAAACTTCTCTCACATGCTTTATCTTATTCAAATTTAACATCCTTCTTTGTAAGCCGAGTAAGAGGAGCTACAATCTTGGAGAAATCCTTCATAAATCTACAGTAATACCTAGCTAATCCAAAAAATCCTCTAATATCCTCGACTATAGTAGGTTGTTCTCAATTTAACACGGTCTCAATGTTGCGGGGATCCACTGACACACCATCTTTTGATATTACATGTTCCAGAAAGGCAACCTGATCAAGTCAAAAACCATACTTACTTAACTTTACATACAACTTCTTTTCTCTGCGAACCTGCAAAACATGAGCCAGATGCGAAACATGTTCCTCCTTGCTCTTAGAGTAGACAAAGATGTCATCAATGAAGAGTATGAAAAATTGATCTAAAAATTGTCTGAAGAGCCTATTCATCAGGTCCATGAAGATTGTGGGCGTATTTGTTAACCCAAACAGCATGACAAAAAATTCATAATGCCCGTATCTAGGCCAAAAAGCTATCTTCAGAATTTCTTCAGCTTTTATCTTTATTTGATGATATCCCGAACGTAGTTCAATCTTAAAAAAGACTAGTGCACCCTTTAATTGGTCAAAGAGATCACCAATTCTAGGAAGAGAGTTCTTATTCTTGACTGTAACTTTATTTAGCTCCCTATAATCTATGCATAATCTCAATGTCCCATCATTCTTCTTTACAAATGTGACTGGAGCACCCCAAAGGGACACAATATACTGGATGAAACCCTTATCCAAAAGTTCTTGAACCTGCTTCCCCAACTCCTTCATTGCAATTTAGCTTATCCTGTATGAGGCCAATGAAATCGATTGAGTACCTGGTTGAAGATCAATGGCGAATTCCACTTCTCGATCTATAGGTAATCTTGGTAGGTTTTCAGGGAAGACATCTAGGAATTTCCTGACTACTCGAATTTTTTGAATATTAGTTCCTTTACTTGTCTTGCCTAATACATATTAAGATTGTTAAATCACATCACATAAATTAAAATCAGTAGATTATTTTTTTGTACAACATATATTTTAAAATTATAAGTAACAAAAACTCAACTTTCTAGTCTTCTTAATCTAAAAAATTCTCTAACAATTTATTTAATTTTACAATGTTTTTTCAATTTTTAGAAGATGGTGAGCACTATTAGAACTATAAAACTCAAAAGGAAAAGTGAAGGAAGGAAAATAAGATAAATAGAATAGCTTTGAATATTTTTTACTAACTATTTTTTAATTTCACCATTTTTGTCTTTAGAAAACCAGTTTAATGATAACAGTTAACCAAGTCTACCATATTCACATTTGTTTACCATACTATACATACAAATATATGTTAGGAATCTATGAGATGGAAACTAGAAAAAAATCAAGGACTAAGGAATACTTGAACTGGTGATAAAAAGTAAAATAAAATTTAAAAATAATCAACAATTAAGCAAAAAGATTAAACAAAAGGTTGAGACAAAGAAAATAAAATAATGTAAGAAAATGAATAAAAATAGAAAGGAAATAATTATTATTATGAAATGATTAATTTAAATAAAATTTAAGAGAAAAATAGAATAAGAGGGAAATAAATAAGAATTTGGAAATGAGAGGATGTGAGTTAATAGGGTATGGACCTTGGATACCTTCTCGTTTAGTCTGAATCGAGGAGGAGAGTGTTGTGTGTGGCTGAAGTTCAGCGGGCATGGTGAACCTGCACATGGATAGAGTTTGAAACCTAGTTCAAATATGGATAGATTTTTATGAGTATAGATCACCTAGCAAACGTAACTACTGTAGCCATTGTGAGTTTTTGTGTGTGTACTATTCATGCGATGGGGGAATCTATTTTGCCTCTCCTCGATGAAGACATAAACGGCATCACACGATAAAAGCTTATAGATGACCTTTTGAGTGTATATATAATCTTTTGAGTGTATAAGGTTATACTTTGAGTTTAAGAATGATATTCAAGTGTATATATGTTCTTTCGAGAGTATGCAGTTATACTTCGAGGTTGTAAATGATATTTGAGTAAAATTAAGAAATTCGATCAGAAACATGTGAAACTAGAATGTCCGAACCAATTATATTGAATAAGCAATTTTTGGTTTAGAAAATGATAGAAATTACAAATAAATTTTGTATTGAAAACATTATTACTGCACTTGTCTCATATTGTGTGTTTTTACATGAGATATTATCTAGGTTTTTCAGAGAAGAAAGAAGAGCCAGAACCGTTACGGGACGAGTAAAACTTGTGAAAAGGTTCCTGTTCATGTATATTTGTTCATATTTTAGAAATTTTCATTTTGTTTTGTTAAACTCTAAATTTTGACCTCATGTTCTGTATATATAACTACTGTATATATCACATGGGATGTTAGGTTGTATTTTAAATTTTTTAGCTATGCATATGCATATTTTGTGTAAAAATGACATGAGTAGGAATTGCGCTGCATATCGAGTTTTGGAGTGTTACACGCACGGTAGGGTAGGCCAGCACCTTTAGGCTAGGCCTGCAACGCGTGACCAGCCTTGTGAGGCGCACTACCACCTTGGGCAGTGCGCTGCCATCCCCTTGGGCATCTTGGGGTGCCTTGGGTAGTGTGCTGCCATCACTAGAGGAACTTTTCCTCCATTTTTTGTGTTGCCATTGTGTTGCATCAAATTGATCATCTTTCACTCAACTCTCTCTTCACTAGATTTTGTCACTTGGCACAAATCTGACGATCCCTATTTTCTATAAATAGGGACCCTTTCTTCCATTTCCTCATCACTTTGATTCCAAAATGGAAGTGGGAGCATGTAACCATAGATTTTTTCACCGGACTACCCAGGACCTGTTGTGGTCATAATGCTATTTAGCCCATCGTTGACAGGCTAACAAAGACTGCTCATTTCTTGCCCATCAAGACCATTGACTCCATTAGTAAATTAGCCCGCCTCTACTTTGATGAGATTATTTCACTCCGTGGTGTTCCCTCATCTATTGTATCTGATAAAGACCCTCGATTCACCTCCCCCTCTTGGGACATTTTTTAAGAAGTATTTGGGTTTAGATTGTACTTCAGTACAACTTATCATCCATAAACTGATGGTCAGTCTAAACGCACTATCTAGACACTAGAAGACGTTGTGCACTTGCATCCTTGACTTTGGCGATAGCTGGCATGGGTATCTTCCCCTGTGCAAATTTGCTTATGATAACAGTTATCATTCCAGCATCGGTATGGCTCTGCATGAAGCCCTGTACGATAGGCCTTGCCGTTCTCCCACTTGTTGGAGTGAAGTCAAAAAACTAGTGTCATTTGCGACCAGACTTCATCCATGAGACTATTGAGAAGGTTGTGATCATTCATAGGAACTTGGCTACCCCTAGATTCGACAGAAGAGTTACGCTAATAATTGCAGAAGACCCCTGGAATTCACTGTTGGAGATCAAGTTTTCCTTAAGATTTTTCCCTAGAAGGAAAAAATATTGTTCAAGAAAAGAGAAAAGTTGAGCCCCTGTTATATAACCTTTTCAAATCGTGGAGTGTATTGAACCCGTAGCGTACCACTTTACCTTGTCTCGAGAGTTTTCAAGTCTACATGATGCTTTCCACATCTCTATGCTCAAAAGATACCACCCTGACCCTTCTCATATCATTCCTTATGATGAGATACAAGTAGAAGCCGATATGACTTACGAGGAACTTCCCATGGAAAATTCTTGATTGGACCGACAAAGTTTTATATAATACGATGATCCCTAAGGTGAAGGTGAAATGGTAGCACCATACTCCGGAAGAGGCTACGTGGGAGTTGGAAAATGAGATGAGAGTAAAGTTCCCAGACCTATTCGAAACAAATTTGGAGGATAAAATTTTTTAAGGTGGGGGGGTGTAACACTCTGCTCACCACCGCACTAAATTTATATTTGGAAAATCCCTATCTATTTGGGTCTTAAGGTCACCTGAACTCATTTGAATTTTTTTTCGTAGCTTTACATCGTAATTTGTGATTTTAATTTTATACTGATTTTGTGATTTTAATTTTATTTTGAACTTTATTTTATTTTATCTGTTATAATTATTTTTATTTTATTATTATCTTGATTTATTTTATGCATTATTATTATTTTATTTTTATTGAAAATAATTTTTCAGGAGAAAATGAAAAAAAAGGGGAAAAATCCTGCAGGAGAGGTTCGCCCGTGCTGGCATCACGCACTGTGTGCTTGCGTGCACGCGCAAATAGGCACAAAATGTGCCCACTGTGCGAACATCCCATCCGCATGGGTCGCGGGGCCTGTCCTACGCATGCGCCTTGTCATACGCAGGTAGGCCAGTCCGCTAACGTCACATCGCACATGAACAGAGCTTGGCGCTACGCATTGTGCATGCGCCATCAGCACAGTAAGCCTAAGTGGATAGGCTTGTGCGCCTGGGGGCTACGCGTTGCAGGCTTTGCCCATACGCAGGCTAGCTCATGTGTGTGGCAGGGTAGGCCAGCATTTGTAGCACGTGGCTGGCCTCTTAAGGTGCATTACTACCTCGGGCAGTGCGCAGCCGACCCCTTGGGCGCCATGCACTGCCTTGGGCAGTGTACCACCGCTGGTTGAGGAATTTTTTCTCTATTTTCCATGTTGTCATTATGTCACGTCAAATCAATCATCTTCTATTTAACTCTCTCTCTCTCTTCACTGAATTTCGTAAATTAATGCAAATCGGATTATTGCTATTTTCTATAAATAGGGACATTTTCCTCCATTTCCTCATCACTTCCATTCCACTCTTCCATCTTCCAAGAGTTTAGAGAGAGAAAGTGATCTAGAGAGGGAAAGAGAAAAAAAGAAGAACGGTGTAGGAAAACTTCAAGTAACTAAATATTAAAGAATAATTACAATGTGAGAAGAGAATAATTATGTAGGATTGATTATTTAGTGAAGGCTGTGAAGAACGTAAGTTTTATTTTAGATTATAATTTATAAAATCTTTGAATTGAAATAAAGAATCATAAACTGTTTAAAGTAAATAAACAATTGTAGCTATGTAAAATGTTATTTCTTAAATAAAGAATCCATGGCTATTTGGGAATTGATTTTATTGTACTTATTAGATATTTTACTTTATTTATATAAAATTCTTATGAACTTTGATTTTATTAGTTCTATGGCTGCCATTATAGTACAAAATGAGTCACTTCACATAAAATTGACTTTTTAATTTAATCTTTGTACGGAAGAACTTGTTAGCTATGTACTTCGAAAAATAAGAAACAATTTTGTTGAGATAATGTTAAAAATTTTGACGAGTGTCGAATCTACCAAAAATAAATTCTAAATTAACTAATAAAACAATATTATAGTAGTGATAAGAAGGGTCGAGTCCATAGGGAATTGAAAAATAATTTTCTTTCTTGACCAACGAGTAAAAAGCAAACAAAGGGGAGTTTGGTAAAATCAAATACGCAAAATATAGAAAAAAATAGCGAGCAAAATAATATTAAACAAAGTCTTGGTTGAAAATTAGAAATTAAAACAATTATAAGAAGAATTCCTAGTTGACAAAATAGCTAGCTCCAGTAATGTAATTGATCATAGATGTAAGGGTTTGTTTTACACAAAATATGGCAAATCAGTTACAATTGTCGAAAACGTTCAGACAACCAATCCTTCCTTATTACCAAACCAACTAAGAAACATTCGTTGGTTGGTTCTTTGTTGCTAAGCAGTCCTGGAAATGTCCACAGGATTTAACTTGTCAATGACCTTGAGAGCTAGAAGGGCCTACTGACTCTTTTCATGTATTCTTCCTTTTTCACGATGTTTTTCCTCGATTCATCCTTATATCCTATAATACAATAAAATATAGAAAATAAGTCAGATTAGATAACGTACATCAAGTTCAACAACCCAAAAGCAGGTGATAATGATGTAATTTTTAGGTACTATCAAATTTATATAATTTTACCCTAATTTTTTTCAATTTTTAGAAGATGATTTTTATGAGAATTCCTCCACATGGTCTATTAGAGCTTTAAAATAAAAAATTCATCCTCTTTGGAAGCTTTTCTATTCAAGTAATCAATTTGTTCTCTCTTCCTCTTAGCTCACAGTCAACTTTTTTTTTCCTCACATTATGTTGTCTCTTAATTTTAACCTTAATTTTTAGCTTTGAAACTAATTTTTAACCTCAATATTTTCTCACGATATGTATAAATGAATGTATATATATGAATAAAAGATAGAATTATCAATTAATATTATGTACATGGAATTGGTGGCATAGAGATGCAATTAGCAATAATGTGTACTATTCCAAAATGTTAGGTCTTATGATAAAATAAATTGGTATTAAGATACTGATTACTTATATAAATTTATGACATAGTTTACTTATTTGAGGATCTATCATTTGTTACACGACTTTTATTGGCAGAAGGAATATGTACAAGATCTCCTATTTGTATAGAAGTAAAAAATCATTCAATTTTTTATTTGTCCCATTACTTTTATGGGCAGAAGGAATACCTATAAGATTTTTTATTTGTATAGAAGTACAAAATCAAATACTGTAAGCTTGCTATAAAGCTAAAAAAGATATCAAGGCTCATGAGTGGAAAACAACAGTTCTATCAGAGCGAATTCATTACCTGCACAATCTATAAAAACGAAATACTTTTCTGCCTCTGCATTACTAGGGATTATAGGCTCTATCATGATGCGTTCACTAATAAAAGGTGGAGGTATCCTGATTAGCCTTATGAGATGTACATCTTTATCATTATTTTGGTTGCATATGTACATATATGTATATTCTTTTTCTATCTAAAAAATTCTCTAACAATAATGCTACATATTATTTAAGTAGGCATATTTATATTTGTAAAATATGTACATATAAAACATATTTAAAAGAGGTGTGAGGTATCATTGAATTTATTTTTTGATTCAACATAATCCTATTATGTAAGCAACTTTTACTAAAATCCCTAAATGAAATAAAGATTCTGATTTAGTAGAAATTAGTATTATGTTATTGACTTTTTTTAAAATATATGCAAATATTATTTCATGAAAAATAATGGTTTATTAAAGAATTCGATCTTTTTCCTAATAATCAAAATTCTTGTGTTCTAGAAAAATGAGATTATTAATTTTTTTGAGAGATAAAAGATAAAATTATTAAATAAATTGGTAGTAAGCTACCACCAAAGAATAGTATATCATTAAAGATCATCTCAGCCTCAAAAATTAGTATTCCTATATAAATGGTAAAACAAGCAAAATAAATTTTCTCAAAGTTTTATTGAAGTGACTATAAAGTCTTAGCTATCACGAAAAACTATCTCTGTTATATAATATCTTATCACTCTTTAAAACAAAATCTTTCTTTTCATGGGAAGAATAATATTATTCGTTTGTAATTCAATCTACTATGCTTAAACTAAGCGTATTGGATTCATTTCTTATACTTTGTTAAAAAAATAGTAAGTGGACAATTATATATAAAATTTAAATCAATAGATTATCAGTATTGTTGGAAGACTCATAAATAGATATTCGAGCTTGTTTCGATGCTCGTGAGGAATAGAGAAAGCTTGCAATAATAATATGCAATGTTACAATCAATTTTAAGAGCATTTTTTTTTGGGAGTTACAAGAACCAAATTCCCAAGTTGATTGTTTTCCTCATAAAAAACTTCACTAGCTCTATTTCATGCTCCTCAAACTTGTAACCTGATATCTTGTTAAACTTAATCTTGTATGGATCAGGAACGAACCTATCAAGTTCGTTCTTCTAGTGAATGAAATTGAAGCCATTTAGCTGTAGTAATAATTTTAATTTAATCAATATAGTTAGATAATTTATCATAAAGAAAATTATCCAAGAAAAATACATTTACAATAAAATTAATGGAAAATAATTTTTGTATGGATGGCACAAGTGAAGCCTTACCGAGTGGGAACAAGTGCAACATGGTCTTGGATCTCGTAAGATTTTGTTGGCACAGATCTTCTCAAAAGCTTCCTCCTTCAAACATTATGGCCTGAGATTTAGACTATAGAAAATATTACCATCGAACATTTGGATTTTATATTAATGCCTGAATATTAAAAAGAATGGAAAGAAACTTATTTTTTTATTTCTTCAACTGAATGAAGGTTAAGTGCGTACCCTTGTGTTTAATCTATAATAAATAACTTGAGAGGTTATGTAGACTTTGGAAAACCAAATTTTTGCTATACTTCTTTGTTGCACCAGTCAAGAAGACTAAGTTTAAGTGAAGAATAATTGAATTGTAATGGGAGGATAAATGACATATGACTGAGTATTTTATATAGGCTGTGGAAAATATTGATTTTATTATACTATAACTTATAAAATATTTGAACTTAAATAAAGAATCTATGACTATTTGGAAAATGGTTTCATTTTTTGAAGTCTTTAACTTATATGAATAATCTATCGTTATTTGAGATGTGATTTTATTATATTTATGTGATGTCTTACTTAATATATATAAAATAATTAAAAACATTTATTTAATTAATTTTATGGTCATCAACTGTATTAAAATTAACTTTTGAATTTTAATCTATGTGCTAAAGAACTTATTTCATCATTTATCTTTTAAAAAGTTAAAAAAGGCAATTTTATTGAGATGTTACACAAAAACATTGATTGTAGTTTACAATAATATGATTTATTATTTTAATGTAATATTTTTACTTTAAATCATGTATTTATATACCAATATATAAAGATTGATTAGTAATTAACCTTACAAACTTAATCTAATTGTTAATAAAAAATTTAAAATATCCTTTAAGATCCTAATCAAAGTATACTATAATGTAAAATCACAAGTTGGTAACAATAACAATGTAAAATACATAGAGAGGATAATCAACTTTTCACGATACTTATTCTTTGCATCAATGAAGGGATAAATGTGTAGGGTTGATTATTTTGTGCAGGCTGTGAAAATTGTAATTCTTATTTTATACTATGACTTACAAAATCTTTGAACTTAAATAAAGAGTCATAAACTATTTAAAGTAAATAAAGAATTGTGGCTATTTAAAACGTTATTTCTTAAAAAAAGAATCCTTGACTATTTAGGACTTGATATTATTATACTTATTAGATATTTTACTTAATTTATATAAAATTCTTGTGAACATTGATTTTATTAGTTCTATGACTGCCATTATAGTACAAAATGAGTCATTTCAAATAAAATTACTTTTGAATTTAATCTTTGTGCGGAAGAACTTATTAACTATTTATCTTGAAAAGCAAGAAATAATTTTGTTGAGATAATGTTAAAAATTTAGATAGTTTTACAATATTTTTTTCAATTTTTAGAAGATTAGTTTTATGAAAATTCAGAATTCTAGGTGAAGATGGTGAGTTCTATTGGAACAGCTCAAAAGGAAAAGTGAAGGAAGGAAAATGAGATAGATGGAAATAGTGTTGAATATTTTCTACTAACTATTTTTTAATTTCGTAATTTTTATCTTTATAAAATTAATTTAATAATAACAATTAACCAAGTCTACCCTGTTCATATTTCTTTACCATATTGTATATAAATATGTATGTATAGTTATTACCTTAGTAAAATTAGATAATTAAGTGTTAAGTGCTTTAGAATATAAATAAATTTATCGATCACACAAGTATGACACCATAAGTTTTTGTTAAAAAATTATAAAAATAAAACTTAGAGGATCACAATCACTTAATAATTTTTTATTTAAAATTAGTGATTTAAGAATAAAAAACATGTAACAAAAATTATCTAATTTTTTAAATTTAAAGGTACAAATGCATCATATTTAATGTGCACACATATGGTATAAAAAATGTGTGATAAAGTTGAATATATTTTTTTCATTTTGATATAATACTATTATATACAAGAACTTCATTAAAATTCTTACAAGATATTAAAATTCTGATTAGATAGAAATTTGTGATAAGCAACATTATTTTTTTTATTTTCAAATGCATTTGTTATTTTCTAAGAATCAATAGTTTATTAAACATTTGAATATTTTTTCTAATACAAAAATGACTTGGCTTCATGAAAATTGTGATCATTAACACTTTTTTTTGTTAAGTATGAATGCTGATCAACATGCTAAATTTTTATTTCATCCGTAAATTCTCTTTGTTTCTTTTCATTGACTACATTATTTTTATTAATTAATGTGATACATTTGTTTGTTTCTTTTGAAAAATTTACAATATTTTACAATAATGTCATTATTTTAATGCAATATCTTAGTTTAAATAATATATACCAATATATAAAAAGAGGTTAAAATTTAATATCAGAAACATAATTTAATTGTTAATGAAAATTATAAAATGCCTTTTAATATCCTACATAGTGTAATATAAAAAATATAAATCGATAATGATAACATTTTGAACTGTAAACTAAAGGTTTACATGGTCACATATTTAACACCTTGTGAGCCTTTAAAATGATTGAATACTCGTACAAAATTTACTTGATAATATTAACTTAACTTATTACTAATCTTGTAAGTTTAATTAATGTGATACATTTGCAAATTTTTTGAAAAGTTTAATTAATGTGATACATTTGCAAATTTTTTGAGTTAGCTTTAACTTATTACTGACCTCGTACAAAATTTTAAAAGATAATTATATATAAAAAAATTATTCCACCATATGGTCTATTAAAGTTTCAAAATTAAAAATTCATCCTCCTTGGACACTTTTCTATTCAAGTAATTAATTTGTTCTCTCTTCCTCTTAGCTCACAGTCAACATTTTGTCCCCTCAAATTATGTTGTCTCTTCATTTTTACCTGAATTTTTAGCCCTAAAGCTTATTTTTAGCATCAAAATTTTCTTCACATAATGTATAAATGGACGTATATAAATATATATATAAGATGAAATTTTCATAATCTTATAATTTAAGAAAATTTTACTAAAATTCCTAAATAAAATAAAGAATCTGATTTAGTAGAAAATAGTGATATGCTATTGGCTTTCTTTTAAATATATGCAGATATTATTTCCTAAAAAATAGTAAAGAATTTGATGTTTTTCCTAATACTCAAAAATTCTTGGGTCCTAGAAAAATGGGATTATTAAATATTTTGAGATATAAAAGATAAAATTGTTAAATAGATTGGTAGTAAGTTACCACAAAAGAATGGTGCATGATCAAAGATTGTCTCAGCCTAAAAATTTAGTGTATCTTATATAAATGGTAAAACAAGCAAAAGAAATTTTCTCAAAATTCTATTGAACTGACTATAAAATATTATCTATAACTAAAAACTATCTCTGTTATATAACATCTTATCACTTTTTAAAAAAATTATTTCTTTTGATCGGAAGACTAATATTGAAGTAATATATCTCATTATTAATTCAATCTAATATGCTTAAACTAAGTGTATTTGATTTATTTATCATAGTTCGTTAAAAAAATAATAAATAGATAATTATTTGTTAAATTTAAATCAACAGATGATCAATATTTTTGGAGGCTCACAAACAAATATTCGAGCCTGTCTTAATGCTGTCATGGAATAAAAAAGCTTGCAATAATAATATACAACATTACAATCAATTTTAAAAATATTTTTCTTAGGAGTTACAAGAACCAAATTCCAAATTTGATTGTTTTCCTCATATATAACTTCTCCAACTCTATTTCATGCTCATCAAACTTGTAACATTATATCTTGTTAGACTTAATCTTGTATAGATCAGGAACAAATATACCAAGTTCGTTCTTCTAGTGAAGCTCCCTGTGAGATGTTGAAGGAAATTGAAGCCATTCAGTTGCAGACATAATTTTAATTTTATCCATATAGTTAGTAATTTATAATAAAGAAAGTCAACCAAGAAAAACACATCTACAATAGAAAAGGATATTGGTATGGATGACACAAGGGAAGCCTTACCGAATGGAAACGAGTGAAACATGGTCTTGGGTCCAATAAGATTTTGTTGGTACAGATCTTCTCAAAATATCTAGATTTTATAAACCTTATGACCTGAGATTTAGATTGCATAAAATATTAATGTCAAATATCTAGATTTTATATTTGTGCCTGAAGATTAAGAAGAATGGAAAGAAACTTATTTTTTTCTTTCTTCGAATGAATGGAGGTTTGGTTCATATCCTTGACTTTAATCTATAATATATAACTTGAGTGGTTAAGGAGGCTTCAGAAAACCAACTTTTCACTGTACTTCTTTGTTGCACCAATCAAAAAGACTAAGTTTAATTGAAGAACAATTGAATTATGATGGGAGGATAAATGACATACGATTGAGTACTTTATATAGGTCATGGAAAATATAGATTTTATTATACTATAACTTACAAAATCTTTGAACTTAAATAAATAATCTATGGATATTTTGGAATGTGGCTTCATTTTTTTAAATCTTTAACGTAAATGAATAATCGATCGCTATTTGAGATTCAATTTTATTATATTTATGTGATATCTTACTTAAAATATATAAAATAATTAAAAACATTAATTTGATTAATTTTATGGTCGACAACTGTATTAAAATTAATTTTTGAATTTTAATCCATGCACTAAAGAAATTATTCGTCATTTATTTTTTAAAAAGTTAAAAAAATAATTTTATTGAGATAATGATAGAAGTTTATCACCACACATATGGTAAAAAACAACATTAAAAAAAATCATCAATTGTACTTTACAATAATGTGATTAGTTATTTTTATAATATATTTCTACTTTAAATCATGTATTTATATACCAATATATAAAGTTTTGTTAGTAATTAACCTTAGAAACAAGATCTAATTGTTAATGAAAATTTTGAAATACCCTTTAACATCTTACTCAAAGTATAGTGTAATATAAAAAGATAAGTTGATAGCGATAACAATATAAAATACATAGAGAAGGTAACCAACTTTTCACAATACTTCTTCTTTGCATCAATTAAGAGGATTAACTAAATATTGAAGAACGATTATAATGTGATAAGAGAATAAATGTGTAGAACTGATTATTTTATGCAGACTATAAAAAATGTAAGTCTTATTTTATACTATAACTTATGAAATATTTGAACTCAAATGAAGAATAATAAACTGTTTAACGTAAATAGAGAATTGTGGCTATTTAAAATGTGATTTCTTAAATAACGAATCCATGGCTATTTGGGACATGATTTTATTATATTTATTAGATATTTTACTTAATTTATATAAAATTCTTATGAACATTGATTTTATTAGTTTTATGACTGCCATTATACTACAAAATGAGTAATTTTAAATAAAATTTACTTTTGAATTTAATCTTTATGCAGAAGAACTCATTAGCCATTTGTTTTGAAAAGTAAGAAACAATTTTATTGAGATAATATTAAAAGTTTATCACGCTGTAATATATATTTTTTGAATTAAGAGCAATAAAAACTTGATCTTCTGGTCTTTTTAATCTAAAAAATTCTCTAACAATTTATATAGTTTTACAACTTTTTTTCAATTTTTAGAAGGTGAATTTTATAGAAATTCATAATTCTAGATGAAGATGGTGAGTGCTATTGGAATAATGAAGGTCACAAGGAAAAGTGAATTAAGGAAAATGAGATAGATGGAAATAGCTTTGAATATTTTACGCTAACTATTTTTTAATTTCATAATTCTTATCTTTAGAAGAGAAATTTAATGATAACAATTAACCAAGCCTACCCTTTTCACGTTTCTTTATCATACTATACACATATATGCATGTAGAGTTATTACCTTGATAATTGATTAAAATTAGATGATTAAGTGTTAAGTGATTTACAATATAAATAAATTTATCGACCATATAAGTATGACACCATAAATTCTTTTTAAAAAATTATATAAACAAAACTTAGAGGATCACAATCACTTAATAATTTTTTATTTCAAATTAGTGATTTAAGAATAAAAATACGTAATTAAAATTAGCTAATTTTCTAAATTCAAAGCTACAGATGTTTCACATTTTTTATGCACACATATGGTATATATAAAAAAAGTGTGTTTTAAAGTTGAATTTATTTTTTTAATTTTGTTATAATACTATTCTTCATCAAAATCTTTACAAGATATCAAAATTCTTATACGGTAGAAATTTGTGATATTCAACTGGATTTTTTTGTCTTCAAATGCATTTGTTATTTTTTGAGGAACAATAGTTTATTAAACAATTAGATATTTTTTCTATTATTCAAAAGTCTTGGGTTCCTTAAAATTGTAATCATTAATTTTTTTTTGTCAAATATGAATGCTTGATCAACATGCTAAACTTTTTATTTCATCACCAAATTCTCATTGTTTATTTTCACTGATTGCGTAGTTTT
This sequence comes from Carica papaya, assembly GCF_054855325.1. Classification (NCBI taxonomy): domain Eukaryota; kingdom Viridiplantae; phylum Streptophyta; class Magnoliopsida; order Brassicales; family Caricaceae; genus Carica; species Carica papaya. Next base: position 18,901,500 of record NC_142317.1, read on the forward strand.
TATTAATTAATGTGATACATTTGTTTGTTTCGTTTAAAAAATGTGCTACACTTTACAATAATGTGATTAATTATTTTAATGCAATATTTTAGTTTAAATCATATATTTATATACCAATATATATGTATATATGTGTATTCCTTCTATTTCAAAAATTCTTTAACAATAATGTTACATATTGTTTAAGTAGGTATATTTATATTTGTAAAATATGTACTTATAAAGTATATTTAAAAGAAGTGTGAGGTATCCTTCAATTTATTTTTTGATTTATCATAATCTCATTATTTAAAAGAATTTTACTAAAATTCCTAAATGAAATGAAGAATATGATTTAGTATAAACTAATGATATGATATTGACTTTCGTTTAAATATATGCAGATATTATTTCCTAAAAAATAATGGCTTATTAAATAATTGGATGTTTTTTCTAATACTCAAACTTCTTGAGTTCTACAAAAATGAGATCATTAAATTTTTTGAGAGATGAAATATAAAATTATTAAATAGATTGATAGTAAGCACCACCAAAGAATGGTACATGGTCAAAGATCGTCTCAGCCTAAAAAAATAGTATATCCTCTATAAATGGTAAAACAAGATGAAGAAATTTTCTCAAAGTTCTATTAACGTGACTATAAAGTCTTATCTATCATTAAAATCTCTATTATATAACATTTATCACTCTTTAAAACAAAATCTTTCTTTTGATGGGACGACTAATATTTAAGTAATATATCTCATTAGTAATTTAATCTAATATGCTTAAACTAAGCATATTGGATTCATTTATCATAGTTCATTGGTGACACTTTTAAGAACACATGGTCCCCTGTCTCAAATTCTAAGCCACTTCTACGATTGTCCGCGTAACGTTTTTGTCTACTTTGGGTTGTTTGAAGGTTTTTCTTAATTAGGAAATTTTTTGATGTAGTTTCTTTGACTAATTCTGGCACAATTAATTTTCTGTCTCCAATCTCTTCCCAACATATAGGAGATATAAAAGGTCTACCATAAAGTGCTTCATACTAAGCTCCACTAATACTAGACTGATAACTGTTATTATAGGCAAATTTGATTAGTGGTAGATGATCGTCCTAATTTCCTCCCATCTTTAGTACACAAGCCCTAAGCATGTCCTCTAATGTCTAGATGGTTCTTTCCGTTTGGCCATCTGTTTGTGGGTGAAATGCTGTACTAAAAGATAATGTGGTGCCTAGAGCCTACGGAAGACTTGTCCAAAATATAGAGGTGAAACGAGCATCTCGATCTAAAATTACTGACATTGGAATGCCATGAAGTCTAATCACTTCTTTAATATATAGCCTGGCAAGTTTGTCTAAAGGGTCTGTAGCTTTTATCGGCAAAAAATAGGCTAACTTCGTTAATCTGTCCACTATCACCAAAATAGCATCATGGTTTAACTTGGTTCTTGGTAAACCCATCACAAAGTCCATAGTAATATGTTCTTACTTCCATTCTGGAATTGGTAGGGGTCGGAGTAATCCCCCTGGCTTTTGATGTTAAGCCTTGATCTTATGACAGGTGAGACATTTATTAACAAATTCAGAGATGTCTTTCTTTATCCCATTACACCAATATCAAGGTCTCAAGTTCTGGTACATCTTGGTGATGCCTAGGTGTATTGTAAATCTATAATTATGTGTTTCCTCTAAGATGAGTCTCTTCAAGTTTGGATCATTAGGAATACACAGTATTCCTTTGAATCAAAGAAACCGATCATCATGAACTCTAAAGCGAGGTCTTAAACCTTATTCGGTTTTTTTCCTTAAGGTCTTTATAGCAGAGTCAACTTCTTGAGCATTTTTAAGTTTCTGAATCAATACTGGCTTGATTTTTAAGCTGGCTATATACATTCCCCATTTCTGAATGTCCAATTATAATTCTTGTAAGGTTTCTAGAGTTTTCTTATGACATCCTAGATGCTAATTAAGGAAAATGGGTGTTAGATACAAATTCAAAATAATGAGTGCATGATAAAGGCCCGAATAAATAGGGTTTTCCAAATCAATTAAGCACAACGATGGGTGGAGTGTTACATCCCTCCCACCTTAAAAAAATTTGGTCCCCATATTTGTCTCAAACAGGTTCGGATACTTCTCTCTCATCTCGTTCTCCAACTCCCACGTGGCTTCTTTTGGGGTATGATGCTGCCATCGTACCTTCACTATGGAATTTTCTTATTATACAAGACCTTATCGGTCCACCCAAGAATCTCCACGAGAACCTCCTCATAAGTCATGTCGACTTGTACATGCTCCTCATCGCGAGGAATAACATGAAAAGGATTAGGGTGGTACCTCTTAAGAATCGAGATATGAAAGACATCATGTACACCCATAAATTCTCGAGATAGAGTGAGGCGATATGCTATGAATCCTATGCGCTCGATGATCCAAAAAGGTCCCATATAACGAGGGCTCAACTTCCCTCTCTTCTATAACCGCATCTTTCCCTTATAGGGGAAAACCTTGAGGAAGACCTAATCTCCCACGACTAACTACAAGGGTTGCCTACGATTGTCGGCATAACTCTTCTGATGGTTCTAGACAGTGGCCAAGTTCTTACAAATAATCGTGACCTTGTTAGTGGTCTCCTGAATGAAGTATAGTCCTAAATAGCACTTGTTTCCAACTTCACTCCAACAAGTAGGAGAATGACAAGGCCTTCTATAAAGTACTTTATATGGGTCAATGCCTATGCTAGAATAATAATTGTTATTATAAGCAAATTCACAAAGGGGAAGATACTCATACCAGCTATCACTTAAGTCGAGGGCTCAAGCACGCAACATGTCTTCCAATGTTTGGGTCGTACGTTCTAATTGACCATTTGTTTAGGGATGATAAACAGTACTGAAATACAATCCAGACCCCAGAGCTTTTTGGAAGCTGTCCCAGAAGTGGGAGGTAAACCGAGGATCGTGGTCAGACACAATTGATGAGGGAACACCATGAAGTTAGACAATTTCATCAACATATAGGCGGGCTAACTTGCTAGTGGAGTCAGTGGCGCTCAAAAAATGAGCGGTCTTTGTTAGTCTATCCACGATGACCCAGATAGAGTTCTAACCAGAACAAGTTCTGGGTAATCCTATAACAAAATTCATAGTTATATGCTCCCATTTCCATTCAAGAATTGGAAGACCTTATAATAAGCCACCAAGTCTCTGATGTTCCACCTTTATCCGCTGACAAGTGAGGAATCAGGAGATGTAGTCAACTATATCTATCTCTATTCCTAGTCACTAATACTATCGTTTCAAGTCTTGGTACATTTTGGTACTTTCGGGATAAATGGATAGCTTAGAAGTGCGGGCGGTCTTGAGAACATCCATCCTCACAGCAATGCAGACCCAAATTCTATTTTGAAATTGGAACAGTCCATCATCTAAAATCTTGAAATTAGGGAGTTTATCATAAGTGAACTTACCTAGATTCTTGGTGAGTTCTGGGTCTGTGGATTTAGCTTCCCAAATTTTCATAAAGAGATTCGGCAGGACTTTGATCTAGGAAAGATAGGTATATTTGCCATAATAGCTATGGCAGAAAGACTGCATAGCGTCCATCAATTTTCAACTGGAGGCCATGGTTTGAGCCAACACAGCAGACACCTTTCGGCTTAGTGTATCAATGACCACATTTCCTCTCCCAAGGTGATAGATGATCTTACAGTCATAGTCCTTCAAAAGATCCATTCAGCATCTCTGTCTCATGTTTAACTCCTTTAAAAATATATACTTTAAACTCTTATGATCAGTATAAATCTCAAAAGTCTGGTCATACAAGTAATGGCGCCATATATTAAAGGCAAAGGTAATAGCTACAAGCTCAAGATAGTGGGTATGGCAGTTCTACTCATGAGGTTTCAATTAATGGGACTCATAGGCGAGTACTCTACCATGTTGCATCAAGACACACCCCAAGCCAATATGAGATACATCACAGTAGACCTAAAATCTTTTCGTATTATCGGGGAGGATCAACACAGGAGCAGAGGTGAGACAATGCTTCAATTCCATAAAGCTTTCACCACACTCATAATTCCATATGAAAGGTATCCCCTTTCGGGTAAGTTGGGTCAGTAGGGTGGAAATCTTGGCGAATCCATCAATGAACTGTCGATAGTAACCTGTCAAGCTAAGGAAACTAAGTACTTCAGCCACGTTGATGGGTGGATTCAAGCTGACTACCGTTTCCACTTTAGAAGGGTCTATGAAAACTCCTTCACTTGAGATTACATGTCCGAGAAAGGAAACTAGATCCAACCAGAAAGAGCATTTGCTCAATTTAGCATGTAGTTATTTCTAGCGAAGAGTCTCTAACACTTTAGTCAAGTACACTGCATGTTCTTCACAGCTCTTGGAATACATTAGGAGGTCATCAATAAAAATAATGACGTATTGATCTAGTGCCTACTGAAAAACTCTATTCATTAGGTGCATGAAGGCTGCAAGGGCATTGGTTAATTCCAACAGCATTATCCTGAACTTGTACAAATCATTCCTGCATCAAAAGGCAGTTTTTAAAATATCTTCGTCTTTGACTCTTAACTGGTGGTATCTTTTCTTAAGATCGATCTTAGAGAAGACCATGGCTCCTTGCAGTTAATTGAAGTGGTCATCGATTTGAGGTAAGGGGTACTTACTTTTAACGGTCACTCAATTAAGTTCTCGATAGTCCATGTAGAGTCTGAGGGAACATTCTTTTTCTTCACGAACAACACCATAGTGCCCCAAGGAGAATGGCTAGGGTGAATAAACTTCCAGGTAATAAGGTCAGAAAGTTGATGCTCCAGCTCTGTTAGCTTAGCACGACTCATATGATAGACAGGCTTCGAGATTGGCTAGGTTTCGGTCAATAATTCAATTAAGAACTCTACTTCTCGCAGAGGAGGTAAACCAGGAGTTTGATCAAAAAGACATCTAGGAAGTTGCAAACAGTTGTTATGGTACACACAGCAAGATCAACACCCATAGTCTTATTCATTCATTGGTAAGGAAAATAATAACACAATTTTATTCCTTTTTTGGAGATCGTAAAGTTACAATTTTACTTTCACAATTGATTATAGCTCTACACTTTTTCAACCAATCCATTCATAATATCACATCAAATCCTATAAAATCAAAAATTATCAGATTTATAAATATCTCTATTCCTGAAGCTTTTATTCTACAATCTTTATATACACAATGAGCCTCTAGCAGTCCCCTAGAAGGAGTTTCTAACGTTAATGTTTTTGCTAAAGGTTCTAGTCTAAAATCAAGATTACACATAAATATACAGAAAATAAAAGAGTGAGTTGCACATATATCAATCAAAGCCTTGCCAGAAGTATCATGAATAGAAAACATACCCCGGATAAGGACATGAGTAGGAAGGGCACCAAGTTCATCCAAGTGGTACACGCGACCTTGTGATATAGGTTGGGCTACATCCTTTGGTTGCTTGGGGTAGTCCTTTATAAGGTGTTGGGTGCTTCCGCACTGATAACAGGCGTTATTGATATGCTAATAGGGCAGGTCACCATATAAGCGACCACAATGTTAACAGGGTTGGTTAGATCAAGCAGGTTGAACTGTAGGCGGAGGCAAAGTAGGGAGAAGGGCAACTTTAGTTCATTTATCAAGTTTGCTACCTACTTGGTCAAACAATGTCCTTCTAAGACATTGGGGTTGTTGTTGGGTACAAACTTGGGCAATGCGTTGGTGCTTGGCCGAGATGAGATCTTCAGCCAACTAATCATGTTCAAGCACCTCTGCATACGATCTGGGCCTCAACAGCGTGACTCAGTCATAGATGTCGGTGCGAAGGCCCTTGAGAAACTTCCTAATGTTTTGGCTCTCAGGGGTGACCATTAGAGGGTAAACCTAGATAGTTGAACAAAATGGGCTGCATACTGGGGAACTGTCATACTCCCTTAATGGGGATCCTAAAATTCCTCCTCTTTCTTTTCCCAGACATAGGCAGAGAAAAAGTTATCAAAGAATGCATCCATGAAAACTTCCTAGGTGGATATAGTAGGCAAGACTTCCTTTTTAAGTGGCCAATAGTATTCTGCTTCGTCGTTTAGCATGAAGGCTATAAGGGGAGCTTTCTATTCCTCGGTCAAGTCTAAGATAAAGAAGAGCTTCTCTATCTAAAGGATCTAAGCTTCAGCTACTAAAGGATTACAGCCACCTTCAAAGTGTGGGGGTTTAAGTTTCTTAAACTCTATTATGTTATACGAAATGGATCTTTTGGTGTCTTAGAATTTGGGGACAGGAGGGGGACAAGGGTTGGCTTGATTTTGTCCTATGGTTGTAGTTAACCCTTGGATAGCTCAGAAGAGTTCAGTAAATTCAGCCTTGGTTGGGTGATCTGGGCCTTCAGGTCGGTCAGTACACTCTACAGATGGTCTTCTTCGTGTCATTCCTATAAAAGAAAAGAAGACACGAGTTGGTGGTCAAATTTTAAAAAGAGGACTTATTTTTCTTAGGTACTCTAAGGGCTTTTTCTACTTAAAGCCTCAATGTAAGGAATTTGATCCGCAATTATTCTGCTCTAATACCATCTGTGGCATCCCAAATGCTAATTAAGGCAAATGGGTATTTGATACAAATTCAGAATAATGAGTGCATGATAAAATTTATGTAGCGGAACAAACTTATTACAAATCCCTTACAAATATATATGAATTCCAATTACATACATATAACTGAGCCCTGAAGTGGCTACAAAATACAAAAAAAAATAAAACATAAAAGAAGACCACTTATTTCACTCTGCTATTGGACTCATCAGAGTGTGGAAACAATCATGCAATTAATTTTATGGATCCACAGGATTCTCATAGACTTCTAAGGGTATGTCAGCCTGTGGTTCCTCATTTTCTTCCTTATATGAGTGGGAAGGGGATTGAAAGAGTGAGTTCCATATGCTCAGTAAGGAAAATAGTATTAAATTAACAAAGTAAGATTTTAAAGGTGAATTATTTTAACTTACAAGCATACCATTTGGCCTCTTCGTAGACCGATTTTACATTATAAAAATAATTTATTTATTAAGAACACAGTACATTAATATGAATAAATCAAACATACATCATGCCAGATAATAGAAAAAATCAAATAGATCGTGAAATGCTCAGACTTTTATGTCATGCTTCGCGAAGTTGTTACTACCTCCATCTTTAAAGGCAGATACAGATTTCAAACTATACAAGTGGAATGACTAGATCAGATACAAATACGATAATTTGCACATGCCCATTTCCAGCCAGCTAAACCATGGCAAGATGTACGGCCACGATGATACCAAAAATAGTGGCCCTAATAGATATTTATAGTCACGACATTACTTAGCCACGGGTGACCACTCTCGTCAAAGAGTACGCCATCATCCACTAAAAGCAGTCCTTTTACGTTTTTTCCAAACCAGATAGGGGAGGGGGAAACAAATACCTCAAAGGGCAAGGAAAACAGATACCCCTCATAGATAAAAAGCCTAATGAGATACTTGATGCAATATACATGTCAATACAGATATACTTCAGACCAATCATGCTTCATTCAACATTTCTCTTTTCTTTTTCTTTTTGTACTTTTTAGTTTTACTAATTCCATATTATATTTATTACATGCAATTCATAAAGTGTCTGCAATTCACATAGCATGCTTCAAAACATGAAAAATTAGACTTATTTAAACCGTGAATACAAAGGCATACAAAATACGCAAAATCCCAATCATCATATTTAATGGTATTAGTTTATCTAAAAACACTCCTTAAGATATCGAAAGAAATACTAGATTCCTTACTGAAACCTTGATGTTTTCTCCTTCACCGTTCTTCTTTCTTTCCCTCCTTCTTTCACTAGACTACTATCTCTCTCTCTCTCTCTAAATCTTGGAAAATGGAAGAATGAAAATGTGGGGAGGAATGGAAGGGGAAGAATCAATTTATAGAATTTTAGAACTGTCGAATTCGTGCCAAGTGACAAAATCTAGTGAAGAGAGGATAAAAAGATGTTCAATATAAAAAAGAGGGTGGAGGGTCTCCTCCATTGCCGACTGCAGCGCACCACCCGAGGCGACAGTGTCCCCTGCTGCGCGCGCAGGGCCTATTAGCACAAGCCTACTACGCGGACGTTGCGCACACAGTGTGCGGTGCTTGTCTGCACGTGAGATGACGCGCAGATGGCCCACCTACGCGTGACAAAACACACGTAGAACTTGTCCCCGCGCCGTGCACGCGGATGGGATGTGCGCACTATGTACACATCCCCTGCGTGTGTGCGCGCGAATGGAACATGTGCACTGTGCGCTCGTCCCGTAGCTACTATGCACACGTGTGCACGCGCACAATACCAAGCATCCACGCGTGCAATTCTGCTTCCCCATAGGATTTCTTCCCGTTTTGGCATTTTTTCGATTTCTCTCAATTTTCTAAAAATAATTTAAATAAGTTAAATGCAAAAAAATAATTAAATAGTAAAATTAAAATTAAATAAAAACAAAATAATTAAATATCAACTAAATTTTTTACCAATTACGATAAATATCATGCAGAGAAAATTAAATAAATTCAATGTGGCGAATGACCCGAATAAATAGGGTTTTCCAAATCAATTAAGCACAATGATGGATGGGGTGTTACATTTCCATTTAGAAGCTATTAGTTTTGCTATCGTACTGGAAGTCCTGGGACTCAATGCATCAGCCACCACATTTCTTTTTCCTGGATGGTATGATATCTTGCAATCGTAGTCCTAAAAAAGATCCATCCATCTATGTTGGCGCATGTTTAGTTCCCTCTGCATGAAAAGATATTTAAGATTCTTGTGGTCATTATAAATCTTAAACGTCTCTCTATACAAATAATGACACTAGATCTTAAGAGGATATATAATTGCAGCTAATTCCAAGTCATGAATTGGGTAATTTCGATCATGGTTCTTCAATTGTCTTGACCCATATGCGATCGCTCTACGATGTTGCATTAAAACACATCCTAAACCCTGACCTAATATGTTAGTGTATACTGTATAACCTCCTGATCCACTTGGTAGAGCTAAAACTGGAGCTGTCACAAGTCAAATTTTAAGTTTTTTAAAACTATTATCACAGTCTGTAGTCCATTCAAACTTAGTATCTTTCTTATTTAGCCAAGTAAGGGGGTTGCAATCTTAGAAAATTCCTTCACGAATCAGCGATAGTACCTAGCCATACCCAAAAATTTACGAACACCTTTCATAGTAGTGGAATGTTCCAATCCCATAATAGGCTCAATTTTTGCTGAGTGCACAAATACTCCATCCTTGGAAACCACGTGACCTAAAAAGGCAATCTGTTTGAGTCAGAATGAACATTTACTACATTTTGCATATAATTTCTCTTTCCTATGGGTTTTCAAAACATGTCTCAAGTATTCTGCATGTTCTTCTCGACTCTTTGAATAAATCAGTATATCATCAATAAATACAATAACGAACTAATCTAGCCAGGACTCAAATATCTGATTCATCATATCCATAAATACCATCAGGGCATTTGTCAACCTAAAAGGTAAGACTAAGAACTCATAATGGCGATATCATGTTCTAAAAGCAGTCTTTAGAATATTTTCAAGTTTGACGGTAGATACAGATTTCCAACTACCCAAATAGAATAACCATATTAGATACAGATATGAAAATTTGTTCAAACCCATTTTCGACTGGCCAAACCATTGTACGATCTACACCACGGCCATATCAGGCATAGTGGCCCTATCAGATATCTACATCACGATAGTACTTAGTCAAGGGTGACCCCTAACAAATATTCGCATTACCACTCTCATCAGAGGGTACGCCGTCATCCACTAGGACTGGTCCTCTTACGTCTTTCCAAACAAGATGGGGGAGGTGGGAAAAAGATACCCTGAAGGGCTAGGGAAACAAACACCCCTCAAAGATAAAAAGCCTAACGAGACACTTGATGCAATATGCAATTTAATACAGATATGTATTTCAGACCATTCATGTTTCATTCTATTTTTCTCTTTTCTTCTTTTTATTCTTTATTTTTCCCAGGTAATAATACCGACTTAATGTTATATTTTATTACATGCAAATCATCAAGTATCTATAATTCACATAGTATGCTTGAAAATAAGAACAATTCAACTTATCTAAACTATAAACATAAAGGCATACACGTAGACAAAATAAGAATCATCATACTTAATAAGTTTATTTTATCTAAAAATATCCCTTAAGACATCGAAAGAAATACTAAATTTCTTATCAAAATTTTGACGTTTTCTCCTTCACCGTTCCTTTTTTATTTTTCTCCTTCTCTAACTAGATTACTCTCTCTCTCTCTCCTTCTCTCTCTTAGCTTAGAAAATGGAAGAATGGAAATGTCGGGAAGAATGGGGTTGGAAGACCTATTTATAAAATTTTAGAAAAGTCAAATTTGCACAAAGTGGCAAAATTTGGTGAAGAGATAGGAGAAAAAGATGTTCAGCACAAAAAATAAAGGAGGAGGGCCTCCTCCACCTGCAGCGGTAGTGCGCTGCCCGATGCGCTAGTAGTGCACTTCCCGAGGTGGCAGTGCCCTGGCTGGCGGACTGCAGACACACAGGCCTACTGCCCTGCGCACAGGGGCTAGCTTGCATGCGCGAAGGGCCTAGGCGCGCTAGGTGTTGTGCACGCAAACCCCAGGAGTGGATGGCACATGCACAGTGTGCGACCCCTATCCACGGGCGAGGTGACGCACGGACGGCATGCCTGCGCTCGACAAGAAGCTCGCAGGACTTGTCACTGCACCGTGCGCACGGACGGGATGTGTGTGCTGTGTGAACATCTCGTGCGCGCGTCTGTGTAGAAGGGATGTGCACATTGTGCGCACGTCCTGTAGCTGCTTGGCACGCATGTGCGTGGGTAGCTCTACTTCCCTGCAGGATTTTTCCCATAGGATTTCTTTCTATTTCACAATTTTTTTTATTTTTCCCAATTTTTTAAAATTCATTTAAATAAGTTAAATGCAAAATTAAATAATAAAAATTAAAATTAAATAAATACCAAAATTATTAAAAATTAACTAGATTTATAAATTACGATAAATATTATGTGGTGTAATTTAAATGGGTTTAATGCGGCCAAAGGCCCAAACAATTAAGGTTTTTCAAATTAATTAAGCACAACAATGGGTGGGGTGTTACATCCCCCCCCCCACCTTAAAAAAATTTAGTCCCCAAATCTATCTCGAATAGGTCTAGATACTTCTCCATCATCTCGCTCTCCAACTCCCATGTGGCTTCCTTCGGGGTTTGATGGTACCATCGCACCTTCACCATGGGAATAGTCTTGTTACGCAAGACCTTATCAGTCCACCTAAGAATCTCCACAGGAACCTCCTCATAAGTCATGTCAGCTTATACCTGCACCTCATCACGAGGAATAATATGAGAAGGATAAGGGAGGTAACTCTTTAGTATCGAGACGTGAAAGATGTCACGTAGTCCCATAAATTCTCAAGATAGAGCGAGGTAATATGCCATGGGTCCAATGCGATCGATGATTTAAAAAGGTCCCATATAGGGGAAAACCTTGAGGAAGACCTAATCTCTCACGGTAAACTCCAAGGGTCGCCTATGATTGTCAGTGTAACTCTTCTAATGGTTCTAGGCAATGGCCAAGTTATTGCGGATGATGGCGACCTTCTCAATGGTCTCCTGAACGAAGTCTAATTCTAAATGGTGCTGGTTTCCAACTTCACTCCAATAAGTAAAAGAACGACAAGGCCTTTCATACAGTGCTTCATATGAGGCCATGCTGATACTATAATGATAACTGTTATTATGAGCAAATTCAAAAAGGGGAAGATACTCATACTAGTTATCACCAAAGTCGAGGGCACAAGCACCCAACATGTCTTCCGATGCTAGATCGTACGTTCTGACTGACCATTCATTTGGGGATGATAAGTGGTACTGAAATATAACCCAGACCACATAACTTCTTAGAAGCTATCCTAAAAGTGGGAAGTAAATTGGGGATCACAGTTGGACACAATGGATGATGGAACACCATTAAATTGGACAATCCCATCAACATATAGATGGACTAACTTGCTGGTGGAGTTAGTGGTTCTGATGGGTAGAAAATGGGTAGTCTTTGTCAGTCTGTCCATGATGACTCAGATAGCATTTTGACCAGAACATGTTCTGGGCAATCTTGTAACAAAATCCATGGTTACATATTTCCATTTCCATTCAGGAATCAGAAGACCTTGTAACAAACCACTGGGTCTTTGATGTTCTATCTTAATTTAATTACAAGTAAGGCATTGGGAGACATAGTCAACTGCATCCCTCTTCATTCTTGGCCATCAGTACTGATGCTTTAAGTCCTAGAACATTTTGGTACTTCCAGGATGGATGGATAGCTTGAAAGCATCGACAATCTTGAGAACATCCGCCTTTACAACAACAGGGACCCAAATTAAGTTTTTGAATTTGAACAGTCCATCATGTGAAATCCTGAAATCAGGAGATTCATCAGAAGTTAACTTACCTAGATTCTTCGTGAGTTCTGGGTCCGTGGATTGAGCTTCCTAAATTTTCATAAAGAGATCCGGCAGGGCGTGGATCTGGGCAAGATAGGTGCCTTTGCCATAATAGCTAAGGTAGAGAGACTATATAGTGTCCATTAATTTCCAACTGGTGGCCATGGCTTAAGCCAACACAATAGACTCATTTCGGCTCGGTGCATCAATGACCACATTTCCTCTCTTGGGGTGATAGATGATCTTGCAGTCATAGTCCTTCAGAAGATCCATCCAATGTCTCTGTCTCATGTTAAACTTCTTCTATGGAAAGATTTATTTTAAACTCTTCTGGTTAGTATAAATGTTAAAGGTTTGACCATACAAGTAATGAATTCATATCTTCAGGGCAAAGATAATGATTGCAAGCTCCAAGTCGTGGGTAGAGTAATTCTGCTCATGAAGTTTCAATTGCTAGGACCCATAGGTGACTACTCTATCATATTGCATTAAAACACACCCCAAGACAATATGAGATGCATCACAGTAGACCTGAAATCTTCCCATATTATCGGGGAGGATCAACACAGGAGCAGAGGTGAAATGATATTTCAATTCTATGAAGCTTTCACTACACTCATAATTTCAAATGAATGGTACCCGCTTTCAGGTAAGTCGGGTCAGTGGGGTGGTAATCTTAGCGAATCCATCAATGAGCCATTGGTAATAACATGTCAAACTAAGGAAACTACATACCTCGGTCACATTGGTGGGCAGATTCTAGTTGACTATCATTTCCACCTTGGACGGCTCTTTAGAAACTCCTTCACTTGAAATTACATGTCCGAGAAAAGAAACTCGATCCAACCAGAAAGAGTATTTGCTCAGTTTAACGTATAGTTGGTTCTGGCGAAGAGTCTCTAACACTTTAGTCAAGTGCACTATATGTTCTTCAAGGCTCTCGGAATACACTATGATGTTATTAATAAAAACAATGACGTATTGATTTAGTGCGTGCCAGAAAACTCTGCTCATTAGGTCCATGAAGGCTGCAAAGGCATTTATTAATCCGAATGAAATTACTCTGAACTTGTACAAACTATACCTACGCTGGAAGATGGTCTTAAGAATATCTTATTCTTTGACTCTCAATTGGTGGTATCCTGTCCTAAGATCGATCTTAGAGAAGACTGTGGCTTTTTATAGTTGATCGAAGAGGTCATCAATTCAAGGTAAGGGTTACTTGCTTTGGTCACTCAGTTGAGTTCCTGGTAGTCCACACAGAGTATGAGGGAACCATCATTTTTCTTCACAAACAACATCGGAGCACCCCAAGGAGAATGGCTAGGGTGAATAAACTTCTGGATAATAAGGTCAGAAATTTGATGTTCCATCTCTATTAACTTAACACGACTTATACAATAGGCAGGCTTCGAAGTTGGCTAGGTTATGGGCAATAATTCAATTAGAAACTCTACTTCTTGTGGGGGAGGTAAACAAGGAAATTCGATAGGAAAGACATATGGAAAGTTGCAAATAATTGGTATCATACACACAGTAGGATCAACACCTATATTCCTATTCATTCTTTGGTTAAGAAAATAATAACAAAACTTTTATTCTATTTTTGGAGACCGTAAGGTTACAATTTTACTTTCACAATCAATTATAGCTCTATATTTTTCCAACCATTCCATTCCTAATATCACATCAAATCCTACAAAATCTAACGGTATCAAATTTATAAATACCTTTATTCTTGAAACTTTTATTCTATAGTCTTTATATACACAATGAGCCTCTAGTAGTCCCCTAGAGGGAGTTTCTACTGTTAATGTTTCTGCTAAGGGTTCTGGTATAAAATAAAGATTACAAGTAAATGTACGAGAAATAAAAGAGGGAGTAGCACCTATATTGATCAAAGCCTTGGCAGAAGTGTCATGAATAAAAAGCATACCCTAGACAAGAACAAGAGTAAGAAAAACACTGGGTTCATCCAAGTGGTACACATGACCTTGTACTATAGGTCGGGCAGCGTCTTTTGGTCGCTGGGGAAGTCTTTTATAAGTTGTGGGGTGCTTTCGCACTGATAAAAGGCATTATTGATACGTCAACAAGGTAGTCACCATGCGAGCGACCACAATGTTGACATGGTTTGTTAGGTTGGGCAGGTTGAACTGTAGGTGGAGACAAAGCAGGGGGAAGGACAACTCTAGTTCGTTTATCAAGGTGGCTACTAACGGGGTCAGGTAATCTCCTCCTAAGCTCTTGAGGTTGTTGTTGAGTATGGACTGGGGCAATGCATTGGTGCTTGACCGATATGAGATCTTTGGCCAATTGAGCTTGTTTGAGCACCTCCACATACGAGCTGGGTCTCAGCATCGTGACCAAGTCATAAATGTTGGCATAAAGGCTCTTAAGAAACTTTCTAACTTTTTCGCTCTCGGGGGTGACCATTAGAGGGGAAAACCTAGACAATTGAACAAAACGGGCTGCATATTGGGCAACTGTCAGACTCACTTTGTGGAGGTCCTCAAAATTCCTCATCCTTCTTTTCCTAGACATAGGTAGGGAAGAAGTTATCAACGAATGCATCTATGAAAACTTCCCAGGTGGTAGAGGTAGGCAAGACTTCCTTTTTATGTCGCCACCAGTATTCTGCTTCGTTGTTTAGCATGAAGGCTGTAAGGGGAACTTTTTGTTCTTCGATCAGGTCTAAGATAGATAAGAGCTTCTCTATCTATTAGATCCAAGCTTGGGCTACTAAGGGATCAGGGCCACCTTCAAAGTGTGGGGGGTTAAGTTTCTTAAACTCTACTATGTTGTAGGAAATAGATCTCTCGGTGTCTCAAAATTCAAGGGCAAAAGGTGGACAAGGGTTGGCTTAATTTTGTCCTACGGCTGCATTAATCCTTGGATAGCTTAGAAGAGTTCGGCAAATTCAGCCCTATTCGGGTCACTCAATACACTCTACGGGTTATCTTCCTCGCGTTAGTCCTACAAAAGAAAGGAAGACATGAGTTGGTGGTCTAGTTTAAAAAGAGGACTTATTTTTCCTAGCTACTCTATAGGGCTTTTTCTACCTAAGGCCTCAGTGTAAGGGATTTGATCCACAATTATTCTGCTCTGATACCATATATGACATCCCAGATGCTAATTAAGGCAAATGGGTGTCAGATACAGATTCAGAATAACGAGTGCATGACAAAATTTTTACAGTAAAACAATTAATACAAATCCCTTACAAATATATATATAAGTTCCAATTACATACATATAACTGAGGCATGAAGTGGCAACAAAATACAAAAAAAAAAAAAAACACATAAAATGCCACTTCTTTCACTATGTTATTGGACTCATTAGAGTGTGGAAACAATCATGCAATCAAATTTTGTGGATCCACGAGATCTTCATAGAATTCTAAAGGTAGGTCAGCCTGCGGTTCCTCATTTTCTTCCTTATCTTGGGGGGAATGGAAAGAATGAGTTCCATACGCTCAATAAGAAAAATAGTATTAAATTAACATTGTAAGGTTTTAAAGGTGAATTATTTGAACTTAAAAGCTTACCATTTGGCCACCTCGTAGACTGATCTTACATTATGAAAATAATTTATTTATTAAGAAGACAGTACATTAATATGAACAAACCAAACATACATCATGCTAGACAACTTCCATCTTTAAAGGTAGATACAGATTTTCAATTACCCAAGTAGAATGACTAAATCACATACAGATACGACAATTTGCTCAGACGCATTTTTCGCTGGCCAAACCATGGTATGATCTACAAGCATGACCGTACCAACCATAATGGCCCTATCAGATATCTACAATCACAACAGTACTTAGCCAAGGGTGACCCCTAATAGATATTTGTGTTACCACTCTCATTAGAGGGTAGGCCGTTATCCACTGGGAACGATCCCTTTATGTCTTTCTAGACTAGATGGGGGAGGGGGAAACAGATACCTCAAAGGCCTAGGGGAATAAATACCCTCTAAGATAAAAAGTCTAATGAGACACTCGATGCAATATCCATGTCAATACAAATATGTTTTTCAGACCATTCAAGCTTCATTTCACTTTTCTCTTTTTTTTTATTCTTTATTTTCACCAGGAAATAATACCGACTTCATATTATAGTTTATTACATGTAAATCATCAAGTGTCTATAATTCACATAGCATACTTGAAAACAAGAATAATTTAACTTATCTAAACTATAAACACGAAGGCATAGAAGTAGGCAAAATCACAATCATCATGTTTAATAAGTTTATTTTATCTAAAAATATCCCTTAAGATGTTAAAAGAAATACTTAATTACTTACTGAATCCTTGATGTTTTCTCCTTCACCATTCCTCTTTTCTTTTTCTCTTTTTCTCACTAGATTACTCTCTCCCTCTCTCTCTCTCTCTTTCTATCTCTAAGTTTAGAAAAATAGAAAAAATGGAAGTGTAAGAGAGAATGGGGTGGGAATGCCTATTTATAGAATTTTAGAACTGTTGGATTCACTCCAAGTGGCAAAATCTAGTGAATAGAGAGGAAAAAAAGATGATTGGCACAAAAAACAAGGGAGGAGGGCCTCCTCCACTGGTAGTAGCAATGCATCATCCAAGGCGACAGTGGTGCATTGCCCGAGGTGGTAGTGCCCATGCCGGCCACACGCGCAGGGCCTAAACTGTGCACATGAAGGGCCTTGGTGCGCTAGGAGCCACGTGCACAAGCCCCAAGCACGCAAGGCCTATCTGCACAGGAGGTGACGCACAGTTGACCCGACTACATGTGATAAGACTCGCATAGCGCCTATCCCCGCATCGTGCATGCGAACGGGATGTGCGCGCTGTGCGCACGTCCTGTTTGTGCATGTGTGCAGATGGGATGTGCGCATTGTGTACACGTTCCATAGTTGTTTGCGCATGCGCGCACGCACAATGCATAACATTCACGCCTGCAGCTTTGCTTCCCTGCAGGATTTCTTCCCGTTTCGCTGTTTTTCTAATTTTTTCCAATTTTCTAAAATTCATTTAAATAAGTTAAATACAAAATAAATAATTAAAATTAAAATTAAATAAAATTAAATGAAAATAAAAATAATTAAAAATCAACCAGATTTATAAATTATGATAAATAATACGTGGTGTTACTTAAATGAGTTTAATGTTTCCAAACACCCGAACAATTAGTGTTTTCCAAATTAATTAAGCACAACGATGGGTGGGGTGTTACAATAAATATAGTTTTACAATGTTTTCTTCAATTTTTAGAAGATTTGTTTTATGGGAATTGGGTATTATGGATGAAGATGGTGAGTGTTCTTGGAATAATGAAGCTTAAAAGGAAAAGTGAAGGTGCCCCGACTAACCTTATTAGAGATAAACCTTTATTATTATTTTTTTTGTATATGTATATTCATGGGAAAATCCACTACATGTTTTGCTGAGTAATGTGTATATATATGTTTCTAAAAGATAAATTATGATCCTAATGAAGAAAGGGCAAGTCGTGAAAATGCAGAATGCATCTCTTGTGTCTGCTTTGGTTGCTACAAGTGTCACTTTAGGGACTGTCAGTGCCGCACATGCATTTATTATATATAGAATGCACAACCCTAATCTCCCTTAATCATTACTCTGGCTTAATGATTATCTAGATTGGAAGTTTCATCTTTTAGATTTTATGCTGACTATATCTAAAATCTAGACTATATGATCATGTTTTTGATTAACAGCCCGAGCTTGATCAGCACTTTCGATTGGAATGTAGATGAACATGCCATCTTTAACTGCTTAGTACACAAATCCCTATAGTGCTAGCTGCAGCATCTGGAGAGGCTCTGGGCGTGGAGGTGCTGGACGACAAGGCTCTATAACCAATCACCGTTTATTCAGGTTTTATGGTGGCAATGCATTGGATGCTCTTATCAAAAGTGCATGTTACTGTATGGTGGGTTATGATTAGACTTAAAAATTTACTGTAGAGGATATATACATATATATATGTTTATTTGTATATTATTTTTCAATCTCAAAAATTCTTTAACAATAATACTATATGTAGTTTAAGTAGGCATATTTATATTTGTAAAATATGTACATATAAAGTATATTTAAAAGAAGCATGAAGTATCCTTGAATTTATGTTTTGATTTATTATAATCCTATTATTTAAGAGAATTTTATTAAAATTCTTAAATGAAATAAAGAATCTGATTTAGTAAAAACTAGTGATATCCTATTAGTTTTTTTAAAAATATATGCAAATATTATTTCCTAAAAAATAATGGTTTATTAAAGAAATGGATGCTTTTCTAATATTTAAAATTCTTGGGTTCTACAAAAATGAGATTACTAAATTTTTTTAGGGATAAAAGATAAATTTATTAAATAGATTGGTAGTAAGCCACCACCAAAGAATGGTGCATGGTCAAAGATCGTCTCAACCTAAAAAATTAGTGTATCTTATATAAATGATAAAACAAGCAGAATAAAATATCTCTAAGTTTTATTGAAATGACTATAAAGTCTAAACTATCACTAACAATTATCTTAATTATACAACATTTTGTCACTCTTTTTAAAAAAATCTTTTTTCTATGCGATGACTAATATTGTAGTAATATATCTCATTAGTAATTCAATCAAATATGCTTAAACTAAGCGTATTGGATTCATTTATCATAATTTTTTTTAAAGAATAGTAAATGTATAATTATATGCCAAATTTAAATCAACAGATGATCAGTGTTTTTAGAAGGCTCATAAACAAATATTTGAGTTTGTCTCGATGCTCTCGAGGAATAGAAAATCTTGCAATAATAATATATACCATTACGATCAATTTTAAGAGCATTTTTCTTAGGAGTTATAAGAACTAAATTCCAAAGTTGATAGTTTTCCTCAGATATAACTTTACCAGCTCTATTTCATGCTCATCAAACTTGTAACCTGATATCTTGTTAAACTTAATCTTGTATGAATCAGGAAAAAACATATTAAGTTCATTCTTCTAGTGAAGCTCCCAGTGAGATGTATCAAGAAAATTGAAACCATTCAGCTACAGTAATAATTTTAATTTTATCCATATAGTTCGTAATTTATCATAAAAAAACCATCCAAGAAAAACACAACTACAGTAGAAAAGGATGTTGGTACGGATGACACAGGGAAGCCTTACCGAGTGAAAATGAGTGCAACATGGTCTTGGGTCCTGTAAGATTTTGCTAGTGCAAATCTTCTTCAATGCTTCCTCCTTTAGACCTTATCACCTAAGATTTAGATTGTATAAAATATTAAGATCAAACATCTATATTTTATATTTGTACCTGAAGATGAAGTAGAATGGAAAGAAACTTGTTTTTTTTCTCTTTCTTTGAATGAATGGAGGTTAAGTGCGTATTTTTGAGTTTAATCTATAATAAATAACTTTAAAGGTTACGTAGGCTTCGAAAAACAAACTTTTTGTTATACTTCGTTGTTGCACCAGTTAAGAAGACTGAGTTTTATTGAAGAACAATTGAATTATGATGGGAGGATAAATCACATATGGTTGAGTATATTAAATAAGTTGTGGATAATGTTTATTTTATTTTACTACAATTTATAAAATCTTTGAACTTAAATAAAGAACCTATGGCTATTTGCAAAGTGCTTTCATTTTTCGAAATCTTAAACTTAAATGAAGAATTCATTACTATTTGAGATGCGATTTAATTATTTTCATGTAATATCTTACTTAATATATATAAAATAACTAAAAACATTAATTTGATTAATTTTAAGGTTGCTAATTGTATTAAAATTAATTTTTCAATTTTAATCCATGCGCTAAAGAACTTATTTGTCACTTTTTAAAAAAAGTTAAAAAAGACAATTCTATTTTAAATATACAACCGCAAAACATTCCATCCCTTACTAACATACATTCAGTATTTTGAGGCACAAGTTAACTATCTAGATATATGCATCAGTTTAAGTTAACTAACAAAATGCAATTCTTTTGCCTCTATTCAAAATATACAAAAGTCATCTTATCCTAATCCTCGTGGAACAGATCCAAACAGGCGTCCAGAGGCACATCTTCATTATATTATCGGGAATTGGATTAGGCGTGAGTTCCAATAACTCAATAAGACCAACGGTAATACATTTACACAAAAGATGTTTTGAAAACCAATAAATGTAGATTATGAAATTACAGTTTAATTTATACAAATTTCAGTACTTTCATCAATCATTCAATAATCTTAGTTATCACTATCATATCAATAATGCACTCAATATTGTACTCGATCATCCAACACACACACCCATAAGTTTGAACTTATATTTGAAATCTTACAATAAAATTTTATTATTTTAATAATTATAACCCTACTACATACAGACGCTTAAACAAATACCAAGGCGGCAGTGAGGACAACACTACCTCTAAGAAAGGGGAATTACAGTTATATCAGTAAATGGTAAACAGTTCAGTACCCACCCAATCTAAGAGTAGGGTTCCTATCAGTAAACAGTAAGCAGTGATAACAATCATAATAGTAATTCTAGTAATACCCCTCCTAAGTACCGAATAGATGTATTTACTAAATATTTTAGTTAGTAAATTTTTTATTAGTTTTTTTATTCTTTCTTAATTATTCATCTAGACTTGATCTTTTATCCATAATTCCCTTAATTAACTTTTTTTTCTAGAGCTTTATTTATTTTATTTCATTTTAATAATTTATTTCTTTTATTTATTTTAATTATTTTATATATATTTTTTTAATTTCGATTTGATAATTTACTTCTTTTATTTACTTTATTCTATTTTTCTTGATTGATTTTTTTAATTATTTTAAAACTGGTATATTTAATTAATTTTCTAGATTTAATTTATTTTAATTTTTTTTTTCAATTTTGCTCTTTGCAGATAATTAACGCGCAAGGAGATATATACATATTTTTTTTCCTAACCCGTACCTTCCCCATTCATTTATGTTTTCCATCTTACCATTCTTCAATAAAAAATTTATCAAATGTAAGTATACACAAAAATCCATCAAATTTATAGATTTTAAACCAAATGGATACATGACTCACACACACATTCATTCAATCCTAAAACTGCAACAAATATCAGCTTTGAAAACTAAAGTTATTCATAATGCATCTACAAAACACCATTGCATGCATAAAATATATTACTACAGGTCTTACCTTCTTGAAGAATTCAAAAACAACCTACATGTGTAAACAAATCAACTTCAGATGACTAGAAAACACAGACGGGTTGCCTACACTATCAATAGTGGGTTACAGTTTTTTTTTTAATCAAGCCAATGATTTCTAAAAGTAGATTTGTCACTGAAGTTTTAATTAAATGAATCTAGACCCTTATAAGAACCTAAATTAACCTCAAAATAGAATAAGTATAAGAATCAAAATCATAAAAGGGAAAGAAAGGCTGACATACTTCACTGTTCAAAGGTACAGCAGAAATAAAACCTGGTTGAGCTCCATTTGTTTCTATTTTAGAAAAGGAGCTGGGGGTAAGTAAATAGCTTAAGAGGAACCTAAACATCATTAGTAAAATCACCAGAAATGACATACCTCTCGGAAGGAAAGGTCTGCACACCTCTGCACCCTCACAGCCTGTCACTCCCTTCCTCTCGATTCACTCTCTATTTTCACTTTTGCACTCTTTCTCACATTCTTTTTTTCTTCTACTCATTAAAATGTCCAATGCTTCTCAGTTTCCTTTCTTACTTATGAAGGAATAGAAAGGAGTCGATGGCAGAACCCAATGATGAGTTTCTATCTTTATTACCACTGTCGGATCACAATCATGTGATCCCAGCCATGTGATGATTGAGAATTGCCAACTGTTTTGGGCAAAACATGCGGAAATAGGACACCTGGTCTATGTATGCCAGTATCTTCCTGGGTAAACGGACACCTCACTTTGTTCAAGTGAGTGGGATGCTCGTTAAAGAGGAAAACAGAAGAAAATATGGATGCCCGTGTATGGGAACTTTTCCAAAAATCCCACAATAAAAAAATTAATAAAAATAAAAGCAAAAGAAATAATAATAAAAAAATTTTTAAAACATAAATTTAACAGCTAGCAACAGAGAGTATTACGAAAGAATTTCTTTATAGTAGAATTTGTAATTTTTTTACAAGATAGATATTACAGGAAGTCTTATTTTATACTATAATTTATTAAATCTTTGAACTCAAATAAAGAATTATAACTATTTAAAGTAAATAAAAAATTGTGGGTATTTAAAATTTGACGTCTTAAACAAAGAATCTATGTCTATTTGGGACGTGATTTTATTATACTTAATAGATATTTTATTTAATTTATATAAAATATTTATGAACATTGATTTTATTAGTTCTGTGGCTGCGATTCAGTACAAACTGAGTCACTTTAAATAAAATTTACTTTTAAATTTAATCTTTGTGCGAAAGAATTCATTAGCCATTTTCTTTGAAAAGTAAGAAATAATTTTGTCGAGATAATACTAAAAGTTAATCGTGCTGTAATTTATTTTTTTGAATTATAACCAGTAAAAAATCGATCTTCTGGTCCTTTTAATCTAAAAAATCCTCTAATAATTTACATAGTTTTACAACTTTTTTCAATTTTTAAAAGATGAGATTAATGGGAATTCAAATTCTAGATTAAGATGGTGAGTGCTATCGGAACAATGAAGGTCAAAAGAAAAAGTGAATTAAGGAAAATGAGATAGATGGAAATAGCTTTGAATATTTTCTGCTAATTATTTTTTAATTTCGTAATTTTTGTCTTTAAAAGACAAATTTAATGATAACGGTTAACCAAGTCTACCCTCTTCACATTTCTTTACCATACCGTACATAAATATGTATGTATAATTATTACCTTGCTAATGGATTAAAATCAGATAACTAAGTGTTAAGTATTTCAGAATATAAATAAATTTATCGACCATACAAGTATGACACCATAAATTTTTGTCAAAAAATTATAGAAACAAAACTTAAAAGATCACAATCGCTTAATAATTTTTTATTTCAAATTAGTGATTTAAGAATAAAAAATACGTAACAAAAATAATCTAATTTTTTATGTACACATGTGATTTATATAAAAAAAAGTGTGTGGTAAAGTTGAATTTTTTTCATTTTTTCATAATAATATTATATAGGAGAACTTTATCAAAATCTTTACAAGATATCATGATTATGATTTGGTAGAAATTTGTGATATGCAATTGGGTTTTTTTTTGTCTTCAAATGAGTTTGTTATTTTATGAGAAACAATAGTTTATTAAACAATTTGATATTTTTCCTAATATTCAAAAGTCTTGGCTTTAAGAAAAATGTGATCATTAAGTTTTTCTTTCTTAAGAATGAATTCTTGATCAACATGCTAAATTTTTTATTTCATCCCTAAATTCTCATTGTTTCTTTTGATAGATTTCATTGTTTTTATTAGTTAATGTGATACATTTGTTTGTTTCTTTTAAAAAATTAACTATACTTTACAATAATGCAATTAGTTATTTTAATGCAATACTTTAGTTTAAATCATATATTATATACCAATATATAAAAATCAGTTAAAATTTAATACTGAAAACATGATCTAATTGTTAATGAAAATTTTAAAATACCTTTTAACATCCTACACAGTGTAATATAAAAAATATAAGTCGATAATGATAACATTTTAAATTGTAAACTAAAGGTTTGCATGGTCACAACATTTAGCACCTTGTGAGCCTTTAAAGTGATTGAATACTTGTACAAACTTTACTTTATAATATTAATTTAACTTATTATTAATCTTGTAAGTTTAATTAATGTGATACATTGTTAAGTTTTTTGAGTTAAATTTAACTTATTACTGACCTCATAAGAAATTTTAAAAGATAATTATACATAAAAAAATTATTCCATCACATGTTCTATTAGAGCTTAAAAATGAAAAATTCATCCTCCTTGGACGTTTTTCTATTCAAGTAATTAATTTGTTCTCTCTTCCTCTTAGCTCACAGTAAACATTTTTACCCCTCACATTATGTTGTCACTTCATTTTTACTGCAGTTTTTAGCCTCAACATTTCCCTCACATTATGTATAAATGGAAGTATATAAATATATGTATAAGATGGAATTATCAATTAATATTAAGTAGGTGGGAGCGGTGTCATAGAGATGAAATTAGCAATATGTACTATTCCAAAATGTTAAATCTTGTGATAAAATAAATTCCTATTAAGATATTGATTACTTATATAACTTTGTGATTTAATTTACTTCTTTGAGTATCTGTCATTTATCATACAACTTTTATATGTAGAAGGAATACATACAAGATCTCATATTTGTATAAAAGTAAAAAATAATTCAATTTTTCATTGACTTTTTGTAGACAGAATGAGTACCTATAAGATCTCTTATTTGTATAGAATACAAAATCAAATACTACAAGCTTGCTATAAACCTAAACAATAGATCAAGACTCATTAGTGGAAAGTAGCAGTTCCATCGAAGTGAGTTCATTACTTGCACAAGGTGTAAAAAGGACCAATGCTTTTGCACTCACACTACTAGGGATTACAAGCTCTACCATGATGCTTTGGCTAATAAAAGGTGGAGGTGCCCCGACTGGCCTTATGGGAGGTAAATCTTTCTCATTATTTTGGTTGTATATGTATATATTCATGTCTAAATCCACTACAAGTTATGTTGAGTAATGTATATATATGTATTTTTAAAAGATAAACTATGTGTTGATGAAGAAATGGCAAGTTTTAAAATTTGCAAAGGGTGCACAAGAGGCAAAAAAGGCATAATGCATCTCTTGTGTCTGCTTTGGTTGCTATAAGAATCGCTTTGGGGACTATGAGCGTCGCACCTGCATTTATTATACGTAGAATACACAACCCTAATCTCCCTAATCATCACTCTGGCTTAATGATTACGCTGATTTAAAGTTTTATCTTTAAGACTTTATGTCAACTATATGTAAAATCCAGACTGCATGATCATGTTTTTTGATTAACGGCCCGAGTTTGATCTCCACTTTCAATTGAAATCTGGATGCATGTGCCATCTTCCACAGTGTAGTTCACAAATCCCTACAATGATAGCGGCAAGCATCTGCAGAGGCTCTGGGTGTGGAGGTGGTGGATGACAAAGGTCTCTAACTAGTCGTCATTTGTTCAGTCTCTATGGTGGTAAACATTGGAAGCTCTTATCAAAAGTGCTTATTATTGTATGATGGGTGATGATTAAACTTGAAAATTTATGTTTAGAATGTAGGTTTTGGAGAAAAGAAAGAAAACTCTTCGGAATTAATGAGAGAAGAACTAAAGGATAATAGAGGATATATATATGTATACGTATATTCTTTTCCTATCTCAAAAATTTTCTTACAATAATGCCATATATTGTTGAAGTAAGCATATTTATATTTGTAAAACATGTACATATAAAGTATATTTAAAAGAAATTTAAGGTATCCTTAAATTTATTTTTTGATTTATCATAATCCTATATTTTAGAAAATTTTACTAAAATTTAATAGAAACTAGTGATATGCTATTAGTTATTCTAAAAATTTATGTAGGTATTATTTCCTAAAAAGTAATAGTTTATTAAAGAATTGGATATTTTTGCTAATACTCAAAATTCTTGGGTTCGAGAAAAATGAAATACTTCAATTCTTTTTGAGAGATGAAATATAAAATTATTAAATAGATTGGTAGTAAGCCACCACCAATGAATGGTGCATGGTCAAAGATTGTCTCAAGCTTAAAAAATTAGTATATCCTATATAAATGGTAAAAACAAGAAGAAGAAATTTTCTCAAAGTTCTATTGAAGTGACTATAAAGTCATAACTATCTATAAAAACTCTCTGTTATAAAACATCTTATCATTCTTTTATAAAAAATCTTTCTTTTGATGGAACGACTAATATTGTAGTAATATATCTCATTAGTAATTCAATCTAATATGCTTCAACTAAATATATTGGATTCATTTATCATAATTCGTTAAAAAAAGTAAATGGACAATTATATGTCATATTTAAATCAATAGATGTTCAAGATTGTTGGAAGGCTCATAAACAGATATTTGAGCTTCTTTCGATGTTCTTGAGGAATAAAAAAGATTGCAGTTAAAATATGCAATATTATGATCAATTTTAAGAGCATTTTTCTTAAGAATTACAAGAACCAAATTTCCAAGTTTATTGTTTTCCTCATATATAACTTCACCAGCTTTATTTGATGCTCATCAAACTTGAAACATGATATCTTGTTAAACTTAATCTTGTATGGATCAGGAACGAACATATCAAGTTTGTTCTTCTAGTGAAGCTCCCAGTGAGATGTGTAAAGCAAATTGAAGTCATTCAGCTGCAGTAATAATTTTAATTTTATCCATATGGTTAGTAATTATAATAAATAAAACCATCTAAGAAAAACACATCTACAATGGAAAAAGATGTTGGTATGGATGACATAAGGGAAGCCTTATTGAGTAGAAACGAGTACAACATGGTCTTAGGTTCCGTAAGATTTTGTTGGCACAGATAATCTCCAAAACTTCCTTGTTTAAACCTTATGACCTCATATTTAGACTACAAAAAATATTAACATTGAATACCTAGATTTTATATTTGTGTCTGAAGATTAAGAAGAATGGAAAGAAACATATTTTTTTTCTTTCTTCGAATGAATGGAGGTTAAGTGTGTATCATTGACTTTAATCTATAATATATAACTTCAGAGGTTATGTAAGCTTTGGAAAACCAACTTTTCACTATACTTTGTTATTGTACCAGTCAATTGAAGAACATTTTAACTGTAATGGGACGATTAATGACATACAGTTGAGTATTTTATATAGGCCGTGAAAAATGTAGATTTTATTATGCTATAACTTATAAAATTTTTTAACTTACATAAATAATCTATGGATATTTGGAAAGTTGTTTTATTTTTTGAAATCTTTAACAATATGAAATACATAGAGAAGGTAAATAACTTTCCACAATACTTCTTCTTTGCATCAATCAAGAGAACTAATTAATTATTGAAGAACAATTATAATGTGAGAAGAGAATAAACATGTAGGGTTGATTATTTTATGCAGGCTGTGAAAAACTTAAGTTTTATTTTATACTATAACTTATAAAATCTTTTAACTCAAATAAAGAATCATAAACTATTTAAAGTAAATAGAGAATTGTGGCTATTTAAAATATGATTTCTTAAATAAAGAATCCATGGCTATTTGTGACATGATTTTATTATACTTATTGGATATTTTACTTAATTTAAATATAAGCAAGAACAATTATTTTATTAGTTTTATGGCTACCATTATAGTACAAAATAAGTCATTTCAAATAAAATTTACTTTTTAATATAATATTTATGCGGAAGAACTTATTAGCCATTTACTTTGAAAAGTAAGAAATAATTTTATTGAGATATGTTAAAAGTTTATCACACCACAATATATTTTTTTGAATTATAAACAACAAAAGCTAGATCTTCTGGTCTTTTTA
The DNA here is from genome assembly GCF_054855325.1 of Carica papaya. Lineage (NCBI taxonomy): Eukaryota > Viridiplantae > Streptophyta > Magnoliopsida > Brassicales > Caricaceae > Carica > Carica papaya. The sequence continues at coordinate 18,929,607 of NC_142317.1, forward strand.
ATTTGAAAAATCCTCTAACAATTTATATAGTTTTATATATTTTTTTTATTTTTAGAAGATAATTTTTATGGGAATTCAAAATTCTGTATGAAGATAGTGAGTGCTATTAGAACAATGAAGCTCAAAAAAAAAAAAGTGAATTAAGGAAAATAAGATAGATGAAAATAGCCTTGAATATTTTTTACTAACTATTTTTTAATATTGTAATTTTTGTCTCTAGAAGACCAATTTTTGTCTTTAGAAGAAGGTAAATAAATTTGTTGACCACACAAGTATGAAAACATAAATTTTTATTAAACAATTATAGCTAGTTATCTCTCAAAATTCCTCTTTTACATTATTTTCTCATTATCCTCCTAACTTTTTTCTTTTCTTAATACCATAATTATAACCACTTTATATCGCACACTATTATCACATCATCTCAAGTTCCAAAACCATACTCATATAGCAGTTTCCCTCTAATCCATATTTATTCCAAAAATTCACATACTAGAATTTTTCGCAAGTTTCTGGTCAAATCGAGACATCTGTAACCCCTCAGTGGGTATGCCCGATTCTCGATTTGCCCCAATACAATCATTAAGTTAAAGTTATTAAAATTTTAAAGTTTTCTTTGAGATTGCACGGGTGACTCTGTTATCCAATTGGCGGATTAGGATTCCCACTATTACAAAGGGATACACACACAGCCAAAACACACACAAGGGTCATAGCAGTTCGTCGCCAAGTGACCCAGAACACAACACACACCTCAATCACATCTAGAAGAGTTTCCATCCACCCAAGGATAGGGTTCACCACACCATTGAATTTTAGCCATACCAATCTTAAACTGGTTAACTATAAATTTTTTATTCTTCCAAGTTTTTGTTTTGTTTTCCTTTTCTTCCTATTCTAGTTAAGATTAATTTTTTTATTTTTTCTAACAGACTAATTATATTCCCTAGAGACTTTCTTAGTTAATACTCTATATCTCACAATATGAGTAGGTAATCTGTTTTGATGTTTCTTTGGACGTAAATAATTATTAGCTTCAACCTGCTTTATCTATTTTCTAGGCTAGAAGTCCAATAAAATATTCCTCCCCAACACATCTTAATCATCATAATTGAATATCTTTCCAACTAAACCAGAAGCCTACTAAGGCTTAGCCCATTCAGTAATATTTTTAATTCTTCTAATTTATTTCTATTTTAATTTATTTTAATATGTGTAACACCCCATTTCATTCTTATTTCCTTTATTTTCTTCTATTTTGCCCAACTCTTCATTCCTAGCCTATTTAAGGTATACCCAATCAGTATTTAAGTTTCTATTAAAACTACCCTTTTTAAAAAAAAACAATCAAACCTAGAGACTTATTGAGTTAGTCTAACCTAAATTGCTGGAGCTTTCAGATATGGGCCTAACGAGTTGTAAACCCAACCTGCTACCCGCCCCAAAAAAAAAACTCATCTTCTTCCTCTCGACGCCTGGGACATCCATGAAACCTCAATCACTCCTTGTTTCACCAGATTTCAAACTTATCACTCTACATCGTCATATATATAATGCTTTCAAAATTTTTCAATATCTTCATTCTCAAATATTCTTAAAATAACTAATCTCTACACAATACCATAATATTCGTTCAATCAAAAATCAAATCTCTACATTATTTCAAATTTGGGTTTTAAAAGTAATAAATTACTCTTACTTTTCCCTAGATTTTGGGATGAATCTTTTTTTTATCGATTATTTGCATAAAATGAGCTAACAAACTTTATGTCACCTCAGCATTTAGCCTAGGACACCGAACTACCTTCAGGTTTAAGATTAGAATTAATAGAGGTCATCTAAGTTAAAGAATTTACCTTTGGATAGCCGCCGGTACAACGCCCAAAGTGAGCTTACGCAACTACCCCCCTTCCTTCCTTCCTTGGCCATCAGCTCTTAAGTCTCTTAAGGGTTTTTTTGTTGCTAAAATTTTGAGAAACATTTGTTATATTTATAGCCGCTCTAATTAAATTTGAATCATCGAAATTTGAGAAATAGATCATGATCGTTGATTATACAACTTTAAATTTATCAGCAACTTTTCAATATATCATTATGGTCCTTTTTTCTTAATTTATTAAAATTTCAAAAATTTCAAATTTATTTAACAAATTTTACCCATCAACTTCATCAATCATAAAACATCTATATATATATAATTTTTTTTTGGTCATTATAATTCTTCCCCCTATAGTACACCAAACAACTTGAGATACATGGCTTTAAAATCTGATTCTAGTTCCCAAGTAGCTTCGCACTTTGAGTAATTCTGCCATAGTACCTTGACAAAGAAAATAGTTCTTTTGTGAAGCATTCTCTCTTGAGGCTCCATAATACGAACAGGCACTTCCTCATAAGATAAGTATTCTTGAAGTGAGTAAGGCTTGTAGGATAGAACATGTGAAGGATCAAGATTATACTTGCATAACATCGATACATGAAAGATGTTATGAAGTCAAGATAATTTCGGTGGCAATGCTAATGTAATACTCCGCCTATCACTGTGCTAAAATAATTTGAAAACTCTATTTATTTGGGTCGTTAGCTGCCTTAAACTTAAATTAATTTATACTGTTTAACATTTCTCAAGATTCATGATCTTGATCTATTTTTATTTATTTATTTATTATTTTTAATTTTATGTTATCTTAAAATATTTTAAATTATTTTATTTTATTTCTAAGGAAAAATTTAGAAAAAAATAAGAAAACAGCAAAACGAGAGAAAATTTGCTCGTGGGAAAAATCCCAAAGAAAGCAGTTTGCCCGTGCGGGTGCTAGGAACTGTGTGCGCGTGCATGCGCACACAGTGACCGCGGGTGCTGGGCACAACGCGCATGTCCACTCCACACGCTAACACGCATGGGATGTACGTATAACGCACATGTCCCCTCCGCATACAGGCACGCACGGGACGTGCACACAGCATACACGTCCCCCCTGCGCGGAGGCGCAGGGTTAGGACCTGCGTGTGCATCCTGTCACATATAGGCAGGCCGTCCACGCATCACTCCATGCACAAATTGGTGTCGGACAGTGTGTGCGCACTGTTTGTGCAGCAGGCTTGCACGAACAGGCCCTGTGCACTTGGGGCCTGCGCGCACGGTACCTAGTGCGCTAAGGCCCTGTGCGTGCAGCAACAGGCCTGTGCGCCTGCAAGCTAGCCTGCAGTATGCCGATCGAGCACTACCACCTCAGGTTGTGCACCACTGCTACTTTGGGCGGTGCACTATCGCCGTTGGTGGAGGAAAATTTTCTCCCTTGTTTTTTATGCCAAGAATCTTTTTCTCATCTCTCTTCACCGGATTTCACCACTTGGCACGAATCAAACAGTTTCAAAATTTTATAAATTTTCCTTCCCTTTTTCTTCCTCTCGACACTTCCATTTCTTTTATTTTTCAAAGGTTTAAAGAGAGAGAGAGAGAGATAGTAAAATAGTGAGAGAAGAAAAGAAAGAAAGAAAAACGGTGAAGAAGAAAACATTAAGGTTTTGGTAAAGAATCTAATATTACTTTTGACGTCCTAAGGAGTATTTTTAATAAATAAATTTAATATGATTGTTATTTTTTTCTATTTTACATGCCTCTATGTTCAAATGAGTCGAATTGTTCTGATTTTCGAGCGTGCTATATGAATTACTGACACTTGATGAATTTGCATGTAATAAATGTAACATATAGTCCATAATAATAAAAGTAAAAAGAAAAGAAAAGAGAAAAGTAGAATGAAGCCTGCGTGGTCTGAAGTATATATGTATTGACATGCATATTACATCAAGTGTCTCGTTAGGCTTTTTATCTCTGAAGGATATTTATTCCCCTTACCCTTTGAGATATCTGTTTCTCCCTCCCATATCTGGTCTGGAAAGACGTAAAAGGATAGCTGCCAGTGGATGATAGCGTGCCCTCTACGAGAATGGTATCGCACTATCTGTAAGGGTCACTCCTGGCTAAGTAGTGTCGTTACTATAGATATCTGTTAGGACCACTATGATTGGTACGGCTATGGTCATAGATCGTACCATGGTTTGGCCAGCCCAAAGTAGGCTTGAGCAAATTGCCGCATTTGTATCTGATCTGGCCATTCCAATTTGGTAGTTAGAAATCTGCATATGCCCTCTAAGATGGAAGTTTATAACAACTTCGTGAAGCATGACACAAAATATCTGTGCATTTTATGATTTATTTAATTTTCTTTATTATTTGGCATGATATATATATATATTTAATTTTTTGTGCTAACGTACTATTTTGATATTCAAATAAATAGTTTCATTTATTAATGATGAGTTAGATAAATAAGAAAGCTAAATAGTGAGATTAAATAATAAACTTTTGAAATCTTACGATGTTACTTTAATACTATTTTTCTTACTGAGCATATGGAACTCACTCTTTCCATCCCCTTTCTCCTGAGATGAGGAAGAAAATGAGGAACCGCAGGCAGATTTACCCTTGAAAGTCTATGAGGATCTCGTGGATCCATAAGTCCGAGTGCATGACTGTTTCCACACTCTGTTGAATTTCAGTAGCATAATGGAAGAAGTGGCCTTTATGTTTTGTATTTTGTTGCCACATCTGGCCTCAGTGATATATGTATTTGGAACATTATATATATTTGTAAGGAATTTGTTAATGTTTGATTCTACTGCATAAATATTATCATGCACTCGTTATTCTGAATCTGTATCTGACACCCATTTACCTTAATTGGCAACTGGGATGTCACAGCTAACCTTTAAGCAAACACTCCAATTCTTTCCAAAATTTCAAAAGGTCCGATGAAGTGGGGATTTAACTTTCCTCTCTTTTCAAATTTGGTAACACCCTTTAGAGGAGTAACCCTAAGGAATACATGACTACCTACTTCAAATTCCAAGTCCCTTCTTCGAGTGTCTGTAGAACTCTTTTCTCTACTCTGAGCTATTTGGATATTCTTGATATTGATAATCTTCGCCATAGTCTCGTCCACAAAATCAGGACCAATTAATTTTCTCTCCCCTTATTTTTTCCCAACAGATTAGGGACCTACAAGGTCGACAATACAGTGTTTTATAAGGTGCCATGTCGATGCTTGCCTGATAACTGTTATTGTTAGAAAATTCTATTAGTCACAAATGATCATCCCAATGATCTCTAATATTGAAAACATATGCTCTGAGCATATCCTCAAGTGTACGAATGGTTATCTTGGATTGGCCATCAGTTTGAGGATGGAATGATGTATTAAAACATAGCTTGGTTCCCATTGCTTGCTGAAAACTTTCCTAAAACCTAGAAGTGAACCTAAGATTTATGTTTGATACTACTGACACTGAAATCCAATATAATTTAGCTATCTCTTTTATGTATGTCCTGGCCTACTTATCCAAGGGATTAGTCATCTTTATAGCTAAAAAATGTGATGATTTGGTAAGTTAGTCCACAATCACCCTAATAGTGTCATGACCAGCACAGGCCCTGGGCAAACCCACCACAAAGTCCATTACAATATGTTCTCATTTGCATTTTGGTATTGATAGTGGTTGTAATAATGAACTTGGTCTCTGGTATTCTGCCTTAACGTGTTAACAGGTGAGACATTTTGAGACAAAAGTAGTTATATCATTCTTCATACCACTCCACCAAAACTAATGCCTCAAGCTTTGATATATCTTTGTGTTGCCCGAGTGAATAGTGAACTTTGAATTGTGAGCATCACCTAAAATATCTCTCTTTAGTTCTTCAACATTAGGAATACACAATTTGTCTTAGAACTTGAGCAAACCATCATTTAAGACTCTGAATTCTAGCTATAAACCTTGTTTTTTGTCCTTTCTGATGGCTGCTAGAGTTGAATAGGTCAACTGAGCCTCTTTAATTCTTTGAATTAATTCAAGTTGGATTATCAATTTTTGCATATAAGTAACACTTTTTCTGTCTTAGAGTTGTAAACCCTGTATGGCTTCTGCCATTTGCCACTCTGAAATCATTATATGAGCTAACATGGATGTATTTTTTCAACTAAAGGCATTAACCACCACATTATCCTTACCTGGGTGGTACAATATCTTGTAATCATAATCTTTTAGGAACTCCATCCAATGCCTCTAGCGCATGTTGAGATCTTTCTGGGTAAAGATGAACTTCAAACTTTTATAATCAGTAAAATTCTCAAAAGTCTCCCCATATATATAATGACGCCAAATCTTCAAGGCATAGATGATAGCAACAAGCTCCAAGTCATGGGTGGGATAGTTTCATTCATGAGTTTTCAATCGTCTAGATCTATAGGCTATAACTCATCCATGCTGCATTAGCACACAACCCAAATCCTAATCTGAAACATCACTATACACTATGTATCCCCCAGTCCCATTCGGTAGAGTCAATACAGGTGTGGTAGTCAATCATTTCTTAAGCTTTGCAAAGCTCTTTTCATATGCTTCATCCCATTCAAACTTGACATCCTTCTTCATGAGTCGTGATAGGGGAGCTACAAGTTTTGAGAACCCTTTCACAAATCTATGGTAATATCCAGCCAGTCTTAAGAATCCCCTAACTTCCTTGACTGTAGTAGGTTGTTCCCAATTCAGCATCGTTTCAATCTTACGTAGATCTACTAATACTCCATTAGCTGATATTACATATCTCAAAAATATGACTCGATATATTCAAAACTCACACCTACTTAGCTTAGCATACAATTTCTTCTCTTTAAAGACTTGTAAAGCTTGTGTCAAATGTTAATCATGCCCTTCCCAACTATTGGAGTATATTAGAATATCATCAATGAAGACTATAACAATCTAATCTAAAAATGGTCTGAAGATTTTATTCATCAAATCCATAAAAATCGCAGGTGCATTGGTTAGTCCAAACAACATGACTATAAATTCAAAATGTCCATATCTTGTTTAAAAAGCTGTCTTTGGAATGTCTTCATCTTTGACCTTCAATTGATGATATCGCGAACGCAAGTCAATTTTTTAGAACACCTTGGCACCCTAAAGCTGATCAAAGAGATTATCAATTCTAGGAATGGGATATTTATTCTTGATTGTAACCTTATTCTACTCCCTGTAATCAATACAAAACCCAAAATTTTCAAGACAAAAATTTTCAAGGTTAGTCTTTCGGATATTCTGAGGAACTTAGGCTCTGATACCAATTGTAACAACCCAAAATTTCATAAATAATATGGCTATTACTTTTCATTCATGCATATCGAAGTAAGTAATAACATTCATATTTTTTTATAAGGATTGTCATTCTCACAACTAATTCTAATATGCTTCAACTTTAACATATTATAGGGTATTTAAAACTTTTTCCTACTATAATTGAAAGCTTAGAGATCAAATGACGCTTTAAAAATCTGAAAGATCAAATTCATAAAAAAAAACAAGTGTCTCTCTATCATTTATTCCTTTTAGGCAAGATCTCCTTGTTCTGAAAGTTCTTTGGCTTAGTCCTGCACTCTTTGTTCTGAAATTTATAAAAAGGGGGTGGGCCACCACTTTCTCAGTAAGAATAGTTTAGACTCCAATCCAAAGATTAGAGATAATATACTGATCTAAACCATTACCTTTAGCTCTAGCTTACCACGCCCTTCACAACCATATGATTTCCATGTCTTATTACAACTACGTTGATCTCACTAATCATATGGTTTTCACTTACATATACATCATTTCATTCAAAAGATATCCATAGTTTCTCAATCTCAATTACATAATGTTATAATCACATTGATTGCACATATCCACATATAAAGTATCTTTTCTTCCCATATATTTTAAATTATCCATAAGGTATCCATTAAAATGTAACTACATTCTCATAAATTACTTTTGCTTTATTCACAATCTCACAAATGCAATATCATATTCGTATTAATTACATATATCCACACATAAAATACCCTTTCTTGAACACGTATCGCACATATAAATACCTTTTCTTAAACATATATTCATGCATATAACATCTTTCCTTAAGTACGTAGAATATCCTATCTCATGTACACATTCACATAACAACATATTTTTATTATTCACCAACACAACAAATAAAAAAAGCTCATAGACTCATTATCATATCACATAATATCGTTCAGTCACAATCATGGAAGGAGATGAAAATTCACTCTATCAACATGGACCAAATCATAGATTCCACAAGTCATAGTTACGGTCATAGTTATGATTTCACGTTGTCTCTTAGGGACATAGTCATAGTTACAGTCATAGTTACAATTCACATTGTCCCCCAGGGACAAAATCATAGTTACAATCATAGTTACAGTCATAGTTACAGAGTAATAAGCAGTCCATGAGATAAAGTTCATGATCATTCCATACCGATCCGAAACTGTGCATTTACTCACATCACCCCGATAAGAAATCGTTGCTGTTTACCCAATGTATTCTCTAAGATAGTTTATTATAAATTATAATTTTAAACTCCTTACTTTACTAATTTCAATTAATTCTAATAAGAGACCTATTTCTTTATTTCTAAATGTCTAATTGATTCATTCCAAATAATCGAACTCATTCTCTCTTAAAATAATTTAAGTTGTCAAGGATATGTAAAAAGGTTGGTCACATAATTACACTCAATTATTTACTTCATGAAATTCTTTATTCACTCCCTAATTTATACTCATCCAACACTTCGACATTTCTTCATGATAATATTCGCTGTTAATCTTAAATTATTTATACCCATTCTACAACGACTTAAATACTTTATTATTGCTTATCAATCACTAATTCTTAATGCACTTTCCTTGTTTTATTATTTTTTAAATCTTTTTATAATGTCATAGCTTTTATTGCTATCAATACAACCATTTAAATAATACTTACCATTTCAGGAATTTAATAAAAGCTTTGTACTAATTCTCAAGACTTTTGGTCCTTGATATTTATTTTTGTTTACACAACCTATTACTATTCATTCACAATATGAGTAGGTGATCTATTTGGATATTTCTTTGGATGCAAATAATTATTAGCTACAACCTACTTTATTTGTTTTCTAGGCTAGAAGTCCAATAAAATATTCCTCCCTAGCCCATCTTAATCATCAGAACTGAATACCCTTTCAACAAAACTAAAAGCCCACTAAGTCTAAGCCCATTTGGTAATATTTTAAAATATTTTGATTTATTTTTGTTTTAATTTATTTTAATATGTGTAACAGCTCATTTCATTCTTATTTCCCTTTTTTTCTTTAAGTTGGCCCAACTCTTCCTTCCCAACCCATTTAAGGTATGTCGAATAATAATTTAAGTTTCTATTACGACTATCTTTTTTCTATAAAAAAAATCAAACCAAGAGGCCTGCTGGGCTTGCTCTGACCCAAATTACTAGAACTTTTAGATCTAGGCCTAACGGTTTGAAGACCCAACCTAGTACCCACCCCAAGAAAAAACTCATCTTCTTCCTCCTGATGCCTGAGACATCTAGGAAACCTCCATCGCTCCTTGTTTCACCATATTTCAAACTTTTCACACTACACCATTATATACATAATGCTTTCCAAAATTTTCAATATCTTCATTCTCAAATATTCTTAAAATAACTAATCTCTCCACAATACCATAATATTCAGTCAGTCAAAAAATCAAATCACTAGATTATTTGAAATCTGGGAATTTAGAGTAATAAACTACTCTTACTTTTCCTTAGATTTTGGAACGAACGATGATTGTGGTGCGATGAATCTTTCTTTTATTAGTTATCTACATAAAATGAGCTGACAAACTTTACATTACCTCAGCATTTAGCCTAGGACACCGAACTACCTTCAGGTTTAAGATTAGAATTAATAGAAGTCATCTAAGTCAAAGAATTTACCTTTGGATGGCCACCGGTATGACGCCCAAAGTGAGCTTGTGCAACTACCCCCCCTCCTTCCTTCCTTGGCCAATGACTCCTAATTCTCTTAGGGGTTTTTTTGTTGCTAAAATTTTAAAAAAATCCTAGTTATATTTATAGCCTCTCTAATTAAATCTAAACTATTTAAATTTGAGGAATAAATCATGGCCAATGATTATACAACTTTAAATTTCTCAGAAACTTTTCAATTGAGTTCCTATGGTCCATTTTTCTTAATTTATTAAAAGTTCCAATAATGTCCTTAGTATATTTAATCAAATCTATGTCGGGTTTGGGTGTGCGACTTGTTTTATGATATTTTATGGTGGTGTGAGGTGGTTTGGTAGTGGCACTCCAGTTTCGATACTACAGCGACGATGCATGGTGAACTAGGGACATGCGTGTGGTGGCATGTGGTGATTTCGCTGACCGGGATCATGTGTCTATGGAAAAATCTAGATCTGCTTTTGTATTTTAATTATTTCCATAAGTGTTCGTCATCTAACCAATGTATTTTCTCTTTGCAAAAGAGGGAATTATCTAAATACTTCCATATTTAGAGGAGAGTGTAGATATGACCCAATAAGGATTCTGACATTTTTTTCCGATTCAACTATAGTTAAGGGATTGGGTTAGTCTCATTCATAGGCCTCCATGTTTTTATAAAATTTTATTTTCTATTAAGATGAATTGTTTACAGACCTTTCAAATTATTTAAGTTTTCTAACATGATTTTTGCGAACTAATCATGTGTGTGTGCAATTGCATATGATTGGAGATCTATATTATGTTGTGTATTATTTATGTTTATGTGTGCATATTGTCACTAGGGTGTATATGCAGATTTTGTGCCACCTAGTTACTGAGTTGTCATGATGCATATATATATATATTTAATTGTATGTTGTATGATGTATTTATATATATTATTAGTGGATATGAGTGAATAACTTGTATGTGCATGCTGTGGAATACATATATGCCTCGTGTAAATATGAAGTATACCTATGTTGTATGTGTTATGTGTATATATATATATTTATTTAAGTCGAGAACCATGCATATAAGTTGTATATATTATAGTTATTGTGTAGGCATGTTTATGTATAACACATATGATGTAGGTGCATGTATGAGTAGGTCATCTAATGATGGATTTGATTAGTAAAAGGATAACATAAGGATATTTAAAAGACAAGGAAATATGTTTAACCAATATCAACAGGGGGTTTGGGGGGGGGGGGGGGTGTGTAGCCATTTTGGCAAGTGAAGTGTGGTGAAACCTACCTGTGGATATGACTTCAGCCAGACGTGGTTGGGAAGTCCCATACATAATCGTTCCATATTTGGGTGTATGTGGAAAGTGATTAGTGATACCCAATGCATAATCATTCTGCGTTCGGGTGTATTGGGAAAGTGAAAAGTGAAAGGGAAAATAAAAAGTGAAACGTGATATGTGATGTATCCATGTGGTAGAGGGGATCCTTAATACCCTCGTTGATGCCAGCGAAAATGGCATCGTATGATAAAACTCTTAAAAACAAAAAAATAAAAATTATAAACCTCAATAAAAATGTAACTAAGAATGATAAAGTGATAAGTGAACAATGTAAAGTGAAAACAATATTGATATATGCAATGATAAGTAATTCAGAGACAAGTGCAAGTGATTATTAGAAAGTGTAAGTGCAAGTGTTATGAAACCAATGAACAAACTCTCATATGGAGTCTTGACCGCATACACACTATAAAATGATGAAAAATCCTAACAACATAACCTCGTGCAACAATTTAAAATAGAAATTACATCCCGTATCTCTTTAAATTGAATATTTAAAATCTATGAAGTTGGTCTAACATTCGAAATAAATACTTGCAATAAACAAAACAAAAAATTGTAAGTCTTACTAAAGCAAGATAAATAGATCCACTAGGATTCCCCTTCACTACTCAGGAGAGGAATTTTAGGTGTCTTGATCTGAAAAAAAATGAATAATAAATAGGGTGAGCTAACGAGCTTAGTAAGTGGGTAAGTACAATCAAATGATAAAATAACCTCATTTAAGTTTATATAAAACATAAAACATCTGACGGGAGAGATTTTAAAATACATTTCATTCTTTCCTTAAAAATACGTGATGCCGAGATTATACTTGTTAGTCAGATCTACTTGTCATCTTATTCATGAATTAATTACCATCTATTTAGAATTTTTCACATAACAAACAATTATAATTCCAATTCACTTTTCCCTATCCCCATGGTTTCAACACACTGTAATTCCTCACCGATTTCTTGTTTACATTATTCATATATTACGATCCATTCTTCACTCATTATGACACAACATGTCACTACATCATATTGCAATTTTTCAAATCATTCATCCTTTAATGGCCTAAACACTTCATTGAACATTACATCTCAATTGTGTTCTATACCATATTCTTGATACTTAGTTTTAGGTTCATTTTTATTCATTTTTTGTTTTATTAACAAATAGTTTCATTGTGCGATGTCATTTCTGCCAGCATCAATGAGGGCACTAAGGATCTCCTCTACCACAATGATATATCACATCACTTTATTACTTTCACTTTCCTAATGCACCTAAACATGAAATAATTATGTATTGAGAATCACTTATCACTTTCCACATACACCTAAACACGGGACGGATATGTACGAGACTTCCCAACCACATATGGCTGAGGATATATCCATGGGTAGGGTTCACCACACTTCACTTGCTAAATTAGCTACGTTCACACATTACCCTCCTTGATACTGGTTAAATAGATTTTTAAATCTTTTATGATTCTTTCTCACTTCTATTACTTCCTTATTAAGGTTGCTACTCTAGGATCAATTTACTCCTATGGTTTACTACTAACTTGTTTTGCCTTTCATAACTTGATTTTCTTTATTTTCGATATCTCTAATCTAATTCAAATCTACTATGTTACTCAAATATTTCTAACTCTACTCACTAACCATATTTAAATCCCCTAATTCATACTTAACTTTTGTTATCATATTTACTCATAACTCTAATTACATTGTAAATTTATTTCCTTCTCAACATATCTTCTTTTAATATTCATTCCTAATTTAATTTAAAATATAATGAAGCGATAAAATAATACACAAAAACCTTAAGAACATTGCATAATAAAACATAAAAAATATAAAGAATAATTTTAACAAAACATTAAAAGAATTTATAAATTAAAGTTGAAGGTCCTGTCGGCATCCTGCACCAATTTGTTAATTCAGATAAAACAAATTCTATTTGCCTGGTATCTATTTTTATAAGCAAATTCTATTAGTGGCAAATGATTATTCCAAGATCCACCAAAGTCTAAAACACATGCTTGTAGCATATCCTCCTATATGCGAATGGTTCTCTCTGATTATCCATCTGTTTGAAGATGAAAAGCAGTGTTGAAGGATAACTAACTGCCCATGGCTTACTGAAAACTTGTCCAAAACCTGGAGGTAAATCTAGGATCTCTATTAGACACCATTGAAACCAGAATCCCATTTAGTCTACAATCTCATGGATATAAGTTCTAGTTAACTTGTCTAAAGAGTCTATCATTTTCACTACCAGGAAGTGGGAGGACTTAGTTAACGTATCCACAATCACCCAGATAGCATTATGGCATGCCTGAGACCTTGGCAATCCAATCACGAAGTCCATAGTGATATGTTCTTATTTCCACTCGAGAATTGGCAAAGGTTGGAGGGGTCCACAGGATACTATTATTCTACTTTCACCTGTTGACAAGTAAGGCATTTGGAAACATACTCAGCAATGTCTTTTTTTCATACCATTCCACCAAAACCAGAATATCAAATTCTGATACATTTAAATAGTACCTGGATGTATGGAAAATTTAGAGCAATGAGCCTTAATCAAAATACCTTTCTTTAGTTCATCATTATTGAGAACACACATCCTGTCATTAAATCTGAGTAACCCATCATCTGATACTCTGAACTCTGGCTTCAAACCTTGCTCTTTATCCTTCCTAATGGCCAATAATTGGGAGTTAGTCTACTGGGCATCTCTGATCTATTGAAGTATTGTAGGTTGGACACTAAAATTGGCTAAATAAACACCTTTAGCCTAATCATAAAGTTGAATTTCCTGCATTTCCTATAATAGCTTCCACTTAGAAACCATCATGGAAGCCAGTGTACCTACATTCTTTCTACTAAGTGCATCAGCTACTACATTACTCTTGCCTAGATGATATAAGATCTTACACTCATAATCTTTTATGAGTTCCATCCATCGACTCTAGCACATGTTAAGATCCTTCTAAGTAAAAATATATTTCAAACTTTTATAGTCAGTATAAATCTCGAATGTCTCACCACACAAATAATGACGCTAGAGTTTCAAGGCATAAATAATTGCAGTAAGCTCCAAGTCATGAGTGGGTTACTTTTGTTCATGTATCTTCAATTATCTTGACCCATAAGTTATGACTCGTCCATGTTGCATCAGTACACATCCTAATTCCTGATAAGAAGCATCACTGTATATTGTATTTCAACTAACTCCATTCCGTAGAGCCAATACAGGCATAGTAGTTAACCGTGTCTTGAGCTTTCTGAAACTTCTCTCACATGTTTTATCTCATTCAATTTGACATCCTTCTTTGTAAGCTGAGTAAGAGGAGCTACAATTTTAGAGAATCCCTTCACAAATAAGTGGTAATACCCAACTAATTCTAAAAATCCTCTGATATCCTTAATTGTTGTAGTTTTTCCCAATTTAACACGGTCTCAATTTTGTAGGGATCCACTAACACACCATCTTTTGATAATACATGTCCCAAAAAGGCAACTTGATCAAGTAAAAAACTACACTTACTTAACTTTGCATACAACTTCTTTTCTCTTAGAACCTGCAAAACTTGAGCCAGATACAAAACATGTTCCTCTTTGCTCTTAGAGTAGAGGAAGATGTCATCAATGAAGAGTATGACAAATTGATCCAAAATTTTTTCTGAAGAGCTTATTCATCAAGTCCATGAAGATTGCAGGTATATTTGTTAACCCAAACGGTATGAGAAGAAATTCATAATGCCCGTACCTACTCCAAAAAGCTCTCTTCAAAATGTCTTCAGATTTTATCTTTATCTAATGATACCTCGAAGGTAGGTCATTCTTAGAAAGGACCGGTGCACCCTGTAAATGGCTAAAGTGATCATCAATTCTAGGGAAAGGGTACTTATTCTTGATTGTAACTCTATTTAGCTCCCTATAATCTATGCACAATCTCAATGTCTCGTCATTCTTCTTTGCAAATGTGACTGGAGAACCCTAAAGGGACACAATATACTAGATGAAACCCTTATCCAAAAGTTCTTGAACTTGCTTCCTCAACCCCTTTATTGCAATTCGACACATCCTGTATGGGGCCAATGAAATCGGTTGAGTACCTAGCTGAAGATCGATGGCGAATTCCACTTCTTGATCTACAATCAATCCTGCTAGGTCATTAGGGAAGACATCCAAGAATTTCGTAATTGCTCGAATTTCAGTTCCTTTACTTGTCTTGCCTAATACATATTAAGATCGTTAAATCACATCACATAAATTAAAATTAATAGATTATTTTCTTTATATAATATATTTTTTAAAATTATAAGAAACAAAAACTCAACTTTCTAGTCTTCTTAATTTAAAAAATCCGATAACAATTTATTTAATTTTACAATATTTTTTCAATTTTTAGAAGACGGTGAGTGCTATTGGAACAATAAAGCTTAAAAAGAAAAGTGAAAGAAGGAAAATGAGATAGATGGAATAACTTTGAATATTTTTTGCTAACTATTTTTTAATTTTGCAATTTTTGTATTTAGAAGACCAATTTAATAATAACGATTAACCAAGTCTACCTTCTTCATATTTCTTTACCATACTATACATATATATATGTATAGTGATTACCTTAGTAATTGATTATAATTAGATAATTAAGTATTAAGTGCTTCAAAATACAAATAAATATGTCAATCATATATGTATGAGACCATAAATTTTTGTTAAAAAATTACAAAAACAAAATTTAGAGGATCACAATCACTTAATAATTTTTTATTTCAAATTAGTGATTTAAGAATAAAAAATACGTAACAAAAATGAGTTAATCTTTTAACTGTAGTAAAGTTGAATTTATTTTTTTGATTTTATCATAATAGTTTATTAAACAACAGAATATTTTTCCTAATATTCAAAAGTCTAGGCTTCGCGAAAAATGTAATCCTTAATTCTTTTTTTTTTTTTGTTAAATATGAATGCTTGATCAAAATACTAAATTTTTTATTCCATCCCTAAATTCTTATTGTTTCTTTTCATAGATTCCATGGTTTTTCTTAATTAATGAGATTCATTTGTTTGTTTCTTTTGAAAAATTTACTATATTTTACAATAATGTGATTAGTTATTTTAATGCAATATTTTGGTTTAAATCATATATTTGTATACCAATATATAAAAATTAGTTAAAATATAATATCGAAAACATGATCTAATAGTTATTGAAAATTGTAAAATACCATTTAACATCCTACATCATCTAATATAAAAAATATAAGTCGATAATGAAAATATTTTAAACTGTAAACTAAAGATTTACATGGTCACAATATTTAGCACCTTATGAGCTTTTAAAATGATTGCATACTCATACAAACTTTACTTTGTAATATTAACTTAACTTATTAATGGTCTTATAAGTTTAATTAATGTGATACATTTGTAAGTTTTATGAGTAAGTTTTAACTTATTGTTGACCTTGTACGAAATTTTAAAAAATAATTATACATTAAAAAAATTATTCCACCACATGATCTATTAGAGCTTTAAAATAAAAAATTCATCCTCCATGGAAGAATTTTTATTCAAGTAATCAATTTATTCTCTCTTCCTCTAAGCTCACAGTCAACATTTTTTTCCCCTTACATTACGTTGTCTCTTCATTTTCACCTCAATTTTTAGCCTCAATTTTTTTTCTCATATTATGTATAAATGAATGTATAAATATATATAAGATGAAATTATCAATTAATATTAAGTAGGTGGGATTGGTGGCATAGAGACGCAATTAGTAAGTCAATGTGTATTATTCAAAAATATTAAGTCTTGTGATAAAATAAATTGTTATTAAGATACTGATTACTTTTATAACTTTGTGACTTAGTTTACTTATTTAAGTGTCTGTCATTTCTTAAAAAACTTTTATAGGTATAACGAATATGTACAAGATCTCCTATTTATATAGAAGTAGAAAATCATTCAAATTTTCATTTGTCCCATGACTTTTATGGGCAGAAAGAATACCTATAAGATCTCCTCTTTGTATAGAAGTACAAAATCAAATACTAAAGGTTGTTGTAAACATAAACAACATATCAAGGCTTATTAGTGGAAAGTAGTAGTTCTATCGGGGCAAATTCATTACCTGCACAAGGTATAAAAAGGACCAACTCTTCCACCTCTGCACTACTAGGATTACAGGATCTACCATAATGCGTTGATTAATAAAAGGTGGAGGTACAAATCCACTACATATCATGTTGAGTAATGATATATATATGTGTATATTTCTAAAAGATATATATATATGTGTATTTTTTTTTATCTCAAAAATTCTCTAACAACAATGTTATATATTGTTTACGTAAGCAAATTTATATTTGTAAAATATGTGCATATAAAGTATAAACTAGTGATATGATATTGGCTTTCTTTTAAATATATGCAGATATTATTTTATTATAAATAATGGTTTATTGAAGAATTGGATACTTTTCCTAATATTCAAAATTCTTGCAATCTAAAAAAATTAGATACTTAAATTCTTTTTGAGAGATAATATTAAATAGATTGGTGGTAAGACACCACAAAAAATGACGCTTGGTCAAAGATTGCAAACTAAAAATTTAGTGTATCCTATATAAATGGTAAAATAATCAAAAAAAATTTTCTCAAAATTCTATTGAGGTGACTATAAAGTCTTAACTATCACTAAAGCCTATCTCTGTTATACAACATCTTATCACTCTTTTAAAAAAATCTCTCTTTTGGTGGGATGACAAATATTAAAGTAATATATCTAATTAGTAATTCAATCTAATATGCTTAAACTAAGTCTATTGGATTCATTTATCCGTTAAAAAAATAGTAAATAGAATATTATATATAAAATTTAAATCAACAGATGATCAGTATTGTTGGAAGGCTCATAAATAGATATTCGATCTTGTTTCGATGCTCTCGAGGAATAGAAAAGCTTGCAATAATAATATGTAACATTATGATAAATTATAAGAGCATTTTTCTTAGGAGTTGCAAGAACCAAATTCCCAAGTTGATTGTTTTCCTCAAAAAAAGCTTCACCAGCTTTGTTTCATGCTTCTCAAACTTGTAACCTGATATCTTGTTAACAAGATAAAGAACCAATATATCAAATTTGTTCTTCTAGTAAAGCTCCAGTGAG
Organism: Carica papaya; assembly: GCF_054855325.1. Classification (NCBI taxonomy): domain Eukaryota; kingdom Viridiplantae; phylum Streptophyta; class Magnoliopsida; order Brassicales; family Caricaceae; genus Carica; species Carica papaya. Next base: position 18,948,028 of record NC_142317.1, read on the forward strand.
ATGTGTGAAGGAAATTGAAAACAATCCAAGAAAAGCACATTTACAATAAAAATAGTGGAAAAGGATTTTGGTATGGATGTCACAAGTGAAGCCTTACCAAGTGGGAATGAGTGCAACATGGTCTTGGATCCCCTAAGATTTTGCTAGTACAGATCTTCTCTAAAGCATCCTCCTTTACAGCTTATGACTTGAGATTTAGATTGTAGAAAATACTAACATCGAACATCTAAATTTTATATTTGTTCCTGAAGATTAAGAAGAATGGAAAGAAACTTTTTCTTTCTTTCTTCGAATGAATGGAGGTTAAGTGCATACTCTTGAGTTTAATCTATAATAAATAACTTGAGAGGTTATGTAGGCTTTGGAAAACTAACTTTTCTCTACACTTCTTCGAATTGTGATGGGAGGATAAATGACATCGATTGATTATTTTTTATAGGCTGTGAAAATTATAGATTTTATTATTCTATAACTTAGAAAATCTTTAAAATAAAATAAAGAGTTTATGGCTACTTGGAAAGTGGTTTCATTTTTTGAAATCTTTAACTTAAATGAAATCAATCACTATTTGAGACACGATTTCATTATATTTATGTGATATCTATCTTAATATATATAAAATATTTAAAAACATTGATTTAATTAATCTTATGATCACAAACTGTATTAAAATTATCTTTTGAATTTTAATCTATGCACTTAAAATTAATTTTATGGTCGCCAACTATATTAAAATTAACTTTTTAATTTTAATCCACGTGCTAAAAATTAATTTTATGGTCACCAACTGTATTAAAATTAACTTTTAAATTTTAATCCATGCACTAAAAAACTTATTCACCATTTATTTTTTTAAAAATTAAAAAAAGATAATTCTATTGAGATAATGATAGAAGTTTGTCACCACGCAGAAGGTAAAAAGCCTTGTTACATAAAATTGTCAACTGTACTTTACAATAATGCGATTAATTATTTTAATGCAATATCTATATTTTAAATTATGTATTTATATACCAATATATAAAGATTGCTTAGCAATTAACCTTAAAAACTTGATCTAATTGTTAACAAAAATTTTGAAATACTTTATGTAACACCCCAAGTGTTATTATTATTTTTTTTATTTTTTTATTTTGTAATTAATTTAATTTGATTTAATTTAGCCTAATTTTATGAAAATAAAAATAATAATAATGATAAAATTGGGTAAAAATATTATTTGAATTTAATTGAAATTGATTTTGGAAAAAAGGGGTGAAAGTTTGGATTCTGGGGGTATTTTTGAAAAGAAAATCGGAAACCGGGGGTCAAAACACAATTTAAAAAAGTTATGTCACATCAGCACCACGTCAGCAACCATGTCAGCGGCCCGGTCAGCAGCCCCGGCCAGCCAGGACGCGCCGCGTGGCAAGGAAACACTGACCAGGGGACGAGCGATGTGGGCGATCCGCGTGCGCGCAATCGGACGGCCCAGATCCGTTCCCGCGCGCATGGACGACCTAGATCAAACATGTGCACGGACGGCCCAGATTCACGTGCACGGACGGCCCAGATTCAATCAGGCACGGAGGGCCTAGATTGCATCGCGATCGACGGCCCAGATTTAATCACAATTAAATCGCGATCGAACGGTCCAGATTTAATCTTGATGAACGGCTGAGATTAAAAGGAAAAGAGTATAAATAACCCCACCCACACCTGACCAGAAAACCCTAGCCGCCAGTGCCTCGTCGGAGAAGAAGAACCAGACACCGGAGGAGCCAGCCGCCGCCACCCGCCGCCGCACCGGGGAAGTTTCCGACTGCCGATCGAGGTAAATTTTCTCCTCCCTGCTCATTTTTTGATGCTGAGTCCACCTATGGCAAAATCGGAGCCAAACCACCAGCCTAACGGCCGAAAAACCCAGCCGAAATTCAGCAGCGCCGCCGCGCCCCTCCTGGATTTTTGCCTCCGATGAAGCCTTTTCCGGCCTCCGTTTGATGCAAATTTTATACCACCGTGATCACCGTTGTTTTCTCTACAAGTTAATCGAAGCCAAACATCAAAATGCGACTCATGCCGGAGGAGCCGCTGCACCCGAGAGCACCGCCGCCGTTGAGTTTCAGTTTTTCGTGATTTTTCATCCCACCGAGGCCCTAGGATTGTTTTATCGCAGGGACCAATGCAAGCATGGTTGAATTTGGCCGAAAACGGTCGAATACGACCAACCCGAGGCGAATCGCCGCCACGCCGTCGCCGGAGCACGACAGAGCTGCCGTGCCGGAATTGCGATATTGGCCGAAAGGGGCCCTAGGTCTAATTTGGGATTTTTTGGGACACGTGCAGGTACCAGTAGTGCGTTTCAGCCTATAGGCGCACTGTAGAGTCAAATTCAGACCCCGAAACAGGTAAGGACCTTTCACCCTATTTCCTATCACGGTATTGAAGTCAAATAAATAATTAAACTGTACTGTGTGACTTTATAGATGTATAATTGATTAAGGTTGCTAATGGAGCCTGAGTCTGATACTGGGTTGGTCTGTTATTGTTTGATTTAATTTTCAGTATTAAATGCAGCATGATGTTTGATATAATTATATTATGGTCTCGTATGCATGAATTATGGTTTTTTTTATTATGGTTGGTATTATGCTTAACCCGATACTATGTTGTCTTGTTTGGTGTCTATTACTGGTTTACATGTTGTGTGTGTTTGGATGATTGAAACCAAGAAAAAGGGCAAAAATGTTATGTGAATTGATAAATGGATAATGTGGACAGCCTGACTAGATATCCTGGGAGATGGTGGACGGACTGGGTCCATAGGGAACCTACCGGGAACATGGTCTCTCATACCGGATGGGGTATGGAGACCTTATGTGTTTTGGCGCCCATACTGGACGGGGTATGTGGACGGCCCGTTTCACCCTCATACCGGACGGGGTATTGAGGTTCATGGTTTTGGCGCCCATACCGGACGGGGTATGGGGACGGCCCTGGAATCAGGTTGTAAATGTTAATGGTTCACGTGTAGCGGGGACCCCCTATAGATCCCCAGGGATACTAGTAGGCTGGTAAAAGAGGAAATCTGTTTTCTGATGATTGAAATGTAAAGGTATGATATGTGTTATGTTATAAAGTGTGTATGATTTCATGATATTATAAGGTTATTGTTTTCATATGTTGTTTTCATGGATCTCACCGAGGTAAGTGGACAGTAAAGGTTTTTATGTTAATAAACGAATTTGTTATAAATTATGCTCCATTAGTAATTTTTGTTTTCTACCCACCTTTATTTCCGTGACGGTGAGATAGTGTGATGTCTTTACTGGGCTGGTATAGCTCATTCCTTATTTAACCATTTCAGATCAGGAAGACATTGTTCCCGAGCCCGTTCCGCAGGAAGACGGCGAAGGGGACGCCTAAAGACTTCATAGTTATATTTATAGTTCATATCTCGAGTATCTCTTTTAGTTAGTTTGTTCTTTCATGTTTTGAGTACGTTTTGGTTATTGTGTAAGGGATGTTAATCAAAATTTTTATTACACTTCCGCATTTGACATTTTTAATACATATATCTAATTTAAATTTCCGGGGCCGTTACACTTTATAGCATCCTACTCAAAGTATAGTATAATATAAAATCATAAGTTGATAACGATAACAATGTAAAATACATAGAGATGGTAACTAACTTTTTATGATACTTCTTTTTTGCATCAATCAAGGAGATTAACTAATTATTGAAGAACAATTACAATGTGAGAAAAGAATAAATGAGTAGGGTTGACTATTTTGTGTAGGATATGAAAAACTTAAGCCTTATTTTATATTATAACTTATGAAATTTTTGAACTCAAATTAAGAATCATAAACTATTTAAAATAAACAAAAAATTGTAGCTACTCAAAATATTATTTCTTAAATAAAGAATCCATGGCTATTGGGGACTTAATATTATTATACTCATTAGATATTTTACTTAATTTATATAAAATTCTTATGAAGATTGATTTTGTTAGTTCTATGGCTGTCATTATAGTAAAAATGAGTCCCTTCAAATAAAATTTACTTTTGAATTTAATCTTTGTGCGAAAGAACAAATTAGCCATTTACTTTGAAAAGTAAAAAACAATTTTTTTAAGATAATTCTAAAAATTTATATAGTTTTACAACATTTTTTTCAATTTCTAGAAGATGAGTTTTATGAGAATTCAAAATTCTGGATGAAGATGGTGAGTACTAGTGGAACAATGAAGCTCAAAAGGAAAAGTGAAGGAAGGAAAATGAGATAGATGGAAATAACTTTGAATATTTTTTGCTAACTATTTTTTAATTTTGTAATTTTTATCTTTTGAAGACCAATTTAATAATAACGGTTACCAAGTCTTTCTCTTCATATTTTTTTATTATATTGTACATAAATATATATGTATAGTTATTACTTTATTAATATTAGATAATTAAGTGTTAAGTGCTTCAGAATATAAATAAAATTGTCGATAATGGAAGTATGACACCATATATTTTGGTTAAAAAATTATATAAACAAAATTTAGAGGATCACAATCACTTAATAATTTTTTTATTTCAAATTAGTGATTTAAGAATAAAAAATACGTAATACAAAATTAGCTAATTTTTTAAATTCAAAGCTAAAGATGTTTCACATTTTCTACATACACATATGGTATACAAAAAAAACTGTGGTAAAATTGAATTTATTTTCTTGATTTTGATATAATACTATCATATAAGAGAACTTCATCAAAATCCTTACTTGATATCAAGATTTTGATTGGATAGAAATTTGTTATAAGCAACTAGATTTTTTTATCTTCAAATGCATTTGTTATTTTCTGAGAATCAATTGTTTATTAAAAATTTGGATATTTTTCCTAATATTCAAATGTCACTTCATGAAAAATGTGATCATTAATTTTTTTTTGTTAAGTACGAATGCTTGATCAACATGCTAAATTTTTTATTTCATCCTTAAATTCTTTTTGTTTGTTTTCATTGATTGTGTGATTTTTATTAATTAATGTGAAACATTTGTTTGTTTCTTTTCAAAAATTTAGTATACGATACAATAATGTAATTAGTTTTTTTGTAACACCCACAATTTCTTTGTTTTTTGGGAATTAAAAATTAATAAATATAAATTTTTATGATTTTATTATTTTATTTTGTATTATTATATTTTGTTTTATTTAATTTAGAGTAAAAAATTTGGGGTGAAAATTTGGGTTATGGGGTTATTTTTGAAAGAAAAATCGAAAAACAGGGGGGCCAAAATATAATTTTGAAAAGTTTCGCCATGTCAGACGCTGAGTCAGCAGCCCTTGCCAACCAGGACGTGCCAAGTGGCAGAGACGCTGACGCGAGATGCCACGCGGAGGGGCCACGTGGGCGATCCGCGTGCGCTTAATCGAATGGTTGAGGTTCGTTCCCGTGCGCACAGACGGCCTGGATGCGCTCCCTCCCAAACAAAATCGGATGGCCAGATATAAAAGCGATCAAACGGCCCAGTGTGAATCGTGATGGACGGCCCAGATTGGATCGCGATGAACGACCCAATTCACTCCCTATTTAATCATGATCGGACGGTCCAAATCAAATACGATGGACGTCCCAGATAAAAAATGCATGGGTATAAATAACCCCCATGCACACCAAACATTAACCCTAGTCGCCAGAACCACTCGTCGGAGAAGATGACCCAGCCGCCGAGGAGCCGACCACCGCCACCTGCCGCCGCACCGAAACCCTTTTCGATTGTTAAAAAAGGTAAAAAACTTCTCTTTTTGCACGAAATTCAATTTTAAGCTCACCCATGTCTAAATCGGAGTGAAAGGACCGACCAATTGCCTAAAAAACACAGATGAAGCCTAACGGAGCCGCCGCGGGGAATTTTACAAACGGCCTCCGATGAGACCCTTCCCGATTCCCGTTTTGCGTAATTTTTTCACCGTTGTGATCACCGTTTTCTTCTCTATAGATTGACTGAAGTGAAACACTCAATCGTAACGTGAGCCAGAGGAACCGCCGTACTAGAGAGCCCCACCGCTAGTGAGTTTTGGTTTTTCGTATTTTTTGTGTCCACCGAGGCCCTTCAGCGTGTGTGCTCGCAGGAATCGATATAAAATTGGCTGAATTCGATCAAAAACAGCCGACCCGAGTTGGACCACCACTGTGGGCAACAACACCATCACCGGAGCACGATGGAGCCGCCGTGCCAGATTTCTAAAATTGGCTGAGTGGGGCTTGGGACTGATTTTGGGTTTATTTAGAATATTTGTAGGTACTATAGGTGCGTTTCAGTTCCTAGAAAAAAATTTAGGGAACCTAGGGATCGCCCGTAGGTGCAGTAAACCATTTAGCTTTTCGGCGTCAAATCGAGTAAGGATCCCTCACCCTATTCACTATCATAGAATTGAAGTTTAATTATAAATAATAATGTGGTATTTTTTACGATTTTAGTAAACATGTGTAATTAATTACGGGTTTCTAATGGAGCCAGAACTGGAAATTATCTACTACTGTTTGTTGATTGATTTTACAATTTATATGCATGATGGTATTGGATTTATTTTATGGCCTTGAACGCATGTATGTTTAATTGATGTGTTTACTACTGAATTGAGAAAAGGATAATGTTAAACGGTAAGGAAATTGTGTGATTTAAATTAATAGATGAGATGACAGTCTTACTGGATATCCTGAGAGATGGTGGACGGACCGGGTACATAGGGAAGCCTACCGTGGACGTTGTCTCATACCGGACGGGGTATGGAGACCTGATAATTTGGCGCCCATACCGGATGGGGTATTTAGGTTTAATGTTTTGGTGCTCATACCGGACAGGGTATGGGGACGACCCTATAATTTAGATTATTAAAGGAAAGGGTTCACGTGTAGCGGGGCCACCCCTTTGAACCCCCATAGATACTAGTAGGCTGGTGAATTGAGAATGATTATGATTTAGTTTATTGTTAATGGATATGAATTTATGATATGTTCTATGTTGCTAATTATTCATGAAGTTATGATCTGTATGGTATTATTGTCTCTATAGGTTGTTTTCATAAATTCCACTATGGTAAGTGAACGGCAAATGATTTTATGATTGATAAACGAATTTGCTAAATTTAGTGCTCCATTAGTTGTTTTGATTTTATACCAACCTTTACTTCTGTGCTGGTGATATAGTGTGATATCCTTATTGGGTTAGTGTAGCTCATCCCTTATTTAACCATTTCAGATCAAGAAGACCACGTTTTAGAGCTCGATCCACAAGAAGAGTGCGAGTAGATGCTAGATATTTTCTATTTTTCATTTGTTTCCTTCTTTCTCGTGTTTCTTTCAAAGAATTAATTTCGTAATGCTGTTAAGTACTTTTAAGTTATTGTGTAAGTAATGTAAACCTTAACCTTTTATTTTGCTTCCGCACTTAAGTTATTTTATATTCCCTTTTGGATTTCTGGGGTCGTTACATTTTTCATGCAATATTTTACTTTAAATCATATATTTATATACCAATATATAAAAATAGGTAAAAATTTAATATCAAAACATGATCTAATTGTTAATGAAAATTCTAAAATACCTTTTAACATCCTACACAGTGTAATATAAAAAATATAAGTCGATAATTATAACATTTTAAATTGTAAACTAAAGGTTTATGTGGTCACAACATTTAGCATCTTTTGAGCCTTTTAAATGATTGTATATAAACTTTACTTTGTAATATTAACTTATTACTGATTTTGTAAGTTTAATTAATGTGATATATTTATAAGTTTTATGAGTTAGTTTTAATTTATTATTGACCTCGTACAAAATTTTAAAAGATAATTATACACTAAAAAAATTATTCCACTATATAGTTTATTAGAGCTTAAAAATGAAAATTTCATCCTCCTTGGAAGATTTTCTATTCAAGTAATCAATTTTTTCTCACTACCTCTTAGCTCACAGTCCACTTTTTTTTTCTCACATTATCTTGTCTCTTCATTTTCACCTCAATTTTTAGCATTAAAACTAATTTTTAGCATCAAAATGTTTCTCACTTTATGTATAAATGGATGTGTATAAATATATATCCAAAAATAGAATTATCAATTAATATTCAGTAGAGGGGATTGGTGGCATAAAAATGCAATTAGCAATTCAATGTGTACTATTCCAAAACATCAAGTCTTGTGATAAGATAAACTGCTATTAAGATGCTGATTACTTTTATAACTTTGTGACTTAGTTTGCTTGTTTCAATATCTGTCATTTGTCACACGACTTTTATAGATAGAAGGAATATGTACAAGATCTCCTATTTGTATAAAAGTAAAAAATCATTCAATTTTTCATTTGTTCCATGACTTTTATGGGCAAACGGAATACCTACAAGATCTCCTATTTATATAGAAGTACAAAATCAAATACTACAAGCTTGCTGTAAACCTAAACAACAGATCAAGTCTCATTAGTGGAAAGCAATAGTTCCAATAGGGTGAGTTCATTACCTGCACAAGGTGTAAAAAGGATCGACACTTTCGCCTCTGCACTACTATGGATTACAAGCTCTACCATGATGCTTTAGCTAATAAATTGTGGAGGTTCCCTGATTGGCCTTATGAGAGGTAAATCTTTATCATTATTTTGGTTATATATGTATATATTGTGCAAATTCACTACACATTATGCTAAATAATGTTTATATATGTGTTTCTAAAAGATAAACTGTAATTCTGATGAAGAAAGGGCAAGTCACAAAATTTATAGAGGGTGTACAAGAGATCTAAAATGCAGAATGCACCTCTTGTGTCTCCTTTGATTCCTATAAGTGTTGTTTTAGGGACTGTGAGTGTCACACCTGCATTTATTATATGCAGAACGCACAACCCTAATCTCCCTTAATCATCACTCTTGCTTAATCATTACGCAAATTGGAAGTTTTATCTTTCAGATTTTATGTTTACTATACATAAAATTCAGATTGTACGATCTTTTTTTTATTAACAGTCCGAGCTTGATCACGACATTCAATTGAAATTTGGATGCACGTGCTATCTTCCACCGCATAGTACACAAATCACTACAGTGCTGGCAGTAACATCTGAAGAGGCTCTGGGCGCAGAGATGGTGGACGACAAGGCTCTCTAACTAGTTGTTGTTTGTTCAGGTTCTGCTGTGGCCATGCATTGGATGCTCTTATCAAAAGTGCTTGTAGTTGTATGATTGGTGATTATTAGACTTGAAAATTTGTGTTTGGAATTTGGGTTTTAGAGAGGAGAAAGAAAACTCTATGAAATTAATGAGAGAATAACTGAAGGACAATAGAGGATATATATATGTATATATATTTGTTTCTATCTCAAAAATTCTCTAACAATAATGCTATATATTGTTTAAGTAGACATATTTATATTTATAAAATATGTACATATGAAGTATATTTAAAAGAAGTGTGAGGTATTCTTGAATTTATTTTTTAATTTATCATAATCCAATAATTTAAGAGAATTTTACTAAAATCTCTAAATGAAATAAAGGATCTAATTTACTAGAAACTATTTATATGCTATTGGCTTTCTTTTAAATATATGTAGATATTATTTCCTGAAAAATAATAATTTATTAAAGAATTAGATATTTTTTCTAATACTTAAAATTCTTAGGTTTGAGAAAAATGAGATTATTAACTTTTTTTTTGAGATGTAAAGGATAACATTGTTAAATAGATTGGCAGTAAGCCACCATCAAAGAATAGTGCATGGTTAAAGATCTTCTTAGCCTAAAAATTTAGTGTATCTTATATAAATGGGAAAACAAGCTAAAGAATTTTTTTCAAAGTTCTATTGAAATGACTATAAAGTATTATCTATCACTAAGAACAATCTCTTTATATAACATCTTATCACTCTTTAAAAAAATATCTTTTTTTGATAGGATGACTAATATGGAAGTAATATATCTCATTAGTAATTCAATCTAATGTGCTTAAACTAAGTGTATTGGATTCATTTATCATAGTTAGTTAAAAAATAGTAAATAAAAAATTATATGTCAAATTTAAATCAATAGATGATCAATATTTTTGGAAGGTTCCTAAACAGATATTAGAGCTTGTCTCGATGCTTTTGAGGAATAGAAAAAGCTTGCAATAATAATATACAACATCACTATCATTTTAAAAATATTTTTCTTAGGAGTTACAAGAACTAAATTCAAAAGTTGATTATTTTCCTTAGATAGAACTTCACCAGCTCTATTTATGCTCATCAAACTTGTAACATGATATCTTGTTGAACTTAATCTTGTATGGATCAGGAACCAATATATTAAGTTTGTTCTTCTAATGAAGCTCCTAGTGATATATGTGAAGGAAATTGAACCTGTTTCGACTGCAGCAATAATTTTAATTTTGGTACAGATTGCACAAGGGAAGCCTTACTAAGTGGAAACGAGTGCAACATAGTCTTGGGTCCCGTAAAATTTTTTTGGTACAAAAAATCTCCAAAGCTTCCTCCTTTAAACCTTTTGACCTCGAATTTAAAATGTAGAAAATATTAAAATCGAATATCTAGATTTCCTATTTGTGCCTGAAGATTAAGAAGAATGGAAAAAAACTTATCTTTTTCCTTTCTTTGAATGAATGGAGATTAAGTGTTTATCCTAGACTTCAATCTATAATATATAACTTGAGAGGTTATGTAGGCTTTGAAAAACAAACTTTTTGCTACACTTCTTTGTTGCATCAATCAAGAAGACTAAGTCTAATTTAAGAATAATTGAATTGTGATAGCAGAATAAATGTCATATAGTTGAGTATTTTATATAGGACATGAAAAATGTAGATTTTATTATACTATAGCTCATAAACATTTTGAACTTAAATAAATAATCTATGGATATTTTGAAAGTGGTTTCATTTTTTGAAATCTTTAACTTTAACATCCTACCTAAAGTATAGGGTAATATAAAAATATAAGTTGATAACAATAACAGTGTAAAATATATAGAGAACGTAATCAACTTTACACGATACTTCTTTTTTGCATCAATCAAGAGGACTAACTAATTATTGAAAAATAATTATAATGTGAGAAGAGAATAAATGTATAGGGTTGATAATTTTGTGCAGACTATGAAAAACTTAAGTCTTATTTTATACTATAACTTATGAAATCTTTGAACTCAAATAAAGAATTGAGACTATTTAAAATTTGATTTCTTAAATAAAGAATTCAAAGCTATTTGGGACGTGATTTTATTATACTTATTGGATATTTTACTTAATTTATATAAAATGCTTATGAACATTGATTTTATTAGTTTTATGGCTACCATAATAGACAAAATGAGTCATTTCAAAAAAAATTACTTTTGAATTTAATCTTTATGCAGAAGAACTCATTAACCATTTACTTTAAAAAGCAAGAAATAATTTTGTTAAGATAATGTTAAAAGTTTATCACGCCGCAATATTTTTTTTGAATTATAAGCAATAAAAACTCGATCTTCTGGTCTTTTTAATCTAAAAAATTCTCTAATAATTTATATAGTTTTACAATTTTTTTCAATTTTGAGAAGATGAATATTACGGGAGTTTAGAATTATGGATGAAGATGGTGAATGCTATTGGAATAATGAAGCTCAAAATAAAAATTGAATTAAGGAAATTGAGATAGAAATAGTTTTGAAAATTTTCTATTTACTATTTTTTAATCTTGTAATTTTTGTCTTTAGAAGACCAATTTAATGATAACGGTTAACCAAGTCTACCCTTTTCACATTTTTCTTTACCATACTATACATACATATGTATCTAGACTTATTACCTTGATAATTGATTAAAATTAGATAATTAAGTGTTAGGTGCTTCATAATATAAATAAATTTGTTGACCATACAAGTATGACACCATAAATATTTAAAGTAACTTTAACATCCTACCCAAAGTATTAGGTAATATAAAAACGTAAGCCAATAATGATAACAGTATAAAATACATAGAGAACGTAATTAACTTTCCACGATACTTCTTCTTTGCATATATCAAGAGGACTAACTAATTATTGAAGAAAAGTTATAAGGTGAGAAGAAAATAAATGTATAGGGTTGATAATTTTGTGCAGACTGTGAAAAACATAAGTCTTATTTTAGACTATAACTTATGAAATCTTTGAACTCAAATAATGTAACGGCCCCGAAAATTTAAATGAAGATGTATGCATTAAAAATCTTAAATGTGGAAGCGAAATAAAAATTCTGATTAAAATCCCTTACACAATAACCATAAACGTATTCAACGTATGAAAGAATAAGCTGATTAAAAAAAATACTCGAAATAAAAACTATAAATAGAACTATAAAATTTTAGGCGTCTAACTCGCCGTCTTCTTGCGGAACGGGCTCGGGAACCACGTCTTCCTGATCTGAAATGGTTAAGTAAGGAATGAGCTACACTAGCCCAGTAAAGACATCACACTATCTCACTGCCACAGAAGTAAAGGTTGGTAGAAAACAAAAACGACCAATGGAGCATAATTTATAACAAACTCATTTATTAATGATAAAAACCTTTACTGTCCACTTACCTCGGTGAGATTCGTGAAAATAACATATGGAAACAATAACATTATAACCATCATAAAATCATATACACTTTGTAACATAACACATGTTATAATTTTGCACTTCAATAATCAGACAACAAATTTTCTCTTTTACCAGCCTACTAGTATCCATGGGGATCCATAGGGTGTCCCTGCTACACGTGAACCATTAACATCAATAATCTATTCCAGGGCCGTCCCCATACCCCGTCCGGTATGGGCGCCAAAACCATAAACCTCAATACCCCGTCCGGTGTGAGGGTGAAACGGGACATCCCCATACCCCGTCCGGTGTGGGCGCCAAAACACATAAGCTCTCCATACCCCGTTCGATATGAGAGACCACATTCCCGGTAGGCTTTCCTACGGACCCGGTCCGTCCACCATCTCTCAAGATATCTAGTCAGGTTGTCCACCTTATCCATTTATCAATTCACATAACTTTTTTCCCATTTTCCTTGGTCTCAATTATCAAATCAAACAAAAACATGTAACCAGTAATGAATATCAAACAAACAACACAATATCAGGTTCACCATAATTCAAACCATAATAAATGAAACCATGATTCATGCATACGAAACCATAAAATAAATAAATCAAATACTATACTGCATTTAAAACTATAAAATAGATCTAAACACAACTGACTGACAATATATCAGATTCGGGCTCCATTGGCAACCTTAATCAATTATACATATCTATTAAGTCATAAAATACCGTTTTATCATTTATTAGGCTTTAATGCGTGATAGGAAATAGGGTGAGAGATCCTTACTTATTTCGGAGTCTGGAATTGGCTCTATAATGCACCTATGGGCTGTCCCTAAATTCTCTGAATTTACTCTGAAAAACTGAAACGCACTACCGGTACCTGCACGTGTCCCAAAAATTCTGGCACGGCGACTCCGCCGTGCTCCGGCATCGGCACCACCACCTACGGCAGCGATCCAACTCGGGTTGGCCATTTTCGGCCAAATTCGGGCAAACTTGCATTGGTTCCTGCGATAAAACAACACTAGGGCCCTCGGTGGGCCAAAAAATCATGAAAAACTGAGACTTACCAGCGGCAGAGCTCTCGGGTGCGGCGGCTTCTCCGATGTGAGTCGCGGTTTGATGTTTTGCTCTGGTCAACCTGTAGAGAAAATAACGGTGATCATAGTGGTGTAAAAATTGCATCAAACGGGAACCGGAAAGGGCCTCATCGGAGGCAAAAACTGAAGGAAGCTGCGGCGGCACTGCTGGACTTCGGCGGTGTTTTCCAGCCGATTGGCTGGTGGTTTGGCTCCGATTTGGCCATAAGCAGATTCAGCATTGAAAAACGAGCCAAGAGGATAAAATTTACCTCGTTTGGTGGTCAGAAAACCCTCCGGTGCGGCGGCGGGTGGCGGCGACTGGTTCTTCTTATCCGGCGAGGGTACTGGCGGCTAGGGTTTGGGGTCGGGTGTGGTTGAGGTTATTTATAACCTTCCCCTTTTAATCTCAGCTGTCCATCATGATTTAATCTGGACCATCCGATCGTGATTAAAATGGGAATAAATCTGGGCCGTCCATCGTGATGCGATCTAGGCCGTCCGTGCATGATTCAATCTGGGCCGTCTGCACGCGTGATATCTGGGCCGTCTGTGCACGTGAGATCTGGGCCGTCCGCACGCGTGAGATCTGGACAGTTCGATCGCGTGCACGCGGATCGCTCACGTGGCTCCGTCCCGCGTGGTCTCTTGCGTCAGCTTCCTTGCCATGCGGCGTGTTCTGGTTGGCCGGGGCTGCTGACTGGACTGTTGATGTGGCACAACTTTTCTAAATTGTGTTTTAACCCTCGGTTTCTGATTTTCTTTTCAAAAACACCCCCAGAATCCAAATTTTCACCCATTTTTCCCAAAATCAATTTCAATTAAATCCCAAAAATAATTTTACCTTATTTTATCATTATTTTTATTTTTATTTTTATTAAATTAAATTAAATTAAATTAAATATTAAAAAATTAAACTAAAATTCTAATATAAATTAAAATAAATTAAAAAATAAAAATAATAAAATTTAGGTGTTACAACTCTCCCCCCCTTAAAGCAATTTGGTCCTCCAAATTTGCCTCTTACTCTTGGTCGAACAAATAGGGATACTGGGCTCTAAAATCTGATTCTAGCTCCTAGGTAGCCTCTCTTGGCGTGTGGTTGTGCCACACGATCTTTTCAAATGATATTTTCTGGTTGTGGAGTATCCTGCTCTTTCGGCCCGTGATACCGACTGGTACTTCTTCATAAGATAAGTCCTCTTGGAGTAGAAGCGGTTCATGAGCCAAGACATGAGAGGGGTCCGGGTTGTACTTACGTAGCATGGATACGTGGAAGACATTGTGGATCTTGGAGAGCTCTGGAGGCAGTGCTAGTCTGTAGGCAACAGTACCAATCCTGTATAAGATTTTAAAAGGTCCAATAAATCGGGGGTTCAATTTTCTCCTCCTGCCGAACCTACTAATTTCCTTGAAAGGAGTGACCTTAAGGAACACCCAGTCGCCTTTCTCAAACGCTAGATCTCTCCTTCGGGTGTCCGCATAACTCTTTTACCTGCTCTGAACCGTCGGAATGTTCTTTCTAATTTTAACTATTTTAGACGTGGTCTCCTCTACCAACTCCCGGCCGAAAAATCTTCTATCGTCAACTTCTTTCAAATAAATCGGTGATCTGCACGGGTGCCCATATAACGCCTCATATGGAGCCATGCCGATGCTTGCTTGGTAGTTGTTGTTGTAGGCAAACTCTATCAGGGGTAGATGGTCGTCCCAATGGCCCCCGGAGTCAAGGACACATGCTCGGAGCATATCCTCAACTGTACGAATTGTCCTTTCTGATTGTCCATCAGTCTGAGGATGGAAGGCAGTACTGAGAGACAGCTTTGTTCCCATGGCTTGCTGAAAGCTACTCCAAAATCGAGAAGTGAACCTGGGGTCCCTGTCGGATACCAATGTTATTAGAACTCCATGCAATCTGACTATTTCCTGGATATACATTCTTGCCAACTTGTCCAAGAGGTCGGTCATTCTGATGGTCAAGAAGTGAGAAGTTTTGGTAAGCCGGTCAACGATTACCCAGATGGCGTCATGTCCTAAACGTGTCTTAGGTAATCCCGTTACGAAGTCCATGGTGATGTGTTCCCACTTCCACTCCGGAATCGGTAACGGCTGAAGTAGCCCACCTAGCCACTGATGCTTTGCCTTGACCTACTGACATACCAAACACTTAGATATAAAGTCGGCTATGTCTCTCTTCATCCCATTCCACCAAAACCGGGGTCGCATGCCTTGGTATATTTTGGTGCTTCCTGGATGCATGACAAACTTCGAGCTATGGGACTCTGTCATGATGTCTCTCTTTAACTCACTGTCATCTGGGACACACACCCTATCTTGGAAATGGAGTAATCCATCGGCAGAGATTCAGAATTCTTAGCTCACTCCCTGTTCTGCATCCTTCTTGTGGGCTACCAGGGCGGAGTCGACTGACTAGGCTTCCCTTATTCTCTGGATTAACTCGGGCTGGACTGTCAGGCGGCCTAAACATATGACTCTTCTCAAGTCCTGGAGTTGAACCTGTTGTGTGGCCCTAATTTGCCTGCCTTTTGAAACCATCAAATGGCCTAAGATACCTGCACTTTTCCTGCTGAGAGCATCTGCTACCACGTTGTCCTTACCCGGATGGTATAAGATATCACAATCATAGTCTTTAAGAGTTCTATCCACCTTCTCTGACACATGTTGAGATCCTTTTGAGTGAATATGTGTTTCAAACTCTTATGATCGGTATAGATCTGAAAGGTCTGTCTGTATAAGTAGTGGCACCAGGTTTTCAAGGCGTGTATGAATGCGGCAAGCTCCAAGTCATGGGTGGGATAATTCTTCTCATGATTCTTTAACTGCCTAGACCCATATGCTATGACCTTTCCATGCTGCATCAGGACACAACCCAGGCCTAGATAGGAGGCATCACTATAAACTGTATATCCCCCCAATCTACTCAGTAAAGCTAGTACGGGTGCAGTAGTCAGCCACTTCTTTAATTCTAAAAAACTTCTTTCGCAGTCCTCATTCCACTCAAATTTGGCATTCTTCTTTGTGAATCAGGTTAGAGGAGCTGCCAGGCTGGAGAATCCTTCAACAAACCTGCGGTGATAACCTGCCATTCCTAGAAAACTCTGGATTTTCTTAACTGATGTCAACTTCTCCCAGCCAAGTACTGCTTCAACCTTTTCGGGATTCACTGATACTCCTTCCTTCGATATGATGTGTCCTAGGAAGGCGGTCTGCTCAAGCCAGAATCCACACTTACTCAACTTTGCATATAACTTCTTGTTTCTAAGGACCTGCAAAACTTGGGCAAGATGGTGAGCATGTTCTTCTCTGCTTTTTGAGTAGACTAAGATGTCATCCTTGAACACGATAATAAATCAATCCAAGAACTCTCTGAAGACCCTGTTCATCAGATCCATAAAGATTGTCGAGGCGTTGGTTAGCCCAAATGGCGTGACTAGGAACTCATAGTGTCCGTACCTAGTTCGAAAAGCCGTCTTAGGGATGTCTTCTGTTCTTATCTTCACCTAATGGTAACCTGATCGCAGGCCTATTTTAGAGAAGACCTGTGCACCCTGCAGCTGATCGAAGAGGTCATCAATTCTGGGAAGGGGATATTTGTTCTTGATCGTAACCTTGTTCAATCCTCTGTAATCAATACACAGTCTCAACGTTCCATCTCCCTTCCTTGAAAAAGTGACTCCAGCACCCCAAGGGGACACACTGTGTCTAATAAAACCATTGTCCTGTAATTCAGTGATCTGTTTCCTCAGCTCTTCCATCTCAATGCGGCTCATGCGGTAAGGAGCAATCGAAATGGGCTGGGTGCCTAGCTGTAAGTCTATAGTGAACTCGACTTCTCTGTCCACTGGCAGTCGGAGTAGTTCGTCTAGAAACACATCTGGAAAGTCTCGGACTACCGAAATCTCTTAGATACAAATTTCCTTCTTGGGCTTGCCTAGTTAGAGAAAATAGCAAGATTAAGGTACTAAAAAATTAAGGAAACTTTCCATCAAGGAATAAGTACTAAATGATTTTATTAATTTATAAATGGCTCCTCATTGGGAGGATTAAATACAATCTTTTTGTTAAAGCAATCTATGGTGGCGTGATGCGCCGCTAACCAATCCATTCCTAAGATTACATCAAAATCCCCCGTGTCTAACCCTATCAGGTCTACATTCAGTTTTCTATTTGCTATCTCCACGGCACAAGCCCTGTAGATAACTTCCCCTAATAGTGTTTCACCCCCAGCAATATAAACAAATAATAATGAATCAAGTTTATCAGGTGATACATTAAGTTTGGAAGCAAAAATATGTGAAACAAATGAATGCGATGCACCAGTGTCAAATAAAACATGAGCAATATGGTCACAGATAGTGTACATGCCCTGTACCATGTCCGGGTCGACGTCGGTATCCTGTTGGGTAAGGTTGTAAACCCTTCCCTAAAAAGGAGGTCTTCCTTGGTTCTGGTTCTTCAGGCACTCTCTCGCATAGTGCTGGGCACTGCCACATATACGACAGGTGTTGTTGAGGCGGTAGCATGGTCGGTCCCTATGATCCCTGCCACAGTGCTAGCAAATCTTTCCACGTACTGCCCCTGGAGCCTGAGGAGGGGCCTGGATCACTAGTCTGGGCTTCTTATTTGTTTGGATCGGCCCAGTGGGTGCTGGTCTGCGGGGTGGAGCTGAGGGTCGGTGACTCCCTGTTGACTGAGGACGGGTGTTGAAACTCCTCTCCACAATCTGTGCCTTTGCTAGAATGACTGAGTATGTCTTGAGCTCCAGTACCAATAAGTGTTGCTTGATCTCTAGGCGGAGGCCCCACTGGAATCTCCTGGCCTTCTTGCCCTCATCCATTAATGTCTCCAGGGAGTATCGGCCCAGCTCTAGGAACTTACGAGCATATTCCGATACCGTCATATTTCCCTGGACCAGCTGAACAAACTCCATCTCCTTCAGGTGTCGGATGTGCTCAGGGAGATACTCCGCATGGAAGGCCGCTAAGAACTGCTCCCAAGTGGCTGGCGTAGGCAAGGTGGCCTGCTTGAGCTCCCACCAACGACCTACTTTCCCTACCAGTATGTAGGAAGCAAGGGCAGCTCTCTGCTCAAGAACCACTCCCAAGGTCTTGAAGGCTCTCTCAGTCTCCGCCAACCAGTACTAGGCATCTTCGAAAGAGGATCCCCCTGCAAAAATGGAAGGGTTTAACCTCCTGTACCTCTCTATGTAGCTTGGGTCGATCAAGGAAGGAGCTGAGTCCCGTGGAAGAGGGACTGGGCCCAGCTGGGGATAGACTGGGGGGCCCTGTGGTGGCACCTGCTGAAATGGTGGGGGCACCAGATTGTACTGTGGCAGTGCCAGGCAGTACGGTGGCTGGGGCACCAGTTCATACTGCAGCAGTGGTGCCGGGTGGTACTGTGATGGAGCAGGTTCGTGCCGGGGTGGCTCAGGATCCGCT
Source organism: Carica papaya (assembly GCF_054855325.1). Classification (NCBI taxonomy): domain Eukaryota; kingdom Viridiplantae; phylum Streptophyta; class Magnoliopsida; order Brassicales; family Caricaceae; genus Carica; species Carica papaya. The sequence continues at coordinate 18,967,162 of NC_142317.1, forward strand.
TGCTGTAGCGGTGGCTCAACCCATGGTAGTGGGGGAGGTTCGGGTAACTCCCTTCTCTCCTCTCGAATGTTGAGTAACGATTTATCGGTGGGTATTTCTCTAAGCATTATCGTGTAAGGGATGAATCCGAGAAATGCGGCTCTGATACCAACTGTAACGGTCCTGAAAAATTAAATGAAGATGTATGTATTAAAAATCTTAAATGCGGAAGCGAAATAAAATTTCTGATTAACATCCCTTACACAATAACCATAAAAGTATTCAACGTATGAAAGAATAAGCTAATTAAAAGAAATACTCGAAATAAAAACTATAAATAAAACTATAAAATCTTTAGGCGTCTAACTCGCCGTCTTCCTGCGGAACGGGCTCGGGAACCACGTCTTCCTGATCTGAAATGGTTAACTAAGGAATAAGCTACACAAGCCCAGTAAAGACATCACACTATCTCACTGCCACAGAAGTAAAAGTTGGTAGAAAACAAAAACGACCAATGGAGCATAATTTATAACAAATTCATTTATTAATGATAAAAACCTTTACTGTCCACTTACCTCGGTGAGATTTGTGAAAATAACATATGGAAACAATAACATTATAACCATCATAAAATCATATACACTTTGTAACATAACACATGTTATACTTTTGCACTTCAATAATCAGACAACAAATTTTCTCTTTTACCAGCCTACTAGTATCCATGGGGATCCATAGGGTGTCCCCGCTACACGTGAACCATTAACATCAATAGCCTGATTCCAGGGCCGTCCCCATACCCCGTCCGGTATGGGCGCCAAAATCGTAAATCTCAATACCCCGTCCGGTATGATGGTGAAACGGGCCGTCCCCATACCCCGTCCGGTATGGGCGCCAAAACACATAAGGTCTCCATACCCCGTCCGATATGAGGACCACGTTTCCGGTAGGGTTCCCTACTGACCCGGTCCATCCACCATCTCTCAGGATGTCTAGTCAGGCTGTCCACCTTATCCATTTATCAATTCACATAACCTTTTTTCCATTTTCCTTGGTCTAAATTATCAAATCAAACATAAACACATAAACCAGTAATGAACAGCAAACAAACAACACAACATCGGGTTCACCATAATTCAAACCATAATAAATGAAACCATGATTCATGCATACAAAATCATAAAATAAATACATCAAATATCATACTACATTTAAAACTATAAAATAGATCCAACAACTACTGACCGACAATATATCAGATTCGGGCTCCATTAGCAACCTTAATCAATTATACATATCTATTAAGTCATAAAATACCGTTTTATCATTTATTAGGCTTTAAAGCCGTGATAGGACATAGAGTGAAAGATCCTTACTTGTTTCGGGGTCTGAAATTGACTCTACAATGCGCCTACAGGCTGTTCCTAAATTCCCTGAATTTTCTCCAGGAAACTGAAACGCACTACCGGTACTTGCACGTGTCCCCAAAAACCCCAAATCAGACCCATGGCCCCTTTTCGGCCAATATCAGAATTCCAGCACGGTGGCTCTGCCGCGCTCCAGCGGCAGCACCGCTGCCCATGGCGGCGTTCCCCCTCAGGTTGGCCGTTTTCAGCCAAATTTGGCCAAACTTGCATTGGTTCCTGCGATAAAACAACCCTAGGGCCCTCGGTGGGCCAAAAAATTACAAAAAATCGAGACTTACCGGCGGTGGAGCTCTCGGGTGCGGCGGCTTCTCCGGTGCGAGTCGCGGTTTGATGGTTTGCTCCGGTTAACCTGTAGAGAAAAGGACGGTGATCACAGTGGTGTAGAAATTGCATCGAATGGGAACCAGAAAGGGCCTCATTGGAGGCAAAAACTGAAGGAAGCCGCAGTGGCGCCGCTGGACTTTAGCTGTGTTTTTTGGCCGATTGGCGTGTGGTTTGGCTCCAATTTGGCCATAGGCAGATTCAGCATCGAAAAACAAGCCAATGAGAGAAATTTTACCTCGTTTGACGGTTGAAAAACCCTCTAGTGCGGCAGCGAGTGGCGGGGGCCAACTCCTCCGGCGACTGGTTCTTCTTCTCCGGCGAGGGTACTGGCGGCTAAGGTTTGGGGTCAGGTGTGGGTGAGATTATTTATAACCTTCCCCTTTTAATCTCAGCAGTCCATCACGATTTAATCTGGGCCGTCCGATCGCGATTAAAATGAGAATAAATCTGGACTGTCCATGCGTGATTCAATCTAGGCCGTCCGCACGCGTGAGATCTGGGTCGTCCATGTGCGTGAGATCTGGGCCGTCTGCACGCGTGAAATCTGGACCGTTCGATCGCGTGCGCGCGGATCGCTCACGCGGCTCCATCCCACGTGGTCTCCCGCGTCAGCTTCCTCGCCACGCGGCGTGTTCTGGTTGGCCGGGGCTGCTGACTGGGCTATTGACGTGGCACAACTTTTCTAAATTGCGTTTTGACCCCCGATTTCTGATTTTCTTTTCAAAAACACCTCCATAATCCAAATTTTCACACTTTTTTTTCAAAATCAATTTCAATTAAATCCCAAAAATAATTTTACCCTATTTTATCATTATTATTATTTTTATTTTTATTAAATTAAATTATATTAAGCTAAAACCTTATAAATTAAATATTAAAAAATTAAACTAAAATTCTAATATAAATTAAAATAAATTAAAAATAAAAATAATAAAATTTTGGTGTTACAAATAAAGAATCATAAACTATTTAAAATAAATAAAAAATTGCGGCTATTTAAAATCCGATTTCTTAAAATAAAGAATCCAAGACTACTTGAGACTTGATTTTATTTTATTTATTGGATATTTTATTTAATTTATATAAAATGCTTATGAACATTGATTTTATTAGTTTTATGGCTGTCATTATAGTACAAAATAAGTCATTTAAAACAATAATTTACTTTTAAATTTAATCTGTATGCAGAAGAACTCATTAACCATTTACTTTGAAAAGCAAGAAACAATTTTGCTAGATAATGTTAAAACTTTATCACGCTATAATTTTTTTTTGAATTATAGGCAATAAAAACTCAATTTTCTGGTCTTTTTAATCACTTAATAATTTTAAAAACAAAACTTAGCGGATTATATTCACTTAATAATTTTTTATTTCAAATTAGTGATTTAAGAACAAAAATATGTAACAAAAATTAGTTAATTTTTTAAATTCAAAGCTACAGGTGTTTCACATTTTCTATGTACACGTATGGTATATATAAAAAAAGTGTGTGTTAAAGTTGAATATATTTTTTTTGTTTTGTCATAATACTATTATATAAGAAAACTTCATTAGAATCCTTAAAAGATATCAAGATTCTTATTCGGTATAAATTTGTAATATGCAACTAAAATTTTTTTGTCTTTAAATGCGTTTTGTTATTTTCTGAGAAACAATAGTTTATTAAATAATTAGATAATTTTCCTAATACTCAAAAGTCTTGGCTTCATGAAATTAGTGATCATTAATTCTTTTTTTTTTTTGTTAAATATGAATGCTTGATAAACATGCTAAATATTTAATTTCATCCCTAAATTATCACTGTTTCTTTTCATAGATTGCATGGTTTTTATTAATTAATGTGATACATTTGTTTATTTCTTTTGAAAAATTTACTATACTTTACAATAATATGATTAGTTATTTTAATGTAATATTTTAGTTTAAATCATATATTATATACTAATATATAAAAATCGGTCAAAACATAATATCGGAAACATGATCTAATGGTTAATGAAAATTGTAAATTACCTTTTAGCATCCTACATTGTGTAATATAAAAAATATAAGTTGATAATGATAACACTTTAAACTGTAAACTAAAGGTTTACATGATCATAACATTTAGAACTTTGTGAGCCTTTAAAATGATTGTGTACTCATACAAATTTTACTTTGTAATATTAACTTAACTTATTACTAATCTTGTAAGTTTAACTAATGTGATACATTTGTAAGTTTTTTGAGTTAGCTTTAACTTATTACTAACCTTGTACGAAATTTTAAAAAATAATTATACATAAAAAAATTATTCCACCGCATGGTCTATTAAAGCTTAAAAATTAAAAATTCATCTTACTTGGAAGATTTTTTATTTAAATAATCAATTGGTTCTCTCTTCCTCTTAGCTAAAAATCAATATTTGTTTCCTCACATTTTGTTGTCTCTTCATTTTCGCCTCACTCTTTAGACTTAAAACTAAATTTTAGCCTTAATATTTTCCTCACATTATGTATAAATGGATGTATATAATTATATATATATATATAAAAGATGAAATCATCAATTAATTTTAAGTAAATGGGATTTATGGCATAGAGTTGCAATTATCAATTCAATGTTTATTATTCCAAAACATTCAGTCTTGTGAAAAAATAAAATGCTATTAAGGTCCTACTTACTTTTATAACTTTGTGACTTAGTGTAACATCCCGCTCACCGCCGTGCCAAATTGTATTTGAAAAACCCTATTTATTTACACTGAACTCATTTGATTTTATTTTATAGCTTTACATCGTAATTCATAAATTATACCGATTTTATTATTTTTTTTTATTTTGATTTCATTTAATTTACCAAATTTTGTTTTGATTTATTGTTTTTATTTTTTAAAAAATTTTTAGGAGAAAACAGAAAAAATGGAAAAAAATCCCGCGGGAAAACACCCATGGGAGAGGGATTGCCTGCATGGCCACCGCGTGTTGTGCGCGGGGGACAGGCGCAGGACGTACGCACAATGTGCACGTTGTGTCATGCAGAGGGAGGTCCGTCTGCGTGCGTCTTATCATGCAAAGGCAAGCCTGTCTGCATGCATCTTATCATACGGAGGTAGGCTCATCCGGGTGTGTCTTGTCGCACGTAGGTGGGCTCGTCTGTGTGCTTCACATCGAGCACGAACAAAGCTGGTGCATCACATTATGCGCATGCCATCCACGCAGCAGGCTTACGTGGATAGGCTTGTGCACCTGCGCCTGCGCACAGTAGGCTTGTGCACAGTTGGGTAACTTGGTGGCCACAGGCTAGGCCTGCGCATGGCAGGGTAGCCCGGCACCAGCAGCCTAGACCTGCATATGGCAGGGTAGCACGGCACCTGCAGGCTAGGCCTTCAACGCTCGTCAGGTGGGAGAGGCACACTATCACCTTGGGTAGTGTGCCATCGCCCACCTAAGGCAGCATGCTGCCGCTTGGGATGTACTGCTTCTGATGGAGGAGGATTTTCCTCCATTTTTGTGCCACATCAAATTAAACTTCCCTTCCATTTTTAACACTCTCTCTCTTCCCTGGATTTTTCCACTTGGTACAAATCCAACAACCACTGTTTTCTATAAATAAGGGCCCTTCCTCCCATTTTCTAATCACTTCCATTCATCGACCTTTAAAGAGTTTAGAAAGAGAGAAAGAGGAAGTGATCTAGAGAGAGAAGGAGAAGAGGAGAGGAAGAACAGTGTAGGAAAAACTATCAAGACTTCGGCAAGGAATCTGGTATTTCTTTAGACATCTTAAGGAGTATTTTTAGAAATTAAAATAATGAATATGTGATTTTGTGCGATTTGCATTTTCTATGTTTAGTAGTTTTAATAAAATGAATTGTTCTTGATTTCGAGCATGCCATGTGATTTGTAAACACCTAATGATTTGCGTGTAAATAAAATAATTTGAAACCAATAAGATTATCTAAAAAATAAATATACAAAAAAAGAGAAAAAAAAAGTGGAATGAAGCCTGAATGGTACGAAGTACGTTTATATCTGTATTGACATGCATAATACGTCAAGTGTCTCGTTAGACTTTTTATCTCTAAGGGGTATCTATTTTTTCCTCCCCCATCTAGTATAGAAAGACGTGAGAGGACCGCTCCTTATATATGAATGTGTACCCGCTGACGAGAGTAGTGATGCAAATATCTGTTAGAAGTCACCTTTAGCTAAGTACTGTCGTGACAATAGAATTTTTGATAGGATCACTATGGTTGGTATGGCTGTGGTCATAAATCATTTTATGGTTTGTCAAGTCGGAAATGTCCCTGAGCAAATTGTCTTTATCTATATCTGTATCTGGTCATTCCACATGGGTAGTTAGAAATTTGTATCTGCATCAGAGATGGAAGTCAGAACGATTTTGCGAAACATGACACAAAAATATGAGCATTCATAATTTATTTGATTTTCTCTATTGTCAAATATGCTGTTTGTTTTTTATTGTTGTGACTATGACATGATATTTCTTTAATAAATAAATTATTTTCATAAGGTAGGATAGGACTCTGACGTGACCTAATGATAAGTGTTTACGATATAATTATTCACCTTTTAAGCCTTACGATATTATTTAAATACTATTTTTCTTACTAAGCATATGAAACTCATTCTTTCCATGTCCTCCTAAATGAGGAAGATAGTGAGGGATCGTTAGCTGACCTACCTATTGAAGGCTATGAGGATCCTGTGGATCCGCAAACCTTGAGTGCATGATTACTTCCGCACTCTGACGAGTCCAATAGCATAATGATAGAAGTGGCTCTTTTTTTTTCTATTTTGATATTTATATTTTGTAGCCACTTTTGTCCTTAGTTATATGTGTATTTGGAACTCATATTTTATAAGGAATTTGTATTAATTTGCTCCACTGCATATAATTTTTATCATGCACTCGTAATTTATTTCTCTATCTGACACCCACATATCTTAATTAATATTTGGGATGTCACAGATGGTATCAGAGCAGTTACATGGACCAAATCCCTTACAATTGAGGCCATAGGTAGAAAGACCCTTAGGATATCTAGGAAAATGAGTCACCTTTTCCAAATTAGACCACCAACTTGTGTCTTTCTTTCTTTTATAGGAATGATGCATAGAAGACCTTCCATAGAAAGTACCGAAAGACGTGAGGCCCAGGACCATCCAACAAGGCTAAGTTTACCGAATTCTTCTGAGCTATCCAAGGATTGACTGCAGCCGTAAGACAAAATCTAGCAAACCCATGTCAACACCCTGCCCTAGAGTACCGAACAACTTAGAGGTCCATCTCTCATAACATAGTAGAGTTTAGGAAACTTAACCCGCTACATTTCAAAGGTGGCCCAGACCCCTTGGTAGCCGAAGCCTGGATCCTGGAGATAGAGAAACTGTTCTCTATCCTATACCTAACTGAGGAATAGAAAGTCCCCCTAACAACCTTTATGCTAAATGGTGAAGTAGAACACTGATGGCAACTTAAGAAAGAAGTCCTGCCTACCCCTACCACCTAGGAAGTTTTCATGGATGCATTCTTTGATAACATTTTTCTAGCCTATGTCCAAGAAAAGAAGGAGAAGGAATTTCAAGACCTCTGCCAAGGGAGTCTGACAGTTGCTTAGTATGCAGCCTGATTTGTCCAATTGTCTAGATTTTCCCTTTAATGGTCACCCTCAAAAGTCGTAAAGTTAAGAAGTTTCTGAAAGGTCTTCATGCCAACATTTATGATCGAGTTACGATTCTGAGACCTAGCTCGTACGTAGAGGCACTAGAACATGCCTAGTTAGCCAAAGACCTCATCTCGGTCAGGCACCAATGCATTGCTCGATTTCATAACCAATAACCTAGAAGGAGATTACTTGACCCAGTAAGTAGCCACCTCAATAAACAAACCCTAGTTGCCCTTCCCCTGTCCTACTTCCTACTGGATAGCCTTCCTGACCTTCCTAGCCATGTCAGCATTGTGGTCGCTCGCATGGTAACCTACCCTATCGGCGTATCAAGTACGCCTACTATCGGTGCGGAAGCACCCAACACTTTATAAAGGACTGCCCTCAGTGATCGAAGGACATGACAAGGCTTGTGGTCAAGGGTCGTGTATATCACCTAGATGAACCCTGTGCTCTCCCTACTCCTGTCATTATCCAAGGTATGCTTTCTATTCATGATGCTTCTGCCAAGGCTTTAATCAATACAGGTACTACTCATTCTTTTATCTCCTGTGCACTTACTTGTAAACTAGATATTAGGTCAAAACCTTTAGAGGAAATATTAATGGTAAAGACTCCTGCTAGGGGATTACTAAAAGCTCACTGTGCATATAAAAATTGCAAGATAAAAGCTTCAGAAATATAATTATTTGTAGACTTAATACTATTAGACTTTTTAGGATTTGATATGATTTTAGGAATGGACTACTTAAAAAAATATGGAGCAATTATTGATTGTGAAAGTAAAATTGTTACCTTGTAATCTTCAAAAAATAAATAAAAATATTTTTTTTTGTCCTTTCTAACTATTGAATAAACAGGAATATGGATGTTGATCCTACTATGTATTCTATATCGGTTGTTTGCAACTTTCTGAAAGTTTTTCCTATTGAAATACCTGGTCTACCTCCCCCACAAGGGGTAGAATTTTTAATTGAACTACTACCCAAAACCCAACCAATCTTAAAACCTACCTATTGCATGAGTCGTGCTGAGCTTACAGAATTAAAAAACCAGCTTTTTGAGCTACTTGGCCAGAAGTTTATTCACTTTATTCATTCCCCTTGGGGCACTCCAATATTATTCATGAAAAAGAAGGGTGGCTCCCTCAGACTATGCATGGACTATCGAGAATTCAATCGAGTAACAATAAAGAGAAAGCACCCCTTACTATGAATCGACGATCTTTTCAACCAATTACAAGGAGCCACGATCTTCTCTAAGATCGACCTTATATCGGGATACTATCAGTTGAGAGTCAAGAAAGAAGATGTTTAAAAGATCATTTTTTGGTGTAGATGTGGCCTGTATGAGTTTAGGATGATGTCATTCGGGTTAACTAATACCCCTGCTACCTTCATGGATCTCATGAACAAGGTTTCCAGCATGCACTATATTAATACGTCATCGTATTCATCAATGACATCCTAGTGTACTCCAAGAGCTTAGAGGAACATGTAGTCCACTTGTCTGAAGTGCTGGGAAAACTTCGCCGGAGCCAACTCTATGTTAAACTTAGCAAATGCTCCTTCTGGTTAGATCGAGTTTCCTTCTTTAGTCATATAATTTTGAGTGAAGAAGTTTAGTTGATCCAGCCAAGGTTGAAACAGTGATCAATTGGAATCTACCCACTAATGTGGCTGAGGTACGTAGTTTCCTTATCTTGGAAGGTTATTATTGGTGATTCATCGATGAGTTCTCTAAGATTGCTACTCCTTTGACCCGACTCACTTGAAATGGCATACCGTTTGTCTAGAATTATGAATATGGTGAAAGTTTTATGGAATTGAAGCATCTTCTTACCTCTGTTCTGGTGTTGATCCTCCTTGATAACACTAGAAGATTTAAGGTCTACTACGATGCATCTGATATTGGCTTGGGATGTGTTTTCATGCATCATGGTAGAGTTGTCACTTATGGATCCTGACAGTTGAAACCCCATGAGCAGAACTACCTTACTCACAACCTGGAGTTGGTGGCCATCATCTTTGCCTTGAAGATATGGCGTCATTACCTATTTGGTTAGATTTTTGAGATTTACACTAACCACAAAAGTTTAAAATACATCTTCTCATAGAGGGAGTTGAACATGAGACAAAAATGCTGGATGGATCTCCTGAAGGACTACAATTACAAGATCATTTACCACCACGATAAAAAGAATGTAATTGCTTATGTGCTAAGTCGAAAGGAGTCTGTAGTGTTGGCCCAAACCATGGCCTCTAGTTGGAAGTTAATAAATGCCATGCAGTCACTCTGCCTCAGCTACTATGGCAAAGATACCTATCTCACTCAATTCGAGACTTGCCTAATCTTTTTATGAAGATTTGGGAAGCTCAGTCCACAGACCAAGAACTCACCAAGAATTTGAGTTAGTTCTCTTCTGACGAATTTCCTAACTTTAGGATATAAGATGTTGACTTATTTAGATTTCAGAATTGAATTTGGGTTCCTGTCATTGTCAAGATGGATGTTCTCAGGTTGCCTATGCCTCCAAACTGTCTATCCATCCTGGGAGTACTAAGATGTACCAAGACCTAAAGTGCCAATACTTGTGGCCAAGAATGAAGAAAGACATTATTGACTACATCTCCATATGCTTTACTTGTCAAAGGATTAAGGTAGAACACTAGAGACTCGGTGATTTGTTATAGAGCCTCGCAATTCTAGAATGGAAGTAGCAATGTAACCATGGATTTTATGACCGAACTACCCAGGACTTGTTCTAGTCATAATGCTATTTTGGATCATCATTGACAGACTAACCAAGACTGCCCATTTCTTGTCCATCAGAACTACTGACTCCACCAGTAGATTAGCCTGCCTTTATGTCGACGAAATTATTTGACTTCATGGTGTTCCCTCATCCATTGTGTCTAATTGAGACATTGTACTTCAGCACCACTTATCATCCCCAAACTACTGGTCAATCTGAACGTACTATCCAGACATTGGAACACATGTTTTGTGCTTACGTCCTTGACTTTGACGATAACTAGCATGAGTATCTTTCCCTGTGTGAATTTGCTTATAATAATAGTTATCATTCCAATATCAGCATAGGTCCGTATAAAGCCCTGTACAGTAGACTTCGTCGTTCTCCCACTTATTAGAGTGAAGTCAGAAACTTGTGTCTTTTAGGACAAGATTTAATCCAAGAGACTATTGAGAAGGTTGTAATCATCTGCAAGAACTTGGCTATCGCCTTGAGTCGCCAGAAGAGTTACCCTGATTATCATAGAAGACCCTTGAAATTTATCGTTGGAGACCAGGTCTTCCTAAAGATTTTTCCCTACAAGGGAAAAATGTGGTTTGGGAAAAGAGAGAAGTTGAGCCCTCGATATGTGGGACCTTTTTGGATTGTAGAGTGCACTGGACCCGTAGCATACCACCTTACTCTATCTTGAGAGTTTGTGGGTCTACATGATGTTTTCCACATCTCTGTACTCAAAAGGTACCACCCTGAACCTTCTCATATCATTCCTCACATTGAGATGCAGGTACAAGCCAATATGACCTACGAAGAATTCCCTGTGGAGATTCTTGATTGGACCAAAAAAGACTTACACAACAAGATGATTCCCATGGTGAAGGTGCAGTGGCAGCACCATCCTCTAGAAGAGGCGATGTGGGAGTTGGAAAGCGAGATGAGGGAAAAGTTTCCGGCCTGTTCGAGACAAATTTGGGAACAAAATTTTTTTAAGGTGGGGGAAGTAACACCCCACTCATCGCTTTGCCAAATTGTATCTGGAAAACCCTACTTATTTGGGCCTTAAGGCCGCACTGAACTTATTTAATTTTATTTTGCAGATTTACATTGTAATTCATAAATTATGCTGATTTTATTATTTTATTTTATTTTAGTTTTATTTAATTTTACAGAATTTTGTTTTGATTTATTATTTTTATTTTTTTTAAATAAACGATTTTTAGGAGAAAATGAAAAAAAGGGGGAAAATCCCTACGACAAAACACATGTGGGAGAGGGATTGCCTGCAAGGGCACTAGACTCTATGGGCGCGTGTGCTTGCGCGATGGATGTAGGACGTGTGCACAGTACGCACGTCCCACCTGCGTGAGGCGCGAAGCCTGACCTGCGTGTACGTCACATCGCGCGGGGACAAGGCTGGCACCACAGACTCTGCACGTGCCATCCATGTAGTAGGCTGGGGCAGATAGGCTTGTACACCTAGGGCTAGCTGGCAGCAGGTCTACGCACCTGGGGCTAGCCTGTAGTAGGCCTCTACGCACACCGGCCCAGCGTGCGGTAGGGTAGCCTGACACTTATAGGCTAGGCCTGCAGTGCGTGTTGGGCGGGTGAGGCACACTACTGCTTCGAGCCTTGGGCAGCGTGCCACTGCTTGGAGTTTGCTGCCATCAATGGAAGAGGATTCTCCTTAATGTTTTGTGCCTTATCACATCAAACTTCCATTCCATTTTTAATACTCTCTCTTCACTGAATTTCGCCACTTGGCACAAATTCAACTGCCCCCATTTTCTATAAATTGAGGCCCTTCCACCCATTTTCTCATCACTCCCATTCATCCACCTTCCAAGAGTTTAGAAAGAGAGAAAAAGGAAGTGATCTAGAGAGAGAAGGAGAGGAGGAGAAGAAAAACAATGTAGAAAAAAATATCAAGGTTTTAGTAAGGAATCTGGTATTCTTTTAGATGCCTTAAGGAGTATTTTTAGAAATTAAAATAATGAGTATATGATTTTGTGTGATTTGCATGTTCTATGTTTAGTAGTTTTAATAAAATGAATTGTTCTTTCTTTTAAGCATGCTATGTGATTTGTAGACACTTGATGATTTATATGTAAATAAAATAATGTTAAACTAGTGAGATTATTTAGAAAATAAATATACAAAAAGAAGAGAAAAAAAAAAGTGGAATGAAGCCTGAATGGTTCGAAGTGCGTATATATCTGTATTGACATGCATAATGCATCAAGTGTCGCATTAGATCTTTTATTTCTAAAAGGTATCTGTTTTTCCCTCCCCCATCTAGTCTGAAAAAATATTAGAGGACCACTTTCTGTGGATGATGGCATACCCTCTGACGAGAACGGTGATGCAAATATTTATTGGGGATCACCTTTGGCTAAGTACTATCATGATTATAGAATATCTGATAGGACTACTATTCAGCACGACCGTGGTTATAAATCGTACCATGGTTTGGCAAGCCGAAAATGTGTCTGAGCACCATTATCTTTACCTTCATTTGGTCATTCCACATGGATAGGCAAAAATTTGTATCTGACCTCTGATATGGAAGTCGAAACAACTTCGCGAAGCATGATATAAAAATCTGAGCATTCATGATTTATTTAATTTTCTCTATTGTCAAGTATGCTATTTGTTTTTTATTATTGTGACAATGACATGATGTTTTTTTAATAAATAAATTATTTTTATAAGATAGGATAGGACTCTAATGTGACCTAATGGTAAATTTTTACAATATAATTATTCACCTTTTAAACCTTATGATGTTATTTAAATATTATTTTCCTTATTGAACGTATGAAACTTACTTTTTCCATGCTCCCCCTAGATGAAGAAGATAGTGAGGGATCGTCACCAGACCTACCCATTGAAGTCTATGAGGATCCTGTGGATATGCAAACATTGAGTGCATGATTGTTTTCGCACTCTAACGAGTCCAATAGTGTAATGTTAGAAATGGTCTTTTTTTGTATTTTGACATTTATAGCCACTTCTGGCCTCAGTTATATGTGTATTTGGAACTTACATATTTTGTAAGGGATTTGTATTAATTTGTTCTGCTGCATATAAATTTTATTATGCACTCGTAATCTATTTTTGTATCTGACACCCACATGCCTTAATTAGCATTTAGGACGTCACACTTAGTTTACTTATTTGAGTATCGGTCATTTTTCATGCGACTTCTATAGGTACAAGGAATAGGTACAAGATCTCTTATATGTATAGAAGTAAAAAATCATTATATTTCTCATTTATCCCACGACTTTTATTAGTAAAAGGAATACCTACAATATCTCCTATTTTTATAGAAGTACAAAATCAAATACTACAAGCTTGTTGTAAACCCAAAAAGTGTATCATGAATCATTGGTGGAAAGCAACAGTTCCATTAGGGTGAGTTCATTACCCTTTACGAGGTGTAAAAAAGATCGACACTTCCACCTCCGCACTACTACAGATTACTGGCTCTACCACTATATGTTATGTTGAGTAATGTGCATATATGTGTTTCTAAAAGATTAACTGTGATCCTGATGAAGAAATGACAAATCATAAAACTTATAGAGGGTGTACAAGAGATCCAAAATGTAGAATGCACCTCTTGTGTCTGCTTTGGTTGGTATAAGTCTCACTATAGACACTAACAGTGTCGCAACTGCATTTATTATATGCAAAATGCATAGCCTTAATCTCCCTACCTTCACTCTGGTTTAACGATTATGCAGATTAGAAGTTTCATCTTTCAGACTTTATGTCAACTATACATAAAATCGAGACTATATGATCATGTTTTTTGATTAATGGCTCAAGCTTAATCACCACTTTCAATTAAAATATGGATGCACGTGCCATCTTCCACTGCATGGTACATAAATCCCTACAGTGCTGGCGGCAGTATTTGCAGAGGCTCTGGGCATGGAGGTGGTGGACGACAAGGCTCTCTAACTAGTCGTTGCTTGTTCAACTTCTGTTGTGGTCATATATTGGAAGCTCTTATAGAAAATGCTTGTTGCTGTATGATGGATGATGATTAGATTCAAAAATTTGAATTTGAAATTTAGGTTTTGGAGAAGAGATAGGAAACTCTTTAAAATTAATGAGAGAATTAAAGGATAATAGAGGATATATATATATGTGTATATATGTATATATGTATTTTTTTAATCTCAAAATTCTCTAATAATAATGCTATATATTGTTTAGTAGGCATATTTAAATTTGTAAAGTGCGTACATATAAAGTATATTTAAAAGAAGTGTGAGGTATCCTTGAATTTATCCTTTGATTTATCATAATCTTATTATTTAAGAGAATTTTACTAAAATCTCTTGAAATAAAGAATTTGATTTAGTAGAAACTAGTAATATATTATTAACTTTCTTTTAAATATAAGCAGATATTACTTCTTGAAAAATAATGGTTTATCAAAGAATTGGAAATTTTTCATAATACTCAAAATTCTTGGCTTCTATAAAAATGAGATCATTAATTTTTTTTTTGAGAGATAAAATATAAAATTATTAAATACAATGGTAATAAGCCTCCACCAAAGAATGGTGCATGGTCAATGGTCGTCTCAACCTAAAAAATTAGTGTACCGTATATAAATGGTAACACAAATAGAATAAATTTTGTTAAAGTTTTATTGAAGTGACTACAAAGTCTTAATTATCACTAAAAACTATCATTTTTTTTAATTGGGACGACTAATATTATAGTAATATATCTCATTAGTGATTCAACATAATATGTTGAAACTAAGTATATTAGATTCATTTATCATAGTTCCCTAAAAAATTAGTTAATGCACAATTATATGTCAATTTTAAATCAACAGATGATTATTATTGTTGGAAGGCTCATAAATAGATATTCAAGCTTGTCTTGATGGTCTCGAGGAATAGAAAAGCTTGCAATAATAATATACAACATTACGACTAATTTTAAGAGTATTTTTCATAGGAGTTACAAAAACCAAATTTTCAAGTTGATTGTTTTCCTCATAAAAAACTTCACCAGCTCTATTTCCTTCTCAACAAATTTTCCACTTGATCTCTTGTTAAACTTAATCTTGAATGGATCAAGAACAAATATATCAAGTTCGTTCTTCTAGTGAAGCTCTCAGTGAGATGTGTAAAGGAAATTGAAGCCATTAAACTGAAGTAATAATTTTAATTTTATCCATATAATTAGAAATTTATCATAAAGAAAACTATTCAAGAAAAACACATCTACAATGGAAAAGGATGTTGGTATGGATGGCACAAGGGAAGTCTTACCGAGTGGAAATAAGTGCAACATGGTCTTGGGTCCCATAAGATTTTGTTGGTACAAATCTTCTCCAAAGCTTCATCCTTTAATTTTATGACCTGAGATTTAGGATGTAGAAAATATTAACACCGAACATCTAAATTTTATATTTGTGCTTGTAGATTAAGAAGAATGGAAAGAAACTTGTTTTTTTTTTCTATAAATGAACCGAGGTTAAGTGTGTACCTTTGAATTTAATCTATAATAAATAACTTTAGAGGTTATGTAGACTTTGAAAAACGAATATTTCACTATACTTCTTTGTTGCCCACTTAAGAAGACTGAGTTTAATTAAAATCCAATTGAATTATGAAGGGAGGATAAATGACGTACAGTTGACTATTTTATATAGGTCATGGAAAATGTAGATTTTATTATACTACAATTTATAAAATTTTTGAGTTTAAACAAAGAATCTATGACTATTTGAAAAGTGGTTTCATTTTTTAAAATCTTGAACTTTAATGAAGAATTCATCATGATTTGAGACGTGATTTTATTATATTTATGTGATATCTCACATAATGTGAATAAAATAATTAAAAACATTGATTTTATTAATTATATGGTCGCCGACTGTATTAAAATTAATTTTTGAATTTTAATCTATATGTTAAAGAACTTATTCGTCATTTATTATTTTAGAAGTTAAACAAGACAATTCTATTGACATAATGATAGAAGTTTATTACCACGCATAAGTTAAAAAGGCATGTTACACAGAAACGTCGACTATATTATATAATAATGTGATTAGTTATTTTAATGCAATATCTCTACTTTAAATCATGTATTTATATACCAATATATAAAGATTGGTTATTAATTAACCTAAGAAACATGATCTAATTTGTTAATGAAAATTTTGAAATACCCTTTAACATCCTTCCAAAAGTATAGTGTAATATAAAAACATAAGTCGATAACAATAACAATATAAAATACATAGAGAAGATAACCAACTTCTCACGATATTTCTTCTTTGTATCAATCAAAAGGACTAATTAATTATTGTAGAACAGTTACTTTGTGAGAAGAGAATGAATGTGTAGGGTTGATTATTTTGTGCAGGCTATGAAAAACATAAGTCTGATATCCCGATGCTCAAGGGTGACAACGTCAAATCTATCTATTAAATAAAATTTTCTTTTTTCAATATATTACCGTGGAACATTCCATCCCTTACAAACATACATTCAGTATTCTGAGGCACAAGTTAACTATCTAGATATATACATCAATTTAAGTTAACTAACAAAATACAATTTTTTAGCTTCTATTCAAAATGTACAATAGTCATCTTATCCTAATCCTCGTAGAACAGATCCAAATAGGTGTCCAGAGGCAGATCTTCATTATAACTTGGGGAATTGGATTAGGGATCAATAACTCAATTAGACCAGCAATAATAGATTTACACAAACAATGTTTAGAAACAAATAAATGCAGCTTATAAAATTACAGTTTAATTTATAGTGATTTCAGTACTTTCACTAATCATTCAATAATCTTAGTTATAACTGTTAGATCAATAGTGCGCTCAATAGCATACTCGATCATCCAATGCACACACATAAGTTTGAACTTATATTTGAAGTTTTACTATAAAATTTTATTATTTTAATCCTACTACATGTAGATGTCTAAATCGATACTAATGAGGCAGTGAAGACACCACTACCTCTAAGAAAAGAGAATTATAGTTATATTAGTAAACAATACACAATAAACAGTTCAATATCCACCAAATCTAAGAGTAAGTTTCTTATCAATAAACAGTAGACAGTGATAACAATCATAACAGTAATTCCGGTAATACCCCTCATGAGTACCGATGGATGTATTTACTAAATATTTTAGTTATTAAATTTTTTATTAGTTTTCTTTTATTCTTTCTTAATTATTCATCTAGACTCCATCTTTTATCCATAATTCCTTTAATTAACTTGTTTTTTCTAGAGTTTTATTTATTTTATTTCATTTTAATAATTTATTTTTTATTTATTTTTATTATTTTATATATATATATTTAATTTTTTTTATAATTTACTTATTTTATTTACTATTCTACTTTTCTTGATTGAATTTTTTTAATGATTTTAAAACTGGTATATTTTGTTCATTTTCTAGACAATGAGAGATATATATATATTTCTTTTCCAAACCCGTACCTTCCCAGTTCGTTTATATTTTTTCCTTTTACCATCCTTCAATAAATAGTTTATCAAATTCAAGTATACACAAACATCGATCCAATTGATAGATTTTAAACATGACACACATAAACATTTATTCAATCATAAAATCGAAACAGACATCAGACTTAAAAACTAAATTTATACATAATGCATCTATAAAACACCATTGCATGTATAAAATATATTACTACAGGTCATACCTTCCTGAAGAATTTTAAAAAAACTTACATGTTTGAACAAATCAACTGAAAAATAGAGATGGGTTGTCTGCACTATCAACAGTGAGTTATGATTTATTTTTGTCAAACCAATGATTTCTGAAAGTAGATTTGTCACTGAAGTTTGATTTAAATGAAGCTAGACCCTTATGAGAACCTAAATGAACCTTAAAAATAGAATAAATTTAAGAATCAAAATTAGAAAAGGAAAGGAAGGCTGACATACTTGCACTATTCGAAGGTGCAACAAAAATAAAGCCTAATTGAGCTCGATTTGTTTTAGAAAGAGAGCTGGGGATAAGTGAATAGCTTAAGAGGAACCTAAACATTATTAGAAAAATCACCAGAAATGGCTTACCTCTCAGAAATAAGGGTCTGCATGCCTTTGCACCCTCACAGCCTTTCACTCCCTTCCTCCCGATTCACCCTGTATTTTCACTTCTTTACTCTCTCTCACATTCAGTTTTTCTTCTACTCACTAAAATGCCTACTGTTTCTTAGTTTCCTTTCTTCATTACAAAGGAATAGAAAGGAGTCGATGGCAGAACCCAATGATGAGTTTCTATCTTCATTACCATTGTCGGATCACAACCATGTGATCCTAGCCGTGTGATGAAGGATCAGGTGCCCAGAAAGATACTAGCATGCATGGATCTACTAAAAATAAATTGCTAGTTAACCAATAAAATAATATTGTAGTAGTGGTAAGAAGGGTCGAAACTACAGGGAATTGGAAACAAATTTTCTTTCTTGACCAACGAGTAAAAAGCAAACAAGGAGGGTTTTGTAGAATCCAATATGCAAAATATAAAATAAACAATAAGTAGAATAATATTAGATAAACTCTTGGCTGCAAATTAGAAGCTAAAACAATTATAAAAGAATTCCAAGTCGACGAAATAGCTAGCTCAAATAACATAATTGATCATAGATATAAGGGTTCATTTTACCCAAAATATGGCAAATTAGTTATAGCTATCAGAAATGTTCCGACAACCAATCTTTCTTTATTCCTAAACCAACAAAGAAATGTTTTGTTAGTTGATTCTTCGCTACCAAGAAGTCCTGGGAACATCCACAGGATTTAACTTATCAATGGCCTTGAGAGCTAAAAGGACCTTATTCATGTTGTCGGATTCATCCATGTGAACCGATCAACTAGACTATTTACGTCCTCAGTGTGGCATTGATCGCTACTTGGTGCCAAAACCACTTAAACAATTAAGGATTTGAGGGGTTCGGCTAGTTGCCTGCATTTTCTCTTCTCGTATGACGAGCCCTATTCAAACTTATTCAAAACAACAAATATATATTTGTGTAGGAAGTAAATAAATATCAGCTCTAAAATAAAACTCAAATTAATTCGATTAAATCTCACGAATACATTGTTGGAGTGTGACATCCCAAGTGTTATTTAAGGCAAATGGGTATCATATACAAATACAGAATAACGAATGCATGATAAAATTTATCCAGCGGAAAAAAATTATTACAAATCCCTTACAAATACATATGAGTTCCAATACATAAATATACTGAGGCTAGAAGTGGCTGCAAAATACAAATCAAAACATAAAAGCCACTCCTTTCACTATGTTATTGGACTTATCATAGTGTGGGAACAGTCATGCACTCAGACTTGTGGATCCATTGGATTCTCATTGACTTCAAAGGGTAGGTTAGCCTGTGGTTTCTCACTTTCTTCCTCATCTAGAGGGGGCGAGCATAAAAAAAGTGAGTTTTATATGCTTAGTAAGGAAAACAATATTAAATTAACATCATAAGGTTTTAAAAGTTAATTATTTTGACTTAAGAGCTTACCATTTAACCTCCTCGTTTACCTATCTCACATTATGAAAATAATTTATTTATTAAGAAAACAGTAGATTAATACAGATAACCAAACAAACATCATGCTAGATAATAGAGAAAATTAAGTAAATTATGAAATACTCAAATTTTCGTGTCATGCTTCGCAAAGTCATTACAACTTCGCAGATACAAATTTCCAACTACTCAAGTAGAATGACCAGTCAGAAACAGAAACATAATTTGCTCAAGCTCATTTTTGGCAGGCCAAACCATGGTACGATCTACGATCACTATTGTACCAACCATAGTGGTCTTAATAGATATCTATAGTCACAACATTACTTAGCCATCGATGACCTCTATAGATAATATGACACCACTCTCATTAGAGGGTATGCTGTTATCCACTAAGAGTGGTCATCTTACATCTTTCCATACCAAATAGGGGAGGGGGAAACGACACCCCGAAAGGTAAGAGGAACAAATACCCCTTAGAGATAAAAAGCCTAACGAGGCACTTGATGCAATATGCATGTAAATATAGATACACTTTAGACCATATAGGCTTCATTCCACTTTTTTTTTCTTTATTTTTGTATTTTTTATTTTTTTTACCAGGCAACTATACCGGTTTATTACATGCAATTCATCAAGTGTTTTTAATTCACATAACATGCTTGAAAATAAGAACAATTCGACTCATCTAAACACAGAGGCATACAAAACATGCAAAATCACAATCATATTAAATTAGTTTATCTAAAAAATTACTTCTTAAGATGTTAAAAGAAATATTAAATTCCTTACTGAAACCTTGATATTTTCTCCTTCACCATTCTCTTTTCTTTCTCTTCTTCTCTCATTAGACTACTATCTCTATCCTCTCTAAATCTTGAAAATTAGAAGAATGGAAGTGTGGGGAAAAATAAAAGGAGAAGGATAATTTATAGAATTTTAGAACTGTCTTAGTTGCACCAAGTGGTGAAATCCGACGAAGAGAGAGAAGAAACAAATGTTCGACATAAAAAAAGAGGGAGGAGAGTCTCTTCCACCAGCGGCGGTGATGCACTGCCTAAGGCAATGGTGGCGCAGCCTGAGGTGGCAATGCCCCAACTAGTGCGCTGTAGGCTAGCTTGCAGGTGCATAGGCCTCCTGCCACGTGTATAGGGCCTAGCCTATTCGTGGGTAGGCCTACTGTGCGCAGGCTCCAGATGCACAGGGCCTATCCATGTAGGCCTATTACACAGACAGTGTGCGCATAGTGTGTCGTGCCTGTCCACGCACGAGGTGACACATGGACAACCTGTGTACGTGCGACAAGATGCGTACAGGTCCTGACCTCACGCTCTGCACACAAATGGGATGTGCACGCTGTGCGCATGCGCGTGCGCACAGTGCCAAGCACTCGTGCAGGAAATCTGCTTCCCCGCGAGATTTCTTCCTATTTCGCTATTTTTTTTTATTCCTCTAAATTTTCTATATTTAATTTGAATAAGTTAAAGACAAAAATTAAATAAATTTAAATAAAAGCAAAATAAATAAAAATTAACCAGATTTATGAATCACGATAAATATTAAGCAGAGTAAATAAATTAAGTTTAATGTGGCAAAAGGCTCGAATAAAGAGAATTTTCCAAATCATTTAAGCACAGTGATGGGCAGGATGTTACATGGAGTTTGCTTGATCTATCTACTAGAAAAAGGAAAATAAATTAATTACTTGTGGTGGGCTTTTTAACGCAAATGAGCTATCGAAGAGTATAAGAAAGAAGAACGATGAAGAAAAAATTGCAAACGCAAAAAAAGTTGCTGTGTGTGGCGTTGGGAAGAAGAGAAGTGATGATTATGCTTTGACAACTGCCTTCTTTATTGAAAAGGAGTTAGTGTTTTCTTTTTTGATTATTAGGATCATTTTCCTTGTTTTTTGGCATATCCCAAGCTTTCCATAATATTTTTTCCTTGATTTTTAGCCCCAAATCTTGGATTGAATAATATCTTTTTTACAGATTTGAAAAGCACAGGTTTTAATTTAAATCAGTTGTTGCGCACGACCCAAGCTTTGTCCAAGGCATGTTTGTGGGCTTATGATTCTTTTCACGAACTCTTCCTCTTTTCATTTTGTTTTTTCTCATTTCGTCCTTATATCCTATACTACAACAAAACACAAAAAATAGCTCGGCTTAGATAAATACCATCAAATTTAACAACCCAAAAGTGGGTGATAGTGATGTTCTTTTTAGGCACTATCAAATTTATATAGTTTTATAATGTTTTTTTCAATTTTTAAAAGATGATTTGTATAGGAATTCAAAATTCTAGATGAAGATGGTGAGTGCTATTGGAACAATAGAACTCAAAAGAAAAACTAAATTAAGGAAAATGAGATAGATGAAAATAGCTTTAAATATTTTTCTCTAACCATTTTTTAATTTTTGTAATTTTTGTCTTTAAAAGAACAATTTAATAATAACAGTTAACCAAGTCTACCATCTTTACATTTCTTTACCATGCTATGAATAAATATGTATGTACAGTTATTACATTGACAATTGATTAAAATTAGATAATTAAGTATTAAATACTTCAAAAGATAAATAAATTTGTCTATAAACACACCATAAATTTTTGTTGAAAAATTATAGAAAAAAAACTTAGATTATCATAATCAGTTAATAATTTTTTATTTAAAATTTGTGATTTAAAAATAAAAATTATGTAACAAAAATTAACTAATTTTTTAAATTCAAAACTATAAATATTTCACTTTTTTTATGCACACATTATATAAAAAAAGTGTGTGGAAAAGTTGAATTCATTTTTTTTATTGTCATAATACTATTATATTAGAGAATTTCATCAAAATCCTTACAAGATATCAAGATTCTGATTCGGTAGAAATTTATGATATGTAACTGAATTTTTTTTGTCTTAAAATATATTTTTTATTTTCAAAGAAGCAATAGTTTATTAAACAATTTGATATTTTTCCTAATATTCAAAAATCTTGACTTCATGAAAAATTTGATCATTAATTCTTTGTTTTTGTTAAGTATGACTGCTTGATCAATATACTTAATTTTTTATTTTATCTGAAAATTCTCTTTGTTTCTTTTCATTGATCGCGTGATTTTCATTAATTAATGTGATATATTTGTTTGTTTATTTTAAAAAATTTATTGTACGTTATAATAATGTGATTAGTTATTTTAATGTAATATTTTAGTTTAAATCATATATTTATATACCAATATATAAAAATTGATTAAAATTTAATATCAAAGACATGATCTAGTTGTTAATAAAAATTCTAAAATACCTTTTAACAGCCTACATAGTGTAATATAAAATATATAAGTCAATAATGATAACATTTTAAACTGTAAACTAAAGGTTTATATAGTCTCAACATTTAGCACCTTGTGGGCTTTTAAGTGATTATATCCTCATACAAACTTTACTTTGTAATATTAACTTAACTTATTTCTAATCTTGCAAGTTTAATTAATTTGACGCATTTGTAAGTTTTTTGAGTTAATTTTAACTTATTATTGATCTCGTGCAAAATTTTAAAAGATAATTATACATAACAAAATTGTTCCATCATATGGTCTATTAGAGCTTAAAAATGAAAAATTCATCCTCCTTAAAAGCTTTTTTATTCAAGTAATCAATTTGTCTTCTCATCCTCTTAGTTCACAGTCAGCTTTTTTTTCCCTCATATTATGTTGTCTCTTCATTTTCACCTTAATTTTTAGTCTTAAAACTAGTTTTTTGCCTCAATTTTTTCTTCATGTTATGTATAAATGGATGTATATGTATTTATAAAAGATAGAATTATCAATTAATATTAAGTACGTGAGATTTGTGGCATAGAGATGCAATTAGCAATTCAATGTGTACTATAACAATACGTTAGATCTTGTGATAAAATAAATTGCTATTGAGATACTGATCACTTATATAAGTTTGTGACATAGTTTACTTATTTGAGTATTTGTCATTTGTCACACGACTTTTATAGATTGAAGGAATACGTACAAGATCTCCTTTTTGTATGGAAGTAAAAAATCATTTAATTTTTCATTTGTCATATGACTTTTATGGGCAGAAGAAATACCTATAAGATCTCCTATTTGTATAGAAGTACAAAATTAAATACTACAAACTTGTAGTAAGCCTAAACAACATATCAAGACTCATTGGTGGAAAAAAATAGTTCCGTCGGGTTGAATTCATTACCTGTACAAGGTATAAAAAAGACTAACTCTTTCGCCTCTACACTACTAGGAATTACAGGCTCTACCATGGTGTTTTGACTAATAAAAGGTGGACTTGCCACGATTGGCCTTATGAGAGGCAAATATTTATCCTCATTTTTGTTGTATATGTATATATTAATGTATAAATCCACTACATGTTATGCTGAGTAATGTGTATATATATATTTTTAAACGATAAATTGTGATGTTAATGAAGAAAGGGCAAGTCGCAAAATCTGCAAAGGGTGTACAAGAGATCCAAAATACAGAATACACCTCTTGTGTCTACTTTGGTTGCTACAAGTGTCGCTTTAAGGGCTGTCAGTCCCACACCTGCATTAATTACATGCAGAATCCACAACCCTAATCTCCTCTAATCACATTATGTTGTCTCTTCATTTTCACCTCAATTTTAGCCTTAAAATTTATTTTTAGCATCAAATTTTTCTTCACATTATGTATAAATAGATGTATATAAATATGTATATAAGATGCAATTTTCATAATCTTATTATTTAAGAAAAGTTTACTAAAATCCCTAAATGAAATAAAAAATCTGATTTAATAGAAAATAGTGATATACTATTGGCTTTCTTTTAAATATATGTAGATATTATTTCCTGAAAAATAGAAGTTTATAAAAGAATTGGATGTTTTTCTTAATACCTAAAATTTCTCGAGTTCTAGAGAAATGAGATTATTAAATTTTTGGAGATATAAAAGATAAAATTGTTAAATAGATTGGTAGTAAGCCACCACAAAAGAATGGTGCATGGTCAAAGATCGTCTAAGCCTAAAAATTTAGTGTATCTTATATAAATGGTAAAATAAGCAGAAGAAATGTTCTAAAAATTTTATTAAAGTGACTATAAAATATTATCTATCACCAAAAACTATCTCTGTTATATAACATCTTATTACTCTTTAAGAAAAATATTTCTTTTAATCGGATGACTAATATTGAAGTAATATATCTCATTAGTAATTCAAAATTCTATTGGATTCATTTGTTATACTTCGTTAAAAAAATAGTAAATGGACAATTATAGGTCAAATTTAAATCAACAGATGATCAGTATTTTTGAAGGCTTATAAACAAATATTTGAGCTTATCTCAAAGTTCTCGTGGAATAGAAAAGCTTGCAATAATAATATACAACATTACGATCAATTTTAAAAGTATTTTTCTTAGGAGTTACAAGAATCAAATTCCAAATTTGATTGTTTTCCTCATATATAACTTCACCAGCTCTATTTCATGCTCATCAAACTTGTAACATGATATCTTATTAAACTTAAATCTTATATGGATCAGGAACAAACATATAAGTTCATTCTTATAGTGAAGCTCCTTGTGAGATGTGTGAAGGAAATTGAAGCCATTTAGCTGCAACAATAATTTTAATTTTATCCATATAGTTAGTAATTTATAATAAAGAAAACCATGCAAGAAAAACACATCTACAATGGAAAAGGATGTTGGTATGGATGGCACAAGGGAAGCCTTACTTATTGGAAACGAGTGAAACATGGTCTTAGGTCCCGTAAGATTTTGTTAGTACAAATCTTTTCCAAAGCTTCCTCTTTTAAACTTTATGACTTGAGATTTAGACTATATAAAATATTAATATCAAATATCTAAATTTTATATATATACCTGAAGATTATGAAGAATGGAAAGAAACTTATTTTTTTCTTTCTTCAAATTAATGGAGGTTTAGTTTATATCCTTGACTTCAATCTATAATATAAAACTTGAGTGGTTATGGAGGCTTCAGAAAACCAACTTTTCACTATGCTTCTTTGTTGCACTAGTCAAGAAGAGTAACTTTAATTCAAGAACAATTAAATTGTGATGGGAGGATAAATGACATATGATTAAGTATTTTATATAGGTCGTGGAAAATGTAGATTTTATTATACTATAACTTATAAAATCTTTGAACTTAAATAAATAATCTATGGATATTTGAAAAGTGGTTTTGTTTTTTGAAATCTTTAACTTAAATGAATAATCGATCGCTATTTGAGATTCAATTTTATTATATTTATGTGATATCTTACTTAAAATATATAAAATAATTAACAACATTGATTTGATTAATTCTATGGTCGCCAACTATATTAATTAACTTTTTGAATTTTATTTCATGCGCTAAAGAACTTATTTGTCATTTATTTTTTAAAAATTTAAAAAAAATCAATTTTATTGAGATAATGATAGAAGTTTATCATTACGTATACGGTAAAAAGCCATGTTACACAAAAACATCAATTGTACTTTATAATAATGTGATTAGTTATTTTAAATATATATCTCTACTTTAAATCATGTACTTATATACCAATATATAAAGTTTTGTTACTAATTAACATTAGAAACAAGATCTAATTATTAATAAAAATTTTGAAATAACCTTTAACATCCTACTCAAAGTATAGTGTAATATAAAAATATAAGTTGATAATGTAGCAATATAAAATACATTGAGAAGGTAACCAACTTTTTATGATACTTCTTCTTTGCATCAATTAAGAGAACTAACTAATTATTGAAGAACAATTATAATATGAGAAGAGAATAAATGTGTAGAGTTGATTATTTTATGCAAACTGTGAAAAACATAAGTCTTATTTTATATTATAACTTATGAAATCTTCGAACTTAAATAAAGAATCATAAATCATTTAAAGTAAATAGAGAATTGTGGCTATTTAAAATATAATTTCTTAAATAAAGAATCTGTGGCTATTTGGGACATGATTTTATTATACTTATTAGATATTTTACTTAATTTGTATAAAATTGTAACACCCAAATTATTATTTTTATTTTTGTATTTGAATTTTAGTTTAATTTTTTATATATTTAATTTATAAGATTTTAATTAAACTTAATTTAATTTAATTTAATTTAATGAAAATAAAAATAATAATAATGATAAAATAGGGTAAAATTATTTTTTGGATTTAATTAAAATTGATTTTGGGAAAAAAGGGTGAAAATTTGGATTCAGGGGGTGTTTTTAAAAAGAAAATCAAAAACCGGGGGTCAAAACGCAATTTAAAAAAGTTGTGCCACGTCAGCAGCCCAGTCAGCAACTTCGGCCAACTAGGACATGCCGCATGGCAAGGAATGCTGACACGGGACAGGCCACGTGGGCGATCGCGTGCGCGCGATCAGACGGTCCAGATCCGTTCCCGCACGCACAGATGCCCAAGATCAAATGAGCACATGGACGGCCCAGATCTCACGCGTACGGACGGTCCAGATTCAATCGAGCACAAACGGCCCAGATCGTATCGCGATGGACGGCCCAGATTTAATCTCAAATAAATTGCGATCAGACGGTCCAGATTAAAACTTGATGGACGGTTGAGATTAAAAGGGGAATGGTATAAATAACCCCACCCACACCCGACCACAAAACCCTACCCGCCAGTGCCTCGCCGGAGAAGAAGAACCAGACGCCGGAGGAGCAGGCCGCCGCCACCCGCCGCCACACCGGAGAATTTTCTGACCACTAATCCAGGTAAATTCTCTCCCCCTGGCTCATTTTTCGATGCTGAATCCGCCTATGGTCAAACCGGAGCCAAACCACCGGCGAATCAGTCGAAAAACACCACCGAAGTCCAGCGGCGCAACCGCGGCTTCCCTCTATTTTTGCCTTCGATGAGGCCCTTCCCGGTCTCCGTTCAATGTAATTTTTATACTACTGTGATCACCGTTCTTTTCTCTACAGGTTGACCAGAGCAAAACATCAAAACGCGACTCACGTCGGAGAAGCCGCCGCACCCGAGAGCACCACCGCCGGTAAGTCTCGGCTTTTCGTGATTTTTTGGCCCACCGAGGGCCCTAGGGTTGTTTTATCGCAGGGACCAATGCAAGTTTGGCCGAATATAACCATCATGATTTTATGATTGTTATAATGTTATTTTTTTCATATTTTATTTTCATGAATCTCATCGAGGTAGGTGGACAGTAAAGGTTTTTATGTTAATAAATGAGTTTATTATAAATTATGCTCCGTTGATTGTTTTTGTTTTCTACCAACCTTTACTTCTGTGGTAGTGAGATAGTGTGATGTCTTTATTGGGCTAGTGTAGCTCATTTCTTACTTAACCATTTCAGATCAGGAAGACATGGTTCTCGAGCCCGTTCCGTAGGAAGACAGCGAGTTAGACGTCTAAAGACTTTATAGTTCTATTTATAGTTTTTATTTCAAGTATCTCTTTTAATTAGCTTATTCTTTCATATGTTGAATAGGTTTTTGGTTATTGTGTAAGGGATGTTAATCAAAATTTTTATTACGCTTCCGCATTTAAGATTTTTAATACATACATCTTCATTTAAATTCCGTAGCTGTTACAGTTGGTATCAGAGCCGCGTTCCTCGGACTCATCCATTACAAAATAATACTTAGAGAAATACCCACCGATAAATCATTACTCAACTCTTCCATGTGAAATGCAAGTGCAAAGAAATGAGGAGAGGAAGACCCCCACTAAACCGAGCAGCCCGAGATAATTCACTTCGGAAAGATGTGGACAGAATATTCGAGATGCTGGAAAGGATCATGGCCGCCTAGCAAGGTCGAGAGGAGAGAAGGGAGTTACCCGAACCTCCCCCACTACCACGGGTTGAGCCACCACTACAGCAAGCGGACCCCAAGCCACCCGGCACAAGCCTGCTCCACCACAATACCACCCGGCACCACCGTCGTAGTATGAACAAGTGCCCCAGCCACCGTACTGCCCAGCACCGCCACAGTACAATCCGGTGCCCCCACCATATCAGCAGGTGCCACCACAGGGCCCCCCAGTTTATCCCCAATCGGGCCCAGTCCCTCTCCCACGGGACCCAGCTCCTTCTTTGATCGACCCGGACTACATAGAGAGGTACAGAAGACTAAACCCTTCCACTTTTGCAGGGGGATCCTCTTTTGAAGATGCCCAGTACTGGTTGGCGGAGACTGAGAGAGCTTTCAAGACCTTTGGAGTGGTTCCTGAGCAGAGAGCTGCCCTTGCTTCCTACATGCTGGTAGGGGAAGCAGGACGTTGGTGGGAGCTCAAGCAGACCACCCTGCCTACACTAATCACTTGGGAGAAATTCTTAGCGGCCTTCCATGCAGAGTATCTCCCTGAGCACATCCGATACCTAAAGGAGATGGAGTTTGTTCAACTGGTCCAGGGAAACATGATAGTATCAGAGTATGCTCGTAAGTTCCTAGAGCTAGGCCGATACTCCCCAGAGACATTGATGGATGAGGGCCGAAAGGCCAGGAGATTCCAGTGGGGCCTCCGCCCGGAGATTAGGCAACACTTATTGGTGCTGGAGCTCAAGACATATTCAGCAGTTCTAGCAAAGGCACAGATCGTGGAAAGGAGCTTCAACACCCGTCCTCAGCCAGCGGGGAGTTCCCGACCCTCAACTCTGTTCCGCAGGCCAGCACCTACTGTGCCTGCTCAACAAAATTAGAGGCCCAGACCAGCCATCCAGGCCCCTCGTCAAACTCAAGGGGCAACACATGGGAAGATTTGTCAGCACTGCGGCAGAGATCACGGGGACCGACCATGCTACTACCTCAACAACACCTGTCGCATATGTGGCAGTGCCAAGCCTTATGTAAGAGAATGCCCGAGAAACCAGAATAAAGGAAGGCCTCCTATCCAGGGCAGAGCTTACAATCTTACCCAGCAGGATACCGATGACAACCTGCATGTAGTACAGGGTATGTATATTATCTGTGACCATATTGCTCATGTTTTATTTGACACTGGTGCATCGCACTCTTTTGTTTCACATGTTTTTGCTTCTAAAATTAATGTATCACCTGATAAACTTGATTCATTGTTGTTTGTGTCTACTGCCGGGGGTGAAACACTACTAGGAGAAGTTATCTACAGGGCTTGTGCCGTGGAGATAGCAAATAGAAAACTGAGTGTAGACTTGATAGGGTTAGACACGGGGGATTTTGATGTAATCTTAGGAATGGATTGGCTGGCAGCGTATCACGCCACCATAGATTGCTTTAACAAGAAAGTTGTATTTAATCCTCCTAAAGAGGAGCCATTTATAAATTAATAAAATCATTCAGTACTTATTTCTTGATGGAAAGTTTCCTTAACTTCTAGTGCCTTAATCTTGCTATTTTCTCTGACTAGGCAAGCCCAATAAGGAAATTTATATTCAAGAGATTCTGGTAGTCCGAGATTTTCCAGATGTGTTTCCAGACGAACTGCCCGGTCTACCAGTGGACAGGGAAGTCGAGTTTACTATAGATCAACAGCCAGGTACCCAGCCCATTTCGGTTGCTCCTTACCGCATGAGCCGCATTGAGATGGAAGAGCTGAGGAAACAAATCACTGAATTGCAAGACAGTGGGTTTATTAGACACAGTGTGTCCCCTTGGGGTGCCAGAGTCACTTTTATAAGGAAGGGAGATGGAACATTGAGGCTGTGCATTGATTACAGAGGATTGAACAAGGTCACGATCAAGAATAAGTATCCCCTTCTCCGGATTGATGACCTCTTCGATCAGCTGGAGGGTACACAGGTCTTCTCTAAAATAGACCTGCGATCAGGTTACCATCAGGTGAAGATAAGAACAGAAGACATCCCTAAGATGGCCTTCCGAACTAGGTACGGACATTATGAGTTCCTGTTCATACCATTTATGTTAACCAATGCCCCGACAATCTTTATGGATCTAATGAACAAGGTCTTCAGAGAGTTCTTGGATCAATTTATCATCATGTTCATCGATAATATCTTAGTCTACTCAAAAAGCAGAGAAGAACATGTTCACCATCTTACCCAAGTTCTCCGGGTCCTCAGAAAAAAGAAGTTATATGCAAAGTTGAGCAAGTGTGGATTCTGGCTTGAGCAGACCGCCTTCCTAGGACATATCATATCGAAGGAAGGGGAATCAGTGAATCTCGAAAAAGTTGAAGCGGTACTTGGGCGGGAGAAGCTGACATCAGTTAAGAAAATCTGCAGCTTCCTGGGAATGACAGGTTATTACCGCAGGTTCGTTGAAGGATTCTCTAGTCTAGCAGCTCCTCTAACCTAGCTCACGAAGAAGAATGCCAAGTTTGAGTGGAATGAGGACTG
Organism: Carica papaya; assembly: GCF_054855325.1. Classification (NCBI taxonomy): domain Eukaryota; kingdom Viridiplantae; phylum Streptophyta; class Magnoliopsida; order Brassicales; family Caricaceae; genus Carica; species Carica papaya. The sequence continues at coordinate 18,998,247 of NC_142317.1, forward strand.
CGAAAGAAGTTTTTCAGAATTAAAGAAGCGGCTGACTACTGCACCCGTGCTGGTTTTACCGAGTGTATCGGAAGGATATACAGTTTATAGTGATGCCTCCTATCTAGGCCTGGGTTGTGTTCTGATGCAGCATGGAAAGGTTATAGCATATGGGTCCAGACAGTTAAAGAATCATGAGAAGAACTATCCCACCCATGACTTGGAGCTTGCCACAATCATACACGCCTTGAAAACCTGGCGCCATTATTTGTATTGAGAGACCTTTCAGATCTATACTGATCATAAGAGTTTGAAACACATATTCACTCAGAAGGATCTCAACATGCATTAGAAAAGGTGGATGGAACTCCTTAAGGACTATGATTGTGAGATCTTATACCATCCGGGTAAGGGCAAGGTGGTAGCAGATGCTCTCAGCAGAAAAAGTGTAGGTATCTTAGCCCATTTGATGGTTTTAGAATGCAGGCCAATTGGAGCCACGCAACAGGTTTGACTTCAGGATCTAAAGAGAGTCACATGTTTGGGCCGCCTGACAGTCCAACCCGAGTTAATCCAGAGAATAAGGGAAGCCCAGTCAGTCGACTTTGCCCTGGTAACCCGCAAGAAGGATGCAGAATAGGGAGTGAGCTCAGAATTCTGAATCTCTACCGATGGATTACTTCATTTCCAAGACAGGGTGTGTGTCCCAGATGATAGTGAGTTAAAAAGAGACATCATGACGGAGTCCCATAGCTCGAAGTTTGCCATGCATCCAGGAAGCACCAAAATGTACCAAAGCATGCGATCCTAGTTTTGGTGGAATGGGATGAAGAGAGACATAGCCGACTTTGTATCTAAATGCTTGGTATGTCAGCAGGTCAAGGTAGAGCATCAGCACCTAGATGGGTTACTTCAGCCTTTACCAATCCCGGAGTGGAAGTGGGAACATATCACCATGGACTTTGTATCGGGGCTACCCAAGGCACGTTCAGGACATGATGCCATATGGGTAACTGTTGACTGACTTACTAAGTCTTCCCACTTGCTAGACATCAGGATGACCGATCCCTTGGACAAGTTAGCAAGGATGTATATCCGGGAGATAGTCAGATTGCATGGAGTTCCAGTGACAGTAGTATCCGACAGGGATCCCAGGTTCACTTCTCAGTTTTGGAGTAGCTTTCAGCTAGCTATGGGAACAAAGCTGTCTCTTAGTACTGCCTTCCATCCCCAGACTGATGGACAATTCGTACACTTGAGGATATGCTCCGAGCTTGTGTCCTTGACTCTTGGGGCCATTGGGATGACCATCTACCCCTGATAGAGTTTGTCAACAACAACAGCTACCAAGCAAGCATCGGCATGGCTCCATATGAGGCGTTATATGGGCGCCCGTGCAAATCACCGATTTGTTGGGAAGAAGTGGGCGATAGAAGATTATTCAGCCCGGAGTTGGTAGAGGAGACCACGTCCAAAATAGTTAAAATCAGAAAGAACATTCAGACAGCTTAGAGTAGGCAGAAGAGTTATGCAGATACCCGGAGGAGAGACCTAGCGTTTGAGAAAGGTGACCAGGTGTTTCTTAAGGTCACTCCTTTCAAGGGAATTAGTAGGTTCGGCAGGAGGAAAAAATTAAACCCCCGATTTATTGGACCTTTTAAAATCTTAAATAGGATTGGTACTGCTGCCTACAGACTAGCACTGCCTCCAGAGCTCTCCAGAGTCCACAATGTGTTCCACGTATCCATGCTACGTAAGTACAACCCGGACCCCTCTCATGTCTTGGCTCATGAACCACTTCCACTCCAAGAGGACTTGTCTTATGAAGAAGTACCAGTTGGTATCACGGACCAAAAGAGCAGGATACTCTGCAACTAAGAAATATCATTTGTAAAGGTCGTGTGGCAGAACCACACGCCCAGGGAGGCTACCTGGGAGCTAGAATCAGATTTTAGAGCCCAGTATCCCCATTTGCTCAACCAAGAGTAAGAGGCAAATTTGGGGGACCAAATTTCTTCAAGGGGGGAGAGTTGTAACACCCAAATTATTATTTTTATTTTTGTATTTGAATTTTAGTTTAATTTTTTATATATTTAATTTATAAAATTAAGTTGAATTAAAATCTTCAACTTAATTTAATTTAATTTAATTTAATTTAATGAAAATAAAAATAATAATAATGATAAAATAGGGTAAAATTATTTTTTAGATTTAATTGAAATTGATTTTGGGAAAAAGGGGTAAAAATTTGGATTCTGATGGTGTTTTTGAAAAGAAAAACGAAAACTGGGGGTCAAAACACAATTTGAAAAAGTTGTGCCATGTCAGCAGCCACATCAGCAGCCCAGTCAGCAGGCCCGACCAACCAAGACACGCCGCGTGGCAAAGAATGCTGACACGGGACTGGCCACATTGGCGATACGCGTGCGCGCGATCAGACGGCCCAGATTTGTTCCCGCAAGAACGGATGGCCCAGATCAAATGAACGCACAGACGGCCTAGATTTCACGCGTACGGACGACCCAGATTCAATCAGGCACAGACGGCCCAGATCGCATTGCGATGGACGGCCTAGATTTAATCCTAAATAAATCACGATCAGACGGTCCAGATTAAAACTTGATGGACGATTGTGATTAAAAGAGGAAGGGTATAAATAACCCCACCCACACCCGACCACAAAACCCTAGCCGCCAGTGCCTCGCCGGAGAAGAAGAACCAGAGGTCGGAGGAGCCGGCCGCCGCTACCCGCCGCCGCACCGGAGAATTTTCTGACTGCCAATCGAGGTAAATTTTCTCCTCCTGGCTCGTTTTTCGATGCTGAATCCACCTATGGCCAAACCAGAGCCAAACCACCGACTAATTGGCTGAAAAATCCCGCCGAAGTCCAACGGCGCCGCCGCAGCTTTCCTCTATTTTTACCTCCGATGAGGCCCTTTCCGGTCTCTGTTCGATGCAATTTTTATACCACTGTGATCACCGTTCTTTTCTCTACAGGTTGACCGGAGTAAAACATCAAAACGTGACTCACACCGGAGAAGCCGCCGCACCCGAAATCACCGCCGCCGGTAAGTCTTAGTTTTTTGTGATTTTTTGGCCCACCGAGGGCCCTAGGATTGTTTTATCGCAGGAACCAATGCAAGTTTGGCCGAATTCGACTGAAAACGGCCGAAAATGGCCAACCTGAGGCAGATCGCCGCCGCCTGCGGCGGCACCGTCGCCAGAGCACAGCGAAGCCGCCGTGCTGGAATTTCGATATTGGCTGAAAGGGGCTTTAGCTCTGATTTGGAATTTTTTGGGGACACGTGCAGGTACCGGTAGTGCGTTTCAGTTTCTCGGGAAAAATTTAGGGAATTTAGGGACGCCCGTAAGCTCACCGTAGAGCCGATTTCAGACCCCAAAACATGTAAGGATCTCTCACCCTACCTCCTATCACGGCATTAAAGCTTAATAAATAATTAAACGGTATTTTGTGACTTTATAGATATTTTTAATTGATTGAGGTTGCCAATGGAACCCGAATCTGATACATTGTTGGTAAGTTGTTCTTTGATCTATTTTTCAGTATTAAATGCAGTATGATATTTGATGTATTTATTTTATGGTCTCGTATGCATGAATCATAGTTTCTTTTATTATGGTTTGTATTATGGTGAACCCGAAACTGTGTTGCCTTGTTTGGTGTCAATTACTGGTTTACATGTTTGTCTATGATTGAATGATTGAGACCAAGGAAAAGGGCAAAAAGGTTATGCGAATTGATAAATGGATAATGTAGACAGCCTGACTAGATATCCTGGGAGATGGTGGACGGACCGGGTCCGTAGGGAACCTTACCGGGAAGGTGGTCTCTCATACCGGATGGGGTATGGAGACCTTATGTGTTTTGGCGCCCATACCGGACGGGGTATGGGGACGGCCCGTTTCACCCTCATACCGGATGGGGTATTGAGGTTTATGATTTTAGCGCCCATACCGGACGGGGTATGGGGACGGCCCTGGAATCAGGTTATTAATGTTAATGGTTCACGTGTAGCGGGGACCCCCTATGGATCCCCATGGATACTAGTTGGCTGGTAAAAGAGGAAATTTATTGTCTGATTATTGAAGTGCAAGAGTATGACATGTGTTCTATTACAAAGTCGATATGATTTTATGATTGTTATAATGTTATTGTTTTCATATGTTATTTTCATGAATCTCATCGAGGTAAGTGGACAGTAAAGGTTTTTATGTTAATAAATGAGTTTATTATAAATTATGCTCCATTGGTTGTTTTTGTTTTCTACCGACCTTTACTTCTGTGGTAGTGAGATAGTGTGATGTCTTTACTGGGCTAGTGTAGCTCATTCCTTACTTAACCATTTCAGATCAGGAAGATGTGGTTCCCGAGCCCGTTCCGCAGGAAGACGGCGAGTTAGACGCCTAAAGAATTTATAGTTCTATTTATAGTTTTTATTTCGAGTATCTCTTTTAATTAGCTTATTCTTTCATATGTTGAATAGGTTTTTGGTTATTGTGTAAGGGATGTTAATCAAAATTTTTATTACGCTTCCGCATTTAAGATTTTTAATACATACATCTTCATTTAAATTCCGGCGCCGTTACAAAAATGCTTATGAACATTGATTTTATTAGTTTTATAGCTGCCATTATAGTAAAAAATGAGTAATTTCAAATAAAATTTACTTTTGAATTTAATCTTTATGCAGAAAAACTCATTAGCCATTTGCTTTGAAAAGTAAGAAGCAATTTTGTTGAGATAATATTAAAAGTTTATCACGCCACAATATATATTTTTTTAATTAATAGTAACAAAAACTCGATCTTCTGGTCTTTTTAATCTAAAAAATTCTCTAACAATTTTTATAGTTTTACAACTTTTTTCAATTTTTAGAATGTGAGTTTTATGGGAATTCAGAATTCTATAGAAGATGGTGAGTGCTATTGGAACAATGAAGGTCAAAAGGAAAAGTGAATTAAAGAAAATGAGATATATGGAAATACCTTTGAATATTTTATGCTAACTATTTTTTAATTTCATAATTCTTGTCTTTTGAAGAATAATTTAATGATAACAGTTAACCAAGTCTACCTTTTTACATTTTTTTACCATCTTGTACATACATATGCATGTAGAGTTATTATCTTGATAATTGATTAAAAATAGATAATCAAGTGTTAAATACTTTAGAATATAAATAAATTTGTCGACCACACGAGTATGACACTATAAATTTTAGTAAAAAATTATATAAACAAAACTTAGAGGATTACAATCACTTAATAATTTTTTATTTCAAATTTGTGATTTAAGAATAAGAAATATGTGACAAAAATTAGCTAATTTTTTAAATTCAAAATTATACATTTTTTATGTACACATATGGTGTGTATAAAAAAAGTGTGTTAAAGTTGAATTTATTTTTTTGATTTTGTCATAATACTATTATGTAAGAGAACTTCATCAAAATCCTAACAAGATATCAAGATTCTTATTAGGTAGAAATTTGTGATATGCAATTGAATTTTTTTTTTTCAAATGCATTTGTTATTTTTTGAGAAACAATAGTTTATTAAACAATAGATACTTTTCCTATTTTTCAAAAGTCTTGGGTTCATGAAAAATGTAATCATTAATTCTTTTTTTTTTGTTAAGTATGAATGCTTGATCAACATGCTAAATTTTTTATTTCATCCCTAAATTCTCATTGTTTATTTTCATTAATTGTATGATTTTTATTAATTAATGTGATACATTTGTTTGTTTCTTTTGAAAAATGTGCTATACTTTACAATAATGTGATTAATTATTTTAATGTAATATTTTAGTTTAAATCACATGTTTATATACTAATATATAAAATTAGGTTAAAATTTAACATCGCATATATGATCTAATTGTTAATTAAAAGTCTAAAATAACTTTTAACATCCTACATTGTGTAATTAAAAAAATATTAATCAATAATGATAACATTTCAAACTGTAAACTAAAAGTTTATATGGTTACAATATTTAGCACCTTGTGGGCCTTTTAAATGATTGTATACTTGTACAAACTTTACTTTGTGATATTAACTTAACTTATTACTAATCTTATAAGTTTAATTAATGTGATACATCTGTACTAAAACAAAACTCAAATTAATTTGATTTGATCTCACAAATATATTGCTGAAGTTAGTTAGATCTATCAACTAGGAAAAAGAAAATAAATCAGCCACTGATGATTGATTTTTTGACACAAATGAGTTCTTAGAGAGTAAAAGAAAGAAGAAAGATGAAAAAAAAATTGTAGAAGTAGCAGAAGCTACTATGTGCAGTGCTAGGAAGAAGAGAGATGATGATCTGCTTTGACAACCACCCTCGTTATAGAAAAGGAGCTAAGGTTTTCTTCTTTTGCTGATTAGGATCATTTTTTCTTGATTTTTGGATTATCCCAAGCCTTTTAGAAAATGTTACTCTTGATTTTTGGCCCCAAATCTTGCCTTGAATAATATTTCTTTTACAGATTTTAAAAGTACATGTTTTAATTTAAATCTGTTGTTGTTCGCGACTCTTAGCCTTATCCAAGGCTAAGTTGTCTGTGACAGGACCCAAGCTTTGCCAAGGCTTGTTTCTGGACTGATGGTTATTTTCATAAAATTTTCCTTTTTTCATGTTGTTTTTCCTTCTTTTATCCTTATATCCCGTACTGGCAATAAGTCATAGAAAATAACTCAGATTAGATAACATACCATCAAGTTTAATAACCCAAAAGTGGGTGACAATGATGTCCTTTTTAGCCACTATCAAACTCCCCCACACTTATCTTGTGCTTGCCCTCAAGTACTACACAATACACTCCATCAATCCCAATCTCTTAACCTTCAACTCACTTACTCCCAATCATTTCATCACTACCCTCAAGTTGCAAAAATAACCATCAACTAATAATTTGTAGGCTTGAGTTTCATGGAACCATACCAATAAATAACCACTTTGACAACATCCAAATATGACATGAGAGAGTTTTGTAAATTTAGCACACAAAAATTTCTTTGAGGGGAATAGCCAATACCTAGTAGAACAGCCACCAAACACATCCAGATGTAAGGATTCATGCAATTAGTTCATGCCAAAAATAGAAAAGCTTGAGCACCTTTGCTTGCTTGAAATGTGACCAACCTTTTAATGCGAGGGCAAACATTTGTGACGAATGCACCCAGTTAATCAATTAGTCACCAGTTTCAAGTGACTATTAGTGCTACTCATAGTCATTTGACTTGAGAAGTAGATTATTATTCGCGCTCTTTTCTTTTTTTTCCTTTCATTGTGAGTGCATTTTATGCTCCATCTCACACTTTTACTCCAATTATTTTTTAAAGTGATTGTGTTTTATGCTCCCTCTCACTCATCACATATTAGATAATTTGATTTATTCATTAAAACCACACAATTCTGGACAAGTTGTAGCGGAGTTCTAATTAAGTATTGATATTCACCCAAGAATAAGATAAACTTAATTAATTTTTTTTAATAGACAACTCTCAAACAAGTCATGTTCAATATGTAATAAGATAACCATTTATAATGTGAGAAGATTAAAAATAATCTATAGTTCCTAGGAGATGGTTATAAGTGCAATTCAATTTTTAAAATTCTCCATTAGAGTTATTTAAAAATAATATAGATAGTTGTGAAGATTGGAGCAAAAAAATTTGTTTGAGGTGTATGTGTGGTGTGGTAAAAATTAGGCAACGTCTAAATCTCTAGAATGAGATGCTGAAAAGAAAAATTAGCTACTTAAGATACAGAATGCAGAATGCAGAATGCCTCTCCCCTACACTTAAACTACACATTGTCCCCAGTGTGATGCAAATAATGAAAAATAAAAAATAAAAATCAAGTTACAGATTAACTTCCCTGGTTACTTGACTTGGAGGTGGGATACATTTGGACACGTCACTTTTTGAGAATCACCAAATGTGTTGCCAGGTGATATAAGCCTTGGACAAGGCTTATATGGGGAATAACACTAGGTTGTATAGGCATGCATTGCTCCATTGAGGTTTAAGTGCCTCAATTTTGAACACCATATCTTGTGGATATGGATTGGCCTCAGTTTAAGATAGTAATTTTTCTTGGGATTCCAGCCTACTCATAGATGTTGTTAATTAGCTCACTTGGGTCTTCAAATTTCGAATGCTTGCTCTTGTTTCCTGTTGAAATTGTTGGGTGTTAGTAGCAATTGATTTAATAATTTTTTCAAGAGACATGCCTTGTTTTGGAGGTATTGGTTCTTTTTATGGAGGCAGTCTTGGTTGATATTGTTGGAAATCTTGTTGCTCTGCTCCATAGCCAAAGTTAGGATGATCCCTCCATTCCCAATTATAAGTGTTGGAAAATTGGTCATATCTTCCTTGCGGCTAGCTAGAGAATCCTCCAATCACATTAACTTAGTGTTGGTCATCATCTTGAAGTGTAGGACACATGTTTGTAGGATGCCAAGGATGCACAAATATTCCATAAACCCTTGTTCGAGGGTTATTACCTATAGCCATATTTTTTTACCAAATGAGTTAGTTCAGAAATTTAGGATTCAAGAGAAAAAATACTTACCTCATTCATCCTCCTTGGGGTGTCTCATGCTAATCCGAATTGCTGTGAGGTGGTAGCCATGATTGCTATCAAATCTCTGGCTTCTCGAGGTGTTTTATTCACTATGGCATCACCACTTGCTCTATTTAACATTCTTCTTTTGTGGCAATAGTCCTTCATAAAGATAATGAATGAAAGATTGTTATGAGATGTCATGTTGTGGCCAACTTGTAAGCAACCACATGAATCTTTCCCAATAATCATGGAGGTTCTCTGACTCTCTTTGTTTGACTCTGCATATTTCTCTCCTTATTCTAAAAGATCTAGAGGCAAGAAAAAATCTGTGTAGAAAACTTTTTACAATATCAGTCTAAGTAGTAATCAAACAAGGAGCTAAATAGGACAATCAATCTTTAGCTGCATCATCCAAAAAAAGGGGAATGCTCTCAATTATATTTGTTCTTTAGAGACTCCTTCCAGCTTCATGCTTGAGCACACAATATGGAATTCCTTAAGATGCTTGTGCAGGTCTTCATTTTTCAATCCTTAAAACTTTTGAAGCAAATGAATCAATCCAAATTTTAGCTCAAACGAAGCTTCTAAGGCTGGATAAGTGATGCAAAGGGGCTGTTAGTTGGTAGGCAGGGGTGTCAGCTCCCTTAAAGTGCCTTCCTTGGCCATCTGCTCTATTTCTAGTTTTGTTTCGATTACGGTACTGCTATTTATAATATCATGTCATGCTGACACGTTCTTCTCTTTAGTTGAGTATGTTTCCTTAAACTTTTTACGATTTTTCACTTTTGGAATCATAAAAAAAGATTCTCCACAATTGGTCGTAGTCATAAAAAGGAACAAAAATTAGTTAATCTCAATTCTTTGACAGCGGTGCCAAAATTTGATAAGTGCCGAATCTACTAAAAATAAATTACTAGCTAACCAATAAAATAATATTGTAGTAGTGGTAAGAAGGGTGAAAACCATAGAAAATTGGAAACCAATTTTCTTTCTTAACCAATGAGTAAAAAGGAAACAAGTGAAATTTTGTAGAATTCAATATACAAAATATAAAATAAACAATTAGTAGAATAATATTAAACAAATTGTTGGTTACAAATTAGAAGCTAAAATAATTATAAAAGAATTCCTAGTCAACGAAATAGCTACCTCAAATAACATAATTAATCATAGATATAAGAGTTTGTTTTACCCAAAATATGGTAAATAAGTTATAGTTGTTGAAAACATTCTGACAACCAATCTTTCCGTATTCCTAAACCAACCAAGAAACATTCGTTAGTTGGTTTTTCGCTGCTAAGCAGTCTTGGGAACATTTACAGGATTTAACTTATCAATGATCTTGAGAGATAAAAGGACCTAATTCAAGTTGTCAAATTCATCCGTGTGAACCAATCAACTAGCCTATTTACATCCTTAGTGCGACATTGATCGCTACTTGGTGCAAGAACCACTCAAACAATTATGGATTTGAGGGGTTTGGCTAGCTGCCTGCGGTTTCTCTTCTCATATGAGGCCTTGTTCAAACTAATTCAAAACAACAAATATATATTGGTATAGGAAGTAAATAAACATCATCCCTGAAATACAACTGAAATTAATTCGATTAAATCTCACAAATATATTGCTGGAGTTTGCTTGATCTATCAACTAGGAAAATAAAAATAAATCAGTCACTCGTGATGGGCTTTGTAACACAAATGATTTCTTGGAGAGTATAAGAAAGAAGAAGAATGAAGAGAAAATTGCAGACATAGCAAAAGATACTATGTGTAGTGTTGGGAAAAAGAGAGATGATGATTCTGCTTTGACAACTGCCTTCTTTATAAAAAAGGATATGGGGAGGAGTTATTCACCAACTCTATTTCGTGCTCATCAAACTTGTAAAATGGTATCTTGTTAAACTTAATCTTGTATGGATCAGGAACAAACATATCAAGTTCGTTCTTCTAGTGAAGCTCCTAGGGAGATGTGTGACAAAAATTGAGTCATTTAGCTGCAGTAATAATTTTAAATTTATCCATATAGTTAGTAATATATCATAAAGAAAATAACCTAAGAAAAACACATCTACAATTAAAAAGGTGTTGGTATGGATGGCAAAAGGGAAGCCTTACCAAGTAGAAATGAGTGCAACATGGTCTTGGGACCTGTAAGATTTTGTTTGTACAGGTCTTCTTCAGAGCTTCCTTCTTTAAACGTAATGATATGAGATTTAAACTATAGAAAATATTAACATCCAACATCTAGATTTTATATTTGTTCTTGAAGATTAAGAAGAATGAAAAGAAACTTGTTTGTTTTTTCTTTCTTCGAATGAATGGAGGTTAAGTGCGTACTCTTAAGTTTAATCTATACTAAATTACTTGAGAAGTTATGTAGGCTTTGCAAAACCAACTTTTTGTTATACCTCTTTGTTGCACCAGTCAAGAATACTAACTTTAATTGAAGAACAATTGAATTGTGATGGGAGGATAGATGACATACGGTTAAATATTTTATATAGACTATAGAAAATGTAGATTTTATTACAAAATAACTTATAAAATCTTTGAACTTAAAGGAAGAATCTATGGCTATTTAGAAAGCAGTTTCATTTTTTGAAGTCCTAAACTTAAATGAAGAATAAGCGATTTTATTATATTTATGTGATACCTTACTTAATATATATAAAATAATTAAAAACATTAATTTGGTTAATTCCATGGTCACCAACTGTTTTAAATTAAGTTTTGAATTTAAATGCATGAGCTAAAGAAATTATTCGTCATTTATTTTTTTAAAGTTAAATTAACTTATAAAATGTTGATTGTACTTTACAATAATGTGATTAGTTCTTTTAATGCAATATCTCTACTTTAAATTATGTATTTATATACCAATATATAAAGACTGGTAGTAATTAACCATAGAAATATGATCTCATTGTCAATGAAAATTTTAAAATACCCTTTAAGATTCTACTCAAAATATAGTGTAATATAAAAATATAAGTTGATAACGATAATAATATAAAATATATAGAGAAGGTAACCAACTTTCTGTGATATTTCCTCTTCGCATCAATCAAGAGGAATAACTAATTATTAAAGAACAATTACAATGTGAGAAGAGAATAATTGTGTAGGGTTAATTATTTTGTGGAGGCTGTGAAAAATGTAAGCCTTATTTTATACTATAACTTATGAAATCTTTGAACTAAAATAAAGAGTCATAAATTATTTAAAGTAAATAAACTATTGTGTCTATGTAAAATGTTATTTCTTAAATAAAGAATCCATGGCTATTTGGGACTTGATTTTATTATACTTATTAGATATTTTACTTGGTTTATATAAAATTCTTATGAACATTGATTTTATTATTCTATGACTACCATTATAGTACAAAATAAGTCACTTTAAATAAAATTTACTTTTGAATTTAATGTTTTTATGGAAGAACTTATTAGCTATTTACTTTAAAAAGAAAGAAATAATTTTGTGGAGATAATATTAAAAATTTTGATGAGTGCCAAATCAACCAAAAATAAATTCCTAATTAATCAATAAAACAATATTATAGTAGTGGTATGAAGGATCGAATCCACAGAAAATTAAAAACTAATTTTATTTCTTGACTAATGAGTAAAAAGCAAACAAGTGGGGGTTTGTAGAATCCAATACACAAAATATAAAATAAACAATGAGTATAATAATATTAAACAAACTCTTGACTATAAATTTGAAACTAAAACAATTATAAGAAGAATTCATAATCGATGAAATAGTTAGCTCTGGTAACGTAATTGATCATACATGCAAGGGTGCGTTTTAACCAAAATATGGCAAATTAGTTATAGCTGTCGAAAATGTTCGGACAACCAATCCTTCTTTATTCATAAACCAATAAATAAATATTCATTAGTTGGTTCTTCATTGCCAAGCAGTCATAGAAACACCCACAGAATTTAACTTTTCAACGGCTTTGAGAGCTAGAAGGACCTGATTCAAGTTGTCGGATTCATCTGCGTGAACTGGTCAACTAGAATATTTACCTCCTTAGTGTAGCACTGATCACTACTTGATGTCGAAACCATTCAAACAATTACAAATTTGAGAGGTTCAGCTATCTTCTTTTAGTTTCTCATCTCATATGACAGGTCCTATTCAAACGGGTTCAAGACAACAAATATATATAGGTGCAAGAAGTAAATAAATACTAGCTCTAAAATAAACCTCAAATTAATTCGATTAAATCTCACAAATACATTATTGGAGATCGGAAGATCTATTAACTAGGAAAAGAAATATAAATCAACTACTATGGTGGACTTTTTAACACAAATGAGTTCTTAGAGAGTAGTAGAAAGAAGAAAGATGAAAAAAAAATTACAGAAGCAGTAGAAGATGTTGTGTACGACATCGAGAAGAAGAGAGATGATGATTCTGCTTTGACAGTCGCCCTCTTTATATAAAAGGAGATAAGGTTTTTTTCTTTATTTATTAGGATCTTTTTCCATATTTTTAGTTTATCCCAAGCTTTCTAGAGTATGTTCCCCTTTATTTTGGCCCCACATCTTGGCTTGAATGATATCTTTTTTACATATTTAAAAAGCAAACATTTTAATTTAAATCTGCTACTGTGCGTGACTTTTAGCCTTGCTCAAGGCTAAGTTGTCTGAGGCAAGACCCAAGCTTTAGCCAAGACTTGTTTCTGGGCTGAGGATTATTTTCATAAACTCTTCCTCCTTTCATATTATTTTTTCAAGTTTCCTCCTTATGTCATGTACTGCAACAAAACATAGAAAATTACTCCGATTAGATAACATACCATCAAGTTTAACAATCCAAAAGTGGGTGATAATGATGTCCTTTTTAGACACTATCAAACTCCCCCCACACTTATCTTGTGTTTGCCCTCAAGGACTCATAATACACTCCATCAATCCCCATCTCTTCACCTTCAACTCACTTACTCCCAATCATTTCATCACAACCCGCATGTTATAACTCAACTCTCAAGTTGCAAGAATAACCTTCAACTAGTAATTTGTAGGTTTGAGTTTTATAGAACCACACAAATGAATAACCACTTTGACAACATCCAAACACTACATAAAAGAGTTTTGTAAATTTAGCACACAAAAATTTCATTAAGGGGAATAGCCAAGATCTAGTAAAACAACCACCAAACTTTTCTAGATATAAGGATTCATGCAGTTGATCCATGCCATAAACAAAAAAGCTTGAGCACCTTTACTTACGTGAAATGCCATCAACCTTTTGACGTAAGGGTAAACATTTATGATGAATGCACCTGGTTACTTAGTTGATTCACCAGTTTTATGTGGCTACTAGTGCTACTCATAGTCATTTGACTAGAGGACTAGATTATTATTCTTTCTCTCTTTTTTTTTCCTTTCATTGTGTATGCGTTTTATGCTCTATCTCACACTTTTACTTCAACTGTTTTTCAAAGTGAGTGCATTTGTACGCTCTATCTCACTCTCACATACGAGATAATTTGGTTTATTCATTTAAAGCACACAATTACAGATAAGTTGTAGAGGAGTTCTTTCTAAGTATTGATATTCATTCAAAAATAAGAGACAATTAATTAATTTTTTTAATAGGCAACTATCCAACAAGTCATGTTCAATATGTAATCGAAGATAACCATTTATGGTGTGAAAAAATGAAAAGTAGGCTAAAATTCCTAAGAGATGGTTATAAGTGCAAATCAACTTTTGAAATGCCCCATTAGAGTTATTTACAAATAATAGAGATAGTTATGAAGATTAGAGCAAAAAAAATTGTTGGAGGTGTATGTGTGGTGTGGCAAAAATTAAGCAAGGTCTAAATACCTAGAATGAGATGTTAAAAAAAAAAAACCTAGCTACTTAAGATACAGAATACAGAATGCAGAATGCCTCTCCCCTACACTTAAACTACATATTGTCCCTAATGTGATGCAAATAATGAAAATTAAAAATAAAGTCACAGATTAACTCCCCTTGTTATTTGACTTAGAGGTGGGATACATTGGGAAACATCAGTTTTTGAGAAACACCAAATGTGTTGCTAGGTGAGATAAGCCTTAGGTAAGGCCTATGTGGGGAATGACACATGGCCATGTCGAGCATGCATAGAACCACATTTTTCTTGGGATTTCGTTGAGTTCCTTGTGTAGATATGACACAGCCGTGTTTCCCTCATAAAAATGCTTTTGTGGTAGCACACAATCGTGTCTTAAGAGTCTAGTACATGCCTTAGGCAAGGCTTATGTGTAGATTAACACACTGCCGTGTTGGGCAAGCACACAATTGTGTTTCCCTCACAAAAATGTTTTGGTGGTAACACATAGCTGTGTCATATGGACGAGGCATGTCACATGATCTTGTCTCCTGAGCACACGACTGTGTCTTATGGGCCTGACACAAGCCTTGGTCAAGGCTTGTTCAGTTGTTCTAGAGTTTAGCTTTTTCTCCTACTCTAGTACCTGAATTTCCTATCCCCACTTTCTAATCACCATAGAACTCATGTTAACTCAAAGAGAAATGTTATAAATAAATTAAAATCACTAATGCAAATAATAAAAACTAAAAAAGAATGAAGAAAAATGGATGGGTTGCCTCCCATCAAACACTCTTTTTTAATGTCCTAGGATAGACATTGTCAATTTTTAAGCACTCAAATCAGTTTGTCTTCTTATACCCTGCTTAGCTCATTAAAACTTTTCACTAGAAG
This sequence comes from Carica papaya, assembly GCF_054855325.1. NCBI lineage: Eukaryota > Viridiplantae > Streptophyta > Magnoliopsida > Brassicales > Caricaceae > Carica > Carica papaya. The sequence continues at coordinate 19,013,552 of NC_142317.1, forward strand.
AGTCTCTTATCCTCCTAATAACACAAAATTTTATATGTTCATGAGGCAGTTTGAGCTCTAGTTTTGGTGTCTGCAAATATAAGGTAAAAGTTCTATGTCAAAACTAGGAAAGTCAACACACAATGCATTACTCCCTTGAGGTTTAAGTGGCTCCAATTCAAACACCACATCTTGTGGATTCTTCTTAGCAACAAGATCCTCTTCATAAAATTTTTAGCCTCAATTTTTTCATCACATTATGCATAAATGGAGGCATATATATATATATATATATATATATAATAGATGGAATTAAAGTTTTAAAGTTTTCTTTGAGATCCACGGGTGACTCTGTAACACCCCAACCCTTTCTTTTTATTTTATGTTTTATTATTGTAATTATTATATGAATATAATTATTATTTATGTAATAATATATTGAATTTAATTTAGTTTAATTTATTTTAATGAAAATAATAATAATAATAATAATAATAATAATAATGGGGTAAAAATTATTTAGAGATTTAATTGAAAATAATTTTGGAAAAAAGGGATGAAAATTTGGATTCTGGGTGTATTTTTGAAAGAAAAATCAAAAATCGGGGGTCAAAATACAATTTAGAAGAATTGTGCCACGTCAGCTGCCCGGTCAGTAGCCCCAGCCAACCAGGACGCGCCAGGTGGCAGAGAAACTAACGCAGGAGGCCACGCGGAAGGGAGTAACATGGGCGATTCGCGTGTGCGCAATCGAACAGCTAAGATCCGTTCCCATGCGCACGGACGACCCAGATCAAAAATGCGCATGGACGGCTCAGATTGCATCGCGCACAGACGACCCAGATTGAATCGCACACGGATGGCCTAGATTGAATCGAGATGAACGACCCAGATTCATTTCCTATTTAATCGTGATCGGACGGTCGAGATTAAATGTGATGGACGCCTCAGATAAAAGCTGATGGTTATAAATAATCTGATCCGCACCCAAATCCCAACCCAAGCCGCCAGAGCCCTAGTCGGAGAAGACAGCCTAGCCACCGGGGAGCCGATCGCCGCCACTTGCCGCCGTATCGGAGCAATTTTTAGCCGCCAAACGAGGTAAAAATTCTACCTTTTTTCAGAATATGATTTTAAACCCACCTATGGCCAAATCGGAGCGAAAGCACTGGCCAATTGGCCGAAAAATGCCGCCGTAGCCCAGCGGTGCCGCTGCGGGGTGTCTCGATTTTTGCCTCCAATGAGGCCCTTCCTGATTCCTGTTCGACGTGATTTTTCTACCTTTGTGATCACCGTTTCCTCCTCTACAGGTTGATCGGAGCAAAACACCCAACCGCGAATGAGCCGGAGGAGCCGCCGCACCGGAGAGCCCCACCGCCACTAAGTTTCAGTTTTTTGTGTTTTTTTGGCCCACCGAGGGTCCTAAGTGTATTTTCTCACAGGAACCGATGCAAGTTTGGCTAAATTTGGCCAAAAATGGCCGAAAACAGCCAATCCGAGGTGGATCGCCACCACTTGCAACGGCGTCGTCGCCGGAGCACGACGGAGCCACCGTGCCGAAATTCTGAAATTGGTCGAGTAGGCCCTGGGTCTGATTTTTGGGTTATTTAGGACATGTGTAGGTACCGTTAAGCGCGTTTCAGTTCCAAAAAAAAAAATTCAGAGAACCCAGGGATCGCCCGTAGGCATAGTGAAAATCTAGTTTTCGGTATCAGATTAGGTAAAGACCCCTCACCTTATCTCCTATCATGGAATCGAAGTTTGAATAAATGATAATAATGTATTTTGTACAAATTAAATAGATATGCGTAATTAATTATGGTTGCTAATAGAGCCGGAACCGGCCATATTTCTCTGTCAATTCCTGTTTGATTTATTTTACAGTTTAAATGCATTATGGTATATGGTTTATTTATTCTATAGTTTTGAATGCATGAATCACTGCTTACTTCACTACTATTTGATTTTGGGAATCTAAGATATGCTTGCTTTGTTGGATGCACATTACTTGTTTATGTATTCATGTTTGGGTTGGTAATGGAGACTAAGGAAAAATAGGAAAGGGTTGTGATTTGATAAATGGATAAGATGACAGCCTCACTAGATATCCTGGGAGATGGTGGATGGACCAGGTTCATAGGGAACCCTACTTTGAACTTTGTCTCATACCGGACGGGGTATGGAGACTTTATGGTTTTGGCTCTCATACTGGACGGGGTATGGGGGCGGCCCACTTCACCCTCATATCGGACGGGGTATTAACGTTTATTATTTTGGCGTTCATACCGGACGGGGTATGGGGACGGCCCTGGAATTAAGTTTGCTAAGGGGAATGGTTCACGTGTAGCGGGGACCCCTATGGATCCCCATGGATACTAGTAGGCTGATAAAAAGGGGCAATTGTTGTTTGACGATTTGAATATAAAAGTATGATATGTGCTATGTTACAGATTATATATGAATTCATGATATTTATAATGTTATTGTTTCCATATGTTATTTTTATAAATCTCATTGCGGTAAGTGGACGGAAAATGGTTTGATTATTGATAAATGAATTTGTTTAAATCTACTGCTCCATTGGTTGTTTTAATTTTCTACCAACTTTTACTTCTGTGACGGTGATTAGTGTGATGTCTTTACTGGGCTAGTGTAACTCATTCCTTATTTAACCATTTCAGATTAGGAAGACCTGGTTCCCGAGCCTGATCCACAAGAAGACAGCAAGTAGATGCTAGATAACTTATAGTTTTCTTTATTTTTCTTAATTCTCGTATTTCTTTTAGAGAACTTATTTCGTGATATGTTTAGTACTTTTAAGTTATTTTATAAGGGATATTAATCTTAATCTTTTATTTCGCTTCCGCACTCAGATTATTATATATATTTCCCTTTGAATTTCTGGAATCGTTATAGACTCTGTTATCCAATTGGTATCATTATGAGATTAGGATTTCCATTATTACGAGGGGATAAACACATAGCCAAAACACGCACAATGGTCACAATAGTTCGTCGCTAGGGGACCCAGAACACAACACACACTGCAACCACATCTGGAAGAGTTTTCATTCATCCAAAGATAGGGTTCGCCACACCATTGAATTTTAGCCATACCAATCTTAAACGAGTTAACTCTAAATTTTTGCTTCTTCCAAGTTTTTGTTTTGTTTTCTTTTTCTTCCTATTCTTATTAAGATTGATATTTTTATTTTTTCTAATAGACTAATTATATTCCCTAAAGACTTTGTACACTTTCTTAGTTAACCTTATTCTATATCTCACACTATTCTAATTCACCCAATTTGTCTCTTTTTCATCCTTATAGAACTATTCACTAATTCCCCTTAATCATATACTTTTTGATTTATTGTAATGTATTTAGTTATTAGTTTTTTATTATTTATGTTTTAGTACTTTTATTATTTTTAGTTTTTAGTTTTATTAGTTTTATTTAGAATTCCTAATTTTATTTTAAAAATGTGTATTTTTTTGTGTTCATGATCTTATTGGTAAATATACACTACTATTATTATTCTACTCAAATTATTCAACTTATCATATCATTAGCCATCATACAGTATTTAAAACATATAATATTCGTTCAATAATCAAGCAACAAGCAAATGATAAAGTAAAACATTCAGTACCATCATTTTTTAATTTCTTCCGCTTACTTGATTATCATCAATCCCCTTAATTTTATAAAACTTACTCAAAACTTAATAAGTTTTTTGTTTGAAAACATTTTTTAAAACATGCCAATGTGGCTTTAGGATAACTACTAGATATACTTACAAACTTTAGGGTTAAAGGATTTCAATTTGAGTTCCAAACAACATCCAAATATTAGCATAAACCTGCACAACAACTAAGGTTTCTCGGGTCAGCAGTCAACCTAAGAGTTTCATGCAATCATATTGAAGGCCTATCTCATTTCTACAACTATTCTAGTTACTAAGGCGATCATTCAGTTTAACTTTTCTTTGTTTTGTCTATTTGATTAATTACATAATTTTGTGAATAATACTTTCTTATCATTTTATATTAATCTTGAATTAATTAATTAATAATTTCTTTTTAATTTATTTTATCTATTATTCATTCAATTCTAAAAGAAATCATTACAAATATTCTTTACCTATTTTCTTAAATTATTTTCTTATATCATCTATTCAACTCAAAACAAAATTTATTAATTTGTTTACATATTTATTAAATCAAAATGATTTTCAAAATTTATTCCCCTTAGTATTTTAAATTACCTTTACCTAAGTATTATATATTATGGCTAAATTAATCTACTTATCAATTACTTATCCAATCAAATTTAATTCTTATTAATTATTTATTCAATCAAATTAAATTCTCTTTAATTTTGTATTCAATCAAATTCAACTCTCCTAACTATCATAATTACCTAATTCTTAATTAAATTTTAATTTATTATTCTTCTCCAATATATATACACACTCATACATATGCTTATGTATTTATATACACACAATACATACTCATTTATTATGTACATATTTATATATATATATCCTATTATTTCATTTTTTTAAAAAAAAATTATATTATAAGATACAATTATATAATTATAATTATAAAACTTATAACATAAAAAAAATCTCGCTTCAATATCATTTATATTTATGACATATACATGTATTGTGTTAATCATACTTATCTTTATTAAAACCCATTTCTATATATATAAACTATACCTACATATATTATTATATTAAACACAAATACACCGAGCATACTTATATACATATTTATAGTACACACATTTTCTTATCTAAATTTATTCATTTATCATATTCTTCTACTCCTATAACTTACACCATATTGTAAATTTTATGACTATAATTATAAATTTTATTATTGTTATTTAAATATATATATATACCTTCGTGCATTAGTGTTTATATATATAAATATTTATTAAAACATAAGGATTATACATGCATACAAAATATTATTTTAATCATATAAACCCATACATGCCTTTATTTGTACTTAGTCATATATATATCTATATATTTATATATACATACATGAAAAATATACTTACACAATGTATCAATATATATATACATGTATATATATTCTTTGTTTCCCTTCATACATTTACATCAAATTCATGCAAATAAATATATTTTCACATATTCATTATAGTTTATATATGTATATCTCATATTCTTAATATATATACATATATACACACCATATATATCCTAGATAAATATATATACATATATATATGGATATAACTTAATTTTAATCACTCTCTCACTATACCGAACCCTCACCATCTCTTTATTTAAGTTAAAATTTTTCATTTAAAATGAAGTAAACCTAAATGTATTTATTTAAAATATCATGCATGCCACTCTAAACTATTTAGGAAGAGAATCACGAAAGAAGAAGAAAAAGAACTTATATTTGGACGTTCGGAAGAAGAACTTACGTGAGAGGGGTGGTCACATGGTGGTTAGGCCACCTGCGCTGTCCCCTCTCAAATTTTTTTTCTTCCCTTTGCTGTGCCAATCGTCTCAATGCTCTCTCTCTCTTTTCTTCCCCTCTCTTCTCTCCCTCTCCTCCCTATTCTTCTTTTCTTCTCTTTTTTTTTCCTTTTATTTGGTGGATTGAAAGAGAGAAAAAATGTTTTATTCGGTATTAATATGATGGGGGAAGAAATAAGGAGGATGAGGTGGCTTAATTAGATGATGTGGCAACTTAGGAGTGGGAGGGAATCTTCCCATCCATGTGCATGGTGGCCATATGGCCATCCCTCTCCCATTTCCTAATTGTTTTCCCCATGTTTCAATCTCACATGCACCATCTCTTATTTGATTGGTCCTTTCCATTATCGTGAAATTTTAATTCTAATTTATTTTTTTATTTCTTTCTTTGTTTTTATATTTATTTTACAATATTTAGTTTAATTAATTTACAAAATTTGATATTTTCTAATCAATTTTTAAATTAATTTATTTTCTAACTTTCTTTCTAATTTAATTTTATTACTTTATTGATTTCAATATTCCCTAATTATTATTTTTTAAAATTTATTTTATTTTACTAATTACAAGTTTTAATATCTATATTTTAAAATATTTTTCTAATTTATTTTAATTTTCTAAATAATGTTCTAATTCCCATATAAATTATTTTTAAATTTAATTTATTTTACATATTTTTCTAATTTTCTCTCAAATTTCACAAATAAAATTCAGAGTTTGATTTTCGGGCTATCACAATAATTATAGTATAAAATAATACTTACATTATCCATAGCATACACAAAATAATCAACCTTATACATTTATTATCTTCTCACATTGTAATTGTTCTTCAATAATTAGTTGGTTACCTTCTCTATATATTTTATATTGCTATCATTATCGACTTAGTTTTTATATTACACTATACTTTGAGAAGGATGTTAAAGTGCATTTTAAAAATTTATTAATAATTAGATCATGTTTCTAAAGTTAATTACTAACCAATCTTTATATATTGGTATATAAATACATCATTTAAAGTAGAGATACTGTATTAAAATAACTAATCACATTATTGTAAAGTACAATTGACGTTTTAGTGTAATGTGACTTTTTATCTTAAGCGTGATTATAAACTTCTATTATTATCTCAATAGAATTTTTTTTTAACTTTTAAAAAAATAAATGATGAATAAGTTCTTTAACGCATGGATTAGAATTCAAATGTTAATTTTAATACAGTTGGCGCCCATAGAATTAATAAAATCAATATTTTTAATTATTTTATATATATTAAGTAAGATACCACATAAATATAATAAAATCGCATCTTACATAGCGATGGATTCTTCATTAAAGTTCAAGATTTCAAAAAATAAAACCACCTAAAATAACCATAGATTTTTCATTTAAGTTCAAAGATTTTATAAGTTATAATATAATAAAATTTACATTTTTCATGGCCTATGTAAAAAATTCAACCATATGTCATTTATCCTGCATCACAATTCATTTATTATTTAATTAAACTCAATCTTCTTAATTAATGCAACAAAGAAATATAGTGAAAAGTTAGTTTTCTAAATCATACATAACCTTTCAAGTAATTTAATACAAATTAAACTCAATGGTATGCACTTAACCTCCATTCATTCGAAGAAAGAAAAAACAAACAAGTTTCTTTCCATTCTTCTTAATCTTCACGTATAAATACAAAATCTAGATGTTCGATGTTAATATTTTCTATAGTCTTAATCCTAGGTCATAAGGTTTAAAGGAGGTAGCTTTAGAGAAGGTTTGTACCAGCAAAATCTTATGGGACTCAAGACCATGTTGCACTTATTTCCACTCGGTAAGGCTTCACTTGTGCCATTCAGACCAACATCATTTTCTATTGTAAATGTGTTTTTCTTTGATGGTTTTCTTTATTATAAATTACTGACTAAATGGATAAAAATAAAATTATTACTGCAACTGAATGGCTTCAATTTCCTTCACATATCTCACTAGGAGCTTCACTAGAAGAACGAACTTGATATGTTTGTTCTTGATCCATACAAGATTAAGTTTAACAAGATATCAAGTTACAAGTTTGATGAGCATTAATAAAATTGGTGAAGTTTTTTTTCTAAGAAAAACAATCAATTTGGAAATTTGGCTCTTGTAACTCCTAAGAAAAATGCTCTTAAAATTGCTCATATTGTTGCATATTATTATTGCAAGTTTTTCTATTCCTCAAGAGCATCAAAACAAGTTCGAATATCTGTTTATGAGTCTTACAACAATACTGATCATCTGTTGATTTAAATTTGACATATAATTGTCAATTTACTATTTTTTTAATGAACTATGATAAATGAATCCAATACACTTAGTTTAAGCATATTAGATTGAATTACTAATCGTATATATTACTTTAATATTAGTCATCCCATCAAAAAAAAGATTTTTTTTAAAGAGTGATAAGATGTTATATAACAGAGATAGTTTTTAGTGATGGAAAAGACTTTATAATCAGTTTTTAGTGATGGTAAAGACTTTATAGTCACTTCAATAGAACTTTGAGAAAATATCTTCTACTTATTTTACCATTTATATAGGACATACAAATCTTTTAGGCTAAGATGATCTTTGACCATGCAGCATTCTTTGGTGGTGGATTACTACCAGTCTACTTAATAATTTTATATTGTATCTCTCAAAAAGTATTTAAGTATCTCATTTTTCTAAAACTCAAAAATTTTGAGTATTAAGAAAAAAGTCCAATTCTTTAATAAATGATTATTTTTCAGGAAAGAATATTTGCATATATTTAAAAGAAATTCAATAGCATATCATTAGTTTCTACTAAATCATATTCTTTATTTCATTTAGGAATTTTAATAAAATTCTCTTAAATTATAGGATTATGATAAATCAAAAAATAAATTCAAAGATACCTCACACTTCTTTTAAATATATTTTATATGTACATATTTTACAAATACAAATATGCCTACTTAAATAATATGTAGCATTATTATTAGAGAAGTTTTTTATATAAAAAATGTATATACATATATATATATATCCTCTATTCTCCTTTTGTTCTTCTCTCATTAATTTTAAAGAGTTTTCTTTCTCTTTCCTAAAACCCAAATTCTAAACACAAATTTTCAAGTTAGATCCTCACCCATCATAAAGTAACAAGTAGTTTTGATAAGAGCTTCCAATGCAAGGCCACCATAGAACCTGAAAAAATGGCAACTAGTTAGAGAGCCTTATCATCCACCACCTCCGTGTCCAGAGCCTCTACAGACACTGCTGCCAGCACTATAGGGATTTGTGTACTTCTCGGTGGAAGATGGCACGTGCATCTAGATTCCATTATTACCTTCTCTATGTATTTTATATTGTTATCATAATCGACTTATATTTTTATATTACACTATACTTTGAAAAAGATGTTAAAGGGTATTTCACAATTTTCATTAACAATTAGATCATGTTTCTAAGGTTAAATACTAACCAGTCTTTATATATTGGTATATAAATACATGATTTAAAGTAGAAATATTTTATTAAAATACCTAATTACATTATTGTAAAGTACATTCAACATTTTTGTGTAACGTGGCTTTTTACCTTATGCGTGGTGATAAACTTCTATCATTATCTCAATAGAATTGCCTGTTTTAAATTTTATAAAAATAAATGATGACTAAGTTCTTTAGCGCATATTAAAATTCAGAAGTTAATTTTAATGTAGTTAGTGACCATAAAATTAATAAAATCAATATTTTTTTAAATATTTTATATATATTAAGATATCACATAAATATAATAAAATCGCATCTCAAATAGTGATTGATTCTTCATTTAAGTTCAAGATTTCAAAAAATGAAACCACTTTCCAAATAGCCATAGATTCTTCATTTAAGTTCAAAGATTTTATAAGTTATAGTATAATAAAATCTACATTTCCATGGCTTATATGAAATACTCAACCATATGCCATTTATCCTCCCATCACAATTCAATTATTCTTTAATTAAACTCAGTCTTTTTGACTGATGCAACAAAGAAGTATTAGTGAAAAGTTAGTTTTCCAAAGTCTACATAACCTCTCAAGTTATTAATTATAGATTAAGCTCAAAGGTAAGCACATAACCTCAATTCATTCGAAGAAAATAAAAAATAAGTTTCTTTCCATTCTTCTTAATCTTCAAGCAAAAATACAAAATTTGGATGTTTAATGTTAATATTTTCTAAAATCTAAATCTCAAGTCATAAGGTTTAAAGGAGGAAGCTTTAGAGAAGATCTGTACTGGAAAAATCTTATAAGACCCAATACCATGTTGCATTTATTTTCACTCGGTAAGGCTTCCCTTTTGCCATCCATACCAACACCCTCTTCCATTGTTGATGTGTTTTTCTTGGATTATTTTCTTTATGATAAATTACTGACTATATAGATAAATTTAAAATTATTACTGCAGCTAAATGGCTTCAATTTTCTTCACACCTCTCACTAGGAGCTTCACTAGACGAACAAACTTTATATGCTTGTTCCTAATCTATACAAGATTAAGTTTAACAAGATATCAGGTTACAAGTTTGATGAGAATGAAATAGAGTTGGTGAAGTTTTTTCTAAGGAAAACAATCAACTTGGGAATTTGGTTCTTGTAACTTCTAAGAAAAATTCTCTTAAAATTAATTGTAATGTTGCATATTAATACAAGTTTGACAAGCTCGAATATCTGTTTATGAGCCTCCTAATAATACTAATCATCTATATATTTAAATTTAATATATAATTGTCCATTTACAATTTTTTAACGAAATATGATAAATGAATCCAATACTAATGAGATATTGATGTGAAACGCAAGACCAACAAATGTGATCAGGAACTCACACAATTTCAATTAAAGGCATCAAAGGAATTGATCCTATAGAAACTCTTCCTACTTAACCCACTATCAAGAATAATAGGAACTAAGGTCACTGGAAATGAAATAAATAGAACAAAAATATGCCACAAGATCATACCTTGATAAGTAGATCCACTCCTTACTCAACAAGATGGTAGAAGAATCTCTCTTGAAAAGAAACACTCTTAATATTATTAAGATAATTTCTGAATCCCTTACAATGAAGACTTGGTGGTGTATTTATAGGATAAGCCAAGTAAATAAAAATAAAATAAAATTTCTTAATTTAATTTACAATTACATAGGAAATAAATTAAAAATTAAAAATTAAAGACTAATTTCCTAAGTAAGATAGATTTAGTTTTCCTTTTTGATTCAAAGAGATTGTAGTCAAATTAAGATGGGAGACATATGGAAATAAATTAAAAATTAAAAGCTAATTTCTTAACTAAGTTAAATCTAGTCTTCCCCTTTAATTAAAAGTGATTGTGGTCAAATTAATGGGGAGACATATGGAAATTTAGGGCCGGCCATAAGATCTCCTTTTTAGCTTATTTCTTCCTCCTTTTTTGGATTGGGCCTTCTCTTTATGGTTCATGTCCATGCTCACATCATCCCCTCCCCCTTCAAAAATGATTTGTCCTTGAATCAAACACTTCTTATGCAAGGGTTTCACCAATTCTTTTTTCTTTAAGAAAATATCTTGCAAAACAACATTATTTAATAAAGAAAGTTTGAGGTGAGTTAAGAATTTTTTCTTGAAAGATGTTCTCTTTAGCTCTTGTTCCATATAGTAACATTCTCTTTTCATGTTGCTCAATCCTTTATGTCCTCCGGACTTTATGAATTTTTTGAGTTGCTGAAGTACTTACCTTGTTGGTACTTAACCATCCTTCTTTAAAACAGTGCAAGAACCACCTCTACATAAATTTTTTTACAACCACGTGCATTTACACTTACATAGTTCATTAAAGGCTACATTTTTTTTATATAGAACGTAACATACATCGAGAATAGATTGGTAGGAATATCTTTTGGATTTTTCCTTGGGGCAATACCGAATCCCTTCATCTTCTATAAACTGTTAATTTTTTTCTACTATCAATTTCTTTTATTGTTCTAAGCTTCAATTCCATGATACATCTAAGCATCTAAATTGTATCTTAGAGTTTAGTGTAATTGATAACACACTACCTCTTCCTCTGTGTGTGGCACTCTTGCTTTTAGTATTGGTGTGGTATTTGTTCTATAGGACTCATTATGATATCTTAAAAAAATATTTTAGAATACTTTGATTCAAGAGGATCTATCCAGCACTCAACTTGAGGGTGGGAGATAGAAAGGTAAAAGGCAAGAGTGTTTGAGAATATTAGAGGATAAAAGTTAAGTGAGTAAAATACGAGAAAACTAGTGAAAAAATCTTTTTTTTTACTAACCTTTTTGCAGGAAATTTTCTTAAAATGTCAAGTGAACATTAAAGCCCTACCAACATAATGCTCTTTATGGAGGTTATGCATGCAAAATTGGCACGTCTTAGTCAAAAGGTAGATAACTTGAGTAGTGATCAAAGTGAAGCAAGACACAAGACCCCTAATATGAGACGGCCTAGAACTCAACATCCTAAAAATAAGGCCAAGTCTTGTAATGATGAGGAGGAAGATAGGGTGGAGAGGAGAGAATAAAGGAGGGATAGTAATATCAGCTCCATCCAGATGAGAATACCATCTTTCAAGTGTAGGAATGATGTTGAAGCATGTTTGGAGTGGGAGAGGAAGGTAGAAATAGTCTTTGATTGGCATAACAACCATGAAAAAAAGAAGATCAAACTAGCAACAGTAGAGTTCACTGATTGTGTGTTATTAAGGTGGGATCAACTACTCCTCATTAGACGGCATAATCACAGATACAGAAAACTGAAGATTGCTAAAAATAAAAAAAATAACTAATGAATCACTTAATTTGAGTAAATTCATTTAATATAAAGAAGATTGTTTATTCCGAACTTACTATAACAAGTTTTCTAAAACAACCTATGAAGACCCATATCCATATCACTTTTCACTTTCACACATAAAAAAATGAGAAACAATAACTTTCATTTCTTACCTGCTTACTGGTACCCTTGGGGGTCCATAGGGGTGTTCCTCCCTACTCGTGAACCCAATATCCAATTTTAACAATTAACCGGTCGTCCCCATACCTCGTCTGGTAATGAGCACCAAACATTCTATTGCCTGGGTTCGATATGAGAGTGAACCATATCTCCCAAACTTTTTCGATAAGGGACTTTTCAGCCTCGTCCGACTGAGATAACGTTCATGGTAGGGTTTCCTATATATTGGGCCCATCTGCCCTTTCCCTAGGTACTTAGTAAGTCTTTTACATAAAGATTATCATAGCAAAAAACAAATAAACTCATACTCATATCTCATATCACATTCACAAACTGATCTTTGAATACCTCCTCAGGTGATAACGGTGCAAGTGTAAAATTCTGACCATTCATATTAAAGGAATAATAATTCCTATAGGCATGATAAGTTACACATTTATCATACTAGCAGGATCTAAGTAGGATGTGACTAGTATGCATGGGCTCAACATCACAACATATTTTATTAGTGTATCGCCCAATAGAGAAAGAAACCAATACCTGTTTAATCACTTTCATCTCTCCACAATAAGTCAACCACTACAACTTATAAGGGTGAGAATGGTGCATGCATGTCAACCTAAATTTATCAAATAGAATAGTGCTAGTCATGTTGGTGCAACTACCCCATTTATAATGAGACTACATACCTTCCTATTTCTAAGGCAACGAGTGTGGAAGATACTCTCTCTATGGTTACTTTCTTCTGACTTAACTTGGACATTCAAAACTCTTTTGATAACCAAAGCTTCTCTATGAGCTTGATATTCAATACTTTCCTCAACATCCTCTAGTGGTGGCATGCTATCATTATCTTTGCTCTCGCAATCACTAGCACTATCAATTCCACCATCATCTCTCAATAACATGATCTTCTTATTTCAACATTGAGAAGCGATATGTTCAGTTCTGAAACACCTAAAGCATTTAATTTTACCATACTTTTGAGATGAGTTAGGTGTCATACCTTTTGTATCAAGTAGTGTGGACTTTTCCTTCTTCTTGTATGTTCGCTTGTTTTATTCTTTCTTAGGCCATTTGGAGTTGTAGGTAGGGGTGACATATGAAGTGCCCCATCTTTTTTACTTGAATTGTCTCTCGATTTTCATGGCCATGTGCACTATATCTTCCACCTCTAAATAGTGCTGTAATTCCACCATGTTAACGATGTCTCTATTGAGACCTCCAAGGAATCTCGTCATGGTTGCTTTTGGATCTTCTTCTATAGTGGCCCTGATCATGGCCATCTCTATCTCCTTGTGATAGTCCTCAACAGACATAGACCCTTGCGTTAAGTGCTGTAACTTTTGATGCATCTCTCTATAATAGTAAGAGGGTACAAACCTTTTTTGCATGATTGGGATTTCTTTCCTTTGTTTCCCTTTTTTTATCTTTTCTTTTCTTTTTTTTTCTCTTCTTTTTTTTTCTTTTTTTTCTCTTCTTTTCTTTTTTTTGGCATAGAAAATAAAATTGCAAGAAAAGTAGATTAAAAAAATAATAATTGGTACTCAACAATTATTTTATCAAGCTAAGAAAGAGACAATTGACGTTATGTCTTGCTTGTAGCGATGTATGAGATAACCTTTTTTTTTTTAAGTAGATGAACAAAAAATAACAAATAAATAAATAGTGCAAGAATTTAAAAGCACAAAAGTAAAAGATAATAAGTTTAGATGGAGCCAAAGCTTTGATACCAAATGATGCGGAACCCAAGACCAACCAACGTGATTAGGAACTCACACAATTTCATTTAAAGGCACAAAAGGAATTGATCCTATAAAAATCCTTTCTATTTAATTTGCTATCAAGAATGATAGAAACTAAGTTCACCGGAAATGAAATAGAAGGAAAAAATGCCACAAGATCGTACCTTGATAAGTAGATCTACTCCTTACTCAACAAGATGGTAGAAGAACCTCTCTTGAAAAGTAACACTCTTAATATTATTGAGATAATTTCTGAATCCCTTACAATAAAGACTTAGTGGCCTATTTATAGGCTAAGCCCAGTAAATAACAAAGAAAACAACATCTCTTAATTTAATTTGTAATTACATAGGAAATAAATTAAAAATTAAAGACTAATTTTCTAAGTAAGATAAATTTAGTCTTTCCTTTTAATTAAAAGAGATTGTGACCAAATTAAAAGGGGAGACATATGGAAATAAATTAAAAATTAAAAGCTAATTTCTTAACTAAGATAAATTTAGTCTTTCTCTTTAATTAAAAGAGATTGTGGTCAAACCGATGGGGAGACATAAAAATTTAGGGCCGACTATAAGATCTCCTTTTTGGCCTATTTCCTCATTTTTCTTTGGATTGGGCCTTCTCTTTATGGTCCATGTCCATGCTCACATCAGATATATTACTTCAATAAGAGTCCTCCCATTAAAAGAAAAAAATATTTTTAAAAAGTGATAAGTTACTATATAACAAAGAGTTTTTAGTGATAGTTAAGACTTTATAGTCACTTCAATAGAACTTTGAGAACATTTCTTCTGTTTGTTTTACCATTTATATAGGATTTACTAATCTCTTAAGTTGAGACAATCTTTGACAATGTACCATTTTTTGGTGGTTTCTTACTACCAATATATTTAATAATTTTATCTTTTCTCTAAAAAAAAATTAATGATCTCATTTTTCTAAAACTCAAGTATTTAGAGTATTAGGAAATACATCAGATTCTGTATTAAACTATTATTTTTAAGGAAATAATATTTGCATATATTTAAAAGAAGGCCAATAGCATATCACTAGTTTCTATTAAATCAGATTTTTTATTTCGTTTAAGGATTTTAGTCAATTTTTTTAATTAATAGGATTATGATAAATCAAAAAGTAAATTCAAGAATATCTCATACTTCTTTTAAATATACTTTATATGTATATATTTTACAAATATAAATATGCCTACTTAAACAATATATAGCATGACTGTTAAAGAATTTTTGAAATAGAAAAATAATATAGACATATACATATGTATATATCCTTTATGGTCCTTTAGTTCCCCTTTAATTAATTCTAAAGATTTTTTTCTCTCTCTCCAAAACTCAAATTCCAAACACAAATTTTTACATCTAATCATCACCCATCATACAACAACGAGCACTTTTGATAAGAGCATCTAATGCATTGCCACCACAAAACCTGAACAAACAACGACTAGTTAGAGAGCCTTGTTGTCCACCACCTCTATGCCCAGAGCCTTTGCAGATGCTGCCGCCAGCACTGTAGGGATTTGTGTACTATGCAGTGGAAGATGACATGTGCATCCAGATTCCAATTAAAAGTGGTGATCAATCTCAAGCTGTTAATCACAAAACATGATCATACAGTCTGGATTTTACTTATAGTCGACATAAAGTCTGAAAGATAAAACTTCTAATCCATGTAATCATTAAGCTAGAGATGATTAAAGGACATTAGGGCTATTTTCTACATATAATAAATGCATCTTTGGCATTGACAGTCTCTAAAGTGACACTCGTCGCATTTAAAGTAGACACAATAGTTTCATTTTGCATTTTGGATCTCTTATACACCTTCTGCAAATTTTATGACTTGCCCTTTCTTCATCAGCAGCACAGTTTATCTTTTAGAAACACATATATTCACATTACTCTACATAACATGTAGACGATTTGCACATCAATATATATATACAACCAAAATAATGATAAAGCTTTAACTCTAACAAGGCTAGTCGGGGCAACTCCACCTTTTATTAGCCAAAACATCAAGGTAGAGTCTGTAATCCCTAATTGTGTAGGGGAAGAAGTATCGATGCTTTTTACACCTATTATAGGTAATGAACTTGCCCAATAGAACTGCTACTTTGCACCAATGAGTCTTGATTTTTTGTTTAGGTTTATAGCAAGCTACTTGTATTTGATTTTGTACTTTTATACAAATTGAAGATCTTGTAAGTATTCCTTCTGCCCATAAAAGTTGTGAGACCAATAAAAAATTTAAAAATTTTTTACTTCTGTACAAAGAGTAGATCTTGTAGGTATTTTTTCTACATATAAAAGTCGTATGACAAATGACAGATACTCAAACAAGTAAATTAAGTCACAGAATTATAAAAGTAATCAGTATCTTAGTAATAGTTTATTTTTTCACAAGACTTAACGTTTAGAAATAGTACACATCTAATTGCTAATTGCATATGCCACCAATCCCACCAAGTTAATATTAATTGATAATTCCATCTTTTATATATATATATTTATATACATCAATTTATGCATAATGTGAGGAAAAAAGTGAGGCTAAAAATTAGTTTTAAGGCTAAAACTTGAGGTAAAAATGAAGAGACAACATGATATGAGGAAAAAAAATGTTGACTGTAAGCTAAGAGGAAGAAAGAACAAATTGATTACTTGAATAGAAAAGCTTCCAAGGAGGATGAATATTTCATTTTTAAGCTTTAATAGACCAAGTGGTGGAATAATTTCTTTTATATATAACTATTTTTTTAAATTTCATACAAGGTCAGTATAAGTTAAAGCTAAATAAAAAAACTTACAAATGAATCACATTAATTAAACTTACAAGATTAGTAATAAGTTAAGTTAATATTAAGTTTGTACGAGTATATAATAATTTAAAGGGTTCAAAAGGTGCTAAATGTTGTGACCATATAAACTTTTAGTTTACGGTTTAAACTGTTTTCATTGTAAACTTATATTTTTTATATTAGATGACGTAGGATGTTAAAAGATATTTAGAAGCTTCATTAACTGTAACAACCAAAAATTTCAAAAATAATATGGCTGTTACTTTTCATTCATGCATATCGAAGTAAGTAATAACATTCATATTTTTCTATAAGGATTGTCATTCTAACAAATAATTCCAACATGCTTTAACTATAACATATTGTAGGGTATTTAAAGATTTTTCCTACTGTACTTGAAAGCTAAGAGATCAAATGGCACTTTTTATATCTGAAAGATTAAATTTATAGAAAAAATAAGTGTCTCTCTATCTTTTGTTCCTTTTAAGGAAAATTTCCTTATTCTGACGGTTCTTCAGCTTGGTCCTGCGCTCACTGTTATGAAATTTATAAAAAAAGGGGTGAGCCACCATTTGCTCAGTAAGAATAGTTTAAGACTCCAATCCAAATATTGAAGATAATATACTGATATGAATCATTATCTTTACCTCTAACTTACCATGCCCTTCACATTCATCTAATTTCCACATCCTACTATAACTACATTGATCCTACTAATCATATGTTTTTGACTTACATATACATCATTTCATTCAAAAGATATCCATAATTTCTCAATCTCAATTGCATAATGTTATCATCACTTTGATTGGACATATCCACACATAAAGTATCTTTCCTTCCCATATATTTCAAATCATCCATGAGGTATCAACTATTGCATAACTGCATTCTCATAAATTACTTTTGCTTTATTCACAATCTCACAAACACAATATCGTATTCATATTAATTACATATATCCACACATAAAATATCATTCCTAAAATAGGTATCACTCATATTCACACAAATAACATCTTTCCTTAAGCACATAGAATATCCTATCTCATGTAGATATTCACATAACAACATATTTTCTTCATTCATCAAAACAACCAATCACATATGCACATAGACTCATTATCATATCACGTAATATCGTTCAGTCATAATCACAGAAGGAGATGATAATTCGCAGTATCAACAAGGACCAAATCATAGCTTTCACAAGTCATAGTTACGGTTATAGTTACGATTTTACGTCATCTCCTAGGGGCATAGTCATAATTACAATTCACATCATTTTTCAGGGACATAATATTAGTAACAGTCATAGTTATAGAGCAATAAGCAGTCCATGAGATAGAGTTCATGATCATTCCATACCGATCTAGAACTTCACATTTACTCACATCACCCCGAAAGGAAATCCTTACAGCTTACCTTGTGTATTCTCTAAGATAGTTTATTATAAATTATAATTTTAAACTCCTTACTTTACTAATTTCATTTAATTATAGTAAGAGACCTATTTCTTTATTTCCAAATGTCTAATTTATTCATTTCAAATCATCAAACTAATTCTCTCTCAAGATAATTTAAGTTGTCAAGGATATCTAAAAAGGTTGATCACATAATTACACTCAATTATTTACTTCATGAAATTATTTATTCACTTCCTAATTCATACTCGTCCCTACTTCGACATTTCCTCATGATAATATTCGCTATCAAACTTAAATTATTTATACCCATTCTATAACGACGTAACTACTTTATTCTTCTTCTTAATCACTAATTCATAATGCACTTTCCTTTTTTATTATTTTTTTATTTTTTTTATAATGTCATAGCTTTTATTGCTATCAATGCTACCTAATATTTATTTTTGTTTACACAACCCATTACGGTTCATTCACAATATGAGTAGGTGATCTATTTGGATGTTTCTTTGGATGTAAATAATTATTAGCTTCAACCTGCTTTATCTATTTTCTAGGCTAGAAGTCCAATAAAATATTCTTCCCCAACCCATCTTAATCATCAGAACTGAATACCCTTTCAACTAAATCAGAAGCCCACTAAGGCTTAGCCCATTTGCTAATATTTTTAATTTTTCTGATTTATTTATGTTTTAATTTATTTTAATATGTGTAACACCTCATTTCATTCTTATTTCCCTTCTTTTCTTTTAGTTTGCCAAACTCTTCCTCTTCCTTCCTAGCCTATTTAAGGTATACCGAATCAGTATTTAAGTTTCTATTACAACTACCCTTTTTTCAAAAAAAAAAATCAAACCCAGAGGCTTACTGGGCTTGGTCTGACCCATATTGCTAGAGCTTTCAAATCCAGGCCTAACGGGTTATAAACCCAACTTGCTACCCGCCCCAAAAAAAAACTCATCTTCTTCCTCTCGATGCCTAGGACATCCATGAAACCTCAATCACTCCTTGTTTCACCGGATTTCAAAGTTATCACACTACACTATCATATACATAATGCTTTCTAAATTTCTCAATATCTTCATTCTCAAATATTCTTAAAATAACGAATCTCTACACAATACCATAATATTCATTCAATCAAAAAATTGATTGACTACATTATTTCAAACTTGGGGATTTAGAGTAATAAACTACTCTTACTTTTCTCTGGATTTTGGGATGAAGACGGCCGTGGTGCAGTGAATCTTTCTTTTATTAGTTATCTACACAAAATGAGCTGACAAACCATTACCTTAGCATTTAGCATAGGACACCGAACTACCTTTGGGTTTAAGATTAAAACTATAGAAGTCATCTAGGGCAAAGAATTTACTTTGGATCAATGTCAGTACACTGCCTAAAGTGAGCTCGCGCGACTACCCCCCCTTTCCTTCCTTCCCTGGCCGTTGGCTCTTAATTATATTAGGGTTTTCTTTTTATTGCTAAAATTTCAAAAAAATCATAGTTATATATATAGACTCTTTAATTAAATTCGAACTGTCCAAATTTGAGGAACAGATCATAGTCGTTGATTATACAACTTTAAATTTATCATCAACTTTTTAATTAAGTCCTTATGGTCTTTTTTTCTTAATTTATTAAAATTTTCAAAATTTCAAATTTATTTAATAAATTTTACCCATCAACTTCATCAATCATAAAGCGTCCATATATGTATAATTTTTTTTTTCATTACAATTCTTCCCCTCTTACATAAATTTGGTCCTCTAAATTTCTATACTATAGCAAACAACTTGGGATACATGGCTTTAAAATCTGATTCTAGTTCCCAAGTAGCTTCGTCCTGTGAGTAATTCTACCATATTACCTTGACAAAGGAAGTTGTTCTTTTGTGAAGAATTATCTCTTGAGGCTCCAGAATACGAATGGGCACCTCCTTATAAGATAAGTCTTCTTGAAGTAAGTGAGGCTTGTAGGATAGAACATGTGAAGGATTAGGATTATACTTGCATAACATTGATACATGAAAGACATTGTGAACTCAAGACAATTCTAGTGGCAATGCTAACTTGTAAGCAAACGCTCTAATTCTTTCCAAAATTTCAAAAGATCTGATGAAATGGGGATTTAACTTTCCTCTCTTTCCAAATTTAGTAACACCTTTTAGAGGAGTAACCCAAGGGAATACATGACTACCTACTTCAAACTCCAGGTCCTTCTTCGAGTGTCTACAGAACTCTTTTCTCAGCTCTGACTATTTGAATATTCTTGATTTTGATAATCTTTATTGTAGTCTCGTCCACAATATCAAGACCAATTAATTTTCTCTCCCCTACTTCTTCCTAACAGATTGGGGACCAACAAAGTCGACCATACATATAAAAATAAAAGAACTTATAGGTATTGTTTCTAGTCATAAAAGTCGTGGGACAAATGATAGATACTCAACCAAGAAAACTAACCCCTTGGCTACTATTTTAATATGAAAAGTGATTTGTTTTACTTGTAAATGAGATGAGGAAATTCAAAGTTTATTTATTTTTATAATTGTTTCATATATGTAGAGCTCTTATGATTCATCATGAAGAAATGCATTTGACATATTTAATTAAGAGCTAACCATGTAAAATTATAAAACTAATCAGTATCTAAAAAATAGATGATTTTATCACAAGACTTAACATTTGTAATAGTACACATTGAATTGTTAATATGCCACCATTCCTACCTACTTAATATTAATTGATATTTTCATTTTATCTATGTATATATTTATACATACATACATCTATTTTCTTTTAAATAAGAACTTTACAGATTGGATAACTAGAGTAGCAATCATAAATGTTCAAAAAAAGTCCACAACCAATATAGAATGTTATTATTATGAAATTATATTTTCATATTACACTGTACGTTGAGTAGAATGTTAAATGGTATTTCGAAATTTTCATTAACAATTAGATCATGTTTCTAATGTTAATTACTAACCTATTTTTATATATTGGTATATAAATAGAAGATTTACAATTAAAGACTTTACAGTAAAATAACTAATCACATTATTGTAAAGTACAGTAAATCTTTTAGATGAAACAAACAAATGTATCACATTAGTTAACAAAAATCACATAACCAATAAAAAGAAACAATGAGAATAAAGGGATGAAATAAAAAATTTATCGTGTTGATTAAACATTCATAGTTAAAAAAAAAATTAGATCATATTTTTCTTAAACCCAAGACTTTTGAATATTAGAAAAATTACCCAATTTTTAATAGACTATTATTTTTCAAGAAATAACATATTTATTTGAAAACAAGAAAAAAATCCAATTGCATATCACAATTATCTACTAAATCATATTCTTGATATCTTCTAAGGATTTTGATGAAGTTCTCTTATATAATAGTATTATGACGAAATCAAAAGGAGAATAAATAAGCTTTCAAAATAACTAGACTAAAATGGGAAGAAAATAAAACAAAAGAGATTAATAATAATACTTAATTGTTGGGGTTGGGCTAATGGCCTAGAATAGTGAATGACACTGAATAAGGAATTTAATTGTAAAATACTTGTGGGTTAAATGAAATTAAGATATACATCTAAACTACTAATAAATATGGAAAGGAACAACAAAATAAGCAAATTTTGGGAGGTTAAAATTTGAATACAAACCTTGTGGGTTGAAGGTGTAACTATGGAGTTAGGTGGGAAGTGCCAATTTAAATGTTTAAAATTTTAAACAAAGAAAAATGTGTAATAAAAATAAATCTAGAAAGGAAATCATGACGAAAGTGAAATAAATCTTAAACAATACAGTTTTAAAAGTAAACTTCTAAATATAATTAAGAGTAACCGATGTGATCCCAAACATAATAAATACTAAAGAGGAGTATGGTCGTGAGAATGCCCGTGCCCGCGAGAAGTCCTGTAACTGCGAGGAAAACCAATCATGCAGGGAACAGATTTCACCTCTTCCCAAAGAGGAAATCACAAGCAATTCCTCTTTGTTTCCTATTTTGTCTCAAATAGGAAAGTCCAAGAACATACAAGACGGGCTTAGGCAAATAGAAAACCAAATCCAATTGCCCATAAATCCAATTATAAGAAGTCAGGCCAAGAAGTTTCAAAGTACTTCGATGGCAGTCGAATCCACCAAAATAAAATCCAAATTAATCAATAAAACTGAAACATAATAGTGGTAAGAAGGGTGGAATCCACAGGGAGTCAGAAATTGATTTTCTTCTTTAATCAATAATGGAAAATTAAACAAGAGGGGGATTTTATAAGACTAATTACAGAAACATAAAATGAAAAATAAGTAAAATGAAGTTGAGCGAAATCTCAGTTGCAAGTTAAAATCTAAAAAATTATAAAGAGGATTCCTAGTTAATGAAATAGCTTTATTTATTGATCATACATGCAAGGATTAGTTTTATTTAAGGTATGACAAACAAGTTATAGTGGTCAAAAACATTCCAACTACCCATCTTTTCTTATTTTTAAACTAGCCAAGAAACGTTCATTGATTAGCTTTTTCACTATCCAGCAGTCCTGAGAACGTCCATGGGATTTAACTTGCCAATAGTCTTAAAAACTAGAAGAACCTGATTCGAGTTTCTAAATTCATCGACGTGAACTGGTCATTAAGATCACTTACCTCAGTGTGGCACTAATCGCTGCGAAGTATCATAGTCACACAAATAAATATGGATTTAAGAGATTCAACCAACTATTTATAGCATCTAAACACATTCAACCGGCCCTGTCCAAATGAATTCAAAGCGACAAGTATATGTAAACACAATAAGTAAATAAATACCAAGGATTGAGCAAAACATGAATCAAATCAATTAGATCTCACAAATACATCACTAGAGTACACTAAATCTTAACTAGAAAAAATAAATAAATCAGCCACTCATGGTGGACTTTTTAACACGTGAGTTCTTTGAGAGTAAAGAGAAGAAAAAAATTGAAGAAGCAGTAGAAGTTGCTATGTGTGACGTCGGGATGAAGAGAGATGATCCTTCTACTTTGGTAGTTACCCATTTTATAGCCGTTAGGAATCCAAGGTTTCTTTTTTTTTTCTTTATTTCTGAACATGTTCCTTGATTTCAACATATATGTATCTTTCCATGATTATTTCCTCATATTTTTGTCCCTTGGATCACGCCAGGGAGGATATCTCCTTAAATATTCAAAAAGCCTATTTTTTTAAGCGCACTATAGGTGGACGCGCAAGCCTCAAAAAAGGTTTATTTTTATTGTGCACGATCCGTTTAAATTTAAATGTTTCCTTGACCTTGGCTAAGGCTTAGTGAGTCATAACATGGGTCCCATTCTGCTAACTTGGCTGCAAGCCATGCATTCATCTATTGTGAATTTGCATGTTTGAGTGTCTAGTTTGGGCAATCAACTGTGTTAGGGCATCAACTTTCTCATGCAGTTCCCTCAAGGAGCCTCCACGTTGTACAAGGTTCCATCTATCATGTTGATGTGCAGTAGTGTGTGGTCCATAAATTCTTTAAAGTTAGGTAGTTGAGGAGCTGGGTCGACTTGCGCTTGGCACTCGTGCTGCTTGTTGTAGATTCTTCTATCATGTGGCACAAGAGGTCCATGTGGGGTAAAGCAGGCAAGGCCGTCTTTTAATTCCAGGAGGCCCATGTCATCCAAAGACCGAAGATCCAAAAGTGCTTAAGGGCAAGTGATATGTAGGTCCGTCTCATCACCATCGAACTAGGTGGTGAAGGCGACGATTCTAGTGAAGACTGAGCCTAGGATTAATTACTATCGAGAAGGGATAACATTGGCAAATTGTGACATGAATTAATATCCTAGGTTCACCTGGCGTCGCTGGTACATACACAAAATAAAGTATCGCTCTATTTTAGAAATGATGCTTAGTGCGTCCCTACTACTTGAATAAGAATAAGAAAAAAAAATTGTTGAATATATTTCATGCATAGGTATGTAAATAGAGATATTTACACTTTCTGGGGTTATATATAAAGGAGTGGTTGAAGCAGAATTCATAATAGACAGTGGCTGGGTCGAAGTCTTCGTAAAAATATTAGTATGGGAATTCTGCATCCAGTTCAAAGAACATAAATGCATCATTAAATTTAGCAATAGAGAGTTAAAAGTACCTGCCTTGGAGACGATAAGAGATGAGGTTTGGGGTGTGGAGATTGAATTTGGTCAAATTATAAAAGTGGAAGGTGGTATAAAATTCTTGACCAGTTCGATGTAGACAGCGGCATCCACCGCCAAGAAAGTTGGCCCAGCCAATTGCGTAGACTAGATTCAAAACACCCATTTTGATGCTAAGGGTGTCAAGAGTGGGATCTTATACAGATTTACCAGGAACAACGGGTGGTTTTCAGATTTTCTCATATCATTCTTTCTCCTTATTATTTTTGTTGTATATTTATATATTAATGTGCAAATCCACTACATGTTATGCTGAGTAATGTGTATATATGTGTTTCTAAAAGATATACTGTGATGCTGATGAAGAAAGGGCAAGTTGCAAATTTGTAGAGGGTGTACAAGAGATCCAAAATATAGAATGCACTTCTTATGTCTCCTTTGGTTGCTACAAGTGTCGCTTCAAGGATTGTTAGTCCCGCACCTACATTAATTATATGCAAAATGCACACCCCTAATCTCCCCTAATCATTACTTTGGTTAGTGATTATACATATTGGATGTTTTATCTTTTAGACATTATGTCGACTATACATAAAATCCAAACTGCATGATCATTTTTTTTATTAATAGCTTGCAATGTTGACGGTAGCATTTGCAGAGGCTATGGGCATTGGAGGTGGTGGACAACAAGGCTCTCTAACTAGTCGTCATTTGTTCAAGTTCTGTGATGGCCATGCATTGGATGCTTATATCAAAAGTACTTATTATTGTATGATGGGTGATAATTATATTTGAAAATTTGTGTTTAGAATTTAGGTTATGGAGAAGAGAAAGAAAATTTTTTAGAATTAATGAGAGATGAACTAAAGGACAATAGAGGATATACATATATATAAATATAAATATATGTGTATATATGTATGTTCTTTTTCTATATAAAAAACTCTCTAACAATAATGCTATATATTATTTAAGTAGGCATATTTATATTTATAAAATATGTACATATAAAGTATATTTAAAAGAAGTGTGAAGTATCCTTGAATTTATTTTTAATTTATCATAATTTTATTATTTAAGAGAATTTTACTAATTTTATTATTTAAGAGAATTTTAATTTATGATGGGTGATAATTATATTTGAAAATTTGTGTTTAGAATTTAGGTTATGGAGAAGAGAAAGAAAATTTTTTAGAATTAATGAGAGATGAACTAAAGGACAATAGAGGATATACATATATATAAATATAAATATATGTGTATATATGTATGTTCTTTTTCTATATCAAAAATTCTCTAACAATAATGCTATATATTATTTAAGTAGGCATATTTATATTTATAAAATATGTACATATAAAGTATATTTAAAAGAAGTGTGAAGTATCCTTGAATTTATTTTTAATTTATCATAATTTTATTATTTAAGAGAATTTTACTAAAATTCCTAAATGAAATAAAGAATCTAATTTAATATAAACTAATGATATACTATTGGCTTTCTTTTAAATATATGCATATATTGTTTTTTGAAAAATAATGATTTATTAAAAAATTGGATGTTTTTTCTAATACTCAAAATTCTTAGGTTCTAGAAAAATGAGATCATTAAATTTTTTCTTGGAGATAAAAGATAAAATTGTTAAATAAATTGGTAGTAAGCCACCACCAAAGAATGGTACATGGTTAAAGATAGTCTTAGCCTAAAAAATTAGTATATCCTATATAAATGGTAAAACAAGCAAAAGAAATTTTCTTAATGTTCTTTTGAAGTGAGTATAAATTCTCAACTATCACTAAAAACTATCTCTATTACATAACTTCTTACCACTCTTTTAAAAAAAAAATTCTTTTGATGGGAAGAATAATAATGCTCATTAGTAATTCAATCTAATATGATTAAACTAAGCGTATTGGATTCATTTATCATAGTTCGTTAAAAAATAGTAAATGGACAATTATATATAAAATTTAAATCAATAGATTATTAATAATGTTGGAAGGCTCATAAATAGATATTCGAACTTGTTTCGATGCTCTCGATGAATAGAAAAGCTTGCAATAATAATATGCAACATTACAATAAATTTTAAGAGCATTTTTCTTAGGAGTTACAAGAACCAAATTTCCGAGTCGATTGTTTTCCACAAAAAAAACTTCACCAGCTCTATTTCATGTTCCTCAAACTTGTAATATGATATTTTGTTAAACTTAATCTTGTATGGATCAAGAACAAACATATCAAGTTTGTTTTTCTAGTGAAGCTCCTTGTGAGATATGAGAAGAAAATTGAAATCATTTAACTGTAGTAATAATTTTAATTTTATCCATATAGTTAGCTATTTATCATAAAGAAAATCATCCAAGAAAAATACATCTACAATAAAATTAATGGAAAAGGATTTTGGAATGGATGGCACAAATGAAGGCTTACCGAGTGGGAATGAGTGCAACATGGTCTTGGGTCCTGTAAGCTTTTACTGGTATAAATATTCTCCAAAGTTTCCTTCTTTAAACGTTATGACCTGATATTTAGACTGTAAAAAATATTAACATCGAACATCTAAATTTTATATTTGTGCCTGAAGATTATGAAGAGTGGAAAGAAATTTTTTTTTCTTTCTTCGTATGAATGAAGGTTAAGTGCTTACCTTGGAATTTAATCTATAATAAATAACTTGAGAGGTTATGTAGGCTTTGGAAAACTAACTTTTTGGTATACTTCTTTGTTGCACCAGTCAAGAAGACTAAGTTTAATTGAAGAAAAATTGAATTATGTTGGGAGGATAAATGACATACGATTGAGTATTTTATATACGTCGTGGAAAATATAGAGTTTATTACACTATAGCTTATAAAATCTTTGAACTTAAATAAAGAATCTATGATTATCTGGAAAGTGATTTTATTTTTTAAAATATTTAACTTAAATAAATAATCCGTCACTAATTGAGACATGATTTTATTATACTTAATAGATATTTTACTTAATTTATATAAAATACTTATAAACATTGATTTTATTAGTTTTATGGCTGTCAGTATAGTACAAAATGAGTCAATTCAAATAAAATTTCCTTTTAAATTTAATCTTTGTACGGAAGAACTTATAAGCTATTTATTATGAAAAGTAAGAAACAGTTTTATTGAGATATTGCTAAAATTTTATCATGCTGCAATTTTTTTTGAATAAGCAATAAAAACTCGACCTTCTTGTCTTTGTCTTTTTAATCTAAAAATTCCTCTTAACAATATATAGAGTTTTATAATGTTTTCTTCAATTTTTAGAAGATGCGTTTTATGGGAATTGGAAATTCTAGATGAAGATGGTGAGTATTATTGGAACAATGAAGCTCAAAAGGAAAAGTGAAGGTGCCCTGACTGCCTTATAAGAGATAAGCCTTTATTATTAATTTGGTTGTATATGTATATTCATGGGCAAATCCACTACATGTTATACTGAGTAATTTGTGTATGTGTGTTTATAAAAGATAAATTGTAATCTTAAAGAAGAGAGGGCAAGTTGCGAAATTTATAGAGGGTGTACAGGAGATGAAAATGAAGAATACACCTTTTGTGTCTGCTTTGGTTGTTAAAATTGTTGCTTTAGGGATTGTCAATGTCGCATCTGTATTTATTATATGCAGAATGCATAGCCCTAATCTCCTCTAATCGTCACTTTTGCTTAATGATTATCTAGATTAGAAGTTTCCTCTTTTAGATTTTATGTTATCTATATGTTAAATCTAGAATGCATGATCATGTTTTTGATTAACAGCTCAAGCTCGGTCACCACTTTTGATTGGAATCTGGATACACGTGCCATCTTTAACTGCATAGTACATAAATCCCTATATTGCTAGTGGTAGTATCTACAAAGGCTCTGGGTGTAGAGGTGGTGGACGACAAGGCTCTCTAACTAGTCATCATTTATTCAGGTTTTGTGGTGGCCATGTATTGGATGCTCTTACCAAAAGGATGTTGGTATTGATGGCATAAGGTAAGCCTTACCGAGTGAAAACGAGTGCAACATGATCTTAGGTCCCATAAGATTTTGGTGGAACAGATCTTCTCCAAAGCTTCCTCTTTTAAACCTTATGACCTCATATTTAGACTATAAAAAATATTAACATCGAATATTTAGATTTTATATTTGTGCCTGAAGATTAAGAAGAATGGATAGAAATGTATTTTTTTTTTCTTCGAATGAATGGAGGTTAAGTGCGTATCCTTGACTTTAATCTGTAATATATAACTTGAAAGGTTATGTAGGCTTTCGAAAACAAACTTTTCACTATACTTCTTTGTTGCACCAGTCAAGAAGATTTAGTTTAATTGAAGAACAACTGAATTGTAATGGGAGGACAAATGACATACACAGTTGAGTATTTTATATAGGTTGTGGAAAATGTAGATTTTATTATACTATAACTTATAAAATCTTTGAACTTAAATAAATAATCTGTGGATATTTAGAAAGTGATTTCATTTTTTGAAATCTTTAACTTAAATAAAAAATTCACTACTATTTGAGATGCAATTTCATTATATTTATGTGATATCTTACTTAATATATATAAAATAATTAAAAGTATTGATTTAATTAATTCTATAGTTGCCAACTGTATTAAAATTAACTTTGAATTTTAATCCACGCATTAAAGAACTTATTCATCATTTATTCTTTTAAATCTTAAAAAAGAGAATTTTTGTTGAGATAATGATAGAAGTTTATTACCACACATAAGGTAAAAAGCCACATTACACAAAAACATCAACTGTACTTCACAATAATGTGATTAGTTATTTTAATAATATATCTCTACTTTAAATCTTGGATTTATATATCAATATAAAAAGCTTTATTAGTAATTAACCTTAAAAACTTGATCTAATTGTTAGTTAAAATTTTAAAATATCCTTTAATACCCAACTTAAAGTACATTGTAATATAAAAACATGAGTCGATAACGATAACAATATAAAATACATAGAGAAGGTAAATAACTTTCAACGATACTTCTTCTTTATATCAATCAAGAGAACTAACAAATTATTTCAGAATAATTATAATGTGAGAAGGTATAGGATTGATTATTTTATGCAAGCTATGAAAAACATAAGTCTTATTTTATACTATAACTTATGAAATCTTTTAACTCAAATAAAGAATCATAAACTATTTAAAGTAAATAGAGAATTATGGCTTTTAAAATGTGATTTCTTAAAAAAAAATTCATGGCTATTTGCAACGTGATTTTATTATACTTCTTAGATATTTTACTTAATTTATATAAAATAATTAGGAACAATAATTTTTTTAGTTTTATGGCTGCCATTATAGTATAATTTGAGTCATTTCAAATAAAATTTACTTTTTAATTTAATATTTATGCGGAAGAACTCATTAACCATTTATTTTGAAAAGTAAGAAATAAATTTGTTGAGATAATGTTGAAAATTTATCACGCCACAATATATTTTTTGAATTATAAGCAACAAAAACTTGATCTTCTGGTCTTTTTACTCTAAAAAATTTTCTAACAATTGCTTTACATCTTTTTTTTTAATTTTTAGAAGATAATTTTTATGAGAATTTAGAATTCTGGATGAAGATAGTGAGTGCTATTAGAACAATAAAGCTCAAAAGGAAAAGTGAATTAAGAAAAATAAGATAGATGAAATAGCCTTAAATATTTTGTTCTAACTATTTTAAATTTTGTAATTTTTGTCTTTAGAAGACCAATTTTTGTCTTTAGAAGAATATAAATAAATTTTTTGATCATACAAGTGTGATAACATAAATTTTTGTTAAAAAATTATAGCTAGTTATCTCTCAAAATTCTTCTTTTTCATTATTTTCTCATTATCCCCCAAATTTCTTTCCTTTCTTAATTCCTTAATTGTAACCACTTTATATCGCACACTATTATCACATTATCTCAAGTTCGAAAACCATACTCCTCCATCAATTTCCCTTTAATCCATATTTATCCCAAAAATTCACATACTAGAATTTTTCGCAAGTTTTCAGTCAAATCGAAGCATCCGTAACCCCTTAGCGGGTATCCCCGATTCTTGATTTGTCCCAACACAATCATCAATTTAAAGTTATCAAAGTTTCAAATTTTTCTTTGATATTGCACGAGTGACTCTGTTATCCTATTGGTACCATTATGGGATTAGGATTCCCACTATTACAAGGGGATACATGCACAGCCAAAACACACAGAATGGTCATAGTAGTTTGTTGCAAGATGACCTAGAACACAATACATACCTTAACCACGTTTGGAAGAGTTTCCAATCACCCAAGGATAGGGCTTACCACACCATTGAATTTTAGTCATACCAATCTTAAACGGGTTAATTCTAAATTTTCACTTCTTCCAAGGCTTTTTTTGTTTTGTTTTCTTTTTCTTCCTATTTTAGTTAAGAGTGATATTTATATTTTTCCTAATAAACTAATTATACTCTATATCTTACACTATTCTAATTCTCCCAGTTTGTCTTTTTTTCATCCTTATAGAACTATTCACTAACTCCCCTTAATATATACTTTTTCTGTTTATTGTAATATATTTAGTTGTTAGTTTTTCATTATTTATGTTTTAGTGCTTTTATTATATTTATTTTTAGTTTTATTTAGAATTCTTAATTTTATTTAAGAATGTATATTTTGTTGTTGATCTTATTCTATTTGTAAGAGTTATTTTATGTGTTCATGATCTTATTGGTGAATATGCACTACTATTGTTATTCTACCCAGACTATTCAACTCATCATACTATCAACCATCATGCAGTATTTAAAACATACAATATTCCTTCAATAATCAAGCACAAGCAAATGATAAATTAAAACATTCAGTATCACCATTTTTTAATTTCTTCCACTTACTTGATTATCAATCCCGATTCCTTAATTTTATAAACCTTACTCAAAACTTAATTAGGTTTTTATTTGAAAACATTTTTGAAAATATGCTAATGTGGCTTCAGGATAACTACTAGATATACTTACAAACTTTAGAGTTAAAGGATTTCGATTTGAGTTCCAAACACCATCCAAATATTAGCATAAACTTGCACAAAAACTAAGCCTTCTCGGGTCAGCGATGAACCCAAGAGTTTCATTCAATCATATTGAATGCCTATCTCGTTTCTACAACTATTCTAGTTGCGATCATTCGATTTTAACTTTTTTTTGTTTTGTCTATTTGATTGATTACATAATTTTGTGAATAATACTTTCTTATCATTTTATATTAATCTTACTTTAATTAATTAATAATTTCTATTTAATTTATTTTATCTATTATTCATTCAATTCTAAAAGAAATCATTACAAATATTCTTTACCTATTTTCTTAAATTATTTTCTTATATCATCTATTCAACTCAAAACAAAATTTATTAATTTGTTTACATATTTATTAAATCAAAATGATTTCCAAAATTTATTCCTTTTAGTATTTTAAATTACATTTACCTAAATATTATAGATTATGGCTAAATTAATATACTTATCCAATCAAATTTAATTCTTATTAATTATTTATTCAATCAAATTAAATTCTCTTTAATTTCGTATTCAATCAAATTCAACTCTCCTAACTATCATAATTACCTAATTCTTAATTAAATTTTAATTATTTATTCCTCTCCCATATATATACACACACATACATATGCTTATATATTTATATACACACAATACATACCCATTTATTATGTACATATTTATATATATATCATATTATTTCATTGTTTTAAAAAAATTTATGTTATAAGATACAATCATATAATTATAATTATAAAACTTATAAATTTACTTATATATAAAAAATTTTCCTTCAATATCATTTATATTTATGGCATATATATATTGTGTTAATCATACTTATCTTTATTAAAAATCATTTCTATATATATAAACTATACCTACGATAGCTTGAAAATACCTCCGAGTTAATTTCTTATTTTTGATATATTTAATTTACCTTTGCATGTATTAAAATATATAATAAGGTTAAGAACATAGTTTAGAGTCAAACAAAAAAAGGATGGATAAAAATGAAGGAGCTAGAATAAGCATGAAGAAGCATGAGAAAAGGTAGGAATCTTTTAAACAAAGTGGTATAATGAAAAGTGGTAACTATTAGATAAAATGACATAATGAAAAATGACAACTTTTAGATTAAGTGACATGTGAAAAGTGATAACCTTTTAGATGAAATGACATGTAAAAAGACTTTTCAGATAAAACTGCATGTGAAAAGTTGTAACCTTTTAGATGAAGTAGCATGTGAAAAGACTTTTTAGATAAAATGTCATGTAAAGAGTGGTAACCTTTTAAGTGAAGTGACATGATGAAAGGTGACAACTTTTATATGAAATAGTAAGATGAAATGGTGGCAACCTTTCCCTTGTGGCTCCCCACTCCTATAAATAGGGGATAGGAAAAGGGAGGAAAAGACATTCCAGATGAGAGAAAAATAGTGAAAAGCATATAAGTGAAGAAAGAATAGGAAGTACGAAGTGTGTGATTTTTTAGAGTATTTTGTGATTTTAGATAAAAACCTTGGGGAAACTTTGATAAATTTATGAGAGCGAAGAAAGAAGAAGAGAAGAGGAATAAGGCTCACAATCAAAAGGGGTAAGCTTTTCCTTAAGTTTTGGAGTTCAGTTCCTCTTTAATTTTTTAGATTAGTTTTTGAGTATTGTGTTGGATATTTTTAAGTCAAGAAAGTAATCAAAAATCATTCCGAAACTCTGTCAAATTTTTACAAAAAAAGTCATAAATAAAGCTAGAACTCTGCCAGTATTAAGACTACGACTACTAAAGACCTAATGTAAATGGATATTATGGATTCATAACCTATGTAGTTTTGAGATATTTTACGTATTTTCAATATAAAAATGTGTCATGTTTAATTTATCTTCTGTCTTTGCTAAGTAAATTTGTTTAAGTTTTACTTTGATATAAGTGTTATTTTATTTTGTCTTTTCAAAATGTGGTTTTGATATGTGTGCATCACTCATTATGGAAAGAAGTTATTTCAAAAGCACTTGCATTATGGTAGGCTTCAATCTGGCCGTACATAACCGTTTCGTGTTCGGGTGTATTGGCGAAGTGATAAGTGTGTACCGATATATAACCGTTTTGTGTTCAGGTGTATGGAAAAACAGTATGATCTGCATGCCCTAACTGTCCTGTGTTCGGGGGGTAGTAATGTTTCGAGGTACTCATGTATGTCGTTCTATGTTTGGGTACCTCGAGAATCAATGAGAAGTATCTGTGCTTACACATAATGTATAGAAACTGATTGATCCTTCATAATAGCGACGAAGTATACAACATGAATCTTTTTTCTGATTTGTGCTTTCGTCTTCTTATTCGTATATGTTTTGGAAAGATTATATGATATATATTTTGTTGTGTGTAAAAAAACTATATATTACATGTACTATGCTATGATTTCATAATATTACTTATTGGGATATTTTATCTCACTCCTTTATCACCCTCTAAATACTGAAGATACTACTGTAGAGTAACAGGTGATACAGAGGAAATTTCTAAAGTCTAGACTCTAATATTAATGTTACTATTTCATACTTTTGTTAGTAATCTAAGTAAGAAAATTTAGAGCCTCGTACATATGTTTATGTTTTATATTTAAGGGATGTAATGCTTTTGCGACTCTTTTATTATTAATAAAGTTAAGTTATTTTACTTAACTCGAGTCTATATAATTTAAGGAAGTATGCTCCAGTCATTACCCTACAAGGCATGGTGTGGTCCATGACAAGTGGTATCAGAGCACGATTTTAGGACATCCCTTGAATACGAGGCTTAGGGTTACATAAGACTTAGATGGAGTTGTGAAACATAGGAAAATGTCTCTAAATTTGAATTTAATGAATGTAGGAAATGGCAAGGTTATTGAGAGAGCAGGCACATCGGATTTCAGAAGACCGAATCGAGCAGAGTCTAGATAGACTCATGTGTATACTCAAAGGCTTGGCCACAGTGGTAACTCAACAGGTAGTCCATAGCTAAAGTGCTACAAATGGTAATAACACTAGTACTAGTAACACCCAACCGATGGAGGGAAATGATGAAAAACTCATTGAAAGATTTAAGAGAATGAACCCACCATCATTTGCTAGAGCAATCAACCCGATATTAGCCGAACAGTGGATCATGGAGTTGGAGAAGGTATTTGATGTTCTCAACCCCACTTTAGAGCAAATGGTATAATTAGCCATATTCATGTTCAAGGGAGTAGCAGAACACTGGTGGCACCTGAAGAAGGGATCCTTGAGGACACTGCTCATTTGGGAAACATTTGGAGCAACATTCTACAAAAAATATTTCCCTAACTTGGTCGAGAATAGAAGCAAATAGAGTTCTTAGAATTAAAGTAAGGGAATATGAGGATAATAGAATATGCGGAAAAGTTTATAGAGCTGGATCGATTTGCACCCAACTTAGTAGCAGATGGAAGTCTAAGAGCCAAGAAGTTTCAGAGAGGCCTCTGTAAGGAGATCTGGGATAAAATCTCATTTATGAAGACTAATGACTACTAAGAAGCGCTAGAACAGGCCTAGATTGTAGAAGAGGCTATAAAACTAGTGCCACAATAGATCCAATGGGTTTGACCATTCATACCAAATAATAAGAGAAAGGTCTATGAGCCACAACAACTTGATAAAAGGCCAAAAACGGATCTCTTAGTCCCAGCACAAGGGCCAGAATAGATATGCCCCCATTGTAGAAAGAACTATGGTAGCAGACTCTACTACAAGTTGATAAATTGATGCTTTAGATGTGGTAGTACTCAACATCGGATCAAAGAGTGTCCTATCAATAAAGAGCAGACCATACCAATAACTCAAGAAAGAGCGTAGGCCATTATAGAGCGAGACGCTCAATCCTCTCAGGATGTAATCCAAGGTATGCTCACTATCTCTAGTACCCTGGCTAAAGTTTTAATAGACCTAGGATCTACACACTCTTTTCCATCACATGAGTTTTCTCAGCATTTGAATATTGAATGCTAAAAGTTTAAAAAATAAGAAATAGTTTTGTTGAGATAATACTAAAGGTTTATGACGCTACAATATATATTTTGTATTATAAGCAACAAAAACTTGACCTTATGATCTTTTTAATCCAAAGAACCTTCTAACAATTTATGTAGTTTTACAACTTTTTTTCAATTTTTAGAAGATGTGTTTTATGAGACTTGGGAATTCTGGATGAAGATGGTGAGTGTTCTTGGAATAATGAAGCACAAAATGAAAAGTGAATGAAGGAAAATGAGATAGATGAAATAGTTTTGAATATTTTCTACTAACTATTTTTTAATTTTATAATTTTTGTTATTTGAAGACAAATTTAATGATAACGGTTAATCAAGTCTATTCCCTTCACATTTCTTTACCATACTGTACATATATATGTATGTATAGTTATTACCTTGATAATTGATTAAAATTTGATAATTAAGTATTGAGTGCTTCAGAGTATAAATAAATTTGTCGACCATACAAGTATAATACCAAAAATTTTTGCTAAAAAATTATAGAAACAAAACTTAGAGGATCTCAATCACTTAATAATTTTTTATTTCAAAGTATTTATTTAAGAATAAAAAATACGTAACAAAAATTAGCTAATTTTTTAAAATTCAAAGCTATAGATGTTTTTTTTTTTTTTTAAGTACACATATGGGGTATATAAAAAAAGTATGTTGTAAAGTTGAATTTTTTGATTTTTTTTATAGTACTATTATATAAGAGAACTTAATCAAAATTCTTACAAGATATCAAAATTCAGATTATGTAGAAATTTGTGATATGCAACTGAATTTTGTTTTTGTCTTCAAATGCATTTGTTTTTTTTATGAGAAACAATAGCTTATTAAATAACTGGATATTTTTTCAAATATTTAAAATTATTTGCTTCATGAAAAATGTTATCATTAATTTTTTCTTTTTTAAGTATGAATTCTTGATCAAGATACTAAATTTTTTATTTCATCCCTAAACTCTCATTGTTTTTGTCATAGATTGCATTGTTTTTATTAGTTAATGTGGTATATTTGTTTGTTCTCTCTTCCTCTTAGTTCACAATCAATATTTTTTTCCTCACATTTTGTTGTCTCTTCATTTTCTCCTCACTTTTTAGACTTAAAACTAAATTTTAGTCTCAATATTTTCCTCACATTATGTATCAATGGATATATATAAATATATATATATATATAAAAGATGAAATTATCAATTAATATTAAGCAACTGGGATTGGTGGCATAAAGCTGCAATTATCAATTCAATGTGCATTATTCTAAAATGTTCAGTCTTATGACAAAATAAATTGCTATTAAGATACTGATTACTTTTATAACTTTGTGACTTAGTTTACTTGTTTGAGTATTTGTCATTTTTCACACGACTTTTATAGGTATAAGGAATACGTACAAGATCTCCTATATGTATATAAGTAAAAAATCATTCAATTTTTCATTTGTCCTACAATTTTTATGGGCAGAAGGAATACCTACAAGATCTTCTATTTGTATAGAAGTACAAATCAAATACTACAAGCTTTCTATAAGCTTAAATAATATATCAAGGCTCATTGGTGGAAAGCAGCA
This sequence comes from Carica papaya, assembly GCF_054855325.1. Taxonomy (NCBI): domain Eukaryota; kingdom Viridiplantae; phylum Streptophyta; class Magnoliopsida; order Brassicales; family Caricaceae; genus Carica; species Carica papaya. The sequence goes on from NC_142317.1 coordinate 19,050,892, forward strand.
GTTCCATCAGGGCGAGTTCTTTACCTACACAAGGTGTAAAAAGGACCTACGATTTTGCCTCTGAACTACTAGGGATTACAGGCTCTACCATGATGCTTTACTTAATAAAAGGTGGAGGTGCCTATGAGAGGTAAATCTTTATCATTATTTTAGTTTAATATGTATATATTTATGTCCAAATCCACTACATGTTATACAGAGTAATGTGTATATATGCATTTCTAAAAGATAAACTATGATGCTGATTAAGAAAAGGCAAGTCGCAAAACTAGTAGAGGGTGTACAAGAGATCCAAAATGCAGAATGCACCTCTTGTGTCTCCTCTAGTTGCTACGAGTGTCATTTTAGAGACTGTCAGTACTGCACCTGCATTTATTATATGTAGAATGCACAGCCCTAATCTCCCCTAATAATTAATTTGGCTTAATGATTACGCAGATTAGATGAAACTCAGACTTTATCTCAACTATACGTAAACTCCAGACTGCATTATCATATTCTTTTTTGTTAATGGCCCGAGTTTAATCACCACTTTTAATTGGAATCTGAATGCATGTGTCGTCTTCTACCACGTATTACACAAATCCCCACAGTGCTAGCAGCAGCATCTACAGAGGCTTTGGGCATGGAGGTGGTGGACGACAAGGCTCTCTAACTAGTCATCATTTATTCAGGTTCTGTGGTGTCTGTGCATTGGATGCTCTTACCAAAAGTGCTTGTTGATGTATGATGGGTGATAATTAACTAAAAATGTGTACGGTTGACTATTTTGTGCAGGCTGTGAAAAACGTAAGTCTTATTTTATACTATAATTATGAAATCTTTGAACTCAAATAAAGAATCAGAAACTATTTAAAGCAAATAAAGAATTGTGACCATTTAAAATATAATTTCTTAAATAAATATACATGACCATTTGGGACGTCATTTTATTATACTTATTAGATATTTTACTTAATATATATAAAATGCTTATGAACATTGATTTTATTAGTTCTATGGCTACTATTATAGTACAAAATTAGTCCCTTCAACTAAAATTCATTTTTGAATTTAATATTTGTGCAGAAGAACTTATTAGCCATTTACTTTGGAAAGTAAGAAACAATTTTGTTGAGATATGTTAAAAGTTTATCATGTTGCACTATATTTTTTTGAATTATAAGCAACAACAACTCAACCTTCTGATCTTTTTAATCTAAAAAACCCTCTTCCAATATATATAGTTTTACAACTTTTTTTTCAATTTTTTACGGGAATTGAGAATTATGGATGAAGATGCTGAGTTTTATTGGAACAATAAAGCTCAAAAGGGAAAGTGAAGGAAGGAAAATGAGATAGATGGAATACCATTTAATATTTTTTGCAAACTATTTTTTAATTTCGTAATTTTTGTCTTTAGAAGACCAATTTAATAATAACAGTTAACGAAGTCTACCCTATTCATATTTCTTTACCATACTGTACAAACATATGTATGTAGATTCTAATTTGGTAAAAAAAATTGATATGTAACCCAATTTTTTTGGTTTTCAAATGCATTTGTTATTATCTGAGAAATAAAAGTTTATTAAACAACTAGATTTTTTTTCTAATATTCAAAAGTCTTGCTTCATGAAAAATGTGATCATTAATTCTTTTTTTTTTAGTATGAATGCTTGATTAACATGCAAAATCTTTTTTTTCATCCCTTAATTCTCATTGATTCTTTTCATTGATTGCGTGGTTTTTATTAATTAATGTAATGCATTTGTTTGTTTCTTTCGAAAAATTTACTATACTTTACAATAATGCGATTAACTATTTTAATGAGAGCTTTTAATTTAAATCATATATTTATATACCAATATATAAAAAAACTGGTTGAAATTTAACATAAAAAATATGATCTAATTGTTAATGAAAATTCTAAAATACCTTAAAACATACATCATAGTATAATATAAAAAATATATAGTCGATAATGATAACATTTTAAACTATAAACTAAAGGTTTATATGGTCATAACATTTAATACCTTGTGAGCTTTTTAAATGATTGTATACTCGTATAAACTTTACTTTTTAATATTAATTTGACGTATTACTGATATTATAAGTTTAATTAATGTAATATATTTATAAATTTTTTGAGTTAGCTTTAACTTATTACTGACATTGTACGAAATTTTAAAAGATAATTATATATAAAATAATTATTCCAACACATGATATATTAGATCTTTAAAATAAAAAATTTATCCTCCTTGAAAGCTTTTTTATTCAAGTAGTCAATTTTTTCTCTCTTCCTCTTAGCTCATAGTCAACTTTTTGTTTCCTCACATTATGTTATCTCTTCATTGTCACCTAAATTTTTAGCCTCAAAATTTCCTCACATTATGTATAAATGGATGCATATAAATATATATATAAAACATGGAATTATCAACTAATATTAAATAGGTGGGATTGGTGGCATAAAGATGCAATTAGCAATTCAATGTGTACTATTCCAAAACATCACGTTTTATGATAAAGTAAACTACTATTAAGATACTGATAACTTTTATAACTTTGTGACTTAGTTTACTTAATTGAGTATTTATCATTTGTTAGACGACTTTTATAGGTAGAAGGAATACTCACAAGATCTTCTATTTATATAAGAGTAAAGAATTATTCAAGTTTTCATTTGTCCCATGACTTTTATGGGAATACGTACAAGATCTCCTATTTGTATAGAAGCACAAAATTAAATACTACAACTTGCTGTAGACCTAAACAAGAGATCAAAGCTAATTGGAAAAAAGCAATAGTTCCATCGGGGGGAGTTCATTACCTACACAAGGTGTAAAAAGGACCAACGCTTTCACCTCCGTACAACTAGAATTACAAGCTCTACCATGATGCTTTGGCTAATAAAAAGTGGAGGTCCCCTAACTGGCCCTATGAGAGGTAAACCTTTATCATTATTTGGGTTGTATATATATTTATTTATGTGCAAATCCACTACATGTTATGTTCGGTAATGTGTCTATATGTGTTTCTATAAGATAAACTATGATGCTGATGAAGAAAGGGTAAGTCGCAAAACTCCCAGAGGGTGTACAAGAGATACAAATTGCAGAATGCAATCATGTGTTTGCTTTGGTTGCTACAAATGTCGCTTTAGAGACTGTCAATGCCACAACTATATTTATTTTATGCAAAATGCACAGCTATAATGTCCTCGTCTTCACTCTAGCTTAATGATTATGGAGATTAGAAGTTTCATCTTCCATCACCACTTTCAATTAGAATCTGGATGCATGCACCATCTTCCATCACGTAGTACATAAATCCCTACAGTGCTGGCGGCAGCATCTGCAGAGGCTCTGGGCGTGGAGGTGGTTGACGATAAGGCTCTTTAACTAGTCATTGTTTATTCAGGTTCTGTGGTAGCCATGCATTAAAAGCTTTTATCAAAAGTGTTTATTGCTTTATGATGGGTGATGATTCGACTTGAAAATTTATGTTTCGAATTTGGGTTTTGGAGAAGAGAAAGAAAACTCTTTGAAATTAATGAGAGAAGAACTAAAGGACAACAGAGGATATATATGTGTATTTATGTATATATGTATAGTCTTTTTTTATCTCAAAATTCTCTAATAATAATGTTACATATTGTTTAAGTAGACATATTTTAATTTGTAAAGTATGTACATATAAAATATATTTAATAGAAGTGTGAGGTATCTTTGAATTTATTTTTTGATTGATCATAAACCTATTATTTAAGAGAATTTTACTAAAATCCCCAAATGAAATAAAAAATCTAATTTAGTAAAAACTAGTGATATGTTATTGGCTTTCTTTTAAATATATACAAATATTATTTCTTGAAAAATAATAGTTTATTAAAGAATTGGATGTTTTTCTTAATACTCAAAATTCTTAGCTTCTATAAAAATGAGATCATTAACTTTTTTTTTTTAGAAATAAAATATAAAATTATTAAATAGAATTGTAGTAAGCCACCACCAAAGAATTGTGCCTGGTCAATGATTGTCTCAGCCTAAAAAATTAGTGTATCCTATATAAATGGTAAAATAATTAGAAAAAATTTTCTTAAAGTTCTATTGAAGTGACTATAAAATCTTAACTATCACCAAAAAATATCTCTATTATATAACATCTAATCACCTTTTAAAAAAATCTTTTTTTTTGTTGGGATGACTAATATTATAGTATTATATCTCATTAGTAATTCAACGTAATATGTTTAAACTAAGTGCATTGGATTCATTTATCATAGTTCCTTAAAAAAATAGTAAATGCACAATTATACGTCAATTTTAAATCAACAGATGATCAGTATTTTTGGACTGCTCATAAACAGATATTCAAGTTTGTCTCGATGGTCTCGAGGAAAAAAAAGGCTTGTAATAATAATATGCAACATTACAATAAATTTTAAGAGCATTTTTCTTAGGAGTTACAAGAACAAAATTTCCAAATTGATTGTTTTCCTCATAAAAAACTTCACCAGCTCTATTTCATTCTCATCAAACTTGTTGCCTTAAACTTAACCTTGTATGGATCAGGAACAAACATATCAAGTTCGTTCTTCTTGTGAAGCTCCTAGTGAGATGTATAAAGGAAATTGAAGCCATTCAGCTGCAATAATAATTTTAATTTTATCCATATAATTAGTCATCTTATCCTGATCCTCGTGAAACAAATCCAAACACGCATCAAGAGGCAAATCTTCATTATAATTTGGGAAATTAGATTAGGGACAAATAACTCGATAAGACCAGCACTAATATTTACACAAAAAATATTTTAAAAACAAGTAAATGCAGCTTATAAAATTACAGTTTAATTTATACCAATTTCAGTACTTTCATCAATCATTCAATGATCTCAGTTATCACTATTAGATTAATAGTGCGCTCAATACCGTACTTGATCATCCAACACACACACATAAGTTTGAACTTACATTTGAAGTTTTAGTATAAAATTTTATTATTTTAATAATTATAATCCTACTGCATGTAGATGCCTAAATCAATACCAATGAGACAGTGAGGACACCACTGCCACTAAGAAAAGAGAATTACAGTTATATTAGTAAATGCTAAACAGTAAATAGTTCAGTATCCACCCAATCTAAGGGTAGGGTTCTTATCAGTAAACAGTAAGCAATGATAACAGTCATAACATTAATTCCTGTAATACTCCTCTTGAGTACTAAATAAACTTATTTACTAAATATTTTAGTTATTAAATTTTTTATTAGTTTTCTTTTATTCTTTCTTAATTATTCATCTAGACTCCTTTTATCCATAATTCCCTTAATTAACTTCTTTTCTCTAGAGCTTTATTTATTTTATTTTATTTTAATAATTTATTTCTTTTATTTGTTTTTATTATTTATATATATATGTTTTAATTCGGTTTTGATAATTTACTTCTTTTATTTACTTTATTCTACTTTTCTTGACTGAATTTTTTAATGATTTTAAAACTGGCATATTTCATTCATTTTCTAAATTTAATTTATTTTAAAATTCTTTTTTTTTCCAATTTTACTCTATGCAAAAAACTAACCTACAAGGAGATATATAAGTATATTTCTTTTCTAAACCCATACCTTCCTTGTTTGTTTATGTTTTTCCATCTTACCATCCTTCAATAAATAGTTTATCAAATACAAGTCTATGAAAAAATCCATCTAATTTAGAGATTTTAAACCAAATAAACTCATGGTACACACACACACACATTTATTCAATCATAAAATCGGAACAGAGATCATATTTAAAAACTAAATTTATTCATAATTAAAAACTAAATTTTTCTTTTCTTAATACCATAATTATAACCACTTTATATCGCACACTATTATCACATCATCTCAAGTTCCAAAACCATACTCATATAGCAGTTTCCCTCTAATCCATATTTATTCCAAAAATTCACATACTAGAGTTTTTCGCAAGTTTCTGGTCAAATCGAGACATCTGTAACCCCTCAGTGGGTATGCCCGATTCTCGATTTGCCCCAATACAATCATTAAGTTAAAGTTATTAAAATTTTAAAGTTTTCTTTGAGATTGCACGGGTGACTCTGTTATCCAATTGGCGGATTAGGATTCCCACTATTACAAAGGGATACACACACAGCCAAAACACACACAAGGGTCATAGCAGTTCGTCGCCAAGTGACCCAGAACACAACACACACCTCAATCACATCTAGAAGAGTTTCCATCCACCCAAGGATAGGGTTCACCACACCATTGAATTTTAGCCATACCAATCTTAAACTGGTTAACTATAAATTTTTTATTCTTCCAAGTTTTTGTTTTGTTTTCCTTTTCTTCCTATTCTAGTTAAGATTAATTTTTTTATTTTTTCTAACAGACTAATTATATTCCCTAGAGACTTTCTTAGTTAATACTCTATATCTCACAATATGAGTAGGTAATCTGTTTTGATGTTTCTTTGGACGTAAATAATTATTAGCTTCAACCTGCTTTAATCTATTTTCTAGGCTAGAAGTCCAATAAAATATTCCTCCCCAACACATCTTAATCATCATAATTGAATATCCTTCCAACTAAACCAGAAGCCTACTAAGGCTTAGCCCATTCAGTAATATTTTTAATTCTTCTAATTTATTTCTATTTTAATTTATTTTAATATGTGTAACACCCCATTTCATTCTTATTTCCTTTATTTTCTTCTATTTTGCCCAACTCTTCATTCCTAGCCTATTTAAGGTATACCCAATCAGTATTTAAGTTTCTATTAAAACTACCCTTTTTAAAAAAAAACAATCAAACCTAGAGACTTATTGAGTTAGTCTAACCTAAATTGCTGGAGCTTTCAGATATGGGCCTAACGAGTTGTAAACCCAACCTGCTACCCGCCCCAAAAAAAAAACTCATCTTCTTCCTCTCGACGCCTGGGACATCCATGAAACCTCAATCACTCCTTGTTTCACCAGATTTCAAACTTATCACTCTACATCGTCATATATATAATGCTTTCAAAATTTTTCAATATCTTCATTCTCAAATATTCTTAAAATAACTAATCTCTACACAATACCATAATATTCGTTCAATCAAAAAATCAAATCTCTACATTATTTCAAATTTGGGTTTTAAAAGTAATAAATTACTCTTACTTTTCCCTAGATTTTGGGATGAATCTTTTTTTTATCGATTATTTGCATAAAATGAGCTAACAAACTTTATGTCACCTCAGCATTTAGCCTAGGACACCGAACTACCTTCAGGTTTAAGATTAGAATTAATAGAGGTCATCTAAGTTAAAGAATTTACCTTTGGATAGCCGCCGGTACAATGCCCAAAGTGAGCTTACGCAACTACCCCCCTTCCTTCCTTCCTTGGCCATAAGCTCTTAAGTCTCTTAAGGGTTTTTTTGTTGCTAAAATTTTGAGAAACATTTGTTATATTTATAGCCGCTCTAATTAAATTCGAATCATCGAAATTTGAGAAATAGATCATGATCGTTGATTATACAACTTTAAATTTATCAGCAACTTTTCAATATATCATTATGGTCCTTTTTTCTTAATTTATTAAAATTTCAAAAATTTCAAATTTATTTAACAAATTTTACCCATCAACTTCATCAATCATAAAACATCTATATATATATAATTTTTTTTTGGTCATTATAATTCTTCCCCCTATAGTACACCAAACAACTTGAGATACATGGCTTTAAAATCTGATTCTAGTTCCCAAGTAGCTTCGCACTTTGAGTAATTCTGCCATAGTACCTTGACAAAGAAAATAGTTCTTTTGTGAAGCATTCTCTCTTGAGGCTCCATAATACGAACATGCACTTCCTCATAAGATAAGTATTCTTGAAGTGAGTGAGGCTTGTAGGATAGAACATGTGAAGGATCAAGATTATACTTGCATAACATCGATACATGAAAGATGTTATGAAGTCAAGATAATTTCGGTGGCAATGCTAATGTAATACTCTGCCTATCACTGTGCTAAAATAATTTGAAAACTCTATTTATTTGGGTCGTTAGCTGCCTTAAACTTAAATTAATTTATACTGTTTAACATTTCTCAAGATTCATGATCTTGATCTATTTTTATTTATTTATTTATTATTTTTAATTTTATGTTATCTTAAAATATTTTAAATTATTTTATTTTATTTCTAAGGAAAAATTTAGAAAAAAATAAGAAAACAGCAAAACGAGAGAAAATTTGCTCGTGGGAAAAATCCCACAAGAAAGCAGTTTGCCCGTGCGGGTGCTAGGAACTGTGTGCGCGTGCATGCGCACACAGTGACCGCGGGTGCTGGGCACAACGCGCATGTCCACTCCACACGCTAACACGCATGGGATGTACGTATAACGCACATGTCCCCTCCGCATACAGGCACGCACGGGACGTGCACACAGCATACACGTCCCCCCTGCGCGGAGGCGCAGGGTTAGGACCTGCGTGTGCATCCTGTCACATATAGGCAGGCCGTCCACGCATCACTCCATGCACAAATTGGTGTCGGACAGTGTGTGCGCACTGTTTGTGCAGCAGGCTTGCACGGACAGGCCCTGTGCACTTGGGGCCTGCGCGCACGGTGCCTAGTGCGCTAAGGCCCTGTGCGTGCAGCGACAGGCCTGTGCGCCTGCAAGCTAGCCTGCAGTATGCCGACCGAGCACTACCACCTCAGGTTGTGCACCACTGCTACTTTGGGCGGTGCACTATCGCCAGTGGTGGAGGAAAATTTTCTCCCTTGTTTTTTATGCCAAGAATCTTTTTCTCATCTCTCTTCACCGGATTTCACCACTTGGCACGAATCAAACAGTTTCAAAATTTTATAAATTTTCCTTCCCTTTTTCTTCCTCTCGACACTTCCATTTCTTTTATTTTTCAAAGGTTTAAAGAGAGAGAGAGAGAGATAGTAAAATAGTGAGAGAAGAAAAGAAAGAAAGAAAAACGGTGAAGAAGAAAACATTAAGGTTTTGGTAAAGAATCTAATATTACTTTTGACGTCCTAAGGAGTATTTTTAATAAATAAATTTAATATGATTGTTATTTTTTTCTATTTTACATGCCTCTATGTTCAAATGAGTCGAATTGTTCTGATTTTCGAGCGTGCTATATGAATTACTGACACTTGATGAATTTGCATGTAATAAATGTAACATATAGTCCATAATAATAAAAGTAAAAAGAAAAGAAAAGAGAAAAGTAGAATGAAGCCTGCGTGGTCTGAAGTATATATGTATTGACATGCATATTACATCAAGTGTCTCGTTAGGCTTTTTATCTCTGAAGGATATTTATTCCCCTTACCCTTTGAGATATCTGTTTCTCCCTCCCATATCTGGTCTGGAAAGACGTAAAAGGATAGCTGCCAGTGGATGATAGCGTGCCCTCTACGAGAATGGTATCGCACTATCTGTAAGGGTCACTTCTGGCTAAGTAGTGTCGTTACTATAGATATCTGTTAGGACCACTATGATTGGTACGGCTATGGTCATAGATCGTACCATGGTTTGGCCAGCCCAAAGTAGGCTTGAGCAAATTGCCGCATTTGTATCTGATCTGGCCATTCCAATTTGGTAGTTAGAAATCTGCATATGCCCTCTAAGATGGAAGTTTATAACAACTTCGTGAAGCATGACACAAAATATCTGTGCATTTTATGATTTATTTAATTTTCTTTATTATTTGGCATGATATATATATATATTTAATTTTTTGTGCTAACGTACTATTTTGATATTCAAATAAATAGTTTCATTTATTAATGATGAGTTAGATAAATAAGAAAGCTAAATAGTGAGATTAAATAATAAACTTTTGAAATCTTACGATGTTACTTTAATACTATTTTTCTTACTGAGCATATGGAACTCACTCTTTCCATCCCCTTTCTCCTGAGATGAGGAAGAAAATGAGGAACCGCAGGCAGATTTACCCTTGAAAGTCTATGAGGATCTCGTGGATCCATAAGTCCGAGTGCATGACTGTTTCCACACTCTGTTGAATTTCAGTAGCATAATGGAAGAAGTGGCCTTTATGTTTTGTATTTTGTTGCCACATCTGGCCTCAGTGATATATGTATTTGGAACATTATATATATTTGTAAGGAATTTGTTAATGTTTGATTCTACTGCATAAATATTATCATGCACTCGTTATTCTGAATCTGTATCTGACACCCATTTACCTTAATTGGCAACTGGGATGTCACAGCTAACCTTTAAGCAAACACTCCAATTCTTTCCAAAATTTCAAAAGGTCCGATGAAGTGGGGATTTAACTTTCCTCTCTTTTCAAATTTGGTAACACCCTTTAGAGGAGTAACCCTAAGGAATACATGACTACCTACTTCAAATTCCAAGTCCCTTCTTCGAGTGTCTGTAGAACTCTTTTCTCTACTCTGAGCTATTTGGATATTCTTGATATTGATAATCTTCGCCATAGTCTCGTCCACAAAATCAGGACCAATTAATTTTCTCTCCCCTTATTTTTTCCCAACAGATTAGGGACCTACAAGGTCGACAATACAGTGTTTTATAAGGTGCCATGTCGATGCTTGCCTGATAACTGTTATTGTTAGAAAATTCTATTAGTCACAAATGATCATCCCAATGATCTCTAATATTGAAAACATATGCTCTGAGCATATCCTCAAGTGTACGAATGGTTATCTTGGATTGGCCATCAGTTTGAGGATGGAATGATGTATTAAAACATAGCTTGGTTCCCATTGCTTGCTGAAAACTTTCCTAAAACCTAGAAGTGAACCTAAGATTTATGTCTGATACTACTGACACTGAAATCCAATATAATTTAGCTATCTCTTTTATGTATGTCCTGGCCTACTTATCCAAGGGATTAGTCATCTTTATAGCTAAAAAATGTGATGATTTGGTAAGTTAGTCCACAATCACCCTAATAGTGTCATGACCAGCACAGGCCCTGGGCAAACCCACCACAAAGTCCATTACAATATGTTCTCATTTGCATTTTGGTATTGATAGTGGTTGTAATAATGAACTTGGTCTCTGGTATTCTGCCTTAACGTGTTAACAGGTGAGACATTTTGAGACAAAAGTAGTTATATCATTCTTCATACCACTCCACCAAAACTAATGCCTCAAGCTTTGATATATCTTTGTGTTGCCCGAGTGAATAGTGAACTTTGAATTGTGAGCATCACCTAAAATATCTCTCTTTAGTTCTTCAACATTAGGAATACACAATTTGTCTTAGAACTTGAGCAAACCATCATTTAAGACTCTGAATTCTAGCTATAAACCTTGTTTTTTGTCCTTTCTGATGGCTGCTAGAGTTGAATAGGTCAACTGAGCCTCTTTAATTCTTTGAATTAATTCAAGTTGGATTATCAATTTTTGCATATAAGTAACACTTTTTCTGTCTTAGAGTTGTAAACCCTGTATGGCTTCTGCCATTTGCCACTCTGAAATCATTATATGAGCTAACATGGATGTATTTTTTCAACTAAAGGCATTAACCACCACATTATCCTTACCTGGGTGGTACAATATCTTGTAATCATAATCTTTTAGGAACTCCATCCAATGCCTCTAGCGCATGTTGAGATCTTTCTGGGTAAAGATGAACTTCAAACTTTTATAATCAGTAAAATTCTCAAAAGTCTCCCCATATATATAATGATGCCAAATCTTCAAGGCATAGATGATAGCAACAAGCTCCAAGTCATGGGTGGGATAGTTTCATTCATGAGTTTTCAATCGTCTAGATCTATAGGCTATAACTCATCCATGCTGCATTAGCACACAACCCAAATCCTAATCTGAAACATCACTATACACTATGTATCCCCCAGTCCCATTCGGTAGAGTCAATACAGGTGTGGTAGTTAATCATTTCTTAAGCTTTGCAAAGCTCTTTTCATATGCTTCATCCCATTCAAACTTGACATCCTTCTTCATGAGTCGTGATAGGGGAGCTACAAGTTTTGAGAACCCTTTCACAAATCTATGGTAATATCCAGCCAGTCTTAAGAATCCCCTAACTTCCTTGACTGTAGTAGGTTGTTCCCAATTCAGCATCGTTTCAATCTTACGTAGATCTACTAATACTCCATTAGCTGATATTACATATCTCAAAAATATGACTCGATATATTCAAAACTCACACCTACTTAGCTTAGCATACAATTTCTTCTCTTTAAAGACTTGTAAAGCTTGTGTCAAATGTTAATCATGCCCTTCCCAACTATTGGAGTATATTAGAATATCATCAATGAAGACTATAATAATCTAATCTAAAAATGGTCTGAAGATTTTATTCATCAAATCCATAAAAATCGCAGGTGCATTGGTTAGTCCAAACAACATGACTATAAATTCAAAATGTCCATATCTTGTTTAAAAAGCTGTCTTTGGAATGTCTTCATCTTTGACCTTTAATTGATGATATCGCGAACGCAAGTCAATTTTTTAGAACACCTTGGCACCCTAAAGCTGATCAAAGAGATTATCAATTCTAGGAATGGGATATTTATTCTTGATTGTAACCTTATTCTACTCCCTGTAATCAATACAAAACCCAAAATTTTCAAGACAAAAATTTTCAAGGTTAGTCTTTCGGATATTCTGAGGAACTTAGGCTCTGATACCAATTGTAACAACCCAAAATTTCATAAATAATATGGCTATTACTTTTCATTCATGCATATCGAAGTAAGTAATAACATTCATATTTTTTTATAAGGATTGTCATTCTCAAAACTAATTCTAATATGCTTCAACTTTAACATATTATAGGGTATTTAAAACTTTTTCCTACTATAATTGAAAGCTTAGAGATCAAATGACGCTTTAAAAATCTGAAAGATCAAATTCATAAAAAAAAACAAGTGTCTCTCTATCATTTATTCCTTTTAGGCAAGATCTCCTTGTTCTGAAAGTTCTTTGGCTTAGTCCTGCACTCTTTGTTCTGAAATTTATAAAAAGGGGGTGGGCCACCACTTTCTCAGTAAGAATAGTTTAGACTCCAATCCAAAGATTAGAGATAATATACTGATCTAAACCATTACCTTTAGCTCTAGCTTACCACGCCCTTCACAACCATATGATTTCCATGTCTTATTACAACTACGTTGATCTCACTAATCATATGGTTTTCACTTACATATACATCATTTCATTCAAAAGATATCCATAGTTTCTCAATCTCAATTACATAATGTTATAATCACATTGATTGCACATATCCACATATAAAGTATCTTTTCTTCCCATATATTTTAAATTATCCATAAGGTATCCATTAAAATGTAACTACATTCTCATAAATTACTTTTGCTTTATTCACAATCTCACAAATGCAATATCATATTCGTATTAATTACATATATCCACACATAAAATACCCTTTCTTGAACACGTATCGCACATATAAATACCTTTTCTTAAACATATATTCATGCATATAACATCTTTCCTTAAGTACGTAGAATATCCTATCTCATGTACACATTCACATAACAACATATTTTTATTATTCACCAACACAACAAATAAAAAAAGCTCATAGACTCATTATCATATCACATAATATCGTTCAGTCACAATCATGGAAGGAGATGAAAATTCACTCTATCAACATGGACCAAATCATAGATTCCACAAGTCATAGTTACGGTCATAGTTATGATTTCACGTTGTCTCTTAGGGACATAGTCATAGTTACAGTCATAGTTACAATTCACATTGTCCCCCAGGGACAAAATCATAGTTACAATCATAGTTACAGTCATAGTTACAGAGTAATAAGCAGTCCATGAGATAAAGTTCATGATCATTCCATACCGATCCGAAACTGTGCATTTACTCACATCACCCCGATAAGAAATCGTTGCTGCTTACCCAATGTATTCTCTAAGATAGTTTATTATAAATTATAATTTTAAACTCCTTACTTTACTAATTTCAATTAATTCTAATAAGAGACCTATTTCTTTATTTCTAAATGTCTAATTGATTCATTCCAAATAATCGAACTCATTCTCTCTTAAAATAATTTAAGTTGTCAAGGATATGTAAAAAGGTTGGTCACATAATTACACTCAATTATTTACTTCATGAAATTCTTTATTCACTCCCTAATTTATACTCATCCAACACTTCGACATTTCTTCATGATAATATTCGCTGTTAATCTTAAATTATTTATACCCATTCTACAACGACTTAAATACTTTATTATTGCTTATCAATCACTAATTCTTAATGCACTTTCCTTGTTTTATTATTTTTTAAATCTTTTTATAATGTCATAGCTTTTATTGCTATCAATACAACCATTTAAATAATACTTACCATTTCAGGAATTTAATAAAAGCTTTGTACTAATTCTCAAGACTTTTGGTCCTTGATATTTATTTTTGTTTACACAACCTATTACTATTCATTCACAATATGAGTAGGTGATCTATTTGGATATTTCTTTGGATGCAAATAATTATTAGCTACAACCTACTTTATTTGTTTTCTAGGCTAGAAGTCCAATAAAATATTCCTCCCTAGCCCATCTTAATCATCAGAACTGAATACCCTTTCAACAAAACTAAAAGCCCACTAAGTCTAAGCCCATTTGGTAATATTTTAAAATATTTTGATTTATTTTTGTTTTAATTTATTTTAATATGTGTAACAGCTCATTTCATTCTTATTTCCCTTTTTTTCTTTAAGTTGGCCCAACTCTTCCTTCCCAACCCATTTAAGGTATGTCGAATAATAATTTAAGTTTCTATTACGACTATCTTTTTTCTATAAAAAAAATCAAACCAAGAGGCCTGCTAGGCTTGCTCTGACCCAAATTACTAGAACTTTTAGATCTAGGCCTAACGGTTTGAAGACCCAACCTAGTACCCACCCCAAGAAAAAACTCATCTTCTTCCTCCTGACGCCTGAGACATCTAGGAAACCTCCATCGCTCCTTGTTTCACCAGATTTCAAACTTTTCACACTACACCATTATATACATAATGCTTTCCAAAATTTTCAATATCTTCATTCTCAAATATTCTTAAAATAACTAATCTCTCCACAATACCATAATATTCAGTCAGTCAAAAAATCAAATCACTAGATTATTTGAAATCTGGGAATTTAGGGTAATAAACTACTCTTACTTTTCCTTAGATTTTGGAACGAACGATGATTGTGGTGCGATGAATCTTTCTTTTATTAGTTATCTACATAAAATGAGCTGACAAACTTTACATTACCTCAGCATTTAGCCTAGGACACCGAACTACCTTCAGGTTTAAGATTAGAATTAATAGAAGTCATCTAAGTCAAAGAATTTACCTTTGGATCGCCACCGGTATGACACCCAAAGTGAGCTTGTGCAACTACCCCCCCTCCTTCCTTCCTTGGCCAATGACTCCTAATTCTCTTAGGGGTTTTTTTGTTGCTAAAATTTTAAAAAAATCCTAGTTATATTTATAGCCTCTCTAATTAAATCTAAACTATTTAAATTTGAGGAATAAATCATGGCCAATGATTATACAACTTTAAATTTCTCAGAAACTTTTCAATTGAGTTCCTATGGTCCATTTTTCTTAATTTATTAAAAGTTCCAATAATGTCCTTAGTATATTTAATCAAATCTATGTCGGGTTTGGGTGTGCGGCTTGTTTTATGATATTTTATGGTGGTGTGAGGTGGTTTGGTAGTGGCACTCCAGTTTCGATACTACAGCGACGATGCATGGTGAACTAGGGACATGCGTGTGGTGGCATGTGGTGATTTCGCTGACCGGGATCATGTGTCTATGGAAAAATCTAGATCTGCTTTTGTATTTTAATTATTTCCATAAGTGTTCGTCATCTAACCAATGTATTTTCTCTTTGCAAAAGAGGGAATTATCTAAATACTTCCATATTTAGAGGAGAGTGTAGATATGACCCAATAAGGATTCTGACATTTTTTTCCGATTCAACTATAGTTAAGGGATTGGGTTAGTCTCATTCATAGGCCTCCATGTTTTTATAAAATTTTATTTTCTATTAAGATGAATTGTTTACAGACCTTTCAAATTATTTAAGTTTTCTAACATGATTTTTGCGAACTAATCATGTGTGTGTGCAATTGCATATGATTGGAGATCTATATTATGTTGTGTATTATTTATGTTTATGTGTGCATATTGTCACTAGGGTGTATATGCAGATTTTGTGCCACCTAGTTACTGAGTTGTCATGATGCATATATATATATATTTAATTGTATGTTGTATGATGTATTTATATATATTATTAGTGGATATGAGTGAATAACTTGTATGTGCATGCTGTGGAATACATATATGCCTCGTGTAAATATGAAGTATACCTATGTTGTATGTGTTATGTGTATATATATATATTTATTTAAGTCGAGAACCATGCATATAAGTTGTATATATTATAGTTATTGTGTAGGCATGTTTATGTATAACACATATGATGTAGGTGCATGTATGAGTAGGTCATCTAATGATGGATTTGATTAGTAAAAGGATAACATAAGGATATTTAAAAGACAAGGAAATATGTTTAACCAATATCAACAGGGGGTTTGGGGGGGGGGGGGGGGGGTGTGTAGCCATTTTGGCAAGTGAAGTGTGGTGAAACCTACCTGTGGATATGACTTCAGCCAGACGTGGTTGGGAAGTCCCATACATAATCGTTCCATATTTGGGTGTATGTGGAAAGTGATTAGTGATACCCAATGCATAATCATTCTGCGTTCGGGTGTATTGGGAAAGTGAAAAGTGAAAGGGAAAATAAAAAGTGAAACGTGATATGTGATGTATCCATGTGGTAGAGGGGATCCTTAATACCCTCGTTGATGCCAGCGAAAATGGCATCGTATGATAAAACTCTTAAAAACAAAAAAATAAAAATTATAAACCTCAATAAAAATGTAACTAAGAATGATAAAGTGATAAGTGAACAATGTAAAGTGAAAACAATATTGATATATGCAATGATAAGTAATTCAGAGACAAGTGCAAGTGATTATTAGAAAGTGTAAGTGCAAGTGTTATGAAACCAATGAACAAACTCTCATATGGAGTCTTGACCGCATACACACTATAAAATGATGAAAAATCCTAACAACATAACCTCGTGCAACAATTTAAAATAGAAATTACATCCCGTATCTCTTTAAATTGAATATTTAAAATCTATGAAGTTGGTCTAACATTCGAAATAAATACTTGCAATAAACAAAACAAAAAATTGTAAGTCTTACTAAAGCAAGATAAATAGATCCACTAGGATTCCCCTTCACTACTCAGGAGAGGAATTTTAGGTGTCTTGATCTGAAAAAAAATGAATAATAAATAGGGTGAGCTAACGAGCTTAGTAAGTGGGTAAGTACAATCAAATGATAAAATAACCTCATTTAAGTTTATATAAAACATAAAACATCTGACGGGAGAGATTTTAAAATACATTTCATTCTTTCCTTAAAAATACGTGATGCCGAGATTATACTTGTTAGTCAGATCTACTTGTCATCTTATTCATGAATTAATTACCATCTATTTAGAATTTTTCACATAACAAACAATTATAATTCCAATTCACTTTTCCCTATCCCCATGGTTTCAACACACTGTAATTCCTCACCGATTTCTTGTTTACATTATTCATATATTACGATCCATTCTTCACTCATTATGACACAACATGTCACTACATCATATTGCAATTTTTCAAATCATTCGCCCTTTAATGGCCTAAACACTTCATTGAACATTACATCTCAATTGTGTTCTATACCATATTCTTGATACTTAGTTTTAGGTTCATTTTTATTCATTTTTTGTTTTATTAACAAATAGTTTCATTGTGCGATGTCATTTCTGCTAGCATCAATGAGGGCACTAAGGATCTCCTCTACCACAATGATATATCACATCACTTTATTACTTTCACTTTCCTAATGCACCTAAACATGAAATAATTATGTATTGAGAATCACTTATCACTTTCCACATACACCTAAACACGGGACGGATATGTACGAGACTTCCCAACCACATATGGCTGAGGATATATCCATGGGTAGGGTTCACCACACTTCACTTGCCAAATTAGCTACGTTCACACATTACCCTCCTTGATACTGGTTAAATAGATTTTTAAATCTTTTATGATTCTTTCTCACTTCTATTACTTCCTTATTAAGGTTGCTACTCTAGGATCAATTTACTCCTATGGTTTACTACTAACTTGTTTTGCCTTTCATAACTTGATTTTCTTTATTTTCGATATCTCTAATCTAATTCAAATCTACTATGTTACTCAAATATTTCTAACTCTACTCACTAACCATATTTAAATCCCCTAATTCATACTTAACTTTTGTTATCATATTTACTCATAACTCTAATTACATTGTAAATTTATTTCCTTCTCAACATATCTTCTTTTAATATTCATTCCTAATTTAATTTAAAATATAATGAAGCGATAAAATAATACACAAAAACCTTAAGAACATTGCATAATAAAACATAAAAAATATAAAGAATAATTTTAACAAAACATTAAAAGAATTTATAAATTAAAGTTGAAGGTCCTGTCGGCATCCTGCACCAATTTGTTAATTCAGATAAAACAAATTCTATTTGCCTGGTATCTATTATTATAAGCAAATTCTATTAGTGGCAAATGATTATTCCAAGATCCACCAAAGTCTAAAACACATGCTTGTAGCATATCCTCCTATATGCGAATGGTTCTCTCTGATTATCCATCTGTTTGAAGATGAAAAGCAGTGTTGAAGGATAACTAACTGCCCATGGCTTACTGAAAACTTGTCCAAAACCTGGAGGTAAATCTAGGATCTCTATTAGACACCATTGAAACCAGAATCCCATTTAGTCTACAATCTCATGGATATAAGTTCTAGTTAACTTGTCTAAAGAGTCTATCATTTTCACTACCAGGAAGTGGGAGGACTTAGTTAACGTATCCACAATCACCCAGATAGCATTATGGCATGCCTGAGACCTTGGCAATCCAATCACGAAGTCCATAGTGATATGTTCTTATTTCCACTCGAGAATTGGCAAAGGTTGGAGGGGTCCACAGGATACTATTATTCTACTTTCACCTGTTGACAAGTAAGGCATTTGGAAACATACTCAGCAATGTCTTTTTTTCATACCATTCCACCAAAACCAGAATATCAAATTCTGATACATTTAAATAGTACCTGGATGTATGGAAAATTTAGAGCAATGAGCCTTAATCAAAATGCCTTTCTTTAGTTCATCATTATTGAGAACACACACCCTGTCATTAAATCTGAGTAACCCATCATCTGATACTCTGAACTCTGGCTTCAAACCTTGCTCTTTATCCTTCCTAATGGCCAATAATTGGGAGTTAGTCTACTGGGCATCTCTGATCTATTGAAGTATTGTAGGTTGGACACTAAAATTGGCTAAATAAACACCTTTAGCCTAATCATAAAGTTGAATTTCCTGCATTTCCTATAATAGCTTCCACTTAGAAACCATCATGGAAGCCAGTGTACCTACATTCTTTCTACTAAGTGCATCAGCTACTACATTACTCTTGCCTAGATGATATAAGATCTTACACTCATAATCTTTTATGAGTTCCATCCATCGACTCTAGCACATGTTAAGATCCTTCTAAGTAAAAATATATTTCAAACTTTTATAGTCAGTATAAATCTCGAATGTCTCACCACACAAATAATGACGCTAGAGTTTCAAGGCATAAATAATTGCAGTAAGCTCCAAGTCATGAGTGGGTTACTTTTGTTCATGTATCTTCAATTATCTTGACCCATAAGTTATGACTCGTCCATGTTGCATCAGTACACATCCTAATTCCTGATAAGAAGCATCACTGTATATTGTATTTCAACTAACTCCATTCCGTAGAGCCAATACAGGCATAGTAGTTAACCGTGTCTTGAGCTTTCTGAAACTTCTCTCACATGTTTTATCTCATTCAATTTGACATCCTTCTTTGTAAGCTGAGTAAGAGGAGCTACAATTTTAGAGAATCCCTTCACAAATAAGTGGTAATACCCAACTAATTCTAAAAATCCTCTGATATCCTTAATTGTTGTAGTTTTTCCCAATTTAACACGGTCTCAATTTTGTAGGGATCCACTAACACACCATCTTTTGATAATACATGTCCCAAAAAGGCAACTTGATCAAGTAAAAAACTACACTTACTTAACTTTGCATACAACTTCTTTTCTCTTAGAACCTGCAAAACTTGAGCCAGATACAAAACATGTTCCTCTTTGCTCTTAGAGTAGAGGAAGATGTCATCAATGAAGAGTATGACAAATTAATCCAAAATTTTTTCTGAAGAGCTTATTCATCAAGTCCATGAAGATTGCAGGTATATTTGTTAACCCAAACGGTATGAGAAGAAATTCATAATGCCCGTACCTACTCCAAAAAGCTCTCTTCAAAATGTCTTCAGATTTTATCTTTATCTAATGATACCTCGAAGGTAGGTCATTCTTAGAAAGGACCGGTGCACCCTGTAAATGGCTAAAGTGATCATCAATTCTAGGGAAAGGGTACTTATTCTTGATTGTAACTCTATTTAGCTCCCTATAATCTATGCACAATCTCAATGTCTCGTCATTCTTCTTTGCAAATGTGACTGGAGAACCCTAAAGGGACACAATATACTAGATGAAACCCTTATCCAAAAGTTCTTGAACTTGCTTCCTCAACCCCTTTATTGCAATTCGACACATCCTGTATGGGGCCAATGAAATCGGTTGAGTACCTAGCTGAAGATCGATGGCGAATTCCACTTCTTGATCTACAATCAATCCTGCTAGGTCATTAGGGAAGACATCCAAGAATTTCGTAATTGCTCGAATTTCAGTTCCTTTACTTGTCTTGCCTAATACATATTAAGATCGTTAAATCACATCACATAAATTAAAATTAATAGATTATTTTCTTTATATAATATATTTTTTAAAATTATAAGAAACAAAAACTCAACTTTCTAGTCTTCTTAATTTAAAAAATCCGATAACAATTTATTTAATTTTACAATATTTTTTCAATTTTTAGAAGACGGTGAGTGCTATTGGAACAATAAAGCTTAAAAAGAAAAGTGAAAGAAGGAAAATGAGATAGATGGAATAACTTTGAATATTTTTTGCTAACTATTTTTTAATTTTGCAATTTTTGTATTTAGAAGACCAATTTAATAATAACGATTAACCAAGTCTACCTTCTTCATATTTCTTTACCATACTATACATATATATATGTATAGTGATTACCTTAGTAATTGATTATAATTAGATAATTAAGTATTAAGTGCTTCAAAATACAAATAAATATGTCAATCATATATGTATGAGACCATAAATTTTTGTTAAAAAATTACAAAAACAAAATTTAGAGGATCACAATCACTTAATAATTTTTTATTTCAAATTAGTGATTTAAGAATAAAAAATACGTAACAAAAATGAGTTAATCTTTTAACTGTAGTAAAGTTGAATTTATTTTTTTGATTTTATCATAATAGTTTATTAAACAACAGAATATTTTTCCTAATATTCAAAAGTCTAGGCTTCGCGAAAAATGTAATCCTTAATTCTTTTTTTTTTTTTGTTAAATATGAATGCTTGATCAAAATACTAAATTTTTTATTCCATCCCTAAATTCTTATTGTTTCTTTTCATAGATTCCATGGTTTTTCTTAATTAATGAGATTCATTTGTTTGTTTCTTTTGAAAAATTTACTATATTTTACAATAATGTGATTAGTTATTTTAATGCAATATTTTGGTTTAAATCATATATTTGTATACCAATATATAAAAATTAGTTAAAATATAATATCGAAAACATGATCTAATAGTTATTGAAAATTGTAAAATACCATTTAACATCCTACATCATCTAATATAAAAAATATAAGTCGATAATGAAAATATTTTAAACTGTAAACTAAAGATTTACGTGGTCACAATATTTAGCACCTTATGAGCTTTTAAAATGATTGCATACTCATACAAACTTTACTTTGTAATATTAACTTAACTTATTAATGGTCTTATAAGTTTAATTAATGTGATACATTTGTAAGTTTTATGAGTAAGTTTTAACTTATTGTTGACCTTGTACGAAATTTTAAAAAATAATTATACATTAAAAAAATTATTCCACCACATGATCTATTAGAGCTTTAAAATAAAAAATTCATCCTCCATGGAAGAATTTTTATTCAAGTAATCAATTTATTCTCTCTTCCTCTAAGCTCACAGTCAACATTTTTTTCCCCTTACATTACGTTGTCTCTTCATTTTCACCTCAATTTTTAGCCTCAATTTTTTTTCTCATATTATGTATAAATGAATGTATAAATATATATAAGATGAAATTATCAATTAATATTAAGTAGGTGGGATTGGTGGCATAGAGACGCAATTAGTAAGTCAATGTGTATTATTCAAAAATATTAAGTCTTGTGATAAAATAAATTGTTATTAAGATACTGATTACTTTTATAACTTTGTGACTTAGTTTGCTTATTTAAGTGTCTGTCATTTCTTAAAAAACTTTTATAGGTATAACGAATATGTACAAGATCTCCTATTTATATAGAAGTAGAAAATCATTCAAATTTTCATTTGTCCCATGACTTTTATGGGCAGAAAGAATACCTATAAGATCTCCTCTTTGTATAGAAGTACAAAATCAAATACTAAAGGTTGTTGTAAACATAAACAACATATCAAGGCTTATTAGTGGAAAGTAGTAGTTCTATCGGGGCAAATTCATTACCTGCACAAGGTATAAAAAGGACCAACTCTTCCACCTCTGCACTACTAGGATTACAGGATCTACCATAATGCGTTGATTAATAAAAGGTGGAGGTACAAATCCACTACATATCATGTTGAGTAATGATATATATATGTGTATATTTCTAAAAGATATATATATATGTGTATTTTTTTTTATCTCAAAAATTCTCTAACAACAATGTTATATATTGTTTACGTAAGCAAATTTATATTTGTAAAATATGTGCATATAAAGTATAAACTAGTGATATGATATTGGCTTTCTTTTAAATATATGCAGATATTATTTTATTATAAATAATGGTTTATTGAAGAATTGGATACTTTTCCTAATATTCAAAATTCTTGCAATCTAAAAAAATTAGATACTTAAATTCTTTTTGAGAGATAATATTAAATAGATTGGTGGTAAGACACCACAAAAAATGACGCTTGGTCAAAGATTGCAGACTAAAAATTTAGTGTATCCTATATAAATGGTAAAATAATAAAAAAAAATTTTCTCAAAATTCTATTGAGGTGACTATAAAGTCTTAACTATCACTAAAGCCTATCTCTGTTATACAACATCTTATCACTCTTTTAAAAAAATCTCTCTTTTGGTGGGATGACAAATATTAAAGTAATATATCTAATTAGTAATTCAATCTAATATGCTTAAACTAAGTCTATTGGATTCATTTATCCGTTAAAAAAATAGTAAATAGAATATTATATATAAAATTTAAATCAACAGATGATCAGTATTGTTGGAAGGCTCATAAATAGATATTCGATCTTGTTTCGATGCTCTCGAGGAATAGAAAAGCTTGCAATAATAATATGTAACATTATGATAAATTATAAGAGCATTTTTCTTAGGAGTTGCAAGAACCAAATTCCCAAGTTGATTGTTTTCCTCAAAAAAAACTTCACCAGCTTTGTTTCATGCTTCTCAAACTTGTAACCTGATATCTTGTTAACAAGATAAAGAACCAATATATCAAATTTGTTCTTCTAGTAAAGCTCCAGTGAGATGTGTGAAGGAAATTGAAAACAATCCAAGAAAAGCACATTTACAATAAAAATAGTGGAAAAGGATTTTGGTATGGATGTCACAAGTGAAGCCTTACCAAGTGGGAATGAGTGCAACATGGTCTTGGATCCCCTAAGATTTTGCTAGTACAGATCTTCTCTAAAGCATCCTCCTTTACAGCTTATGACTTGAGATTTAGATTGTAGAAAATACTAACATCGAACATCTAAATTTTATATTTGTTCCTGAAGATTAAGAAGAATGGAAAGAAACTTTTTCTTTCTTTCTTCGAATGAATGGAGGTTAAGTGCATACTCTTGAGTTTAATCTATAATAAATAACTTGAGAGGTTATGTAGGCTTTGGAAAACTAACTTTTCTCTACACTTCTTCGAATTGTGATGGGAGGATAAATGACATCGATTGATTATTTTTTATAGGCTGTGAAAATTATAGATTTTATTATTCTATAACTTAGAAAATCTTTAAAATAAAATAAAGAGTTTATGGCTACTTGGAAAGTGGTTTCATTTTTTGAAATCTTTAACTTAAATGAAATCAATCACTATTTGAGACACGATTTCATTATATTTATGTGATATCTATCTTAATATATATAAAATATTTAAAAACATTGATTTAATTAATCTTATGATCACAAACTGTATTAAAATTATCTTTTGAATTTTAATCTGTGCACTTAAAATTAATTTTATGGTCGCCAACTATATTAAAATTAACTTTTTAATTTTAATCCACGTGCTAAAAATTAATTTTATGGTCACCAACTGTATTAAAATTAACTTTTAAATTTTAATCCATGCACTAAAAAACTTATTCACCATTTATTTTTTTAAAAATTAAAAAAAGATAATTCTATTGAGATAATGATAGAAGTTTGTCACCACGCAGAAGGTAAAAAGCCTTGTTACATAAAATTGTCAACTGTACTTTACAATAATGCGATTAATTATTTTAATGCAATATCTATATTTTAAATTATGTATTTATATACCAATATATAAAGATTGCTTAGCAATTAACCTTAAAAACTTGATCTAATTGTTAACAAAAATTTTGAAATACTTTATGTAACACCCCAAGTGTTATTATTATTTTTTTTATTTTTTTATTTTGTAATTAATTTAATTTGATTTAATTTAGCCTAATTTTATGAAAATAAAAATAATAATAATGATAAAATTGGGTAAAAATATTATTTGAATTTAATTGAAATTGATTTTGGAAAAAAGGGGTGAAAGTTTGGATTCTGGGGGTATTTTTGAAAAGAAAATCGGAAACCGGGGGTCAAAACACAATTTAAAAAAGTTATGCCACATCAGCACCACGTCAGCAACCATGTCAGCGGCCCGGTCAGCAGCCCCGGCCAGCCAGGACGCGCCGCGTGGCAAGGAAACACTGACCAGGGGACGAGCGATGTGGGCGATCCGCGTGCGCGCAATCGGACGGCCCAGATCCGTTCCCGCGCGCATGGACGACCTAGATCAAACATGTGCACGGACGGCCCAGATTCACGTGCACGGACGGCCCAGATTCAATCAGGCACGGAGGGCCTAGATTGCATCGCGATCGACGGCCCAGATTTAATCACAATTAAATCGCGATCGAACGGTCCAGATTTAATCTTGATGAACGGCTGAGATTAAAAGGAAAAGAGTATAAATAACCCCACCCACACCTGACCAGAAAACCCTAGCCGCCAGTGCCTCGTCGGAGAAGAAGAACCAGACACCGGAGGAGCCAGCCGCCGCCACCCGCCGCCGCACCGGGGAAGTTTCCGACTGCCGATCGAGGTAAATTTTCTCCTCCCTGCTCATTTTTTGATGCTGAGTCCACCTATGGCAAAATCGGAGCCAAACCACCAGCCTAACTGCCGAAAAACCCAGCCGAAATCCAGCAGCGCCGCCGCGCCCCTCCTGGATTTTTGCCTCCGATGAAGCCTTTTCCGGCCTCCGTTTGATGCAAATTTTATACCACCGTGATCACCGTTGTTTTCTCTACAAGTTGATCGAAGCCAAACATCAAAATGCGACTCATGCCGGAGGAGCCGCTGCACCCGAGAGCACCGCCGCCGTTGAGTTTCAGTTTTTCGTGATTTTTCATCCCACCGAGGCCCTAGGATTGTTTTATCGCAGGGACCAATGCAAGCATGGTTGAATTTGGCCGAAAACGGTCGAATACGACCAACTCGAGGCGAATCGCCGCCACGCCGTCGCCGGAGCACGACAGAGCTGCTGTGCCGGAATTGCGATATTGACCGAAAGGGGCCCTAGGTCTAATTTGGGATTTTTTGGGACACGTGCAGGTACCAGTAGTGCGTTTCAGCCTATAGGCGCACTGTAGAGTCAAATTCAGACCCCGAAACAGGTAAGGACCTTTCACCCTATTTCCTATCACGGTATTGAAGTCAAATAAATAATTAAACTGTACTGTGTGACTTTATAGATGTATAATTGATTAAGGTTGCTAATGGAGCCTGAGTCTGATACTGGGTTGGTCTGTTATTGTTTGATTTAATTTTCAGTATTAAATGCAGCATGATGTTTGATATAATTATATTATGGTCTCGTATGCATGAATTATGGTTTTTTTTATTATGGTTGGTATTATGCTTAACCCGATACTATGTTGTCTTGTTTGGTGTCTATTACTGGTTTACATGTTGTGTGTGTTTGGATGATTGAAACCAAGAAAAAGGGCAAAAATGTTATGTGAATTGATAAATGGATAATGTGGACAGCCTGACTAGATATCCTGGGAGATGGTGGACGGACTGGGTCCATAGGGAACCTACCGGGAACATGGTCTCTCATACCGGATGGGGTATGGAGACCTTATGTGTTTTGGCGCCCATACTGGACGGGGTATGTGGACGGCCCGTTTCACCCTCATACCGGACGGGGTATTGAGGTTCATGGTTTTGGCGCCCATACCGGACGGGGTATGGGGACGGCCCTGGAATCAGGTTGTAAATGTTAATGGTTCACGTGTAGCGGGGACCCCCTATAGATCCCCAGGGATACTAGTAGGCTGGTAAAAGAGGAAATCTGTTTTCTGATGATTGAAATGTAAAGGTATGATATGTGTTATGTTATAAAGTGTGTATGATTTCATGATATTATAAGGTTATTGTTTTCATATGTTGTTTTCATGGATCTCACCGAGGTAAGTGGACAGTAAAGGTTTTTATGTTAATAAACGAATTTGTTATAAATTATGCTCCATTAGTAATTTTTGTTTTCTACCCACCTTTATTTCCGTGACGGTGAGATAGTGTGATGTCTTTACTGGGCTGGTATAGCTCATTCCTTATTTAACCATTTCAGATCAGGAAGACATTGTTCCCGAGCCCGTTCCGCAGGAAGACGGCGAAGGGGACGCCTAAAGACTTCATAGTTATATTTATAGTTCATATCTCGAGTATCTCTTTTAGTTAGTTTGTTCTTTCATGTTTTGAGTACGTTTTGGTTATTGTGTAAGGGATGTTAATCAAAATTTTTATTACACTTCCGCATTTGACATTTTTAATACATATATCTCATTTAAATTTCCGGGGCCGTTACACTTTATAGCATCCTACTCAAAGTATAGTATAATATAAAATCATAAGTTGATAACGATAACAATGTAAAATACATAGAGATGGTAACTAACTTTTTATGATACTTCTTTTTTGCATCAATCAAGGAGATTAACTAATTATTGAAGAACAATTACAATGTGAGAAAAGAATAAATGAGTAGGGTTGACTATTTTGTGTAGGATATGAAAAACTTAAGCCTTATTTTATATTATAACTTATGAAATTTTTGAACTCAAATTAAGAATCATAAACTATTTAAAATAAACAAAAAATTGTAGCTACTCAAAATATTATTTCTTAAATAAAGAATCCATGGCTATTGGGGACTTAATATTATTATACTCATTAGATATTTTACTTAATTTATATAAAATTCTTATGAAGATTGATTTTGTTAGTTCTATGGCTGTCATTATAGTAAAAATGAGTCCCTTCAAATAAAATTTACTTTTGAATTTAATCTTTGTGCGAAAGAACAAATTAGCCATTTACTTTGAAAAGTAAAAAACAATTTTTTTAAGATAATTCTAAAAATTTATATAGTTTTACAACATTTTTTTCAATTTCTAGAAGATGAGTTTTATGAGAATTCAAAATTCTGGATGAAGATGGTGAGTACTAGTGGAACAATGAAGCTCAAAAGGAAAAGTGAAGGAAGGAAAATGAGATAGATGGAAATAACTTTGAATATTTTTTGCTAACTATTTTTTAATTTTGTAATTTTTATCTTTTGAAGACCAATTTAATAATAACGGTTACCAAGTCTTTCTCTTCATATTTTTTTATTATATTGTACATAAATATATATGTATAGTTATTACTTTATTAATATTAGATAATTAAGTGTTAAGTGCTTCAGAATATAAATAAAATTGTCGATAATGGAAGTATGACACCATATATTTTGGTTAAAAAATTATATAAACAAAATTTAGAGGATCACAATCACTTAATAATTTTTTTATTTCAAATTAGTGATTTAAGAATAAAAAATACGTAATACAAAATTAGCTAATTTTTTAAATTCAAAGCTAAAGATGTTTCACATTTTCTACATACACATATGGTATACAAAAAAAACTGTGGTAAAATTGAATTTATTTTCTTGATTTTGATATAATACTATCATATAAGAGAACTTCATCAAAATCCTTACTTGATATCAAGATTTTGATTGGATAGAAATTTGTTATAAGCAACTAGATTTTTTTATCTTCAAATGCATTTGTTATTTTCTGAGAATCAATTGTTTATTAAAAATTTGGATATTTTTCCTAATATTCAAATGTCACTTCATGAAAAATGTGATCATTAATTTTTTTTTGTTAAGTACGAATGCTTGATCAACATGCTAAATTTTTTATTTCATCCTTAAATTCTTTTTGTTTGTTTTCATTGATTGTGTGATTTTTATTAATTAATGTGAAACATTTGTTTGTTTCTTTTCAAAAATTTAGTATACGTTACAATAATGTAATTAGTTTTTTTGTAACACCCACAATTTCTTTGTTTTTTGGGAATTAAAAATTAATAAATATAAATTTTTATGATTTTATTATTTTATTTTGTATTATTATATTTTGTTTTATTTAATTTAGAGTAAAAAATTTGGGGTGAAAATTTGGGTTATGGGGTTATTTTTGAAAGAAAAATTGAAAAACAGGGGGGCCAAAATATAATTTTGAAAAGTTTCGCCATGTCAGACGCTGAGTCAGCAGCCCTTGCCAACCAGGACGTGCCAAGTGGCAGAGACGCTGACGCGAGATGCCACGCGGAGGGGCCACGTGGGCGATCCGCGTGCGCTTAATCGAATGGTTGAGGTTCGTTCTCGTGCGCACAGACGGCCTGGATGCGCTCCCTCCCAAACAAAATCGGATGGCCAGATATAAAAGCGATCAAACGGCCCAGTGTGAATCGTGATGGACGGCCCAGATTGGATCGCGATGAACGACCCAATTCACTCCCTATTTAATCATGATCGGACGGTCCAAATCAAATACGATGGACGTCCCAGATAAAAAATGCATGGGTATAAATAACCCCCATGCACACCAAACATTAACCCTAGTCGCCAGAACCACTCGTCGGAGAAGATGACCCAGCCGCCGAGGAGCCGACCACCGCCACCTGCCGCCGCACCGAAACCCTTTTCGATTGTTAAAAAAGGTAAAAAACTTCTCTTTTTGCACGAAATTCAATTTTAAGCTCACCCATGTCTAAATCGGAGTGAAAGGACCGACCAATTGCCTAAAAAACACAGATGAAGCCTAACGGAGCCGCCGCGGGGAATTTTACAAACGGCCTCCGATGAGACCCTTCCCGATTCCCGTTTTGCGTAATTTTTTCACCGTTGTGATCACCGTTTTCTTCTCTATAGATTGACTGAAGTGAAACACTCAATCGTAACGTGAGCCAGAGGAACCGCCGTACTAGAGAGCCCCACCGCTAGTGAGTTTTGGTTTTTCGTATTTTTTGTGTCCACCGAGGCCCTTCAGCGTGTGTGCTCGTAGGAATCGATATAAAATTGGCTGAATTCGATCAAAAACAGCCGACCCGAGTTGGACCACCACTGTGGGCAACAACACCATCACCGGAGCACGATGGAGCCGCCGTGCCAGATTTCTAAAATTGGCTGAGTGGGGCTTGGGACTGATTTTGGGTTTATTTAGAATATTTGTAGGTACTATAGGTGCGTTTCAGTTCCTAGAAAAAAATTTAGGGAACCTAGGGATCGCCCGTAGGTGCAGTAAACCATTTAGCTTTTCGGCGTCAAATCGAGTAAGGATCCCTCACCCTATTCACTATCATAGAATTGAAGTTTAATTATAAATAATAATGTGGTATTTTTTACGATTTTAGTAAACATGTGTAATTAATTACGGGTTGCTAATGGAGCCAGAACTGGAAATTATCTACTACTGTTTGTTGATTGATTTTACAATTTATATGCATGATGGTATTGGATTTATTTTATGGCCTTGAACGCATGTATGTTTAATTGATGTGTTTACTACTGAATTGAGAAAAGGATAATGTTAAACGGTAAGGAAATTGTGTGATTTAAATTAATAGATGAGATGACAGTCTTACTGGATATCCTGAGAGATGGTGGACGGACCGGGTACATAGGGAAGCCTACCGTGGACGTTGTCTCATACCGGACGGGGTATGGAGACCTGATAATTTGGCGCCCATACCGGATGGGGTATTTAGGTTTAATGTTTTGGTGCTCATACCGGACAGGGTATGGGGACGACCCTATAATTTAGATTATTAAAGGAAAGGGTTCACGTGTAGCGGGGCCACCCCTTTGAACCCCCATAGATACTAGTAGGCTGGTGAATTGAGAATGATTATGATTTAGTTTATTGTTAATGGATATGAATTTATGATATGTTCTATGTTGCTAATTATTCATGAAGTTATGATCTGTATGGTATTATTGTCTCTATAGGTTGTTTTCATAAATTCCACTATGGTAAGTGAACGGCAAATGATTTTATGATTGATAAACGAATTTGCTAAATTTAGTGCTCCATTAGTTGTTTTGATTTTATACCAACCTTTACTTCTGTGCTGGTGATATAGTGTGATATCCTTATTGGGTTAGTGTAGCTCATCCCTTATTTAACCATTTCAGATCAAGAAGACCACGTTTTAGAGCTCGATCCACAAGAAGAGTGCGAGTAGATGCTAGATATTTTCTATTTTTCATTTGTTTCCTTCTTTCTCGTGTTTCTTTCAAAGAATTAATTTCGTAATGCTGTTAAGTACTTTTAAGTTATTGTGTAAGTAATGTAAACCTTAACCTTTTATTTTGCTTCCGCACTTAAGTTATTTTATATTCCCTTTTGGATTTCTGGGGTCGTTACATTTTTCATGCAATATTTTACTTTAAATCATATATTTATATACCAATATATAAAAATAGGTAAAAATTTAATATCAAAACATGATCTAATTGTTAATGAAAATTCTAAAATACCTTTTAACATCCTACACAGTGTAATATAAAAAATATAAGTCGATAATTATAACATTTTAAATTGTAAACTAAAGGTTTATGTGGTCACAACATTTAGCATCTTTTGAGCCTTTTAAATGATTGTATACAAACTTTACTTTGTAATATTAACTTATTACTGATTTTGTAAGTTTAATTAATGTGATATATTTATAAGTTTTATGAGTTAGTTTTAATTTATTATTGACCTCGTACAAAATTTTAAAAGATAATTATACACTAAAAAAATTATTCCACTATATAGTTTATTAGAGCTTAAAAATGAAAATTTCATCCTCCTTGGAAGATTTTCTATTCAAGTAATCAATTTTTTCTCACTACCTCTTAGCTCACAGTCCACTTTTTTTTTTCTCACATTATCTTGTCTCTTCATTTTCACCTCAATTTTTAGCATTAAAACTAATTTTTAGCATCAAAATGTTTCTCACTTTATGTATAAATGGATGTGTATAAATATATATCCAAAAATAGAATTATCAATTAATATTCAGTAGAGGGGATTGGTGGCATAAAAATGCAATTAGCAATTCAATGTGTACTATTCCAAAACATCAAGTCTTGTGATAAGATAAACTGCTATTAAGATGCTGATTACTTTTATAACTTTGTGACTTAGTTTGCTTGTTTCAATATCTGTCATTTGTCACACGACTTTTATAGATAGAAGGAATATGTACAAGATCTCCTATTTGTATAAAAGTAAAAAATCATTCAAATTTTCATTTGTTCCATGACTTTTATGGGCAAACGGAATACCTACAAGATCTCCTATTTATATAGAAGTACAAAATCAAATACTACAAGCTTGCTGTAAACCTAAACAACAGATCAAGTCTCATTAGTGGAAAGCAATAGTTCCAATAGGGTGAGTTCATTACCTGCACAAGGTGTAAAAAGGATCGACACTTTCGCCTCTGCACTACTATGGATTACAAGCTCTACCATGATGCTTTAGCTAATAAATTGTGGAGGTTCCCTGATTGGCCTTATGAGAGGTAAATCTTTATCATTATTTTGGTTATATATGTATATATTGTGCAAATTCACTACACATTATGCTAAATAATGTTTATATATGTGTTTCTAAAAGATAAACTGTAATTCTGATGAAGAAAGGGCAAGTCACAAAATTTATAGAGGGTGTACAAGAGATCTAAAATGCAGAATGCACCTCTTGTGTCTCCTTTGATTCCTATAAGTGTTGTTTTAGGGACTGTGAGTGTCACACCTGCATTTATTATATGCAGAACGCACAACCCTAATCTCCCTTAATCATCACTCTTGCTTAATCATTACGCAAATTGGAAGTTTTATCTTTCAGATTTTATGTTTACTATACATAAAATTCAGATTGTATGATCTTTTTTTTATTAACAGTCCGAGCTTGATCACGACATTCAATTGAAATTTGGATGCACGTGCTATCTTCCACCGCATAGTACACAAATCACTACAGTGCTGGCAGTAACATCTGAAGAGGCTCTGGGCGCAGAGATGGTGGACGACAAGGCTCTCTAACTAGTTGTTGTTTGTTCAGGTTCTGCTGTGGCCATGCATTGGATGCTCTTATCAAAAGTGCTTGTAGTTGTATGATTGGTGATTATTAGACTTGAAAATTTGTGTTTGGAATTTGGGTTTTAGAGAGGAGAAAGAAAACTCTATGAAATTAATGAGAGAATAACTGAAGGACAATAGAGGATATATATATGTATATATATTTGTTTCTATCTCAAAAATTCTCTAACAATAATGCTATATATTGTTTAAGTAGACATATTTATATTTATAAAATATGTACATATGAAGTATATTTAAAAGAAGTGTGAGGTATTCTTGAATTTATTTTTTAATTTATCATAATCCAATAATTTAAGAGAATTTTACTAAAATCTCTAAATGAAATAAAGGATCTAATTTACTAGAAACTATTTATATGCTATTGGCTTTCTTTTAAATATATGTAGATATTATTTCCTGAAAAATAATAATTTATTAAAGAATTAGATATTTTTTCTAATACTTAAAATTCTTAGGTTTGAGAAAAATGAGATTATTAAATTTTTTTTTGAGATGTAAAGGATAACATTGTTAAATAGATTGGCAGTAAGCCACCATCAAAGAATAGTGCATGGTTAAAGATCTTCTTAGCCTAAAAATTTAGTGTATCTTATATAAATGGGAAAACAAGCTAAAGAATTTTTTTCAAAGTTCTATTGAAATGACTATAAAGTATTATCTATCACTAAGAACAATCTCTTTATATAACATCTTATCACTCTTTAAAAAAATATCTTTTTTTGATAGGATGACTAATATGGAAGTAATATATCTCATTAGTAATTCAATCTAATGTGCTTAAACTAAGTGTATTGGATTCATTTATCATAGTTAGTTAAAAAATAGTAAATAAAAAATTATATGTCAAATTTAAATCAATAGATGATCAATATTTTTGGAAGGTTCCTAAACAGATATTAGAGCTTGTCTCGATGCTTTTGAGGAATAGAAAAAGCTTGCAATAATAATATACAACATCACTATCATTTTAAAAATATTTTTCTTAGGAGTTACAAGAACTAAATTCAAAAGTTGATTATTTTCCTTAGATAGAACTTCACCAGCTCTATTTATGCTCATCAAACTTGTAACATGATATCTTGTTGAACTTAATCTTGTATGGATCAGGAACCAATATATTAAGTTTGTTCTTCTAATGAAGCTCGTAGTGATATATGTGAAGGAAATTGAACCTGTTTCGACTGCAGCAATAATTTTAATTTTGGTACAGATTGCACAAGGGAAGCCTTACTAAGTGGAAACGAGTGCAACATAGTCTTGGGTCCCGTAAAATTTTTTTGGTACAAAAAATCTCCAAAGCTTCCTCCTTTAAACCTTTTGACCTCGAATTTAAAATGTAGAAAATATTAAAATCGAATATCTAGATTTCCTATTTGTGCCTGAAGATTAAGAAGAATGGAAAAAAACTTATCTTTTTCCTTTCTTTGAATGAATGGAGATTAAGTGTTTATCCTAGACTTCAATCTATAATATATAACTTGAGAGGTTATGTAGGCTTTGAAAAACAAACTTTTTGCTACACTTCTTTGTTGCATCAATCAAGAAGACTAAGTCTAATTTAAGAATAATTGAATTGTGATAGCAGAATAAATGTCAT
This sequence comes from Carica papaya, assembly GCF_054855325.1. Classification (NCBI taxonomy): domain Eukaryota; kingdom Viridiplantae; phylum Streptophyta; class Magnoliopsida; order Brassicales; family Caricaceae; genus Carica; species Carica papaya. The sequence goes on from NC_142317.1 coordinate 19,085,578, forward strand.
ATAGTTGAGTATTTTATATAGGACATGAAAAATGTAGATTTTATTATACTATAGCTCATAAACATTTTGAACTTAAATAAATAATCTATGGATATTTTGAAAGTGGTTTCATTTTTTGAAATCTTTAACTTTAACATCCTACCTAAAGTATAGGGTAATATAAAAATATAAGTTGATAACAATAACAGTGTAAAATATATAGAGAACGTAATCAACTTTACACGATACTTCTTCTTTGCATCAATCAAGAGGACTAACTAATTATTGAAAAATAATTATAATGTGAGAAGAGAATAAATGTATAGGGTTGATAATTTTGTGCAGACTATGAAAAACTTAAGTCTTATTTTATACTATAACTTATGAAATCTTTGAACTCAAATAAAGAATTGAGACTATTTAAAATTTGATTTCTTAAATAAAGAATTCAAAGCTATTTGGGACGTGATTTTATTATACTTATTGGATATTTTACTTAATTTATATAAAATGCTTATGAACATTGATTTTATTAGTTTTATGGCTACCATAATAGACAAAATGAGTCATTTCAAAAAAAATTACTTTTGAATTTAATCTTTATGCAGAAGAACTCATTAACCATTTACTTTAAAAAGCAAGAAATAATTTTGTTAAGATAATGTTAAAAGTTTATCACGCCGCAATATTTTTTTTGAATTATAAGCAATAAAAACTCGATCTTCTGGTCTTTTTAATCTAAAAAATTCTCTAATAATTTATATAGTTTTACAATTTTTTTCAATTTTGAGAAGATGAATATTACGGGAGTTTAGAATTATGGATGAAGATGGTGAATGCTATTGGAATAATGAAGCTCAAAATAAAAATTGAATTAAGGAAATTGAGATAGAAATAGTTTTGAAAATTTTCTATTTACTATTTTTTAATCTTGTAATTTTTGTCTTTAGAAGACCAATTTAATGATAACGGTTAACCAAGTCTACCCTTTTCACATTTTTCTTTACCATACTATACATACATATGTATCTAGACTTATTACCTTGATAATTGATTAAAATTAGATAATTAAGTGTTAGGTGCTTCATAATATAAATAAATTTGTTGACCATACAAGTATGACACCATAAATATTTAAAGTAACTTTAACATCCTACCCAAAGTATTAGGTAATATAAAAACGTAAGCCAATAATGATAACAGTATAAAATACATAGAGAACGTAATTAACTTTCCACGATACTTCTTCTTTGCATATATCAAGAGGACTAACTAATTATTGAAGAAAAGTTATAAGGTGAGAAGAAAATAAATGTATAGGGTTGATAATTTTGTGCAGACTGTGAAAAACATAAGTCTTATTTTAGACTATAACTTATGAAATCTTTGAACTCAAATAATGTAACGGCCCCGAAAATTTAAATGAAGATGTATGCATTAAAAATCTTAAATGTGGAAGCGAAATAAAAATTCTGATTAACATCCCTTACACAATAACCATAAACGTATTCAATGTATGAAAGAATAAGCTGATTAAAAAAAATACTCGAAATAAAAACTATAAATAGAACTATAAAATTTTAGGCGTCTAACTCGCCGTCTTCTTGCGGAACGGGCTCGGGAACCACGTCTTCCTGATCTGAAATGGTTAAGTAAGGAATGAGCTACACTAGCCCAGTAAAGACATCACACTATCTCACTGCCACAGAAGTAAAGGTTGGTAGAAAACAAAAACGACCAATGGAGCATAATTTATAACAAACTCATTTATTAATGATAAAAACCTTTACTGTCCACTTACCTCGGTGAGATTCGTGAAAATAACATATGGAAACAATAACATTATAACCATCATAAAATCATATACACTTTGTAACATAACACATGTTATAATTTTGCACTTCAATAATCAGACAACAAATTTTCTCTTTTACCAGCCTACTAGTATCCATGGGGATCCATAGGGTGTCCCTGCTACACGTGAACCATTAACATCAATAATCTATTCCAGGGCCGTCCCCATACCCCGTCCGGTATGGGCGCCAAAACCATAAACCTCAATACCCCGTCCGGTGTGAGGGTGAAACGGGACATCCCCATACCCCGTCCGGTGTGGGCGCCAAAACACATAAGCTCTCCATACCCCGTTCGATATGAGAGACCACATTCCCGGTAGGCTTTCCTACGGACCCGGTCCGTCCACCATCTCTCAAGATATCTAGTCAGGTTGTCCACCTTATCCATTTATCAATTCACATAACTTTTTTCCCATTTTCCTTGGTCTCAATTATCAAATCAAACAAAAACATGTAACCAGTAATGAATATCAAACAAACAACACAATATCAGGTTCACCATAATTCAAACCATAATAAATGAAACCATGATTCATGCATACGAAACCATAAAATAAATAAATCAAATACTATACTGCATTTAAAACTATAAAATAGATCTAAACACAACTGACTGACAATATATCAGATTCGGGCTCCATTGGCAACCTTAATCAATTATACATATCTATTAAGTCATAAAATACCGTTTTATCATTTATTAGGCTTTAATGCGTGATAGGAAATAGGGTGAGAGATCCTTACTTATTTCGGAGTCTGGAATTGGCTCTATAATGCACCTATGGGCTGTCCCTAAATTCTCTGAATTTACTCTGAAAAACTGAAACGCACTACCGGTACCTGCACGTGTCCCAAAAATTCTGGCACGGCGACTCCGCCATGCTCCGGCATCGGCACCACCACCTACGGCGGCGATCCAACTCGGGTTGGCCATTTTCGGCCAAATTCGGGCAAACTTGCATTGGTTCCTGCGATAAAACAACACTAGGGCCCTCGGTGGGCCAAAAAATCATGAAAAACTGAGACTTACCAGCGGCAGAGCTCTCGGGTGCGGCGGCTTCTCCGATGTGAGTCGCGGTTTGATGTTTTGCTCTGGTCAACCTGTAGAGAAAATAACGGTGATCATAGTGGTGTAAAAATTGCATCAAACGGGAACCGGAAAGGGCCTCATCGGAGGCAAAAACTGAAGGAAGCTGCGGCGGCACTGCTGGACTTCGGCTGTGTTTTCCAGCCGATTGGCTGGTGGTTTGGCTCCGATTTGGCCATAAGCAGATTCAGCATTGAAAAACGAGCCAAGAGGATAAAATTTATCTCGTTTGGTGGTCAGAAAACCCTCCGGTGCGGCGGCGGGTGGCGGCGACTGGTTCTTCTTCTCCGGCGAGGGTACTGGCGGCTAGGGTTTGGGGTCGGGTGTGGTTGAGGTTATTTATAACCTTCCCCTTTTAATCTCAGCTGTCCATCATGATTTAATCTGGACCATCCGATCGTGATTAAAATGGGAATAAATCTGGGCCGTCCATCGTGATGCGATCTAGGCCGTCCATGCATGATTCAATCTGGGCCGTCTGCACGCGTGATATCTGGGCCGTCTGTGCACGTGAGATCTGGGCCGTCCGCACGCGTGAGATCTGGACAGTTCGATCGCGTGCACGCGGATCGCTCACGTGGCTCCGTCCCGCGTGGTCTCTTGCGTCAGCTTCCTTGCCATGCGGCGTGTTCTGGTTGGCCGGGGCTGCTGACTGGACTGTTGATGTGGCACAACTTTTCTAAATTGTGTTTTAACCCTCGGTTTCTGATTTTCTTTTCAAAAACACCCCCAGAATCCAAATTTTCACCCATTTTTCCCAAAATCAATTTCAATTAAATCCCAAAAATAATTTTACCTTATTTTATCATTATTTTTATTTTTATTTTTATTAAATTAAATTAAATTAAATTAAATATTAAAAAATTAAACTAAAATTCTAATATAAATTAAAATAAATTAAAAAATAAAAATAATAAAATTTAGGTGTTACAACTCTCCCCCCCTTAAAGCAATTTGGTCCTCCAAATTTGCCTCTTACTCTTGGTCGAACAAATAGGGATACTGGGCTCTAAAATCTGATTCTAGCTCCTAGGTAGCCTCTCTTGGCGTGTGGTTGTGCCACACGATCTTTTCAAATGATATTTTCTGGTTGTGGAGTATCCTGCTCTTTCGGCCCGTGATACCGACTGGTACTTCTTCATAAGATAAGTCCTCTTGGAGTAGAAGCGGTTCATGAGCCAAGACATGAGAGGGGTCCGGGTTGTACTTACGTAGCATGGATACGTGGAAGACATTGTGGATCTTGGAGAGCTCTGGAGGCAGTGCTAGTCTGTAGGCAACAGTACCAATCCTGTATAAGATTTTAAAAGGTCCAATAAATCGGGGGTTCAATTTTCTCCTCCTGCCGAACCTACTAATTTCCTTGAAAGGAGTGACCTTAAGGAACACCCAGTCGCCTTTCTCAAACGCTAGATCTCTCCTTCGGGTGTCCGCATAACTCTTTTACCTGCTCTGAACCGTCGGAATGTTCTTTCTAATTTTAACTATTTTAGACGTGGTCTCCTCTACCAACTCCCGGCCGAACAATCTTCTATCGTCAACTTCTTTCAAATAAATCGGTGATCTGCACGGGTGCCCATATAACGCCTCATATGGAGCCATGCCGATGCTTGCTTGGTAGTTGTTGTTGTAGGCAAACTCTATCAGGGGTAGATGGTCGTCCCAATGGCCCCCGGAGTCAAGGACACATGCTCGGAGCATATCCTCAACTGTACGAATTGTCCTTTCTGATTGTCCATCAGTCTGAGGATGGAAGGCAGTACTGAGAGACAGCTTTGTTCCCATGGCTTGCTGAAAGCTACTCCAAAATCGAGAAGTGAACCTGGGGTCCCTGTCGGATACCAATGTTATTAGAACTCCATGCAATCTGACTATTTCCTGGATATACATTCTTGCCAACTTGTCCAAGAGGTCGGTCATTCTGATGGTCAAGAAGTGAGAAGTTTTGGTAAGCCGGTCAACGATTACCCAGATGGCGTCATGTCCTAAACGTGTCTTAGGTAATCCCGTTACGAAGTCCATGGTGATGTGTTCCCACTTCCACTCCGGAATCGGTAACGGCTGAAGTAGCCCACCTAGCCACTGATGCTTTGCCTTGACCTACTGACATACCAAACACTTAGATATAAAGTCGGCTATGTCTCTCTTCATCCCATTCCACCAAAACCGGGGTCGCATGCCTTGGTATATTTTGGTGCTTCCTGGATGCATGACAAACTTCGAGCTATGGGACTCTGTCATGATGTCTCTCTTTAACTCACTGTCATCTGGGACACACACCCTATCTTGGAAATGGAGTAATCCATCGGCAGAGATTCAGAATTCTTAGCTCACTCCCTGTTCTGCATCCTTCTTGTGGGCTACCAGGGCGGAGTCGACTGACTAGGCTTCCCTTATTCTCTGGATTAACTCGGGCTGGACTGTCAGGCGGCCTAAACATATGACTCTTCTCAAGTCCTGGAGTTGAACCTGTTGTGTGGCCCTAATTTGCCTGCCTTTTGAAACCATCAAATGGCCTAAGATACCTGCACTTTTCCTGCTGAGAGCATCTGCTACCACGTTGTCCTTACCCGGATGGTATAAGATATCACAATCATAGTCTTTAAGAGTTCTATCCACCTTCTCTGACACATGTTGAGATCCTTTTGAGTGAATATGTGTTTCAAACTCTTATGATCGGTATAGATCTGAAAGGTCTGTCTGTATAAGTAGTGGCACCAGGTTTTCAAGGCGTGTATGAATGCGGCAAGCTCCAAGTCATGGGTGGGATAATTCTTCTCATGATTCTTTAACTGCCTAGACCCATATGCTATGACCTTTCCATGCTGCATCAGGACACAACCCAGGCCTAGATAGGAGGCATCACTATAAACTGTATATCCCCCCAATCTACTCAGTAAAGCTAGTACGGGTGCAGTAGTCAGCCACTTCTTTAATTCTAAAAAACTTCTTTCGCAGTCCTCATTCCACTCAAATTTGGCATTCTTCTTTGTGAATCAGGTTAGAGGAGCTGCCAGGCTGGAGAATCCTTCAACAAACCTGCGGTGATAACCTGCCATTCCTAGAAAACTCTGGATTTTCTTAACTGATGTCAACTTCTCCCAGCCAAGTACTGCTTCAACCTTTTCGGGATTCACTGATACTCCTTCCTTCGATATGATGTGTCCTAGGAAGGCGGTCTGCTCAAGCCAGAATCCACACTTACTCAACTTTGCATATAACTTCTTGTTTCTAAGGACCTGCAAAACTTGGGCAAGATGGTGAGCATGTTCTTCTCTGCTTTTTGAGTAGACTAAGATGTCATCCTTGAACACGATAATAAATCAATCCAAGAACTCTCTGAAGACCCTGTTCATCAGATCCATAAAGATTGTCGAGGCGTTGGTTAGCCCAAATGGCGTGACTAGGAACTCATAGTGTCCGTACCTAGTTCGAAAAGCCGTCTTAGGGATGTCTTCTGTTCTTATCTTCACCTAATGGTAACCTGATCGCAGGTCTATTTTAGAGAAGACCTGTGCACCCTGCAGCTGATCGAAGAGGTCATCAATTCTGGGAAGGGGATATTTGTTCTTGATCGTAACCTTGTTCAATCCTCTGTAATCAATACACAGTCTCAACGTTCCATCTCCCTTCCTTGAAAAAGTGACTCCAGCACCCCAAGGGGACACACTGTGTCTAATAAAACCATTGTCCTGTAATTCAGTGATCTGTTTCCTCAGCTCTTCCATCTCAATGCGGCTCATGCGGTAAGGAGCAATCGAAATGGGCTGGGTGCCTAGCTGTAAGTCTATAGTGAACTCGACTTCTCTGTCCACTGGCAGTCGGAGTAGTTCGTCTAGAAACACATCTGGAAAGTCTCGGACTACCGAAATCTCTTAGATACAAATTTCCTTCTTGGGCTTGCCTAGTTAGAGAAAATAGCAAGATTAAGGTACTAAAAAATTAAGGAAACTTTCCATCAAGGAATAAGTACTAAATGATTTTATTAATTTATAAATGGCTCCTCATTGGGAGGATTAAATACAATCTTTTTGTTAAAGCAATCTATGGTGGCGTGATGCGCCGCTAACCAATCCATTCCTAAGATTACATCAAAATCCCCCGTGTCTAACCCTATCAGGTCTACATTCAGTTTTCTATTTGCTATCTCCACGGCACAAGCCCTGTAGATAACTTCCCCTAATAGTGTTTCACCCCCAGCAATATAAACAAATAATAATGAATCAAGTTTATCAGGTGATACATTAAGTTTGGAAGCAAAAATATGTGAAACAAATGAATGCGATGCACCAGTGTCAAATAAAACATGAGCAATATGGTCACAGATAGTGTACATGCCCTGTACCATGTCCGGGTCGACGTCGGTATCCTGCTGGGTAAGGTTGTAAACCCTTCCCTAAAAAGGAGGTCTTCCTTGGTTCTGGTTCTTCAGGCACTCTCTCGCATAGTGCTGGGCACTGCCACATATACGACAGGTGTTGTTGAGGCGGTAGCATGGTCGGTCCCTATGATCCCTGCCACAGTGCTAGCAAATCTTTCCACGTACTGCCCCTGGAGCCTGAGGAGGGGCCTGGATCACTAGTCTGGGCTTCTTATTTGTTTGGATCGGCCCAGTGGGTGCTGGTATGCGGGGTGGAGCTGAGGGTCGGTGACTCCCTGTTGACTGAGGACGGGTGTTGAAACTCCTCTCCACAATCTGTGCCTTTGCTAAAATGACTGAGTATGTCTTGAGCTCCAGTACCAATAAGTGTTGCTTGATCTCTAGGCGGAGGCCCCACTGGAATCTCCTGGCCTTCTTGCCCTCATCCATTAATGTCTCCAGGGAGTATCGGCCCAGCTCTAGGAACTTACGAGCATATTCCGATACCGTCATATTTCCCTGGACCAACTGAACAAACTCCATCTCCTTCAGGTGTCGGATGTGCTCAGGGAGATACTCCGCATGGAAGGCCGCTAAGAACTGCTCCCAAGTGGCTGGCGTAGGCAAGGTGGCCTGCTTGAGCTCCCACCAACGACCTACTTTCCCTACCAGTATGTAGGAAGCAAGGGCAGCTCTCTGCTCAAGAACCACTCCCAAGGTCTTGAAGGCTCTCTCAGTCTCCGCCAACCAGTACTAGGCATCTTCGAAAGAGGATCCCCCTGCAAAAATGGAAGGGTTTAACCTCCTGTACCTCTCTATGTAGCTTGGGTCGATCAAGGAAGGAGCTGAGTCCCGTGGAAGAGGGACTGGGCCCAGCTGGGGATAGACTGGGGGGCCCTGTGGTGGCACCTGCTGAAATGGTGGGGGCACCAGATTGTACTGTGGCAGTGCCAGGCAGTACGGTGGCTGGGGCACCAGTTCATACTGCAGCAGTGGTGCCGGGTGGTACTGTGATGGAGCAGGTTCGTGCCGGGGTGGCTCAGGATCCGCTTGCTGTAGCGGTGGCTCAACCCATGGTAGTGGGGGAGGTTCGGGTAACTCCCTTCTCTCCTCTCGAATGTTGAGTAACGATTTATCGGTGGGTATTTCTCTAAGCATTATCGTGTAAGGGATGAATCCGAGAAATGCGGCTCTGATACCAACTGTAACGGTCCTGAAAAATTAAATGAAGATGTATGTATTAAAAATCTTAAATGCGGAAGCGAAATAAAATTTCTGATTAACATCCCTTACACAATAACCATAAAAGTATTCAACGTATGAAAGAATAAGCTAATTAAAAGAAATACTCGAAATAAAAACTATAAATAAAACTATAAAATCTTTAGGCGTCTAACTCGCCGTCTTCCTGCGGAACGGGCTCGGGAACCACGTCTTCCTGATCTGAAATGGTTAACTAAGGAATAAGCTACACAAGCCCAGTAAAGACATCACACTATCTCACTGCCACAGAAGTAAAAGTTGGTAGAAAACAAAAACGACCAATGGAGCATAATTTATAACAAATTCATTTATTAATGATAAAAACCTTTACTGTCCACTTACCTCGGTGAGATTTGTGAAAATAACATATGGAAACAATAACATTATAACCATCATAAAATCATATACACTTTGTAACATAACACATGTTATACTTTTGCACTTCAATAATCAGACAACAAATTTTCTCTTTTACCAGCCTACTAGTATCCATGGGGATCCATAGGGTGTCCCCGCTACACGTGAACCATTAACATCAATAGCCTGATTCCAGGGCCGTCCCCATACCCCGTCCGGTATGGGCGCCAAAATCGTAAATCTCAATACCCCGTCCGGTATGATGGTGAAACGGGCCGTCCCCATACCCCGTCCGGTATGGGCGCGAAAACACATAAGGTCTCCATACCCCGTCCGATATGAGGACCACGTTTCCGGTAGGGTTCCCTACTGACCCGGTCCATCCACCATCTCTCAGGATGTCTAGTCAGGCTGTCCACCTTATCCATTTATCAATTCACATAACCTTTTTTCCATTTTCCTTGGTCTAAATTATCAAATCAAACATAAACACATAAACCAGTAATGAACAGCAAACAAACAACACAACATCGGGTTCACCATAATTCAAACCATAATAAATGAAACCATGATTCATGCATACAAAATCATAAAATAAATACATCAAATATCATACTACATTTAAAACTATAAAATAGATCCAACAACTACTGACCGACAATATATCAGATTCGGGCTCCATTAGCAACCTTAATCAATTATACATATCTATTAAGTCATAAAATACCGTTTTATCATTTATTAGGCTTTAAAGCCGTGATAGGACATAGAGTGAAAGATCCTTACTTGTTTCGGGGTCTGAAATTGACTCTACAATGCGCCTACAGGCTGTCCCTAAATTCCCTGAATTTTCTCCAGGAAACTGAAACGCACTACCGGTACTTGCACGTGTCCCCAAAAACCCCAAATCAGACCCATGGCCCCTTTTCGGCCAATATCAGAATTCCAGCACGGTGGCTCTGCCGCGCTCCAGCGGCAGCACCGCTGCCCATGGCGGCGTTCCCCCTCAGGTTGGCCGTTTTCAGCCAAATTTGGCCAAACTTGCATTGGTTCCTGCGATAAAACAACCCTAGGGCCCTCGGTGGGCCAAAAAATTACAAAAAATCGAGACTTACCGGCGGTGGAGCTCTCGGGTGCGGCGGCTTCTCCGGTGCGAGTCGCGGTTTGATGGTTTGCTCCGGTTAACCTGTAGAGAAAAGGACGGTGATCACAGTGGTGTAGAAATTGCATCGAATGGGAACCAGAAAGGGCCTCATTGGAGGCAAAAACTGAAGGAAGCCGCAGTGGCGCCGCTGGACTTTAGCTGTGTTTTTTGGCCGATTGGCGTGTGGTTTGGCTCCAATTTGGCCATAGGCAGATTCAGCATCGAAAAACAAGCCAATGAGAGAAATTTTACCTCGTTTGACGGTTGAAAAACCCTCTAGTGCGGCAGCGAGTGGCGGGGGCCAACTCCTCCGGCGACTGGTTCTTCTTCTCCGGCGAGGGTACTGGCGGCTAAGGTTTGGGGTCAGGTGTGGGTGAGATTATTTATAACCTTCCCCTTTTAATCTCAGCAGTCCATCACGATTTAATCTGGGCCGTCCGATCGCGATTAAAATGAGAATAAATCTGGACTGTCCATGCGTGATTCAATCTAGGCCGTCTGCACGCGTGAGATCTGGGTCGTCCATGTGCGTGAGATCTGGGCCGTCTGCACGCGTGAAATCTGGACCGTTCGATCGCGTGCGCGCGGATCGCTCACGCGGCTCCATCCCACGTGGTCTCCCGCGTCAGCTTCCTCGCCACGCGGCGTGTTCTGGTTGGCCGGGGCTGCTGACTGGGCTATTGACGTGGCACAACTTTTCTAAATTGCGTTTTGACCCCCGATTTCTGATTTTCTTTTCAAAAACACCTCCATAATCCAAATTTTCACACTTTTTTTTCAAAATCAATTTCAATTAAATCCCAAAAATAATTTTACCCTATTTTATCATTATTATTATTTTTATTTTTATTAAATTAAATTATATTAAGCTAAAACCTTATAAATTAAATATTAAAAAATTAAACTAAAATTCTAATATAAATTAAAATAAATTAAAAATAAAAATAATAAAATTTTGGTGTTACAAATAAAGAATCATAAACTATTTAAAATAAATAAAAAATTGCGGCTATTTAAAATCCGATTTCTTAAAATAAAGAATCCAAGACTACTTGAGACTTGATTTTATTTTATTTATTGGATATTTTATTTAATTTATATAAAATGCTTATGAACATTGATTTTATTAGTTTTATGGCTGTCATTATAGTACAAAATAAGTCATTTAAAACAATAATTTACTTTTAAATTTAATCTGTATGCAGAAGAACTCATTAACCATTTACTTTGAAAAGCAAGAAACAATTTTGCTAGATAATGTTAAAACTTTATCACGCTATAATTTTTTTTTGAATTATAGGCAATAAAAACTCAATTTTCTGGTCTTTTTAATCACTTAATAATTTTAAAAACAAAACTTAGCGGATTATATTCACTTAATAATTTTTTATTTCAAATTAGTGATTTAAGAACAAAAATATGTAACAAAAATTAGTTAATTTTTTAAATTCAAAGCTACAGGTGTTTCACATTTTCTATGTACACGTATGGTATATATAAAAAAAGTGTGTGTTAAAGTTGAATATATTTTTTTTGTTTTGTCATAATACTATTATATAAGAAAACTTCATTAGAATCCTTAAAAGATATCAAGATTCTTATTCGGTATAAATTTGTAATATGCAACTAAAATTTTTTTGTCTTTAAATGCGTTTTGTTATTTTCTGAGAAACAATAGTTTATTAAATAATTAGATAATTTTCCTAATACTCAAAAGTCTTGGCTTCATGAAATTAGTGATCATTAATTCTTTTTTTTTTTTGTTAAATATGAATGCTTGATAAACATGCTAAATATTTAATTTCATCCCTAAATTATCACTGTTTCTTTTCATAGATTGCATGGTTTTTATTAATTAATGTGATACATTTGTTTATTTCTTTTGAAAAATTTACTATACTTTACAATAATATGATTAGTTATTTTAATGTAATATTTTAGTTTAAATCATATATTATATACTAATATATAAAAATCGGTCAAAACATAATATCGGAAACATGATCTAATGGTTAATGAAAATTGTAAATTACCTTTTAGCATCCTACATTGTGTAATATAAAAAATATAAGTTGATAATGATAACACTTTAAACTGTAAACTAAAGGTTTACATGATCATAACATTTAGAACTTTGTGAGCCTTTAAAATGATTGTGTACTCATACAAATTTTACTTTGTAATATTAACTTAACTTATTACTAATCTTGTAAGTTTAACTAATGTGATACATTTGTAAGTTTTTTGAGTTAGCTTTAACTTATTACTAACCTTGTACGAAATTTTAAAAAATAATTATACATAAAAAAATTATTCCACCGCATGGTCTATTAAAGCTTAAAAATTAAAAATTCATCTTACTTGGAAGATTTTTTATTTAAATAATCAATTGGTTCTCTCTTCCTCTTAGCTAAAAATCAATATTTGTTTCCTCACATTTTGTTGTCTCTTCATTTTCGCCTCACTCTTTAGACTTAAAACTAAATTTTAGCCTTAATATTTTCCTCACATTATGTATAAATGGATGTATATAATTATATATATATATATAAAAGATGAAATCATCAATTAATTTTAAGTAAATGGGATTTATGGCATAGAGTTGCAATTATCAATTCAATGTTTATTATTCCAAAACATTCAGTCTTGTGAAAAAATAAAATGCTATTAAGGTCCTACTTACTTTTATAACTTTGTGACTTAGTGTAACATCCCGCTCACCGCCGTGCCAAATTGTATTTGAAAAACCCTATTTATTTACACTGAACTCATTTGATTTTATTTTATAGCTTTACATCGTAATTAATAAATTATACCGATTTTATTATTTTTTTTTATTTTGATTTCATTTAATTTACCAAATTTTGTTTTGATTTATTGTTTTTATTTTTTAAAAAATTTTTAGGAGAAAACAGAAAAAATGGAAAAAAATCCCGCGGGAAAACACCCATGGGAGAGGGATTGCCTGCATGGCCACCGCGTGTTGTGCGCGGGGGACAGGCGCAGGACGTACGCACAATGTGCACGTTGTGTCATGCAGAGGGAGGTCCGTCTGCGTGCGTCTTATCATGCAAAGGCAAGCCTGTCTGCATGCATCTTATCATACGGAGGTAGGCTCATACGGGTGTGTCTTGTCGCACGTAGGTGGGCTCGTCTGTGTGCTTCACATCGAGCACGAACAAAGCTGGTGCATCACATTATGCGCATGCCATCCACGCAGCAGGCTTACGCGGATAGGCTTGTGCACCTGCGCCTGCGCACAGTAGGCTTGTGCACAGTTGGGTAACTTGGTGGCCACAGGCTAGGCCTGCGCATGGCAGGGTAGCCCGGCACCAGCAGCCTAGACCTGCATATGGCAGGGTAGCACGGCACCTGCAGGCTAGGCCTTCAACGCTCGTCAGGTGGGAGAGGCACACTATCACCTTGGGTAGTGTGCCATCGCCCACCTAAGGCAGCATGCTGCCGCTTGGGATGTACTGCTTCTGATGGAGGAGGATTTTCCTCCATTTTTGTGCCACATCAAATTAAACTTCCCTTCCATTTTTAACACTCTCTCTCTTCCCTGGATTTTTCCACTTGGTACAAATCCAACAACCACCGTTTTCTATAAATAAGGGCCCTTCCTCCCATTTTCTAATCACTTCCATTCATCGACCTTTAAAGAGTTTAGAAAGAGAGAAAGAGGAAGTGATCTAGAGAGAGAAGGAGAAGAGGAGAGGAAGAACAGTGTAGGAAAAACTATCAAGACTTCGGCAAGGAATCTGGTATTTCTTTAGACATCTTAAGGAGTATTTTTAGAAATTAAAATAATGAATATGTGATTTTGTGCGATTTGCATTTTCTATGTTTAGTAGTTTTAATAAAATGAATTGTTCTTGATTTCGAGCATGCCATGTGATTTGTAAACACCTAATGATTTGCGTGTAAATAAAATAATTTGAAACCAATAAGATTATCTAAAAAATAAATATACAAAAAAAGAGAAAAAAAAAGTGGAATGAAGCCTGAATGGTACGAAGTACGTTTATATCTGTATTGACATGCATAATACGTCAAGTGTCTCGTTAGACTTTTTATCTCTAAGGGGTATCTATTTTTTCCTCCCCCATCTAGTATAGAAAGACGTGAGAGGACCGCTCCTTATATATGAATGTGTACCCGCTGACGAGAGTAGTGATGCAAATATCTGTTAGAAGTCACCTTTAGCTAAGTACTGTCGTGACAATAGAATTTTTGATAGGATCACTATGGTTGGTATGGCTGTGGTCATAAATCATTTTATGGTTTGTCAAGTCGGAAATGTCCCTGAGCAAATTGTCTTTATCTATATCTGTATCTGGTCATTCCACATGGGTAGTTAGAAATTTGTATCTGCATCAGAGATGGAAGTCAGAACGATTTTGCGAAACATGACACAAAAATATGAGCATTCATAATTTATTTGATTTTCTCTATTGTCAAATATGCTGTTTGTTTTTTATTGTTGTGACTATGACATGATATTTCTTTAATAAATAAATTATTTTCATAAGGTAGGATAGGACTCTGACGTGACCTAATGATAAGTGTTTACGATATAATTATTCACCTTTTAAGCCTTACGATATTATTTAAATACTATTTTTCTTACTAAGCATATGAAACTCATTCTTTCCATGTCCTCCTAAATGAGGAAGATAGTGAGGGATCGTTAGCTGACCTACCTATTGAAGGCTATGAGGATCCTGTGGATCCACAAACCTTGAGTGCATGATTACTTCCGCACTCTGACGAGTCCAATAGCATAATGATAGAAGTGGCTCTTTTTTTTTTCTATTTTGATATTTATATTTTGTAGCCACTTTTGTCCTTAGTTATATGTGTATTTGGAACTCATATTTTATAAGGAATTTGTATTAATTTGCTCCACTGCATATAATTTTTATCATGCACTCGTAATTTATTTCTCTATCTGACACCCACATATCTTAATTAATATTTGGGATGTCACAAATGGTATCAGAGCAGTTACATGGACCAAATCCCTTACAATTGAGGCCATAGGTAGAAAGACCCTTAGGATATCTAGGAAAATGAGTCACCTTTTCCAAATTAGACCACCAACTTGTGTCTTTCTTTCTTTTATAGGAATGA
Organism: Carica papaya; assembly: GCF_054855325.1. Taxonomy (NCBI): domain Eukaryota; kingdom Viridiplantae; phylum Streptophyta; class Magnoliopsida; order Brassicales; family Caricaceae; genus Carica; species Carica papaya. Next base: position 19,100,757 of record NC_142317.1, read on the forward strand.
TGCATAGAAGACCTTCCATAGAAAGTACCGAAAGACGTGAGGCCCAGGACCATCCAACAAGGCTAAGTTTACCGAATTCTTCTGAGCTATCCAAGGATTGACTGCAGCCGTAAGACAAAATCTAGCAAACCCATGTCAACACCCTGCCCTAGAGTACCGAACAACTTAGAGGTCCATCTCTCATAACATAGTAGAGTTTAGGAAACTTAACCCGCTACATTTCAAAGGTGGCCCAGACCCCTTGGTAGCCGAAGCCTGGATCCTGGAGATAGAGAAACTGTTCTCTATCCTATACCTAACTGAGGAATAGAAAGTCCCCCTAACAACCTTTATGCTAAATGGTGAAGTAGAACACTGATGGCAACTTAAGAAAGAAGTCCTGCCTACCCCTACCACCTAGGAAGTTTTCATGGATGCATTCTTTGATAACATTTTTCTAGCCTATGTCCAAGAAAAGAAGGAGAAGGAATTTCAAGACCTCTGCCAAGGGAGTCTGACAGTTGCTTAGTATGCAGCCTGATTTGTCCAATTGTCTAGATTTTCCCTTTAATGGTCACCCTCAAAAGTCGTAAAGTTAAGAAGTTTCTGAAAGGTCTTCATGCCAACATTTATGATCGAGTTACGATTCTGAGACCTAGCTCGTACGTAGAGGCACTAGAACATGCCTAGTTAGCCAAAGACCTCATCTCGGTCAGGCACCAATGCATTGCTCGATTTCATAACCAATAACCTAGAAGGAGATTACTTGACCCAGTAAGTAGCCACCTCAATAAACAAACCCTAGTTGCCCTTCCCCTGTCCTACTTCCTACTGGATAGCCTTCCTGACCTTCCTAGCCATGTCAGCATTGTGGTCGCTCGCATGGTAACCTACCCTATCGGCGTATCAAGTACGCCTACTATCGGTGCGGAAGCACCCAACACTTTATAAAGGACTGCCCTCAGTGATCGAAGGACATGACAAGGCTTGTGGTCAAGGGTCGTGTATATCACCTAGATGAACCCTGTGCTCTCCCTACTCCTGTCATTATCCAAGGTATGCTTTCTATTCATGATGCTTCTGCCAAGGCTTTAATCAATACAGGTACTACTCATTCTTTTATCTCCTGTGCACTTACTTGTAAACTAGATATTAGGTCAAAACCTTTAGAGGAAATATTAATGGTAAAGACTCCTGCTAGGGGATTACTAAAAGCTCACTGTGCATATAAAAATTGCAAGATAAAAGCTTCAGAAATATAATTATTTGTAGACTTAATACTATTAGACTTTTTAGGATTTGATATGATTTTAGGAATGGACTACTTAAAAAAATATGGAGCAATTATTGATTGTGAAAGTAAAATTGTTACCTTGTAATCTTCAAAAAATAAATAAAAATATTTTTTTTTGTCCTTTCTAACTATTGAATAAACAGGAATATGGATGTTGATCCTACTATGTATTCTATATCGGTTGTTTGCAACTTTCTGAAAGTTTTTCCTATTGAAATACCTGGTCTACCTCCCCCACAAGGGGTAGAATTTTTAATTGAACTACTACCCAAAACCCAACCAATCTTAAAACCTACCTATTGCATGAGTCTTGCTGAGCTTACAGAATTAAAAAACCAGCTTTTTGAGCTACTTGGCCAGAAGTTTATTCACTTTATTCATTCCCCTTGGGGCACTCCAAATATTTATTCATGAAAAAGAAGGGTGGCTCCCTCAGACTATGCATGGACTATCGAGAATTCAATCGAGTAACAATAAAGAGAAAGCACCCCTTACTATGAATCGACGATCTTTTCAACCAATTACAAGGAGCCACGATCTTCTCTAAGATCGACCTTATATCGGGATACTATCAGTTGAGAGTCAAGAAAGAAGATGTTTAAAAGATCATTTTTTGGTGTAGATGTGGCCTGTATGAGTTTAGGATGATGTCATTCGGGTTAACTAATACCCCTGCTACCTTCATGGATCTCATGAACAAGGTTTCCAGCATGCACTATATTAATACGTCATCGTATTCATCAATGACATCCTAGTGTACTCCAAGAGCTTAGAGGAACATGTAGTCCACTTGTCTGAAGTGCTGGGAAAACTTCGCCGGAGCCAACTCTATGTTAAACTTAGCAAATGCTCCTTCTGGTTAGATCGAGTTTCCTTCTTTGGTCATATAATTTTGAGTGAAGAAGTTTTGTTGATCCAGCCAAGGTTGAAACAGTGATCAATTGGAATCTACCCACTAATGTGGCTGAGGTACGTAGTTTCCTTATCTTGGAAGGTTATTATTGGTGATTCATCGATGAGTTCTCTAAGATTGCTACTCCTTTGACCCGACTCACTTGAAATGGCATACCGTTTGTCTAGAATTATGAATATGGTGAAAGCTTTATGGAATTGAAGCATCTTCTTACCTCTGTTCTGGTGTTGATCCTCCTTGATAACACTAGAAGATTTAAGGTCTACTACGATGCATCTGATATTGGCTTGGGATGTGTTTTCATGCATCATGGTAGAGTTGTCACTTATGGATCCTGACAGTTGAAACCCCATGAGCAGAACTACCTTACTCACAACCTGGAGTTGGTGGCCATCATCTTTGCCTTGAAGATATGGCGTCATTACCTATTTGGTTAGATTTTTGAGATTTACACTAACCACAAAAGTTTAAAATACATCTTCTCATAGAGGGAGTTGAACATGAGACAAAAATGCTGGATGGATCTCCTGAAGGACTACAATTACAAGATCATTTACCACCACGATAAAAAGAATGTAATTGCTTATGTGCTAAGTCGAAAGGAGTCTGTAGTGTTGGCCCAAACCATGGCCTCTAGTTGGAAGTTAATAAATGCCATGCAGTCACTCTGCCTCAGCTACTATGGCAAAGATACCTATCTCACTCAATTCGAGACTTGCCTAATCTTTTTATGAAGATTTGGGAAGCTCAGTCCACAGACCAAGAACTCACCAAGAATTTGAGTTAGTTCTCTTCTGACGAATTTCCTAACTTTAGGATATAAGATGTTGACTTATTTAGATTTCAGAATTGAATTTGGGTTCCTGTCATTGTCAAGATGGATGTTCTCAGGTTGCCTATGCCTCCAAACTGTCTATCCATCCTGGGAGTACTAAGATGTACCAAGACCTAAAGTGCCAATACTTGTGGCCAAGAATGAAGAAAGACATTATTGACTACATCTCCATATGCTTTACTTGTCAAAGGATTAAGGTAGAACACTAGAGACTCGGTGATTTGTTATAGAGCCTCGCAATTCTAGAATGGAAGTAGCAATGTAACCATGGATTTTATGACCGAACTACCCAGGACTTGTTCTAGTCATAATGCTATTTTGGATCATCATTGACAGACTAACCAAGACTGCCCATTTCTTGTCCATCAGAACTACTGACTCCACCAGTAGATTAGCCTGCCTTTATGTCGACGAAATTATTTGACTTCATGGTGTTCCCTCATCCATTGTGTCTAATTGAGACATTGTACTTCAGCACCACTTATCATCCCCAAACTACTGGTCAATCTGAACGTACTATCCAGACATTGGAACACATGTTTTGTGCTTACGTCCTTGACTTTGACGATAACTAGCATGAGTATCTTTCCCTGTGTGAATTTGCTTATAATAATAGTTATCATTCCAATATCAGCATAGGTCCGTATAAAGCCCTGTACAGTAGACTTCGTCGTTCTCCCACTTATTAGAGTGAAGTCAGAAACTTGTGTCTTTTAGGACAAGATTTAATCCAAGAGACTATTGAGAAGGTTGTAATCATCTGCAAGAACTTGGCTATCGCCTTGAGTCGCCAGAAGAGTTACCCTGATTATCATAGAAGACCCTTGAAATTTATCGTTGGAGACCAGGTCTTCCTAAAGATTTTTCCCTACAAGGGAAAAATGTGGTTTGGGAAAAGAGAGAAGTTGAGCCCTCGATATGTGGGACCTTTTTGGATTGTAGAGTGCACTGGACCCGTAGCATACCACCTTACTCTATCTTGAGAGTTTGTGGGTCTACATGATGTTTTCCACATCTCTGTACTCAAAAGGTACCACCCTGAACCTTCTCATATCATTCCTCACATTGAGATGCAGGTACAAGCCAATATGACCTACGAAGAATTCCCTGTGGAGATTCTTGATTGGACCAAAAAAGACTTACACAACAAGATGATTCCCATGGTGAAGGTGCAGTGGCAGCACCATCCTCTAGAAGAGGCGATGTGGGAGTTGGAAAGCGAGATGAGGGAAAAGTTTCCGGCCTGTTCGAGACAAATTTGGGAACAAAATTTTTTTAAGGTGGGGGAAGTAACACCCCACTCATCGCTTTGCCAAATTGTATCTGGAAAACCCTACTTATTTGGGCCTTAAGGCCGCACTGAACTTATTTAATTTTATTTTGCAGATTTACATTGTAATTCATAAATTATGCTGATTTTATTATTTTATTTTATTTTAGTTTTATTTAATTTTACAGAATTTTGTTTTGATTTATTATTTTTATTTTTTTTAAATAAACGATTTTTAGGAGAAAATGAAAAAAAGGGGGAAAATCCCTACGACAAAACACTTGTGGGAGAGGGATTGCCTGCAAGGGCACTAGACTCTATGGGCGCGTGTGCTTGCGCGATGGATGTAGGACGTGTGCACAGTACGCACGTCCCACCTGCGTGAGGCGCGAAGCCTGACCTGCGTGTACGTCACATCGCGCGGGGACAAGGCTGGCACCACAGACTCTGCACGTGCCATCCATGTAGTAGGCTGGGGCAGATAGGCTTGTACACCTAGGGCTAGCTGGCAGCAGGTCTACGCACCTGGGGCTAGCCTGTAGTAGGCCTCTACGCACACCGGCCCAGCGTGCGGTAGGGTAGCCTGACACTTATAGGCTAGGCCTGCAGTGCGTGTTGGGCGGGTGAGGCACACTACTGCTTCGAGCCTTGGGCAGCGTGCCACTGCTTGGAGTTTGCTGCCATCAATGGAAGAGGATTCTCCTTAATGTTTTGTGCCTTATCACATCAAACTTCCATTCCATTTTTAATACTCTCTCTTCACTGAATTTCGCCACTTGGCACAAATTCAACTGCCCCCATTTTCTATAAATTGAGGCCCTTCCACCCATTTTCTCATCACTCCCATTCATCCACCTTCCAAGAGTTTAGAAAGAGAGAAAAAGGAAGTGATCTAGAGAGAGAAGGAGAGGAGGAGAAGAAAAACAATGTAGAAAAAAATATCAAGGTTTTAGTAAGGAATCTGGTATTCTTTTAGATGCCTTAAGGAGTATTTTTAGAAATTAAAATAATGAGTATATGATTTTGTGTGATTTGCATGTTCTATGTTTAGTAGTTTTAATAAAATGAATTGTTCTTTCTTTTAAGCATGCTATGTGATTTGTAGACACTTGATGATTTATATGTAAATAAAATAATGTTAAACTAGTTAGATTATTTAGAAAATAAATATACAAAAAGAAGAGAAAAAAAAAAGTGGAATGAAGCCTGAATGGTTCGAAGTGCGTATATATCTGTATTGACATGCATAATGCATCAAGTGTCGCATTAGATCTTTTATTTCTAAAAGGTATCTGTTTTTCCCTCCCCCATCTAGTCTGAAAAAATATTAGAGGACCACTTTCTGTGGATGATGGCATACCCTCTGACGAGAACGGTGATGCAAATATTTATTGGGGATCACCTTTGGCTAAGTACTATCATGATTATAGAATATCTGATAGGACTACTATTCAGCACGACCGTGGTTATAAATCGTACCATGGTTTGGCAAGCCGAAAATGTGTCTGAGCACCATTATCTTTACCTTCATTTGGTCATTCCACATGGATAGGCAAAAATTTGTATCTGACCTCTGATATGGAAGTCGAAACAACTTCGCGAAGCATGATATAAAAATCTGAGCATTCATGATTTATTTAATTTTCTCTATTGTCAAGTATGCTATTTGTTTTTTATTATTGTGACAATGACATGATGTTTTTTTAATAAATAAATTATTTTTATAAGATAGGATAGGACTCTAATGTGACCTAATGGTAAATTTTTACAATATAATTATTCACCTTTTAAACCTTATGATGTTATTTAAATATTATTTTCCTTATTGAACGTATGAAACTTACTTTTTCCATGCTCCCCCTAGATGAAGAAGATAGTGAGGGATCGTCACCAGACCTACCCATTGAAGTCTATGAGGATCCTGTGGATATGCAAACATTGAGTGCATGATTGTTTTCGCACTCTAACGAGTCCAATAGTGTAATGTTAGAAATGGTCTTTTTTTGTATTTTGACATTTATAGCCACTTCTGGCCTCAGTTATATGTGTATTTGGAACTTACATATTTTGTAAGGGATTTGTATTAATTTGTTCTGCTGCATATAAATTTTATTATGCACTCGTAATCTATTTTTGTATCTGACACCCACATGCCTTAATTAGCATTTAGGACGTCACACTTAGTTTACTTATTTGAGTATCGGTCATTTTTCATGCGACTTCTATAGGTACAAGGAATAGGTACAAGATCTCTTATATGTATAGAAGTAAAAAATCATTATATTTCTCATTTATCCCAAGACTTTTATTAGTAAAAGGAATACCTACAATATCTCCTATTTTTATAGAAGTACAAAATCAAATACTACAAGCTTGTTGTAAACCCAAAAAGTGTATCATGAATCATTGGTGGAAAGCAACAGTTCCATTAGGGTGAGTTCATTACCCTTTACGAGGTGTAAAAAAGATCGACGCTTCCACCTCCGCACTACTACAGATTACTGGCTCTACCACTATATGTTATGTTGAGTAATGTGCATATATGTGTTTCTAAAAGATTAACTGTGATCCTGATGAAGAAATGACAAATCATAAAACTTATAGAGGGTGTACAAGAGATCCAAAATGTAGAATGCACCTCTTGTGTCTGCTTTGGTTGGTATAAGTCTCACTATAGACACTAACAGTGTCGCAACTGCATTTATTATATGCAAAATGCATAGCCTTAATCTCCCTACCTTCACTCTGGTTTAACGATTATGCAGATTAGAAGTTTCATCTTTCAGACTTTATGTCAACTATACATAAAATCGAGACTATATGATCATGTTTTTTGATTAATGGCTCAAGCTTAATCACCACTTTCAATTAAAATATGGATGCACGTGCCATCTTCCACTGCATGGTACATAAATCCCTACAGTGCTGGCGGCAGTATTTGCAGAGGCTCTGGGCATGGAGGTGGTGGACGACAAGGCTCTCTAACTAGTCGTTGCTTGTTCAACTTCTGTTGTGGTCATATATTGGAAGCTCTTATAGAAAATGCTTGTTGCTGTATGATGGATGATGATTAGATTCAAAAATTTGAATTTGAAATTTAGGTTTTGGAGAAGAGATAGGAAACTCTTTAAAATTAATGAGAGAATTAAAGGATAATAGAGGATATATATATATGTGTATATATGTATATATGTATTTTTTTAATCTCAAAATTCTCTAATAATAATGCTATATATTGTTTAGTAGGCATATTTAAATTTGTAAAGTGCGTACATATAAAGTATATTTAAAAGAAGTGTGAGGTATCCTTGAATTTATCCTTTGATTTATCATAATCTTATTATTTAAGAGAATTTTACTAAAATCTCTTGAAATAAAGAATTTGATTTAGTAGAAACTAGTAATATATTATTAACTTTCTTTTAAATATAAGCAGATATTACTTCTTGAAAAATAATGGTTTATCAAAGAATTGGAAATTTTTCATAATACTCAAAATTCTTGGCTTCTATAAAAATGAGATCATTAATTTTTTTTTTGAGAGATAAAATATAAAATTATTAAATACAATGGTAATAAGCCTCCACCAAAGAATGGTGCATGGTCAATGGTCGTCTCAACCTAAAAAATTAGTGTACCGTATATAAATGGTAACACAAATAGAATAAATTTTGTTAAAGTTTTATTGAAGTGACTACAAAGTCTTAATTATCACTAAAAACTATCATTTTTTTTAATTGGGACGACTAATATTATAGTAATATATCTCATTAGTGATTCAACATAATATGTTGAAACTAAGTATATTAGATTCATTTATCATAGTTCCCTAAAAAATTAGTTAATGCACAATTATATGTCAATTTTAAATCAACAGATGATTATTATTGTTGGAAGGCTCATAAATAGATATTCAAGCTTGTCTTGATGGTCTCGAGGAATAGAAAAGCTTGCAATAATAATATACAACATTACGACTAATTTTAAGAGTATTTTTCATAGGAGTTACAAAAACCAAATTTTCAAGTTGATTGTTTTCCTCATAAAAAACTTCACCAGCTCTATTTCCTTCTCAACAAATTTTCCACTTGATCTCTTGTTAAACTTAATCTTGAATGGATCAAGAACAAATATATCAAGTTCGTTCTTCTAGTGAAGCTCTCAGTGAGATGTGTAAAGGAAATTGAAGCCATTAAACTGAAGTAATAATTTTAATTTTATCCATATAATTAGAAATTTATCATAAAGAAAACTATTCAAGAAAAACACATCTACAATGGAAAAGGATGTTGGTATGGATGGCACAAGGGAAGTCTTACCGAGTGGAAATAAGTGCAACATGGTCTTGGGTCCCATAAGATTTTGTTGGTACAAATCTTCTCCAAAGCTTCATCCTTTAATTTTATGACCTGAGATTTAGGATGTAGAAAATATTAACACCGAACATCTAAATTTTATATTTGTGCTTGTAGATTAAGAAGAATGGAAAGAAACTTGTTTTTTTTTTCTATAAATGAACCGAGGTTAAGTGTGTACCTTTGAATTTAATCTATAATAAATAACTTTAGAGGTTATGTAGACTTTGAAAAACGAATATTTCACTATACTTCTTTGTTGCCCACTTAAGAAGACTGAGTTTAATTAAAATCCAATTGAATTATGAAGGGAGGATAAATGACGTACAGTTGACTATTTTATATAGGTCATGGAAAATGTAGATTTTATTATACTACAATTTATAAAATTTTTGAGTTTAAACAAAGAATCTATGACTATTTGAAAAGTGGTTTCATTTTTTAAAATCTTGAACTTTAATGAAGAATTCATCATGATTTGAGACGTGATTTTATTATATTTATGTGATATCTCACATAATGTGAATAAAATAATTAAAAACATTGATTTTATTAATTATATGGTCGCCGACTGTATTAAAATTAATTTTTGAATTTTAATCTATATGTTAAAGAACTTATTCGTCATTTATTATTTTAGAAGTTAAACAAGACAATTCTATTGACATAATGATAGAAGTTTATTACCACGCATAAGTTAAAAAGGCATGTTACACAGAAACGTCGACTATATTATATAATAATGTGATTAGTTATTTTAATGCAATATCTCTACTTTAAATCATGTATTTATATACCAATATATAAAGATTGGTTATTAATTAACCTAAGAAACATGATCTAATTTGTTAATGAAAATTTTGAAATACCCTTTAACATCCTTCCAAAAGTATAGTGTAATATAAAAACATAAGTCGATAACAATAACAATATAAAATACATAGAGAAGATAACCAACTTCTCACGATATTTCTTCTTTGTATCAATCAAAAGGACTAATTAATTATTGTAGAACAGTTACTTTGTGAGAAGAGAATGAATGTGTAGGGTTGATTATTTTGTGCAGGCTATGAAAAACATAAGTCTGATATCCCGATGCTCAAGGGTGACAACGTCAAATCTATCTATTAAATAAAATTTTCTTTTTTCAATATATTACCGTGGAACATTCCATCCCTTACAAACATACATTCAGTATTCTGAGGCACAAGTTAACTATCTAGATATATACATCAATTTAAGTTAACTAACAAAATACAATTTTTTAGCTTCTATTCAAAATGTACAATAGTCATCTTATCCTAATCCTCGTAGAACAGATCCAAATAGGTGTCCAGAGGCAGATCTTCATTATAACTTGGGGAATTGGATTAGGGATCAATAACTCAATTAGACCAGCAATAATAGATTTACACAAACAATGTTTAGAAACAAATAAATGCAGCTTATAAAATTACAGTTTAATTTATAGTGATTTCAGTACTTTCACTAATCATTCAATAATCTTAGTTATAACTGTTAGATCAATAGTGCGCTCAATAGCATACTCGATCATCCAATGCACACACATAAGTTTGAACTTATATTTGAAGTTTTACTATAAAATTTTATTATTTTAATCCTACTACATGTAGATGTCTAAATCGATACTAATGAGGCAGTGAAGACACCACTACCTCTAAGAAAAGAGAATTATAGTTATATTAGTAAACAATACACAATAAACAGTTCAATATCCACCAAATCTAAGAGTAAGTTTCTTATCAATAAACAGTAGACAGTGATAACAATCATAACAGTAATTCCGGTAATACCCCTCATGAGTACCGATGGATGTATTTACTAAATATTTTAGTTATTAAATTTTTTATTAGTTTTCTTTTATTCTTTCTTAATTATTCATCTAGACTCCATCTTTTATCCATAATTCCTTTAATTAACTTGTTTTTTCTAGAGTTTTATTTATTTTATTTCATTTTAATAATTTATTTTTTATTTATTTTTATTATTTTATATATATATATTTAATTTTTTTTATAATTTACTTATTTTATTTACTATTCTACTTTTCTTGATTGAATTTTTTTAATGATTTTAAAACTGGTATATTTTGTTCATTTTCTAGACAATGAGAGATATATATATATTTCTTTTCCAAACCCGTACCTTCCCAGTTCGTTTATATTTTTTCCTTTTACCATCCTTCAATAAATAGTTTATCAAATTCAAGTATACACAAACATCGATCCAATTGATAGATTTTAAACATGACACACATAAACATTTATTCAATCATAAAATCGAAACAGACATCAGACTTAAAAACTAAATTTATACATAATGCATCTATAAAACACCATTGCATGTATAAAATATATTACTACAGGTCATACCTTCCTGAAGAATTTTAAAAAAACTTACATGTTTGAACAAATCAACTGAAAAATAGAGATGGGTTGTCTGCACTATCAACAGTGAGTTATGATTTATTTTTGTCAAACCAATGATTTCTGAAAGTAGATTTGTCACTGAAGTTTGATTTAAATGAAGCTAGACCCTTATGAGAACCTAAATGAACCTTAAAAATAGAATAAATTTAAGAATCAAAATTAGAAAAGGAAAGGAAGGCTGACATACTTGCACTATTCGAAGGTGCAACAAAAATAAAGCCTAATTGAGCTCGATTTGTTTTAGAAAGAGAGCTGGGGATAAGTGAATAGCTTAAGAGGAACCTAAACATTATTAGAAAAATCACCAGAAATGGCTTACCTCTCAGAAATAAGGGTCTGCATGCCTTTGCACCCTCACAGCCTTTCACTCCCTTCCTCCCGATTCACCCTGTATTTTCACTTCTTTACTCTCTCTCACATTCAGTTTTTCTTCTACTCACTAAAATGCCTACTGTTTCTTAGTTTCCTTTCTTCATTACAAAGGAATAGAAAGGAGTCGATGGCAGAACCCAATGATGAGTTTCTATCTTCATTACCATTGTCGGATCACAACCATGTGATCCTAGCCGTGTGATGAAGGATCAGGTGCCCAGAAAGATACTAGCATGCATGGATCTACTAAAAATAAATTGCTAGTTAACCAATAAAATAATATTGTAGTAGTGGTAAGAAGGGTCGAAACTACAGGGAATTGGAAACAAATTTTCTTTCTTGACCAACGAGTAAAAAGCAAACAAGGAGGGTTTTGTAGAATCCAATATGCAAAATATAAAATAAACAATAAGTAGAATAATATTAGATAAACTCTTGGCTGCAAATTAGAAGCTAAAACAATTATAAAAGAATTCCAAGTCGACGAAATAGCTAGCTCAAATAACATAATTGATCATAGATATAAGGGTTCATTTTACCCAAAATATGGCAAATTAGTTATAGCTATCAGAAATGTTCCGACAACCAATCTTTCTTTATTCCTAAACCAACAAAGAAATGTTTTGTTAGTTGATTCTTCGCTACCAAGAAGTCCTGGGAACATCCACAGGATTTAACTTATCAATGGCCTTGAGAGCTAAAAGGACCTTATTCATGTTGTCGGATTCATCCATGTGAACCGATCAACTAGACTATTTACGTCCTCAGTGTGGCATTGATCGCTACTTGGTGCCAAAACCACTTAAACAATTAAGGATTTGAGGGGTTCGGCTAGTTGCCTGCATTTTCTCTTCTCGTATGACGAGCCCTATTCAAACTTATTCAAAACAACAAATATATATTTGTGTAGGAAGTAAATAAATATCAGCTCTAAAATAAAACTCAAATTAATTCGATTAAATCTCACGAATACATTGTTGGAGTGTGACATCCCAAGTGTTATTTAAGGCAAATGGGTATCATATACAAATACAGAATAACGAATGCATGATAAAATTTATCCAGCGGAAAAAAATTATTACAAATCCCTTACAAATACATATGAGTTCCAATACATAAATATACTGAGGCTAGAAGTGGCTGCAAAATACAAATCAAAACATAAAAGCCACTCCTTTCACTATGTTATTGGACTTATCATAGTGTGGGAACAGTCATGCACTCAGACTTGTGGATCCATTGGATTCTCATTGACTTCAAAGGGTAGGTTAGCCTGTGGTTTCTCACTTTCTTCCTCATCTAGAGGGGGCGAGCATAAAAAAAGTGAGTTTTATATGCTTAGTAAGGAAAACAATATTAAATTAACATCATAAGGTTTTAAAAGTTAATTATTTTGACTTAAGAGCTTACCATTTAACCTCCTCGTTTACCTATCTCACATTATGAAAATAATTTATTTATTAAGAAAACAGTAGATTAATACAGATAACCAAACAAACATCATGCTAGATAATAGAGAAAATTAAGTAAATTATGAAATACTCAAATTTTCGTGTCATGCTTCGCAAAGTCATTACAACTTCGCAGATACAAATTTCCAACTACTCAAGTAGAATGACCAGTCAGATACAGAAACATAATTTGCTCAAGCTCATTTTTGGCAGGCCAAACCATGGTACGATCTACGATCACTATTGTACCAACCATAGTGGTCTTAATAGATATCTATAGTCACAACATTACTTAGCCATCGATGACCTCTATAGATAATATGACACCACTCTCATTAGAGGGTATGCTGTTATCCACTAAGAGTGGTCATCTTACATCTTTCCATACCAAATAGGGGAGGGGGAAACGACACCCCGAAAGGTAAGAGGAACAAATACCCCTTAGAGATAAAAAGTCTAACGAGGCACTTGATGCAATATGCATGTAAATATAGATACACTTTAGACCATATAGGCTTCATTCCACTTTTTTTTTCTTTATTTTTGTATTTTTTATTTTTTTTACCAGGCAACTATACCGGTTTATTACATGCAATTCATCAAGTGTTTTTAATTCACATAACATGCTTGAAAATAAGAACAATTCGACTCATCTAAACACAGAGGCATACAAAACATGCAAAATCACAATCATATTAAATTAGTTTATCTAAAAAATTACTTCTTAAGATGTTAAAAGAAATATTAAATTCCTTACTGAAACCTTGATATTTTCTCCTTCACCATTCTCTTTTCTTTCTCTTCTTCTCTCATTAGACTACTATCTCTATCCTCTCTAAATCTTGAAAATTAGAAGAATGGAAGTGTGGGGAAAAATAAAAGGAGAAGGATAATTTATAGAATTTTAGAACTGTCTTAGTTGCACCAAGTGGTGAAATCCGACGAAGAGAGAGAAGAAACAAATGTTCGACATAAAAAAAGAGGGAGGAGAGTCTCTTCCACCAGCGGCGGTGATGCACTGCCTAAGGCAATGGTGGCGCAGCCTGAGGTGGCAATGCCCCAACTAGTGCGCTGTAGGCTAGCTTGCAGGTGCATAGGCCTCCTGCCACGTGTATAGGGCCTAGCCTATTCGTGGGTAGGCCTACTGTGCGCAGGCTCCAGATGCACAGGGCCTATCGATGTAGGCCTATTACACAGACAGTGTGCGCATAGTGTGTCGTGCCTGTCCACGCACGAGGTGACACATGGACAACCTGTGTACGTGCGACAAGATGCGTACAGGTCCTGACCTCACGCTCTGCACACAAATGGGATGTGCACGCTGTGCGCATGCGCGTGCGCACAGTGCCAAGCACTCGTGCAGGAAATCTGCTTCCCTGCGGGATTTCTTCCTGTTTCGCTATTTTTTTTTATTCCTCTAAATTTTCTATATTTAATTTGAATAAGTTAAAGACAAAAATTAAATAAATTTAAATAAAAGCAAAATAAATAAAAATTAACCAGATTTATGAATCACGATAAATATTAAGCAGAGTAAATAAATTAAGTTTAATGTGGCAAAAGGCTCGAATAAAGAGAATTTTCCAAATCATTTAAGCACAGTGATGGGCAGGATGTTACATGGAGTTTGCTTGATCTATCTACTAGAAAAAGGAAAATAAATTAATTACTTGTGGTGGGCTTTTTAACGCAAATGAGCTATCGAAGAGTATAAGAAAGAAGAAGGATGAAGAAAAAATTGCAAACGCAAAAAAAGTTGCTGTGTGTGGCGTTGGGAAGAAGAGAGGTGATGATTATGCTTTGACAACTGCCTTCTTTATTGAAAAGGAGTTAGTGTTTTCTTTTTTGATTATTAGGATCATTTTCCTTGATTTTTGGCATATCCCAAGCTTTCCATAATATTTTTTCCTTGATTTTTAGCCCCAAATCTTGGATTGAATAATATCTTTTTTACAGATTTGAAAAGCACAGGTTTTAATTTAAATCAGTTGTTGCGCACGACCCAAGCTTTGTCCAAGGCATGTTTGTGGGCTTATGATTCTTTTCACGAACTCTTCCTCTTTTCATTTTGTTTTTTCTCATTTCGTCCTTATATCCTATACTACAACAAAACACAAAAAATAGCTCGGCTTAGATAAATACCATCAAATTTAACAACCCAAAAGTGGGTGATAGTGATGTTCTTTTTAGGCACTATCAAATTTATATAGTTTTATAATGTTTTTTTCAATTTTTAAAAGATGATTTGTATAGGAATTCAAAATTCTAGATGAAGATGGTGAGTGCTATTGGAACAATAGAACTCAAAAGAAAAACTAAATTAAGGAAAATGAGATAGATGAAAATAGCTTTAAATATTTTTCTCTAACCATTTTTTAATTTTTGTAATTTTTGTCTTTAAAAGAACAATTTAATAATAACAGTTAACCAAGTCTACCATCTTTACATTTCTTTACCATGCTATGAATAAATATGTATGTACAGTTATTACATTGACAATTGATTAAAATTAGATAATTAAGTATTAAATACTTCAAAAGATAAATAAATTTGTCTATAAACACACCATAAATTTTTGTTGAAAAATTATAGAAAAAAAACTTAGATTATCATAATCAGTTAATAATTTTTTATTTAAAATTTGTGATTTAAAAATAAAAATTATGTAACAAAAATTAACTAATTTTTTAAATTCAAAACTATAAATATTTCACTTTTTTTATGCACACATATTATATAAAAAAAGTGTGTGGAAAAGTTGAATTCATTTTTTTTATTGTCATAATACTATTATATTAGAGAATTTCATCAAAATCCTTACAAGATATCAAGATTCTGATTCGGTAGAAATTTATGATATGTAACTGAATTTTTTTTGTCTTAAAATATATTTTTTATTTTCAAAGAAGCAATAGTTTATTAAACAATTTGATATTTTTCCTAATATTCAAAAATCTTGACTTCATGAAAAATTTGATCATTAATTCTTTGTTTTTGTTAAGTATGACTGCTTGATCAATATACTTAATTTTTTATTTTATCTGAAAATTCTCTTTGTTTCTTTTCATTGATCGCGTGATTTTCATTAATTAATGTGATATATTTGTTTGTTTATTTTAAAAAATTTATTGTACGTTATAATAATGTGATTAGTTATTTTAATGTAATATTTTAGTTTAAATCATATATTTATATACCAATATATAAAAATTGATTAAAATTTAATATCAAAGACATGATCTAGTTGTTAATAAAAATTCTAAAATACCTTTTAACAGCCTACATAGTGTAATATAAAATATATAAGTCAATAATGATAACATTTTAAACTGTAAACTAAAGGTTTATATAGTCTCAACATTTAGCACCTTGTGGGCTTTTAAGTGATTATATCCTCATACAAACTTTACTTTGTAATATTAACTTAACTTATTTCTAATCTTGCAAGTTTAATTAATTTGACGCATTTGTAAGTTTTTTGAGTTAATTTTAACTTATTATTGATCTCGTGCAAAATTTTAAAAGATAATTATACATAACAAAATTGTTCCATCATATGGTCTATTAGAGCTTAAAAATGAAAAATTCATCCTCCTTAAAAGCTTTTTTATTCAAGTAATCAATTTGTCTTCTCATCCTCTTAGTTCACAGTCAGCTTTTTTTTCCCTCATATTATGTTGTCTCTTCATTTTCACCTTAATTTTTAGTCTTAAAACTAGTTTTTTGCCTCAATTTTTTCTTCATGTTATGTATAAATGGATGTATATGTATTTATAAAAGATAGAATTATCAATTAATATTAAGTACGTGAGATTTGTGGCATAGAGATGCAATTAGCAATTCAATGTGTACTATAACAATACGTTAGATCTTGTGATAAAATAAATTGCTATTGAGATACTGATCACTTATATAAGTTTGTGACATAGTTTACTTATTTGAGTATTTGTCATTTGTCACACGACTTTTATAGATTGAAGGAATACGTACAAGATCTCCTTTTTGTATGGAAGTAAAAAATCATTTAATTTTTCATTTGTCATATGACTTTTATGGGCAGAAGAAATACCTATAAGATCTCCTATTTGTATAGAAGTACAAAATTAAATACTACAAACTTGTAGTAAGCCTAAACAACATATCAAGACTCATTGGTGGAAAAAAATAGTTCCGTCGGGTTGAATTCATTACCTGTACAAGGTATAAAAAAGACTAACTCTTTCGCCTCTACACTACTAGGAATTACAGGCTCTACCATGGTGTTTTGACTAATAAAAGGTGGACTTGCCACGATTGGCCTTATGAGAGGCAAATATTTATCCTCATTTTTGTTGTATATGTATATATTAATGTATAAATCCACTACATGTTATGCTGAGTAATGTGTATATATATATTTTTAAACGATAAATTGTGATGTTAATGAAGAAAGGGCAAGTCGCAAAATCTGCAAAGGGTGTACAAGAGATCCAAAATACAGAATACACCTCTTGTGTCTACTTTGGTTGCTACAAGTGTCGCTTTAAGGGCTGTCAGTCCCACACCTGCATTAATTACATGCAGAATCCACAACCCTAATCTCCTCTAATCACATTATGTTGTCTCTTCATTTTCACCTCAATTTTAGCCTTAAAATTTATTTTTAGCATCAAATTTTTCTTCACATTATGTATAAATAGATGTATATAAATATGTATATAAGATGCAATTTTCATAATCTTATTATTTAAGAAAAGTTTACTAAAATCCCTAAATGAAATAAAAAATCTGATTTAATAGAAAATAGTGATATACTATTGGCTTTCTTTTAAATATATGTAGATATTATTTCCTGAAAAATAGAAGTTTATAAAAGAATTGGATGTTTTTCTTAATACCTAAAATTTCTCGAGTTCTAGAGAAATGAGATTATTAAATTTTTGGAGATATAAAAGATAAAATTGTTAAATAGATTGGTAGTAAGCCACCACAAAAGAATGGTGCATGGTCAAAGATCGTCTAAGCCTAAAAATTTAGTGTATCTTATATAAATGGTAAAATAAGCAGAAGAAATGTTCTAAAAATTTTATTAAAGTGACTATAAAATATTATCTATCACCAAAAACTATCTCTGTTATATAACATCTTATTACTCTTTAAGAAAAATATTTCTTTTAATCGGATGACTAATATTGAAGTAATATATCTCATTAGTAATTCAAAATTCTATTGGATTCATTTGTTATACTTCGTTAAAAAAATAGTAAATGGACAATTATAGGTCAAATTTAAATCAACAGATGATCAGTATTTTTGAAGGCTTATAAACAAATATTTGAGCTTATCTCAAAGTTCTCGTGGAATAGAAAAGCTTGCAATAATAATATACAACATTACGATCAATTTTAAAAGTATTTTTCTTAGGAGTTACAAGAATCAAATTCCAAATTTGATTGTTTTCCTCATATATAACTTCACCAGCTCTATTTCATGCTCATCAAACTTGTAACATGATATCTTATTAAACTTAAATCTTATATGGATCAGGAACAAACATATAAGTTCATTCTTATAGTGAAGCTCCTTATGAGATGTGTGAAGGAAATTGAAGCCATTTAGCTGCAACAATAATTTTAATTTTATCCATATAGTTAGTAATTTATAATAAAGAAAACCATGCAAGAAAAACACATCTACAATGGAAAAGGATGTTGGTATGGATGGCACAAGGGAAGCCTTACTTATTGGAAACGAGTGAAACATGGTCTTAGGTCCCGTAAGATTTTGTTAGTACAAATCTTTTCCAAAGCTTCCTCTTTTAAACTTTATGACTTGAGATTTAGACTATATAAAATATTAATATCAAATATCTAAATTTTATATATATACCTGAAGATTATGAAGAATGGAAAGAAACTTATTTTTTTCTTTCTTCAAATTAATGGAGGTTTAGTTTATATCCTTGACTTCAATCTATAATATAAAACTTGAGTGGTTATGGAGGCTTCAGAAAACCAACTTTTCACTATGCTTCTTTGTTGCACTAGTCAAGAAGAGTAACTTTAATTCAAGAACAATTAAATTGTGATGGGAGGATAAATGACATATGATTAAGTATTTTATATAGGTCGTGGAAAATGTAGATTTTATTATACTATAACTTATAAAATCTTTGAACTTAAATAAATAATCTATGGATATTTGAAAAGTGGTTTTGTTTTTTGAAATCTTTAACTTAAATGAATAATCGATCGCTATTTGAGATTCAATTTTATTATATTTATGTGATATCTTACTTAAAATATATAAAATAATTAACAACATTGATTTGATTAATTCTATGGTCGCCAACTATATTAATTAACTTTTTGAATTTTATTTCATGCGCTAAAGAACTTATTTGTCATTTATTTTTTAAAAATTTAAAAAAAATCAATTTTATTGAGATAATGATAGAAGTTTATCATTACGTATACGGTAAAAAGCCATGTTACACAAAAACATCAATTGTACTTTATAATAATGTGATTAGTTATTTTAAATATATATCTCTACTTTAAATCATGTACTTATATACCAATATATAAAGTTTTGTTACTAATTAACATTAGAAACAAGATCTAATTATTAATAAAAATTTTGAAATAACCTTTAACATCCTACTCAAAGTATAGTGTAATATAAAAATATAAGTTGATAATGTAGCAATATAAAATACATTGAGAAGGTAACCAACTTTTTATGATACTTCTTCTTTGCATCAATTAAGAGAACTAACTAATTATTGAAGAACAATTATAATATGAGAAGAGAATAAATGTGTAGAGTTGATTATTTTATGCAAACTGTGAAAAACATAAGTCTTATTTTATATTATAACTTATGAAATCTTCGAACTTAAATAAAGAATCATAAATCATTTAAAGTAAATAGAGAATTGTGGCTATTTAAAATATAATTTCTTAAATAAAGAATCTGTGGCTATTTGGGACATGATTTTATTATACTTATTAGATATTTTACTTAATTTGTATAAAATTGTAACACCCAAATTATTATTTTTATTTTTGTATTTGAATTTTAGTTTAATTTTTTATATATTTAATTTATAAGATTTTAATTAAACTTAATTTAATTTAATTTAATTTAATGAAAATAAAAATAATAATAATGATAAAATAGGGTAAAATTATTTTTTGGATTTAATTAAAATTGATTTTGGGAAAAAAGGGTGAAAATTTGGATTCAGGGGGTGTTTTTAAAAAGAAAATCAAAAACCGGGGGTCAAAACGCAATTTAAAAAAGTTGTGCCACGTCAGCAGCCCAGTCAGCAACTTCGGCCAACTAGGACATGCCGCATGGCAAGGAATGCTGACACGGGACAGGCCACGTGGGCGATCGCGTGCGCGCGATCAGACGGTCCAGATCCGTTCCCGCACGCACAGATGCCCAAGATCAAATGAGCACATGGACGGCCCAGATCTCACGCGTACGGACGGTCCAGATTCAATCGAGCACAAACGGCCCAGATCGTATCGCGATGGACGGCCCAGATTTAATCTCAAATAAATTGCGATCAGACGGTCCAGATTAAAACTTGATGGACGGTTGAGATTAAAAGGGGAATGGTATAAATAACCCCACCCACACCCGACCACAAAACCCTACCCGCCAGTGCCTCGCCGGAGAAGAAGAACCAGACGCCGGAGGAGCAGGCCGCCGCCACCCGCCGCCACACCGGAGAATTTTCTGACCACTAATCCAGGTAAATTCTCTCCCCCTGGCTCATTTTTCGATGCTGAATCCGCCTATGGCCAAACCGGAGCCAAACCACCGGCGAATCGGTCGAAAAACACCACCGAAGTCCAGCGGCGCAACCGCGGCTTCCCTCTATTTTTGCCTTCGATGAGGCCCTTCCCGGTCTCCGTTCAATGTAATTTTTATACTACTGTGATCACCGTTCTTTTCTCTACAGGTTGACCAGAGCAAAACATCAAAACGCGACTCACGTCGGAGAAGCCGCCGCACCCGAGAGCACCACCGCCGGTAAGTCTCGGCTTTTCGTGATTTTTTGGCCCACCGAGGGCCCTAGGGTTGTTTTATCGCAGGGACCAATGCAAGTTTGGCCGAATATAACCATCATGATTTTATGATTGTTATAATGTTATTTTTTTCATATTTTATTTTCATGAATCTCATCGAGGTAGGTGGACAGTAAAGGTTTTTATGTTAATAAATGAGTTTATTATAAATTATGCTCCGTTGATTGTTTTTGTTTTCTACCAACCTTTACTTCTGTGGTAGTGAGATAGTGTGATGTCTTTATTGGGCTAGTGTAGCTCATTTCTTACTTAACCATTTCAGATCAGGAAGACATGGTTCTCGAGCCCGTTCCGTAGGAAGACAGCGAGTTAGACGTCTAAAGACTTTATAGTTCTATTTATAGTTTTTATTTCAAGTATCTCTTTTAATTAGCTTATTCTTTCATATGTTGAATAGGTTTTTGGTTATTGTGTAAGGGATGTTAATCAAAATTTTTATTACGCTTCCGCATTTAAGATTTTTAATACATACATCTTCATTTAAATTCCGTAGCTGTTACAGTTGGTATCAGAGCCGCGTTCCTCGGACTCATCCATTACAAAATAATACTTAGAGAAATACCCACCGATAAATCATTACTCAACTCTTCCATGTGAAATGCAAGTGCAAAGAAATGAGGAGAGGAAGACCCCCACTAAACCGAGCAGCCCGAGATAATTCACTTCGGAAAGATGTGGACAGAATATTCGAGATGCTGGAAAGGATCATGGCCGCCTAGCAAGGTCGAGAGGAGAGAAGGGAGTTACCCGAACCTCCCCCACTACCACGGGTTGAGCCACCACTACAGCAAGCGGACCCCAAGCCACCCCGGCACAAGCCTGCTCCACCACAATACCACCCGGCACCACCGTCGTAGTATGAACAAGTGCCCCAGCCACCGTACTGCCCAGCACCGCCACAGTACAATCCGGTGCCCCCACCATATCAGCAGGTGCCACCACAGGGCCCCCCAGTTTATCCCCAATCGGGCCCAGTCCCTCTCCCACGGGACCCAGCTCCTTCTTTGATCGACCCGGACTACATAGAGAGGTACAGAATACTAAACCCTTCCACTTTTGCAGGGGGATCCTCTTTTGAAGATGCCCAGTACTGGTTGGCGGAGACTGAGAGAGCTTTCAAGACCTTTGGAGTGGTTCCTGAGCAGAGAGCTGCCCTTGCTTCCTACATGCTGGTAGGGGAAGCAGGACGTTGGTGGGAGCTCAAGCAGACCACCCTGCCTACACTAATCACTTGGGAGAAATTCTTAGCGGCCTTCCATGCAGAGTATCTCCCTGAGCACATCCGATACCTAAAGGAGATGGAGTTTGTTCAACAGGTCCAGGGAAACATGATAGTATCAGAGTATGCTCGTAAGTTCCTAGAGCTAGGCCGATACTCCCCAGAGACATTGATGGATGAGGGCCGAAAGGCCAGGAGATTCCAGTGGGGCCTCCGCCCGGAGATTAGGCAACACTTATTGGTGCTGGAGCTCAAGACATATTCAGCAGTTCTAGCAAAGGCACAGATCGTGGAAAGGAGCTTCAACACCCGTCCTCAGCCAGCGGGGAGTTCCCGACCCTCAACTCTGTTCCGCAGGCCAGCACCTACTGTGCCTGCTCAACAAAATTAGAGGCCCAGACCAGCCATCCAGGCCCCTCGTCAAACTCAAGGGGCAACACATGGGAAGATTTGTCAGCACTGCGGCAGAGATCACGGGGACCGACCATGCTACTACCTCAACAACACCTGTCGCATATGTGGCAGTGCCAAGCCTTATGTAAGAGAATGCCCGAGAAACCAGAATAAAGGAAGGCCTCCTATCCAGGGCAGAGCTTACAATCTTACCCAGTAGGATACCGATGCCAACCTGGATGTAGTACAG
The DNA here is from genome assembly GCF_054855325.1 of Carica papaya. NCBI lineage: Eukaryota > Viridiplantae > Streptophyta > Magnoliopsida > Brassicales > Caricaceae > Carica > Carica papaya. The sequence continues at coordinate 19,123,619 of NC_142317.1, forward strand.
GGTATGTATATTATCTGTGACCATATTGCTCATGTTTTATTTGACACTGGTGCATCGCACTCTTTTGTTTCACATGTTTTTGCTTCTAAAATTAATGTATCACCTGATAAACTTGATTCATTGTTGTTTGTGTCTACTGCCGGGGGTGAAACACTACTAGGAGAAGTTATCTACAGGGCTTGTGCCGTGGAGATAGCAAATAGAAAACTGAGTGTAGACTTGATAGGGTTAGACACGGGGGATTTTGATGTAATCTTAGGAATGGATTGGCTGGCAGCGTATCACGCCACCATAGATTGCTTTAACAAGAAAGTTGTATTTAATCCTCCTAAAGAGGAGCCATTTATAAATTAATAAAATCATTCAGTACTTATTTCTTGATGGAAAGTTTCCTTAACTTCTAGTGCCTTAATCTTGCTATTTTCTCTGACTAGGCAAGCCCAATAAGGAAATTTATATTCAAGAGATTCTGGTAGTCCGAGATTTTCCAGATGTGTTTCCAGACGAACTGCCCGGTCTACCAGTGGACAGGGAAGTCGAGTTTACTATAGATCAACAGCCAGGTACCCAGCCCATTTCGGTTGCTCCTTACCGCATGAGCCGCATTGAGATGGAAGAGCTGAGGAAACAAATCACTGAATTGCAAGACAGTGGGTTTATTAGACACAGTGTGTCCCCTTGGGGTGCCAGAGTCACTTTTATAAGGAAGGGAGATGGAACATTGAGGCTGTGCATTGATTACAGAGGATTGAACAAGGTCACGATCAAGAATAAGTATCCCCTTCTCCGGATTGATGACCTCTTCGATCAGCTGGAGGGTACACAGGTCTTCTCTAAAATAGACCTGCGATCAGGTTACCATCAGGTGAAGATAAGAACAGAAGACATCCCTAAGATGGCCTTCCGAACTAGGTACGGACATTATGAGTTCCTGTTCATACCATTTATGTTAACCAATGCCCCGACAATCTTTATGGATCTAATGAACAAGGTCTTCAGAGAGTTCTTGGATCAATTTATCATCATGTTCATCGATAATATCTTAGTCTACTCAAAAAGCAGAGAAGAACATGTTCACCATCTTACCCAAGTTCTCTGGGTCCTCAGAAAAAAGAAGTTATATGCAAAGTTGAGCAAGTGTGGATTCTGGCTTGAGCAGATCGCCTTCCTAGGACATATCATATCGAAGGAAGGGGAATCAGTGAATCTCGAAAAAGTTGAAGCGGTACTTGGGCGGGAGAAGCTGACATCAGTTAAGAAAATCTGCAGCTTCCTGGGAATGACAGGTTATTACCGCAGGTTCGTTGAAGGATTCTCTAGTCTAGCAGCTCCTCTAACCTAGCTCACGAAGAAGAATGCCAAGTTTGAGTGGAATGAGGACTGCGAAAGAAGTTTTTCAGAATTAAAGAAGCGGCTGACTACTGCACCCGTGCTGGTTTTACAGAGTGTATCGGAAGGATATACAGTTTATAGTGATGCCTCCTATCTAGGCCTGGGTTGTGTTCTGATGCAGCATGGAAAGGTTATAGCATATGGGTCCAGACAGTTAAAGAATCATGAGAAGAACTATCCCACCCATGACTTGGAGCTTGCCACAATCATACACGCCTTGAAAACCTGGCGCCATTATTTGTACTGAGAGACCTTTCAGATCTATACTGATCATAAGAGTTTGAAATACATATTCACTCAGAAGGATCTCAACATGCATTAGAAAAGGTGGATGGAACTCCTTAAGGACTATGATTGTGAGATCTTATACCATCCGGGTAAGGGCAAGGTGGTAGCAGATGCTCTCAGCAGAAAAAGTGTAGGTATCTTAGCCCATTTGATGGTTTTAGAATGCAGGCCAATTGGAGCCACGCAACAGGTTTGACTTCAGGATCTAAAGAGAGTCACATGTTTGGGCCGCCTGACAGTCCAGCCCGAGTTAATCCAGAGAATAAGGGAAGCCCAGTCAGTCGACTTTGCCCTGGTAACCCGCAAGAAGGATGCAGAATAGGGAGTGAGCTCAGAATTCTGAATCTCTACCGATGGATTACTTCATTTCCAAGACAGGGTGTGTGTCCCAGATGATAGTGAGTTAAAAAGAGACATCATGACGGAGTCCCATAGCTCGAAGTTTGCCATGCATCCAGGAAGCACCAAAATGTACCAAAGCATGCGATCCTAGTTTTGGTGGAATGGGATGAAGAGAGACATAGCCGACTTTGTATCTAAATGCTTGGTATGTCAGCAGGTCAAGGTAGAGCATCAGCACCTAGATGGGTTACTTCAGCCTTTACCAATCCCGGAGTGGAAGTGGGAACATATCACCATGGACTTTGTATCGGGGCTACCCAAGGCACGTTCAGGACATGATGCCATATGGGTAACTGTTGACTGACTTACTAAGTCTTCCCACTTGCTAGACATCAGGATGACCGATCCCTTGGACAAGTTAGCAAGGATGTATATCCGGGAGATAGTCAGATTGCATGGAGTTCCAGTGACAGTAGTATCCGACAGGGATCCCAGGTTCACTTCTCAGTTTTGGAGTAGCTTTCAGCTAGCTATGGGAACAAAGCTGTCTCTTAGTACTGCCTTCCATCCCCAGACTGATGGACAATTCGTACACTTGAGGATATGCTCCGAGCTTGTGTCCTTGACTCTTGGGGCCATTGGGATGACCATCTACCCCTGATAGAGTTTGTCAACAACAACAGCTACCAAGCAAGCATCGGCATGGCTCCATATGAGGCGTTATATGGGCGCCCGTGCAAATCACTGATTTGTTGGGAAGAAGTGGGCGATAGAAGATTATTCAGCCCGGAGTTGGTAGAGGAGACCACGTCCAAAATAGTTAAAATCAGAAAGAACATTCAGACAGCTTAGAGTAGGCAGAAGAGTTATGCAGATACCCGGAGGAGAGACCTAGCGTTTGAGAAAGGTGACCAGGTGTTTCTTAAGGTCACTCCTTTCAAGGGAATTAGTAGGTTCGGCAGGAGGAAAAAATTAAACCCCCGATTTATTGGACCTTTTAAAATCTTAAATAGGATTGGTACTGCTGCCTACAGACTAGCACTGCCTCCAGAGCTCTCCAGAGTCCACAATGTGTTCCACGTATCCATGCTACGTAAGTACAACCCGGACCCCTCTCATGTCTTGGCTCATGAACCACTTCCACTCCAAGAGGACTTGTCTTATGAAGAAGTACCAGTTGGTATCACGGACCAAAAGAGCAGGATACTCTGCAACTAAGAAATATCATTTGTAAAGGTCGTGTGGCAGAACCACACGCCCAGGGAGGCTACCTGGGGGCTAGAATCAGATTTTAGAGCCCAGTATCCCCATTTGCTCAACCAAGAGTAAGAGGCAAATTTGGGGGACCAAATTTCTTCAAGGGGGGAGAGTTGTAACACCCAAATTATTATTTTTATTTTTGTATTTGAATTTTAGTTTAATTTTTTATATATTTAATTTATAAAATTAAGTTGAATTAAAATCTTCAACTTAATTTAATTTAATTTAATTTAATTTAATGAAAATAAAAATAATAATAATGATAAAATAGGGTAAAATTATTTTTTAGATTTAATTGAAATTGATTTTGGGAAAAAGGGGTAAAAATTTGGATTCTGATGGTGTTTTTGAAAAGAAAAACGAAAACTGGGGGTCAAAACACAATTTGAAAAAGTTGTGCCATGTCAGCAGCCACATCAGCAGCCCAGTCAGCAGGCCCGACCAACCAAGACACACCGCGTGGCAAAGAATGCTGACACGGGACTGGCCACATTGGCGATACGCGTGCGCGCGATCAGACGGCCCAGATTTGTTCCCGCAAGAACGGATGGCCCAGATCAAATGAACACACAGACGGCCTAGATTTCACGCGTACGGACGACCCAGATTCAATCAGGCACAGACGGCCTAGATTTAATCCTAAATAAATCACGATCAGACGGTCCAGATTAAAACTTGATGGACGATTGAGATTAAAAGAGGAAGGGTATAAATAACCCCACCCACACCCGACCACAAAACCCTAGCCGCCAGTGCCTCGCCGGAGAAGAAGAACCAGAGGTCGGAGGAGCCGGCCGCCGCTACCCGCCGCCGCACCGGAGAATTTTCTGACCGCCAATTGAGGTAAATTTTCTCCTCCTGGCTCGTTTTTCGATGCTGAATCCACCTATGGCCAAACCAGAGCCAAACCACCGACTAATTGGCTGAAAAATCCCGCCGAAGTCCAACGGCGCCGCCGCAGCTTTCCTCTATTTTTACCTCCGATGAGGCCCTTTCCGGTCTCTGTTCGATGCAATTTTTATACCACTGTGATCACCGTTCTTTTCTCTACAGGTTGACCGGAGTAAAACATCAAAACGTGACTCACACCGGAGAAGCCGCCGCACCCGAAATCACCGTCGCCTGTAAGTCTCAGTTTTTTGTGATTTTTTGGCCCACCGAGGGCCCTAGGATTGTTTTATCGCAGGAACCAATGCAAGTTTGGCCGAATTCGACTGAAAACGGCCGAAAATGGCCAACCTGAGGCAGATCGCCGCCGCCTGCGGCGGCACCGTCGCCAGAGCACAGCGAAGCCGCCGTGCTGGAATTTCGATATTGGCTGAAAGGGGCTTTAGCTCTGATTTGGAATTTTTTGGGGACACGTGCAGGTACCGGTAGTGCGTTTCAGTTTCTCGGGAAAAATTTAGGGAATTTAGGGACGCCCGTAAGCTCACCGTAGAGCCGATTTCAGACCCCAAAACATGTAAGGATCTCTCACCCTACCTCCTATCACGGCATTAAAGCTTAATAAATAATTAAACGGTATTTTGTGACTTTATAGATATTTTTAATTGATTGAGGTTGCCAATGGAACCCGAATCTGATACATTGTTGGTAAGTTGTTCTTTGATCTATTTTTCAGTATTAAATGCAGTATGATATTTGATGTATTTATTTTATGGTCTCGTATGCATGAATCATAGTTTCTTTTATTATGGTTTGTATTATGGTGAACCCGAAACTGTGTTGCCTTGTTTGGTGTCAATTACTGGTTTACATGTTTGTCTATGATTGAATGATTGAGACCAAGGAAAAGGGCAAAAAGGTTATGCGAATTGATAAATGGATAATGTAGACAGCCTGACTAGATATCCTGGGAGATGGTGGACGGACCGGGTCCGTAGGGAACCTTACCGGGAAGGTGGTCTCTCATACCGGATGGGGTATGGAGACCTTATGTGTTTTGGCGCCCATACCGGACGAGGTATGGGGACGGCCCGTTTCACCCTCATACCGGATGGGGTATTGAGGTTTATGATTTTAGCGCCCATACCGGACGGGGTATGGGGACGGCCCTGGAATCAGGTTATTAATGTTAATGGTTCACGTGTAGCGGGGACCCCCTATGGATCCCCATGGATACTAGTTGGCTGGTAAAAGAGGAAATTTATTGTCTGATTATTGAAGTGCAAGAGTATGACATGTGTTCTATTACAAAGTCGATATGATTTTATGATTGTTATAATGTTATTGTTTTCATATGTTATTTTCATGAATCTCATCGAGGTAAGTGGACAGTAAAGGTTTTTATGTTAATAAATGAGTTTATTATAAATTATGCTCCATTGGTTGTTTTTGTTTTCTACCGACCTTTACTTCTGTGGTAGTGAGATAGTGTGATGTCTTTACTGGGCTAGTGTAGCTCATTCCTTACTTAACCATTTCAGATCAGGAAGATGTGGTTCCCGAGCCCGTTCCGCAGGAAGACGGCGAGTTAGACGCCTAAAGAATTTATAGTTCTATTTATAGTTTTTATTTCGAGTATCTCTTTTAATTAGCTTATTCTTTCATATGTTGAATAGGTTTTTGGTTATTGTGTAAGGGATGTTAATCAAAATTTTTATTACGCTTCCGCATTTAAGATTTTTAATACATACATCTTCATTTAAATTCCGGCGCCGTTACAAAAATGCTTATGAACATTGATTTTATTAGTTTTATAGCTGCCATTATAGTACAAAATGAGTAATTTCAAATAAAATTTACTTTTGAATTTAATCTTTATGCAGAAAAACTCATTAGCCATTTGCTTTGAAAAGTAAGAAGCAATTTTGTTGAGATAATATTAAAAGTTTATCACGCCACAATATATATTTTTTTAATTAATAGTAACAAAAACTCGATCTTCTGGTCTTTTTAATCTAAAAAATTCTCTAACAATTTTTATAGTTTTACAACTTTTTTCAATTTTTAGAATGTGAGTTTTATGGGAATTCAGAATTCTATAGAAGATGGTGAGTGCTATTGGAACAATGAAGGTCAAAAGGAAAAGTGAATTAAAGAAAATGAGATATATGGAAATACCTTTGAATATTTTATGCTAACTATTTTTTAATTTCATAATTCTTGTCTTTTGAAGAATAATTTAATGATAACAGTTAACCAAGTCTACCTTTTTACATTTTTTTACCATCTTGTACATACATATGCATGTAGAGTTATTATCTTGATAATTGATTAAAAATAGATAATCAAGTGTTAAATACTTTAGAATATAAATAAATTTGTCGACCACACGAGTATGACACTATAAATTTTAGTAAAAAATTATATAAACAAAACTTAGAGGATTACAATCACTTAATAATTTTTTATTTCAAATTTGTGATTTAAGAATAAGAAATATGTGACAAAAATTAGCTAATTTTTTAAATTCAAAATTATACATTTTTTATGTACACATATGGTGTGTATAAAAAAAGTGTGTTAAAGTTGAATTTATTTTTTTGATTTTGTCATAATACTATTATGTAAGAGAACTTCATCAAAATCCTAACAAGATATCAAGATTCTTATTAGGTAGAAATTTGTGATATGCAATTGAATTTTTTTTTTTCAAATGCATTTGTTATTTTTTGAGAAACAATAGTTTATTAAACAATAGATACTTTTCCTATTTTTCAAAAGTCTTGGGTTCATGAAAAATGTAATCATTAATTCTTTTTTTTTTGTTAAGTATGAATGCTTGATCAACATGCTAAATTTTTTATTTCATCCCTAAATTCTCATTGTTTATTTTCATTAATTGTATGATTTTTATTAATTAATGTGATACATTTGTTTGTTTCTTTTGAAAAATGTGCTATACTTTACAATAATGTGATTAATTATTTTAATGTAATATTTTAGTTTAAATCATATGTTTATATACTAATATATAAAATTAGGTTAAAATTTAACATCGCATATATGATCTAATTGTTAATTAAAAGTCTAAAATAACTTTTAACATCCTACATTGTGTAATTAAAAAAATATTAATCAATAATGATAACATTTCAAACTGTAAACTAAAAGTTTATATGGTTACAATATTTAGCACCTTGTGGGCCTTTTAAATGATTGTATACTTGTACAAACTTTACTTTGTGATATTAACTTAACTTATTACTAATCTTATAAGTTTAATTAATGTGATACATCTGTACTAAAACAAAACTCAAATTAATTTGATTTGATCTCACAAATATATTGCTGAAGTTAGTTAGATCTATCAACTAGGAAAAAGAAAATAAATCAGCCACTGATGATTGATTTTTTGACACAAATGAGTTCTTAGAGAGTAAAAGAAAGAAGAAAGATGAAAAAAAAATTGTAGAAGTAGCAGAAGCTACTATGTGCAGTGCTAGGAAGAAGAGAGATGATGATCTGCTTTGACAACCACCCTCGTTATAGAAAAGGAGCTAAGGTTTTCTTCTTTTGCTGATTAGGATCATTTTTTCTTGATTTTTGGATTATCCCAAGCCTTTTAGAAAATGTTACTCTTGATTTTTGGCCCCAAATCTTGCCTTGAATAATATTTCTTTTACAGATTTTAAAAGTACATGTTTTAATTTAAATCTGTTGTTGTTCGCGACTCTTAGCCTTATCCAAGGCTAAGTTGTCTGTGACAGGACCCAAGCTTTGCCAAGGCTTGTTTCTGGACTGATGGTTATTTTCATAAAATTTTCCTTTTTTCATGTTGTTTTTCCTTCTTTTATCCTTATATCCCGTACTGGCAATAAGTCATAGAAAATAACTCAGATTAGATAACATACCATCAAGTTTAATAACCCAAAAGTGGGTGACAATGATGTCCTTTTTAGCCACTATCAAACTCCCCCACACTTTTCTTGTGCTTGCCCTCAAGTACTACACAATACACTCCATCAATCCCAATCTCTTAACCTTCAACTCACTTACTCCCAATCATTTCATCACTACCCTCAAGTTGCAAAAATAACCATCAACTAATAATTTGTAGGCTTGAGTTTCATGGAACCATACCAATAAATAACCACTTTGACAACATCCAAATATGACATGAGAGAGTTTTGTAAATTTAGCACACAAAAATTTCTTTGAGGGGAATAGCCAATACCTAGTAGAACAGCCACCAAACACATCCAGATGTAAGGATTCATGCAATTAGTTCATGCCAAAAATAGAAAAGCTTGAGCACCTTTGCTTGCTTGAAATGTGACCAACCTTTTAATGCGAGGGCAAACATTTGTGACGAATGCACCCAGTTAATCAATTAGTCACCAGTTTCAAGTGACTATTAGTGCTACTCATAGTCATTTGACTTGAGAAGTAGATTATTATTCGCGCTCTTTTCTTTTTTTTCCTTTCATTGTGAGTGCATTTTATGCTCCATCTCACACTTTTACTCCAATTATTTTTTAAAGTGATTGTGTTTTATGCTCCCTCTCACTCATCACATATTAGATAATTTGATTTATTCATTAAAACCACACAATTCTGGACAAGTTGTAGCGGAGTTCTAATTAAGTATTGATATTCACCCAAGAATAAGATAAACTTAATTAATTTTTTTTAATAGACAACTCTCAAACAAGTCATGTTCAATATGTAATAAGATAACCATTTATAATGTGAGAAGATTAAAAATAATCTATAGTTCCTAGGAGATGGTTATAAGTGCAATTCAATTTTTAAAATTCTCCATTAGAGTTATTTAAAAATAATATAGATAGTTGTGAAGATTGGAGCAAAAAAATTTGTTTGAGGTGTATGTGTGGTGTGGTAAAAATTAGGCAACGTCTAAATATCTAGAATGAGATGCTGAAAAGAAAAATTAGCTACTTAAGATACAGAATGCAGAATGCAGAATGCCTCTCCCCTACACTTAAACTACACATTGTCCCCAGTGTGATGCAAATAATGAAAAATAAAAAATAAAAATCAAGTTACAGATTAACTTCCCTGGTTACTTGACTTGGAGGTGGGATACATTTGGACACGTCACTTTTTGAGAATCACCAAATGTGTTGCCAGGTGATATAAGCCTTGGACAAGGCTTATATGGGGAATAACACTAGGTTGTATAGGCATGCATTGCTCCATTGAGGTTTAAGTGCCTCAATTTTGAACACCATATCTTGTGGATATGGATTGGCCTCAGTTTAAGATAGTAATTTTTCTTGGGATTCCAGCCTACTCATAGATGCTGTTAATTAGCTCACTTGGGTCTTCAAATTTCGAATGCTTGCTCTTGTTTCCTGTTGAAATTGTTGGGTGTTAGTAGCAATTGATTTAATAATTTTTTCAAGAGACATGCCTTGTTTTGGAGGTATTGGTTCTTTTTATGGAGGCAGTCTTGGTTGATATTGTTGGAAATCTTGTTGCTCTGCTCCATAGCCAAAGTTAGGATGATCCCTCCATTCCCAATTATAAGTGTTGGAAAATTGGTCATATCTTCCTTGCGGCTAGCTAGAGAATCCTCCAATCACATTAACTTAGTGTTGGTCATCATCTTGAAGTGTAGGACACATGTTTGTAGGATGCCAAGGATGCACAAATATTCCATAAACCCTTGTTCGAGGGTTATTACCTATAGCCATATTTTTTTACCAAATGAGTTAGTTCAGAAATTTAGGATTCAAGAGAAAAAATACTTACCTCATTCATCCTCCTTGGGGTGTCTCATGCTAATCCGAATTGCTGTGAGGTGGTAGCCATGATTGCTATCAAATCTCTGGCTTCTCGAGGTGTTTTATTCACTATGGCATCACCACTTGCTCTATTTAACATTCTTCTTTTGTGGCAATAGTCCTTCATAAAGATAATGAATGAAAGATTGTTATGAGATGTCATGTTGTGGCCAACTTGTAAGCAACCACATGAATCTTTCCCAATAATCATGGAGGTTCTCTGACTCTCTTTGTTTGACTCTGCATATTTCTCTCCTTATTCTAAAAGATCTAGAGGCAAGAAAAAATCTGTGTAGAAAACTTTTTACAATATCAGTCTAAGTAGTAATCAAACAAGGAGCTAAATAGGACAATCAATCTTTAGCTGCATCATCCAAAAAAAGGGGAATGCTCTCAATTATATTTGTTCTTTAGAGACTCCTTCCAGCTTCATGCTTGAGCACACAATATGGAATTCCTTAAGATGCTTGTGCAGGTCTTCATTTTTCAATCCTTAAAACTTTTGAAGCAAATGAATCAATCCAAATTTTAGCTCAAACGAAGCTTCTAAGGCTGGATAAGTGATGCAAAGGGGCTGTTAGTTGGTAGGCAGGGGTGTCAGCTCCCTTAAAGTGCCTTCCTTGGCCATCTGCTCTATTTCTAGTTTTGTTTCGATTACGGTACTGCTATTTATAATATCATGTCATGCTGACACGTTCTTCTCTTTAGTTGAGTATGTTTCCTTAAACTTTTTACGATTTTTCACTTTTGGAATCATAAAAAAAGATTCTCCACAATTGGTCGTAGTCATAAAAAGGAACAAAAATTAGTTAATCTCAATTCTTTGACAGCGGTGCCAAAATTTGATAAGTGCCGAATCTACTAAAAATAAATTACTAGCTAACCAATAAAATAATATTGTAGTAGTGGTAAGAAGGGTGAAAACCATAGAAAATTGGAAACCAATTTTCTTTCTTAACCAATGAGTAAAAAGGAAACAAGTGAAATTTTGTAGAATTCAATATACAAAATATAAAATAAACAATTAGTAGAATAATATTAAACAAATTGTTGGTTACAAATTAGAAGCTAAAATAATTATAAAAGAATTCCTAGTCAACGAAATAGCTACCTCAAATAACATAATTAATCATAGATATAAGAGTTTGTTTTACCCAAAATATGGTAAATAAGTTATAGTTGTTGAAAACATTCTGACAACCAATCTTTCCGTATTCCTAAACCAACCAAGAAACATTCGTTAGTTGGTTTTTCGCTGCTAAGCAGTCTTGGGAACATTTACAGGATTTAACTTATCAATGATCTTGAGAGATAAAAGGACCTAATTCAAGTTGTCAAATTCATCCGTGTGAACCAATCAACTAGCCTATTTACATCCTTAGTGCGACATTGATCGCTACTTGGTGCAAGAACCACTCAAACAATTATGGATTTGAGGGGTTTGGCTAGCTGCCTGCGGTTTCTCTTCTCATATGAGGCCTTGTTCAAACTAATTCAAAACAACAAATATATATTGGTATAGGAAGTAAATAAACATCATCCCTGAAATACAACTGAAATTAATTCGATTAAATCTCACAAATATATTGCTGGAGTTTGCTTGATCTATCAACTAGGAAAATAAAAATAAATCAGTCACTCGTGATGGGCTTTGTAACACAAATGATTTCTTGGAGAGTATAAGAAAGAAGAAGAATGAAGAGAAAATTGCAGACATAGCAAAAGATACTATGTGTAGTGTTGGGAAAAAGAGAGATGATGATTCTGCTTTGACAACTGCCTTCTTTATAAAAAAGGATATGGGGAGGAGTTATTCACCAGCTCTATTTCGTGCTCATCAAACTTGTAAAATGGTATCTTGTTAAACTTAATCTTGTATGGATCAGGAACAAACATATCAAGTTCGTTCTTCTAGTGAAGCTCCTAGGGAGATGTGTGACAAAAATTGAGTCATTTAGCTGCAGTAATAATTTTAAATTTATCCATATAGTTAGTAATATATCATAAAGAAAATAACCTAAGAAAAACACATCTACAATTAAAAAGGTGTTGGTATGGATGGCAAAAGGGAAGCCTTACCAAGTAGAAATGAGTGCAACATGGTCTTGGGACCTGTAAGATTTTGTTTGTACAGGTCTTCTTCAGAGCTTCCTTCTTTAAACGTAATGATATGAGATTTAAACTATAGAAAATATTAACATCCAACATCTAGATTTTATATTTGTTCTTGAAGATTAAGAAGAATGAAAAGAAACTTGTTTGTTTTTTCTTTCTTCGAATGAATGGAGGTTAAGTGCGTACTCTTAAGTTTAATCTATACTAAATTACTTGAGAAGTTATGTAGGCTTTGCAAAACCAACTTTTTGTTATACCTCTTTGTTGCACCAGTCAAGAATACTAACTTTAATTGAAGAACAATTGAATTGTGATGGGAGGATAGATGACATACGGTTAAATATTTTATATAGACTATAGAAAATGTAGATTTTATTACAAAATAACTTATAAAATCTTTGAACTTAAAGGAAGAATCTATGGCTATTTAGAAAGCAGTTTCATTTTTTGAAGTCCTAAACTTAAATGAAGAATAAGCGATTTTATTATATTTATGTGATACCTTACTTAATATATATAAAATAATTAAAAACATTAATTTGGTTAATTCCATGGTCACCAACTGTTTTAAATTAAGTTTTGAATTTAAATGCATGAGCTAAAGAAATTATTCGTCATTTATTTTTTTAAAGTTAAATTAACTTATAAAATGTTGATTGTACTTTACAATAATGTGATTAGTTCTTTTAATGCAATATCTCTACTTTAAATTATGTATTTATATACCAATATATAAAGACTGGTAGTAATTAACCATAGAAATATGATCTCATTGTCAATGAAAATTTTAAAATACCCTTTAAGATTCTACTCAAAATATAGTGTAATATAAAAATATAAGTTGATAACGATAATAATATAAAATATATAGAGAAGGTAACCAACTTTCTGTGATATTTCCTCTTCGCATCAATCAAGAGGAATAACTAATTATTAAAGAACAATTACAATGTGAGAAGAGAATAATTGTGTAGGGTTAATTATTTTGTGGAGGCTGTGAAAAATGTAAGCCTTATTTTATACTATAACTTATGAAATCTTTGAACTAAAATAAAGAGTCATAAATTATTTAAAGTAAATAAACTATTGTGTCTATGTAAAATGTTATTTCTTAAATAAAGAATCCATGGCTATTTGGGACTTGATTTTATTATACTTATTAGATATTTTACTTGGTTTATATAAAATTCTTATGAACATTGATTTTATTATTCTATGACTACCATTATAGTACAAAATAAGTCACTTTAAATAAAATTTACTTTTGAATTTAATGTTTTTATGGAAGAACTTATTAGCTATTTACTTTAAAAAGAAAGAAATAATTTTGTGGAGATAATATTAAAAATTTTGATGAGTGCCAAATCAACCAAAAATAAATTCCTAATTAATCAATAAAACAATATTATAGTAGTGGTATGAAGGATCGAATCCACAGAAAATTAAAAACTAATTTTATTTCTTGACTAATGAGTAAAAAGCAAACAAGTGGGGGTTTGTAGAATCCAATACACAAAATATAAAATAAACAATGAGTATAATAATATTAAACAAACTCTTGACTATAAATTTGAAACTAAAACAATTATAAGAAGAATTCATAATCGATGAAATAGTTAGCTCTGGTAACGTAATTGATCATACATGCAAGGGTGCGTTTTAACCAAAATATGGCAAATTAGTTATAGCTGTCGAAAATGTTCGGACAACCAATCCTTCTTTATTCATAAACCAATAAATAAATATTCATTAGTTGGTTCTTCATTGCCAAGCAGTCATAGAAACACCCACAGAATTTAACTTTTCAACGGCTTTGAGAGCTAGAAGGACCTGATTCAAGTTGTCGGATTCATCTGCGTGAACTGGTCAACTAGAATATTTACCTCCTTAGTGTAGCACTGATCACTACTTGATGTCGAAACCATTCAAACAATTACAAATTTGAGAGGTTCAGCTATCTTCTTTTAGTTTCTCATCTCATATGACAGGTCCTATTCAAACGGGTTCAAGACAACAAATATATATAGGTGCAAGAAGTAAATAAATACTAGCTCTAAAATAAACCTCAAATTAATTCGATTAAATCTCACAAATACATTATTGGAGATCGGAAGATCTATTAACTAGGAAAAGAAATATAAATCAACTACTATGGTGGACTTTTTAACACAAATGAGTTCTTAGAGAGTAGTAGAAAGAAGAAAGATGAAAAAAAAATTACAGAAGCAGTAGAAGATGTTGTGTACGACATCGAGAAGAAGAGAGATGATGATTCTGCTTTGACAGTCGCCCTCTTTATATAAAAGGAGATAAGGTTTTTTTCTTTATTTATTAGGATCTTTTTCCATATTTTTAGTTTATCCCAAGCTTTCTAGAGTATGTTCCCCTTTATTTTGGCCCCACATCTTGGCTTGAATGATATCTTTTTTACATATTTAAAAAGCAAACATTTTAATTTAAATCTGCTACTGTGCGTGACTTTTAGCCTTGCTCAAGGCTAAGTTGTCTGAGGCAAGACCCAAGCTTTAGCCAAGACTTGTTTCTGGGCTGAGGATTATTTTCATAAACTCTTCCTCCTTTCATATTATTTTTTCAAGTTTCCTCCTTATGTCATGTACTGCAACAAAACATAGAAAATTACTCCGATTAGATAACATACCATCAAGTTTAACAATCCAAAAGTGGGTGATAATGATGTCCTTTTTAGACACTATCAAACTCCCCCCACACTTATCTTGTGTTTGCCCTCAAAGACTCATAATACACTCCATCAATCCCCATCTCTTCACCTTCAACTCACTTACTCCCAATCATTTCATCACAACCCGCATGTTATAACTCAACTCTCAAGTTGCAAGAATAACCTTCAACTAGTAATTTGTAGGTTTGAGTTTTATAGAACCACACAAATGAATAACCACTTTGACAACATCCAAACACTACATAAAAGAGTTTTGTAAATTTAGCACACAAAAATTTCATTAAGGGGAATAGCCAAGATCTAGTAAAACAACCACCAAACTTTTCTAGATATAAGGATTCATGCAGTTGATCCATGCCATAAACAAAAAAGCTTGAGCACCTTTACTTACGTGAAATGCCATCAACCTTTTGACGTAAGGGTAAACATTTATGATGAATGCACCTGGTTACTTAGTTGATTCACCAGTTTTATGTGGCTACTAGTGCTACTCATAGTCATTTGACTAGAGGACTAGATTATTATTCTTTCTCTCTTTTTTTTTCCTTTCATTGTGTATGCGTTTTATGCTCTATCTCACACTTTTACTTCAACTGTTTTTCAAAGTGAGTGCATTTGTACGCTCTATCTCACTCTCACATACGAGATAATTTGGTTTATTCATTTAAAGCACACAATTACAGATAAGTTGTAGAGGAGTTCTTTCTAAGTATTGATATTCATTCAAAAATAAGAGACAATTAATTAATTTTTTTAATAGGCAACTATCCAACAAGTCATGTTCAATATGTAATCGAAGATAACCATTTATGGTGTGAAAAAATGAAAAGTAGGCTAAAATTCCTAAGAGATGGTTATAAGTGCAAATCAACTTTTGAAATGCCCCATTAGAGTTATTTACAAATAATAGAGATAGTTATGAAGATTAGAGCAAAAAAAATTGTTGGAGGTGTATGTGTGGTGTGGCAAAAATTAAGCAAGGTCTAAATACCTAGAATGAGATGTTAAAAAAAAAAAACCTAGCTACTTAAGATACAGAATACAGAATGCAGAATGCCTCTCCCCTACACTTAAACTACATATTGTCCCTAATGTGATGCAAATAATGAAAATTAAAAATAAAGTCACAGATTAACTCCCCTTGTTATTTGACTTAGAGGTGGGATACATTGGGAAACATCAGTTTTTGAGAAACACCAAATGTGTTGCTAGGTGAGATAAGCCTTAGGTAAGGCCTATGTGGGGAATGACACATGGCCATGTCGAGCATGCATAGAACCACATTTTTCTTGGGATTTCGTTGAGTTCCTTGTGTAGATATGACACAGCCGTGTTTCCCTCATAAAAATGCTTTTGTGGTAGCACACAATCGTGTCTTAAGAGTCTAGTACATGCCTTAGGCAAGGCTTATGTGTAGATTAACACACTGCCGTGTTGGGCAAGCACACAATTGTGTTTCCCTCACAAAAATGTTTTGGTGGTAACACATAGCTGTGTCATATGGACGAGGCATGTCACATGATCTTGTCTCCTGAGCACACGACTGTGTCTTATGGGCCTGACACAAGCCTTGGTCAAGGCTTGTTCAGTTGTTCTAGAGTTTAGCTTTTTCTCCTACTCTAGTACCTGAATTTCCTATCCCCACTTTCTAATCACCATAGAACTCATGTTAACTCAAAGAGAAATGTTATAAATAAATTAAAATCACTAATGCAAATAATAAAAACTAAAAAAGAATGAAGAAAAATGGATGGGTTGCCTCCCATCAAACACTCTTTTTTAATGTCCTAGGATAGACATTGTCAATTTTTAAGCACTCAAATCAGTTTGTCTTCTTATACCCTGCTTAGCTCATTAAAACTTTTCACTAGAAGAGTCTCTTATCCTCCTAATAACACAAAATTTTATATGTTCATGAGGCAGTTTGAGCTCTAGTTTTGGTGTCTGCAAATATAAGGTAAAAGTTCTATGTCAAAACTAGGAAAGTCAACACACAATGCATTACTCCCTTGAGGTTTAAGTGGCTCCAATTCAAACACCACATCTTGTGGATTCTTCTTAGCAACAAGATCCTCTTCATAAAATTTTTAGCCTCAATTTTTTCATCACATTATGCATAAATGGAGGCATATATATATATATATATATATATATAATAGATGGAATTAAAGTTTTAAAGTTTTCTTTGAGATCCACGGGTGACTCTGTAACACCCCAACCCTTTCTTTTTATTTTATGTTTTATTATTGTAATTATTATATGAATATAATTATTATTTATGTAATAATATATTGAATTTAATTTAGTTTAATTTATTTTAATGAAAATAATAATAATAATAATAATAATAATAATAATGGGGTAAAAATTATTTAGAGATTTAATTGAAAATAATTTTGGAAAAAAGGGATGAAAATTTGGATTCTGGGTGTATTTTTGAAAGAAAAATCAAAAATCGGGGGTCAAAATACAATTTAGAAGAATTGTGCCACGTCAGCTGCCCGGTCAGTAGCCCCAGCCAACCAGGACGCGCCAGGTGGCAGAGAAACTAACGCAGGAGGCCACGCGGAAGGGAGTAACATGGGCGATTCGCGTGTGCGCAATCGAACAGCTAAGATCCGTTCCCATGCGCACGGACGACCCAGATCAAAAATGCGCATGGACGGCTCAGATTGCATCGCGCACAGACGACCCAGATTGAATCGCACACGGATGGCCTAGATTGAATCGAGATGAACGACCCAGATTCATTTCCTATTTAATCGTGATCGGACGGTCGAGATTAAATGTGATGGACGCCTCAGATAAAAGCTGATGGTTATAAATAATCTGATCCGCACCCAAATCCCAACCCAAGCCGCCAGAGCCCTAGCCGGAGAAGACAGCCTAGCCACCGGGGAGCCGATCGCCGCCACTTGCCGCCGTATCGGAGCAATTTTTAGCCGCCAAACGAGGTAAAAATTCTACCTTTTTTCAGAATATGATTTTAAACCCACCTATGGCCAAATCGGAGCGAAAGCACTGGCCAATTGGCCGAAAAATGCCGCCGTAGCCCAGCGGTGCCGCTGCGGGGTGTCTCGATTTTTGCCTCCAATGAGGCCCTTCCTTATTCCTGTTCGACGTGATTTTTCTACCTTTGTGATCACCGTTTCCTCCTCTACAGGTTGATCGGAGCAAAACACCCAACCGCGAATGAGCCGGAGGAGCCGCCGCACCGGAGAGCCCCACCGCCACTAAGTTTCAGTTTTTTGTGTTTTTTTGGCCCACCGAGGGTCCTAAGTGTATTTTCTCACAGGAACCGATGCAAGTTTGGCTAAATTTGGCCAAAAATGGCCGAAAACAGCCAATCCGAGGTGGATCGCCACCACTTGCAACGGCGTCGTCGCCGGAGCACGACGGAGCCACCGTGCCGAAATTCTGAAATTGGTCGAGTAGGCCCTGGGTCTGATTTTTGGGTTATTTAGGACATGTGTAGGTACCGTTAAGCGCGTTTCAGTTCCAAAAAAAAAAATTCAGAGAACCCAGGGATCGCCCGTAGGCATAGTGAAAATCTAGTTTTCGGTATCAGATTAGGTAAATACCCCTCACCTTATCTCCTATCATGGAATCGAAGTTTGAATAAATGATAATAATGTATTTTGTACAAATTAAATAGATATGCGTAATTAATTATGGTTGCTAATAGAGCCGGAACCGGCCATATTTCTCTGTCAATTCCTGTTTGATTTATTTTACAGTTTAAATGCATTATGGTATATGGTTTATTTATTCTATAGTTTTGAATGCATGAATCACTGCTTACTTCACTACTATTTGATTTTGGGAATCTAAGATATGCTTGCTTTGTTGGATGCACATTACTTGTTTATGTATTCATGTTTGGGTTGGTAATGGAGACTAAGGAAAAATAGGAAAGGGTTGTGATTTGATAAATGGATAAGATGACAGCCTCACTAGATATCCTGGGAGATGGTGGATGGACCAGGTTCATAGGGAACCCTACTTTGAACTTTGTCTCATACCGGACGGGGTATGGAGACTTTATGGTTTTGGCTCTCATACTGGACGGGGTATGGGGGCGGCCCACTTCACCCTCATATCGGACGGGGTATTAACGTTTATTATTTTGGCGTTCATACCGGACGGGGTATGGGGACGGCCCTGGAATTAAGTTTGCTAAGGGGAATGGTTCACGTGTAGCGGGGACCCCTATGGATCCCCATGGATACTAGTAGGCTGATAAAAAGGGGCAATTGTTGTTTGACGATTTGAATATAAAAGTATGATATGTGCTATGTTACAGATTATATATGAATTCATGATATTTATAATGTTATTGTTTCCATATGTTATTTTTATAAATCTCATTGCGGTAAGTGGACGGAAAATGGTTTGATTATTGATAAATGAATTTGTTTAAATCTACTGCTCCATTGGTTGTTTTAATTTTCTACCAACTTTTACTTCTGTGACGGTGATTAGTGTGATGTCTTTACTGGGCTAGTGTAACTCATTCCTTATTTAACCATTTCAGATTAGGAAGACCTGGTTCCCGAGCCTGATCCACAAGAAGACAGCAAGTAGATGCTAGATAACTTATAGTTTTCTTTATTTTTCTTAATTCTCGTATTTCTTTTAGAGAACTTATTTCGTGATATGTTTAGTACTTTTAAGTTATTTTATAAGGGATATTAATCTTAATCTTTTATTTCGCTTCCGCACTCAGATTATTATATATATTTCCCTTTGAATTTCTGGAATCGTTATAGACTCTGTTATCCAATTGGTATCATTATGAGATTAGGATTTCCATTATTACGAGGGGATAAACACATAGCCAAAACACGCACAATGGTCACAATAGTTCGTCGCTAGGGGACCCAGAACACAACACACACTGCAACCACATCTGGAAGAGTTTTCATTCATCCAAAGATAGGGTTCGCCACACCATTGAATTTTAGCCATACCAATCTTAAACGAGTTAACTCTAAATTTTTGCTTCTTCCAAGTTTTTGTTTTGTTTTCTTTTTCTTCCTATTCTTATTAAGATTGATATTTTTATTTTTTCTAATAGACTAATTATATTCCCTAAAGACTTTGTACACTTTCTTAGTTAACCTTATTCTATATCTCACACTATTCTAATTCACCCAATTTGTCTCTTTTTCATCCTTATAGAACTATTCACTAATTCCCCTTAATCATATACTTTTTGATTTATTGTAATGTATTTAGTTATTAGTTTTTTATTATTTATGTTTTAGTACTTTTATTATTTTTAGTTTTTAGTTTTATTAGTTTTATTTAGAATTCCTAATTTTATTTTAAAAATGTGTATTTTTTTGTGTTCATGATCTTATTGGTAAATATACACTACTATTATTATTCTACTCAAATTATTCAACTTATCATATCATTAGCCATCATACAGTATTTAAAACATATAATATTCGTTCAATAATCAAGCAACAAGCAAATGATAAAGTAAAACATTCAGTACCATCATTTTTTAATTTCTTCCGCTTACTTGATTATCATCAATCCCCTTAATTTTATAAAACTTACTCAAAACTTAATAAGTTTTTTGTTTGAAAACATTTTTTAAAACATGCCAATGTGGCTTTAGGATAACTACTAGATATACTTACAAACTTTAGGGTTAAAGGATTTCAATTTGAGTTCCAAACAACATCCAAATATTAGCATAAACCTGCACAACAACTAAGGTTTCTCGGGTCAGCAGTCAACCTAAGAGTTTCATGCAATCATATTGAAGGCCTATCTCATTTCTACAACTATTCTAGTTACTAAGGCGATCATTCAGTTTAACTTTTCTTTGTTTTGTCTATTTGATTAATTACATAATTTTGTGAATAATACTTTCTTATCATTTTATATTAATCTTGAATTAATTAATTAATAATTTCTTTTTAATTTATTTTATCTATTATTCATTCAATTCTAAAAGAAATCATTACAAATATTCTTTACCTATTTTCTTAAATTATTTTCTTATATCATCTATTCAACTCAAAACAAAATTTATTAATTTGTTTACATATTTATTAAATCAAAATGATTTTCAAAATTTATTCCCCTTAGTATTTTAAATTACCTTTACCTAAGTATTATATATTATGGCTAAATTAATCTACTTATCAATTACTTATCCAATCAAATTTAATTCTTATTAATTATTTATTCAATCAAATTAAATTCTCTTTAATTTTGTATTCAATCAAATTCAACTCTCCTAACTATCATAATTACCTAATTCTTAATTAAATTTTAATTTATTATTCTTCTCCAATATATATACACACTCATACATATGCTTATGTATTTATATACACACAATACATACTCATTTATTATGTACATATTTATATATATATATCCTATTATTTCATTTTTTTTAAAAAAAATTATATTATAAGATACAATTATATAATTATAATTATAAAACTTATAACATAAAAAAAATCTCGCTTCAATATCATTTATATTTATGACATATACATGTATTGTGTTAATCATACTTATCTTTATTAAAACCCATTTCTATATATATAAACTATACCTACATATATTATTATATTAAACACAAATACACCGAGCATACTTATATACATATTTATAGTACACACATTTTCTTATCTAAATTTATTCATTTATCATATTCTTCTACTCCTATAACTTACACCATATTGTAAATTTTATGACTATAATTATAAATTTTATTATTGTTATTTAAATATATATATATACCTTCGTGCATTAGTGTTTATATATATAAATATTTATTAAAACATAAGGATTATACATGCATACAAAATATTATTTTAATCATATAAACCCATACATGCCTTTATTTGTACTTAGTCATATATATATCTATATATTTATATATACATACATGAAAAATATACTTACACAATGTATCAATATATATATACATGTATATATATTCTTTGTTTCCCTTCATACATTTACATCAAATTCATGCAAATAAATATATTTTCACATATTCATTATAGTTTATATATGTATATCTCATATTCTTAATATATATACATATATACACACCATATATATCCTAGATAAATATATATACATATATATATGGATATAACTTAATTTTAATCACTCTCTCACTATACCGAACCCTCACCATCTCTTTATTTAAGTTAAAATTTTTCATTTAAAATGAAGTAAACCTAAATGTATTTATTTAAAATATCATGCATGCCACTCTAAACTATTTAGGAAGAGAATCACGAAAGAAGAAGAAAAAGAACTTATATTTGGACGTTCGGAAGAAGAACTTACGTGAGAGGGGTGGTCACATGGTGGTTAGGCCACCTGCGCTGTCCCCTCTCAAATTTTTTTTCTTCCCTTTGCTGTGCCAATCGTCTCAATGCTCTCTCTCTCTTTTCTTCCCCTCTCTTCTCTCCCTCTCCTCCCTATTCTTCTTTTCTTCTCTTTTTTTTTCCTTTTATTTGGTGGATTGAAAGAGAGAAAAAATGTTTTATTCGGTATTAATATGATGGGGGAAGAAATAAGGAGGATGAGGTGGCTTAATTAGATGATGTGGCAACTTAGGAGTGGGAGGGAATCTTCCCATCCATGTGCATGGTGGCCATATGGCCATCCCTCTCCCATTTCCTAATTGTTTTCCCCATGTTTCAATCTCACATGCACCATCTCTTATTTGATTGGTCCTTTCCATTATCGTGAAATTTTAATTCTAATTTATTTTTTTATTTCTTTCTTTGTTTTTATATTTATTTTACAATATTTAGTTTAATTAATTTACAAAATTTGATATTTTCTAATCAATTTTTAAATTAATTTATTTTCTAACTTTCTTTCTAATTTAATTTTATTACTTTATTGATTTCAATATTCCCTAATTATTATTTTTTAAAATTTATTTTATTTTACTAATTACAAGTTTTAATATCTATATTTTAAAATATTTTTCTAATTTATTTTAATTTTCTAAATAATGTTCTAATTCCCATATAAATTATTTTTAAATTTAATTTATTTTACATATTTTTCTAATTTTCTCTCAAATTTCACAAATAAAATTCAGAGTTTGATTTTCGGGCTATCACAATAATTATAGTATAAAATAATACTTACATTATCCATAGCATACACAAAATAATCAACCTTATACATTTATTATCTTCTCACATTGTAATTGTTCTTCAATAATTAGTTGGTTACCTTCTCTATATATTTTATATTGCTATCATTATCGACTTAGTTTTTATATTACACTATACTTTGAGAAGGATGTTAAAGTGCATTTTAAAAATTTATTAATAATTAGATCATGTTTCTAAAGTTAATTACTAACCAATCTTTATATATTGGTATATAAATACATCATTTAAAGTAGAGATACTGTATTAAAATAACTAATCACATTATTGTAAAGTACAATTGACGTTTTAGTGTAATGTGACTTTTTATCTTAAGCGTGATTATAAACTTCTATTATTATCTCAATAGAATTTTTTTTTAACTTTTAAAAAAATAAATGATGAATAAGTTCTTTAACGCATGGATTAGAATTCAAATGTTAATTTTAATACAGTTGGCGCCCATAGAATTAATAAAATCAATATTTTTAATTATTTTATATATATTAAGTAAGATACCACATAAATATAATAAAATCGCATCTTACATAGCGATGGATTCTTCATTAAAGTTCAAGATTTCAAAAAATAAAACCACCTAAAATAACCATAGATTTTTCATTTAAGTTCAAAGATTTTATAAGTTATAATATAATAAAATTTACATTTTTCATGGCCTATGTAAAAAATTCAACCATATGTCATTTATCCTGCATCACAATTCATTTATTATTTAATTAAACTCAATCTTCTTAATTAATGCAACAAAGAAATATAGTGAAAAGTTAGTTTTCTAAATCATACATAACCTTTCAAGTAATTTAATACAAATTAAACTCAATGGTATGCACTTAACCTCCATTCATTCGAAGAAAGAAAAAACAAACAAGTTTCTTTCCATTCTTCTTAATCTTCACGTATAAATACAAAATCTAGATGTTCGATGTTAATATTTTCTATAGTCTTAATCCTAGGTCATAAGGTTTAAAGGAGGTAGCTTTAGAGAAGGTTTGTACCAGCAAAATCTTATGGGACTCAAGACCATGTTGCACTTATTTCCACTCGGTAAGGCTTCACTTGTGCCATTCAGACCAACATCATTTTCTATTGTAAATGTGTTTTTCTTTGATGGTTTTCTTTATTATAAATTACTGACTAAATGGATAAAAATAAAATTATTACTGCAACTGAATGGCTTCAATTTCCTTCACATATCTCACTAGGAGCTTCACTAGAAGAACGAACTTGATATGTTTGTTCTTGATCCATACAAGATTAAGTTTAACAAGATATCAAGTTACAAGTTTGATGAGCATTAATAAAATTGGTGAAGTTTTTTTTCTAAGAAAAACAATCAATTTGGAAATTTGGCTCTTGTAACTCCTAAGAAAAATGCTCTTAAAATTGCTCATATTGTTGCATATTATTATTGCAAGTTTTTCTATTCCTCAAGAGCATCAAAACAAGTTCGAATATCTGTTTATGAGTCTTACAACAATACTGATCATCTGTTGATTTAAATTTGACATATAATTGTCAATTTACTATTTTTTTAATGAACTATGATAAATGAATCCAATACACTTAGTTTAAGCATATTAGATTGAATTACTAATCGTATATATTACTTTAATATTAGTCATCCCATCAAAAAAAAGATTTTTTTTAAAGAGTGATAAGATGTTATATAACAGAGATAGTTTTTAGTGATGGAAAAGACTTTATAATCAGTTTTTAGTGATGGTAAAGACTTTATAGTCACTTCAATAGAACTTTGAGAAAATATCTTCTACTTATTTTACCATTTATATAGGACATACAAATCTTTTAGGCTAAGATGATCTTTGACCATGCAGCATTCTTTGGTGGTGGATTACTACCAGTCTACTTAATAATTTTATATTGTATCTCTCAAAAAGTATTTAAGTATCTCATTTTTCTAAAACTCAAAAATTTTGAGTATTAAGAAAAAAGTCCAATTCTTTAATAAATGATTATTTTTCAGGAAAGAATATTTGCATATATTTAAAAGAAATTCAATAGCATATCATTAGTTTCTACTAAATCATATTCTTTATTTCATTTAGGAATTTTAATAAAATTCTCTTAAATTATAGGATTATGATAAATCAAAAAATAAATTCAAAGATACCTCACACTTCTTTTAAATATATTTTATATGTACATATTTTACAAATACAAATATGCCTACTTAAATAATATGTAGCATTATTATTAGAGAAGTTTTTTATATAAAAAATGTATATACATATATATATATATCCTCTATTCTCCTTTTGTTCTTCTCTCATTAATTTTAAAGAGTTTTCTTTCTCTTTCCTAAAACCCAAATTCTAAACACAAATTTTCAAGTTAGATCCTCACCCATCATAAAGTAACAAGTAGTTTTGATAAGAGCTTCCAATGCAAGGCCACCATAGAACCTGAAAAAATGGCAACTAGTTAGAGAGCCTTATCATCCACCACCTCCGTGTCCAGAGCCTCTACAGACACTGCTGCCAGCACTATAGGGATTTGTGTACTTCTCGGTGGAAGATGGCACGTGCATCTAGATTCCATTATTACCTTCTCTATGTATTTTATATTGTTATCATAATCGACTTATATTTTTATATTACACTATACTTTGAAAAAGATGTTAAAGGGTATTTCACAATTTTCATTAACAATTAGATCATGTTTCTAAGGTTAAATACTAACCAGTCTTTATATATTGGTATATAAATACATGATTTAAAGTAGAAATATTTTATTAAAATACCTAATTACATTATTGTAAAGTACATTCAACATTTTTGTGTAACGTGGCTTTTTACCTTATGCGTGGTGATAAACTTCTATCATTATCTCAATAGAATTGCCTGTTTTAAATTTTATAAAAATAAATGATGACTAAGTTCTTTAGCGCATATTAAAATTCAGAAGTTAATTTTAATGTAGTTAGTGACCATAAAATTAATAAAATCAATATTTTTTTAAATATTTTATATATATTAAGATATCACATAAATATAATAAAATCGCATCTCAAATAGTGATTGATTCTTCATTTAAGTTCAAGATTTCAAAAAATGAAACCACTTTCCAAATAGCCATAGATTCTTCATTTAAGTTCAAAGATTTTATAAGTTATAGTATAATAAAATCTACATTTCCATGGCTTATATGAAATACTCAACCATATGCCATTTATCCTCCCATCACAATTCAATTATTCTTTAATTAAACTCAGTCTTTTTGACTGATGCAACAAAGAAGTATTAGTGAAAAGTTAGTTTTCCAAAGTCTACATAACCTCTCAAGTTATTAATTATAGATTAAGCTCAAAGGTAAGCACATAACCTCAATTCATTCGAAGAAAATAAAAAATAAGTTTCTTTCCATTCTTCTTAATCTTCAAGCAAAAATACAAAATTTGGATGTTTAATGTTAATATTTTCTAAAATCTAAATCTCAAGTCATAAGGTTTAAAGGAGGAAGCTTTAGAGAAGATCTGTACTGGAAAAATCTTATAAGACCCAATACCATGTTGCATTTATTTTCACTCGGTAAGGCTTCCCTTTTGCCATCCATACCAACACCCTCTTCCATTGTTGATGTGTTTTTCTTGGATTATTTTCTTTATGATAAATTACTGACTATATAGATAAATTTAAAATTATTACTGCAGCTAAATGGCTTCAATTTTCTTCACACCTCTCACTAGGAGCTTCACTAGACGAACAAACTTTATATGCTTGTTCCTAATCTATACAAGATTAAGTTTAACAAGATATCAGGTTACAAGTTTGATGAGAATGAAATAGAGTTGGTGAAGTTTTTTCTAAGGAAAACAATCAACTTGGGAATTTGGTTCTTGTAACTTCTAAGAAAAATTCTCTTAAAATTAATTGTAATGTTGCATATTAATACAAGTTTGACAAGCTCGAATATCTGTTTATGAGCCTCCTAATAATACTAATCATCTATATATTTAAATTTAATATATAATTGTCCATTTACAATTTTTTAACGAAATATGATAAATGAATCCAATACTAATGAGATATTGATGTGAAACGCAAGACCAACAAATGTGATCAGGAACTCACACAATTTCAATTAAAGGCATCAAAGGAATTGATCCTATAGAAACTCTTCCTACTTAACCCACTATCAAGAATAATAGGAACTAAGGTCACTGGAAATGAAATAAATAGAACAAAAATATGCCACAAGATCATACCTTGATAAGTAGATCCACTCCTTACTCAACAAGATGGTAGAAGAATCTCTCTTGAAAAGAAACACTCTTAATATTATTAAGATAATTTCTGAATCCCTTACAATGAAGACTTGGTGGTGTATTTATAGGATAAGCCAAGTAAATAAAAATAAAATAAAATTTCTTAATTTAATTTACATTTACATAGGAAATAAATTAAAAATTAAAAATTAAAGACTAATTTCCTAAGTAAGATAGATTTAGTTTTCCTTTTTGATTCAAAGAGATTGTAGTCAAATTAAGATGGGAGACATATGGAAATAAATTAAAAATTAAAAGCTAATTTCTTAACTAAGTTAAATCTAGTCTTCCCCTTTAATTAAAAGTGATTGTGGTCAAATTAATGGGGAGACATATGGAAATTTAGGGCCGGCCATAAGATCTCCTTTTTAGCTTATTTCTTCCTCCTTTTTTGGATTGGGCCTTCTCTTTATGGTTCATGTCCATGCTCACATCATCCCCTCCCCCTTCAAAAATGATTTGTCCTTGAATCAAACACTTCTTATGCAAGGGTTTCACCAATTCTTTTTTCTTTAAGAAAATATCTTGCAAAACAACATTATTTAATAAAGAAAGTTTGAGGTGAGTTAAGAATTTTTTCTTGAAAGATGTTCTCTTTAGCTCTTGTTCCATATAGTAACATTCTCTTTTCATGTTGCTCAATCCTTTATGTCCTCCGGACTTTATGAATTTTTTGAGTTGCTGAAGTACTTACCTTGTTGGTACTTAACCATCCTTCTTTAAAACAGTGCAAGAACCACCTCTACATAAATTTTTTTACAACCACATGCATTCACACTTACATAATTCATTAAAGGCTACTTTTTTTTTTTTTTTATGTAGAATGTAACCTACATCAGGAATAGATTGGTAGGAATATTTTTTGGATTTTCCCTTGGGGCAATATCGAATCCCTCCATCTTCTATAAACTGTTAATTTTTTTCTACTATCAATTTCTTTTATTGTTCTAAGCTTCAATTCCATGATACATCTAAGCATCTAAATTGTATCTTAGAGTTTAGTGTAATTGATAACACACTACCTCTTCCTCTGTGTGTGGCACTCTTGCTTTTAGTATTGGTGTGGTATTTGTTCTATAGGACTCATTATGATATCTTAAAAAAATATTTTAGAATACTTTGATTCAAGAGGATCTATCCAGCACTCAACTTGAGGGTGGGAGATAGAAAGGTAAAAGGCAAGAGTGTTTGAGAATATTAGAGGATAAAAGTTAAGTGAGTAAAATACGAGAAAACTAGTGAAAAAATCTTTTTTTTTACTAACCTTTTTGCAGGAAATTTTCTTAAAATGTCAAGTGAACATTAAAGCCCTACCAACATAATGCTCTTTATGGAGGTTATGCATGCAAAATTGGCACGTCTTAGTCAAAAGGTAGATAACTTGAGTAGTGATCAAAGTGAAGCAAGACACAAGACCCCTAATATGAGACGGCCTAGAACTCAACATCCTAAAAATAAGGCCAAGTCTTGTAATGATGAGGAGGAAGATAGGGTGGAGAGGAGAGAATAAAGGAGGGATAGTAATATCAGCTCCATCCAGATGAGAATACCATCTTTCAAGTGTAGGAATGATGTTGAAGCATGTTTGGAGTGGGAGAGGAAGGTAGAAATAGTCTTTGATTGGCATAACAACCATGAAAAAAAGAAGATCAAACTAGCAACAGTAGAGTTCACTGATTGTGTGTTATTAAGGTGGGATCAACTACTCCTCATTAGACGGCATAATCACAGATACAGAAAACTGAAGATTGCTAAAAATAAAAAAAATAACTAATGAATCACTTAATTTGAGTAAATTCATTTAATATAAAGAAGATTGTTTATTCCGAACTTACTATAACAAGTTTTCTAAAACAACCTATGAAGACCCATATCCATATCACTTTTCACTTTCACACATAAAAAAATGAGAAACAATAACTTTCATTTCTTACCTGCTTACTGGTACCCTTGGGGGTCCATAGGGGTGTTCCTCCCTACTCGTGAACCCAATATCCAATTTTAACAATTAACCGGTCGTCCCCATACCTCGTCTGGTAATGAGCACCAAACATTCTATTGCCTGGGTTCGATATGAGAGTGAACCATATCTCCCAAACTTTTTCGATAAGGGACTTTTCAGCCTCGTCCGACTGAGATAACGTTCATGGTAGGGTTTCCTATATATTGGGCCCATCTGCCCTTTCCCTAGGTACTTAGTAAGTCTTTTACATAAAGATTATCATAGCAAAAAACAAATAAACTCATACTCATATCTCATATCACATTCACAAACTGATCTTTGAATACCTCCTCAGGTGATAACGGTGCAAGTGTAAAATTCTGACCATTCATATTAAAGGAATAATAATTCCTATAGGCATGATAAGTTACACATTTATCATACTAGCAGGATCTAAGTAGGATGTGACTAGTATGCATGGGCTCAACATCACAACATATTTTATTAGTGTATCGCCCAATAGAGAAAGAAACCAATACCTGTTTAATCACTTTCATCTCTCCACAATAAGTCAACCACTACAACTTATAAGGGTGAGAATGGTGCATGCATGTCAACCTAAATTTATCAAATAGAATAGTGCTAGTCATGTTGGTGCAACTACCCCATTTATAATGAGACTACATACCTTCCTATTTCTAAGGCAACGAGTGTGGAAGATACTCTCTCTATGGTTACTTTCTTCTGACTTAACTTGGACATTCAAAACTCTTTTGATAACCAAAGCTTCTCTATGAGCTTGATATTCAATACTTTCCTCAACATCCTCTAGTGGTGGCATGCTATCATTATCTTTGCTCTCGCAATCACTAGCACTATCAATTCCACCATCATCTCTCAATAACATGATCTTCTTATTTCAACATTGAGAAGCGATATGTTCAGTTCTGAAACACCTAAAGCATTTAATTTTACCATACTTTTGAGATGAGTTAGGTGTCATACCTTTTGTATCAAGTAGTGTGGACTTTTCCTTCTTCTTGTATGTTCGCTTGTTTTATTCTTTCTTAGGCCATTTGGAGTTGTAGGTAGGGGTGACATATGAAGTGCCCCATCTTTTTTACTTGAATTGTCTCTCGATTTTCATGGCCATGTGCACTATATCTTCCACCTCTAAATAGTGCTGTAATTCCACCATGTTAACGATGTCTCTATTGAGACCTCCAAGGAATCTCGTCATGGTTGCTTTTGGATCTTCTTCTATAGTGGCCCTGATCATGGCCATCTCTATCTCCTTGTGATAGTCCTCAACAGACATAGACCCTTGCGTTAAGTGCTGTAACTTTTGATGCATCTCTCTATAATAGTAAGAGGGTACAAACCTTTTTTGCATGATTGGGATTTCTTTCCTTTGTTTCCCTTTTTTTATCTTTTCTTTTCTTTTTTTTTCTCTTCTTTTTTTTTCTTTTTTTTCTCTTCTTTTCTTTTTTTTGGCATAGAAAATAAAATTGCAAGAAAAGTAGATTAAAAAAATAATAATTGGTACTCAACAATTATTTTATCAAGCTAAGAAAGAGACAATTGACGTTATGTCTTGCTTGTAGCGATGTATGAGATAACCTTTTTTTTTTTAAGTAGATGAACAAAAAATAACAAATAAATAAATAGTGCAAGAATTTAAAAGCACAAAAGTAAAAGATAATAAGTTTAGATGGAGCCAAAGCTTTGATACCAAATGATGCGGAACCCAAGACCAACCAACGTGATTAGGAACTCACACAATTTCATTTAAAGGCACAAAAGGAATTGATCCTATAAAAATCCTTTCTATTTAATTTGCTATCAAGAATGATAGAAACTAAGTTCACCGGAAATGAAATAGAAGGAAAAAATGCCACAAGATCGTACCTTGATAAGTAGATCTACTCCTTACTCAACAAGATGGTAGAAGAACCTCTCTTGAAAAGTAACACTCTTAATATTATTGAGATAATTTCTGAATCCCTTACAATAAAGACTTAGTGGCCTATTTATAGGCTAAGCCCAGTAAATAACAAAGAAAACAACATCTCTTAATTTAATTTGTAATTACATAGGAAATAAATTAAAAATTAAAGACTAATTTTCTAAGTAAGATAAATTTAGTCTTTCCTTTTAATTAAAAGAGATTGTGACCAAATTAAAAGGGGAGACATATGGAAATAAATTAAAAATTAAAAGCTAATTTCTTAACTAAGATAAATTTAGTCTTTCTCTTTAATTAAAAGAGATTGTGGTCAAACCGATGGGGAGACATAAAAATTTAGGGCCGACTATAAGATCTCCTTTTTGGCCTATTTCCTCATTTTTCTTTGGATTGGGCCTTCTCTTTATGGTCCATGTCCATGCTCACATCAGATATATTACTTCAATAAGAGTCCTCCCATTAAAAGAAAAAAATATTTTTAAAAAGTGATAAGTTACTATATAACAAAGAGTTTTTAGTGATAGTTAAGACTTTATAGTCACTTCAATAGAACTTTGAGAACATTTCTTCTGTTTGTTTTACCATTTATATAGGATTTACTAATCTCTTAAGTTGAGACAATCTTTGACAATGTACCATTTTTTGGTGGTTTCTTACTACCAATATATTTAATAATTTTATCTTTTCTCTAAAAAAAAATTAATGATCTCATTTTTCTAAAACTCAAGTATTTAGAGTATTAGGAAATACATCAGATTCTGTATTAAACTATTATTTTTAAGGAAATAATATTTGCATATATTTAAAAGAAGGCCAATAGCATATCACTAGTTTCTATTAAATCAGATTTTTTATTTCGTTTAAGGATTTTAGTCAATTTTTTTAATTAATAGGATTATGATAAATCAAAAAGTAAATTCAAGAATATCTCATACTTCTTTTAAATATACTTTATATGTATATATTTTACAAATATAAATATGCCTACTTAAACAATATATAGCATGACTGTTAAAGAATTTTTGAAATAGAAAAATAATATAGACATATACATATGTATATATCCTTTATGGTCCTTTAGTTCCCCTTTAATTAATTCTAAAGATTTTTTTCTCTCTCTCCAAAACTCAAATTCCAAACACAAATTTTTACATCTAATCATCACCCATCATACAACAACGAGCACTTTTGATAAGAGCATCTAATGCATTGCCACCACAAAACCTGAACAAACAACGACTAGTTAGAGAGCCTTGTTGTCCACCACCTCTATGCCCAGAGCCTTTGCAGATGCTGCCGCCAGCACTGTAGGGATTTGTGTACTATGCAGTGGAAGATGACATGTGCATCCAGATTCCAATTAAAAGTGGTGATCAATCTCAAGCTGTTAATCACAAAACATGATCATACAGTCTGGATTTTACTTATAGTCGACATAAAGTCTGAAAGATAAAACTTCTAATCCATGTAATCATTAAGCTAGAGATGATTAAAGGACATTAGGGCTATTTTCTACATATAATAAATGCATCTTTGGCATTGACAGTCTCTAAAGTGACACTCGTCGCATTTAAAGTAGACACAATAGTTTCATTTTGCATTTTGGATCTCTTATACACCTTCTGCAAATTTTATGACTTGCCCTTTCTTCATCAGCAGCACAGTTTATCTTTTAGAAACACATATATTCACATTACTCTACATAACATGTAGACGATTTGCACATCAATATATATATACAACCAAAATAATGATAAAGCTTTAACTCTAACAAGGCTAGTCGGGGCAACTCCACCTTTTATTAGCCAAAACATCAAGGTAGAGTCTGTAATCCCTAATTGTGTAGGGGAAGAAGTATCGATGCTTTTTACACCTATTATAGGTAATGAACTTGCCCAATAGAACTGCTACTTTGCACCAATGAGTCTTGATTTTTTGTTTAGGTTTATAGCAAGCTACTTGTATTTGATTTTGTACTTTTATACAAATTGAAGATCTTGTAAGTATTCCTTCTGCCCATAAAAGTTGTGAGACCAATAAAAAATTTAAAAATTTTTTACTTCTGTACAAAGAGTAGATCTTGTAGGTATTTTTTCTACATATAAAAGTCGTATGACAAATGACAGATACTCAAACAAGTAAATTAAGTCACAGAATTATAAAAGTAATCAGTATCTTAGTAATAGTTTATTTTTTCACAAGACTTAACGTTTAGAAATAGTACACATCTAATTGCTAATTGCATATGCCACCAATCCCACCAAGTTAATATTAATTGATAATTCCATCTTTTATATATATATATTTATATACATCAATTTATGCATAATGTGAGGAAAAAAGTGAGGCTAAAAATTAGTTTTAAGGCTAAAACTTGAGGTAAAAATGAAGAGACAACATGATATGAGGAAAAAAAATGTTGACTGTAAGCTAAGAGGAAGAAAGAACAAATTGATTACTTGAATAGAAAAGCTTCCAAGGAGGATGAATATTTCATTTTTAAGCTTTAATAGACCAAGTGGTGGAATAATTTCTTTTATATATAACTATTTTTTTAAATTTCATACAAGGTCAGTATAAGTTAAAGCTAAATAAAAAAACTTACAAATGAATCACATTAATTAAACTTACAAGATTAGTAATAAGTTAAGTTAATATTAAGTTTGTACGAGTATATAATAATTTAAAGGGTTCAAAAGGTGCTAAATGTTGTGACCATATAAACTTTTAGTTTACGGTTTAAACTGTTTTCATTGTAAACTTATATTTTTTATATTAGATGACGTAGGATGTTAAAAGATATTTAGAAGCTTCATTAACTGTAACAACCAAAAATTTCAAAAATAATATGGCTGTTACTTTTCATTCATGCATATCGAAGTAAGTAATAACATTCATATTTTTCTATAAGGATTGTCATTCTAACAAATAATTCCAACATGCTTTAACTATAACATATTGTAGGGTATTTAAAGATTTTTCCTACTGTACTTGAAAGCTAAGAGATCAAATGGCACTTTTTATATCTGAAAGATTAAATTTATAGAAAAAATAAGTGTCTCTCTATCTTTTGTTCCTTTTAAGGAAAATTTCCTTATTCTGACGGTTCTTCAGCTTGGTCCTGCGCTCACTGTTATGAAATTTATAAAAAAAGGGGTGAGCCACCATTTGCTCAGTAAGAATAGTTTAAGACTCCAATCCAAATATTGAAGATAATATACTGATATGAATCATTATCTTTACCTCTAACTTACCATGCCCTTCACATTCATCTAATTTCCACATCCTACTATAACTACATTGATCCTACTAATCATATGTTTTTGACTTACATATACATCATTTCATTCAAAAGATATCCATAATTTCTCAATCTCAATTGCATAATGTTATCATCACTTTGATTGGACATATCCACACATAAAGTATCTTTCCTTCCCATATATTTCAAATCATCCATGAGGTATCAACTATTGCATAACTGCATTCTCATAAATTACTTTTGCTTTATTCACAATCTCACAAACACAATATCGTATTCATATTAATTACATATATCCACACATAAAATATCATTCCTAAAATAGGTATCACTCATATTCACACAAATAACATCTTTCCTTAAGCACATAGAATATCCTATCTCATGTAGATATTCACATAACAACATATTTTCTTCATTCATCAAAACAACCAATCACATATGCACATAGACTCATTATCATATCACGTAATATCGTTCAGTCATAATCACAGAAGGAGATGATAATTCGCAGTATCAACAAGGACCAAATCATAGCTTTCACAAGTCATAGTTACGGTTATAGTTACGATTTTACGTCATCTCCTAGGGGCATAGTCATAATTACAATTCACATCATTTTTCAGGGACATAATATTAGTAACAGTCATAGTTATAGAGCAATAAGCAGTCCATGAGATAGAGTTCATGATCATTCCATACCGATCTAGAACTTCACATTTACTCACATCACCCCGAAAGGAAATCCTTACAGCTTACCTTGTGTATTCTCTAAGATAGTTTATTATAAATTATAATTTTAAACTCCTTACTTTACTAATTTCATTTAATTATAGTAAGAGACCTATTTCTTTATTTCCAAATGTCTAATTTATTCATTTCAAATCATCAAACTAATTCTCTCTCAAGATAATTTAAGTTGTCAAGGATATCTAAAAAGGTTGATCACATAATTACACTCAATTATTTACTTCATGAAATTATTTATTCACTTCCTAATTCATACTCGTCCCTACTTCGACATTTCCTCATGATAATATTCGCTATCAAACTTAAATTATTTATACCCATTCTATAACGACGTAACTACTTTATTCTTCTTCTTAATCACTAATTCATAATGCACTTTCCTTTTTTATTATTTTTTTATTTTTTTTATAATGTCATAGCTTTTATTGCTATCAATGCTACCTAATATTTATTTTTGTTTACACAACCCATTACGGTTCATTCACAATATGAGTAGGTGATCTATTTGGATGTTTCTTTGGATGTAAATAATTATTAGCTTCAACCTGCTTTATCTATTTTCTAGGCTAGAAGTCCAATAAAATATTCTTCCCCAACCCATCTTAATCATCAGAACTGAATACCCTTTCAACTAAATCAGAAGCCCACTAAGGCTTAGCCCATTTGCTAATATTTTTAATTTTTCTGATTTATTTATGTTTTAATTTATTTTAATATGTGTAACACCTCATTTCATTCTTATTTCCCTTCTTTTCTTTTAGTTTGCCAAACTCTTCCTCTTCCTTCCTAGCCTATTTAAGGTATACCGAATCAGTATTTAAGTTTCTATTACAACTACCCTTTTTTCAAAAAAAAAAATCAAACCCAGAGGCTTACTGGGCTTGGTCTGACCCATATTGCTAGAGCTTTCAAATCCAGGCCTAACGGGTTATAAACCCAACTTGCTACCCGCCCCAAAAAAAAACTCATCTTCTTCCTCTCGATGCCTAGGACATCCATGAAACCTCAATCACTCCTTGTTTCACCGGATTTCAAAGTTATCACACTACACTATCATATACATAATGCTTTCTAAATTTCTCAATATCTTCATTCTCAAATATTCTTAAAATAACGAATCTCTACACAATACCATAATATTCATTCAATCAAAAAATTGATTGACTACATTATTTCAAACTTGGGGATTTAGAGTAATAAACTACTCTTACTTTTCTCTGGATTTTGGGATGAAGACGGCCGTGGTGCAGTGAATCTTTCTTTTATTAGTTATCTACACAAAATGAGCTGACAAACCATTACCTTAGCATTTAGCATAGGACACCGAACTACCTTTGGGTTTAAGATTAAAACTATAGAAGTCATCTAGGGCAAAGAATTTACTTTGGATCAATGTCAGTACACTGCCTAAAGTGAGCTCGCGCGACTACCCCCCCTTTCCTTCCTTCCCTGGCCGTTGGCTCTTAATTATATTAGGGTTTTCTTTTTATTGCTAAAATTTCAAAAAAATCATAGTTATATATATAGACTCTTTAATTAAATTCGAACTGTCCAAATTTGAGGAACAGATCATAGTCGTTGATTATACAACTTTAAATTTATCATCAACTTTTTAATTAAGTCCTTATGGTCTTTTTTTCTTAATTTATTAAAATTTTCAAAATTTCAAATTTATTTAATAAATTTTACCCATCAACTTCATCAATCATAAAGCGTCCATATATGTATAATTTTTTTTTTCATTACAATTCTTCCCCTCTTACATAAATTTGGTCCTCTAAATTTCTATACTATAGCAAACAACTTGGGATACATGGCTTTAAAATCTGATTCTAGTTCCCAAGTAGCTTCGTCCTGTGAGTAATTCTACCATATTACCTTGACAAAGGAAGTTGTTCTTTTGTGAAGAATTATCTCTTGAGGCTCCAGAATACGAATGGGCACCTCCTTATAAGATAAGTCTTCTTGAAGTAAGTGAGGCTTGTAGGATAGAACATGTGAAGGATTAGGATTATACTTGCATAACATTGATACATGAAAGACATTGTGAACTCAAGACAATTCTAGTGGCAATGCTAACTTGTAAGCAAACGCTCTAATTCTTTCCAAAATTTCAAAAGATCTGATGAAATGGGGATTTAACTTTCCTCTCTTTCCAAATTTAGTAACACCTTTTAGAGGAGTAACCCAAGGGAATACATGACTACCTACTTCAAACTCCAGGTCCTTCTTCGAGTGTCTACAGAACTCTTTTCTCAGCTCTGACTATTTGAATATTCTTGATTTTG
Organism: Carica papaya; assembly: GCF_054855325.1. NCBI lineage: Eukaryota > Viridiplantae > Streptophyta > Magnoliopsida > Brassicales > Caricaceae > Carica > Carica papaya. Next base: position 19,161,079 of record NC_142317.1, read on the forward strand.
ATAATCTTTATTGTAGTCTCGTCCACAATATCAAGACCAATTAATTTTCTCTCCCCTACTTCTTCCTAACAGATTGGGGACCAACAAAGTCGACCATACATATAAAAATAAAAGAACTTATAGGTATTGTTTCTAGTCATAAAAGTCGTGGGACAAATGATAGATACTCAACCAAGAAAACTAACCCCTTGGCTACTATTTTAATATGAAAAGTGATTTGTTTTACTTGTAAATGAGATGAGGAAATTCAAAGTTTATTTATTTTTATAATTGTTTCATATATGTAGAGCTCTTATGATTCATCATGAAGAAATGCATTTGACATATTTAATTAAGAGCTAACCATGTAAAATTATAAAACTAATCAGTATCTAAAAAATAGATGATTTTATCACAAGACTTAACATTTGTAATAGTACACATTGAATTGTTAATATGCCACCATTCCTACCTACTTAATATTAATTGATATTTTCATTTTATCTATGTATATATTTATACATACATACATCTATTTTCTTTTAAATAAGAACTTTACAGATTGGATAACTAGAGTAGCAATCATAAATGTTCAAAAAAAGTCCACAACCAATATAGAATGTTATTATTATGAAATTATATTTTCATATTACACTGTACGTTGAGTAGAATGTTAAATGGTATTTCGAAATTTTCATTAACAATTAGATCATGTTTCTAATGTTAATTACTAACCTATTTTTATATATTGGTATATAAATAGAAGATTTACAATTAAAGACTTTACAGTAAAATAACTAATCACATTATTGTAAAGTACAGTAAATCTTTTAGATGAAACAAACAAATGTATCACATTAGTTAACAAAAATCACATAACCAATAAAAAGAAACAATGAGAATAAAGGGATGAAATAAAAAATTTATCGTGTTGATTAAACATTCATAGTTAAAAAAAAAATTAGATCATATTTTTCTTAAACCCAAGACTTTTGAATATTAGAAAAATTACCCAATTTTTAATAGACTATTATTTTTCAAGAAATAACATATTTATTTGAAAACAAGAAAAAAATCCAATTGCATATCACAATTATCTACTAAATCATATTCTTGATATCTTCTAAGGATTTTGATGAAGTTCTCTTATATAATAGTATTATGACGAAATCAAAAGGAGAATAAATAAGCTTTCAAAATAACTAGACTAAAATGGGAAGAAAATAAAACAAAAGAGATTAATAATAATACTTAATTGTTGGGGTTGGGCTAATGGCCTAGAATAGTGAATGACACTGAATAAGGAATTTAATTGTAAAATACTTGTGGGTTAAATGAAATTAAGATATACATCTAAACTACTAATAAATATGGAAAGGAACAACAAAATAAGCAAATTTTGGGAGGTTAAAATTTGAATACAAACCTTGTGGGTTGAAGGTGTAACTATGGAGTTAGGTGGGAAGTGCCAATTTAAATGTTTAAAATTTTAAACAAAGAAAAATGTGTAATAAAAATAAATCTAGAAAGGAAATCATGACGAAAGTGAAATAAATCTTAAACAATACAGTTTTAAAAGTAAACTTCTAAATATAATTAAGAGTAACCGATGTGATCCCAAACATAATAAATACTAAAGAGGAGTATGGTCGTGAGAATGCCCGTGCCCGCGAGAAGTCCTGTAACTGCGAGGAAAACCAATCATGCAGGGAACAGATTTCACCTCTTCCCAAAGAGGAAATCACAAGCAATTCCTCTTTGTTTCCTATTTTGTCTCAAATAGGAAAGTCCAAGAACATACAAGACGGGCTTAGGCAAATAGAAAACCAAATCCAATTGCCCATAAATCCAATTATAAGAAGTCAGGCCAAGAAGTTTCAAAGTACTTCGATGGCAGTCGAATCCACCAAAATAAAATCCAAATTAATCAATAAAACTGAAACATAATAGTGGTAAGAAGGGTGGAATCCACAGGGAGTCAGAAATTGATTTTCTTCTTTAATCAATAATGGAAAATTAAACAAGAGGGGGATTTTATAAGACTAATTACAGAAACATAAAATGAAAAATAAGTAAAATGAAGTTGAGCGAAATCTCAGTTGCAAGTTAAAATCTAAAAAATTATAAAGAGGATTCCTAGTTAATGAAATAGCTTTATTTATTGATCATACATGCAAGGATTAGTTTTATTTAAGGTATGACAAACAAGTTATAGTGGTCAAAAACATTCCAACTACCCATCTTTTCTTATTTTTAAACTAGCCAAGAAACGTTCATTGATTAGCTTTTTCACTATCCAGCAGTCCTGAGAACGTCCATGGGATTTAACTTGCCAATAGTCTTAAAAACTAGAAGAACCTGATTCGAGTTTCTAAATTCATCGACGTGAACTGGTCATTAAGATCACTTACCTCAGTGTGGCACTAATCGCTGCGAAGTATCATAGTCACACAAATAAATATGGATTTAAGAGATTCAACCAACTATTTATAGCATCTAAACACATTCAACCGGCCCTGTCCAAATGAATTCAAAGCGACAAGTATATGTAAACACAATAAGTAAATAAATACCAAGGATTGAGCAAAACATGAATCAAATCAATTAGATCTCACAAATACATCACTAGAGTACACTAAATCTTAACTAGAAAAAATAAATAAATCAGCCACTCATGGTGGACTTTTTAACACGTGAGTTCTTTGAGAGTAAAGAGAAGAAAAAAATTGAAGAAGCAGTAGAAGTTGCTATGTGTGACGTCGGGATGAAGAGAGATGATCCTTCTACTTTGGTAGTTACCCATTTTATAGCCGTTAGGAATCCAAGGTTTCTTTTTTTTTTCTTTATTTCTGAACATGTTCCTTGATTTCAACATATATGTATCTTTCCATGATTATTTCCTCATATTTTTGTCCCTTGGATCACGCCAGGGAGGATATCTCCTTAAATATTCAAAAAGCCTATTTTTTTAAGCGCACTATAGGTGGACGCGCAAGCCTCAAAAAAGGTTTATTTTTATTGTGCACGATCCGTTTAAATTTAAATGTTTCCTTGACCTTGGCTAAGGCTTAGTGAGTCATAACATGGGTCCCATTCTGCTAACTTGGCTGCAAGCCATGCATTCATCTATTGTGAATTTGCATGTTTGAGTGTCTAGTTTGGGCAATCAACTGTGTTAGGGCATCAACTTTCTCATGCAGTTCCCTCAAGGAGCCTCCACGTTGTACAAGGTTCCATCTATCATGTTGATGTGCAGTAGTGTGTGGTCCATAAATTCTTTAAAGTTAGGTAGTTGAGGAGCTGGGTCGACTTGCGCTTGGCACTCGTGCTGCTTGTTGTAGATTCTTCTATCATGTGGCACAAGAGGTCCATGTGGGGTAAAGCAGGCAAGGCCGTCTTTTAATTCCAGGAGGCCCATGTCATCCAAAGACCGAAGATCCAAAAGTGCTTAAGGGCAAGTGATATGTAGGTCCGTCTCATCACCATCGAACTAGGTGGTGAAGGCGACGATTCTAGTGAAGACTGAGCCTAGGATTAATTACTATCGAGAAGGGATAACATTGGCAAATTGTGACATGAATTAATATCCTAGGTTCACCTGGCGTCGCTGGTACATACACAAAATAAAGTATCGCTCTATTTTAGAAATGATGCTTAGTGCGTCCCTACTACTTGAATAAGAATAAGAAAAAAAAATTGTTGAATATATTTCATGCATAGGTATGTAAATAGAGATATTTACACTTTCTGGGGTTATATATAAAGGAGTGGTTGAAGCAGAATTCATAATAGACAGTGGCTGGGTCGAAGTCTTCGTAAAAATATTAGTATGGGAATTCTGCATCCAGTTCAAAGAACATAAATGCATCATTAAATTTAGCAATAGAGAGTTAAAAGTACCTGCCTTGGAGACGATAAGAGATGAGGTTTGGGGTGTGGAGATTGAATTTGGTCAAATTATAAAAGTGGAAGGTGGTATAAAATTCTTGACCAGTTCGATGTAGACAGCGGCATCCACCGCCAAGAAAGTTGGCCCAGCCAATTGCGTAGACTAGATTCAAAACACCCATTTTGATGCTAAGGGTGTCAAGAGTGGGATCTTATACAGATTTACCAGGAACAACGGGTGGTTTTCAGATTTTCTCATATCATTCTTTCTCCTTATTATTTTTGTTGTATATTTATATATTAATGTGCAAATCCACTACATGTTATGCTGAGTAATGTGTATATATGTGTTTCTAAAAGATATACTGTGATGCTGATGAAGAAAGGGCAAGTTGCAAATTTGTAGAGGGTGTACAAGAGATCCAAAATATAGAATGCACTTCTTATGTCTCCTTTGGTTGCTACAAGTGTCGCTTCAAGGATTGTTAGTCCCGCACCTACATTAATTATATGCAAAATGCACACCCCTAATCTCCCCTAATCATTACTTTGGTTAGTGATTATACATATTGGATGTTTTATCTTTTAGACATTATGTCGACTATACATAAAATCCAAACTGCATGATCATTTTTTTTATTAATAGCTTGCAATGTTGACGGTAGCATTTGCAGAGGCTATGGGCATTGGAGGTGGTGGACAACAAGGCTCTCTAACTAGTCGTCATTTGTTCAAGTTCTGTGATGGCCATGCATTGGATGCTTATATCAAAAGTACTTATTATTGTATGATGGGTGATAATTATATTTGAAAATTTGTGTTTAGAATTTAGGTTATGGAGAAGAGAAAGAAAATTTTTTAGAATTAATGAGAGATGAACTAAAGGACAATAGAGGATATACATATATATAAATATAAATATATGTGTATATATGTATGTTCTTTTTCTATATAAAAAACTCTCTAACAATAATGCTATATATTATTTAAGTAGGCATATTTATATTTATAAAATATGTACATATAAAGTATATTTAAAAGAAGTGTGAAGTATCCTTGAATTTATTTTTAATTTATCATAATTTTATTATTTAAGAGAATTTTACTAATTTTATTATTTAAGAGAATTTTAATTTATGATGGGTGATAATTATATTTGAAAATTTGTGTTTAGAATTTAGGTTATGGAGAAGAGAAAGAAAATTTTTTAGAATTAATGAGAGATGAACTAAAGGACAATAGAGGATATACATATATATAAATATAAATATATGTGTATATATGTATGTTCTTTTTCTATATCAAAAATTCTCTAACAATAATGCTATATATTATTTAAGTAGGCATATTTATATTTATAAAATATGTACATATAAAGTATATTTAAAAGAAGTGTGAAGTATCCTTGAATTTATTTTTAATTTATCATAATTTTATTATTTAAGAGAATTTTACTAAAATTCCTAAATGAAATAAAGAATCTAATTTAATATAAACTAATGATATACTATTGGCTTTCTTTTAAATATATGCATATATTGTTTTTTGAAAAATAATGATTTATTAAAAAATTGGATGTTTTTTCTAATACTCAAAATTCTTAGGTTCTAGAAAAATGAGATCATTAAATTTTTTCTTGGAGATAAAAGATAAAATTGTTAAATAAATTGGTAGTAAGCCACCACCAAAGAATGGTACATGGTTAAAGATAGTCTTAGCCTAAAAAATTAGTATATCCTATATAAATGGTAAAACAAGCAAAAGAAATTTTCTTAATGTTCTTTTGAAGTGAGTATAAATTCTCAACTATCACTAAAAACTATCTCTATTACATAACTTCTTACCACTCTTTTAAAAAAAAAATTCTTTTGATGGGAAGAATAATAATGCTCATTAGTAATTCAATCTAATATGATTAAACTAAGCGTATTGGATTCATTTATCATAGTTCGTTAAAAAATAGTAAATGGACAATTATATATAAAATTTAAATCAATAGATTATTAATAATGTTGGAAGGCTCATAAATAGATATTCGAACTTGTTTCGATGCTCTCGATGAATAGAAAAGCTTGCAATAATAATATGCAACATTACAATAAATTTTAAGAGCATTTTTCTTAGGAGTTACAAGAACCAAATTTCCGAGTCGATTGTTTTCCACAAAAAAAACTTCACCAGCTCTATTTCATGTTCCTCAAACTTGTAATATGATATTTTGTTAAACTTAATCTTGTATGGATCAAGAACAAACATATCAAGTTTGTTTTTCTAGTGAAGCTCCTTGTGAGATATGAGAAGAAAATTGAAATCATTTAACTGTAGTAATAATTTTAATTTTATCCATATAGTTAGCTATTTATCATAAAGAAAATCATCCAAGAAAAATACATCTACAATAAAATTAATGGAAAAGGATTTTGGAATGGATGGCACAAATGAAGGCTTACCGAGTGGGAATGAGTGCAACATGGTCTTGGGTCCTGTAAGCTTTTACTGGTATAAATATTCTCCAAAGTTTCCTTCTTTAAACGTTATGACCTGATATTTAGACTGTAAAAAATATTAACATCGAACATCTAAATTTTATATTTGTGCCTGAAGATTATGAAGAGTGGAAAGAAATTTTTTTTTCTTTCTTCGTATGAATGAAGGTTAAGTGCTTACCTTGGAATTTAATCTATAATAAATAACTTGAGAGGTTATGTAGGCTTTGGAAAACTAACTTTTTGGTATACTTCTTTGTTGCACCAGTCAAGAAGACTAAGTTTAATTGAAGAAAAATTGAATTATGTTGGGAGGATAAATGACATACGATTGAGTATTTTATATACGTCGTGGAAAATATAGAGTTTATTACACTATAGCTTATAAAATCTTTGAACTTAAATAAAGAATCTATGATTATCTGGAAAGTGATTTTATTTTTTAAAATATTTAACTTAAATAAATAATCCGTCACTAATTGAGACATGATTTTATTATACTTAATAGATATTTTACTTAATTTATATAAAATACTTATAAACATTGATTTTATTAGTTTTATGGCTGTCAGTATAGTACAAAATGAGTCAATTCAAATAAAATTTCCTTTTAAATTTAATCTTTGTACGGAAGAACTTATAAGCTATTTATTATGAAAAGTAAGAAACAGTTTTATTGAGATATTGCTAAAATTTTATCATGCTGCAATTTTTTTTGAATAAGCAATAAAAACTCGACCTTCTTGTCTTTGTCTTTTTAATCTAAAAATTCCTCTTAACAATATATAGAGTTTTATAATGTTTTCTTCAATTTTTAGAAGATGCGTTTTATGGGAATTGGAAATTCTAGATGAAGATGGTGAGTATTATTGGAACAATGAAGCTCAAAAGGAAAAGTGAAGGTGCCCTGACTGCCTTATAAGAGATAAGCCTTTATTATTAATTTGGTTGTATATGTATATTCATGGGCAAATCCACTACATGTTATACTGAGTAATTTGTGTATGTGTGTTTATAAAAGATAAATTGTAATCTTAAAGAAGAGAGGGCAAGTTGCGAAATTTATAGAGGGTGTACAGGAGATGAAAATGAAGAATACACCTTTTGTGTCTGCTTTGGTTGTTAAAATTGTTGCTTTAGGGATTGTCAATGTCGCATCTGTATTTATTATATGCAGAATGCATAGCCCTAATCTCCTCTAATCGTCACTTTTGCTTAATGATTATCTAGATTAGAAGTTTCCTCTTTTAGATTTTATGTTATCTATATGTTAAATCTAGAATGCATGATCATGTTTTTGATTAACAGCTCAAGCTCGGTCACCACTTTTGATTGGAATCTGGATACACGTGCCATCTTTAACTGCATAGTACATAAATCCCTATATTGCTAGTGGTAGTATCTACAAAGGCTCTGGGTGTAGAGGTGGTGGACGACAAGGCTCTCTAACTAGTCATCATTTATTCAGGTTTTGTGGTGGCCATGTATTGGATGCTCTTACCAAAAGGATGTTGGTATTGATGGCATAAGGTAAGCCTTACCGAGTGAAAACGAGTGCAACATGATCTTAGGTCCCATAAGATTTTGGTGGAACAGATCTTCTCCAAAGCTTCCTCTTTTAAACCTTATGACCTCATATTTAGACTATAAAAAATATTAACATCGAATATTTAGATTTTATATTTGTGCCTGAAGATTAAGAAGAATGGATAGAAATGTATTTTTTTTTTCTTCGAATGAATGGAGGTTAAGTGCGTATCCTTGACTTTAATCTGTAATATATAACTTGAAAGGTTATGTAGGCTTTCGAAAACAAACTTTTCACTATACTTCTTTGTTGCACCAGTCAAGAAGATTTAGTTTAATTGAAGAACAACTGAATTGTAATGGGAGGACAAATGACATACACAGTTGAGTATTTTATATAGGTTGTGGAAAATGTAGATTTTATTATACTATAACTTATAAAATCTTTGAACTTAAATAAATAATCTGTGGATATTTAGAAAGTGATTTCATTTTTTGAAATCTTTAACTTAAATAAAAAATTCACTACTATTTGAGATGCAATTTCATTATATTTATGTGATATCTTACTTAATATATATAAAATAATTAAAAGTATTGATTTAATTAATTCTATAGTTGCCAACTGTATTAAAATTAACTTTGAATTTTAATCCACGCATTAAAGAACTTATTCATCATTTATTCTTTTAAATCTTAAAAAAGAGAATTTTTGTTGAGATAATGATAGAAGTTTATTACCACACATAAGGTAAAAAGCCACATTACACAAAAACATCAACTGTACTTCACAATAATGTGATTAGTTATTTTAATAATATATCTCTACTTTAAATCTTGGATTTATATATCAATATAAAAAGCTTTATTAGTAATTAACCTTAAAAACTTGATCTAATTGTTAGTTAAAATTTTAAAATATCCTTTAATACCCAACTTAAAGTACATTGTAATATAAAAACATGAGTCGATAACGATAACAATATAAAATACATAGAGAAGGTAAATAACTTTCAACGATACTTCTTCTTTATATCAATCAAGAGAACTAACAAATTATTTCAGAATAATTATAATGTGAGAAGGTATAGGATTGATTATTTTATGCAAGCTATGAAAAACATAAGTCTTATTTTATACTATAACTTATGAAATCTTTTAACTCAAATAAAGAATCATAAACTATTTAAAGTAAATAGAGAATTATGGCTTTTAAAATGTGATTTCTTAAAAAAAAATTCATGGCTATTTGCAACGTGATTTTATTATACTTCTTAGATATTTTACTTAATTTATATAAAATAATTAGGAACAATAATTTTTTTAGTTTTATGGCTGCCATTATAGTATAATTTGAGTCATTTCAAATAAAATTTACTTTTTAATTTAATATTTATGCGGAAGAACTCATTAACCATTTATTTTGAAAAGTAAGAAATAAATTTGTTGAGATAATGTTGAAAATTTATCACGCCACAATATATTTTTTGAATTATAAGCAACAAAAACTTGATCTTCTGGTCTTTTTACTCTAAAAAATTTTCTAACAATTGCTTTACATCTTTTTTTTTAATTTTTAGAAGATAATTTTTATGAGAATTTAGAATTCTGGATGAAGATAGTGAGTGCTATTAGAACAATAAAGCTCAAAAGGAAAAGTGAATTAAGAAAAATAAGATAGATGAAATAGCCTTAAATATTTTGTTCTAACTATTTTAAATTTTGTAATTTTTGTCTTTAGAAGACCAATTTTTGTCTTTAGAAGAATATAAATAAATTTTTTGATCATACAAGTGTGATAACATAAATTTTTGTTAAAAAATTATAGCTAGTTATCTCTCAAAATTCTTCTTTTTCATTATTTTCTCATTATCCCCCAAATTTCTTTCCTTTCTTAATTCCTTAATTGTAACCACTTTATATCGCACACTATTATCACATTATCTCAAGTTCGAAAACCATACTCCTCCATCAATTTCCCTTTAATCCATATTTATCCCAAAAATTCACATACTAGAATTTTTCGCAAGTTTTCAGTCAAATCGAAGCATCCGTAACCCCTTAGCGGGTATCCCCGATTCTTGATTTGTCCCAACACAATCATCAATTTAAAGTTATCAAAGTTTCAAATTTTTCTTTGATATTGCACGAGTGACTCTGTTATCCTATTGGTACCATTATGGGATTAGGATTCCCACTATTACAAGGGGATACATGCACAGCCAAAACACACAGAATGGTCATAGTAGTTTGTTGCAAGATGACCTAGAACACAATACATACCTTAACCACGTTTGGAAGAGTTTCCAATCACCCAAGGATAGGGCTTACCACACCATTGAATTTTAGTCATACCAATCTTAAACGGGTTAATTCTAAATTTTCACTTCTTCCAAGGCTTTTTTTGTTTTGTTTTCTTTTTCTTCCTATTTTAGTTAAGAGTGATATTTATATTTTTCCTAATAAACTAATTATACTCTATATCTTACACTATTCTAATTCTCCCAGTTTGTCTTTTTTTCATCCTTATAGAACTATTCACTAACTCCCCTTAATATATACTTTTTCTGTTTATTGTAATATATTTAGTTGTTAGTTTTTCATTATTTATGTTTTAGTGCTTTTATTATATTTATTTTTAGTTTTATTTAGAATTCTTAATTTTATTTAAGAATGTATATTTTGTTGTTGATCTTATTCTATTTGTAAGAGTTATTTTATGTGTTCATGATCTTATTGGTGAATATGCACTACTATTGTTATTCTACCCAGACTATTCAACTCATCATACTATCAACCATCATGCAGTATTTAAAACATACAATATTCCTTCAATAATCAAGCACAAGCAAATGATAAATTAAAACATTCAGTATCACCATTTTTTAATTTCTTCCACTTACTTGATTATCAATCCCGATTCCTTAATTTTATAAACCTTACTCAAAACTTAATTAGGTTTTTATTTGAAAACATTTTTGAAAATATGCTAATGTGGCTTCAGGATAACTACTAGATATACTTACAAACTTTAGAGTTAAAGGATTTCGATTTGAGTTCCAAACACCATCCAAATATTAGCATAAACTTGCACAAAAACTAAGCCTTCTCGGGTCAGCGATGAACCCAAGAGTTTCATTCAATCATATTGAATGCCTATCTCGTTTCTACAACTATTCTAGTTGCGATCATTCGATTTTAACTTTTTTTTGTTTTGTCTATTTGATTGATTACATAATTTTGTGAATAATACTTTCTTATCATTTTATATTAATCTTACTTTAATTAATTAATAATTTCTATTTAATTTATTTTATCTATTATTCATTCAATTCTAAAAGAAATCATTACAAATATTCTTTACCTATTTTCTTAAATTATTTTCTTATATCATCTATTCAACTCAAAACAAAATTTATTAATTTGTTTACATATTTATTAAATCAAAATGATTTCCAAAATTTATTCCTTTTAGTATTTTAAATTACATTTACCTAAATATTATAGATTATGGCTAAATTAATATACTTATCCAATCAAATTTAATTCTTATTAATTATTTATTCAATCAAATTAAATTCTCTTTAATTTCGTATTCAATCAAATTCAACTCTCCTAACTATCATAATTACCTAATTCTTAATTAAATTTTAATTATTTATTCCTCTCCCATATATATACACACACATACATATGCTTATATATTTATATACACACAATACATACCCATTTATTATGTACATATTTATATATATATCATATTATTTCATTGTTTTAAAAAAATTTATGTTATAAGATACAATCATATAATTATAATTATAAAACTTATAAATTTACTTATATATAAAAAATTTTCCTTCAATATCATTTATATTTATGGCATATATATATTGTGTTAATCATACTTATCTTTATTAAAAATCATTTCTATATATATAAACTATACCTACGATAGCTTGAAAATACCTCCGAGTTAATTTCTTATTTTTGATATATTTAATTTACCTTTGCATGTATTAAAATATATAATAAGGTTAAGAACATAGTTTAGAGTCAAACAAAAAAAGGATGGATAAAAATGAAGGAGCTAGAATAAGCATGAAGAAGCATGAGAAAAGGTAGGAATCTTTTAAACAAAGTGGTATAATGAAAAGTGGTAACTATTAGATAAAATGACATAATGAAAAATGACAACTTTTAGATTAAGTGACATGTGAAAAGTGATAACCTTTTAGATGAAATGACATGTAAAAAGACTTTTCAGATAAAACTGCATGTGAAAAGTTGTAACCTTTTAGATGAAGTAGCATGTGAAAAGACTTTTTAGATAAAATGTCATGTAAAGAGTGGTAACCTTTTAAGTGAAGTGACATGATGAAAGGTGACAACTTTTATATGAAATAGTAAGATGAAATGGTGGCAACCTTTCCCTTGTGGCTCCCCACTCCTATAAATAGGGGATAGGAAAAGGGAGGAAAAGACATTCCAGATGAGAGAAAAATAGTGAAAAGCATATAAGTGAAGAAAGAATAGGAAGTACGAAGTGTGTGATTTTTTAGAGTATTTTGTGATTTTAGATAAAAACCTTGGGGAAACTTTGATAAATTTATGAGAGCGAAGAAAGAAGAAGAGAAGAGGAATAAGGCTCACAATCAAAAGGGGTAAGCTTTTCCTTAAGTTTTGGAGTTCAGTTCCTCTTTAATTTTTTAGATTAGTTTTTGAGTATTGTGTTGGATATTTTTAAGTCAAGAAAGTAATCAAAAATCATTCCGAAACTCTGTCAAATTTTTACAAAAAAAGTCATAAATAAAGCTAGAACTCTGCCAGTATTAAGACTACGACTACTAAAGACCTAATGTAAATGGATATTATGGATTCATAACCTATGTAGTTTTGAGATATTTTACGTATTTTCAATATAAAAATGTGTCATGTTTAATTTATCTTCTGTCTTTGCTAAGTAAATTTGTTTAAGTTTTACTTTGATATAAGTGTTATTTTATTTTGTCTTTTCAAAATGTGGTTTTGATATGTGTGCATCACTCATTATGGAAAGAAGTTATTTCAAAAGCACTTGCATTATGGTAGGCTTCAATCTGGCCGTACATAACCGTTTCGTGTTCGGGTGTATTGGCGAAGTGATAAGTGTGTACCGATATATAACCGTTTTGTGTTCAGGTGTATGGAAAAACAGTATGATCTGCATGCCCTAACTGTCCTGTGTTCGGGGGGTAGTAATGTTTCGAGGTACTCATGTATGTCGTTCTATGTTTGGGTACCTCGAGAATCAATGAGAAGTATCTGTGCTTACACATAATGTATAGAAACTGATTGATCCTTCATAATAGCGACGAAGTATACAACATGAATCTTTTTTCTGATTTGTGCTTTCGTCTTCTTATTCGTATATGTTTTGGAAAGATTATATGATATATATTTTGTTGTGTGTAAAAAAACTATATATTACATGTACTATGCTATGATTTCATAATATTACTTATTGGGATATTTTATCTCACTCCTTTATCACCCTCTAAATACTGAAGATACTACTGTAGAGTAACAGGTGATACAGAGGAAATTTCTAAAGTCTAGACTCTAATATTAATGTTACTATTTCATACTTTTGTTAGTAATCTAAGTAAGAAAATTTAGAGCCTCGTACATATGTTTATGTTTTATATTTAAGGGATGTAATGCTTTTGCGACTCTTTTATTATTAATAAAGTTAAGTTATTTTACTTAACTCGAGTCTATATAATTTAAGGAAGTATGCTCCAGTCATTACCCTACAAGGCATGGTGTGGTCCATGACAAGTGGTATCAGAGCACGATTTTAGGACATCCCTTGAATACGAGGCTTAGGGTTACATAAGACTTAGATGGAGTTGTGAAACATAGGAAAATGTCTCTAAATTTGAATTTAATGAATGTAGGAAATGGCAAGGTTATTGAGAGAGCAGGCACATCGGATTTCAGAAGACCGAATCGAGCAGAGTCTAGATAGACTCATGTGTATACTCAAAGGCTTGGCCACAGTGGTAACTCAACAGGTAGTCCATAGCTAAAGTGCTACAAATGGTAATAACACTAGTACTAGTAACACCCAACCGATGGAGGGAAATGATGAAAAACTCATTGAAAGATTTAAGAGAATGAACCCACCATCATTTGCTAGAGCAATCAACCCGATATTAGCCGAACAGTGGATCATGGAGTTGGAGAAGGTATTTGATGTTCTCAACCCCACTTTAGAGCAAATGGTATAATTAGCCATATTCATGTTCAAGGGAGTAGCAGAACACTGGTGGCACCTGAAGAAGGGATCCTTGAGGACACTGCTCATTTGGGAAACATTTGGAGCAACATTCTACAAAAAATATTTCCCTAACTTGGTCGAGAATAGAAGCAAATAGAGTTCTTAGAATTAAAGTAAGGGAATATGAGGATAATAGAATATGCGGAAAAGTTTATAGAGCTGGATCGATTTGCACCCAACTTAGTAGCAGATGGAAGTCTAAGAGCCAAGAAGTTTCAGAGAGGCCTCTGTAAGGAGATCTGGGATAAAATCTCATTTATGAAGACTAATGACTACTAAGAAGCGCTAGAACAGGCCTAGATTGTAGAAGAGGCTATAAAACTAGTGCCACAATAGATCCAATGGGTTTGACCATTCATACCAAATAATAAGAGAAAGGTCTATGAGCCACAACAACTTGATAAAAGGCCAAAAACGGATCTCTTAGTCCCAGCACAAGGGCCAGAATAGATATGCCCCCATTGTAGAAAGAACTATGGTAGCAGACTCTACTACAAGTTGATAAATTGATGCTTTAGATGTGGTAGTACTCAACATCGGATCAAAGAGTGTCCTATCAATAAAGAGCAGACCATACCAATAACTCAAGAAAGAGCGTAGGCCATTATAGAGCGAGACGCTCAATCCTCTCAGGATGTAATCCAAGGTATGCTCACTATCTCTAGTACCCTGGCTAAAGTTTTAATAGACCTAGGATCTACACACTCTTTTCCATCACATGAGTTTTCTCAGCATTTGAATATTGAATGCTAAAAGTTTAAAAAATAAGAAATAGTTTTGTTGAGATAATACTAAAGGTTTATGACGCTACAATATATATTTTGTATTATAAGCAACAAAAACTTGACCTTATGATCTTTTTAATCCAAAGAACCTTCTAACAATTTATGTAGTTTTACAACTTTTTTTCAATTTTTAGAAGATGTGTTTTATGAGACTTGGGAATTCTGGATGAAGATGGTGAGTGTTCTTGGAATAATGAAGCACAAAATGAAAAGTGAATGAAGGAAAATGAGATAGATGAAATAGTTTTGAATATTTTCTACTAACTATTTTTTAATTTTATAATTTTTGTTATTTGAAGACAAATTTAATGATAACGGTTAATCAAGTCTATTCCCTTCACATTTCTTTACCATACTGTACATATATATGTATGTATAGTTATTACCTTGATAATTGATTAAAATTTGATAATTAAGTATTGAGTGCTTCAGAGTATAAATAAATTTGTCGACCATACAAGTATAATACCAAAAATTTTTGCTAAAAAATTATAGAAACAAAACTTAGAGGATCTCAATCACTTAATAATTTTTTATTTCAAAGTATTTATTTAAGAATAAAAAATACGTAACAAAAATTAGCTAATTTTTTAAAATTCAAAGCTATAGATGTTTTTTTTTTTTTTTAAGTACACATATGGGGTATATAAAAAAAGTATGTTGTAAAGTTGAATTTTTTGATTTTTTTTATAGTACTATTATATAAGAGAACTTAATCAAAATTCTTACAAGATATCAAAATTCAGATTATGTAGAAATTTGTGATATGCAACTGAATTTTGTTTTTGTCTTCAAATGCATTTGTTTTTTTTATGAGAAACAATAGCTTATTAAATAACTGGATATTTTTTCAAATATTTAAAATTATTTGCTTCATGAAAAATGTTATCATTAATTTTTTCTTTTTTAAGTATGAATTCTTGATCAAGATACTAAATTTTTTATTTCATCCCTAAACTCTCATTGTTTTTGTCATAGATTGCATTGTTTTTATTAGTTAATGTGGTATATTTGTTTGTTCTCTCTTCCTCTTAGTTCACAATCAATATTTTTTTCCTCACATTTTGTTGTCTCTTCATTTTCTCCTCACTTTTTAGACTTAAAACTAAATTTTAGTCTCAATATTTTCCTCACATTATGTATCAATGGATATATATAAATATATATATATATATAAAAGATGAAATTATCAATTAATATTAAGCAACTGGGATTGGTGGCATAAAGCTGCAATTATCAATTCAATGTGCATTATTCTAAAATGTTCAGTCTTATGACAAAATAAATTGCTATTAAGATACTGATTACTTTTATAACTTTGTGACTTAGTTTACTTGTTTGAGTATTTGTCATTTTTCACACGACTTTTATAGGTATAAGGAATACGTACAAGATCTCCTATATGTATATAAGTAAAAAATCATTCAATTTTTCATTTGTCCTACAATTTTTATGGGCAGAAGGAATACCTACAAGATCTTCTATTTGTATAGAAGTACAAATCAAATACTACAAGCTTTCTATAAGCTTAAATAATATATCAAGGCTCATTGGTGGAAAGCAGCAGTTCCATCAGGGCGAGTTCTTTACCTACACAAGGTGTAAAAAGGACCTACGATTTTGCCTCTGAACTACTAGGGATTACAGGCTCTACCATGATGCTTTACTTAATAAAAGGTGGAGGTGCCTATGAGAGGTAAATCTTTATCATTATTTTAGTTTAATATGTATATATTTATGTCCAAATCCACTACATGTTATACAGAGTAATGTGTATATATGCATTTCTAAAAGATAAACTATGATGCTGATTAAGAAAAGGCAAGTCGCAAAACTAGTAGAGGGTGTACAAGAGATCCAAAATGCAGAATGCACCTCTTGTGTCTCCTCTAGTTGCTACGAGTGTCATTTTAGAGACTGTCAGTACTGCACCTGCATTTATTATATGTAGAATGCACAGCCCTAATCTCCCCTAATAATTAATTTGGCTTAATGATTACGCAGATTAGATGAAACTCAGACTTTATCTCAACTATACGTAAACTCCAGACTGCATTATCATATTCTTTTTTGTTAATGGCCCGAGTTTAATCACCACTTTTAATTGGAATCTGAATGCATGTGTCGTCTTCTACCACGTATTACACAAATCCCCACAGTGCTAGCAGCAGCATCTACAGAGGCTTTGGGCATGGAGGTGGTGGACGACAAGGCTCTCTAACTAGTCATCATTTATTCAGGTTCTGTGGTGTCTGTGCATTGGATGCTCTTACCAAAAGTGCTTGTTGATGTATGATGGGTGATAATTAACTAAAAATGTGTACGGTTGACTATTTTGTGCAGGCTGTGAAAAACGTAAGTCTTATTTTATACTATAATTATGAAATCTTTGAACTCAAATAAAGAATCAGAAACTATTTAAAGCAAATAAAGAATTGTGACCATTTAAAATATAATTTCTTAAATAAATATACATGACCATTTGGGACGTCATTTTATTATACTTATTAGATATTTTACTTAATATATATAAAATGCTTATGAACATTGATTTTATTAGTTCTATGGCTACTATTATAGTACAAAATTAGTCCCTTCAACTAAAATTCATTTTTGAATTTAATATTTGTGCAGAAGAACTTATTAGCCATTTACTTTGGAAAGTAAGAAACAATTTTGTTGAGATATGTTAAAAGTTTATCATGTTGCACTATATTTTTTTGAATTATAAGCAACAACAACTCAACCTTCTGATCTTTTTAATCTAAAAAACCCTCTTCCAATATATATAGTTTTACAACTTTTTTTTCAATTTTTTACGGGAATTGAGAATTATGGATGAAGATGCTGAGTTTTATTGGAACAATAAAGCTCAAAAGGGAAAGTGAAGGAAGGAAAATGAGATAGATGGAATACCATTTAATATTTTTTGCAAACTATTTTTTAATTTCGTAATTTTTGTCTTTAGAAGACCAATTTAATAATAACAGTTAACGAAGTCTACCCTATTCATATTTCTTTACCATACTGTACAAACATATGTATGTAGATTCTAATTTGGTAAAAAAAATTGATATGTAACCCAATTTTTTTGGTTTTCAAATGCATTTGTTATTATCTGAGAAATAAAAGTTTATTAAACAACTAGATTTTTTTTCTAATATTCAAAAGTCTTGCTTCATGAAAAATGTGATCATTAATTCTTTTTTTTTTAGTATGAATGCTTGATTAACATGCAAAATCTTTTTTTTCATCCCTTAATTCTCATTGATTCTTTTCATTGATTGCGTGGTTTTTATTAATTAATGTAATGCATTTGTTTGTTTCTTTCGAAAAATTTACTATACTTTACAATAATGCGATTAACTATTTTAATGAGAGCTTTTAATTTAAATCATATATTTATATACCAATATATAAAAAAACTGGTTGAAATTTAACATAAAAAATATGATCTAATTGTTAATGAAAATTCTAAAATACCTTAAAACATACATCATAGTATAATATAAAAAATATATAGTCGATAATGATAACATTTTAAACTATAAACTAAAGGTTTATATGGTCATAACATTTAATACCTTGTGAGCTTTTTAAATGATTGTATACTCGTATAAACTTTACTTTTTAATATTAATTTGACGTATTACTGATATTATAAGTTTAATTAATGTAATATATTTATAAATTTTTTGAGTTAGCTTTAACTTATTACTGACATTGTACGAAATTTTAAAAGATAATTATATATAAAATAATTATTCCAACACATGATATATTAGATCTTTAAAATAAAAAATTTATCCTCCTTGAAAGCTTTTTTATTCAAGTAGTCAATTTTTTCTCTCTTCCTCTTAGCTCATAGTCAACTTTTTGTTTCCTCACATTATGTTATCTCTTCATTGTCACCTAAATTTTTAGCCTCAAAATTTCCTCACATTATGTATAAATGGATGCATATAAATATATATATAAAACATGGAATTATCAACTAATATTAAATAGGTGGGATTGGTGGCATAAAGATGCAATTAGCAATTCAATGTGTACTATTCCAAAACATCACGTTTTATGATAAAGTAAACTACTATTAAGATACTGATAACTTTTATAACTTTGTGACTTAGTTTACTTAATTGAGTATTTATCATTTGTTAGACGACTTTTATAGGTAGAAGGAATACTCACAAGATCTTCTATTTATATAAGAGTAAAGAATTATTCAAGTTTTCATTTGTCCCATGACTTTTATGGGAATACGTACAAGATCTCCTATTTGTATAGAAGCACAAAATTAAATACTACAACTTGCTGTAGACCTAAACAAGAGATCAAAGCTAATTGGAAAAAAGCAATAGTTCCATCGGGGGGAGTTCATTACCTACACAAGGTGTAAAAAGGACCAACGCTTTCACCTCCGTACAACTAGAATTACAAGCTCTACCATGATGCTTTGGCTAATAAAAAGTGGAGGTCCCCTAACTGGCCCTATGAGAGGTAAACCTTTATCATTATTTGGGTTGTATATATATTTATTTATGTGCAAATCCACTACATGTTATGTTCGGTAATGTGTCTATATGTGTTTCTATAAGATAAACTATGATGCTGATGAAGAAAGGGTAAGTCGCAAAACTCCCAGAGGGTGTACAAGAGATACAAATTGCAGAATGCAATCATGTGTTTGCTTTGGTTGCTACAAATGTCGCTTTAGAGACTGTCAATGCCACAACTATATTTATTTTATGCAAAATGCACAGCTATAATGTCCTCGTCTTCACTCTAGCTTAATGATTATGGAGATTAGAAGTTTCATCTTCCATCACCACTTTCAATTAGAATCTGGATGCATGCACCATCTTCCATCACGTAGTACATAAATCCCTACAGTGCTGGCGGCAGCATCTGCAGAGGCTCTGGGCGTGGAGGTGGTTGACGATAAGGCTCTTTAACTAGTCATTGTTTATTCAGGTTCTGTGGTAGCCATGCATTAAAAGCTTTTATCAAAAGTGTTTATTGCTTTATGATGGGTGATGATTCGACTTGAAAATTTATGTTTCGAATTTGGGTTTTGGAGAAGAGAAAGAAAACTCTTTGAAATTAATGAGAGAAGAACTAAAGGACAACAGAGGATATATATGTGTATTTATGTATATATGTATAGTCTTTTTTTATCGCAAAATTCTCTAATAATAATGTTACATATTGTTTAAGTAGACATATTTTAATTTGTAAAGTATGTACATATAAAATATATTTAATAGAAGTGTGAGGTATCTTTGAATTTATTTTTTGATTGATCATAAACCTATTATTTAAGAGAATTTTACTAAAATCCCCAAATGAAATAAAAAATCTAATTTAGTAAAAACTAGTGATATGTTATTGGCTTTCTTTTAAATATATACAAATATTATTTCTTGAAAAATAATAGTTTATTAAAGAATTGGATGTTTTTCTTAATACTCAAAATTCTTAGCTTCTATAAAAATGAGATCATTAACTTTTTTTTTTTAGAAATAAAATATAAAATTATTAAATAGAATTGTAGTAAGCCACCACCAAAGAATTGTGCCTGGTCAATGATTGTCTCAGCCTAAAAAATTAGTGTATCCTATATAAATGGTAAAATAATTAGAAAAAATTTTCTTAAAGTTCTATTGAAGTGACTATAAAATCTTAACTATCACCAAAAAATATCTCTATTATATAACATCTAATCACCTTTTAAAAAAATCTTTTTTTTTGTTGGGATGACTAATATTATAGTATTATATCTCATTAGTAATTCAACGTAATATGTTTAAACTAAGTGCATTGGATTCATTTATCATAGTTCCTTAAAAAAATAGTAAATGCACAATTATACGTCAATTTTAAATCAACAGATGATCAGTATTTTTGGACTGCTCATAAACAGATATTCAAGTTTGTCTCGATGGTCTCGAGGAAAAAAAAGGCTTGTAATAATAATATGCAACATTACAATAAATTTTAAGAGCATTTTTCTTAGGAGTTACAAGAACAAAATTTCCAAATTGATTGTTTTCCTCATAAAAAACTTCACCAGCTCTATTTCATTCTCATCAAACTTGTTGCCTTAAACTTAACCTTGTATGGATCAGGAACAAACATATCAAGTTCGTTCTTCTTGTGAAGCTCCTAGTGAGATGTATAAAGGAAATTGAAGCCATTCAGCTGCAATAATAATTTTAATTTTATCCATATAATTAGTCATCTTATCCTGATCCTCGTGAAACAAATCCAAACACGCATCAAGAGGCAAATCTTCATTATAATTTGGGAAATTAGATTAGGGACAAATAACTCGATAAGACCAGCACTAATATTTACACAAAAAATATTTTAAAAACAAGTAAATGCAGCTTATAAAATTACAGTTTAATTTATACCAATTTCAGTACTTTCATCAATCATTCAATGATCTCAGTTATCACTATTAGATTAATAGTGCGCTCAATACCGTACTTGATCATCCAACACACACACATAAGTTTGAACTTACATTTGAAGTTTTAGTATAAAATTTTATTATTTTAATAATTATAATCCTACTGCATGTAGATGCCTAAATCAATACCAATGAGACAGTGAGGACACCACTGCCACTAAGAAAAGAGAATTACAGTTATATTAGTAAATGCTAAACAGTAAATAGTTCAGTATCCACCCAATCTAAGGGTAGGGTTCTTATCAGTAAACAGTAAGCAATGATAACAGTCATAACATTAATTCCTGTAATACTCCTCTTGAGTACTAAATAAACTTATTTACTAAATATTTTAGTTATTAAATTTTTTATTAGTTTTCTTTTATTCTTTCTTAATTATTCATCTAGACTCCTTTTATCCATAATTCCCTTAATTAACTTCTTTTCTCTAGAGCTTTATTTATTTTATTTTATTTTAATAATTTATTTCTTTTATTTGTTTTTATTATTTATATATATATGTTTTAATTCGGTTTTGATAATTTACTTCTTTTATTTACTTTATTCTACTTTTCTTGACTGAATTTTTTAATGATTTTAAAACTGGCATATTTCATTCATTTTCTAAATTTAATTTATTTTAAAATTCTTTTTTTTTCCAATTTTACTCTATGCAAAAAACTAACCTACAAGGAGATATATAAGTATATTTCTTTTCTAAACCCATACCTTCCTTGTTTGTTTATGTTTTTCCATCTTACCATCCTTCAATAAATAGTTTATCAAATACAAGTCTATGAAAAAATCCATCTAATTTAGAGATTTTAAACCAAATAAACTCATGGTACACACACACACACATTTATTCAATCATAAAATCGGAACAGAGATCATATTTAAAAACTAAATTTATTCATAATTAAAAACTAAATTTTTCTTTTCTTAATACCATAATTATAACCACTTTATATCGCACACTATTATCACATCATCTCAAGTTCCAAAACCATACTCATATAGCAGTTTCCCTCTAATCCATATTTATTCCAAAAATTCACATACTAGAGTTTTTCGCAAGTTTCTGGTCAAATCGAGACATCTGTAACCCCTCAGTGGGTATGCCCGATTCTCGATTTGCCCCAATACAATCATTAAGTTAAAGTTATTAAAATTTTAAAGTTTTCTTTGAGATTGCACGGGTGACTCTGTTATCCAATTGGCGGATTAGGATTCCCACTATTACAAAGGGATACACACACAGCCAAAACACACACAAGGGTCATAGCAGTTCGTCGCCAAGTGACCCAGAACACAACACACACCTCAATCACATCTAGAAGAGTTTCCATCCACCCAAGGATAGGGTTCACCACACCATTGAATTTTAGCCATACCAATCTTAAACTGGTTAACTATAAATTTTTTATTCTTCCAAGTTTTTGTTTTGTTTTCCTTTTCTTCCTATTCTAGTTAAGATTAATTTTTTTATTTTTTCTAACAGACTAATTATATTCCCTAGAGACTTTCTTAGTTAATACTCTATATCTCACAATATGAGTAGGTAATCTGTTTTGATGTTTCTTTGGACGTAAATAATTATTAGCTTCAACCTGCTTTAATCTATTTTCTAGGCTAGAAGTCCAATAAAATATTCCTCCCCAACACATCTTAATCATCATAATTGAATATCCTTCCAACTAAACCAGAAGCCTACTAAGGCTTAGCCCATTCAGTAATATTTTTAATTCTTCTAATTTATTTCTATTTTAATTTATTTTAATATGTGTAACACCCCATTTCATTCTTATTTCCTTTATTTTCTTCTATTTTGCCCAACTCTTCATTCCTAGCCTATTTAAGGTATACCCAATCAGTATTTAAGTTTCTATTAAAACTACCCTTTTTAAAAAAAAACAATCAAACCTAGAGACTTATTGAGTTAGTCTAACCTAAATTGCTGGAGCTTTCAGATATGGGCCTAACGAGTTGTAAACCCAACCTGCTACCCGCCCCAAAAAAAAAACTCATCTTCTTCCTCTCGACGCCTGGGACATCCATGAAACCTCAATCACTCCTTGTTTCACCAGATTTCAAACTTATCACTCTACATCGTCATATATATAATGCTTTCAAAATTTTTCAATATCTTCATTCTCAAATATTCTTAAAATAACTAATCTCTACACAATACCATAATATTCGTTCAATCAAAAAATCAAATCTCTACATTATTTCAAATTTGGGTTTTAAAAGTAATAAATTACTCTTACTTTTCCCTAGATTTTGGGATGAATCTTTTTTTTATCGATTATTTGCATAAAATGAGCTAACAAACTTTATGTCACCTCAGCATTTAGCCTAGGACACCGAACTACCTTCAGGTTTAAGATTAGAATTAATAGAGGTCATCTAAGTTAAAGAATTTACCTTTGGATAGCCGCCGGTACAATGCCCAAAGTGAGCTTACGCAACTACCCCCCTTCCTTCCTTCCTTGGCCATAAGCTCTTAAGTCTCTTAAGGGTTTTTTTGTTGCTAAAATTTTGAGAAACATTTGTTATATTTATAGCCGCTCTAATTAAATTCGAATCATCGAAATTTGAGAAATAGATCATGATCGTTGATTATACAACTTTAAATTTATCAGCAACTTTTCAATATATCATTATGGTCCTTTTTTCTTAATTTATTAAAATTTCAAAAATTTCAAATTTATTTAACAAATTTTACCCATCAACTTCATCAATCATAAAACATCTATATATATATAATTTTTTTTTGGTCATTATAATTCTTCCCCCTATAGTACACCAAACAACTTGAGATACATGGCTTTAAAATCTGATTCTAGTTCCCAAGTAGCTTCGCACTTTGAGTAATTCTGCCATAGTACCTTGACAAAGAAAATAGTTCTTTTGTGAAGCATTCTCTCTTGAGGCTCCATAATACGAACATGCACTTCCTCATAAGATAAGTATTCTTGAAGTGAGTGAGGCTTGTAGGATAGAACATGTGAAGGATCAAGATTATACTTGCATAACATCGATACATGAAAGATGTTATGAAGTCAAGATAATTTCGGTGGCAATGCTAATGTAATACTCTGCCTATCACTGTGCTAAAATAATTTGAAAACTCTATTTATTTGGGTCGTTAGCTGCCTTAAACTTAAATTAATTTATACTGTTTAACATTTCTCAAGATTCATGATCTTGATCTATTTTTATTTATTTATTTATTATTTTTAATTTTATGTTATCTTAAAATATTTTAAATTATTTTATTTTATTTCTAAGGAAAAATTTAGAAAAAAATAAGAAAACAGCAAAACGAGAGAAAATTTGCTCGTGGGAAAAATCCCACAAGAAAGCAGTTTGCCCGTGCGGGTGCTAGGAACTGTGTGCGCGTGCATGCGCACACAGTGACCGCGGGTGCTGGGCACAACGCGCATGTCCACTCCACACGCTAACACGCATGGGATGTACGTATAACGCACATGTCCCCTCCGCATACAGGCACGCACGGGACGTGCACACAGCATACACGTCCCCCCTGCGCGGAGGCGCAGGGTTAGGACCTGCGTGTGCATCCTGTCACATATAGGCAGGCCGTCCACGCATCACTCCATGCACAAATTGGTGTCGGACAGTGTGTGCGCACTGTTTGTGCAGCAGGCTTGCACGGACAGGCCCTGTGCACTTGGGGCCTGCGCGCACGGTGCCTAGTGCGCTAAGGCCCTGTGCGTGCAGCGACAGGCCTGTGCGCCTGCAAGCTAGCCTGCAGTATGCCGACCGAGCACTACCACCTCAGGTTGTGCACCACTGCTACTTTGGGCGGTGCACTATCGCCAGTGGTGGAGGAAAATTTTCTCCCTTGTTTTTTATGCCAAGAATCTTTTTCTCATCTCTCTTCACCGGATTTCACCACTTGGCACGAATCAAACAGTTTCAAAATTTTATAAATTTTCCTTCCCTTTTTCTTCCTCTCGACACTTCCATTTCTTTTATTTTTCAAAGGTTTAAAGAGAGAGAGAGAGAGATAGTAAAATAGTGAGAGAAGAAAAGAAAGAAAGAAAAACGGTGAAGAAGAAAACATTAAGGTTTTGGTAAAGAATCTAATATTACTTTTGACGTCCTAAGGAGTATTTTTAATAAATAAATTTAATATGATTGTTATTTTTTTCTATTTTACATGCCTCTATGTTCAAATGAGTCGAATTGTTCTGATTTTCGAGCGTGCTATATGAATTACTGACACTTGATGAATTTGCATGTAATAAATGTAACATATAGTCCATAATAATAAAAGTAAAAAGAAAAGAAAAGAGAAAAGTAGAATGAAGCCTGCGTGGTCTGAAGTATATATGTATTGACATGCATATTACATCAAGTGTCTCGTTAGGCTTTTTATCTCTGAAGGATATTTATTCCCCTTACCCTTTGAGATATCTGTTTCTCCCTCCCATATCTGGTCTGGAAAGACGTAAAAGGATAGCTGCCAGTGGATGATAGCGTGCCCTCTACGAGAATGGTATCGCACTATCTGTAAGGGTCACTTCTGGCTAAGTAGTGTCGTTACTATAGATATCTGTTAGGACCACTATGATTGGTACGGCTATGGTCATAGATCGTACCATGGTTTGGCCAGCCCAAAGTAGGCTTGAGCAAATTGCCGCATTTGTATCTGATCTGGCCATTCCAATTTGGTAGTTAGAAATCTGCATATGCCCTCTAAGATGGAAGTTTATAACAACTTCGTGAAGCATGACACAAAATATCTGTGCATTTTATGATTTATTTAATTTTCTTTATTATTTGGCATGATATATATATATATTTAATTTTTTGTGCTAACGTACTATTTTGATATTCAAATAAATAGTTTCATTTATTAATGATGAGTTAGATAAATAAGAAAGCTAAATAGTGAGATTAAATAATAAACTTTTGAAATCTTACGATGTTACTTTAATACTATTTTTCTTACTGAGCATATGGAACTCACTCTTTCCATCCCCTTTCTCCTGAGATGAGGAAGAAAATGAGGAACCGCAGGCAGATTTACCCTTGAAAGTCTATGAGGATCTCGTGGATCCATAAGTCCGAGTGCATGACTGTTTCCACACTCTGTTGAATTTCAGTAGCATAATGGAAGAAGTGGCCTTTATGTTTTGTATTTTGTTGCCACATCTGGCCTCAGTGATATATGTATTTGGAACATTATATATATTTGTAAGGAATTTGTTAATGTTTGATTCTACTGCATAAATATTATCATGCACTCGTTATTCTGAATCTGTATCTGACACCCATTTACCTTAATTGGCAACTGGGATGTCACAGCTAACCTTTAAGCAAACACTCCAATTCTTTCCAAAATTTCAAAAGGTCCGATGAAGTGGGGATTTAACTTTCCTCTCTTTTCAAATTTGGTAACACCCTTTAGAGGAGTAACCCTAAGGAATACATGACTACCTACTTCAAATTCCAAGTCCCTTCTTCGAGTGTCTGTAGAACTCTTTTCTCTACTCTGAGCTATTTGGATATTCTTGATATTGATAATCTTCGCCATAGTCTCGTCCACAAAATCAGGACCAATTAATTTTCTCTCCCCTTATTTTTTCCCAACAGATTAGGGACCTACAAGGTCGACAATACAGTGTTTTATAAGGTGCCATGTCGATGCTTGCCTGATAACTGTTATTGTTAGAAAATTCTATTAGTCACAAATGATCATCCCAATGATCTCTAATATTGAAAACATATGCTCTGAGCATATCCTCAAGTGTACGAATGGTTATCTTGGATTGGCCATCAGTTTGAGGATGGAATGATGTATTAAAACATAGCTTGGTTCCCATTGCTTGCTGAAAACTTTCCTAAAACCTAGAAGTGAACCTAAGATTTATGTCTGATACTACTGACACTGAAATCCAATATAATTTAGCTATCTCTTTTATGTATGTCCTGGCCTACTTATCCAAGGGATTAGTCATCTTTATAGCTAAAAAATGTGATGATTTGGTAAGTTAGTCCACAATCACCCTAATAGTGTCATGACCAGCACAGGCCCTGGGCAAACCCACCACAAAGTCCATTACAATATGTTCTCATTTGCATTTTGGTATTGATAGTGGTTGTAATAATGAACTTGGTCTCTGGTATTCTGCCTTAACGTGTTAACAGGTGAGACATTTTGAGACAAAAGTAGTTATATCATTCTTCATACCACTCCACCAAAACTAATGCCTCAAGCTTTGATATATCTTTGTGTTGCCCGAGTGAATAGTGAACTTTGAATTGTGAGCATCACCTAAAATATCTCTCTTTAGTTCTTCAACATTAGGAATACACAATTTGTCTTAGAACTTGAGCAAACCATCATTTAAGACTCTGAATTCTAGCTATAAACCTTGTTTTTTGTCCTTTCTGATGGCTGCTAGAGTTGAATAGGTCAACTGAGCCTCTTTAATTCTTTGAATTAATTCAAGTTGGATTATCAATTTTTGCATATAAGTAACACTTTTTCTGTCTTAGAGTTGTAAACCCTGTATGGCTTCTGCCATTTGCCACTCTGAAATCATTATATGAGCTAACATGGATGTATTTTTTCAACTAAAGGCATTAACCACCACATTATCCTTACCTGGGTGGTACAATATCTTGTAATCATAATCTTTTAGGAACTCCATCCAATGCCTCTAGCGCATGTTGAGATCTTTCTGGGTAAAGATGAACTTCAAACTTTTATAATCAGTAAAATTCTCAAAAGTCTCCCCATATATATAATGATGCCAAATCTTCAAGGCATAGATGATAGCAACAAGCTCCAAGTCATGGGTGGGATAGTTTCATTCATGAGTTTTCAATCGTCTAGATCTATAGGCTATAACTCATCCATGCTGCATTAGCACACAACCCAAATCCTAATCTGAAACATCACTATACACTATGTATCCCCCAGTCCCATTCGGTAGAGTCAATACAGGTGTGGTAGTTAATCATTTCTTAAGCTTTGCAAAGCTCTTTTCATATGCTTCATCCCATTCAAACTTGACATCCTTCTTCATGAGTCGTGATAGGGGAGCTACAAGTTTTGAGAACCCTTTCACAAATCTATGGTAATATCCAGCCAGTCTTAAGAATCCCCTAACTTCCTTGACTGTAGTAGGTTGTTCCCAATTCAGCATCGTTTCAATCTTACGTAGATCTACTAATACTCCATTAGCTGATATTACATATCTCAAAAATATGACTCGATATATTCAAAACTCACACCTACTTAGCTTAGCATACAATTTCTTCTCTTTAAAGACTTGTAAAGCTTGTGTCAAATGTTAATCATGCCCTTCCCAACTATTGGAGTATATTAGAATATCATCAATGAAGACTATAATAATCTAATCTAAAAATGGTCTGAAGATTTTATTCATCAAATCCATAAAAATCGCAGGTGCATTGGTTAGTCCAAACAACATGACTATAAATTCAAAATGTCCATATCTTGTTTAAAAAGCTGTCTTTGGAATGTCTTCATCTTTGACCTTTAATTGATGATATCGCGAACGCAAGTCAATTTTTTAGAACACCTTGGCACCCTAAAGCTGATCAAAGAGATTATCAATTCTAGGAATGGGATATTTATTCTTGATTGTAACCTTATTCTACTCCCTGTAATCAATACAAAACCCAAAATTTTCAAGACAAAAATTTTCAAGGTTAGTCTTTCGGATATTCTGAGGAACTTAGGCTCTGATACCAATTGTAACAACCCAAAATTTCATAAATAATATGGCTATTACTTTTCATTCATGCATATCGAAGTAAGTAATAACATTCATATTTTTTTATAAGGATTGTCATTCTCAAAACTAATTCTAATATGCTTCAACTTTAACATATTATAGGGTATTTAAAACTTTTTCCTACTATAATTGAAAGCTTAGAGATCAAATGACGCTTTAAAAATCTGAAAGATCAAATTCATAAAAAAAAACAAGTGTCTCTCTATCATTTATTCCTTTTAGGCAAGATCTCCTTGTTCTGAAAGTTCTTTGGCTTAGTCCTGCACTCTTTGTTCTGAAATTTATAAAAAGGGGGTGGGCCACCACTTTCTCAGTAAGAATAGTTTAGACTCCAATCCAAAGATTAGAGATAATATACTGATCTAAACCATTACCTTTAGCTCTAGCTTACCACGCCCTTCACAACCATATGATTTCCATGTCTTATTACAACTACGTTGATCTCACTAATCATATGGTTTTCACTTACATATACATCATTTCATTCAAAAGATATCCATAGTTTCTCAATCTCAATTACATAATGTTATAATCACATTGATTGCACATATCCACATATAAAGTATCTTTTCTTCCCATATATTTTAAATTATCCATAAGGTATCCATTAAAATGTAACTACATTCTCATAAATTACTTTTGCTTTATTCACAATCTCACAAATGCAATATCATATTCGTATTAATTACATATATCCACACATAAAATACCCTTTCTTGAACACGTATCGCACATATAAATACCTTTTCTTAAACATATATTCATGCATATAACATCTTTCCTTAAGTACGTAGAATATCCTATCTCATGTACACATTCACATAACAACATATTTTTATTATTCACCAACACAACAAATAAAAAAAGCTCATAGACTCATTATCATATCACATAATATCGTTCAGTCACAATCATGGAAGGAGATGAAAATTCACTCTATCAACATGGACCAAATCATAGATTCCACAAGTCATAGTTACGGTCATAGTTATGATTTCACGTTGTCTCTTAGGGACATAGTCATAGTTACAGTCATAGTTACAATTCACATTGTCCCCCAGGGACAAAATCATAGTTACAATCATAGTTACAGTCATAGTTACAGAGTAATAAGCAGTCCATGAGATAAAGTTCATGATCATTCCATACCGATCCGAAACTGTGCATTTACTCACATCACCCCGATAAGAAATCGTTGCTGCTTACCCAATGTATTCTCTAAGATAGTTTATTATAAATTATAATTTTAAACTCCTTACTTTACTAATTTCAATTAATTCTAATAAGAGACCTATTTCTTTATTTCTAAATGTCTAATTGATTCATTCCAAATAATCGAACTCATTCTCTCTTAAAATAATTTAAGTTGTCAAGGATATGTAAAAAGGTTGGTCACATAATTACACTCAATTATTTACTTCATGAAATTCTTTATTCACTCCCTAATTTATACTCATCCAACACTTCGACATTTCTTCATGATAATATTCGCTGTTAATCTTAAATTATTTATACCCATTCTACAACGACTTAAATACTTTATTATTGCTTATCAATCACTAATTCTTAATGCACTTTCCTTGTTTTATTATTTTTTAAATCTTTTTATAATGTCATAGCTTTTATTGCTATCAATACAACCATTTAAATAATACTTACCATTTCAGGAATTTAATAAAAGCTTTGTACTAATTCTCAAGACTTTTGGTCCTTGATATTTATTTTTGTTTACACAACCTATTACTATTCATTCACAATATGAGTAGGTGATCTATTTGGATATTTCTTTGGATGCAAATAATTATTAGCTACAACCTACTTTATTTGTTTTCTAGGCTAGAAGTCCAATAAAATATTCCTCCCTAGCCCATCTTAATCATCAGAACTGAATACCCTTTCAACAAAACTAAAAGCCCACTAAGTCTAAGCCCATTTGGTAATATTTTAAAATATTTTGATTTATTTTTGTTTTAATTTATTTTAATATGTGTAACAGCTCATTTCATTCTTATTTCCCTTTTTTTCTTTAAGTTGGCCCAACTCTTCCTTCCCAACCCATTTAAGGTATGTCGAATAATAATTTAAGTTTCTATTACGACTATCTTTTTTCTATAAAAAAAATCAAACCAAGAGGCCTGCTAGGCTTGCTCTGACCCAAATTACTAGAACTTTTAGATCTAGGCCTAACGGTTTGAAGACCCAACCTAGTACCCACCCCAAGAAAAAACTCATCTTCTTCCTCC
This sequence comes from Carica papaya, assembly GCF_054855325.1. Classification (NCBI taxonomy): domain Eukaryota; kingdom Viridiplantae; phylum Streptophyta; class Magnoliopsida; order Brassicales; family Caricaceae; genus Carica; species Carica papaya. The sequence continues at coordinate 19,192,562 of NC_142317.1, forward strand.
TGACGCCTGAGACATCTAGGAAACCTCCATCGCTCCTTGTTTCACCAGATTTCAAACTTTTCACACTACACCATTATATACATAATGCTTTCCAAAATTTTCAATATCTTCATTCTCAAATATTCTTAAAATAACTAATCTCTCCACAATACCATAATATTCAGTCAGTCAAAAAATCAAATCACTAGATTATTTGAAATCTGGGAATTTAGGGTAATAAACTACTCTTACTTTTCCTTAGATTTTGGAACGAACGATGATTGTGGTGCGATGAATCTTTCTTTTATTAGTTATCTACATAAAATGAGCTGACAAACTTTACATTACCTCAGCATTTAGCCTAGGACACCGAACTACCTTCAGGTTTAAGATTAGAATTAATAGAAGTCATCTAAGTCAAAGAATTTACCTTTGGATCGCCACCGGTATGACACCCAAAGTGAGCTTGTGCAACTACCCCCCCTCCTTCCTTCCTTGGCCAATGACTCCTAATTCTCTTAGGGGTTTTTTTGTTGCTAAAATTTTAAAAAAATCCTAGTTATATTTATAGCCTCTCTAATTAAATCTAAACTATTTAAATTTGAGGAATAAATCATGGCCAATGATTATACAACTTTAAATTTCTCAGAAACTTTTCAATTGAGTTCCTATGGTCCATTTTTCTTAATTTATTAAAAGTTCCAATAATGTCCTTAGTATATTTAATCAAATCTATGTCGGGTTTGGGTGTGCGGCTTGTTTTATGATATTTTATGGTGGTGTGAGGTGGTTTGGTAGTGGCACTCCAGTTTCGATACTACAGCGACGATGCATGGTGAACTAGGGACATGCGTGTGGTGGCATGTGGTGATTTCGCTGACCGGGATCATGTGTCTATGGAAAAATCTAGATCTGCTTTTGTATTTTAATTATTTCCATAAGTGTTCGTCATCTAACCAATGTATTTTCTCTTTGCAAAAGAGGGAATTATCTAAATACTTCCATATTTAGAGGAGAGTGTAGATATGACCCAATAAGGATTCTGACATTTTTTTCCGATTCAACTATAGTTAAGGGATTGGGTTAGTCTCATTCATAGGCCTCCATGTTTTTATAAAATTTTATTTTCTATTAAGATGAATTGTTTACAGACCTTTCAAATTATTTAAGTTTTCTAACATGATTTTTGCGAACTAATCATGTGTGTGTGCAATTGCATATGATTGGAGATCTATATTATGTTGTGTATTATTTATGTTTATGTGTGCATATTGTCACTAGGGTGTATATGCAGATTTTGTGCCACCTAGTTACTGAGTTGTCATGATGCATATATATATATATTTAATTGTATGTTGTATGATGTATTTATATATATTATTAGTGGATATGAGTGAATAACTTGTATGTGCATGCTGTGGAATACATATATGCCTCGTGTAAATATGAAGTATACCTATGTTGTATGTGTTATGTGTATATATATATATTTATTTAAGTCGAGAACCATGCATATAAGTTGTATATATTATAGTTATTGTGTAGGCATGTTTATGTATAACACATATGATGTAGGTGCATGTATGAGTAGGTCATCTAATGATGGATTTGATTAGTAAAAGGATAACATAAGGATATTTAAAAGACAAGGAAATATGTTTAACCAATATCAACAGGGGGTTTGGGGGGGGGGGGGGGGGGTGTGTAGCCATTTTGGCAAGTGAAGTGTGGTGAAACCTACCTGTGGATATGACTTCAGCCAGACGTGGTTGGGAAGTCCCATACATAATCGTTCCATATTTGGGTGTATGTGGAAAGTGATTAGTGATACCCAATGCATAATCATTCTGCGTTCGGGTGTATTGGGAAAGTGAAAAGTGAAAGGGAAAATAAAAAGTGAAACGTGATATGTGATGTATCCATGTGGTAGAGGGGATCCTTAATACCCTCGTTGATGCCAGCGAAAATGGCATCGTATGATAAAACTCTTAAAAACAAAAAAATAAAAATTATAAACCTCAATAAAAATGTAACTAAGAATGATAAAGTGATAAGTGAACAATGTAAAGTGAAAACAATATTGATATATGCAATGATAAGTAATTCAGAGACAAGTGCAAGTGATTATTAGAAAGTGTAAGTGCAAGTGTTATGAAACCAATGAACAAACTCTCATATGGAGTCTTGACCGCATACACACTATAAAATGATGAAAAATCCTAACAACATAACCTCGTGCAACAATTTAAAATAGAAATTACATCCCGTATCTCTTTAAATTGAATATTTAAAATCTATGAAGTTGGTCTAACATTCGAAATAAATACTTGCAATAAACAAAACAAAAAATTGTAAGTCTTACTAAAGCAAGATAAATAGATCCACTAGGATTCCCCTTCACTACTCAGGAGAGGAATTTTAGGTGTCTTGATCTGAAAAAAAATGAATAATAAATAGGGTGAGCTAACGAGCTTAGTAAGTGGGTAAGTACAATCAAATGATAAAATAACCTCATTTAAGTTTATATAAAACATAAAACATCTGACGGGAGAGATTTTAAAATACATTTCATTCTTTCCTTAAAAATACGTGATGCCGAGATTATACTTGTTAGTCAGATCTACTTGTCATCTTATTCATGAATTAATTACCATCTATTTAGAATTTTTCACATAACAAACAATTATAATTCCAATTCACTTTTCCCTATCCCCATGGTTTCAACACACTGTAATTCCTCACCGATTTCTTGTTTACATTATTCATATATTACGATCCATTCTTCACTCATTATGACACAACATGTCACTACATCATATTGCAATTTTTCAAATCATTCGCCCTTTAATGGCCTAAACACTTCATTGAACATTACATCTCAATTGTGTTCTATACCATATTCTTGATACTTAGTTTTAGGTTCATTTTTATTCATTTTTTGTTTTATTAACAAATAGTTTCATTGTGCGATGTCATTTCTGCTAGCATCAATGAGGGCACTAAGGATCTCCTCTACCACAATGATATATCACATCACTTTATTACTTTCACTTTCCTAATGCACCTAAACATGAAATAATTATGTATTGAGAATCACTTATCACTTTCCACATACACCTAAACACGGGACGGATATGTACGAGACTTCCCAACCACATATGGCTGAGGATATATCCATGGGTAGGGTTCACCACACTTCACTTGCCAAATTAGCTACGTTCACACATTACCCTCCTTGATACTGGTTAAATAGATTTTTAAATCTTTTATGATTCTTTCTCACTTCTATTACTTCCTTATTAAGGTTGCTACTCTAGGATCAATTTACTCCTATGGTTTACTACTAACTTGTTTTGCCTTTCATAACTTGATTTTCTTTATTTTCGATATCTCTAATCTAATTCAAATCTACTATGTTACTCAAATATTTCTAACTCTACTCACTAACCATATTTAAATCCCCTAATTCATACTTAACTTTTGTTATCATATTTACTCATAACTCTAATTACATTGTAAATTTATTTCCTTCTCAACATATCTTCTTTTAATATTCATTCCTAATTTAATTTAAAATATAATGAAGCGATAAAATAATACACAAAAACCTTAAGAACATTGCATAATAAAACATAAAAAATATAAAGAATAATTTTAACAAAACATTAAAAGAATTTATAAATTAAAGTTGAAGGTCCTGTCGGCATCCTGCACCAATTTGTTAATTCAGATAAAACAAATTCTATTTGCCTGGTATCTATTATTATAAGCAAATTCTATTAGTGGCAAATGATTATTCCAAGATCCACCAAAGTCTAAAACACATGCTTGTAGCATATCCTCCTATATGCGAATGGTTCTCTCTGATTATCCATCTGTTTGAAGATGAAAAGCAGTGTTGAAGGATAACTAACTGCCCATGGCTTACTGAAAACTTGTCCAAAACCTGGAGGTAAATCTAGGATCTCTATTAGACACCATTGAAACCAGAATCCCATTTAGTCTACAATCTCATGGATATAAGTTCTAGTTAACTTGTCTAAAGAGTCTATCATTTTCACTACCAGGAAGTGGGAGGACTTAGTTAACGTATCCACAATCACCCAGATAGCATTATGGCATGCCTGAGACCTTGGCAATCCAATCACGAAGTCCATAGTGATATGTTCTTATTTCCACTCGAGAATTGGCAAAGGTTGGAGGGGTCCACAGGATACTATTATTCTACTTTCACCTGTTGACAAGTAAGGCATTTGGAAACATACTCAGCAATGTCTTTTTTTCATACCATTCCACCAAAACCAGAATATCAAATTCTGATACATTTAAATAGTACCTGGATGTATGGAAAATTTAGAGCAATGAGCCTTAATCAAAATGCCTTTCTTTAGTTCATCATTATTGAGAACACACACCCTGTCATTAAATCTGAGTAACCCATCATCTGATACTCTGAACTCTGGCTTCAAACCTTGCTCTTTATCCTTCCTAATGGCCAATAATTGGGAGTTAGTCTACTGGGCATCTCTGATCTATTGAAGTATTGTAGGTTGGACACTAAAATTGGCTAAATAAACACCTTTAGCCTAATCATAAAGTTGAATTTCCTGCATTTCCTATAATAGCTTCCACTTAGAAACCATCATGGAAGCCAGTGTACCTACATTCTTTCTACTAAGTGCATCAGCTACTACATTACTCTTGCCTAGATGATATAAGATCTTACACTCATAATCTTTTATGAGTTCCATCCATCGACTCTAGCACATGTTAAGATCCTTCTAAGTAAAAATATATTTCAAACTTTTATAGTCAGTATAAATCTCGAATGTCTCACCACACAAATAATGACGCTAGAGTTTCAAGGCATAAATAATTGCAGTAAGCTCCAAGTCATGAGTGGGTTACTTTTGTTCATGTATCTTCAATTATCTTGACCCATAAGTTATGACTCGTCCATGTTGCATCAGTACACATCCTAATTCCTGATAAGAAGCATCACTGTATATTGTATTTCAACTAACTCCATTCCGTAGAGCCAATACAGGCATAGTAGTTAACCGTGTCTTGAGCTTTCTGAAACTTCTCTCACATGTTTTATCTCATTCAATTTGACATCCTTCTTTGTAAGCTGAGTAAGAGGAGCTACAATTTTAGAGAATCCCTTCACAAATAAGTGGTAATACCCAACTAATTCTAAAAATCCTCTGATATCCTTAATTGTTGTAGTTTTTCCCAATTTAACACGGTCTCAATTTTGTAGGGATCCACTAACACACCATCTTTTGATAATACATGTCCCAAAAAGGCAACTTGATCAAGTAAAAAACTACACTTACTTAACTTTGCATACAACTTCTTTTCTCTTAGAACCTGCAAAACTTGAGCCAGATACAAAACATGTTCCTCTTTGCTCTTAGAGTAGAGGAAGATGTCATCAATGAAGAGTATGACAAATTAATCCAAAATTTTTTCTGAAGAGCTTATTCATCAAGTCCATGAAGATTGCAGGTATATTTGTTAACCCAAACGGTATGAGAAGAAATTCATAATGCCCGTACCTACTCCAAAAAGCTCTCTTCAAAATGTCTTCAGATTTTATCTTTATCTAATGATACCTCGAAGGTAGGTCATTCTTAGAAAGGACCGGTGCACCCTGTAAATGGCTAAAGTGATCATCAATTCTAGGGAAAGGGTACTTATTCTTGATTGTAACTCTATTTAGCTCCCTATAATCTATGCACAATCTCAATGTCTCGTCATTCTTCTTTGCAAATGTGACTGGAGAACCCTAAAGGGACACAATATACTAGATGAAACCCTTATCCAAAAGTTCTTGAACTTGCTTCCTCAACCCCTTTATTGCAATTCGACACATCCTGTATGGGGCCAATGAAATCGGTTGAGTACCTAGCTGAAGATCGATGGCGAATTCCACTTCTTGATCTACAATCAATCCTGCTAGGTCATTAGGGAAGACATCCAAGAATTTCGTAATTGCTCGAATTTCAGTTCCTTTACTTGTCTTGCCTAATACATATTAAGATCGTTAAATCACATCACATAAATTAAAATTAATAGATTATTTTCTTTATATAATATATTTTTTAAAATTATAAGAAACAAAAACTCAACTTTCTAGTCTTCTTAATTTAAAAAATCCGATAACAATTTATTTAATTTTACAATATTTTTTCAATTTTTAGAAGACGGTGAGTGCTATTGGAACAATAAAGCTTAAAAAGAAAAGTGAAAGAAGGAAAATGAGATAGATGGAATAACTTTGAATATTTTTTGCTAACTATTTTTTAATTTTGCAATTTTTGTATTTAGAAGACCAATTTAATAATAACGATTAACCAAGTCTACCTTCTTCATATTTCTTTACCATACTATACATATATATATGTATAGTGATTACCTTAGTAATTGATTATAATTAGATAATTAAGTATTAAGTGCTTCAAAATACAAATAAATATGTCAATCATATATGTATGAGACCATAAATTTTTGTTAAAAAATTACAAAAACAAAATTTAGAGGATCACAATCACTTAATAATTTTTTATTTCAAATTAGTGATTTAAGAATAAAAAATACGTAACAAAAATGAGTTAATCTTTTAACTGTAGTAAAGTTGAATTTATTTTTTTGATTTTATCATAATAGTTTATTAAACAACAGAATATTTTTCCTAATATTCAAAAGTCTAGGCTTCGCGAAAAATGTAATCCTTAATTCTTTTTTTTTTTTTTTTAAATATGAATGCTTGATCAAAATACTAAATTTTTTATTCCATCCCTAAATTCTTATTGTTTCTTTTCATAGATTCCATGGTTTTTCTTAATTAATGAGATTCATTTGTTTGTTTCTTTTGAAAAATTTACTATATTTTACAATAATGTGATTAGTTATTTTAATGCAATATTTTGGTTTAAATCATATATTTGTATACCAATATATAAAAATTAGTTAAAATATAATATCGAAAACATGATCTAATAGTTATTGAAAATTGTAAAATACCATTTAACATCCTACATCATCTAATATAAAAAATATAAGTCGATAATGAAAATATTTTAAACTGTAAACTAAAGATTTACGTGGTCACAATATTTAGCACCTTATGAGCTTTTAAAATGATTGCATACTCATACAAACTTTACTTTGTAATATTAACTTAACTTATTAATGGTCTTATAAGTTTAATTAATGTGATACATTTGTAAGTTTTATGAGTAAGTTTTAACTTATTGTTGACCTTGTACGAAATTTTAAAAAATAATTATACATTAAAAAAATTATTCCACCACATGATCTATTAGAGCTTTAAAATAAAAAATTCATCCTCCATGGAAGAATTTTTATTCAAGTAATCAATTTATTCTCTCTTCCTCTAAGCTCACAGTCAACATTTTTTTCCCCTTACATTACGTTGTCTCTTCATTTTCACCTCAATTTTTAGCCTCAATTTTTTTTCTCATATTATGTATAAATGAATGTATAAATATATATAAGATGAAATTATCAATTAATATTAAGTAGGTGGGATTGGTGGCATAGAGACGCAATTAGTAAGTCAATGTGTATTATTCAAAAATATTAAGTCTTGTGATAAAATAAATTGTTATTAAGATACTGATTACTTTTATAACTTTGTGACTTAGTTTGCTTATTTAAGTGTCTGTCATTTCTTAAAAAACTTTTATAGGTATAACGAATATGTACAAGATCTCCTATTTATATAGAAGTAGAAAATCATTCAAATTTTCATTTGTCCCATGACTTTTATGGGCAGAAAGAATACCTATAAGATCTCCTCTTTGTATAGAAGTACAAAATCAAATACTAAAGGTTGTTGTAAACATAAACAACATATCAAGGCTTATTAGTGGAAAGTAGTAGTTCTATCGGGGCAAATTCATTACCTGCACAAGGTATAAAAAGGACCAACTCTTCCACCTCTGCACTACTAGGATTACAGGATCTACCATAATGCGTTGATTAATAAAAGGTGGAGGTACAAATCCACTACATATCATGTTGAGTAATGATATATATATGTGTATATTTCTAAAAGATATATATATATGTGTATTTTTTTTTATCTCAAAAATTCTCTAACAACAATGTTATATATTGTTTACGTAAGCAAATTTATATTTGTAAAATATGTGCATATAAAGTATAAACTAGTGATATGATATTGGCTTTCTTTTAAATATATGCAGATATTATTTTATTATAAATAATGGTTTATTGAAGAATTGGATACTTTTCCTAATATTCAAAATTCTTGCAATCTAAAAAAATTAGATACTTAAATTCTTTTTGAGAGATAATATTAAATAGATTGGTGGTAAGACACCACAAAAAATGACGCTTGGTCAAAGATTGCAGACTAAAAATTTAGTGTATCCTATATAAATGGTAAAATAATAAAAAAAAATTTTCTCAAAATTCTATTGAGGTGACTATAAAGTCTTAACTATCACTAAAGCCTATCTCTGTTATACAACATCTTATCACTCTTTTAAAAAAATCTCTCTTTTGGTGGGATGACAAATATTAAAGTAATATATCTAATTAGTAATTCAATCTAATATGCTTAAACTAAGTCTATTGGATTCATTTATCCGTTAAAAAAATAGTAAATAGAATATTATATATAAAATTTAAATCAACAGATGATCAGTATTGTTGGAAGGCTCATAAATAGATATTCGATCTTGTTTCGATGCTCTCGAGGAATAGAAAAGCTTGCAATAATAATATGTAACATTATGATAAATTATAAGAGCATTTTTCTTAGGAGTTGCAAGAACCAAATTCCCAAGTTGATTGTTTTCCTCAAAAAAAACTTCACCAGCTTTGTTTCATGCTTCTCAAACTTGTAACCTGATATCTTGTTAACAAGATAAAGAACCAATATATCAAATTTGTTCTTCTAGTAAAGCTCCAGTGAGATGTGTGAAGGAAATTGAAAACAATCCAAGAAAAGCACATTTACAATAAAAATAGTGGAAAAGGATTTTGGTATGGATGTCACAAGTGAAGCCTTACCAAGTGGGAATGAGTGCAACATGGTCTTGGATCCCCTAAGATTTTGCTAGTACAGATCTTCTCTAAAGCATCCTCCTTTACAGCTTATGACTTGAGATTTAGATTGTAGAAAATACTAACATCGAACATCTAAATTTTATATTTGTTCCTGAAGATTAAGAAGAATGGAAAGAAACTTTTTCTTTCTTTCTTCGAATGAATGGAGGTTAAGTGCATACTCTTGAGTTTAATCTATAATAAATAACTTGAGAGGTTATGTAGGCTTTGGAAAACTAACTTTTCTCTACACTTCTTCGAATTGTGATGGGAGGATAAATGACATCGATTGATTATTTTTTATAGGCTGTGAAAATTATAGATTTTATTATTCTATAACTTAGAAAATCTTTAAAATAAAATAAAGAGTTTATGGCTACTTGGAAAGTGGTTTCATTTTTTGAAATCTTTAACTTAAATGAAATCAATCACTATTTGAGACACGATTTCATTATATTTATGTGATATCTATCTTAATATATATAAAATATTTAAAAACATTGATTTAATTAATCTTATGATCACAAACTGTATTAAAATTATCTTTTGAATTTTAATCTGTGCACTTAAAATTAATTTTATGGTCGCCAACTATATTAAAATTAACTTTTTAATTTTAATCCACGTGCTAAAAATTAATTTTATGGTCACCAACTGTATTAAAATTAACTTTTAAATTTTAATCCATGCACTAAAAAACTTATTCACCATTTATTTTTTTAAAAATTAAAAAAAGATAATTCTATTGAGATAATGATAGAAGTTTGTCACCACGCAGAAGGTAAAAAGCCTTGTTACATAAAATTGTCAACTGTACTTTACAATAATGCGATTAATTATTTTAATGCAATATCTATATTTTAAATTATGTATTTATATACCAATATATAAAGATTGCTTAGCAATTAACCTTAAAAACTTGATCTAATTGTTAACAAAAATTTTGAAATACTTTATGTAACACCCCAAGTGTTATTATTATTTTTTTTATTTTTTTATTTTGTAATTAATTTAATTTGATTTAATTTAGCCTAATTTTATGAAAATAAAAATAATAATAATGATAAAATTGGGTAAAAATATTATTTGAATTTAATTGAAATTGATTTTGGAAAAAAGGGGTGAAAGTTTGGATTCTGGGGGTATTTTTGAAAAGAAAATCGGAAACCGGGGGTCAAAACACAATTTAAAAAAGTTATGCCACATCAGCACCACGTCAGCAACCATGTCAGCGGCCCGGTCAGCAGCCCCGGCCAGCCAGGACGCGCCGCGTGGCAAGGAAACACTGACCAGGGGACGAGCGATGTGGGCGATCCGCGTGCGCGCAATCGGACGGCCCAGATCCGTTCCCGCGCGCATGGACGACCTAGATCAAACATGTGCACGGACGGCCCAGATTCACGTGCACGGACGGCCCAGATTCAATCAGGCACGGAGGGCCTAGATTGCATCGCGATCGACGGCCCAGATTTAATCACAATTAAATCGCGATCGAACGGTCCAGATTTAATCTTGATGAACGGCTGAGATTAAAAGGAAAAGAGTATAAATAACCCCACCCACACCTGACCAGAAAACCCTAGCCGCCAGTGCCTCGTCGGAGAAGAAGAACCAGACACCGGAGGAGCCAGCCGCCGCCACCCGCCGCCGCACCGGGGAAGTTTCCGACTGCCGATCGAGGTAAATTTTCTCCTCCCTGCTCATTTTTTGATGCTGAGTCCACCTATGGCAAAATCGGAGCCAAACCACCAGCCTAACTGCCGAAAAACCCAGCCGAAATCCAGCAGCGCCGCCGCGCCCCTCCTGGATTTTTGCCTCCGATGAAGCCTTTTCCGGCCTCCGTTTGATGCAAATTTTATACCACCGTGATCACCGTTGTTTTCTCTACAAGTTGATCGAAGCCAAACATCAAAATGCGACTCATGCCGGAGGAGCCGCTGCACCCGAGAGCACCGCCGCCGTTGAGTTTCAGTTTTTCGTGATTTTTCATCCCACCGAGGCCCTAGGATTGTTTTATCGCAGGGACCAATGCAAGCATGGTTGAATTTGGCCGAAAACGGTCGAATACGACCAACTCGAGGCGAATCGCCGCCACGCCGTCGCCGGAGCACGACAGAGCTGCTGTGCCGGAATTGCGATATTGACCGAAAGGGGCCCTAGGTCTAATTTGGGATTTTTTGGGACACGTGCAGGTACCAGTAGTGCGTTTCAGCCTATAGGCGCACTGTAGAGTCAAATTCAGACCCCGAAACAGGTAAGGACCTTTCACCCTATTTCCTATCACGGTATTGAAGTCAAATAAATAATTAAACTGTACTGTGTGACTTTATAGATGTATAATTGATTAAGGTTGCTAATGGAGCCTGAGTCTGATACTGGGTTGGTCTGTTATTGTTTGATTTAATTTTCAGTATTAAATGCAGCATGATGTTTGATATAATTATATTATGGTCTCGTATGCATGAATTATGGTTTTTTTTATTATGGTTGGTATTATGCTTAACCCGATACTATGTTGTCTTGTTTGGTGTCTATTACTGGTTTACATGTTGTGTGTGTTTGGATGATTGAAACCAAGAAAAAGGGCAAAAATGTTATGTGAATTGATAAATGGATAATGTGGACAGCCTGACTAGATATCCTGGGAGATGGTGGACGGACTGGGTCCATAGGGAACCTACCGGGAACATGGTCTCTCATACCGGATGGGGTATGGAGACCTTATGTGTTTTGGCGCCCATACTGGACGGGGTATGTGGACGGCCCGTTTCACCCTCATACCGGACGGGGTATTGAGGTTCATGGTTTTGGCGCCCATACCGGACGGGGTATGGGGACGGCCCTGGAATCAGGTTGTAAATGTTAATGGTTCACGTGTAGCGGGGACCCCCTATAGATCCCCAGGGATACTAGTAGGCTGGTAAAAGAGGAAATCTGTTTTCTGATGATTGAAATGTAAAGGTATGATATGTGTTATGTTATAAAGTGTGTATGATTTCATGATATTATAAGGTTATTGTTTTCATATGTTGTTTTCATGGATCTCACCGAGGTAAGTGGACAGTAAAGGTTTTTATGTTAATAAACGAATTTGTTATAAATTATGCTCCATTAGTAATTTTTGTTTTCTACCCACCTTTATTTCCGTGACGGTGAGATAGTGTGATGTCTTTACTGGGCTGGTATAGCTCATTCCTTATTTAACCATTTCAGATCAGGAAGACATTGTTCCCGAGCCCGTTCCGCAGGAAGACGGCGAAGGGGACGCCTAAAGACTTCATAGTTATATTTATAGTTCATATCTCGAGTATCTCTTTTAGTTAGTTTGTTCTTTCATGTTTTGAGTACGTTTTGGTTATTGTGTAAGGGATGTTAATCAAAATTTTTATTACACTTCCGCATTTGACATTTTTAATACATATATCTCATTTAAATTTCCGGGGCCGTTACACTTTATAGCATCCTACTCAAAGTATAGTATAATATAAAATCATAAGTTGATAACGATAACAATGTAAAATACATAGAGATGGTAACTAACTTTTTATGATACTTCTTTTTTGCATCAATCAAGGAGATTAACTAATTATTGAAGAACAATTACAATGTGAGAAAAGAATAAATGAGTAGGGTTGACTATTTTGTGTAGGATATGAAAAACTTAAGCCTTATTTTATATTATAACTTATGAAATTTTTGAACTCAAATTAAGAATCATAAACTATTTAAAATAAACAAAAAATTGTAGCTACTCAAAATATTATTTCTTAAATAAAGAATCCATGGCTATTGGGGACTTAATATTATTATACTCATTAGATATTTTACTTAATTTATATAAAATTCTTATGAAGATTGATTTTGTTAGTTCTATGGCTGTCATTATAGTAAAAATGAGTCCCTTCAAATAAAATTTACTTTTGAATTTAATCTTTGTGCGAAAGAACAAATTAGCCATTTACTTTGAAAAGTAAAAAACAATTTTTTTAAGATAATTCTAAAAATTTATATAGTTTTACAACATTTTTTTCAATTTCTAGAAGATGAGTTTTATGAGAATTCAAAATTCTGGATGAAGATGGTGAGTACTAGTGGAACAATGAAGCTCAAAAGGAAAAGTGAAGGAAGGAAAATGAGATAGATGGAAATAACTTTGAATATTTTTTGCTAACTATTTTTTAATTTTGTAATTTTTATCTTTTGAAGACCAATTTAATAATAACGGTTACCAAGTCTTTCTCTTCATATTTTTTTATTATATTGTACATAAATATATATGTATAGTTATTACTTTATTAATATTAGATAATTAAGTGTTAAGTGCTTCAGAATATAAATAAAATTGTCGATAATGGAAGTATGACACCATATATTTTGGTTAAAAAATTATATAAACAAAATTTAGAGGATCACAATCACTTAATAATTTTTTTATTTCAAATTAGTGATTTAAGAATAAAAAATACGTAATACAAAATTAGCTAATTTTTTAAATTCAAAGCTAAAGATGTTTCACATTTTCTACATACACATATGGTATACAAAAAAAACTGTGGTAAAATTGAATTTATTTTCTTGATTTTGATATAATACTATCATATAAGAGAACTTCATCAAAATCCTTACTTGATATCAAGATTTTGATTGGATAGAAATTTGTTATAAGCAACTAGATTTTTTTATCTTCAAATGCATTTGTTATTTTCTGAGAATCAATTGTTTATTAAAAATTTGGATATTTTTCCTAATATTCAAATGTCACTTCATGAAAAATGTGATCATTAATTTTTTTTTGTTAAGTACGAATGCTTGATCAACATGCTAAATTTTTTATTTCATCCTTAAATTCTTTTTGTTTGTTTTCATTGATTGTGTGATTTTTATTAATTAATGTGAAACATTTGTTTGTTTCTTTTCAAAAATTTAGTATACGTTACAATAATGTAATTAGTTTTTTTGTAACACCCACAATTTCTTTGTTTTTTGGGAATTAAAAATTAATAAATTTAAATTTTTATGATTTTATTATTTTATTTTGTATTATTATATTTTGTTTTATTTAATTTAGAGTAAAAAATTTGGGGTGAAAATTTGGGTTATGGGGTTATTTTTGAAAGAAAAATTGAAAAACAGGGGGGCCAAAATATAATTTTGAAAAGTTTCGCCATGTCAGACGCTGAGTCAGCAGCCCTTGCCAACCAGGACGTGCCAAGTGGCAGAGACGCTGACGCGAGATGCCACGCGGAGGGGCCACGTGGGCGATCCGCGTGCGCTTAATCGAATGGTTGAGGTTCGTTCTCGTGCGCACAGACGGCCTGGATGCGCTCCCTCCCAAACAAAATCGGATGGCCAGATATAAAAGCGATCAAACGGCCCAGTGTGAATCGTGATGGACGGCCCAGATTGGATCGCGATGAACGACCCAATTCACTCCCTATTTAATCATGATCGGACGGTCCAAATCAAATACGATGGACGTCCCAGATAAAAAATGCATGGGTATAAATAACCCCCATGCACACCAAACATTAACCCTAGTCGCCAGAACCACTCGTCGGAGAAGATGACCCAGCCGCCGAGGAGCCGACCACCGCCACCTGCCGCCGCACCGAAACCCTTTTCGATTGTTAAAAAAGGTAAAAAACTTCTCTTTTTGCACGAAATTCAATTTTAAGCTCACCCATGTCTAAATCGGAGTGAAAGGACCGACCAATTGCCTAAAAAACACAGATGAAGCCTAACGGAGCCGCCGCGGGGAATTTTACAAACGGCCTCCGATGAGACCCTTCCCGATTCCCGTTTTGCGTAATTTTTTCACCGTTGTGATCACCGTTTTCTTCTCTATAGATTGACTGAAGTGAAACACTCAATCGTAACGTGAGCCAGAGGAACCGCCGTACTAGAGAGCCCCACCGCTAGTGAGTTTTGGTTTTTCGTATTTTTTGTGTCCACCGAGGCCCTTCAGCGTGTGTGCTCGTAGGAATCGATATAAAATTGGCTGAATTCGATCAAAAACAGCCGACCCGAGTTGGACCACCACTGTGGGCAACAACACCATCACCGGAGCACGATGGAGCCGCCGTGCCAGATTTCTAAAATTGGCTGAGTGGGGCTTGGGACTGATTTTGGGTTTATTTAGAATATTTGTAGGTACTATAGGTGCGTTTCAGTTCCTAGAAAAAAATTTAGGGAACCTAGGGATCGCCCGTAGGTGCAGTAAACCATTTAGCTTTTCGGCGTCAAATCGAGTAAGGATCCCTCACCCTATTCACTATCATAGAATTGAAGTTTAATTATAAATAATAATGTGGTATTTTTTACGATTTTAGTAAACATGTGTAATTAATTACGGGTTGCTAATGGAGCCAGAACTGGAAATTATCTACTACTGTTTGTTGATTGATTTTACAATTTATATGCATGATGGTATTGGATTTATTTTATGGCCTTGAACGCATGTATGTTTAATTGATGTGTTTACTACTGAATTGAGAAAAGGATAATGTTAAACGGTAAGGAAATTGTGTGATTTAAATTAATAGATGAGATGACAGTCTTACTGGATATCCTGAGAGATGGTGGACGGACCGGGTACATAGGGAAGCCTACCGTGGACGTTGTCTCATACCGGACGGGGTATGGAGACCTGATAATTTGGCGCCCATACCAGATGGGGTATTTAGGTTTAATGTTTTGGTGCTCATACCGGACAGGGTATGGGGACGACCCTATAATTTAGATTATTAAAGGAAAGGGTTCACGTGTAGCGGGGCCACCCCTTTGAACCCCCATAGATACTAGTAGGCTGGTGAATTGAGAATGATTATGATTTAGTTTATTGTTAATGGATATGAATTTATGATATGTTCTATGTTGCTAATTATTCATGAAGTTATGATCTGTATGGTATTATTGTCTCTATAGGTTGTTTTCATAAATTCCACTATGGTAAGTGAACGGCAAATGATTTTATGATTGATAAACGAATTTGCTAAATTTAGTGCTCCATTAGTTGTTTTGATTTTATACCAACCTTTACTTCTGTGCTGGTGATATAGTGTGATATCCTTATTGGGTTAGTGTAGCTCATCCCTTATTTAACCATTTCAGATCAAGAAGACCACGTTTTAGAGCTCGATCCACAAGAAGAGTGCGAGTAGATGCTAGATATTTTCTATTTTTCATTTGTTTCCTTCTTTCTCGTGTTTCTTTCAAAGAATTAATTTCGTAATGCTGTTAAGTACTTTTAAGTTATTGTGTAAGTAATGTAAACCTTAACCTTTTATTTTGCTTCCGCACTTAAGTTATTTTATATTCCCTTTTGGATTTCTGGGGTCGTTACATTTTTCATGCAATATTTTACTTTAAATCATATATTTATATACCAATATATAAAAATAGGTAAAAATTTAATATCAAAACATGATCTAATTGTTAATGAAAATTCTAAAATACCTTTTAACATCCTACACAGTGTAATATAAAAAATATAAGTCGATAATTATAACATTTTAAATTGTAAACTAAAGGTTTATGTGGTCACAACATTTAGCATCTTTTGAGCCTTTTAAATGATTGTATACAAACTTTACTTTGTAATATTAACTTATTACTGATTTTGTAAGTTTAATTAATGTGATATATTTATAAGTTTTATGAGTTAGTTTTAATTTATTATTGACCTCGTACAAAATTTTAAAAGATAATTATACACTAAAAAAATTATTCCACTATATAGTTTATTAGAGCTTAAAAATGAAAATTTCATCCTCCTTGGAAGATTTTCTATTCAAGTAATCAATTTTTTCTCACTACCTCTTAGCTCACAGTCCACTTTTTTTTTTCTCACATTATCTTGTCTCTTCATTTTCACCTCAATTTTTAGCATTAAAACTAATTTTTAGCATCAAAATGTTTCTCACTTTATGTATAAATGGATGTGTATAAATATATATCCAAAAATAGAATTATCAATTAATATTCAGTAGAGGGGATTGGTGGCATAAAAATGCAATTAGCAATTCAATGTGTACTATTCCAAAACATCAAGTCTTGTGATAAGATAAACTGCTATTAAGATGCTGATTACTTTTATAACTTTGTGACTTAGTTTGCTTGTTTCAATATCTGTCATTTGTCACACGACTTTTATAGATAGAAGGAATATGTACAAGATCTCCTATTTGTATAAAAGTAAAAAATCATTCAAATTTTCATTTGTTCCATGACTTTTATGGGCAAACGGAATACCTACAAGATCTCCTATTTATATAGAAGTACAAAATCAAATACTACAAGCTTGCTGTAAACCTAAACAACAGATCAAGTCTCATTAGTGGAAAGCAATAGTTCCAATAGGGTGAGTTCATTACCTGCACAAGGTGTAAAAAGGATCGACACTTTCGCCTCTGCACTACTATGGATTACAAGCTCTACCATGATGCTTTAGCTAATAAATTGTGGAGGTTCCCTGATTGGCCTTATGAGAGGTAAATCTTTATCATTATTTTGGTTATATATGTATATATTGTGCAAATTCACTACACATTATGCTAAATAATGTTTATATATGTGTTTCTAAAAGATAAACTGTAATTCTGATGAAGAAAGGGCAAGTCACAAAATTTATAGAGGGTGTACAAGAGATCTAAAATGCAGAATGCACCTCTTGTGTCTCCTTTGATTCCTATAAGTGTTGTTTTAGGGACTGTGAGTGTCACACCTGCATTTATTATATGCAGAACGCACAACCCTAATCTCCCTTAATCATCACTCTTGCTTAATCATTACGCAAATTGGAAGTTTTATCTTTCAGATTTTATGTTTACTATACATAAAATTCAGATTGTATGATCTTTTTTTTATTAACAGTCCGAGCTTGATCACGACATTCAATTGAAATTTGGATGCACGTGCTATCTTCCACCGCATAGTACACAAATCACTACAGTGCTGGCAGTAACATCTGAAGAGGCTCTGGGCGCAGAGATGGTGGACGACAAGGCTCTCTAACTAGTTGTTGTTTGTTCAGGTTCTGCTGTGGCCATGCATTGGATGCTCTTATCAAAAGTGCTTGTAGTTGTATGATTGGTGATTATTAGACTTGAAAATTTGTGTTTGGAATTTGGGTTTTAGAGAGGAGAAAGAAAACTCTATGAAATTAATGAGAGAATAACTGAAGGACAATAGAGGATATATATATGTATATATATTTGTTTCTATCTCAAAAATTCTCTAACAATAATGCTATATATTGTTTAAGTAGACATATTTATATTTATAAAATATGTACATATGAAGTATATTTAAAAGAAGTGTGAGGTATTCTTGAATTTATTTTTTAATTTATCATAATCCAATAATTTAAGAGAATTTTACTAAAATCTCTAAATGAAATAAAGGATCTAATTTACTAGAAACTATTTATATGCTATTGGCTTTCTTTTAAATATATGTAGATATTATTTCCTGAAAAATAATAATTTATTAAAGAATTAGATATTTTTTCTAATACTTAAAATTCTTAGGTTTGAGAAAAATGAGATTATTAAATTTTTTTTTGAGATGTAAAGGATAACATTGTTAAATAGATTGGCAGTAAGCCACCATCAAAGAATAGTGCATGGTTAAAGATCTTCTTAGCCTAAAAATTTAGTGTATCTTATATAAATGGGAAAACAAGCTAAAGAATTTTTTTCAAAGTTCTATTGAAATGACTATAAAGTATTATCTATCACTAAGAACAATCTCTTTATATAACATCTTATCACTCTTTAAAAAAATATCTTTTTTTGATAGGATGACTAATATGGAAGTAATATATCTCATTAGTAATTCAATCTAATGTGCTTAAACTAAGTGTATTGGATTCATTTATCATAGTTAGTTAAAAAATAGTAAATAAAAAATTATATGTCAAATTTAAATCAATAGATGATCAATATTTTTGGAAGGTTCCTAAACAGATATTAGAGCTTGTCTCGATGCTTTTGAGGAATAGAAAAAGCTTGCAATAATAATATACAACATCACTATCATTTTAAAAATATTTTTCTTAGGAGTTACAAGAACTAAATTCAAAAGTTGATTATTTTCCTTAGATAGAACTTCACCAGCTCTATTTATGCTCATCAAACTTGTAACATGATATCTTGTTGAACTTAATCTTGTATGGATCAGGAACCAATATATTAAGTTTGTTCTTCTAATGAAGCTCGTAGTGATATATGTGAAGGAAATTGAACCTGTTTCGACTGCAGCAATAATTTTAATTTTGGTACAGATTGCACAAGGGAAGCCTTACTAAGTGGAAACGAGTGCAACATAGTCTTGGGTCCCGTAAAATTTTTTTGGTACAAAAAATCTCCAAAGCTTCCTCCTTTAAACCTTTTGACCTCGAATTTAAAATGTAGAAAATATTAAAATCGAATATCTAGATTTCCTATTTGTGCCTGAAGATTAAGAAGAATGGAAAAAAACTTATCTTTTTCCTTTCTTTGAATGAATGGAGATTAAGTGTTTATCCTAGACTTCAATCTATAATATATAACTTGAGAGGTTATGTAGGCTTTGAAAAACAAACTTTTTGCTACACTTCTTTGTTGCATCAATCAAGAAGACTAAGTCTAATTTAAGAATAATTGAATTGTGATAGCAGAATAAATGTCATATAGTTGAGTATTTTATATAGGACATGAAAAATGTAGATTTTATTATACTATAGCTCATAAACATTTTGAACTTAAATAAATAATCTATGGATATTTTGAAAGTGGTTTCATTTTTTGAAATCTTTAACTTTAACATCCTACCTAAAGTATAGGGTAATATAAAAATATAAGTTGATAACAATAACAGTGTAAAATATATAGAGAACGTAATCAACTTTACACGATACTTCTTCTTTGCATCAATCAAGAGGACTAACTAATTATTGAAAAATAATTATAATGTGAGAAGAGAATAAATGTATAGGGTTGATAATTTTGTGCAGACTATGAAAAACTTAAGTCTTATTTTATACTATAACTTATGAAATCTTTGAACTCAAATAAAGAATTGAGACTATTTAAAATTTGATTTCTTAAATAAAGAATTCAAAGCTATTTGGGACGTGATTTTATTATACTTATTGGATATTTTACTTAATTTATATAAAATGCTTATGAACATTGATTTTATTAGTTTTATGGCTACCATAATAGACAAAATGAGTCATTTCAAAAAAAATTACTTTTGAATTTAATCTTTATGCAGAAGAACTCATTAACCATTTACTTTAAAAAGCAAGAAATAATTTTGTTAAGATAATGTTAAAAGTTTATCACGCCGCAATATTTTTTTTGAATTATAAGCAATAAAAACTCGATCTTCTGGTCTTTTTAATCTAAAAAATTCTCTAATAATTTATATAGTTTTACAATTTTTTTCAATTTTGAGAAGATGAATATTACGGGAGTTTAGAATTATGGATGAAGATGGTGAATGCTATTGGAATAATGAAGCTCAAAATAAAAATTGAATTAAGGAAATTGAGATAGAAATAGTTTTGAAAATTTTCTATTTACTATTTTTTAATCTTGTAATTTTTGTCTTTAGAAGACCAATTTAATGATAACGGTTAACCAAGTCTACCCTTTTCACATTTTTCTTTACCATACTATACATACATATGTATCTAGACTTATTACCTTGATAATTGATTAAAATTAGATAATTAAGTGTTAGGTGCTTCATAATATAAATAAATTTGTTGACCATACAAGTATGACACCATAAATATTTAAAGTAACTTTAACATCCTACCCAAAGTATTAGGTAATATAAAAACGTAAGCCAATAATGATAACAGTATAAAATACATAGAGAACGTAATTAACTTTCCACGATACTTCTTCTTTGCATATATCAAGAGGACTAACTAATTATTGAAGAAAAGTTATAAGGTGAGAAGAAAATAAATGTATAGGGTTGATAATTTTGTGCAGACTGTGAAAAACATAAGTCTTATTTTAGACTATAACTTATGAAATCTTTGAACTCAAATAATGTAACGGCCCCGAAAATTTAAATGAAGATGTATGCATTAAAAATCTTAAATGTGGAAGCGAAATAAAAATTCTGATTAACATCCCTTACACAATAACCATAAACGTATTCAATGTATGAAAGAATAAGCTGATTAAAAAAAATACTCGAAATAAAAACTATAAATAGAACTATAAAATTTTAGGCGTCTAACTCGCCGTCTTCTTGCGGAACGGGCTCGGGAACCACGTCTTCCTGATCTGAAATGGTTAAGTAAGGAATGAGCTACACTAGCCCAGTAAAGACATCACACTATCTCACTGCCACAGAAGTAAAGGTTGGTAGAAAACAAAAACGACCAATGGAGCATAATTTATAACAAACTCATTTATTAATGATAAAAACCTTTACTGTCCACTTACCTCGGTGAGATTCGTGAAAATAACATATGGAAACAATAACATTATAACCATCATAAAATCATATACACTTTGTAACATAACACATGTTATAATTTTGCACTTCAATAATCAGACAACAAATTTTCTCTTTTACCAGCCTACTAGTATCCATGGGGATCCATAGGGTGTCCCTGCTACACGTGAACCATTAACATCAATAATCTATTCCAGGGCCGTCCCCATACCCCGTCCGGTATGGGCGCCAAAACCATAAACCTCAATACCCCGTCCGGTGTGAGGGTGAAACGGGACATCCCCATACCCCGTCCGGTGTGGGCGCCAAAACACATAAGCTCTCCATACCCCGTTCGATATGAGAGACCACATTCCCGGTAGGCTTTCCTACGGACCCGGTCCGTCCACCATCTCTCAAGATATCTAGTCAGGTTGTCCACCTTATCCATTTATCAATTCACATAACTTTTTTCCCATTTTCCTTGGTCTCAATTATCAAATCAAACAAAAACATGTAACCAGTAATGAATATCAAACAAACAACACAATATCAGGTTCACCATAATTCAAACCATAATAAATGAAACCATGATTCATGCATACGAAACCATAAAATAAATAAATCAAATACTATACTGCATTTAAAACTATAAAATAGATCTAAACACAACTGACTGACAATATATCAGATTCGGGCTCCATTGGCAACCTTAATCAATTATACATATCTATTAAGTCATAAAATACCGTTTTATCATTTATTAGGCTTTAATGCGTGATAGGAAATAGGGTGAGAGATCCTTACTTATTTCGGAGTCTGGAATTGGCTCTATAATGCACCTATGGGCTGTCCCTAAATTCTCTGAATTTACTCTGAAAAACTGAAACGCACTACCGGTACCTGCACGTGTCCCAAAAATTCTGGCACGGCGACTCCGCCATGCTCCGGCATCGGCACCACCACCTACGGCGGCGATCCAACTCGGGTTGGCCATTTTCGGCCAAATTCGGGCAAACTTGCATTGGTTCCTGCGATAAAACAACACTAGGGCCCTCGGTGGGCCAAAAAATCATGAAAAACTGAGACTTACCAGCGGCAGAGCTCTCGGGTGCGGCGGCTTCTCCGATGTGAGTCGCGGTTTGATGTTTTGCTCTGGTCAACCTGTAGAGAAAATAACGGTGATCATAGTGGTGTAAAAATTGCATCAAACGGGAACCGGAAAGGGCCTCATCGGAGGCAAAAACTGAAGGAAGCTGCGGCGGCACTGCTGGACTTCGGCTGTGTTTTCCAGCCGATTGGCTGGTGGTTTGGCTCCGATTTGGCCATAAGCAGATTCAGCATTGAAAAACGAGCCAAGAGGATAAAATTTATCTCGTTTGGTGGTCAGAAAACCCTCCGGTGCGGCGGCGGGTGGCGGCGACTGGTTCTTCTTCTCCGGCGAGGGTACTGGCGGCTAGGGTTTGGGGTCGGGTGTGGTTGAGGTTATTTATAACCTTCCCCTTTTAATCTCAGCTGTCCATCATGATTTAATCTGGACCATCCGATCGTGATTAAAATGGGAATAAATCTGGGCCGTCCATCGTGATGCGATCTAGGCCGTCCATGCATGATTCAATCTGGGCCGTCTGCACGCGTGATATCTGGGCCGTCTGTGCACGTGAGATCTGGGCCGTCCGCACGCGTGAGATCTGGACAGTTCGATCGCGTGCACGCGGATCGCTCACGTGGCTCCGTCCCGCGTGGTCTCTTGCGTCAGCTTCCTTGCCATGCGGCGTGTTCTGGTTGGCCGGGGCTGCTGACTGGACTGTTGATGTGGCACAACTTTTCTAAATTGTGTTTTAACCCTCGGTTTCTGATTTTCTTTTCAAAAACACCCCCAGAATCCAAATTTTCACCCATTTTTCCCAAAATCAATTTCAATTAAATCCCAAAAATAATTTTACCTTATTTTATCATTATTTTTATTTTTATTTTTATTAAATTAAATTAAATTAAATTAAATATTAAAAAATTAAACTAAAATTCTAATATAAATTAAAATAAATTAAAAAATAAAAATAATAAAATTTAGGTGTTACAACTCTCCCCCCCTTAAAGCAATTTGGTCCTCCAAATTTGCCTCTTACTCTTGGTCGAACAAATAGGGATACTGGGCTCTAAAATCTGATTCTAGCTCCTAGGTAGCCTCTCTTGGCGTGTGGTTGTGCCACACGATCTTTTCAAATGATATTTTCTGGTTGTGGAGTATCCTGCTCTTTCGGCCCGTGATACCGACTGGTACTTCTTCATAAGATAAGTCCTCTTGGAGTAGAAGCGGTTCATGAGCCAAGACATGAGAGGGGTCCGGGTTGTACTTACGTAGCATGGATACGTGGAAGACATTGTGGATCTTGGAGAGCTCTGGAGGCAGTGCTAGTCTGTAGGCAACAGTACCAATCCTGTATAAGATTTTAAAAGGTCCAATAAATCGGGGGTTCAATTTTCTCCTCCTGCCGAACCTACTAATTTCCTTGAAAGGAGTGACCTTAAGGAACACCCAGTCGCCTTTCTCAAACGCTAGATCTCTCCTTCGGGTGTCCGCATAACTCTTTTACCTGCTCTGAACCGTCGGAATGTTCTTTCTAATTTTAACTATTTTAGACGTGGTCTCCTCTACCAACTCCCGGCCGAACAATCTTCTATCGTCAACTTCTTTCAAATAAATCGGTGATCTGCACGGGTGCCCATATAACGCCTCATATGGAGCCATGCCGATGCTTGCTTGGTAGTTGTTGTTGTAGGCAAACTCTATCAGGGGTAGATGGTCGTCCCAATGGCCCCCGGAGTCAAGGACACATGCTCGGAGCATATCCTCAACTGTACGAATTGTCCTTTCTGATTGTCCATCAGTCTGAGGATGGAAGGCAGTACTGAGAGACAGCTTTGTTCCCATGGCTTGCTGAAAGCTACTCCAAAATCGAGAAGTGAACCTGGGGTCCCTGTCGGATACCAATGTTATTAGAACTCCATGCAATCTGACTATTTCCTGGATATACATTCTTGCCAACTTGTCCAAGAGGTCGGTCATTCTGATGGTCAAGAAGTGAGAAGTTTTGGTAAGCCGGTCAACGATTACCCAGATGGCGTCATGTCCTAAACGTGTCTTAGGTAATCCCGTTACGAAGTCCATGGTGATGTGTTCCCACTTCCACTCCGGAATCGGTAACGGCTGAAGTAGCCCACCTAGCCACTGATGCTTTGCCTTGACCTACTGACATACCAAACACTTAGATATAAAGTCGGCTATGTCTCTCTTCATCCCATTCCACCAAAACCGGGGTCGCATGCCTTGGTATATTTTGGTGCTTCCTGGATGCATGACAAACTTCGAGCTATGGGACTCTGTCATGATGTCTCTCTTTAACTCACTGTCATCTGGGACACACACCCTATCTTGGAAATGGAGTAATCCATCGGCAGAGATTCAGAATTCTTAGCTCACTCCCTGTTCTGCATCCTTCTTGTGGGCTACCAGGGCGGAGTCGACTGACTAGGCTTCCCTTATTCTCTGGATTAACTCGGGCTGGACTGTCAGGCGGCCTAAACATATGACTCTTCTCAAGTCCTGGAGTTGAACCTGTTGTGTGGCCCTAATTTGCCTGCCTTTTGAAACCATCAAATGGCCTAAGATACCTGCACTTTTCCTGCTGAGAGCATCTGCTACCACGTTGTCCTTACCCGGATGGTATAAGATATCACAATCATAGTCTTTAAGAGTTCTATCCACCTTCTCTGACACATGTTGAGATCCTTTTGAGTGAATATGTGTTTCAAACTCTTATGATCGGTATAGATCTGAAAGGTCTGTCTGTATAAGTAGTGGCACCAGGTTTTCAAGGCGTGTATGAATGCGGCAAGCTCCAAGTCATGGGTGGGATAATTCTTCTCATGATTCTTTAACTGCCTAGACCCATATGCTATGACCTTTCCATGCTGCATCAGGACACAACCCAGGCCTAGATAGGAGGCATCACTATAAACTGTATATCCCCCCAATCTACTCAGTAAAGCTAGTACGGGTGCAGTAGTCAGCCACTTCTTTAATTCTAAAAAACTTCTTTCGCAGTCCTCATTCCACTCAAATTTGGCATTCTTCTTTGTGAATCAGGTTAGAGGAGCTGCCAGGCTGGAGAATCCTTCAACAAACCTGCGGTGATAACCTGCCATTCCTAGAAAACTCTGGATTTTCTTAACTGATGTCAACTTCTCCCAGCCAAGTACTGCTTCAACCTTTTCGGGATTCACTGATACTCCTTCCTTCGATATGATGTGTCCTAGGAAGGCGGTCTGCTCAAGCCAGAATCCACACTTACTCAACTTTGCATATAACTTCTTGTTTCTAAGGACCTGCAAAACTTGGGCAAGATGGTGAGCATGTTCTTCTCTGCTTTTTGAGTAGACTAAGATGTCATCCTTGAACACGATAATAAATCAATCCAAGAACTCTCTGAAGACCCTGTTCATCAGATCCATAAAGATTGTCGAGGCGTTGGTTAGCCCAAATGGCGTGACTAGGAACTCATAGTGTCCGTACCTAGTTCGAAAAGCCGTCTTAGGGATGTCTTCTGTTCTTATCTTCACCTAATGGTAACCTGATCGCAGGTCTATTTTAGAGAAGACCTGTGCACCCTGCAGCTGATCGAAGAGGTCATCAATTCTGGGAAGGGGATATTTGTTCTTGATCGTAACCTTGTTCAATCCTCTGTAATCAATACACAGTCTCAACGTTCCATCTCCCTTCCTTGAAAAAGTGACTCCAGCACCCCAAGGGGACACACTGTGTCTAATAAAACCATTGTCCTGTAATTCAGTGATCTGTTTCCTCAGCTCTTCCATCTCAATGCGGCTCATGCGGTAAGGAGCAATCGAAATGGGCTGGGTGCCTAGCTGTAAGTCTATAGTGAACTCGACTTCTCTGTCCACTGGCAGTCGGAGTAGTTCGTCTAGAAACACATCTGGAAAGTCTCGGACTACCGAAATCTCTTAGATACAAATTTCCTTCTTGGGCTTGCCTAGTTAGAGAAAATAGCAAGATTAAGGTACTAAAAAATTAAGGAAACTTTCCATCAAGGAATAAGTACTAAATGATTTTATTAATTTATAAATGGCTCCTCATTGGGAGGATTAAATACAATCTTTTTGTTAAAGCAATCTATGGTGGCGTGATGCGCCGCTAACCAATCCATTCCTAAGATTACATCAAAATCCCCCGTGTCTAACCCTATCAGGTCTACATTCAGTTTTCTATTTGCTATCTCCACGGCACAAGCCCTGTAGATAACTTCCCCTAATAGTGTTTCACCCCCAGCAATATAAACAAATAATAATGAATCAAGTTTATCAGGTGATACATTAAGTTTGGAAGCAAAAATATGTGAAACAAATGAATGCGATGCACCAGTGTCAAATAAAACATGAGCAATATGGTCACAGATAGTGTACATGCCCTGTACCATGTCCGGGTCGACGTCGGTATCCTGCTGGGTAAGGTTGTAAACCCTTCCCTAAAAAGGAGGTCTTCCTTGGTTCTGGTTCTTCAGGCACTCTCTCGCATAGTGCTGGGCACTGCCACATATACGACAGGTGTTGTTGAGGCGGTAGCATGGTCGGTCCCTATGATCCCTGCCACAGTGCTAGCAAATCTTTCCACGTACTGCCCCTGGAGCCTGAGGAGGGGCCTGGATCACTAGTCTGGGCTTCTTATTTGTTTGGATCGGCCCAGTGGGTGCTGGTATGCGGGGTGGAGCTGAGGGTCGGTGACTCCCTGTTGACTGAGGACGGGTGTTGAAACTCCTCTCCACAATCTGTGCCTTTGCTAAAATGACTGAGTATGTCTTGAGCTCCAGTACCAATAAGTGTTGCTTGATCTCTAGGCGGAGGCCCCACTGGAATCTCCTGGCCTTCTTGCCCTCATCCATTAATGTCTCCAGGGAGTATCGGCCCAGCTCTAGGAACTTACGAGCATATTCCGATACCGTCATATTTCCCTGGACCAACTGAACAAACTCCATCTCCTTCAGGTGTCGGATGTGCTCAGGGAGATACTCCGCATGGAAGGCCGCTAAGAACTGCTCCCAAGTGGCTGGCGTAGGCAAGGTGGCCTGCTTGAGCTCCCACCAACGACCTACTTTCCCTACCAGTATGTAGGAAGCAAGGGCAGCTCTCTGCTCAAGAACCACTCCCAAGGTCTTGAAGGCTCTCTCAGTCTCCGCCAACCAGTACTAGGCATCTTCGAAAGAGGATCCCCCTGCAAAAATGGAAGGGTTTAACCTCCTGTACCTCTCTATGTAGCTTGGGTCGATCAAGGAAGGAGCTGAGTCCCGTGGAAGAGGGACTGGGCCCAGCTGGGGATAGACTGGGGGGCCCTGTGGTGGCACCTGCTGAAATGGTGGGGGCACCAGATTGTACTGTGGCAGTGCCAGGCAGTACGGTGGCTGGGGCACCAGTTCATACTGCAGCAGTGGTGCCGGGTGGTACTGTGATGGAGCAGGTTCGTGCCGGGGTGGCTCAGGATCCGCTTGCTGTAGCGGTGGCTCAACCCATGGTAGTGGGGGAGGTTCGGGTAACTCCCTTCTCTCCTCTCGAATGTTGAGTAACGATTTATCGGTGGGTATTTCTCTAAGCATTATCGTGTAAGGGATGAATCCGAGAAATGCGGCTCTGATACCAACTGTAACGGTCCTGAAAAATTAAATGAAGATGTATGTATTAAAAATCTTAAATGCGGAAGCGAAATAAAATTTCTGATTAACATCCCTTACACAATAACCATAAAAGTATTCAACGTATGAAAGAATAAGCTAATTAAAAGAAATACTCGAAATAAAAACTATAAATAAAACTATAAAATCTTTAGGCGTCTAACTCGCCGTCTTCCTGCGGAACGGGCTCGGGAACCACGTCTTCCTGATCTGAAATGGTTAACTAAGGAATAAGCTACACAAGCCCAGTAAAGACATCACACTATCTCACTGCCACAGAAGTAAAAGTTGGTAGAAAACAAAAACGACCAATGGAGCATAATTTATAACAAATTCATTTATTAATGATAAAAACCTTTACTGTCCACTTACCTCGGTGAGATTTGTGAAAATAACATATGGAAACAATAACATTATAACCATCATAAAATCATATACACTTTGTAACATAACACATGTTATACTTTTGCACTTCAATAATCAGACAACAAATTTTCTCTTTTACCAGCCTACTAGTATCCATGGGGATCCATAGGGTGTCCCCGCTACACGTGAACCATTAACATCAATAGCCTGATTCCAGGGCCGTCCCCATACCCCGTCCGGTATGGGCGCCAAAATCGTAAATCTCAATACCCCGTCCGGTATGATGGTGAAACGGGCCGTCCCCATACCCCGTCCGGTATGGGCGCGAAAACACATAAGGTCTCCATACCCCGTCCGATATGAGGACCACGTTTCCGGTAGGGTTCCCTACTGACCCGGTCCATCCACCATCTCTCAGGATGTCTAGTCAGGCTGTCCACCTTATCCATTTATCAATTCACATAACCTTTTTTCCATTTTCCTTGGTCTAAATTATCAAATCAAACATAAACACATAAACCAGTAATGAACAGCAAACAAACAACACAACATCGGGTTCACCATAATTCAAACCATAATAAATGAAACCATGATTCATGCATACAAAATCATAAAATAAATACATCAAATATCATACTACATTTAAAACTATAAAATAGATCCAACAACTACTGACCGACAATATATCAGATTCGGGCTCCATTAGCAACCTTAATCAATTATACATATCTATTAAGTCATAAAATACCGTTTTATCATTTATTAGGCTTTAAAGCCGTGATAGGACATAGAGTGAAAGATCCTTACTTGTTTCGGGGTCTGAAATTGACTCTACAATGCGCCTACAGGCTGTCCCTAAATTCCCTGAATTTTCTCCAGGAAACTGAAACGCACTACCGGTACTTGCACGTGTCCCCAAAAACCCCAAATCAGACCCATGGCCCCTTTTCGGCCAATATCAGAATTCCAGCACGGTGGCTCTGCCGCGCTCCAGCGGCAGCACCGCTGCCCATGGCGGCGTTCCCCCTCAGGTTGGCCGTTTTCAGCCAAATTTGGCCAAACTTGCATTGGTTCCTGCGATAAAACAACCCTAGGGCCCTCGGTGGGCCAAAAAATTACAAAAAATCGAGACTTACCGGCGGTGGAGCTCTCGGGTGCGGCGGCTTCTCCGGTGCGAGTCGCGGTTTGATGGTTTGCTCCGGTTAACCTGTAGAGAAAAGGACGGTGATCACAGTGGTGTAGAAATTGCATCGAATGGGAACCAGAAAGGGCCTCATTGGAGGCAAAAACTGAAGGAAGCCGCAGTGGCGCCGCTGGACTTTAGCTGTGTTTTTTGGCCGATTGGCGTGTGGTTTGGCTCCAATTTGGCCATAGGCAGATTCAGCATCGAAAAACAAGCCAATGAGAGAAATTTTACCTCGTTTGACGGTTGAAAAACCCTCTAGTGCGGCAGCGAGTGGCGGGGGCCAACTCCTCCGGCGACTGGTTCTTCTTCTCCGGCGAGGGTACTGGCGGCTAAGGTTTGGGGTCAGGTGTGGGTGAGATTATTTATAACCTTCCCCTTTTAATCTCAGCAGTCCATCACGATTTAATCTGGGCCGTCCGATCGCGATTAAAATGAGAATAAATCTGGACTGTCCATGCGTGATTCAATCTAGGCCGTCTGCACGCGTGAGATCTGGGTCGTCCATGTGCGTGAGATCTGGGCCGTCTGCACGCGTGAAATCTGGACCGTTCGATCGCGTGCGCGCGGATCGCTCACGCGGCTCCATCCCACGTGGTCTCCCGCGTCAGCTTCCTCGCCACGCGGCGTGTTCTGGTTGGCCGGGGCTGCTGACTGGGCTATTGACGTGGCACAACTTTTCTAAATTGCGTTTTGACCCCCGATTTCTGATTTTCTTTTCAAAAACACCTCCATAATCCAAATTTTCACACTTTTTTTTCAAAATCAATTTCAATTAAATCCCAAAAATAATTTTACCCTATTTTATCATTATTATTATTTTTATTTTTATTAAATTAAATTATATTAAGCTAAAACCTTATAAATTAAATATTAAAAAATTAAACTAAAATTCTAATATAAATTAAAATAAATTAAAAATAAAAATAATAAAATTTTGGTGTTACAAATAAAGAATCATAAACTATTTAAAATAAATAAAAAATTGCGGCTATTTAAAATCCGATTTCTTAAAATAAAGAATCCAAGACTACTTGAGACTTGATTTTATTTTATTTATTGGATATTTTATTTAATTTATATAAAATGCTTATGAACATTGATTTTATTAGTTTTATGGCTGTCATTATAGTACAAAATAAGTCATTTAAAACAATAATTTACTTTTAAATTTAATCTGTATGCAGAAGAACTCATTAACCATTTACTTTGAAAAGCAAGAAACAATTTTGCTAGATAATGTTAAAACTTTATCACGCTATAATTTTTTTTTGAATTATAGGCAATAAAAACTCAATTTTCTGGTCTTTTTAATCACTTAATAATTTTAAAAACAAAACTTAGCGGATTATATTCACTTAATAATTTTTTATTTCAAATTAGTGATTTAAGAACAAAAATATGTAACAAAAATTAGTTAATTTTTTAAATTCAAAGCTACAGGTGTTTCACATTTTCTATGTACACGTATGGTATATATAAAAAAAGTGTGTGTTAAAGTTGAATATATTTTTTTTGTTTTGTCATAATACTATTATATAAGAAAACTTCATTAGAATCCTTAAAAGATATCAAGATTCTTATTCGGTATAAATTTGTAATATGCAACTAAAATTTTTTTGTCTTTAAATGCGTTTTGTTATTTTCTGAGAAACAATAGTTTATTAAATAATTAGATAATTTTCCTAATACTCAAAAGTCTTGGCTTCATGAAATTAGTGATCATTAATTCTTTTTTTTTTTTGTTAAATATGAATGC
Source organism: Carica papaya (assembly GCF_054855325.1). Lineage (NCBI taxonomy): Eukaryota > Viridiplantae > Streptophyta > Magnoliopsida > Brassicales > Caricaceae > Carica > Carica papaya. The sequence goes on from NC_142317.1 coordinate 19,224,138, forward strand.
TTGATAAACATGCTAAATATTTAATTTCATCCCTAAATTATCACTGTTTCTTTTCATAGATTGCATGGTTTTTATTAATTAATGTGATACATTTGTTTATTTCTTTTGAAAAATTTACTATACTTTACAATAATATGATTAGTTATTTTAATGTAATATTTTAGTTTAAATCATATATTATATACTAATATATAAAAATCGGTCAAAACATAATATCGGAAACATGATCTAATGGTTAATGAAAATTGTAAATTACCTTTTAGCATCCTACATTGTGTAATATAAAAAATATAAGTTGATAATGATAACACTTTAAACTGTAAACTAAAGGTTTACATGATCATAACATTTAGAACTTTGTGAGCCTTTAAAATGATTGTGTACTCATACAAATTTTACTTTGTAATATTAACTTAACTTATTACTAATCTTGTAAGTTTAACTAATGTGATACATTTGTAAGTTTTTTGAGTTAGCTTTAACTTATTACTAACCTTGTACGAAATTTTAAAAAATAATTATACATAAAAAAATTATTCCACCGCATGGTCTATTAAAGCTTAAAAATTAAAAATTCATCTTACTTGGAAGATTTTTTATTTAAATAATCAATTGGTTCTCTCTTCCTCTTAGCTAAAAATCAATATTTGTTTCCTCACATTTTGTTGTCTCTTCATTTTCGCCTCACTCTTTAGACTTAAAACTAAATTTTAGCCTTAATATTTTCCTCACATTATGTATAAATGGATGTATATAATTATATATATATATATAAAAGATGAAATCATCAATTAATTTTAAGTAAATGGGATTTATGGCATAGAGTTGCAATTATCAATTCAATGTTTATTATTCCAAAACATTCAGTCTTGTGAAAAAATAAAATGCTATTAAGGTCCTACTTACTTTTATAACTTTGTGACTTAGTGTAACATCCCGCTCACCGCCGTGCCAAATTGTATTTGAAAAACCCTATTTATTTACACTGAACTCATTTGATTTTATTTTATAGCTTTACATCGTAATTAATAAATTATACCGATTTTATTATTTTTTTTTATTTTGATTTCATTTAATTTACCAAATTTTGTTTTGATTTATTGTTTTTATTTTTTAAAAAATTTTTAGGAGAAAACAGAAAAAATGGAAAAAAATCCCGCGGGAAAACACCCATGGGAGAGGGATTGCCTGCATGGCCACCGCGTGTTGTGCGCGGGGGACAGGCGCAGGACGTACGCACAATGTGCACGTTGTGTCATGCAGAGGGAGGTCCGTCTGCGTGCGTCTTATCATGCAAAGGCAAGCCTGTCTGCATGCATCTTATCATACGGAGGTAGGCTCATACGGGTGTGTCTTGTCGCACGTAGGTGGGCTCGTCTGTGTGCTTCACATCGAGCACGAACAAAGCTGGTGCATCACATTATGCGCATGCCATCCACGCAGCAGGCTTACGCGGATAGGCTTGTGCACCTGCGCCTGCGCACAGTAGGCTTGTGCACAGTTGGGTAACTTGGTGGCCACAGGCTAGGCCTGCGCATGGCAGGGTAGCCCGGCACCAGCAGCCTAGACCTGCATATGGCAGGGTAGCACGGCACCTGCAGGCTAGGCCTTCAACGCTCGTCAGGTGGGAGAGGCACACTATCACCTTGGGTAGTGTGCCATCGCCCACCTAAGGCAGCATGCTGCCGCTTGGGATGTACTGCTTCTGATGGAGGAGGATTTTCCTCCATTTTTGTGCCACATCAAATTAAACTTCCCTTCCATTTTTAACACTCTCTCTCTTCCCTGGATTTTTCCACTTGGTACAAATCCAACAACCACCGTTTTCTATAAATAAGGGCCCTTCCTCCCATTTTCTAATCACTTCCATTCATCGACCTTTAAAGAGTTTAGAAAGAGAGAAAGAGGAAGTGATCTAGAGAGAGAAGGAGAAGAGGAGAGGAAGAACAGTGTAGGAAAAACTATCAAGACTTCGGCAAGGAATCTGGTATTTCTTTAGACATCTTAAGGAGTATTTTTAGAAATTAAAATAATGAATATGTGATTTTGTGCGATTTGCATTTTCTATGTTTAGTAGTTTTAATAAAATGAATTGTTCTTGATTTCGAGCATGCCATGTGATTTGTAAACACCTAATGATTTGCGTGTAAATAAAATAATTTGAAACCAATAAGATTATCTAAAAAATAAATATACAAAAAAAGAGAAAAAAAAAGTGGAATGAAGCCTGAATGGTACGAAGTACGTTTATATCTGTATTGACATGCATAATACGTCAAGTGTCTCGTTAGACTTTTTATCTCTAAGGGGTATCTATTTTTTCCTCCCCCATCTAGTATAGAAAGACGTGAGAGGACCGCTCCTTATATATGAATGTGTACCCGCTGACGAGAGTAGTGATGCAAATATCTGTTAGAAGTCACCTTTAGCTAAGTACTGTCGTGACAATAGAATTTTTGATAGGATCACTATGGTTGGTATGGCTGTGGTCATAAATCATTTTATGGTTTGTCAAGTCGGAAATGTCCCTGAGCAAATTGTCTTTATCTATATCTGTATCTGGTCATTCCACATGGGTAGTTAGAAATTTGTATCTGCATCAGAGATGGAAGTCAGAACGATTTTGCGAAACATGACACAAAAATATGAGCATTCATAATTTATTTGATTTTCTCTATTGTCAAATATGCTGTTTGTTTTTTATTGTTGTGACTATGACATGATATTTCTTTAATAAATAAATTATTTTCATAAGGTAGGATAGGACTCTGACGTGACCTAATGATAAGTGTTTACGATATAATTATTCACCTTTTAAGCCTTACGATATTATTTAAATACTATTTTTCTTACTAAGCATATGAAACTCATTCTTTCCATGTCCTCCTAAATGAGGAAGATAGTGAGGGATCGTTAGCTGACCTACCTATTGAAGGCTATGAGGATCCTGTGGATCCACAAACCTTGAGTGCATGATTACTTCCGCACTCTGACGAGTCCAATAGCATAATGATAGAAGTGGCTCTTTTTTTTTTCTATTTTGATATTTATATTTTGTAGCCACTTTTGTCCTTAGTTATATGTGTATTTGGAACTCATATTTTATAAGGAATTTGTATTAATTTGCTCCACTGCATATAATTTTTATCATGCACTCGTAATTTATTTCTCTATCTGACACCCACATATCTTAATTAATATTTGGGATGTCACAAATGGTATCAGAGCAGTTACATGGACCAAATCCCTTACAATTGAGGCCATAGGTAGAAAGACCCTTAGGATATCTAGGAAAATGAGTCACCTTTTCCAAATTAGACCACCAACTTGTGTCTTTCTTTCTTTTATAGGAATGATGCATAGAAGACCTTCCATAGAAAGTACCGAAAGACGTGAGGCCCAGGACCATCCAACAAGGCTAAGTTTACCGAATTCTTCTGAGCTATCCAAGGATTGACTGCAGCCGTAAGACAAAATCTAGCAAACCCATGTCAACACCCTGCCCTAGAGTACCGAACAACTTAGAGGTCCATCTCTCATAACATAGTAGAGTTTAGGAAACTTAACCCGCTACATTTCAAAGGTGGCCCAGACCCCTTGGTAGCCGAAGCCTGGATCCTGGAGATAGAGAAACTGTTCTCTATCCTATACCTAACTGAGGAATAGAAAGTCCCCCTAACAACCTTTATGCTAAATGGTGAAGTAGAACACTGATGGCAACTTAAGAAAGAAGTCCTGCCTACCCCTACCACCTAGGAAGTTTTCATGGATGCATTCTTTGATAACATTTTTCTAGCCTATGTCCAAGAAAAGAAGGAGAAGGAATTTCAAGACCTCTGCCAAGGGAGTCTGACAGTTGCTTAGTATGCAGCCTGATTTGTCCAATTGTCTAGATTTTCCCTTTAATGGTCACCCTCAAAAGTCGTAAAGTTAAGAAGTTTCTGAAAGGTCTTCATGCCAACATTTATGATCGAGTTACGATTCTGAGACCTAGCTCGTACGTAGAGGCACTAGAACATGCCTAGTTAGCCAAAGACCTCATCTCGGTCAGGCACCAATGCATTGCTCGATTTCATAACCAATAACCTAGAAGGAGATTACTTGACCCAGTAAGTAGCCACCTCAATAAACAAACCCTAGTTGCCCTTCCCCTGTCCTACTTCCTACTGGATAGCCTTCCTGACCTTCCTAGCCATGTCAGCATTGTGGTCGCTCGCATGGTAACCTACCCTATCGGCGTATCAAGTACGCCTACTATCGGTGCGGAAGCACCCAACACTTTATAAAGGACTGCCCTCAGTGATCGAAGGACATGACAAGGCTTGTGGTCAAGGGTCGTGTATATCACCTAGATGAACCCTGTGCTCTCCCTACTCCTGTCATTATCCAAGGTATGCTTTCTATTCATGATGCTTCTGCCAAGGCTTTAATCAATACAGGTACTACTCATTCTTTTATCTCCTGTGCACTTACTTGTAAACTAGATATTAGGTCAAAACCTTTAGAGGAAATATTAATGGTAAAGACTCCTGCTAGGGGATTACTAAAAGCTCACTGTGCATATAAAAATTGCAAGATAAAAGCTTCAGAAATATAATTATTTGTAGACTTAATACTATTAGACTTTTTAGGATTTGATATGATTTTAGGAATGGACTACTTAAAAAAATATGGAGCAATTATTGATTGTGAAAGTAAAATTGTTACCTTGTAATCTTCAAAAAATAAATAAAAATATTTTTTTTTGTCCTTTCTAACTATTGAATAAACAGGAATATGGATGTTGATCCTACTATGTATTCTATATCGGTTGTTTGCAACTTTCTGAAAGTTTTTCCTATTGAAATACCTGGTCTACCTCCCCCACAAGGGGTAGAATTTTTAATTGAACTACTACCCAAAACCCAACCAATCTTAAAACCTACCTATTGCATGAGTCTTGCTGAGCTTACAGAATTAAAAAACCAGCTTTTTGAGCTACTTGGCCAGAAGTTTATTCACTTTATTCATTCCCCTTGGGGCACTCCAAATATTTATTCATGAAAAAGAAGGGTGGCTCCCTCAGACTATGCATGGACTATCGAGAATTCAATCGAGTAACAATAAAGAGAAAGCACCCCTTACTATGAATCGACGATCTTTTCAACCAATTACAAGGAGCCACGATCTTCTCTAAGATCGACCTTATATCGGGATACTATCAGTTGAGAGTCAAGAAAGAAGATGTTTAAAAGATCATTTTTTGGTGTAGATGTGGCCTGTATGAGTTTAGGATGATGTCATTCGGGTTAACTAATACCCCTGCTACCTTCATGGATCTCATGAACAAGGTTTCCAGCATGCACTATATTAATACGTCATCGTATTCATCAATGACATCCTAGTGTACTCCAAGAGCTTAGAGGAACATGTAGTCCACTTGTCTGAAGTGCTGGGAAAACTTCGCCGGAGCCAACTCTATGTTAAACTTAGCAAATGCTCCTTCTGGTTAGATCGAGTTTCCTTCTTTGGTCATATAATTTTGAGTGAAGAAGTTTTGTTGATCCAGCCAAGGTTGAAACAGTGATCAATTGGAATCTACCCACTAATGTGGCTGAGGTACGTAGTTTCCTTATCTTGGAAGGTTATTATTGGTGATTCATCGATGAGTTCTCTAAGATTGCTACTCCTTTGACCCGACTCACTTGAAATGGCATACCGTTTGTCTAGAATTATGAATATGGTGAAAGCTTTATGGAATTGAAGCATCTTCTTACCTCTGTTCTGGTGTTGATCCTCCTTGATAACACTAGAAGATTTAAGGTCTACTACGATGCATCTGATATTGGCTTGGGATGTGTTTTCATGCATCATGGTAGAGTTGTCACTTATGGATCCTGACAGTTGAAACCCCATGAGCAGAACTACCTTACTCACAACCTGGAGTTGGTGGCCATCATCTTTGCCTTGAAGATATGGCGTCATTACCTATTTGGTTAGATTTTTGAGATTTACACTAACCACAAAAGTTTAAAATACATCTTCTCATAGAGGGAGTTGAACATGAGACAAAAATGCTGGATGGATCTCCTGAAGGACTACAATTACAAGATCATTTACCACCACGATAAAAAGAATGTAATTGCTTATGTGCTAAGTCGAAAGGAGTCTGTAGTGTTGGCCCAAACCATGGCCTCTAGTTGGAAGTTAATAAATGCCATGCAGTCACTCTGCCTCAGCTACTATGGCAAAGATACCTATCTCACTCAATTCGAGACTTGCCTAATCTTTTTATGAAGATTTGGGAAGCTCAGTCCACAGACCAAGAACTCACCAAGAATTTGAGTTAGTTCTCTTCTGACGAATTTCCTAACTTTAGGATATAAGATGTTGACTTATTTAGATTTCAGAATTGAATTTGGGTTCCTGTCATTGTCAAGATGGATGTTCTCAGGTTGCCTATGCCTCCAAACTGTCTATCCATCCTGGGAGTACTAAGATGTACCAAGACCTAAAGTGCCAATACTTGTGGCCAAGAATGAAGAAAGACATTATTGACTACATCTCCATATGCTTTACTTGTCAAAGGATTAAGGTAGAACACTAGAGACTCGGTGATTTGTTATAGAGCCTCGCAATTCTAGAATGGAAGTAGCAATGTAACCATGGATTTTATGACCGAACTACCCAGGACTTGTTCTAGTCATAATGCTATTTTGGATCATCATTGACAGACTAACCAAGACTGCCCATTTCTTGTCCATCAGAACTACTGACTCCACCAGTAGATTAGCCTGCCTTTATGTCGACGAAATTATTTGACTTCATGGTGTTCCCTCATCCATTGTGTCTAATTGAGACATTGTACTTCAGCACCACTTATCATCCCCAAACTACTGGTCAATCTGAACGTACTATCCAGACATTGGAACACATGTTTTGTGCTTACGTCCTTGACTTTGACGATAACTAGCATGAGTATCTTTCCCTGTGTGAATTTGCTTATAATAATAGTTATCATTCCAATATCAGCATAGGTCCGTATAAAGCCCTGTACAGTAGACTTCGTCGTTCTCCCACTTATTAGAGTGAAGTCAGAAACTTGTGTCTTTTAGGACAAGATTTAATCCAAGAGACTATTGAGAAGGTTGTAATCATCTGCAAGAACTTGGCTATCGCCTTGAGTCGCCAGAAGAGTTACCCTGATTATCATAGAAGACCCTTGAAATTTATCGTTGGAGACCAGGTCTTCCTAAAGATTTTTCCCTACAAGGGAAAAATGTGGTTTGGGAAAAGAGAGAAGTTGAGCCCTCGATATGTGGGACCTTTTTGGATTGTAGAGTGCACTGGACCCGTAGCATACCACCTTACTCTATCTTGAGAGTTTGTGGGTCTACATGATGTTTTCCACATCTCTGTACTCAAAAGGTACCACCCTGAACCTTCTCATATCATTCCTCACATTGAGATGCAGGTACAAGCCAATATGACCTACGAAGAATTCCCTGTGGAGATTCTTGATTGGACCAAAAAAGACTTACACAACAAGATGATTCCCATGGTGAAGGTGCAGTGGCAGCACCATCCTCTAGAAGAGGCGATGTGGGAGTTGGAAAGCGAGATGAGGGAAAAGTTTCCGGCCTGTTCGAGACAAATTTGGGAACAAAATTTTTTTAAGGTGGGGGAAGTAACACCCCACTCATCGCTTTGCCAAATTGTATCTGGAAAACCCTACTTATTTGGGCCTTAAGGCCGCACTGAACTTATTTAATTTTATTTTGCAGATTTACATTGTAATTCATAAATTATGCTGATTTTATTATTTTATTTTATTTTAGTTTTATTTAATTTTACAGAATTTTGTTTTGATTTATTATTTTTATTTTTTTTAAATAAACGATTTTTAGGAGAAAATGAAAAAAAGGGGGAAAATCCCTACGACAAAACACTTGTGGGAGAGGGATTGCCTGCAAGGGCACTAGACTCTATGGGCGCGTGTGCTTGCGCGATGGATGTAGGACGTGTGCACAGTACGCACGTCCCACCTGCGTGAGGCGCGAAGCCTGACCTGCGTGTACGTCACATCGCGCGGGGACAAGGCTGGCACCACAGACTCTGCACGTGCCATCCATGTAGTAGGCTGGGGCAGATAGGCTTGTACACCTAGGGCTAGCTGGCAGCAGGTCTACGCACCTGGGGCTAGCCTGTAGTAGGCCTCTACGCACACCGGCCCAGCGTGCGGTAGGGTAGCCTGACACTTATAGGCTAGGCCTGCAGTGCGTGTTGGGCGGGTGAGGCACACTACTGCTTCGAGCCTTGGGCAGCGTGCCACTGCTTGGAGTTTGCTGCCATCAATGGAAGAGGATTCTCCTTAATGTTTTGTGCCTTATCACATCAAACTTCCATTCCATTTTTAATACTCTCTCTTCACTGAATTTCGCCACTTGGCACAAATTCAACTGCCCCCATTTTCTATAAATTGAGGCCCTTCCACCCATTTTCTCATCACTCCCATTCATCCACCTTCCAAGAGTTTAGAAAGAGAGAAAAAGGAAGTGATCTAGAGAGAGAAGGAGAGGAGGAGAAGAAAAACAATGTAGAAAAAAATATCAAGGTTTTAGTAAGGAATCTGGTATTCTTTTAGATGCCTTAAGGAGTATTTTTAGAAATTAAAATAATGAGTATATGATTTTGTGTGATTTGCATGTTCTATGTTTAGTAGTTTTAATAAAATGAATTGTTCTTTCTTTTAAGCATGCTATGTGATTTGTAGACACTTGATGATTTATATGTAAATAAAATAATGTTAAACTAGTTAGATTATTTAGAAAATAAATATACAAAAAGAAGAGAAAAAAAAAAGTGGAATGAAGCCTGAATGGTTCGAAGTGCGTATATATCTGTATTGACATGCATAATGCATCAAGTGTCGCATTAGATCTTTTATTTCTAAAAGGTATCTGTTTTTCCCTCCCCCATCTAGTCTGAAAAAATATTAGAGGACCACTTTCTGTGGATGATGGCATACCCTCTGACGAGAACGGTGATGCAAATATTTATTGGGGATCACCTTTGGCTAAGTACTATCATGATTATAGAATATCTGATAGGACTACTATTCAGCACGACCGTGGTTATAAATCGTACCATGGTTTGGCAAGCCGAAAATGTGTCTGAGCACCATTATCTTTACCTTCATTTGGTCATTCCACATGGATAGGCAAAAATTTGTATCTGACCTCTGATATGGAAGTCGAAACAACTTCGCGAAGCATGATATAAAAATCTGAGCATTCATGATTTATTTAATTTTCTCTATTGTCAAGTATGCTATTTGTTTTTTATTATTGTGACAATGACATGATGTTTTTTTAATAAATAAATTATTTTTATAAGATAGGATAGGACTCTAATGTGACCTAATGGTAAATTTTTACAATATAATTATTCACCTTTTAAACCTTATGATGTTATTTAAATATTATTTTCCTTATTGAACGTATGAAACTTACTTTTTCCATGCTCCCCCTAGATGAAGAAGATAGTGAGGGATCGTCACCAGACCTACCCATTGAAGTCTATGAGGATCCTGTGGATATGCAAACATTGAGTGCATGATTGTTTTCGCACTCTAACGAGTCCAATAGTGTAATGTTAGAAATGGTCTTTTTTTGTATTTTGACATTTATAGCCACTTCTGGCCTCAGTTATATGTGTATTTGGAACTTACATATTTTGTAAGGGATTTGTATTAATTTGTTCTGCTGCATATAAATTTTATTATGCACTCGTAATCTATTTTTGTATCTGACACCCACATGCCTTAATTAGCATTTAGGACGTCACACTTAGTTTACTTATTTGAGTATCGGTCATTTTTCATGCGACTTCTATAGGTACAAGGAATAGGTACAAGATCTCTTATATGTATAGAAGTAAAAAATCATTATATTTCTCATTTATCCCAAGACTTTTATTAGTAAAAGGAATACCTACAATATCTCCTATTTTTATAGAAGTACAAAATCAAATACTACAAGCTTGTTGTAAACCCAAAAAGTGTATCATGAATCATTGGTGGAAAGCAACAGTTCCATTAGGGTGAGTTCATTACCCTTTACGAGGTGTAAAAAAGATCGACGCTTCCACCTCCGCACTACTACAGATTACTGGCTCTACCACTATATGTTATGTTGAGTAATGTGCATATATGTGTTTCTAAAAGATTAACTGTGATCCTGATGAAGAAATGACAAATCATAAAACTTATAGAGGGTGTACAAGAGATCCAAAATGTAGAATGCACCTCTTGTGTCTGCTTTGGTTGGTATAAGTCTCACTATAGACACTAACAGTGTCGCAACTGCATTTATTATATGCAAAATGCATAGCCTTAATCTCCCTACCTTCACTCTGGTTTAACGATTATGCAGATTAGAAGTTTCATCTTTCAGACTTTATGTCAACTATACATAAAATCGAGACTATATGATCATGTTTTTTGATTAATGGCTCAAGCTTAATCACCACTTTCAATTAAAATATGGATGCACGTGCCATCTTCCACTGCATGGTACATAAATCCCTACAGTGCTGGCGGCAGTATTTGCAGAGGCTCTGGGCATGGAGGTGGTGGACGACAAGGCTCTCTAACTAGTCGTTGCTTGTTCAACTTCTGTTGTGGTCATATATTGGAAGCTCTTATAGAAAATGCTTGTTGCTGTATGATGGATGATGATTAGATTCAAAAATTTGAATTTGAAATTTAGGTTTTGGAGAAGAGATAGGAAACTCTTTAAAATTAATGAGAGAATTAAAGGATAATAGAGGATATATATATATGTGTATATATGTATATATGTATTTTTTTAATCTCAAAATTCTCTAATAATAATGCTATATATTGTTTAGTAGGCATATTTAAATTTGTAAAGTGCGTACATATAAAGTATATTTAAAAGAAGTGTGAGGTATCCTTGAATTTATCCTTTGATTTATCATAATCTTATTATTTAAGAGAATTTTACTAAAATCTCTTGAAATAAAGAATTTGATTTAGTAGAAACTAGTAATATATTATTAACTTTCTTTTAAATATAAGCAGATATTACTTCTTGAAAAATAATGGTTTATCAAAGAATTGGAAATTTTTCATAATACTCAAAATTCTTGGCTTCTATAAAAATGAGATCATTAATTTTTTTTTTGAGAGATAAAATATAAAATTATTAAATACAATGGTAATAAGCCTCCACCAAAGAATGGTGCATGGTCAATGGTCGTCTCAACCTAAAAAATTAGTGTACCGTATATAAATGGTAACACAAATAGAATAAATTTTGTTAAAGTTTTATTGAAGTGACTACAAAGTCTTAATTATCACTAAAAACTATCATTTTTTTTAATTGGGACGACTAATATTATAGTAATATATCTCATTAGTGATTCAACATAATATGTTGAAACTAAGTATATTAGATTCATTTATCATAGTTCCCTAAAAAATTAGTTAATGCACAATTATATGTCAATTTTAAATCAACAGATGATTATTATTGTTGGAAGGCTCATAAATAGATATTCAAGCTTGTCTTGATGGTCTCGAGGAATAGAAAAGCTTGCAATAATAATATACAACATTACGACTAATTTTAAGAGTATTTTTCATAGGAGTTACAAAAACCAAATTTTCAAGTTGATTGTTTTCCTCATAAAAAACTTCACCAGCTCTATTTCCTTCTCAACAAATTTTCCACTTGATCTCTTGTTAAACTTAATCTTGAATGGATCAAGAACAAATATATCAAGTTCGTTCTTCTAGTGAAGCTCTCAGTGAGATGTGTAAAGGAAATTGAAGCCATTAAACTGAAGTAATAATTTTAATTTTATCCATATAATTAGAAATTTATCATAAAGAAAACTATTCAAGAAAAACACATCTACAATGGAAAAGGATGTTGGTATGGATGGCACAAGGGAAGTCTTACCGAGTGGAAATAAGTGCAACATGGTCTTGGGTCCCATAAGATTTTGTTGGTACAAATCTTCTCCAAAGCTTCATCCTTTAATTTTATGACCTGAGATTTAGGATGTAGAAAATATTAACACCGAACATCTAAATTTTATATTTGTGCTTGTAGATTAAGAAGAATGGAAAGAAACTTGTTTTTTTTTTCTATAAATGAATATAGGGTAAGTTTGTATGTTTGTATTTAATCTATAATAAATAACTTTAGAGGTTATGTAGACTTTGAAAAACGAATATTTCACTATACTTCTTTGTTGCCCACTTAAGAAGACTGAGTTTAATTAAAATCCAATTGAATTATGAAGGGAGGATAAATGACGTACAGTTGACTATTTTATATAGGTCATGGAAAATGTAGATTTTATTATACTACAATTTATAAAATTTTTGAGTTTAAACAAAGAATCTATGACTATTTGAAAAGTGGTTTCATTTTTTAAAATCTTGAACTTTAATGAAGAATTCATCATGATTTGAGACGTGATTTTATTATATTTATGTGATATCTCACATAATGTGAATAAAATAATTAAAAACATTGATTTTATTAATTATATGGTCGCCGACTGTATTAAAATTAATTTTTGAATTTTAATCTATATGTTAAAGAACTTATTCGTCATTTATTATTTTAGAAGTTAAACAAGACAATTCTATTGACATAATGATAGAAGTTTATTACCACGCATAAGTTAAAAAGGCATGTTACACAGAAACGTCGACTATATTATATAATAATGTGATTAGTTATTTTAATGCAATATCTCTACTTTAAATCATGTATTTATATACCAATATATAAAGATTGGTTATTAATTAACCTAAGAAACATGATCTAATTTGTTAATGAAAATTTTGAAATACCCTTTAACATCCTTCCAAAAGTATAGTGTAATATAAAAACATAAGTCGATAACAATAACAATATAAAATACATAGAGAAGATAACCAACTTCTCACGATATTTCTTCTTTGTATCAATCAAAAGGACTAATTAATTATTGTAGAACAGTTACTTTGTGAGAAGAGAATGAATGTGTAGGGTTGATTATTTTGTGCAGGCTATGAAAAACATAAGTCTGATATCCCGATGCTCAAGGGTGACAACGTCAAATCTATCTATTAAATAAAATTTTCTTTTTTCAATATATTACCGTGGAACATTCCATCCCTTACAAACATACATTCAGTATTCTGAGGCACAAGTTAACTATCTAGATATATACATCAATTTAAGTTAACTAACAAAATACAATTTTTTAGCTTCTATTCAAAATGTACAATAGTCATCTTATCCTAATCCTCGTAGAACAGATCCAAATAGGTGTCCAGAGGCAGATCTTCATTATAACTTGGGGAATTGGATTAGGGATCAATAACTCAATTAGACCAGCAATAATAGATTTACACAAACAATGTTTAGAAACAAATAAATGCAGCTTATAAAATTACAGTTTAATTTATAGTGATTTCAGTACTTTCACTAATCATTCAATAATCTTAGTTATAACTGTTAGATCAATAGTGCGCTCAATAGCATACTCGATCATCCAATGCACACACATAAGTTTGAACTTATATTTGAAGTTTTACTATAAAATTTTATTATTTTAATCCTACTACATGTAGATGTCTAAATCGATACTAATGAGGCAGTGAAGACACCACTACCTCTAAGAAAAGAGAATTATAGTTATATTAGTAAACAATACACAATAAACAGTTCAATATCCACCAAATCTAAGAGTAAGTTTCTTATCAATAAACAGTAGACAGTGATAACAATCATAACAGTAATTCCGGTAATACCCCTCATGAGTACCGATGGATGTATTTACTAAATATTTTAGTTATTAAATTTTTTATTAGTTTTCTTTTATTCTTTCTTAATTATTCATCTAGACTCCATCTTTTATCCATAATTCCTTTAATTAACTTGTTTTTTCTAGAGTTTTATTTATTTTATTTCATTTTAATAATTTATTTTTTATTTATTTTTATTATTTTATATATATATATTTAATTTTTTTTATAATTTACTTATTTTATTTACTATTCTACTTTTCTTGATTGAATTTTTTTAATGATTTTAAAACTGGTATATTTTGTTCATTTTCTAGACAATGAGAGATATATATATATTTCTTTTCCAAACCCGTACCTTCCCAGTTCGTTTATATTTTTTCCTTTTACCATCCTTCAATAAATAGTTTATCAAATTCAAGTATACACAAACATCGATCCAATTGATAGATTTTAAACATGACACACATAAACATTTATTCAATCATAAAATCGAAACAGACATCAGACTTAAAAACTAAATTTATACATAATGCATCTATAAAACACCATTGCATGTATAAAATATATTACTACAGGTCATACCTTCCTGAAGAATTTTAAAAAAACTTACATGTTTGAACAAATCAACTGAAAAATAGAGATGGGTTGTCTGCACTATCAACAGTGAGTTATGATTTATTTTTGTCAAACCAATGATTTCTGAAAGTAGATTTGTCACTGAAGTTTGATTTAAATGAAGCTAGACCCTTATGAGAACCTAAATGAACCTTAAAAATAGAATAAATTTAAGAATCAAAATTAGAAAAGGAAAGGAAGGCTGACATACTTGCACTATTCGAAGGTGCAACAAAAATAAAGCCTAATTGAGCTCGATTTGTTTTAGAAAGAGAGCTGGGGATAAGTGAATAGCTTAAGAGGAACCTAAACATTATTAGAAAAATCACCAGAAATGGCTTACCTCTCAGAAATAAGGGTCTGCATGCCTTTGCACCCTCACAGCCTTTCACTCCCTTCCTCCCGATTCACCCTGTATTTTCACTTCTTTACTCTCTCTCACATTCAGTTTTTCTTCTACTCACTAAAATGCCTACTGTTTCTTAGTTTCCTTTCTTCATTACAAAGGAATAGAAAGGAGTCGATGGCAGAACCCAATGATGAGTTTCTATCTTCATTACCATTGTCGGATCACAACCATGTGATCCTAGCCGTGTGATGAAGGATCAGGTGCCCAGAAAGATACTAGCATGCATGGATCTACTAAAAATAAATTGCTAGTTAACCAATAAAATAATATTGTAGTAGTGGTAAGAAGGGTCGAAACTACAGGGAATTGGAAACAAATTTTCTTTCTTGACCAACGAGTAAAAAGCAAACAAGGAGGGTTTTGTAGAATCCAATATGCAAAATATAAAATAAACAATAAGTAGAATAATATTAGATAAACTCTTGGCTGCAAATTAGAAGCTAAAACAATTATAAAAGAATTCCAAGTCGACGAAATAGCTAGCTCAAATAACATAATTGATCATAGATATAAGGGTTCATTTTACCCAAAATATGGCAAATTAGTTATAGCTATCAGAAATGTTCCGACAACCAATCTTTCTTTATTCCTAAACCAACAAAGAAATGTTTTGTTAGTTGATTCTTCGCTACCAAGAAGTCCTGGGAACATCCACAGGATTTAACTTATCAATGGCCTTGAGAGCTAAAAGGACCTTATTCATGTTGTCGGATTCATCCATGTGAACCGATCAACTAGACTATTTACGTCCTCAGTGTGGCATTGATCGCTACTTGGTGCCAAAACCACTTAAACAATTAAGGATTTGAGGGGTTCGGCTAGTTGCCTGCATTTTCTCTTCTCGTATGACGAGCCCTATTCAAACTTATTCAAAACAACAAATATATATTTGTGTAGGAAGTAAATAAATATCAGCTCTAAAATAAAACTCAAATTAATTCGATTAAATCTCACGAATACATTGTTGGAGTGTGACATCCCAAGTGTTATTTAAGGCAAATGGGTATCATATACAAATACAGAATAACGAATGCATGATAAAATTTATCCAGCGGAAAAAAATTATTACAAATCCCTTACAAATACATATGAGTTCCAATACATAAATATACTGAGGCTAGAAGTGGCTGCAAAATACAAATCAAAACATAAAAGCCACTCCTTTCACTATGTTATTGGACTTATCATAGTGTGGGAACAGTCATGCACTCAGACTTGTGGATCCATTGGATTCTCATTGACTTCAAAGGGTAGGTTAGCCTGTGGTTTCTCACTTTCTTCCTCATCTAGAGGGGGCGAGCATAAAAAAAGTGAGTTTTATATGCTTAGTAAGGAAAACAATATTAAATTAACATCATAAGGTTTTAAAAGTTAATTATTTTGACTTAAGAGCTTACCATTTAACCTCCTCGTTTACCTATCTCACATTATGAAAATAATTTATTTATTAAGAAAACAGTAGATTAATACAGATAACCAAACAAACATCATGCTAGATAATAGAGAAAATTAAGTAAATTATGAAATACTCAAATTTTCGTGTCATGCTTCGCAAAGTCATTACAACTTCGCAGATACAAATTTCCAACTACTCAAGTAGAATGACCAGTCAGATACAGAAACATAATTTGCTCAAGCTCATTTTTGGCAGGCCAAACCATGGTACGATCTACGATCACTATTGTACCAACCATAGTGGTCTTAATAGATATCTATAGTCACAACATTACTTAGCCATCGATGACCTCTATAGATAATATGACACCACTCTCATTAGAGGGTATGCTGTTATCCACTAAGAGTGGTCATCTTACATCTTTCCATACCAAATAGGGGAGGGGGAAACGACACCCCGAAAGGTAAGAGGAACAAATACCCCTTAGAGATAAAAAGTCTAACGAGGCACTTGATGCAATATGCATGTAAATATAGATACACTTTAGACCATATAGGCTTCATTCCACTTTTTTTTTCTTTATTTTTGTATTTTTTATTTTTTTTACCAGGCAACTATACCGGTTTATTACATGCAATTCATCAAGTGTTTTTAATTCACATAACATGCTTGAAAATAAGAACAATTCGACTCATCTAAACACAGAGGCATACAAAACATGCAAAATCACAATCATATTAAATTAGTTTATCTAAAAAATTACTTCTTAAGATGTTAAAAGAAATATTAAATTCCTTACTGAAACCTTGATATTTTCTCCTTCACCATTCTCTTTTCTTTCTCTTCTTCTCTCATTAGACTACTATCTCTATCCTCTCTAAATCTTGAAAATTAGAAGAATGGAAGTGTGGGGAAAAATAAAAGGAGAAGGATAATTTATAGAATTTTAGAACTGTCTTAGTTGCACCAAGTGGTGAAATCCGACGAAGAGAGAGAAGAAACAAATGTTCGACATAAAAAAAGAGGGAGGAGAGTCTCTTCCACCAGCGGCGGTGATGCACTGCCTAAGGCAATGGTGGCGCAGCCTGAGGTGGCAATGCCCCAACTAGTGCGCTGTAGGCTAGCTTGCAGGTGCATAGGCCTCCTGCCACGTGTATAGGGCCTAGCCTATTCGTGGGTAGGCCTACTGTGCGCAGGCTCCAGATGCACAGGGCCTATCGATGTAGGCCTATTACACAGACAGTGTGCGCATAGTGTGTCGTGCCTGTCCACGCACGAGGTGACACATGGACAACCTGTGTACGTGCGACAAGATGCGTACAGGTCCTGACCTCACGCTCTGCACACAAATGGGATGTGCACGCTGTGCGCATGCGCGTGCGCACAGTGCCAAGCACTCGTGCAGGAAATCTGCTTCCCTGCGGGATTTCTTCCTGTTTCGCTATTTTTTTTTATTCCTCTAAATTTTCTATATTTAATTTGAATAAGTTAAAGACAAAAATTAAATAAATTTAAATAAAAGCAAAATAAATAAAAATTAACCAGATTTATGAATCACGATAAATATTAAGCAGAGTAAATAAATTAAGTTTAATGTGGCAAAAGGCTCGAATAAAGAGAATTTTCCAAATCATTTAAGCACAGTGATGGGCAGGATGTTACATGGAGTTTGCTTGATCTATCTACTAGAAAAAGGAAAATAAATTAATTACTTGTGGTGGGCTTTTTAACGCAAATGAGCTATCGAAGAGTATAAGAAAGAAGAAGGATGAAGAAAAAATTGCAAACGCAAAAAAAGTTGCTGTGTGTGGCGTTGGGAAGAAGAGAGGTGATGATTATGCTTTGACAACTGCCTTCTTTATTGAAAAGGAGTTAGTGTTTTCTTTTTTGATTATTAGGATCATTTTCCTTGATTTTTGGCATATCCCAAGCTTTCCATAATATTTTTTCCTTGATTTTTAGCCCCAAATCTTGGATTGAATAATATCTTTTTTACAGATTTGAAAAGCACAGGTTTTAATTTAAATCAGTTGTTGCGCACGACCCAAGCTTTGTCCAAGGCATGTTTGTGGGCTTATGATTCTTTTCACGAACTCTTCCTCTTTTCATTTTGTTTTTTCTCATTTCGTCCTTATATCCTATACTACAACAAAACACAAAAAATAGCTCGGCTTAGATAAATACCATCAAATTTAACAACCCAAAAGTGGGTGATAGTGATGTTCTTTTTAGGCACTATCAAATTTATATAGTTTTATAATGTTTTTTTCAATTTTTAAAAGATGATTTGTATAGGAATTCAAAATTCTAGATGAAGATGGTGAGTGCTATTGGAACAATAGAACTCAAAAGAAAAACTAAATTAAGGAAAATGAGATAGATGAAAATAGCTTTAAATATTTTTCTCTAACCATTTTTTAATTTTTGTAATTTTTGTCTTTAAAAGAACAATTTAATAATAACAGTTAACCAAGTCTACCATCTTTACATTTCTTTACCATGCTATGAATAAATATGTATGTACAGTTATTACATTGACAATTGATTAAAATTAGATAATTAAGTATTAAATACTTCAAAAGATAAATAAATTTGTCTATAAACACACCATAAATTTTTGTTGAAAAATTATAGAAAAAAAACTTAGATTATCATAATCAGTTAATAATTTTTTATTTAAAATTTGTGATTTAAAAATAAAAATTATGTAACAAAAATTAACTAATTTTTTAAATTCAAAACTATAAATATTTCACTTTTTTTATGCACACATATTATATAAAAAAAGTGTGTGGAAAAGTTGAATTCATTTTTTTTATTGTCATAATACTATTATATTAGAGAATTTCATCAAAATCCTTACAAGATATCAAGATTCTGATTCGGTAGAAATTTATGATATGTAACTGAATTTTTTTTGTCTTAAAATATATTTTTTATTTTCAAAGAAGCAATAGTTTATTAAACAATTTGATATTTTTCCTAATATTCAAAAATCTTGACTTCATGAAAAATTTGATCATTAATTCTTTGTTTTTGTTAAGTATGACTGCTTGATCAATATACTTAATTTTTTATTTTATCTGAAAATTCTCTTTGTTTCTTTTCATTGATCGCGTGATTTTCATTAATTAATGTGATATATTTGTTTGTTTATTTTAAAAAATTTATTGTACGTTATAATAATGTGATTAGTTATTTTAATGTAATATTTTAGTTTAAATCATATATTTATATACCAATATATAAAAATTGATTAAAATTTAATATCAAAGACATGATCTAGTTGTTAATAAAAATTCTAAAATACCTTTTAACAGCCTACATAGTGTAATATAAAATATATAAGTCAATAATGATAACATTTTAAACTGTAAACTAAAGGTTTATATAGTCTCAACATTTAGCACCTTGTGGGCTTTTAAGTGATTATATCCTCATACAAACTTTACTTTGTAATATTAACTTAACTTATTTCTAATCTTGCAAGTTTAATTAATTTGACGCATTTGTAAGTTTTTTGAGTTAATTTTAACTTATTATTGATCTCGTGCAAAATTTTAAAAGATAATTATACATAACAAAATTGTTCCATCATATGGTCTATTAGAGCTTAAAAATGAAAAATTCATCCTCCTTAAAAGCTTTTTTATTCAAGTAATCAATTTGTCTTCTCATCCTCTTAGTTCACAGTCAGCTTTTTTTTCCCTCATATTATGTTGTCTCTTCATTTTCACCTTAATTTTTAGTCTTAAAACTAGTTTTTTGCCTCAATTTTTTCTTCATGTTATGTATAAATGGATGTATATGTATTTATAAAAGATAGAATTATCAATTAATATTAAGTACGTGAGATTTGTGGCATAGAGATGCAATTAGCAATTCAATGTGTACTATAACAATACGTTAGATCTTGTGATAAAATAAATTGCTATTGAGATACTGATCACTTATATAAGTTTGTGACATAGTTTACTTATTTGAGTATTTGTCATTTGTCACACGACTTTTATAGATTGAAGGAATACGTACAAGATCTCCTTTTTGTATGGAAGTAAAAAATCATTTAATTTTTCATTTGTCATATGACTTTTATGGGCAGAAGAAATACCTATAAGATCTCCTATTTGTATAGAAGTACAAAATTAAATACTACAAACTTGTAGTAAGCCTAAACAACATATCAAGACTCATTGGTGGAAAAAAATAGTTCCGTCGGGTTGAATTCATTACCTGTACAAGGTATAAAAAAGACTAACTCTTTCGCCTCTACACTACTAGGAATTACAGGCTCTACCATGGTGTTTTGACTAATAAAAGGTGGACTTGCCACGATTGGCCTTATGAGAGGCAAATATTTATCCTCATTTTTGTTGTATATGTATATATTAATGTATAAATCCACTACATGTTATGCTGAGTAATGTGTATATATATATTTTTAAACGATAAATTGTGATGTTAATGAAGAAAGGGCAAGTCGCAAAATCTGCAAAGGGTGTACAAGAGATCCAAAATACAGAATACACCTCTTGTGTCTACTTTGGTTGCTACAAGTGTCGCTTTAAGGGCTGTCAGTCCCACACCTGCATTAATTACATGCAGAATCCACAACCCTAATCTCCTCTAATCACATTATGTTGTCTCTTCATTTTCACCTCAATTTTAGCCTTAAAATTTATTTTTAGCATCAAATTTTTCTTCACATTATGTATAAATAGATGTATATAAATATGTATATAAGATGCAATTTTCATAATCTTATTATTTAAGAAAAGTTTACTAAAATCCCTAAATGAAATAAAAAATCTGATTTAATAGAAAATAGTGATATACTATTGGCTTTCTTTTAAATATATGTAGATATTATTTCCTGAAAAATAGAAGTTTATAAAAGAATTGGATGTTTTTCTTAATACCTAAAATTTCTCGAGTTCTAGAGAAATGAGATTATTAAATTTTTGGAGATATAAAAGATAAAATTGTTAAATAGATTGGTAGTAAGCCACCACAAAAGAATGGTGCATGGTCAAAGATCGTCTAAGCCTAAAAATTTAGTGTATCTTATATAAATGGTAAAATAAGCAGAAGAAATGTTCTAAAAATTTTATTAAAGTGACTATAAAATATTATCTATCACCAAAAACTATCTCTGTTATATAACATCTTATTACTCTTTAAGAAAAATATTTCTTTTAATCGGATGACTAATATTGAAGTAATATATCTCATTAGTAATTCAAAATTCTATTGGATTCATTTGTTATACTTCGTTAAAAAAATAGTAAATGGACAATTATAGGTCAAATTTAAATCAACAGATGATCAGTATTTTTGAAGGCTTATAAACAAATATTTGAGCTTATCTCAAAGTTCTCGTGGAATAGAAAAGCTTGCAATAATAATATACAACATTACGATCAATTTTAAAAGTATTTTTCTTAGGAGTTACAAGAATCAAATTCCAAATTTGATTGTTTTCCTCATATATAACTTCACCAGCTCTATTTCATGCTCATCAAACTTGTAACATGATATCTTATTAAACTTAAATCTTATATGGATCAGGAACAAACATATAAGTTCATTCTTATAGTGAAGCTCCTTATGAGATGTGTGAAGGAAATTGAAGCCATTTAGCTGCAACAATAATTTTAATTTTATCCATATAGTTAGTAATTTATAATAAAGAAAACCATGCAAGAAAAACACATCTACAATGGAAAAGGATGTTGGTATGGATGGCACAAGGGAAGCCTTACTTATTGGAAACGAGTGAAACATGGTCTTAGGTCCCGTAAGATTTTGTTAGTACAAATCTTTTCCAAAGCTTCCTCTTTTAAACTTTATGACTTGAGATTTAGACTATATAAAATATTAATATCAAATATCTAAATTTTATATATATACCTGAAGATTATGAAGAATGGAAAGAAACTTATTTTTTTCTTTCTTCAAATTAATGGAGGTTTAGTTTATATCCTTGACTTCAATCTATAATATAAAACTTGAGTGGTTATGGAGGCTTCAGAAAACCAACTTTTCACTATGCTTCTTTGTTGCACTAGTCAAGAAGAGTAACTTTAATTCAAGAACAATTAAATTGTGATGGGAGGATAAATGACATATGATTAAGTATTTTATATAGGTCGTGGAAAATGTAGATTTTATTATACTATAACTTATAAAATCTTTGAACTTAAATAAATAATCTATGGATATTTGAAAAGTGGTTTTGTTTTTTGAAATCTTTAACTTAAATGAATAATCGATCGCTATTTGAGATTCAATTTTATTATATTTATGTGATATCTTACTTAAAATATATAAAATAATTAACAACATTGATTTGATTAATTCTATGGTCGCCAACTATATTAATTAACTTTTTGAATTTTATTTCATGCGCTAAAGAACTTATTTGTCATTTATTTTTTAAAAATTTAAAAAAAATCAATTTTATTGAGATAATGATAGAAGTTTATCATTACGTATACGGTAAAAAGCCATGTTACACAAAAACATCAATTGTACTTTATAATAATGTGATTAGTTATTTTAAATATATATCTCTACTTTAAATCATGTACTTATATACCAATATATAAAGTTTTGTTACTAATTAACATTAGAAACAAGATCTAATTATTAATAAAAATTTTGAAATAACCTTTAACATCCTACTCAAAGTATAGTGTAATATAAAAATATAAGTTGATAATGTAGCAATATAAAATACATTGAGAAGGTAACCAACTTTTTATGATACTTCTTCTTTGCATCAATTAAGAGAACTAACTAATTATTGAAGAACAATTATAATATGAGAAGAGAATAAATGTGTAGAGTTGATTATTTTATGCAAACTGTGAAAAACATAAGTCTTATTTTATATTATAACTTATGAAATCTTCGAACTTAAATAAAGAATCATAAATCATTTAAAGTAAATAGAGAATTGTGGCTATTTAAAATATAATTTCTTAAATAAAGAATCTGTGGCTATTTGGGACATGATTTTATTATACTTATTAGATATTTTACTTAATTTGTATAAAATTGTAACACCCAAATTATTATTTTTATTTTTGTATTTGAATTTTAGTTTAATTTTTTATATATTTAATTTATAAGATTTTAATTAAACTTAATTTAATTTAATTTAATTTAATGAAAATAAAAATAATAATAATGATAAAATAGGGTAAAATTATTTTTTGGATTTAATTAAAATTGATTTTGGGAAAAAAGGGTGAAAATTTGGATTCAGGGGGTGTTTTTAAAAAGAAAATCAAAAACCGGGGGTCAAAACGCAATTTAAAAAAGTTGTGCCACGTCAGCAGCCCAGTCAGCAACTTCGGCCAACTAGGACATGCCGCATGGCAAGGAATGCTGACACGGGACAGGCCACGTGGGCGATCGCGTGCGCGCGATCAGACGGTCCAGATCCGTTCCCGCACGCACAGATGCCCAAGATCAAATGAGCACATGGACGGCCCAGATCTCACGCGTACGGACGGTCCAGATTCAATCGAGCACAAACGGCCCAGATCGTATCGCGATGGACGGCCCAGATTTAATCTCAAATAAATTGCGATCAGACGGTCCAGATTAAAACTTGATGGACGGTTGAGATTAAAAGGGGAATGGTATAAATAACCCCACCCACACCCGACCACAAAACCCTACCCGCCAGTGCCTCGCCGGAGAAGAAGAACCAGACGCCGGAGGAGCAGGCCGCCGCCACCCGCCGCCACACCGGAGAATTTTCTGACCACTAATCCAGGTAAATTCTCTCCCCCTGGCTCATTTTTCGATGCTGAATCCGCCTATGGCCAAACCGGAGCCAAACCACCGGCGAATCGGTCGAAAAACACCACCGAAGTCCAGCGGCGCAACCGCGGCTTCCCTCTATTTTTGCCTTCGATGAGGCCCTTCCCGGTCTCCGTTCAATGTAATTTTTATACTACTGTGATCACCGTTCTTTTCTCTACAGGTTGACCAGAGCAAAACATCAAAACGCGACTCACGTCGGAGAAGCCGCCGCACCCGAGAGCACCACCGCCGGTAAGTCTCGGCTTTTCGTGATTTTTTGGCCCACCGAGGGCCCTAGGGTTGTTTTATCGCAGGGACCAATGCAAGTTTGGCCGAATATAACCATCATGATTTTATGATTGTTATAATGTTATTTTTTTCATATTTTATTTTCATGAATCTCATCGAGGTAGGTGGACAGTAAAGGTTTTTATGTTAATAAATGAGTTTATTATAAATTATGCTCCGTTGATTGTTTTTGTTTTCTACCAACCTTTACTTCTGTGGTAGTGAGATAGTGTGATGTCTTTATTGGGCTAGTGTAGCTCATTTCTTACTTAACCATTTCAGATCAGGAAGACATGGTTCTCGAGCCCGTTCCGTAGGAAGACAGCGAGTTAGACGTCTAAAGACTTTATAGTTCTATTTATAGTTTTTATTTCAAGTATCTCTTTTAATTAGCTTATTCTTTCATATGTTGAATAGGTTTTTGGTTATTGTGTAAGGGATGTTAATCAAAATTTTTATTACGCTTCCGCATTTAAGATTTTTAATACATACATCTTCATTTAAATTCCGTAGCTGTTACAGTTGGTATCAGAGCCGCGTTCCTCGGACTCATCCATTACAAAATAATACTTAGAGAA
This sequence comes from Carica papaya, assembly GCF_054855325.1. Classification (NCBI taxonomy): domain Eukaryota; kingdom Viridiplantae; phylum Streptophyta; class Magnoliopsida; order Brassicales; family Caricaceae; genus Carica; species Carica papaya. The sequence continues at coordinate 19,249,052 of NC_142317.1, forward strand.
ATACCCACCGATAAATCATTACTCAACTCTTCCATGTGAAATGCAAGTGCAAAGAAATGAGGAGAGGAAGACCCCCACTAAACCGAGCAGCCCGAGATAATTCACTTCGGAAAGATGTGGACAGAATATTCGAGATGCTGGAAAGGATCATGGCCGCCTAGCAAGGTCGAGAGGAGAGAAGGGAGTTACCCGAACCTCCCCCACTACCACGGGTTGAGCCACCACTACAGCAAGCGGACCCCAAGCCACCCCGGCACAAGCCTGCTCCACCACAATACCACCCGGCACCACCGTCGTAGTATGAACAAGTGCCCCAGCCACCGTACTGCCCAGCACCGCCACAGTACAATCCGGTGCCCCCACCATATCAGCAGGTGCCACCACAGGGCCCCCCAGTTTATCCCCAATCGGGCCCAGTCCCTCTCCCACGGGACCCAGCTCCTTCTTTGATCGACCCGGACTACATAGAGAGGTACAGAATACTAAACCCTTCCACTTTTGCAGGGGGATCCTCTTTTGAAGATGCCCAGTACTGGTTGGCGGAGACTGAGAGAGCTTTCAAGACCTTTGGAGTGGTTCCTGAGCAGAGAGCTGCCCTTGCTTCCTACATGCTGGTAGGGGAAGCAGGACGTTGGTGGGAGCTCAAGCAGACCACCCTGCCTACACTAATCACTTGGGAGAAATTCTTAGCGGCCTTCCATGCAGAGTATCTCCCTGAGCACATCCGATACCTAAAGGAGATGGAGTTTGTTCAACAGGTCCAGGGAAACATGATAGTATCAGAGTATGCTCGTAAGTTCCTAGAGCTAGGCCGATACTCCCCAGAGACATTGATGGATGAGGGCCGAAAGGCCAGGAGATTCCAGTGGGGCCTCCGCCCGGAGATTAGGCAACACTTATTGGTGCTGGAGCTCAAGACATATTCAGCAGTTCTAGCAAAGGCACAGATCGTGGAAAGGAGCTTCAACACCCGTCCTCAGCCAGCGGGGAGTTCCCGACCCTCAACTCTGTTCCGCAGGCCAGCACCTACTGTGCCTGCTCAACAAAATTAGAGGCCCAGACCAGCCATCCAGGCCCCTCGTCAAACTCAAGGGGCAACACATGGGAAGATTTGTCAGCACTGCGGCAGAGATCACGGGGACCGACCATGCTACTACCTCAACAACACCTGTCGCATATGTGGCAGTGCCAAGCCTTATGTAAGAGAATGCCCGAGAAACCAGAATAAAGGAAGGCCTCCTATCCAGGGCAGAGCTTACAATCTTACCCAGTAGGATACCGATGCCAACCTGGATGTAGTACAGGGTATGTATATTATCTGTGACCATATTGCTCATGTTTTATTTGACACTGGTGCATCGCACTCTTTTGTTTCACATGTTTTTGCTTCTAAAATTAATGTATCACCTGATAAACTTGATTCATTGTTGTTTGTGTCTACTGCCGGGGGTGAAACACTACTAGGAGAAGTTATCTACAGGGCTTGTGCCGTGGAGATAGCAAATAGAAAACTGAGTGTAGACTTGATAGGGTTAGACACGGGGGATTTTGATGTAATCTTAGGAATGGATTGGCTGGCAGCGTATCACGCCACCATAGATTGCTTTAACAAGAAAGTTGTATTTAATCCTCCTAAAGAGGAGCCATTTATAAATTAATAAAATCATTCAGTACTTATTTCTTGATGGAAAGTTTCCTTAACTTCTAGTGCCTTAATCTTGCTATTTTCTCTGACTAGGCAAGCCCAATAAGGAAATTTATATTCAAGAGATTCTGGTAGTCCGAGATTTTCCAGATGTGTTTCCAGACGAACTGCCCGGTCTACCAGTGGACAGGGAAGTCGAGTTTACTATAGATCAACAGCCAGGTACCCAGCCCATTTCGGTTGCTCCTTACCGCATGAGCCGCATTGAGATGGAAGAGCTGAGGAAACAAATCACTGAATTGCAAGACAGTGGGTTTATTAGACACAGTGTGTCCCCTTGGGGTGCCAGAGTCACTTTTATAAGGAAGGGAGATGGAACATTGAGGCTGTGCATTGATTACAGAGGATTGAACAAGGTCACGATCAAGAATAAGTATCCCCTTCTCCGGATTGATGACCTCTTCGATCAGCTGGAGGGTACACAGGTCTTCTCTAAAATAGACCTGCGATCAGGTTACCATCAGGTGAAGATAAGAACAGAAGACATCCCTAAGATGGCCTTCCGAACTAGGTACGGACATTATGAGTTCCTGTTCATACCATTTATGTTAACCAATGCCCCGACAATCTTTATGGATCTAATGAACAAGGTCTTCAGAGAGTTCTTGGATCAATTTATCATCATGTTCATCGATAATATCTTAGTCTACTCAAAAAGCAGAGAAGAACATGTTCACCATCTTACCCAAGTTCTCTGGGTCCTCAGAAAAAAGAAGTTATATGCAAAGTTGAGCAAGTGTGGATTCTGGCTTGAGCAGATCGCCTTCCTAGGACATATCATATCGAAGGAAGGGGAATCAGTGAATCTCGAAAAAGTTGAAGCGGTACTTGGGCGGGAGAAGCTGACATCAGTTAAGAAAATCTGCAGCTTCCTGGGAATGACAGGTTATTACCGCAGGTTCGTTGAAGGATTCTCTAGTCTAGCAGCTCCTCTAACCTAGCTCACGAAGAAGAATGCCAAGTTTGAGTGGAATGAGGACTGCGAAAGAAGTTTTTCAGAATTAAAGAAGCGGCTGACTACTGCACCCGTGCTGGTTTTACAGAGTGTATCGGAAGGATATACAGTTTATAGTGATGCCTCCTATCTAGGCCTGGGTTGTGTTCTGATGCAGCATGGAAAGGTTATAGCATATGGGTCCAGACAGTTAAAGAATCATGAGAAGAACTATCCCACCCATGACTTGGAGCTTGCCACAATCATACACGCCTTGAAAACCTGGCGCCATTATTTGTACTGAGAGACCTTTCAGATCTATACTGATCATAAGAGTTTGAAATACATATTCACTCAGAAGGATCTCAACATGCATTAGAAAAGGTGGATGGAACTCCTTAAGGACTATGATTGTGAGATCTTATACCATCCGGGTAAGGGCAAGGTGGTAGCAGATGCTCTCAGCAGAAAAAGTGTAGGTATCTTAGCCCATTTGATGGTTTTAGAATGCAGGCCAATTGGAGCCACGCAACAGGTTTGACTTCAGGATCTAAAGAGAGTCACATGTTTGGGCCGCCTGACAGTCCAGCCCGAGTTAATCCAGAGAATAAGGGAAGCCCAGTCAGTCGACTTTGCCCTGGTAACCCGCAAGAAGGATGCAGAATAGGGAGTGAGCTCAGAATTCTGAATCTCTACCGATGGATTACTTCATTTCCAAGACAGGGTGTGTGTCCCAGATGATAGTGAGTTAAAAAGAGACATCATGACGGAGTCCCATAGCTCGAAGTTTGCCATGCATCCAGGAAGCACCAAAATGTACCAAAGCATGCGATCCTAGTTTTGGTGGAATGGGATGAAGAGAGACATAGCCGACTTTGTATCTAAATGCTTGGTATGTCAGCAGGTCAAGGTAGAGCATCAGCACCTAGATGGGTTACTTCAGCCTTTACCAATCCCGGAGTGGAAGTGGGAACATATCACCATGGACTTTGTATCGGGGCTACCCAAGGCACGTTCAGGACATGATGCCATATGGGTAACTGTTGACTGACTTACTAAGTCTTCCCACTTGCTAGACATCAGGATGACCGATCCCTTGGACAAGTTAGCAAGGATGTATATCCGGGAGATAGTCAGATTGCATGGAGTTCCAGTGACAGTAGTATCCGACAGGGATCCCAGGTTCACTTCTCAGTTTTGGAGTAGCTTTCAGCTAGCTATGGGAACAAAGCTGTCTCTTAGTACTGCCTTCCATCCCCAGACTGATGGACAATTCGTACACTTGAGGATATGCTCCGAGCTTGTGTCCTTGACTCTTGGGGCCATTGGGATGACCATCTACCCCTGATAGAGTTTGTCAACAACAACAGCTACCAAGCAAGCATCGGCATGGCTCCATATGAGGCGTTATATGGGCGCCCGTGCAGATCACCGATTTGTTGGGAAGAAGTGGGCAATAGAAGATTGTTCGGCCCGAAGTTAGTAGAGGAGACTACGTCCAAAATAGTTAAAATCAGAAAGAACATTCAGACAGCTTAAAGTAGGCAGAAGAGTTATGCAGATACCTGGAGGAGAGACCTAGCGTTTGAGAAAGGTGACCAGGTGTTTCTTAAAGTCACTCATTTCAAGGGAATTAGTAGGTTCGGCAGGAGGGAAAAATTAAACCCCCGATTTATTGAACCTTTTAAAATTTTAGATATGATTGGTACTGCTGCCTACAGACTAGCATTGCCTCCAGAGCTCTCCAGAGTCCACAATGTGTTCCACGTATCCATGCAACGTAAGTACAACCCGGATCCCTCTCATGTCTTGGCTCATGAACTGCTTCCACTCCAAGAGGACTTGTCTTATGAAGAAGTACTAGTCGGTATCACGGACCGAAAGAGCAGGATACTCCGCAACCGGAAAATATTACTTGCAAAGGTCGTGTGGCAGAACCACACGCCCAGGGAGGCTACCTGGGGGCTAGAATCAGATTTTAGAGCCCAGTATCCCCATTTGCTCAACCAAGAGTAAGAGGCAAATTTGGGGGACCAAATTTCTTCAAGGGGGGAGAGTTGTAACACCCAAATTATTATTTTTATTTTTGTATTTGAATTTTAGTTTAATTTTTTATATATTTAATTTATAAAATTAAGTTGAATTAAAATCTTCAACTTAATTTAATTTAATTTAATTTAATTTAATGAAAATAAAAATAATAATAATGATAAAATAGGGTAAAATTATTTTTTAGATTTAATTGAAATTGATTTTGGGAAAAAGGGGTAAAAATTTGGATTCTGATGGTGTTTTTGAAAAGAAAAACGAAAACTGGGGGTCAAAACACAATTTGAAAAAGTTGTGCCATGTCAGCAGCCACATCAGCAGCCCAGTCAGCAGGCCCGACCAACCAAGACACACCGCGTGGCAAAGAATGCTGACACGGGACTGGCCACATTGGCGATACGCGTGCGCGCGATCAGACGGCCCAGATTTGTTCCCGCAAGAACGGATGGCCCAGATCAAATGAACACACAGACGGCCTAGATTTCACGCGTACGGACGACCCAGATTCAATCAGGCACAGACGGCCTAGATTTAATCCTAAATAAATCACGATCAGACGGTCCAGATTAAAACTTGATGGACGATTGAGATTAAAAGAGGAAGGGTATAAATAACCCCACCCACACCCGACCACAAAACCCTAGCCGCCAGTGCCTCGCCGGAGAAGAAGAACCAGAGGTCGGAGGAGCCGGCCGCCGCTACCCGCCGCCGCACCGGAGAATTTTCTGACCGCCAATTGAGGTAAATTTTCTCCTCCTGGCTCGTTTTTCGATGCTGAATCCACCTATGGCCAAACCAGAGCCAAACCACCGACTAATTGGCTGAAAAATCCCGCCGAAGTCCAACGGCGCCGCCGCAGCTTTCCTCTATTTTTACCTCCGATGAGGCCCTTTCCGGTCTCTGTTCGATGCAATTTTTATACCACTGTGATCACCGTTCTTTTCTCTACAGGTTGACCGGAGTAAAACATCAAAACGTGACTCACACCGGAGAAGCCGCCGCACCCGAAATCACCGTCGCCTGTAAGTCTCAGTTTTTTGTGATTTTTTGGCCCACCGAGGGCCCTAGGATTGTTTTATCGCAGGAACCAATGCAAGTTTGGCCGAATTCGACTGAAAACGGCCGAAAATGGCCAACCTGAGGCAGATCGCCGCCGCCTGCGGCGGCACCGTCGCCAGAGCACAGCGAAGCCGCCGTGCTGGAATTTCGATATTGGCTGAAAGGGGCTTTAGCTCTGATTTGGAATTTTTTGGGGACACGTGCAGGTACCGGTAGTGCGTTTCAGTTTCTCGGGAAAAATTTAGGGAATTTAGGGACGCCCGTAAGCTCACCGTAGAGCCGATTTCAGACCCCAAAACATGTAAGGATCTCTCACCCTACCTCCTATCACGGCATTAAAGCTTAATAAATAATTAAACGGTATTTTGTGACTTTATAGATATTTTTAATTGATTGAGGTTGCCAATGGAACCCGAATCTGATACATTGTTGGTAAGTTGTTCTTTGATCTATTTTTCAGTATTAAATGCAGTATGATATTTGATGTATTTATTTTATGGTCTCGTATGCATGAATCATAGTTTCTTTTATTATGGTTTGTATTATGGTGAACCCGAAACTGTGTTGCCTTGTTTGGTGTCAATTACTGGTTTACATGTTTGTCTATGATTGAATGATTGAGACCAAGGAAAAGGGCAAAAAGGTTATGCGAATTGATAAATGGATAATGTAGACAGCCTGACTAGATATCCTGGGAGATGGTGGACGGACCGGGTCCGTAGGGAACCTTACCGGGAAGGTGGTCTCTCATACCGGATGGGGTATGGAGACCTTATGTGTTTTGGCGCCCATACCGGACGAGGTATGGGGACGGCCCGTTTCACCCTCATACCGGATGGGGTATTGAGGTTTATGATTTTAGCGCCCATACCGGACGGGGTATGGGGACGGCCCTGGAATCAGGTTATTAATGTTAATGGTTCACGTGTAGCGGGGACCCCCTATGGATCCCCATGGATACTAGTTGGCTGGTAAAAGAGGAAATTTATTGTCTGATTATTGAAGTGCAAGAGTATGACATGTGTTCTATTACAAAGTCGATATGATTTTATGATTGTTATAATGTTATTGTTTTCATATGTTATTTTCATGAATCTCATCGAGGTAAGTGGACAGTAAAGGTTTTTATGTTAATAAATGAGTTTATTATAAATTATGCTCCATTGGTTGTTTTTGTTTTCTACCGACCTTTACTTCTGTGGTAGTGAGATAGTGTGATGTCTTTACTGGGCTAGTGTAGCTCATTCCTTACTTAACCATTTCAGATCAGGAAGATGTGGTTCCCGAGCCCGTTCCGCAGGAAGACGGCGAGTTAGACGCCTAAAGAATTTATAGTTCTATTTATAGTTTTTATTTCGAGTATCTCTTTTAATTAGCTTATTCTTTCATATGTTGAATAGGTTTTTGGTTATTGTGTAAGGGATGTTAATCAAAATTTTTATTACGCTTCCGCATTTAAGATTTTTAATACATACATCTTCATTTAAATTCCGGCGCCGTTACAAAAATGCTTATGAACATTGATTTTATTAGTTTTATAGCTGCCATTATAGTACAAAATGAGTAATTTCAAATAAAATTTACTTTTGAATTTAATCTTTATGCAGAAAAACTCATTAGCCATTTGCTTTGAAAAGTAAGAAGCAATTTTGTTGAGATAATATTAAAAGTTTATCACGCCACAATATATATTTTTTTAATTAATAGTAACAAAAACTCGATCTTCTGGTCTTTTTAATCTAAAAAATTCTCTAACAATTTTTATAGTTTTACAACTTTTTTCAATTTTTAGAATGTGAGTTTTATGGGAATTCAGAATTCTATAGAAGATGGTGAGTGCTATTGGAACAATGAAGGTCAAAAGGAAAAGTGAATTAAAGAAAATGAGATATATGGAAATACCTTTGAATATTTTATGCTAACTATTTTTTAATTTCATAATTCTTGTCTTTTGAAGAATAATTTAATGATAACAGTTAACCAAGTCTACCTTTTTACATTTTTTTACCATCTTGTACATACATATGCATGTAGAGTTATTATCTTGATAATTGATTAAAAATAGATAATCAAGTGTTAAATACTTTAGAATATAAATAAATTTGTCGACCACACGAGTATGACACTATAAATTTTAGTAAAAAATTATATAAACAAAACTTAGAGGATTACAATCACTTAATAATTTTTTATTTCAAATTTGTGATTTAAGAATAAGAAATATGTGACAAAAATTAGCTAATTTTTTAAATTCAAAATTATACATTTTTTATGTACACATATGGTGTGTATAAAAAAAGTGTGTTAAAGTTGAATTTATTTTTTTGATTTTGTCATAATACTATTATGTAAGAGAACTTCATCAAAATCCTAACAAGATATCAAGATTCTTATTAGGTAGAAATTTGTGATATGCAATTGAATTTTTTTTTTTCAAATGCATTTGTTATTTTTTGAGAAACAATAGTTTATTAAACAATAGATACTTTTCCTATTTTTCAAAAGTCTTGGGTTCATGAAAAATGTAATCATTAATTCTTTTTTTTTTGTTAAGTATGAATGCTTGATCAACATGCTAAATTTTTTATTTCATCCCTAAATTCTCATTGTTTATTTTCATTAATTGTATGATTTTTATTAATTAATGTGATACATTTGTTTGTTTCTTTTGAAAAATGTGCTATACTTTACAATAATGTGATTAATTATTTTAATGTAATATTTTAGTTTAAATCATATGTTTATATACTAATATATAAAATTAGGTTAAAATTTAACATCGCATATATGATCTAATTGTTAATTAAAAGTCTAAAATAACTTTTAACATCCTACATTGTGTAATTAAAAAAATATTAATCAATAATGATAACATTTCAAACTGTAAACTAAAAGTTTATATGGTTACAATATTTAGCACCTTGTGGGCCTTTTAAATGATTGTATACTTGTACAAACTTTACTTTGTGATATTAACTTAACTTATTACTAATCTTATAAGTTTAATTAATGTGATACATCTGTACTAAAACAAAACTCAAATTAATTTGATTTGATCTCACAAATATATTGCTGAAGTTAGTTAGATCTATCAACTAGGAAAAAGAAAATAAATCAGCCACTGATGATTGATTTTTTGACACAAATGAGTTCTTAGAGAGTAAAAGAAAGAAGAAAGATGAAAAAAAAATTGTAGAAGTAGCAGAAGCTACTATGTGCAGTGCTAGGAAGAAGAGAGATGATGATCTGCTTTGACAACCACCCTCGTTATAGAAAAGGAGCTAAGGTTTTCTTCTTTTGCTGATTAGGATCATTTTTTCTTGATTTTTGGATTATCCCAAGCCTTTTAGAAAATGTTACTCTTGATTTTTGGCCCCAAATCTTGCCTTGAATAATATTTCTTTTACAGATTTTAAAAGTACATGTTTTAATTTAAATCTGTTGTTGTTCGCGACTCTTAGCCTTATCCAAGGCTAAGTTGTCTGTGACAGGACCCAAGCTTTGCCAAGGCTTGTTTCTGGACTGATGGTTATTTTCATAAAATTTTCCTTTTTTCATGTTGTTTTTCCTTCTTTTATCCTTATATCCCGTACTGGCAATAAGTCATAGAAAATAACTCAGATTAGATAACATACCATCAAGTTTAATAACCCAAAAGTGGGTGACAATGATGTCCTTTTTAGCCACTATCAAACTCCCCCACACTTTTCTTGTGCTTGCCCTCAAGTACTACACAATACACTCCATCAATCCCAATCTCTTAACCTTCAACTCACTTACTCCCAATCATTTCATCACTACCCTCAAGTTGCAAAAATAACCATCAACTAATAATTTGTAGGCTTGAGTTTCATGGAACCATACCAATAAATAACCACTTTGACAACATCCAAATATGACATGAGAGAGTTTTGTAAATTTAGCACACAAAAATTTCTTTGAGGGGAATAGCCAATACCTAGTAGAACAGCCACCAAACACATCCAGATGTAAGGATTCATGCAATTAGTTCATGCCAAAAATAGAAAAGCTTGAGCACCTTTGCTTGCTTGAAATGTGACCAACCTTTTAATGCGAGGGCAAACATTTGTGACGAATGCACCCAGTTAATCAATTAGTCACCAGTTTCAAGTGACTATTAGTGCTACTCATAGTCATTTGACTTGAGAAGTAGATTATTATTCGCGCTCTTTTCTTTTTTTTCCTTTCATTGTGAGTGCATTTTATGCTCCATCTCACACTTTTACTCCAATTATTTTTTAAAGTGATTGTGTTTTATGCTCCCTCTCACTCATCACATATTAGATAATTTGATTTATTCATTAAAACCACACAATTCTGGACAAGTTGTAGCGGAGTTCTAATTAAGTATTGATATTCACCCAAGAATAAGATAAACTTAATTAATTTTTTTTAATAGACAACTCTCAAACAAGTCATGTTCAATATGTAATAAGATAACCATTTATAATGTGAGAAGATTAAAAATAATCTATAGTTCCTAGGAGATGGTTATAAGTGCAATTCAATTTTTAAAATTCTCCATTAGAGTTATTTAAAAATAATATAGATAGTTGTGAAGATTGGAGCAAAAAAATTTGTTTGAGGTGTATGTGTGGTGTGGTAAAAATTAGGCAACGTCTAAATATCTAGAATGAGATGCTGAAAAGAAAAATTAGCTACTTAAGATACAGAATGCAGAATGCAGAATGCCTCTCCCCTACACTTAAACTACACATTGTCCCCAGTGTGATGCAAATAATGAAAAATAAAAAATAAAAATCAAGTTACAGATTAACTTCCCTGGTTACTTGACTTGGAGGTGGGATACATTTGGACACGTCACTTTTTGAGAATCACCAAATGTGTTGCCAGGTGATATAAGCCTTGGACAAGGCTTATATGGGGAATAACACTAGGTTGTATAGGCATGCATTGCTCCATTGAGGTTTAAGTGCCTCAATTTTGAACACCATATCTTGTGGATATGGATTGGCCTCAGTTTAAGATAGTAATTTTTCTTGGGATTCCAGCCTACTCATAGATGCTGTTAATTAGCTCACTTGGGTCTTCAAATTTCGAATGCTTGCTCTTGTTTCCTGTTGAAATTGTTGGGTGTTAGTAGCAATTGATTTAATAATTTTTTCAAGAGACATGCCTTGTTTTGGAGGTATTGGTTCTTTTTATGGAGGCAGTCTTGGTTGATATTGTTGGAAATCTTGTTGCTCTGCTCCATAGCCAAAGTTAGGATGATCCCTCCATTCCCAATTATAAGTGTTGGAAAATTGGTCATATCTTCCTTGCGGCTAGCTAGAGAATCCTCCAATCACATTAACTTAGTGTTGGTCATCATCTTGAAGTGTAGGACACATGTTTGTAGGATGCCAAGGATGCACAAATATTCCATAAACCCTTGTTCGAGGGTTATTACCTATAGCCATATTTTTTTACCAAATGAGTTAGTTCAGAAATTTAGGATTCAAGAGAAAAAATACTTACCTCATTCATCCTCCTTGGGGTGTCTCATGCTAATCCGAATTGCTGTGAGGTGGTAGCCATGATTGCTATCAAATCTCTGGCTTCTCGAGGTGTTTTATTCACTATGGCATCACCACTTGCTCTATTTAACATTCTTCTTTTGTGGCAATAGTCCTTCATAAAGATAATGAATGAAAGATTGTTATGAGATGTCATGTTGTGGCCAACTTGTAAGCAACCACATGAATCTTTCCCAATAATCATGGAGGTTCTCTGACTCTCTTTGTTTGACTCTGCATATTTCTCTCCTTATTCTAAAAGATCTAGAGGCAAGAAAAAATCTGTGTAGAAAACTTTTTACAATATCAGTCTAAGTAGTAATCAAACAAGGAGCTAAATAGGACAATCAATCTTTAGCTGCATCATCCAAAAAAAGGGGAATGCTCTCAATTATATTTGTTCTTTAGAGACTCCTTCCAGCTTCATGCTTGAGCACACAATATGGAATTCCTTAAGATGCTTGTGCAGGTCTTCATTTTTCAATCCTTAAAACTTTTGAAGCAAATGAATCAATCCAAATTTTAGCTCAAACGAAGCTTCTAAGGCTGGATAAGTGATGCAAAGGGGCTGTTAGTTGGTAGGCAGGGGTGTCAGCTCCCTTAAAGTGCCTTCCTTGGCCATCTGCTCTATTTCTAGTTTTGTTTCGATTACGGTACTGCTATTTATAATATCATGTCATGCTGACACGTTCTTCTCTTTAGTTGAGTATGTTTCCTTAAACTTTTTACGATTTTTCACTTTTGGAATCATAAAAAAAGATTCTCCACAATTGGTCGTAGTCATAAAAAGGAACAAAAATTAGTTAATCTCAATTCTTTGACAGCGGTGCCAAAATTTGATAAGTGCCGAATCTACTAAAAATAAATTACTAGCTAACCAATAAAATAATATTGTAGTAGTGGTAAGAAGGGTGAAAACCATAGAAAATTGGAAACCAATTTTCTTTCTTAACCAATGAGTAAAAAGGAAACAAGTGAAATTTTGTAGAATTCAATATACAAAATATAAAATAAACAATTAGTAGAATAATATTAAACAAATTGTTGGTTACAAATTAGAAGCTAAAATAATTATAAAAGAATTCCTAGTCAACGAAATAGCTACCTCAAATAACATAATTAATCATAGATATAAGAGTTTGTTTTACCCAAAATATGGTAAATAAGTTATAGTTGTTGAAAACATTCTGACAACCAATCTTTCCGTATTCCTAAACCAACCAAGAAACATTCGTTAGTTGGTTTTTCGCTGCTAAGCAGTCTTGGGAACATTTACAGGATTTAACTTATCAATGATCTTGAGAGATAAAAGGACCTAATTCAAGTTGTCAAATTCATCCGTGTGAACCAATCAACTAGCCTATTTACATCCTTAGTGCGACATTGATCGCTACTTGGTGCAAGAACCACTCAAACAATTATGGATTTGAGGGGTTTGGCTAGCTGCCTGCGGTTTCTCTTCTCATATGAGGCCTTGTTCAAACTAATTCAAAACAACAAATATATATTGGTATAGGAAGTAAATAAACATCATCCCTGAAATACAACTGAAATTAATTCGATTAAATCTCACAAATATATTGCTGGAGTTTGCTTGATCTATCAACTAGGAAAATAAAAATAAATCAGTCACTCGTGATGGGCTTTGTAACACAAATGATTTCTTGGAGAGTATAAGAAAGAAGAAGAATGAAGAGAAAATTGCAGACATAGCAAAAGATACTATGTGTAGTGTTGGGAAAAAGAGAGATGATGATTCTGCTTTGACAACTGCCTTCTTTATAAAAAAGGATATGGGGAGGAGTTATTCACCAGCTCTATTTCGTGCTCATCAAACTTGTAAAATGGTATCTTGTTAAACTTAATCTTGTATGGATCAGGAACAAACATATCAAGTTCGTTCTTCTAGTGAAGCTCCTAGGGAGATGTGTGACAAAAATTGAGTCATTTAGCTGCAGTAATAATTTTAAATTTATCCATATAGTTAGTAATATATCATAAAGAAAATAACCTAAGAAAAACACATCTACAATTAAAAAGGTGTTGGTATGGATGGCAAAAGGGAAGCCTTACCAAGTAGAAATGAGTGCAACATGGTCTTGGGACCTGTAAGATTTTGTTTGTACAGGTCTTCTTCAGAGCTTCCTTCTTTAAACGTAATGATATGAGATTTAAACTATAGAAAATATTAACATCCAACATCTAGATTTTATATTTGTTCTTGAAGATTAAGAAGAATGAAAAGAAACTTGTTTGTTTTTTCTTTCTTCGAATGAATGGAGGTTAAGTGCGTACTCTTAAGTTTAATCTATACTAAATTACTTGAGAAGTTATGTAGGCTTTGCAAAACCAACTTTTTGTTATACCTCTTTGTTGCACCAGTCAAGAATACTAACTTTAATTGAAGAACAATTGAATTGTGATGGGAGGATAGATGACATACGGTTAAATATTTTATATAGACTATAGAAAATGTAGATTTTATTACAAAATAACTTATAAAATCTTTGAACTTAAAGGAAGAATCTATGGCTATTTAGAAAGCAGTTTCATTTTTTGAAGTCCTAAACTTAAATGAAGAATAAGCGATTTTATTATATTTATGTGATACCTTACTTAATATATATAAAATAATTAAAAACATTAATTTGGTTAATTCCATGGTCACCAACTGTTTTAAATTAAGTTTTGAATTTAAATGCATGAGCTAAAGAAATTATTCGTCATTTATTTTTTTAAAGTTAAATTAACTTATAAAATGTTGATTGTACTTTACAATAATGTGATTAGTTCTTTTAATGCAATATCTCTACTTTAAATTATGTATTTATATACCAATATATAAAGACTGGTAGTAATTAACCATAGAAATATGATCTCATTGTCAATGAAAATTTTAAAATACCCTTTAAGATTCTACTCAAAATATAGTGTAATATAAAAATATAAGTTGATAACGATAATAATATAAAATATATAGAGAAGGTAACCAACTTTCTGTGATATTTCCTCTTCGCATCAATCAAGAGGAATAACTAATTATTAAAGAACAATTACAATGTGAGAAGAGAATAATTGTGTAGGGTTAATTATTTTGTGGAGGCTGTGAAAAATGTAAGCCTTATTTTATACTATAACTTATGAAATCTTTGAACTAAAATAAAGAGTCATAAATTATTTAAAGTAAATAAACTATTGTGTCTATGTAAAATGTTATTTCTTAAATAAAGAATCCATGGCTATTTGGGACTTGATTTTATTATACTTATTAGATATTTTACTTGGTTTATATAAAATTCTTATGAACATTGATTTTATTATTCTATGACTACCATTATAGTACAAAATAAGTCACTTTAAATAAAATTTACTTTTGAATTTAATGTTTTTATGGAAGAACTTATTAGCTATTTACTTTAAAAAGAAAGAAATAATTTTGTGGAGATAATATTAAAAATTTTGATGAGTGCCAAATCAACCAAAAATAAATTCCTAATTAATCAATAAAACAATATTATAGTAGTGGTATGAAGGATCGAATCCACAGAAAATTAAAAACTAATTTTATTTCTTGACTAATGAGTAAAAAGCAAACAAGTGGGGGTTTGTAGAATCCAATACACAAAATATAAAATAAACAATGAGTATAATAATATTAAACAAACTCTTGACTATAAATTTGAAACTAAAACAATTATAAGAAGAATTCATAATCGATGAAATAGTTAGCTCTGGTAACGTAATTGATCATACATGCAAGGGTGCGTTTTAACCAAAATATGGCAAATTAGTTATAGCTGTCGAAAATGTTCGGACAACCAATCCTTCTTTATTCATAAACCAATAAATAAATATTCATTAGTTGGTTCTTCATTGCCAAGCAGTCATAGAAACACCCACAGAATTTAACTTTTCAACGGCTTTGAGAGCTAGAAGGACCTGATTCAAGTTGTCGGATTCATCTGCGTGAACTGGTCAACTAGAATATTTACCTCCTTAGTGTAGCACTGATCACTACTTGATGTCGAAACCATTCAAACAATTACAAATTTGAGAGGTTCAGCTATCTTCTTTTAGTTTCTCATCTCATATGACAGGTCCTATTCAAACGGGTTCAAGACAACAAATATATATAGGTGCAAGAAGTAAATAAATACTAGCTCTAAAATAAACCTCAAATTAATTCGATTAAATCTCACAAATACATTATTGGAGATCGGAAGATCTATTAACTAGGAAAAGAAATATAAATCAACTACTATGGTGGACTTTTTAACACAAATGAGTTCTTAGAGAGTAGTAGAAAGAAGAAAGATGAAAAAAAAATTACAGAAGCAGTAGAAGATGTTGTGTACGACATCGAGAAGAAGAGAGATGATGATTCTGCTTTGACAGTCGCCCTCTTTATATAAAAGGAGATAAGGTTTTTTTCTTTATTTATTAGGATCTTTTTCCATATTTTTAGTTTATCCCAAGCTTTCTAGAGTATGTTCCCCTTTATTTTGGCCCCACATCTTGGCTTGAATGATATCTTTTTTACATATTTAAAAAGCAAACATTTTAATTTAAATCTGCTACTGTGCGTGACTTTTAGCCTTGCTCAAGGCTAAGTTGTCTGAGGCAAGACCCAAGCTTTAGCCAAGACTTGTTTCTGGGCTGAGGATTATTTTCATAAACTCTTCCTCCTTTCATATTATTTTTTCAAGTTTCCTCCTTATGTCATGTACTGCAACAAAACATAGAAAATTACTCCGATTAGATAACATACCATCAAGTTTAACAATCCAAAAGTGGGTGATAATGATGTCCTTTTTAGACACTATCAAACTCCCCCCACACTTATCTTGTGTTTGCCCTCAAAGACTCATAATACACTCCATCAATCCCCATCTCTTCACCTTCAACTCACTTACTCCCAATCATTTCATCACAACCCGCATGTTATAACTCAACTCTCAAGTTGCAAGAATAACCTTCAACTAGTAATTTGTAGGTTTGAGTTTTATAGAACCACACAAATGAATAACCACTTTGACAACATCCAAACACTACATAAAAGAGTTTTGTAAATTTAGCACACAAAAATTTCATTAAGGGGAATAGCCAAGATCTAGTAAAACAACCACCAAACTTTTCTAGATATAAGGATTCATGCAGTTGATCCATGCCATAAACAAAAAAGCTTGAGCACCTTTACTTACGTGAAATGCCATCAACCTTTTGACGTAAGGGTAAACATTTATGATGAATGCACCTGGTTACTTAGTTGATTCACCAGTTTTATGTGGCTACTAGTGCTACTCATAGTCATTTGACTAGAGGACTAGATTATTATTCTTTCTCTCTTTTTTTTTCCTTTCATTGTGTATGCGTTTTATGCTCTATCTCACACTTTTACTTCAACTGTTTTTCAAAGTGAGTGCATTTGTACGCTCTATCTCACTCTCACATACGAGATAATTTGGTTTATTCATTTAAAGCACACAATTACAGATAAGTTGTAGAGGAGTTCTTTCTAAGTATTGATATTCATTCAAAAATAAGAGACAATTAATTAATTTTTTTAATAGGCAACTATCCAACAAGTCATGTTCAATATGTAATCGAAGATAACCATTTATGGTGTGAAAAAATGAAAAGTAGGCTAAAATTCCTAAGAGATGGTTATAAGTGCAAATCAACTTTTGAAATGCCCCATTAGAGTTATTTACAAATAATAGAGATAGTTATGAAGATTAGAGCAAAAAAAATTGTTGGAGGTGTATGTGTGGTGTGGCAAAAATTAAGCAAGGTCTAAATACCTAGAATGAGATGTTAAAAAAAAAAAACCTAGCTACTTAAGATACAGAATACAGAATGCAGAATGCCTCTCCCCTACACTTAAACTACATATTGTCCCTAATGTGATGCAAATAATGAAAATTAAAAATAAAGTCACAGATTAACTCCCCTTGTTATTTGACTTAGAGGTGGGATACATTGGGAAACATCAGTTTTTGAGAAACACCAAATGTGTTGCTAGGTGAGATAAGCCTTAGGTAAGGCCTATGTGGGGAATGACACATGGCCATGTCGAGCATGCATAGAACCACATTTTTCTTGGGATTTCGTTGAGTTCCTTGTGTAGATATGACACAGCCGTGTTTCCCTCATAAAAATGCTTTTGTGGTAGCACACAATCGTGTCTTAAGAGTCTAGTACATGCCTTAGGCAAGGCTTATGTGTAGATTAACACACTGCCGTGTTGGGCAAGCACACAATTGTGTTTCCCTCACAAAAATGTTTTGGTGGTAACACATAGCTGTGTCATATGGACGAGGCATGTCACATGATCTTGTCTCCTGAGCACACGACTGTGTCTTATGGGCCTGACACAAGCCTTGGTCAAGGCTTGTTCAGTTGTTCTAGAGTTTAGCTTTTTCTCCTACTCTAGTACCTGAATTTCCTATCCCCACTTTCTAATCACCATAGAACTCATGTTAACTCAAAGAGAAATGTTATAAATAAATTAAAATCACTAATGCAAATAATAAAAACTAAAAAAGAATGAAGAAAAATGGATGGGTTGCCTCCCATCAAACACTCTTTTTTAATGTCCTAGGATAGACATTGTCAATTTTTAAGCACTCAAATCAGTTTGTCTTCTTATACCCTGCTTAGCTCATTAAAACTTTTCACTAGAAGAGTCTCTTATCCTCCTAATAACACAAAATTTTATATGTTCATGAGGCAGTTTGAGCTCTAGTTTTGGTGTCTGCAAATATAAGGTAAAAGTTCTATGTCAAAACTAGGAAAGTCAACACACAATGCATTACTCCCTTGAGGTTTAAGTGGCTCCAATTCAAACACCACATCTTGTGGATTCTTCTTAGCAACAAGATCCTCTTCATAAAATTTTTAGCCTCAATTTTTTCATCACATTATGCATAAATGGAGGCATATATATATATATATATATATATATAATAGATGGAATTAAAGTTTTAAAGTTTTCTTTGAGATCCACGGGTGACTCTGTAACACCCCAACCCTTTCTTTTTATTTTATGTTTTATTATTGTAATTATTATATGAATATAATTATTATTTATGTAATAATATATTGAATTTAATTTAGTTTAATTTATTTTAATGAAAATAATAATAATAATAATAATAATAATAATAATAATAATGGGGTAAAAATTATTTAGAGATTTAATTGAAAATAATTTTGGAAAAAAGGGATGAAAATTTGGATTCTGGGTGTATTTTTGAAAGAAAAATCAAAAATCGGGGGTCAAAATACAATTTAGAAGAATTGTGCCACGTCAGCTGCCCGGTCAGTAGCCCCAGCCAACCAGGACGCGCCAGGTGGCAGAGAAACTAACGCAGGAGGCCACGCGGAAGGGAGTAACATGGGCGATTCGCGTGTGCGCAATCGAACAGCTAAGATCCGTTCCCATGCGCACGGACGACCCAGATCAAAAATGCGCATGGACGGCTCAGATTGCATCGCGCACAGACGACCCAGATTGAATCGCACACGGATGGCCTAGATTGAATCGAGATGAACGACCCAGATTCATTTCCTATTTAATCGTGATCGGACGGTCGAGATTAAATGTGATGGACGCCTCAGATAAAAGCTGATGGTTATAAATAATCTGATCCGCACCCAAATCCCAACCCAAGCCGCCAGAGCCCTAGCCGGAGAAGACAGCCTAGCCACCGGGGAGCCGATCGCCGCCACTTGCCGCCGTATCGGAGCAATTTTTAGCCGCCAAACGAGGTAAAAATTCTACCTTTTTTCAGAATATGATTTTAAACCCACCTATGGCCAAATCGGAGCGAAAGCACTGGCCAATTGGCCGAAAAATGCCGCCGTAGCCCAGCGGTGCCGCTGCGGGGTGTCTCGATTTTTGCCTCCAATGAGGCCCTTCCTTATTCCTGTTCGACGTGATTTTTCTACCTTTGTGATCACCGTTTCCTCCTCTACAGGTTGATCGGAGCAAAACACCCAACCGCGAATGAGCCGGAGGAGCCGCCGCACCGGAGAGCCCCACCGCCACTAAGTTTCAGTTTTTTGTGTTTTTTTGGCCCACCGAGGGTCCTAAGTGTATTTTCTCACAGGAACCGATGCAAGTTTGGCTAAATTTGGCCAAAAATGGCCGAAAACAGCCAATCCGAGGTGGATCGCCACCACTTGCAACGGCGTCGTCGCCGGAGCACGACGGAGCCACCGTGCCGAAATTCTGAAATTGGTCGAGTAGGCCCTGGGTCTGATTTTTGGGTTATTTAGGACATGTGTAGGTACCGTTAAGCGCGTTTCAGTTCCAAAAAAAAAAATTCAGAGAACCCAGGGATCGCCCGTAGGCATAGTGAAAATCTAGTTTTCGGTATCAGATTAGGTAAATACCCCTCACCTTATCTCCTATCATGGAATCGAAGTTTGAATAAATGATAATAATGTATTTTGTACAAATTAAATAGATATGCGTAATTAATTATGGTTGCTAATAGAGCCGGAACCGGCCATATTTCTCTGTCAATTCCTGTTTGATTTATTTTACAGTTTAAATGCATTATGGTATATGGTTTATTTATTCTATAGTTTTGAATGCATGAATCACTGCTTACTTCACTACTATTTGATTTTGGGAATCTAAGATATGCTTGCTTTGTTGGATGCACATTACTTGTTTATGTATTCATGTTTGGGTTGGTAATGGAGACTAAGGAAAAATAGGAAAGGGTTGTGATTTGATAAATGGATAAGATGACAGCCTCACTAGATATCCTGGGAGATGGTGGATGGACCAGGTTCATAGGGAACCCTACTTTGAACTTTGTCTCATACCGGACGGGGTATGGAGACTTTATGGTTTTGGCTCTCATACTGGACGGGGTATGGGGGCGGCCCACTTCACCCTCATATCGGACGGGGTATTAACGTTTATTATTTTGGCGTTCATACCGGACGGGGTATGGGGACGGCCCTGGAATTAAGTTTGCTAAGGGGAATGGTTCACGTGTAGCGGGGACCCCTATGGATCCCCATGGATACTAGTAGGCTGATAAAAAGGGGCAATTGTTGTTTGACGATTTGAATATAAAAGTATGATATGTGCTATGTTACAGATTATATATGAATTCATGATATTTATAATGTTATTGTTTCCATATGTTATTTTTATAAATCTCATTGCGGTAAGTGGACGGAAAATGGTTTGATTATTGATAAATGAATTTGTTTAAATCTACTGCTCCATTGGTTGTTTTAATTTTCTACCAACTTTTACTTCTGTGACGGTGATTAGTGTGATGTCTTTACTGGGCTAGTGTAACTCATTCCTTATTTAACCATTTCAGATTAGGAAGACCTGGTTCCCGAGCCTGATCCACAAGAAGACAGCAAGTAGATGCTAGATAACTTATAGTTTTCTTTATTTTTCTTAATTCTCGTATTTCTTTTAGAGAACTTATTTCGTGATATGTTTAGTACTTTTAAGTTATTTTATAAGGGATATTAATCTTAATCTTTTATTTCGCTTCCGCACTCAGATTATTATATATATTTCCCTTTGAATTTCTGGAATCGTTATAGACTCTGTTATCCAATTGGTATCATTATGAGATTAGGATTTCCATTATTACGAGGGGATAAACACATAGCCAAAACACGCACAATGGTCACAATAGTTCGTCGCTAGGGGACCCAGAACACAACACACACTGCAACCACATCTGGAAGAGTTTTCATTCATCCAAAGATAGGGTTCGCCACACCATTGAATTTTAGCCATACCAATCTTAAACGAGTTAACTCTAAATTTTTGCTTCTTCCAAGTTTTTGTTTTGTTTTCTTTTTCTTCCTATTCTTATTAAGATTGATATTTTTATTTTTTCTAATAGACTAATTATATTCCCTAAAGACTTTGTACACTTTCTTAGTTAACCTTATTCTATATCTCACACTATTCTAATTCACCCAATTTGTCTCTTTTTCATCCTTATAGAACTATTCACTAATTCCCCTTAATCATATACTTTTTGATTTATTGTAATGTATTTAGTTATTAGTTTTTTATTATTTATGTTTTAGTACTTTTATTATTTTTAGTTTTTAGTTTTATTAGTTTTATTTAGAATTCCTAATTTTATTTTAAAAATGTGTATTTTTTTGTGTTCATGATCTTATTGGTAAATATACACTACTATTATTATTCTACTCAAATTATTCAACTTATCATATCATTAGCCATCATACAGTATTTAAAACATATAATATTCGTTCAATAATCAAGCAACAAGCAAATGATAAAGTAAAACATTCAGTACCATCATTTTTTAATTTCTTCCGCTTACTTGATTATCATCAATCCCCTTAATTTTATAAAACTTACTCAAAACTTAATAAGTTTTTTGTTTGAAAACATTTTTTAAAACATGCCAATGTGGCTTTAGGATAACTACTAGATATACTTACAAACTTTAGGGTTAAAGGATTTCAATTTGAGTTCCAAACAACATCCAAATATTAGCATAAACCTGCACAACAACTAAGGTTTCTCGGGTCAGCAGTCAACCTAAGAGTTTCATGCAATCATATTGAAGGCCTATCTCATTTCTACAACTATTCTAGTTACTAAGGCGATCATTCAGTTTAACTTTTCTTTGTTTTGTCTATTTGATTAATTACATAATTTTGTGAATAATACTTTCTTATCATTTTATATTAATCTTGAATTAATTAATTAATAATTTCTTTTTAATTTATTTTATCTATTATTCATTCAATTCTAAAAGAAATCATTACAAATATTCTTTACCTATTTTCTTAAATTATTTTCTTATATCATCTATTCAACTCAAAACAAAATTTATTAATTTGTTTACATATTTATTAAATCAAAATGATTTTCAAAATTTATTCCCCTTAGTATTTTAAATTACCTTTACCTAAGTATTATATATTATGGCTAAATTAATCTACTTATCAATTACTTATCCAATCAAATTTAATTCTTATTAATTATTTATTCAATCAAATTAAATTCTCTTTAATTTTGTATTCAATCAAATTCAACTCTCCTAACTATCATAATTACCTAATTCTTAATTAAATTTTAATTTATTATTCTTCTCCAATATATATACACACTCATACATATGCTTATGTATTTATATACACACAATACATACTCATTTATTATGTACATATTTATATATATATATCCTATTATTTCATTTTTTTTAAAAAAAATTATATTATAAGATACAATTATATAATTATAATTATAAAACTTATAACATAAAAAAAATCTCGCTTCAATATCATTTATATTTATGACATATACATGTATTGTGTTAATCATACTTATCTTTATTAAAACCCATTTCTATATATATAAACTATACCTACATATATTATTATATTAAACACAAATACACCGAGCATACTTATATACATATTTATAGTACACACATTTTCTTATCTAAATTTATTCATTTATCATATTCTTCTACTCCTATAACTTACACCATATTGTAAATTTTATGACTATAATTATAAATTTTATTATTGTTATTTAAATATATATATATACCTTCGTGCATTAGTGTTTATATATATAAATATTTATTAAAACATAAGGATTATACATGCATACAAAATATTATTTTAATCATATAAACCCATACATGCCTTTATTTGTACTTAGTCATATATATATCTATATATTTATATATACATACATGAAAAATATACTTACACAATGTATCAATATATATATACATGTATATATATTCTTTGTTTCCCTTCATACATTTACATCAAATTCATGCAAATAAATATATTTTCACATATTCATTATAGTTTATATATGTATATCTCATATTCTTAATATATATACATATATACACACCATATATATCCTAGATAAATATATATACATATATATATGGATATAACTTAATTTTAATCACTCTCTCACTATACCGAACCCTCACCATCTCTTTATTTAAGTTAAAATTTTTCATTTAAAATGAAGTAAACCTAAATGTATTTATTTAAAATATCATGCATGCCACTCTAAACTATTTAGGAAGAGAATCACGAAAGAAGAAGAAAAAGAACTTATATTTGGACGTTCGGAAGAAGAACTTACGTGAGAGGGGTGGTCACATGGTGGTTAGGCCACCTGCGCTGTCCCCTCTCAAATTTTTTTTCTTCCCTTTGCTGTGCCAATCGTCTCAATGCTCTCTCTCTCTTTTCTTCCCCTCTCTTCTCTCCCTCTCCTCCCTATTCTTCTTTTCTTCTCTTTTTTTTTCCTTTTATTTGGTGGATTGAAAGAGAGAAAAAATGTTTTATTCGGTATTAATATGATGGGGGAAGAAATAAGGAGGATGAGGTGGCTTAATTAGATGATGTGGCAACTTAGGAGTGGGAGGGAATCTTCCCATCCATGTGCATGGTGGCCATATGGCCATCCCTCTCCCATTTCCTAATTGTTTTCCCCATGTTTCAATCTCACATGCACCATCTCTTATTTGATTGGTCCTTTCCATTATCGTGAAATTTTAATTCTAATTTATTTTTTTATTTCTTTCTTTGTTTTTATATTTATTTTACAATATTTAGTTTAATTAATTTACAAAATTTGATATTTTCTAATCAATTTTTAAATTAATTTATTTTCTAACTTTCTTTCTAATTTAATTTTATTACTTTATTGATTTCAATATTCCCTAATTATTATTTTTTAAAATTTATTTTATTTTACTAATTACAAGTTTTAATATCTATATTTTAAAATATTTTTCTAATTTATTTTAATTTTCTAAATAATGTTCTAATTCCCATATAAATTATTTTTAAATTTAATTTATTTTACATATTTTTCTAATTTTCTCTCAAATTTCACAAATAAAATTCAGAGTTTGATTTTCGGGCTATCACAATAATTATAGTATAAAATAATACTTACATTATCCATAGCATACACAAAATAATCAACCTTATACATTTATTATCTTCTCACATTGTAATTGTTCTTCAATAATTAGTTGGTTACCTTCTCTATATATTTTATATTGCTATCATTATCGACTTAGTTTTTATATTACACTATACTTTGAGAAGGATGTTAAAGTGCATTTTAAAAATTTATTAATAATTAGATCATGTTTCTAAAGTTAATTACTAACCAATCTTTATATATTGGTATATAAATACATCATTTAAAGTAGAGATACTGTATTAAAATAACTAATCACATTATTGTAAAGTACAATTGACGTTTTAGTGTAATGTGACTTTTTATCTTAAGCGTGATTATAAACTTCTATTATTATCTCAATAGAATTTTTTTTTAACTTTTAAAAAAATAAATGATGAATAAGTTCTTTAACGCATGGATTAGAATTCAAATGTTAATTTTAATACAGTTGGCGCCCATAGAATTAATAAAATCAATATTTTTAATTATTTTATATATATTAAGTAAGATACCACATAAATATAATAAAATCGCATCTTACATAGCGATGGATTCTTCATTAAAGTTCAAGATTTCAAAAAATAAAACCACCTAAAATAACCATAGATTTTTCATTTAAGTTCAAAGATTTTATAAGTTATAATATAATAAAATTTACATTTTTCATGGCCTATGTAAAAAATTCAACCATATGTCATTTATCCTGCATCACAATTCATTTATTATTTAATTAAACTCAATCTTCTTAATTAATGCAACAAAGAAATATAGTGAAAAGTTAGTTTTCTAAATCATACATAACCTTTCAAGTAATTTAATACAAATTAAACTCAATGGTATGCACTTAACCTCCATTCATTCGAAGAAAGAAAAAACAAACAAGTTTCTTTCCATTCTTCTTAATCTTCACGTATAAATACAAAATCTAGATGTTCGATGTTAATATTTTCTATAGTCTTAATCCTAGGTCATAAGGTTTAAAGGAGGTAGCTTTAGAGAAGGTTTGTACCAGCAAAATCTTATGGGACTCAAGACCATGTTGCACTTATTTCCACTCGGTAAGGCTTCACTTGTGCCATTCAGACCAACATCATTTTCTATTGTAAATGTGTTTTTCTTTGATGGTTTTCTTTATTATAAATTACTGACTAAATGGATAAAAATAAAATTATTACTGCAACTGAATGGCTTCAATTTCCTTCACATATCTCACTAGGAGCTTCACTAGAAGAACGAACTTGATATGTTTGTTCTTGATCCATACAAGATTAAGTTTAACAAGATATCAAGTTACAAGTTTGATGAGCATTAATAAAATTGGTGAAGTTTTTTTTCTAAGAAAAACAATCAATTTGGAAATTTGGCTCTTGTAACTCCTAAGAAAAATGCTCTTAAAATTGCTCATATTGTTGCATATTATTATTGCAAGTTTTTCTATTCCTCAAGAGCATCAAAACAAGTTCGAATATCTGTTTATGAGTCTTACAACAATACTGATCATCTGTTGATTTAAATTTGACATATAATTGTCAATTTACTATTTTTTTAATGAACTATGATAAATGAATCCAATACACTTAGTTTAAGCATATTAGATTGAATTACTAATCGTATATATTACTTTAATATTAGTCATCCCATCAAAAAAAAGATTTTTTTTAAAGAGTGATAAGATGTTATATAACAGAGATAGTTTTTAGTGATGGAAAAGACTTTATAATCAGTTTTTAGTGATGGTAAAGACTTTATAGTCACTTCAATAGAACTTTGAGAAAATATCTTCTACTTATTTTACCATTTATATAGGACATACAAATCTTTTAGGCTAAGATGATCTTTGACCATGCAGCATTCTTTGGTGGTGGATTACTACCAGTCTACTTAATAATTTTATATTGTATCTCTCAAAAAGTATTTAAGTATCTCATTTTTCTAAAACTCAAAAATTTTGAGTATTAAGAAAAAAGTCCAATTCTTTAATAAATGATTATTTTTCAGGAAAGAATATTTGCATATATTTAAAAGAAATTCAATAGCATATCATTAGTTTCTACTAAATCATATTCTTTATTTCATTTAGGAATTTTAATAAAATTCTCTTAAATTATAGGATTATGATAAATCAAAAAATAAATTCAAAGATACCTCACACTTCTTTTAAATATATTTTATATGTACATATTTTACAAATACAAATATGCCTACTTAAATAATATGTAGCATTATTATTAGAGAAGTTTTTTATATAAAAAATGTATATACATATATATATATATCCTCTATTCTCCTTTTGTTCTTCTCTCATTAATTTTAAAGAGTTTTCTTTCTCTTTCCTAAAACCCAAATTCTAAACACAAATTTTCAAGTTAGATCCTCACCCATCATAAAGTAACAAGTAGTTTTGATAAGAGCTTCCAATGCAAGGCCACCATAGAACCTGAAAAAATGGCAACTAGTTAGAGAGCCTTATCATCCACCACCTCCGTGTCCAGAGCCTCTACAGACACTGCTGCCAGCACTATAGGGATTTGTGTACTTCTCGGTGGAAGATGGCACGTGCATCTAGATTCCATTATTACCTTCTCTATGTATTTTATATTGTTATCATAATCGACTTATATTTTTATATTACACTATACTTTGAAAAAGATGTTAAAGGGTATTTCACAATTTTCATTAACAATTAGATCATGTTTCTAAGGTTAAATACTAACCAGTCTTTATATATTGGTATATAAATACATGATTTAAAGTAGAAATATTTTATTAAAATACCTAATTACATTATTGTAAAGTACATTCAACATTTTTGTGTAACGTGGCTTTTTACCTTATGCGTGGTGATAAACTTCTATCATTATCTCAATAGAATTGCCTGTTTTAAATTTTATAAAAATAAATGATGACTAAGTTCTTTAGCGCATATTAAAATTCAGAAGTTAATTTTAATGTAGTTAGTGACCATAAAATTAATAAAATCAATATTTTTTTAAATATTTTATATATATTAAGATATCACATAAATATAATAAAATCGCATCTCAAATAGTGATTGATTCTTCATTTAAGTTCAAGATTTCAAAAAATGAAACCACTTTCCAAATAGCCATAGATTCTTCATTTAAGTTCAAAGATTTTATAAGTTATAGTATAATAAAATCTACATTTCCATGGCTTATATGAAATACTCAACCATATGCCATTTATCCTCCCATCACAATTCAATTATTCTTTAATTAAACTCAGTCTTTTTGACTGATGCAACAAAGAAGTATTAGTGAAAAGTTAGTTTTCCAAAGTCTACATAACCTCTCAAGTTATTAATTATAGATTAAGCTCAAAGGTAAGCACATAACCTCAATTCATTCGAAGAAAATAAAAAATAAGTTTCTTTCCATTCTTCTTAATCTTCAAGCAAAAATACAAAATTTGGATGTTTAATGTTAATATTTTCTAAAATCTAAATCTCAAGTCATAAGGTTTAAAGGAGGAAGCTTTAGAGAAGATCTGTACTGGAAAAATCTTATAAGACCCAATACCATGTTGCATTTATTTTCACTCGGTAAGGCTTCCCTTTTGCCATCCATACCAACACCCTCTTCCATTGTTGATGTGTTTTTCTTGGATTATTTTCTTTATGATAAATTACTGACTATATAGATAAATTTAAAATTATTACTGCAGCTAAATGGCTTCAATTTTCTTCACACCTCTCACTAGGAGCTTCACTAGACGAACAAACTTTATATGCTTGTTCCTAATCTATACAAGATTAAGTTTAACAAGATATCAGGTTACAAGTTTGATGAGAATGAAATAGAGTTGGTGAAGTTTTTTCTAAGGAAAACAATCAACTTGGGAATTTGGTTCTTGTAACTTCTAAGAAAAATTCTCTTAAAATTAATTGTAATGTTGCATATTAATACAAGTTTGACAAGCTCGAATATCTGTTTATGAGCCTCCTAATAATACTAATCATCTATATATTTAAATTTAATATATAATTGTCCATTTACAATTTTTTAACGAAATATGATAAATGAATCCAATACTAATGAGATATTGATGTGAAACGCAAGACCAACAAATGTGATCAGGAACTCACACAATTTCAATTAAAGGCATCAAAGGAATTGATCCTATAGAAACTCTTCCTACTTAACCCACTATCAAGAATAATAGGAACTAAGGTCACTGGAAATGAAATAAATAGAACAAAAATATGCCACAAGATCATACCTTGATAAGTAGATCCACTCCTTACTCAACAAGATGGTAGAAGAATCTCTCTTGAAAAGAAACACTCTTAATATTATTAAGATAATTTCTGAATCCCTTACAATGAAGACTTGGTGGTGTATTTATAGGATAAGCCAAGTAAATAAAAATAAAATAAAATTTCTTAATTTAATTTACAATTACATAGGAAATAAATTAAAAATTAAAAATTAAAGACTAATTTCCTAAGTAAGATAGATTTAGTTTTCCTTTTTGATTCAAAGAGATTGTAGTCAAATTAAGATGGGAGACATATGGAAATAAATTAAAAATTAAAAGCTAATTTCTTAACTAAGTTAAATCTAGTCTTCCCCTTTAATTAAAAGTGATTGTGGTCAAATTAATGGGGAGACATATGGAAATTTAGGGCCGGCCATAAGATCTCCTTTTTAGCTTATTTCTTCCTCCTTTTTTGGATTGGGCCTTCTCTTTATGGTTCATGTCCATGCTCACATCATCCCCTCCCCCTTCAAAAATGATTTGTCCTTGAATCAAACACTTCTTATGCAAGGGTTTCACCAATTCTTTTTTCTTTAAGAAAATATCTTGCAAAACAACATTATTTAATAAAGAAAGTTTGAGGTGAGTTAAGAATTTTTTCTTGAAAGATGTTCTCTTTAGCTCTTGTTCCATATAGTAACATTCTCTTTTCATGTTGCTCAATCCTTTATGTCCTCCGGACTTTATGAATTTTTTGAGTTGCTGAAGTACTTACCTTGTTGGTACTTAACCATCCTTCTTTAAAACAGTGCAAGAACCACCTCTACATAAATTTTTTTACAACCACGTGCATTTACACTTACATAGTTCATTAAAGGCTACATTTTTTTTATATAGAACGTAACATACATCGAGAATAGATTGGTAGGAATATCTTTTGGATTTTTCCTTGGGGCAATACCGAATCCCTTCATCTTCTATAAACTGTTAATTTTTTTCTACTATCAATTTCTTTTATTGTTCTAAGCTTCAATTCCATGATACATCTAAGCATCTAAATTGTATCTTAGAGTTTAGTGTAATTGATAACACACTACCTCTTCCTCTGTGTGTGGCACTCTTGCTTTTAGTATTGGTGTGGTATTTGTTCTATAGGACTCATTATGATATCTTAAAAAAATATTTTAGAATACTTTGATTCAAGAGGATCTATCCAGCACTCAACTTGAGGGTGGGAGATAGAAAGGTAAAAGGCAAGAGTGTTTGAGAATATTAGAGGATAAAAGTTAAGTGAGTAAAATACGAGAAAACTAGTGAAAAAATCTTTTTTTTTACTAACCTTTTTGCAGGAAATTTTCTTAAAATGTCAAGTGAACATTAAAGCCCTACCAACATAATGCTCTTTATGGAGGTTATGCATGCAAAATTGGCACGTCTTAGTCAAAAGGTAGATAACTTGAGTAGTGGTCAAAGTGAAGCAAGACACAAGACCCCTAATATGAGACGGCCTAGAACTCAACATCCTAAAAATAAGGCCAAGTCTTGTAATGATGAGGAGGAAGATAGGGTGGAGAGGAGAGAATAAAGGAGGGATAGTAATATCAGCTCCATCCAGATGAGAATACCATCTTTCAAGTGTAGGAATGATGTTGAAGCATGTTTGGAGTGGGAGAGGAAGGTAGAAATAGTCTTTGATTGGCATAACAACCATGAAAAAAAGAAGATCAAACTAGCAACAGTAGAGTTCACTGATTGTGTGTTATTAAGGTGGGATCAACTACTCCTCATTAGACGGCATAATCACAGATACAGAAAACTGAAGATTGCTAAAAATAAAAAAAATAACTAATGAATCACTTAATTTGAGTAAATTCATTTAATATAAAGAAGATTGTTTATTCCGAACTTACTATAACAAGTTTTCTAAAACAACCTATGAAGACCCATATCCATATCACTTTTCACTTTCACACATAAAAAAATGAGAAACAATAACTTTCATTTCTTACCTGCTTACTGGTACCCTTGGGGGTCCATAGGGGTGTTCCTCCCTACTCGTGAACCCAATATCCAATTTTAACAATTAACCGGTCGTCCCCATACCTCGTCTGGTAATGAGCACCAAACATTCTATTGCCTGGGTTCGATATGAGAGTGAACCATATCTCCCAAACTTTTTCGATAAGGGACTTTTCAG
This sequence comes from Carica papaya, assembly GCF_054855325.1. NCBI lineage: Eukaryota > Viridiplantae > Streptophyta > Magnoliopsida > Brassicales > Caricaceae > Carica > Carica papaya. The sequence continues at coordinate 19,279,730 of NC_142317.1, forward strand.
CCTCGTCCGACTGAGATAACGTTCATGGTAGGGTTTCCTATATATTGGGCCCATCTGCCCTTTCCCTAGGTACTTAGTAAGTCTTTTACATAAAGATTATCATAGCAAAAAACAAATAAACTCATACTCATATCTCATATCACATTCACAAACTGATCTTTGAATACCTCCTCAGGTGATAACGGTGCAAGTGTAAAATTCTGACCATTCATATTAAAGGAATAATAATTCCTATAGGCATGATAAGTTACACATTTATCATACTAGCAGGATCCAAGTAGGATGTGACTAGTATGCATGGGCTCAACATCACAACATATTTTATTAGTGTATCGCCCAATAGAGAAAGAAACCAATACCTGTTTAATCACTTTCATCTCTCCACAATAAGTCAACCACTACAACTTATAAGGGTGAGAATGGTGCATGCATGTCAACCTAAATTTATCAAATAGAATAGTGCTAGTCATGTTGGTGCAACTACCCCATTTATAATGAGACTACATACCTTCCTATTTCTAAGGCAACGAGTGTGGAAGATACTCTCTCTATGGTTACTTTCTTCTGACTTAACTTGGACATTCAAAACTCTTTTGATAACCAAAGCTTCTCTATGAGCTTGATATTCAATACTTTCCTCAACATCCTCTAGTGGTGGCATGCTATCATTATCTTTGCTCTCGCAATCACTAGCACTCTCTAGTCCACCATCATCTCTCAATAACATGATCTTCTTATTTCAACATTGAGAAGCGATATGTTCAGTTCTGAAACACCTAAAGCATTTAATTTTACCATACTTTTGAGATGAGTTAGGTGTCATACCTTTTGTATCAAGTAGTGTGGACTTTTCCTTCTTCTTGTATGTTCGCTTGTTTTATTCTTTCTTAGGCCATTTGGAGTTGTAGGTAGGGGTGACATATGAAGTGCCCCATCTTTTTTACTTGAATTGTCTCTCGATTTTCATGGCCATGTGCACTATATCTTCCACCTCTAAATAGTGCTGTAATTCCACCATGTTAACGATGTCTCTATTGAGACCTCCAAGGAATCTCGTCATGGTTGCTTTTGGATCTTCTTCTATAGTGGCCCTGATCATGGCCATCTCTATCTCCTTGTGATAGTCCTCAACAGACATAGACCCTTGCGTTAAGTGCTGTAACTTTTGATGCATCTCTCTATAATAGTAAGAGGGTACAAACCTTTTTTGCATGATTGGGATTTCTTTCCTTTGTTTCCCTTTTTTTATCTTTTCTTTTCTTTTTTTTTCTCTTCTTTTTTTTTCTTTTTTTTCTCTTCTTTTCTTTTTTTTGGCATAGAAAATAAAATTGCAAGAAAAGTAGATTAAAAAAATAATAATTGGTACTCAACAATTATTTTATCAAGCTAAGAAAGAGACAATTGACGTTATGTCTTGCTTGTAGCGATGTATGAGATAACCTTTTTTTTTTTAAGTAGATGAACAAAAAATAACAAATAAATAAATAGTGCAAGAATTTAAAAGCACAAAAGTAAAAGATAATAAGTTTAGATGGAGCCAAAGCTTTGATACCAAATGATGCGGAACCCAAGACCAACCAACGTGATTAGGAACTCACACAATTTCATTTAAAGGCACAAAAGGAATTGATCCTATAAAAATCCTTTCTATTTAATTTGCTATCAAGAATGATAGAAACTAAGTTCACCGGAAATGAAATAGAAGGAAAAAATGCCACAAGATCGTACCTTGATAAGTAGATCTACTCCTTACTCAACAAGATGGTAGAAGAACCTCTCTTGAAAAGTAACACTCTTAATATTATTGAGATAATTTCTGAATCCCTTACAATAAAGACTTAGTGGCCTATTTATAGGCTAAGCCCAGTAAATAACAAAGAAAACAACATCTCTTAATTTAATTTGTAATTACATAGGAAATAAATTAAAAATTAAAGACTAATTTTCTAAGTAAGATAAATTTAGTCTTTCCTTTTAATTAAAAGAGATTGTGACCAAATTAAAAGGGGAGACATATGGAAATAAATTAAAAATTAAAAGCTAATTTCTTAACTAAGATAAATTTAGTCTTTCTCTTTAATTAAAAGAGATTGTGGTCAAACCGATGGGGAGACATAAAAATTTAGGGCCGACTATAAGATCTCCTTTTTGGCCTATTTCCTCCTTTTTCTTTGGATTGGGCCTTCTCTTTATGGTCCATGTCCATGCTCACATCAGATATATTACTTCAATAAGAGTCCTCCCATTAAAAGAAAAAAATATTTTTAAAAAGTGATAAGTTACTATATAACAAAGAGTTTTTAGTGATAGTTAAGACTTTATAGTCACTTCAATAGAACTTTGAGAACATTTCTTCTGTTTGTTTTACCATTTATATAGGATTTACTAATCTCTTAAGTTGAGACAATCTTTGACAATGTACCATTTTTTGGTGGTTTCTTACTACCAATATATTTAATAATTTTATCTTTTCTCTAAAAAAAAATTAATGATCTCATTTTTCTAAAACTCAAGTATTTAGAGTATTAGGAAATACATCAGATTCTGTATTAAACTATTATTTTTAAGGAAATAATATTTGCATATATTTAAAAGAAGGCCAATAGCATATCACTAGTTTCTATTAAATCAGATTTTTTATTTCGTTTAAGGATTTTAGTCAATTTTTTTAATTAATAGGATTATGATAAATCAAAAAGTAAATTCAAGAATATCTCATACTTCTTTTAAATATACTTTATATGTATATATTTTACAAATATAAATATGCCTACTTAAACAATATATAGCATGACTGTTAAAGAATTTTTGAAATAGAAAAATAATATAGACATATACATATGTATATATCCTTTATGGTCCTTTAGTTCCCCTTTAATTAATTCTAAAGATTTTTTTCTCTCTCTCCAAAACTCAAATTCCAAACACAAATTTTTACATCTAATCATCACCCATCATACAACAACGAGCACTTTTGATAAGAGCATCTAATGCATTGCCACCACAAAACCTGAACAAACAACGACTAGTTAGAGAGCCTTGTTGTCCACCACCTCTATGCCCAGAGCCTTTGCAGATGCTGCCGCCAGCACTGTAGGGATTTGTGTACTATGCAGTGGAAGATGACATGTGCATCCAGATTCCAATTAAAAGTGGTGATCAATCTCAAGCTGTTAATCACAAAACATGATCATACAGTCTGGATTTTACTTATAGTCGACATAAAGTCTGAAAGATAAAACTTCTAATCCATGTAATCATTAAGCTAGAGATGATTAAAGGACATTAGGGCTATTTTCTACATATAATAAATGCATCTTTGGCATTGACAGTCTCTAAAGTGACACTCGTCGCATTTAAAGTAGACACAATAGTTTCATTTTGCATTTTGGATCTCTTATACACCTTCTGCAAATTTTATGACTTGCCCTTTCTTCATCAGCAGCACAGTTTATCTTTTAGAAACACATATATTCACATTACTCTACATAACATGTAGATGATTTGCACATCAATATATATATACAACCAAAATAATGATAAAGCTTTAACTCTAACAAGGCTAGTCGGGGCAACTCCACCTTTTATTAGCCAAAACATCAAGGTAGAGTCTGTAATCCCTAATTGTGTAGGGGAAGAAGTATCGATGCTTTTTACACCTATTATAGGTAATGAACTTGCCCAATAGAACTGCTACTTTGCACCAATGAGTCTTGATTTTTTGTTTAGGTTTATAGCAAGCTACTTGTATTTGATTTTGTACTTTTATACAAATTGAAGATCTTGTAAGTATTCCTTCTGCCCATAAAAGTTGTGAGACCAATAAAAAATTTAAAAATTTTTTACTTCTGTACAAAGAGTAGATCTTGTAGGTATTTTTTCTACATATAAAAGTCGTATGACAAATGACAGATACTCAAACAAGTAAATTAAGTCACAGAATTATAAAAGTAATCAGTATCTTAGTAATAGTTTATTTTTTCACAAGACTTAACGTTTAGAAATAGTACACATCTAATTGCTAATTGCATATGCCACCAATCCCACCAAGTTAATATTAATTGATAATTCCATCTTTTATATATATATATTTATATACATCAATTTATGCATAATGTGAGGAAAAAAGTGAGGCTAAAAATTAGTTTTAAGGCTAAAACTTGAGGTAAAAATGAAGAGACAACATGATATGAGGAAAAAAAATGTTGACTGTAAGCTAAGAGGAAGAAAGAACAAATTGATTACTTGAATAGAAAAGCTTCCAAGGAGGATGAATATTTCATTTTTAAGCTTTAATAGACCAAGTGGTGGAATAATTTCTTTTATATATAACTATTTTTTTAAATTTCATACAAGGTCAGTATAAGTTAAAGCTAAATAAAAAAACTTACAAATGAATCACATTAATTAAACTTACAAGATTAGTAATAAGTTAAGTTAATATTAAGTTTGTACGAGTATATAATAATTTAAAGGGTTCAAAAGGTGCTAAATGTTGTGACCATATAAACTTTTAGTTTACGGTTTAAACTGTTTTCATTGTAAACTTATATTTTTTATATTAGATGACGTAGGATGTTAAAAGATATTTAGAAGCTTCATTAACTGTAACAACCAAAAATTTCAAAAATAATATGGCTGTTACTTTTCATTCATGCATATCGAAGTAAGTAATAACATTCATATTTTTCTATAAGGATTGTCATTCTAACAAATAATTCCAACATGCTTTAACTATAACATATTGTAGGGTATTTAAAGATTTTTCCTACTGTACTTGAAAGCTAAGAGATCAAATGGCACTTTTTATATCTGAAAGATTAAATTTATAGAAAAAATAAGTGTCTCTCTATCTTTTGTTCCTTTTAAGGAAAATTTCCTTATTCTGACGGTTCTTCAGCTTGGTCCTGCGCTCACTGTTATGAAATTTATAAAAAAAGGGGTGAGCCACCATTTGCTCAGTAAGAATAGTTTAAGACTCCAATCCAAATATTGAAGATAATATACTGATATGAATCATTATCTTTACCTCTAACTTACCATGCCCTTCACATTCATCTAATTTCCACATCCTACTATAACTACATTGATCCTACTAATCATATGTTTTTGACTTACATATACATCATTTCATTCAAAAGATATCCATAATTTCTCAATCTCAATTGCATAATGTTATCATCACTTTGATTGGACATATCCACACATAAAGTATCTTTCCTTCCCATATATTTCAAATCATCCATGAGGTATCAACTATTGCATAACTGCATTCTCATAAATTACTTTTGCTTTATTCACAATCTCACAAACACAATATCGTATTCATATTAATTACATATATCCACACATAAAATATCATTCCTAAAATAGGTATCACTCATATTCACACAAATAACATCTTTCCTTAAGCACATAGAATATCCTATCTCATGTAGATATTCACATAACAACATATTTTCTTCATTCATCAAAACAACCAATCACATATGCACATAGACTCATTATCATATCACGTAATATCGTTCAGTCATAATCACAGAAGGAGATGATAATTCGCAGTATCAACAAGGACCAAATCATAGCTTTCACAAGTCATAGTTACGGTTATAGTTACGATTTTACGTCATCTCCTAGGGGCATAGTCATAATTACAATTCACATCATTTTTCAGGGACATAATATTAGTAACAGTCATAGTTATAGAGCAATAAGCAGTCCATGAGATAGAGTTCATGATCATTCCATACCGATCTAGAACTTCACATTTACTCACATCACCCCGAAAGGAAATCCTTACAGCTTACCTTGTGTATTCTCTAAGATAGTTTATTATAAATTATAATTTTAAACTCCTTACTTTACTAATTTCATTTAATTATAGTAAGAGACCTATTTCTTTATTTCCAAATGTCTAATTTATTCATTTCAAATCATCAAACTAATTCTCTCTCAAGATAATTTAAGTTGTCAAGGATATCTAAAAAGGTTGATCACATAATTACACTCAATTATTTACTTCATGAAATTATTTATTCACTTCCTAATTCATACTCGTCCCTACTTCGACATTTCCTCATGATAATATTCGCTATCAAACTTAAATTATTTATACCCATTCTATAACGACGTAACTACTTTATTCTTCTTCTTAATCACTAATTCATAATGCACTTTCCTTTTTTATTATTTTTTTATTTTTTTTATAATGTCATAGCTTTTATTGCTATCAATGCTACCTAATATTTATTTTTGTTTACACAACCCATTACGGTTCATTCACAATATGAGTAGGTGATCTATTTGGATGTTTCTTTGGATGTAAATAATTATTAGCTTCAACCTGCTTTATCTATTTTCTAGGCTAGAAGTCCAATAAAATATTCCTCCCCAACCCATCTTAATCATCAGAACTGAATACCCTTTCAACTAAATCAGAAGCCCACTAAGGCTTAGCCCATTTGCTAATATTTTTAATTTTTCTGATTTATTTATGTTTTAATTTATTTTAATATGTGTAACACCTCATTTCATTCTTATTTCCCTTCTTTTCTTTTAGTTTGCCAAACTCTTCCTCTTCCTTCCTAGCCTATTTAAGGTATACCGAATCAGTATTTAAGTTTCTATTACAACTACCCTTTTTTCAAAAAAAAAAATCAAACCCAGAGGCTTACTGGGCTTGGTCTGACCCATATTGCTAGAGCTTTCAAATCCAGGCCTAACGGGTTATAAACCCAACTTGCTACCCACCCCAAAAAAAAACTCATCTTCTTCCTCTCGATGCCTAGGACATCCATGAAACCTCAATCACTCCTTGTTTCACCGGATTTCAAAGTTATCACACTACACTATCATATACATAATGCTTTCTAAATTTCTCAATATCTTCATTCTCAAATATTCTTAAAATAACGAATCTCTACACAATACCATAATATTCATTCAATCAAAAAATTGATTGACTACATTATTTCAAACTTGGGGATTTAGAGTAATAAACTACTCTTACTTTTCTCTGGATTTTGGGATGAAGACGGCCGTGGTGCAGTGAATCTTTCTTTTATTAGTTATCTACACAAAATGAGCTGACAAACCATTACCTTAGCATTTAGCATAGGACACCGAACTACCTTTGGGTTTAAGATTAAAACTATAGAAGTCATCTAGGGCAAAGAATTTACTTTGGATCAATGTCAGTACACTGCCTAAAGTGAGCTCGCGCGACTACCCCCCCTTTCCTTCCTTCCCTGGCCGTTGGCTCTTAATTATATTAGGGTTTTCTTTTTATTGCTAAAATTTCAAAAAAACCATAGTTATATATATAGACTCTTTAATTAAATTCGAACTGTCCAAATTTGAGGAACAGATCATAGTCGTTGATTATACAACTTTAAATTTATCATCAACTTTTTAATTAAGTCCTTATGGTCTTTTTTTCTTAATTTATTAAAATTTTCAAAATTTCAAATTTATTTAATAAATTTTACCCATCAACTTCATCAATCATAAAGCGTCCATATATGTATAATTTTTTTTTTCATTACAATTCTTCCCCTCTTACATAAATTTGGTCCTCTAAATTTCTATACTATAGCAAACAACTTGGGATACATGGCTTTAAAATCTGATTCTAGTTCCCAAGTAGCTTCGTCCTGTGAGTAATTCTACCATATTACCTTGACAAAGGAAGTTGTTCTTTTGTGAAGAATTATCTCTTGAGGCTCCAGAATACGAATGGGCACCTCCTTATAAGATAAGTCTTCTTGAAGTAAGTGAGGCTTGTAGGATAGAACATGTGAAGGATTAGGATTATACTTGCATAACATTGATACATGAAAGACATTGTGAACTCAAGACAATTCTAGTGGCAATGCTAACTTGTAAGCAAACGCTCCAATTCTTTCCAAAATTTCAAAAGATCTGATGAAATGGGGATTTAACTTTCCTCTCTTTCCAAATTTAGTAACACCTTTTAGAGGAGTAACCCAAGGGAATACATGACTACCTACTTCAAACTCCAGGTCCTTCTTCGAGTGTCTACAGAACTCTTTTCTCAGCTCTGACTATTTGAATATTCTTGATTTTGATAATCTTTATTGTAGTCTCGTCCACAATATCAAGACCAATTAATTTTCTCTCCCCTACTTCTTCCTAACAGATTGGGGACCTACAAAGTCGACCATACATATAAAAATAAAAGAACTTATAGGTATTGTTTCTAGTCATAAAAGTCGTGGGACAAATGATAGATACTCAACCAAGAAAACTAACCCCTTGGCTACTATTTTAATATGAAAAGTGATTTGTTTTACTTGTAAATGAGATGAGGAAATTCAAAGTTTATTTATTTTTATAATTGTTTCATATATGTAGAGCTCTTATGATTCATCATGAAGAAATGCATTTGACATATTTAATTAAGAGCTAACCATGTAAAATTATAAAAATAATCAGTATCTAAAAAATAGATGATTTTATCACAAGACTTAACATTTGTAATAGTACACATTGAATTGTTAATATGCCACCATTCCTACCTACTTAATATTAATTGATATTTTCATTTTATCTATGTATATATTTATACATACATACATCTATTTTCTTTTAAATAAGAACTTTACAGATTGGATAACTAGAGTAGCAATCATAAATGTTCAAAAAAAGTCCACAACCAATATAGAATGTTATTATTATGAAATTATATTTTCATATTACACTGTACGTTGAGTAGAATGTTAAATGGTATTTCAAAATTTTCATTAACAATTAGATCATGTTTCTAATGTTAATTACTAACCTATTTTTATATATTGGTATATAAATAGAAGATTTACAATTAAAGACTTTACAGTAAAATAACTAATCACATTATTGTAAAGTACAGTAAATCTTTTAGATGAAACAAACAAATGTATCACATTAGTTAACAAAAATCACATAACCAATAAAAAGAAACAATGAGAATAAAGAGATGAAATAAAAAATTTATCGTGTTGATTAAACATTCATAGTTAAAAAAAAAATTAGATCATATTTTTCTTAAACCCAAGACTTTTGAATATTAGAAAAATTACCCAATTTTTAATAGACTATTATTTTTCAAGAAATAACATATTTATTTGAAAACAAGAAAAAAATCCAATTGCATATCACAATTATCTACTAAATCATATTCTTGATATCTTCTAAGGATTTTGATGAAGTTCTCTTATATAATAGTATTATGACGAAATCAAAAGGAGAATAAATAAGCTTTCAAAATAACTAGACTAAAATGGGAAGAAAATAAAACAAAAGAGATTAATAATAATACTTAATTGTTGGAGTTGGGCTAATGGCCTAGAATAGTGAATGACACTGAATAAGGAATTTAATTGTAAAATACTTGTGGGTTAAATGAAATTAAGATATACATCTAAACTACTAATAAATATGGAAAGGAACAACAAAATAAGCAAATTTTGGGAGGTTAAAATTTGAATACAAACCTTGTGGGTTGAAGGTGTAACTATGGAGTTAGGTGGGAAGTGCCAATTTAAATGTTTAAAATTTTAAACAAAGAAAAATGTGTAATAAAAATAAATCTAGAAAGGAAATCATGACGAAAGTGAAATAAATCTTAAACAATACAGTTTTAAAAGTAAACTTCTAAATATAATTAAGAGTAACCGATGTGATCCCAAACATAATAAATACTAAAGAGGAGTATGGTCGTGAGAATGCCCGTGCCCGCGAGAAGTCCTGTAACTGCGAGGAAAACCAATCATGCAGGGAACAGATTTCACCTCTTCCCAAAGAGGAAATCACAAGCAATTCCTCTTTGTTTCCTATTTTGTCTCAAATAGGAAAGTCCAAGAACATACAAGACGGGCTTAGGCAAATAGAAAACCAAATCCAATTGCCCATAAATCCAATTATAAGAAGTCAGGCCAAGAAGTTTCAAAGTACTTCGATGGCAGTCGAATCCACCAAAATAAAATCCAAATTAATCAATAAAACTGAAACATAATAGTGGTAAGAAGGGTGGAATCCACAGGGAGTCAGAAATTGATTTTCTTCTTTAATCAATAATGGAAAATTAAACAAGAGGGGGATTTTATAAGACTAATTACAGAAACATAAAATGAAAAATAAGTAAAATGAAGTTGAGCGAAATCTCAGTTGCAAGTTAAAATCTAAAAAATTATAAAGAGGATTCCTAGTTAATGAAATAGCTTTATTTATTGATCATACATGCAAGGATTAGTTTTATTTAAGGTATGACAAACAAGTTATAGTGGTCAAAAACATTCCAACTACCCATCTTTTCTTATTTTTAAACTAGCCAAGAAACGTTCATTGATTAGCTTTTTCACTATCCAGCAGTCCTGAGAACGTCCATGGGATTTAACTTGCCAATAGTCTTAAAAACTAGAAGAACCTGATTCGAGTTTCTAAATTCATCGACGTGAACTGGTCATTAAGATCACTTACCTCAGTGTGGCACTAATCGCTGCGAAGTATCATAGTCACACAAATAAATATGGATTTAAGAGATTCAACCAACTATTTATAGCATCTAAACACATTCAACCGGCCCTGTCCAAATGAATTCAAAGCGACAAGTATATGTAAACACAATAAGTAAATAAATACCAAGGATTGAGCAAAACATGAATCAAATCAATTAGATCTCACAAATACATCACTAGAGTACACTAAATCTTAACTAGAAAAAATAAATAAATCAGCCACTCATGGTGGACTTTTTAACACGTGAGTTCTTTGAGAGTAAAGAGAAGAAAAAAATTGAAGAAGCAGTAGAAGTTGCTATGTGTGACGTCGGGATGAAGAGAGATGATCCTTCTACTTTGGTAGTTACCCATTTTATAGCCGTTAGGAATCCAAGGTTTCTTTTTTTTTTCTTTATTTCTGAACATGTTCCTTGATTTCAACATATATGTATCTTTCCATGATTATTTCCTCATGATTTTTGTCCCTTGGATCACGCCAGGGAGGATATCTCCTTAAATATTCAAAAAGCCTATTTTTTTAAGCGCACTATAGGTGGACGCGCAAGCCTCAAAAAAGGTTTATTTTTATTGTGCACGATCCGTTTAAATTTAAATGTTTCCTTGACCTTGGCTAAGGCTTAGTGAGTCATAACATGGGTCCCATTCTGCTAACTTGGCTGCAAGCCATGCATTCATCTATTGTGAATTTGCATGTTTGAGTGTCTAGTTTGGGCAATCAACTGTGTTAGGGCATCAACTTTCTCATGCAGTTCCCTCAAGGAGCCTCCACGTTGTACAAGGTTCCATCTATCATGTTGATGTGCAGTAGTGTGTGGTCCATAAATTCTTTGAAGTTAGGTAGTTGAGGAGCTGGGTCGACTTGCGCTTGGCACTCGTGCTGCTTGTTGTAGATTCTTCTATCATGTGGCACAAGAGGTCCATGTGGGGTAAAGCAGGCAAGGCCGTCTTTTAATTCCAGGAGGCCCATGTCATCCAAAGACCGAAGATCCAAAAGTGCTTAAGGGCAAGTGATATGTAGGTCCGTCTCATCACCATCGAACTAGGTGGTGAAGGCGACGATTCTAGTGAAGACTGAGCCTAGGATTAATTACTATCGAGAAGGGATAACATTGGCAAATTGTGACATGAATTAATATCCTAGGTTCACCTGGCGTCGCTGGTACATACACAAAATAAAGTATCGCTCTATTTTAGAAATGATGCTTAGTGCGTCCCTACTACTTGAAAAAGAATAAGAAAAAAAAATTGTTGAATATATTTCATGCATAGGTATGTAAATAGAGATATTTACACTTTCTGGGGTTATATATAAAGGAGTGGTTGAAGCAGAATTCATAATAGACAGTGGCTGGGTCGAAGTCTTCGTAAAAATATTAGTATGGGAATTCTGCATCCAGTTCAAAGAACATAAATGCATCATTAAATTTAGCAATAGAGAGTTAAAAGTACCTGCCTTGGAGACGATAAGAGATGAGGTTTGGGGTGTGGAGATTGAATTTGGTCAAATTATAAAAGTGGAAGGTGGTATAAAATTCTTGACCAGTTCGATGTAGACAGCGGCATCCACCGCCAAGAAAGTTGGCCCAGCCAATTGCGTAGACTAGATTCAAAACACCCATTTTGATGCTAAGGGTGTCAAGAGTGGGATCTTATACAGATTTACCAGGAACAACGGGTGGTTTTCAGATTTTCTCATATCATTCTTTCTCCTTATTATTTTTGTTGTATATTTATATATTAATGTGCAAATCCACTACATGTTATGCTGAGTAATGTGTATATATGTGTTTCTAAAAGATATACTGTGATGCTGATGAAGAAAGGGCAAGTTGCAAATTTGTAGAGGGTGTACAAGAGATCCAAAATATAGAATGCACTTCTTATGTCTCCTTTGGTTGCTACAAGTGTCGCTTCAAGGATTGTTAGTCCCGCACCTACATTAATTATATGCAAAATGCACACCCCTAATCTCCCCTAATCATTACTTTGGTTAGTGATTATACATATTGGATGTTTTATCTTTTAGACATTATGTCGACTATACATAAAATCCAAACTGCATGATCATTTTTTTTATTAATAGCTTGCAATGTTGACGGTAGCATTTGCAGAGGCTCTGGGCATTGGAGGTGGTGGACAACAAGGCTCTCTAACTAGTCGTCATTTGTTCAAGTTCTGTGATGGCCATGCATTGGATGCTTATATCAAAAGTACTTATTATTGTATGATGGGTGATAATTATATTTGAAAATTTGTGTTTAGAATTTAGGTTATGGAGAAGAGAAAGAAAATTTTTTAGAATTAATGAGAGATGAACTAAAGGACAATAGAGGATATACATATATATAAATATAAATATATGTGTATATATGTATGTTCTTTTTCTATATCAAAAATTCTCTAACAATAATGCTATATATTATTTAAGTAGGCATATTTATATTTATAAAATATGTACATATAAAGTATATTTAAAAGAAGTGTGAAGTATCCTTGAATTTATTTTTAATTTATCATAATTTTATTATTTAAGAGAATTTTACTAAAATTCCTAAATGAAATAAAGAATCTAATTTAATATAAACTAATGATATACTATTGGCTTTCTTTTAAATATATGCATATATTGTTTTTTGAAAAATAATGATTTATTAAAAAATTGGATGTTTTTTCTAATACTCAAAATTCTTAGGTTCTAGAAAAATGAGATCATTAAATTTTTTCTTGGAGATAAAAGATAAAATTGTTAAATAAATTGGTAGTAAGCCACCACCAAAGAATGGTACATGGTTAAAGATAGTCTTAGCCTAAAAAATTAGTATATCCTATATAAATGGTAAAACAAGCAAAAGAAATTTTCTTAATGTTCTTTTGAAGTGAGTATAAATTCTCAACTATCACTAAAAACTATCTCTATTACATAACTTCTTACCACTCTTTTAAAAAAAAAATTCTTTTGATGGGAAGAATAATAATGCTCATTAGTAATTCAATCTAATATGATTAAACTAAGCGTATTGGATTCATTTATCATAGTTCGTTAAAAAATAGTAAATGGACAATTATATATAAAATTTAAATCAATAGATTATTAATAATGTTGGAAGGCTCATAAATAGATATTCGAACTTGTTTCGATGCTCTCGATGAATAGAAAAGCTTGCAATAATAATATGCAACATTACAATAAATTTTAAGAGCATTTTTCTTAGGAGTTACAAGAACCAAATTTCCGAGTCGATTGTTTTCCACAAAAAAAACTTCACCAGCTCTATTTCATGTTCCTCAAACTTGTAATATGATATTTTGTTAAACTTAATCTTGTATGGATCAAGAACAAACATATCAAGTTTGTTTTTCTAGTGAAGCTCCTTGTGAGATATGAGAAGAAAATTGAAATCATTTAACTGTAGTAATAATTTTAATTTTATCCATATAGTTAGCTATTTATCATAAAGAAAATCATCCAAGAAAAATACATCTACAATAAAATTAATGGAAAAGGATTTTGGAATGGATGGCACAAATGAAGGCTTACCGAGTGGGAATGAGTGCAACATGGTCTTGGGTCCTGTAAGCTTTTACTGGTATCAATATTCTCCAAAGTTTCCTTCTTTAAACGTTATGACCTGATATTTAGACTGTAAAAAATATTAACATCGAACATCTAAATTTTATATTTGTGCCTGAAGATTATGAAGAGTGGAAAGAAATTTTTTTTTCTTTCTTCGTATGAATGAAGGTTAAGTGCTTACCTTGGAATTTAATCTATAATAAATAACTTGAGAGGTTATGTAGGCTTTGGAAAACTAACTTTTTGGTATACTTCTTTGTTGCACCAGTCAAGAAGACTAAGTTTAATTGAAGAAAAATTGAATTATGTTGGGAGGATAAATGACATACGATTGAGTATTTTATATACGTCGTGGAAAATATAGAGTTTATTACACTATAGCTTATAAAATCTTTGAACTTAAATAAAGAATCTATGATTATCTGGAAAGTGATTTTATTTTTTAAAATATTTAACTTAAATAAATAATCCGTCACTAATTGAGACATGATTTTATTATACTTAATAGATATTTTACTTAATTTATATAAAATACTTATAAACATTGATTTTATTAGTTTTATGGCTGTCAGTATAGTACAAAATGAGTCAATTCAAATAAAATTTCCTTTTAAATTTAATCTTTGTACGGAAGAACTTATAAGCTATTTATTATGAAAAGTAAGAAACAGTTTTATTGAGATATTGCTAAAAGTTTATCATGCTGCAATTTTTTTTGAATAAGCAATAAAAACTCGACCTTCTTGTCTTTGTCTTTTTAATCTAAAAATTCCTCTTAACAATATATAGAGTTTTATAATGTTTTCTTCAATTTTTAGAAGATGCGTTTTATGGGAATTGGAAATTCTAGATGAAGATGGTGAGTATTATTGGAACAATGAAGCTCAAAAGGAAAAGTGAAGGTGCCCTGACTGCCTTATAAGAGATAAGCCTTTATTATTAATTTGGTTGTATATGTATATTCATGGGCAAATCCACTACATGTTATACTGAGTAATTTGTGTATGTGTGTTTATAAAAGATAAATTGTAATCTTAAAGAAGAGAGGGCAAGTTGCGAAATTTATAGAGGGTGTACAGGAGATGAAAATGAAGAATACACCTTTTGTGTCTGCTTTGGTTGTTAAAATTGTTGCTTTAGGGATTGTCAATGTCGCATCTGTATTTATTATATGCAGAATGCATAGCCCTAATCTCCTCTAATCGTCACTTTTGCTTAATGATTATCTAGATTAGAAGTTTCCTCTTTTAGATTTTATGTTATCTATATGTTAAATCTAGAATGCATGATCATGTTTTTGATTAACAGCTCAAGCTCGGTCACCACTTTTGATTGGAATCTGGATACACGTGCCATCTTTAACTGCATAGTACATAAATCCCTATATTGCTAGTGGTAGTATCTATAAAGGCTCTGGGTGTAGAGGTGGTGGACGACAAGGCTCTCTAACTAGTCATCATTTATTCAGGTTTTGTGGTGGCCATGTATTGGATGCTCTTACCAAAAGGATGTTGGTATTGATGGCATAAGGTAAGCCTTACCGAGTGAAAACGAGTGCAACATGATCTTAGGTCCCATAAGATTTTGGTGGAACAGATCTTCTCCAAAGCTTCCTCTTTTAAACCTTATGACCTCATATTTAGACTATAAAAAATATTAACATCGAATATTTAGATTTTATATTTGTGCCTGAAGATTAAGAAGAATGGATAGAAATGTATTTTTTTTTTCTTCGAATGAATGGAGGTTAAGTGCGTATCCTTGACTTTAATCTGTAATATATAACTTGAAAGGTTATGTAGGCTTTCGAAAACAAACTTTTCACTATACTTCTTTGTTGCACTAGTCAAGAAGATTTAGTTTAATTGAAGAACAACTGAATTGTAATGGGAGGACAAATGACATACACAGTTGAGTATTTTATATAGGTTGTGGAAAATGTAGATTTTATTATACTATAACTTATAAAATCTTTGAACTTAAATAAATAATCTATGGATATTTAGAAAGTGATTTCATTTTTTGAAATCTTTAACTTAAATAAAAAATTCACTACTATTTGAGATGCAATTTCATTATATTTATGTGATATCTTACTTAATATATATAAAATAATTAAAAGTATTGATTTAATTAATTCTATAGTTGCCAACTGTATTAAAATTAACTTTGAATTTTAATCCACGCATTAAAGAACTTATTCATCATTTATTCTTTTAAATCTTAAAAAAGAGAATTTTTGTTGAGATAATGATAGAAGTTTATTACCACACATAAGGTAAAAAGCCACATTACACAAAAACATCAACTGTACTTCACAATAATGTGATTAGTTATTTTAATAATATATCTCTACTTTAAATCTTGGATTTATATATCAATATAAAAAGCTTTATTAGTAATTAACCTTAAAAACTTGATCTAATTGTTAGTTAAAATTTTAAAATATCCTTTAATACCCAACTTAAAGTACATTGTAATATAAAAACATGAGTCGATAACGATAACAATATAAAATACATAGAGAAGGTAAATAACTTTCAACGATACTTCTTCTTTATATCAATCAAGAGAACTAACAAATTATTTCAGAATAATTATAATGTGAGAAGGTATAGGATTGATTATTTTATGCAAGCTATGAAAAACATAAGTCTTATTTTATACTATAACTTATGAAATCTTTTAACTCAAATAAAGAATCATAAACTATTTAAAGTAAATAGAGAATTATGGCTTTTAAAATGTGATTTCTTAAAAAAAAATTCATGGCTATTTGCAACGTGATTTTATTATACTTCTTAGATATTTTACTTAATTTATATAAAATAATTAGGAACAATAATTTTTTTAGTTTTATGGCTGCCATTATAGTATAATTTGAGTCATTTCAAATAAAATTTACTTTTTAATTTAATATTTATGCGGAAGAACTCATTAACCATTTATTTTGAAAAGTAAGAAATAAATTTGTTGAGATAATGTTGAAAATTTATCACGCCACAATATATTTTTTGAATTATAAGCAACAAAAACTTGATCTTCTGGTCTTTTTACTCGAAAAAATTTTCTAACAATTGCTTTACATCTTTTTTTTTAATTTTTAGAAGATAATTTTTATGAGAATTTAGAATTCTGGATGAAGATAGTGAGTGCTATTAGAACAATAAAGCTCAAAAGGAAAAGTGAATTAAGAAAAATAAGATAGATGAAATAGCCTTAAATATTTTGTTCTAACTATTTTAAATTTTGTAATTTTTGTCTTTAGAAGACCAATTTTTGTCTTTAGAAGAATATAAATAAATTTTTTGATCATACAAGTGTGATAACATAAATTTTTGTTAAAAAATTATAGCTAGTTATCTCTCAAAATTCCTCTTTTTCATTATTTTCTCATTATCCCCCAAATTTCTTTCCTTTCTTAATTCCTTAATTGTAACCACTTTATATCGCACACTATTATCACATTATCTCAAGTTCGAAAACCATACTCCTCCATCAATTTCCCTTTAATCCATATTTATCCCAAAAATTCACATACTAGAATTTTTCGCAAGTTTTCAGTCAAATCGAAGCATCCGTAACCCCTTAGCGGGTATCCCCGATTCTTGATTTGTCCCAACACAATCATCAATTTAAAGTTATCAAAGTTTCAAATTTTTCTTTGATATTGCACGAGTGACTCTGTTATCCTATTGGTACCATTATGGGATTAGGATTCCCACTATTACAAGGGGATACATGCACAGCCAAAACACACAGAATGGTCATAGTAGTTTGTTGCAAGATGACCTAGAACACAATACATACCTTAACCACGTTTGGAAGAGTTTCCAATCACCCAAGGATAGGGCTTACCACACCATTGAATTTTAGTCATACCAATCTTAAACGGGTTAATTCTAAATTTTCACTTCTTCCAAGGCTTTTTTTGTTTTGTTTTCTTTTTCTTCCTATTTTAGTTAAGAGTGATATTTATATTTTTCCTAATAAACTAATTATACTCTATATCTTACACTATTCTAATTCTCCCAGTTTGTCTTTTTTTCATCCTTATAGAACTATTCACTAACTCCCCTTAATATATACTTTTTCTGTTTATTGTAATATATTTAGTTGTTAGTTTTTCATTATTTATGTTTTAGTGCTTTTATTATATTTATTTTTAGTTTTATTTAGAATTCTTAATTTTATTTAAGAATGTATATTTTGTTGTTGATCTTATTCTATTTGTAAGAGTTATTTTATGTGTTCATGATCTTATTGGTGAATATGCACTACTATTGTTATTCTACCCAGACTATTCAACTCATCATACTATCAACCATCATGCAGTATTTAAAACATACAATATTCCTTCAATAATCAAGCACAAGCAAATGATAAATTAAAACATTCAGTATCACCATTTTTTAATTTCTTCCACTTACTTGATTATCAATCCCGATTCCTTAATTTTATAAACCTTACTCAAAACTTAATTAGGTTTTTATTTGAAAACATTTTTGAAAATATGCTAATGTGGCTTCAGGATAACTACTAGATATACTTACAAACTTTAGAGTTAAAGGATTTCGATTTGAGTTCCAAACACCATCCAAATATTAGCATAAACTTGCACAAAAACTAAGCCTTCTCGGGTCAGCGATGAACCCAAGAGTTTCATTCAATCATATTGAATGCCTATCTCGTTTCTACAACTATTCTAGTTGCGATCATTCGATTTTAACTTTTTTTTGTTTTGTCTATTTGATTGATTACATAATTTTGTGAATAATACTTTCTTATCATTTTATATTAATCTTACTTTAATTAATTAATAATTTCTATTTAATTTATTTTATCTATTATTCATTCAATTCTAAAAGAAATCATTACAAATATTCTTTACCTATTTTCTTAAATTATTTTCTTATATCATCTATTCAACTCAAAACAAAATTTATTAATTTGTTTACATATTTATTAAATCAAAATGATTTCCAAAATTTATTCCTTTTAGTATTTTAAATTACATTTACCTAAATATTATAGATTATGGCTAAATTAATATACTTATCCAATCAAATTTAATTCTTATTAATTATTTATTCAATCAAATTAAATTCTCTTTAATTTCGTATTCAATCAAATTCAACTCTCCTAACTATCATAATTACCTAATTCTTAATTAAATTTTAATTATTTATTCCTCTCCCATATATATACACACACATACATATGCTTATATATTTATATACACACAATACATACCCATTTATTATGTACATATTTATATATATATCATATTATTTCATTGTTTTAAAAAAATTTATGTTATAAGATACAATCATATAATTATAATTATAAAACTTATAAATTTACTTATATATAAAAAATTTTCCTTCAATATCATTTATATTTATGGCATATATATATTGTGTTAATCATACTTATCTTTATTAAAAATCATTTCTATATATATAAACTATACCTACGATAGCTTGAAAATACCTCCGAGTTAATTTCTTATTTTTGATATATTTAATTTACCTTTGCATGTATTAAAATATATAATAAGGTTAAGAACATAGTTTAGAGTCAAACAAAAAAAGGATGGATAAAAATGAAGGAGCTAGAATAAGCATGAAGAAGCATGAGAAAAGGTGGGAATCTTTTAAACAAAGTGGTATAATGAAAAGTGGTAACTATTAGATAAAATGACATAATGAAAAATGACAACTTTTAGATTAAGTGACATGTGAAAAGTGATAACCTTTTAGATGAAATGACATGTAAAAAGACTTTTCAGATAAAACTGCATGTGAAAAGTTGTAACCTTTTAGATGAAGTAGCATGTGAAAAGACTTTTTAGATAAAATGTCATGTAAAGAGTGGTAACCTTTTAAGTGAAGTGACATGATGAAAGGTGACAACTTTTATATGAAATAGTAAGATGAAATGGTGGCAACCTTTCCCTTGTGGCTCCCCACTCCTATAAATAGGGGATAGGAAAAGGGAGGAAAAGACATTCCAGATGAGAGAAAAATAGTGAAAAGCATATAAGTGAAGAAAGAATAGGAAGTACGAAGTGTGTGATTTTTTAGAGTATTTTGTGATTTTAGATAAAAACCTTGGGGAAACTTTGATAAATTTATGAGAGCGAAGAAAGAAGAAGAGAAGAGGAATAAGGCTCACAATCAAAAGGGGTAAGCTTTTCCTTAAGTTTTGGAGTTCAGTTCCTCTTTAATTTTTTAGATTAGTTTTTGAGTATTGTGTTGGATATTTTTAAGTCAAGAAAGTAATCAAAAATCATTCCGAAACTCTGTCAAATTTTTACAAAAAAAGTCATAAATAAAGCTAGAACTCTGCCAGTATTAAGACTACGACTACTAAAGACCTAATGTAAATGGATATTATGGATTCATAACCTATGTAGTTTTGAGATATTTTACGTATTTTCAATATAAAAATGTGTCATGTTTAATTTATCTTCCGTCTTTGCTAAGTAAATTTGTTTAAGTTTTACTTTGATATAAGTGTTATTTTATTTTGTCTTTTCAAAATGTGGTTTTGATATGTGTGCATCACTCATTATGGAAAGAAGTTATTTCAAAAGCACTTGCATTATGGTAGGCTTCAATCTGGCCGTACATAACCGTTTCGTGTTCGGGTGTATTGGCGAAGTGATAAGTGTGTACCGATATATAACCGTTTTGTGTTCAGGTGTATGGAAAAACAGTATGATCTGCATGCCCTAACTGTCCTGTGTTCGGGGGGTAGTAATGTTTCGAGGTACTCATGTATGTCGTTCTATGTTTGGGTACCTCGAGAATCAATGAGAAGTATCTGTGCTTACACATAATGTATAGAAACTGATTGATCCTTCATAATAGCGATGAAGTATACAACATGAATCTTTTTTCTGATTTGTGCTTTCGTCTTCTTATTCGTATATGTTTTGGAAAGATTATATGATATATATTTTGTTGTGTGTAAAAAAACTATATATTACATGTACTATGCTATGATTTCATAATATTACTTATTGGGATATTTTATCTCACTCCTTTATCACCCTCTAAATACTGAAGATACTACTGTAGAGTAACAGGTGATACAGAGGAAATTTCTAAAGTCTAGACTCTAATATTAATGTTACTATTTCATACTTTTGTTAGTAATCTAAGTAAGAAAATTTAGAGCCTCGTACATATGTTTATGTTTTATATTTAAGGGATGTAATGCTTTTGCGACTCTTTTATTATTAATAAAGTTAAGTTATTTTACTTAACTCGAGTCTATATAATTTAAGGAAGTATGCTCCAGTCATTACCCTACAAGGCATGGTGTGGTCCATGACAAGTGGTATCAGAGCACGATTTTAGGACATCCCTTGAATACGAGGCTTAGGGTTACATAAGACTTAGATGGAGTTGTGAAACATAGGAAAATGTCTCTAAATTTGAATTTAATGAATGTAGGAAATGGCAAGGTTATTGAGAGAGCAGGCACATCGGATTTCAGAAGACCGAATCGAGCAGAGTCTAGATAGACTCATGTGTATACTCAAAGGCTTGGCCACAGTGGTAACTCAACAGGTAGTCCATAGCTAAAGTGCTACAAATGGTAATAACACTAGTACTAGTAACACCCAACCGATGGAGGGAAATGATGAAAAACTCATTGAAAGATTTAAGAGAATGAACCCACCATCATTTGCTAGAGCAATCAACCCGATATTAGCCGAACAGTGGATCATGGAGTTGGAGAAGGTATTTGATGTTCTCAACCCCACTTTAGAGCAAATGGTATAATTAGCCATATTCATGTTCAAGGGAGTAGCAGAACACTGGTGGCACCTGAAGAAGGGATCCTTGAGGACACTGCTCATTTGGGAAACATTTGGAGCAACATTCTACAAAAAATATTTCCCTAACTTGGTCGAGAATAGAAGCAAATAGAGTTCTTAGAATTAAAGTAAGGGAATATGAGGATAATAGAATATGCGGAAAAGTTTATAGAGCTGGATCGATTTGCACCCAACTTAGTAGCAGATGGAAGTCTAAGAGCCAAGAAGTTTCAGAGAGGCCTCTGTAAGGAGATCTGGGATAAAATCTCATTTATGAAGACTAATGACTACTAAGAAGCGCTAGAACAGGCCTAGATTGTACAAGAGGCTATAAAACTAGTGCCACAATAGATCCAATGGGTTTGACCATTCATACCAAATAATAAGAGAAAGGTCTATGAGCCACAACAACTTGATAAAAGGCCAAAAACGGATCTCTTAGTCCCAGCACAAGGGCCAGAATAGATATGCCCCCATTGTAGAAAGAACTATGGTAGCAGACTCTACTACAAGTTGATAAATTGATGCTTTAGATGTGGTAGTACTCAACATTGGATCAAAGAGTGTCCTATCAATAAAGAGCAGACCATACCAATAACTCAAGAAAGAGCGTAGGCCATTATAGAGCGAGACGCTCAATCCTCTCAGGATGTAATCCAAGGTATGCTCACTATCTCTAGTACCCTGGCTAAAGTTTTAATAGACCTAGGATCTACACACTCTTTTCCATCACATGAGTTTTCTCAGCATTTGAATATTGAATGCTAAAAGTTTAAAAAATAAGAAATAGTTTTGTTGAGATAATACTAAAGGTTTATGACGCTACAATATATATTTTGTATTATAAGCAACAAAAACTTGACCTTATGATCTTTTTAATCCAAAGAACCTTCTAACAATTTATGTAGTTTTACAACTTTTTTTCAATTTTTAGAAGATGTGTTTTATGAGACTTGGGAATTCTGGATGAAGATGGTGAGTGTTCTTGGAATAATGAAGCACAAAATGAAAAGTGAATGAAGGAAAATGAGATAGATGAAATAGTTTTGAATATTTTCTACTAACTATTTTTTAATTTTATAATTTTTGTTATTTGAAGACAAATTTAATGATAACGGTTAATCAAGTCTATTCCCTTCACATTTCTTTACCATACTGTACATATATATGTATGTATAGTTATTACCTTGATAATTGATTAAAATTTGATAATTAAGTATTGAGTGCTTCAGAGTATAAATAAATTTGTCGACCATACAAGTATAATACCAAAAATTTTTGCTAAAAAATTATAGAAACAAAACTTAGAGGATCTCAATCACTTAATAATTTTTTATTTCAAAGTATTTATTTAAGAATAAAAAATACGTAACAAAAATTAGCTAATTTTTTAAAATTCAAAGCTATAGATGTTTTTTTTTTTTTTAAGTACACATATGGGGTATATAAAAAAAGTATGTTGTAAAGTTGAATTTT
Organism: Carica papaya; assembly: GCF_054855325.1. NCBI lineage: Eukaryota > Viridiplantae > Streptophyta > Magnoliopsida > Brassicales > Caricaceae > Carica > Carica papaya. Next base: position 19,303,128 of record NC_142317.1, read on the forward strand.
TTGATTTTTTTTATAGTACTATTATATAAGAGAACTTAATCAAAATTCTTACAAGATATCAAAATTCAGATTATGTAGAAATTTGTGATATGCAACTGAATTTTGTTTTTGTCTTCAAATGCATTTGTTTTTTTTATGAGAAACAATAGCTTATTAAATAACTGGATATTTTTTCAAATATTTAAAATTATTTGCTTCATGAAAAATGTTATCATTAATTTTTTCTTTTTTAAGTATGAATTCTTGATCAAGATACTAAATTTTTTATTTCATCCCTAAACTCTCATTGTTTTTGTCATAGATTGCGTTGTTTTTATTAGTTAATGTGGTATATTTGTTTGTTCTCTCTTCCTCTTAGTTCACAATCAATATTTTTTTCCTCACATTTTGTTGTCTCTTCATTTTCTCCTCACTTTTTAGACTTAAAACTAAATTTTAGTCTCAATATTTTCCTCACATTATGTATCAATGGATATATATAAATATATATATATATATAAAAGATGAAATTATCAATTAATATTAAGCAACTGGGATTGGTGGCATAAAGCTGCAATTATCAATTCAATGTGCATTATTCTAAAATGTTCAGTCTTATGACAAAATAAATTGCTATTAAGATACTGATTACTTTTATAACTTTGTGACTTAGTTTACTTGTTTGAGTATTTGTCATTTTTCACACGACTTTTATAGGTATAAGGAATACGTACAAGATCTCCTATATGTATATAAGTAAAAAATCATTCAATTTTTCATTTGTCCTACAATTTTTATGGGCAGAAGGAATACCTACAAGATCTTCTATTTGTATAGAAGTACAAATCAAATACTACAAGCTTTCTATAAGCTTAAATAATATATCAAGGCTCATTGGTGGAAAGCAGCAGTTCCATCAGGGCGAGTTCTTTACCTACACAAGGTGTGAAAAGGACCTACGATTTTGCCTCTGAACTACTAGGGATTACAGGCTCTACCATGATGCTTTACTTAATAAAAGGTGGAGGTGCCTCTGAGAGGTAAATCTTTATCATTATTTTAGTTTAATATGTATATATTTATGTCCAAATCCACTACATGTTATACAGAGTAATGTGTATATATGCATTTCTAAAAGATAAACTATGATGCTGATTAAGAAAAGGCAAGTCGCAAAACTAGTAGAGGGTGTACAAGAGATCCAAAATGCAGAATGCACCTCTTGTGTCTCCTCTAGTTGCTACGAGTGTCATTTTAGAGACTGTCAGTACTGCACCTGCATTTATTATATGTAGAATGCACAGCCCTAATCTCCCCTAATAATTAATTTGGCTTAATGATTACGCAGATTAGATGAAACTCAGACTTTATCTCAACTATACGTAAACTCCAGACTGCATTATCATATTCTTTTTTGTTAATGGCCCGAGTTTAATCACCACTTTTAATTGGAATCTGAATGCATGTGCCGTCTTCTACCACGTATTACACAAATCCCCACAGTGCTAGCAGCAGCATCTACAGAGGCTTTGGGCATGGAGGTGGTGGACGACAAGGCTCTCTAACTAGTCATCATTTATTCAGGTTCTGTGGTGTCTGTGCATTGGATGCTCTTACCAAAAGTGCTTGTTGATGTATGATGGGTGATAATTAACTAAAAATGTGTACGGTTGACTATTTTGTGCAGGCTGTGAAAAACGTAAGTCTTATTTTATACTATAATTATGAAATCTTTGAACTCAAATAAAGAATCAGAAACTATTTAAAGCAAATAAAGAATTGTGACCATTTAAAATATAATTTCTTAAATAAATATACATGACCATTTGGGACGTCATTTTATTATACTTATTAGATATTTTACTTAATATATATAAAATGCTTATGAACATTGATTTTATTAGTTCTATGGCTACTATTATAGTACAAAATTAGTCCCTTCAACTAAAATTCATTTTTGAATTTAATATTTGTGCAGAAGAACTTATTAGCCATTTACTTTGGAAAGTAAGAAACAATTTTGTTGAGATATGTTAAAAGTTTATCATGTTGCACTATATTTTTTTGAATTATAAGCAACAACAACTCAACCTTCTGATCTTTTTAATCTAGAAAACCCTCTTCCAATATATATAGTTTTACAACTTTTTTTTCAATTTTTTACGGGAATTGAGAATTATGGATGAAGATGCTGAGTTTTATTGGAACAATAAAGCTCAAAAGGGAAAGTGAAGGAAGGAAAATGAGATAGATGGAATACCATTTAATATTTTCTGCAAACTATTTTTTAATTTCGTAATTTTTGTCTTTAGAAGACCAATTTAATAATAACAGTTAACGAAGTCTACCCTATTCATATTTCTTTACCATACTGTACAAACATATGTATGTAGATTCTAATTTGGTAAAAAAAATTGATATGTAACCCAATTTTTTTGGTTTTCAAATGCATTTGTTATTATCTGAGAAATAAAAGTTTATTAAACAACTAGATTTTTTTTCTAATATTCAAAAGTCTTGCTTCATGAAAAATGTGATCATTAATTCTTTTTTTTTTAGTATGAATGCTTGATTAACATGCAAAATCTTTTTTTTCATCCCTTAATTCTCATTGATTCTTTTCATTGATTGCGTGGTTTTTATTAATTAATGTAATGCATTTGTTTGTTTCTTTCGAAAAATTTACTATACTTTACAATAATGCGATTAACTATTTTAATGAGAGCTTTTAATTTAAATCATATATTTATATACCAATATATAAAAAAACTGGTTGAAATTTAACATAAAAAATATGATCTAATTGTTAATGAAAATTCTAAAATACCTTAAAACATACATCATAGTATAATATAAAAAATATATAGTCGATAATGATAACATTTTAAACTATAAACTAAAGGTTTATATGGTCATAACATTTAATACCTTGTGAGCTTTTTAAATGATTGTATACTCGTATAAACTTTACTTTTTAATATTAATTTGACGTATTACTGATATTATAAGTTTAATTAATGTAATATATTTATAAATTTTTTGAGTTAGCTTTAACTTATTACTGACATTGTACGAAATTTTAAAAGATAATTATATATAAAATAATTATTCCAACACATGATATATTAGATCTTTAAAATAAAAAATTTATCCTCCTTGAAAGCTTTTTTATTCAAGTAGTCAATTTTTTCTCTCTTCCTCTTAGCTCATAGTCAACTTTTTGTTTCCTCACATTATGTTATCTCTTCATTGTCACCTAAATTTTTAGCCTCAAAATTTCCTCACATTATGTATAAATGGATGCATATAAATATATATATAAAACATGGAATTATCAACTAATATTAAATAGGTGGGATTGGTGGCATAAAGATGCAATTAGCAATTCAATGTGTACTATTCCAAAACATCACGTTTTATGATAAAGTAAACTACTATTAAGATACTGATAACTTTTATAACTTTGTGACTTAGTTTACTTAATTGAGTATTTATCATTTGTTAGACGACTTTTATAGGTAGAAGGAATACTCACAAGATCTTCTATTTATATAAGAGTAAAGAATTATTCAAGTTTTCATTTGTCCCATGACTTTTATGGGAATACGTACAAGATCTCCTATTTGTATAGAAGCACAAAATTAAATACTACAACTTGCTGTAGACCTAAACAAGAGATCAAAGCTAATTGGAAAAAAGCAATAGTTCCATCGGGGGGAGTTCATTACCTACACAAGGTGTAAAAAGGACCAACGCTTTCACCTCCGTACAACTAGAATTACAAGCTCTACCATGATGCTTTGGCTAATAAAAAGTGGAGGTCCCCTAACTGGCCCTATGAGAGGTAAACCTTTATCATTATTTGGGTTGTATATATATTTATTTATGTGCAAATCCACTACATGTTATGTTCGGTAATGTGTCTATATGTGTTTCTATAAGATAAACTATGATGCTGATGAAGAAAGGGTAAGTCGCAAAACTCCCAGAGGGTGTACAAGAGATACAAATTGCAGAATGCAATCATGTGTTTGCTTTGGTTGCTACAAATGTCGCTTTAGAGACTGTCAGTGCCACAACTATATTTATTTTATGCAAAATGCACAGCTATAATGTCCTCGTCTTCACTCTAGCTTAATGATTATGGAGATTAGAAGTTTCATCTTCCATCACCACTTTCAATTAGAATCTGGATGCATGCACCATCTTCCATCACGTAGTACATAAATCCCTACAGTGCTGGCGGCAGCATCTGCAGAGGCTCTGGGCGTGGAGGTGGTTGACGATAAGGCTCTTTAACTAGTCATTGTTTATTCAGGTTCTGTGGTAGCCATGCATTAAAAGCTTTTATCAAAAGTGTTTATTGCTTTATGATGGGTGATGATTCGACTTGAAAATTTATGTTTCGAATTTGGGTTTTGGAGAAGAGAAAGAAAACTCTTTGAAATTAATGAGAGAAGAACTAAAGGACAACAGAGGATATATATGTGTATTTATGTATATATGTATAGTCTTTTTTTATCTCAAAATTCTCTAATAATAATGTTACATATTGTTTAAGTAGACATATTTTAATTTGTAAAGTATGTACATATAAAATATATTTAATAGAAGTGTGAGGTATCTTTGAATTTATTTTTTGATTGATCATAAACCTATTATTTAAGAGAATTTTACTAAAATCCCCAAATGAAATAAAAAATCTAATTTAGTAAAAACTAGTGATATGTTATTGGCTTTCTTTTAAATATATACAAATATTATTTCTTGAAAAATAATAGTTTATTAAAGAATTGGATGTTTTTCTTAATACTCAAAATTCTTAGCTTCTATAAAAATGAGATCATTAACTTTTTTTTTTTAGAAATAAAATATAAAATTATTAAATAGAATTGTAGTAAGCCACCACCAAAGAATTGTGCCTGGTCAATGATTGTCTCAGCCTAAAAAATTAGTGTATCCTATATAAATGGTAAAATAATTAGAAAAAATTTTCTTAAAGTTCTATTGAAGTGACTATAAAATCTTAACTATCACCAAAAAATATCTCTATTATATAACATCTAATCACCTTTTAAAAAAATCTTTTTTTTTGTTGGGATGACTAATATTATAGTATTATATCTCATTAGTAATTCAACGTAATATGTTTAAACTAAGTGCATTGGATTCATTTATCATAGTTCCTTAAAAAAATAGTAAATGCACAATTATACGTCAATTTTAAATCAACAGATGATCAGTATTTTTGGACTGCTCATAAACAGATATTCAAGTTTGTCTCGATGGTCTCGAGGAAAAAAAAGGCTTGTAATAATAATATGCAACATTACAATAAATTTTAAGAGCATTTTTCTTAGGAGTTACAAGAACAAAATTTCCAAATTGATTGTTTTCCTCATAAAAAACTTCACCAGCTCTATTTCATTCTCATCAAACTTGTTGCCTTAAACTTAACCTTGTATGGATCAGGAACAAACATATCAAGTTCGTTCTTCTTGTGAAGCTCCTAGTGAGATGTATAAAGGAAATTGAAGCCATTCAGCTGCAATAATAATTTTAATTTTATCCATATAATTAGTCATCTTATCCTGATCCTCGTGAAACAAATCCAAACACGCATCAAGAGGCAAATCTTCATTATAATTTGGGAAATTAGATTAGGGACAAATAACTCGATAAGACCAGCACTAATATTTACACAAAAAATATTTTAAAAACAAGTAAATGCAGCTTATAAAATTACAGTTTAATTTATACCAATTTCAGTACTTTCATCAATCATTCAATGATCTCAGTTATCACTATTAGATTAATAGTGCACTTAATACCGTACTTGATCATCCAACACACACACATAAGTTTGAACTTACATTTGAAGTTTTAGTATAAAATTTTATTATTTTAATAATTATAATCCTACTGCATGTAGATGCCTAAATCAATACCAATGAGACAGTGAGGACACCACTGCCACTAAGAAAAGAGAATTACAGTTATATTAGTAAATGCTAAACAGTAAATAGTTCAGTATCCACCCAATCTAAGGGTAGGGTTCTTATCAGTAAACAGTAAGCAATGATAACAGTCATAACATTAATTCCTGTAATACTCCTCTTGAGTACTAAATAAACTTATTTACTAAATATTTTAGTTATTAAATTTTTTATTAGTTTTCTTTTATTCTTTCTTAATTATTCATCTAGACTCCTTTTATCCATAATTCCCTTAATTAACTTCTTTTCTCTAGAGCTTTATTTATTTTATTTTATTTTAATAATTTATTTCTTTTATTTGTTTTTATTATTTATATATATATGTTTTAATTCGGTTTTGATAATTTACTTCTTTTATTTACTTTATTCTACTTTTCTTGACTGAATTTTTTAATGATTTTAAAACTGGCATATTTCATTCATTTTCTAAATTTAATTTATTTTAAAATTCTTTTTTTTTCCAATTTTACTCTATGCAAAAAACTAACCTACAAGGAGATATATAAATATATTTCTTTTCTAAACCCATACCTTCCTTGTTTGTTTATGTTTTTCCATCTTACCATCCTTCAATAAATAGTTTATCAAATACAAGTCTATGAAAAAATCCATCTAATTTAGAGATTTTAAACCAAATAAACTCATGGTACACACACACACACATTTATTCAATCATAAAATCGGAACAGAGATCATATTTAAAAACTAAATTTATTCATAATGTGTCTATAAAACACCATTGCATGCATAAAATATATTACTATAGGTCTTATCTTCCTGAAGAATTCAAAAAAAACTTACATGCGTGAATAAATCAACTTCAGATGACTAGAAAATAGAGATGGGTTGCCTGCACTATCAATAGTGGGTTACAATTTGTTTTTATCAAATCAGTGATTTTTGAAAGCAGATTTGTCGTTAAAGTTTGCATTAAATGAAGCTAGACCCTTATAAGAACCTAAATGAGCCTTAAAAATAGAATAAATTTAAGAATCAAAATTAGAAAAGGGAAAGGAAGGTTGACATACCTGCACTGTTTGAAGGTGCAACAGAAATAAGGCCTTGTTGAGCTCGATTGTTTTGGAACGGGAGCTCAGGATAAGTGAATAACTTAAGAAGAACCTAAACATCATAAAAAAATCACTAGAAATGGCTTAACTCTCAGAAGGAAGGGTCTACATACCTCTGCACCCTCACAGTCTGTCACTCCCTTCCTCCTGATTCACTGTCTACTTTCACTTTTACACTCTCTCTCACATTCAGTTTTTCTTCTACTCACTAAAATGTCCGCTGCTTCTTAGTTTCTTTTTTTCCTTACAAAGGAATATAAAGGAGTCGATGGTAGAACCCAATGATGAGTGTCTATGTTCATTACCATTGTCGGATCAGAACCATGTGATCTTAACCGTGTGAGAAGGATCAGGTGCCCAGGAAGATACTAGCATAGACAGGTTAGGTGTCCTCCTTCTAGCTTGTTTTGCCGAAAATAGTCAGCTATTCTCCTTCATCACACAGCTGGGATCACATGGTTGTGATCCCAACTGTGTGATGAAATGGAATGGCCTACATTTTAGGCAAAACAAGTTGGAAGGAGGACACCTTATTTATGCAAACCAATATCTTCCTGGGAAAATAGACACCTCACTTTGGCCAAGTGATTGGAATGCTTGTGAAAGAGGCAAATAGAGGAAAATATGGATGCCCATGTGTGGGAGTTTTTCCAAAAATCCCACAATGAAAAATTAAGAAAAAGAAAAATAAAAAATAAGAAAAGAGAAAGAAAAACATTTATAAATATAAATATCACAGTTAGAAACAAAGATTATTACAAAGGAATTTTAGAGTAGAATTTTAAAATTATTTTTACAAGATTGATATAGCAACCCAAAACTTAAAATGGAATAAAATCATAAATTGAATGTAGAAGTGAAATAATAGAGTTAAGGTTTACATTCCTTACGCAATAATTTAGAATAGCCAATAGGGCTACGGGAATGACCCTTCTAAAAAAGCAAAGGAAAAATCAAGAAATAAATGAAAAGTAAACAATTAGGTATCATAGGACGACCTTCACTAGCCTTTGAAGGGAGTCCGTGTGGTGAACTATTCACAATCCCCTTGTTGATTGGGATCTGGATCTTGGTCCTCTTGATCTGAAATGGTTAATGAAAGGGTGAGCTATATTAGCCTAGTAAGAATATCACACTACTCACCGATACAGAAATGAAGGTTAGTAAAAATTATAAAAACAACTAATAGAGCTCTTGATTTAAGTAAATTTATTATCATAAATAAAATCATTTATTGTATACTTACTGTAGTGAGATTTCTAAAATCGACCCATAGAGACAATAACTCAACAACATCATAATCTCATATTCAAGTAAGAAGAATAACTTTTCTTCTTTATCTGCCTACTGGTATCCATGGGGGTCCATAGGGATGTCCCCACTAAGCGTGAACCATTATTCAACATTGTCAACTAATTTGTCGTATCCATACCCTGTTCGGTATGAGCGTCAAAAATACCATCTCTCAATACCACGTCCGGTATGAAGGTGAAATGGGCCATTCCCATACTCTGTCCGGTATGAAAAATACCAATCCTTGATACCCCGTCTGGCATGAGGCGACGTTCACGATAGGGTTCCCTATATAGCCGGTCCATCCACTACCTCTTAGGATATCCAGTAAGGCTACCATTCATTCATTCACTTAATCAATTAATTTTATATTTACATTTAATTTTCAGTTTCATAATTTTACCGTAAATCAACATAAGACAAACAATACATGCATTAAGGAAACACAACTGAATCATTTTACCAATTCCAGTATATTATCATGCATTTAAAGCTGTAAAATCAATCAATCAATTAAACAGGAAAATAATAATAAATAACCGGTCCTGCCTCCATTAATAACCTATAATTAATTCTCGAAGTTTTCTAAATTATTCAAAATACTGTATTATTGATAATTAAACTTCAATTCCATAATAGGGAATAAGGTGAGGGATTCCTACCCGAATTAGTTTTTGAAACATTGAACTTCCTACAGCGCCTACTAGCGGTCCCTGAGTTTCCTGAATTTTCCTGCGGAGATTAAAATGTGCTTAACGTACCTAGAAATACCCCAAAAAATCCAAAATCGGTGTTAAAAATATTTTTTGGCCAATTTTAGAATTCCGACACGGCGGCACCGCCATGCTCCAGCGATGGCAGCGCCGCCCTCGGCGGTGATTTGCCTCGGATTAGCCATTTTTGGCTAGTTTTAGCCGATTTCGGCCGATTTTATACTCATCCCTGTGAGAAAACACGTTAAGAGGTCTCGGTTGGCCGAAAAAAGTCAAAAAACATAAACTTATCGGTGGTAGGATTTTTTGGTGTGGTGGCTCTGCCGACTCACCTTTTTGGTTGGGCATTTTTCTTTGGTCAACTTGTAGAAAACATAATGGTGAATACAATGGTTGAAAAATCTTACGAAATGAGAATCGGGAAGGGGCTCATTGGAGGCAATTTTTAGTTTTTTCCGCAGCAGCACCGTCGGGCTTTACCCGTAGTTTTTGGCTCATCCGTCATTCTTTTGCTCTGATTTGGCCATGGGGGTGCTCAAAATCAAATTTTGAGCGAATAGGAGAATTTTTACCTTTTTTGGTGATCAGAAGTGGCTCTGGCGCGGCAGCGGGCGGTGGTTAGCTCCCTTCTCCAGCAACTCGTTCTTCTTCTCTGGCGAAGGGTTGGCGGCTAGGATTAAGGTTCGGTGTGAAGTGAGATATTTATGCTCATATCCCTTAAATATGGGCCGTTCATCATGTTTGATCTCGACTGTTTGATCGCGTTTAAAGAGAAAATAAATCTAGACCGTTCATCGTGATTTGATCTGGACTATATGATCGCATTTAAAGAGGGAAAAAATCTGAACCATTCATCATGTTTAATCGTGACCATCTGATCACGCCTAAGGAGGGAACGATCCAGACCTTCCATGCACGCAAGAACACATCCAGGCCATCCGATCACAGGCACGCAGATTGCCAATGTGGCCTCCTGTGTGGTACCAAGTCAGTGTGTCCTGCCACACAGCGCGCTCCAGTTTGTCGGGGCTGCTTACTGGGTGGTCTTACATGGCGCATTTTTCTTACATTTCATTTTGACCTCCAGTTTCTGATTTTTCTTTCAAAAATACCCCCCAAACCAAAATTGTCACCCCTTTTTCCCAAAATTGATTTCAAGTTCATCCTCCACCTATTTTTTCCCAATTTTAAATTAAATAAAAATTTATAAAATTAAAAATTATAAATATATATATTAATTTTAAAATTAATCCCAAGCCAACTTTCGAGCCTGGGTGTTACAATTGATATTATAGTAAGTCTTATTTTATATTATAACTTATGAAATCTTTAAACTCAAATAAAGAATCATAAACTATTTAAAATAAATAACGAATTGTGGCTATTTAAAATTTGATTTCTTAAATAAAGAATCCATGACTATTCAGGATGTGATTTTATTATATTTATTACATATTTTACTTAATTTATATAAAATGCTTATGAATATTGATTTTATTAGTTCTATGACACTCACTATATATAAAATGAGTCACTTCAAATAAAGTTTATTTTTAAATTTAATCTTTGTGCGGAAGAACTCATTAGCCATTTAATTTGAAAAGTAAGAAATAATTTTGTTGAGATAATGTTTAAAATTTTCATAAGTGCCGAATCCACCAAAAATAAATTCCTAATTAACCAATAAAAGCTAGCTCTAGTAATGTAATTGATCGTAGATGCAAAAGATTCATTTTACCCAAAATATGGTAAATTATTTATATTTGTTGGAAACATTCCAACAAACAATCCTACCTAATTCCTAAACCAACAAAGAAACATTTATTAGTTTGTTCTTCACTGCCTACAAGTCCTGCCTACAAGTCCTAGAAACATTTATAGGATTTAACTTATCAACAGCCTTGAGAGAGAAAGAGCTGATTCAAGTTGTTGGACTCATCCACGTGAACTGATAAACTAAACTACTTACTTCCTCAGTGCAGCATAAATCACTACTTGGTGCTGGAACCACCCAGACAGTTACGGATTTGAGGGGTTTAGCTAGCTATTTGTTGGTTTTTTTCTCGTATGACAGGCCCTGTTCAAACAGATTCAGAACAACAAATATATGTAGGTGTAGGAAGTAAATAAATACCAGTTTTGAAATAAAATTCAAATTAATTTAATTTGACTTCACAAATACATTGATGGAGTTTGCTAGATCTATAAACTAGGAAAAAGAAAATAAATATACCACTCATGATGGACTTTTTAATACAAATGAGTTTTTGGAGAGTAAAAGAAAAAAGAAAGATGAAGAAAAAATTACAAAAGTAGCAGAAGCTACTATGTGCGGTGTCGAGAAGAAGAGAGATGATGATTCTGCTTTGACAACCACCCTCGTTATAGAAAAGGATCTAGGGGTTTCTTCTTATGCTGATTAGGATCCCTTTTTCTTAATTTTTATATTATCCCAAGCCTTTTAGAATATGTTCCTCTTAATTTTTGGCCCCAAATCATGGCTTGAATAGTATTTGTTTTATATATTTTAAAAACACATGTTTTAATTTAAATCTGCTACTGTTCATGACTCTTAGCCTTACCCAAGGCTAAGTTGTCTAGGCCAAGACCAAAGCTTTGCCCAAGGCTCTTTTTTGGGCTGATGACTATTTTCATAAACTCTTCCTCTTTTCACATAGTTAATAATTTATCATAAAGAAAATAACCCAAGAAAAACATATCTACAATGAAAAGGGTGTTGGTATGGATGGCACAAGGGAAGCCTTGCCAAGTAAAAATGAGAGCGACATAGTCTTAGGACCCATAAGATTTTGCTTGTATAGATCTTCTTCAGAGCTTCTTCCTTTAAACATAATGATATGAGATTTAGACCATAGAAAATATTAACATTGAACATCTAGATTGTATATTTGTTCATGAAGATTAAGATTAAATGATGTATTTATATAACAATATATAAAGATTGGTTAGTAATTAACTTTAGAAACATGATTTAATTGTTAATAAAAATTTTGAAATACCTTTTAACATCCTACTCAAAGTATAGTGTAATATAAAAATATAAGTTGATAACGATAATAATATAAAATACATAAAGAAGGTAACCAACTTTCTGTGATACTTTCTCTTTACATCAATCAAGAGGAATAACTAATTACTGAAGAACAATTACAAGGTGAGAAGAGAATAATTGTGTAGGATTGATTATTTTGTGGAGGTTGTGAAAAACGTAAGTATTATTTTATACTATAACTTATAAAATCTTTGAACTAAAATAAAGAATCATCAACTACTTAAAGTAAATAAATAATTGTGCCTGTGTAAAATGTTATTTCTTAAATAAAGAATCTATGGCTATTTAGGACTTGATTTTATTATACTTTTCTTATGAACATTGACTTTATTCGTTTTATGATTGCTATTATAGTACAAATGAGTCACTTTAAAAAAAATTTACTTTGAATTTAATATTTATATGAAAAAACTTATTAGTTATTTACTTTGAAAAGTAAGAAATAATTTTGTTGAGATAATGTTAAAAATTTTGATGAGTGCCGAACCAACCAAAAATAAATTCCTAATTAACCAATAAACCAATATTGTAATAGTGGTAAGAAGGCAATCCACATAAAATTGGAAACTAATTTATTTCTTGACTAATGAGTAAAAAGCAAACAAGTGAGGGTTTGTAGAATCAAATAAACAAAATATAAAATAAATAATAAGTAGAATAATATTAAACAATTATAAGAAACTAAAATAATTATAAGAAGAATTCCTAGTGGACGAAATAGTTAGATCTAGTAATGTAATTGATCACACATGCAAGGGTGCGTTTTAACCAAAATATAGCAAATCAGTTATAGTTGTCAGAAACATTCCGACAATCAATCCTTCTTTATTCCTAAACAAATCAAGAAATATTCATTAGTTAGTTATTTGTTGCCAAGCAATCATGGAAACACCCACAAAATTTAACATTGATCACACATGCAAGGGTGCGTTTTAACCAAAATATGGCAAATCAGTTATAGTTGTTAGAAATGTTCTGATAACCAATCCTTCTTTATTCCTAAACAAATCAAGAAATATTCAGTAGTTAGTTATTTGCTGCCAAGCAATCATGGAAACATCCACAAAATTTAACATGTCAACAGTTTTGAGAGCTAGAAGGACCTTATTCAAGTTGTCAGATTCATCCGTAAGAACTGGTCAACTAGAATATTTACCTCCTTAGTGCTGCACTAATTGCTACTTGATGTTGAAACCATTCAAATAATTAAAATTTGAGGGGTTCGCTTATCTTCTTGCAGTTTCTCTTCTCATATGATGAGCCCTATTCAAATGGATTCAAAACAACAAATATATATAGGTGTAAGAAGTAAATAAATACCAGCTCTGAAATAAAACTCAAATTAATTCGATTAAATCTCATAAATACATTACTAGAGATTGCTAGATCTATCAACTAGGAAAAGAAAAATAAGTCAGCCACTTATGGTGAGCTTTTTAACACAAATGAGTTCTTGGAGAGTAGAAGACACAAGAAAAATGAAGAAAAAATTGTAGAAGTAGCAGAAGCTATCGTGTGCGACATCGAGAAGAAGAGAGATGATCATTCTACTTTGATAGCCTCCCTCTTTATAAAAAAGGAGATAAAGTTTTCTTCTTTTGTTGATTAAGATCATTTTCCTTGATTTTTGGCTTATTACAAGCCTTCTAGAGTATGTTCCCCTTTATTTTCGACCTCAAATCTTGGCTTGAATGATATCCCTTTTACATATTTAAAAATCACACGTTTTAATTTAAATATGCTACTATGCACAACTCTTAGCCTTGCTCAAGGCTAAGTTATCTGAGGTAGGAATGAAGCTTTGCCCAAGGCTTATTTCTCGGTTGATGACAATTTTCACGAACTCTTCCTCTTTTCATGCTATTTTTCCAAGTTTCCTCCTTATATCCTATGCAACAACAAAACATAGAAAATAACTCAGATTTGATAACATACCATCAAGTTCAACAACCCAAAAGTAGGTGATAATGATGTCGTTTTTAGGCACTATTAAACTCCTCCACACTTATCTTGTGCTTGCCCTCAAGCACTACACAATACACTCCATCAATCCTCATCTCTTCACCTTTACCTCACTTACTCCCAATCATTTCATCACAACCCACATGTTACACCTCAACCCTCAAGTTACAAGAATAACCATCAACTAGTAATTTGTAGGCTTGAGTTTTATGGAACCACACGAATGAATAACCACTTTGACAATATCCAACCACGACGAAAAATAGTTTTGCAAACTTAGCACACAGAAATTTCATTGAGGGGAATAGCCAATATCTAGCAAAATAGCCACCAAACTTTTCTAGATATAAGGATTCATGCAATTGGTCCATGCTAAAAATAGAAAAGCTTGAGCACCTTTGCTTGCTTGAAATGTCACCAGCCTTTTGATGCAAGGGCAAACATTTATGATGAATGCACCTGGTTACTTAGTTGATTCACTAGTTTCAAGTGGCTACTAGTGCTACTCATAGTCATTTGACCAAGGGACTAGATTATTATTCATGCTCTCTTCTTTTTATCCCTTTCATTTTGGGTGTGTTTTATGCTCCATCTCACACTTTTACTCCAACTGTTTTTCAAAGTGAGTGCATTTTACACTCCATCTCACTCTCACATAATAAATAATTTGATTTATTCATTTAAAGTACAAAATTCTAGATAAGTTGTAGAGGAGTTCTTTCTAAGTATTGATATTCATTCAAAAATAAGAGAAAAATAATTAATTTTTTTTAATAAGCAACTCTTAAACAAGTCATGTTCAATATGTAATCAAAGATAACCATTTATTGTGTGAAAAGATGAAAAATAAGCTAAAATTTCTAGGAGATGGTTATAAGTGCAAATCGACTTTTGAAATGCCCCATTAGAGTTGTTTAAAAATCATAGAGATAGTTGTGAAGATTGGAGCAAAAATAAATTGTTGGAGGTATATGTGTGGTGTGGCAAAAATTAGGCAAGGCCTAAATACCTAGAATGAGATGTTAAAAAGAAAAACTAGCTACCTAAGATACAGAATGCAGAATGCCTCTTCCCTACACTGAAACTACACATTGTCCCCAATGTGATGCAAATAATGAAAAATAAAAATAAAGTCACAGATTAACTCCCTTTATTACTTGACTTAGAGGCGAGATATATTGGGAAACATTAGTTTATGAGAAACCCCAAATGTTTGTCCAGGTGATATAAGCCTTGGGCAAGGCTTATGTGGGGAATGACACATGGCCATGTTGGGCATGCACATAACCATATTTTTTTTGGGATTCTGTTGATTTCCTTATTGTAGACACGACATGACCATGTTTCCCTCATAAAAATGCTTTTGTGGTAACACATAATTGTGTCTTAAGAGTGTGGTACAAGCCTTGGGCAAGGCTTATGTGTAGATTAACACATTGTTGTATTGGGCAAGCACACGATCATGTTTCCCTCACAGAAACACTTTGGTGGTAACACATAGTTGTGTTATATGGATGAGGCATGTCACACAGTCTTGTCTCCTGAGCACACGACTGTGTCTTATGGGCCTGACACAAGCCTTGGGCAACGCTTGTTTGGTTGTTCTAGAGTTTGGCTTTTTTTCCTACTCCAGTATCTGAATTTCTTATCCTTGCATTCTAATCACCATAGAACTCATGTTAACTCAAAGAAAAATATTCTACATAAATTAAAATCACTAATGCAAATAATAAAAATTAAAAAGGAATGAAGAAAAATGGATGGGTTGCCTCCCATCAAGAACCCTTGTTTAATGTCTTAAGATAAACATTGTTAATATGTAAGTACTCGAATCAGTTTGTCCTCTTATAGTCTACTTAGCTTGTTAAAACTTATCACTTGAAGGGTCTCCTATCCTCCCAATAACACACATTTCAAATATTTAGGTGGCGGTTTGAGCTCCAGTTTTGGTGCCTACAAATAGAAGGTAGAAGTTCTATGTCAAAAATAGGAAAGTCAACACACGATGCATTGCTCCTTAAGTTTAAGTGCCTCCAATTCGAACACCACATCTTGTGGATTCTTCTCAGCAACAAGATCATCTTCTAAATCTTGGGACCCATAAGATTTTGCTAGTACAGATCTTTTCCAAAGCTTCCTCTTTCAAATCTTATGGTTTGAGATTTAGACTATAGAAAATGTTAACATCGAAAATTTAGATTTTATATTTGTGCCTGAAGATTAAAAAGAATGGACAAAAAAACTTTTTTTTTTCTTTCTTCGAATGAATAGAGGTTATGTAGGCTTTTGAGAACTAACCTTTTACTATACTTCTTTGTTGCATCAGTCAAGAAAGCTGAGTTTAATTAAAGAATAATTGAATTTTGATGGGAGGATAAATGACATATGGTTGAGTATTTTATATAGACCGTGAAAAATGTAGATTTTATTATACTATAACTTATAAAATCTTTAAATTTAAATGAAAAATATATGTACATATATAGTATATTTAAAAGAAGTATGAGGCATAATTCAATTTATCTTTGATTTATCATAATCCTATTATTTAAGAGAATTTTACTAAAATTCCTAAATAAAACTAAAAAATCTGATTTAGTAGAAACTAGCGTATGTTATTGGCTTTCTTTTAAATATATGGAGATATTATTTCCTAAAAAAAATAGTTTATTAAAGAATTGGATGTTTTTTCTAATACTAAAAATTCTTGAGTTCTAAAAAAATGAGATTCTTAAATTCTCTTTGAGAGATAAAAAATAAAATTATTAAATAGATTGGTAGTAAGCCACCATCAAAGAATGGTGCATGGTCAAAGATTTCCTTAGCCTAAAAGATTAGTATATCCTATATAAATAATAAAACAAGCAAAAAAAAATTTCTCAAAGTTCTATTGAAGTAACCATAAAGTCTTAACTATCAGTAAAAACTATCTCTGTTATATAACATCTTATCACTCTTTAAAAAAATCTTTAAGAAAATCAGGTGGGTCACCCATGATGGGACCCGACCCAATTAGGATAACCCATTTATTCAAATTCAAAATTAAAATTTTGGATAGTTACTACATCTAGTGGAAGTTATCTTTTTGAATAATCTGTAAAAAGAAAAAAAAAATAAGAAAAGAGGGGACACAACATACAGTGAAAAAACAAACACACACACACACATTCTCTCTCTCTCAAAAACACGTTATGCTTCTATGAAGAAAAAGAATAGATTTTTGGTTAGTTTTCCGACCAAAGTTTTGATTTCTATAAGAGGTATTTATGCCGTGAAACTTTACATATAGTTCATTATGAGTTAATGTGATTGTATGTGATACTATGCAAAATAATCTTGAAAAAATAGTTGCACAATTGATTTATGGATTATATGTTAATTCCATGAGTTTCTAACATTAGTATCAAAACATTTTGGTTAATTGCATGTTTAATTTTGATCCAATTTGCATTTTTGTTGAATTTTTGTGTAAAATTCATTCCTTTTCTGTTTTGGTAAAATAATTTTGTGTTGTATTACTTAAATATTTGTAATATTGATCTTAAATGAAAGTAGAGACAAAAGTCTTTAATTTGGTATATTATTTGTAATTTTTGGACAAAAAATGAGAAAGTTAAGCATTTTTAAAGTCCATCCTGTTTAAAGCAAAAGGGTTCTGTTAATGGAGGATTTTACATTTTTTTTCCTGAACAGAAGTTGAAGATAAGGACATTTTGGTCTTTTTACACTATTTTATTTTTTATTTAAAATAAAAAAATTAGAGAAAAAAAGAACCCATCATCGAGCTTGAACTCACAACCACAGAGTGGAGAGTATTGATCTCTACTGAGTGAACTAAACAAATTATTCATATTCTACTACAGTTAAAACTAATTTAGAATAAAGTATTAGAAGCAAAATTGGCACGGATGAGAAGAATTGGACTTGTGCAAGCAAAGCCCTCACGTCTTATAGACATG
Source organism: Carica papaya (assembly GCF_054855325.1). NCBI lineage: Eukaryota > Viridiplantae > Streptophyta > Magnoliopsida > Brassicales > Caricaceae > Carica > Carica papaya. Next base: position 19,321,173 of record NC_142317.1, read on the forward strand.
CCAATGACCACTCTAGCATGCCTATTTTGAGTAAGACAGAATCTGTAACATACATTTTATCTCTGAATAGTATAATAAAACAAGTTTTGTTATATAAATTAATTTTCTTTAGTTAATTAAATTATCATACATGAATAAATTAATTATTAGTTAATTAATATATCATATTTGAATAAATTAATTATTAGTTGATTAATTTATTATCATAGCTACTTTATATGAATTAATTATAGTTAATTAACTTATAAAGATAGCTTATTAATAGATTTTTTATTTTCTATATGTGTTACAAAAAGTTAATGGTGATAATGAGAAGAACTCTTGTGACAATTAGAACTCCTCAATAGAAAGAGAAAGTCAATCGTATGATACAAAACTTAAAAAATACTCATATGGAAGAGATTGGTAGATAAATTGAAGTTGAACTCTTAATGAACCATATTATTAAAGTCAATATAAAGATTCAAAAAATTGTATGAAAAGGAGGTCCTTTAAAAGACCAAGAAAAGTATGATGCTCTTAAGGGAAGTTTACATATCTCTAGTTATCGAGGCTTGCTTGAGCTTTGTTGGGACAAAGAACAAGCATAGAAATCCACAGTTAACAAACTTCTCAAGGAATATGTTAATTATGGTGATAAAAAAAAATAGTTGGTGCTTCAATAGGGGTGTTTACACATAGAGGACATCATAAAATTGTTGGTGTCCTTTTACCAAAAACAAGCACAAATTTTCTTAAGGATGACCTTAAAAACAAGCTTAGGAAATCATTCCAAAACATAAGATTACAATAAGATAACTATTTTTTATTGTTATTTTTTTGTTGTGAACTACTTATAAATTGTGTAATTTATTCTTATTAATGAAATGTTATTCATGTTTTTCATATTTATTTATGCATATATATGATATCATGTTTTTGTTTTTATTTGGCATGTATGAATTATCATAAAACTAAGAGTGTTTAGTGACCAAAAGTAGTATCTTACATGATTAATTACACTAATAATAATAAAAAATAAGAATTTTAGATGATGATTGAAAATGTAATGTTCTTTTAATTCTATATCAAATATGTGATTATTGTTATCATAATTAATATATGTTAAGGACATATATGTATGTTGTTAAGCAGTAAGTAATGTGCATAATATCTATATGTATAGAAATAGAACCTTGCTTGAAATGGTTAGATCAATGGTCACACAAGCTAATTTGCCAATTACCTTTTAGGGTGATGCATTATTATCTACCTCATATGTCCTTAACTGAGTACCCTCAAAATTAGTTACCACCACACCATATGAGTTATGGACTAACAAAAAATCAAACCTAAGTTTTCTAAGACCTTGGAGTTGTGCTGCCTATGCTCATTAATCTTCCCATAAATATGAAAAATTAGGTCTAACAGGGAAGAAAAGTATCTTTGTAAGATATTTCAAACAATCAAAAGGATATATGTTGATTGGCACAAGAAAATGGTCATGTAACTGAATTTGAATCACGAGATGTCATATTCTTATAGAATGATTTTCCTAAAAAATGTGAGATAGGTCAAGACTTATCTCTATATGAAATTGAAGACCAAAATGTTTCCAGCCTACAAGGATAAATGGGCTCAATATATTTGAATGGGAGCGATACAAGAGTCAATAACCTGTTTCAATTGAAACCCAATCACAACCAATGGTGGGCCCAAGTATGGAAGTTGGTCCCAGTGGGAGTAGCTTAAAAGAATCTCAAATACGTTAAACTAATAGGAAAAGTGTTCCTCATTAATATTTTGAGATTGAAGGAGGAATATTCTTAGTTATTCCAGAAGATGAAGAAGAGCCAAGAAATATAAATGAGGCTCTTAAATGCCCTGCAAAGGAAAAATAGATGAAAGCATAGAAAAGCTTCCATTAATAATATGCAACATTATGATAAATTTTAAGAGCATTTTTATTAAGAGTTATATGAACTAAATTTCCAAGTTAATTGTTTTTCTAAAAAAAAACATCACTAGCTCTATTTTATGCTCTTCAAACTTGTAACATTATCTTGTTAAACTTAATCTTGTATGGATAAGGAACAAACATATCAAGCTCGTTCTTCTATTAAAGCTCCCAGTGAGATGTGTGAACGAAATTGAAGCCATTCAACTGTAGTAATATTTTTATTTTATCCTTATAGTTAGTTATTTATCGAAAGAAAACCATCCAAGAAAGCACATCTACAATAAAATTAATGAAAAAGGATTTTAGTATGGATAACACAAGTGAAGCCTTACTGAGTAGGAGCGAATGCAACATGGTCTTGGGTCCTGTAAGGTTTTGCTAGTACAGATCTTCTCGAAAGCTTCGTCCTTTAAACCTTATAACCTGAGATTTAGATTGGAGAAAATATTAACATCGAACATTTATATTTTAAATTTATTTATGAAGATTAAGAAAAATGGAAAGAAACTTATTTTTTTTCTTTCTTTGAATGAATGGAAATTAAGTGTATACCCTTGAGTTTAATCTATAATAAATAACTTTAAAGGTTACGTAGGCTTTGGGAAATCAACTTTTCACTATACTTCTTTGTTGCACCAGTCTAGAAGAGTAAGTTTAATTGGAGAACAATTAAATTTTAATTGGAGAATACATGACATACGATTGAGTATTTTATATTGGCTGAAAAAAATGTAGATTTATTATACTTAAACTTACAAAATCTTTGAACTTAAATAAAGAATCTATGGCTATTTGGAAAGTTATTTCATTTTTTTAAATCTTTAACTTAAATGAATAATCCATCACTATTTGGGACGTACTTTTATTATATTTATGTGATATCTAACTTAATATATATGAAATAATTAAAAATACTAATTTAATTAATTTTATGATCGCCAACTGTATTAAAATTAACTTTTGAATTTTAATATATGCGCTAAATAACTTAGTCGTCATTTATTTTTTTAGAAGTTAAAAAAAGTAATTTTATTAAAATAATGATAGAAGTTTTCCACCATGCATAGGTAAAAAGTCACATTACACAAAAACGTCGACTGTTCTTTACGATAATGTTATTCGTTATTCTAATGCAATATCTCTACTTTAAATCATGTATTTATATACCAATATATAAAGATTGGTTAGTAATTAACCTTAAAAACATGATCTAATTGTTAATAAAAATTTCAAAATACCCTTTAACATCTTACTCAAAGTATATTGTAATATAAAATCATAAGTTTATAAAGATAACAATGTAAAATATATAGAGAAGGTAACTAAATTTTCATGATATTTCTTCTTTACATCAATCAAGGGAATTAACTAATTATTAAAGAACAATTACAATGTGAGAAGAGAATAAATATGCAAGGTTGATTATTTTGTGCAAGCTGTAAAAAAAGTAATATTTTATACAATAACTTATGAAATATTTGAACTAAAAAAGAATCATAAAGTATTTCAAGTAAAAAAAGAATTGTGGCTATTTAAAATATTATTTCTTAAATAAATAATCCATGGCTATTTAGGACTTGATATTATTATACTTATTAAATATTTCACTTAATTTATATAAAATTCTTATGAACGTTGATTTTATTAATTCTATGGCTGCTATTATGGTACAAAATGAGTTACTTCAAATACAATTTACTTTTAAATTTAATCTTTGTGCGGATGAGCTTATTAGTCATTTACTTTGAAAAGTAGGAAACAATTTTATTGAGATAATGTTAAAATTTTATATAGTTTTACAATATTTTTTTCAATTTTTAGAAGATGAGATTTATGGAAATTTAGAATTTTGGATGAAGATGGTGAGTGCTATTGGAACAATGAATCTCAAAAGAAAAAGTGAAGAAAGGAAAATGAGATAGATGGAAATATCTTTGAATATTTTCTGCTAACTATTTTTTAATTTCGTAATTTTTATCTTTAGAAGACTAATTTAAAGATAACGGTTAACCAACTGTCCCATCTTCACATTTCTTTACTATACTGTACATAAATATGTATGTAAAGTTAAATTAGTGATTTAAGAATAAAAAATATGTAATAAAAAATGACTAATTTTTTAAATTTAAAGGTATAAATGTTTCACATTTTTTATGTACACATATGGTAAAAACAAGTGTGTGGTAAAGTTGAAATTATTTTTTTGATTTTTTCATAATACTATTATACAAGAGAACTTCATCAAAATCCTTACAAGATATTAAGATTCTTATCTGGTAGAAATTTGTGATATGCAACTGAATTTTTTTTTTGTCTTCAAATGCATTTGTTATTTTCTAAAAAACAATAGTTTATTAAAAAATTAGATATTTTTCCTAATATTCTAAAGTCTTTGCTTCATAAAACATGTGATCACTAATTCATTTTTTTGTTAAGTATGAGTGCTTGATTAATATGTTAAATTTTTTTATTTCATCCCTAAGTTCTCATTGTTTCTTCCATAGATTGTATTGTTTTTATTAGTTAATGTGATACATTTGTTTATTTCTTTTGAAAAATTTACTATACTTTACAATAATGTGATTCGTTATTTTAATGTAATATTTTAGTTTAAATCATATATTTATATACCAATATATAAAAATTAGTTAAAATATAATATCGAAAACATGATCTAATTGCTAATAAAAATTATAAAATATCTTTTAACATCCTACCTAGTGTAATATAAAAAATATTCTAAAGTTTTATGAGTTAGCTTTAACTTATTACTGAACTTGTATGAAAATTTAAAAGGTATTTATACAATAAAAAAATTATTCCACCACATGGTCTTGGTACCTGTAAGATTTTGCTGGTATAGATCTTCTCCAAAGTTTTCTCCTTTAAACCTTATGACCTGAGATTTAGACTATAGAAAATATTAACATCGAACATTTAGATTTTATATTTTGCATAAGAAAAATGGAAAGAAACTTGATCTTTTTTTCTTCCTTTGAATGAATGGAGGTTAAGTTCATACCTTTGAGCTTAATTTATAATAAATAACTTGAGAGATTAAGTAGGCTTTGGAAAACTAACTTTTCACTATACTTCTTTGTTCCATTGGTCAAGAAGACTGAGTTTAATTAAAGAAATATTGAATTGTGATGAGAGATTAATGACATACGGTTGTGTAACACCCAAGTATTTTAATCTTACTCTTATTATTATTATTATTATTATTTTATTTTCCCTTTTTTTGTATTTGAATTTTTTAAATTTTTAATTAATTTAATTTGATTTAATTTAATTTAATTTAATGAAAATAAAAATAATAATAATGATAAAATTGGGTAAAAATATTATTTGGATTTAATTGAAATTGATTTTGGGAAAAAATGGTGAAAATTTAGATTCTGGGGGTGTTTTTGAAAAGAAAATGGAAAATCGGAGGTCAAAACGTAATTTAGAAAAGTTGTGCCACGTCAGCACCCACGTCAGCAGCCACGTCAGCGGCTTGGTCAGCAGCCCCGGCCAACCAGGACACGCCGCGTGGCAAGGAAACGCTGACCAGGGGATGGACCACGTGGGCGATCCGCGAGTGCACGATCGGACGGCCCAGATCCGTTCCCGCGCGCACGGACGACCCATATCAAACGTGCGCACCGATAGCCCAGATTCACGCGTACGGACAGCCCAGATTCAATCAGGCACGAACGGCCCATATTGCATCGCGATGGACGGCCTAGATTTAATCCCAATTAAATTGCGATCGAACGGTCCATATTTAATCTTGATGGACGGTTGAGATTAAAAGGCAAAAGGTATAAATAACCCCACACACACCTGACCACAAAACCCTAGCCGCCAGTACCTCGCCGGAAAAGAAGAACCAGACGTCGGAGGAGCCGGCCGCCGCCACCCGCCGCCGTACCGGGGAAGTAAATTTTCTCCTCCTGGCTCGTTTTTTGATGCTGAGTCCGCCTATGGCCAAACCGGAGCCAAACCACCGGCCAAACGGCTGAAAAAACCAACCGAAGTTCAGTGACGCCGCCGCGCCCCCCCTCTGTTTTTGCCTCCAATGAGGCCCTTCCCGACCTCCGTTCGATGCAAATTTTATACCACTGTGATCACCGTTCTTTTCTCTACAGATTGATCAGAGCCAAACATCAAAACGCGACCCACGCTGGAGGAGCCGCCGCACCCGAGAGCACCGTCGCCTGTAAGTTTTAGTTTTTTGTATTTTTTGGCCCACTAAGGGCCCTAGGGTTGTTTTATCGCAAGGACCGATGCAAGTGTGGCTGAATTCGACCGAAAATGGCCGAAAATGGCCAACCCGAGGAGAATCGCCGCCGCAAGCGGCAGCGCCATCGCCGGAGCACGGCGGAGCCGTCGTGCTGGAATTTCGATATTGGCCGAAAGGGGCCCTAGGTCTGATTTGGGATTTTTTGGGACATGTGCAGGTATCGGTAGTGCGTTTCAGTTTTCCAGAAAAAATTCAGGAAAATTAGGGACAGCCTGTAGGCACACTATAGAGTCGAATTCAGACCCCGAAACAAGTAAGGACCCCTTACCCTGTTTCCTATCACGGTATTAAAGCTAAATAAATAATTAAATTGTACTTTGTGACTTTATAGATGTATAATTGATTAAAGTTGCCAATGGAGCCCGAGTTTGATACAGTGTTGGTCTGTTATTGTTTGGTCTAATTTTCAATATTAAATGCAGCATGATGTTTGATGTAATTATGTTATGGTCTTGTATGCATGAACTATGGTTTCTTTTATTATGGTTTGTATTATGGTGAACCCGGTAATGTATTGTCTTATTTGGTGTCAATTACTGTTTTACATGTTACGTATGATTGGATGATTGAGATTAAGGAAAAAGGCAAAAAGGTTATGTGAATTGATAAGTGAAAAATGTGCACAGCCTGACTAGATATCCTGGGAGATGGTGGACGGACTAGGTCCGTAGGAAACCCTACCGGGAACGTGGTCTCTCATACCGGACGGGGTATGGAGACCTCATGTGTTTTGGCGCCCATACCGGATGGGGATGGGGACGGCCCGTTTCACCCTCATACCGGACGGGGTATTGAGGTTCATGGTTTTGGCGCCCATTCCGGACAGGGTATGGGGACAGCCCTAGAATCAGGTTGTAAATGTCAATGGTTCACGTGTAGTGGGGACCCCCTATGGATCCCCAGGGATACTAGTAGGCTGGTAAAAGAGGAAATCTGTTTTCTGATGATTGAAATGTAAAGGCATGATATGTGTTATGTTATAAAGTGTGTATGATTTCATGATATTATAAGGTTATTGTTTTCATATGTTATTTTCATTGATCTCACCGAGGTAAGTGGACAGTAAAGATTTTTATGTTAATAAACGAGTTTGTTATAAATTATGCTCCATTGGTCATTTTTGTTTTCTACCCACCTTTACTTCCGTGGTGGTGAGATAGTGTGATGTCTTTACTGGGCTGGTGTAGCTCATCCCTTATTTAACCATTTCAGATCAGGAAGACGTTGTTCCCGAGTCCGTTCCGCAGGAAGACGGCGAAGGGGACGCCTAAAGACTTTATAGTTATATTTATAGTTTTTATTTCGAGTATCTCTTTTAGTTAGTTTGTTCCTTCATGTTTTGAGTACGTTTTGGTTATTGTGTAAGGGATGTTAATCAAAATTTTTATTACGCTTCCGCAATTGAGATTTTTAATTCATATATTTCATTTAAATTTCTGGGGCCGTTACAGTTGGTATCAGAGCCGCGTTCCTCGGACCCATCCCTTACACAATAATGCTTAGAGAAATATTCACCGATAAACCGTTACTCAACCATTCCTTATGAAATGCAGGTGCAGAGAGATGAGGAGAGGAAAACCCCCACTGAACCGAGCGGCCCGGGATAATTCACTTCGGGAGGATGTAGACAGGTTATTTGAGATGATGGAAGGATTCAGAGCTGCCCTGCAAGGGCGAGAGGAGAGAAGGGAGTTACCCGACCCTCCTCCACTACCGCAGGTTGAGCCTCCGCTACAGCAGGCTGAACCTAAGCCACCCCGACACGAGCCTGCTCCTCCACCGTACCACCCGGCACCACTGCCGCAGTACAACCTGGTGCCCCAGCCACGGTACTACCCGGCACCGCCACAACACGACCCAGTGCCCCAAGTATATCAGCAGGTGCCACCACAGGACCCCCCAGTCTATCCCCACCCGGGTCCAGTCCCTCCTCCACGGGACCCCACTCCTTCCTTGATCGACCCGGGCTACATAGAGGGGTACAGGAGACTGAACCCCTCCACCTTTGCGGGGGGATCCTCTTTTGTAGAGGCCAAGTACTGGCTGGCGGTTGTTCCCGAGCCCGTTCTACCGGAAGACGGCGAAGGGGACGCCTAAAGACTTTATAATTATATTTATAGTTTTTATTTCGAGTATCTCTTTTAGTTAGTTTGTTCCTTCATGTTTTGAGTACGTTTTGGTTATTGTGTAAGGGATGTTAATCAAAATTTTTATTACGCTTCCGCAATTGAGATTTTTAATTCATATATTTCATTTAAATTTCTGGGGCCGTTACAGTTGGTATCAGAGCCGCGTTCCTCGGACCCATCCCTTACACAATAATGCTTAGAGAAATATTCACCGATAAACCGTTACTCAACCATTCCTTATGAAATGCAGGTGCAGAGAGATGAGGAGAGGAAAACCCCCACTGAACCGAGCGGCCCGGGATAATTCACTTCGGGAGGATGTAGACAGGTTATTTGAGATGATGGAAGGATTCAGAGCTGCCCTGCAAGGGCGAGAGGAGAGAAGGGAGTTACCCGACCCTCCTCCACTACCGCAGGTTGAGCCTCCGCTACAGTAGGCTAATCCCGAGCCACCCCAGCACGAGCCTGCTCTTCCACTGTACCACCCGGCACCACTGCCGCAGTACAACTCGGTGCCCCAGCAACGGTACTACCCGACACCGCCACAGCACGACCTAGTGCCCCCAGCATATCAGTAGGTGCCACCACAGGACCCCCCAGTCTATCCCCAACCGGGTCCAGTCCCTCCTCCACGGGACCCCGTTTATTCCTTGATCGACCCGGGCTACATAGAGTGGTACAGGAGACTGAACCCCTCCACCTTTGCAAGAGGATCCTCTTCTGAAGAGGCCCAGTACTGGCTGGCGAAGACTGAGAGAGCTTTCAGGACCTTGGGAGTAGTTCCTGAGCAGAGAGTTGTCCTTGCTTCCTACATGCTGGTAGGGGAAGCAGGACGTTGGTGGGAGCTCAAGCAGACACCCCTGCCTACACCAGTCACTTGGGAGCAGTTCTTAGCAGCCTTCCATGCGGAGTATCTCCCTGAGCACATCCGACACCTAAAGAAAACGGAGTTTGTTCAACTGGTTCAAGGAAACATGATAGTATCAGAATATGCTCGTAAGTTCCTAGAGCTGGGCTGATACTCCTCGGAGACATTGATGGATGATGGCCAAAAGGCCAGGAGATTCCAGTCAGGTCTCCGCCTAGAGATCAGGCAATACTTGTTAGTACTGGAGCTCAAGACATATTCAGCAGTCCTAACAAAGGCACAGATCGTGGAAAGAAGCTTCAGCACCCGTCCTCAGCCAGGAGGGAGTTCCCGACCCTTAACTCCGTTACGCAGGCCAGCACCTACTGTGCCTGCCCAACCAAATAAGAGGCCCAGACCAGCCATCCAGGCCCCTCCTCAGGCTCCAGGGGTAGCATGTGGGAAGATCTGTCAGCATTGCGGCAGAGATCGCGGGGACCGACCCTGTTACCGCCTCAACAACACTTGTCACATTTGTGGCAGTGCCCAGCATTATGCAAGAGAATGCCCGAGGAACCAGAATCAAGGGAGGCCTCCTATTTAGGGCAGAGCTTACAACCTTACCCAGCAGGATGCCGACGCCGACCTGGATGTAGTACAGGGTATGTATACTATCTGTGACCATATTGCTCATGTTTTATTTGACACTGGTGCATCGTACTCTTTTGTTTTGCATGCTTTTGCTTCCAAAATTAATGTATCACCTGATAAACTTGATTCATTGTTGTTTGTGTCTACTACCGAGGGTGAAACACTACTAGGAAAAGTTATCTATAGGGCTTGTGCCGTGGAGATAGCAAATAGAAAACTGAGTGTAGACCTGATAGGGTTAGACACAGGGGATTTTGATGTAATCTTAGGAATGGATTGGCTAGTGGCGTATCACGCTACCATAGATTGCTTTAACAAAAATGTTGTATTTAACCCTCATAATAAGGCGCCATTTATAAATTAATAAAATCATTCAGTACTTATTCCTTGATGGCAAGTTTTTTTAACTTCTAATGCCTTAATCTTGCTGTTTTCTCTGACTAGGCAAACCCAAGAAGAAATTTATATTTAAGAGATTCCGGTAGTCCGAGACTTCCTAGATGTATTTTCGGACGAACTGCCTGGTCTGCCAGTGGACAGAGAAGTCGAGTTCACTATAGACCTACAGCCAGATACCCAGCCCATTTCGGTTGCTCCTTACCGCATGAGCCGCATTGAGATAGAAGAGCTGAGGAAACAGATCACTGAATTGCAAGACAGTGGTTTTATTAGACACAGTGTGTCCCCTTGGGGTGCTGGAGTCACTTTTGCAAGGAAGGGAGATGGAACGTTGAGACTGTGCATTGATTACAGAGGATTGAACAAGGTTACAGTCAAAAACAAGTATCCCCTTCCCCGGATTGATGACCTCTTTGATCAACTGTAGGATGCACAGGTCTTCTCTAAAATAGACCTACGATCAGGTTACCATCAGGTGAAGATAAGAACAGAAGACATCCCCAAGACGGCTTTCCGAACCAAGTACGGACACTATGAGTTCCTGGTCATGCCATTTGGGCTAACTAATGCCCCGACAATCTTTATGGATTTGATGAACAGGGTCTTCAGAGAGTTCTTGGATCAATTTATCATCGTGTTCATCGATGATATCTTAGTCTACTCAAACAGTAGAGAAGAACATGCTCATCATCTTGCCCAAGTTTTGCAGGTCCTTAGAAACAAGAGGTTATATGCGAAGTTGAGTAAGTGTGGATTCTGGCTTGAGCAGACCGCCTTCCTAGGACACATCATATCAAAGGAAGGGGTATCAGTGAATCCTGAAAAGGTTGAAGCGGTACTTGGCTGGGAGAAGCAGACATCAGTTAAGGAAATCCGTAGCTTCCTGGGAATGGCAGGTTATTATCGCAGGTTCGTTGAAGGATTCTCTAGTCTAGCAGCTCCTCTAACCTGACTCACAAAGAAGAATGCCAAGTTTGAGTGGAATGAGGACTGCGAAAGAAGTTTTTTAGAATTAAAGAAGTGGTTGACCACTGCACCCGTGTTAGCTTTACCGAGTGGATCGGGAGGATATACAGTTTATAGTGATGCCTTCTATCTGGGCCTGGGTTGTGTCCTAATGCAGCATGGAAAGGTTATAGCATACAGGTCCAGACAGTTAAAGAATCATGAGAAGAACTATCCCACCCATGACTTGGAGCTTGCCGCAATCATTCACGCCTTGAAAACCTGGCGCCATTATTTGTACGGAGAGACCGTTTAGATCTATACCGATCGTAAGAGTTTGAAACACATATTCACTCAGAAGGATCTCAACATGCGTCAGAGAAGGTGGATGGAACTCCTTAAGGACTATGATTGTGATAACTTATACCATCGGGGTAAGGGCAACGTTGTAGTAGATGCCCTCAGCAGGAAAAGTGCATGTATCTTAGCCCATTTGATGATTTCAAAATGCAGACTAATTGGGGCCACGCAACAGGTTCGACTTCATGATCTGAGGAGAGTCACCTGTTTGGGCCGCCTGACAGTCCAGCCCGAGTTAATCTAGAGAATAAGGGAAGCCCAGACAGTTGACCCCGCCCTGGTAGCCCGCAAGAAGGATGCAGAATTGGGAGGGAGCTTAGAATTCTGAATCTCTTCTGATGGATTACTTTGTTTCTAAGACAGGGTGTGTGTCCCAGATGACAGTGAGTTAAAAAGAGACATCATGACGGAGTCCCATAGCTCGAAGTTTGCCATGCATCCAGGAAACACCAAAATGTACCAAAGCATGCGACTCCAGTTTTGGTGGCATGGGATGAAGAGAGACATAGCCGACTTTGTATATAAATGCTTGGTATGTCAGCAGGTCAAGGCAGAGCATCAGTGCCCAAGTGGGTTACTTCAGCCTTTACCGATCCCAGAGTGGAAGTGGGAACATATCACCATAGACTTCGTATCGGGGCTACCCAAGGCACATTCAGGACATGATACCATATGGGTAATCGTTGACTGACTTACCAAGTCTTCCCACTTCTTAGCCATCAGAATGACCGATTCATTGGACAAGTTGGCAAGGATGTATATCCGGGAGATAGTCAGATTGCATGGGGTTCCAGTGACAGTAGTATCCAACAGGGATCCCAAGTTCACTTCTTAGTTTTGGAGTAGCTTCCAGCAAGCTATGGGAACAGAGCTGTCTCTTAGTACTGCCTTCCATCCCCAGACTGATGGACAATTTGAAAGGACAATTCGTACGCTTGAGGATATGCTCCGAGCTTGTGTCCTGGACTCTGGGGGCCATTGGGACGACCATCTACCCCTGATAGAGTTTGCCTACAACAACAGCTACCAAGCAAGCATCGGCATGGCTCCATATGAGGCGTTATATGGGCGCCCGTGCAGATCACCGATTTGTTGGGAGGAAGTGGGCGATAGAAGACTGTTCGGCCCGGAGTTGGTAGAGGAGACCACATCCAAAATAGTTAAAATCAGAAAGAACATTCAGACAGCTCAGAGTAGGCAGAATAGTTATGCAGATACCCGAAGGAGAGACCTAGTGTTTGAGAAAGGCGACCAGGTGTTTCTTAAGGTCACTCCTTTCAAGGGAATTAGTAGGTTCGGCAGGAGGGGAAAATTAAACCTCCGATATATTGGACCCTTTAAAATCTTAGACAGGATTGGTACTACTGCCTACAGACTAGCATTGCCTCCAGAGCTCTCCAGAGTCCACAACGTGTTCCACGTATCCATGCTACGTAAGTACAACCCGGACCCTTCTCATGTCTTGGCTCATGAACTGCTTCCGCTCCAAGAGGACTTGTCTTATGAAGAAGTACCAGTCGGTATCACGGACCGAAAGAGCAGAATACTCTGCAACCAGAAAATATCATTTGTAAAGGTCGTGTGGAAGAACCACACGCCTAGGGAGGCTACTTGGGAGCTAGAATCAGAATTTAGAGCCCAGTATCCCCATTTGTTCGACCAAGAGTAAGAGGCAAATTTGGGGGACCAAATTTCTTTAAGGGGGGAGAGTTGTAACACCCAAGTATTTTAATCTTATTATTATTATTTTTTTTTATTATTTTCTTTTTTTTTGTATTTGAATTTTTTAGATTTTTAATTAATTTAATTTGATTTAATTTAATTTAATTTAATAAAAATAAAAATAATAATAATGATAAAATTGGGTAAAAATATTATTTGGATTTAATTGAAATTGATTTTGAGAAAAAGGGGTGAAAATTTGGATTCTCGGGGTATTTTTGAAAAGAAAATCGGAAACCGAGGGTCAAAACACAATTTAGAAAAGCTGTACCACGTCAGCAGCCACTTCAGCGACTCGGTCAGCAGCCCCGGCCAACCAGGACATGCCGCATGGCAAGGAAACGCTGACCAGGGGACAGGCCACGTGGGCGATCCGCGTGCGCGCGATCGGACGACCCAGATCTATTCCCGCGCGCACGGACGACCCAAATTAAACTTGCATACGGACGGCCCAGATTCATGCGTACGGACGGCCCAGATTCATGCGTACGGACGGCCCAGATTGCATCGCGATGGACAGCCCAAATTTAATCCCAATTAAATCGCGATCGAACGGTCCATATTTAATCTTGATGGACGGTTGAGATTAAAAGGCAAAGGGTATAAATAACCCCACCCACACTTGACCTTAAAACCCTAGCCACCAATGCCTCGCCGGAGAAGAAGAACCAGACGTTGGAGGAGCCGGCCGCCGCCACCCGCTGCCGCACCGGGGAAGTTTCCGACCGCGGATCGAGGGAAATTTTCTCCCCCTGGCTCGCTTTTCGATGCTGAGTCCGTCTATGGCCATACCAGAGCCAAACCACTGGCCAAACGGCCGAAAACCCAGCCGAAGTCCAGCGACGCCGCCGCGCCCCCTCTATTTTTGCCTCCGATGAGGCCCTTCCCGACCTCCGTTCGATGCAAATTTTATACCACTGTGATCACCGTTCTTTTCTCTACAGGTTGATCAGAGCCAAACATCAAAACGCGACTCACGCCGGAGGAGCCGCCGCACCCGAGAGTACCGCCACCGGTAAGTTTCAGTTTTTTGTGATTTTTTGGCCCAACGAGGGCCCTATGGCTGTTTTATCGCAGGGACCGATGCAAGTGTGGCCGAATTCGACTGAAAATAGTCGAAAACGGCCAACCCGAGATGAATCGCCGCCGCAAGCGGCAGTGCCAACGCCGGAGCACGGCGGAGCCGCCGTGCTGGAATTTTGATATTGGCCGAAAGGGACCCTAGGTCTGATTTGAAATTTTTTGGGGCACGTGCAAGTACCGGTAGTGCATTTCAGTTTTCCAGAAAAAATTCAAGAAAATTAGGGAGAGCCGTAGGCACACTGTAGAGTCGAATTCAGACCCCAAAAGAAGTAAGGACCCCTCACTCTATTTCCTACCACGGTATTAAAGCTAAATAAATAATTAAATTGTACTTTATGACTTTATAGATGTATAATTGATTAAAGTTACCAATGGAGCCCGAGTCTAATACAGTGTTGGTCTGTTATTGTTTGGTTTAATTTTCAGTATTAAATGTAGCATGATGTTTGATGTAATTATGGTATGGTCTCGTATGCATGAGCTATGGTTTCTTTTATTATGGTTTGTATTATGGTGAACCCGGTACTGTATTATCTTATTTGGTGTCAATTACTGTTTTACATGTTGTGTATGATTGGATGATTGAGATTAAGGAAAAAGGCAAAAAGGTTTTGTGAATTGATATGTGAAAAATGTGGACAGCCTGACTAGATATCCTGGGAGATGGTGGACGGACCGGGTCCGTAGGGAACCATACCGAGAACGTGGTCTCTCATGCCAGACGGGGTATGGAGACCTCATGTGTTTTGGCGCCCATACCGGATGGGGTATGGGGACGACCTGTTTCACCCTCATACCAGATTGGGTATGGGGACGGCCCGTTTCACCCTCATACCGGACGGGGTATTGAGGTTCATGGTTTTGGCACCCATACCAGACGGGGTATGGGACGGCCCTGGAATCAGGTTGTAAATGTCAATGGTTCACGTGTAGCGGGGACCCCATATGGATCCCCAGGGATACTAGTAGGCTGGTAAAAGAGAAAATCTGTTTTTTGATGATTGAAATGTAAAGGCATGATATGTGTTATGTTATAAAGTGTGTATGATTTCATGATATTATAAGGTTATTATTTTCATATGTTGTTTTCATGGATCTCACCGAGGTAAGTGGACAGTAAAAGTTTTTATGTTAATAAACGAGTTCGTTATAAATTATGCTCCATTGGTTATTTTTGTTTTCTACCCACCTTTACTTCCGTGGCGGTGAGATAGTGTGATGTCTTTACTGGGCTGGTGTAGCTCATCCCTTATTTAACCATTTCAGATCAGGAAGACGTTGTTCCCGAGCCCGTTCCTCATGAAGACGGCGAAGGGGATGCCTAAAGACTTTATAGTTATATTTATAGTTTTTATTTCGAATATCTCTTTTAGTTAGTTTGTTCCTTCATGTTTTGAGTACGTTTTGGTTATTGTGTAAGGGATGTTAATCAAAATTTTTATTACGCTTCCGCAATTGAGATTTTTAATATATATATTTCATTTAAATTTCCGGGGCCGTTACAGGTTGAGTATTTTATATATGCCGTAAAAAATGTAGATTTTATTATACTATAAGTTATAAAATCTTTGAAATTAAATGAAGAATCTATGGCTATTTGGAAAGTTGTTTCATTTTTTGAGATCTTGAACTTAAATTAAGAATCTATCGCTATTTGAGATGAAATTTTGTTATATTTATGTGATATCTTACTTAATATATATATAAAGTACTTGAAAATATTGATTTGATTAATTCTATGGCCGCCAACCATATTAAAATTAACATTTAAATTTTAATCAATGCGGTAAAGAATTTATTCATCATTTATTTTTCTAAAAGTTAAAACAAGTAACTCTATTGAGATAATGATAGAAGTTTACAACCACACATAAGGTAAAAAGAGATGTTACACAAAAACGTTAACTGTACTTTACAATAATGTGATTAGTTATTTTATATAATATCTCTATTTTAAATCATATATTTATATATCAATATATAAAGATTGGTTAGTAATTAACCTTAGAAACATGATCTAATTACTAATGAAAATTTTGAAATACCCTTTAACATCCTTCTCAAAGTAGTGTAATATAAAAAGATATGTCGATAATGATAATAATATAAAATACATAGACAAGGTAACCAACTTTTCACGATACTTCTTCTTTGCATCAATCAAGAGGATTAACTAATTATTAAAGAACAATTATAATGTGAGAAGAGAATAAATGTGTAGCGTTGATTATTTTGTGTAGGATGTAAAAAACGTAAATCTTATTTTATACTATAATTATGAAATCTTTGAACTCAAATATAGAATCAGAAACTATTTAAAGTAAACAAAGAAATGTGGCTATTTAAAATGTAATTTCTTAAATAAAGATTCATAACTATTTGGGACGTGATTTTCTTATACTTATTGGATATTTTACTTAGTTCATATAAAATGCTTATGAACATTGATTTTATTAGTTCTATGACTGCTATTATAGTACAAAATGAGTCATTTAAATGAAATTTACTTTTGAATTTAATCTTTGTGTGGAAGAACTTATTAGCCATTTACTTTGAAAAGTAAGAAATAATTTTGTTGAGACATGTTAAAAGTTTATCATCCTGCAATATATATATTTTTTCAATTATAAGCAAAAAAACTCAACCTTCTGATCTTTTTAATCTAAAAAATCATCTAATAATTTATATAGTTTTACAATATTTTTTAAATTTTTAGAAGATGAGTTTTATGAGAATTGGGAATTCTAGATGAAGATAGTGAGTGCTATTGAAACAATAAAGTTCAAAAGAAAAAGTGAAGGAAGGAAAATGAGATAGATGAAATAGCTTTGAATATTTTCTGTTAACTACTTTTTAATTTCGTAATTTTTTATTTAGAAGACTAATTTAATGATAACAGTTAACTAACTCTACCCCTCATCACATTTTTTTACTAAACTTTATAGACATATGTATGTACAGTTATTACCTTGATAATTGATTAAAATTATATAATTTAGTGTTAAGTGCTTCAAAATATAAATAACTTTATCGACCATATAAGTGTGACATCATAAATTTTTTTTAATAAAATATAAAAACAAAACTTAGAGGAAAAAATTATTTCAAATTAGTGATTTAAGAAGAAAAAATACGTAACAAGAATTAGCTAATTTTTTAAATTCAAAGTTACGGATGTTTCACATTTTTTATGTACACATATGGTGTTCATAAAAAAAGTGTGTGCTAAAGTTAAATTTGTTTTTTTAGTTTGTCATAATATCACTTACAAGAGAACCTCATCAAAACTCTTACAAGATGTCAAGATTTTAACTTGGTAGAAATCTTTTTTATGCAACTAGATTTTTTTTTTTTGGTCTTAAAATACATTTGTTATTTTTTAAGAAAAATAATTTATTAAACAATTAGATATTTTCCTAATATTCAGGAGTCTTCGTTCCATGAAAAATGTTATCATTAATTCTTTTTTTTTGTTGAGTATGAATGCTTGATCAACATACTAAATTTTTTATTTCATCCCTAAATTCTCATTGTTTCATTTCATTGATTGCGTAGTTTTTATTAATGAATATGATATATTTGTTTGTTTCTTTTGAAAAATTTACTATATTTTATAATAATGTGATTATTTATTTTAATACAAGATTTTAGTTTAAATCATATATTCATATACCAATATATAAAAAATTGGTTAAAATTTAACATCGAAAATATGATCTAATCATTAATAAAATTTCTAAAATACCTTTTAACATTCTTCTTAGTGTAGTAAAAAAAAAATATAAGTCGATAATGGTACCATTTTAAACTGTATACTAAAGATTTATATGCTAACAACATTTAGCACCTTGTAAGCCTTTTAAATGATTGTAAACTTGTACAAACTTTACTTTTTAATATTAACTTAACTTATTACTGATCTTATAAGTTTAATTAATGTGATACATTTGTAAGTTTTTTGAGTTAGCTTTAACTTATTACTAACCTTGTACGAAATTTTAAAAGGTAATTATACATAAAAAATTATTCCACCACATGGTCTATTAGAACTTAAAAATGAGAAATTCATCCTCCTTAGAAGTTTCCTATTCAAGTAGTCAATTTGTTCTCTCTTCCTCTTAGCTTATAGTCAACTTTTTTTTTTCTCACATTATGTTGTCATTTCATTTTGACGTCAATTTTTTCCTCACATTATGTATAAATGGATACATATAAATATATATGTAATTGATACAAGACCATGTTGGGCAAGCACACAACTGTGTTGGGCAAGCACACGATCGTGTTTCCCTCATAGAAACTCTTTGGTGGTAACACACGGTCGTGTCGTGTGGATGAGGCATGTCACATGGCTTTGTCTCCAGAGCACTCGATTGTGTCTTATGGGCCTGACACAAGTCTTAGGCAAGGCTTGTTCGGCAGTTCCAAAGTATGTCCTTTTTTTCGACTCCAGCACTTAAATTTCCCATCCCTACATTCTAGTCACAATAGAACTCATGTTAAATTAGAAAAAAATGTTGTAAATAAATTGAAATCACTAATACAAAAAATGAAAATTGAAAAAGAATGAAGAAAAATGGATGAGTTACCTCCCATCAAGTGCCTTTGTTTAATGTACTGTTAATTTTATGCACTCAAATTAGTTTGCCTTCATATAGCCTGCTTAGCTCATTAAAACTTATCATTAGAAGGGTCTTCTATCCTACCAAGAACACATATTTCAAATGTTCAGGCAGCGGTTTGAGCTCTAGTTTTAGTGCCTACAAAATAGAAGGTAGATATTCTGTGTCAGAAATAGAAAGGTCAACACACGGTGCATTGCTCCTTTAAGGTTTAAGTGCCTCCAATTCGACAATATCTTGTGAATTCTTCTTAGTAACAAGATCCTCTTCTAAATTTTTTAAGCTGTCCACATCAAAATAATTAGGAAACATAATGTTTAACTTATCATCATGGCTTGAATCAATATTTTTGACTCAGAGTATCTACAGTATCAACATCATACGCACAAGACACATCGCTAGGATACTTCATATCATTATAAACATTAAATTTTAAAATTTCTCCATCAAATTCCATAGTGAGTGTATCATCCTGCACATCTATCTTCATTTTGGTCGTACTAAAGAAAGGTCTTCCTAGTAAAATATCATAAGTATTAGATAATTTATCATCTTTCATGTCTAACACATAAAAATTTGTAGAAAAAATGACACTATCAACTTTGACGAGCACATCCTCTAGAACTCCTTCATGATAAACTACTGATATATCAGCTAGCTGAAGTATAACACTTGTTTCTTTTAATGGACAAATGCATGACATTTATTGATGATCCTAAATCACACATGGGTTTCTTTATTTATAAAGTGTCAATCTTGCTAGAAATAGAAAACATAACTTAGTCCTTGCATTTTGGGGGTAGTTTCCTCTAAATTATAGTTGAAACATATTCCCCAATATTTACCCTTTCATTGCAACTCAACTTTTTCTTGTTGGTGCAAAACTCTTTTGAAAACTTGGTATATTGAGGTACCTGCTTAATTATATTGAGTAAAGAATGTTTTACCTTAACTTTGTGAAAGTTTCTAGGATCTCCTTGTCTTTTCCTTCTTTCCTTAATTGTGCAAATCTTTGTGGAAATGGTGGAGGTATTATGAATGATACTAATTAGTTAGAGTCCGACTTTGTTCCATATGTCTTGCCATCAACTGCAGCTTCTGATTTTGTGTCTTTCCATAAGCCTTGCCCAAGGCTAGAATTTTCCAGCAATTCCTTACCATTTCTCAATGTGATAACAGTTACATTTTGCCTTAGATTAACCTCAGTTTGAGACGGTAATTTACTTTGGGATTCTAGCCTACTCATAGATGATGTTAATTGGCTCACTTGGGTCTTTAAATTTTAAAAGCTTGCTTTTATTTCTTATTGAAATTTTTGGGTGTTAATAGCAAGTGATTTAACAATTTCTTCAAGGGACACCTTGTTTTGGAGGTGCTTGTTGTTGTTGTAGAGGCGGTCTTGGTTGATATTGTTGGAAATGTTGTTACCTTGCACCATCGCCAAAGTTAGGATGATCCCTCCATCCGAGGTCATAAGTGTTGGAAAATTGGTCATATCTCCCTTGCGCCTGGCTAGAGAATCTTTTAATTGCATTAACTTGCTATTCACCCTCTTTGGGGTGTCTCGTGCTACTCTGAATTGCTGTGAGGTGGTAGCCATGACTACTGTCAAATCTCTAATTTCTCGAGGAGTTTTGTTCACTATGACACCACCACATGCTGCATCTAACATTTTTCTTTCTGTGGGCAGTAGCCCTTCATAAAGATAGTGAATGAGAAATTGTTCTAAGATGTTATGTTGTGGAAAACTCACACATAATAGCTTGAATCTTTCCCAATAATCATGGAGGCTCTTCGACTCTCTTTATTTTATTTCACATATTTCTATCCTTATTCCAGTAGCTTTGGAGGGGAAAAAATCTATCTAAATTTTTTTTTTACCATATTAGTCCAAATAGTAATCAAACCAGGAGTTAAATAAAACAACTAATCTTTAGTTGCATCATCCAAAGAAAATGGGAATGCTCTCAATTTTATTCAAAAGTCTTGCCTTCATGAAAAATGTGATCATTAATCCTTTTTTTGTTAAGTATGAATACTTGATCAACATGCTAAATTTTTATTTCATCTCAAAATTCTCTTTGTTTCTTTCAATGATTGTATGGTTTTTATTAATTAATGTGATATATTTGTTTGTTTCGTTCGAAAAAAATTTTATAATTTACAATAATATCATTAGTTATTTTAATGCAATATTTTAGTTAAATCATATATTTATATAGCAATATATAAAAATCGGTTAAAATTTAATATTAGAGACATGATCTAATTCTTAATGAAATTTTTGAAATACCTTTAAACATCCTACATAGTATAATATAAAACATATAAGTCGATAAAAATAACATTTTAAACTTAAAGCTAAAGGTTTATATAGTCACAATATTTAGCACCTTGTGAGCCTTTTAAATGATTGTATACTCGTACAAACTTTACTTTGTAATATTAATTTAACTTATTACTACTGATCTTGTAAGTTTAATTAATGTGATACATTTGTAAGTTTTTTGAGTTAGCTCTAAATTATTATTGATCTCATATAAAATTTTAAACGATAATTATATATAAAAAAATTATTCCTCCATATGGTCTATTAAAGCTAAAAAATGAAAACTTCATCCTCCTTGGAAGCTTTTCTATTCAAGTAATCAATTTGTTTTCTCTTTCTCTTAGCTCACAATCAACATTTTTTTCCCTCACATTATGTTATCTCTTTATTTTCACCTCAATTTTTACTCTTAAAACTAAGTTTTAGCCTCAATTTTTTACTTATGTTATGTATAAATTGGTGAATATATATAAATATATATAAGATGGAATTATTAATTAATACTAAGTGGGATTGGTGGCATAAAGTTGTAATTATCAATTCAATGTGTACTATTCCAAAATGTTAAGTCTTTTGATAAAATAAACTATTATTAAGATACTTATTACTTTTATGACACTGTGACTTAGTATGCTTGTTTGAGTATCTGTCATTTGTCTAACAACTTTTACAAGTACAAAGAATACATATAAGATCTCCTATTTGTATAGAAGTAAAAAAATCATTCAATTTTTCATTTTTCCCATGACTTTTATGGGCAGAAGGAATACCTACAAGATCCTCTATTTGTATAGAAGTACAAAATCAAATACAACAAACTTACTGTAAATCTAAACAATAGATCAAGGCTCATAGGTGGAAAGCAGCAATTCCATCAGGGTGAGGTCATTACCTGTACAAGGTGAAAAAAAGAATGATGATTCTGCCTTCATACTACTAAAGATTACAGGCTCTACCATGATGCTTTGGCTAATAAAAGGTCAAGGTGCCCTGACTAGCATTAGGAGAGGTAAATCTTATCATTATTTTAGTTGTATATGCATATATTCATGTGTAAATCCACTACATGTTACGTTGAGTAATGTGTGTATATATGTTTTAGAAGATAAACTATGATGCTGATGAAGAAAGGACAAGCTATAAAATTTGCAGAGGGTGTATAAGAGATCCAAAATGCAGAATGCACCTTTTGTGTCTACTTTAGTTATGTAAAGTGTTGTTTTAGGGACTGTTAATGCCGCACCTACATTTGTTATATGCAGAATGCACAGCTCTAATCTCCCCTAATCATCACTCTTGCTTGATGATTATACAGATTGAAAGCTTCATCTTTCAAACTTTATGTCAACTATACATGAAATCCGGATTGCATGATCATGTTTTTTGGTTAATGACTCGAGCTTGATCACCTCTTTTGATTAGAATCTGGATGCATGTGCCATCTTCCACTCCATAGTATGTAAATCCCTACAGTGATGGCGGCAGCATCTGCAACAGCTCTGGGCATCGAGGTGGTGGACAACAAGGCTCTTTAACTAGTCATTGTTTATTCAGGTTCTATGGTGGCCATGCATTGGATGCTCTTATCAAAAGTGTTTGTTGTTGTACAATAGGTGATGATTAGACTAGAAAATTTTTGTTTGGAACTTATGTTTTAGAGAAGAGAAAGAAATTCTTTGGAATTAATGAGGGAAGAACTAAAGAACAAAAGAGGATATACATATATGTATATTTGTATTTTTTTTCTCTCTTAAAAATTCTTTAACAATAATGCTACATATTGTTTAAGTAGGCATATTTATATTTGTAAAATATGTACATATAAAGTATATGCAAAAAAGTGTGAGGTATCCTTGAATTTATTTTTTAATTTATCATAATTCTATTATTTAAGAGAATTTTACTAAAATTGTTAAATAAAATAAAGAATTTGATTTAGTAGAAACTAGTGATATGCTATTGGCTTTCTTTTAAATATATGAAAATATTATTTTTTGAAAAATAATGGTTTATTAAAGAATTGATATTTTTCTTAATACTAAAAATTCTTAGTTTCTAGAAAAATGAGATTAATAAAAAATTTTTAGAGATAAAAGATAAAATTATTAAATAGATTGATAGTAAGCAACCATCAAAGAATGGTACATTGTCAAATCGCATTTTAGCCTAAGAAATTAGTATATCCTATACAAATGGTAAAACAAACTGAAGAAATTTTTTCAAAGTTCTATTGAAGTGACTGTAAAGTCTTAACTATCATTAAAAACTATCTCTGTTATATAATATCCTATCACTCTTTAAAAAAATCTTTCTTTGAATAGAACGACTGATATTGAAGTAATATATCTCATTAGTAATTCAATCTAATATGCTTAAACTAACCATATTGGATTCATTTATCATAGTTCACTAAAAAAAATAGTAAATGGACAATTATATGTCAAATTTAAATCAAAAAATAATTAGTATTGTTGGAAGGCTCATAAATAGATATTCGAGCTCGTCCCAATGCTCTCGAGGAATAGAAAAGCTTGCAATAATAATATGCAACATTACGATAGATTTTAAGAGCATTTTTCTTAGAAGTTATAAGAACCAAATGCCCAAGTTGATTGTTTTCCTCATATAAAACTTCACCAACTCTATTTCATGCTCATCAAACTTGTAACCTGATATGTTGTTAAACTGAATCTTGTATGGCTCAGGAACAAACATATCAAGTATGTTCTTCTAGTGAAGCTCCTAGTGAGATGTGTGAAAGAAATTGAAGCCATTTAGCTGCAGTAATAATTTTAATTTTATCCATATAGTTAGTAACTTATCATAAAGAAAATCATCAAAGAAAAACACTTCTACAATGGAAAAGGATGTTGGTATGGACGGCACAAGGAAGCCTTACTGAGTGGAAACGAGTGCAACATGGTCTTAGGACCCGTAAGATTTTGCTTGTACAGATCTTCTCCAAAGTTTCCTCCTTTAAACCTTATGACTAGAGTTTTAGACTATAGAAAATACTAACAAATATTATCTAGATTTTATATTTACGCTTGATGATTAAGAAAAATAGAAAATTTTTTTTTTTTCTTTCTTCGAATGCATGGAGGTTAACTACATATCTTTGAGCTTAATCTATAATAAATAACTTGAGAGGTTATGTAAGCTTTCGAAAACCAACTTTTCACTATACCTCTTTGTTTCATCAGTCAAGAATACTGAGTTTAATTAAAAAATAACTGAATTGTGATGGGAGGATAAATGACATACATTTGAGTCTTTTATATGGGCTGTAAAAAATGTAGATTTTATTATACTATAACTTTAAAAATCTTTGAATTTAAGAAAAAAATATATGGCTATTTGGAAAGTGATTTCATTTTTTGAAATTACCTTATTAAAATTAGATAATTAAGTGCTAGGTGCTTAAAAATATAAATAAATTTGTCGATTATACAAGTAACCATAACTTTTTGTTAAAAAATTATAGAAACAAAACTTAGAGGATCACATTCACTTAATAATTTTTTATTTCAAATCAGTGATTTAAGAATAAAAAATACGTAACAATTATAAAACTATATAAATTATGCAATTAGTAATTCAATGTGTACTATTCCAAAATATTAAGTCTTGTGATAAAATAAACTGCTATTAAAATATTGATTACTTATTTAACATTGTGACATAGTTTACTTGTTTGATTATTTATCATTTGTCACACGACTTTTATAGGTAGAAGGAATACGTATAAGATCTCCTATTTGTATAGAAGTGAAAAATATTTAATTTTTCATTTGTCTCATGACTTTTATGGGCAGAAGGAATACCTATAAGATCTCCTATTTATATAGAATTAAAAAATCAAATACTATAAGCTTTTTGTAAACCTAAACAACATAATAAGGCTCATTAGTGGAAAGTAGTAGTTCCATCGAGGCGAGTTCATTACTTGCACAAGGTATAAAAAGGACCAACTCTTCCTCCTCCGCACTATTAGGGATTATAGACTCTATCATGATGCTTCGCCTAATGAAAGTTATAGGTGCCCTGATTGGCCTTATGAGAGAAAAATCTTTATCATTATTTTGGTTGTATATGTATATATTCATGTGTAAATCCACTACATATTACGCCGAGTAATGTGTATATATATATTTCTAAAATATAAACTGTGATGCTAACAAAAGAAAGGGCAAGTTACAAAATTTGCAAAGGGCGTACAAGAGATCCAAAATAAAGATGCACCTCTTGTGTCTGCTTTGGTTGCAAAAAGTGCCACTTTAGGGACTGTTAGTCCTATACCTGCATTAATTATATCCAGAATGCATAGCCTTAATCTCCCATAATCATCACTCTTGCTTAAGACTCTGCAAATTTGAAGTTTCATCTTTCAGACTTTATGTCAACTATACATAAAATCAAAGCTACATGATCATGTTTTTGATTAACAGCCTGAGCTTGATCACCACTTTCAATTGGAATGATGCACGTGCCATCTTCCACCGCATAGTACATAAATTCCTATAGTGCTAGTGGCAACATCTACAGAGGCTCTAGGCAAGAAGATCTTTGGTGGTCATGCATTGGATGCTATTATCAAAATTGGTTGTTGTTGTAAGATGAGTAATGATTAGACTTGAAAATTTGTGCTTCGAATTTGGGTTTTGGAGAACAGAAAGAAAACTCTTTGGAATTAATGAGAGAATAACTAAAGGACAATAGAGGATGTATATATGTATATAAATATATGTGTGTATATATTTATATTCTTTTTCTATCTCAAAAATTCTTTGACAATAATGTTATATATTATTTAAGTATGCATATTTGTATATGTAAAGTATGTACATATAAAGTATATTTAAAAGAAGTATGAAGTATTCTTAAATTTATTTTTTATTTATAATAATCCAATTATTTAAGAGAATTTTACTAAAATCTCTAAATGTAATAAACAATATGCTATTGGCTTTCTTTTAAATATATGCAGATATTATTTCCTGAAAAAAAAAATAGTTTATTAAAGAATTGAATATTTTTTCTAATACTCAAAATTCTTGGTTTCTAAAAAAATGATATCATTAAATTTTTTTTGATAGATAAAAGATAAAATTATTAATTAAATTGGTAGTAAGTCGCCAGCAAAATATGACACATGGTTAAAGATCGTCTCATCCAAAAAAATTAGTATATCTTATATAAATGGTAAAACAAGCAGAAGAAATTTTCTCAACTTTTATTGAAGTGACTATAAAGTCTTAACTTTCACTAAAAACTATCTCTGTTATATCTCATGTTATCACTCTTTTAAAAAAAAATCTTTCTTGTGATGGAATGAATAGTATTGAAGTAATATATCTCATTAGTAATTTAATCTAATACGTTAAAAAAATGTTAAACGGATAATTATATATAAAATGTAAATCAACAGATGATTAATACTGTTGGAAGGCTACAAAACAAATATTCGAGCTTGTTTCGATGCTCCCGAAGAATAAAAAAGCTTGCAATAATAATATGCAACATTACATAAATTTTAAGAGTATTTTACTTAGGAGTTATAAGAACCAAACTCCTAAGTTGATTCTTTTCCTTAGATAAAATTTCACCAACCCAATTTCATGCTCATTAAACTTGTACCATGATATCTTATTAAACTTAATCTTGTATGGAGAAGGAACAAACATATCAAGTTTGTTCTCTAGTGAAGCTCCCAATGATATGTGTGAAGGAACTTAAAGTCATTTAGCTACAGTAATAATTTTAATTTTAACCATATAGTTATATATTTATCATAAAGGAAACCGTATAAGAAAAACACATCTATAATAAAATGAATGGAAAAGGATTTTGGTATGGATGGCACAATTGAACCCTTACCAAGTGGGAACGAGATCAACATGGTCTTGGGTCCCGTAAGATTTTCCTAGTACAAATCTTCTCCAAAGATTCCTCATTTAAACCTTATGATATGAGATTTAAACTCTAGAAAATATTAACATCGAACGCCTAAATTTTATATTTGTACCTGAAGATTAAGAAGAATGGAAAAAAAGTTTTTTGGTTATTTGGGACTTGATTTTATTATACTTATTGGATATTTTACTTAATTTATATAAAATACTGGTGACATTGATTTTATTAGTTTTATGGCTGCCATTATAGTACAAAATGAATAATTTCAAATAAAATTTACTTTTGAATTGAATTTTTGTGCGGAAGAACTTATTAGCCATTTTTAAAAAAAGTATGAAATTATTTTGTTAAGATTATGTTAAAAATTTATCATGCTGTAGTATATTTTTTCGAATTATAAGCAGCAAAAACTCAACCTTCTAGTCTTTTTAATCTAAAAAATCCTCTAACAATTTATACAGTTTTACAATATTTTTTTCAATTTTTAAAAGATGAGTTTTATGGGAATTCAAAATTCTGGATGAAGATGGTTAGTGCTATTAGAATAATGAAGCTCCAAAGGAAAAATGAATAAAGGAAATTGAGATAGATGGAAATAGTTTTGAATATTTTCTGTTAATATTTTTTAATTTTGTAATTTTTATATTTAGAAGACCGATTTTTTGATAACTCTTAACCAAGTCTACCCTCTTCAAATTTGTTTACCACATTACACATACGTATGTATGTACAATTATTATCTTAATAATTGATTAAAATTAGATAATTAAGTGTTAAGTCCTTCATAATATAAATAAATTTGTCGACCATACAAGTATGACACTATAAATTTTTGTTAAAAAATTATAGAAACAAAACTTAGAGGATCACAATCACTTAATAATTTGTTATTTTAAAATAGCGATTTAAGAACAAAGATTACATAGCAAAAATTAGCTAATTTTTTAAATTTAAAGCTATAGAAGTTTCACATTTTTTATGTACACATATGGTGTACATAAAAAAAGTATGTGGTAAAGTTGAATTTTATTTTTTGATTTTGTCATAATACCATTCTATAAGAGAACTTCATTAAAATCCGTACAAGATATCAAGATTCTGATTTAGTAAAGTGCTTGATCAACATGATAAATTTTTTATTTCATCCCTAAATTCTCTTTGTTTTTTTTCATTTATTGCGTAATTTTTATTAATTAATGTGACACATTTGTTTGTTTCTTTTAAAAAAATTACTATACTTTACAATAATGCGAGTAGTTAGTTTAATGTAATATTTTAGTTTAAATCATATATTTATATACCAATATATAAAAATCGGTTTAAATCTAATATAAAAAATATGGTATAATTGTTAATAAAAATTCTAAAATACCTTTTAACATCCTATATAGTGTAATATAAAAAATATAAGTTGATAATGATAACATTTTAAACTGTAAACTAAAGATTTATATGATAACAACATTTAGTGCCTTTTGA
Organism: Carica papaya; assembly: GCF_054855325.1. Classification (NCBI taxonomy): domain Eukaryota; kingdom Viridiplantae; phylum Streptophyta; class Magnoliopsida; order Brassicales; family Caricaceae; genus Carica; species Carica papaya. Next base: position 19,349,879 of record NC_142317.1, read on the forward strand.
GCCTTTTAAATGATTGAATACTCATACAAAATTAACTTAACTTATTACTTATCCTGTAAGTTTAATTAATATGATACATTTGTAAGTTTTTTAAGTTAGCTTTAACTTATTAGTAACCTAGTAGGAAATTTTAAAAGATAATTATATAAAAAAAATTATTCCACAATATGGTCTATTAGAGCTTAAAAATGAAAAATTCATCCTCCTTGGAAGTTTTCTATTCAAGTAATTAATTTGTTCTCTCTTCCTCTTAGCTCACAGTCAACATTTTTTTTCCTCATATTATGTTGTCTGTTAATTTTCAACACAATTTTTAGCCTTAAAACTAATTTTTAATCTCAAATTTTTACTCACATTATGTAAAAATGGATGTTTATAAACATATAAATATATAAAAAGAGGAAATTATCAATTAATATTAAGTTGGTCTGTAGCGGCTCAGAACTTAAAAGGAAATAAATTATAAATTGAATACGGAAGCGAAATAATAGAGTTAGGGTTTACATTCCTTATACAATAATTTAGAATACCCAATAGGGATACGGGAATGACCCTTCTAAAAGAACAAGCAAAAAATCAAGAAATAAATAAAAAGTAAATAATTAGGTATCCTATGACGACCTTCACTAGCCTTTGAAGGGAGTCGGGGTGGTGAACTATTCAAAATCTCCTTGTTGATTAGGATCTGGATCTTGGTCCTCTTGATATGAAATAGTTAATAAAAGAGTGAGCTACACTAGCCCAGTAAGAATATCACACTACTCATCGATACAAAAATGAAGTTGGTAAAAATCATAAAAATAACTAATGGAGCTCTTAATTTAAGTAAATTCATTTATCATAAATAAAATCATTTATTGCATACTTACCGTAGTGAGATTTCAAAAACTGACCTATAGGGATAATAGCTCAACAATATGATAATCTCATATTCAAGTAAGTAAGAATAATAACTTTCTCTTTTTTTCTGCCTACCGGTATCTATGGGGGTCGATAGAGTTGTCTCCACTACGCATTAACCATTATTGAACATTGTCAACTAACTGGCCGTCCCCATACCCTGTTCGGTATGAGCGCCAAAATACCATCCCTCAATACCTCATCCGGTATGAGGGTGAAAGGGGTCGCCCCCGTACCCTGTTCGGTATGAGCACTAAAATATCAATCCTCCATACCTCTTCCAGTATGAGGTGACGTTCACGGTAGGGTTTCCTATGTACCCGATCCATCCACCATCTCCCAGAATATCTAGTACGGCTACCATTCATTCATTCACTTAATCAAGCAATTTCTGTTTACATTTAATTTTTTAGTTTCACAATTTAATTATAAATCACACAAGACAAGCAACACATGCATCAAGGAAACACAACTGAATCATCTTACCAATTCCAGTGTAATTCATTTAAAATTGTAAGATCAAACAATCAATTAAAATAGGACAAACAATAATAAATAACCAGTTTTTGCTCCATTAGTAACATGTAATTAATTATCGAAGTTTTCTAAATTACGCAAAATACTATATTATTTATAATTAAACTTCAATTCCATAACAGGGAATAAGGTGAAGGACCCGAATCGGTGTCCGAAATACTAAACTTTCAGCTGTGCCTACTGGTGGTCTACGGGTTCCCTAGCCTTCGGAGATTAAAACACGCTATAAGTACCTAGAAATATCTCAAAAAATCTAAAATTGGTGTTAAAAACCTTTTTCAACAAATTTCAGGATTCTAGCATGGCGACACAACCGTGCTCCAGTGACGGCACTGTCGTCCGCGATGATAATTTACCTCGGATTGGCCGTTTTCGGCCAGTTTTGGCCAGTTTCGGCCAGTTTTATACCCATCCCTGTGAGAAAATACGTTAGGGGGCCTTGGTTGGCCAAAAGAAATCAAAAAACAAAAACTTACTGGCGGCAAAATTTTTTAGTGCGACGGCTCCGCTAGATCACCTTCGTGGTTGGGCTATTTCTTCGATCAAACTATAGAAAAAAAATGGTGAATACAATGGTGAAAAATTTGTACAAAATGAGAATCGGGAAGGGACTCATCGGAGGCGATTTTTGGTTTTTCCTACGGCAGGGCCGTCTGGCTTTGCTCGCGGTTTCTGGCTCATCCGCTGATTCTTTTGCTCCAATTTTTCAATGAGGTGTTCAAAATCAAAATTTGAGTGAATGAGAGAATTTTTACCTTTCTTGGCACTAAAGGTGGCTTCGGTGCGTCAATGGGCGACGATCGGCTCCCTTCTTCAGTGAATGGTTCTTTTTCTCCTGCGGGGGGCTGGCGGTTAGGGTTAGAATTTGGTGTGAAGTGAGATATTTATACCTGCCTCCCTTGAATTTGGGACATTCATCACATTCGATTTCGACCGTCCTATCATGTTTAAAGAGGAAATGAATCTTAACCATTCACCGCAATTTAATCTGGACCGTACGATCGCGTTTAAAGAGGGAACGAATCTAGACCGTTCATTGCATTTAATCGCGACCGTCCAATCGTGCCTGACGAGGGAATAAATCCGAACCATCCACGCGCGCAGGAACAAATCAGGGCCATCCAATCTCGGGCACGCGAATTGTCAGTGTTGCCTCCCGCATGGCTTCGAGTTAGCGTGCCTTGCCATGCAACACGGTCTGGTTCATTGGGGCTATGGACTGGGTGGTCCCACATGTCGTATTTTTTTTAAATTACATTTTGACCTCTAATCTTTCAAAAACACCCTCAGAATCCAAATTTTTACCTTTTTTTCCAAAAATTTTTTCAATTTCATCCTCCACATATTTTTTTTCCTAATTTTACATTAATTAGAAATTTATAAATTTAAATTTTATATTTTTATATATTAATTTTAATTTTTAAAATTAATCTCAGGCCAAATTTCGAGGGTAGATATTACAAGGTGGGATTGGTGGCATAGAGATGTAATTAGCATATAAATTTTAGAGATAAAATTTTCTTTTTATGACCAAGTCTGATTGTGGAGAACCCCTCCTCTACAATTTAGAGATAAAAAAAAACTACAAAAGGCTTGAGGAAACAGACCAAGCTAAGAAGGAGAGCGTGTCAACAGGGCACGGGTTTTAAAGGAAGCAATGCAGAAGAAACAGAGCAAATGGCACAGGAACGTACTTTAAGAGATTTGGCTTGCCACCCACAAACTAGTAGCCTCTCTACATCACCTGCCCAGATCTAGATGTTGCTTCCAAGCTAAAATCTGATCTGATTCACCCACTACCCAAGTTTAGGGGCCTGGAGATCGAGAACCTGCATAACACCTTAAGGAGTTCCATGTAGTATGTTCAAGTATGGACCCACAAGGGGTGTCTAAAGAACATATCAAACTGAGGGTATTCCCTTTCTCCTTGGATGATGTTGCCAAAGACTGGTTCTTTTACTTGCCTTTCGGCTCGATTACAACCTGGATATATATGGTGAAGTCTTTTTTGGACAGATTTTTCCCTACTTGGCGAGCTACTGGAATAAGGAGGGAGATATGCAAAATCAAACAAAAGGATTCGAAGAGCCTTCATAACTACTGGGAGAGGTTTAAGTGATTAGAGGTCAGCTGCCCAGAGTACGGCATATTAAAAGAGTCCCTTATCCACTATTTTTATGAAGAGATACTTTCCTTAAAAAGAAGAATGCTGGATGCCAGCAGTGGTGCCATAGTAAATAAGACACTGTGAGAAGTTACAGAATTGATAATAATTATAGTAGCCATCTCGCAGTAGTTCGTGACCATGCGAGACACCTCAAGGAGGGTAAATGAGGTAAGTATTTCCTCCATTGTGTCTTAAATTTTTTAGCTAACCCATTTGGTTCAAAACATGGTTGCAGGAAATACCTTGAGAGCAAAGGTCTATGAAATATGTGCGCATGCTGGGGATCCTACTGATATGTGTCATACACTCTAAGAGGATGACTAGCAGCATGTTAATGCATTGGGAGGATTCTATAACCAGTAGTAATAGAGATACAACCCGTTCTCTAACACATACAATCCCAGATGGAGAGATCACCTAAACTTCAGCTACAAGTCAAGGAAGCAAATCTTTCAGCAATACCAATCGTGATCATCTTAGCAACAACAACCACCTCTGAAGTATGGTCGATCTCTTAAGGAAATAATCAAGTCCCTTACCATTAATACCCAGTAATTTCAATAGGAAATGAGGTTTAGCATAAAAAATTTGAAGACATAGATGAGCCAACTAACAACCTCCATGAGCAAACTAGAATCCCAAGGTAAACTATCCTCACAGACATAAGTAAATCTAAAACCCAATGTAAGTGCAGTCACATTACAAAGTGGTAGAGAATTGCAAGAAAATCCTCGCCAAGTAAGCGTTAGGCAGGGCTTACAAAAGGGGGCAGAGGTAGAAGCCTTGGGTAAGGCACCTGAAGTTACAGTTGAGGACAATAACTGCCAAATAAAGTCAGGCTCTAACCAGCCAACATCGTTAACAGCTAGTCTACCCTTCCCAGAATGATTTGCCAAAACCAAGAAAGAGAGGAAGGCCAAGGAGATTGTGGAAACTTTTTGCAAGGTTGAGGTGAACATCCCATTGCTTGATGCAATCAAACAAGTGCCTCGTAAGTGTAAAGACCAAGGTATGTTTGCCATCTCGTGTAAAATAGGTACCTTTGGCATAGGAAATGCCATATGTGATTTAGGGCCTCTATAAATGTAATCTTACTATCCATCTACTCTAAGTTAAACACTCGGCCATTAAAGGAGACTAGTATCATCATCCAGTTGGTTGACAAGTCGATTGTTTATCCCGAAGGAGTCCTAGAAGATGTACTAGTCCAGGTAGGCAACCTCATTTTTCCAGCTGATTTCTATATACTAGATATGAAGGATGATAAATCCCAAAACGCATCAGATCTTCTGTTAGGAAGACCCTTCCTTAATGCTACCAAGACCAAAATAGACGTATAGAATGGTACCCTCACTATAGAATTTGATGGAGAGTGTTTAAGTTTAATGTGTATGATGCCATGAAGTATCCAACTGACTTTATCTTATGTATATGATGTGGACATCGTGGATTCTTTAAATCAAAAGTATTTTGATTTATGCCCTAGTGTGAGTTGAATATTGTGTTATGTGATGGTTTCAATGTTGATAGATTAGGGGCTTTAGAGGAAGACTGCCTTGTTATAGAAATCTACAGAAGGTTGTGTTCGAACTGGAATCACTTTAGCTAAAAGGTAATGCCCCTCACATTGATCTCCCTATTTCTCATATAAACTCCCACCTTTTGTTTTGCAGACACCTAAATTAGAGCTGAAGCCACTGCCTAGACACCTGAAGTACATGGTCCTGGGAGAGAGAGAAACTCTTCCAGTGATAATCTCCAATAAATTGAGCAAAACAGAAGAAGAAAGACTAATCAAGGTACTCCAGGACTATAGGGAGGCAATCGGGTGGACCATCACTAACATTAAAGAAATATCACCTTTTACTTGCATGCATAAAATACTGATAGAGGAAGACAATAAGCCCAACAATAGGTGTAGAGGTGATTGAACCCACTAATGATTGAAGTTGTAAAGAAGGAGGTCTTGAAGCTGCTAGACGTCGGAGTCATCTACCCTATTTCGGATAGCAAATGGGTGAGTCCAGTACAAATGATACCAAAGAAGATGAGAATAACAATAGTAGAGAACCAAGATGGTGAAAAGGTATCAACCAGGGTATAAAACATATGGAGGGTCTATACAGATTACCAGAAGCTGAATGCTTCCACCAAAAAGAACCATTTTTCCCTCTTTTTCATAAACCAAATGTTAGAAAGGTTAGCTGGTCGAATGCATTATTACTATCTAGATGGTTAATCAAGCTTCTATCATATTCAGTGTCACCTGAAGATTAAGAGAAGACCACCTTCACGTGCCCCTTTGGCATCTTTGCTTACAGGAGGATGCCTTTTGGAGTTTGTAACACTTCAGCCACATTTTAAAGGAGCATGGTCAGCATCTTTTTCAATTTTGTGAAGTGCATAATAGAAATCTTCATGGATGACTTTAAAGTTTTTAGAAACTCCTTTGATGAACATCTCACTAACATTACGAAGGTGTTAAAATAATGCCTTGAACCCAACCTACTCTTGAACTATGAAAAATGCCATTTCATGTTCAACCAAGGGTTAATTTTGGGACATGTGGTGTCTTTGAAGAGGATAGACATAGAAACGACAAAGGTGGATATGATTAAAGCATTACCTTACCCTATAAATGTGCAAAAAGTCTGATCTTTCTTTGGGCATGTCCGGTTCTACAAGAGCTTTATCAAAGACTTCTTCAAAATCACCCAGCCTCTATATAGGCTGCTGCAAAAGGAAATGGCCTTTGAATTTTATGTATCCTATAAGGAAGCATTTGACGTGCTTAAGAAGAATCTAGTGTCAGCACCTATCATACAGCCACGAACTAGGAATTACCATTTGAGATCATGTGTGATGTTAGTAATCAGGCCGTAGGTGCAGTCCTTGGGGAAAGGATAGTCAAAGACCGACACATGATCTATTATACCTCAAGGACCCTCAACAGTGCTCAAGTCAATTACTCAACCATTAAGAAGAAGCTACTGGCAGTCATGTTTGCCCCAGAAAAATTTTGCTCTTACTTGTTGGGCACTAAGATCATTGTGTTTTTGAACCATGCAGCCTTTAAGTATCAACTAAAAAAGAAAGAAGCAAAACTAAAATGATCTGATGCATACTCCTATTATAAGAATTTGATATAGAAATATGTGACAAAAGGGTATGAAAAATCTGGTTGCTGATCACCTTAGTCAACTACCACTAAATGAGGAGCCCTTACTATTGAAGGATAAATTCTCTTATGAATATCTTTTCCCAATTCAATAATCAACACCCTAGTACACTGATCTTGTCAATTATTTAGTTATTAATACTCTCTCAGGTGAACTATCTAGAGCACAAAGGGATAAGATCAAGAAAGAAGCTAGATAGTATGTGTCGAACGATCCTTATTTATGGAAATACTGTGCTGATCAAATAATACAGGGATGTGTCCTTGAAGTAAAAATCCCTTCCATTCTAAACTTCTATCACTCTCATGCTTCCAGAAGGCATTTGGCCCTAAATGGATAGCTTGAAAGGTGTTGGAATGTGGGTTGTTTTGGCCTTCCTTATTTCATGATCTATACACCTGCTACAAAACATGTGAGAATTGCTAGCGGATAGGAAATCTAGGTCGTAAGGATCATATGCCATTGACACCTATCCTAGTTTATGAGATCTTCGATGTATGGGGGATAGACTTCGTGGGACCATTCCCATCCTCTTTTGGCAATTCCTACATTTTGCTTGTAGTGGATTGCATCTCCAAGTGGGTGGAAGCTAAGGCCATCAGAACTAATGATGCCAAGGCTGTTGTCAACTTCATCAAAACTCATATCTTCGTCAGGTTCGATGTGCCTCATGCATTGATAAGTGAGCAGGGAACATATCTTTGCAATCGGATAGTGGAAGTCCTCTTCAAGAAGTATTATGTCACTCACCGCACCTCCACTGCCTAACATCCACAAACTAGTGGGCACAGACAGGTCTCTAATAAGGAGGTGAAGTCCATACTAGAGGAAATAGTCAATTCTAATAGAAAGGATTGGATCCTGTGGCTATATGATGTTTTATGGGCTTACAGAACAGCCTTCAAGGCTTGCCATCGGGATGTCACCCTAACGTCTAGTCTTGGGCAAGGCTTGTCATCTTACTATTGAGCTAGAACATAAAGCCTATTGGGTAATTAAAACCTGCAACATAAATTTGGAAGAAACTGGAAAACATGGGAAGCTGTAGCTATAGGAATTAGAGGAAATAAGGAACGATGCCTATGAAAATTCAAGAATCTATATGGAAAAAACAATGTCTTTTCACAATTGGATGATCTGTAGGAAACAATTCTCTATGGGTCAGAAGGTTCTGGTTTACAACTCTTGTCTAAAGCTTTTCCCTAAAAAGTTATGCTCCAGGTGGTTAGGTCCCTTCATTGTCACTAAAATATTCCCTCACGATGCAGTTAAGATTAAGAGTCTAGAGATGCACAAAATTTTCAAAGTAATGGGCACCGGCTTAAGCCCTACTATGAAGGACTCTTTGCACAACACATTGAGGAACTCACCCTGAGCATCCTTGGAGATAAAAATTGATGGCAACAGGCAATATCCAACCTAAGGCAGTAAATAAGGGCGCTTAATGGGAAGCAACCCATTTGAGTTTTTGTTATTTTTCTTAAATTTCTCTTTTTTTTAGCTATCTTTGTTAATGGTTTGATTCTAGATCATCTAACTGAAACTTGTTTTCTTCATTTATAAATCACTAAAGAAAAAATCGCATGTGGAACCACTAGTTTATCACGCTAAAACATTGCATAAGCCTTGCCCACGGCTTAAACTGACAATTTAAGCCTTACCGAAGGGTTAGCATGTGTCTTGCCCAAAGGTTAACACTTGCACTATCTTTTACGAAATAAGCAGGAACTTTGCCCAAGAGCTTAAGTCCCAGTAACATATGGGGTCAAGTTTATAAATATTCACGTAAACCTTGCCCCAAGCTAATGATGCAACTATATTTGGCGGTTCGATTTCGACACCACTTAAGCCTTGCCCAAGGTTTATGTTACTATGCAACACAAAGACAAGTTTTGAAAAATTCATATAAACATCGCCTAAGGCTTATGTTGTTGCTATGTCTGGGGCTAAATTCGAATGTATGCATAAGCCTTGCCCAAAGCTCACTTCAAAAAAGAAAGCTCATACACCCTATTTTGCAAGATCCGCGTAAGCCTTGGCCTAGGCTCGTTTAGCGCCCATTTTATTTTAAATTTTTTTCCCTAACACCTCTTCTTTGAAATGCAACCCACTCCTTCCACTTCATAACCACCGTCAGATTTCTTTGTCTTAACCTGAACTTTCCCCCTGATCCCGAACTCAACACCTCACTTCTTCATCCAAATTTGAACAATCCCTACTTCCAAACCGCTCAACACTAGGAAAAATGAGGCAAAAGGAATCTGTCAGAAAATACGGAAGCATCAGACCTAGAAAGCAACCAACTGAAGAAGCACCACCACAAACCCCATTTCCACCAGCAGCACTCGAACCACAAACCACACAAGAGGAACACACTACTGCTTGCAGTGCAAGCAGTTTTGAAGAGACTAGTCAACAATGTCGTTGCCCCGTAATGAATGTCCTTGACTCTCCAAACAGAAGACCCCACACTCTGACAGTCGAACCAAGCTAGGTAACCAAACAACCTGACCCTCAATAGCCTTTAGTGGAAGAGCCCACTAGTGAAAGCCCAGAAGCTTATAGAAATCGAAAGTGGGCACAGGTCATGAAGGACAACCTATTCCCCAACTTGCTGAATCCAAACTACGTGGCCATTTAATTTTTTAGGATAATTTAGAAAAAGAAAGGTATGAGGAAATCCATAAATGTTTGATTGTGTCTGGTAAGTGTGTTCACGACCCGACTTTAGAAACCCTAAATATTAGGCCCAGTTTTATGAAACTTATCTATGCCTTCAGCTAGGCAAACTATTTTCGATGTTGATGTGCCAACATACGTAGAATTAGTTAGGGAATTCTACACAACCTTTCAATTTGATAAGCCCATAAATTTCAATCTTCACACATCGAATTTAATTTCCTTCCATTTGTTAGGTAGACGTTTTCACTTTTTAATTACCTAGTTTAATGATGCTTTAGGTTTTTTTGAAAGGGAGAGTGAACACCCATATTATGATTTCTATGATGATTTTAACATTATCACTGTGTATGACAAATTTTGCGACAACCTAACTAATACATATGACCCTAGTAAATCTAAGGACTTATATCTGCACGACCCATGCATGAAATACACTCATAGGTTTTTTACTTATTCTTTTTAGGGTCAAAAGAATGCACCAAGCATTTTGTCAAAAACTGAGTTGCACTTTTCATGGTGCATGGTCCATAAGAGAAGGGTGAACATGGGTTTTTAGTTTGCATCACAGTTCTTTAATGTTATTTCTTTCAAAAGACCTTTAATCCTAGGTTCGGTCATCACTAGGCATGCCCGCTTCACCATTGACTTTGATATTGAAGAAATTGACTTGCACATTGTCTGCCACAAACTCCTTTAGATTTATGTTCATTGGATAACATGGGCCTGTTGAAACTTAAAGACAATGAACCATGTTTCACCCCTCTAGGACCACTAGTGCCCAGGAACAAGAGAAGCTACAGTAGAAAAAAGAACATACAGAACCTGTTGCAACATACTCAAAACCTACCAACGTCCAACAATTCATGGACTACATACTGATGCATGTTCAGATGATCAACAGATGATTACATAACCTCGAGTAGCTAACCCGTCAATTAACAGACAAAGTTGAAGTGCTGGTACAGTCCCTACCCCAATCGATAAAAATCACCCCTCGGACCTGAACCAGATAATGGCTCTACTGTGTCCCACTTCCCAGCCACAAGAACAGGGGAGTTCTTTCATTTTTTTTTTCTTTTATGTTCTTATTTTTCTTCTTATATGTATCACATTAGGGACAATATGTAGTTGAAGTGTAGGAAAAGGACATACTGCACTTTTAAGTTTTATGTTGATTCTGTTACATTATATATGTTGAAGTCAATTTTTTTAGAAGACTTGCTGACACACACTTTTAACCTTGCCCAAGGCACAAACAGATGCACTTTGAAGACTTTAACTCCATCTTTTTCATTACTGCCTTAGTCATTCCCAAAACAACTCAACTATGATGTCTCAAGAATTAAACTATATTCACAAGTGATCTTTTAGGATTTGTTTTCCATATTTTTTTCTTTTAACGCCATAAGGGACTATCTTTGACAAAATATCTTAATAAGACTTGTTTGGGGATTGCTCTTAACTGATTTTTCATTGTGTTGAAATGAATGCCAATACCTAGGGAAATTATACAACAACCTGTCTAGATTTATATGTTTAATAACTATAAGGTTCATGTGGGAAAAAAACAAAAATAAAAAAAAAAGAAAGAAAGAAAGAAAGAGCACTAATAATAATCTACTCTATTAGTCAATTGACTATGTGACATCTCAAATGCTAATTAAGGCATGTGGGTGTTAGATACAGAAATAGAATAATGAGTGCATGATAAAAATTATACGCAGTGGAGCAAATTAATACAAACTCTTAAAAATATATGAGTTCTAATTACATACATATAACTGAGGCAAGAAGTGGCTGCAAAATACGAAGTCAAACTACAAAGAGGGCCACTTCTTTTACTAAGCTATTAGACTCATCAGAGTGCGGGAACGATCATTCACTCAAGTTTTGTGGATCCACTGGATCCTCATAAACTTCAATGGGTAGGTCAGCTAGTGGTTTCTCATTTTCTTCTTTATCTGGGAGGGGCATGGAAAGAGTGAGTTCCATATGCTCAGTAAGAAAAACAGTATTTAAATAACATTGTAAGGTTTTAAAGGTGAATTAATCTAACATACATACTTACCATTTGATTACTTTATAGACCTATTTTACTTTATGAAAATAATTTATTTATTAGGAAAAACATCACGTTCGTATAATCAAAATAAACACACATCATAGCAGAAATATAAAAAATCAAATAAATCATCAAATGCTCAGATTTTCATGTCATGCTTCGTGAAGTCATTATGACTTCTATCCCTAAAGGCAGATACAAATTTCTGACAACCCATGTGGAATGACCAGATCAGATATAGATGTGGCAATTTGCTCAGGCATATTTTTGGCTTGCCAAACCATGGCACGATTTATGACCACGATCATACCAACCACAGTGGTCCTATCAGATATTTTATAGTCACAATAGTACTTAGCCAAAGGTGACCCCTAACAGATATTCGTGTCATCACTCTCGTCAGAGGGTACACCGTTATCCACAAAAAGCAGTCCTCTTACGTCTTTCCAGACCAGATGAGGGAGAGGGAACACAGATACCCCAGATGGGGATAGGAGAACAGATACCCCTTAAAGATAAAAAGCCTAACGAGACACTTGATGTGTTATCATGTTAATACAGATACATACTTCGGACCATTCATGCTTTATTCACCTTTTCTTTTCTTCTTTTTTTTTGTTCTTTTTATTTTCTAAATAACCTTACCGGTTTCATATTATTTTAATTACATGTAAATTATCAAGTGTTTATCACTCATATAGCATGCTTAAAATCAAGAACAATTCAACTTATTAAACCTATAAACACAAAAGCATGTAAAAATAGGCAAATCACAATTATCAATTTAATCTTTTTTTCTAAAAATACCTCTTAAGACGTTTAAAAAAATATTAAATTACTTACCAAAACCTTGATAATTTCTTCTACATTGTTATGCTTTTCTTCCTTTCCTTCTTTCTCTAGATCTCTCTCTCTCTCTCTCTCTTTAATTCTTGAAAGGTAAAAGAATGGAAGTATGGGGAAAATGGGAAGGGAAGGCCCCTATTTATAGAAATTGGGAGCCGTTGGATTTGCACCAAGTGGAAAAATTCAATGAAGAGATAGGAAAAAAGGTACTTAGCACAAAAATGAAGGAAGAAAACCTCCTCCATCGGCGATGCCAACCCGCTGCCCGAGGTGGGCGGCGGTGCACTGTCCAAGGAAACAGTGGCCCGCCCACGCACTATAGGATAGCCTGTAGGTGCACGGCCCACTTTGTCACACGCACAGGAGCAAGCCTGCCCGTATGCAGCACCAAGGCGTGCTGGGCGCCACACCCATAACGGCCTATCCACACACGCCTGTTGCGCAGACGACACGTGTACAGTGTGCGGAGCCTGTTTGCGAGCTAGGTGACATGCAGACGGCACACCTACGCACGACAAGACGTGCAGGGTTGACCCCGCACCCCACGCGCGCACATTGCACTGACATCCGCGCGAACAGCTCCTTTTCCCGCAGGATTTTCTCCTATTTTTTTATTTTTCCAAAATTTGTTTTTAATTAAACTAAAATAAAATAAAGTAAAATAGAATGAACTACAATTAAATAAAATTAAATAAAATCAAAATAAATAAAATCAGCATATTTAACAAATTATGATAATTATTTATGGAGTAAATTAAATGAGTTCAATGCGGCCTAAAGGCTCGAGTAAATAGAGTTTTATAAATTAATTAAGCACAATGATGGGCGAGGTGTTATAGACTATGAGTAGCGCTAATATAATCTACTCCTCCAGTCAAAATTGACCATGAGTATCGCTAGTAGCCACGTGAAACTGCGACCAATTGAGTAATTGAGTACATTCATCACAAATATTTGTCCTCGCATTAAAAGGTTGGTGATATTTCTACAAGAAAAATACTTCTTAAGAACGAATCCAAATAAATTTCTATTCCAACATGAACCCATTTATATGAAATTATTATATCTAGGTAGGTTAAGTGTGGATATCAAACTAATGGTTAGACATTTCTCTTAAGGTAAAAATGAGTTCAAAAACCTACAAAACCTTTCCATTTTATGTTTGGGTGCTTGTCAAAGTAAGTTTCTCATTGGTGTGGTTTCATGAAACTGAAAGCATTAAACTACTACTTGGTGATTGTTTTATAATTCAAGGATTGAGATATTGCATGTGAGTTGTGAAGGAATGGCTAAGAATAGTTGGAGAAATGGTGAAAAGCTGAGGGCTATTGAAGGGTATTGTCGAGTGCTTAGGGGTAAGCACAACATAAGTGTAGAAGAATTTGATAATGCACATAAACAACATCTTTTCATTTATTTTGAATGCGTAATTGAGCTGTTTATTGCCTAATATAGATGGTTTTGTCTATTTTAAACAAGTCAATGGGATAAAGCTCAAATCCAAAAAAGCAACTTGATAGAAGTAGATTTTACGTAGAAGCTATCATCAATTCTTGTATAAGCCTGGGGCAAGGTTTATACCTTAGAAAGGGCAACTACTCTCAGTTCATAAACCTCAGGCAAAGCTTGTAATCTTGCAGCAGTAGGAAGCCACAATCTATAGACAGATAATCCTTGGCCAAAACTAATGTCTTGACAACCACAGGAAGTGCCAAGTCACACACAGATAAGCCTTGGCCAAGGCTTAGTTTCTAATAGTAACAAATTTAAAATCTGGTGCACTTTTGGATTTAAAAAAAAATTATCATTGCATCTAAAAAGTGAGAAATCAAGAATAAGGGAAAAGATAATTTTAGAAAGTAGGAAGAAATTCGAAAGATAATTTTGGAAAGAATTAAGGAAAAGATAAAAAAGAGAAGAAGAAACAAAAAGGGGGATGCCACTGAGGATAGCATCAAGTTTTGATTTTCTATATCATCTTTTCTTTCTATAAACATTAAAAGAAAAACAACATTTTTGTGTATTCAGCTCATGATGAGCTACTGATAAAACACTCATTCCAGTTACAGATATAGTCAAAGTTCCAGTTCTATATGTGAGATTTAATTATTTTACTTCTATTTTTGTTTAAGTTTCAATATGTGCATATATTTCTAGCATATTATCATTTGTTGTCTACTAATCATTTAAAAAGGGCCCATTAGGCATGTGACGTGGTTACATGCTGCCATTCAAAAACCTTGAATCTATAATTATTTGGCTTGTTTCAGCATCTAGTTGTGAATTTCCTTTTCTTACCAAGGGGATATGCAATCTAGTTTAAATGGAGCATCCGATTGCATCCATTAATTAGAATTAGGTCCTTCTAACTCTTAAAGTTGTTGGTAAATTAAATTCCAGGATCACTTATAGAATTGTTTATTAACAAAAACTAACCAACGAACATTTCTTGATTGGTTTAGTATTAAGGGAGGATTGTGGTGGCAATGTTTCTCACACCTAGAATTAGTTTGTTGAAATTCTTCTATGACCAATTTCATAACTAGAAGCTAGCTACTTCTTCAACTGAAATCTCTTAAGATTTGTTTGCTGTTTTAATTGATTTTAGACGGTATTTTCTATTCTCTTACTTAAAGTCTAGTTTGTTGATTTACTTCCTTGTGTTGACCGTAAATGAGAACTTCTCACCCCCCTGATTTTAGTTTTTATCCATTGATCATTAAAGATAGACAGTTCTCAATTCCTTGAGGATTTGACCCTATTTACCACTACTACAAATTAAATTTATTGAAAAGATAAGAAAATTAGTTTTGGTGGATTCGACACCCATCAAGGTCTCTCATGTCTCATTTTGTTAACCTACACCCAGCACGATAAAATTTAGAATTTTCAAAGTTAATTTTCATAATTACTTTGATGTTTGCAAGATGTAACACCCTGCCCATCACTGTGTTAAAATGATTCGGAAACTTTATTTATTCGGGTCTTTGGCCACCTTAAACTTAACTAATTTATGTTATTTAATATTATTCGTGATTCGTGATTTTGATTTATTTTTATTAATTTTTATTTAAACTTTATTTTATTTTAAATTATTTTATGTATTTTAAATTATTTTATTTTATTTTAAATTAAAAGATAATTTAGAAAAAAAAATTAAAAAACGGCGAAACAAAAAAAATTACTCGCGGTAAAAGTCCCACGAGAGAGTGGTTTGCTCGCATAGGTGCTAGGCACTGTGCACGTGTGCATGGGCGCACAGTGGCTGCGTGCCATGCACACAGCGCGCACGTCCTATCTGCATGCACGACGTGGGTCAGGATCCACACGCACATCCTGTCGCATGAGGGCGGGCCGTCTGTGCATCACCACATGCACGAACAAGCGCCGCACACTGTACGTGCGCCGTTCGCATAGTAGGCCTATGCAGATAGGCCCTATATGCCTAGGGCCTACGCTTGGGGCCCAGCTCGCCAAGGCCCTGTGCATGCGTAGGCTACCCATGCGCGCACGACAGTAGGCGCTAGCAAGCTAGCCTGCAATGCACCGGCCAGAGCACTGCTACGTCGGGCATTGTGCCACCGCTGCCTTGGGGGCGCACTACCGTCATCGGTGGTGGAGGTCCTCCTCCCTCATTTTTCATGATGAGCATCTTTTTCTCCTCTCTCTTCACCAAAATTTTCCACTTATCGTAACAATTTTAAAATTCTATAAATTGCCCTCCCCCTTCCCTTCCTCTCCACACTTCCATTTCTTCCATTTTTTCAAAGGTTTAGAGAGAGATATATATATATAGTAGATTAGTGAGAGTAGAAAATAAAGAAAGGAAAACAGTGAAGGAGAAATTATCAAGGTTTCGGTAAGGAATTTAGTATTACTTTCGACGTCTTAAGGAGTATTTTCAGATAAATAAATTTAATATGATTATTATTTTGCCTTTTTTATATGCCTCTGTGTTCAAATGAGTCGAATTATTCTGGTTTTCAAGCATGTTACATGAATTGCAGACACTTGATCAATTTTCATGTAATAAATATAATATGTAATAGGTAACAGTAAAAGAAAAAAAAAGTATAAAAGAAAAGAAAAAGAGAAAAGTGGAATGAAGCCTGTATGGTCCGAAGTATATCTGTATTGACATGCATATTGCATCAAGTGTCTCTTTAGCTTTTTGTGACATCTTAGGTGCCAGTTAAGGCAATTGGGTGTTAAAAATAGATTCAGAATAACGAGTTCATGTTAATATTTATGCAGCGGAATCAAAACCTTAATAAATCCCTTACAAATACATATATATGGTTCCAAATAAATACATCACCGAGGCCAAAAGTGGCTACAAAATACAAAACATAAGGGCCACTTCTTTTACTATGCTACTAGAATTCATCAGAGTGTGGGAACAGACATACACTTAGACTTGCAGAACCATGGGATCCTCATAGACTTCCAAAGGTAAGTCTACCTGTGGTTCCTCATTTTCTTCCTCATTTGGATGGGGGGAATGGAAAGAGTGAGTTCCATATGCTCAGTAAGAAAAACAGTATTAAATTAACATCGTAAGATTCCAAAAGTTTATTATTTTATCTTATCGATTAGCTTCCTCATTTACCTAACTCATCATTTAGAAAAATATTTATTTGAATATCAAAATAGTATGTTAGAATAGAAAATAAATATACATGTATCATGCCAAATAATAGAGAAAATTAAATAAATCATGAAATACTAAGATATTTCGTGTCATACTTCGTGAAGTCGTTACAAACTTCCATCTCTGATGGTAGATACAGATACAGATTTCCAATTGCTCAAGTGGAATGACCATATCAGATATAGATACCACAATTAGCTCACGCCCACTTTAAGCTGGCCAAACCATGGTACGATCTATGACCACGGTCGTACCAACCATAATGGTCCTATAGATAGTCAATAGTCACGACATTACTTAGCCACCGATGACCCCTACAGATAGTGCAATACCACTCTCGTCAGAGGGCACACCGTCGTCCACTGGGGGCGGTCCTCTTATGTCTTTCCAAACCAGATATAAGAGGAAAAAATAGATATGGGCATGGAGAACAGATACCCCTTAAAGATAAAAAGCCTAATGAGACACTTGATGCAATATGCATGTTAATACAGATACATTTCAGACCAAACAGGCTTCATTCCATTTTTTCCTTCTTCTTTTTCTTTTATTTTGCTTTTATTATCATGGACTACATATTATATTTATTACATGCAAATTCATCAAGTGTTAGTAAATCACACAACATGCTTAAAAATTAGAACAATTCGACTCATTTGAATACAGAGGCACATAAAACAGGCAAAATAACTATCATATTAAATTTTCTTATCTAAAAATACTTCTTAATACGTCAAAAGTAATACTAGATTCCTTAATGAAACCTCAATGTTTTCTCCTTCACTGTTTTCTTTTCTTTTTCTTCTTTTCTCACTATTTTACTATCTCTCTCTCTAAATCTTTAAAAACAATGGAAGAAATGGAAGTGTGGAGAGGACGGAAAGGGGAAAGAAAATTTATAGAATTTCAGAACCATTGGATTCGTACCAAGTGGTGAAATCCAATGAAGAGAGAGGAGAAAAAAATTCTTGGCACAAAAAAGGAGGAAAATTTCCTCTACCGGCAGTGGTGGTACGCCACCCAAGGCAACAACGGAGCTCTGCCCAAGGTAGCAGAGCCTGGCTGCCGCGCTACAGGCTAGCCTGTAGGCGCACAGGCCTGCTACCGCCTTAGCAGGGCCTAAGTGGACTGGGCGCCGTGCGCGCAGGCCCCAAGCACACAGGGCCTGTCTGTGCAAGCCTGCAGTGCAGACGATGCGCGCACAGTGTGCGGCGCAGTCCGTGCGCGAAGTGATCCGCGGATAGCCCGCCTGGATGCGAAAAGACGTGTGTGTAGGTCATGACCCTGCACCGTGTGTGCGAATGGGACGTGCGCGTTGTGCGCACATCCTGTGCATGCATGCGTGCAGAGGGGACGTGCGCACTGTGTGAACATCTCGTGCGTGCTGGCATGTGGATGGGGCGTGTACACTATGCGCACCCCCCATGGCCCTGGGCACATGCCCCACGGCCACTGTGCCCGCAAGCGCGGGCGCATGATGCCTAGCACCCGTGCGAGCAAACCTCTTTTCCCGCGGGATTTTTCTCTGCGAGCCAGTTTTATCCCATTTCACCGTTTTCTAATTTTTTTTTTAATTTTTCCTTTGAAATAAAACAAAATAATGTAAAATAAATTAAAATAAAAATAATAGTAAAATTAATAAAATAAATAAAAATAAAGATAAAAATAGATTAAAATCATGGATCTCGCAAATGGCGTAAATTAATTTAAATTTAGGGCGGCCAGAGGTGTGAATAAATAGAATTTCCAAATCATTTTAGCACAGTGATGGGCGGGGTGTTACACTTTTTATCTATGAGGGATTTTTGTTCCCCATGCCCTTTGGGGTATCTGTTTTCCTCTCACTTATTTGCTCTGAAAAGATGTAAGATTACCGCTCCTAGTGGATGTAGGCATGCCCTCTAATGAGAGCGGTATCGCACTATCTATAGGGGTCAGCAGTGGCTAAGTAATATCGTGACTATAGATATCTGTAAGGACCACTATGGTTGGTACGGTCGTGATCATAGATCGTACCATAGTTTGGCTAGCCGAAAGTGGGCCTAAGCAAATTGCCGTATTTGTATCTGATCTGGTCATCCCACTTGGGTAGTTAGAAATTTGTATTAACCCTCAGAGATGGAAGTTTGTAATGACTTCGCGAAGCATGACACGAAAAATTTGTGTATTTCATGATTTATTTAATTTTCTCTATTATCTGGCATGATGTATATTTGATATGAGGAACCACCAACTGACTTACCCATTAAAATTTATGAGGATCCCATGGATCTGCAAACCTTGAGTGCATGATCTTTCTCGCAATTTGATGAGTACAATAATATAGTGAAAGAAGTGCTCTTCTTTTGTATTTTGACACTGTATTTTACAGCTACTTCTTGTCTTAGTTATATATATGTAATGGGAACTCATATATTTTTAAGGGATTTATATTAATTTGGTCCGTTGAATATAATTTTTATCATGCACTCATAATTCTGTTTATGTATCTGACACCCACATGACTTAATTAGCATATGGGATGTCACAGTTTCAATCAAGTTAGATTGAAGCACTTCTTTTATAGTAATTACTTCAACTAGATCCACCACCTAGTAAAAGGAGGATATCATATATATTGATAAAACAATAAAAAATAAAATGAAAAATGACAATAAATTTTCTCTCCTTTAATGATCAATATCTTCCTCTTTAAGTATTGATAGAAAGTTCTTAATGAAATGGTACAAATTTTTTGAAGTCATGAAATTTAACAATGGTTAAAAAAATTATCTAACAAGAGAATTCCCTATCTCCAATACCAAATGATAATTCATGAAAGCAAGTACAACTTATCTTAATAAGGAACAAAAGACAAACAAATATAATAAAACATGCATTCGACGCTAGAATGAAAAATAATAATCAAATAAGAAATTATTCTTCCAAATAAATCTATAAAACTCTGGCTTTACAACCATTTATATATACTTAGAATCATACAACTTATTACTCTCAAAAGAAAATCAAAGCCTATAAAATTTTATAACTAAACTAATTTGTCCTTAATAATTCAGTGGGTTTAGAAACACTCATGTGTGATCACTTTCCTGCCTAGTATCAAAGTAAGATAAACATGATCATGAAAAAGGGTGAATTGTCAATGTAACGTCCTGGATCCCACTAACGGGGCACGAACATACTAAAACTATGATAAACTAATGGAACCTACAAATACAATAATGTAATTAACTATTTAATAGAAATTACAATCCATCCCTTACAGTATATCATAAATATTTTACACGGCCATGAGGTTCAAAATATAATAAATTTTATCAAAACGGGACAATATCTTTAAGTATAGAATGTTAAATCTGGCTTGGGCTTGTTTACTTGTCCCTCACTTATGCGCTCTTGTTCCAAAGTCTCTTAATTTGAAAATACCATGTTAGAATTTAATGAGCTCCATATGCTCAGTAAGAATAAACAATCTCCTATGCCTTAGGCATACAAGGTGCAACACATACAATCATGTGACAATGCAATCAATTAAAAGAAATTACAATCATAAGAGAAGGAAATTTTTGAAATTATCATTTTATTTTTTAAAAAATTATATTAATCTCCTTAATTTTTTTTATCTTATCCTCTTTTATATTTCCCTGAGTACCAATTAGCTAACAGACTAATCTAGGCTTTTTTTTTTTCTAATACCTTTACACCCACTCCACTCTCCTTGAATCATGATTAAACGAGTTAGGTTTTCTTGGTTGTTCAATTATCTTTTTCTTAAAACTTGTCTTGTGATTGGTTTATTCCATAACTTCACATCTTATTTCTTTTTATCCTTATGTTAATATCTTATTTCACATAATTATTTTATAATTTTATGTTTTTAATATTTTTAACTTAGACTCATACACATCAAGGATTCTATTAAATGTTACCCAATTTCACATTGTATCTTACTTTTTAATAACCTATTATTCTTGTTTAGCTAATTACATACCCTTCTTAGTCCCTTCTTAGTTTTCTTCCACCATCAAAATGTTACTTTATTTCCTTGTTTATTTTTTAACAAAAATAATTCTATATCCCAATTTTGCCAATTGACTGAATTCATTTTTAATAACTAATGTTTTTCATGTTGAAGTTAGTTTCTCTATTTAATCCTTATGCTAAGAATACTTGACACTATATCCACTAAATAGATATCAATTATTTTTTAATTCACTTATCCAATTTAAATTATCCAATTCTATTTATTTAAATATATTAAGTCACACCTATCATACTATTTTTCCTTTAAACTACAATCTTATCATTTGTTTTAATATTTATGTTGATCCTTTAATAAATTAATTTAATTATTTAATTAATTAATTTAATTATCTTCCTAAGTCTCCTTACAACTCTTTTCAAGATTATCTTTACCAATCCATAATTTAATTATTATGTATGCCGATTTACCCATTTTTCACATTAATTAAAAACTTTTTTCTTTACATTTTCATTTATCTAATTATCATATCTAATTCTTATTTATTTTATTTCTTACATAAATCCTTAAAGTTAAATTTTCTATTAATCTAACCTTCATTATCTTCATAGATTTCCCATCATTATTTTTCAATTTATTTGCACAAATCATAGTTTAACTATCATACTTATCAATTAATCCAATTTGTGTATTTTTTGCCAATTTTACAAGCCTTTATTGCCTTTACTTAATTCACCACATTTTATATAATAGATCCCATTAATACATAAACATAAGACTAATTATATATATTTTTTCAAATTACCTCAAGTCTTACTTATTCTGAGTTAGTTTACGATCTTATTATCATGTCATTCTCATTCATTTCATGCGAAAGACAAAAACAAGTGTAAACCAATTCACATACAAGGAAAGTGTGATAGCTCGAAAATACTCCCAAGTTAATTTCTTATATTTGATATATTTAATTTAATTTTTATATGTATTTAGAAATATATAATAAGGTTAAGAACATCCAACGAAAAAAGAATGGATAAGGATGAAGAAACTAGAATAAGCATGAAGAATCACGAAAAAAAAATTAAAACCTTTTAGATGAAATGGTATAACAAAAATTGATAACTTTTAAATAAAGTAACATAACAAAAAGTGACAACTTTTAGGTGAAGTGATATGTGAAAAGTGGTAACCTTTTAGATAAAGTGACATAACAGAAAGTGGCAACTTTTAAATGAAGTGACATGTGAAAAATAATAATCTTTCAAATGAAGTGACATAATGAAAGGTGATAACTTTTAGATAAAGTAGAATACTAAAAATGACAAATTTTAGATAAAGTGGCATAATGAAAGGTGACAACTTTTAGATGAAGTAACATAGCATAATAGTGACAACCTTTTTCTCGTGTCTCCCCACTCATATAAATAGGGGATGACATAATGGAGTAAGAGACATTTTGGATGAGAGAAAAATAGTGAGATGCATATATATGAGGGAAAAAGGAATATGAAGTTTGTGATTTTTTTGAGAGTATTATAAGGTTTTAGATAAAAATTTTGAGGAAACTTTGCTAAATTCGTGAAAGTAAAGGAAGAGGGAGAGACAAGGAAGAAAGCTAACTGTCAAAAGAAAGTTATAAATCGGTAGAAAAGTAAGCCCTTTTCTTAAATTTTGAAGTTAAGTTTCTCTTTAGTTTTTGGGATTAGTTTTTTAGTATTTTTAAGTAAAAAAAGTGACCACAAATCATCCTGAAACTATGCTAGATTTTTGAGAGAAAAAGGTCATAAATAAAATCAGAACTCTACTAGAATTAAAATTACGGCTAGTAAGGACCTAAGGTAAATGAGTATTATGATTTCATTAGCCTATGTAGTTTTAAAGTATTTTACGTATTTTTAGTATAAATAAATAAGTGGATAATATGAATTCATTAGCCTATATAGCTTTAAAGTATTTTACGTATTTTCAATATTAAAGTTACATATTTTTGAAAAATATTTTATTTGTACCTTTCGTACTTGTTAAATAAGTATTTGTTAAAATTTTACTTTGATATTAGTGTTTTCACTTTTTGTTTTTGAAATTTGATTTTGATACGTGTGCATTACTCATTATAGAAATGAGTTACTCCAAAAGCACCTGCATTATGTTAGGCTTTGATATGGCCATACATAACCATTTCGTATTCGGGTCTATTGGCAAAATGATAAATGTATACCCATACATAACTATTTCATATTCGGGTATATAGGGAAATAGTCTGATCTATATGCCTTAATCGTTCTGTATTTGGGAGGTAGCAGTGCTTTAGAGTACTCATGTATGTGGTTCCATATTCGAGTACATGGGAAACCAGTGATAAATATGTGTGCCTACACATAATGTATGGTAACTAATTGACCCTCCATAATAGTGATGAAATATACAATGAAATAATTGTGAATCTATTTTCTGCTTTTTTTATTCGTCTTCTGATTTATATATCTGTTTTTGAAAATATTATATGATATATTTTTTACTTTGTAAAGAAAACTATATATCGCATATACTATACTGTGATTTCATAATATTGCTTATTAGAATATTTTATCTCAACCCCCTATCATCTTTCAGATACTGTTACAGAGTGAGTGGTAATACAGAGAAAAGTTTTAAAGCTAGACTCTAAGATTAAGATTATTGTCTCGTACTTTTGTTTAATAATGTGAGCAAGAAAATTTAGAGTCTCATACGTATGTTTATATTTTACATTTAAGAGATGTAATGCTTCTAGAACTCTATTATGATTAATAAAGTTAAGTTATTTTACTTAACTCGAGTTTATGTGATTTAAGTATGCTCCAGTCATTACCCTATAAGACGAAGTATGGTACGTGACAAGTGGTATCAGATCACGATTCTAATACATCCCTTAAATACAAGGATTATGGTTATATGGAACTTAGAATAGAGTAGTTGAACTTAGAATAGGGTAGTTGAGGTTAGAATGGTATAGTGGAACATCATAGAAACTCTATTCGAACCCTAAATTTCGGATATAAGAAATGGTAAGGCTAAGGTGAAAGCTTGCGTATTAAAGTCTGGATGACAGGACCACAT
This sequence comes from Carica papaya, assembly GCF_054855325.1. NCBI lineage: Eukaryota > Viridiplantae > Streptophyta > Magnoliopsida > Brassicales > Caricaceae > Carica > Carica papaya. The sequence continues at coordinate 19,373,984 of NC_142317.1, forward strand.
AGAAATTTGATAGATTCACACGTATAAGCAGAAGTGTTAGACGAGATATTTTGGAGCCTGATAACTTTTTAAGTATCTAAGGAACAACAAATCTAAGGAAAGTGTTCATTTGAGAAGTAAAGAGAAGTTCTATCAAATCCCTTACACTTAAACAGTTGCCCTCACTAAAAAAATTATTAAGTGAGACAAGTTGTTTATTGTTAAGAGTTAGAATAAGATATGTTATTGATATTATGAAAGTCGGGTATTGGTATGTTCGAAAGATTGCATTTTGAGACCATGTGAATAATGCATATGTTTTAGAGGATATAAACTATCTTATTGATTAAAGAAAAAGTTCTATTAATTAGTTATAGGAAAGAATGTTGTTGAAATCATGTTACCCCTTGCTAAGGACTAGTTCAAGTACGAGAATGTACAACACCATTGTAAATATTGCCTTCTCATCCAATTGGGGGATAAGTTAAAAACTCAAGGAGTAGTGTTGCTATCCGCAATTGAGGATTAAAAACAAACAACATCCCTCAAATAGTTTCTTTGAATAAAGTGTAGTGATTCCCTTGAACCTTCGATATCAGATAAATTGAATCAAACAAATATTACCAAAAACATGACTAAACCTATCAAGCATTGTCCAACTAAAGGAAATGTATGCCAAGTGAAAGTTGAGTTGAATAAAATGACATCCTTAAGACCAATATAAAGAATTTTGCTCCTCAAAAGGATAAAACCTTTAGGAATATGACTGTTAAGTGTAATTTCCCTACTTTAGGAGTGTATGGAACTTAAGAAACATTTAAGAGCTTCCTCTAAGATGTTTGTGGGTATAAAAAATAATAATAATATGAGTGGATTCAAGTATCCCAAGGTAATAAAGATAGGATCTGTGATGACCCTACTTTGACAAATTAGAATCAAGGAAAGTATTTGGTTTCTTTGAAGCCATCTAGACATGATGAATAATCTCATACAAGCATAAAAGATTATTGGATGTCTAGACTCCATCCTAGAATATAGAATAACAATAGCCTAAAGATAAAGCAAAACCCTATTAAAAGTCCTTAAACCTAGGGTAAATCTCTATACACACACTTTTTTCAAAATTCACTAGATATGAAAGAAAAGTGGGATTCTTATAATTATAACAAAGAGATAGGAATAAGATAAAAATGACAAAAGAGTATCAAAATTTTACATGATCTGCACCACACATGGCAATAGGGATTGGGAGACTCAGTATGGATTGGGAGACGTCATCTAAGGGAAGCCAAGAGTAATTATGCCTCACCAAATATTCCCAAACATGAAATGGCTAGTCACCTCTATGAAGATGCTGTATGAATCATTTAAAGCTATCCATCTAAGCATGATCATCAGAATTCTTTAAGAGATTAAAGTACCTAGCCTTGGAGAGATAAAAATAATTGTAGAGTGTAACCGATCTTAGCAGGATTGTTCGTGGACTTTATTACTAACGGATTCGAATAAGATTACGACAATAAAGAGTTTCATACCAATTTTAAATCCCTTACGAAAATCTGATAAATTATTTAGAGATTTTGGGAGACATCAGACTCTGATGAATTTGAGGACTATAGTATACTTTTAACGAAGAGTTGACTAAAGAATCTAAATCATGTTCTAAAACCTATGAGATTGTAAGGTAGGTTATTAGTGGATAAACCGTATGTTAGGAGTACTTAGCAATTGACTTGAGAGTACTTAGTAAAGAATTAACCAACTTAGGAGTGGCTTAGAACTTAAGAAAATATATGCATGAAATTGAAGTTCCAAAAAGAAATTGAGGAATCACGATTATGTTTTTGGGATATAAGTAATTATTACCCTTGTGGTAATACCCTAGAGTAACCATAATCTCCATACATTGGTTTCAGTTAGTATTCGAAGTGAAATACTGATTATTCAAGTTATTTGAAGACAAAGAATTTCCAACCTTAGTAAACATTATCTACAACATATGAACCAAGAATAATTAATAAAGTGTTAGGTTGTTATACATTTTGGAGACATTTTCATGAATCGCCATGATCGAATAAGTTATATCATACTCTAGTTCATGGTATCCATATCATGATCATATCAAGGAACTTGACTAGCTTACAATATGCTATGGGAACTAGACTAGCTTACAATATGCTATGGGAACTAAACTATTCTTCAATAGACCCTCAGCCCTCAAACATATAGTTAATCAGAAAAGACAATATAAACCCCAGAGGATATGTCTAGAGCTTGTGTTATTGAATTATGAGATTATGGAAAATACCAATTGCCTCTAATAAAGTTTGCACACAACAGTAGTTATCATTCTAGATAAAGTGATGGCATAACAAGGTAGACCATTTTCTTTATTAGGCTTCACGTATAATAATAACTATCAGTCCAATGAAAAGATGGAACCATATATGGAAAAAAAAATAAATCATTTATCTGTTGAAAAGAAGTAAAGGAACTAAAAATAAACTGGACAAGAATTGGTGGAAGAAACCATTGAAAGGATTAGTTGATCGTAAAGTATCCGGCCAAAGAAGACAAAAGAGTTATGAGAACACCCAAAGGGGAACTTTTAATTTGAAATAGGTGACCTTGTACTTTGAAAGACTTCACCAATCAAAAGTACTATGAGAGTTGGGAAGAAAGGAAAACTCGATCTCAGATTTATCAGACCTTTTGAGATAGTGGATAGAGTGAGAGTTATTGCCTATCGTTTAGTATTACCACCTGAGTTAACCAACATAACAATGTCTTCTATGTGTCAGTGTTTAAGAAATATCACCCAGATCCATAACATATACTCCTATATAAACCCCTTCCACTTCAAGACAACCTATCCTACATTGAGCTTCCTATACAAATAATGGATTGCAAAAAAAAGATATTACGGTCCAAGGTGATCTCTTTAGTAAAGGTACAATAGCAGCATCATTCGACTGAAAAAGCTACATAGGACCCATAAGAGGAAATGAAGACCAAATAACCTCATCAATTTATGACCGCTGGTAAGCCCAATTTAGAGAACCATTTTTTTTTTTTTTTAGGGGAGGATGTGATAGCTCAAAAATACTCATGAGTTAATTTCTTATACTTGATATATTTAATTTAGCTTTCATATGTGTTTAGAAATATATAATAATGTTAAGGACATAATTTAGAGTCAAATGAGAAAAAGATAAATAAGGATGAAGAAGCTAGAATAAGTATGAAGAGTCATAGAAAAAGGTGGGAGCCTTTTAGATGAAGTGGTATAATGAAAAGTGGTAACTTTTAGATAAAGTGACATAACGGAAAGTGGTAACTTTTAGATAAAGTGACATATGAAAAGTAGTAACTATTTAGATAAAGTGATAAATAAAAAATGACAACTTTTAAATGAAGTAACAGATGAAAAGTGGTAACCTTTTAGATGAAGTGACATAATAAAAGGTGACAACTTTTAAATGAAGTAGCATATTGAAAAAAGAGAACTTTTAGATGAAGTGACATAATGAAAGGTGACAACTTTTAGGTGAAGTGGCATGACAATATAATGGCAACCTTTCTCTCGTGGCTCTTAACTCTTATAAATAGGGGATGGGAGAATGGAGTAAGAGACATTCTAGATGAGAGAAAAAACAGCAAGAAATATATAGGTGAGAGAACTAGAAAGAGTATGAAGTGTGTGATTTTTTTTAGAGTATTATAAGGTTTTAGATAAAAATCTTGGAAAAACTCTATTAAATTCCTGAAAGTATAGGGAGATGAAGAAAAAAAAGAAGAAGGTTCACTGTCAAAAGAAGGTTATAAACTGGTAGAAAGGGAAGTCTTTTCTTAAATTTTGAAGATCAGTTTCTCTTTAATTTTTGGGATTAGTTTTTTATTATTATATTGGATATTTTTGAGTCACGAAAGTGACCAAAAATTATCCTAAAATTTGCCAGATTTTTTAGAGAAAAAGGTCATAAATTAAGCTGAAACTCTGCCGGAATTAAGATTACGACTGCTAAGGACCTAAAGTAAGTGAGTATTATGATTTCATTAGCCTATGTAGTTTTGAAGTATTTTATATATTTTCAGTATAAATAAATAAGGGGATATTATGGATTTATTAGCCTGCGTAGCTTTAAAGTAGTTTACATATTTTCAGTATTAAGTTATATATTTTGAAAAGAATTTTGTTTGTACTTTTATATTTGTTAAGTATTTATTTATTAAAGTTTTACTTCGATATAAGTGTTATTTCACCTTTTGTTTTTGAAATGTGATTTTCATAAGTACACATCACTCATTGTGGAAAGGAGTTATTCTAAAAGCACCTGCATTATGCTAGTTTTTAATGTTGCCATACATAACCGTCTCGTGTTCGGGTGTATTGGCAAAGTGATAAGTGTGTACCTATACATAACTATTCCGTGTTCAGGTGTATGGTGAAACAATCTGATCTGTGTACCCTAACTGTTCTATGTTTGGGGGGTAGCAGGGTTTCAGAGTACTTATGTATGTTGTTTCGTGTTTGGGTACATGAAAAACTAGTGATAAATATGTATGCCTATGCATAATGTATGGTAACTAAATGACCCTCCATAATAGTGATAAAGTATACAATGAACCAATTGTAAATCTATTTTCTGATTTATGCATTCATCTTTTGATTCGTATATCTTTTTTAGAAAGATTATATGATATATTTTTTGTTGTGTATAAAGAAAACTATATTTTGCATATACTATGTTGTGATTTCATAATATCACTTATTTGAATATTTTATTCGATTCCTCTATCACCCTCCAGATACTAAAGATACTGCTGCAGAATTAGCGGTGACATAAAAAAAAATTTTAAAGCTAGACTCTAAGATTAATGTTACTGTCTCATACTTTTATTTAACAATGTAAGTAAGAAAATTTAGAGCCTCATACATATATTTATGTTTTACATTTAAGAGATATAACACTTCGGTAAATCTGTTATCATTAATAAAGTTAAGTCATTTTACTTAATTCAAGTCTATGTGATTTAAATAAGTATGCTCCAGTCATTATCGTATAAGACAGGATTCGTAAAAAAAAGGGAAACATGTAAGCCAAAATCAAATTCATACAAATAATGTATAAATATAACAAACAAATCTTTAGAAATCACCAAGCTAGGACCCTATCCTAGTAGCCACATTGCTTGCAAGATGTTCAGGCCCATTCCTGGTCATATCCTTCGCTCACCTGCATCAACTTCCATTCTCAATATTGAGTTAGCAAAATATTATCAAATTTCTACAATTTTCTTCAGGTCTAGAGGAACCAAAAGTATTTACAATCTTTTCCGTGCAACTCTTGCACTAAATCTTACTTAAACTTCTAAGAAATCACCCAAAATGACCTACACGGGAGCTTATCTTCTTTGGTAAATGAATGTACATGGGATTTTCATGTGGTTTTGTCATATCTATGGATAAGTTCTTCCATTTTTTCTAATCGTTTAAGGGTTATACTATATTTAAACTTTAGCTAATACGCATTAACTAACTTAAACAAATCGGAACAAAACTAAAATTTTTTTCTTGAAGTCACAAGTTCGAGAATACACCAATGAGAGTTCAATTTAGAGGTTTTGAATGTTTATTCTCAGCTCACCGAGCCCGAGTGAGCATATTAAGGTCATGTAAACACATTACCTATATGATATATAGCTTTTTAAGAATTAGGAATAAGGGTAGAAGAGGAAGGAAAGACTTACTACTTTTTGAAAGCTCAGGTCTCACAACCACCTGATAAGGTTTTTAGGGATCTATGATTTTTTGGCTTCCTCCTAGCCGTTAACAGTTTCCCTATCACGATGAACACATATACTCTTTCTTGAAAAATTTCTTATAATATATATTTTTTATTCAATGAGAATGATGATTAAAGTAGAGAAAAGAAAGTAAAATTTTAAATACTACAAAATCTTAAAAGAAAGGACTAAATCATGAAGATTTAGAAAGAAGAGGGACCATGTGGGAATGGAGTAGGAGCTAAGTTATAAAGACCTTTAAATAAAAAGGGGAAATATAGGAAGTTAAAAAGAAAGTAAAGAAAAAATATGAATGGCCCAGATGCATCCTCAAGATAAAATGGCTCCAGAAACCCATGTATAAACTTCTTCTTCTCATCTTCTCCAAAATGAAAAGAGAAAATGTAACATCCCAGATGCTAACTAAGGCAAATGGGTGTTAGATACAGATTTAGAATAATGAGTGCATGATAAAATTTTATGCAGCAGAACAATTAATACAAATTCCTTATAAATATATATATGTATATATGAGTTCAAATTACATATATATAATTGAGGCTCAAAGTGGCTACAAAATACAAAAAAACAAAACACAAATGAATTCCACTTCTTTCATTATGCTATTGGACTCATCAAAGTGCAGAAATAATCGTACACTCAAATTTTATGGATCAACGGGATCCTTATAGACTTTCAAGGGTAGGTCAGCTTGCAGTTCCTCATTTTCTTCCTCATCTAGGAGGGGATGGAAAGAGTGAGTTCCATATGCTCAGTAAGAAAAATAATATTAAACTAACATCGTAAGGTTTTAAAAGTGAATTACTTTAACTTAAAAGCTTACTATTTGGCCATCTCGTAGACCGATCTTACGTTATGAAAATAATTTATTTATTAAGAAAACAGTACATAATATGAATAAATCAAACATACATCATGCCAGATAATAGAGAAAATCAAATAAATCATGAAATGCTTAGATTTTCATGTCAAGCTTTACAAAGTCGTTACAACTTCCATATCTGAAGATAGATATAAATTTTCAACTACCCAAGTGGAATGACCAGATCAAATATAGATACGGCAATTCGCTCATGTCCATTTTTAGCTGGCTAAACTATGGTACAATCTATGACCATGGTTGTACCAACCATAGTGGCTATATTAGATATCTACAGTCACGATAGTACTTAGCCAAGGGTGAGCCCTAATAAATATTCGTGATACCACTCTCGTCAAAGGGTATGCCATCATCCACTCTGAGCGATCCTCTTATGTCTTTCCAGACCAGATGGGGGAGGAAAAAACAAATACCCCAAAGGGTTAAAGAAACAGATACCCCTCAGAGATAAAAAGTCTAACAAGACACTTGATGCAATATGTATGTAAATACAGATATCTATTTCAGACCATTCAGGCTTTATTCCACTTTTTTCTTTTTTTCTTTCTTTTTATTCTTTATTTTTACCAGACAATAATTTCAATTTGATATTATATTTTTTTACATACAAATCATCAAGTGTATATAGTTCACAAAGCATGCTTGAAAACCAGAATAATTTGATTTATCTGAACTATAAACACAAAGGCATACAAGTAGGCAAAATCACAGTCGTCATATTTAATAATTTTATTTTATCTAAAAATACTACTTAAGACATCAAAAGAAATACTAAATTTCTTACCGAAACCCTGATGTTTTCTCCTTCACTGTTCCTCTTTTCTTCTCCTCCTTCTCTCACTAGATTACTCTTTTACTCCCTCTCTCTTTCTAAGTTTAGAAAAATGGAAGAATGAAAGTGTGGGAAGAATGGGGTGAGAAGGCTTATTTATAGAATTTTTAAATTATCGAATTCATTCAAAGTGGTGAAATCCGGTGAAGATAGGAGAACAAGATGCTCAACATGAAAAATGAGGGAGTAGGGCCTCCTCTATCGATGATAGCACACCGCGCAAGGCGGCGACAGTGCACTACTTAAGGCTACAGTGCCCTGACCGGCATGTTGCAGGCTAGCCTGTAGGTGCATAGGCCTCTTATCACTCATGCAGGGCTTAGGTGCATTGGATGTCGGGGGCATAGGGCCTATGTGCGTCAGAAGCTGCGCGCGTAGGCCTATTGTATGCAAGCCCCAGACGCGCAGGGCCTATCAATGAAGATCTACTGCATTGACAGCATGCACACAGTGTGTGGTGTCTGTCTGCACATAAGGTGACGTATGGACGGCCTGCTTGCACACGACAAGATGCGCGCATGACCTATCCTTGGGACATGCACGAAGACGGGACGTGCGCGCTGTGCGCACCTCCCGTGCATGCGTGCATGCTGATGGGACGTGCGAACTGTGTGCACGTCCTGCGACAGCTGTGTGCATATGTGCGCGGGCATAGTGCACAGCATCCACGTGGGTAGCTCTGCTTCCTCACGTGGTTTCTTCTCGTTTTGCCGTTTTTCTGATTTTTTCCAATTTTTTAAAATTAATTTAAATAAGTTAAATGCAAAATTAAATAATAAAAATTAAAATTAAATTAAAACAAAAATAATTAAAAGTAAACCAGATTTACGAATTACGATAAGTAATATGCGGTGTAATTTAAATGAGTTTAATATGGCCAAAGGCCCAAACAATTAGGGTTTTCCAAATTAATTAAGCACGACGATGGGCGGGGTGTTACATCCCCCCCACCTTAAAAACATTTGGTCCCAAATTTGTCTCGAACAGGTCCTGATACTTCTCCCTCATCTCGTTCTTTGACTCCCAGGTGGCTTCCTCTGGGGTATGATGCTTGTTATGCAAGATTTTATTGGTCCACCCAAGAATCTCCACGAGAACCTCCTCATAAGTCATGTCAGCTTGTATCTGCACCTCATCGCGAGGAATAATATAAGAAAGATCAGGGTAGAACCTCTTAAGCATCAAGACGTGAAAGATGTCATGTAGACCCATAAATATTTGGGATAGAGTGAGGCGGTATGCCAGGAGTCCAATGGGCTCGATGATCCAAAAAGGTTCCACATAACGAGGGCTCAACTTCCCTCTCTTCCCAAACCACATCTTTCCCCTATAGGGGAAAACCTTGAGGAAGATCTGATTTCCCATGGCAAACTCCAAGAATCGCTTATGATTGTCGGCGTAACTCTTCTGACAACTTTGGGCAGTGGACAAGTTCTTACGAATGATGGCGACTTTCTCAATGGTCTCTTGAATGAAGTTTTGTCCTAAATGGTGCTCGTTTCTAACTTCATTTCAACAAGTAGATGAACGACAAGGCCTTCCATACAGTGTTTCATATGAGGCCATGCCGATGCTAGAATGATAACTATTATTGCAAGCAAATTCACAAAAGGGAAGATACTCATACCATTTATCACTGAAGTCGAGGGCACAAGTACGCAACATATCTTCCAATGTCTGGATCGTACGTTCTAACTGACCATCTGTTTGAGGATGATAAGCAGTACTGAAATACAACCCAGACTCTAGAGCTTCCTCAAAGTTGTCCCAAATGTAGAAGGTAAACCGGCGATCGCAGTTGGACACAATAGATAAGGGAACACTCTGAAGTCGGACAATCTCATCAATATATAAATGGGCTAACTTATTTGTGGAGTCAATGGTTCTAATGGGTAAAAAATGGGCAATCTTGGTTAGTCTTTCCACGATGACCTAGATAGCGTTTCGACCAGAGCAGGTCCTGGGTAATCTTGTAATAAAATCTATGGTTACATGTTTTTATTTCCATTTAGTAATCGGAAGATCTTTTGACAAACCATTGAGTCTTTGATGTTGTGCCTTTATCCACTAACAAGTAAGGCATCAAGAGATGTAGTTAACTATATCCCTCTTCATTCCTAGCCACCAATACTGACTCTTAAAGTCTCCGTACATTTTGGTTCTTTTGGGATGGATGGATAGCTTGGAAGCGTGGACGGTCATGAAAATATCTGCCCTTATAGCAACGGGGACCCAAATTTAGTTTCAAAATTTGAAGAGTCCATCATCTAAAATTTTGACATCAGGAGATTCGTCAGAAGTGAACTTACTTAGATTCTTGGTGAGTTTCGAGTTCGTGGATTGAGCTTTCCATATTTTCATAAAGAGATCCGGAAGGGCTAGGATTTGGGCAAGATAGGTGTCTTTGCCATAGTAGCTAAGGTGAAGAGACTGCATAACATCCATCAATTTCCAGCTGGAGGCCATGATTTGAGCCAACACAGTAGATTCCTTTTGGCTCGGTGCATCAGCGACCACATTTCCTCTCCAGGAGTGATAGATGATTTTATAGTCATATTCCTTTAGAAGATCCACCCACTGTCTCTGTCTCATGTTTGACTCCTTCTATGAAAAGATGTAATTTAAACTCTTATGGTCAGTATAAATCTCAAAGGCCTGACCATATAGGTAATGACGCCATATCTTTAGGGCAAAAATAATGGTTACAAACTCCAAGTCGTGGGTAGGGTAGTTTTGCTCATGAGGTTTCAATTGTTGGGACCCATAGGCGACTACTCTACCATGCTGCATCAAGACACACACCAAGTCAATATGAGATGGATCGAAGTAGACATGAAATCTTCCCATATTGTCGGGGTGGATCAACATAGGATCATAAGTGAGATGATGTTTTAATTCAATAAAGTTTTCACTACACTCATAATTCCAAATGAAAGGTACCCCCTTTCAGGTAAGTTGAATAAGTGGGGTGGCAATCTTAGCGAATCCATCAATGAACTATTGGTAATAACTTACCAAGCGAAGAAAACTATGTACCTCAACTATATTGGTGGGTGGATTCCAGTTAACTGCCATTTCCACCCTGGATGGGTCTACGGAATCTCCTTTACTTGAAATTACATGTCTAAGAAAGGAAACTCGATCCAACCAGAAAAAGCATTTGCTCAGTTTAGCGTACAGTTGGTTCTGGTAAAGAGTCTCCAACACTTTAGTGAAGTGCACTGCATGTTCTTCAAGGCTCTTGGAATACACTAAGATATCATCAATAAAAATGATGACATATTGATGTAGTACATGGTGGAAAACTCTGTTCATTAGGTCTATGAAGGTTGTAAGGGCATTGGTTAATTTGAACGGCATTACCCTGAATTCGTACAAATCGTACATGCACTAGAAGCCGGTCTTCATAATATCTTCTTCTTTAACTCTCAACTGGTAGTATCCCATCCTGAGATTGATCTTAGAGAAGATCGTGGCTCCTTACAGTTGATTGAAGAGGTCATTGATCCGAGGTAACAGGTACTTACTTTTAAAGGTCACTCGGTTGAGTTCTCGGTAGTCCACGCAGAGTCTGAAGGAACCATCCTTTTTCTTCATAAATAACACTGGAGCGCCCCAAGGAGAATAGCTAGGGAGAATAAAATTTCAGGTAATAAGGTCAGAAAGCTTATGCTCCAACTCTGTTAGCTCAACACGACTCATATGATAGGTAGGTTTCGAGATTGGCTGGGTTTCGGGCAGTAATTCAATTAAGAACTCTACTTCTCGCCAGGGAGGTAGACCAAGAAGTTTGATAGGAAAGACATCTGAAAAGTTGGAAACGATTGGTATGGTACACACAACAGGATCAGTACCCATATTCCTATTCATTCATTGGTTAGGAAAATAATAACAAAAATTTCATTCCTTTTTTAGAGATCGTAAAGTTATAATTTTACTTTTACAATCGATTCTAGCTCTATATTTTTTCAACCAGTCCATTTCTAATACCACATTAAATCCTAGAAAATCTAACAATATCAGATTTACAAATACCTCTATACTTAAAGCTTTTATCCTATAGTCTTTATATATACAATGAGCCTCTAGCAGTCCCCTAGAGGGAGTTTCTGCCATTAATGTTTATGTCAAATGTTCTGGTCTAAAATCAAGATTGCAAGCAAATGTAGAAGAAATAAAAGAGTGAGTAGCACCCGTATCGATCAGAGCCTTGGCAGAAGTGTCATGAATAGAAAACATATCCTGGATAAGAATCATAGTAGGAAGAGCATTGGGTTCATCCAAGTAGTACACGCGACCTTGTGCTATAGGTCGGGCGGCAATCTTTGGTCCCTAGGGGCAGTCCTTTATAAGGTGTTGGGTGCTTTCGCACCGATAACAGGCATTATTGATATGTTGACAAGGTAGGTCACCATGCGAGTGACCACAATGCTTAAAGGGTTGGTTAGGTCGAGTAGGTTGAACTATAGGTGGAGGCAAAGTAGGGGGAATAGTAACTTTAGTTTGTTTATCAAGGTGGCTACTTACTGAGTCAGGTAATCTCCTCCTAAGTTGCTGAGGTTATTGTTGGGTAGGGACTCGGGCAATGCATTAGTGCTTGGTCAAGATGAGATCTTCAGCCAACTAGGCATATTCGAGCACCTCCACATACGAGCTGGGTCCCAACATCGCGACCCGATCATAGATGTCGACACGGAGGCCTTTGAGAAACTTTCTAACTTTTTTACTCTCGAGGGTGACCATTAGAGTGGTAAACCTAGATAGTTGAATAAAACAGGCTGCATACTGGGCAACCGTCAGACTCCCTTAGTGGAGGTCCTAAAATTCTTCCTCTTTCTTTTCTCGGACATAGGTGAGGAAGAAGTTATCCAAGAATGCATCCATGAAAACTTTTCAAGTGGTAGGGGTGGGCAGGACTTCCTTTTTAAGTTGCCATCAGTGTTCTACTTCACTATTTAGCATGAAGGCTGCAAGGGGAATTTTTTGTTCCTCGGTCAAGTCTAGGACAGAGAAGAGCTTCTTTAACTGTAGGATCCAGGCTTCGGCTACTAAGAGATCAGGGCCACCTTCAAAGTGTGGGGGGTTAAGTTTCCTAAACTCCACTATGTTATAGGAAATAGATCTTTCAGTGTTTCAGAATTTGGGGGCAGGAGGTGGACAAAGGTTGGCTTGATTTTGTCCTATGGCTGCAGTTAATCCTTAGATAGCTCGAAAGAGTTCGGCAAATTCAGCCCTGGTTGGGTGATCTGGGGCTTCAGGTCGCTCTATGTGCTATACGAATGGTCTTCTTTGCATCATTCCTGCAAAAGAAAGGAAGACACGAGTTGGTGGTCTAGTTTGAAAAAATGACTTATTTTTCTTAGTACTCTGAAGGGCTTTTTTTACCTAAGACCTTAATGTAAGGGATTTGATCTACAATTATTCTGCTTTGATACTATCAGTGACATCCCATATGCTAATTAAGGCAAATGGGTGTCAGATACAGATTCAGAATAACAAGTGCATGATAAAATTTTATGCTACAGAATAATTAATACAAATCTCTTACAAATATATATATGAGTTCCAATTACATACATATAACTGAGGCCTGAAGTGGCTACAAAATATAAAAAAATAAAATACAAAAGAATGCCACTTCTTTCGCTGTGCTATTGGACTCATCAGAGTACAGAACTAATCATGCACTCAAATTTTGTGGATCAACAGAATCCTCATAAACTTCCAAGGGTAGGTCAGCCTACGATTTCTCATTTTCGTCCTCGTCTGTGGGGGGATGGAAAGATTTAGTTGCATATACTCGGTAAGAAAAATAATATTAAATTAATATAGTAAGGTTTTAAAAGTGAATTATTTTAACTTAAAAGCTTACCATTTGGCCACCTCGCAGACCGATCTTACATTATGAAAATAATTTATTTATTAAAAAAATAATACATTAATATGAACAAATCAAATATACATCATCCTAAATAATAGAGAAAATCAAATAAATCATAAAAATACTCATATTTTCGTGTCATGTTTTGCGAAGTCATTACGACTTCCATCTCTGAAGGCAGGTACAAATTTCCAACTACCCAAATGGAATGACCAGATCAGATATAGATATGACAATTTGCTCAGACCCATTTTTAGCTAGCCAAATCATGGTACGATCTACGACCACACCTATACCAACCATAGTGGCCCTATTAGATATCTACAGTCACGACATTATTTAGCCAAGGGGTGACCCCTAAAAGATATACGCGATACCACTCTTGTCAGAGGGTACGCCGTTATCCACTAAGAGCAGTCCTCTTATGTCTTTCCAGACCAGATGGGAGAAGAAAAAATAAATACCCCAAAGGGCTGGGGAAGATACCCCTCAGAGGTAAAAAACCTAACGAGACACTTGATGTAATATGCATGTCAATACAGATATATATTTTGGACCATTTAGGCTTCATTCCACTTTTCTCTTTTCTTTTTCTTTTTATTCTTTATCTTTACCAGACAATAATTTCAACTTGATATTATATTTTATTACATGCATATCATCAAGTGTCTATAATTCACATAGAATACTTGAAAACAAGAACAATTTGATTTATCTGAACTATTAACATAAAGGTATATAAGCAGGCAACATCATAATCATCATATTTAATAATTTTATTTTTAAATAAAAATATCTCTTAAGACGTCGAAAGGAATACTAAATTTTTTACCGAAAACCTTAATGTTTTCTCCTTCACCGTTCCTCTTTTATTTTCCTTCTTCTCTCATTAGATTTCTCTCTCTCATTCTCTCTCTCTAAGTTTAGAAAAATGAAAGAATGGAAGTGTGGGGAAAAATGGGGCGGGAAGGTCTATTTATAAAATTTTAAAACTGTTGGATTTATGCCAAGAGGTTAAATTTGGTGAAGAGAGAGGAGAAAAAGATGTTCGACATAAATAATGAGGGAGGAGGGCCTCCTCCACCATCAGTGGTGGTGTGCTGCCCGAGGCAACAACGTTGCACTGCTCGAGCCTACAGTGCCCTGGCCGACGCGCTATAAGCTAGCCTGCAGGCACACAGGCCTCTTGAGCACGCGCACGACCTAGGCGCGTTGGGCACTGTGCACACAGGCCTACTACGTGCAGGCCTCAGGTGTGTAGGCTTGCTGCATGGACGGGGCGCGTGCATAATGTGCAGTGCTTGTCCGCACATGAGGTGACACGCGGACGGATTACATGCGCACGATAAGACACGCGCAGGACCTATCCCCACCCTGTGCGTGCGGATGGGATGTTCGCGTCGTTCGCACGTCCCGCAGCTGTTGTGCGTGTGCACACAATACGCGACATCCGCGAAGGCAGCTTTGCTTCCCTGCAGGATTTCTTCCCGTTTTGTCACTTTTCTGACTTTTCCCAAATTTCTAAAATTCATTTAAATAAGTTAAATAAAAAATTAAATAATTAAAATTAAAATTAAATGAAAGCAAAAATAATTAAAAATCAACCAGATTTATGAATTAAGATAAATAATATGCAGTATAATTTAAATGAGTTTAATGCGGGCAAAGGCTTGAACAATTAGGCTTTTCTAAATTAATTAAGTACAATGATGGGTAAGGTGTTTCAAAAAGAAACCCTAGCAAAAGGGAGAGGCGGCACAAGAGAGATGAATGATTAGGTGGGAGGCTAAGAGGGAGGATTGCATATGTGGGAAAAGAAAGCTTATGGCTACTTCCATTAAATGACTACCTTCCCTCACGGTTACTGAAATACATAATCAAATTCCCTTCCTCTCAATACATGTTTTTGTATAAATATATCTTTAATTCAAAGTTTTTCTTTCCCTCACACAAGGTAGCAATGAAAGCAGATTTCAATGTCCGTTGCTTTCAATCCTTCTATGAATTTTAACCTCTCTCTTTTTAACAAAGATGAAGTTTTACCTTCAATACTGCCAGCAGAAGATGATTTGAGGTGTTTTAGGAGGATGAAATAATTTGTCGTCAAGATTTAACCCCATTTCTCACAACAACTAGAATGACTTGGCCTTCATTTGGAAACACACGATGAATTGATTTTGACTTTAAGCAAAGGTGCGGTTTTGGTCCCGAAAAGACCAAACATAGCGAGGAGAAGGTGATGGTGTCAAGATGAAGGATATAAAAAAATAAACAACCTAGTTCTTCACCAATACGCTAAGGAATGGTTTATGGGAGAGTTTTATCGGTTTAACTTCCCAACCATGACAACCCTACACTAGAATTAAGGGAAGGATGATTTAATTCCTAAATCTTTAAATCTGCAATAGTGTGAATGTTTAAATATAATCACTGTTAATGGTTATGTATACCTATGTAGATATGACTGGGTCCTTTGTGGACATCCTATATTGTTCAATTGTTATTGTGATCAGGTCCACATTGATAATAGGAATCTTTATTCTCCTCCTTGATAGAGATTAAAACTACATCGTACGATGAAATTATAAAGTCTAAGTGTTGGTGTGTTAATTGCATTATAAGTTGTGATTATGATAAATGAATCTCAAATTCTATCTTATTGTATTGTAAATGATCATATTGAATTGTGATTATAGTAAGTGAACTGTACCGTACCGTACCATATCATATTATAAATAATAAGAAATAATTGAACCATAATTGATTGTGTGTTGTTGAAAATGTAATTTAAATTATTTAATTGTACTTTCAACTATGATCGTGAGACTTAAAAGATTAAAAATGCATAAGAATGAAAGTAGGCATAACTTAATTAAAATAAATCGAATATAGATACCTTATTAGAAGATTTCCTGATAACATAAAGTCTAGGAGGTATAGATGAAACTTGAGTTGGCATATACTATATTCAGTTTTATAGATTAGGATATTAAATTGTTCTTATTGAGCATGTGTAGCTCAATTCAATTGATCATTTCCAGAACAGGAGAACCAAGATCAAGTTCAAGACCAATCAAAATAGTAAAAAAGACACATAAATGGTATGGGACATACAGTAACTTCTATTAATATTGATTTAATTTCTAAAATTTAAATCATTATTTAGCTTTTTGAGACTAGTGATGCTTCATGAAATTTGTCCATCATTTTAACTTCCATATATGTTACAAGGGATGAGAATGTACAAAAACTAGGTTTATGCTATTTTATATCAAAATGACATAGTTGTTGTAAATGGGTTGTATAAAAGAACGCTTGTGACTCCATCTAGAGTACAAGTTGTTATATTTGGTGTTTTATTAACACTCTCAAATTTTCATTTATATGTTAATGTCCTTATCCTATCTTAATCCATATATTATACAGACATATCTGTTACCCACATTCATACTCATAACTTACATAGCATGTATGAAACCACAAAATTTTCATATATATTTTCTCACTAATTTAACCAAATTTCCATATTAAATTTCTAACTATTCCCTATTTCAAATTTCTAACTATTCCCTATTTCAAATCGTTTTGTATGCTTATGTCCTTATTTTTGAATTATTTAATTTTTATTGAGATTAGCTAACGTATTCAAGTGCTCCTTAAATCTTCCTCCAAGTGTTTCCTATTATCATATTTCATTTCGTCACACATTTTAATCCTTGCCATTTATCTTTACAATCCACCTAGATCTTATATCTCATGAAATACTGTATGCCTACATTAATACATTATTGCTCTATTTTTGTTTCAATTTTGTGGTTACTTAAGCAAGTTATTATGCTTCCTGTAACTTAACCTATTCTAATTTACTGAAGTTAACTTATTAGTATGCACACCTTTTTCTTCCATGGTTCACTTACCTAATTTAATACAATCAATTCCTAGAATCCTAGACCTTATCCCGGTAGATTTACCTGCTTAGATAGTGTCTGGTTGCCCATTTTTAGTCGCCTCCTCCACCTGCACCCAAACTCCATCTCTAAAACATGAAAGCTTAGCACATTCCATAATTTCCCATTTTTGCTTCAGGTTTTAGAAATACCAGAATACATACCCACTCTTGCGAATTTGCCTCAATAAGAGGCCCCAAAATCCCACGGCTTCACTTGCAATAGAAATTTCATCTCGAGTTAGTGGGTGAACCTGAATTGTCCATGTCTCCTATGCTTGCATGCCTCTGATAAGAGTTAACCTTAACTAAACTAAATGAATATGAATAATGGACTAATAATAAAAGAAATATATTTGCAAAATGTCAGGTTGAACTCACTGGAGGAATGGGCTCTGACCTATGATAAAGGCCCTTCTGGCTTACCGAGTTCAGTGTGTGGGTTTATACTCTAGTTAGGTGAGGGTCGATCTCCACTATAGTTTGAAGGTCTCGACTACCATCATCTTCTTCCTCTCTAAATCGTCTAAGTCCCACAACGTCATCCCCCATTCACACATCGTTCTCCTTCTTCCTCCATTCAGTTTCTTCTTTTTCCTCTTCTCATTCTTTTTTTCTCATTCTTCCACTTATGCGCGACGATTCATTTTCAGTGTTTTGATTCAAGCTGTTGTGCCGCACACCATAAGTTTCCTCCCTTCGCACGGATTTAGTCACGGTTAAACATATCGCCTGCCACCACTATAGATCTGTCATGATCTTTTTCCCTTACGACTATGCTCTCTCTCTCTCTCTGTTTTCCACTCTCTTATCACATTACTCTCTTGCTCATAATGGCAATCTACCCTTGCAGGAAATATTCCTCTAATGTCTCTTTCTCTCTCCCGATAGTTTCTTCCTCTCATTTCTCTCTACTCATGGCCAATTGTCGTCTTTACTTCTCCCTCCTCTTTGATTCAGCTCTCCCTTCTCAAGAGGTAATTAGGGTATTCTTAAATGCCCAAAGTATTGGTCATCTAATCCACCTTTCTAAATCTAAGTCTTTGGATCAATCAAGGGCTAGAATGAATTTTGGCCATTCAATCTAGTCTCCTTGAATTGTTACTGTTCGATTTAGGATTTCATTAAGGGCCATTTGGTCTTTTTACACTTCCTTAAATCCTACTTATTGGATTATTCATCATGTAATCTAAGTTGTTCATCTGATGTTTTAATCTGACCCATTCATTTATTTGGGTGGGAAACAATATCGGTCATCCATTTGATTTTAGATGGGAAGAGCTCTAGATTGCTCTTTTCGGCGAGATGCAATCTCGATTGTCTATTGTGTGATTAGATCTCAACTGTTAGACCTTTCATATGTGATATGGGTTGTCCGATCTATATAATTTTCCTACGCTTGCATGTTTCCATGAGTACAACATGTTTGCATGTCTGTCACACAGCAGACACCAGTTGGAGTTGCGGACACGTCACATGCTAATGTGTCAGGATTTTCTGAATTTACAGAAAGCCTTAAATTCTTTACTTCTATTTCATTTAGATCCTTGAGTCTCATTTTAAATTATAGAAGACCCCAAATTTTCTGATTTATTTTACTATGTAACAATTGAGGCTTTCAAGTAGTAAACTTTGAAAACATTTACATAGATTTTGTCTTTGTTTCTATGTATACTACAATTATATATAAAAATAAGAATATATGTATATATCATAATGATAATAATAATGATAATCATACTAATAATAATCAAAAGTAATATAACACAAATAAAGAAAAGTTAAATAATTAATAAAAGTAACTCATAAAGACCAAATTGTGAACATTTTAAGAACACAAAAAAAATATTTTAAAATGGAAAAGAACAATTAGAACTGGGGCAAATTCATGAATTCTAAAAATGTTGAAACCTCAGCAGCTCAAGTGTCCTAAGGAACCAATTAGAAGGAGGCAAGCGACAGACCAAGCCAAAACACTTGGAGGAACTTGATCATGCCATAGGCACAACGTGTGGCAAATCATACAATTGTGATGAGGGAGATAAAAGGAATACATTCATTTCAAAAAAAAGAGAGGTCGAACCTGGTGGGGGAATGGAGAGTGAAGAGGGAATCTGAGGGGCTAAAAGGAGAGAGAAAGAGATGATTGAACGACGAAGGGACAATGACTAAGAGCTCTTTCGATACTTGGGAAAGTCGACGAGATGTGAGGAGATTGTTTCAGTGAATGTTTCTTCTCCCCTTTAAATTAAACTGAACCCCTTAATATCTTAGATTCAGTTCTTGCAATGACATAGGTGTGGTAATATATGTGCCTACATATTAGGTGAAGGAAAGCCTCGCAGCAAGCCTCATCACACCAACCGAGAATCCAAGAAATAGTAAGTATAATTAACCCTTAAATCCAAAATCTACAATAGTGTATGTGCATTTAAATTCCAACATTTTGATTATATCTATTGCAAAGATATGTAGACAATTTATTAGTGTGTGATTGTAGAAATTTTATGAACATAATGTAGATAGAATTAGATTTACACAAATAGTACTCGGATGAAAGAATGCTGGCAGGAAATTAGTAGGTGACTAGGGTGGGGGAGTTACGAGGGTTTCAAAGAGAACTGAGAAGTAAGATGGGTCGGACCAAACCCAAACTGTTATTGAGCCGAGCCCAATCCCATTAATGGACCAAGTCCATAAGCCCAAAGGAATCATAAAATCAGTAATGGATAAAATCTAAAATATGATTAGATTACTAAATAGTTGGGCTACTAAGTAATGAGCCAAAACAATATATTTATAAAATATTGGATTTGAACTTATACTTGGGTTAACAGAAGTTAAATAGTTGTGAAATAAGGCCAATATAAGTGACTGGAGAATAAATAGACCATGAACCCAAAAGGAGATAAAATTATAAAGTAATTTAATGACAAAGAATATAGTGATAGGCCAGCCTATATGCTATTAGGTGGATTCTGGAGCCGAAGTAGGATAAGTATAGTGTAGACAAATATGTAAATTAAGAAAAAGAATAAAATGGGCCAAACATGGAAATGGGCTATAGGGAGACATTGAAAAATTCAGAGAAAAGAAAGATAAAGTGTATAAAAACTTAAATTAAAAGTAATATAAATTATGCAAACACTGCATATGAAATTTAAAATATTATTTAAAATAAAAATCACATGCCTATAATTAACTTTACTATTAAGTACATGGTGAAAGTAAAACAACAAAATCATGTGATAGAAGTAAAAATGAATGAATGTAGTTAGAAAATATATATATATAAATATGTACATAATAAATGTTAATGGGATAATCTAAACAAGTTTATCATAAATTAAATGATAAGTACGAAAACTAGAGAACTTATTAAAGATATTTATAAAGGAGCTAATTGGGAGATATACATAATACAACAATTATAAACGTTATAAGAGTTATGACACCAATAAAAATTGTTGAGAGAAAATTTTAGGACTAACCATATGAAATTATAAATATTAAATTATGATAATAAATTTTTGAAGCAACGAAAAAGGTAAGAGTAGGTAAAAGCATGGACTTAAACGTAATTGATCAGTGTAACTTGTCAAGCCTTTAAAACCCTTTGATTTTATATCAAGGAGGTGCTGGTGCATGTGTGGTTGGGATTCAATCAAAGTAACAATGAATCTTGTCATGTGGGCTAACCATAATATTATATCACATTGTCATTAGGTCCTTATTGAACATATCATATTGGGCCCACTTTGATAGTAAGGGATCTTTATTGCTCTCATTAATAGAGATTAAAATGACATCATACAATATAATCTCCAAGTTTAAGTGTATGTGAGTTAAATGTACTATGATTGTGATTGCGATAAGTGAATTTTATTGTATCATAGTGCACCGTATTGTAAAAATGATTATATTATAATTGTAATTATGATAAGTGAACTGTGTTATACTATATTGTATCGTACCATAAAATGATCGTATTATAATTGTGATTGTGATAAGTAAATCGTATTGTATCGTACTATATTGTATCGTAAATATGAT
This sequence comes from Carica papaya, assembly GCF_054855325.1. Taxonomy (NCBI): domain Eukaryota; kingdom Viridiplantae; phylum Streptophyta; class Magnoliopsida; order Brassicales; family Caricaceae; genus Carica; species Carica papaya. Next base: position 19,395,363 of record NC_142317.1, read on the forward strand.
CATGTTTTAATTATATGTATAATAACTAAATCGTATTGAATCGTACCATATTACACCATAAGTAATATGAAGTATTTGAATAAAAAAATTATTTTATGTTTGTATAAATGATTGTATTAGTCATTATAGATTGTGAGGAGGATACCCAGTGAGATTGAAAACATTTAAATAGTATTGTTAACAAGAATCACTTAGAACAAAAGACTAGACATGTTACAAGAAAAAATAATAGATAAACAAATTGAATGAGTATAAATAGTCGTATCCTAAGAATTTTCTAATAATATAAAAGTTGGATGGTATTGGGAAGAGATGTAAAGGAGTTTCCATGCATCTCTTTCAACTTTCTAGATTTGAGTTTATAATTATTTTTACTGAGCACTTGTAACTCACTCCAATTTATTATTGTAGAACCTCAGAACCAGGAGCTGAACCAAGAGCAATCAGAATGGTAAAGAGTAGGAAATGAAGTACAGGGGCTATGATGACTTCTATTTATATTGATTCAGTATTTCCAAACTCTAAATTTCTATTTGATATTTCCATACTAGTGAACTCTTGTTACATTGTTAATGTTTTTTAAAGTTTTATTTAGCACGCAAGGGATGATACTACTAAGGGAAATGATGTTTTCTCTATCCGTATGATTAAGATTTTACATGAGTGAAAATGAAAGGACGCTTGGGACTTTATTGTGAGTTCAAGTTGTTACAATTTAGATCCTTGAATCTCTATATTACTAATTTTTGGGTTTAAATTTTGTTTTAGATTTTTCTCGGATTTATTTATCAATAAATTTGGTATAGTTAAATTTGATTGCTTAAAATTAAATTTTTTTCACATAATAGTTCACAAATTAATTTAAAAAATTGACATTGAAGCCGAAAAATTTTATATTTACTAATTTTGTAAATACTCGGAACTTAAAAAAAAATAAAGTCATAAATTAAATGTGGAAGTGAAATAATAGAGTTTAGGGTTTACATTCCTTACACAATAATTTAGAATGCCCAATAGGGCTATAGGAATGTCCCTTCTAAAAGAACAAACAAAAATTAAAGAAATATACAAAAGGCAATATACTGAGCATTCTAGGATGACCTTCACTGACTTTTAAAGGAAGTTCGGGTGGTGAACTATTCACAACCCTTTTATTGATCGAGATCTAGGTCTTTGTTCTCTTGACCTAAAATAGTTAATAAAAGGGTGAGCTACACTAGTCCAGTAAGAATGTCACACTACTCACTGATACAGAAAATGAAGGTTGGTAAAAATTATAAAAATAACCAATGGAGCTCTTGATTTAAGTAAATTTATTTATCATAAGAAAAACTATTTATTGCATATATTTACCGTTGTGAGATTTCCAAAATTGACATATAAAGACAATAACTAAAATAACATTCTAATCTCATATTCAAGTGAGTAAGAATAGCAACTTTTCTTTTTTATTTGCCTACTAGTATCCTTGGGAGTCCAAAGGGATATCCCACTATGTATGAACCAATATCCAATATTATTAACTAACTGACCATTCCCATACCCCTTCCGGTATGAGTGTAAAAAATACCATCCCTCAATACCCCATCTGGTATGAGGGTGAATCGGGCCGTCCCCATACCCCGTCCGGTATGAACGCCAAAAATACCATTCCTCGATACCCCGTCCGGTATGAAGCAATATTCACGGTAGGGTTCTCTATGTACCTAATCCGTTCACCATCTCTTACGATATCCAGTAAGATAACCATTCATTAATTCACATAACCGAGCAACTTTCCGTTTGCATATTAATTTTTAATTTCATAAATTGACTGAAAATTAAGTAAGACAAGCATTAAATATACATCAGGGAAGCACAACAGAATCATTTAACAATTCGAGTATATTCTCATGTATTTAAAGCTGTAAAAGTAAACAATCAGTTACACAAAAAAAACAAATAAATAACTAACTGGTTCTGGCTCCATTACTAACCTGTAATTATTCTCAAAATTTTTTAAATTATACAAATACCATATTATTGATTATTAAGCTTCAATTACATAACAGAGAATAAGGTGAGAGATTCTTACCCGAATCGGTATCCGAAACACTGAACTCTCTACTGCAACTACTGGAGGTCCTGAATTTTCTAAATTTTCCTACATAGATTAAAACACGCTTCATGTACCTAAAAATACCACAAAAATTTAAAATCGGTTAAAATCCTTTTCAGGCAAATTTTGGGTTCCGGTACGCGGCATTGCCATGCTCCGGCGATGGCACCACTGCCCGCAGTGGCAGTTTGCCTCAGTCATGTCGTTTTTTGCCAGTTTTAACTTATTTCGGCTGGTTTTATACCCATCCCTGCAAGAAAATATGTTAGGGAGTTTCAATTAGCTGAAAAAATAAAAAAAAACGAAAACCTACCGGTGGTGAAATTTTTCGGTACAGCGGCTCCGCTGGCTCATCTTCGTGGCTGAGCATTTTTCTTCGGTCAACCTATAGAAAACAAAACGGTGAATACAACGGTAGAAAAATTGCATGAAATAGGAAACGGGAAGGGGCTCATCGGAAGAGGTTGTGGGTTTTGCCCGCAACGGCTCCGCCTGACTTTGCTCGTAATTTTCGATTCATCCGCCATTTTTTTTGCTCTGATTTCGTCACGGGGATGCTCGAAATTAAATTTCAAGTAGATAAGAGATTTTTACCTTTTTTGGTGGTCGGGGGTGGCTCTAGTGCGGCAGTGGTCAACGGTCGGCGGTCGACTCCCGTCCCCGGTGACTGGTTCTTCTTCTCCAGCGGAAGGCTGGAGGCTAGGATTTGAATTCAGTGTGATGCAAAATATTTATACTCGTCTCGCGTTAATCTAGTCCATTCATCGTGTTTGATCTCGACCATCCAATCGCGTTTAAAGAGAAAACAAATCTGGACCGTCCATCGTGTTTGATTGCGACCGTTTGATCACACCTGAGGACGGAACAGATTCGGATTGTCCACGTGCGCGGGAACATTTCTGGGTTGTTCAATCATGGGGCACGCGAATCGCCAGCGTGGCCTCCCGCGTGGCATCGAGTCAGCATGCCTTGCCACGCGGCATGTTTCGGTTCATCGAGACTGCTGATTGGACGGTCCTACGTGGCAAAATTTTTTTAATTGCGTTCTAGACCCCAGTTTCTGATTTTTCTTTCAAAAACACTATCCGAACCCAAATTTTCACCCTTTTTTTAAAAAATTATTTTCAATTTCATCATCAACCTATTTTTTTTTTATAATTTCACATTAAATTAAAATTTATTAATTTTAAAAATAGATTCTTATACATATTTAGAATGTTAAAATTAATTCCGGACTAAATTCTGAACCCGGGTATTACAAATTTTAATATTTTAAAATTTTCTAATATTTTTTATTTTCCTAAATCTTTGTCTAATTTTTATTATTAAACTTAATCGACCTAAATTTGTGAGGTGTTACTATAATATATACGTTTAATTTGTTTAGAATATGTTGTATATTGATTGTCGTAGTTAGATAAAATTTTAGTGCCAAATGTTTATATATATATATATATATGCACCGAAGTAGTATCGATTGTCTAACAAAAAATTCAACTAAAATTATCTCCTTAAAAATTATATTATTGGTTGTCTAATTTTAATTTTTTTGTATCTCAATTTTGTTAATTTTTTATAAAGTTTTTGTCTGTCGTGATTCTATTATCTATTTAAGTAAAAATTTTGTTAAAACTAAAGTTGCAAAATTTAGTTGCACTAATTGTCTAATAAACTTAAACTTTTGCCTTATAAAAATATATATGTATTTAAAAAATTTACTAACTGCATAATCCAAAACTATATCTTGAGAGGACAAATTAAAGTACATATAAAAGTTTATTCAATTAAAACCAACACTATTACAGATAATATAGCAAGAACTATAAAAGTTTGACACGGCAAACTTTGATATATAAATTATAATCTTATAATTTATTATAGTCAACACACTGTAAGTATACAAGTTATATATATATATATATGTATATAAGTGATAGTATGGAAGCCATGACCTCATCAATATTTAACAGGATAGCATGAGTTTGAATAAAGTCCACATACTCCATAGGGGTTTCTAGTGCCTCTTCTGATTCTTATAAATCCTTTCTCACCCCATCCTGTACCCCATGAGTTCTTTATGAGTATGTAATTTGGTCCATACCCAACTGCTGTTACTGCATGATCTACTCTGTTTCCGCATGGCCCCTCAAATATTCCCTATCACATTAAAAAAATTGAATTGTTTAATCCCTATCAACTATTTATATAATTTCTATTCGCTAATTAATTATTTAATTTTTTTAATTACCCCTCTATACAATTGGAAAGCTCTTCCAGCTGATTCAAGGACGACGCTCACAGGTTGGTATGCAATTGCTTGTATGAGAGCCCCTTCGTTATATTGTGGCACTTGTCTAACCCCATCGATTTTTGCTGCAATCGGACCTTTCTGTAATAAAAAAATCAATAAAAAAAAAAGAATTAAACAAAGAAATGGAATTCTTCTGAATGATTTTTTTATTAACAAAATTTTAGACTAAATAAAATACTGTGTGTTAATTATAAAGTAAATATCATATGCTTGTTAAATTGAGGTGTTTGTAAAATTATATAATCTTAGAAGATCTAATATTGACGGTATTCAATGTTCATAGAGAAATGAGTGCACATCCATGATATTAATATTATATATATAATGTAGATATACCTGACTTGAGCGACAATAACGTTGCACTCCCTCGTATGGGTAAACATTTCTATAGTGAATACCATATCGAGTTACTAATTGAAGTGCACTCGAAGGGAAACCTCCTCTACATCCGTAGCTACCTCTATCGCAGTCAAGCAGTTCTTGCTCTGAGTATTCATTCAAATACCCTGTTCTAATTTTAATTATTCCCTCTATAGTTGCAACAGCTGAAAATGTCCAGCAACTACCTGTATTATTTTAAATAAAAATTTACGTATTTTATTATGATAAAATAATCAGTCAAATAAAATATTTAATTAATATATATATACACACACACATAGAAGATATGTCAATTAATACATAAATATAAAATATTTAATTAAAATAACAAAGTCATACCACAAGATCCCTGTTGTTTTACAGGAGTGACAGCTCCTTTTTGTCTCCAATCAACATATTCGGGAATATTTACAGCACCTTCATTAAGCACTTCATCATAAGACAGTTCAGCTGCTGTATAATTTGGAGCAATAGAACCAATATACTTTTCTTTAAATTCATTGTTGCTTAAATCAGCAAATACGTTTAATCCAAGCCAGTAACTGTTATTTTTTTTGTTTGTCTCATCAATATATTTAAGATTGTCTTTAAAAATTTCAAATCTGTAAATTTTCTCATCAATATTCTTGTAAATTTTATTGTATTTCAACATCCATGATTCAAAAAGTTGAATAAATCTCTCAGTAGATATTAAGTTATCTTGAGAATAATTCACAATAGAAAAATCACCAGATGACAAGTTCATATGAACAAAAAGACATATTGCAACGAAAAGCAACTTTGAAATTAAACATATCATAGCCATTATGACACTAGTTATATTTTTTAGTTCTCAAGGGTGAGAATGGATGAAGAGAAATGGGAGAATCGTATTGGTTTATATACTAGCTAGCTTGTGTTTTCAATCAACTTTTTTCATTTTTTATTTTCTTCTCATTCACGCATCTTGCACCGGTAGTTAGTTTTCTTACAAACTTGCTAATTAAACAGTCTTAGTTTTGGTAAATTATTTAACTATGCAATTAGTAAAATTTTAACAACAAATTAATTTCATTAATAAAATTACAAGGCATAAATTTTTTAATAATATATCAATTTTAATCTCAGTAGATAGTATTTTTAATTAGTTATATTATTAAATCTCAAGAGAAATTAATTTTAGTAAAAAAACAATTATCAAACTGAATTTGTTCCATGTGTATGCATAAGATATAACTATAGAATAGTTTTATGCAATTATTTAGTATGAATAAAAATTGCATAGAAATCAAATGATTTCGCATAAAAGTATTAAAAAACGTATTAAAAGTCGATTAAAAAAATAAGTTGGTGTCTCATAATCAACATGTTTATTAAAATGAAGAACATTTTAGAAGTTCCAGTTATATTTTCATAGTTTATCATGTCTTAATGTAAAAGATATGCAAGAAAGAAACTTTGGGTGGAGTAATATATACTTAAGAGTTTATGTAGTGCAAAATTCTAATATGTAGTTAACTGAAAAACAAGTTATATTTTTATTTAAAAAATGTGAACAGATAACTATTATATACATATATATTCACATTAATTTGATTTTTATTTTTATAAATTATTTACAGTTAACTAAAAAATAATTCTATTTTTATATTTAAAAAATTTTAATAGATAATTTTTATATATCGTATTACCTTATTTTTATATTTAAAAATTTTGTAGTGCATAATATATAGTCAACTAAATATTAAATTTTATTTTTATATTTAGAAAATTTAAAAAATAACTATTATATTTATCAAATTAAATAGAAATGATCTCAAGAAAAAAAAAATGAGGAATTGACATGTCACTTTTACTTTTACCTTTTTATATATTAGATTTATACTATTTGCTACACACAAAATTTAATTTTAAAATTTTATAATTTATTAAAAATAATATAAATTCTATTTTACTGCAAAACAAAAATATATTTTATAAGAAGCTCATAATTATATAAAAAAAGTAAGTGCGTCAACTAAAAATCAATTACATAACAATATTATCACATTAATTTTATTTTTATATTTAAAAGTTATTTAGTATACAATAATTTGTAGTAAGCTAAACATTAAGTTTCATTATTTAATTTAAAACTTTAAATATTATATATGTTATCTACATAGATAACTATTATCTATATTTTCACATAGTTTAATTTTAATATATTTAAACATTATTTAGTACATAATGTTTTGTCAACTAAAAATTAAATTCTATTTTTATATTTAAAAGATTTAAATGAATAACTGTATTATCACCACACTAACTATTATACATTATTATATTAATTTTGTTTAACCATTTAAAATTATTTAGTACATAATTTATAATCAACTAAAAAAATAAATTGCATTTGTGTGTTAAAAAAATTATATAGATATTTGGCATATAGACTATCATATTTTGAATATAAAATTACTTTTAAAAAATGATGTATTAACATATGCCAATTTTCGGTTCTTTAATTAAATAGATATATAATTTTCACATGCGTCAAAAGCAAAAGGAAAACAATGTGATAAATTATGACATGCGGAAAAAGCAAATTACCAATTTCCCAGAGTAACTATTATTAGTGTGAAAATCAATAACCATAATATATAGTCTTCAAATTCAAAGAACTGTTTTGATTTTGAATAAGCAAGTTATTATTATATTTACATTATTAAGGCACGCGTACAATCATACATTTACATTGTTGTATATTTGGACAAAAACAATAAGAGACCTTTATTGTAATTATATCAATTATTTATTAATGTTAAAATTTATATTCAAATTGGAAATTATTTTGTAACGGCCCCGGAATTTAAATGAAGATGTATGTATTAAAAATTTTAAATGTGGAAGTGTAATAAAAATTTTGATTAACATTCTTTACACAATAACAAAAAACGTATTCAAAACATGAAAGAATAAACTAATTAAAAGAGATACTTGAAATAAAAACTATAAAAAGAACTATAAAGTCTTTAGGTGTCTGACTCGCTGTCTTCCTGCGGAACGGGCTCGGGAACCCCGTCTTCCTGATTTGAAATGGTTAAGTAGGGAATGAGTTACACTAGCCCAGTAAGGACATCACACTATCTCACTGCCACCGGAGTAAAGGTCGGTAGAAAACAAAAACGACAAATGGAGCATAATTTATAACAAACTCATTTATTAACATAAAAACTTTTACTGTCCACTTATCTCGGTGAGATTCATGAAAATAACATATGAAAACAATAATATTATAACCATCATAAAATCATATCGACTTTGTAATAGAACACATGTCATACTTTTGCACTTCAATAATCAGACAACAAATTTTCTCTTTTACCAGCCTACTAGTATCCATGAGAATCCATAGGCGGTCCCCGCTACACGTGAACCATTAACATTAATAACCTGATTCCAGGGCCGTCCCCATACCCCGTCCGGTATGGGTGCCAAAACCATAAACCTCAATACCCTATCTGGTATGAGGGTGAAACGGGTCGTCCCCATACGCCGTCCGGTATGGGCGCAAAAACACATAAGGTCTCTATACCCCGTCCGGTATAAGAGACCACGTTCCCGGTAGGGTTCCCTACAGACCCGGTCTGTCCACCATCTCCCAAGATATCTAGTCAGGCTGTCCACATTATCCATTTATCAATTCACATAACCTTTTTACCATTTTCTTTGGTCTCAATCATCCAATCATACACAAACATATAAACCAGTAATCGACACCAAATTAAACAACACGGTATCGGGTTCACCATAATACAAACTATAATAAAAGAAATCATGATTCATGCATACGAGACCATAAAATAAATACATCAAATATCATACTACATTTAATACTGAAAAATAGATCAAACAACAACCGACCAACAATGTATCAGATTCGGGCTCCATTGGCAACCTCAATCAATTATACATATCTATAAAGTCACAAAATACTGTTTAATTATTTATTAAGCTTTAATGTCGTGATAGGAGGTAGGGTGAGAGATACTTACTTGTTTCGGGGTCTGAAATTGGCTCTACAGTGTGGTTACGGGCTGTCCCTAAATTCTCTGAATTTTTTTCGAGAAACTGAAACGCACTACCGGTACCTGCACGTGTCCCAAAAAAATTCCAAATCAGACTTAGGGCCCCTTTCGGCCAATATCAGAATTTCGGCACAGCGGCTCCGCCGTGCTCCGGCGTCGGTGCTACCGCCTACGACGGCGATCCGCCGTGCTCCGGCGACGGTGCCGCCGCCTGCGTCGGCGATCCGCTTCGGGTTGGCCATTTTTGGCCGAATTCGGCCAAACTTGCATTGGTCCCTACGATAAAACAACCCTAGGGCCCTCGGTGGGCCAAAAAATTACGAAAAACCAAGACTTACCGGTGACGGTGCTCTCCGGTGCGGCGGCTTCTCCGGCACAAGTTGCGTTTTGATGTTTTGCTCGGGTCAACATGTAGAGAAAAAGACGGTGATCACAGTGGTATAAAAATTACATCAAACGGAGATCGGGAAGGGCCTCATCGGAGGCAAAAACAGAGAGAAGCCGCGGCGGCGCCGCTAGACTTCGGCGGTGTTTTCTGGCCGATTAGCCGGTGGTTTGGCTCCGATTTGGCCATAGGCGGATTCAGCATCGAAAAACGAGCCAAGGAGAGAAAAATTACCTCATTTGGCGGTCGGAAAATTTTCCGGTGTGGTGGCGGGTGGCGGCGGCCGGCTCTTTCGGCGTCTGGCTCTTCTTCTCCGGCGAGGCACTGGCAGCTAGGGTTTGTGGTCGGGTGTGGGTGAGGTTATTTATACCTTTCCCCTTTTAATCTCAACAGTCCATCAAGATTTAATATGGACCGTTCGATCGCGATTTATTTGGGATTAAATCTAGGCCGTCCATCGCGATGCGATCTGGGCCGTCCGTGCGCACATTTGATCTGGGCCGTCCGTGCGCGCGGGAACGGATCTGGGCCGTCCGATCGCGCGCACGTGGATCGCCCACGTGGCCCCGTCCCGCGTCAGCGTTCCTTGCCACGCGGTGTGTCCTGGTTGGCCGGGGCTGCTGACGTGGAACAACTTTTTTAAATTGCGTTTTGACATCCGGTTTCCGATTTTCTTTTCAAAAATACCCCCATAATCTAAATTTTCACTCATTTTTCTCAAAACCAATTTCAATTAAATCCAAAAATAATTTGACCCTATTTTATCATTATCATTATTTTTATTTTCATTTAATTAAATTAAATTAAATTAAACCCTTATAAATTAAATATATACAAAATTAAACTAAAATTCTAATATAAATTAAAATAAATTAAAAAATAAAAGTAATAATTTTTTTGGGTGTTACATATTTAATCAAAAGTTCTACTAACTTTCAATTCAAAATCTACCAAAATTAAATTTACTTAATTAATCTTTTTCAAAAATTAATCTCTTTTATCAAAGTTTTAATAACTAATTTAATTAAAATTTTAATTATTTATTTAATTATTTTTTATAATATTAAAACAAATGTATTACAATTAAATTGATTCTTTAATAAGAAACAATATTTCCTCTTTAGGTAATTTAAAAAGAAACTAATAGATAGACAATTATTATTTATATTTTTATATTGACTTACTTTAATAATTTTAATCATTATTTAATATCTAATTTATAGTTAAAGAAAAATAAATTCTGTTTTTATATTTAGAAGATTAAATAGATAACACATTATATATATCATCACATTACATAGATATAAATATACAAATAGAAACAAGTTCCGACTAACTAAAACTTCTACTAACTTCCAATTTAAAATCTACCAAAATTAAATTTTCTTAATTAATCTTTTTCAAAAAATTAAACTCTTTTATTAAACTTTTAATAATTAATTTAATTAACTATTTAATTATTTTTTATAGCATTAAAATAAATGTATTAAAATTAATAGACTCTTTAATAAGAAACTATAGTTTGTGTTTAGGTAATTTAAAAAGAGATAAATAGATAGATAACTATTATTTATATTTTCAAATTGTTTTTATAACGGCCCCGGAAATTAAAAGGAAATGTATAAATTTATTCTAAGTACGGAAGTGAAATAAAATAGATTATGATTAATATCCCTTACACAATAACCAAAACGAATTAAACGTATGAAATAATAAACTAACTAATGAAATTACTATGAATGAATGGTATAAGGAAAACTAATAAATTCTTTGGCTTCTATTCGCCGTCTTCCTACAGAACAGGCTCGGGAACCAAGTCCTCCTGATCTGAAATGGTTAAGTAAGAAATGAGCTACACTAACCCAGTAAAGACATCACGCTATCTCATTGTCACAGAAGTAAAGGTTGGTAGAAAACAAACGACCAATGAAGCATAATTTATAACAAACTCATTTATCAATAATAAAAACTTTTACTGTCCACTTACCTTAGTGAGATTCATGAAAACAACTTATGAGAAACAATAACATCATAGACATCGTAAGATCATGCACACTCTGTAACATAACACATATCATACTTTTGTATTTCAATCATCAGGCAACAAATTTTCTCTTTTATCAGCCTACTAGTATCTATGGGGATCCATAGGGGGCTCCTGCTACACGTGAACCATTCAGATTAATAACTTAATTCCAGGGCCGTCCCCATATCCCGTCCGGTATGGGCGCCAAAACCATAAACCTCAATACCCCGTCCGGTATGAGGGTGAAACAGGCCGTCCCCATACCCCGTCTGGTATGGGCGCCAAAATACATAAAGTCTCCATACCCCGTCCGATATGAGAGACCATGTTCCCAGTAGGGTTTCCTATGGACATGGTCCGTCCACCATCTCCCAGGATATCTAGTGAGGCTATCGACATTATCCATTTATCAATTCACATACCTTTTTTATTTTTTCTTAATCTCAATTATCCAATCAAATATAAATACGTAAACCAGTAATGGACACCAAACAAGGCAACACAACATCGGGTTCACAATAATTCAAACCATAATAAATAAAATCGTGATTCATGCATACGAAATCATAGAATAAACACATCAGGCACCATACTGCATTCAAAACTGCAAAATAAATCAAACAAAACCTGACCCAAAAATACATCAGATTCGGGCTCCATTAGCAGTCTTAATTAATTATATGTATCTATTAATTTATAAAATACCGTTTTATCATTTATTAAGCTTTAACGTCATGATAGAAAATAGGGTGAGGGATCCTTACTTGTTTCGGAGTTTAAAATCGTGTTCTTACTGCGCCTATGGGCAGTCCCTAGACTCCTTGAATTTTTTTTTTGGAAACTGAAACACACTTTCAGTACCTGTACATGTCCCCAAAAAATCCCAAATCAGACCCAGGGCCCTTTTGGCCAATTTTAAAATTCCGGCACGGCGGCTCCGCCGTGCTCTGGCGACGGTGCCGCCGCCAACGGTGGTGATCCGCCTTAGGTTGGCCATTTTCGGCCGAATTCGGCCAAACTTGCATTGGTTCCTGTGATAAAACACCCCTAAGGCCCTCGGTGGGCCAAAAAAATTCAAAAAATTGAGACTTACCGGCGATAAAACTCTCGGGTGCGACGGCTCCTCCGGCGCGAATTGCGATTTGGTATTTTGCTTCGGTCAACCTGTAGAGAAAAGGACGGTGGTCACAGTGGTATAAAAATTACATCAAACGGGAACCGGGAAGGGCCTCATCGGAGGCAAAAACTGAGGAAACCTGCGGGTACACCGCTGGACTTCGGTGGTATTTTTCGGCCAATTGGCCAGTGGTTTGGCTCCGATTTGGCCACAGGGAGGTTTAGCATAGAAAAACGAGCCAAAGAGAGAAATTTTACCTCGTTTGGTGGCCTAAAAATCCTCCAGTGTGGTGGCGGGTGGCGGCGGCCGGTTCCTTCGGTGGCTGGGTCATCTTCTCCGGCGAGGGTTCTAGCGGCTAGGGTTTGGGGTTGGGTGTGGATGCGATTATTTATAACCTTTCTCTTTTAATATGAGCCGTCCATCATGATTTAATCTGGGCCGTCCGATCGCAATTAAATTAGAAATAAATCTAGGCCGTCCATGCGCACTTTTGATACGTCTAAGCTAAATTCTCATATCTTTTTTCACCAAGAGATTTTTACATGAAATTATTAAATATCAACAACTGATCTAAACCAATAGCAACAAAATTTAAATTTTTTTGAAATAATACCTTTTAATTTATAATTACCTCTGCAGAATAAGTTTGAGTTTCAAAGTAAAAAATAAAAAGTTAGGTCTAGATTTTGACCTACTGTAGTTCCCTCAACTGACGGAACTTAATAATCATGAAATATTTTTTTTTACCTAAAAACATAATAGGCACGTTTAGATTTAACTCAACTTAATCACAGCATCACCACTAACATAAAAAAAGTTAGAGTTTAAATTTATTTTCCATGAAAAAGGAATACTTATTACAACCTGCGGAGAATTTATTGGTATTGATTTTTAGAAGCTTTCATCCACCCAATCTGCGAACAAAAGAAAACATAATTACTTTATAATATTGTTATTGAAAGAGACGAAAATATATAAAATACTAATAGTGAAAAATTAAATATTGAAGTTAAATTTTATAAATTAAATTAAGGATAATAATTACTTTAGTTAAGTTATAGTAATTAAAGAAAAATATAAATCTTATTTTATTCTTAATTAATTTAAAATCGAATTGAATTAGTTAAAAAGAAACTGTATTTGTTACAATAGTAAAGTATTAGAGAATAATATTCTCCATTTACTAGAAGGACTCGAATTAAAAGATTAAAGAGTTAAAAAAATAAATAAGAATCGAATTAAATAAGTTGTAAGAAGCAAGAGTACCGTAATTTAAAAGATTGCGTTTGCGCTTGCGAGGGGTGGTGCTTGCTTCCAACTGCATCACCATACATACCCCATTTAGTGAAGAAGAATAATAATAATAATAAATAGTTTAAAATAAAATTCTACAATTTTTAATATTTTAAAAAAATAGTTTTACTTTTTATTAAAACATAAACTTTACATATTCAGTAAAATTTAAACTCGTAAATCTTAAGTAAAATATAAAAATTTTAATCACTACCACTGTAGCGCCCGGAAAGGGGCCGAAAAAAAAAAAAAAAAAAAAAAAAAGCCACGTCGGCAGCCACGTCACCAGGCCCAGTCAGCAGTCCCGGCCAACCGGGACCTGCCACGTGGCAAGACCACGTCGTTCCGAAACGGGCCACGTTGGCGATCTGCGTAGGCGCGATCGGATGGCCCAGATTTAATCGCACGGACGACCCAGATTTAATCAAAAACGGACGGCCCAGATTAAAACAAAATGGAAGGCTGAGATCAAAAGGCAAAGGGTTATAAATAGAACCCCCACACCAGACCACAAACCCTAGCCGCCTGCCGCTCGCTGGAGAAGACGAACCAGAAGCCGGCCGCCGCCACCCGCCGCCGCACCGGAGGGATTTCCGACCGCCGATCGAGGTAAATTTCATACCCCCGACTCGTTTTTCCACGCTGATTTCCCCAGTGGCCAAATCGGAGCCAAAATCCCGGCCTAACGGCCGGAAAACACGGCCGAAAGCCAGAGGCGCCGTCGCGTCCCTTCTCAGTTTTTGCCTCCGATGAGGCCCTTCCCGTCCTCCGTTTAATGCAATTTTTATATCACCGTGATCACCATTCTTTTCTCTACAGGTTGATTGGAGCCGAATCACCAAAACACGAACTTCACCGGAGATCCACCGCACCCGAGAGCACCGCCGCCGGTAAGCTTCGGTTTTTCGTAAATTTTCGGCCCCCCGAGGGCCGTAGGGTTGTTTTATCGCAGGAACTAATGCGAGTGTGGCCGAATTCGGCCAGAAACGGCCAACCCGAGGCAAACCACCGCCGCAAGCGGCGACGCCGTCGCCGGAGTTGCGATTTGGGCCGAAAGGGGCCCTGGGCCAAATTTGGGATTTTTTTGGAACACGTGCAGGTACCAGTAGTGCGTTTCAGTTCCCCGAGAAAAATTCAGAGAAAATTAGGGACAACCTGTAGGCGCACTGTGAAGCCATGTTCGGACCCCGAAACGAGTAAGGACCCCTCACCCTATTTCCTATCACGATTTTAAAGTTCAATAAATGATAAAACGGTATTTCATGAATCAACGAATGTGTGAAATTGCTTAAGGTCGCTAATGGAGCCCGAGTCTAGTGTGTTTGTCGGTTAACTGTTATTTGGCCTGTTTACAGTTTTAAATGCAGTATGAGATTTGATGTTTTCATTTTATAGTTTCGTGTGCATATTCTACTGTTTTATTGATTATGGATTGAATGACCGGGATATTGATGCTGTATGTTGTCTGTTTGGCATAAATTATCGTTTTGCTTGTTTGTATGTGATTGATAATGCTGACTGAGGGAAAAGGAGAATGAAAGATTATGTAAATGGAAATTGTATAATGTGGTCAGCCTGACTAGATATCCTGAGAGATGGTGGACGGACCGGGTCCGTAGGGAACCCTACCGGGATTGTGGTCTCCCATACCGGACGGGGTGTGGAGATCTTATGTGTTTTGGCACCCATATCGGACGGGGTATGGGGACGGCCCGTTTCACCCTCATACCGGACGGGGTAATGAGGTCTATGTTTTGGCGCCCATACCGGACGGGGTATGGGGACGGCCCGTTTCACCCTCATACCGGACGGGGTAATGAGGTCTATGGTTTGGCGCCCATACCGGACGGGGTATGGGGACGGCCCTGGAATATGATTTCAAGTGTTAAGGGTTAACGGGTAGCGGGACCCCTATGGATCCCCATGGATACTAGTGGGCTGGTAAATGAGGAAAATATGTTGTGTAACGATTAAAATACGAAAAGCTTGATAGGTATTATGTTATACAGTTCATATATATGTTTTCATGATGATGATGATGTTATTGCTTTCGTATATTGTTTTATGAATTTCACCGAGGTAAGTGAATGGTAAAGGTTTTACTATTAATAAAAGGATTTGTTGTAAATTATGCTCCATTGGTCTTTTTGTGTTTTCTACCTACCTTTACCTCCGTGACGGTGAGATATCGTGATGTCCTTACTGGGCTAGTGTAGCTCATTCCTTATTTAATCATTTCAGATCAAGAGGACATCGTTCCCGAGCCGGTTCCGCAGGAGAACGACGAAAGGGACGCCTAAAGACTCCATAGTCACATTCGTAGTTTTTACTTTCAAGTTTCTCCTTTAGGTAGTTTAATCTTTTATATTTTGTGAGCACGTTTTTGGTTTTAGTGTAAGGGATGTTAATCAAATTTTGTCTTCGCTTCCGCATTTGATATTTATAATATACATTCCATTATAAATTTCCGGGGCTGCTACAACCACATTGTTGTAATTCATTATAATTGTTAATAGCTACAATTATGAGCCGGCAAAATAGATTTTTAATTAAATAAAACTCATACTTTATAAGTCAGCAAATTTAAATTTAATTAAAATCTTTATGAAATCCATAAGGGAAAAAGATATATATGAAAATAAAATTTTACAAAATCTGTAAAATAAAATATTACCTCAAGAAGGATGTTTATTTTTTCCTTCATAAGTAAGAAGTCATTTTTGATTGCATCCAATGCCGCTATGCACCTTTGTTCAAAAAAAAAATTTAAAAATAAAAAAAATAACTCAATCAAGAGATATATTAGTATTATCTTAAAAAAGAAATAAGTACAAAATTTATTTACTACATGAATATACTAATTAATTTATGATGTCAATTATGTATGAAATCCTTCCCTTCCTTACTCTTTTCATCATATGCCTTGATGAATTCCTCACATTTCAATGCCATTTGACAAGTGTCAAGGCTGCAATTAATATCAATTAATTATTTTTTAAAATAAAAAATGTGTAAATCTACTGATTAAGTGATATACATCAATCATAATACAATAGAAATAATCTCCAAGTAAGAATACACACAAAAGTGCAGTTTGACTCGAGATTAATTAGGTGATATACACTAATTGTAGTACAATATAAGTAACTTTCAAATGATGACACACACGAAAGTACAATTTGACTTGAACTTATGATCTCTTATAAAAGAAGAAATACATCAACTATTCAACTAATAAAATAATTAATTAAGTACACACGTATACCAAACAAATATATATGTATCTTGCTAATAGATATTTGGTTAATTAAATTATTAATTATTTATCTATTGGGTGAACATCTATGTACTTTTATCCTGATCTATAAGAGTATGAATTCAATCAGATTATACATCTCATGACATATCATTGAGTGGATCACATCGAGGAGTTGCGTGCTTCGATCCATCCTATTCGAAAAGATTAGAGAAGAGAAAAATGGTTTTGCCAAGAGAAAAGGAGATTGTTTTTTTTTTCCAAATCTATAATGCTCATCACAGTCCCCATCAATCATCTCTTATTATTTATTAAAGCATCAGTTCTGCTCGTCAATCGTCAAATACTTTATTTTAAACAGTAAATGATGTCATTTTATTTATTCATTTGTATGAGATTAAATAATTCGTTCAAGTTAAGTTCTATTTTGTTATTTCATTGACCTACAAAATTAGTCGTATTTCTTACTAATATGGTATTAGTTTATACAATGTAAGTTAATACAATAACATTCATTACAACATTTACTTAAAAAAAAATCATTATCCATTAACTGTAAAAACCATTTTGCTCAAGCAAGTCAACAAAAAACTTAGGTTCATGAATAACTATATATCTTTCAATCGTCCGTACTACATTTCTAGCTAAGTTATATACTATTCGATTAAACTTTTAAATCTAACTAAGAGGAAAAGAAACAAAATGCAGAATGAAAGCTTAAATATCCTCAAGTAACAACCCAAACTTTATAAAAATATTCATCAAGTATAAAATTTGTACCTGGTACCTTTAAAAATCGTCCTATTGCAGCCAAAAATTAGACAATAGATGATATAATTTTAGTAGTTGATTCAGACTATCATAAAAGTTGAAATGTTGCTAGGTAATATGCAATAAATAGAGGAACTCATGTGTCCATTTCGTGCCCACCCTATCTATTTCTTTACTTGAAAAAAATATGTTGTTGAACTTTTATATCAATAAAAAAGAATACAAAAAAGAATTAACAATAAAATAGTTCATCTTTTTCTTAAAACCTAAAGAAAATGTTATCTACTTTTTTACAAGATACCAAAGCTTTTATTTATGCATTGGTTGCATTTCATTGTTGTCCCCATCAATCGCCACTCATTATTCAATAAAGTGTAAGTTCTCACAATTGGTCATCAAATACTATATTTTAAACAATAAATATACATAATTTGATTCACTTATTTATTATAATATTAAATAATTCATTTAAATTAGGTTCTATTTTATTATGTAATTGAACTATAAATTTAGTAGTATCTGTTTTTAATTCTAAATCAACTTTACAATGGAAGTCAATACAATAGCATCCAATATAACATTATTTTTTTAAAGATAAAATCATTATTATTTAACAACAAAAACCATCATGCTCAAGTAAGTGAAGTAAAAACTGAGGAGGTTCATGAATCATTATCCATCTTTCCTTACTCATCTCTAACTAAGCCATGTGTTATTTTTATTATACTTTTGAATCCAACTAAAAAAGGAAACAAAATGCAAAATGAAAGCTTAAACATCCTCAAGTAATAACCTAAACTCAGAGAAATATTCATCAAGTATAAAATTTGAACTTGGTAAAAAATTTGCCGTATAACAAAGTAAAACAAAATCTATACTAGACTAAATGGATAAAACCTGTGTAAAAAGGAGAAGGTCACAAATCTTTTAAAAAAATAAATATATGAATAAATTTAAATAAGTTCAAAATATATGAAATTGAGTTTGATAAGTTAAGCGAATAGCTTGTTGAAAATTTTAGTACTTTAATCTATTTAATATATTTAAGAATATGTTTAATATACTATTAAAATATAATTATTTCTTGTAATATTACCTGGATTAGTAAAAATATATAATATATATAATTTATTAATATATAAATAGGTTCATGACCTTGTAAACCAAATTCCTTCATATTTGAATTTGGCTCTTATACTTTAACATTTTATAACCATATTAAAATATGAAAAAAAGATTTTATTAATTAATAAAGATTAAAATGAATATGGTATCTATATATACATATATATATATATTTATGAATAAATATGATAGAATCAAGAAGGTGCAAAGGGGAAAGGTTAGAAACTTCAAAGAAGATACTTATAATTGAGAATTATATAAATATATAATGTGTGTGTGTCTACAAATATATATATATATATAACCTTCTCAATTTATCAATATATATATGTGTGTGTGTGTATATAGATATTGTTTGTATGTATATCACGATACTAATTGCGTTGAATATCATAATAATAAATTAAAATTAATGATTGTATAATCATATAATATATTTTTATAGATATAGATAATTAATGTTGTTGTATGTACGTATGGAGCAGTAGCTTCGTTGAAGTGTTTATTTGGTTGCCTTTGATGGAGGATGTTAAGATCGTCGTCGAGACAAAACTTAGTGAGTAAACACAACCACCGATCACAAATGAATTTCATACTTATTGGTACCACATATGATTTATGCCACATATGATTGCTCATACACCATCATATATATGAATTATATGTTTATATATATATATATATATACACGTGTCAAGGCATCTGATGAAATGAGTAAGGAAGGGTAAACTTTCATATATAATTGACGATGTCATAAATCAAATCAATTAGTAAATGAATTTCATACTTATTTTTTATTTTACATATTATTTATATATTTCATTACTGAGTTTTTTTAAAAAAAATTTAATTTTTTTTTTAAAAGGTGGCATAGGCAATGAATGAAACCAAACATATGAATTCTCAGTAATGAAGGAAAAAATAAAAATCCTTCTTGAGGTAATATTTTATTTTATATATTTTATAAGATTTATTTCCATATATATTTTTTTCTCTTACAGATTTTGTAAAAATTTTAATTGAATTTAAATTTACAGATTTATACAGTATAAAATATTCTACATTTTTAATTAATGTTAAACTTATAAATTTTGAATAGAACATAAGAGTTTTAACTACTATTATATTGTTATAATTCCTTATAATTATCAATGCCTATAATTATGCAGTAGACAAAACAGATTTTCAATGAAGTAAAACTCATGCTGTATAAGTATGCACATTTAAATTCAGTTAAAATTTTCACAAAGTCCAAAAGAAAAAAGATAGCCATGAAAATAAAATTTTACAGTATATATAAAATAAAATATTACCTTAAGAAGGATTTTCATTTTTTCCTTCACTAATGAGAATTCATGTTTGCATCTAACTCTTCCATGCACTTTTTATTTAAAAAAAGAAATTAAAAAAAAACTCAGTAAAGAGACATATTAATAATATCTGCAATAAAAAATAAGTATAAAATTTATTTACTACATGAATATATAAAAACTGTTAATTGATTTATGACGTCAACTGTGTCTGCAATAAAAAATAAGTATAAAATTCATTTACTACATGAATATATAAAAACTGTTAATTGATTTATGACGTCAATTGTATATAAAAGCTTACACTTCCTTACTCTTTTTATCAAATGCCTTGACGAATTCCTCACATTTCAATACTATTTGACAAGTGCAAAGGCTGCAGTTAATATCAGCTAATTATTTATTAAAAAACAAAAATTGGGTACATCTATTAGTTAAGTTATATGCACCAATCATAACACAATACAAATAATCTCCAAGTAAGAATATACATAAAAATACAGTTTGACTCGAGATTAGTCAAGTGATATACACTAATTATAATACAATACAAATAACGTTCAAATGATGATACACATAAAAATACAATCTTACTCGAACTTATAATCTTTTGTAAAAGAAGAAACATATAAACTATTAAACTAATTATTTAATTAATTAAGTATACACATACATAGTTAATTAAATTAATAATTATTTATCTTTTGGGAAGATATCTAAGTATTTTTATCCTTATCTATAAGAGTATGAGTTCAAATCAGACTATACATCTCATGATATATCATTTAACTATTAAAATGTACGAATTTTTACTAGCAAAAATTGTACTTGAGAATTTTTATTATTAAATATATATTATAATATCAATAATAACACACATAAATACTCCAAATTAAAGAGTTTTGAGCTGTGATGATTAGTATTACTTATATACCTTGAGGAGGCTCCTTTAATCTTGATGCAAAGTGCATAAATCTTAGAAAAATCCGTATAAGATAGTTTGTCCTTGCAAATTAAGAGAAGAAGACCAAATAACTAAAGCCCATCAATTAATCAAATATGGTTAATAACTACTCAAATCTATATCAAGATATATATTATGTACACATGCAAAGCTTTATCTATGTTTGATAAGGTGATTTCAGATTCAGCCATGAAGGTGGAAAGCAAATCATAGAATAATTAGGACCGCAACTAGAATCTCCTTTCATTTCATACGTTGCTATAAGAAAGTGATCTACCATATCCTTTAACAAAAATCGAATGCAAATCAATCAACGACATTGATATATATACATGATCGGTCAACAAATAAGAGAAAAATAGATCAATTGTTAAGCACTAAACCTCTCGTTCCATCGAGTGGATCATGTAGAGGAGTTATGTGCTTTGATCCTCCTATTTGAAATGATTGGATAAGAGCTGTAACAATCTATACCTCCATAGGGAGTTGGGGTACCGTAAGAACTTATATTCCTAGTGCGAAAAATACAATAAACTGCTATCTTCAAATAAAAATAAGTATATCCAAGCGTAGTGTTCACATCCCTTGCTTGTGAGGGTTAAACATTACATCTATCTACAATCAAGAAAACATCTAATTAAAGTTTATGTAATTCATCCTTTCCTACATGTGCATCATAGAGACACTGCCTCTCCTCACCTAGATCGTCTCCTAGAGTTTTTTTGTTTTGTTGTTAATCCTATTCCTACTTCCAAACAACATCACTTTCACCCTCACAAGGAATATTGTCTATGCTCACCTAGATTTGCCTCCCAAAATTTTATATTTATTTATTTTTTAATTCTTTTCTAGTTCGTTTCCCTATCTCTGCTCACCAATACCACCATTTCCCAAATAGACATCAAGAGAATTAAATACAAAAGATAACAAAATAATAATTCGCAAACAGACAACAGATTCAGACCACTATTTCCCTCTTTTTTTTATTTCCTATCCCTCTCTTGTTCCCATCCTTTCAATTTTCCTCCTATGTTTCTAGCATATCTCCTCTGTCCTCTCTTCATAGCTGTCCACACAATAATTCCATCATTTTGTCCGATCTTCTATTTATCCTTAGATCTCACTCTCCATTTTTTTGTTTTTACTCTTGGTTCTAATATGATTTCAAGAAAATTTTCCTATTCCTAGATCAACTCATTTCTTCCCAAAAATATCTTAAAGAATTTAGAAGATAAATTCTACTTAAGTGGTGAGAGTCAAATTTCACTTACCTTTGTTCTCAATGACGACATTAATATGATTGACAGATTCCTCCCTAGTTCTACTCCCGATTCCACCGCTAGCTGATTAATCTAATTGAAGAAATCACACAAAAACTTCCTCTCAATTTACCCTAGCTGCGAATTTTTTTCCTCTCCCTCTTCTCTTGTAGCCCGATGTCCTCTTTTAAAGTGAAGGAAGAACAATTAGAACCGATGAGGATGGCAACAAAATCCCTAAATTAAATAAAGATTATAAAATAGTTTTTTATAATTGAGGCATAATCAATATTTTTACTTTAATAATTAATGTAGAAATTAATAACATCTTCTTAAATATAATTATATATTTACTTTTTGAAAAGTAGATTTTTATATCTTTAATTGCTTAAGTAGTAATCAAATTTTTAAATTTTAAAGACCAATGAAGAAAAGAAATCTCTGAACTTTGACTTCTAATAAGCATTCAATTCTCTAAATTTATATATTCTTTAAGTCTAATCTAATAATAGGTTTTTTATAGATAACATAATGAAAATAATATTAAAACTCTAAAATATTTGATTACATAAGTTCAAAATAATGAAAATAAGATTTTTATCTCTTTAATTTTTAAATTTTAAAGACTAATGTAGAAAGAAATCTATAAATTTTGACTTCTAGTAAGTATTAAATTCTTTATATTTAGAAATTTTTACGTATAATCTTGTAATAATTCTTTTGAAGATTACATACTTTAGAATGAAAAATAATGTTAAAACTCTAAAATATTTAATTACATAAGTTTAAAAGTAGATTATGACACTTCTGTTTTTTTTTCTTTCTTGATGCTTTTGGCTTTTCTTTCATTCTTTCTTTAATGCTATGATTTATATTTATGATGCAATATTAAGATGGAAAACAATAAGATACTTTTTTTTTTATATAAAATTAGCTATATTATTTTCCTCACCACAATATAATTTCTTCATAATCTTATCCTCACATTTGTTATTGTGTTATGATGCGATCAATTTTAGATGATCTAAAAATATAAGAAGAGTTAGAAAATAATTGGGAGAAAGAGGAGGAAAAAAATAAGGAAATGAAATAGGAAAACAAGAGTTAGACTGGAGGCATTATAGAGGTAAGTTCTCTTTTTTTTTCCTAATGCATAACGCACAACTAGGTAGCAATTATAAAATAGATTCATTATAAGAAGTCATATTCCTCCAATGATTCCTCAGTTTCAGACCGCGAACTAACTCAAATTACATATTTGACTTTCTATGAAATTACCTCTTTAACCTATAAAACGAAAAAACATAAAAGTGCAATCTAAATTAAATATGTCTAAAAGTATATAAGTGTACTTACATTAAGCAATATTAAATCTATGTTGTTCACTTGATTCTATTTTAAATTTTTGTGTAATTACTAGTAATCCTTTACATGTTGAATTAGTTATATATTCATTAATTTTATTTTTGAACCACTTATATTTTTAGCATGAATTCATTGAATGAAATTTTGTTTCATAATCCTTCATATATAGGAAGATCAATTAGAATTCAGTTCTGAAAAAGCATAAATAAGAGAGTTTAAATATTAAAATTGTGATATATTGTTAATTTATAAAACATGGGAGAAATGTAGCAATTAAATTTCTTAAGAAAATGATGAAGCTTGTTTAGAAATTAAAGCAAATGAGATAATGAGATACATATACAAATATTTTAACTTCTAATACTATATTATATTATATCTATTTTTACAATATAGTTTTTCAATGAGTAGTGTAATTTGACCCACAACCTAAAATTTCTATGTAATTTCTTCATTTACAAATTAAAAATATATACATATATATGAGGTTAATTTCTATTGTTGTTATAAATATATATATATACATTTTTTTTATATTTTTTGTAGTACAGTTTGAGAGAAGGATTGTGGCTAATGCTAGAACCAGATGAAGCAAACGTTGTTGAATGCTATATGTTTAGTTTCCTTTATGAGCTGATGCTAAGAACTAAAAAATTACAAGTCTGTAGTAACGCAAAAATATGTAATGAATAAAAATATGAGTTTGCAAGAATATCTTATCATCACTCTCTAATCACTCTCTCATACAATGTTTTACATGCCAGTTGAATGTTTTCAATTGATCTGGAACCAACCGAGGAAATGTGTTAAAAAGTTCTATTGCCAAGCATTAATTTAGATGGCATGGGGATGATTCACGAGATAGAAAAATACCATAACCAATCTAAAGTGATTTACAAGATACAGAAAATATCATAATCGAATAATAGAGTTAAAATAATGTAAGGGTATTCTCGATTTACAGTGAACTCTTTAAAAGAAAGCCTTTCACTCCTATAGTACTATATATATGATATAAAGTCTGTAAATAGGAAACAATTTGTTTAATCTCCAATCCAAGAAGATGTTTTGAGCTAATGCTAATCCTAAATCAACATATCATCTTTATATTAAGATCCTATGATAACCGAATCAATGCTCAAAAGCTTTAACCCCTAAATAAAACGAAAAATAAACCATTGTTATCATCACCATTACACATTTATGAGCCACAAATTGAAGTTACCTATCCTTGTGTGAAAGTAGCTTCGGAATCTTATATTATTTTATAAAACATCAACAAGGTGCCATATCCTATTAGATTCAAGCATGACAACTCAGGAAACTTATACCTAAATATAACTTCTACAAAGGATTCTTTGGAGCAATGAACCAAACATTAGCAGCAAAGAGAATATTAAACTAACCTACCATAGCAGAGTTGGCCAAAAACCACCATTGTGGTAAGACCAAGGCTTGTATTAGAAGGAATGCAGTGAGAAATGTTGAAGATAATAGGCACATTTAGATTTAGCTCAATTTAATCACGACATCACCATCAACATAAAAAAAAAGTTAGAGTTTAAATATGTTTTCCATGAAAAAGAAATACTTATTGCAACCTGCAAAGAATTTATTGGTATTGATTTTTAGAAGCTTTCATCCACCCCGTCTGCCCAACAAAAGAAAACATAAGTACTTTATAATATTGTTATTGAAAGAGATGAAAATAGATAAAATACTAATAGTGAAAAATTAAATATTGAAGTTAACTTTTATAAATTAAATAAAGGATGATAATTACTTTAGTTAAATTATAGTAATTAAAGAAAAATATAAATCTTATTTTATTCTTCATTAATTTAAAATTGATCTGAATTAGTTAAAAAGAAACTGTATTTGTTATAATAGAAAAATACTCGAGAGTAATATTCTCCATTTACTAGAACTATTCAAATTAAAAGATTAAGGAATTAAAAAAAAAATCAAATTAATTAAGTTGTAAGAAGCAAGAGTACCTTAATTTAAAGGAGTGCGTTTGTACTTGCGAAGGTTGATGCTAGCTTTCAACTACATCACCATACATATCCCATTCAGTGAATAATAATAATAATAATTATTATTATAATAAAGATTTTAAAATCAAAATCTACAATATTTAGTATTTAAAAAAAAAGAGTTATACTTTTTATTAAAATATAAACTTTACATCTTCAGTGAAACTTAAACTCGTAAATATTAAATAAAACACAAAAAATTTAACTACTACCATATTGTTATAGTTCATTATAATTATTAATAGTTATAATTATGAGCCGGCAGAATAGATTTTCAATATATATGAAAATAAAATTTTGCAAAATATGTAAAATAAAATATTACCTTAAGAAGGATGTTTATTTTTTCCTTCATAAGTAAGAAGTCATTTTTTATTTGGATCCTCTGCCACTATGCACCTTTATTGAAAAAAAAAATTTCAAAAAAAAAAAAACTCAATAAAGAAATATATTAATAATATCTAAAATAAAAAATAAGTATGAAATTTATTTACTACATGAATATGTAAAGACTGCTAATTGATTTATTACGTCAATTATGTATGAAAGCTTACCCTTCCTTACTCTTTTCATTAGATACCTTGATGAATTCCTCACATTTCAGTGTCATTTGACAAGCACCAAGGCTGCAATTAATATCAGCTATTTTTTTTTAAAGTAAAAATTGTGTAAATCTATTGATTAAGTGTTATATATGAATCATAACGCAATATAAATAATCTCTAAGTAAGAATACACACAAAAGTGCAATTTTACTCGAGATTAATTAGGTGATATACATTAATTGCAGTACAATAGAAGTAACTTTCAAATGATGGCACATGAAAGTACAATCTGACTCGAACTTATGATCTCTTGTAAAAGAATAAATGCATCAACTGTTCAACTAATTAAAAAATTAATTAAGGATACACATATACCAAACACACACATATATATATCCTACTAATAGATATTTGGTTAATTAAATTATTAATTACTTATCTATTGGGTGTATATCTATGTATTTTTATCCTTATCTATAATAGTATGAATTTAAATTAGATTATACATCTCCTGACATATAATTTATTGATTAAACTATATAAATTTTTACTAATAAAACTTGTACTTGAGAATTTTTATTATTAAATATATATTATAAGATCAATAATAACACATATAAATACCCAAAATTAAAGAATTTTGTTCTGTGATGATTAGTATTAATTATATACCTTGAGGAGGCTCCTTTAATCTTGAAGCAAAGTTCACAAATTCTTGAAAAATCTGTACCAGATACTTTGTCTATGCAAATTAAGAGAAGAAAACCAAATAATCAAAACCCATTAACTACTCAAACGTGGTTAATAACTACTCAGATCTATATCGAGATATATTTTATCTATATTTACAAAGCTTTAGTCAAGTTTGATAAGGTGATTTCAAATTCAACTACGAAGGTGGTGTGCAGATCAGAGAAATAATTAGGATCTCAACCAAGTACTCCTTTCATTTCATATGCTATTCATAAAAAGTGATCTACCATACCCTTTAAAAAAATCAAATGCAAATCAATCAATGATATCGATATATACTTGATCGATAAACAGATATGAAAAAAATAGATAAAATGTTAAGCACTAAACCTCTTGTTGCATCTAGTGGATCTTGTCAAAGAGTTGCATGCTTCGATCCACCCTATTCGAAATTATTAGAGAAGAGAAAAATGGTTTTGTCGAGAGATGAGAGATTTTTTTTTTGAATCTGCAATGCTCACCGAAATGGCAGAGAGTTATAATGAGTTTAAGTATTTATAATAAATTGCTAATAATCTAGGTCATTTCTAGTGATTGATATTTAGGTTATCAATATTTTATGCATTAATAAACTTACATATTTTTGTATTTTGTGTTCCGAGTTTGGATTAATCTTGGTAACAGTTTTATGAGAAAAAATATTTTCTTTTTTAAAAAATAAGAGTTTAATTTAATCCATTTATAATATTGTATAAACAACAAAATTGGGTTTTATCCAAATAAATTACTTCAACTGATAAAAGACATTATATTGGCATCTTTGAGAATGGTTAATTGCTGCTAAAAATTAGACAATAGATGATAAAATTTTACCACCAGATTTATATTGTCACTAAAATTCAAAATGCCACAAAGTAAATTTGCAGCAAATAGAGGAAGCCATGTATCAATATCATGCATAACCTGTCCATTTCTTTATTTGAAAAAAAAAACATTATTTAACTTTTATATTGATAAAAAGAAGTACAAAAGAAATCAAAAATAAAATTGTTTATCTTTATGTTCTAAAACCTAAAGAAAATACAATCTCCTTTGTTGCAAGACGCTAAAACTTATGTTAGTTGCATCTAATTGAAATCATCACTATCACCTCTCGTTATTCATTGAAGTATTAGTTTTCCTTATCAGTCATTAAATATTATATTTTAAAAAGTAAATTTACATTACATAATTCACTCATTTGTATGAGATTAAATTATTTATTCAAGTTAAGTCATATCTTATTATTTGACTGAAGTACAAATTTAGCCGTATTTCTTTCTAGTACTGTATAAGTCAGTAAACAATGTAAGTTACTACAATAACATCCAATACAACATACACTTTTTCCTTTTTCAAAAAATCATGGATAAAAACCATTCTGCTTAAGCAAGTGAACAAAAAATTGAGACTCATGGACAACTATTTATCTTTCAAAAGTCTTTGCTACATCTCTAGCTATGTTATATACTATCCAATTACACTTTTAGATCCAACTAAGAAAAAGAGAAACAAAATGTGGAATGAAAGTTGCTTTTAAATCCAACTAAAAATTAAACAATAAATGACATAAATTTAACGGGTGATAGAGGTTGTCATTAAAAGTCAAAATGTCGCTATGTAAATAAATATACAGCAAATAGAGGAACCCACTTGTCCATTTCATGCACAATCTATCCATTTCTTTGGAAAAAAATTATATAACTTTTATATTGGTAAAATAAATACATAAGAAGTTGGAAATAAAATAGTTCATCTTCATATACTCAAACCTAAAGAAAATTTGATCTCTTCTATTATAAGACATCAAAGCTTCTATCTTTGTATTAGTTGCATCTCATTGCAGTCGCCATCAATCTCCTCTCCTTTTTTATTAATGCATCAATTCTCCTGATCAATTGTCAAAACACTATATTTTTAACAGTAAATGTACATCATTTAATTCATTCATTTGTATGAGATTAAATAATTCATTCAAGTTAAGTTCTACTTTGTTATTTCATTAACCTACAAAATTAGACGTATTTCTTTATAGTACGATATTAGTTAATGTATTGTAAGTCAATACAATAACAACGATTACAACATTTACTTTTTTTTTAAGAAAATTTCATGATCCATAAATAGTAAAAGCCATTTTTGTAAAACCTTGTCTCGAGAGAAACAACCTCAACCCACCTACTTCTTAGAATCAGGAAGAGCCAAAACGATGTCATTTTGGGAAACCCCAAAAACGACGCCATTTTGACATGAAGGAAGGAAAAATACAGGCATGTGAAATGACGTCGTTTTGAGAGCATTAAAACGACGCTGTTTTGGTGACAAAAAAAGAAAAACAAAATTAGGGCAAATAGAGGCGTGTACATCTCTGGCCATCGAAGAAGAAGAGGAAGAAGAGGCATGTACGCCTCTTCCTTCCATCGAAGAAAGAGGAGGAAGCTGCATGGGCTCTCCTCTCTCTGACTATAAAAATAGTGAGAGAGCGAGCCATGGAGAGGAGAGATCCTGTGTGTGAGGAGAAAGAGAGTCGTATGTAGAGAGAGAAAATAAATCGAAGAAGAAGACCAGTGTGCAGTAAAAAGGGTCATCTGCTGCGCAGAACTATATGCCAGATCTGAGAGACTGGTCCATCTGCACTGAAAATAGGAAGCCAAAAAATAAATGGTGCAATAGTGTGTAGTGGTAATCAAGTTCAATGTACTTAGTGCATAAAGGATAGGATTTGCATATAACACCAATATTGTCGCACCATAAGGTTGATTTATTAGGGGAAGGAAATCCAAGTTCACACATCAAACTCTGAAGCCATAGGAGCTCATTAGTAATAATTTTGTATTTGCTTTCAGTGGAAGGACGAGCTATTATCGGTTATTTCTTTGCAACCCATGATATAAGATTTTTTCCAAGATAAATTGCATATCCACATGTAGAACGTCAATCATCCGGGCACCAACCCCAATCACTGTCATTGAAGTAGTGGAAATCAAGGGATGTGTCACGAGAGTGAAGTAAACCAAGGGAGGCTGTGTACTTGAGATACCACAGTACTCATTTAACAGCTTTTCAATGTATATCTGTTGCAGCATGCATAAACTAGCATAATTTATTAATTGAGTAGCTAATGTCTAGCCTGGTGATGGTTGCATACCGTAGGGCCCCAACTACCTGACAATACATAGAGCCATCCAAAAGTAGAGTACACATAGATTAAGATAATATAAGAGAACTAGTCATTGGTGTTGGACATGGTTTTACATGTTCAAGGCCTGTTCTTAAGAGGAGATCATGTATATATTTTGTTTGAGCAAGGAGCAGGCCATTATGCTTATAGTTAACTTCAATACCCAATAAGTAATATAGTCGTCCAAGATCGCGTACAGGAAATTCAGACTTGAAGGATGAAATGATGCAGAAAATGAGATTAGAATTTTTTCGGTGATAACTAAGTCATCAACATATGCTAGGAGAAGAAAAAGTTTATCAGTGCTATGATGATAGATGAACAACGACGTATCTTGGAGACATAAAAGCCAACCGAGATTAAGAACTAACTCAGCCTGGTAAACCATGCCTGTAGGGCTTGCTTCAAACCGTAGAGTGACTTCTGTAATTTACAAACATAAGAAGGATAAGCAGTAGTTTTAAAACCAAAGGTTGCTCGATATAAATTTGATCTTCTAAGGTACCATAGATAAAGGAATTTAAGACATCCAGTTGTTGAATGTCCCATTTGAGAGCAGAGGCAAGAGATAACAGAACTCTGATGGTGGAAGCTTATACAACAAGACTGAATGTGTCCTTGTAGTTAAAGCTAGGTTGCTGGGAGAAGCCTTGGGCGACCAACCAGGCCTTGTAGCAATCAATACTACCATCAGATTTTCTTTTAATGCGAAACTTCCATTTCCTTCCAATGACATGTTTGTTGGTGGGTCTGGGTACTAGTGACCAAGTGTTGGTAAACTGCAATACATCAAACTTAGACTTCATGGAAACTTTCCATTCTATGTGATGAGAGGCCTGTTTATAAGTTGGAGGCTCAATCTAAAGATAATTTAGTTTAGGAGAGTGTTTGGAAAGGTAGGGGATATGTTTACGAGTCATGGTAGAAAGGCGAAGTGTCGTGGGGTGGGTGCACTGGGGAGAAGTAGGGGGATTTGTATTTGAGTTGTATTGGGTTAGATCAATTGTAAGGGGGATGGGAGGCATGGTAGTTGGCGAGGTGGAGGAATGAATCGGGAAGTAGATGTCTTGTTGGTGAGGAATGTTTGGGGGAGAGGTCAGAGGGAAGGGAGACATATGGGGGGTAAGTGCAAGGGAGTTATGTGTGTGAACTGTTAACCAAGGAGAGGAAGCATCTACAGCACTTGGGGAGGTGGAAGGAATAAAGGATGAAAAGATTTTGAATGGAAAGATTACTTTATTAAATTTAACATGGCGACATATATATAAAGGACCAAATAGAGGATCAAAATAACGGAAACCAAAATGGGAGGTGGAATTGCCTAAGTAAACACAAGGACTGGACCTATATGAAAACTTATGGATATTATATGGTCTGAGGAGAGGAAAGATGAGACACCTAAAGATTTTTAATTTTGGTAAAGAGGAGTAGAACCAAAAAGCTTGGTGAATGGGCGCTTACATGTTTGACACCATGGAGATCTGGTTTGTGCATTAAGTTTGTTTGTAACATGTTGGTGGAAACAACAGATTAAGATCTGACTCACTAGCCAACATGAATCGGCCATTATTCAAATTAATAAGTTGGTAACAAACAGATCTTATTTTTTTTACCTTCTTTTCTTGTGGTATCTCCAGTTAATCCTTTTTTTTTTTTCTTGTAGACACTATTTTATTCTGCCTTACTCTGTGCACGTGAAATGCTTGCTCCAGAAGATGGATCAGCTGATCCTCTCAGGGCACTGAATAATCACCTACTTTCTATTTCATTCCACATCAGGGAGTATTATTGGATTGATTTGCGAAAACCAAATGAGAGATTTATTGTTACAAGACTAAGGAGTACTCATGTAACGGCCCCAGAAATTTTAAAATGAAATATGTATATTAAAAAGGTCAAATGCGGAAGCGTAATAAAAATTTTGATTTAACATCCCTTACACTAAAACCAAAAAGGTGCTCAAAGTATAAAAGAGCAAACTAACTAAAAGAGAAACTCGAAAATAAAAGCTATAAATATGACTACGGAGTCTTCAGGCGTCCCCTTCGCCGTCTTCCTGCGGAACGGGCTCGGGAACAATGTCTTCCTGATCTAAAATGATTCAATAAGGAATGAGCTACACCAGCCCAGTAAAGACATCACACTATCTCACCGTCACGGAGGTAAAGGTGGGTAGAAAACACAAAAGGACCAATGGAGCATAGTTTATAACAAAACTCGTTTATTAACATAAAAACCTTTACTATCCACTTATCTCGGTGAAATTCACAAAACAATATACGAAAGCAATAACATTATCATCATCACGAAATCATAGAAACTGTATAACATAATACTTATCACGCCTTTTGCATCTCAATCATTACACAACATATTTTTCCTTATTTACTAGCCTACTAGTATCCATGGGGATCCATAGGGGTCCCGCTACCTGTGAACCCTTAACACTTGTAATCAGATTCCAGGGCTGTCCCCATACCCCGTTCGGTATGGGCGCCAAAACTATAAACCTCAATACCCCGTCCGGTATGAGGGTGAAACGGGCCGTCCCCATACCCCGTCCGGTATGGGTGCCAAAACACATAAGATCTCCATACCTCGTCCGGTATGAGAGACCACGATCCCGGTAGGGTTCCCTACGGACCTAGTCCGTCCACCATCTCCCAGGATATCTAGTCAGGCTGACCACATTATACAATTATTAATTCACATAACCTTTCATTCCCCTTTTCCTCAGTCAGCATCATCAATTCGCAAACAAACAAGCAAACCAGTAATTTATGCCAAACAAGACAACACACAACATCGGGTTCTCAGTCATTCAACCATAATCAACAAAACAGTAATATGTGCACACGAAACTATGAAATGAAAACATAAGACCTCATACTGCATTTTAAAACCGTAAAATAGGCCAAACAACAGCTAATAGAAAAACACACCAGACTCGGGCTCCATTAGCGAGTTAAAACAATTTCACACATCTGTTGATTCACAAGATACCATTTTATCATTTATTGAACTTTAATACCGTGATAGGAAGTAGGGTGAGGGGTCCTTACTCGTTTCGGGGTTCGAACACGGCTCCACAGTGCGCCTACAGGCTGTCCCTAATTTTCCCTGAATTTTTTCTGGGGAACTGAAACGCACTACTGGTACCTGCACGTGTTCCAAAAAATCCCAAATTAGACCCAGGGCCCCTTTCGGCCAATATCGCAATTCCGGCACGGCGGCTCCGTTGTGCTCCGGCGACAGCTACGCCGCTTGCGACTGTGATTCACCTCGGGTTGGCCGTTTTCGGCCGAATTTGGCCACACTTGCATTGGTCCCTGTGATAAAACAACCCTAGGGCCCTCGGGGGGCCAAAAAATTACGAAAAACTAAAGCTTACCAGCGGCGGTGCTCTCGGGTGCGGCGGCTCTCCGGCGAGGTTCGTATTTTGGTGATTCGGCTCTGATCAACTTGTAGAGAAAAGAATGGTGATCACGGTGATATAAAAATTGCATCAAACGGAGGCCGGGAAGGGCCTCATCGGAGGCAAAAATTGAGGAGGGGCGCGGCGGCGCCGCTGGGTTTCGGCCATGTTTTTCGGCCGTTTAGCCGGGATTTTGGCTCCGATTTGGCCACAGGGGAACTCAGCGTGGAAAAACAAGTTGGGGGTATGAAATTTACCTCGATCGGCGGTCGGAAAACTCCCCGGTGCGGCGGCGGGTGGCGGCGGCCGGCTCCTCCGGCGTCTGGTTCGTCTTCTCCGGCGAGGGCAGGCGGCTAGGGTTTTTGTGGTCAGGTGTGGGGGTTCTATTTATACCCTTTTGCCTTTTGATCACAGCCGTTCATTTTGATTAAATCTGGGCCGTCCGTTTTTGATTGAATCTGGGCCGTCCGTGCGCGTGCATCTGGGCCGTCCGTGCGATTGCATCTGGGCCGTCCGTGCGCGCGGGGACGCATCTGGGCCGTCCGATCGCGCGCACGCGGATCGCCCACGTGGTCCGTTCCCTGGTCGACGTGGTCTTGCCATGCAGCAGGTCCTGGTTGGCCAGGGCTGCTGACTGGGCCGCTGACGTGGTTGCTGACGTGGCACTTTTTTTTTTAAATTATAAATTAAACTAAATAAATAAAATTAATAAAAATAATGACAAAAATGCTGAAATTATTTGGGTGTTACAACTCATATGATGTAGTTAATAAATTAAACATTTACCCAGATCAAATTTCTCTTTGGTTGGTGGAATGAATGCCCAATAAAGGAGGTTATCTAATTGAAAACTTACAGCCAGCACATATGGATTTCTGATTTTTTTCTCTAGGAAACATGTTGTCTGTTGTAAGTAGTCTGGCAATAGCTGATCAGTCACATGCTATGCTGGATCTTATTAAAGTGAAATGGGCAGATTTGGTAGCAGACATGCATTCAAGTTGTGTTATCCCGCTCTTGAAGGTCAGGAGTGGCAAATAATCATTGGTAGTGATCCTAAGAACACGTAAGATATCTATTATCATATTATTTATCTATGATCTATTTCTTCATTATCTTAAAAATTTCTCACTATATTTCTTTCTTATGCAGGCCTTGGTCTTACCACAATGGTGGTTCTTGGCCAACTCTGCTATGGCAGGTTAGTTTGTTATGCTTAAATATTCTCTCTGCAGCTAATGTTTTGTTCATTGCTCCAAAGAACCTTTTGTAGCAGTTATATTTAGGTATAAGTTTCCTGAGTTGTCATGCTTGAATCCAATAGGATATGGCACCTTGTCGATGTCTTATAAAATAAAGCAATAATGAAGGAATGTTGGCAATGTTGGAGAAGAGACTTTGTTCAACGCAGACTTGCTGCAAATTTACTGCAACAGCAAAGAAAAATATAGCAGACAAGAAATGAATACAGTAGAAAAATAAAAATATTAATCAAAATATTTAATGGGTATGAATTGTTGCTAGAATTTTAAGTGCACTGGGATGATGTATTCAGCAATCAGAAATTTCTTTTAAATAAGCTTTACAACTCAACTGAAAATAGAAAAAATAGTAGAGTAATCTGCCACTAACTCAAATTCTATCATTACTAACAAAACATCAGAAATTTTAGGAGATAAATCCAAAAGTCAGTCAAATATCCAGCTGTCAATATTGAATCAATCTTCAATACTCCCCCTTGATTCAAAGTTACAAACACAAAGAAGATTTCTTAAGTAGACATGCTTGTCACGTGGGAGAGATTTTCTAAAAATGTCAGCTACTTGCTCATTAATATTGCAATATTATAATTTAATTGACTCATCTGCCACAAGATCAAGGATGAAGTGAACTCAAATATCAACAAGCTTTTTTCTCCCATGATAAACTGGATTTTTGGACATAGTAATTGGTGCTTTGTTATCACAAAAAATAGTAGTTGCTTCATTTTGCTCTTGACTAAGATCTCCCAAAATTCTTCTTAACCGTACTGCTTGACAAACTGATGTCACTGCAGCTGCATATTCTACTTCTAATGAAGACAGAGCTATTATAGCTTGTTTCTTTGAGCTCTAGG
Organism: Carica papaya; assembly: GCF_054855325.1. Taxonomy (NCBI): domain Eukaryota; kingdom Viridiplantae; phylum Streptophyta; class Magnoliopsida; order Brassicales; family Caricaceae; genus Carica; species Carica papaya. The sequence continues at coordinate 19,431,098 of NC_142317.1, forward strand.
CGATAACAGTTGATCCGAGATTGAATATGTAACTTGAAGTGCTCTTTCTATCCTCCAAGCAACTAGCCCAATCACTATCACTAAACCTAGCCAGTCTAAGATCTGATATTTTCTCATACCACAACCCATAATCAAGTGTTCCAGCAACATAAGGAATTACTCGTTTGACTTCCCTTAGATGATGCTTTGAAGGGTTGTGCATAAACCTAGAAATTACTCCAACTGAAAAAGCTATATCTGGCCTTGAATGGGTCAAGTAAATTAAGCCATCAACCAAGCTTCTAAAGTGGCTTGTATTAGCTTGTTCAGTTCCATCATCAAGCTACAACTTCTCATTCAAATTCATTGGTGTTGCTACAAATTTACAGTTAAATATGCTGAATTTTATAATTAAGTCAGTTGCATATTTTCTGTGACACAAAAATTCAATCTTCGACTTGCTTCACCTCTAACCCAAGAAAATAATTCAGCAAACCCAAATCTGACATCTCAAATTTCTTTTTCATGCACAACTTAAACTCATTAATAAGAGAAGAAAATGAACCCATATATATCGTGTCATCAATATAAAGAAAAACAATGAGGGAATCATTTTTACCTTGTGTTTTAAAGTAAAGAGTGGGTTTATCCTTACTTTTATCAAAGCCATTCTCCAAAAAATATGAATCAATTTTGCTATACCATGCCTGTGGAGCCTGCTTTAAGCCGTAAAAAGCATTCTTTAACTTATACACTTGTACTTCTTTCCCACGAACTGCAAAACCTTCAGGTTGAGAGACATACACTTCCTCATCCAGCTCTCCATTTAAGAATGCTGACTTGACATCAAATTGGTAAATAGGCAAATTTAATTGAACAGCTAAATCTATTAGAATTCTCACCATCTCAAACTGTGCAACTGGAGAAAATGTATTATCATAATCCACACCTTGCTGTTGCGCATAGCCTTTCACCATAAGTCATGCCTTGTGTTTTTGTATGATGCCATCTGCTTGAAATTTTGTTCTAAACACCCATTTCACTCCAATAGCTTTCTTGTCTTTCAGTAGATTCACCAAATCCCATGTTTCATTTTTAGATCGTATCCTTTTTATATTGTTCAAAGCCTAATTTTTTAATCTGGCATGTCCCACAACCATGTCAAATTGACACACGACCATGTCTTCCTCAAATTTACGTTAATTTCCATCTTTTATCCCAGACACAAGGCCATGTCCCTTTCATCGAGCGAAACAAAAATGTTGCCTTCTTAACACATGGTCGTGTGTTAACCCAGTATAGGACACACGACCATGTCTTTTAGGAACATGGTCGTGTCTCACTCCTCCTTTGAAACAAAAATACTGGCGATGTAACACACAGCCGTGTGTTATGACCATCTCTCCCACATCTTCATATTTAACCCTTTTTCGCTCAAATCTTATTCCAACCCGCTCTAATTTGCTTCTAAGGCCCAAAATCATTCCAGAAAAGTGTTAAAGACAATCCAACAGCATATATGGCAAAAATCAATCAAAATCAACTCAAATAAAATAGAAAAATATCTATAAAATTTAATTATATCAGCTCCCCCATACTTGAGGTTTTGCTTGTCCTCAAGCAATCTTAAATCCATTCCACAGCAAAACCATTAATGAAATCCTTCTCATCAAGACTATATTACCTTAAGATAACACAAACTAATATTTATAAAGGCACAATCATCTATAGAAGACAATTCAACAACTTCATAATATAGACCCCATCCAGTCTAATCTTATTCTTAGAAATTAAGTATCCAAAACATTCTATGAGTCATTTAATCATTCATAATATCAAAACTTTATAATCTAAAACATAATCTAGCTCAGTTGGCAAAAGAGTAGACATAAATGCAACTTTACTTTATTTTTTTTTTAAAGTACCTTAGTAGTTGTTTGGAATGTTAATCAACCTTTTTACACGACTGCAGACATTGGTGATGCCAGCCCCCAGTTACTCAATTGGTCACACTTCTGAATGGCCACTAGCTCTACTCATAATCAACATTTTACTTTTCGAGCTACATCAATCCACTAAGGAGTAAGCCCTCCCTATCAAAGGCAGTTGCGTTCATAGGGCTCAAAATTGAGGCATCTAGTTAAGCTAGCATAGAGCCAAACCGCTAAGCTACGCTCCTTGGTGGTGTAAAATTGAGTGATCAGCGGAGTAGTTTTTTTTTTTACTAGCTTTATTCATAATCACAATTTTATTTTTTGAGCTAAATCGGTCCACTAAGGAGTAAGCTCTCCCTACCAAAGGCAATTGCATTCCCAGGACTCAAATTGGAGACCTCTAGTTAAGTTAGCATAGCACCGAACCACTAAGTTACGCCCTTTGGTGGTGTAAAATTGAGTGATCAATAGAGTATTTTATTATTATTACTATTTTTTTTACATATATATATATATCTAATTTTAACCAAAATATGTTTTTTTTTAATAAAAAATTATTCAGTTTAGACAAAATAATGAATTTCACGACTCAAAGGATGTAGAAGATCCTAAACTTTTAAAACTTGAATAAACCAAATCAGGTCAAATACTTTTATTGCTAAACTATTTCAACAAACAATGTTATCCTAATACATAGAGATTTACTACCATAATTATCATCATGGGTAGTCATGACGCAACAGGACACATCAAGATCAAACCATAGAACTTCATTAAGATTTAATTAAGATTTAGTTAAGATTTAGAGGATAACAACAAAGATAAAATTAGAATACCACTCCCTAACACTTAATTGCGACTATATCCTTATAGTTCGTAAAGCAAAAAAAATAAAAGGCAATGACAACAAAAGAAACACAACTTCCCTGAAATTTTGATGGAGTAGCATCCACTGTAGCCTCGGCAAAGTTTGCAAAAACAAAAAAGCCTAAAAACATACTAACACCACTAAAGGAGAACTAAGCAAGCAAGTTTGTGGTAAAGGAGAGAAGGGAACTAAAAGATATAAAAGGTAAAGATAGACTGGAAAACAAACATAAAAAAATATATAATAAAAATAAAAGTGAGACTAACTATCTGATGGTGGGTAGGATGGGGGTTGAAATCCTATATGCTGAAAGTACGCCATCATATAATGTTCAATTTACCTTTGGCATTCTTCATTTCTTTCTTGCCCCCTACTTAGCTACTCTAATCTCGCCTCTAAGATGGAACTTGAATTAGGACATACTCCTACATCGGCTTGGAGAGAGCTAGGCCCACCCCTATCCATCGGTCCCAACCACCTTGATTTCAACTTGTCTGATGGTTTCTTAGTTGATGGCTTGTCTTTTCACTAGAGTTACGAGTCCCCTCAAATATCAAGTTCTTTTGTGCATTAAATTGAGGTCTCGCTTCTAGCAAATCTATTTGCTCCTTGACTTCTTCATTCTTCATGTTACTCCTTTTTCCATTCATGAGACCTTATTTTAATGCATCTTTAAAGTAATTTTCCTAAAAATTACCTTGCACGACTGAATCAAGTGTATCAATCATGAAAAAAATATCATTTGAAGTATGTGCATATTTCATGGATTAAGACATATAAAAAGTAATTTCTTCATCAAATACCCTACAAGTCAATTTACCATCATGAACATCAATTAAATCTCTTACAGTTGCTAGAAATGGTCTTCCTAGGATAATTGGTATCTCAAAGTCCTCTTCCATATCTAAGATTAGAAAGTCTACTGGAAATATAAACTTATCAACCTTAACTAGCACATTTTCTATTATTCCAACCGAGATTTTAATAATGTATTTGTTAATTACAAAGAAATCTTAGTAGGCTTAGGTTCTCTCAATCCTAGTTTCTTGTAAGTATCATATGGCATCAAATTGTTACTAGCTCCTAAAATCACATAATGCTTTTTCAATTGAAAGATCACCTAAGTTACATGGAATAGTAAATTTACCTGGATCCTTTAATTTTTGTGGCATTTTGTTTTGTAAAATAGTTGAGCATTGTTCATCAAGCATCACCATGGTCACGTCTTCCAACTTCCTTCTTATTTGAGAGAATCTCTTTTAGGAACTTTGCATAGCTAGACATCTATTTTAAAGCTTCAACCAAAGAAATGTTAATATGTAATTGTTTAAAAATATCCAATAACTTACCAAATTACTTATTTTTTTGTTGTTGCTTCTATCTCCCCGGATATAGAATGCTGGAGTGTTCTCCACCTCGATTGGGTAGCTCATTCTCTTGATCTCTTTTTCTTTTTTCTTCTTCTTCTTTGTTTGGGTTGCTTTTATCTACTTGTGTTATCTTCCTTGTTTCTAACTCCACTATTGTTTTCCACTCCTAGACGTTATAGCATTCACATGCTCTCTTGGGTTGGTCTCTGTGTTGCTTAGCAAAGTTCTTTGATCACACTCGGAAATCAACTTTGCCAATTACCCACTTTGGTTATCTAGACTTTTGATGGAGGCTTCATTACTTTGCAGTCTAGTGTCTGTTGCTGTCATGAATTTGGCTAGCATATCCTCTATGTTTGGCCTTCATTCAATGGGGGGTGGAGCTGGTGAGGAAGCTTATCTCTGATTATTTTGGTTGCCCCATGAAAAATTAGAGTGATTTCGCCATCCAGGATTGTAAGTATTAAAATAAGGATTCCCTTGTTGAACTTCATAATTATGAACTTGTGCTGCTTTTATTATTACCATATTAATGTTGTCTATCTTCTTAGTTAAGGCCTCAATTTATGCACATAAAGCTATAGCAAGCCGATATTATTTTTTGATGAAGATCTCTCCTTCTCCCATTGGTAACTATTGATTACCATCTCCTCAATCAACTTGTAGGTAGCCTCAGGTGTCTTATTGTTTAGTGTTCCTCCAACTGCTACATCAATCATGGTCTTGATGTTGGTGGTGATAACATTGTAGAATGTCTGTACTTGAAGCCACATAGGTAGACCATGGTGAAGAACTCTCCTTTATAAATCCCTATAGCGATCCCATGACACATACAATGATTTTCCATCTTTTTGTGCAAAAGTGATGATTTCATTCATCAACCTAGCTATCTTTGAAGGTGGAAAGTACTTGGCTAAAAAACGTTGAGCCATATCCTACCAAGTAGTGATGGAACCAGCTGGTAATTAATTGAACAAAGTCTTAGATCTATCCTTCAATGAGAAAGGGAAAACTCTCAACCTAATTACATCATTGCTCACTTCATTGTGCTTGAAAATATCGTAAATTTTAAAAAAATTGTACACTTTACTAAATCATCTGGATGATAGCTTGCTTAATCTCAAAGTTATCAGCTGCTACAGCCATCCTTGTGACACTTGGTTTAATTCCAGTAAGAGATGGAATAGCATAATCCATCATTATGGGCTCTCTTCACCCTTCTGGTTCGTCAACCATTATTATTGTTCCTCTTCTCAATGAATTTCTGACACGAGATGGGAGTCGTCTACTTCTTGCTTGTGCTCTCAGTCTATGGTGAGTCCTCTCAATTTCTGGATAAAAAATCAATAGTTCTTCGCTGCTTTTGGTCATGCACTACAGAACCCCTTATAAATAGCTAGCAAAACAAAAAAAAACAAGGTAAAAGTACCAAATTAATAAAAATTAGTCAACTCTAATATTGCTAGTATTAGTTCCCGGCAACGGTGCCAAGAATTTGTTGTGTTGTGAACTCACCTAGCAAGTGCACTAGTTCAAACAAACATGTACTATAGCGGTAAATTCGGATATAGTCCCACGAGTACTAATATAACAATTACTAAAATCACAACTAATTGATATTATTTGGCCAATGACTAAGAGAATGAGTATAAACTAAAACTTAATAACAAAAAGAAGCAATGAATTAGGATTAATTAAAAATAAAGATATAATAACGATCAAGATCTTAAAATCCACCCTAAGTTCAACTATGAATCTCTTTAATTCAATTTACAACAAAAAGTTTTTCCCAATTTCATTCAATCATGTAGTAATCTCTTTCTCAAGATCAATTACCCTACCTACTTCATAATAACACAAATATCTCTATACATTAGTATGAATTAGTGCATTAACAATCAATCATCAAATATATAGACCATGACAAGTATCTCTACTCATATTCAATCTATTGTGCTAACTTGCTATTCTAATGAACAATCAATCTCTCAATCCAATCTTTCATCATAAATCAATAAATAGGTGATCAATCTATTTATGCATTAAGCCATAAGATAACACATAGGGATTAGAAAAATAGCCTTTCATAGATTGAATAAGAAAATCACAAAGTATCCCTTAGGGTTTCATCAAAGATCCAACAGAAGAGTTTAGTTACATATCCTAAAGAAAATTACAAGAATGAAATCTAAAGGAAACATGAAAAGAATAACCGATTAGAAGAAGTTCTTGATATCTGCAGCTGTCTTCTCTCTTATCCTCCTCCAGTCTACCCTTTTCTTTTTTAGATCCTCTCCTTTTATATCGTTCAAAACTTAATTTTCTAATCTAGCACGTCCCACGGCCGTTTCGAATTGACACACAGCTGTGTCTTCCTCAAAATTACGTCAATTTTTTGCTTTTAAACACTACACAGCCGTGTCTCCTAGATACACAACCGTGTCTCTTTCACCAAAAAAAAAAAAAGAAACGTTGCCTTCTTAACACATGATCATATGTCAATCCAATATAGGACACACGACCATGTCTTTCAAGAACATGGCCGTGTCTCACTCCTCAAAAATAAAAACACTTGCTCCGTAACACATAGCAGTGTCTTATGGCCATCTCTCCCACATCTTCATGTTTCAACACTTTTTTGCCCAAATTTTGTTCCAACCCACTATAATTGGCTTCTAACTCCAAAAATCATTCCTAAAAAGTGCCAAAGATAATCCAATGGTATATGTGGCAAAAATAATCAAAACCAACTCAAATAAAATAGAAATATATCTATAAAATTCAATTATATCAATTATCTTGCCACTCAAAGGGCTTACATGCTTTATATTGAGAGCAATAACCAACAAAGACTGATTTCACATATTTTTCATCAAGTTTCCTACGATTCTGTGAATCTATCAAGGAATATACAATACAACCAAAGATTTTTAAGTGGCTTAACTAAGGTCTCCTAACACTCCAAGCTTCATATGGTGTTTAATTGAGAACAACCCCTTGTAGGAGATAAATTCAATAGATAGGCAGCAACAGCAACACTTTCAGCCCAAAATTGATCAAACAGCTCCTTTACTTTCAGTAAGCTTTTTGCCATTTCAACAACCGTTTGGTTTTTACGTTCAGCCACTTCATTTTGTTTCGGTGTATGTGGTGCTATCAATTCTCCGTGCAAGCCTTGTTTTTCACAAAATTTATTGAATTCATTGGATAGAATCTCCCCTCCACTATCAATACGCAATGCTTTTATGCTTCTTCCACTTTGCTTCTCAACAAGTGTCTTGAACTTCTTAAATATCTCAAACATTTTAGATTTGAATTAGAGGAAGTAGACCCAATTCATACGGTTGTAATAATCTATAAACAAAAAAAAATACCAACTTCCATCAAAAGATTGTGCTTTTATAGGGCCACACAAATCAGCATGTACAAGTTCAAGACACTTATATGCCCTTTTAGACTTTCCTATAGGAAATGATTTTTTACATTGTTTCCCATAAATGCACCATTCGCACAAATTTAAGGACTCAATTTTAGGCAACCCAAACACCATTTCCTTTTGACTCAATAATTGTATATCTTTTTCATTCAAATGTCCACATTGTAGAAGCCACAATGTTGACTCTCTATTTTCTTTGACAACAAAAGAATGGTTTTCAACATTGGAAACCTCAAGTGGGAAAAGTTTATTAGGTTCCATTTGAATATTAACAAGAATTTGATTAGATTTTTTATCTCTAATCACACAAGACACATCATCAAACATGATAGAATATCCACTATCCACAAGCTGCCAAATGCTTAATAGATTTTGTTATAAAACAAGATTAAAATAGACGTTGTGAAGGAGTTTTGTGTTACCATGACCATTGTTTAATGCCACTATGCCTTTGCCCTAAACTTGCATTTGTTGATCATCACCAAATCTTTCTTTCACCTTGCATGACTCATCTAGCTCTTTGAATAGAGATTTGATCCTAGTCATATGGTTGAAATAGCCGCTGTCCAGAAACCATATGCAACTTGAAGTGTTGGTGCCATCTTCATAGGACATGAATAGCTTAAATCTCCTCCTCATCTTCAAAAAAATTTGTTTGTTTTTCCATTTTCCAGCAGTCTGCCTTTTACATGCCCGAATCGCTTGCAATAATAACACTAAACATTACTTTTTGTAATTTTTTTGTTTTCCAGTCATCTCCCTGGCTCAACTTACCTATTTGAACAACTTAAATGTATAATGGTGATGATAATAATGGTTTATTTTTCATTCTATTTGGAGGTTAAAGCTTTTGAGCAGGGATTCTGTAATATTCCGCCCATCACTATACTAAAATGATTCGGAAACTCTATTTATTTGGGCCTTTGACTACTTTAAACTTAATTAATTTACACTGTTTAACATTTATCGTGATTTGTTATTTTGATTGATTTTTATTTTTTAATTAATTTTAGTTTTAATTTTATTTTATTTTATGTTATTTTAAATTATTTTATTTTAACTAAATTTAAAATAACTGTAGTTACTTTTATTGGGTTTCTATCAATTATCAAATCATAACAAAATATGAGTGAATTCCACTTTATTCACTAAGGTGATCAGTAAATTCGTATTCATTCAATTACGAGATGAAACAAATTAGAAAATAATAAAAACGAATAGACTTTAAAATTTTTTATTTTAATATTACATAAAATTAATTTTCATTTCTTAAAAATTATTTTAACATTTTACAATTTAATCAAATATAAATTTACCAACGTTTAATATTTTTTAGATAAATTATTTGTACTTTCACCATTATCTATAAAAGTTGTATTTATAGTTCGAACTATAACTATACATTCTATATATTATTATTGATAAGTTGTGTTATTATTAGTGGATAAGTAATATATAATTAATAAAATGTATAAATTTATATTTTTTAATAAAAATTTGAAGAATCTCCCTTCTTTCCTGGTTCAGCCGATATACTCGTCTCTTCCTTCCTTCCCCTATCCTCGATTGTCAGGATATTTGCCTATGATTCCATCAGTTTTTTGTCCTGTTCATCCCGTAACCATCTGTTCGTCAGAGTGGGATTCCATCGGGGATTTATGCAGAGGGACGCATCCTACCACAGCTGTAGTAGTGTCGCACGAGAATGGATATGGAGTTTTCAGAAAGATTCTAAATGCCCCAATCGACTGCACAAGAAGCAGAATAAAGAAAGGCATTCATACTTAAAGATTGCGAATATTGATCCCCCACTTCTCCAGTTGAGCCTCTCTATTCTAAATAGAGGTTTTCAAACATCAATGGCCGCTTAAACCCATATACAACACCCCATCCCAGCCATAGAAGATGAACGTGTGTCATAGTCCACAAAGCCCCCCCAACAAGTTCCCAAACTACTTAGCCGTTGTTTTCAATACATAACCCCACGAGAGTGAGTGAATTTGTACCCAAAAGAGGCTCGTGTCAATGCCCACTTTCATTGGATGTTCTGCCTCCCTAAGGTGGTGCACAACTAACAAGTGGTTCTTAAAAGTCCATGGCCCTCTGTTGAGCACTCTCTAGATATCCACTTGATAGAAACATCTGTACAAGTAACGATCAAAATTGAGATCTACAATATTTACTCCTCCTATCGGCCGCCACAAGTCTGCTATTGTATTCTTCACTAGTTTAAACTTCAGAACTGCTTCCATCAAGAATCTTCCCATCAAATAGAGGTCATACTGTAGCACATCGCAAACTTTTGCGCTTAATTTGTAATTGTGAACCCCAATTTATTTGGGCTCTAAGTCCACTTAAACTCTTTAATTATTACATAGTTTTAATTTTAGTTAAATATCATAATTCGTAAATTAAATTTGTATTTTTTAATTTATTCTTAAAATCATATTTTTATTATTTTGTTGTTATAGAAAATTTTATTTTTGTCATTTTTTATTAAAAATGAATTTACAAGATAAAAGATAGAGAAAAGGTGAAAATCCCGCACGAAAACACTTGTGGGAAAGGTCCCGCCCACAGGCATTGCATGCTGTAAGCGTGTGGGCATGATGGCCAGCATATGACTTGCGCACTGTGCGCACGTCTTGTCTGCGGCGGGCATGAGACCTAGTCTTTGCGCTTGTCTTATAGCACCCATATGGGCGTGGTTCGCACACATCCCATCACACGCAGATGGGCATGACTTTGTGTGCCTTATGCGCGCATCGTCTGCGTAATAAGCCTGCACGGTCGGCCTACGCGTAATAGTCCTACATGCAGCACCTTGCACACTATAGGTCCTACGCGTGCCAGTAGGCTAGACCTACAGTGCGCGGCTTACTAGGGTAGTGTGCTGCTATCTCGGGCTATGCATGCTGCCCCCCTTGGGCACCGTGCGCCACCTTGAGCAGCATGCACCACTGGTTGGGCGGTGAGCTAATGCCATCTTGGGCGGTGTGCCATCATCACTTGGGTGACATGCCACCATTGTTTTGGTGGCATGCCTCTGTTTTTTATCCTATTGTCACGTCGCGTCCATTGGTGATCACGTCACTCCTTTTCAATTGACTTTATCTCTCCTCACTAGATCTTGCCACTTGGTGCAAATCTAATGGTCCCCATTATCTATAAATAGGGACTCCGTTCACCATTTTCTCATCACTTCCATTCCATTCTTCCATCCTCCAAGAGCTTAGAGAGAGAGGGAGTGATCTAGAGATAGAGGAGAGGAGAAGAATAAGAAAAGATCATGAAAAACTTTGAGGTTTTATAAAAAATTTAGAATTTACTTTTAAACATCCTAAAAAGCATTTCTAGTGCAAAATTATGAAGTTTGAACTTATGATTTTCATGATTGTGCTTAAATGTCTAAATAAAGTAAATTTTACTTGATAATGCATGTTTCATGATTGTATGTGAACTTAATAATTTGCATGTAATTTAAATGACATAATTCTCATAATCAATTATTGAAATGTGAAAAGGTGATTCAACATGAAATGGTATGAAACATATGTATCTGTATTGACATGCATAATTCATAAAGTGTTTCGTTAGGCTTTTTATCTATGAGGGATTTCTGTTTCTTCCTGACCTGGTCTTAAAAGATGTGAGAGGACCGCTCTCTGTGGATGACGGCATATCCTTTGACAAGAGTGGTGACGCGATATTACTGTAGGGATCACCTTTGGCAAAGTATGGCCCTGACCATAGATTACCTGATAGGACCACTGTGGTTAGCACAACCGTAGTCATAAATCGTGTCATGGTTTGGCAAGTTGCAAATGTGTTGTTAGTTTAGCAAGTCATAAATTACTGTTATAACTGAACTGGTCATTCCACATGGGTACTAGAAAATCCGTTATGCTTTCAGTAGACAGAAGTCAGAACGACTTTGTGAGGTAATAACACAAAAATCAGTGCATATCATGATTTATTTTATTTTCTCTATTCTTAGTATGATTGATTTGATTGATATGACCTTGACATTATGGATATTATGTTTTCTTTAATAAATAAATTTGTTTTCATAAATTAAGAATGAACCCTGACGTGACCTCTAATGGTAAGTATTGATGACATAGTTATTCATTTTTAAAATTTTATGATGTTATTTAAATATTATTTTTCTTACTAAGTATATGGAACTCACCCCTTCCCACGCCTCCCTCTAGATGAGGAAGATAATGAAGAACCAATCGCTGACCTACCCCTTGAAATCTATGAGGATCCTGTGGATCCACAAATCTTGAGTGGGTAACTTGTCCCGCATGCTGATGAGTCCATTCACATAGTGAAAGAAGTGGCCTTTTTTGTATTTTGATATTTTGTATTTTGTTGTCACTTTTGGCCTTAGTTATATGTGTAATTGGAACTCATATGTTTCGTAAGGGATTTGTAATAATTTACTTTGCTGCATACAATTAACTATTATGCACTCATAATCTGTTTCTATATCTGGCACCCTTATGCCTTAATTAGCATATAGGATGTCTCACATATGACTCTTGTTGTTTAGGGACAAGCTCAGTTAAGTCCTAGCCCCATCCTCCTCTTCTGTGATCGACAACGATCCCACATCATCCACCATATCCATCGGTCACCCCTAATGTGCCAATCGACAAACTATTGATAGAAACAACAAGAATTTATGTACGGTGCAAAAAGGTCTCACTGTTGGAAATAATGCCTCTTGCAACAAAATAAAGTAAATGGAGAAGAGGGTCATCTAACACTAACTTGGTACTAGACCAAGTCAATTCCTATTTACATTCTATTTACATTTGTAAGTTTCAAAACCTACCCTCTCAGTAAAGAGGGGGTGTAATTACCTTTATTATGTGGAATGAAGGAATCATCAAGGCAGATTCACTTTTTTGTTCTAACAGTTGTTTGAATAGCCATATATGCTAATCAATTATTTATTTCAAGCAAGGTAAAAATTACCTTTATGGTTCATTTGAAATGGTAATGGATATTTGGTATTTAGGTTTTGAGTTTTTTGGATCTTGCGACTTTTGTAGCAAAAGAGTGGTTGTACAGAATAATTTCGCACATGGTGTAATAGGGGCTTGTTACAGCAACTATGCTGGAAGTGAAATTATAAAACTAAATCAATTTGGGAAACAATAATGGAAGTTTGAAAATAAAGCTAGGATTAAGTACTTGACAAGCTTGAGTTAAATTGGTACCATATCTTTGTGCTTCTCAAGTGAGTTTTTGGTAGGTGTAATAAGTATATAATTCTAGTTTGGTCGATTCAGAAAATATTTAGCTATTGGAATTGTTACTCATTGTATTTTTAGTTGCTTTCGAATAGTGCAACTTCCCAGAATGATGAAGATTGTATAGTTTATAGCTTATATTTTTTGAGATAGTTCATAGCTTATATGTTTGACACCATGGAGATCTGGTTTGTGCATTAAGTTTGTTTGTAACATGTTGGCGGAAATAGCATATTATGATCTGACTCACTAGCCTTCATGAAACGACCATTATTTAAATTTATATTTTGGTAACTAAAAGATCTTTTTGTTTTATTTTCTTTTCTTTTGGTATCTCCATTTAATCCTTTTTTTTTCTTGCAGGCACTATTTTATTCTGCCTTACTCTATGCACGTGAAATGCTTGCTCCAAAATGGATCAGCTGATCTTATCCAGGTATTGAATAATTGCCTACTTGCTCTTTTATTCCACATAAGGGAGTATTACTGAATTGATTTGTGAAAATTGAATGAGATTTATCTTTACAAGACTGAAGAGTACACATATGATGTAGTTAATAAGTTCAACATTTACCCAGATCAAATTTCTCCTTAGTTGGTGGAATGGATGCCTTATAAAAGAGGTTACCCAATCGGAAACTTATAGGCAGGACATATGGATTTCTAATTTCTTTCTCTAGGAAACATGTGGTTTATTGTATGCAGTCTGGCAACAGTTGATAAGTCATGCCATATTAGATCTTATTGAAGCAAAATGGGCAGATTTGGTAGCAGACATGCCATTCAAGATACGTTATCCTGCTCTTGAAGGTCAACAGTGACAAATAATCACAGGTAGTGATCCTAAGAACACGTAAGATATTTGCTCTTGTATTATTTATTTATGATCTATTTCTTCATTATCTTCAACATTTGTCACTATATTTCCTTCTTATGCATGCCTTGGTCTTACCACAATGGTGGTTCTTGGACAACTCTACTATGGTAGGTTAGTTTGTTATGATTAAATATTCTCTCTGCTTCTAATGTTTTGTTCATTGCTCTAAAGAACCCTGTGTAGAAGTTGTATTTAGGTATAAGTTTCCTAAGTTGTCATGCTTGAATCCAATAAGATATGGCACCTTGTTGATGTTTTATAAAATAAACTAATAATGAAGGAATGTTGGCAGTGCAACTTAAGATTTTAAAAATGGACTTTTTGCAGCTTACTGTTGCAGCTATAAAGATGAAGAGACCAGAAATCACTGCAAGAACTGTTAATGTTGCTGAAAGATGCATATCAAGAGATAAGTGGCCTGAATACTACAACACGAAAAGAGGAAAGTTCATCAGGAAGTAAGCATAGTTATTCCAGACATGGTCAATTGCTGGATACCTTGTGGCTAAGCTTCTATTTGCAGACCTAAGTGTAGTCTAAATTTTGATAACTAAAGAGGATTCTAAGCTTGTCAATGCCTTCTCCTGTATGATAAGTGCTAACCCCAAGAGAAAGCATGGTCAGAAGAATTCCTAAAAGACTTACATAATATAAGATTTTGAAGCTGGTTTCACACAAGGATAGGTAACTTCAATTTATGGATCAACTTACTTATCTGAACAACTTAAATGTATAATGGTGATGATAATAATGGTTTATTTTTCATTTTATTTGGTGGTTAAAGCTTTTGAGCAATGATTCGGGTATCAAGGATCATAATATAAAGACAATATGTTGATTTAAGATTAGTATTAACTTTAAACATCTTCCTAGATTGGAGATTAAACAAATTGTTTCCTGTTTACACACTTATATCATATATATAGTACTATAAGAGTGAAAGACATTCTTTTAAAGAGTTCACTGTAAATTGAGAATACTCTTGCATTATTTTAACTCTGTTGTTCAAGGAATTTTCTATATCTTGTAAATAATTTTGGATTGGTTATGGTATTTTTATGTCTCATAAATCATCATTATGCCATCTAAATTAATATTTGACAAAAGAAATTTTTAATATATTTCTTCGGTTGATTCCAGATTAGTTGAAAAAATTGAACTTGTATGTAAAACATTGTCTGAGAGAGTGATTAGAGAGTGACGATAAGATATTTCTTGCAAACTCATATTTTTATTCATTACATATTTTTGCATTACTTTAGATTGATAAGTTTTTAGTTTTTAGCATTAGCTCATAAAGGAAACTAAACATATAGCATTCAACAACTTTTGCTTCATCTGGTTCTAGCATTAGCCACAATCTTTCTCTCAAACTGTACCACAAAAAATATAAAAAACAAAAAAATAAATATATTTCCAACAACAATAGAAATTAACCTCATATATATGTATATATTTTAAATTTGTAAATGAAGAAATTACATAGAAATTTTTAGGTTGTGGGTCAAATTACACTACTCATTGAGAACTATATGGTAAAAATAGATATAGTATAGTATAGTATAGTATTAGAAGTTAAAACATTTGTATATGTATCGAATTGTCCCATTTGCTTTAATTTCTAAACAAGCTTCATCATTTTCTTAAGAAATTTAATTGCTACATTTCTCCCGTATTTTATAATTTAACAATATATCACAATTTTAATATTTAAACCATCTTATTTATGTTTTTTGAGGACTGAATTCTAGTTTATCTTCTTATATATGATGGATTATGAAATAAAATTTCATTCAATGAATTCAAGCTAAAAATATAAGTGGTTCAAAAATAAAATTAATGAATATATACCTCATTCAACTTATAAAAGATCACTTGTAATTGCACAAAAAGTAAAAATTGAATTAAATGAACAAGATATATTTAATATCGCTTAATATAAGTACATGGATATACTTTTGGACATATTTAATTTAGTTTGTACTTTTATGTTTTTCTATTATTTAAGGTAAATAGGTAATTTCATAGAGAGTCAAATATGTGATTTGAGTTGGTTCGCAGTCTAAACCTTAAGAATCGTTGGAAGAATATGACTCCTTATAAAAACTCTACTTTATAATTACTACCTAATTGTGCGTTATGCATTAGGAAAAAAAAAAAAGAACTTACCTCTATAATGCTTCAAGTCTAACTCTTGTTTTCCCATTTCATTTCCTTATGTTTTTCCTCCTCTTTCTTCCAATTATTTTCTAAATCTTCTTATATTTCTAGATCACTTAAAATTGATCATATCGTAATACAATAACATGTGAGGATAAGATTATGAAGAAATTATATTGTTGTGAAGAAATTAATAAAGCTAATTTTATTAAAAAAAATCTATCTTATTATTTTTTGTCTAAATATTGTATCATAAATATAAATCATAGCATTAAAGAAAGATTGAAAGAAAAGCCAAAAGCATCAAGAAAGAAAAAAAAATAGAAGTTTCGTAATATATTTTTAAACTTATGTAATGAAATATTTTAGAGTTTTAACATTATTTTTCATTCTAAAGTATATAATCTTTAAAAGAATTATTACAAGATTATACTTAAAAAATATCTAAATATAGAGAATTGAATACTTACTAGGAGTCAAAATTTAGTATAGTATAGTATTAGAAGTTAAAATATTTGTATATGTATCTAATTGTCCCATTTACTTTAATTTCTAAACAAGTTTCATCCTCTTCTTAAGAAATTTAATTACTACATTTCTCCCATATTTTATAATTTAACAATATATCACAATTTTAATATTTAAACTCTCTTATTTATATTTTTTGAGAACTGAGTTCTAATTGATCTTCTTATATATGAAGGATTGTGAAATAAAATTTCATTCAATGAATTCAAACTAAAAATATAAATGGTTCAAAAATAAAATTAATGAATATATACCTCAATCAACTTGTAAATGATTACCAGTAATTACACAAAAAGTAAAAATTGAATCAAATGAACAAGATAGATTTAATACTGCTTAATGTAAGTGCATGTATATATTTTTGTACGTATTTAATTTAGATTGTACTTCTGTGTTTTTTTGTTATTTAGGGCAAAAAAGTAATTTTATAAAAAATCAAATATATGATTTGAGTTAATTCGCGGTCGTTAGCTTAAACTTAGGAACCATTTGAAAAATATGAATCCTTATAACGAATCTACTTTATAATTACTACCTAATTGTGCGTTATGCATTATGAAAAAAAAAAAGAGAACTTGCCTCTATAATGCCTTCAGTCTAACTCTTTTTTTCCTATTTCATTTTCTTATGTTTTTCCTTTTTCTGCCAAATTTTCTAACTCGTCTTACATTTCTAGATCACCTAAAATTGATCATATCATAACACTAATAAATGTGAGGATAAGATTATGAAGAAATTATATTGTGGTAAAGAAATTAATAGAGCTAATTTTATAAAGAAACTATTTTATCATTTCCTATCTGAACATTGCATCATAGATATAAATTATAGCATTAAAGAGAGATTGAAAGAAAAGCCAAAAGCATCAAGAAAGGGAAAAAAAAAAACTAAAAGTGTCGTAATTTATTTTTGAACTTATGTAATAAAATATTTTAGATTTTTAACATTATTTTCATTATGTTATCTATAAAAAAATTATTATAAGATTAGAGTTAAAGAATATCTAACTTTGTGAATGCTTATCAGAAGTCAAAGTTTAGAGATTTCTTTTCTTCAGTAGTCTTTAAATTTTAAAAATTTGATTACTACTTAAACAATTAAAGAAATAAAAATCTTCTTTTCAAAAAGCAAATATATAAATATATAATTATATTTAAGAAGATTAATTTCTACCTTAATTATTAAAAGCAAAAATATTGATTATGCCTCAATTATTAAAAAATATTTTGTAATCTCTATTTAATTTAGGGATTCCGTTGCCATCCTCAATGGTTCTGATAGTTCCTCCTTCACTTTAAAAGAGGACATCAGGCTATAGGGAAGAGGGAGAGGAAGAAAATTCACAGCTAGGGTAAACTGAGAGGATGTTTTTGTGCTATGTTTTCAATCAGGAGTTGAACAAGGGAGGAATCCGTCAATTAGATTAACGTCGTCACTGAGAACAAAGGTAAGTGAAATTTATCTCTCACCGCATGAGTATAATTTATCTTCTAAATTCTTTGAGATATTTTTAGCAAGAAATGAATTGATCTTGAAATAGGGACATTTTCTTGAAATCAGTTTAGAACCAAGAGTAAAAACAAAAAAAATGGAGAGTGAGATATGAGGATTATAACGGCCTCAGAAATTTAAATGAAATATATGTATTAAAAATGTCAAATGCGAAAGCGTAATAAAAATTTTGATTAACATCCCTTACACAATAACCAAAACGTACTCAAAACATGAAAGAACAAACTAACTAAAAGAGATACTCGAGATAAGAACTATAAATATAACTATGGAGTCTTTAGGTGTCCCCTTTGCCGTCTTCCTGCGGAACGGGTTCGGGAACAATGTCTTCTTAATCTGAAATGGTTAAATAAGGAATGAGCTACACCATCCTAGTAAAGACATCACACTATCTCACCGCCACGGAAGTAAAGGTGGGTAGAAAATAAAAATGAGCAATGGAGCATAATTTATAACGAACTCGTTTATTAATATAAAAACCTTTACTGTTCACTTACCTCAGTGAGATCCATGAAAACGACATATGAAAGCAATAACATTATCATCATCATGAAATCATATAAACTGTATAACATAGCACTTACCACACCTTTGCATTTCAATCATTAAACAACATATTTTCTTCTTTTACCAGCCTACTAGTATCCATGGGGATCCATAGGGGGTCCCCGCTACCCGTGAGCCATTAACATTACAACTTGATTCCAGGGCCGCCCCCATACCCCGTCTGGTATGGGTGCCAAAACCATGAACCTCAATACCCCGTCCGGTATGAGGGTGAAACGGGCCGTCCCCATACCTCGTCCGGTATGGGCACCAAAACACATAAGGTCTCCATACCCCGTCCGGTATGAGAGACCACGTTCTCGGTAGGGTTCTCTACGGACCTGGTCCGTCCACCATCTCCCAGGATATCTAGTCAGGCTGTCCACATTTTCCACTTATCAATTCACATAACCTTTTTGCCTTTTTCCTTAATCTCAATCATCCAATCATACACAACATATAAACAAGTAATTGACACCAAACAAAACAACACAGTATCGGGTTCACCATAATACAAACCATAATAAAAGAAACCATGATTCATGCATACGAGACCACAACATAATTACATCAAATATCATGCTGCATTAAATACTGAAAATTAGATCAAATAATAACAGACCAACACTGTATCAGACTCGAGCTCCATTGGCAACCTTAATCAATTATACATCTATAAAGTCACACAGTACAGTTTAATTATTTATTTATCTTTAATACCGTGATAGGAAATAGGGTGAGGGGTCCTTACCTATTTTGGGGTCTGAATTCGACTCTACAGTGTGCCTACAGGCTGTCCCTAATTTTCCTAAATTTTTCTCGGAAAGCTAGAACGCACTAACGGTACCTATACGTGTCCGAAAAAATCCTAAATCAGACCTAGGGCCCCTTTCAACCAATATAAAAATTCCGGCACGGCGGCTTCACCGTGCTCCGGTGACGGCGCCCCTGTTTGCAGCGGTGATTCACCTCGGGTTGGCCGTTTTCGGCCGAATTTGACCACACTTGCATCGGTCCCTGCGATAAAACAACCCTAGGGCCCTCGGTGGGCCAAAAAATCACGAAAAACTAAGACTTACCGGAGACGGTGCTCTCGGGTGCGGCGGCTCCTCCGGCATGAGTCGCATTTTGATGTTTGACTTCGATCAACCTGTAGAGAAAAGAACAGTGATCACACTGGTATAAAATTTGCATCGAACAAAGGCTGGGAAGGGCCTCATCAGAGGCAAAAATAGAGGAGGGGCGCGGCGGCACCGCTGGGCTTCGGCTGTATTTTTCGGCTGTTTGGCCGGTGGTTTGGCTCTGGTTTGGCCATAAGCGGACTCAGCATCGAAAAATGAGCCAGGGGGAGAAAATTTACCTCGATCGGCGGTCGGAAACTTCACTGGTGCGGCGGCAGGTTGCGGCGGCCGGCTCCTTCAACGTCTGGTTCTTCTTCTCTGGCGAGGCACTGGCTGCTAGGGTTTTTGTGGTCAGGTGTGGGTGGGGTTATTTATACCCTTTGCCTTTTAATCTCAACCGTCCATTAAGATTAAATCTGAACCGTTCGATCACGATTTAATTGGGATTAAATCTGGGCCGTCCATCGCGATACAATCTGGACCGTCCGTGCCTGATTGAATATGGGCCCTCCGTGCTCGTGAATCTAGGTCGTCCGTGCGCACATTTGATCTCGGCCATCCGTGCGAGCAGGAACGGATTTGGGCCATCCGATCGCGCGCACGCGGATCGCCCACGTGGCCCGTCCCCTGGTAAGCGTTTCCTTGCCACGTGGCGTGTCCTGGTTGGCCGGGGCTGCTGACCGGGCCGCTGACGTGGCTGCTGATGTGGGTGCTGACATGGCACAACTTTTTTAAATTGTGTTTTGACCCCCAGTTTCCGATTTTCTTTTAAAAAATACCCCCATAATCAAAATTTTCACCCCTTTTTCCCAAAATCAATTTCAATTAAATTCAAATAATATTTTTACCCAATTTTATCATTATTATTATATTTTTTTTCATGAAATTAAATTAAATTAAATCAAATTAAATTAATTAAAAATCTAAAAAATTCAAATAATTAAAAAATAAAAATAATAACACTTGGGTGTTACAAGGATAAACAGAAGATCAGATAAAATGATGGAATTATGTTGTGGATAACTATGAGGAGAGAACAGAGGAGATATGCTAGAAACATAGGAGGAAAATTGAAAGGATGATAATGGGAGGGGGATGGGAAATGAAAAAAAAGAGGGAAATAGTGACATGAATCTGATGTCTGTTTGAGAATTATTATTTTGTTATCTTTTGTATTTAATTCTCTTGATGTCTGTTTGGGAAATGGTGGTATTGGTTAGTAGAGACAGGGAAATAAACTGGAAAAGGATTAAAAACAAAATAAATATAAAATTATGTGAGGCAAATCTAGGTGAGCAGAGACAGTGTTCTCTGTGAGGGTGAAAGTGATGTTGTTTGGAGGTAGGAATGGGATTACCAATGGAACAAACAAACTCTGGAAGCCGATATAGGTGAATAGAGAAAATGTTCTCTGTGATGCACATATAGGTAAGGATGAATTACACAAACTTTAATGGGATGTTTTCTTGATTTTAGATAAATGTAATGGTTAACTCTCACTGGCAAGGGATGTGAACACTACGCTTGGATGCACTTATTTTTTTTTGGGGATAGAAGTTTATTATATATTCTGTGCTGGGAATATAAGTTCTTACAGTAACCCGATTCTCTATGGAACTATGGGTTATTACAGCTCTTATCTAATCATTTCTAATAGGAGGATTAAAGCATGCAGCTCCTCCACCTAATCCACTCAAGGGAACAAGAGGTTTAGTGCTTAACATCTGATCTATTTTTCTCTTATTTGTTTGCTGATCATGTAAATATATCAATGTCGTTGATTGATTTGCATTCAAATTTTGTTAAAGGATATGGTAGATCACTTTCTTGTAGCAGCATATGAAAAGAAAGGAGATTCTGGTTGTGGTCCTAATTATTTCTATCATCTATTTTCCACCTTCGTGGCTGAATCTAAAATCACCTTATTGAACATAGCTAAAGCTTTTTCTGTGTACAAAATATATAGCTCGATATAGATTTGGGTAGTTATTAACCATATTAAACTAATTGATGGGTTTTGGTTATTTGGTCTTCTTCTCTTAATTTACAAGGACAAAGTATCTGATGAGGATTTTCCTAAGATTTGTGCACTTTGCATCAAGATCAAAGGAGCCTCTCAAGGTTTATAGGTAATACTAATCATCACAGTTCAAAACTCTTTAATTTGGAGTATTTATGTGTGTTATTATTGATCTTATGATATATATTTAATAATAAAAATTCTCAAGTACAATTTTTACTAGTAAAAATTCATACATTTTAATATTTAACTGATATATCATGAGATGTATAGTCTGACTTGAACTCATACTCTTATAGATAAGGATAAAAGTACTTAGATATGTACCCAAAAGATAAATAATTATTAATTTAAATAACTATATATGTGTATACTTAATTAATTAAATAATTAGTTTAATAGCTTATGTGTTTCTTCTTTTACAAGAGATTATAAGTTCAAGTTAGATAGTATTTTCATGTGTGTCATCATTTGAAAGTTATTTGTATTGCACTGTAATTAGTGTATATCACTTGACCAATCTCGGGTCAAACTGTATTTTTGTGTGTATTCTTACTTGGAGGTTATTTGTATTGTACTTTGATTGATGCATATTACTGAATTAATAGATGTACCAATTTATATTTTTTTAAAAACAATTAGTTGATATTAATTGTAGCATTCACGTTTGTCAAATGGCATTGAAATGTGAGGAAATCTTCAAGGTATCTGATAAAAAGAGAAAGGAAGGGTAAGCTTTTATATACAATTGACATCATAAATCAATTAGTAGTCTTTATATATTCATGTAGTAAATGAATTTTATACTTAATTTTTATTGCAGATATTACTAATATATCTTTTTAGTGAGTTTTCTAAATTTTTTTAAAATTTCTTCTTTTGAAAAAAAAAGTGTATGGCAACATTAGATGCAATCAAACATGGATTCTCATTGGTAAAGGAGAAAATGAAAATCCTTCTCGAGATAATATTTTATTTTATATATTTTGTAAAATTTTATCTTTATGTATGTCTTTTTTCTTCTAGATTTTGTGAAAATGTTAACTAAATTTAAATTTGCATACTTATACAGCATGAGTTTTATTGCATCGAAAAGCTGTTTTGCAAGCTGCATAATTATAGCAATTAATAATTATAATGAATGATAACAATATGATTGTAGTTAAAACTCTTGTGTTTTATTTAAAATATACAAGTTTATCTCTCATTGAAAATGTAGAACACTTTATATTGTATAAATTTGAAAATTTAAATTCAATTAAAATTTTAACAAAATCTGTAAGAGAAAAAGATATATATATAAATAAATTTTGTAAAACATATAAAATAAAATATTACCTAAAGAAGGATTTTTATTTTTTCCTTCATCAATGAGAATTCATGTTTGGTTGCATTCAATGCCTATGCACCTTTTAAAAAAAAAATAGAAATTTTTTTAAAAAAACTCATTAAAGAAATATGTACAATAAAAAATAAGTATGAAATTCATTTACTATATTCATTAATTGATTTGATTTATGACATAAATTACATATGAAAGTTTACCCTTCCTTACTTTGTTCATCAGATGCCTTGACACATGTACATATATAAACATATAATTCATATATATGATGGTGTATGAACAATCATATGTTTACCAATCTTTGTGGCACCAATAAGTATGAAATTATTTTGTGATCGGTGGTCATGTTTATTTACTGAGTTTTGTCCTAGCGGCGATCTTCATGTCCTCTGTCAACAGTAGTTGGATGAACACTTCAACGAAGCTGCTGCCCGGTACGTACATACAACAACATTAATTATCTATATCTATAAAAATATATTATATGATCATACAAATCATTAATTTATTATTATGATATTTAGCACAATTAGTATTGTGATATATGTACATACATTATCTATATACACACGCACGCACATATATATATATTGATAAATTGAGAAGGTTATATATATATATATAGACACACACACATTATATATTTACATAATTCCCAATTATAAGTATCTTCTTTGAAGTTTCTAACCTTTCCCCTTTGCACCTTCTTGATTCTATCATATTTCTGCATAAATATATATATGTATATATAGATACCATCTTCATTTTAATTTTTTAATTAATAAAATCTTCTTTTCATATTTTAATATGGTTCCAAAATGTTAAAATATAAGAGCTAGATTCAACTATGAAAGAATTTGGTTTACAAGTTCATGAACCTGTTTATATATTAATAAATTAAATATGTTATACAATTTTACTAATTTGGGTAATATTACAAGAGATAATTATATTTCAATAATATATTAAACATATTCTTTAATATATTGAATAGAATAAAGTATTAAAATTTTCAACAAGCTATTTGCATAACTTATCAAACTCAATTTTATATATTTCGAACTTATTTAAATTTATTCATTTATTTTTTTTTTTAAAAGATTTGTGACCCTCTCTTTTTTGCACAGGTTTTATGCATTTGAAGTCACAGTGGTCATAGAATACTTACACATGATGGAGATAGTTTACCATGATTTGATGCTCGAAAATATGTTAGTAAGATTCAACTGCCACATTTCGTTGACTGACTTCGATCTCTCACGAAAAAATGATAATTCCACATCAATGATCCACATAATTTCTTATCAAAATGCCTCATCAATCATAAAAACAAGTTATCCTGATGATCAACCTAACTTTTCTAATTCATCATGCATTTTACCCAATTGTATCACACCTGCAGTAGCCTCCTCCTTACATCCTAGCCAACATAAATAGAAAAAAGTCAACACATCATAGGGCTGTGGAAATCATCACAGAGCCAATCAATGTCCAATCAATCTCATTTGTTGGGAGCCATGAGTACTTAGCACCAGAAATTATGTTTAGTGAAGGGCATGGAAACACTGTTGATTGGTGGACACTAGGGATATTCATATTCCAAAATGTTATATGGGACGATATCGTGTAAGAGAGTTGACCAGGAGTTGCCCCTGGTGAATATTATGGGGAATTGACCAGGAGTTGCCCCTGGCGAATATTGTGGCTCGAGCACTTTAGTTTCCCAAAGAAACCATAGTTTCGAAGCCATCAAAGGGTTTGATCACACAACTATAAATCATGTTCAAAGTTTCAATATTTATAAAAATATATAATTATGGATTTACTTGATCATTTTGTTTAACAAATAATATAGCATTTTCAATTGTTCTCAATTAATGTCTTTATTTAACCGTTTAAAAGTAATATTAATTTCTCTAATATGAGGTATAAGAGGTAGTAATACTTTTTTTAAGGTATTACTTGGATAAAACCAAAATGTATTGTATCAAGGTCCTGATAATATCAAGCAGCGAAACTCATGGGTCCTTATGTAGTGCTTCATTACTACTTACCTAATTTGGGATAAACAATGTTAAGGTTCAACAGTAATTAAGGATAAGGAAACTTTTGACTTTTAGAGCTATTTTGAGATTCCTATGAGGTTACAAGATAGCTTTGCCAAAAGGTTATGTAAGGTTTTAAAATTTTTCTCACATTCTAGACCTATCTTAAGACAACTATAAGGTTTCGAGCATGTATTAGGTCTTAATAAAGCTTTAAAACTACGGTGTTACATCTAAATCTTAAGGTTTTAGTCTTTTCTTTTTTTCGTAATGTTATGTTGCACTAAGAAACAAAAGTTGTGTCCTAAAATTTAATTTAGTATAGATTCTGTTTTATTTAGTTATATGGTAAATTTTTTACCGAGCATAAATTTTATACTTCATGAATATTTCTTTGAGTTTAGGTTTATACTTGAGGATGTTTAATCTTTCATTTTGCATTTTGTTTCCCTTCTTAGTTGGATTCAAAAGTATAATAAGAATAATAGATAGCTTAGCAAGATATGAGTAAGGACTTCTAAAAGATAGATAATTGGTCATGAACCTCCTCAGTTTTTGCTTCACTTACTTGAACATGATGGTTTTGGTTATTTACTTAAGTATAATGGTTTTTATTGTTAATGAATAATGATTTTTTCTTAAAAAAAATAATTTTATATTGGATGCTATTGTATTGACTTCCATTGTATAAGTTGATTCAGTATTAAAAGAAAATTCTACTAAATTTATAGTTTAATTAAATAATAAAATAGAACCTAATTTGAATGAATTATTTAATATTATAATAAATAAGTGAATCAAATGATGTATTTTATTGTTTAAAATGTAGTATTTGACGACTAATTATGAGAACTGACACTTCAGTGAATAATGAGAGGCGATTGATGATGACTACAATGAAATGCAACCAACACAAAAATAAAAGCTTTGGCATCTTGCAACAAAGTAGATCACATTTTCTTTAGGTTTTAAGACAAAGGTGAACTATTTTATTTTTAATTTTTTTGGTACACTTTTTTGTTGCTACAAAAGTTAAACAACTTTTTTTTCAAGTAAAGAAATAGATAGGGTAGCACGAAATGGACACATGAGTTCCTTTATTTGTCGCATATTACGTAGCAACATTTCAACTTTTGTGCTAGTCTAAATCAACCGCTAAAATTATATCGTCTATTATCTAATTTCTAGCTAAAATAGGACCATTTTAAAGGTTCCAAGTATAGATTTTATACTTGATGAATATTTTTTTAAAGTTTAGGTTGTTACTTGAGGATGTTTAAGCTTTCATTATGTATTTTGCTTCTTTTCTTCTTAGTTAGATTTTAAAGTTTAATCAAATAATATATAACTTTGCCAGGAATGTACTAAGGACTATTGAAAGATATATATTTATTCATGAGCCTATGTTTTTGCTTGACTTGCTTGAGCAAAATGGCTTTTACTGTTATTGGATGATGATTTTTTCTTAAAAAAAAAGAAACTGTTGTAATGGGCATTATTGTATTGACTTACATTGTATAAACTAATACCGTACTTGTACACCCAAATAAAAATAAAAATTTTTATTTTATTTATTTTTATTTTTATTTATTTGTTTGATTTTTTATTTAATTTAATTCAATTTAATTTAATGAAAATAAAAATAATAATAGTGATAAAATTGGGTAAAAATATTATTTGGATTTAATTGAAATTGATTTTGGGAAAAATGGGTGAAAATTTGGATTCTGGGGGTGTTTTTGAAAAGAAAATCAGAAACCGGGGGTCAAAACGCAATTTAGAAAAGTTGTGCCACGTCAGCGGCCTGGTCAGCAGCCCCGGCCAACCAGGATACGCCGCGTGGCAAGGCAACGCTGACCAGGGCGTTGGCCACGTGGGCGATCCGCGTGCGCGGGATCGGACAGCCCAGATCCGTTCCCACGCACACGGATGGCCTAGATTCAATCAGGCACGGACGGCCCAGATTGTATCACGATGAACGGTCCAGATTTAATCCCAATTAAATCGCGATCGAACGGTCCAGATTTAATCTTGATCGACGGTTGAGATTAAAAGGAAAAGGGTATAAATAACCCCACCCACACCTGACCACAAAAACCCTAGCCGCCAGTGCCTCGCCAGAGAAGAAGAACAAGACGCCGGAGGAGCCGGCCGCCGCCACCCGCCGCCATACTGGAGAAGTTTTCGACCGCCGATCGAGGTAAATTTTCTCCCCCTTGCTCGTTTTTTGATGCTGAGTCCACCTATGGCCAAATCGGAGCCAAACTACTGGCCAAACGGCCGAAAAACCCAGCCGAAACCCAGCGACGCTGCCACGCCCCTCCTCGGTTTTTGCCTCTGATGAGGCCCTTCCTGGCCTCCGTTTGATGCAAATTTTATACCACTGTGATCATCGTTCTTTTCTCTACAGGTTGATCGGAGCCAAACATCAAAACGCAACTCACGCCGGAGGAGCTGCCGCACCCGAGAGCACCGCCGCCAGTAAGTTTCGGTTTTTCATAATTTTTTGACCCACCGAGGGCCCTAGGGTTGTTTTATCGCAGGGACCGATGCAAGCGTGGCCGAATTCGGCCAAAAACGGCTGAAAACGGCCAACCCGAGGTGAATCGCCGCCGCTTGCGGCAGCGCCGTCGCCAGAGCACGACGGAGCTGCCGTGCCAGAATTGTGATATTGGCCAAAAGGGGCCCTAGGTCTAATTTGGAATTTTTTGGGACACGTGCAGGTGCCAGTAGTGCATTTCAGTTTCCCGAAAAAAATTCAGGAAAAATTAGGGACAGCCTGTAGGCGCACTGTAGAGCCATATTCAGACCCCGAAACAAGTAAGGACCCCTCACCCTATTTCCTATCACGGTATTGAAGCTAAATAAATAATTAAACTGTACTGTATGACTTTATAGATGTAAAATTGATTAAGGTTGCCAATGGAGCCCGAGTCTGATACTGAGTTGGTCTGTTATTGTTTGATTTAATTTCCAGTATTAAATGCAGCATGATGTTTGATGTAATTATATTATGGTCTCGTATGCATGAATCATGGTTTCTTTATTTATGGTTGGTATTATGCTTAACCCGATACTGTGTTGTCTTGTTTGGTGTCCATTACTGGTTTACATGTTGTGTGTGTTTGAATGATTGAAACCAAGAAAAAGTGCAAAAAGGTTATGTGAATTGATAAGTGGATAATGTGGACAACCTGACTAGATATCCTGAGAGATTGTGGACGGACCGGGTCCGTAGGGAACCCTACCGGGAAGTGGTCTCTCATACCGGACGGGGTATGGAGACCTCATGTGTTTTGGCGCCCATACTGGACGGGGTATGGGGATGGCTCGTTTCACCCCCATACCGGACGGGGTATTGAGGTTCATGGTTTTGGCACCCATACCGGACGGGGTATGGGGACGGCCCTGGAATCAGGTTGTGAATGTTAATGGTTCACGTGTAGAGGGGACCCCCTATGGA
This sequence comes from Carica papaya, assembly GCF_054855325.1. NCBI lineage: Eukaryota > Viridiplantae > Streptophyta > Magnoliopsida > Brassicales > Caricaceae > Carica > Carica papaya. The sequence goes on from NC_142317.1 coordinate 19,459,566, forward strand.
TCCCCAGGGATACTAGTAGGCTGGTAAAAGAGGAAATCTGTTTCCTGATGATTGAAATGTAAAGGTGTGATATATGTTGTGTTATAAAGTGTATATGATTTCATGATATTGTAAGTTTATTATTTTCAGATGTTGTTTTCATGGATCTCGCTGAGGTAAGTGGACAACAAAGGATTTTATTATTGATAAAAGAATTTGTTATAAATTATGCTCCATTGGTCATTTTGTTTTATACCCACCTTTACTTTCGTGGTGGTGAGATAGTGTGACGTCTTTACTGGGCTGGTGTAGCTCATTCCTTCTCTAACCATTTCAGATCAGGAAGACATTGTTCCCGAGCCCGTTCCGCAGGAAGACGACGAAGGGGATGCCTAAAGACTTCATAGTTATATTTATAGTTCTTATCTCAAGTATCTCTTTTAGTTAGTTGCTCCTTAATGTTTTGAGTACGTTTTGGTTATTGTGTAAGGGATGTTAATCGAAAATTTTATTACGCTTCCGCTTTTGACATTTTTAATACATATATTTCATTCAAATTTCCGGGGCCGTTACAGTTGGTATCAGAGCCGCGTTCCTAGGACCCATCCCTTACACAATAATGCTTAGAAAAATATTCACCGATAAACCGTTACTCAACTATTTCTTATGAAATGCAGGTGCAGAGAGATGAGGAGAGGAAGACCCCCACTAAAGCAAGCAGCCTGAGATAATTCACTTCGAGAGGATGTTGACAGGCTATTTGAAATGATGGAAGGATTCATAGCTGCTGAGCAAGGGCAAGAGGAGAGAAGGGAGTTACCCGACCCTCCTCCACTACCGCAGGTTAAGCCTCCGCTACAGCAGGCTGATCCCGAGCCACCCCAGCACGAGCCTGTTCCTCCACAGTACCACTCGGCACCACTGCCGCAGTACAACCCGGTGCCCCAGCCACAGTACTACCCGGCACCGTCACAACACGACCCAGTGCCCCCAGCATATCAGCAGGTGCCACCACAGGACCCCTCAGTCTATCCCCAGCCGGGCCCAGTCCTTCCTCCACGGGACGCCGCTCCTTCTTTGATCGACCCGGGCTACATAGAGAGGTACAGGAGACTGAACCCTTCCACCTTTGCAGGGGGATCCTCTTTTGAAGAGGCCCAGTACTGGCTGGCGGAGACTGAGAGAGTTTTCAGGATCTTGGGAGTAATTCCCGAGCAGAGAGCTGCCCTTGCTTCCTTCATGCTGATAGGGGAAGCAAGACGTTGGTGGGAGCTCAAGCAGACCACCCTGCCTACACCAGTCACTTGGGAGCAGTTCCTAGCGGCCTTCCATGCGGAGTATCTCCCTGAGCACCTCCGACACTTAAAGGAAACAGAGTTTGTTCAACTGGTTCAGGGAAACATGACAGTATCAAAGTATGCACAATAAGTTCCTCGAGCTGGGCTGATACTCCCCGGAGACATTGATGGATGAGGGCCGAAAGGCCAGGAGATTCCAGTCGGGTCTCCGCCCAGAGATCAGGCAACACTTGTTAGTACTGGAGCTCAAGACATATTCAGCAGTCCTAGTAAAGGCACAGATCGTGGAAAGAAGCTTCAGCACCCGTCCTCAGCCAGGAGGGAGTTCCCGACCCTCAGCTCCGTTTCGCAAGCCAGCACCTATCGTGCCTGCCCAGCCAAATAAGAGGCCCAGACCAGCCATCCAGGCCCCTCCTCAGGCTCCAGGGGCAGCACGTGGGAAAATCTGTCAATACTGCGGCAGAGATCATGGGGACCGACCATGCTACCGCCTCAACAACACTTGTCGTATTTGTGGCAGTGCCCAGCATTATGCCAGAGAATGCCCGAGGAACCAGAACAAGGGAGGCCTCCTATTCAGGGCAGAGCTTACAACCTTACCCAGCAGGATGCCGACGCTGACCCGGATGTAGTACAGGGTATATATACTATCTGTGACCACATTGCTCATGTTTTATTTGACACTAGTGTATCGCACTCCTTTGTTTCACATGCATTTGCTTCCAAAATTAATGTATCACCTGATAAACTTGAATCATTGTTGTTTGTGTCTACTGCCGGGGGTGAAACACTACTAGGGGAAGCTATCTATAGGGCTTATGCCGTGGAGATAGCAAATAGGAAACTGAGGGTAGACCTGATAGGGTTAGACACGAGGGATTTTGATGTAATCTTAGGAATGGATTGGCTAGCGGCATATAACTTGCTTTAACAAGAAAGTTGTATTTAATCCTCCTAACGAGGAGCCATTTACAAATTAATAAAATTATTCAGTATGTATTCCTTGATGGCAAGTTTTCTTAACTTCTAGTGCCTTAATCTTGTTGTTCTCTCTGACTAGGCAAGTCCAAGAAGGAAATTTGTGTCCAAGAGATTCCGGTAGTTCGAGACTTCCCAAATGTGTTTCCAGACGAACTGCCTGGTCTGCTAGTGGATAGAGAAGTCGAGTTCACTATAGACCTACAGCTAGGTACCCAGCCCATTTCGGTAGCTCCTTACCGTATGAGCCGCATTGAGATGGAAGAGCTGAGAAAACAGATCACTGAATTGTAAGACAATGGTTTTATTAGACACAGTGTGTCCCCTTGGGGTGCTGGAGTCACTTTTGCAAGGAAGGGAGATGGAACGTTGAGACTGTGCATTGATTACAGAGGATTGAACAAGGTCACGATCAAAAACAAGTATCCCCTTCCCCGGATTGATGACCTCTTTGATCAGCTGCAGGGTGCACAGGTCTTCTCTAAAATAGACCTACGATCAGGTTACCATCAAGTGAAGATAAAAACAGAAGACATCCCCAAGACGGCCTTCCGAACCAGATACGGACACTATGAGTTCCTGGTCATACCATTCGGGCTAACCAATGCCTCGGCAATCTTTATGGATCTAATGAAGAAGGTCTTCAGAGAGTTCTTGGATCAATTTGTCATCGTGTTCATCGATGATATCTTAGTCTACTCAAAAAGTAGAGAAGAACATGCTCACCATCTGGCCCAAGTTTTGCAGGTCCTTAGAAACAAGAGGTTATATGCGAAGTTGAGTAAGTGTGGATTTTGGCTTGAGCAGACCGCCTTCCTAGGACACATCATATCGAAGGAAGGGGTATCAGTGAATCCCGAAAAGGTTGAAGCGGTACTTGGCTGGGAGAAGCTGACATTAGTTAAGAAAATCCGTAGCTTCCTAGGAATGGCAGGTTATTACCGCAGGTTCGTTGAAGGATTCTCCAGTCTAGCAGCTCCTCTAACCCGACTCACAAAGAAGAATGCCAAATTTGAGTGGAATGAAGACTGCGAAAGAAGTTTTTTAGAATTAAAGAAACGGCTGACCACTGCACCCGTGCTGGCTTTACCGAGTGGATCGGGAGGATATACAGTTTATAGAGATGCCTCTTATCTGGGCCTGGGTTGTGTCCTGATGCAACATGGAAAGGTTATAGCATACGGGTCCAGACACTTAAAGAATCATGAGAAGAACTATCCCACCCATGATTTGGAGCTTGTCGCAATCATTCATGCCTTGAAAACTTGGCGCCATTATTTGTACGGAGAGACCTTTCAGATCTATACCGATCACAAGAGTTTGAAACACATATTCACTCAGAAGGATCTCAACATGCGTCAGAGAAGGTGGATGGAACTCCTTAAGGACTATGATTGTGACATCTTACACCATCCAGGTAAGGGCAACGTGGTAGCAGATGCTCTCAGCAAGAAAAATGCAGGTATTTTAGCCCATTTGATGGTTTCAGAATGCAGACCAATTGGGGCCACGCAACAGGTTCGACTTCATGATCTGAGGAGAGTCACATGTTTGGGCGCCTGACAATCCAGCCCGAGTTAATCAAGAGAATAAGGGAAGCCCAGACAGTTGACCCCGCCCTGGTAGCCCGTAGGAAGGATGCAGAACAGGGAGGGAGCTCAGAATTTCGAATCTCTGTCGATGGATTACTTAATTTCCAAGACAGGGTGTGTGTCCCAGGTGATAGTGGGTTAAAAAGGGACATCATGATGGAGTCCCACAGCTCGAAGTTTGCCATGCATCCAGGAAGCACCAAAATATACCAAAGCATGCGACTCCAGTTTTGATGGCATGGGATGAAGAGAGACATAACTGACTTTGTATCTAAATGCTTGGTATGTCAGCAGGTCAAGGCAGAGCATCAGTGCCCAGGTGGGTTACTTCAGCCTTTACCGATCCCGAAGTGAAAGTGGGAACATATCACCATGGACTTCGTATCGGGGCTACCCAAGGCACGTTCAGGACTTGATGCCATATGGATAATCGTTGACCGACTTACCAAGTCTTCCCAATTCCTAGCCATCAGAATGACCGATTCATTGGACAAGTTGGCAAGGATGTATATCCAGGAGATAGTCAAATTGCATGGGGTTTCAGTGACAGTAGTATCCAACAGGGATCCCAGGTTCACTTCTCGATTTTGGAGTAGCTTCCAGCAAGTTATGGGAACAAAGTTGTCTCTTAGTACTGCCTTCCATCCCCAAACTAAAGGACAATCAGAGAGGACAATTCGTACGCTTGAGGATATGCTCCGAGCTTGTGTCCTGGACTCTGGGGGCCATTGGGACAACTATCTTCCTCTGATAGAGTTTGCCTACAACAATAGCACCAAGCAAGCATCGGCATGGCTCCATATGAGGCGTTATATGGGCGCCCGTGCAGATCACCGATTTGTTGGGAGGAAGTGGGTGATAGAAAATTGTTCGGCCCGAAGTTGGTAGAGGAGACCACGTCCAAGATAGTTAAAATAAAGAAGAACATTCAGACAGCTCAGAGTAGGCAGAAGAGTTATGGAGATACCCGGAGGAGAGACCTAGCGTTCGAGAAAGGCGACCGGGTGTTTTTTAAGGTCACTCCTTTCAAGAAAATTAGTAGGTTCGACAGGAGGGGAACATTAAACCCCCGATATATTGGACCCTTTGAAATCTTAGACAGGATTGGTACTACTGCCTAGAGACTAGCACTGCCTCCAGAGCTCTCCAGAGTCCACAATGTGTTCCACGTATCTATGCTACGTAAGTACAACCCGGACCCTTCTCATATCTTGGCTCATGAACCGCTCCCACTCTAAGAGGACTTGTCTTATGAAGAAGTACCAGTCTACCCACGGACCGAAAGAGCAGAATACTCTGCAATCGGAAAATATCATTTGTAAAGGTCGTGTTGCAGAACCACACGCCCAGGGAGGCTACTTAGGAGCTAGAATTAGAATTTAGAGCCCAGTATCCCCACTTGTTCGACCAAGAGTAAGAAGCAAATTTGGGTGACCAAATTTCTTAAAGGGGGAGAGAGTTGTAACACACAAATAAAAATAAAAATTTTTATTTTATTTATTTTTTATTTGTTTGACTTTTTATTTAATTTAATGAAAATAAAAATAATAATAGTGATAAAATTGTGTAAAAATATTATTTGGATTTAATTGAAATTGATTTTGGGAAAAAGGGGTGAAAATTTAGATTCTGGGGGTGTTTTTGAAAAGAAAATCAGAAATTGGGGGTCAAAACGTAATTTAGAAAAGTTGTGCCACGTCAGCACCACGTCAGCAGCCACGTCAGCGGCCTGGTCAGCGGCCCCGGCCAACCAGGATGCGCCACGTGGCAAGGCAACGCTACCAGGGAACGGGCAACGTGGGCGATCCGCGTGCGCGCGATCGGACGGCCCAGATCCGTTCCTGCGCACACTGACGGCCCAGATCAAACATGCGCACGGACGGCCCAGATTCAATCAGGCACAGACGGCCCAGATTGTATAGCGATGAACGGCCCAGATTTAATCCCAATTAAATCGCGATCGAACGGTCCAGATTTAATCTTGATGGACGGTTGAGATTAAAAAGCAAAGGGTATAAATAAACCCACCCACACCTGACCACAAAAACCCTAACCGCCAGTGCCTCGTCGGAGAAGAAGAACCAGACGCCGGAGGAGCCGGTCGCGGCCACCCGCCGCCGCACCGGGGAAGTTTCTAATCACCGATTGAGGTAAATTTTCTTCCCCTTGCTCGTTTTTCGATGCTGAGTCCGCCTATAGCCAAATCAGAGCCAAACGGCTGGAAAACCCAGCTGAAACCCAGCGGCACCGTCGCGCCCCTCCTCAGTTTTTGCCTCCGATGAGGCCCTTTCCGGCCTCTGTTTGATGCAAATTTTATACCACTGTGATCACCGTTCTTTTCTCTACAGGTTGATCGGAGCCAAACATCAAAACGTGACTCACGCCGGAGGAGCCGCTGCACCCGAGAGCACCGCCGCCGGTAAGTTTTAGTTTTTTGTGATTTTTTGGCCCACCGAGGGCCCTAGGGTTGTTTTATCGCAGGGACCGATGCAAGCGTGGCCGAATACATGTTTTGAATACGTTTTGGTTATCGTGTAAGGGATGTTAATCGAAAATTTTATTACACTTCCGCATTTGACATTTTTAATACATATATTTCATTCAAATTTCTGGAGCCGTTACAGTACTAGAAAGAAATACGACTAATTTTGTATGTCAATTGAATAACAAGGTAGAACTTAACTTGAATGAATTATTTAATCTAATACAAATGAATAATAAATTCATGTACATTTACTATTTAAAATAGAGTATTTGACGATTGATAAGGAGAATTGATGTTTTAATAAATAATGAGAAGTGATTGATGGCGACTGCAATAAAATGCAACTAATACAAAGATAGAAGCTTTGATGTCTTATAATAGAGGAGATAAAATTTTCTTTAGGTTTGAGTACATAAAGATGAACAAATTTATTTCCAGCTTCTTATATATTTCTTTTTACTGATATAAAAGTTAAATAATTTTCTTTTCAAAGTAAGGAAATGGATAGGTTGTGCATGAAATGGACAAGTTGCTTCTTTTATTTGTTGTATATTTAGTTAGCGACATTTTGACTTTTAGTAACAACGTCTATCAGCTGCTAAATTTGTGTCATTTATTGTCTAATTTTTAGTTGGATTTAAAAGTAACTTTCATTCTATATTTTTTTTCTCTTCTTCTTAATTGGATGTAAATGTGTAATCAGATAGTATATAACATAGCCAAATATGTAGTAAGGACTTCTGAAAGATATGTAATTTGTTCATGACTTTTTAGCTTTTGGTTCACTTGCTTAAGCAAAATGGTTTTTATCCAATATTTTTTTAAAAAGGAAAAAGTAAATATTGTATTAGATCTTATTGTACTAACTTACATTGTTTGCTAACTTATGCAGTACTAGAAAGAAATACGACTAAATTTGTAGTTCAGTCAAATAATAAAATATGATTTAACTTAAATAAATAATTTAATCTCATATAAATGAGTGAATCAAATAACGTAAATTTACTATTTAAAATAAAATATTTAATGACTGATAAGGAAAACTAATAATTTAATGAATAAGGAGGGTGATGGGTGATGACTGCAATAAGATGTAATTAACAGAGGAAGAGAAGTTTTGGTGTCTTGCAACAGAGGAGATTGAATTTTCTTTAAATTTTAGAACATAAAGATAAACTATTTTATTTTCAGTTTCTTTTGTACTTCTTTTTGTCAATATAAAAGTTTAATTTTTTTTTTTCAAATAAAGAAATGGACAGGTTATGCATGAAATGGATAAGTGGCTTGCTTTATTTGTTGCAAATTTATGTTGCAGCATTTTAACTTTTTATGACAATATAAATTCACTAGTAAAATTTTATTGTCTATTGTCTAATTATTAGCAGCAATTAACTGTTCTCAAAGGTGCCAATATAATGCCTTTTATTAGTTGAAGTAATTTATTTTGAGAAAAACCATCTTTGTTGTTTATACAATATTAAAATGAATTAAATTAAACTCTTGTTTTTTAAAAAAATAATAATTTTCTCAAATAATTTTTCTCATAAAACTGTTGGCAAGATTAATAAAAACTCCATTAATTATTGAACCAAATCACATATCTAATATTTATTTAAGGCATTATATTCATTAATAATATCTCATTTTATATAATTTATCTTTCCAAAGTCGTAATTAATTTCCTCAACCCATATTCTAGATCTCAAGCCCATCATAATCATTGTTGTTTTTTGAATAGTTACTATTCACTGCCTGAAATGTCATTGACCCTGCTTGTTGGGCTGTAAACTAGGAGCCATATCATATTTCATTCAAATTTACTTTATTTACTTATAGGCCAGAACCCCAATGAAACAACCCATTTGTTAGTTTCTCAATATTACTAATTCTTTCCTATCTTTGTTTGTTTTGAATTAATGTAACCCCTCAAACTAAATTTTATCCTTCTGTCTTAACCCATTCCTAAAGGCTGGGCTCACTTAAATTTTAATTACTCTTATCCCCTTCCTATAGGCTAGGCCCACAAGATTTAATTTCCTTTTTGTTTTTTTGCTTAGTTTCTTCAGGTTTGGCCCAATTCATCACTGGAATTCCTTTATTCTTCCTACAAGCTCAACCCATTCGAGTTGGGCTTTCCTTTCCCTCTTTATTTATTTATTTCTTTATTTTTCCTTTCATTAGATTCAATCCACTAAAATTTTAGACCCCTCACCAAGCCCACTTTACTTATGGACTTTATGCATCAGAGAAGGTGGATAAAACTTCTTAAGGACTATGATTGTGACATCTTGCACCATCCGAGTAAGGGCAACGTGGTAGTCGATGCACTCAGCAGAAAAAGTGCAGGTATCTTAGTCCATTTGATAGTTTCATAATGCAGGCAAATTGGGGCCACACAACAGGTTCCACTTCAGGACTTGAAGAGAGTCACATATTTGGGTCATCTGACCGTCCAGCTTGAGTTAATCAAGAGAATAAGGGAAACTCAGTCAGCTGATCCCACCCTAGTAGCCCTCAAGAACGATGCAGAACAGGGAGTTAGCTCAGAATTCCAAGTTTTCGCTGATGGGTTACTCCGATTCCAGGACAGGGTGTGTGTTCCAGGTGACAATAAGTTAAAGAGAGACATCATGACAGAGGCCCATAGCTCAAAGTTTGCGATGTATCCTGGAAGCACTAAAATGTACCAAAGCATGCGACCCCGGTTTTGGTGGAATGGGATGAAAAGAGACATAGCTGACTTTGTGTCTAAATACTTGGTATGTCAACAAGTCAAGGAAGAGCATCAGCGCCCAGGCGGGTTACTTTAGCCTTTACCGATCCTAGAGTGGAAGTTGGAACATATCACCATGGACTTTGTGACAGGGTTACCTAAGACACGCTCAGGACATGATGCCATCTGGGTAGTTGTTGACCGGCTTATCAAGTCTTCCCACTTCTTAACCATCAGGATGACCGATCCCTTGGACAAATTGGTAAGAATGTATATCCAAAAAATAGTCAGATTGCATGGAGTCCCAGTGACAGTGGTGTCCGACAAGGACCCCAGGTTCACTTCTCAGTTTTGGAGTAGCTTTCAGCAAGTCATGGGAACGAAGCTGTCCCTCAGTACTGCCTTCCACCCTCAGGTTGATGGACAGTAAGAAAGAACAATCCGTACACTTGAGGATATGCTCCGAGCTAGTGTTCTTGACTCTGGGGGCCATTGGGACTGTAACAGCCCCGGTAATTCAACATGGAAATTATATTATAAATATTAAATGCGGAAGCGATATCAAAATTTCGGTTAACATCCCTTACACAGAAACCCAAAAACGTACTTAAAATATAAAAGATTAAACTAACTAAGAGAGAAACTCGAAAATAAAACTATGAGTGTGACTACAGAGTCTCTAGACATCCCCTTCGTCGTCCTCCTGCGGAACGGGCTCGGGAACCATGTCTTCCTGATCTGAAATGGTTAAATAAGGAGTGAGCTACACTAGCCCAGTAAAAACATCACGATATCTCACCGTCACGGAGGTAAAGGTGGGTAGAAAAACACAAAAGACCAATGGAGCATGATTTGCAACAAATCCTTTTATTTATGATAAAACCTTTACCATCCACTTACCTCGGTGGAATTCATGAAACAATATAAGAAAACAATAACATTATCACAATCATGGAATAATATAAGCTGTAAAACATAGCACTTATCACGCCTTTTGTAATTCAATCATTATACAACATATCCTTTTCTCATTTACCAGCCTACTAGTATCCATGGGGGTCCCTAGGGGTCCCGCTACCCGTTAACCTTTAACATTCATAATCAGTTTCCAGGGCCGTCCCCATACCCCGTCCGGTATGGGCGCCAAAACCATAAACCTCAATACCCCGTCCGGTATGAGGGTGAAACGGGCCGTCCCCATACCCCGTCCGGTATGGGCGCCAAAACCATAAGATCTCCATACCCCGTCCGGCATGTGAGACCACAATCCCGGTAGGGTTCCCTACGGACCTGGTCCGTCCACCATCTCCCAGGATATCTAGTCAGGCTGACTCCATCATACAATTATCAGTCTACACAATGTTTCATTTTCCTTTTCCTCAATAAGCATCATCAATTCACATTTAAACAAGCAAATCGTAATTCATGCCGAACAGACAACATACAGTATCAGTTCTTCAGTCATTCAACCCATAATTAATAAAACAGTAATATATGCACTCGAAACTATAAAATGAACACATCAAACCCCATAATGCATTTAAAGCTGTAAAACAGGCCAAATAACAGTAAATCATCAATCACACTAGACTCGGGCTCCATTAGCAACCTTAAGCAATTTTACACATTCGTTAATTCAAGAAATACCGTTTTATCATTTTGAACTTTAATACCGTGATAGGAAATAGGGTGAGGGGTCTTTACTCGTTTTCGGGGTCCGAACACGGCTTTACAGTGCGCTTGCAGGCTATCCCTAATTTTCCCCTGAATTTTCCTCGGGGAACTGAAACGCACTACTGGTACCTGCACGTGTTCCAAAAAAAATCCCAAATTAGGCCCAGGGCCCCTTTCGGCCCAAATCGCAACTCCGGCACGGCGGCTCCGCCGTGCTCCGGCGACGGCGCCGCCGCTGGCGGCGGCGAGTCGCCTCAGGTTGGCTGTTTTCAGCCGTTTTCGGCCGAATTTGGCCACACTCGCATCGGTCCCTGTGAGAAAACAACCCTAGGGCCCTCGGGGGGCCAAAAAATCACAGAAAAATGGAGCTTACCGGCGGCGGCGCTCTCGGGTGCGGCGGCTCTCCGGTGAGGTTCGTGTTTTAGTGATTCGACTCCGGTCAACCTGTAGAGAAAAGAATGGTGATCACGGTGATATAAAAATTGCATCAAACGGAGGCCGGGAAGGGCCTCGTCGGAGGCAAAAACCGAGAGGGGGCGCGGCGGCGCCGCTGGTCTTCGGCCGCGTATTCTGGCCGTTTGGCCGGGATTTTGGCTTCGATTTGGCCATAGGAGGAATCAGCGTGGAAAAACGAGTCGGGGGTATGAAATTTACCTCGATCTGCGGTCAAAAATTTTCCCAGTGCGGCGGCGGGTGGCGGCGGTCGGCCTCTGGTTCGTCTTCTCCGGCGAGCGGCAGGTGGCTAGGGTTTGTGGTCTGGTGTGGGGGTTCTATTTATAACCCCTTGCCCTTTGATCTCAGCCGTCCATTTTGTTTTAATCTGGGCCGTCCGTTTTTGATTAAATCTGGGCCGTCCGTGCGATTGTATCTGGGCCGTCCGATCGCGCGATTGATCTGGGCCGTCCGATCGCGCCCACGCTGATCGCCAACGTGGCCCGTTCAGGAGCGACGTGGTCTTGCCACGTGGCAGGCCCCGGTTGGCCGGGACTGCTGACCGGGCTTGCTGACGTGGCTGTCGACGTGGCTTTTTTTTTTTTTTTTTTTTTTCCCCTTGGTCCGAGCGCTACAACTCTCCCCCCCCATAAAGAAATTTGGTCCCCAAATTTGCCTCATTACTCTTGATCAAACATATGGGGATATTGGGCCCTAAATTCTGATTCCAGTTCCCAAGTCGCCTCCCTGGGCGTGTGGTTCTGCCACATGACTTTCACAAATGATATATCCCGGTTGCGGAGTATTCTACTTTCTCGGTCCGTGATACTGACCGGTACTTCTTCATAAGACAAGTCCTCTCGGAGTGGAAGCGGTTCGTGAGCGAAGACATGAGAAGGGTCCGAATTGTACTTACGTAGCATAGATACATGAAACACATTATGAACCCGGGAGAGCTCAGGAGGCAGTGCAAGTCTGTAGGCAGTGGTACCAATATTGTCTAAGATTTCAAAGGGTCCAATATATCTGGGGTTTAATTTTCCCCTCCTGCCGAACCTGCTAATTCCCTTGAAGGGGGTGACTTTAAGGAACACCCGGTCGCCTTTCTCAAAGGCCAGGTCCCTTCTCCGGGTATCGGCATAACTCTTCTGCCTACTCTGAGCTGTCTGGATGTTCTTCTTGATCTTAACTATCTTGGACGTGGTTTCTTCTACCAAATCCGGGCCAAACAATCTTCTATCGCCCACTTCCTCCCAACAGATCGGCGACCTGCACGGACGCCCGTATAGCGCCTCGTATGGGGCCATGCCGATGCTTGCTTGGTAGCTGTTGTTGTAAGCAAACTCTATCAGGGGTAGGTGGTCGTCCCAATGGCCCCCGGAGTCAAGGACACAGGCTCAGAGCATATCCTCCAGCGTACGAATTGTCCTCTCTGATTGTCCATCGGTTTGGGGGTGGAAGGCAGTACTAAGAGACAGCTTTGTTCCCATAGCTTGCTGGAAACTATTCCAAAACCGAGAAGTGAATCTGGGATCCCTGTCGAATACCACTGTTACTGGAACTCCATGTAGTCTGACTACCTCCCGGATGTACATCCTTGCCAACTTGTCCAAGGGATCAGTCATTTTGATGGCCAGGAAGTGGGAAGACTTAGTGAGTCGGTCAACAATTACCCATATAGCATCATGTCCCGATCGTGCCTTGGGTAGTCCCGATACGAAGTCCATGGTGATATGTTCCCACTTCCACTCCGGAATCGGTAAAGGCTGAAGTAACCCGCCCGAGCGTTGATGTTCTGCTTTGACCTGCTGACATACCAAACATTTAGATACAAAGTCGGCTATATCTCTCTTCATCCCATTCCACCAGAACCGAGGTCGCATAGTTTGGTATATTTTCGTACTTCCTGGATGCATGGCGAACCTTGAACTATGGGATTCTGTCATGATGTCTCTTCTTAACTCACTGTCGTCTGGGACACACACTCTATCCCTGAAACGAATCAATCCGTCGGCAGAGATCTGAAATTCTGAGTTCACTCCCTGTTTTGCATCCTTCTTGTGGGTTACTAGGGCGGGGTCGATTGACTGGGCTCCCTTTATTCTTTGGATTAACTCGGGTTGGACTGCTAGATGGCTCAAACATGTGGCCCTCTTCAGATCTCGCAGTCGAACCTGCTGCGTGGCCCCAATGGACCTGCATTCTGAAACCATCAGATGGGCCAGGGTGCCTGCACTTTTCCTGCTGAGGGCATCGGCTACTACGTTGCCCTTACCTGGATGGTATAAGATGTCACAATCATAGTCCTTGAGGAGTTCCATCCACCTTCTCTGACGCATGTTGAGATCCTTCTGAGTGAAGATGTGCTTCAAACTCTTATGATCGGTGTAGATCTGAAAGGTCTCTCCATACAAATAATGGCGCCAGATTTTCAGGGCGTGTATGATTGCGGCAAGCTCCAAGTCATGGGTAGGATAGTTCTTCTCATGATTCTTTAGCTGTCTAGACCCATATGCTATAACCTTTCCATGCTGCATCAGGACACAACCCAGACCCAAATAGGAGGCATCGCTATAAACTGTATACCCTCATGATCCACTCGGTAGAGCCAGCACGGGTGCAGTAGTCAGTCGCTTCTTCAATTCTGAAAAAACTCCTCTCGCAGTTCTCATTCCATTCAAACCTTGCATTCTTCTTTGTGAGTCGGGTTAGAGGAGCTGCTAGACTAGAGAACCCTTCAACAAATCGGCGGTAATAACCTGCCATCCCTAGGAAACTGCGAATTTCCTTAACTGTTGTCAGCCTTTCCCAACCAAGTACCGCTTCAACCTTTTCGGGGTTCACCGATACCCCTTCCTTCGATATAACATGTCCTAGGAAGGCGGTTTGCTCGAGCCAAAATCCACACTTGCTCAACTTTGCATACAACTTCTTTTCCCTAAGTACCTGTAGGACTTGGGCAAGATGACGAGCATGTTCTTCTCTACTTTTTGAGTAGACTAAGATATCATCGATGAACACGATGACAAATTGATCCAAGAACTCTCTGAAGATTCTGTTCATTAGATCCATAAAGATGGCCGGGGCGTTGGCTAGCCCAAACGGCATAACCAGGAACTCGTAGTGTCCGTACCTGGTTTGGAATGCCGTCTTGGGGATATCCTCCGCTCTTACCTTTACCTGATGGTAACCTGATCGTAGATCTATTTTAGAAAAGATCTGTGCACCCTGCAACTGATCGAAAAGGTCATCAATCCGAGGAAGAGGATATTTGTTCTTGATTGTTACCTTGTTTATCCTTCTGTAATCAATGCACAGTCTCAACGTTCCATCTCCCTTCCTTGCAAAAGTAACCCCGGCACCCCATGGGGAAACACTGTGCCTAATGAAGCCACTGTCTTGTAGCTCAGTGATCTGTTTCCTTAGTTCTTCCATCTCGATGCGACTCATTCGGTAAGGAGCTACTGAGATGGGCTGGGTACCTGGCTGTAAGTCTATGGTGAACTCGACCTCCCTGTCCCTTGGTAGACCGGGCAGTTCATCCGGAAATACGTCTGGAAAGTCTCGGACTACTGGAATCTCTTGGATACAAACTTCTTTCTTGGGTTTACCTAGTTAGAGAAAATACAAGATTAAGGCACTGGAAATCAAGAAAAACTTGCCATTCGGGAAATCAGTACTGGATAATTTTATTAACTTGTAAAAGGCTCCTCGTTGGGAGGATTAAATACAATCTTTTTATTAAAGCAGTCTATGGTGGCGTGATACGCCGCTAGCCAATCCATTCCTAGGATTACATCAAAATCCCCTGTGTCTAACCCTATAAGGTCTACCCTCAATTTCCTATTTGCTATCTCCACGGCACATGCCCTGTAGACAACCTCTCCTAGCAATGTCTCCCCCCCAGCGGTAGATACAAGCAATAATGAATCAAGTCTATCAGGTGATACACAAATTTTGGAAGAAAGAACATGTGAAATAAAAGAATGTGATGCACCAGTATCAAACAAAATATGAGCAATGTGGCCAGAGATAGTATACATACCATGTACCACGTCCGGGTCTGCGTCGGCATCCTTCTGGGTAAGATTGTAAACTCTGCCCTGGATTGGAGGCCTCCCTTGATTCTGGTTTCTAGGGCACTCCCTCGCATAGTGCTGGGCACTGCCGCATATGCGACAGGTGTTGTTGAGGCGGTAAAAGGGTCGGTCCCCATGATCCCTGCCGCAGTATTGGCAGATCTTCCCACGTGCTGCCCCCGTAGCCTGAGGAGGGGCCTGGACGGCAGGTCTGGGCCTCTTACTGGGTTGGACAGGCATGATAGGTGCTGGCCTGCGGAGCGGGGCTGAGAGTCGGGAACTTCTCGCTAGCTGAGGGCGGGTGTCAAAGCTCCTTTCTTTGATCTGCGCCTTCGCCAAGACTGCCGAATACGTCTCGAGCTCCATCACGAGTAAGTGCTGTCTGATCTCCGGGCGGAGACCCCACTGGAATTTCCTGGCCTTTCGGCCCTCATCCCTCAATGTCTCCGGGGCATGTCGGCCCAGCTCCAGGAACTTACGGGCATAGTCCGACACTGTCATATTTCCCTGGACCAATTGAGCAAACTCCATTTCCTTTAGATGTTGGATGTGTTTAGGGAGATACTCTGTATGGAAGGCCGCCAGGAATTGCTCCCAAGTAACTGGTGTAGGCAGGGTGGCC
The DNA here is from genome assembly GCF_054855325.1 of Carica papaya. Taxonomy (NCBI): domain Eukaryota; kingdom Viridiplantae; phylum Streptophyta; class Magnoliopsida; order Brassicales; family Caricaceae; genus Carica; species Carica papaya. The sequence goes on from NC_142317.1 coordinate 19,475,418, forward strand.
CGCTTGAGCTCCCACCAGCGTACTGCTTCCCCTACCAGCATGTAGGAGGTGATGGCAGCCCTCTGCTCAGGAACTACTCCCAAGGTCTCGAAGGCTCTCTCAGTCTCTGCCAGCCAATATTGGGCCTCTTCAAAAGAGGATCCCCCTGCAAAAGTAGAGGGGTTCAGTCTTCTGTACCTCTCTATGAAGCCGGGATCGATCAGGGAAGGAGCGGGGTCCCGAGGTAGAGGGACTGGGACCGGCTGAGGGTGAACTGGGGGACCCTGTGGTGGAATCTGCTGATGTGGTGGGGGTACTGGAAAGTGCTGTGGCGGTGCCTGCTGGTACTGTGGCTGTGGTACCGGGTCGTACCGCGGCTGTGGTGCCGGTTGGTAATGTGGAGGAACAGGCTCCTGCCGGGGTTGTATGGGATTAGCCTGCTGTAGTGGGGGCTCAACCTGCGCTAGCGGAGGAGGTCCGGGTAACTCCCTTCTCTCCTCTTGCCTTCGCTGGGCAGCTACGAGAGCCTCCACCATCTCATACAGTCTGTCAAGATCCTCCCGAAGCGAATTATCCTGAGCCGCTCGGTTTAGTGGGGGCCTTCCTCTCCTCATTCCCGTGTACCTGTTTTCGCAAGGAATGATTGAGTAACGATATATCGGTGAGTATTTATCTAAGGCACTATTGTGTAAGGGATGGGTCCGAGGAAATGCGGCTCTGATACCAACTGTAACAGCCCCGGTAATTCAACATGGAAATTATATTATAAATATTAAATGCGGAAGCGAGATCAAAATTTCGGTTAACATCCCTTACACAGAAACCCAAAAACGTACTTAAAATATAAAAGATTAAACTAACTAAGAGAGAAACTCGAAAATAAAACTATGAGTGTGACTACAGAGTCTCTAGACATCCCCTTCGTCGTCCTCCTGCGGAACGGGCTCGGGAACCATGTCTTCCTGATCTGAAATGGTTAAATAAGGAGTGAGCTACACTAGCCCAGTAAAAACATCACGATATCTCACCGTCACGGAGGTAAAGGTGGGTAGAAAAACACAAAAGACCAATGGAGCATGATTTGCAACAAATCCTTTTATTTATGATAAAACCTTTACCATCCACTTACCTCGGTGGAATTCATGAAACAATATAAGAAAACAATAACATTATCACAATCATGGAATAATATAAGCTGTAAAACATAGCACTTATCACGCCTTTTGTAATTCAATCATTATACAACATATCCTTTTCTCATTTACCAGCCTACTAGTATCCATGGGGGTCCCTAGGGGTCCCGCTACCCGTTAACCTTTAACATTCATAATCAGTTTCCAGGGCCGTCCCCATACCCCGTCCGGTATGGGCGCCAAAACCATAAACCTCAATACCCCGTCCGGTATGAGGGTGAAACGGGCCGTCCCCATACCCCGTCCGGTATGGGCGCCAAAACCATAAGATCTCCATACCCCGTCCGGCATGTGAGACCACAATCCCGGTAGGGTTCCCTACGGACCCGGTCCGTCCACCATCTCCCAGGATATCTAGTCAGGCTGACTCCATCATACAATTATCAGTCTACACAATGTTTCATTTTCCTTTTCCTCAATAAGCATCATCAATTCACATTTAAACAAGCAAATCGTAATTCATGCCGAACAGACAACATACAGTATCAGTTCTTCAGTCATTCAACCCATAATTAATAAAACAGTAATATATGCACTCGAAACTATAAAATGAACACATCAAACCCCATAATGCATTTAAAGCTGTAAAACAGGCCAAATAACAGTAAATCATCAATCACACTAGACTCGGGCTCCATTAGCAACCTTAAGCAATTTTACACATTCGTTAATTCAAGAAATACCGTTTTATCATTTTGAACTTTAATACCGTGATAGGAAATAGGGTGAGGGGTCTTTACTCGTTTTCGGGGTCCGAACACGGCTTTACAGTGCGCTTGCAGGCTATCCCTAATTTTCCCCTGAATTTTCCTCGGGGAACTGAAACGCACTACTGGTACCTGCACGTGTTCCAAAAAAAATCCCAAATTAGGCCCAGGGCCCCTTTCGGCCCAAATCGCAACTCCGGCACGGCGGCTCCGCCGTGCTTCGGCGACGAGGCCGCCACTGGCGGCGGCGAGTCGCCTCGGGTTGGCTGTTTTCAGCCGTTTTCGGCCGAATTCGGCCACACTCGCATCGGTCCCTGTGAGAAAACAACCCTAGGGCCATCTGGGGGCCAAAAAATCACAAAAAAACGGAGCTTACCGGCGGCGGCGCTCTCGGGTGCGGCGGCTCTCCGGTGAGGTTCGTGTTTTGGTGATTCGGCTCTGGTCAACCTGTAGAGAAAAGAATGGTGATCACGGTGATATAAAAATTGCATCAAACGGAGGCCGGGAAGGGCCTCGTCGGAGGCAAAAACCGAGAGGGGGCGCGGCGGCGCCGCTGGTCTTCGGCCGCGTATTCCGGCCGTTTGGCCGAGATTTTGGCTTCGATTTGGCCATAGGAGGAATCAGCGTGGAAAAACGAGTCGGGGGTATGAAATTTACCTCGATCGGCGGTCGGAAATTTCCCCGGTGCGGCGGCGGGTGGCGGCGGTAGGCCTCTGGTTCGTCTTCTCCGGCGAGCGGCAGGCGGCTAGGGTTTGTGGTCTGGTGTGGGGGTTCTATTTATAACCCCTTGCCCTTTGATCTCAGCCGTCCATTTTGTTTTAATCTGGGCCGTCCGTTTTTGATTAAATCTGGGCCGTCCGTGCGATTGTATCTGGGCCGTCCGATCGCGCGATTGATCTGGGCCGTCCGATCGCGCCCACTCGGATCGCCAACGTGGCCCGTTCAGGAGCGACATGGTCTTGCCACGTGGCAGGCCCCGGTTGGCCGGGACTGCTGACCGGGCCTGCTGACGTGGCTGCCGATGTGGCTTTTTTTTTTTTTTTTTTTTTTTCCCCCTCGGTCCGGGCGCTACAGGGACGACCATCTACCCTTGATAGAGTTCGCCTACAACAATAGCTAGCAAGCGAGTATTGGCATGGCTTCGTATGAGGCGTTATATAGGTGCCTTTGCAGGTTGCCGATTTATTGGAAAGAAGTGGGCGATAGAAAATTATTCGGTCGGGAGCTGGTAGAGGAGACTACATCCAAAATAGTTAAGATCAGGAAAAACATTCAGACGACTTAGAGTAGGCAGAAGAGTTATGCGGACACCCAGAGGAGAGATTTAGCGTTTGAGAAAGGTGATTGGGTGTTCCTTAAGGTCACTACTTTCAAGGGAATTAGTAGGTTTGGCAGGAGGGAGAAACTGAACCCCCCGATTTATTGGACAATTTGAAGTCTTAGACAGGATTGGTACCGCCGCCTACAACTAGCACTGCCTCCAGAACTTTCCAAGGTTCACAATGTGTTTTATATGTCCATGCTATGCAAGTATAACCCGGACCCCTCTCATGTCTTGGCCCACGAACCTCTCCCACTCCAAGAGGACTTATCCTACGAGGAAGTACCAGTCGACATTACGGATCGAAAGAGTAGATTACTCTGCAATCGGAAAATATTCTTTGTAAAGGTCGTATGGCAGAACCACACACTAAGGGAGGCTACATGGGAGCTAGAATCAGACTTTAGAGCCCAGTACCCCCAGTTGTTTGATCGAGAGTAAGAGGCAAATTTGAGAGACTAAATTTCTTTTTAAGCGGAGGAGAGTTATAACACCCAATTTTTTTTTAATTATTTTTATGTTATTTTATTATTTCTATATAAATATAAATATGTGTTAATTAAATTTAATTGAATTTAATTTATTTTAATTTGATTAAATGAAAATAATAGTAATAATAATAATAAAAAGGGTAAAAAAGTAATTAAGGATTTAATTGAAAATAATTTTGGGAAAAAGGGGTGAAAATTTAGGTTCTGGGGGTATTTTTAAAAGAAATATCAGAAAACAGGGGTCAAAACGCAAATTAGAAAAGTTATACCACGTCAGCTGTCCGGTCTGCAGCCCTGACCAACCAGGACGCGCCAGGTGGCAGAGACGCTGACGCGGGAGGCCACGCGGGAGGGAGCCAAGTGGGCGATCCGCGTGCACACGATCGAACAGCTGAGATTTGTTCCCACGCAGACGGACGGCCCAGATCAAAAATGCGCACGGACGACCCAAATTGCATCGCGCACGGATGGCCAAGATTGCATTGCACACGAACGGCCCAGATTGAATCGCGCACGGACGGCCCAGATTGAATCGCGATGAACGGTCCAGATTCACTCCCTATTTAATTGCAATCGGATGGTCCAGATTAAATGCGATGGATAGCCCAGATCAAAAGCATATGGGTATAAATAAACCAATCCGCACCCAAACCGTAACCCTAGTCGCCAGAGCCCCTCATCGGAGAAGACAGCTCAGCCGTCGGGGAGCCAACCGCCGCCACCCGCCGTCGCACCGGAGCAATTTCTGGCTGCCAAACGAGGTAAAAATTCTACCCTTTACTTATAATTTGATTCCAAACCCACCCATGGCCAAATCAGAGTGAAAGAACTGGCCAATTGGCCGAAAAATGCCGCTGAAGCTCCACGGCGTGGCTGCGGGGTGTTTCAATTTTTGCCTCTGATGAGGCCCTTCCCAATTCCCGTTAGATGTGATTTTTCTACCGTTGTGATCACCGTTTCCTCTTCTACAGGTTGACCAGAGCAAAACACCCAACCGCAACGTGAGCCGGAGGAGTCGCCGCACAGGAGAGCCCCATCGCCGGAGAGTTTTGATTTTCTACTTTTTTTTACCCACCGAGGGCCCTAAGTGTGTTTTCTCACAAGAATCGATGCAAGTCTTGCTGAATTTGTCCAAAAACGGTCAAAAACAGCCAACCCGAGGCGGATTTCTGACACAAGCAATGGTGCCGTCGCCCGAGCACGGCGGAGCGGCCGTGCCAGAATTTTGAAATTGGCCGAGTAGGTCCTGGATCTGATTTTTGGGTTTTTTAGGACATGTGTAGGTACCGTAAGCACGTTTCAATTCCCGAGGAAAAATTCAAGGAACTCAGGGACTGTACGTAGGCGCAGTAACAATCTAGTTTTCGGCGTTGAATCAAGTAAGGACCCCTCACCCTATTTCCTATCATGGAATTGAAGTTTGAATAAATGATAATACTATTTTTTGTGCAAATTAATACATATGCATAATTAATTAAGGTTGCTTATGGAGCCCGGATCAGACATTATTCTCTGTCGATTCCTGTTTGATTTATTTTACAGTTTAAATGCATTATGGTATCTGGTCTATTTATTCTATGGTTTTAAATGCATGTATTACTGTCTTACTTGACCACTATGTGATTTTAGAATTTACAATATGATTGTATTATTGGGTGCATGTTTATTGTTTATGTGATTATGTTCAACTTGGTAACGGAGACTACGGGAAAACAGATAAGGTGACAGCCTCATTAGATATCCAGGGAGATGGTTGACCAATCAGGTTCATAGGAAACCCTACCGTGAACGTTGTCTCATACCGGAACGGGTATGGAGACTTGGTAATTTGGCGCTCATATCGGACGGGGTGTGGGGACGACCCGCTTCACCCTCATACCAGATGGGGTATGGAGATGGCCCTGAAATTAAGATTGTTAAGGAGAATGGTTCACGTGTAGTTGGGACACCACTATGGATCCCCAAGGATATTAGTAGGCTGCTAAAAATGAGAAACGGTGATAATCAGTTATTGTTAATGAATACGGATTTATGATATGTTTTATGTTACTGATTATGCATGAAATTGTGATCTGTATGATGTTATTATCTTTATAGGTTGTTTTCATAGGTTCTCCAAGGGTAAGAAAAAGGGTAAATGGTTTTATTTTAAATAAATGTATTGGTTTAAAATTTGTGCTCCATTGGTTGTTTTTGGTTTTCTATCAACCTTTGCTTCTGTGATAGTGATATAGTGTGATGTCCTTACTGGGCTAGTGTAGCTCATTCCTTATTTAACCATTTTAGATAAGGAGGACCTGGTTCCCAAGTCCGATCCACAAGAAGACTGCGAGTAGATGCTAGATGCTTTATAGTTTCCTTTATTTTTCTCATTTCTCGTATTTCTTTTGGAGAACTTATTCTATGATGTTGTTTAGTACTTTTAAGTTATTGTGTAAGGGATGTTAACCTTAATTTTTTATTTCTCTTCCGCACTCAGATTATTATTACATGTATTTCCTTTTGAATTTCTAGGGCCGTTACACATGAGTTCCTCTATTTGTCACATATTACCTAGCAACATTTCAACTTTTGTGACAGTCTGAATCAACCACTAAAATTATATCGTCTATTGTCTAATTTCTACCTGTAATAGGACCCTTATTAAAGGTACCATATATAAATTTTATACTTGACGAATATTTTTCTAAAGTTTGGATTGTTATTTGAGGATGTTTAAGCTTCCATTTCGTATTTTGTTTCTTTTCTTCTTAGTTAGATATAAAAGTTTAGTAGAATAGTACATAACTTACCTAGAAATGTAGTAAGGACTATTGAAAGATATATATTTATTCATAAGCCTAAGTTTTTTGTTGACTTGCTTAAGCAAAATGGTTTTTATTGTTTATGGATGAAGACATTTTCTTTAAAAAAAAGTAAATGTTATAATGTTGTTATTGTATTGACTTACATTGTATAAACTTATACCATACTAGAAAGAAATACGACTAATTTTATAGGTCAATAAAATGACAAAATAGAACTTATCTTGAATGAATTATTTAATCTCATACAAATGAATGAATCAAATGACGTACATTTATTGTTTAAAATATAGTGTTTTGACAATTGATCAAGAGAACTGATGCTTTAATAAATAATGAGAGGTGATTGATGGCGATTACAATGAGATGCAACTATTACAAAGATAGAAGTTTTGATGTCTTACAATAGAAGAGATCAAATTTTCTTTAGGTTTGAGTACATAAACATGAACTATTTTATTTCTAGCTTCTTATGTATTTACTTTATCGATATAAAAGTTAAATAATTTTTTTCAAAGAAATGGATAGATTGTGCATGAAATGGACAAGTGGCTTCCTTTATTTGGTGTATATTTATTTACTTAACGACATTTTGACTTTTAGTGACAACCTCTATCACCTGCTAAAATTGTGTCATTTATTGTCTAATTTTTAGTTGGATTTAAAAGTAACTTTTCATTCCACATTTTGTTTCTCTTCTTCTTAATTGGATGTAAAGTGTAATTAGATAATATGTAACAAAGCTAGAGATGTAGTAAAGAATTTTGAAAGATATATAGTTGTTCATGAGTCTCAATTTTTTGTTTACTTGCTTAAGCAGAATGGTTTTATCCATGATTTTTTTTTAAAAAGGAAAAAGTAAATCATGTATTGGATGTTAGTGTATTAATTTACATTGTTTACTGGCTTATACAGTATTAGGAAGAAATATGGCTAAATTTGTAGTTCAGTCAAATAATAAGGTATGATTTAACTCGAATAAATAATTTAATCTATAGAAATGAGTGAATTAAGTAACGTAAATTTACTGTTTAAAATACAGCATTTAATGACTAATAAGAAAAATTGATACTTCAATAAATAATGAGAGGTGATGGGTGATGACTGGAATGAGATGCAACTAATAGAGAGAGAGAGAGAGAGAGACGTTTTAGTATCTTGCAACAGAGGAGATTGAATTTTCTTTAGGTTTTAGAACATAAAGATAAACTATTTTATTTATGGTTTCTTTTGTACTTCTTTTTGTCAATATAAAAGTTAAGTAATTTTTTTTCAAATAAAGAAATGGACAGGTTGTGCATGAAATGGATACATGGCTTCCTCTAAATTTGCGGCATTTGAACTTTTAGTGAAAATGTAAATTTATTGGTAAAATTTTATCATCTATTGTCTAATTTTTAACAGCAATTAACCATTCTCAAAGGTGCCAATATAATGTCTTTATCAGCTGAAGTAATTTATTTGGAGAAAAACCATCTTTGTCATTTATACAATATTATAAATGGATTAAATTAAACTCTTGTTTTATTAAAAGAAAATATTTTTTCTCATAAAACGGTTGGCAAAATTAATCTAAACTCGGAACACAAAACACAAAAAGATACAAGTTCATTAACGCATAGAATATTGATAACCTAAATATTAATCACTAGAAATGACTGAGATTATTAGCAATTTGTTATAAATACTAAACTCATTATAACTCTCAGCCACTTCGGTGAGCATTGTAGATTTGAAAAAAAAAATAGTCTCCTTTCTCTCGGTAAAACCATTTTCTCTTCTCTAATTGTTTCAAATAGGATGGATCGAAGCACGCAGCTCCTCGAAATGATCCCCTCGATGGAACAAGAGGTTTAGTGCTTAACATCTTATCTATTTTTTTTCTTATTTATTTACTGATCATGTATATATATCGATATTATTGATTGATTTGCATTCAATTTTTTTTAAAGGTACGATAGATAGCTTTTTTGGAATAGCATATGAAATGAAAGGAGTATTTTGTAACACCCAAAATAATTTTTTCTATTTTATTTTTTTTGATGTAATTTAATTAAATTAATTTTTGTGAATATAAAAATATTAATAATGATAAAATTGGGTAAAAATATTATTTGGATTTAATTGAAATTGATTTTGGAAAAAAGGGGTCAAAATTTGGATTCTAGGGGTATTTTTGAAAAGAAATTCGGAAACTGGGGGTCAAAACGCAATTTAAAAAAATTGTGCCCCGTCAGTGCCACGTCAGTAGCCACGTCAGCGGCCCAGTCAGCAGCCCTGGCCAACCAAGACTTGCCGCGTGGCAAGGCCACGCCGACCCAGGAACGGGCCACGTGGGCGATCCGCGTGCGCGCGATCGGACGGCCCAGATGCGTCCCCGCGCGCACGGATGACCCAAATCAAGCGTGCGCACGGACGGCCCAGATGCACGCGCACGGACGGCCCAGATTCAATCAAGTACGGACGGTCCAGATTTAATCGTGATGGATGGTCCAGATTTAATCCAAATTAAATCGCGATCGAACGGCCCAGATTAAATCAAGATGGACGGCTGTGATTAAAAGGCAAAGGGTATAAATAAACCCCCCACACCTGACCACAAAAACCCTAGCCGCCAGCCCTCGCCGGAGAAGACGAACCAGACGTTGGAGGAGCTGGCCGCCGCCACCCGCCGCCGCACCGGGGAGTTTTCCAACCGTCAATCGAGGTAAATTTCATATCCCTGGCTCGTTTTTCAATGCTGAGTTCCCCTGTGGCCAAATCGGAGCCAAACTCCCAGCCAAACAGCCGAAAAACACGACTAAAACCCAGCGGCGCCGCCACGCCCCTCCTCGGTTTTTGCCTCCGATGAGGCCCTTCCCGGCCTCCGTTTAATACAATTTTTATATCACCGTGATCACTATTCTTTTCTCTACAGGTTGATCGGAGCCAAATCACCAAAACACGAACCACGCCGGAGAGCCGCCGCACCCGAGAGCACGCTGCCGGTAAGCTTCAATTTTTCGTAATTTTTTGGCCCCCCGAGGGCCCTAGGGTTGTTTTATCACAGGGACCGATGTAAGTGTGGCCGAATTCGGCCGAAAATGGCCAACCCGAGGCGAATCTCAACGTGCCTATTATGTTTTTAGGCGAAAAAAATAGTTCATGATTATTAGGTTCCCTTAGTTGAGGGAACTATAGTAAATCAAAATCTCGACCTAATTTTTAATTTTTTGATTTGAAACTTAAATTTATTTTGCAGAGATAGTTACAAACTAAAGGGTTTTGTTTCAAAAAATTATAAACTTTGTTACTGTTGGTTGAGATGAATCATTGATATTTAATAGTTTCATGTAAAAGTATCTTGGTGATAAAAGATAAAAGAATTTACCTTAGACATTTACTTTCTATATAAATAGGACTTGAAGTTTGAGGATACATTATAAGGATTAAGGTGTGCACTAGGTCAATCGGATAAGGTGAGTATAGAAAAGAGCTTTTTGACATGTTAATTGCTTGATACAATTAGCTTAGCTATAGATCATAGATTTTATTAATTTACACAACTAGAAAAGTAAAAGTTAGAAATCTTTCAAGAAAATTTTAGGAAAAGTGAAATTGAAAAAAAAAAAGAGATAAAAGGGAGAGCAATAGAGAAATGTAGCAATAAGATACTATTTATAAGGTAAACATAGGATGATCTAAGTTAAAAAGAGAAAATAGCCACTAACATCCATTAACATGGGAACATGCATTTCATGCACCAAAAATGCCCCCATTAAAGTTTGTTACTATTGTTCATTTATCACAATTAAGCACACAGTACAATGAAGTTTTTAAGAATTTTCATAAATTATCATAAATATGGTGGTTTAATAGTTAAGATTCTTAAGTTTTAAGAATTTTCATAAATTATCATAAATATGATGGTTTAATAGTTAAGATTCTTACATTTTTCTTGAAGACAACAAGTTTGAATCTTATTAAAATGTAAAATATATCACTTTTGAGATGTAATTATATGGATTAATGATGATTTGTTTATAATATTTGATTCAATAGAATCAAAATATTTAACTTATGACTGTGTTGACAGAGATATAGTAATCAAATTGAATTTTGTCCTAAAGAGTCATGATATATCCAAACGAAAATAATATTCTGTAACGACTAGATTCTTTTAATTAGAACAATTATAATAAGCGAAAAATTCTGAATTAGCATTTTTCTTAAATTATTTATTAACATAAATATTAAAGAAGAAGAAATAGACTTGGATTTTATACTAAAATATTTATTATTAATTATTTCAATAGTAATCGTTCATGAATGATAAATCTTTTTTCACATAAGAACTCTTAACAAAAGAGGAAAGAGGAAAGGATTAATTTTCTTTTTAAATTCTATTTTGATTCTTGGTAGCTAACTCATCATTATATTAATAAGTAATATTATTCATTATTTTCTTATAGTAATTATTTTTCAATTATAAATTAAAACCAAACAAAATATTATAATTTTCATTTCCTTTATTTTTTAACTTTTAGTTATCAGAACCGAAAAACATATTTTTTTTCTCATTTATATATATTTAGATATTCTCATGTATAATATGGCAATCATCATCATCATATCCACTTCCTATTATAAATTTCATTGAAAACTTTATAGTGATTTACCATTGCATCAAGTTACAATAGCTCTTTAAATTTATAAAATGCACAAACAAACACACACACACACACACACACACACACACACATATCTGTGTGTTTGTGTGTCTATTTCTCAAAAAGATCTGATGATAAGAAAACTTAAATAACTGTAGTTACTTTTATTAGGCATGTATCAATTATCAAATCAAAACAAAATGTAAGTAAATTTGTATTTCATTCAATTACAAGATGAAACAAATTAAAAAATTATAAAAAATGATAGAAGCTAAAATTTTTTATTTTAATTTTACATAAAATTAATTTTCATTTATTAAAAATTATTTTAACATTTTACAATATAATTAAATATAATTTACCAACTTTTTAATATTTTATAGATAAATCATTTGTACTTTTACCATTATCTATAAAAGTTGTATTTATAGTTCGGACTATAAACTATACATTTTATATATTATTATTGATAAGTTGTGTTATTATTAGTGGATAAGTAATATATAATTAATAAAATATTCAAATTTATATTTTTTAATAAAAATTTGAAGAATCTCCCTTCTTTCCTACTTCAGTTGAGATACTTGTCAGGATATTCGCCCATGATTCCATCAATTTTTCCCCCTGTTCATCTTGTAATCATTTACTCGTCGGAACTGGATTCTGTCAGGGATTTGCGCAGAGGGACTAATCCCATTCCTACTACAGCGGCACCGCACTGGAATAGATGTGGAGTTTGCAAAAAAATTCTAAATGCCCCAACTAACCGCACAGGAAGTAGAATAAAGGCAGGCATTCATACTTGAAGATTGCAAATGCGGATTCTCCATTTCTCAGGTTGAGCCTCTTTCTTATGAATAGAGGCTTTCAGACATCAATTGCCACCTGAACCCACAGACAACCCCCCATCTCAGCCATAGAAGATGAACTTGTGTCATAGTCGACAAAGCCCCCCAATAGGTTCCCAAACTGCCTAGCCATTATTTTTTATACACAACCCAACGGGAGTGAGTGAATCTATACCTAGAAGAGGCTTGTGTCAATGGCTACTTTCATTGGATGTTTTCCCTCCCTAAGGTGGTGCACAACCAACAAGTGGTTGTTAAAAGTCCATGGCCCTCTGTTGAGCACTCTTTGGAAATCCAATTCGCAGAAAAACCTGTACAAGTAATGGCCAGATCTGAGATCAACAATATTTACCCCCCTTTCAATCTCCTCAGGTCTGCTAGTGTATTCATCATTGATTTAAACTTCACAACCGCTTCCATCAAGAATCTTCCCACCAAATAGAGGTCATACGACTCTTGCTATTCAGGGACAAGTTCAGTTAAGTCCGAGCCCCCATCCTCCTCCTCTACGATCGACAATGACGCTACGCTATCCACAGTATCCATGGATCACCCCTTACGTGCCAGTCGACTAACTATTGAGAGAAAAAATAATAACTTGTCTATGGTGTAAAAAGGTCTCACTACTGGAAACAATACCTCTTGTAACAAAAAAAAGCAAATGGAGAAGAGGGTCATCCAACATTGACTTGGTACTAGACCAAGTCAATTCTTATTTATATTCTATTTACATTTGTAAGTTTCAAAACCTAACCCTCTCAGTAAATAAGGGAGGTAATTAATTCTACTTTGTGGAATGAAGGAATCATCAGGGTATATTCATTTTTTTGTTGTAACAGTTGTTTGAATAGCCATATGTACTCATCAACTGTTTATTTCAAGCAAGGGAAAAATTACCTTTATTGTTCATTTTAAATGGTAATGGACATTTGGTATTCAGTTTTTGATTTTTTGGAGCTTGCAACCTTTGTAGCAAAAGAGTGGTTATATAGAATAATTCTGCACATGGTGTAATAGGGGCTTGTTCCAGCAACTATGCTGGAAGTGAAATTATAAAACTAAATAAATTTGGGAAACAATAGTGGAAGTTTAAAAATAAAGCTAGTATTAAGTACTTGACAAGCTTTATTTAAATTGATATCATATCTTCGTGTTTCTCAAGTGAGTTTCTGGCATGTGTAATAAGTATATGATTCTAGTCTGGTCGATTCAAAAAATGTTCAACTATTAGAATTATTACTCAATGTATTTTTTTGTTGCTTCCGAATGGTGTAATTCCACAAAATGATGGAGATTGTATAGTTTATAGCATATATTTTTTGGAGATAGTTCATAGCTTACATGTCTGACACAATAGAGTTTTGGTTTGTGCCTTAAGTATGTTTCTAACATGGTGGTGGAAATAACATATTATGATCTGACTCACTAGCCTACATGAATCGGCTATTATTTAAATTTATAAGTTGGTAACTAATATATCTTATTTATTTACCTTCTTTTCTATGGCATCCCCAATTAATCCTTATTTTTTATTTCTTATAGGCACTATTTTATTTTGCCTTACTCTGTGCCCATAAAATGCTTACTCCAAAATGGATCAGTGAATCTTATCTGGGCATTGAATAATCGCCTACTTGCTCTTTTATTCCACATCAGGGAGTATTATTGGATTGATTTGTGAAAACTGAATGAGATTTATCGTTACAAGATTGAGGAGTACTCATATGATGCAGTTAATAAGTTCAAAATTTACCCAGATCAAATTTCTCCGTGGTTGGTAGAATAAATGCCTAATAAAGGAAGTTATCTAATTGGAAACTTACAGGCAGCATATATGGATTTCCAATTTTTTTTTCTAGGAAACATGTGGTCTGTTGTAGTAGTTTGGCAACAACTAATCAGTCACATGCCATACTAGATCTTATTGAAGTGAAATGGGTAGATTTGGTAGCAGACATGCCATTCATGATATGTAATCCCACTTTTGAAGGTCAGGAGTGGCAAATAATCACTGGTAGTGATCCTAAGAACACATAAGATATTTGCTCTCATATTATTTATTTATGATCTATCTCTTCATTATCTTCAGTATTTCTCACTACATTTCTTTCTGATGCAGGCCTTGGTCTTACCACAATGGTTGTTTTTGGCCGACTCTGCTATGGCAGGTTAGTTTGTTATGCTCAAATATTCTCTCTGTTGCTAATGTTTTATTCATTGCTCCAAAAAACCCTTTGTAGAAGTTATATTTAGGTATACGTTTCCTGAGTTGTCATGCTTGAATCCAATAGGATATGGTACCTCGTTGATGTTTTATAAAATAAAGCAATAATGAAGGAATGTTGACAGTGCGGCTTAATATTTTAAAAATGGACTTTCTGTAGCTTATTGTGGCAACCATAAAGATGAAAATACCAGAAATCACTACAAGAGCTATTGAAGTTGCTTAAAGACGCATATCAAGAGACCAGTGGCTTGAATACTATGACTAAAAAGAGGAAGGTTCATCAGGAATTAAGCACGGTTATTCCAGACATGGTCAATTGCTGGATACCTTATGGCTAAGCTTATACTTGCAGACCCAACTGTAGCCAAAATTCTGATAACTGAAGAGGATTCTGAGCTTATCAATGCCTTCTCTTGCATGATAAGTGCTAACTCTAAGAGAAAGTGTGGTCAGAAGAACTCCCAAAAGACTTACATAATATAAGATTCTGAAGCTGCTTTTATATAAGGATAAGTAACTTCAATTTATGGCTCAACTTACTTATCTGAACAACTTAAATGTATAATGGTGATGATAACAATGGTTTATTTTTAATTTTATTTTGGGGTTAAAGCTTTTGAGCAGTGATTCGAGTATCATAGGATCTTAATGTAAAGATGATTTGTTGATTTACGATTAGTATTAGCTTGAAACATCTTCCTAGATTGGAGATTAAACAAATTATTTCCTTTTTATAGACTTTATATGTAACACCCCACAAACCTTTGCGTTTAATTTGTAATTAGAAAATCCCTATTTATTCAAGCCCTAAGGTGACTTGAACTCTTTTAATTATTACATAATTTTTATATTGCATTTCATAAATTTAATTCACATTTTTAATTTTATTATGAAATTTTGATTTTTATTATTTTTGTCAATATTATTTTATTCTATTTTAAAAATAAATTTTCAGGAGAAAAGACAGAAAAAGGGGTAAAATCCCATGGGAATATACCTACGGGAAAAGACCAACGCGGGCATTGCACGTCTCGTGCGCATGCATGCGTGTGGCCAACACCGGAGGTGCACAATGTGTGCACATCCCATCACCGCAGGGCACGAGGTCAGTTTGCGCGCGCAGACAGGCACGACAAAATGTGCCCTATGCACACGCCGTCCACGCTGTACGCCCTGCACACAGTAGGATAAGCCAACGCACCTGCAGGCTAGGCATGCAACGCGCAGCCAACTGGGGAGGAACACTATTGCCACGGGCAGTGTGCTGCCACCACCTTGGGTGTCAAGCACTGCCTCGGCTCGCACACGCCACTAGTTGGGTGGTATGCCATTGTTGTCTTAAGAGTGTGCCACCGTCAGTTGGGAGGCTTTCTTCATTTTTGCACCACAGTCGAGTTATGTCACATCACTTCTTTCCCATTTAACTTTCCCTTTCCTCACTAGATTTCGTCATTTGTTTCAAATTTAATGGTCCCCATTTTCTATAAATAGGGACCCCTCTCTTCAATTTTCTTATCACTTCCATTTCATTCTTCCATTCTCCAAGAGCTTAGGAGTGATTTATGTTTTTTTCCTCCCTCATCTGGTCTAGAAAGACGTGAGAGGACGCTCCCTGTGGATGATGGTGTACCCTCTGACGAGAGTGGTGCTGTGAATTATCTAGTAGGGGTCACATTTGGTTAAATACTATCGTGGTTATAAGCTATCTAATAAAACTACTATGGTTGGCACGGTCGTTGTCATAGATCATGTCATGGTTTGGCAAGCCGAAAATGTGTTATTGGCAAATTACTGTTATATATCTTATCTGATCATTCCACATGAGCAGTCAAAAATTCGTATTTGCCCTCAGTAGATGGAAGTTGGAATGACTTCCCAAAGCATGACATAAAAATCTAAGTATATCATGATTTATTTAATTTTCTCTATTATGAACATGATTGATTTGATTGTTATGACTATGATATGATAGATTTGATGTTTTTTTAATAAATAAATTATTTCCATAAATAAGAAAGGACCCTGATGTGACCCTGATGGTAAGTATTGATGACATAATTATTCACTTTTAAAATCTTATGATGTTATTTAAATATTATTTTCCTTACTGAGTGTATGGAACTCATCCCTTTTCATGCTCCCCCCTAAGACGAGGAAGATAGTGAGGAACAGATCGCTGACCTACCCTTTGAAGTCTACTAGGATTTCGTGGATCCACAAACCTTGAGGGCATGACTTGTCCCAAAATTTTCTAATGAGTCCATTCACATAGTAAAAGAAGTGGCCCTTTTTGTATTTTGATATTTTGTATTTTGTTACAACTTCTGGCCTTAGTTATATATGTATAATTGGAACTCATATATTTTGGTAAGGAATTTATAATAATTTGCTCCGCTACATACAATTATCTATCATGCACTTGTAACCTGTTTCTGCATTTGGCACCCTTATAACTTAATTAGCACTTGAGATGTCACATTATATCATATACATAGTACTATAGGAGTGAAAGGCATTCTTTTGAAGAGTTCACTGTAAATCGAGAATATTCTTACATTATTTTAACTTTATTATTCGATTATGACATTTTATGTATCTTGCATATAATTTTTGAGTGGTTATGGTATTTTTCTGTCTCGTAAATGGTCACCATGCTATCTAAATTAATGTTTGACAATAGAACTTTTTTAATATATTCCCTCGGTTGATTTCAGATTAGTCGAAAAAATTCAACTAGTATGTAAAATATTACTTGAGAGAGTGATTAGAGAGTGATGATAAGATATTTCTTGCAAACTAATATTTGTATTCATTGCATATTTTTGCATTACTACAGACTTGTAAGTTTTTAGTTCTGAGCATCAGCTCATAAAGGAAACTAAACATATAGAATTCAACAACTTCTACTTCATCTAGTTCTAGCATTAGCCACAGTCCTTCTCTCAAACTGTACCATAAAAAAATCAAAAACAAAAAAATAAATATATTTCTAGCGACAATAGAAATTAACCTCATATATATGTATATATTTTCAATTTATAAATGAATAAATTACATAGAAATTTTTTGGTTGTAGGTCAAATTATACTACTCATTGAGAAACTATATTGTAAAAATAGATATAGTATAGTATAGTAGTAGAAGTTAAAATATTTGTATAGGTATCTAATTGTTCCATTTGCTTTAATTTCTAAAAAGCTTCATCATTTTCTTAAGAAATTTAATTGCTACATTTCTCCCATATTTTATAATTTAACAATATATCACAATTTTAATATTTAACATCTCTCATTTATGTTTTTTGAGAATTGAAATCTAATTGATCTTCCTATATATGAAGGATTACGAAATAAAATTTTATTCAATGAATTTAAGCTAAAAATATAGGTGGTTCAAAAATAAAATTAATGAATATATACCTCATTCAACATGTAAAGGATTACTAGTAATTACACAAAAAGTAAAAATTGAATCAAATGAACAAGATAGATTTAATACCGCTTAATGTAAGTACAGATATATACTTTTGGACATATTTAATTTACAATATAATTTTATGTTTTTCTGTTATTTAAGGTAAAGAGGTAATTTCATAGAAAGTCAAATATGTGCTTTGTGTTATTTAGCGGTTTGAAACTTAAGAATCGTTGGAAGAATATGATTCCTTATAACAAATCTACTTTATAATTACTACCTAATTGTGCGTTATGCATTAGGAAAAAAAAAGAACTTAACTTTATAATACTACCAATCTAACTCTTGTTTTCCTATCTCATATCCTTATGTTTTTCCTCTTTCTCACAATTATTTTCTGACTCTTCTTATATTTCTAAATCACCTAAAATTGATCACATCGTAAAACAATAATAAATGTGAGGATAAGATTATGAAGCAATTATATTGTGGTGAAGAAATTAATAGAGTTAAACAATATAAGATTAGACTTAAACAATATCTAAATTAAGAAAATTGAATGCTTGTTAGAAGTCAAAGTCTAGAGATTTAATTTCTTCATTAGTCATTAAAATTTAAAATTTTGATTACTACTTCAATAATTAAAGAGATAAAAATCTTCTTTCCAAAAAGTAAATATATAAATATATTTAAGAAGATGTTATTAGTTTCTACCATAATTATTAAAAGTAAAAATATTAATTATGCCTCAATTATCAAAAAATATTTTGTAATATCTATTTAATTTAGGGATTTCGTTGCCATCCTCAACAGTTCTGGAGGTTCCTCCTTAATTTTAAAAGAGGACGTTGGGCTACAGGGGAAGAGAAGAAAATTCAGAGCTAGGGTAAACCGAGAGGAAGTTTTTATGCGATTTCTTCAATAAGATTAATAAGCTAGTAGTGGAATCGGGAGCAGAACAAGGGAGGAATCTGTCAATCAAATTAACACCGTCACTAAGAAAAAAGGTAAGTGAAATTTGACTCTCACCGCTTGAGTAAAATTTATCTTCTAAATTTTTTGAGATATTTTTTGGAAGAAATGAGTTTATCTTGGAATAGGGACATTTTCTTGAAATCCGATTAGAACCAGGAGTAAAAATAAAAAAAATTGAGACTGAGATATGATGATAAACAAAAATTGGAAAAATGATGGAATTATCGTGTGGACAACTATGAGGAGAGGACATAGGAGATATGCTAGAAACATAGGAGGAAAATTGAAAGGATGAGAACGGGTGAGGGATAGGAAAAAGAAAAAGAGGAAAATAGTGGTCTGAATCTGATGTCTGTTTGGGAATTATTATTTTGTTATCTTTTATATTTAATTCTCTTTATGTCTGTTTGGGAAATGGTGGTATTGGTGAGTCGAGACAAGAAAACAAACTGGATAGGGATTAAAAACAAAATAAATATAAAATTCTAGGAGGCAAATCCAGGTGAGCGAGATAGTGTTCTCTGTGAGGGTAAAAGTGATGCTGTTTGGAAGTAGGAATGGGATTAACAATGGAACAAACAAACTCTAGGAGCTGATTTGGGTGAGCAGAGACAATGTTCTCTGTGATCCACGTGTAACAAAGGATAATTTACACAAACTTTAATTATATATTTTTTTAATTTTAGATAAATCTAATGGTTAACCCTCACTAGCAAGTGATGTGAACATTGCTCTTAGACACACTTATTTTTATTTAGAGATACAACTTTATTGTATTTTTCGTGCTGGGAATATAAGTTTTTATGGTACCCTAACTCCCTATAGAGGTATGGGTTGTTATAGCTCTTATCCAATCATTTCGAATAGGAGGATCAAAGCACACAGCTCCTCCACATGATCCACTCGATGGAATAAGAGGTTTAATGCTTAACATCTGATATATTTTTCTTTTATTTATTTACCGATCATGTATATATATCGATGTCATTGATTGATTTGCATTCGATTTTTGTTAAAGGATATGGTAGATCACTTTCTTGTAGTAGCATATGAATTGAAAGGAGATTTTAGTTGTGATCCAAATTATTTCTATGATATGGTTTGCACCTTCGTGGTTGAATATGAAATCATCTTATTAGATATGGGTAAAGCTTTGTATGTGTACATAATATATATCTCAATATAGATATGAGTAGTTATTAACAATATATGATTAATTGATGGGTTTTAGTTATCTGGTCTTCTTCTCTTAATTTGCAGGGACAAAGTATCTAATGCAGATTTTTCTAAGATTTGTGCACTTTACATCAAGATTAAAGGAGTCTCCTCAAGGTATATAAGTAATACTAATTATCACAAATCAAAACTCTTTAATTTGGAGTATTTATGTGTGTTATTATTGATCTTATAATATATATTTAATGATAAAATTTATCAAGCACAATTTTTGCTAGTAAAAATTCATAGATTTTAATAGTTAAATGATACGTCATGGGATGTATAGTCTGATTTGAACTCATACTCTTATAGATAAGGATAAATATACTTAGATATCTATCCAAAAAATCTATAATTATTAATTTAATTAACTATATACGTGTATACTTAATTAATTAAATAATTAGTTTAATAGTTTATGTGTTTCTTCTTTTATAGGAGATTATAAGTTCGAATCAGATTATATTTTTATAGGTATCATCGTTTGAAAGTTATTTGTATTGTAGTAATTAGTGTATATCACTTAACTAATCTTGGGTCAAACTGTATTTTATGTGTATTCTTACTTGGAGATCATTTGTATTGTGTTATTCTTGTGCATATCACTTAATTAATAGATGTACCTAATTTTTACTTTTTACAAAATAATTAGCTAATATTAATTGTAGCCTTCGCGCTTGTCAAATGGCATTGAAATGTAAGGAATTCGTCAAGGCATTTGATAAAAAGAATAAGGAAAAGTAAGATTTTATATACAATTGAGGTCATAAATCAATTAACAGTCTTTATATATTCATGTGGTAAACGAATTTTATACTTAATTTTTATTACAGATATTACTAATATATCTCTTTAAAGAGTTTTCTTTTTTTTTTTCAAATTTCTTTATTGGAATAAAAAAGTGCATGGATGCATTAGATGCAATCAAACGTGAATTCTCATTAGTGAAGGAAAAAATGAAAATCCTTCTTAAGGTAATATTTTATTTTACATATTCTATAACATTTTATTTTCATGTATATCTTTTTTTTTTGGACATTGTAAAAATTTTAACTGAATTTAAATTTGCTTACTTATACAGCATGAGTTTTACTTCATTGAAAATCTATTTTATAGGCTGCATAATTATAGCTATTAATAATTAAAACAATATGATAGTAGTTAAAACTCTTACGTTCTATTTAAAATTTATGAATTTAACTTTTATTAAAAATGTAGAATATTTTATACTATATAAGTCTGTAAATTTCAATTCAATTAAAATTTTTACGAAATCTATAAAAGAAAAAGATATATATGAAAATAAATTTTATAAAATATATAAAATAGAATATTACCTCAAGAAGGATTTTTATTTTTTCCTTCATTATTGAGAATTCATGTTTGGTTGCATCCACTGCCTATGTACCTTTTTAAAAAGATTTAATTTTTTAAAAAAAAAACTTAGTGAAGAAATATATTATTAATATGTACAATAAAAAATAAGTACTAAATTTATTTACTATATTCACTAATTGATTTGATTTATAACGTTGTCAATTATGTATGAAAGTTTACCCTTCCTTACTCTTTTTATCAAATGCCTTGACACGTGTGTATATATATATAAACACAATTCATAAATATGATGGTGTATGAACAATCATATGTGGCCCCAATAAGTTTGAAATTCATTTGTGATCGGTGGTCGTGTTTACTCACTAAGTCTTATCTTGGTGGCGATCTTCATCTCCTCTGTCAAAGGCAGTTGGATAAACACTTCAACGAAGCTGCTACCTAGTATATACTTACAACAACATTAATTATCTGTATCTATAAATATATATTATATGATTATACAAATTGTTAAATTATTATTACGATATTCAGTGCAATTAGTATCGTGATATACGTACATACATTATCTATATACACTCGCACACACGTATATATGTATTGATAAATTGAGAACGTTATATATATGTATATAGACACACACACATTATATATTTATATAATTCCCAACTATAAGTATCTTCTTTGAAGTTTTTAACCTTTCCCCTTTGCACCTTCTTGATTCTATCATATTTTTGCATAAATATATATATATATATGTATTTATAGATACCATCTTCATTTTCATCTTTATTAATTAATAAAATCTTCTTTTCATATTTTAATATGATCCTAAAATGTTAAAGTATAAGAGCCAAATTCAAATGTGAAGGAATTTGGTTTACAACTTCATGAACTTATTTATATATTCATAAATTAAATATATTATATATTTTTATAATATGGGTAATATTACAAGAGATAATTATATTTCTTAAATATTTTCTTAAATATATTAAATAGAATAAAGTATTAAAATTTTCAACAAGCTATTCGCATAACTTATCAAACTCAATTTTATATATTTCTAACTTATTTAAATTTATTCATTTATTTTTTTAAAAAAAAGATTTATGGCCTTCTCCTTTTTGCACAGATTTTATGCATATGAAGTCATAGTGGTCATAGAATACTTAAACATGATGGGGATAGTTTAGTGCGATTTGAAGCCCAAAAACGTGTTAGTAAGATTCGACGACCATATTTCATTGACTGACTTCAATCTCTCACGAAAAGATGATAATTCCATATCAACTATTCACATAATTTTTGATTAAAATGCATCATCAATCACAAAAACAAATTGTTATCCTGTTGATCAACCCAACTTTTCTAATTCATCAAGCATTCTACCCAATTGTATCACACCTGCAGTAGCCTCCTACTTACACCCTAGTCAACTTAAATAGAAAAAGAGTCAACACATCACACAGCTGTGGAAATCATCATAGAGCTAATGAATGTCTATCAATGTCTTTTATTAGGACCCACAAGTACTTAGCACCAGAAATTGTGTCTGGTGAAGGGCATGGAAACATGGCTAATTGGTGGACACTGGGGATATTCATATTTGAAATGTTATATGGGACGATATCGTGTTAGGGAGCTGACCAGGAGTTGCCCCTAGCAAATATTATGAGTTGAGCACTTGAGTTTCCTAAAAAAACCATGGTTTCAGAGCCAGCAAAGGATTTAATCACAAGGCTATTAACTAAGGACCCCACAAGGCAAATGGGGTCCATAATGGGTGCAACAACAATCAAACAGCCCTAATTTTTTGATGGTCTTAATTGGGCACTTTTGAGATGTATAAAATCACCATTTGATCCTTCTCCCATATCTTGTAATGAGTTTGTTACATTTGATAGTACTATAGAGAGTTCAATAGAGTATTACTAGGAAGCAAGAAATTTATTCTTTAATTTACATGATATATGTTTTTTTTATGTATATCAAATTTTAATAACTAGACAGAAGTGAGATTGAAGTAATTTGTACATTGGAGCAAAAAATTTTAATGAAATTCATGTTGAAAGGTTCAATATTTATAAAAATATATAATTAATGATTTACTGGATCATTTTGTCTAACAAATGATATAGCATTTTCAATTATTCTCAATTAATGTCTTTACTTAACCGTCTAGAAGTAATATTAATTTCTCTAATATGTGGTATAAGAGGTAGTAATACTCTTTTTAAGGTATTACTTGGATAAAACTGAAATGTATTACATCAAGGTCCTGATAATATCAAATAGCAAAACTCATGGGTCCTTGTGCAATGCTTCATTACTGCTTACCTAATTTGGGGTAAACAATGTTAAGGTTCAAGGGTAGTTGAGGATAAGGAAACTTTTGGCTTCAAGAGCTATTTTGAGATACCTATGATGTTACAAGATAGCTTTGTCAAAAGGTTGTGAAAGGTTTTAAAATTGTTCTCACGTTCTAGACCTATCTTAATAAAGACAAAGATGAATTATTATATTTTTAATTTTTTTTGTACTCCTTTTTGTTGATAAAAAAGTTAAACAACTCTTTTTTTTAAGTAAAGAAATAGATAGTGTGGGCACGAAATGGACACATGAGTTCCTCTATTTGTCGCGTATTACCTAGCAACATTTCAACTTTTGTGATAGTTTGAATCAACCGCTAAAATTATATCATCATCTATTGTCTAATTTCTAGCTATAATAGGACCATTTTTAAAGGTACCATGTCCAAATTTTATACTTGATGAATATTTTTCTAAAGTTTGGCTTGTTACTTGAGGATGTTTAAGCTTTCATTTCGTATTTTGTTTTTTTTCTTCTTAGTTAGATTTAAAAGTTTAATTGAATAGTACATAACTTAGCTAGGAATGTACTAAGGACTATTAAAAGATATATATTTATTCATGAACCTAAGTTTTTTGTTGACTTGCTTGAGCAAAATGGTTTTTACTATTAATAGATGATGATTTTTTCTTAAAAAAAGTAAATGTTCAAATGGATGTTATTGTATTGACTTACATTATATAAACTAATATCGTACTAGAAAAAAATAAACTAATTTTGTAGGTCAATCAAATAACAAAGTAGAACTTGACTTGAATGAATTATTTAATCTCATGCATATGAATAAATAAAATTACATGCATTTACTATTTAAAATGCAGTATTTGATGGTTGATCAGGAGAGCTTATGCTTTAATAAATAATATGAGGTGATTGATGGCGACTGCAATGAGACGCAACTAATACAAAGATAGAAGCTTTGATGTCTTATAGTAGAGGAGATAAAATTTTCTTTAGGTTTAAGTACATAAAGATGAACAATTTTATTTTCAGCTTTTTATGTATTTCTTTTTGTCGATATAAAAGTTAAATAAATTTTTTTTCCCAAGTAAAGAAATGGATAGGTTGTGCATGAAATGAACAAGTTGCTTCCTTTATTTGTTGTATATTTAGTTAACGACCTTTTGACTTTTAGTGACAACATCTATTAGCTGCTAAAATTTTGTCATTTATTGTCTAATTTTTAGTCGGATTTAAAAGTAACTTTCATTCCACATTTTGTTTCTCTTCTTTTTAATTGGATGTAAATATGTAATTAGATAGTATATAACATAGCCAGGGATGTAGTAAGGACTTCTAAAAGATATATAATTGTTCATGAGTCTTAGTTTTTTGTTCACTTGCTTAAGTAGAATGGTTTTTATCCATGATTTTTTAAAAAAGTAGAAAGTAAATGCCGTATTGGATGTTATTGTACTAACTTACATTGTTTGCTGTCTTATATAGTACTAGAATGAAATACGACTAAATTTATGGTTCAGTCAAATAATAAAGTATGATTTAACTTAAATAAATAATTTAATTTCATACAAATGAGGGAATCAAGTAACGTATATTTACTATTTAAAATACAATATTTAATGACTGATAAGAAAAACTGGTACTTCAATGAATAACGAGAGGTGATGGGTGATGACTATAATGAGATACAACTAATAGAGAGAGAGAAGTTTTAGTGTCTTGCAAAAAAGCATATTGAATTTTCTTTAGATTATAGAACACAGAAAACCTATTTTATTTCCCGTTTCTTTTATACTTCTTTTTGTCAATATAAATGTTAAATAATTTTCTTTTTCAAATAAAGAAATGGACAGGTTGTGCATGAAATGGATAAGCAGCTTCCTTTATTTGCCACAAATTTACGTTGCGACATTTTTATGTTTTATGACAATATAAATTCACTGGTAAAATTTCATCGTTTATTTTCTAATTTTCAACACCTTTTATCAGTTGAAGTAGTTTATTTGGAAAAAAACCATTTTTGTTTTTTATATAATATTAAAATGGATTAAATTAAACTCTTGTTTTTTATAAAAAACAAGTTTATTAATGCATACAATATTGGTAACACAAAATTCAAAAATATCCAAGTTTATTAATGCATACAATATTGGTAACCTAAAAATTAATCACTAGAAATGACCTAGATTATTAGCAATCTATTATAAATACTAAACTCATTACAACTCTCCACTGCTTTTGTGAGTACTGCAGATTCGAAAAAAAAAAACAATATCCCTCCTCTCAACAAAACCATATTTCTCTTCTCCAATAGTTTCGAATAGGATGGATCGAAGCACACAGCTCCTCGACATGATCCATTTGATAGAACAAGAGATTTAATGCTTAACATCTTATCTATTTTTCTCTTATTTGTTTATCGATCATGTATATATATCCATATTGTTGATTGATTTGCATTCGATTTTCTTTAAAGGGCATAGTCGATCTCTTTTTTGGAATAGTATATGAAATGAAAGGAGTACCTGGTTGCAGTCCTAATTATTTCTCTGATCTGCTCTCCACCTTCGTAGCTGAATCGAAAATCACGTTATCAGAAATGGCTAAAGCTTTGTATGTGTACATAATATATATCATGATATAGATCTAAGTAGTCATTAGCCACGTTTGATTAGTTAATGGTTTTTAATTATTTAGTCTTCTTCTCTTAATTTGCAGGGACAAAGTATCTAATGTAGATTTTTCTAAGATTTGTAAACTTTGCTTCAAGATCAAAGAAGACTCCTCCGGGTATATAATTAATACTAATCATCAAAGCTCAAAACTCTTTAATTTAGAGTATTTATGTGTGTTATTATTAATCTTATAATATGTATTTAATAATAAAAATTCTCAAGTAAAATTTTTGTTTGTAAAAATTCATACATTTTAATAGTTAAATGATATATCATGAGATATATAATCTGATTTGAACTCATACTCTTATAGATAAGGATAAAAGTACGCAGACATCCACCTAGTAGATAAATAGTTAATAATTTAATTAACCAAATATCTATTTATATTTGATTGGTATATGTGTATACTTAATTAATAAATTAATTAGTTTAATAGTTGAGACATTTCGTTTTTTACAAGAGGTCATAAGTTCGAGTCAAATTATACTTTTGTTTGTTCTATCATTTGAAAGTTACTTGTATTGAATTGCAATTAGTGTATATTGCCTAATTAATCTCGAGTGAAAGTATACTTTTGTGTGTATTCTTACTTGAAGATTATTTGAATTGCGTTATGATTGATGTATATAACTTAATCAATAGATTTACACAATTTTTATTTTAAAAAATATTAGCTGATTTTAATTGCAGTCTTAGTGCTTGTTGAATGGCATTAAAATGTGAGGAATTCATCAAAGCATCTGATGAAAAGAGCAAGGAAAGTTAAGCTTTCATCCATAATTGACATCATAAATCAATTAACATATCTCTCTTTTGTGTTTTTTTCTAAATTTTTTTAATTTTTTTTTTTAAAAGGTGTGTAGTAGCATTGGATGCAATCAAAATGAATTCACATTGGTGAAGGAAAAAATAAAATCCTTCTTGAGGTAATATTTTATTTTATATATTTTGCAAAATTTTATTTTCATATATATATATTTTCTCTTATGAATTTTGTAAAAATTTTAACTCAATTTAAATTTATAGACTTATACAGTATTTGTTTTACTTAATTGAAAATCTATTTTGCCAGCTACATAATTATAGCTATTAATAATTATAATGAATTATAAAAATATGGCAGTAGTTAAAACTTTTGTGTTTTATATAAGATTTACGAGTTTAAGTTTCACGAAGATGTAAAGTTTACATTTTAATAAAAATTAAAACTATTTTTTAAAATATTAAACATTGTACATTTTGATTTTAAAATCTTTATTGTTATTATTATTATTTTTCACTGAATGGGGTATGTGCGCTGATGCAGTTGGAAACAAGCACTACCCCTCGTAAGTGCAAGCGCACTCGTTTAAATTAAGATAAAGTTGGGAAACTCACGGGTCCTTGTGTGGTGCTTTAGGATTGCTTAGCTAATTTAGGATAAACAATGCTAAGGTTCAAGGGTAGTTGAGGATAAGGAAACTTTTGGCTTCTAGAGTTATTTTAAGATACCTATGAGGTTACAAGATAGCTTTGCCAAAAGATTGTGTAGGGTTTTAAAATTGTTCTAGTGTTCTAGACATATCTTAAAATAATTATGAGATGTCGAGCATGTATTAGGTCTTACTAAAGCTCTACAACTGCGATGTTACATCTAAATCTAAAGGTTTTAGTCTTTTCTTTTTTTTAATGTTATGTCGCACTAAGATATAAATTTTATGTCCTAAAATTTAATTTAGTATAGATTTTGTTTTACTTAGTTATATGGCAAATTTTGTACCTAGTACAAATTTTATACTTGATGAATATTTCTTTGAGTTTAGGTTATTACTTGAGGATGTTTAAGCTTACATTCTGCATTTTGTTTCCTTTCTTTTAAGTTGGATTTAAAAGTATTATATGAATAATGCATAGCTTAGCTAGAGATGAGTAAGGACTTCTGAAAGATAGATAATTGTTCATGAACCTCAGTTTTTGCTTCACTTACTTGAGCATGATGGTTTTGGTCTCTTACTTGAGCATGATGTTTTTTATTGTTAATGAATAATGATTTTTCCTTAAAAAAAAAATCGTAGTTGATTCAGTGCCAAAAACAAATACTATTAAATTTATATTTCAATCAAATAATAAAGTAGAACCTAATTTGAATGAATTATTTAATTTTATGATAAATAAGTGAATTGAATGGTGCATATTTATTGTTTAAAATATAGTAGTTGATGACCAATTATGAGAACTAACTCTTCAATGAATAATTAGAGGCGATTGATAGTGACTACAATGAAATGTAACCAACAGAAAGATTTGCAACAGACAAAGATGAACTATTTTATTTTTAATTTTTTTTTATACTCCTTTTTATTGATACAAAAGTTAAACAACTTTTTTTTGGTACTCCTTTATAGTGTGCTTGTCCTCACTATAAGATATCTCCTTCGTTTGCACATCCACTTTACTTATCATTAGCCATGTGATTCAGAGAAAAGAAAAAGCAGAGAGAAAAAGAAAAGATAGTAGAAAAATGAGAGAAAATTTAGATATAGAATTAAAAAATAATCAAATGAAATGAATAAATAAAACAAAGGGACAAGATGAGAAAAAAAAGCAAGTGGAATTTTCATATAATTTCTTATTTATTTATAATGATCCACAATTATCCAAAACAAAACTAAATACGATATATACAATTACATTATTATTGGTTGTGTGGAGATATTGAAACCACACAACATTGTCTTCTCTGTTTCCAGATTTTTCTACTCTCAAACATTGCTTCGATACAAACCCACTTTTTATTTCATGTGAGGTATGCACTTTTTTCCTTTTATTTTCTCGATTTAGTTTTAGAGTATATTCATTTTTAATATCACTTCATCTGGGTTTGGATTTAAGCTACGATATTTTTTTTCTCCTTTTGGAATCCTTGATTTATGAATGGTCCAATTAGTAGGACTTTTGTTAAGTTCTATCATGAATTGACTGGTTATTTGGATGCTTTTTGTTGTTTTTTACAAAAAAATTTACATCGCTGTCTCGTAATCATCAGCTTTTGCCTTTTGATGAGTTTTTCTCACCGTTTGAGTACTCTTATTATCTAACTTTTGGGTATTAGAAGATAATTCTTCTCTGGTTCCTAAAAAAAAAGGGGAAGAATAGATATATTACATATATTTGTAGCATCATTTCTGTGACATGCCAAATGCTTCTTAAGGCAATGGGTATCAGATACAGAAACAGGATTACGAGTGCATGATAAAATTTTATGCAGCGGAATAAATTAATACAAATCCCTTACAATATATATGAGTTCCATTTACATATATATAACTGAGGTTAGAAATGGCTACAAAATATAAAGTCAAAATACAAATGAGGGCCACTTCTTTTACTATGCTATTGGACTCATCAGAGTGCGAGAATGATCATGCACTCAAGTTTTATGGATCCACAGGATCCTCATAAACCTCAATAGGTAGGTCAACAAGCAGTTCCTCAATTTCTTCCTCATCGGGGGGGAGGGGGAGGGGCATAGAAAGAGTGAGTTTCATATACTTAGTAAAGAAAGAATTATTTAAATAATATCGTAAGGTTTTAAAAGTAAATTATTCTAACATAAATGCTTATCATTTGGCTACTTTGTAGACCTATCTTACATTATGAAAATAATTTATTTATTAGAGAAAACTGCACGTTGATAGAAGCAAAACAAACACACATCAGACCAAATAATAGAGAAAATCAAATAAATCATTAAATGCTCAGATTTTTGTGTCATGGTTTTCGATTTTGTTACAATTTTCATTTCTGAAGGCAGATATAGATTTTTAACTACCCATGTGGAATGACCAGATCATATATAGATAACAACAATTTGCTCAGGCACATTTCCAGCTTGTCAAACCATGATACGATCTACGACTACAGCCGTACCGACCATAGTGATCCTATCAGATATTCTATAGTCATGACAGTACTTAGCCAAAGATGACCCCTAACAGATATTTGTGTCACCACTCTTGTCGAAGGGTACGCCATCATCCATAGGGAGCAGTCCTTTTATATCTTTCC
Organism: Carica papaya; assembly: GCF_054855325.1. NCBI lineage: Eukaryota > Viridiplantae > Streptophyta > Magnoliopsida > Brassicales > Caricaceae > Carica > Carica papaya. The sequence goes on from NC_142317.1 coordinate 19,505,638, forward strand.
AGACCAGATGAGGGAGGGAAAAACAGATATCCCAAATGGGGTTAGGGAAACAGATATCCCTCAGAGATAAAAAACTTAATGAGACACTTGATGCATTATACATGTCAATACAGATACATACTTCAAATAATTCATTCTTCATTCCACACTTTTTTTCTTTTTTTTTCTTTTTTTTATTTTCTAGGTAACAACACTGACTTCATATTATTATATGCAAATCATCAAGTGTTTATAAATCAAATAACATGCTTGAAATTAAGAATAGTTCAACTTATTAGACCTATGAACATAAAAACATGCAAAACAGGCAAAATCAAAATTATTATATTTAATAATTTTTTTTTTATATAAAATTATCTCTTAAGACGTTTAAAGAAATACTAAATTCTTTACCGAAACCTTGATAATTTCTTCTACACCGTTCTTCTTTATTTCTCTCCTTCTCTCTCTAGATTATTCTCTCTCTAATTCTTGAAAAATAGAAGAATGGAAGTTTGTGGAAGAATGAGAAGGTAAGACCCTATTTATAGAAATTAGGAACCATCAGATTCATGCAAGTGGTGAAATTCGGTGAAGAGAGAGAGGAAAAAGATGCTCAAGATGAAAAACGAGGGAGGAGAGTCTCCTTTGTCGGCGGCGCACTGCCTGAGGTGGCAATGGCCCGCTTAGTGCGCTGTTAGCTAACCTACTGGCGCATGACCCTCTTGCCGCGTATGCAAAAGCTAGCCTCCTCATGCAGACCTACTGCCTGTAGGCCCCAGGCGCACAGTTGCCTATTTGCGCAAGCCTGTTACGCGGCGGCATGCGAGGTGACGCACGGAGGGCTTGCCTGCGCGCGATAAGATGCGTGCAGGGTTTGACCCCGCGACGCGCATGTGGATGGGACATATGCGCTATGCACACGTCCTGCCCCCATTGTGCACGTGCGCGCGCACAGTTCGCAGGCGCCCGCACAAGTAGCTCCCTTCCCCGCAGGATTTTTCCATGGGATTTTTCCCGTTTAGTCGCTTTTCCAAAATTTCATTTTTTTCTTTTTTTTTGTACTAAATAAAATAAAATAAAATTAAATGTAATTAAATAAAAATAGAATTAATTAAGATAAAATTAAATAAAATAAAATTAAAATCTACAAAATTCACGAATTATGATAGTAATTTGCGGAGTAAATTAAATGCGTTCAATGCGTCCTAAAGGTCAGGATAAATAGGGTTTTTTAAATTAATTAAGCACAATTATGGACGGGGTGTTACAATTTCATTAGTCTTCCTTGAGTGTCAAAGTTTATTTTCCTTTTTATTGTTGAATTTTTGGCTTTTGGGCTGAATGTCTAATTTAGTTGAAAGTTTTCACTAAAATACTTGCAGTGAATCTAATGCCTTGATTTGTTCATTTTGCTTGTTTTTTGATTTAAAGTTAATCATTCTTGAAATCAAAGTGGAGGAAGATGTTTTTTCGATCGGGTCAGGAATCTCTTGGGTGCAGTTTGATCAAATAAGGGTTTGAGGTTTGAGAGGTTATAATTATTTGATTAGCATTATGTCTATGGGAGCTTCTGGGGCAGTTTTGCCCGTTTTATCTGGAACTATTCCCAGTCCTTTTAATTCTGATCCATGTTTTAGCAAATTTGATTCAAGATTTCATCCTAAATGAGTTGTAAATTTTTTGAAAAAAAGGGCACAGAGGTATAAACAATTTTTCATGTGTCCTACTATGCCACTAGGTTTCATGGGATCCCAACTAATTAAGGGGTTAGGAAGTGGATTGCATAGGAATAGAACAACAAACAGGTTCCAGCTTCTAAGCTGCAAATTACAACATGATGAAAAGTTTGGGGGAACAAGTACCGAAAGAAATGGAGCATGGTTTGTGGATAGTGCTAATGAACTAAATTAAATAATAGGGGATACAAACTGAGTGTTCTGGAATTTGGGGATGTTAAATAATTGAAACAGTAAAAGGAGAGTTTAACATCTAATTGTACAGCTGGACCAGTTACGACAAACTTTCAGAAGGCCATTATAGATTCTATTGAGGATGAAGCATAGGACCTATTGCGTGACTCTGTGGCTTATTACTGTGGGAGTCCTATTGGAAATATTGCCGCCAATGATCCCACCAGTTCCAATATGTTAAATTATGATCAGGTCTTTATCCGTGACTTTATACCTTCTGGCATTGCCTTTCTTTTGAAGGGAGAGTATGACATTATTCAGAATTTTATCTTTCATACCCTTTAGTTGCAGATAATGTGAAATTTTATTAGTAGGATCGCATTTGCTTTTTATTCTGGCAATTAATCATTTGCAAATAGCAGTTTGGACTAAAACACTTTTTTGCTTGTTTCTGTAAATTAAGAAGTGCAACAGATACACGTGATATGCATCTTTCTTTTTATTGTTCATATCTCAGGTGGGCTTTTCCAAGAAATCCCTCTACTGATTAGGTGCTTTTTGATTATGAAAAAAATATCATATAAGAGAAATGTATTTTTTCAAATAAGCATCCATCTAATTTGTTCACAAGTAGTCCACATAGTTAAACCTCTATCAATGAGTTCACTTTCAAATCTGGCTATCAAGATAATTCCATAAATTCTTAGTAACTGGTTTTTATGTGTGGTTGAATGTACACAGGACAGCATGTGCCTTTTCTATAATATTTTTACAAGATTATGATTATGTTAATGAATCTTCTTGATATGTAACCATATTGTGAATAAAATTGACTACTTGTTTCATAGTTGCGAGAATGTGACTATTGGCACCTAATCAACCCATGCAGTGATGTAATTTAGAAAATACTTTGAGTACTAGGTAAATCTGTGCATGAGCGATCCCCGGTGGGGCCATGACCATTCGATAAATTATATCCTAGTCTCTTGCTCACCTCAGACATAATTGATATGTATTTTGTTTTTGACTTGCTTTACAGAGCTGCGAAAAATGATGGACTATTAGAGCCCTTATCAGGGGTTGATGCCGACTAGTTTCATGGTGAAAACTGTTCCCTTGGATTGTGATGATTCTGCTATAGAAGAAGCATTGGATCCTTACTTTGGAGAGGTAGCAATTAGCGTTGTTGCACCAGTCTATTCTGGTATGCGGCAAACTTTATATCATGCCAGAAGTTGTTCAGAAGATGACATATGCATTGTGTTTGTTTATCATGACGAGTTTTTACTTTTTTTCCTTTTTCATAATTCCTCTTATCTCTACTTCTTTTGTAGGTTTATGGTGGATTGCGTGCATATGGAAAGTGCTCTGTTGATCTAACTGTTCAGGAGAGAGTTGACGTGGAAACTGGAATTAAAATGATATTGAAGCTTTGTCTTGCTTATGGTTTTAACATGTTTGCTACATTATTGGTGACTGATGGTTCTTGCACGATTGGAATTCATGGTCATCCTCTCGAAATCGAGGTGATTAGTTCTCCTGATATTGAAATAGTATTTTTTTAATTTAGAATATAGAATTAGTATGTGGAATGAGGAATCATCAAGGCATATTCATTTTTTTGTTCTAACAGTTGTTTGAATAGCCATATGTGCCTGTCAATTGTTTATTTCAAGCAAGGAAAAAATTGCCTTTATGGTTCATTTGAAATACTAATGGACATTTGGTATTCAGTTTTTGATTTTTTGGAGATTGTGACTTTTGTAACAAAAGAGTGGGGGTACAAAATAATTTAGCACATGGTGTAATAAGAGCTTGTTACAGCAACTGTGCTGGAAGTGAAATTATAAAACTAAATCATTTTGGGAAATAACAGTGGAAGTTTAAAAATAAAGCTAGGATTAAGTACTTGACAAGCTTGAGTTAAACTGATATCATATCTTGGTGCTTCTCAAGTGAGTTTCTGGCAGGTGTAATAAGTATATGATTCCAGTCTGGTCGATTCAGAAAATGTTCAGCTATTGGAATTGTTACTCATTGTATTTTTGGTTGTTTTCGAATGGTGCAACTCCCAAAATGATGGAGATTGTATAGTTTATAGCATATATTTTTGAGATAGTTCATAGCTTACATGTTTGACACCATGGAGATCTGGTTTCTTCATTAAGTGTGTTTGTAACATATTGGTAGAAACAGCAGATTATGATCTGACTCACTAGCCTATATGAATCGGCCATTATTTAAATTTATAAGTTGGTAACAGAGAGATCTTATTTGTTTACCTTCTTTTCTTATGGTATCTCCAGTTAATCCTTTTTTTTTTCTTGTAGGCACTATTTTATTCTGACTTACTTTGTGCACATGAAATACTTACTCTAGAAGATGGATCAACTGATCCTATCTTGGCACTGAATAATCGCCTACTTGCTCTTTCATTCCACATCAAGAAGTATTACTGGATTGATTTGCGAAAACTGAATGAGATTTATCATTACAAGACTGAGGAGTACTCATATGATGCAGTTAATAAGTTCAACATTTACCCATATCAAATTTCTCCTTGGTTGGTGGAATGGATGCCCAATAAAGGTGGTTATCTAATTGGAAACTTACAGCTAGCACATATGGATTTCTGATTTTTTTCTCTAGGAAACATGAGGTTTGTTGTAAGCAGTCTGGCAACAACTAACCAGTCACATGCCATGCTGGATCTTATTGAAGTGAAATGGGCAGATTTGGTAGCAGACATGCATTCAAGATATGTTATCCCACTCTTGAAGGTCAAGAGTGGCAAATAATCACTGGTAGTGATCCTAAGAACATGTAAGATATCTGCTCTTGTATTATTTATTTATGATCTATTTCTTCATTATCGTCAGCCTTGCTCATTACATTTCCTTCTGATGCAGGCTTGGTCTTACCACAATGGTGGTTCTTGGCGAACTTTGCTATGGCTAGTTAGTTTGTTATGCTTAAATATTATCTCTGCATCTAATGTTTTGTTCATTGTCCCAAAGAACCCTTTGTAGCAGTTATATTTAGGGATAAGTTTCCTGTGTTGTCATGCTTGAATCCATATTGGATATGGCACCTTGTTGATGTTTTATAAAATAAAGCAATAATGAAGGAATGTTGGCAGTTTTGGAGAAAAGAGCTTTGTTGAACTCAGACTTGCTGCAAATTTACTACAACGGCAAAGAAAAATATAACATACAAGAAATGAATGCAGTAGAAAAATAAAAATATTAATCAAAACATTTAATGGGTATGAACAACAGCTGGAATTTTAAGTGCAGTGGGATGATATATTCAGCAACTAGAAATGCCTTTTAAATAGGCTTTACAACTCAACTAAAAACAAAAAAAATAGTAGAATAATTTGCCACTCAAATTCTATCACTACTGACAAAACATCAGAAATTTTAGGAGATAAATCAAAAATTGAGTCAAATATCCAGCTGTCAATATTGAATTAGTCTTTAATACTCCCCCTTGATTCAAAGTTGCAAAAACCAAGCAGATTTCTCAAGTAGACATGCTTGTCGTAGGAGAGATTTTGAAGAAATATCAGCTACCTGCTCATTGGTATTGCAATACTGTAATTTAATTGACCCATCTGCCACAAGATCACGGATGAAGTGAACTTGAATATCAACATGCTTTATTCTCCCATGATAAACTGGATTCTTGGACATAACAATTGTTGTTTTGTTGTCATAATAAATAGTAGTTTCTTCATTTTTCTCTTGACTGAGATCTGCCAAAATTCTTCTGAACCATACTGCTTGATAAGCTGATGTCACTGCAGCTGCATATTCTGCTTCAGATGAAGACAGAACTGTTGTAGCTTGTTTCTTTGAACTCCAGGCAATAGCAGCTGATCCGAGATTGAATATGTAACCTGAAGTGCTCTTTCTATCCTCCAAGCAACCAGCCCAATCACTGTCACTGAACCCAGCCAGTCTGAAATATGATATTTTCTCATACCACAACCCATAATCAAGTGTTCCAGCCATATAACGCAATACTCGTTTGGTTGCCCCTAGATGATGCATTGAAGGGTTGTGCATAAACCTGGAAATTAGTCCAATTGAAAAAGCTCTATCTGGCCTTGAATGGGTCAAGTAAATTAAGCCATCAAGCAAGCTTTCAAAGTGGCTTGTGTTAGCTTATTAAGTTCCATCAATAAGCTACAACTTCTCATTAAAATTCATTGGTGCTGCTGCAAATTTACAACTAAACATGCTGAATTTTATAAGTCAGTTGCATATTTTCCTTATGACATAAAAATGCCATCTTCAACTTGCGTCACCTCTAACCCAAGAAAATAATTCAGCAAACCCAAATTTGACATCTCAAATTTCCTTTTCATGCACAACTTGAACTCATTAATAAGAGAAGAAGATGAACCCATATATATAATGTCATCAATATAAAGGCAAACAATGAGGGAATCATTTTTACCTTGTGTTTTAAAGTAAAGAGTGGATTCATTCTTACTTTTCTCAAAGCCATTCTCCAAAAAATATGACTCAATTTTGCTATACCATGCCCACGGAGCCTGCTTTAAGCCCTAAAGAGCCTTCTTTAACTTGTACACTTGTTCCTCTTGCCCACGAACTACAAAACCTTCAGGTTGAGAGACATACACTTCCTCATCCAGCACTCCATTTAAGAACGCTGACTTGACATCAAATTGGTAAATAGGCCAATTTAATTGAGTAGTTAAAGCTATTAGAATTCTCACTGTCTCAAATCGTGTAATCGGATAAAATGTTTTATCATAATCCACACCTTATTGTCGCGCATAGCCTTTCACCACAAGCCGTGCCTTGTGTTTTTGTATGCTGTCATCTGCTTGAAATTTTGTTCTAAACACCCATTTCACTACAATAGCTTTCTTGTCTTTCGGTAGATCCACCAAATCCCATGTTTCATTTCTACAAATTGCTTCAAGTTCTTCCATCATTGCATGATGCTATTCTTCCTTCTCAGCTGTTTCTTCTAGTGGATTAGTTACAAATAAGGCTTGTGTAACCTCGTAAATTTCAGCTAATGGCTTGAATTTTCTTGGAGGAGTATCATCATCGGATGAACTTTTACTGCTAGAACTTGAAGAAGTGGAGGCTGATGGAGTTGAAGAAGGTGAGCTGGAAGTATTTAAAGGAGTTGGTTGTTGTCCATTAGTTAGTGGAGCTTCATTTTCAAGTGGAACTTCAAACTAAATGCTATCTGATTTTTTTTTTCCAAACTCCAGCTTGCATCTTCATCAAATACAACATTCCTACTAATAATTATTATTGTGATGTGAACTCACTAGCAAGTGCACAGTTCGAACACATACCATAGCGGTAAATTCGTATATTTTCCCTTGAGAACTAATATAACAATTACTAGAATCACAACTAATTGATAGTATTTGGCCAACAACTAAGAGAATAAATATAAATTAAAACTTAATAACAAAAAGAAACAATGAATTCGGATTAATTAACAATCAAGATATAATAATAGTCAAGATCTTAGAATCCATCGTAAGTTCAACTATGAATTTTTTTAATTCAATCTACAACCAGAACTTTCCCCCAATTTCATTCAATCATGTAGTAATCTATTTCTAAAGATCAATTACCTTACCTACTTCATTGTAACACACATATCTCTATGTATTAGTATGAATAAGTGCATTAACATTCAATCATCAAATATATAAATCATGCCTAATATCTCTACTAACATTTAATCTATTGTGCTAACTTGCTATTCTAATGAACAATCAATCTCTCAATTCAATCATTCATCATAAGTAAATAAATAAGTGATTAATCTATTTATGCATTAAGTCACAAGATAAAACATAGGGATTAGGGAAAAAGCCTTTCATAGATTTAATAAGAAAATCACAAAGTATCTATTAAGATTTCATCAAAGATCCAAAGAAAAGCATTTAGTTACACATCATAAAGAAAATTACGAGAATAAAATCTAAAGGAAACGTGAAAAGAATAGTCGAGTATAAGAAGTTCTTGATGTCTGCAGTTGTCTTCTCTTTTTTCGTCCTCCAGTCTCCCCTTTTTTTTAAGATCCTCTTCTTTTAATATCGTTCAAAACCTTATTTTCTGATCTGGCACGCCCCGGCCGTGTCGAATTGACACAAGACCATGTCTTTCTCGAAATTATGTCAATTTTCAGCTTTTAGACATAACATAGCTGTGTCTCCCAGACACACAATCGTGTCTCTTTCATCGAGAAAAAAAGAAATGCTACCTTCTTAACACATGGCCGTGTGTTAACCTAGTATAGGGCACACGACCGTGTCTTTCAAGAACATGGCCATGTCTCACTCCTCAAAAAAAGAAACGTTGGCTCCGTAACACATCTTCATGTTTCAACCATTTTTTGCCCAAATCTTGTTCCAGCCCACTCTAATTTGCTTCTAAGTCCCAAAATCATTCGTAAAAAGTGCCAAAGACAATCTAACAACAAATTTGAAAAAAATCAATCAAAATCAACTCAAATAAAATAGAAAAATATTTATAAAATTCAATTATATCAACTCCCCCACACTTGAGTTTTTATTTATCTTCAAGCAATCTTAAATCCATTCCACAGCAAAAACATTAATGAAATCCTCCTCATCAAGACTATATTACCTCAAGATAACACAAAATAATATGTAAAAAGGCACAATCATCTATATAAGATAATTCAATAACTTTAGAAGATAGACCCCATCCAAACTGATCTTATTCTTACAAATTAAGTATTCAAAACATTCTATGAGTTGTTCAATCATTCGTAGTATCCAAACTTTATAATCCAAAACATAATCAAGCTCAGTTGACAAAAGAGTAGGCATACATACAACTTTATTTATTAATTTTTTTTAAAGCACCTTATTAATTGTTCATAATGTCAATCGACTTTTTTACGCGAAAGCAAACATTGGTGATGTCAGCCCGGTTACTCAGTTGATCACACTTCTGAATGGCCACTAGCTCTACTCATAAGACACATTTTATTTTTGGAACTACATCGGTCCACTAAGGAGTAAAACCTTCCTACCAAATGCAGCTGCATTCACAGGGCTCAAAATGAGACCTCTAGTTAGGCAGTATAGTGTCGAACTGCTAAGCTATGCCCTATGGTGGTGTAAAATTGAGTGATTAGCAGAGTATTTTTTTTTTTTACTAGCTTTACTCATCATCAACATTTTATTCTTTGAGCCAAATCGGTCCACTAAGGAGTAAGCTCTCCCTACCAAAGGCAGCTGCGTTCCCAAGGCTCAAATTGGAGACCTCTGGTTAAGCTAGCATAGCGTCAAACCGCTAAGCTACGCCCCTTAGTGGTGTAAAATTGAGTGATCAGCAGAGTATTTTATTATTATTATTATTATTATTATTATTGCATACATATATATCTAATTCTATACCTAAATATGCTTTCTTTTGTAAGGAATTATTCAATTTAGATAAAAGAACAAATTTCACGACTCAAAGGATGTAGAAGATCTTAAACTCTCAAAACTTGAATAAACTAAATAAGGTCAAATACTTCCATTGCTAAACTATTTCCACAAATAATCTTATCTCAATGCATATAGATTTAATGCCATAGTTATTATAATAGGTAGTCATGAAGCAACAGGACACATCAAGATCAAACCATAAAACTTCATTAAGATTTAATTAAGATTTAGAGGATAATAACAAATATAGAATTAGAATACCACTCCCCCACACTTAATTGCGAATATGTCCCCATAGTTCACAAAGCCAAAAAATAAAAGGCAATGACAACAAAAGAAATGAAACTTCCTTGAAATTTTGATGGAGTAGCGTCCATTGCAGCCTCGATGAAGTTCGCAAAAAAAAAACCTAAAAACATACTGACAACACCAAAGTCAAATTAAGCAAGCAAGTTAGTAATAAAGGAGAGAAGGAAACTAAAAGATATAAAAGGTAAAGATAGACTGAAAAACAAATATAAAGAAAATGAAAAATAAAATAAAATAAAAACAAAAGTGAGACTAACTGTCTGACGGTGGGTAGGGTGGGGGTTGGAATCCTATATGCTGAAAGAACACCATCATATAATGCTCAATTTACCTTTAGCGTTCTTCAATTCTTTCTTGTGCCCTACTTAGCTGATCTAGTCTTTCCTCTAAGATGGAACTTGAATTAGGACATACTTCTACATTGGCCTGGAGAGAGCTAGGCCCACCCCTATCCATGGGTCCCGACCACCTTGATTTCAACTTGTCTAGTGGTTTTTTAGTTGATGGTTTGTCTTTATCTTTACTAGAGTTACGAATCTCCTCAAATATGAAGTTCTTTTGTGCATTAAACTAAGGTATCGCTTCTAGCAAATCTACTTGCTCCTTGACTTCTTCATTCTTCATGTTACTCCTTTCTCCATTCATGAAACCTTGTTTTATTGCATCTTTAAAGTAATTTTTCTGAAAAACACCTTGCACGATCGAATCAAGTGTATCAATCATGAAACAAGTGTCATATGAAATATGTGCATATTTTATGGATTTAGACATATAAAAAGAAATTTCCTCATCAAATACCATAAGAGTCAATTTACCATCATGAACATCAATTAAAGCTCTAACAATTGCTAGAAATGGTCTTCCTAGGATAATTGGTATCTCAAAGTCCTTTTCCATATCTAAGATCACAAAGTCTACTAAAAATATAAACTTATCAACCTTAACTAGCACATTTTTTATTATTCCAACTGGAATTTTAATAGATGTATATGCTAACTGCAAAATAATCTTAGTAAGCTTAGGTTCTCTCAATCCTAGCTTCTTGTAAGTATCATATAGCATCAAATTGATATTAACTTCTAAATTACATAATGCTTTTTCAATTGAAAGGTCACCTAAGTTACATGGAATAGTAAACTTACCTGGATCCTTTAAGTTTTGTGGTATCTTGTTTTGTAAATTAGTTGAGCATTCTTCATTAAGCATTACCATGGCCATGTCATTTAACTTCCTCTTTTTTGAGAGAATCTCCTTTAGGAGCTTTGCATAGCTAGGCATCTGTTTTAAAGCTTCAACCAAAGGAATATTGATATGTAATTGTTCAAAAATATACAAAAATTTACCAAATTACTTTTTGGTTGCTTTAATCTCCTTGAATATGGAATGTTGGAGTGTTCTCCTCCTCGATTAGGTAACTCCTTCTCTTGATCTCTTTTTTTTTCTTCTTCTTCCTTGTTTGGGTTGCTCTCATCTGCTTGTGTTATCTTCCTTGGTTCCAACTCACTAACTATTTGTCACTCCTCAATGCTATAGCATTCACATGCTTTCTTGGGTTGGTCTCTGTGTTGCTTGGCAAAGTTCCTTAAGAATGCTCAGAAATCAAATTTTCCAATTACCCAATTTGGTTCTATAGACTCTTGATGGAGGCTTCATTACTTTGCAGCCTAGTGTCCATTGCTGTTATGAATTTGGCTAGCATATCTTCTATGTTTGGCCTTCATTCAATGGGGGGCAGAGCTAGTGGGGAAGCTTGTCTCTGATTATTTTGGTTGCCCCATGAAAAATTAAGGTGATTCCTCCATCCAGGATTATAGGTATTAGAATAAGGATTCCTTTATTGAACTTCATAATTCTGAACTTGCACTGTTTATACTGTCACCATATTTATGTTGTCTAACTTCTTAAGTAAGGCCTCAATTTATGCAAATAGAATAGTTGTCAACACTATGCAAGCCAACATTCTTTCTCGATGAAGATCTCTCTTTCTCCCATTGGTAACTGTTGTTTGTCATCTCCTCAATCAACTTGTAGGCAGCCTCAGGTGTCTTGTGGTTAGTGTTCCTCCAGCTATTGCATCAATCATGGTCTTAATGTTGGTGGTGAGACCAAATCTGTACTTGAAGCCACATAAGTAGACCATGGTGAGGAACTCTCCTTAGCAAATCCTTATAGCGATCCCAAGACTCATACAATGATTCTCCATCTATTTGTGCGAAAGTGGTGATTTCATTTCTCAACCTAATTGTCTTTGAAGATGGAAAGTACTTGGCTAAAAAATACTGAGCCATATCCTCCCAAGTAATGATGGAACCAGCTGAAAAAATTCCAAATCAGTTGAAAAATTCAATTGATATATAAAGCATTGTCTGAGAGAGTGATTATAGAGTGATGATAAGATATTTCTTGCAAACTCATATTTTTATTCATTACATATTTTCGTTTTACTACAGAATTGTAAGTTTTTAGTTCTTAGCATCAACTCATGAAGGAAACTAAATCTTTGTTACAAACTTCTAAGTTTATGGGATCAGTTCATAAAAGAAACTAAAGCTAAGCTCATAAAGGAAACTAAACATATAGCATTCAACAACTTTTACTTCATCTGGGTCTAGTATTAGCCACAATCCTTCTCTCAAACTATATCACAAAAAATATCAAAAATAAAAAAATAAATATATTTCCAACAACAATAAAAATTAACCTCATATATATGTATATATTTTCAAATTTTAAATGAAGAAATTACATAGAAATTTTTGGGTTGTGGGTCAAATTACATTAGTAATTGAGAAACTATATTGTAAAAATAAGTATACAATATAATAGCTTAAAAAGATTATTAATGAAAATGTGACATGATTACCTGTTGTAAAATACCAACAATAATTATTAATTACCTCATGAAGAATGCTTAATTTTTGTTGCAAGATTGAGAATTCATGTTTGAGTGCTTCCAATTGCAGATACACCTATAGAAAAAACACAAGTGTCTCAAGATGAATTTTTTACCCAAAGTTAAGTTGATCATCAATATTTGAGTAAATGGAATTTCAATATATATATATATATATATATATGTATTGGTGCGTATATTTGCATAAGAATATTATACAGATGAAAAAAAAAAAGACAGAAAAATAAATGTTTGCTTACTTTTGCTTAGATTTTTCCTCAATAGGCTTAAGGAATTCACGACAGATCTATGCCATGTGACAAGCACCAATGCTGGAGTACCATAGTAACCATGATTATATATATACACACACAATAATATTTATTATGATCTATACGTTAATATCTTTTATATAGTTTATCCGGGGTTGTATAATTAATTACCATGAAGAAGCCCCTTTAATTTTGAAAATAAGTTCGTCAATCTCGTGAAATCCACCTTTTGTTTTTCACTCAAGTTAAATCAAAAGCAAAATTATCTATGCTTATATATACACACCCAGTTATATATATATATATACCCACGTAATATATGAATGATTAAACAAATATAAATGAATTGAACGACTGTTTATATTTTTATTCGCATTAGAATATTAAGTTCCACTTTTAGCATTACGCAAAATTAATATATATTGCATTTTACCAAAAATACTAAAGACATGCAATATTATATCTATATATTGATATATATATATGTAGACACATATAATTTTATCATCATATTCATTAAAATAACTCGAGAATCGTTCATGAAAGTAGGAAACAGGTAGAAAAAATAGAAAGGTCCACATTCTTGAATCTCTTTCATTCCATAAGCCATTGCAAGCTGCTCGTCCACCATTCCCTGCACCTCACCATTACAAGAATTAACTAAACATGCATGCATCAAAACTATTATATATATATATATGTATCATACAGTAGCATATGAGAGAAAAAGTGAGTGAGAGAGAGAGTACCTCCTGTTCCATTTCTCGTATAACATTTAAGATCTGGGCTTTGAGAGCAGCCGTATCAGCCATTAATGAGAAGAAGAGCTAATCAACTGGTAATTGAGCTTGATGGAGAAGACGGTGTGTATAGGTGTATGTATATATATAGAGAGTGAAATGGCGGTTACATAGAGTGGAGTAACTGATAGTGAGTTGTTCACCATTTTCCTTCACAAGGAAACAAAATGCAATCTCCTATGCATATAACTCTCTGTTATCTGATCTGTAAACCACTCATCATCATTCATAAAAATTTTCTATGTCATGTGCTGAGCGTTTCTTCCTTTTCAATATTTTTTTTTTCTAGTCTTTTCTGTTAACCATTCATTCTTAGGAGCATTAATATACATATATATATATATCTACATATATATAACATACATGAACCATTTTATGACAGAATGACTAAACCATATTAGTATAGTATAGTATGGTATTAGAAGTTAAAATACTTGTATATGTATCTAATTGTCCCATTTGCTTTAATTTCTAAACAAGATTCATCCTTTTCTTAAGAAGTTTAATTACTACATTTCTCCCATATTTTATAATTTAACAATATATCACAATATTTAAACTCTCTGATTTATGTTTTTTGAGAACTGAATTCTAATTAATCTTCCTATATATGAAGGATTATGAAACAAAATTTCATTCAATGAACTCAAGGTAAAAATATAAGTGGTTCAAAAATAAAATTAATGAATATATATCTCATTCAACATATAAATAATTATTAGTAATTACACAAAAAGTAAAAATTGAATCAAATGAACAAAATAGATTTAATGCCGCTTAATGTAAGTACACATATATATTTTTTGGACGTATTTAATTTAAATTTTACTTTTATGTTTTTCTGTTATTTGGGGCAAAAAAGTAATTTTATAAAAAATCAAATATGTGATTTGAGTTAGTTCGCATTGTTAGCTAAAATTTAGGAACTATTTCAAAAATATGAATTTTTATAACGAATCTACTTTATAATTATTACCTAATTGTTGGTTATGCGTTAGAGGAAAAAAAGAGAACTTACCTTTATAATACTTCCAGTCTAACTCTTGTTTTCCTATCTCATTTCCTTACGTTCTTCCTCTTTCTTCTAATTATTTTCTAACTTTTCTTATATTTCTATATCACCTAAAATTGATCGCATCGTAACACAATAATAAATGTGAGAATAAGATTATGAAGAAATTATATTGTCGTGAAGAAATTAATAGAGCTAATTTTATAAAAAAAACTATTTTATCGTTTCCTATATGAACATTGCATCATAGATATAAATTATAGCATTAAAGAAAAATTGAAAGAAAAGCCAAAAACATCAAGAAAGAAAAAAAAACTATAAATATCGTAATTTATTTTTGAACCTATGTAATCAAATATTTTAGAGTTTTAACAATACTTTAATTATGTTGTCTATAAAAAAACTATTATAATATTAGACTTAAAGAATATCTAAATTTAGAGAATTGAATGCTTATTGGAAGTCAAAAAGTACTTAAGTAATTAAGGAGCAAAAAATCTTTTCTTCATTAGTCTTTAAAATTTAAAAATTTGATTACTACTTAAGTAATTAAGGAGCAAAAAATCTTCTTTTCAAAAAGTAAATATATAATTATATTTAAGATGTTATTAGTTTCTACCTTAATTATTAAAAGTAAAAATATTGATTATGCCTCAATTATCAAAAAATATTTTGTAATCTCTAGTTAATTTAGGGATTTTGTTGCCATCCTCAACGGTTCTGATGGTTCCTCCTTCACTTTAAAAGAGGACGTCAAGCTGTTGGGGAAGACGAAGAGGAAGAAAATTCCCTGATATGGTAAACTGAGATGAAGTTTTTGTGCGATTTCTTCAACCAAATTATTAGCTGGCGATGGAATTGGGAGTGGAACAAGGGAGGAATCTATCAATCAGATTAATGCCATCACTGAGAACAAAGGTAAGTGAAATTTGACTCTCACCGCTTGAGTAGAATTTATCTTCTAAATTCTTTGAGATATTTTTTGGAAGAAATGAGTTGATCTTGGAATAGGGACATTGTTTTGAAATCAGATTAGAACTGGGAGTAAAAACAAAAAAAAATGGAGAGTGAGATATGAGGATAAACAGAAGATCGGATGAAATGATGGAATGATCATGTGGATAGCTATGAGGAGAGGACAGAGGAAATATGCTAGAAACATAGGAGGAAAATTAAAAGGATGAGAATATGAGAGGGAAAGGAAATAAAAAAAAAGAGGAAAATAGTGGTCTAAATTTGATGTCTGTTTGGAAATTATTATTTTGTTATCTTTTGGATTTAATTCTCTTGATGTCTATTTGGGAAATGATGGTATTGTTGAGCAGAGACAGGGAAATAAATTGGAAAGGGATTAAAAACAAAATAAATATAAAATTATGGGAGGCAAATCTAGGTGAGCAGAGACAGTGTTCTTTGTAAGGGTGAAAGTGGTGTTGTTAAAAAGTAGGAATGCAATTAACAACGGAACAAAAAAACTCTGGGAGCCAATTTCGATGAGCAAAGATAATGTTCTCTGTGATGCACGTGTAGGAAAGGATGAGTTACACAAACTTTAATTAGATGTTTTTTTGATTTTAGATAGATGTAATGGTTAACCCTCACTGGCGAGGGACGTGAACACTGCGCTTGGAGATAGAAGTTTATTGTATTTTTCGCATTGTGAATATAAGCTCTTATAGTACCTCGATTCCCTGTGGAGTTATTGGTTCTTATAGCTCTTATCCAATCATTTCGAATAAGAGGATCAAAGCACACAGCTCCTCAACATGATCCACTTAATGGAATAGGAGGTTTAGTGCTTAACATTTAATCTATTTTTCTCTTATTTATTTACCGATCGTGTATATATATCGATGTCGTTGATTGATTTGCATTCGATTTTTGTTAAAGGATATGGTAGATCACTTTCTTATTTCTATGATCTCCTTTCCACCTTCGTGGCTGAATATGAAATCACCCTATCAGACATGGGTAAAGCTTTGTATGTGTACATAATATATATCTTGATATAGATTTGAGTAGTTATTAACCATATATGATTAACTGATGGGTTTTCGCTATTTGGTCTTCTTCACTTAATTTGTAAGGACAAAGTAGCTTATGCAGATTCTTTTAAGATTTGTGCACTTTGCATCAAGATTAAAGGAGCCTCCTCAAGATATATAAGTAATACTAATCATCACAGCCCAAAACTCTTTAATTTGGAGTATTTATGTGTGTTATTATTGATCTTATAATATATATTTAATAATAAAAATTTCCAAGTACAATTTTTGTTAGTAAAAATTCGTATATTTTAATAGTTAAATGATATGTCACGAGATGTATTGTAACACCCGACTCGTCCCTCATTTATCCAGGCCTTTAGACCGTATTAAACTTATTTAATTTACTCTGCATATTATTTATCGTAAAACGCAAATCTTACTGTTTTTAATTATTTTAATTTTATTTAATATTATTTTACTTTAATTATTAATTTAATTTTATTTACATTATTTATTTTATTTTAGTAAAAATTGAAAAATTCAAAAAAAAGGGCAAAATGGGAAAAGAAGATCCCACGAAAAAAATCTCCTGGGGAAGTTGCCCGCATGGGATGCCTGCGCACTGTACGAGCGTGCATGCGTGCACAGCAGACGTGAGACATGCGCATGGCACGCACATCCCATCTGTGTATGTGGCGTGGGGACTCTGCGCGCGTCCTGTCATGCGCAGGTGGGTTGTCTGTGCGTCACCTCGTGGGTGGACAGGTGCCACACACTTTACATGCATCGTCCGCGCAGCAATCTATGTGGATAGGTCCCTGTGTGCCTACGGCTTGTGTGCGCAGTGCCCAGCGTGCCTTGGCCTCGTGCGCGCAGTAGGTGGCTTGTGCACCTGTAGGCTAGCCTGCAGCACGCTAAGCGGGCCATTACCACCTCAGGCAATGCACCGTTGTTGCCTCATGCAACGTGCCACTACCATCGGCAGAAGAGGCCTTCCTCCCTCGTTTTTTATGCCAAACATCTTTTTCTCTCTCTCTTCACCGAATTTTGCCACTTAGAACAAATCTAACGATTTTAAATTTCTATAAATAGGTCTTCCCTTCCCACTCTTCCCCACACTTTCATTCTTTAATTTTTCATGACTTAGAGAGAGAAAAAAAGAAAGAGAGAGTAATTTAGAGAGAGAATGAGGGAAAGAAAAGAAGAACGATGAAGAAAAAAATATCAAGGTTTCAGTAGGGAATTTAGTATTTCTTTTGAGATCTTAAAGACTATTTTTAGATAAAGAAAAATTACTAAATTATGATAATTATGACTTTGCCTTTTTTGCATGCTTGTGTGTTTATAGGTCTTATAAGTTAAATTGTTATTGTTTTCAAGCAAGCTATGTGATTTATAAACACTTGATGTTTTGCATGTAATAAAATTAATATGAACTCAGTATTGTTACTGGAAAAAATAAAAGAAATGAAAAAAAAGAAAGTGGAATGAATTGTCTGAAGTATGAATCAGTTTTAACATGCATAATGCATTAAGTGTCTCGTTAGGTCTTTTATCTTTGAGTAGTATCTATTCCTCTATCTCCATCTAGGGTATCTATGTCCCCCTCCCCCATCTGGTCTTAAAAGATGTAAGAAGACCGCTCCATGTGGATGACAGCGTGCCATCTAGCGAGAGTGGTATCGCAATATTTGTAGGGGTCACCCATGGTTAAGTAATGTCATGATTATAGACTATCTGTTATGACCACTATGGTTAGTACAATCGTGGTTATAGATCGTACCATGGTTTGGCTAGCTAAAATTATGCCTAAGCAAATTGCTGTTATTTATAGCTGAACTGATCATTCCACAAGAGGAGTTTGAAATCTATATCTGCCTTCAAATATGGAAGTAGTAATGACTTCGCGAAGCATGACATGAAAATATGAGTATTTCATGATTTATTTGATTTTTTCTATTATCTGGAATGATGTATATTTGTTTGATTATATTAACGCACTGTTTCTTAATAAATAAATTGTTTTCATAATATAAGATAGGTCTACGAAGTAGCCACATGGTAAGTATATTTGTTAAAATAATTCTCTTTTGAAACCTTACAATATTATTTAAATATTATTTTCCTTACTGAGTATATGGAACTCATTTTTTTCATGTCCCCCAGATGAGGAAGAAAATGTGGAATTGCAAGCTGACCTACCCTTGGAAGTTTATGAGGATCTCGTGGATCCATAAAACTTGAGTGCATGATTGTTTTCGCACTCTGATGAGTCCAATAATATCGTGAAAGAAGTGGCCTTTTTTGTGTTTTGATTTTGTAATTGTAGCCACTTCTAGCCTCAATTATATGTATGTAATTGGAACTCATAAATATTTGTAAGACATTTATATTAATTTGTTTTGCTGCTTACACTTTTATCATGCACTCGTTTTTCTGTTTCTGTGTCTTACACCCATTTGCCTTGATTAGCACTCGGGATGTCACATATATAGTCTAATTTTAACTCATACTCTTATAGGTAAGAATAAAAGTACTTAGATATCTATCCTATAGATAAATAATTATTAATTTAATTAACTATATATGTGTATACTTAATTAATTAAATAATTAATTTAATAGTTGATGTGTTTCTTCTTTTAAAAGAGATTATAAGTTCAAGCCAGATTGTATTTTTATGTGTGTCATCATGTAAAAGTTATTTATATTGTATTATAACTAGTGTATATCACTTGACTAATCTGGAATCAAACTATATTTCTGTATATATTCTTACTTGGAGGTTATTTGTATTATGTTATGATTGATGCATATCACTTAATTAATAGATATACCAAATTTTTATTTTTAAACAAATAATTAATTGATATTAATTGCAACCTTCGCTCTTGTCAAATGGCATTGAAATGTGAGGAATTCTCAAGGCATTTAATAAAAAGAGTAAGGAAAAGTAAGCTTTTATATACAATTGATGTTATAAATCAATTAACGTTCTTTATACATTCATGCGGTAAATGAATTTTATACTTATTTTTTTATTGCAAATATTACTAATATATCTCTTTACTGAGTTTTTTATTTTTTTTAAATTTCTTTTTTTGAATAAAAAAGTGCACGAAAGCATTATATGTAATCAAGTAGAATTCTCATTAGTGAAGGAAAAAATGAAAATCCTTCTTAAAGTAATATTTTATTTTATATATTTTGTAAAATTTTATGTTCATGTATATCTTTTTTTTTATGGATTTCGTGAAAATTTTAACTGAATTTAAATTTGCATACTTATACAACATGATTTTTTCTTCATCGAAAATCTATTTTGCTGACTGCATAATTATAGCTATTAATAATTATAATGAATTATAACAATATAATAGTAGTTAAAACTCTTATGTTCTATTTAAAATTTACGAGTATAACTTTTATTAAAAAGTAGAATGTTTTATACTATATAAGTCTGTAAATTTAAATTCAATTAAAATTTTTGCGAAATCTATAAGAGAAAAAGATATGTATGAAATATAAAATATATAAAATAGAATATTATCTCAAGAAGGATTTTTATTTTTTCCTTCATTAGTGAGAATTCATGTTTGGTTGCATTCACTGCCTATGCACCCTTTAAAAAAAAAAAATTAAAAACTTTTTTGAGAAAACTAAGTAAATAAATATATTAATAACATGTACAATAAAAAATAAGTATGAAATTCATTTACTATATTCACTAAGTAATTTGATTTATGACGTCGTTAATTATGTTTGAAAGTTTACCCTTTCTTACTCTTTTCATCAGATGCCTTCACACGTGTGTATATATATAAATATACATAAACATAAAATTCATATATACGATGGTGTATGAGCAATCATATGTGGCACCAATAAGTATGTAATTCATTTGTGATCAATGGTTGTGTTTACTCACTGAGTTCTATCTCGGCGGGGATCTTCACGTCTTTCGTTAAAGGCAGCCGGATAAACGCTTCAACAAAGCTGTTGCCCAGTACGTACGTACAACAACATTAATTATCTGTATCTATAAAAATATATTACATGACTAGATGAATCGTTAATTTATTATTATGATATTCAACACAATTAGTATTGTGATATACGTACATACATTATCTATACACCCACGCACACACATATATATTGATAAGTTGAGAAGGTTATATATATATATATATATATATATAGACACACATTATATATTTATATAATTCTCAATTATAAGTATCTTCTTTGAAGTTTATAACCTTTCCCCTTTGCATCTTCTTGATTCTATCATATTTCTGCATAAATATATATATATGTATATATAGATACAATCTTCATTTTTTTATTAATTAATAAAATCTTCTTTTCATATTTTAATATGGTCCCAAAATGTTAAAGTATAAGAGCCAAATTCGAATATGGAAGAATTTGGTTTACAAATTCTTGAACCTGTTTATATATTAATAAATTAAATATATTATATATTTTTACTAATTCGGGTAATATAAGAGAGAATTATATGTCAATAATATATTAAACATATTCTTAAATATATTAAATAGAATAAAGTATTAAAATTTTCAACAAGCTATTTGCATAACTTATCAAACTCAATTTTATATATTTCGAACTTATTTAAATTTATTCATTTATTTTTTAAAAAAAAAGATTTGTGTACTAGAAAACTATAAATGCAAAGGTATTTCATTTCCTATCTCATCTCTCATTATTCCCCCTAAATTCTTTCTCTGTCTCATCTCTCATTATCCCTCCAACTTCTGTTAGACTCATTTTTCCTCAAAATTCCTCTAAATCAATTTTATCCCACCGTTTTCCCCTCATCCATTGTGTCCGACCGTGATTCCCGATTCACTTCTCACTTTTGGAACAGCTTCCAAGAAGCTCTGAGATTTGGGTTGTACTTCAGCACTACTTATCATCCCCAGACGGATGGTTAGTAAAAACGTATGGTCCAGACATTGGAAGACATGTTAGGTGCTTGCATTCTCAAATTTAGTGATAATTGGTATGAGTATCTTCCTCTTTGTGAATTTGCTTATAATAACAGTTATCATTCCAGTATCAGTTGGCCCTGTATGAAGCTTTGTATGAAAGGCCATGTCATTTTCCTACTTGCTGGAGTGAAGTCGGGAGCCAGTGCCACTTAGGACTAAACTTCATTCAAGAGACCATTGAGAAGGTTGAAATCATCTACAAGAATTTGGCAACTACCCAGAGGTACCAAAAGAGTTACGCTAATAATCGTAGGCAACCCTTAGAGTTTGCTGTAGGGGATCAAGTTTTCCTAAAAGTCTACCCTTAAAAAGGCAAGATGCAATTTAGAAAGAGAGGGAAGTTGAGCCCTCATTATGTGGGACCTTTTTCAGTGATCGAGTACATTAGACCTGTGGCATACTACTTCACTCTATCCTGAGAGTTCGTAGGTTTGCATGATGTCTTTCATGTCTCGATGCTCAAGAGGAACAACCCAGATCCTTCTCACATTATTCCTCGCGATGAGGTGCAGGTACAGGCTGACAAGACTTATGAAGAGATTCCTATGGAGATTCTTGGGTGGACCGGTAAGGTCTTGCGTAACAAGAAAATCTCCATGGTGAAGGTACGATGGCAACATCATACCCCGAAAGAAGCGACGTGGGAGTTAGAGGATGAAATGAGGAAAAAGTATGCAAACTTATTTGAGAAAAATTTGGGGACCAAATCTTTTTAAGGTGGGGGCGATGTAACACCTCGCCCATCACTATGCTTAAATGATTTGGAAACCCTATTTATTCTGTCATTTGGCCGCGTTAAACTTAATTAATTTACACTACTTAATATTTATTGTAATTCATAATTTTGGTTGATTTTTATTTATTTAATTTTTATGTAATTTAATCCTCACAACAAGCGTGCACGGATAGGCCTTGTGCGCCTTGGGCCTATGCCCAGTAAGCCTGTGCTCGCACACATGCTAGCCCTTGTGCGAGCAGCAGGAGGCCTGTGCGCTTGCAGTCTAGCCTGCAGCGCGCCGACTAAAAAATTACCACCTCAGGCAATGCGTCGTTGTGTCCTCAGGCAGCGCGCTGTCGCCGCTAGTAGAGGAGGCCCTCCTCCCTTATTTTTTGTGCTGAGCATCTTTTTTCCCTCTTTCTTCATCGAATTTTACCACTTAGCATGAATTCAATGGTTCCAAAACTCTATAAATTACCCTTCCCCTTCCTTTTCTCTCCACACTTCCATTCTTCCATTTTTCAAAGATTTAGAGTGAGAGAGATAGTAGTCTAGTGAGAGAATAAGAGAAGGAAAGGAGAACAGTGAAGGAGAAAACATCGAGGTTTTGAAAAGGAATCTAGTATTTCTTTCGATATCTTAAGGTGTATTTTTAGATAAGCTAAATTAATATGATTGTTATTTTGCTTGTTTGGTATGCCTCTATGTTTAGATAAGTTGAATTGTTCTTGTTTTCAAGCATGCTATATGAATTGCAGACACTTGATGAATTTACATGTAATAACTATAATATGTAATTAGTAACAATAAAAAATATAAAAGAAAAGAAAAAGAAAAAAGTGGAATGAAGCCTGTATGGTTCGAAGTATATCTGTATTGACATGCATATTGCATCAAGTATCATGTTAGGCTTTTTATCTCTGAGGGGTATCTGTTCCCTTTACCCTTTGGAGTATCTATTTCCCCCTCCCCTATCTGGTCTAGAATCATGTAAGAGGACCTCTCCAAGTGAATGATGGTGTACCCTCTGATAAGAGTGGTATCGCATTATTTGTAGGAGTCGCTTGTTGCTAAGTAATGTCATGACTGTAGATTTTTGTTAGGGCCACTGTGGCTTGTACAGCCGTGTAATAGATCATACAATGGTTTGGCCAGAGCAGATTGTTGTATCTGTATCTTATCTAGTCATTCCATTTGAGTAGTTAAAAATCTGTATCTGCTCTCAAAGATGGATGTTGTAATGATTCGCGAAACATGATAAAAAAATCTGAGCATTTCATGATTTATTTGATTTTCTCTACTATTTGGCATGATATATGTTTAGTTGTCTGTATTAACATATCATTTTCTTAATAAACAAATGGTTTTCCATAATGTGAGATAGGTAAACGAGGAGGTTAAATGGTAAGTTAAAATAATTAACTTTTGAAATCTTACAATGTTAATTTAACATTATTTTCCTTACTGAGCATTTGGAACTCACTCTTTCCATGCCCCCCAAATGAGGAAAAAAGTGAGGAACCTGAGGTTGACTACCCTTGGAAGTCTATGAGGATCCTATAGATCCACAAGTCTGAGTGCATGACTGTTCCACAAGTCTGAGTGATGGTAGTAGCATTTGCCTAGGCATGGAGATTGAGGATGATAAAGCTCTCTAACTAGTCATTATTTGTTCATGTTCTATGGTGGCCATGCATTAGATGCTCTTATCAAAAGTACTTGTTGCTTTATGATAGGTGATGATTAGACTTGAAATGTAACACCCTAGCTTAGGAAAAATAGAATCCAACCCATCTACTTAGAAGCAGAAAAAGCCAAAACAACGTCATTTTGAGGAAACCCCAAAAATGACACTTTTTTTATATAAAGAAAAAAAAAAAGGAAGGGGTCAAAACGACATCTTTTTTACAGCACCAAAATAATGCCGTTTTGATGTTAGGAAAAATAAGGGGGAGTTGTAAAGGCAAACACGCCTCTGCAAGAAGAAGAAGAGCAGGAGCCATATACGCATCTAAAGCTTACCGAAGGAGGCAAGGCGTGGAGGAGTTTTCTTCTTCCCGCTTATAAAAGGGAAGAAAAAGGAAAAAAAAAGAAAGAGAAATTAGTTTAGGGAGAGAAAGAGAGAGAGAGTCATGAAGAGAGAAGAGGATGTGGCAGATTTGGTGCGTGCGACAAGCAGCATGTAGTGACCGAATCTGCATATTGGACGACCATGTAAATCTAGAGAACAAAAAGTCACTGTGCATGGTTAAAAATGATTGGAATTTATAGCAAATTTTCTTAGAGAAGTAGAACTCGCGGAAGTGGCAGCTAAGTGCGATTTTATGATTTACGGAGCGTCCTTTACATGATTTCATTAAATCTGTGCCAGGATTAGGTGTGCGGCTCTTCTGTGATGATTTTACATTAGCACGAGGTGGTCCGGTGGTGGTCCAACGGTAGTGTTCCGAAAGCAGCACGTGGTGAACTAGAGACACATATGTGGTGGCTTATGGCAATTTTGGTGATCGAGATCGCGTGTCTATGGTAAAATCTAGATCCACTTTTGTATTCTAATTATTTCCACAAGTTTTTGTCATTAGCCTGTGTATTTTCTGTTTGTAAATGAGGGAATTATCTAAACAATGCGGGATTTGAAGGAGAGTGTAAACCCAAGCCAATAAGAATATCGACACTTTTTCCAATTCGACTATAGGTATGGGATTGGGTTAGTCTCATTCAGAGACACCCCATGTTTTTGACCGAATTCGGCCAAACTTGAATTGGTCCCTGCGATAAAACAACCCTAGGGCCCTCGGTGGGCCAAAAAATCACGAAAAACTGAGATTTACCAGTAACGGTGCTCTTGGGTGCGGCGACTCCACCGGCGTGAGTCCCATTTTGATGTTTGGCTTCGATCAACCTGTAGAGAAAAGAACGGTGATCATAATGGTATAAAATTTGCATCGAACGGAGGCTGAGAAGGGCCTCATTGGAGGCAAAAAC
This sequence comes from Carica papaya, assembly GCF_054855325.1. Taxonomy (NCBI): domain Eukaryota; kingdom Viridiplantae; phylum Streptophyta; class Magnoliopsida; order Brassicales; family Caricaceae; genus Carica; species Carica papaya. The sequence goes on from NC_142317.1 coordinate 19,530,992, forward strand.
AAAGGGGAGTCGTGGCGACGCTGCCAAACTTCGGCGGGATTTTTCGGCCGATTGGCCAGTCGTTTGACTCCAATTTGGCCATAGGCAGATTCAACATCGAAAAATGAGCCAGGGGGAAAAAATTTACCTCGATTGGTGGTCGAAAACTTCTCCGGTGTGGCGGCGGGTGGCGGTGGCCGGCTCCTCCGGCATCTGGTTCTTCTTCTCCAACGAGGCAATGGCGGCTAGGGTTTTGTGGTCAGGTGTGGGTGGGGTTATTTATACCCTTTGCCTTTTAATCTCAACCGTCCATCAAGATTAAATCTGGACCGTCCGATCGCATTTTAATTGGGATTAAATCTGGGTCGTCCATCGCAATGCGATCTGGGCCGTCCGTGCCTGATTGAATCTGGGCCGTCTGTACGCGTGAAATCTGGGCCGTCCGTGCGCGCGGAACAGATCTAGGCCGTCCGATCGCGCGCACGCGGATCGCCCACGTGGCTCGTCCCATGTCAGCGTTTTCTTGCCACGTGGCGTGTCCTGGTTGGCCAGGGTTGCTGACCGGGCTACTGACGTGGCTGCTAACGTAGCGCAACTTTTCTAAATTACGTTTTGACCCCCTAGTTTTCGATTTTCTTTTCAAAAACACCCCCATAATCCAAATTTTCACCTCTTTTTCCCAAAATCAATTTCAATTTAATCCAAATAATATTGTTACCCAATTTTATCATTATTATTATTTTTATTTTCATTAAATTAAATTAAATTAAATTAAAATCTTATAAATTAAATATATAAAAAATTAAACTAAAAATTCAAATACAAAAATAAAAAATAAAAAGAATAAAAAAAAATATTTGGGTGCTACAATTGATAAAAATCTTCTTTTCAAAAAGTAAATATATAAATATATAGTTATATTTAAGAAGATGTTATTAGTTTTTCCTTAATTGTTAAAAGTAAAAATATTGATTATGCCTCAATTATCAATAACTATTTTGTATCTCTATTTAATTTAGGGATTTTGTTGCCATCTTCAATGGTTCTAATGGTTGTTTCTTCACTTTAAAAGAGGACGTTGAGTTGCAGGAGAAGAGAGAGAGGAAGAAAATTCATAGCCAGGGTAAACTGAGAGGAAGTTTTTGTGTGATTTCTTCAATCAAATTAATTAGCTAGTGGTGGAGTCAGGAGCAGAACAAGGGAGGAATCCGTCAATCATATTAACGTCGTCATTGAGAAGAAAGGTAAGTGAAATTTGACTCTCACCACTTAAGTAGGATTTATCTTTAAAATTATTTGAGATATTTTTGGGAAGAAATGAGTTGATATGGGAATAGGGAAATTTTCTTGAAATCAGATTAGAATCAGAAGTTAAAAAAAAATGGAGAATGAGATCTAAAGATAAACATAAGATCAAACGAAATGATGGAATTATTGTGTGGACAGCTATGAGGAGAGGACAAAGGAAACACAGGAGGAAAATTGAAAGGATGAGAACGGGAGAGGGATAGGAAATAAAAAAAGAGGGAAATAGTGCTCAACAAATCCTCTACATGATCCCCTCGATGGAGCAAGAGATTTAGTGCTTAACAACTGATCTATTTTTCTCTTATTTGTTTACCGATTATGTATATATATCAATGTCGTCGATTGATTTGCATTTAATTTTTTAAAAGGATATGGTAGATCACTTTCTTGCAGCAATGTAAGAAATGAAAGGAGATTCTAGTTGCGGTCCTAATTATTTCTATGATTTACTTTCCACCTTTATGGCTAAATCTGAAATCATCTTATCAGACATGGATAAAGCTTTGTATGTGTACATAATATATATTTCGACATATATTTGAGTAGTTATTAACCATATTTGATTAATTGATCGGTTTTAGTTATTTGGTCTTCTTCTCTTAATTCGTAGGGACAAATTATCTGATGCGAATTTTCCTAAGATTTATGCACTTTGCATCAAGATTAAAGGAGCCTCCTCAAGGTATATAAGTAATACTAATCATCATAGCTTAAAAGTTTTAAATTTAGAGGATTTTTTGTGTGTTATTATTGATCTTATAATATATATTTAATAATAAAAATTCTCAAGTACAATTTTTGCAAGTAAAAATTCGTATATTTTAATAGTTAAATGATATATAATGAGATGTATAGTCTGATTTGAACTCATACTCTTACAGATAAGAATAAAAGTACTTAGATATCTACCTAAAAGATAAATAATAATTAATTTAATTAACTATATATGTGTATACTTAATTAATTAAATAATTAGTTTAATAGTTGATGTGTTTCTTCTTTTATAAGAGATTATAAGTTCGAGTGAGAATGTATTTTTATGTGTGTCATCATTTGAAAGTTATTTGTATTGTATTGTAATTAGTGTATATCACTTGACTAATCTCGAGTCAAACTGTAGTTTTTTGTGTATTCTTACTTGAAGATTATTTGTATTGTGTTATGATTGATGCATATCACTTAATTAATAGATGTACCCAGTTTTTGTTTTTTAAAAAATAATTAGCTAATATTAATTGCAGCCTTCGCACTTGTCAAATGGCATTGAAATGTGAGGAATTCGTCAAGGCATTTGATAAAAAGAGTAAGGAAGAGTAAGCTTTTATATACAATTGACATCATAACTGAATTAACAGTCTCTATATATTTATGTAGTAAATGAATTTTATACTTATTTTTTATTACAAATATTACTAATATATCTCTTTGCTAAGTTTTTTTTTTCTAAATTTCTTTTTTTTGAATAAAAAAGTGCATGGAAGAATTATATGCAATCAAACACAAATTCTCATTAGTGAAGGAAAAAATGAAAATCCTTCTTAAGGTAATATTTTTTTATATATACTGTAAAATTTTATTTTCATGGATATCTTTTTTCTTTTGGACTTTTTGAAAATTTTAATTGAATTTAAATTTGCATACTTTTATAGCAAGATTTTTACTTCATTGAAAATTTGTTTTGCCTGTTGCATAATTATAGGCATTGATAATTATAATTAACTATAATAATATGATAGTAGTTAAAACTCTTATGTTCTATTTAAAATTTATAAATTTAACATTAGCTAAAAATGTAGAATATTTTATACTGTAATAGTTTGTAAATTTAAATCTAATTAAAATTCTTATGAATTCTATAAGAAAAAAAGATATATGTGAAAATAAATTTTATAAAATATATAAAATAGAATACTACCTTAAGAAATATTTTTATTTTTTCCTTTATTACTGAGAATTCATGTTTGGCTGCATTCATTGCCTACCTTTTTTTAAAAAAAATTTAAAAACTTTTAAAAGAACTCAGTAAAGAAATATATAAATAATATGTACAATAAAAAATAAGTATGAAATTAATTTACTAGATTCACTAATTGATTTGGTTTATGGCATCGTCAATTATGTTTGATAGTTTACCCTTCCTTACTCTTTTCATCATATGCCTTGACACATGTATATATATATATATATAAACATATAATTCATAAATGTGATAGCATATGAGCAATCATATGTGGCACAAATCATATGTGGCACCAATAAGTTTGAAATTCATTTGTGATTGATGGTCGTGTTTACTCACTGAGTTCTATCCTAACGGTGATCTTCACGTCCTTCGTCAAAGGCAGCCAGATAAATGCTTCAACGAAGCTGCTGCCCAATACGTACATACAACAACATTAATTATCTGTATCTATAAAAATATATTATATGATTATACAATCATTAATTTATTATAATGATATTTAGCGCAATTAGTATCGTGATATACGTACAAACATTATCTATATACACATGCACACACATATATATATTGATAAATTGAGAAGGTTATATATATATATATATATATATGTAGACACACACATTATATATTTATATAATTCCCAATCATAAGTATCTTCTTTGAAGTTTCTAACATTTCCCCTTTGCACCTTCTAGATTCTATCATATTTATTCATAAATATATATATGTATATATAGATACCATCTTCATTTTTATCTTTATTAATTAATAAAATTTTCTCTTCATATTTTAATATGGTCCCAAAATGTTAAAGTATAAAAGCCAAATTCAAATATGAAGGAATTAAATTTACAAGTTCATGAACCTGTTTATATATTAATAAATATTATATATTTTTACTAATCTAGGTAATATTACAAGAGATAATTATATCTCAATAGTATATTAAACATATTCTTAAATATATTAAATAGAATAAAGTATTAAAATTTTCAACAAACTATTCACATAACTTATCAAACTCAATTTCATATGTTTTGAACTTATTTAAATTTACTCATTTTATCTTTTGTTTATTTTCTTAGTTGGATTCAAAAGTATAATAAGAATAAGACATGGCTTAGCTAGAGATGAGTAAGGACTTCTGAAAGATAGATAATTGTTTATGAACCTCCTCAGTTTTTGCTTCACTTACTTGAGCATGATGGTTTTTGTCATTTACTTGAGCATGATGGTTTTTATTATTAATTAAGAATGATTTTATCTTAAAAGAAATAATGTTATATTGGATGCTATTGTATTGACTTCCATTGTATAAATTGATTTAGTATTAAAAACAGATACTACTAAATTTATAATTCAATCAAATAATAAAATAGAACCTAATTTGAATGAGTTATTTAATATTATAATAAATAAGTGAATCGAATGATGTATATTTATTATTTAAAATATAGTATTTGATGACCAATTATGAGAACTGACACTTCAGTGAATAATGAGAGGCGATTGATAGTGACAACAATGAAATGTAACCAACACAAAAATAAAAGTTTTTGTATCTTGTAAAAAAGTAGATCACATTTTCTTTAGGTTTTAACGCAAACATGAACTATTTTCTATTTTTTTTTTGGGTACTCCTTTTTGTTGATACAAAAGTTAAAACAATTTTTTTTTTTCAAGTAAAGAAATAGATAGGATGGGCACAAAATTGAGACATGAGTTCCTATATTTGTCGCATATTACCTAGCAACAATTCCACTTTTGTGATAGTCTGAATCAAGCACTAAAATTATATCGTCTATTGTCTAATTTTTAGCTGTAATAGGACCATTTTTAAAGGTACTAAGTACAAATTTTATACTTGATGAATATTTTTCTAAAGTTTGGGTTGTTACTTGAGGATGTTTAAGCCTTCATTCTGTATTTTGTTTCTTTTCTTCTTAGTTAGATTTAAAAGTTTAATCAAATAATAAATAACTTAGCTAGAAATATAGTACAGACTATTAAAAGGTATAATTTATTCATGAGCCTAAGTTTTTTATTAACTTGCTTGAGTAAAATGGTTTTTATTGTTAATGGATGATGATTTTTTCATAAAAAATTAAATGTTGTAATGAATGTTATTGTATTGACTTACATTGTATAAACTAATACCGTACTAGTAAAAAATATGACTAATTTTGTAGGTCAATCAAATAATAAAGTAGAACTTAACTTGAATGAATTATTTAATCTCATACAAATAAATAAATAAAATGACGTACATTTACTATTTAAGATACAATATTTGACGATTGATGAGCAGAACTTATGTTTTAATAAATAATGAGAGGTGATTGATGGAGACTGCAGTGACGTCATAAATCAATTAGCAAATCTCTTTTTTGTTTTTTTTTTCTAATTTTTTTAATTTCTTTTTTTGTTAAACAAAGGACCGTAGCGGCATTGGATGCAATCAAAAATGAATTCACATTGATGAAGGAAAAAATAAAAATCCTTCTTAAGGTAATATTTTATTTTATATATTTTGCAAAATTTTAACTGAATTTAAATTATAGAATTATACAGTATGAGTTTTACTTAATTAAAAATCTATTTTGCCAACTATATAATTATAACTATTAGCAATTATAATGAATTATAACAATATAGTAGTAGTTAAAACTTTTGTATTTTATTTAATATTTACGAGTTTAAGTTTCACTGAAGATGTAAAGTTTACATTTTAATAAAAAGTAAAACTATTTTTTTTTAAATATTAAACATTGTAGATTTTTATTTTAAAATCTTCATTATTATTATTATTATTTTTCACTGACTGTGGTATGTATGTTGATGCAGTTGGAAACAAGCACCACCCCTCGCAAGTGCAAGCGCACTCCTTTAAATTAACACAAAGTTGGGAAACTCATGGGTCTTTGTGTAGTGCTTCAGCACTGCTTACCTAATTTGGGATAAAAAAGGCTAAAGTTCAAGGATAGTTGAGGATAAGGAAACTCTTTGCTTCTTGAGTTATTTTGAGTACCTATGAGGTTACATGATAGCTTGGCCAAAAGGTTGTGTAGGGTTTTAAAATTGTTCTCGTGTTCTAAACCTATCTTAAGACAACTATGAGGTTTTGAGCATGTATTAGGTCTTAATAATGCTCTAAAACTACAGTATTACATTTAAATCTTAAGGTTTTAGTCTTTTTTTTAAGGTTACATAGAACTAAGAGACAAATTTTTTGTCCTAAAATTTAATCTAGTATAGATTTTGTTTTACTTAGTTATATTGAAAATTTTATAACAAGTACAAATTTTATACTTAATGAATATTTCTCTGAGTTTAGGTTATTACTTGAGGATGTTTAAGCTTTCATTCTGCATTTTGTTTCCTTTCTTCTTAGTTGGATTCAAAAGTATTATAAGAATAATACATAGCTTAGCTAGAGATGAGTAAGGACTTCTGAAAGATAGATAATTGTTCATATACCTCCTTAGTTTTGGCTTCAGTTACTTGACCATGATGGTTTTGGTCACTTACTTGAGCATGATGTTTTTAATTGTTAATGAATAATGATTTTTCCTTAAGAAAATCATAGTTGATTCAGTACTAAAAACAAATACTACTAAATTTACACTTCAATCAAATAATAAAATAGAACCTAATTTGAATGAATTATTTAATTTTGTAAAAAATAAGTGAATTTAGTTATGTATATTTTTTGTTTAAAATATAGTATCTGATGACCACTTATGAGAATTGATGCTTCAATGAATAATTAGAGGTGATTGATGGTGACTATAATGAAATGCAACCAACACAAAGATAAAAGCTTTGGTATTTTACAACAAAATAGATCACATTTTCTTTAGGTTTTAAGATAAAGATGAACTATTTTATTTTTTTTTTAGTACTCCTTTTTGTTGATACAATAGTTAAACAACTTTTTTTTTTCAAGTAAAGAAATAGATAGGGTGGGCACGAAATGGACACGTGAGTTCCTCTATTTCTTGCATATTACTTAGCAATATTTCAACTTTTGTGACAGTCTAAATCAACCACTAAAATTATATCATCTATTGTCTAATTTCTACCTGTAATAGGACCCTTATTAAAGGTACCAGATACAAATTTTATACTTGATGAATATTTTTCTAAAATTTGGGTTGTTACTTGAGGATGTTTAAGTTTTCATTCCGTATTTTGTTTCTTTTCTTCTTAGTTAGATTTAAAAGTTTAACTGAATAGTACATAAATTAGATAGAAATGTAGTTAGGACTACTGAAAGATATATATTTATTCATGAGCCTAAGTTTTTTGTTGACTTGCTTGAGCAAAATTGTTATTACTGTTTATGGATGATGACATTTTCATTAAAAAAAGTAAATGTTGTAATCGTTGTTATTGTATTGACTTACATTGTATAAACTAATACCCCACTAGAGAGAAATATGACTAATTTTGTAGATCAATCAAATATCAAAGTAAAACTTAATTTGAATGAATTATTTAATCTCATACAAATGAATGAATCAAATGGCGCACGTTTGCTGCTAAAAATATAGTGATTTGACAATTGATCAGGAGAACTGATGCTTTAATAAATAATGAGATACGATTGATGGCGACTATAATTAGCTGCAACTAATACAAAGATAGAAGTTTGATGTCTTATAATAGAAGAGATCAAATTTTCTTTAGGTTTGAGTACATAAAGATGAACTATTTTATTTCCAGCTTCTTATATATTTAGTTCTCCGATATAAAAGTTAAATAATTTTTTTCCAAAGAAATGGATAGATTGTGCATGAAATGGACAAGTGGCTTCCTTTATTTGCAATATATTTATTTACTTGTCGCATTTGTGGCAGTGCCCAGCATTATGCCAGAGAATGCCCGAGGAACCAGAATCAAGGGAGGCCTCCTATCTAGGGTAAAGCTTACAACCTTACCCAGCAGGATGCCGACGCTGACCCGGATGTAGTATAGGGTATGTATACTATCTGTGACCATATTGCTCATGTTTTATTTGACACTGGTGCATCGCACTCCTATGTTTCACATGCTTTTGCTTCCAAAATTAATGTATCACCTGATAAACTTGAATCATTGTTGTTTGTGTCTACTGCCGGGGGTGAAACACTACTAGGGGAAGCTATCTATAAGGCTTATGCCGTGGAGATAGCAAATAGGAAACTGAGGGTAGACCTGATAGGGTTAGACACAGAGAATTTTGATGTAATCTTAGGAATGGATTTGCTAGCAGCATATCACGCCACCATAGATTGCTTTAACAAGAAAGTTGTATTTAATCCTCCAAACGAGGAGCCATTTACAAATTAATAAAATTATTCAGTACGTATTCCTTGATGGCAAGTTTTCTTAACTTCTAGTGCCTTAATCTTGTTGTTTTCTCTGACTAGGCAAGTCCAAGAAGGAAATTTGTGTTCAAGAGATTCCAGTAGTCCGAGACTTCCCAGATGTATTTCCGGACGAACTGTCCGGTCTGCCAGTGGACAGAGAAGTCGAGTTCACTATAGACCTACAGCCAGGTACCCAGCCCATTTCGATTGCTCCTTACTGTATGAGCCGCATTGAGGTGGAAGAGCTGAGGAAACAGATCACTGAATTGCAAGATAGTGGTTTTATTAGACACAGTGTGTCCCCTTGGGGTGCTGGAGTCACTTTTGCAAGGAAGGGAGATGGAACGTTGAGACTGTGCATTGATTACAGAGGATTGAAGAAGATCACGATCAAAAACAAGTATCCCCTTCCCCGGATTGATGACCTCTTTAATCAGCTGCAGGGTGCACAGGTCTTCTCTAAAATAGACCTACGATCAGGTTACCATCAAGTGAAGATAAGAACAAAAGACATCCCCAAGACGGCCTTCCGAACCAGGTACGGACACTATGAGTTCCTGGTCATGCCATTCGGGCTAACAAATGCCCCGACAATCTTTATGGATCTGATGAATAGGGTCTTCAGAGAGTTCTTGGATCAATTTGTCATCGTGTTCATCGATGATATCTTAGTCTACTAAAAAAGCAGAGAAGAACATGCTCACCATCTGGCCCAAGTTTTGCAGGTCCTTAGAAACAAGAGGTTATATGCGAAGTTGAATAAGTGTGGATTCTGGCTTGAGTAGACCGCCTTCCTAGGACACATCATATCGAAGGAAGGGGTATCAGTGAATTCTGAAAAGGTTGAAGTGGTACTTGGCTGGGAGAAGTTGACATTAGTTAAGGAAACCCGTAGCTTCCTAGGAATGGCAGGTTATTACCGCAGGTTCGTTGAAGGATTCTCTAGTCTAGCAGCTCCTCTAACCCGACTCACAAAGAAGAATGCCAAGTTTGAGTGGAATGAAGACTGCGAAAGAAGTTTTTTAGAATTAAAGAAACAGCTGACCACTGCACCCGTGCTGGCTTTACTGAGTGGATCGGGAGGATATACAGTTTATAGTGATGCCTCCTATCTGGGCCTGGGTTGTGTCCTGATGCAACATGGAAAGGTTATAGCATACGGGTCCAGACAGTTAAAGAATCATGAGAATAACTATCCCACCCATGATTTGGAGCTTGCCGAAATCATTCATGCCTTGAAAACTTGGCGCCATTATTTGTACGGAGAGACCTTTCAGATCTATACCGATCACAAGAGTTTGAAACACATATTCACTCAGAAGGATCTCAACATGTGTCAGAGAAGGTGGATGAAACTCCTTAAGGACTATGATTGTGACATCTTATACCATCCGGGTAAGGGCAACGTGGTAGCAGATGCGCTCAGCAGGAAAAGTGTAGGTATTTGAGCCCATTTGATGGTTTCAGAATGCAGACCAATTGGGGCCACGCAACAGGTTCGACTTCATGATCTGAGGAAAGTCACATGTTTGCGCCGCCTGACAGTCCAGCCTGAGTTAATCCAGAGAATAAGGGAAGCCCAGACAGTTGACCCCGCCCTGGTAGCCCGCAGGAAGGATGCAGAACAGGGGGGGAGCTCAGAATTCTGAATCTCTGTCGATGGATTACTTCGTTTCTGAGACAGGGTGTGTGTCCTAGATGATAGTGAGTTAAAAAGGGACATCATGATGGAGTCCCACAGCTCGAAGTTTGCCATGCATCCAGGAAGCACCAAAATGTACCAAAGCATGCGACACCGGTTTTGGTGGCATGGGATGAAGAGAGACATAGCTGACTTTGTATCTAAATACTTGGTATGTCAGCAGGTCAAGGCAGAGCATCAGCGCCTAGGTGGGTTACTTCAGCCTTTACCGATCCCAGAGTGGAAGTGGGAATATATCACCATGGACTTCGTATCGGGGCTACCCAAGGCACGTTCAGGACTTATGCCATATGGGTAATCTTTGACCGACTTACCAAGTCTTCCCACTTCCTAGCCATCAGAATGACCGATTCATTAGACAAGTTGGCAAGGATGTATATCCGGGAGATAGTCAGATTGCATGGGGTTCTAGTGACAGTAGTATCCAACAGGGATCCCAGGTTCACTTCTCGATTTTGGAGTAGCTTCCAGCAAGCTATGGGAACAAAGCTGTCTCTTAGTACTGCCTTCCATCCCCAGACTGATGGACAATCAGAGAGGACAATTCGTACGCTTGAGGATATGCTCCGAGCTTGTGTCCTTGACTCCAGGGGCCATTGGGACGACCATCTACCCCTGATAGAGTTTTCCTACAACAACAGCTACCAAGCAATCATCGGTATGGCTCCATATGAGGCGTTATATGGGCGCCCGTGCAGATCACCGATTTGTTGGGAGGAAGTGGGCGATAGAAGATTGTTCGGCCTGGAGTTGGTAGAGGGGACCATGTCCAAGATAGTTAAAATCAAGAAGAACATTCTGACAGCTTAGAGTAGGCATAAGAGTTATGCACATACCCGGAGGAGAGACCTAGCGTTTGAGAAAGGCGACCGGGTGTTTCTTAATGTCATTCCTTTCAAGGGAATTAGTAGGTTCGGCAGGAGAGGAAAATTAAACCCCCGATATATTGGACCCTTTGAAATCTTAGACAGGATTGGTACTGCTGCCTACAGACTAGCACTGCCTCCAGAGCACTCTAGAGTCCACAACGTGTTCCACGTATCGATGCTACGTAAGTACAACCCGGACTCTTCTCATGTCTTGGCTCATGAACCGCTTCCACTCCAAGAGGACTTGTCTTATGAAGAAGTACCAGTCGGTATCACGAACCGAAAGAGCATAATACTTCGCAACCAGGAAATATCATTTGTAAAGGTCGTGCGGCAGAACCACACGCCCAGGGAGGCTACTTGGGAGCTAGAATCAGAATTTAGAGCCCAGTATCTTCATTTGTTCGATCAAGAGTAAGAAACAAATTTGGGGGACCAAATTTCTTTAAGCGGGGGAGAGTTGTAACACCCAAATAAAAATAAAAATTTTTATTTTATTTATTTTTATTTTTATTTATTTGTTTGATTTTTTATTTAATTTAATTTAATGAAAATAAAAATAATAATAGTGATAAAATTGGGTAAAAATATTATTTGGATTTAATTGAAATTGATTTTGGGAAAAAGGGGTGAAAATTTAGATTCTGGGGGTGTTTTTGAAAATAAAATCGAAAACCAGAGGTCAAAATGCAATTTAAAAAAGTTGTGCCACATCAGCACCACGTCAATAGCCATGTCAGCGGCCCGGTCAGCAGCCCCGGCCAACCAGAACGCGCCGTGTGGCAGGAAAACGCTGACCAGGGGACGGGCCACGTGGGCGATCCGCGTGTACGTGATCGAACGGCCTAGATCCGTTCCCGCGCACACGGACGGCCCAAATCAAACGTGCGAACGGACGGCCAAGATTCGCGCGCACGGACGGTCCAGATTCAATTAGGCACGGACGGCCCAGATTGCATCGCGATGGACGGTCCATATTTAATCCTAATTAAATCGCGATCGAACGGTCCAGATTTAATCTTGATGAATGGCTGAGATTAAAAGGAAAAGGGTATAAATAACCCCACCCACACCTGACCAGAAAACCCTAGCCGCTAGTGCCTCGCCGGAGAAGAAGAACCAGACGCCGGAGGAGTTGGCCGCCGCCACCAGCCGTCGCACTGGGGAAGTTTTCGACCGCCGATTGAGGTAAATTTTCTCCTCCCTGCTCGTTTTTTGATGCTGAGTCCACCTATGGCCAAACTGGAGCCAAACCACCGGCTAAACGGCCGAAAAATCCAACCGAAACCCAGCGGCGCTGTCGCGTCCCTCCTCGATTTTTGCCTCCGATGAGGCCCTTCCCGGCCTCCATTTGATGCAAATTTTATACCACTGTGATCACCGTTCTTTTCTCTACAGGTTGATCAGAGCCAAACATCAAAACGCGACTCACGCCAGAGGAGCCGCCGCACCCGAGAGCACCGCCGCCGGTAAGTTTCAATTTTTCGTGATTTTTCAGCCCACTGAGGGCCCTAGGGTTGTTTTATTACAGGGAACGATGCAAGTGTAGCCGAATTCGACCGAGAACGACCAACCCGAGGCAAATCGCCGCCGCTTGCGGCGGCGCCGTCGTCGGAGCACGGCGGAGCCGCCGTGCTGAAATTGCGATATTGGCCGAAAAGGGCCCTAGGTCTAATTTAGAATTTTTTGGGACATGTGCAGGTACCAGTAGTGCGTTTCAGTTTCCCAGGAAAAATTCAGAAAAAATTAGGGACAGCCTGTAGGCACACTGTAGAGTCGAATTCAGACCCCGAAACAGGTAAGGACACCTCACCCTTTTTTCTATCACGATATTGAAGCTAAATAAATAATTAAACTGTACTGTGTGACTTTATAGATGTATAATTGATTAAGGTTGCCAATGGAGCCCGAGTCTGATACTGTGTTGGTCTGTTATTGTTTGATTTAATTTCCAGTATTAAATGCAACATGATGTTTGATGTAATTATATTATGGTCTCGTATGCATGAATCATGGTTTCTTTTATTATGGTTGGTATTATGCTTAACCCGATACTGTGTTGTCTTGTTTGGTGTCCATTACTGGTTTACATGTTGTGTGTGTTTGGATGATTGAAACCAAGAAAAAGGGCAAAAAGGTCATATGAATTGATAAGTAGATAATGTGGACAGCCTGACTAGATATCCTGGGAGATGGTGGATGGACCGGGTCCGTAGGAAACCCTACCAGGAACGTGGTCTCTCATACCGGACGGGGTATGGAGACCTTATGTGTTTTGGCGCCCATACCGGACGAGGTATGGGGACGGCCCTGGAATCAAGTTGTAAATGTTAATGGTTCACGTGTAGAGGAGACCCCTTATGGATCCCCAGGGATACTAGTAGGCTGGTAAAAGAGGAAATCTATTTCCTGATGATTGAAATGTAAAGGTGTGATATATGTTATGTTATAAAGTGTGTATGATTTCATGATATTATAAGGTTATTGTTTTCATATGTTGTTTTCATGGATCTCGCTGAGGAAAGTGGACAGTAAAGGATTTATTTACTGATAAATGAATTTGTTATAAATTATGCTCCATTGGTCATTTTTGTTTTCTACCCACCTTTACTTCCATGGCGGTGAGATAGTGTGATGTCTTTACTGGGCTGGTGTAGCTCATTCCTTATTTAACCATTTCAGATCAGGGAGACGTTGTTCCCGAGCCCATTCCACAGGAAGACAGCGAAGGGGACGCCTAAAGACTTTATAGTTATATTTATAGTTTTTATTTCGAGTATCTCTCTTAGTTAGTTTGTAATTTCATGTTTTGAGTACGTTTTGGCTATTGTGTAAGGGATGTTAATCAAAATTTTTATTACGCTTCCGCATTTGACATTTTTAATACATATATTTCATTCAAATTTCCGGGGTCGTTATATGACTTCTAGTGACAACCTCCATCACCCACTAAAATTGTGTCATTTATTGTTTCATTTTTAGTTGTATCTAAAAGTAACTTTCATTCAACATTTTTTTTCTATTCTTCTTAATTAGATGTAAAAGTGTAATCAGATAGTATATAACATAGCCAGAGATGTAGCAAAGACTTCTGAAAGATATATAATTGTTCATGAGTCTTAGTTTTTTGTTCACTTGCTTAAGCAAAATGGTTTTTACCAATGATTTTATTTAAAAGGAAAAAGTGTATGTTATATTGGATGCTATTGTACTAACTTACATTGTTTATTGACTTATACAGTACTAGGAAGAAATAAGGCTAAATTTGTAGTTCACAGTCAAATAATAAGGTATGATACTTGAATAAATAATTCAATCTCGTACAAGTGAGTGAATTAAGTAATGTAAATTTACTGTCTAAGATACAATATTTAATGATTGATAAGGAAAACTGATACTTCAATGAATAATAAGAGGTGATGGCGATGACTGGAATGAGATGCAAGTAATAGAGAGGGGAAAGTTTTATTGTCTTGCAACAGAGGAGATTGAATTTTCTTTAGATTTTAGAACATAGAGATAAACTATTTTATTTTCAGTTTTTATTCTACTTCTTTTTGTCAATATAGAAGTTAAATAATTTTTTTTAAATAAAGAAATTGACAGGTTGTGCTTGAAATGGATATGTGGCTTCCTCCATTTGCCAAAAATTTACTTTGTGGCCTTTTGATTTTTAGTGATAATATAAATCTGCTGGTAAACTTTTTTCGTTTATTGTCAAATTTTTAGAAACAACTAATGGTTGTTAAAAGTGCCAATATACTGCCTTTTATCAGTTGAAGTAATTTATTTGCAGAAAAACCATTTTTGTTGTTTATACAATATTATAAATGGATTAAATTTTTTAAACGAAATATTTCTTCTCATAAAATTTTTGGCAAGATTAATCCAAACTCAGAACACGAAATACAAAAATATGAAAGTTCATTCATGCATAGAATATTGATAACCTAAATATCAATCATTAGAATGACATAGATTATCAGCAATTTATTACAAATAATAAACTCATTATAACTCTCTGCCGCTTCGGTTTAGTGCTTAACATCTTATCTATTTTTTTCTTATCTATTTACTGATCATGTATATATATCAATATCATTGATTGATTTGCATTTGATTTTTTTTAAAGGGTACGAAAGATCACTTTTTTGGAATAGCATATGAAATGAAAGGAGTACTTGGTTGCGGTCCTAATTATTACTCTGATTTGCTCTCCACCTTCGTAATTGAATATGAAATCACCTTATCAGACACGACTAAAGCTTTGTATGTGCCTATAATATATATCTCGATATAGATCTAAGTAGTTATTTACCATGTTTGACTAGTTAATGGGTTTTAATTATTTGGTCTTCTTCTCTTAATTTGCAGAGACAAAGTATCTGATGTAGATTTTCATAGAATTTGTGCACTTTGCTTCAAGATTAAAGGAGCCTCCTTAAGGTATATAATTAATACTAATCGTCACACCTCAAAATTCTGTAATTTGAAGTATTTATGTTTGTTATTATTGATCTTATAATATATATTTAATAATAAAAATTATCAAGTACAAGTTTTGTTAGTAAAAATTCATACAGTTTAATCAGTAAATGATATATCATGAGATGTATATTCTAATTTGAATTCATACTCTTGTAGATAAGGATAAAAGTACATAGATATCCACCCAAAAGATAAATAATTAATAATTTAATTAACCAAATATCTATTAGCAGGATATATATATATTTTTTTGGTATATGTGTATACTTAATTAATTATTTAATTAGTTGAATAGTATATGCATTTCTTCTTTTATAAGAAATCATAAGTTCGAGTCAGATTGTACTTTCGTGTGTCATCATTTGAAAGTTACTTGTATTGTATTGCAATTAGTGTATATCTGTAACATTCCACATTTTCTACAAGACTCAATGTCACTAAAGTATTTATTCATTCTTTCTATGTTGACGATTTACACCTTAACACAATTGAGAGTTCACTTGCAACAAGACTCATTACAAGTATATAGAATATGACATGTCTATTCTTTCAAACATCTATCATCTCATCAGTGTACATCCTTTTGTCCCCTCTATTTCGTAAACATATTAGGCTATATTTTCAACTATCATACAAAAAAAAGGGCTTCCATAGTCGTGTCTAATATCACCTAACAAGCAGTAAATATAACGAACTAACATAAATGGTAATACTAATTATTAATCCACCAAAGTTTAATGTTAGTTCTACATGCATTCTAGTTCATGGCTACGCTCTGAATGTTCTTGAGTTTCTTCCTACTTAACTGTTTTTATAATATAATAAAGGAATGAGCTACACAGCCCAGTAAAATCAATTTAAACTGAAACCAATAAAATTGAAATAGATGTAGATAAATTCTCCATTTTTCCTCAAGGACTTCCCTCAACCAAATCATTCTCAAGTCCATCTCATACTCATCCCAGCACCTATCATTTCTCCAACATGGTACCCTTATATAATGAAGATTTATAAAAGCAATTCCCTGCTTCGACTCCAACCTGTAACTTGTCAATTTTGATTTTTTTTCTCTCTTGCAGATTCCCTCTCTTTTTCTCTTTTTTCCAATCACTTTCAAGTAATTTCAATCTCCATAACAGATTATGCAAATTAAACAAAATGACCCACATTTAACATACTTGCATTTTAATCCATTTTGCAGAACTATTCTGCTTACCTGCATTCTCCTTTCTCATCCAATATGGAGTTTATATATATAGATACATAAACAGTATATACAAATCAAAAAGATCACTCAACATAGCGACTTAATTCACCTAATTATTCCTTCGCTTTTCTTTTTCATAATTACACCCTTTCTCTCTATTATCCTTTAACTTTACTTCCACTAGATTTCACTCTCAGCTCCACCAATCTATCTCTCTATCTGTATTCGTCACACTAGATTATAACACACACAGCTTGCACTTAGCATACCCGACACGACCCTTCCGGGTCTTCATTTCACGGCCACACTTCTTGTCTCATATACAGCACACATCTAGGACATTTACTCCCCTTCGGACCCTCTATTATCTGGTTTACTCTGCTGACTAATCACTAGTTAGTTGATACACATCACCACAACCAATACAGGCCACACTCACACCACACGAAAAGAAACAGCATACAGAAAGATGTGGATTAGTCTCAGTTTAATCTTATTTAATATTTACTCTCTAGTTTTTCATCATTTGTTGTTTTCAGTATACCACACTACTACCCAGTCCATTCACGACTCTGTATTCAACTCTTTTCATACCCATTCATCATTATTACTATTCTATTATCACCCTCATTTACTGATTTGGTCACTTAATGATATGGGTCACCTGAAAATTCTTCAGTTCATCTATGAGCAATAAGTATGCAAAATCATTGTTAAACTCATACCAGAATCAGTTCCACGACCTCATAAATGGCCACACACACACCACTAGTGAACAGGTTATAATTTATTGATTTTGATAGTACATTGATTTCAGTTATGCCATTTTATCATTTCCCTTTCTACATTCTTCTTCTAGTTTATTTCAAACTTCATCTATTGGGACCCTTCCCCTTCCCTTCTATTTCCCTAGCACCACGGTATGTTATTTATCTTTTAACCCTATTATTCTGCATATTTCCCTTATTTCTACCCCTTTGTAGGCCCTTAATCACATCAACTACTTATTGATATATGTGTATCCGATCTCATCGTGTTCCCTTATGAGGTCTATTAGTTGATTTTCTCCGATCTGCATAACACAAGTAAGATATATCCTTAAACCCCCAAGCTTAACTCATATTGGAACTAATACTTGCTATACATGAAGTAATTATTATCAACACGGTCCTTACCGTAAGACTTCTTTTCTCCCTTACCCGATTGATGATCCCCATTCTCATCCACCATTTACCTTAAACTTCCCTACTAAGTTACCACACAGGAATATTCTTCACCATCACATCAAAATCATACAAAATGCACATATAGAACTCGCAAGAAATTCGTCATCCACGATATAGGAAATTTATAATATTTATTTCTAATTCAGGTTTCAAGAGTGAATTAATCTTACCTTCCGTTGGATGATTCAACCATCTTTTAGCTTAGCCTTCATAGAAATCACCCTCCTATTTCTTCTTCTGTCAACCTTGTGGTTCTGTTCCCTCTCTCCTTCTCTTACCCTCTGCCACTATCTCTTCTTCTATCAAATTGTAATTATGATAAATAAACATCCTTCTTGAGGTAATATTTTATTTTACATATTTTGTAAAATTTTATTTTCATATATATTTAAAATCTGTTTTGCCGGCTCATAATTATTGCTATTAACAATTATAATAAATTATAACAATATGGTAGTAGTAAAAATTTTTGTATTTTATTTAATATTTACGAGTTTAAGTTTCACTGAAGATGTAAAGTTTATATTTTAATAAAAAGTAAAACTATTTTTTTTAAATATTAAACATTGTAGATTTTGATTTTAAAATCTTTATTATTATTATTATTATTCACTGAATGGGGTATGTATGGTGATGCAGTTGGAAGTTAGCACCACCCCTTGTAAGCGCAAACACACTCCTTTAAATTAAGGTACTCTTGCTTCTTACAACTTATTTGATTTGATTCTTATTTATTTTTTTTAATTTCTTAATCTTTTAATTCGAATAGTTCTAATAAATGGAGAATATTACTCTCGAATATTTTGCTATTGTAACAAATACAGTTTTTTTTTAACAAATTCAGTTCAATTTTAAATTAATTAAGAATAAAATAAGATTTATACTTTTCTTTAATTACTGTAACTTAACTAAGGTAATTATTATCCTTTATTTAATTTAAAAAATTTAACTTCAATATTTAATTTTTCACTATTAATATTTTATCTATTTTCATCACTTTCACTAACAATATTATAAAGTAATTATATTTTCTTTTGTTGGGTAGATGGGGTGGATGAAAGCTTCTAAAAATCAATACCAATAAATTCGCTGTAGGTTGTAATAAGTATTCCTTTTTCATGGAAAACAAATTTAAACTTCTAACTTTTTTTTATGTTGGTGGTGATGTCGTGATTAAATTGAGTTAAATCTAAACGTGCCTATTTTGTTTTTAGGCGAAAGAAACATTTCATGATTATTATGTTTCCTTAGTTGAGGGAACTACAGTAGGTCAAAATCTAGACCTAATTTTTAATTTTTTGATTTGAAACTCAAACTTATTTTACAGAGATAGTTACAAACTAAAGGGTATTGTTTCAAAAAATTGTAAATTTTGTTGCTGTTGGTTGGGATGAATCATTAATATTTAACAGTTTCAAGTAAAAATATCTTGGTGAGAAAAGATAGAAGAATTTACCTCAAACATTTACTTTCTATACAAATAGGAATTGATGTTTGAGGATACATTATAAGGATTGAGGTATGCACTAGGTCAATAAGATAATGTGAGTATAGAAAAGAGCTTTTTAACTTGTTAATTGCATGATACAATAAGCTTAGCTGTAGATCATAGATTTTTTTTAATTTGCACCACTAGAAAAGTAAAAGTTAGAAATCCTTCAAGAAAATTTGAGAAAAAGTGAAAGTGAAAGAAAAGAGATAAAAGGGAGAGCAATAGAGAAATGTAGCAATAAGATAGGATAGAGTAGAAGAGCTAACTATTTATAAGGTAAACATAGGATGATATCATTGAAAAAGAGAAAATAGCCACTAACATCCATTAACATGGGAACATGCATTTCAAGCACCAAAAATGCCCCCATTAAAGTTTGTGACAAATGTTCATTTATCACAATTAAGCACACAATACAATGAAGTTTTTAAGAATTTTCATAAATTATCATAAACATGGTGTTTGAATAGTTAAAATTCTTACATTTTTCTTGAAGACAACAAGTCTGAATCTTATTAAAATGTAAAATTTATCAATTTTTAGATGTAATTATATGGATTAATGATGATTTGTTTATAATATTTGATTTAATAGAATCAAAAAATTTAGCTTATGACTGCGTTGGTAGAGATATAGTAATGAAATTGTATTTTGTCCTAAAGAGTCATGACATATCCAAACGAAAATAATATTCTGTAACGACTAGATTCTTTTAATTAGAATAATTATAATAAGCGAAAAAATCTGAATTAGCATTTTTCTTATATTATTTATTAACATAAATATTAAAGAACAAGAAATAGACTTGGATTTTATACTAAAATATTTTCTATTAATTATTTTAATATTAATTATGCTATCGTTCATGAATGATAAATCTTTTTTCACATAAGAACTCTTCACAAAAGAGGAAAAAGGAAAGGATTAATTTTCTTTTAAAATTCTATTTTGATTCTCAATAGCTAACTCATCATTATATTAATAACTGATATTATTAGTTATTTTCTTATTGTAATTATTTTTCATTTATAATTTTAAACCAAACAAAATATTATAATTTTCATTTCTTTTATTTTTCAACTTTTAGTTATTAGAACCAAAAAACGTATTGTTTTTCTCCGATATATATATATTTACTAATTCTCATGTATGATATGACAATTATCATCATCATATGCACTTCCTATTATAAATTATACTGAAAACTTTATAGTGATTTAGCATTACATCAAGTTACAATAACCCTTTAAATTTATTAAACGCACGCACACACATATATATATCTGCGTGTTTGTGTGTGTAGTTCTCAAAAAGATCTAACGATAAGAAAAGTTAAATAACTATAGTTACTTTTATTGGGTATGTATCAATTATTAAATCATAAGAAAATATAAGTGAATTCCAATTTATTGATTAAAGTGATAAGCAAATTCTTATTTCATTCAATTACGAGATGAACGAATTAGAAAATAATAAAAATTGATAGAATTTAAAATTTTTATTTTAATTTTACATAAAATTAATTTTATTTCTTAAAAATTATTTTAAAATTTTACAATTTAATTAAATATAAATTTATCAAGGTTTAATATTTTTTTGATAAATCATTTGTACTTTCATCATTATCTATAAAAGTTGTATTTATAGTTCAGACTATAAACTACACATTCTATATATTATTATTGATAAGTTGTGTTATTATTAGTGGATAAGTAATATATAATTAATAAAATGTATAAATTTATATTTTTTAATAAAAATTTGAAGAATCTCCCTTCTTTCCCGCTTCGGCTGAGATAGTCATCTCGTCCTTCCTTCCCCCTATCCCTGAGATACTTATCAAGATATTCGCCCATGATTCTGTCAACCCCACCCCCCCTCCCCCGGCGTTAATCTCGTAACCGTCTGCTCGTCGGAGCATGATTCCGTCATGGATTTGTGCGGAGGGACTCATCCCACCCCTGCTGTAGCGATGCCACACTAGAATGGATGTGGAGTTTGCATAAAGATTTTGAATGCCCTAACTAACCGCACAGGAAGTAAAATAAAAGCTAGTGTTCATACTTGAAGATTGCAAATGTTGATTCTCCATTGGTCAGGTTGAATCTCTTTCTTCTGAACAGAGGCTTTCAAACATCAATGGCCACCAAACCCGCAGACAACCCCTGTCCAAGCCATAGAAGATGAATGTGTGTCATAGTCCACAAACCCCCCAACTGGTTCCCAAACTACCTAGCCATTGTCTCCGATACCCAACCTAACGGGAGTGAGTGAATCTGTACCCAAAAGAGGCTTGTGTCAATGGCTACTTTCATTGGATGTTCTCTCTCCCAAAAGTGGTGAACAATCAACAAGCGGTTGTAAAAAGTCCATGACCTTGTGTTCAGCACTCTCTGGATATCCACTTCGTATAAAAATCTGTACAAGTAATGGCTGAAACTAAGACTTACAATATTTACTCCCCCTATCGGCCTCCACAGGTCTGCTAGTGTATTCCTTATTGGTTCAAACTTCACAACCCCTTTCGTCAAGAATCTTCCTGCAAAACATAGATCATACGACTCTTGTTGTTCAAGGACAAGTTCAATTAAGTCCCAGCTCCCATTCTCCTCCTCTATGATCGACAACGACGCTACACCACCCACCATATCCATCAGTCACCCTTTATGTGCCAATTGATAGACTATTGAGAGAAACAACAATAACTTGTCTATGGTGAAAAAAGGTCTCACTATTGGAAATAATAACTCTTACAACCAAACAAAGCAAATGGATAAGAGGGTCATCCAACACTGCTTCTACTAGACCAAGTTAATTCCTTTTTACATTCAATTTAAGTTTGTAAGTTTCAAAACCTAACCCTCTCAGTAAAAAGGGGAGGTAATTAACTCTACTATGTGGAATGAAGGAATCATCAAGGTAGATTAATTTTTTGTTCTAATAGTTGTTTGAATTGCCATATTTGCTCATCAATTATTTATTTCAAGCAAGGAAAAAATTGTTTTTATTGTTCATTTAAAATGGTAATGAACATTTGGTATTCAATTTTTGATTTTTTGGTGCTTGCAACTTTTGTAGCAAAAAAGTGGTTATACAAAATAATTCTGCACATGGTGTAATAGGGACTTTTTACACCAACTATGCTGGAAGTGAAATTATAAAACTAAATTAATTTGGGAAACAATAGTGGAAGTTTGAAAATAAAGCTAGGATTAAGTACTTGACAAGCTTGAGTTAAATTGATATCATATCTTGGTGCCTCTCAAGTGAGTTTCTAGCAGGTGTAATAAGTATATGATTCTAGTCTGGTCGATTCAGAAAATGTTCAACAATTGGAATTGTTAGTCATTGTATTTTTGGTTGCTTTCGAATGGTGCAACTCCCCAGAATGATAGAGATTGTATAGTTTATAGCTTATATTTTTTGAGATAGTTCATAGCTTACATGTTTGACACCATGGAGATCTAGTTTGTGCATTAAGTATGTTTACAACATGTTGGTGGAAATAGTAGATTGTGATATGACACACTAGCCTACAAGAATCAACTATTATTTAAATTTATAAGTTAGTAACTAAGAGATCTTATTTGTTTAACTTCTTTTCTTGTGGTATCTCCAGTTAATCCTTATTTTTTTCTTGCATACACTATTCTATTCTGACCTTACTTTGTGCACGTGAATGCTTGCTCTAGAAGATGGATTAGCTTATCTTATTGGGGCACTGAATAACCACCTACTTGCTTGTTCATTCCACATCAGGGAGTATTATTGGATTAATTTGCGAGAACTGAATGAGATTTATCATTGCAAGACTAAGGGGTACTCATATGATGCAGTTAACATGTTCAACATTTACCCAGTTCAAATTTTTACTTGGTTGGTTGAATGGATTCCTAATAAAGGAGGTTATCTCTTTGGAAACATACAGGCAGCACATATGGATTTCCAATTTTTTTCTCTAGGAAACATGTGGTCTGTTGTAAGCAATCTGGCAAAAGCTGATCAGTCACATGCCATACTTGATCTTATTAAAGCAAAATGGGTAGATTTGGTTGTAGACATGCCATTCAAGATATGTTATCCCGCTCCTGAAGGTCAGGAGTGGCAAATAATCATTGGTAGTGATCCTAAAAACACGTATGATATCTACTCTCGCATTATTTATTTATGATCTATTTCATCATTGTCTTCAACATTTCTCACTATATTTCCTTTTAATATAGGCCTTAATCTTACCACAATGGTGATTCTTGGCCAACTCTACTATGGCAAGTTAATTTGTTATGCTTAATATTCTCCCTGCTACTAATGTTTTGTTCATTGCTCCAGACA
The DNA here is from genome assembly GCF_054855325.1 of Carica papaya. Lineage (NCBI taxonomy): Eukaryota > Viridiplantae > Streptophyta > Magnoliopsida > Brassicales > Caricaceae > Carica > Carica papaya. The sequence goes on from NC_142317.1 coordinate 19,554,909, forward strand.
CTTTGTAGAAGTTATATTTAGGAATAACTTTCCTGAGTTGTCATGCTTAGATCTAATAGGATATGGCACCTTGATGTTTTATAAAATAAAGTAATAATGATGGAATGTTGGCAGTGCAGCTTAAGAATTTAAAATTAGACTTTTTGTAACTTACTATTGAAGCCATAAAAGATGAAAAGGCCAGAAATTGCTGCAAGAGCTGTTGAAGTTGCTAAATGACGCATATCAAGAGATAAGTGGCCTTAAGACTATGACACGAAAAGAGGAAGGTTCATTGGGAAGCAAGCATAGTTATTCCAAACATGGTCAATTGCTGGATACCTGGTGACTAAGCTTCTACTTGCAGACCCAAGTACAGCCAAAATTTTGATAATTGAATAGGATTTTGAGCATGTCAATGCCTTCTCTTGCATGATAAATGCTAACCTCAAAAGAAAACGTGGTCAGAAGAACTCCTAAAAGACTTACGTAATATAAGATTCTGAAGTTACTTTCACACAAGGATAGGTAACTTCAATTTGTGGCTCAACTTACCTATCTGAACAATTTAAATGTATAAAGGTGATGATAATAGTGGTTTATGTTTCATTCTATTTAGGGGTTAAAGCTTTTGAGTACTGATTCGGGTATGATAGGATCTTAAGGTAAGGATGATATGTTGATTTAGGATTAGCATTATCTTGAAACATCTTCCTACATTGGAGATTATACAAATTATTTCCTGTTAAAGATCATATACATAGTAGTATTCTTTTAAAGAGTTCACTGTAAATCAAGAATACCCTTATATTATTTTAACTCCATTTTTCAATTATGACATTTTTTGTATCTTGTAAATCATTTTGGATTTGTTATGGTATTTTTCTGTCTCATAAATCATCACCATGTCATCTAAATTAATGCTTGACAATAGAACATTTTAATACATTTCCTCTGTTGATTCCAGATTAATTGAAAAAATTCAACTGGTATGTAAAGCATTGTCTAAGAAAGTTATTAGAGAGTGATGATAAGATATTTCTTGCAAAATCATATTTTTATTCACTACATATTTTTGCATTACAACAAACTTATAAGTTTTTAATTCTTAGCATGAGCTCATAAAGAAAACTAAACATATAGCATTCAACAACTTTTGCTTCATTTGGTTCTAACATTAGCCACAATCCTTCTCTCAAACTGTACCATAAAAAATAAATATATTTCCAACGACAATAGAAATTAACCTCATATATATATATATTTATTTAATTTATAAATGAAGAAATTACATTGAAATTTTTAGGTTGTGGGTCAAATTACAACACTCATTGAGAAATTACTTTGCAAAAATGTATACAGTATAGTATAGTATTAAAAGTTAAAATATTTGTATATGGATCTAATTGTCCCATTTGCTTTAATTTCTAAACAAGCTCCATCATTTTCTTAAGAAATTAATTGCCACATTTCTTCCATATTTTAAATTTAACAATATATTACAGTTTTAATAATTAAATTCTCTTATTTATGTTTTTTGAGAACTGAATTCTAATTGATCTTCATATATATGAAGGATTATGAAATAAAATTTCATTCAATGAATTCAAGTAAAACATATAAGTGGTATAAAAATAAAATTAATGAATATATACCTAATTCAACATATAAAGGATTACTAGTAATTACACAAATGGTAAAAATTGAATCAAATGAACAAGATAGATTAAATACCGCTAAATGTAAGTACACATATATACTTTTGGACATATTTAATTTAGATGGTACTTTTATGTTTTTATGTTATTTAGGGTAAAGAGATAATTTCATTGAAAGTAAAATATACGATTTGAGTTAGTTCGCAGTCTGAAACTTAGGAATCACCGGAAGAATATGACTCCTTATAACAAATCTATTTTATAATTACTACCTAATTGTGCGTTATGCATTAGGTAAAAAAAAAGAAAACTTACCTCTATAATGCCTCTAGTCTAACTCTTGTTTTCCTATTTCATTTCCTTATGTTTTCCTCCTCTTTCTCCCAATTATTTTCTAACTCTTCTTATATTTCTAGATCACCTAAAATTGATCACATTGTAACACAATAACAAATGTGAGGATAAGATTACCAAGAAATTATATTGTGGTGAAGAAATTAATAGAACTAATTTTATATAAAAAACTATCTTATTGTTTTCTATCTAAATATTGCATCATAATTATAAATCATAGCATTAAAGATTGAAAGAAAATCCAAAAGCATCAAGAAAGGAAAAAAAAATAGATTAAACATATGTAATCAAATATTTTAGAGTTTTAATATTATTTTTCATTCTAAAGTATGTAATCTTCAAAAGAATTATTAGAAGATTATACTTAAAAAATATCTAAATATAGAGAATTCAATGCTTACTAGGAGTTAAAATTTATAGATTTCTTTCTACATTAGTCTTTAAAATTTAAAAATTAAAGAGATAGAGATCTTATTTTCATTATTTTGAACTTATGTAATCAAATATTGTAGAGTTTTAATATTATTTTCATTTTATATATAAAAAAACTATTATAAGATTAGACTTAAAGAATATCTAAATTTAGAGAATTGAATGCTTATTAGAAGTTAAAGTTTAGAGATTTCTTTTCTTCATTAGTCTTTAAAATTTAAAAATTTGATTACTACTTAAGTAATTAAAGAGATAAAAGTCTTCTTTTCAAAAAGTAAATATATAATTATATAATTATATAATTATATTTAAGAAGATGTTATTAGTTTCTACCTTAATTATTAAAAGTAAAAATATTGATTATGCCTTAATTATCAATAACTATTTTGCAATCTCTATTTAATTTAGGGATTTCGTTGCCATCTTTAACGGTTCTGATGGTTCCTCCTTCACTTTAAAAGAGGATGTCAGGATGCAGGAGAAGAGGGAGAGAAAGAAAATTCGCAGCTATCTAAAATCACCTTATCAGACATGGATAAAGACGGATGTTTTCTTTATTTTAGATAGATGTAATGGGTAACCCTCACTGGCAAGGAATGTGAACACTACACTTGGACGTACTTATTTTTATTTGTGTTAAAAATATAAGTTCTTACAGTACCCCGACTCCTTATGCAGGCATGGGTTGTTACAGTTCTTATCTAATCATTTCGAATAGGAGGATCGAAGCACTCAGCTCCTCTACATGATCTACTCAATGGAACAAGAGGTTTAATACTTAATATCTGATATATTTTTCTCTTATTAGTTTACCGGTCATGTATATATATCGATGTCGTTGATTGATTTGCATTCGATTTTTGTTAAAGGGATATGGTAGATCATTTTCTTACAGCAGCGTATGAAATGAAAGGAGATTTTGGTTGTGGTCCTAATTATTTCTATGATCTGCTTTCCACCTTCATGGTTGAATCTGAAATCACCTTATCAGGCATGGATAAACCTTTGTATTTGTACATAATATATATCTAGATATAGATTTGAGTAGTTATTAACTATATTTGATTAATTGATGAGTTTTAGTTATTTGGTCTTCTTATCTTAATTTGCAAGGAAAAAGTATCTGATGCGGATTTTCCTATGATTTGTGCACTTTGCATCTAGATTAAAAGAGCCTCCTCAAGGTATATAAGTAATACTAATCATCACAGCTCAAAACTCTTTAATTTGGAATATTTATGTGTGTTATTATTGATCTTATAATATATATTTAATAATAAAAATTCTCAAATATAATTTTTGCTAGTAGAAATTCGTACATTTTAATAGTTAAATGATATATCATGATATGTATAGTTTGATTTGAACTCATACTCTTATAGATAAGGATAAAAGTACTTAGATATCTACCAAAAATGTAAATAATTATTAATTTAATTAACTATATATGTGTATACTTAATTAATTAAATAATTAGTTTAATAGTCAATGTGTTTATTCTTTTACAAGAGATTATAAGCTTGAGTCAGATTCTATTTTTATGTGTGTCATCATTTGAAAGTTATTTGTATTGTATTGTAATTACTGTATATAACTTGACTAATCTCGAGTCAAACTATATTTTTATGTGTATTCTTACTTGGATATTATTTGTATTGTGTTATGATTGATGATAGATGTACCCAGTTTTTGTTTTTTAAAAAATAATTAGCTTGTATTAATTGCAACCTTTACGCTTGTCATGGCATTGAAATATAAGGAATTCGCGAAGACATTTCATAAAAAGAGTAAGGAAGGGTAAGCTTTTATATGTAATTGATGTCATAAATCAATTAGCAATCTTTATATATTCATGTAATAAATGAACATTATACTTATTTTTTATTTCAGATATTACTAATATATCTCTTTACTGAGTTTTCTTTTTTTTTAATTTCCTTTTTTGAGAAAAAAAAGTGCATGGAAGCATTAGATGCAATCAAACATGAATTCTCATTAGTGAAGGAAAAAATGAAAATCCTTCTTAAGGTAATATTTTATTTTATTTTCATATATATCTTTTTTCTTTTGGACTTTGTGAAAATTTTAATTGAATTTAAATTTGCATACTTATAAAACATGAGTTTTACTTCATTGAAAATCTATTTTGCCCGTTGCATAATTATAGCTATTGATAATTATAATGAATTATAATAATATGATAATAGTTAAAACTCTAATGTTCTATTTAAAATTTATGAGTTTAACTTCTATTAAAACTGTAGAATATTTTATACTGTATAAGTCTGTAAATTTAAATTCAATTAAAATTTTTACGAAATCTATAAGAGAAAAACGTATATATGAAAATAAATTTTATAAAATATATAAAATAGAATATTACCCCATGAAGGATTTTTATTTTTTCCTTCATTACTGAGAATTCATGTTTGGTTGCATTCACTGCCTATGCAATTTTATAAAAAAAATTAAAAAAAATTTTAAGAAAAATTCAGTAAAGAAATATATAAATAATATGTACAATAAAAAATAAGTATGAAATTTATTTACTATATTCACTAATTGATCTGATTTATGACGTCATCAATTATGTATGAAAGTTTATCCTTCCTTACTCTTTTCATCATATGCCTTGACAAGTGTATATATATATATATAAACATATAATTCATACATATGATGGTGTATGAGCAATCATATGTGGCACCAATAGGCATGAAATTCATTTGTGATAGATGGTTGTGTTTACTCACTGAGTTCTGTCCTGGTGTCAATCTTCACGTCCTCTGTCAAAGGCAGCTGGATAAACGCTTCAATGAAGTTGCTGCCTGGTATGTATGTACAACAACATCAATTATCTGTATCTATAAAAATATATTATATGATTATATGAATCGTTAATTTATTATTATGATATTAATGGCAATTAGTATCGCGATATATGTACATACATTATCTATATACACACGAACACATAAATACGTATATATAGATAAATTGATAAGGTTATATATATATATAGACACACACATTATATATTTATATAATTCCCAATTATAAATATCTTCTTTGAAGTTTCTAACCTTTCCCCTTTGCACCTTCTTGATTCTATCATATTTCTGCATAAATATATATATCTATATATAGATATCATCTTCATTTTCATCTTTATTAATTAATAAAATCTTCTTTTCATATTTTAATATAGTCCCAAATTGTTAAAGTATAAGAGCCAAATTCAAATATTAAGGAATTTGGTTTATAAGTTCACGAACCTGTCTAAATATTAATAAATTAAATATATTATATATCTTTAGTAATTCGGGTAATATTACAAGAGAAAAATATATTTTAATAGTATATTAACCATATTATTAAATATATTAAAGAGAATAAAGTATTAAAATTTTCAACAAGCTATTCGCATAACTTAGCAAACTCAATTTGATATATTTCGAACTTATTTAAATTTATTTAAAAAAAAAAAAAGATTTGTGACCTTCCCTTTTTTCCACAAGTTTTATACATCTGAAGTCACAGTGACCATAGAATACTTACACAAGATGGGGATAGTTTAGCGTGATTTGAAGTTAAAAACATGTTTAAGATTCGACGGTCACATTTCGTTGACTGACTTCGATCTCTCACGAAAAGACGATAATTCCACATTAACAATCCACATAATTTCTGATCAAAATACATCATCAATCACAGAAACAAGTTGTTATCCTGATGATCAACCCAACTTTTCTAATTCCTCATGCATTCAACCCAATTCTATCACACCTGCAGTAGCCTCCTGTTTACACCCTAGGCAACACAAATAGAAAAAAAAGTCAACACATCACATGGCTGTCGAAATCATCACAAAGCCAATCAATGTCCAATCAATGTCTTTTATTAGGACCCATGAGTACTTAGCACCAAAAAAATGTGTCTGGTGAAGGGCATGGAAACACAATTGATTGGTGGACACTAAGGATATTCATATTCGAAATGTTATATGGAACAACACCGTGTAAGGGAGTTTACTAGGAGTTGCCCCTGGCGAATATTGTGGCTTGAGCACTTAAGTTTCCCAAAGAAGCCATGGTTTTGGAGTCAGCAAAGGATTTGATCACATAGTTATTAATCAAGGACCCTAATAGGCAAATGGGGTCCACAATGCGTGCAATGGCAATCAAACGACACCAATTTTTTGATGAGCTTAATTGGGCACTTTTGAGATGTATAAAATCACCAGTTGTTCCTTATCTTATATCTTGTAAGGAGTTTGTTGCATTTAATAGTACTATAGAGAGTTCAATAGAGTATTGCTAGAAAGCAAGAAATTTATTCTTTAATTTACATGATATAAGTTTTTTTAATGTATATCTAATTTTCATAACTAAACAAAAGTGTGATTCAAGTGATTTATACATTGGGCAAGAAATTATAATGACATTCATGTTAAAAAGGTTCAATATTTATAAAAATATATAATTAAGGATTTTCTGGATCATTTTGTCTAATAAATGATATAACATTTTCAATTATTCTCAATTAATGTCTTTACTTAACCATCTAAAAGTAATATTAATTTCTCTAATATGTGGTATAAGAGGTAGTAATACTCTTTTTAAGGTGTTACTTGGATAAAACCAAAATGTATTGCATCAAGGTCCTGATAATATCAAGTAAGAAACTCATGGGTCCTTGTGTAGTGCTTCATTACTGGCTTACCTAATTTGGGATAAACAATGTTAAGGTTCAAGGGTAGTTGAGGATAAGGAAATTTTTGGCTTCTAGAGCTATTTTGAGATACCTATGAGGTTATAAGATAGCTTTGCCAAAAGGTTATATAGGGTTTTAAAATTGCTCTCGCATTCTAGACCTATCGTAAAACAACTATGAGGTTTCGAGCATGTATTAGGTCTTAATAATGCTCTAAAACTATGGTATTATATCTAAATCTTAAGGTTTTAGTCTTTTCTTTTTTTTCTTAATATTATGTTACACTAAGGTACAAATTCTTGTTCCTAAAATTTAATTTAGAATAGATTTTGTTTTACTTAGTTATATGGTAAATTTTGTACCAAGTATAAATTTTATACTTCATGAATATTTCTCTAAGTTTACATTTATACTTGAGGATGTTTAAGCTTTCATTTTGCATTTTGTTCCCTTTCTTAGTTGGATTAAAAGTATAATAAGAATAATACATAACTTATCTAGAGATGAGTACGGACTTCTGAAAGATAGAATTATTCATGAACATCCTCAATTTTTTCTTCACTTACTTGAGCATGATAGTTTTTATTGTTAATGAATAATGATTTTATCTTAAAAGAAATAATGTTATATTGGATGCCATTGCATTGACTTTCATTATATAAGTTGATTGAGTATTAAAAATATATACTACTAAATTTATAGTTCAATTAAATAATAAAATAGAACCTAATTTGAATGAGTTATTTAATATTATAATAAATAATTGAATTGAATTATGTATATTTATTGTTAAAATATAGTATTTAATGACCAATTATGATAACTGACACTTAGGGAATAATGAGAGGCAATTGATGGTGACTACAATGAAATGTAACCAATACAAAAATAAAAGCTTTGGTATTTTACAACAAAGTAGATCACATTTTCTTTAGGTTTTAAGGCAAAAATGACCAATTTTTTTTTTAATTTCTTTTTCGGTATACCTTTTTGTTGATACAAATTAAACACTTTTTTTTTTTCAAGTAAAGAAATTGATAGGGTGGGCACAAAATGGACACATGAGTTCCTATTTTTGTTGCATATTACCTAGCAACATTTCAACCACTAAAATTATATCATATATTGTCTAATTTCTAGCTATAATAGGACCATTTTTAAAGGTACCAAGTAAAAATTTTATACTTGATGAATATTTTTCTAAAGTTTGGGTTGTTACTGGAGGATGTTTAAGCTTTCATTCCATATTTTATTTCTTTTCTTCTTAGTTAGATTTAAAAGTTTAATCGAATAGTATATAACTTAGCTAGAAATGTAGTAAGGACTATTGAAAGATATATATTTACTCCAAAGTCTAAGTTTTGGGTTGACTTGGTTGAGCAAAATGGTTTTTACTATTAATGGATGATGATTGTTTCTTTAAAAAAAAAGTAAATGTTGAAATGGATGTTATTATATTGACTTACATTATATAAACTAATACCATACTATAAAGAAATATAACTAATTTTGTAGGTCCTCAAATAACAAAGTAAAACTTAATCTGAAAGAATTATTTAATCTCATACAAATGAATAAATTAAATGACGTACATTTACTGTTTAAAATACAGTATTTGACGATTGATCAGGAGAATTGATGCTTTAATAAATAATGAGAGGTGATTGATGGCGACTACAATGAGATGCAACTAATACAAAGATAGAAACTTTGATGTCTTATAGTAGAGGAGATCAAATTTTCTTTACGTTTGAGTACATAAAGATGAACTATTTTATTTTCAGCTTCTTATGTATTTCTTTTTGCTAATATAAAAGTTAAATAATTTTTTTTGAGTAAAGAAATGGACAAATTGTGCATGAAAGGGACAAGTTGCTTCCTTTATTTGATGTATATTTAGTTAGAAACATTTTGAATTTTAGAGACAACCTCTATCAACCGCTAAAATTGTGTCATTTAGTCGAATTTTTAGTTGGATTTAAAAGTAACTTTCATTCAACATTTTCTTTCTCTTCTTCTTAATTGGATGTAAATGTGTAATCATATAGTATATAACATAGCCAGAGATGTAGTAAGGACTTTTGAAAGATATATAGTTGTTCATGAGTCATAGTTTTTTGTTCACTTGTTTAAGAAGAATCATTTTTATCTATGATTTTTTTAAAAAAGGAAAAAGTAAATGTTGTATTGGATATTATAGTTCTGACTTACGTTGTTTGCTGAGATACAATGCTTGAAAGAAATACAACTAAATTTATTATTTAAATTAAAAAAAAAATTAATTTCATAAAAATGAGCGAATCAAGTAACGTAAATTTACTATTTAAAATACAGTATTTAACGACATATAAGGAAAATTGATACTTCAACGAATAATGAGAGGTGATCGATGATGACTGCAATGAGATGCAACTAACAAAGAGAGAGAAGTTTTAGTGTCTTGCAACAAAGGAGATTGAATTTTTTTTAGATTTTAGAACATAAAGATAAACTATTTTATTTCCGATTTCTTTTGTACTTCTTTTTGTCACTATAAAAGTTAAATAATTTTTTTTCAAACAAAGAAATGGATAGGTTGTGCATAAAATGGATAAGTGGCTTCCTCTATTTGCCACAAATTTACATTGCGACATTTTTACTTTTTATGACAATATAAATTCGTTGGTAAAATTTTATCGTCTATTGTGTAATTTTTAGCAGTAATTAATTGTTTTCAATGGTGCCAATATAATGCCTTTTATCAGTTGAAGTAATTTATTCGGAGAAATTTGTTATTTATACAATATTAAAATAGATTAAATTAAACTCTTTTTTAAAAAAAAAATAGTTTTTCTCATAAAACTGTTGGTAAGATTAATTAAAACTCGGAACACAAAATTCAAAAATATGCAGGTTCATTAATGCATACAATATTGATAGCCTAAGTATTAATCACTAGATTATTGGCAATCTATTATAAATACTAAACTCATTATAACTCTCAGCCGCTTCGGTGAACACTGCAGATTAAAAAAAAAAAAAAACAATCTCCTCCTCTCAGCAAAACCATTTTTCTCTTCTCCAATCATTTCGAATAGGATGGATTAAAGCACACAGCTCCTTAACATGATCCACTTGATAGAACAAGTATTTAATGCTTAATATCTTATCTATTTTTCACTTATCTGTTTAACGATAATGTATATCTATCAATATTGTTGATTGATTCGCGTTTGATTTTTGTTAAAGAGTATGGTTGATCACTTTTTTGGAATAGCATCTAAAATGAAAGGAGTACCTGATTACTGTCCTAATTATTTCTCTGATATGCTTTCCACCTTCCTAGCTGAATCTGAACTTACCTTATCAGACATGGCTAAAGCTTTGTATGTGTACATAATATATATCTCAATATAGATTTAAGTAGTTATTAACCACGTTTGATTAGTTAATGGGTTTTAATTATTTAGACTTCTTCTCTTAATTTGCAGGGACAAAGTATCTTATGTAGATTTTTCTAACATTTATGAACTTTGTTTCAAGATCAAAGGAGCCTCCTCAAGGTAGATAATTAATATTAATCATCACAACTCAAAACTCTTTAAGTTGGAGTATTTATGTATGTTATTATTGATCTTATAATACGTATTTAATAATAAAAATTCTCAAGTATAATTTTTGTTTGTAAAAATTCATACATTTTAATAGTTAAATAATATATCATGAGATGTATAATTTCTGAGTTGTCATGCTTGAATCCAATAGGATATGGCACCTTGTTTATGTTTTATAAAATAAAGAAATAATGAAGGAATGTTGGCAGTGCGGCTTAAGATTTTAAAAATGGACTTTTTACAGCTTACTATTGCAGCCATAAAGATGAAAAGACCAGAAATCACTGCAAGAGCTGTTGAAGTTGCTGAAAGACGCATATCAAGAGATAAGTGGCCTTAATACTATGACACAAATAGAGGAAGGTTCATCAGGAAGCAAGCATGGTTATTCCAGACATGGTCAATTGTTGGATACCTTATGGCTAAGCTTCTATTTGCAGACCCAAGTGCACCCAAAATTCTGATAACTGAAGAGGATTATGAGCTTGTCAATGTCTTCTCTTGCATGATAAGTGCTAACCCCAAGAGAAAGCATACTCGAAAGAACTCCTAAAAGCTATGCATAATGTAAGATTCTGAAGCTGCTTTCACACAAGGATAGGTCACTTCAATTTGTGGCTCAACTTACCTATCTAAACAACTTAAATGTATAATGGTGATGATAACAATGGTTTATTTTTCATTTTATTTGGGGGTTAAAGCTTTTGAGCAGTGATTCAGGTATCATAAGATCTTAATGTAAAGATGATATGTTGATTTAGGATTAGCATTAGCATTAGCTTGAAATATTTTCTTGGACTGGAGATTAAACAAATTATTTTCTGTTTACAGACTTTATATCATATACATAATACTATAAGAGTGAAATGCATTCTTTTAAAGAGTTTACTGTAAATCGAGAATACCTTTACATTATTTTAACTCTATTGTTCAATTATAATATTTTTTGTATCTTGTAAATCATTTGGGATTAGTTATGGTATTTTTCTATCTCGTAAATCATCACCATGCCATCTAAATTAATGCTTGGCGATAGAACTTTTTAACATATTTCCTGGGTTAATTCCAGATCAGCCGAAAAAATTCAACTGGTTTGTAAAATATTGTCTGAGAGAGTGATGATAAGATATTTCTTGTAAAATCATATTTTTATTCATTACATATTTTTGCATTACTACAGACTTGCAAGTTTTTAGTTCTTAGCATCAGCTCATAAAGGAAACTGAACATATAGCATTTAATAACTTTTGCGTCATCTAGTTCTAACATTAGCCACCGTCCTTCTCTCAAACTGTACCACAAAAAATATCAAAAATAAAAAAATAAATATATTTCCAACAACAATAGAAATTAACCTCATATATATGTAAACATTACATAAAAAGTTTTAGGTTGTGGGTCAAATTACAACACTCATTGAGAAATTATATTATAAAAATATATATAGTATAGTATAGTATTAAAAGTTAAAATATTTGTATATGTATCTAATTGTCCCATTTGCTTTAATTTTTAAACAAGCTTCATCATTTTCTTAAGAAATTAATTGCTACATTTCTTCCATATTTTATAATTTAACAATATATTACAATTTTAATAATTAAATTCTCTTATTTATGTTTTTTGAGAATTGAATTCTAATTGATGTTCCTATAAATGAAGGATTACGAAATAAAATTTCATTCAATGAATTGAAGCTAAAAATATAAGTGATTCGAAAATAAAATTAATGAATATATTCAACATGTAAAGGATTACTAGTAATTATGCAAAAAGTGAAAATTGAATCGAATGAACAAGATAGATTTAATACCGCTTAATGTAAGTACACGTATATACTTTTGGACATATTTAATTTAGATTGTACTTTTATGTTTTTATGTTATTTAGGGTAAAGAAATAATTTCATAGAAAGTCAAATATGTATTTTGAGTTAATTCGCGATTTGAAACTTAGGAATCGTTGGAAGAATATGACTCCTTATAACGAATCTACTTTGTAGCGCCCGGACCGAGAAGAGAGAAAAAAAGAAAAAAAAAAAAAAAAAAGCCACGTCGGCAGCCATGTCAGCAGGCCCGGTCAGCAGTCCCGGCCAACCGGGACCTGCCACGTGGCAAAATCACGTCGTTCCAAAAAGGACCACGTTGGCGATCCGCGTGGGCGCGATCGGACGGCCCAGATCAAGCGTGCGATCGGACGGCGCAGATTTAAACGCACGGACGGCCCAGATTTAATCAAAAACGGACGGCCCAGATTAAAACAAAATGGACGGCTGAGATCAAAAGGCAAGGGGTTATAAATAGAACCCCCACACCAGACCACAAACCCTAGCCGCCTGCCGCTCGCCGGAGAAGACAAACCAGAAGCCGGCCGCCGCCACCCGCCGCCGCACCGGAGGAACTTCCGACCGCCGATCGAGGTAAATTTCGTACTCCCGACTCATTTTTCCACGCTGATTCCTCCTGTGGCCAAATCGGAGCCAAAATCCTGGCCAAACGGCCGAAATACATGGCCGAAGCCCAGCGGCGCCGCCGCGCCCTTCTCGGTTTTTGCCTCCGATGAGGCCCTTCCCGGCATCCGTTTGATGCAATTTTTATATCACCGTGATCACCATTCTTTTCTCTACAGATTGACCGGAGCTGAATCACCAAAACACGAACCTCGCCGGAGAGCCGCCGCACCCGAGAGCGCCGCCGCCGGTAAGCTCCGTTTTTTCGTGATTTTTTGGCCCCCTGAGGGCCCTAGGGTTGTTTTCTCGCAGGGACCGATGTGAGTGTGGCCGGAGTTGCGATTTGGGCCGAAAGGGGCCCTGGGCCTAATTTGGGATTTTTTTGGAACACGTGCAGGTACCAGTAGTGCGTTTCAGTTCCCCGAGGAAAATTCAGGGAAAATTAAGGACAGCCTGCAAGCGCACTGTGAAGCCGTGTTCGGACCCCGAAACGAGTAAGGACCCCTCACCCTATTTCCTATCACGGTTTTAAAGTTCAATAAATGATAAAACGGTATTTCACGAATCAACGGATGTGTGAAATTGCTTAAGGTCGCTAATGGAGCCCGAGTCTAGTGTGTTTGTCGATTAACTGTTATTTGGCCTGTTTTACAGTTTTAAATGCAGCATGAGGTTCGATGTTTTCATTTTATAGTTTCGTGTGCATATTTTACTGTTTTATTGATTATGGATTGAATGACCGGGATATTGATACTATATGTTGTCTGTTTGGCATAAATTATCATTTTGCTTGTTGTATGTGATTGATAATGCTGACTGAGGGAAAAGGCGGATGAAAGATTATGTGAATGGAAATTGTATAATGTGTTCAGCCTGACTAGATATCCTGGGAGATGGTGGACGGACCGGGTCCGTAGGGAACCCTACTGGGATTGTGGTCTCCCATACCGGACGGGGTATGGAGATCTTATGTGTTTTGGCGCCCATACCGGACGGGGTATGGGGACGGCCCATTTCACCCTCATACCGGACGGGGTAATGAGGTCTATGGTTTGGCGCCCATACTGGACGGGGTATGGGGACGGCCCTGGAATGGATCTCAAGTGTTAAGGATTAACGGGTAGCGGGACCCCTATGGATCCCCATGGATACTAGTGGGCTGGTGAATTAGGAAAATATGTTGTGTAACGATTGAATTACGAAGAGTGTGATAGGTATTATGTTATACAGTTCATATATATGTTTTCATGATGATGATGATGTTATTGCTTTCGTATATTGTTTTATGAATTTCACCGAGGTAAGTAAATGGTAAAGGTTTTATTATCGATAAAATGATTTGTTGTAAATTATGCTCCATTGGTCTTTTTGTGTTTTCTACCCACCTTTACCTCCGTGACGGTGAGATATCGTGATGTCTTTACTGGGCTAGTGTAGCTCATTCCTTATTTAATCATTTCAGATCAAGAGGACATCGTTCCCGAGTCGGTTCCGCAGGAGGACGACGAAGGGGACGCCTAAAGACTCCATAGTCACATTCGTAGTTTTTACGTTCAAGTTTCTCCTTTAGGTAGTTTAATCTTTTATATTTTGTGAGCACGTTTTGGTTTTAGTGTAAGGGATGTTATTCAAATTTTGACTTCGCTTCCGCATTTGATATTCATAATATAAATTCCATTTTAAATTTCCGGGGCCGCTACATAAAGGATTACTAGTAATTACGCAAAAAGTGAAAATTGAATCGAATGAACAAGATAGATTTAATACCGCTTAATGTAAGTACACATATATACTTTTGGACATATTTAATTTAGATTGTACTTTTATGTTTTTATGTTATTTAGGGTAAAGAAATAATTTCATAGAAAGTCAAATATGTATTTTGAGTTAATTCGCGATTTGAAACTTAGGAATCGTTGGAAGAATATGACTCCTTATAACGAATCTACTTTATAATTACTACCTAATTGTGCGTTATGCATTAGAAAAAAAAAAGAGAACTTATCTCTATAATGCTTCTAGTCTAACTCTTGTTTTTTTATTTCATTTCCTTATGTTTTTCCTCCTCTTTCTACCAATTATTTTTTAACTCTTCTTATATTTCCTGATCACCTAAAATTGATCATATTATAACACAATAACAAATGTGAGGATAAGATTATGAAGAAATTATATTGTGGTGAAGAAGTTAATAAAACTATTTTTTTTTTTAAAAAAACTATCTTATTATTTTCTATCTAAAGATTGCATTATAAATATAAATCGAAGCATTAAACAAAGATTGAAAGATATGCCGAAAGCATCAAGAAAGAAAAAAAATAGAGTTTCATAATCTATTTTTAAATTTATGAAATCAAATATTTTAGAGTTTTAATATTATTTTTCATTCTAAAGTATCTAATCTTTAAAAGAATGATTACAAGTTGTACTTAAAAAGTATCTAAATATAGAGAATTTAATGCTTACTAGGAGTCAAAATTTATAGATTTATTTCTACATTAGTCTTTAAAATTTAAAAATTAAAGAGATAGAAATCTTATTTTTATTAATTTGAACTTATGTAATCAAATATTTTATATTTTTAACCTTGTTTTCATTATGTTATCTATGAAATAACTATCATAAGAATAAACTTAAAGAATATCTAAATGCTTATTAGAAGTCAAATTTTAGAGATTTATTTTCTTCATTAGTCTTTAAAATTTAAATATTTGATTCGACTTAAACAATTAAAGAAATAAAAATCTTCTTTTCAAAAAGTAAATGTATAAATATGTAATTATATTTAAGCAGATGTTATTAGTTTCTACTTTAATTATTAAAAGTAAAAATATTGATTATGCCTCAATTATCCAAAACTTTATTGAAATCTCTATTTAATTTAGGAATTTTGCTGCCAGCCTCGACGGTTTTTATGGTTCTTCCTTCACTTTAAAAGAGGATGTCGGGTTGCAGGGGAAGAGGGAAATGAAGAAACTTCATAGCCAGGGTAAACCGAGAGGAAGTTTTTATGTGATTTCTTCAATCAGATTAATCAGCTAGCGCTGGAATCGGGAGCAGAACAAGGGAGGAATCCGTAAATCAAATTAACGTCGTCACTGAGAACAAAGGTTAGTGAAATTTGACTCTCACTGCTTGAGTAGAATTTATCTTCTAAATTCTTTGAGATATTTTTTGGAAGAAATGTATTGATATGGGAATAGGGACATTTTTTTGAAATTAGATTAGAATCAGGAGTAAAAACAAAAAAAAATAGAGAGTGAGATCTAAGGATAAACACAAAATCGGACGAAATGATGGAATTATCTTATGGACATCTATGAGGAAAGGACATAGCATATGTGCTAAAAACATAGGAGGAAAATTGAAAGGATGAGAACGAGAGAGGGATAGGAAATAAAAAAAGAGAGAAAAATAGTGGTCTGAATCTGATATCTGTTTAGGAATTATTATTCTATTATCTTTTGTATTTAATTCTCTTGATGTCTGTTTGAAAAATAGTGGTATTGGTGAGTAGAGACAGGGAAATAAACTTAAAAGGGATCAAAAATAAAATAAATATAAAATTCTTGGAGGCAAATCTAGGTGAGCAAAGACAATATTCTATGTGACGCTGAAAGTAATGCTGTTTGGAAGTAGGAATGGGATTAACAATAGAACAAACAAACTCTGGGAGCCGATATGGGTGAGTAGAGACAGTGTTCTCTGTGATGCACGTGTAAGAAAAGATGAATTACACAAACTTTAATTAGATGTTTTCTTGAATTTAAATAGATGGGTTAACCCTCAATGGAGAGTAAATATGTTAGTAAAATGTATAATAAAAAATAAGTATGCTACATTAATATGTATGAAGCTTACCCTTCCTTACTCCTTGACATATATATATATATATAAACATATAATTCATACATATGATGGTGTATGAGCAACCATAAGTGGCTTTTTGTCGATTTTACTATTTGCTAGCTAAGGTGAATGCATGTCGGACCCGCTGGTTAAGTTGTCTGGTGGGAAATTTAACAATTGGAAAATCATATAATTGAGGAAATCAATGAAAGCCATCTTAATTAACGTTGTCCCAGTCTTTTATGAAAAGAAAAAAAAATATATTTTGAGAAAATATGTAAATATGACCCAATTTTAAACCCTAAATAAAAATATTATATTTCACTTACTAATAATTTATAGTATTTTTATAAGCAAAATAAACATATAAAAGATTATGTTACATTAAGATTAGTATAAAATTTAAAAATTAGGACCAAATTATGAATTTGAGAGTTACAACTAAAATCAATAAAGTGGAATGAATGCTAAATAGTATGATTAATGTGTTTGATATTAATAATTATCTTATAAAAGACACCATAATTGGAAATAAAATATTTTGTTGAATAAATATAATTAATTTAATACAATGTATATATTGATAATTTTTAAAAGTGAAGGAATTTGATTTTCTATATCTCCTTTGCTAACTTTCCATTAAATAAATAGGTGAATATACATCAGTCAAAAAACCCATTTTTTAGGCTGGTATATCTCTATTTACCGTTGTAGAATTTATCTATGAAAAAAGAGATCAGTACACTAATGCTGATATCTATCTATTTACAGCTGGATAAGCTATATATGGACAATGGGATAACTACAAATATATGAGCTATATATAAAGTAATATGAGCTATATATAAAGTAATAGTTTGCTTGGATATGGTAACATATATACATATATATATATATAGTAGAGGTAAGTGGAGGATTAAGGCAGTAGATCCAAACATCTCATATGAAAAGGATCGAAGGTGACCCCCAAACATGTGAAGACAGCTCCGGCTTTTATATAATTCCCAATTATAAGTATCTTCTTTGAAGTTCCTAGCATTTTTCCTTTGCACCTTCTTGATTCTATCATATTTCTGCATAAATATACATATGTATATATAGATACCATCTTCATTTTTATCTTTATTAATTAATAAAATCTTCTTTTCATATTTTAATATGGTCCCAAAATGTTAAAGTATAAGAGCCAAATTCAAATGCCAAGGAATTTGGTTTACAAGTTCATAAACCTATTTATATATTAATAAATTAAATATATTATATATTTTTACTAATTTGGGTAATAAAACAAGAGATAATTATATTTCAATAGTATATTAAATATATTCTTATATATATTAAATAGAATAAAATATTAAAATTTTCAATAAGCTATTCCCATAATTTATCAAACTCAATTTATATATTTTGCACTTATTTAAATTTACTCATTTATTTTCTTTTTAAATATTTGTGACATTCTCTTTCTTGCACAAGTTTTATGCATCAGAAGTCATAGTAGCCTTAGAATACCTACACATGATAGGGATAGTTTACGATGATTTGAAGCCCGAAAACGTACTAGTAAGATTTGACAGCCATGTATTGACTGACCTTGATCTCTCACTAAAAAGCAATAACAACACATCAAAGATCCACATAATTTTCAATCAAAATAGATCATCAATCATAAAAACAAGTTGTTATCATAATAGTCAACCCAACTTTTCTAATTCATCATGCATTCTACCCAATTGTATCACACCTACAATAGCCTCCTGCTTACATCGTAGTCAACACAAACAAAAAAAAGGCATCACATTCTGTGGCTGTGGAAATCATCACATAGCCAAATGACGTCCGATCAATGTCTTATGTTGGGACCCACAAGTACTTAGCACCAAAAATTATGTCTTGTAAAAGACATGGAAATAGTTTGATGATCAAACGTTAGCTAAAAAATCGAAAATGTGACTGAAATGTTACTACTTACTAATCACATTCAGTTACAACACTCAATTTTTGAAAATTCATATAGTCTTCAATTCTAATAGTAATCATATACTTTTAGTATTATGAAACGCTTACAATGTAAATAAAATAGTTTGGCAACCAAAAATTTGCCAAAGAAATAAAAAATTGTGGCCAAAAAGTTAATTCATGCGAAGTACATTTTACAACAGTACTTTATTTTTAGAATTTGTATGTTATTTAATTCTAGTCCAAAATTATGCAATCTTTGTATTTATGATAAGTTTATAATATACATGGATAAACTAGTTTGGTAGCCACAATTTAGGAAGAAAATCACAAAATGGCGAAAAACTCTAGTTTTTAATATTTTCTGAAACCACAGGTTTTTGAAAATTCAAAACTTTTTCAATTCTAATTTGAATTGTGCAATTTCAGTGTATATGGAAGATTTATGATATGTAAAATAAATAAATATAAGCTTAGTTGGGTTTCACTTTTGGCTCCTTGGTGGCATTTTCATTGATTATCTTGCAATTATGTCCCTTGTGAGACCTTTCTTGATTATAGAGTTAATTATTTTTCCTTTTGAGATATGAACCAAGCAAGAAGTATGATGGATTTGCAAGCTATAAAATACAAATATGATACAACATTTATATTTACATTAACTAGGCTTAATAACCTTGCAATTTCTTTTGTTGAGGTGTCAATTTTAGAAACAATATAATTTTAATTTAAAAAGTATTTTTAATTGAAAATTGATAAAAATTCATCGAGTAATAATCATTTATAAAGTTTATAGTAAATGAAATTAATAGAACCAATTTCCCTCATATCAGTTTGTAATTAGAATTTTCTTATAAAATTTTAATTTATTTAGTTCGAATAGGATGATATTATATCAATATATTTATATAATTCCCAATTCTAAATCAATATATTTATATAATTCCCAATTCTAAGTATCTTCTTTGAAGTTTCTAACCTTTCCCCTTTGCACCTTCTTGATTATATCGTATTTCAGCATAAAAATATATATATATGTATATATAGATACCATCTTCATTTTCATCTTTATTAATTAATAAAATCTTCTTTTCATATTTTAATATGGTCCCAAAATGTTAAAGTATAAGTGCCAAATTCAAATATGAAGGAATTTAGTTTACAAGTTCATAAACCTGTTTATATATTAATAAATTAAATATATTATATATTTGTACTAATTTGGGTTGTAACACCCCAACCCTTTTCTTTTTTTTAATTTTAAATTTTTTTTATAATTATTAGATTAATTTATATAATAATATATTGAATTTAATTTAGTTTAATTTACTTTAATAGAAATAATAATAATAATAATAATAATAAAGGATAAAAATTATTTAGAGATTTAATTGAAAATAATTTTGGGAAAAAGGAGTGAAAATTTAGGTTCTGGAGGTATTTTTGAAAAAAAAATCAGAAACCGATGGCCAAAACGTAATTTAAAAAAATTGTGCCACGTCAGCTGCCCGGTCAGCAGCCCCAGCCAACCAGGACGCGTTAGGTGGCAGAGACACTGAGGCGGGAGGCCACGCGAAAGGGAGCCACGTGGGCGATCCGCGTGCGCGCGATCGAACGGCTGAGATCCGTTCCCGCGCGCACGGACGACCTAGATAAAAAACGCGCAAAAACGGCCTAGATTGTATCGCACACGGATGGCGCAGATTGAATCACGATTAGACGGTTCAGATTAAATGCGATGGATGGCTCAGATAAAAAACGGATGGTTATAAATAATCTCATCCGCACCCAAACCCTAACCCTAGCCGCCAGAGCCCCTCATCGGAGAAGACAGCCCAGCTGCCGTGGAGCCAACCGCCGCCATCGCCGTTGTATCGGAGCAATTTTCGGCCGCCAAACGAGGTAAAAATTCTACTCTTTGCTCAGAATTTGATTTCTAAACCCACCTATGACCAAATCAGAGCAAAAACACCAGCCGATTGGCCGAAAAACACCACCGAAGCCCAGCGGTGCCGCCACGGGTTGTCTCAATTTTTGCCTCCGATGAGGCCCTTCCCAATTCCCGTTCGATGTAATTTTTCCACCATTGTGACCACCGTTCCCTCCTCTACAGGTTGACCAGAACAAGACACCAAACCGCGACGCGAGCCGAAGGAGACGCTGCACCGGAGAGCCCCACCGCCGGTAAGTTTTGGTTTTCTATGTTTTTTCAGTCCAGCGAGGACCCTATGGGTGTTTTCTCACAGGAACCAATGCAAGTTTGGCTGAATCCGGCCGAAAACGGTTGGAAATAGCCAACCCAAGGCAAAATGCCGCTGGGAGCGGCGGCACCGTCGCTGGAGCACGGCGGAGCTGCCGTACTGGAATTTTGAAATTGGCCGAGTAGGCCCTGGGTATAATTTTTGGGTTATTTGGGACATGTGTAGGTACCATAAGCGTGTTTTAGTTCTCGGAAAAAAAATTCAGGGAACCCAGTGACCACCCGTAGGCATAGTAAAAATCTAGTTTTCGGCGTTAGATCAGATAAGGACCCCTCACCCTATTTTCTATCACGGGATTGAAGTCTGAATAAATGATAAAATTGTATTTTGTACAAATTGAGTAGATATGCATAATTAATTACGGTTGCTAATGGAGCCCGAATCAGACATATTTCTCTCTCAGTTCCTGTTTGATTTATTTTACAGTTTAAATGCATTATGGTATCTAGTTTATTTATTCTATGGTTTTGAATGCATGAATCACTGTTTACTTCATTACTGCTTGATTTTGTGAATCAAAGATATGTTTGCCTTGTTGGATGCACGTTGCTTATTTAAGTATTCATGTTTGAATGGGTAACGGAGAATAAGGAAAAAATCAGAAAGGGGTGTGAATTGATAATTGGATAAGATGACAGCCTCACTAGATATCCTAGGAGATGGTGGATGGATCGGGTCCATAGGGAACCCTACCAGGAACGTTCCCTTATACCGGACGGGGTATGGAGACTTTATTATTTGGTGCCCATACCGGACGGAGTACGGGGATGGCCCTGAAATTAAGTTTGTTAAGGGATTGGTTCACGTGTAGCGGGGACCCCTATGGATCCCGATGGATACTAGTAGGCTGATGAAAAGGGGGCAACTGTTGTTTAATGATTGAAATATAAAAGTATGACATGTGCTATGTTACAGATTATGTATGAATTCATGATATCTATGATGTTATTGTTTCCATTGGTCATTTTTTATAAATCTCACTGAGGTAAGTGGACGATAAATGTTTTGATTATTGATAAATGATTTTGTTTAAAATTTGTGCTCCATTAGTTATTTTTGGTTTTTTACCAACCTTTACTTCTGTGACAGTGATATAGTGTGACGTCCTTACTGGGCTAGTGTAGCTCATTCCTTACTTAACCATTTCAGATCAGGAGGACTTGGTTCCCGAGCTTGATCCACAAGAAGACGGCGAGTAGATGCCTAAATGTCTTATAGTTTTCTTTATAGTCTTTCATTTCTAGTATTTCCTTTAAAGGACTTATTCTTTGATATTGTTAGTACATTTAAGCTATTGTGTAAGGGATATTAATCAGAACCTTTTATTTCACTTCCGCACACATATTTTTTTTATATATTCCCTTTCGAATTTTTGGGGCCGTTACAGTTGGTATCAGAGCCAAGTTCCTCGCACTCGTCCCTTACACAATAATACTTAAAGAAACACTAAACCAATGAATCATTACTCAATCCTTCCTTGTGAAATATAGGTACGGAGAGATGAGAAAAGGAAGACCCCCACTAAACCGAGCAGCCCGGGATGGTTCACTTTGCGAAGACGTTGACAAGATATTTGAGATGCTGGAGAGGCTCATTGCTACCCGTAGGACCGAAAGGGGAGAAGGGAGCTACATGACCCTCCCTCGCTGCCACAGGTTGAGCCACCACTGCAGCGAGAGGATCCCGAGCCACCACAGTACGAGCTTGCTCCTCCACAGTACCACCCGGTGCCACCACCGCAGTATAATCCGGTGCCCTAGCCACAATACTGCCCGGCACCGCCACAGTATAATCCGGTGCCCCCACCATATTAGCAAGTACCACCACAGGGCCCCCAGTCTATCCTCAGCCTGGCCCAGTCCCTCCTCCGCGGGACCCAGCTTCTTCTATGATTGACCCAGGTTATGTAGAGAGGTACAGGAGACTGAACTCATCCACTTTTACAAGGGAATCCTCATTTGAAGATGCCCAGTATTAGTTAGCAGAGACGGAGAAGACCTTCAAGACCCTAGGAATGACTCCCGAGCAAAGGGTCACCCTTGCTACTTATATACTGGTGGGAGAAGCAGACCGCTAGTGGGAACTCAAGCAGACCACCCTGCCTGTTCCAGTCACTTGGAAATAGTTCTTAGCAGCCTTCCATGCAGAGTACCTCCCAGAGCACATCCGACATCTTAAGGAGATGGAGTTTGTCCAGATGGTCCAGGAGAACATGACGGTGTCAGAATATGCCCGTAAGTTCTGGAGTATGGCCGATACTCCCCTGAGACGTTGATGGATGAGGGCAGAAAGACTAGGAGGTTCCAGTGGGGCCTCCGCCCAGAGATCAAGCAACACCTATTTGTATTAGAGCTCAAGACATACTCAGGCATTCTGGACAAGGCACAGTTAGTGGAGAGTAGCCACCACACCCTCCCTCAGTCAGCAGGGAACCACAGACCCTCAGCTCCACTCCGCAGACCAGCACTTACTGCGCTTGTCCAACAGAACAAGAGGCCCAAACCGGTGATCTAGGCTCCCCCTCAGGCTCCAGTGGTAGGATGTGATAAGATCTGGCAGCATTGCAGTAGGGATCATAAGGACCAACCATGCTACTGCCTCAACAACACTTATTGCATATGTGGTAGTACCCAACACTATGTAAGAGTGCTCAAGGAACTAGAAATAAAGAAGACCTCCTATCCAGGGCAGGGCTTACAACCTCACCCAGCAAGATGCCGATGCCGACCCGGACATAGTACTGGGTATGTACACTATCTGTAACAATCTTGCTCATATTTTGTTTGACACTGATGCATCGCATTCATTTGTTTCACCTGTTTTGCATCCAAAATTAATGTATTACCTGATAAACTTGATTCAATATTATTTGTATCTACTGCTGGGAGTGTAACACTATTAGGAGAAGTTATCTACAGGGCGTGTGCCATAGAGATAGCAAATAGAAAACTGAGTGTAGACCTAATAGAATTAGGCACGGGAAATTTTGATGTAATTTTCGGGATGGATTGGCTAGCGGCATATTACGCCACCGTAGATTACTTTAGCAAGAAGGTTGTATTTAATCCTCCTAATGAGGAGCCATTTACAAATTAATAAAATTATTTAGTATTTATTCCTTGATGGCAAGTTTTCTTATTTGTTGAGTACCTTAACCTTGCTATTTTCTCTAGCTAGGCAAACCCAAGAAAGAGAATTGTATTCAAGAGATTTCGATAGTCCGAGACTTCTCAGATGTGTTTCCAGATGAACTACCCGGACTGCCAGTGGACAGGGAAGTCAAGTTCACCATAGATCTACAACCAGACACCCAGCCTATTTTAGTTGCTCCTTACAGCATGAGCTGCGTTGAGATGGAGGAGCTGAGGAAATAGATCACTGAATTGCAAGACAGTGGTTTTATCAAACATAGTGTGTCCCCTTGGGGTGCTGGAGTCACTTTTGCTAGGAAGGGAGACGGAACATTGAAACTATGTATTGATTACAGAGGATTGAACAGGATCACAATCAAGAACAAGTATCCCCTTCCCAGGATTGATGAGCTCTTCGATTAGTTGCAGGGTGCGCAGGTTTTCTCCAAAATAGACCTGCGATCAGGCTACCATCAGGTGAAAATAAGGATAGAAGACATCCCCAAAACGGCCTTTCGAACCAAGTACGGACACTATGAGTTCCTGGTCATGCCATTTGGGCTAACCAACGCCCCAGCCATCTTCATGGATCTGATGAATAGGGTCTTCAGATAATTCTTAGATCAATTTGTTATCGTGTTCATCGATGACATCCTGGTCTACTCAAAAAGCAGGGAGGAACATGCTCACCATCTAGCCCAGGTTTTGCAGGTTCTCAGAAGAAAGAAGCTGTATGCAAAGTTGAGTAAGTTTGGATTCTGGCTTAAGCAGACTGCCTTCTTAGGGAACATCATATCAAATGATGGAGTATCAATGAATCCTAAAAAGGTTAAAGCGGTGCTCGGTTGGGAGAAATTGACATCAGTTAAAGAAATTTGTAGCTTCCTAGGAATGGCTGGCTATTACCGCAAGTTTGTTGAAGGATTTTCTAGTCTAGCGGCTCCCCTAACCAAGGACTCACAAAGAAGAAGGCCAAGTTTAAGTGGAATGAGGACTGTGAAAGAAGTTTTTCAAAACTAAAGAAGTGGCTGACTACTGCACCTGTGCTAGCTTTACCGAGTTGATCGGGGGGATATACAGTTCACAGTGATGCCTCCTATCTAGGCTTGGGTTGTGTTCTAATGCAGCATGGGAAGGTCATAGCTTATGGGTCCAGACAGTTAAAGAGTCATGAAAAAATTATCCCATCCATGACTTGGAGTTTGCTATAATCATACACGCCTTGAAGACCTGGCACCATTACTTATATGGAGAGACCTTTCATATCTATACCGATCACAAGAGTTTGAAACACATATTCACTCAGAAGGATCTCAACATGCGTCAGAGAAGGTGGATAGAACTTCTTAAAGACTATGATTGTGATATCTTGTACCATCCGGGTAAGGGCAACGTGGTAGCCAATGCACTCAGCAGAAAAGGTGCAGGAATCTTAACGCATTTGATGGTCTCAGAATACAGGCAAATTAGGGCTACACAATAGGTTCGACTTCAGGACTTGAGGAAAGCCACATGTTTGGGTCATTTGACCGTCCAACCTGAGTTAATATAGAGAATAAGGGAAACTCAGTTAGCTGATCCCACCCTAGTAGCCCTCAAAAACAATGCAGAATAGGGAGTTAGTTTAGAATTCTGAGTCTCTGCCGATGGGTTACTCCAATTTTAGGACAGGGTGTGCGTTCTAAATGACAGTGAGTTGAAGAGAGACATCATGAAAGAGGCCCATAGCTCAAAGTTTGTCATGCATCCTGGAAGCACCAAAATGTACCAAAGCATGCAAACCCAGTTTTGGTGGAATGGGATGAAAAAGGACATAGCTGACTTTATGTCTAAATGCTTGATATGTCAGCAGGTCAAGGTAGAGCATCAGAGCCCAGGTGGGCTACTTCAGCCTTTACCGATTCCAGAATAGAAGTGGGAACATATCACCATGAACTTTATGATAGGGTTACCTAAGGCACGCTCAGACATGACGCCATCTGGGTAATTGTTGACCGGCTCACCAAGTCTTCCCACTTCTTAGCCATCAAGATGACCGATCGCTTGGATAAGTTGGCAAGAATTTATATCCAAGAAATAGTCAGACTGCATGGAGTCCCAGTAACAGTGGTGTCCGACAGAGACCCTAGGTTCACTTCTCGATTTTGGAGTAGCTTTCAGCAAGCCATGGGAATGAAGCTGTCCCTCAGTACTTCCTTCCACCCTTAGACTGATGGACAATCAGAAAGGACAATCCGTACACTTGAGGATATGCTTTGAGCTTGTGTCCTTAACTCTGGGGGCCATTGGGACGACCATCTGCCCCTGATAGAATTTGCCTATAATAATAGCTACCAAGCGAGCATTGGCATGGCTCCGTATGAGGCATTATATGGGCGTCCATGTAGATCACTGATTTGTTGGGAAGAAGTAGGTGATAGAAAATTGTTCGAACCGGAGCTGGTAGAGGAGACCACATCTAAGATAGTTAAGATCAGGAGGAACATTCAGACGGCTCAGAGCAGGCAGAAGAGTTACGCGGACACCTGGAGGAGAGATTCAGCGTTTGAGAAAGGCGACCGAGTGTTCCTTAAGGTCACTCCTTTCAAGAAAATTAGTAGGTTTGGTAGGAGGGGAAAACTGAACCCCCGATTTGTTGGACCATTTGAAGTCTTAGACAGGATTCGTACCACCGCCTATAGACTAGCACTACCTCCAGAGCTTTCCAAGGTCCACAATGTGTTCCATGTGTCCATGTTATGCAAGTACAACCTGGACCCCTATCATGTCTTGACCCACAAACCTTTCCCACTCTAGGAGGACTTATCCTACGAGGAAGTACCAGTCGGCATTACGGATCGAAAGAGTAGATTACTCCGCAACCGGAAAATATCCTTTGTAAAGGTCGTATGGCAAAACCACACACCAAAGGAGGCTACATAGGAGCTAGAATCAGACTTTAGAGCCCAGTACCCCCATTTGTTCGATCAAGAGTAAGAGGCAAATTTGAGAGACTAAATTTCTTTAAGGGGGGGAGAGTTGTAACACCCCAATCCTTTTCTTTTTTCTAATTTTAATTTTTTTTTGTAATTATTATATGCATATAATGATTAATTTATGTAATAATATATTGAATTTAATTTAGTTTAATTTATTTCAATGGAAATAATAATAATAAAAAGGGGTAAAAAAATTTTACGGATTTAATTGAAAAAATTTTTGGGAAAAAGGGGTGAAAATTTAGGTTATGGGGGTATTTTTGAAAGAAAAATAAGAAACCAGGGGTCAAAACATAATTTAAAAAAATTGTACCACATTAGTTGCCCAGTCAGCAGCCCTGGCCAACCAGGACGCGCTAGGTGGAAGAGACACTGATGCGGGAGGCCACGCGGAAGGGAGCCGTGTGAGTGATCCGTGTGCACACGATCGAACGGCTGAGATCCGTTTCCGCGCGCAGGGACGGCCCAGATTGAATCGCGATGAACGGTCCAGATTCATTTCTTATTTAATCGCGACTGGACGATTCAGATTAAATGCGATGGATGGCTCAGATCAAAAGTGGATGGTTATAAATAATCTCATCTACACCCAAACCCTAACCCTAGCCGCCAGAGCCCCACACCGGACAAGACAGCTCAATCGTCGGGGAGCCGACCGCCGCCACCGGCCGCCGTACTGTAGCAATTTTCGACCGCCAAATGAGGTAAAAATTCTATCTTTTACTCAGAATTCAATTTCTAAACCCACCTATGGCAAAATTGGAGCAAAAACACCAGCTAATTAGCTGAAAAATGCCGCCGAAGCCCAGCGGCGCCGTTGCAGGTTGTCTCAATTTTTGCCTCCGATGAGGCCCTTTTTTATTCCTGTTCGATGTAATTTTTCCACCATTGTGACCGCTGTTCCCTCCTCTATAGGTTGACTGGAGCAAAACACCAAACCGCGACGCGAGCTGGAGGAGCCGGTGCACCAGAGAGCCCCACTGCTGGTAAATTTCAGTTTTCTGTATTTTTTCAGTCCACTGAGGGCCCTATGGGTGTTTTCTCATAGGAACCAATGCAAGTTTGGCTGAATCCGGCAGAAAATGGCGGGAAACAGCCAACCCTAGGCGGATCACCGCCGTGCCAGAATTCTAAAATTGGCCGAGTAGACCCTGGGTCTGAGTTTTGGGTTATTTGGGACATGTGTAGGTACCATAAGCGCATTTCAGTTCTTGAAAAAAAATTTAGGGAACCTAGGAACCGCCCGTAGACGTAGTGAAAATCTAGTTTTCAGCGTCAAATCAGGTAAGGACCCCTCACCCTATTTCCTATCATGGGATTGAAGTCTGAATAAATGATAAAACTGCATTTTGCACAAATTGAGTATATATGCATAATAATGGAGCCCAAATCAGACATATTTCTCTATCAGTTCCTGTTTGATTTATTTTACAGTTTAAATGCATTATGGTGTCTAGTTTATTTATTCTATGATTTTGAATGCATGAATCACTGTTTACTTCACTACTGCTTGATTTTGTAAATCTAAGATATGCTTTCCTTGTTGGATGCATGTTGCTTGTTTAAGTATTCATGTTTAAGTTCAAGGGTAGTTGAGGATAAGGAAACTTTTGGCTTGTAGAGCTATTTTGAGATGCCTATGAGGTTACAAGATAGCTTTACCAAAATGTTGTATAGGGTTTTAAAATTGTTCTCATATTCTAGACCTATCTTAAGACAGTTATGAGATTTTGAGCATCTATTAGGTCTTAATAAAGCTCTAAAACTGCAGTATTACATCTAAATCTTAAGGTTTTAGTCTTTTTTTTTTCTTAATGTTGCACTAAGATACAATTTTTTTGTCCTAAAATTTAATTTAGTATAGATTTTGTTTTACTTGGTTATATGGTAAATTTTGTACCAAGTATAAATTTCATACTTCATGAATATTTTTCTGAGTTTAGGTTTATACTTAAGGATGTTTAAGCTTTCATTTTGCATTTTATTTCCTTTCTTAGTTTGATTCAAAAGTATAATAAGAATAATACATAGCTTAGCTAGAGATGAACAAGGACTTCTGAAAGATAGATATTGTTCATGAACCTCCTCAGTTTTTGCTTCACTTGAGCATGATGGTTTTGGTCATTTACGTGAGCATGATGATTTTTATTGTTAATGAATAATGATTTTATCTTAAAAGAAATAATGTTATATTGGATGTTATTGTATTGACTTCCATTGTACAAGTTGATTCAGTACTAAAAACAGATACTACTAAATTTATATTTTAATCAAATAATAAAATAAAACTTAATTTGAATGAATTATTTAATATTATAATAAATAAGTGAATTGAATAACATATATTTATTGTTTAAAATATAGTATTTGACGACCAATTATAAGAATTGACACTTTAGTGAATAATGAGAGGTGATTGATGGTGACTACAATGAAATGCAACCAACACAAAAATAAAAGCTTTGGTATCTTGCAACAAAGTATATCACATTTTCTTTAGGTTTTAAGACAAAAATGAACTATTTTATTTATTTATTTATTTTTGGTACTCTTTTTTGTTGATACAAAAGTTAAACATATTTTTTTTTTCAAGTAAAGAAATAGATAAGGTGGGCACAAAATGGACACATGAGTTCTTCTATTTGTCGTATATTACCTAGCAACATTTCAACTTTTGTGAGAATCTGAATCAATCACTAAAATTATATCGTCTATTGTCTAACTTCTAGTTGTAATAGGACTATTTTTAAAGGTACTAGGTACAAATTTTATACTTGATGAATATTTTCTAAAGTTTAGGTAATTACTTGAGGATTTTTAAGCTTTCATTCCGTATTTTGTTTCTTTTCTTCTTAGTTAAATTTAAAAGTTTAATCTAATAATATATAACTTAGCTAGAAATGTACCGAGAACAAAGGTAAGATATATATGTATTCATGAGCCTAAGTTTTTTGTTGACTTTCTTGAGCAAAATGGTTTTTACTATTAATGGATGTTATTGTATTGACTTACTTTGTATAAACTAATATCGTACTAGAAAGAAATACGGCTAATTTTGTAGGTCAATCAAATAACAAAGTAGGACTCATAGTAGAAGTTTGAAAATAAAGCAAGGATTAAGTACTTGACAAGCTTGAGTTAAATAGATATCATATCTTGGTGCCTCTCAAGTGAGTTTCTGGCAGGTGTAATAAGTACATGATTCCAGTCTGGTCAATTCAGAAAATGTTCAACTATTAGAATTTTACTCATTGTATTTTTGGTTGCTTCCGAATAGTGCAACTCCCCATAATGATGGAGATTGTATTGTTTATAGCTTATATTTTTTGAGATAATTCATAGCTTAAATGTTTGACACTATAGAGATCTAGTTTGTGCATTAAGTATGTTTGTAACATGTTGTGGAAACAACAGATTATAATTTGACTCACTAGCCTACATGAATCGGCTATTATTTAAATTTATAAGTTGGTAACTAAGAGATCTTATTTGTTTACTTTCTTTTTTTGTGGTATCTCTAGTTAATCCTTTTTTTTCCTTGCAAGCATTATTTTATTCTTCCTTACTCTGTGCACGTGAAATGCTTGCTCCAGAAGATGGATCAATTGATCTTATCCAGGCACTGAATAATTGCCTACTTGCTCTTTCATTCCACATCAGGGAGTATTATTGGATTGATTTGTGAAAACTGAATGATATTTATCGTTACAAGACTTAGGAGTACTCAAATGATGCAGTTAATAAGTTCAACATTTACCCAGATCAAATTTCTCCTTGGTTGGTGGAATGGATGCCTAATAAAGAATATTATCTAATTGGAGACTTACAGACAACATATATGGATTTCCAATTTTCTTCTCTAGGAAACATGTGGTATATTGTAAGCAGTCTGGCAACAGTTGATCAGTCACATGCCATACTTGATGCTATTGAAGTGAAATGGGCAGATTTGGTAGCAGACATGCCATTCAAAATATGTTATCCTGCTCTTGAAGTTCAAAGTGCCAAATAATCACTGGTAGTGATCCTAAGAACACGTAAGATACTCTCGTATTATTTATTTATGATTTATTTCTTCATTATCTTCAACATTTCTCACTACATTTCCTTTTGATGCTAGCCCTGGTCTTACCACAATGGTGGTTCTTGGCAAACTCTATTATGGCAGGTTAGTTTGTTATGCTTAAATATTCTCTCTACTGCTATTAATTTGTTCATTACTCCAAAGAACCCTTTGTAGAAGTTATATTTAGGTAGACGTTTCCTGAGTGTTCATGCTTGAATCCAATAGGATATGGCACCTTGTTTATGTTTTATAAAATAAAGCAATAATGAAGGAATGTTGGCAGTGCGGCTTAAGATTTTAAAAATGGACTTTTTACAGCTTACTATTGCAGCCATAAAGATGAAAAGACTAAAAATCACTGCAAGAGCTGTTGAAGTTTTTGAAAGGCAAATATCAAGAGACAAGTGGCCTTAATACTATGAGACGAAAAGAGGAAGGTTCATCAGGAAGCAAGCACGGTTATTCCAGACATGGTCAATTGTTGGATACCTTGTCACTAAGCTTCTACTTGTAGACCCAAGTGCAGCTAAAATTCTAATAGCTGAAGAGGATTTTGAGCTTATCTTGCCTTTTCTTGCATGATAAATGCTAACTCCAAGAGAAAGTGTGGTCAGAAGAACTCCTAAAAAACTTATGTAATATAAGATTCTAAAGCTGCTTTCACATAAATGAAGAAATATCAAAAATAAAAAAATAAATATATTTCCAACAACAATAGAAATTAACCTCATAAATATGTATGTATTTTCAATTTGTAAATGAAGAAATTACATAGAAATTTTTAGGTTGTGGGTCAAATTACACTACTCATTGAGAAACTATATTGTAAAAATATATATAGTATAGTATTATAGTATTAGAAGTTAAAATATTTGTATATGTATCTAATTGTCCCATTTGCTTTAATTTATAAACAAGCTTCATCATTTTCTTAAGAAATTTAATTGCTACATTTCTCCCATATTTTATAATTTAAAAATATATCACAATTTTAATATTTAAACTCTCTTATTTATGTTTTTTGAGAGCTGAATTCTAATTGATCTTCTTATATATGAAGGATTATAAAATAAAATTTCATTCAATGAATTCAAGCAAAAAATCTAAGTGGTTCAAAAATAAAATATAGAATATATTCAACATGCAAAGGATTATTAATAAATACATAAAAAGTAAAAATTGAATCGAATGAACAAGATAGATTTAATATCACTTAATGTAAGTACACATATATACTTTTGGACATATTTAATTTAGATTGTACTTTTATGTTTTTCTGTTATTTAGAGTAAAGAGGTAATTTCATAGAAAGTCAAATATGTAATTGGAGTTAGTTCGCGGTCTGAAACTTAGGAATCGTAGGAAGAATATAACTGTTTATAATGAATCTACTTTATAATTACTACCTAATTGTACGTTACGCATTAGGAAAAAAAAAAGAGAACTTACCTCTATAATGCTTCCAGTCGAACTCTTGTTTTCCTATATCATTTCCTTATCTTTTTCCTCCTCTTTCTACCATTTATTTTCTAACTCTTCTTTTATTTCCTGATCACCTAAAATTGATCACTTTGTAACACAATAACAAATATAAGGATAAGATTATGAAGAAATTATATTATGGTGAAGAAATTAATAGAGCTAATTTTATAAAAAAACAAACTATCTTATTATTTTCTATCTAAATATTGCATCATAAATATAAATCATAGCATTAAAGAAAGATTGAAAAAATGCCAAAAGCATCAAAAAAGAAGAAAAAAATATAATTGTCATAATCTATTTTTAAATTTATGTAATCAAATATTTTAGAGTTGTTATAGTATTTTTCATTCTAAAGTATGTAATCTTTAAAAGAATTATTGCAAGATTCTACTTAAAAAGTATCTAAATATAGAGAATTCAATGCTTACTAAGAGTCAAAATTTAGAGATTTCTTTCTACATCAGTCTTTAAAATTTAAAAATTAAAGAGAAATAAATCTTATTTTTATTATTTTGAACTTATGTAATCAAATATTTTAGATTTTTAAAATTATTTTCATTATGTTATCTGTAAAACAACTATCATAAGAATAAACTTAAAGAATATCTAAATTTAGAGAATTGAATGCTTATTAGAAGTCAAATTTTAGAGATTTCTTTTCTTCAGTAGTCTTTAAAATTTAAATATTTAATTACGACTTAAGCAATTAAAGAGATAAAAATCTTGTTTTTAAAAAGTAAATATATAAATATAAAATTATATTTAAGCAGATATTATTAGTTTCTACCTTAATTATTAAAAGTAAAAATATTGATTATGCCTCAATTATCCAAAACTATAGTGAAATCTCTATTTAATTTAGGGATTTCGCTGCCATCCTCAACGGTTCTGATGGTTCCTCCTTCATTTTAAAAGAGGATGTTGGGTTGCACGGGAAGAGGGAGAATAAGAAAATTCATAGTCAGGGTAAACCAAGATGAAGTTTTTGTGTGATTTCTTTAATCAGATTAATCAGCTAGCGGTGGAATCGAAAGCGGAACAAGGGAGAAATCTATCAATCAAATTAATGTCGTCACCGAGAACAAAGGTAAGTGAAATTTGACTCTCACTGCTTGAGTAGAATTTATCGTCTAAATTCTTTGAAATATTTTTGGGTAGAAATGTATTGATCTAGGAATAAGGACATTTTCTTGAAATTATATTAAAACCAGGAGTAAAAACAAAAAAAAAATGAAGAGTGAGATTTGGATATAAACAGAAGATCAAACGAAATGACAGAATTATCTTGTGGACAGCTATGAGAAGAGGACAGAGGAGATATGCTAAAACCATAGGAGAAAAATTTAAAGGATGAGAACGAGAGAGAGATAGGAAATAAAAAAAATAGGAAAATAGTGGTCTGAATCTAATGTCTGTTTGGAAATTATTATTCTGTTATCTTTTGTATTTAATTCTCTTGATGTCTATTTGGGAAATGGTGGTATTGGTGAGAGAAGATAGGAAAACAAAATAAATATAAAATTTTGGGAGGCAAATCTAGGTGAGTAGAGATAGTGTTTTTTGTGAGGGTGAAAGTGATGTTGTTTGGAAGTAGGAATGGGATTAACAACAGAACAAACAAACTCTGGGATGTGAACAGAGACAATGTTCTGTGTGATGCACGTATAAGAAAGGATGAATTACACAAACTCTAATTAGATGTTTTCTTGATTTTAAATAGATGTAATGGTTAACCCTCACTGGAGAGGGATGTGAATACTACGCTTGGACGTACTTATTTTTATTTGGAGATAGAAGTTTATTGTATTTTTTGTGCTGGGAATATAAATTCTTAGGTACCCCGACTTCTTATTATCGTATGGGTTGTTATAACTCTTATCCAATGAATACGAGGATCGAAGCACACAGTTCCTCCACATGCTCCACTCGATGGAACAAGACGTTTAGTGCTTAACATCTTATCTATTTTTCTCTTATTTGTTTACTGATCGTTTATATATATCGATGTTGTTGATTGATTTGCATTCGATTTTTGCTAAAGGATATGGTATATCACTTTTTTATAGAAGCACATGAAATGAAAGGAGATTATGGTTGCAGTCCTAATTATTTCTATGACCTGTTTTCCACTTTCGTGGTTGAATATGAAATCACCTTATTAGAGATGGATAAAGCTTTGTATGTGTACATAATATATATCTCAATATAGATTTGAGTAGTTATTAACCATAGTTGATTAATTGATGGGTTTTAGTTATTTGGTTTCTTCTCTTAATTTGCAAGGACAAAGTATGTGATGCAGATTTTCTCAAGATTTGTGCATTTTGCATCAAGACTAAAGGAACCTCCTTAAGGTATAGAAGTAATACTAATCATCACAGCTCAAAATTCTTTAATTTGGAGTATTTATGGATGTTATTATTGATCTTATAATATATATTTGATAATAAAACTTCTCAACTACAATTTTTGCAAGTAAAAATTCATACATTTTAATAGTAAATGATATGTCATCAGATATATAGTCTAATTTGAACTCATACTCTTATAGATAAGGATAAAAGTACTTAGATTTCTACCCAAAAGATAAATAATTATTAATTTAATTAACTATATGTGTGTATACTTAATTAATTAAATAATTAGTTTAATACTTGATGTGTTTTTTCTTTTACAAAAGATTATAAGTTTGAGTCAGATTTTATTTTTATGTTTATCATCATTTAAAAGTTATTTTATTGTATTGTAATTAATTTATATCACTTGATTAATCTCGAGTCAAACTGTATTTTAATGTGTATTCTTACTTGGAGATTATTTGTATTGTGTTATGATTGATGCATATCACTTAATTAATAGATGTACTAAAATTTTATTTTCTAAAAAATAATTAGCTAATATTAATTGCAGCCTTTGCGCTTGTCAAATAGCATTGAAAAATGAGGAATTCATCAAGGCATTTGATGAAAAGAGTAAGAAAGGATAAGCTTTTATATACAATTGTGTCATAAATCAATTAATAGTCTTTATATATTCATATAGTAAATGAATTTTATACTTATTTTTTATTGCAGATGTTACTAATATATCTCTTTACTGAGTATTCTTTTTTTAAAATTTCTTTTTTTAAATAAAAAAGTGCATGGAAGCATTAGATGCAATCAAACATGAATTCTCATTAGTGAAGGAAAACATGAAAATCCTTCTTAAGGTAATATTTTATTTTATATATTCTATGAAATTTAATTTTTATTCATATCTTTTTTCTTTTGGACTTTGTAAAAACTTTAACTGAATTTAAATTTGCATACTTATAGAGCATGAGTTTTACTTCATTAAAAATCTGTTTTGCCTAGTGCATAATTATAACTATTGATAATTATAATGAATTATAATAATATGATCGTAGATAAAACTCTTATGTTCTATTTAAAATTTATGAGTTCAACTTTTATTAAAATATAGAATATTTTATATTGTATAAGTCTGTAAATTTAAAATTAATTAAAAATTTTACAAAATTTATAAGAGAAAAAAATATATATAAAAATAAATTTTATAAAATATATAACATAGAATATTACATCAAGCAAGGTTTTTATTTTTTCCTTTATTACTGGGAATTCATGTGTGGTTGCATTCACTGTCTATGCACCTTTTTAAAAAAAATTTAAAAAGTTTTAAAAAAATTCAGTAAAAAAATATGTAAATAATATGTATAATAAAAAATAAATACGAACTATATTCACTAATTAATATTATTTATGACGTTATTAATTATGTATGAAAGTTTACCCTTCCTTACTCTTTTCATCAGATGCCTTGACATATGTGTGTATATATATATATATATAAACATATAATTCATATATATGATGGTGTATGGGCAATCATATTTGGCATAAATCATATGTGTCACCAATAAGTATGAAATTCATTTGTGATCGGTGGTCATGTTTACTCACTGAGTTCTGTCCCACCAGCGATCTTCACGTCCTTCGTCAAAGGCAGTCGGATAAACGCTTCAACGAAGCTGCTGCTTGGTACGTACATACAACAGCATTAATTATTTGTATTTATAAAAAATATTATATGATTATATAAATTGTTAATTTATTATTATAATATTCAGCGCAATTAGTATGATAAATATACGTACATATATTATCTATATACACAGGCACACACATATATATATTCAAAAATTGAGAAGGTTATATATATATATATATGTACACACACATATTATATATTGATATATTTCTCGATTATAAGTATCTTCTTTGAAGTTTCTAATCTTTTCCCTTTGCACCTTCTTGATTCTATCATATTTCTGCATAAATATATATATATATATGTATATATAGATAGCATCTTCATTTTCATCTTTGTTAATTAATAAAATCTTCTTTTCATATTTTAATATGGTCCACAAATGTTAAAGTAAACGAGCCAAATTCAAATATGAAGGAATTTGGATTAAAAGTTCATGGACTTGTTTATATATTAATAAATTATATATATTATATATTTTTACTAATCTAGATAATATTACAAGAGATAATTATATTTTAATAATATATTAAACATATTTTTAAATATATTAAATAGAATAAAGTATTAAAATTTTCAACAAGCTATTCGCATAACTTATCAAACTCAATTTTATATATTTTGAACATATTTAAATTTATTCATTTATGTATTTTTTTAAAAGATTTGTGACCTTCTCCTCCTTGCACAGTTTTTATGCATTTAATTTAGTATAGATTTTTGTTTTACTTAGTTATATGGTAAATTTTGTACCAAGTGTAAATTTTATACATCATGAATATTTTTCTGAGTTTAGGTTATTACTTGAGAATGTTTAAGTTTTCGTTTTGCATTTTATTTTTTTTTTCTTAGTTGGATTCAAAAGTATAATAAGAATAATACATGGCTTAGTTAGAGATGAGAAAGGACTTCTGAAAGATAAATAATTGTTCATGAACCTCCTCAATTTTTGCTTCACTTACCTGAGCATGATGGTTCTTATTGTTAATTAATAATGATTTTATCTTAAAAAAAATAATGTTTTATTGGATGCTATTATATTGACTTCCATTGTATAAGTTGATTCAGTATTAAAAACAAATACCACTAAATTTATAGTTCAATTAAATAATAAAATAGAACCTAATTTGAATGAATTATTTAATATTATAATAAATAAGTGAATCGAATGATGTATATTTATTGTTTAAAATATAGTATTTGATGACCAATTATGAGAACTGACACTTCAGTAAATAATGAGAGGCGATTGATGGTGACTACAATGAAATGCAACCAACACAAAAATAAAAGCTTTAGGATCTTGCAACTAAGTAGAATCCATTTTCTTTATGTTTTAAGACAAAGATGAACTATTTTATTTTTAAATTTTTTTTGCACTCCTTTTTGTTGATCCAAAAGTTAAACAAATTTTTTTTTTCAAATAAAGAAATAGATAGGGTGGGCACGAAATGGACATATGAATTCCTCTATTTTTCGCATATTACCTAGCAGCTTTTCATGTAACGATCCTGAAAATTTAAAAAGAAAATGCATATAATAATTTGAGTGCGGAAGCGAAATAAAAGTTAAGGTTAATATCCATTACACGATAACTCAAAAGTACTAACAAACATCACGAAATAAATTCTCTGAAAAAAATACGAAAAATAGAAAAAATAGAAGAAACTATAAAGTATCTAACATCTACTCGTAGCCTTCTTACGGATCGGGCTCGAGAATCAGGTCCTCTTAATCTGAAATGGTTAAATAAGGAGTGAGCTATACTAGCCCAGCAAGGACATCACACTATATCGTCGTCACAGAAGCAAAGGTTGGTAGAAAATCAAAACAACAAATGGAGCAGTTGATTTAAACCAATATATTTATTTAAAATAAAACCATTTACCCTTTTTCTTACCATTAGAGAATTTATGTAAACAATTTATAGAAGCAATAATATCATACAGATCACAATTTCATGCAAAATCAGTTACATAGAACATATCATAAATTCGTATTCATTAACAATAACTAATTATCACCGTTTCTCGTTTTACCAGCCTACTAGTATCCATGGGGATCTATAGGGGTGTCCCCACTAAACGTGAACTATTTTCCTTAACAATCTTGATTCCAGGGCCGTCCCCATACCCCGTCCGGTATGGGCACCAAGACATTAAACCTTAATACCCCGTCTGGTATGAGGGTGAAGCAGGCCGTTCTCATACCCTGTCCGGTATGAGCGCCAAATGACCAAGTCTCCATACCCTATCCGGTATGAGACAACGTTCACGGTAGGATTTTCTATGAACCCGGTCCGTCCACTATCTCCCAAGATATCTAGTGAGGCTGTCATCTTATCCATTTATCAGATCACATCTCATTCCTGTTTGTCCTTAGTCTCCGTCACCAAATCAAACATAAATACATAAATAAGTAACATGCATCCAATAATGCAATCATATCTTAGATTCCCAAAATCAAACAGTAGCCAAGTAAGACAGTAATACATGCATTTAAACCATACAATATATAAACCAGATATCATCATGCTTTTATATTGTACAATAAATCAACAGTAACTGACAGAAAATAATATCTGATTTGAGCTCTATTAGCAATCCGTAATTAATCAATCACATCCATTTAATTTGTACAAAGGACCGTATTATTATTTATTTGAACTTTAATTCCATGATATGAATAGGGTGAGGGGTCCTTACTTGATTCGACGCCGAAAACTAGACGGTTACTGCACCTACAGGCGGTCCCTGGGTTCCCTGAATTTTTCTTCGGGAACTGAAACTCGCTTACGGTACCTACGACCAGCAGCGCTCTGCCTCGTGTTGGCTGTAATGTTATAAGAAATAATTATATTTCAATAGTATATTAAATATATTCTTAAATATATTAAATAAAATAAAATATTAAAATTTTCAATAAGCTATTTGCATAATTTATCAAACTCAATTTTATATATTTCGCACTTATTTAAATTTAATCATTTATTTTCTTTTTTAAAGATTTGTGACATTCTCTTTCTTGCACAAGTTTTATGCATCTGAAGTCATAGTGGCCTTAGAATACCTACACATGATAGGGATAGTTTACCATGATTTGAAACCCAAAAACGTATTACTAAGATTCAACAGCCACAATAACTTGACTGACCTTCATCTCTCACTAAAAGGCAATAATACCACATCAAAGACACACATAGTTTCCAATCAAAATGTATCATCAATCATAAATACAAGTTGTTATCATAATGATCAATCCAACTTTTCTAATTCATCATGCATTTTACTCAATTGTATCACACCTACAATAGCCTCCTACTTACATCCTAGTCAACACAAACAAAAAAAGGCAACACATTTTGTGGCTATGGAAATCATCACATTGTTGGGACCCATAAGTACTTAGCACTAGAAATTATGTCTGGTAAAAGACATGGAAATAGTTTGATGATGAAACATTAGCTAAAAAAAAAAAATATGACTGAAATATTACTACTTGCTAATCACATTCAGTTACACCATTCAATTTTTGAAAATTCATGTAGTCTTCAATTCTAATGGTAATCATATAGTTTTAGTATTATGAAATGCTTACAATGTAAATAAAATAGTTTGGTAGCCAAAAATTTGCCAAAGAAATAAAAAAATGTGGCAAAAAAGTTAATGCATGTTAAGTACATTTTACAACAGTACCTTATTTTTAGAATTTGTAAGTTCTTTAATTCTACTCCAAAATTATGAAATCTTTGTATTTATGATAAGTTTATAATATACATGGATAAACTAGTTTTATAGACAAAATTTAGGCAAAAAATACAAAATGGCAAAAAACTCTAGTGTTGTAGTGTTCACAATTTTCTGAAACCATAGGTTTTTGAAAATTCAAAACTTTTTCAATTCTAATTTAAATTGTGCAATTTTAGTATATATGTAAGATTTAGGGTATGTAAAATAAATAAATATAAGCTTAGTGGGGTTTCACTTTTGGTTCCTTTGTGGCATTTTCATTAATTATCTTGCAATTATGTTCCTAGTGAGACCTTTCTTAATTATAGAGTAAATTATTTTTCCTTTTGAGATATGAACCAAGCATGAAATATGATGGATTTGCAAGCTATAAAATACAAATATGATACAACACTTATATTTACATTAACTAGGTTTGATAATCTTGCAATTTCTTTTGTTGAGGTGTTAATTTTAGAAACTATATAATTTTAATTTTAAAAGTATTTTTAATTGAAAATTGATAAATAATCATCAAGTAATAATCATTTATAAAATTTATAGTTAATGAAGTTAATAAAACAAATTTCTCCCATATCAGTTTGTAATTAGAATTTTTTTTTAAAATTTTAATTTATTTAGCTCGAACAGGATGATATTGTATCAATATATTTATATAATTCTACATTATAAGTATCTTCTTTGAAGTTTCTAACCTTTCCCCTTTGCACTTTCTTGATTCTCTTATATTTATGCATATATATAGATACCATCCTCATTTTTATCTTTATTAATTAATAAAATCTTCTTTTCATATGGTCCCAAAATGTTAAAGTATAAGAGCCAAATTCAAATATGAACAAATTTGGTTTACAAGTTCATGAACATGTTTATTTATTAATAAATTAAATGTATTATATATTTTTACTAATTTGGTTAATATTACAAGAGATAGTTATATTTCAATAATATATTAAACATATTCTTAAATCTATTAAATAGAATAAAGTATTAAAATTTTCAACAAGCTATTCGCATAACTTATCAAACTCAATTTTATATATTTCAAAGTCATTTAAATTTATTCATTTATTTATTCTTTTAAAAGATTTGTGATCTTCTCTTTTTTACACAAGTGTTATGCATCTGAAGTCACAGTGGCCATAGAATACTTACACATGATGAGGATAGTTTACTGTGATTTAAAGCCCAAAAATGTGTTATTAAGATTCGATGCCACATTTCATTGACTGACTTTAATCTCTCACAAAAAGACGATAATTCCACATCAACGATCCATATAATTTCTGATCAAAATGATCATCAATCACACAAAAAATGTTATCTTGATGAGCAACCCAACTTTTCAAATTCATCATGCGTTCTACCCAATTATATCGCACCTACAGTAGCCTCCTGCTTACACCCTAGCCAACACAAATAGAAAAAAAGTCAACACATCACACCATTGTGGAAGTCATCACAGAGTCAATCAATGTCCAATGAATGTCTTTTGTTGGGACCCATGAGTACTTTGCACCAGAAATTGTGTCTGGTGAAAGGCATAAAAACACGGTTGATTGGTGGACACTAGGGATATTCATATTCAAAATGTTATATGGGATGACACTGTGTAAGGGAGTTTACTAGAAGTTGCCCCTAGCGGATATTGTGGCTCGTGCACTTGAGTTTCCCAAAGAAACTATGGTTTTGGAGCCAGCAAAGGATTTGACCACACGACTTTAATCAAGGACCCTACCAGGAAAAAAAGGTCCACAATGGGTGCAACGGTAATAAAAAAACATCAATTTTTTAATGGGCTTAATTCCCAACTTTTGAAATGTATAAAATCACCATTTTCCATCTCTTCTATCTTGTAAGGAGTTTGTTGCATTTGATAGTACTATAGAG
This sequence comes from Carica papaya, assembly GCF_054855325.1. Classification (NCBI taxonomy): domain Eukaryota; kingdom Viridiplantae; phylum Streptophyta; class Magnoliopsida; order Brassicales; family Caricaceae; genus Carica; species Carica papaya. Next base: position 19,597,508 of record NC_142317.1, read on the forward strand.
AGTTCAATAGAGTATTACTAGGAAGCAAAAATTTATTCTTTAATTTACATGATATGTGCTTTTTTTATGTATATCAAATTTTAATAACCAAACTTAAGTGAGATTTAAGTAATTTATATATTGGGGCAAGAAATTTTAATGAAATTCATGTTGAAAGGTTCAATATTTATAAAAATATATAATTAAGGATTTACAAGATCATTTTATCTAACAAATGATATAGTGTAACGGCCCCGAAATTTTAAAATTAAATATGTGTATTAAAAAGGTCAAATGCAGAAGTGTAATAGAAATTTTGATTAACATCCCTTACACTAAAACCAAAAACGTGCTCAAAGTATAAAAGAGCGAACTAACTAAAAGAGAAACTCGAAAATAAAAACTGTAAATATCACTACGGAGTCTTTAGGCACAGAGGAACTCAGCATTGAAAAACGAGCCGAGGGTATGAAATTTACCTCGATCGGCGGTCGAAAAACTCCGCGGTGCGGCGGCCGGTGGCGGCGGCCGGCTCCTCCGACGTCTGGTTCGTCTTCTCCGACGAGGGCTGGCGGCTAAGGTTTTTGTGATCAGGTGTGGGGGGTTTATTTATACCCTTTGCCTTTTAATCACAGCCGTCCATCTTGATTTAATCTGGGTCGTTCGATCGCGATTTAATTTGGATTAAATCTGGGTCGTCCATCGCGATTAAATCTGGGCCATCCTTACTTGATTAAATCTGGGCTGTCTGTGCGCGTGCATCTGAGCCGTCCGTGCACGTGCATCTGGGCCGTCCGTGCGCACGCTTGATCTGGGTCGTCCGTGTGCGCGGGGACGCATCTGGGCCGTCCGATCGCGTGCACGCGGATCGCCCACGTGGCCCGTTCTTGGGTCGACGTGGCCTTGCCACGCGGCAGGTCCTGGTTGGCCAGGGCTGCTGACTGGGCCACTGATGGGGCTGCTGACGTTGCGCTGACGGGGCACAATTTTTCTAAATTGCATTTTGACCCCCGGTTTCTGATTTTCTTTTTAAAAATACCCCCAGAATCTAAATTTTCACCCCTTTTTCCCAAAATCAATTTCAATTAAATCCAAATAATATTTTTACCCAATTTTATCATTATTATTATTTTTATTTTTATTAAATTAAATTAAATTAAATTAAATAAATCAATTAAAATTCAAAAATTATAAAATAAACTAAATAAAATAAATTAAAAATTAAAAATAATAATAATAAATATTATAAAATTAGTGGGTGTTACATATAGCATTTTTAATTGTTCTCAATTAATATCTTTACTTAACAGTCTAAAAGTAATATTAATTTCTCTAATATGTTGTATAAGAGGTAGTAATACTCTTTTTAAGGTATTTCTTAGATAAAACCAAAATGTATTGCATCATGGTCATGATAACATCAAGAAGGGAAACTCATGGGTCCTTGTGTAGTGCTTCATTACTACTCACCTAATTTGGGATAAACAATGTTAAGGTTCAAGTGTAGTTGAGGATAAGGAAACTTTTGGCTTGTAGAGATATTTTGAGATACCTATGAGGTTACAAGATAGCTTTGCCAAAAGGTTGTGTAGGGTTTTAAAACTGTTCTCACATTGTAGACCTTTCTTAAGACAACTATGAAGTTTTGAGCTTGTATTAAGTCTTCATAAAGCTCTAAAACTACGGTGTTACATCTAAATCTTAAGGTTTTAATCTTTTATTTTTTTTCTTAGTGTTGCACTATGATACAATTTTTTTGTCCTAAAATCTAATTTAGTATAGATTTTGTTTTACTTAATTATATGGTAAATTTTGTACCAAGTATAAATTTTATATTTCATGAATATTTTTATGAGTTTAGGTTTATACTTGAGGATGTTTAAGCTTTCATTTTGCATTTTGTTTCTTTCTAGTTGGATTCAAAAGTATAATAAGAATAGTGCATAGCTTAGCTAGAGATGAATAAGGACTTCTGAAAGATAGATAATTGTTCATGAACCTCCTCAGTTTTTGCTTCACTTAAGCATGATGGTTTTGGTCATTTACTTGAGCATGATGGTTTTTATTGTTAATGAATAATGATTTTATCTTAAAAGAAATAACGTTATATTGGATGCATCAAGGATGAGAGAAGATTTTTATCATTCAACCCTTTAGAATATTACAATAATTATCTGATTATATAAAAGGACTTTCCAAAACCCACTTACTTGGGGGGTTTTCTTCCACTTAGGAGAATTCTCTCCCACCAAAGGTTGTTTTCCCATTCGAGGGATTTTTTTCTCACTTTGGGGAATCTTCCTATTTTAAAACTCATTTCCCGACTTCAGGGAAATTTGTAGTCTTCCCCAAAAATTTATCTACTTGCTCCTACTAGGTAATCTCCTTTGGTAGTACTTAAGCTTTCTATAGTTTTATGTAATATGATAGATTATGGTTATTGCTTATTCACCATCTTCAGTTAGCTTTGGAGTGAAGCCCTACTTCTTGGATCTCTAGATTCATCATATTCTAACTCTTGTAACTTCTATCCTTTCAGGCTTTTGGGACTATAATCCTACTTCACATCCGCGGATTTTTGGAGGAAGTTCCAAAACATCTCATAAGGTGTGTATTATCTAATTTCTTTTGACTTTAAACCTTATAGGAATCCTAAACCTCATGATATAAGGGATGGTTCCGAGGAACGTGAACTCTGATACCAATTGTAACGACCCGTTTTCTCCATGGAGAAATGAGCATTAATCCACACATATAGCCTGATAAAATTTATGCAGTAATAAACAAAAACCTAAGATTCAATCATCCCTATACGGAATTACAAGACATAAGGTTTACAAGATTCTTTACATTACATCGATATCATATAATTAACTGACTTTATAAGATGAACTCTTACTATTACTAAAGATTCTTCAAAGTCTTCCTTCGACCTTGAACTTACTCTTGATCTTGACTAATCTGCATTGGGGGTGTGAATTGGGGTGAGCTTCACGGACTCACTAAGGAAAATGAGCAGTGCCCATAATAAAGACATGCACACACTCAATCACCAAATCTTCTAAATAAGTTCATTTAGTAAACATTCAGAATTTTTTATTTCAGTATCATAACTCAGGGCATAACAATTCCATAAATAACATAATTTGGTATTTAGTATCATAATTTAAGTAGTAAGCAGTTCAGTAGATATCAATTCAGTATTTTAGTATCGTAAACTTCACTCATGACTTCCTATCAGCTCATATTTTATTAAGAATAGTTTCACTACGCGATGTCATTTCTGTCGGCATCAACGAGGACAGTAAGGATTCCCTCTACCACGTGAATACATTACAGTTCAATTCACAGTATATAGTTTACAGTACACAGTATACAATTTCCAGTTCTTATCACTTCGCCTTGTCTGGCTGAAGCCGTATCCACGGGTAGGGTTCACCACAGTCACATGCCAAAAGGCTACACACACACACACACCCCTTGGTGATACCGGTTAAACAAATTTTTTCGTCTTTTAAAGATTCTTTTGTTATTCTTTTAGTGATTAGGTTTGCTATTAGATGACCTACTTAGACATGCACCTACTTATATATCATATATATTATGCATCAAAAAGCCTACATAATAAGCACAATACATACACTTTATATGCACAGTTATGGACTCAAATAAGTATATATATAAACACGCAATACATATAACATAAGTACACTTGTATGTTCACACAAGGCATATATATTCCATAAGCAGACACATACAAATTGTTCACTCATACATACACACGTGGCACAACTTATAATTATACATTTATATATATATATACGTCACACACATTTATAACTCGATAACTAGCATGAATAAAATCTGCATATACATACAAGTAACTATGAATACAAAATTATACATCATACACAACATCATGTAGGTTTCCAATCATATGCAATTATGCACATGCAAATATGATGAGTTCATAAAACTCGTAGTGGAAAACATGAAAAGTTCATAAAGTCTATAAACAAGTCATCTCAACAGAAAATAAGGTTTCATAAAAACATGGGTGCCTCTAAAATAAACTAACCCAATCCCTTACCTACAGTCGAGTCAGAAAAAGTGTCAGAATCCTTATTGACTTGAGTCTACGCTCTCCTCTAAATCTCCATTCTCACTTGATTAATTTCCTCATTCATAAATATATAACATGCGTAGTAAACGATGAGAAATTTTTAGAAACAAACCCAATAAAACTAGTTTTACCTTGGGCATGCAATCCCACTCTCTAAAGTCACCCTGTGTCACCATGCGTGTGCTACCAGTTCACCACGCACCGCTGCCGGAGTGCTACTCGCCTCATGTGCGGCTACTAGAACCGAAACGCACCACCAAAACCAGTAACAAACTATTACATTTCGGCTGGAGATCACCATAGAACTATTCATGCATCCAACTATTCGTGCATCCAACTATTCGTGCATCCAACCATGGCCCTCTATTAAGCATTCTTTGTAAATCCACTTTGCAAAACAATTTGTATAAGTAATGGCCACAGATAAGATTTATAATATTTACTCCCCCTATGGGCCTCCACAGGTCTGCCAGTGTATTCTTCATCGATTCAAACTTTATAGCCGCTTTCGTCAAGAGTCTTCCTACCAAACAGAGGTCATACCACTCTTGCTATTAAGGGACAAGTTTAGTTAAGTCCCATCCCCCATCCTCCTCCTCTGCAATCGACAACGATGTCATGCCATCCACCATATCCATTGGTCAACTTTACATGCCAATCGACAGATTATTGAGAGAAACAACAATAACTTATCTATGGTGAAAAAAGGTCTCACTGCTGGAAATAATACCTCTTGCAATTAAACAAAGTAAATGGAGAAGATGGTCATCCAACACTAACTTAGTACTAGACCAAGTCATTTCCTATTTACATTTTATTTACATTTGTAAGTTTCAAAACCTAACCCTCTGAGTAAAAATGCGAGGTAATTAACTCTATTATATGGAATGAAGGAATCATCAGGGCATATTCGTTTTTTGTTCTAACAGTTATTTGAATAACCATATGTGCTCGTCAATTGTTTATTTCAAGCAAAGAAAAAATTGCCTTTATGGTTCATTTGAAATGGTAATGGACATTTGGTATTCAATTTTTGATTTATTGGAGCTTGTGACTTTCGTACCAAAAAAGTGGTTGTACAAAATAATTCTGCACATGGTGTAATAGTGGCTTTTTGCAGCAACTATGCTGGAAGTGAAATTATAAAACTAAATCAATTTGGGAAACAATAGTGGAAATTTGAAAATAAAGCAAGGATTAAGTAGTTGACAAGCTTGAGTTAAATTGATATCATATCTTGGTGCATCTCAAGTGAGTTTCTGGCAGGTGCAATAAGCACATGATTCTAGTATGATCAATTCAAAAAATGTTCAACTATTAGTATTATTATTCATTGTATTTTTGGTTACTTTCGAATGGTGCAACTCCTTAAAATGATGGAGATTGTGTAGTTTATAGCTTATATTTTTTAAGATAGTTCATAGCTTACATGTTTGACACTATGGAGATCTGGATTGTGCATTAAGTATGTTTGTAACATGTTGGTGGAAACAACAGATTGTGATTTGACTCACTAACCTACATGAATCAGCTATTATTTAAATTTATGAGTTTATAACTAAGAGATCTTATTTGCTTACCTTCTTTTCTTGTGGTATCTCCAGTTAATCCTTTTTCTTTTCTTGCAGGCAATATTTTATTTTACCTTACTCTGTGCACAGGAAATGCTTGCTCCAAAAGATGGATCAGCTGATCTTATCTGGGCACTGAATAATCACCTACTTGCTCTTTCATTCCACATCAAGGAGTATTATTGGATTGATTTGTGAAAAATTAATGAGATTTACCATTACAAGACTTACGAGTACTCATATGATGTAGTTAATAAGTTCAACATTTACCTAGATGAAATTTCTCCTTGGTTGGTGGAATGGATGCCTAATAAAGGAGGTTATCTAATTGGAAACTTACAGGTAACACATATGGTTTATTGTAAGCAGTCTGGCAACAATTGATCAGTCACATGCCATACTTGATCTTATTAAAGTGAAATGGGCAGATTTGGTAGCAGACATGCCATTCAAGCTATGTTATCCCCCTCTTGGAAGTCAGGAGTGGCAAATAATCACTGGTAGTGATTCCAAGGACACGTAAGATATCTACTCTTGTATTATTTATTTATGATCTATTTCTTCATTATCTTTAATATTTCTCACTATGTTTCCTTCTAATACAGGCCTTGGTCTTACCACAATGGTGGTTTTTGGCCAACTCTACTATGGTAGGTTAGTTTGTTATTCTTAAATATTCTCTCTGCTACTAATGTTTTATTCATTGCTCCAAAGAACCCTTTGTAGAAGTTATATTTAGGTATAAGTTTCCTGAGTTGTCATGATTGAATCTAATAGGATATGGCACCTTGTGGATGCTTTATAAAATAAAGCAATAATGAAGGAATGTTGGCAATGCGACTTAGGATTTTAGAAATGGACTTTTTGTAGCTTACTATTGCATCCATAAAGATGAAAAGACCAGAAATCCCTGCAAGAGCTATTTAAGTTGTTGAAAGACGCAAATCAAGAGACAAATGGCCTTAATACTATGACACAAAAAGAGGAAGGTTCATCGGGAAGCAATCACAGTTATTCTAGACATGGTCAATTGTTGGATACCTTGTGGCTAAGCTTCTACTTGCAGACACAAGTGCAGCTAAAATTATGATAACTGAAGAGGATTTTAAGCTTGCCAAAGCCTTCTCTTGCATGATAAGGACTAATCCAAAAAGAAAGCGTGGTCAGAAGAACTCCTAAAAGACTTACGTAATATAAGATTCTGAAGTTGCTTTCACACATGGGTAGGTAACTTCAATTTGTAGCTCAACTTACCTATATGAACAACTTAAATGTATAAAGGTAATGACAACAGTGGATTATTTTTCATTTTATTTGGTGGTTAAAGCTTTTGAGCATTGATTCGGGTATCATAGGATCTTAATGTAAAGATGATATGTTGATTTAGGATTAACATTAGCTTGAAACATTTTCTTGGATGGAGATTAAACAAATTTTTTCTTGTTTACAGACTTTATATCATATACATAGTACTATAGGAGTGGAAGGCATTCTTTTAAAGAGTTCATTGTAAATCGAGAATACCTTTACATTATTTTAACTCAATTGTTTGATTATGACATTTTCTGTATCTTGTAAATTATTTTGTATTGGTTATGGTATTTTCTTGTCTCATAAATCATCACCATGCCATTTAAATTAATGCTTGACAATAGAACTTTTTAATACATTTCCTCAGTTGATTCCAGATCAGTTGAGATAATTCAACTTGTATGTAAGGCATTGTCTGAGAGAGTGATGATAAGATTTTTCTTGCAAACTCATATTTTTATTCAGTATATATTTTTGGATTACTACAGACTTGTAGGTTTTTAGTTCTTAGCATCAGCTCATAAAGGAAACTAAACATATAGCATTCAACAACTTTTTCTTTATCTGGTCCTAGCATTAGCCACAATCCTTCACTCAAACTGTACCAAAAAAATATCAAAAACAAAAAAATAAATATATTTCCAACAACAATGGATTAGCTTATCTTATCCGGGCACTGAATAACCACCTACTTGCTCGTTCATTCCACATTAGGGAGTATTATTGGATTGATTTACAAGAATTGAATGAGATTTATTGTTGCAAGACTAAGGGGTACTCATATGATGCAGTTAACAAGTTCAACATTTACCCAGTTCAAATTTTTCCTTGGTTGATTGAATGGATTCCTAATAAAGGAGGTTATCTCTTTGGAAACATACAAGCAGCACATATGGATTTCCAATTTTTTTCTCTAGGAAACATGTGGTCTGTTGTAAGCAATCTGGCAAAAGCTGATCAGTCACATGCCATACTTGATCTTATTGAAGCGAAATGGGTAGATTTGGTTGCAGACATGCCATTCAAGATATGTTATCCCGCTCTTAAAGGTTAGGAGTGGCAAATAATCACTGGTAATGATCATAAAAACATGTATGATATCTACTCTTGTATTATTTATTTATGATCTATTTCATCATTGTCTTCAACATTTCTCACTATATTTCCTTCTAATTTAGGCCTTGGTCTTACCACAATGGTGATTCTTGGCCAACTCTACTATGGAAAGTTAATTTGTTATGCTTAATATTCTCTCTGCTACTAATGTTTTGTTCATTGCTCCAGACACTTTGTAGAAGTTATATTTAGGAATAAGTTTCCTGAGTTGTCATGCTTAGATCCAATAGGATATGGCACCTTGTCGATGTTTTATAAAATAAAGTAATAATGATTGAATGTTGGCAGTGCAGCTTAAGAATTTAAAATTAGACTTTTTGTAGCTTATTATTGAAGCCATAAAGATGAAAAGGCTAGAAATTGCTGCAAGAGCTGTTGAAGTTGCTGAAAGACGCATATCAAGAGATAAGTGGCCTTAATAATATGACACGAAAAGAGGAAGGTTCATTGGGAAGCAAGCACGGTTATTCCAAACATGGTCAATTGCTGGATACCTGGTGGCTAAGCTTCTACTTGCAGACCCAAGTACAGCCAAAATTCTGATAACTGAATAGGATTTTGAGCATATCAATGCCTTCTCTTGCATGATAAGTGCTAACCTCAAAAGAAAACGTGGTCAGAAGAACTCCTAAAAGACTTACGTAATATAAGATTCTGAAGTTGCTTTCACACAAGGATAGGTAACTTCAATTTATGGCTCAACTTACCTATCTGAACAATTTAAATGTATAAAGGTGATGATAACAGTGGTTTATGTTTCATTCTATTTAGGAGTTAAAGCTTTTGAGTACTGATTCAGGTATGATAGGATCTTAATGTAAGGATGATATGTTGATTTAGGATTAGCATTAGCTTGAAACATCTTCCTACATTGGAGATTATACAAATTATTTCCTGTTAAAGATCATATACATAGTAGTATTCTTTTAAAGAGTTCACTGTAAATCAAGAATACCCTTATATTATTTTAACTCCATTTTTCAATTATGACATTTTTTGTATCTTGTAAATCATTTTGGATTTGTTATGGTATTTTTCTATCTCATAAATCATCACCATGTCATCTAAATTAATGCTTCACAATAGAACATTTTAATACATTTCCTCTGTTGATTCCAGATCAGTTGAAAAAATTCAACTGGTATGTAAAGCATTGTCTAAGAAAGTTATTAGAGAGTGATGATAAGATATTTCTTGCAAACTCATATTTTTATTCATTACATATTTTTGCATTACAACAAACTTATAAGTTTTTAATTCTTAGCATGAGCTCATAAAGGAAACTAAACATATAGCATTCAACAACTTTTGCTTCATTTGGTTCTAACATTAGGCACAATCCTTCTCTCAAACTGTACCATAAAAAATAAATATATTTCCAACAACAATAGAAATTAACCTCATATATATATATATATATATTTTTAATTTATAAATGAAGAAATTACATAGAAATTTTTAGGTTGTGGGTCAAATTACAACACTCATTGAGAAATTATATTGCAAAAATATATATAGTATAGTATAGTATTAAAAGTTAAAATATTTGTATATGTATCTAATTGTCCCATTTGCTTTAATTTCTAAACAAGCTTCATCATTTTCTTAAGAAATTAATTGCCACATTTCTTCCATATTTTAAATTTAACAATATATTACAATTTTAATAATTAAATTCTCGTATTTATGTTTTTTGAGAACTGAATTCTAATTATCTTCATATATATGAAGGATTATGAAATAAAATTTCATTCAATGAATTCAAGCAAAACATATAAGTGGTCTAAAAATAAAATTAATGAATATATACCTAATTCAGGATATAAAGGATTACTAGTAATTACACAAATGGTAAAAATTGAATCAAATGAACAAGATAGATTAAATATCGCTTAATGTAAGTACATGTATATACTTTTGGACATATTTAATTTAGATTGTACTTTTATGTTTTTATGTTATTTAGGATAAAGAGATAATTTCATTGAAAGTAAAATATGTGATTTGAGTTAGTTCGCAGTCTGAAACTTAGGAATCATCGGAAGAATATGACTCCTTATAACAAATCTATTTTATAATTACTACCTAATTGTGCGTTATGCATTAGGTAAAAAAAAGAAAACTTCCCTCTATAATGCCTCTAGTCTAACTCTTGTTTTCCTATTTTATTTCCATATGTTTTCCTCCTCTTTCTCCCAATTATTTTCTAACTCTTCTTATATTTCTAGATCACCTAAAATTGATCACATTGTAACACAATAACAAATGTGAGGATAAGATTACGAAGAAATTATATTGTGGTGAAGAAATTAATAGAGCTAATTTTATATAAAAAAAATTATCTTATTGTTTTCTATCTAAATATTGCATCATAAATATAAATCATAGCATTAAAGATTGAAAGAAAAGCCAAAAGCATCAAGAAAGAAAAAAAAAAGAAGTGTCATAATCTATTTTTAAACTTATGTAATCAAATATTTTAGAGTTTTAACATTATTTTTTACTCTAAAGTATGTAATCTTCAAAAGAATTATTAGAAGATTATACTTAAAAAATATCTAAATATAGAAAATTCAATGCTTACTAGGATTCAAAATTTATAGATTTCTTTCTACATTAGTCTTTAAAATTTAAAAATTAAAGAGATAGAGATCTTATTTTCATTATTTTGAACTTATGTAGTCAAATATTATAGAGTTTTAATATTATTTTCTTTATGTTATCTATAAAAAAACTATTATAAGATTAGACTTAAAGAATATCTAAATTTAGAGAATTGAATGCTTATTAGAAGTTAAAGTTTAGAGATTTCTTTTCTTCATTAGTCTTTAAAATTTAAAAATTTAATTACTACTTAAGTAATTAAAGAGATAAAAATCTTCTTTTCAAAAAGTAAATATATAATTATATAATTATATTTAAGAAGATGTTATTAGTTTCTACCTTAATTATTAAAAGTAAAAATATTGATTATGCGTTAATTATCAATAACTATTTTGCAATCTCTATTTAATTTAGGGATTTCGTTGCCATCTTTAACGGTTATGATGGTTCCTCTTTCACTTTAAAAGAGGATGTCGGGCTACAAGAGAAGAGGGAGAGAAAGAAAATTCACAACTATCTGAAATCACCTTATCAGACATGGATTAAGAAGGATGTTTTCTTGGTTTTAGATAGATGTAACGGGTAACTGTCACTGGCAAGGAATGTGAACACTACACTTGAACATACTTATTTTTATTTGTGTTAAGAATATAAATTCTTACAGTACCCCGACTCCTTATGCAGGCATGGATTGTTACAGTTCTTATCTAATCATTTCAAATAGGAGGATCGAAGCACTCAGCTCCTCTACATGATCCACTCAATGGAACAAGAGGTTTAATGCTTAATATCTGATATATTTTTGTTAGTACATAATATATATCGATGTATATATATCAATGTATGTATATCGATGTCGTTGATTGATTCGCATTCGATTTTTGTTAAAGGGATATGGTAGATCACTTTCTTGCAGCAGTGTATGAAATGAAAGGAGATTTTGGTTGCGGTCCTAATATTTCTATGATCTGCTTTCCACCTTCCTGGCTGAATCGGAAATCACCTTATCAGGCATGAATAAACCTTTGTATTTGTACAATATATATCTGGATATAGATTTGAGTAGTTATTAACCATATTTGATTAATTGATGAGTTTTAGTTATTTGGTCTTCTTATCTTAATTTGCAAGGAAAAAATATCTGATGTAGATTTTCCTATGATTTGTGCACTTTGCATCTAGATTAAAAGAGACTCCTCAAGGTATATAAGTAATACTAATCATCACAGCTCAAAACTCTTTAATTTGGAATATTTATGTGTGTTATTATTGATCTTATAATATATATTTAATAATAAAAATTCTCAAATATAATTTTTGCTTTTAGAAATTCGTACATTTTAATAGTTAAATGCTATATCATGATATGTATAGTTTGATTTGAACTCATACTCTTATAGATAAGGATAAAAGTACTTAGATATCTACCAAAAAGATAAATAATTATTAATTTAATTAACTATATATGTGTATACTTAATTAATTAAATAATTAGTTTAATAGTCAATGTGTTTATTCTTTTACAAGAGATTATAAGCTTGAGTCAGATTCTATTTTTATGTGTGTCATCATTTGAAAGTTATTTGTATTGTATTGTAATTACTGTATATAACTTGACTAATCTCGAGTCAAACTATATTTTTATGTGTATTCTTACTTGGAGATTATTTGTATTGTGTTATGATTGATGATAGATGTATCCAGTTTTTATTTTTTAAAAAATAATTAGCTGATATTAATTGCAACCTTTACGTTTGTCATGGCATTGAAATGTAAGGAATTCGCGAAGACATTTCATAAAAAGAGTAAGGCAGGGTAAGCTTTTATATGTAATTGATGTCATAAATCAATTAGTAGTCTTTATATATTCATGTAATAAATGAACATTATACTTATTTTTTATTACAGATATTACTAATATATCTCTTTACTGAGTTTTTTTTTTTTTTTTTAATTTCCTTTTTTGAGAAAAAAAAGTGCATGGAAGCATTAGATGCAATCAAACATGAATTCTCATTAGTGAAGGAAAAAATGAAAATCCTTCTTAAGGTAATATTTTATTTTATATATTCTGTAAAATTTTATTTTCATATATATCTTTTTTTTTTTGGACTTGGTGAAAATTTTAATTAAATTTAAATTTGCATACTTATACAACATGAGTTTTCCTTCATTGAAAATCTGTTTTTCCCATTGCATAATTATTGCTATTGATAATTATAATGAATTATAATAATATGATAATAGTTAAAATTCTTATGTTCTATTTAAAATTTATGAGTTTAACTTCTATTAAAATTGTAGAATATTTTATACTGTATAAGTCTGTAAATTTAAATTCAATTAAAATTTTTACGAAATCTATAGGAGAAAAACGTATATATGAAAATAAATTTTATAAAATATATAAAATAGAATATTACTCCAGAAAGGATTTTTATTTTTTCCTTCATTACTGAGAATTCATGTTTGGTTGCATTCACTTCCTATACACCTTTATAAAAAAAAATTTAAAAATTTTTAAGAAAAATTCAGTAAAGAAATATATAAATAATATGTACAATAAAAAATAAGTATAAAATTTATTTACTATATTCACTAATTGATCTAATTTATGACGTCATCAATTATGTATGAAAGTTTATCCTTCCTTACTTTTTTCATCATATGCCTTGACAAGTGTATATATATATATATAAACATATAATTCATACATATGATGGTGTATGAGCAATCATATCTGGCACCAATAGGCATGAAATTCATTTGTGATCAATGGTTGTGTTTACTCACTGAGTTCTGTCCTGGTGTCAATCTTCACGTCCTCCGTCAAAGGCAGCTGGATAAATGCTTCAATGAAGTTGCTGCCTGGTATGTATGTACAACAGCATTAATTATTTGTATCTATAAAAATATATTATATGATTATACGAATCGTTAATTTATTATTATGATATTCACTACAATTAGCATCGCGATATATGTACATACATTATCTATATACACACGCACACACATATACATATATATAGATAAATTGATAAGGTTATATATATATATATATATATATATATAGACACACACACATTATATATTTATATAATTCCCAATTATAAGTATCTTCTTTGAAGTTTCTAACCTTTCCCCTTTGCACCTTCTTGATTCTATCATATTTCTGCATAAATATATATATCTATATATAGATACCATCTTCATTTTCATCTTTATTAATTAATAAAATCTTCTTTTCATATTTTAATATGGTCCCAAAATGTTAAAGTATAAGAGCCAAATTCAAATATTAAAGAATTTGGTTTACAAGTTCACGAACCTGTCTAAATATTAATAAATTAAATATATTATATATCTTTAGTAATCCAGGTAATATCACAAGAGAAAAATATATTTCAATAGTATATTAAACATATTATTAAATATATTAACGAGAATAAAGTATTAAAATTTTCAACAAGCTATTCGCATAACTTAGCAAACTCAATTTGATATATTTCGAACTTATTTAAATTTATTGATTTATTTTTTAAAAAGATTTGTGACCTTCCCTTTTTTTCACAGGTTTTATGCATCTGAAGTCATAGTGGCCATAGAATATTTACACAAAATGGGGATAGTTTAGCGTGATTTGAAGTCAAAAACTTGTTATTAAGATTCGACGACCACATTTCGTTGACTGACTTCGATCTCTCACGAAAAGACAATAATTCCACATTAACAATCCACATAATTTCTGATCAAAATGCATCATCAATCACAAAAACAAGTTGTTATCCTGATGATCAACCCAACTTTTCTAATTCCTCATGCATTCAACCCAATTCTATCACACCTGCAATAGCCTCCTGCTTACACCTTAGGCAACTCAAATAGAAAAAAAAGGCAACACATCACACGGTTGTCGAAATCATCACAAAGCCAATCAATGTCTGATCAATGTCTTTTATTAGGACCCATGAGTACTTAGCACCAAAAAAATGTGTTTGGTGAAGGGCATGGAAACACAATTGATTGGTGGACACTAAGGATATTCATATTCGAAATGTTATATGGGACGACGCCGTGTAAGGGAGTTGACTAGGAGTTGCCCCTGGCAAATATTGTGGCATGAGCACTTGAGTTTCCCAAAGAAGCCATGGTTTTGGAGTCAGCAAAGGATTTGATCACATAGTTATTAATCAAGGACCCTACTAGGCAAATGGGGTCCACAATGGGTATAATGGCAATCAAACGACACCAATTTTTTGATGAGCTTAATTGGGCACTTTTGAGATGTATAAAATCACCAGTTGTTCCTTGTCCTGTATCTTGTAAGGAGTTTGTTGCATTTAATAGTATTATAGAGAGTTCAATAGAGTATTGCTAGGAAGCAAAAAATTTATTCTTTAATTTACATGATATATGTTTTTTTAATGTATATCTAATTTTCATAACTAAACAAAAGTGTGATTCAAGTAATTTATACATTGGGGCAAGAAATGTTAATGACATTCATGTTAAAAAGGTTCAATATTTATAAAAATATATAATTAAGGATTTTCTGGATCATTTTGTCTAATAAATGATATTGCATTTTCAGTGGTTCTCAATTAATGTCTTTACTTAACCATCTAAAAGTAATATTAATTTCTCTAACATGTGGTATAAGAGGTAGTAATACTCTTTTTATGGTATTACTTGGATAAAACCAAAATGTATTGCATCAAGGTCCTGATAATATCAAGCAAGATACTCATGGGTCCTTGTGTAGTGCTTGATTACTGGCTTACCTAATTTGGGATAAACAATGTTAAGGTTCAGGGGTAGTTGAGGATAAGGAAATTTTTGGCTTCTAGAGCTATTTTGGGATACCTATGAGGTTACAAGATAGCTTTGCCAAAAGGTTATATAGGGTTTTAAAATTGCTCTCGCATTCTAGACCTATGGTAAGACAACTATGAGGTTTCGAGCATGTATTAGGTCATAATAATGCTCTAAAACTGTGGTATTATATCTAAATCTTAAGGATTTAGTCTTTTCTTTTTTTTCTTAATATTATGTTGCACTAAGGTACAAATTCTTGTTCCTAAAATTTAATTTAGTTTAGATTTTGTTTTACTTAGTTATATGGTAAATTTTGTACCAAGTATAAATTTTATACTTCATGAATCTTTCTCTAAGTTTACATTTATACTTGGGGATGTTTAAGCTTTCATTTTCCATTTTGTTCCCTTTCTTAGTTGGATCAAAAGTATAATAAGAATAATTCATAACTTATCTAGAGATGAGTACGGACTTCTGAAAGATAGATAATTGTTCATGAACATCCTCAATTTTTGCTTCACTTACTTGAGCATGATGGTTTTTATTGTTAATGAATAATGATTTTATCTTAAAAGAAATAATGTTATATTGGATGCCATTTCATTGACTTTCGTTATATAAGTTGATTCAGTGTTAAAAACATATACTATTAAATTTATAGTTCAATCAAATAATAAAATAGAACCTAATTTGAATGAGTTATTTAATATTATAATAAATAATTGAATTGAATTATGTATATTTATTGTTAAAATATAGTATTTAATGACCAATTATGAGAACTGACACTTACAGAATAATGAGAGGCAATTGATGGTGACTATAATGAAATGCAACCAACACAAAAATAAAAGCTTTGGTATCTTGCAACAAAGTAGATCACATTTTCTTTAGGTTTTAAGGCAAAAATGACCAATTTTTTTTTAAATTTTTTTCAGTATACCTTTTTGTTGATACAAATTAAACAACTTTTTTTTTCAAGTAAAGAAATTGATAGGGTGGGCACAAAATGGACACATGAGTTCCTATATTTGTTGCATATTACCTAGCAACATTTCAATCGCTAAAATTATATCATCTATTGTCTAATTTCTAGCTATAATAGGACCATTTTTAAAGGTACCAGGTAAAAATTTTATACTTGATGAATATTTTTTTAAAGTTTGGGTTGTTACTGGAGGATGTTTAAGCTTTCATTCCATATTTTATTTCTTTTCTTCTTAGTTAGATTTAAAAATTTAATCAAATAGTACATAACATAGCTAGAAATGTAGTAAGGACTACTGAAAGATATATATTTACTCCTAAGCCTAAGTTTTGGGTTGACTTGGTTGAGCAAAATGGTTTTTACTATTAATGGATGATGATTGTTGCTTTTAAAAAAAGTAAATATTGAAATGGATGTTATTATATTGACTTACATTATATAAACTAATACCGTACTATAAAGAAATATAACTAATTTTGTAGGTCCTCAAATAACAAACTAGAACTTAACCTGAAAGAATTATTTAATCTCATACAAATGAATAAATTAAATGACGTACATTTACTGTTTAAAATATAGTATTTGACAATTGATCAGGAGAATTGATTCTTTAATAAATAATGAGAGGTGATTGATGGTGACTACAATGAGATGCAACTAATATAAAGATAGAAACTTTGATGTCTTATAGTACAGGAGATCAAATTTTCTTTACGTTTGAGTACATAAAGATGAACTATTTTATTTCCAGCTTCTTATGTATTTCTTTTTGCTAATATAAAAGTTAAATAATTTTTTTTCGAGTAAAGAAATGGACAGGTTGTGCATGAAATGGACAAGTTGCTTCCTTTCTTTGATGTATATTTAGTTAGAAACATTTTGAATTTTAGAGACAACCTCTATCAACCGCTAAAATTGTGTCATTTATTGTCTAATTTTTAGTTTGATTTAAAAGTAACTTTCATTCAACATTTTCTTTCTCTTCTTCTTAATTGGATGTAAATGTGTAATCATATAGTATATAACATAGCCAGAGATGTAATAAGGACTTTTAAAAGATATATAGTTGTTCATGAGTCATAGTTTTTTGTTCACTTGTTTAAGAAGAATGGTTTTTATCTATAATTTTTTTTAAAAAGGAAAAAGTAAATGTTGTTTGGATATTATTGTACTGACTTACATTGTTTGCTGAGATACAATGCTTGAAAGAAATACAACTAAATTTATTATTTAAATTAAAAAAAATTAATTCCATAAAATTGAGCGAATCAAGTAACGTAAATTTACTATTTAAAATACAGTATTTAACGACATATAAGGAAAATTGATACTTCAATGAATAATGAGAGGTGATGGGTGATGACTGCAATGAGATGCAACTAACAAAGAGAGAAGTTTTGGTGTCTTGCAACAAAAGAGAATGAATTTTCTTTAGATTTTAGAACATAAAGATAAACTATTTTATTTCCGATTTCTTTTGTAGTTCTTTTTGTCACTATAAAAGTTAAATATTTTTTTTTTCAAATAAAGAAATGGATAGGTTGTGCATAAAATGGATAAGTGGCTTCCTCTATTTGCCACAAATTTACGTTGCGACACTTTTACTTTTTATGACAATATAAATTCGTTGGTAAAATTTTATCATCTATTGTCTAATTTTTAGCAGTAATTAACTATTTTCAATGGTGTCAATATAATGCCTTTTATCAGTTGAAGTAATTTATTGGGAGAAAAACCATCTTTGTTATTTATAAAATATTAAAATAGATTAAATTAAGCTTTTTTTTCTTTAAAAAAATAGTTTTTCTCATAAAACTGTTGGCAAGATTAATTAAAACTCGGAACACAAAATTAAAAATTATGCTGGTTCATTAATGCATACAATATTGATAACCTAAGTATTAATCACTAGATTATTAGTAATCTATTATAACTACTAAACTCATTATAATCTCCACTGCTTCAGTGAACACTATAGATTAAAAAAAAAAAAACAATCTCCTCCTCTCACCAAAACCATTTTTCTCTTCTCCAATCATTTCGAATAGGATGGATTGAAGCACACAGCTCCTTGACATGATCCACTTGATAGAACAAGATGTTTAATGCTTAATATCTTATCTATTTTTCACTTATCTGTTTAACGATCATGTATATCTATCAATATCGTTGATTGATTTGCATTCAATTTTTGTTAAAGAGTATGGTTGATCAGTTTTTTGGAATAGCATCTAAAATGAAAGGAGCACCTGATTACAGTCCTAATTATTTTGCTGATATGCTTTCCACCTTCATAGCTGAATCTGAACTCACCTTATCAGACATGGCTAAAGCTTTGTATGTTACACAATATATATCTCGATATAGATCTAAGTAGTTATTAACCACGTTTGATTAGTTAATGGATTTTAATTATTTAGTCTTCTTCTCTTCATTTGCAGGGACAAAGTATCTGATGTAGATTTTCCTAACATTTATGAACTTTGTTTCAAGATCAAAGGAGCCTCCTCAAGGTAGATAATTAATATTAATCATCACAACTCAAAACTCTTTAAGTTGGAGTATTTATGTACGTTATTATTGATCTTATAATACGTATTTAATAATAAAAATTCTCAAGTACAATTTTTGTTTGTAAAAATTTATATATTTTAATAGTTAAATGATATATCATGAGATGTGTAATCTGATTTGAACTCATACTCTTATAGATAAGGATAAAAGTACATAGATATCTTCCTAATAGATAAATAATTAATAATTTAATTAACCAAATATCTATTAGCTGAATATATATATTTGATTGGTATATGTGTATACTTAATTAATTAATTAATTAATTAATTAGTTTAATAGTTGATGCATTTCTTCTTTTATAAGAGATCATAAGTTCGAGTCAGATTATACTTTTGTGTGTGAAAGTTACTTGTATTGAATTGCAAGTAGTGTATATTCCATAATTAATCTCGAGTGAAACTATACTTTTGCGTGTATTCTTACTTGAAGGTTATTCGTATTGCGTTATGATTGATGTATATACTTAATCAATAGATTTACATAATTTTTATTTAAAAAATAATAAGCTTATTTTAATTGCACCCTGGTGCTTGTCAAATGACACTGAAATGTGAGGAATTCATCAACGTATCTGATGAAGAGAGTAAGGAAGGATAAGCTTTCATACATAACTGACGTCACAAATCAATTAGAATATCTCTTTATTGTTTTTTTTCTTAATTTTTTTTTAATTTCTTTTTTTTAAAAAAGGTGTGTAGCGACATTGGATGCAATCAAAAATGAATTCACATTGATGGAGGAAAAAACAAAAATCATTCTTAAGGTAATATTTTATTTTATGTATTTTGCAAAATTTTATTTTCATGTATATTTTTTTCTCTTATGGATTTTATGAAAATTTTAACTGTATTTAAATTTGTAGAATTATACAGTATGAGTTTTACTTAATTGAAAACCTATTTTGCTGACTGCATAATTATAGCTATTAACAATTATAATGAATTATAACAATATGGTAGTAGTTAAAACTTTTGTGTTTTATTTAACATTTACGAGTTTAAGTTTCACTAAAGACGTAAAGTTTACATTTTAATAAGAAGTAAAACTATTTTTTAAAAATATTAAACATTGTTGATTTTGATTTTAAAATCTTTATTATTATTATTATTATTATTATTGTTATTATTATTATTATTATTACTTCTTTTAACTGAATGGGGTATATATGTTGATGCAATTGGAAACAAGCACCACCCATTGCAAGCCCAAGCGCACTCCTTTAAATTAACACAAATTTGGGAGACTCATGGGTCCTTGTGTAGTGCTTCAGGCCTGCTTACCTAATTTGGGATAAACAATGCTAAGGTTCAAGGGTAGTTGAGGATAAGAAAACTTTTGGCTTCTAGAGTTATTTTGAGATACCTATGAGGTTACAAGATAGCTTTGCCAAAAGGTTGTGTAGGGTTTTAAAATTGTTCTCGTGTCCTAGACCTATCTTAAGACAACTATGACGTTTCCATGTATTACGTCTTAATAATGCTCTAAACCTGTAGTGCTACATCTAAATCTTAAGGTTTTAGTCTTTTTTTTTTTTTAATGTTACGTCGCACTAAGGGACAAGTTTTTTATCCTAAAATTTAATCTAGTATAGATTTTATTTTACTTAGTTATATGGCAAATTTTGTACCAAGTACAAATTTTATACTTTGTGAATATTTCTCTGAGTTTAGGTTATTACTTGAGGATGTTTAAGCTTTCATTCTGCATTTTCTTTCCTTTCTTCTTAGTTGGATTGAAAATTATTAGAAAAATAATACATTACTTAACTAGAGATGAGTAAGGACTTCTGAAAGATAGATAACTAACTATTCATGAACCTCCTCAGTTTTTGCTTTAGTTACTTGAGCATGATGTTTTTTATTGTTAATGAATAATGATTTTTCCTTAAAAAAATCATAGTTGATTCAGTACTAAAAACAAGTACTATTAAATTTATAGTTCAATCAAATAATAAAATAGAACCTAATTTGAATGAATTATTTAACTTTATAATAATAAGTGAATTAAATTATGTATATTTATTATTTAAAATATAGTATTTGATGACCACTTATGAGAATTCACGCTTTAGTGAATAATTAGAGGCAATTGATGGTGACTATAATGAAATGCAACCAACATAAAGATAAAAGCTTTGGTATTTGCAACAAAGTAGATCGCATTTTCTTTAGGTTTTAAGACAAAGTTGAACTTTTTTAAAAAAAATTTTGTTTGTACTTCGTCTTGTTGATACAATAGTTAAACAAGTTTTTTTTCCAAGTAAAGAAATAGAGAGGGTGGGCACGAAATGGACACATGAGTTCCTTTATTTGTCGCATATTACCTAGTAACATTTCAACTTTTGTGACAATCTGAATCAACCACTAAAATTATATCGTCTATAATCTAATTTCTACCTGTAATAGGACCCTTATTAAAGGTACTAGATATAAATTTTATACTTGATGAATATTTTTCTAAAGTTTTGGTTGTTATTTGAGGATGTTTAAGCTTTCATTCTATATTTTATTTCTTTTCCTCTTAGTTAGATTTAAAAGTTTAATCGAATAATATATAACTTACCTAGAAATGTAGTAAGGACTATTGAAAGATTTATATTTATTCATGAGCCTAAGTTTTTTGTTGACTTGCTTGAGCAAAATTGTAACGACCCACTTTCTTCGTGGAGAAATGAGTGTTACTCCACACATATAGCTTGATAAATTTACACAGCAATAAATAAAAACCTAATATTCTATCATCCCTATATGGAATTACAAGACATAAGGCTTACAAGATTCTTTACATAACATCGATATCATATAATTAACTGACTTTACAAAATAAACTCTGACTGTTACTAAAGATTCTTCAAAGTCTTCCTTTGATCTTGAACTTACTCTCGATCTGGACTAATCTGCATTAGGAGGTGTGAATTGGGGTGAACTTCACGGACTCAGTAAAGAAAAAGAGTAATGCCTAGAACAAAGACATGTACACACTCAATCACCAAATTTTTTAAATCAGTTCATTCAGTAAACATTCAGAATTTCTTATTTCAGTATCATAACTCAGGGCATAACAGTTCCATAAATAGCATAATTCAATATTCAGTATCATAATTTAAATAGTAAGCAGTTCAGTAGATATCAATTCAATATTTCAGTATCGTAAACTTCACTCATGACTTCCTATTAACTTATGTTTTATTAAAAATAGTTTCACTGTGCGATGTCGTTTCCGTCGGCATCAACAAAGGCAATAAGGATCTTCTCTACCACGTGAATATGTTACAGTTCAGTTCACAGTTTGTAGTACACAGTATACAGTTTACAGTTCTTATCGCTTCGCCATGTCTAGCTGAAGCCGTATCCACGGGTAGGGTTCACCACAGTCACATGCCAAAAGGCTACACACACACACACACCTGTGAAAGATCAGCCCTTTGTCTCTGTGTTTTCACATCGAGAATTCTTTGCAGATGAAGAGATGTCAAAGGGGCTTCTTACTTCCCAAACGGATCCTCCTACATCTATATATAAACGCTGGTTTATCAAGAATACGCAAGAAAAGCACTTCGAATTGTTGATTCATCGCCAGAGATGGCTTAGAACCAATAGTTCATTATCTAATGGATTTTTCCGTTCTAATACTCCATCTGAGAGTTATCAGTATTTATCAAATCTGTTCCTATCTAACAGAACGCTATTGGATCAAATGACAAAGACATTGTTGAGAAAAAGATGGCTTTTCCCGGATGAAATGAAAATTGGATTCATGTAACAGGAGAAAGGTTTCCCATTACTTAGCCGGAAAGATATGTGGCCATGAAATAGGGATTAAGTGGAACGGAAACCCTTGGTGATACTGGTTAAATGAATTTTTCGTCTTTTAAAGATTCTTATATTATTCTTTTACTGATTAGGTTTGCTACTAGATGACCTACTTAAACATGCACCTACTTACATATCATATATATTATGCATCAAGAAGCCTACATAATAAGCACAATACATACACCTTATATGCATAGCTATGGACTTAAATAAGTATATATATAAACACGCAATACATATAACATAAGTATACTTGTATGTTCACACAAGTCATATATGTATTCCATAAGCAGACACATACAAATTGTTCACTAATACGTACACTCGTTGCACAACCTACAATTATACATTTATATATATAGATATATATGTGTCACGCACATTTATAACTCGATAACTAGCATGCATAAAATCTGCATATACATACAAGTAACTATGAATACACAATTATACATCATACACAATATCAAGTAAGTTTCCAATCATATGTAATTGTGCACTTACGAATATGATGAGTTAACAGAATCTGTAGTAAAAAATGTGAACAGTTAGTAAAGTCTGTAAACAAGACATCTCAACAAAAAATAAGGTTCCATAAAAATATGGGGGCCTCTGAATGAGACTAACCCAATCCCTTAACTATAGTCGAATTGGATAAAAACATCAGAATCCTTATTGACTCGAGTCTACACTTTCCTTAAAATCTTCACTATCACTTGGTTAATTTCCTCGTTCACAAATACATAACATGTGTATTAAATGATGAGAGATTTTTAGAAACAAACCCAACAAAACTAGTTTTATCTTGGCATGCAATCCCGCTCACCGGAGTCACCACGTGTCACCACGCGTGTGCTCCCGATTCACCACGCGCCGCTAGTAGAGTGTCACCCACCACCTCATGCGCGGCCACTAGAACCTACATGCACTACTAGAACCAGTCACGAACTACTACCTTTGGGTTAGAGATTGCCACAGAACCATTCATGCATCCAACTCCAGCATGAATCTTGTGGAATCAGGTTGGGAACGCACCACAGATCACGAAGTCGCACCTGAGCGTCATGCGAGTTTCTTTCTCACACGGCACACTATTGCACTATTTATTTTTTTGCTTCTTATTTTCAGTGCATATGGACTAGTCTCTCAAATTCGACATTTAGTTCTGCGCAGCGGATGACCTTTTTTGCTGAACGTCGGTCTTCTTCTCCGACTTATTTTCTCTCTCTATATGCGACTCTCTTTCTCCTCACGCACAAGATCTCTCCTCTCCATGGTTCTCTCTCTCACTATTTTTATAGTCAGAGGAGGAGAGCACCATATAGCTTTCCTCCTCTTTCTTCGGTGGACGGAAGAGGCATACACGCCTCTTCTTCCTCTTCTTCTTCGGTGGCCAGAGGTGTACACGCCTTCAGTTGTCCTCATATTAATTTTCTTTTTCTGTCACCAAAACGATGTTGTTTTGATGCTCTCAAAACAACGTCATTTCACATGCCTGTATTTTTCCTTTCTTCATGTCAAAACGGTGTCGTTTTTGGGATTTCCCAAAACGATGCAGTTTTGGCTCTTCCTGATTCTAAGAAGTAGGTGGGCTAGGTTTGTTTCTCTTGGGCCAAGTTTTTACAAAAATGGCTTTTACTATTTATGGATGATGACATTTTCTTGAAAAAAAGTAAATGTTGTAATCCTTATTATTATATTGACTTACATTACATAAACTAATACCGTACTATAAAGAAATATGTCTAATTTTGTAGGTCAATAAAAGTATAAATGATTTATCTAAAAAATATTAAACCTTGATAAATTTATATTTAATTAAATTGTAAAATTTTAAAATAATTTTTAAGAAATAAAAATTAATTTTATGTAAAATTAGAATAAAAATTTTAAATTCAATCAATTTTTATTATTTTCTAATTCGTTTCATCTCGTAATTAAATGAAATAAGAATTTTCTTATCACCTTAATCAATAAACTGGAATTTACTTATATTTTCTTATGATTTGATAATTGATACAAACCCAATAAAAGTAACTATAGTTTTTTAACTTTTCTTATCGTTAGATCTTTTTAAGAACTACACACACAAACACAGATATATATATATGTGTGTGCGTGTGTTTAATAAATATAAAGGGCTATTGTAACTCGATGTAATGCTAAAACACTATAAAGTTTTCAGTAGAATTTATAATAAGAAGTGGATATGATGATGATGATTGTCATATCGTACATAAGAATCAGTAAATAGATATATATATATATGAGAAAAAAAATACATATTTTGGTTATGATAACTAAAAGTTGAAAAATAAAGGAAATAAAAATTATAATATTTTGTTTAGTTTAAATTTATAAATGAAAAATAATTATTAATATTAGTTATTAATATTATGATGAGTTAGCTACTGAGAATCAAAATAGAATTTTAAAAGAAAATTAATCATTTCCTCTTTCCTCTTTCGTGAAGAGTTCTTATGTGAAAAAAGATTTATTATTCATGAACGATAGCATAATTAATAAGAAAAATATTTTAGTATAAAATACAAGTCTATTTCTTCTTCTTTAATATTTATGTTAATAAATAATATAAGAAAAATGCTAATTCAGATTTTTTTGCTTATTATAATTATTCTAATTAAAAGAATCTAGTCTTTACAGAATATTATTTTCGTTTGGATATGTCATGACTCTTTAGGACAAAATGCAATTTCATTACTATCTCTCTACCAACGCAGTCATAAGCTAAATCTTTTGATTATATTGAATCAAATATTATAAACAAATCATCATTAATCCATATAATTACATCTAAAAATTGATAAATTTTACATTTTAATAAGATTCAAACTTGTTGTCTTCAAGAAAAATGTAAGAATCTTAACTGTTCAAACACTATGTTTATGATAATTTATGAAAATTCTTAAAAACTTCATTGTAGTGTGTGCTTAATTTTGATAAATAAACAATTGTCACAAACTTTAATGGGCGCATTTTTGGATCTTGATATCACAAACTTTAGTGGCTATTTTCTCTTTTGCAATGATATCATCCTATGTTTACCTTATAAATTGTTAGCTCCTCTACTCTATCCTATCTTATTGGTACATTTCTCTATTGCTCTCCCTTTTATCTCTTTTCTATCACTTTCACTTTTCCCCAAATTTTCTTGAAAGATTTCGAACTTTTACTTTTCTAGTTGTGGAAATTAATAAAATATATGATCTACAGCTAAGCTTATTGTATCATGCAATTAACATGTCAAAAATCTCTTTTCTATACTCACCTTATCTGATTGACCTAGTGCACACCTCAATCCTTATAATGTATCCTCAAACATCAATTCCTATTTGTATAAAAAGTAAATGTTTGAGATAAATTCTACTATCTTTTCTAGCAAGATACTTTTACGTGAAACTATTAAATGTTAATGATTCATCCCAACCAACAGCAACAAAATTTACAATTTTTTGAAACAATACCCTTTAGTTTGTAATTATCTCAGCAAAATAAGTTTAAGTTTCAAATCAAAAAATTAAAAATTAGGTCGAGATTTAGACCTACTGTAGTTCCCTCAACTAAGTGAATCTAATAATCATGAAATGTTTCTTTTGCCTAAAAACATAATAGGAACATTTAGATTTAACTCAATTTAATCATGACATCACCATCAACATAAAAATAAGTTAGAGTTTAAATTTGTTTTACATGAAAAAGGAATACTTAAAACAACCTACAGAGAATTTATTGGCATTGATTTTTAGAAGCTTTCATCCATCCTATCTGCCCAACAAAAGAAAACATAATTACTTTATAATATTGTTATTGAAAGCGATTAAAATAGATAAAATACTAACAATGAAAAATTAAATATTGAAATGAACTTTTATAAATTAAATAAAGGATAATAATTACTTTAGTTAAGTTACAGTAATTAAAAAAATATATAAATCTTATTTTATTCTTAATTAATTTAAAATTGAACTGAATTTGTTAAAAAAAAATTGTATTTGTTACAATAGCAAAATATTCGAGAGTAATGTTATTCATTTACTAGAACTATTCGAATTAAAAGATTAAGGAACTAAAAAAATAAATAAGACTCAAATTAAATAAGTTGTAAGAAGCAAGAGTACCTTAATTTAAAGGAGTGTGTTTGCGCTTGAGATGGGTGGTGCTACCTTCTAAATGCCTCACCAGACATACCCATTTCAGCGAATAATAATAATAATAATATTATTATTATTCTTCTTCTTTTAAAATTAAAATCTACAATGTTTAATAATTTTTAAAAAATAGTTTTATTTTTTATTAAGATATAAACTTTACATCTTTAGTGAAACTTAAACTCGTAAATAATAAATAAAAAACAAAAATTTTAGCTACTACCATATTGTTATAATTCATTATAATTGTTAATAGCTATAATTATGAGCCGAGAAAACAGATTTTCAATATATATGCAAATAAAGGAAGCCACTTGTCCATTTCATGCAAAATCTATTCATTTCTTTGGAAAGAAATTATTTAACTTTTATATTGGCAAAATAAATACATAAGAAGCTAGAAATAAAATAGTTCATCTTTATGTACTCAAACCTAAAGAAAATTTGATCTCTTCTATTATAAGACATCAAAGCTTCTATCTTTGTATTAGGTACATCTCATTACAGTCGCCATCGATCACCTCTCATTATTTATTAAAGCATCAGTTCTCTTGATCAATTGTCAAAACACTATATTTTTAACAGTAAATGCATGTCATTTGATTCATTCATTTGTATGAGATTAAATAATTCATTCAAGTTAAGTTCTACTTTGTTATTTAATTGACCTACAAAATTTGTCTTATTTCTTTCTAGTACGGTGTTACTTTATACAATGTAAGTCAATACAATAACAACGATTACATTTACATTTTTTTAAGAAAATGTCATCATCCATAAACAGTAAAAACAGTTTTGCTCAAGCAAGTCAACAAAAAACTTAGGCTCATGTAGAAATATACATCTTTCAATAGTCCTTACTACATTTCTAGCTAAGTTATGTTCTATTCGATTAAACTTTTAAGTTAAGAAGAAAAAAAAGAAAATACAGAATGAAAGCTTAAACATCCTTAAGTATAACTCAAAGTTTAGAAAAATATTCATCAATTATAAAATTTGTATATGGTACCTTTGATAAGGATTTTTGTCATGCCCTGATACTCGATATGAGGCACAATTCCTGCTCAAGCCATTTCATGCTGTGGGCCCATAAAATATATACATGCGTGGATAAAAAAATATAATACAACCTACCATCTCATGTGATATGTACAGTAACTATATATACAAAACATGAACTTAGAATTTAGAGTCTAACAAAATAAAATAAAACTCTTCAAACATATGCACAAAATATATAAAAACAAGAACTTTTTTACAGATTCTACTCGTCTGGCAATGATGCTAACTCTTTATTCTCTCTGAAAAATATCAGGACAAAATTTAATGTGTAACGACCTTGAAAATATCCGAAGGAAATAAATTATAAATTAAGTGCGGAAGCGTAGTAAATGTTCAAGGTTTACATTCCCTACACAATAACATAAAGAAAAAATTAAATATCTTAAAAAAATTGCAAGAAATAAGGAAATAAAAGGAAAATAAAGAAAAGTAGCATCTATTCGCAATCCTCTTGTGGTTCAAGCTCTGTAACTTGGTTCTCTTGATCTAAAATGGTTAAATAAGGAATGGGCTACACTAGTCCAATAAGGACATCACACTATATCATCGACAAAGAAATAAAGGTTGGTAGAAAATCAAAAACCACTAATGGAGCACTAAATTTAGCAAATTCATTTATCAATCATAAAACCATTTACCCTCCACTTATCGTAATGGAATTTAAAAAAATAACCTATACAGATAATAATATTATATAGATCATGATTTCATATATAATCAGCAACATAGCACATATATAATTATATATCCATCATCAATAAATCAAATAATAACTGTCACTCTTTTTACCAGCCTGCTGGCATCCATAGAGGTTCATAGGAACCCTTTCCTTTAACATTCTCCATTATAGGCTGTCCCCATACCCCGTCCGGTATGAGCGCCAAATTATAAAACCTCAATACCCTGTCTGGTATGAGGGTGAAGTAGGCCGTCCCATACCCCGTCCAGTATTTGTGCCAAATTATCAAGTCTCGATACCCCGTCTAGCATGAGACAACGTTCACAATAGGGTTCCCTACGTACCTAGTCTGTCCACCATCTCCCAGGATATCCAGTAAGGCTGCCGTTTCATCCATTCACTTAATCACACAATTTTTACCGTTAAACCTTCTTTTTTCCCAATTCAACCGTAAACACATAGAATAAACCATACATGCATTCAAAGCCATAAAATAAATTAATAAGATGCCATCATGTATATAAACTGTAAAAACAATCAACAAACAACAGTAGATAATTTTCGGTCCTGGCTCCATTAGTAATATGCAATTAATATGCGCATTTTCTAAATTCGCACAAAATACCAGATTATTATTTATTTATACTTTAATTCTATGATAGGGAATAGGGTAAGGGATCCTTACTCAATTTGATGCCCAAAAAGCTAAGCTGTTTGACTGCGCATCCAGGCGATTCTCAAGCTCCTTAAATTTTTCTTCGGAAATTAAAACGCGCTAATAGTACCTATAAATTTCCCAAATAAACCATAAATCAGTCCCAGGGACAACATGGCAAATTTCAAAATTTCGGCACAGCAGCTCTGCTGTGCTCTAGTGACGGTGCTACCACGCGCAGCGGTAGTCCACCTTGGGTTGGCTATTTTTGGCCGAATTTGCATCAATCCCTATGAGAAAACACATTAAGCGGCCTCGGTTGGTCGAAAAAAGTTAAAAAATTGAAACTTACCGACGGTGGTGAACTCCGATGAAGCGGCTCCTCAAGTTCACGGTACGGTTGGGTGTTTTCCTCCGATCAACCTGTAGAGAAGGACAGGGTTATCACAATAGTGGAAAAATTATACAGAACAGGAATCAGGAAGGGCCCCATCAGAGGCGTTTTGTGAAATTCCCCATGACAGTGCTGTCAGGCTTCGCCTATATTTTTCGACCAATTAGCCGGTCCTTTTGCTTCGATTTAGCCATGGGTGTGTCTAGATTTGAATTCTGAGCAAAAGAAGAAATTTTTACCCTTTTTGGCCATCAGAAAGGGCTCCGATGCGGCGGCAGGTGGCGGTGGTCTCCTTCCCGGCAGCCGACTCTTCTTCTCCGGCGAGGGGGTATGGTGGCTAGGGTTAGTGTTTGGTGTGGATAGGAGTTATTTATATCTATCTGCTTTCATATGGGCCGTCTATCGCATTTGATCTATACCGTCTGATCGTTATTAAATACGAAGTGAATCTAGGCTGTTCATCGTAATCCAATTTGGGCCATCCATCGCGATCAAATATGGGTCATCCGATCGCGTTCAAATCTGATCATCCAATCGTGTTTGGGGAGGGAATGCATCTGGGCCGTCCGTGCGCGCGGGAACGGATTTGTGTCATTTGATCATGGGCATGCGGATCGCCTGCGTGGCCTCCCGCGTAGAACCGTGTGAGCGTCCGCTGCCACGCAGGACATCCTGATTCATTGGGCCTGCTAATCAGGCATCTGATGTATCAAAACTTTTTTAAATTGTATTTTGACCCTTAGTTTTTAATTTTTCTTTCAAAAATACCCCCAGAACCCAAATTTTCACCCATTTTCCCCAAAATTGTTTTTAATTTCATCCTCCTTCAATTTTTACTTCATTTTTACTCTAAATTAAATTTAATAAAAATTAAAAAATTATATTTATTAATTTTAAATTACATTTCAATTTCATTTTACGGTGTTACAACTCTCCCTCCTAAAAAAAATTCTGTCCCTCAAATTTGTCTCTCTCACTCTCAATCAAACAACTGAGGATATTGGACTCTTAAGTCTGATTCTACCTCCCATGTAGCCTCTCTCGGTGTGTGATTCTGCCATATGGCCTTTACAAAGGAAATTTTCAGTAGGGAATTTTCAGTTGCAGAGTAATTTGCTCTTTCGATCCATAATGCTGACCGGTACTTCCTCGTAGGACAGATCTTCCTGGAGTGGAAGAGGCTCATGGTTCAAGACATGAGAGGGGTCTGGGTTGTATTTGCGTAGCATGGACACATGAAACACATTATGGGTCCTGAAAAGTTTTGGAGGTAATACCAATTCTATCTAATATTTCGAATGGTCTAATAAATCGGGGATTCAGTTTCTCCCTCTTGCCGAACCTATTGATTTCCTTAAAAAGAGTGACCTTAAAGAACACCTTATCGACTTTCTCAAATTCAAAATCTCTCCTCCGAGTGTCCGCAAAACTCTTCTGCCCACTCTGAGCCATCTGAATGTACTTCCTGATCTTAAATATTTTGGATGTAGTCTTCTCTACCAGATCTGGGCCGAACAACTTTTTATCACCCACTTCCTCCCAAAAAATTGGCGATCTGCATGGGCGCCCATATAACACCTCACACGGAGCCATGCCAATACTTTCTTAGTAGCTATTGTTGTAGGTGAACTCTATCAGGGGTTGATGGTCATCCCAATGGCCCCCGAAGTCAAGATCACAAGCTCAGAGCATATCCTTAAGTGTGCAGATTGTCCTTTCTGCTTGCCCATCGGTCTGAGGGTAGAATGTAGTACTAAGGGACAGTTTTATTCCCATGGCTTGCTGAAGGCTAGACAAAAATTGAGAAGTGAACCTGGGATCCCTATCGGACACTACTGTCACTGGCACTCCATATAATCTGGCAACTTCCTGGATATACATTCTTGTCAACTTATTCAAGAAATCAGTCATCCTGATGGCCAAGAAGTGGGAAGACTTAGTAAGCTGGTCAACAATCATGTCCTGAGCATGCCTTAGGTAATCCTATCACGAAGTCCATGGTAATATGTTCCCACTTCCACTCTGGGATTGGTAATGGCTGAAGTAGCCCACCTGGGCATTGATGCTCTACATTGACCTGCTGACATACCAAACACTTAGAAACAAAGTCAGCTATATCTCTTTTCATCCTGTTCCACCAAAATCTGGGTCGCATACTTTGGTACATCTTAGTACTTTCAGGATGCATGCAAAACTATGAGCTATGGATCCTCTGTCATAATGTCCTTTTTAACTCACTGTCACTTGGAACACACACCTTTTCCTAGAATCTGAGTAACCCATCAGCAGAGACTCGAAATTCTAAGTTAACTCCCTACTCTACATCTTTCTTGAGGACTACTAGGGTGGAATCGGCGAACTAAGCTTCCCTTATTCTCTAGATTAACTCAGGCTGAACAGTTAGGTGGCCAAACGTGTGACTCTCTTCAGATCCTGAAGCCATAATTGTTATGCGGCCCCTATCTACCTGCATTCTGAAACCATCAAATGGGCTAATGTACCTGTACTTTTCCTACTGAGTGCATTGGCTACCACGTTGCCCTTATCAGGGTGATACAAGATGTTGTAATCATAGTCTTTGAGAAGTTCTATCCACCTTCTCTTATGCATGTTGAGATCCTTTTGAGTGAATATGTGTTTTAAACTCTTGTGATCGGTATAGATTTGAAAGGTCTCCCTATACAAATAATGGCACCAAGTCTTCAAGGCGTGTGTGATTGTGGCAACTCTAAGTCATGGGTGGGATAGTTTTTCTCATCACTTTTCAACTGTTTGGACCCATAGGCTATGACCTTCCCATGCTGCATTAAAACACAACCCAAACCTAGGTAGGAGGCATCACTGTAAATTGTATATCCATCCGATCCACTCGACAAAGCCAACATAGGTACAGTAGTCAGTCGCTTCTTTAATTCTAAAAAACTTCTTTCACAGTCCCTGTCCCACTCAAACTTGACATTCTTCTTTGTGAGCTGAGTAAGAGGAGCAGCTAGACTAG
Source organism: Carica papaya (assembly GCF_054855325.1). NCBI lineage: Eukaryota > Viridiplantae > Streptophyta > Magnoliopsida > Brassicales > Caricaceae > Carica > Carica papaya. The sequence goes on from NC_142317.1 coordinate 19,630,367, forward strand.
AAAACCCTTCCACGAACTTGCAGTAATAACCTGCCATCCCCAAAAAGCTATGGATCTCCTTAACCAATGTCAATATTTCCAAGCCGAGCACTGCTTCCACCTTTTCAATGTTCACTGACAATCTATCCTCCGATATGATGTGTCCCAAGAAGGTAGACTGCTCAAGCCAGAACCCACACTTACTCAATTTTGCATACAGTTTCTTTTCTCTAAGAACCTGCAAAACTTGAGTCAGATAGTGAGTGTGTTCCTCTCTGTATTTTGAATAAACCAAGATGTCATCGATGAACACAATAACAAACTGATTTAGAAATTGTCTAAAAACCTTATTCATCACGTCCATGAAGATGGTTGAAGTGTTTGTTAGTCCAAATGGCATGACCAGGAACTCATAGTGTCCGTACCTGGTTCAAAATGCTGTTTTAGGGATGTCTTCTGCCCTGATTTTTACTTGATGGTAACCTGAACATAGGTCTATTTTTGAGAAGACCTGGGCACCCTGCAACTAGTCAACAAGGTTATCAATCCTGGAGAGGGGATACTTATTCTTGATCGTGACTCTGTTTAGACTCTGTAAACAATACATAACCTCAACGTCCCATCTTCCTTTCTTGCAAATGTGACTCCGGCACCCCAAGGAGACACACCATGTCAGATGAACCCACTGTCCTGTAATTCTGTGATCTTTTTCCTCAGTTTCACCATCTCAACACGGCTCATACGGTAAGGAGCAACTGAAATCGGTTGGGTGCCTAGCTAAAGGTCTATGGTGAATTCGACTTCTCTATCCACTAGTAGTCCATGTAGTTCATCTGGAAACACATCTGGAAAGTCTCGGACTACCAGAATCTCTTGAATACAAATCTCTTTCTTGGGTTTGCCTAGTTAGAGAAAACAGCAAGGTTAAAGTACTTGATAATAATAAAATTTTCCATGAGGGAACAAATGCTAATTTTATTAATTTATAAATGGCTCCTCATTAAGAGGATTGAATGCAACCTTCTTTCTAAAATAATCTACAGTAGTGTAATACGCCGCTAGAGAGTTCATTCTTAAAATTACATCAAAGTCCTCCATGTCTAATTCTATTAGATCCACACTCAATTTCCTATCTATTATATCTATGACACAGGCTCTGTATACAGCTTCTCCCAATAGTGTCATACTCCCAACAGTAGACACAAACAACACAGAATCAAGTTTATCAGGTAATACATTAAATTTTGATGCAAAAATAGATAAAACAAATGAATGCAATGCACCAGTATAAATCAAAATATAAGCAAGATAGTTACAGATAGTGTACATACCCTGTACCATGTCTGGGTTGGCTTCTACATCCTGCTGGTTGAGATTGTAAGCCCTACCCTAGATAGGTGGTCTAGCCTGATTCTGATTCCTCGAGCACTCCCTCATATAATGTTGGGCACTACCACATATGCGAAAAGTGTTGTTGAGGCGATAGTAGGGTCGGTCCCCATGATCCCTGCCACAATGCTGACAGATCTTACCCCGTCCTGCCACTAGAGCCTGAGGGGAAGCATGAATCATCGGTTTGGGACTCTTGTTCTGTTGAACAGGTGCAGTAGGTGCTGGTCTGCGGGGTGGAGCTGAGGTTCCCTGCTGCTTGAGAAAAGGTACGAAGGCTCCTCTCTACTAACTGTGCCTTGGCCAGAACAGCCAAATAAGTACTGAACTCAAGCATAAACAATTGCTGTCTGATCTCTGGACGGAGACCTCACTCGAACCTTCTAGCCTTCTTGCCTTCATCCAACAATGTCTCAGGGGAATATCGGCCCAACTCTAGGAACTTACGAGCATATTCTGATATAGTCATGTTCCCCTGAACCAACTGTACAAACTCCATCTCCTTCAGATGTCGGAGATGCTTTGGAAGGTATTCTGCATGAAAGGCCGGCAGGAACTGTTTCCAAGTAATTGGAACAGGTAGGGTGGTCTGTTTGACTTTCCATCAAGTGGATCATGTCGAGTAGCTGTGTGCATCGATCCTCCTATTTTAAATTATTCATAAGAGCTATATCAACCCATAACTCCATAGGGAGTCGGGGTGCCGTAAGAACTTATATTCCCAACATGAAAAATACAATAAACTTCTATCTCCAAATAAAAATAAGTACGTCCAAGCGTAGTGTTCACATCCAATTCCAGTGAGGGTTAACCATTGCATGTATCTACAATCAAGAAAACATCTAATTAAACTGTGTGTAATTCTTCCTTTCCTACACGTGCATCACAGAGAACACTGTCTTTGCTCACCTAGATGAGCTCCTAGAGTATGTTTGTTCCGTTTTTAATCCCATTCCTACTTCCAAACAACATCACTTTCACCCTCACAAAGAACACTGTCTCTACTCACCTAGATTTGCCTCCAAGAAATTTATATTTATTTTGTTTTTAATCCCTTTCCAGTTCATTTCCCTGTCTTTACTCACTAATACCACCATTTTCCAAATAGATATCAAGAGAACTAAATACAAAAGATAACAAAATAATAATTTTCAAACAGACATCAGATCTAGACAACTATTTCCCTATTTTTTTTTTATTTCCTATCCCTCTCCCATTCTCATCCTTTCAATTTTCCTCCTATGTTTCTAGTGTATCTCGTCTGTCCTCTCCTCATAGCTATCCACATGATAATTCCATCATTTCATCTGATCTGTTTATCCTCATATCTCACTCTCCATTTTTTTTTATTTTTACTCTTGGTTCTAATATGATTTCAAGAAAATGTCCCTATTCCCATATCAACTCATTTCTTTCCAAAAAATATCTCAAAGAATTTAGAAGATAAATTCTACTCAAGTGGTGAGAGTCAAATTTCACTTACCTTTGTTCTGAGTGACAGTGTTAATCTAACTGATGGATTCCTCCTTTGTTTTGCTCCTGATTCCACCACTAGCTGATTAATCTGATTGAAGAAATCACACAAAATCTTCCTTTCAGTTCACCCTCGCTGCGAATTTTCTTCCTCTCCCTCTTCCCCTGTAACCGACGTTCTCTTTTAAAATGAAGGAGGAACCATCAGAATCGTAGAGGATGGCAACGAAACCCCTAAATTAAATCGAGGTTGCAAAAATTTTTTTTGATAATTGAGGCATAATCAATATTTTTACTTTTAATAATTAAGGTAGAAATTAATAAAATCTTCTTAAATATATTTATATATTTACTTTTTGAAAACAAGATTTTTATCTCTTTAATTGCTTAAGTAATATGTAACACCCAAATTATTATTTTTATTTTTGTATTTGAATTTTTTATATATTTAATTTATAAGATTTTAATTTAATTTAATTTAATTTAATGAAAATAAAAATAACAATAATGAGAAAATAGGGTAAAATTATTTTTTGGATTTAAGTGAAATTGATTTTGGGAAAAAGGGGTGAAAATTTGGATTCTGGGGGTGTTTTTGAAAAGAAAATCGGAAACCGGGAGTCAAAACACAATTTGAAAAAGTTGTGCCACGTCAGCAGCCCCGGCCAACCAGGACACTCTGCGTGGCAAGGAAACGCTGACACGAGACGGGCCACGTGGGCGATCCGCGTACGCGCGATAGGACGGTCCAGATCCGTTCCCGCACGCATGGACGGCCCAGATCGCATCGCGATGGACGGTCCATATTTAATCCCAAATAAATCGCAATCGGACAGTCCAGATTTAATCTTGATGGACGGTTGAGATTAAAAGGAGAAGGGTATAAATAACCCCACCCACACCCGACAACAAAACCCTAGCCGCCAGTGCCTCGTCGGAGAAGAAGAACCAGACGCTGGAGGAGCCGACCGCCGCCACTCACCGCCGCATCGGGGAATTTTTCGACCGCTAGTCGAGGTAAATTTTCTTCCCCTGTCTCGTTTTTCGATGCTGAATCCGCCTATAGCCAAACCACCGGCCAATCGGCTGGAAAACCCTGCTGAAGTCCCGCAGCGCCGCTGCGCCGATGCAATTTTTATACTACTGTGATCACCGTTCTTTTCTCTATAGGTTGACCGAAGCAAAACATCAAAACGCGACTCACGCTGGAGAAGCCGCCGCACCCGAGAGCACCGCCACCGGTAAGTTTCGATTTTTCATAATTTTTTGGCCCACCGAGGGCCCTAGGGTTTTTTTATCACAGGGACCAATGCAAGTTTGGCCGAATTCGGCCGAAAACTGCCAACCCGAGGCAGATCGCCGCCGCAGACTGTAGCGCTGTCGCCGGAGCATGGCGGAGCCGCCGTGTCGGAATTCCAATTTTGGCCAAAAGAGGCCCTAGGTCTGATTTGGGATTTTTTGGGACACGTGCAGGTACCGGTAGTGCGTTTCAGTTTCCCGGAAAAAATTCAAGAAATTTAGGGATAGCCCGTAGGCGCACCGTAGAGGCGATTTCAGACCTCGAAGCAAGTAAGGATCTCTCATCCTACCTCCTATCATGGCATTAAAGCTTAATAAATAATTAAACGGTATTTTGTGACTTTATAGATGTATAATTGATTGAGGTTGCCAATGGAGCCTGAATCTGATACATTGTTGGTCAGTTGTTGTTTGATCTATTTTTCAGTATTAAATACAGTATGATGTTTGATGTATTTATTTTATGGTCTCGTATGGATAAATCATGTTTTCTTTTATTATGGTTGGTATTCTGATTAACCTGATACTGTGTTGTCTTGTTTGGTGTCAATCACTAGTTTACATGTTGTGTATGATTGAATGATTGAGACCAAGAAAAAGGGCAAAAAGGTTATGTGAATTGATAAATAGATAATGTGGACAGCCTGACTAGATATCCTGAGAGATGGTGGACGGACTGGGTCCATAGGGAACCCTACTGGGAACGTGGTCTCTTATACCGGACGGGGTATGGAGACCTTATGTGTTTTGGCGCCCATACCGGACGGGGTATGGGGACAGCCCTGGAATCAGGTTATTAATGTTAATGGTTCACCTGCAGCGATGACCCCCTATGGATCCCCATGGATACTAGTAGGCTGGTAAAAGAGGAAATTTATTGTTTGATTATTAAGCAAAGTAGGACATGTGTTTTATTACAAACTGTATATGATTTTATGATGATTATCGTGATTTTGTTTTTATAGGTTATTTTCATGAATCTCACCGAGATAAGTGGACAGTAAAGGTTTTTATGTTAATAAATGAGATTGTTATAAATTATGCCCCATTGGTCGTTTTTATTTTCTGCCAACCTTTACTTCTGTGGCAGTGAGATAGTGTGATATCTTTACTGGGATAGTGTAGCTCATTCCTTACTTAACCATTTCAGATCAGGAAGACGTAGTTCCCGAGTCCGTTCTGCAGGAAGACGGCGAGTTAGACGCCTAAAGACCTTATAGCTCTATTTATAGTTTTTATTTCGAGTATCTCTTTTAATTAGCTTATTCTTTCATATTTTGAGTACGTTTTTAGTTTTTATTTCCGTTCTGCACGCGTGTGTGCGTGTGTGTATAGATAATCTATGTGCATATATGATGATACTAATTGCACTGAATATCATAATAATAAATTAATAATTCGTATAATTATGTAATATATTTTTATAGATACAGATAATTAATGTTGTTGTACGTACATATCGGGCAACAACTTCGTTGAAGCATTTATTTGGCTGCCTTTGACGGAGGACGTGAATATCGTCGTCGGGATAGAACTCAGTGAGTAAATATAATACTCGGGCCTAAAATTTGGTCCGGGATTAATTTTAAAGTTTAAAAAAATGTATAAAAATATAATTTTCAAATTTATAACTTTTTGTTTAATGTAAAATTAGGAAAAAATTGGTTGACGATGAAATTGAAAATAATTTTGGGAAAAAGGGATGAAAATTTGAGTTTGAATGATATTTTTGAAAGAAAAATAAAAAATTAGGGGTCAAAACGTAATTAAAAAAATTACATCATGTAGAATTGCCCAGTTAGCAGCACTAATGAACTGGAGTGTGCTGCAAGGCAAGGCATACTGACTCACTGCCACGCAGGAGGCCACACTGGCAATCCGCGTGCCTGCAATCTGATTTCAAGAAAATGTCCCTATTTCTATATTAACTCATTTCTTCCCAAAAATATCTCGAAGAAATTAGAAGATAAATTATAGTCAAGCGGTGAGAGTCAAATTTCACTTGTCTTTGTTCTCAGAGACAACGTTAATCTAATTGACGGATTCCTCCCTTATTTCGCTACCGATTCCAATGCTAGCTGATTAATTTGATTGAAGAAATCACACAAAAACTTCCTCTTGGTTTACCTTAGCTGCAAATTTTCTTCCCCTCCCTCTTCCCTTGTAGCCCGATGTCCTCTTTTAAAGTGAAGGAGGAACCATTAAAACTGTTGAGAATGACAATAAAATCCCTAAATTAAATAGAGATTACAAAATATTTTTTGACAATTGAGGCATAATCAATATTTTTACGTTCAATAATTAAGGTAGGAACTAATAATATCTTCTTAAATATAATTATATATTTATATATTTACTTTTTGAAAAGAAGATTTTTATCTCTTTAATTGCTTAAGTAGTAATCAAATTTTTAAATTTTAAAGACTAATGAAGAAAAGAAAACTCTAAACTTTGAGTTCTAATAAGCATTCAATTCTCTAAATTTAATTATTCTTTACGTCTAATCTTACAATAATTTTTTATAGATAACATAATGAAATAAGGTTAAAACTCTAAAATATTTGATTACATAAGTTCAAAATAATGAAAATAAGATTTCTATCTATTTAATGTTTAAATTTTAAAGACTAAGGTAGAAAGAAATCTCTAAATTTTGACTCTTAGTAAGTATTGAATTCTCTATATTTAGATATTTTTTAAGTATAATCTTCTAATAATTCTTTTAAAGATTACATACCTTAGAATGAAAAATAATGTTAAAGCTCTAAAATATTTGATTACATAAGTTTAAAAATAGATTATGACACTTTTATTTCTTTTTCTTTCTTGATGCTTTTGGCTTTTCTTTCAATCCTTCTTTAATGCTATGATTTAAATTTATGATGCAATATTTAGATACAAAACAATAAGATATTTTTTTTTTATAAAATTAGCTCTATTAATTTTTTCACCATAATATAATTTCTTCATATTCTTATCCTCACATTTGTTATTGTGTTATGATGTGATCAATTTTAGGTGATCTAGAAATATAAGAAGAGTTAGAAAATAATTAGGAGAAAGAAGAGGAAAAACATAAGGAAATGAAATAGGAAAACAAGAATTAACTGGAGGCATTATAGAGGTATGTTCTCTTTTTTTTTCCTAATGCATAACACACAATTAGGTAGTAATTATAAAGTAGCTTTATTGCATGGAGTCATATTCTTTCAATGATTCCTAATTTTCAGATTGTGAACTAACTCATATCACATATTTGACTTTCAATGAAATTACCACTTTACCCTAAATAATAGAAAAACATAAAAGTACAAATTAAATTAAATACGTCCAAAAGTATATACGTGTACTTACATTAAGCGGCATTAAATCTATCTTGTTCATTTGATTCAATATTTACTTTTTGTATAATTATTAGTAATCCTTTACATGTTGAATTAGGTACATATTCATTAATTTTATTTTTGAACCACTTATATTTTTTGCTTGAATTCATTGAATGAAATTTTATTTCATAATCCTTCATATATAGGAAGATCAATTAGAATTCAGTTCTCAAAAAACATAAATAAGAGAGTTTAAATATTAAAATTGTGATATATTGTTAAATTATAAAATATTGGAGAAATGTAGCAATTAAATTTCTTAAGAAAATGATGAAGCTTGTTTAGAAATTAAAGCAAATGGGACAATTAAATACATATACAAATCTTTTATTTTCTGATACTATACTATACTGTATCTATTTTTACAATATAGTTTCTCAATGAGTAGTGTAGTTTAACCCACAACCTAAATATTTCTATGTAATTTCTTCATTTACAAATTAAAAATGTATACATATATATGAGGTTAATTTCTATTGTTGTTGGAAATATTTTTATTTTTGATATTTTTTGTGGTACAGTTTGAGAGAAGGATTATTGCTAATGCTAAAACTAGATAAAGCAAAAGTTGTTGAATGCTATATATTTAGTTTCCTTTATGAGCTGATGCTAAGAACTAAAAACTTACAAGTCTGTAGTAATGCAAAAATATGTAATGAATAAAAATATGAGTTTGCAAGAAATATCTTATCATCACTCTCTAATCACTCTCTTAGACAATGCTTTACATACAAATTGAATTTTTTCAACTGATTTGGAATTAACCGAGGAAATGTATTAAAAAGTTCTATTGTCGAACATTAATTTAGATGGCATGGTGATGATTTATGAGACAGAAAAATACCATAACCAATCCAAAATGATTTACAAGATACAGAAATTGTCATAATCAAAGAATGGAGTTAAAATAATGTAAAGGTATTCTCGATTTATAGTGAACTATTTAAAAGAATGCCTTTCATTCCTATGGTACTATGTATGTGATCTAAAGTCTGTAAATAGGAATCAATTTGTTTAATCTCCAATCCAGGAAGATGTTTCAAGCTAATGCTAATCTTAAATAAACATATCATCTTTACATTAAGATCTTGTGATACTTGAATCACTTCTTAAAAGCTTTAACCCCTAAATAAAATTAAAAATAAACCATTGTTATCATCACCATTATACATTTAAGTTGTTCAGATAGGTAAGTTGAGCCATAAATTTAAGTTACTTATCCTTGTGTGAAAGCAGCTTCAGAATTTTACATTATGTAAGTCTTTTAGGAGTTCTTTCAACCATGCTTTCTCTATGGGTTAGCATTTATCATGCAAGAGAAGGCATTGAGAAGCTCAGAATCCTCTTCAGTTATCAGAATTTTTGTTGCACTTGGGTTTGCAAGTAGAAGCCTAGCCATAAGGTATCAGGAAATTAACCATGTCTAGAATAACCGTGCTTGCTTCCTAATGAACCTTCCTCTTTTCATGTCATAGTATTAAGGCCACCTGTCTCTTAATATGCATCATTCAGCAACTTAAACAACTCTTGAAGCAATTTATGGTCTTTTCCTCTTTATAGCTGCAATAGTAAGCTATAAAAAGTCCATTTTTAAAATCCTAAACCGCACTGCCAACGTTATTTCATTATTGCTTTATTTTATAAAACATCAACAAGGTGCCATAACCTATTGGATTCAAGCATGACAACTCAGGAAACTTCTGTTATGAACACATAAATAAAGCAGAAATTTATGTCTTCATTGAAGACATGCTGTTGTTTAAATAATACATTGTTGAATGATAATAAAGCTAGAAAGCAGGATGAGATATGTGCAGAATGGGCAAGATAAATGTGCTGAAGTTATTGAGATAAAGATGAAGTCTTGAGGAGATAGACAATTTGGAGGAGGTAGCAGATGAGTGTGCTGGAGAGGGAATAACATATGAGGGTGATTTGGAGATGATTTCATATCGATATCTTTAACACCCCCAAGCAAGCCCATCCTTCCAAGATTATAGGCAAAGTTTATCTCTAATGAATAAAAAATGATCCCGAAGGAGAGGCTTGGTGAAAACATCTGCGATTTGATCTTTAGTTGTCAGAAAATGAATAAGAAGATTGTCGTTTGCTACCTGTTCTTAGACAAAATGGTATTCAAGTTCAATGTAGTTAGTGCATAAAGAATAGGATTTGTATATAACACCAATAATGTAACAACATAAGGTTGATTTATTAGGGGAAGGAAATCCAAGTTCACGCATCAGACTCTGAAGCCACAGGAGCTCAGAAGTGGCATTAATAATAGTTTTATATTTGCTTTCAGTGGAAGGACGAGTTATTATCGGTTGTTTCTTTGTAACACAAGATATAAGATTTTTTCCAAGATAAATTGCATATCCACAGGTAGAACATCAATCATCCAGGCACCCACCCCAATCACTGTCATTGAAGTAGTGGAAATCAAGGGATGTTTCACGAGAGTGAAGTAAACCAAGGGAGGCTGTGTACTTGAGATATCGCAAGACTCATTTAATGGCTTTCCAGTGTATATATGTTGGAGAATGCATAAACTAGCATAATTTATTAATTGAGTAGCTAATTTCTGGCCCGGTGATGGTTGCATACTACAGGGCCCCATCTACCTGACGATACATAGAGCCATCCAAAAGTATAGTACCCTTAGATTAAGATAATATAAGAGAACCAGTCATTAGTGTTGGACATGGTTTTTCATGTTCAAGGTCTGTTCTTAAGAGGAGATCATGTATATATTTTGTTTGAGTGAGGAGTAGGCCATTATGCTTATAGTTAACTTCAATACCTAATAAGTAATATAGTCGTCCAAGATCGCGTACAGGAAATTCAGACTTGAAGGATGTAATGATTCAAAAAATGAGATTAGAATTGTTGTCGGTGATAACTAAGTCATTAACATATGCTAGGAGAAAGAGTTTATTAGTGCTATGATGATAGATGAACAATGACATATCAGCCTTGGAGACATAAAAGCCAACCGAGATTAATAAATAACTCAGCCTGGTAAACCATGCCCGTGGGGCTTGCTTCAAATCATAGAGTGACTTCTGTAATTTACAAACATAAAAAGGATGAGTAGTAGTCTTAAAACCCAAAGGTTGCTGGATATAAATTTCATCTTCTAAGATACCATGGAGAAAGAAATTTGAGACATTCAGTTGTTGAATGTCCCATTTGAGAGCAAAGGCAAGAGATAACAGAACTCTGATGGTGGAAGCTTGTACAACAGGACTGAATGTGTCCTTGTAGTCAAGGCTATATTGTTGGGAGAAGCCTTGGGCGACCAACCAAGCCTTGTAGCAATCAATACTGCCATCAGATTTTCTTTTAATGCGAAACCCCATTTCCTTCCAATGATATATTTGTTGGCGAGTCTGGGTACCAGTGACCAAGTGTTGATAGACTGCAATACATCAAACTTAGACTTCATGGCAACTTTTCATTCTATGTAATGAGAGGCCTATTTATAAGTTGGAGGCTCAATCTAAAGATAATTTAGTTTAGGAGAGTGTTTGGCAAGGTAGGCGATATGTTTACGAGTCATGGTAGAAGGGCGAAGTGTCATGGGGTGGGGGGTGCTGGGGAGATGTAGGGGGATTTGTATTTAAATTGTATTGGGTTAGATCAACTATAAGGGGGATGAGAGGCATGGTAGTTAGTGAGGTGGAGGAATGAATCGGGGAGTGGATGTCTAGTTGGTGAGGAATGTTTGGGGCAGAGGTCAGAGGGAATGGAGACATATGGGTGGTAAGTGCAAGGGAGTTATGTGTGTGAACTGTTAACCAAGGAGAGGAAGCATTTATAGCACCTAGGGAGGTGGAAGGAATAAAGGATGAAGAGATTTTGAATGGAAAGATTAATTCATTAAATTTAACATGGTGACATATATATAAAGGATCGGATGGAGGATCAAAACAATGGAAACTAGAATGGGAGGTGGAATTGTCTAAGTAACCACAAGGACTGGACCTATATGAAAACTTATGATGATTATATGGTCTGAAGAGAGAAAAGATGAGACACTTAAAGATTTTTAAGTTTTGGTAAAGAGGAGCAGAACCAAAAAGCTTGGTGAATGGGCTGGAATCGTCTAACACATTAGTAGGTAGTATGTTTATTAAGGAGACTGCAGTCTCAAATGCAAATTGCTAGAACCAAAAAGGAACATTTGAATGACCAAGGAGGGTGAGACCAATATCAGTAATATGACGAATTTTTCTTTCTGATAAACCTTTTTATTCATGCATGAGGATAAGCTAAATGATGAGTGATTCCCTTTATTTTATAGAATTGATTTACTTTTTGATATTCACCCCCAAAGTTTGACTGTAGTTATTGAATTTTGGAACTGAATTGACGTTCAACATCGGCATTGAACTCAAGAAATTTTGATAAAAACTCACTTTTATTTTTTAAAAAGTACACCCACGTATAATGTGTAATCATCAAGGAAAATGACAAATACCTATGACGACCTTGGCTTGAAAGAGATGGTGGTGGACCCCATACATCGGAGTGGATTAACTCAAACGGCACAAGGCTCTTGTGGATAATAGAATGTAAAGTTAAACGAGATATTTTCCTAAAGGGCAAGACTGACAAGAGTTGGAATTGAAGAAGCGAGAACTGGGCAACTTGTGAGACTTGAGAATGGAGGAGACAATATTGTGATGAGGATGACCAAGCCGGGAGTGCTAATAAATGAAGGTGGAAGTGGTGCTAGCATGTGTTTGCTTCCTTGGTGGTTGCAGTTCATAGATACCACTATTACTGGGTCTGTGGAGAAGAGTTTTCTTGGTTACTTAATCCTTAACAAGAAAACAAGAGGGTGAAAACTCAAAAAAATAATTATTATCATGTGTAAATTTGTGAATTAACAGTATAGGTTGTGTAATTTTGGGCACATAGAGAACATTTTTTGAGGTAAAAGGTATAGGAAAAAAAGTAATAAGTAGCTAAACTAGAGTGAGTGATTTGCATACCTTGGCCATTACCAACTTTGAGCTGATCATCACCATATAATTGTTGGTAATACGGAGGGAAGCAATGTCCGGAGTTATATGGTGAGAGGCTGTTGTGTCTGGATTCCATGACAGATACTGAGCACCTTGGTATGGTTGGGGATTGTGATGGGGAATGCTTGAGATTAATCCAGGATTACCGTAAGTGTAATGGGCTTGTGCCTGAGCAGGATGCATGGATGATACCTTTTTCGACATATATTAGCGGTGTAATTTAGGTAGTTGCAAATCTGGCATGGTCCCCTACATTTGGATTGAGCAGACTTGTTGTATTGAAGGATGATTGAGATGGTTCTTTGTCAACTTTGTAAGAGCTGGTGGTGTGAACAATATTAGCAATCGGTGCATCCTGAGTGCTTTATATTAGAATTTTGTGAGCAAGTAGCTGCCCATGAAGCTCATGGAATGATATTGGTTCAGTTTTATATTATGTGCAGTGATTATTCGATGAAATTCTTGACCTATATTGCGATAAATAATCGAGTTAAACTCTGTAGAAAAAAGTTGAAGACCAGTGGATTCAAGTTCATCAGCTAAGGCCTTAGCTTTGTAGAGAAACTGTGAAATTAATAGGTCATTCCACTTTAGGTCCTACAGCTCAATATGTAATTGAAGTTGGCGGTTCTGAGATATAGAGCCAAATGCAGTTGCTAAGGCATTCCAGATAGAGAATGAGGAAGTGAGACCAATAATGTATGGAAAAATTTCCTCTGATACGGAAGATAGAAGCCATGGAAGGAGCATTTGATCTTTCTGAAACCATGTGAGATACGCAAGATTGGCAGTGGTGGTGGGAGGTTAACCAATCACTAGCAATTCGGTCAATGTCGATTCACTGCCATCAACAAAGCCTTTGAGATTTTAAAATTTTAAGATAGACATGAATTGAGTTTTCCATGCTAGATAATTTTTGGGATTTAATTTGATAGAGAAGGAATGGTGCGTGGTTATGGGATTACTGTTTGAGGAAGCATAGATGAGAGAGATTTGATTGAAAGAAGCCATTGTTTTTCTTTGTTCTATGATGGCTCTGATACCATGTTATGAACCAATAAATAAAGCAAAAAATTATGTTCACGTTGAAGATATGTTGTTGTTTAAATAATACATTGTTGAATGATAATGAAGCTAGAAAAATAGGATGAGATATGTGCAGAATAGACAAGATAAATATGCTAGAGTTTTTGAGATAAAGATGAAGTCTTGAGGAGATAGACAATCTGGAGGAGGCAGTAGACGAGTATGCTGGAGAGGAAATAGCAGATGAGGGTGATCTGGAGATGATTTCGGATGGATATCTTTAACAACTTCTACCAAATATAACTTATACAAAGGGTTCTTCAGAGCAATGAGCAAAACATTATCAACAAAGAGAATATTTAAGCATAACAAACTAACCTGCCATAGCAGAGTTGGCCAAGAACCACCATTGTCATAAGACCAAGGCCCGCATCAAAAGGAAATGTAGTGAGAAATGTTGCAGATAATGAAGAAATATATCATAAATAAATAATATAAAAGTAGATATCTTACGTGTTCTTAGGATCACTACCAGTGATTATTTGCCACTTCTGACCTTCAAGAGCAGGATAACATATCTTGAATGGCATGTCTGCTACTAAATCTACCCATTTTGCTTTAATAAGATCAAGTATGGCATGTGACTAATCAACTGTTGCTAGATTGCTTACAACAGACCACATGTTTCCTAGAGAAAAAAATTGAAAGTCCATGTGTTGTTTGTAATTTTCCAATTAGATAACCTCCTTTATTAAGGATCCATTCCACCAATCAAGGAGAAATTTGATATGGGTAAATGTTGAACTTATTAACTGCATCATTTGAGTACTCCTCAGCCTTGTAATGATAAATATCATTCATTTTTCGCAAATCAATTTAATAATACTCCCTAATGTGGAATAAAAGAGCAAGTACGCGATTATTCAGTGCTCGGATAAGATCAGCTAATCCATCTTCTGGAGCAAGCATTGCACATGCACAGAGTAAAGCAGAATAAAATAGTGCCTGCAAGAAAGAAAAATAAGGATTAACTGGAGATGCCATAAGAAAAGAAGGTAAACAAATAAGGTCTCTTAGTTACCAACTTATAAATTTAAATAATAACTTATTCATGTAGGTTACTGAGTCATATCATAATCTACTATTTCCATCAACATGTTACAAACATACTTAATGCACAAACCAGATCTCCATGGTGTTAAACATATAAGCTATGAACTATCTCGAAAAATATAAGCTATAAACTATACAATCTCCATCAGTTTGGGGAGTTGCACCATTCATAAGCAACTAAAAATACAATGAGTAACAATTTTAATAGTTAAACATTTTTTGAATTGACTGGACTAGAATCATATACTTGTTACACCTATTAGAAACTCACTTGACAAGCACCAAGATATGATATCAATTTAACTCAAGCTTGTCAAGTACTTAATCCAAGCTTTATTTTCAAACTTCCGTTATCGTTTCCCAAATTGATTTAATTTTATAATTTCACTTCCAGCATAGTTGCTGCAATAAGCCCCTATTACACCATGTGCAGAATTATTCTGTACACCACTCTTTTGCTACAAAAGTTGCAAGCTCTAAAAATTCAAAAACTGAATACCAAATGTCCATTACCATTTCAAATGAAGCATAAAGGCAATCTTTCCCTTACTTGAAATAGACAGTTGATGAGCACATATGGCTATTCAAACAACTGTTAGAACAAAAAAATGAATCTGCCCTGATGATTCCTTCATTACACATAATAATTCCATATTCTAAATTAAAAAATATTATTTTAATATCAGGAGAACTAATAACCTTGATTTCGACAGGATGACCATGAATTCCAATCGTGCAAGAACCATCAGTCACCAGTAATGTAAGCAAGACAAAGCTTTAATATCATTTTAATTCAAGTTTGCACATCAACTCTCTCCTGAATAGATAGATCACCAGAGCACTTTCTATATGCACGCAATAAAATAATCCACCATAAACCTACAAAAAAAGTAGAGGTAAAAGGAATTACAAAAAAAGAAACAAAAAAGTAAAAACTCATCATGATAAACAAACACAATGCATGTGTCATATTTTGGCATGATATAAAGTTTGCCGCATACCAGAATCAATTGGTGCAACACAACAAATTGCTGCCTCTCTAAAGTTAGGATCCAATGCTTCTTTTGTAGTAGAATCATCACCATCTAAGGGAACAGTTCGCACCATGAAACAGCTGACATCAACCCTAGACAAGGGTCGTAACAGTCCATCATTTTTTCCCAGCTCTACAAAGAAAGTCAAAAACAAAATACGCATCAATTATGTATGAGGTAATCAAGAGGCTAGGTTATAAATTATCAGATGGTCATGGGCCCACCAGGGATCGTTCATATGCAGATTTACCTAGTACTCAAAGCATTTTCTAAATTACATCGTTGTTGGGTTTCGTAGGTACCAACAGTCATATTCTCACAAGTATAAAACAAGTAGTCAATTTTATTCACAATATGGTTACATATCAAGAAGATTCATTAACATAATCATAGTCCTGCAAAAATATTATAGAAAAGGCACATGTTGTCTTGTGTACATTCGACCACACATAAAAACCAGTTACTAAGCAATTTATGGAATTATCTTGATAGCCAGATTTGAAAGTGAACTCATTGACAGAGGTTTTACTTTGTGGACTACTTATGAGAAATTAGATGGACGTTTATTTGAGACAATACATTTCTTTTATACGATATTTTTTCATAATCAAAAAGTGCCTAATCAATAGAGGGATTTCTTGGAAAAACCCAACTGAAATATGAACAACAAAAAGAAAGATGCATATCATATGTATCTGTTGCACTTCTTAATTTATAGAAACAAGCAAAAAAGTGATTTAGTCCAAACTACTAGATGCAAATGATTAATTTCTAGAATAGAAAGCGAATGTAATCCTGCTCATAAAATTTCACATTACCTGCAACTGAAGGGCATGAAGGATCAAATTCTGAACAATGTCATATATTCCATTCAAAAGAAAGGCAATTCTATAAGGTATAAAGTCACGGATAAAGGCCTAGTCATAATTCAACACATTGGAACTGGTGGGACATTTGTGGTAATAGTTCCAATAGGACTCCCACAATAATAAACCACAGAATCACGCAATAGGTCCCATACTTCATCCTCAATAGAATCTACAATGGCCTTTTGAAAGTTAGTAGTACTTGGTCTAGCTGTACCATTAAATGTTAAACTCTTCTTTTATTGTACAATAATAAACAACAGAATCACGCAATAGGTCCCATACTTCATCCTCAATAGAATCTATAATGGCCTTTTTGAAAGTTAGTAGTACTTGGTCTAGCTGTACCATTAGATGTTAAACTCTTCTTTTATTGTTTCAATTGTTTAGCATCCTTGAATTCCATAACACTCAGTGTGTTTTCCCCATTATTCAATTTAGTTCCTTAACAATAAAAACCATCATGCTCAAGTAAATGACCAAAACAATCATGCTCAAGTAAGTGAAGCAAAAACAGAGGAGGTTCATGAATAATTATCTATCTTTCAGAAATGCTTACTCATCTCTAGCTAAGCTATGTATTATTCTTATTATAATTTTTAATCCAATTAAGAAAAGAAACAAGATACAAAGTGAAATATTAAACATTCTCAAGTATAAACCTAAACTCAAAGAAATATTCATGAAGTATAAAATTTATACTTGGTACAAAATTTACCATATGTCTAAGTAAAATAAAATCTATACTAAATTAAATTTTAGGAAAAAAAATTTGTATCTTAGTGCAACATAACATTAAGAAAAAAAAAGAAAAGACTAAATCCATAAGATTTAGATGTAACACTGCAGTTTTAGAGCTTTAATAAGACCTAATACATGCTTGAAACCTCATACTTGTCTTAAGATAGTATAGAACGTGAGAACAATTTTAAAATCCTACACAACCTTTTGGCAAAGCTATCTTGTAACCTCATAGGTATCTCAAAATAGCTCTAGAAGCCAAAAGTTTCCTTATCCTTAACTAACCTTGAACCTTAGCATTGTTTACCCCACATTAGTTAAGTAATAATGAAGCACTACACAAGGACCCATGAGTTTCCCTGCTTGATATTATCAGAACCTTGATGTAATACATTTCGGTTTTATCCAAGCAATACCTTAAAAAGAGTATTACTGCCTCTTATACCACATATTAGAGAAATTAATATTACTTTTAGATGGTTAAGTAAAGACATTAATTGAGAACAATTGAAAATGCTTTATCATTTGTTAGACAAAATGATCCAGTAAATCCTTAATTATATATTTTTATAAATATTGAACTTTCAACATGAATTTCATTAAAATTTCTTGCCCCAATGTACAAATTACTTAAATTTCACTTTTGTTTAGTTATTAAAATTTGATGTACATAAAAAAACGAAAATAATGTAAATTAAAGAATAAATTTCTTGCTTCCTAGTAATACTCTATTGAACTCTCTATAGTACTATCAAATACAACAAACTCCTTACAAGATATAGGAGAAAGAACAAATGGTGATTTTATACATCTCAAAAGTGCCCAATTAACTCCATCAAAAAATTGGTGCTGTTTGATTGTTATTGCACCCATTATGGACCTCATTTGCTTGGTGGTGTCCTTGGTTAATAATTGTGTGATCAAATCCTTTGCTGGCTTCGAAACCATGGTTTCTTTGGAAAAATTAGGTGCTTGAGCCACAATATTCATCAAGGCCAAGTCCTAGTCAACTCCCTTACACGGCGTTGTCCCATATAACATTTTAAATATGAATATCCCTAATGTCCTCCAATCAATTGTGTTTCCATGCCCTTCACTAGACACAATTTCTGGTGCTAAGTACTCATGGCTCCCAATAAAAGACATTGATTAGACATTGATTAGCTCTGTGATGATTTTCATAATTGTGTGATGTGTTGACTTTTTTTTCTATTTGTGTTGACTAGGGTGTAAGCAGGAGGCTACTACAAGTGTTATATAATTGGGTAGAATGCATGACGAATTAGAAAAGTTGGGTTGATCACCAGGATAACAACTTGTTTTTGTGATTGATGATGCATTTTGATCAGAAATTATGTGGATCGTTGATGTGGAATTATCATATTTTTTTGAGAGATCAAAGTCAGTTAACGAAATGTGGCCACCGAATCTTAATAACTCATTTTTGGGCTTCAAATCATGGTAAATTACCCCCATCATGTGTACGTATTCTATGGTTACTGTGACTTCAGATGCATAAAACCTATGTAAAAAAGAGAAGGTCATAAATCTTTAAAAAAAATAAATGAACAAATTTAAGTAAGTTCAAAATATTTAAAATTGAGTTTGATAAGTTATGCGGATAGCTTGTTGAAAATTTTAATACTTTATTCTATTCAATATATTAAAAAATATGATTAATATACTATTAAAATATAATTATCTCTTATAATATTACCTAGATTAGTAAAAATATATATTATATTTAATTTATTAATATGTAAATAGGTTCATTAACTTGTAAACCAAATTCCTTCATATTTGAATTTAGTTCTTATACTTTAACGTTTTGAGACCATATTAAAATACGAAAAGAAGATTTTATTAATTAATAAAGATGAAAATGAAGATGGTATTTATGTATACACATATATAAATGCATAAATATGATAGAATCAAGAAGGTGCAAAGGGAAAAGATTAGAAACTTCAAAGAAGATACTTATAATTGGGAATTATATAAATATGTAATGTGTGTGTGTCTATATATATATAACCTTCTCAATTTATCAATATATATGTGTGTGTGCGTGTGTATAGAGATAATGTATGTACGTATATCACAATACTAGTTACGTTGAATACCATAATAATAAATTAATGATTCGTATGATCATATAATATATTTTTATAGATATAAATAATTAATGTTGTTATACGTACGTACCGGGCAGCAGTTTCGTTGAAGTGTTTATCCGGTTGAATACCATAATAATAAATTAATGATTCGTATGATCATATAATATATTTTTATAGATATAAATAATTAATGTTGTTATACGTACGTACCGGGCAGCAGTTTCGTTGAAGTGTTTATCCGGCTGCCTTTGACAGAGGACGTGAAGATCACCACCAAGACAGAACTCAGTGAGTAAATATGACCACCGATCACAAATGAATTTCATACTTATTGGTGCCACATATGATTGTTCATGCACCATGATATATATTAATTATATGTATATATATATATATAGACGTGTCAAGGCATCTCATGAAAAGGGTAAAGAAGGATAAACTTTCATACATAATTGATGACATCAAAAATCAAATCAATTAGTGAATATAGTAAATGAATTTCATACTTATTTTTTATTGTAAATATTTTTAATATATTTTTTTACTGAGTTTTTTCTAAAAAAATTTATTTTTTTTAAAAAAAAGGTGTATAGGAAATGGATGCAACCAAACATGAATTCTCAATAATGAAAAAAAAAAAAATCCTTCTTGAGGAAATATTCTATTTTATATGTTTTATAAAATTTATTTTCATATATATCTTTTTCTCTTATAGATTTCGTAAAAATTTTAATTGAATTTAAATTTATAGACTTATACAGTATAAAATATTCCATATTTTTAATAAAATTTAAACTCATAAATTTTAAATAGAATATAAGAGTTTTAACTACTATCATATTGTTATAATTCATTATAATTATTAATAGCTATAATTATGCAGCTTTAACTTTAGTTAAAATTTTCACGAAGTCCAAAAGAAAAAAGATACACATGAAAATAAAATATTACCTTAAGAAGAATTTTCATTTTTTCCATCACTAATGAGAATTCATTTTTGATTGCATCAAATGCTTCATGCACTTTTTTATTCAAAAAAAAATTAAAAAAATAAAAAAACTCAGTGAAGAGATATATTAGTAATATCTGCAATAAAAAATAAGTATAAAATTCATTTACTACATGAATATATAAAGACTATTAATTGATTTATGACGTCAATTGTACATAAAAGCTTACCCTTCCTTACTCTTTTTATCAAATGCCTTGACAAATTTCTCACATTTCAATGCCATTTGACAAGCGTGAAGACTACAATTAATATCAGCTAATTATTTTATTAAAAATAAAAATTCGATAAATCTATTAATTAAGCGATATGCATCAATTATAACACAATACAAATAATCTCTAAGTAACAATATACATAAAAAAACAGTTTGACCCGAGATTAGTCAAGTGATATACACTAGTTACAATAAAATACAAATATCTTTCAAATGATGACACATATAAAAATACAATCTAATTCGAACATTTAATCTCTTGTAAAAGAAGAAACACATCAACTATTAAACTAATTATTTAATTAATTAAGTATACACATATATAGTTAATTAAATTAATAATTATTTATCTTTTGGGTAGATATTTAAGTACTTTTATCCTCATTTATAAGAGTATGAGTTCAAATCAGACTATATATCTGATGACATATCATTTAACTATTAAAATGTATAAAATTTTACTTGCAAAAATTATAGTTGAGAAGTTTTATTATTAAATATATATTATAAGATCAATAATAACACACATAAATACTCTAAATTAAAGAGTTTTGAGCTATGATGATTAGTATTACTTATATACCTTGAGGAGGCTCCTTTAATGTTGATGCAAAGTGCACAAATTTTAAGAAAATCTATATCAGATACTTTGTCCCTACAAATTAAGAGAAGAAGAATAAATAACTAAAACCCATCAATTAATCAAATATGGTTAATAACTACTCAAATCTATATCAAGATATATATTATGCACACATACAAAGCTTTACCCATGTCTGATAAGGTGATTTCAGATTCAGCCACGAAGATGGAAAGCAGGTCATAGAAATAATTAGGATCGCAACAAGAATCTCCTTTCATTTCATATGCTTCTACAAGAAAGTGATCTACCATATCCTTTAACAAAAATCGAATGCAAATAAATCAACGACATCGATATATATACATGATCGGTAGACAAATAGGAGAAAAACATATCAGATTTTAAGAGCTAAACCTTTTGTTCCATCAAGTGGATCATGTGGAGTAGCTGTGTGCATCGATCCTCCTATTGTAAATGATTCATAAGAGCTATATCAACCCATACCTCCATAGGGAGTCGGGGTGCCGTAAGAACTTATATTCCCAACAGGAAAAATACAATAAACTTCTATCTCCAAATAAAAATAAGTACGTCCAAGCGTAGTGTTTACATCCAACTCCAGTGAGGGTTAACCATTACATGTATCTACAATCAAGAAAACATCTAATTAAACTATGTATCAAGAGAACTAAATACAAAAGATAACAAAATAATAATTTTCAAATAGACATCAGATTTAGACAACTATTTCCCTCTTTTTTTTTATTTCCTATCCCTCTCTCGTTCTCATCCTTTCAATTTTCCTCCTATGTTTCTAGCATATCTCGTCTGTCCTCTCCTCATAGCTATCCATATGATAATTCCATCATTTCATCTGATCTTCTGTTTATCCTCATATCTCACTCTCCATTTTTTTTTATTTTTACTCCTGGTTCTAATATGATTTCAAGAAAATGTCTCTATTCCCAGATCAACTCATTTCTTTCCAAAAATATCTCAAAAAATTTAGAAGATAAATTCTACTCAAGTGGTGAGAGTCAAATTTCACTTACCTTTGTTTTGAGTGACAGTGTTAATCTAACTGATGGATTCCTCCCTTGTTTTGCTCCTGATTACACCACTAGCTGATTAATCTGATTCAAGAAATCACACAAAATCTTCCTTTCAGTTTACCCTCGCTGCGAATTTTCTTCCTCTCCTTCTTCCCCTGCAGCCCGACGTCCTCTTTTAAAGTGAAGGAGGAACCATTAGAATCGCGGAGGATGGCAACAAAACCCCTAAATTAAATAGAGGTTGCAAAATTTTTTTTTGATAATTGAGGCATAATCAATATTTTTACTTTTAATAATTAAGGTAGAAATTAATAACATCTTCTTAAATATATTTATATATTTACTTTTTGAAAGCAAGATTTTTATCTCTTTAATTGCTTAAGTAATAATCAAAACTTTAAATTTTAAAGACTAATGAAAAAAAGAAATCCAAGAAAATTGCATGGAAATTAAAGCAAATCTGACAATTAGATACATGTACAAATTAATTTAGCTTTTAATACTATACTATACTATACTAATATGGTCTAGACATCCTATCATAAAATGGTGTATATCTGTTATATATATATATTAATGCTCCCAAGAATGAATTAACCCTAAACAGAAAATGCCATAAATAAAAAAATTTAAAAAAGAAGAAACGCTCAACACATGACATAGAAAACGTTTATGAATGATGAGTGGTTTACAGATGAGAGAACAAAGAGTTATATGCATAGGAGACTGCAGTTTTGTTTCCTTGTGAAGGAAAATGGTGAACAACTCACAATCAGTTACTCCACTGTATGTAACCGCCATTTCCTTCAGTGTATAAATACATACACCTATACACAATGTCTTCTCCATCACTCTCCATTACCAATTCACTAAACTCTTCTGCTCATCAATCCCTGATACGGTCTCAAAACCCAGATCTTGAGGAGTATACAGGAAATGGAACAGGAGGTACTCTCTCTCTCTTTTTCTCTCATATGCTACTGTATGATACATATATATACGATGGTTTTGATGCATGCATGTCTAGTTAATATTTGTAATGGTGAGGTGCAGGGAATGGTGGACGAGCAGCTTGCAATGGCTTATCAAATGAAAGAGATTCAAGAATGTGGACCTTTCTATTTTTTCCACCTGCTTCCTACTTTCATGAACGATTCTCGAGTTACTTCAAGAAATATGACAACAAAATTGTATGTGCGTAGATATATATAGATATAATATTGCATATCTCTTTATTATTCCTATAGCTTTTAATACTTAAGTATTTTTCGTAGAATCCATTGTATATTAGTCTTATATTAAGTAAGAGATCGAATTTAAAGTTCTAACATGAAGTTAAAATCTGATGATTCCTTTATCTTTTTGTTTAATCGTTCATGTATTACGTGGATGTATATATACGTAAGTCCGTGTATACACATACATGTAAGTATATATAATGCTTGTTTCCTCTTAATTTAACTGTAGGAAAAAATCAGAGGTGGATTTTCATGAGCTTGGCCAATTTATCTTCAAGATCAAAGGGGCATCGTTGTGGTAATTAATTATACAACCCCGGATGAACTACATAAATGATATTAACGTATAGATCGTAATAAATATTATTGTATGTGTGTATATATATAATCATGGTTACTGCGGTACTCCAGCATTGGTGCTTGTAGCATGGCACAGATTTGTCGGGAATTCCTTAAGCCTGTTGAAGAAAAATCTAATCAACAGTAAGCAAACATTTATTTTTCTGTCTTTTTTTTTCATCTGCATATTAATATACAAATATACGCACCAACATATATATATATATATATTGAAGTTTCATTTACTCAAATATTGATGATCAAATTAACTTTGGTTCAAAAATTCATCTCGAGACACTTGTGTTTTTTCTATAGGTGTATCATGCAATTGGAAGCACTCAAACATGAATTCTCAATCTTGCAAGAAATATTGAGCGTTCTTCATGAGGTAATTAATAATTGTTGATGGTATTTTCTACAATGGGTAATATCAATATCATTCACATTTTCATTAATAATCTTTTAAGCTATTATATGATATATTTATTTTTACAATATAGTTTCTCAATGACTAGTGTAATTTGAACCCCAACCTAAAAATTTTTATGTAATTTCTTCATTTACAAATTAAATATATGTACATATATATGAGATTAATTTCTATTGTTGTTGGAAACATATTTATTTTTTTATTTTTGATATTTTCTGTGGTACAGTTTGAGAGAAGGATTGTGGCTAATGCTAGACACAGATGAAGCAAAAGTTGTCGAATGCTATATATTTAGTTTTCTCTATGAGCTGAGCTTTAGTTTCTTTCATGAGCAGATCTCAAAAACTTGGAAGTTTGTAATAAAGCTTTAGTTTTCTTTATGAGCTGATATTAAGAACTAAAAATTTATAAGTTGTAGTAATGTAAAAATATGAGTTTGCAAGAAGTACCTTGTCATCACTCTCTCATACAGTACGTTACATACCAGTTGAATTTTTTCAACTGATCTTGAATCAACTGAGAAAATACATTAAAAATTTCTATTGTTAAGCATTAATTCACATGACACGGTAATGATTTATGAGACAGAAAAATATCATAAACACTCCAAAATAATTTACGAGATACAAAAATTGTCATAATTGAACAATAGAATTAAAACAATGTATGGGTATTGAAGTTAACTTTTATAAATTAAATAAAAGACAATGATTACTTTAGTTAAGTTTCAGTAATTAAAGAAAATATAAATCTTATTTTATTTTTCATTTATTTAAAATCGAATTGACTTAGTTAAACAGAAACTGTATTTGTTATAATAGCAAAGTATTTGAGAGTAATATTCTCCATTTACAAGAACTAGTCGAATTAAAAGATTAAAGAATTATTAAAAATAAATAAAAATCGAATTAAATACATTATAAGAAGCAAGGATACCTTAATTTAAAGGAGTGCATTTGCGCTTGCGAGGGGTGGTACTTGCTTCCAACTGCATCACCATACATACCCCATTCAATGAATAATAATAATAATAATAATAATAATAATAATAATAATAGAGATTTTAAAATCAAAATCTACAATGTTTAATATTTTAAAAAAATTGTTTTGCTTTTTATTCAAATATAAACTTTACATTTTCAGTAAAATTTAAACTCGTAAATATTAAACATAAAAATTTTAACTGCTACCAAATTGTTATAATTTATTATAATTGTTAATAGTTATAATTATCAGCCGAAAAAATAGATTTTCAATTAAGTAAAACTCATATTTTATAAGTCAGCAAATTTAAATTCAGTTAAAATTTTATGAAATCCTTAAGAGAAAAAGATATATATGAAAACAAAATTTTGCAAAATATGTAAAATAAAATATTACCTCAAAAAGGATGTTTATTGTTTCCTTCATAAGTAAGAAGTCAATTTTTATTACATCCAATGCCGCTATGCATCTTTGTTTTTTAAAAAAAGAAATTTAAAAAAAATAAAAAAAAACTCAATGAAGAGATATATTAGTATTATATAAAATAAAAAATGAGTATGAAATTCATTTACTACATGAATATATAAAGACTGCCAATTGATTTATGACGTCAATTATATCTGTAAACTTACCCTTCCTTACTCTTTTCATCAGATGCCTTGATGAATTCTTCACATTTCAGTGCCATTCGACAAGCACCAAGGCTGCAATTAATATCAGCTAATTATTTTTTAAAATAAAAATTGTGTAGATTTATTGATTAAGTGTTATACATCAATCATAACGCAATAATCTCCAAGTAAGAATACACACAAAAGTGCAGTTTGACTCGAGATTAATTTGGCGATGTACACTAATTGCAGTACAATACAAGTAGCTTTAAATGATGACACACATGAAAATACAATCTAACTCGAACTTATGATCTCTTGTAAAAGAAGAAATGTATCAACTATTTAACTAATTAAGTAATTAATTACATATATACGTATACCAAACATATATATATATATATCATGCTAATAGATATTTGATTAATTAAATTATTAATTATTTATCTATTGGGTGGATATCTATGTACTTTTATCCTTATCTATAAGAGTATGAATTCAAATCAGATTATACATCTCATGACATATCATTTAACGATTAAACTGTATGAATTTTTACTAGCAAAACTTGTAATTGAGAATTTTTATTATTAAATACATATTATAAGATCAATAATATCACACATAAATACTCCAAATTAAAGAGTTTTGAGCTGTGATGATTAGTATTACTTATATACCTTGAGGAGGCTCCTTTAATCTTGAAGCAAAGTTCACAAATTCTAGAAAAATCTGCATCAGATACTTTGTCTCTGCAAATTAAGAGAAGAAGAACAAATAATTAAAACCCATTAACTAGTCAAACGTGGTTAATAACTACTCAGATATATATCGAGATATATATTATGTACACATACAAAGCTTTAGTCATGTCTGATAAGGTGATTTTAGGTGCAATAACGAAGGTGGAGAGCAGATCAGAGAAATAATTAGGAGTGCAACCAAGTATTCCTTTCATTTCATATGCTATTCCAAAAAAGTGATCTACCGTACCCTTTGAAAAAAATTGAATGCAGAAATGAAGGTTGGTAGAAAAAAAAATCAAAAAATAACTAATGGAGCACTAAATTAAGCAAATTTATTTATAAATAATAAAACTATTTACCGTCCACTTACCGTAGTAAGATTTATAGAAAATAGCCTAGAGAAAATAATAACATTATATATATCATGATTCCGTATATACTTGGCAACAAAGCACATATTATGTAACGACCTCAGAAATTTAGAATGAAATATGTGTATTAAAAATGTCAAATGCGGAAGCGTAATAAAAATTTTGATTAACATCCCTTACACAAAAACTAAAAACGTGCTCAAAATATAAAAGAACAAACTAACTAAAAGAGATACTCGAAATAAGGACTATAAATATAACTACGGAGTCTTTAGGCGTCCCCTTCACCGTCTTCCTGCGGAACGGGCTCGGGAACAATGTCTTCCTGATCTGAAATGATTAAATAAGGAATGAGCTACACCAGCCCAGTAAAGACATCACACTATCTCACCGCCACGGAGGTAAAGGTGGGTAGAAAACATAAAGAAGACCAATGGAGCATAATTTATAATAAACTCGTTTATTAACATAAAAACCTTTACTGTCCACTTACCTCGGTGAGATTCATAAAAACAACTTATGAAAATAATAACATTATCATCATCATAAAATCATATGAACTGTATAACAGAATACTTACCACGCCTTTGCATTTCAATCATTAAACAAAACATTTTCCTCATTTACCAGCCTACTAGTATCCATGGGGATCCATAGGAGTCCCGCTACCTATGAACCCTTAACATTTATAATCTGATTCCATGGCCGTCCCCATACCCCGTCCGATATGGGCGCCAAAACCATAAACCTCAATACCCCGTCCGGTATGAGGATGAAACGGGCCGTCTCCATACCTTGTCCGGTATGAGAGACCACGTTCCCAGTAGGGTTCCCCACGGACCCGGTCTGTCCACCATCTCCCAGGATATCTAGTCAGGCTGACCACATTATCCATTTATCAATTTACATAACATTTTTGCCCTTTTTCTTGGTTTCAATCATCCAAACACACACAACATATAAACCAGTAATGGACACCAACCAAGACAACACAGTATCGGGTTAAGCATAATACCAACCATAATAAGGAAACCATGATTCATGCATACGAGGCCATAATATAATTACATCAAACATCATGCTGCATTTAATACTGGAAATTGAAACAAACAATAACAGACCAACACAGTATCAGACTCGGGCTCCATTGGCAACCTTAATCAATTATACATCTATAAAGTCACACAGTACAGTTTAATTATTTATTTAGCTTTAATACCGTGATAGAAAATAGGGTGAGGGGTCCTTACTTGTTTCGGGGTCTGAATACGGCCCTACAGTGCACCTACAGGCTGTCCCTAATTTTTCCTGAATTTTTTTTGGGGAACTGAAACGCATTACTGGTACCTGCACGTGTCCCAAAAAATCTCAAATTAGACCTAGGGCCCTCGGTGGACCAAAAAATCATGAAAAACCAAAACTTACCGGCGGCAGTGCTCTCGGGTGCGGCGGCTCCTCCGACGTGAGTCGCGTTTTGATGTTTGGCTCTGATCAACCTGTAGAGAAAAGAACAGTGATCACAGTTGTATAAAATTTGCATCAAACGGAGGTCGGGAAGGGCCTCATCAGAGGAAAAAATTGAGGAGGGGCGCGACGGCGCCGCTGGGTTTCGGCTGGGTTTTCTGGCCGTTTGGCAGGTGGTTTGGCTCCGGTTTGGCCATAGGCGAACTCAACGTCGAAAAATGAGCAAGGGGGAGAAAATTTACCTCGATCGGCGGTCGAAAACTTCCCCGGTACGGCAGTGGGTGGCAGTGGCCGGCTCCTCCGGCGTCTGGTTCTTCTTCTTCGACGAGCACTGGCGGCTAGGGTTTCTTTGGTCAGGTGTGGGTGGGGTTATTTATACCTTTTGCCTTTTAATCTCGACCGTCCATCAAGATTAAATCTGGGCCGTTCGATCGCGATTTGATTGTGATTAAATTTGGGCCATTCATCACGATGCAATCTGGGCCGTCTGTGCGCGTGAATCTGGGCCGTCCGTCTGCATGTTTGATCTAGGCCGTCCGTGTGCGCGGGAATGGATCTGGGCCGTCCGATCGCGCTCACGCGGATCGCCCACGTGGCCCGTTCCCTGGTCAGCGTTGCCTTGCCACGCGACGCATTCTGATTGGCCGGGGTTGCTGACCGGGCCGCTGACGTGGCTGCTGACGTGGCACAACTTTTTAAAATTGCGTTTTGACCCCCGGTTTCTGATTTTCTTTTCAAAAACACCATCAGAATCCAAATTTTCACCCCTTTTTCCCAAAATCAATTTCAATTAAATCCAAATAATATTTTTACCCAAATTTTATCATTATTATTATTTTTATTTTCATTGAATTAAATTAAATTAAATTAAATAAATAAATAAAAATAAAAATAAATAAATAAAATTTTTATTTTTATTTAGGTGTTACATATTATTCTTTCATATTCAAATCATCAAACAACAATTACTCCTTTTTCCACCAGCCTGTTAGTATCCATGGGGGTTCATAGGGATGTTCCCGCTACGCGTGAACATTTTTCTTTAACATTCTCAATTATGGGCTGTCCCCATACCCTGTCTGGTATGAGTGGCAAATTACTAAACCTCAATACCCCATCCGGTATGAGAGTGAAGCGGGTCGTTCTCATACCCTGTTCGGTATGAGCACCAAGTTACCAAGTCTCCATACCCCGTCTCCATATGAGACATGTTCACGGTAGGGTTCCCTGTGTACCCGGTCCATCCACCATCTCCCAGGATGTCCAGTAAGGCTGCCGTTTCATCCAGTCACTTAATTACACAAGTTTTCCGTTTACCTTTAACCTCCATTTTCTCAATTCAACCGTAAACACGTAACACAACAATACATGCATTCAAAGCTATAAAATAAATCAATAAGGCACTATCATGCATTTAAACTGTAAAAATAATCAATAGCAATCAACAGAGAATAGTCTAATTAATCCGTAATTAATCATAAATATTTTTTAAATTGTACAAAATACCGTATTTATTGTTAATTAAACTTCAATTCTATAATTAAGAACAGGGAGAGGGATTCTTACTCAATTTAATGCCTGAAAGGCTAAACTATTGACTGCGCTCACTGGGCGGTCCCTGGATTCCATGAATTTTTCTTCGGGAATTAAAACGTTTTATAAGTACCTATAAATGTCCCAAACAAACCCTAAATCAGTGTCAGGGCCCATTTTGGAAAATTTTAAATTTCCAGTACGGCAGCTCCGACAATGGGTCTTCCTCAGGTTGGCTATTTTCGGCTAGATTTGATCGATTTCGCATCAATTCCTACGAGAAAACATGTTAAGGGGCCTCGGTTGGCAAAAAAATCAAAACTCACCGGCGGCGGGGCTCTCCGGTGTGGTGGCTCCTCTGACTCACGTTGTAGTTGGGTGTTTTACTCTGGTTAACCTGAAGAGAAAGAAACGATGATCACAATGGTGGAAATATTACACTGAATGGGAATCGAGAAGGGCCACATTGGAGGCATTGTGTGGAATTTTCCGCAGCGGCGCCGCCAAGCTTTGCCACATTTTTTGGCAAATCGCCCAGTCCTTTTGCTCTGATCTGGCCATGGGTGTGTTTAAAATTGAATTCTGAGCAAAGAGAAAAATATTTACCTCTTTTGGCAGTCGGAAAGGGCTCCAGCAGAGCGGCGGGTGGCGGTGGTCTCCTTCCCGGCTGCTGGGTCTTCTTCTTCAACAAGGGGGTCTAGCGGCTAGGGTTAGGGTTTGGTATGGATGGAGGTTATTTATATCCGTCCACATTTAATCTAGACTGTCCATCACATTTGATCTGGACCGTCCGATCGCGATTAAATAGGGAGTGAATCTGGACCGTTTATCGCGATCTAATCTAGGCTGTTCATCGCGATCTAATATGAGCCGTCTGATCGAGTTCAAATATGACCATCCGATCGCATTTGGGGAGGGAACGCATCTGGGCTATTTGTGCGTGCGAGAACAGATCTGGGCCATCTGATCATGGGCACGCAGATCGCCCACGTGGCACTGCGTCAGTGTCCGTTGCCACGCAACGCGTCCTTATTCGTGGGGTTGCAACCGGGCATCCTACGTGGTAAAACCATAGTTTCTTTGGGAAACTCAAGTGCTCGAGCCACAATATTCGCTAGAGGCAACTCCTAGTCAGCTCCTTTACACGGGGTCATCCCATATAACATTTCAAATATGAATATCCCTAGTGTCCACCAATCACCTGTGTTTCTATGCCTTTCACCAAACACAATTTCTGGTGCTAAGTACTCGTGGGTCCCAACAAAAGACATTGATTGGACATTGATTGACTCTATGATGATTTCCACAGCCGTGTGATGTGTTGACTCTTTTTCTATTTATTTTTTCTCCAAATAAATTACTTCAACAGATAAAAGGCATCGTATGGGTACCTTTGAGAAAATGCTATATCATTTGTTAGATAAAATGATCCAGTAAATCCTTAATTATATATTTTTATAAATATTGAACCTTTCAACATGAATTTCATTAAAATTTCTTGCCCCAATGTACAAATCACTTAAATCTCACTTCTGTTCAGTTATTAAAATTTGATATACATGAAAAAAGCATATATCATGTAAATTAAAGAATAAATTTTTTACTTCCTACAAATACTCTATTGAACTCTCTATAGTACTATCAAATGCAATAAACTCCTTACAAGATATAGGAGAAGGAATAAATGGTGATTTTATACATCTCAAAAGTGGGGAATTAAGCCCATTGTGTAAGCAGGAGGCTACTGCAGGTGTGATATAATTGGGTAGAATGCATGATAAATTAGAAAATTTGGGTTGATCTTCAAGATAACAACTTGTTTTTGTGATTGATGATGCATTTTGATCATAAATTATATGGATCGTTGATGTGGAATTATCGTCTTTTCTTGAAAGATCGAAGTCAGTCAACGAAATGTGGCCGTCGAATCTTAATAACATATTTTCGGGCTTCAAATCATGGTAAACTATCCCCATTATGTGTAAGTATTCTATGGCCACTATGACTTCAAATGCATAAGACCTCTGCAAAAAAGGGAAGGCCACAAATATTTTTAAAGAATAAATAAATGAATAAATTTAAATGACTTTGAAATATATAAAATTGAGTTTGATAAGTTATGAATAGCTTGTTGAAAATTTTAATACTTTATTCTAATTAATATCTTTAAGAATATGTTTAATATACTATTTAAATATAATTATCTCTTGTAATATTATCCTAATTAGTAAAAATATATAATATATTTCATTTATTAATAAATAAAAAGGTTCGTGAACTTGTAAACCAAATTCGTTCATATCTAAATTTGGCTCTTATACTTCAACAGTTTGGGACCATATTAAAATATGAAAAGAAGATTTTATTAATTAATAAAGATGAAAATGAAGATGGTATCTATATATACATATATATATATTTATGCAGAAATATGATAGAATCAAGAAGGTGCAAAGGGGAAAGGTTAGAAACTTCAAAGAGATACTTGTAATTGGGAATTATATAACTATATAATGTGTGTGTGTCTACATATATATATATATATATAATCTTCTAAATTTATCAATATATATATATATATATGCGTGTGTGCGTGTGTGTATAGATAATCTATGTGCATATATGATGATACTAATTGCACTGAATATCATAATAATAAATTAATAATTCGTATAATTATGTAATATATTTTTATAGATACAGATAATTAATGTGTTGTACATACATACCAGGCAACAACTTCGTTGAAGCATTTATTTGGCTGCTTTGACGGAGGATGTGAATATCGTCTTCGGGATAGAACTCAGTGAGTAAATATAATACTCGGGCCTAAAATTTGGCCCGGGATTAATTTTAAAGTTTAAAAAAATGTATAAAAATATAATTTTCAAATTTATAACTTTTTGTTTAATGTAAAATTAGGAAAAAATTGGTTGACGATGAAATTGAAAATAATTTTGAAAAAAAGGGATGAAAATTTGAGTTTGAATGGTATTTTTGAAAGAAAAATAAAAAATTGGGGGTCAAAATGTAATTAAAAAAGTTACATCATGTAGAATTGCCCAGTCAGCAGCACGAATGAACTGGAGTGTGCTGCATGGCAAGGCATACTGACTCAGTGCCACGCAGGAGGCCACACTGGCAATCCGCGTGCCTGCAATCAGACGACCAAGACGTGTTCTCGCACACTTGGACAGTCCGGATCCATTCCCTCCTCAGGTGCGATAGGATGGTCACGATTAAACGTAATGAATGGTCCAGATTTGTTCTCTCTTTAAACGTGATCGTATGGTTGACATCAAATCGTGATGAATGGTCAAGATTTATTTCCTCTTTAAATACGATCGGACGATTAAAATCAAATACGATGAACGACTTAGATTTAGGAAGATGGGTATAAATATCTCGCATCACACTGAACCCAAACCCTAGTCGCCAGTCTCCCACAAGAGAAGAATAACTAGTCGCCGGAGAAGGGAGCTAACCGCCTACCACCGCCGTGCCAGAGCCACATCCGATCGCCAAAAAATAGTAAACAATTCTCTAATCTGCTCAAAATTTGATTCTGAACACCCCCATGGCTAAATCGGAGCAAAAGAAATGGTGGATGAGCCGAAAACCGCAGGTAAAATCCAGTGTCGTCGCCGTAGGCAAAACCCAAAATCATCTCTGATGAGCCCCTTCCCGTTTCTCGTTTCATGCAGTTTTTTCACCATTGTGTTCACTATTTTGTTTTCTACAGGTTGATCGAAGAAAAACACCTAGCTGCGAAGATGAGCCGGCGAAGCCACTGCACTAGAAAATCCCATCGCTAGTAAGTTTTTGTTTTTTTTACTTTTTTTGGCCAACCGAGACCCCCTAACGTGTTTTTTAGTAGGGATGGGTATAAAACTTGCCAAAACCAGCCAAAACTGGCAACAAATTGCCAGGTCGAGGCAAAGCGCTGCCAATTCGGGTAAGAATCCCTCACCTTATTTTCTGTTATGAAATTGAAGTTTAATTATCAATAATAAGATATTTTACGTAATTTAGAAAACTTCGAGAATTAATTACAGATTACTAATGGAGTCAAAACTGGTTATTTATAATTGTTTGTCCTATTTAACTTATTGTTTAATTTTACAGCTTTAAATGCATGATAATATACTGGAATTGGTAAAATGATTCAGTTGTGTTTCCTTTATGCATGTATTATTTGTCTTGCATTGATTTACGGTTAAATTGTGAAATTAAAAATTAAATGTAAACGAAAAATTGATTGGTTAAGTGAATGAATGAATGGTAGCCTTATTGGATATCCTAGGAGATTGTGGACGAACTAGGTACATAGAAAACTCTACCATGAACGTCGCCTCATATCGGATGGGGTATTGAGGGATTGTATTTTTGGCACTCGTACTGGACGGGGTATAGAGACAGCTGGTTAGTTGACAATGTTGAATAATAGTTCACGCATAGTGGGACATCCCTATGGGCCCTTCAGACCACTATTTCCCTCCTTTTTTTTTATTTCATATCCCTATTCCGTTCTCATCCTTTCAATTTTCCTCCTATGTTTCTAGCATATCTCCTATGTTCTCTCCTCACAGTTGTCCACACTATAATTCAATCATTTTGTCTGATCTCTTGTTTATCCTCAAATCTCACTCTCCATTTTTTTTTTTTACTCTTGGTTCTAATCTGATTTCCAGAAAATGTCCCTATTCCCATATCAACTCATTTCTTCCCAAAAATATCTCAAAAAATTTAGAAGAAAAAATCTACTCAACCAGAGAGAGTCAAATTTCACTTACCTTTGTTCTTAGTGACGATGTTAATCTAATTGATGGATTCCTCCCTTGTTTCGCTCCTGATTCCACCGCTAGCTAATTAATCTGATTGAAGAGATCACACAAAAACTTCCTCTTGGCTTACCCTAGCTCGACGTCCTATTTTAAAGTGAAGGAAGAACCATCAGAACCGTTGACGATGGAAATGAAATCCCTAAATAAAATAGAGATTACAAAATAGCTTTTGATAATCTAGGCATAATAAATATTTTTACTTCTAATAATTAAGATAGAAAGTAACAACATCTTCTTAAATATAATTATATATTTATACATTTACTTTTTGAAAAGAAGATTTTTATCTCTTTAATTGCTTAAGTAGCAATCAAATTTTTAAATTTTAAAGACTAATGAAGAAAAGAAATCTCTAAATTTACTTGTGATAACATTCAATTCTCTAAATTTAGATATTCTTTAAGTCTAATCTTATAATAGTTTTTAATAGATAACATAATGAAAATAATCTTAAAACTCTAAATTATTTGATTATATAAGTTCAAAATAATGAAAATAAGATTTCAATCTCTTTGATTTTTAAATTTTAAAAACTAATGTAGAAAGAAGTCTATAAATTTTGACTCCTAGTAAGCACTCAATTCTCTATATTTAGATATTTTTTAAGTATATTATTGTAATAATTTTTTTAAAGATTACATACGTTAGAATGAAAAATAATGTTAAAACTATAAAATATTTGATTACATAAGTTTAAAAGTAGATTATGACACTTCTATTTTTTTTTCTTTCTTGATGCTTTTGGCTTTTATCTCATTCTTTCTTTAATGCTATGATTTGTATTTATGAAGCAATATTTAGATAGAAAACAATAAGACACTTTTTTTTATAAAAAATTAGCTATATTATTTTCTTCACCACAATATAATTTCTTTATAATCTTATCCTCACATTTGTTATTGCGTTACGATGCGGTCAATTTTAGGTGATGTAGAAATATAAGAAGAGTTAGAAAATAATTGGAAGAAAGAGGAGGAAAAACATAAGGAAATGAAATAGGAAAACACGAGTTAGACTGGACGCATTATAGAGGTAAGTTCTCTTTTATTTCCCTAATGCATAACGTACAATTAGGTAGTAATTATAAAGTAGATATGTTATAAGAGGTCATATTCTTTCAACGATTTTTAAGTTTCAAGTCACGAACTAACTCAAATCATATATTTGACTTTCTATGAAATTACCTCTTTACCTTAAATAACAGAAAAACATAAAAATGCAATATAAATTAAATATGTCCAAAAGTATATACGTGTACTTACATTAAGCTGTATTAAATCTATCTTGTTCATTAGATTCAATTTTCACTTTTTGTGTAATTACTAGTAATCCTTTACATGTTGAATATATTCATTAATTTTATTTTTGAACCATTTATATTTTTAGCTTGAATTCATTGAATGAAATTTTATTTCATAATCCTTCATATATAGGAAGATCAATTAGAATTCAGTTCTCAAAAAACATAAATAAGAAAGTTTAAATATTAAAATTGTGATATATTGTTGAATTATAAATTATGGGAGAAATGTAGCAATTAAATTTCTTAAGAAAATGATAAAGCTTGTTTAGAAATTAAAGCATATGGGACAATCAGATACATATACAAATATTTTAATTCTAATACCATACTATATTATATCTATTTTTACAATATAGTTTCTCAATGAGTAGTGTAATTTGACCCACAACCTAAAAATTTCTATGTAATTTCTTCATTTACAAATTGAAAATATATACATATATGAGGTTAATTTCTATTGTTGTTGGAAATATATTCATTTTTTTTGTTTTCGATATTTTTTGTGGTACAGTTTGAGAGAAGTATTGTGGCTAATGCTAGAACCAGTGAAGCAAAAGTTGTTGAACGCTATACATTTTGTTTCCTTTATGAGCTTATGATAAGAACTAAAAACTTACAAGTCTGTAGTAATGCAAAAATATGTAATGAATAAAAATATAAGTTTGCAAGAAATATCTTATCATCACTCTCTAATCACTCTCTCAAACAATGCTTTACATACCAGTTGAATTTTTTCAACTGATCTGGAATTAACCGAGGAAATTTATTAAAAAGTTCAATTGTCAAGCATTAATTTAAAAGGCATGGTGATGATTTATGAGACAGAAAAATACCATAACCAATCCAAAATGATTTACAAGATACAGAAAATGTCATAATCGAACAATGGAGTTAAAATAATGTAAATGTATTCTCTGTTTATAGTGAACTCTTTAAAAGAATGCCTTTCACTCCTATAGTACTATGTTTATGATATAAAGTCTGTAAATAGGAAACAATTTGTTTAATCTCCAATATAGGAAGATGTTTCAAGATAATGCTAATCTTAAATCAACATATCATCTTTACATTAAGATCTTATGATACCTTAATTATTGCTCAAAATCTTTAAACCCCCAATAATGAAAAATAAACTACTGTTATCATTACCTTTATACATTTAAGTTGTTCATATAGGTAAGTTGAGCCATAAATTGAAGTTACCCATCCTTATGTGAAAGCAACTTCATAATTTTATATTATATAAGTCTTTTAGGAGTTCTTCCGACCACACTTTCTCTTAGGGTTAACACTTATCATGCAAGAGAATGCATTGACAAGCTTAGAATCCTCTTCAATTATTAGAATTTTAGTTGTACTTAGGTCTGCAAGTAGAAGCTTAGCCACAAGGTATCCAGCAATTGACCATGTCTGGAATAACCATGCTTGTTTCCCGATGAACCTTCCTCTTTTTATGTCATAGTATTAAGGCTACTTGTCTGTTGATATGCATCTTTCAGCAACTTCAACAGTTCTTACAACAATGTCTAGTCTTTTCATCTTTATGGCTGGAATAGTAAGCTACAAAAAGTTCATTTTAAAAATCTTAAGCCGCATTGCCAACATTCTTTCATTATTGCTTTACTTTATAAAACATAAAAAAGGTGCCATATCCTATTGGATTCAGGCATGACAAGTTAGGAAACTTATACCTAAATATAACTTCTACAAAGGGTTGGCCAAGAACAAAACATTAGCAGCAGAGAGAACATTTAAGCATAACAAGCTAACCTACTATAGCAGAGTTGGCCAAGAACCACCATTGTGGTAAGACCAAGGCCTACATCAAAAGGAAATGTCATGAGAAATGTTGAAGATAGGAAGAAATAGATCATAAAAAAATATGAGATTAGATATCTTATGTGTTCTTAGGATCACTACCAGTGATTATTTGCCACTCCTGACCTTCAAGAGCGAGATAACATATCTTGAATGGCATGTCCACTAGAAAATCTGCCCATTTCACTTCAATAAGATCTAGTATGGCATGTGGTAGACTGCTTACAACAGATCACATGTTTCCTAGAGAAAAAAATTAGAAATTCGTATGTGTTTCTTGTAAGTTTCCAATTAGATAACCTCCTTTATTAGGCATCCATTCCACCAATCAAGGAGAAATTTGATTAAGGTAAATGTTGAATTTATTAACTGCATCATATGAGTACTCCTCAGTCTTGTAATGACAAATCTCATTTAGGTTTTGCAAATCAATCAAATAATACTCCCTAATGTGGAATGAAATAGCAAATAGGCGATAATTCAGTGCCCAAATAAGATCAACTGATCCATGTCCTATAGCAAGCATTTCACGTGCACAAAGTAAGGTAGAATAAAATAGTGGCTGTAAGAAAAAAAATAAGAATTAACTGGAGATACCACAAGAAAAGAGGTAAATAAATAAGATCACTTAGTTACAAACTTATAAATTTAAATAATAGTCGATTCATATGGGTTAGTGAGTCAGATCATAATCTGCTGTTTCCATCAACATGTTATAAACATATTTAATTCACAAACCAGATCTCCATGGTGTCAAACATGTAAGCTATGAACTATCTCGAAAAATATAAGCTATAAACTATACAATGTCCATCATTCTAGGGAGTTGCACCATTCGAAAGAAACAAAAAATAAAATATGTAACAATTCCAATAATTGAACATTTTTTTAAATCGACTAGACTGGAATCATTTACTTATTACACCTGCTAGAAACTCACCTAAGAAGCACCAAGATATGATATCAATTTAACTCAAGCTAGTCAAGTACTTAATCCTAGCTTTATTTTCAAACTTCCACTATTGTTTCCCAAATTGATTTAGTTTTATAATCACTTCCAGCATAGTTGCTGTAAAAAGCTCCTATTACACAATGTGTAGAATTATTCCTCACTACCACTCTTTCCCTACAAAAGTTGCAATCTCCAAAAAATCAAAAACTAAATACCAAATGTCCATTACCATTTCAAATGAACCATAAAGGAAATTTTTCCTTGCTTGAAATAAACAATTGACGAGAACATATGGCTATTCAAATAACTATACAAACAAAAAATGAATCTACCCTGATGATTCCTTCATTCTAGATAATAAAGTTAATTATTTCCCCTATTTATTGAGAGGGTTGGGTTTTGAAACTTACAAATATAAATAGAATGTAAATAGGTATTGACTTGGTCTAATACCAAGTCAGTGTTGGATGACCCTCTTCTCCATTTACTTTGTTTGGTTGCAAGAGGTGTTGTTTCTAACAGTGAGATCTTTTTGCACCATAGACAAGCTATTGTTGTTTCTATCAATAGTCCATCGATTGGCATGTAAGGGGTGACCGATGGATATGGTGGATGACATGGTGTTGTTGTCGATTGCAGAGGAGGAAGATGGGGGCTGAGACTTAACTGGACTTGTCCCTAAACAGCAAGAGTCGTATGACCTCTATTTAGTGGGTAGATTCTTAACAGAAGTGGTTGGAAAGTTTGAACCGATGAAAAATACATTGGTAGATCTGTGGAGGCCGATAGGGGGAGTAAATATGGTAGATCTCAGTTCCAGCCATTACTTATAAAGCTTTTTCTGCGAAGTGGATATCCAGAGAGTGCTCAACAGAGGGCCATGGACTTTGAACAACTACTTGTTGGTTGTGCACCACCTTAGGGAGGGAGAACATCCAATGAAAGTAGCCATTGACAGAGCCGCTTTTGAGTATAAATTCACTCACTCCCACCGACTTTTGTATCAGATACAATGGTTAGGTAGTTTTGAAACCTGTTGGCGGGCTTTGTAGACTATGGCACACGTTTATTAATCCATATAATTAAATATAAAAAGTGAAAAGTTTTATATTTTATAAGATTCAGACTTGTTTTCTTCAATAAAAATGTGAGAATCTTAACCATTCAAACACCATGTTTATGATAATTTATGAAAATTCTTAAAAACTTCATTATAGTGTGTGCTTAGTTGTGATAAATGAACAATTGTCACAAACTTTAATGGGGGCATTTTTGGTGCTTAAAATGCATGTTCCCATGTTAATGAATGTTAATGGATATTTTCTCTTTTTCAATTATATCATCCTATGTTTACCTTATAAATAGTTATCTCCTCTACCCTATCCTATCTTATTGCTACATTTCTCTATTGCTCTCCCTTTTATCTCTTTTCTTTCACTTTCACTTTCACTTTTTCTCAAATTTTCTTTAAAGATTTGTAACTTTTACTTTTCTAGTTGTGCAAATTAATAAAATCTATGATCTACAGCTAAGTTTATTGTATCATGCAATTAACATGTCAAAAAGCTCTTTCCTATACTCACCTTATCTGATTGACCTAGTGCACACCTCAATCCTTATAATGTATCCTTAAACATCAATTCCTATTTGTATAGAAAGTAAGTATTTGAGGTAAATTCTTCTATCTTTTCTCACCAAGATATTTTTACATGAAACTATTAAATATCAATGATTCATCCCAACCAACAGCAACAAAATTTACAATTTTTTGAAATAATGCCCTTTAGTTTGTAACTATCTCTACAAAATAAGTTTGAGTTTCAAATCAAAAAATAAAAAATTAGGTCGAGATTTTGACCTATTGTAGTTCCCTCAACTAAAGGAACCTAATAATCATG
This sequence comes from Carica papaya, assembly GCF_054855325.1. Classification (NCBI taxonomy): domain Eukaryota; kingdom Viridiplantae; phylum Streptophyta; class Magnoliopsida; order Brassicales; family Caricaceae; genus Carica; species Carica papaya. Next base: position 19,671,215 of record NC_142317.1, read on the forward strand.
AAATGTTTCTTTTGCCTAAAAACATAATAGGCATGTTTAGATTTAACTCAATATAATCACGACATCACCACCAACATAAAAAAAAGTTAGAGTTCAAATTTGTTTTCCATGAAAAAGGAATACTTATTACAACCTACAGAGAATTTATCGTTATTGATTTTTAGAAGCTTTCATCCACCCCATCTGCCCAATAAAAGAAAACATAATTACTTTATAATATTGTTATTGAAAGCGATGAAAATAGATAAAATACTAATAGTGATAAATTAAATATTGATATCAGCTAATTATTTTTTTAAATAAAAATGGGATAAATCTATTGATTAAGTGTTATGCATCAATCATAATGCAATAGAAATAATCTCCAAGTAAGTATACACACAAAAGTATAGTTTAACTCAAGATTAATTAGGTGATATTGTAACACCTAGGCCCAGGTAAGCAACCCAGCTCATCTACTTTAAAATAATAATAATAATAATAACTATAACAACAACAACAACAATAACTAGAAGCAAAAAACAAAGATATCATATTAATAAACCTTAAGACGACACCATTCTAATTTAACGGTAAGGATTTATTTTCCCAATTCGATGAGCCTGATTTAATATGGATTGCTATAAATAGGAAAGACATCAAAATAAAAATAAAAAGAAGAAACCCAAAGAGAGAGGGAGGCTGCTGACAGTAAGAGGGAGTGGTAGAGAGGAAGAGAAGGAGAGAGGTTAACACAGCCGCAAGGCTGACAGAAGAAGAAATAGGAGGGTGATTTCCATGAAGGCTAAGCTAAAAGATGGTCTAATCATCCAATGGAAGGTAAGATCAATTCACTCTTGAAACCCAAATTAGAAATGATTATTATAAATTTTCTATATCGTGGATAGAGATTTCTAGCGAGTTATGTATGTGCATCTAGTATGATTTCGATGTGATGGTGAAGAATATTCCTGCGCAGTAACTTAGTAGGGAAGTCTAAGGTAAATGGTGGATGAGAATGCGGATCATCAATTAGGTAAGGGAGAAAAGAAGTCTTGCGGTAAGGACCATGTTGATAGTAATTAATTCATGTATAGCAGGTATTAGTTCCAATTTGAGTTAAGCTTAGGGATTTACGGATAGATCTAACTTGTGTTATGCAGATCGGTGAAAATCAACTAGTAGACCTCATAAGGAAACACAATGAGATCGAATACACATATATCAATAAGTAGTTGATGTGATTAAGGGCCTACAAAGGGGTGGAAATAAGGGAAATATGGAGAATAATAGGATTAAAAGATAAATAACATACCGTGGTGCTAGGGAAATAAAAGAGAAGGGGAAGAGAGGACCCAATAGATGAAGTTTGAAGCAAACTAGAAGAGAATGTAGAAAGGGAAATGATAAAATGGCATAATTGAAATTAATGTACTGTCAAAATAAATAAATTACAACCTGTTCACTAGTGGTGTGTGTGTGGTTGCGTGTGGCCATTTATGAGGTCGTGGAATTAATTCTGGTATGAGTTCAACAGTGATTTTTCACATTTATTAGTCCTAGATGAACTGAAGAATTTTTAGGTGACCCATATCATTAAGTGTCCAATTCAACAAATAAGGGTGATAATTGAATAGTAATAATGATGAATTGGTATGAAAAGAGTTGAATATGGAGTCGTGAATGGACTGCGTAGTAGTGTGGTATACTGAGAACAACAAATGACCAAAAGCTAGAGAGTAAATATTAAATAAGATCAGGTACTCCTTTCATTTCATATGCTATTCCAAAAAAGTAATCTGCCATACTCTTTAACAAAAATTGAATGCAAATCAATCAACGATATCGATATATATACATGATCGGTAAACATATAAGAAAACAATAGATAAGATGTTAAGCACTAAATCTCTCAATCCATTGAGTGGATCACATCAAGGAGTTGCGTGCTTCGATCCATCCTATTCGAAAAGATTAGAGAAGAGAAAAATGGTTTTGTCGAGAGAAAGGAGATTGTTTTTTTTCGAATCTGTAATGCTCATTGCAGTCCCCATCAATCACCTCTCATTATTTATTAAATCATCAGTTCTACTCATCAATTGTCAAATACTGTATTTTAAACAGTAAATGATGTCATTTTATTTATTCATTTGTATGAGATTAAATAATTCGTTCAAGTTAAGTTCTACTTTGTTATTTCATTGACCTACAAAATTAGTCATATTTCTTACTAATATGGTATTAGTTTATACAATGTAAGTTAATACAATAACATTCATTACAACATTTACTTTAAAAAAAAAGTCATCATCCATTAATCGTAAAAACCATTTTTCTCAAGTAAGTCAACAAAAAACTTAGGCTCATGAATAAATATATATCTTTCAATAGTCCATACTACATTTCTAGCTAAGTTATATACTATTCGATTAAACTTTTAAATCTAACTAAGAAGAAAAGAAACAAAATGTGGAATGAAAGCTTAAACATCCTCAAGTAACAACCCAAACTTTATAAAAATATTCATCAAGTATAAAATTTGTACCTGGTACCTTTAAAAATGGTCCTATTATAGCTAAAAATTAGACAATAGATGGTATAATTTTAGCAATTTATTCAGACTATTACAAAATTTGAAATGTTTCTAGGTAATATGCAATAAATAGAGGAACTCATGTGTCCATTTCATGCCCACCCTATCTATTTCTTTACTTGAAAAAAAAAAAGTTGTTTAACTTTTGTATCAATAAAAAAGAATACCAAAAAGAATTAAAAATAAAATAGTTTATCTTTGTCTTAAAACCTAAAGAAAATGTTATCTACTTTTTTACAAGATACCAAAGCTTTTATTTATGTGTTGGTTGCATTTCATTGTTGTCACCATTAATCGCCACTCATTATTCACTATAGTGTAAGTTCTCACAATTGGTCATCAAATACTATATTTTAAACAATAAATATACATAATTTGATTCACTTATTTATTATAATATTAAATAATTCATTCAAATTAGATTTTATTTTATTATTTGATTGAACTATAAATTTAATAGTATATGTTTTTAATTCTGAATCAACTTATATAATGGAAGTCAAAACAATAGCATCCAATATAACATTATTTTTTTAAAGATAAAATCATTATTAATTAACAACAAAAAACATCATGCTCAAGTAAATGACCAAAACAATCATGCTCAAGTAAGTGAAGCAAAAACTGAGGTTCATGAATCATTATCTATCTTTCCTTACTCGTCTCTAACTAAGCCATGTATTATTCTTATTATACTTTTGAATCCAACTAAGAAAGGAAACAAAATGCAAAATGAAAGCTTAAACATCCTCAAGTAATAACCTAAACTCAGAGAAATATCCGTCAAGTATAAAATTTGTATTTGGTAAAAATTTTTCCGTATAACTAAGTAAAACAAAATCTATACTAGATTAAATGCATAAAACCTATGCAAAAAGGAGAAGGTCACAAATATTTTTAAAAAATAAATAAACGAATAAATTTAAATAAGTTCAAAATATATGAAATTGAGTTTGATAAGTTATTCGAATAGTTTGTTGATAATTTTAATACTTCAATCTATTTAATATATTTAAGAATATGTTTAATATACTATTAAAGTATAATTATTTCTTGTAATATTACTTGGATTAGTAAAAGCATATAATATATATAAATAGGTTCATGACCTTGTAAACAAAATTCATTCATATTTGAATTTGGCTCTTATACTTTAACATTTTGGGACCATATTAAAATATGAAAAGAAGATTTTATCAATTAATAAAGATGAAAATGAATATGGTATCTATATATACATATATATATATTTATGAATAAATATGATAGAATCAATAAAGGTGCAAAGGGGAAAGGTTAGAAACTTCAAAGAAGATACTTATAATTGGGAATTATATTAATATATAATGTGTGTGTGTCTACATATATATATATATAACCTTCTCAGTTTATCAATATATATGTATGTGTATGTATATCACGATATTAATTGCGCTGAATATCATGATAATAAATTAACGATTTAATAATCATATAATATATTTTTATAGATATAGATAATTAATGTTGTTGTATGTATGTATGGAGCATCAGTTTCGTTGAAGTGTTTATTTGGCTGCCTTTGATGGAGGAAGTTAAGATCATCATTGAGACAAAACTTAGTGAGTAAACACAACAACCAATCACAAATGAATTTCATACTTATTGGTACCACATATGATTGCTCGTACACAATCATATATATGAATTATATGTTTATATATATATATACACGTGTTAAGGCATCTGATGAAATGAGTAAGGAAGGGTAAACTTTCATATATAATTGATGATGTTGTAAATTAAATCAATTAGTAAATGAATTTCATACTTTTTTTTATTTTATATATTATTTATATATTTCATTACTGAATTTTTTTTAAAAAAATTTAATTTTTTTTAAAAAGGTGGCATAGGCAATGAATGCAACCAAACATATGAATTCTCAGTAATGAAGGAAAAAATAAAAAACCTTCTGGAGGTAATATTTTATTTTATATATTTTATAAAATTTATTTTCATATATATATTTTTCTCTTATAGATTTCGTAAAAATTTTAATTGAATTTAAATTTACAGATTTATACAGTATAAAATGTTCTACATTTTTAATTAATGTTAAACTTATAAATTTTGAATAGAACATAAGAGTTTTAACTACTATCATATTGTTATAATTCCTTATAACTATCAATGCCTATAATTATGCAGCGGACAAAACAGATTTTCAATGAAGTAAAACTCATGTTGTATAAGTACGCAAATTTAAATTCAGTTAAAATTTTCACAAAGTCCAAAAGAAAAAAGATAGCCATGAAAATAAAATTTTACAGTATATATAAAATAAAATATTATCTTAAGAAGGATTTTCATTTTTTCCTTTACTAATGAGAATTCGTGTTTGCATCTAACTCTTCCATGCACTTTTTATTCAAAAAAAGAAATTAAAATAAAAAACTCAGCAAAGAGATATATTAATAATATCTACAATAAAAAATAAGAATAAAATTCATTTACTACATGAATATATAAAAACTGTTAATTGATTTATCATGTCAATTGTATATCAAGATATATATTACATACACATACAAAGCTTTATCCATGTCTGATAAGGTGATTTCAGATTCAGCCACGAAGGTGGAAAGCAAGTATAGAAATGATTAGGACCGCAACTAGAATCTCCTTTCATTTCATACATTGCTATAAGAAAGTGATCTATGATATCCTTTTAAAAAAAATTAAATGTAAATCAATCAATGACATTGATATATATATATGATCAGTAAACAAATAAGAGAAAAATAGATCAATTGTTAAGCACTAAACCTCTTGTTCCATCGAGTGGATCATGTAGAGGAGTTGTGTGCTTTGATCCTCCTATTTGAAATGATTGGATAAGAGCTGTAACAACCCATACCTCCATAGGGAGTCGGGGTGCCATAAGAACTTATATTCCCAGTACGAAAAATACAATAAACTTCTATCTCCAATTAAAAATAAGTACGTCGAAGTGTAGAGTTCACATCCCTTGGCTGTGAGGGTTAACCATTACATCTATCTAAAATCAAGAAAACATCTAATTAAAGTTTGTGTAGTTCATCCTTTCCTACACGTGCATCATAGAGAACACTGCCTCTCCTCACCAAGATCGTCTCCCAGAGTTTGTTTGTTCTGTTGTTCATCCTATTCCTACTTTCAAACAACATCACTTTCACCCTCACAGAGAATATTGTTTATGCTCATCTAGATTTACCTCCCAAAATTTTATATTTATTTATTTTTAATCCTTTAGAAGTTCGTTTCCCTGTCTCTACTCACCAATACCACTATTTCCCAAATAGACATCAAGAGAATTAAATACAAAAGATAAAAGAATAATAATTTGCAAACAGACATCAGATTCAGACCACTATTTCTCTCTTTTTTTATTTCCTATCCCTCTCCTGTTCCCATCCTTTCAATTTTCCTCCTATGTTTCTAGCGTATCTCCTCTGTCCTCTCCTCATAGCTGTCCGCACAATAATTCCATCATTTTGTCTGATCTTCTATGTATCCTTATATCTCAGTCTCCATTTTTTTTGTTTTTACTCTTGGTTTTAATATGATTTCAAGAAAATTTTCCTTTTCCCGGATCAACTCATTTCTTCCCAAAAATATCTCAAAGAATTTAGGAGATAAATTCTACTTAATGGTGAGAGTCAAATTTCACTTACCTTTGATCTCAATGACGACATTAATATGATTGGCGAATTCCTCCCTAGTTCCACTCCCGATTCCACCACTAGCTGATTAATCTAATTGAAGAAATCACACAAAAACTTCCTCTTAGTTTAGCCTAGCTGCGAATTTTCTCTCTCCCTCTTCTCCTATAGCCCAATGTCCTCTTTTAAAGTGAAGGAATAACCATCAGAACCATTGAGGATGGCAACAAAATCCCTAAAATAAATAGAGATTACAAAATAGTTTTTTATAATTGAGGCATAATCAATATTTTTACTTTTTATAATTAAGGTAGAAATTAATAACATCTTCTTAAATATAATTATATATTTATATATCTACTTTTTTAAAAGTATATTTTTATCTCTTTAATTTCTTTAGTAATCAAAATTTTAAATTTTAAAGACTAATGAAGAAAAGAAATCTCTAAACTTTGACTTCTAATAAGCATTCAATTCTCTAAATTTAGATATTCTTTAAATCTAATCTTATAATAGTTTTTTTTTAGATAACATAATGAAAATAATATTAAAACTCTAAAATATTTAATTACATAAGTTCAAAATAATGAAAATAAGATTTTTATCTCTTTAATTTTAAAATTTTAAAGACTAATGTAGAAAGAAATTTCTAAATTTTGACTTCTAGTAAGTATTAAATTCTTTATATTTAGAAATTTTTAAGTATAATCTTGTAATAATTATTTTGAAGATTACATACTTTAGAATGAAAAATAATGTTAAAACTCTAAAATATTTAATTACATAAGTTTAAAAGTAGATTATGACACTTCTATTTTTTTTCATTCTTTATGCTTTTGGCTTTTCTTTTATTCTTTCTTTAATGCTATGATTTATATTTATGATGCAATATTTAGATAGAAAACAATAAGATACTTTTTTTTCTAAAAAATTAGCTATATTATTTTCTTCACCACAATATAATTTCTTCATAATCTTATCCTCACATTTGTTATTGTGTTACGATGCGATAAATTTTAGGTGATGTAGAAATATAAGAATAGTAAGAAAATAATTGGGAGAAAGAGGAGGAAAAACATAAGGAAATGAAATAGGAAAACAAGAGTTAGACTGGAGGCATTATAGAGGTAAGTTCTCTTTTTTTTCCTAATGCATAACGCACAATTAGGTAGTAATTATAAAATAGATTCATTATGAGAAGTCATATTCTTCCAATGATTCCTCAGTTTCAGACCATGAACTAACTCAAATCACATATTTGACTTTCTATGAAATTACCTCTTTAACCTATAAAACAAGAAAACATAAAAGTACAATCTAAATTAAATATGTCTAAAAGTATATAAGTGTACTTACATTAAGCAATATTAAATCTATGTTGTTCACTTGATTCTATTTTTAATTTTTGTGTAATTACTAATAATCCTTTACATGTTGAATTAGTTATATATTCATTAATTTTATTTTTGAACCACTTATATTTTTAGCTTGAATTCATTGAATGAAATTTATTTCATAATCCTTCATATATAGCAAGATCAATTAGAATTTAGTTCTCAAAAAACATAAATAAGAGAGTTTAAATATTAAAATTGTGATATATTGTTAATTTATAAAACATGGGAGAAATGTAGCAATTAAATTTCTTAAGAAAAGGATGAAGCTTGTTTAGAAATTAAAGTAAATGAGACAAGGAGATGCATATACAAATATTTTAACTTCTAATACTATACTATACAATATCTATTTTTACAATATAATTTTTTCAATGAGTAGTGTAATTTGACCCACAACCTAAAATTTCTATGTAATTTCTTCATTTACAAATTAAAAATATATACATATATATGAGGTTAATTTCTATTGTTGTTGAAAATATATATATACATATTTTTTTTGATATTTTTCGTGGTACAGTTTGAGAGAAGGATTGTGGCTAATGCTAGAACCAGATGAAGCAAAAGTTATTGAATGCTATATGTTTAGTTTCCTTTATGAGCTGATGCTAAGAACTAAAAACTTACAAGTCTGTAGTAACGGTAAAAATATGTAATGAAGAAAAATTTGAGTTTGCAAGAAATATCTTATCATCACTCTCTAATCACTCTCTCAGAAAATGCCTTACATACTAGTTGAATTTTTTCAACTAATCTGGAATCAATCGAGGAAATGTGTTAAAAAATTCTATTTCCAAGCATTAATTTAGATGGCATGGGGATGATTCATGAGATAGAAAAATACCATAACCAATCTAAAGTGATCTATAAGATACAAAAAATATCATAATCGAATAATAGAGTTAAAATAATGTAAGAGTATTCTCGATTTACAGTGAACTCTTTAAAAGAATGCCTTTCACTCCTATAGGACTATGTATATGATATAAAGTCTGTAAACAGGAAACAATTTGTTTAATCTCCAATCCAAAAAGATGATTCGAGCTAATGTTAATCCTAAATCAACATATCATCTTTATATTAAGATCCTATGATACTCGAATCAATGCTCAAAAGCTTTAACCCCCAAATAAAATGAAAAATAAACCATTGTTATTATCACCATTATACATTTAAGTTGTTTAGATAGGTAAGTTGAGCCACAAATTGAAGTTGCCTATCCTTGTGTGAAAGTAGCTTTGGAATCTTATATTATTTTATAAAACATCAACAAGGTGCCATATCTTATTAGATTCAGGCAAGACAACTCAAGAAACTTATACCTAAATATAACTTCTACAAAGGGTTCTTTAGAGCAATGAACAAAACATTAGTAGCAGAGAGAATATTTAAGAATAACAAACTAACCTACCATAGCAGAGTTGGCCAAGAACCACCATTGTGGTAAGACCAAGGCCTGTATTAGAAGGAATGTAGTGAGAAATGTTGAAGATAATAGGCACGTTTAGATTTAACTCAATTTAATCACGACATCACCATCAACATAAAAAAAAGTTAGAGTTTAAATATGTTTTCCATGAAAAAGAAATACTTATTGCAACCTGCAAAGAATTTATTGGTATTGATTTTTAGAAGCTTTCATCCACCCAATCTGCTCAACAAAAGAAAATATAAGTACTTTATAATATTGTTATTGAAAGAGATGAAAATAGATAAAATACTAATAGTGAAAAATTAAATATTGAAGTTAACTTTTATAAATTATATAAAGGATGATTATTACTTTAGTTAAATTACAGTAATTAAATATAAATCTTATTTTATTCTTCATTAATTTAAAATTGAACTGAATTAGTTAAAAATAAACTGTATTTGTTATAATAGAAAAATACTCGAGAGTAATATTCTCTATTTACTAGAACTATTCAAATTAAAAGATTAAGGAATTAAAAAAAATAAGAAGCAAATTAATTAAGTTGTAAGAAGCAAGAATACCTTAATTTAAAGGAGTGCGTTTGTACTTGCGATGGTTGGTGCTAGCATTCAACTATATCACCATACATACCCCATTCAGTGAATAATAATAATAATTATTATTATTATAATAAAGATTTTAAAATCAAAATCTACAATATTTAGTATTTTAAAAAAAGAATTTTATTTTTTATTAAAATATAAACTTTACATCTTCAATGAAACTTAAACTCGTAAATATTAAATAAAACACAAAAATTTTAACTACTACCATATTGTTATAATTCATTATAATTGTTAATAACTATGATTATGAACCGGCAGAACAAATTTTCAATATATATGAAAATAAAATTTTGCAAGGTATGTAAAATAAAATATTCCATTAAGAAGGATGTTTATTTTTTCCTTCATAAGTAAGAAGTCATTTTTGATTGCATCCACTGCCACTATACACCTTTGTTGAAAAAAAAAATTTCAAAAAAAAAAAATCAATAAAAAATATATTAATAATATCTAAAATAAAAAATAAGTATGAAATTTATTTACTACATGAATATATAAAGACTGCTAATTGATTTATTATGTCAATTATGTATGAAAGCTTAACCTTCCTTACTCTTTTCATTAGATGCCTTGATGAATTCCTCACATTTCAGTGTCATTTGACAAGCACCAAGGCTGCAATTAATATCAACTAATTTTTTTTAAAGTAAAAATTGTGTAAGTCTATTGATTAAGTGTTATACATGAATCATAACGCAATATAAATAATCTCCAAGTAAGAATACACACAAAAGTGTAGTTTGACTCGAGATTAATTAGGTGATATACATTAATTGTAGTACAATACAAGTAACTTTCAAATGATGACACACAAAAGTACAATCTAACTCGAACTCATGATCTTTTGTAAAAAAAGACATGCATCAACTGTTCAACTAATTAAATAATTAATTAAGTATACACATATACCAAACACACATATATATATCCTACTAATAGATAATTGGTTAATTAAATTATTAATTACTTATCTATTGGGTGCATATCTATGTACTTTTATCATTATGTATAAGAGTATAAATTCAAATTAGATTATACATCTCATGACATATAATTTATTGATTAAACTATATAAATTTTTACTAACAAAACTTGTACTTGAGAATTTTTATTATTAAATATATATTATAAGATCAATAATAACACATATAAATACCCAAAATTAAAGAATTTTGTGCTGTGATGATTAGTATTAATTATATATCTTAAGGAGGCTCTTTTAATCTTGAAGCAAAGTTCATAAATTCTTGGAAAATCTGCATCAGATACTTTGTCTCTGCAAATTAAGAGAAGAAAACCAAATAATCAAAACCCATTAACTACTCAAACGTGGTTAATAACTACTCAGATCTATATCCAGATATATATTATCTATACATACAAAGCTTTAGTCAAGTTTGATAAGGTGATTTCAAATTCAACTACGAAGGTGGAGTGCAGATCAAAGAAATAATTAGGATCTCAACCAAGTACTCCTTTCATTTCATATGCTATTCAAAAAAAGTGATCTACCATACCCTTTAAAAAATCAAACGCAAATCAATCAATAATATCGATATATATACATGATTAGTAAACAAATATGAAAAAAATAGATAAGATGTTAAGCACTAAACCTCTTGTTGCATCTAGTGGATCTTGTCGAGGAGCTGCATGCTTCGATCCACCCTATTTGAAACGATTAGAGAAGAGAAAAATGGTTTTGTCGAGAGATTGGAGATTTTTTTTTTTTGAATTTGTAATACTCACTGAAGTGGCAGAGAGTTATAATGAGTTTAGTATTTATAATAAATTGCTAAAAATTTAGTTCATTTCCAGTAGTTGATATTTAGGTTATCAATATTCTAAGCATTAATAAACTTACATATTTTTGTATTTTGTGTTCCGAGTTTGGATTAATCTTGGCAACAGTTTTATGAGAAAAAATATTTTCTTTTAAAAAAAATAAGAGTTTAATTTAATATGATTATAATATTGTGTAAATGAAAAAAATGGGTTTTATCCAAATAAATTACTTCAAATGATAAAAAACATTATATTGGCACCTTTGAGAATGGTTAATTGCTGCTAAAAATTAGACAATAGATGATAAAATTTTACCAGCAGATTTATATTGTCACTAAAAGTCAAAATGCCATAAAGTAAATTTACAGCAAATAGAGGAAGCCATGTATCAATATCATGCACAACCTGTCCATTTCTTTATTTGAAAAAAAAACATTATTTAACTTTTATATTGAGAAAAAGAAGTACAAAAGAAATCAGAAATAAAATAGTTTATCTTTATGTTTTAAAACCTAAAGAAAAGTCAATCTCCTAAGACCCTAAAACTTCTCTTTCTCTGTTAGTTGCATCTCATTGAAATCATCACTATCACCTCTCGTTATTCATTGAAGTATTAGTTTTCCTTATCAGTCATTAAATATTGTATTTTAAAAAGTAAATTTACATTACATAATTCACTCATTTGTATGAGATTAAATTATTTATTCAAGTTAAGTCATATCTTATTATTTGACTGAAGTACAAATTTAGCCGTATTTCTTTCTAGTACTGTATAAGTCAGTAAACAATGTAAGTTACTACAATAACATCCAATACAACATACACTTTTTCCTTTAAAAAAAAATCATGGATAAAAACCATTCTGCTTAAGCAAGTGAACAAAAAATTGAGACTCATGGACAACTATATATCTTTCAAAAGTCTTTGCTACATCTCTAGCTATGTTATATACTATCCAATTACACTTTTAGATCCAACTAAGAAAAAGAGAAACAAAATGTGGAATGAAAGTTGCTTTTAAATCCAACTAAAAATTAAACAATAAATGACATAAATTTAACGGGTGATAGAGGTTGTCACTAAAAGTCAAAATGTCGCTATGTAAATAAATATACAGCAAATAGAGGAACCCACTTGTCCATTTCATGCACAATCTATTCATTTCTTTGGAAAAAAATTATATAACTTTTATATTGGTAAAATAGATACATAAGAAGTTAGAGATAAAATAGTTCATCATTATGTACTCAAACCTAAAGAAAATTTGATCTCTTTTATTATAAGACATCAAAGCTTCTATCTTTGTATTAGTTGCATCTCATTGCAGTCGCCATTAATCTTTTCTTATTTTTTATTAATGCATCAGTTCTCCTGATCAATTGTCAAAACACTGTATTTTTAACAGTAAATGTACATTATTTGATTCATTCATTTGTATGAGATTAAATAATTCATTCAAGCTAAGTTCTACTTTGTTATTTCATTGACCTACAAAATTAGACGTATTTCTTTATAGTACAGTATTAGTTAATGTATTGTAAGTCCATACAATAACAACGATTATAACATTTACTTTTTTTTCAAGAAAATTTCATGATCCATAAATAATAAAAGCCATTTTTGTAAAACCTTATCCCAAGAGAAACAACCCCAGCCCACCTACTTCTTAGAATTAGGAAGAGCCAAAATGACGTTATTTTGGGAACCCCCAAAAACGACGCCATTTTGACATGAAGGAAGGAAAAATACAGGCATGTGAAATGACGTCGTTTTGAGAGCATCAAAATGACACTGTTTTGGTGAGAGAAAAAGAAAAATAAAATTAGGGCAACCAGAGGCGTGTATGTCTCGGGCCACCGAAAAAGAAGAGGAAAAAGAGGCGTGTATGCTTCTTCCCTCCATCGAAGAAAGAGGAGGAAGCTGTATGGGGCTCTCCTCTCTTTGACTATAAAAATAGTGAGAGAGCAAGCCATGGAGAGGAGAGATCCTGTGCATGAGGAGAAAGAGAGCCGTATGTCGAGAGAGAAAATAAATCGAAGAAGAAGACTAATGTGCAGCAAAGAAGGTCATCCGCTGTACAGAACTATATGCTGGATCTGAGAGACTGGTCCATCTGCACTGAAAATAGGAAGCCAAAAAATGAATAGTGCAACAGTGTGCGGTGGGAGAAGGAGACTTGTGTGACACTCAGTTACGACTTCACGATCTGTGGTGCGTTCCCAACCTGATCCATAAGATCTATGCTGGAGTTAGATGCGTGAATTGTTCTGTGGTGATCTCTAACCGAAATGTAGTAGTTCATGATTGGTTGTGGTGGCACGTGCCGGTTCTGGTGGCCGCATGTGAGGCGGTGGGTGACACTCTGGCAGCAACGCGTAGTGACTCCGGCAAGCGAGATCGCGTGCCCAATATAAAACTAGTTTTGTTGGGTTCGTTTCTAAAAATTTCTCATCATTTAATACGCATGTTCTGTACTTGTGAAGGAGGAAATTAACCAAGTGATAGTAAAGATTTTGAGGAGAGCGTAGACTCGAGTCAATAAGGATTCCGACATTTTTATCCAATTCGACTATAGGTAAGGGATTGGGTTAGTCTCATTCAGAGGCCCCCATGTTTTTTTGAAACCTTATTTTCCATTGAGATGTCTTGTTTACAGACTTTAAGAACTATTCACGTTTTCCACTACAAGTTCTATGAACTCATCATATTTGTAAGTGCACAATTGTATATGATTGGAAACCTACATAATGTTGCGTATGATGTATAATTGTGTATTAATAGTTACTTGTATGTATATGCAGATTTTATGCATGCTAGTTATCGAGTTATAAATATGTGTGACACATATATATATAAATATATAATTATAGGTTGTGCAACGAGTGTACGTATGAGTGAACAATTTTTATGTGTCTACTTATGGAATACATATATGCCTTGTGTGAACATACAAGTATATTTATATTGTATCTGGTGCGTGTTTATATATATAATTATATGAGTCGATAAATGTGCATATAAAATGTACATATTGTGCTTATTGTATAGGCTTGTTGATGCATAATATATAGATATATAAGTAGGTGCATGTCTGAGTAGGTCATCTAGTGGCTAATTTGATCAGTAAAAAAATAACATAAGAATTTTTAAAAGATGGAAAAATCTATTTAATCGGTATCACTGAGGGGTGTGTGTGTGTAGCTTTTTGGCATATGACCGTGGTGAACCCCACCCGTGGATATGGCTTCAGCCAGACGTGGAAAAGCGATAAAAACTATAAATTGTATATTGTCTAGTACAAACTGTGAACTGAACTGTAACGTATTCGTGTGGTAGAGGGGATCCTTACTGCTTTGTTGATGTCGACAGAAATGACATCGCGCAGTGAAACTATTTTTAATAAAACATAAGCTAATAGGAAGTCATGAGTGAAGTTTACGATACTAAAATACTGAATTGATATCTACTGAACTGCTTACTACTTAAATTGCGATACTGAATATCGAATTATGCTATTTGTGGAACTGTTATGCCCTAAGTTATGATATTGAATAAGAAATTATGAATGTTTACTAAATGAACTGATTTAGAAAATTTGGTGATTGAGTGTGTACATGTCTTTGTTACGGGCACTACCCCTTTTCTTTAGTGAGTCTATGAAGCTCACCCCAATTCACACTGCCTAATGCAGATTAGTCTAGATCAAGAGTAAGTTCAAGGTCGAACAAAGACTTTGAAAAATCTTTAGTAACAGTCAGATTTAATTTTGTAAAATCAGTTAATTATATGATAACGATGTAATGTGAAGAATCTTGTAAGCCTCATGTCTTGTAATTCCATACAGGGATGATAGAATCTTAGGTTTTCGTTTATTGCTGTGTAAATTTATCAAGCTATATGTGTGGAGTAACACTCATTTCTCCACGAAGAAAGTGGGCGTTACAATTTTGCTCAAGCAAGTAAAATAAAAAACTTAGGCTTATGAATAAATATATATCTTTTAATAGTCCTTACTACATTTCTTGCTAAGTTATGTATTATTCGATTAAACTTTTAAATCTAACTAAGAAGAAAAGAAACAAAATACGAAATGAAAGCTTAAACATCCTCAAGTAACAACCCAAACTTTAGAAAAATATTCATCAAGCATAAAATTTGTATCTGGTACCTTTAATAAGGGTCCTATTATAGGTAGAAATTAGACTATAGATGATATAATTTTAGTGGTTGATTCAGACTGTCACAAAAGTTGAAATGTTGCTAGGTAATATGTGACAAATAAAGGAACTCATGTGTCCATTTCGTGCCCACCCTATCTATTTCTTTACTTGATAAAAAAAGTTGTTTAACTATTGTATCAACAAGAAGTACCAAAAAAAATTTAAAAAAAATAGTTCTACTTTGCCTTAAAACCTAAAGAAAATGTGATTTACTTTGTTGCAAAATACCAAAGCTTTTATCTTTATGTTGGTTGCATTTCATTGTAGTCAACATCAATTGCCTATATTTATTCACGAAAGTGTCAATTCTCATAAGTGGTCGTCAAATACTATATTTTAAACAATAAGTATACATAATTCAATTCACTTATTTATTATAAAATTAAATAATTCATTCAAATAAGGTTCTACTTTATTATTTGATTGAACTATAAATTTAATAGTATTTGTTTTAGTATTGAATCAACTATGATTTTTTTAAGGAAAAATTATTATTCATTAAAAATAAAAAGCATCACAAGTAACTAAAGCAAAAACTAAGGAGGTTCATGAACAACTATCTATCTTTCAGAAGTCCTTACTCATCTCTAACTAAGCAATGTATTATTGTTCTAATACTCTTGAATCCAACTAAGAAGAAAGGAAAGAAAATGCAGAATGAAAGCTTAAACATCCTCAAGTAAAAACCTAAACTCAAAGAAATATTCACAAAGTATAAAATTTGTACTTGGTATAAAATTTGCCATATAACTCAGTAAAATAAAATCTATACTAGATTAAATTTAGGACAAAAAATTTGTCTCTTAGTGCGACGTAACATTAAAAAAAAAAAGAAAAAACTAAAACCTTAAGATTTAGATGTAGCACCGCAGTTTTAAAGCATTATTAAGACCTAATACATGCTTGAAACCTCATAGTTGTCTTAAGATAGGTCTAGGACACGAGATCAATTTTAAAACCCTACATATCCTTTTGGCGAAGCTATCTTGTAACCTCATAGGTATCTCAAAATAACTCTAGAAGCCAAAAGTTTTCTTATCCTCAACTACCCTTGAACCTTACCATTATTTATCCCAAATTAGGTAAGCAGTCCTGAAGCACTACACAAGGACCCATGAGTATCCCAAAATAAGCTAATTATTTTTTAAAATAAAAATTGTGTAAATCTATTGATTAAGTTATATACATCAATCATAACGCAATACGAATAATCTTCAAATAAGAATACACACAAAAGTGTAGTTTCACTCGAGATTAATTATAGAATATACACTACTTGCAATTCAATACAAGTAACTTTCAAATGATAACACACACGAAAGTATAATCTAACTCGAACTTATGATCTCTTGTAAAGGAAGAAATGCATCAACTATTAAACTAATTAATTAATTAATTAAGTACACACATATACCAATCATATATATATATATATTCGGCTAATAGATGTTTGGTTAATTAAATTATTAATTATTTATCTATTGAGTGGATGCCTATGTACTTTTATCCTTATCTATAAGAGTATGAGTTCAAATCAGACTATACATCTCATGATATATCATTTAACTATTAAAATGTATGAATTTTTACAAACAAAAATTGTACTTGAGAATTTTTATTATTAAATACATATTATAAGATCAATAATAACACATATAAATACTCCAAATTAAAGAGTTTTGAGTTGTGATGATTAATATTAATTATATACCTTGAGGAGGCTCCTTTGATCTTGAAACAAAGTTCATAAATGTTAGGAAAATTTGCATCATATACTTTGTCCCTGCAAATTAAGAGAAGAAGACTAAATAATTAAAACCCATTAACTAATCAAACGTTGTTAATAACTACTTAAATCTATATCGAGATATATATTATGTACACATACAAAGCTTTAGCCATGTCTGATAAGGTGATTTCAAATTCAGCTAGGAAGGTGGAAAGCATATCAGAGAAATAATTAGGAATGCAATCAGGTACTCCTTTCATTTCAGATGCTATTCCAAAAAAGTGATCAACCATACTCTTTAACAAAAATTGAATGCAAATCAATCAACAATATTGATATATATACATGATCGGTAAATAGATAAGTGAAAAATAGATAAGATATTAAGCATTAAACATCTTATTATATCGAGTGGATCATGTCGAGGAGCTCCATCCTATTCGAAATGATTGGAGAAGAGAAAAATGGTTTTGCTGAGAGGAGGGAGATTGTTTCTTTTTTTTAATCTGCATTGCTCATCGAAGTGGCGGAGAGTTATAATGAGTTTAGCATTTATAACAGATTGCTAATAATCTAGGTCATTTCTAGTGATTAATACTTAGGTTATTAATATTGTATGCATTAATGAACCTGTATATTTTTGAGTTTTATGTTCCGAGTTTTGATTAATCTTGCCAACAGTTTTATGAGAAAAACTATTTTTTTAAAAAAAGAAGAGTTTAATTTAATCTATTTTAATATTGTATAAACAACAAAGATGGTTTTTCTCCTAATAAATTACTTCAACTAATAGAAGGCATTATATTGGCACCATTGAGAACAGTTAATTACTGCTAAAAATTAGACAATAGACGATAAAATTTTACTAACGAGTTTATATTGTCATAAAAAGTTAAAATGTCGCAACGTAAATTTGCGGCAAATAGAGGAAGCCACTTAGCAATTTTATGCACAACCTGTCCATTTCTTGATTTGAAAAAAAAATTAACTTTTATATTGACAAAAAGAAGTACAAAAGAAACCAGAAATAAAATAGTTTATCTTTATATTCTAAAATCTAAAGAAAATTCAATCTCCTTTATTGCAAGACATCAAAACCTCTCTCTCTTTGTTAGTTGCATGTCATTGCAGTTATCACCCATCACCTCTCATTATTCATTGAAGTATCAATTTTCCTTATCAGTCGTTAAATACTATATTTTAAACAGTAAATTTATGTTACTTGATTTGCTCATTTGTATGAAATTAATTTTTTTTTTAATTTAAACCATACTTTGTTATTTGACAAAACTACAAATTTAGTCGTATTTCTTTTTAGCACTGTTTCTCAGCAAACAATGTGAGACAGTACAATAACATCCAATACATCATTTGCTTTTTCCTTTTTTTAAAAAATCATTGATAAAAACCATTCTTCTTAAATAAGTGAACAAAAAACTATGACTCGTGAACAACTACATATCTTTCAGAAGTCCTTACTAGTTTTCTGGCTATGTTATATACTATATGATTACACATTTACATCCAATTAAGAAGAAGAGAAAGAAAATGTTGAATGAAAGTTACTTTTAAATACAACTAAAAATTAGACAATAAATGACACAATTTTAGCAGCTGATAGAGGTTGTCACTAAAAGTCAAAATGTCACTAACTAAATATGCATCAAATAAAGGAAGCAACTTGTTCATTTCATGCACAACTTGTCCATTTCTTTATTTGGAAAAAAATTATTTAACTTTTCTATCAACAAAAAGAAATACATAAGAAGCTGGAAATAAAATAGCTTATCTTTATGTATTCAAACATAAAGAAAATTGGATCTCCTATACTATAAGACATCAAAGCTTCTATCTCTGTATTAGTTGCATCTCATTGTAGTTGCCATCAATCACCTCTCATTATTTATTAAAGCATCAATTCTCCTGATCGATCATCCAATACTATATTTTAAATAGTAAATATACGTCATTTTATTTATTTATTTGTATGAGATTAAATAATTCATTCAGGTTAAGTTCTACTTTGTTATTTGAGGACCTAAAAAATTAGTTGTATTTCTTTCTAGTACAGTATTAGTTTATACAATGTAAGTTAATACAATAACATCCATTTCAACATTTACTTTTTCCTTTTTTAAAAAATTCATGGATAAAAACCATTCTTCTTAAACAAGTGAACGAAAAAGTATGAACAACTATATACCTTTCAGAAGTCCTTACTAGATCTCTGGCTATGTTATATACTATCTGATTACACATTTACATCCAATTAAGAAGAAGAGAAAGAAAATGTTGAATGAAAGTTACTTTTAAATCCAACTAAAAATTAGACAATAAATGAACCAATTTTAGCAGCTGATAAAGGTTGTCATGAAAAGTCAAAATGTCGCTAACTAAATATACATCAAATAAAGGAAGCAACTTGTCCATTTCATGCACAACCTGTCCATTTCTTTACTCGAAAAAAAAATACTTTAACTTTTATATTAGTAAAAAGAAATACATAAGAAGCTGGAAATAAAATGGTTCATCTTTGTGTACTCAAATGTAAAAAAAATTTGATCTCCTCTACTATAAGACATCAAAGCTTCTATCTTTGTATTAGTTACATCTCATTGTAGTCGCCATCAATCACCTCTCATTATTTATTAAAGCATCAATTCTCCTTATCAATCGTCAAATACTGTATTTTAAACAGTAAATGTATGTCATTTTATTTATTCATTTGTATGAGATTAAATAATGCATTCAGGTTAAGTTCTACTTTGTTATTTGAGGACCTACAAAATTAGTTGTATTTCTTTCTAATACAGTATTAGTTTATACAATATAAGTCAATACAATAACATCCATT
This sequence comes from Carica papaya, assembly GCF_054855325.1. Lineage (NCBI taxonomy): Eukaryota > Viridiplantae > Streptophyta > Magnoliopsida > Brassicales > Caricaceae > Carica > Carica papaya. Next base: position 19,691,495 of record NC_142317.1, read on the forward strand.
TCAACATTTACTTTTTTTAAAGAAAAAATCATCATCCATTAACAGTAAAAACAGTTTTGCTCAACCAAGTCAACCCAAAACTTAGGCTCATGAGTAAATATATATCTTTCAATAGTCCTTATAACATTTCTAGCTATGTTATGTACTATTCAATTAAACTTTTAAATCTAACTAAGAAGAAAAGAAATAAAATACGGAATGAAAGCTTAAACATCCTCCAGTAACAACCCAAACTTTAGAAAAATATTCATCAAGTATAAAATTTTTACTTGGTACATTTAAAAATGGTCCTATTACAGCTAGAAATTAGACAATAGACGATGTAATTTTAGCGGTTGATTCAGACTATCATAAAAGTTAAAATGTTGCTAGGTAATATGTAACAAATATAGGAACTCATGTGTCCATTTCGTGCCCACCCTATCTATTTCTTTACTTGAAAAAAAAAAGTTGTTTAACTTTTGCATCAACAAAAAGGTGTACCGAAAAAAAATTAAAAATAAAATAGGTCATTTTTGTCTTAAAACCTAAAGAAAATGTGATCTACTTTGTTGTAAGATACAAAAGCTTTTATTTTTGTGTTGGTTGCATTTCATTGTAGTCACCATCAATCGCCTCTCATTATTCCCTAAATGTTAGTTCTCATAATTGGTCATTAAATACTATATTTTAACAATAAATATACATAATTCAATTCAATTATTTATTATAATATTAAATAATTCATTCAAATTAGGTTCTATTTTATTATTTGATTGAACTATAAATTTAGTAGTACATGTTTTTAATACTGAATCAACTTATATAATGGAAGTCAATGCAATAGCATCCAATATAACATTATTTCTTTTAAGATAAAATCATTATTCATTAACAATAAAAACCATCATGCTCAAGTAAGTGAAGCAAAAATTGAGGATGTTCATGAACAATTATCTATCTTTCAGAAGTCCGTGCTCATCTCTAGATAAGTTATGTATTATTCTTATTATACTTTTGATCCAACTAAGAAAGGAAACAAAATGCAAAATGAAAGCTTAAACATCCTCAAATATAAATGTAAACTTAGAGAAATATTCATGAAGCATAAAATTTATACTTGGTAAAAAATTTACCATATAAATAAGTAAAACAAAATCTATACTAAATTAAATTTTAGGAAAAAGAATTTGTACCTTAGTGCAACATAATATTAAGAAAAAAAAGAAAAGACTAAAACCTTAAGATTTAGATGTAATACCGTAGTTTTAGAGCATTATTAAGACCTAATACATGTTCGAAACCTCATAGTTGTCTTAAGATAGATCTAGAACACGAGAACAATTTTAAAACCCTACACAACCTTTTGGCAAAGCTATCTTGTAATCTCATAGGTATCTCAAAATAGCTCTAGAAGCCAAAAGTTTTCTTATCCTCAATCGCCCTTGAACCTTAACATTGTTTATCCCAAATTAGGTAACTAGTAATGAAGCACTACCTTAGGACCCATGAGTTTCCCTACTTGATATTATCAGGATCTTGATGTAATACATTTCGGTTTTATCCAAGTAATACCTGAAAAAGAGTATTACTACCTCTTGTACCACATATTCGAGAAATTAATATTACTTTTTAGACGGTTAAATAAAGACATTAATTGAGAACAATTGAAAATGCTATATCATTTGTTAGACAAAATGATCCAGAAAATCCTTAATTATATATTTTTATAAATATTGAACCTTTTTAACATGAATATCATTTAAATTTCTTGCCCCAATGTATAAATTACTTAAAATCTCACTTCTGTTTAGTTATGAAAATTAGATATGCATTAAAAAAACATATATCATGTAAAATAAAGAATAAATTTCTTGCTTTCTAGTAATACTCTATTGAACTCTCTATAGTAATATCAAATGCAACAAACTCCTTACAAGATATAGGACAAGGAACAACTGGTGATTTTATACATCTCAAAAGTGCCCAATTAAGCCCATCAAAAAACTGGTGTCGTTTGATTGCCATTGCACCCATTGTGGACCCCATTTGCCTAGTAGGGTCCTTGATTAATAACCATGTGATCAAATCCTTTGCTGACTCCAAAACCACGGCTTCTTTCGGAAACTCAAGTGCTCAAGCCATAATATTCGCTAGGGGCAACTCTTAGTCAACTCCCTTACACGACGTCGTCCCGTATAACATTTTGAATATGAATATCCTTAGTGTTCACTAATCAATTATGTTTCCATGCCCTTCACCAGACACAATTTTTTGGTGTTAAGTACTCGTGGGTCCCAATAAAAGACATTGATTGGACATTGATTAGCTTTGTGATGTGTTGACTTTTTTTTCTATTTGTTTTGCCTAGGGTGTAAGAAGGAGGTTACTGCAGGTGTGGTACAATTGGGTAGAATGCATGAGGAATTAGAAAAGTTGGGTTGACATTAGGATAATAACTTGTTTTTGTGATTGATGATGCATTTTGATCAGAAATTATGTGGACTGTTGACGTGGAATTATCGTCTTTTCGTGAGAGATCGAAGTCAGTCGACGAAATGTGGCCATCGAATCTTAATAACACGTTTTTGAGCTTTAAATCTTGCTAAACTATCTCCATCTTGTGTAAGTATTCTATGGCCACTGTGACTTCATATGCATAAAACCTGTGAAGAAAAGAGAAGGTTACAAATCTTTTAAAAATAAATAAATAAATAAATTTAAATAAGTTCAAAATATGTAAAATTGAGTTTGCTAAAGTTATGTGAATAGCTTGTTGAAAATTTTAATACTTTATTCTATTTAATATATTTAAGAATATGTTTAATATACTATTGAAATATAATTATCTCTTGTAATATTATACAGATTACTAAAAATATATAATATATTTAATTTATTAATATATAGATAGGTTCGTGAACTTGTAAACCAAATTCCTTCATATTTGAATTTGGCTTACTTTAACATTTTGGGACCAAATTAAAATATGAAAAGATGATTTTATTAATTAATAAAGATGAAAATGAAGATGGTATCTATATATACACATATATATTTATGCAGAAATATGGTAGAATCAAGAAGGTGAAAAGGGAAAGTGTTAGAAACTTCAAAGAAGATACTTATAATTGGGAATTATATAAATATATAATGTGTGTGTGTCTACATATATATATATAACCTTCTCAATTTATCAATATATATATGTGTGTGCGTGTGTATATAGATAATGTATGTACATATATCGCAATACTAATTGCGCTGAATATCATAATAATAAATTAACGATTCGTATAATCATATAATATATTTTTATAGATACAAATAATTAATGCTATTGTACATATATACTAGGCAGCAGCTTCATTGAAGCGTTTATCCTGCTGCCTTTGACAGAGGACGTGAAGATTGACACCAGAACAAAACACAGTGAGTAAACCCAACCATCAATCACAAATGAATTTCATGCCTATTGGTGCCACATATGATTTATGCCACATTGATTGCTCATACGCCATCATATGTATGATTTATATGTTTATATATATATATATATATATATACACACTTATCAAGGCATCTGATGAAAAGAGTAAGGAAGGGTATACTTTCATACATAATTGATGACGTCATAAATAAGATCAATTAGTGAATAGAATTTCATACTTATTTTTTATTGTATATATTATTTATATATTTCTTTTCTGAGTTTTTTTAAAAGTTTTTTTAAATTTTTTTTTGTAAAGGTGCATAGGCAGTGAATGCAACCAAACATGAATTCTCAGTAATGAAGGAAAAAATAAAAATCATTCTTGGGGTAATATTCTATTTTATATATTTTATGAAATTTATTTTCATATATATCTTTTTCTCTTATAGATTTCGTAAAAATTTTAATTGAATTTAAATTTACAGACTTATACATTATAAAATATTCTACATTTCTAATAGAAGTTAAACTCATAAATTTTAAATAGAACATAAGAGTTTTAACTACTATCATTTTATTATAATTCATTATAATTATGTAGGGGGCAAAACAGATTTTCAACGAAGTACAAGTCTTCCTTTATAAGTATGCAAATTTAAATTCAGTTAAAATTTTCACAATGTCCAAAAGAAAACAGATATATATATGAAAACAAAATTTTACAGAATATATAAAATAGAATATTACCTTAAGAAGAATTTTCATTTTTTCCTTCACTAATGAGAATTCATGTTTGATTGCATCTAATGCTTCCATGCACCTTTTTTTTCCAAAAAAAGAAATTTTTAAAAAAAACTCAATAAAATATATTAGTAATATCTGCAATAAAAAACAAGTATAATGTTCATTTATTACATGAATATATAAAGATTGTTAATTAATTTATGACGTCAATTGTATGTAAAAGCTTACCCTTCCTTACTCTTTTTATGAAATGCCTTCACGAATTCCTCACATTTTAATGCCATTTGACAAGCATAAAGGCTGCAATTAATATCGGCTAATTATTTTTTTAAAAATAAAAATTGGGTACATCTATTAATTAAGTGATATGGATCAATCATAACATAATACAAATAATCTCCAAGTAAGAATATACATAAAAATATAGTTTGACTTGAGATTAGTAAAGTGATATACAGTAATTACAAAACAATACAAATAACTTTCAAATGATGACACACATAAAAATACAATCTGACTCGAACTTATAATCTCTTGTAAAAGAATAAACAAATCAACTATTAAACTAATTATTTAATTAATTAAGTATACACATATATAGTTAATTAAATTAATAATTATTTATCTTTTGGGTAGATATCTAAGTACTTTTATCCTTATCTATAAGAGTATGAGTTCAAATCAGACTATACATATCATGATATATCATTTAACTAATAAAATGTACAAATTTTTACTAGCAAAAATTGTATTTGAGAATTTTTATTATTAAATATATATTATAAGATCAATAATAACACACATAAATATTTCCAATTAAAGAGTTTTGAGCTGTGATGATTAGTATTACTTACATACCTTGAGGAGGCTCTTTTAATCTTGATCCAAAGTTCACAAATTATAGAAAAATCCGCATCAGATACTGTTTCCTTACAAATTAACATAAGAAGACCAAATAACTAAAACCCATCAATTAATCAAATATGGTTAATAACTACTCAAATCTATATCGAGATATATATTATGTACAAATATAAAGCTTTATCCATGTTTGATAAGGTGATTTCAGATTCAGCCACGAAAGTGGAAAGCAGATCATAGAAATAATTAGGACCGCAACCAAAATCTTTTAATTTCATATGCTGCTGCAAGAAAGTGATCTACCATATCCCTTTAACAAAAATTGAATGCAAATCAATCAACAACATTGATATATATACATGATTGGTAAACTAATAGGAGAAAAATATATCAGATATTAAGCATTAAACCTCTTGTTCCATCGAGTGAATCATGTAGAGGAGCTGAGCACTTAGATCCTCCTATTCGAAATGATTGGGTAAGAGCTGTAACAACCCATACCTGCATAGGGAGTCGGGGTAACATAAGAACTTATATTCCTAACACAAAAAATACAATAAACATCTATCGCCAAATAAAAATAACTATGTCCAAGTGTAGTGTTCACATTCTTTTGCCAGCGAGGGTTAACTATTACATCTATCTAAAATCAAGAAAAAATCCTTCTTTATCCATGTCTGATAAGGTGATTTCAAATAGCTGCGAATTTTCTTCCTCTCCCTCTTATCCTTCAACCTGACGTCCTCATTTAAAGTGAAGGAGGAACTATCAGAACTATTGAAGATGACAATGAAATCCCTAAATTAAATAGAGATTACAAAATAGTTATTGATAATTGAGGCATAATCAATATTTTTACTCTTAATAATTAAGGTAGAAACTAATAACATCTTCTTAAATATAATTATATAATTATATATTTAGTTTTTGAAAAGAAGATTTTTATCTCTTTAATTGATTTAGTAATCAATTTTTTAAATTTTAAAGACTAATGAAGAAAAAAAATCTCTAAACTTTGACTTTTAATAAGCATTCAATTCTCTAAATTTAGATATTCTTTAAGTCTAATCTTATAATAGTTTTTTTATAGATAACATAATGAAAATAATATTAAAACTCTACAATATTTGATTACACAAGTTCAAAATAATGAAAATAAGATTTGTATCTCTTTAATTTTTAAATTTTAAAGACTAGTGTAGAAAGAAATCTCTAAATTTTGACTCCTAATAAGTATTGAATTCTCTATATTTAGATAATTTGTAAGTATAATCTTGTAATAATTCTTTTAGAGATTACATACTTTAGAATGAAAAATAATGTTAAAACTCTAAAATATTTGATTACATAAGTTTAAAAATAGATTATTACACTTCTATTTTTTTTTCTTTCTTGATGTTTTTGGCTTTTGTTTCAATCTTTCTTTAATGCTATGATTTATATTTATGATGCAATATTTAGAAAGAAAACAATAAGATATTTTTTTTTAATAAAATTAGCTTCATTAATTTCTTCACCACAATATAATTTCTTCATAATCTTATCCTCACATTTGTTATTGTATTACAATGGGATCAATTTTAAGTAATCTAGAAAGATAAGAAGAGTTAGAAAATAATTGGGAGAAAGAGGAGGAAAAACATAAGGAAATGAAATAGGAAAACAAGAGTTAGATTAAAGGCATTATAGAGGTAAGTTCTCTTTTTTTTTTACCTAATGTATAACGCTCAATTAGGTAGTAATTATAAAGTAGATTCGTTATAAGGAGTCATATTCTTCCAATGATTCCTAAGTTTCAAACTGCAAACTAACTCAAATCACATAATTGACTTTCAATGAAATTACCTCTTTACCCTAAATAACAGAAAAACATAAAAGTACAATCTAAATTAAATATATCCAAAAGTAAATACGTGTACTTACATTAAGCGATATTAAATCTATCTTATTCATTGGATTCAATTTTTACCATTTGTGTAATTACTAGTAATCCTTTACATATTGAATTAGGTATATATTCATTAATTTTATTTTTAGACCACTTATATTTTTTGCTTGAATTCATTGAATGAAATCTTTTTCATAATCCTTCATATATAAGAAGATCAATTAGAATTCAATTCTCGAAAAACATAAATAAGAGAGCTTAAATATTAAAATTGTGATATATTGTTAAATTATAAAATATTGGAGAAATGTAACAATTAAATTTCTTAAGAAAATGATGACGGTTGTTTAGAAATTAAAGCAAATGGGACAATTAGATACATATACAAATATTTTAACTTCTAATACTATACTATACTATGTCTATTTTTACAATATAGTTTCTCAATGAATAGTGTAATTTGACCCACAACCTAAAAATTTCTATGTAATTTCTTCATTACAAATTAAAAACATATACATAGATATATGAGGTTAATTTCTATTATTGTTGGAAATATATTTATTTTTTGTGGCACAGTTTGAGAGAAGGATTGTGGCTAATGCGAGAACCAGATGAAGCAAAAGTTGTTGAATGTTATATGTTTAGTTTCCTTTATAAGCTCATGCTAAGAATTAAAAACTTACAAGTCTGTAGTAATGCAAAAATATGTAATGAATAAAAATATGAGTTTGCAAGAAATATCTTATCATCACTCTCTAATCACTCTTTGAGACAATGTTTTACATACCAGTTGAATTTTTTCAACTTATATGGAATCAACAGAGAAAATGTATTAAAAAGTTCTATTGTCAAGCATTAATTTAGATGACACGGTGATGATTTATGAGACAGAAAAATACCATAATAAATCCAAAACGATTTACTAGATATAAAAAATGTTATAATTGAAAAATAGAGTTAAAATAATGTAAGGGTATTCTTGATTTACAGTGAACTCTTTAAAAGAATGCTACTATATATATGATCTAAAGTTTGTAAACAAGAAACAATTGTTTAATCTCCGATGCAGGAAGATGTTTCAAGCTAATGCTAAATCAACATATCATCTTTACATTAAGATCCTATCATACCCGAATCACTGCTCAAAAGCTTTAACCTCTAAATAAAATGAAACATAAACCACTATTATCATCACCTTTATACATTTAAGTTGTTCAGATAGGTAAGTTGAGCCACAAATTGAAGTTACCTATCCTTGTGTGAAAGTAGCTTTAAAATCTTATATTACATAAGTCTTTTAGGAGTTCTTCTGACCACGCTTTCCCTTGGGGTTAGCACTTATCATGCAAGAGAAGGCATTGGCATGCTCAAAATCCTCTTCAGTTATCAGAATTTTGGCTATACTTGGGGGTTTGCAAGTAGAAGCTTAGCCACCAAGTATCTAACAATTGACCATGTTTCCAATAACCGTGCTTGCTTCCCAATGAACCTTCCTCTTTTCGTGTCATAGTATTAAGGCCACTTATCTCTTGATATGCGTCTTTCAGTATCTTCAACAGCTCTTGCAGCAATTTTTGGCCTTTTCGTCTTTATGGCTTTAATAGTAAGCTGCAAAAAGTCTAATTTTAAATTTTTAAGCTGCACTGCCAACATTCCTTCATTATTACTTTATTTTATAAAACAACAACAAGGTGCCATATCCTATTGGATCTAAGCATGACAACTTAGGAAACTTATTCCTAAATATAACTTCTACAAAGGGTCTGGAGCAATGAACAAAACATTAGTAGCAGAGAGAATATTTAAGCATAATAAACTAACCTACCATAGCAGAGTTGGCCAAGAATCACCATTGTGGTAAGACTAAAGCCTACATTAGAAGGAAATAAAGTGAGAAATGTTGAAGATAATGATGAAATAGATCATAAATAAATAATACGAGAATAGTTATCTTACATGATTTTAGGATCACTACCAGTGATTATTTGCCAGTCCTGACCTTAAGGAGCATGATAACATATCTTCAATGGCATGTCTGCTACCAAATCTACCCATTTTGCTTCAATAAGATCAAGTATGGCATGTGACTGATCAGTTGTTGCCAGACTGCTTACAACATAACACATGTTTCCTAAAGAACAAATTAGAAATCCATATGTGCTGCCTATAAGTTTCCAAATAGATAACCTCCTTTCTTAGGCATCCATTCCACCAACCAAGGAAAAATTTGATCTGTGTAAATGTTGAACTTATTAACTGCATCATATGAGTACTCCTCAGTCTTGTAACGATAAATCTCATTTGGTTTTCGCAAATTAGTCCAATAATACTCCCTGATGTGGAATGAAAGAGCAAGTAGGCGATCATTCAGTGCCCGAACAAGATCAGCTGATCCATCTTCTGGAGCAAGCATTTCATGTGCACAAAGTAAAGCAAAATAAAATAGTGCATGCAAGAAAAAAAATGGATTAACTAGAGATACCACAAGAAAAGAAGGTAAATAAATAAGATCTCTTAGTTACCAACTTATAAATTTAAATAATAGCTTATTCATGTAGGCTAGTCTGTCATATCATAATCTACTGTTTCCACCAACATGTTACAAACATACTTAATGCACAAACTAGATCTCCATGGTGTCAAACATGTAAGCTATGAACTATCTCAAAAATTATAAGCTATAAGTTATACAATCTCTATAATTCTAGGGAGTTGCACCATTCGGAAGGAACCAAAAATACAATGAGTAATAATTCCAATTGTTGAATATTTTCTGAACTGACCAAACTGGAATCATATACTTATTACACCTGCCAAAAACTCACTTGAGAGGCACCAAGATATGATATCAATTTAACTCAATCTTGTCAAGTACTTAATCCTAGCTTTATTTTCAAACTTCCATTATTGTTTCCCAAATTGATTTAGTTTTATAATTTCACTTCCACCATAGTTGCTGCAAAAAGCCCCTATTACACCATGTGTAGAATTATTTTGTATAACCCCTCTTTTCCTACAAAAATTGCAAGCACTAAAAAATCAAAAATTAAATACCAAATGTCCATTACCATTTTAAATGAACAGTAAAGACAATTTTTTCCTTAATTAAAATAAACAATTGATGAGCAAATATGGTAGTTCAAACAACTGTTAGAATAAAAAAAGAATCTACCCTGATGATTCCTTCATTCCACATAATAGAGTTAATTATCTCCCCTTTTTACTGAGAGGGTTAGGTTTTGAAACTTACAAATGTAAATTGAATGAAAATAGGAATTGACTTGGTCTAGTACCAAGTCAGTGTTGGATGACCGTATTTTCCATTTGCTTTGTTTGGTTGTAAGATTTATTGTTTCTAGCAGTGAGACCTTTTTTCACCATAGAAAAGTTATTGTTGTTTCTCTCAATAGTCTATCAATTGGCACGTAAAGGGTGACCGATGGATATGGTGGATGGCGTGGTGTCGTCGTCGATCGTAGAGGAGGAGGATGGGAGCTGGGACTTAACTGAACTTCTCCCTGACGAAAGCGGTTGTGAAGTTTGAACCGATGAGGAATACACTAGCAGATCTGTGGAGGCCGATAGGGAGAGTAAATATTATAGATCTGAGTTTCGGCCATTACTTGTAAAGATTTTTATACGAAGTGGATATCCAAAGAGTGCTCAACAGAGGGCCATAGACTTTTTACAACCACTTGTTGGTTGTGCACCACCTTAGGGAGGGAGAACATCCAATGAAAGTAGCCATTGACACGAGACTCTTTTGGGTACAGATTCACTCACTCCCACCAGGTTGGGTATCGGAGACAATGGCTAGGCAATTTGAGAACTAGTTGGGGGCTTTTTGGACTATGGCACATGTTCATCTTTTATGGCTTGGATGGGGGGTTGTCTGTGGGTTTGGGCGACCATTAATGTCTGAAATCCTCTTTTCAGAAGAAAGAGGCCAACCTGAGAATTGGAGAATCAACATTTTCAATCTTCAAGTATGAACACCAGCCTTTATTTTACTTCTTGTGCGGTCGGTTGGGGCATTCAAAATCTTTATGCAAACTCTACATCCATTTTAGTGCGGCGCCGCTTCAGCACGGGTGGGATGAGTCTGTTCGCGTAAATCCCCGATAGAATAGTGCTCCAACGAGCAGACGGTTACGAGATTAGCGGGGGCAGGGGGGAGCATTAACAGAATCATGAGCGATTATCCCAGCAAGTATCTTAGGGATAGGGGGAAGGAAGGAAGAGACGAGTATCTCGACCGAAGCGAGAAAAAAGGGGGATTCTTCAAATTTTTATTAAAAAATATAAATTTATACATTTTATTAATTATATAATACTTATCCAGTAATAATAACACAACTTATGAATAATAATATATAAAATGTATAGTTCATAGTTCGAACTATAAATACAACTTTTATAAATAATGGTTAAAGTATAAATGATTTATCTAAAAAATATTAAACCTTGATAAATTTATATTTAATTAAATTGTAAAATTTTAAAATAATTTTTAAGAAATAAAAATTAATTTTATGTAAAATTAGAATAAAAATTTTAAATTCAATCAATTTTTATTATTTTCTAATTCGTTTCATCTCGTAATTAAATGAAATAAGAATTTTCTTATCACCTTAATCAATAAACTGGAATTCACTTATATTTTCTTACGATTTGATAATTGATACAAACCCAATAAAAGTAACTATAGTTTTTTAACTTTTCTTATCGTTAGATCTTTTTGAGAACTACACACACAAACACACAGATATATATATGTGTGTGCGTGTGTTTAATAAATTTAAAGGGCTATTGTAACTTGATGTAATGCTAAAACACTATAAAGTTTTCAGTAGAATTTATAATAAGAAGTGGATATGATGATGATGATTATCATATCGTACATAAGAATCAGTAAATAGATATATATATATATATATGAGAAAAAGAAATACATATTTTGGTTCTGATAACTAAAAGTTGAAAAATAAAGGAAATAAAAATTATAATATTTTGTTTGGTTTAAATTTATAAATGAAAAATAATTATTAATATTAGTTATTAATATAATGATGAGTTAGCTACTGAGAATCAAAATAGAATTTTAAAAGAAAATTAATCATTTCCTCTTTCCTCTTTCATGAAGAGTTCTTATGTGAAAAAAGATTTATTATTCATGAACGATAGCATAATTAATAAGAAAAATATTTTAGTATAAAATACAAGTCTATTTCTTCTTCTTTAATATTTCTGTTAATAAATAATATAAGAAAAATGCTAATTCAGATTTTTTTGCTTATTATAATTATTCTAATTAAAAGAATCTAGTCTTTACAGAATATTATTTTCGTTTGGATATGTCATGACTCTTTAGGACAAAATGCAATTTCATTACTATCTCTCTACCAACGCAGTCATAAGCTAAATCTTTTGATTATATTGAATCAAATATTATAAACAAATCATCATTAATCCATATAATTACATCTAAAAATTGATAAATTTTACATTTTAATAAGATTCAGACTTGTTGTCTTCAAGAAAAATGTAAGAATCTTAACTGTTCAAACACTATGTTTATGATAATTTATGAAAATTCTTAAAAACTTCATTGTAGTGTGTGCTTAATTTTGATAAATAAACAATTGTCACAAACTTTAATGGGCGCATTTTTGGAGCTTGATATCACAAACTTTAGTGGCTATTTTCTCTTTTGCAATGATATCATTCTATGTTTACCTTATAAATTGTTAGCTCCTCTACTCTATCCTATCTTATTGCTACATTTCTCTCTTGCTCTCCCTTTTATCTCTTTTCTATCACTTTCACTTTTCCCCAAATTTTCTTGAAAGATTTCGAACTTTTACTTTCCTAGTTGTGCAAATTAATAAAATCTATGATCTACAGCTAAGCTTATTGTATCATGCAATAAACATGTCAAAAATCTCTTTTCTATACTCACCTTATCTGATGACCTAGTGCACACCTCAATCCTTATAATGTATCCTCAAACACAATTCCTATTTGTATAAAAAGTAAATGTTTGAGGTAAATTCTTCTATCTTTTCTAGCAAGATACTTTTACGTGAAACTATTAAATATCAATGATTCATCCCAACCAACAGCAACAAAATTTACAATTTTTTGAAACAATACCCTTTAGTTTGTAATTATCTCAGCAAAATAACTTTAAGTTTCAAATAAAAAAATTAAAAATTAGGTCGAGATTTGGACCTACTGTAGTTCCCTCAACTAAGTGAATCTAATAATCATGAAATGTTTCTTTTGCCTAAAAACATAATAGGCACATTTAGATTTAACTCAATTTAATCATGACATCACCATCAACATAAAAATAAGTTAGAGTTTAAATTTGTTTTCCATGAAAAAGGAATACTTATTACAACCTACAGAGAATTTATTGGTATTGATTTTTAGAAGCTTTCATCCACCCCATCTGCCCAACAAAAGAAAACATAATTACTTTATAATATTGTTATTGAAAGCGATTAAAATAGATAAAATACTAACAATGAAAAATTAAATATTGAAATGAACTTTTATAAATTAAATAAAGGATAATAATTACTTTAGTTAAGTTACAGTAATTAAAAAAATATACAAATCTTATTTTATTCTTAATTAATTTAAATTTGAACTGAATTTATTAAAAAGAAACTGTATTTGTTACAATAGCAAAATATTTGAGAGTAATATTATTCATTTACTAGAACTATTCGAATTAAAAGATTAAGGAACTAAAAAAATAAATAAGAATCAAATTAAATAAGTTGTAAGAAGCAAGAGTACCTTAATTTAAAGGAGTGTGTTTGCGCTTGAGATGGGTGGTGCTACCTTCTAAATGCATCACCAGACATACCCATTTCAGCGAATAATAATAATAATATTATTATTATTATTCTTCTTTTAAAATCAAAATCTACAATGTTTAATAATTTTTAAAAAATAGTTTTATTTTTTATTAAGATATAAACTTTACATCTTTACTGAAACTTAAACTCGTAAATAATAAATAAAACACAAAAATTTTAACTACTACCATATTGTTATAATTCATTATAATTGTTAATAGCTATAATTATGAGTCGAGAAAATAGATTTTCAATATATATGCAAATAAAGGAAGCCACTTGTCCATTTCATGCAAAATCTATTCATTTCTTTGGAAAGAAATTATTTAACTTCTATATCGGCAAAATAAATACATAAGAAGCTGGAAATAAAATAGTTCATCTTTATGTACTCAAACCTAAAGAAAATTTGATCTCTTCTATTATAAGACATCAAAGCTTCTATCTTTGTATTAGTTGCATCTCATTACAGTCGCCATCGATCACCTCTCATTATTTATTAAAGCATCAGTTCTCTTGATCAATTGTCAAAACACTATATTTTTAACAGTAAATGTACGTCATTTGATTCATTCATTTGTATGAGATTAAATAATTCATTCAAGTTAAGTTCTACTTTGTTATTTAATTGACCTACAAAATTTGTCTTATTTCTTTCTAGTACGGTGTTACTTTATACAATGTAAGTCAATACAATAACAACGATTACATTTACATTTTTTTAAGAAAATGTCATCATCCATAAATAGTAAAAACAGTTTTGCTCAAGCAAGTCAACAAAAAACTTAGGCTCATGTAGAAATATATATCTTTCAATAGTCCTTACTACATTTCTAGCTAAGTTATGTTCTATTCGATTAAACTTTTAAGCTAAGAAGAAAAAAAAAGAAAATACAGAATGAAAGCTTAAACATCCTTAAGTACAACCCAAAGTTTAGAAAAATATTCATCAATTATAAAATTTGTATATGGTATCCTTGATAAGGATCTTTGTCATGCCCTGATACTCGATATGAGGCACAATTCCTGCTCAAGCCATTTCATGCTGTGGGCCCATAAAATATATACATGCGTGGATAAAAAAATATAATACAACCTACCATCTCATGTGATATGTACAGTAACTATATATACAAAACATGAACTTAGAATTTAGAGTCTAACAAAATAAAATAAAACTCTTCAAACATATGCACAAAATATATAAAAATAAGAACTTTTTTACAGGTTCTACTCGTCTAGCAATGATGCTAACTCTTTATTCTCTCTGAAAAATATCTTGACAAAATTTAATGTGTAACGACCTCAAAAATATCCGAAGGAAATAAATTATAAATTAAGTGCGGAAGCGTAGTAAATGTTCAAGGTTTACATTCCCTACAAAATAACTTCAAGAAAAAATTAAATATCTTAAAAAAATTGCAAGAAATAAGGAAATAAAAGGAAAATAAAGAAAAGTAGCATCTATTCGCAATCCTCTTGTGGTTCAAGCTTTGTAACTTGGTTCTCTTGATCTAAAATGGTTAAATAAGGAATGGGCTACACTAGTCCAGTAAGGACATCACACTATATCACTGACAGAGAAATAAAGGTTGGTAGAAAATCAAAAACCACTAATAGAGCACTAAATTTAGCAAATTCATTTATCAATCATAAAATCATTTACCCTCCACTTATCGTAATGGAATTTAAAAAAATAACCTATACAGACAATAACATTATACTGATCATGATTTCATATATAATCAGCAACATAGCACATATATAATTATATATCCATCATCAATAAATCAAATAATAACTGTCACTCTTCTTACCAGCCTGCTGGCATCCATAGAAGTTCATAGGGAACCCTTTCCTTTAACATTCTCCATTATGGGCTGTCCCCATACCCCGTCTGGTATGAGCGCCAAATTATAAAACCTCAATACCCTATCTGGTATGAGGGTGAAGCAGGCCGTCCCCATACCCCGTCTAGTATGTGTGCCAAATTATCAAGTCTCAATACCCCGTCTAGCATGAGACAACGTTCACAGTAGGGTTCCCTACGTACCTAGTCTGTCCACCATCTCCCAGGATATCCAGTAAGGCTGTCGTTTTATCCATTCACTTAATCACACAATTTTTACCGTTAAACCTTCTTTTTTTCCCAATTCAACCGTAAACACATAGAATAAACCATACATGCATTCAAAGCCATAAAATAAATTAATAAGATGCCATCATGTATATAAACTATAAAAACAATCAACAAACAACAGTAGATAATTTTCGGTCCTGGCTCCATTAGTAATCTGCAATTAATTATGCGCATTTTCTAAATTCGCACAAAATACCAGATTATTATTTATTTATACTTCAATTCTATGATAGGGAATAGGGTGAGGGATCCTTACTCAATTTGATGCCCAAAAAGCTAAGTTGTTTGACTGCGCATACAGGCGATTCTCAAGCTCCTTAAATTTTTCTTCGGGAATTAAAACGCACTAATAGTACCTATAAATGTCCCAAACAAACCATAAATCAGTCCCAGGGACAACATGGCAAATTTAAAAATTTCAGCATAGCAGCTCTGCTGTGCTCTAGTGACGGTGCTGCCACCCGCAGCGGTAGTCCACCTCGGGTTGGCTATTTTTGGCCGAATTTGCATCAATCCCTATGAGAAAACACATTAAGCGACCTCGGTTGGTCGAAAAAAGTTAAAAAATTAAAACTTACCGGCGGTGGTGCACTTCGGTGAAGTGGCTCCTCCAGTTCACGGTACGGTTGGGTGTTTTGCTCCGATCAACCTGTATAGAAGGACACGGTTATCACAATAGTAGAAAAATTATACAGAAAAAGAATCGGGAAGGGCCCCATCGGAGGCGTTTTGTGAAATTCCCCACGACAGTGCTGCCGGGCTTCGCCTAAATTTTTCAACCAATTAGCCGGTCCTTTTGCTTCGATTTAGCCATGGGTGTGTCTAGATTTGGATTTTGAGCAAAAGAAGAAATTTTTACCTTTTTTGGCCATCAGAAAGAGCTCCGATGCGGCGGCAGGTGGCAGTGGTCTCCTTCCCGGCAACCGACTCTTCTTATCCGGCGAGGGGGTATGGTGGCTAGGGTTAGTGTTTGGTGTGGATAGGAGTTATTTATATCTATCTGCTTTTCATATGGGCCATCCATCGCGTTTGATCTATACCATCTGATCGTTATTAAATACAAAATGGATCTAGGCTGTTCATCGCAATCCAATTTGGGCCATCCATCGCGATCAAATATGGGTCATCTGATCGCGTTCAAATTTGATCGTCCAATCGTGTTTGGGGAGGGAATGCATCTGGCCCGTCCGTGCGCGCGGGAACGGATTTGTATCACTTGATCATGGGCATGCAGATAGCCCGCGTGGCCTCCTGCGTAGAACCGCGTGAGCGTCCGCTGCCACGCGGCGCGTCTTGATTCATTGGGCCTGCTAATCGGGCATCTGATGTATCAAAACTTTTCTAAATTGTATTTTGACCCTTGGTTTTTAATTTTTCTTTCAAAAATACCCCCAGAACCCAAATTTTCACCCATTTTCCCAAAAATTGTTTTCAATTTCATCCTCCTTCAATTTTTACTTCATTTTTACTCTAAATTAAATTTAAAAAAAATTAAAAAATTATATTTATTAATTTTAAATTACATTTCAATTTCATTTTACGGTGTTACAACTCTCCCCCCTAAAAAAATTTTTTCCCTCAAATTTGTCTCTCTCACTTTCAATCAAACAATTGGGGATATTGGACTCTTAAGTCTGATTTTACCTCCCATGTAGCCTCTCTCGGTGTGTGATTCTGCCATATGACCTTTACAAAGGGAATTTTCAGTAGAGAATTTTCAGTTGCAGAGTAATCTGTTCTTTCGATCCATAATGCTGACCGGTACTTCCCGTAGGACAGATCTTCCTGGAGTGGAAGAGGCTCATGGTTCAAGACATGAGAGGGGTCTGGGTTGTATTTGCGTAGCATGGACACATGAAACACATTATGAGTCCTGAAAAGTTCTGGAGGTAGTACCATTTCTATCTAATATTTCGAATGGTCTAATAAATCGGGGATTCAGTTTCTTCCTCTTGCCGAACCTATTGATTCCCTTAAAAATAGTGACCTTAAAGAACACCTTATCGCCTTTCTCAAATTCAAAATCTCTCCTCCGAGTGTCCCAAAACTCCTCTGCCTACTCTGAGCCATCTGAATGTACTTCCTGATCTTAAATATTTTGGATGTAGTCTCCTCTACCAGATCTGGGCCGAACAGCTTTTTATCACCCACTTCCTCCCAAAAAATTGGTGATCTGCATGGGCGCCCATATAGCTCCTCACACGGAGCCATGCCAATACTTTCTTAGTAACTATTGTTGTAGGCGAACTCTATCAGGGGTTGATGGTCATCCCAATGGCCCCCGAAGTCAAGATCACAAGCTCGGAGCATATCTTTAAGTGTGCAGATTGTCCTTTCTGCTTGCCCATCGGTCTGAGGGTAGAATGTAGTACTAAGGGACAGTTTCATTCCCATGGCTTGCTGAAGGCTAGACAAAAATTGAGAAGTGAACCTGGGATCCCTATCGGACACTACTGTCACTGGCACTCCATATAATCTGACTACTTTCCGGATATACATTCTTGTCAACTTATTCAAGAAATCAGTCATCCTGATGGCCAAGAAGTGGGAAGACTTAGTAAGCCGGTCAACAATCATGTCCTGAGCATGCCTTAGGTAATCCTATCACGAAGTCCATGGTGATATATTCCCACCTTCACTCTGGGATTGGTAATGGCTGAAGTAGCCCACCTAGGCATTGATGCTCTACATTGACCTGCTGACATACCAAATACTTAGAAACAAAGTCAGCTATATCTCTTTTCATCATGTTCCACCAAAATCTGGGTCGCATACTTTGGTACATCTTAGTACTTTCGGGATGCATGCCAAACTATGAGCTATGGATCCTCTGTCATAATGTCCTTTTTAACTCACTGTCACCTGGAACACACACTTTTTCGTAGAATCTGAGTAACCCATCGGCGGAGACTCAAAATTCTAAGTTAACTCCCTACTCTACATCTTTCTTGAGGACTACTAGGGTGGAATCGGCGAACTGAGCTTCCCTTATTCTCTGGATTAACTCAGGCTGAACAGTTAGGTGGCCCAAACGTGTGACTCTCTTCTGATCCTGAAGCCATAATTGTTATGCGGCCCCTATCTACCTGCATTCTGAAACCATCAAATGGGCTAATGTACCTGCACTTTTCCTACTGAGTGCATCGGCTACCACGTTGCCCTTACTAGGGTGATACAAGATGTTGTAATCATAGTCTTTGAGAAGTTCTATCCACCTTCTCTGATGCATGTTGAGATTCTTTTGAGTGAATATGTATTTTAAACTCTTGTGATCGGTATAGATTTGAAAGGTCTCCCAATACAAATAATGGCATCAAGTCTTCAAGACGTGTATGATTGTGGCAACTCTAAGTCATGGGTGGGATAGTTTTTCTCATCACTCTTCAACTGTTTGGACCCATAGGCTATGACCTTCCCATGCTGCATTAAAACACAACCCAAACCTAGGTAGGAGGCATCACTGTAAACTGTATATCCATTCGATCCACTCGGCAAAGCCAACATAGGTACAGTAGTCAGTCGCTTCTTTAATTCTGAAAAACTTCTTTCACAGTCCCTGTCCCACTCAAACTTGACATTCTTCTTTGTGAGCTGAGTAAGAGGAGCAGCTAGACTAGAAAACCCTTCCACGAACTTGCAGTAATAACCTGCCATCCCCAAAAAGCTATGGATCTCCTTAACCAATGTCAATATTTCCAAGCCGAGCACTGCTTCCAGCTTTTCAGTGTTCACTGACAATCTATCCTTCGATATGATGTGTCCCAAGAAGGTAAACTGCTCAAGCTAGAACTCACACTTACTCAATTTTGCATACAGCTTTTTTTCTCTAAGAACCTGCAAAACTTGAGTCAGATAGTGGGCGTGTTCCTCTCTACGTTTTGAATAAACCAAGATGTCATCGATGAACACAATAACAAACTGATTTAGGAATTGTCTGAAAACCTTATTCATCATGTCCATGAAGATGGTTGAAGTGTTTGTTAGTCCAAATGGCATGACCAGGAACTCATAGTGTCCGTACTTGGTTCGAAAGGTTGTTTTAGGGATGTCTTCTACCCTAATTTTTACTTGATAGTAACCTGAACATAGGTCTATTTTGGAGAAGACCTGGGCACCCTACAACTAGTCAACAAGGTTATCAATCCTGGAGAAGGGATACTTATTCTTGATCGTGCTCTGTAATCAATACATAACCCCAACGTCCCATCTTCCTTTCTTGCAAATGTGACTCCGGCACCCCAAGGAGACACACTATGTCAGATGAACCCACTGTCCTGCAATTCAGTGATCTTTTTCCTTAGTTTCACCATCTCAACACGGCTCATACGGTAAGGAGCAACCGAAATCGGTTGGGTGCCTAGCTAAAGGTCTATAGTGAATTCGACTTCTCTATCCACTAGTAGTCCATGTAGTTCATCTGGAAACACATCTGAAAAGTGTCGGACTACCAGAATCTCTTGAATACAAATCTCTTTCTTGGGTTTGCCTAGTTAGAGAAAACAGCAAGGTTAAAGTACTTGATAATAAGAAAATTTTCCATGAGGGAACAAATACTAAACGATTTTATTAATTTATAAATGGCTCCTCATTAAGAGGATTGAATGCAACCTTCTTTCTAAAATAATCTACAGTAGTGTGATACGCCGCTAGAGAGTTCATTCCTAAAATTACATCAAAGTCCTCCATGTCTAATTCTATTAGATCCACACTCAATTTCCTATCTACTGTATCTACGACACAGACTCTGTATACAACTTCTCTCAATAGTGTCATACTCCCAACAGTAGACACAAACAACACAAAATCAAGTTTATCAGGTAATACATTAAATTTTGATCCAAAAATAGGTAAAACAAATGAATGCGATGCACCAGTATCAATCAAAATATAAGCAAGATAGTTACAGATAGTGTACATACCCTGTACCATGTCTGGGTTGGCTTCTGCATCCTGCTGGTTGAGATTGTAAGCCCTACCCTAGATAGGTGGTCTAGCCTGATTATAATTCCTCGAGCACTCCCTCGCATAATGTTGGGCACTACCACATATGTGACAAGTGTTGTTGAGGCGATAGTAGGGTGTGTCCCCATGATCCCTACCACAATGCTGACAGATCTTACCACGTCCTGCCACTAGAGCCTGAGGGGAAGCCTGACTCATCGGTCTGGTACTCTTGTTCTATTGAACAGGTGCAGTAGGTGCTTGTCTGCGAGGTGGAGCTGAGGGCCTGAGGTTCCCTGCTGCTTGAGAGAAGGTACGCAGGCTCCTCTCTACTAACTGTGCCTTGGCCAGAACAGCCAAATAAGTACTGAACTCAAGCATAAAAAATTGCTGTCTGATCTTTGGACAGAGACCTCACTCGAACCTTCTAGCCTTCTTGCCTTCATCCAACAATGTCTCAGGGGAATATCGGCCCAACTCTAGGAACTTACGAGCATATTCTGATATAGTCATGTTCTCCTTAACCAACTGTACAAACTCCATCTCCTTCAAATGTCGGAGATGCTTTGGAAGGTACTCTGCACGAAAGGCCGACAGGAACTGTTTCCAAATAATTGGAACAGGTAGGGTGGTCTGTTTGACTTTCCACTAGTGGTCTGCTTCTCCCACTAGCATATAGGTAGCAAGGATGATTTTCTATTCGGGAATCACTCCACTGGTCTTGAAGGCCTTCTCTATCTCTACTAACTAGTACTCGGCATCTTCGAAAGAGGATCCCTCTATAAAAGTATATGGGTTTAATCTTTTATACCTCTCTATGTAGCCTGGGTCCATCATGGGAGGAGCTTGGTCCCGTGTAAGAGGGACTGGGTTGTGCTGAGGATGGACTTGATGGCCCTGCAGTGGTACTTGCTGATATGGTGGGGGCACCAGATTATACTGTGTTGGTGCAGCGGGGTACTGGGTTTGGGGCACCGGATCATACCGTGGTGGTGCTGAGTGGTATTGTGGAGGAGTAGGGTCGTACCGGGGTGGCGCTACCCTGTGGCAGCGAGGGAGGGTCAGGTAGCTCTCTCCTTTTCTCCTGGCCCTACTAGGCAACAATGAGTCTCTCTAGCATCTCAAATATTTGGTCAACATCTTCTCTAAGTGAACCATCCCGGGCTGCTCAGTTTAGTGGAGGTCTTCCTCTCCTTATCTATCTGTACCTGCATTTCACAAGGAATGGTTGAGTAATAATCTATTGTTTTGGTGTTCCTAAGGATTTTATACAAGGAATGGGTCCGAGAAACGTAGCTCTGATACCAACTATAACGACACCAGAAATATCCAAAGGAAATAAATTATAAATTAAGTGCGGAAGCGTAATAAATGTTCAAGGTTTACATTCCCTATACAATAACTTAAAGAACCAAACGGGTCTACGGAGTTCAGTCTTAAAAAAAAGTATAAGAAATAAGGAAATAAATAGAAAATAAAGAAAACTAGCATCTATTTGCAATCCTCTTGCGGTTCGGACTCCAGAACTTGGTTCTCTTGGTTTGAAATGGTTAAATAAGGAATGAGTTACACTAGCTCAATAAAGACATCACATTATATCACCGACAAAGAAATAAAGGTTGGTAGAAAATCAAAAACCACTAATGGAGTACCAAATTTAGCAAATTCATTTATCAATCATAAAACCATTTACCCTCCATTTACTGTAGTGGAATTTATAAAAATAACCTATACAGACAATAATATTATAAAGATCATGATTTCATGTATAAGCAACAACATAGCATATATATAATTATATATCCATCATCAATAAATCAAACAATAACTGTCAATCTTTTTACCAGCCTGCTGGTGTATGTGGGGGTTCATAGAGATGTCCCCGTTACACATGAACCCTTTCCTTTAACATTCTCCATTATGGGCCATCCCCAAACCCCGTCTGATATGAGTGTCAACTTACAAAATCTCAATACCCCATCTGGTATGAGGGTGAAGTAGGCTGTCCCCATACCCAGTCCGGTATGAGTGCCAAATTACCAAGTCTCGATACTTCGTCCGGCATGAGACAACGTTCACGGTAGGGTTTCCTATGTACTTGGTCCGTCCACCATCTTCCAGGATATCCAGTAAGGCTGTTGTTTAATCCATTCACTTAATCACACAATTCTTATCGTTAAACCTTCTTTTTTTCTTAATTCAGCCGTAAACACATAGAATAAACCATACATGCATTCAAAGCCATAAAATAAATTAATAAGATGCCATCATGCATACAAACTATAAAAACTATCAACGAACAACAGTAGATAATTTTCGGTCTTAGTTCCATTAATATTCCATAATTAATTATGCACATTTTCTAAATTCGCACAAAATACCGGATTATTATTTATTTAGACTTCAATTCTATGATAGAGAATAGGGTAAGGGGATCCTTACTCAATTTGATGCCCGAAAAGCTAAGCTATTCGACTGCGCCTACGGGCGATTCTCAGGTTCTCTGAATTTTTTTTTGGGAATTAAAACGCGCTAATAGTACCTACAAATGTCCCAAACAAACCCAAAATCAGTCCCAGGGCCTATATGGCCAATTTCGGAATTCCAGCACGGCGGCTTCGCCATGCTCCGGCGATGGCACCGTTGCTTGCGGTGGTAGTCTACCTCGGGTTGGCTATTTTCAGCCATTTTTGGCCAAAATTGGCAGACTTTGCATCAATTCCTGCTAGAAAATACGTTAAGGAGCCTTGGTTTGCCCAAAAAACATAAAAAATAGAAACTTACCGGTGGTGGGGCGCTCCGATACGGCGGCTCCTTCGGCTCACGCTGCGGTTGGGTATTTTACTCTGGTCAACCTGTAGAGAAGGATATAGTGATCATAATGGTAGAAATATACATAGAATAGAAATCTAGAAGGGTCTCATCAAAGGCGTTTTGTGAAATTTTCTGCGGCAGCACCGCCAGGCTTTGCCTACGTTTTTTGGCCAATTGGCCAGTTCTTTTGCTCTGATTTTGCCATGGTTGTGTTTAGAATTTAATTTCAAGCAAAATGAAATTTTTTTACCTTTTTTGGAAGTCAAAAAAGGCTCCGGTGCAGTGGCGGGTGGCGGCGGTCTCCTTCCCGGCGGCGGGTCTTCTTCTCCGGTGAGGGGGTCTGGCGGATAGGGTTAGGATTTGGTGTGGATGGGGGTTATTTATATCCGTCCGCTTTTGATTTGGGCCGTCCATCGTGTTTGATCTGGACTGTCTTATCGCGATTAAATAGGGAGTGAATCTGAGCTGTTCATCACGATCTAATCTGGGCCATCCATCACGATCTAATATGGGCCTTCCGATCGCCCGCGTGGCACCGCATCAGTGTCTGCTACCACGCGATGCGTCCTAATTCATTGGGTCTGCTAACCGAGCATTTGACATGATAAAACTTTCCTAAATTGTATTTTGATCTCCGATTTTTTATTTTTCTTTCAAAAATATCCCCAGAACCCAAATTTTCACTCCTTTTCCTCAAAATTGTTTTCAATTTTATCTTCCTTCAACTTTTACTTCATTTTTACTCTAAATTAAATTTTAAAAAATTAAAAAATTAAATTTATTAATTTTAAATTACATTACAATATCATTTTGGGATGTTACATAATGAGCTTCACTAACTCAATAAGTATTATTGTTCTCTCAACCCAGATAAAATATCATGCAAAACACACAGTAAAAAACAAAAGTAATAAAAATATTTCAGTACAAATTCATGTTCTTATTTTTACTATTTCACATGTTCCTGATCGATTGGATGAATTCTCTCGAATATCATATACAAACCTCAAATATCTATTCCCATACTCTCGAAAGTCATAAATGCACTCGAATATCAATCGTCATTTTGAAACATAATCGAACAGACAAAAGATCACATATACATTCGAATATCGTTCATAATCTCGAAACATAATCACACACATACAAAAGATCGCAGATACACTCGAATGGTCATTTCTATGGTTTCATCGCGCGATGCCGTTTATGTCATTATTGAAAATATGTGAAATGGATTCCCCAATTGCATGGATAGCACACACACAATGGCCACAATAGGTACATTTGCTAGGTGGCCTACACTCACATGAATGCCTATCCACGTCTGCATTAGGTTTCAAACTCTATGAATGTGCAGGTTCACCATTCTTGCTGAACGTCAGCCACACACACTCACTCTCTTCCTCGATTCAGACTAAACAAGAAGATATTTAGGGTCCCTACCCTATTTACTCATACCCTCTCATTCCAAAATTCTCATTTTGTTTAAATAATCATTTGTTAACCTCAATTATTTCTTTTCCTTTCTTATTTTTACAATATTATTTTTTTTCCTTTTTCTTTTTCAATTTTTCCTTAATTGGGAATTTTTCTTTTCAATTTCATATTTCATAAGTCAAAATAACTCAATCTAGATAACTCTCAGTCCGTTGGGTCTGTTTTCTGGTTTCGTCTCTCAATAGGGTTCTAATTGCTTAGGTTTACTGATCATAATTTGAGTTCTATTTTTCCATCGAAATTGAGCCAATGTCCCTTCAAATTTCAAAATTCATAATTTTTATAAAATGAATGCACTTTTCAAAATTTAAGCTTGTTGAGATTTAGAAATACTTACTCTCCTTAGCATCTTCCCAGATCCACCTAAATGTCCAAATTTTCCTGTACACACGACATAATTAATTAAAATACAGTGAAATAATAAAAATTAATTTAATCAGATTACTGGTTCCAATAGCCACCCAATGAAATACCTGAATCTATCAGGATTCGCACCCAAAAAACCTTTGGCTCCACATTCAGCGAATTGGATTCCCATTTTTTGAGAAAGAATTTTTAGCTTCCCAGGAAAACTGAATTCTCATTTCCTGAGGAAGAATTTTTCAACTTCCTAGATGAAAAATCAGAACCCAAAATGGTGGATCGGATTTCCATGCTCGGGGAAGACCCTTTGGCTTCCCGAATGGGTCGGCTATCCCAATTCTAGAAGAAGCCTCCTCGATTCCTGTGCATGTGGGTGGCCTGGCTGAGCCAGTGATGTTAGCCCAACATCAGCCCCACCCCACTGCCACTCAACCACCACCAAAACATTAAAATAGAATAGTTTTACCTTTTGGCGTGGGCGATTTGGCCTCGTCTATGCTCCCGATCGATTCCTCTCGGTCTCCCACGGCTCCCTTGCATCCTTGTAATTAGAATAGTGATTTTTACACCTAAAAATTTGATTACTGCAAAATAGAAATAGATTGAATGGAAATAGGGGAAGAAAAGATGAAAAGGACGAACTTTACCTCGCTTGCCTCGGTCTCCCCCGTCACATGACGTCTCGATTGTTTCCTCTTCCTCCTTCTTCCTTTTGTTTCGACTTCCACACTCTCCTGCCTCCGCCCCTCGCTTCTTTTCTTCCTCCCTCGTGGCGGTCGCTTTTTGGCTCATTTTTTTTTCTTGTTCGGCCCCGCTTATCTTTTCTTCTCCTTCCTTCTTTTTTTCTCCTTTCCCTTCTCTCTTCCTTCTCTCTCCGTTTTTCTTCCTCTCCGCGTCCCCACATGACCCTCTCTTCATCTTTCCCTTCTTGATCGCTCTTCTCTGTTCTCCCTCTCTCTTTTTTGGCTACTCTCCAAAATGAGGAGAAAACCCTAATCTCTTCCCTTTTTATACCCGTTTCTTCAACCATTGGATCTTCATGACTCGATCTGGGTCGTCCTTTTTCTTTTAAATCTCCTCCATCCGATCTCCTCAAGTGGTCCAATCTAGGCCGTCCATTCTCCTTATTTCCTTTTCCCCCTTCCACTTCTCCTTAGTTATGTGTTTACCTCCTTTTTTCTTACCTACTTTCATTTAAGTCCTTAAATTTACTTAAAAGTTCAAATTTTTGAAAATTTCTTTCATTTATACCCAAACTCCAAATTTTATTTACATTTCTTTTCCTTTAAGTGGATATTACAGTCCTATTACAGCTAAAAATAAGACAATAGACGATATAATTTTAGCGGTTGATTCAGATTATAACAAAATTGAAATGTTGCTAGGTAATATGCCATAAATAGAGGAACTCATGTGTCCATTTTGTGCCCACCCTATCTATTTCTTTACTTGAAAAAAAAAATTGTTTAACTTTTATATCAACAAAAAAGAATACCAAAAAAAATTAAAAATAAAATCGTTCATCTTTGTCTTAAACCTAAAGAAAATGTGATCTACTTTTTTACAAGATACCAAAGCTTTTATTTTTGTGCTGGTTGCATTTCATTGTTGTCACCATCAATCGCCACTCATTATTCACTAAAGTGTAAGTTCTCACAATTAGTCATCAAATACTATATTTTAAACAATAAATATACATAATTTGATTCACTTATTTATTATAATATTAAATAACTCATTCAAATTAGGTTCTATTTTATTATTTGATTGAACTATAAATTTAGTAGTATCTATTTTTAGTTCTGAATCAACTTATACAATGGAAGTCAGTACAATAGCATCCAATATAACATTATTTTTTTAAAGATAAAATCATTATTAATTAACATCAAAAACCATCATGCTCATGTAAATGACCAAAACCATCATGCTCAAGTAAGTGAAGCAAAAACTGAGGAGGTTCATGAACAATTATCTATCTTTCAGAAGTCCTTACTCATCTCTAACTAAGCCATGTATTATTCTTATTATACTTTTGAATCCAACCAAGAAAGGAAACAAAATGCAGAACGAAAGCTTAAACATCCTCAAGTAATAACTTAAACTCAGAGAAATATTCATCAAGTATAAAATTTGCCATATAACTAAGTAAAACAAAATCTATACTAGATTAAATGCATAAAACCTGTGCAAAAAGGAGGTCACAAATCTTTTAAAAAAAAAATAAATGAATAAATTTAAATAAGTTCCAAATATATGAAATAGAGTTTGATAAGTTATGTGAATGGCTTGTTAAAAATTTTAATACTTTATTCTACTTAATATATTTAAGAATATGTTTAATATACTATTAAAATATAATTATTTCTTCTAATATTACCTAGATTAGTAAAAATATATAATATAAATAATTTATTAATATATAAATAGGTTCATGAACTTGTAAACCAAATTCCTTCATATTTGAATTTGGCTCTTATACTTTAACATTTTATGACCATATTAAAATATGAAAAGAATATTTTATTAATTAATAAAGATGAAAATGAATATGGTATCTATATATACATATATATATATTTATGAATAAATATGATAGAATCAAGAAGGTGTAAAGGGGAAAGGTTAGAAACTTCAAAAAAGATACTTATAATTGGGAATTATATAAATATATAATGTGTGTGTCTACATATATATATATATATATATATATAACCTTCTCAATTTATCAATATACATATGTGTGTGTGTGTGTGTATAGATAATTTTTGTATGTATATCATGATACTAATTGCGCTGAATATCATAATAATAAATTAACGATTGTATAATCATATAATATATTTTTATAGATATAAATAATTAATGTTGTTGTATGTACATACCGGGCAACAACTTCGTTGAAATGTTTACTTGGCTGCCTTTGATTGAGGACGTTAAGATCACCGTCAGGACAGAACTTAGTGAGTAAACACGACCACCGATCACAAATGAATTTCATACTTATTGGTACCACATATGATTTGTGCCACATATGATTGTTCATACACCATCATATATATGAATTATATGTTTATATATATATATATACACACGTGTCAAGGCATCCGATGAAATGAGTAAAGAAGGGTAAACTTTCATATATAATTGACGACGTCATAAATCAAATCAATTAGTAAATGAATTTCATACTTATTTTTTATTGTACATATTATTTATATATTTCTTTATTGAGTTTTTTTAAAGAAATTCTAAATTTTTTTAAAAAAAGGTGGCCTAGGTAATGAATGCAACAAAACATGATTTCTCAGTAATGAAGGAAAAAATAAAAATCCTTCTTGAGGTAATATTTTATTTTATATATTGTATAAAATTTATTTTCATATATATCTTTTTTCACGTATAGATTTCGTAAAAATTTTAATTGAATTTAAATTTACAGACTTATACAGTATAAAATAATCTACATTTTTAATTAATGTTAAACTTATAAATTTTAAATAGAATATAAGAGTTTTAACTACTATTATATTGTTATAATTCCTTATAATTATCAATGCCTATAATTATGCAACGGTCAAAACAGATTTTCAATGAAGTAAAACTCATGCTGTATAAGTATGCAAATTTAAATTCAGTTAAAATTTTCACAAAGTCTAAAAAAAAAGATATCCATGAAAATAAAATTTTATAGTATATATAAAATAAAATATTATCTTAAGAAGGATTTTCATTTTTTCCTTCACTAATGAGAATTTGTGTTTGCATCTAATTCTTCCATGCAATTTTTATTCAAAAAAAGAAATTAAAAAAAAAAACTCAAAACAGAGATATATTAGTAATATCTGCAATAAAAAATAAGTATAAAATTCATTTACTATCCTTCCTTACTCTTTTTATCAAATACCTTGAGAAATTTCTCACATTTCAATGCCATTTGACAAGCACGAAGGCTGCAATTAATATCAGCTAATTATTTTTAAAAAACAAAAATTGGCTACATCTATTAATTAAGTTATATGCATCAATCATAACATAATACAAATAATCTCCAAGTAAGAATACACATAAAAATACAATTTGATTCGAGATTAGCCAAGTGATTTACACTAATTACAATACAATACAAATAACTTTCAAATGATGATACACATAAAAATACAATCTGACTCGAACTTATAATCTCTTGTAAAAGAAGAAACATATAAACTATTAAACTAATTATTTAATTAATTAAGTATACACATGTATAGTTAATTAAATTAATAATTATTTATCTTTTGGGTTGATATCTAAGTACTTTCATCCTTATCTATAAGAGTATGAGTTCAAATCAGGCTATACATCTCATAACATATCATTTAAATATTAAAATGTACGAATTTTTACTAGCAAAAATTGTTCTTGAGAATTTTTATTATTAAATATTTATTTTAAGATCAATAATAATACACATAAATACTCCAAATTAAAGAGTTTTAAGTTGTGATTATTAGTATTACTTATATACCTTGAGGAGGCTCCTTTAATCTTGATGCAAAGTGCATAAATCTTAGGAAAATGCGCATAAGATAATTTGTCCTTGCTAATTAAGAGAAGAAAACCAAATAACTAAAACCCATCAATTAATCAAATATGGTTAATAACTACTCAAATCTATATCGAGATATATATTACATAAACATACAAAGCTTTATCCATGTCTGATAAGGTGATTTCAGATTCAGCCACGAAGGTGGAAAGCAAGTCATAGAAATAATTAGGACCGCAACTAGAATCTCCTTTCATTTCACACATTGCAATAAGAAAGTGATCTATGATATCCATTTTAGAAAAATTGAATGCAAATCAATCAACGACATTGATATATGTACATGATCAGTAAACAAATAAGAGAAAAATAGATCAATTGTTAAGCACTAAACCTCTTGTTCCATCGAGTGGATCATGTCGAGAAGTTGTGTGCTTTGATCCTCCTATTTGAAATGATTGGATAAGAGCTGTAACAACCCATACCTCCATAGGGAGTTGGAGTACCGTAAGAACTTATATTCCAGCGCGAAAAAACTTCTATCTCCAATTAAAAATAAGTACGTCGAAGCGTAGTGTTCACATCCATCGGCTATGAGGGTTAACCATTACATCTATCTAAAATCAAGAAAACATCTAATTAAAGTTTGTGTAGTTCATCCTTTCCTACATGTGCATTATAGAGAACACTGCCTCTCCTCACCGAGATCGTCTCCCAGAGTTTGTTTGTTATGTTGTTAATCCTATTCCTACTTCCAAACAACATCACTTTCACCCTCACAGAGAATATTGTCTCTGCTCACCTAGATTTGCCTCTCAAAATTTTATATTTATTTATTTTTTAATCCCTTTCCAGTTTGTTTCCCTGTTTATGCTAAGGAATACCACCATTTTCCAAACAAACGTAAAGGGAATTAAATACAAAAGATAACAGAATAATAATTTGCAAACAGACATCATATTCATACCACTATTTCCCCCTTTTTTTATTTCCTATTTCTCTACCATTCCCATCCTTTTAATTTTCCTCCAATGTTTCTAGCATATCTCCTCTGTCCTCTCCTCATAGCTGTCCACACAATAATTCCATCATTTCGTCTGATCTTCTGTTTGTCCTTAGATCTCACTCTCCATTTTTTTTATTTTTACTCCTAGTTCTAATATGATTTCAAGAAAATATACCTATTCCCAAATAAACTCATTTCTTTCCAAAAATATCTCAAAGAATTTACAAGATTCTACTCAAGTGGTGAGAGTCAAATTTCACTTACCTTTGTTCTCAGTGACAGCGTTAATCTAATTAACGGATTCCTCCCATGTTCCGCTCCTGATTTCACCACTAGCTGATTAATCTGATTGAAGAATCACACAAATTCTTCCTTTCAGTTTACCCTTGTTGCAAATTTTCTTCCTCTCCCTCTTCCCCTGCAACCTGACGTCCTCTTTTAAAGTGAAGGAGGAACCATCAGAGTCATTGAGGATGGCAACAAAATCCCTAAATTAAATAGAGATTACAAAATAGTTTTTGATAATTGAGGCATAATAATATTTGTACTTTTAATAATTAAGGTAGGAACTAATAACATCTTCTTAAATATAATTATATATTTATATATTCAGTTTTTGAAAAGAAGATTTTTATCTCTTTAATTGCTTAAGTAGTAATCAAATTTTTAAATTTTAAAGATTAATGAAGAAAAAAAATCTCTAAACATTAACTTCTAGTAAGCCTTCAATTCTCTAAATTTAGTATTCTTTAAGTGTAATCTTATAATAGTTTTTTTATAGATAACATAATGAAAATAATGTTAAAACTCTAAAATATTTGATTACATAAGTTCAAAATAATGAAAATAAGATTTCCATCTCTTTAATTTTTAAAATTTGAAGAGTAATGTAGAAAGAAATCTCTAAATTTTGACTCCTAGTAAGCATTCAATTCTCTATATTTAGATATTTTTTTAAGTATAATCTTATAATAATTCTTTTAAAGATTACATACTTTAGAATTAAAAATAATGTTAAAACTCTAAAATATTTGATTACATATGTTTAAAAATAGATTATGACACTTTTATGGTTTTTTTCTTTCTTGATGCTTTTGACTTTTCTTTCAATCTTTCTTTAATGCTATGATTTATATTTACGATGCAATATTTAGATAGAAAACAATAAGATAGTTTTTTTATAAAATGATCTCTATTAATTTCTTCACCACAATATAATTTCTTCATAATCTTATCCTCACATTTGTTATTGTGTTACGATATGATCAATTTTAGGTGATCTAAAAATATAAGAAGAGTTAGAAAATAATTGGAAGAAAGAGGAGGAAAAACATAAGGAAATGAAATAGGAAAGCAAGAGTTAGACTGGAAGCATTATAGAGGTAAGTTCTCTTTTTTTTTTCCTAACGCATAACGCACAATTAGATAGTAATTATAAAGTAGATTCGTTATAAGGAGTCATATTCTTCCAATGATTCCTAAGTTTCAGACTACGAACTAACTCAAATCACATATTTGACTTTCTATGAAATTACCTCTCTACCCTAAATAACAGAAAAACATAAAAGTACAATCTAAATTAAATATGTCCAAAAGTATATACGTGCACTTACATTAAGTGGTATTAAATTTGTCTTGTTCATTCGATTCAATTTTTACTTTTTCTGTAGTTACTAGTAATCCTTTACAAGCTGAATGAGGTATATTCATTAATTTTATTTTTGAACCACTCATATTTTTAGCTTGAATTCACTGAATGAAATTTTATTTCAAAATCCTTCATATATGGAAGATTAACTAGAATTTAGTTCTCAAAAAACATAAATAAGAGAGTTTAAATATTAAAATTGTGATATATTGTTAAATTATAAAATATTGGAGAAATGTAGCAATTAAATTTCTTAAGAAAATGATGAAACTTGTTTAGAAATTAAAGCCAATGGGACAATTAGATACGTATACAAATATTTTAACTTCTAATACTATACTATACTATATCTATTTTTACAATATAGTTTCTTACTGTGACGCACAACCTAAAATTTTTTAGTAATTTCTTCATTTACAAATTGAAAATATATACATATATATGAGGTTAATTTCTATTGTTATTAGTAATATATTTATTTTTTTATTTTTGATATTTTTTGCGGTACTGTTTGAGAGAAAGATCGTAGCTAATGCTAGAACCAAATGAAGAAAAAGTTGTTGAATGCTATATATTTAGTTTCCTTTTTGAGCTGATGCTAAGAATTAAAAACTTATAAGTCTGTAGTAATGCAAAACTATGTAATGAATAAAAATATGAGTTTGCAAGAAATATCTTATCATCACTCTCTAATCACTCTCTCAGACAATGCTTTACATAGCAGTTGAATTTTTTTAACTGATCTAGAATCAACCGAGGAAATGTATTAAAAAGTTCTATTGTCAAGCATTAATTTAGATGGCACGGTGATGATTTATGAGACCGAAAAATACCATAACCAATCCAAAATGATTTACAAGATATAGAAAATGTCATAATCAAACAGTAGAGTTAAAATAATGTAAGGGTATTCTCGATTTTGAATGCCTTTCACTCCTATAGTACTATGTATATGATATAAAGTCTGTAAACAAGAAACAATTTGTTTAATCTCCAATCTAAGAAGATGTTTCAAGCTAATGCTAATCCTAAATCAACATATCATCTTTAAATTAAGATCCTATGATACATAAATCATTGCTCAAAAGTTGATTGTTATATATTTAAGTTTTTCATATAGGTAAGTTGACCCACAAATTGAAGTTATCTATCCTTGTGTGAAAGCAACTTCGGAATCTTATATTTTATAAGTCTTTCAGGAGTTCTTCCGACAACACTTTCTCTTGGGGTTAACGCTTATCATGCAAGAGAAGGCATTGACAAGCTTAGAATCCTCTTTAGCTATAAAAATTTTGGCTGCACTTGGGTCTATAAATAGAAGCTTAACCATAAGGCATCCAGTAATTGATCATGTTTGGAATAACCGTGCTTGTTTTCTGATGAACCTTCCTCTTTTTGTGTCAATGTATTCAAGCCATCTGTCTCTTGATATGCATTTTTTAGCAACTTCAATAGCTCTTGCAGCGATTTCTGGTCTTTTCATCTTTATGGCTACAACAGTAAGCTGTAAAAAAGTTCATTTTTAAAATCTTAAGCCGCACTGCCTTTATTCCTTTATTATTGCTTTATTTTATAAAACATCAACAATGTATCATATCTTATTGGATCCAAGCATGACAACTCAGGAAACTTATACCTAAATATAACTTCTACAAAGGGTTCTTTGGAGTAATGAAAAAAAATTAGCAGCTGAGAGAATATTTAAGCATAACAAACTAACCTGCCATAGCAGAGTTTGGCCAAGAATCACCATTGTAGTAAGACCAAGGCCTGCATAAGAAGGAAATGTAGTGAGAAATGTTAAAGATAATGAAGAAATAGATCATAAATAAATAATACGAGAGCAAATATCTTATGTGTTTTTAGCATCACTACAAGTTATTACTTCTGGTCCTAACCTTCAAGAGTGAGATAACATATCTTGAATGGCATGTCTGTTACTAAATCTGCCCATTTCACTTCAATAAGATCTAGTATGGCATGTGATTGATCAGCTGTCGCCAAAGTTCTTACAATAGACCACATATTTCCTAGAGAAAAAAAATTGGAAATCAATGTGTCACCTGTAAGTTTCCAATTAATAACTTCCTTTATTAGGCATCAATTCCACCAACCAAGGAGAATTTTGATCAAGGTAAATGTTGAACTTATTAACTGCATCAAATGAGTACTCCTCAGTCTTGTAACAATAAATGTCATTCAGTTTTCATAAATCAATCCAATAATACTCCCTGATGTGGAATGAAAAAGCAAGTAGGCGATTATTTAGTTCCTGAATAAGATCAACTAATCCATTTTAGAGCAAGCATTTCATGTGCACAGAGTAAGGCATAATAAAATAGTGGTTGCAAGAAAAAAAATAAGGATTAACTGGAGATACCACAAGAAAAGAAGGTAAACAAATAAGATCTATTAGTTACCAACTTATAAATTTAAATAATGGTCGATTCATGTAGGCTAGTGAGTTAGATCATAATCTGCTATTTGCACCAACATGTTACAAACATACTTAATGCACAAACAATAACTCCATGGTGTAAAGGATGTAAGCTATGAACTATCTCAAAAAATATAAGCTATAAACTATACAATCTCCATCATTCTAGGGTGCACCATTCCAAAGCAAACAAAAATACAATGAGTAATAATTCCAACAATTGAACATTTTCTAAATCAACCAGATTGGAATCATACACTTATTAAGCTTGCCAGAAATTCACTTGAGAAGCACCAAGATATGATATCAATTTAACTCAAGCTTGTCAAGTACTTAATCCTAGCTTTATTTTCCAACTTCTAATATTGTTTCCCAAATCGGTTTAGTTTTATAATTTCATTTCCAGCATAGTTGCTGGAATAAGCCCCTATTACACCATGTGTAGAATTATTTTGTACAACCACTCTTTTGCTCCAAAAAATCAAAAATCGAATACCAAATGTCCACTACCATTTCAAGTGAACCATAAAGACAAATTTTCCCTTGCTTGAAATAAATAGCTGATGAGCACATATGACTATTCAAACAACTTTTAGAACAAAAATTAATATGCCCCAATGATTTCTTCATTCCATATAATAGAGTTAATTACCTCCCCTCTTTACTATGAGGATTAGGTTTTAAAACTTACAAATGTAAATAGAATGTAAATAGGAATTTACTTGGTCTAGCTCCAAGTTAGTGTTGGATGACCCTCTTCTCCATTTTCTTTGTTTGGTTGCAAGAGATATTGTTGCCAGCAGTGAGACCTTTTTGCACCATAGACAAGTTATTGTTGTTTCTCTTAATAGTCGTTTGATTGGCATGTAAGGGGTGACCAATGGATACAGTGGATGGTGTGGCATCATTGTCAATCACAGAGGAGGAGGATGGGGGCTGGGACTTAACTAAACTTGTTCCTGAACAACAAAAGTTGTATGACCTCTGTTTGGTGAGAAGATTCTTGATGGAAGCAGTTGTGAAGTTTGAACTGATGAAGAATACATTGGCAGACTTTTGGAGGCTGATAAGGGGAGTAAATATTATAGATCTTAGTTCTGACTGTTACTTATACAGATTTTTCTGCAAAGCTGATATCCAAAAAGTGCTCAATAGAGGGCCATGGACTTTTAACAACCACTTATTGGTTGTGCACTACCTTAGGGAAGGAGAACATCTAATGAAAGTAGTTATTGACACGAGCCTCTTCTAGGTACAGATTCTCTCACTCCCATCGGATTGTGTATCGAAAACAATGGCTAGGTAGTTTGGGAACCTGTTAGGGGGCTTTGTGGAATATGACACAAGTTCATCTTTTATGGCTAGGATGGGGGTTTATCTGTGGGTTTAGGCAGCCATTGATGTTCAAAAGCCTATGTTCAGAAGAAAGAGGCTCAACTTAAGAAATGGGGAATCAACATTTGCAATCTTCAAATATGAATGCCTACTTTTATTCTATTTCTTGTGCAGTTGGTTAGGGCATTTAGAATCCTTCTGCAAACTCCACATCCATTCAAGTGTGGCACCGCTGCAGCAGGAGTGGGATGAATCCCTCCACGCAAATCCCTAATAGAACCCCGCTCCAATGAGCAAATGGTTACGAGATGAATAGGGGAAAAAATTGATGGAATCATGGGCGAATATCCCGACAAATATCTCGGGGATAGGGGGAAGGAAGGAAGAGATGAGTATCTCGGCTGAAGCGGGATAGAAGGGAGATTCTTTAAATTTTTATTAAAAAATTAATGCTTTCCTCTTTCCTCTTTTGTTAAAAGTTTTTATGTGAAAAAAAGATTTATCGTTCATGAACGATATCATAATTACTTTTGAAATAATTAATAATAAATATTTTAGTATAAAATCTAAGTCTATTTATTCTTCTTTAATATTTATGTTAATAAATAATTTAAGAAAAATTCTAATTCGGATTTTTTTGCTTATTATAATTATTCTAATTAAAAGAATCTAGTCGTTACAGAATATTATTTTCGTTGGATATGTCATGACTCTTTACAACAAAATCCAATTTGATTACTATATCTCTACCAACACAGTCATAAGTTAAATCTTTTGATTCTATTGAATCAAATATTATAAACAAATCATCATTAATCCATATAATTACATTTAAAAAGTGAAAAATTTTATATTTTAATAAGATTCAGACTTGTTGTCTTCAAGAAAAATGTAAGAATTTTAACTATTCAAACATCATATTTATGATAATTTACGAAAATTCATAAAAACTTCATTGTAGTGTGTGCTTAATTGTGATAAATGAACAATTGTCACAAACTTTAATGGGGCATTTTTTGTGCTTGAAATTAATGTTCCCATGTTAATGGATGTTAGTGGCTATTTTCTCTTTTTCAGTGATATCATCCTATGTTTACCTTATAAATAGTTAGCTCCTTTACTCTATCCTATCTTATTGCTACATTTCTCTATTACTCTCCTATTTATCTCTTTTTTTTTACTTTCACTTTTTCTAAAATTTTCTTCAAAGATTTCTAGCTTTTACTTTCTAGTTATGCAAATTAATAAAATCTATGATCTATAGCTAAGCTTATTGTATCATACAATTAACATGTCAAAAAGCTCTTTTTTATACTCACCTTATCTGATTGACCTAGTGCACACCTCAATCCTTATGATGTATCCTCAAACTTCAATTCCTATTTGTATAGAAAGTAAGTGTCTAAGGTAAATTCTTCTATCTTTTCTCACCAAAATATTTTTACATGAAACTATTAAATATCAATGATTCATCTCAACCAACAGCAATAAAATTTATAATTTTTTGAAATAATACCCTTTAATATGTAGCTATCTCAGCAAAATAAGTTTGAGTTTCAAATTAAAAAATTAAAAATTAGATCAAGATTTTGACCTATGGTAGTTCCCTTAACTAAGGGAACCTAATAATCATGAAATGTTTCTTTCACCTAAAAATATAATAGGCACGTTGAGATTTAACTCAATTTAATCACGGCATCACCACCAATATAAAAAAAGTTAGAGTTTAAATTTGTTTTCCATAAAAAGGAATACTTATTACAACCTGTGGAGATTTTATTGGTATTGATTTTTATGAAGCTTTTATCCACCCTATCTGCCCAACAAAAGAAAACATAATTACTTTATAATATTGTTATTGAAAGAGATGGAAATAGATAAAATACTAATAGTTAAAAATTAAGTATTGAAGTTAACTTTTATAAATTAAATAAAGGATAATAATTACTTTAGTTAAGTTACAGTAATTAAAGAAAAATATAAATTTTATTTTATTCTTAATTTATTTAAAATCAAATTGAATTAGTTAAAAAAAATTGTATTTGTTACAATAGCAAAGTATTCGAGAGTAATATTCTCCATTTACTACAACTATTCGAATTAAAAGATTAAGAAATTAAAAAAAATAAATAAGAGTCGAATTAAATATGTTGTAAGAAGCTAGAGTACCTTAATTTAAAGAAGTACATTTGCACTTGCGAGGGGTGATTCTTGCTTCCAACTACATCACCATACATATCCCATTCAGTGAGTAATAATAATAATAATAATAATAAAGATTTTAAAATCAAAATCTACAATGTTTAATATTTAAAAAAAATTACTTTACTTTTTATTAAAATATAAACTTTACATTTTCACTAAAACTTAAACTCATAAATATTAAATAAAATACAAAAATTTTAACTACTACTATATTGTTATAATTAATTATAATTGTTAATAGCTATAATTATGAGCTGACAAAGTAGATTTTCATTTAAATAAAACTCGTACTTTATGAGTCAACAAATTTTAAATTCAATTAAATTTTTTATGAAATCCATAAGAGAAAAGGATATATATGAAAATAAAATTTTGCAAAATATGTAAAATAAAATATTACCTCAAGAAGGATGTTTATTTTTTCCTTCATCAATGTGAATAATTTTTTATTGCATCCAATGCCGCTACACACCTTTTTTTTTAAAAAAAGAAATTAAAAAAATTAGAAAAAAACACAATAAAGAGATATGCTAATTGATTTATGACGTCAATTTTATATGAAAGCTTACCCTTCTTTACTCTTTTTATCATATGCTTTGATGAATTCCTCACATTCGACAAGCACCAAGGTTGTAATTAAAATTAGCTAATTATTTTTTAAAACAAAAATTGTGTAAATGTAATGACCTAGCTTGCGCAAGTTAGAATTTGAATGCAAAATCATGCTGTAGAGAGTTTATTTAAGCATTAGAGGAATTTTCAGAAGTAGAAAAAAAAAAGGAATTCTAAAAATATAAAAATACAAAATATAATCTAAAAATAATAATAAGAATAAATAATAAAATTGGGAAAATTACCAAATTGATAACAAATTTGGGAGTTTATTCTACGCCATAATTAAATAGAAGTCCAAATGATTAAAATTACAAGATTTGGGGTCATTCCAAAATTTTCAAAAAATCAACCTATCTGCTTCAAAATGACACGATTTTGATTTAAAAAAAAAAATCAACGGTCTAGATCTCATCTCGCAATAGATGGCCACAATTTGATCTTATTTACTATATAAAAGTTCATGTTCATAACAAAATAATAATAAGAAACCCTAGGAGTAAATGAGCAGCGGCAGAAAGGAGGAGTAGAGGGGAGATACATGAAAGTGAAAGGGAAGAGAGAAGATTTTTTGGCATCTTGTTCGTTGAAAGGCTAAGGTAGGTCGCAGTGAGGCTAGCCTTCAGTTGGTAAGACGTAGTTGCACGCTTTCCTCTCGTTCAATATCTTCTTCTGTTGTAAATAAAGACAAATCAATGATGGGTTTTGTAGGTTAGGTAAAGAAGAGTAGTTAAAACTCCTGTGAATCACCTCGCCAAGGGTAAGAGTAGTTTATACTCTAAATGCCTAGATTTAAGCTAATATATTTGATTTAGATCATTATTTATTATAGGATCATAAATAATAAGGATTGATTATTGTGGATACTATTCAAAGAATATGTGATGACTGAGAGAAACTTGAATTGGTTGTGTTATGTGATGAAGATGGAGGCTGGAATTGAATGTGAAGTGCAACTAGGGTTTTCAAAGGTTGAAGAAAATGAAAGGGGCTTCAAGTAGGTTGGGTTGATTGTACCTGTGAGGCCCAGGCTCGGTTTACCCTAACGGGTCCGAGCCGATAAGGATTTGTAGGACAGGCTTAGTAATTAATTTGGAAAAGCAAAATGAAATTGAAATGAAAGGGTAAAATATATATAAATATATAACGAATGAGTAACCTATAAAGAAAGTCAGGTATATGAAGTTCCTAAGTAAAGTGGGCTTAATGAGGGGTCCAAACTTTTAGTGGATTGAATCTAATGAAAGGAAAAATAAATAAACATATAAAGAGGGAAAGGAAAGCCCAGCTCGAATGGGTTGAGCCCGTAGGAAGAATAAAGGAATTCTAGTGGTGAATTGGGACAAACCTGAAGAAATTAAGCAAAAAAAGAAGGAAATTAAATCTAGTGGGTCTATCCTATAGGAAGGGGATAAGAGTAATTAAAATTACAGTGAGCCCAGCCCTTAGGAATGGGTTAAGACAGAAGGATAAAATTTAGTTTGAGAGGTTACATTAATTCAAAGCAAATGGAGATAGGAAAGAATTAGTAATATTGAGAAATTAACAAATGGGTTGTTTCATTGGGCTTCTAGCCCATGAGCAAATAAAGTAAAGTTGAATGAAATATTATATGGGCTCCAAGTTTATAACCCAACAAGCAGGGTCAACTACATTTCAGGCAATGAATATAATGCCTTAAATAAATATTAGATATGTAATTTGGTTCAATAATTAATGTTGTGAATAAGCTATTTACAAAATTATAGAGAAGTCGCGATTAATCAAATTTTGATAATAATGTGTACAATGAGAAAAACATAGAAATTGTTGGGTGACTATGAATTAGTGGGGAAGTTGAATCATTTATTATGTGAATAATTTAGAGTTTAAATGTTGTGATCCATCTTTTAATATTCTAGATAAATTAAGATATTTTAAAAGTTGATGAGTTCTAGAACTTGGGAGTAATTTACGCTTGAATAAGTATGAAATTAAAACTCCCCAGAAGAATAGAATGAGGATGAATTAAGTAGAAATGCCAAGGTATTATATGATGTAAAATATCATAGAGAATACTTAGGATTAGCAGTTTAGATTTTTTGTATCATTGAAAAGTGAATATATATGCATTTCAGGATCAATATGGAATGATTATGAACTCTATCTCATTGATCATTTATTGACTATAACTATGACTGTGTCCCTGGGTGACGATGTGAATCGTAAATATGACTGTAACTATGATTGTGTCCTTGTAAGATGATGTAAATCGTAACTATGATTGTAACTATGACTAACTCCTTAGGGATGATGTTAATAGTAACTATGACTATAACTATGATGGTGTCCTTGGGGGACGATTTGAATCATAACTATGGCTGTAACTATAATTTGTGGGAGCTATGATTTTGTCCATGTTGATAGTGTGAAGGGGATGATGTGAATCATAACTATGGCTGTAACTATGACTTATAGGAGCTATGATTTTGTCCATGTTGATAGTGTGAATTATCATCTCCTTCCATGATTGTGACTGAATGATATTATGTGATACGATAATGAGTCTATGTGCATATGTGATTGGTTGTGTTAGTGAATGATGAGAATATGTTGCTATGTGAATATGTATTTTAGATAGGGTATTCTACACGTTTAAGGAAGGATATCATATGTGTGGGAATATACGCTCAAGAAAAGGTATTAGATGTGTGATATGTGTTTAAAAAATTTTATTCTATGTGTGGATAAGAATTTAAAGAATGGTATTCTATGTGTAAGCATGTGCAATTAATATGAACACGATATTGCATTTATTAAATTATGAATAAACCAAAAGTAACTTATGAGAATGTAGTTATGTAAATTATGGACATCTTTTGAATGAAATGAGGTATATGAAAATGAAAACATGTGAATAGTAAGATTGATATAGTTGTAGTAGGGTGTGGAAATCAGATGGTGATGAAGGGCCTGATAAGCTTGAGGTAAAGGTAATGGTTCGAATCAGTATATTATCTATGATCTTCGGATTGGAGTTTTAAATTATTCTTACTGAGCAAGTGGTGGCTTACTCCTTTTTATCAATTCCATAGCAGAAAGACCAAGACCAAGTTCATGGTCAAGGAAGACTTAAAAGAATCCTTTTATGAAATTGGGAAATTGTTTGTAAAGTAGATCCAAAAATTCACTGTAGAAATGTCATTAAATATTTTGTGAACCTCATGAACTGTAACTTTGAGCAAGGGATGTATGGGTCAGTTTTAGATTTTAGCATATTGTTGCTCTATTTATTAAGTTTTATACGTGTTGTAGCACTCATTTCTTAGATGAGAAATCAGGTTGTTACAGTTGGTATTAGAGCCCACGTTCCTCAAAAACATCCCTTTGTATCATGAGGTCTAGGACTCCTATAAGGTTAAGACCAAAAGAAAATAGGTAATATGTGTCTTTGGAGATGTTTTAGAACTTCCTCCTAAACATCTGGGAATGTGAGAAAGGAAAATCATAATTTCAAAAGTTCGAAGAGATGGGAGTTGCATGGGTTTGAAGTATGATAAGGCTAGGAAATGAAATGTTAGGGCCTCACTCCAAAGGCAACTAGGGATGGTGAATAAGCAACAACCATAATCAATCATAGAATATGAAACCATAGGAAGCTTAAATGTAACGAAGAAAATTACACAATAGGAGAAAATGAATAAAGAAAATTTCGGGAAGAGAACTAATTTCCCTTGAGTTGGGAAAAGAATCTTAAAGAGGTGAAGATCACCAAAGTTAAAAAAAAAAGTTTCCCCAAGTTGAAGAAAGTCCCCTAACAAAATAAATATCTCCCAAGTAGTTATGCTTTGGAAGGAACTCCTCTAGGTCACGAGAGACAAAAAAAAGGAAAAAAAAGGGGAAAGAGAATGTTAGGTGACCAAATAAATATTAAGACCTTGATGGTCTTTGGAAATTCTTCATGAATATTCTCTAGAAAGAATGGATATGCTACATGTTCAAACTCCTTTCAAGTTTCCACATAGGGATTACAAAATTGATTTAAGATTCTTAGTCATTAAACAATCATATGCTTAATGGATAAAAGCATTTTGGGAGATTGAGTAAATCATGAGCTTGGTGAGTATGAAAACTCCTACTAAATGAAACAAAGTACAGCTAATTAGGATTTCTCTAAGTTTGCTACAGACCTGAAAGAAAATACAATCCTTTAAACCAATAAATCATATATAAAAATATTCAAAAAATTGAATAAGCATTGAAGACTTAAATATGTTTTTGAGGTTCAAATATATATTTATAGAATAGTAATAATAAATATTCTACTTATATAAATTCTTATCAAGATGCCACACGGGAGTTGTATTGAGGTCAGAAACCATTGGACCTTAAATCCTCATGTGCTTGATAGATTAAAAGACTTTTGTCTTGGATGAGACAGAGTACACTTAACTGGAACTCTTCTTCCTGACACTTTTTAATCATTCTAAAGTAAATTTCCAAGGAAAAAGAGAATACATAAAGACATGTTATGACAACACACTATTAGTAATATGATAATAAATCCAAAACATGTTTTTTTTATCCTTAACAGGGACGTAAAAGATGATACAAGGTGT
Organism: Carica papaya; assembly: GCF_054855325.1. Lineage (NCBI taxonomy): Eukaryota > Viridiplantae > Streptophyta > Magnoliopsida > Brassicales > Caricaceae > Carica > Carica papaya. Next base: position 19,735,399 of record NC_142317.1, read on the forward strand.
CAACATATTAATTCAAACCTCTAGGGTAGATATTATTTGAGTGACGCAGTGGAAGCATAGTGTGGAGTCATAACCAACAATACATATGAAAGATTTCTCTCGGGACCAACAAAGAGAAATTGTTAATGGGATAAACATGAAACTCACGCCCTAAGACTATACTCTTGGATGATCACACGAAAATCATGAAAGCCAAACCTAGTCTTAGAAGAACTTAAAGACTAAATTCACTCACTACTAGCAAGACTCTTAGATAATCCTTCCACCTAAGGAACTCCTAATGGTTGTCGATAATAAATATGGATTCAATAACTCACTATGTATTGTGTAGTGGACCATTTTTTTTAAAAAGGGGGTCGATTAAGTATTGAGGTATTTTTTATATCATTTAAATTTTCATGACTTTAGAGAGAATATAATTCAGTAGTGAATAATTTACACTAATGCACTAGATCCCATCGAACTCCGTGGTTGAGTGTTTTGGCGAGAGTAGTACTAGGATGGGTGACCTTCTGGGAAGTCCTCGTGTTACACCGGTCTTTTTGCAGATGGGGTGTTAAACGTTATGCGCGATAGGAACCATAGTCCGCCGGCGTGAGTCGCGGCGCCAGAATATTTTGCTTAATCCTTTTCGTGCATTCATTTATAGTCCACCACATGATAAGAGTGTCATTACGAGCATCTTACATAGTTGAGCAACGAAAAATGAGGTACGACAGACGGTCCGTTTATCTAGGCGTGAGTCGAGGTGTCCGGACATTTCACTTGATATTAGAACTAGAAACAGAGGTATAGTGTGCACGCACAGCGAAACAAATGACGGGAGGGGGGAGAGAAGGGAATGGAAGGGATGCGATCATACCAACACTAATGCACTGGATCCTGTCGAACTCTACATCGACTCACCACAACAATAAAAAATGTCTTAAATATCCTAACATCATATCGAATCTATGAATAATATTTGGAAGTCAAAAAATCACCGCACCTATTAAATCTTAATGCTTACCTATTCTTAAGAGTTTTGAGCAGAAAATGAAATGCTAAGGTTAAACCCTCATCTTTATAAATCTTCACATTTAAGTACGACCAAGTACATAGAGAACATATGCCAGCTAGTCACAAAATAATTTCAAAAAATTAAAAAGTATTCAAAATAATTTGGACACATGAATTTTGGGATACCCTAAATTTATCATGACATCGAGGTTGCTTAGGTAATTAAGTAAATACATTTATGAAAAATAGAGGATATGAGATATGTTATTAAGAGATTAGAAATATACTATAACATTGAGGTTACAAAAAAAAATGGGATGAATTTAAGATATGATATATAGTTACTGAGAAATTCTTATGATAATTATTAAACTAGGAATGATGTTCCTAAGTCATGTCAAATAAAAATAACAATCGCATATAATATAATGGTATAACACTACGCTTTGATGCATTTTGAGGATAAAGATAGTCCCATATGATAACCAGAGATTTTATTAAAAGACATATATGGTATATTCTAAATAATCACATACTAATGTTCAAAAATTGAAAAATAATAATTTAAATGAGGTTATGAAATTCTAGAGGTTATAAATGCTATGTTATTGAAGTTATTTAGATAATTAAAATTTATTCTTGTGCTGAAATTAGATGTGATATATATTGTTGAGAGATTATTAGAATGATGGATAAATTAGAAATGATGTTTTTTAAAAACCATGTGGATGTAATAACAATTACATATAATGTGGTTGGGAGACATTATGCTTTAATGAATTTTAAGGATCGATATAGTCCAAGATGGTAATCCTTTTGCCAGATCAAATGTTTTTGAAGAAACTATAGGGAGATACCAACAAACCCTAAGTATTAAAATATTTGGAATTAAGAGACGAATTCTTAACAATTATACATTTCTTACCTAAATTAGAAAGTAATGGATTAAGAACTAAAGAGATCCTATCAGTGATAACATTGTAACGAAACCGTTAGGTTAAAGAGGAAACTTGGAAATAAGCAAGGATATTTCTGAATCACCTAATCACTGCAAATTTGGAGGACCAAATTTTTTATATGGGGAGAAGATTATAATGACTCATTCGCATAAGTTAAAATTTGAATGCAAATTCATGCTCTAGAGAGTTTATTTAAGCATTAGGGGAATTTTCAAAAGTAAAAAAAAGGGATTCTAAAAATATAAAAATATAAAATGTAATCTAAAAATAATAATAATAATAAATAATGAAATTGGGAAAATGACCAAACTGAAAGCAAATTTTGGAGTTTATCTGCTCTGTAATTGAATAGAAGCCTAAATGATTAAAATTATAGGATTTGGGGTCATTCCAAAATTTTCATAAATTAATCAATCTGCTTTAAAAAACTCTGTTTTAATTTTTTTTTTTTTTAAAAAAATTAACAGTCTAAATCTCATCTCACAACAGACGACCATGATTTGATCTTATTTACTATATAAAAGTTCTTGTTCACAAAAAAATAATAATAAGAAAACCTTGGAGCAAATGAGCAGTGGTAGAAAGGAGGAGTAGAGGGCTGATACGTGAAAGTGAAAGGGAAAAGAGAAGATTTTTTGACGTCTTGTTCGTCGAAAGGCTAAGATAGGTTGCGGTGAGCCTAGCCTTCAGCTAATAAGCCATAGTTGCACCATTGCCTCTCGTTTAATATCTTTTTCTTTTGTAAATAAAGACAAATCAGTGATGGGTTTTACCGGTTGGGTAAAGAAGAATAGTTGAAACCGCTATGAATCACGTCGTCGAGGGTAAGAGTAGTTTATACTCTAAATCCCTACATTTAAGCTAATATATTTGATTTAGATAATTATTTGTTATACGATCGTAATAAGGATTGATTGTTGTGGATACTGTCGAAGGAATATGTGATGACTAATCGAAACTTGAATTGGTTGTGTTATGTGATGAAGATGGCGGCTGGAATTGAATGTGAAGTGCAATTAGGGTTTTCGACGATTGAAGAAGATGAAAAAGGGCTTCATGTGGGTCAGGTTGATTGTACTTATTAGTCCTTGGCTTGGTTTACCCTAACGTGTCCGAGCCCAAAAGGATTTGTTTAATGGGCTTAGTAATTAATTTAGAAGAAGAAAATGAAATTAAAATGAAAGGGTAAAAATATATATAAATATATAATAAATGTGTAACCTATAAAGGAAGTCGGGTATATGAAGTCCATAAGTAAAGTGGACCTAGTGAGGGGTCTAAAATTTTAGTGGATTAAATGTAATGAAAGGAAAAATAAATAAATAAATAAATAAAGAGGGAATGGAAGGACAAACTCGAATGGGTTGAGCTCGTAGGAAGAATAAAGGAATTCCAGTGATGAATTGAGCCAAACTTGAAGAAATTAAACAAAAAAAAAAAAGGAAATTAAATCTAGTGGGTCTAGCCTATAGGAAGGGGATAAGAGTAATTAAAATTTAAGTGAGCCAAGCCCTTAGGAATGGATTAAGATAGAAGATCAAATTTAGTTTGAGGGGTTACATTAATTCAAAATAAACAGAGATACGAAAGAATTAGTAATATTGAGAACTAAACAAATGGGTTGTTTCATTGGGCTTCTAGCCCAGAAGCAAAAAAAGTAAATTTGTTTATTATATGGGCTCCTAGTTTACAGCCCAACAAGCAGGGTCAACTACATTCCAAGCAGTGAATAGTAATGGATCAGAAAACAATAATGATTATGATGGGCTTGAGATCTAGAATATGGGTTGAGGAAATTCATTACGACTTTGAAAAGATAAATCATATAAAATAAAACATTATTAATGAATATAATGCCTGAAATAAATAGTAGATATGCGATTTAGTTTAATAATTAATGGAGTTAATAAGCTATTTACATAATTATAGAGAAGTCGCGATTTATCAAATTTTGATAACAATGTGTACAATGAGAAAAACATAGAAATTGTTGGGAGACTATGAATTAGTGGGGAATTTGAATCATTTAAGATGTGAATAATTTAGAGTTTAAATGTTGTGATCCATCTTTTAATATTCTAGATAAATTAAAATATTTTAAAAGTTGATGAGTTCTAGAACTTGGGAGTAATTTACGCGTGAATAAGTATGAAATTAGGACTTGCTCCAAGAATAGAATAAGGATGAATTAAGTAGAAATGTCAAGGTCTTATATGAAGCAAATTATGATAGAGAATACCTGGATTAGCAGTAAAGATTTTTCATATCATTGAAAAGCGAATATATGTACAGTTTAGGATTTGTATGGAATGATTATAAACTCTATCTCATGGATCGTTTATTGGCTGTAACTATGACTTTATCCATAGGGGATGATGTGAATCGTAAATATGACTGTACGATGTGAATCGTAATTATTACTATAACTATAACTATGTCTCTGAGGGATGATGTGAATTGTAACTATGGCTGTAACTATGACTTGTGGGAGCTATGATTTTGTCCATGTTGATGGTGTGAATTATTATCTCATTCTATGAGTCTATGTGCATATGTGATTGGTTGTGTTGGTGAATGATGAGAATATGTTGCTATGTGGATATGTATATGAGCTAGGGTATTCTACATGTTTAGGGAAGGATATTATATATGTGAATATGTGTTCAAGAAAAGGTATTATATGTGTGATATGTGTTTAAAGAATGGTATTCTATGTGTGGATAAGAATTTAAAGAAGAGTATTCTATATGTTAGCATGTGTAATTAATATGAATACGATATTACGTTTATGAAATTGTGAATAAAACAAAAGTAACTTATGAGAATGTAATTATGTAAATTATGGACACCCTTTGAATGAAATGAGATATATGACGTAACACCCCGCCTATTACTGTGCTAAAATGATTTAGAAACTCTATTTATTTGGGCCTTTGGCAACTTTAAACTTAATTAATTTATGCTATTTAACATTTATCGTGATTTGTAATTTTGATTGATTTTTATTTATTTAATTAATTTGTATTTATATTTTATTTTATTTAAAATTATTTTATTTTATTGTAAATTATTATGTTTTAGTTAAATTGAATTAAAATGAAAATTTAGAAAAAATGAATTGGAAAACGGCGAAACAACAAAAAAATGCTCGCGGGAAAAATCCTGCGAGAGGGCCATTTACGCGTGTGCGTACTAAGCATTGTGCACGTGCGACTGCGCGCACAGTGGCCGCTGGACGTCCGCACAGCACGCACGTCTTGTCCGCAAGCCCGCACACACAGGATGTGTCCACAAAGCACACCTCTCCTCCGCGCGCACGGGACATGCGCACAACGCGTATGTCTTTTTCGCGTGCATGCGATGTGGGGGTTAGGACCTGCCCCCTCATCCTATCGCGCATAGGTGAGCCATTAGTACGTCACCTCACGCGCTGACATGTGCCGCACAATATGCGTGTGTCGTTCCTGCAACAAGCTTGTGCGAATAGGCCTTGTGCGCCTGGGACCTGCGTAAATGGCACCCAGCGCATCTAGGCCCTATATGCGTGGCAGTAGGCGTGTGCGCCTGCAGGCTAGCCTGTAGTACGCTAGCTAAAGCATTGCTTCATTGGGCAGTGCACCACCGTTGCCTTGGGCATTGCACCATGGCCGGCGGCGGAGGAGTCTGTCCTCCCTTTATTTTTTGTGCTGAACATCTTTTTCTTCTCTCTTTTTACCAGATTTTGCCACTTAGCGTGATTCTAACAGTTCCAAAATTCTATAAATTACCCACCCCTTACCTTCCTCTCAACACTTCCATTTCTTATTTTTTTCAAAGGTTTAGGATAGAGTAATTTAGTGAGAGAAGAAGTGAAAGAAAGGGGAACGATAAAGAAGAAATTATAGAGATTTCTTAAGGAATCTAGTATTACTTTTAATGTCTTAAGGACTATTTCTAGATAAGAAAATCTAATATGATTGTTAATTTGCTTATTTTGTATGCCTCTGTGTTCATATGAGTCGAATTGTTCTTGTTTTCAAGCATGCTATGTGAATTGTAGACACTTGATGAATTTGCATGTAATAAATATAATATGTAATCGGTAACAATAAAAGTAAAAAGAAAAGAAAAAGAGAAAAGTGGAATGAAGCTTATATGGTTCGAAATGTTTCTGTATTGACATGCATATTGTATCAAGTGTCTTGTTAGGCTTTTTATCTCTGAGGGGTATCTATTCCCATTGCCCTTCGAAGTATCTATTTTTTCCTCCCATATCTGGTTTGGAAAGACTTATGAGACCACTCCTAGTGGATGACAGCATGCCCTCTGACGATAGTGGTGTCGTGCTATCTATAGGGGTCACCCGTGGCTAAGTAATGTCATAACTATAGATATCTATTGGTACGTCCATTGTCATAGATTGTACCATGGTTTTGCCAGCCGAAAATAGGCCTAAGAAAATTGATGTATTTGTATATGATCTTATCATTCCACTTGGGTAGTTGGAAATCTGTATCTGCTCTTAAAGATGGAAGTTGTAACGACTTCAAAAAGCATGACATGAAAATCTGGCATGATGTATGTTTGATTTTCTATGCTAACGTATCATTTTCTTAGTAAATAAATGTTCTTTTTATAATATGAGATAGGTAAACAAAGAAGTTAAACGGTAAGATAAAATAATTAACTTTTAAAATCTTACGATGTTAATTTAATATTGTTTCCTTATTGAGCATATGAAACTCACTCTTTCTATACCCCCCTCCCAGATGAACAAGAAAATGAGGAACCGCAGGCAAATTTACCATTGGAAGTTTATGAGGATCCCATGGATCCACAAGTCTAAGTGCATGACCGTTCTCACACTCTGAAGAATCTAATAGCATAGTGAAAGAAGTGGCCCTTATATTTTATATTTTGTAGCCACTTTTGTTCTCAATTTATGTATGAATTTAGAACTCATATATATTTGTAAGGGATTTGTTATGATTTGGTTTTGCTGCATAAATTTTATCATGCATTCGTTATTCTGAATCTGTATCTGACACCCATTTGCCTTAATTAGCACTTGGGATGTCACATATGAAAGTGAAAACGTGTGACTAGTAAGATCGATATAGTTGTAGTAGGGTGTCGAAATTAAATCGTGATGAAGGGCCTGATAAGCTTGAGGTAAAGGTAATGGTTTGAATCAGTATATTATCTATGATCTTCGAATTGGAGTTTTAAATTATTCTTACTGGGCAAGTGGTGGCTCACTCCTTTTTATCAATTCCAGAACAGGAAGGCTAAGAGCAAGTTCATGGTCAAAGAAGATTCAAAAGAATCCTTTTATGAAATTGGGAAATTTTTTTGTAAAATAGATCTGAAAATTCACTATAGAAACATTATTAAAGACTTTATGAGCCTCATTAAGTGTAACTTTGCACAAGGGATGTATGGTTGAGTTTTAGATCTTAGCATATTAATGCACTATTTATTAAGTTTTATACGTGTGGTAACACTCATTTCTTAGATGAGAAATGGGGTTGTTACAGTAAATCTATTGATTAAGTTATATACATCAATCATAACGTAATACAAATAATCTTCAAGTAAGAATACACACAAAAGTATAGTTTCACTCGAGATTAATTAGGCAATATGCACTAATTGCAATTCAAAACAAGTAACTTTCAAATGGTAACGCACACGAAAGTATAATCTGACTCGTACTTATGATCTCTTGTAAAAGAAAAAATGCATCAACTATTAAACTAATTAATTAATTAATTAAGTATACACATATACCAATCAAATATATATATATTCGGCTAATAAATATTTGATTAATTAAATTATTAAATATTTGTCTATTAGTTAGATGTCTATGTACTTTTATCCTTATCTATAAGATTATGAGTTCAAATCAGACATACATCTCATGATATATCATTTAACTATTAAAATATATGAATTTTTACAAAAAAAAATTGTACTTGAGAATTTTTATTATTAAATAAATATTATAATATCAATAATAACACACATAAATACTCCAAATTAAAGAGTTTTGAGTAGTGATGATTAGTATTAATTATATACCTTGAGGAGGCTCCTTTGATCTTGAAGCAAAGTTCAGAAAGCTTAGGAAAATCTGCATCAGATACTTTGTCCCTACAAATTAAGAAAAGAAGACTAAATAATTAAAACCCATTAACTAATCAGACGTGGTTAATAACTACTCAAATCTATATTGAAATATATATTATATATAAATACAAAGCTTTAGTTATGTCTAAAAAGGTGATTTTAGATTCAGCTACAAAGGTGGAGAGTAGATAAGAGAAGTAATTAGGACCACAACCAGGTACTCCTTTCATTTCATATGCTATACCATAAAAGTGATATACCATACCCTTTAACAAAAATCGAATGCAAATCAATCATCAATATCGATATATATACATGATTAGTAAACATCTAAGAGAAAAATAGATAAGATGTTAAGCATTAAACCTCTTGTTCTACCAAGTGGATAATGTCAAGGAGCTGTGTGCTTCGATCTATTCTATTCGAAACAATTGAAAAAGAGAAACATGGTTTTGCTGAGAGGAGAGTGATTGTTTTTTTTTTTCAAATCTACCGTGCTCACCGAAATGGCGGAGAGTTATAATGAGTTTAGTATTTATAACAGATTGCTAATAATCTAGGTCATTTATAGTGATTAATATTTAGCTTATCAATATTGTATGCATTAATGAACTTGCATATTTTTGAATTTTATGTTCTAAGTTTCGATTAATCTTGCTAACAGTTTGATGATAAAAATTATTTATAAAAAAAAAAACAAGAGTTTAATTTAATCCATTTTAATATTGTATGAACAACAAAGATGGTTTTTCTCCAAATAAATTACTTCAACTAATAAAAGCTATTATATTCGCACATTTGAGAACGGTTAATTGCTACTAAAAGTTAGACTATAGACGATCAAATTTTACTAGCGAATTTATATTGTCATAAAAAATAGAAATGCTACAACATAAATTTGCAGCAAACTTATCCATTTCATGCACAACCTGTCCATTTCTTTATTTTTAAAAAAATTATTTAACTTTTATATTGACAAAAAGAAGTACAAAAGAAATAAAAAATAAAATAGTTCATCTTTATGTTCTAAAATCTAAAGAAAATTCAATCTCCTCTGTTGTAAGACACCAAAACTTCTCTCTCTCTGTTAATTGCATCTCATTGCAGTCATCACCCATCACCTCTTGTTATTCATTGAAGTATCATTTTTCCTTATAAGTCATTAAATATTGTATTTTAAACAGTAAATTTACGCCATTTGATTCATTGATTTATATGAGATTAAATTATTTATTGAAGTTAAATCATACTTTATTAGTTTACTAAACTATAAATTTAGTCGTATTTCTTTCTAGTATTGTATAAGTCAGTAAATAATGTAAGTTAGTACAGTAACATTTAATACTACATTTACTTTTTCCATTTAAAAAAAACGTGGATAAAAACCATTCTGATTAAGCAAGTGAACAAAAACTAAGACTCATGAACAACTATATATCTTTCTGAAGTCTTTACTACATCTCTGGCAATGTTATATACTATCTGATTACACGTTTACATCCAATTAAGAAGAAGAAAAGCAAAATGTGGAATGAAAGTTACTTTTAAATCTAACTAATAATTAGACAATAAACGACACAATTTTAGCAACTAATAGACATTATCACTAAAAGTCAAAATGTCACTAACTAAATATACAACAAAAAAGGAAGCAACTTGTCCATTTCTTTACTTGGGAAAAAAATTTACTTAACTTTTATATCAGCAAAAAGAAATACATGAGAAGCTGGAAATAAAATGTTCATCTTTATGTATTCAAACCTAAAGAAAATTTGATCTCCTTTATTATAGGACACCAAAGCTTCTATCTTTGTATTCGTTGCATCTCATTGCAGTCGCCATCAAACACCTCTCATTATTTAGTAAAGTATCAGTTCTCCTAATCAATCATCAAATACTGCATTTTAAACAGTAAATGTACTTCATTTTATTTATTAATTTGTATGAGATTAAATAATTCATTCAAGTTAAGTTCTACTTTGTTATTTGATTGACCTACAATATTAGTCGTATTTCTTTCTAGTACGATATTAGTTTATATAATGTAAGTCAATACACTAACATCCATTAGAACATTTACCTTTTTTAAAGAAAAAACCATCATCCATTAATTGTAAAAACCATTTTGCTCAAGCAAGTCAACTAAAAACTTAGGCTCATGAATAAATATATATATCTTTCAATAGTCCTTAGTACATTTCTAGCTAAGTTATGTACTATTCGATCAAACTTTTAAATCTAACGAAGAAGAAAAGAAACAAAATACAGAATGAAAGCTTAAACATCCTCAAGTAACAACCCAAACGTTAGAAAATATTCATCAAGTATAAAATTTGTACTTGGTACCTTTAAAAATGGTCCTATTATAGCTAGAAATTAGACAATAGACAATATAATTTTAGCAGTTCATTCAGACTATCACAAAAGTTAAAACGTTTCTAGGTAATATACAACAAATAGAGGAACTCATGTGTCCATTTTGTGCCCACCCTATCTATTTCTTTACTTGAAAAAAAAAAGTTGTCAACTTTTGTATCAACAAAAAAGAGTACAAAAAAAATAAATAAATAAAATAGTTCATCTTTGTCTTAAAACCTAAAGAAAATGTGATCTACTTTATTGCAAGATACCAAAGCTTTTATTTTTGTGTTGGTTGCATTTCATTATAGTCACCATCAATTGCCTCTCATTATTCACTGAAGTGTCAGTTCTCATAATTTGTCATCAAATACTACATTTTAAACAATAAATATACATATTTCGATTCACTTATTTGTTATAATATTAAATAATTCATTCAAATTAGGTTATGTTTTATTATTTGATTGAACTATAAATTTAGTAGTATCTATTTTTAATACTGAATCAACTTATACAATGGAAGTCAATACAATAGTATCCAATATAACATTATTTTTTTTAGGATAAAATCATTATTCATTAACAATAAAAGCCATCATGCTCAAGTAAATGAGCAAAACCATCATGCTCAAGTAAGTTAAGCAAAAACTAAGGAGGTTTATGAACAATGATCTATCCTTTAAAAGTTTTTACTCATCTCTAGCTAAGCTATTTTGTAACAACCCGCTTTCTCTTTTGAGAAAGGAACACTATTCCACACACATAACTTGATAAATTTACACAGCAATAAGCAAAAAATTAAGATTCAATCATCTTTATACGGAATTACAAATTATGAGGCCTATAAAATTCTTTACACTACATGACTATAATATAATTAAACTAACTTTACAAGACGAACTTTCACTGCCACTAAAGGTTCTACAAAGTCTTTCTTCGAACTTAAACTTGCTCTTGATTTGAACTAATCTGCATTGGGGGGGTGTTAATTGGAGTGAGCTTTACAAACTTAGTAAGGAAAAAGGGCAGTGTCCATAACAAAGATATGCAAACACTCAACCACACAAGATTTACAAAACATATGCATATTTTCTTAAAACCAATTATCAAGCAATGCAGTAACCATAATTTCACATATCTCAATAATTCACTCTTTCACATGTGATTTCATAAACATCACAAATAGTCTAACATCACATCTACATAAATAAATAATATTATTCACTAGTTTCGTAGCACTTGCACTTGTACTTTCTAACAATCACTTGCACTTGTTACTGAATTACTTATCATTGCATATGTCAATATGACTTTCACCTTACATTGTTCACTTATCACTTTTCAGTTTTACTTTCATTCTCATTTACTTTTCTATTAAGGTTTATACTTTATATTTTTCGTATTTTAAGAGTTTCATAGTGCGATGCCGTTTTTGCTGGCATCAAGGAGAGTAGTAAGGATCGCCTCTACCATATGAATACATTCCAATTTAATTCACAGTTCATAATTTGCAGTACACCGTATACAATTCAAAGTTCTCATTACTTCACCACATCTGGCAAAATCCGTATCCACAGGTAGGGTTCACCACAATCACATGCTAAAAGACTACACACACACCCATCCCTTATTGATACCAATTAAATGGATTTTCTCGTCATTTAAAGATTCTTATGTTATTCTTTTACTAATCAAGTTCATCATTGGATGACCTACTTAGGCATGGACCTACTTATATATCATATATGTTATACATCAACATGCTTATGCAATAAGCATAATATATACCCTTTATATACACAGTTATCAACTCAAATAAATATATATGTACATGTAACACATATAACATGAATATACTTGTATATTTACAAAAGTCATATGTGTATCCTATAAGTAGGCACATACAAGTTATTCACTCATATATGTACATGTTACACAACCTACAATTATACATATATATATATCACACACACTTATAACACGATAACTAGCATGCATAAAATCTACATATATATACAAGTAACAATATGAATACATAAACATACATCATACACAATATCATGTAGGTGTCCAATCATATATAATTGCACATATGCATATATGGTGTTGCAGAACTCATGTTAGAAAACTTAAATAGTTTGCAAAGTCTGTAAACAATTCATTTAATGGAAAACAAAGTTTCATAAAAATAATGGGGTCTTTGACTGAATCTAACCTTATCCCTTACCGACATTTGAATAGAAAATTTTTGGAATCCTTATTAGCTCAGGTCTATGCTCTCTTCTAAATCCGGTACTGTTTAAATAATTCTCTCATTTATAAATAGAAAACATGTGGGTTAATAATGGACACTTATAGAAATAATTAAAATACAAAAAGGAGATCAAGTTTTACCGTAGTGCGATCTTAGTCACCAGAATCGCCACACGCCACCGTACGCGTATCCTTGATTTCCTATGCATCACTGTAGAGCACTACTGCTGAATCATCATCGCTAGAGCACCATTTGGCCATTGTACATCACCATGAAACTCTGTGAATTGACCAAAATTCACCACAAAATGATTTGTGCACTTAAATCCAGCGCGTTTATGGTAAAATCGCACCAGAAGAAGCCAGGGATAAACGGAATCGTGCGACCAACTGTAGTGGATCTACTTCTTCTTTGAATGTATTTTGTCATATGATTCTCCTTCTGGTTTCTAATCGCACAGATCATCGGCCACTTAAACTCCTCTACTTGTCGTGAGGAAAGTCATGCACCATCATAGACTGCCTCGTGCAGGTCGATGGCAGCCCTGGCTCCCTCTCACAGGTCTTATTCTCTCTCTTCACATAACTCTCTTTCTCTCTCTATGCACAGATCTCTCTATCTCCTCATGTACAGGATCTCCATCCCATAGAACAAGTCTCTCCCTTTTTGTGGGAGGAGAAGGGGAGCCCTACACATTTCTTCTTTTTTCTTCTCCAGTGTGCATGTGTGTTCTTCTACTCCTCCTTCTTAGGCTTCTAGAGGCGTGCACACCTCTAGTTGCCACCTTTTTTTTTAATCAAAATGGCACCATTTTGGGGTTTTCCAAAATGACATCATTTTGTCCCTTACTTTTCTTAATGCCTAGTTTTGGGTTGGGTTTCTATTTCCTAAGCCGGGGTGTTATAATCTCCCTCCCTTAAAATAAATTTAGTCCTTCAAATTTGCAGTGACCAGGTGGTTTGAAGACACCCTTACCCGTTTCCATGTTTCTCTAGTTTCGTTATAATGTTGTTACTGGTGGGATCTCTTTAGTTCATAATCAGATCATTTCTAGCTCCCATAATCAAGATATACTTGCTAAGAGTGCATCTCTCAACTCTAAATGTTATTTATGAATTTACTAATATATTAGGGTTTTCAAGAGCTTTTCCCTCTCTTATTCAATGACTTGATATCTACATAGATTATCCTTTAACTAACTCATATAGTTTCTTTAATTTTGTCAAAGACAGAAAAATTCCAAATATACCTCTCATTCTCTATTCTTCATAAGGATGTGTTCTTAATTATTAAAATACCCCAAACACTATGGTATGTTTACCTTCCCTCAAATTTCATATGTCTTAAGTGAAAATCATTTGTTATCTAATTTTTTAAAATTACCTTTGGAAATTTTGAAAATGTTTTAGTATCGAAACTTCCTCCTCTTTACTCAATGGGTCCGGTGCCTAAATAAGTTACTATTAGCTTAGTCAAATTGTACTTCTACCCCATCAAGGTTTGAATGATTTCCAAGGCACCTTAGTACTTGATCAGATTTTTCTTAAGGTCCTTTTAAGTAAGTTATTATGAAATTCATACTCTTACTAGAACTTATTAGGAGTCTTTGATAGAGGGGTCATATAATGGTCTAGCTAAAAATGATTATACTCTCTATCTATTCCATTCCTCTTATGGTTAACTACTACACATTTTGCTTCCCAATGTTGGAAGTGATGATTCTTAGGTATGACACTAAGATAGGACTCGTGGGTTTATCATAGTCTCATTTAGTCTTTGTTGACTTGAAAAGCATTTCTTCAAGTGTTTAATTTGAGAGTGTCTAATTTGAAGATCCACCTTGATAGATTTATATGATGTACAAATTTTACATTTCAATTGAAGAATAAGCAAACAATATACGAGAGTTATTCACACTAATTGTTTTGTTATTAGAAAATATAATCACAACTAATGGCTAATGAAGGTTTAGTTGGGTTAATTCTGGTTATCTGAATTTACTATTAGTCGTACTATATTTAGAAACTTTACCTTTAGGAAGGTTGGTTTATAGTATCCTGATCAAATTTCGATCTTGTAGGATATTGGATTTATAGTTGTCTTCTCTTCTTTTTTTTTTCTTCATGATTGGTCACATTTACCTAGCATACTTTTCATCAATGGTTGAGAAAATTTAAGGTTCTTTTCTATATGAGAGAGTAGAGAGGTTGGATACTCTCATATTGGAGCCAGTCTGTAGCAATAATAGGGTTGATCATATGGTTTCTATTATGTCTAGTTCATTTATAATGATTCTTAGATGGTTTACTCTTTCATGTGTGGTGGTTTATGTGTCCATACCACATTTTCGTTGTGCCACTCTAAATAGTGTTTAGTTTGAAGGTTTATCTGTGTGTATTGCATTATTTTTGTGTCATCTTTTGGCATAAAGAAATTATATTCAGAGTTATTATTATATTATTAATGATTTATGGTTAAAATATGTCCTTAGGATTCCTCTTTCCTCATGGAAATTTAATTTAGGAGGGATAAAGACTTTTAGAAAGAAGGGTTCTAATGCATACACTAATCATCTGACACAATAGTTTTTTTTCCATCAAGGATATGATGATTTATTGCCTAAGGGTTTCTGAAGCAGCATTATAACTCCTATATGACATCTTAATAAGGATTTGAAATGGTTAGGGTATTCGTTCTTCCTAAAGAAGATTCATAAGAAATTCTATATTTTATCAAAGTACCAAATAATTATTTGGTCTCCCAAAATGCTTTCTTTTGAGTCTACTTGTTTTAAGATTTCTTTTTTTTTATTGGTCTCTAGCGAATTTAGGAAAAGCTCTTCCATCTCATAAGGAATTGATTGGAGGTAAATTACTAACTGACCAAAATATCCCCAATAATATTTATTGCTGAAGATAGTGATATTAGAGCATTAAGAATCTAACTATTTGCAAAAACACTGGTAGGAGAAGTAAGAGGCTAAAAGTTGTCTTAATTCAGAAAAATATCCTCTATGATGAAAACTAGAATAATATCCATATGATAAGTAAATCAAGTAAATAGGTTGCTCAAAGCTCTCTAAAATGAAAGAATGGTCTAGACCTCTAAACTCTCTATATGTGATGATTTTGATGCAGATCGCGACATAATCAACAATAACAAACTCTTTAGTCCTTTATTTCACAACATAACAAATTTATAACTTATATTACTAATTGCATCTCACATTTAATATCCTTATGCAAACTGGAAATTAGTTGGGTTATGGGATATGGTTGGTTAAGAAAGATAAGAATCATCATATATAACTATGAAGAAAAACATGTCTATAAGTAAACATTGATGAAGACAACTTGAAAGACATGATTCAACAATGGACTAGATACCATACTTGCTATAAGCAAATCTGATGGTAGCAAAAGCTTAAGCCCAAACATCGTGTATTGGTTCAAAAGTGCACCTAAACAAGTCCTCAAACTACCTCTTTGAATACATTATCACATCACTAAAAAGAAATGGTTGGGAACATATCAACATTGTCCAAGGCTAGACACTTCGTAAGGTGAAGGTGTTGGCCTCAAGGATGAGAGAAGGTTCTTATCATTCCAACCCTTTAGAATATTACAGTAATTATCTGATTACATAAGAGGACTCTTCTAAAACCCACTTACTTGAGGGGGTTTATTCTATTTAGGAGAATTTTCTCTCACCAAAGGTTGTTCTCCTCTTCGAGGGATTTTTTTCTTACTTTGGGAAATCTTCCTCTTTTAACACTCATTTCCCAACTCGAGGGAAATTAATGGTCTTTCCCAAAAATTTATTCACTTATTCCTAGTAATTAATCTCTTTTAGTAGTATTTAAGCTTTTTATGTTTTCATATAATACGATAGATTACGGTTGTTGCTTATTCGCCATCTCCAGTTAGCTTCAGAGTGAAGCTGTAATACCCCACCTACCACTGTACTAAAATGCTTTAGAAACTCTATTCATTTGGGCCTTTGGCCGCCTTAAACTTAAATTAATTTACGCTATTTAACATTTCTCGAGATTCATGATTTTGATCTATTTTTATTTTTTATTTATTTTATTTTAAAATATTTTATTTAATTTCAAAGAAAAAATTTGGAAAAAAATAAAAAAATAACAAAACGAGAGAAACCTGCCTGCAGGAAAAATCCTATGAGAAAAAAGTTTGCCTGTGTGGGTGCTGGGCACTTTGCACTCATGGCCCATCCGCATGCACACACGCACGGGACATGCGCACTACGTGCACGTTCCATCTGCGCTCATGGCGCGGGGTTAGGACTTGCATGCACGTCCTGTCGAGCGCAGGCTAGCCATGCGCGCATCACTCCACCGCACAGACTGGCACCGCACACTGTGCATGCACCGTCTGCACAACAGGCCTACGCAGACAGGCCCTATGTGCCTAGGGCTTGCGCGCAGTAGGCCTGTGCATGTGGCACCCAGTACGCCAAGGCCCTATGCGCGCATAGGCTAGCCCATGCATGCACAGTAGGCATGTGCACCTGCAGTGCATCGGCCATGCACTGCCTTGAGCGGCGCGCTATCCCTACTAGTGGAGGAATTTTCCTCCCTCATTTTTTATGCCAAAAATCTTTCCATACCTCTCTTCATCTAATTTTGCAACTTGGCACGAATCCAACGATTCGAATATTCTATAAATTGCCTTCTCCTTCCCTTCCTCTCCACAGTTCAACTTTTTTCATTTCTCAAAGGTTTAGAGAGAGAGAAAGAGAGAGAGATAGTAAATTAGTGAGAGAATAAGAGAAAGAAAGGAAAATGGTGAAGAAGAAAACATCAAAGTTTTGGTAAGAAATCTAGTATTACTTTCAACATCTTAAGGAGTATTTTTTAGATAAAAAAATTTGATATGATTGTTGTTTTTTCTTTTTTGCATTGCTCTATGTTCAATTGAGTCGACTCGTTCTAATTTTCAAGTATGCTATGTGAATTATTGACACTTGATGAATTTGTATGTAATATATGTAATTTGTAGTCCATAATAGCAAAAGTACAAAGAAAGGAAAAAGAGAAAAGTGGAATAAAGCATGTATGGTTTGTAGTGTATCTGTATTAACATGCATATTACATCAAATATCTCGTTAGGCTTTTTATCTCTGAGGGGTATCATTTTGCCTTGCCCTTCGGGGTATTTATTTTTTCCTCCTTTATCTGGTCTGGAAAGACGTAAGAGGACCACTCTTAGTGGATGACGGCGTGCCTTCTGACGAGAGTGGTATCGCACTATCTGTAGGGGTCACCTGTGGTTAAGTAATGTCGTGATTATAGATATCTATTAGGACCACTATAGTTAATACGATCATGGTCATAGATCATACCATGGTTTGGCCAGCCAAAAGTGAGCATGAGCAAATTGTCGTATCTGTATCTGATCTGGCCATTCTACTTAAGCAGTTAGAAATCTATATCTGCCCTTAGAGATGGAAGTTTGTAACGACTTCGCGAAGCATGACACAAAATATCTGTGCATTTCATGATTTATTTAATTTTCTCTATTATTTGGCATGATATATGATTTTATGTGCTAACGTATTATTTTGATATTCAAATAAATGGTTTCTTTTTCTAATGATGAGTTAGGTAAACAAAGAAGCTAAACGGTGAGATAAAATAAATTTGTTTTGAAATTTTACGAGGTTAATTTAACTATTGTCCTTACTGAGCATATGGAACGCATTCATTCCATCTTCTCCCTAGATGAGGAAGAAAATGAGGAACCGTAGGCAAACTTACCCTTGGAAGTCTATGAGGATCCCGTGGATGCATAAATCTGAGTGCATGACTGTTCTTGCATTCTGATGAATTCCAGTAGCATAGTGAAAGAAGTGGCCCGTATGTTTTGTATTTTGTTGCCACTTCTGGTCTCAGTAATGCATGTATTTGGAACATAAATATATTTGTAAGGGATTTTTTAAGGTTTGATTCCGCTGTTTAAATATTATCATGCACTCGTTATTCTGAATTTGTATCTAACACCCATTTGCCTTAATTGGCACCTGGATATCACAGAAAGCCCTAATTCTTTGATCTCTAGATTTATCACATTCAAACTCTTGTAATGTCTATCTTTTTAGGTTTTTAGAACAATAATCCTACTTCTTCACATCCACAAATGTTTTGGAGGAAGTTCCAAAACATCTCCTAAGGTGTGTATTATCTAATTTCTTTAGACTATAAACGTTATAAGAATCCTAAACCTCATGATATAAGGGATGGTTCTGAGGAACGTGGGCTCTGATACCAATTGTAATGACCCACTTTTTCTGTTGAGAAATGAGTACTATTCCACACACATAACCTGATAAATTTATGCAGTAATAAGTGAAGACTTAAGATTCAATCATCCTCTATATGGAATTATAAATCATAAGGCTTATAAAATTTTTTACACTACATCACTACAATATAATTAAATTGACTTTACAAGATGAACTTTCACTGTCATTATAGGTTCTTCAAAGTCTTCCTTCGACCTTAAACTTGCTCTTGATTTAGACTAATCTGCATTGGGGGTGTTAATTGGAGTGAGCTTCACTAACTTAGTAAGGAAAAAGGATAGTGCCCATAATAAAGACATGCAAACACTCAACCACACAAGATTTACAAAATAAATGCATATTTTCTTAAAACCAATTCTCAAGCAATGCAGTAACTATAATTTCACATATCTCAATAATTCACTCTTTCACATATGATTTCATAGACATCACAAATACTCTAACATCATATCTACATAAATAAATGATATTATTCACTAGTTTGTAGCATTTGCACTTGAACTTTCTGACAATCACTTGCACTTGTTACTGAATTACTTATCATTGCATATGTCAATATGACTTTCACCTTACATTGTTAACTTATCACTTTTCAGTTATACATTCATTCTCAGTTACCTTTCTATTAAGGTTTATAATTTGTATTTTTTTCATCTTTTAAGAGTTTCATAGTGCGATGCCATTTTCGCTAGCATCAACGAGAGCAGTAAAGATCTCTTCTACCACGTGAATACATTCAAATTTAGTTCAGAGTTCATAATTTATAGTAGACAGTATACAATTCAAAGTTCTCATCACTTTACCACATCCGGCAAAATCTGTATCCACAGATAGGGTTCACCACAGTCACATGCCAAAATACTACACACATACCCACCCCTCTGTGATACCAATTAAATAGATTTTCTCGTCTTTTAAAGATTCTTATATTATTCTTTTACTAATCAAGTTCATCATTGAATGACCTACTCAAGCATGGACCTACTTATATATCATATATGTTATAAATCAACATGCTTATACAATAAGCATAATATATACCCTTTATATGCACAGTTATCAACTCAAATAAATATATATGTACACGCAACACATATAACATGAATATACTTGTATATTTACACAAGTCATATGTGTATCCTATAAGTAGGCACATACAAGTTGTTCACTCATACATACACATGTTACACAACCTACAATTATACATATATATATGTATCACACATACCTATAAGTCGGTAACAATCATGCATAAAATCTGTATATATATAAAACTAACAATATGAATACATAAACATACATCATAGACAATATCATGTGGGTCTCCAATCATATACAATTGCACACAGACACATATGATGAGTTCACAGAACTCGTGTTAAAAAACTTAAATAGTTTGCAAATTCTACAAACAATTCATTTTAATGAAAAATAAAGTTTTATAAAAATATGGGGGCAGTTGAACGAGACTAGCACAATTCATTACCTATAGTTGGATCAAAAAGTGTCAGAATCCTTATTGGCTCCGGTACATACTCTCTTATAAATCTAGTATTGTTTAAATAATTCTCTCATTTACAAATAGAAAACATGTGGGCTAATGACAGACACTTGTAGAAATAATTGGAATACAAAATGGAGATCGAGTTTTACCATAGCGTGATCTCGGTCACATGTAATTGCCACTCGTCACCATACGCATGTCCTTGATTTGCTACGCACTATCGCCGGAGTGCTCCTACCAGAGCACTGTTGTCGAACCACTATTTGGCCACCGCACATTATTGGGAACCTCTATGAATCAACCAAAATTCACTATGAAATACTTTGCGCACTCAAATCCAGCGCGTATATGGTGAAATTGCATAGAAAAAGCCAAGGATAGGCAGAATCATGCGACCAACTGTAGTAGATCTCCTTCTTCTTCGGATGCATGCTATCGCACGATTCTCCTTCTTATTTTCAATTGTGCAAATTGTCAGCCACCTATACTCCTCAGCTTGTCGCAAGGATGGTTGCGCACCGTTAGAGACCACCTCGCGTAGGTCAGTGGCACTGCGACCCTCTTAAGGTCTCGTTTTCTCTCTTCACATAACTCTCTTTCTTTCTTTATACACAGATCTCTCTCTCTCTCCTCACGCACAGGATCTGCATCCCACATAACGAACGTAACACCTTGCCTATCACTATGCTAAAATGATCTGAAAACTCTATTTATTTGGGTCATTGGTCGCTTTAAACTTAAATTAATTTATACTATTTAACATTTCTCAAGATTCGTGATCTTGATCTATTTTTTTATTTTATTATTTTTATTTTTATTTTACCTTAAAATATTTTAAATTATTTTATTTTATTTCAAAGAGATAATTTAGAAAAAAAATCAGAAAAGGGAAAAAAACATACTTGTGGGAAAAATCCCGCAAGAAAGTAGTTTGTCAGCGTGGGTGTTGGGCACTGTGCTCGCGAACATGCTTGTAGAGTGGCCACAGAGCATGCGTACAACACGCACGACCCATCCGCATGCTCGTGCGCACAGCGCGCACATCCCCTCTGCCCGCATTCATGCACGGGACGTGCGCACAACGCACAATTCCCATCCGCGCACAGCATGGAGTCAGGACCTACGTGCGTGTCCTGTCGTGCACAAGTGGGTCATTCGCGTAGCACTTCGCACATAGACTAGTGCCGCACACTGTGCGCGAGCGTTCTGCGCAGCAGTCTTGCGCGGATAGGCCCTATGCGCCTAGGGCCTACACATAGTTGGCTTGCACATGCAACAACAGGCCTGTGCGCCTACAAGCTAGCCTACAGTGTTGTTACCTTTGGCGGCGTGCCACTGCAGCCGGTGGAGGAAATTTTCCTCCCTCATTTTTCATGCCAAGAATCTTTTTCTCCTCTCTCTTTACCAAATTTTACCACTTGGAATGAATCCAACTGTTCTAAAATTCTATAAATTTCCCTTCCCCTTCTTTTCCTCTCCACACTTCCATTTGTTCCATTTTTTAAAGGTTTAGAGAGAGAGAGAAAGAGAGATAGTAAAATAGTGAGAGAAGAAGAGAAAGGAAGGAAAACGGTGAGGAGAAAAATATTAAAGTTTCGATAAGGAACCTAATATTACTTTCTACATCTTAAGGAATCTTTTTAGATAAGAAAATTTAATCTGATTAATATTTTGCCTGTTTTGTATGCCTTTGTGTTCAAATGAGTCGAATTATTTTGGTTTTCAAGCATGCTATGTGAATTAAAGACACTTGATGAATTTTCATGTAATATATGTAATATGTAGTCTGTAATAGCAAAAGTAAAATGAAAAAAAAAAGAGAAAAGTGGAATGAAGCCTGTATTTTTTGAAGTATATCTGTATTGACATGCATATTATATCAAGTGTCTTGTTAGAATTTTTACATCTGAGGGGTATCTTTTCCCCTTACCCTTCGGGGTATCTGTTTCCCCTTATCCTATCTAGTCTTGAGAGACGTATTAGAAAAGGTGGTATAGGCTGACCAAGACTTCCAATTTCTTTCTTATTCGAACCACGGACTCCACTAATAAGTTAGCTCGCCTATATGTAGATGAGATTGTTCAACTTCATGGAGTTCCCTTATTCATTGTATCCGACCGCAACCCCCGATTCACTGCTCACTTTTGGGACAGCTTCCAAGAAGCTTTGGAGTTTGGGCTATACTTCAGCATTGCTTATCATGCCCAGACGGATGGTCAATCTGAGCGTACGATCCAGACATTGGAAGACATGTTACATGCTTGCGTTCTCA
Source organism: Carica papaya (assembly GCF_054855325.1). Classification (NCBI taxonomy): domain Eukaryota; kingdom Viridiplantae; phylum Streptophyta; class Magnoliopsida; order Brassicales; family Caricaceae; genus Carica; species Carica papaya. Next base: position 19,758,183 of record NC_142317.1, read on the forward strand.
ACTTTTGTGATAACTGGTATAAGTATCTTCCTCTTTGTGAATTTGCTTATAATAACAGTTATCATTCCAGCATCGGTATGGCCCCGTATGAAGCTTTGTATGAAAGGCCTTGTCGTTCCCCTACTTGCTGGAGTGAAGTCGGGAACCAGCGCCATTTAGGACCAGATTTCTTTCAGGAGACCATAGAGAAGATCGCAATCATCTGCAAGAATTTGGCAACTGCCCAAAGAAGGCAAAAGAGCTATGTCGATAATCATAGGTAACCCTTAGAGTTTACCGTAGGAGATCAAGTTTTCCTAAAAGTCTACCCCTACAAAGACAAGATGCGGTTTAGAAAAAGAGGGAAATTGAGCCCTTGTTATGTGGGACCTTTTTCGATTGTCGAGCGCATTAAACCCGTTGCTTATCGCCTTACCTTATCCTGGGAGTTTGCGGGTTTACATGATATCTTTCATGTCTCGATGCCCAAGAAGTACCACCCTGATCTTTCTCATGTTATTCCTCGTGATGAGGTATAGTTACAAACCAATATGACCTATTAGGAGGTTCATGTGAAAATTCTCCGGTGCACTAATAAGGTCTTACGTAACAAGATGATTCTCATGCTAAAGGTACGTTGATAGCATCACACCTCAGAAGAAGGGACATGAGAGTTGGAGGATGAAATGAAGAAAAAGTATCAAAACTTATTCGGGACAAATTTAGGAACCAAATTTTTTTAGGTGGGAGGGATGTAACACTCCGCCTATCACTATGCTAAAATGATTTGAAAACTCTTTTTATTTGGGTTGTTGGCTGCTTTAAACTTAAATTAATTTACACTGTTTAATATTTTTCGAGATTTGTGATCTTAATCTATTTTTATTTTATTTATTTTATTATTTTTATTTTTATTTTATCTTAAATTATTTTATTTTATTTCAAAGACAAAATTTAGAAAAAAATCAATAAATAGCGAAACGGGAGAAAACCTGCTTGCAAGAAAAATAACCCGAGAAAGCAGTTTGCTCGCATGGGTACTGAGCACTGTGCGCGCACAGTGGCCGCGGGCCATGCACACAGCACGCACATCTAATCTGCTCACCAGCATGCACGTGGCGTGCACATAGCGCACACGTCCCCTCTATACGCACGCACGCACCGGACGTGCGCACGGTGTGTACTTGATGAATTTGCATGTATAATATGTTGTCCGTAACAGCAAAAGTAAAAAGAAAAAAAAAGAGAAAAGTGGAATGAAGCCTGTATGGTCCAAAGTACATATGTATTGACATACATATTGCATCAAGTGTCTCGTTAGGCTTTTTATCTCTAAGAGGTATCTGTTTTCCCCTCCCCTATCTGGTCTGGAAAGAAATAAGAGAACCGCTCCTAGTGGATGATGACATGCCATTTGACAAGAATGGTATCACACTATCTATAGGGATAACCCATGCCTAAGTAATGTCGTGACATAGATATCTGTTAGGACTACTATAGTTGGTACGACTGTGGTCATACATCATACCATGGTTTTGCCAGCCGGAAGTGGGTCTGAGTAGATTGCTGTATCTATACCTGATCTGGTCATTCGACGTGGGCAGTTGAAAATCTGTATCTACCCTCAAAAATGGAAGTTTGTAACGATTTTGCGAAACATGACATGAAATATCTATGCATTTCATAATTTATTTAACTTTCTCTATTATTTGGCATGATATATATATATTTGATTTTATGTGCTAACGTGCTATTTTGATATTCAAATAAATTGTTTTTCCTAATGATTAACTAGGTAAACAAGGAAGCTAAATGGTAAGATGAAATAATAAACTTTTGAAATCATACGATATTAATTTAATACTATTTTCCTTACTGAACATTTGTTACTCACTTTTCCATCCTCCCCCCCTCCCCCTGAGATGAGGAAGAAAATGGGAAATCGTAGTTAGACCTACCCTTAGAAGTCTATGAGGATCCCGTGAATTTACAAGTCTGAGTGCATGACTGTACCCACACTCTGATAAATTTTAGTAGCATAGTGAAAGAAGTAGCCCCTATGTTTTATATTTTATTGCCACTTCTGGTCTCACTGATGTATGTATTTTGAATATTATGTATATTTATAAGGAATTTGTTAAAGTTTGATTCTGCTGCATAAATATTATTGTGCACTTGTTATTTTAAATCTGTATCTGATAGCCATTTGCCTTAATTGGCACCTGGGATGTCACAACTCCCTTTTTGTGATGAAGAAGGGGAGCCTTACACGCCTTTTCTTCCTTCTTTTACGACGTGCAGGTGTGTTCTTCTTCTCATCCTTCTTTGGCTTCCAGAGGCATGCACACCTTTGGTTGCCATCTCTTTTTTTTTCCTTTTTAATTAAAACGGCGTCATTTTGTCCTTTGCTTTTCTTAATGCCCAAGTTTGGGCTGGGTTCCGTTTCCTGAGTCGGGGTGTTACATATGTATTATTCTTATTATACTTTTGAATCCAACTAAGAAAGAAAACAAAATGCAAAATGAAAGCTTAAACATCCTCAAGTATAAACCTAAACTCAGATAAATATTCATGAAGTATAAAATTTATACCTGGTATAAAATTTACCATATAACTAAGTAAAACAAAATCTATACTAAATTATATATTAGGACAAAAAATTTGTATCGTAGTGCAACATAACATTAAGAAAAAAAAAGAAAAGACTAAAACCTTACAATTTAGTTGTAACACCATAGTTTTAGAGCTTTATTAAGACCAAATACATACTTGAAACCTCATAGTTGTCTTAAGATAGGCTTAGAACACGAGAAAAATTTTAAAACCCTACACAAGCTTTTGGCAAAGCTATCTTGTAAGCTCATAGGAATCACAAAATAGCTCTAGAAGCCAAAAGTTTCCTTATCCTCTATTAACCTTGAACTTTAGCATTGTTTATCCCAAATTAGATAAGTAGTAATGAAGCACTACATAAGGACCCATGAGTTTCCCTGCTTGATATTATTAGTACTATCAGTTTTATCCAAGTAACACCTAAAAAGAGTATTACTGCCTCTTATACCACATATTAGAGAAATTAATATTACTTTTAGACGGTTAAGTAAAGACATTAATTGAGAACAATTGAAAATGCTTTATCATTTGTTAGACAAAAAGATCCAGTAAATCCTTAATTATATATTTTTATACATATTGAACCTTTCAACATGAATTTCATTAGAATTTCTTGCCCCAATGTACAAATTACTTAAATCTCACTTCTGTTTAGTTATTAAAATTCAGTATACATAAAAAAATATATATCATGTAAATTAAAGAATAAATGTCTTGTTTCCTAGTAATACTCTATTGAACTCTCTATAGTACTATCAAATGCAGTAAACTCCTTATAAAATATAGGAGAAGGAATAAATGGTGATTTTATACATCTCAAAAGTGCCCAAGTAAGCCCATCAAAAAATTGGTCTTGTTTAATTGTCGTTGCACCCATTGTTGACCCGTTTTCCTGGTGGGTCCTTGATTAATAGTCGTGTGATCAAATCCTTTACTGGCTCTGAAACCATGGTTTCTTTGGAAAACTCAAGTGCTCGAGCCACAATATTCACCAAGGGCAACTCCTGGTCAACTCCCTTATATGGTGTCATCCCATATAACATTTCGAATACCAATATCCCTAGTGTCCACCAATCAACCGTGTTTCCATGTCCTTCACCATACAAAAGTTATGGTGCTAAGTACTTATGGGTTTCAACAAAAGATATTGATTGGACATTGATTGGCTCTGTGATGATTTCCACAGCCATGTGATGTGTTGACTTTTTTTTTTAGGGTGTAAGCAGGACGCTACTGCAGGTGTGATACAATTGGGTAAAATTCATGATGAATTAGAAAAGTTGGGTTGATCATCAAGATAAAAACTTGTTTTGTGATTGATGATGCATTTTGATCAGAATTATGTGGATCATTGATGTGGAATTATTGTCTTTTCATGAGAGATCGAAGTTAGTCAACGAAATTTAGCCATTGAATCTTCATAACACATTTTCGGGCTTCAAATCATGATAAACTATCCCCATCATGTGTAAGTATTCTACAGCCACTATGACTTCAAATGCACATAAACTGTGCAAAAAAAGAAAATGCCACAAATCTTTTAAAAAATTAAATAGATGAATAAATTTAAATATGTTTGAAATATATAAAAATGAGTTTGATAAGTTATGCGAATAGCTTGTTGAAAATTTTAATACTTTATTCTATTTAATATATTTAAGAATATGTTTAATATACTATTAAAATACAAATATCTCTTGTAATATTACTCGGATTAGTAAAAATATATAATATATTTAATTTATTAATATATAAATAGGTTCATGAACGCATAAACCAAATTCCTTCATACTTGAATTTGTCTCTTATACTTTAACATTTTGGGACCATATTAAAATATAAAAAGAAGATTTTATTAATTAATAAAGATGACAATGAAAATGGTATCTATATATACATATATACATTTATGCTGAAATATGATACAATCAAGAAGGTGCGAAGGGGAAATGTTGGAAACGTCAAAGAAGATAATTATAATTAGAAATTATATACATATATAATGTGTATGTGTCTATATATATATATATAACCTTCTCAATTTATCAATATATATATGTGTTCGTGTGTGTATAGATAATGTATATACGTATATCACGATACTAATTGCGTTGAATATCATAATAATAAATTAATTATTTGTATAATTATATAATATATTTTTATAGATACAGATAATTAATGTTGTTATACGTACATACCGGAAAGCAGATTCGTTGAAGCGTCTATCCAGCTGCCTTTGACAAAAGATGTGAGATCGCCCCTAGGACAGAACTTAGTGAGTAAACACGACCACTGATCACAAATGAATTTCATACTTATTGGTGCCACATATGATTTGTGCCACATATGATTGCTCATACACCATCATATATATGAATTATATGTTTATATATATATACACGTGTCAAGGCATCTGATGAAAAGAGTAAGGAAGGGTAAACTTTCATACATAATTGACAACATTATAAATATAATCAATTAGTAAATATAGTAAATGAATTTCATACTTATTTTTTATTGTACATATTATTACTATATTTCTTTATTGAATTTTTTAAAAAATGGTGCGTAGGCAGTGGATACAACCAAACATGAATTCTTAGTAATGAAGAAAAAAATAAAAATCCTTCTTGAGGTAATATTCTATTTTGTATATTTTATAAAATTTATTTTCATATATATCTTTTTCTCTTATAGATTTCGTAAAAATTTTAATTGAATTTAAATTTAAAGACTTATATAGTATAAAATATTCTATATTTTTTATAAAAGTTAAACTCATAAATTTTAAATATAATATAAGAGTTTTAACTACTATCATATTGTTATAATTCATTATAATTATTAGTATGCAGCTGGTAAAACAGATTTTCAATGAAGTAAAACTAATGCTATATAAGTATGCAAATTTAAATTCAATTAAAATTTTCATGAAGTCTTAAAGAAAAAAGATATACATGAAAATAAAATTTTATAGAATATATAAAATAAAATATTAACTTAAGAGGATTTTCATTTTTTCCTTCATTAATGAGAATTCATCTTTGATTGCATAATGCTTCCACGTACTTTTTTATTCAAAAAAAGAAATTTTAAAAAAATAAAAAAACTCAGTAAAGAGATATATTAGTAATATCTGCAATAAAAAATAAGTATAAAATTCATTACTGCACGAATATATAAAGACTGTTAATTTATTGATGACGTCAATTGTATATAAAAGTTTGCCCTTCCTTACTCTTTTTGTCTAATGCCTTGACGAATTTCTCACATTTCAATGCCGTTTGACAAGCGCGAAAACTGCAATTAATATCAACTAATTATTTTAAAAAAAATAAAAATTCAGTACATCTATTAATTAAGTGATATGCATCAACCATGACACAATACAAATAATCTCCCAGTAAGAATACATATAAAAATATAGTTTGACCCGAGATTAGTCAATTGATATACACTAATTATAATACAATATAAATAACTTTCAAATCACGAACACATAAAAATACAATCTGACTCAAACTTATAATCTCTTTTAAAAGAAGAAACACATCAACTATTAAACTAATTATTTAATTAATTAAGTGTACATATATATAGTTAATTAAATTAATAATTATTTATCTTTTGGGTAGTATCTGAGTACTTTTATCCTTATCTATAAAGTATGAGTTTAAATCAGACTATAAACCTCATTACATATTATTTAACTATTAAAATGTGCGAATTTTTACTAGCAAAAATTATACTTAAGAATTTTTATTATTAAATATATATTATAAGATCAATAATAACATAGATAAATACTCCAAATTAAAGAGTTTTGATTTGTGATGATTAGTATTACTTATATACCTTGAGGAGGCTCCTTCAATCTTAATGCAAAGTGCACAAACTTGGAAAAATCCGCATAAGATACTTTATCCCTGCAAATTAAAAGAAGAAGACCAAATAACTGAAACCCATCAATTAATCAAATATGGTTAATAACTACTCAAATCTATATCGAGATATATATTATGTACACATACAAAGCTTTAGCCATGTTCGATAAGGTGATTTTAGATTCAGCCATGAAGGTGGAAAGCATATCATAAAAATAATTAGGACCGCAACCAGAATCTCCTTTCATTTCATATGTTGCAACAAGAAAGTGATCTACCATATCCTTAAAAAAAAATCGAATGCAAATCAATCAATGACATCAATATATATACATGATCGGTAAACAAATAAGAGAAAAATAGTTCAGATGTTAAGCACTAAACCTCTTGTTCCATCGAGTGGATCATATGGAGGAGCGATGTGCTTTGATCCTCCTATTCAAAATGATTGGATAAGAGTTGTAACAACCCATGCCTGCATAGGGAGTCTGGGTACCATAAGAACTTATATTCCCAGTGTAAAAAATACATAACCTTCTATCTCCAAATAAAAATAAGTACATCCAAGAGCAGTGTTCACATCCCTTGCCATGAGGGTTAACCATTACATCTATCTAAAATCAAGAAAACATCTAATTAAAGTTCGTGTAATTCATTCTTTCCTACACGTGCATCACAGAGAACACTATCTCTGCTCACCAAGATTGGCTCCCATAGCTTTTTTGTTCCATTGTTATTCCCATTCCTATTTCCAAACAACATTACTTTCACCCTCACAGAGAACACTGTCTCTGCTCACCTAGATTTGCCTCCTAAAATTTTATGTTTATTTTGTTTTTAATCCCTTTCAAGTTTGTTTCCTTACCTCTACTCACCAATAGCACCATTTCCCAAATAGACATCAAGAGAATTAAATACAAAAAATAACAAAATAATAATTCCCAAATAGACATCAAATTCAGACCACTATTTCCCTCTCTCGTTCTCATCTTTTTAATTTTCCTCCTATGTTTCTTGCATATCTCCTCTGTCCTCTCCGCATAGCTGTCCACACGATAATTCCATCATTTCGTTCGATCTTCTGTTTATCCTCAGATCTCTATTTTTACTCCTAGTTCTAATCTGAATTCAAGAAAATGTCCCTATTACCAAATCAACTTATTTCTTCCGAAAAATATCTCAAAGAATTTAGAAGATAAATTCTACTCAAGCGATGAGAGTCAAATTTCACTTACCTTTGTTCTTAATGATGGTGTTAATTTGATTGGTGGATTCCTCCCTTGTTCTGCTCCCGATTCCACTGCTAGCTGATTAATCTGATTGAACAAATCACACAAAAACTCCCTCTCGGTTTACCTTAGCTACGAATTTTCTTCCTCCTCCTCTTCACCCTGTAGCTCGATGCCCTCTTTTAAAGTGGAGGAACCATCAAAACCATTGAGGATGGAAACAAAATTACTAAATTAAATAGAGATTAAAAAATATTTTTTGATAATTGAGGCATAATCAATATTTTTACTTTTAATAATTAAGGTATAAACTAATAACATCTTCTTAAACATAATTATATATTTATATATTTATTTTTTGAAAAGAAGATTTTTATCTCTTTAATTGGTTAAGTAGTAATTAAAATTTTATAATTTAAAGACTAATGAAGAAAAGAAATCTCTAAACTTTGACTTCTAATAAGCATTCAATTCTCTAAATTTAGATACTCTTTAAGTATAATCTTATAATAGTTTTTTTTATAGATAAACATAACGAAAATATGTTAAAACTCTAAAATATTTGATTACATAAGTTCAAAATAATGAAAAATAAGATTCCTATTTATTTAATTTTTAAATTTTAAAGACTAATATAGAAAGAAATATCTAAATTTTGACTCCTAGTAAGCATTCAATTCTCTATATTTAGATATTTTTTAAGTATAATCTTGTAATAATTCTTTTAAAGATTACATACTTTAGAATCAAAATAATATTAAAACTCTTAAATGTTTGATTACATAAGTTTAAAATTAGTTTTATAATTTCACTTCCAGCATAGTTGTTGGAATAAGCCCCTAATACACCATGTGCAAAATTATTTTGTACAACCACTTTTTTGCTACAAAAGTTGTAAGCTCCAAAAAATCAAACTGAATACCAAATGTCCATTACCATTTTAAATGAACCATAAAGGCAATATTTCCCTTGCTTGAAATAAACGGTCGACAAGCACATATTGCAATTCAAACAACTGTTAAAACAAAAAAATGGATTTACCTGGATAATTCCTTCATTCCACATGATAGAGTTAATTGCCTCCCCTCTTTACTAAGAGGGTTAGGTTTTGAAACCTACAAATGTAAATAAGAATTGACTTGGTCTAGTACCAAGTCAGTGTTGGATGACCCTCTTCTCCATTTGCTTTGTTTGGTTGCAAGAGGTATAATAGATCCTCAAACTTCAATTTCTATTTGTATAGAAAGTAAATGTCTAAGGTAAATTCTTCTATCTTTTCTCACCAAGATATTTTTATAAGAAACTATTAAATATATGTGATTCATCTCAACAAACAGCAATAAAATTTACAATTTTTTGAAATAATAACCTTTAGTTTGTAAATATCTCTACAAAATAAGTTAGAGTTTCAAATCAAAAAATTAAAAATTAGGTCGAGATTTTGACCTACTGTAGTTCCCTCAACTAAGGGAACCAAATAATCATGAATGTTTCTTTCGCCTAAAAACATAATAGGCACATTGAGATTTAACTAAATTTAATCACAACATCACCACCAACATAAAAAAAGTTATAGTTTAAATTTATTTTCCATGAAAAAGGAATACTTATTACAACCTGCAGAGAATTTATTTCTATTGATTTTTAGAAGCTTTCATGCACCCCATCTGCCAAACAAAAGAAAACATAATTACTTTATATTATTGTTATTGAAAGAGATGAAAATAGATAAAATACTAATAGTGAAAAATTAAATACTGAAGTTAACTTTTATAAATTAAATAAAGGATAATAATTATTTTAGTTAAGTTACAGTAATTAAAGAAAAATATAAATCTTATTTTACTCTTAATTAATTTAAAATCAAATTGAATTAGTTAAAAAGAAACTATATTTGTTACAATAACAAAGTAATTGTGAGTAATATTCTCCATTTACTAGAACTATTCGAATTAAAAGATTAATTAATTAAAAAAATAAATAAGAATCTAATTAAATAAGTTGTAAGAAGCAAGAGTACCTTAATTTAAAGGAGTGCCTTTGCGCTTATGAGGGGTGGTGCTTGATTCCAACTACATCACATACATACCCCATTCAGTGATGAATAATAATAAAGGTAATAATAATAATAATAATAATAATAATAATAATAATAATAATAATAATAATAATAAAGATTTTAAAATAAAAAACTACCATGTTTAATATTTTTAAAAAATAGTTTTATTTTTTATTATAAATATAAACTCATAAATCTTAAATAAAACACAAATTTTAACTTCTACCATATTGTTATAATTCATTATAATCGTTAATAGCTATAATTATGAGCCAATAAAACAGATTTTTAATTAAGTAAAACTCATACTTTATAAGTCAGCAAATTTAAATTCAATTAAAATTTTCATGAAATCCATAAGAGAAAAAGATATATATGAAAATAAAATTTTGCAAAATATGTAAAATAAAATATTCCCTCAAGAAGGATGTTTATTTTTTCCTTCATAAGTAAGAAGTTATTTGTGATTGCATCCAATGCTGCTATGCACCTTTGTTTAAAAAAAAACAAATTTAAAAAATTTTATAGAAAACTCAATAAGGAGATATATTAGTATTATCTAAAATAAAAAAATAAGAACGAAATTTATTTACTATATGAATACATAAAGACTGCTAATTAATTTATGATGTCAATTATGTATGAAATCTTACCCTTCCTTATTCTTTTCATTAGATGCCTTTGATGAATTCTTCACATTTCAGTGCCACTCGACAAGCACCAAGGCTGCGATTAATATCAGTTACTTATTTTTTTAACAAAAATTGTGTAAATCTATTGGTTATGTAATATACATCAATCATAATACAATACAAATAATCTCCCGATTAGAATACACATAAAAGTGCAATTTGACTTGAGATTAATTAGGCGATATACACTAATTACAATACAATACAAGTAACTTTAATTGATGACACACACGAAAGTACAATCTGATTCGAACTTATGATCTCTTGTAAAAGAAGAAATGAATCAATTATTAAACTAATTAATTATGTATACACATACACCAATCAAATATATATATCCTGCTACTAAATATTTGGTTAATTAAATTATTAGTTATTTATTTATTAGGTTGATATCTATGTACTTTTATCTTTATTATAAGAGTATGAATTCAAATCAGACTATACATCTCATGACATATCATTTTAACTATTAAAATGTATGAATTTTTACTAACAAAATTATAATTGAGAATTTTTATTATTAAATTCATATTGTAAGATCAATAATAACACACATAAATACTCCAAATAAAAGAGTTTTGAGCTGTGATGACTAGTATTAATTATATACCTTGAGGAGGTTCCTTTAATCTTAAAGCAAAGTTCACAAATTTTAGGAAAATCTGCATCAGATACTTTGTCTCTGCAAATTAAAAGAAAAAGACCAAATAAATAAAACCCATTAACTAGTCAAAGATGGTTAATAAACTACTCAGATCTATATCGAGATATGTATTATGCACACATATAAAGCTTTAGTCATGTCTGATAAGGTGATTTCATATTTAACTATGAAGGTGGAGACCAGATCAGAGAAATAATTAGGATCGCAACCAAGTACTCCTTTCATTTCACATGCTATTCCAAAAAACTGATCTACCGTATCCTTTGAAAAAAATCGAATGTAAATCAATCAAGGATATCAATATATACATGATTGGTAAACATATAAGAAAAAAAATAAATAAGATGTTAAGCACTAAACTTCTTGTTCCATCGAGTGGATCATGTCGAGGAGTTTCGTGATTTGATATATCCTATTCGAAACGATTAGAGAAGAAAAAAATGGTTTTACTAAGAGAAGGGAGATTGTTTTTTTTTCGAATTTGTAATGCTCACCAAAGTGGTGGAGAGTTATAATAAGTTTAGTATTTATAAAAAATTGCTAATAATCTAGGTCATTTCTAATGATTGATATTTAGGTTATCAATATTCTATGCATTAATGAACTTGCATATTTTTGGATTTTGTGTTTCGAGTTTGAATTAATCTTACCAACAGTTTTATAAGAAAAAATATTTTCTTTTGAAAAAAAATAAGAGTTTAATTTAATCCATTTATAATATTGCATAAATGACAAAGATGATTTTTCTCCAAATAAATTACTTTAACGGATAAAAGGCACTATATTGGCACCTTTGAGAACAGTTAGTTACTGCTAAAAATTAGACAATATATGATAAAAGTTTACCAATAGATTCATATTTTTAAAAGTCAAAATGATGCAAAGTAAATTTGCGGCAAAATAGAGGAAGCCACGTATCCATTTCATGCACAACCTGTCCATTTCTTTATTTGGCAAAAAAAATTATTTAACTTTTATATTGACAAAAAGACGTACAAAAGAAATCAAAAATAAAATTATTTATCTTTATGTTCTAAAACCTTAAAAAAATTCAATTTCCTATATTGCAAGACACTAAAACTTCTCTGTCTTTGTTAGTTGCATCTAATTGTAGTCATCACCCATCACCTATCAGTATTCATTGAAGTATCAATTTTCCTTATAAGTCATTAAATATTGTATTTTAAATAGTAAATTTACGTTAGTTAATTCATTCATTTGTATGAGATTAAAATATTTATTCAAGTTAAATCATACCTTATTATTTGACTGAACTACAAATTTAGCCGTATTTCTTTCTAATACTGTATAAGTCAATAAACAATGTAAGTTAGTACAATAACATCCAATACAACATTTACTTTTTCCTTCTAAAAAATCATGGATAAAAATCATTCTGCTTAAGCAAGTGAACAAAAAACTGAGACTTATGAACAACTATATATCTTTCAAAAGTCTTTACTACATCTCTAGCTATGTTATATACTATTTGATTACACTTTTACATCCAATTATGAAGAAGATAAACAAAATGTAGAATGAAGTTACTTTTAAATCCAACTAAAAATTAGACAATAAACAACACAATTTTAGTGAGTGATAGACATTGTCACTAAAAGTCAAAATGTCGCTAAGTAAATAAATATATAACAAATAAAGGAAGCCATTTGTCTATTTCATGCAATATCTATCCATTTCTTTGGAAAATAATTATTTAACTTTTATATCGGTAAAAAAAATACATGAGAAGCTGCAAATAAAATAGTTCTTTTTTGTGAACTCACAACTAAAGAAAATTTGATCTCTTCTATTATAAGGCATCAAAACTTCTATCTTTGTATTAGTTGCATCTCATTGCAGTCACCATCAATCACCCCTCATTATTTATTAAAGCATAAGTTCTCGTGATCAATCGTCAAAACACTATATGTTAAACAGTAAATGTACATCATTTGATTCATTCATTTATATGAGATTAAATAATTCATTCAAGTTAAGTTCTACTTTGTTATTTGATTTACCTACAAAATTAGTCGTATTTTTTTCTAGTATGGTATTAGTTCATACAATGTAAGTCAATACAATAATAACCATTACAACATTTACTTTTTGTCAAGAAAATTTCATCATCTATAAACAGTAAAAACTATTTTGCTCAAGAAAGTCAACAAAAAATTTAGGCTCATGAATTTTTAAATCTAACTAAAAAGAAAAGAAACAAAATACAGAATGAAAGCTTAAACACTCTCAAGTAACAACCCAAACTTTAGAAAAATATTCATCAAGTATAAAATTTGTATATGGTACCTTTAATAAGGGTCCTATTACAGGTAGAAATTAGACAATAGATGATATAATTTTAGTGATTGATTCAAATTGTCACAAAAGTTGAAATGTTACTAGGAAATATGCAATAAATAGAGAAACTCTTGTGTCCATTTCGTGCCCACCCTATCTATTTCTTTACTTCAGAAAAAAAGTTGTTTAACTTTTGTATCAACAAAAAGGAGTACAAAAAAAATTAAAAATAAAATAGTTCGTCTTTGTCTTAAAATCTAAAGAAAATGTGATCTACTTTATTGCAAGATACCAAAGCTTATATTTTTGTGTTGGTTGCATTTCATTGTAGTCACCATCAATCGCCTTTCATTATTCACTGAAGTGTTAGTTCTCATAATTGGTCATTATATACTACATTTTAAACAATAAATATACATCATTCGATTCACTTATTTATTATAATATTAAATAATTTATTTAAATTAGGTTATGTTTTATTATTTGATTGAACTATAAATTTAGTATTATATGTTTTTAATACTAAATCACCTATGAATTTTTTAAAGAAAAATCATTATTCATTAATAATAAAAAACATCATACTCAAGTAAGTGAAGCAAAAACTGAGAAGATTCATGAACATTTATCTATCTTTCAGAAGTCCGTACTCATCTCTAGCTAAGCTCTGTATTATTCTTATAATGCTTTTCAATCCAACTAAGAAGAAAGGAAACAAAATGCAGAATGAAAGCTTAAACATCCTCAATAGGAAAAAAAAATGCAGAATGAAAGCTTAAACATCCTCAAGTAATAACCCAAACTCAGAGAAATATTCATAAAGTACAAAATTTGTACTTGGTACAAAATTTGCCATATAACTAAGTAAAACAAACTCTATACTAAATTAAATTTTAGGATAAAAAAAATTTGTATCTTAACGCAATATAACATTAAGAAAAAAAAAAGAAAATACTTAAACCTAAAGATTTAGATGTAACATTGGAGTTTTAGAGCTTTATTAAGTCCTAATACATGCTCGAAACCTCAAAGTTGTCATAAGAAAGGTCTAGAACGCGAGAACAATTTTAAAACCCTACACAAACTTTTAGCGAAGCTATCTTGTAACCTTATATGTATATCAAAATAGCTCTAGAAGCCAAAAGTTTCCTTATCCTCAACTATCCTTGAATCTTGACATTGTTTGTCCCCAATTAGGTAAGTAGTAATAAAGCACTACATAAGGACCCATGAGTTTCCTTACTTGATATTATCAGGACTTTGAAGTAATACATTTAAGTTTTATCCAAGTAATACCGTAAAAAGAGTATTACTACCTCTTATACCAAATATTTGAGAAATTAATAATGCTTTTATACAGTTAAGTAAAGACATTAATTGAGAACAATTAAAAATGCTATATTTTTTGTTAGACAAATGATCTAGTAAATCTTTAATTATATATTTTTATAAATATTTAACCTTTCAACGTGAATTTCTTTAAAATTTCTTGCCCTAATGTACAAATTACTTAAATCTCACTTTTGTTTAGTTATTAAAATTCAATATACATAAAAAAAACATATATCATGTAAATTAAAGACTAAATTTCTTGCTTTCTATTAATACCATATTGAACTCTCTATAGTACTATCAAATGCAATAAACGCCTTGCAAGATATAGGATAAATAACAAATGATGATTTTATACATCTCAAAAGTTCCTAATTAAGCCCATCAAAAAATTGGTGTTGTTTGATTGTCGTTACACCCATTGTGGACCCCATTTGCCTTGTGGGGTCCTTGATTAATAGCGGTGTGATCAAATCCTTTGCTAGCTCTGAAACCATCGTTTCTTTGGGGAAATGTAGGAATAAGATAAGATAGAGAAGAGGAGCTAACTATTTATAAGGTAAACATAGGATGATACCATTGAAAAGGAGAAACTAGCCACTAACATCCATTAACATGGGAACATGCATTTCATTCACCAAAATGCCCCCATTAAAGCTTGTGACTATGTTCATTTATCACAATTAAGCACACACTACAATGAAGTTTTTAAGAATTTTCATAAATGATCATAAACATGTTATTTGAATGGTTAAGATTCTTACATTTTTTTGGAAGATTAGAAGTCTGTCTCTTATTAAAATGTAAAATTTATCACTTTCTGGATATAATTATATGTATTAATAATGATTTGTTTATAATATTTGATTTAATAGAATCAAAAGATTTAACTTATAACTGTGTTGGTAGAGATATAGTAATGAAATTGGATTTTGTCCTAAAGAGTCATGACATATCTAAATGAAAATAATATTTTGTAACAATTAGATTCTTTTATTAAAACAATTATAATAAGCAAAAAAAATCATATTTTTCTTAAATTTTTTATTAACAGAAATATTAAAGAAGAAAAAATGTGTTAAAGTAAAAATCACAAAATGCCTACATATAAAGGGTGAGATTTCTTACATTTTCTCTCATTATGTCGAAGATCTCTCATCTTCTTATTACACACATATAAAAGACCTTTAGTTTTGATTTTTTTGATTTTTTTTTCAAAAACTCATATGAATATATATTGTTATTACAATACTAAAACAATCTCTCATGTATTTTAATAAAAAATAATGTAAGATAAAATAGTTTAATTCCAATTCTTTTAATAAAGAAAAAAAACATTCAGATTATAAAACCTCCACTTTAGAAAGAAAGTAATGATTATTACTTATAGATTCTTATTATCTCATATAAAAATGTGAACATATCTCAAATTTCATTAATGAATCATGAAAATCTAAAAACAAAAAAAAACCAACTTTATCTTGGTTGGTTCACATATCAATTATTTTTTATGATTCTCATTAAAGTTCATTCCAGAAGTTTTTGAATTCCACGCACTTGTTCTTCTCTAACCTGCTTGCATGTTGTCTTTCATGATTTATCTTAACCAAGCAAAAGAGGGAAAATTATGAGTATATCATTGTTGAGGGAACTATTGTACACAAACAAACAAGAAATCTGCTCAACACAAATCATTGATCATATAAGTTGAATAAATTAATGGCAAACTGATGAAAATAGAGGGTGCATGAATTTATAGTGTGCTTACCCTCATCGCAAGATATCTCCTCTGTCTGCACATCCGCTATACTTATCATTAACCATGTGATTTAGAGAAAAGAAAAAATAGAGAGAAAAGGAAAAGCAAGTAGAAAAATGAGAGAAAATTTATATATAAAATTAAAAAATAATCAAATAAAATGAATAAATAAAATAAAGGGACAAGATGAGAAAAGAAGAGCAAGCAAAATTTTCATATAATTTCTTATTTATTCATAATAACCCACAACTATCAAAAACAAAACTAAATACGATACATACAATTGCATTATTATTGATTGTGTGGAGATATTGAAACGACACAACATTGTCTTCTCTTTTTATAGATTTTTCTGCTCCCAAACATCACTTCGATCCAAACCCACTTTTTATTTCATACAAGGTATGCGCCTTTCTCTTTTATTTTCTCGATTTAGTTTTGGAGTATGTTCATTTTTAATATCACTTCATCTGGGTTTGGATTTAAGCTATGATGTTTTTTTTTTCTTGTTTTGGAATCCTTGATTTATGAATGGTCCAATTAGTAGGACTTTTGTTAAGTTCTATAACAAATTGACTAGTTATCTAGATGCTTTCTGTTGTTTTTTACAAAAAAAATTGCATTGGTGCCTTGTAATCATTAGCTTTTGGCTTTTGATGAGTTTTTCTCACCTTTTGAGTACTCTTATTATATGACTTCTAGGTATTAGAAGATAATTCTTTATGGTTCCTAAAAATAAAGGGGAAAAAAAGACGTATTATGTATATTCGTAGCATCATTTCATTAGTTTTCCTTGAGTGTCAAAGTTTATTTTCCTTTTTATTATTGAATTTTTTACTTTTGGGTTGTATGTCTGATTTAGTTAAAAGTTTTCACTAAAATACTCACATTGAATCTAATGCCTTGATTTATTTCTTTTGCTTGTTTTTTGATTTAAGGTTAATCGTTCTTGAAATTGAAGTAAAAGAAGGTATTATTTCAATTGAGTCAAGAATCTCTTGGGTTCACTTTGATAAAAGAAGGGTTTGAGGATTGAGAGGGTTATAATTATTTGATTACCATTATGTCTATGGGAATTTCTGAGGCAGTTCTGCTACTTTTATCTAGAACTATTCCTAGTCGTTTTAGTTTCGATCCATGTTTTAGCAAATTGGATTCAAACAACAGATTATGATCTGACTCACTAGCCTACATGAATCGGTCATTATTTAAATTTATAAGTTGGTAATAGAGAGATCTTATTTGTTTACCTTTTTTTGTTGTGGTATCTCCAGTTAATCCTTCTTTTTTTCTTTAAGGCACTATTTTATTCTACCTTACTTTGTGCATGTGAAATGCTTACTCTAGAAGATGGATCAGCTGATCTGTTTTGGCACTAAATAATTGCCTACTTGCTCTTTCATTCCACATCAGGGAGTATTATTTGATTGATTTGCGAAAACTGAAAGAGATTTATAGTTGCAAGACTGAGGAGTACTCATATGATGCACTTAATAAATTCAACAATTACCCTGATCAAATTTCTCATTGGTTGGTGGAATGGATGCCCAATAAAGGAGGTTATCTAATTGGAAACTTACAACCAGCACATATGGATTTTTGATTTTTTTCTCTAAGAAACATGTGGTCTGTTGTAAGCAGTCTGACAACAGTTGATTAGTCACATGCCATACTAGATCTTATTGAAGTGAAGTAGATTTGGTAGCAGATATGCTATTCAAGATATCTTTTCCTGCTCTTGAAGGTCAGGAGTGGCAAATAATCACTAGTAGTGATCTTAAGAACACATAAGAATCTACTCTCGTATTATTTATTTATGATCTATTTCTTCATTATCTTCAGCATTTCTCACTATGTTTCCTTTTCATGCAGGCCTTGGTCTTACCACAATGGTGGTTCTTGGCCAACTCTGCTATGGTAGGTTAGTTTGTTATGCTTAAATATTCTCTTTGCTACTAATGTTTTGTTCATTGCTCCAAAGAACCCATTGTAAAAGGTATATTTAGGCATAAGTTTCTTAAGTTCACATACTTGAATCCAATAGGATATGGCACCTTGTTGATGTTTTATAAAATAAAGTAATAATGAAGGAATGTTGGTAGTGTGGCTTAAGATTTTAAAAATGGACTTTTTACAGCTTACTGTTGCACCCATAAAGATGAAAAGAACAGAAATCACTTCAAAATCTGTTGAAGTTGCCGAAAGACACATATCAAGAGACAATTGACCTTAATACTACGACATGAAAAGAGGAAAGTTCATCAGGAAGCTAGCACGATTATTCTAGACATGGTCAATTACTGGATACCTTGTGGCTAAGCTTCTACTTGCAGACCCAAGTGCAGTCAAAATTCTGATAATTGAAGAGGATTATGAGCTTGTCAATGCCTTCTCTTGCATGATAAGTGCTAACCCTAAGAGAAAGTGTGGTCGAAAAAACTCCCAAAAAACTTGCATAATATAAGATTCTTAAGCTGCTTTCACATAAGGATAGGTAACTTCAATTTGTGGCTTAACTTACCTATTTGAACAACTTAAATGTATAATGGTGATGATAACAATGTTTATTTTTCATTTTATTTGGGGGTTAAAGCTTTTAAGCAGTGATTCGAGTATCATTGGATCTTAATGTAAAGATGATATATTGATTTAGGATTAGCATTAGCTTGAAACATCTTCCTGGATTGGAGAATAAACAAATTGTTCCCTGTTTATAGACTTTATATCATATATATAGTACTATCGGAGTGAAAGGTGTTCTTTTAAAGAGTTCACTGTAAATTGAGAATACTCTTATATTATTTTAACTCTATTGCTCGATTATGACAATAATATTTTCAACTAAGTTCTATCCCGATGGCTATCTTCACATCCTCCATCATAAGTAGCTGGATAAATGCTTCAATGAAGCTACTGCCCGCTACGTACGTACAACAATATTAATTATATGTATCAATAAAAATATATTAAATGATTATACGAATCATTAATTTATTACTATGATATTCAACGCAATTAGTATTGTGATATACGTACATACATTATCTATACACACACACACACATATTGATAAATTGAGAAGGTTATATATTTATATAGACACACACACATTATATATTTATATAATTCCCAATTATAAGTATCTTGTAGCACCCGGAAAGGAGGAGGAAAAAAAAAAAAAAAAAAATGCCACGTCAGCAGCCACGTCAGCAGGCCCGGTCAGCAGTCCCGGCCAACCAGGACCTGCCACGTGGCAATACCACGTCGTTCCAAAAGGGCCACGTTGGCGATCCGCGTGGGCGCGATCGGACGGCCCAGATCAAGCGGGCGATCGGACGGCCCAGATTTAATCGCACGGACGGCCCAGATTTAATAAAAAACGGACGGCCCAGATTAAAACAAAATGGACGGCTGAGATCAAAGGGCAAGGGGTTATAAATAGAACCCCCACACCAGACCACAAACCCTAGCCACCTGCCGCTCGCCGGAGAAGACGAACCAGAAGCCGGCCGCCGCCACCCGCCGCCGCACAGGATGAACTTCCGACCGCCGATCGAGGTAAATTTCGTACCCCCGACTCATTTTTCCACGCTTATTCCTCTTGTGGCCAAATCGGAGCCAAAATCCCAGCCAAACGGCCGGAATACACGGCCGAAGCCCAGCGGCGCCGCCGCGCCCCTTTTCGAGTTTTGCCTCCGATGAGGCCCTTCCCGGCCTCCGTTTTATGCAATTTTTATATCACCGTGATCACCATTCTTTTCTCTACAGGTTGACCGGAGCCGAATCACCAAAACACGAACCTCGCCGGAGAGCCGCCGCACCCGAGAGCGCCGCCGCCGGTAAGCTCCGTTTTTCCGTGATTTTTTGGCCCCCCGAGGGCCCTAGGGTTGTTTTCTCACAGGGACCGATGTGAGTGTGGCCGAATTCGGCCGAAAACGGCCGAAAACAGCCAACCCGAGGCGACTTACCGCCGTGCCGGAGTTGCGATTTGGGCCGAAAGAGGCCCTGGGCCTAATTTGGGTTTTTTTTTGGAATATTTTAAACAATAAATATACATCATTCGATTCACTTATTTACTATAAAATTAAATAATTTGTACAAATTAGGTTATATTTTATCATGCTCAAGTAAGTGAAGCAAAAATTGAGGTTCATGAACAATTATCTATCTTTCAGAAGTTCATACTCATTTCTAGCTAAATTATGCATTATTCTTATAATACTTTTGAATCCAATTGAGAAGAAAGGAAACAAAATGTAGAATGAAAGCCTAAACATGCTCAAGTAATAACCTAAACTCAAAGAAATATTTATCAAGTATAAAATTTATACTTGGTACAAAATTTTTCAGATAACTAAGTAAAACAAAATCTATACTAAATTAAATTTTAGGACAAAAACTTTGGATCTTAGTGCGACATAACATTAAAAAAAGAAAAAACTAAAACCTTAAGATTTAAATGTAACACCGCAGTTTTAGAGCTTTATTAAGACCTAATACATGATCAAAACCTCATAGTTGTCTTAAGATAGGTCTAGAACATGAGAATAATTTTAAAACCCTGCATAACCTTTTGGTAATACTATCTTGTAACCTCATAGGTATCTCAAAATAACTCTAGAAGCCAAAAGTTTCCTTATCTTCAACTACCCTTGAACCTTAGCATTGTTTATCCCAAATTAGGTAAGCAGTCCTGAAGCACTACACAAGGACCCATGAGTTTTCCAACTTTCTGTTAATTTAAAGGAGTGCGCTTGTGCTTGCGAGGGGTGGTGCTTGTTTCCAAATATATTAGCATACATACCCCATTTACTAATTAATAACAATAATAATAAAGATTTTAAAATCAAAATCTACAATGTTTAATACTAAAAAAATGGTTTTACTTTTTATTAAAATGTAAACTTTACATCTTCAATGAAACTTAAACTCGTAAATCTTAAATAAAACACAAGTTTAAACTACTACTGTGTTGTTATAATTTATTATAATTGTTAATAGCTATAATTATGCAACCGGCAAAACAGATTTTCAATTAAGTAAAATTCATACTGTATAATTCTACAAATTTAAATTCAGTTAAAATTTTCACAAAATCCATAAGAGAAAAAGATATATATGAAAATAAAATTCTGCAAAATATATAAAATAAAATATTACCTCAAGAAGGATTTTTATTTTTTCGTTCATCAATGTGAATTCATTTTTTATTGCATCTAATTCCGCTACACACTTTAAAAAAAGAAATTAAAAAAATTAAAAAAGCACAATAAATAGATATGTTAATCGATTTATGACGTCAATTATGTATGAAAGCTTACCCTTCCTTACTCTTTTCATCAGATGCTTTGATGAATTCCTCATATTTTAGTGCCAATCAACAAGCACCAAGGCTTAAAATTAGCTAATTATTTTTTAAAATAATTACAATTCAATGCAACTTTCAAATGATAACGAACATAAAAGTATAATCCCACTCGAACTTATGATCTCTTGTAAAAGAATAAATGCATCAACTATTAAACTAATTAATTAATTAATTAAATATACACATATACCAATCAAATATATATCCTACTAATAGATATTTGGTTAATTAAATTATTAATTATTTATCTATTGAGTTGATATCTATGTACTTTTATCCTTATCTATTAGAGTATGAGTCAAAATCACACTATACATCTCATGACATATCATTTAATTATTAAAATGTATGAATTTTTACCAACAAAACTTATACTTGAGAATTTTTAGTATTAAATACATATTATTAGATCAATAATAACACACATAAATACTTTAAATTAAAGAGTTTTGAGTTGTGATGATTAGCATTAATTATATACCTTGAGGAGGCTTCTTTTATCTTGAAGTAAAGTTCTCAAATCTTAAGAAAATATGCACTAGATACTTTGTCCCTGCAAATTAAGAGAAGAAGACCAAATAATTAAAACTCATTAACTAATCAAACGTGGTTAATAACAACTAAGATCTATATCAAGATATATATTATGTACACATATTGTAACGGCCCCGGAAATTTAAATGAAGATGTATGTATAAAAAATCTTAAATGCGGAAGCGAAATAAAAATTTTGATTAACATCCCTTACACAATAACCATAAACATATTTAACATATGAAAGAATAAGCTAATTAAAAGAAATATTCGAAATAAAAACTGTAAATAGAACTATAAAATCTTTAAGTGTCTAACTCGCCATCTTCCTGTGGAACAAGCTCGGGAACAACGTCTTCCTGATCTGAAATGGTTAAGTAAGGAATGAGCTATACTAGCTCAGTAAAGACATCACACTATCTCACTGCCACAGAATTAAAGATTGGTAGAAAACAAAAACGACCAGTGGAGCATAATTTATAACAAACTCATTTATTAATAATAAAAACCTTTACTGTCTACTTACCTCAGTGAGATTTGTGAAAATAACATGTGAAAACAATAGCATTATAACCATCATAAAATCATATACACTTTGTAACATAGCACATGTCATACTTTTGCACTTCAATAATCAGACAACAAATTTCCTCTTTTACCAGCCTACTAATATCCATGGGGATCCATAGGGGGTCCCTGCTACACGTGAACTATTAACATTAATAACCTGATTTCAGGGCTGTCCCCATACTCCATCCGGTATGGACGCCAAAACACATAAGGTCTCCATACCACGTCCGATATGAGAGACCATGTTCCCGGTAGGGTTCCCTGTGGACCCGGTCCGTCCACCATCTCTCAGGATATCTAATCAGGCTGTCCATATTATCCATTTATCAATTCACATAACCTTTTTTCCATTTTTCTTGGTCTCAATTATCGAATCATACACAAACACGTAAACCAATAATGAACACCAAATAAAACAACACAACATCGGGTTCACCATAATTCAAACCATAATAAAAGAAACTATGATTCATGCATAGGTAATCATAAAATAAATACATCAAATACCATACTGCATTTAAAACTAAAACATAGATCAAACAACAACTTACCGAAAAACACATCAGATTCGGGCTCCATTAGTAACCTTAATTAATTATACACATGTATTAATTCATGAAATGCTGTATTATTATTTATTGAACTTTAATACCTTGATAGGAAATAGGGTGAGAAATCCTTACTTATTTCGGGGTCTAAAATCGGCTCTACAATGTGCCTACGGGCTGTCTCTAAATTCCTTAAATTTTTTCTAGAAAACTGAAATGCACTACCGGTACCTGCACGTGTCCCAAAAAAATCCCAAATCAGATCCAGGGCCCCTTTTCGGCCAATGTCAGAATTCCAGCACGGCAGCTCCGCCGTGCTTCGGCGACAGCACCGCCGCCCACGGCGGCAATTCACCTCGGGTTTGCCATTTTCGACCGTTTTTGGCCGAATTCAGCCAAACTTGCATTAGTTCTTGCAATAAAACAATCCTAGGGCCCTCGGTGAGCCAAAAAATTATGAAAAATTGAGACTTACCGGCGGTGGAGCTCTCGGGTGCGGCAGCTTCTCCGGCATGAGTCACGTTTGATGTTTTGCTCCGGTCAACCTGTAGAGAAAAGGACAGTAATCACAGTGGTGTAAAAATTGCATCGAACGGGAACCGGAAAGGGCCTCATCGGAGGCAAAAATTGAGAGAAGCCGCGGCGGCGCTGTTGGACTTCGACGATGTTTTTCGGCCGATTGGCCGGTGGTTTGGCTCTGATTTGGCCATAGACGGATTCAGCATCAAAAAATGAACGAAGGGGAGAAAATTTACCTCGTTTGGCGGTAAGAAAACCCTCTGGTGCAGTAACGGGTGGCGGCGGCTGGCTCCTCTGGCGAGGGTACTGGCGGCTAAGGTTTGGGGTTGTGTGTTAGTGAGGTTATTTATAACCTTCCCCTTTTAATCTCAAGCGTCCATCACGATTCAATCTGGGCCGTCTGATCGCGATTAAAATGGAAATAAATCTGAACCGTCCATCGCGATGCGATTTGGACTGTCGGTGCATGATTCAATCTGGGCCGTCCGCACGCGTGAGATTTGGGCCATCCATGCGCGTGGGATCTAGGCCGTCCGCACACGTGAGATCTGGACCGTTTGATCACGTGCACACGGATCGCTCACGTGGCTCCGTCCCGCGAGGCCTCCCGCGTCAGCTTCCTTGCCACGCGACGTGTTCTAGTTGGCCGGGGCTGCTGACTAGGCTGCTGACGTGGCTGCTGACGTGGTACAACTTTCTTAAATTTTGTTTTGACCTCCAGTTTTCCATTTTCTTTTTAAAAATACCCCCAGAATCCAAATTTTAACCCTTTTTTCCCAAAATCAATTTTAATTAAATCCCAAAAATAATTTTAACCCTTTTTCATCATTATTATTATTTTTATTTTCATTAAATTAAATTAAAACCTTATAAATTAAATATTGAAAAAATTAAACTAAAATTCTAATATATATTAAAATAAATAAGAAAAAATAAAAATAATAAATTGGGTGTTACAACTCTGCCCCCTTAAAGAAATTTGGTCCCCCAAATTTGCCTCTTACTCTTGGTCGAACAAATGGGGATACTGGGCTCTAAAATCTTATTCTAGCTCCCAGATAGCCTCCGTAGGCGTGTGGTTCTGCCACACGACCTTTACAAATGATATTTTTTGATTGCGAAGTATCCTGCTCTTTCGGTCTATGATACCGACTTGTACTTCTTTATAAGATAAGTCCTCTTGGAGTGGAAGCAGTTCATGAGCCAAGACATGAGAGGGGTCCAGGTTGTACTTACGTAGCATGGATACGTGGAACACATTGTGGACTTTGGAGAGCTCTAGAGGCAGTGCTAGTCTGTAGGCGGCAGTACCAATCCTGTCTAAGATTTCAAAAGGCCCAATAAATCAGGGGTTCAGTTTTCTCCTCCTGCCGAACCTACTGATTCCCTTGAAAGGAGTGACCTTAAGAAATACCTGGTGATATGTTCCCACTTCCACTCCGGGATCGGCAAAGGCTGAAGTAGCCCACCTGGGCACTGATGCTCTGCCTTGACCTGCTGACATATCAAGCATTTAGATACAAAGTCGACTATGTCTCTCTTCTTCCCATTCCACCAAAATCGGGGTCGCATGCTTTGGTACATTTTGGTGCTTCCTGGATGCATGGCAAACTTTGAGCTATGAGACTCTGTCATGATGTCTCTTTTTAACTCACTGTCATCTAGGACACACACTCTATCTTGGAAACAGAGTAATCCATCGGTAAAGATTCAGAATTCTGAGCTCACTCCCTGTTCTGCATCCTTCTTGCGGGCTACTAGGGCGGGGTCGACTGACTGGGCTTCCTTTATTCTCTGGATTAACTCAGGCTGGACTGTCAAGCGACCCAAATATGTGGCTCTCCTCAAGTCCTAGAGTCGAACCTATTGTGTGGCCCTAATTTTTTTGCATTCTGAAACCATCAAATGGGCTAAGATACTTGCACTTTTGCTACTGAGAGCATCTGCTACCATGTTGCCGTTACCCGGATGGTATAAGATATCACAATCATAGTCTTTAAGGAGTTCCATCCACCTTCTTTGATGTATGTTGAGATCCTTCTGAGTGAATATGTGCTTCAAACTCTTATGATCGGTATAGATCTGAAAGGTCTCTCCGTATAAATAGTGGCGCCAGGTCTTCAAGGCATGTATGATTGCGGCAAGCTCCAAGTCATGGGTGGGATAATTCTTCTCATGATTTTTTAACTGCCTGGACCCATATGCTATGACATTTCCATGATGCATTAGGACACAACCCAGGCCTAGATAGGAGGTATCACTATAAACTGTATATCCCCCCGATCCACTCGGTAAAGCCAGTACGGGTGCAGTAGTTAGCCACTTCTTTAATTCTGAAAAACTTCTTTCACAGTCCTTATTCCACTCAAATTTTGCATTCTTCTTTGTGAGTCGGGTTAGAGGAGCTGCTAGGTTGGAGAATCCTTTAACAAACCTGCAGTAATAAACTGTCATCCCCAGGAAACTCTGGATTTCCTTAACTGATATCAACTTCTCCCAGTTAAGTACCGCTTCAACCTTTTCGGGATTCACTGATACTCCTTCCTTTGATATGATGTGTCCTAGAAAGGCGGTCTGCTCAAGCCAGAATCCACACTTACTCAACTTTGCATATAACTTCTTATTTCTGAGGACCTGCAAAACTTGGGCAAGATGGTGAGCATGTTCTTCTCTGCTTTTTGAGTAGACTAAGATGTCATCGATGAACACGATAACGAATTGATCCAAGAACTCTCTAAAGACCCTGTTCATCAGATCCATAAAGATTACCGGAGCGTTGGTTAGCCCAAATGGCATGACCAGGAACTCATAGTGTCCGTACCTAGTTCCAAAGGCGTCTTAGGGATGTCTTCTATTCTTATCTTCACTTGATGGTAGCCTGATCGCAGGTCTATTTTAAAGAAGACCTGTGCACCCTGCAGCTGATCGAATAGGTCATCAATTCTGGGAAAGGGATATTTGTTCTTGATCGTAACCTTGTTCAATCATCTGTAATCAATACATAGTCTCAACGTTCCATCTCCCTTCCTTGCAAAAATGACTTTGACACCCCAAGGGGACACATTATGTCTAATAAAACCACTGTCCTGCAATTCAGTGATCTGTTTTCTCAGCTCTTCCATCTCAATGCGGCTCATGTGGTAAGGAGGAACCGAAATGAGCTAGGTGCCTGGCTGTAAGTCTATAGCGAACTCGACTTCCCTGTCCACTGGTAGTCCGGGTAGTTCATCCAGAAACACATCTAGAAAGTCTCGGACTACCGGAATCTCTTGGATACAAATTTCCTTCTTGAGCTTGCCTAGTTAGAGAAAATAGCAAGATTAAGGTACTAAAAAATTAAGAAAACATACCATCAAGGAATAAGTACTAAATAATTTTATTAATTTTTAAATGGCTCCTCATTGGGAGGATTAAATACAACCTTCTTGTTAAAGCAATCTATGGCGGCGTGATGCGTCACTAACCAATCCATTCCTAAGATTACATCAAAATCTCCCGTGTCTAACCCTATCAGGTCTACAGTCAGTTTCCTATTTGCTATCTCCACGGCAAAAGCCCTGTAGATAACTTTCCCTAATAGTGTTTCACTCCCAGCAGTAGACACAAATAACAATGAATCAAGTTTATCAGGTGATACATTAAGTTTAGAAGTAAAAATATATGAAACAAATGAATGCGATGCACCAGTGTCAAATAAAACATGAGCAATATGGTCACAGATAGTGTACATACCCTGTACCACGTCCGGGTCGGCATCGGCATCCTGTTGGGTAAGGTTGTAAACCCTGTCCTGAAAAGGAGGTCTTCCTTGGTTCTGGTTCCTCGGGCACTCTCTCGCATTGTGCTGGGCACTGCCACATATGCGACAGGTGTTGTTGAGGCGGTAGCACGGTCGGTCCCAATGATCCCTGCCACAGTGCTGGCAGATATTTCCACGTGCTGCCCCTGGAGCCTGAGGAGGGGCCTCGATCACTGGTTTGGGCCTCTTATTTGGTTGGACCAACGCAATGGGTGCTGGTCTGCGGGGTGGAGCTGAGGGTCGGTGACTCCCTTCCCGAAGCGAATCATCCCGGGCTGCTCGGTTTAGTGGGGGTCTTCCTCTCCTCATTTCTTTACACCTACATTTCATAAGAAAGAGTTAAGTAACGATTTATCGGTGGGTATTTCTCTAAGCATTATTATGTAAGGGATGAGTCCGAGGAACGCGGCTCTGATACCAACTGTAACGGCCCCAGAAATTTAAATGAAGATGTATGTATAAAAAATCTTAAATGCGGAAGCGAAATAAAAATTTTGATTAACATCCCTTACACAATAATCATAAACGTATTTAACGCATGAAAGAATAAGCTAATTAAAAGAAATACTCGAAATAAAAATTGTAAATAGAACTATAAAATCTTTAGGCGTCTAACTCGCCGTCTTCTTGTGGAACGGGCTCGGGAACCACATCTTCCTGAACTAAAATGTTAAGTAAGGAATGAGCTACACTAGCCCAGTAAAGATATTACACTATCTCACTGCCACAGAAGTAAAGGTTGGTAGAAAACAAAAACGACCAATTGAGCATAATTTATAACAAACTCATTTATTAATAATAAAAACCTTCACTGTCTACTTACCTCGGTGAGATTTGTGAAAATAACATGTGAAAACAATAGCATTATAACCATCATAAAATCATATACACTTTGTAACATAGCACATGTCATACTTTTGCACTTCAATAATCATATAACAAATTTCCTCTTTTACCAGCCTATTAGTATCCATGGGGATCCATAGGGGGTCCCCACTACACGTGAACCATTAGCATTAATAACCTGATTCCAGGGCCGTCCCCATACCCCGTCCGGTATGGGCGCCAAAATCATAAACCTCAATACCCCGTCCGGTATGAGGGTGAAACTGGCCGTCCCCATACCCTGTTCGGTATGGGCGCCAAAACACATAAGGTCTCCATACCCCGTCCAATATGAGAGACCACATTCCCGATCGGGTTCCCTACAAATCCAGTCCATCCACCATCTCCCAAGATATCTAGTCAAGCTGTCCACATTATCCATTTATCAATTCACATAACCGGTTTTCCATTTTCCTTGGCCTCAATTATCCAATCATACACAAACATGTAAACCAATAATGAACACCAAACAAAACGACACAACATCAGGTTCACCATAATTCAAACCATAATAAAAGAACCATGATTCATGCATACGTAACCATAAAATAAATACATCAAATACCATACTGCATTTAAAACTGAAACATAGATCAAACAACAACTGATCGAAAAACACATCAGATTCGGGCTCCATTAGTAACCTTAATTAATTATACACATGTATTAATTCATGAAATGCCGTATTATTATTTATTGAGCTTTAATACCGTGATAGGAAACAGAGTGAGAAATCCTTACTTATTTCAGGGTCTGAAATCGGCTCTATAATGTGCCTATGGGCTGTCCTTAAATTCCTTGATTTTTCTCTGGGAAACTAAAATACACTACCAGTATCTACACGTGTCCTAAAAAATTCCAAATCAGACCCAGGGCCCCTTTTCGACCAATATCGGAATTCCTCCAGCGACGGCACCGCCGCCTGCGGCGGCGATCCACCTCGAGTTGGCCATTTTCGGTCGAATTTAGCGCAACTTGAATTGGTTCCTGTGATAAAACAACTCTAGGGCCCTCGGTGAGCCAAAAAATTATGAAAAACCGAGACTTACCGTTGGCGGAGCTCTTGGGTGCGGCAGCTTCTCCAGCGCGAGTCGCGATTTGATATTTTGCTCCGGTCAACCTGTAGAGAAAAGGACGGTGATCACAGTGGTGTAAAAATTGCATCGAACGGGAACCGAAAAGGGCCTCATCGACGCCGTTGGACTTCGACGGTGTTTTTCGGCCGATTGGCCGGTGTTTTGGCTCCGATTTGGCTATAGGCAGATTCAGCATCAAAAAATGAGTTAAGGGGAGAAAATTTACCTCGTTTGGCGGTCAGAAAACCCTCTGGTGCGGTAGCGAGTGGCAACGGCCGGCTCCTCCGGGGACTGATTCTTCTTCTCCGGCGAGGGTACTGGCGACTAGGGTTTGGGGTCGGGTGTGGGTGAGGTTATTTATAACCTCACCCTTTTAATCTCAACTGTCCATCACGATTCAATCTGCGCTATCCGATCGCGATTAAAATGGGAATAAATATGGACCGTTCATCGCGATGCGATCTGGGCCGTCCGTGCATGATTCAATCTGGGCCGTCCACACGCGTGAGATCTGGGCCGTCTGTGCGCATGAGATCTGGGCCGTCCGCACGGGTGAGATCTGGACCGTTCGATCGCGTGCACGCGGATCGCTCACGTGGCTCAGTCCCGCATGGCCTCCCACGTCAGCTTCCTTGTCACGCGGCGTGTTCTAGTTGGCCGGGGCAGCTGACTGGGCTACTGGCGTGGCACAATTTTCCTAAATTATGTTTTGACCATCGGTTTTTTATTTTCTTTTCAAAAATACCCCCAGAATCCACATTTTCACCCCTTTTTCCCAAAATCAATTTCAATTAAATCCCAAAAATAATTTTTACCCTATTTTATCATTATTATTATTTTTATTTTTATTAAATTAAATTAAATTAAATTAAAACCTTATAAATTAAATATTAAAAAACTTAAACTAAAATTCTAATATATATTAAAATAAATAAGAAAAAATAAAAATAATAAATTGGGTGTTACACATATAAAGCTTTAGCCACGTCTAATAAGGTTATTTTAGATTCAGCTACGAAGATTGAGAGCATATCCGAGAAATAATTAGGACTGCAACCAGGTACTCCTTTAATTTCATATGCTATTCCAAAAAAGTGATCTACCATATCCTTTAACAAATATTGAATGCAAATTAATCAATGATATCGATATATATACATGATCGATAAATAGATAAGAGAAAAATTTATAAGATATTAAGCATTAAACCTCTTGTTCCATTGAGTGGATCATGTTGAGGAGTCATATGCTTTGATCCATCTTTTTCGGGACGATTAGAGAAGAGAAAAATGGTTTTGCCAAGAAAAGGGAGATTGTTTTTTTCTTCGAATTTGCAGTGCTCACCAAAGTGGCAGAGAGTTATAATGAGTTTAGTATTTATAACAGATTGCTAATAATCTAGGTCATTTCTAGTGATTGATATTTAGGTTATCAATATTGTATGCATTAATGAACTTGCATTTTTTTGAATTTTGTGTTCCAATTTTGGATTAATCTTGCTAAACATTTTATGATAAATTTTTTTTTTTTAAAAAAAAGAGTTTTGTTTAATCCATTATAATATTGTGTAAACAACAAATATGATTTTTCTCTAAATAAATCACTTCAACTGATAAAAGGAATTATATTGGCACCTTTGAGAACAATTAATTACTGCTAAAAATTAGACAATAGACGATAAAATTTTACTAGCATATTTATATTGTCATTAAACGTAAAAATGCAACAAAGTAAATTTGCGACAAATAGAGGAAGCTACTTATCCATTTGAAAAAAAAATTATTTAGCTTTTATATTAACAAAAAGAAATACAAAAGAAATCAAAAATAAAATAGTTTATCTTTATGTTAAAATCTTAAAAATATTCAATCTCCTTTTTTGCAAGACACCAAAACTTCTCTCTCTCTGTTAGTTGCATCTCATTACAATCATCACCCATCACCTCTCATTATTCATTGAAATATCAGTTTTCCTTATCAGTCATTAAATTTTGTATTTTAAATAGTAAATTTATGTTATTTAACTCACTCATTTGTATGAGATTAAATTATTAATTTAAGTTAAATCATCATTGTTATTTGACAGATTACAAATTTAATCGTACTTCTTCTAAAACTATATAAGTCTATAAACAATGTAAGTCAGTATAATGACATCCAATAAAACATTTACTTTTTCATTTTAAAAAAATTATGGATAAAAACCATTCTACTTAAGCAAGTGAACAAAAAACTAAAACTCATGAACTATATCTTTTATAAGTCCTTACTACATCTCTAGCTATGTTGTATACTATCTAATTACACTTTTACATCTAATTATGAAAAAGAAAAACAAAATTTGGAATGAAAGTTACTTTTAAATCCAACTAAAAATTAGAAAATAAACGACACAATTTTAGTGGGTGATAGACATTGTCACTAAAAGTCAAAATAACACCAACTAAATATACAACAAATAAAAGAAGCAACTTGTCCATTTCATGCACAACCTATCCATTTCTTTACTTAGAAAAAAAATTTATTTAACTTTTATATCAGCAAAAAAATACATAATAATTTGGAAATAAAATAGTTCATCTTAATGTACTTAAACCTAAAGAAAATTTGATCCCCTCTACTATAAGACATCAAAGCTTCTATCTTTGTATTAGTTGTATCTTATTGCAGTCATCATCAATCACCTCTCATTATTTATTAAAACATCAGTTCTCCTAATCAATCATCAAATACTATATTTTAAACACTAAATGTACGTCATTTTATTTATTAATTTGTATGAGTTAAATAATTCATTGAAGTTAAGTTCTACTTTGTTGTTTGATTAACCTACAATATTAGACATATTTCTTTCTAGTATGGTATTAGTTTATGCAATGTAAGTCAATATAATAACATTCATTACAACATTTACTTTTTTTTAAAGAAAAATTCATCATCCATGAACAATAAAGACCATTTTTCTCAAGTAAGTCAACAAAAAACTTCGGCTCATGAATAAATATATATTTTTCAATAGTCCTTACTACATTTCTAGCTAAGTTATGCACTATTCAATTAAAGTTTTAAATCTAACTAAGAAGAAAAGAAACAAAATACGAAATGAAAGCTTAAACATCCTTAAGTAAAAACCTAAACTTTAGAAAAATATTCATCAAGTATAAAATTTGTACCTCGTACCTTTAAAAAAGGTCCTATTACAATTAGAAATTATACAATAGGCGATATAATTTTAACAGTTGATTTAGACTATCACAAAAGTTAAAATGTTGCTAGGTAATATGCGACAAATAGAGGAACTCATGTGTCCATTTCGTGCCCACCCTATCTATTTCTTTACTTGAAAAAAGGAGTTGTTTAACTTTTGTATCAACAAAAAGGAGTACAAAAAAATTAAAAATAAAATAGTTCATCTTTGTCTTAAAACATAAGGAAAATGTGATCTACTTTATTGCAAGATACCGAAGCTTTTATCTGTGTTGGTTGCATTTCGTTGTAGTCACCATCAATCTCCTCTCATTATTCACTGAAGTGTCAATTCTCATAATTGATTGTCAAATACTATATTTTAAACAATAAATATACATACTTTGATTTGCTTATTTATTATAATATTAAATAATTCATTCAAATTAGTTTCTATTTTATTATTTGATTGAACTATAAATTTAGTAGTAGTTACTTTTAATACTAATTAAACTTATACAATGAAAATCCATACAATAGAATCCAATATAACGTTATTTTTGTAAGATAAAATCATTATTCATTAACAATAAAAACCATCATGCTCAAGTAAATGATCAAAACCATCATGCTTAAGTAAGTGAAACAAAAACTGAGGAGGTTCATGAACAATTATCTATCATTCAGAAGTCCTTACTCATCTTTAGCTAAGTTATGTATTATTCTTATTCTACTTTTGAATCCAACTAAGAAAGGAAACAAAATGCAAAATGAAAGCTTATACATCCTCAAGTAATAACCTAAACTCAGAGAAATATTCATCAAGTAAAAAATTTATACTTGGTACAAAATTTACCATATAATTAAATAAAACAAAATCGATACTAAATTAAATTTTAGGACAACAAATTTGTATCTTAGTGCAACATAACATTAAGAAAAAAAAAGAAAAGACTAATATTGTAGTTTTAGAGCTTTATTAAAACCTAATACATGCTTGAAACCTCATAGTTTTCTTAAGATAGGTCTAGAATGTGAGAGCAATTTTAAAACTCTACACAACCTTTTGGCAAAGCTATCTTGTAAGCTCATAGGTATCTCAAAATAGCTCTAGAAGCCAAAAGCTTCCTTATCCTCAACTACTATTGAACCTTAGCACTGTTTATCCCAAATTAGGTAAGTAGTCCTGAAGCACTACACAAGGACCCATGAGTTACCCAGCTTGGTATTATTAGGATGTTGATGTAATACATTTCGGTTTTATCCAAGTAATACCTTATAAAGAGTGTTACTACCTCTTATACCACATGTTAGAGAAATTAATATTACTTTTAGACAGTTAAATAAAGACATTAATTGAGAACAATTGAAAATGTTATATCGTTTGCTAGACAAAATGATCTAGTAAATCCTTAATTATATATTTTTATAAATATTGAACCTTTCAACATGAATTTCATTAAAATTTCTTACCCAATAAATAAATTACTTAAATCTCACTTCTATTTAGTTATTAAAATTTGATATATATAACAAAACATATATCATGTAAATTAAAGAATAAATTTCTTTCTTCCTAGTAATACTCTATTGAACTCTCTATAGTACTATCAAATACAACAAACTCCTAACAAGATATAGGAGGAGGAATAAATGGTGATTTTATGCATCTCAAAAATGCTCAATTAAGCCCATCAAAAAATTGGTGTCATTTGATTGCCATTGCACCCATTATGGACCCCATTCGCCTGGTGGGGTCGTTGATTAATAATCATGTGATCAAATCCTTTGTTGGCTCCGAGACCATTGTTTCTTTGGAAATTTAGGTGCTCGAGCCATAATATTCGCTAGGGGCAACCCTTGGTCAACTTCCTTACATAGCGTCGTCCCATATAACATTTTGAATATGAATATCCCTAGTGCCCACCAATCAACTGCATTTCTATGCCCTTCACCATACCCAATTTCTGGTGGTAAGTACTAGTGGGTCCCAACATAATACATTAATTGAACATTGATTGGCTCTGTGATGATTTCCACAGCTGTGCAATGTGTTGACTTTTTTCTATTTGTGTTGACTAGGGCGTAAGCAGGAGGCTACAACAGGTGTGATACAATAGGCTAGAATGTATGATGAATTAGAAAAGTTGGGTTTATGATCAGGATAACAACTTGTTTTGTGATTAATGATGCATTTTGAGCAGAAATTATGTGGATTGTTGATGTAGGATTATCATCTTTTAGTGAGAGATCGAAGTTGGTCAACGAAATGTAGTCGTCGAATTTTACTAACACATTTTTGGGTTTCAAATCACAATAAACTATTCCCATCACATGTAGGTATTCTAAGGCCACTATGACTTCAGATGCATAAAACTTGTGCAAAAAAGAGAAGGTTACAAATCTTTTTAAAAAATAAATAAATGAATAAATTTAAATAAGTTGGAAATATATAAAATTGAGTTTGATAGGTTATGCGAATAGCTTGCTCAAAATTTTAATACTTTATTCTATTTAATATATTTAAGAATATGTTTAATATACACATTGAAATATAATTATCTCTTGTAACATTATCCGTATTAGTAAAAATGTATAATATATTTATTTTACTAATATATAAACAGGTTCATGAACTTGTAAACCAAATTCCTTCATATTTGAATTTTGCTGTTATAATTATAATATTTTAGAACCATATTAAAATATGAAAAGAAGATTTTATTAATTAATAAAGATGAAAATGAAGATGGTATCTATATATACATATATATATATGTAAAAATATGATAGAATCAAGAAGGTGCAAAGGGGAAAGGTTAGAAACTCCAAAGAAGATACTTATAATTGGGAATTATATAAAAACCCATGCACAACCCATGAATTACCCAAATCATTATTTAACTTGGATTATCGCATACATAACCCATGAATTACCCATTTCCTCCCATGCTTCCTTATCACGGCTCTACATTATTTATGTGTATGTGTCTCGCTCTATATACATATAACCTTCTCAATTTATCAGTATATACATATATGTGTGTGCATATAGAGAATGTATGTATGTATATCACGATACTAATTGCACTGAATATCATAATAATAAATTAACGATCGTATAATCATATAATATATTTTTATAGATATAGATAATTAATATTGTTGTACATACATACCGGGCAGCAGCTTCGTTGAATTGTTTATCCAGCTACCGTTGATGGAGGACGTGAAGATCGCCACCGGGACAGAACTCAGTGAATGAACATGACCACCGATCACAAAAAAATTTCATACTTATTGGTGCCACGTATGATTGCTCATACACCATCATATATATGAATTATATGTTTATATATATGTACACATGTCAAAGCATATGATGAAAGGAATAAGGAAGGATAAACTTTCATACATAATTGACGACGTCATAAATCAAATCAATTAGTGAATTATAGTAAATAAATTTCATAATTATTTTTTATTGTACATATTTTTTTACTAAGTTTTTTTTAATTTTTTTTTAAAAAGGTGCATAGGCATTGAATACAATCAAACATGAATTCAAATTGATGAAGGAAAAAATTAAAATCTTTCTTCAGATAATATTTTATTTTATATGTTTTACAAAATTTATTTTTATATATATCTTTTTCTCTTATAGATTTCGTAAAAATTTTAATTGAATTTGAATTTACAAACTTATGCAATATAAAGTGTTCTACATTTTCAATGAGAGTTAAACTCATACATTTGAAATAAAACATAAGAGTTTTAACTGCAATCATATTGTTATCATTCATTATAATTATAAATAGCTAACATTATGTAGCCAGCAAAACAGATTTTCAATGAAATAAAACTCATGCTATATAAGTATGCAAATTTAAATTTAGTTAACATTTTCACAAAATCTATAAGAAAAAAGATATACATGAAAATAAAATTTTACAGAATATATAAAATAAAACATTATCTCAAAAAGGATTTTCATTTTTTCCTTTACCAATGAGAATCCATGTTTGATTGCATCTAATACTGCTATACACTTTATTTTCAAAAAAATTTTTTTTTTTTAAATTCAGAAAACTCAGTAAAAAGATATATTAGTAATATCTGTAATAAAAAATAAGTATAAAATTCATTTACTACATGAATATATAAAGACTATTAATTGATTTATGACATCAATTGTATATAAAAGCTTACCCTTCCTTGCTTTTTTTATCAGATGCCTTGACGAATTCCTCACATTTCAATGCCATTTGACAAGTGTGAATGCTGTAATTAATATCAACTAATTATTTTTAAAAAAATAAAAAATTGGTACATATGTTAATTCAATGACATGCACCAATCATAACACAATACAAATAACCTCCAAGTAAAAATACACACAAAAATACAATTTGACCCGAGATTAGTCAAGTGACATACACTAATTACAATACAATACAATACAAATAACTTTCAAATGATGACTCACATAAAAATATAATCTGACTCAAACTTATAATCTCTTATAAAAGAAGAAACGCATTAACTCTTAAACTAATTATATAATTGATTAAATATACACATATATAGTTAATTAAATTAATAATTATTTATCCATTAGGTGGATATCTAAGTATTTTTATCCTTATCTACAAGAGTATGAGTTTAAATAAGACTATATATCTCATGACATATCATTTAAATATTAAAATGTACAAATTTTTACTAGCAAAAATTGTACTTGAGAATTTTTATTGTTAAATGTATATTATAAGATCAATAATAATACATATAAATTCTCCAACTTAAAGAGTTTTGAGCTGTGATGATTAGTATTAATTATATACCTTGAGGAGGCACATTTAATCTTGATGCAAAATGCATAAATCTTATGAAAATCCGCATCAGATATTTTGTCCCTACAAATTAGGAAAAGAAGATCAAATAACTAAAACCCATTAATTAATCAAATATGATTAATAACTACTCAAATCTACATCGAGATATATATTACGTACACATACAAAGCTTTAGCCATGCCCGATAAGATGATTTCAAATTCAGCCATGAAGGTGGAAAGCAGATCATATAAATAATTTGGATTGCAACCAGTATCTCCTTTCATTTCATATGTTGCTACAAGAGAGAGCTCTACCACATTCTTAAACAAAAATCAAATGCAAATCAATCAACAACTTCAATATATATATGATCGATAAACAAATAAGAGAAAAATAGATCAGATGTTAAGCACTAAACCTTTTATTCCATCGAGTGGATCATGTGGAGGAGCTATGTGCTTCAATCCTCCTATTTGAAATGATTGGAAAAGAGCTATAACAACCCATACCTCCATAGTGAGTCGGGGTACTGTAAGAACTTATATTGCCAGCAAAAAATACAATAAACTTCAATTTCTAAATAAAATTATATACATCCAAACGCAGTGTTCACATCCCTCGCCAGTGAGGGTTAACCATTACATTTATTTAAAATCAAGAAAATATCTAATTAAAGTTTGTGTAACTCATACTTTCCTACACGTGCATCACAGAGAACACTGTCTCTACTCACCTAGATCGGCTCCTAGAGTTTGTTTGTTCCATTGTCAATCCCATTCCGACTTCTAAATAGCACCACTTTCAACCTTATAAAGAACACTGTCTCTGCTCAGCTAGATTTGCCTCCCAGACTTTTATATTTATTTTGTTTTTAATCCCTTTCCAGTTCGTTTCCCTGTCTCTGCACCAATACCACCATTTTCCAAATAGACATCAAGAGAATTTGTAACACCCAAGTATTTTTAATTTTATTCTTATTATTTTTATTTTTCTTTTTTTTGTATTTGAATTTTTTAGATTTTTTATTTAATTTAATTTAATGAAAATAAAAATAATAATAATAATAAAATTGGGTAAAAATATTATTTGGATTTAATTGAAATTGATTTTGGAAAAAAAGGGTGAAAATTTGGATTCTGGGGGTGTTTTTGAAAAAAAAAGGGAAACTGGGGGTCAAAACGCCATTTAGAAAAGTTGTGCTATGTCAACACCCACGTCAGCAACCACGTCAGCGGCCTGGTCAGCAGCCCCGGCCAACCAAGACACGCTGCGTGGCAAGGAAACGCTGACACGGGACGGGCCACGTGGCGATCCGCGTGCGCGCGATCGGACGGCCCAGATCCGTTCTCGCGCACACAGACGACCCAGATCAAACGTGCGCACGGACCACCCAGATTCACGGGTATGGATGGTCCAGATTCAATCAGGCACGGACGGTCCAGATTGCATCGCGATGGACAGCCCAGATTTAAATCCAATTAAATCGCGATCGGACGGTTCATATTTAATCTTGATGGACGGTTGAGATTAAAAGGCAAAAGGTATAAATAACCCCACCCACAGCTGACCACAAAACCCTAGCTGCCAGTGCCTCGCTGGAGAAGAAGAACCAGACGCCAGAGGAGCCGGCCGCCGAACCGGAGAGGTTTCTGACCGCCAATCGAGGTAAATTTTCTCCCCTTGGCTTGTTTTTCGATGCTGAGTTCGCCTATGGCCAAACCGAAGCCAAACCACTGGCCAAACAGCCGGAAAACCCAGCCGAAGTCCGACGGCGCCGCTGCGACCCCCCTCTATTTTTGCATCCGATGAGGCCCTTTTCGGCCTCCGTTGGATGCAAATTTTATACTACTATGATCACCGTTCTTTTCTCTACAGGTTGATCAGAGCCAAACATCAAAACGCGACTCACGCCGGAAGAGCCGCCGCACCCGAGAGCACTGCCGCCAGTAAGTCTCGACTTTTTGTGATTTTTTGGCCCCACGAGGGCCCTAGGGTTGTTTTATTACAGGGACCGATGCAAGTGTGGCTGAATTCGGCCAAAAACGGCCAACTCGAGGCGGATCGCCTCTGCAAGCGGCAGCGCCGTCGCCGGAGCACGGTAGAGCCGCCGTGCCGGAATTTTGATATTGGTTGAAAGGGGCCCTAAGTCTGATTTTGGATTTTTTGGGACACGTACAGGTACCGATAGTGCGTTTCAGTTTTTCGAGAAAAATTCAGTGAAATTAGGGACAGCCTATAGGCGCACTGTAGAGTCAAATTCAGACCCCAAAACAAGTAAGGACCCCTCACCCTATTTCCTATCATGCTATTAAAGCTAAATAAATAATTAAACTGTACTTTGTGACTTTATAGATGTATAATTGGTTAAGGTTGCCAATGGAGCCTGAGTTTGATACATTGTTGGTTAATTGTTGTTTGATCTAATTTTCAGTATAAAATGCAGTATGATGTTTGATATAATTATGTTATGGTCTCGTATGCATAAATCATGGTTTCTTTTATTATGGTCTGTATTATGGTGAACCCGATAGTATATTGTCTTGTTTGGTATCAATTACTAGTTTACATGTTGTGTATGATTGGATGATTGAGATCAAGAAAAAAGACAAAATGGATAATGTGGACAGCCTGACTAGATATCTTGGGAGATGGTTGACGGACTGGGTCCGTAGGGAACCCTACCGGGAACTTGGTCTCTTATATCGGACGGGGTATGGAGACCTTATGTGTTTTGGCGCCCATACCGGACGGGGTAAAGGGACGGCCCGTTTTACCCTCATACCAGACGGGGTATTGAGGTTAATGGTTTTGGCGCCCATACCGGACGGGGTATGGGGACAGCCCTGGAATCAGGTTGTAAATGTTAATGGTTCACGTATAGCGGGGACCCCTTATGGATCCCCATGGATACTAGTAGGCTGGTAAAAGAGGTAAACATGTAGTTTAATGATTGAAATGCAAAGGCGTGGTAAGTGTTATGTTATAAAGTCTATATGATTTCATGATGATGATAATGTTATTGCTTTCATATGTTATTTTTATGGATCTCACCGAGGTAAGTGGACAGTAAAGGTTTTTATGTTAATAAACGAGTTTGTTATAAATTATGCTCCATTGGTCATTTTTTTTTTCTACCCACCTTTACTTCCGTAGTGGTGAGATAGTATGATGTCTTTACTGGGCTAGTGTAGCTCATTCCTTATTTAACCATTTCAGATCAGGAAGACTTTGTTCCCGAGCCCGTTCCGCAGGAAGACGGCGAAGGGGATGCTTAAAGACTTCATAGTTATATTTATAGTTCTTATTTCGAGTATCTCTTTTAATTAGTTTGTTCCTTCATGTTTTAAGTACGTTTTGGTTATTGTGTAAGGGATGTTAATCAAAATTTTTATTACGCTTCTGCATTTGAGATTTTAATACATATATTTCATTTAAATTTTCGGGGCCGTTACAGAATTAAATCCAAAAGATAACTGAATAATAATACCAAATAGACATCAGATTCAGACCACTATTTCCCTCTTTTTTTTAATTTACTATCCCTCTCCCGTTCTCATCCTTTTAATTTTCCTCCTGGGTTTCTAGCATATTTCCTCTGTTATCTCCTTATAGCTATCCACATGATAATTCCATCATTTCGTCCAATCTTCTATTTATCCTCAGATCTCACTCTCCATTTTTTTTTGTTTTTACTCCTGGTT
The DNA here is from genome assembly GCF_054855325.1 of Carica papaya. Lineage (NCBI taxonomy): Eukaryota > Viridiplantae > Streptophyta > Magnoliopsida > Brassicales > Caricaceae > Carica > Carica papaya. Next base: position 19,799,721 of record NC_142317.1, read on the forward strand.
CTAATATGATTTTAAGAAAATGTCCCTATTCTAAGATCAACTCATTTCTTCCCAAAAATATCTCAAAGAATTTAAAACATAAATTCTACTCAAGTTGTGAGAGTCAAATTTAACTTTGTTCTCAGTGACGGCATTAATCTGATTGAGGGATTCCTCCCTTATTCTGCTCCCAACTCAACCTCTAGCTAATTAATCTGACTGAAGAAATCGCACATAAACTTTCTCTTAGTGTACCCTAGCTATGAATTTTCTTCCTCTCCCTCTTCCCCTACAGCCCAACGTCCTCTTTGAAAGTGAAGGAGGAACCATCACAACCATTCAAGATGGCAACCAAATCCCTAAATTAAATTAGATTACAAAATATTTTTTGATAATTGAGGCATAATCAATATTTTTACTTTTAATAGTTAAGGTAGAAACAAATAACATCTTCCTAAATATAATTATATAATTATATATTTACTTTTTGAAAAGAAGATTTTTATCTCTTTAATTGCTTAAGTAGTAATCAAAATTTTAAATTTTAATGACTAATGAAGAAAATAAATCTCTAGACTTTGACTTCTAACAAGCATTCAATTCTCTAAATTTAGATATTCTTTAAGTGTAATCTTATAATATTTTTTTATAGATAACATAATGAAAATAATGTTAAAACTCTAAAATATTTGATTACATAAGTTCAAAAATAAATTACGACACTTCTAGTTTTTTTCTTCTTTCTTGATGCTTTTAGTTTTTCTTTCAATCTTTCTTCAATGATATAATTTATATCTATGATGCAATGTTCATATAGACAATGATAAAATAGTTTCTTTATAAAATTAGCTCTATTTATTTCTTCACCACAATATAATTTCTTCATAATCTGATCCTCATATTTATTATTGTGTTACGATGTGATCAATTTTAGGTGATCTAGAAATATAAGAAAAGTTAGAAAATAATTAGGAGAAGGAGGAAAAACATAAGGAAATGAGATAGGAAAACAAGAGTCAAACTAGAAGTATTATAAAGGTAAGTTCTCTTTTATTCCCCTAACACATAACGCACAATTAGGTAGTAATTATAAAGTAGATTCGTTATAAGGATTCATATTTTTCAAATAGTTCCTAAGTTTCAGCCAACAACCGTGAACTAACTCAAATCACATATTTGACTTTTTATGAAATTATTTTTTTACCCTAAATAACAGAAAAATATAAAAGTACAATCTAAATTAAATACGTCCAAAAATATATACATGTACTTACATTAAGTGGTATTAAATCTATCTTGTTCATTTGATTCAATTTTTACTTTTTGTGTAATTACTAGTAATCATTTACATGTTGAATGAGGTATATATTCATTAGTTTTATTTTTGAACTTATGTTTTCAGCTTGAATTTATTGAATGAAATTTTATTTCATAATCCTTCATATATAGGAAGATTAATTAGAATTTAGTTCGCAAAAAACATAAATAAGAGAGTTTAAATAATAAAATTGTGATATATTGTTAAATTATAAAATATTTGAGAAATGTAATAATTAAATTTCTTAAGAAAAGGATGAAACTTGTTCAGAAATTAAAGCAAATGGGACAATTAGATACATATACAAATATTTTAACTTCTAATACTATACTATATTATACGAATATGGTTTAGTCATTCTGTCATAAAATGGTGCATGTATGTTATATATATGTAGACATATATATATATATTAATGCTCCTAAGGATGAATTAACCCTAAACAGAAAAGACTAGAAACAAAAAAGAAAATTGAAAAAGAAAAAATGCTCAGCACATGACATAGAAAATGTTTATGAATAATGAGTGGTTTACAGATCAGAGAACAGAGAGTTATATGCATAGGTGACCGCAATTTTGTTTCCTTGTGAAGGAAAACGGTGAACAACTCACTATCAATAACTCCACTCTATGAAACCGCCATTTCACGCTATATGTATATACATACACCTATAGACACTGTCTTTTTCATCACTCTCAATTACCAGTTGATTAGCTCTTCTTCTCATTACTGTCTCTCTCTCTCACACTTTTTCTCCATTATGCAACTGTATGATACATATATATATATATAATGATTTTGATGCATGCGTGTTTAGTTAATACTTGTAATGGTGAGGTGCAGGGAATAGTGGACGAGCAGCTTGCAATGGCTTATGGAATGAAAGAGATTCAAGAATGTGGACCTTTCTATTTTTTCCATCTGCTTCCTACTTTAATGAAGGATTCTCGAGTTATTTTAACGAATATGATAATAAAATTGTATGTGTGTGTCTATATATATATATATATAATATAGATATAATATTGCATATGTCTTTAGTATTTTTTGTAAAATGCAATATATATTAATTTTGCGTAATGCAAAAAGTGGAACTTAATATTCTAATACGAATAAAAATATAAACAGTCGTTTGATTCATTTATATCTGTTTAATCATTCATATATTATGTGGGTATAAATATATATATAATTGGGTGTGTATATATAAGTATAGATAATTTTGCTCTTTATTTAACTTCAGTGAAAAATCGGAGGTGGACTTTCACGAGATTGGAGAACTTATTTTCAAAATCAAAGGGGCTTCTTCATGATAATCATGATAATTAATTAGACAACCCCGGATAAACTATATAAATGATATTAATGTATAGATCATAATAAATACTATTGTGTGTGTGTGTGTATATATATAATCATGGTTACTATGGTACTCCAGCATTGGTGCTTGTCGCATGGCACAGATCTGTCGTGAATTCCTTAAGCCTATTGAGGAACAATCTAAGCAACAGTGAGCAAACATTTATTTTTGTGTTTTTTTTTTCATCTCTATAATATTCTTATACAAATATACGCACCAATACATATATATATATATATATTGAAATTTCATTTACTCAAATATTGATGATCAAATTACTTTGGTTCAAAAATTCATCTTGAGACACTTGTGTCTTTTCTATAGGTGTATCTTTTAATTGGAAGCACTCAAACATGAATTCTCAATCTTGCAAGAAAAATTAAGCATTCTTCATGAGGTAATTAATAATTATTGTTGGTATTTTTTATAATGGGTAATCATGTCACATTTTCATTAATAATCTTTTAAAGCTATTATATTGTATATTTATTTTTACAACACATTTCTAAATTACTTGTAGCGCCCGGGAAATTGAAGAAGAAGAGAAAAAAAAAAAAAAAAAAAAAAAAAAACGCGCGCACCACGTCAGCAGCCACGTCAGCAGTCCTGGCCAACCAGGACCTGCCACGTGGCAAAACCATGTCGACCGGGGACGGGCCACGTTGGCGATCCGCGTGCGCGCGATCGGACGGCCCAGATCAATCGCGCGCACGGACGGCCCAGATTTAATCGCACGAACGGCCCAAATTTAATCAAAAACGGATGACCCAGATTAAATCAAAATGGACGGCTAAGATCGAAAGGCAAAAGGGTATAAATAGAACCCCCACACCAGACCACAAAACCCTAGCCGCCTGCCCTCGCCGGAGAAGACGAACCAGAGCCGGCCGCCGCCGCACCGGGGAGATTTCTGACCGCCGATCGAGGTAAATTTCATACTCCCGACTCGTTTTTCCACGTTGATTTCCCCAGTGGCCAAATCGGATCCAAAATCCAGGCCAAACGGCCGGAAAACACGGCCGAAAGCCAGCGGCGCCGCCGCGCCCCTGCTCGGTTTTTGCCTCCGATGAGGCCCTTCCTGGCCTCCGTTTAATGCAAATTTATATCACCGTGATCACCATTCTTTTCTCTACAGGTTGGTCAGAGCCGAATCACCAAAACATGAACTTCACTGGAGAGCCGCCGCACCCGAGAGCACCGCCGCCGGTAAGCTTCGGTTTTCCGTAAATTTTCGGCCCCCCGAGGGCCGTAGAGTTGTTTTATCGCAGGAACCAATGCGAGTGTGGCCGAATTCGGCCAGAAACGGCCGAAAACGGCCAACCCGAGGCGAACCGCCGCCGCAAGCGGCGGCGCCGTCGCCGGAGCACGGCGGAGCCGCCGTGCCGGAGTTGCGATATTGGCCGAAAGGGGGCCTTGGGCCTAATTTGGGATTTTTTGGAACACGTGCAAGTACCAGTAGTGCGTTTCAGTTCCCCGGGAAAAAAATTCAGGGAAAATTAGGGACAGCCTGTAGGCGCACTGTGAAGCCGTGTAAGGACCCTTCACCCTATTTCCTATCACGGTATTAAAGTTCAATAAATGATAAAACGGTATTTCATGAATCAACGAATGTGTGAAATTGCTTAAGGTCGCTAATGGAGCCCGAGTCTAGTGTATTTGTCGGTTAACTTTTATTTGGCCTGTTTTACAGTTTTAAATGCAGCATGAGGTTTGATGTTTTCATTTTATAGTTTCGTGTGCATATTTTACTATTTTACTGATTATGTATTGAATGATTGGGATATTGATACTGTATGTTGTCTGTTCAGCATAAATTATCGTCTTGCTTGTTTGTATGTGTATTGATAATGCTGACTGAGGGAAAAAGAGAATGAAAGATTATGTAAATGGGTAATTGTATAATGTGGTCAGCCTGACTAGATATCCTGGGAGATGGTGGACGGACTGGGTCCGTAGGGAACCCTACCGAGATTGTGGTCTCCCATACCGGACGGGGTATGGAGATCTTATTTATTTTGGCGCCCATACCGGACGGGGTATGGGGACGGCCTGTTTCACCCTCATACCGGACGGGGTAATGAGGTTTATAGTTTTGGTGCCCATACCGGACGGGGTATGGGGACGGCCCTGGAATATGATTTTAAGTGTTAAGGGTTAACGGGTAGCGGGACCCCTATGGATCCCCATGGATACTAGTGGGCTGGTAAATGAGGAAAATATATTGTGTAACGATTGTATTACGAAAGGCTTGATAAGTATTACGTTATACAGTTTATATATGATTTCATGATGATGATGATGTTATTGTTTTCGTATATTGACTTATGAATTTCACCGAGGTAAGTGAATGGTAAAGGTTTTATTATTGATAAAAGGTTTTGTTGTAAATTATGCTCCATTGGTCTTTTTGTGTTTTCTACCCACCTTTACCTCCGTGACGGTGAAATATCGTGATGTCTTTACTGGGCTAGTGTAGCTCATTCCTTATTTAATCATTTCAGATCAGGAAGACCTTGTTCCCGAGCCAGTTCCGCAGGAGGACGACGAAGGGGACGCCTAAAGACTCCATAGCCATATTTGTAGCTTTTACTTTCAAGTTTCTCCTTTAGGTAGTTTGATCTTTTATATTGTGAGCACGTTTTTGGTTTTAGTGTAAGGGATGTTAATCGAATTTTTGACTTCGCTTCCGCATTTGATATTTTCAATATACATTCCATTATGAATTTTCGGGGCTGTTACAGTTGGTATCAGAGCCGCATTTCCTCGGACCCATCCCTTACACAATAGTGCCTTAGAGAAATACTCACCGATATATCGTTACTCAATCATTCCTTGTGAATGCAGGTACACGGGAATGAGGAGATGAAGGCCCCCACTAAACCGAGCGGCCCCAGATAATTCACTTCGGGAGGATTTAGATAGACTATTCGAGATGGTGGAGGCTCTTGCAACTGCCCAGCGAAGGCAAGAGGAGAGAAGGGAGTTATCGGGACCTCCTCCGCTAGCGCAAGTTGAGCCCCCGCTACAGCAAGTTGATCCCGAGCCACCCCGGCAGGAGCCTGTTCCTCCACAGTACCACCCGGCACCACAGCCGCGGTACGACCCGGTACCACAGCCACAGTACCAACAGGTGCCGCCACAGCACATTCCAGTGCCCCCACCACATCAGCAGGCGCCACCACAGGGTCCCCCAGTTCACCCTTAGCCGGCCCCAGTCCCTCTACCTCGGGACCCCGCTCCTTCTTTGATCGACCCCGGCTTCATAGAGAGGTACAAAAGACTGAACCCTTCTACTTTTTCAGGGGGATCCTCTTTCGAAGAGACCCAATACTGGCTGGCAGAGACTGAGAGAGCTTTCGAGACCCTGGGAGTAGTTCCTAAGCAGAGGGCTGCCATTGCCTCCTACATGCTGGTAGGGGAAGCAGTACGCTGGTGGGAGCTCAAGCGGGCCACCCTGCCTGCACCAGTTACTTGGGAGCAGTTCCTAGCGGCCTTCCATGCGGAGTATCTCCCTAAACACATCCAACATCTAAAGGAAATGGAATTTGCTCAATTGGTCCAGGGAAATATGACAGTGTCGGAGTATGCCCGTAAGTTCCTGGAGCTGGGCCGACATGTCCCGGAGACATTGTTGGATGAGGGCCGAAAGGCCAGGAAATTCCAGTGGGGTCTCCGCCCGGACATCAGACAGCATTTACTGGTGATGGAGCTCGAGACATATTCGGCAGTCCTGGCAAAGGCGCAGATCATAGAAAGGAGCTTCGACACCCGCCCTCAGCTAGCGGGAAGTTCCCGACCCTCAGTCCCGCTCCGCAGGCCAGCGCCTACCATGCTTGTCCAACCCAGTAAGAGGCCTAGACCCGCCGTCCAGGCCCCTCCTCAGGCTACGGGGGCAGCACGTGGGAAGATCTGCCGGTACTGCAGCAGGAATCATGGGGACCGACCCTGCTACCACCTCAACAACACCTGTCGCATATGCGGCAGTGCCCAGCATTATGCAAGGGAGTGCCCTAGGAACCAGAATCAAGGGAGGCCTCCAATCCAGGGCAGAGTTTACAACCTTACCCAGAAGGATGCCGACGCAGACCCGGACGTGGTACATGGTATGTATACTATCTCTGGCCACATTGCTCATGTTTTGTTTGATACTGGTGCATCACATTCTTTTATTTCACATGTTCTTGCTTCCAAAATTTGTGTATCACCTAATAGACTTGATTCATTATTGCTTGTATCTACCGCTGGGGGGGAGACATTGCTAGGAGAGGTTATCTACAGGGCATGTGCCGTGGAGATAGCAGATAGGAAATTGAGGGTAGACCTGATAGGTTTAGACACAGGGGATTTTGATGTAATCCTAGGAATGGATTGGCTAGCGGCGTATCACGCCACCATAGACTGCTTTAACAAAAAGATTGTATTTAATCCTCCCAACGAGGAGCCATTTACAAGTTAATAAAATTATTCGGTACTGATTTCCCCTAATGGCAAATTCTTTTCTTCTTAATTTCCAGTGCCTTAATCTTGTATTTTCTCTAACTAGGTAAACCCAAGAAAGAAGTTTGTATTCAAGAGATTCCAGTAGTCCGAGACTTTCCAGACGTATTTTCGGATGAACTGCCCGGCCTACCAGGGGACAGAGAGGTCGAGTTCACCATAGACTTACAGCCAGAAACCCAGCCCATCTCGGTAGCTCCTTACCGAATGAGCCGCATCGAGATGGAAGAACTAAGGAAACAGATCACTAAGCTACAAAACAGTGGCTTCATTAGACACAACGTTTCCCCATGGGGTGCCGGGGTTACTTTTGCAAAGAAAGGAGATGGAATGTTGAGACTGTGCATTGATTACAGAAGGATAAACAAGGTAACAATTAAGAACAAATACCCTCTTCCCCGGATTGATGACCTTTTCGATCAGTTGCAGGGTGCACAGGTCTTTTCTAAAATAGATCTACGATCAGGTTACCATCAGGTAAAAGTGAGAGCAGAAGACATCCCCAAGATGGCTTTCCGAACCAGGTACGGACACTATGAGTTCCTGGTTATGCCGTTTGGGCTAACCAACGCCCCGACCATCTTTATGGATCTAATGAACAGGATCTTCAGAGAATTCTTGGACCAATTTGTCATCGTGTTCATTGATGATATCTTAGTCTACTCAAGAAGTAGGGAAGAACATGCTCATCATCTTGCCCAAGTCCTACAGGTACTCAGGGAAAAGAAGTTGTATGCGAAGTTGAGCAAGTGTGGATTTTGGCTCGAGCAAACCACCTTCCTAGGTGTTATATCGAAGGAAGGGGTGTCGGTGAACCCTGAAAAGGTTGAAGCAGTACTTGGTTGGGAAAGGCTGACAACAGTTAAGGAAATTCGCAGTTTCCTAGGGATGGCAGGTTATTACCGCCGGTTTGTCGAAGGGTTCTCTAGTCTAGCAGCTCCTCTAACCCGACTCACAAAGAAGAATGCAAAGTTTGAATGGAATGAGAACTGCGAAAGGAGTTTTTCAGAGTTGAAGAAGCGACTGACTACTGCACCAGTGCTGGCTCTACCGAGTGGATCAGGAGGGTACACAGTTTATAGTGATGCCTCCTATCTGGGCCTGGGTTGTGTCCTAATGCAGCATGGAAAGGTTATAGCATATGGGTCTAGACAGCTAAAGAATCATGAGAAGAACTATCCTACCCATGACTTGGAGCTTGCCGCAATCATACACGCCTTGAAAAGCTGGCGCCATTATTTGTATGGAGAGACCTTTCAGATCTACACCAATCATAAGAGTTTGAAGCACATCTTCACTCAGAAGGATCTCAACATGCGTCAGAGAAGGTGGATGGAACTCCTCAAGGACTATGATTGTGACATCCTATACCATCCAGGTAAGGGCAACGTAGTGGCCGATGCCCTCAGCAGGAAAAATGCAGGCACCCTAGCCCATCTGATGGTTTCAGAGTGTAAGTCCATTGGGGCTACACAGCAGGTTCGCCTGCGAGATCTGGAGAGAGTCACATGTTTGGGCCACCTAGCAGTCCAACCCGAGTTAATCTAAAGAATAAAAGAAGCCCAGTCAGTCGACCCCGCCCTAGTAACCCGCAAGAAGGATGCAGAACAGGGAGTGAGCTCAGAATTTCAGATCTCTGCCGACGGATTGATTCGTTTCAAGGATAGAGTGTGTGTCCCAGACGACAGTGAGTTAAAAAGAGACATCATGACAGAGTCCCATAGTTCAAGGTTCGTCATGCATCCAGGAAGTACGAAAATGTACCAAACTATGCGACCTCGGTTCTGGTGGAATGGGATGAAGAGAGATATAGCCGACTTTGTATCTAAGTGCTTGGTATGTCAGCAGGTCAAAGCAGAACATCAACGCCCGGGCGGGTTACTTCAGCCTTTACCGATTCCAGAGTGGAAGTGGGAACACATCACCATGGACTTCGTATCGGGACTACCCAAGGCACGATCGGGACATGATGCTATATGGGTAATTATTGACCGACTCACTAAGTCTTCCCACTTCCTGGCCATCAGAATGACTGATCATTTGGACAAGTTGGCAAGAATGTATATCCGGGAGGTAGTCAGACTGCATGGAGTTCCAGTAACAGTAGTGTCCGACAGGGATCCCAGATTCACTTCTCGGTTTTGGAATAGTTTCCAGCAAGCTATGGGAACAAAGCTGTCTCTTAGTACTGCTTTCCACCCCCAAACCGATGGACAATCAGAGAGGACAATTCGTACGCTGGAGGATATGCTCCGAGCTTGTGTCCTTGACTCCGGGGGCCATTGGGACGACCACCTACCCCTGATAGAGTTTGCTTACAACAACAATTACCAAGCAAGCATCGGCATGGCCCCATACGAGGCGCTATACGGGCATCCGTGCAGGTCACCGATCTGTTGGGAGGAAGTGGGCGATAAAAGATTGTTTGGCCCGGATTTGGTAGAAGAAACCACGTCCAAGATAGTTAAGATCAAGAAGAACATCCAGACAGCTCAAAGTAGGCAGAAGAGTTATGCTGATACCTGGAGGAGAGACCTGGCCTTTGAGAAAGGCGACTGGGTGTTTCTTAAAGTCACCCCCTTCAAGGGAATTAGTAGGTTCGGCAGGAGGGAAAAATTAAACCCCAGATATATTGGACCCTTTGAAATCTTAGACAAGATTGGTACCACTGCCTACAGACTTGCACTGCCTCCTGAGCTCTCCCGGGTTCATAATGTGTTTCACGTATCTATGCTACGTAAGTACAATCCGGACCCTTCTCATGTCTTGGCTCATGAACCGCTTCCACTCCGAGAGGACTTGTCTTATGAAGAAGTACCGATCGGTATCACGGACCGAGAGAGCAGAATACTCCGCAACCGGGAAATATCATTTGTAAAAGTCGTGTGGCAGAACCACACGCCTAGGGAGGCTACTTGGGAACTGGAATAAGAATTTAGGGCCCAATATCCCCATCTGTTCGATCAAGAGCAACGACACAAATTTGGGGACAAAATTTCTTTAAGGGGGGGAGAGTTGTAGAGCCCAGGAAATTGAAGAAGAAGAGGAAAAAAAAAAAAAAAAAAAAAAAAAAAAAAACGCACGCGCCAGGTCAGCAGCAACGTCAGCAGACCCAGTCAGCAGTCCTGGCCAACCAGGACCTGCCACGTGGCAAAATCACATCGACCGGAGACGGGCCACGTTGGCGATCCGCGTGCGCGCGATCGGACGGCCCAGATCAATCGCGCGCACGGACGGTCCAGATTTAATCGCACGGACGGCCCAGATTTAATCAAAAACGGATGGCCCAGATCAAATCAAAATGGACGGCTAAGATCAAAAGGAAAAAGGGTATAAATAGAACCCCCACACTAGACCACAAAACCCTAGCCGCCTGCCCTCGCCGGAGAAGACGAACCAGAGCCAGCCGCCGCCACCCACCGCCGCACCGGGGAGATTTTCGACTGCCGATCGAGGTAAATTTCATACCCCCGACTCGTTTTTCCACGCTGATTTCACCAGTGACCAAATCGGAACCAAAATCCCAGCCAAACAGCCGGAAAACACGGCCGAAAGCCAACGGCGCCGCCGCGCCCCTCCTCGGTTTTTGCCTCCGATGAGGCCCTTCCCGGCCTCCGTTTAATGCAATTTTTATATCACTGTGATCACCATTCTTTTCTCTACAGGTTGGTTGGAGCCGAATCACCAAAACACGAACTTCACCGGAGAGCCGCCGCACCCGAGAGCACCGTCGCCGGTAAGCTTCAGTTTTCCGTAAATTTTCGGCCCCCCGAGGGCAGTAGGGTTGTTTTATCGCAGGAACCAATGCGAGTGTGGCCGAATTCGGCCTGAAACGGCCGAAAACGGCCAACCCGAGGCTAACTGCCGCCGCAAGCGGCGGCGCCGTCGCCGGAGCACGGCGGAGTCGCCGTGCCGGAGTTGCGATATTGGCCGAAAGGGGGCCCTGGGCCTAATTTGAGATTTTTTGGAACACGTGCAAGTACCAGTAGTGCGTTTCAGTTCCCCGGGAAAAAATTCAGGGAAAATTAGGGACAGCCTGTAGGCGCACTGTGAAGCCGTGTAAGGACCCCTCACCCTATTTCCTATCACGGTATTAAAGTTCAATAAATGATAAAACGGTATTTCATGAATCAACGAATGTGTGAAATTGCTTAATGTCGCTAATGGAGCCCGAGTCTAGTGTGTTTGTCGGTTAACTGTTATTTGGCCTATTTTACAGTTTTAAATGCAGCATGAGGTTTGATGTTTTCATTTTATAGTTTCGTGTGCATATTTTACTATTTTACTGATTATGGATTGAATGATTGGGATATTGATACTGTATGTTGTCTGTTCGGCATAAATTATCGTCTTGCTTGTTTGTATGTGTATTGATAATGCTGACTGAGGGAAAAAGAGAATGAAAGATTACGTAAATGGGTAATTGTATAATGTGGTCAGCCTGACTAGATATCCTGGGAGATGGTGGACGGACCGGGTCCGTAGGGAACCCTACCGGGATTGTGGTCTCCCATACCGGACGGGGTATGGAGATCTTATTTGTTTTGGCGCCCATACCGGACGGGGTATGGGGACGGCCCGTTTCACCCTCATACCGGACGGGGTAATGAGGTTTATAGTTTTGGCGCCAATACCGGACGGGGTATGGGGACGGCCCTGGAATATGATTTCAAGTGTTAAGGGTTAACGGGTAGCGGGACCCCTATGGATCCCCATGGATACTAGTGGGCTGGTAAATGAAGAAAATATATTGTGTAACGATTGTATTACGAAAGGCTTGATAAGTATTACGTTATACAGTTTATATATGATTTCATGATGATGATGATGTTATTGTTTTCGTATATTGACTTATGAATTTCACCGAGGTAAGTGAATGGTAAAGGTTTTATTATTGATAAAAGGTTTTGTTGTAAATTATGCTCCATTGGTCTTTTTGTGTTTTCTACCCACCTTTACCTCCGTGACGGTGAAATATCGTGATGTCTTTACTGGGCTAGTGTTGCTCATTCCTTATTTAATCATTTCAGATCAGGAAGACCTTGTTCCCGAGCCAGTTCCGCAGGAGGACGACGAAGGGGACGCCTAAAGACTCCATAGCCATATTTGTAACTTTTACTTTCAAGTTTCTCCTTTAGGTAGTTTGATCTTTTATATTGTGAGCATGTTTTTGGTTTTAGTGTAAGGGATGTTAATCGAATTTTTGACTTCGCTTCCGCATTTGATATTTTTAATATACATTCCATTATGAATTTCCAGGGCTGTTACATTACTAGTGTGATTTGACCCACAACCTAAATAGAAACTATGTAATTTCTTCGTTTACAAATTGAAAATATATACATATATATGAGATTAATTTCTATTGTTGTTGGAAATATATTTATTTTTTTATTTTTGATATCTTTTGTGGTACAGTTTGAGAGAAGGATTGTAGCTAATGCTAGACCTAGATGAAGCAAAAGTTGTTGAATGCTATATGTTTAGTTTCCTTTATGAGCTGAGCTTTAGTTTCTTCTATGAACTAATCCCATAAACTTGGAACTTTGTAACAGAGATTTAGTTTCCTTCATGAGTTGATGCTAAGAACTAAAAACTTACAAGTCTATAGTAATGCAAAAATATGTAATGAATAAAAATATGAGTTTGCAAGAAATATCTTATCATCACTTTCTAATCACTCTCTCAAACAATGCTTTACATACAAGTTGAATTTTTTCAACTAATCTGGAATCAACCTAGGAAATGTATTGAAAAGTTTTTTTATCAAGCATTAATTTAGATGGCAAGGTGATGATTTATGAGATAGAAAAATACCATAACCAATACAAAATGATTTACAAGATGCAGAAAATATCATAATCAAACAATAGAATTAAAATAATGTAAGGTATTTTTGATTTATAGTGAACTCTTTAAAAGAATGTCTTTTACTCCTATAATACTATGTATATGATATAAAGTCTGTAAATAGAAAGCAACTTATTTAATCTCCAATCCAAGAAGATGTTTCGAGCTAATACTAATCCTAAATCAACATATCATTTTTACATTAAAATCCTATGATACCCGAATCACTGCTCAAAAGCTTTAACCTCCAAATAAAATGAAAAATAAACCATTGTTATCATCACCATTATACATTTAAGTTGTTTAGATAGGTAAGTTGAGCCATAAATTAAAGTTACCTATCCTTGTGTGAAAGCAGCTTCAGAATCTTATATTATATACGTCTGTTGGGAGTTCTTTTGACCATGCTTTCTCTTGGGGTTAGCACTTATCATGCAAGAGAAGGCATTGAGAAGCTAAGAATCATCTTTAGTTATTAGAATTTTTGCTGCACTTGGGTCTGGAAGTAGAAGCTTAGCCACAAGGTATCCAAGAATTGATCATGTTTGGAATAACCGTACTTGTTTCCCGATGAACCTTTCTATTTTCATGTCATAGTATTCAAGCCACATGTCTCTTGATATGTGTATTTCAGTAACTTCAACAGCTCTTGTAGTGATTTTTGGTCTTTTCATCTTTATGGCTGCAACAGTAAGCTATAAAAGTTCATTTTTAAAATCTTAAGTCGCACTGCCTATTGTAGACTGATTCAACATTGACAGTTGGATATTTGACTTAGTTTTCGATTTATCTCCTAAAATTTATGATGTTTTGTTAGTAGTGATAGAATTTGAGTTAGTGGCAGATTGCTCTACCATTTCTTTTTATTTTTAGTTCAGTTGTAAAGCCTATTTAAAAGGCATTTCTGGTTGCTGAATATATCCCACTGCATCTAAAATTCCAATAGCAATTCATACCCATAAAATGTTTTAATTAATACTTTTATTTTTCTACTACATTCATTTCTTGTCTGCTATATTTTTCTTTGCTGCCGCAGTAAATTTGCCGCAAGTTTGAGTTTAACAAAGCTCTCTTCTTCAACAATAGTGGTATCAGAGCAAAGTATGGTTGCAATTGAGCGTGCATCTCATGGTGACAAATGGCAATGTCGTGAGTATTTCTCAACCATTAATTCCTATCTTTTCATGGTGAAAACTACGAATTTTGGAGCATTAAAATGAAGACATTATTCAAGTCTCAAGATTTATGGGAATTGGTTGAGAATGGGTATCCTAATTCGGATGAAGAAGGCAGGTTAAGAGAAAATAAAAAAGGGATTCCAAAGCACTATTTTTCATCCAGCAAGCAGTGCATGAATATATTTTTTCTAAAGTTTCAACTTTAAATACAACCAAAGAAGCATGGACGACTTTGCAAACAACATACAAAGGCTCATCGAAGATAATTATGGTAAAACTTCAATTTCTCCGTCGTGACTTTGAAATGTTGTAAATGAAAATTAGAGAATCCATACATGAATTTCTTTTACGAGTTGCAACGGTTGTTAATTAAATGATATCTTACAAGGAAGAGATTTCTGATCAAACAACTATTGCAAAAGTGTTAAGGTGTTTAACTCTAAGTTTTGATCACATTGTTGTAGCCATTGAGAAGTCTAAGGACTTAGCTACTTACTCATTTGACGAGCTGATGGGTTCTTTGTAATCCCATTGGCAAAGATTGAATCAGGTGAATGAAAAGACTAAAGAGAAGGCTTTTCAAGTGATGGGGGAGTCTCCCAAATAACAAGATGATTCAAAGAAGGCACAAGTAGAGGATGTGGTAGAGGAGGTTATCGAGGCAGCGGTAATTAAGGTAAAGGCAGAATTGCTGGACAAGATGAACAAAGGGAGATGATTGGAAAATAAAAAAATTACAAAAGTAATATTTAGTGTTATTATTGCAAACGATACGAGGATGTAAAGGTAGACTGCTAGAAAGAGAAAATCAAGCAAATTATGTTGAAGATGAGGAGGAGATTAAGCTATTTATGGCCTATCAAGATGGTACTAAAGCTTCAAGTGGCATATGATTTTTGGATAGTGGTTGCTTCAACCATATGACCGGGATCAAATCTTTATTCAATGAGCTGGATGGGTCATGTAAGGTGAAAGTAAGACTTGGTGATGATGGCAAAGGCATGGTGGCATTAAACAATGGTCATGGTAACACAAAACTCCTTCACAATGTCTATTTTATTCCTACTTTATCACAAAATCTATTGAGCATTGGGCAGCTTATGGCTAGTGGGTATTCTATAATGTTTGATGATGTTTCTTGTGTGATTAGAGATAAAACATTTGATCGAATTATTGTTGATGTTTAAATGGAACTTAATAAGCTTTTCCAACTTGAGGTTTTTAGTGTTAAAAACCATGCTCTTATTGTCAAAGAAAATAAAGAGTCAAAATTGTGGCATCTACGATATGGACATTTGAATGTAAAAGGTCTACAATTATTGAGATAAAAGGAAATGGTGTTCGGGCTACCTAAAATTGAGTCCTTAAATTTTTACGAATGGTGCATTTATGGGAAATAATGTAAAAAACCATTTGCTATAGGAAAGTCTAGAAGCGCATATGAGTGTGTTGAACTTGTACATACTGATTTGTGTGGCCCTATGAAAGCACAATCTTTTAGTGGAAGTCAATATTTTTTGTTGTTTATAGATTATTACAGCCGTATGAGTTAAGTCTACTTTCTCTAATTCAACTCTGAAACGTTTGAGATCTTTAAGAAGTTCAAGGCACTCCTTGAGAAATAAAGTGGAAGAAGCATAAAGGCATTGCATACTGATAGAGGAGGGGAGTTTCTATCTAACGAATTTAATCAATTTTGTGAAGAACAAGGTTTGCACAGAGAATTGACAACACCACATACACTAGAACAAAACAAAGTGGATGAACGTAAAAACTTAACAGTTGTTGAAATGGCAAAAAGGTTGCGAAAAGATAAGGGGCTGAAAATGTTGTTGTTGCTATCTATCTATTGAATTTATCTCCTACAAGGGCTGTTCTCAACCAAACACCATATGAAGCTTTGAGTGGTAGGAGACCTTAGGTAAGCCACTTAAAAATCTTTGGTTGTATGGCCTATTCCTTGATAGATTCACAGAATCACAGCAAACTTGATGAAAAATCTGTGAAATGAATCTTTGTTGGTTATTTCTCTCAATATAAAGCATATAGGCTCTATAACTCTTTGAGTGGAAAGATAATTGATATAATTGAATTTTATAGATATTTTTCTATTTTATTTGAGTTAATTTTGATCGATTTTTGCCAGATATGCTGTTGGATTGTCTCTAGCACTTTTCAAGAATTATTTTAGAACTTGAAAGCAAATTAGAATGGGTTGGAACAAGATTTGGACAAAAAAGGGTTGAAACATGAAGATGTGGGAGAGATGGCCATAGCACACAACTATGTGTTATGGAGCCAACATTTTTATTTCTTAGGAGGAGTGAGACATGGCCATGTTCCTGAAAGACACGACCGTGTGCCCTATACTGGGTTAACACAGCCATGTGTTAAGAAGGCAGCGTTTCTATTTTGTTCCACAAAAGAGACACAGCTGTGCGCCTAGGAGACACGGTCATGTCATGTTTAAAAGCTAAAAATTGACATAATTTTGAGGAAGACACAGCTGTATGTAAATTCGACATTGTCGTGGGACGTGCCAGATTAGAAAATTAGGTTTTGAACGATATAAAAAAGAGAGGATCTAAAAAAGAAAAGGGGAGACTAGAGGAGGAGAGGAGGGAAGACAGCTGCAGACATCAAGAACTTATTTTTGTCGGTCATTCTTTTCACGTTTCTTTTAGATTTCATTCTTATAATTTTCATTAAGATGTGTAACTAAACTCTTCTGTTGGGATCTTTGATGAAACCCTAAGGGATACTTTGTGATTTTCTTTTTCAATCTATGAAAAGCTTTTTCCCCAATCCCTATGTGTTATCTTGTGGCTTAATGCATAAATAAATTGATCACCTATTTATTGATTTATGATGAATGATTGGATTGAGAGATTGATTGTTTATTAGAATAGAAAGTTAGCACAATAAATTGAATGTAGAGATATTAGGTATGATCTATATATTTGATGATTGAATGTTAATCCACTTATTCATACTAATCCATAGAGATATGTGTGTTATAATGAAGTAGGGAAGGTAATTGATCTTTAGAAAGAGATTACTACATGATTGAATGAAATTGGAAAAAAGTTCTGGTTGTAGATTGAATTAAGGAAATTCATAGTTGAACTTAGGGTGGATTCTAAGATCTTGACTATTATTATATCTTGATTGTTAATTGAGAAGAGATTACTACATGATTGAACGAAATTGGGGGAAGTTCTAGTTGTAGATTGAATTTAGGAAATTCATAGTTGAACTTAGGGTGGATTCTAAGATCTTGACCGTTATTATATCTTGATTGCTAATTAATCTTAGTTCATTGTTTTTTTTTGTTGTTGTTAAGTTTTAGTTTATACTCATTCTCTTAGCCATTGGCCAAATAATATCAATTAGTTGTGATTCTAATAATTGTTATAATAGTCCTTATTGCTATAGTATGTGTTCGAACTAGTGCACTTGCTAGGTGAGTTCACATAACAACAAAGTTTTGGCTCTGTTGCTGGGGACTAATACTAGCAATATTAAAGTTGACTAATTTTTATTAATTTGGTACTTTTACCTTATTTTTTTTGTTTTGCTAGTTATTTACAAGGGGTTCTGTAGTGCATGACAAGAAGAAACAAAGAACCATTGATTTTTCATACATAAATCGAGAGGACTCGCCACAGACTGAGAGCACAAGCAAAAAGTAGACTTCTCCCATCTCGTGTCAGAAATTTGTTGAGAAGAGGAACAACAACAATGGTTGATGAACCAGAAGGGTGAAGAGAGTGCACAATGATGGATTATGTTATTCTATCTCTTACTGGAATTGAACCAAGTGTCACATGGTCAGCTGTAGCAGCTAACAACTTTGAGATTAAGCCAGCCATCATCTAGATGATTCAGTAAAGTGTACAATTTTTTGGGTTCCCAGCTGAAGATCCAAATGAGGACATTGCCAATTTTCTAGAAATCTGTGATACTTTCAAGCATAATGGAATGAGTAATGATGCAATTAGATTGAGACTTTTCCTTTTCTCATTGAAGGATAGATCTAAGGCTTGGTTGAATTCGTTACCAGCTGGTTCCATCACTACTTAGGAGGATATGGCTCTACCTTTTTGAGCCAAGTACTTTCCACCTTCAAAGACAGGTAGGTTGAGGAATGAAATCACCACTTTCGCATAAATAGATGGAGAATTTTTGTATGAGTCTTGGGATCGCTATAGGGATTTGCTAAGGAGAGTTCCTCACCATGGTCTACCTATGCTGCTGCAAGTACAGACATTCTATAATGGTCTCACAACCAATATCAAGATAATGATTGACATAGTAGCTTGAGGAACACTGAACAATAAGACACCTGAGGCTGCCTACAAGTTGATTGAGAAGATGGTAAACAATAGTTACTAATGGGAGAAGGAGAGATCTTCATCAAGAAATAATTACGGCTTGCATAGTGTTGACAACTATACAGCTCTATCTGCACAAATTGAGGCCTTAACTAAGAAGATAGACAGCATGAATAGGTGACAGCACAAGCAGTGCAAGTTCAGAATTATGAAGTTCAACAAGGGAATCCTTATTCTAATACTTATAATCCTGGATGGAGGAATCACCCTAATTTTCCATGGGGTAACCAAAATAATCAAACAAAAGCTTCCCCGCTAGCTCTGCCCCCATTGAATGAAGGCCATACATAGAGGATATGCTCGCCAAATTCATGATAGCAACGAACACTAGGCTACAAAGTAATGAATCCTCCATCAAGAGTCTAGAGAACCAAATTGGGCATTTGGTAAAGTTGATTTTTGAGTGTGCTCAAGGAACTTTGCCAAGCAACACAGAGACCAACCCAAGAGAGTATGTGAATGCTATAACATTGAGGAGTGGAAAATAGTTAGTAGAGTTAGAACCAAGGAAGATAACACAAGTAGATGAGAGCAACCCAAACAAAGAAGAAGAAAAAAAAAAAAGAAATCAAGAGAAGGAGCTACCCAATCGAGGAAGAGAACACTCTAACATTGCATATCTAGGGAGATTGAAGCAACAGTAAAAAAATGAGCAATTTGGTAAGTTTTTGGATATTTTTAAACAACTGCATATTAACATTCCTTTGGTTGAAGGTTTAAAACAGATGCCTAGCTATATAAAGTTCCTAAAGGAGATTCTCTCAAATAATAGAAAGTTGGAAGACGTGGCCATGGTGATGCTTAATGAAGAATGTTTAGCTATTTTATAAAACAAGATGCCACAAAAGTTGAAGGATCCAGGTAAGTTTACTATTCCATGTAACTTAAGTGATCTTTCAATTGAGAAAGCATTATGTGATTTAGGAGCTAGTATCAATTTGATGCCATATGATGCTTACAAGAAGGTAGGGTTGAAAGAACTTAAGCCTACTGAGATTACTTTACAATTAGCCGATACATCTATTAAAATTCCAGTTGAAATAATAGAAAATGTGCTAGTTAAGGTTGATAAGTTTATATTTCCAATAGACTTTGTGATCTTAGATGTGGAAGAGGACTTTAAGATACCAATGATACTAGGAAGATCATTTCTAGCAACTATTAAAGCTTTAATTGATGTTTATTATGGTAAATTGACTCTTAGAGTATTTGATGTGAAAATTATTTTTTATATGTCTGAATCCATGAAATATGCACATACTTCAGATGATACTTGTTTCATAATGGATACACTTAATTCTGTCGTGCAAGGTGTTTCTCAAGAAAATTAACTTAAAAATGCATTAAAACAAGGTATCATGAATGGAGAAAAGAGTAACATGAAGAATGAAAGAGTCAAGAGCAAATAGATTTGATAGAAGTGAGACCTCAGTTTAATGCACAAAAGAACTTCAGATTTGAGGAGATTAGTAACTCTAGTGAAGATAAAGATAAGCCATCAACTAAAAAACCACCAGACAAGTTAAAATCAAGGTGGTCGGGACCCATGGATAGGGGTGGTCCTAACTCTCTCCAGGCTGATGTAGGAGCATGCCCTAATTCAAGTTTTATCTTGGAGGAGAGATTAGAGCAGCTAAATAGGGGGCAATAAAGAATTGAAGAACGCCGAAGGTGAACTGAGCATTATATGATGGCGTTCTTTCAGCATATAGGATTCCAGCTCCCACCCTACCCACCATCAGACAGTTAGTCTCACTTTTGTTTTTATTTTATTTTATTTTATTTTTTATTTTCATTTTCTTTATGTTTTTATTTTTTCAGTTTATCTTTACCTATTATATCTTTTAGTTCCCTTCTCTCCTTTACCACTAACTTGCTTGCTTAGTTCGCCTTTAGTGTTGTCAGTATGTTTTTAGGTCCTTTTTTTTTTTTGCAAACTTCACTGAGGCTGCAGTGGATGCTACTCCATCAAAATTTTTTTTTTTACTTTACGAACTATGGGGACATAGTCGAAATTAAGTGTGGGGGAGTGGTATTCTAATTATATATTTGTTGTTATTCTCTAAATCTTAATTAAATCTTAATAAAGTTCTATGGTTTGATCTTGATATGTTCTGTTGTGTCATGACTACCTATGATGATAATTACGACATTAAATCTATATATAATGGGATAAGATTGTTTGTGGAAACAATTTAGCAATGGAAGTATTTGACCTTATTTAGTTCATTCAAGTTTTAAGAGTTTAGGATCTTCTACATCCTTTGAGTCGTGAAATTCGTTCTTTTGTCTAAATTGAATAATTCCTTACAAAAGAAACATATTTTGGTATAAAATTACATATGTATGCAATAAAAATAGTAATAATAATAAAATACTCCACTGATCACTCAATTTTACACCACTAAGGGGTGTAGCTTAGCGGTTCGGCACCATGCTAGCTTAACCAAAGGTCTCTAATTTGAGCCCTGGGAATGCAGCTGCTTTAATAGGGAGAGCTTACTCCTTAGTGGACCAATTGGCTCAAAGAATAAAATGGTGATTATGAGTAAACCTAGTAAAAAACAAAAAATTACTTTGCTGATCACACAATTTTACACCACCAACGGGCGTAGTTTAGCGGTTCAAATGCAAATCATTCTACAATATCGATATTTATACATGATCGGTGAAATGATAAGAGAAAAATAGATAAGATGTTAAGCATTAAACCTCTTGTTCTATCGAGTCGATCATGTTGAGGAGCTGTGTGCTTCGATCCATCTTATCTGAAACAATTGGAGAAGAGAAAAATTGTTTTGCCGAGAGGAGGGAGATTGTTTCTCTTTTCCAATCAGCAGTGCTCCCCAAACGGGGTGGAGAGTTATAATGAGTTTAGTTTTTATAATAGATTGCCAATAATCAAGGTCATTTCTAGTGATTAAATATTTACATTATCAATATTGTATGCATTAATGACTTGCATATTTTTGAATTTTATGTTCTGAATTTTGATTAATCTTGCCAATAGTTTTATATTTTTTAAAAAAGAAAACAAGAGTTTAATTTAATCGATTTTAATATTGTATAAACAATAAAGATGGATTTTCTCCAAATAAATTACTTCAACTGATAAAAGACATTATATTGGCACCTTTGAGAACAATTAATTGCTGCTAAAAATTAGATAATAGACAATAGAATTTTACCAGGGAATTTATATTGTCATAAAAAGTCAAAATGTTGCAACATAAATTTGCGGCAAATAAAGAAAGCCACGTATCTATTTCATGCACAACCTGTCCATTTCTTTATTTGAAAAAAAAATAATTTAACTTTTATATTGACAAAAAGAAGTACAAAAGAAACCGAAATAAAATAGTTTATTTTTATGTTCTAAAATCTAAAAAAAATTCAATCTCCTCTATTGCAAGACATTAAAACTTCTCTCTCTTTGTTAGTTGCATCTCATTGCAGTCATCACCCATCATCTCTCGTTATTCATTGAAGTATCAGTTTTCTTGATCAGTCATTAAATATTATATTTTAAACAGTAAATATACATTACTTGATTCACTCATTTGTACTAGATTAAATTATTTATTGAAGTTAAACCATAATTTATTATTTGACTGAACTATAAATTTAGTCGTATTTCTTTCTAGTACTATGTAAGTCAGCAAATAATGAAAGTCAGCACAATAACATCCAATGCAACATTTACTTTTTCCTTTTTAAAAAACACATGGATAAAAACCATTCTGCTTAAGCAAGTGAACAAAAAACTAAGACTCGTGAACAACTATATATCTTTTAGAAGTCCTTACTATATCTTTGGCTATGTTATATACTATCTGATTACACATTTACATCCAATTAAGAATAAGAGAAACAAAATGTGGAATGAAAGTTACTTTTAAATGCAACTAAAAATTAGACAATAGACAACACAATTTTAGTAGCTGATAGATTTCTCACTAAAAGTCAAAATGCCACTAACTCAATATACAGCAAATAAAGGAAGAAACTTGTCCATTTCATGCACAACCTATCCATTTCTTTAATTGGAAAAAAAAAAAATTATTTAACTTTTATATCAGCAAAAAGAAATACATAAAAAGCTGGAAATAAAATAGTTCATCTTTATGTACTCAAACCAAAAGAAATTTTAATCTCCTCTATTATAAGACATTAAAGCTTCTATCTATGAATTAGTTGCATCTCACTGCAATCGCCATTAATCACCTCTCATTATTTATTAAAGCATCAATTCCCTTGATCAATCATCAAATATTATGTTTTAAACAGTAAATATACGTCATTTTATTTATTCATTTGTATGAGATTAAATAATTCATTCAAGTTAAGTTCTACTTTATTATTTAATTGACCTACAAAATTAGTCGTATTTCTTTCTAGTACCGTATTAGTTTATACAATGTAAGTCAATACAATAACATCCATTACAACATTTACTTTTTTTAAAGAAAAAATCATCATCCATTAATAATAAAAACCATTTTGCTCAAGTAAGTCAACAAAAAAGTTAGGCTTATAAATAAATATATATCTTTCAAAAATCCTTACTACATCTTTAGCTAAGTTATGTACTATTCGATTAAACTTTTAAATCTAACTAAGAAGGAAAGAAACAAAATACAAAATGAAAGCTTAAACATCCTCAAGTAACAACCCAAACTTTTGAAAAATATTCATCAAGTATAAAATCTGTACCTGGTTCCTTTAAAAATGGCCCTATTATAGTTAAAAATTAGACAATAGACAATATAATTTTTAGCTGTTGATTTAGACTATCACAAAAGTTGAAATGTTGCTAGGTAATATATGACAAATAGAGGAATTCATGTGTCTATTTCGTATCCACCCTATCTATTTCTTTACTTGAAAAAAAAAAGTTGTTTAACTTTTATATCAACGAAAAGGAGTACCAAAAAAAAAAATTAAAAATAAAATAGTTCATCTTTGTCTTAAAACCTAAAGAAAATGTGATCTACTTTGTTGCAAGATACCAAAGCTTTTATTTTTGTGTTGGTTGCATTTCATTGTAGTCACCATCAATTGCCTCTCATTATTCTCTGAAGTGTTAATTCTCATAATTGGTCGTTAAATACTATATTTTAAATAATAAATATACATCATTCGATTCACTTATTTATTATAATATTAAATAATTCATTCAAATTAGGTTCTATTTTATTATTTGATAGAATTATAAATTTAATAGTATCTATTTTTAATACTGAATCAACTTATACAATAGCACCTAATATAACATTATTCTTTTAAGATAAAATCATTATTCATTAACAATAAAAATCATCATGCTCAAGTAAATGACCGAAACCATCATGCTCAAGTAGGTGAAGCAAAAACTGAGGAGGTTCATGAACAATTATCTATCTTTTAGAAGTCCTTACTCATATCCAGCTAAGCTATGTATTATTCTTATTATACTTTTGAATCCAACTAAGAAAGGAAACAAAATGCAAAATGAAAGCTTAAACATCCTCAAGTATAAACCTAAACTCAGAGAAATATTCATGAAGTATAAAATTTATACTTCGTACAAAATTTACCATATAACTAAGTAAAACAAAATCTATACTAAATTAAATTTTAGGACAAAAAATTTGTATCTTAGTACAACATAACATTAAGAAAAAAAAAAGACTAAAACCTTAAGATTTAGATGTAACACTGTAGTTTTAGAGCTTTATTAAGACATAATACATGCTCAAAATCTCATAGTTATCTTAAGATAGGTCTAGAACACAAGAACAATTTTAAAACCCTACACAACCTTTTGGAAAATTTATCTTGTAACCTTATAGGTATCTTAAAATAGCTCTAGAAGCCAAAAGTTTCCTTATCCTTAACTACCCTTGAACCTTAACATTGTTTATCCCAAATTCTATAAGCAGTAATGAAGCACTACATAAGGACCAATGAGTTGTCCTGCTTGATATTATCAGGACCTTGATGCAATAAATTTCGGTTTTATCCAAGTAATACCTTAAAAGAGTATTACTACCTCTTATACAACATATTATAGAAATTAATATTACTTTTAGACAGTTAAGTAAAGACATTAATTAAGAACAATTGAAAATGTTATATCATTTGTTAGACAAAATGGTCCAATAAATCCTTAATTATATATTTTTATAAATATTGAACCTTTCAACATGAATTTCATTAAAATTTCTTGCTCCAATGTATAGATTAATTAAATCTCACTTCTCTTTAGATATTAAAATTTGATATATATAAAAAAAACATATATCATGTAAATTAAAGAATAAATGTCTTGCTTCCTAGTAACACTGTAATGGCCCCGAAATTTTAAATGAAGATGTATGTATTAAAAATCTCAAATGCGGAAGCGTAATAAAAATTTTGATTAACATCCCTTACACAATAACCAAAAACATACTCAAAACATGAAAGAATAAGCTAATTAAAAGAGATACTCGAAATAAAAACTATAAATAGAGCTATAAAATCCTTAGGCGTTTAACTCGCCATCTTCCTACGGAACGGGCTCGGGAACCACGTCTTCCTGATCTGAAATGGTTAAGTAAGGAATGAGCTACACTAACCCAGTAAAGACATCACACTATCTCACTGCCATAGGAGTAAAGGTTGGTAGAAAACAAAAACAACTAATGGAGCATAATTTATAACAAACTCATTTATTAACATAAAAACCTTTACTGTCCACTTACCTCGGTGAGATTCATAAAAATAACCTATGAAAATAATAACATGATAATCATCATAAAATCATATACACTTTGTAACAGGACACATGTCCTACTTTGTAACCGGTATGAGGGTGAAACAGCCGTCCCCATACCCCGTCCGGTATGGGCACCAAAACACATAAGGTCTCCATACCCCGTCCAGTATGAGAGACCACGTTCCCGGTAGGGTTCCCTACAGACCCGGTCCGTCCACCATCTCCGAGGATATCTAGTCAGGCTGTCCACATTATCCACTCATCAATTCACATAACCTTTTTGCCCTTTTTCTTGGTCTCAATCATTCAATCATACACAAACATGTAAACTAGTGATTGACACCAAATAAGACAACACAGTATCGGGTTCACCGTAATACCAACTATAATAAAAGAAACCATGATTCATGCATACGAGACCATAAAATAATTACATCAAATATCATACTGTATTTAATACTGAAAAATAGATCAAACAACAACTGACCAATAATGTATCAGATTCAGGCTCCATTGGCAATCTTAATCAATTATACATCTATAATTATAGTCACAAAATACCGTTTAAGTATTTATTAAGCTTTAATACCGTGATAGGAAATAGGGTGAGGGGTCCTTACTTGTTTTGGGGTCTGAAATCGGCTCTACGGTGCGCCTACGGGCTGTCTCTAAATTCCCTAAATTTTTTTTCCAGGAAACTGAAATGCACTACCGGTACCTGCACATGTTCCAAAAAATCCCAAATCAGACCTAGGGCTCCTTTCGGCCAATATCAGAATTCTGGCACGGCGGCTCCGCCGTGCTCCGGTGACGGCACCGCCGCCTGCAGTTTTTTGGCCGTTTTCGGCCGAATTCGGCTAAACTTGCATTGGTCCCTGTGATAAAACAACCCTAGGACCCTTGGTGGGCCAAAAAATCGTGAAAAACTGAGACTTACCGGCGATGGTGATCTCGGGTGCAGCGGCTTCTCCAGCGTGAGTCACATTTTGATGTTTTGCTCCGGTCAACCTGTAGAGAAAAGAACGGTGATCATAGTGGTATAAAAATTGCATCGAACGGAGACCGGAAAGGGCCTCATCGGAGGCAAAAACAGAGGGAAGTCGTGGCGGCACTACTGGACTTCAGCGGGGTTTTTCGGCCGATTGGCTGGTGGTTTGGCTCTGGTTTGGCTGTAGGCGGATTCAGCATCAAAAAATAAGCCAGGGAGAGAAAATTTACCTCGATTGGCGATCGAAAAATTCTCCGGTGCAGTGGCGAGTGGCAGTGGCCGGCTCTTCTGGCGTTTGGTTCTTATTCTCCAGCGAGGCACTCACGGCTAGGGTTTTGTGGTCGGATGTGGGTGGGGTTATTTATACCCTTCACCTTTTAATCTCAACTGTCCATCTAGATTAAATCTGGACCGTCCGATCACGATTTATTTGGGATTAAATCTGGGCCGTCCATGGCGATGTGATTTGCGCCGTCTGTGCCTGATTGAATATGGGCCGTCTGTACCCGTGAGATCTGGACCATCCGTGCGCACATTTGATCTGGGCTATCCGTGCGCGCGGGAACGGATCAGGATAGTCCGATCGCGCGCATGCGGATCGCCCACGTGGCCCATCCCGTGTCAGTATTTTCTTGCCACGCGGCGTGTCCTGGTTGGCTGGGGTTGCTGACCGAGCTGCTGACGTGGCTGCTGACGTGGAATAACTTTTTTAAATTGCGTTTTGACCTCCGATTTCTGATTTTCTTTTCAAAAATACCCCCAGAATCCAAATTTTCACCCCTTTTTCCCAAAATCAATTTCAATTAAATCCAAAAAATAATTTTACCTTATGTTATCATTATTATTATTTTTATTTTCATTAAATTAAATTAAATTAAAATCTTATAAATTAAATATATAAAAAATTAAACTAAAATTCAAATACAAAAAATAAAAATAATAATTTGGGTGTTACAACTCTCCCTCCCTTAAAGAAATTTTGTCCCCCAAATTTGCTTCTTACTCTTGGTCGAACAAATGCGGATTTTGGGCTCTAAAATCTGATTCTAGCTCCCAGGTAGCCTCCCTGAGCATGTGGTTCTGCCACACGACCTTTACAAATGATATTTTCCGGTTGCGGAGTATTCTGCTCTTTTGGTCCGTGATGCTGACTAGTACTTCTTCGTAAGATAAGTCCTCTTAGAGTGGAAGTGGTTCATGAGCCAAGACATGAGAGGGGTCCGGGTTGTACTTACGTAGCATGGATACGTGGAACACATTGTGGACTCTGGAGAGCTCTGGAGGCAGTGCTAGTCTGTAGGCAGCAGTACCAATCCTGTCTAAGATTTTAAAAGGTCCAATAAATCGGGGATTTTATTTTTCCCTCCTGCCGAACCTACTAATTCTCTTGAAATGAGTGACCTTAAGAAACACCTGGTTGCCTTTCTCAAATGCTAGGTCTCTCCACCGAGTATCTGCATAACTCTTCTGCCTACTCTGAACTGTCTGAATATTCTTTCTGATTTTAACTATTTTGGACGTGGTCTCCTCTACCAACTCCGGGCCGAACAATCTTCTATCGCCCACTTCCTCCCAACAAATCGGTGATCTGCACGGGCGCCCATATAACGCCTCATATGGAGCCATGCCGATACTTGCTTAGTAGCTGTTGTTGTAGGCAAACTCTATCAGGGGTAGATGGTCGTCCCAATGGCCCCCAGACTCAAGGAAACAAGCTCGGAGCATATCCTCAAGTGTAAGAATTGTCCTTTCTGATTGTCCATCAGTTTGGGGATGGAAGGCAGTACTAAGAGACAGTTT
This sequence comes from Carica papaya, assembly GCF_054855325.1. Lineage (NCBI taxonomy): Eukaryota > Viridiplantae > Streptophyta > Magnoliopsida > Brassicales > Caricaceae > Carica > Carica papaya. The sequence goes on from NC_142317.1 coordinate 19,827,825, forward strand.
TCTTCCCATAGCTTGCTGAAAGCTACTCCAAAACCGAGAAGTGAACCTAGGATCCCTGTTGGATACTACTATCACTGGAACTCCATGCAATCTGACTATCTCTCGGATATACATCCTTGCCAACTTGTCCAAGGAATCGGTCATCCTGATGGCTAGAAAGTGGGAAGACTTGGTAAGTCGGTCAACAATTACCCATATGGCATCATGTCCTGAACGTGCCTTGGGTAGCCCCGATACGAAGTCCATGGTGATATGTTCCCACTTCCACTCAGGGATCGGTAAAAACTGAAGTAACCCACCTGGGCGCTGATGCTCTGCCTTGACCTGCTGACATACCAAGCATTTAGATACAAAGTCGGCTATGTCTCTCTTCATCCCATTCCACCAAAACTGGGGTCGCATGCTTTGGTACATTTTGGTGCTTCCTAGATGCATGGCAAACTTCGAGTTATGGGACTCCGTCATGATATCTCTTTTTAACTCACTATCATCTGGGATACACACCCTGTCTTGGAAACAAAGTAATCCATCGGCAGAGATTCAGAATTCTGAGCTCACTCCCTGTTCTGCATCCTTCTTGCGGGCTACCAAGGCGGGGTCGACTGACTGAGCTTCCCTTATTCTCTGGATTAACTCAGGCTGAACTATTAGACGACCCAAACATGTGACTCTCTTCAGATCCTGAAGTCGAACCTATTGCGTGGTCCTAATTGGCCTATATTCTGAAACCATCAAATGGGGTAAGATACCTGCACTTTTCTTACTGAGTGCATCTGCTACCACGTTGCCCTTACCCGAATGGTATAAGATATCACAATCATAGTCCTTAAGGAGTTCTATCCACCTTCTCTAACGCATGTTAAGATCCTTCTGAGTGAATATGTGTTTCAAACTCTTATGATCGGTATAGATCTGAAAGGTCTCTCCGTGCAAATAATGGCGCCATGTTTTCAAGGCGTGTATGATTGCGGCAAGCTCTAAGTCATGGGTGGGATAGTTCTTCTCATGATTCTTTAACTGTCTGGACCCATATGCTATAACCTTTCCATGCTGCATCAGAACACAACCCAGGCCTAGATAGGAGGCATCACTATAAATTGTATATTCTCCCGATCCACTCGGTAAAGCCAGCACGGGTGTAGTAATCAGCCGCTTCTTTAATTCTAAAAAACTTCTTTCGCAGTTCTCATTCCACTCAAACTTGGCATTCTTCTTTGTGAGTCGGGTTAGAGGAGCTGCTAGACTAGAGAATCCTTCAACGAACCTGCGGTAATAACCTGCCATCCCCAGGAAGCTATGGATTTCCTTAACTGATGTCAGCTTCTCTCAACTAAGTACCGCTTCAACATTTTCAGGATTCACTGATACCCCTTCCTTCCATATGATGTGTCTTAGGAAGGCGGTCTGCTCAAGCCAGAATCCACACTTACTCAACTTTGCATATAACTTCTTGTTTCTGAGGACCTGCAAAACTTAGGCAAGATGGTGAACATGTTCTTCTCTGCTTTTTGAGTAGACTAAGATGTCATCCATGAACACGATAACAAATTGATCCAAGAACTCTCTGAAGACCCTGTTCATCAGATCCATAAAGATTGCAGAGGCATTGGTTAGCCCAAATGGCATGACCAGGAACTCATAGTGTCCGTACCTGGTTCGGAAGGCCTTCTTGGGGATGTCTTCTGTTCTTATCTTCACCTGATGATAACCTGATCGTAGGTCTATTTTAGAGAAGACCTGTGCACCCTGCAGCTGATCGAAGAGGTCATCAATCTGGGGAAGGGGATACTTGTTCTTGATCGTGACCTTGTTCAATCCTCTGTAATAAATGCCTTGAGAATTCCTCACATTTCAATGCCATTTGACAAGAGCAAAGGTTGCAATTAATATCAATTAATTATTTGTTTAAAAATAAAAATTTGGTTATCTATTAATTAAGTGATATGCATCAATCATAACATAAATCAAATAACCTCCAAGTAAGAATACATACAAAAATATAGTTTGATTCCAGATTAGTCAAGTGATATACACTAGTTATAATACAATATAAATAACTTTTACATGATGACACACATAAAAATACAATCTGGCTTGAACTTATAATCTCTTTTAAAAGAAGAAACACATCAACTATTAAATTAATTATTTAATTAATTAAGTATACACATATATAGTTAATTAAATTAATAATTATTTATCTACAGGATAGATATCTAAGTACTTTTATTCTTACCTATAAGAGTATGAGTTAAAATTAGACTATATATGTGACATCCCGAGTGCTAATCAAGGCAAATGGGTGTAAGACACAGAAACAGAAGAACGAGTGCATGATAAAAGTTTAAGCAGCAAAACCAATTAATATGAATGTCTTATAAATATTTATGAGTTCTAATTACATACATATAATTGAGGCTAGAAGTGGCTACAATTACAAAATCAAAACACAAAGAAGGCCACTTCTTTCACTATATTATTGGACTCATCAGAGTGCGAGAACAATCATGCACTCAAGTTTTCTGGATCCTCATAAACTTCCAAGGGTAGGTCAGCTTGCAATTCCTCATTTTCTTCCTCATCTGGGGGCATGAAAAAAATTAGTTCCATATACTCAGTAAGGAAAATAATATTTAAATAATATTATAAGGTTTCAAAAGAGAATTATTTTAACAAATATACTTACCGTTTGGCTACTTCGTAAACCTATCTTATATTATGAAAATAATTTATTTATTAAGAAATAGTGCGTTAATATAATCAAACAAATATACATCATTCCAGATAATAGAGAAAATCAAATAAATCATGAAATACTCAAATTTTCATGTCATGCTTCGCAAAGTCATTACTACTTCCATATTTGAAAGTAGATGTAGATTTTAAACTCCTCTTGTGGAATAATTAGTTCAGATATAAATAACAGCAATTTGCTTAGGCATAATTTTAGCTAGCCAACCCATAGTACGATCTATAACCACGATTGTACTAACCAGAGTGGTCATAACAGATAGTCTATAATCATGACATTACTTAGCCATGGGTGACCCCTACAGATATTGCGATACCACTCTCGCTAGATGGCACACTGTCATCTACAGGGAGCGGTCTTCTTACATCTTTCAAGACCAGATGGGGGAGTGGGACATAGATACCCTTGATGGAGATAGGGGAATAGATACTCCTCAGAGACAAAAGAACTAAGGAGACACTTAATGCATTATGCATGTTAAAACTGATTCATACTTCAGACAATTCATTCCACTTTCTTTTTTTTTATTTCTTTTATTTTTTCCAGTAACAATACTGAGTTCATATTAATTTTATTACATGCAAAACATCATGTCTATAAATCGCATAGCTTGCTTAAAAACAATAACAATTTAACTTATAAGACCTACAAACACACAAGCATGCAAAAAAGGCAAAGTCATAATTATCATAATTTAGTAATTTTTCTTTATCTAAAAATAGTCTTTAAGACCTCAAAAGAAATACTAAATTCCCTACTAAAACCTTGATATTTTTTCCTTCATCGTTCTTCTTTTATTTCCCTCATTCTCTCTCTAAATTACTCTCTCTTTCTTTTTTTCTCTCTCTAAGTCTTGAAAAATTGAAGAATGAAAGTGTGAGGAAGAGTGGGAAAGGAAGACCTATTTATAAAAATTTAGAATCATTAGATTTGTTCCAAGTGGCAAAATTTGGTGAAGAGAGAGAGGAAAAAGATGTTTGGCATGAAAAACAAGGGAGGAAGGCCTCTTCTGCCAACGGCAGTGGCGCGCTGCATGAGGCAACGACGGCACATTGCCTGAGGTGGTAATGGCCCACTTAGCGTGCTACAGGCTAGCCTGCAGGTGCACAAGCCACCTACCACGCGCAAATGGCCTAGGCACGCTTGGCACTGCGTGCACAAGCCCTAGGCACACAGAGACCTATCCACATTGGCTTGCTATGCGGACGATGCATGTAAAGTGTGCGGCACTTGTCCACGCACGAGGTGACGCATAGACGACCCACCTGCGCGTGACAGGACGCGCACAGGGTCCCCACGCCACATACACAGATGGGATGTGTGCGCTATGCGCATGTCTCATGTCTGCTGTGCACGCGTGCACGCTCGTACAGTGTGCAGGAAACTTCCCAAGGAGATTTTTTTCGTGGGATTTTCTTTTCCCATTTTGCCCTTTTTTTTTTAATTTTCCAATTTTTACTAAAATAAAATAAATAATGTAAATAAAATTAAATTAATAATTAAAGTAAAATAATATCAAATAAAATTAAAATAATTAAAAACAATAAGATTTGCATTTTACGATAAATAATATACAGAGTAAATTAAATGAGTTTAATACGGCCTAAAAGCCTGAATAAATGAGGGACGACCCGGGTGTTACAATACATCCCGTGACATATCATTTAACTATTAAAATATACAAATTTTTACTAGCAAAAATTATACTTGGGAATTTTTATTATTAAATATATATTGTAAGATCAATAATAACACACATAAATACTCCAAATTAAAGAGTTTTGGGTTGTGATGATTAGTATTACTTATATATCTTGAGGAGGCTCCTTTAATCTTGATGCAAAGTGCACAAATCTTAAGAAAATCTGCATAAGCTACTTTGTCCCTGCAAATTAAGAGAAGAAGACCAAATAGTGAAAACCCATCAGTTAATCATATATGGTTAATAACTACTCAAATCTATATCAATATATATATTATGTACACGTACAAAGCTTTACCCATGTCTGATAGGGTGATTTCATATTCAGCCACGAAGGTGGAAAGGAGATCATAGAAATAAGAAAGTGATCTACCATATCCTTTAACAAAAATCGAATGCAAATCAATCAACAACATCAATATATATACATGATCAGTAAAAAAATAAGAGAAAAATAGATTAGATGTTAAGCACTAAACCTCCTATTCCATCAAGTGGATCATGTTGAGGAGCTGTGTGCTTTGATCCTCCTATTCGAAATGATTGGATAAGAGTTGTAAGAACCAATACCTCCACAGGGAATCGAGGTACTATAAGAACTTATATTCACAATGGAAAAATACAATAAACTTCTATCTCCAAGCGCAGTGTTCACGTCCCTCACCAATGAGGGTTAACCATTACATCTATCTAAAATCAAAAAAACATCTAATTAAAGTTTGTGTAACTCATCCTTTCCTATATGTGCATCACAGAGAACACTATCTTTGCTCACCGAAATCGGCTCCCAGAGTTTTTTTGTATATTTTTGAACAATTACATATTAATATTCCTTTAGTTGAAGCTTTAAAACAGATGCCTAGCTATGCAAAGCTCCTAAAAGAGATTCTCTCAAAGAAGGGGAAGTTAAATGACGTTGCCATGGTAATGCTTAATGAAGAATGCTCAACTATTTTACAAAACAAGATGCCACAAAACTTAAAGGATCCAGGTAAGTTTACTATTCCATGTAACTTAGGTGATCTTTCAATTGAAAAAGCATTATGTATTTAGAAGTTAGTGTCAATTTGATGCCATATGATACTTACAAGAAGCAAGGATTGAGAGAACTTAAGCTTACTAAGATTATTTTGCAGTTAACATATACATCTATTAAAATTCCAGTTGGAATAATAGAAAATGTGCTAGTTAAGGTTGATAAGTTTATATTTCTAGTAGACTTTGTGATCTTAGATATGGAAAAGGAGTTTGAGATACCAATTATCCTAGGAAGACCATTTCTAGCAATTGTTAGAGCTTTAATTGATGTTCATGATGGCAAATTGACACTTATGGTATTTGATGAGGAAATTTCTTTTTATATGTCTAAATCCATAAAATATGCACATATTTCATATGATACTTGTTTCATGATTGATACACTTGATTCGATCGTGCAGGTGGTTTTTCAGGAAAATTACTTTAAAGATGCAATAAAACAAGGTTTCATGAATGGAGAAAGGAGTAACATGAAGAATGAAGAAGTCAAGGAGCAAGTAGATTTGCTAGAAGCGATACCTTAGTTTAATGCACAAAAGAACTTCAGATTTGAGGAGATTCGTAACTCTAGTGAAGATAAGACAAACCATCAACTAAGAAACCACTAGACAAGTTAAAATCAAGGTGGTCGGGACCCATGGATAGGGGTGGGCCTAGCTCTCTCCAGGCCAATGTAGGAGTATGTCCTAATTCAAGTTCCATCTTAGAGGAAAGACTAGATCAGCTAAGTAGGGCGCAAGAAAGAATTAAAGAACGCTAAAGGTAAATTGAGCATTATATGATGGTGTTCTTTCAGTATATAGGATTCCAACCCCCACCCTACCCACCATCAGACAGTTAGTCTCACTTTTGTTTTTATTTTATTTTATTTTTTATTTTCTTTATATTTGTTTTTCAGTCTATCTTTACCTTTTATATCTTTTAGTTTCCTTCTCTCCTTTACCAATAACTTGCTTGCTTAATTCGACTTTTGTGTTGTCAGTATGTTTTTAGGTTTTTTTTTTGCGAACTTCATCGAGGCTGCAATGGACGCTACTCCATCAAAATTTCAAGGAAGTTTCATTTCTTTTGTTGTCGTTGCCTTTTATTTTTTGGCTTTGAGAACTATGGGGACATATTTGCATTTAAGTGTGGGGGAGTGGTATTCTAATTCTATATTTGTTATTATCCTCTAAATCTTAATTAACTCTTAATGAAGTTCTATGGTTTGATCTTGATGTGTCCTGTTGCGTCATGACTACCTATTATAATAATTATGGCATTAAATCTATATGTACTGAGATAAGATTATTTGTGGAAATAGTTTAGCAATGGACGTATTTGACCTTATTTAGTTTATTCAAGTTTTAAGAGTTTAAGATCTTCTACATCCTTTGAGTCGTGAAATTTATTCTTTTGTCTAAATTGAATAATTCCTTACAAAAGAAAGCATATTTAGGTATAGAATTAGATATATATATTTGTAATAATAATAATAATAATAATAAAATACTCTGCTGATCACTCAATTTTACACCATCAAGGGGCGTATCTTAGCTGTTTGACGCTATGCTAGCTTAACCAGAGGTCTCCAATTTGAGCCTTGGGAACGCAGCTGCCTTTGGTAGGGAGAGCTTACTCCTTAGTGGACCGATTTGGCTCAAAGAATAAAATGTTGATGATGAGTAAAGCTAGTAAAAAAAAAATACTCTGCTAATCACTCAATTTTACACCACTAAAGGGCATAGCTTAGCAGTTCGACACTATACTGCCTAACTAGAGGTCTCATTTTGAGCCCTGTGAACGCAGCTGCATTTGGTAGGAAGGGTTTACTCCTTAGTGGACCGATGTAGTTCCAAAAATAAAATGTTGATTATGAGTAGAGCTAGTGGCCATTTAGAAGTGTGATCAACTGAGTAACCGGGGCTGGCATCACCAATGTTTGCTCTCGCGTAAAAAAGTCGATTGACATTATGAACAACTAATAAGGTGCTTTAAAAAATAATAATAAATAAAGTTGTATGTATGCCTACTCTTTTGTCAACTGAGCTTGATTATGTTTTGGATTATAAAGTTTGGATACTACGAATGATTGAACAACTCATAGAATGTTTTGGATACTTAATTTGTAAGAATAAGATTAGTCTGGATGGGGTCTATCTTCTAAAGTTATTGAATTATCTTATATAGATGATTGTGCCTTTTTACATATTATTTTGTGTTATCTTGAGGTAATATAGTATTGATGAGGAGGATTTCATTAATGTTTTTGCTGTGGAATGGATTTAAGATTGCTTGAGGACAAATAAAAACTCAAGTGTGGGGGAGTTGATATAATTGAATTTTATAAATATTTTTCTATTTTATTTGAGTTGATTTTGATTGATTTTTGCAAAATATGTTGTTGGATTGTCTTTGGCACTTTTTACGAATGATTTTGGGACTTAGAAGCAAATTAGAGTGGGTTAGAACAAGATTTGGGCAAAAAATGGTTGAAACATGAAGATGTGTTACGGAGCCAACGTTTCTTTTTTTGAGGAGTGAGACATGACCATGTTCTTGAAAGACACGGTCGTGTGCCCTATACTAGGTTAACACACAGCCATGTGTTAAGAAGGTAGCGTTTCTATTTTTCTCAATGAAAGAGACACGATTGTGTGTCTGGGAGACACAGCCATGTCATGTCTAAAAGCTGAAAATTGACATAATTTCGAGGAAGACATAGTCTTGTGTCAATTTGACACGGTCGGGGCGTGCCAGATCAGAACATAAGGTTTTGAATGATATTAAAAGAAGAGGATCTAAAAAAAAAGGGGAGACTGGAGGAGGAAAAATGAGAAGACAACTGCAGATATCAAGAACTTCTTCTACTCGGTTATTCTTTTCATGTTTCCTTTAGATTTTATTCTCGTAATTTTCTTTATGATGTGTAACTAAACTCATTTATTTGGATCTTTGATGAAATCCTAATAGATACTTTGTGATTTTCTTATTAAATCTATGAAAGGCTTTTTCCCCAATCCCTATGTTTTATCTTGTGACTTAATGCATAAATAGATTGATCACTTATTTATTTACTTATGACGAATGATTGAATTGAGAGATTGATTGTTCATTAGAATAGCAAGTTAGCACAATAGATTGAATGTGAGTAGAGATATTAGGCATGATTTATATATTTGATGATTGAATGTTAATGCACTGATTCATACTAATTCATAGAGATATGTGTGTTACAATGAAGTAGGTAAGGTAATTGATCTTTAGAAAGAGATTACTACATGATTGAATAAAATTGGGGGAAAGTTCTGGTTGTAGATTGAATTAAGGAAATTCATAGTTGAACTTAGGGTGGATTCTAAGATCTTGACTATTATTATATCTTGATTGTTAATTAATCTGAATTCATTGTTTCTTTTTGTTATTAAGTTTTAATTTATATTCATTCTCTTAGTTGTTGGCCAAATACTATCAATTAGTTGTGATTCTAGTAATTGTTATATTAGTCCTCAAGGGAAGATATACGAATTTATCGCTATGGTACGTGTTCGAACTAGTGCACTTGCTAGTGAGTTCACATCACAACAATAATTATTAGTAGGAATGTTGTATTTGATGAAGATGCAAGTTGGAGTTTGGAAAAAAAAATTAGATAGCATTTAGTTTGAAGTTCCACTTGAAAATGAAGCTCCACTAACTAATGGACAACAACCAACTCCTTTAAATACTTCCAGCTCACCTTCTTCAACTCCATCAGCCTCCACTTCTTCAAGTTCTAGTAGTAAAAGTTCATCCGATGATGATACTCCTCCAAGAAAATTCAAGCCATTAGCTGAAATTTACGAGGCTTCACAAGCCTTATTTGTAACTAATCCACTAGAAGAAGCAGCTGAGAAGGAAGAATAGCATCATGCAATGATGGAAGAACTTGAAGCAATTCGTAGAAATGAAATATGGGATTTGGTGGATCTACCGAAAGACAAGAAAGCTATTGGAGTAAAATGGGTGTTTCGAACAAAATTTCAAGCAGATGACAGCATACAAAAACACAAAGCACGGCTTGTGGTGAAAGACTATGCACAACAACAAGGTGTGGATTATGATAAAATATTTTATCCGATTACAAGATTTGAGACAGTGAGAATTCTAATAGCTTTAACTACTCAATTAAATTGGCCTATTTACCAATTTGATGTCAAGTCAGCATTCTTAAATGGAGAGCTGGATGAGGAAGTGTATGTCTCTCAACCTGAAGGTTTTGTAGTTCATGGGAAAGAGGAGCAAGTGTACAAGTTAAAGAAGGCTCTTTAGGGCTTAAAGCAGGCTCCGTGGGCATGGTATAGCAAAATTGAGTCATAGTTTTTGGAGAATGGCTTTGAGAAAAGTAAGAATGAACACACTCTTTACTTTAAAACACAAGGTAAAAATGATTCCCTCATTGTTTGCCTTCATGTTGATGACATGATATATATGGTTTCATCTTCTTCTCTTATTAATGAGTTCAAGTTGTGCATGAAAAGGAAATTTGAGATGTCAAATTTGGGTTTGCTGAATTATCTTCTTGGGTTAGAGGTGAAGCAAGTTGAAGATGGAATTTTTATGTCGTAAGGAAAATATGCAAGTGACTTACAAAATTCAGCATGTTTAGTTGTAAATTTGCAGCAGCACCAATGAATTTGAATGAGAAGTTGTAGCTTGTTGATGGAACTTAACAAGCTAACACAAGCCACTTTGAAAGCTTTGTTGATGGGTAAATTTACTTGACCCATTCAAGGCCAGATAGAGCTTTTTCAATTGGACTAATTTCCAGGTTTATGCACAACCCTTCAATGCATCATCTAGGGGCAACCAAACGAGTATTGCGTTATATGGCTGGAACACTTGATTATGGGTTGTGGTATGAGAAAATATCATATTTCAGACTGGCTGGGTTCAGTGAAAGTGATTGGGCTGGTTGCTTGGAGGATAGAAAGAGCACTTCAGGTTACATATTCAATCTCGGATTAGTAGCTATTGCCTGGAGCTCAAAAAAACAAGCTACAACAGCTCTGTCTTCATCAGAAGCAGAATATGCAGCTGCAGTGACATCAGCTTATCAAGCAATATGGTTTAGAAGAATTTTGGTAGATCTCAGTCAAGAGAAAAATGAAGAAACTACTATTTATTATGACAACAAAACAACAATTGTTATGTCCAAGAATCCAGTCTATCATGGGAGAATAAAGCATGTTGATATTCAAGTTCACTTCATCTGTCATCTTGTGGTAGATGGGTCAATTAAACTACAGTATTGCAATACCAATGAGTAGGTAGCTGATATTTTTTCAAAATCTCTCCTACGACAAGCATGTCTACTTGAGAAATCTGCTTGGTTTTTGCAACTTTGAATCAATGGGGAGTATTGAAGACTAATTCAATATTGACAGCTGGATATTTGACTGAATTTTTGATTTATCTCCTAAAATTTCTGATGTTTTGTCAGTAGTGATAGAATTTGAGTGGCAAATTATTCTACTATTTTTTCTGTTTTTAGTTGAGTTGTAAAGCCTATTTAAAAGGCATTTCTAGTTGCTGAATATATCATCCCATTGCACTTAAAATTCCAGCAACAGTTCATACCCATTAAATGTTTTGATTAATATTTTTATTTTCCTACTGCTTTCATTTCTTGTCTATTATATTTTTCTTTGCTGTTGTAGTAAATTTGCAGCAAGTCTGAGTTCAACAAAGCTCTCTTCTCCAAAACTGCCAACATTCCTTCATTATTGCTTTATTTTATAAAACATCAACAAGGTGCCATATCCAATATGGATTCAAGCATGACAACTCAGGAAACTTATCCCTAAATATAACTGCTACAAAGGGTTCTTTGGGACAATGAACAAAACATTAGCTGCAGAGAGAATATTTAAGCATAACAAACTAACCTGCCATAGCAAAGTTGGCCAAGAACCACCATTTTGGTAAGACCAAGGCCTACATCAGAAGGAAATGTAATGAGAAAGGCTGACGATAATGAAGAAATAGATCATAAATAAATAATACAAGAGCAGATATCTTGCATGTTCTTAGGATCACTACCAGTGATTATTTGCCACTCTTGACCTTCAAGAGTGGGATAACATATCTTGAATGCATGTCTGCTACCAAATCTGCCCATTTCGCTTCAATAAGATCCAGCATGGCATGTGACTGGTTAGCTGTTGCCAGACTGCTTACAACAAACCGCATGTTTCCTAGAGAAAAAAATCAGAAATCCATATGTGCTAGCTGTAAGTTTCCAATTAGATAACCTCCTTTATTGGGCATCCATTCTACCAACCAAGGAGAAATTTGATATGGGTAAATATTGAACTTATTAACTACATCATATGAGTAGTCCTCAGTCTTGTAATGATAAATCTCATTCAGTTTTCGCAAATCAATCCAATAATACTTACTGATGTGGAATGAAAGAGCAAGTAGGCGATTATTCAGTGCCAAGATAGGATCAGCTGAACCATCTTCTAGAGTAAGTATTTCATGTGCACAAAGTACGGCAGAATAAAATGGTGCCTACAAGAAAAAAAAAAAGGGATTAACTGGAGATACCATAAGAAAAGAAGGTAAACAAATAAGATCTCTCTGTTACCAACTTATAAATTTAAATAATGGCCGATTCATATAGGCTAGTGAGTCAGATCATAATCTGCTGTTTCCACCAATATGTTACAAACATACTTAATGAAGAAACCAGATCTCCATGGTGTCAAACATGTAAGCTATGAACTATCTCAAAAATATATGCTATAAACTATACAATCTCCACCATTCTGGGGAGTTGCATCATTCGAAAATAACCAAAAATACAATGAGTAACAATTCCAATAGTTGAACATTTTCTGAATCGACCAGACTGGAATCATATACTTATTACACCTGCCAGAAACTCACTTGAGAAGCACCAAGTATGATATCAATTTAACTCAAGCTTGTCAAGTACTTAATCCTAGCTTTATTTTTAAACTTCCACTGTTATTTCCCAAAATGATTTAGTTTTATAATTTCACTTCCAGCACAGTTGCTAGAACAAGCTCTTATTACACCATGCGCTAAATTATTTTGTACCCCCACTCTTTTGCTACAAAAGTCACAAGCTCCAAAAAAAGCAAAAACTGAATACCAAATGTCCATTGGCATTTCAAATGAACCATAAAGGCAATTTTTCCCTTGCTTGAAATAAACAATTGACAGGCACATATGGCTATTCAAACAACTGTTAGAACAAAAAAATGAATATGCCTTGATGATTCCTCATTCCACATACTAATTCTATATTCTAAATTAAAAAAATACTACTTCAATACCAGGAGAACTAATCACCTCGATTTTGAGAGGATGACCATGAATTCCAATCGTGCAAAAACCATCAGTCACCAAGAATGTAGCAAACATGTTAAAAACATAAGCAAGACAAAGCTTCAATATCATTTTAATTCCAGTTTGCACGTCAACTCTCTCCTGAATAGATAGATCAACAGAGCACTTTCCATATGCACGCAATCCACCATAAACCTACAAAAGAAGTAGAGGTAAAAGGAATTATGAAAAAGGAAAAAAAAGTAAAAACTCGTCATGATAAACAAACACAATTCATATGTCATCTTCTGAACAATTTCTGGCATGATATAAAGTTTGCCGCATACCAGAATAGACTGGTGCAACAATGCTAATTGCTACCTCTCCAAAGTAAGGATCCAATGCTTCTTCTATAGCAGAATCATCACAATCCAAGGGAACAGTTTACACCATGAAACTAGTCGGCATCAACCTCTGATAAGGGCTCTAACAGTCCATCATTTGTCGCAGCTCTGTAAAGAAAGTCAAAAACAAAATACATATCAATTATGTTTGAGGTGAGCAAGAGACTAGGATATAATTTATCGGATGGTCATGGCCCCACTAGGGATCGCTCATGCACAGATTTACCTAGTACTCAAAGCATTTTCTAAATTACATCACTGCATGGGTTTTTTAGGTGCCAATAGTCACATTCTCGCAACTATGAAACAAGTAGTCAATTTTATTCACAATATAGTTACATATCAAGAAGATTCATTAACATAATCATAATCTTGTAAAAATATTATAGAAAAGGCACATGCTGTCCTGTGTACATTCAACCACACATAAAAACCAGTTACTAAGAATTTATGGAATTATCTTGATAGCCAGATTTGAAAGTGAACTCATTGATAGAGGTTTAACTATGTGGACTACTTATGAACAAATTAGATGGATGCTTATTTGAAAAAATACATTTCTCTTATATGATATTTTTTTCATAATCAAAAAGTGCCTAATCAGTAGAGGGATTTCTTGGAAAAGCCCAGCTGAGATATGAACAACAAAAAGAAAGATGCATATCACGTGTATCTGTTGCACTTCTTAATTTACAGAAGCAAGCAAAAAAGTGTTTTAGTCCAAACTGCTATTTGTAAATGATTAATTGCCAGAATAAAAAGCAAATGCGATCCTACTAATAAAATTTCACATTATCTGCAACTAAAGGGTATGAAAGATAAAATTCTGAATAATGTCATACTCTCCCTTCAAAAGAAAGGCAATGCCAGAAGGTATAAAGTCACGGATAAAGACCTGATCATAATTTAACATATTGGAACTGGTGGGATCATTGGCGGCAATATTTCCAATAGGACTCCCACAGTAATAAGCCACAGAGTCACGCAATAGGTCCTATGCATCATCCTCAATAGAATCTATAATGGCCTTCTGAAAGTTTGTCGTAACTGGTCCAGCTGTACAATTAGATGTTAAACTCTCCTTTTACTGTTTCAATTATTTAACATCCCCAAATTCCAGAACACTCAGTTTGTATCCCCTATTATTTAATTTAGTTCATTAGCACTATCCACAAACCATGCTCCATTTCTTTCGATAGTTGTTCCCCCAAACTTTTCATCATGTTGTAATTTGCAGCTTAGAAGCTGGAACCTGTTTGTTGTTCTATTCCTATGCAATCCACTTCCTAACCCCTTAACTAGTTGGGATCCCATGAAACCTAGTGGCATAGTAGGACACATGAAAAATTGTTTATACCTCTGTGCCCTTTTTTTCAAAAAATTTACAACTCATTTAGGATGAAATATTGAATCCAATTTGCTAAAACATGGATCAGAATTAAAAGGACAGGGAATAGTTCCAGATAAAACGGGCAAAACTGCCCCAGAAGCTCCCATAGACATAATGCTAATCAAATAATTATAACCTCTCAAACCTCAAACCCTTATTTGATCAAACTGCACCCAAGAGATTCCTGACCCGATCGAAAAAACATCTTCGTCCACTTTGATTTCAAGAATGATTAACTTTAAATCAAAAAACAAGCAAAATGAACAAATCAAGGCATTAGATTCACTGCAAGTATTTTAGTGAAAACTTTCGACTAAATTAGACATTCAGCCCAAAAGCCAAAAATTCAACAATAAAAAAGAAAATAAACTTTGACACTCAAGGAAGACTAATGAAATTGTAACATCCCGTTCATCATTGTGCTTAATTAATTTGAAAAACCATATTTATCCTGGTCTTTAGGACGCATTGAACTCATTTAATTTACTCTGCAAATTACTATCGTAATTCGTGAATTTTGTAGATTTTAATTTGATTTTATTTAATTTTATCTTAATTAATTCTATTTTTATTTAAGTATATTTAATTTCATTTTATTTTATTTAGTACAAAAAAAAAAGAAAAAAATGAAATTTGTGAAAAGCAACAAAACGGGAAAAATCCCATGGAAAAATCCTGCGGGGAAGGGAGCTACCTGCGCGGGCGCCTGCGCACTG
This sequence comes from Carica papaya, assembly GCF_054855325.1. Lineage (NCBI taxonomy): Eukaryota > Viridiplantae > Streptophyta > Magnoliopsida > Brassicales > Caricaceae > Carica > Carica papaya. The sequence goes on from NC_142317.1 coordinate 19,843,144, forward strand.
TACGCGCGCATGTGTACAGTGGGGCAGGACGTGTGCACAGAGCATATGTCCCATCCACATGCGCGGTGCGGGGTCAAACCCTGCACGCATCTTATCACGCGCAAGCGAGCCCTCTGTACGTCACCTCGCATGCCGTCCGCCCAATAGGCTTGCGCAAATAGGCAACTATGCGCCTAGGGCCTACAGGCAATAGGCCTGCACACGAGGAGGCTAGATTCTACGTACGCGGCAAGAGGGTCGTGCGCCAATAGGTTAGCTTACAGCGCACTAGGCGGGCCATTGCCACCTCAGGCAGTGCGCCGCCAGCAAAGGAGACTCTCCTCCCTCGTTTTTCATGTCGAGCATCTTTTTCCTCTCTCTCTTCACTGAATTTCACCATTTGGCATGAATCTGATGATTCCTAATTTCTATAAATAGGGCCTTCCCTTCTCATTCTTCCACAAACTTCCATTCTTCTATTTTTCAAGAATTAGAGAGAGAATACTCTAGAGAGAGAAGGAGAAAAATAAAGAAGAATGGTGTAGAAGAAATTATCAAGGTTTCGTTAAGGAATTTAGTATTTCTTTAAACATCTTAAGAAATATTTTTAGATAAAAAAATTATTAAATATAATAATTTTGATTTTTCCTGTTTTGCATGTTTTTATGTTCATAGGTCTAATAAGTTGAACTATTCTTAATTTCAAGCATGTTATTTGATTTATAAACACTTGATGATTTGCATATAATAATCTGAAGTCAGTGTTGTTACCTAGAAAATAAAAAAAAAAGAAAAAAAAGAAAAAAAATGTGGAATGAAGAATGAATTATTTGAAGTATGTATAGACATGTATAATGCATCAAGTGTCTCATTAGGTTTTTTATCTCTGAGAGGTATCTGTTTCCCTAACCCCATTTAGGGTATCTGTTTTTCCCTCCCTCATCTGGTCTGGAAAGACATAAGAGGACTGCTCCCTATGGATGATGGCGTACCCTTCGACGAGAGCGGTGACACAAATATCTGTTAGGGGTCACCTTTGGCTAAGTACTATCATGACTATAGAATATATGATAGGATCACTATGGTCGGTACGGCTGTAGTCATAGATCGTATCATGGTTTGACAAGCTGGAAATGTGCCTGAGCAAATTGTTGTTATCTATATATGATTCGGTCATTCCACATGGGTAGTTAAAAATCTCTATCTGCCTTCAGAAATGAAAATTGTAACAAAATCAAAAACCATGACACAAAAATCTGAGCATTTCATGATTTATTTGATTTTCTCTATTATTTGGTCTGATGTGTGTTTGTTTTGCTTCTATCAACGTGCAGTTTTCTCTAATAAATAAATTATTTTCATAATGTAAGATAGGTCTACAAAGTAGCCAAATGATAAGCATTTATGTTAGAATAATTTACTTTTAAAACCTTGCGATATTATTTAAATACTTCTTTCCTTACTAAGTATATGAAACTCACTCTTTCTATGCCCCTCCCCCTCCCCCCCGATGAGGAAGAAATTGAGGAACTACCTGTTGACCTACCTATTGAGGTTTATGAGGATCCTGTGGATCCAGAAAACTTGAGTGCATGATCATTCTCGCACTCTGATGAGTCCAGTAGCATAGTGAAAGAAGTGGCCCTCATTTGTATTTTGACTTTATATTTTGTAGCCATTTCTAACCTCAGTTATATATATGTAAATGAAACTCATATATATTGTAAGGGATTTGTATTAATTTATTCCGCTGCATAAAATTTTATCATGCACTCGTAATTCTGTTTCTGTATCTGATACCCATTGCCTCAAGTAGCATTTGGCATGTCACAGAAATGATGCTACAAATATATGTAATACATCAATTCTTCCCCTTTATTTTTAGGAACCAGAGAAGAATTATCTTCTAATACCCAAAATTCAGATAATAGGAGTACTCAAACGGTGAGAAAAACTCATCAAAAGCCAAAAGCTGATGATTACGAGACAGTGATGCAAATTTTTTGTAAAAAACAACAAAAAGCATCGAAATAACCAGTCAATTCATGATAGAACTTAACAAAAGTCCTACTAATTGGACCATTCATAAATCAAGGATTCCGAAAGAAGAAAAAAAATATCATAGCTTAAATCCAAACCCAGATGAAGTGATATTAAAAATGAACATACTCTAAAACTAAATCGAGAAAATAAAAGAAAAAAAGTGCATACCTTACATGAAATAAAAAGTGGGTTTGTATCGAAGCAATGTTTGAGAGTAGAAAAATCTGGAAAAAGAGAAGACAATGTCGTGTGGTTTCAATATCTCCACACAACCAATAATAATGTAATTGTATATATCATATTTAATTTTGTTTTGGATAATTGTGGATCATTATAAATAAATAAGAAATTATATGAAAATTCAACTTGCTCTTTTTTTCTCATCTTGTCCCCTTGTTTTATTTATTCATTTCATTTGATTATTTTTAATTCTATATCTAAATTTTCTCTTATTTTTCTACTATCTTTTCTTTTTCTCTCTGCTTTTTCTTTTCTCTGAATCACATGGCTAATGATAAGTAAAGTGGATGTGCAAACGAAGGAGATATCTATTAGTGAGGACAAGCACACTATAAAGGAGTACCAAAAAAAAGTTGTTTAACTTTTGTATCAACAAAAAGGAGTACAAAAAAAAATTAAAAATAAAATAGTTCATCTTTGTCTGTTGCAAATTTTTCTATTGGTTACATTTCATTGTAGTCACTATCAATCGCCTCTAATTATTCATTGAAGAGTTAATTCTCATAATTGGTCATCAAATACTACATTTTAAACAATAAATATACATCATTCAATTCACTTATTTATCATAAAATTAAATAATTCATTCAAATTAAGTTCTACTTTATTATTTGATTGAAATATAAATTTAATAGTATTTGTTTTTGGCACTGAATCAACTATGATTTTTTTTTTAAGGAAAAATCATTATTCATTAACAATAAAAAAATCATGCTCAAGTAAGAGACCAAAACTATCATTCTCAAGTAAGTGAAGCAAAAACTGAGGTTCATGAACAATTATCTATCTTTCAGAAGTCCTTACTCATCTCTAGCTAAGCTATGCATTATTCATATAATACTTTTGAATCCAACTCAAAAGAAAGGAAACAAAATGCAGAATGTAAGCTTAAACATCCTCAAGTAATAACCTAAACTCAAAGAAATATTCATCAAGTATAAAATTTATACTAGGTACAAAATTTGCCATATAACTAAGTAAAATAAAATCTATACTAAATTAAATTTTAGGACAAAAAATTTATATCTTAGTGCGACATAACATTAAAAAAAAAGAGAAAAGACTAAAACCTTTAGATTTAGATGTAACACCGCAGTTGTAGAGCTTTAGTAAGACCTAATACAGCTCGACACCTCATAATTATTTTAAGATATGTCTAGAACACTAGAACAACTTTAAAACCCTACACAACCTTTTGGCAAAGCTATCTTGTAACCTCATAAGTATCTTAAAATAACTCTAGAAGCCAAAAGTTTCCTTATCCTCAACTACCCTTGAACCTTAGCATTGTTTATCCTAAATTAGCTAAGCAATCCTAAAGCACCACACAAGGACCCATGAGTTTCCCAACTTTATCTTAATTTAAACGAGTGCGCTTGCACTTACGAGGGGTAGTGCTTGTTTCCAACTGCATCAGTGTACATACCCCATTCAGTGAAAAATAATAATAATAACAATAAAGATTTTAAAATCAAAATCTACAATGTTTAATATTTTAAAAAAATAGTTTTAATTTTTATTAAAATGTAAACTTTACATCTTCGTGAAACTTAAACTCGTAAATCTTATATAAAACACAAAAGTTTTAACTACTGCCATATTTTTATAATTCATTATAATTATTAATAGCTATAATTATGTAGCTGGCAAAATAGATTTTCAATTAAGTAAAACAAATACTGTATAAGTCTATAAATTTAAATTGAGTTAAAATTTTTACAAAATCCATAAGAGAAAAATATATATATGAAAATAAAATTTTGCAAAATATATAAAATAAAATATTACCTCAAGAAGGATTTTATTTTTTCCTTCACCAATGTGAATTCATTTTGATTGCATCCAATGCTACTACACACCTTTTTTAAAAAAAAATTAAAAAAATTTAGAAAAAAACACAAAAAAGAGATATGTTAATTGATTTATGACGTCAATTATGGATGAAAGCTTACCTTTCCTTGCTCTTTTTATCAGATGCTTTAATGAATTCCTCACATTTTAATGCCATTCAACAAGCACTAAGACTGCAATTAAAATCAACTAATATTTTTTAAAATAAAAATTGTGTAAATCTATTGATTAAGTTATATACATCAATCATAACGCAATTCAAATAATCTTCAAGTAAGAATACACACAAAAGTATACTTTCACTCGAGATTAATTAGGCAATATACACTAATTGCAATTCAATACAAGTAACTTTCAAATGATAGAACAAATAAAAGTATAATTTGACTCGAACTTATGACCTCTTGTAAAAAACGAAATGTCTCAACTATTAAACTAATTAATTTATTAATTAAGTATACACATATACCAATCAAATATAAATAGATATTTGGTTAATTAAATTATTAACTATTTATCTACTAGGTGGATGTCTATGTACTTTTATCCTTATCTATAAGAGTATGAGTTCAAATCAGATTATATATCTCATGATATATCATTTAACTATTAAAATGTATGAATTTTTACAAACAAAAATTTTACTTGAGAATTTTTATTATTAAATACATATTATAAGATTAATAATAATACACATAAATACTCTAAATTAAAGAGTTTTGAGCTTTGATGATTAGTATTAATTATATACCTTGAGGAGGCTTCTTTGATCTTGAAGCAAAGTTTACAAATCTTAGGAAAATCTACATTAGATACTTTGTCCCTGCAAATTAAGAGAAGAAGACTAAATAATTAAAAACCATTAACTAATCAAACGTGGTTAATGACTACTTAGATCTATATCATGATATATGTTATGTACACATACAAAGCTTTAGCCATTCTGATAACGTGATTTTCAATTCAGCTACGAAGGTGGAGAGCAGATCAGAGAAATAATTAGGACTGCAACCAGGTACTTCTTTCATTTCATATACTATTCCAAAAAAGAGATCGACCATGCCCTTTAAAGAAAATCGAATGCAAATCAATCAACAATATGGATATATATACATGATCGATAAATAAATAAGAGAAAAATAGATAAGATGTTAAGCATTAAATCTCTTGTTCTATCAAATGGATCATGTCGAGGAGCTGTGTGCTTCGATCCATCCTATTCGAAACTATTGGAGAAGAGAAATATGGTTTTGTCGAGAGGGATATTGTTTTTTTTTTCGAATCTGCAGTACTCACAAAAGCAGTGGAGAGTTATAATGAGTTTAGTATTTATAATAGATTGCTAATAATCTAGGTCATTTCTAGTGATTAATTTTTAGGTTACCAATATTGTATGCATTAATAAACTTGGATATTTTTGAATTTTGTGTGACAAGTTTTGATCAATCTTGCCAACATTTTTCTGAAAAAAGTAATTTTTTTTATAAAAAACAAGAGTTTAATTTAATCCATTTTAATATTATATAAAAACCAAAGATGGTTTTTTTCCAAATAAACTACTTCAACTGATAAAAGGCATTATATTGACAACTTTGTGAACAGTTAATTGCTGTTGAAAATTAGACAATAAACGATGAAATTTTACCAGTGAATTTATATTGTCATAAAAAGTAAAAATGCCGCAACGTAAATTTGTGGCAAATAAAGGAAGCCGCTTATCCATTTCATGCACAACCTGTCTATTTCTTTATTTGAAAAAGAAAATTATTTAACATTTATATTGACAAAAAGAAGTATAAAAGAAACTGGAAATAAAATAGTTTTTCTTTGTGTTCTACAATCTAAAGAAATTCAATCTCCTCTTTTGCAAGACACCAAAACTTCTCTCTCTATTAGTTGTATCTCATTATAGTCATCACCCATCACCTCTCATTATTCATTAAAGTATAGTTTTTCTTATCAGTCATTAAATATTATATTTTAAATGGTAAATATACGTTACTTGATTCCCTCATTTGTATGAGATTAAATTATTTATTTAAGTTAAATCATACTTTATTATTTGACTGAACCACAAATTTAGTCGTATTTCTTTTTGGTACTATATAAGACAGCAAACAATGTAAGTTAATACAATAACATCCAATACGGCATTTACTTTTTACTTTTTTAAAAAATCATGGATAAAAACCATTCTACTTAAGCAAGTGAACAAAAAACTAAGACTCATGAATAATTATATATCTTTTAGAAGTCCTTACTACATCCCTGGCTATGTTATATACTATCTGATTACATATTTACATCCAATTAAAAAGAAGAGAAACAAAATGTGGAATGAAAGTTACTTTTAAATCCGACTAAAAATTAGACAATAAATGTCACAATTTTAGTAGCTAATAGATTTTGTCACTAAAAGTCAAAAGGTCGCTAACTAAATATACAACAAACAAAGGAAGCAACTTGTCCATTTCATGCACAACCTATCCATTTCTTTACTTGGAAAAGAAAATTTATTTAACTTTTATATCGACAAAAAGAAATACATAAAAAGCTGAAAATAAAATTGTTCATCTTTATGTACTTAAACCTAAAGAAAATTTTATCTCCTCTACTATAAGACATCGAAGCTTCTATCTTTGTATTAGTTGCGTCTCATTGCAGTCGCCATCAATCACCTCATATTATTTATTAAAGCATCAGCTCTCCTGATCAATCATCAAATACTGCATTTTAAACAGTAAATGCATGTAATTTTATTTATTCATATGCATGAGATTAAATAATTCATTCAAGTCAAGTTCTACTTTGTTATTTGATTGACCTACAAAATTAGTTTATTTTTTTCTAGTACGATATTAGTTTATATAATGTAAGTCAATACAATAACATCCATTTGAACATTTACTTTTTTTAAGAAAAAATCATAATCTATTAACAGTAAAAACCATTTTGCTCAAGCAAGTCAACAAAAAACTTAGGTTCATGAATAAATATATATCTTTTAATAGTCCTTAGTACATTCCTAGCTAAGTTATGTACTATTCAATTAAACTTTTAAATCTAACTAAGAAGAAAAGAAACAAAATATGAAATGAAAGCTTAAACATCCTCAAGTAACAACCTAAACTTTAGAAAAATATTCATCAAGTATAAAATTTGGACATGGTACCTTTAAAAATGGTCCTATTATAGCTAGAAATTAGACAATAGATGATATAATTTTAGTGGTTGATTCAAACTATTACAAAAGTTGAAATGTTGCTAGGTAATACGCGACAAATAGAGGAACTCATGTGTCCATTTCGTGCCCACACTATCTATTTCTTTACTTTAAAAAAAGAGTTGTTTTTCTTTTTTATCAACAAAAAGGAGTACAAAAAAAAATTAAAAATATAAAAGTTCATCTTTGTCTTTATTAAGATAGGTCTAGAACGTGAGAACAATTTTAAAACCTTACACAACCTTTTGACAAAGCTATCTTGTAACATCATAGGTATCTCAAAATAGCTTTAGAAGCCAAAAGTTTCCTTATCCTCAACTAACCTTGAACCTTAACATTGTTTATCCCAAATTAGGTAAGCAGTAATGAAGCATTGCACAAGGACCCATGAGTTTTGCTATTTGATATTATCAGGACCTTGATGTAATACATTTCGGTTTATCCAAGTAATACCTTAAAAAGAGTATTACTACCTCTTATACCACGTATTAGAGAAATTAATATTACTTCTAGACGGTTAAGTAAAGACATTAATTGAGAATAATTGAAAATGCTGTATCATTTGTTAGATAAAATGATCCAGTAAATCATTAATTATATATTTTTATAAATATTGAACCTTTCAACATGAATTTCATTAAAATTTCTTACTCCAATGTATAAATTACTTCAATCTCACTTCTGTCTAGTTATTAAAATTTGATATACATAAAAAAAACATTTATCATTTAAATTAAAGAATAAATTTCTTGCTTCCTAGTAATACTCTACTGAACTCTCTATAGTACTATCAAATGTAACAAACTCATTACAAGATATGGAGAAGGATCAAATGGTGATTTTATACATCTCAAAAGTGCCCAATTAAGACCATCAAAAAATTGGGGCTGTTTGATTGTTGTTGCACCCATTGTGGACCCCATTTGCCTTGTGGGGTCCTTAGTTAATAGCCTTGTGATCAAATCCTTTGCTGGCTCTGAAACCATGGGTTCTATAGGAAACTCAAGTGCTCGACTCATAATATTTGCTAGGGGCAACTCCTGGTCAGCTCCCTAATACGGTATCGTCCCATATAATATTTTGAATATGAATATCCCTAGTGTCCACCAATTAGCCAAGTTTCCATGCCCTTCACCAGACACAATTTCTGGTGCTAAGTACTCGTGGGTCCTAATAAAAGACATTGATAGATATTCATTGGCTCTATGATGATTTCCACAGCTGTGTGATGTGTTGACTTTTTTCTATTTATGTTGACTAGGGTGTAAGTAGGAGGCTACTGCAGGTGTGATACAATTGGGTAGAATGCTTGAAGAATTAGAAAAGTTGGGTTGATCAACAGGATAACAAATTGTTTTTGTGATTGATGATGCATTTTAAAAAATTATGTGAATAGTTGATGTGGAATTATCATCTTTTCGTGAGAGATTGAAGTCAGTCAACAAAATGTGGTCGTCAAATCTTACTAACACGTTTTTGGGCTTTCAATCGCACTAAACTATTCCCATCATGTTTAAGTATTCTATGACCACTATGACTTCATATGCATAAAATCTGTGCAAAAAGGATAAGGTCACAAATCTTTTTGAAAAAAAATAAATGAATAAATTTAAATAAGTTCGAAATATATAAAATTGAGTTTGATAAGTTATGCGAATAGCTTGTTGAAAATTTTAATACTTTATTCTATTTAATATATTTAACAAAACATTTAAGAAATATAATTATCTCTTGTAATATTACCCATATTATAAAAATATATAATATATTTAATTTATGAATATATAAATAAGTTCATGAAATTGTAAACCAAATTCCTTCACATTTGAATTTGGCTCTTATACTTTAACATTTTTGGATCATATTAAAATATGAAAAGAAGATTTTATTAATTAATAAAGATGAAAATGAAGATGTTATCTATATATACATATATATATATATATTTATGCAGAAATATGATAGAATCAAGAAGGTGCAAAGGGGAAAGGTTAAAAACTTCAAAGAAGATACTTATAATTGGGAATTATATAAATATATAATGTGTGTGTCTATATATATATATACATAACCTTCTCAATTTATCAATACATATACATGTGTGTGCGAGTGTATATAGATAATGTATGTACGTATATCACGATACTAATTGCACTGAATATCGTAATAATAATTTAACAATTTGTATAATCATATAATATATATTTATAGATACAGATAATTAATGTTGTTGTAAGTATATACTAGGTAGCAGCTTCGTTGAAGCGTTTATCCAACTGCCTTTGACAGAGGACATGAAGATCGCCACCAAGATAAGACTTAGTGAGTAAACACGACCACCGATCACAAATGAATTTCAAACTTATTGGGGCCACATATGATTGTTCATACACCATCATATATATGAATTGTGTTTATATATATATACACACGTGTCAAGGCATTTGATAAAAAGAGTAAGGAAGGGTAAACTTTCATACATAATTGACAGCGTCATAAATCAAATCAATTAGTGAATATAGTAAATAAATTTAGTACTTATTTTTTATTGTACATATTAATAATATATTTCTTCACTAAGTTTTTTTTTTTTAAATTTAAATCTTTTTAAAAAGGTACATAGGCAGTGGATGCAGCCAAACATGAATTCTCAATAATGAAGGAAAAAATAAAAATCCTTCTTGAGGTAATATTCTATTTTATATATTTTATAAAATTTATTTTCATATATATCTTTTTCTTTTATAGATTTCGTAAAAATTTTAATTGAATTGAAATTTACAGACTTATATAGTATAAAATATTCTACATTTTTAATAAAAGTTAAATTCATAAATTTTAAATAGAACGTAAGAGTTTTAACTACTATCATATTGTTTTAATTATTAATAGCTATAATTATGCAGCCTATAAAATAGATTTTCAATGAAGTAAAACTCATGCTGTATAAGTAAGCAAATTTAAATTCAGTTAAAATTTTTACAATGTCCAAAAAAAAAAGATATACATGAAAATAAAATGTTATAGAATATGTAAAATAAAATATTACCTTAAGAAGGATTTTCATTTTTTCCTTCACTAATGAGAATTCACGTTTGATTGCATCTAATGCATCCATGCACTTTTTTATTCCAATAAAGAAATTTGAAAAAAAAAAAGAAAACTCTTTAAAGAGATATATTAGTAATATCTGTAATAAAAATTAAGTATAAAATTCGTTTACCACATGAATATATAAAGACTGTTAATTGATTTATGACCTCAATTGTATATAAAAGCTTACTTTTCCTTATTCTTTTTATCAAATGCCTTGACGAATTCCTTACATTTCAATGCCATTTGACAAGCGCGAAGGCTACAATTAATATTAGCTAATTATTTTGTAAAAAGTAAAAATTAGGTACATCTATTAATTAAGTGATATGCACAAGAATAACACAATACAAATGATCTCCAAGTACGAATACACATAAAATACAGTTTCACCCAAGATTAGTTAAGTGATATACACTAATTACTACGATACAAATAACTTTCAAACGATGATACCTATAAAAATATAATCTGATTCGAACTTATAATCTCCTATAAAAGAAGAAACACATAAACTATTAAACTAATTATTTAATTAATTAAGTATACACGTATATAGTTAATTAAATTAATAATTATATATTTTTTGGATAGATATCTAAGTATATTTATCCTTATCTATAAGAGTATGAGTTCAAATCAAACTATACATCCCATGACATATCATTTAACTATTAAAATCTATGAATTTTTACTAGCAAAAATTGTGCTTGATAAATTTTATCATTAAATATATATTATAAGATCAATAATAACACACATAAATACTCCAAATTAAAGAGTTTTGATTTGTGATAATTAGTATTACTTATATACCTTGAGGAGGCTCCTTTAATCTTGATGTAAAGTGCACAAATCTTAGAAAAATCCGCATTAGATACTTTGTCCCTGCAAATTAAGAGAAGAAGACCAGATAACTAAAACCCATCAATTAATCATATATTGTTAATAACTACTCATATCTATATTGAGATATATATTATGTACACATACAAAGCTTTACCCATATCTAATAAGATGATTTCATATTCAACCACGAAGGTGCAAACCATATCATAGAAATAATTTGGATCACAACCAAAATCTCCTTTCAATTCATATGCTACTACAAGAAAGTGATCTACCATATCCTTTAATAAAAATTGAATGCAAATCAATCAATGACATTGATATATATACATGATCGGTAAATAAATAAAAGAAAAATATATCAGATGTTAAGCATTAAACCTCTTATTCCATCGAGTGGATCATGTGGAGGAGCTGTGTGCTTTGATCCTTCTATTCGAAATGATTGGATAAGAGCTATAACAACCCATACCTCTATAGGGAGTTAGGGTACCATAAAAACTTATATTCCCAGCACGAAAAATACAATAAAGTTGTATCTCTAAATAAAAATAAGTGTGTCTAAGAGCAATGTTCACATCACTTGCTAGTGAGGGTTAACCATTAGATTTATCTAAAATTAAAAAAAAATATAATTAAAGTTTGTGTAAATTATCCTTTCTTACACATGGATCACAGAGAACATTGTCTCTGCTCACCCAAATCAGCTCCTAGAGTTTGTTTGTTCCATTGTTAATCCCATTCCTACTTCCAAACAACATCACTTTTACCCTCACAGAGAACACTATCTCGCTCACCTGGATTTGCCTCCTAGAATTTTATATTTATTTTGTTTTTAATCCCTATCCAGTTTGTTTTCTTGTCTCGACTCACCAATACCACCATTTCCCAAACAGACATAAAGAGAATTAAATATAAAAGATAACAAAATAATAATTCCCAAACAGACATCAGATTCAGACCACTATTTTCCTCTTTTTCTTTTTCCTATCCCTCACCCGTTCTCATCCTTTCAATTTTCCTCCTATGTTTCTAGCATATCTCCTATGTCCTCTCCTCATAGTTGTCCACACGATAATTCCATCATTTTTCCAATCTTTTGTTTATCCTCATTTCTCAGTCTCAATTTTTTTTATTTTTACTCCTGGTTCTAATCTGATTTCAAGAAAATGTCCCTATTCCAAGATAAACTCATTTCTTCTAAAAAATATCTCAAAAAATTTAGAAGATAAATTTTACTCAAGCGGTGAGAGTCAAATTTCACTTACCTTTTTTCTTAGTGATGGTGTTAATCTTATTGACAGATTCCTCCCTTGTTCCGCTCCCGATTCCACTACTAGCTGATTAATCTTATTGAAGAAATCGCATAAAAACTTCCTCTCGGTTTACCCTAGCTCTGAATTTTCTTCTCTTCCCCTGTAGCCCAACGTCCTCTTTTAAAATTAAGGAGGAACCTCCAGAACCGTTGAGGATGGCAACGAAATCCCTAAATTAAATAGATATTACAAAATATGTTTTGATAATTGAGGCATAATTAATATTTTTACTTTTAATAATTATGGTAGAAACTAATAACATCTTCTTAAATATATTTATATATTTACTTTTTGAAAAGAAGATTTTTATCTCTTTAATTATTGAAGTAGTAATCAAAATTTTAAATTTTAATGACTGATGAAGAAATTAAATCTCTAGACTTTGACTTCTAACAAGCATTCAATTTTCTAAATTTAGATATTGTTTAAGTCTAATCTTATATTGTTTAACTCTATTAATTTCTCCACCACAATATAATTGCTTCATAATCTTATCCTCACATTTATTATTGTTTTACGATGTAATCAATTTTAGGTGATTTAGAAATATAAGAAGAGTCAAAAAATAATTGTGAGAAAGAGGAAAAACATAAGGATATGAGATAGGAAAACAAGAGTTAGATTGGTAGTATTATAAAGTTAAGTTCTTTTTTTTTCCTAATGCATAACGCACAATTAGGTAGTAATTATAAAGTAGATTCGTTATAAGGAATCATATTCTTCCAACGATTCCTAAGTTTCAAACCGCTAAATAACACAAAGCACATATTTGACTTTCTATGAAATTACCTCTTTACCTTAAATAACAGAAAAACATAAAATTATATTGTAAATTAAATATGTCCAAAAGTATATATCTGTACTTACATTAAGCGGTATTAAATCTATCTTGTTCATTTGATTCAATTTTTACTTTTTGTGTAATTACTAGTAATCCATTACATGTTGAATGAGGTATATATTCATTAATTTTATTTTTGAACCACCTATATTTTTAGCTTAAATTCATTGAATAAAATTTTATTTCGTAATCCTTCATATATAGGAAGATCAATTAGATTTCAATTCTCAAAAAACATAAATGAGAGATGTTAAATATTAAAATTGTGATATATTGTTAAATTATAAAATATGGGAGAAATGTAGCAATTAAATTTCTTAAGAAAATGATGAAGCTTTTTAGAAATTAAAGCAAATGGAACAATTAGATACCTATACAAATATTTTAACTTCTACTACTATACTATACTATATCTATTTTTACAATATAGTTTCTCAATGAGTAGTATAATTTGACCTACAACCTAAAAATTTCTATGTAATTTATTCATTTATAAATTGAAAATATATACATATATATGAGGTTAATTTCTATTGTCGCTAGAAATATATTTATTTTTTTGTTTTTGATATTTTTTGTGGTACAGTTTGAGAGAAGGACTGTGGCTAATGCTAGAACTAGATGAAGTAGAAGTTGTTGAATTCTATATGTTTAGTTTCCTTTATGAGCTGATACTCAGAACTAAAAACTTACAAGTCTGTAGTAATGCAAAAATATGCAATGAATACAAATATTAGTTTGCAAGAAATATCTTATCATCACTCTCTAATCACTCTCTCAAGTAATATTTTACATACCAGTTGAATTTTTTCGACTAATCTGGAATCAACCAAGGGAATATATTAAAAAAGTTCTATTGTCAAACATTAATTTAGATAGCATGGTGACCATTTACGAGACAGAAAAATACCATAACCACTCAAAAATTATATGCAAGATACATAAAATGTCATAATCGAATAATAAAGTTAAAATAATGTAAGAATATTCTCGATTTACAGTGAACTCTTCAAAAGAATGCCTTTCACTCCTATAGTACTATGTATATGATATAATGTGACATCTCAAATGCTAATTAAGTTATAAGGGTGCCAAATGCAGAAACAGGTTACAAGTGCATGATAGATAATTGAATGTAGCGGAGCAAATTATTATAAATTCCTTACCAAAATATATGAGTTCCAATTATACATATATAACTAAGGCCAGAAGTTGCAACAAAATACAAAATATCAAAATACAAAAAGGGCCACTTCTTTTACTATATGAATGGACTCATTAGAAAATTTTGGGACAAGTCATGCCCTCAAGGTTTGTGGATCCACGGAATCCTTATAGACTTCAAAGGGTAGGTCAGCGATCTGTTCCTCACTATCTTCCTCGTCTTAGGGGGGAGCATAAAAAGGGATGAGTTCCATACACTCAGTAAGGAAAATAATATTTAAATAACATCATAAGATTTTAAAAGTGAATAATTATTTCATCAATACTTACCATCAGGGTCCTTTCTTATTTATGGAAATAATTTATTTATTAAAAAAACATCAAATCTATCATATCATAGTCATAACAATCAAATCAATCATGTTCATAATAGAGAAAATTAAATAAATCATGATATACTTAGATTTTTATGTCATGCTTCGGGAAGTCATTCCAACTTCCATCTACTAAGGGCAAATACGAATTTTTGACTGCTCATGTGGAATGATCAGATAAGATATATAACAGTAATTTGCCAATAACACATTTTCGGCTTGCCAAACCATGACATGATCTATGACAACGACCGTGCCAACCATAGTAGTTTTATTAGATAGCTTATAACCACGACAGTATTTAACCAAATGTGACCCCTACTAGATAATTCACAGCACCACTCTCGTCAGAGGGTACACCATCATCTACAGGGAGCGGTCCTCTCACTTCTTTCTAGACCAGATGAGGGAGGAAAAAAACATAAATCACTCCTAAGCTCTTGGAGAATGGAAGAATGAAATGGAAGTGATAAGAAAATTGAAGAGAGGGGTCCCTATTTATAGAAAATGGGGACCATTAAATTTGAAACAAATGACGAAATCTAGTGAGGAAAGGGAAAGTTAAATGGGAAAGAAGTGATGTGACATAACTCGACTGTGGTGCAAAAATGAAGAAAGCCTCCCAACTGACGGTGGCACACTCTTAAGACAACAATGGCATACCACCCAACTAGTGGCGTGCACGAGCCGAGGCAGTGCTTGACACCCAAGGTTGTGGCAGCACACTGCCTGAGGCAATAGTGTTCCTCCCCAGTTGGCTGCGCGTTGCATGCCTAGCCTGCAGGTGCGTTGGCTTATCCTACTGCGTGCAGGGCGTACAGCGTGGACGGCGTGTGCATAGGGCACATGGTGTCATGCCTGTCTGCGCGCGCAAATTGACCTCGTGCCCTGCGGTGATGGGACGTGCACACATTGTGCACCTCCGGTGTTGGCCGCACGCATGCATGCGCACGAGGCGTGCAATGCCCGCGTTGGTCTTTTCCCGTAGGTATATTCCCATGGGATTTTACCCCTTTTTCTGTCTTTTCTCCTGAAAATTTATTTTTAAAATAGAATAAAATAATATTGACAAAAATAATAAAAATAAAAATTTCATAATAAAATTAAAAATGTGAATTAAATTTATGAAATGCAATATAAAAATTATGAAATAATTAAAAGAGTTCAAGTCACCTTAGGGCTTGAATAAATAGGGATTTTCTAATTACAAATTAAACGCAAAGGTTTGTGGGGTGTTACATATAAAGTCTATAAAGGAAATAATTTGTTTAATATCCAATCCAGGAAGATGTTTCAAGCTAATACTAATCGTAAATCAACAAATCATCTTTACATTAAGATCCTATGATACTCGAATCACTGCTTAAAAGCTTTAACCCCAAAATAAAATTAAAAATAAACCATTGTTATCATCACCGTTATACATTTAAGTTGTTCAGATAGGTAAGTTGAGCCATAAATTGAAGTTACTTATCCTTGTATAAAAGCAGCTTCAGAATCTTATATTATGTAAGTCTTTTGGGAGTTCTTCTGACCACACTTTCTCTTAGGGTTAGCACTTATCATGCAAGAGAAGGCATTGATAAGCTCAGAATCCTCTTCAGTTATCAGAATTTTGGCTGCAGTTGGGTCTGCAAGTATAAGCTTAGCCATAAGGTATCCAGCAATTGACCATGTCTGGAATAACCGTGCTTAATTCCTGATGAACCTTCCTCTTTTTAGTCATAGTATTCAAGCCACTAGTCTCTTGATATGTGTCTTTAAGCAACTTCAATAGCTCTTGTAGTGATTTCTGGTATTTTCATCTTTACGGTTGCCACAATAAGCTACAAAAAGTCCATTTTTAAAATATTAAGCCGCACTGTCAACATTCCTTCATTATTGCTTTATTTTATAAAACATCAACGAGGTACCATATCCTATTGGATTCAAGCATGACAACTCAGGAAACGTATACCTAAACATAACTTCTACAAAGGGTTTTTTGGAGCAATGAATAAAACATTAGCAACAGAGAGAATATTTGAGCATAACAAACTAACCTGCCATAGCAGAGTCAGCCAAAAACCACCATTGTGGTAAGACCAAGGCCTGCATCAGAAAGAAATGTAGTGAGAAATACTGAAGATAATGAAGAGATAGATCATAAATAAATAATATGAGAGCAAATATCTTATGTGTTCTTAGGATCACTACCAGTGATTATTTGCCACTCTTGACCTTCAAAAGTGGGATTACATATCTTTAATGGCATGTCTGCTACCAAATCTACCCATTTCACTTCAATAAGATCTAGTATGGCATGTGACTGATTAGTTGTTGCCAAACTACTACAACAGACCACATGTTTCCTAGAGAAAAAAATTGGAAATCCATATATGCTGCCTGTAAGTTTCCAATTAGATAACTTCCTTTATTAGGCATCTATTCCACCAACCACGGAGAAATTTGATCTGGGTAAATTTTGAACTTATTAACTGCATCATATGAGTACTCCTCAATCTTGTAACGATAAATCTCATTCAGTTTTCATAAATCAATCCAATAATACTCCCTGATGTGGAATAAAAGAGCAAGTAGGCGATTATTCAATGCCCAGATAAGATTCACTGATCCATTTTGGAGTAAGCATTTTATGGGCACAGAGTAAGGCAAAATAAAATAGTGCCTATAAGAAATAAAAAATAAGGATTAATTGGGGATGCCATAGAAAAGAAGGTAAATAAATAAGATATATTAGTTACCAACTTATAAATTTAAATAATAGCCGATTCATGTAGGCTAGTGAGTCAGATCATAATATGTTATTTCCACCACCATGTTAGAAACATACTTAAGGCACAAACCAAAACTCTATTGTGTCAGACATGTAAGCTATGAACTATCTCCAAAAATATATGCTATAAACTATACAATCTCCATCATTTTGTGGAATTACACCATTCGGAAGCAACAAAAAAATACATTGAGTAACAATTCTAATAGTTGAACATTTTTTGAATCGACCAGACTAGAATCATATACTTATTACACATGCCAGAAACTCACTTGAGAAACACGAAGATATGATATCAATTTAAATAAAGCTTGTCAAGTACTTAATACTAGCTTTATTTTTAAACTTCCACTATTGTTTCCCAAATTTATTTAGTTTTATAATTTCACTTCCAGCATAGTTGCTGGAACAAGCCCCTATTACACCATGTGCAGAATTATTCTATATAACCACTCTTTTGCTACAAAGGTTGCAAGCTCCAAAAAATCAAAAACTGAATACCAAATGTCCATTACCATTTCAAATGAACAATAAAGGTAATTTTTCCCTTGCTTGAAATAAACAGTTGACGAGTACATATGGCTATTCAAACAACTGTTACAACAAAAAAATGAATCTACCCTGATGATTCCTTCATTCCACAAAGTAGAATTAATTACCTCCCTTATTTACTGAGAGGGTTAGGTTTTGAAACTTACAAATGTAAATAGAATATAAATAAGAATTGACTTGGTCTAGTACCAAGTCAATGTTGGATGACCCTCTTCTCCATTTGTTTTTTTTTGTTACAAGAGGTATTGTTTCCAGTAGTGAGACCTTTTTACACCATAGACAAGTTATTATTTTTTCTCTTAATAGTTAGTCGACTGGCACGTAAGGGGTGATCCATGGATACTGTGGATAGCGTAGCGTCATTGTCGATCGCAGAGGAGGAGGATGGGGGCTCGGACTTAACTGAACTTGTCCCTGAATAGCAAGATTCGTATGACCTCTGTTTGGTGGGAAGATTCTTGATGGAAGCGGTTGTGAAGTTTAAATCAATGATGAATACACTAGCAGACCTGAGGAGATTGAAAGGGGGGTAAATATTGTTGATCTCAGATCTGTTGTACAGATTTTTCTGCGAATGGGATTTCCAAAGAGTGCTCAACAGAGGGCCATGGACTTTTAACAACCACTTGTTGGTTGTGCACCACCTTAGGGAGGGAAAACATCCAATGAAAGTAGCCATTGACACAAGCCTCTTCTAGGTATAGATTCACTCACTCCCGTTGGGTTGTGTATCGAAAATAATGGCTAGGCAGTTTGGGAACCTATTGGGGGGCTTTATCGACTATGACACAAGTTCATCTTCTATGGCTGAGATGGGGGGTTGTCTGTGGGTTCAGGTGGCAATTGATGTCTGAAAGCCTCTATTCATAAGAAAGAGGCTCAACCTAAGAAATGGGGAATCCGCATTTGCAATCTTCAAGTATGAATGCCTGCCTTTATTCTACTTCCTATGCGGTTAGTTGGGGCATTTAGAATTTTTTTGCAAACTCCACATCTATTCTAGTGCGGTGCCGCTGCAGTAGGAATGGGATCAGTCCCTCTGCGCAAATCCCCGACAGAATCCAGTTCCGACGAGTAAATGGTTACAAGATGAACAGGGGGAAAAATTGATGGAATCATGGGCGAATATCCTAACAAGTATCTCAACTGAAGCAGGAAAGAAGGGAGATTCTTCAAATTTTTATTAAAAAATATAAATTTGAATATTTTATTAATTATATATTACTTATCCACTAATAATAGCACAACTTATCAATAATAATATATAAAATGTATAGTTTATAGTCCGAACTATAAATACAACTTTTATAGATAATGGTAAAGTACAAATGATTTATCTATAAAATATTAAAAAGTTGGTAAATTATATTTAATTATATTGTAAAATGTTAAAATAATTTTTAATAAATGAAAATTAATTTTATGTAAAATTAAAATAAAAAATTTTAGCTTCTATCATTTTTTATTATTTTTTAATTTGTTTTATCTTGTAATTGAATGAAATACAAATTTACTTACATTTTGTTTTGATTTGATAATTGATACATGCCTAATAAAAGTAACTACAGTTATTTAAGTTTTCTTATCATCAGATCTTTTTGAGAAATAGACACACAAACACACAGATATGTGTGTGTGTGTGTGTATGTGTGTGTTTGTTTGTGCGTTTTATAAATTTAAAGAGCTATTGTAACTTGATGTAATGGTAAATCACTATAAAGTTTTCAATGGAATTTATAATAGGAAGTGGATATGATGATGATGATTGCCATATTATACATGAGAATATCTAAATATATATAAATGAGAAAAAAAATATGTTTTTCGGTTCTGATAACTAAAAGTTAAAAAATAAAGGAAATGAAAATTATAATATTTTGTTTGGTTTTAATTTATAATTGAAAAATAATTACTATAAGAAAATAATGAATAATATTAGTTATTAATATAATGATGAGTTAGCTACCAAGAATCAAAATAGAATTTAAAAAGAAAATTAATCCTTTCCTCTTTCCTCTTTTGTTCAGAGTTCTTATGTGAAAAAAGATTTATCATTCATGAACGATTACTATTGAAATAATTAATAATAAATATTTTAGTATAAAATCCAAGTCTATTTCTTCTTCTTTAATATTTATGTTAATAAATAATTTAAGAAAAATGCTAATTCAGAATTTTTCGCTTATTATAATTGTTCTAATTAAAAGAATCTAATCGTTACAGAATATTATTTTCGTTTGGATATATCATGACTCTTTAGGACAAAATTCAATTTGATTACTATATCTCTGTCAACACAGTCATAAGTTAAATCTTTTGATTCTATTGAATCAAATATTATAAACAAATCATCATTAATCCATATAATTACATCTCAAAAGTGATATATTTTACATTTTAATAAGATTCAGACTTGTTGTCTTCAAGAAAAATGTAAGAATCTTAACTATTAAACCACCATATTTATGATAATTTATGAAAATTCTTAAAAACTTAAGAATCTTAACTATTAAACCACCATATTTATGATAATTTATGAAAATTCTTAAAAACTTCATTGTACTGTGTGCTTAATTGTGATAAATGAACAATAGTCACAAACTTTAATAGGGGCATTTTTGGTGCATGAAATGCATGTTCCCATGTTAATGGATGTTAGTGGCTATTTTCTCTTTTTCACTTAGATCATCCTATGTTTACCTTATAAATAGTATCTTATTGCTACATTTCTCTATTGCTCTCCCTTTTATCTCTTTTTTTTTCAATTTCACTTTTCTTAAAATTTTCTTGAAAGATTTCTAACTTTTACTTTTCTAGTTGTGTAAATTAATAAAATCTATGATCTATAGCTAAGCTAATTGTATCAAGCAATTAACATGTCAAAAAGCTCTTTTCTATACTCACCTTATCCGATTGACCTAGTGCACACCTTAATCCTTATAATGTATCCTCAAACTTCAAGTCCTATTTATATAGAAAGTAAATGTCTAAGGTAAATTCTTTTATCTTTTATCACCAATATACTTTTACATGAAACTATTAAATATCAATGATTCATCTCAACCAACAGTAACAAAGTTTATAATTTTTTGAAACAAAACCCTTTAGTTTGTAACTATCTCTGCAAAATAAATTTGAGTTTCAAATCAAAAAATTAAAAATTAGGTCGAGATTTTGATCTACTATAGTTCCCTCAACTAAGGGAACCTAATAATCATGAACTATTTTTTTCGCCTAAAAACATAATAGGCACGTTGAGATTTAAGTCAATTTAATCATGGCATCACCACCAACATAAAAAAAAGTTAGAGTTTAAATTTGTTTTCCATGAAAAAGGAATATTTATTGTAACCTGTAGAGAATTTATTGGTATTGATTTTTAGAAGCTTTCATCCACCCTATCTGCCCAACAAAAGAAAACATAATTACTTTATAATATTGTTATTGAAAGAAATAAAAATAGATAAAATACTAATAGTGAAATGTTAAGTATTTCAGTTAACTTTTATAAATTAAATAAAGGGTTATAATTACTTTAGTTAAGTTACAGTAATTAAAGAAAAATATAAATCTTATTTTATTCTTAATTAATTTAAACTCGAATAGAATTAGTTAAAAAGAAACTGTACTTGTTATAATAGCAAACCAATCGAGAGTAATATTCTCCATTACTAGAACTATTCGAATTAAAAGATTAAAGAATTAAAAAAAATATGAATCGAATTAAATAAGTTGTAAGCAGCAAGAGTACCTTAATTTAAAGGAGTGCGTTTGCGCTTGCGAGGGGTGGTGCTTGCTTCCAACTACATCACCATACATATCACATTCAGGGAATAATAATAATAATAAAGATTTTTAAATTGAAATCTACAATGTTTAATATTTAAAAAAAATATTTTTACATTTTAATTAAAATATAAACTTTACATCTTCAGTGAAACTTAAATTTATAAATATTAAATAAAATAGAAAAATTTTAACTGCTACCATATTATTATAATTCATTATAATTGTTAATAGCTATAACTATTAGCCAGCAAAACAGATTTTTAATTAAGTAAAACTCGTACTTTATAAATCAGCAAATTTAAATTCTGTTAAAATTTTCATGAAATCCATAAGAGAAAAAGATATATATATAAATAAAATTTCACAAAATATGTGAAATAAAAAATTACCTCAAAAAGGATGTTTATTTTTTCCTTCAGAAGTAAGAAGTCATTTTTTATTGCAAAGTACACAAATTTTAGGAAAATCTACATCAGATACTTTGTCTCTGCAAATTAAGAGATGAAGACCAAATAATTAAAACCCATTAACTAGTCAAACGTGGTTAATAACTACTCAGATCTATATCGAGATATATATTATGTACACATACAAAGCTTTAATCATGTCTGATAAGGTGATTTCATATTCAACTACAAAGGTGGAGAGTAGATCATAGAAATATTTAGGACCGCAATCAAATACTCCTTTCATTTCATATGCTATTCCAAAAAAGCTATCTATCGTACCTTTAAAAAAAATTGAATGCAAATCAATCAATAATATCGATATATATACATTGTAACAGCCCCGAAAAAATTTAATATTGGAAAGGCATATATATAGATAAATAGTCTGAATTTGTGGAAGCGTATTAAACATTGCAATTAACATCCCTTACGCAATACCAAAACGTGTTCAACAAATGAGGGAATAAACTAATTAAAATAAATGCTCGAAGGTAAGAACTACAATTATAACTATGGGATCTTTAGGCATCCCTTTCGCTGTCTTCCTGCGGAACGGGCTCAAGAACCACGTCTTCTTGATCTG
Organism: Carica papaya; assembly: GCF_054855325.1. Classification (NCBI taxonomy): domain Eukaryota; kingdom Viridiplantae; phylum Streptophyta; class Magnoliopsida; order Brassicales; family Caricaceae; genus Carica; species Carica papaya. The sequence continues at coordinate 19,866,266 of NC_142317.1, forward strand.
AAATGGTTAAGTAAGGAGTGAGCTACACTAACCCAGTAAAGACATCACTCTACCTCACTGCCACAGGAGTAAGGGTGGGTAGAAAACAAAAACGACCAATGGAGCATAATTTGTAATAAACCCATTTGTTCATAAAAACGTTTACTTTCCATTTACCTGGGTGAGATCCATAAAACAATACACAAGCAACACATTATCATCATCACGTTATCACATAGACTTTATAATACAACATTTATCACGCGTTTGCATTTCAATCTTTAAACAACATAATTCCTCTTTATCAACCTACTAGTATCCATGGGGATCCATAGGGGTCCCGCTACCCGTGAACCCTTAACCTTGATTCAAGGGTCGTCCCCATACCCCGTCCGGTATGGGCGCCAAAACCATGAACCTCAATACCCCGTCCGGTATGGACACCAAAACACATAATGTCTCCATACCCCATCCGGTATGAGAGACCACGTTCCCGGTAGGGTTCCCTACGGACCCGGTCCGTCCACCATCTCCCAAGATACCTAGTCAGGCTGTCCACATTATCCGTTTGCCAATTCACATAACCTTTTATCCCTTTTTCTTTAGTCACCATCATCAAGTCACACACAAACATGCAAACCAGTAGTTCATGCCAACAAGACAACACACAACATCGGGTTCTCAGTCATTCAGTCCATAATCAATGAAACAGTGATACATGCACACGAAACTATGAAATAAAAATATCAGACATCATACTGCATCTAAAACTGTAAAATAGAACAAACAACAACTGACCGACAAATACACTAGACTCGGGCTCCATTAGCAACCTTAAACAATTTCACACAGCTATTGATTCATGAAATACCATTTTATCATTTATTGCACTTTAATACCGTGATAAGAAATAAGGTGAGGAATCCTTACTTATTTTTGGGACCCGAAATAGGCTTTTCCGAGCGCCTGCGGGTTATACCTAAATTTCCTGAATTTTTTTCCGAAAAACTGAAATACGCTACCGGTACCTGCACGTGTCCCAAAAATCTCAGAATCAGACCTAGGGCCCCTTTCGGCCAATATCGCAATTCCGGCACGGAGGCTCCGCCGTGCTCCGGCGACGGCGCCGCCGCTTGCGACGACGATTCGCCTCGGGTTGGCCATTTTCGGCCGAATTCGGCCACACTTACATCGGTCCCTGTGATAAAACAACCCTAGGGCCCTCGGGGGGCCAAAAATTACGAAAAACTGAAGCTTACCGGCGGCGTGCTCTCGGGTGCGGCGGCTCTCCGGCGTGGTTCGTGTTTTGGTGATTTGGCTCTGATCAACCTGTAGAGAAAAGAATGGTGATCACGGTGATATAAAAATTGTATCAAACGGAGGCTGGGAAGGGCCTCATCGGAGGCAAAAATCGAGGAGAGGCGCAGCAGCGCCGCTAGGTTTCGGCCGTTTGGCCGGGAGTTTGGCTCCGATTTGGCCATAGGGGAACTCAGCATTGAAAAACGAGCCGGGGGTATGAAATTTACCTCGATCGGCGGTCAGAAAACTCCCCGGTGCGGCGGCGGGTGGCGGCGGCCGGCTCCTGCGGCGTCTGGTTCGTTTTCTCCGGCGAGGGCTGGCGGCTAGGGTTTTTCTGGTCAGGTGTGGGGGGTTTATTTATACCCTTTGCCTTTTAATCACAGCCGTCCATCTTGATTTAATCTGGGCCGTTCGATCGCGATTTAATTTGGATTAAATTTGGGCCGTCCATCGCGATTAAATCTGAGCCGTCCGTACTTGATTGAATCTGGGCCGTCCGTGCGCGTGCATCTGGGCCGTCCATGCGCACGCTTGATATGGGCCGTCCGTGCGCGCGGGGACGCATCTGGGCCGTCCGATCGTGCGCACGCGGATCGCCCACGTGGCCCGTTCCCGGGTCGGCGTGGCCTTGCCACGCGGCAGGTCCTAGTTGGCCAAGTCTGCTGACTGGGCCGCTGACGTGGCTACTGACGTGGCGCTGATGGGGCACAATTTTTCTAAATTGCGTTTTGACCCACGGTTTCCGAATTTCTTTTCAAAAATGCCCCTAGAATCCAAAATTTGACCCCTTTTTTCCAAAATCAATTTCAATTAAATCCAAATAATATTTTTACCCAATTTTATCATTATTAATATTTTTATATTCAAAAAATTAATTTAAATTAAATTACATCAAAAAAAATAAAATAGAAAAAATTATTTTGGGTGTTACAAAATACTCCTTTCATTTCATATGCTATTCCAAAAAAGCTATCTATCGTACCTTTAAAAAAAATTGAATGCAAATCAATCAATAGTATCGATATATATACATGATAAATAAATAAGAAAAAAAATAGATAAGATGTTAAGCACTAAACCTCTTGTTCCATTAAGGGGATCATTTCGAGCAGCTGCGTGCTTCGATCCGTCCTATTTGAAACAATTAGAGAAGAGAAAATGGTTTTACCGAGAGAAAGGAGACTATTTTTTTTTTCAAATCTGCAATGCTCACCGAAGTGGCTGAGAGTTATAATGAGTTTAGTATTTATAACAAATTGCTAATAATCTCAGTCATTTCTAGTGATTAATATTTAGGTTATCAATATTCTATGCGTTAATGAACTTGCATATTTTTGTGTTTTGTGTTCCGAGTTTAGATTAATTTTGCCAACCGTTTTATGAGAAAAAATATTTTCTTTTAATAAAACAAGAGTTTAATTTAATCCATTTATAATATTGTATAAATGACAAAGATGGTTTTTCTCTAAATAAATTACTTCAGCTGATAAAGACATTATATTGGCACCTTTAAGAATGGTTAATTGCTGTTAAAAATTAGACAATAGATGATAAAATTTTACCAACAAATTTACATTTTCACTAAAAGTTCAAATGCCGCAAATTTAGAGGAAGCCACGTATCCATTTCATGCACAACCTGTCCATTTCTTTATTTGAAAAAAAATTACTTAACTTTTATATTGACAAAAAGAAGTACAAAAGAAACCATAAATAAAATAGTTTATCTTTATGTTCTAAAACCTAAAGAAAATTCAATCTCCTCTGTTGCAAGATACTAAAACGTCTCTCTCTCTCTCTCTCTATTAGTTGCATCTCATTCCAGTCATCACCCATCACCTCTCATTATTTATTGAAGTATCAATTTTTCTTATTAGTCATTAAATATTGTATTTTAAATAGTAAATTTACGTTACTTAATTCACTCATTTCTATAGATTAAATTATTTATTCGAGTTAAATCATACCTTATTATTTGACTGAACTACAAATTTAGCCATATTTCTTCCTAATACTGTATAAGCCAGTAAACAATGTAAATTAATACACTAACATCCAATACATGATTTACTTTTTCCTTTTTTAAAAAAAAATCATGGATAAAACCATTCTGCTTAAGCAAGTAAACAAAAAATTGAGACTCATGAACAACTATATATCTTTCAAAATTCTTTACTACATCTCTAGCTTTGTTACATATTATCTAATTACACTTTACATCCAATTAAGAAAAAGAGAAACAAAATGTGGAATGAAAAATTACTTTTAAATCCAACTAAAAATTAGACAATAAATGACACAATTTTAGCAGGTGATAAAGGTTGTCACTAAAAGTCAAAATGTCGTTAAGTAAATAAATATACACCAAATAAAGGAAGCCACTTGTCCATTTCATGCAAAATCTATCCATTTCTTTGAAAAAAATTATTTAACTTTTATATCGATAAAGTAAATACATAAGAAGCTAGAAATAAAATAGTTCATGTTTATGTACTCAAACCTAAAGAAAATTTGATCTCTTCTATTGTAAGACATCAAAACTTCTATCTTTGTAATAGTTGCATCTCATTGTAATCGCCATCAATCACCTCTCATTATTTATTAAAGCATCAGTTCTCTTGATCAATTGTCAAAACACTATATTTTAAACAATAAATGTACGTCATTTGATTCATTCATTTGTATGAGATTAAATAATTCATTCAAGATAAGTTCTATTTTGTCATTTTATTGACCTATAAAATTAGTCGTATTTCTTTCTAGTATGGTATAAGTTTATACAATGTAAGTCAATACAATAACAACATTATAACATTTACTTTTTTTTAAAGAAAATGTCTTCATCCATAAACAATAAAAACCATTTTGCTTAAGCAAGTCAACAAAAAACTTAGGCTTATGAATAAATATATATCTTTCAATAGTCCTTACTACATTTCTAGGTAAGTTATGTACTATTCTACTAAACTTTTAAATCTAACTAAGAAGAAAAGAAACAAAATACGAAATGGAAGCTTAAACATCCTCAAATAACAATCCAAACTTTAGAAAAATATTCGTCAAGTATAAAATTTATATATGGTACCTTTAATAAGGGTCCTATTACAGGTAGAAATTAGACAATAGACGATATAATTTTAGTGGTTGATTCAGACTGTCACAAAAGTTGAAATGTTGCTAGGTAATATGTGACAAATAGAGGAACTCATGTGTAACGGCCCTAGAAATTCAAAAGGAAATACATGTAATAATAATCTGAGTGCGGAAGAGAAATAAAAAATTAAGGTTAACATCCCTTACACAATAACTTAAAAGTACTAAACAACATCACAGAATAAGTTCTCCGAAAGAAATACGAGAAATGAGAAAAATAAAGGAAACTATAAAGTATCTAGCATCTACTCGCAGTCTTCTTGTGGATCGGGCTTGGGAACTAGGTCCTCCTAATCTAAAATGGTTAAATAAGGAATGAGCTACACTAGCCCAGTAAGGACATCATACTATATCACTATCACAGAAGCAAAGGTTGATAGAAAACCAAAAACAACCAATGGAGCACAAATTTTAAACCAATACATTTATTTAAAATAAAACCATTTACCCTTTTTCTTACCCTTGGAGAACCTATGAAAACAACCTATAAAGATAATAACATCATACAGATCACAATTTCATACATAATCAGTAACATAAAACATATCATAAATCCGTATTCATTAGCAATAACTGATTATCACCGTTTCTCATTTTTACCAGCCTACTAATATCCATGGGGATCCATAGTGGTGTCCCCGCTACACGTGAACCATTCTCCTTAACAATCTTAATTTCAGGGCCATCTCCATACCCCGTCCGGTATGAGGGTGAAGCGGGTCGTCCCCATACCCCGTCCGATATGAGCGCCAAATTACCAAGTCTCCATACCCATTCCGGTATGAGACAACGTTCACAGTATGGTTTCCTATGAACCTGATTGGTCAACCATCTCCCTGGATATCTAGTGAGGCTGTCACCTTATCTGTTTTCCGGTAGTCTCCGTTACCAAGTTGAACATAATCACATAAACAATAAACATGCACCCAATAATACAATCATATTGTAAATTCTAAAATCACACAGTGGTCAAGTAAGACAGTAATACATGCATTTAAAACCATAGAATAAATAGACCAGATACCATAATGCATTTAAACTGTAAAATAAATCAAACAGGAATCGACAGAGAATAATGTCTGATTCGGGCTCCAAAAGCAACCTTAATTAATTATGCATATTTATTAATTTGCACAAAAAATAGTATTATCATTTATTCAAACTTCAATTCCATGATAGGAAATAGGGTGAGGGCTCCTTACTTGATTCAACGCCGAAAACTAGATTGTTACTGCGCCTACGTGCAGTCCTTGAGTTCCTTGAATTTTTCCTCGGGAATTGAAACGTGCTTACGGTACCTACACATGTCCTAAATAACCCAAAAATCAGATCCAGGGCCTACTCGGCCAATTTCAAAATTCTGGCACGGCCGCTCCGCCGTGCTTGGGCGACGGCACCACTGCTTGTGTCAGAAATCCGCCTCGGGTTGACTGTTTTTGACCTTTTTTGGCCAAATTCAGCAAAACTTGCATCGATTCTTGTGAGAAAACACACTTAGGGCCCTCGGTGGGTAAAAAAAAGTAGAAAATCAAAACTCTCCGGCAATGGGGCTCTCCTGTGCGGCGACTCCTCCGGCTCACGTTGCGATTGGGTGTTTTGCTCCGGTCAACCTGTAGAGGAGGAAACGGTGATCACAACGGTAGAAAAATCACATCGAACGGGAATTGGGAAGGGCCTCATCAGAGGCAAAAATTGAAACACCCCGCAACCACGCCATGGAGCTTCAGCGGCATTTTTCGGCCAATTAGCTAGTTCTTTCACTCTGATTTGGCCATGGGTGGGTTTGGAATCAAATTATATGTAAAGGGTAGAATTTTTACCTCGTTTGGCAGCCGAAAATTGCTCCGATGCGACGGCGGGTGGTGGCGGTCGGCTCCCCGACGGCTGAGCTGTCTTCTCCGATGAGGGGCTCTGGCGACTAGGGTTACGGTTTGGGTGTGGATTGGTTTATTTATACCCATATGCTTTTGATCTAGGCTATCCATCACATTTAATCTGGACCATCCAATTGCAATTAAATAGGGAGTGAATTTGGACCGTTTATCGCGATTCAATCTGGGCCGTCCGTACGCGATTCAATCTGGGCCGTTCGTGTGCAATGCAATCTTGGCCATCCGTGCGCGATGCAATCTGGGTCGTCCGTGCGCATTTTTGATCTGGGCCGTCCGTCTGCGTGGGAACAAATCTCAGCCGTTCGATCGCGCGCACGTGGATCGCCCACTTGGCTCCCTCCCGCGTGGCCTCCCGCGTCAGCGTCTTGCCACCTGGCGCGTCCTGGTTGGTCAGGGCTGCTGACCGGAAGCTGATGTGGTATAACTTTTCTAATTTGCATTTTGACCCCTGTTTTCTGATATTGCTTTTAAAAATACCCCCAAAACCTAAATTTTCACCCCTTTTTCCCAAAATTATTTTCAATTAAATCCTTAATTACTTTTTTACCCTTTTTATTATTATTATTACTATTATTTTCATTTAATCAAATCAAAATAAATTAAATTCAATTAAATTTAATTAACACATATTTATATTTATATAGAAATAATAAAATAACATAAAAATAATTAAAAAAAGTTGGTTGTTATAACTCTCATCCGCTTAAAAAGAAATTTAACCTCTCAAATTTGCCTCTTACTCTCGATCAAACAACTGGGGGTACTGGGCTCTAAAGTCTGATTCTAGCTCCCATGTAGCCTCCCTTAGTGTGTGGTTCTGCCATACGACCTTTACAAAGAATATTTTCCGATTGCGGAGTAATCTACTCTTTCGATCCGTAATGCCGACTGGTACTTCCTCGTAGGATAAGTCCTCTTGGAGTGGGAGAGGCTCGTGGGCCAAGACATGAGAGGGGTCCGGGTTATACTTGCATAACATGGACATATAAAACACATTGTGAACCTTGGAAAGTTCTGGAGGCAGTGCTAGTTGTAGGCGGCGGTACCAATCCTGTCTAAGACTTCAAATTGTCCAATAAATCGGGGGGTTCAGTTTCCCCCTCCTGCCAAACCTACAAATTCTCTTGAAAGTAGTGACCTTAAGGAATACCCAATCACCTTTCTCAAACGCTAAATCTCTCATCTGGGTGTCCGCATAACTCTTCTGCCTACTCTAAGTCGTCTGAATGTTTTTCCTGATCTTAACTATTTTGGATGTAGTCTCCTCTACCAGCTCCCGGCCGAACAATTTTCTATCGCCCACTTCTTTCCAATAAATCGGCAATCTGCAAAGGCACCTATATAACACCTCATACGGAGCCATGCCAATACTCGTTTGCTAGCTATTGTTGTAGGCGAACTCTATCAGAGGTAGATGGTCGTCCCAATGGCCCCCAGAGTCAAGAACACTAGCTCGGAGCATATCCTCAAGTGTACGGATTGTTCTTTCTTACTGTCCATCAATCTGAGGGTGGAAGGCAGTACTGAGGGACAGCTTCGTTCCCATGACTTGCCGAAAGCTACTCCAAAACTGAGAAGTGAACTTGGGGTCCCTGTCAGACACCACTGTCACTGGGACTCCATACAATCTGACTATTTTTTGGATATACATTCTTACCAATTTGTCCAAGGGATCAGTCATCCTGATGGTTAAGAAGTGGGAAGACTTGATAAGCCGGTCAACAACTACCCAGATGGCATCATGTCCTGAGCGTGTCTTAGGTAACCCTGTCACAAAGTCCATGGTGATATGTTCCAACTTCCACTCTGGGATCGGTAAAGGCTGAAGCAACCCGCCTGGGCACTGATGCTCTTCCTTGACTTGTTGACATACCAAGTATTTAGACACAAAGTCAGCTATGTCTTTTTTCATCCCATTCTACCAAAACCGAGGTCGCATACTTTGGTACATTTTAGTGCTTCCAGGATGCATGGCAAACTTTGAGCTATGGGCCTCTGTCATGATGTCTCTCTTTAACTTATTGTCACCTGGAACACACACCCTGTCTTGGAATCGGAGTAACCCATCAGCGAAGACTTGGAATTCTGAGCTAACTCCCTGTTCTGCATCGTTCTTGAGGGCTACTAGGGTGGGATCAGCTGACTGAGTTTTCCTTATTCTCTTGATTAACTCAAGCTGGACGGTCAGATGACCCAAATATGTGACTCTCTTCAAGTCCTGAAGTGGAACCTGTTGTGTGGCCCCAATTTGCCTGCATTATGAAACTATCAAATGGACTAAGATACCTGCACTTTTTCTGCTGAGTGCATCGACTACCACGTTGCCCTTACCCGGATGGTGCAAGATGTCACAATCATAGTCCTTAAGAAGTTCTATCCACCTTTTCTGATGCATAAAGTCCAGAAGTAAAGTGGGCTTGGTGAGGGGTCTAAAATTTTAGTGGATTGAATCTAATGAAAGGAAAAATAAAGAAATAAATAAATAAAGAGGGAAAGGAAAGCCCAACTCGAATGGGTTGAGCTTGTAGGAAGAATAAAGAAATTCCAGTGATGAATTGGGCCAAACCTGAAGAAATTAAGCAAAAAAACAAGAAGGAAAATAAATCTTGTGGGCCTAGCCTATAGGAAGGGGATAAGAGTAATTAAAATTTAAGTGAGCCCAGCCTTTAGGAATGGGTTAAGACAGAAGGATAAAATTTAGTCTGAGGGGTTACATTAATTCAAAACAAACAAAGATAGGAAAGAATTAGTAATATTGAGAAACTAACAAATGGGTTGTTTCATTGGGGTTCTGGCCTATAAGCAAATAAAGTAAATTTGAATGAAATATGATATGGCTCCTAGTTTACAGCCCAACAAGCAGGGTCAATGACATTTCAGGCAGTGAATAGTAATTATTCAAAAAACAACAATGATTATGATGGGCTTGAGATCTAGAATATGGGTTGAGGAAATTAATTACGACTTTGGAAAGATAAATTATATAAAATGAGATATTATTAATGAATATAATGCCTTAAATAAATATTAGATATGTGATTTGGTTCAATAATTAATGGAGTTTTGATTAATCTTGCCAACAATTTTATGAGAAAAATTATTTGAGAAAATTATTTTTTTTAAAAAAAACAAGAGTTTAATTTAATTCATTTTAATATTGTATAAACAACAAAGATGGTTTTTCTCAAAATAAATTACTTCAACTAATAAAAGGCATTATATTGGCACCTTTGAGAACAGTTAATTGCTGCTAATAATTAGACAATAGACAATAAAATTTTACTAGTGAATTTATATTGTCATAAAAAGTAAAAATGCCGCAACATAAATTTGCAACAAATAAAGGAAGCCACTTATCCATTTCATGCACAACCTGTCCATTTCTTTATTTGAAAAAAAAATTAAACTTTTATATTGACAAAAAGAAGTACAAAAGAAACTGAAAATAAAATAGTTTATCTTTATGTTCTAAAATTTAAAGAAAATTCAATCTCCTCTGTTGCAAGACACCAAAACTTCTCTTCCTCTGTTAATTACATCTCATTGCAGTCATCACCCATCACCCTCCTTATTCATTAAATTATTAGTTTTCCTTATCAGTCATTAAATATTGTATTTTAAATAGTAAATTTACGTTATTTGATTCACTCATTTATATGAGATTAAATTATTTATTTAAGTTAAATCATATTTTATTATTTGACTGAACTATAAATTTAGTCGTATTTCTTTCTAGTACTGCATAATAACAGCAAACAATGTAAGTTAGTACAATAACATCTAATACAACATTTACTTTTTCCTTTTTTAAAAAATATTGGATAAAAACCATTTTGCTTAAGCAAGTGAACAAAAAGCTAAGAGTCATGAACAAATTACATATCTTTCAGAAGTCCTTACTACATATTTGGCTATGTTATATACTATCTTATTACACATTTACATCCAATTAAAAAGAAGAGAAAAAAAATATAGAATGAAAGTTACTTTTAAATCCAACTAAAAATTAGACAATAAATGACACAAATTTAGCAGCTGATAGACGTTGTTACTAAAAGTCAAAATGTCGCTAACTAAATATACAACAAATAAAAGAAGCAACTTGTCCATTTCATGCACAACCTATCCATTTCCTTACTTTGAAAAGAAAATTATTTAACTTTTATATCAGTAAAAAGAAATATATAAGAAGCTGGAAATAAATTTGTTCATCTTTATGTACTCAAACCTAAAGAAAATTTTATCTCCTCTATTATAAGACATCAAAGCTTCTATCTTTGTATTAGTTGCATTTTATTGCAGTCGCCATCAATCACTTCTCATTATGTATTAAAACATCAATTCTCCTTATCAATCGTCAAATACTCTATTTTAAATAGTAAATGTACATGAATTTATTATTCATTTGTATTAGATTAAATAATTCATTCAAGTTAAGTTCTACCTTGTTATTCAATTGACATACAAAATTAGTCGTATTTCTTTCTAGTACTGTAACGGCTCCAAAAATTTGAATGAAATATATGTATTAAAAATGTCAAATGTGGAAGTGTAATAAAATTTTCGATTAACATCCCTTACACGATAACCAAAACGTACTCAAAACATGAAGGAATAACTAACTAAAAGAGATACTTGAGATAAGAACTATAAATATAACTATAACACGATAACCAAAACGTACTCAAAACATGAATTCGGCCACGCTTGCATCGGTCCCTGCGATAAAACAACCCTAGGGCCCTCGGTGGGCCGAAAAATCACAAAAAACTAAAACTTACCGGCGGCGGTGCTCTCGGGTGCGGCGGCTCCTCCGGCGTGAGTCACGTTTTGATGTTTGACTCCGATCAACCTATAGAGAAAAGAACAGTGATCACAGTGGTATAAAATTTGCATCAAACGGAGGCCGGAGAGGGCCTCATCGGAGGCAAAAACTGAGGAGGGGCGCGACGGCACCGCTGGGTTTTCCAACCGTTTGGCTGGTGGTTTGGCTCTGATTTGGCCATAGGCGGACTCAGCATCAAAAAACGAGCAAGGGGGAGAAAATTTACCTCGATCGGCGGTTAGAAACTTCCCCGGTGCGGCGGCGGGTGGCCGCGGCCAGCTCCTCCGGCGTCTGGTTCTTCTTCTCCGGCGAGGCACTGACGGTTAGGGTTTTTGTGGTCAGGTGTGGGTGGGGTTATTTATACCCTTTGCTTTTTAATCTCAACCGTCCATCAAGATTAAATCTGGACCGTTCGATCGCGATTTAATTGGGATTAAATCTGGGCCGTTCATCGCGATACAATCTGGGCCGTCTGTGCCTGATTGAATCTGGGCCGTCCGTGCGCGTGAATCTGGGCCATCCGTGCGCACGTTTGATCTGGGCCGTCAGTGTGCGCAGGAACGGATCTGGGCCGTCCGATCACGCGCACGCAGATCGCCCACGTTGCCCGTTCCCTGGTAGCGTTGCCTTGCCACGCGGCGCGTCTTGGTTGGCCAGGGCTGCTGACGTGGCACAACTTTTCTAAATTGCGTTTTGACCCCCAGTTTTTGATTTTCTTTTCAAAAACACCCCTAGAATCTAAATTTTCACCCCTTTTTCCCAAAATCAATTTCAATTAAATCCAAATAATATTTTTACCTAATTTTATCACTATTATTATTTTTATTTTCATTAAATTAAATAAAAAATCAAACAAATAAATAAAAATAAAAAATAAATAAAATAAAAATTTTTATTTTTATTTGAGTGTTACAACTCTCCCCCCCTTAAAGAAATTTGGTCCCCCAAATTTGCTTCTTACTCTTGGTCGAACAAATGGGGATAGTGGGCTCTAAATTCTGATTCTAGCTCCCAAGTAGCCTCTCTGGGCGTGTGGTTCTGCCACACGACCTTTACAAATGATATTTCCCGATTGCAGAGTATTCTGTTCTTTCGGTCCGTGATACCGACTGGTACTTCTTCATAAGACAAGTCCTCTTAGAGTGGGAGCGGTTCATGAGCCAAGATATGAGAAGGGTCCGGGTTGTACTTACGTAGCATAGATACGTGGAACACGTTGTGGACTCTGGAGAGCTCTGGAAGCAGTGCTAGTCTGTAGGCAGCAGTACCAATCCTGTCTAAGATTTTAAAGAGTCCAATATATTGGGGGTTTAATTTTCCCCTCCTGTCGAACCTACTAATTTCCTTGAAAGGAGTGACCTTAAGAAACACCCGGTCGCCTTTCTCGAACGCTAGGTCTCTTCTCCGGGTATCTGCATAACTCTTCTGCCTATTCTGAGCTGTCTGAATGTTCTTCTTTATTTTAACTATCTTGGACATGGTCTCCTCTACCAACTTCGGGCCGAACAAGTTTCTATCACCCACTTCCTCCCAACAAATTGGTGATCTGCACGGGCGCCCATATAACGCCTCATATGGAGCCATGCCGATGCTTGCTTGGTAGCTGTTGTTGTAGGCAAACTCTATAAGAGGAAGATAGTCGTCCCAATGGCCCCCAGAGTCCAGGACACAAGCTCGGAGCATATCCTCAAGTGTACGAATTGTCCTCTCTGATTGTCCATCAGTTTGGGGATGGAAGGCAGTACTAAGAGACAGCTTTGTTCCCATAACTTGTTGGAAGCTACTCCAAAACTGAGAAGTGAACCTGGGATCCCTGTTGGATACTACTGTCACTGGAACCCCACACAATCTGACTATCTCCTGAATATACATCCTTGCCAACTTGTCCAATGAATCGGTCATTCTGATGACTAAGAAGTGGGAAGACTTGGTAAGTCGGTCAACGATTATCCATATGGCATCAAGTCCTGAACGTGCCTTGGGTAGCCTCGATACGAAGTCCATTGTGATATGTTCCCACTTTCACTTCGGGATCGGTAAAGGCTGAAGTAACCCACCTGGGCACTGATGCTCTGCCTTGACCTGCTGACATACCAAGCATTTAGATACAAAGTCAGCTATGTCTCTCTTCATCCCATGCCACCAAAACTGGAGTCTCATGCTTTGGTATATTTTGGTGCTTCCTGGATGCATGGCAAACTTCGAGCTGTGGGACTCCATCATGATGTCCCTTTTTAACCCACTATCACCTGGGACACACACCCTGTCTTAGAAATGAAGTAATCCATCGACAGAGATTTGAAATTCTGAGCTCCCTCCCTATTCTCCATCCTTCCTACGGGCTACTAGGGCGGGGTCAACTGTCTGGGCTTCCCTTATTCTCTGGATTAACTCGGGCTGGACTGTCAGGCGGCCCAAACATGTGACTCTCCTCAGATCATGAAGTTGAACCTGTTGCGTGGCCCCAATTGGTCTGCATTCTGAAACCATCAAATGGGCTAAAATACCTGCACTTTTCTTGCTGAGGGCATCTGCTACCACGTTGCCCTTACCCGGATGGTGTAAGATGACACAATCATAGTCCTTAAGGAGTTCCATCCACCTTCTCTGATGCATGTTGAGATCCTTCTGAGTGAATATGTGTTTCAAACTCTTGTGATCGGTATAGATCTGAAAGGTCTCTCCGTACAAATAATGGCGCCAGGTTTTCAAAGCATGAATGATTGCGGCAAGCTCCAAATCATGGGTGGGATAGTTCTTCTCATGATTCTTTAACTGTCTGGACCCGTATGCTATAACCTTTCCATGTTGCATCAGGACACAACCCAGGCCCAGATAGGAGGCATCACTATAAACTGTATATCCTCCCGATCCACTCGGTAAAGCCAGCACGGGTGCAGTGGTCAGCCATTTCTTTAATTCTGAAAAACTTCTTTTGCAGTCTTCATTCCACTCAAACTTGGCATTCTTCTTTGTGAGTCGGGTTAGAGGAGCTGCTAGACTGGAGAATCCTTCAACGAACCTGCGGTAATAACCTGCCATTCCTAGGAAGCTACGGATTTTCTTAACTAATGTCAGCTTCTTCCAGCCAAGTACCGCTTCAACCTTTTTGGGATTCACTGATACCCCTTCCTTCGATATGATGTGTCCTAGGAAGGCGGTCTGCTCAAGCCAGAATCCACACTTACTCAACTTCGTATATAACCTCTTGTTTCTAAGGACCTGCAAAACTTGGGCCAGATGGTGAGCATGTTCTTCTCTATTTTTTGAGTAGACTAAGATATCATCGATGAACATGATGACAAATTGATCCAAGAACTCTCTGAAGACCCTGTTCATCAGATCCATAAAGATTTCCAAGGCATTGATTAGCCCGAATGGCATGACCAGGAACTCATAGTGTCCGTATCTGGTTCAGAAGGCCGTCTTGGGGATGTCTTCTGTTTTTATCTTCACTTGATGGTAACCTGATCGTAGGTCTATTTTAGAGAAGACTTGTGCACCCTGCAGCTGATCAAAGAGGTCATCAATCCAGGGAAGGGGATACTTGTTTTTTATCGTGACCTTGTTCAATCCTCTGTAATCAATACAAAGTCTCAACGTTCCATCTCCCTTCCTTGCAAAAGTGACTCCAGCACCCCAAGGGGACACACTGTGTCTAATAAAACCATTGTCTTGCAATTCAGTGATCTGTTTCCTCAACTCTTCCATCTCAATACGGCTCATACGGTAAGGAGCAACTGAAATGGGCTGGGTACCTGGCTGTAGGTCTATAGTGAACTCGACTTCTCTGTCCACTGGCAGACCAGGCAGTTCATCTGGAAACACATCTAGGAAGTCTCGAACTACCGGAATCTCTTGGACACAAATTTCCTTCTTGGACTTGCCTAGTCAGAGAGAACAACAAGATTAAGGCACTAGAAGTTAAGAAAACTTGTCATCAAGGAATATATACTGAATAATTTTATTAATTTGTAAATGGCTCCTCGTTAGGAGGATTAAATACAACTTTCTTGTTAAAGCAAGTTATATGCCGCTAGTCAATCCATTCCTAAGATTACATCAAAATCCCTCGTGTCTAACCCTATTAGGTCTACCCTCAGTTTCCTATTTGCTATCTCCATGGCACAAGCCCTATAGATAGCTTCCCCTAGTAGTGTTTCACCCCCGGCAGTAGACACAAACAATAATGATTCAAGTTTATCAGGTGATACATTAATTTTGGAAGCAAAAGCATGTGAAACAAAGGAGTGCGATACACTAGTGTCAAATAAAACATGAGCAATGTGGTCACAGATAGTATACATACCCTGTACTACATCCGGGCCAGCGTCGGCATCCTGCTGGGTAAGGTTGTAAGCTCTGCCCTGAATAGGAGGCCTCCCTTGTTCTGGTTCCTCGGGCATTCTCTAGCATAATGCTGGGCACTGCCACAAATACGACAAGTGTTGTTGAGGCGGTAGCATGGTCGGTCCCCGTGATCTCTGCCGCAGTATTGACAGATTTTCCCACGTGCTGCCCCTAGAGCCTGAGGAGGGGCCTGGATGGCTGGTCTGGGCCTCTTATTTGGCTGGGCAGGCGCGGTGGGTGCTGGCCTGCGAAACGGAGCTGAGGGTCGGGAACTCCCTCCTTGCTGAGGACGGGTGCTGAAGCTTCTTTCCACGATCTGTGCCTTTGCTAGGACTGCTGAATATGTCTTGAGCTCCAGTACTAACAAGTGTTGCCTGATCTCTGGACGGAGACCCGACTGGAATCTCCTGGCCTTTCGGCCCTCATCCATCAATGTCTCCGGGGAGTATCGGCCCAGCTCGAGGAACTTACAAGCATACTCTGATACTGTCATGTTTCCCTGAACCAGTTGAACAAACTCTGTTTCCTTTAGGTGTCGGAGGTGCTCAGGGAGATACTCCGCATGGAAGGCCACTAGGAACAGCTCCCAAGTGACTAGTGTAGGCAGGGTGGTCTGCTTGAGCTCCCACCAACGTCCTGCTTCCCCTATCAGCATGAAGGAAGCAATGGCAGCTCTCTGCTCAGGAATTACTCCCAAAATCCTGAAAACTCTCTCAGTCTCCGCCAGCCAGTACTGGGCCTCTTCAAAAGAGGATCCCCCTGTAAAGGTGGAAGGGTTCAGTCTCCTGTACCTCTCTATGTAACCCGGGTCAATCAAGGAAGGAGCGGCGTCCCGTGGAGGAAGGACTGGGCCCGGCTGGGGATAGACTGAGGGGTCTTGTGGTGGCACCTGCTGATATGCTGGGGGCACTGGGTCATGCTGTAGCGGTGCCGGGTAGTACCGTGGCTGGGGCACTGGGTTGTACTGCGGCAGTGGTGCCGGGTGGTACTGTGGAGGAACAGGCTCGTGCCGGGGTGGCTCGAGATCAGCCTGCTGTAGCGGAGGCTTAACCTGTGGTAGTGGAGGAGGGTCGGGTAACTCCCTTCTCTCCTCTTGCCCTTGCCGGGTAGCTATGAATCCTTCCATCATTTCAAATAGCCTGTCAACATCCTCTCGAAGTGAATTATCTCGGGCTGCTCGGTTTAGTGGGGGTCTTCCTCTCCTCATCTCTGTGCACCTGCATTTCATAAGAAATAGTTGAGTAACGGTTTATCGGTGAATATTTCTCTAAGCATTATTCTGTAGGGGATGGGTCCTAGGAACGGGGCTCTGATACCAACTGTAACGGCCCCAGAAATTTGAATGAAATATATGTATTAAAAATGTCAAAAGCGGAAGCGTAATAAAATTTTCGATTAACATCCCTTACACGATAACCAAAACGTACTCAAAACATGAAGGAGCAACTAACTAAAAGAGATACTTGAGATAAGAACTATAAATATAACTATGAAGTCTTTAGGCATCCCCTTCGCCGTCTTCCTGCGGAACGGGCTCGGGAACAATGTTTTCCTTATCTGAAATGGTTAGATAAGGAATGAGCTACACCAGCCCAGTAAAGACATCACACTATCTCATCGCCACGGAAGTAAAGGTGGGTATAAAACAAAATGACCAATGGAGCATAATTTATAACAAATTCTTTTATCAATAATAAAATCCTTTACTGTCCACTTACCTCAGCGAGATCTATGAAAACAACATCTGAAAATAATAAACTTACAATATCATGAAATCATATACACTTTATAACACAACATATATCACACCTTTACATTTCAATCATCAGGAAACAGATTTCCTCTTTTACCAGCCTACTAGTATCCCTGGGGACCCATAGGGGGTCCCCTCTACACGTGAACCATTAATATTCACAACCTGATTCCAGGGCCGTCCCCATACCCCGTCCGATATGGGCGCCAAAATCATGAACCTTAATACCCCGTCCGGTATGAGGGTGAAACGGGCCATCCCCATACCCCGTCCAGTATGGGTGCCAAAACACATGAGGTCTCCATACCCCGTCCGGTATGAGAGACCACGTTCCCGGTAGGGTTCCCTACGGACCCGGTTCGTCCACCATCTCCCAGGATATCTAGTCAGGCTGTCCACATTATCCACTTATCAATTCACATAACCTTTTTGCACTTTTTCTTGGTTTCAATCATTCAAACACACACAACATGTAAACCAGTAATGGACACCAAATAAGACAACACAGTATCGGGTTAAGCATAATACCAACCATAAATAAAGAAACCATGATTCATGCATACGAGACCATAATATAATTACATCAAACATCATGCTGCATTTAATACTAGAAATTAAATCAAATAATAACATACCAACCCAGTATCAGACTCGGGCTCCATTGGCAACCTTAATCAATTTTACATCTATAAAGTCATACAATACAGTTTAATTATTTATTTAGCTTCAATACCATGATAGGAAATAGGGTGAGGAGTCCTTACTTGTTTCGGGGTCTGAATACGACTCTACAGTGCGCCTATAGGCTGTCCCTAATTTTTCCTGAATTTTTTCCGGGAAACTGAAATGCACTACTAGTACCTGCACGTGTCCCAAAAAATCCCAAATTAGACCTAGGGCCCCTTTCGGCCAATATCACAATTCCGGCACGGCGGCTCTGCCGTGCTCCGGCGACGGTGCTGCCGCAAGCGGCGGCGATTCGCCTCGGGTTGGTCATTTTCAGCCGTTTTTGGCCGAATTCGGCCACGCTTGCATCGGTCCCTGCAATAAAACAACCCTAGGGCCCTCGGTGGGCTAAAAAATCATGAAAAACTAAAACTTACCGGCGGCGGTGCTCTCGGGTGCGGCAGCTCCTCCGGCGTGAGTCGCATTTTGATGTTTGGCTCCGATCAACCTGTAGAGAAAAGAACGATGATCACAGTGGTATAAAATTTGCATCAAACGGAGGCCAGGAAGGGCCTCATCAGAGGCAAAAACTGAGGAGGGGCGCGGCAGCGCCGCTGGGTTTCGGCTGGGTTTTCCGGTCGTTTGGCCAGTAGTTTGGCTCCGATTTGGCCATAGGCGGACTCAGCATCGAAAAACGAACAAGGGGGAGAAAATTTACCTCGATCGGCGGTCAAAAACTTCCCTGGTATGGCGGCGGGTGGCGGCGGCCGGCTCCTCCGACGTCTTGTTCTTCTTCTCTGGCGAGGCACTGGCGGGGCACTGGCGGCTAGGGTTTTTGTGGTCAGGTGTGGGTGGGGTTATTTATACCCTTTCCCTTTTAATCTCAACCGTCGATCAAGATTAAATCTGGACCGTTCGATCGCGATTTAATTGGGATTAAATCTGGGCCGTTCATCGCGATGCAATCTGGGCCGTCCGTGCCTGATTGAATCTGGGCCGTCCGTGCGCGCGGGAATGGATCTGGGCTGTCCGATTCCGCGCACGCGGATCGCCCACGTGGCCCGTTCCCTGGTCAGCGTTGCCTTGCCACGCGGCGCATCCTGGTTGGTCGGGGCTGCTGACCAGGCCGCTGACATGGTACAACTTTTTTAAATTGCGTTTTGACCCCCAGTTTCCGATTTTCTTTTCAAAAACACCCCCATAATCCAAATTTTCACCCCTTTTTCTCAAAATCAATTTCAATTAAATCCAAATAATATTTTTACCCATTTTATCACTATTATTATTTTTATTTTCATTAAATTAAATAAAAAATCAAACAAATAAATAAAAATAAAAATAAATAAAATAAAAATTTTTATTTTTATTTGGGTGTTATAAGTATGGTATTAGTTTATACAATGTAAGTCAATACAATAATGCCCATTACAACAGTTTCTTTTTTTTTTAAGAAAAAATCATCATGCAATAACAGTAAAAGCCATTTTACTCAAGCAAGTCAAGCAAAAACATAGGCTCATGAATAAATATATATCTTTCAATAGTCCTTAGTACATTCCTGGCAAAGTTATGTATTATTTGATTAAAATTTAAAATCTAACTAAGAAGAAAAGAAGCAAAATACATAATGAAAGCTTAAACATCCTCAAGTAACAATCTAAACTTTAAAAAAATATTCATCAAGTATAAAATCTATACTTGGAACCTTTAAAATGGTCCTATTATAGCTAGAAATTAGATAATAGACGATATAATTTTAGCGGTTGATTTAGACTAGCACAAAAGTTGAAATGTTGCTACGTAATATGCGACAAATAAAGGAACTCATGTGTCCATTTCGTGCTTCCCTATCTATTTCTTTACTTGAAAAAAAAAGTTGTTTAACTTTTGTAGCAACAAAAAAGTGTACCAAAAAAATTAAAAATAAAATAGTTCACCTTTGTCTTAAAACCTAAAGAAAATGTGATCTACTTTGTTGCAAGATGCCAAAGCTTTTATTTTTGTGTTGGTTGCATTTCATTGTAGTCATCATCAATCGCCTCTCATTATTCACTGAAGTGTCAGTTCTCATAATTAGTTGTCAAATACTACATTTTAAACAATAAAATACATCATTTGATTCACTTATTTATTATAATATTAAATAATTCATTCAAATTAGGTTCTATTTTATTATTTAATTAAACTATAAATTTAGTAGAATTTTCTTTTAATACTGAATCAACTTATACAATGGAAGTCAATACAATAGCATCCAATATAAAATTATTTTTTTTAAGAAAAAATCATTATTCATTAACAATAAAAACCATTATGCTTAAGTAAATAACCAAAACCATCATGTTCAAGTAAATGAAGCAAAAACTGAGGAGGTTCATGACCAATTATCTATCTTTTAGAAGTCCTTACTCATATCTTGCTAAGCTATCTATTATTCTTATTATACTTTTGAATCCAACTAAGAAGGGAAACAAAATGCAAAATGAAAGATTAAACATCCTCAAGTATAAACCTAAACGCAAAGAAATATTCATGAAGTATAAAATTTATGCTCGGTAAAAAATTTACCATATAACTAAATAAAATAGAATCTATCCTAAATTAAATTTTAGGACACACCTTTTGTTTCTTAGTGCAACATAACATTACGAAAAAAAGAAAAGACTAAAACCTTAAGATTTAGATGTAACACCGTAGTTTTAAAGCTTTATTAAGACCTAATACATGCTCGAAACCTTATAGTTGTCTTAAGATAGGTCTAGAATGTGAGAAAAATTTTAAAACCTTACATAACCTTTTGGCAAAGCTATCTTGTAACCTCATAGGAATCTCAAAATAGCTCTAGAAGTCAAAAGTTTCCTTATCCTTAATTACTGTTGAACCTTAACATTGTTTATCCCAAATTAGGTAAGTAGTAATGAAGCACTACATAAGGACCCATGAGTTTCGCTGCTTGATATTATCAGGACCTTGATACAATACATTTTGGTTTTATCCAAGTAATACCTTAAAAAAAGTATTACTACCTCTTATACCTCATATTAGAGAAATTAATATTACTTTTAGACGGTTAAATAAAGACATTAATTGAGAACAATTGAAAATGCTATATTATTTGTTAAACAAAATGATCAAGTAAATCCATAATTATATATTTTTATAAATATTGAAACTTTGAACATGATTTATAGTTGTGTGATCAAACCCTTTGATGGCTTCGAAACTATGGTTTATTTGGGAAACTAAAGTGATCGAGCCACAATATTCGCCAGGGGCAACTCCTGGTCAATTCCCCATAATATTCACCAGGGGCAACTCTTGGTCAACTCCCTTACACGATATCGTCCCATATAACAGTTTCGAATATGAATATCCCTATTGTCCACCAATCAACAGTGTTTCCATGTCCTTCACTAAACATAATTTCTGGTGCTAAGTACTCATGGCTCCCAACAAATGAGATTGATTGGACATTGATTGGCTCTGTGATGATTTCCACAGCCCTATGATGTGTTGACTTTTTTCTATTTATGTTGGCTAGGATGTAAGGAGGAGGCTACTGCAGGTGTGATACAATTGGGTAAAATGCATGATGAATTAGAAAAGTTAGGTTGATCATCAGGATAACTTGTTTTTATGATTGATGAGGCATTTTGATAAGAAATTATGTGGATCATTGATGTGGAATTATCATCTTTTCGTGAGAGATCGAAGTCAGTCAACGAAATATGGCAATTGAATCTTACTAACATATTTTCGAGCATCAAATCATGGTAAACTATCTCCATCATGTGTAAGTATTCTATGACCACTGTGACTTCAAATGCATAAAACCTGTGCAAAAAAGAGAGGGTCACAAATCTTTTAAAAAAATAAATAAATGAATAAATTTAAATAAGTTCGAAATATATAAAATTGAGTTTGATAAGTTATGCAAATAGCTTGTTGAAAATTTTAATACTTTATTCTATTCAATATATTTAAGAATATGTTTAATATATTATTGAAATATAATTATCTCTTGTAATATTACCCAAATTAGTAAAATTGTATAACATATTTAATTTATTAATATATAAACAGGTTCATGAACTTGTAAACCAAATTCTTTCATAGTTGAATCTGGCTCTTATATTTTAACATTTTGGAACCATATTAAAATATGAAAAGAAGATTTTATTAATTAAAAAATTAAAATGAAGATGGTATCTATATATACATATATATATTTATGCAGAAATATGATAGAATCAAGAAGGTGCAAAGGGGAAAGGTTAGAAACTTCAAAGAAGATACTTATAATTGGGAATTATGTAAATATATAATGTGTGTGTGTCTATATATATATATATAACCTTCTCAATTTATCAATATATATATATGTGCGTGCGTGTGTATATAGATAATGTATGTACATATATCACAATACTAATTGTGCTAAATATCATAATAATAAATTAACGATTTGTATGATCATATAATATATTTTTATAGATATAGATAATTAATGTTGTTGTATGTACGTACCGGGCAGCAGCTTCGTTGAAGTGTTCATCCAACTGCTGTTGACAGAGGACATGAAGATCGCCGCTAGGACAAAACTCAGTAAATAAACATGACCACCGATCACAAAATAATTTCGTACTTATTGGTGCCACAAAGATTGGTAAACATATGATTGTTCATACACCATCATATATATGAATTATATGTTTATATATATATTTATATATGTACATGTGTTAAGGCATCTGATGAACAAAGTAAGGAAGGGTAAACTTTCATATGTAATTTATGTCATAAATCAAATCAATTAATGAATATAGTAAATGAATTTCATACTTATTTTTTATTGTACATATTTCTTTAATGAGTTTTTTAAAAACAATTTCTATTTTTTTTAAAAAGGTGCATAGGCATTGAATGCAACCAAACATGAATTCTCATTGATGAAGGAAAAAATAAAAATCCTTCTTTAGGTAATATTTTATTTTATATGTTTTACAAAATTTATTTTTATATATATCTTTTTCTCGTACAGATTTCGTTAAAATTTTAATTGAATTTAAATTTACAAATTTATACAATATAAAGTGTTCTACATTTTCAATGAGAGATAAACTTGTATATTTTAAATAAAACACAAGAGTTTTAACTACAATCATATTGTTATCATTCATTATAATTATTAATTGCTATAATTATGCAGCTTGCAAAACAGCTTTTCGATGAAATAAAACTCATGCTGTATAAGTATGCAAATTTAAATTTAGTTAACATTTTCACAAAATCTAGAAGAAAAAAGACATACATAAAGATAAAATTTTACAAAATATATAAAATAAAATATTATCTCGATAAGGATTTTCATTTTCTCCTTTACCAATGAGAATCCATGTTTGATTGCATCTAATGTTGCCATACACTTTTTTTTTCAAAAGAAGAAATTTTAAAAAAATTTAGAAAACTCACTAAAAAGATATATTAGTAATATTTGCAATATAAATTAAGTATAAAATTCATTTACCACATGAATATATAAAGACTGCTAATTGATTTATGATGTCAATTGTATATAAAAGCTTACCCTTCCTTTCTCTTTTTATCAGATTCCTTGATGAATTCCTCACATTTCAATGCCATTTGACAAACGTGAATGCTACAATTAATATAAACTAATTGTTTTAAAAAAAATATAAATTGGTACATCTATTAATTCAGTGATATGCATCAATCAAAGTACAATACAAATAACCTCCAAGTAAGAATACACACAAAAATACAGTTTGACCTGAGATTGGTCAAGTGATATACACTAATTACAGTGCAATACAAATAACTTTCAAATAATGACACACATGAAAATACTATCTAACTTGAACTTATAATCTCTTGTAAAAGAAGAAATACATAAGCTATTAAACTAATTATTTAATTAATTAAGTATACACATATATAGTTATTTAAATTAATAATTATTTATCTTTTGGGTACATATCTAAGTACTTTTATCCTTATCTATAAGAGTATGAGTTCAAGTCAGACTATATATCTCATGATATATCAGTTAAATATTAAAATGTATGAATTTTTACTAGTAAAAATTGTACTTGAGAATTTTTATTATTAAATATATATCATAAGATCAATAATAACACACATAAATACTCCAAATTAAAGAGTTTTGAACTGTGATGATTAGTATTACCTATAAACCTTGAGAGGCTCCTTTGATCTTGATGCAAAGTGCACAAATCTTAAGAAAATCCTCATCAGATACTTTGTCCTTGCAAATTAAGAGAAGAAGACCAAATAACCAAAACCCATCAATTAGTTTAATATGGTTAATAACTACCCAAATCTATATCGAGATATATATTTTGTACACAGAAAAAGCTTTAGCTATGTTCAATAAGGTGATTTCAGATTCAGCCACGAAGGTGGAAAATAGATGATAGAAATAATTAGGACCACAACCAGAATCTCCTTTCTTTTCATATGCTGCTACAAGAAAGTGATCTACCATATCCTTTAACAAAATTTGAATGCAAATCAATCAACAACATTGATATATTTACATGATCGACAAACAAATAAGAGAAAAATAGATCAGATGTTAAGCACTAAACCTCTTGTTCCCTTGAGTGGATCAGGTGGAGGAGCTGCATGCTTTAATCCTCCTATTCGAAATGATTAGATAAGAGCTGTAATAACCCATAGTTCCATAGAGAATCGGATTACTGTAAGAACTTATATTCCCAGCACAGAATATATAATAAAATTCTATCCCCAAAAAAAAATAAGTGCATCCAAGCGTAGTGTTCACATCCCTTGCCAGTGAGGGTTAACCATTACATTTATCTAAAATCAAGAAAACATCCCATTAAAGTTTGTGTAATTCATCCTTACCTATATGTGCATCACAGAGAACATTATCTCTATTCACCTATATCGGCTTCCAGAGTTTGTTTGTTCCATTGGTAATCCCATTCCTACCTCCAAACAACATCACTTTCACCCTCACAGAGAACACTGTCTCTGCTCACCTAGATTTGCCTCACATAATTTTATATTTATTTTGTTTTTAATCCTTTTCCAGTTTATTTCCCTGTCTCTACTAACCAATACAACCATTTTCCAAACAGACATCAAGAGAATTAAATACAAAAGATAACAAAATAATAATTCTCAAACAGACATCAGATTCATGTCATTATTTCCCTCTTTTTTTTCATTTCCCATCCCCCTCCCATTATCATCCTTTCAATTTTCGTCCTATGTTTCTAGCATATCTCCTCTGTTCTCTCCTCATAGTTATCCACAACATAATTCCATCATTTTATCTGATCTTCTGTTTATCCTTGTAACACCCAAGTGTTATTATTTTTATTTTTTAATTATTTGAATTTTTTAGATTTTTAATTAATTTAATTTGATTTAATTTAATTTAATTTCATGAAAATAAAAATAATAATAATGATAAAATTGGGTAAAAATATTATTTGAATTTAATTGAAATTGATTTTGGGAAAAAGGGGTGAAAATTTTGATTATGGGGGTATTTTTTTTTAAAAAAATTGGAAACTGGGGGTCAAAACGCAATTTAAAAAAGTTGTGCCACGTCAGCACCCACATCAGCAGCCACGTCAGCGGCCCGGTCAGCAGCCCCGACCAATCAGGACACGCCGCGTGGCAAGGAAACGCTTACCAGGGGACGGGCCACGTGGGCGATCCGCGTGCTCGCGATCGGACGGCCGAGATCAAATGTGCGCACGGACAGCCTATATTCACGAGCACGGAGGGCCCAGATTCAATCAGGCACGGACAGTCCAGATTGTATCGCGATGGACGGCCCAGATTTAATCCCAATTAAATCACGATCGAACGGTTCAGATTTAATCTTGGTGGACAGTTGAGATTAAAAGGCAAAGGGTATAAATAACCCCACCCACACCTGACCACAAAAACCCTAGCAGCGAGTGCCTTGCCAGAGAAGAAGAACCAGACGTTGGAGGAGCCGGCCGCCGCAACCTGCCGACGCACCAGTGAAGTTTCCGACCGCCGATCGAGGTAAATTTTCTCCCCCTGGCTCGTTTTTCGATGTTGAGTCCGCTTATGGCCAAACCAGAGCCAAACCACCGGCCAAACAGCCGAAAAACCCAGCCAAAGCCCAGCGGTGCCGCCGCGCCCCTCCTCTATTTTTGCCTCCGATGAGGCCCTTCCTGGCCTCTGTTCGATGCAAATTTTATACCACTGTGATCACCATTCTTTTCTCTATAGGTTAATCGAAGTCAAACATCAAAACGCGACTCATGTCGGAGGAGCCGCCGCACCCGAGAGCACCGCCGCCAGTAAGTCTCAATTTTTCGTGATTTTTTAGCCCACCGAGGGCCCTAGGGTTGTTTTATCGCAGGGACCGATGCAGGTGTGGTCAAATTCGGCCGAAAACGGCCAACCCGAGGTGAATCACCGCTGCAAACGGGGGCGCCGTCACCGGAGCACGGTGAAGCCGCCGTGTTGGAATTTTTATATTGGTTGAAAGGGGCCCTAGGTCTGATTTAGGATTTTTTCGGACACGTGTAGACCCCGTTAGTGCGTTCCAGCTTTCCGAGAAAAATTCAAGAAAATTAGAGACAGCCTGTAGGCACACTGTAGAGTCGAATTCAGACCCCAAAACAGGTAAGGACCCCTCACCCTATTTCCTATCACGGTATTAAAGCTAAATAAATAATTAAACTGTACTGTGTGACTTTATAGATGTATAATTGATTAAGGTTGCCAATGGAGCTCGAGTCTGATACAGTGTTGGTCTATTATTATTTGATCTAATTTTCAGTATTTAATGCAGCATGATATTTGATGTAATTATGTTGTGGTCTCGTATGCATGAATCATGGTTTCTTTTATTATGGTTTGTATTATGGTGAACCCGATAATGTGTTGTTTTGTTTGGTTTCAATTACTGGTTTACATGTTGTGTATGATTGGATGATTGAGATTAAGGAAAAAGGCAAAAAGGTTATGTGAATTGATAAGTGGAAAATGTGGACAGCCTGACTAGATATCCTGGGAGATGGTGGATGGACCAGGTCCATAGGGAACCCTACCGAGAACGTGATCTCTCATACCGGACGGGGTATGGAGACCTTATGTGTTTTGATGCCCATACCGGACGGGGTATGGGGACGGCCCGTTTCACCCTCATACCGGACGGGGTATTGAGGTTCATGGTTTTGGCACCCATACCGGACGGGGTATGGGGACGGCCCTGGAATCAGGTTGTAATGTTAATGGTTCACGGGTAGCGGGGACCCTCTATGGATCCCCATGGATACTAGTAGGCTGGTAAAAGAGGAAAATATGTTGTTTAATGATTGAAATGCAAAGGTGTGGTAAGTGCTATGTTATACAGTTTATATGATTTCATGATGATGATAATGTTATTGCTTTCATATGTCGTTTTCATGGATCTCACCGAGGTAAGTGAACAGTAAAGGTTTTTATATTAATAAACGAGTTCGTTATGAATTATGCTCCATTGCTCATTTTTGTTTTCTACCCACCTTTACTTCCGTGGCTGTGAGATAGTGTGATGTCTTTACTAGGATGGTGTAGCTCATTCCTTATTTAACCATTTCAGATCAGGAAGACATTGTTCCCGAGCCCGTTCCGTAGGAAGACGGCAAAGGGGACACCTAAAGACTCCATAGTTATATTTATAATTCTTATCTCGAGTATCTCTTTTAGTTAGTTTGTTCTTTCATGTTTTGAGTACGTTTTGGTTATTGTGTAAGGGATGTTAATCAAACTTTTTATTACTCTTTCGTATTTGACATTTTTAATACATATATTTCATTTAAATTTCTGAGGCCGTTATAATCCTCATATCTCACTCTCCATTTTTTTTGTTTTTACTCTTGGTTCTAAACTGATTTCAAGAAAATGTCCCTATTTCAAGATCAATTCATTTCTTGCTAAAAATATCTCAAAGAATTTAGAAGATACATTATACTCATGCGGTGAGAGATAAATTTCACTTACCTTTGTTCTCAGTGACGACGTTAATCTAATTAACGGATTCCTCCCTTGTTCAACTCCTGATTGAAAAAATAGCACAAAAACATCCTCTCAGTTTACCCTAGCTGTGAATTTTCTTCCTCTCCCTCTTCCCTATAGCCTGATGTCCTCTTTTAAAGTGAAGGAGGAACTATCAGAACCATTGAGGATGGCAACGGAATCCCTAAATTAAATAGAGATTACAAAATATTTTTTAATAATTGAGGCATAATCAATATTTTTGCTTTTAATAATTAAGGTAGAAATTAATCTTCTTAAATATAATTATATATTTATATATTTGCTTTTTGAAAAGAAGATTTTTATTTCTTTAATTGTTTAAGTAGTAATCAAATTTTTAAAATTTAAAGACTACTGAAGAAAAGAAATCTCTAAACTTTGACTTCTGATAAGCATTCATAAAGTTAGATATTCTTTAACTCTAATCTTATAATAATTTTTTTATAGATAACATAATGAAAATAATGTTAAAAATCTAAAATATTTTATTACATAAGTTCAAAAATAAATTACGACACTTTTAGTTTTTTTTTCCCTTTCTTGATGCTTTCGGCTTTTCTTTCAATCTCTCTTTAATGCTATAATTTATATCTATGATGCAATGTTCAGATAAGAAATGATAAAATAGTTTCTTTATAAAATTAGCTCTATTAATTTCTTTACCACAATATAATTTCTTCATAATCTTATCCTCACATTTATTAGTGTTATGATATGATCAATTTTAGGTGATCTAGAAATATAAGACGAGTTAGAAAATTTGGTAGAAGAAGGAAAAACATAAGAAAATGAAATAGGAAAAAAAGAGTTAGACTGAAGGCATTATAGAGGCAAGTTCTCTTTTTTTTTTTCATAATGCATAACGCACAATTAGGTAGTAATTATAAAGTAGATTCGTTATAAGGATTCATATTTTTCAAATGGTTCCTAAGTTTAAGCTAACGACCGCGAATTAACTCAAATCATATATTTGATTTTTTATAAAATTACTTTTTTGCCCTAAATAACAAAAAAACACAGAAGTACAATCTAAATTAAATACGTACAAAAATATATACATGCACTTACATTAAGCAGTATTAAATCTATCTTGTTCATTTGATTCAATTTTTACTTTTTGTGTAATTACTGGTAATCATTTACAAGTTGATTGAGGTATATATTCATTAATTTTATTTTTGAACCATTTATATTTTTAGTTTGAATTCATTGAATGAAATTTTATTTCACAATCCTTCATATATAAGAAGATCAATTAGAACTCAGTTCTCAAAAAATATAAATAAGAGAGTTTAAATATTAAAATTGTGATATATTGTTAAATTATAAAATATGGGAGAAATGTAGTAATTAAATTTCTTAAGAAGAGGATGAAACTTGTTTAGAAATTAAAGTAAATGGGACAATTAGATACATATACAAATATTTTAACTTCTAATACTATACTATACTAAATTTTGACTCCTAGTAAGTATTCAATTCTCTATATTTAGATATTTTTTAAGTATAATCTTGTAATAATTCTTTTAAAGATTATATACTTTAGAATGAAAAATAATGTTAAAACTCTAAAATATTTCATTACATAAGTTTAAAAATATATTACGAAACTTCTATTTTTTTTTCTTTCTTGACGCTTTTGGCTTTTCTTTCAATCTTTCTTTAATGCTATGATTTATATTTATGATACAATATTTAGACAAAAAATAATAAGATAGATTTTTTTTAATAAAATTAGCTTTATTAATTTCTTCACAACAATATAATTTCTTCATAATCTTATCCTCACATGTTATTGTATTACGATATGATCAATTTTAAGTGATCTAGAAATATAAGAAGATTTAGAAAATAATTGGGAGAAAGAGGAGGAAAAACATAAGGAAATGAAATGGGAAAACAAGAGTTAGACTTGAAGCATTATAGAGGTAAGTTCTCTTTTTTTTTTTTTTTCCTAATGCATAACGCACAATTAGGTAGTAATTATAAAGTAGAGTTTTTATAAGGAGTCATATTCTTCCAACGATTCTTAAGGTTTAGACCGCGAACCAACTCAAATCACATATTTGACTTTCTATGAAATTACCTATTTACCTTAAATAATAGAAAAACATAAAAGTACAAACTAAATTAAATATGTCCAAAAGTAGATCCATGTACTTAGATTAAGCGATATTAAATCTATCTTGTTCATTTAATTCAATTTTTACTTTTTGTGCAATTACAAGTGATCTTTTATAAGTTGAATGAGGTATATATTCATTAATTTTATTTTTGAACCACTTATATTTTTAGCTTGAATTCATTGAATGAAATTTTATTTCATAATCCATCATATATAAGAAGATAAACTAGAATTCAGTCCTCAAAAAACATAAATAAGATGGTTTAAATATTAAAATTGTGATATATTGTTAAATTATAAAATACGGGAGAAATGTAGCAATTAAATTTCTTAAGAAAATGATGAAGCTTGTTTAGAAATTAAAGCAAATGGGACAATTAGATACATATACAAATGTTTTAACTTCTAATACTATACTATACTATACTATATCTATTTTTACAATATAGTTTCTCAATGAGTAGTGTAATTTGACCCACAACCTAAAAATTTCTATGTAATTTCTTCATTTACAAATTTAAAATATAAACATATATATGAGGTTAATTTCTATTGTTGTTGGAAATATATTTATTTTTTTGTTTTTGATATTTTTTGTGGTACAGTTTGAGAGAAGGATTGTGGCTAATGCTAGAACCAGATGAAGCAAAAGTTGTTGAATGCTATATGTTTAGTTTCCTTTATGAGCTAATGCTAAAAACTAAAAACTTATCAATCTGTAGTGATGCAAAAATATGTAATGAATAAAAATATGAGTTTGCAAGGAATATTTTATCGTCACTCTCTAATCACTCTCTCAGATAATGTTTTACATACAAGTTCAATTTTTTCAACTAATCTGGAATCAACCGAAGAAATATATTAAAAATTTCTTTTGTCAAATATTAATTTAGATGGCATAATGATGATTTATGAGACATAAAAATACCATAACAAATCCAAAATGATTTACAAGATATAGAAAATGCCTTGAACAACAGAGTTAAAATAATGCAAGAGTATTCTCAATTTATAGTGAACTCTTTAAAAGAATGTCTTTCACTCTTATAGTACTATATATATGATATAAGTGTGTAAACAGGAAACAATTTATTTAATCTCCAATCTAGGAAGATGTTTAAAGCTAATACTAATCCTAAATCAACATATTGTCTTTATATTATGATCCTTGATACCCGAATCATTGCTCAAAAGCTTTAACCACCAAATAAAATGAAAAATAAACCATTATTATCATCACCATTATACATTTAAGTTGTTCAGATAAGTAAGTTGATCCATAAATTGAAGTTACCTATCCTTGTGTGAAACCAGCTTCAAAATCTTATATTATGTAAGTCTTTTAGGAATTCTTCTGACCATGCTTTCTCTTGGGGTTAGCACTTATCATATAGGAGAAGGCATTGACAAGCTTAGAATCCTCTTTAGTTATCAAAATTTAGACTACACTTAGGTCTGCAAATAGAAGCTTAGCCACAAGGTATCCAGCAATTGACCATGTCTGGAATAACTATGCTTACTTCCTGATGAACTTTCCTCTTTTCGTGTCGTAGTATTCAGGCCACTTATCTCTTGATATGCATCTTTCAGCAACATTAACAGTTATTGCAGTGATTTCTGGTCTCTTCATCTTTATAGCTGCAACAGTAAGCTGCAAAAAGTCCATTTTTAAAATCTTAAGTTGCACTGCCAACATACCTTCATTATTAGTTTATTTTATAAAACATCAACAAGGTGCCATATCCTATTGGATTCAAGCATGACAACTTAGGAAACTTATACCTAAGTACAACTTCTACACAGGGTTCTTTAGAGCAATGAACAAAACATTAGCAGCAGAGAGAATATTTAATCATAACAAACTAACCTACCATAGTAGAGTTTTCCAAGAACCACCATTGTGGTAAGACCAAGGCATGCATAAGAAGGAAATATAGTGACAAATGTTGAAGATAATGAAGAAATAGATCATAAATAAATAATACAAGAGCAAATATCTTACGTGTTCTTAGGATCACTACCTGTGATTATTTGTCACTGTTGACCTTCAAGAGCAGGATAACGTATCTTGAATGGCATGTCTGCTACCAAATCTGCCCATTTTGCTTCAATAAGATCTAATATGGCATGACTTATCAACTATTGCCAGACTGCATACAATAGACCACATGTTTCCTAGAGAAAAAAATTAGAAATCCATATGTGCTGCCTATAAGTTTCCGATTGGGTAACCTCTTTTATTAGGCATCCGTTCCACCAACTAAGGAGAAATTTGATCTGGGTAAATGTTGAACTTATTAACGACATCATATGTGTACTCTTCAGTCTTGTAAAGATAAATCTCATTCAATTTTCACAAATCAATTCAGTAATACTCCCTGATGTGGAATAAAAGAGCAAGTAGGCAATTATTCAATACCTGGATAAGATCAGCTGATCCATTTTGGAGCAAGCATTTCACGTGCATAGAGTAAGGCAGAATAAAATAGTGCCTGCAAGAAAAAAAAAGGATTAAATGGAGATACCAAAAGAAAAGAAAATAAAACAAAAAGATCTTTTAGTTACCAAAATATAAATTTAAATAATGGTCGTTTCATGAAGGCTAGTGAGTCAGATCATAATATGCTATTTCCGCCAACATGTTACAAACAAACTTAATGCACAAACCAGATCTCCATGGTGTCAAACATATAAGCTATGAACTATCTCAAAAAATATAAGCTATAAACTATACAATCTTCATCATTCTGGGAAGTTGCACCATTCGAAAGCAACTAAAAATACAATGAGTAACAATTCCAATAGCTGAATATTTTCTGAATCGACCAAACTAGAATTATATACTTATTACACCTACCAGAAACTCACTTGAGAAGCACAAAGATATGGTACCAATTTAACTCAAGCTTGTCAAGTACTTAATCCTAGCTTTATTTTCAAACTTCCATTATTGTTTCCCAAATTGATTTAGTTTTATAATTTCACTTCCAGCATAGTTGCTGTAACAAGCCCCTATTACACCATGTACGAAATTATTCTGTATAACCACTCTTTTGCTACAAAAGTCGCAAGATCCAAAAAACTCAAAAACTGAATACCAAATATCCATTACCATTTCAAATGAACCATAAAGGCAATTTTTACCTTGCTTGAAATAAATAATTGATTAGCATATATGGCTATTCAAAGAACTGTTAGAACAAAAAAGTGAATCTGCCTTGATGATTCCTTCATTCCACATAATAAAGGTAATTACACCCCCTCTTTACTGAGAGGGTAGGTTTTGAAACTTACAAATGTAAATAGAATGTAAATAGGAATTGACTTGGTCTAGTACCAAGTTAGTGTTAGATGACCCTCTTCTCCATTTACTTTATTTTGTTGCAAGAGGTATTATTTCCAACAGTGAGACCTTTTTGCACCGTACATAAATTCTTGTTGTTTCTATCAATAGTTTATCGATTGGCACATTAGGGGTGACCGATGGATATGGTGGATGATGTGGGATCGTTGCCGATCACAGAAGAGGAAGATGGGGCTAGGACTTAACTGAGCTTGTCCCTAAACAACAAGAGTCATATGTGAGACATCCTATATGCTAATTAAGGCATAAGGGTGCCAGATATAGAAACAGATTATGATTGCATAATAGTTAATTGTATGCAGCGAAGTAAATTATTACAAATCCTTTACGAAACATATGAGTTCCAATTACACATATAACTAAGGCCAAAAGTGACAACAAAATACAAAATATCAAAATACAAAAAAGGCCACTTCTTTCACTATGTGAATGGACTCATCAGCATGCGGGACAAGTTACCCACTCAAGATTTGTGGATCCACAGGATCCTCATAGATTTCAAGGGGTAGGTCAGCGATTGGTTCCTCATTATCTTCCTCATCTAGAGGGAGGCGTGGGAAGGGGTGAGTTCCATATACTCAGTAAGAAAAATAATATTTAAATAACATCATAAAATTTTAAAAATGAATAACTATGTCATCGATACTTACCATTAGAGGTCACGTCAGGGTTCATTCTTAATTTATGAAAACAAATTTATTTATTAAAGAAAACATAATATCCATAATGTCAAGGTCATATCAATCAAATCAATCATACTAAGAATAGAGAAAATAAAATAAATCATGATATACACTGATTTTTGTGTTATTACCTCACAAAGTCGTTCTGACTTCTGTCTACTGAAAGCATAACGGATTTTCTAGTACCCATGTGGAATGACCAGTTCAGTTATAACAGTAATTTATGACTTGCTAAACTAACAACACATTTGCAACTTGCCAAACCATGACACGATTTATGACTACGGTTGTGCTAACCACAGTGGTCCTATCAGGTAATCTATGGTCAGGGCCATACTTTGCCAAAGGTGACCCCTACAGTAATATCGCGTTACCACTCTTGTCAAAGGATATGCCGTCATCCACAGAGAGCGGTCCTCTCACATCTTTTAAGACCAGGTCGGGGAGAAACAGAAATCCCTCATAGATAAAAAGTCTAACGAAACACTTTATGAATTATGCATGTCAATACAGATACATATGTTTCATACCATTTCATGTTGAATCACCTTTTCACATTTCAATAATTGATTATGAGAATTATGTCATTTAAATTACATGCAAATTATTAAGTTCACATACAATCATGAAACATGCATTATCAAGTAAAATTTACTTTATTTAGACATTTAAGCACAATCATGAAAATCATAAGTTCAAACTTCATAATTTTGCACTAGAAATGCTTTTTAGGATGTTTAAAAGTAAATTCTAAATTTTTTATAAAACCTCAAAGTTTTTCATGATCTTTTCTTATTCTTCTCCTCTCCTCTATCTCTAGATCACTCCCTCTCTCTCTAAGCTCTTGGAGAATGGAAGAATGGAATGGAAGTGATGAGAAAATGGTGAACGAAGTCCCTATTTATAGATAATGGGGACCATTAGATTTGCACCAAGCGGCAAGATCTAGTGAGGAGAGATAAAGTCAATTGAAAAGGAGTGATGTGATCACCAATGGACGCGACGTGACAGTAGGATAAAAAACAGAGGCATGCCACCAAAACAATGGTGGCATGTCACCCAAGTGATGATGGCACACCGCCCAAGATGGCATTAGCTCACCGCCCAACCAGTGGTGCATGCTGCCCAAGGTGGCGTACGGTGCCCAAGGGGGGCAGCATGCATAGCCCGAGATAGCAGCACACTACCCTAGTAAGCCGCGCATTGTAGGTCTAGCCTACTGGCACGCGTAGGACCTACAGTGTGCAAGGTGCTGCATGCAGGACTATTGCGCGTAGGCCGACCGTGCAGGCTTATTACGCAGACGATGCGCGCATAAGGCACACAAAGTCATGCCCATCTGCGTGTGATGGGATGTGTGCGAACCACGCCCATATGGGTGCTATAAGACAAGTGCAAAGACTAGGTCTCATGCCCGCCGCAGACAAGACGTGCGCACAGTGCGCAAGTCATATGCTGGCCATCATGCCCACACGCTTACAGCATGCAATGCCTGTGGGGGGGACCTTTCCCACAAGTGTTTTCCTGCGGGATTTTCACTTTTTCTCTATCTTTTATCTTGTAAATTCATTTTTAATAAAAAATGACAAAAATAAAATTTTCTATAACAACAAAATAATAAAAATATGATTTTAAGAATAAATTAAAAAATAGAAATTTAATTTACGAATTATGATATTTAACTAAAATTAAAACTATGTAATAATTAAAGAGTTTAAGTGGGCTTAGAGCCCAAATAAATTGGGGTTCACAATTACAAATTAAGCGCGAAGGTTTGCAATGTGCTACAGTATGACCTCTATTTGATGGGAAGATTCTTGATGGAAGCAGTTGTGAAGTTTAAACTGGTGAAGAATACAATAGCAGACTTGTGGCGGCCGATAGGAGGAGTAAATATTGTAGATCTCAATTTTGATCGTTACTTGTACAGATGTTTCTATCAAGTGGATATCTAGAGAGTGTTCAACAGAGGGCCATGGACTTTTAAGAACCACTTGTTAGTTGTGCACCGCCTTAGGGAAGCAGAACATCCAATGAAAGTGGGCATTGACACGAGCCTCTTTTGGGTACAAATTCACTCACTCTCGTGGGGTTATGTATTGAAAACAATGGCTAAGTAGTTTGGGAACTTGTTGGGGGGCTTTGTGGACTATGACACACGTTCATCTTCTATGGCTGGGATGGGGTGTTGTCTATGGGTTTAAACGGCCATTGATGTTTGAAAACCTCTATTTAGAATAGAGAGGCTCAACCTGAGAAGTGGGGGATCAACATTCGCAATCTTCAAGTATGAATGCCTTTCTTTATTCTGCTTCTTGTGCGGTCGATTGGGGCATTTAGAATCTTTCTGAAAACTCCATATCCATTCTCGTGCGACACTACTACAGTAGTGGTAGGATGCGTCCCTCTGCATAAATCCCCGATGGAATCCCACTCTGACGAATAGATGGTTACGGGATGAACAGGACAAAAAACTGATGGAATCATAGGCAAATATCCTGACAATCGAGGATAGGGGAAGGAAGGAAGAGACGAGTATATCGGCTGAACCAGGAAAGAAGGGAGATTCTTCAAATTTTTATTAAAAAATATAAATTTATACATTTTATTAATTATATATTACTTATCCACTAATAATAACACAACTTATCAATAATAATATATAGAATGTATAGTTATAGTTCGAACTATAAATACAACTTTTATAGATAATGGTGAAAGTACAAATAATTTATCTAAAAAATATTAAACGTTGGTAAATTTATATTTGATTAAATTGTAAAATGTTAAAATAATTTTTAAGAAATGAAAATTAATTTTATGTAATATTAAAATAAAAAATTTTAAAGTCTATTCGTTTTTATTATTTTCTAATTTGTTTCATCTCGTAATTGAATGAATACGAATTTACTGATCACCTTAGTGAATAAAGTGGAATTCACTCATATTTTGTTATGATTTGATAATAGATAGAAACCCAATAAAAGTAACTACAGTTATTTTAAATTTAGTTAAAATAAAATAATTTAAAATAACATAAAATAAAATAAAATTAAAACTAAAATTAATTAAAAAATAAAAATCAATCAAAATAACAAATCATGATAAATGTTAAACAGTGTAAATTAATTAAGTTTAAAGTAGTCAAAGGCCCAAATAAATAGAGTTTCCAAATCATTTTAGTATAGTGATGGGCGGAATATTACAGAATCC
Organism: Carica papaya; assembly: GCF_054855325.1. Classification (NCBI taxonomy): domain Eukaryota; kingdom Viridiplantae; phylum Streptophyta; class Magnoliopsida; order Brassicales; family Caricaceae; genus Carica; species Carica papaya. The sequence goes on from NC_142317.1 coordinate 19,903,644, forward strand.
CTGCTCAAAAGCTTTAACCTCCAAATAGAATGAAAAATAAACCATTATTATCATCACCATTATACATTTAAGTTGTTCAAATAGGTAAGTTGAGCCAGGGAGATGACTGGAAAACAAAAAAATTACAAAAGTAATATTTAGTGTTATTATTGCAAGCGATTCGGGCATGTAAAAGGCAGACTGCTGGAAAATGGAAAAACAAACAAATTTTTTTGAAGATGAGGAGGAGATTTAAGCTATTCATGTCCTATCAAGATGGCACCAACACTTCAAGTTGCATATGGTTTCTGGATAGCGGCTATTTCAACCATATGACTAGGATCAAATCTCTATTCAAAGAGCTAGATGAGTCATGTAAGGTGAAAGTAAGATTTGGTGATGATCAACAAATGCAAGTTTAGGGCAAAGGCATAGTGGCATTAAACAATGGTCATGGTAACACAAAACTCCTTCACAACGTCTATTTTATTCTTGTTTTATAACAAAATCTATTAAGCATTTGGCAGCTTGTGGATAGTGGATATTCTATCATGTTTGATGATGTGTCTTGTGTGATTAGAGATAAAAAATCTAATCAAATTCTTGTTAATATTCAAATGGAACCTAATAAACTTTTCCCACTTGAGGTTTCCAGTGTTGAAAACCATTCTTTTGTTGTCAAAGAAAATAGAGAGTCAACATTGTGGCATCTACAATGTGGACATTTGAATGAAAAAGATATACAATTATTGAGTCAAAAGGAAATGGTGTTTGGGTTGCCTAAAATTGAGTCCTTAAATTTGTGCGAATGGTGCATTTATGGGAAACAATGTAAAAAATCATTTCCTATAGGAAAGTCTAAAAGGGCATATAAGTGTCTTGAACTTGTACATGCTGATTTGTGTGGCCCTATAAAAGCACAATCTTTCGATGGAAGTTGGTATTTTTTTTGTTTATAGATTATTACAACCGTATGAATTGGGTCTACTTCCTCTAATTCAAATCTAAAATGTTTGAGATATTTAAGAAGTTCAAGGCACTTGTTGAGAAGCAAAGTGGAAGAAGCATAAAAGCATTGCGTATTGATAGTGGAGGGAAGATTCTATCCAATGAATTCAATAAATTTTGTGAAAAACAAGGCTTGCACGGAGAATTGATAGCACCACATACACCGAAACAAAACGAAGTGGTTGAACGTAAAAACCAAACGGTTGTTGAAATGGCAAAAAGCTTACTAAAAGTAAAGGAGCTGCTTGATCAATTTTGGGCTGAAAGTGTTGCTGTTGCTGCCTATCTATTGAATTTATCTCCTACAAGGGGTTGTTCTTAATTAAACACCATATGAAGCTTGGAGTGTTAGGAGACCTTAGTTAAGCCACTTAAAAATCTTTGGTTGTATTGTATATTCCTTGATAGATTCACAGAATCGTAGGAAACTTGATGAAAAATATGTGAAATCAGTCTTTGTTGGTTATTGCTCTCAATATAAAGCATGTAAGCCCTTTGAGTGGCAAGATAATTGATATAATTGAATTTTATAGATATATTTCTATTTTATTTGAGTTGGTTTTGATTATTTTTGCCACATATACCATTGGATTATCTTTGGCACTTTTTAGGAATGATTTTGGGAGTTGGAAGCCAATTATAGTGGGTTGGAACAAAATTTGGGCAAAAAAGTGTTGAAACATGAAGATGTGGGAGAGATGGCCATAACACACTGCTATGTGTTACGGAGCAAGTGTTTTTATTTTTGAGGAGTGAGACACGGCCATGTTCTTGAAAGACATGGTCGTGTGTCCTATATTGGATTGACATATGATCATGTGTTAAGAAGGCAACGTTTCTTTTTTTTTTTGGTGAAAGAGACACGGTTGTATGTCTAGGAGACATGGCTGTGTAGTGTTTAAAAGCAAAAAATTGCATAATTTTGAGGAAGACACAGCTGTGTGTCAATTCGAAACGGCCGTTGGACGTGCTAGATTAGAAAATTAAGTTTTGAATGATATAAAAGGAGAGGATCTAAAAAAGAAAAGGGTAGACTGGAGGAGGATAAGAGAGAAGACAGCTGCAGATATCAAGAACTTCTTCTAATCGGTTATTCTTTTCATGTTTCCTTTAGATTTCATTCTTGTAATTTTCTTTAGGATATGTAACTAAACTCTTCTGTTGGATCTTTGATGAAACCCTAAGGGATACTTTGTGATTTTCTTATTCAATCTATGAAAGGCTATTTTTCTAATCCCTATGTGTTATCTTATGGCTTAATGCATAAATAGATTGATCACCTATTTATTGATTTATGATGAACGATTGGATTAAGAGATTGATTGTTCATTAGAATAACAAGTTAGCACAATAGATTGAATATGAGTAGAGATACTTGTCATGGTCTATATATTTGATGATTGATTGTTAATGCACTAATTCATACTAATGTATAGAGATATTTGTGTTATTATGAAGTAGGTAGGGTAATTGATCTTGAGAAAGAGATTACTACATGATTGAATGAAATTGGGGAAAACTTTTGGTTGTAAATTGAATTAAAGAGATTCATAGTTGAACTTAGGATGGATTTTAAGATCTTGATCGTTATTATATCTTTATTTTTAATTAATCCTAATTCATTGCTTCTTTTTGTTATTAAGTTTTAGTTTATACTCATTCTCTTAGTCATTGGCCAAATAATATCAATTAGTTGTGATTTTAGTAATTGTTATATTAGTACTCGTGGGACGATATCCGAATTTACCGCTATAGTACGTGTTTGTTTGAACTAGTGCACTTGCTAGGTGAGTTCACAACACAACAAGTTCTTGGCACCGTTGCCGGGAACTAATACTAGCAATATTAGAGTTGACTGATTTTTATTAATTTGGTACTTTTACCTTGTTTTTTTTTTTTGTTTTGCTAGCTATTTATAAGGGGTTCTGTAGTGCATGACCAAAAGCAGCGAAGAACTATTGATTTTTTATCCAGAAATTGAGAGGACTCACCATAGACTGAGAGCACAAGCAAGAAGTAGACGACTCCCATCTCGTGTCAGAAATTCATTGAGAAGAGGAACAATAATAATGGTTGACGAACCAGAAGGGTGAAGAGAGCCCACAATGATGGATTATGCTATTCCATCTCTTACTGGAATTAAACCAAGTGTCACAAGGCTGGCTGTAGCAGCTGATAGCTTTGAGATTAAGCAAGCTATCATCCAGATGATTCAGTAAAGTGTACAATTTTTTTTAAAATTTACGATATTTTCAAGCACAATGAAGTGAGCAATGATGTAATTAGGTTGAGAGTTTTCCCTTTCTCATTGAAGGATAGATCTAAGACTTTGTTCAATTAATTACCAGCTGGTTCCATCACTACTTGGTAGGATATGGCTCAACGTTTTTTAGCCAAGTACTTTGCACCTTCAAAGATAGCTAGGTTGATGAATGAAATCACCACTTTTGCACAAAAAGATGGAAAATCATTGTATGTGTCTTAGGATCGCTATAGGGATTTATAAAGGAGAGTTCTTCACCATGGTCTACCTATGTGGCTTCAAGTACAGTCATTCTACAATGTTCTCACCACCAACATCAAGACCATGATTGATGTAGCAGTTGGAGGAACACTAAACAATAAGACACCTGAGGCTACCTACAAGTTGATTGAGGAGATGGTAATCCATAGTTACCAATGGGAGAAGGAGAGATCTTCATCAAAAAATAATGTCGGCTTGTTATAGCTTTATGTGCATAAATTGAGGCCTTAACTAAGAAGATAGACAACATTAATATGGTAATAATAAAAGCAGCACAAGTTCATACTTATGAAGTTCAACAAGGGAATCCTTATTTTAATACTTACAATCCTGGATGGCGGAATCACTCTAATTTTTCATGGGGCAACCAAAATAATCAGAGATAAGCTTCCTCACCAACTCCACCCCCCATTGAATGAAGGCCAAACATAGAGGATATGCTAGCCAAATTCATGACAGCAACAGACACTAGACTGCAAAGTAATGAAGCCTCCATCAAGAGTCTAGATAACCAAATTGGGTAATTGGCAAAGTTGATTTCCGAGTGTGATCAAAGAACTTTGCTAAGCAACACAGAGACCAACCCAAGTGAGCATGTGAATGCTATAATGTCTAGGAGTGGAAAATAATAGTGGAGTTAGAAACAAGGAAGATAACACAAGTAGATAAAAGCAACCCAAACAAAGAAGAAGAAGAAAAAAGAAAAAGAGATCAAGAGAATGAGCTACCCAATCGAGGTGGAGAACACTCCAGCATTCTATTCCGGGGAGATAGAAGCAACAACAAAAAAATAAGCAATTTGGTAAGTTATTGGATATTTTTAAACAATTACATATTAACATTTCTTTGGTTGAAGCTTTAAAATAGATGTCTAGCTATGCAAAGTTCCTAAAAGAGATTCTCTCAAATAAGAAGGAAGTTGGAAGACGTGACCATGGTGATGCTTGATGAACAATGCTCAACTATTTTACAAAACAAAATGCCACAAAAATTAAAGGATCCAGGTAAATTTACTATTCCATGTAACTTAGGTGATCTTTCAATTGAAAAAGCATTATGTGATTTTAGGAGCTAGTAACAATTTGATGCCATATGATACTTACAAGAAACTAGGATTGAGAGAACCTAAGCCTACTAAGATTGCTTTGTAATTAACAAATACATTATTAAAATCTCGGTTGGAATAATATAAAATGTGCTAGTTAAGGTTGATAAGTTTATATTTCCAGTAGACTTTCTAATCTTAGATATGGAAGAGGACTTTGAGATACCAATTATCCTAGGAAGACCATTTCTAGCAACTATAAGAGATTTAATTGATGTTCATGATGGTAAATTGACTTGTAGGGTATTTGATGAAGAAATTACTTTTTATATGTCTTAATCCATGAAATATGCACATACTTCAAATGATATTTGTTTCATGATTGATACACTTGATTCAGTCGTGCAAGATAATTTTTAGGAAAATTACTTTAAAGATGCATTAAAACAAGGTCTCATGAATGGAAAAAGGAGTAACATGAAGAATGAAGAAGTCAAGGAGCAAATAGATTTGCTAGAAGCGAGACCTCAATTTAATGCACAAAAGAACTTGATATTTGAGGGGACTCATAACTCTAGTGAAAAGACAAGCCATCAACTAAGAAACCATCAGACAAGTTGAAATCAAGGTGGTCGGGACCGATGGATAGGGGTGGGCCTAGCTCTCTCCAAGCCGATGTAGGAGTATGTCCTAATTCAAGTTCCATCTTAGAGGCGAGATTAGAGTAGCTAAGTGGGGGACAAGAAAGAAATGAAGAATGCCAAAGGTAAATTGAACATTATATGATGGCGTACTTTCAGCATATAGGATTCCAACCCCCATCCTACCCACCATCAGATAGTTAGTCTCACTTTTATTTTTATTATATTTTATTTTTATTTTTTTTTATGTTTGTTTTCCAGTCTATCTTTACCTTTTATATCTTTTAGTTCCCTTCTCTCCTTTACCACAAACTTGCTTGCTTAGTTCTCCTTTAGTGGTGTTAGTATGTTTTTAGGCTTTTTTGTTTTTGCAAACTTTGCCGAGGCTACAGTGGATGCTACTCCATCAAAATTTCAGGGAAGTTGTGTTTCTTTTGTTGTCATTGCCTTTTATTTTTTTTGCTTTACGAACTATAAGGATATAGTCGCAATTAAGTGTTAGGGAGTGGTATTCTAATTTTATCTTTGTTGTTATCCTCTAAATCTTAACTAAATCTTAATTAAATCTTAATGAAGTTCTATGGTTTGATCTTGATGTGTCCTGTTGCGTCATGACTACCCATGATGATAATTATGGTAGTAAATCTCTATGTATTGGGATAACATTGTTTGTTGAAATAGTTTAGCAATAAAAGTATTTGACCTGATTTGGTTTATTCAAGTTTTAAAAGTTTAGGATCTTCTACATCCTTTGAGTCGTGAAATTCATTCTTTTGTCTAAACTGAATAATTTTTTATTAAAAAAAAACATATTTTGGTTAAAATTAGATATATATATATATATGTAAAAAAAATAGTAATAATAATAAAATACTCTATTGATCACTCAATTTTACACCACCAAAGGGCATAACTTAGTGGTTCGGTGCTATGCTAACTTAACTAGAGGTCTCCAATTTGAGTCCTGGGAATGCAATTGCCTTTGGTAGGGAGAGCTTACTCCTTAGTGGACCGATTTAGCTCAAAAAATAAAATTGTGATTATGAATAAAGCTAGTAAAAAAAAAAAACTACTCTGCTGATCACTCAATTTTACACCACCAAGGAGCGTAGCTTAGCGGTTTGGCTCTATGCTAGCTTAACTAGATGCCTCAATTTTGAGCCCTATGAACGCAACTGCCTTTGATAGGGAGGGCTTACTCCTTAGTGGATTGATGTAGCTCGAAAAGTAAAATGTTGATTATGAGTAGAGCTAGTGGCCATTCAGAAGTGTGACCAATTGAGTAACTGGGGGCTGGCATCACCAATGTCTGCACTCGTGTAAAAAGGTTGATTAACATTCCAAACAACTACTAAGATACTTTAAAAAAAAAATAAAGTAAAGTTGCATTTATGTCTACTCTTTTGCCAACTGAGCTAGATTATGTTTTAGATTATAAAGTTTTGATATTATGAATGATTAAATGACTCATAGAATGTTTTGGATACTTAATTTCTAAGAATAAGATTAGACTGGATGGGGTCTATATTATGAAGTTGTTGAATTGTCTTCTATAGATGATTGTGCCTTTATAAATATTAGTTTGTGTTATCTTAAGGTAATATAGTCTTGATGAGAAGGATTTCATTAATGGTTTTGCTGTGGAATGGATTTAAGATTGCTTGAGGACAAGCAAAACCTCAAGTATGGGGGAGCTGATATAATTAAATTTTATAGATATTTTTCTATTTTATTTGAGTTGATTTTGATTGATTTTTGCCATATATGCTGTTGGATTGTCTTTAACACTTTTCTGGAATGATTTTGGGGTTTAGAAGCAAATTAGAGCGGGTTGGAATAAGATTTGAGCGAAAAAGGGTTAAATATGAAGATGTGGGAGAGATGGTCATAACACACGGCTGTGTGTTACATCGCCAGTATTTTTGTTTCGAAGGAGGAGTGAGACACGACCATGTTCCTAAAAGACATGGTCGTGTGTCCTATACTGGGTTAACACAAGACCATGTGTTAAGAAGGCAACATTTTTGTTTCACTCGATGAAAGGGACACGACCTTGTGTCTGGGATAAAAGATGGAAATTAACGTAAATTTGAGGAAGACATGGTCGTGTGTCAATTTGACATGGTTGTGGGACATGCCAGATTAAAAAATTAGGCTTTGAACAATATAAAAAAAAGGATACGATCTAAAAATGAAACATGGGATTTGGTGAATCTACTGAAAGACAAGAAAGCTATTGGAGTGAAATGGGTGTTTAGAACAAAATTTCAAGCAGATGGCATCATACAAAAGCACAAGGCATGACTTATGGTGAAAGGCTATGCGCAACAGCAAGGTGTGGATTATGATAATACATTTTCTCCAGTTGCACAGTTTGAGATGGTGAGAATTCTAATAGATTTAGCTGTTCAATTAAATTTGCCTATTTACCAATTTGATGTCAAGTTAGCATTCTTAAATGGAGAGCTGGATGAGGAAGTGTATGTCTCTCAACCTGAAGGTTTTGCAGTTCGTGGGAAAGAAGTACAAGTGTATAAGTTAAAGAATGCTTTTTACGGCTTAAAGCAGGCTCCACAAGCATGGTATAGCAAAATTGATTCATATTTTTTGGAGAATGGCTTTGATAAAAGTAAGGATAAACCCACTCTTTACTTTAAAACACAAGGTGAAAATGATTCCCTCATTGTTTTTCTTTATATTGATGACACGATATATATGGGTTCATTTTCTTCTCTTATTAATGAGTTTAAGTTGTGCATGAAAAAGAAATTTGAGATGTCATATTTGGGTTTGCTGAATTATTTTCTTGGGTTAGAGGTGAAGCAAGTCGAAGATTGAATTTTTGTGTCACAGAAAATATGCAACTGACTTAATTATAAAATTCAGCATATTTAACTGTAAATTTGTAGCAACACCAATGAATTTGAATGAGAAGTTGCAGCTTGATGATGGAACTAAACAAGCTAATACAAGCCACTTTAGAAGCTTGGTTGATGGCTTAATTTACTTGACCCATTCAAGGCCAGATATAGCTTTTTCAGTTGGAGTAATTTCTAGGTTTATGCACAACCCTTCAAAGCATCATCTAAGGGAAGTCAAACGAGTAATTCCTTATGTTGCTGGAACACTTGATTATGGGTTGTGGTATGAGAAAATATCAGATCTTAGATTGGCTAGGTTTAGTGATAGTGATTGGGCTAGTTGCTTGGAGGATAGAAAGAGCACTTCAAGTTACATATTCAATCTCGGATCAACTGTTATCGCCTAGAGCTCAAAGAAACAAGCTACAATAGCTCTGTCTTCATTAGAAGTAGAATATGCAGCTGCAGTGACATCAGTTTGTCAAGCAGTACGGTTAAGAAGAATTTTGGCAGATCTTAGTCAAGAGCAAAATGAAGCAACTACTATTTTTTGTGACAACAAAGCACCAATTACTATGTCCAAAAATCCAATTTATCATGGGAGAAACAAGCTTGTTGATATTCGAGTTCACTTCATCCTTGATCTTGTGGCAGATGAGTCAATTAAAATATAATATTGCAATACTAATGAACAAGTAGCTGACATTTTTGGAAAATCTCTCCCACGTGACAAGCATGTCTACTTAAGAAATCTTCTTAGTGTTTGTAACTTTGAATCAAGGGGGAGTATTGAAGATTGATTCAATATTGACAGCTGGATATTTGACTGACTTTTGGATTTATCTACTAAAATTTCTGATGTTTTGTTAGTAGTGATAGAATTTGAGTTAGTGGCAGATTACTCTACTATTTTTTCTATTTTCAGTTGAGTTGTAAGCTTATTTAAAAGAAATTTCTGGTTGCTGAATACATCATCCCAGTGCACTTAAAATTCCAGCAACAATTCATACCCATTAAATATTTTGATTAATATTTTTATTTTTCTACTGTATTCATTTCTTGTCTGCTATATTTTTCTTTGCTGTTGCAGTAAATTTGCAGCAAGTCTGCGTTGAACAAAGTCTCTTCTCCAACATTGCCAACATTCCTTCATTGTTGCTTTATTTTATAAGACATCGACAAGGTGCCATATCCTATTGGATTCAAGCATGACAACTCAGGAAACTTATACCTAAATATAATTGCTACAAAAGGTTCTTTGGAGCAATGAACAAAACGTTAGCTGCAGAGAGAATATTTAAGAATAACAAACTAACCTGCCATAGCAGAGTTGGCCAAGAACCACCATTGTGGTAAGACCAAGGCCTGCATCAGAAAGAAATATAGTGAGAAATTTTTAAGATAATGAAGAAATAGATGATAGATAAATAATATGATAATAGATATCTTACGTGTTCTTAGGATCACTACCAATGATTATTTGCTACTCCTGACCTTCAAGAGCGGGATAACACAACTTGAATGCATGTCTGCTACCAAATCTGCCCATTTCACTTTAATAAGATCTAGCATAGCATGTGACTGATCAGCTGTTGCCAGACTACTTACAACAGACAACATGTTTCCTAGAGAAAAAAATCAGAAATCCATATGTGCTGGCTGTAAGTTTTCAATTAGATAACCTCCTTTATTGGGCATTCATTCCACTAACCAAGGAGAAATTTGATCTCGGTAAATGTTTAATTTATTAACTACATCATATGAGTTGTAACGCCCAAATAATTTCAGCATTTTTGTTATTATTTTTATTAATTTTATTTATTTAGTTTAATTTATAATTTTTTTTTTAAAAAGTACCACGTCAGCAGCCACGTCAGCGGCCCAGTCAGCAGCCCTGGCCAACCAGGACCTGCTGCATGGCAAGACCACGTCGACTAGGGAACGAGCCACGTGGGTGATCCGCGTGCGCGCGATCAGACGGCCCAGATGCGTCCCTGCGCGCACGGACGGCCAAGATCAAGCATGCGCACGGACGGCCCAGATGCAATCGCACGAACGGCCCAGATGCACGCTCACGGACAGCCCAGATTCAATCAAAAACGGACGGCCCAAATTTAATCAAAATGGACGGCTGTGATCAAAAAGCAAAAGGGTATAAACAGAACCCCCACACCTGACCACAAAAACCCTAGCCGCCTGCCCTCGCCGGAAAAGACGAACTAGACGCCGGAGGAGCCGGCCACCGCCACCTGCCGCCGCACCGGGGAGTTTTTCGACCGCCGATCGAGGTAAATTTCATACCCCCAACTTGTTTTTCCACGCTGAGTTCCCCTGTGGCCAAATCGGAGCCAAAATCCCGGCCAAACGGCCGAAAAACACGGCCGAAATCCAGCGGTGCTGCCGCGCCCCTCCTCAATTTTTGCCTCCGATGAGGCCCTTCCCGGCCTCCGTTTGATGCAATTTTTATATCACCGTGATCACCATTCTTTTCTCTACAGGTTGATTAGAGCCGAATCACCAAAATACAAACCTCGCCGGAGAGCCGCCGCACCCGAGAGCACCATCACCGGTAAGCTTCGGTTTTTCGTAATTTTTTGGTCCCCCGAGGGCCCTAGGGTTGTTTTATCACAGGGATCGATGCAAGTGTGGCCGAATTCGGTCGAAAACGGCCAACCCGAGGCGAATCGCCGCCGCTTGCGGCGGCGCCGTCGCCGGAGCACGGCGGAGCCGCCGTGCCGAAATTGCAATATTGGCTGAAAGGGGCCCTGGGTTTAATTTGGGATTTTTTGGAACACGTGCAGGTATCAGTAGTGCGTTTTAGTTCCCCGAAAAAAATTCAGAAAAAATTAGGGACAGCCTGTAGGCGCACTGTGGAGCCGTGTTCGGACCCCGAAACGAGTAAGGACCCCTCACCCTACTTCCTATCACGGTATTAAAGTTCAATAAATGATAAAATGGTATCTCGTGAATCAACAGATGTGTGAAATTGTTTTAAGTCGCTAATGGAGCCCGAGTCTGGTGTATTTGTCTGTTAGCTGTTGTTTGGCCTATTTTACGGTTTTAAAATGCAGTATGAGGTCTTATGTTTTCATTTCATAGTTTCGTGTGCACATATTATTGTTTTATTGATTATGGTTGAATGACTGAGAACCCGATGTTGTGTGTTATCTTGTTCGGCATAAATTACTGGTTTGCTTGTTTGTTTGCGAATTGATGATGCTGACTGAGGAAAAGGGGAATGAAAGGTTATATGAATTGATAATTGTATAATGTGGTCAGCCTGACTAGATATCCTAGGAGATGGTGGACGGACCGGGTCCGTAGGGAACCCTACCGGGATCGTGGTCTCTCATACCGGACGGGGTATGGAGATCTTATGTGTTTTGGCACCCATACCGGACGAGGTATGGGGACGGCCCGTTTCACCCTCATACCGGATGGGGTATTGAGGTTTATAGTTTTGGCGCCCATACCGGATGGGGTATGGGGACAGCCCTGGAATCTGATTACAAGTGTTAAGGGTTCACGGGTAGCGGGACCCCTATGGATCCCCATGGATACTAATAGGCTAGTAAATAAGGAAAAATATGTTGTGTAATGATTGAGATGCAAAACGCGTGATAAGTATTATGTTATACAGTTTCTATGATTTCGTGATGATGATAATGTTATTGCTTTCGTATATTGTTTTGTGAATTTCACCGAGATAAGTGGATAGTAAAGGTTTTTATGTTAATAAACGAGTTTTGTTGTAAACTATGCTCCATTGGTTCTTTTGTGTTTTCTACCCACCTTTACCTCCGTAACGGTGAGATAGTGTGATGTCTTTACTGGGCTGGTGTAGCTCATTCCTTATTTAATCATTTCGTATCAGGAAGACATTGTTCCCGAGCCCGTTCCGCAGGAAGACGGCGAAGGGGATGCTTGAAGACTCCGTAGTCATATTTATAGCTTTTATTTTCGAGTTTCTCTTTTACTTAGTTTGTTCTTTTATACTTTGAGCACGTTTTTTGTTTTAGTGTAAGGGATGTTAAATCAAAATTTTTATTACGCTTCCGCATTTGACCTTTTTAATATACATATTTCATTTTAAAATTTTCGGGGCCGTTACATGAGTACTCCTTAGTCTTGTAACAATAAATCTCTCATTTGGTTTTCGCAAATCAATCCAATAATACTCCCTGATGTGGAATGAAATAGAAAGTAGGTGATTATTCAGTGCCCTGAGAGGATTAGCTGATCCATCTTCTGGAGCAAGCATTTCACGTGCACAGAGTAAGGCAGAATAAAATAGTGTCTACAAGAAAAAAAAATAAGGATTAACTGGAGATACCACAAGAAAAGAAGGTAAAAAAAATAAGATCTGTTTGTTACCAACTTATTAATTTGAATAATGGCCGATTCATGTTGGCTAGTGAGTCAGATCTTAATCTGTTGTTTCCACCAACATGTTACAAACAAACTTAATGCACAAACCAGATCTCCATGGTGTCAAACATGTAAGCGCCCATTCACCAAGCTTTTTGGTTCTACTCCTCTTTACCAAAATTAAAAATCTTTAGGTGTCTCATCTTTCCTCTCCTCAGACCATATAATATCCATAAGTTTTCATATAGGTCCAGTCCTTGTGTTTACTTAGGCAATTCCACCTCCCATTTTGGTTTCCGTTATCTTGATCCTCTATCTGGTCCTTTATATATATGTCGCCATGTTAAATTTAATAAAGTAATCTTTCCATTCAAAATCTTTTCATCCTTTATTCCTTCCACCTCCCCAAGTGCTGTAGATGCTTCCTCTCCTTGGTTAACAGTTCACACACATAACTCCCTTGCACTTACCCCCCATATGTCTCCCTTCCCTCTGACCTCTCCCCCAAACATTCCTCACCAACCAGACATCTGCTTCTCGATTCATTCCTCCACCTCACCAACTACCATGGCTCCCATCCCCCTTACAATTGATCTAACCCAATACAACTCAAATACAAATCCCCCTACTTCTCCCCAGTGCACCCACCCCATGACACTTCGCCTTTCTACCATGACTCGTAAACATTTCCCCTACCTTGCCAAACACTCTCCTAAACTAAATTGTCTTTAGATTGAGCCTCCAACTTATAAACAGGCCTCTCATCACATAGAATGGAAAGTTTCCATGAAGTCTAAGTTTGATGTATTGCAGTTTACCAACACTTGGTCACTGGTACCCAGACCCACCAACAAACATGTCATTGGAAGGAAATGGAAGTTTCGCATTAAAAGAAAATCTAATGGTGGTATTGATTGCTACAAGGCCTGGTTGGTCGCCCAAGGCTTCTCCCAGCAACCTAGCTTTAACTACAAGGACACATTCAGTCTTGTTGTATAAGCTTCCACCATCAGAGTTCTGCTATCTCTTGCCTCTACTCTCAAATGGGACATTCAACAACTGGATGTCTTAAATGCCTTTATCTATGGTACCTTAGAAGATCAAATTTATATCGAGCAACCTTTGGGTTTTAAAACTACTGCTTATCCTTCTTATGTTTGTAAATTACAGAAGTCACTCTACGGTTTGAAGCAAGCCCTGCAGGCATGGTTTACCAGGCTGAGTTAGTTCTTAATCTCGGTTGGCTTTTATGTCTCCAAGATACGTTGTTGCTCATCTATCATCATAGCACTGATAAACTTTTTCTTCTCCTAGCATATGTTGATGACTTAGTTATCACCGAAAACAATTCTAATCTCATTTTCTGCATCATTTCATCCTTCAAGTCTGAATTTCCTGTACGCGATCTTGGACGACTATATTACTTATTGGGTATTGAAGTTAACTATAAGCATAATGGCCTGCTCCTTGCTCAAACAAAATATATACATGATCTCCTCTTAAGAACAAGCCTTGAACATGTAAAACCATGTCCAACACCAATGACTAGTTCTCTTATATTATCTTAATCTATGTGTACTCTACTTTCGGATGGCTCTATGTATAGTCAGGTAGTTGGGGCCCTACGGTATGCAACCATCACCAGGCCAGACATTAGCTACTCAATTAATAAATTATGCTAGTTTATGCATGCTGCAACAGATATACATTGAAAAGCCGTTAAATGAGTACTGTGGTATCTCAAATACACAGCCTCCCTTGGTTTACTTCACTCTCGTGACACATCCCTTGATTTCCACTACTTCAATGACAGTGATTGGGGTTGGTGCCCGGATGATCGACGTTCTACATGTGGATATGCAATTTATCTTGGAAAAAATCTTATATCATGGGTTGCAAAGAAATAACCGATAATAGCTCGTCCTTCCACTGAAAGCAAATACAAAATTATTACTAATGAGCTCCTATGGCTTCAGAGTTTGATGTGTGAACTTGGATTTCCTTCCCCTAATAAATCAACCTTATGGTGCGACAATATTGGTGTTATATGCAAATCTTATCCTTTATGCACTAAGTACATTGAACTTGATTACCACTACACACTATTGCACCATTTATTTTTTGGCTTCCTATTTTCAGTGCAGATGGACCAGTCTCTCAGATCTGGCATATAGTTCTGCGCAGCAGATGACCCTTTTTACTGCACACTGGTCTTCTTCTTCGATTTATTTTCTCTCTCTACATACGACTCTCTTTCTCCTCACACACAAGATCTCTCCTCTCCATGGCTCGCTCTCTCACTATTTTTATAGTCAGAGAAAGGAGAGCCCATGCAGCTTCCTCCTCTTTCTTCGATGGAAGGAAGAGGCGTACATGCCTCTTCTTCCTCTTCTTCTTCGATGGGCAGAGATGTACACGCCTCTATTTGCCTTAATTTTGTTTTTCTTTTTTTGTCACCAAAACAGCGTCGTTTTAATGCTCTCAAAACGATGTCATTTCACATGCCTGTATTTTTCCTTCTTTCATGTCAAAATGGCGTCGTTTTTGGGGTTTCCCAAAACGACATCGTTTTGGCTCTTCCTGATTCTAAGAAGTAGGTGGGCTGAGGTTGTTTCTCTCGAGACAAGGTTTTACGAAAATGGCTTTTACTATTTATGGATCATGAAATTTTCTTGAAAAAAAGTAAATGTTGTAATCGTTGTTATTGTATTGACTTACAATACATTAACTAATACCGTACTATAAAGAAATACGTCTAATTTTGTAGGTTAATGAAATAACAAAGTAGAACTTAACTTGAATGAATTATTTAATCTCATACAAATGAATGAATTAAATGATGTACATTTACTGTTAAAAATATAGTGTTTTGACAATTGATCAGGAGAATTGATGCATTAATAAAAAAGGAGAGGAGATTGATGGCGACTGCAATGAGATGCAACTAATACAAAGATAGAAGCTTTGATGTCTTATAATAGAAGAGATCAAATTTTCTTTAGGTTTGAGTATATGAAGATGAACTATTTTATTTCCAACTTCTTATGTATTTATTTTACCAATATAAAAGTTATATAATTTTTTTCCAAAGAAATGGATAGATTGTGCATGAAATGGACAAGTGGGTTCCTCTATTTGCTGTATATTTATTTACATAGCGACATTTTGACTTTTAATGATAACCTCTATCACCCGTTAAATTTATGTCATTTATTGTTTAATTTTTAGTTGGATTTAAAAGCAACTTTCATTCCACATTTTGTTTCTCTTTTTCTTAGTTGGATCTAAAAGTGTAATTGGATAGTATATAACATAGCTAGAGATGTAGCAAAGACTTTTGAAAGATAAATAGTTGTCCATGGGTCTCAATTTTTTGTTCACTTGCTTAAGCAGAATGGTTTTTATCCATGATTTTTTTTAAAAGGAAAAAGTGTATGTTGTATTGGATGTTATTGTAGTAACTTACATTGTTTACTGACTTATACAGTACTAGAAAGAAATACGGCTAAATTTGTACTTCAGTCAAATAATAAGATATGACTTAACTTGAATAAATAATTTAATCTCATACAAATGAGTGAATTATGTAATGTAAATTTACTTTTTAAAATATAATATTTAATGACTGATAAGGAAAACTAATACTTCAATGAATAACGAGAGGTGATAGTGATGATTTCAATGAGATGCAACTAACAGAAGTTTTAGCGTCTTGCAACAAAAGAGATTGTATTTTCTTTAGGTTTTAGAACATAAAGATAAACAATTTTATTTTTGATTTCTTTTGTACTTCTTTTTATCAATATAAAAGTTAAATAATGTTTTTTTTTTCAAATAAAGAAATGGACAGGTTATGCATGATATTGATACATGGCTTCCTCTATTTGCTGCAAATTTACTTTGTGGCATTTTGAATTTTAGTGACAATATAACTCTGGTGGTAAAATTTTATCATCTATTGTCTAATTTTTAGCAGCAATTAACCATTCTCAAAGATGCCAATATAATGTCTTTTATCAGTTGAAGTAATTTATTTGGATAAAACCCAATTTTGTTGTTTATACAATATTATAAATGGATTAAATTAAACTCTTATTTTTTAAAAAAGAAAATATTTTTTCTCATAAAACTGTTACCAAGATTAATCCAAACTCGGAACACAAAATACAAAAATATGTAAGTTTATTAATGCATAAAATATTGATAACCTAAATATCAATCACTAGAAATGACCTAGATTATTAGCAATTTATTATAAATACTTAAACTCATTATAACTCTCTGCCAGTTCGGTGAGCATTGCAGATTCAAAAAAAAAAATCTCTCATCTCTCGACAAAACCATTTTTCTCTTCTCTAATCATTTCGAATAGGGTGGATCGAAGCATGCAACTCTTTGACAAGATCCACTAGATGCAACAAGAGGTTTAGTGCTTAACATTTTATTTATTTTTTTCATATCTGTTTATCGATCAAGTATATATCGATATCATTGATTGATTTGCATTTGATTTTTTTAAAGGGTATGGTAGATCACTTTTTATGAATAGCATATGAAATGAAAGGAGTACTTGGTTGAGATCCTAATTATTTCTCTGATCTGCACACCACCTTCGTAGTTGAATTTGAAATCACCTTATCAAACTTGACTAAAGCTTTGTAAGTATAGATAAAATATATCTCGATATAGATCTGAGTAGTTATTAACCACGTTTGAGTAGTTAATAGGTTTTGATTATTTGGTTTTCTTCTCTTAATTTGCATAGACAAAGTATCTGGTACAGATTTTTCAAGAATTTGTGAACTTTGCTTCAAGATTAAAGGAGCCTCCTCAAGGTATATAATTAATACTAATCATCACATAACAAAATTCTTTAATTTTGGGTATTTATATGTGTTATTATTGATCTTATAATATATATTTAATAATAAAAATTCTCAAGTACAAGTTTTATTAGTAAAAATTTATATAGTTTAATCAATAAATTATATGTCAGGAGATGTATAATCTAATTTGAATTCATACTATTATAGATAAGGATAAAAATACATAGATATACACCCAATAGATAAGTAATTAATAATTTAATTAACCAAATATCTATTAGTAGGATATATATATGTGTGTGTTTGGTATATGTGTATCCTTAATTAATTATTTAATTAGTTGAACAGTTGATGCATTTATTCTTTTACAAGAGATCATAAGTTCGAGTCAGATTGTACTTTCATGTGCCATCATTTGAAAGTTACTTGTATTGTACTGCAATTAATGTATATCACCTAATTAATCTCGAGTAAAATTGCACTTTTGTGTGTATTCTTACTTGGAGATTATTTATATTGCGTTATGATTCATATATAACACTTAATCAATAGATTTACACAATTTTTACTTTAAAAAAAAAATAGTTGATATTAATTGCAGCCTTGGTGCTTGTCAAATGACACTGAAATGTGAGGAATTCATCAAGGCATCTAATGAAAAGAGTAAGGAAGGGTAAGCTTTCATACATAATTGACGTAATAAATCAATTAGCAGTCTTTATATATTCATGTAGTAAATAAATTTCATACTTATTTTTTATTTTAGATATTATTAATATATTTCTTTATTGAGTTTTTTTTTTTTTGAAATTTTTTTTTGCAATAAAGGTGCATAGTGGCAGTGGATCCAAATCAAAAATGACTTCTTACTTATGAAGGAAAAAATAAACATCCTTCTTAAGGTAATATTTTATTTAACATATTTTGCAAAATTTTATTTTCATATATATTGAAAATCTATTCTGCCGGCTCATAATTATAACTATTAACAATTATAATGAACTATAACAATATGGTAGTAGTTAAATTTTTTGTGTTTTATTTAATATTTACGAGTTTAAGTTTCACTGAAGATGTAAAGTTTATATTTTAATAAAAAGTATAACTCTTTTTTTTTTAAATACTAAATATTGTAGATTTTGATTTTAAAATCTTTATTATAATAATAATAATTATTATTATTATTCACTGAATGGGATATGTATGGTGATGTAGTTGAAAACTAGCATCAACCTTCGCAAGTACAAATGCACTCCTTTAAATTAAGGTACTCTTGCTTCTTACAACTTAATTAATTTGATTTTTTTTTTAATTCCTTAATCTTTTAATTTGAATAGTTCTAGTAAATGGAGAATATTACTCTCGAGTATTTTTCTATTATAACAAATACAGTTTCTTTTTAACTAATTCAGTTCAATTTTAAATTAATGAAGAATAAAATAAGATTTATATTTTTCTTTAATTACTATAAATTAACTAAAGTAATTATCATCCTTTATTTAATTTATAAAAGTTAACTTCAATATTTAATTTTTCACTATTAGTATTTTATCTATTTTCATCTCTTTCAATAACAATATTATAAAGTACTTATGTTTTCTTTTGTAGGGCAGACGGGGTGGATGAAAGCTTCTAAAAATCAATACCAATAAATTCTTTGCAGGTTGCAATAAGTATTTCTTTTTCATGGAAAACATATTTAAACTCTAACTTTTTTTTTATGTTGATGGTGATGTCGTGATTAAATTGAGCTAAATCTAAATGTGCCTATTATCTTCAACATTTCTCACTGCATTCCTTCTAATACAAGCCTTGGTCTTACCACAATGGTGGTTCTTGGCCAACTCTGCTATGGTAGGTTAGTTTGTTATGCTGAAATATTCTCTTTGCTGCTAATGTTTGGTTCATTGCTCCAAAGAATCCTTTGTAGAAGTTATATTTAGGTATAAGTTTCCTAAGTTGTCATGCTTGAATCTAATAGGATATGGCACCTTGTTGATGTTTTATAAAATAATATAAGATTCCGAAGCTACTTTCACACAAGGATAAGTAACTTCAATTTGTGGCTCATAAATGTGTAATGGTGATGATAACAATGGTTTATTTTTCATTTTATTTAGGGGTTAAAGCTTTTGAGCATTGATTCGGTTATCATAGGATCTTAATATAAAGATGATATGTTGATTTAGGATTAGCATTAGCTCAAAACATCTTCTTGGATTGGAGATTAAACAAATTGTTTCCTGTTTACAGACTTTATATCATATATATAGTACTATAGGAGTGAAAGGCTTTCTTTTAAAGAGTTCACTGTAAATCGAGAATACCCTTACATTATTTTAACTCTATTATTCGATTATGATATTTTTTGTATCTTGTAAATCACTTTAGATTGGTTATGGTATTTTTCTATCTCGTGAATCATCCCCATGCCATCTAAATTAATGCTTGGCAATAGAACTTTTTAACACATTTCCTCGGTTGGTTCCAGATCAGTTGAAAAAATTCAATTGGCATGTAAAACATTGTATGAGAGAGTGATTAGAGAGTGATGATAAGATATTCTTGGAAACTCATATTTTTATTCATTACATATTTTTGCGTTACTACAGACTTGTAATTTTTTAGTTCTTAGCATCAGCTCATAAAGGAAACTAAACATATAGCATTCAACAACGTTTGCTTCATCTGGTTCTAGCATTAGCCACAATCCTTCTCTCAAACTGTACTACAAAAAATATAAAAAAAATGTATATATATATATTTATAACAACAATAGAAATTAACCTCATATATATGTATATATTTTTAATTTGTAAATGAAGAAATTACATAGAAATTTTAGGTTGTGGGTCAAATTACACTACTCATTGAAAAACTATATTGTAAAAATAGATATAATATAATATAGTATTAGAAGTTAAAATATTTGTATATGTATCTCATTATCTCATTTGCTTTAATTTCTAAACAAGCTTCATCATTTTCTTAAGAAATTTAATTGCTACATTTCTCCCATGTTTTATAAATTAACAATATATCACAATTTTAATATTTAAACTCTCTTATTTATGCTTTTTCAGAACTAAATTCTAATTGATCTTCCTATATATGAAGGATTATGAAACAAAATTTCATTCAATGAATTCATGCTAAAAATATAAGTGGTTCAAAAATAAAATTAATGAATATATAACTAATTCAACATGTAAAGGATTACTAGTAATTACACAAAAATTAAAAATAGAATCAAGTGAACAACATAGATTTAATATTGCTTAATGTAAGTATACTTATATACTTTTAGACATATTTAATTTAGATTGCACTTTTATGTTTTTTCGTTTTATAGGTTAAAGAGGTAATTTCATAGAAAGTCAAATATGTAATTTGAGTTAGTTCGCGGTCTGAAACTGAGGAATCATTGGAGGAATATGACTTCTTATAATGAATCTATTTTATAATTACTACCTAATTGTGCGTTATGCATTAGGAAAAAAAAAGAGAACTTACCTCTATAATGCCTCCAGTCTAACTATTGTTTTCCTATTTCATTTCCTTATTTTTTTCCTCCTCTTTCTCCCAATTATTTTCTAACTCTTCTTATATTTTTAGATCATCTAAAATTGATCGCATCATAACACAATAACAAATGTGAGGATAAGATTATGAAGAAATTATATTGTGGTGAGGAAAATAATATAGCTAATTTTATATAAAAAAAAAGTATCTTATTGTTTTCTATCTTAATATTGCATCATAAATATAAATCATAGCATTAGAGAAAGAATGAAAGAAAAGCCAAAAGCATCAAGAAAGAAAAAAAAATAGTAGTGTCATAATCTACTTTTAAACTTATGTAATTAAATATTTTAGAGTTTTAACATTATTTTTCATTCTAAAGTATGTAATCTTCAAAAAAATTATTACAAGATTATACGTAAAAATTTCTAAATATAAAGAATTTAATACTTACTAGAAGTCAAAATTTATAGATTTCTTTCTACATTAGTCTTTAAAATTTAAAAATTAAAGAGATAAAAATCTTATTTTCATTATTTTGAACTTATGTAATCAAATATTTTAGAGTTTTAATATTATTTTCATTATGTTATCTATAAAAAAAACTATTATTAGATTAGACTTAAAGAATATATAAATTTAGAGAATTGAATGCTTATTAGAAGTCAAAGTTCAGATATTTCTTTTCTTCATTGGTCTTTAAAATTTAAAAATTTGATTACTACTTAAGCAATTAAAGAGATAAAAATCTACTTTTCAAAAAGTAAATATATAATTATATTTAAGAAGATGTTATTAATTTCTACATTAATTATTAAAGTAAAAATATTGATTATGCCTCAATTATAAAAAACTATTTTATAATCTTTATTTAATTTAGGGATTTTGTTGCCATCCTCATCGGTTCTGATTGTTCTTCCTTCACTTTAAAAGAGGACATCGGGCTGCAAGAGAAGAGGGAGAGGAAAAAAATTCGCAGCTAGGGTAAATTGAGAGGAAGTTTTTGTGTGATTTCTTCAATTAGATTAATCAGCTAGCGGTGGAATCGGGAGTAGAACTAGGGAGGAATCTGTCAATCATATTAATGTCGTCATTGAGAACAAAGGTAAGTGAAATTTGACTCTCACCACTTAAGTAGAATTTATCTTCTAAATTCTTTAAGATATTTTTGGGAAGAAATGAGTTGATCTAGGAATAGGAAAATTTTCTTGAAATCATATTAGAACCAAGAGTAAAAACAAAAAAATGGAGAGTGAGATCTAAGGATAAATAGAAGATCGGACAAAATGATGGAATTATTGTGTGGACAGCTATGAGGAGAGGACATAGGAGATATGCTAGAAACATAGGAGGAAAATTGAAAGGATGGGAACAGGAGAGGGATAGGAAATAAAAAAAAAGAGGGAAATAGTGGTCTGAATCTGTTGTCTGTTTGCGAATTATTATTTTGTTATCTTTTGTATTTAATTCTCTTGATGTCTGTTTGGGAAATGGTGGTATTGGTGAGCAGAGATAGGGAAACGAACTAGAAAAGGATTAAAAAATAAATAAATATAAAATTATGGGAGGCAAATCTAGGTGAGTATAGACAATATTCCCTGTGAGGGTGAAAGTGATGTTGTTTGGAAGTAGGAATAGGATTAACAACAGAACAAAAAAACTCTAGGAGACGATCTAGGTGAGGAGAGGCAGTGTCTCTATGATGCACATGTAGGAAAGGATGAATTACATAAACTTTAATTAGATGTTTTCTTGATTGTAGATAGATGTAATGTTTAGCCCTCACAAGCAAGGGATGTGAACACTACGCTTGGATATACTTATTTTTATTTGAAGATAGAAGTTTATTGTATTTTTCGCACTAGGAATATAAGTTCTTACGGTACCCCAACTCCCTATGGAGGTATAGATTGTTACAGCTCTTATCCAATCATTTCAAATAGGAGGATCAAAGCACATAACTCCTCTACATGATCCACTCGATGGAACGAGAGGTTTAGTGCTTAACAATTGATCTATTTTTTTCTTATTTGTTGACCGATCATGTATATATATCAATGTCGTTGATTGATTTGCATTCGATTTTTGTTAAAGGATATGGTAGATCACTTTCTTATAGCAACGTATGAAATGAAAGGAGATTCTAGTTGCGGTCCTAATTATTCTATGATTTGCTTTCCACCTTCATGGCTGAATCTGAAATCACCTTATCAAACATAGATAAAGCTTTGCATGTGTACATAATATATATCTTGATATAGATTTGAGTAGTTATTAACCATATTTGATTAATTGATGGGTTTTAGTTATTTGGTCTTCTTCTCTTAATTTGCAAGGACAAACTATCTTATACGGATTTTTCTAAGATTTATGCACTTTGCATCAAGATTAAAGGAGCCTCCTCAAGGTATATAAGTAATACTAATCATCACAGCTCAAAACTCTTTAATTTGGAGTATTTATGTGTGTTATTATTGATATTATAATATATATTTAATAATAAAAATTCTCAAGTACAATTTTTGCTAGTAAAAATTCGTACATTTTAATAGTTAAATGATATATCATGAGATGTATAGTCTGATTTGAACTCATACTCTTATAGATAAGGATAAAAATACTTAGATATCTACCCAAAAGATAAATAATTATTAATTTAATTAACTATGTATGTGTATACTTAATTAATTAAATAATTAGTTTAATAGTTTATATGTTTCTTCTTTTACAAAAGATTATAAGTTCGAGTAAGATTGTATTTTTATGTGTATCATCATTTGAACGTTATTTGTATTGTATTATAATTAGTGTATATCACTTGACTAATCTCGAGTAAAACTGTATTTTTATGTATATTCTTACTTGGAGATTATTTGTATTGTGTTATGATTGGTGCATATAACTTAACTAATAGATGTACCCAATTTTTATTTTTTAATAAATAATTAGCTGATATTAACTGCAGCCTTTGCACTTGTCAAATATCATTGAAATGTGAGGAATTCGTCAAGGCATTTGATAAAAAGAGTAAGGAAGGGTAAGCTTTTATATACAATTGACGTCATAAATCAATTAACAGTTTTTATATATTCATGTAGTAAATGAATTTTATACTTATTTTTTATTGCAGACACAGTTGACGTCGTAAATCAATTAACAGTTTTTATATATTCATGTAGTAAATAAGTTTTATACTTATTTTTTATTGCAGATATTATTAATATGTCTCTTTACTGAGTTTTTTTTTAATTTCTTTTTTTAAATAAAAAGTGCATGGAAGAGTTAGATGCAAACATGAATTCTCATTAGTGAAGGAAAAAATGAAAATCCTTCTTAAGGTAATATTTTATTTTATATATACTGTAAAATTTTATTTTCATGGCTATCTTTTTGCTTTTGGACTTTGTGAAAATTTTAACTGAATTTAAATGTGCATACTTATACAGCATGAGTTTTACTTCATTGAAATTTGTTTTGTCTACTGCATAATTATAGGCATTGATAATTATAAGGAATTATAACAATATAATAGTAGTTAAAACTCTTATGTTCTATTCAAAATTTATAAGTTTAACATTAATTAAAAATGTAGAATATTTTATACTGTATAAATCTGTAAATTTAAATTCAATTAAAATTTTTACGAAATCTGTAAGAGAAAAAAATATATATGGAAACAAATTTTATAAAATATACAAAATATAATATTACCTCAAGAAGGATTTTTATTTTTTCCTTCATTACTGAGAATTCATATGTTTGGTTTCATTCATTGCCTATGCCACCTTTTAAAAAAAAAATTAAATTTTTTTTAAAAAAACTCAGTAATGAAATATATAAATAATATGTAAAATAAAAAATAAGTATGAAATTCATTTACTAATTGATTTGATTTATGACATCGTCAATTATATATGAAAGTTTACCCTTCCTTACTCATTTCATCAGATGCTTTGACACGTGTATATATATATATATATATAAACATATAATTCATATATATGATGGTGTATGAGCAATTATATGTGGCATAAATCATATGTGGTACCAATAAGTATGAAATTCATTTGTGATCGGTGGTTGTGTTTACTCACTAAGTTTTGTCTCGACGACGATCTTAACATCCTCCATCAAAGGCAACCAAATAAACACTTCAACGAAGCTACTACTCCATACGTACATACAACAACATTAATTATCTATATCTATAAAAATATATTATATGATTATACAATCATTAATTTTAATTTATTATTATGATATTCAACGCAATTAGTATCGTGATATACATGCAAATAATATCTATATACACACACACACATATATATATTGATAAATTGAGAAGGTTATATATATATATATATTTGTAGACACACACACATTATATATTTATATAATTCTCAATTATAAGTATCTTCTTTGAAGTTTCTAACCTTTCCCCTTTGCACCTTCTTGATTCTATCATATTTATTCATAAATATATATATATGTATATATAGATACCATATTCATTTTAATCTTTATTAATTAATAAAATCTTTTTTTCATATTTTAATATGGTTATAAAATGTTAAAGTATAAGAGCCAAATTCAAATATGAAGGAATTTGGTTTACAAGGTCATGAACCTATTTATATATTAATAAATTATATATATTATATATTTTTACTAATCTAGGTAATATTACAAGAAATAATTATATTTTAATAGTATATTAAACATATTCTTAAATATATTAAATAGATTAAAGTGCTAAAATTTTCAACAAGCTATTCGCTTAACTTATCAAACTCAATTTCATATATTTTGAACTTATTTAAATTTATTCATTTATTTTTTTTTTTAAAGATTTGTGACCTTCTCCTTTTTACACAGGTTTTATCCATTTAGTCTAGTATAGATTTTGTTTTACTTTGTTATACGGCAAATTTTTTACCAAGTTCAAATTTTATACTTGATGAATATTTCTCTGAGTTTAGGTTATTACTTGAGGATGTTTAAGCTTTCATTTTGCATTTTGTTTCCTTTTTTAGTTGGATTCAAAAGTATAATAAAAATAACACATGGCTTAGTTAGAGGCGAGTAAGGAAAGATGGATAATGATTCATGAACCTCCTCAGTTTTTGCTTCACTTACTTGAGCATGATGGTTTTTGTTGTTAAATAATAATGATTTTATCTTTAAAAAAATAATGTTATATTGGATGCTATTGTATTGACTTCCATTGTAAAGTTGATTTAGAATTAAAAACAGATACTACTAAATTTATAGTTCAATTACATAATAAAATAGAACCTAATTTAAATGAATTATTTAATATTATAATAAATAAGTGAATCAAATTATGTATATTTATTGTTTAAAATATAGTATTTGATGACCAATTGTGAGAACTTACACTTTATTGAATAATGAGTGGCGATTGATGGGGACAACAATGAAATGGAACCAATGCATAAATAAAAGCTTTGGTATCTTGTAAAAAAGTAGATAACATTTTCTTTAGGTTTTAAGAAAAAGATGAACTATTTTATTGTTAATTCTTTTTTATTGACACAAAAGTTAAACAACATATTTTTTTCAAGTAAAGAAATAGATAGGGTGGGCACGAAATGGACACATGAGTTCCTCTATTTATTGCATATTACCTAGCAACATTTCAACTTTTATGATAGTCTGAATCAACTACTAATGTAGCGCCCAGGAAATTGAAGAAGAAGAGGAAAAAAAAAAAAAAAAAAAAAAAAAAAAAACGCGCGCGCCATGTCAGCAGCCACGTCAGCAGACCCAGTCAGCAGTCCTGGCCAACCAGGACCTGCCACGTGGCAAAACCACGTCGACCAGGGACGGGCCACGTTGGCGATCCGCGTGCGTGCTATCGGACGGCCCAGATCAATCGCGCGCACGGACGGCCCAGATTTAATCGCACGGACGGTCCAGATTTAATCAAAAACGGACGGCCCAGATTAAATCAAAATGGACAGCTTAGATCAAAAGGCAAAAGGGTATAAATAAGACCCCCACACCAGACCCCAAACCCTAGCCGCCTGCCCTCGCCGGAGAAGACGAACCAGAAGCCGGCCGCCGCCACCCGCCGCCGCACCGGAGGGATTTCCGACCGCCGATCGAGGTAAATTTCATACTCCCGACTCGTTTTTCCACGGTGATTTCCCCAGTGGCCAAATCGGAGCCAAAATCCCGGCCAAACGGCCGGAAAACACGGCCGAAAGCCAACGGCGCCGCCGCGTCCCTCCTCGGTTTTTACCTCCGATGAGGCCCTTCCCGGCCTCCGTTTAATGCAATTTTTATATCACCGTGATCATCATTCTTTTCTCTACAGGTTGATCGGAGCCGAATCACCAAAACACGAACTTCACCGGAGAGCCACCGCACCCGAGAGCACCGGCGCCAGTAAGCTTCGGTTTTCTGTAAATTTTCGGCCCCCCAATGGCCGTAGGGTTGTTTTATCGCAGGAACCAATGCGAGTGTGGCCGAATTCGGCCGAAAACGGCCAACCCGAGGCGAACCGCCGTCGCTGGAGCACGGCGGAGCCGCCGTGCCGGAGTTGCGATATTGGCCGAAAGGGGCCCTGGGCCTAATTTGGGATTTTTTTGAACACGTGCAGGTACCAGTAGTGCGTTTCAGTTCCCCGAGAAAAAATTCAGGGAAAATTAGGGACAGCCTGCAAGCGCACTGTGAAGCCGTGTTCGGACCCGAAACGAGTAACGACCCCTCACCCTATTTCCTATCACGGTTTTAAAGTTCAATAAATGGTAAAACTGTATTTCATGAATCAACGAATGTGTGAAATTGCTTAAGATCGCTAATGAAGCCCGAGTCTTGTGTGTTTGTCGGTTAACTGTTATTTGGCCTGTTTTACAGTTTTAAATGCAGCATGAGGTTTGATGTTTTCATTTTATAGTTTCGTGTGCATATTTTTACTGTTTTATTGATTATGGATTGAATGACTGGATATTGATACTGTATGTTGTCTGTTTGGCATAAATTATCGTTTTGCTTGTTTGTATGTGGATTGATAATGCTGACTGAGGGAAAGAGAGAATGAAAGATTATGTAAATGGGTAATTGTATAATGTGGTCAGCCTGACTAGATATCCTGGGAGATGGTGGACGGACCGGGTCCGTAGGGAACCCTACCGGGATTGTGGTCTCCCATACCGGACGGGGTATGGAGATCTTATGTGTTTTGGCGCCCATACCGGACGGGGTAATGAGGTTTATAGTTTTGGCGCCCATACCGGATGGGGTATGGGGACGGCCCTGAAAAAATGATTTCAAGTGTTAAGGGTTAACGGGTAGCGGGACCCCTATGGATCCCCAGGGATACTAGTGGGCTGGTAAATGAGGAAAATATGTTGTGTAACGATTGAATTACGAAAAGCTTGATAAGTATTATGTTATACAGTTTATATATATGATTTCATGATGATGATGATGTTATTGCTTTCGTATATTGTTTTATAAATTTCACTGAGGTAAGTGAATGGTAAAGGTTTTATTATTGATAAAAGGATTTGTTGTAAATTATGCTCCATTGGTCTTTTTGTGTTTTCTACCCACTTTTACCTCCGTGACGGTGAGATATCGTGATGTCTTTACTGGGCTAGTGTAGCTCATTCCTTATTTAATCATTTCATATCAAGAGGACATCGTTCCCGAGCCGATTCCGCAGGAGGACGACGAAGGGGACGCCTAAAGACTCCATAGTCATATTCGTAGCTTTTACTTTCAAGTTTCTCCTTTAGGTAGTTTGATCTTTTATATTTTGTGAGCACGTTTTTGGTTTTAGTGTAAGGGATGTTATTCAAATTTTGACTTCGCTTCCGCATTTGATATTTTCAATATACATTCCATTTTAAATTTTCGGGGCTGTTACAACTAAAATTATATCATCTATTGTCTAATTTTTGGCTGCAATAGGACGATTTTTAAAGGTACCAGGTACAAATTTTATACTTGATGAATATTTTTATAAAGTTTGGGTTGTTACTTGAGGATATTTAAGCTTTCATTCTGCATTTTGTTTCTTTTCCTCTTAGTTAGATTTAAAAGTTTAATCGAATAGTATATAACTTAGCTAGAAATGTAGTACGGACGATTGAAAGATATATAGTTATTCATGAGCCTAAGTTTTTTGTTGACTTGCTTGAGCAAAATGGTTTTTACAGTTAATGGATAATGATTTTTTTTTTAAAGTAAATGTTGTAATGAATGTTATTGTATTAACTTACATTGTATAAACTAATACCATATTAGTAAGAAATACGACTAATTTTGTAGGTCAATGAAATAACAAAATAGAACTTAACTTGAACGAATTATTTAATCTCATACAAATGAATAAATAAAATGACATCATTTATTGTTTAAAATAAAGTATTTGACGATTGACGAGCAGAACTGATACTTTAATAAATAATAAGAGATGATTGATGGGGACTGCGATGAGCATTATAGATTTGGAAAAAAAAAACAATCTCTTTTCTCTTGGCAAAACCATTTTTCTCTTCTCTAATCTTTTCGAATAGGATGGATCGAAGCACGCAACTCCTCGATGTGATCCACTCAATGGAATGAGAGATTTAGTGCTTAATATCTTATCTATTTTTTTCTTATATGTTTACCGATCATGTATATATATCGATATCGTTGATTGATTTGCATTCAATTTTTGTTAAAGAGTATGGTAGATCACTTTTTTGGAATAGCCTATGAAATGAAAGGAATACCTAGTTGCGGTCCTAATTATATCTTTGATATGCTCTCCACCTTCATAGTTGAATGTCAAATCACCTTATCAGGCATGACTAAAGCTTTGTATGTATACATAATCTATATCTCAATATAGATCAGAGTAGTTATTAACCACATTTGACTAGTTAATGGGTTTTAATTATTTGGTCTTCTTCTCTTAATTTGCAGGAACAAAGTATCTAATGCAAATTTTTCCAAAATTTTTTAACTTTGTTTCAAGATTAAAGGAGCTTCCTCAAGGTATATAATTAAAACTAATCATCACAGTTCAAAATTCTTTAATTTAAAATATTTATATGTGTTATTATCGATCTTATAATATGTATTTAATAATAAAAATTCTCAAGTACAAGGTTTGTTAGGAAAAATTCGTACAGTTTAATTGTTAAATGATATGTCATGAGATGTATAATCTGATTGAATTCATACTCTTATAGATCAGGATAAAAATACATAGATGTTCACCCAATAGATAAATAATTAATAATTTAATTAACCAAATATCTATTAGCAAGATACATATATATTTGTTTGGTATACGTGTGTACTTAATTAATTATTTTATTAGTTGAATAGTTGATGTATTTCTTCTTTTATAAGAGATCATAAGTTCAAGTCAAATTGTACTTTCGTGTGTGTCATCATTTGAAAGTTACTTATATTGTACTACAATTAGTGTATATCACCTAATTAATCTCGAGTCAAACTGCACTTTTGTGTGTATTCTTACTTGGAGATTATTTGTATTGTATTATGATTGATGTATATCACTTAATCAGTAGACTTACACATTTTTTATTTTAAAAAATAATTAATTGATATTAATTGCAGCCTTGACACTTGTCAAATGGCATTGAAATGTGAGGAATTCATCAAGGCATATGATGAAAAGAGTAAGGAATGGAAGGATTTCATACATAATTGACATCATAAATTAATTAGTATATTCATATAGTAAATAAATTTTGTACTTATTTCTTTTTTAAGATAATACTAATATATCTCTTGATTGAGTTATTTTTTTTATTTTTAAATTTTTTTTTTGAACAAAGGTGCATAGCGGCATTGGATGCAATCAAAAATGACTTCTTACTTATGAAGGAAAAAATAAACATCCTTCTTGAGGTAATATTTTATTTTACAGATTTTGTAAAATTTTATTTTCATATATATCTTTTTTGCTTATGGATTTCATAAAGATTTTAATTAAATTTAAATTTGCTGACTTATAAAGTATGAGTTTTATTTAATTGAAAATCTATTTTGCCGGCTCATAATTGTAACTATTAACAATTATAATGAATTACAACAATGTGGTAGTGATTAAAATTTTTATATTTTACTTAAGATTTACGAGTTTAAATTTCACTGAATATGTAAAGTTTATGTTTTAATAAAAAGTAAAACTATTTTTTTAAAATATTAAAAATTGTAGAATTTTATTTTAAACTATTTATTATTATTATTATTCTTCTTCACTAAATGGGGTATGTATGGTGATGCAGTTGGAAGCAAGCACCACCCCTCGCAAGCGCAAACGCAATCTTTTAAATTAAGGTACTCTTGCTTCTTACAACTTATTTAATTCGATTCTTATTTATTTTTTTAATTCTTTAATCTTTTAATTCGAGTCGTTCTAGTAAATGGAGAATATTATTCTCTAATACTTTGCTATTATAACAAATACTAATTCAATTCGATTTTAAATTAATTAAGAATAAAATAAGATTTATATTTTTCTTTAATTACTATAACTTAACTAAAGTAATTATTATCCTTAATTTAATTTATAAAATTTAACTTCAATATTTAATTTTTCACTATTAGTATTTTATATATTTTCGTCTCTTTCAATAACAATATTATAAAGTAATTATGTTTTCTTTTGTTCGCAGATTGGGTGGATGAAAGCTTCTAAAAATCAATACCAATAAATTCTCCGTAGGTTGTAATAAGTATTCCTTTTTCATGGAAAATAAATTTAAACTCTAACTTTTTTTATGTTAGTGGTGATGCTGTGATTAAGTTGAGTTAAATCTAAACGTGCCTATTATGTTTTTAGGTAAAAAAAAATATTTCATGATTATTAAGTTCCGTCAGTTGAGGGAACTATAGTAGGTCAAAATCTAGACCTAACTTTTTATTTTTTACTTTGAAACTCAAACTTATTCTGCAGAGGTAATTATAAATTAAAAGGTATTATTTCAAAAAAATTTAAATTTTGTTGCTATTGGTTTAGATCAGTTGTTGATATTTAATAATTTCATGTAAAAATCTCTTGGTGAAAAAAGATATGAGAATTTAGCTTAGACATATCAAAAGTGCACATGGACGACCCAGATTTATTTTCAATTTAATTGCGATCGGACGGCCCAGATTAAATCATGATGGACGGCTCATAGGCGCAGTGAGAACACGATTTTAAACTCCGAAACAAGTAAGGATCCCTCACCCTATTTTCTATCATGACGTTAAAGTTTAATAAATGATAAAACGGTATTTTATAAATTAATAGATATGTATAATTAATTAAGACTGCTAATGGAGCCCGAATCTGATGTATTTTTGGGTCAGGTTTTGTTTGATTTATTTTGCAGTTTTGAATGCAGTATGGTGCCTGATGTGTTTATTCTATGATTTCGTATGCATAAATCACGATTTTATTTATTATGATTTGAATTATTGTGAACCCGATATTGTGTTGCCTTGTTTGGTGTCCATTACTGGTTTACGTATTTATATTTGATTGGATAATTGAGATTAAGAAAAAATGAAAAAGGTATGTGAATTGATAAATGGATAATGTCGACAGCCTCACTAGATATCCTGGGAGATGGTGGACGGACCAGGTCCATAGGGAACCCTACTGGGAACATGGTCTCTCATATCGGACGGAGTATGGAGACTTTATGTGTTTTGGTGCCCATACTAGACGGGGTATGGGGACGGCCTGTTTCACCCTCATACCGGACGGGGTATTGAGGTTTATGGTTTTGGCGCCCATACCGGACGGGGTATGGGGACGGCCCTGGAGTTAAGTTATTAATCTGAATAGTTCACGTGTAGCAGGAACCCCCTATGGATCCCCATGGATACTAGTAGGCTGATAAAAGAGAAAATTTGTTGCCTGATGATTGAAATACAAAAGTATGATATGTGTTATGTTACAGAGTGTGCATGATCTTACGATGTCTATGATGTTATTGTTTCTCATAAGTTGTTTTCATGAATCTCACTGAGGTAAATGGACAGTAAAGGTTTTTATTATTGATAAATGAGTTTGTTATAAATTATGCTCCATTGGTCGTTTGTTTTCTACCAACCTTTACTTCTGTGACAGTGAGATAGCGTGATGTCTTTACTGGGTTAGTGTAGCTCATTCCTTACTTAACCATTTCAGATCAGGAGGACTTGGTTCCCGAGCCTGTTCTGTAGGAAGACGGCGAGTAGAAGCCAAAGAATTTATTAGTTTTCCTTATACCATTCATTCATAGTATTTCTATTAGTTAGTTTATTCTTTCATACGTTTAATTCGTTTTGGTTATTGTGTAAGGGATATTAATCATAATCTATTTTATTTCACTTCCGCACTTAAAATAAATTTATACATTTTCTTTTAATTTCCGAGGCCGTTATAAAAACAATATGAAAATATAAATAATAGTTATCTATCTATTTATTTCTTTTTAAATTACCTAAACACAAAGTATAGTTTCTTATTAAAGAGTCTATTAATTTTAATACATTTATTTTAATGCTATAAAAAATAATTAAATAGTTAATTAAATTAATTATTAAAAGTTTAATAAAAGAGTTTAATTTTTTGAAAAAGATTAATTAAGCAAATTTAATTTTGGTAGATTTTAAATTGAAAGTTAGTAGAAGTTTTAGTTAGTCGGAACTTGTTTCTATTTGTATATTTATATCTATGTAATGTGATGATATATATAATGTGTTATTTATTTAATCTTCTAAATATAAAAACAGAATTTATTTTTCTTTAACTATAAATTAGATATTAAATAATGATTAAAATTATTAAAGTAAGTCAATATAAAAATATAAATAATAATTGTCTATCTATTAGTTTCTTTTTAAATTACCTAAAGAGGAAATATTGTTTCTTATTAAAGAATCGATTTAATTGTAATACATTTGTTTTAATATTATAAAAAATAATTAAATAAATAATTAAAATTTAAATTAAATTAATTATTAAAACTTTGATAAAAGAGTTTAATTTTTGAAAAAGATTAATTAAGTAAATTTAATTTTGGTAGATTTTGAATTGAAAGTTAGTAGAACTTTTGATTAAATATGTAACACCCAAAAAAATTATTATTTTTATTTTTTAATTTATTTTAATTTATATTAGAATTTTAGTTTAATTTTGTATATATTTAATTTATAAGGGTTTAATTTAATTTAATTTAATTTAATGAAAATAAAAATAATGATAATGATAAAATAGGGTCAAATTATTTTTGGATTTAATTGAAATTGGTTTTGAGAAAAAGGAGTGAAAATTTAGATTATGGGGGTGTTTTTGAAAAGAAAATCGGAAACCGGATGTCAAAACGCAAGTTAAAAAAGTTGTGCCACGTCAGCAGCCCCGGCCAACCAGGACACGCCGCGTGGCAAGGAACGCTGACGAGGGACGGGGCCACGTGGGCGATCCACATGCGCGCGATCGGATGGCCCAGATCCGTTCCCGCGTGCACGGACGGCCCAAATCAAATGTGCGCACGGACGGCCCAGATCTCACGCGTACGGACGGCCCAGATTTAATTCCAAATAAATCGCGATCGAACGGTCCATATTAAATCTTGATGGACGGTTGAGATTAAAAGGGAAAGGGTATAAATAACCTCACCCACACCCGACCACAAACCCTAGCCGCCAGTACCTCGCCGGAGAAGAAGAGCCAGACGCCGAAGGAGCCGGCCGCCGCCACCCGCCGCCACACCGGAAAATTTTCCGACCGCCAAATGAGGTAAATTTTCTCCCCTTGGCTCGTTTTCTGATGCTGAATCCGCCTATGGCCAAATCGGAGCCAAACCACCGGTTAATCGGCCAGAAAACACCGCCGAAGTCTAGCGGTGCCGCCGCGGCTTCTCTCTGTTTTTGCCTCCGATGAGGCCCTTCCTGGTCTCCGTTTAATGCAATTTTTATACCACTGTGATCACCGTCTTTTTCTCTACATGTTGACCGGAGCAAAACATCAAAACGCAACTTGTGCCGGAGAAGCCACCGCACCGGAGAGCACCGTCGCCGGTAAGTCTTGGTTTTTCATAATTTTTTGGACCACCGAGGGCCCTAGGGTTGTTTTATCGTAGGGACCAATGCAAGTTTGGCCGAATTCGGCCAAAAATGGCCAACCCGAGGCGGATCGCCGACGCAGGCGGCAGCACCGACGCCGGAGCACGGCGGAACCGCTGTGCCGGAATTCTGATATTGGCTGAAAGGGGCCCTAAGTCTGATTTGAAATTTTTTTGGGACAGGTGCAGGTACCGGTAGTGCATTTCAGTTTCTTGAAAAAAATTCAGAGAATTTAGGGACAGCCCGTAAGTGCACTGTAGAGCCAATTTCAGACCCCGAAACAAGTAAGTATCTCTCACCCTACCTCCTATCACGACATTAAAGCTTAATAAATAATTAAACAGTATTTTGTGACTTTATAGATATGTATAATTGATTGAGGTTGCCAATGGAGCTCGAATCTGATACATTGTTGGTCGGTTGTTGTTTGATCTATTTTTCAGTATTAAATGCAATATGATATTTGATGTATTTATTTTATGGTCTCGTATGCATGAATCATAATTTTTTTTATTATGGTTTGTATTATGGTGAACCCGATACCGTGTTGTCTTGTTTGGTGTCGATTACTGGTTTATATGTTTGTGTATGATTGGATGATTGAGACTTTAACGCCCAGAACGTGGGCATTTTTGTAATTACCTCATTAATTATTTATCCAGCCAAAAAAAAAAAAAAAAAAAAAGGAAAAGAGCATGGTGGCGCAGAGAACGAAAGAAGAAGAAGGAAGCAAAGACGTGTACGTAGCGAGCGGGAAGAGATGGGTTTTCGTGATTTTTGGAGAATCTTCAGTGCGAGGATGCTGATCTAAACAGTTTCGCTCCACTATAAGCAGCGTAGTGGCGCAGAAAACGGGAGAAGAAGAAGGAAGGAAGGACCTGCACGTCGCGAGCGGGAAGAGATGGGTTTTCGTGATTTTTGGAGAATCTTCAGTGCGGGGATGCTGATCTAAACAGCTTCGCTCCACTATAAAGAACGAAACTCGAAAACAGAGAAAGGAGGAATCCTTGAGGCAAAAGGGGCGTAGAGAGAGAGAGGAGGCCGAGAAGAGAGAGAGAGCTCATCTTCACCATGGACTCTTCGCAAAATACTTAGAAAAAAAATCCCCTCAAATTGTTCTTCTCATTCTTTATTTTCCTTCTACTCGCAGAACCAATTATTGGCCTTTACTTATTGACATAAACACAAATATCACCCATCTCTGTATTTTCTTCAGCGCGACTCCAAGCAGCTCAGGCCATCTCTGTCACAGAAGAAGCTCTCTCTCTGCTGTCCTTAATTTTCGAGCGGCAATCATATACATTGCAGCTTATCATCACCGAGACCCAACCTTCATTGCACAATTGATCGGAGCCAAATCACCAAAGCACGAACCTCACCGGAGAGCCGTCGCACCCGAGAGCACCGCCACCGGTAAGCTTCGATTTTTCGTAATTTTTTTGGCTCCTCGAGGGCCCTAGGGTTGTCTTATCGCAGGAACCGATGCAAGTGTGGCCGAGGTAATGAGGTTTATGATCTGACGCCCATACCGGACGGGGTATGGGGTCGGCCCTGGAATATGATTTCAAGTGTTAAGGATTAACGGGTAGCGGGACCCCTATGGATCCCCATGGATACTAGTGGGCTGGTGAATTAGGAAAATATGTTGTTAACGATTGAATTACGAGAAGTGTGATAGGTATTATGTTATACAGTTCATATATATGTTTTCATGATGATAATGATGTCATTGTTTTCGTATATTGTCTTATGAATTTCACCGGGTAAGTGAATGGTAAAGGTTTTATTATCGATAAAAGGATTTGTTGTAAATTATGCTCCATTGGTCTTTTCGTGTTTTCTACCCACCTTTACCTCCGTGACGGTGAGATATCGTGATGTCTTTACTGGGGTAGTGTAGTTCATTCCTTATTTAATCATTTCAGATCAAGAGGACATCGTTCCCGAGCCGGTTCCGCAGGCGGACGACGAAGGGGACGCCTAAAGACTCCATAGTTACATTCGTAGTTTTTACTTTCAAGTTTCTCCTTTAGGTAGTTTAATCTTCTATATTTTGTGAGCACGTTTTGGTTTCAGTGTAAGGGATGTTATTCAAACTTTGACTTCACTTCCGCATTTGATATTTATAATTTAATTTCCATTTTAAATTTCTGGGGTCGCTACAGTTGGTATCAGAGCCGCATTTTCTCAGACCCATCCCTTACACTAATGTGCCTTAGAGAAATATTCACCGATATATTGTTACTCAATCATTCCTTGTGAATGCAGGAACACAGAAATGAGGAGAGGAAGGCCCCCACTAAACCGAGCGGCCCCAGATAATTCAATTCGGGAGGATTTAGATAGACTATTCGAGATGGTGGAGGCTCTCGCAGCTGCCCAACGAAGGCAAGAGGAGAGAAGGGAGTTACCGGGACCTCCTCGGCTAGCGCAGGTTGAGCCCCCGCTACAGCAGGCTGATCCCGAGCCACCCCGGCAGGAGCCTGTTCCTCCACGATACCACCCGGCACCACAGCCGCGGTACGATCCGGTACCACAGCCACAGTACCAACAGGTGCCGCCACAGCACATTCCAGTGCCCCCACCACATCAGCAGGCGCCACCACAGGGTCCCCCAGTTCACCCTCAGCCGGCCCCAGTCCCTCTACCTCGGGACCCCGCTCCCTCCTTGATCGACCCCGGCTTCATAGAGAGGTACAGGAGACTGAACCCTTCTACTTTTTTAGGGGGATCCTCGTTCGAGGAGGCCCAATACTGGCTGGCAGAGACTGAGAGAGCTTTTGAGACCTTGGGAGTAGTTCCTGAGCAGAGGGCTGCCATTGCCTCCTACATGCTGGTAGGGGAAGCAGTACGCTGGTGGGAGCTCAAGCGGGCCACCCTGCCTGTACCAGTTACTTGGGAGCAGTTCCTAGCGGCCTTCCATGCGGAGTATCTCCCTAAACACATCCAACATTTAAAGGAAATGGAATTTGCTCAATTGGTCCAGGGTAATATGACAGTGTCGGAGTATGCCCGCAAGTTCCTGGAGCTCGGCCGACATGCCCCGGAGACATTGTTGGATGAGGGCTGAAAGGCCAGGAAATTCCAGTGGGGCCTCCGCCCGGCGATCAGACAGCACTTATTGGTGATGGAGCTCGAGACATATTCGGCAGTCCTGGCAAAGGCGCAGATCATAGAAAGGAGCTTCGACACCCGCCCTCAGCTAGCGGGAAGTTCCCGACCCTCAGCCCCGCTCCGCAGGCCAGCGCCTACCATGCCTGTCCAACCCAGTAAGAGGCCCAGGCCTGCCGTTCAGGCCCCTCCTCAGGCTATGGGGGCAGCACGTGGGAAGATCTGCCAGTACTGCGGCAGGGATCATGGGGATCGACCCTGCCACCGCCTCAACAACACCTGTCGCATATGCGGCAGTGCCCAGCACTATGCGAGGGAGTGCCCTAGAAACCAGAATCAAGGGAGGCCTCCAATCCAGGGCAGAGTTTACAACCTTACCCAGAAGGATGCCGACGCAGACCCGGACGTGGTACATGGTATGTATACTATCTCTGGCCACATTGCTCATATTTTGTTTGATACTAGTGCATCACATTCTTTTATTTCACATGTTCTTGCTTCCAAAATTTGTGTATCACCTGATAGACTTGATTCATTATTGCTTGTATCTACCGCTGGGGGGGAGACATTGCTAGGAGAGGTTGTCTACAGGGCATGTGCCGTGGAGATAGCAGATAGGAAATTGAGGGTAGACCTGATAGGGTTAGACACAGGGGATTTTGATGTAATCCTAGGAATGGATTGGCTAGTGGCGTATCACGCCACCATAGACTGCTTTAATAAAAAGATTGTATTTAATCCTCCCAACGAGGAGCCATTCACAAGTTAATAAAATTATTCGGTACTGATTTTCCCTAATGACAAACTCTTTTCTTCTTAATTCCCAGTGCCTTAATATTGTATTTTTCCCTAACTAGGTAAACCCAAGAAAGAAGTTTGTATCCAAGAGATTCCAGTAGTCCGAGACTTTCCAGACGTATTTCCGGATGAACTGCCCGGTCTATCAGGGGATAGAGAGGTCGAGTTCACCATAGACTTACAGCCAGGAACCCAGCCCATCTCGGTAGCTCCTTACCGAATGAGCCGCATCGAGATGGAAGAGCTAAGGAAACAAATCACTGAGCTACAAAACAGTGGCTTCATTAGACACAGCATTTCCCCATGGGGTGCCGGGGTTACTTTTGCAAAGAAAGGGGATGGAACGTTGAGACTGTGCATTGATTATAAAAGGATAAACAAGGTAACAATTAAGAACAAGTACCCTCTTCCCCGGATTGATGACCTTTTCGATCAGTTGCAGGGTGCACAGGTCTTTTCTAAAATAGATCTACGATCAGGTTACCATCATGTAAAAGTGAGAGCAGAAGACATCCCCAAGACGGCATTCCGAACCAGGTACGAACACTATGAGTTCTTGGTTATGCCGTTTGGGCTAACCAACGCCCCGGCCATCTTTATGGATCTAATGAACAGAATCTTCAAAGAATTCTTGGACCAATTTGTCATCGTGTTCATCGATGATATCTTAGTTTACTCAAAAAGTAGGGAAAAACATGTTCATCATCTTGCCCAAGTCCTACAGGTACTCAGGGAAAATAAGTTGTATGCGAAGTTGAGCAAGTGTGGATTTTAGCTCGAACAAACCGCCTTCCTAGGACATGTTATATC
The DNA here is from genome assembly GCF_054855325.1 of Carica papaya. Classification (NCBI taxonomy): domain Eukaryota; kingdom Viridiplantae; phylum Streptophyta; class Magnoliopsida; order Brassicales; family Caricaceae; genus Carica; species Carica papaya. The sequence continues at coordinate 19,943,231 of NC_142317.1, forward strand.
GAAGGAAGGAGTGTCGGTGAACCCCGAAAAGGTTGAAGCGGTACTTGGTTGGGAAAGGCTGACAACAGTTAAGGAAATTCGCAGTTTCCTAGGGATGGCAGGTTATTACCGCCGGTTTGTCGAAGGGTTCTCTAGTCTAGCAGCTCCTCTAACCCGACTCACAAAGAAGAATGCAAGGTTTGAATGGAATGAGAACTGCGAGAGGAGTTTTTTAGAGTTGAAGAAGCGACTGACTACTGCACCAGTGCTGGCTCTACCGAGTGGATCAGGAGGGTACACAGTTTATAGTGATGCCTCCTATCTGGGTCTGGGTTGTGTCCTAATGCAGCATGGAAAGGTTATAGCATATGGGTCTAGACAGCTAAAGAATCATGAGAAGAACTATCCTACCCATGACTTGGAGCTTGCCGCCATCATACATGCCTTGAAAACCTGGCGCCATTATTTGTATGGAGAGACCTTTCAGATCTACACCGATCATAAGAGTTTGAAGCATATCTTCACCCAGAAGGATCTCAACATGCGTCAGAGAAGGTGGATGGAACTCCTCAAGGACTATGATTGTGACATCCTATACCATCCAGGTAAGGGCAACGTGGTGGCCGATGCCCTCAGCAGGAAAAGTGCAGGCGCCCTAGCCCATCTGATGGTTTCAGAATGTAGGTCCATTAGGGCTACACAGCAGGTTCGCCTGCGAGACCTGAAGAGAGTCACATGTTTGGGCCACCTAGCAGTCCAACCCGAGTTAATCCAAAGAATAAAGGAAGCCCAGTCAGTCGACCCCGCCCTGGTAACCCGCAAGAAGAGTGTAGAACAGGGAGTGAGCTCAGAATTTCAGATCTCCGCCGATGGATTGATTCGTTTCAGGGACAGAGTGTGTGTCCCAGATGACAGTGAGTTAAGAAGAGACATCATGACAGAGTCCCATAGCTCAAGGTTCGCCATGCATCCAGGAAGTACGAAAATGTACCAAACTATGCGACCTCGGTTCTGGTGGAATGGGATGAAGAGAGATATAGCTGACTTTGTGTCTAAGTGCTTGGTTTGTCAGCAGGTCAAAGCAGAACATCAACGCCCGGGCGGGTTACTTCAGCCTTTACCGATTCCAGAGTGGAAGTGGGAACACATCACCATGGACTTCGTATCGGGGCTACCCAAGGCACGATCGGGACATGATGCTATATGGGTAATTGTTGACCGACTCACTAAGTCTTCCCACTTCCTGGCCATCAGAATGACTGATCCTTTGGACAAGTTAGCAAGAATGTATATCCGGGAGGTAGTCAGACTGCATGGAGTTCCAGTAACAGTGGTATCCGACAGGGATCCCAGATTCACTTCTCGGGTTTGGAATAGTTTCCAGCAAGCTATGGGAACAAAGCTGTCTCTTAGTACTGCTTTCCACCCCCAAACCGATGGACAATCAGAGAGGACAATTCGTACGCTGGAGGATATGCTCCGAGCTTGTGTCCTTGACTCCGGGGGCCATTGGGACGACCACCTACCCCTGATAGAGTTTGCTTACAACAACAGTTACCAAGCAAGCATCGGCATGGCCCCATACGAGGCGCTATACGGGCGTCCGTGCAGGTCGCCGATCTGTTGGGAAGAAGTGGGCGATAGAAGATTGTTTGGCCCGGATTTGGTAGAAGAAACCACGTCCAAGATAGTTAAGATCAAGAAGAACATCCAGACAGCTCAGAGTAGGCAGAAGAGTTATGCTGATACTCGGAGGAGAGACCTGGCCTTTGAGAAAGGCGACCGAGTGTTTCTTAAAGTCACCCCCTTCAAGGGAATTAGTAGGTTCGGCAGGAGGGGAAAATTAAATCCCAGATATATTGGACCCTTTGAAATCTTAGACAAGATTGGTACCACTGCCTACAGACTTGCACTGCCTCCTGAGCTCTCTCGGGTTCATAATGTGTTTCACGTATCTATGCTACGTAAGTATAACCCGGATCCTTCTCATGTCTTGACTCATGAACCGCTTCCACTCCAAGAAGACTTGTCTTATGAAGAAGTACCGGTCGGTATCACGAGCCGAGAGAGCAGAATACTCCGCAACTGAAAAATATCATTTGTAAAGGTCGTGTGGCAGGACCACACGCCCAGGGAGGCTACTTGGGAACTGGAATCAGAATTTAAAGCCCAGTATCCCCATCTGTTCGATCAAGAGTAAGAGGCAAATATGGGGGACCAAATTTCTTTAAGGGGAGGAGAGTTGTAACGCCCAGAACATGGGCATTTTTGTAATTACCTCATTAATTATTTATCCAGCCAAAAAAAAAAAAAAAAAAAAGGAAAAGAGCATGGTGGCGCAGAGAACGAAAGAAGAAGAAGGAAGCAAAGACATGTACCGCTCCACTATAAGCAGCGTAGTGGCACAGAAAACGGGAGAAGAAGAAGGAAGGAAGGACGTGCACGTCGCGAGCGGGAAGAGATGGGTTTTCGTGATTTTTGGAGAATCTTCAGTGCGGGGATGCTGATCTAAACAGCTTCGCTCCACTATAAAGAACGAAACTCGAAAACAGAGAAAGGAGGAATCCTTGAGGCAAAAGGGGCGTAGAGAGAGAGAGGAGGCCGAGAAGAGAGAGAGAGCTCATCTTCTCCATGGACTCTTCGCAAAATACTTAGAAAAAAAATCCCCTCAAATTGTTCTTCTCATTCTTTATTTTCCTTCTACTCGTAGAACCAATTACTGGCCTTTACTTATTGACATAAACACAAATATCACCCATCTCTGTATTTTCTTCAGCGCGACTCCAAGCAGCTCAGGCCATCTCTGTCACAGAAGAAGCTCTCTCTCTGCTGTCCTTAATTTCCGAGCGGCAATCATATACATTGCAGCTTATCATCACCGAGACCCAACCTTCATTGCACAATTGATCGGAGCCAAATCACCAAAGCACGAACCTCACCGGAGAGCCGTCGCACCCGAGAGCACCGCCGTCGGTAAGCTTCAGTTTTTCGTAATTTTTTTGGCTCCTCGAGGGCCCTAGGGTTGTCTTATCGCAGGAACCGATGCAAGTGTGGCCGAATTCGGCCGGAAACAGCCGAAAACGGCCAACCCAAGGCGAATCGCCGCCACCGGAGCACTGGGGAGCCGCCGTGCCGGAATTGCGATATTGGCCAAAAAGGAGCCCTGGGCCTAATTTGGGATTTTTTTGGAACACGTGCAGGTACCAGTAGTGCATTTCAGTTCTCCGAGGAAAATTCAGGGAAAATTAGGGACAGCCTGCAAGTGCACTGTGAAGCCGTGTTCGGACCCCGAAACGAGTAAGGACCCCTCACCCTATTTCCTATCACGGTTTTAAAGTTCAATAAATGATAAAACGGTATTTCATGAATCAACGAATGTGTGAAATTGCTTAAGGTCGCTAATGGAGCCCGAGTCTAGTGTGTTTGTCGGTTAACTGTTATTTGGCCTGTTTTACAGTTTTAAATGCAGCATGAGGTTCGATGTTTTTATTTTATAGTTTCGTGTGCATATTTTACTGTTTTATTGATTATGGATTGAATGACCGGGATATTGATGCTGTATGTTATCTGTTTGGCATAAATTATCGTTTTGCTTGTTTGTATGTGATTGATAATGCTGACTGAGGGAAAAAGGAGAATGAAAGATTATGTGAATGGAAATTGTATAATGTGTTCAGCCTGACTAGATATCCTGGGAGATGGTGGACGGACCGGGTCCGTAGGGAACCCTACCGGGATTGTGGTCTCCCATACCGGACGGGGTATGGAGATCTTATGTGTTTTGGCGCCCATACCGGACGGGGTATGGGGACGGCCCGTTTCACCCTCATACCGGACGGGGTAATGAGGTTTATGATCTGACGCCCATACCGGACGGGGTATGGGGTCGGCCCTGGAATATGATTTCAAGTGTTAAGGATTAACGGGTAGCGGGACCCCTATGGATCCCCATGGATACTAGTGGGCTGGTGAATTAGGAAAATATGTTGTTAACGATTGAATTACGAGAAGTGTGATAGGTATTATGTTATACAGTTCATATATATGTTTTCATGATGATAATGATGTCATTGTTTTCGTATATTGTCTTATGAATTTCACCGGGTAAGTGAATGGTAAAGGTTTTATTATCGATAAAAGGATTTGTTGTAAATTATGCTCCATTGGTCTTTTCGTGTTTTCTACCCACCTTTACCTCCGTGACGGTGAGATATCGTGATGTCTTTACTGGGGTAGTGTAGTTCATTCCTTATTTAATCATTTCAGATCAAGAGGACATCGTTCCCGAGCCAGTTCCGCAGGCGGACGACGAAGGGGACGCCTAAAGACTCCATAGTTACATTCGTAGTTTTTACTTTCAAGTTTCTCCTTTAGGTAGTTTAATCTTCTATATTTTGTGAGCACGTTTTGGTTTCAGTGTAAGGGATGTTATTCAAACTTCGACTTCGCTTCCGCATTTAATATTTATAATTTAATTTTCATTTTAAATTTTCGGGGTCGCTACAGAGACTAAGGAAAATGGCAAAAAGGTTATGTGAATTGATAAATGGATAATGTGGACAGCCTGACTAGATATCTTGGGAGATGGTGGACAGACCGGTTCTGTAGGGAACCCTACCGGGAACGTGGTCTCTTATACCGGACGGGGTATGGAGACCTTATGTGTTTTTGCGCCCATATCGAACGGAGTATGGGGACGGCCCGTTTCACCCTCATACCGGATAGGGTATTGAGGTTTATGGTTTTGGCGCCCATACCGGACAGGGTATGGGGACGGCCCTGGAATCAGGTTATTAATGTTAATGGTTCACGTGTAGCGGGGACCCACTATGGATCCCCATGGATACTAGTAGGCTGGTAAAAGAGAAAATTTGTTGTCTGATTATTGAAGTGCAAAAGTATGACATGTGTTCTGTTACAAAGTCGATATGATTTTATGATGGTTATAATGTTATTGTTTTCATATGTTATTTTCATGAATCTCACCGAGATAAGTGGACAGTAAAGGTTTTTATGTTAATAAATGAGTTTGTTATAAATTATGCTCCATTTGTCATTTTTATTTTCTACCGACCTTTACTCCGGTGGCAGTGAGATAGTGTGATGTCCTTACTGGGCTAGTGTAGCTCATTCCCTACTTAACCATTTCAAATCAGGAAGACGGGGTTCTCGAGCCCGTTCCGCAGGAAGACGGCGAGTCAGACGCCTAAAGACTTTATAGTTCTTTTTATAGTTTTTATTTCAAGTATCTCTTTTAATTAGTTTATTCTTTCATGTTTTGAATACGTTTTTTGTTATTGTGTAAGGGGGATGTTAATCAAAAATTTTATTACGCTTCCATATTTAAAATTTTTAATACATACATCTTCATTTAACTTCCGGAGCCGTTACAAAATAATTTTCAATTCGAATATAAATTTTAACATTAATAAATAATTGATATAATTACAATAAAGGTCTCTTATTGTTTTTGTCCAAATATACAACAATGTAAATGTATGATTGTACGCGTGCCTTAATAATGTAAATATAATAATAACTTGCTTATTCAAAATCAAAACAGTTCTTTGAATTTGAAGACTATATATTATGGTTATTGATTTTCACACTAATAATAGTTACTCTGGGAAATTGGTAATTTGCTTTTTCCGCATGTCATAATTTATCACATTGTTTTCCTTTTGCTTTTGACGCATGTGAAAATTATATATCTATTTAATTAAAGAACCGAAAATTGGCATATGTTAATACATCATTTTTTAAAAGTAATTTTATATTCAAAATATGATAGTCTATATGCCAAATATCTATATAATTTTTTTAACACACAAATGCAATTTATTTTTTTAGTTGATTATAAATTATGTACTAAATAATTTTAAATGGTTAAACAAAATTAATATAATAATGTATAATAGTTAGTGTGGTGATAATACAGTTATTCATTTAAATCTTTTAAATATAAAAATAGAATTTAATTTTTAGTTGACAAAACATTATGTACTAAATAATGTTTAAATATATTAAAATTAAACTATGTGAAAATATAGATAATAGTTATCTATGTAGATAACATATATAATATTTAAAGTTTTAAATTAAATAATGAAACTTAATGTTTAGCTTACTACAAATTAATTGTATACTAAATAACTTTTAAATATACAAATAAAATTAATGTGATAATATTGTTATGTAATTGATTTTTAGTTGACGCACTTACTTTTTTTATATAATTATGAGCTTCTTATAAAATATATTTTTGTTTTGCAGTAAAATAGAATTTATATTATTTTTAATAAATTATAAAATTTTAAAATTAAATTTTGTGTGTAGCAAATAGTATAAATCTAATATATAAAAAGGTAAAAGTAAAAGTGACATGTCAATTCCTCATTTTTTTTTTCTTGAGATCAATTCTATTTAATTTGATAAATATAATAGTTATTTTTTAAATTTTCTAAATATAAAAATAAAATTTAATATTTAGTTGACTATATATTATGCACTACAAAATTTTTAAATATAAAAATAAGGTAATACGATATATAAAAATTATCTATTAAAATTTTTTAAATATAAAAATAGAATTATTTTTTAGTTAACTGTAAATAATTTATAAAAATAAAAATCAAATTAATGTGAATATATATGTATATAATAGTTATCTGTTCACATTTTTTAAATAAAAATATAACTTGTTTTTCAGTTAACTACATATTAGAATTTTGCACTACATAAACTCTTAGGTATATATTACTCCACCCAAAGTTTCTTTCTTGCATATCTTTTACATTAAGACATGATAAACTATGAAAATATAACTGGAACTTCTAAAATGTTCTTCATTTTAATAAACATGTTGATTATGAGACACCAACCTATTTTTTTAATCGACTTTTAATACGCTTTTTAATACTTTTATTCGAAATCATTTGATTTCTATGCAATTTTTATTCGTACTAAATAATTGCATAAAACTATTCTATAGTTATATCTTATGCATACACATGGAACAAATTCAGTTTGATAATTGTTTTTTTACTAAAATTAATTTCTCTTGAGATTTAATAATATAACTAATTAAAAATACTATCTACTGAGATTAAAATTGATATATTATTAAAAAATTTATGCCTTGTAATTTTATTAATGAAATTAATTTGTTGTTAAAATTTTACTAATTGCATAGTTAAATAATTTACCAAAACTAAGACTGTTTAATTAGCAAGTTTGTAAGAAAACTAACTAGCGGTGCAAGATGCGTGAATGAGAAGAAAATCAAAAATGAAAAAAGTTGATTGAAAACACAAGCTAGCTAGTATATAAACCAATACGATTCTCCCATTTCTCTTCATCCATTCTCACCCTTGAGAACTAAAAAATATAACTAGTGTCATAATGGCTATGATATGTTTAATTTCAAAGTTGCTTTTCGTTGCAATATGTCTTTTTGTTCATATGAACTTGTCATCTGGTGATTTTTCTATTGTGAATTATTCTCAAGATGACTTAATATCTACTGAGAGATTTATTCAACTTTTTGAATCATGGATGTTGAAACACAATAAAATTTACAAGAATATTGATGAGAAAATTTACAGATTTGAAATTTTTAAAGACAATCTTAAATATATTGATGAGACAAACAAAAAAAAATAACAGTTACTGGCTTGGATTAAACGTATTTGCCGATTTAAGCAACAATGAATTTAAAGAAAAGTATATTGGTTCTATTGCTCCAAATTATACAGCAGCTGAACTGTCTTATGATGAAGTGCTTAATGAAGGTGCTGTAAATATTCCCGAATATGTTGATTGGAGACAAAAAGGAGCTGTCACTCCTGTAAAACAACAGGGATCTTGTGGTATGACTTTGTTATTTTAATTAAATATTTTATATTTATGTATTAATTGACATATCTTCTATGTGTGTGTGTATATATATATTAATTAAATATTTTATTTGACTGATTATTTTATCATAATAAAATACGTAAATTTTTATTTAAAATAATACAGGTAGTTGCTGGACATTTTCAGCTGTTGCAACTATAGAGGGAATAATTAAAATTAGAACAGGGTATTTGAATGAATACTCAGAGCAAGAACTGCTTGACTGCGATAGAGGTAGCTACGGATGTAGAGGAGGTTTCCCTTCGAGTGCACTTCAATTAGTAACTCGATATGGTATTCACTATAGAAATGTTTACCCATACGAGGGAGTGCAACGTTATTGTCGCTCAAGTCAGGTATATCTACATTATATATATAATATTAATATCATGGATGTGCACTCATTTCTCTATGAACATTGAATACCGTCAATATTAGATCTTCTAAGATTATATAATTTTACAAACACCTCAATTTAACAAGCATATGATATTTACTTTATAATTAACACACAGTATTTTATTTAGTCTAAAATTTTGTTAATAAAAAAATCATTCAGAAGAATTCCATTTCTTTGTTTAATTCTTTTTTTTTTTATTGATTTTTTTATTACAGAAAGGTCCGATTGCAGCAAAAATCGATGGGGTTAGACAAGTGCCACAATATAACGAAGGGGCTCTCATACAAGCAATTGCATACCAACCTGTGAGCGTCGTCCTTGAATCAGCTGGAAGAGCTTTCCAATTGTATAGAGGGGTAATTAAAAAAATTAAATAATTAATTAGCGAATAGAAATTATATAAATAGTTGATAGGGATTAAACAATTCAATTTTTTTAATGTGATAGGGAATATTTGAGGGGCCATGCGGAAACAGAGTAGATCATGCAGTAACAGCAGTTGGGTATGGACCAAATTACATACTCATAAAGAACTCATGGGGTACAGGATGGGGTGAGAAAGGATTTATAAGAATCAGAAGAGGCACTAGAAACCCCTATGGAGTATGTGGACTTTATTCAAACTCATGCTATCCTGTTAAATATTGATGAGGTCATGGCTTCCATACTATCACTTATATACATATATATATATAACTTGTATACTTACAGTGTGTTGACTATAATAAATTATAAGATTATAATTTATATATCAAAGTTTGCCGTGTCAAACTTTTATAGTTCTTGTTATATTATCTGTAATAGTGTTGGTTTTAATTGAATAAACTTTTATATGTACTTTAATTTGTCCTCTCAAGATATAGTTTTGGATTATGCAGTTAGTAAACTTTTTAAATACATATATATTTTTATAAGGCAAAAGTTTAAGTTTATTAGACAATTAGTGCAACTAAATTTTGCAACTTTAGTTTTAACAAAATTTTTACTTAAATAGATAATAGAATCACGACAGACAAAAATTTTATAAAAAATTAACAAAATTGAGATACAAAAAAATTAAAGTTAGACAACCAATAATATAATTTTTAAGGAGATAATTTTAGTTGAATTTTTTGTTAGACAATCGATACTACCTCGGTGCATATATATATATATATATATATATATATATATATATAAACATTTGGCACTAAAATTTTATCTAACTACGACAATCAATATACAACATATTCTAAACAAAATTAAACGTATATATTATAGTAACACCTCACAAATTTAGGTCGATTAAGTTTAATCATAAAAATTAGACGAAGATTTAGGAAAATAAAAAATATTAGAAAATTTTAAAATATTAAAATTTGTAATACCCGGGTTCAGAATTTAGTCCGGAATTAATTTTAACATTCTAAATATGTATAAGAATCTATTTTTGAAATTAATAAATTTTAATTTAATGTGAAATTAAAAAAAAAAAATAGGTTGATGATGAAATTGAAAATAATTTTGAAAAAAAAGGGTGAAAATTTGGGTTCGGATAGTGTTTTTGAAAGAAAAATCAGAAATTGGGGTCTAGAACGCAATTAAAAAAATTTTGCCACGTAGTACCGTCCAATCAGCAGTCTCGATGAACTGAAATATGCCGCGTGGCAAGGCATGCTGACTCGATGCCACGCGGGAGGCCGCTCTGGCGATTCGCGTGCCCCATGATTGAACAACCCAGAAATGTTCCCGCGCACGTGGACAATCCGAATCTGTTCCGTCCTCAGGTGTGATCAAACGGTCGCAATCAAACACAATGGACGGTCCAGATTTGTTTTCTCTTTAAACGCGATTGGATGATCGAGATCAAACACGATGAATGGACTAGATTAACGCGAGACGAGTATAAATATTTTGCATCATACTGAATTCAAATCCTAGCCTCCAGCCTTCCGCTGGAGAAGAAGAACCAGTCACCGGGGACGGGAGTTGACCGCCGACCGTTGACCGCTACCGCACTAGAGCCACCCCCGACTACCAAAAAAGGTAAAAATCTCTTATCTACTCGAAATTTAATTTCGAGCATCCCCGTGATCAAATCAGAGCAAAAAAAATGGCAGATGAATCGAAAATTACGAGCAAAGTCGGGCAGAGTCGTTGCGGGCAAAACCCACAACCTCTTCCGATGAGCCCCTTCCCGTTTCCTGTTTCATGCAATTTTTCTACTGTTGTATTCACCGTTCTGTTTTCTATAGGTTGACCGAAGAAAAATGCTCAGCCACGAAGATGAGCCAGCGGAGCCGCTGTACCGAAAAATTTCACCACCGGTAGGTTTTCGTTTTTTTTATTTTTTCAGCTAATTGAAACTCCCTAACATATTTTCTTGCAAGGATGGGTATAAAACCAGCCGAAATAAGCTAAAACTGGCAAAAAACGACATGACTGAGGCAAACTGCAACTGCGGGCGGTGGTGCCATCGCCGGAGCATGGCAATGCCGCGTACCGGAACCCAAAATTTGCCTGAAAAGGATTTTAACCGATTTTAAATTTTTGTGATATTTTTAGGTACATGAAGCGTATTTTAATCTATGTAGGAAAATTTTAAAAATCCAGGACCTCCAGTAGGTTCAGTAGAAAGTTCGGTGTTTCGGATACCGATTCGGGTAAGAATCTCTCACCTTATTCTCTGTTATGTAATTGAAGCTTAATAATCAATAATATGGTATTTGTGTAATTTAAAAAATTTTGAGAATAATTACAGGTTAGTAATGGAGCCATAACCGGTTAGTTATTTATTTATTTTTTTTGTGTAACTGATTGTTTACTTTTACAGCTTTAAATACATGAGAATATACTCGAATTGTTAAATGATTCTGTTGTGCTTTCCTGATGTATATTTATTGCTTGTCTTACTTAATTTTCAGTCAATTTATGAAATTAAAAATTAATATGCAAACGGAAAGTTGCTCGGTTATGTGAATTAATGAATGGTTATCTTATTGGATATCATAAGAGATGGTGAACGGATTAGGTACATAGAGAACCCTACCGTGAACATTGCTTCATACCGGACGGGGTATCGAGGAATGGTATTTTTGGCGTTCATACCGGACGGGGTATGGGGACGGCCTGATTCACCCTCATACCAGATGGGGTATTGAGGGATGGTATTTTTTACACTCATACCGGAAGGGGTATGGGAATGGTCAGTTAGTTAACAATATTGGATATTGGTTCATACATAGTGGGATATCCCTTTGGACTCCCAAGGATACTAGTAGGCAAATAAAAAAGAAAAGTTGCTATTCTTGCTCACTTGAATATGAGATTAGAATGTTATTTTAGTTATTGTCTTTATATGTCAATTTTGGAAATCTCACAACGGTAAATATATGCAATAAATAGTTTTTCTTATGATAAATAAATTTACTTAAATCAAGAGCTCCATTGGTTATTTTTATAATTTTTACCAACCTTCATTTTCTGTATCAGTGAGTAGTGTGACATTCTTACTGGACTAGTGTAGCTCACCATTTTATTAACTATTTTAGGTCAAGAGAACAAAGACCTAAATCCCGATCAATAAAAGGGTTGTGAATAGTTCACCACCCGAACTTCCTTTAAAAGTCAGTGAAGGTCATCCTAGAATGCTCAGTATATTGCCTTTTGTATATTTCTTTGATTTTTGTTTGTTCTTTTAGAAGGGACATTCCTATAACCCTATTGGGCATTCTAAATTATTGTGTAAGGAATGTAAACCCTAAACTCTATTATTTCACGTCCACATTTAATTTATGACTTTATTTTCTTTTAAGTTCCGAGTATTTACAAAATTAGTAAATATAAAATTTTTCGGCTTCAATGTCAATTTTTTAAATTAATTTGTGAACTATTATGTGAAAAAAATTTAATTTTAAGCAATCAAATTTAACTGTACCAAATTTATTGATAAATAAATCCGAGAAAAATCTAAAACTAAATTTAAACCCAAAAATTAGTAATATAGAGATTCAAGGATCTAAATTGTAACAACTTGAACTCACAATAAAGTCCCAAGCGTCCTTTCATTTTCACTCATGTAAAATCTTAATCATACGGATAGAGAAAACATCATTTCCCTTAGTAGTATCATCCCTTGCGTGCTAAATAAAACTTTAAAAAACATTAACAATGTAACAAGAGTTCACTAGTATGGAAATATCAAATAGAAATTTAGAGTTTGGAAATACTGAATCAATATAAATAGAAGTCATCATAGCCCTTGTACTTCATTTCCTACTCTTTACCATTCTGATTGCTCTTGGTTCAGCTCCTGGTTCTGAGGTTCTACAATAATAAATTGGAGTGAGTTACAAGTGCTCAGTAAAAATAATTATAAACTCAAATCTAGAAAGTTGAAAGAGATGCATGGAAACTCCTTTACATCTCTTCCCAATACCATCCAACTTTTATATTATTAGAAAATTCTTAGGATACGACTATTTATACTCATTCAATTTGTTTATCTATTATTTTTTCTTGTAACATGTCTAGTCTTTTGTTCTAAATGATTCTTGTTAACAATACTATTTAAATGTTTTCAATCTCACTGGGTATCCTCCTCACAATCTATAATGACTAATACAATCATTTATACAAACATAAAATAATTTTTTTATTCAAATACTTCATATTACTTATGGTGTAATATGGTACGATTCAATACGATTTAGTTATTATACATATAATTAAAACATGATCATATTTACGATACAATATAGTACGATACAATACGATTTACTTATCACAATCACAATTATAATACGATCATTTTATGGTACGATACAATATAGTATGACACAGTTCACTTATCATAATTACAATTATAATATAATCATTTTTACAATACGGTGCACTATGATACAATAAAATTCACTTATCGCAATCACAATCACAATCACAGTACATTTAACTCACATACACTTAAACTTGGAGATTATATTGTATGATGTCATTTTAATCTCTATTAATGAGAGCAATAAAGATCCCTTACTATCAAAGTGGGCCCAATATGATATGTTCAATAAGGACCTAATGACAATGTGATATAATATTATGGTTAGCCCACATGATAAGATTCATTGTTACTTTGATTGAATCCCAACCACACATGCACCAGCGCCTCCTTGATATAAAATCAAAGGGTTTTAAAGGCTTGACAAGTTACACTGATCAATTACGTTTAAGTCCATGCTTTTACCTACTCTTACCTTTTTCGTTGCTTCAAAAATTTATTATCATAATTTAATATTTATAATTTCATATGGTTAGTCCTAAAATTTTCTCTCAACAATTTTTATTGGTGTCATAACTCTTATAACGTTTATAATTGTTGTATTACGTATATCTCCCCATTAGCTCCTTTATAAATATCTTTAATAAGTTCTCTAGTTTTCGTACTTATCATTTAATTTATGATAAACTTGTTTAGATTATCCCATTAACATTTATTATGTACATATTTATATATATATATTTTCTAACTACATTCATTCATTTTTACTTCTATCACATGATTTTGTTGTTTTACTTTCACCATGTACTTAATAGTAAAGTTAATTATAGGCATGTGATTTTTATTTTAAATAATATTTTAAATTTCATATGCAGTGTTTGCATAATTTATATTACTTTTAATTTAAGTTTTTATACACTTTATCTTTCTTTTCTCTGAATTTTTCAATGTCTCCCTATAGCCCATTTCCATGTTTGGCCCATTTTATTCTTTTTCTTAATTTACATATTTGTCTACACTATACTTATCCTACTTCGGCCCCAGAATCCACCTAATAGCATATAGGCTGGCCTATCACTATATTCTTTGTCATTAAATTACTTTATAATTTTATCTCCTTTTGGGTTCATGGTCTATTTATTCTCCAGTCACTTATATTGGCCTTATTTCACAACTATTTAACTTCTGTTAACCCAAGTATAAGTTCAAATCCAATATTTTATAAATATATTGTTTTGGCTCATTACTTAGTAGCCCAACTATTTAGTAATCTAATCATATTTTAGATTTTATCCATTACTGATTTTATGATTCCTTTGGGTTTATAGACTTGGTCCATTAATGGGATTGGGCTCGGCTCAATAACAGTTTGGGTTTGGTCCGACCCATCTTACTTCTCAGTTCTCTTTGAAACCCTCGTAACTCCCCCACCCTAGTCACCTACTAATTTCCTGCCAGCATTCTTTCATCCGAGTACTATTTGTGTAAATCTAATTCTATCTACATTATGTTCATAAAATTTCTACAATCACACACTAATAAATTGTCTACATATCTTTGCAATAGATATAATCAAAATGTTGGAATTTAAATGCACATACACTATTGTAGATTTTGGATTTAAGGGTTAATTATACTTACTATTTCTTGGATTCTCGGTTGGTGTGATGAGGCTTGCTGCGAGGCTTTCCTTCACCTAATATGTAGGCACATATATTACCACACCTATGTCATTGCAAGAACTGAATCTAAGATATTAAGGGGTTCAGTTTAATTTAAAGGGGAGAAGAAACATTCACTGAAACAATCTCCTCGCATCTCGTCGACTTTCCCAAGTATCGAAAGAGCTCTTAGTCATTATCCCTTCGTCGTTCAATCATCTCTTTCTCTCTCCTTTTAGCCCCTCAGATTCCCTCTTCACTCTCCATTCCCCCACCAGGTTCGACCTCTCTTGTTTTTTTGAAATGAATGTATTCCTTTTATCTCCCTCATCACAACTGTATGATTTGCCACATGTTGTGCCTGTGGCACGATCAAGTTCCTCCAAGTGTTTTGGCTAAGTCTGTCGCTTGCCTCCCTCTAATTGGTTCCTTAGGACACTTGAGCTGCTGAGGTTTCAACATTTTTAGAATTCATGAATTTGCCCCAGTTCTAATTGTTCTTTTCCATTTTAAAATATTTTTTTTGTGTTCTTAAAATGTTCATAATTTGGTCTTTATGAGTTACTTTTATTAATTATTTAACTTTTCTTTATTTGTGTTATATTACTTTTGATTATTATTAGTATGATTATCATTATTATTATCATTATGATATATACATATATTCTTATTTTTATATATAATTGTAGTACACTTAGAAACAAAGACAAAATCTATGTAAATGTTTTCAAAGTTTACTACTTGAAAGCCTCAATTGTTACATAGTAAAATAAATCAGAAAATTTGGGGTCTTCTATAATTTAAAATGAGACTCAAGGATCTAAATGAAATAGAAGTAAAGAATTTGAGGCTTTCTGTAAATTCAGAAAATCCTAACACATTAGCATGTGACGTGTCCGCAACTCCAATTGGTGTCTGCTGTGTGACAGACATGCAAACATGTTGTACTCATGGAAACATGCAAGCGTAGGAAAATTATATAGATCGGACAACCCATATCACATATGAAAGGTCTAACAGTTGAGATCTAATCACACAATAGACAATCGAGATTGCATCTCGCCGAAAAGAGCAATCTAGAGCTCTTCCCATCTAAAATCAAACGGATGACTGATATTGTTTCCCACCTAAATAAATGAATGGGTCAGATTAAAACATCAGATGAACAACTTAGATTACATGATGAATAATCCAATAAGTAGGATTTAAGGAAGTGTAAAAAGACCAAATGGCCCTTAATGAAATCCTAAATCGAACAGTAACAATTCAAGGAGACTAGATTGAATGGCCAAAATTCATTCTAGCCCTTGATTGATCCAAAGACTTAGATTTAGAAAGGTGGATTAGATGAACAATACTTTGGGCATTTAAGAATACCCTAATTACCTCTTGAGAAGGGAGAGCTGAATCAAAGAGGAGGGAGAAGTAAAGACGACAATTGGCCATGAGTAGAGAGAAATGAGAGGAAGAAACTATCGGGAGAGAGAAAGAGACATTAGAGGAATATTTCCTGCAAGGGTAGATTGCCATTATGAGCAAGAGAGTAATGTGATAAGAGAGTGGAAAACAGATAGAGAGGAGAGCATAGTCGTGAGGGAAAAAGATCATGACAGATCTATAGTGGTGGCAGGCGATATGTCTAACCGTGACTAAATCCGTGCGAAGGGAGGAAACTTATGGTGTGCGGCACAACAGCTTGAATCACAACATTGAAAATGAATCATCGCACATAAGTGGAAGAATAAGAAAAAAAGAATGAGAAGAGGAAAAAGAAGAAACTGAATGGAGGAAGAAGGAGAACGATGTGTGAATGGGGGATGATGTTGTGGGACTTAGACGATTTAGAGAGGAAGAAGATGATGGTAGTCGAGACCTTCAAACTATAGTGGAGATCGACCCTCACCTAACTAGAGTATAAACCCACACACTGAACTCGGTAAGCCAGAAGGGCCTTTATCATAGGTCAGAGCCCATTCCTCCAGTGAGTTCAACCTGACATTTTGCAAATATATTTCTTTTATTATTAGTCCATTATTCATATTCATTTAGTTTAGTTAAGGTTAACTCTTATCAGAGGCATGCAAGCATAGGAGACATGGACAATTCAGGTTCACCCACTAACTCGAGATGAAATTTCTATTGCAAGTGAAGCCGCGGGATTTTGGGGCCTCTTATTGAGGCAAATTCGCAAGAGTGGGTATGTATTCTGGTATTTCTAAAACCTGAAGCAAAAATGGGAAATTATGGAATGTGCTAAGCTTTCATGTTTTAGAGATGGAGTTTGGGTGCAGGTGGAGGAGGCGACTAAAAATGGGCAACCAGACACTATCTAAGCAGGTAAATCTACCGGGATAAGGTCTAGGATTCTAGGAATTGATTGTATTAAATTAGGTAAGTGAACCATGGAAGAAAAAGGTGTGCATACTAATAAGTTAACTTCAGTAAATTAGAATAGGTTAAGTTACAGGAAGCATAATAACTTGCTTAAGTAACCACAAAATTGAAACAAAAATAGAGCAATAATGTATTAATGTAGGCATACAGTATTTCATGAGATATAAGATCTAGGTGGATTGTAAAGATAAATGGCAAGGATTAAAATGTGTGACGAAATGAAATATGATAATAGGAAACACTTGGAGGAAGATTTAAGGAGCACTTGAATACGTTAGCTAATCTCAATAAAAATTAAATAATTCAAAAATAAGGAAAGCAAACTCCAAAGAGATATAAAATTGTGACCTCATTAGAAAGATAGGGTAAATAGATCATCGAGAACATAAGCATACAAAACGATTTGAAATAGGGAATAGTTAGAAATTTGAAATAGGGAATAGTTAGAAATTTAATATGGAAATTTGGTTAAATTAGTGAGAAAATATATATGAAAATTTTGTGGTTTCATACATGCTATGTAAGTTATGAGTATGAATGTGGGTAACAGATATGTCTGTATAATATATGGATTAAGATAGGATAAGGACATTAACATATAAATGAAAATTTGAGAGTGTTAATAAAACACCAAATATAACAACTTGTACTCTAGATGGAGTCACAAGCGTTCTTTTATACAACCAATTTACAACAACTATGTCATTTTGATATAAAATAGCATAAACCTAGTTTTTGTACATTCTCATCCCTTGTAACATATATGGAAGTTAAAATGATGGACAAATTTCATGAGGCATCACTAGTCTCAAAAAGCTAAATAATGATTTAAATTTTAGAAATTAAATCAATATTAATAGAAGTTACTGTATGTCCCATACCATTTATGTGTCTTTTTTACTATTTTGATTGGTCTTGAACTTGATCTTGGTTCTCCTGTTCTGGAAATGATCAATTGGATTGAGCTACACATGCTCAATAAGAACAATTTAATATCTTAATCTATAAAATTGAATATAGTATATGTAAACTCAAGTTTCATCTATACCTCCTAGACTTTATGTTATCAGGAAATCTTCTAATAAGGTATCTATATTCGATTTATTTTAATTAAGTTATGCCTACTTTCATTCTTATGCATTTTTAATCTTTTAAGTCTCACGATCATAGTTGAAAGTACAATTAAATAATTTAAATTACATTTTCAACAACACACAATCAATTATGGTTCAATTATTTCTTATTAGTTATAATATGATATGGTATGGTACGGTACAGTTCACTTACTATAATCACAATTCAATATGATCATTTACAATACAATAAGATAGAATTTGAGATTCATTTATCATAATCACAACTTATAATGCAATTAACACACCAACACTTAGACTTTATAATTTCATCGTACGATGTAGTTTTAATCTCTATCAAGGAGGAGAATAAAGATTCCTATTATCAATGTGGACCTGATCACAATAACAATTGAACAATATAGGATGTCCACAAAAGACCCAGTCATATCTACATAGGTATACATAACCATTAACAGTGATTATATTTAAACATTCACACTATTGCAGATTTATAGATTTAGGAATTAAATCATCCTTCCCTTAATTCTAGTGTAGGGTTGTCACGGTTGGGCTGTTAAACCGATAAAACTCTCCCATAAACCATTCTTTAGCGTATTGGTGAAGAACTAGGTTGTTTATTTTTTTATATCCTTCATCTTGACACCATCACCTTCTCCTCGCTATGTTTGGTCTTTTCGGGACCAAAACCGCACCTTTGATTAGAGTCAAAATCAATTCATCGTGTGTTTCCAAATGAAGGCCAAGTCATTCTAGTTGTTGTGAGAAATGGGGTTAAATCTTGACGAAAAATTATTTCATCCTCCTAAAACACCTCAAATCATCTTCTGCTGGTAGTATTGAAGGTAAAACTTCATCTTTGTTAAAAAGAGAGAGGTTAAAATTCATAGAAGGATTGAAAGCAACGGACATTGAAATCTACTTTCATTGCTACCTTGTGTGAGGGAAAGAAAAACTTTGAATTAAAGATATATTTATATAAAAACATGTATTGAGAGGAAGGGAATTTGATTATGTATTTCAGTAACCGTGAGGGAAGGTAGTCATTTAATGGAAGTAGCCATAAGCTTTCTTTTCCCACATATGCAATCCTCCCTCTTAGTCTCCTACCTAATCATTCATCTCTCTTGTGCCGCCTCTCCCTTTTGCTAGGGTTTCTTTTTGAAACACCCTACCCATCATTGTACTTAATTAATTTAGAAAAGCCTAATTGTTCAAGCCTTTGCCCGCATTAAACTCATTTAAATTATACTGCATATTATTTATCTTAATTCATAAATCTGGTTGATTTTTAATTATTTTTGCTTTCATTTAATTTTAATTTTAATTATTTAATTTTTCATTTAACTTATTTAAATGAATTTTAGAAATTTGGGAAAAGTCAGAAAAATGACAAAACGGGAAGAAACCCCACAGGGAAGCAGAGCTGCCTTCGTGGATGTCGCGTATTGTGTGCACACGCACAACAGCTGCAGGACGTGCGAACGACGCGAACATCCCATCCGCACGCACAGGGTGGGGATAGGTCCTGCGCGTGTCTTATCGTGCGCACGTAATCCGTCCGCGTGTCACCTCATGTGCGGACAAGCACTGCACATTATGCACGCGCCGTCCATGCAGCAAGCCTACACACCTGAGGCCTGCACGTAGTAGGCCTGCGTGCACAGTGCCCAACGCGCCTAGGTCGTGCGCGTGCTCAAGAGGCCTGTGTGCCTGCAGGCTAGCTTATAGCGCGTCGGCCAGGGCACTGCAGGCTCGAGCAGTGCAACGTTGTTGCCTCGGGCAGCACACCACCACTGATGGTGGAGGAGGCCCTCCTCCCTCATTATTTATGTCGAACATCATTTTCTCCTCTCTCTTCACCAAATTTAACCTCTTGGCACAAATCCAACGGTTTTAAAATTTTATAAATAGACCTTCCCGCCCCATTTTTCCCCACACTTCCATTCTTTCATTTTTCTAAACTTAGAGAGAGAGAATGAGAGAGAGAAATCTAATGAGAGAAGAAGGAAAAGAAAAGAGGAACGGTGAAGGAGAAAACATTAAGGTTTTCGGTAAAAAATTTAGTATTCCTTTCGACGTCTTAAGAGATATTTTTATTTAAAAATAAATTTATTAAATATGATGATTATGATGTTGCCTGCTTGTATACCTTTATATTAATAGTTCAGATAAATCAAATTGTTCTTGTTTTCAAGTATTCTATGTGAATTATAGACACTTGATGATATGCATGTAATAAAATATAATATCAAGTTGAAATTATTGCCTGGTAAAGATAAAGAATAAAAAGAAAAAGAAAAGAGAAAAGTGGAATGAAGCCTAAATGGTCCAAAATATATATCTGTATTGACATGCATATTACATCAAGTGTCTCGTTAGGTTTTTTACCTCTGAGGGGTATCTATTCCCCAGCCCTTTGGGGTATTTATTTTTTCTTCTCCCATCTGGTCTGGAAAGACGTAAGAGGACTGCTCTCAGTGGATAACGGCGTACCCTCTGACAAGAGTGGTATCGCGTATATCTTTTAGGGGTCACCCCTTGGCTAAATAATGTCGTGACTATAGATATCTAATAGGGCCACTATGGTTGGTATAGGCGTGGTCGTAGATCGTACCATGATTTGGCTAGCTAAAAATGGGTATGAGCAAATTGTCATATCTATATCTAATCTGGTCATTCCATTTGGGTAGTTAGAAATTTGTACCTGCCTTCAGAGATGGAAGTCGTAATGACTTCGCAAAACATGACACGAAAATATGAGTATTTTTATGATTTATTTAATTTTCTCTATTATTTGGGATGATGTATGTTTGATTTGTTCATATTAATGTATTATTTTTTTAATAAATAAAATATTTTCATAATGTAAGATCGGTCTGCGAGGTGGCCAAATGGTAAGCTTTTAAGTTAAAATAATTCACCTTTAAAACCTTACTATATTAATTTAATATTATTTTTCTTACCGAGTATATGGAACTAAATCTTTCCATCCCCCCACAGATGAGGACGAAAATGAGAAATCGTAGGCTGACCTACCCTTGGAAGTTTATGAGGATTCTGTGGATCCACAAAATTTGAGTGCATGATTAGTTCTGTACTCTGATGAGTCCAATAGCACAGCGAAAGAAGTGGCATTCTTTTGTATTTTATTTTTTTATATTTTGTAGCCACTTCAGGCCTCAGTTATATGTATGTAATTGGAACTCATATATATATTTGTAAGAGATTTGTATTAATTATTCTGTAGCATAAAATTTTATCATGCACTCGTTATTCTGAATCTGTATCTGACACCCATTTGCCTTAATTAGCATATGGGATGTCACTGATAGTATCAAAGCAGAATAATTGTAGATCAAATCCCTTACATTAAGGTCTTAGGTAAAAAAAGCCCTTCAGAGTACTAAGAAAAATAAGTCATTTTTTCAAACTAGACCACCAACTCGTGTCTTCCTTTCTTTTGCAGGAATGATGCAAAGAAGACCATTCGTAGAGCACATAGAGCGACCTGAAGCCCCAGATCACCCAACCAGGGCTGAATTTGTCGAACTCTTTCGAGCTATCTAAGGATTAACTGCAGCCATAGGACAAAATCAAGCCAACCTTTGTCCACCTCCTGCCCCCAAATTCTGAAACACTGAAAGATCTATTTCTTATAACATAGTGGAGTTTAGGAAACTTAACCCCCCACACTTTGAAAGTGGCCCTGATCTCTTAATAGCCGAAGCCTGGATCCTACAGTTAGAGAAGCTCTTCTCTGTCCTAGACTTGACCGAGGAACAAAAAATTCCCCTTGCAGCCTTCATGCTAAATAGTGAAGTAGAACACTGATGGCAACTTAAAAAGGAAGTCCTGCCCACCCCTACCACTTGAGAAGTTTTCATGGATGCATTCTTGGATAACTTCTTCCTCACCTATGTCCAAGAAAAGAAAGAGGAAGAATTTTAGGACCTCCGCTAAGGGAGTCTGACGGTTGCCCAGTATGCAGCCTGTTTTATTCAACTATCTAGGTTTACCACTCTAATGGTCACCCTCGAGAGTAAAAAAGTTAGAAAGTTTCTCAAAGGACTCCGTGTTGACATCTATGATCGGGTCGCGATGTTGGGGCCCAGCTCGTATGCGGAGGTGCTCGAATATGCCTAGTTGGCTGAAGATCTCATCTCGACCAAGCACTAATGCATTGCTCGAGTCCCTACCCAACAACAACCTCAGCAACTTAGGAGGAGATTACCTGACCCAGTAAGTAGCCACCCTGATAAACAAACTAAAGTTACCATTCCCCCTACTTTGCCTCCACCTATAGTTCAACCTACTCGACCTAACCAATCCTTTAAGCATTGTGGTCACTCGCATGGTGACCTACCTTGTCAACATATCAATAATGCCTGTTATCGGTGCGAAAGCACCCAACACCTTATAAAGGACTGCCCCTAGCGACCAAAGAATGCCGCCCGACCTATAGCACAAGGTCGCGTGTACTACTTGGATGAACCCGATGCTCTTCCTACTATGATTCTTATCCAGGATATGTTTTCTATTCATGACACTTCTGCCAAGGCTCTGATCGATACGGGTGCTACTCACTCTTTTATTTCTTCTACATTTGCTTGCAATCTTGATTTTAGACCAGAACATTTGACATAAACATTAATGGCAGAAACTCCCTCTAGGGGACTGCTAGAGGCTCATTGTATATATAAAGACTATAGGATAAAAGCTTTAAGAATAGAGGTATTTGTAAATCTGATATTGTTAGATTTTTTAGGATTTAATGTGGTATTAGAAATGGACTGGTTGAAAAAATATAGAGCTAGAATCGATTGTGAAAGTAAAATTATAACTTTACGATCTCTAAAAAAGGAATGAAATTTTTGTTATTATTTTCCTAACCAATGAATGAATAGGAATATGGGTACTGATCCTGTTGTGTGTACCATACCAATCGTTTCCAACTTTTCAGATGTCTTTCCTATCAAACTTCTTGGTCTACCTCCCTGGCGAGAAGTAGAGTTCTTAATTGAATTACTGCCCGAAACCCAGCCAATCTCGAAACCTACCTATCATATGAGTCGTGTTGAGCTAACAGAGTTGGAGCATAAGCTTTCTGACCTTATTACCTGAAATTTTATTCTCCCTAGCTATTCTCCTTGGGGTGCTCCAGTGTTATTCATGAAGAAAAAGGATGGTTCCCTCAGACTCTGCGTGGACTACCGAGAACTCAACCGAGTGACCTTTAAAAGTAAGTACTTGTTACCTCGGATCAATGACCTCTTCAATCAACTGTAAGGAGCCACGATCTTCTCTAAGATCAATCTCAGGATGGGATACTACCAGTTGAGAGTTAAAGAAGAAGATATTCTGAAGACCGGCTTCTAGTGCATGTACGATTTGTACGAATTCAGGGTAATGCCGTTCAAATTAACCAATGCCCTTACAACCTTCATAGACCTAATGAACAAAGTTTTCCACCATGTACTACATCAATATGTCATCATTTTTATTAATGATATCTTAGTGTATTCTAAGAGCCTTGAAGAACATGCAGTGCACTTCACTAAAGTGTTGGAGACTCTTTACCGGAACCAACTGTACGCTAAACTGAGCAAATGCTTTTTCTGGTTGGATCGAGTTTCCTTTCTTAGACATGTAATTTCAAGTAAAGGAGATTCTGTAGACCCATCCAAGGTGGAAATGGTAGTCAACTGGAATCCACCCAGCAATATAGTTGAGGTACATAGTTTTCTTCGCTTGGTAAGTTATTACCAATAGTTCATTGATGGATTCGCTAAGATTGCCACCCCACTTATCCAACTTACCTGAAAGGGGGTACCTTTCATCTGGAATTATGAGTGTAGTGAAAACTTTATTGAATTAAAACATCATCTCACTTATGCTCCTGTGTTGATCCATCCCGACAATATGGGAAGATTTCATGTCTACTTCGATCCATCTCATATTGACTTGGTGTGTGTCTTGATGCAGCATGGTAGAGTAGTCGCCTATGGGTCCCAACAATTGAAACCTCATGAGCAAAACTACCCTACCCACGACTTGGAGTTTGTAACCATTATTTTTACCCTAAAGATATGGCGTCATTACCTATATGGTCAGGCCTTTGAGATTTATATTGACCATAAGAGTTTAAATTACATCTTTTCATAGAAGGAGTCAAACATGAGACAGAGACAGTGGGTGGATCTTCTAAAGGAATATGACTATAAAATCATCTATCACTCTTGGAGAGGAAATGTGGTCGCTGATGCACTAAGCCAAAAGGAATCTACTGTGTTGGCTCAAATCATGGCCTCCAGTTGGAAATTGATGGATGTTATGCAGTCTCTTCACCTTAGCTATTATGGCAAAAACACCTATCTTGCCCAAATCCTAGCCCTTTCGGATCTCTTTATGAAAATATGGAAAGCTCAATCCACGAACTCGAAACTCACCAAGAATCTAAGTAAGTTCACTTCTGACGAATCTCCTGATGTCAAAATTTTAGATGATGGACTCTTCAAATTCTGAAACTAAATTTGGGTCCCCGTTGCTATAAGGGCAGATATTTTCATGACCGTCCACGCTTCCAAGCTATCCATCCATCCCGAAAGAACCAAAATGTACCGAGACTTGAAGAGTCAGTATTGGTGGCTAGGAATGAAGAGGGATATAGTTAACTACATCTCCTGATGCCTTACTTGTTAGTGGGTAAAGGCACAACATCAAAGACTCAATGGTTTGTCAAAAGATCTTCCGATTACTAAATGGAAATAAAAACATGTAACCATGGATTTTATTACAAGATTACCCAGGAGCTGCTCTGGTCGAAACGCTATCTAGGTCATTGTGGAAAGACTAACCAAGATTGCCCATTTTTTACCCATTAGAACCACTGACTCCACAAATAAGTTAGCCCATTTATATATTGATGAGATTTTTCGACTTCAGAGTGTTCCCTTATCTATTGTGTCCGACTGCGATCGCCGGTTTACCTTCTACATTTGGGACAACTTTGAGGAAGCTCTAGAGTCTGGGTTGTATTTCAGTACTGCTTATCATCCTCAAATAGATGGTCAGTCAGAACGTACGATCCAGACATTGGAAGATATGTTGCGTACTTGTGCCCTCGACTTCAGTGATAAATGGTATGAGTATCTTCCCTTTTGTGAATTTGCTGCAGTAATAGTTATCATTCTAGCATCGGCATGGCCTCATATGAAACACTGTATGGAAGGCCTTGTCGTTCATCTACTTGTTGAAATGAAGTTAGAAACCAGCACCATTTAGGACAAAACTTCATTCAAGAGACCATTGAGAAAGTCGCCATCATCCGTAAGAACTTGGCCACTGCCCAAAGTTGTCAGAAGAGTTACGCCGACAATCATAAGCGATTCTTGGAGTTTGCGGTGGGAGATCAGATCTTCCTCAAGGTTTTCCCCTATAGGGGAAAGATGTGGTTTGGGAAGAGAGGGAAGTTGAGCCCTCGTTATGTGGAACCTTTTTGGATCATCGAGCCCATTGGACTCGTGGCATACCGCCTCACTCTATCCCGAATATTTATGGGTCTACATGACATCTTTCACGTCTTGATGCTTAAGAGGTACTACCCTGATCTTTCTTATATTATTCCTCGCGATGAGGTGCAGATACAAGCTGACATGACTTATGAGGAGGTTCTCATGGAGATTCTTGGGTGGACCAATAAAATCTTGCATAACAAGCATCATACCCCGGAGGAAGCCACCTGGGAGTCAAAGAACGAGATGAGGGAGAAGTATCCGGACCTGTTCGAGACAAATTTGGGACCAAATGTTTTTAAGGTGCGGGGGATGTAACACCCCGCCCATCGTCGTGCTTAATTAATTTGGAAAACCCTAATTGTTTGGGCCTTTGGCCATATTAAACTCATTTAAATTACACCGCATATTACTTATCGTAATTCGTAAATCTGGTTTACTTTTAATTATTTTTGTTTTAATTTAATTTTAATTTTTATTATTTAATTTTGCATTTAACTTATTTAAATTAATTTTAAAAAATTGGAAAAAATCAGAAAAATGGAAAATTTTTAAAAAATTGGGAAAAATCAGAAAAACGGCAAAACGAGAAAAAACCACGTGAGGAAGCAGAGCTACCCACGGATGCTGTGCACTATGCCCGCACACATATGCACACAGCTGTCGCAGGACGTGTACACAGCTCGCACGTCCCATCAGCGTGCACGCATGCACAGGAGGTGCGCACAGCGCGCACGTCCCGTCTACGTGCACGTCCCAAGGATAGGTCCTGCGCGCATCTTGTCGTGTGCAAGCAGGCCGTCCATACGTCACCTTATGTGCAGACAGACACCACACACTGTGTGCATGCTGTCAGCGCAGTAGACCTTCATTGATAGGCCCTGCGCGTCTGGGGCTTGCATACAATAGGCCTACGCGCGCAGCTTCTGACGCACATAGGCCCTATGCCCGCGACATCCAATGCACCTAAGCCCTGCATGAGTGATAAGAGGCCTATGCACCTACAAGCTAGCCTGCAACATGCCGGTCGGGGCACTGTAGCCTTAAGTAGTGCACTGTCGTCGCCTTGCGCGGCGTGCTGTCATCGATAGAGGAGGCCCTACTCCCTCATTTTTCATGTTGAGCATCTTGTTCTCCTCTCTTCACCGGATTTCACCACTTTGAATGAATTCGATAATTTAAAAATTCTATAAATAAGCCCTCTCACCCCATTCTTCCCACACTTTCATTCTTCCATTTTTCTAAACTTAGAAAGAGAGAGGGAGTAAGAGAGTAATCTAGTGAGAGAAGGAGGAGAAGAAAAGAGGAACAGTGAAGGAGAAAACATCAGGGTTTCGGTAAGAAATTTAGTATTTCTTTTGATGTCTTAAGTAGTATTTTTAGATAAAATAAAATTATTAAATATGACGACTGTGATTTTGCCTACTTGTATGCCTTTGTGTTTATAGTTCAGATAAATCAAATTATTCTGGTTTTCAAGCATGCTTTGTGAATTATATACACTTGATGATTTGTATGTAAAAAAATATAATATCAAATTGAAATTATTGTCTGGTAAAAATAAAGAATAAAAAGAAAGAAAAAAAGAAAAAAGTGGAATAAAGCCTGAATGGTCTGAAATAGATATCTGTATTTACATACATATTGCATCAAGTGTCTTGTTAGACTTTTTATCTCTGAGAGGTATCTGTTTCTTTAACCCTTTGGGGTATCTGTTTTTTCCTCCCCCATCTGGTCTGGAAAGACATAAGAGGATCGCTCAGAGTGGATGATGGCATACCCTTTGACGAGAGTGGCATCACGAATATTTATTAGGGCTCACCCTTGGCTAAGTACTATCGTGACTGTAAATATCTGATATAGCCATTATGGTTGGTACAACCGTGGTCATAGATTGTACCATAGTTTAGCCAGCTAAAAATGGACATGAGCGAATTGCCGTATCTATATTTGATCTGGTCATTCCACTTGGGTAGTTGAAAATTTGTATCTATCTTCAGATATGGAAGTTGTAACGACTTTGTAAAGCATGACATGAAAATCTAAGCATTTCATGATTTATTTGATTTTCTCTATTATCTGGCATGATGTATGTTTGATTTGTTCATATTATGTACTGTTTTCTTAATAAATAAATTATTTTCATAACGTAAGATCGGTCTACGAGATGGCCAAATAGTAAGCTTTTAAGTTAAAGTAATTCACTTTTAAAACCTTACGATGTTAGTTTAATATTATTTTTCTTACTGAGCATATGGAACTCACTCTTTCCATCCCCTCCCAGATGAGGAAGAAAATGAGGAACTGCAAGCTGACCTACCCTTGGAAGTCTATAAGGATCCCGTTGATCCATAAAATTTGAGTGTATGATTATTTCTGCACTTTGATGAGTCCAACAGCATAGTGAAAGAAGTGGAATTCATTTGTGTTTTATTTTTTTGTATTTTGTAGCCACTTTGAGCCTCAATTATATATATGTAATTTGAACTCATATATATATATATATATTTATAAGGAATTTGTATTAATTGTTCTGCTGTATAAAATTTTATCATGCACTCATTATTCTAAATCTGTATCTAACACCCATTTGCCTTAGTTAGCATCTGGGATGTTACATTTTCTCTTTTCATTTTGGAGAAGATGAGAAGAAGAAGTTTATACATGGGTTTCTGGAGCCATTTTATCTTGAGGATGCATCTGGGCCATTCATATTTTTTCTTTACTTTCTTTTTAACTTCCTATATTTCCCCTTTTTATTTAAAGGTCTTTATAACTTAGCTCCTACTCCATTCCCACATGGTCCCTCTTCTTTCTAAATCTTCATGATTTAGTCCTTTCTTTTAAGATTTTGTAGTATTTAAAATTTTACTTTCTTTTCTCTACTTTAATCATCATTCTCATTGAATAAAAAATATATATTATAAGAACTTTTTCAAGAAAGAGTATATGTGTTCATCGTGATAGGGAAACTGTTAATGGCTAGGAGGAAGCCAAAAAATCGTAGATCCCTAAAAACCTTATCAGGTGGTTGTGAGACCTGAGCTTTCGAAAAGTAGTAAGTCTTTCCTTCCTCCTCTACCCTTATTCCTAATTCTTAAAAAGCTATATATCATATAGGTAATGTGTTTACATGACCTTAATATGCTCACTCGGGCTCGGTGAGCTGAGAATAAACATTCAAAACCTCTAAATTGAACTCTCATTGGTGTATTCTCGAACTTGTGACTTCAAGAAAAAAAATTTAGTTTTGTTCCGATTTGTTTAAGTTAGTTAATGCATATTAGCTAAAGTTTAAATATAGTATAACCCTTAAACGATTAGAAAAAATGGAAGAACTTATCCATAGATATGACAAAACCACATGAAAATCCCATGTACATTCATTTACCAAAGAAGATAAGCTCCCGTGTAGGTCATTTTGGGTGATTTCTTAGAAGTTTAAGTAAGATTTAGTGCAAGAGTTGCACGGAAAAGATTGTAAATACTTTTGGTTCCTCTAGACCTGAAGAAAATTGTAGAAATTTGATAATATTTTGCTAACTCAATATTGAGAATGGAAGTTGATGCAGGTGAGTGAAGGATATGACCAGGAATGGGCCTGAACATCTTGCAAGCAATGTGGCTACTAGGATAGGGTCCTAGCTTGGTGATTTCTAAAGATTTGTTTGTTATATTTATACATTATTTGTATGAATTTGATTTTGGCTTACATGTTTCCCTTTTTTTTACGAATCCTGTCTTATACGATAATGACTGGAGCATACTTATTTAAATCACATAGACTTGAATTAAGTAAAACGACTTAACTTTATTAATGATAACAGATTTACCGAAGTGTTATATCCCTTAAATGTAAAACATAAATATATGTATGAGGCTCTAAATTTTCTTACTTACATTGTTAAATAAAAGTATGAGACAGTAACATTAATCTTAGAGTCTAGCTTTAAATTTTTTTTTTATGTCACCGCTAATTCTGCAGCAGTATCTTTAGTATCTGGAGGGTGATAGAGGAATCGAATAAAATATTCAAATAAGTGATATTATGAAATCACAACATAGTATATGCAAAATGTAGTTTTCTTTATACACAACAAAAAATATATCATATAATCTTTCTAAAAAAAGATATACGAACCAAAAGATGAATGCATAAATCAGAAAATAGATTTACAATTGGTTCATTGTATACTTTATCACTATTATGGAGGGTCATTTAGTTACCATACATTATGCATAGGCATATATATTTATCACTAGTTTGTCATGTACCCAAACACGAAACAACATACATAAGTACTCTGAAATCCTGCTACCCCCCAAACACAGAACAGTTAGGGTACACAGATCAGATTGTTTCACCATACACCTGAACACGGAATAGTTATGTATAGGTACACACTTATCACTTTGCCAATACACCCGAACACGAGACGGTTATGTATGGCAACATTAAAAACTAGCATAATGCAGGTGCTTTTAGAATAACTCCTTTCCATAATGAGTGATGTGTACTTATGAAAATCACATTTCAAAAACAAAAGGTGAAATAACACTTATATCGAAGTAAAACTTTAATAAATAAATACTTAACAAATACAAAAGTACAAACAAAATTCTTTTCAAAATATATAATTTAATACTGAAAATATGTAAACTACTTTAAAGCTACGCAGGCTAATAAATCCATAATATCCCCTTATTTATTTATACTGAAAATATATAAAATACTTCAAAACTACATAGGCTAATGAAATCATAATACTCATTTACTTTAGGTCCTTAGCAGTCGTAATCTTAATTCCAGCAGAGTTTCAGCTTCATTTATGACCTTTTTCTCTAAAAAATCTGGCAAATTTTAGGATAATTTTTGGTCACTTTCGTGACTCAAAAATATCCAATATAATAATAAAAAACTAATCCCAAAAATTAAAGAGAAACTGATCTTCAAAATTTAAGAAAAGACTTCCCTTTCTACCAGTTTATAACCTTCTTTTGACAGTGAACCTTCTTCTTTTTTTTCTTCATCTCCCTATACTTTCAGGAATTTAATAGAGTTTTTCCAAGATTTTTATCTAAAACCTTATAATACTCTAAAAAAAATCACACACTTCATACTCTTTCTAGTTCTCTCACCTATATATTTCTTGTTGTTTTTTCTCTCATCTAGAATGTCTCTTACTCCATTCTCCCATCCCCTATTTATAAGAGTTAAGAGCCACGAGAGAAAGGTTGCCATTATATTGCCATGCCACTTCACCTAAAAGTTGTCACCTTTCATTATGTCACTTCATCTAAAAGTTGTCTTTTTTCAATATGCTACTTCATTTAAAAGTTGTCACCTTTCATTATGTCACTTCATCTAAAATGTTACCACTTTTCATCTGTTACTTCATTTAAAAGTTGTCATTTTTTATTTATCACTTTATCTAAATAGTTACTACTTTTCATATGTCACTTTATCTAAAAGTTACCACTTTCTGTTATGTCACTTTATCTAAAAGTTACCACTTTTCATTATACCACTTCATCTAAAAGGCTCCCACCTTTTTTTATGACTCTTCATACTTATTCTAGCTTCTTCATCCTTATTTATCTTTTTCTCATTTGACTCTAAATTATGTCCTTAACATTATTATATATTTCTAAACACATATGAAAGCTAAATTAAATATATCAAGTATAAGAAATTAACTCATGAGTATTTTTGAGCTATCACATCCTCCCCTAAAAAAAAAAAAAAATTGGTTCTCTAAATTGGGCTTACCAGCGGTCATAAATTGATGAGGTTATTTGGTCTTCATTTCCTCTTATGGGTCCTATGTAGCTTTTTCAGTCGAATGACGCTGCTATTGTACCTTTACTAAAGAGATCACCTTGGACCGTAATATCTTTTTTTTGCAATCCATTATTTGTATAGGAAGCTCAATGTAGGATAGGTTGTCTTGAAGTGGAAGGGGTTTATATAGGAGTATATGTTATGGATCTGGGTGATATTTCTTAAACACTGACACATGGAAGACATTGTTATGTTGGTTAACTCACGTGGTAATACTAAACGATAGGCAATAACTCTCACTCTATCCACTATCTCAAAAGGTCTGATAAATCTGAGATCGAGTTTTCCTTTCTTCCCAACTCTCATAGTACTTTTGATTGGTGAAGTCTTTCAAAGTACAAGGTCACCTATTTCAAATTATAAGTTCCCCTTTGGGTGTTCTCATAACTCTTTTGCCTTCTTTGGCCGGATACTTTACGATCAACTAATCCTTTCAATGGTTTCTTCCACCAATTCTTGTCCAGTTTATTTTTAGTTCCTTTACTTCTTTTCAACAGATAAATGATTTAATTTTTTTTCCATATATGGTTCCATCTTTTCATTGGACTGATAGTTATTATTATACGTGAAGCCTAACAAAGAAAATGGTCTACCTTGTTATGCCATCACTTTATCTAGAATGATAACTACTGTTGTGTGCAAACTTTATTAGAGGCAATTGGTATTTTCCATAATCTCATAATTCAATAACACAAGCTCTAGACATAT
Organism: Carica papaya; assembly: GCF_054855325.1. Classification (NCBI taxonomy): domain Eukaryota; kingdom Viridiplantae; phylum Streptophyta; class Magnoliopsida; order Brassicales; family Caricaceae; genus Carica; species Carica papaya. The sequence goes on from NC_142317.1 coordinate 19,975,472, forward strand.
CCTCTGGGGTTTATATTGTCTTTTCTGATTAACTATATGTTTGAGGGCTGAGGGTCTATTGAAGAATAGTTTAGTTCCCATAGCATATTGTAAGCTAGTCTAGTTCCTTGATATGATCATGATATGGATACCATGAACTAGAGTATGATATAACTTATTCGATCATGGCGATTCATGAAAACATCTCCAAAATGTATAACAACCTAACACTTTATTAATTATTCTTGGTTCATATGTTGTAGATAATGTTTACTAAGGTTGGAAATTCTTTGTCTTCAAATAACTTGAATAATCAGTATTTCACTTCGAATACTAACTGAAACCAATGTACGGAGATTATGGTTACTCTACGGTATTACCACAAGGGTAATAATTACTTATATCCCCAAAACATAATCGTGATTCCTCAATTTCTTTTTGGAACTTCAATTTCATGCATATATTTTCTTAAGTTCGAAGGCACTCCTAAGTTGGTTAATTCTTTACTAAGTACTCTCAAGTCAATTGCTAAGTACTCCTAACATACGATTTATCCACTAATAACCTACCTTACAATCTCATAGGTTTTAGAACATGATTTAGATTCTTTAGTCAACTCTTCGTTAAAAGTATACTATAGTCCTCAAATTCATCAGAGTCTGATGTCTCCCAAAATCTCTAAATAATTTATCAGATTTTCGTAAGGGATTTAAAATTGGTATGAAACTCTTTATCGTCGTAATCTTATTCGGATCCGTTAGTAATAAAGTCCACGAACAATCCTGCTAAGATCGGTTACACTCTACAATTATTTTTATCTCTCCAAGGCTAGGTACTTTAATCTCCTAAAGAATTCTGATGATCATGCTTAGATGGATAGCTTTAAATGATTCATATAGCATCTTCATAGAGGTGACTAGCCATTTCATGTTTGGGAATATTTGGTGAGGCATAATTACTCTTGGCTTCCCTTAGATGACGTCTCCCAATCCATACTGAGTCTCCCAATCCCTATTGCCATGTGTGGTGCAGATCATGTAAAATTTTGATACTCTTTTGTCATTTTTATCTTATTCCTATCTCTTTGTTATAATTATAAGAATCCCACTTTTCTTTCATATCTAGTGAATTTCGAAAAAAGTGTGTGTATAGAGATTTACCCTAGGTTTAAGGACTTTTAATAGGGTTTTGCTTTATCTTTAGGCTATTGTTATTCTATATTCCAGGATGGAGTCTAGACATCCAATAATCTTTTATGCTTGTATGAGATTATTCATCATGTCTAGATGGCTTCAAAGAAACCAAATACTTTCCTTGATTCTAATTTGTCAAAGTAGGGTCATCACAGGTCCTATCTTTATTACCTTGGGATACTTGAATCCACTCTTATTATTATTATTTTTTATACCCACAAACATCTTAGAGGAAGCTCTTAAATGTTTCTTAAGTTCCATACACTCCTAAAGTAGGGAAATTACACTTAACAGTCATATTCCTAAAGCTTTTATCCTTTTGAGGAGCAAAATTCTTTATATTGGTCTTAAGGATGTCATTTTATTCAACTCAACTTTCACTTGGCATACATTTCCTTTAGTTGGACAATGCTTGATAGGTTTAGTCATGTTTTTGGTAATATTTGTTTGATTCAATTTATCTGATATCGAAGGTTCAAGGGAATCACTACACTTTGTTCAAGGAAACTATTTGAGGGATGTTGTTTGTTTTTAATCCTCAATTGCGGATAGCAACACTACTCCTTGAGTTTTTAACTTATCCCCCAATTGGATGAGAAGGCAATATTTACAATGGTGTTGTACATTCTCGTACTTGAACTAGTCCTTAGCAAGGGGTAACATGATTTCAACAACATTCTTTCCTATAACTAATTAATAGAACTTTTTCTTTAATCAATAAGATAGTTTATATCCTCTAAAACATATGCATTATTCACATGGTCTCAAAATGCAATCTTTCGAACATACCAATACCCGACTTTCATAATATCAATAACATATCTTATTCCAACTCTTAACAATAAACAACTTGTCTCACTTAATAATTTTTTTGGTGAGGGCAACTGTTTAAGTGTAAGGGATTTGATAGAACTTCTCTTTACTTTTCAAATGAACACTTTCCTTAGATTTGTTGTTCCTTAGATACTTAAAAAGTTATCAGGCTCCAAAATATCTCGTCTAACACTTCTGCTTATACGTGTGAATCTATCAAATTTCTATCTGGTCCTGTCATCCAGACTTTCATACGCAAGCTTTCACCTTAGCCTTACCATTTCTTGTATCCGAAATTTAGGGTTCGAATAGAGTTTCTATGATGTTCCACTATACCATTCTAACCTCAACTACTCTATTCTAAGTTCAACTACTCTATTCTAAGTTCCATATAACCATAATCCTTGTATTTAAGGGATGTATTAGAATCGTGATCAGATACCACTTGTCACGTACCATACTTCGTCCTATAGGGTAATGACTGGAGCATACTTAAATCACATAAACTCGAGTTAAGTAAAATAACTTAACTTTATTAATCATAATAGAGTTCTAGAAGCATTACATCTCTTAAATGTAAAATATAAACATACGTATGAGACTCTAAATTTTCTTGCTCACATTATTAAACAAAAGTACGAGACAATAATCTTAATCTTAGAGTCTAGCTTTAAAACTTTTCTCTGTATTACCACTCACTCTGTAACAGTATCTGGAAGATGATAGGGGGTTGAGATAAAATATTCTAATAAGCAATATTATGAAATCACAGTATAGTATATGCGATATATAGTTTTCTTTACAAAGTAAAAAATATATCATATAATATTTTCAAAAACAGATATATAAATCAGAAGACGAATAAAAAAAGCAGAAAATAGATTCACAATTATTTCATTGTATATTTCATCACTATTATGGAGGGTCAATTAGTTACCATACATTATGTGTAGGCACACATATTTATCACTGGTTTCCCATGTACTCGAATATGGAACCACATACATGAGTACTCTAAAGCACTGCTACCTCCCAAATACAGAATGATTAAGGCATATAGATCAGACTATTTCCCTATATACCCGAATATGAAATAGTTATGTATGTGTATACACTTATCATTTTGCTAATAGACCCGAATACGAAATGGTTATGTATGGCTATATCAAAGCCTAACATAATGCAGGTACTTTTGGAGTAACTCATTTCTATAATGAGTAATGCACACGTATCAAAATCAAATTTCAAAAAAAAAAAGTGAAAACACTAATATCAAAGTAAAATTTTAACAAATACTTATTTAACAAGTACGAAAGGTACAAATAAAATATTTTTCAAAAATATGTAACTTTAATATTGAAAATACGTAAAATACTTTAAAGCTATGTAGGCTAATGAATTCATATTATCCACTTATTTATTTATACTAAAAATACATAAAATACTTTAAAACTACATAGGCCAATGAAATCATAATACTCATTTACCTTAGGTCCTTAGTAGCCGTAATATTAATTCTAGTAGAGTTCTGATTTTATTTATGACCTTTTTCTCTCAAAAATCTGGCATAGTTTCAGGATGATTTGTGGTCACTTTTTTTACTTAAAAATATCTAATACAATACTAAAAAACTAATCCCGGAAACTAAAGAGAAACTTAACTTCAAAATTTAAGAAAAAGGCTTACTTTTCTACCGATTTATAACTTTCTTTTGACAGTTAGCCTTCTTCCTTGTCTCTCCCTCTTCCTTTACTTTCACGAATTTAGCAAAGTTTCCTCAAAATTTTTATCTAAAATCTTATAATACTCTCAAACAAATCACAAACTTCATATTCCTTTTTCCCTCATATATATGCATCTCACTATTTTTCTCTCATCCAAAATGTCTTTTACTCCATTATTTCATCCCCTATTTATATGAGTGGGGAGACACGAGAAAAAGGTTGTCACTATTACGCTATGCTACTTCATCTAAAAGTTGTCACCTTTCATTATGCCACATTATCTAAAATTTGTCATTTTTAGTATTCTACTTTATCTAAAAGTTATCATCTTTCATTATGTCACTTCATTTGAAAGATTATTATTTTTCACATGTCACTTCATTTAAAAGTTGCCACTTTCTGTTATGTCACTTTATCTAAAAGGTTACCACTTTTCACATGTCACTTCATCTAAAAGTTGTCACTTTTTGTTATGTTACTTTATTTAAAAGTTATCAATTTTTATTATACCATTTCATCTAAAAGGTTTTCACTTTTTTTTCGTGATTCTTCATGCTTATTCTAGTTTCTTCATCCTTATCCATTCTTTTTTCGTTGGATGTTCTTAACCTTATTATATATTTCTAAATACATATAAAAATTAAATTAAATATATCAAATATAAGAAATTAACTTGGGAGTATTTTTGAGCTATCACACTTTCCTTGTATGTGAATTGGTTTACACTTGTTTTTGTCTTTTGCATGAAATGAATGAGAATGACATGATAATAAGATCGTAAACTAACTCAAAATAAGTAAGACTTGAGGTAATTTGAAAAAATATATATAATTAGTCTTATGTTTATGTATTAATGGGATCTATTATATAAAATGTGGTAAATTAAGTAAAGGCAATAAAGGCTTGTAAAATTGGCAAAAAATACACAAATTGGATTAATTGATAAGTATGATAGTTAAACTATGATTTGTGCAAATAAATTGAAAAATAATGATGGGAAATCTATGAAGATAATGAAGGTTCGATTAATAGAAAATATAACTTTAAGGATTTATGTAAGAAATAAAATAAATAAGAATTAGATATGATAATTAGATAAATGAAAATGTAAAGAAAAAAGTTTTTAATTAATGTGAAAAATGGGTAAATCGGCATACATAATAATTAAATTATGGATTGGTAAAGATAATCTTGAAAAGAGTTGTAAGGAGACTTAGGAAGATAATTAAATTAATTAATTAAATAATTAAATTAATTAATTAAATAATTAAATTAATTAATTAAAGGATCAACATAAATATTAAAACAAATGATAAGATTGTAGTTTAAAGGAAAAATAGTATGATAGGTGTGACTTAATATATTTAAATAAATAGAATTGGATAATTTAAATTGGATAAGTGAATTAAAAAATAATTGATATCTATTTAGTGGATATAGTGTCAAGTATTCTTAGCATAAGGATTAAATAGAGAAACTAACTTCAACATGAAAAACATTAGTTATTAAAAATGAATTCAGTCAATTGGCAAAATTGGGATATAGAATTATTTTTGTTAAAAAATAAACAAGGAAATAAAGTAACATTTTGATGGTGGAAGAAAACTAAGAAGGGACTAAAAAGGGTATGTAATTAGCTAAACAAGAATAATAGGTTATTAAAAAGTAAGATACAATGTGAAATTGGGTAACATTTAATAGAATCCTTGATGTGTATGAGTCTAAGTTAAAAATATTAAAAACATAAAATTATAAAATAATTATCTGAAATAAGATATTAACATAAGGATAAAAAGAAATAAGATGTGAAGTTATGGAATAAACCAATCACAAGACAAGTTTTAAGAAAAAGATAATTGAACAACCAAGAAAACCTAACTCGTTTAATCGTGATTCGAGGAGAGTGGAGTGGGTGTAAAGGTATTAGAAAAAAAAAAAGCTTAGATTAGTCTGTTAGCTAATTGGTACTCAGGGAAATATAAAAGAGGATAAGATAAAAAAAATTAAGGAGATTAATATAATTTTTTAGAAAATAAAATGATAATTTCAAAAATTTCCTTCTCTTATGATTGTAATTTCTTTTAATTGATTGCATTGTCACATGATTGTATGTGTTGCACCTTGTATGCCTAAGGCATAGGAGATTTTTTATTCTTACTGAGCATATGGAGCTCATTAAATTCTAACATGGTAATTTCAAATTAAGAGACTTCGGAACAAGAGCGCATAAGTGAGGGACAAGTAAACAAGCCCAAGCCAGATTTAACATTCTATACTTAAAGATATTGTCCCGTTTTGATAAAATTTATTATATTTTGAACCTCATGGCCTTGTAAAATATTTATGATATACTGTAAGGGATGGATTGTAATTTCTATTAAATAGTTAATTACATTATTGTATTTGTAGGTTCCATTAGTTTATCATAGTTTTAGTATGTTCGTGCCCCGTTAGTGGGGTCCAGGACGTTACATTGACAATTCACCCTTTTTCATGATCATGTTTATCTTACTTTGATACTAGGCAGGAAAGTGATCACACATGAGTGTTTCTAAACCCACTGAATTATTAAGGACAAATTAGTTTAGTTATAAAATTTTATAGGCTTTGATTTTCTTTTGAGAGTAATAAGTTGTATGATTCTAAGTATATATAAATGGTTGTAAAGCCAGAGTTTTATAGATTTACTTGGAAGAATAATTTCCTATTTGATTATTATTTTTCATTCTAGTGTCGAATGCATGTTTTATTATATTTGTTTGTCTTTTGTTCCTTATTAAGATAAGTTGTACTTGCTTTCATGAATTATCATTTGGTATTGAAGATAGGGAATTCTCTTGTTAGATAATTTTTTTAACCATTGTTAAATTTCATGACTTCAAAAAATTTGTACCATTTCATTAAGAACTTTCTATCAATACTTAAAGAGGAAGATATTGATCATTAAAGGAGAGAAAATTTATTGTCATTTTTCATTTTATTTTTTATTGTTTTATCAATATATATGATATCCTCCTTTTACTAGGTGGTGGATCTAGTTGAAGTAATTACTATAAAAGAAGTGCTTCAATCTAACTTGATTGAAACTGTGACATCCCATATGCTAATTAAGTCATGTGGGTGTCAGATACATAAACAAAATTATGTGTCCATGATAAAAATTATATTCAACGGACCAAATTAATATAAATCCCTTACAAATATATGAGTTTCCATTACATATATATAACTAAGACAAGAAGTAGCTGTAAAATACAGTGTCAAAATACAAAAGAAGACCACTTCTTTCACTATATTATTGTACTCATCAGATTGCAAGAAAGATCATGCACTCAAGGTTTGCAGATCCATGGGATCCTCATAAATTTTAATGGGTAAGTCAGTTGGTGGTTCCTCATATCAAATATACATCATGCCAGATAATAGAGAAAATTAAATAAATCATGAAATACACAAATTTTTCGTATCATGCTTTGCGAAGTCATTACAAACTTCCATCTCTGAGGGTTAATACAAATTTCTAACTACCCAAGTGGGATGACCAGATTAGATACAAATACGACAATTTGCTTAGGCCCACTTTCGGCTAGCCAAACTATGGTACGATCTATGATCACGACCGTACCAACCATAATGGTCCTTACAGATATCTATAGTCACGATATTACTTAGCCACTACTGACCCCTATAGATAGTGCGATACCGCTCTCATTAGAGGGCATGCCTACATCCACTAGGAGCGGTAATCTTACATCTTTTCAGAGCAAATAAGTGAGAGGAAAACAGATACCCCAAAGGGCATGGGGAACAAAAATCCTTCATAGATAAAAAGTGTAACACCCCGCCCATCACTGTGCTAAAATGATTTGGGAATTCTATTTATTCACACCTCTGGCCGCCCTAAATTTAAATTAATTTACGCCATTTACGAGATCCGTGATTTTAATCTATTTTTATTTTTATTTTTATTTATTTTATTAATTTTACTATTATTTTTATTTTTATTTATTTTACATTATTTTGTTTTATTTCAAAGGAAAAATTAAAAAAAAATTAGAAAACGGTGAAATGGGATAAAACTGGCTCGTAGAGAAAAATCCCGCGGGAAAAGAGGTTTGCTCGCACGGGTGCTAGGCATCATGCGCCCGCGCTTGCGGGCACAGTGGCCGTGGGGGATGTGCCCAGGGCCATGGGGGGTGTGCATAGTGTACACGCCCCATCCACATGCCAGCACGCACGAGATGTGCACACAGTGCGCACGTCCCCTCCGCACGCACGCATGCACAGGATGTGCACACAACGCGCACGTCCCATTCGCACGCACGGTGCAGGGTCATGACCTACGCACACGTCTTTTCGCATGCAGGCGGGCTATCCGCGGATCACTTCGCGCACGGACTGCGCCGCACACTGTGCGCGCATCGTCTGCACTGCAGGCTTGCGCAGACAGGCCCTGTGTGCTTGGGGCCTGCGCGCACGGCGCCCAGTCCACTTAGGCCCTGCTAAGGCGGTAGCAGGCCTGTGCGCCTACAGGCTAGCCTGTAGCGCGGCAGCCAGGCTCTGCTACCTTGGGCAGAGCTCCGTTGTTGCCTTGGGTGGCGTACCACCACTGCCGGTAGAGGAAATTTTCCTCCTTTTTTGTGCCAAGAATTTTTTTCTCCTCTCTCTTCATTGGATTTCACCACTTGGTACGAATCCAATGGTTCTGAAATTCTATAAATTTTCTTTCCCCTTTCTGTCCTCTCCACACTTCCATTTCTTCCATTGTTTTTAAAGATTTAGAGAGAGAGATAGTAAAATAGTGAGAAAAGAAGAAAAAGAAAAGAAAACAGTGAAGGAGAAAACATTGAGGTTTCATTAAGGAATCTAGTATTACTTTTGACGTATTAAGAAGTATTTTTAGATAAGAAAATTTAATATGATAGTTATTTTGTCTGTTTTATGTGCCTCTGTATTCAAATGAGTCGAATTGTTCTGATTTTTAAGCATGTTGTGTGATTTACTAACACTTGATGAATTTGCATGTAATAAATATAATATGTAGTCCATGATAATAAAAGCAAAATAAAAGAAAAAGAAGAAGGAAAAAATGGAATGAAGCCTGTTTGGTCTGAAATGTATCTGTATTAACATGCATATTGCATCAAGTGTCTCATTAGGCTTTTTATCTTTAAGGGGTATCTGTTCTCCATGCCCATATCTATTTTTTCCTCTTATATCTGGTTTGGAAAGACATAAGAGGACCGCCCCCAGTGGATGACGGTGTGCCCTCTGACGAGAGTGGTATCGCACTATCTGTAGGGGTCATCGGTGGCTAAGTAATGTCGTGACTATTGACTATCTATAGGACCATTATGGTTGGTACGACCGTGGTCATAGATCTTACTATGGTTTGGCTAGCTTAAAGTGGGCGTGAGCTAATTGTGGTATCTATATTTGATATGGTCATTCCACTTGAGCAATTGGAAATCTGTATCTGTATCTACCATCAGAGATGGAAGTTTGTAACGACTTCACGAAGTATGACACGAAATATCTTAGTATTTCATGATTTATTTAATTTTCTCTATTATTTGGCATGATACATGTATATTTATTTTCTATTCTAACATACTATTTTGATATTCAAATAAATATTTTTCTAAATGATGAGTTAGGTAAATGAGGAAGCTAATCGATAAGATAAAATAATAAACTTTTGGAATCTTACGATGTTAATTTAATACTATTTTTCTTACTGAGCATATGGAACTCACTCTTTCCATTTCCCCCATCCAAATGAGGAAGAAAATGAGGAACCACAGGTAGACTTACCTTTGGAAGTCTATGAGGATCCCATGGTTCTGCAAGTCTAAGTGTATGTCTGTTCCCACACTCTGATGAATTCTAGTAGCATAGTAAAAGAAGTGGCCCTTATGTTTTGTATTTTGTAGCCACTTTTGGCCTTAGTGATGTATTTATTTGGAACCATATATATGTATTTGTAAGGGATTTATTAAGGTTTTGATTCCGCTGCATAAATATTAACATGAACTCGCTATTCTGAATCTATTTTTAACACCCAATTGCCTTAACTGGCACCTAAGATGTCACAAAAAGCTAAAGAGACACTTGATGCAATATGCATGTCAATACAGATATACTTCGGACCATACAGGCTTCATTCCACTTTTCTCTTTTTCTTTTCTTTTATACTTTTTTTTCTTTTACTGTTACCTATTACATATTATATTTATTACATGAAAATTGATCAAGTGTCTGCAATTCACGTAACATGCTTGAAAACCAGAATAATTCGACTCATTTGAACACAGAGGCATATAAAAAAGGCAAAATAACAATCATATTAAATTTATTTATCTGAAAATACTCCTTAAGACGTCGAAAGTAATACTAAATTCCTTACCGAAACCTTGATAATTTCTCCTTCACTGTTTTCCTTTCTTTATTTTCTACTCTCACTAATCTACTATATATATATCTCTCTCTCTAAACCTTTGAAAAAATGGAAGAAATGGAAGTGTGGAGAGGAAAGGAAGGGGGAGGGCAATTTATAGAATTTTAAAATTGTTACGATAAGTGGCAAAATTTGGTGAAGAGAGAGGAGAAAAAGATGCTCAGCATGAAAAATGAGGGAGGAGGACCTCCACCACCGACGACGGTAGTGCGCCCCCAAGGCAGCGGTGGCACAATGCCCGACGTAGCAGTGCTCTGGCTGGTGCATTGCAGGCTAGCTTGCTGGCGCATAGGCATACTGTCGTGCGTGCATGGGTAGCCTGCGCATGCACAGGGCCTTGGCGAGCTGGGCCCCAAGCGCAGGCCCTAGGCATATAGGGCCTATCTGCATAGTCCTACTATGCGAACGACGCACGTATAGTGTGCGGCGCTTGTTCGTGCATGTGGTGATGCACGGACGGCCCGCCCTCATGCGACAGGATGCACGTGTGGATCCTGACCCACGTCGTGCATGCAGATGGGACGTGCGCGCTGTGTGCATGGCACGCAGCCACTGTGCGCCCATGCACACGCGCACAGTGCCTAGCACCTGTGCGGGCAAACCACTCTCTCGTGGGACTTTTACCGCGAGTAATTTTTTATGTTTCGCCGTTTTTTAATTTTTTTTTCTAAATTATCCTTTTAATTTAAAATAAAATAAAATAATTTAAAATTCATAAAATAATTTAAAATAAAATAAAATTTAAATAAAAATTAATAAAAATAAATCAAAATCACGAATCACGAATAATATTAAATAACATAAATTAGTTAAGTTTAAGGTGGCCAAAGGCCCGAATAAATAGAGTTTCCGAATCATTTTAACACAGTGATGGGCAGGGTGTTACATCTTGCAAACATCAAAGTAATTATGAAAATTAACTTTGAAAATTCTAAATTTTATCGTGCTGGGTGTAGGTTAACAAAATGAGACATGAGAGACCTTGATGGGTGTCGAATCCACCAAAACTAATTTTCTTATCTTTTCAATAAATTTAATTTGTAGTAGTGATAAATAGGGTCAAATCCTCAAGGAATTGAGAACTGTCTATCTTTAATGATCAATGGATAAAAACTAAAATCAGGGGGGTGAGAAGTTCTCATTTACGGTCAACACAAGGAAGTAAATCAACAAACTAGACTTTAAGTAAGAGAATAGAAAATACCGTCTAAAATCAATTAAAACAGCAAACAAATCTTAAGAGATTTCAGTTGAAGAAGTATCTAGCTTCTAGTTATGAAATTGGTCATAGAAGAATTTCAACAAACCAATTCTAGGTGTGAGAAACATTGCCACCACAATCCTCCCTTAATCCTAAACCAATCAAGAAATGTTCGTTGGTTAGTTTTTGTTAATAAACAATTCTATAAATGATCCTGGAATTTAATTTACCAACAACTTTAAGAGTTAGAAGGACCTAATTCTAATTAATGGATGCAATCGGATGCTCCATTTAAACTAGATTGCATATCCCCTTGGTAAAAAAAAGAAATTCACAACTAAATGCTGAAACAAGCCAAATAATTATAGATTCAAGGTTTTTGAATGGCAGCATGTAACCACGTCACATGCCTAATGGGCCCTTTTTAAATGATTAGTAGACAACAAATGATAATATGCTAGAAATATATGCACATATTGAAACTTAAACAAAAATAGAAGTAAAATAATTAAATCTCACATATAGAACTAGAACTTTGACTATATCTGTAACTGGAATGAGTGTTTTATTAGCAGCTCATCATGAGCTGAATACACAAAAATGTTGTTTTTCTTTTAATGTTTATAGAAAGAAAAGATGATATAGAAAATCAAAACTTAATGCTATCCTCAGTGGCGTCCCCCTTTTTGTTTCTTCTTCTCTTTTTTATCTTTTCCTTAATTCTTTCCAAAATTATCTTTCGAATTTCTTCTTACTTTCTAAAATTATCTTTTCCTTTATTCTTGATTTCCCACTTTTTAGATGCAATGATAATTTTTTTTTAAAATCCAAAAGTGCACCAGATTTTAAATTTGTTTCTATTAGAACCTAAGCCTTGGCCAAGGCTTATCTGTGTGTGACTTGGCACTTCCTGTGGTTGTCAAGACATTAGCTTTGGCCAAGGATTATCTGTCTATAGACTGTGGCTTCCTACTGCTGCAAGATTACAAGCTTTGCCTGAGGTTTATGAACTGAGAGTAGTTGCCCTTTCTAAGGTATAAACCTTGCCCGAGGCTTATACAAGAATTGATGATAGCTTCTACGTAAAATCTACTTCTATCAAGTTGCTTTTTTGGATTTGAGCTTTATCCCTTTGACTTGTTTAAAATAGACAAAACCATTTATATTAGGCAATAAACAGCTCAATTACGCATTCAAAATAAATGAAAAGATGTTGTTTATGTGCATTATCAAATTCTTCTACACTTATGTTGTGCTTACCCCTAAGCACTCCACAATACCCTTCAATAGCCCTTAGCTTTTCACCCTTTCTCCAACTATTCTCAGCCATTCCCTCACAACTCACATGCAATATCTCAATCCTTGAATTATAAAACAATCACCAAGTAGTAGTTTAATGCTTTCAGTTTCATGAAACCACACCAATGAGAAACTTACTTTGACAAGCACCCAAACATAAAATGGAAAGGTTTTTTTAGGTTTTTGAACTCATTTTTACCTTAAGAGAAATGTCTAACCATTAGTTTGATATCCACACTTAACCTACCTAGATATAATAATTTCATATAAATGGGTTCATGTTGGAATAGAAATTTATTTGGATTCGTTCTTAAGCAGTATTTTTCTTGTAGAAATATCACCAACCTTTTAATGCGAGGACAAATATTTGTGATGAATGTACTCAATTACTCAATTGGTCGCAGTTTCACGTGGCTACTAGCGATACTCATGGTCAATTTTAACTAGAGGAGTAGATTATATTAGCGCTACTCATAGTCTATAACACCTCGCCCATCATTGTGCTTAATTAATTTATAAAACTCTATTTACTCGAGCCTTTAGGCCGCATTGAACTCATTTAATTTACACCATAAATAATTATCATAATTTGTTAAATATGCTGATTTTATTTATTTTGATTTTATTTAATTTTATTTAATTGTAGTTCATTCTATTTTACTTTATTTTATTTTAGTTTAATTAAAAACAAATTTTGGAAAAATAAAAAAATAGGAGAAAATCTTGCAGGAAAAGGAGCTGCTCGGGCGGGTGTCAGTGCAATGTGCGCGCGTGGGGTGCGGGGTCAACCCTGCACGTCTTGTCGTGCGTAGGTGTGCCGTCTGCATGTCACCTAGTTTGCGAACAGGCTCCGCACACTGTACACGTGTCGTCTGCGCAACAGGCCTGTGTGGATAGGCCGTTATGGGTGTGGCGCCCAACACGCCTTGGCGCTGCATACGCGCAGGCTTGCTCCTGTGCGTGTGACAAAGTGGGCCGTGCACCTACTGGCTATCCTATAGTGCGTGGGGGGGCCACTGTTTCCTTGGACAGTGCACCGCCGCCCACCTCGGGCAGCGGGTTGGCATCGTCGATGGAAGAGGTTTTCTTCCTTCATTTTTGTGCTAAACACCTTTTTTCCTATCTCTTCATCGAATTTTTTCACTTGGTGCAAATCTAACGGCTCCTAATTTCTATAAATAGGGGCCTTCCCTTCCCATTTTCCCCATACTTCCATTCTTTTACCTTTCAAGAATTAAAGAGAGAGAGAGAGAGAGAGAGATCTAGAGAAAGAAGGAAAGGAAGAAAAGCATAACAATGTAGAAGAAATTATCAAGGTTTTGGTAAGTAATTTAATATTTCTTTAAACGTCTTAAGAGGTATTTTTAGAAAAAAAGATTAAATTGATAATTGTGATTTGTCTATTTTTACATGCTTTTGTGTTTATAGGTTTAATAAGTTGAATTGTTCTTGATTTTAAGCATGCTATATGAGTGATAAACACTTGATGATTTACATGTAATTAAAATAATATGAAACCGGTAAGGTTATTTAGAAAATAAAAAGAACAAAAAAAAAGAAGAAAAGAAAAGGTGAATAAAGCATGAATGGTCCGAAGTATGTATCTGTATTAACATGATAACACATCAAGCGTCTCGTTAGGCTTTTTATCTTTAAGGGGTATCTGTTCTCCTATCCTCATCTGGGGTATCTGTGTTCCCTCTCCCTCATCTGGTCTGGAAAGACGTAAGAGGACTGCTCCTTGTGGATAACGGTGTACCCTCTGACGAGAGTGATGACACGAATATCTGTTAGGGGTCACCTTTGGCTAAGTACTATTGTGACTATAAAATATCTGATAGGACCACTGTGGTTGGTATGATCGTGGTCATAAATCGTGCCATGGTTTGCAAGCCAAAAATATGCCTGAGCAAATTGCCACATCTATATCTGATCTGGTCATTCCACATGGGTTGTCAGAAATTTGTATCTGCCTTTAGGGATGGAAGTCATAATGACTTCACGAAGCATGACATGAAAATCTGAGCATTTGATGATTTATTTGATTTTTTCTATTTCTGCTATGATGTGTGTTTATTTCGATTATACTAAAGTGATGTTTTTCCTAATAAATAAATTATTTTCATAAAGTAAAATAGGTCTATAAAGTAATCAAATGGTAAGTATGTATGTTAGATTAATTCACCTTTAAAACCTTACAATGTTATTTAAATACTGTTTTTCTTACTGAGCATATGGAACTCACTCTTTCCATGCCCCTCCCAGATAAAGAAGAAAATGAGAAACCGCTAGCTGACCTACCCATTGAAGTTTATGAGGATCCAGTGGATCCATAAAACTTGAGTGAATGATCGTTCCCGCACTCTGATGAGTCTAATAGCTTAGTAAAAGAAGTGGCCCTCTTTGTAGTTTGACTTCGTATTTTGCAGCCACTTCTTGCCTCAGTTATATGTATGTAATTAGAACTCATATATTTTTAAGAGTTTGTATTAATTTGCTCCACTGCATATAATTTTTATCATGAACTCATTATTCTATTTCTGTATCTAACTCCCACATGCCTTAATTAGCATTTGAGATGTCACATAGTCAATTGACTAATAGAGTAGATTATTATTAGTGCTCTTTCTTTCTTTTTTTTTTATTTTTGTTTTTTTCCCACATGAACCTTATAGTTATTAAACATATAAATCTAGACAGGTTGTTGTATAATTTCCCTAGGTATTGGCATTCACTTCAAGACAATGAAAAATCAGTTAAGAGCAATCCCCAAACAAGTCTTATTAAGATATTTTGTCAAAGATAGTCCCTTATGGCGTTAAAAGAAAAAAATATGGAAAACAAATCCTAAAAGATCACTTGTGAATATAGTTTAATTCTTGAGACATCATAGTTGAGTTGTTTTGGGAATGACTAAGGCAGTAATGAAAAAGATGGAGTTAAAGTCTTCAAAGTGCATCTGTTTGTGCCTTGGGCAAGGTTAAAAGTGTGTGTCAGCAAGTCTTCTAAAAAAATTGACTTCAGCAAATATAATGTAACAGAATCAACATAAAACTTAAAAGTGCAGTATGTCCTTTTCCTACACTTCAACTACATATTGTCCCTAATGTGATACATATAAGAAGAAAAATAAGAACATAAAAGAAAAAAAAAATGAAAGAACTCCCCTGTTCTTGTGGCTGGGAAGTGGGACACAGTAGAGCCATTATCTGGTTCAGGTCCGAGGGGTGATTTTTATCGATTGGGGTAGGGACTGTACCATCACTTCAACTTTGTCTGTTAATTGACGGGTTAGCTGCTCGAGGTTATGTAATCATCTGTTGATCATCTGAACATGCATCAGTATGTAGTCCATGAATTGTTGGACGTTGGTAGGTTTTGAGTATGTTGCAACAGGTTCTGTATGTTCTTTTTTCTACTGTAGCTTCTCTTGTTCCTGGGCACTAGTGGTCCTAGAGGGGTGAAACATGGTTCATTGTCTTTAAGTTTCAACAGGCCCATGTTATCCAATGAATATAAATCTAAAGGAGTTTGTGGCAGACAATGTGCAAGTCAATTTCTTCAATATCAAAGTCAATGGTGAAGCGGGCATGCCTAGTGATGACCGAACCTAGGATTAAAGGTCTTTTGAAAGAAATAACATTAAAGAACTGTGATGCAAACTAAAAACCCATGTTCACCCTTCTCTTATGGACCATGCACCATGAAAAGTGCAACTCAGTTTTTGACAAAATGCTTGGTGCATTCTTTTGACCCTAAAAAGAATAAGTAAAAAACCTATGAGTGTATTTCATGCATGGGTCGTGCAGATATAAGTCCTTAGATTTACTAGGGTCATATGTATTAGTTAGGTTGTCGCAAAATTTGTCATACACAGTGATAAGGTTAAAATCATCATAGAAATCATAGTATGGGTGTTCACTCTCCCTTTCAAAAAAACCTAAAGCATCATTAAACTAGGTAATTAAAAAGCGAAAACGTCTACCTAACAAATGGAAGGAAATTAAATTCGATGTGTGAAGATTGAAATTTACGGGCTTATCAAATTGAAAGGTTGTGTAGAATTCCCTAACTAATTCTACGTATGTTGGCACATCAACATCGAAAATAGTTTGCCTAGCTGAAGGCATAGATAAGTTTCATAAAACTGGGCCTAATATTTAGGGTTTCTAAAGTCGGGTCGTGAACACACTTACCAGACACAATCAAACATTTATGGATTTCCTCATACCTTTCTTTTTCTAAATTATCCTAAAAAATTAAATGGCCACGTAGTTTGGATTCAGCAAGTTGGGGAATATGGTTGTCCTTCATGACCTGTGCCCACTTTCGATTTCTATAAGCTTCTGGGCTTTCACTAGTGGGCTCTTCCACTAGAGGCTATTGAGGGTCAGGTTGTTTGGTTACCTAGCTTGGTTCGACTGTTAGAGTGTGGGGTCTTCTGTTTGGAGAGTCAAAGACATCCATTACGGGGCAACGGCATTGTTGACTAGTCTCTTCAAAACTGCTTGCACTGCAAGCAGTAGTGTGTTCCTCTTGTGTGGTTTGTGGTTCGAGTGCTGCTGGTGGCAATGGGGTTTGTGGTGGTGCTTCTTCAGTTGGTTGCTTTCTAGGTCTGATGCTTCTGTATTTTCTAACAGATTCCTTTTGCCTCATTTTTCCTAGTGTTGAGCGGTTTGGAAGTAGGGATTGTTCAAATTTGGATGAAGAAGTGAGGTGTTGAGTTCGGGATCAGGGGGAAAGTTTAGGTTAAGACAAAGAAATCTGCGGTGGTTATGAAGTGGAAGGAGTGGGTTGCATTTCAAAGAAGAGGTGTTAGGGAAAAAAATTTAAAATAAAATGGGCGCTAAACGAGCCTAGGCCAAGGCTTACGCGGATCTTGCAAAAGAGGGTATATGAGCTTTCTTTTTTGAAGTAAGCTTTGGGCAAGGCTTATGCATACATTCGAATTTAGCCCCAGACATAGCAACAACATAAGCCTTAGGCGATGTTTATATGAATTTTTCAAAACTTGTCTCTGTGTTGCATAGTAACATAAACCTTGGGCAAGGCTTAAGTGGTGTCGAAATCGAACCCCCAAATATAGTTGCATCATTAGCTTGGGGCAAGGTTTACGTGAATATTTATAAACTTGACCCCATATGTTACTGGGACTTAAGCTCTTGGGCAAAGTTCCTGCTTATTTCGTAAAAGATAGTGCAAGTGTTAACCTTTGGGCAAGACACATGCTAACCCTTCGGTAAGGCTTAAATTGTCAGTTTAAGCCGTGGGCAAGGCTTATGCAATGTTTTAGCGTGATAAACTAGTGGTTCCACATGCGATTTTTTCTTTAGTGATTTGTAAATGAAGAAAACAAGTTCCAGTTAGAACGATCTAGAATCGAACCATTAACAAAGATAGCTAAAAAAAAGAGAAATTTAAGAAAAATAACAAAAACTCAAATGGGTTGCTTCCCATTAAGCGCCCTTATTTACTGCCTTAGGTTGGATATTGCCTGTTGCCATCAATTTTTGTCTCCAAGGATGCTCAGGGTGAGTTCCTCAATGTGTTGTGCAAAGAGTCCTTCATAGTAGGGCTTAAGCCGGTGCCCATTACTTTGAAAATTTTGTGCATCTCTAGACTCTTAATCTTAACTGCATCGTGAGGGAATATTTTAGTGACAATGAAGGGACCTAACCACCTGGAGCATAACTTTTTGGGGAAAAGCTTTAGACAAGAGTTGTAAACCAGAACCTTCTGACCCATAGAGAATTGTTTCCTACAGATCATCCAATTGTGAAAAGACATTGTTTTTTCCTTATAGATTCTTGAATTTTCATAGGCATCGTTCCTTATTTCCTCTAATTCCTATAGCTACAGATTCCCATGTTTTCCAGTTTCTTCCAAATTTATGTTGCAGGTTTTAATTACCCAATAGGCTTTATGTTCTAGCTCAATAGTAAGATGACAAGCCTTGCCCAAGACTAGACGTTAGGGTGACATCCCAATGGCAAGCCTTGAAGGCTGTTCTGTAAGCCCATAAAACATCATATAGCCACAGGATCCAATCCTTTCTATTAGAATTGACTATTTCCTCTAGTATGGACTTCACCTCCTTATTAGAGACCTGTCTTTGCCCACTAGTTTGTGGATGGTAGGCAGTGGAGGTGCGGTGAGTGACATAATACTTCTTGAAGAGGACTTCCACGATCCGATTGCAAAGATATGTTCCCTGCTTACTTATCATTGCATGAGGCACATCGAACCTGACGAAGATATGAGTTTTGATGAAGTTGACAACAGCCTTGGCATCATTAGTTCTGATGGCCTTAGCTTCCACCCACTTGGAGATGCAATCCACTACAAGCAAAATGTAGGAATTGCCAAAAGAGGATGGGAATGGTCCCACGAAGTCTATCCCCCATACATCAAAGATCTCATAAACTAGGATAGGTGTCAATGGCATATGATCCTTACGACCTAGATTTCCTATCCGCTAGCAATTCTCACATGTTTTGTAGCAGGTGTATAGATCATGAAATAAGGAAGGCCAAAACAACCCACATTCCAACACCTTTCAAGCTATCTATTTAGGGCCAAATGCCTTCTGGAAGCATGAGAGTGATAGAAGTTTAGAATGGAAGGGATTTTTACTTCAGGGACACATCCCTGTATTATTTGATCAGCACAATATTTCCATAAATAAGGATCGTTCGACACATACTATCTAGCTTCTTTCTTGATCTTATCCCTTTGTGCTCTAGATAGTTCACCTGAGAGAGTATTAATAACCAAATAATTGACAAGATCAGCGTACTAGGGTGTTGATTATTGAATTGGGAAAAGATATTCATAAGAGAATTTATCCTTCAATGGTAAGGGCTCCTCATTTAGTGGTAGTTGACTAAGGTGATCAGCAACCAGATTTTTCATACCCTTTTGTCACATATTTCTATATCAAATTCTTATAATAGGAGTATGCATTAGATCATTTTAGTTTTGCTTCTTTCTTTTTTAGTTGATACTTAAAGGCTGCATGGTTCAAAAACACAATGATCTTAGTGCCCAACAAGTAGGAGCAAAATTTTTCTGGGGCAAACATGACTGCCAGTAGCTTCTTCTTAATGGTTGAGTAATTGACTTGAGCACTGTTGAGGGTCCTTGAGGTATAATAGATCATGTGTCGGTCTTTGACTATCCTTTCCCCAAGGACTGCACCTACGACCTGATTACTAACATCACACATGATCTCAAATGGTAATTCCTAGTTCGTGGCTGTATGATAGGTGCTGACACTAGATTCTTCTTAAGCACGTCAAATGCTTCCTTATAGGATACATAAAATTCAAAGGCCATTTCCTTTTGCAACAGCCTACATAGAGGCTGGGTGATTTTGAAGAAGTCTTTGATAAAGCTCTTGTAGAACCGGACATGCCCAAAGAAAGATCAGACTTTTTGCACATTTATGGGGTAAGGTAATGCTTTAATCATATCCACCTTTGTCGTTTCTATGTCTATCCTCTTCAAAGACACCACATGTCCCAAAATTAACCCTTGGTTGAACATGAAATGGCATTTTTCATAGTTCAAGAGTAGGTTGGGTTCAAGGCATTATTTTAACACCTTCGTAATGTTAGTGAGATGTTCATCAAAGGAGTTTCTAAAAAATTTAAAGTCATCCATGAAGATTTCTATTATGCACTTCACAAAATTGAAAAAGATGCTGACCATGCTCCTTTAAAATGTGGCTGAAGTGTTACAAACTCCAAAAGGCATCCTCCTGTAAGCAAAGATGCCAAAGGGGCACGTGAAGGTGGTCTTCTCTTAATCTTCAGGTGACACTGAATATGATAGAAGCTTGATTAACCATCTAGATAGTAATAATGCATTCGACCAGCTAACCTTTCTAACATTTGGTTTATGAAAAAGAGGGAAAAATGGTTCTTTTTGGTGGAAGCATTCAGCTTCTGGTAATCTGTATAGACCCTCCATATGTTTTGTACCCTGGTTGATACCTTTTCACCATCTTGGTTCTCTACTATTGTTATTCTCATCTTCTTTGGTATCATTTGTACTGGACTCACCCATTTGCTATCCGAAATAGGGTAGATGACTCCGACGTCTAGCAGCTTCAAGACCTCCTTCTTTACAACTTCCATCATTAGTGAGTTCAATCACCTCTACACCTATTGTTGGGCTTATTGTCTTCCTCTATCAGTATTTTATGCATGCAAGTAAAAGGTGATATTCCTTTAATGTTAGTGATGGTCCACCCGATTGCCTCCCTATAGTCTTGGAGTACCTTGATTAGTCTTTCTTCTTCTGTTTTGCTCAATTTATTGGAGATTATCACTGGAAGAGTTTCTCTCTCTCCTAGGACCATGTACTTCAGGTGTCTAGGCAGTGGCTTCAGCTCTAATTTAGGTGTCTGCAAAACAAAAGGTGGGAGTTTATATGAGAAATAGGGAGATCAATGTGAGGGGCATTACCTTTTAGCTAAAGTGATTCCAGTTCGAACACAACCTTCTGTAGATTTCTAATAACAAGGCAGTCTTCCTCTAAAGCCCCTAATCTATCAACATTGAAACCATCACATAACACAATATTCAACTCACACTAGGGCATAAATCAAAATACTTTTGATTTAAAGAATCCACGATGTCCACATCATATACATAAGATAAAGTCAATTGGATACTTCATGGCATCATACACATTAAACTTAAACACTCTCCATCAAATTCTATGGTGAGGGTACCATTCTATACGTTTATTTTGGTCTTGGTAGCGTTAAGGAAGGGTCTTCCTAACAGAAGATCTGATGCATTTTGGGATTTATCATCCTTCATATCTAGTATATAGAAATCAGCTGGAAAAATGAGGTTGCCTACCTGGACTAGTACATCTTCTAGGACTCCTTTGGGATAAACAATCGACTTATCGACCAACTGGATGATGATACTAGTCTCCTTTAATGGCCCAGTGTTTAACTTAGAGTAGATGGATAGTAAGATTACATTTATAGAGGCCCTAAATCACATATGGCATTTCTTATGCCAAAGGTACCTATTTTACACGAGATGGCAAACATACCTTGGTCTTTACACTTACGAGGCAATTTTATTAGTATAATGCCTGAGATGTTTTCCCCCACACTTACCTTTTCATTGTAGCTCATTTTTTTTGTTAGTACAGAGCTCCTTCAGGAACTTAGCATATCGAGGCACTTGTTTGATTGCATCAAGCAATGGGATGTTCACCTCAACCATGCAAAAAGTTTCCACAATCTCCTTGGCCTTCCTCTCTTTCTTGGTTTTGGCAAATCATTCTAGGAAGGGTAGACTAGCTGTTAACGATGTTGGCTGGTTAGAGCCTGACTTTATTTGGCAGTTATTGTCCTCAACTGTAACTTCAGGTGCCTTACCCAAGGCTTCTGCCTCTGCCCCCTTTTGTAAGCCCTGCCTAACGCTTACTTGGCGAGGATTTTCTTGCAATTCTCTACCACTTTGTAATGTGACTGCACTTACATTGGGTTTTAGATTTACTTATGTCTGTGAGGATAGTTTACCTTGGGATTCCAGTTTGCTCATGGAGGTTGTTAGTTGGCTCATCAAGGTCTTCAAATTTTGGATGCTAGACCTCATTTCCTATTGAAATTACTGGGTATTAATGGTAAGGGACTTGATTATTTCCTTAAGAGATCGACCATACTTCAGAGGTGGTTGTTGTTGCTGAGATGATCACGATTGGTATTGCTGAAAGATTTGCTTCCTTGACTTGTAGCTAAAGTTTAGGTGATCTCTCCATCTGGGATTGTATGTGTTAGAGAACGGGTTGTATCTCTACTACTACTGGTTATAGAATCCTCCCAATGCATTAACATGCTGCTAATCATCCTCTTAGAGTGTATGACACATATCAGTAGGATCCCCAGCATGCGCACATATTTCATAGACCTTTGCTCTCAAGATATTTCCTGCAACCATGTTTTGAACCAAATGGGTTAGCTAAAAAATTTAAGACACAATGGAGGAAATACTTACCTCATTTACCCTCCTTGAGGTGTCTCGCATGGTCTCGAACTACTGCGAGATGGCTACCATAATTGTTATCAATTCTGTAACTTCTCACAGTGTCTTATTCACTATGGCACCACAGCTGGCAACTAGCATTCTTCTTTTTAAGGAAAGTATCTCTTCATAAAAATAGTGGATAAGGGACTCTTTTAATATGCCGTACTATGGGCAGCTGACCTATAATCACTTAAACCTCTCCCAGTAGTTATGAAGGCTCTTCGAATCCTTTTGTTTGATTTTGCATATCTCCCTCCTTATTCCGGTAGCTCGCCAAGTAGGGAAAAATCTGTCCAAAAAAGACTTCACCATATATATCCAGGTTGTAATCGAGCCGAAAGGCAAGTAAAAGAACCAGTCTTTGGCAACATCATCCAAGGAGAAAGGGAATACCCTCAGTTTGATATGTTCTTTAGACACCCCTTGTGGGTCCATACTTGAACATACTACATGGAACTCCTTAAGGTGTTATGCAGGTTCTCGATCTCCAGGCCCCTAAACTTGGGTAGTAGGTGAATCAGATCAGATTTTAGCTTGGAAGCAACATCTAGATCTGGGCAGGTGATGTAGAGAGGCTACTAGTTTGTGGGTGGCAAGCCAAATCTCTTAAAGTACGTTCTTGTGCCATTTGCTTTGTTTCTTCTACATTGCTTCCTTTAAAACCCGTGCCCTGTTGGCACGCTCTCCTTGGTCTATTTCCTCAAGCCTTTTGTAGTTTTTTTTATCTCTAAATTGTAGAGGAGGGGTTCTCCACAATCAGACTTGGTCATAAAAAGAAAATTTTATCTCTAAAATTTATATGCTAATTACATCTCTATGCCACCAATCCCACCTTGTAATATCTACCCTCGAAATTTGGCCTGAGATTAATTTTAAAAATTAAAATTAATATATAAAAATATAAATTTTAAATTTATAAATTTCTAATTAATGTAAAATTAGGAAAAAAAATATGTTGAGGATGAAATTGAAAACAATTTTGGAAAAAAAAGGTAAAAATTTAGATTCTGAGGGTGTTTTTGAAAGATTAGAGGTCAAAATGTAATTTAAAAAAAATACGACATGTGGGACCACCCAGTCCATAGCCCCGATGAACCAGACCGTGTTGCATGGCAAGGCACGCTAACTCAAAGCCATGCGGGAGGCCACACTGACAATTCGCGTGCCCGAGATTGGATGGCCCTGATTTGTTCTTGCGCGCGTGGATGGTTCGGATTTATTCCCTCGTCAGGCACGATTGGACGGTCGCGATTAAATGCAATGAACGGTCTAGATTCGTTCCCTCTTTAAACGTGATCGTACGGTCCAGATTAAATTGCGGTGAATGGTTAAGATTCATTTTCTCTTTAAACATAATAGGACGGTCGAAATCGAATGCGATGAATGTTCCAAATTCAAGGGAGACGGATATAAATATCTCACTTCACACCAAATTCTAACCCTAACCGCCAGCCTCCCGCAGGAGAAAAAGAACCATTCACTGAAGAAGGGAGCCGATCATCGCCCACTGACGCACCGAAGCCACCTTTAGCGCCAAGAAAGGTAAAAATTCTCTCATTCACTCAAAATTTGATTTTGAACACCTCATTGAAAAATTGGAGCAAAAGAATCAGCGGATGAGCCAGAAACTGCGGGCAAAGCCAGACGGCGCTGCCGTAGGAGAAACCAAAAATCGCCTCCGATGAGTCCCTTCCCGATTCTCATTTTGTACAAATTTTTCACCATTGTATTCACCATTTTTTTTCTATAGTTTGACCGAAGAAATAGCCCAACCACGAAGGTGATCTAGCGGAGCCGTCGCACTAAAAAATTTTACCGCCAGTAAGTTTTTGTTTTTTGATTTCTTTTGGCCAACCGAGGCCCCCTAACGTATTTTCTCACAGGGATGGGTATAAAACTGGCCGAAACTGGCCAAAACTGGCCAAAAACGGCCAATCCGAGGTAAATTATCATCGCGGACGACAGTGCCGTCACTGGAGCACGGTTGTGTCGCCATGCTAGAATCCTGAAATTTGTCAAAAAAGGTTTTTAACACCAAATTTAGATTTTTTGAGATATTTCTAGGTACTTATAGCGTGTTTTAATCTCCGAAGGCTAGGGAACCCGTAGACCACTAGTAGGCGCAGCTGAAAGTTTAGTATTTCGGACACTGATTCAAGTCCTTCACCTTATTCCCTGTTATGGAATTGAAGTTTAATTATAAATAATATAGTATTTTGCGTAATTTAGAAAACTTCGATAATTAATTACATGTTACTAATGGAGCGAAAACTGGTTATTTATTATTGTTTGTCCTGTTTTAACTGATTGTTTGATCTTACAGTTTTAAATGAATTACATTGGAATTGGTAAGATGATTCAGTTGTGTTTCCTTGATGCATGTGTTGCTTGTCTTGTGTGATTTATAATTAAATTGTGAAACTAAAAAATTAAATGTAAACAGAAATTGCTTGATTAAGTGAATGAATGAATGGTAGCCGTACTAGATATTCTGGGAGATGGTGGATGGATCGGGTACATAGGAAACCCTACCGTGAACGTCGCCTCATACCGGAAGAGGTATGGAGGATTGATATTTTGGTGCTCATACCGAACAGGGTACGGGGGCGACCCCTTTCACCCTCATACCGGATGAGGTATTGAGGGATGGTATTTTGGCGCTCATAACGAACGGGGTATGGGGACGGCCAGTTAGTTGACAATGTTCAATAATAGTTCATGCGTAGTGGAGACAACTCTATGGACCCCCATAGATACCGGTAGGCAGAAAAAAAGAGAAAGTTATTATTCTTACTTACTTGAATATGAGATTATCATATTGTTGAGCTATTATCCCTATAGGTCAGTTTTTGAAATCTCACTACGGTAAGTATGCAATAAATGATTTTATTTATGATAAATGAATTTACTTAAATTAAGAGCTCCATTAGTTATTTTTATGATTTTTACCAACTTCATTTTTGTATCGATGAGTAGTGTGATATTCTTACTGGGCTAGTGTAGCTCACCCTTCCATTAACTATTTCATATCAAGAGGACCAAGATCCAGATCCTAATCAACAAGGAGATTTTGAATAGTTCACCACCCCGACTCCCTTCAAAGGCTAGTGAAGGTCGTCATAGGATACCTAATTGTTTACTTTTTATTTATTTCTTGATTTTTTGCTTGTTCTTTTAGAAGGGTCATTCCCGTATCCCTATTGGGTATTCTAAATTATTGTATAAGGAATGTAAACCCTAACTCTATTATTTCGCTTCCATATTCAATTTATAATTTATTTCCTTTTAAGTTCTGAGCCGCTACAGACCAACTTAATATTAATTGATAATTTCCTCTTTTTATATATTTATATGTTTATAAACATCCATTGTAGCGCTCGGGAAATTGAAGAAGAAGAGAAAAAAAAAAAAAAAAAAAAGAAGGAGGCCACGTCAACAGCCACGTCAGCAGACCCAGTCAGCAGTCCCGGCCAACCAGGACCTGCCACGTGGCAGGACCACGTCGATCCAGGACGGGCCACGTTGGCGATCCGCGTATGCGCGATCGGACGACCCAGATCGAACGTGCGATCGGACAGCCCAGATGTAATCGCACGGACGGCCCAGATTCAATCAAAAACGGACGGCCCAGATTAAATCAAAATGGACGGCTGAGATCAAAAGGCAAAAGGGTATAAATAAGACCCCCACACCAGACCCCAAACCCTAGCTGCCTGCCCTCGGCGGAGAAGACGAACCAGAAGTCGGCCGCCGCCACCCGCCGCAGCACCGGAGGGATTTTCGACCGTCGATCGAGGTAAATTTCATACCCTCGACTCGTTTTTCCACGCTGATTTCCCCTGTGGCCAAATCGGAGCCAAAATCCCAGCCAAACGGCCGAAAAACACGGCCGAAGCCCAGCGGCGCCGCCGCGCCCCTCCTCGGTTTTTGCCTCCGATGAGGCCGTTCCCGGCGTCCGTTTAATGCAATTTTTATATCACCGTGATCACCATTCTTTTCTCTACAAGTTGATCGGAGCCGAATCACCAAAACACGAACTTCACCGGAGAGCCGCCGCACCTGAGAGCACCGCCGCCGGTAAGCTTTGGTTTTCCGTAATTTTTTGGCCCCCCGAGGGCCCTAAAGTTGTTTAATCGCAAGGATTGATGCAAGCGTGGCCGAATTCGGCCAGAAACGGCCGAAAACGGCCAAACCGAGGCGAATCGCCACCGCAAGCGGCGGCGCAGTTGCCGGAGCACGGCGGAGCCGCCGTGCCGGAAATGTGATATTGGCCGAAAGGGGCCCTGGGCCTAATTTGAGATTTTTTGGAACACGTGCAGGTACCAGTAGTGCGTTTCAGTTCCCCAGAAAAAATTCAGGGAAAATTAGGGACAGCCTGTAGGCGCACTGTGAAGCCGTGTTCGGACCCCGAAACGTGTAAGGACCCCTCACCCTATTTCCTATCACGGTATTAAAGTTTAATAATGATAAAACGGTATTTCTTGAATCAACGAATGTATGAAATTGCTTAAGGTCGCTAATGGAGCCCGAGTCTAGTGTGTTTGTCGGTTAACTGTTATTTGGCCTATTTTACAATTTTAAATGCAGTATGAGGTTTGATGTTTCTATTTTATAGTTTCATGTGCATATTTTACTGTTTTATTGATTATGAATTGAATGACTGGAATATTGATGCTGTATGTTGTCTGTCTGGCATAAATTACCGTTTTGCTTGTTTGTATGTGGATTGATGATACTGACTGAGGAAAAAGAGAATGAAAGATTATGTAAATGGGTAATTGTATAACGTGGTCAGCCTGACTAGATATCCTGGGAGATGGTGGACGGACCGGGTCCGTAGGGAACCCTACCGAGATTGTGGTCTCCCATACCGGATGGGGTATGGAGATCTTATATGTTTTGGCGCCCATACCGGACGGGGTATGGGGACGGCCCGTTTCACCCTCATACCGGACGGGGTAATGAGGTTTATAGTTTTGGCGCCCATACCGGACGGGGTATGGGGACGGCCCTAGAATCTGATTTCAAGTGTTAAGGGTTAACGGGTAGCGGGACCCCTATGGATCCCCATGGATACTAGTGGGCTGGTAAATGAGGAAAATATGTTGTGTAACGATTGAATTACGAAAGGCTTGATAAGTATTATGTTATACAGTTTATATATGATTTCATGATGATGATGATGTTATTGCCTTCGTATATTGTTTTTATGAATTTCACCGAGGTAAGTGAATGGTAAGGGTTTTATTATTGATAAAAGGATTTGTTGTAAATTATGCTCCATTGGTCTTTTTGTGTTTTCTACCCACCTTTACCTCCGTGACGGTGAGATATCGTGATGTCCTTACTGGGCTAGTGTAGCTCATTCCTTATTTAATCATTTCAGATCAGGAAGACATTGTTCCCGAGCCGGTTCCGCAGGAGGACGACGAAGGGGACGCCTAAAGACTCCATAGTCATATTCTTAGCTTTTACTTTCAAGTTTCTCCTTTAGGTAGTTTGATCTTTTATATTGTGAGCACGTTTTTGGTTTTAGTGTAAGGGATGTTAATCGAATTTTTGACTTCGCTTCCGCATTTGATATTTTTAATATACATTTCATTTTAAATTTCCGGGGCCGTTACAGTTGGTATCAGAGCCAGGTTTCCTCGAACCCATCCCTTACACAATAGTGCCTTAGAGAAATACTCACCGATATATCATTACTCAATCATTCCTTGTGAATGCAGGTACACGGGAATGAGGAGAGGAAGGCCCCCACTAAACCGAGCAGCCCCAGATAATTCACTTCAGGAGGATTTAGATAGACTATTCGAGATGGTGGAGGCTCTCGCAGCTGCCCAGCGAAGGCAAGAGGAGAGAAGGGAGTTACTGGGACCTCCTCCGCTAGCGCAGGTTGAGCCCCCGCTACAGCAGGCTGATCCCGAGCCACCCCGGCAGGAGCCTGTTCCTCCACAGTACCACCCGGTACCACAACCGCAGTACGACCTGGTACCACAGCCACAGTACCAACAGGTGCCGCTACAGCACATTCCAGTGCCCCCACCACATCAGCAGGCGCCACCACAGGGTCCCCCAGTTCACCCTCAGCCGGCCCCAGTCCCTCTACCTCGGGACCCCGCTCCTTCCTTGATCGACCCCGGCTTCATAGAGAGGTACAAAAGACTGAACCCTTCTACTTTTTTAGGGGGATCCTCTTTCGAAGAGGCCCAATACTGGCTGGTAGAGACTGAGAGAGCTTTCGAGACCTTGGGAGTAGTTCTTGAGCAGAGGGCTGCCATTGCCTCCTACATGCTGGTAGGGGAAGTAGTACGCTGGTGGGAGCTCAAGCGGGCCACCCTGCCTGCACCACTTACTTGGGAGCAGTTCCTAGCGGCCTTCCATGCGGAGTATCTCCCTAAACACATCCAACATCTAAAGGAAATGGAATTTGCTCAATTGGTCCAGGAAAATATGACAGTGTCGGAGTATGCCCGTAAGTTCCTGGAGCTAGGCCGACATGCCCCGGAGACATTGTTGGATGAGGGCCGAAAGGCCAGGAAATTCCAGTGGGGTCTCCGCCCGGAGATCAGACAGCACTTACTGGTGATGGAGCTCGAGACATATTCGGCAGTCCTGGCAAAGGCGCAGATCATAGAAAGGAGCTTCGACACCCGCCCTCGACTAGCGGGAAGTTCCCGACCCTCAGCCCCGCTCCACAGGCCAGCACCTACCATGCCTGTCCAACCCAGTAAGAGAATTTAGGGATGAAATAAAAAATTTATCATGTTGATCAAGCACTTTACTAAATCAGAATCTTGATATCTTGTACGGATTTTAATGAAGTTCTCTTATAGAATGGTATTATGACAAAATCAAAAAATAAAATTCAACTTTACCACATACTTTTTTTATGTACACCATATGTGTACATAAAAAATGTGAAACTTCTATAGCTTTAAATTTAAAAAATTAGCTAATTTTTGTTATGTAATCTTTGTTCTTAAATCGCTATTTTAAAATAACAAATTATTAAGTGATTGTGATCCTCTAAGTTTTGTTTCTATAATTTTTTAACAAAAATTTATAGTGTCATACTTGTATGGTCGACAAATTTATTTATATTATGAAGGACTTAACACTTAATTATCTAATTTTAATCAATTATTAAGATAATAATTGTACATACATACATATGTGTAATGTGGTAAACAAATCTGAAGATGGTAGACTTGGTTAAGAGTTATCAAAAAATTGGTCTTCTAAATATAAAAATTACAAAATTAAAAAATATTAACAGAAAATATTCAAAACTATTTCCATCTATCTCAATTTCCTTTATTCATTTTTCCTTTGGAGCTTCATTATTCTAATAACACTAACCATCTTCATCCAGAATTTTGAATTCCCATAAAACTCATCTTTTAAAAATTGAAAAAAATATTGTAAAACTGTATAAATTGTTAGAGGATTTTTTAGATTAAAAAGACTAGAAGGTTGAGTTTTTGCTGCTTATAATTCGAAAAAATATACTACAGCATGATAAATTTTTAACATAATCTGAACAAAATAATTTCATACTTTTTTTAAAAATGGCTAATAAGTTCTTCCGCACAAAAATTCAATTCAAAAGTAAATTTTATTTGAAATTATTCATTTTGTACTATAATGGCAGCCATAAAACTAATAAAATCAATGTCACCAGTATTTTATATAAATTAAGTAAAATATCCAATAAGTATAATAAAATCAAGTCCCAAATAGCCATGCATTTGTTATTTAAGAAATCACATTTTAAATAACATCAATTCTTTATTTACTTTAAATAGTTTATGATTCTTTATTTGAGTTCAAATATTTCATAAGTTTTAGTATAAAATAAGAGTTATATTTTTTATACTCTGCAGAAAATAATCAGCCCTGCACATTTATTCTCTTCTCACATTGTAATTCTTCTTCCATAATTAGTTAGTCCTCTTGATTGATGCAAAGAAGAAGTATCATGAAAAGTTGGTTACCTTCTCTATGTATTTTATATTGTTATCGTTATCGACTTATGATTTTATATTACACTATACTTTGAGTAGTATGTTAAAGGGTGTCTCAAAATTTTCATTAACAATTAAATCATGCTTTTAAGGTTAATTACTAACCAATCTTTATATAATGGTATATAAATACATTATTTAAAGTAGAGATATTGTATTAAAATAACTAATCACATTATTGTAAAGTACAATCGACTTTGTTTTGTAATGTGGCTTTTTACCTTATCTGTGGTTATAAATTATCTCAATAAAATTGGTTTTTTTGACTTTTAAAAAAATAAATGAAGAATAAGTTCTTTAGCACATGGATTAAAATTTAAAAGTTAATTTTAATATAGTTGGCGACCGTAGAATTAATTAAATCAATGTTTTTAATTACTTTATATATATTTAGTTAGAGATCATACAAATATAATAAAATTACGTCTTAAATAGAGAGTGGATTCTTCATTTAAGTTAAAGATTTCAAAAAATGAAACCACCTTCCAAATAACAATAGATTCTTCATTTAAGTTCGAAGATTTTAGAAGTTATAGTATTATAAAATCTACATTTTTCACGACCTATATAAAATACATAACCGTATCTCATTTATCCTTCTATCACAATTCAATTCTTTTTTAATTAAACTTAGTGTTCTTGACTAGAGCAATAAAGACGTACAGTAAAAAGTTAGTTTTCCAAAGCATATATAACCTCTCAAGTTATTTATTAGAGATTAAACTCAAGGGTATGCATTTAATCTCCACTCATTCGAAGAAAGAAAAACAAAAAAAAACTTTTTTTTCCATTCTTCTTAATCTTCAGGTACAAATATAAAATTTAGGCGTTCGATGTTAATATTTTCTAGAGTTTAAATCTCATATCATAAGGTTTAAATGAGGAATCTTTGGAGAAGATTTGTACCAGGAAAATCTTACGGGACCCAAGACCATGTTGATCTCGTTCCCACTTGGTAAGGCTTCAATTGTGCCATCCATACCAAAATCCTTTTCCATTCATTTTATTATAGATGTGTTTTTCTTATACGGTTTCCTTTATGATAAATATATAACTATATGGTTAAAATTAAAATTATTACTGTAGCTGAATGACTTTAAGTTCCTTCACACATATCATTGGGAGCTTCACTAGAGAACAAACTTGATATGTTTGTTCCTTCTCCATACAAGATTAAGTTTAATAAGATATCATGGTACAAGTTTGATGAGCATGAAATTGGGTTGGTGAAATTTTATCTGAGGAAAAGAATCAACTTAGGAGTTTGGTTCTCATAACTCCTAAGTAAAATACTCTTAAAATTTATGTAATGTTGCATATTATTATTGCAAGCTTTTTTATTCTTCGGGAGCATCGAAACAAGCTCGAATATTTGTTTTGTAGCCTTCCAACAGTATTAATCATCTGTTGATTTACATTTTATATATAATTATCCATTTAACATTTTTTTAACATATTAGATTAAATTACTAATGAGATATATTACTTCAATACTATTCATTCCATCACAAGAAAGATTTTTTTTTAAAAGAGTGATAACATGAGATATAACAGAGATAGTTTTTAGTGAAAGTTAAGACTTTATAGTCACTTCAATAAAAGTTGAGAAAATTTCTTCTGCTTGTTTTACCATTTATATAAGATATACTAATTTTTTTGGATGAGACGAACTTTAACCATGTGTCATATTTTACTGGTGGCTTACTACCAATTTAATTAATAATTTTATCTTTTATCTATCAAAAAAAATTTAATGATATCATTTTTTTAGAAACCAAGAATTTTGAGTATTAGAAAAAATATTCAATTCTTTAATAAACTATTTTTTTTTCAGGAAATAATATCTGCATATATTTAAAAGAAAGCCAATAGCATATTGTTTATTACATTTAGAGATTTTAGTAAAATTCTCTTAAATAATAGGATTATTATAAATAAAAAATAAATTTAAGAATACTTCATACTTCTTTTAAATATACTTTATATGTACATACTTTACATATATAAATATGCATACTTAAATAATATATAACATTATTGTCAAAGAATTTTTGAGATAGAAAAAGAATATAAATATATACACACATATATTTATATACATATCTATATCCTCTATTGTCCTTTAGTTATTCTCTCATTAATTCCAAAGAGTTTTCTTTCTCTTCTCCAAAACCCAAATTCGAAGCACAAATTTTCAAGTCTAATCATTACTCATCTTACAACAACAACCAATTTTGATAATAACATCCAATGCATGACCACCAAAGATCTTCTTGCCTAGAGCCTCTGTAGATGTTGCCACTAGCACTATAGGAATTTATGTACTATGCGGTGGAAGATGGCACGTGCATCATTCCAATTGAAAGTGGTGATCAAGCTCAGGCTATTAATCAAAAACATGATCATGTAGCTTTGATTTTATGTATAGTTGACATAAAGTCTGAAAGATGAAACTTCAAATTTGCAGAGTCTTAAGCAAGAGTGATGATTATGGGAGATTAAGGCTATGCATTCTGGATATAATTAATGCAGGTATAGGACTAACAGTCCCTAAATTGGCACTTTTTGCAACCAAAGCAGACACAAGAGGTGCATTCTTTATTTTGGATCTCTTGTACGCCCTTTGCAAATTTTGTAACTTGCCCTTTCTTTTGTTAGCATCACAGTTTATATTTTAGAAACATATATATACACATTACTCGGCGTAATATGTAGTGGATTTACACATGAATTGTGACGGCCCCGGAAATATTAAAATGAAATGAGTATTTAAATATATCAAATGCGGAAGCGAGATCAAAATTTCAGTTAACATCCCTTACACGAAAAACCAAAAACGTACTTAAAATATAAAAGATTAAACTAACTAAGAGAGAAACTCGAAAATAAAACTATGAGTATGACTACAGAGTCTCTAGGCATCCCCTTCGTCGTCCTCCTGCGGAACGGGCTCGGGAACTATGTCTTCCTAATCTGAAATGGTTAAATAAGGAGTGAGCTACACTAGCCCAGTAAGAACATCACGATATCTCACCGTCACGGAGGTAAAGGTGGGTAGAAAAACACAAAAAGACCAATGGAGCATAATTTACAATAAACTCGTTTATTAACATGAAAACCTTTACCATCCACTTACCTCGGTGGAATTTATGAAAACAATATAAGAAAAATAATAACATTATCATAATCATGGAATAATATAAGCTGTAAAACATAACACTTATCACGCCTCTTATAATTCAATCATTGTACAACATATCTTTTTCTCATTTACCAGCCTACTAGTATCCGTGGGGGTCCATAGGGGTTCCGCTACCCGTTAACCTTTAACATTCATAATCAGTTTCCAGGGCCGTCCCCATACCCCGTCCGGTATGGGCGCCAAAACCATGAACCTCAATACCCCGTCCGGTATGAGGGTGAAACGGGCCGTCCCCATACCCCGTCCGGTATGGGCGCCAAAACCATAAACCTCAATACCCCGTCCGGTATGAGGGTGAAACGGGCCGTCCCCATACCCCGTCCGATATGGGTGCCAAAACCATAAGATCTCCATACCCCGTCCGGCATGTGAGACCACAATCCCGGTAGGGTTCCCTACGGACCTGGTCCGTCCACCATCTCCCAGGATATCTAGTTAGGCTGACCCTCATAATACAATTATCAGTCTACACAATCTTTCATTTTCCTTTTCCTCAGTCAGCATCATCAATTCACATACAAACAAGCAAAACAGTAATTCATGCCGAACAGACAACATACAGTATCAGTTTTTCAGTCATTCAACCCATGATTAATAAAAACGTAGTATTTGCACACAAATCTGTAAAATGAACACATCAAACCTCATTTTGCATTTAAAGCTGTAAACAGGCTAAATAACAGTAAATCACCAATCACACTAGACTCGGGCTCCATTAGCCACCTTAAGCAATTTCACACATTCGTTAATTCAAGAAATACCGTTTTATCATTTTGAACTTTAATACCGTGATAGGAAATAGGGTGAGGGGTCCTTACTTGTTTTCGGGATCCGAATACGATTCACAGTGCGCCTGCAGGCCGTCCCTAATTTTCCCTGAATTTTTCCCGGGGAACTGAAACACACTAACAGTACCTGCACGTGTTCCAAAAAAAATCCAAATTAGGCCCAGGGCCCCTTTCGGACCAAATCGCAACTCCGGCACGGCGGCTCCGCCGTGCTCCGGCGACGGCGCCGCCGCTGGCGGCGGCGAGTCGCCTCGGGTTGGCTGTTTTCGGCCGTTTTCGGCCGAATTCGGCCACACTCGCATTGGTCCTTGTCAGAAAACAACCCTAGGGCCCTCGGGGGGCCAAAAATCACGAAAAAGCGGAGCTTACCGGCGGCAGCGCTCTCGGGTACGGCGGCTCTCCGGCGAGGTTCGTGTTTTGGTGATTCGGCTTCGGTCAACCTGTAGAGAAAAGAATGGTGATCACGGTGATATAAAAATTGCATCGAACGGAGGCCGGGAAGGACCTCGTCGGAGGCAAAAACTGAGAGGGGCGCGGCGGCGCCGCTGGGTTTCGGCCGCGTATTCCGGCCGTTTGGCCGGGATTTCGGCCTCAATTTGGCCATAGGAGGAATCAGCAGAGAAAAACGAGTCGGGGGTATGAAATTTACCTCGATCGGCGGTCGGAAATTTCCCCGGTGCGGCGGCGAGTGGCGGCGGTCGGCCTCTGGTTCGTCTTCTCCGGCGAGCGGCGGGCGGCTAGGGTTTGTGGTCTGGTGTGGGGGTTCTATTTATAACCCCTTGCCTTTTGATCACAACCGTTCATTTCGTTTTAATCTGAGCCGTTCATTTTTGATTGAATCTGGGCCGTCCGTGCGATTGATCTGGGCCGTCGGATCGTGCCCACGCGGATCGCCAACGTGGCTCCTTTCGGAGTGACGCGGTCTTGCCACGTGGCAGGCCCCGGTTGGCCGGGACTGCTGACCGGGCCTGCTGATGTGGCTGCTGACGTGGCTACATGAATATATACATATACAACCAAAATAATGATAAAGATCTACCTCTCATAAGGCCAATAAGGGCACCTATAACTTTCATTAGCCGAATCATCATGATAGAGTCTATAATCCCTAATAGTGCGGAGGAGGAAGAGTCGGTCCTTTTTATACCTTGTGCAAGTAATGAACTCGCCTCGATGGAACTACTACTTTCCACTAATGAGCCTTATTATGTTGTTTAGGTTTACAAAAAGCTTATAGTATTTGATTTTTTAATTCTATATAAATAGGAGATCTTATAGGTATTCCTTCTGCCCATAAAAGTCATGAGACAAATGAAAAATTGAATATTTTTCACTTCTATACAAATAGGAGATCTTATACGTATTCCTTCTACCTATAAAAGTCGTGTGACAAATGATAAATAATCAAACAAGTAAACTATGTCACAATGTTAAATAAGTAATCAATATTTTAATAGCAGTTTATTTTATCACAAGACTTAATATTTTGGAATAGTACACATTGAATTACTAATTGCATAATTTATATAGTTTTATAATTGTTATGTATTTTTTATTTTTAAATCACTAATTTGAAATAAAAAATTATTAAGTGAATGTGATCCTCTAAGTTTTGTTTCTATAATTTTTTAACAAAAAGTTATGGTTACTTGTATAATCGACAAATTTATTTATATTTTTAAGCACCTAACACTTAATTATCTAATTTTAATAAGGTAATTTCAAAAAATGAAATCACTTTCCAAATAGCCATATATTTTTTTCTTAAATTCAAAGATTTTTAAAGTTATAGTATAATAAAATCTACATTTTTCACAGCCCATATAAAAGACTCAAATGTATGTCATTTATCCTCCCATCACAATTCAATTATTTTTTAATTAAACTCAGTATTCTTGACTGATGAAACAAAGAGGTATAGTGAAAAGTTGGTTTTCGAAAGCTTACATAACCTCTCAAGTTATTTATTATAGATTAAGCTCAAAGGTATGTAGTTAACCTCCATGCATTCAAAGAAAGAAAAAAAAAAGTTTTTTTCTATTTTTCTTAATCTTCAAGCGTAAATATAAAATCTAGATAATATTTGTTAGTATTTTCTATGGTCTAAAACTCTAGTCATAAGGTTTAAAGGAGGAAACTTTGGAGAAGATCTGTACAAGCAAAATCTTACGGGTCCTAAGACCATGTTGCACTCGTTTCCACTCAGTAAGGCTTCCTTGTGCCGTCCATACCAACATCCTTTTCCATTGTAGAAGTGTTTTTCTTTGATGATTTTCTTTATGATAAATTACTAACTATATGGATAAAATTAAAATTATTACTGCAGCTAAATGGCTTCAATTTCTTTCACACATCTCACTAGGAGCTTCACTAGAAGAACATACTTGATATGTTTGTTCCTGAGCCATACAAGATTCAGTTTAACAACATATCAGGTTACAAGTTTGATGAGCATGAAATAGAGTTGGTGAAGTTTTATATGAGGAAAAAAATCAACTTGGGCATTTGGTTCTTATAACTTCTAAGAAAAATGCTCTTAAAATCTATCGTAATGTTGCATATTATTATTGCAAGCTTTTCTATTCCTCGAGAGCATTGGGACGAGCTCGAATATCTGTTTATGAGCCTTCCAACAATACTAATCATTTTTTGATTTAAATTTGACATATAATTGTCCATTTACTATTTTTTTTAGTGAACTATGATAAATGAATCCAATATGGTTAGTTTAAGCATATTAGATTGAATTACTAATGAGATATATTACTTCAATATCAGTCGTTCTATTCAAAGAAAGATTTTTTAAAGAGTGATAGGATATTATATAACAGAGATAGTTTTTAATGATAGTTAAGACTTTACAGTCACTTCAATAGAACTTTGAAAAAATTTCTTCAGTTTGTTTTACAATTTGTATAGGATATACTAATTTCTTAGGCTAAAATGCGATTTGACAATGTACCATTCTTTGATGGTTGCTTAGTATCAATCTATTTAATAATTTTATCTTTTATCTCTAAAATTTTTTTATTAATCTCATTTTTCTAGAAACTAAGAATTTTTAGTATTAAGAAAAATATCAATTCTTTAATAAACTATTATTTTTCAGAAAATAATATTTTCATATATTTAAAAGAAAGCCAATAGCATATCACTAGTTTCTACTAAATCAAATTCTTTATTTTATTTAACAATTTTAGTAAAATTCTCTTAAATAATAGAATTATGATAAATTAAAAAATAAATTCAAGGATACCTCACACTTTTTTGCATATACTTTATATGCACATATTTTACAAATATAAATATGCCTACTTAAATAATATGTAGCATTATTGTTAAAGAATTTTTAAGAGAGAAAAAAAATACAAATATACATATATGTATATCCTCTTTTGTTCTTTAGTTCTTCTCTCATTAATTCCAAAGAATTTCTTTCTCTTCTCTAAAACATAAGTTCCAAACAAAAATTTTCTAGTCTAATCATCACCTATTGTACAACAACAAACACTTTTGATAAGAGCATCCAATGCATGGCCACCATAGAACCTGAATAAACAATGACTAGTTAAAGAGCCTTGTTGTCCACCACCTCGATGCCCAGAGCTGTTGCAGATGCTGCCGCCATCATTGTAGGGATTTACATACTATGGAGTGAAAGATGGCACGTGCATCCAGATTCTAATCAAAAGAGGTGATCAAGCTCGAGTCATTAACCAAAAAACATGATCATGCAATCTGGATTTCATGTATAGTTGACATAAAGTTTGAAAGATGAAGCTTTCAATCTATATAATCATTAAGCAAGAGTGATGATTAGGGGAGATTAGAGGTGTGCATTCTGCATATAACAAATGTAGGTGCGGCATTAACAGTCCCTAAAACAACACTTTACATAGCTAAAGTAGACACAAAAGGTGCATTCTGCATTTTGGATCTCTTATACACCCTCTGCAAATTTTATAGCTTGTCCTTTCTTCATCAGCATCATAGTTTATCTTCTAAAACATATATATACACATTACTCAACGTAACATGTAGTGGATTTACACATGAATATATGCATATACAACTAAAATAATGATAAGATTTACCTCTCCTAATGCTAGTCAGGGCACCTTGACCTTTTATTAGCCAAAGCATCATGGTAGAGCCTGTAATCTTTAGTAGTATGAAGGCAGAATCATCATTCCTTTTTTCACCTTGTACAGGTAATGACCTCACCCTGATGGAATTGCTGTTTTCCACCTATGAGCTTTGATCTATTGTTTAGATTTACAGTAAGTTTGTTGTATTTGATTTTGTACTTCTATACAAATAGAGGATCTTGTAGGTATTCCTTCTGCCCATAAAAGTCATGGGAAAAATGAAAAATTGAATGATTCTTTTACTTCTATACAAATAGGAGATCTTATATGTATTCTTTGTACTTGTAAAAGTTATTAGACAAATGACAGATACTCAAACAAGCATACTAAGTCACAGTGTCATAAAAGTAATAAGTATCTTAATAATAGTTTATTTTATCAAAAGACTTAACATTTTGGAATAGTACACATTGAATTGATAATTACAACTTTATGCCACCAATCCCACTTAGTATTAATTAATAATTCCATCTTATATATATTTATATATATTCACCAATTTATACATAACATAAGTAAAAAATTGAGGCTAAAACTTAGTTTTAAGAGTAAAAATTGAGGTGAAAATAAAGAGATAACATAATGTGAGGGAAAAAAATGTTGATTGTGAGCTAAGAGAAAGAGAAAACAAATTGATTACTTGAATAGAAAAGCTTCCAAGGAGGATGAAGTTTTCATTTTTTAGCTTTAATAGACCATATGGAGGAATAATTTTTTTATATATAATTATCGTTTAAAATTTTATATGAGATCAATAATAATTTAGAGCTAACTCAAAAAACTTACAAATGTATCACATTAATTAAACTTACAAGATCAGTAGTAATAAGTTAAGTTAATATTACAAAGTAAAGTTTGTACGAGTATACAATCATTTAAAAGGCTCACAAGGTGCTAAATATTGTGACTATATAAACCTTTAGTTTTCAGTTTAAAATGTTATTGTTATCGACTTATATGTTTTATATTACACTATGTAGGATGTTTAAAGGTATTTCAAAAATTTCATTAAGAATTAGATCATGTCTCTAATATTAAATTTTAACCGATTTTTATATATTGCTATATAAATATATGATTTAACTAAAATATTGCATTAAAATAACTAATGATATTATTGTAAAGTATAAAATTTTTTTCGAACGAAACAAACAAATATATCACATTAATTAATAAAAACCATGCAATCATTGAAAGAAACAAAGAGAATTTTGAGATGAAATAAAAATTTAGCATGTTGATCAAGTATTCATACTTAACAAAAAAAGGATTAATGATCACATTTTTCATGAAGGCAAGACTTTTGAATAAAATTGAGAGCATTCCCATTTTCTTTGGATGATGCAACTAAAGATTAGTTGTTTTATTTAACTCCTGGTTTGATCACTATTTGGACTAATATGGTAAAAAAAAAAATTTAGATAGATTTTTTCCCCTCCAAAGCTACTGGAATAAGGATAGAAATATGTGAAATAAAATAAAGAGAGTCGAAGAGCCTCCATGATTATTGGGAAAGATTCAAGCTATTGTGTGTGAGTTTTCCACAAGATAACATCTTAGAACAATTTCTCATTCACTATCTTTATGAAGGACTACTGCCCACAGAAAGAAAAATGTTAAATGCAGCATGTGGTGGTGTCATAGTGAACAAAACTCCTCGAGAAATTAGAGATTTGACAGTAGTCATGGCTACCACCTCACAGCAATTCAGAGTAGCACGAGACAGCCCAAAGAGGGTGAATAGCAAGTTAATGCAATTAAAAGATTCTCCAGCCAGGCGCAAGGGAGATATGACCAATTTTCCAACACTTATGACCTCGGATGGAGGGATCATCCTAACTTTGGCTATGGTGCAAGGTAACAAAATTTCCAACAATATCAACCAAGACCGCCTCTACAACAACAACAAGCACCTCCAAAACAAGGTGTCTCTTGAAGAAATTGTTAAATCACTTACTATTAACACCCAAAAATTTCAACAAGAAATAAGAGCAAGCTTTTAAAATTTAAAGACCCAAGTGAACCAATTAACATCATCTATGAGTAGGCTAGAATCCCAAAGTAAATTACCGTCTCAAACTGAGGTTAATATAAGGCAAAATGTAACTGTTATCACATTGAGAAATGGTAAGGAATTGCTGGAAAATTCTAGCCTTGGGCAAGGCTTATGGAAAGACACAAAATCAGAAGCTGCAGTTGATGGCAAGACATATGGAATAAAGTCGGACTCCAACTGATTAGTATCATTCATAATACCTCCACCATTTCCACAAAGATTTGCACAATTAAGGAAAGAAGGAAAAGACAAGGAGATCCTAGAAACTTTCACAAAGTTAAGGTAAAACGTTCTTCACTTAATATAATTAAGCAGGTACCTCAATATACCAAGTTTTCAAAAGAGTTTTGCACCAACAAGAAAAAGTTGAGTTGCAATGAAAGGGTAAATATTGGGGAATTTGTTTCAACTATAATTTAGAGGAAACTACCCCCAAAATGCAAGGACTAAGTTATGTTTTCTATTTCTAGCAAGATTGACACTTTATAAATAAAGAAACCCATGTGTGATTTAGGATCATCAATAAATGTCATGCATTTGTCCATTAAAAGAAACAAGTGTTATACTTCAGCTAGCTGATATATCAGTAGTTTATCATGAAGGAGTTCTAGAGGATGTGCTCGTCAAAGTTGATAGTGTCATTTTTTCTACAAATTTTTATGTGTTAGACATGAAAGATGATAAATTATCTAATACTTATGATATTTTACTAGGAAGACCTTTCTTTAGTACGGCCAAAATGAAGATAGATGTGCAGGATGATACACTCACTATTGAATTTGATGGAGAAATTTTAAAATTTAATGTTTATAATGATATGAAGTATCCTAGCGATGTGTCTTGTGCGTATGATGTTGATACTGTAGATACATTGAGTCAAAAATATTGATTCAAGCCATGATGATAAGTTGAACATTATGTTTCCTAATTATTTTGATGTGGACAGCTTAAAAAATTTAGAAGAGGATCTTGTTACTAAGAAGAATTCACAAGATATGGTCGAATTGGAGGCATTTAAACCTTAAAGGAGCAATGCACCGTGTGTTGACCTTTCTATTTCTGACACAGAATATCTACCTTCTATTTTGTAGGCACTAAAACTAGAGCTCAAACCG
Source organism: Carica papaya (assembly GCF_054855325.1). Taxonomy (NCBI): domain Eukaryota; kingdom Viridiplantae; phylum Streptophyta; class Magnoliopsida; order Brassicales; family Caricaceae; genus Carica; species Carica papaya. The sequence goes on from NC_142317.1 coordinate 20,017,526, forward strand.
CTGCCTGAACATTTGAAATATGTGTTCTTGGTAGGATAGAAGACCCTTCTAGTGATAAGTTTTAATGAGCTAAGCAGGCTATATGAAGGCAAACTAATTTGAGTGCATAAAAATTAACAGTACATTAAACAAAGGCACTTGATGGGAGGTAACTCATCCATTTTTCTTCATTCTTTTTCAATTTTCATTTTTTGTATTAGTGATTTCAATTTATTTACAACATTTTTTTCTAATTTAACATGAGTTCTATTGTGATTAGAATGCAGGGATGGGAAATTTAAGTGCTGGAGTCGAAAAAAAGGACATACTTTGGAACTGCCGAACAAGCCTTGCCTAAGACTTGTGTCAGGCCCATGAGACACAATCGAGTGCTCAGGAGACAAAGCCATGTGACATGCCTCATCCACACGACACGACCGTGTGTTACCACCAAAGCGTTTCTATGAGGGAAACACGATCGTGTGCTTGCCCAACACGGTTGTGTGCTTGCCCAACATGGTCTTGTATCAATTACATATATATTTATATGTATCCATTTATACATAATGTGAGGAAAAAATTGACGTCAAAATGAAATGACAACATAATGTGAGAAAAAAAAAAAGTTTACTATAAGCTAAGAGGAAGAGAGAACAAATTGACTACTTGAAAAGGAAACTTCTAAGGAGGATGAATTTCTCATTTTTAAGTTCTAATAGACCATGTGGTGGAATAATTTTTTATGTATAATTACCTTTTAAAATTTCGTACAAGGTTAGTAATAAGTTAAAGCTAACTCAAAAAACTTACAAATGTATCACATTAATTAAACTTATAAGATCAGTAATAAGTTAAGTTAATATTAAAAAGTAAAGTTTGTACAAGTATACAATCATTTAAAAGGCTCACAAGGTGCTAAATGTTGTTAGCATATAAATCTTTAGTATACAGTTTAAAATGGTACCATTATCGACTTATATTTTTTTTTTACTACACTAAGAAGAATGTTAAAAGGTATTTTAGAAATTTTATTAATGATTAGATCGTATTTTCGATGTTAAATTTTAACCAATTTTTTATATATTGGTATATGAATATATGATTTAAACTAAAATCTTGTATTAAAATAAATAATCACATTATTATAAAATATAGTAAATTTTTCAAAAGAAACAAACAAATATATCATATTCATTAATAAAAACTACGCAATCAATGAAATGAAACAATGAGAATTTAGGGATGAAATAAAAAATTTAGTATGTTGATCAAGCATTCATACTCAACAAAAAAAAAGAATTAATGATGACATTTTTCATGGAATGAAGACTTCTGAATATTAGGAAAATATCTAATTGTTTAATAAATTATTTTTCTTAAAAAATAACAAATGTATTTTAAGACCAAAAAAAAAAATCCAGTTGCATAAAAAAGATTTCTACCAAGTTAAAATCTTGACATCTTGTAAGAGTTTTGATGAGATTCTCTTGTAAGTGATATTATGACAAACTAAAAAAACAAATTTAACTTTAGCACACACTTTTTTTATATACACCATATGTGTACATAAAAAATGTGAAACATCCGTAACTTTGAATTTAAAAAATTAGCTAATTCTTGTTACGTATTTTTTCTTCTTAAATCACTAATTTGAAATAATTTTTTCCTCTAAGTTTTGTTTTTATATTTTATTAAAAAAAATTTATGATGTCACACTTGTATGGTCGATAAAGTTATTTATATTTTGAAGCACTTAACACTAAATTATATAATTTTAATCAATTATCAAGGTAATAACTGTACATACATATGTTTATAAAGTTTAGTAAAAAAATGTGATGAGGGGTAGAGTTAGTTAACTGTTATCATTAAATTAGTCTTCTAAATAAAAAATTACGAAATTAAAAAATAGTTAACAGAAAATATTCAAAGCTATTTCATCTATCTCATTTTCCTTCCTTTACTTTTTCTTTTGAGATTTATTGTTCCAATAGCACTCACTATCTTCATCTAGAATTCCCAATTCTCATAAAACTCATCTTCTAAAAATTTAAAAAATATTGTAAAACTATATAAATTATTAGATGATTTTTTAGATTAAAAAGATCAGAAGGTTGAGTTTTTTTGCTTATAATTGAAAAAATATATATATTGCAGGATGATAAACTTTTAACATCTCTCAACAAAATTGTTTCTTACTTTTCAAAGTAAATGGCTAATAAGTTCTTCCACACAAAGATTAAATTCAAAAGTAAATTTCATTTAAATGACTCATTTTGTACTATAATAGCAGTCATAGAACTAATGAAATCAATGTTCATAAGCATTTTATATGAACTAAGTAAAATATCCAATAAGTATAAGAAAATCACGTCCCAAATAGTTATGAATCTTTATTTAAGAAATTATATTTTAAATAGCCACATTTCTTCGTTTACTTTAAATAGTTTATGATTCTATATTTGAGTTCAAAGATTTCATAATTATAGTATAAAATAAGATTTATGTTTTTTACATCCTACACAAAATAATCAACGCTACACATTTATTCTCTTCTCACATTATAATTGTTCTTTAATAATTAGTTAATCCTCTTGATTGATGCAAAGAAGAAGTATCGTAAAAAGTTGGTTACCTTCTCTATGTATTTTATATTATTATCATTATCGACATATCTTTTTATATTACACTACTTTGAGAAGGATGTTAAAGGGTATTTCAAAATTTTCATTAGTAATTAGATCATGTTTCTAAGGTTAATTACTAACCAATCTTTATATATTGATATATAAATATATGATTTAAAATAGAGATATTATATAAAATAACTAATCACATTATTGTAAAGTACAGTTAACATTTTTGTGTAACATTGCTTTTTACCTTATGTGTGGTTGTAAACTTCTATCATTATCTCAATAGAGTTACTTGTTTTAACTTTTAGAAAAATAAATGATGAATAAATTCTTTACCGCATTGATTAAAATTTAAATGTTAATTTTAATATGGTTGGTGGCCATAGAATTAATCAAATCAATATTTTCAAGTACTTTATATATATATTAAGTAAGATATCACATAAATATAACAAAATTTCATCTCAAATAGCGATAGATTCTTAATTTAAGTTCAAGATCTCAAAAAATGAAACAACTTTCCAAATAGCCATAGATTCTTCATTTAATTTCAAAGATTTTATAACTTATAGTATAATAAAATCTACATTTTTTACAGCATATATAAAATACTCAACCTGTAACGGCCTCGGAAATTTAAATGAAATATATATATTAAAAATCTCAATTGCGGAAGCGTAATAAAAATTTTGATTAACATCCTTACACAATAACCAAAACGTACTCAAAACATGAAGGAACAAACTAACTAAAAGAGATATTCGAAATAAAAACTATAAATATAACTATAAAGTCTTTAGGCGTCCCCTTCGCCGTCTTCATGCGGAACGGGCTCAGGAACAACGTCTTCCTGATCTGAAATGGTTAAATAAGGGATGAGCTACACCAGCCCATTAAAGACATCATACTATCTCACCACCACGGAAGTAAAAGTGGGTAGAAAACAAAAATGACCAATGGAGCATAATTTATAACGAACTCGTTTATTAACATAAAAACTTTTACTGTCCACTTACCTCGGTGAGATCCATGAAAACAACATATGAAAACAATAACCTTATAATATCATGAAATCATACACACTTTATAACATAACACATATCATGCCTTTACATTTCAATCATCAAAAAACAGATTTTCTCTTTTACCAGCCTACTAGTATCCCTGGTGATCCAGGGCCGTCCCATACCCCGTCCGGTATGGGTGCCAAAACCATGAACCTCAATACCCCGTCCGGTATGAGGGTGAAACGGGCAGTCCCCGTCCCCATCCCTATCCGGTATGGGCGCCAAAACACATGAGGTCTCCATACCCCGTCCGGTATGAGAGACCACGTTCCCGGTAGGGTTTCCTACGGACCTAGTTCGTCCACCATCTCCCAGGATATCTAGTCAGGCTGTGCACATTTTTCACTTATCAATTCACATAACCTTTTTGCCTTTTTCCTTAATCTCAATCATCCAATCATACGCAACATGTAAAATAGTAATTGACACCAAATAAGACAATACAGTACCGGGTTCACCATAATACAAACCATAATAAAAGAAACCATAGTTCATGCATACGAGACCATAACATAATTACATCAAACATTATGCTGCATTTAATATTGAAAATTAGACCAAACAATAACAGACCAACACTGTATCAAACTCGGGCTCCATTGGCAACTTTAATCAATTATACATCTATAAAGTCACAAAGTACAATTTAATTATTTATTTAGCTTTAATACCGTGATAGGAAATAGGGTAAGGGGTCCTTACTTGTTTCGGGGTTTGAATTCGACTCTACAGTGTGCCTACAGGCTGTCCCTAATTTTCCTGAATTTTTTCTGGAAAACTGAAACGCACTACCGGTACCTGCACATGTCCCAAAAAATCCCAAATCAGACCTAGGGCCCCTTTCGGCCAATATCAAAATTCCGGCACGACGGCTCCGCCGTGCTCCGGCGATGGCGCTGCCACTTGCGGCGGCGATTCGCCTTGGGTTGGCCATTTTCGGCCATTTTCGGTCGAATTCGGCCACACTTGCATTGGTCCTTGCGATAAAACAACCCTAGGGCCCTCAGTGGGCCAAAAAATACAAAAAACTGAAACTTACAGGCGACGGTGCTCTCGGGTGCGGTGGCTCCTCCAGCGTGGGTCGCGTTTTGATGTTTGGCTCTGATAAACCTGTAGAGAAAAGAACGATGATCACAGTGGTATAAAATTTGCATCGAACGGAGGTCGGGAAGGGCCTCATTGGAGGCAAAAACAGAGGGGGGGCGCGGTGGCGTCGCTGGACTTCGGTTGGTTTTTTCAGCCGTTTGGCCGGTGGTTTGGCTCCGGTTTGGCCATAGGCGGACTCAGCATCGAAAAACAAGCCAGGAGGAGAAAATTTACTTCCCCGGAAGGGCGGCGGGTGGCGGCGGCCGGCTCCTCTGACGTCTGGTTCTTCTTCTCCGGTGAGGCACTGGCGGCTAGGGTTTTGTGGTCAGGTGTGGGTGGGGTTATTTATACCTTTTGCCTTTTAATCTCAACCGTCCATCAAGATTAAATATGGACCGTTCGATCACAATTTAATTGGGATTAAATCTAGGCCGTCCATCGCGATGCAATATGGGACGTCCGTACGCGTGAATTTGGGCTATCCGTGCGCATGTTTGATCTGGGCTGTCCGTGCGCGCGGGAACGGATCTGGGCCGTCCGATCGCGCGCTCGCGGATCGCCCACGTGGTCCATCCCCTGGTCAGCGTTTCCTTGCCACGAGGCGTGTCCTGGTTGGCCGGGGCTGCTGACCAAGCCGCTGACTGGCTGCTGACGTGGCACAACTTTTCTAAATTACGTTTTGACCCCCGATTTTCGATTTTCTTTTCGAAAACACCCCCAGAATCTAAATTTTCACCCCTTTTTCCCAAAATCAATTTCAATTAAATCCAAATAATATTTTTACCCAATTTTATCATTATTATTATTTTTATTTTCATTAAATTAAATTAAATTAAATCAAATTAAATTAATTAAAAATTTAAAAAATTCAAATACAAAAAAAGGGAAAATAAAATAATAATAATAATAAGAGTAAGATTAAAATACTTGGGTGTTACACAACCGTATGTCATTAATCTCTCATCACAATTCAATATTTCTTTAATTAAACTCAGTCTTCTTGACCAATGGAACAAAGAAGTATAGTGAAAAGTTAGTTTTCCAAAGCCTACTTTATCTCTCAAGTTATTTATTATAAATTAAGCTCAAAGGTATGAACTTAACCTCCATTCATTCAAAGGAAGAAAAAAAGATCAAGTTTCTTTCCATTTTTCTTATGCAAAATATAAAATCTAAATGTTCGATGTTAATATTTTCTATAGTCTAAATCTCAGGTCATAAGGTTTAAAGGAGGAAACTTTGGAGAAGATCAATACCAGCAAAATCTTACAGGTACCAAGACCATGTGGTGGAATAATTTTTTTATTGTATAAATACCTTTTAAATTTTCATACAAGTTCAGTAATAAGTTAAAGCTAACTCATAAAACTTTAGAATATTTTTTATATTACACTAGGTAGGATGTTAAAAGATATTTTATAATTTTCATTAGCAATTAGATCATGTTTTCGATATTATATTTTAACTAATTTTTATATATTGGTATATAAATATATGATTTAAACTAAAATATTACATTAAAATAACGAATCACATTATTGTAAAGTATAGTAAATTTTTCAAAAGAAATAAACAAATGTATCACATTAACTAATAAAAACAATACAATCTATGGAAGAAACAATGAGAACTTAGGGATGAAATAAAAAAATTTAACATATTAATCAAGCACTCATACTTAACAAAAAAATGAATTAGTGATCACATGTTTTATGAAGCAAAGACTTTAGAATATTAGGAAAAATATCTAATTTTTTAATAAACTATTGTTTTTTAGAAAATAACAAACGCATTTGAAGACAAAAAAAAAATTCAGTTGCATATCACAAATTTCTACCAGATAAGAATCTTGATATCTTGTAAGGATTTTGATGAAGTTCTCTTGTATAATAGTATTATGAAAAAATCAAAAAAATAATTTCAACTTTACCACACACTTGTTTTTACCATATGTGTACATGAAAAATGTGAAACATTTATACCTTTAAATTTAAAAAATTAGTCATTTTTTATTACATATTTTTTATTCTTAAATCACTAATTTAACTTTACATACATATTTATGTACAGTATAGTAAAGAAATGTGAAGATGGGACAGTTGGTTAACCGTTATCTTTAAATTAGTCTTCTAAAGATAAAAATTACGAAATTAAAAAATAGTTAGCAGAAAATATTCAAAGATATTTCCATCTATCTCATTTTCCTTCCTTCACTTTTTCTTTTGAGATTCATTGTTCCAATAGCACTCACCATCTTCATCCAAAATTCTAAATTTCCATAAAACTCATCTTCTAAAAATTGAAAAAAACATTGTAAAACTATATAAAATTTTAACATTATCTCAATAAAATTGTTTCCTACTTTTCAAAGTAAATGACTAATAAGCTCATCCGCACAAAGATTAAATTTAAAAGTAAATTGTATTTGAAGTAACTCATTTTGTACCATAATAGCAGCCATAGAATTAATAAAATCAATGTTCATAAGAATTTTATATAAATTAAGTGCAATATTTAATAAGTATAATAATATCAAGTCCTAAATAGCCATGGATTATTTATTTAAGAAATAATATTTTAAATAGCCACAATTCTTTTTTTACTTGAAATACTTTATGATTCTTTTTGAGTTCAAATATTTCATAAGTTATTGTATAAAATATTACTTTTTTTACAGCTTGCACAAAATAATCAACCTTACATATTTATTCTCTTCTCACATTGTAATTATTCTTTAATAATTAGTTAATCCCCTTGATTGATGTAAAGAAGAAATATCATGAAAAGTTAGTTACCTTCTCTATATATTTTACATTGTTATCTTTATAAACTTATGATTTTATATTACAATATACTTTGAGTAAGATGTTAAAGGGTATTTTGAAATTTTTATTAACAATTAGATCATGTTTTTAAGGTTAATTACTAACCAATCTTTATATATTGGTATATAAATACATGATTTAAAGTAGAGATATTGCATTAGAATAAGTAATAACATTATCGTAAAGAACAGTCGACGTTTTTGTGTAATGTGACTTTTTACCTATGCATGGTGGAAAACTTCTATCATTATTTTAATAAAATTACTTTTTTTAACTTCTAAAAAAATAAATGACGACTAAGTTATTTAGCGCATATATAAAAATTCAAAAGTTAATTTTAATACAGTTAGCGATCATAAAGTTAATTAAATTAATATTTTTAATTATTTCATATATATTAAGTTAGATATCACATAAATATAATAAAAGTACGTCCCAAATAGTGATGGATTATTCATTTAAGTTAAAGATCTAAAAAAATGAAATAACTTTCTAAATAGCCATAGATTCTTTATTTAAGTTCAAAGATTTTGTAAGTTTAAGTATAATAAATCTACATTTTTTTCAGCCAATATAAAATACTCAATCGTATGTCATGTATTCTCCAATTACAATTTAATTGTTCTCCAATTAAACTTACTCTTCTAGACTGGTGCAACAAAGAAGTATAGTGAAAAGTTGATTTCCCAATGCCTACATAACCTTTAAAGTTATTTATTATAGATTAAACTCAAGGGTATGCAATTAATCTCCATTCATTCAAAGAAAGAAAAAAAATAAGTTTCTTTCCATTTTTCTTAATCTTCAGAAATAAATTTAAAATATAAATGTTCGATGTTAATATTTTCTACAATCTAAATCTCAGGTTATAAGGTTTAAAGGACGAAGCTTTCGAGAAGATCTGTACCAGCAAAACCTTACAGGACCCAAGACCATGTTGCATTCGCTCCTACTCAGTAAGGCTTCACTTGTGTTATCCATACTAAAATCTTTTTTCATTAATTTTATTGTAGATGTGCTTTCTTGGATGGTTTTCTTTCGATAAATAACTAACTATAAGGATAAAATAAAAATATTACTACAGTTGAATGGCTTCAATTTCGTTCACACATCTCACTGGGAGCTTTAATAGAAGAACGAGCTTGATATGTTTGTTCCTTATCCATACAAGATTAAGTTTAACAAGATAATGTTACAAGTTTGAAGAGCATAAAATAGAGCTAGTGATGTTTTTTTTGAGAAAAACAATTAACTTGGAAATTTGGTTCATATAACTCTTAATAAAAATGCTCTTAAAATTTATCATAATGTTGCATATTATTAATGCAAGCTTTTCTATGCTTTCATCTATTTTTCCTTTGTAGGGCATTTAAGAGCCTCATTTATATTTCTTGGCTCTTCTTCATCTTCTGGAATAACTAAGAATATTCCTCCTTCAATCTCAAAATATTAATGAGGAACACTTTTCCTATTAGTTTAACGTATTTGAGATTCTTTTAAGCTACTCCCACTGGGACCAACTTCCATACTTGGGCCCACCATTGGTTGTGATTGGGTTTCAATTGAAACAGGTTATTGACTCTTGTATCGCTCCCATTCAAATATATTGAGCCCATTTATCCTTGTAGGGTGAAAACATTTTGGTCTTCAATTTCATATAGAGATAAGTCTTGACCTATCTCACATTTTTTAGGAAAATCATTCTATAAGAATATGACATCTCGTGATTCAAATTCAGTTACATGACCATTTTCTTGTGCCTATCAACATATATCCTTTTGATTGTTTGAAATATCTTATAAAGATACTTTTCTTCCCTCTTAGACCTAATTTTTCATATTTATGGGAAGATTAATGAGCATAGGCAGCACAACTCCAAGGTCTTAGAAAACTTAGGTTTGATTTTTTGTTAGTCCATAACTCATATGGTGTGGTCGTAACTAATTTTGAGGGTACTCAGTTAAGGATATATGAGGTAGATAATAATGCATCACCCTAAAAGGTAATTGGCAAATTAGCTTGTGTGACCATAGATCTAACCAGTTCAAGCAAGGTTCTATTTCTATACATATAGATATTATGCACATTACTTACTGCTTAACAACATACATATATGTCCTTAACATATATTAATTATGATAACAATAATCACATATTTGATATAGAATTAAAAGAACATTACGTTTTCAATCATCATCTAAAATTCTAATTTTTTATTATTATTAGTGTAATTAATCATGTAAGATACTACTTTTGGTCACTAAACACTCTTAGTTTTATGATAATTTATACATGCCAAATAAAAACAAAAACATGCTATCATATATATGCATAAATAAATATGAAAAATATGAATAACATTTCATTAATAAGAATAAATTACACAATTTATAAGTAGTTCACAACAAAAAAATAACAATAAAAAATAGTTATCTTATTGTAATCTTAAGTTTTGGGAATGATTTCCTAAGCTTGTTTTTAAGGTCATCCTTAAGAAAATTTGTGCTTGTTTTTGGTAAAAGGACACCAACAATTTTATGATGTCCTCTATGTGTAGACACCCCTATTGAAGCACCAATTATTTTTTTTTATCACCATAATTAACATATTCCTCGATAGGTTTGTTAACTGTGGATTTCTATGCTTGTTCTTTGTCCCAACAAAGCTCAAGCAAGCCTCGATAACTAGAGATATGTAAACTTCCCTTAAGAGCATCATACTTTTCTTGGTCTTTTAAAGGACCTCCTTTTCATACAATTTTTTGAATCTTTATATTGACTTTAATAATATGGTTCATTAAGAGTTCAACTTCAATTTATCTACCAATCTCTTCCATATGAGTATTTTTTAAGTTTTGTATCATACGATTGACTTTCTCTTTCTATTGAGGAGTTCTAATTGTCACAAGAGTTCTTCTCATTATCACCATTAACTTTCTGTAACACATATAGAAAATAAAGAATCTATTAATAAGCTATCTTTATAAGTTAATTAACTATAATTAATTCATATAAAGTAGCTATGATAATAAATTAATCAACTAATAATTAATTTATTCAAATATGATATATTAATTAACTAATAATTAATTTATTCATGTATGATAATTTAATTAACTAAAGAAAATTAATTTATATAACAAAACTTGTTTTATTATACTATTCAGAGATAAAATGTATGTTACATATTCTGTCTTACTCAAAATAGGCATGCTAAAGTGGTCATTGGCATGTCTGTAAGACGTGAGGGCTTTGCTTGCACAGGTCCAATTCTTGTCATCCGTGCCAATTTTGCTTCTAATACTTTATTCTAAATTAGTTTTAACTGTAGTAGAATATGAATAATTTGTTTAGTTCACTCAGTAGAGAGCAATACTCTCCACTCTGTGGTTGTGAGTTCAAGCCCGATGATGAGTTCTTTTTTTCTCTAATTTTTTTATTTTAAATAAAAAATAAAATAGTGTAAAAAGACCAAAATGTCCTTATCTTCAACTTCTGTTCAGGAAAAAAAATGTAAAATCCTCCATTAACAGAACCCTTTTGCTTTAAACAGGATGGACTTTAAAAATGCTTAACTTTCTCATTTTTTGTCCAAAAATTACAAATAATATACCAAATTAAAGACTTTTGTCTCTACTTTCATTTAAGATCAATATTACAAATATTTAAGTAATACAACACAAAATTATTTTACCAAAAAAGAAAAGGAATGAATTTTACACAAAAATTCAACAAAAATGCAAATTGGAACAAAATTAAACATGCAATTAACCAAAATGTTTTGATACTAATGTTAGAAACTCATGGAATTAACATATAATCCATAAATCAATTGTGCAACTATTTTTCCAAGATTATTTTGCATAGCATCACATACAATCACATTAACTCATAATGAACTATATGTAAATTTTCACGGCATAAATACCTCTTATAGAAATCAAAACTTTGGTCGGAAAACTAACCAAAAATCTATTCTTTTTCTTCATAGAAGCATAACGTTTTTTTGAGAGAGAGAGAATGTGTGTGTGTGTGTGTGTTTGTTTTTTCACTGTATGTTGTGTCCCCTCTTTTCTTATGTTTTTTTTTTCTTTTTACAGATTATTCAAAAAGATAACTTCCACTAGATGTAGTAACTATCCAAAATTTTAATTTTGAATTTGAATAAATGGGTTATCCTAATTGGGTCGGGTCCCATCATGGGTGACCTACCTGATTTTTTTAAAGATTTTTTTAAAGAGTGATAAGATGTTATATAACAGAGATAGTTTTTATTGACAGTTAAGACTTTATAGTTACTTCAATAGAACTTTGAGAAATTTTTTTTTGCTTGTTTTATTATTTATATAGGATATACTAATCTTTTAGGCTAAGAAAATCTTTGACCATGCACCATTCTTTGATGGTGGCTTACTACCAATCTATTTAATAATTTTATTTTTTATCTCTCAAAGAGAATTTAAGAATCTCATTTTTTTAGAACTCAAGAATTTTTAGTATTAGAAAAAACATCTAATTCTTTAATAAACTATTATTTTTTAGGAAATAATATCTCCATATATTTAAAAGAAAGCCAATAGCATACGCTAGTTTCTACTAAATCATATTTTTAGTTTTATTTAGGAATTTTAGTAAAATTCTCTTAAATAATAGGATTATGATAAATCAAAGATAAATTGAATTATGCCTCATACTTCTTTTAAATATACTATATATGTACATACATTTTTCATTTAAATTTAAAGATTTTATAAGTTATAGTATAATAAAATCTACATTTTTCACGGTCTATATAAAATACTCAACCATATGTCATTTATCCTCCCATCAAAATTCAATTATTCTTTAATTAAACTCAGCCTTCTTGACTGATGCAACAAAGAAGTATAGTAAAAAGTTAGTTCTCAAAAGCCTACATAACCTCTATTCATTCGAAGAAAGAAAAAAAAAAGTTTTTTTTTCCATTCTTTTTAATCTTCAGGCACAAATATAAAATCTAAATATTCGATGTTAACATTTTCTATAGTCTAAATCTCAAACCATAAGATTTGAAAGAGGAAGCTTTGGAAAAGATCTGTACTAGCAAAATCTTATGGGTCCCAAGATTTAGAAGATGATCTTGTTGCTGAGAAGAATCCACAAGATGTGGTGTTCGAATTAGAGGCACTTAACCTTAAGGAGCAATGCATCGTGTGTTGACTTTCCTATTTTTGACATAGAACTTCTACCTTCTATTTGTAGGCACCAAAACTGGAGCTCAAACTGCCACCTAAATATTTGAAATGTGTGTTATTGGGAGGATAGGAGACCCTTCCAGTGATAAGTTTTAACAAGCTAAGTAGACTATAAGAGGACAAACTGATTCGAGTACTTACATATTAATAATGTTTATCTTAAGACATTAAACAAGGGTTCTTGATGGGAGGCAACCCATCCATTTTTCTTCATTCCTTTTTAATTTTCATCATTTGCATTAGTGATTTTAATTTATGTAGAACATTTTTCTTTGAGTTAACATGAGTTCTATGGCGATTAGAATGCAAGGATAAGAAATTCAGATACTGGAGTAGGAAAAAAAGCCAAACTCTAGAACAGCCAAACAAGCGTTGCCCAAGGCTTGTGTCAGGCCCATAAGACACAGTCGTGTGCTCAGGAGACAAGACTGTGTGACATGCCTCATCCATATAACACAACTATGTGTTACCACCAAAGTGTTTCTGTGAGGGAAACATGATCGTGTGCTTGCCCAATACAACAATGTGTTAATCTACACATAAGCCTTGCCCAAGGCTTGTACCACACTCTTAAGACACAATTATGTGTTACCACAAAAGCATTTTTATGAGGGAAACATGGTCATGTCGTGTCTACAATAAGGAAATCAACAGAATCCCAAAAAAAAATGGTTATGTGCATGCCCAACATGGCCATGTGTCATTCCCCACATAAGCCTTGCCCAAGGCTTATATCACCTGGACAAACATTTGGGGTTTCTCAGAAACTAATGTTTCCCAATATATCTCGCCTCTAAGTCAAGTAACAAAGGGAGTTAATCTGTGACTTTATTTTTATTTTTCATTATTTGTATGACATTGGGGACAATGTGTAGTTTTAGTGTAGGGGAGAGGCATTCTGCATTCTGTATCTTAGGTAGCTAGTTTTTCTTTTTAACATCTCATTCTAGGTATTTAGGCCTTGCCTAATTTTTGCCACACCACACATATGCCTCCAACAATTTATTTTTGCTTCAATCTTCACAACTATCTCTATGATTTTTAAACAACTCTAATGGGGCATTTCAAAAGTCGATTTGCACTTATAACCATCTCCTAGAAATTTTAGCTTATTTTTCATCTTTTCACACAATAAATGGTTATCTTTGATTACATATTGAACATGACTTGTTTAAGAGTTGCTTATTAAAAAAAATTAATTAATTTTCTCTTATTTTTGAATGAATATCAATACTCAGAAAGAACTCCTCTACAACTTATCTAGAATTTTGTACTTTAAATGAATAAATCAAATTATTTATTATGTGAGAGTGAGATGGAGTGTAAAATGCACTCACTTTAAAAAACAGTTGGAGTAAAAGTGTGAGATGAAGCATAAAACACACTCAAAATGAAAGGGATAAAAAGAAGAGAGCACGAATAATAATCTAGTCCTTTGGTCAAATGACTATGAGTAGCACTAGTAGCCACTTGAAACAAGTGAATCAACTAAGTAACCAGGTGCATTCATCATAAATGTTTGCCCTTGCATCAAAAGGCTGGTGACATTTCAAGCAAGCAAAGGTGCTCAAGCTTTTCTATTTTTAGCATGGACCAATTGCATGAATCCTTATATCTAGAAAAGTTTGGTGGCTATTTTGCTAGATATTGGCTATTGCCCTCAATGAAATTTCTGTGTGCTAAGTTTGCAAAACTCTTTTTCATCGTGGTTGGATATTGTCAAAGTGGTTATTCATTCGTGTGGTTCCATAAAACTCAAGCCTATAAATTACTAGTTGATGGTTATTCTTGTAACTTGAGGGTTGAGGTGTAACATGTGGGTTGTGATGAAATGATTGGGAGTAAGTGAGGTAAAGGTGAAGAGATGAGGATTGATGGAGTGTATTGTGTAGTGCTTGAGGGCAAGCACAAGATAAGTGTGGAGGAGTTTAATAGTGCCTAAAAACGACATCATTATCACCTACTTTTGGGTTGTTGAACTTGATGGTATGTTATCTAATCTGAGTTATTTTCTATGTTTTGTTGTTGCATAGGATATAAGGAGGAAACTTGGAAAAATAGCATGAAAAGAGGAAGAGTTCGTGAAAATTGTCATCAACCTAGAAATAAGCCTTGGGCAAAGCTTCATTCCTACCTCAGATAACTTAGCCTTGAGCAAGGCTAAGAGTTGTGCATATTAGCATATTTAAATTAAAACGTGTGATTTTTAAATATGTAAAAGGGATATCATTCAAGCCAAGATTTGAGGTCGAAAATAAAGGGGAACATACTCTAGAAGGCTTGTAATAAGCCAAAAATCAAGGAAAATCATCTTAATCAATAAAAGAAGAAAACTTTATCTCCTTTTTTATAAAGAGGGAGGCTATCAAAGTAGAATGATCATCTCTCTTCTTCTCGATGTCGCACACGATAGCTTCTGCTACTTCTACAATTTTTTCTTTATTTTTCTTGTGTCTTCTACTCTCCAAGAACTCATTTGTGTTAAAAAGCTCACCATAAGTGGCAGACTTATTTTCCTTTTCCTAGTTGATAGATCTAGCAATCTCTAGTAATGTATTTATGAGATCTAATCGAATTAATTTGAGTTTTATTTCAGAGCTGGTATTTATTTACTTCTTACACCTATATATATTTGGTGTTTTGAATCCATTTGAATAGGGCTCATCATATGAGAAGAGAAACTGCAAGAAGATAAGCGAACCCCTCAAATTTTAATTATTTGAATGGTTTCAACATCAAGTAGCAATTAGTGCTGCACTAAGGAGGTAAATATTCTAGTTGACCAGTTCTTACGGATGAATCTGACAACTTGAATAAGGTCCTTCTAGCTCTCAAAACTGTTGACATGTTAAATTTTGTAGATGTTTCCATGATTGCTTGGCAGCAAATAACTAACTACTGAATATTTCTTGATTTGTTTAGGAATAAAGAAGGATTGGTTATCAGAACATTTCTGACAACTATAACTGATTTGCCATATTTTGGTTAAAACGCACCCTTGCATGTGTGATCAATGTTAAATTTTGTGGGTGTTTCCATGATTGCTTGGCAGCAAATAACTAACTAATGAATATTTCTTGATTTGTTTAGGAATAAAGAAGGATTGATTGTCGGAATTACATTGCTAGATCTAACTATTTCGTCCACTAGGAATTCTTCTTATAATTATTTTAGTTTCTTATAATTGTTTAATATTATTCTACTTATTATTTATTTTATATTTTGTTTATTTGATTCTACAAACCCTCACTTGTTTGCTTTTTACTCATTAGTCAAGAAATAAATTAGTTTTCAATTTTATGTGGATTGCTTTCTTACCACTATTACAATATTGGTTTATTGGTTAATTAGGAATTTATTTTTGGTTGGTTTGGCACTCATCAAAATTTTTAACATTATCTTAACAAAATTATTTCTTACTTTTCAAAGTAAATAACTAATAAGTTTTTCCATATAAATATTAAATTCAAAAGTAAATTTTTTTTAAAGTGATTCATTTGTACTATAATAGCAATCATAAAACGAATAAAGTCAATGTTCATAAGAAAAGTATAATAAAATCAAGTCCTAAATAGCCATAGATTCTTTATTTAAGAAATAACATTTTACACAGGCACAATTATTTATTTACTTTAAATAGTTGATGATTCTTTATTTTAGTTCAAAGATTTTATAAGTTATAGTATAAAATAATACTTACGTTTTTCACAGCCTCCACAAAATAATCAATCCTACACAATTATTCTCTTCTCACCTTGTAATTGTTCTTCAGTAATTAGTTATTCCTCTTGATTGATGTAAAGAGAAAGTATCACAGAAAGTTGGTTACCTTCTTTATGTATTTTATATTATTATCGTTATCAACTTATATTTTTATATTACACTATACTTTGAGTAGGATGTTAAAAGGTATTTCAAAATTTTTATTAACAATTAAATCATGTTTCTAAAGTTAATTACTAACCAATCTTTATATATTGTTATATAAATACATCATTTAATCTTAATCTTCATGAACAAATATACAATCTAGATGTTCAATGTTAATATTTTCTATGGTCTAAATCTCATATCATTATGTTTAAAGGAAGAAGCTCTGAAGAAGATCTATACAAGCAAAATCTTATGGGTCCCAAGACTATGTCGCTCTCATTTTTACTTGGCAAGGCTTCCCTTGTGACGTCCATACCAACACCCTTTTCATTGTAGATATGTTTTTCTTGGGTTATTTTCTTTATGATAAATTATTAACTATGTGAAAAGAGGAAGAGTTTTTGAAAATAGTCATCAGGCCAAAAAAGAGCCTTGGGCAAAGCTTTGGTCTTGGCCTAGACAACTTAGCCTTGGGTAAGGCTAAGAGTCATGAACAGTAGCAGATTTAAATTAAAACATGTGTTTTTAAAATATATAAAACAAATACTATTCAAGCCATGATTTGGGGCCAAAAATTAAGAGGAACATATTCTAAAAGGCTTGGGATAATATAAAAATTAAGAAAAAGGGATCCTAATCAGCATAAGAAGAAACCCCTAGATCCTTTTCTATAACGAGGGTGGTTGTCAAAGCAGAATCATCATCTCTCTTCTTCTCGACACCGCACATAGCAGCTTCTGCTACTTTTGTAATTTTTTCTTCATCTTTCTTTTTTCTTTTACTCTCCAAAAACTCATTTGTATTAAAAAGTCCATCATGAGTGGTATATTTATTTTCTTTTTCCTAGTTTATAGATCTAGCAAACTCCATCAATGTATTTGTGAAGTCAAATTAAATTAATTTGAATTTTATTTCAAAACTGGTATTTATTTACTTCCTACACCTACATATATTTGTTGTTCTGAATCTGTTTGAACAGGGCCTGTCATATGAGAAAAAAACCAACAAATAGCTAGCTGAACCCCTCAAATCCGTAACTGTCTAGGTGGTTCCAGCACCAAGTAGTGATTTATGCTGCACTGTGGAAGTAAGCAGTTTAGTTTACCAGTTCACGTGGATGAGTCCAACAACTTGAATCAGCTCTTTCTCTCTCATGGCTGTTGATAAGTTAAATCCTATAAACGTTTCTAGGACTTGTAGGCAGGACTTGTAGGCAGTGAAGAACAAACTAATAAATGTTTCTTTGTTGGTTTAGGAATTAGGTAGGATTGTTTGTTGGAATGTTTCCAACAAATATAAATAATTTACCATATTTTGGGTAAAATGAATCTTTTGCATCTACGATCAATTACATTACTAGAGCTAGCTTTTATTGGTTAATTAGGAATTTATTTTTGGTGGATTCGGCACTTATGAAAATTTTAAACATTATCTCAACAAAATTATTTCTTACTTTTCAAATTAAATGGCTAATGAGTTCTTCCGCATAAAGATTAAATTTAAAAATAAAATTTATTTGAAGTGACTCATTTTATATATAGTGAGTGTCATAGAACTAATAAAATCAATATTCATAAGCATTTTATATAAATTAAGTAAAATATGTAATAAATATAATAAAATCACATCCCGAATAGTCATGGATTCTTTATTTAAGAAATCAAATTTTAAATAGCCACAATTCGTTATTTATTTTAAATAGTTTATGATTCTTTATTTGAGTTTAAATATTTCATAAGTTATAATATAAAATAAGACTTACTATAATATCAATTGTAACACCCAGGCTCGAAAGTTGGCTTGGGATTAATTTTAAAATTAATATATATATATAATTTTTAATTTTATAAATTTTTATTTAATTTAAAATTGGGAAAAAATAGGTGGAGGATGAACTTGAAATCAATTTTGGGAAAAAGGGGTGACGATTTTGGTTTGGGGGGTATTTTTGAAAGAAAAATCAGAAACTGGAGGTCAAAATGAAATTTAAGAAAAATGCGCCACGTAAGACCACCCAGTAAGCAGCCCCGGCAAACTGGAGCGCGCTGTGTGGCAGGACACACTGACTTGGTACCACACAAGAGGCCACATTGGCAATCTGCGTGCCTGTGATCGGATGGCCTGGATGTGTTCTTGCGTGCGTGGAAGGTCTGGATCCGTTCCCTCCTTAGGCGTGATCAGATGGTCACGATTAAACATGATGAATGGTTCAGATTCTTTTCCTCTTTAAATGCGATCATACAGTCTAGATCAAATCGCGATGAACGATCTAGATTTATTTTCTCTTTAAACGCGATCAAACAGTCGAGATCAAACATGATGAACGGCCCAGATTTAAGGAATATGGGCATAAATATCTCACTTCACACCGAACCTTAATCCTAGCCGCCAACCCTTCGCCGGAGAAGAAGAACGAGTTACTGGAGAAGGGAGCCAACCACCGCCCGCTGCCGCGCCAGAGCCACTTCTGATCACCAAAAAAGGTAAAAATTCTCCTATTCGCTCAAAATTTGATTTTGAGCACCCCCATGGCCAAATCAGAGCAAAAGAATGACGGATGAGCCAAAAACTACGGGTAAAGCCCAACGGTTATTTATTATTATTTTCCTGTTTAATTGATTGATTGATTTTACAGCTTTAAATGCATGATAATATACTGGAATTGGTAAAATGATTCAGTTGTGTTTCCTTGATGCATGTATTGTTTGTCTTATGTTGATTTAGGGTAAAATTATGAAACTGAAAATTAAATGTAAATATAAAATTAATTGATTAAGTGAATGAATGAATGGTAGCCTTACTGGATATCCTAAGAGATAGTGGATGGACCGACTATATAGGGAACCCTATCGTGAACGTCGCCTCATGCTAGACGGGGTATCGAGGATTGGTATTTTGGCGCTCATATCGGACAGAGTATGGGAATGGCCCATTTCACCTTCATACCGGACGTGGTATTGAGGGATGGTATTTTTGACGCTCATACCGAACAGGGTATGGATACGGCAAATTAGTTGACAATGTTGAATAATGGTTCACGCTTAGTAGGGACATCCCTATGGACCCCCATGGATACCAGTAGGCAGATAAAGAAGAAAAGTTATTCTTCTTACTTGAATATGAGATTATGATGTTGTTGAGTTATTGTCTCTATGGGTCGATTTTAGAAATCTCGCTACAGTAAGTATACAATAAATGATTTTATTTATGATAATAAATTTACTTAAATCAAGAGCTCTATTAGTTGTTTTTATAATTTTTACTAACCTTCATTTCTGTATCGGTGAGTAGTGTGATATTCTTACTAGGCTAATATAGCTCACCCTTTCATTAACCATTTTAGATCAAGAGGACCAAGATCCAGATCCCAATCAACAAGGGGATTGTGAATAGTTCACCACACGGACTCCCTTCAAAGGCTAGTGAAGGTCGTCCTATGATACCTAATTGTTTACTTTTCATTTATTTCTTGATTTTTCGTTTATTTTTTTAGAAGGGTCATTCTCGTAGCCCTATTGGCTATTCTAAATTATTGCGTAAGGAATGTAAACCTTAACTCTATTATTTCACTTCTACATTCAATTTATGATTTTATTCCACTTTAAGTTTTGGGTTGCTATATCAATCTTGTAAAAATAATTTTAAAATTCTACTCTAAAATTCCTTTGTAATAATCTTTGTTTCTAGCTGTGATATTTATATTTATAAATGTTTTTCTTTCTCTTTTCTTATTTTTTATTTTTCTTTTTCTTAATTTTTTATTGTGGGATTTTTGGAAAAACTCCCACACATGGGCATCCATATTTTCCTCTATTTGCCTCTTTCACAAGCATTCCAATCACTTGGCCAAAGTGAGGTGTCTATTTTCCCAGGAAGATATTGGTTTGCATAAATAAGGTGTCCTCCTTCCAACTTGTTTTGCCTAAAATGTAGGCCATTCCATTTCATCACACAGTTGGGATCACAACCATGTGATCCCAGCTGTGTGATGAAGGAGAATAGCTGACTATTTTCGGCAAAACAAGCTAGAAGGAGGACACCTAACCTGTCTATGCCAGTATCTTCCTGGGCACCTGATCCTTCTCACACGGTTAAGATCACATGGTTCTGATCCGACAGTGGTAATGAACATAGACACTCATCATTGGGTTCTACCATCGACTCCTTTATATTCCTTTGTAAGGAAAAAAAGAAACTAAGAAGCAGTGGACATTTTAGTGAGTAGAAGAAAAACTGAATGTGAGAGAGAGTGTAAAAGTGAAAGTAGAGAGTGAATCGGGAGGAAGGGAGTGACAGACTGTGAGGGTGCAGAGGTATGTAGATCCTTCCTTCTGAGAGTTAAGCCATTTCTAGTGATTTTTTTAATGATGTTTAGGTTCTTCTTAAGTTATTCACTTATCCTGAGCTCCCGTTCCAAAACAATCGAGCTCAACAAGGCCTTATTTCTGTTGCACCTTCAAACAGTGCAGGTATGTCAACCTTCCTTTCCCTTTTCTAATTTTGATTCTTAAATTTATTCTATTTTTAAGGCTCATTTAGGTTCTTATAAGGGTCTAGCTTCATTTAATGCAAACTTCAACGACAAATCTACTTTCAAAAATCACTGATTTGATAAAAACAAATTGTAACCCACTATTGATAGTGCAGGCAACCCATCTCTATTTTCTAGTCATCTGAAGTTGATTTATTCATGCATGTAAGTTTTTTTTGAATTCTTCAGGAAGATAAGACCTATAGTAATATATTTTATGCATGCAATGGTGTTTTATAGACACATTATGAATAAATTTAGTTTTTAAATATGATCTCTGTTCCGATTTTATGATTGAATAAATGTGTGTGTGTGTGTACCATGAGTCCATTTGGTTTAAAATCTCTAAATTAGATGGATTTTTTCATAGACTTGTATTTGATAAACTATTTATTGAAGGATGGTAAGATGGAAAAACATAAACAAACAAGGAAGGTATGGGTTTAGAAAAGAAATATATTTATATATCTCCTTGTAGGTTAGTTTTTTGCATAGAGTAAAATTGGAAAAAAAAAGAATTTTAAAATAAATTAAATTTAGAAAATGAACGAAATATGCCAGTTTTAAAATCATTAAAAAATTCAGTCAAGAAAAGTAGAATAAAGTAAATAAAAGAAGTAAATTATCAAAACCGAATTAAAACATATATATATAAATAATAAAAACAAATAAAAGAAATAAATTATTAAAATAAAATAAAATAAATAAAGCTCTAGAGAAAAGAAGTTAATTAAGGGAATTATGGATAAAAGGAGTCTAGATGAATAATTAAGAAAGAATAAAAGAAAACTAATAAAAAATTTAATAACTAAAATATTTAGTAAATAAGTTTATTTAGTACTCAAGAGGAGTATTACAGGAATTATTGTTATGACTGTTATCATTGCTTACTGTTTACTGATAAGAACTCTACCCTTAGATTGGGTGGATACTGAACTATTTACTGTTTAGCATTTACTAATATAACTGTAATTCTCTTTTCTTAGTGGCAGTGGTGTCCTCACTGTCTCATTGGTATTGATTTAGGCATCTACATGCAGTAGGATTATAATTATTAAAATAATAAAATTTTATACTAAAACTTCAAATATAAGTTCAAACTTATGTGTGTGTTGGATGATCAAGTACGGTATTGAGCGCACTATTAATCTAATAGTGATAACTGAGATCATTGAATGATTGATGAAAGTACTAAAATTGGTATAAATTAAACTGTAATTTTATAAGCTGCATTTACTTGTTTTTAAAATATTTTTTGTGTAAATATTAGTGCTGGTCTTATCGAGTTATTTGTCCCTAATCTAATTTCCCAAATTATAATGAAGATTTGCCTCTTGATGCGTGTTTGGATCTGTTTCACAAGGATCAGGATAAGATGACTAATTATATGGATAAAATTAAAATTATTATTGTAGCTGAATGGCTTCAATTTCCTTTATACATCTCACTAGGAGCTTCACAACAAGAACGAACTTGATATGTTTGTTCCTGATCCATACAAGGTTAAATTTAACAAGATATAAGGCAACAAGTTTGATGAGAATGAAATAGAGCTGGTGAAGTTTTTTATGAGGAAAACAATCAATTTGGAAATTTTGTTCTTGTAACTCCTAAGAAAAATGCTCTTAAAATTTATTGTAATGTTGCATATTATTATTACAAGCCTTTTTTTTCCTCGAGACCATCGAGACAAACTTGAATATCTGTTTATGAGCAGTCCAAAAATACTGATCATCTGTTGATTTAAAATTGACGTATAATTGTGCATTTACTATTTTTTTAAGGAACTATGATAAATGAATCCAATACACTTAGTTTAAACATATTACGTTGAATTACTAATGAGATATAATACTATAATATTAGTCATCCCAACAAAAAAAAAGATTTTTTTAAAAGGTGATTAGATGTTATATAATAGAGATATTTTTTGGTGATAGTTAAGATTTTATAGTCACTTCAATAGAACTTTAAGAAAATTTTTTCTAATTATTTTACCATTTATATTGGATACACTAATTTTTTAGGCTGAGACAATCATTGACCAGGCACAATTCTTTGGTGGTGGCTTACTACAATTCTATTTAATAATTTTATATTTTATTTCTAAAAAAAAAGTTAATGATCTCATTTTTATAAAAGCTAAGAATTTTGAGTATTAAGAAAAACATCCAATTCTTTAATAAACTATTATTTTTCAAGAAATAATATTTGTATATATTTAAAAGAAAGCCAATAACATATCACTAGTTTCTACTAAATTAGATTTTCTATTTCATTTGGGGATTTTAGTAAAATTCTCTTAAATAATAGGTTTATGATCAATCAAAAAATAAATTCAAAGATACCTCACACTTCTATTAAATATATTTTATATGTACATACTTTACAAATTAAAATATGTCTACTTAAACAATATGTAACATTATTATTAGAGAATTTTGAGATAAAAAAAGACTATACATATATACATAAATACACATATATATCCTCTGTTATCCTTTAGTTCTTCTCTCATTAATTTCAAAGAGTTTTCTTTCTCTTCTCCAAAACCCAAATTCGAAACATAAATTTTCAAGTCGAATCATCACCCATCATAAAGCAATAAACACTTTTGATAAAAGCTTTTAATGCATGGCTACCACAGAACCTGAACAAACAATGACTAGTTAAAGAGCCTTATCGTCAACCACCTCCACGCCCAGAGCCTCTGCAGATGCTGCCGCCAGCACTGTAGGGATTTATGTACTACGTGATGGAAGATGGTGCATGCATCCAGATTCTAATTGAAAGTGGTGATGGAAGATGAAACTTCTAATCTCCATAATCATTAAGCTAGAGTGAAGACGAGGACATTATAGCTATGCATTTTGCATAAAATAAATATAGTTGCGGCACTGACAGTCTCTAAAGCGACATTTGTAGCAACCAAAGCAAACACATGATTGCATTCTGCAATTTGTATCTCTTGTACACCCTCTGGGAGTTTTACGACTTACCCTTTCTTCATCAGCATCATAGTTTATCTTATAGAAACACATATAGACACATTACCGAACATAACATGTAGTGGATTTGCACATAAATAAATATATATACAACCCAAATAATGATAAAGGTTTACCTCTCATAGGGCCAGTTAGGGGACCTCCACTTTTTATTAGCCAAAGCATCATGGTAGAGCTTGTAATTCTAGTTGTACGGAGGTGAAAGCGTTGGTCCTTTTTACACCTTGTGTAGGTAATGAACTCACCCCGATGGAACTATTGCTTTTTGCCAATTAGCTTTGATCTCTTGTTTAGGTCTACAGCAAGTTGTAGTATTTAATTTTGTGCTTCTATACAAATAGGAGATCTTGTACGTATTCCCATAAAAGTCATGGAACAAATGAAAACTTGAATAATTCTTTACTCTTATATAAATAGAAGATCTTGTGAGTATTCCTTCTACCTATAAAAGTCGTCTAACAAATGATAAATACTCAATTAAGTAAACTAAGTCACAAAGTTATAAAAGTTATCAGTATCTTAATAGTAGTTTACTTTATCATAAAACGTGATGTTTTGGAATAGTACACATTGAATTGCTAATTGCATCTTTATGCCACCAATCCCACCTATTTAATATTAGTTGATAATTCCATGTTTTATATATATATTTATATGCATCCATTTATACATAATGTGAGGAAATTTTGAGGCTAAAAATTTAGGTGACAATGAAGAAAGAACATAATGTGAGGAAACAAAAAGTTGACTATGAGCTAAGAGGAAGAGAGAAAAAATTGACTACTTGAATAAAAAAGCTTTCAAGGAGGATAAATTTTTTATTTTAAAGATCTAATATATCATGTGTTGGAATAATTATTTTATATATAATTATCTTTTAAAATTTCGTACAATGTCAGTAATAAGTTAAAGCTAACTCAAAAAATTTATAAATATATTACATTAATTAAACTTATAATATCAGTAATACGTCAAATTAATATTAAAAAGTAAAGTTTATACGAGTATACAATCATTTAAAAAGCTCACAAGGTATTAAATGTTATGACCATATAAACCTTTAGTTTGTAGTTTAAAATGTTATTATTATCGACTATATATTTTTTATATTATACTATGATGTATGTTTTAAGGTATTTTAGAATTTTCATTAACAATTAGATCACATTTTTGATGTTAAATTTCAACCAGTTTTTTTATATATTGGTATATAAATATATGATTTAAATTAAAAGCTCTCATTAAAATAGTTAATCGCATTATTGTAAAGTATAGTAAATTTTTCGAAAGAAGCAAACAAATGCATTACATTAATTAATAAAAACCACGCAATCAATGAAAAGAATCAATGAGAATTAAGGGATGAAAAAAAAGATTTTGCATGTTAATCAAGCATTCATACTAAAAAAAAAAGAATTAATGATCACATTTTTCATGAAGCAAGACTTTTGAATATTAGAAAAAAAATCTAGTTGTTTAATAAACTTTTATTTCTCAGATAATAACAAATGCATTTGAAAACCAAAAAAATTGGGTTACATATCAATTTTTTTTACCAAATTAGAATCTACATACATATGTTTGTACAGTATGGTAAAGAAATATGAATAGGGTAGACTTCGTTAACTGTTATTATTAAATTGGTCTTCTAAAGACAAAAATTACGAAATTAAAAAATAGTTTGCAAAAAATATTAAATGGTATTCCATCTATCTCATTTTCCTTCCTTCACTTTCCCTTTTGAGCTTTATTGTTCCAATAAAACTCAGCATCTTCATCCATAATTCTCAATTCCCGTAAAAAATTGAAAAAAATGTTGTAAAACTATATATATTAGAAGAGGATTTTTTAGATTAAAAAGATCAGAAGGTTGAGTTGTTGTTGCTTATAATTCAAAAAAATATAGTGCAACATGATAAACTTTTAACATATCTCAACAAAATTGTTTCTTACTTTCCAAAGTAAATGGCTAATAAGTTCTTCTGCACAAATATTAAATTCAAAAATGAATTTTATTTGAAGGGACTAATTTTGTACTATAATAGTAGCCATAGAACTAATAAAATCAATGTTCATAAGCATTTTATATATATTAAGTAAAATATCTAATAAGTATAATAAAATGACGTCCCAAATGGTCATGTATATTTATTTAAGAAATTATATTTTAAATGGTCACAATTCTTTATTTCCTTTAAATAGTTTCTGATTCTTTATTTGAGTTCAAAGATTTCATAATTATAGTATAAAATAAGACTTACGTTTTTCACAGCCTGCACAAAATAGTCAACCCTACACATTTTTAGTTAATTATCACCCATCATACATCAACAAGCACTTTTGGTAAGAGCATCCAATGCACAGACACCACAGAACCTGAATAAATGATGACTAGTTAGAGAGCCTTGTCGTCCACCACCTCCATGCCCAAAGCCTCTGTAGATGCTGCCGCTAACACTGTGGGGATTTGTGTAATACGTGGTAGAAGACGGCACATGCATTCAGATTCCAATTAAAAGTGGTGATTAAACTCGGGCCATTAATAAAAAAGAATATGATAATGTAGTCTGGAGTTTACGTATAATTGAGATAAAGTCTGAGTTTCATCTAATCTGCGAAATCATTAAGCCAAATTAATTATTAGGGGAGATTAGGGCTGTGCATTCTACATATAATAAATACAGGTGCAGTACTGACAGTCTCTAAAATGACACTCGTAGCAACTAGTGGAGACACAAGAGGTGCATTCTGCATTTTGGATCTCTTGTACACCCTCTACTAGTTTTGCGACTCGCCTTTTCTTAATCAGCATCATAGTTTATCTTTTAGAAATGCATATATACACATTACTCTGTATAACATGTAATGGATTTGGACATAAATATATACATATTAAACTAAAATAATGATAAAGATTTACCTCTCATAGGCACCTCCACCTTTTATTAAGTAAAGCATCATGGTAGAGCCTGTAATCCCTAGTAGTTCAAAGGAAAAATCGTAGGTCCTTTTTATACCTTGTGTAGGTAAAGAACTCGCCCTGATGGAACTGCTGCTTTCCACCAATGAGCCTTGATATATTATTTAGGCTTATAGAAAGCTTGTAGTATTTGATTTGTACTTCTATACAAATAGGAGATCTTGTAGGTATTCCTTCTGCCCATAAAAATTGTAGGACAAATGAAAAATTGAATGATTTTTTACTTATATACATATAGGAGATCTTGTACGTATTCCTTATACCTATAAAAGTCGTGTGAAAAATGACAAATACTCAAACAAGTAAACTAAGTCACAAAGTTATAAAAGTAATCAGTATCTTAATAGCAATTTATTTTGTCACAAGACTGAACATTTTAGAATAATGCACATTGAATTGATAATTGCAGCTCTATGCCACCAATCCCAGTTGCTTAATATTAATTGATAATTTCATCTTTTATATATATATATATATATTTATATATATCCATTGATACATAATGTGAGGAAAATATTGAGACTAAAATTTAGTTTTAAGTCTAAAAAGTGAGGAGAAAATGAAGAGACAACAAAATGTGAGGAAAAAAATATTGATTGTGAACTAAGAGGAAGAGAGAACAAACAAATATACCACATTAACTAATAAAAACAATGCAATCTATGACAAAAATAATGAGAGTTTAGGGATGAAATAAAAAATTTAGTATCTTGATCAAGAATTCATACTTAAAAAAGAAAAAATTAATGATAACATTTTTCATGAAGCAAATAATTTTAAATATTTGAAAAAATATCCAGTTATTTAATAAGCTATTGTTTCTCATAAAAAAACAAATGCATTTGAAGACAAAAACAAAATCCAGTTGCATATCACAAATTTCTACATAATCTGAATTTTGATATCTTGTAAGAATTTTGATTAAGTTCTCTTATATAATAGTACTATAAAAAAAATCAAAAAATTCAACTTTACAACACACTTTTTTTATATACCCCATATGTGTACTTAAAAAAAAAAAAAACATCTATAGCTTTGAATTTTAAAAAATTAGCTAATTTTTGTTACGTATTTTTTATTCTTAAATAAATACTTTGAAATAAAAAATTATTAAGCGATTGAGATCCTCTAAGTTTTGTTTCTATAAATTTTTAGCAAAACTTTTTGGTATTATACTTGTATGGTCGACAAATTTATTTATACTCTGAAGCACTCAATACTTAATTATCAAATTTTAATCAATTATCAAGGTAATAACTATACATACATATATATGTACAGTATGGTAAAGAAATGTCAAGGGAGTAGACTTGATTAACCGTTATCATTAAATTTGTCTTCAAATAACAAAAATTATAAAATTAAAAAATAGTTAGTAGAAAATATTCAAAACTATTTCATCTATCTCATTTTCCTTCATTCACTTTTCATTTTGTGCTTCATTATTCCAATAACACTCACCATCTTCATCCATAATTCCCAAGTCTCATAAAACACATCTTCTAAAAATTGAAAAAAAGTTGTAAAACTATAAAAATTGTTAGAAGGTTCTTTAGATTAAAAAGATCATAAGGTCAAGTTTTTGTTGCTTATAATACAAAATATATATTGTAGCGTCATAAACCTTTAGTATTATCTCAACAAAACTATTTCTTATTTTTTAAACTTTTAGCATTCAATATTCAAATGCTGAGAAAACTCATGTGATGGAAAAGAGTGTGTAGATCCTAGGTCTATTAAAACTTTAGCCAGGGTACTAGAGATAGTGAGCATACCTTGGATTACATCCTGAGAGGATTGAGCATCTCACTCTATAATGGCCTACGCTCTTTCTTGAGTTATTGGTATGGTCTGCTCTTTATTGATAGGACACTCTTTGATCCGATGTTGAGTACTGCCACATCTGAAGCATCAATTTATCAACTTGTAGTAGAGTCTGCTACCATAGTTCTTTCTACAATGGGGGCATATCTATTCTGGCCCTTGTGCTGGGACTAAGAGATCCGTTTTTGGCCTTTTATCAAGTTGTTGTGGCTCATAGACCTTTCTCTTATTATTTGGTATGAATGGTCAAACCCATTGGATCTATTATGGCACTAGTTTTATAGCCTCTTCTACAATCTAGGCCTGTTCTAGTGCTTCTTAGTAGTCATTAGTCTTCATAAATGAGATTTTATCCCAGATCTCCTTACAGAGGCCTCTCTGAAACTTCTTGGCTCTTAGACTTCCATCTGCTACTAAGTTGGGTGCAAATCGATCTAGCTCTATAAACTTTTCCACATATTCTATTATCCTCATATTCCCTTGCTTTAATTCTAAGAACTCTATTTGCTTCTATTCTCGACCAAGTTAGGGAAATATTTTTTGTAGAATGTTGCTCCAACTGTTTCCCAAATGATCAGTGTCCTCAAGGATCCCTTCTTCAGGTGCCACCAGTGTTCTGCTACTCCCTTGAACATGAATATGGCTAATTATACCATTTGCTCTAAAGTGGGGTTGAGAACATCAAATACCTTCTCCAACTCCATGATCCACTGTTCGGCTAATATCGGGTTGATTGCTCTAGCAAATGATGGTGGGTTCATTCTCTTAAATCTTTCAATGAGTTTTTCATCATTTCCCTCCATCGGTTGGGTGTTACTAGTACTAGTGTTATTACCATTTGTAGCACTTTAGCTATGGACTACCTGTTGAGTTACCACTGTGGCCAAGCCTTTGAGTATACACATGAGTCTATCTAGACTCTGCTCGATTCGGTCTTCTGAAATCCGATATGCCTGCTCTCTCAATAACCTTGCCATTTCCTACATTCATTAAATTCAAATTTAGAGACATTTTCCTATGTTTCACAACTCCATCTAAGTCTTATGTAACCCTAAGCCTCGTATTCAAGGGATGTCCTAAAATCGTGCTTTGATGCCACTTGTCATGGACCACACCATGCCTTATAGGGTAATGACTGGAGCATACTTCCTTAAATTATATAGACTCGAGTTAAGTAAAATAACTTAACTTTATTAATAATAAAAGAGTCGCAAAAGCATTACATCCCTTAAATATAAAACATAAACATATGTACGAGGCTCTAAATTTTCTTACTTAGATTACTAACAAAAGTATGAAATAGTAACATTAATATTAGAGTCTAGACTTCAGAAATTTCCTCTGTATGACCTGTTACTCTACAGTAGTATCTTCAGTATTTAGAGGGTGATAAGGGAGTGAGATAAAATATCCCAATAAGTAATATTATGAAATCATAGCATAGTACATGTAATATATAGTTTTTTTACACACAACAAAATATATATCATATAATCTTTCCAAAACATATACGAATAAGAAGACGAAAGCACAAATCAGAAAAAAGATTCATGTTGTATACTTCGTCGCTATTATGAAGGATCAATCAGTTACTATACATTATGTGTAAGCATAGATACTTCTCACTGATTCTCGAGGTACCCAAACATAGAACGACATACATGAGTACCTCGAAACATTACTACCCCCCGAACACAGGACAGTTAGGGCATGCAGATCATACTATTTTTCCATACACCTGAACACAAAACGGTTATATATCGGTACACACTTATCACTTCGCCAATACACCCGAACACGAAACGGTTATGTATGGCCAGATTGAAGCCTACCATAATGCAAGTGCTTTTGAAATAACTTCTTTCCATAATGAGTGATGCACACATATCAAAACCACATTTTGAAAACACAAAATAAAATAACACTTATATCAAAGTAAAACTTAAATAAATTTACTTAGCAAAGACGGAAGATAAATTAAACATAACACATTTTTATATTGAAAATACGTAAAATATCTCAAAACTACATAGGTTATGAATCCATAATATCCATTTACATTAGGTCTTTAGTAGTCGTAGTCTTAATACTGGCAGAGTTCTAGCTTTATTTATGACTTTTTTTGTAAAAATTTAACAGAGTTTCGGAATGATTTTTGATTACTTTCTTGACTTAAAAATATCCAACACAATACTCAAAAACTAATCTAAAAAATTAAAGAGAAACTGAACTCCAAAACTTAAGGAAAAGCTTACCCCTTTTGATTGTGAGCCTTATTCCTCTTCTCTTCTTCTTTCTTCACTCTCATAAATTTATCAAAGTTTCCCCAAGGTTTTTATCTAAAATCAAAAAATACTCTAAAAAATCACACACTTCGTACTTCCTATTCTTTCTTCACTTATATGCTTTTCACTATTTTTCTCTCATCTGGAATGTCTTTTCCTCCCTTTTCCTATCCCCTATTTATAGGAGTGGGGAGCCACAAGGGAAAGGTTGCCACCATTTCATCTTACTATTTCATATAAAAGTTGTCACCTTTCATCATGTCACTTCACTTAAAAGGTTACCACTCTTTACATGGCATTTTATCTAAAAAGTCTTTTCACATGCTACTTCATCTAAAAGGTTACAACTTTTCACATGCAGTTTTATCTAAAAAGTCTTTTTACATGTCATTTCATCTAAAAGGTTATCACTTTTCACATGTCACTTAATCTAAAAGTTGTCATTTTTCATTATGTCATTTTATCTAATAGTTACCACTTTTCATTATACCACTTTGTTTAAAAGATTCCCACCTTTTCTTATGCTTCTTCATGCTTATTCTAGCTCCTTCATTTTTATCCATCCTTTTTTCGTTTGACTCTAAACTATGTCCTTAACCTTATTATATATTTTAATACATGCAAAGGTAAATTAAATATATCAAAAATAAGAAATTAACTCGGAGGTATTTTCAAGCTATTGTAGGTATAGTTTATATATATAGAAATGATTTTTAATAAAGATAAGTATGATTAACACAATATATATATGCCATAAATATAAATGATATTGAAGGAAAATTTTTTATATATAAGTAAATTTATAAGTTTTATAATTATAATTATATGATTGTATCTTATAACATAAATTTTTTTAAAACAATGAAATAATATGATATATATATAAATATGTACATAATAAATGGGTATGTATTGTGTGTATATAAATATATAAGCATATGTATGTGTGTGTATATATATGGGAGAGGAATAAATAGTTAAAATTTAATTAAGAATTAGGTAATTATGATAGTTAGGAGAGTTGAATTTGATTGAATACGAAATTAAAGAGAATTTAATTTGATCGAATAAATAATTAATAAGAATTAAATTTGATTGGATAAGTAATTGATAAGTATATTAATTTAGCCATAATCTATAATACTTAGGTAAATGTAATTTAAAATACTAAAAGGAATAAATTTTGGAAATCATTTTGATTTAATAAATATGTAAACAAATTAATAAATTTTGTTTTGAGTTGAATAGATGATATAAGAAAATAATTTAAGAAAATAGGAAAAGAATATTTGTAATGATTTCTTTTAGAATTGAATGAATAATAGATAAAATAAATTAAATAGAAATTATTAATTAATTAAAGTAAGATTAATATAAAATGATAAGAAAGTATTATTCACAAAATTATGTAATTAATCAAATAGACAAAACAAAAAAAAAGTTAAAATCGAATGATCGCAACTAGAATAGTTGTAGAAACGAGATAGGCATTCAATATGATTGAATGAAACTCTTGGGTTCATCGCTGACCCGAGAAAGCTTAGTTTTTGTGCAAGTTTATGCTAATATTTGGATGGTGTTTGGAACTCAAATCGAAATCCTTTAACTCTAAAGTTTGTAAGTATATCTAGTAGTTATCCTGAAGCCACATTAGCATGTTTTCAAAAATATTTTCAAACAAAAACCTAATTAAATTTTGAGTAAGGTTTATAAAATTAAGGAATCGGGATTGATAATCAAGTAAGTGGAAGAAATTAAAAAATGGTGATACTGAATGTTTTAATTTATCATTTGCTTGTGCTTGATTATTGAAGGAATATTGTATGTTTTAAATACTACATGATGGTTGATAGTATGATGAGTTGAATAGTCTGGGTAGAATAACAATAGTAGTGCATATTCACCAATAAGATCATGAACACATAAAATAACTCTTACAAATAAAATAAGATCAACAACAAAATATACATTCTTAAATAAAATTAAGAATTCTAAATGAAACTAAAAATAAATATAATAAAGGCACTAAAACATAAATAATGAAAAACTAACAACTAAATATATTACAATAAACAAAAAAAGTATATGATTAAGGGGAGTTAGTGAATAGTTCTATAAGGATGAAAAAAAGACAAACTGGGAGAATTAGAATAGTGTAAGATATAGAGTATAATTAGTTTATAAGGAAAAATATAAATATTACTCTTAACTAAAATAGGAAGAAAAAGAAAACAAAACAAAAAAAGCCTTGGAAGAAGTGAAAATTTAGAATTAACCCGTTTAAGATTGGTATGACTAAAATTCAATGGTGTGGTGAGCCCTATCCTTGGGTGATTGGAAACTCTTCCAAACGTGGTTAAGGTATGTATTGTGTTCTAGGTCATCTTGCAACAAACTACTATGACCATTCTGTGTGTTTTGGCTGTGCATGTATCCCCTTGTAATAGTGGGAATCCTAATCCCATAATGGTACCAATAGGATAACAGAGTCACTCGTGCAATCTCAAAGAAAAATTTGAAACTTTGATAACTTTAAATTGATGATTGTGTTGGGACAAATCAAGAATCGGGGATACCCGCTAAGGGGTTACGGATGCTTCGATTTGACTGAAAACTTGCGGAAAATTCTAGTATGTGAATTTTTGGGATAAATATGGATTAAAGGGAAATTGATGGAGGAGTATGGTTTTGGAACTTGAGATAATGTGATAATAGTGTGCGATATAAAGTGGTTACAATTAAGGAATTAAGAAAGGAAAGAAATTTGGGGGATAATGAGAAAATAATGAAAAAGAGGAATTTTGAGAGATAACTAGCTATAATTTTTTAACAAAAATTTATGTTATCATACTTGTATGATCAAAAAATTTATTTATATTCTTCTAAAGACAAAAATTGGTCTTCTAAAGACAAAAATTACAAAATTTAAAATAGTTAGAACAAAATGTTTAAGGCTATTTCATCTATCTTATTTTTCTTAATTCACTTTTCCTTTTGAGCTTTATTGTTCTAATAGCACTCACTATCTTCATCCAGAATTCTAAATTCTCATAAAAATTATCTTCTAAAAATTAAAAAAAAAGATGTAAAGCAATTGTTAGAAGATTTTTTAGATTAAAAAGACCAGAAGATCAAGTTTTTGTTGCTTATAATTCAAAAAATATATTGTGGCGTGATAAATTTTCAACATTATCTCAACAAATTTATTTCTTACTTTTCAAAATAAATGGTTAATGAGTTCTTCCGCATAAATATTAAATTAAAAAGTAAATTTTATTTGAAATGACTCAAATTATACTATAATGGCAGCCATAAAACTAAAAAAATTATTGTTCCTAATTATTTTATATAAATTAAGTAAAATATCTAAGAAGTACAATAAAATCACGTTGCAAATAGCCATGAATTCTTTTTTTAAGAAATCACATTTTAAAAGCCATAATTCTCTATTTACTTTAAATAGTTTATGATTCTTTATTTGAGTTAAAAGATTTCATAAGTTATAGTATAAAATAGGACTTATGTTTTTCACAGCTTGCATAAAATAATCAATCCTATACGTTTATTCTCTTCTCACATTATAATTATTCTCAAATAATTTGTTAGTTCTCTTGATTGATGTAAAGAAGAAGTATCGTGGAAAGTTATTTACCTTCTCTATGTATTTTATATTGTTATCGTTATCGACTCATGTTTTTATATTACAATGTACTTTAAGTTGGGTATTAAAGGATATTTTAAAATTTTAACTAACAATTAGATCAAGTTTTTATGGTTAATTACTAATAAAGCTTTTTATATTGATATATAAATCCAAGATTTAAAGTAGAGATATATTATTAAAATAACTAATCACATTATTGTGAAGTACAGTTGATGTTTTTGTGTAACGTGGCTTTTTACCTTATGTGTGGTAATAAACTTCTATCATTATCTCAACAAAAATTCTCTTTTTTAAGATTTAAAAGAATAAATGATGAATAAGTTCTTTAATGCGTGGATTAAAATTCAAAGTTAATTTTAATACAGTTGGCAACCATAGAATTAATTAAATCAATACTTTTAATTATTTTATATATATTAAGTAAGATATCACATAAATATAATGAAATTGCATCTCAAATAGTAGTGAATTCTTTATTTAAGTTAAAGATTTCAAAAAATGAAATCACTTTCCAAATATCCATAGATTATTTATTTAAGTTCAAAGATTTTATAAGTTATAGTATAATAAAATCTACATTTTCCACAACCTATATAAAATACTCAACTGTGTATGTCATTTGTCCTCCCATTACAATTCAGTTGTTCTTCAATTAAACTAAATCTTCTTGACTGGTGCAACAAAGAAGTATAGTGAAAAGTTTGTTTTCGAAAGCCTACATAACCTTTCAAGTTATATATTACAGATTAAAGTCTAGGATACGCACTTAACCTCCATTCATTCGAAGAAAAAAAAATATACATTTCTATCCATTCTTCTTAATCTTCAGGCACAAATATAAAATCTAAATATTCGATGTTAGTATTTTTTATAGTCTAAATATGAGGTCATAAGGTTTAAAAGAGGAAGCTTTGGAGAAGATCTATTCCACCAAAATCTTACGGGACCTAAGATCATGTTGCACTCGTTTCCACTCGGTAAGGCTTACCTTATGCCATCAATACCAACATCCTTTTGGTAAGAGCATCCAATACATGGCCACCACAAAACCTGAATAAATGATGACTAGTTAGAGAGCCTTGTCGTCCACCACCTCTATGCCCAGAGCCTTTGTAGATGCTACCACTAGCAATATAGGGATTTATGTACTATGCAGTTAAAGATGGCACGTGTATCCAGATTCCAATCAAAAGTGGTGACCGAGCTTGAGCTGTTAATCAAAAACATGATCATGCATTCTAGATTTAACATATAGATAACATAAAATCTAAAAGAGGAAACTTCTAATCTAGATAATCATTAAGCAAAAGTGATGATTAGGGGAGATTAGGGCTATGCATTCTGCATATAATAAATACAGATGCGACATTGACAGTCCCTAAAGCAACACTTTTAACAACCAAAGCAGACACAAAAGGTGTATTCTTCATTTTCATCTCCTGTACACCCTCTATAAATTTCGCAACTTGCCCTCTCTTCTTTAAGATTACAATTTATCTTTTATAAACACACATACACACATTACTCAGTATAACATGTAGTGGATTTGCCCATGAATATACATATACAACCAAATTAATAATAAAGGCTTATCTCTTATAAGGCAGTCAGGGCACCTTCACTTTTCCTTTTGAGCTTCATTGTTCCAATAATACTCACCATCTTCATCTAGAATTTCCAATTCCCATAAAACGCATCTTCTAAAAATTGAAGAAAACATTATAAAACTATATATATTGTTAAGAGGAATTTTTAGATTAAAAAGACAAAGACAAGAAGGTCGAGTTTTTATTGCTTATTCAAAAAAAATTGCAGCATGATAAACTTTTAGCATTATCTCAATAAAACTGTTTCTTACTTTTCATAATAAATAGCTTATAAGTTCTTCCGTACAAAGATTAAATTTAAAAGCAAATTTTATTTGAATCGACTCATTTTGTACTATAATCACAGCCATAAAACTAATAAAATCAATGTTTATAAGTATTTTATATAAATTAAGTAAAATATCTATTAAGTATAATAAAATCATGTCTCAATTAGTGACGGATTATTTATTTAAGTTAAATATTTTAAAAAATAAAAGCA
Source organism: Carica papaya (assembly GCF_054855325.1). Taxonomy (NCBI): domain Eukaryota; kingdom Viridiplantae; phylum Streptophyta; class Magnoliopsida; order Brassicales; family Caricaceae; genus Carica; species Carica papaya. Next base: position 20,054,605 of record NC_142317.1, read on the forward strand.
CTTTCCAAATAACCATAGATTCTTTATTTAAGTTCAAAGATTTTATAAGCTATAGTGTAATAAACTCTACATTTTCCACGACGTATATAAAATACTCAATCGTATGTCATTTATCCTCCCAACATAATTCAATTTTTCTTCAATTAAACTTAGTCTTCTTGACTGGTGCAACAAAGAAGTATACCAAAAAGTTAGTTTTCCAAAGCCTACATAACCTCTCAAGTTATTTATTATAGATTAAACTCCAAGGTAAGCACTTAACCTTCATTCATACGAAGAAAGAAAAAAAATTTCTTTCCACTCTTCATAATCTTCAGGCACAAATATAAAATTTAGATGTTCGATGTTAATATTTTTTATAGTCTAAATATCAAGTCATAACGTTTAAAGAAGGAAACTTTGGAGAATATTTATACCAGTAAAAGCTTACAGGACCCAAGACCATGTTGCACTCATTCCCACTCGGTAAGCCTTCATTTGTGCCATCCATTCCAAAATCCTTTTCCATTAATTTTATTGTAGATGTATTTTTCTTGGATGATTTTCTTTATGATAAATAGCTAACTATATGGATAAAATTAAAATTATTACTGCAGTTAAATGATTTCAATTTTCTTCTCATATCTCACAAGGAGCTTCACTAGAAAAACAAACTTGATATGTTTGTTCTTGATCCATACAAGATTAAGTTTAACAAAATATCATATTACAAGTTTGAGGAACATGAAATAGAGCTGGTGAAGTTTTTTTTGTGGAAAACAATCGACTCGGAAATTTGGTTCTTGTAACTCCTAAGAAAAATGCTCTTAAAATTTATTGTAATGTTGCATATTATTATTGCAAGCTTTTCTATTCATCGAGAGCATCGAAACAAGTTCGAATATCTATTTATGAGCCTTCCAACATTATTAATAATCTATTGATTTAAATTTTATATATAATTGTCCATTTACTATTTTTTAACGAACTATGATAAATGAATCCAATACGCTTAATTTAATCATATTAGATTGAATTACTAATGAGCATTATTATTCTTCCCATCAAAAGATTTTTTTTTTTAAAGAGTGGTAAGAAGTTATGTAATAGAGATAGTTTTTAGTGATAGTTGAGAATTTATACTCACTTCAAAAGAACATTAAAAAAATTTCTTTTGCTTGTTTTACCATTTATATAGGATATACTAATTTTTTAGGCTAAGACTATCTTTAACCATGTACCATTCTTTGGTGGTGGCTTACTACCAATTTATTTAACAATTTTATCTTTTATCTCCAAAAAAAAATTTAATGATCTCATTTTTCTAGAACCTAAGAATTTTGAGTATTAGAAAAAACATCCAATTTTTTAATAAATCATTATTTTTCAAAAAATAATATATGCATATGTTTAAAAGAAAGCCAATAGTATATCATTAGTTTATATTAAATTAGATTCTTTATTTCATTTAGGAATTTTAGTAAAATTCTCTTAAATAATAAAATTATGATAAATTAAAAAATAAATTCAAGGATACTTCACACTTCTTTTAAATATACTTTATATGTACATATTTTATAAATATAAATATGCCTACTTAAATAATATATAGCATTATTGTTAGAGAATTTTTGATATAAAAAAAGAACATACATATATACACATATATTTATATTTATATATATGTATATCCTCTATTGTCCTTTAGTTCATCTCTCATTAATTCTAAAAACTTTTCTTTCTCTTCTCCATAACCTAAATTCTAAACACAAATTTTCAAATATAATTATCACCCATCATACAATAATAAGTACTTTTGATATAAGCATCCAATGCATGGCCATCACAGAACTTGAACAAATGACGACTAGCTAGAGAGCCTTGTTGTCCACCACCTCCAATGCCCATAGCCTCTGCAGATGCTACCGTCAACATTGCAAGCTATTAATAAAAAAAATGATCATGCAGTTTGGATTTTATGTATAGTCGACATAATGTCTAAAAGATAAAACATCCAATATGTGTAATCACTAACCAAAGTAATGATTAGGGGAGATTAGGGGTGTGCATTTTGCATATAATTAATGTAGGTGCGGGACTAACAATCCTTGAAGCGACACTTGTAGCAACCAAAGGAGACACAAGAAGTGCATTCTATATTTTGGATCTCTTGTACACCCTCTACAAATTTGCAACTTGCCCTTTCTTCATCAGCATAACAGTATATCTTTTAGAAACACATATATACACATTACTCAGCATAACATGTAGTGGATTTGCACATTAATATATAAATATACAACAAAAATAATAAGGAGAAAGAATGATATGAGAAAATCTGAAAACCACCCATTGTTCCTGGTAAATCTGTATAAGATCCCACTCTTGACACCCTTAGCATCAAAATGGGTGTTTTGAATCTAGTCTACGCAATTGGCTGGGCCAACTTTCTTGGCGGTGGATGTCGCTGTCTACATCGAACTGGTCAAGAATTTTATACCACCTTCCACTTTTATAAGTTGACCAAATTCAATCTCCACACCCCAAACCTCATCTCTTATCGTCTCCAAGGCAGGTACTTTTAACTCTCTATTGCTAAATTTAATGATGCATTTATGTTCTTTGAACTGGATGCAGAATTCCCATACTAATATTTTTACGAAGACTTCGACCCAGCCACTGTCTATTATGAATTCTGCTTCAACCACTCCTTTATATATAACCCCAGAAAGTGTAAATATCTCTATTTACATACCTATGCATGAAATATATTCAACAATTTTTTTTTTAATTCTTATTCAAGTAGTAGGGACGCACTAAGCATCATTTCTAAAACAGAGCGATACTTTATTTTGTGTATGTACCAGCGACGCCAGGTGAACCTAGGATATTAATTCATGTCACAATTTGCCAATGTTATCTCTTCTCGATAGTAATTAATCCTAGGCTCAGTCTTCACTTGAATCGTCGCCTTCACCACCTAGTTCGATGGTGATGAGACGGACCTACATATCACTTGCCCTTAAGCACTTTTGGATCTTCGGTCTTTGGATGACATGGGCCTCCTGGAATTAAAAGACGGCCTTGCCTGCTTTACCCCACATGGACCTCTTATGCCACATGATAGAAGAATCTACAACAAGCAGCACGAGTGCCAAGCGCAAGTCGACCCAGCTCCTCAACTACCTAACTTCAAAGAATTTATGGACCACACACTACTGCACATCAACATGATAGATGGAACCTTGTACAACATGGAGGCTCCTTGAGGGAACTGCATGAGAAAGTTAATGCCCTAACACAGTTGATTGCCCAAACTAGACACTCAAACATGCAAATTCACAATAGATGAATGCATGGCTTGCAGCCAATTCAGCAGAATGGGACCCATGTTATGACTCACTAAGCCTTAGCCAAGGTCAAGGAAACATTTAAATTTAAACGGATCGTGCACAATAAAAATAAACCTTTTTTGAGGCTTGCGCGTCCACCTATAGTGCGCTTAAAAAAATAGGCTTTTTAAATATTTAAGGAGATATCCTCCCTGGCGTGATCCAAGGGACAAAAATCATGAGGAAATAATTATGGAAAGATACATATATGTTGAAATCAAGGAACATGTTCAGAAATAAAGAAAAAAAAAAGAAACCTTGGATTCCTAACGGCTATAAAACGGGTAACTACCAAAGTAGAAGGATCATCTCTCTTCATCCCGACGTCACACATAACAACTTCTACTGCTTCTTCAATTTTTTTCTTCTCTTTACTCTCAAAGAACTCACATGTGTTAAAAAGTCCACCATGAGTGGCTGATTTATTTATTTTTTCTAGTTAAGATTTAGTGTACTCTAGTGATGTATTTGTGAGATCTAATTGATTTGATTCATGTTTTGCTCAATCCTTGGTATTTATTTACTTATTGTGTTTACATATACTTGTCGCTTTAAATTCATTTGGACAAGGCCGGTTGAACGTGTTTAGATGCTATAAATAGTTGGTTGAATCTCTTAAATCCATATTTATTTGTGTGACTATGATACTTAGCAGTGATTAGTGCCACACTGAGGTAAGTGATCTTAATGACCAGTTCACGTTGATGAATTTGGAAACTCGAATCAGGTTCTTCTAGTTTTTAAGACTATTGGCAAGTTAAATCCCATGGACGTTCTCAGGACTGCTGGATAGTGAAAAAGCTAATCAATGAACATTTCTTGGCTAGTTTAAAAATAAGAAAAGATGGGTAGTTGGAATGTTTTTGACCACTATAACTTGTTTGTCATACCTTAAATAAAACTAATCCTTGCATGTATGATCAATAAATAAAGCTATTTCATTAACTAGGAATCCTCTTTATAATTTTTTAGATTTTAACTTGCAACTGAGATTTCGCTCAACTTCATTTTACTTATTTTTCATTTTATGTTTCTGTAATTAGTCTTATAAAATCCCCCTCTTGTTTACTTTTCCATTATTGATTAAAGAAGAAAATCAATTTCTGACTCCCTGTGGATTCCACCCTTCTTACCACTATTATGTTTCAGTTTTATTGATTAATTTGGATTTTATTTTGGTGGATTCGACTGCCATCAAAGTACTTTGAAACTTCTTGGCCTAACTTCTTATAATTGGATTTATGGGCAATTGGATTTGGTTTTCTATTTGCCTAAGCCCGTCTTGTATGTTCATGGACTTTCCTATTTGAGACAAAATAGGAAACAAAGAGGAATTGCTTGTGATTTCCTCTTTGGGAAGAGGTGAAATCTGTTCCCTGCATGATTGGTTTTCCTCGCAGTTGCAGGACTTCTCGCGGGCACGGGCATTCTCACGACCATACTCCTCTTTAGTATTTGTTATGTTTGGGATCACATTGGTTACTCTTAATTATATTTAGAAGTTTACTTTTAAAACTATATTGTTTAAGATTTATTTCACTTTTGTCATGATTTCCTTTCTAGATTTATTTTTATTACACATTTTTCTTTGTTTAAAATTTTAAACATTTAAATTGGCACTTCCCACCTAACTCCATAGTTACACCTTCAACCCACAAGTAACCTCCCAAAATTTACTTATTTTGTTGTTCCTTTCCATATTTATTAGTAGTTTAGATGTATATCTTAATTTCATTTAACCCACAATTATTTTACAATTAAATTCCTTATTCAGTGTCATTCACTATTCTAGGCCATTAGCCCAACCCCAACAATTAAGTATTATTATTAATCTCTTTTGTTTTATTTTCTTCCCATTTTAGTCTAGTTATTTAAAAGCTGATTTATTCTCCTTTTGATTTCGTCATAATACTATTATATAAGAGAACTTCATCAAAATCCTTAGAAGATATCAAGAATATGATTTAGTCGATAATTGTGATATGCAATTGGATTTTTTTCTTGTTTTCAAATAAATATGTTATTTCTTGAAAAATAATAGTCTATTAAAAATTGGGTATTTTTTCTAATATTCAAAAGTCTTGGGTTTAAGAAAAATGTGATCTAATATTTTTTTTAACTATGAATGTTTAATCAACACGATAAATTTTTTATTTCATCCCTTTATTCTCATTGTTTCTTTTTATTGGTTATGTGATTTTTGTTAACTAATGTGATACATTTGTTTGTTTCATCTAAAAGATTTATTGTACTTTACAATAATGTGATTAGTTATTTTACTGTGAAGTCTTTAATTGTAAATCTTCTATTTATATACCAATATATAAAAATAGGTTAGTAATTGACGTTAGAAACATGATCTAATTGTTAATGAAAATTTTGAAATACCATTTAACATTCTACTCAACGTACAGTATAATATGAAAATATAATTTCATAATAATAACATTCTATATTGGTTGTGGACTTTTTTTGAACATTTATGATTGCTACTCTAGTTATCCAATCTGTAAAGTTCTTATTTAAAAGAAAATAGATGTATTTATGTATAAATATATACATAGATAAAATGAAAATATCAATTAATATTAAGTAGGTAGGAATGGTGGCATATTAACAATTCAATGTGTACTATTACAAATGTTAAGTCTTGTGATAAAATCATCTATTTTTTAGATACTGATTACTTTTATAATTTTACATGGTTAGCTCTTAATTAAGTATGTCAAATGCATTTCTTCATGATGAATCATAAGAGCTCTACATATATGAAACAATTATAAAAATAAATAAACTTTGAATTTCCTCATCTCATTTACAAGTAAAACAAATCACTTTTCATATTAAAATAGTAGCCAAGGGGTTAGTTTTCTTGGTTGAGTATCTATCATTTGTCCCACGACTTTTATGACTAGAAACAATACCTATAAGTTCTTTTATTTTTATATGTATGGTCGGCTTTGTAGGTCCCCAATCTGTTAGGAAGAAGTAGGGGAGAGAAAATTAATTGGTCTTGATATTGTGGACGAGACTACAACAAAGATTATCAAAATCAAGAATATTCAAATAGCTTAGAGTAGAGAAAAGAGTTCTGTAGACACTCGAAGAAGGACCTGGAGTTTGAAGTAGGTAGTCATGTATTCCCTTGGGTTACTCCTCTAAAAGGTGTTACTAAATTTGGAAAGAGAGGAAAGTTAAATCCCCATTTCATCAGATCTTTTGAAATTTTGGAAAGAATTGGAGCGTTTGCTTACAAGTTAGCATTGCCACTAGAATTGTCTTGACTTCACAACGTCTTTCATGTATCAATGTTATGCAAGTATAATCCTAATCCTTCACATGTTCTATCCTACAAGCCTCACTTACTTCAAGAAGACTTATCTTATAAGGAGGTGCCCATTCGTATTCTGGAGCCTCAAGAGAGAATTCTTCACAAAAGAACTACTTCCTTTGTCAAGGTAATATGGTAGAATTACTCACAGGACGAAGCTACTTGGGAACTAGAATCATATTTTAAAGCCATGTATCCCAAGTTGTTTGCTATAGTATAGAAATTTAGAGGACCAAATTTATGTAAGAGGGGAAGAATTGTAATGAAAAAAAAAATTATACATATATGGATGCTTTATGATTGATGAAGTTGATGGGTAAAATTTATTAAATAAATTTGAAATTTTGAAAATTTTAATAAATTAAGAAAAAAAGACCATAAGGACTTAATTAAAAAGTTGACGATAAATTTAAAGTTGTATAATCAACGACCATGATCTGTTCCTCAAATTTGGACAGTTCGAATTTAATTAAAGAGTCTATATATATAACTAAGGTTTTTTTGAAATTTTAGCAATAAAAAGAAAACCCTAAGATAATTAAGAGCCAACGGCCAGGGAAGGAAGGAAAGGGGGGTAGTCGCGCGAGCTCACTTTAGGCAGTGTACTGACATTGATCCAAAGTAAATTCTTTGCCCTAGATGACTTCTATAATTTTAATCTTAAACCCAAAGGTAGTTCGGTGTCCTATGCTAAATGCTAAGGTAATGGTTTGTCAGCTCATTTTGTGTAGATAACTAATAAAAGAAAGATTCGCTGCACCACGGCCGTCTTCATCCCAAAATCCAGAGAAAAGTAAGAGTAGTTTATTACTCTAAATCCCCAAGTTTGAAATAATGTAGTCATTCAATTTTTTGATTGAATGAATATTATGGTATTGTGTAGAGATTCGTTATTTTAAGAATATTTGAGAATGAAGATATTGAGAAATTTAGAAAGCATTATGTATATGATAGTGTAGTGTGATAACTTTGAAATCCGGTGAAACAAGGAGTGATTGAAGTTTCATGGATGTCCTAGGCATCGAGAGGAAGAAGATGAGTTTTTTTTTGGGGCGGGTAGCAAGTTGGGTTTACAACCCGTTAGGCCTGGATTTGAAAGCTCCAGCAATATGGGTCAGACCAAGCCCAATAAGCCTTTGGGTTTGATTTTTTTTGTTTGAAAAAAGGGTAGTTGTAATAGAAACTTAAATACTGATTCGGTATACCTTAAATAGGCTAGGAAGGAAGAGGAAGAGTTTGGCAAACTAAAAGAAAAGAAGGGAAATAAGAATGAAATGAGGTGTTACACATATTTAAATAAATTAAAACATAAATAAATCAGAAAAATTAAAAATATTAGCAAATGGGCTAAGCCTTAGTGGGCTTCTGGTTTAGTTGAAAGGGTATTCAGTTCTGATGATTAAGATGGGTTGGGGAGGAATATTTTATTGGACTTCTAGCCTAGAAAATAGATAAAGCAGGTTGAAGCTAATAATTATTTACATCCAAAGAAACATCCAAATAGATCACCTACTCATATTGTGAATGAACCGTAATGGGTTGTGTAAACAAAAATAAATATTAGGTAGCATTGATAGCAATAAAAGCTATGACATTATAAAAAAAATAAAAAAATAATAAAAAAGGAAAGTGCATTATGAATTAGTGATTAAGAAGAAGAATAAAGTAGTTACGTCGTTATAGAATGGGTATAAATAATTTAAGTTTGATAGCGAATATTATCATGAGGAAATGTCGAAGTATGGACGAGTAGGAATTAGGAAGTGAATAAATAATTTCATGAAGTAAATAATTGAGTGTAATTATGTGATCAACCTTTTTAGATATCCTTGACAACTTAAATTATCTTGAGAGAGAATTAGTTTGATGATTTGAAATGAATAAATTAGACATTTGGAAATAAAGAAATAGGTCTCTTACTATAATTAAATGAAATTAGTAAAGTAAGGAGTTTAAAATTATAATTTATAATAAACTGTCTTAGAGAATACACAAGGTAAGCTGTAAGGATTTCCTTTCGGGGTGATGTGAGTAAATGTGAAGTTCTAGATCGGTATGGAATGATCATGAACTCTATCTCATGGACTGCTTATTGCTCTATAACTATAATATTATGTCCCTGAAAAATGATGTGAATTGTAACTATGACTATGCCCCTAGGAGATGACGTAAAATCGTAACTATAACCGTAACTATGACTTGTGAAAGCTATGATTTGGTCCTTGTTGATACTGCGAATTATCATCTCCTTCTGTGATTATGACTGAACGATATTACGTGATATGATAATGAGTCTATGTGCATATGTGATTGGTTGTTTTGATGAATGAAGAAAATATGTTGTTATGTGAATATCTACATGAGATAGGATATTCTATGTGCTTAAGGAAAGATGTTATTTGTGTGAATATGAGTGATACCTATTTTAGGAATGATATTTTATGTGTGGATATATGTAATTAATATGAATACGATATTGCGTTTGTGAGATTGTGAATAAAGCAAAAGTAATTTATGAGAATGCAGTTATGCAATAGTTGATACCTCATGGATGATTTGAAATATATGGGAAGGAAAGATACTTTATGTGTGGATATGTCCAATCAAAGTGATGATAACATTATGCAATTGAGATTGAGAAATTATGGATATCTTTTGAATGAAATGATGTATATGTAAGTCAAAAACATATGATTAGTAGGATCAATGTAGTTATAGTAGGATGTGGAAATTAGATGAATGTTAAGGGCATGGTAAGTTAGAGGTAAAGATAATGATTCATATCAGTATATTATCTTCAATATTTGGATTGGAGTCTTAAACTATTCTTACTGAGCAAATGGTGGCTCACCCCTTTTTTTATAAATTTCATAACAGTGAGCGCAGGACCAAGCTGAAGAACCGTCAGAATAAGGAAATTTTCCTTAAAAGGAACAAAAGATAGAGAGACACTTATTTTTTCTATAAATTTAATCTTTCAGATATAAAAAGTGCCATTTGATCTCTTAACTTTCAAGTACAGTAGGAAAAATCTTTAAATACCCTACAATATGTTATAGTTGAAGCATGTTGGAATTATTTGTTAGAATGACAATCCTTATAGAAAAATATGAATGTTATTACTTACTTCGATATGCATGAATGAAAAGTAACAACCATATTATTTTTGAAATTTTTGGTTGTTACAGTTAATGAAGCTTCTAAATATCTTTTAACATCCTACGTCATCTAATATAAAAAATATAAGTTTACAATGAAAACAGTTTAAACCGTAAACTAAAGGTTTATATGGTCACAACATTTAGCACCTTTTGAACCCTTTAAATTATTATATACTCGTACAAACTTAATATTAACTTAACTTATTACTAATCTTGTAAGTTTAATTAATGTGATTCATTTGTAAGTTTTTTTATTTAGCTTTAACTTATACTGACCTTGTATGAAATTTAAAAAAATAATTATATATAAAAGAAATTATTCCACCACTTGGTCTATTAAAGCTTAAAAATGAAATATTCATCCTCCTTGGAAGCTTTTCTATTCAAGTAATCAATTTGTTCTTTCTTCCTCTTAGCTTACAATCAACATTTTTTTTCCTCATATCATGTTATCTCTTCATTTTTACCTCAAGTTTTAGCCTTAAAACTAATTTTTAGTCTCACTTTTTTCCTCACATTATGCATAAATCGATGTATATAAATATATATATATAAAAGATGGAATTATCAATTAATATTAACTTGGTGGGATTGGTGGCATAGAGATGCAATTAGCAATTAGATGTGTACTATTTCTAAACGTTAAGTCTTGTGAAAAAATAAACTATTACTAAGATAGTGATTACTTTTATAATTCTGTGACTTAATTTACTTGTTTGAGTATCTGTCATTTGTCATACGACTTTTATATGTAGAAGAAATACCTACAAGATCTACTCTTTGTACAGAAGTAAAAAATTTTTAAATTTTTTATTGGTCTCACAACTTTTATGGGCAGAAGGAATACTTACAAGATCTCCTATTTGTATAAAAGTACAAAATCAAATACAAGTAGCTTGCTATAAACCTAAACAAAAAATCAAGACTCATTGGTGCAAAGTAGCAGTTCTATTGGGGCAAGTTCATTACCTATAATAGGTGTAAAAAGCATCGATACTTCTTCCCCTGCACAATTAGGGATTACAGACTCTACCTTGATGTTTTGGCTAATAAAAGGTGGAGGTGCCCCGACTAGCCTTGTTAGAGTTAAAGCTTTATCATTATTTTGGTTGTATATATATATTGATGTGCAAATCGTCTACATGTTATGTAGAGTAATGTGAATATATGTGTTTCTAAAAGATAAACTGTGCTGCTGATGAAGAAAGGGCAAATCATAAAATTTGCAGAAGGTGTACAAGAGATCCAAAATGCAGAATGAAACTATTGTGTCTACTTTAAATGCGACGAGTGTCACTTTAGAGATTGTCAGTGCCAAAGATGCATTTATTATATGTAGAAAATAGCCCTAATGTCCTTTAATCATCTCTAGCTTAATGATTACATGGATTAGAAGTTTTATCTTTCAGACTTTATGTCGACTATAAGTAAAATCCAGACTGCTTGATCATGTTTTGTGATTAACGGCTTGAGATTGATCACCACTTTTAATTGGAATCTGGATGCACATGTCATCTTCCACTGCATAGTACACAAATCCCTACAGTGCTGGCGGCAGCATCTGCAAAGGCTCTGGGCATAGAGGTGGTGGACAACAAGGCTCTCTAACTAGTCGTTGTTTGTTCAGGTTTTGTGGTGGCAATGCATTAGATGCTCTTATCAAAAGTGCTCGTTGTTGTATGATGGATGATGATTAGATGTGAAAATTTGTGTTTGGAATTTGAGTTTTGGAGAGAGAGAAAAAAATCTTTAGAATTAATTAAAGGGGAACTAAAGGACCATAAAGGATATATACATATGTATATGTCTATATTATTTTTCTATTTCAAAAATTCTTTAACAGTAATGCTATATATTGTTTAAGTAGGCATATTTATATTTGTAAAATATATACATATAAAGTATATTTAAAAGAAGTATGAGATATTCTTGAATTTACTTTTTGATTTATCATAATCCTATTAATTAAAAAAATTTATTAAAATCCTTAAACGAAATAAAAAATCTGATTTAATAGAAACTAGTGATATGCTATTGGCCTTCTTTTAAATATATGCAAATATTATTTCCTTAAAAATAATAGTTTAATACAGAATCTGATGTTTTTCTTAATACTCTAAATACTTGAGTTTTAGAAAAATGAGATCATTAATTTTTTTTTAGAGAAAAGATAAAATTATTAAATATATTGGTAGTAAGAAACCACCAAAAAATGGTACATTGTCAAAGATTGTCTCAACTTAAGAGATTAGTAAATCCTATATAAATGGTAAAACAAACAGAAGAAATGTTCTCAAAGTTCTATTGAAGTGACTATAAAGTATTAACTATCACTAAAAACTCTCTGTTATATAGTATCTTATCACTTTTTAAAAATAATTTTTTTCTTTTAATGAGAGGACTCTTATTGAAGTAATATATCTTATGTGAGCATGGACATGGACCATAAAGAGAAGGCCCAATCCAAAGAAAAAGGAGGAAATAGGCCAAAAAGGAGATCTTATAGTCGGCCCTAAATTTTTATGTCTCCCCATTGGTTTGACCACAATCTCTTTTAATTAAAGAGGAAGACTAAATTTATCTTAGTTAAGAAATTAGCTTTTAATTTTTAATTTATTTCCATATGTCTCCCCTTTTAATTTGGTCACAATCTCTTTTAATTAAAAGGAAAGACTAAATTTATCTTACTTAGAAAATTAGTCTTTAATTTTTAATTTATTTCCTATGTAATTACAAATTAAATTAAGAGATGTTGTTTTCTTTTTTATTTACTGGGCTTAGCCTATAAATAGGCCACTAAGTCTTTATTGTAGGGGATTCAGAAATTATCTCAATAATATTAAGAGTGTTACTTTTCAAGAGAGGTTCTTCTACCATCTTGTTGAGTAAGGAGTAGATCTACTTATCAAGGTACGATCTTGTGGCATTTTTTCCTTCTATTTCATTTCCGGTGAACTTAGTTTCTATCATTCTTGATAGCAAGTTAAATAGAAAGGATTTTTATAGGATCAATTCCTTTTGTGCCTTTAAATGAAATTGTGTGAGTTCCTAATCACGTTGGTTGGTCTTGGGTTCCGCATCATTTGGTATCAAAGCTTTGGCTCCATCTAAACCTATTATCTTTTACTTTTGTGCTTTTAAATTCTTGCACTATTTATTTATTTGTTATTTTTTGTTCATCTACTTAAAAAAAAAAAGATTATCTCATACATCGCTGCAAGCAAGACATAACGTCAATTGTCTCTTTCTTAGCTAGATAAAATAATTGTTGAGTACCAATTATTTTTTTTTAATCTACTTTTCTTGCAATTTTATTTTCTATGCCAAAAAAAAGAAAAGAAGAGAAAAAAAAGAAAAAAAAAGAAGAGAAAAAAAAAGAAAAGAAAAGATAAAAAAAGGGAAACAAATGAAAGAAATCCCAATCATGCAAAAAAGGTTTGTACCCTCTTACTATTATAGAGAGATGCATCAAAAGTTACAGCACTTAACGCAAGGGTCTATGTCTGTTGAGGACTATCACAAGGAGATAGAGATGGCCATGATCAGAGCCACTATAGAAGAAGATCCAAAAGCAACCATGACGAGATTCCTTGGAGGTCTCAATAGAGACATCGTTAACATGGTGGAATTACAGCACTATTTAGAGGTGGAAGATATAGTGCACATGGCCATGAAAATCGAGAGACAATTCAAGTACAAAAGATGGGGCACTTCATATGTCACCCCTACCTACAACTCCAAATGGCCTAAGAAAGAAGAAAACAAGCGAACATACAAGAAGGAAAAGTCCACACTACTTGATACAAAAGGTATGACACCTAACTCATCTCAAAAGTATGGTAAAATTAAATGCTTTAGGTGTTTCAGAACTGAACATATCGCTTCTCAATGTCGAAATAAGAAGATCATGTTATTGAGAGATGATGGTGGAATTAATAGTGCTAGTGATTGTGAGAGCAAAGATAATGATAGCATGCCACCACTAGAGGATGTTGAGGAAAGTATTGAATATCAAGCTCATAGAGAAGCTTTGGTTATCAAAAGAGTTTTGAATGTCCAAGTTAGGTCAGAAGAAAGTAACCATAGAGAGAATATCTTCCACACTCGTTGCCTTAGAAATAGGAAGGTATGTAGTCTTATTATAAATGGGGTAGTTGCACCAACATGGCTAGCACTATTCTATTTGATAAATTTAGGTTGACATGCATGCACCATTCTCACCCTTATAAGTTTTAGTGGTTGACTTATTGTGGAGAGATGAAAGTGATTAAACAGGTATTGGTTTCTTTCTCTATTGGGCGATACACTAATAAAATATGTTGTGATGTTGAGCCCATGCATACTAGTCACATCCTACTTGGATCCTGCTAGTATGATAAATGTGCAACTTATCATGGCTATAGGAATTATTATTCCTTTATATGAATGGTCAAAATTTTACACTTGCACCGTTATCACCTGAGGAAGTATTCAAAGATCAGTTTGTGAATGTGATATGAGATATGAGTATGAGTTTATTTGTTGTTTGCTATAATAATCTTTATGTAAAAGACTTACTAAGTACCTAGGGAAAGGGCAGATGGGCCCAATATATAGGAAACCCTACCATGAACGTTATCTCAGTCGGAGGAGGCTGAAAAGTCCCTTATCGAAAAATTTTGGGAGATATGGTTCACTCTCATATCGAACCCAGGCAATAGAATGTTTGGCACTCATTACCAGACGAGGTATGGGGACGACCGGTTAATTGTTAAAATTGGATATTGGGTTCACGAGTAGGGAGGAACACCCCTATGGACCCCCAAGGGTACCAGTAAGCAGGTAAGAAATGAAAGTTATTGTTTCTCATTTTTTTATGTGTGAAAGTGAAAAGTGATATGGATATGGGTCTTCATAGGTTGTTTTAGAAAACTTGTTATAGTAAGTTCGGAATAAACAATCTTCTTTATATTAAATGAATTTACTCAAATTAAGTGATTCATTAGTTATTTTTTTTATTTTTAGCAATCTTCAGTTTTCTGTATCTGTGATTATGCCGTCTAATGAGGAGTAGTTGATCCCACCTTAATAACACACAATCAGTGAACTCTACTGTTGCTAGTTTGATCTTCTTTTTTTCATGGTTGTTATGGCAATCAAAGACTATTTCTACCTTCCTCTCCCACTCCAAGCATGCTTCAACATCATTCCTACCATTGAAAGATGGTGTTCTCATCTGGATGGAGCTGATATTACTATCCCTCCTTTCTTCTCTCCTCTCCACCCTATCTTCCTCCTCATCATTACAGGACTTGGCCTTATTTTTAGGATGTTGAGTTCTAGGCCGTCTCATATTAGGGGTCTTGTGTCTTGCTTCACTTTGACCACTACTCAAGTTATCTACCTTCTGACTAAGACGTGCCAATTTTGCATGCATAACCTCCATAAAGAGCATTATGTTGGTAGGGCTTTAATGTTCACTTGACATTTTAAGAAAATTTCCTGCAAAAAGGTTAGTAAAAAAAAAGATTTTTTCATTAGTTTTCTCGTATTTTACTCACTTAACTTTTATCCTCTAATATTCTCAAACACTCTTGCCTTTTACCTTTCTATCTCCCACCCTCAAGTTGAGTGCTGGATAGATCCTCTTGAATCAAAGTATTCTAAAATATTTTTTTAAGATATCACAAGGAGTCCTATAGAACAAATACCACACCAATACTAAAAGCAAGAGTGCCACACACAGAGGAAGAGGTAGTGTGTTATCAATTACACTAAACTCTAAGATACAATTTAGATGCTTAGATGTATCATGGAATTGAAGCTTAGAACAATAAAAGAAATTGAGAGTAAAAAAAATTAACAGTTTATAGAAGATGAAGGGATTCGGTATTGCCCCAAGGGAAAATCCAAAAGATATTCCTACTAATCTATTCTCGATGTATGTTACGTTCTATATAAAAAAAATGTAGCCTTTAATGAACTATGTAAGTGTAAATGCACGTGGTTGTAAAAAAAATTATGTAGAGGTGGTTCTTGCACTGTTTTAAAGAAGGATGGTTAAGTACCAAAAAGGTAAGTACTTCAGCAACTCAAAAAATTCATAAAGTCCGGAGGACATAAAGGATTGAGCAACATGAAAAGAGAATGTTACTATATGGAACAAGAGCTAAAGAGAACATCTTTCAAGAAAAAATTCTTAGCTCACCTCAAACTTTCTTTATTAAATAATGTTGTTTTGCAAGATATTTTCTTAAAGAAAAAAGAATTGGTGAAACCCTTGTATAAGAAGTGTTCGATTCAAGGACAAATCATTTTTGAAGGGGGAGGGGATGATGTGAGCATGGACATGAACCATAAAGAGAAGGCCCAATCCAAAAAAGGAGGAAGAAATAGGCCAAAAAGGAGATCTTATGGCCGGCCCTAAATTTCCATATGTCTCCCCATTAATTTGACCACAATCACTTTTAATTAAAGGGGAAGACTAAATTTAACTTAGTTAAGAAATTAGCTTTTAATTTTTAATTTATTTCCATATGTCTCCCATCTTAATTTGACTACAATCTCTTTGAATCAAAAAGGAAGACTAAATCTATCTTACTTAGGAAATTAGTCTTTAATTTTTAATTTTTAATTTATTTCCTATGTAAATGTAAATTAAATTAAGAAATTTTATTTTATTTTTATTTACTTGGCTTATCCTATAAATAGGCCACCAAGTCTTCATTGTAAGGGATTCAGAAATTATCTTAATAATATTAAGAGTGTTTCTTTTCAAGAGAGATTCTTCTACCATCTTGTTGAGTAAGGAGTGGATCTACTTATCAAGGTATGATCTTGTGGCATATTTTTGTTCTATTTATTTCATTTCCAGTGACCTTAGTTCCTATTATTCTTGATAGTGGGTTAAGTAGGAAGAGTTTCTATAGGATCAATTCCTTTGATGCCTTTAATTGAAATTGTGTGAGTTCCTGATCACATTTGTTGGTCTTGTGTTTCACATCAATATCTCATTAGTATTGGATTCATTTATCATATTTCGTTAAAAAATTGTAAATGGACAATTATATGTTAAATTTAAATATATAGATGATTAGTATTATTAGGAGGCTCATAAATAGATATTCGAGCTTGTAAAACTTGTAATAATATGCAACATTACAATTAATTTTAAGAGAATTTTTCTTAGAAGTTACAAGAACCAAATTCCCAAGTTGATTGTTTTCCTTAGAAAAAACTTCACCAACTCTATTTCATTCTCATCAAACTTGTAACCTGATATCTTGTTAAACTTAATCTTGTATAGATTAGGAACAAGCATATCAAGTTTGTTCATCTAGTGAAGCTCCTAGTGAGAGGTGTGAAGAAAATTGAAGCCATTTAGCTGCAGTAATAATTTTAAATTTATCTATATAGTTAGTAATTTATCATAAAGAAAATAATCCAAGAAAAACACATCAACAATGGAAGAGGGTGTTGGTATGGATGGCAAAAGGGAAGCCTTACCGAGTGAAAATAAATGCAACATGGTATTGGGTCTTATAAGATTTTTCTAGTACAGATCTTCTCCAAAGCTTCCTCCTTTAAACCTTATGACTTGAGATTTAGATTTTAGAAAATATTAACATTAAACATCCAAATTTTGTATTTTTGCTTGAAGATTAAGAAGAATGGAAAGAAACTTATTTTTTATTTTCTTCGAATGAATTGAGGTTATGTGCTTACCTTTGAGCTTAATCTATAATTAATAACTTGAGAGGTTATGTAGACTTTGGAAAACTAACTTTTCACTAATACTTCTTTGTTGCATCAGTCAAAAAGACTGAGTTTAATTAAAGAATAATTGAATTGTGATGGGAGGATAAATGGCATATGGTTGAGTATTTCATATAAGCCATGGAAATGTAGATTTTATTATACTATAACTTATAAAATCTTTGAACTTAAATGAAGAATCTATGGCTATTTGGAAAGTGGTTTCATTTTTTGAAATCTTGAACTTAAATGAAGAATCAATCACTATTTGAGATACGATTTTACTATATTTATGTGATATCTTAATATATATAAAATAATTAAAAATATTGATTTTATTAATTTTATGGTCACTAACTGCATTAAAATTAACTTCTGAATTTTAATATAAGCTAAAGAACTTAGTCATCATTTATTTTTAAAAAATTTAAAACAGACAATTCTATTGAGATAATGATAGAAGTTTATCACCACGCATAAGGTAAAAAGCCACGTTACACAAAAATGTTGAATGTACTTTACAATAATGTAATTAGTTATTTTAATAAAATATTTCTACTTTAAATCATGTATTTATATACCAATATATAAAGACTGGTTAGTATTTAACCTTAGAAACATGATCTAATTGTTAATGAAAATTGTGAAATACCCTTTAACATCTTTTTCAAAGTATAGTGTAATATAAAAATATAAGTCGATTATGATAACAATATAAAATACGTAGAGAAGGTAATAATGGAATCTAGATGCACGTGCCATCTTCCACCGAGAAGTACACAAATCCCTATAGTGCTGGCAGCAGCGTCTATAGAGGCTCTGGGCACGGAGGTGGTGGATGATAAGGCTCTCTAACTAGTTGCCATTTTTTCAGGTTCTATGGTGGCCTTGCATTGGAAGCTCTTATCAAAACTACTTGTTACTTTATGATGGGTGAGGATCTGACTTGAAAATTTGTGTTTAGAATTTGGGTTTTAGGAAAGAGAAAGAAAACTCTTTAAAATTAATGAGAGAAGAACAAAAGGAGAATAGAGGATATATATATATGTATATATATTTTTTATATAAAAAACTTCTCTAATAATAATGATACATATTATTTAAGTAGGCATATTTGTATTTGTAAAATATGTACATATAAAATATATTTAAAAGAAGTGTGAGGTATCTTTGAATTTATTTTTTGATTTATCATAATCCTATAATTTAAGAAAATTTTATTAAAATTCCTAAATGAAATAAAGAATATGATTTAGTAGAAACTAATGATATGCTATTGGATTTCTTTTAAATATATGCAAATATTCTTTCCTGAAAAATAATCATTTATTAAAGAATTGGACTTTTTTCTTAATACTCAAAATTTTTGAGTTTTAGAAAAATGAGATACTTAAATACTTTTTGAGAGATACAATATAAAATTATTAAGTAGACTGGTAGTAATCCACCACCAAAGAATGCTGCATGGTCAAAGATCATCTTAGCCTAAAAGATTTGTATGTCTTATATAAATGGTAAAATGAGTAGAAGATATTTTCTCAAAGTTCTATTGAAGTGACTATAAAGTCTTTACCATCACTAAAAACTGATTATAAAGTCTTTTCCATCACTAAAAACTATCTCTGTTATATAACATCTTATCACTCTTTAAAAAAAATCTTTTTTTTGATGGGATGACTAATATTAAAGTAATATATGCGATTAGTAATTCAATCTAATATGTTTAAACTAAGTGTATTGGATTCATTTATCATAGTTCATTAAAAAAATAGTAAATTGACAATTATATGTCAAATTTAAATCAATAGATGATCAGTATTGTTGTAAGACTCATAAACAGATATTCGAACTTGTTTTGATGCTCTTGAGGAATAGAAAAACTTGCAATAATAATATGCAACAATATGAGCAATTTTAAGAGCATTTTTCTTAGGAGTTACAAGAGCCAAATTTCCAAATTGATTGTTTTTCTTAGAAAAAAAACTTCACCAATTTTATTAATGCTCATCAAACTTGTAACTTGATATTTTGTTAAACTTAATCTTGTATGGATCAAGAACAAACATATCAAGTTCGTTCTTCTAGTGAAGCTCCTAGTGAGATATGTGAAGGAAATTGAAGCCATTCAGTTGCAGTAATAACTTTATTTTTATCCATATAGTCAGTAATTTATAATAAAGAAAACCATCAAAGAAAAACACATTTACAATAGAAAATGATGTTGGTCTGAATGGCACAAGTGAAGCCTTACCGAGTGGAAATAAGTGCAACATGGTCTTGAGTCCCATAAGATTTTGCTGGTACAAACCTTCTCCAAAGCTACCTCCTTTAAACCTTATGACCTAGGATTAAAACTATAGAAAATATTAACATCGAACATCTAGATTTTGTATTTATACGTGAAGATTAAGAAGAATGGAAAGAAACTTGTTTGTTTTTTCTTTCTTCGAATGAATGGAGGTTAAGTGCATACCATTGAGTTTAATTTGTATTAAATTACTTGAAAGGTTATGTATGATTTAGAAAACTAACTTTTCACTATATTTCTTTGTTGCATTAATTAAGAAGATTGAGTTTAATTAAATAATAAATGAATTGTGATGGCAGGATAAATGAATTGTGATGGCAGGATAAATGACATATGGTTGAATTTTTTACATAGGCCATGAAAAATGTAAATTTTATTATATTATAACTTATAAAATCTTTGAACTTAAATGAAAAATCTATGGTTATTTTAGGTGGTTTTATTTTTTGAAATCTTGAACTTTAATGAAGAATCCATCGCTATGTAAGATGCGATTTTATTATATTTATGTGGTATCTTACTTAATATATATAAAATAATTAAAAATATTGATTTTATTAATTCTATGGGCGCCAACTGTATTAAAATTAACATTTGAATTCTAATCCATACGTTAAAGAACTTATTCATCATTTATTTTTTTAAAAGTTAAAAAAAAATTCTATTGAGATAATAATAGAAGTTTATAATCACGCTTAAGATAAAAAGTCACATTACACTAAAACGTCAATTGTACTTTACAATAATGTGATTAGTTATTTTAATACAGTATCTCTACTTTAAATGATGTATTTATATATCAATATATAAAGATTGGTTAGTAATTAACTTTAGAAACATGATCTAATTATTAATAAAATTTTAAAATGCACTTTAACATCCTTCTCAAAGTATAGTGTAATATAAAAACATAAGTCGATAATGATAGCAATATAAAATATATAGAGAAGGTAACCAACTAATTATTGAAGAACAATTACAATGTGAGAAGATAATAAATGTATAAGGTTGATTATTTTGTGTATGCTATGGATAATGTAAGTATTATTTTATACTATAATTATTGTGATAGCCCGAAAATCAAACTCTGAATTTTATTTGTGAAATTTGAGAGAAAATTAGAAAAATATGTAAAATAAATTAAATTTAAAAATAATTTATATGGGAATTAGAACATTATTTAGAAAATTAAAATAAATTAGAAAAATATTTTAAAATATAGATATTAAAACTTGTAATTAGTAAAATAAAATAAATTTTAAAAAATAATAATTAGGGAATATTGAAATCAATAAAGTAATAAAATTAAATTAGAAAGAAAGTTAGAAAATAAATTAATTTAAAAATTGATTAGAAAATATCAAATTTTGTAAATTAATTAAACTAAATATTGTAAAATAAATATAAAAACAAAGAAAGAAATAAAAAAATAAATTAGAATTAAAATTTCACGATAATGGAAAGGACCAATCAAATAAGAGATGGTGCATGTGAGATTGAAACATGGGGAAAACAATTAGGAAATGGGAGAGGGATGGCCATATGGCCACCATGCACATGGATGGGAAGATTCCCTCCCACTCCTAAGTTGCCACATCATCTAATTAAGCCACCTCATCCTCCTTATTTCTTCCCCCATCATATTAATACCGAATAAAACATTTTTTCTCTCTTTCAATCCACCAAATAAAAGGAAAAAAAAAGAGAAGAAAAGAAGAATAGGGAGGAGAGGGAGAGAAGAGAGGGGAAGAAAAGAGAGAGAGAGCATTGAGACGATTGGCACAGCAAAGGGAAGAAAAAAAATTTGAGAGGGGACAGCGCAGGTGGCCTAACCACCATGTGACCACCACTCTCACGTAAGTTCTTCTTCCGAACGTCCAAATATAAGTTCTTTTTCTTCTTCTTTCGTGATTCTCTTCCTAAATAGTTTAGAGTGGCATGCATGATATTTTAAATAAATACATTTAGGTTTACTTCATTTTAAATGAAAAATTTTAACTTAAATAAAGAGATGGTGAGGGTTCGGTATAGTGAGAGAGTGATTAAAATTAAGTTATATCCATATATATATGTATATATATTTATCTAGGATATATATGGTGTGTATATATGTATATATATTAAGAATATGAGATATACATATATAAACTATAATGAATATGTGAAAATATATTTATTTGCATGAATTTGATGTAAATGTATGAAGGGAAACAAAGAATATATATACATGTATATATATATTGATACATTGTGTAAGTATATTTTTCATGTATGTATATATAAATATATAGATATATATATGACTAAGTACAAATAAAGGCATGTATGGGTTTATATGATTAAAATAATATTTTGTATGCATGTATAATCCTTATGTTTTAATAAATATTTATATATATAAACACTAATGCACGAAGGTATATATATATATTTAAATAACAATAATAAAATTTATAATTATAGTCATAAAATTTACAATATGGTGTAAGTTATAGGAGTAGAAGAATATGATAAATGAATAAATTTAGATAAGAAAATGTGTGTACTATAAATATGTATATAAGTATGCTCGGTGTATTTGTGTTTAATATAATAATATATGTAGGTATAGTTTATATATATAGAAATGGGTTTTAATAAAGATAAGTATGATTAACACAATACATGTATATGTCATAAATATAAATGATATTGAAGGGAGATTTTTTTTATGTTATAAGTTTTATAATTATAATTATATAATTGTATCTTATAATATAAATTTTTTTTAAAAAAATGAAATAATAGGATATATATATATATATAAATATGTACATAATAAATGAGTATGTATTGTGTGTATATAAATACATAAGCATATGTATGAGTGTGTATATATATTGGAGAAGAATAATAAATTAAAATTTAATTAAGAATTAGGTAATTATGATAGTTAGGAGAGTTGAATTTGATTGAATAGAAAATTAAAGAGAATTTAATTTGATTGAATAAATAATTAATAAGAATTAAATTTGATTGGATAAGTAATTGATAAGTAGATTAATTTAGCCATAATATATAATACTTAGGTAAAGGTAATTTAAAATACTAAGGGGAATAAATTTTGAAAATCATTTTGATTTAATAAATATGTAAACAAATTAATAAATTTTGTTTTGAGTTGAATAGATGATGTAAGAAAATAATTTAAGAAAATAGGTAAAGAATATTTGTAATGATTTCTTTTAGAATTGAATGAATAATAGATAAAATAAATTAAAAAGAAATTATTAATTAATTAATTCAAGATTAACATAAAATAATAAGAAAGTATTATTCACAAAATTATGTAATTAATCAAATAGACAAAACAAAGAAAAGTTAAACTGAATGATCACCTTAGTAACTAGAATAGTTGTAGAAATGAGATAGGCCTTCAATATGATTGCATGAAACTCTTAGGTTGACTGCTGACCCGAGAAACCTTAGTTGTTGTGCAGGTTTATGCTAATATTTGGATGTTGTTTGGAACTCAAATTGAAATCCTTTAACCCTAAAGTTTGTAAGTATATCTAGTAGTTATCCTAAAGCCACATTGGCATGTTTTAAAAAATGTTTTCAAACAAAAAACTTATTAAGTTTTGAGTAAGTTTTATAAAATTAAGGGGATTGTGGAAGAAATTAAAAAATGATGGTACTGAATGTTTTACTTTATCATTTGCTTGTTGCTTGATTATTGAACGAATATTATATGTTTTAAATACTGTATGATGGCTAATGATATGATAAGTTGAATAATTTGAGTAGAATAATAATAGTAGTGTATATTTACCAATAAGATCATGAACACAAAAAAATACACATTTTTAAAATAAAATTAGGAATTCTAAATAAAACTAATAAAACTAAAAACTAAAAATAATAAAAGTACTAAAACATAAATAATAAAAAACTAATAACTAAATACATTACAATAAACCAAAAAGTATATGATTAAGGGGAATTAGTGAATAGTTCTATAATGATGAAAAAAAACAAAATTGGGTGAATTAGAATAGTGTGAGATATAGAATAAGGTTAACTAAGAAAGTGTACAAAGTCTTTAGGGAATATAATTAGTCTATTAGAAAAAATAAAAATATCAATCTTAATAAGAATAGGAAGAAAAAGAAAACAAAACAAAAACTTGGAAGAAGCAAAAATTTAGAGTTAACTCGTTTAAGATTGGTATGGCTAAAATTCAATGGTGTGGCGAACCCTATCTTTGGATGAATGAAAACTCTTCCAGATGTGGTTGCAGTGTGTGTTGTGTTCTGGGTCACCTAGCGACGAACTATTGTGACCATTGTGCGTGTTTTGGCTATGTGTTTATCCCCTCGTAATAATGGAAATCCTAATCTCATAATGATACCAATTGGATAACAGAATCTATAACGGTTCCAGAAATTCAAAGGGAAATATATATAATAATCTGAGTGCGAAAGCGAAATAAAAGATTAAGATTAATATCCTTTATAAAATAACTTAAAAGTACTAAACATATCACGAAATAAGTTCTCTAAAAGAAATATGAGAATTAAGAAAAATAAAGAAAACTATAAGTTATCTAGCATCTACTTGCCGTCTTCTTGTGGATCGGGATCGGGAACCAGGTCCTCCTGATCTGAAATGGTTAAATAAGGAATGAGTTACACTAGCCCAGTAAAGCCATCACACTAATGACCGTCACAGAAGTAAAGGTTGGTAGAAAATTAAAACAACCAATGGAGCAGTAGATTTAAACAAATTCATTTATCAATAATCAAACCATTTTTTGTCCACTTACCGCAATGAGATTTATAAAAATAACCTATGGAAACAATAACATTATAAATATCATGAATTCATATATAATCTGTAACATAGCACATATCATACTTTTATATTCAAATCGTCAAACAACAATTGCCCCTTTTTATCAGCCTACTAGTATCCATGGGGATCCATAGGGGTCCCCGCTACACGTGAACCATTCCCCTTAGCAAACTTAATTCCAGGGCCGTCCCCATACCCCGTCCGGTATGAACGCCAAAATAATAAACCTTAATACCCCGTCCGATATGAGGGTGAAGCGGGCCGCCCCCATACCCCGTCCAGTATGAGAGCCAAAACCATAAAGTCTCCATACCCCGTCCGGTATGAGACAAAGTTCACGGTAGGGTTCCCTATGAACCTGGTCCATCCACCATCTCCCAGGATATCTAGTGAGGCTGTCATCTTATCCATTTATCAAATCACAACCCTTTCCTATTTTTCCTTAGTCTCTATTACCAACTCAAACATGAATACATGAACAAGTAATGTGCATCCAACAAAGCAAGCATATCTTAGATTCCCAAAATCAAACAGTAGTGAAGTAAGCAGTGATTCATGCATTCAAAACCATAGAATAAATAAACCATATACCATAATGCATTTAAACTGTAAAATAAATCAAACAGGAATTGATAGAGAAATATGTCCGGTTCCGGCTCTATTAGCAACCATAATTAATTACGCATATCTATTTAATTTGTACAAAATACATTATTATTATTTATTCAAACTTCGATTCCATGATAGGAGATAAGGTGAGGGGTCTTTACCTAATCTAATATCGAAAACTAGATTTTCACTATGCCTACGGGTGGTCCTTGGGTTCTCTGAATTTTTTTTTGGGAACTGAAACGCGCTTAACGGTACCTACACATGTCCTAAATAACCCAAAAATCAGACCCAGGGCCTCCTCGACCAATTTCAGAATTTCGGCACGGTGGCTCCGTCGTGCTCCGGCGACGATGCCGTTGCAAATGGTGGCGATCCACCTCGGATTGGCTGTTTTCGGCCATTTTTGGCCAAATTTAGCCAAACTTGCATCGGTTCCTATGAGAAAACACACTTAGGACCCTCGGTGGGCCAAAAAAACACAAAAAACTGAAACTTAGTGGCGGCGATCGGCTCCCCGGTGGCTAGACTGTCTTCTCCGGTGAGGGGTCTGGCGGCTTGGGTTGGGATTTGGGTGCGGATCAGATTATTTATAACCATCTGCTTTTATCTGAGGCGTCCATCGCATTTAATCTCGACCGTCCGATCACGATTAAATAGGAAATGAATCTGGGTCGTTCATCTCGATTCAATCTAGGCCATCCGTGTGTGATTCAATCTGGGTCGTCTGTGCGCGATGCAATCTGAGCCATCCATGCGCATTTTTGAGCTGGGTCGTCCGTGCGCATGGGAACGGATCTCAGCCGTTCGATCGCGCGCACGCGAATCGCCCATGTTACTCCCTTCCGCGTGGCCTCCTGCGTTAGTTTCTCTGCCACCTGGCGCATCCTGATTGGCTGGGGCTACTGACCGGGCAGCTGACGTGGCACAATTCTTCTAAATTGTATTTTGACCCCCGATTTTTTATTTTTCTTTCAAAAATACATCCAAAATCCAAATTTTCATCCCTTTTTCCCAAAATTATTTTCAATTAAATCTCTAAATAATTTTTACCCCATTATTATTATTATTATTATTATTATTATTTTCATTAAAATAAATTAAACTAAATTAAATTCAATATATTATTACATAAATAATAATTATATTCATATAATAATTACAATAATAAAAAATAAAATAAAAAGAAAGGGTTGGGGTGTTACAGAGTCACCCGTGGATCTCAAAGAAAACTTTAAAACTTTAATTCCATCTATTATATATATATATATATATATGCCTCC
The DNA here is from genome assembly GCF_054855325.1 of Carica papaya. Lineage (NCBI taxonomy): Eukaryota > Viridiplantae > Streptophyta > Magnoliopsida > Brassicales > Caricaceae > Carica > Carica papaya. The sequence goes on from NC_142317.1 coordinate 20,081,235, forward strand.
ATTTATGCTTAATGTGATGAAAAAATTGAGGCTAAAAATTTTATGAAGAGGATCTTGTTGCTAAGAAGAATCCACAAGATGTGGTGTTTGAATTGGAGCCACTTAAACCTCAAGGGAGTAATGCATTGTGTGTTGACTTTCCTAGTTTTGACATAGAACTTTTACCTTATATTTGCAGACACCAAAACTGGAGCTCAAACTGCCTCATGAACATATAAAATTTTGTGTTATTAGGAGGATAAGAGACTCTTCTAGTGAAAAGTTTTAATGAGCTAAGCGGGGTATAAGAAGACAAACTGATTTGAGTGCTTAAAAATTGACAATGTCTATCCTAGAACATTAAAAAAGAGTGTTTGATGGGAGGCAACCCATCCATTTTTCTTCATTCTTTTTTAGTTTTTATTATTTGCATTAGTGATTTTAATTTATTTATAACATTTCTCTTTGAGTTAACATGAGTTCTATGGTGATTAGAAAGTGGGATAGGAAATTCAGGTACTAGAGTAGGAGAAAAAGCCAAACTCTAGAACAACTGAACAAGCCTTGACCAAGGCTTGTGTCAGGCCCATAAGACACAGTCGTGTGCTCAGGAGACAAGATCATGTGACATGCCTCGTCCATATGACACAGCTATGTGTTACCACCAAAACATTTTTGTGAGGGAAACACAATTGTGTGCTTGCCCAACATGGCAGTTTGTTAATCTACACATAAGCCTTGCCTAAGGCATGTACTAGACTCTTAAGACACGATTGTGTGCTACCACAAAAGCATTTTTATGAGGGAAACACGGCTGTGTCATATCTACACAAGGAAATCAACGAAATCAACGAAATCCCAAGAAAAATGTGGTTGTATGCATGCTCGACATGGCCATGTGTCATTCCCCACATAGGCCTTACCTAAGGCTTATCTCACCTAGCAACACATTTGGTGTTTCTCAAAAACTGATGTTTCCCAATGTATCCCACCTCTAAGTCAAATAACAAGGGGAGTTAATCTGTGACTTTATTTTTAATTTTCATTATTTGCATCACATTAGGGACAATATGTAGTTTAAGTGTAGGGGAGAGGCATTCTGCATTCTGTATTCTGTATCTTAAGTAGCTAGGTTTTCTTTTTAACATCTCATTCTAGGTATTTAGACCTTGCTTAATTTTTGCCACACCACACATACACCTCCAACAATTTTTTTTGCTCTAATCTTCATAACTATCTCTATTATTTGTAAATAACTCTAATGGGGCATTTCAAAAGTTGATTTGCACTTATAACCATCTCTTAGGAATTTTAGCCTACTTTTCATTTTTTCACACCATAAATGGTTATCTTCGATTACATATTGAACATGACTTGTTGGATAGTTGCCTATTAAAAAAATTAATTAATTGTCTCTTATTTTTGAATGAATATCAATACTTAGAAAGAACTCCTCTACAACTTATCTAGAATTGTGTGCTTTAAATGAATAAACCAAATTATCTCGTATGTGAGAGTGAGATAGAGCGTAAAATGCACTCACTTTGAAAAACAGTTGAAGTAAAAGTGTGAGATAGAGCATAAAATGCATACACAATGAAAGGAAAAAAAAAGAGAGAAAGAATAATAATCTAGTCCTCTAGTCAAATGACTATGAGTAGCACTAGTAGCCACATAAAACTGGTGAATCAACTAAGTAACCAGGTGTATTCATCATAAATGTTTACCCTTACGTCAAAAGGTTGATGGCATTTCACGTAAGTAAAGGTGCTCAAGCTTTTTTGTTTATGGCATGGATCAACTGCATGAATCCTTATATCTAGAAAAGTTTGGTGGTTGTTTTACCAGATCTTGGCTATTCCCCTTAATGAAATTTTTGTGTGCTAAATTTACAAAACTCTTTTATGTAGTGTTTGGATGTTGTCAAAGTGGTTATTCATTTGTGTGGTTCTATAAAACTCAAACCTACAAATTACTAGTTGAAGGTTATTCTTGCAACTTGAGAGTTGAGGTATAACATGCGGGTTGTGATGAAATGATTGGGAGTAAGTGAGTTGAAGGTGAAGAGATGGGGATTGATGGAGTGTATTATGAGTCCTTGAGGGCAAACACAAGATAAGTGTGGGGGGAGTTTGATAGTGTCTAAAAAGGACATCATTATCACCCACTTTTGGATTGTTAAACTTGATGGTATGTTATCTAATCCGAGTAATTTTCTATGTTTTGTTGCAGTACAGGACATAAGGAGGAAACTTGAAAAAATAATATGAAAGGAGGAAGAGTTTGTGAAAATAATCCTCAGCCCAGAAACAAGTCTTGGCTAAAGCTTGGGTCTTGCCTCAGACAACTTAGCCTTGAGCAAGGCTAAAAGTCACGCACAGTAGCAGATTTAAATTAAAATGTTTGCTTTTTAAATATGTAAAAAAGATGTCATTCAAGCCAAGATGTGGGGCCAAAATAAAGGGGAACATACTCTAGAAAGCTTGGGATAAACCAAAAATATGGAAAAAGATCCTAATAAATAAAGAGAAAAACCTTATCTCCTTTTATATAAAGAGGGCGACTGTCAAAGCAGAATCATCATCTCTCTTCTTCTCGATGTCGTACACAACATCTTCTACTGCTTTTGTAATTTTTTTTTCATCTTTCTTCTTTCTACTACTCTCTAAGAACTCATTTGTGTTAAAAAGTCCACCATAGTAGTTGATTTATATTTCTTTTCCTAGTTAATAGATCTACTGATCTCCAATAATGTATTTATGAGATCTAATCGAATTAATTTGAGTTTTATTTTAGAGCTAGTATTTATTTACTTCTTGCACCTATATATATTTGTTGTCTTGAACCCGTTTGAATAGGACATGTCATATGAGATGAGAAACTGAAAGAAGATAGCTGAACCTCTCAAATTTGTAATTGTTTGAATGGTTTCGACATCAAGTAGTGATCAGTGCTGCACTAAGGAGGTAAGTATTCTAGTTGACCAGTTCACGCGGATGAATCCGACAACTTGAATCAGGTCCTTCTAGCTCTCAAAGCCGTTGACAAGTTAAATTCTGTGGGTGTTTCTATGACTGCTTGGCAATGAAGAACCAACTAATGAATATTTATTTATTAGTTTATGAATAAAGAAGGATTGGTTGTCCGAACATTTCCGACAGCTATAACTAATTTGCCATATTTTGGTTAAAACGCACCCTTGCATGTATGATCAATTACGTTACCAGAGCTAACTATTTCATCGATTATGAATTCTTCTTATAATTGTTTTAGTTTCAAATTTATAGTCAAGAGTTTGTTTAATATTATTATACTCATTGTTTATTTTATATTTTGTGTATTGGATTCTACAAACCCCCACTTGTTTGCTTTTTACTCATTAGTCAAGAAATAAAATTAGTTTTAAATTTTCTGTGGATTCGATCCTTCATACCACTACTACAATATTGTTTTATTGATTAATTAGGAATTTATTTTTGGTTGATTTAGCACTCATCAAAATTTTTAATATTATCTCCACAAAATTATTTCTTTCTTTTTAAAGTAAATAGCTAATAAGTTCTTCCATAAAAACATTAAATTCAAAAGTAAATTTTATTTAAAGTGACTCATTTTGTACTATAATGGTAGTCATAGAATAATAAAATCAATGTTCATAAGAATTTTATATAAACCAAGTAAAATATCTAATAAGTATAATAAAATCAAGTCCCAAATAGCCATGGATTCTTTATTTAAGAAATAACATTTTACATAGACACAATAGTTTATTTACTTTAAATAATTTATGACTCTTTATTTTAGTTCAAAGATTTCATAAGTTATAGTATAAAATAAGACTTACATTTTTCACAGCCTCCACAAAATAATTAACCCTACACAATTATTCTCTTCTCACATTGTAATTGTTCTTTAATAATTAGTTACTCCTCTTGATTGATGCGAAGAGGAAATATCACAGAAAGTTGGTTACCTTCTCTATATATTTTATATTATTATCGTTATCAACTTATATTTTTATATTACACTATATTTTGAGTAGGATCTTAAAGGGTATTTTAAAATTTTCATTAACGATGAGATCATATATCTATGGTTAATTACTACCAGTCTTTATATATTGGTATATAAATACATAATTTAAAGTAGAGATATTGCATTAAAAGAACTAATCACATTATTGTAAAGTACAATCAACATTTTATAAGTTAATTTAACTTTAAAAAAATAAATGACGAATAATTTCTTTAGCGCATGCATTTAAATTCAAAACTTAATTTAAAACAGTTGGTGACCATGGAATTAACCAAATTAATGTTTTAAATTATTTTATATATATTAAGTAAGGTATCACATAAATATAATAAAATCGCTTATTCTTCATTTAAGTTTAGGACTTCAAAAAATGAAACTGCTTTCTAAATAGCCATAGATTCTTCCTTTAAGTTCAAAGATTTTATAAGTTATTTTGTAATAAAATCTACATTTTCTATAGTCTATATAAAATATTTAACCGTATGTCATCTATCCTCCCATCACAATTCAATTGTTCTTCAATTAAAGTAAGTATTCTTGACTGGTGCAACAAAGAGGTATAACAAAAAGTTGGTTTTCCAAAGCCTACATAACTTCTCAAGTAATTTAGTATAGATTAAACTTAAGAGTACGCACTTAACCTCCATTCATTCGAAGAAAGAAAAAACAAACAAGTTTCTTTTCATTCTTCTTAATCTTCAAGAACAAATATAAAATCTAGATGTTGGATGTTAATATTTTCTATAGTTTAAATCTCATATCATTACGTTTAAAGAAGGAAGCTCTGAAGAAGACCTGTACAAACAAAATCTTACAGGTCCCAAGACCATGTTGCACTCATTTCTACTTGGTATGGCTTCCCTTTTGCCATCCATACCAACACCTTTTTAATTGTAGATGTGTTTTTCTTAGGTTATTTTCTTTATGATATATTACTAACTATATGGATAAATTTAAAATTATTACTGCAGCTAAATGACTCAATTTTTGTCACACATCTCCCTAGGAGCCTCACTAGAAGAACGAACTTGATATGTTTGTTCCTGATCCATACAAGATTAAGTTTAACAAGATACAATTTTACAAGTTTGATGAGCACGAAATAGAGCTGGTGAATAACTCCTCCCCATATCCTTTTTTATAAAGAAGGCAGTTGTCAAAGCAGAATCATCATCTCTCTTTTTCCCAACACCACACATAGTATCTTTTGCTATGTCTGCAATTTTTTCTTCATTTTTCTTCTTTCTTATACTCTCTAAGAAGAACTCATTTGTGTTACAAAGCCCATCACGAGTGACTGGTTTATTTTCATTTTCCTAGTTGATAGATCAAGCAAACTCCAGCAATATATTTGTGAGATTTAATCGAATTAATTTCAGTTGTATTTCAGGGATGATGTTTATTTACTTCCTATACCAATATATATTTGTTGTTTTGAATCAGTTTGAACAAGGCCTCATATGAGAAGAGAAACCGCAGGCAGCTAGCCAAACCCCTCAAATCCATAATTGTTTGAGTGGTTCTTGCACCAAGTAGCGATCAATGTCGCACTAAGGATATAAATAGTCTAGTTGATTGGTTCACACGGATGAATTTGACAACTTGAATTAGGTCCTTTTATCTCTCAAGATCATTGATAAGTTAAATCCTGTAAATGTTCCCAAGACTGCTTAGCAGTGAAAAACCAACTAACGAATGTTTCTTGGTTGGTTTAGGAATACGGAAAGATTGGTTGTCAGAATGTTTTCAACAACTATAACTTATTTACCATATTTTGGGTAAAACGAACTCTTATATCTATGATTAATTATGTTATTTGAGGTAGCTATTTCGTTGATTAGGAATTCTTTTATAATTATTTTAGCTTCTAATTTGTAACCAACAATTTGTTTAATATTATTCTACTAATTGTTTATTTTATATTTTGCATATTGAATTCTACAAAATTTCACTTGTTTGCTTTTTACTCATTGGTTAAGAAAGAAAATTGGTTTCCAATTTTCTATGGTTTTCACCCTTCTTACCACTACTACAATATTATTTTATTGGTTAGCTTGTAATTTATATTTAGTAGATTCGGCACTTATCAAATTTTGGCACCGCTGTCAAAGAATTGAGATTAACTAATTTTTTTTCCTTTTTATGACTACGACCAATTGTGGAGAATCTTTTTTTATGATTCGAAAAGTGAAAAATCGTAAAAAGTTTAAGGAAACATACTCAACTAAAGAGAAGAACGTGTCAGCATGACATGATATTATAAATAGTAGTACCGTAATCGAAACAAAACTAGAAATAGAGCAGATGGCCAAGGAAGGCACTTTAAGGGAGCTGACACCCCTGCCTACCAACTAACAGCCCCTTTGCATCACTTATCCAGCCTTAGAAGCTTCGTTTGAGCTAAAATTTGGATTGATTCATTTGCTTCAAAAGTTTTAAGGATTGAAAAATGAAGACCTGCACAAGCATCTCAAGGAATTCCATATTGTGTACTCAAGCATGAAGCTGGAAGGAGTCTCTAAAGAACAAATATAATTGAGAGCATTCCCCTTTTTTTGGATGATGCAGCTAAAGATTGATTGTCCTATTTAGCTCCTTGTTTGATTACTACTTAGACTGATATTGTAAAAAGTTTTCTACACAGATTTTTTCTTGCCTCTAGATCTTCTAGAATAAGGAGAGAAATATGCAGAGTCAAACAAAGAGAGTCAGAGAACCTCCATGATTATTGGGAAAGATTCATGTGGTTGCTTACAAGTTGGCCACAACATGACATCTCATAACAATCTCTCATTCATTATCTTTATGAAGGACTATTGCCACAAAAGAAGAATGTTAAATAGAGCAAGTGGTGATGCCATAGTGAATAAAACACCTCGAGAAGCCAGAGATTTGATAGCAATCATGGCTACCACCTCACAGCAATTCGGATTAGCATGAGACACCCCAAGGAGGGTGAATGAGGTAAGTATTTTTTCTCTTGAATCCTAAATTTCTAAACTAACTCATTTGGTAAAAAAATATGGCTATAGGTAATAACCCTCGAACAAGGGTTTATGGAATATTTGTGCATCCTTGACATCCTACAAACATGTGTCCTACACTTCAAGATGATGACCAACACTAAGTTAATGTGATTGGAGGATTCTCTAGCTAGCCGCAAGGAAGATATGACCAATTTTCCAACACTTATAATTGGGAATGGAGGGATCATCCTAACTTTGGCTATGGAGCAGAGCAACAAGATTTCCAACAATATCAACCAAGACTGCCTCCATAAAAAGAACCAATACCTCCAAAACAAGGCATGTCTCTTAAAAAAATTATTAAATCAATTGCTACTAACACCCAATAATTTCAACAGGAAACAAGAGCAAGCATTCGAAATTTGAAGACCCAAGTGAGCTAATTAACAGCATCTATGAGTAGGCTGGAATCCCAAGAAAAATTACTATCTTAAACTGAGGCCAATCCATATCCACAAGATATGGTGTTCAAAATTAAGGCACTTAAACCTCAATGGAGCAATGCATGCCTATACAACTTAGTGTTATTCCCCATATAAGCCTTGTCCAAGGCTTATATCACCTGGCAACACATTTGGTGATTCTCAAAAAGTGACGTGTCCAAATGTATCCCACCTCCAAGTCAAGTAACCAGGGAAGTTAATCTGTAACTTGATTTTTATTTTTTATTTTTCATTATTTGCATCACACTGGGGACAATGTGTAGTTTAAGTGTAGGGGAGAGGCATTCTGCATTCTGCATTCTGTATCTTAAGTAGCTAATTTTTCTTTTCAGCATCTCATTCTAGATATTTAGACGTTGCCTAATTTTTACCACACCACACATACACCTCAAACAAATTTTTTTGCTCCAATCTTCACAACTATCTATATTATTTTTAAATAACTCTAATGGAGAATTTTAAAAATTGAATTGCACTTATAACCATCTCCTAGGAACTATAGATTATTTTTAATCTTCTCACATTATAAATGGTTATCTTATTACATATTGAACATGACTTGTTTGAGAGTTGTCTATTAAAAAAATTAATTAATTTTATCTTATTCTTGGGTGAATATCAATACTTAAAAAGAACTCCTCTACAACTTGTCCAGAATTGTGTGGTTTTAATGAATAAATCAAATTATCTAATATGTGATGAGTGAGAGGGAGCATAAAACACAATCACTTTAAAAAATAATTGGAGTAAAAGTGTGAGATGGAGCATAAAATGCACTTACAATGAAAGGAAAAAAAAGAAAAGAGCGCGAATAATAATCTACTTCTCAAGTCAAATGACTATGAGTAGCACTAATAGTCACTTGAAACTGGTGACTAATTGATTAACTGGGTGCATTCGTCACAAATGTTTGCCCTCGCATTAAAAGGTTGGTCACATTTCAAGCAAGCAAAGGTGCTCAAGCTTTTCTATTTTTGGCATGAACTAATTGCATGAATCCTTACATCTGGACGTGTTTGGTGGCTGTTCTACTAGGTATTGGCTTCAAAGAAATTTTTGTGTGCTAAATTTACAAAACTCTCTCATGTCATATTTGGATGTTGTCAAAGTGGTTATTTATTGGTATGGTTCCATGAAACTCAAGCCTACAAATTATTAGTTGATGGTTATTTTTGCAACTTGAGGGTAGTTATGAAATGATTGGGAGTAAGTGAGTTGAAGGTTAAGAGATTGGGATTGATGGAGTGTATTGTGTAGTGCTTGAGGGCAAGCACAAGATAAGTGTGGGGGAGTTTGATAGTGGCTAAAAAGGACATCATTGTCACCCACTTTTGGGTTATTAAACTTGATGGTATGTTATCTAATCTGAGTTATTTTCTATGACTTATTGCCAGTACGGGATATAAGGATAAAAGAAGGAAAAACAACATGAAAAAAGGAAAATTTTATGCAAATAACCATCAGCCCAGAAACAAGCCTTGGCAAAGCTTGGGTCCTGTCACAGACAACTTAGCCTTGGATAAGGCTAAGAGTCGCGAACAACAACAGATTTAAATTAAAACATGTACTTTTAAAATCTGTAAAAGAAATATTATTCAAGGCAAGATTTGGGGCCAAAAATCAAGAGTAACATTTTCTAAAAGGCTTGGGATAATCCAAAAATCAAGAAAAAATGATCCTAATCAGCAAAAGAAGAAAACCTTAGCTCCTTTTCTATAACGAGGGTGGTTGTCAAAGTAGATCATCATCTCTCTTCTTCCTAGCACCGCACATAGTAGCTTCTGCTACTTCTACAATTTTTTTGTCATCTTTCTTCTTTCTTTTACTCTCTAAGAACTCATTTGTGTCAAAAAATCAATCATCAGTGGCTGATTTATTTTCTTTTTCCTAGTTGATAGATCTAACTAACTTCAGCAATATATTTGTGAGATCAAATCAAATTAATTTGAGTTTTGTTTTAGTACAGATGTATCACATTAATTAAACTTATAAGATTAGTAATAAGTTAAGTTAATATCACAAAGTAAAGTTTGTACAAGTATACAATCATTTAAAAGGCTCACAAGGTGCTAAATATTGTAACCATATAAACTTTTAGTTTACATTTTGAAATGTTATCATTATTGATTAATATTTTTTTAATTACACAATGTAGGATGTTAAAAGTTATTTTAGACTTTTAATTAACAATTAGATCATATATGCGATGTTAAATTTTAACCTAATTTTATATATTAGTATATAAACATATGATTTAAACTAAAATATTATATTAAAATAATTAATCACATTATTGTAAAGTATAGCACATTTTTCAAAAGAAACAAACAAATGTATCACATTAATTAATAAAAATCATACAATTAATGAAAATAAACAATGAGAATTTAGGGATGAAATAAAAAATTTAGCATGTTGATCAAGAATTCATACTTAACAAAAAAAAAGAATTAATGATTACATTTTTCATGAACCCAAGAATTTTGAAAAATAGGAAAAGTATCTATTGTTTAATAAACTATTGTTTCTCAAAAAATAACAAATGCATTTGAAAAAAAAAAATTCAATTGCATATCACAAATTTCTACCTAATAAGAATCTTGATATCTTGTTAGGATTTTGATGAAGTTCTCTTACATAATAGTATTATGACAAAATCAAAAAAATAAATTCAACTTTAACACACTTTTTTTATACACACCATATGTGTACATAAAAAATGTATAATTTTGAATTTAAAAAATTAGCTAATTTTTGTCACATATTTCTTATTCTTAAATCACAAATTTGAAATAAAAAATTATTAAGTGATTGTAATCCTCTAAGTTTTGTTTATATAATTTTTTAATAAAATTTATAGTGTCATACTCGTGTGGTCGACAAATTTATTTATATTCTAAAGTATTTAACACTTGATTATCTATTTTTAATCAATTATCAAGATAATAACTCTACATGCATATGTATGTACAAGATGGTAAAAAAATGTAAAAAAGGTAGACTTGGTTAACTGTTATCATTAAATTATTCTTCAAAAGACAAGAATTATGAAATTAAAAAATAGTTAGCATAAAATATTCAAAGGTATTTCCATATATCTCATTTTCTTTAATTCACTTTTCCTTTTGACCTTCATTGTTCCAATAGCACTCACCATCTTCTCTAGAATTCTGAATTCCCATAAAACTCACACTCTAAAAATTGAAAAAAGTTGTAAAACTATAAAAATTGTTAGAGAATTTTTTAGATTAAAAAGACCAGAAGATCGAGTTTTTGTTACTATTAATTAAAAAAATATATATTGTGGCGTGATAAACTTTTAATATTATCTCAACAAAATTGCTTCTTACTTTTCAAAGCAAATGGCTAATGAGTTTTTCTGCATAAAGATTAAATTCAAAAGTAAATTTTATTTGAAATTACTCATTTTGTACTATAATGGCAGCTATAAAACTAATAAAATCAATGTTCATAAGCATTTTTGTAACGGCCCCGGAATTTAAATGAAGATGTATGTATTAAAAATCTTAAATGTGGAAGCGTAATAAAAATTTTGATTAACATCCCTTACACAATAACCAAAAACGTATTCAACATATGAAAGAATAAGCTAATTAAAAGAGATACTCGAAATAAAAACTATAAATAGAACTATAAAGTCTTTAGGCGTCTAACTCGCCGTCTTCCTGCGGAACGGGCTCGGGAACCACATCTTCCTGATCTGAAATGATTAAGTAAGGAATGAGCTATACTAGCCCAGTAAAGACATCACACTATCTCACTACCACAGAAGTAAAGGTCGATAGAAAACAAAAACAACCAATGGAGCATAATTTATAATAAACTCATTTATTAACATAAAAACCTTTACTGTCCACTAACCTCGATGAGATTCATGAAAATAACATATGAAAACAATAACATTATAACAATCATAAAATCATATCGACTTTGTAACAGAACACATGTCATACTCTTGCACTTCAATAATCAGACAATAAATTTCCTCTTTTACCAGCCAACTAGTATCCATGGCGATCCATAGGGGGTCCCCGCTACACATGAACCATTAACATTAATAACCTGATTCCAGGGCCGTCCCCATACCCCATCCGGTATGGGCGCCAAAATCATAAACCTCAATACCCCATCCGATATGAGGGTGAAACGGGCCGTCCCCATACCCCGTTCGGTATGGGCGCCAAAACACATAAGGTCTCCATACCCCATCCGGTATGAGAGACCACCTTCCCGGTAGGGCTCCCTAGGGACCCAGTCCGTCCACCATCTCCTAGGATATCTAGTCAGGCTGTCCACATTATCCATTTATCAATTCGCATAACATTTTTGCCCTTTTTCTTGGTCTCAATCATTCAATCATAGACAAACATGTAAACCAGTAATTGACACCAAACAAGGCAATACAGTTTCGGGTTTACCATAATACAAACCATAATAAAAGAAACTATGATTCATGCATATGAGACCATAAAATAAATACATCAAATATCATACTGCATTTAATACTGAAAAATAGATCAAAGAATAACTAACCAACAATGTATCAGATTCGGGTTCCATTGGCAACCTCAATCAATTAAAAATATCTATAAAGTCACAAAATACCGTTTAATTATTTATTAAGCTTTAATGCCGTGATAGGAGGTAGGGTGAGAGATCCTTACATGTTTCGGGGTCTGAAATTGGCTCTAGGGTGAGCTTACGGGCGTCCCTAAAATCCCTAAATTTTTTTCGAGAAACTGAAACGCACTACCGGTACCTGCACGTGTCCCCAAAAAATTCCAAATCAGACCTAAAGCCCTTTTCAGCCAATATCGAAATTCAAGCATGGCGGCTTCGCTGTGCTCTGGCGACGACGCCGCCGTAGGCGGCGGCAATCTGCCTCAGGTTGGCCATTTTCGGCTGTTTTCAGTCGAATTCGGCCAAACTTGCATTGGTTCCTGCGATAAAACAACCCTAGGGCCCTCGGTGGGCCAAAAAATCACAAAAAACTGAGACTTACCGGTGGCGGTGATCTCGGGTACGGCGGCTTCTCCGACGTGAGTCACGTTTTGATGTTTTGCTCCAGTCAACCTGTAGAGAAAAGAACGGTGATCACAGTGGTATAAAAATTGCATCGAACAGAGACCGGAAAGGGCCTCATCGGAGGTAAAAATAGAGGGAAGCCGCGGCAGCGCCGTTGGACTTCGGCGGGGTTTTCCAGCCAATTAGCCGGTGGTTTGGCTCCGTTTTGGCTCTAGTTTGGCCATAGACGGATTCAGCATCGAAAAACGAGCCAGGGGGAGAAAATTTACCTCGATTGGCGGTAAAAAAATTCTCCGGTGCGGTGGCGGGTAGCGGCGGCCGGCTCCTCCGACGTCTGGTTCTTCTTCTTCGGCGAGGCACTGGCAGCTAGGGTTTTGTGGTCGGGTGTGGGTGGGGTTATTTATACCGTTCCCCTTTTAATCTCAATCGTCCATCAAGTTTTAATCTGGACCGTCCGATCGTGATTTATTTGTGATTAAATCTAGGCCGTCCATCGCAATGCGATCTGGGCCGTCTGTGCCTGATTGAATCTGGGTCGTCCGTACGCATGAGATCTGGGCCGTCTGTGCGTTCATTTGATCTGGGCCATCCGTGCTTGCGGGAACAAATCTGGACCGTCTGATCGCGCGCACGCGGATCGCCAACGTGGCCAGTCCCATGTCAGTATTCCTTGCCACGTGGCGTGTCTTGGTTAGTCGGGCCTGCTGACTGGGCTGCTGATGTGGCTGCTGACATGGCACAACTTTTTTAAATTGTGTTTTGACCCCTAGTTTTCGATTTTCTTTTCAAAAACACGATCAGAATCCAAATTTTCACCCCTTTTTCCCAAAATCAATTTCAATTAAATCTAAAAAATAATTTTACCCTATTTTATCATTATTATTATTTTTATTTTCATTAAATTAAATTAAATTAAATTAAATTAAGTTGAAGATTTTAATTCAACTTAATTTTATAAATTAAATATATAAAAAATTAAACTAAAATTCAAATACAAAAATAAAAATAATAATTTGGGTGTTACAACTCTCCCCCCTTGAAGAAATTTGGTCCTCCAAATTTGCCTCTTACTCTTTGTTGAACAAATGGGGATACTGGGCTCTAAAATCTGATTCTAGCTCCCAGGTAGCCTCCCTGGGCGTGTGGTTCTGCCACACGACCTTTACAAATGATATTTCTCAGTTGCGGAGTATCCTGCTCTTTTGGTCCGTGATACCGACTGGTACTTCTTCATAAGACAAGTCATCTTGGAGTGGAAGTGGTTCATGAGCCAAGACATGAGAGGGGTCCGGGTTGTACTTACGTAGCATGGATACGTGGAACACATTGTGGACTCTGGAGAGCTCTGGAGGCAGTGCTAGTCCGTATGCAGCAGTACCAATCCTATCTAAGATTTTAAAAGGTCCAATAAATCGGGGGTTTAATTTTTTCCTCCTGCCGAACCTACTAATTCCCTTGAAAGGAGTGACCTTAAGAAACACCTGGTCGCCTTTCTCAAACGCTAGGTCTCTCCTCCGGGTATCTGCATAACTCTTCTGCCTACTCTGAGCTGTCTGAATGTTCTTTCTAATTTTAACTATTTTGGACGTGGTCTCCTCTACCAACTCCGGGCTGAATAATCTTCTATCGCCCACTTCTTCCCAACAAATCGGTGATCTGCACGGGCGCCCATATAACGACTCATATGGAGCCATGCCGATGCTTGCTTGGTAGCTGTTGTTGTTGGCAAACTCTATCAGGGGTAGATGGTCATCCCAATGGCCCCCAGAGTCAAGGACACAAGCTCGGAGCATATCCTCAAGTGTACGAATTGTCCTTTCTAATTGTCCATCAGTCTGGGGATGGCAGACAGTACTAAGAGACAGCTTTGTTCCCATAGCTAGCTGAAAGCTACTCCAAAACTGAGAAGTGAACCTGGGATCCCTGTCGGATACTACTGTCACTGGAACTCCATGCAATCTGACTATCTCCCGGATATACATCCTTGCCAACTTGTCCAAGGGATCAGTCATCCTGATGGCTAGGAAGTGGGAAGACTTAGTAAGTCAGTCAACAGTTACCCATATGGCATCATGTCCTGAACGTGCCTTGGGTAGCCCCGATACGAAGTCCATGGTGATATGTTCCCACTTCCACTTCGGGATTGGTAAAGGCTGAAGTAACCCACCTGGGCGCTGATGCTCTGCCTTGACCTGCTGACATACCAAGCATTTAGATACAAAGTCGGCTATGTCTCTCTTCATCCCATTCCACCAAAACTAGGATCGCATGCTTTGGTACATTTTGGTGCTTCCTGGATGCATGGCAAACTTCGAGCTATGGGACTCCGTCATGATGTCTCTTTTTAACTCACTATCATCTGGGACACACACCATGTCTTGGAAATGAAGTAATCCATCGGTAGAGATTCAGAATTCTGAGCTCACTCCCTATTCTACATCCTTCTTACGGGCTACCAGGGCGGAGTCGACTGACTGGGCTTCCCTTATTCTTTGGATTAACTCGGGCTGGACTGTCAGGCGGCCCAAACATGTGACTCTCTTCAGATCCTGAAGTCAAACCTGTTGCGTGGCTCCAATTGGCCTGCATTCTGAAACCATCAAATGGGCTAAGATACCTGCACTTTTCCTGCTGAGAGCATCTGCTACCACCTTGCCCTTACCCGGATGGTATAAGATCTCACAATCATAGTCCTTAAGGAGTTCCATCCACCTTTTCTAATGCATGTTGTGATCCTTCTGAGTGAATATGTGTTTTAAACTCTTATGATCGGTATAGATCTGAAAGGTCTCTCTGTACAAATAATGGCGCCAGGTTTTCAAGGCGTGTATGATTGTGGCAAGCTCCAAGTCATGGGTGGGATAGTTCTTCTCATGATTCTTTAACTGTCTGGACCCATATGCTATAACCTTTCCATGCTGCATCAGAACACAACCCAGGCCTAGATAGGAGGCATCACTATAAACTGTATATCCTCCCGATACACTCGGTAAAGCCAGCACGGGTGCAATAGTCAGCCGCTTCTTTAATTCTGAAAAACTTCTTTCGCAGTCCTCATTCCACTCAAACTTGGCATTCTTCTTCGTGAGCTGGGTTAGAGGAGCTGCTAGACTAGAGAATCCTTCAACGAACCTACGGTAATAACCTGCCATTCCCAGGAAGCTGCAGATTTCCTTAACTGATGTCAGCTTCTCCCGGTCAAGTACCGCTTCAACTTTTTCGAGATTCACTGATACCCCTTCCTTCGATATGATATGTCCTAGGAAGGCGGTCTGATCAAGCCAGAATCCACACTTGCTCAACTTTGCATATAACTTCTTTTTTCTGAGGACCTGGAGAACTTGGGTAAGATGGTGAGCATGTTCTTCTCTGCTTTTTTAGTAGACTAAGATATTATCGATGAACATGATGATAAATTGATCCAAGAACTCTCTGAAAACCCTGTTCATCAGATCCATAAAGATTGTCGGGGCATTGGTTAACATAAATGGTATGAACAGGAACTCATAATGTCCGTACCTAGTTCAGAAGGCCGTCTTAGGGATGTCTTCTGTTCTTATCTTCACCTGATGGTAACCTGATCGCAGGTATATTTTAGATAAGACCTGTGTACCCTGCAGCTGATCGAAGAGGTCATCAATCCGGAGAAGGGGATACTTGTTCTTGATCGTGACCTTGTTCAATCCTCTCTAATCAATGCACAGCCTCAATGTTCCATCTCCCTTCCTTATAAAAGTGACTCTGGCACCCCAAGGGGACACACTGTGTCTGATAAACCCACTGTCTTGTAATTCAGTGATTTGTTTCCTCAGCTCTTCCATCTCAATGCGGCTCATGCGGTAAGGAGCAACCGAAATGGGCTGGGTACCTGGCTGTAGGTCTATAGTAAACTCGACTTCCCTGTCCACTAGTAGACCGGGCAGTTCGTCCGGAAACACATCTGGAAAATCTCGGACTACCGGAATCTCTTGAATATAAATTTCCTTATTGGGCTTGCCTAGTCAGAGAAAATAGCAAGATTAAGGCACTAGAAGTTAAGAAAACTTTCCATCAAGAAATAAGTACTGAATGATTTTATTAATTTATAAATGGCTCCTCGTTAGGAGGATTAAATACAACTTTCTTGTTAAAGCAATCTATGGTGGCGTGATACACTGCCAGCCAATCCATTCCTAAGATTACATCAAAATCCCCCGTGTCTAACCCTATCAAATCTACACTCAGTTTCCTATTTACTATCTCCACGGCACAAGCACTGTAGATAACTTCTCCTAGTAGTGTTTCACCCCCGGCAGTAGACACAAACAACAATGAATCAAGTTTATCAGGTGATACATTAATTTTGGAAGCAAAAGCATGTGAAACAAAAGAGTGCGATGCACCAGTGTCAAATAAAACATGAGCAATATGGTCACAGATAATATACATACCCTGTACCACATCCAGGTTGGCGTCGGCATCCTGCTGGGTAAGGTTGTAAGCTCTGCCCTGGATAGGAGGCCTTCCTTTATTCTAGTTTCTCGGGCATTCTCTTGCATAAGGCTTGGCACTGCCACATATGCGACAGGTGTTGTTGAGGCAATAACATGGTCGATCCCCGTGATCTCTGCCGCAGTGCTGACAAATCTTCCCATGTGCTGCCCCTTGAGTTTGACGAGGGGCCTGGATGGCTGGTCTGGACCTCTAATTTTGTTGGGCAGGCACAGTAGGTGCTGGCTTGCGGAACAGAGTTGAGGGTCGGGAACTCCCCGCTGGCTGAGGACGGGTGTTGAAGCTCCTTTCCACGATCTGTGCCTTTGCTAGAACTGTTGAATATGTCTTGAGCTCCAGCACCAATAAGTGTTGCCTAATCTCTAGGCGGAGGCCCCATTGGAATCTCCTGGCCTTTCGGCCCTCATCCATCAATGTCTCCGGGGAGTATCGACCTAGCTCTAGGAACTTACGAGCATACTCTGATACTGTCATGTTTCCCTGGACCAGTTGAACAAACTCCATCTCCTTTAGGTATCGGATGTGCTCAGGGAGATACTCCGCATGGAAGGCCGCTAAGAATTGCTCCCAAGTGATTGGTGTAGGCAGGGTGGTCTGCTTGAGCTCCCACCAACGTCCTGCTTCCCCTACCAGCATGTAGGAAGCAAGGGCAGCTCTCTGCTCAGGAACCACTCCAAAGGTCTTGAAAGCTCTCTCAGTCTCCGCCAACCAGTACTAGGCATCTTCAAAAGAGGATCCCCCTGCAAAAGTGGAAGGGTTTAGTCTTCTGTGCCTCTCTATGTAGCCCGGGTCGTTCAAAGAAGGAGCTGGGTCCCGTGGGAGAGGGACTGGGCCTGACTGGGGATAGACTGGGGGGCCCTTTGGTGGCACCTGCTGATATGGTGGGGGCACCGGATTGTACTGTGGCGGTGCTGGGCAGTACGGTGGCTGGGGCACTTGTTCATACTACGATGGTGGTGCCGGGTGGTACTGTGGTGGAGCAGGCTTGTGCCGGGGTGGCTCGGGGTCCACTTGCTATAGCGGTGGCTCAACCCGTGGTAGTGGGGGAGGTTCGGGTAACTCTCTTCTCTCCTCTCGACCTTGCTGGGCGGCCATGATCCTTTCCAGCATCTCGAATATTCTGTCCACATCTTTCCGAAGCGAATTATCTAGGGCTGCTCGGTTTAGTGGGGGTCTTCCTCTCCTCATTTCTTTGCACTTGTATTTCACACGGAAGAGTTGAGTAATGATTTATCGGTGGGTATTTCTCTAAGTATTATTTTGTAATGGATGAGTCTGAGGAACGCGGCTCTGATACCAACTGTAACAGCTACAGAATTTAAATGAAGATGTATGTATTAAAAATTTTAAATGCGGAAGCGTAATAAAAATTTTGATTAACATCCCTTACACAATAACCAAAAACTTATTCAACATATGAAAGAATAAGCTAATTAAAAGAGATACTCAAAATAAAAACTATAAATAGAACTATAAAGTCTTTAGGCGTCTAACTCGCCGTCTTCCTACGGAACGGGCTCGAGAACCATGTCTTCCTTATCTGAAATGGTTAAGTAAGAAATGAGCTACACTAGCCCAGTAAAGACATCACACTATCTCACTGCCACAGAAGTAAAGGTCGATAGAAAACAAAAACAACCAATGGAGCATAATTTATAATAAACTCATTTATTAACATAAAAATCTTTACTGTCCACCTACCTCGATGAGATTTATGAAAATAAAATATGAAAAAAATAACATTATAACAATCATAAAATCATGATGGTTATATTCGGCCAAACTTGCATTGGTCCCTGTGATAAAACAACCCTAGGGCCCTCGGTGGGCCAAAAAATCACGAAAAGTCGAGACTTACCGGTGGTGGTGCTCTCGGGTGCGGCGGCTTCTCCGGTGTGAGTCGCGTTTTGATGTTTTACTCTGGTCAACCTGTAGAGAAAAGAACGGTGATCACAGTAGTATAAAAATTGCATCGAACGGAGACCAGAAAGGGCCTCATCGAAGGCAAAAACAGAGGGAAGCCGCGGCTGCGCCGCTAGACTTCGGCGGTGTTTTTCGGTCGATTCGCAGGTGGTTTGGCTCCGGTTTGGCCATAGGCGGATTCAGCATCGAAAAATGAGCCAGGGGGAGAGAATTTACCTCGATTAGTGGTCAGAAAATTCTCCGGTGTGGCGGCGGGTGGCGGTGGCCGGCTCCTCCGGTGTCTGGTTCTTCTTCTCCGGCGAGGCATTGGCGGCTAGGGTTTTGTGGTCGGGTGTGGGTGGGGTTATTTATACCCTTCCCCTTTTAATCTCAACCGTCCATCAAGTTTTAATCTGGACCGTCCGATCACGATTTATTTGAGATTAAATCTGGGCCGTCCATCGTGATACGATCTGGGCCGTCTGTGCCTGATTGAATCTGGGCCGTCCGTACGCGTGAGATCTGGGTCGTCCGTGTGCTCATTTGATCTTGGGCATCTGTGCGTGCGGGAACGGATCTGGACCGTCTGATCGCGCGCACGCGGATCGCCCACGTGGCCCGTCCCATGTCAGCGTTCCTTGCCACGCGGCGTGTCCTAGTTGGCCGGGGCTGCTGACGGGGCTGCTGACGTGGCTGCTGACGTGGCACAACTTTTCTAAATTGCGTTTTGACCCCCAGTTTTTTATTTTCTTTTTAAAAACACCCCCAGAATCCAAATTTTCACCTTTTTTTCCCAAAATCAATTTTAATTAAATCCAAAAAATAATTTTACCCTATTTTATCATTATTATTATTTTTATTTTCATTAAATTAAATTAAATTAAATTAAGTTGAATTAAAATCTTATAAAATAAATATATAAAAAATTAAACTAAAATTCAAATACAAAAATAAAAATAATAATTTGGGTGTTACAATTTTATACAAATTAAGTAAAATATCTAATAAGTATAATAAAATCATGTCCCAAATAGCCACAGATTCTTTATTTAAGAAATTATATTTTAAATAGCCACAATTCTCTATTTACTTTAAATGATTTATGATTCTTTATTTAAGTTCAAAGATTTCATAAGTTATAGTATAAAATAAGACTTATGTTTTTCACAGTTTGCATAAAATAATCAACTCTACACATTTATTCTCTTCTCACATTATAATTGTTCTTCAATAATTAGTTAGTTCTCTTAATTGATGCAAAGAAGAAGTATCATAAAAAGTTGGTTACCTTCTCAATGTATTTTATATTGCTACATTATCAACTTATATTTTTATATTATACTATACTTTGAGTAGGATGTTAAAGGTTATTTCAAAATTTTTATTAATAATTAGATCTTGTTTCTAATGTTAATTAGTAACAAAACTTTATATATTGGTATATAAGTACATGATTTAAAGTAGAGATATATATTTAAAATAACTAATCACATTATTATAAAGTACAATTGATGTTTTTGTGTAACATGACTTTTTACCGTATACGTAATGATAAACTTCTATCATTATCTCAATAAAATTGATTTTTTTTAAATTTTAAAAAAATAAATGACAAATAAGTTCTTTAGTGCATGAAATAAAATTCAAAAAGTTAATTAATATAGTTGGCGACCATAGAATTAATCAAATCAATGTTGTTAATTATTTTATATATTTTAAGTAAGATATCACATAAATATAATAAAATTGAATCTCAAATAGCGATCGATTATTCATTTAAGTTAAAGATTTCAAAAAACAAAACCACTTTTCAAATATCCATAGATTATTTATTTAATTTCAAAGATTTTATAAGTTATAGTATAATAAAATCTACATTTTCCACGACCTATATAAAATACTTAATCATATGTCATTTATCCTCCCATCACAATTTAATTGTTCTTGAATTAAAGTTACTCTTCTTGACTAGTGCAACAAAGAAGCATAGTGAAAAGTTGGTTTTCTGAAGCCTCCATAACCACTCAAGTTTTATATTATAGATTGAAGTCAAGGATATAAACTAAACCTCCATTCATTTGAAGAAAGAAAAAAATAAGTTTCTTTCCATTCTTCTTAATCTTCAGGTATATATATAAAATTTAGATATTTGATATTAATATTTTATATAGTCTAAATCTCAGGTCATAAAGTTTAAAAGAGGAAGCTTTGGAAAAGATTTGTACTAACAAAATCTTACGGGACCTAAGACCATGTTTCACTCGTTTCCAATATGTAAGGCTTCCCTTGTGCCATCCATACCAACATCCTTTTCCATTGTAGATGTGTTTTTCTTGCATGGTTTTCTTTATTATAAATTACTAACTATATGGATAAAATTAAAATTATTGTTGCAGCTAAATGGCTTCAATTTCCTTCACACATCTCACAAGGAGCTTCATTATAAGAACGAACTTATATGTTTGTTCCTGATCCATATAAGATTTAAGTTTAATAAGATATCATGTTACAAGTTTGATGAGCATGAAATAGAGCTGGTGAAGTTATATATGAGGAAAACAATCAAATTTGGAATTTGATTCTTGTAACTCCTAAGAAAAATGCTTTTAAAATTGATCGTAATGTTGTATATTATTATTGCAAGCTTTTCTATTCCACGAGAACTTTGAGATAAGCTCAAATATTTGTTTATAAGCCTTCAAAAATACTGATCATCTGTTGATTTAAATTTGACTTATAATTGTCCATTTACTATTTTTTTAACGAAGTATAACAAATGAATCCAATAGAATTTTGAATTACTAATGAGATATATTACTTCAATATTAGTCATCCGATTAAAAGAAATATTTTTCTTAAAGAGTAATAAGATGTTATATAACAGAGATAGTTTTTAGTGATAGATAATATTTTATAGTCACTTTAATAAAATTTTTAGAACATTTCTTCTGCTTATTTTACCATTTATATAAGATACACTAAATTTTTAGGCTTAGACGATCTTTGACCATGCACCATTCTTTTGTGGTGGCTTACTACCAATCTATTTAACAATTTTATCTTTTATATCTCCAAAAATTTAATAATCTCATTTCTCTAGAACTCGAGAAATTTTAGGTATTAAGAAAAACATCCAATTCTTTTATAAACTTCTATTTTTCAGGAAATAATATCTACATATATTTAAAAGAAAGCCAATAGTATATCACAATTTTCTACTAAATCAGATTTTTTATTTCATTTAGGGATTTTAGTAAACTTTTCTTAAATAATAAGATTATGAAAATTGCATCTTATATACATATTTATATACATCTATTTATATATAATGTGAAGAAAAATTTGATGCTAAAAATAAATTTTAAGGTTAAAATTGAGGTGAAAATGAAGAGACAACATAATGTGATTAGAGGAGATTAGGGCTGTGGATTCTGCATGTAATTAATGCAGGTGCGGGACTGACAGCCCTTAAAGCGACACTTGTAGCAACCAAAGTAGACACAAGAGGTGTATTCTGTATTTTGGATCTCTTGTACACCCTTTGTAGATTTTGCGACTTGCCCTTTCTTCATTAACATCACAATTTATCGTTTAAAAATATATATATACACATTACTCAGCATAACATGTAGTGGATTTATACATTAATATATACATATACAATAAAAATAAGGATAAATATTTGCCTCTCATAAGCCCAATCGTGGCACGTCCACCTTTTATTAGTCAAAACACCATGGTAGAGCCTGTAATTCCTAGTACTGTAGAGGCAAAAGAGTTAGTCTTTTTTATACCTTGTACAGGTAATGAATTCAACCCGATGGAACTATTTTTTTTCCACCAATGAGTCTTGATATGTTGTTTAGGCTTACTACAAGTTTGTAGTATTTAATTTTGTACTTCTATACAAATAGGAGATCTTATAGGTATTTCTTCTGCCCATAAAAGTCATATGACAAATGAAAAATTAAATGATTTTTTACTTCCATACAAAAAGGAGATCTTGTACGTATTCCTTCAATCTATAAAAGTCGTGTGACAAATGACAAATACTCAAATAAGTAAACTATGTCACAAACTTATATAAGTGATCAGTATCTCAATAGCAATTTATTTTATCACAAGATCTAACGTATTGTTATAGTACACATTGAATTGCTAATTGCATCTCTATGCCACAAATCTCACGTACTTAATATTAATTGATAATTCTATCTTTTATAAATACATATACATCCATTTATACATAACATGAAGAAAAAATTGAGGCAAAAAACTAGTTTTAAGACTAAAAATTAAGGTGAAAATGAAGAGACAACATAATATGAGGGAAAAAAAAGCTGACTGTGAGCTAAGAGGATGAGAAGACAAATTGATTACTTGAATAAAAAAGCTTTTAAGGAGGATGAATTTTTCATTTTTAAGCTCTAATAGACCATATGATGGAACAATTTTGTTATGTATAATTATCTTTTAAAATTTTGCACGAGATCAATAATAAGTTAAAATTAACTCAAAAAACTTACAAATGCATCAAATTAATTAAACTTGCAAGATTAGAAATAAGTTAAGTTAATATTACAAAGTAAAGTTTGTATGAGGATATAATCACTTAAAAGGCCCACAAGGTGCTAAATGTTGAGACTATATAAACCTTTAGTTTACAGCTTAAAATGTTATCATTATTGACTTATATATTTTATATTACACTATGTAGGCTGTTAAAAGGTATTTTAGAATTTTTATTAACAACTAGATCATGTCTTTGATATTAAATTTTAATCAATTTTTATATATTGGTATATAAATATATAATTTAAACTAAAATATTACATTAAAATAACTAATCACATTATTATAACGTACAGTAAATTTTTTAAAATAAACAAACAAATATATCACATTAATTAATGAAAATCACGCGATCAATGAAAAGAAACAAAGAGAATTTTCAGATAAAATAAAAAATTAAGTATGTTGATCAAGCAGTCATACTTAACAAAAACAAAGAATTAATGATCAAATTTTTCATGAAGTCAAGATTTTTGAATATTAGGAAAAATATCAAATTGTTTAATAAACTATTGCTTCTTTGAAAATAACAAATATATTTTAAGACAAAAAAATTTCAGTTACATATCATAAATTTCTACCGAATCAGAATCTTGATATCTTGTAAGGATTTTGATGAAATTCTCTAATATAATAGTATTATGACAATAAAAAAAATGAATTCAACTTTTCCTCACACTTTTTTTATATAATATGTGTGCATAAAAAAAGTGAAATATTTATAGTTTTGAATTTAAAAAATTAGTTAATTTTTGTTACATAATTTTTATTTTTAAATCACAAATTTTAAATAAAAAATTATTAACTGATTCTGATCATCTAAGTTTTTTTTCTATAATTTTTCAACAAAAATTTATGGTGTGTTTATCGACAAATTTATTTATATTTTGAAGCATTTAATACTTAATTATCTAATTTTAATCAATTGTCAATGTAATAACTGTACATTCATATTTATTCATAGCATGGTAAAGAAATGTAAAGATGGTAGACTTGGTTAACTGTTATTATTAAATTGTTCTTTTAAAGACAAAAATTACAAAAATTAAAAAATGGTTAGAGAAAAATATTTAAAGCTATTTTCATCTATCTCATTTTCCTTAATTTAGTTTTTCTTTTGAGTTCTATTGTTCCAATAGCACTCACCATCTTCATCTAGAATTTTGAATTCCCATACAACTCATCTTTTAAAAATTAAAAAAAACATTATAAAACTATATAAATTTGATAGTGCCTAAAAAGAACATCACTATCACCCACTTTTGGGTTGTT
Organism: Carica papaya; assembly: GCF_054855325.1. Lineage (NCBI taxonomy): Eukaryota > Viridiplantae > Streptophyta > Magnoliopsida > Brassicales > Caricaceae > Carica > Carica papaya. The sequence goes on from NC_142317.1 coordinate 20,106,001, forward strand.
AAATTTGATGGTATTTATCTAAGCTGAGCTATTTTTTGTGTTTTGTTGTAGTATAGGATATAAGGACGAAATGAGAAAAAATAAAATGAAAAGAGGAAGAGTTCGTGAAAAGAATCATAAGCCCACAAACATGCCTTGGACAAAGCTTGGGTCGTGCGCAACAACTGATTTAAATTAAAACCTGTACTTTTCAAATCTGTAAAAAAGATATTATTCAATCCAAGATTTGGGGCTGAAAATCAAGGAAAAAATATTATGGAAAGCTTGGGATATGCCAAAAATAAAGGAAAATGATCCTAATCAACAAAAAAGAAAACACTAACTCCTTTTCAATAAAGAAGGCAGTTGTCAAAGCATAATCATCACCTCTCTTCTTCCCAACGCCACACACAGCAACTTTTTTTGCGTTTGCAATTTTTTCTTCATCCTTCTTCTTTCTTATACTCTCCGATAGCTCATTTGCGTTAAAAAGCCCACCATAAGTAATTAATTTATTTTCCTTTTTCTAGTAGATAGATCAAGCAAACTCCATGTAACATCCTGCCCATCACTGTGCTTAAATGATTTGGAAAATCCTCTTTATTCGAGCCTTTTGCCACATTAAACTTAATTTATTTACTCTGCTTAATATTTATCGTGATTCATAAATCTGGTTAATTTTTATTTATTTTGCTTTTATTTAAATTTATTTAATTTTTGTCTTTAACTTATTCAAATTAAATATAGAAAATTTAGAGGAATAAAAAAAATAGCGAAATAGGAAGAAATCCCGCGGGGAAGCAGATTTCCTGCACGAGTGCTTAGCGCTGTGCGCACACGCATGCGCACAGCGTGCACATCCCATTTGTGTGCAGAGCGTGAGGTCAGGACCTGTACGCATCTTGTCGCATGTACACAGGTTGTCCATGTGTCACCTCGTGCGTGGACAGGCACGACACACTATGCGCACACTATCTGTGCAATAGGCCTACATGGATAGGCCCTGTGCATCTGGAGCCTGCGCACAGTAGGCCTACCCACGAATAGGCTAGGCCCTATACACGTGGCAGGAGGCCTATGCACCTGCAAGCTAGCCTACAGCGCACTAGTTGGGGCATTGCCACCTCGGGCTGCGCCACCATCGCCTTAGGCAGTGCATCACCGCCGCTGGTGGAAGAGACTCTCCTCCCTCCTTTTTTATGTCGAACATTTGTTTCTTCTCTCTCTTCGTTGGATTTCACCACTTTGTGCAACTAAGACAGTTCTAAAATTCTATAAATTGTCCTTCTCCTTTTATTTTTCCCCACACTTCCATTCTTCCAATTTTCAAGATTTAGAGAGGATAGAGATAGTAGTCTAATGAGAGAAGAAGAGAAAGAAAAGAGAATGGTGAAGGAGAAAATATCAAGGTTTCAGTAAGGAATTTAATATTTCTTTTAACATCTTAAGAAGTAATTTTTTAGATAAACTAATTTAATATGATTGTGATTTTGCATGTTTTGTATGCTTCTGTGTTTAGATGAGTCGAATTGTTCTTATTTCCAAGCATGTTATGTGAATTGAAAACACTTGATGAATTGCATGTAATAAACCGGTATAGTTGCCTGGTAAAAAAAATAAAAAATACAAAAATAAAGAAAAAAAAAAGTGGAATGAAGCCTATATGGTCTAAAGTGTATCTATATTTACATGCATATTGCATCAAGTGCCTCGTTAGGCTTTTTATCTCTAAGGGGTATTTGTTCCTCTTACCTTTCGGGGTGTCGTTTCCCCCTCCCCTATTTGGTATGGAAAGATGTAAGATGACCACTCTTAGTGGATAACAGCATACCCTCTAATGAGAGTGGTGTCATATTATCTATAGAGGTCACCGATGGCTAAGTAATGTCGTGACTATAGATATCTATTAGGACCACTATGGCTGGTACAATAGTGATCGTAGATCGTACCATGGTTTGGCCTGCCAAAAATGAGCTTGAGCAAATTATGTATCTGTATCTGACTGGTCATTCTACTTGAGTAGTTGGAAATTTGTATATGCGAAGTTGTAATGACTTTGTGAAGCATGACACGAAAATTTGAGTATTTCATAATTTACTTAATTTTCTCTATTATCTAGCATGATGTATGTTTGGTTGTCTGTATTAATCTACTATTTTCTTAATAAATAAATTGTTTTCATAATGTGAGATAGGTAAACGAGGAGGTTAAATGGTAAGCTCTTAAGTCAAAATAATTAACTTTTAAAACCTTATGATGTTAATTTAATATTGTTTTCCTTACTAAGCATATAAAACTCACTTTTTTTATGCTCGCCCCCTCTAGATGAGGAAGAAAGTGAGAAACCACAGGCTAACCTACCCTTTGAAGTCAATGAGAATCCAATGGATCCACAAGTCTGAGTGCATGACTGTTCCCACACTATGATAAGTCCAATAACATAGTGAAAGGAGTGGCTTTTATGTTTTGATTTGTATTTTGCACCCACTTCTAGCCTTAGTATATTTATGTATTGGAACTCATATGTATTTGTAAGGGATTTGTAATAATTTTTTTCCGCTCGATAAATTTTATCATGCATTCGTTATTCTGTATTTGTATCTGATACCCATTTGCCTTAAATAACACTTGGGATGTCACACTCCAACAATGTATTCGTGAGATTTAATCGAATTAATTTGAGTTTTATTTTAAAGCTGATATTTATTTACTTCCTACACAAATATATATTTGTTGTTTTGAATAAGTTTGAATAGGGCTCGTCATACGAGACGAGAAAATGCAGGCAACTAGCCGAACCCCTCAAATCCTTAATTGTTTAAGTGGTTTCGGCACCAAGTAGCGATCAATGCCACACTGAGGACGTAAATAGTCTAGTTGATCGGTTCACATGGATGAATCCGACAACATGAATAAGGTCCTTTTAGCTCTTAAGGCCATTGATAAGTTAAATCCTATGGATGTTCCCAGGACTTCTTGGTAGCGAAGAATCAACTAACAAAACATTTCTTTGTTGGTTTAGGAATAAAGAAAGATTGGTTGTCGGAACGTTTCTGATAGCTATAACTAATTTGCCATATTTTGGGTAAAATGAACCCTTATATCTATGATCAATTATGTTATTGGAGCTAGCTATTTCTTCGACTTGGAATTCTTTTATAATTGTTTTAGCTTCTAATTTGCAGCCAAGAGTTTATCTAATATTATTCTACTTATTGTTTATTTTATATTTTGCATATTGGATTCTACAAAACCCTCCTTGTTTGTTTTTTACTCGTTGGTCAAGAAAGAAAATTTGTTTCCAATTCCCTATAGTTTCGACCCTTCTTACCACTACTACAATATTATTTTATTGGTTAACTAGCAATTTATTTTTAGTAGATCCATGCATGCTAGTATCTTTCTGGGTACCTGATCCTTCATCACACGGCTAGGATCACATGGTTGTGATCCGACAATGGTAATGAAGATAGAAACTCATCATTGGGTTCTGCCATCGACTCCTTTCTATTCCTTTGTAATGAAGAAAGGAAACTAAGAAACAGTAGGCATTTTAGTGAGTAGAAGAAAAACTGAATGTGAGAGAGAGTGAAGAAGTGAAAATAGAGGGTGAATCGGGAGGAAGGGAGTGAAAGGCTATGAGGGTGCAAAGGCATGCAGACCCTTATTTCTGAGAGGTAAGCCATATCTAGTGATTTTTCTAATAATGTTTAGGTTCCTCTTAAGCTATTCACTTATCCCCAGCTCTCTTTCTAAAACAAATCGAGCTCAATCAAGCTTTATTTTTGTTGCACCTTCGAATAGTGCAAGTATGTCAGCCTTCATTTCCTTTTCTAATTTTGATTCTTAAATTTATTCTATTTTTAAGGTTCATTTAGGTTCTCATAATGGTCTAGCTTCATTTAAATCAAACTTCAGTGACAAATCTACTTTCAGAAATCATTGGTTTGACAAAAATAAATCATAACTCACTGTTTATAGTGCAGACAACCCATCTCTATTTTTCAGTTGATTTGTTCACACATGTAAGTTTTTTTAAAATTCTTCAGGAAGGTATGACCTGTAGTAATATATTTTATACATGCAATGGTGTTTTATAGATGCATTATGTATAAATTTAGTTTTTAAGTCTGATGTCTGTTTCGATTTTATGATTGAATAAATGTGTATGTGTGTCATGAGTCCATTTGGTTTGAAATCTATCAATTGGATCGATGTTTGTGTATACTTGAATTTGATAAAATATTTATTGAAGGATGGTAAAAGGAAAAAATATAAACGAACTGGGAAGGTACGGGTTTGGAAAAGAAATATATATATATCTCTCCTTGTCTAGAAAATGAACAAAATATACCAGTTTTAAAATCATTAAAAAAATTCAATCAAGAAAAGTAGAATAGTAAATAAAAGAAATAAATTATAAAAAAAAATTAAATATATATATAAAATAATAAAAATAAATAAAAAATAAATTATTAAAATGAAATAAAATAAATAAAACTCTAGAAAAAACAAGTTAATTAAAGGAATTGTGGATAAAAGATGGAGTCTAGATGAATAATTAAGAAAGAATAAAAGAAAACTAATAAAAAATTTAATAACTAAAATATTTAGTAAATACATCCATCGGTACTCATGAGGGGTATTACTGAAATTACTGTTATGATTGTTATCACTGTCTACTGTTTATTGATAAGAAACCTACTCTTAGATTTGGTGGATATTGAACTGTTTATTGTGTACTGTTTACTAATATAACTATAATTCTCTTTTCTTAGAGGTAGTGGTGTCTTCACTGCCTCATTAGTATCGATTTAGGCATCTACATGTAGTAGGATTAAAATAATAAAATTTTATAGTAAAACTTCAAATATAAGTTCAAACTTATGTGTGTGCATTGGATGATCGAATATGCTATTGAGCGCACTATTGATCTAACAGTTATAACTAAGATTATTGAATGATTAGTGAAAGTACTGAAATCACTATAAATTAAACTGTAATTTTATAAGCTGCATTTATTTGTTTCTAAACATTGTTTGTGTAAATCTATTATTGCTGGTCTAATTGAGTTATTGATCCCTAATCCAATTCCCCAAGTTATAATGAAGATCTGCCTCTGGACGCCTATTTGGATCTGTTCTACGAGGATTAGGATAAGATGACTATTGTACATTTTGAATAGAAGCGAAAAAATTGTATTTTGTTAGTTAACTTAAATTGATGTATATATCTAGATAGTTAACTTGTGCCTCAGAATACTGAATGTATGTTTGTAAGGGATGGAATGTTCCACGGTAATATATTGAAAAAAGAAAATTTTATTTAATAGATAGATTTGACGTTGTCACCCTTGAGCATCGGGACATTAGACTTATGTTTTTCATAGCCTGCACAAAATAATCAACCCTACACATTCATTCTCTTCTCACAAAGTAACTGTTCTACAATAATTAATTAGTCCTTTTGATTGATACAAAGAAGAAATATCGTGAGAAGTTGGTTATCTTCTCTATGTATTTTATATTGTTATTGTTATCGACTTATGTTTTTATATTACACTATACTTTTGGAAGGATGTTAAAGGGTATTTCAAAATTTTCATTAACAAATTAGATCATGTTTCTTAGGTTAATTAATAACCAATCTTTATATATTGGTATATAAATACATGATTTAAAGTAGAGATATTGCATTAAAATAACTAATTACATTATTATATAATATAATCGACGTTTCTGTGTAACATGCCTTTTTAACTTATGCGTGGTAATAAACTTCTATCATTATGTCAATAGAATTGTCTTGTTTAACTTCTAAAATAATAAATGACGAATAAGTTCTTTAACATATAGATTAAAATTCAAAAATTAATTTTAATACAGTTGGCGACCATATAATTAATAAAATCAATGTTTTTAATTATTTTATTCACATTATGTGAGATATCACATAAATATAATAAAATCACGTCTCAAATCACGATGAATTCTTCATTAAAGTTCAAGATTTTAAAAAATGAAACCACTTTTCAAATAGTCATAGATTCTTTGTTTAAACTCAAAAATTTTATAAATTGCAGTATAATAAAATCTACATTTTCCATGACCTATATAAAATAGTCAACTGTACGTCATTTATCCTCCCTTCATAATTCAATTGGGTTTTAATTAAACTCAGTCTTCTTAAGTGGGCAACAAAGAAGTATAGTGAAATATTAGTTTTCCAAAGTCTACATAACCTCTAAAGTTCTTTATTATAGATTAAATTCAAAGGTACACACTTAACCTCGATTCATTTATAGAAAAAAAAAACAAGTTTCTTTCCATTATTCTTAATCTACAAGCACAAATATAAAATTTAGATGTTCGGTGTTAATATTTTCTACATCCTAAATCTCAGGTCATAAAATTAAAGGATGAAGCTTTGGAGAAGATTTGTACCAACAAAATCTTATGGGACCCAAGACCATGTTGCACTTGTTTCCACTCGGTAAGACTTCCCTTGTGCCATCCATACCAACATCCTTTTCCATTGTAGATGTGTTTTTCTTGAATAGTTTTCTTTATGATAAATTTCTAATTATATGGATAAAATTAAAATTATTACTTCAGTTTAATGGCTTCAATTTCCTTTACACATCTCACTGAGAGCTTCACTAGAAGAACGAACTTGATATATTTGTTCTTGATCCATTCAAGATTAAGTTTAACAAGAGATCAAGTGGAAAATTTGTTGAGAAGGAAATAGAGCTGGTGAAGTTTTTTATGAGGAAAACAATCAACTTGAAAATTTGGTTTTTGTAACTCCTATGAAAAATACTCTTAAAATTAGTCGTAATGTTGTATATTATTATTGCAAGCTTTTCTATTCCTCGAGACCATCAAGACAAGCTTGAATATCTATTTATGAGCCTTCCAACAATAATGATCATCTGTTGATTTAAAATTGATATATAATTGTGCATTAACTAATTTTTTAGGGAACCATAAATGAATCTAATACGATTAGTTTCAACATATTATGTTGAATCACTAATGAGATATATTACTATAATATTAGTCGTCCCAATAAAAAAAAATGATAGTTTTTAGTGATAGTTAAGACTTTGTAGTCACTTCAATAAAACTTTAAGAAAATTTATTCTATTTGTGATACCATTTATATACGGTACACTAATTTTTTAGGTTGAGACGACCATTGACCATGCACCATTCTTTGGTGGAGGCTTATTACCATTGTATTTAATAATTTTATATTTTATCTCTCAAAAAAAAAATTAATGATCTCATTTTTATAGAAGCCAAGAATTTTGAGTATTATGAAAAATTTCCAATTCTTTGATAAACCATTATTTTTCAAGAAGTAATATCTGCTTATATTTAAAAGAAAGTTAATAATATATTACTAGTTTCTACTAAATCAAATTCTTTATTTCAAGAGATTTTAGTAAAATTCTCTTAAATAATAAGATTATGATAAATCAAAGGATAAATTCAAGGATACCTCACACTTCTTTTAAATATACTTTATATGTACGCACTTTACAAATTTAAATATGCCTACTAAACAATATGTAGCATTATTATTAGAGAATTTTGAGATAAAAAAAATACATATATACATATATACACATATATATATATCCTCTATTATCCTTTAATTCTCTCATTAATTTTAAAGAGTTTTCTATCTCTTCTCCAAAACCTAAATTTCAAACTCAAATTTTTGAATATAATCATTATCCATCATACAGCAACAAGCATTTTCTATAAGAGCTTCCAATATATGACCACAACAGAAGTTGAACAAACAACGACTAGTTAGAGAGCCTTGTCGTCCACCACCTCCATGCCCAGAGCCTCTGCAAATACTGCCGCCAGCACTGTAGGGATTTATGTACCATGCAGTGGAAGATGGCACGTGCATCCAGATTTTAATTGAAAGTGGTGATTAAGCTAGAGCCATTAATCAAAAAACATGATCATATAGTCTCGATTTTATGTATAGTCGACATAAAGTCTGAAAGATGAAACTTCTAATCTGCATAATCGTTAAACCAGAGTGAAGGCAGGGAGATTAAGGCTATGCATTTTGCATATAATAAATGCAGTTGCGGCACTGTTAGTGTCTATAGTGAGACTTATACCAACCAAAGCAGACACAAGAGGTGCATTCTACATTTTGGATCTCTTGTACACCCTCTATAAGTTTTATGATTTGTCCTTTCTTCATCAGGATCACAGTTAATCTTTTAGAAACACATATATGCACATTACTCAGCATAACATATAGTGGTAGAGCCAGTAATCTGTAGTAGTGCGGAGGTGGAAGCGTCGATCTTTTTTACACCTCGTAAAGGGTAATGAACTCACCCTAATGGAGCTGTTGCTTTCCACCAATGATTCATGATACGCTTTTTGGGTTTACAACAAGCTTGTAGTATTTGATTTTGTACTTCTATAAAAATAGGAGATATTGTAGGTATTCCTTTTACTAATAAAAGTCGTGGGATAAATGAGAAATATAATGATTTTTTACTTCTATACATATAAGAGATCTTGTACCTATTCCTTGTACCTATAGAAGTCGCATGAAAAATGACCGATACTCAAACAAGTAAACTAAGTGTGACGTCCCAAATGCTAATTAAGGCATGTGGGTGTCAGATACAAAAATAGATTACGAGTGCATAATAAAAATTACATGCAGCGGAACAAATTAATACAAATCCCTTACAAAATATGTAAGTTCCAAATACACATATAACTGAGGCCAGAAGTGGCTACAAATGTCAAAATACAAAAAAAGACCATTTCTATCATTACACTATTGGACTCGTTAGAGTGCGAAAACAATCATGCACTCAATGTTTGCATATCCACAGGATCCTCATAGACTTCAATGGGTAGAGCTGGTGACGATCCCTCACTATCTTCTTCATCTAGGGGGAGCATGGAAAAAGTAAGTTTCATACGTTCAATAAGGAAAATAATATTTAAATAACATCATAAAGTTTAAAAGGTGAATAATTATATTGTAAAAATTTACCATTAGGTCACATTAGAGTCCTATCCTATCTTATAAAAATAATTTATTTATTAAAAAAATATCATGTCATTGTCACAATAATAAAAAACAAATAGTATAATTGACAATAGAGAAAATTAAATAAATCATGAATGCTCAGATTTTTATATCATGCTTCGCGAAGTTGTTTCGACTTCCATATCAGAGGTCAGATACAAATTTTTGCCTATCCATGTGGAATGACCAAATGAAGGTAAAGATAATGGTGATCAGACACATTTTCGGCTTGCCAAACCATGGTATGATTTATAACCACAGTCGTGCTGAACATAGTAGTCCTATCAGATATTCTATAATCATGATAGTACTTAGCCAAAGGTGATCCCCAATAAATATTTGCATCACCGTTCTCGTCAGAGGGTATGCCATCATCCATAGGAAGCGGTCCTCTCATATTTTTTCAGACTAGATGGGGGAGGGAAAAACATATACCTTTTAGAAATAAAAGATCTAATGCGACACTTGATGCATTATGCATGTCAATACAGATATATACGCACTTCGAACCATTCAGGCTTCATTCCACTTTTTTTTTCTCTTCTTTTTGTATATTTATTTTCTAAATAATCTCACTAGTTTAACATTATTTTATTTACATATAAATCATCAAGTGTCTACAAATCACATAGCATGCTTAAAAGAAAGAACAATTCATTTTATTAAAACTACTAAACATAGAACATGCAAATCACACAAAATCATATACTCATTATTTTAATTTCTAAAAATACTCCTTAAGGCGTCTAAAAGAATACCAGATTCCTTACTAAAACCTTGATATTTTTTTCTACATTGTTTTTCTTCTCCTCCTCTCCTTCTCTCTCTAGATCACTTCCTTTTTCTCTCTTTCTAAACTCTTGGAAGGTGGATGAATGGGAGTGATGAGAAAATGGGTGGAAGGGCCTCTATTTATAGAAAATGGGGGCAGTTGAATTTGCGCCAAGTGGCGAAATTCAGTGAAGAGAGAGTATTAAAAATGGAAGGGAAGTTTGATGTGATAAGGCACAAAACATTAAGGAGAATCCTCCTCCATTGATGGCAGCAAACTCCAAGCAGTGGCACGCTGCCCAAGGTGGGCAGCAGCACACTGCTCGAAGCAGTAGTGTGCCTCACCCGCCCAGCACGCACTGCAGGCCTAGCCTATAAGTGTCAGGCTACCCTACCGCACGCTGGGCCGGTGTGCGTAGAGGCCTACTACAGGCTAGCCCCAGGTGCGTAGGCCTGCTGCCAGCTAGCCCCAGGTGTACAGGCCTATCCGCCCCAGCCTACTGCATGGATGGCACGTGCAGAGTCTGTGGTGCCAGCCTTGTCCCCGGGCGATGTGACGTGCACGCAGGTCAGGCTTCGCGCCTCACGCAGATGGGACGTGCGTACTGTGCACACGTCCTACGTCCATCGTGCAGGCACACGCGCCCACAGAGTCTAGTGCCCGTGCAGGCAATCCCTCTACCACAAGTGTTTTGTCGTAGGGATTTTCCCCTTTTTTTTCGTTTTCTCCTAAAAATCGTTTATTTAAAAAAAAATAAAAAAAATAAATCAAAACAAAATTCTGTAAAATTAAATAAAACTAAAATAAAATAAAATAATAAAATCAGCATAATTTATGAATTACAATGTAAATCTGCAAAATAAAATTAAATAAGTTCAGTGCGGCCTTAAGGCCCAAATAAGTAGGGTTTTCCAGATACAATTTGGCAAAGCGATGAGCGGGGTGTTACTTCCCCCACCTTAAAAAAATTTTGTTCCCAAATTTGTCTCGAACAGGCCAGAAACTTTTCCCTCATCTCGCTTTCCAACTCCCACATCGCCTCTTCTAGAGGATGGTGCTGCCACTGCACCTTCACCATGGGAATCATCTTGTTGTGTAAGTCTTTTTTGGTCCAATCAAGAATCTCCACAGGGAATTCTTCGTAGGTCATATTGGCTTGTACCTGCATCTCAATGTGAGGAATGATGTGAGAAGGTTCAGGGTGGTACCTTTTGAGTACAGAGATGTGGAAAACATCATGTAGACCCACAAACTCTCAAGATAGAGTAAGGTGGTATGCTACGGGTCCAATGCACTCTACAATCCAAAAAGGTCCCACATATCGAGGGCTCAACTTCTCTCTTTTCCCAAACCACATTTTTCCCTTGCAGGGAAAAATCTTTAGGAAGACCTGGTCTCCAACGATAAATTTCAAGGGTCTTCTATGATAATCAGGGTAACTCTTCTGGCGACTCAAGGCGATAGCCAAGTTCTTGCAGATGATTGCAACCTTCTCAATATTCTCCTGGATTAAATCTTGTCCTAAAAGACACAAGTTTTTGACTTCACTCTAATAAGTGGGAGAACGACGAAGTCTACTGTACAGGGCTTTATACGGACCTATGCTGATATTGGAATGATAACTATTATTATAAGCAAATTCACACAGGGAAAGATACTCATGCTAGTTATCGTCAAAGTCAAGGACATAAGCACAAAACATGTGTTCCAATGTCTGGATAGTACGTTCAGATTGACCAGTAGTTTGGGGATGATAAGTGGTGCTGAAGTACAATGTCTCAATCAGACACAATGGATGAGGGAACACCATGGAGTCAAATAATTTCGTCGACATAAAGGCAGGCTAATCTACTGGTGGAGTCAGTAGTTCTGATGGACAAGAAATGGGCAGTCTTGGTTAGTCTGTCAATGATGATCCAAAATAGCATTATGACTAGAACAAGTCCTGGGTAGTTCGGTCATAAAATCCATGGTTACATTGCTACTTCCATTCTAGAATTGCGAGGCTCTATAACAAATCACCGAGTCTCTAGTGTTCTACCTTAATCCTTTGACAAGTAAAGCATATGGAGATGTAGTCAATAATGTCTTTCTTCATTCTTGGCCACAAGTATTGGCACTTTAGGTCTTGGTACATCTTAGTACTCCCAGGATGGATAGACAGTTTGGAGGCATAGGAAACTTGAGAACATCCATCTTGACAATGACAGGAACCCAAATTTGATTCTGAAATCTAAATAAGTCAACATCTTATATCCTAAAGTTAGGAAATTCGTCAGAAGAGAACTAACTCAGATTCTTGGTGAGTTCTTGGTCTGTGGACTGAGCTTACCAAATCTTCATAAAAAGATTAGGCAAGTCTCAAATTTGAGTGAGATAGGTATCTTTACCATAGTAGCTGAGGCAGAGTGACTGCATGGCATTTATTAACTTCCAACTAGAGGCCATGGTTTGGGCCAACACTACAGACTCCTTTCGACTTAGCACATAAGCAATTACATTCTTTTTATCGTGGTGGTAAATGATCTTGTAATTGTAGTCCTTCAGGAGATCCATCCAGCATTTTTGTCTCATGTTCAACTCCCTCTATGAGAAGATGTATTTTAAACTTTTGTGGTTAGTGTAAATCTCAAAAATCTAACCAAATAGGTAATGACGCCTTATCTTCAAGGCAAAGATGATGGCCAACAACTCCAGGTTGTGAGTAAGGTAGTTCTGCTCATGGGGTTTCAACTGTCAGGATCCATAAGTGACAACTCTACCATGATGCATGAAAACACATCCCAAGCCAATATCAGATGCATCGTAGTAGACCTTAAATCTTCTAGTGTTATCAAGGAGGATCAACACCACAATAGAGGTAAGAAGATGCTTCAATTCCATAAAGTTTTCACCATATTCATAATTCTAGACAAACGGTATACCATTTCAAGTGAGTCGGGTCAAAGGAGTAGCAATCTTAGAGAACTCATCGATGAATCACTAATAATAACCTTCCAAGATAAGGAAACTACGTACCTCAGCCACATTGGTGGGTAGATTCCAATTGATCACTGTTTCAACCTTGGCTGGATCAACAAAACTTCTTCACTCAAAATTACATGACCAAAGAAGGAAACTCGATCTAACCAGAAGGAGTATTTGCTAAGTTTAACATAGAGTTGGCTCCGGCGAAGTTTTCCCAGCACTTCAGACAAGTGGACTACATGTTCCTCTAGGCTCTTGGAGTACACTAGGATGTCATTAATGAATACGATGACGTATTAATCTAGTGCATGCTGGAAACCTCGTTCATGAGATCCATGAAGGTAGCAGGGGTATTAGTTAACCCGAATGACATCATCCTAAACTCATACAGGCCACATCTACACCAAAAAATGATCTTTTAAACATCTTCTTTCTTGACTCTCAACTGATAGTATCCCGATCTAAGGTCGATCTTAGAGAAGATCGTCGCTCCTTGTAATTGGTCGAAAAGATCGTCGATTGATAGTAAGGGGTGCTTTCTCTTTATTGTTACTCGATTTAATTCTCGATAGTCCATGCATAGTCTGAGGGAGCCACCCTTCTTTTTCATGAATAATATTGGAGTGCCCCAAGGGGAATGAATAAAGTGAATAAACTTCTGGCCAAGTAGCTCAAAAAGCTGGTTTTTTAATTCTGTAAGCTCAGCACGACTCATGCAATAGGTAGGTTTTAAGATTGGTTGGGTTTTGGGTAGTAGTTCAATTAAAAATTCTACCCCTTGTGGGGAGGTAGACCAGGTATTTCAATAGGAAAAACTTTCAGAAAGTTGCAAACAACCGATATAGAATACATAGTAGGATCAACATCCATATTCCTGTTTATTCAATAGTTAGAAAGGACAAAAAAAAATATTTTTATTTCTTTTTTGAAGATTACAAGGTAACAATTTTACTTTCACAATCAATAATTGCTCCATATTTTTTTAAGTAGTCCATTCCTATAATCATATCAAATCCTAAAAAGTCTAATAGTATTAAGTCTACAAATAATTATATTTCTAAAGCTTTTATCTTGCAATTTTTATATGCACAGTGAGCTTTTAGTAATCCCCTAGCAGGAGTCTTTACCATTAATATTTCCTCTAAAGGTTTTGACCTAATATCTAGTTTACAAGTAAGTGCACAGGAGATAAAAGAATGAGTAGTACCTGTATTGATTAAAGCCTTGGCAGAAGCATCATGAATAGAAAGCATACCTTGGATAATGACAGGAGTAGGGAGAGCACAGGGTTCATTTAGGTGGTATACACGACCCTTGACCACAAGCCTTGTCATGTCCTTCGATCACTGAGGGCAGTCCTTTATAAAGTGTTGGGTGCTTCTGCACCGATAGTACGCGTACTTGATACGCCGATAGGGTAGGTTACCATGCGAGCGACCACAATGCTGACATGGCTAGGAAGGTCAGGAAGGCTATCCAGTAGGAAGTAGGACAGGGGAAGGGTAACTGGGGTTTGTTTATTGAGGTGGCTACTTACTGGGTCAAGTAATCTCCTTCTAGGTTATTGGTTATGAAATCGAGCAATGCATTGGTGCCTGACCGAGACGAGGTCTTCGGCTAACTAGGCATGTTCTAGTGCCTCTACGTACGAGCTAGGTCTCAGCATCATAACTCGATCATAAATGTTGGCATGAAGACCTTTCAGAAACTTCTTAACTTTACGACTTTTGAGGGTGACCATTAAAGGGAAAATCTAGACAATTGGACAAATCAGGCTACATACTGAGCAACCGTCAGACTCCCTTGGCAGAGGTCCTGAAATTCCTTCTCCTTCTTTTCTTAGACATAGGCTAGAAAAAAGTTATCAAAGAATGCATCCATGAAAACTTCCTAGGTGGTAGGGGTAGGCAGGACTTCTTTCTTAAGTTGCCATCAGTGTTCTACTTCACTATTTAGCATAAAGGTTGTTGGGGGACTTTCTATTCCTCGGTTAGGTATAGGATAGAGAACAGTTTCTCTATCTCCAGGATCCAGGCTTCGGCTACCAAGGGGTCTGGGCCACCTTTGAAATGTAGCGGGTTAAGTTTCCTAAACTCTGCTATGTTATGAGAGATAGACCTCTAAGTTGTTCGGTACTCTAGGGCAGGGTGTTGACATGGGTTTGCTAGATTTTGTCTTACGGCTGCAGTCAATCCTTGGATAGCTCAGAAGAATTCGGTAAACTTAGCCTTGTTGGATGGTCTTGGGCCTCACGTCTTTCGGTACTTTCTATGGAAGGTCTTCTATGCATCATTCCTATAAAAGAAAGAAAGACACAAGTTGGTGGTCTAATTTGGAAAAGGTGACTCATTTTCCTAGATATCCTAAGGGTCTTTCTACCTATGGCCTCAATTGTAAGGGATTTGGTCCATGTAACTGCTCTGATACCATCTGTGACATCCCAAATATTAATTAAGATATGTGGGTGTCAGATAGAGAAATAAATTACGAGTGCATGATAAAAATTATATGCAGTGGAGCAAATTAATACAAATTCCTTATAAAATATGAGTTCCAAATACACATATAACTAAGGACAAAAGTGGCTACAAAATATAAATATCAAAATAGAAAAAAAAAAGAGCCACTTCTATCATTATGCTATTGGACTCGTTAGAGTGCGGAAGTAATCATGCACTTAAGGTTTGCGGATCCACAAGATCCTCATAGCCTTCAATAGGTAGGTCAGCTAACGATCTCTCACTATCTTCCTCATTTGGGAGGACATGGAAAGAATGAGTTCCATATGCTTAGTAAGAAAAATAGTATTTAAATAATATCGTAAGGCTTAAAAGGTGAATAATTATATCGTAAACACTTACCATTAGGTCACGTCAGAGTCCTATCCTACCTTATGAAAATAATTTATTTATTAAAGAAATATCATGTCATAGTCACAACAATAAAAAACAAACAGCATATTTGACAATAGAGAAAATCAAATAAATTATGAATGCTCAGATTTTTGTGTCATGTTTCGTGAAGTCGTTCCGACTTCCATCTCTGAGGCAGATACAAATTTTTAACTACCCATGTGGAATGACCAGATACAGATATAGATAAAGACAATTTGCTCAGGGACATTTCCGGCTTGACAAACCATAAAATGATCTATGACCACAGCCATACCAACCATAGTGATCCTATCAAAAATTCTATTGTCACGACAGTACTTAGCCAAAGGTGACTTCTAACAGATATTTGCATCACTGCTCTCATCAGCGGGTACACATTCATATATAAGGAGCGGTCCTCTCACGTCTTTCCATACTAGATGGGGGAGGAAAAAATAGATACCCCTTAGAGATAAAAGGTCTAACGAGACACTTGACGTATTATGCATGTCAATACAGATATAAACGTACTTCGTACCATTCAGGCTTCATTCCACTTTTTTTTCCTCTTTTTTTTGTATATTTATTTTTTAGATAATCTTATTGGTTTCAAATTATTTTATTTACACGCAAATCATTAGGCGTTTACAAATCACATGGCATGCTCGAAATCAAGAACAATTCATTTTATTAAAACTACTAAACATAGAAAATGTAAATCGCACAAAATCACATATTCATTATTTTAATTTCTAAAAATACTCCTTAAGATGTCTAAAGAAATACCAGATTCCTTGCCGAAGTCTTGATAGTTTTTCCTACACTGTTCTTCCTCTCCTCTTCTCCTTCTTTCTCTAGATCACTTCCTCTTTCTCTCTTTCTAAACTCTTTAAAGGTCGATGAATGGAAGTGATTAGAAAATGGGAGGAAGGGCCCTTATTTATAGAAAACGGTGGTTGTTGGATTTGTACCAAGTGGAAAAATCCAGGGAAGAGAGAGAGTGTTAAAAATGGAAGGGAAGTTTAATTTGACGTGGCACAAAAATAGAGGAAAATCCTCCTCCATCGGAAGCAGTACATCCCAAGCAGCAGCATGCCGCCTTAGGTGGGCGGTGGCACACTACCCAAGGTGATAGTGTGCCTCTCCCACCTGACGAGCGTTGAAGGCCTAGCCTGCAGGCGCCGTGCTAACCTGCCATACGCAGGTCTAGGCTGCAGGTGCCGGGCTACCCTGCCATGCGCAGGCCTAGCCTGTGGCCACCAAGTTACCCAACCGTGCACAAGCCTACTGTGCGCAGGCCCAGGCACACAAGCCTATCCGCGTATGCCTGCTGCGTGGATGGCATGCGCATAATGTGATGCACCAGCTTTGTTCGTGCTCGATGTGAAGCACACAGACGAGCCCACCTATGTGCGACAAGACACACCCGGATGAGCCTACCTCTGTATGATAAGATGCATGCAGACAGGCTTGCCTTCGCATGATAAGACGCACGCAGACGGACCTCCCTCTGCATGACAGAACGTGCACATTGTGCGTACGTCCTGCGCCTGTCCCCCGCGCACAACGCGCGGTGGCCATGCAGGCAATCCCTCTCCCATGGGTGTTTTCCCGCGGGATTTTTTTTCCATTTTTTCCATTTTCTCCTAATTTTTTTTTTAAAAATAAAAACAATAAATCAAAACAAAATTTGGTAAATTAAATGAAATCAAAATAAAATAAAATAATAAAATCGGTATAATTTATGAATTACGATGTAAAGCTATAAAATAAAATCAAATGAGTTCAGTGCGGCCTTAAGGCCCAAATAAATAGAGTTTTTCAAATACAATTTGGTACGGCGGTGAGCGGGATGTTACACTAAGTCACAAAGTTATAAAAGTAAGTAGGACCTTAATAGCATTTTATTTTTTCACAAGACTGAATGTTTTGGAATAATAAACATTGAATTGATAATTGCAACTCTATGCCATAAATCCCATTTACTTAAAATTAATTGATGATTTCATCTTTTATATATATATATATATATAATTATATACATCCATTTATACATAATGTGAGGAAAATATTAAGGCTAAAATTTAGTTTTAAGTCTAAAGAGTGAGGCGAAAATGAAGAGACAACAAAATGTGAGGAAACAAATATTGATTTTTAGCTAAGAGGAAGAGAGAACCAATTGATTATTTAAATAAAAAATCTTCCAAGTAAGATGAATTTTTAATTTTTAAGCTTTAATAGACCATGCGGTGGAATAATTTTTTTATGTATAATTATCTTTTAAAATTTCGTACAAGGTTAGTAATAAGTTAAAGCTAACTCAAAAGACTTACAAATGTATCACATTAGTTAAACTTACAAGATTAGTAATAAGTTAAGTTAATATTACAAAGTAAAATTTGTATGAGTACACAATCATTTTAAAGGCTCACAAAGTTCTAAATGTTATGATCATGTAAACCTTTAGTTTACAGTTTAAAGTGTTATCATTATCAACTTATATTTTTTATATTACACAATGTAGGATGCTAAAAGGTAATTTACAATTTTCATTAACCATTAGATCATGTTTCCGATATTATGTTTTGACCGATTTTTATATATTAGTATATAATATATGATTTAAACTAAAATATTACATTAAAATAACTAATCATATTATTGTAAAGTATAGTAAATTTTTCAAAAGAAATAAACAAATGTATCACATTAATTAATAAAAACCATGCAATCTATGAAAAGAAACAGTGATAATTTAGGGATGAAATTAAATATTTAGCATGTTTATCAAGCATTCATATTTAACAAAAAAAAAAAGAATTAATGATCACTAATTTCATGAAGCCAAGACTTTTGAGTATTAGGAAAATTATCTAATTATTTAATAAACTATTGTTTCTCAGAAAATAACAAAACGCATTTGAAGACAAAAAAATTTTAGTTGCATATTACAAATTTATACCGAATAAGAATCTTGATATCTTTTAAGGATTCTAATGAAGTTTTCTTATATAATAGTATTATGACAAAACAAAAAAAATATATTCAACTTTAACACACACTTTTTTTATATATACCATACGTGTACATAGAAAATGTGAAACACCTGTAGCTTTGAATTTAAAAAATTAACTAATTTTTGTTACATATTTTTGTTCTTAAATCACTAATTTGAAATAAAAAATTATTAAGTGAATATAATCCGCTAAATTTTGTTTTTAAAATTATTAAGTGATTAAAAAGACCAGAAAATTGAGTTTTTATTGCCTATAATTCAAAAAAAAATTATAGCGTGATAAAGTTTTAACATTATCTAGCAAAATTGTTTCTTGCTTTTCAAAGTAAATGGTTAATGAGTTCTTTTGCATACAGATTAAATTTAAAAGTAAATTATTGTTTTAAATGACTTATTTTGTACTATAATGACAGCCATAAAACTAATTAAATCAATGTTCATAAGTATTTTATATAAATTAAATAAAATATCCAATAAATAAAATAAAATCAAGTCTCAAGTAGTCTTGGATTCTTTATTTTAAGAAATCAGATTTTAAATAGCCGCAATTTTTTATTTATTTTAAATAGTTTATGATTCTTTATTTGTAACACCAAAATTTTATTATTTTTATTTTTAATTTATTTTAATTTATATTAGAATTTTAGTTTAATTTTTCAATATTTAATTTATAAGGTTTTAGCTTAATTTAATTTAATTTAATAAAAATAAAAATAATAATAATAATAAAATAGGGTAAAATTATTTTTGGGATTTAATTGAAATTGATTTTGAAAAAAAAGTGTGAAAATTTGGATTCTGGAGGTATTTTTGAAAAGAAAATCAGAAATCGGGGGTCAAAACGCAATTTAAAAAAGTTGTGCCACGTCAACAGCCCAGTCAGTAGCCCCGGCCAACCAGAACATGCCGCGTGGCGAGGAAGTTGACGCGGGAGACCATGTGGGATGGAGCCGCGTGAGCGATCCACGCGCACGCGATCGAACGGTCCAAATTTCACGCGTGCGGACGGCCCAGATCTCACACGTGCGGACGTCCTAAATTGAATCACGCATGGACAGTCCTAAATTGAATCACGCATGGACAGTCCAGATTTATTCTCATTTTAATCGCGATCGGACGACCCAGATTAAATTGTGATGGACTGCTGATATTAAAAGGGGAAGGTTATAAATAATCTCACCCACACCTGACCTCAAACCTTAGCCGCCAGTACCCTTGCCGGAGAAGAAGAACCAGTCGCCGGAGGAGCTGGCCGCCGCCACTCGCCGCCGCACTAGAGGGTTTTTCGACCGCCAAACGAGGTAAAATTTCTCTCCTTGGCTTGTTTTTCGATGCTGAATCTGCCTATGGCCAAATCGGAGCCAAACCACACGCCAATCGGCCAAAAAACATAGCCAAAGTCCAGCGGCGCCACCGCAGCTTCCTTCAGTTTTTGCCTCCAATGAGGCCCTTTCTGGTTCCCATTCGATGCAATTTTTACACCACTGTGATCACCGTCCTTTTCTCTACAGGTTAACCGGAGCAAACCATCAAACCGCGATTCGCGTCGGAGAAGCCGCCGCACCCGAGAGCTCCACCGCCGGTAAGTCTCGATTTTTTGTTATTTTTTGGCCCACCGAGGGCCCTAGGGTTGTTTTATCGCAGGAACCAATGCAAGTTTGGCCAAATTTGGCTGAAAACGGCCAACCTGAGGCGGAACGCCGCCATGGGCAGTGGTGCCGCCGCTGGAGCGCGACAGAGCCGCCGAGCTGGAATTCTGATATTGGCCGAAAAGGAGCCATGGGTCTGGTTTGGGGTTTTTGGGGACACGTGCAAGTACCGGTAGTGCGTTTCAGTTTCCCGGAGAAAATTCAGGGAATTTTGGGACAGCTTGTAGGCGCATTGTAGAGTCGATTTCAGACCCCGAAACAAGTAAGGATCTCTCACTCTATTTCCTATCACGGCATTAAAGCCTAATAAATGATAAAACGGTATTTTATGACTTAATAGATATGTATAATTGATTAAGGTTGCCAATGGAGCCCGAATCTGATATATTGTCGGTCAGTAGTTGTTGGATCTATTTTATAGTTTTAAATGCAGTATGGTATTTGATGTATTTATTTTATGATTTTGTATGCATGAGTCATGGTTTCATTTATTATGGTTTGAATTATGGTGAACCCGATGTTGTGTTGTTTGTTTGGTGTTCATTACTGGTTTATGTGTTTATGTTTGATTTGATAATTTAGACCAAGGAAAATGGGAAAAAGGTTATGTGAATTGATAAATGGATAAGGTGGACAGCCTGACTAGACATCCTGGGAGATGGTGGACAGACCGGGTCAGTAGGGAACCCTACCGGAAACGTGGTCTCTCATATCAGACGGGGTATGGAGACCTTATGTGTTTTGGCACCCATACCGGACGGGGTATTGAGGTTTACGATTTTGGTGCCCATACCGCACGGGGTATGGGGACGGCCCTGGAATCAGGCTATTGATGTTAATGGTTCACGTATAGCGGGGACACCCTATGGATCCCCATGGATACTAGTAGGCTGGTAAAAGAGAAAATTTGTTGTCTGATTATTGAAGTGCAAAAGTATAACATGTGTTATGTTATAAAGTGTATATGATTTTATGATTGTTATAATGTTATTGTTTCCATATGTTATTTTCACAAATCTCACCGAGGTAAGTGGACAGTAAAGGTTTTTATCATTAATAAATGAATTTGTTATAAATTATGCTCCATTGGTCGTTTTTGTTTTCTACCAACCTTTACTTCTGTAGCAGTGAGATAGTGTGATGTCTTTACTGGGCTTGTGTAGCTCATTCCTTAGTTAACCATTTCAGATCAGGAAGACGTGGTTCCCGAGCCCGTTCCGCAGGAAGACGGCGAGTTAGACACCTAAAGATTTTATAGTTTTATTTATAGTTTTTATTTCGAGTATTTCTTTTAATTAGCTTATTCTTTCATACGTTGAATACTTTTATGGTTATTGTGTAAGGGATGTTAATCAGAATTTTTATTTCGCTTCTGTATTTAAGATTTTTAATACATACATCTTCATTTAAATTTTCAGGACCGTTACAGTTGGTATCAGAGCTGCATTTCTCGGACTCATCCCTTACACGATAATGCTTAGAGAAATACCCACCGATAAATCGTTACTCAGCATTCGAGAGGAGAGAAGGGAGTTACCCGAACCTCCCCCACTATCATGGGTTGAGCCACCGCTACAGCAAGCAGATCCTGAGCCACCCCGGCACGAGCCTGCTCCATCACAGTACCACCCGGCACCACCGCTGCAGTATGAACTGGTGCCCCAGCCACCGTACTGCCCGGCACCGCCACAGTATAATCTGGTGCCCCCACCATTTCAGCAGGTGCCACCACAGGGCCCCCCAGTCTATCCCCAGCTGGGCCCAGTCCCTCTTCCACGGGACTCAGCTCCTTCCTTGATCGACCCAAGCTACATAGAGAGGTACAGGAGGTTAAACCCTTCCACTTTTGCAGGGGGATCCTCTTTCGAAGATGCCTAGTACTGGTTGGCAGAGACTGAGAGAGCCTTCAAGACCTTGGGAGTGGTTCCTGAGTAGAGAGCTGCCCTTGCTTCCTACATACTGGTAGGGAAAGCAGGTCGTTGGTGGGAGCTCAAGCAGGCCACCTTGCCTACGCCAGCCACTTGGGAGCAGTTCTTAGTGGCCTTCCATGCGGAGTATCTCCCTGAGCACATCCGACACCTGAAGGAGATGGAGTTTGTTCAGCTGGTCCAGGGAAACATGACGGTATCGAAATATGCTCGTAAGTTCCTAGAGCTGGGCCGATACTCCCTCGAGACATTAATGGATGAGGGCAAGAAGGCCAGGAGATTCCAGTGGGGCCTCCGCACAGAGATCAAGCAACACTTATTGGTACTGGAGCTCAAGACATACTCAGCCGTTCTAGCAAAGGCACAGATTGTGGAGAGGAGTTTCAACATCCGTCCTCAGTCAACAGGGAGTCACCGACCCTCAGCTCCACCCCGCAGACCAGCACCCACTGCGCCGATCCAAACAAATAAGAGGCCCAGACCAGTGATCCAGGCCCCTCCTCAGGCTCCAGGGGCAGTACGTGGAAAGATTTGCTAGCACTGTGGCAGGGATCACAGGGACCGACCATGCTCCCGCCTCAACAACACCTGTCGTATATGTGGCAGTGCCCAGCACTATGCGAGAGAGTGCCTAAAGAACCAGAACCAAGGAAGACCTCCTTTTTAGGGAAGGGTTTACAACCTTACCCAGCAGGATGCCGACGCCGACCCGGACATGGTACAGGGCATGTACACTATCTGTGACCATATTGCTCATGTTTTATTTGACACTGATGCATCGCATTCATTTGTTTCACATGTTTTTACTTCCAAACTTAATGTATCACCTGATAAACTTGATTCATTATTGTTTGTTTATATTGCTGGAGGTGAAACACTATTAGGGGAAGTTATCTACAGGGCTTGTGCCGTGGAGATAGCAAATAAAAAACTGAATGTAGACCTGATAGGGTTAGACACGGGGGATTTTGATGTAACCTTAGGAATGGATTGGTTAGCGGCGCATCACGCCACCATAGATTGCTTTAATAAGAAGATTGTATTTAATCCTCCCAATGAGGAGCCATTTACAAATTAATAAAATCATTTAGTACTTATTCCTTGATGGCAAGTTTCCTTAATTTTTTAGTACCTTAATCTTGCTATTTTCTCTAACTAGGCAAGCCCAAGAAGGAAATTTGTATCTAAGAGATTTCGGTAGTCCGAGACTTTCCAGATGTGTTTTTGGACGAACTACTCTGACTGCCAGTGGACAGGGAAGTCGAGTTCACTATAGACTTACAGCTAGGCACCCAGCCCATTTCGATTGCTCCTTACCGCATGAGCCGCATTGAGATGGAAGAGCTGAGGAAACAGATCACTGAATTGCAGGACAATGGTTTTATTAGACACAGTGTGTTCCCTTGGGTTGCTGGAGTCACTTTTTTAAGGAAGGGAGATGGAACGTTGAGACTGTGTATTGATTACAGAGGATTGAACAAGGTTACAATCAAGAACAAATATCTCCTTCCCAGAATTGATGACCTCTTCGATCAGCTGCAGGGTGCACAGGTCTTCTCTAAAATAGACCTACGATCAGGTTACCATCAGGTGAAGATAAGAACAGAAGACATCCCTAAGACGGCTTTTCGAACTAGGTACGGACACTATGAGTTCCTAGTCATGCCATTGGGCTAACTAACGCCTCGACAATCTTTATGGATCTGATGAACAGGGTCATCAGAGAGTTCTTGGATTGATTTATTATCGTGTTCATGGATGACATCTTAGTCTACTTAAAAAGTAGAGAAGAACATGCTCACCATCTTGCCCAAGTTTTGCAGGTCCTTAGAAACAAGAAGTTATATGCAAAGTTGAGTAAGTGTGGATTCTGGCTTGAGCAGACCGCCTTCCTAGGACACATCATATCGAAGGAAGGAGTATCAGTGAATCCCGAAAAGGTTGAAGCAGTACTTGGCTGGGAGAAGTTGACATCAGTTAAGAAAATCCAGAGTTTTCTGGGGATGGCAGGTTATCACCGCAAGTTTGTTGAAGGATTCTCCAGCCTGGCAGCTCCTCTAACCTGACTCACAAAGAAGAATGCCAAATTTGAGTGGAATGAGGACTGCGAAAGAAGTTTTTTAGAATTAAAGAAGCGGCTGACTACTGCACCCGTACTGGCTTTACCGAGTAGATTGGGGGGATATACAGTTTATAGTGATGCCTCCTATCTAGGCCTGGGTTGTGTCCTGATGCAGCATGGAAAGGTCATAGCATATGGGTCCAGGCAGTTAAAGAATCATGAAAAGAATTATCCCACCCATGACTTGGAGCTTGCCGCATTCATATACGCCTTGAAAACCTGGCGCCACTACTTATACAGATAGACCTTTTAGATCTATACCGATCATAAGAGTTTAAAACACATATTCACTCAAAAGGATCTCAACATGCGTCAGAGAAGGTGGATAAAACTCTTAAAGACTATGATTGTGATATCTTATACCATCCGGGTAAGGGCAACGTGGTAGTAGATGCTCTCAGCAGGAAAAGTGCAGGTATCTTAGGCCATTTGATGGTTTCAAAAGGCAGGCAAATTAGGGCCACACAACAGGTTCAACTCCAGGACTTGAGGAGAGTCACATGTTTAGGCCGCCTGACAGTCCAGCCCGAGTTAATCCAGAGAATAAGGGAAGCCCAGTCAGTCGACCCGCCCTGGTAGCCCACAAGAAGGATGCAGAACAGGGAGTGAGCTCAGAATTCTGAATCTCTGCTGATGGATTACTCCATTTCCAAGATAGGGTGTGTGTCCCAGATGACAGTGAGTTAAAGAGAGACATCATGACAGAGTCCCATAGCTTGAAGTTTGTCATGCATCCAGGAAGCACCAAAATATACCAAGGCATGCGACCTCGGTTTTGGTGGAATGGGATGAAGAGAGACATAGCCGACTTTATATCTAAGTGCTTGGTATGTCAGTAGGTCAAGGCAAAGCATTAGTGGCTAGGTGGGCTACTTCAGCCGTTACCGATTCCGGAGTGAAAGTGAGAACACATCACCATGGACTTCGTAACGGGAGTACCTAAGACACGTTTAGGACATGACGCCATCTGGGTAATCGTTGACGGGCTTACCAAATCTTCTCACTTCTTGACCATCAGAATGACCGACCCCTTGGCCAAGTTGGCAAGAATGTATATCCAGGAAATAGTCAGATTGCATGGAGTTCCAATAACAGTGGTATCCGACAGGGACCCCAAGTTCACTTCTCGGTTTTGGAGTAGCTTTCAACAAGCCATAGGAACAAAGCTGTCTCTCAGTACTGCCTTCCATCCTTAGACTGATGGACAATCAGAAAGGACAATTCGTACACTTGAGGATATGCTCTGAGCATGTGTCCTTGACTCCAGGGGCCATTGGGACGACCATCTACCCCTGATAGAGTTTGCCTACAACAACAACTACCAAGCAAGCATCGGTATAACTCCATATGAGGCGTTATATGGGCGCCCGTGCAGATCACCGATTTATTGGAAAGAAGTGGACGATAGAAGATTGTTCGACCGGGAGTTGGTAGAGGAGACCACGTCTAAAATAGTTAAAATTAGAAAGAACATTCCGACGGTTCAGAGCAGGTAAAAGAGTTATGCGGACACCCGAAGGAGAGATCTAGCATTTGAGAAAGGCAACCGGGTGTTCCTTAAGGTCACTCCTTTCAAGGGAATTAGTAGGTTCGGCAGGAGGGGAAAATTGAACCCTCGATTTATTGGACCTTTTAAAATCTTAGACAGGATTGGTACTGCTGCCTACAGACTAGCACTGCCTCCAGAGCTCTCCAAGATCCACAATGTCTTCCACGTATCCATGCTACGTAAGTACAACCCGGACCCCTCTCATGTCTTGGCTCATGAACCGCTTCTACTCCAAGAGGACTTATCTTATGAAGAAGTACCAGTCGGTATCACGGACCGAAAGAGCAGGATACTCCACAACTAGAAAATATCATTTGTAAAGATCGTGTGGCAGAACCACACGCCAAGAGAGGCTACCTAGGAGCTAGAATAAGATTTTAGAGCCTAGTATCCCTATTTGTTCGACCAAGAGTAAGAGGCAAATTTGGAGGACCAAATTGCTTTAAGGGGGGGAGAGTTGTAACACCTAAATTTTATTATTTTTATTTTTTAATTTATTTTAATTTATATTAGAATTTTAGTTTAATTTTTTAATATTTAATTTAATTTAATTTAATTTAATAAAAATAATAATAATAATAATGATAAAATAAGGTAAAATTATTTTTGGGATTTAATTGAAATTGATTTTGGAAAAAAAGGGTGAAAATTTGGATTCTGGGGGTGTTTTTGAAAAGAAAATCGAAAACCGGGGGTCAAAACACAATTTAGGAAAGTTGTGCCACGTCAACAGCCCAGTCAGCAGCCCCAGCCAACCAGAACACGCCGCATGGCAAGGAAGCTGACGCAAGAGACCACGCGGGACGGAACCACGTGAGCGATCCGCGCGCACGCGATCGAACTGTCCAGATCTCACGTGTGCGGACGGCCCAGATCTCATGTGCACAGACGGCCCAGATATCACGCGTGCAGACGACCCAGATTGAATCATGCACGGACGGCCCAGATTTATTCCCATTTTAATCCCGATCGGACGGTCCAGATTAAATCATGATGGACAGCTGAGATTAAAAGGGGAAGGTTATAAATAACCTCAACCACACCCGACCCCAAACCCTAGCCGCCAGTACCCTCGCCGGAGAAGAAGAACCAGTCGCCGCCACCCGCCGCCGCACCGGAGGGTTTTCTGACCACCAACGAGGTAAATTTTCTCCCCTTGGCTCGTTTTTCAATGCTGAATCTGTCTATGGCCAAATCGGAGCCAAACCACCAGCCAATCGGCCGAAAAACATTGCCAAAGTCTAGCAGCGCCGCCGCGGCTTCCTTCGATTTTTGCCTCCGATGAGGCCCTTTCCGGTTCCCGTTTGATGCAATTTTTACACCACTGTGATCACCGTTCTTTTCTCTACAGGTTGACCAGAGCAAAACATCAAACCGCGACTCATGCCGGAGAAGTCGCCGCACCCGAGAGCTCTGCTGCTGGTAAGTCTCGGTTTTTCATGATTTTTTGGCCCACCGAGGGCCCTAGTGTTGTTTTATCGCAGGAACTAATGTAAGTTTGCCCGAATTCGGCCGAAAATGGCCAACCCGAGTTGGATCACCGCCGTAGGTGGTGGTGCCGACGCTGGAGCACGGCGGAGTCGCCGTGTCAGAATTTTTGGGACACGTGCAGGTACCGGTAGTGCGTTTCAGTTTTCCAGAGTAAATTCAGGGAATTTGGGGACAGCCCGTAGGCGCATTATAAAGCAAATTCCAGACTCTGAAACAAGTAAGGATCTCTCACCCTATTTCCTATCACGCATTAAAGCCTAATAAATGATAAAACGGTATTTTATGACTTAATAGATATGTATAATTGATTAAGGTTGCCAATGGAGCCCGAATCTGATATATTGTCAGTCAGTTGTGTTTAGATCTATTTTATAGTTTTAAATGCAGTATAGTATTTGATGTATTTATTTTATGGTTTCGTATGCATGAATCATGGTTTCATTTATTATGGTTTGAATTATGGTGAACCTGATATTGTGTTGTTTGTTTGGTGTTCATTACTGGTTACGTGTTTTTGTTTGATTTGATAATTGAGACCAAGGAAAATGGGAAAAAAGTTATGTGAATTGATAAATGGATAAGGTGGACAACTTGACTAGATATCTTGAGAGATGGTGGACGGACCGGGTCCGTAGGAAAGCCTATCGGGAATGTGGTCTCTCATATCGAACGGGGTATGGAGAGCTTATGTATTTTGGCGCCCACACTGGATGGGGTATGGGGATGTCCCGTTTCACCCTCACACCGAACGGGGTATTGAGGTTTATGATTTTGGCGCCCATACCGGACGGGGTATGGGGACGGCCCTGGAATCAGGTTATTGATGTTAATGGTTCACGTGTAGCAGGGACACCCTATGGATCCCCATGGATACTAGTAGGTTGGTAAAAGAGAAAATTTGTTGTCTGATTATTGAAGTGCAAAATTATAACATGTGTTATGTTACAAAGTGTATATGATTTTATGATGGTTATAATGTTATTGTTTCCATATGTTATTTTCACGAATCTCACCGAGATAAGTGGACAGTAAAGGTTTTTATCATTTATAAATGAGTTTGTTATAAATTATGCTCCATTGGTCATTTTTGTTTTCTACCAACCTTTACTTCTGTGGCAGTGAGATAGTGTGATGTCTTTACTGGGCTAGTGTAGCTCATTCCTTACTTAACCATTTCAGATCAGGAAGACGTGGTTCCCGAGCCTGTTCCGCAAGAAGACGGCGAGTTAGACGCCTAAAATTTTATAATTCTATTTATAGTTTTTATTTCGAGTATTTCTTTTAATCAGCTTATTCTTTCATACGTTGAATACGTTTATGGTTATTGTGTAAGGGATGTTAATCATAATTTTTATTTCGCTTCCGCATTTAAAATTTTTAATGCATACATCTTCATTTAAATTTCCGGGGCCGTTACATTATTTGAGTTCAAAGATTTCATAAGTTATAGTCTAAAATAAGACTTATGTTTTTCACAGTCTGCACAAAATTATCAACCCTATACATTTATTTTCTTCTCACCTTATAACTTTTCTTCAATAATTAGTTAGTCCTCTTGATATATGCAAAGAAGAAGTATCGTGGAAAGTTAATTACGTTCTCTTTGTATTTTATACTGTTATCATTATTGGCTTATGTTTTTATATTACCTAATACTTTGGGTAGGATGTTAAAGTTACTTTAAATATTTATGGTGTCATACTTGTATGGTCAACATATTTATTTATATTATGAAGCACCTAACACTTAATTATCTAATTTTAATCAATTATCAAGGTAATAAATCTAGATACATATGTATGTATAGTATGGTAAAGAAAAATGTGAAAAGGGTAGACTTGGTTAACCGTTATCATTAAATTGGTCTTCTAAAGAAAAAAATTACAAGATTAAAAAATAGTAAATAGAAAATTTTCAAAACTATTTCTATCTCAATTTCCTTAATTCAATTTTTATTTTGAGCTTCATTGTTCCAATAGCATTCAGCATCTTCATCCAGAATTCTAAACTCCTGTAATATTCATCTTCTCAAAATTGAAAAAAATTGTAAAACTATATAAATTATTAGAGAATTTTTTAGATTAAAAAGACCAGAAGATCGAGTTTTTATTGCTTATAATTCAAAAAAAATATTGCGGCGTGATAAACTTTTAACATTATCTTAACAAAATTATTTCTTGCTTTTTAAAGTAAATGGTTAATGAGTTCTTCTGCATAAAGATTAAATTCAAAAGTAATTTTTTTTAAATGACTCATTTTGTCTATAATGGTAGTCATAAAACTAATAAAATCAATGTTCATAAGCATTTTATATAAATTAAGTAAAATATCCAATAAGTATAATAAAATCACATCCCAAATAGCCTTGAATTCTTTATTTAAGAAATCAAATTTTAAATAGTCTCAATTCTTTATTTGAGTTCAAAGATTTCATAAGTTATAGTATAAAATAAGACTTAAGTTTTTCATAGTCTGCACAAAATTATCAACCCTATACATTTATTCTCTTCTCACATTATAATTATTTTTCAATAATTAGTTAGTCCTCTTGATTGATGCAAAGAAGAAGTATCGTGTAAAGTTGATTATGTTCTCTATATATTTTACACTGTTATTGTTATCAACTTATATTTTTATATTACCCTATACTTTAGGTAGGATGTTAAAGTTAAATATTTCAAAAAATGAAACCACTTTCAAAATATCCATAGATTATTTATTTAAGTTCAAAATGTTTATGAGCTATAGTATAATAAAATCTACATTTTTCATGTCCTATATAAAATACTCAACTATATGACATTTATTCTGCTATCACAATTCAATTATTCTTAAATTAGACTTAGTCTTCTTGATTGATGCAACAAAGAAGTGTAGCAAAAAGTTTGTTTTTCAAAGCCTACATAACCTCTCAAGTTATATATTATAGATTAAAGTCTAGGATAAACACTTAATCTCCATTCATTCAAAGAAAGGAAAAAGATAAGTTTTTTTCCATTCTTCTTAATCTTCAGGCACAAATAGGAAATCTAGATATTCGATTTTAATATTTTCTACATTTTAAATTCGAGGTCAAAAGGTTTAAAGGAGGAAGCTTTGGAGAAGTTTTGTACCAAAAAAATCTTACAGGACCCAAGACTATGTTGCACTCGTTTCCACTTAGTAAGGCTTCCCTTGTGCAATCTGTACCAAAATTAAAATTATTGCTGCAGTCGAAACAGGTTCAATTTCCTTCACATATATCACTAGGAGCTTCATTAGAAGAACAAACTTAATATATTGGTTCCTGATCCATACAAGATTAAGTTCAACAAGATATCATGTTACAAGTTTGATGAGCATAAATAGAGCTGGTGAAGTTAGATCTAAGGAAAATAATCAACTTTTGAATTTAGTTCTTGTAACTCCTAAGAAAAATATTTTTAAAATGATAGTGATGTTGTATATTATTATTGCAAGCTTTTTCTATTCCTCAAAAGCATCGAGACAAGCTCTAATATCTGTTTAGGAGCCTTCTAAAAATATTGATCATCTATTGATTTAAATTTGACATATAATTTTTTATTTACTATTTTTTAACTAACTATGATAAATGAATCCAATACACTTAGTTTAAGCACATTAGATTGAATTACTTTTGAGATATATTACTTCCATATTAGTCATCCTATCAAAAAAAGATATTTTTTTAAAGAGTGATAAGATGTTATATAAAGAGATTGTTCTTAGTGATAGATAATACTTTATAGTCATTTCAATAGAATTTTGAAAAAAATTCTTTAGCTTGTTTTCCCATTTATATAAGATACACTAAATTTTTAGGCTAAGAAGATCTTTAACCATGCACTATTCTTTGGTGGTGGCTTACTGCCAATCTATTTAACAATGTTATCCTTTACATCTCAAAAAAAAATTTAATAATCTCATTTTTCTCAAACCTAAGAATTTTAAGTACTAGAAAAAATATCTAATTCTTCAATAAATTATTATTTTTCAGGAAATAATATCTACATATATTTAAAAGAAAGCCAATAGCATATAAATAGTTTCTAGTAAATTAGATCCTTTATTTCATTTAGGGATTTTAGTAAAATTCTCTTAAATTATTGGATTATGATAAATTAAAAAATAAATTCAAGGATACCTCACACTTCTTTTAAATATACTTCATATGTACATATTTTATAAATATAAATATGTCTACTTAAACAATATATAGCATTATTGTTAGAGAATTTTTGAGATAGAAACAAACATACATACATATATATATCCTCTATTGTCCTTCAGTTATTCTCTCATTAATTTCATAGAGTTTTCTTTCTCCTCTCTAAAACCCAAATTCCAAACACAAATTTTCAAGTCTAATAATCACCAATCATACAACTACAAGCACTTTTGATAAGAGCATCCAATGCATGGCCACAGCAGAACCTGAACAAACAACAACTAGTTAGAGAGCCTTGTCGTCCACCATCTCTGCGCCCAGAGCCTCTTCAGATGTTACTGCCAGCACTGTAGTGATTTGTGTACTATGCGGTGGAAGATAGCACGTGCATCCAAATTTCAATTGAATGTCGTGATCAAGCTCGGACTGTTAATTAAAAAAAGATCATACAATCTGAATTTTATGTATAGTAAACATAAAATCTGAAAGATAAAACTTCCAATTTGCGTAATGATTAAGAAAGAGTGATGATTAAAGGAGATTAGGGTTGTGCGTTCTGCACATAATAAATGCAAGTGTGACACTCACAGTCCTTAAAACAACACTTATAGGAATCAAAGGAGACACAAGAGGTGCATTCTGCATTTTAGATCTCTTGTACACCCTCTATAAATTTTGTGACTTGCCCTTTCTTCATTAGAATTACAGTTTATCTTTTAGAAATACATATATAAACATTATTTAGCATAATGTGTAGTTAATTTGCACAATATATACATATATAACCAAAATAATGATAAAGATTTACCTCTCATAAGGCCAATCAAGGAACCTCCACAATTTATTAGCTAAAGCATCATGGTAGAGCTTGTAATCCATAGTAGTGCAGAGGCGAAAGTGTCGATCCTTTTTACACCTTGTGCAGGTAATGAACTCACCCTATTGGAACTATTGCTTTCCACTAATGAGACTTGATATGTTGTTTAGGTTTACAGCAAACTTGTAGTATTTGATTTTGTACTTCTATATAAATAGGAGATCTTGTAGGTATTCCGTTTGCCCATAAAAGTCATGGAACAAATGAAAAATTGAATGATTTTTTACTTTTATACAAATAGGAGATCTTGTACATATTCCTTCTATCTATAAAAGTCGTGTGATAAATGACAGATACTGAAACAAGTAAACTAAGTCACAAAGTTATAAAAGTAATCAGCATCTTAATAGCAGTTTATCTTATCACAAGACTTGATGTTTTGGAATAGTACACATTGAATTGCTAATTGCATTTTTATGCCACCAATCCCCTCTACTGAATATTAATTGAAATTCTATTTTTGGATATATATTTATACACATTCATTTATACATAAAGTGAGAAATATTTTGATGCTAAAAATTAGTTTTAATGCTAAAAATTGAGGTGAAAATGAAGAGACAAGATAATGTGAGAAAAAAAAAGTGGACTGTGAGCTAAGAGGAAGTGAGAAAAAATTGATTACTTGAATAGAAAAGCTTCCAAGGAGGATGAAATTTTCATTTTTAAGCTCTAATAAACTATATGGTGGAATAATTTTTTTAGTGTATAATTATCTTTTAAAATTTTGTACGAGGTCAATAATAAGTTAAAACTAACTCATAAAACTTATAAATATATCACATTAATTAAACTTACAAAATCAGTAATAAGTTAATATTACAAAGTAAAGTTTGTATACAATCATTTAAAAGGCTCAAAAGATGCTAAATGTTGTGACCACATAAACCTTTAGTTTACAATTTAAAATGTTATAATTATCGACTTATATTTTTTATATTACACTGTGTAGGATGTTAAAAAGTATTTTAGAATTTTCATTAACAATTAGATCATGTTTTGATATTAAATTTTTACCTATTTTTATATATTGGTATATAAATATATGATTTAAAGTAAAATATTGCATGAAAAATGTAACGACCCCAGAAATCCAAAAGGGAATATAAAATAACTTAAGTGCGGAAGCAAAATAAAAGGTTAAGGTTTACATTGCTTACACAATAACTTAAAAGTACTTAACAGCATTACGAAATTAATTCTTTGAAAGAAACACGAGAAAGAAGGAAACAAATGAAAAATAGAAAATATCTAGCATCTACTCGCACTCTTCTTGTGGATCGAGCTCTAGAACTTGGTCTTCTTGATCTGAAATGGTTAAATAAGGGATGAGCTACACTAACCCAATAAGGATATCACACTATATCACCAGCACAGAAGTAAAGGTTGGTATAAAATCAAAACAACTAATGGAGCACTAAATTTAGCAAATTCGTTTATCAATCATAAAATCATTTGCCGTTCACTTACCATAGTGGAATTTATGAAAACAACCTATAGAGACAATAATACCATACAGATCATAACTTCATGAATAATTAGCAACATAGAACATATCATAAATTCATATCCATTAACAATAAACCAAATCATAATCGTTCTCAATTCACCAGCCTACTAGAATCTATGGGGGTTCAAATGGGTGTCCCCGCTACACGTGAACCCTTTCCTTTAATAATATAAATTACAGGGTCGTCCCCATAACCTGTCCGGTATGAGCACCAAAACATTAAACCTAAATACCCCATCCGGTATGGGTGCCAAATTATCAGGTCTCCATACCCCGTCCGGTATGAGACAACGTCCACGGTAGGCTTCCCTATGTACCCGGTTCGTCCACCATCTCTCAGGATATCCAGTAAGACTGTCTCTCATCTATTAATTTAAATCACACAATTTCCTTACCGTTTAACATTATCCTTTTCTCAATTCAGTAGTAAACACATCAATTAAACATACATGCGTTCAAGGCCATAAAATAAATCCGATACCATCATGCATATAAACTGTAAAATCAATCAACAAACAGTAGTAGATAATTTCCAGTTCTGGCTCCATTAGCAACCCGTAATTAATTACACATGTTTACTAAAATCGTAAAAAATACCACATTATTATTTATAATTAAACTTCAATTCTATGATAGTGAATAGGGTGAGGGATCCTTACTCGATTTGACGCCGAAAAGCTAAATGGTTTACTGCACCTACGGGCGATCCCTAGGTCCCCTAAATTTTTTTCTAGGAACTAAAACGCACTTATAGTACCTACAAATATTCTAAATAAACCCAAAATTAGTCCGAAGCCCCACTCGGCCAATTTTAGAAATCTGGCACGGCGGCTCCATCGTGCTCCGGCGATGGTGTTGTCGCCCACAGTGGTGGTCCAACTCGAGTCGGCTATTTTTGATCGAATTCAGCCAATTTTATATCGATTCCTGCGAGCACATACGCTAAAGGGCCTCGGTGGACACAAAAAATACGAAAAACCAAAACTCACTAGTGGTGGGCCTCTCTAGTACGGCGGTTCCTCTAGATCACTTGCGATTGAGTGTTTCACTTCAGTCAACCTATAGAGAAGAAAACGGTGATCACAACGGTAAAAAAATTACGTAAAACGGGAATCGGGAAGGGTCTCATCGGAGCCAGTTTGTAAAATTCCCCGCAGCGGCTCCGTTAGGCTTCATCTGTGTTTTTTAGGCAATTGGCCGGTCCTTTCACTCCGATTTAGACATGGGTGAGCTTAAAATTGAATTTCGTGCAAAAAGAGAAGTTTTTTACCTTTTTTAACGATCGAAAAGGGTTTCGGTGCGGCGGCGGGTGGTGGTGGTCGGCTCCTCGGCGGCTGGGTCATCTTCTCCGGCGAGTGGTTCTGGTGACTAGGGTTAAGGTTTGGTGTGCATGGGGGTTATTTATACCCATGCATTTTTTATCTGGGACGTCCATCGTGTTTGATTTGGACCGTCCGATCATGATTAAATAGGGAGTGAATTGGGTCGTTCATCGCGATCCAATCTGGGCCGTCCATCACGATTCACACTGGGCCGTTTGATCGCTTTTATATCTGGCCATCCAATTTTGTTCGGGAGGGAGCGCATCCAGGCCGTCCGTGCGCACGGGAACGAACCTCAACCATTCGATCACGCGCACGCGGATCGCCCACGTGGCCCCTCCGCGTGGCCTCTCGCGTCAGCGCCTCTGCCACTTGGCACGTCCTGGTTGGCAAGGGCTGCTGACTCAGCGTCTGACATGGCGAAACTTTTCAAAATTGTATTTTGGCCCCCTGTTTTTCGAATTTTCTTTCAAAAATAACCCCATAACCCAAATTTTCACCCCAAATTTTTTACTCTAAATTAAATAAAACAAAATATAATAATACAAAATAAAATAATAAAATCATAAAAATTTATATTTATTAATTTTTAATTCCCAAAAAACAAAGAAATTGTGGGTGTTACAAAAAAACTAATTACATTATTGTAACGTATACTAAATTTTTGAAAAGAAACAAACAAATGTTTCACATTAATTAATAAAAATCACACAATCAATGAAAACAAACAAAAAGAATTTAAGGATGAAATAAAAAATTTAGCATGTTGATCAAGCATTCATACTTAACAAAAAAAAATTAATGATCACATTTTTCATGAAGTGACATTTGAATATTAGGAAAAATATCCAAATTTTTAATAAACAATTGATTCTCAGAAAATAACAAATGCATTTGAAGATAAAAAAATCTAGTTGCTTATAACAAATTTCTATCCAATCAAAATCTTGATATCAAGTAAGGATTTTGATGAAGTTCTCTTATATGATAGTATTATATCAAAATCAAGAAAATAAATTCAATTTTACCACAGTTTTTTATGTATACCATATGTGTATGTAGAAAATGTGAAACATCTTTAGCTTTGAATTTAAAAAATTAGCTAATTTTGTATTACGTATTTTTTATTCTTAAATCACTAATTTGAAATAAAAAAATTATTAAGTGATTGTGATCCTCTAAGTTTTGTTTATATAATTTTTTAACCAAAATATATGGTGTCATACTTCCATTATCGACAATTTTATTTATATTCTGAAGCACTTAACACTTAATTATCT
Organism: Carica papaya; assembly: GCF_054855325.1. NCBI lineage: Eukaryota > Viridiplantae > Streptophyta > Magnoliopsida > Brassicales > Caricaceae > Carica > Carica papaya. Next base: position 20,142,591 of record NC_142317.1, read on the forward strand.
AATATTAATAAAGTAATAACTATACATATATATTTATGTACAATATAATAAAAAAATATGAAGAGAAAGACTTGGTAACCGTTATTATTAAATTGGTCTTCAAAAGATAAAAATTACAAAATTAAAAAATAGTTAGCAGAAAATATTCAAAGTTATTTCCATCTATCTCATTTTCCTTCCTTCACTTTTCCTTTTGAGTTTCATTGTTCCAGTAGTACTCACCATCTTCATCCAGAATTTTGAATTCTCATAAAACTCATCTTCTAGAAATTGAAAAAAATGTTGTAAAACTACATAAATTTTTAGAATTATCTCAAAAAAATTGTTTTTTACTTTTCAAAGTAAATGGCTAATTTGTTCTTTCGCACAAAGATTAAATTCAAAAGTAAATTTTATTTAAAGGGACTCATTTTTACTATAATGACAGCCATAGAACTAACAAAATCAATCTTCATAAGAATTTTATATAAATTAAGTAAAATATCTAATGAGTATAATAATATTAAGTCCCCAATAGCCATGGATTCTTTATTTAAGAAATAATATTTTGAGTAGCTACAATTTTTTGTTTATTTTAAATAGTTTATGATTCTTAATTTGAGTTCAAAAATTTCATAAGTTATAATATAAAATAAGGCTTAAGTTTTTCATATCCTACATAAAATAGTCAACCCTACTCATTTATTCTTTTCTCACATTGTAATTGTTCTTCAATAATTAGTTAATCGCCTTGATTGATGCAAAAAAGAAGTATCATAAAAAGTTAGTTACCATCTCTATGTATTTTACATTGTTATCGTTATCAACTTATGATTTTATATTATACTATACTTTGAGTAGGATGCTATAAAGTGTAACGGCCCCGGAAATTTAAATGAGATATATGTATTAAAAATGTCAAATGCGGAAGCGTAATAAAAATTTTGATTAACATCCCTTACACAATAACCAAAACGTACTCAAAACATGAAAGAACAAACTAACTAAAAGAGATACTCGAGATATGAACTATAAATATAACTATGAAGTCTTTAGGCGTCCCCTTCGCCGTCTTCCTGCTGAACGGGCTCGGGAACAATGTCTTCCTGATCTGAAATGGTTAAATAAGGAATGAGCTACACCAGCCCAGTAAAGACATCACACTATCTCACCGCCACAGAAATAAAGGTGGGTAGAAAACAAAAATGACCAATGGAGCATAATTTATAACAAATTCGTTTATTAACATAAAAACCTTTACTGTCCACTTACCTCGGTGAGATCCATGAAAACAACATATAAAAACAATAACCTTATAATATCATGAAATTATACACACTTTATAACATAACACATATCATACATTTACATTTCAATCATCAAAAAATAGATTTCCTCTTTTACCAGCCTACTAGTATCCCTGGGGATCTATAGGGGGTCCCCACTACACGTGAACCACTAACATTTACAACCTAATTCCAGGGCCGTCCCCATACCCCGTCCGGTATGGGCGCCAAAACCATGAACCTCAATACCCCGTCCGGTATGAGGGTGAAACGGGTCGTCCACATACCCCGTCCGGTATGGGCGCCAAAACACATAAGGTCTCCATACCCCATCCGGTATGAGAGACCATGTTCCCGGTAGGTTCCCTATGAACCCGGTCCGTCCACCATCTCCCAGGATATCTAGTCAGGCTGTCCACATTATCCATTTATCAATTCACATAACCTTTTTGCCATTTTTCTTGGTTTCAATCATCCAAACACACACAACATGTAAACCAGTAATGGACACCAAACAAGACAACATAGTATCGGGTTAAGCATAATACCAACCATAATAAAAAAAACCATGATTCATGCATACGAGACCATAATATAATTACATCAAACATCATGCTGCATTTAATACTGAAAATTAAATTAAACAATAACAGACCAACCCAGTATCAGACTCGGGCTCCATTGGCAACCTTAATCAATTATACATCTATAAAGTCAAACAGTACAGTTTAATTATTTATTTGGCTTCAATACCGTGATAGGAAATAGGGTGAAGGGTCCTTACCTGTTTCGGGGTCTGAATTCGACTCTACAGTGCGCCTACAGGCTGTCCCTAATTTTTTCTGAATTTTTTTCGGGAAACTGAAACGCACTACTGGTACCTGCACGTGTCCCAAAAAATCCCAAATTAGACCTAGGGCCCCTTTCGGCCAATATCGCAATTCCGGCACGGCAGCTCCGCCGTGCTCCAGCGACGGCGTGGCGGCGATTCGCCTCGGGTTGGCCGTATTCGACCGTTTTTGGCCAAATTCAGCCATGCTTGCATTGGTCCCTGCGATAAAACAATCCTAGGGCCTCGGTGGGATGAAAAATCACGAAAAACTGAAACTCACCGGCGGTGGTGCTCTCTGGTGCAGCGGTTCCTCCGGCATGAGTCGCATTTTTATGTTTGGCTTCGATCAACCTGTAGAGAAAAGAACGGTGATCACGGTGGTATAAAATTTGCATCAAACGAAGGCCGGAAAAGGCCTCATCGGAGGCAAAAATTGAGGAGGGGCGCGGCGGCGCCGCTGGATTTCGGCTGGGTTTTTCGGCCGTCTGGCTGGTGGTTTGGCTCCGATTTTGCCATAGACGGACTCAGCATCGAAAAAGGAGCAGGGAAGAGAAAATTTACCTCGATCGACGGTCGAAAACTTCCCCGGTGCGGCGGCCGGCTCCTCTGGTGTCTGGTTCTTCTTCTCCGGCGAGGCACTGGCAGCTAGGGTTTTCTGGTCAGGTGTGGGTGGGGTTATTTATACCCTTTTCCTTTTAATCTCAGCCGTTCTCAAGATTAAATCTGGACCGTTCGATCGCGATTTAATTGGGATTAAATCTGGACCGTCGATTGCGATGCAATCTGGGCCCTCCGTGCCTGATTGAATCTGGGCCGTCCGTGCGTGTGAATCTTGGACGTCCGTGCGCACGTTTGATCTAGGTCATCCATGCGCACGGGAACGGATTTGGGCCGTCCGATCGCGCGCACACGGATCGCCCGCATCGCCCGTCCCCTGGTCAGCGTTTTCTTGCCACGCGACGTGTCCTGGTCGGCCGGGGCTGCTGACCGGGCCGCTGACATGGTTGCTGACGTGGTGCTGACGTGGCACAACTTTTTTAAATTGCGTTTTGACCCCCGGTTTCCGATTTTCTTTTCAAAAATACCCCCAGAATCCAAATTTTCACCCCTTTTTCCCAAAATCAATTTCAATTAAATTCAAATAATATTTTTACCCAATTTTATCATTATTATTATTTTTATTTTCATAAAATTAGGCTAAATTAAATCAAATTAAATTAATTACAAAATAAAAAATAAAAAAAATAATAATAACACTTGGGGTGTTACATAAAGTATTTCAAAATTTTTGTTAACAATTAGATCAAGTTTTTAAGGTTAATTGCTAAGCAATCTTTATATATTGGTATATAAATACATAATTTAAAATATAGATATTACATTAAAATAATTAATTGCATTATTGTAAAGTACAGTCGACAATTTTATGTAACAAGGCTTTTTACCTTCTGCGTGGTGACAAACTTCTATCATTATCTCAATAGAATTATCTTTTTTTAATTTTTAAAAAAATAAATGGTGAATAAGTTTTTTAGTGCATGGATTAAAATTTAAAAGTTAATTTTAATACAGTTGGTGACCATAAAATTAATTTTTAGCACGTGGATTAAAATTAAAAAGTTAATTTTAATATAGTTGGCGACCATAAAATTAATTTTAAGTGCATAGATTAAAATTCAAAAGTTAATTTTAATACAGTTTGTGATCATAAGATTAATTAAATCAATGTTTTTAAATATTTTATATATATTAAGTAAGATATCACATAAATATAATAAAATCGTGTCTCAAATAGTGATTGATTTCATTTAAGTTAAAGATTTCAAAAAATGAAACCACTTTCCAAGTAGCCATAAATTCTTTATTTTATTTTAAAGATTTTCTAAGTTATAGAATAATAAAATCTATAATTTTCACAGCCTATAAAAAATAATCAATCGATGTCATTTATCCTCCCATCACAATTCGAAGAAGTGTAGAGAAAAGTTAGTTTTCCAAAGCCTACATAACCTCTCAAGTTATTTATTATAGATTAAACTCAAGAGTATGCACTTAACCTCCATTCATTCGAAGAAAGAAAGAAAAAGTTTCTTTCCATTCTTCTTAATCTTCAGGAACAAATATAAAATTTAGATGTTCGATGTTAGTATTTTCTATAATCTAAATCTCAAGTCATAAGCTGTAAAGGAGGATGCTTTAGAGAAGATCTGTACTAGCAAAATCTTAGGGGATCCAAGACCATGTTGCACTCATTCCCACTTGGTAAGGCTTCACTTGTGACATCCATACCAAAATCCTTTTCCACTATTTTTATTGTAAATGTGCTTTTCTTGGATTGTTTCAATTTCCTTCACACATCTCACTGGAGCTTTACTAGAAGAACAAATTTGATATATTGGTTCCTTATCTTGTTAACAAGATATCAGGTTACAGGTTTGAGAAGCATGAAACAGAGCTGGTGAAGTTTTTTTTGAGGAAAACAATCAACTTGGGAATTTGGTTCTTGCAACTCCTAAGAAAAATGCTCTTATAATTTATCATAATGTTACATATTATTATTGTAAGCTTTTCTATTCCTCGAGAGCATCGAAACAAGATCGAATATCTATTTATGAGCCTTCCAACAATACTGATCATCTGTTGATTTAAATTTTATATATAATATTCTATTTACTATTTTTTTAACGAACTATGATAAATGAATCCAATAGACTTAGTTTAAGCATATTAGATTGAATTGCTAATTAGATATATTACTTTAATATTTGTCATCCCACCAAAAGAGAGATTTTTTTAAAAGAGTGATAAGATGTTGTATAACAGAGATAGGCTTTAGTGATAGTTAAGACTTTATAGTCACCTCAATAGAATTTTGAGAAAATTTCTTTTGATTATTTTACCATTTATATAGGATACACTAAATTTTTAGTCTGCAATCTTTGACCAAGCGTCATTTTTTGTGGTGTCTTACCACCAATCTATTTAATATTATCTCTCAAAAAGAATTTAAGTATCTAATTTTTTTAGATTGCAAGAATTTTGAGTATTAGGAAAAGTATCCAATTCTTCAATAAATCATTATTTCTAATAAAATAATATCTGCATATATTTAAAAGAAAGCCAATATCATATCACTAGTTTATACTAAATCAGATTTTTTATTCCATTTAGGGATTTTAGTAAAATTTACTTAACTAATAGGATTATGATAAATCAAAAAATAAATTCAATGATACTTAACTCTTTTTTTAAATATACTTTATATGCACATATTTTACAAATATAAATTTGCTTACGTAAACAATATGTAACATTGTTGTTAGAGAATTTTTGAGATAAAAAAAAATACACACATATATATATATCTTTTAGAAATATACACATATATATATATCATTACTCAACATGATATGTAGTGGATTTGTACCTCCACCTTTTATTAATCAACGCATTATGGTAGATCCTGTAATCCTAGTAGTGCAGAGGTGGAAGAGTTGGTCCTTTTTATACCTTGTGCAGGTAATGAATTCGCCCCGATAGAACTACTACTTTCCACTAATAAGCCTTGATATGTTGTTTATGTTTACAACAACCTTTAGTATTTGATTTTGTACTTCTATACAAAGAGGAGATCTTGTAGGTATTCTTTCTGCCCATAAAAGTCATGGGACAAATGAAAATTTGAATGATTTTCTACTTCTATATAAATAGGAGATCTTGTACATATTCGTTATACCTATAAAAGTTTTTTAAGAAATGACAGACACTTAAATAAGTAAACTAAGTCACAAAGTTATAAAAGTAATCAGTATCTTAATAACAATTTATTTTATCACAAGACTTAATATTTTTGAATAATACACATTGACTTACTAATTGCGTCTCTATGCCACCAATCCCACCTACTTAATATTAATTGATAATTTCATCTTATATATATTTATACATTCATTTATACATAATATGAGAAAAAAAATTGAGGCTAAAAATTGAGGTGAAAATGAAGAGACAACGTAATGTAAGGGGAAAAAAATGTTGACTGTGAGCTAAGAGGAAGAGAGAATAAATTGATTACTTGAATAAAAATTCTTCCATGGAGGATGAATTTTTTATTTTAAAGCTCTAATAGATCATGTGGTGGAATAATTTTTTTAATGTATAATTATTTTTTAAAATTTCGTACAAGGTCAACAATAAGTTAAAACTAACTCATAAAACTTACAAATGTATCACATTAATTAAACTTATAAGACCATTAATAAGTTAAGTTAATATTATAAAGTAAAGTTTGTATGAGTATGCAATCATTTTAAAGGCTCATAAGGTGCTAAATATTGTGACCATGTAAATCTTTAGTTTACAGTTTAAAATGTTTTCATTATCGACTTATATTTTTTATATTAGATGATGTAGGATGTTAAATGGTATTTTACAATTTTCAATAACCATTAGATCATGTTTTCGATATTATATTTTAACTAATTTTTATATATTGGTATACAAATATATGATTTAAACTAAAATATTGCATTAAAATAACTAATCACATTATTGTAAAATATAGTAAATTTTTTAAAAGAAACAAACAAATGAATCTCATTAATTAAGAAAAACCATGGAATCTATGAAAAAAAACAATAAGAATTTAGGGATGGAATAAAAAATTTAGCATTTTGATCAAGCATTCATATTTAACAAAAAAAAAAAGAATTAAGGATCACATTTTTCGCTAAGCCTAGACTTTTGAATATTAGGAAAAATATTATGTTGTTCAATAAACTATTATGATAAAATCAAAAAAATAAATTCAACTTTACTACAGTTAAAAGATTAACTCATTTTTGTTACGTATTTTTTATTCTTAAATCACTAATTTGAAATAAAAAATTATTAAGTGATTGTGATCCTCTAAATTTTGTTTTTGTAATTTTTTAATAAAAATTTATGGTGTCATACATATATGATTGACATATTTATTTGTATTTTGAAGCACTTAATACTTAATTATCTAATTATAATCAATTACTAAGGTAATAACTATACATATATATATATATAGTATGGTAAAGAAATATGAAGAAGGTAGACTTGGTTAATCGTTATCATTAAATTGGTCTTCTAAATACAAAAATTGCAAAATTAAAAAATAGTTAGCAAAAAATATTCAAAGTTATTCCATCTATCTCATTTTCCTTCTTTCACTTTTCCTTTTGAGCTTTATTGTTCCAATAGCACTCACCGTCTTCTAAAAATTGAAAAAATATTGTAAAATTAAATAAATTGTTATCGGATTTTTTAAATTAAGAAGACTAGAAGGTTGAGTTTTTGTTTCTTATAATTTAAAAAAATATATTATATAAAGAAAATAATCTATTAATTTTAATTTATGTGATGTGATTTAACGATCTTAATATGTATTAGGCAAGACAAGTAAAGGAACTGAAATTCGAGCAATTATGAAATTCTTGGATGTCTTCCCTAATGACCTACCAGGATTGATTGTAGATCAAGAAGTGGAATTCGCCATCGATCTTCAGCTAGGTACTCAACTGATTTCATTGGCCCCATACAGGATGTGTCGAATTGCAATAAAGGGGTTGAGGAAGCAAGTTCAAGAACTTTTGGATAAGGGTTTCATCTAGTATATTGTGTCACTTTAGGGTTCTCCAGTCACATTTGCAAAGAAGAATGACGAGACATTGAGATTGTGCATAGATTATAGGGAGCTAAATAGAGTTACAATCAAGAATAAGTACCCTTTCCCTAGAATTGATGATCACTTTAGCCATTTACAGGGTGCACCGGTCCTTTCTAAGAATGACCTACGTTCGAGGTATCATTAGATAAAGATGAAAGCTGAAGACATTTTGAAGAGAGCTTTTTGGAGTAGGTACGGGCATTATGAATTTCTTCTCATACCGTTTGGGTTAACAAATATACCTGCAATCTTCATGGACTTGATGAATAAGCTCTTCAAAAAAAATTTTGGATCAATTTTTCATACTCTTCATTGATGACATCTTCCTCTACTCTAAGAGCAAAGAGGAACATGTTTTGTATCTGGCTCAAGTTTTGCAGGTTCTAAGAGAAAAGAAGTTGTATGCAAAGTTAAGTAAGTGTAGTTTTTTACTTGATCAAGTTGCCTTTTTGGGACATGTATTATCAAAAGATGGTGTGTTAGTGGATCCCTACAAAATTGAGACCGTGTTAAATTGGGAACAACCTACTACAATTAAGGATATCAGAGGATTTTTAGGATTAGTTGGGTATTACCACTTATTTGTGAAGGGATTCTCTAAAATTGTAGCTCCTCTTACTCAGCTTACAAAGAAGGATGTCAAATTGAATGAGATAAAACATGTGAGAGAAGTTTCACAAAGCTCAAGACACGGTTAACTACTATGCCTGTATTGGCTCTACGGAATGGAGTTAGTTGAAATACAATATACAGTGATGCTTCTTATCAGGAATTAGGATGTGTACTGATGCAGCATGGATGAGTCATAACTTATGGGTCAAGATAATTGAAGATACATGAACAAAAGTAACCCACTCATGACTTGGAGCTTACTGCAATTATTTATGCCTTGAAACTCTAGCGTCATTATTTGTGTGGTGAGACATTCGAGATTTATATTGACTATAAAAGTTTGAAATATATTTTTACTTAGAAGGATCTTAACATGTGCTAGAGTCGATGGATGGAACTCATAAAAGATTATGAGTGTAAGATCTTATATCATCTAGGCAAGAGTAATGTAGTAGCTGATGCACTTAGTAGAAAAAATGTAGGTACACTGGCTTCCATGATGGTTTCTAAGTGGAAGCTATTATAGGAAATACAGGAAATTCAACTTTATGATTAGGCTAAAGGTGTTTATTTAGCCAGTTTAAGTGTCCAACCTACAATACTTCAATAGATCAGAGATGCCCAGTAGACTAACTCCCAATTATTGGCCATTAGGAAGGATAAAGAGCAAGGTTTGAAGCCAGAGTTCAGAGTATCAGATGATGGGTTACTCAGATTTAATGACAGGGTGTGTGTTCTCAATAATGATGAACTAAAGAAAGGCATTTTGATTAAGGCTCATTGCTCCAAATTTTCCATACATCCAGGTACTATTTAAATGTATCAGAAGTTGATATTCTGGTTTTGGTGGAATGGTATGAAAAAAAGACATTGCTGAGTATGTTTCCAAATGCCTTACTTGTCAACAGGTGAAAGTAGAATAATAGTATCCTGTGGACCCCTCCAACCTTTGCCAATTCTCGAGTGGAAATAAGAACATATCACTATAGACTTCGTGATTGGATTGCCAAGGTCTCAGGCATGCCATAATGCTATCTGGGTGATTGTGGATAGGTTAACTAAGTCCTCCCACTTCCTGGTAGTGAAAATGATAGACTCTTTAGACAAGTTAACTAGAACTTATATCTATGAGATTGTAGACTAAATGGGATTCTGGTTTCAATGGTGTATAATAGAGATCCTAGATTTACCTCCAGGTTTTTGGACAAGTTTTCAGTAAGCCATGGGCAGCTAGTTATCCTTCAACACTGCTTTTCATCTTCAAACAGATGGATAATCAGAGAGAACCATTCGCATATTGGAGGATATGCTACAAGCATGTGTTTTAGACTTTGGTGGATCTTGGAATAATCATTTGCCACTAATAGAATTTGCTTATAAAAATAGATACCAGGCAAATAGAATTTGTTTTATCTGAATTAACAAATTGGTGCAGGATGCCGACAGGACCTTCAACTTTAATTTATAAATTCTTTTAATGTTTTGTTAAAATTATTCTTTATATTTTTTATGTTTTATTATGCAATGTTCTTAAGGTTTTTGTGTATTATTTTATCGCTTCATTATATTTTAAATTAAATTAGGAATGAATATTAAAAGAAGATATGTTGAGAAGGAAATAAATTTATAATGTAATTAGAGTTATGAGTAAATATGATAACAAAAGTTAAGTATGAATTAGGGGATTTAAATATGGTTAGTGAGTAGAGTTAGAAATATTTGAGTAACATAGTAGATTTGAATTAGATTAGAGATATCGAAAATAAAGAAAATCAAGTTATGAAAGGCAAAACAACAAGTTAGTAGTAAACCATAGGAGTAAATTGATCCTAGAGTAGCAACCTTAATAAGGAAGTAATAGAAGTGAGAAAGAATCATAAAAGATTTAAAAATCTATTTAACCAGTATCAAGGAGGGTAGTGTGTGAACGTAGCTAATTTGGCAAGTGAAGTGTGGTGAACCCTACCCATGGATATATCCTCAGCCATATGTGGTTGGGAAGTCTCGTACATATCCGTCCCGTGTTTAGGTGTATGTGGAAAGTGATAAGTGATTCTCAATACATAATTATTTCATGTTTAGGTGCATTAGGAAAGTGAAAGGAATAAAGTGATGTGATATATCGTTGTGGTAGAGGAGATCCTTAGTGCCCTCATTGATGCTGGCAGAAATGACATCGCACAATGAAACTATTTGTTAATAAAACAAAAAATGAATAAAAATGAACCTAGAACTAAGTATCAAGAATATGGTATAGAACACAATTGAGATGTAATGTTCAATGAAGTGTTTAGGCCATTAAAGGGCGAATGATTTGAAAAATTGCAATATGATGTAGTGACATGTTGTGTCATAATGAGTGAAGAATGGATCGTAATATATGAATAATGTAAACAAGAAATCGGTGAGGAATTACAGTGTGTTGAAACCATGGGGATAGGGAAAAGTGAATTGGAATTATAATTGTTCGTTATGTGAAAAATTCTAAATAGATGGTAATTAATTCATGAATAAGATGACAAGTAGATCTGACTAACAAGTATAATCTCGGCATCACGTATTTTTAAGGAAATAATGAAATGTATTTTAAAATCTCTCCCGTCGGATGTTTTATGTTTTATATAAACTTAAATGAGGTTATTTTATCATTTGATTGTACTTACCCACTTACTAAGCTCGTTAGCTCACCCTATTATTATTCATTTTTTTTTCAGATCAAGACACCTAAAATTCCTCTCCTGAGTAGTGAAGGGGAATCCTAGTGGATCTATTTATCTTGCTTTAGTAAGACTTACAATTTTTTGTTTTGTTTATTGCAAGTATTTATTTCGAATGTTAGACCAACTTCATAGATTTTAAATATTCAATTTAAAGAGATACGGGATGTAATTTCTATTTTAAATTGTTGCACGAGGTTATGTTGTTAGGATTTTTCATCATTTTATAGTGTGTATGCAGTCAAGACTCCATATGAGAGTTTGTTCATTGGTTTCATAACACTTGCACTTACACTTTCTAATAATCACTTGCACTTGTCTCTGAATTACTTATCATTGCATATATCAATATTGTTTTCACTTTACATTGTTCACTTATCACTTTATCATTCTTAGTTACATTTTTATTGAGGTTTATAATTTCTATTTTTTTGTTTTTAAGAGTTTTATCGTACGATACCATTTTTGCTGGCATCAACGAGGGTATTAAGGATCCCCTCTACCACATGGATACATCACATATCACGTTTCACTTTTTATTTTCCCTTTCACTTTTCACTTTCCCAATACACCCGAACACAGAATGATTATGCATTGGGTATCACTAATCACTTTCCACATACACCCAAATATGGAACGATTATGTATGGGACTTCCCAACCACGTCTGGCTGAAGTCATATCCACAGGTAGGTTTCACCACACTTCACTTGCCAAAATGGCTACACACCCCGCCCCCCCCAAACCCCCTGTTGATATTGGTTAAACATATTTCCTTGTCTTTTAAATATCCTTATGTTATCCTTTTACTAATCAAATCCATCATTAGATGACCTACTCATACATGCACCTACATCATATGTGTTATACATAAACATGCCTACACAATAACTATAATATATACAACTTATATGCATGGTTATCGACTTAAATAAATATATATATATACACATAACACATACAACATAGGTATTCTTCATATTTACACGAGGCATATATGTATTCCACAGCATGCACATACAAGTTATTCACTCATATCCACTAATAATATATATAAATACATCATACAACATACAATTAAATATATATATATATGCATCATGACAACTCAGTAACTAGATGGCACAAAATCTGCATGTACACCCTAGTGACAATATGCACACATAAACATAAATAATACACAGCATAATATAGATCTCCAATCATATGCAATTGCACACACACATGATGAATTCGCAAAAATCATGTTAGAAAACTTAAATAATTTGAAAGGTCTGTAAACAATTCATCTTAATAGAAAATAAAATTTTATAAAAACATGGAGGCCTATGAATGAGACTAACCCAATCCCTTAACTATAGTTGAATCGGAAAAAAATGTCAGAATCCTTATTGGGTCATATCTACACTCTCCTCTAAATATGGAAGTATTTAGATAATTCCCTCTTTTGCAAAGAGAAAATACATTGGTTAGATGACGAACACTTATGGAAATAATTAAAATACAAAAGCAGATCTAGATTTTTCCATAGACACATGATCCCGGTCAGTGAAATCACCACATGCCACCACACGCATGTCCCTAGTTCACCATGCATCGTCGCTGTAGTATCACCACTGGAGTGCCACTACCAAACCACCTCACACCACCACAAAATATCATAAAACAAGCCGCACACCCAAACCCGACATAGATTTGATTAAATATACTAAGGACATTATTGGAACTTTTAATAAATTAAGAAAAATGGACCATAGGAACTCAATTGAAAAGTTTCTGAGAAATTTAAAGTTGTATAATCATTGGCCACGATTTATTCCTCAAATTTAAATAGTTTAGATTTAATTAGAGAGGCTATAAATATAACTAGGATTTTTTTTAAATTTTAGCAACAAAAAAACCCCTAAGAGAATTAGGAGTCATTGGCCAAGGAAGGAAGGAGGGGGGGTAGTTGCACAAGCTCACTTTGGGCGTCATACCGGCGGCGATCCAAAGGTAAATTCTTTGACTTAGATGACTTCTATTAATTCTAATCTTAAACCTGAAGGTAGTTCGGTGTCCTAGGCTAAATGCTGAGGGAATGTAAAGTTTGTCAGCTCATTTTATGTAGATAACTAATAAAAGAAAGATTCATCGCACCACAATTGTCGTTCGTTCCAAAATCTAAGGAAAAGTAAGAGTAGTTTATTACTCTAAATTCCCAGATTTCAAATAATATAGTGATTTGATTTTTTGACTGACTGAATATTATGGTATTGTGGAGAGATTAGTTATTTTAAGAATATTTGAGAATGAAGATATTGAAAATTTTGGAAAGCATTATGTATATAATGGTGTAGTGTGAAAAGTTTGAAATCTGGTGAAACAAGGAGCGATGGAGGTTTCCTGGATGTCTCAGGCATCAGGAGGAAGAAGATGAGTTTTTTCTTGGGGTGGGTACTAGGTTGGGTCTTCAAACCGTTAGGCCTAGATCTAAAAGTTCTAGTAATTTGGGTCAGAGCAAGCCCAGTAGGCCTCTTGGTTTGATTTTTTTTTATAGAAAAAAGATAGTCGTAATAGAAACTTAAATTATGATTCGACATACCTTAAATGGGTTGGGAAGGAAGACTTGGGCCAACTTAAAGAAAAAAAGGGAAATAAGAATGAAATGAGCTGTTACACATATTAAAATAAATTAAAACAAAAATAAATCAAAATATTTTAAAATATTACCAAATGGGCTTAGACTTAGTGGGCTTTTAGTTTTGTTGAAAGGGTATTCAGTTCTGATGATTAAGATGGGCTAGGGAGGAATATTTTATTGAACTTCTAGCCTAGAAAACAAATAAAGTAGGTTGTAGCTAATAATTATTTGCATCCAAAGAAATATCCAAATAGATCACCTACTCATATTGTGAATGAATAGTAATGGGTTGTGTAAACAAAAATAAATATCAAGGACCAAAAGTCTTGAGAATTAGTTAAGTTAATTTAACAAAGCTTTTATTAAATTCCTGAAATGGTAAGTATTATTTAAATGCTAGTATTGATAGCAATAAAAGCTATGACATTATAAAAAGATTTAAAAAATAATAAAATAAGGAAAGTGCATTAAGAATTAGTGATTGATAAGCAATAATAAAGTATTTAAGTCGTTGTAGAATGGGTATAAATAATTTAAGATTAACAACGAATATTATCATGAAGAAATGTCGAAGTGTTGGATGAGTATAAATTAGGGAGTGAATAAATAATTTCATGAAGTAAATAATTGAGTGTAATTATGTGACCAACCTTTTTACATATCCTTGACAACTTAAATTATTTTAAGAGAGAATGAGTTCGATTATTTGGAATGAATCAATTAGACATTTAGAAATAAAGAAATAGGTCTCTTATTAGAATTAATTGAAATTAGTAAAGTAAGGAGTTTAAAATTATAATTTATAATAAACTATCTTAGAGAATACATTGGGTAAGCAGCAACAATTTCTTATCGGGGTGATGTGAGTAAATGCACAGTTTAGGATCGGTATGGAATGATCATGAACTTTATCTCATGGACTGCTTATTACTCTGTAACTATGACTGTAACTATGATTTTGTCCCTGGGGGACAATGTGAATTGTAACTATGACTGTAACTATGACTATGTCCCTAGGAGACAACGTGAAATCATAACTATGACCGTAACTGTGACTTGTGGAATCTATGATTTGGTCCATGTTGATAGAGTGAATTTTCATCTCCTTCCATGATTGTGACTGAACGATATTATGTGATATGATAATGAGTCTATGAGCTTTTTTTATTTGTTGTGTTGGTGAATAATAAAAATATGTTGTTATGTGAATGTGTACATGAGATAGGATATTCTACGTACTTAAGGAAAGATGTTATATGCATGAATATATGTTTAAGAAAAGGTATTTATATGTGTGATACGTGTTCAAGAAAGGGTATTTTATGTGTGGATATATGTAATTAATACGAATATGATATTGCATTTGCGAGATTGTGAATAAAGCAAAAGTAATTTATGAGAATGTAGTTACATTTTAATGGATACCTTATGGATAATTTAAAATATATGGGAAGAAAAGATACTTTATATGTGGATATGTGCAATCAATGTGATTATAACATTACGTAATTGAGATTGAGAAACTATGGATATCTTTTGAATGAAATGATGTATATGTAAGTGAAAAACATATGATTAGTGAGATCAACGTAGTTGTAATAAGACATGGAAATCATATGGTTGTGAAGGGCGTGGTAAGCTAGAGCTAAAGGTAATGGTTTAGATCAGTATATTATCTCTAATCTTTGGATTGGAGTCTAAACTATTCTTACTGAGAAAGTGGTGGCCCACCCCCTTTTTATAAATTTCAGAACAAAGAGTGCAGGACTAAGCCAAAGAACTTTCAGAACAAGGAGATCTTGCCTAAAAGGAATAAATGATAGAGAGACACTTGTTTTTTTTTATGAATTTGATCTTTCAGATTTTTAAAGCGTCATTTGATCTCTAAGCTTTCAATTATAGTAGGAAAAAGTTTTAAATACCCTATAATATGTTAAAGTTGAAGCATATTAGAATTAGTTGTGAGAATGATAATCCTTATAAAAAAATATGAATGTTATTACTTACTTCGATATGCATGAATGAAAAGTAATAGCCATATTATTTATGAAATTTTGGGTTGTTACAATTGGTATCAGAGCCTAAGTTCCTCAGAATATCCGAAAGACTAACCTTGAAAATTTTTGTCTTGAAAATTTTGGGTTTTGTATTGATTACAGGGAGTAGAATAAGGTTACAATCAAGAATAAATATCCCATTCCTAGAATTGATAATCTCTTTGATCAGCTTTAGGGTGCTAAGGTGTTCTAAAAAATTGACTTGCGTTCGCGATATCATCAATTGAAGGTCAAAGATGAAGACATTCCAAAGACAGCTTTTTAAACAAGATATGGACATTTTGAATTTATAGTCATGTTGTTTGGACTAACCAATGCACCTGCGATTTTTATGGATTTGATGAATAAAATCTTCAGACCATTTTTAGATTAGATTGTTATAGTCTTCATTGATGATATTCTAATATACTCCAATAGTTGGGAAGGGCATGATTAACATTTGACACAAGCTTTACAAGTCTTTAAAGAGAAGAAATTGTATGCTAAGCTAAGTAGGTGTGAGTTTTGAATATATCGAGTCATATTTTTGAGATATGTAATATCAGCTAATGGAGTATTAGTAGATCTACGTAAGATTGAAACGATGCTGAATTGGGAACAACCTCCTACAGTCAAGGAAGCTAGGGGATTCTTAAGACTGGATGGATATTACCATAGATTTGTGAAAGGGTTCTCAAAACTTGTAGCTCTCCTATCACGACTCATGAAGAAGGATGTCAAGTTTGAATGGGATGAAGCATATGAAAAGAGCTTTGCAAAGCTTAAGAAATGATTGACTACCACACCTGTATTGACTCTACCGAATGGGACTGGGGGATACATAGTGTATAGTGATGTTTCAGATTAGGAATTGGGTTGTGTGCTAATGCAGCATGGATGAGTTATAGCCTATAGATCTAGACGATTGAAAACTCATGAATGAAACTATCCCACCCATGACTTGGAGCTTGTTGCTATCATCTATGCCTTGAAGATTTGGCATCATTATATATATGGGGAGACTTTTGAGAATTTTACTGATTATAAAAGTTTGAAGTTCATCTTTACCCAGAAAGATCTCAACATGCGCCAGAGGCATTGGATGGAGTTCCTAAAAGATTATGATTACAATATATTGTACCACCCAGGTAAGGATAATGTGGTGGTTAATGCCTTTAGTTGAAAAAATACATCCATGTTAGCTCATATAATGATTTCAGAGTGGCAAATGGCAGAAGCCATATAGGGTTTACAACTCTAAGATAGAAAAAGTGTTACTTATATGCAAAAATTGATAATCCAACTTGAATTAATTCAAAGAATTAAAGAGGCTCAGTTGACCTATTCAACTCTAGCAGCCATCAGAAAGGACAAAAAACAAGGTTTATAGCTAGAATTCAGAGTCTTAAATGATGGTTTGCTCAAGTTCTAAGACAAATTGTGTATTCCTAATGTTGAAGAACTAAAGAGAGATATTTTAGGTGATGCTCACAATTCAAAGTTCACTATTCACTCGGGCAACACAAAGATATATCAAAGCTTGAGGCATTAGTTTTGGTGGAGTGGTATGAAGAATGATATAACTACTTTTGTCTCAAAATGTCTCACCTGTTAACACGTTAAGGCAGAATACCAGAGACCAAGTTCATTATTACAACCACTATCAATACCAAAATGCAAATAAGAATATATTGTAATGGACTTTGTGGTGGGTTTGCCCAGGGCCTGTGCTGGTCATGACACTATTAGGGTGATTGTGGACTAACTTACCAAATCATCACATTTTTTAGCTATAAAGATGACTAATCCCTTGGATAAGTAGGCCAGGACATACATAAAAGAGATAGCAAAATTATATTGAATTTCAGTGTCAGTAGTATCAGACATAAATCTTAGGTTCACTTCTAGGTTTTAGGAAAGTTTTCAGCAAGCAATGGGAACCAAGCTATATTTTAATACATCATTCCATCCTCAAACTGATGGCCAATCCAAGATAACCATTCGTACACTTGAGGATATGCTCAGAGCATATGTTTTCAATATTAGAGATCATTGGGATGATCATTTGTGACTAATAGAATTTTCTAACAATAACAGTTATCAGGCAAGCATCGACATGGCACCTTATAAAACACTGTATTGTCAACCTTGTAGGTCCCTAATCTGTTGGGAAAAAATAAGGGGAGAGAAAATTAATTGGTCCTGACTTTGTGGACGAGACTATGGTGAAGATTATCAATATCAAGAATATCCAAATAGCTCAGAGTAGAGAAAAGAGTTCTACAGACACTCGAAGAAGGGACTTGGAGTTTGAAGTAGGTAGTCATGTATTCCTTAGGGTTACTCCTCTAAAGGGTGTTACCAAATTTGAAAAGAGAGGAAAGTTAAATCCCCACTTCATCGGACCTTTTGAAATTTTGGAAAGAATTGGAGTGTTTGCTTAAAGGTTAGCTGTGACATCCCAGTTGCCAATTAAGGTAAATGGGTGTCAGATACAGATTCAGAATAACGAGTGCATGATAATATTTATGCAGTAGAATCAAACATTAACAAATTCCTTACAAATATATATAATGTTCCAAATACATATATCACTGAGGCCAGATGTGGCAACAAAATACAAAACATAAAGGCCACTTCTTCCATTATGCTACTGAAATTCAACAAAGTGTGGAAACAGTCATGCACTCGGACTTATGGATCCACGAGATCCTCATAGACTTTCAAGGGTAAATCTGCCTGCGGTTCCTCATTTTCTTCCTCATCTCAAGAGGAAGGGGATGGAAAGAGTGAGTTCCATATGCTCAGTAAGAAAAATAGTATTAAAGTAACATCGTAAGATTTCAAAAGTTTATTATTTAATCTCACTATTTAGCTTTCTTATTTATCTAACTCATCATTAATAAATGAAACTATTTATTTGAATATCAAAATAGTACGTTAGCACAAAAAATTAAATATACATATATCATGCCAAATAATAAAGAAAATTAAATAAATCATAAAATGCAAAGATATTTTGTGTCATGCTTCACGAAGTTGTTATAAACTTCCATCTTAGAGGGTATATGCAGATTTCTAACTATCAAATTGGAATGGCTAGATCAGATACAAATGCGGCAATTTGCTCAAGCCTACTTTGGGTTGGCCAAACCATGGTACGATCTATGACCATAGCCGTACCAATCATAGTGGTCCTAACAGATATCTATAGTAACGACACTACTTAGCCACGAGTGACCCTTACAGATAGTGCGATACCATTCTCGTAGAGGGCACGCTATCATCCACTGGGAGCTATCCTTTTACGTCTTTCCAGACCAGATATGGGAGGGGGAAACAGATATCTCAAAGAGTAAGGGGAATAAATATCCTTCAGAGATAAAAAGCCTAACGAGACACTTGATGTAATGTGCATGTCAATACATATATACTTCAGACCACGCAGGCTTCATTCTACTTTTCTCTTTTCTTTTCTTTTTTACTTTTATTATTATGGACTATATGTTACATTTATTACATGCAAATTCATCAAGTGTCAGTAATTCATATAGCACGCTCGAAAATCAGAACAATTCGACTCATTTGAACACAGAGGCATGTAAAATAGAAAAAAATAACAATCATATTAAATTTATTTATTAAAAATACTCCTTAGGACGTCAAAAGTAATATTAGATTCTTTACCAAAACCTTAATGTTTTCTTCTTCACCGTTTTTCTTTCTTTCTTTTCTTCTCTCACTATTTTACTATCTCTCTCTCTCTCTCTTTTAACCTTTGAAATATAAAAGAAATGGAAGTGTCGAGAGGAAGAAAAAGGGAAGGAAAATTTATAAAATTTTGAAACTGTTTGATTCGTGCCAAGTGGTGAAATCCGGTGAAGAGAGATGAGAAAAAGATTCTTGGCATAAAAAACAAGGGAGAAAATTTTCCTCCACCACCGGCGATAGTGCACCGCCCAAAGTAGCAGTGGTGCACAACCTGAGGTGGTAGTGCTCGGTCGGCATACTGCAGGCTAGCTTGCAGGCGCACAGGCCTGTCGCTGCACGCACAGGGCCTTAGCGCACTAGGCACCGTGCGCGCAGGCCCCAAGTGCACAGGGCCTGTCCGTGCAAGCCTGCTGCACAAACAGTGCGCACACACTGTCCGACACCAATTTGTGCATGGAGTGATGCGTGGACGGCCTGCCTAGATGTGACAGGATGCACACGCAGGTCCTGACCCTGCGCCGTCCGCGCAGGGGGGACGTGTATGCTGTGTGCACGTCCCGTGCGTGCCTGTATGCGGAGGGGACATGTGCGTTATACGTACATCCCATGCGTGTTAGCGTGTGGAGTGGACATGCGCGTTGTGCCCAGCACCCGCGGTCACTGTGTGCGCATGCACGCGCACACAGTTCCTAGCACTCGCGCGGGCAAACTGCTTTCTCGTGGGATTTTTCCCACGAGCAAATTTTCTCTCGTTTTGCTGTTTACTTATTTTTTTCTAAATTTTTCCTTAGAAATAAAATAAAATAATTTAAAATATTTTAAGAGAACATAAAATTAAAAATAATAAATAAATAAATAAAAATAGATCAAGATCATGAATCTCGAGAAATGTTAAACAGTATAAATTAATTTAAGTTTAAGGCAGCCAACGACCCAAATAAATAGAGTTTTCAAATTATTTTAGCACAGTGATAGGCGGAGTATTACATTAGCATTGCCACCGAAATTATCTTGACTTCATAACATCTTTCATGTATCGATGTTATGCAAGTATAATCTTGATCCTTCACATGTTCTATCCTACAAGCCTCACTCACTTCAAGAATACTTATCTTATGAGGAAGTGCCTATTTGTATTATGGAGCCTCAAGAGAGAATGCTTCACAAAAGAACTATTTCCTTTGTCAAGGTACTATGGCAGAATTACTCAAAGTGCGAAGCTACTTGGGAACTAGAATCAGATTTTAAAGCCATGTATCTCAAGTTGTTTGGTGTACTATAGGGGGAAGAATTATAATGACCAAAAAAAAATTATATATATATAGATGTTTTATGATTGATGAAGTTGATGGGTAAAATTTGTTAAATAAATTTGAAATTTTTGAAATTTTAATAAATTAAGAAAAAAGGACCATAGTGATATATTGAAAAGTTGCTGATAAATTTAAAGTTGTATAATCAACGATCATGATCTATTCCTCAAATTTCGATGATTCGAATTTAATTAGAGCGGCTATAAATATAACAAATGTTTCTCAAAATTTAAGCAACAAAAAAACCCTTAAGAGACTTAAGAGCCGATGGCCAAGGAAGGAAGGAAGGGGGGTAGTTGCGTAAGCTCACTTTGGGCGTTGTACCGGCGGCTATCCAAAGGTAAATTCTTTAACTTAGATGACCTCTATTAATTCTAATCTTAAACCTGAAGGTAGTTCGGTGTCCTAGGCTAAATGCTGAGGTGACATAAAGTTTGTTAGCTCATTTTATGCAAATAATCGATAAAAAAAAGATTCATCCCAAAATCTAGGGAAAAGTAAGAGTAATTTATTACTTTTAAAACCCAAATTTGAAATAATGTAGTGATTTGATTTTTTGATTGAACGAATATTATGGTATTGTGTAGAGATTAGTTATTTTAAGAATATTTGAGAATGAAGATATTGAAAAATTTTGAAAGCATTATATATATGACGATGTAGAGTGATAAGTTTGAAATCTGGTGAAACAAGGAGTGATTGAGGTTTCATGGATGTCCCAGGTGTCGAGAGGAAGAAGATGAGTTTTTTTTTGGGGCGGGTAGCAGGTTGGGTTTACAACTCGTTAGGCCCATATCTGAAAGCTCCAGCAATTTAGGTTAGACTAACTCAATAAGTCTCTAGGTTTGATTGTTTTTTTTGAAAAAAGGGTAGTTTTAATAGAAACTTAAATACTGATTGGGTATACCTTAAATAGGCTAGGAATGAAGAGTTGGGCAAAATAGAAGAAAATAAAGGAAATAAGAATGAAATGGGGTGTTACACATATTAAAATAAATTAAAATAGAAATAAATTAGAAGAATTAAAAATATTACTGAATGGGCTAAGCCTTAGTAGGCTTCTGGTTTAGTTGGAAGGATATTCAGTTATGATGATTAAGATGTGTTGGGGAGGAATATTTTATTGGACTTCTAGCCTAGAAAATAGATAAAGCAGGTTGAACCTAATAATTATTTACGTCCAAAGAAACATCAAAACAGATTACCTACTCATATTGTGAGATATAGAGTAAGGTTAACTAAGGTTAGCTAAGAAAGTCTCTAGGGAATATAATTAGTCTATTAGAAAAAATAAAAAAATTAATCTTAACTAGAATAGGAAGAAAAGGAAAACAAAACAAAAACTTGAAAGAATAAAAAATTTATAGTTAACCAGTTTAAGATTGGTATGGCTAAAATTCAATGGTGTGGTGAACCCTATCCTTGGGTGGATGAAAACTCTTCTAGATGTGATTGAGGTGTGTGTTGTGCTCTGGGTCACCTGGCGACGAACTGCTATGACCCTTGTGTGTGTTTTGGCTGTGTGTGTATCCCTTTGTAATAGTGGGAATCCTAATCCGCCAATTGGATAACAGAGTCACCCGTGCAATCTCAAAGAAAACTTTAAAATTTTAATAACTTTAACTTAATGATTGTATTGGGGCAAATCAAGAATCGGGGATACCCACTGAGGGGTTACAGATGTCTCGATTTGACCAGAAACTTGCGAAAAATTCTAGTATGTGAATTTTTGGAATAAATATGGATTAGAGGGAAACTGCTATATGAGTATGGTTTTTGAACTTGAGATGATGTGATAATAGTGTGCGATATAAAGTGGTTATAATTATGGTATTAAGAAAAGAAAAAAGTTAGGAGGATAATGAGAAAATAATGTAAAAGAGGAATTTTGAGAGATAACTAGCTATAATTGTTTAATAAAAATTTATGTTTTCATACTTGTGTGGTCAACAAATTTATTTACATTCTTCTAAAGACAAAAATTGGTCTTCTAGAGACAAAAATTACAAAATTAAAAAATAGTTAGTAAAAAATATTCAAGGCTATTTTCATCTATCTTATTTTCCTTAATTCACTTTTCCTTTTGAGCTTCATTGTTCTAATAGCACTCACTATCTTCATACAGAATTTTGAATTCCCATAAAAATTATCTTCTAAAAATAAAAAAATATATATAAAACTATATAAATTGTTAGAGGATTTTTCAAATTAAAAAGACCAGAAGATCTAGCTTTTGTTGTTTATAATTCAAAAAAATATATTGTGGTGTGATAAACTTTTAACATATCTCAATAAAATTATTTCTTACTTTTCAAAGTAAATGGCTAATAAGTTCTTCCGCATAAATATTATATTAAAAAGTAAATTTTATTTGAAATGACTTATTTTGTACTATAATGGTAGCCATAAAACTAATAAAATAATTGTTCTTGCTTATATTTAAATTAAGTAAAATATCCAATAAGTATAATAAAATCATGTCATAAATAGCCATGGATTCTTTATTTAAGAAATCATATTTTAAATAGCCACAATTCTCTATTTACTTTAAATAGTTTATGATTCTTTATTTGAGTTAAAAGATTTTATAAGTTATAGTATAAAATAAAACTTAAGTTTTTCACAGCCTGCATAAAATAATCAACCCTACATGTTTATTCTCTTCTCACATTATAATTGTTCTTCAATAATTAATTAGTTCTCTTGATTGATGCAAAGAAGAAGTATTGTGGAAAGTTATTTACCTTCTCTATGTATTTCATATTGTTAAAGATTTCAAAAAATAAAACAACTTTCCAAATATCCATAGATTATTTATTTAAGTTCAAAAATTTTATAAGTTATAGCATAATAAAATCTACATTTTTCACGGCCTATATAAAATACTCAACTCTATGTCATTAATCCTCCCATTACAGTTAAAATGTTCTTCAATTGACTGGTGCAATAACAAAGTATAGTGAAAAGTTGGTTTTCCAAAGCTTACATAACCTCTGAAGTTATATATTATAGATTAAAGTCAATGATACACACTTAACCTCCATTCATTCGAAGAAAGAAAAAAAATATGTTTCTTTCCATTCTTCTTAATCTTCAGACACAAATATAAAATCTACGTATTCAATGTTAATATTTTTTGTAGTCTAAATATGAGGTCATAAGGTTTAAACGAGGAAGTTTTGGAGATGATCTGTGCCAACAAAATCTTACGGAACCTAAGACCATGTTGTACTCGTTTCTACTCAATAAGGCTTCCCTTATGTCATCCATACCAACATCTTTTTCCATTGTAGATGTGTTTTTCTTAGATGGTTTTATTTATTATAATTACTAACCATATGGATAAAATTAAAATTATTACTACAGCTGAATGACTTCAATTTGCTTTACACATCTCACTGGGAGCTTCACTAGAAGAACAAACTTGATATGTTCGTTCCTGATCCATACAAGATTAAGTTTAACAAGATATCATGTTTCAAGTTTGATGAGCATCAAATAAAGCTGGTGAAGTTATATATGAGGAAAACAATAAACTTGAAATTTTGGTTCTTGTAATTCTTAAGAAAAATGCTCTTAAAATTGATCATAATATTGCATATTTTAACTGCAATCTTTTTTATTCCTCAAGAACATCGAAAGAAGCTCAAATATCTGTTTATGAGCCTTCCAACAATCTTGAACATCTATTGATTTAAATATGACATATAATTGTCCATTTACTTTTTTTAACGAATTATGATAAATGAATCCAATATATTTAGTTGAAGCATATTAGATTGAATTACTAATGAGATATATTACTACAATATTAGTCGTCCCATCAAAAGAAAGATTTTTTATAAAAGAATGATAAGATGTTTTATAACAGAGAGTTTTTATAGATAGTTATGACTTTATAGTCACTTCAATAGAACTTTGAGAAAATTTCTTCTTCTTGTTTTACCATTTATATAGGATATACTAATTTTTTAAGCTTGAGACAATCTTTGACCATGCACCATTCATTGGTGGTGGCTTACTACCAATCTATTTAATAATTTTATATTTCATCTCTAAAAAAGAATTGAAGTATCTCATTTTTCTAGAACCCAAGAATTTTGAGTATTAGCAAAAATATCCAATTCTTTAATAAACTATTACTTTTCAGAAAATAATACCTACATAAATTTTTAGAATAACCAATAGCATATCACTAGTTTCTATTAAATTTTAGTAAAATTCTCTAAAATATAGGATTATGATAAATCAAAAAATAAATTTAAGGATACCTTAGATTTCTTTTAAATATACTTTATATGTACATGTTTTACAAATATAAATATGCTTACTTCAACAATATATGGCATTATTGTAAGAAAATTTTTGAGATAGGAAAAGAATATATGTATACATATATATATCCTCTATTATCCTTTAGTTCTTCTCTCATTAATTCCGAAGAGTTTTCTTTCTTTTCTCCAAAACCTACATTCTAAACATAAATTTTCAAGTTTAATCATCACCCATCATACAATAATAAGCACTTTTGATAGGAGCTTCCAATGTTTACCACCATAGAGACTGAACAAATGACGACTAGTTAGAGACCTTTGTCATCCACCACCTCCACACCCAGAGCCTCTGCAGATGCTTGCCGCTATCATTGTAGGGATTTGTGAAATACACTGTGGAAGATGGCACATGCATCCAGATTTCAATTGAAAGTGGAGATCAAACTCGGGCCGTTAATCAAAAAACATGATCATGCAGTCTGGATTTTACATATAGTCGACATAAAGTCTTAAAGATAAAACTTTAAATCAGTGTAATTATTAAGCCAGAGTGATGATTAGGGGAGATTAGGGTTGTGTATTCTACGTATAATAAATGCAGTGCGACGCTCATAGTCCCCAAAGCGATTCTTATAGCAACCAAAGCAGACACAAGAGATGCATTATGCCTTTTTTGCCTCTTGTGCACCCTTTGTAAATTTTAAAACTTGCCATTTCTTCATTAACATCATAGTTTATCTTTTAAAAATACATATATATACATTACTCAACATAACTTGTAGTGGATTTAGACATGAATATATACATATACAACCAAAATAATGAGAAAGATTTACCTCCCATAAGGCCAGTCGGGGCACCTCCACCTTTTATTAGCCAAAGCATCATGGTAGAGCTTGTAATCCCTAGTAGTGTGAGTGCAAAAGCATTGGTCCTTTTTACACCTTGTGCAAGTAATGAACTCACTTTGATGGAACTGTTACTTTCCACTAATGAGTCTTGATCTATTGTTTAGGTTTATAGCAAGCTTGTAGTATTTGATTTTGTATTCTACACAAATAAGAGATCTTATAGGTACTCATTCTGTCTACAAAAAGTCAATGAAAAATTGAATTATTTTTTACTTTTATACAAATATGAGATCTTGTAGGTATTCCTTCTACATATAAAAGTTGTATGATAAATGACAGATACTCAAAGAAGTAAATTAAATCACAAAGTTATATAAGTAATCAATATCTTAATAGGAATTTATTTTATCACAAGATTTAACATTTTGGAATAGTAGATATTGCTAATTTCATCTCTATGACACCGCTCCCACCTACTTAATATTAATTGATAATTCCATCTTATACATATATTTATATACTTCCATTTATACATAATGTGAGGGAAATATTGAGGCTAAAAACTGCGGTAAAAATGAAGTGACAACATAATGTGAGGGGTAAAAATGTTTACTGTGAGCTAAGAGGAAGAGAGAACAAATTAATTACTTGAATAGAAAAACGTCCAAGGAGGATGAATTTTTCATTTTTAAGCTCTAATAGAACATGTGATGGAATAATTTTTTTATGTATAATTATCTTTTAAAATTTCTTATGAGGTCAGTAATAAGTTAAATTTAACTCAAAAAACTTAAAAATGTATCACATTAATTAAACTTACAAGATTAATAATAAGTTAAATTAATATTATAAAGTAAAGTTTGTACAAGTATTCAATTACTTTAAAGGCTCACAAGGTGCTAAATGTTCTGACCATGCAAACCTTTAGTTTACAATTTAAAATGTTATCATTATCGACTTATATTTTTTATATTACACTGTGTAGGATGTTAAAAGGTATTTTAAAATTTTCATTAACAATTAGATCATGTTTTCAATATTAAATTTTAACTGATTTTTATATATTGGTATATAATATATGATTTAAACTAAAATATTGCATTAAAATAACTAATTGCATTATTGTAAAGTATAGTTAATTTTTTAAAAGAAACAAACAATTGTATCACATTAACTAATAAAAACAATGAAATCTATCAAAAGAAACAATGAGAATTTAGGGATGAAATAAAAAATTTAGCATGTTGATCAAGAATTCATTCTTAAGAAAGAAAAAATTAATGATCACATTTTTCTTAAAGTCAAGACTTTTGAATATTAGGAAAAATATCAAATTGTTTAATAAACTATTGTTTCTCATAAAATAATAAACTCATTTGAAGACAAAAAAAAACCCAATTGCATATCACAAATTTCTACCAAATCATAATCATGATATCTTGTAAAGATTTTGATAAAGTTCTCCTATATAATATTATTATAAAAAAATGAAAAAAATTCAACTTTACCACACACATTTTTTATATAAATCACATGTGTACATAAAAAATTAGATTATTTTTGTTACGTATTTTTTATTCTTAAATCACTAATTTGAAATAAAAAATTATTAAGCGATTGTGATCTTTTAAGTTTTGTTTCTATAATTTTTTGACAAAAATTTATGATGTCATACTTGTATGGTCGATAAATTTATTTATATTCTGAAATACTTAACACTTAGTTATCTGATTTTAATCCATTAGCAAGGTAATAATTATACATACATATTTATATACGGTATGGTAAAGAAATGTGAAGAGGGTAGACTTGGTTAACCGTTATCATTAAATTTGTCTTTTAAAGACAAAAATTACGAAATTAAAAAATAATTAGCAGAAAATATTCAAAGCTATTTCCATCTATCTCATTTTCCTTAATTCACTTTTTCTTTTGACCTTCATTGTTCCGATAGCACTCACCATCTTAATCTAGAATTTGAATTCCCATTAATCTCATCTTTTAAAAATTGAAAAAAGTTGTAAAACTATGTAAATTATTAGAGGATTTTTTAGATTAAAAGGACCAGAAGATCGATTTTTTACTGGTTATAATTCAAAAAAATAAATTACAGCACGATTAACTTTTAGTATTATCTCGACAAAATTATTTCTTACTTTTCAAAGAAAATGGCTAATGAATTCTTTCGCACAAAGATTAAATTTAAAAGTAAATTTTATTTAAAGTGACTCAGTTTGTACTGAATCGCAGCCACAGAACTAATAAAATCAATTTTCATAAGTATTTTATATAAATTAAATAAAATATCTATTAAGTATAATAAAATCACGTCCCAAATAGACATAGATTCTTTGTTTAAGACGTCAAATTTTAAATACCCACAATTTTTTATTTACTTTAAATAGTTATGATTCTTTATTTGAGTTCAAAAATTTAATAAATTATAGCATAAAATAAGACTTGCTGTAATATCTATCTTGTAAAAAAAATTACAAATTCTACTATAAAGAAATTCTTTCGTAATACTCTCTGTTGCTAGCTGTTAAATTTATGTTTTTAAAATTATTTTATTATTATTTCTTTTGCTTTTATTTTTATTAATTTTTTTATTGTGGGATTTTTGGAAAAGTTCCCATACACGGGCATCCATATTTTCTTCTGTTTTCCTCTTTCACGAGCATCCCACTCACTTGAACAAAGTGAGGTGTCCGTTTACCCAGGAAGATACTGGCATATATAGACCAGGTGTCCTATTTCCAGCATGTTTTGCCCAAAACAGTTGGCAATTCTCAATCATCACATGGCTGGGATCACATGATTGTGATCCGACAGTGGTAATAAAGATAGAAACTCATCATTGGGTTCTGCCATCGACTCCTTTCTATTCCTTCATAAGTAAGAAAGGAAACTGAGAAGCATTGGACATTTTAATGAGTAGAAGAAAAAAATAATGTGAGAAAGAGTGCAAAAGTGAAAATAGAGAGTGAATCGAGAGGAAGGGAGTGACAAGCTGTGAGGGTGCAGAGGTGTGCAGACCTCTTTCTCACATTTCTGGTGATTTTACTAATGATGTTTAGGTTCCTCTTAAGCTATTTACTTACCCCCAGCTCCTTTTCTAAAACAAAAACAAATGGAGCTCAACCAGGTTTTATTTCTGCTGTACCTTTGAACAGTGAAATATGTCAGCCTTTCTTTCCCTTTTATGATTTTGATTCTTATACTTATTCTATTTTGAGGTTAATTTAGATTCTTATAAGGGTCTAGCTTCATTTAATTAAAACTTCAGTGACAAATCTACTTTTAGAAATCATAGGCTTGATTAAAAAAAAAACTGTAACCCACTATTGATAGTGTAGGCAACCCGTCTGTGTTTTCTAGTCATCTGAAGTTGATTTGTTTACACATGTAGGTTGTTTTTGAATTCTTCAAGAAGGTAAGACCTGTAGTAATATATTTTATGCATGCAATGGTGTTTTGTAGATGCATTATGAATAACTTTAGTTTTCAAAGCTGATATTTGTTGCAGTTTTAGGATTGAATGAATGTGTGTGTGAGTCATGTATCCATTTGGTTTAAAATCTGTAAATTTGATGGATTTTTGTGTATACTTACATTTGATAAATTTTTTATTGAAGAATGGTAAGATGGAAAACATAAATGAACGGGGAAGGTACGGGTTTGGAAAAAAAATATGTATATATCTCCTTGCGCGTTAATTATCTGCAAAGAGCAAAATTGAAAAAAAAAATTAAAATAAATTAAATCTAGAAAATTAATTAAATATACCAGTTTTAAAATAATTAAAAAAATCAATCAATAAAAATAGAATAAAGTAAATAAAAGAAGTAAATTATCAAATCAAAATTAAAAATATATATATAAAATAATTAAAATAAATAAAAGAAATAAATTATTAAAATGAAATAAAATAAATAAAGCTCTAGAAAAAAAAGTTAATTAAGGGAATTATGGATAAAAGATCAAGTCTAGATGAATAATTAAGAAAGAATAAAAAAACTAATAAAAAATTTACTAACTAAAATATTTAGTAAATACATCTATTCGGTACTTAGGAGGGGTATTACTAGAATTACTGTTATGATTGTTATCACTGCTTACTGTTTACTGATAGGAACCCTACTCTTAGATTGGGTGGATACTGAACTATTTATCATTTACTGATATAACTGTAATTCCCTTTCTTAGAGGTAGTGTTGTCCTCACTGCCGCCTTGGTATTTGTTTAAGCGTCTGTATGTAGTAGGGTTATAATTATTAAAATAATAAAATTTTATTGTAAGATTTCAAATATAAGTTCAAACTTATGGGTGTGTGTGTTGGATGATCGAGTACAATATTGAGTGCATTATTGATATGATAGTGATAACTAAGATTATTGAATGGTTGATGAAAGTACTGAAATTTGTATAAATTAAACTGTAATTTCATAATCTACATTTATTGGTTTTCAAAACATCTTTTGTGTAAATGTATTACCGTTGGTCTTATTGAGTTATTGGAACTCATGCCTAATCCAATTCCCGATAATATAATGAAGATGTGCCTCTGGACGCCTGTTTGGATCTGTTCCACGAGGATTAGGATAAGATGACTTTTGTATATTTTGAATAGAGGCAAAAGAATTGCATTTTGTTAGTTAACTTAAACTGATGCATATATCTAGATAGTTAACTTGTGCCTCAAAATACTGAATGTATGTTAGTAAGGGATGGAATGTTTTGCGGTTGTATATTTAAAATAGAATTGTCTTTTTTAACTTTTTTTAAAAAGTGACAAATAAGTTCTTTAGCGCATGGATAAAAATTGAAAAGTTAATTTTAATACAATTAGCAACCATAAAATTAATCAAATCAATATTTTTAGTTATTTTATATATATTAAGTAAGATATTACATGAAAATAATTAAATCGCATCTCAAATAGTAATGAATTCTTCATTTAAGTTTAAGATTTCAAAAAATGAAAGCACTTTGCAAATAGCCAAAGGTTCTTTATTTAAGTTCAAAGATTTTATAAATTGTAGTAAAATAAAATCAACATTATCCACAACTTATTTAATATACTCAACCATATGTGATTTATCCTCCCATCATAATTCAATTGTTCTTCAATAAAACTCAGTCTTCTTAACTGGTGCAACAACGAAGTATAACAAAAAGGTTGTTTTTCGAAGCCTACGTAACCTTTAAAGTTATTTATTATAGATTAAACTCAAAAATACGCACTTAACCTCCATTCATTCAAAGAAAGAGAAAAAAAACAAGTTTCTTTCCATTCTACTTCATCTTCAGGTACAAATATAAAATATAGATGTTTGATGTTAATATTTTATACAATCTAAATCTTAGGTGATAAGGTCTAAAGGAGGAAGCATTGAAGAAGATTTGCACTTGCAAAATCTTACGGGACCCAAGACCATGTTGCACTCATTTCCACTCGGTAAGGCTTCCCTGTGTCATCCATACCAACATCCTTTTCTATTGTAGTTGTGTTTTTCTTGGATGGTTTTTTTATGATAAATTACGAACTATATGGATAAAATTAAAATTATTACTGTAGCTGAATGGTTTCAATTTTCTTGATACATCTCACTAGGAGCTTCACTAGAAGAATGAACTTAATATGTTTTTTCCTGATTCATACAAGATTAAGTTTAACAAGATATCAGGTTACAAGTTTGATGAGCATGAAATAGAGCTGGTAAAGTTATATATGAGGAAAACTATCAACTTTGGAATTTAGTTCTTATAACTCCTAAGAAAAATGCTCTTAAAATTGATCGTAATGGTATATATTATTATTGCAAGATTTTCTATTCCTCGAGAGCATCGAGACAAACTCAAATATTTGTTTATGAGCCTTCTAAAAACACTGATCATCTGTTGATTTAAATTTGGCATATAATTATACATTTACTATTCTTTAAAAAAAAATATGATAAATGAATCCAATATGCTTAGTTTAAGCATATTTGATTGAATTACTAATGAGATATATTACTACAATATTAGTCATCGCATAAAAAAAAGATTTTTTTAAAAAGAGTGACAAAATGTTGTATAATTGAGATAATTGTTAGTGATAGTTTAGACTTTATAGTCATTTCAATAAAACTTAGAGATATTTTATTCTGCTTGTTTTATCATTTATATAAGATACACTAATTTTTTAGGTTGAGACGATCTTTGACCATGCACCATTCTTTGGTGGTGGCTTACTACCAATCTATTTAATAAATTTATCTTTTATCCCTAAAAAAAATTAGTAATCTCATTTTTGTAGAACCCAAGAATTTTAAATATTAGAAAAGCATCCATTTCTTTAATAAACCATTATTTTTTAGGAAATAATATTTGCATATATTTAAAAAAAAACTAATAGGATATCACTAGTTTTTACTAAATCAGATTTTTTATTTCATTTAAGAATTTTAATAAAATTCTCTTAAATAATAGGATTATAATAAATCAAAACATAAATTCAAGGATACTTCATGCTTCTTTTAAATATACTTTATATGTACATATTTTACAAATATAAATATGCCTACTTAAACTATATATAGTATTATTGTTAAAGAATTTTTGAGATTGAAAAATAATATACAAATATACATATATATATGTATATATCCTCTACAGTAAATTTTTAAGTCTAATCATAACCCACCATACAGTAACATGCACTTTTGATAAGAGCATCCAATGCATTGCCACCATAAAACCTGAATAAACGATGATTGGTTATAGAGCCTTGTCGTCCAGCACCTCCACGCCCAGAGCCTCTGCAGATGCTGCAGCTAGCACTATAGGGATTTGTGTACTAAGCAGTTAAAGATGGCATGTTCATCTACATTCCAATCGAAAGTGGTGATCAAGCTCGGGCTGTTAATCAAAAACATGATCATATAGTCTAGATTTTAGATATAGTCAGCATAAAATCTAAAAGATGAAACTTCCAATCTAGATAATCATTAAGCCAGAGTAATGATTAAGGGAGATTAGGGTTGTGCATTCTATATATAATAAATGCATGTGTGGCACTGACAGTCCCTAAAGTGACACTTGTAGCAACCAAAACAGACACAAGAGATGCATTCTGCATTTTCACGACTTGCCCTTTCTTCATTAGGATCATAATTTATCTTTTAGAAACATATGTATACACATTACTCAGCAAAACATGTAGTGGATTTTCCCATGAATATACATATACAACAAAAATAATAATAAAGGTTTATCTCTAATAAGGCTAGTCGGGGCACCTTCACTTTTCCTTTTAAGCTTCATTATTCCAAGAACACTCACCATCTTCATCCACAATACCCAATTCCCATAAAACACATCTTCTAAAAATTGAAGAAAACATTGTAAAACTATATTTATTGTAACACCCCACCCATCGTTGTGCTTAATTAATTTGGAAAACACTAATTGTTCAGGTGTTTGGCAACATTAAACTCATTTAAGTAACACCACGTATTATTTATCATAATTTATAAATCTGGTTGATTTTTAATTATTTTTACTTTCATTTAATTTTATTTAATTTTAATTTTAATTATTTATTTTGTATTTAACTTATTTAAATGAATTTTAGAAAATTGGAAAAAATTAGAAAAACAGCGAAACGGGAAGAAATCCTGTAGGGAAGCAAAGCTGCATGCGTGAATGTTATGCATTGTGCGCGCGCGCATGCGCAAACAACTATGGAACGTGTACACAATGCGTACATCCCATCTACACACATGCACAAACAGGACGTGCGCACAGCGCGTACATCCCGTTCGCATGCACGATGCGGGGATAGGCGCTATGCGAGTCTTGTCACATGTAGTCGGGTCAACTGTGCGTCACCTCCTGCGCAGATAGGCCTTGCGTGCTTGGGGCCTGTGCACGTGGCGCCTAGCGCGCCAAGGCCCTTCATGTGCACAGTTTAGGCCCTGCGCGTGCGGCCAGCATGGGCACTACCACCTCGGGCAATGCACCACTGTCGCCTTGGATGATGCATTGCTACTGCCAGTGGAGGAGGCCCTCCTCCCTTGTTTTTTGTGCCAATCATCTTTTTTTCCTCTCTATTCACCAGATTTTGCCACTTGGAGTGAATCCGATAGTTCTAAAATTCTATAAATAGGCATTCCCACCCCATTCTCTCTTACACTTCCATTTTTCTATTTTTCTAAACTTAAAGATAGAAAGAGAGAGAGAGAGAGAGAGAGAGGGAGAGAGTAATCTAGTGAGAAAAAGAGAAAAAGAAAAGAGGAATGGTGAAGGAGAAAACATCAAGGATTCAGTAAGTAATTAAGTATTTCTTTTAACATCTTAAGGGATATTTTTAGATAAAATAAACTTATTAAACATGATGATTGTGATTTTGCCTACTTCTATGCCTTCGTGTTTATAGTTTAGATAAGTTAAATTATTCTTGTTTTCAAGTATGCTATGTGAATTATAGAGACTTGATTATTTACATGTAATTTACTATAATATGAAGTCGGTATTATTTCCTGGTGAAAATAAAGAATAAAAAAAAAAAGAGAAAAGTGAAATGAAGCTTGAATGGTCTGAAAAATATATTTGTATTGACATGGATATTGCATCGAGTGTCTCATTAGACTTTTATCTTAGAGGGTATTTATTCCTCTAGGCCTTTGGGGTATCTGTTTCCCCCTCCCCCATCTAGTCTAGAAAGACATAAAGGGATCGTTCCCAGTGGATAACGGCCTACCCTCTAATGAGAGTGGTAACATAAATATCTATTAGGGGTCACCCTTGGCTAAGTACTGTTGTGATTGTAGATATCTGATAGGGCCATTATGGTTGGTACGGTCATGCTTGTAGATCGTACCATGGTTTGGCCAGCGAAAAATGGGTCTGAGCAAATTGTCGTATCTGTATTTGATTTAGTCATTCTACTTGGGTAATTGAAAATCTGTATCTGCCTTTAAAGATGGAAGTTGTAACGACTTCGCAAAGCATGACACAAAAATATGAGCATTCCATGATTTATTTGATTTTTTCTATTATCTAGCATGATGTATGTTTGGTTTGTTCATATTAATGTACTGTCTTCTTAATAAATAAATTATTTTCATAATGTAAGATCAGTCTACGAGGTGGCCAAATGGTAAGCTTTTAAGTTCAAATAATTCACCTTTAAAACCTTACAATGTTAATTTAATACTATTTTTCTTATTGAGCATATGGAACTCATTCTTTCCATTCCCCCCCATATAAGGAAGAAAATGAGGAACCGCAGGCTGACCTACCTTTGGAATTCTATGAGGATCCCGTGGATCCACAAAATTTGATTGCATGATTGTTTTCACACTCTAATGAGTCCAATAGCATAGTGAAAGAAGTGGCATTTTGTGTGTTTTTTTTTTTTATATTTCGTTGCCACTTCATGCCTCAGTTATATGTATGTAATTGGAACTTATATATATATTTGTAAGGGATTTGTATTAATTGTTTTACTATAAAAATTTTGTCATGCACTCGTTATTCTGAATCTGTATCTGACACCCATTTGCCTTAATTAGCATCTGGGATGTCACATATGGTATCAGAGCAGAATAATTGTGGATCAAATCCCTTACACTGAGGCCTTAGGTAGAAAAAGCCCTATAGAGTAGCTAGGAAAAATAAGTCCTCTTTTTAAACTAGACCACCAACTCATGTCTTCCTTTCTTTTGTAAGACTAACGCGAGGAAGATAACCCGTAGAGTGTACTGAGTGACCCGGCTGAATTTGCCGAACTCTTCTGAGCTATCCAAGGATTAATGCAGCAGTAGGACAAAATTAAGCCAAGCCTTGTCCACCTTTTGCCCTTGAATTTTGAGACACCGAGAGATCTATTTCCTACAACATAGTAGAGTTTAAGAAACTTAACCCCCCACACTTTGAAGGTGGCCCTGATCCCTTAGTAGCCGAAGCTTGGATATAATAGATAGAGAAGCTCTTATCTATCTTAGACCTGATCGAAGAACAAAAAGTTCCCCTTACAGCCTTCATGCTAAACAACGAAGCAGAATACTGGTGGCGACATAAAAAGGAAGTCTTGCCTACCTCTACCACCTGGGAAGTTTTCATAGATGCATTCGTTGATAAATTCTTCCCTACCTATGTCTAGGAAAAGAAGGATGAGGAATTTTGAGGACCTCCACAAAGTGAGTCTGACAGTTGCCCAATATGCAGCCCGTTTTGTTCAATTGTCTAGGTTTTTCCCTCTAATGGTCACCCCCGAGAGCCAAAAAGTTAGAAAGTTTCTTAAGGGCCTTTATGCCAACATTTATGACTTGGTCACGATGCTGAGACCCAGCTCGTATGTGGAGGTGCTCAAACATGCTCAATTGGCCAAAGATCTCATATCGGTCAAGCACCAATGCATTGCCCCAGTCCATACTCAACAACAACCTCAGGAGCTTAGGAGGAGATTACCTGACCCCGTTAGTAGCCACCTTGATAAACGAACTAGAGTTGTCCTTCCCCCTGCTTTGTCTCCACCTACAGTTCAACCTGCCCAACCTAACCAACCATGTCAACATTGTGGTCGCTCGCATGGTGACTACCTTGTTGACGTATCAATAATGCCTTTTATCAGTGCGAAAGCACCCCACAACTTATAAAAGACTCTCCCAGCGACCAAAAGACGCTGCCCGACCTATAGTACAAGGTCATGTGTACCACTTGGATGAACCCAATGTTTTTCTTACTCTTGTTCTTGTCTAGGGTATGCTTTCTATTCATGACACTTCTGCCAAGGCTTTGATCAATATAGGTGCTACTCACTCTTTTATTTCTCGTACATTTACTTGTAATCTTTATTTTAGACCAGAACCCTTAGCAGAAACATTAACAGTAGAAACTCCCTCTAGGGGACTACTAGAGGCTCATTGTGTATATAAAGACTATAGAATAAAAGTTTCAAGAATAAAGGTATTTATAAATTTGATATTGTTAGATTTTGTAGGATTTGATGTGATATTAGGAATGGAATGGTTAGAAAAATATAGAGCTATAATTGATTGTGAAAGTAAAATTGTAACCTTACAGTCTCCAAAAATAGAATAAAAGTTTTGTTATTATTTTCTTAACCAAAGAATGAATAGGAATATAGGTGTTGATCCTACTGTGTGTATGATACCAATTATTTGCAACTTTCCATATGTCTTTCCTATCAAATTTCCTTGTTTACCTCCCCCACAAGAAGTAGAGTTTCTAATTGAATTATTGCCCATAACCTAGCCAACTTCGAAGCCTGCCTATTGTATAAGTCGTGTTAAGTTAATAGAGATGGAACATCAA
Organism: Carica papaya; assembly: GCF_054855325.1. NCBI lineage: Eukaryota > Viridiplantae > Streptophyta > Magnoliopsida > Brassicales > Caricaceae > Carica > Carica papaya. The sequence continues at coordinate 20,179,848 of NC_142317.1, forward strand.
ACTTCTGACCTTATTACCCAGAAGTTTATTCACCCTAGCCATTCTCCTTGGGGTGCTCCGGTGTTGTTTGTGAAGAAAAATGATGGTTCGCTCATACTCTGTGTGGACTACCAGGAACTCAATTGAGTGACCAAAGCAAGTAACCCTTACCTTGAATTGATGACCTCTTCGATCAACTATAAAGAGCCACAGTCTTCTCTAAGATTGATCTTAGGACAGGATACCACCAATTGAGAGTCAAAGAATAAGATATTCTTAAGACCATCTTCCAGCGTAGGTATAGTTTGTACGAGTTCAGAGTAATTTCGTTCGGATTAATAAATGCCCTTGCAGCCTTCATGGACCTAATGAGCAGAGTTTTCTGGCACGCACTAAATCAATACGTCATTATTTTTATTAATAACATCATAGTGTATTCCGAGAGCCTTGAAGAACATATAGTGCACTTGACTGAAGTGTTAGAGACTCTTCACCAGAACCAACTATACGTTAAACTGAGCAAATACTCTTTCTGGTTGGATCGAGTTTCTTTTCTCGGACATGTAATTTCAAGTGAAGGAGTTTCCAAAGAGCCGTCCAAGGTGGAAATGATAGTCAACTAGAATCTACCCACCAATGTGGCCGAGGTATGTAGTTTCCTTAGTTTGACATGTTATTACCAATGGCTCATTGATGGATTCGCTAAGATTACCACCCCACTGAGCCGACTTACCTAAAAGCGGGTACCATTCATTTGGAATTATGAGTGTAGTGAAAGCTTCATAGAATTGAAATATCATTTCACCTCTGCTCCTATGTTGATCCTCCCCGATAATATGGGAAGATTTCAGGTCTACTGTGATGCATCTCATATTGTCTTGGGGTGTGTTTTAATGCAATATGATAGAGTAGTCACCTATGGGTCCTGGCAATTGAAACTTCATGAGTAGAATTACTCTACCCACGACTTGGAGCTTGCAATCATTATCTTTGCCCTGAAGATATGAATTCATTACCTGTATGGTCAGATCTTTGACATTTATACTAACCAGAAGAGTTTAAAATAAATCTTTCCATAGAAGAAGTTTAACATGAGACAGAGACATTGGATGGATCTTCTGAAGGACTATGACTGCAAGATCATCTATCACCCCAGGAGAGGAAATGTGGTCATTGATGCACTGAGCCGAAATGAGTCTATTGTGTTGGCTTAAGCCATGGCCTCTAGTTGGAAATTAATGGACACTATATAGTCTCTCTACCTTAGCTATTATGGCAAAGGCACCTATCTTGCCCAGATCCACGCCCTGCCGGATCTCTTTATGAAAATTTAGGAAGCTCAATCCACGGACCCAGAACTCACGAAGAATCTAGGTAAGTTAACTTCTGATGAAGCTCCTGATTTCACATGATGGACTGTTCAAATTCAAAAACTTAATTTGGGTCCCTGTTGTTGTAAAGGCGGATGTTCTCAAGATTGCCGATGCTTTCAAGCTATCCATCCATCCTGGAAGTACCAAAATGTTCTAGGACTTAAAGCATCAGTACTGATGGCCAAGAATGAAGAGGAATGCAGTCGACTATGTCTCCCAATGCCTTACTTGTAATTAAATTAAGATAGAACATCAAAGACCCAGTGGTTTGTTACAAGGTCTTCTGATTCCTGAATGGAAATGGGAATATGTAACCATGGATTTTGTTACAAGATTGCCCAGAACATGTTCTGGTCAAAATGCTATCTGAGTCATCATGGACAGACTGACAAAGACTACCCATTTTCTACCCATCAGAACCACTAACTCCACCAGCAAGTTAGCCCATCTATATGTTGATGGGATTGTCCAATTTTATGGTGTTCCATCATCCATTGTGTCCAACTGTGATCCCTAATTTACTTCCCACTTTTAGGATAGCTTCTAAGAAGTTCTGGGGTCTGGGTTATATTTCAGTACCACTTATCATCCCCAAATGAATGGTCAGTCAGAACGTACGATCCAGCATCGGAAGACATGTTGGGTGCTTGTGCCCTCGACTTTGGTGATAACTAGTATGAGTATCTTTCCCTTTTTGAATTTGCTCATAATAACAGTTATCATTATAGTATCGGCATGGCCTCATATGAAGCACTGTATGAAAGGCCTTGTCGTTCTTTTACTTATTGGAGTGAAGTTGGAAACCAGCACCATTTAGAATTAGACTTCGTTCAGGAGACCATTGAGAAGGTCGCCATCATCCGCAATAACTTGGCCATTGCCTAGAACCATTGAAGAGTTACACTGACAATCATAGGCGACCCTTGGAGTTTACCGTGAGAGATTAGGTCTTCCTCAAGGTTTTCCCCTATAAGGGAAAGATGCAATTTAGGAAGAGAGGGAAGTTGAGCCCTCGTTATGTGGGACCTTTTCAAATCATCGAGCGCATTGGACCCATGGCATATTACCTCGCTCTATCTTGAGAATTTATGGGACTACGTGACATCTTTCACGTCTCGATACTAAAGAGTTACCTCCCTTATCCTTATCATATTATTCCTCGTAATGAGGTGCAGGTATAAGCTGACATGACTTATGAGGAGGTTCCTGTGGAGATTCTTAGGTGGACAGATAAGGTCTTGCGTAACAAGACTATTCCCATGGTGAAGGTGCGATGGTACCATCAAACCCCGAAGGAAGCCACATGGGAGTTGGAGAGCGACATGATGGAGAAGTATCTAGACCTATTTGAGATAGATTTGGGGACTAAATTTTTTTAAGGTGGGGGGGGGGGGGGGGGGATGTAACGCCCCACCCATTGTTGTGCTTAATTAATTTGAAAAACCTTAATTGTTTGGGCCTTTGGCCGCATTAAACCCATTTAAATTACACCACATAATATTTATCGTAATTTATAAATCTAGTTAATTTTTACTAATTTTGGTATTTATTTAATTTTAATTTTTATTATTTAATTTTGCGTTTAACTTATTTAAATGAATTTTAAAAAATTGGGAAAAATCAGAAAAATTGTGAAATAGAAAGAAATCCTATGGGAAAAATCCTGCAGGGAAGCAGAGCTACCCACGCATATGCGTGCCAAGCAGCTACAGGACGTGCGCACAATGTGCACATCCCTTCTGCACAGACGCGCACACGAGATGTTCACACAGCACACACATCCCGTCCGTGCGCATGGTGCAGTGACAAGTCCTGCGAGCTTCTTGTCGAGCGCAGGCATGCCGTCCACGCGTCACCTCGCCCGTGGATAGGGGTCGCACACTGTGCATGTGCCATCCACTCCTGGGGTTTGCGTGCACAACACCTAGCGCGCCTAGGCCCTTCGCGCATGCAAGCTAGCCCCTGTGCGCAGGGCAGTAGGCCTGTGTGTCTGCAGCCCGCCAGCCAGGGCACTACCACCTCGGGAAGTGCACTACTAGCGCATCGGGCAGCGCACTACCGCTGCCGGTGGAGGAGGCCCTCCTCCTTTATTTTTTGTGCTGAACATCTTTTTCTCCTGTCTCTTCACCAAATTTTGCCACTTTGTGCAAATTTGACTTTTCAAAAATTTTATAAATAGGTCTTCCAACCCCATTCTTCCCCACACTTCCATTCTTCCATTTTCTAAACTAAGAGAGAGAAGGAGAGAGAGAGAGAGTAATCTAGTTAGAGAAGGAGAAAAATAAAAAAGGAACGGTGAAGGAGAAAACGTCAAGATTTTGGTAAGAAATTTAGTATTTCTTTCGATGTCTTAAGGGATATTTTTAGATAAAATAAACTTATTAAGTATGATGATTCTTATTTTGTCTACGTGTATGCCTTTATGTTTATAGTTTAGATAAGTTGAATTGTTCTTTTTTTCAAGCATACTATGTGAATTATAGATACTTGATGATTTGCATGTAATAAAATATAACATTAAGTCGGTATTATTGCCTGGGAAAAATAAAGAATAAAAAGAAGAAAAGAGAAAAGTAGAATGAAACATGAATGGTCTGAAATACATATCTGTATTAAATTGCATATTGCATCAAGTGTCTCGTTAGGCTTTTTATCTTTGAGGGGTGTTTGTTTCCCTAGCCCTTCAGGGTATCTTTTTCCCACCTCCCCAATCTTGTCTGGAAAGACATAAGAGGACCAGTCCTAGTGGATGACGGCGTACCCTCTGATGAGAGTGGTAATGCGAATATTTGTTAGGGGTCACCCTTGACTAAGTACTATCGTGATGTAGATATTTGATAGGGCCACTATGGCTGATATGGCCGTGGTGTAGATCGTACAATGGTTTGGCCAGTCGAAAATGGGTTTGAACAAATTTTCATATCTGTATCTAATATGGTTATTCTATTTGGGTAGTTGGAAATCTGTATCTACCGTCAAACTTGAAAATATTCCAAAGACTGCTTTTAGAACATGATATCGCCATTATGAGTTCTTAGTCTTACCTTTTAGGTTGACAAATGCCCTGATGGTATTTATGGATATGATGAATCAGATATTTGAGTCCTGGCTAGATTAGTTCGTTATTGTATTTATTGATGATATACTGATTTATTCAAAGAGTCGAGAAGAACATGCAGAATACTTGAGAAATGTTTTGAAAACCCATAGGAAAGAGAAATTATATGCAAAATGTAGTAAATGTTCATTCTGACTCAAATAGATTGCCTTTTTAGGTCACGTGGTTTCCAAGGATGGAGTATTTGTGCACTCAGCAAAAATTAAGCCTATTATGTGATTGGAACATTCCATTACTGTGAAAGGTGTTCGTAAATTTTTGGGTATGGCTAGGTACTATCGCTGATTCGTGAAGGAATTTTCTAAGATTGCAACCCCCTTACTTGGCTAACTAGGAAAGATACTAAGTTTGAATGGACTACAGACTGTGATAATAGTTTTAAAAAACTTAAAATTTGACTTGTGACAGCTCCAGTTTTAGCTCTACCAAGTGGATCAGGAGGTTATACAGTATACACTGACATATTAGGTCAGGGTTTAGGATGTGTTTTAATGCAACATCGTAGAGCGATCGCATATAGGTCAAGACAATTGAAGAACCATGATTGAAATTACCCAACTCATGACTTGGAATTAGCTGCAATTATATATGCTCTTAAGATCTAGTGTCATTATTTGTATAGAGAGACGTTTAAGATTTATACTGACCACAAGAATCTTAAATATCTTTTCATGCATAGGGAACTAAACATGCGCCAACATAGATGGATGGATCTTTTTCAGGACTACGATTGCAAGATATCATACCATCTAGGAAAAAGAAATGTGGTGGCTGATGCATTGAGTCGCAGGACTTCAAGTACGATAGCAAAACTAATAGCTTCTAAATGGAAATGTAACACCCCATCCATCGTTGTGCTTAATTGATTTGGAAAACCCTATTTATTCGGGTCATTCACCACATTGAATTTATTTAATTTTCTCTGCATGATATTTATCGTAATTGGTAAAAAATTTAGTTGATATTTAATTATTTTGTTTTTATTTAATTTTAATTTTATTATTTAATTATTTTTTTGCATTTAACTTATTTAAATTATTTTTAGAAAATTGAGAGAAATCGAAAAAATGCCAAAACGGGAAGAAATCCTATGGGGAAGCAGAATTGCACGCGTGGATGCTTGGTATTGTGCGCGTGCACACGTGTGTATAGTAGATGCGGGACGAGCGCACAGTGCACATGTTCCATTTTCGCGCACACACGCAGGGGATGTGTACATAGTGTGCACATCCCATCCGCGTGCACGGCGCGGGGACAAGTTCTACGTGTGTTTTGTCACGCGTAGGTGGGCCATCTGCGCGTCATCTCACATGTAGACAAGCACCACACACTGTGTGCGCAACGTCCGCGTAGTAGGCTTGTGCTAATAGGCCCTGCGCGCGCAGCAGGAGACACTGTCGCCTCGGGTGGTGCGCTGCAGTCGGCAGTGGAGGAGACCCTCCACCCTCTTTTTTATATTGAACATCTTTTTATCCTCTCTTCACTAGATTTTGTCACTTGGCACGAATTCGACAGTTCTAAAATTCTATAAATTGATTCTTCCCCTTCCATTCCTCCCCACATTTTCATTTTTCCATTTTCTAAGATTTAGAGAGAGAGAGAGAGATAGTAGTCTAGTGAAAGAAGGAGGGAAAGAAAGAAGAACGGTGAAGGAGAAAACATCAAGGTTTCAGTAAGGAATCTAGTATTTCTTTCGATATCTTAAGGAGTGTTTTTAGATAAACTAATACCATTAAATATGATGATTGGGATTTTGCGTATTTTGTATGCCTTTGTATTCACGGTTTAAATAAGTCAAATTTTTCATGTTTTGAAGCATGCTATGTGAATTGCAGACACTTTATGAATTGCATGTAATAAATATAATATGGAATTGGTAAAACTAAAAAGTACAAAAAGAAAAAGAAAAGAGAAATGTTGAATGAAGCATGATTGGTCTGAAGTATATCTGTATTGACATGTATATTGCATCAAGTATCTCGTTAGGCTTTTTATCTATGAGGGGTATCTGTTTTCCTTGCCCTTCGAGGTATTTGTTTCCCCCTCCCCTATCTGGTCTGGAAAAAACGTAAAAGGACTGCTTTTAGTGGATGATGGCGTACTCTTTGACGAGAGTGGTCACCCGTGGCTAAGTAATGTCGTGACTATAAATATCTATTAGGGCCACTATTTTTGGTATCACCGTGGCCGTACATCTTGCCATGGTTTAGCTGGCTAGAAATGGGCATGTGCAAATTATCGTATTTGTATCTGATCTAGTCATTCCACTTGTATAGTTTGAAATCTGTATCTGCCTTTAAAGATGGAGGTAGTAACAACTTCGCGAAGCATGACATAAAAGTCTGAGCATTTCACGATCTATTTGATTTTTTCTATTATCTGACATGATGTATGTTTGATTTATTCATATTAATGTACTGTGTTCTTAATAAATAAATTATTTTTATAATGTAAAATCAGTCTACGAAAAGGCCAAATGGTATGCTTGTAAGTTAAAATAATTCACCTTTAAAATCTTACTTTGTTAATTTAATACTATTTTCCTTACTGAGCATATGGAACTCACTCTTTCAATCCCCTTCCCACTCATATAAGGAAAAAAATGAGGAACCACAGGCTGACATACCCTTAAAAGTCTATGAGAATCCTGTGGATCCATAAAATTAAGTGCATGATTGTTTCCACACTCTGATGAGTCCAATAGCAAAGTGAAATAAGTGGTCTTCTTTTATGTTTTATTTTTTTTGTATTTTGTAGCCACTTCAGGGCTCAGTTATATGTATGTAATTGGAATTCATATATATTTGTAAGGGATTTGTAATAAGTTTGTTCCGCTACATAAATTTTATCATGCACTCATTATTCTGAATTTGTATCAAATACCCATTTGCCTTAATTAGCATTTGGGATGCCACAGATGGTATTAGAGCAGAATAATTGCGGATCAAATTCCTTACATTGAGGCTTTAAGTAGAAAAAGCCCTTAGAGTACCTAAGAAAAATAAGTCCTCTTTTTAAAATTTGACCACCAACTTGTGTCTTCTTTTCTTTTATAGGAATGACACGAGGAAGACCATCTGTAGAGTGTACTGACCGACCTGAAGGCCCAGATCATCCAACCAAGGCTGAATTTACTGAACTCTTCTAAGCTATCCAAGGGTTAACTGCAACCATAGGACAAAATCAAGCCAACCCTTGTCCCCCTCCTGTCCCCAAATTCTAAGACACCAAAAGATCCATTTCGTATAACATAATAGAGTTTAAGAAACTTAAACCCCCACACTTTGAAGGTGGCTGTAATCCTTTAGTAGCTGAAGCTTAGATCCTTTAGATAGAGAAGCTCTTCTTTATTCTAGACCTGACCGAGGAATAGAAAGTTCCCCTTATAGCCTTCATGCTAAACGGCGAAGCAGAATACTATTGGCCACTTAAAAAAGAAGTCTTGCCTACTATATCCACCTAGGAAGTTTTCATGGATGCATTATTTGATAACTTTTTCTCTGCCTATGTCTGGGAAAAGAAAGAGGAGGAATTTTAGGATCCCCATTAAGGGAGTATGACAGTTCCCCAGTATGCAGCCCATTTTGTTCAACTATCTAGGTTTACCCTCTAATGGTCACCCCTGAAAGCCAAAACATTAGGAAGTTTCTCAAGGGCCTTCGCACCGACATCTATGACTGAGTCGCGCTGTTGAGGCCCAGATCGTATGCAGAGGTGCTTAAACATGATTAGTTGGCTGAAGATCTCATCTCGGCCAAGCACCAACGCATTGCCCCAGTTTGTACCCAACAACAACCCCAATGTCTCAGAAGGACATTGTTTGACCAAGTAGGTAGCAAACTTGATAAATGAACTAAAGTTGCCCTTCTCCCTACTTTGCCTCCGCCTACAGTTCAACCTGCTTGATCTAACCAACCCTGTTAACATTGTGGTCACTTATATGGTGACCTGCCCTATTAGCATATCAATAACGCCTGTTATCAGTGCGGAAGCACCCAACACCTTATAAAGGACTACCCCAAGCAACCAAAGGATGTAGCCCAACCTATATCACAAGGTTGCGTGTACCACTTGGATGAACTTGGTGCCCTTCCTACTCATGTCCTGATCCGGGGTATGTTTTCTATTCATGATACTTCTGCCAAGGCTTTGATTGATATATGTGCAACTCACTCTTTTATTTTCTGTATATTTGTGTGTAATCTTGATTTTAGACTAGAACCTTTAGCAAAAACATTAACGTTAGAAACTCCCTCTAGGGGACTGCTAGAGGCTCATTGTGTATATAAAGATTGTAGAATAAAAGCTTCAGGAATAGAGATATTTGTAAATCTGATAATTTTAGATTTTATAGGATTTGATGTGATATTATGAATGGATTGGTTGAAAAAGTGTAGAGCTATAATCAATTGTGAAAGTAAAATTGTAACTTTACGATCTCCAAAAAAGGAATAAAATTGTGTTATTATTTTCCTTACCAATGAATGAATAAGACTATGGGTGTTGATCTTGCTGTGTGTACCATAACAATTGTTTGCAACTTCCTAGATGTCTTTCTGATCAAACTCCTGGTTTACCTCCTCTGCGAGAAGTAGAGTTCTTAATTGAATTATTGACCGAAACCTAGCCAATCTCGAAGCCTGTCTATCATATGAGTCGTGCTAAGCTAACAGAGCTGGAGCATCAACTTTCTGACCTTATTACCTGGAAGTTTATTCACCCTAGCCATTCTCCTTGGGGCACTATGGTGTTGTTCGTGAAGAAAAAGAATGTTCCCTCAGAGTCTACATGGACTATCGAGAACTTAATTAAGTGACCGTTAAAAGTAAGTACCCCTTACCTTAAATCAGTGACCACTTCAATTAACTGCAAGGAGCCATGGTCTTCTCTAAGATCGATCTTAAGAAAAGATACCACCAGTTAAGAGTCAAAGACGAAGATATTTTAAAAACTGCCTTTTGATGCAGGAATGATTTGTATAAGTTCAGGATAATGCTGTTGGAATTAATCAATGCCCTTGCAGCTTTCATGCACCTAATGAATAGAGTTTTTCAGTAGGCACTAGATCAATACGTCATTATTTTTATTGATGACCTCCTAATGTATTCCAAGAGCTGTGAAGAACATGCAGTGCACTTGACTAAAGTGTTAGAGACTCTTCGCCAGAAATTACTACATGCTAAATTGAGCAAATGCTCTTTCTGGTTGGAATTTGGTTCTTGTAACTCCTAAGAAAAATATATTTAAAATTGATTGTAATGTTGTATATTATTATTGCAAGCTTTTTTATTCCATGAAAGCATTAAGACAGGCTCGAATATTTGTTTATGAGCCTCCAAAAATATTGATCATCTGTTGATTTAAATTTAACAAATAATTATCTATTTATTATTTTTTTAACGAACTATGATAAATAAATCAAATACACTTAGTTTAAGCATATTAGATTGAATTAATAATGAGATATATTACTTCAATATTAGTCTTCCGATCAAAAGAAATAATTTTTTAAAAAAGTAATAAGATGTTATATAACAGAGATAGTTTTTAGTTATAGATAATATTTTATAGTCAGTTCAATAGAATTTTGATAAAATTTCTTTTGCTTGTTTTACCATTTATATAAGATACACTAAATTTTTAGGCTGAGACAATCTTTGATCATGCACCATTCTTTGGTGGTAACTTACTACCAATCTATTTAACAATTTTATCTTTTATATCTCAAAATATTTAATAATCCCATTTTTCTAGGACCCAAGAATTTTTGAGTATTAGGAAAAACATCCAATTCTTTACTATTTTTTAGGAAATAATATCTGCATATATTTAAAAGAAAGCCAATAGCATATCACTATTTTCTACTAAATCAGATTCTTTATTTTATTTAGGAATTTTAGTAAAATTTTCTTAAATTATAAGATTATGAAAATTTCATCTTATATATATTTATATACGTCCATTTATACATAATGTGAAGAAAATTTTGATGCTAAAAATAAGCTTTAGGGCTAAAAATTTAGGTAAAAATGAAGAGACAACATAATTTGAGGGGACAAAATGTTGACTGTGAGCTAAGAGGAAGAGAGAACAAATTAATTACTTGAATAGAAAAGTGTCCAAGGAGGATGAATTTTTAATTTTGAAACTTTAATAGACCATATGGTGGAATAATTTTTTTATATATAATTATCTTTTAAAATTTTGTACGAGGTCAGTAATAAGTTAAAGCTAACTCAAAAAATTTGCAAATGTATCACATTAATTAAACTTACAAGATTAGTAATAAGTTAAGTTAATATTACCAAGTAAATTTTGTACGAGTATTCAATCATTTTAAAGGCTCACAAGGTGTTAAATATGTGACCATGTAAACCTTTAGTTTACAGTTCAAAATGTTATCATTATCGATTTATATTTTTTATATTACACTATGTAGGATATTAAAAGGCATTTTATAATTTTCATTAACAATTAAATTATGTTTCTAATATTAAATTTTAACCTCTTTTTATATATTGGTATATATTATTTAAACTAAGATATTGCATTAAAATAATGACATTATTGTAAAGTATTGTAAATTTTTCAAAAGAAACAAACAAATGTATCACATTAATTAATAAAAATAATGCAGTCAATGAAAAGAAACAAAGAGAATTTACGGATGAAATAAAAATTTAGCATGTTGATCAGCATTCATACTTAACAAAAAAAAGTGTTAATGATCACAATTTTCATGAAGCCAAGTCATTTTTGTATTAGAAAAAATATTTAAATGTTTAATAAACTATTGATTCTTAGAAAATAACAAATGCATTTGAAAATAAAAAAAATAAAGTTGCTTATCACAAATTTCTATCTAATCAGAATTTTAATATCTTGTAAGGATTTTAATGAAGTTCTTGTATATAATAGTATTATATCAAAATGAAAAAAATATATTCAACTTTATCACACATTTTTTATACCATATGTGTGCACATTAAATATGATGCATTTGTACCTTTAAATTTAAAAAATTAGATAATTTTTGTTACATATTTTTTATTCTTAAATCACTAATTTTAAATAAAAAATTATTAAGTGATTGTGATCCTCTAAGTTTTATTTTTATAATTTTTTAACAAAAACTTATGGTGTCATACTTGTGTGATCGATAAATTTATTTATATTCTAAAGCACTTAACACTTAATTATCTAATTTTACTAAGGTAATAACTATACATACATATTTATATACAATATGGTAAAGAAATATGAACAGGGTAGACTTGGTTAATTGTTATTATTAAATTAGTTTTATAAAGATAAAAATTACGAAATTAAAAAATAGTTAGTAGAAAATATTCAAGGCTATTTCCATCTATCTCATTTTCCTTCCTTCACTTTTCCTTTTGAGCTGTTCCAATAGAACTCACCATCTTCACCTAGAATTCTGAATTTTCATAAAACTAATCTTCTAAAAATTGAAAAAAAATATTGTAAAACTATCTAAATTTTTAACATTATCTCAACAAAACTATTTCTTGCTTTTCAAGATAAATAGTTAATAAGTTCTTCCGCACAAAGATTAAATTCAAAAGTAATTTTATTTGAAATGACTCATTTTGTACTATAATGGCAGTCATAGAACTAATAAAATCAATGTTCACAAGAATTTTATATAAATTAAGTAAAATATCTAATAAGTATAATAATATCAAGTCCTAAATAGTCAAGGATTCTTTATTTAAGAAATAACGTTTTAAATAGCCACAATTCTTTATTTACTTTAAATAGTTTATAATTCTTTATTTAAGTTCAAAGATTTTGTAAGTCATAGTATAAAATAAGAATTACAATTTTCACAGCCTGCACAAAATAATCAACCCTACACATTTATCCCTTCATTGATGCAAAGAATAAGTATCGTGAAAAGTTGATTATCCTCTCTATGTATTTTACATTGTTATTGTTACCAACTTGTGATTTTACATTATAGTATACTTTGATTAGGATCTTAAAGGATATTTTAAATTTTTTATTAACAATTAGATTAAGTTTGTAAGGTTAATTACTAATCAATCTTTATATATTGGTATATAAATACATGATTTAAAGTAAAAATATTACATTAAAATAATAAATCATATTATTGTAAAGTACAATCAATGTTTTTGTGTAACATCTCAATAAAATTGCCTTTTTTAACTTTTTAAAAGATAAATAACGAAATAAGTTCTTTAGCACATAGATTAAAATTCAAAAGTTAATTTTAATACAGTTGATGACCATAAAATTAATTAAATCAATGTTTTTAATTATTTTATATATATTAAGTAAGACATCACATAAATATAATAAAATCACATCTCAAATAATGATAGATTATTCATATAAGTTAAAGACTTCAAAAAATGAAACCACTTTCCAAATAATCATAGATTCTTTATTTAAGTTCAAATATTTTATAAGTTATAGTATAATAAAATCAATATTTTCCACGGCCTATATAAAATACTCAGTCATATGTCATTTATCCTCCCATTACAATTCAATTATTCTTCACTTAAACTTAGTCTTCTTGACTGGTGCAACAAAGAAGTATAGCGAAAATTTGGTTTTCCAAAGCCTACATAACCTCTCAAGTTATTTATTATAGATTAAACTCAAGGGTACGCACTTAACCTTCATTCAGTTGAAGAAAGAAAAAAATAAGTTTCTTTCCATTCTTTTTAATATTCAGGCATTAATATAAAATCCAAATGTTCGATGGTAATATTTTCTACAGTCTAAATCTCAGGCCATAATGTTTGAAGGAGGAAGCTTTTGAGAAGATCTGTGCCAACAAAATCTTACGAGATCCAAGACCATGTTGCACTTGTTCCCACTCGGTAAGGCTTCACTTGTGCCATCCATACAAAAATCATTTTCCATTAATTTTATTGTAAATGTATTTTTCTTGGATGATTTTCTTTATGATAAATTATCTAACTATATCGATTAAATTAAAATTATTACTACAGCTAAATGGCTTCAATTTCATTCACTAGAAGAACGAACTTGATAGGTTTGTTCCTGATCCATACAAGATTAAGTTTAACAAGATATCAGGTTACAAGTTTGAGGAGCACGAAATAAAGCTAGTGAAGTTTTTTATGAGGAAAACAATCAACTTGGGAATTTGGTTCTTGTAACTCCCAAAAAAAAATGCTCTTAAAATTGATTGTAACATTGCATATTATTATTGCAAGCTTTCTCTATTCCTCACGAGCATCGAAACAAGATCGAATATCTATTTATGAGCCTTCCAACAATACTGATAATCTATTGATTTAAATTTTATATATAATTGTCCACTTACTATTTTTTTAACAAAGTATAAGAAATGAATTCAATACGCTTAGTTTAAGCATAGTAGATTGAATTACAAACGAATAATATTATTCTTCCCATGAAAAGAAAGATTTTGTTTTAAAGAGTGATAAGATATTATATAACAGAGATAGTTTTTCATTATAGCTAAGACTTTATAGTCACTTCAATAAAACTTTGAGAAAATTTATTTTGCTTGTTTTACCATTTATATAGGATATACTAATTTTTAAGGCTGAGATGATCTTTAATGATATACTATTCTTTGGTGGTAGCTTACTACCAATTTATTTAATAATTTTATCTTTTATCTCTCAAAAAAATTAATAATCTCATTTTTCTAGAACACAAGAATTTTGATTATTAGGAAAAAGATCGAATTCTTTAATAAACCATTATTTTTCGTGAAATAATATTCGCATATATTTTTAAAAAAGTCAATAACATAATACTAATTTCTACTAAATCAGAATCTTTATTTCATTTAGGGATTTTAGTAAAAGTTGCTTAAATAATAGGATTATGTTAAATCAAAAAATAAATTCAATGATACCTCACACCTCTTTTAAATATGTTTTATATGTACATATTTTACAAATATAAATATGCCTACTTAAATAATATGTAGCATTATTGTTAGAGAATTTTTTAGATAGAAAAAGAATATACATATATGTACATATGCAACCAAAATAATGATAAAGATGTACATCTCATAAAGCTAATCAGGATACCTCCACCTTTTATTAGTCAACGCATCATGATAGAGCCTATAATCCCTAGTAATGCAGAGGCAGAAAAGTATTTCGTTTTTATAGCTTGTGCAGGTAATGAATTCGCTCTGGTAGAACTGTTGTTTTCCACTCATGAGCCTTGATATCTTTTTTAGCTTTACAGCAAGCTTACAGTATTTGATTTTGTACTTCTATACAAATAAAAAATCTTATAGGTATTCCTTCTGCCCATAAAAGTAATGGGACAAATAAAAAATTGAATGATTTTTTACTTCTATACAAATAAGAGATCTTGTACATATTCCTTCTGCCAATAAAAGTCGTGTAACAAATGATAGATCCTCAAATAAGTAAACTATGTCATAAATTTATATAAGTAATCAGTATCTTAATACCAATTTATTTTATCATAAGACCTAACATTTTCGAATAGTACACATTATTGCTAATTGCATCTCTATGCCACCAATTCCATGTACATAATATTAATTGATAATTCTATCTTTTATTCATATATATACATTCATTTATACATATCGTGAGAAAATATTGAGGTTAAAAATTAGTTTCAAAGCTAAAAATTAAGGTGAAAATTAAGAGACAACATAATGTGAGGAAAAAAAAAGTTGACTGTGAGCTAAGAGGAAGAGAGAACAAATTGATTACTTGAATAGAAAAGCTTCCAAAGAGGATGAATTTTTTATTTTTAAGCTCTAATAGACCATGTGGAGGAATTCTCATAAAACTCATCTTCTAAAAATTAAAAAAAATTAGGGTAAAATTTTATAAATTTGATAGTACCTAAAAATTACATCATTATCACCTGCTTTTGGGTTGTTGAACTTGATGTACGTTATCTAATCTGACTTATTTTCTATATTTTGTTGTATTATAGGATATAAGGATGAATCGAGGAAAAACATCATGAAAAAGGAAGAATGCATGAAAAGAGTCAGTAGGCCCTTCTAGCTCTCAAGGTCATTGACAAGTTAAATCCTGTGGACATTTCCAGGACTGCTTAGCAACAAAGAACCAACTAACGAATGTTTCTTAGTTGGTTTGGTAATAAGGAAGGATTGGTTGTCTGAACGTTTTCGACAATTGTAACTGATTTGCCATATTTTGTGTAAAACAAACCCTTACATCTATGATCAATTACATTACTGGAGCTAGCTATTTTGTCAACTAGGAATTCTTCTTATAATTGTTTTAATTTCTAATTTTCAACCAAGACTTTGTTTAATATTATTTTGCTCGCTATTTTTTCTATATTTTGCGTATTTGATTTTACCAAACTCCCCTTTGTTTGCTTTTTACTCGTTGGTCAAGAAAGAAAATTATTTTTCAATTCCCTATGGACTCGACCCTTCTTATCACTACTATAATATTGTTTTATTAGTTAATTAAGAATTTATTTTTGGTAGATTCGACACTCGTCAAAATTTTTAACATTATCTCAATAAAATTGTTTCTTATTTTTCGAAGTAGATAGCTAACAAGTTCTTCCGTACAAAGATTAAATTAAAAAGTCAATTTTATGTGAAGTGACTCATTTTGTACTATAATGGCAGCCATAGAACTAATAAAATCAAAGTTCATAAGAATTTTATATAAATAAAGTAAAATATCTAATAAGTACAATAAAATCAATTCCCAAATAGCCATGGATTCTTTATTTAAGAAATAACATTTTATATAGCTACAATTGTTTATTTACTTTAAACAGTTTATGATTCTTTATTTCAATTCAAAGATTTTATAAATTATAATCTAAAATAAGACTTACGTTCTTCACAACCTTCACTAAATAATCAATCCTACATAATTATTCTCTTCTCACATTGTAATTATTCTTTAATATTTAGTTACTTGAAGTTTTCCTACACCGTTCTTCTTTTTTTCTCTTTCCCTCTCTAGATCACTTTCTCTCTCTAAACTCTTGGAAGATGGAAGAGTGGAATGGAAGTGATGAGGAAATGGAGGAAAATGTCCCTATTTATAGAAAATAGCAATAATCCGATTTGCATTAATTTACAAAATTCAGTGAAGAGAGAGAGAGAGTTAAGTAGAAGATGATTGATTTGACGTGACATAATGACAACATGGAAAACAGAGAAAAAATTCCTTAACCAGCGGTGGTACACTGCCCAAGGCAGTGCATGGCGCCCAAGGGGTCGGCTGCGCACTGCCCGAGGTAGTAATGCACCTTAAGAGGCCAGCCACGTGCTGCAAATGCTGGCCTACCCTGCCACACACATGAGCTAGCCTGTGTATGCGCAAGGCCTGTAACGCGTAGCCCCCAGGCGCACAAGCCTATCCACTTAGGCCTACTGTGCTGATGACGCATGCACAATGCGTAGCGCCAAGCTCTGTTCATGTGCGATGTGATGTTAGCGGACTGGCCTACCTGCGTATGACAAGGCGCATGCGTAGGACAGGCCCCGCGACCCATGCGGATGGGATGTGCGCACAGTGGGCACATTTTGTGCCTATTCGCGCATGCACGCAAGCACACAGTGCGTGATGCCAGCATGGGCGAACCTCTCCCGCAGGATTTTTCCCATTTTTTTTCATCTTCTCCTGAAAAATTATTTTCAATAAAAATAAAATAATAATAATGCATAAAATAAATCAAGATAATAATAAAATAAAAATAATTATAACAGATAAAATAAAATAAAGTTCAAAATAAAAATAAAATCACAAAATCAGTATAAAATTAAAATCACAAATTACGATGTAAAGCTACGAAAAAAAATTCAAATGAGTTCAGGTGACCTTAAGACCCAAATAGATAGGGATTTTCCAAATATAAATTTAGTGTGGTGGTGAGCAGAGTGTTACACCCCCCAACCTTAAAAAATTTTATCCTCCAAATTTGTTTCGAATAGGTCTGGGAACTTTACTCTCATCTTGTTTTCCAACTCCCACGTAGCCTCTTCCGAAGTATGGTGCTACCATTTCACCTTCACCTTAGGGATTGTCGTATTATATAAAACTTTGTCGATCCAATCAAGAATTTTCCATGGGAAGTTCCTCGTAAGTCATATCGGCTTCTACTTGTATCTCATCATAAGGAATGATATGAGAAGGGTCAGGGTGGTATCTTTTGAGCATAGAGATGTGGAAAGCATCATGTAGACTTGAAAACTCTCGAGACAAGGTAAGGCGGTACGCTACGGGTTCAATATACTCCACGATTTGAAAAGGTTATATAACAGGGGCTCAACTTTTCTCTTTACTTGAACAACATTTTTTCCTTGTAGGGAAAAATCTTAAGGAAAACTTGATCTCCAACAGTGAATTCCAGGGGTCTTCTGCAATTATTAGCATAACTCTTCTGTCGAATCTAGGGGTAGCCAAGTTCCTACGAATGATCGCAACCTTCTCAATACTCTCATGGATGAAGTCTGGTCGCAAATGACACTAGTTTTTTGACTTCACTCCAACAAGTGGGAGAACGGCAAGGCCTACCGTACAGGGCTTCATGCAGAGCCATACCGATGCTGGAATGATAACTGTTATCATAAGCAAATTTGCACAGGGGAAGATACCCATGCCAGTTATCGCCAAAGTCAAGGATGCAAGTGCACAACGTCTTCTAGTGTCTAGATAGTGCGTTTAGACTGACCATCAGTTTATGGATGATAAGTTGTACTAAAGTACAATCTAAACCCAAATACTTCTTAAAAAATGTCCCAAAAGGGGGAGGTGAATCGAGGGTCTCTATCGGATACAATAGATGAGGGAACACCACGGAGTGAAATAATCTCATCAAAGTAGAGGCAAGCTAATTTGTTAATGGAGTCAGTGGTCTTGATGGGCAAGAAATGAGCAGTCTTTGTTAGCCTGTCAACGATGGGCCAAATAGCATTATGACCACAACAGGTCCTGGGTAGTCCGGTGAAAAAATCTATGGTTACATGCTCCCACTTCCATTTTGGAATCAAAGTGATGAAGAAATGGAAGAAAGGGTCCTTATTTATAGAAAATAGGGATCGTCAGATTTGTGCCAAGTGACAAAATCTAGTGAAGAGAGAGTTGAGTGAAAGATGATCGATTTGATGCAACACAATGGCAACACAAAAAATGGAGGAAAAATTCCTCTAGCGATGGCAGCACACTACCCAAGGCACCCCAAGATGCCCAAGGGGATGGTAGCGCACTGCCCAAGGCGGTAGTGCACCTCACAAGGCTGGTCACGCGTTGCAGGCCTAGCCTAAAGGCGCCGGCCTACCCTACCGTGCGTGTAACACTCCAAATCTCGATATGCAGCGCAATTCCTACTCATGTCATTTTTACACAAAATATGCATATGCGTAGCTAAAAAATTTAAAATACAACCTAACATCTCATGTGATATATACAGTAGTTATATATACAGAACATGAGGTCAAAATTTAGAGTTTAACAAAACAAAATGAAAATTTCTAAAATATGAACAAATATACATGAACAGGAACCTTTTTACAAGTTTTACTCGTCCCATAACGGTTTTGGCTCTTCTTTCTTCTCTGAAAAACCTAGATAAGATCTCATGTAAAAACACACAATATGAGACAAGTGCAGTAATAATGTTTTCAATACAAAATTTATTTGTAATTTCTATCATTTTCTAAACCAAAATTTGCTTATTCAATATAATTGGTTCGGACATTCTAGTTTCACATGTTTCTGATCGAATTTCTTAATTTTACTCAAATATCATTTATAACCTCGAAGTATAACTGCATACTCTCGAAAGAACATATATACACTTGAATATCATTCTTAAACTCGAAGTATAACCTTATACACTCAAAAGATTATATATACACTCAAAAGGTCATCTATAAGCTTTTATCGTGTGATGCCGTTTATGTCTTCATCGAGGAGAGGCAAAATAGATTCCCCCATCGCATGAATAGTACACACACAAAAACTCACAATGGCTACAGTAGTTACGTTTGCTAGGTGATCTATACTCATAAAAATCTATCCATATTTGAACTAGGTTTCAAACTCTATCCATGTGCAGGTTCACCATGCCCGCTGAACTTCAGCCACACACAACACTCTCCTCCTCGATTCAGACTAAACGAGAAGGTATCCAGAGTCCATACCCTATTAACTCACATCCTCTCATTTCCAAATTCTTATTTATTTCCCTCTTATTCTATTTTTCTCTTAAATTTTATTTAAATTAATCATTTCATAATAATAATTATTTCCTTTCTATTTTTATTCATTTTCTTACATTATTTTATTTTCTTTGTCTCAACCTTTTGTTTAATCCTTTTGCTTAATTGTTGATTATTTTTAAATTTTATTTTACTTTTTATCACCAGTTCAAGTATTCCTTAGTCCTTGATTTTTTTCTAGTTTCCATCTCATAGATTCCTAACATATATTTGTATGTATAGTATGGTAAACAAATGTGAATATGGTAGACTTGGTTAACTGTTATCATTAAACTGGTTTTCTAAAGACAAAAATGGTGAAATTAAAAAATAGTTAGTAAAAAATATTCAAAGCTATTCTATTTATCTTATTTTCCTTCCTTCACTTTTCCTTTTGAGTTTTATAGTTCTAATAGTGCTCACCATCTTCTAGAAATTGAAAAAACATTGTAAAATTAAATAAATTGTTAGAGAATTTTTTAGATTAAGAAGACTAGAAAGTTGAGTTTTTGTTACTTATAATTTTAAAATATATGTTGTACAAAAAAATAATCTATTGATTTTAATTTATGTGATGTGATTTAACAATCTTAATATGTATTATGCAAGACAAGTAAAGGAACAAATATTCAAGAAATTCGAGTAGTCAGGAAATTCCTAGATGTCTTCCCTGAAAACCTACCAAGATTACCTATAGATCGAGAAGTGGAATTCACCATTGATCTTCAACCAGGTACTCAATCGATTTCATTGGCCTCATGTAGGATAAGCTAAATTGCAATGAAGGAGTTGGGGAAGCAGGTTCAAGAACTTTTGGATAAGGGTTTCATCCAGTATATTGTGTCCCTTTGGGGTACTCCAGTCACATTTTAAAGAAGAATGATGGGACATTGAGATTATGCATAGATTATAGGGAGCTAAATAAAGTTACAGTCAAGAATAAGAACTCTCTTCCTAGAATTGGTGATCTCTTTGACCAATTAAAGGGTGCACTAGTCTTTTTAAAGATTGAACTACGTTCGGGATATCATCAAATAAAGATAAAAGCTGAAGAAATTCTGAAGATAGCTTTGTGGCCTAGATACGGGCATTATGAATTTTTTGTCATGCTGTTTGGGTTAACAAATACGCCTACAATCTTCATGGACCTGATGAATAGGCTCTTCAGACAATTTTTAGATCAATTTTTCATACTCTTCATTGATGACATCTTTGTCTACTCTAAGAGCAAGGAGGAACATGTTTCGCATCTGGCTCATGTTTTGCAGGTTCGCAGAGAAAAGAAGTTGTATGTAAAGTTAAGTAAGTATGGTTTTTGACTTAATCAGGTTGCCTTTTTGGAACATGTAATATCAAAAAATGGTGTGTCAGTGGATCCCCGCAACATTGAGACCGTGTTAAATTGAGAACAACCTACTATAGTCAAGGATATTAGAGGATTTTTTGGATTAGCTAGGTATTACTGTAGATTTATGAAGGGTTTCTCCAAGATTGTAGCTCCTCTTACTCGGCTTACAAAGAAGGATGTTAAATTTGAATAAGATAAAGCATGTGAGAGAAGTTTCAAAGAGCTAAAGATACGGTTAACCACTATGCCTATATTGGCTCTACCAAATAGAACTGATGGATATACAATATACAGTGATGCTTCTTATCAGGAATTGGGATGTGTACTAATGCAGCATGGACAAGTCATAACTTATGGGTCAAGACAACTAAAGATACATAAATGAAATTACCCCACTCATGACTTGGAACTTGCTGTGATTGTTTACGCCTTGAAACTCTAGCATCATTATTTGTATGTTGAGACATTCGAGATCTATACTGACAATAAAATTCTGAAATATATTTTTACTCAGAAGGATCTCAACATGCATTAGAGGCAATGGATAGAACTCCTAAAAGATTATGATTGTATCATCCAGGCAAGAGTAATGTAGTAGCTTATGCACTTAGCAGAAAGAATGTAGGTACACTGGCTTGTATGATGGTTTTTGAGTGGAAGATGTTACAAGTTGTACAAGAAATTCAACTTCATGATCAGGTTGAAGATGTTTATTTGGCCAGTTTAAATGTCCAACCTACAATACTTTAATAGATCAGAGATGCCCAGTTGACCAACTACATATTGTTGGCCATTAAGAAGGACAAAGAATAAGGTTTGAAGCAAGAGTTCAGAGTGTCAGATGATGGGTTACTCAGATTTTAAGGACAAGGTGTGTGTTCTCAATAATGATGAACTAAAAAAAGGCATTCTGATTGAGGCTCATTGCTCCAAATTTGTCATGCATTCGTGTGCTACTAAAATATATCAAAATTTGAGACCCCGATTTTGGTGGAATGGCATGAAAAAAAAGACATTGCTGAGTATGTTTCCAAATGCCTTACTTGTTGGTAGGTGAAGGTAAAACAACAACGTCCTAGTGCACCCCTCCAACCTTTGGAAATGGGAACATATCACTATGGACTTGGTGATTGGATTGCCTAGGACCCAGACAAGCCATGATGCTATTTGGGTGATTGTGGATAGGTTAACCAAGTTCTCCCACTTTCTGGCAGTGAAAATGATAGACTCCTTGGATAAGTTAACTAGAACTTATATCCACAAGATTGTAAGACTACAAAGGATTCTTGTTTCAGTGGTGTCTAATAGAGATCCTAGATTTACCTCCAGGTTTTGGACAAGCTTTTAGCAAGCCATGGGCACCCAGCTATCCTGAAGCACCATATTAATTTCCCATATAAATAATAACGTCAATTTAAAACAAAATTAAATTAAAAAAAAAACTCAGGAAAGAAATATGTATAATAAAAAATAAGTATAAAATTTATTTACTATATTCATTAATTTATTTGATTTATGACATCAATTATGTATGAAAGTTTACCCTTCCTTACTCTTTTCATCAGATGGCTTGACACGTGCACATATATATTATATATATTAACATATAATTCATATATATGATGGTGTATGAGCAATCATATGTGGCACCAATAAGTATGAAATTCATTTGTGATCAATGGTTGTGTTTACTCACTAAGTTTTGTCCTGACGGCGATCTTCACGTCCTCCGTCAACAACAGCCGAATAAATGGTTCAACGAAGCTACTGCCCCGTACATATATATAATAACTAAAAATATATTATATGATTATACGAATCATTAATTTATTATTATGATATTCAGTGCAATTAGTATCATGATATATGTATATAAATTATTTATACACATATATATATTGATAAATTGAGAAGGTCATATATATATATAGACGCACACACACATAAATCATGTAGAGCTATAATAAGGAAGCATGGGAGGAAATGGATAATTCATGGTTGTGCATGGGATTTTATATAATTCCCAATTATAAGTATCTTCTTTATAGTTTCAAACCTTTCTCCTTTGCACCTTCTTGATTCTATCATATTTCTGCATATATATATATGTATATATAGATACCATCTTCATTTTCATCTTTATTAATTAATAAAATCTTCTTTTCATATTTTAATATGGTCCCAAAATATTATAATTATAAGGGCCAAATTCAAATATAAAGGAATTTAATTTACAAGTTCATGAATTTTTTTGTATATTAATAAATTAAATATTATATACTTTTACTTATACAGATAATATTACAAGAGATAATTATATTTTAATAGTATATTAAATATATTAAATAGAATAAAGTATTAAAATTTTCAACAAGCTATTCGCATAACTTATCAAACTCAATTTTATATTTTTTAAATTTATTTAAATTTATTCATTTATTTGTTTTTTAAAAAGATTTGTGACCTACTCTTTTTTGCACAGGTTTTGTGCACCTAAAGTCACAGTGGCCTTAGAAGATCTACACATGATGGGGATAGTTTACCGTGATTTGAAGTTCGAAAACATGTTAATAAGATTCGACAGCCACATTTCGTTGACTAACTTCGATCTCTCACTAAAAGATGATAATCCCACATCAATGATCCATATAATTTCTGCTCAAAAGGCATCATCAATCACAAAAACAAGTTGTGATCCTAATGATCAACCCAACTTTTCTAATTCATCATACATTCTACCCAATTTTATAACACTCACAGTAGCCTCCTGCTTATGCCCTAGTCAACACAAATAGAAAAAAGTCAACACATTGCGTGGCTATGGAAATTATCACAAAGCCAATCAATGTCTAATTAATGTCTTTTGTTGGGACCCACTAGTACTTAGCACCAGAAATTATGTCTGGTGAAGGGCATGGAAACGCGTTTGATTGGTGGACACTAGGGATATTCATATTCAAAATGTTATATGGGACAACATCGTATAAGGGAGTTGACTAGGAGTTGCCCCTAGTGAATATTGTGGCTCAAGCACTTGAGTTTCCCAAAGAAACCATGGTCTCAGAGCTAGCAAAGGATTTGATCACACAACTATTAATCAACGACCCCACCAAGCGAATGGGGTCCATAATGGGTGCAACGACAATCAAATGACACCAATTTTTTTATGGGCTTAATTGGGCACTTTTGAGATGTATAAAATCAGCATTTGTTCCTCTTCCTGTATCTTGTAAGGAGTTTGTTGCATTTGATAGTACTATAGAGAGTTCAATAGACTAAGAAGTAAGAAATTTATTCTTTAATTTACATGATATACGTTTTTTTAATGTATATCAAATTTTAATAACTAAATAGAAGTGAGATTTAAGTCATTTATACATTGGCGCAAGAAATTTTAATGAAATTCATGTTGAATGGTTCAATATTTATAAAATTATATAATTAAGGATTTACTGGATCATTTTGTCTAACAAACGATATAGCATTTTCAATTGTTCTCAATTAATGTTTTAACTTAACCGTCTAAAAGTAATATTAATTTCTCTATTATGTGGTATAAGAGGTAGTAATACTCTTTTTAAGTTATTACTTAGATAAAACGAAAATGTATTGCATCAAGATCTTGATAATACCAAGCTGGGAAACTCATGGGTCCTTGTGTAGTGCTTCAAGACTACTTACCTAATTTAATAAGAATTAAATTTGATTGGATAAATAATTGATAAGTAGATTAATTTAGCCATAATCTATAATACTTAGGTAAAAGTAATTTAAAATACTAAAAGAAATAAATTTTTGAAATCATTTTCATTTAATAAATATGTAAACAAATTAATAAATTTTGTTTTGAATAGAATAGATGATATAATAAAATAATTTAAGAAAATAGGATAGAATATTTGTAATGATTTCTTTTAGAATTGAATGAATAATAGATAAAATAAATTAAAAAGAAATTATTAATTAATTAAAGTAAGATTAATATAAATGATAAGAAAGTATTACTTACGAAATTACGTAATTAATCAAATAGACAAAACAAAGAAAAGTTAAATTAAATGATCACCTTAGTAACTAGAATAGTTGTAGAAACGAGATAGGCATGCAATATGATTACATAAAACTCTAGGACTCATCGCTGACCCGAGAAGACTTAGTTGTTGTGCAAGTTTCTGCTAATATTTTGATAGTGTTTGGAATTCAAATCGGAATCCTTTAGCTCCAAAGTCTGTAAGTATTTCTAGTAGCTATCCCAAAGCCACATTTGCATGTTTTAAAAAATGTTTTTAAACAAAAATCTATTTAAGTTTTGAGTAAGATTAATAAAATTAAGGAATCGAGACTGATAATCAAGTAAGTGGAAGAAATTGAAAAATAGTGATACTGAATGTTTTAATTTGTCATTTGCTTGTTGCTTGATTATTGAGTGAAGATTGCATGTTTTAAATACTATATGATGGTTGATGGTATGATAAGTTGAATGGTCTGAGTAGAATAATAATAATAGTGCATATTCTCTAATAAGATCATGAACACATAAAATAACTCTCACAAAGAAAATAAGATCAACAAAAAATACACATTCTTAAATAAAATTAAGAATTCTAAATAAAATTAATAAAACTAAAAACTTCAAATAATAAAAGCACTAAATATAAATAATAAACAAAATGATAACTAAATAAATTACAATAAATAGGAAACTATATAATTAAGGGGAGTTAGCGAATAGTTCCATAAGAATGGAAATGAGACAAACTTGGAGAATTAGAATAGTGTAAGATATAGAGTAAGGTTAACTAAGAAAGTGTAAAAAGTCTCTAGGGAATATAATTAGTCTATTAGAAAAAATAAAAATATCAATTTTAACTAGAATATGAAGAAAATGAAGACATAACAAAAACTTAGAAGAAATAAAAATTTAGACTCAACCCGTTTAAGATTGGTATGGTTGAAATTCAGCGGTGTGGTGAACCATATCTTAGATGGATGGAAACCATTCTAGACGTAGTTGAGGTGTGTGTTATGTTCTAAGTCACTTGGCGACTGACTACAGTGACCATTGTGTGTGCATCCCTTGTGATAGTGCGAATGCTGATCCCATAATGGTACTAATTGGATAACGGATTCACTAGTGCAATCCCAAAGAAAACTCTAAAATTTTAATAACTTTAAATTAACTGTTGTGTAAGAGAAAATTGAGAATCAGGGATACTCGCTGAGGGGTTACAAATGTCTCGATTTAGTAAAAAATTTACAAAAAATTTTAGTATGTGAATTTATGGGATAAGTATGGATTAGAGGGAAAGTAATGAATGAGTACGGTTTTGGAACCAGATGTGATGTGATAATAGTGTGCGGTATGAGTGGTTATAATTAGGGAATTAATAAAGGAAAGAAATTAGGGAAATAATGAGAAAATAATTAAAAAGAGGAATTTTGAGAGTTTACTAATAAGGGGGAATGTGAGGGGAAAAGACTAGTTAGAGTTAGGAGGGAGAAATGAGGGAAATGTTAGGAAATTGAATTTCTCTACATTTCATGGTTTTCAAAGATAAAGGTGAAGAAAAGTTTTACATTTTTGATTGACTGTATGTTGGTATGTCGTATTCTTAGGGTGTAGTCTATTCGATATACTTACTGAGCCTGTTATTTTGCTCATTCCATTCAAATTCTAATCTTTTTCATATCAGGTTGAGGAAGATAATTTATAAAGGCAAATAAAGAATTTCATGTTTTAGTTTCATCTCGTGAGTTTTAGTCCAATTGTGGACTCTACATAATTTTGTAACCTTAAAATATAAATTATGTTACATGTTGTACAAGGGATGAATAACTTTTGTTGTGCTTTTATTTTTAAATTTTTATGTTGTATTTTTCTAGTTCAGTTGTGTTTGGCGGCATGATTTCTCATTGGAGAACTACGGGCCATCACAAATAGCCAAAGTTAGGATGATCCCTCCATCTCGGGTTATAAGTGTTGAAAAATTTGTTATATCTTTCTTGCAACTGGCTAAAGAATCCTCCAATTGTATAACTTGTTGTTTGTCATCACCTTGAAGTGTAGGACACATGTATGTAGGATGTCGAGGATGCACATAAATTCCACAAACCCTTGCCCGAGAGTTATTACTTGTAACTATATTTTTCATTAAATGAGTTAGTTTAGAAATTTGGGATTCAAAAGAAGAAATATTTACCTCATTCACCCTCCTTGGGGTGTCTCATGCTGCTCTGAATTACTATGAGGTGGCAGCCATGATTGCTATCTAACATTCTTTTTTTTGTGACAATAATCCTTCATGAAGATAGTGAATGAGAGATTGTTATGAGATGTCATGTTATGGGCAACTCACACATAACTGCTTGAATCTTTCTAATTAATCATGGAGGCTCTCTGACTCTCTTTGTTTGATTCTGTATATTTCTCTCCTTATTCCAGCAGCTCTAGAGGCGAGAAAAAGTCTGTCAAGAAAAAATTTTACTATATAAGTCCAAGTAGTAATCGAACTAGGAGTTAAATAAAATAATAAATCTTTAGCTACATCATCCAAAGAAAAAGGGAATGCTCTCAATTTTATTTGTTCTTCGAAGACTCCTTATGGCTTCATGTTTGGGCACATAATATGGAATTCCTGGATATACTTGTGTGAGTCTTCATTTTTTAATCCTTGAAACTTTAGAAGCAAATGAATCAGCGAAGATTTTAGCTCAAACACAGCTTTCAAGGCTACACAAGTGATGCAAAGGGGTTGCTAGTTGGTAAGCGAGGCTGCTAACTCCTTTAAAGTACATTCCTCAGTCATCTGCTCTATTTCTGCTTCTCTTTCGGGGGTTGTACTGCTATCTGCACAAACTATGTCCTGTTGACACGTTCTTCTCTTTAGTTGAGTATTTTCCTTAAACTTTTTGCGATTTTTTTTATTTCTGAATTGTAAAGAAGAGGTTCTCCACGATCGGTCTTGGTCATAAAAAGGAAAAATAATTAGTTAATCTCAATTCTCTGGCAATCGTGCCAAAATTTGATGCGTGTCGAATCTACCAAAAGTAAATTACTAATTAACTAATAAAATAATATTGTAGTAGTGATAAGCAAGGTCGAATCCACAGAGAATTGGAAACCAATTTTTTTTCTTGACCAACAAGTAAAAAGCAAATAATGAGGAGTTTTGTAGAATCCAATATGCAAAATATAGACTAAACAATGAGCAGAATAATATAAAACAAACTCTTGGCTACAAATTAAAAACTAAAACAATTATAATGAGCAGAAGAATTCCTAGTCGTTGAAATAGCTAACTCTAGTAATGTAATTGATCATAGATGCAAGGGTTCGTTTTATTTATAGCTGTCGAAAATGTTCTGACAATCAATCCTTCCTTATTCCTAAACAAACCAAGAAACATTCGTTAGTTTGATCTTCATTGTCAAGCAGTCATAGAAATGTCCACAGGATTTAACTTATCAATGTTCTTGAGAGCTAGAAGGACCTGATTCAAATTGCCAGATTCATTTGTGTAAACAAGTCAATTAGACTACTTACCTCCTCAGTGCGGCACTAATCGCTATTTGGTGTCGGAACTAATAAAACAGTTACGGATTTGAGGGGTTCGGCTAGCTACTTGTGGTTTCTCTTCTCATATGACGAGCCCTGTTCAAACTGATTCAAAACAACAAATATATATTGATGCAGGAAGTAAATAAAAACCAGATCTGAAATAAAACTCAAATTAATTTAATTAGATCTCACAAATACATTGCTAAAAATTTACTAGATCTATCAACTAGGAAAAGAAAAATAAATCAGCCACTCATGGTGGGCTTTCTAACACAAATGAGTTATTGGAGAGTAGAAGAATGAAGAAAGATGAAGAAAAGAGAGATGACGATTCTGCTTTGACAGCCACCCTATTAATAGAAAAAGAGCTAAGGTTTTCTTTTTGTTGATTAAGAACCATTTCCTTGATTTTTGGCATATCTTAAGCCTTTCAGAATATTTTCTCCTTAATTTTTGGCCCTAGATCTTGGCTTGAATAATATCTCTTTTATAAATTTGAAAAGCACACGTACATAAAAGTACACGTACATGACTTTCTCCTTTTGTTAACCAAGACTACCCTCTTCGCATCTCGTTACCATAATGTACATAAATATGTATCTATAGTTATTACCTGGATAAATGATTAAAATTAGATAATTAAGTGTTACATGCTTAAGAATATAAATAAATTTGTCGATAATACAAGATGACACCATAAAATTTTGTTGAAAAATTATAGAAACAAAACTTAGAGGATTACAATCACTTAATAATTTTTTATTTTAAATTTGTTATTTAAGAATAAAAAATACGTAACAAAAATTAACTAATTTTTTAAATTCAAAACTACAAATGTTGCACATTTTTTATGCACACATATGGTATAAAAAAAAGTGTGTTGTAAAGTTGAATTCATTTTTTTTATTTTATCATAATACTATTATATTAAAAAACTTCATCAAAATCCTTACAAAATATCAAGATTCTGATTCGGTAGAAATTTGTGATATGCAACTAAATTTTTTTTTGTCTTCTAATGTATTTGTTATTTTCAAAGAAACAATAGTTTACTAAACAATTGGATATTTTTCCTAATATTCAAAACTTTGACTTCGTGAAAAATGTGATCATTAATTCTTTTTTTTTGTTAAGTATGAATGCTTAATCAACATGCTAGGTTTTTTATTTCATCCCAAAATTCTCTTTGTTTCTTTTCATTAATTGCGTGATTTTTATTAATTAACGTGATATATTTGTTTGTTTATTATAAAAAATTTACTATATTTTACAATAGTGTGATTAGTTATTTTAATGCGATATTTTAGTTTAAATCATATATTTATATACCAATATATAAAAATTGGTTAAAATTTAATATCAAAAACATGATCTAATTGTTAATAAAAATTCTAAAATACCTTTTAACAGCCTATATAGTGTAATATAAAACATATAACTTGATAATGATAACACTTTAAATTGTAAACTAAAGGTTTATATGGTCACAACATTTAGCACCTTGCGACCCTTTTAAATGATTCTATACTTGTACAAACTTTATTTTATAATATTAACTTAACTTATTACTGATCTTGTAAATTTAATTAATTTGATATATTCGTAAGTTTTTGAATTTATTTTAACTTATTACTGACCTCGTACAAAATTTTAAAAGATAATTATACATAAAAAAGTTATTCCACCAGAAGGTCTATTAGAGCTTAAAAATGAAAAATTCATCCTCCTTGGAAGCTTTTCTATTCAAGTAATCAATTCATCCTCTCTTCCTCTTATCTCACAGTTAACATTTTTTTTTCTTTACATTATTTTGTCTCTTAATTTTCACCTCAATTTTTAGCCTTAAACCTAATTTTTAGCCTCTCTTATTTTCTCACATTATGTATAAATGGATGTATATATATATATAAGAGATAGAATTATCAATTAATATTAAGTATGCGGGATTGGTGGCATAGAAATGCAATTAGTAATTCAATGTGTGCTATCCCAAAATGTTAGGTCTTGTGATAAAATAAATTGCTATTGAGATATTGATTACTTATATAATTTTGTGACATAGTTTACCTATTTGAGTATCTGACATTTGTCACATAGCTTTTATATATAAAAGGGATACTTACAAGATCTCCTATTTGTATTAAAGTAAAAAATCATTCAATTTTTATTTCTTTCCCATGATTTTTATGGGCAGAAAGAATACCTGTAAGATCTCCTATTTATATAGAAGTACAAAAACAAATATTGCAAGCTTGCTATAAACCTAAACAACATATCAAGACTCATTGGTGGAAAGCAGCAGTTGCATCAGGGTGAATTCACTACCATCACAAGGTATAAAAAGAACCAACTTTCGGCTCTGCACTAATAGGGATTACAGACTTTGCCATGATGCTTTGACTAATAAAAGGAGGAGGTGCCTCGATTGGCCTTATGAGAGGTATATCTTTATCATTATTTTAGTTGTATATGTATATATTAATGTGTAAATCCACTACATGTTATGCTAAGTAATGTGTATATATGTGTTTTTAAAAGATGAATTGTGATGTTGATGAAAAAAAGGCAAGTTACAAAATCTGCAGAGGATGTACAAGAGATCCAAAATGCTGAATGCACCACTTGTGTCTCCTTTGGTTGCTAGAAGTGTCACTTTAAGGACTATCAGTCCCACACCTACATTAATTATATGCAGAATGCACAACTCTAATCTCCCCTAATCCTCACTAAAGCTTAATGATTATGCATATTAGAAGTTTTATCTTTCAGACATTATGTTGACTATATGTAAAATCCATATTGCATGATCATATTTTTTTATTAAGAACTCAAGCTTGATCACCACTTTAAATTAGAATCTAGATGCACGTGACATCTTTTGCTGCATAGTACACAAATTCCTACAGTGTTAGCGGTACCATCTGTAGAGGCTCTCGACGTAAAGGTGGTGGACGACAAGGCTCTCTAACTAGTCATCATTTGTTCGGGTTCTGTGGTGGCCATGAACTGGACGCTCTTATCAAAAGTGCTTGTTGTTATATGATGGTTGATTATTAGACTTGAAAATTTGTGTTTGGAATTTGGGTTTTGGAGACGAGAAAGAAAACTCTTTTGAATTAATGAGAGAAGAATTAAAGGACAATAGAGGATATATATGTGTATGTAAATCTTTTTTTATCTCAAACAATAATGCTACATATTATTTAAGTAAGCATATTTATATTTGTAAAATATGTACATATAAAGTATATTTAAAAGAAGTGCTGACCACTGCACCAGTGCTGGTTTTATCGAGTGGATCGGGGGGATATACAGTTTATAGTGATGCCTCCTATCTGGGCTTGGGTTGTGTCCTAATGCAGCATGGAAAGGTTATAGCATACGGGTCCAGACAGTTAAAAAATCATGAGAAGAACTATCCCACCCATGACTTGGAGCTTGCCGCAATCATTCACGCCTTGAAAACCTGGCTCTGATACCAACTGTAACGGCCCTGGAAATTTAAATGAAATATATGTATTAAAAATCTCAAATGCGGAAGCGTAATAAAAATTTTGATTAACATCCCTTACACAATAACCAAAACGTACTCAAAACATTAAAGAACAAACTAACTAAAAGAGATACTCGAAATAAGAACTACAAATATAACTATGGAGTCTTTAGGCGTCCCCTTCGCCGTCTTCCTGCGAAACGGGCTCAGGAACAACGTCGTCCTGATCTGAAATGGTTAAATAAGGAATGAGCTACACCAGCCCAGTAAAGACATCACACTATCTCACCGCCACGAAAGTAAAGGTGGGTAGAAAACAAAAATGACCAATGGAACATAATTTATAACGAACTCGTTTATTAATATAAAAACCTTTACTGTCCACTTACCTCGGTGAGATCCATGAAAACAACATATGAAAACAATAACCTTATAATATCATAAAATCATACACACTTTATAACATAACATATATCATACCTTTACATTTCAATCATTATAAATAGATTTCCTCTTTTACCAGCCTACTAGTATCCTTGGGGATCCATAGGGGGTCTCCGCTACACGTGAACCATTAACATTTACAACCTGATTCCAGGGTCGTCCCCATACCCAGTTCGGTATGGGCGCCAAAACCATGAACCTCAATACCCTGTCTGGTATGAGGGTGAAACGGGCCGTCCCCATACCCCGTCCGGTATGGGCGCCAAAACACATAAGGTCTCCATACCCCGTCCGGTATGAGAGACCACGTTCCCGGTAGGGTTCCCTACAGACCCGGTCCGTCCACCATCTCCCAGGATATCTAGTCAGGCTGTCCACATTTTCCACTTATCAATTCACATAACCTTTTTGCCTTTTTCCTTGGTCTCAGTCATCCAATCATACACAAATATGTAAACCAGTAATTGACACCAAACAAGACAACACAGTATCGGGTTCACCATAATACCAACCATAATAAAAGAAACCATAATTCATGCATATGAGACCATAAAATGAATACATCAAACATCATGCTGCATTTAACATTGAAAAATAGATCAAACGACAACTGACCAACAATGTACCAGATTCAGGCTCCATTGGCAACTTTAATCAATTTCACATCTATAAAGTCACAAAATACCGTCTAATTATTTATTAAGCTTTAAAACCGTGATAGGAAATAGGGTAAGGGGTCCTTACCTGTTTTGGGATCTGAATTCAACTCTACAGTGTGTCTACAGGCTATCCCTAATTTCTCTGAATTTTTTTCCGAAAAACTCAAATGCACTATAGGTACCTGCACGTGTCCCAAAAATCCCAAATCAGACCTAGGGCCCCTTTCGGCCAATATCAAAATTCTGGCATGATGGCACCGCCGCAAGCGGCGGTGATTCACCTCGGGTTGGCCGTTTTCAGCCATTTTTGGCCAAATTCGGCCACACTTGCATCGGTCCCTGCGATAAAACAACCCTAGGGCCCTCGGTGGGCCAAAAAATCACGAAAAATCGAAACTTACCGGCGGCGGTGCTTTTGGGTGCGGCGGCTCCTCCGGCGTGAGTCGCGTTTTGATGTTTGGCTCCGATCAACCTGTAGAGAAAAGAACGGTGATCACAGTGGTATAAAATTTGCATCGAACGGAGGCCGAGAAGGGCCTCATCAGAGGCAAAAATAGAGGAGAGGCGCGGCGGCGCCGTTGGGCTTCGGCTAGGTTTTTCGGCCGTTTGGCCGGTGGTTTGGCTCCGGTTTGGCCATAGGCGGACTCAACATCGAAAAACGAGCCATGGGGAGAAAATTTACCTCGATCGGCGGTCAAAAACTTCCCCGGTGATTTTTTGATTTATCATGATCCTATTATTTAAGAGAATTTTACTAAAATTTCTAAATGAAATAAATAATTTGATTTAGTACAAACTAATGATATGATATTGGATTTTATAAAAATATATGCGAATGTTATTTCTTAAAAAATAATTTTTTTTTAAAGAGTTGGATATTTTTTCCTAATACAAAAAATTCTTGCATTCTAGAAAAATGAGATCATTAAATTTTTTTGAGAAATAAAAGATAAAATTGTTAAATATATTGAAAGTAAGCCACCACCAAAGAATTGTACATGGTCAAACATCGTGTCAGCTTAAAAAATTAGTATATCCTATATAAATAGTAAAACAAACAGAAGAAATTTTCTCAAAGTTTTATTAAAATGACTATAAAGTCCTTACTATCAGTAAAAACTATTTTTGTTACATAAAATCTTATAACTCTTTTTTTAAAAATCTTTCCTTTAATGGGAAGAATAATATTGAAGTAATATATCTTATTAGTAATTCAATTTAATATACTTAAACTAAGCGTATTGGATTCATTTATCATAGTTCGTTAAATAAATAGTAAATGAACAATTATATATAAAATTTAAATCAATAAATGATCATTATTTTTGAAAGGCTCATAAATAGATATTCAAGTTTATTTCAATACTCTCGAGGAATAGAAAAGCTTGCAATAATAATATGCAACATTACAATAAATTTCAAGGGTATTTTTCTTAGGAGCTACAAGAACGAAATTCCCAATTTGATTGTTTTCCTCATTAAAAACTTCACCAACTCTATTTCATGCTCCTCAAACTTATAACCTGATATCTTGTTAAACTTAATCTTGTATGGATAAAGAAAAAACGTATCAAGTTTGTTCTTCTAGTGAAGCTCCTAGTGAGATGTGTGGAGGAAATTGAAGCCATATAACTGCAGTAATAATTTTAATTTTATCCATATAGTTAGTTATTTATCATAAAAAAAATTATCCAAGAAAAAAACATCTACAATAAAATTAATGAAAAAGGATTTTGGTACTGATGGCACAAGTGAAGCCTTACCAAGTGGGAATGAGTGCAACATGGTCTTAGGTTCAGTAAGATTTTGCTGGTATAAATCTTCTTAAAAGCTTCTGCCTTTAAACCTTATGACCTAAGATTTAAACTGTAGAAAATATTAATATCAAACATATATTTTATATTTGTGCCTAAAGATTAAAAGATTGGAAAAAAAATTATGCATTTTTTTTTCTTCGAATGAATGGAGGCTAAGTGCGTACCCTTGAGTTTAATCTATAATAAATAACTTGAGAGGTTATGTAGGCTTTGCAAAACAACCTTTTCGCTATACTTCTCTGTTGTACTAGTCGAGAAGACTAAGTTTAATTCAAAAACAATTGAATATTGATGAGAGGATAAACGACATACAACTGAGTATTTTATGTAGGCCGTGAAAAATGTAAATTTTATTATAATATAATTTATAAAATCTTTGAACTTAAATAAACAATCTATGATTATTCAGAAAGTGGTTTTATTTTTTGAATTCTTTAACTTAAATGAATAATCCATCGTTATTTGAGACATGATTTTATTATATTTATATGATATGTTACTTAAATGTACATAAAATAATTAAAAATTCTAATTTAATTAATTTTATGTTCGCAACTTTATTAAAATTAACTTTTAAATTTTAATCTATGCACTAAAGAACTTATTCGTTATTTACTTTTTTAAAAGTTAAAAAAGACAATTTTATTGAGATAATGATAAAAGTTTATCACCGCGCATAAGATAAAAAGTCACGTTACACAAAAATATCGATTGTACCTTATAATAATGTTATTAGTTATTTTAATGCAATATCTCTACTTTAAATCATGTATTTATATACCAATATATAAAGATTGGTTAGTAAATAATCATAAAAACTTGATCTAATTATTAATGAAAATTTTGAAATACTGTTTAACGTCTAACCCAAAGTATAGTGTAAAATAAAATCATAACTAGATAACAATAACAATGTAAAATACATAGAGAAGGCACCAACCTTTTCACGATACTTCTTCTATACATCAATCAAGTGGATTAACTACTTATTGAAGAACAATTACAATGGGAGAAGAGAATGTGTAGGGTTGATTATTTTATGTAGGCTGTGTAAGTCTTATTTTATATTATAACTTATGAAATCTTTGAACTTAAAAAAAGAATCATAAACTATTTAAAGTAAATAAAGAATCCATGGCTATTTGGGACTTGATATTATTATATTTATTAGATATTTTACTTAATTTATATAAAATTCTTATGAACATTGATTTTATTAGTTTTATGGCTGCCATTATAGTACAAAATGAGTTACTTCAAGTAAAATTTACTTTTGAATTTAATCTTTGTGGGAAAGAACTTATTAATCATTTACTTTAAAAAGTAGAAAATAATTTTGTTGAGATAATGTTGAAATTTTATATAGTTTTACAACTTTTTTTCAATTTTTAGAAGATGAGTTTTAT
The DNA here is from genome assembly GCF_054855325.1 of Carica papaya. Lineage (NCBI taxonomy): Eukaryota > Viridiplantae > Streptophyta > Magnoliopsida > Brassicales > Caricaceae > Carica > Carica papaya. The sequence continues at coordinate 20,216,293 of NC_142317.1, forward strand.
GAGAATTGGGAATTCTGGATGAAGATAGTGAGTGTTATTGGAACTATGAAGCTCAAAACGAAAACTGAAGGAAGGAAAATGAGATAGATGGAAATAACTTTGAATATTTTTTGCTAACTAGTTTTTAATTTCATAATTTTTATCTTTAGAAGATAAATTTAATGATAATTGTTAAACAAGTCTACCCTGTCACTTTGTGCACATACTAGCCCTGCACACTGTGTGCGCACTGTCCATGCAGCAGGCCTACGCAGATATGCCTTGAGCACTTGGGGCCTTGCGCAGTAGGCCTTGCGCGGGCGTAGGCTAGCCCCTGTACGTGCAGCAGCAAGCTTGTTCACCAACAGGCTAGCCTGCAGTGCGCCAACCGGGCTCTGCCACCTCGGGTAAAGCTCTGCCGCTGCCTTGGGTGGCATGCTGTAGCCACTGAAGGAAATTTCTCTCTGTCATTTTTTGTGCCAATAATCTTTTTATCCTCTCTCTTCATTGGATTTCGCCATTTGGCACGAATCCAATGATTATGAAATTCTATAAATTGTCCCTTCCCCTTCCCTTCCTTTCTACACTTCCATTTCTTCCATTTTTTAAAGGTTTAGAGAGATAAAAAGAGAGAGATATAGTAAATTAGTAAGAGAAGAAGAGAAAGAAAGGAAAAACGGTGAAAGAAAAAACATCGAGGTTTTGGTAAGAAATTTAGTATTACTTTCGACGTCTTAAGGAGTATTTTTAGATAAGTAAATTTAATATAATAGTTATTTTTCCTGTTTTGCATGCTTTTGTATTCAAATGAGTCGAATTATTTTCATTTTCAAGCAAACTATGTGATTTACTGATACTTAATGAATTTACATGTAATAAATGTAATATGTAGTCCATGATAATAAAAGTAAAATAAAAGAAAAAGAAAAAGAGAAAAGTGGAATGAAGCCTATATCGTCCGAAATGTATCTATATTGACATGCATATTACATCAAGTGTCTTGTTAGACTTTTTATCTCTGAGGGGTGTCTGTTTCCCTTACCCTTCGGGATATCTATTTTTTCCTTCCCTATCTGGTCTAGCAAGACATAAAAGGACCGCTTCTAGTGGATGACAGTGTGCCATCTGATGAGAGTGGTATCACACTACCTATAGGGGTCACCCATGGCTAAGTAATGTCATGACTATAGACTATTTGTTAGGACCACTACGGTTGGTATGACCGTGGTCATAGATTATACCATGATTTGGCCAGCTAGAAGTGGGCTTGAGCAAATTTTCGTATCTGAATATGATCTGGTCATTTCACTTGAGCAATTGGAAATCTATATCTGTATCTGCCCTATGAGATGGAAGTTTATAATGACTTCATGAAGTATGACACAAAATATCTAAGTATTTCATGATTTATTTAATTTTCTTTATTATTTGGCATGATATATGTATATTTGATTTTTTGTATTAATGTACTACTTTGATATTCAAATAAATAATTTTTTCTAATAATGAGTTAGGTAAACGAGGAAGCTAAATGGTTAGATAAAATAATAAACTTTTGAAATCTTACGATGTTAATTTAATACTATTTTCCTTACTGATCATATGGAACTCACTCTCTCTATTCTTCCCAAATGAGGAAGAAAATGAGGAACCACTAGCAGACTTACCCTTAGAAGTCTATGAGGATCCCGTAGATCCACAAGTCTGAGTGCATATTTGTTACTGCACCCTGATGAATTCAAATAGCATAGTGAAAGAAATGACCCTTATGTTTTGTATTTTGTAGGCACTTTTTGCCTTAGTGATGTATGTATTCGGAACAATATATATGTATCTGTAAGGGATTTGTTAAGGTTTGATTCTGCTGCATAAGTATTATCATGCACTCGTTATTCTGAATCTATATCTGACACCTATTTGCCTTAATTGGCACCTAGGATGTAACAGGTGGTATCAGAGCAAAATATCACAGAACAAATTTCTTACTCTGAGGCCTATGATAGATAAACCGTTTAGAATACCTAGGAAAGATAAAAGTCTTCCTTTCAAAGATTAAACCTCCAACTTGTGTCTTCCTTTCTTTTGTAGGAATGATGCGGGGAAGACCATCTGTAGAATATATTGAACGACCTATAGCCCCAGATCATCCAACAAGGGCTGAATTAGTAGAACTTTTTTGAGTTGTTCAATGATTAACTGCAGCCTTAGGACAAAACTAGGCCAACCTTTGTCCACCCCCTACCCCTGAGTTTCAAAACCTAGATCGGTCTATCTCTCATAATATAACAGAATTTAAGAAACTTAACCCCCTACACTTTGAAGGTGGCCCTAATCCTTTAGTAGCCAAAGTCTGGATCCTGCAAATAGAAAAGCTTTTCTCTATACTAGACCTAACCAAAGAACAAAAAGTCCCTCTTGTAGCCTTTATGTTAAACGGTGAAGTTGAACACTGGTGGAAACTTAAGAAAGAAGTCCTGCCTACCCCTACTACCTAAAAAGTTTTCGTGGATGCTTTCTTTAATAACTTCTTCCCTGCTTATGTTTGAGAAAAGAAAGAGGAGGAATTCCAAGACCTTTACCAAGGAAGCTTGTCTATAGCCCAATATGCAATCCGATTTGTTCAACTATCTAGGTTTGCCCTTTTAATGGTCATCCTTGAAAGGCAAAAAGCTAATGAGTTTCTCAAGGGCTTCGTGTCGACATTTATGACCGGGTCGCGATGCTGAGACCAAACTCATATGCAGATGTGCTTGAACTTGCCTAGTTGTCCAAAGATCTTATCTCACCTAAGCACTAATGCTTTGCTCATGTTTGAACCCAACAACAGCCCCAACAGCTTAGAAAGAGATTGCCTGACCCGGTAAGTAGCGCCCCAGATAAATGAACCAGAATTGCCCTTTCTCCTGCCTTGCCCCCACCTACAGCCCCACCTGTCCGAACTAACTAACCTTGTCAACATTGTGGTCGCTTGTATGGTGACCTACCATGTCAGCGTATCAATTACACCTGCTATCAGTGCGGAAGCATCCAACACCTTATAAAAGACTGCCCTCAGCGATTGAAGGATGTAGCCCAACCCATAGCACAAGGTCAAATGTACCATTTATATGAAACTGAAGTCCTTTATGCTCTTATTCTCATCTAGGGTATGCTTTCTATTAATAATACTAGAGCTAAGGCTTTGATCGATAGTAGTGCAACTCACTCTTTTATTTCCTATGAATTTGCTTGTAACCTAGAATTAAAACCAGAAGCTTTAGGAAAAATGCTAGTAGTAGAAACTCCCTCTAAAGGACTACTAGAGGCTCATTGCGTATATAAGGACTATAGGATAAAAACTTCAAGGATAGAAATATGTGTAACTTGATACTAATAGATTTTGTAGGATTGATGTAATATTAGGAATAGATTGGTTAGAAAAGTATAGAGCTATAATAGACTGTGAAAGTAAAATTATAACTTTACGATCACCGAAAAATAAATAAAAGTTATTATCATTTCTTATAATTTAATGAACAGGAATATGGACGCTGACCCTACTATGTGTTCTATACCCATTTGTTCGTAATTTTCCTTATTTCTTTCCCATTGAACTCCCTAGTCCACCTCCCCCACGTGAGGTAGAGTTCCTGATTGAATTATTGCCCGAAACCTAATCGATCTTGAAGCCCACGCGCCTGAGTCGCACTGAACTAACTGAGATGGGACATTAACTTTCTGATCTTATCACCCAGAAATTCATTCACCCTAGCCATTCTCCTGAGGACACTTCGGTGTTGTTCATAAAGAAAAAGGATGGTTCCCTCCAACCCTGCGTGGACTATAGGGAACTCAATCGAGTGACCGTTAAAAGTAGGTACCCCTTACCTCGGATCGACGATCTCTTCAATCAACTATAAGGAGTCATGATTTTCTCTAAGATTGATCTCAGAACCGAGCACCACCAATTGAGAGTGAAGGAAGAAAATATTCTGAAAACTACCTTTCGGTATAGATACGAATTGTACGAGTTTAGGTTGATGTCATTTGGATTGACTAATGCCCCAACAGCTTTTATGGACCTAATGAACTGAGTTTTTTGACACGCACTGGATCGATATGTCATCATCTTTATTTATGACATTCTGGTGTATTCCAAAAGCCACAGGGAACATATTGTGTATTTGGCTGAAGTACTAGAGACCCAAAATAAACTGTATGCGAAACTAAACAAGTGCTCCTTTTGGTTGGATCAAGTTTCTTTTCTCGGCCATGTAATCTTAAATGAAGGAGTTTCTGTAGACCCATCTAAAGTGGAATCAGTGACCAGTTAGAGCCCACCCACCAATGTGGCTGAAGTACGTACTCTCCTTGGCTTGATAGGCTACTACCGATGATTCATTAATGGATTAACCAGGATTGCTGCCCCCATGATACAACTCACTAAAAAGGGTGTACCCTTCATTTAGAATTATGCATGCAGTGAAAGTTTCATGGAGTTGAAGTGTCGTCTCAACTCTACCCCTGTGTTAATCCTCCCGAACAATGAGGGGAGATTCCAAGTTTACTGTGATGCATCTCATATTGGTTTGGGGTGTGTCTTGATGAAGCATGACAGAGTAGTCACATTTGGATCCCGATAACTCAAAGTCCATGAGTAGAACTACCCTACCCATGACTTGGAGCTGGCAGCCATTATCTTCTCCCTGAAGTTATGGCAACATTATCTGTATGGGAAGACTTTCGAAATCTATAATGACCATAAGAGCCTCAAATATATCTTTTCACAATTGGAGTTAAACATGAGGCTAAGATGTTGGATGGATCTTCTAAACGATTATGATTGTCATATCATTTATCACCCTGGGAGAGGGAATGTAGTCACTACTGCCCTATGTTGACGAGAGCCTGTTGTGGTAGCCCAAACCATGGCCTCTAGTTAGAAGATGATGGACACCGTGCAATCACTCTGCCTTAGCTATTATGGCAAGGGCACCTACCTCACCTAGATCTAAGCCCTACCGGATCTTTTTAAGAAGATTTGAGAAGCACAGGCCACGGACCCAGAACTCATCAAGAGCCTGAGTTTACTTTAGATGAATCTCTTGATTTCAAGATCTCTGATGATGGATTGTTCAGATTCTGGAACCAAATTTGGGTCCCCGATGTAGTATGAACAAATGTACTCAAGACCGCCCATGCTTTCAAGTTATCCATCCATCACGAAAGTACCAAGACGTACTGGGACTTAAAGCGATAATATTAGTGGCCAGGAATGAAGAAGGATATAGTTGACTACATCTCTCGATGCCTTACTTGTCAATGGATAAAGAAAAAACATTAGAGACCTAATGACTTGCTATAGGGTCTTCCAATTTCTGAATGGAAATGGGAGCATGTGACTATGGATTTTGTCACCAGATTGCCCAGGACCTATTCTGGTTGAAATGCCATTTGAATCATTGTGGATAGGTTGACCAAGACTATCCACTTCCTCCCTATTCGAATCACGAACTCTACCAGTAAGTTAGCCTACCTATATGTGGATCAGATTGTTCGACTTCATGGAGTTCCTCGATCTATTGTATCCGACCACGACTCCCAGTTCACCTTTCACTTTTAGGACAACTTCATGAAGCCTTGGGGTCTGGGTTATACTTCAGCACTGCTTATCATCCCCAAAAGGATGGTCAATCTGAGCGTACGATCCAGACGTTGGAGGACATATTACGTGTTTGCGTTCTCGACTTTAGTGATAACTGGTATGAGTATCTTCTTCTTTGTAAATTCGCTTATAATAATAGTTACCATTCCAGCATTGGTATGACCCCGAATGAATTTTTATATGGAAGGCCTTGTCATTCCCCTATTTGCTGGAGTAATATTGGGAACCAACGCCATTTAGGACCAGACCTCTTCAGGAGACCATTGAGAAAGTCACAATCATCCATAAGAATTTGGCAACTTCCCAAAGCTGCCAAAAGAGCTATGTTGATAATCATAGGCAACCCTTGGATTTTTCCGTAAGAGATCAAGTTTTCCTAAAATTCTATCCCTATAAAGGCAAGATGCAATTTAGAAAGAGAGGGAAGTTGAGCCCTCGATATGTGGGACCTTTTTCAATTATTGAGTGCATTGGACCTGTTTCTTACCGCCTCACTCTATCTCGGGAGTTCGCGGGCTTACACGATATTTTTCATATCTTGATGCTCAAGAAGTACCACCCTGATCCTTCTCATGTTATTCCTCGTGATGAGGTACAGGTATAAGCCGATATGACCTATGAGGAGGTTCTTGTAGAAATTCTCGAGTGGACTGATAAGGTCTTACGTAACAAGATGATTCCTATGGTGAAGGTACGTTAGCAGCATCGCACCCTAGAAGAAGCGATGTGGGAGTTAGAGGACAAAATGCAGAAGAAGCATCCGAACTTATACGAGACAAATTTGGGGACCAAATTTTTTTAGGTGGGAAGGATGTAACACCTAATCCATCACTGTGCTAAAATGATTTGGAAACTCTAATTTATTCGGCCCTTTGGTCGCCTTAAATTTAAATTAATTTACTTTGTTTTCGAGATCCGTGATTTCAATCTATTTTTATTTTAAATATTTTATTCATTTCATTAATTTTATTATTATTTTATTTTAAATTATTTTAAATTATTTTAAATTATTTTATTTTATTTCAAAAGATAAATTTAGAAAAAAAATAAAAAAAAATAGTGAAAAGGGAGAAAATAAGCTCACGAGAAAAATCCCGCAGGAAAATAGTTTGCCTGCACGGGTGCTATCGTGCACAGGCGGACCGTCCATACGCCACCTTGCGCACAGGCTGGCGCTACACACTATGCACACGCCATCCACGTAGTAGGCCTACACGGCAAGGCCCTGTGTGCCTAGGGCCTGCGCACGCGGTAGCAGGCTAGCTTACAGCGCGCCAGCAAGGCTCTACCACCTCGGGAAGAGCTCCACAGCTGCCTTAGGCATTGCGTCACCGCCACCAGCGGAGGAAATTTTCCTCCCTTATTTTTCGTGCCAATAATCTTTTCCTCCTCTCTTTTCACCAGATTTCGCCACTTGGCGTGAATCCAACGATTCTTAAATTCTATAAATTGCCCCTTCCGCTTCCCTTCCTCTCCATACTTCCATTTCTTCCATTTTTCAAAGGTTTAGAGAGAGAAAAAGAGAGAGATAGTAAATTAGTGAGAGAAGAAGAGAAAGAAAGGAAAACTAATGAAGGAGAAAATATCAAGGTTTCAGTAAGGAATTTAGTATTACTTTTGACGTCTTAAGGAGTATTTTTAGATAAGAAAATTTAATATGATAGTTATTTTGTCTGTTTTGTGTGCCTTTGTATTCAAATCAGTCGAATTATTTTAATTTTCAAGCATGCTGTGTGATTTACTGACATTTGATGAATTTACATGTAATAAATGTAATATGTAGTCCATGATAATAAAAGTAAAATAAAAGAAAAAGAAAAAGAGAAAAGTGGAATTGAGTCTATATTGTCCGAAATGTATCTATATTGACATGCATATTACATCAAGTGTATTGTTAGGCTTTTTATCTCTGAAAGGTATCTTTTTCCCTTACCCTTCAAGATATCTATTTTTTCCTCCCATATCTGGTCTAAAAAGACATAAAAGGACCGCTTCTAGTGGATGACGGCGTGCCCTCTACTGAGAGTGGTATCGCTCTATCTATAGGGGTCATCCGTGGCTAAATAATTTCATGACTATAAACTATTTATTAGGACCACTATGGTTAGTACGACCATAGTCATAGATCACACTATCTGTAGGGGTCACCCGTGGATCTATAAGTCTGAGTGCATGTCTGTTCCCGTACTCTGATGAATTCCAATAGCATCGTGAAAGAAGTGGTCCTTATATTTTGTATTTTATAGCCTCTTCTAGCCTCAGTGATGTATGTATTTGGAACAATATATATGTATCTATAAGGGATTTGTTAAGGTTTGATTATGCTACATAAATATTATCATGCACTCATTATTCTGAATCTGTATCTAACACCCATTTGCCTTAATGGGCACTTGGGATATCACAACCCTCTTTATAATTCTTTATAATATTGTACATAAATATGTATTTATAGTTATTACCTTAATAAAATTAGATAATTAAGTGTTAAGTACTTTAGAATATAATGATAACATATAAAAATAGGTTAAAATTTAATATTGGAAACAAGATTTAATTGTAAATAAAAATTCTAAAATACCTTTTAACATCTTACATAGTGAATATAAAAATTATAAGTCGATAATGATAACATTTTAAACTTTAAACTAAAGTTTATAAGGTCACAACATTTAGCACCTTGTGAGCCTTTTAAATGATTGTATATTCGTAAAAACTTTACTTTGTAATATTAACTAACTTATTATTGATTTCATAAATTTAATTAATATTATACATTTGTAAGTTTTTTGAGTTAGCTTTAACTTATTACTAACCTCGTACGAAACTTAAAAAGATAATTATACATAAAAAAATTATTCCACTCCATGTCTATTAGAGTTTAAAATGAAAAATTATTCCTCTTGGAAGCTTTCTATCTAAGTAATCAATTTGTTCTCTCTTCCTCTTAGCTCACAGTCAAGTTTTTTTTTCCTCACATTATATTGTCTCTTCATTTTTACCTCAATTTTTAGCCTTAAAACTTATTTTTAGCATCAAAATTTTCCTCACATTTTGTGTAAATTGATTTATATGTATATAAAAGATAGAATTATCTATAGAATTATCAATTAAAATTAAGTACGGAGAATTGGTGGTATAAAGATGCAATTAGCAATTCAATGTGTACTATTCTAAAATGTTAAGTCTTGTGATAAAATAAACTGTTATTAAGATGCTGATTAGTTTTATAACTTTGTGAGTTAGTTTACTTGTTTGAGTATCTATCAATTGTCACGATTTTTATAGGTAGAAGGAATATGTATAAGATCTATTGTTTATATAAAATTAAAAAATCATTAAATTTTTCATTTGTCCCATGGCTTTTATGGGCATAAGGAATACCTACAAGATCTCCTATTTGTATAGAAGTACAAAATCAAATACTACAAGATTATTATAAACCTAAATAACATATAAAGGCTCATTAGTGGAAAATAAGAGTTTCATTGGGGCAAGGTCATTACCTGCACATGGTGTAAAAAGAACCAACGCTTTTGCCTCTGCACTACTACAGATTATAGGCTCTACCATGATACTTTGGCCAATAAAAGGTGGAGGTGCCCCGACTGGCCTTATGAGAGGTAAATTTTTATCATTATTTTGGTTGTATATGTACATATTCATGTGCAAATCCACTATACGTTATGCTAAGTAATATGCATATATGTGTTTCTAAAATATAAACTATGATGTTGATGACAAAAAGGTAAGTCGCAAAATTTGCAAAAGGTGTGCAAGAAATCCAGAATGCATAATGCACCTCTTGTGTTTGCTTTGGTTGCTACAAGTGTCGCTTTAGGTACAACTAGTGCCACACCTATATTTATTATATGTAGAATGCACAACCCTAATCTCCCCTAATTATCACTTAAGATTAATCATTATGCAAATTGAAAGTTTTATCTTCTAGATTTTATGTCTACTATATATAAGTCCAGATTGCATTATCATATTTTTTTATTAATAGCCTGAATCACCACATTCAATTAGAACCTTGATGCAGGTGCTATCTTCCGCTGCATAGTACCCAAATCCCTACAGTGCTGGCAGTAAAATCTGAAGAGGCTCTAGGCATCAAGGTGGTGGATGACAAGCTTCTCTAACTAGTTGTTATTTTTCAGGTTTTGTGGTGGCCATGCATTGGATGTTCTTATCAAAGGTGCTTGTTGCTGTATGATGGGTGGTGGGTGATAGGTAGACTTGAAAATTTATATTTGGAATTTAGGTTTTCGGGAGGAGAAAAAAAACTCTTTGGAATTGATGAGAGAAGAACTAAAGGACAATAGAGGATATACATATGTATATATGTATATCTTTTTCTATCTCAAATTGTTTTTAACAATAATGCTACATATTATTTAAGTTGGCATATTTATATTTGTAAAATATGTATAGATAAAGTATATTTAAAAGAAGTGTGAGATATCTTTGAATTTATTTTTTGATTTATCATAATCCTATTATTTAAGAGAATTTTACTAAAATCTCTAAATGAAATAAAGAATATGATTTAGTACAAACTAGTGATATGATATTGGCTTTCTTTTAAATATATGCAGATATTATTTGTAACGACCCCAGAATTCCAAAGGAAATAAATAATAAATTAAGTGCGGAAGCGAAATAAATAGTTAACGTTTACATTCCTTACACAATAATACCAAATAGTGCTACGGGAATTACCCTTTTGAAGGAAATACAAAAAATTAAAGAAATAAACAGAAAATAAATAAAACTGGCATTCTACTCGCAACCCTCTTGTGGATCGGGCTCTGGATCTTGGTCCTCTTGATCTAAAATAGTTAAATAAGGAATGAGCTACACTAGCCCAGCAAGAATATCACGCTACTCACCGACACTGAAATGAAGGTTGGTAGAAAAATCAAAACAACTAATAGAACTCTAAATTAAGTAAATTTATTTATCATAAACAAAATCGTTTACCATCTACTTATCGTAGCGAGATTTATAAAATAACTTATAGAGAATATAACATAACACAGATCATGATTTCATATGTAATTGATTGATTGGAACAACAATTTTATCCTTTCTCAGCCTACTGGTATCCATGGGGGTTCATAAGGATGTCCCTACAATGCCTGAACCCTTTCCTTTAACATTTCCAATTAACGGGCCGTCCCCATATCCCGTTTCATATGAGCGCCAAACTAGTAAACTAAACCTCAATACCCCATCTGGTATGAGGGTGAAACGGGCCGTCCCCATACCCCTCTCCGTATGAGTGCAAAGTTACCAAGCCTTGATACCCTGTTCGGTATGAGGCAACATTCATGGTAGGATTTCTTATATACCCGGTCCATCCACAATCTCCCAAGATATCCAGTAACGTTGCCGTTTCATCCATTCACTTAATCACGCAAATTTTCATTTTTCTTTAATCTCTTTTTTTTCCAATTCAACCGTAAACACATAAAACAAACAATACATGCATTCAAAACTATAAAATCGATCAATTAGATACTATCATGCATTCAAACTATAAAATCCACCAACAGAATCAACAGTGAATAATTTCTAATTCTGGCTCCATTAATAACCCGTAATTAATTATGGATATTTTTTAAATTACACAAAATACCATATTATTGTTAATTTGACTTCAGTTTCATAACAAAGAATAAGGTGAGGGATTCTTACTCAATTCGATGTTTGAAAAGCAAAACTTCTTGACTGTGCCTACTTGCCATCCTCGCCCTAAACTTTTCTTCGGGGATTAAAACACGCTACAAGTACCTACAAATATCCCTAAAAATTCAAAAATAGTGTCAGGACCCCTTTTTGGCCAATTCTAGAATTCTGGCACGGCGGCTCCACCATGCTTCAGCAACGGCGCCCCCACTCGTGGCGGCGATCTGCCTCAGGTTAGCTATTTTTGGTCGAATTTGATCGGTTTTGTGTCAATCCCTACGAGAAAACACGTTAAGGGACCTCGGTTGGCCAAAAAAAATTGATAACTAAAACTCACCGGTGGCGGGGTCCTCTAGTGCGGCGGCTCCACAGGCTCACTTTTTTGGTTGGGTGTTTTGCTTCGATCAACCTATAGAAAAGGAAACAGTGATTACAATAATGGAAAAATTTCATAGAACGGGAATCAGGAAGGGCCTCATCGGAGGCAGTTTTTGAAATTTCTCGCAGTGGTACCATCAGGCTTTGCCCGCGGTTTCCAGCCAATCCGCTGGTCCTTTTGCTCCAATTTGGCCATGGGGGTGTTTAAAATTTAATTCCGAGTAAATGAGGAAATTTTTACCTCTTTTAATGGTCAGAAGTGGCTCCGGCACAGTGACGGGTGGCAGCGACTTCCTTCCTGGTGGCTGGGTCTTCTTCTCCGGTGGGGGAGGAGGTCTGGTGGCTAGGGATAGGGTTTGGTGTGAAGAGGGTTATTTATATCCGTCCCCATTTAATATGTGCCATCCATCACGTTTGATCTAGATCATTCAATCGTGATTAAATAAGGAGTGAATCTGGACCGTTCATCGCAATCTGATCTAGGTCGTCCGATTGCATTTAAATAGGAAGTGGATCTAGACCGTTGATCATGTTTAAACTCGATTGTTCGATTGCATTTGGGAGAAAACACATCCAGGACATCCGTGCGCGTGGGAGCGAATCTAGACCGTCTGATCACGGGCACGTGGATCGCTCGCATGGCTTTCCGTGTGGCACCGCGTCAGCATCCCTCGCCACACAGCGCACTCCAGTTCGTCGGGGCTGCTGACTGGGTGTCTTACGTGGTGCGATTTTTTTAAATTATATTTTGACCCACAGTTTCTGAATTTTCTTTCCAAAATACCACTAGAACCCAAATTTTAACCCCTTTTTTCCGAAATTATTTTCAATTTCAGCCTCCATCAAATTTCCTTCATTTTTACACTAAATTAAAATTAAAAAAATTAAAAATTATATTTATAAATTAATTTAAGTTACATCAAAATTAATTTGGGTATTACATTATTTCTTAAAAAATAATGGTTTATTAAAGAATTAGATGTTTTTCCTAATACTAAAAATTCTTGAGTTCTAGAAATGAGATCATTAAATGTTTTTGAGAGATAGAAGATAAAATTGCTATATAGATTGGTAGTAAGCCACCACCAAAGAATGGTGCATGGTCAAAGATTGTCTCAGCCTAAAAATTTAGTTTAACTTATATAAATGGTAAAACAAGTAGAAGAAATTTTCTCAAAGTTCTATTGAAGTGACTATAAAGTCTTAACTAGTTTTATTGAAGTGACTATAAATTCTTAACTATCGCTAAAAACTAACTATAAAATATTATCTATCACTAAAACTATATTTGTTATATAACATCTTATCACTCTTTAAAAAAAATCTTTCTATTAATCGGATGACTAATATTGAAATAATATACCTCATTAGTAATTCAATTTAATATGCTTAAACTAAGTGCATTGGATTTATTTGTCATAATTCGTTAAAAAAGTAGTAAATGGACAATTATATGTCAAATTTAAATAAATAGATGATCAATATTTTTGGAAGGTTCATAATAGATATTTGAGCTTGTCTCGATGCTCTCGAGGAATAGAAAAGCTTACAATAATAAAATACAACATTACGATCAATTTATGAGCATTTTCCTTAGGAGTTACAAGAACCAAATTCCAGAGTTGATTGTTTTCCTCATATATAACTTCACCAGCTCTATTTCATACTCATCAAACTTGTATCATGATATCTTGTTAAACTTAATCTATGATGGATCATAAATAAACATATCAAGTTTGTTCTTCTAATGAAGATCCCTGTGAGATGTGCAAAAGAAATTGAAGCCATTCAGCGGCAACAATAAATTTAATTTTATGCATATAGTTAGTAATTTGTAAAAAATAAAATCATCCTAGAAAAACACTTCTACAATAGAAAAGGATGTTGGTATGGAAGGTAGAAGAGGAGCCTTATCGAGTGGGAATGAGTGCAAGATGGTCTTCTACAAACCTTCCTTCTTTAGACCTTATGACCTAAGATTTAGAATATATAAAATATTAACATCGAATATCTAGATTTTATATTTATGCCTAAAGATTATGAAGGATGGATAGAAACTTATTTTTTCTTTCTTTCTTTGAATAAATGGAGGTTAAGTACATATCATTGACTTTAATCTATAATACATAACTTGAGAGGTTATGTAGGCTTTGAAAAACCAATTTTTCGCTATACTTATTTGTTGCACCAGTAAAGAAGAATAAGTTTAATTGAAGAATAATTGATTTGTGATTGGAGGATAAATGACATAGAGTTGAGAATTTTATATAAGCCATAGAAAATGTAGATTTTATTATATTATAACTTAAAAAATCTTTGAACTTAAATCGAGAATCTTTGGGTATTTGGAAAGTGGTTTCATTTTTTGAAATCTTGAACTTAAAATGAAGAATCCATTATTATTTGAGACGTAATTTTATTATATTTATGTGATATCTTATTTAATATATATAAAATAACTAAAAACATTAATTTAATTAATTTTATGATCGCCAATTGTATTAAAATTAAATTTTAAATTTTAATTCCTGACTTAAAGAAATTGAGATAACGATAGAACTTTATAACCACAAATAAGGTAAAAAGTCGCGTTACACAAAAACATCAACTGTATTTTACAATAATGTGATTAATTATTTTAATAATATATGTCTACTTTAAATCATGTATTTATATACCAATATATAAAGTTTTGTTAGTAATTAACTTTAGAAACAAGATCTAATTGTTAATAAAAATTTTGAAATACTCTTTAACATCCTACTCATAATATAGTGTAATATAAAAATATAAGCGATGACGATAATAATATAAAATAAATAGAGAAGGTAATCAACTTTCCACGATACTTCTTCTTTGCATCAATTAAGATAACTAACTAATTGTTTAAGAACAATTATAATGTGAGAAGAGAATGCATGTGTAGGGTTGATTATTTTATGCAGGCTGTGAAAAATGTAAGTCTTATTTTATACTATAACTAATGAACTCTTTGAACTAAAATAAAGAATCATAACCTATTTAAAGTAAATAAAAAATTACGACTATTTAACATTTAATTTCTTAAATAAAGAATCTATAACACCCAATTATTTTTATTATTTTTATTTTTATTAATTCTATATAAATATAAATATGTATTAATTGAATTTAATTTATTTTAATGGAAATAATAATAATAATAATAATAACAAGGGGTAAAAAAATTGGTTAGGGATTTAATTGAAAATAATTTTGGGAAAAATGGGTGAAAATTTGGGTTATGGGGGTATTTTTGAAAGAAAAATTAGAAATCGGGAGTCAAAACGTAATTTAGAAAAGTTATGCCACATCAACTGCCCGGTCAGCAGTCTCAACCAACTAGGACGCGCTAGGTGGCAGAGACGCTGATGCGGGAGGCCACGCGGGAGGAGCAGCGTGAGGATCCGCGTGCGCACGATTGAACGGCTGAGATCCGTTACCGTGCGCACGGATGGCCCAAATTCACTCCCTATTTAATCACGATCGGACGATCTAGATTAAAAGCGATGGATGGGTCAGATCAAAAGCGGATGGGTATAAATAACCCCATTCGCACTCAAACCCTAACCCTAGCCGCCAGAGCCCCTCGCCTGAGAAGACAGCCCAGTCGCCGAGGAGCTGACTGCCGCCACCCGCCACCGCACTGGAGCAATTTTCGGCTGCCAAACGAGGTAAAAATTCTACCCTTTGCTCATAATTTGATTTCAAACCCACCCATGGCCAAATCAGAGTGAAAGAACCGGCCAATTGACCGAAAAATACCGCTGAAGCTCAGCGGCGCCATCGCAGGGTGTTTCAGTTTTAGCCTCCGATGAGGCCCTTCCCGATTCCCGTTTGATGTGATTTTTCCATCGTTGTGATCACCATTTCCTTCTCTATAGGTTAACCAGAGAAAAACACCCAACCGCAACGTGAGCCGGAGGAGCCGCTGCACTGGAGAGCCCCACCGCCGGTGAGTTTCAGTTTTCTACGTTTTTTTCTGCCCACCAAGGGCTCTAAGTGTGTTTTCTCACAGGAACCAATGCAAGTTTGGCTGAATTAGGCCGAAAATAGCCAACCGAGGCGGATCACCACCGTGGGCGGCGGTGCCGTCGCTAGAGCACGACGAAGGCACCGTGCCAGAATTTTGAAATTAGCCAAGTAAGCCCTGGGTCTGATTTTTGGGTTATTTGGGACATGTGTAGATACCGTAAGCACGTTTCAGTTCCCGAGAAAAAATTCAGGGAACCCAGGGACCGCCCGTAGGCGCAGTAACAATCTAGTTTTCGGCGTCGAATTAAGTAAGGACCCCTCACCCTATTTCCTATCATTGAATTAAAGTTCAAATAAATGGTAATACTATATTTTGTACAAAGCAAATAGATACGCATAATTAAGTAAGGTTGCTAATGCAGCCCGAACCAGTCATTATTCTCTGTCAATTCTTGCTTGATTTATTTTACAGTTTAAATGTATTATGGTATCTGGTCTATCTATTCTATAGTTTTAAATGTATGTATTGCTGTCTTACTTGACCACTGTTTGATTTTAAAATTTACGATACGATTGTATTGCCGGGTGCATTTTTACTATTTATGTGATTATGTTCAACTTGGTAACAGAGACTAAAGGAAAACAGATAAGGTGACAGCCTCACTAGATATCCTGGGAGATGGTGGACAGACCAGGTTCATGGAAAACCCTACCATGAATGTTGTCTCATACCGGACGGGGTATGGAGACTTGGTCATTGGCACTCATACCGAACGGGGTATGGGGAGGCCCGCTTCACCCTCATACTGGATGGGGTATTGAGGTTTAATATCTTGGTGCTCATACCGGACGGGGTATAGAGACGGCCCTGGAATTAAGATCGTTAAGGAGAGTGGTTCACGTGTAGCGGGGACACCCCTATGGATCCCCACGGATATTAGTAGGCTGGTGAAAACGAGAAACGGTGATAATCAGTTATTGTTAATGAATACAGATTTATGATATGTTTTATGTTACTAATTATGCATGAAACTGTGATCTGTATGATGTTATTGTTTTTATAGGTTGTTTTCACAGATTCTTCAAGGGCAAGAAAAAGGGTAAATGGTTTTATTTTAAATAAATATATTGCTTTAAAATTTGTGCTCCATTAGTTATTTTTTTTTATTTTCTACTAACCTTTGCTTCTGTGACGGTGATATAGTGTGATGTCTTTAGTGGGCTAGTGTAGCTCATTCCTTATTTAGCCATTTCAGATCAGGAGGACCTGGTTCCCGAGCCCAATCCACAAGAAGACGGCGAGTAGATGCTAGATGCTTTATAATTTCTTTTATTTTTCTCATTTCCCATATTTCTTTTAGAGAACTTATTCCGTGATATTGTTTAGTACTTTTAAGTTATTATGTAAGGGATGTTAAACTTAATCTTTTATTTTGCTTCCGCACTCAGATTATTATATGTATTTCCTTTTGAATTTTCGGGGCCGTTACAGAATCCATGGCTATTTGGGATATGATTTTATTATACTTATTGGATATTTTACTTAATTTATATAAAATGCTTATGAACATTGATTTTATTAGCTTTATGGCAGTCATTATAGTACAAATGAGTCATTTCAAATAAAATTTACTTTTGAATTTAATCTTTATGCAGAGGAACTCATTAGCCATTTAATTTGAAAAGTAAGAAACAATTTTGTTAAGATAATGTTAAAAGCTTTTCACACTTTAATATATATTTTTGAATTATAAGCAACAAAACTCGATCTTCTGGTCTTTTTAATCTAAAAAATTCTCTAACAATTTATATAGTTTTACATCATTTTTTCAATTTTTAGAAGATGAGTTTTATGGGAATTCAGAATTTTGGATGAGATAGCTGGAATAACTTCGAATATTTTCTGCTAACTATTGTTTAATTTTATAATTTTTGTCTTTAGAAGACCAATTTAATGATAACGGGTAATCAAGTCTACTCTATTCACATTTTTTACCATACTGTACATACATATGTATGTAGAGTTATTACCTTGATAATTGAATAAAATTAGATTAATTAAGTGTTAAGTGCTCCAAAATATGAATAAATTTATCAACGATACAAGTATGAAAAAATAAATTTTTATTAAACAATTATATAGACAAAATTTAGAGGATTACAATCACTTAATAATTTTTTATTTCAAATTAGTGATTTAAGAATAAAAAATACGTAACAAAAATTGACTAATTTTTTAAATTCAAAGTTACAGATGTTTCACATTTTCTATGTACACATATGGTATATATAAAAAAAGTGTGTAGTAAAGTTGAATTTATTTTTTTTATTTTGTCATAATATTATTATATTAGAGAACTTCATCAAAATCCTTAAAAGATATCAAGATTCTTATTCAGTAGAAATTTATGATATGCAACTAAATTTTTTTATCTTCAAATACATTTGTTATTTTATGAGAAACAATAGTTTATTAAATAATTTGATATTTTTTCTATTATTCAAAAGTCTTGAATTTATGAAAAATGTGATCATTAATTTTTTTTGGTTAAGTATAAATGCTTAATCAACATGCTAAATTTTTTATTTCATCCCTAAATTCTAATTGTTTCTTTTCATTGATCATGTGGTTTTTATTAATTAATGTGATACATTTGATTGTTTCTTTTGAAAAATTTACTATACTTTCTAATAATATGATTAGTTATTTTAATACAATATTTTAATTTAAATCATAATTTTTATACCAATATATAAAAATAAGTTAAAAGTTAATATCGGAAACATGATCTAATTGTTAATTAAAATTCTAAAATAACTTTTAACATTCTATATAGTGTAATATAAAAAATATTAGTCGATAATAATAACATTTTAAACTGTAAACTAAAGGTTTATATGATCACAACATTTAGTACATTGGGAGCCTTTTAAATGATTGTATACTTGTACAAACTTTATTTTGTAATATTAACTTAATTTATTACGGATCTTGTAAATTTAATTAATGTGATGCATTTGTAATTTTTTTGAGTTAGCTTTAACTTATTTCTAATCTCGTATGAAATTTTAAAAGATAATTATATATAATTGTTTTTTCCACCACGTGGTCTATTAGAGCTTAAAAATGAAAAATTGATCCTCCTTGGAAGCTCTTCTATTTAAGTAATCAATTTGTTATGTCTATCTCTTAGCTCACAGTCAACCTTTTTTTTACTCAGATTATGTGGTCTCTTAATTTTCACCTCAATTTTTAGTCTTAAAACTAATTTTTACACTCAATTATAAATGGATGCACATAAATATATATATATATAAGATGGAATTATCAATTACTATTAAGTAGGTGGGATTGGTGGCATAGAGATACAATTAGCAATTCAATGTGTACTATTCCAAAACATCAAGTCTTATGAAAAAATATACTGCTATTAAGATATTGATTACTTTTATAACTTCGTTACTTAGTTTACTTATTTGAATATTTATCATTTGTCAAACAACTTTCATAGGCAAAAGAAATATCTACAAGATCTCTTATTTGTATAAAAGTACAAAATCAAATACTACAACTTGTTGTAGACCTAAACGACATATCAAGGCTTATTGGTAATAAGTAGTATTTCCATCCGGGCGAGCTCATTACCTGTACAAGGTGTAAAAAAGACCGAAGCTTTCGCCTCTGCACAACTAGGGATTATAGGCTCTACCATGATGTTTTGGTTAATAAAAGGTGGAAGTGCCCCGATTGGCCTTATGAGAGGTAAACCATTATCATTTTTTTGTTGTATATGTATATATTTATGTGCAAATTAAATACATGTTATGCAAAGTAATGTTTATATATGTGTTTTTAAAAGATAAATTGTGATGCTGATTAAGAAAGGTAAGCTGCAAAACTTGCAGAGGGTGTACAAGAGATCTAAAATGCAAAATGCACCTGTTGTGTCTCCTTTGCTTACTACAAGTGTCACTTTAAGGACTATCGGTGCCACACCTGTATTTATTATATGTAGCATGCTCAACCCTAATTTCTCCTAATCATCACTCTGGCTTAATGATTACACAGATTAAAAGTTTCACCTTTCAGACTTTATGTCGATTATTCGTAAACTCCAGACTGCATGATCATGCTTTTTGATTAACATCCCGAGCTTGATCACCACTTTTAATTGGAATCTAGATGCATGTGCCATCTTTGATTGCATAATACATAAATCCCTACAATACTTGCAGCGGTATCTGCAAAGGCTTTGGGCATGGAGGTGGTGGACAACAAGGCTTTCTAACTAGTCGTCATTTGTTCAGGTTCTATGGTGGCCATGCATTGGATGCTCTTATCAAAAGTACTTGTTGCTATATGATGGGTGATGATTAGACTTAAAAATATGTGTTTGGAATTTGGGTTTTAGAGAAGAGAAAGAAAACTCTTTTGAATTAATGAGATAAGAACTAAAGAACAGTAGAGGATATGTATATGTAAATATGTATATTCTTTTTCTATTTCAAAAATTCTCTAGCAATAATGCTATATAATATTTAAGTAGGCATATTTGTATTTGTAACATATGCATATGTAAAGTATATTTAAAAGAAGTGTGAGGTATCCTTGAATTTATATTTTGATTTATCATAATCCTATTATTTAAGATAATTTTACTAAAATCCTAAAATAAAAAAAAGAATCTGATTTAATAAGAACTAGTGATATGCTATTAACTTTCTTCTAAATATGTGCATATATTATTTCCTGAAAAAAAATTGTTTATTAAAGAATTTAATGTTTTTCCTAATACTCAAAATTCTTGAGTTCTACAAAAATGAGATCATTAAATTTTTTTGAGAGATAAAAGATAAAATGATTAAATAGATTGATAGTAAGCTACCAACAAAGAATGGTGCAAGGTCAAACATCGTCTCAACCTAAAAAATTAGTATATCCTATATAAATGGTAAAACAAGCAGAAGAAATGTTCTCAAAGTTCTACTAAAATGACTATAAAACCTTAACTATCATTAAAAATTATCTCTGTTACATAACGTCTTATTACTCTTTAAAGTAAAATCTTTTTTTTAATGGGACGACTAATATTGAAGTAATGTATCTCATTAGTAATTCAATCTAGTATGCTTAAACTAAGCATATTAGATTCATTTATCATAGTTCGTTAAAAAAATAGTAAATAGACAATTATATGTCAAATTTAAATCAATAGACAATTAATATTGTTAGAAGTCTCATAAATAGATATTCGAGCTTGTCTCGATGCTCTCGAAGAATAAAAAAGCTTGCAATAATAATATGCAACATTACAATAAATTTTAATAGCATTTTTCTTAGGAGTTACAAGAACCAAACTCCTAAGTAGATTGTTTTTCTCAGAAAAAACTTCACCATCTTTATTTCATTCTCATCAAACTTGAAACTTGATATCTTGCTAAACTTAATCTTGTATGGATCAGGAACAAAAATATCAAGTTTGTTCTTCTAGTGAAACACCTAATGAGTTATGTGAAGAAAATGGAAGCCATTTAACTATAATAATTTTAAATTTGTCCATATAGTTAGTAATTTATGATAAAGAAAATCATCCAAGAAAAACACATGTATATGGAAAAGGGTGCTGGTATGGATGGCATAAAGGAAGCCTTACTGAGTGGAAACGAGTGTAATATGGTCTTGGTTCCCATAAGATTTTGCTGGTATATATCTTCTCGAAAGCTTCCTCCTTTAAAAATTATGACCTGACATTTAGACTGTAGAAAATATTTACATCGAACATCTAGATTTTATATTTGTTCCTGAAGATTAAAAAGAATGGAAAGAAACTTGTTCGTTTTTCTTTCTTCGAATGAAGGATGTTAAGTGCGTATCCTTGAGTTTAATCTATAATAAATTACTTGAGAGGTTATGTAGGCTTTGGAAAACCAACTTTTTGCTATACTTCTTTGTTGCACCAATCAAGAAAACTAAGTTTAATTGAAGAACAATTGAATTGTGATGGGAAGATAAATGACATACGGTTGAGTATTTTATATAGGTCGTGAAAAATGTGGATTTTATTATAACTTATAAAATCTTTGAACTTAAAGGAAGAATTTATGGCTATTTAAAAAGAGATTTCATTTTTTGAAATCTTAAACTTAAATGAAGAATCCATCGGTATTTGAGACACAATTTTACTATATTTGTGTAATGCCTCATTTAATATATATATACAAAATAATTAAAAATATTAATTTGATTAATTCTATGGTCGGCAGCTGTTTTAAAATTAACTTTTAATTTAGATTCATGATCTAAAGAACTTATTCGTCATTTTATTTTTTTAAAAGTTAAATTAACTTATAAAACTCGATTGTACTTTACAATAATGTAATTAGTTATTTTAATACAATATCTCTACTTGAAATCATATATTTATATACCACCATATAAAGATTGGTTAGTAATTAACTTTAGAAACATTATCTTACTGTTAATAAAAATTTTGAAATACCCTTTAACATCCTACTCAAAGTATAGTGTAATATAAAAACTTAAGTCGATAATGATAATAATATAAAATACATAGAGATGGTAACCAATTCTCCATGATACTTTCTCTTTGCATCAATCAAGAGGACTAGCTAATTATTTAAGAATAATTACAATGTGAGAAAAGAATCATTGTGTAGGGTTGATTATTTTGTGCAGGCTATGAAAAAAGTAGGTCTTAGTTTATACTATAACTTATAAAATCTTTGAACTGAAATAAAGAATTGTGGCTATGTAAAATGTTATTTCTTAAATAAAGAATTCATGACTATTTGGGACTTGATTTTATTATACTTATTAGATATTTTACTTAATTTATATAAATCTTATGAAAATTTATTTTATTAGTTCTATGGCTGCCATTATAGTACAAAATGAGTCACTTTAAATAAAATTTACTTTTGAATTTAATCTTTGTGTGGAAGAACTTATTAGCCATTTAATTTGAAAAGTAAGAAACAATTTTGTTCAGGTAATGTTAAAAATTTTGACGAGTACCGAATCTATCAAAAATAAATTCCTAATTAACCAATAAAATAATATTGTAGTGATAAGAAGGGTCGAATCTACAGGGAATTTGGAAACCAAATTTCTTTTTTGACAAACGAGTAAAAAGCAAAACTAGAGGGTTTGTAGAATCCAATACGCAAAATATAAAATAAAAAATTAGCATAATAATATTTAACAAACTCTTGGCTATAAATTAGAAATTAAAACAATTATAAGAAGAATTCCTAGTCGACAAAATAGTTTGCTAGAGTAACGTAATTGATCATTTTACACAAAATATGGCAAATCAGTTATAGTTGTCAGAAACGTTTCGACAATCAATTCTTCCTTATTCTTAAACTAATCAAGAAACATTCGTTAGTTGGTTTTTCATTGCTAAACACTCCTGGGAACATCCATAGGATTTAACTTGTCAATGACCTTGAGAGCTAGAAGGACCTAACTCAAGTTGTCGAATTCATGCACATGAACTTGTCAAGTAGACTACTTACCTCCTCAGTGTGGCACTGATCGCTACTTGGTTCCAAAACTACTCAAATAATTACGGATTTGAGGGGTTTGGCTAGTTGCTTACGGTTCTCTTCTCATATAACGGACCCTATTCAAACGAATTCAAAACAACAAATATATATAGGTGTAGGAAGTAAATAAATACCAGCTCTGAAATAAAACTCAAATTAATTCGATTAGATCTCATAGATACATTGCTAGAGTTTGGTAGATCTATTAACTAGGAAAATTAAAATAAATTAGCCACTCATGGTGAGATTTTTAACACAAATGAGTTCTTGGAGAGTAGAAGAAAGAAGAAAGATGAAGAAAAAATTGCAGAAGTAGTAGAAGCTATTGTGTGCAGTGTTGGGAAGAAGAGAGATGATGATTCTACTTTAATAGTCGCCCTCTTTATAGAAAAGGAGCTAGGGTTTTCTTCTTTTGTTGATTAGGATCATTTTCTTTGATTTTTGGCTTATCCCAAGCCTTCTAGAGTATGTTCCTCTTTATTTTCGGCCCCAGATCTTGGCTTGAATAATATCTTTTTTACATATTTGAAAAGCACACGTTTTAATTTAAATCTGCTGTTCTGCGCGACTCTTAGCCTTGCCGAAGGCTTGTTTCTAGGCTGATGACTCTTTTCATGAACTCTTCATCTTTTCATGCTATTTTTCTTCATTTCATCCTTATATCCAGTATTGCAATAAAATATAAAAAATAACTTGGATTAGAACGTACCATCAACTTTAACAACCCAAAAGTGTGTGATAATGACATCTTTTTTAGGCACTATGTGACATCCCCAATGTAAACCAAGGCATAAGGGCGCCAGATACAGAAACAAATTATGAGTACATGATAAAATTTTATACAGTAGAGCAAATTATTACAAATCTCTTACCGAAATGTATGAGTTCCAATTACACATGTACATAACTGAGGCCAGAAGTGGCTAAATACAAAATATCAAAATACTAAAAATACAAAAGGGCCGCTTCTATCATTATGTGATTAGACTCATCAGAATGCGGGACAAGTCATGCACTCAAGGGTTGTGGATCCATGGGATACTCATAAACTTCAAGGGGTAGGTCAGCGGTCGGTTCCTCACTATCTTCCTCATCTTGGGGGGGGAGGGGGATAGGAAGGCTGAGTTCCATATACTCAATAAGGAAGACAGTATTTAATTAATATCATAAGATTGTAAAGGTGAATAATTATATCATAAATACTTACCATTAGGTCACGTCAGAGTCCTATCTTACTTTATAAAAATAATTTTATTTATCAAAGGAAATATCATGTCATAGTCACAACAATCAAAATCAAACATCATACTTGAAAATAAAGAAAATCAAATAAATCATAAAATGCTTAGATTTTCATGTCATGCTTCGCAAAGTCGTTCCGACTTCCATCTTTAAGGGCAGATACGGATTTTCAACTACCCATATGAAATGACCAGATGAGATACAGATAACGACAATTTACTCAGGCACATTTTCAGCTTGCCAAACTATATTACGATCTATGACCACGATCGTACCAACCACTGTGGTCCTATAAGATATTCTATAGTCATGACAGTACTTAGCCAAAGGTGACTCCTAATAGATATTTGTGTCACCACTCTCATAAGAGGATAAGCCATCATCCACAGGGAGTGGTCTTTTCACGTCTTTTCAGACCAGATGGGAGAGGAAAAAAACAGATACCCCTCAGAGATAAAAAGCCTAACGAGACACTTGATACATTATGCATGTCAAGACAGATACATAAATTTCTCAGACCATTCAGGCTCATTCCTGTTCTCTTTCTTTCTTTTTCTCTTTTTTTTCTTCTCTTTTTTTTATATTTTTCAAGCATATATCACTATATTCATATTATTTAATTTACATGCAAATCATCACGTGCCAATAAAATCACATAGCATGCTTGAAATCAAGAATAATTCACTTTATTAGAACTACTAAGCATGAAACATGCAAAATACAAAACACAAACTTCATAATAAATTTTTCTAAAAATACTCCTTAAGATATTAAAAGAAATACAAAATTACTTATTGAAACCTCAAAGTTTTCCTACACTGTTCTTCTTATTCTTTTCTCCTTCTCTCTCTAGATCACTCCCTCTCTATCTAAACTCTTGGAAGATGGAAGAATGGAATGGAAGTGATGAGGAAATGGAAGAAAGGGTCCCTATTTATAAAAAAATGGGGACCATTAGATTTGCACCAACTGGTGAAATCTGGTGAAGAGAGAGAGAGTTGAGTGGAAGATGATTGATTTGATGCAACGCAATGGTGGCACGAAAAATGAAGGAAAAATTCCTCAACTGACGGTAGCACATCTCCCAAGGTAGCACACGACACCCTAGGGGGTGGCAGCACAATGCTAGAGATGGTAGTACTGACCTAACCTGCCGTGTGCAGGAGCTAGCCTACGCGCAGGCCCTAGGCGCGCAAGCCCTAGGAACACAAACCCTAGGCACGCAAGCCCTAGGAACACAAGCCCTAGGCATGCAAGCCTTAGGAACACAAGCCCTAGGTGCGCAAGCCCTAAGCACGCAGGCCTACTGCGCAGATGGCGTGTGCACAGTGCGCGATGCCTAGGCCTATCCGCGCATAATGTGACATGCGCAGACTAGCCTGCCTGCACGTGACAAGACACTCGCGGACTGGCTTGCCTGTGCGAGATAAGACATGCGCGTAGGACAGGCCCTGCCCCTTGTGTGGATGGGACATGTGCACAGTGCGCATGTCCTATGCCTTTTTATGCACAACGTGCAATGACCTCTCCCGCGATTGATTTCCCACGGGGTTTTTCCCTTTATTTTTGTTTTCTCCCTAAAATGATTTTGAATAAAAAAATAATGTATAAAATAAATCAAAATAATTATAACATATAAAATTAAATAAAAATAAAATAATAAATCAGCATGAGATTGAAATTACGAATTTGAATCATGAATTACGATGTAAAGTTGAGAAATAAATTTAAATGAGTTCAGGTGGCCTTAAGGCCCAAATAAATAGGGATTTTGCAAATACAAATTTAGCACGGTGGTGAGCAGGGTGTTATACATTATCAAACTCCCTCACACTTATCTTGTGCTTACCCTCAAACACTACACAATATACTCCGTCAATCCCCATATCTTCACTTTCAACTCACTTACTCCCAGTTATTCACAACTAGCATGTTACACCTTAACCCCCCAAGTTCCAAGAATAACCATTAACTAGTAATTTGTAGGCTTGAATTTCAAGGAACCACACCAATGAATAACCACTTTTACAACATCCAAACACGAAATAAGAGAGTTTTGCAAATTTAACACATAAAAATTTCATTGAGTGGAATAGGCAATACCTAGTAGAATAGCACCAAACCTGTCCAGATATAATGATTTATGTAATCCATTCATGCCAGAAACAGAAAAGTTAAAACACCTTTGTTTGCTTGAAATGTCAACAACCTTTCGATGTGAGGCAAACATTTGTGATGAATGCACCAGTTATTCAATTGGTCACCAGTTTCAAGTGACTACTAGTGCTACTCATAATCATTTGACTAGAGGAGTAGATTATTATTTGTGCTCTCTTTTTTTTTCCTTTCATTGTGAGTGCATTTTACGCTCCATCTTATACTTTTACTCTAACTATTTTTCGAAATGAGTGCGTTTTATGCTTTATCTCACTCATGACATGATAGATAATTTGATTTATTCATTTAAAGCATACAATTCTGAAAAAATTGTAGAGTTCTTTCTAAGTATTAATGTTCACCCAAAATTAAGATAAAATTAGTTAATTTTTTTTGAATATGTAATGCTTAAATAAGTCATGGTCCATATGTAATTAAAGATAACCATTTATAGTGTGAAAAGATGAAAAACAAGCTACAGTTCTTAGGAGCTGGTTGTAAGTGCAAATTGACTTTTGAAATGCCCCATTAGAGTTGTTTAAAAATAATAGAGATAGTTGTGAAGATTGGAGTTAAAAAAATTGTTGGACGTGTATGTGTGGTGTGGCAAGAATTAGGTAAGGTCTAAATACCTAGAATGAGATGCTAAAAAGAAAAACTAGCTGCCTAAAATACAAAATACAGAATGCAGAATGCCTCTCCCCGCACTTAAACTAACTAGCTGCCTAAGATACAAAATACATAATACAGAATGCCTCTCCCCACACTTAAACTACATATTGTCCTCAATGTGATGCAAATAATGAAAAATAAAAATAAAGTGATAGATTAATTCCTTTAGTTACTTGACTTAGAGGTGGGATACATTAGGAAGCATCACTTTTTGAAAACCACCAAATGTGTTTCCAGGTGATATAAGCCTTGGGCAAGGCTTATGTGGGGAATGACACATGGTGGTATCGGGCATGCACACGACTGTATTTTTCTTGGGATTTCTTTGATTTCCTTGTTGTAGACATGACACGGCTGTGTTTGGCAAGCACACGGCCGTGTTTCCCTCATAGAAATGCTTTTGTGGTAACACACGGTGGTGTCTTAAAAATCTGGTACAAGCCTTGGGTAAGGTTTATGTGTAGATTGACACACAATCGTGTTAAGCAAGCACACAATCGTGTTTTTCTCATAGAAACACTTTGGTGGTAACACACGGTCATGTCATATGGACGAGGCATGTCACACGGTTTTGTCTCCCAAGTACACGACCGTGTCTTATGGGCCTGGCACAAGCCTTGGACAAGACTTGTTTGGTTGTTCTAGAGTTTGGCTTTTTTTTCGACTCTAGCACCTAAATTTCCTATACCCACATTCTAATCACCATAAAACTTATGTTAACTCATAGAAAAATATTGTAAATAAATTGAAATCACTAATGCAAATAATAAAAATTAAAAAAGAATAAAGAAAAATGGATGGGTCACCTCCTATCAAGCGCCTTTGTTTAATGTCCTAGGCTAGACATTGTCAATTTTTAAGCACTCAAATTAGTTTGTCTTCTTATAGCCTGCATAGCTTGATAAAACTTATCACCAGAAGGGTCTCCTGTGCTATACTCTCATATGTACCAGATCACTCAGTAGATATAGTGCGCCACACTGTACAATGAGCCACATACCTTAGAATCAGAGAATAGATACACTTCGCTACACTGTAAAATGAGCTCCACTACGTCACTGTTATGGAGGGCCATTCACATCTTCTTACTATCATGCATGCATAGGTGCATATTTAATATTTAAGTCCCCATACACCTAAAAATGGAATGGTTATATATGGGTTCGTAGTTATCACTTTTCCACTATACTCAAAAATAGAATGGTTATGTAGGCAGACACTGAAGGCTAGCATCATGCAGGTGCTTTTGAAATAGCTCACCTCGATACCGAGTGATGTACACTTATCAAAATCACTTTTGAAAACACACGGGCAAAATAACACTCAAAACATAATAACATTTGCACTTCATATATGAAAAAACATATAAAACACTGATGAAACACTTGAAAACTACATAGGCCATGCAATAATAAAATCCACTTACCTCACGTCTGATGTAATCAATTAAAGCTTTCTCTATTTTGACAAATTCTCCCCTTATAAATACTTCTATTCAATCTTTTCACTTTGGCAAAGTCTCCCCATATATTTCTTCAAATTCTTACTAAAATTTTGGTAGTATCTTCCCGTAGAATTATCATCATTTAACATTGAAAAATGTTCTCATTATAGGTAAATTAATTTTCTTGAAAAAAAAACTTGAAACTAAATACCTCGCAAAACATGCTACTTTAACTTCGGTAAAGTCTCGACTTAATTTTTAGTGGGGCAAACTTAGACAACTGGATAAATCGGGCTACATATTGGGCAACCATTAAGTTTCCTTAGTGGAGATCCTAAAATACCTCCTCCTTCTTCTCTCAGACATAGACTGGGAAGTAGTTCTCAAAGAATACATTCATGAAAACTTCCCAAGTTGTAGAGGTGGGTAGGACTTCCTTTTTAAGTTGCCACTAGTGTTTAGCTACACCAATTAGCATGAATGCTGCTAGGAGAACTTTTTTCTCATCGGTTAGGTCTAAGACAGAGAAAAATTTCTCTATCTGTGGGATCCATGTAACACTCCACCCATCGTTGTGCTTACTTGATTTAGAAAACCTTAATTATTCGAGCATTTGGCCGCATTGAACTTATTTAATTTTCTCCACATGATATTTATCGTAATTAATAAAAATTTGGTTGATTTTTAATTTTTTAATTTTTATTTAATTTTAATTTTATTATTTAATTTTTGTATTTAACTTATTTAAATTAATTTTAGGAAATTGAGAGAAATAAGAAAAAAAGGCAAAACAAGAAGAAATCTCGCAAGGAAGCAGAACTGCATGTGCGGATGCTGGGCGTTGTGCGCATGCACACAACGCGCATGTCCCATCCACACACACGCATGCACGGGACATGCGCACGGCACACACGTCCTAGCTATGCGCACGACATGGGGACAGGTCCTGTGCGTGTTTTATGTCGCATAGGTGGGCCATCTGCGTGTCACCCTGTGCGTAGGTAGGCACTGCACACTGTACTCGTGTCATTCACACAACAGGCCTAGGTGGATAAGCCCTACGTGCGTGGCGCCCAACTAACCAAGGCCTTGCGTGCACGCAGGCTAGCCCTAGCGTGCGTGTATGCTAGCCCCTGCACACGAGGTAGGAGGCTTGTGTGCCAGCAGGCCAGCCTACAGCAACCAGCTGGGGCACTACCACCTTGGGCGGTGTGCCACCATCACCTCGGGTAGTGCACCACTGTCGATGGTGGAGGAGACTCACTTCCCTCATCTTTCATGTTAAACATCTTTTTCTTCTCTCTTTTAATCAGATTTTATCACTTTGTGCAAATCTAATGATTTCAAAATTCTATACAATGACCCTTCCCATTCCATTCCTCCCCACTCTTCCATTCTTCCATTTTTAAAGATTTAGAGAGAGAGAGATAGTGTCTAGTGAGAGAAAGATGGAAAGAAAGAAGAACGGTGAAGGTGAAAATATCAAGGTTTTGGTAAGGAATCTAGTATTTCTTTTGGTATATTAAGGAGTATTTTTAGATAAACAAGTATTATTAAATATGATGATTCTGATTTTTCCTATTTTGTATGCTTTTTGTTCATAGTTCAGATAAGTCGAATTGTTTTTGTTTTCAAGAATAGTATATGAATTGCATAAACTTGATGAATTGCATGCAATAAATATAATATGTAATCGGTAAAAATAAAGAGTACAAAAAGAAAACAAAAAGAACAATATGGAATGAAGCATGATTGGTCCGAAGTATATTTGTATTAACTTACATATTGCATCAAGTGTCTCGTTACACTTTTTATCTCTGAGGGGTATGTGTTCCCCTTGTCCTTCAGGGTATCTATTTCCCTCTCTCCTATCTATTCTGGAAAAATGTAAGAGGATCGCTCCTAGTGGATGACGGCGTACCCTCGGACGCGAGTGGTAATGCAAATATCTATAGGGGTCACATGTGCCTAAGCAATATGGTGACTATAGATATCTGTTATGGCCACTACGGTCTGTACAACTATGGTCATAGATCATGCCATGGTTTGGCCAGTCAAAAATGGGCTTGAGCAAGTTCCTATATCTATATTTGATCTGGTCATTTCACTTGGGTAGTTAGAAATCTATATCTGCCTTCAAACATGGATGTTGTCATGACTTCGCGAAGCATGACATGTAAATTTGAGGATTTCATGATTTATTGAATTTTTTCTATTATCTGGCATGATGTATATTTGATTTGTTCATATTAATGTACTGTATTCTTAATAAATAAATTATTTTTATAATGTAAGATCAGTCTATAAGGAGGCCAATTGGTAAGCTTGTAAGTTAAAATTATTCACCTTTTAAATCTTATGATGTTAATTTAATATTATTTTCCTTACTAAGCATACAGAACTCACTCTTTCTATCCCCCCAGATGAGGAAGAGAATAAAGAACTACATGCTGACCTACCCTTGGAAGTCTATGAGGATCCCATCGATCTACAAACTTTGAATGCATGATTGTTCTGATGAGTCCAATAGAATAGTGAAAGAAGTGGCTTTCTTTTGTGTTTTGTTTCTTTTGTAGCCACTTCAGGCCTCAGTTATATATATGTAATTTGAACTCATATATGTATATATTTGTAAGAGATTTGTAATAAGTTTGTTCTACGGTATAAATTTTATCATGCACTCGTTATTCTGAATCTGTATTTGACACCCATTTGCTTTAATTAGCATGCAGGATGCCACAAATGGTATCAGAGCAGAATAATTGCAAATAATTGCAAATAATATCCCTTACACTTATGCCTTAGATAGAAAAAGCCCTTAGAGTACCTAAGAAAAATAAGTCCTCTTTTCAAAATTAGACTAGCAACTCGTGTCTTTCTTTCTTTTGTAGGAATAACGCGAGGAAGACCATTCGTAGAGTGTACTGAGCGACTTGAAGCCCTGGATCACCAAACCAGGGCTAAATTTACCAAACTCTTTCAAGTTATCCAAGGACTAACTGCAGTCGTAG
This sequence comes from Carica papaya, assembly GCF_054855325.1. Lineage (NCBI taxonomy): Eukaryota > Viridiplantae > Streptophyta > Magnoliopsida > Brassicales > Caricaceae > Carica > Carica papaya. The sequence continues at coordinate 20,248,076 of NC_142317.1, forward strand.
GAAAAAATCAAGCCAATCCTTATCTACCTCCTACCCTCAAAGTTTGAAACATCGAAAGATCCATTTCCTACAATATACAAGAGTTTAGGAAACTTAATGCCCCAAGCTTTAAAGGTGGCCCTGATCCTTTAGTAACATAAGTTTGGATCCTACAGATAAAGAAGCTCTTCTCTATCCTAGACCTGACGGTTGCTTAGTATGCAGCTCGTTTTATTCAATTGTCTAGGTCTATCCCTCTAATAGTCATCCCCGAGAGTTGAAGAGCTAGGAAGTTTCTCAAGGACCTTTGTGCTGACATCCATGACCAGGTCATGATGTTGAGACCCAGCTCGTATATAGAGGTGCTCGAACATGCCCAGTTTGCTGAAGATCTCATCTCGACTAAGCATTAACGCATTATTCGAGTTCGTACCCAACAACAACCCCAACAGCTTAGAAGGAGATTACTTGACCTAGTAAGTAGCCACCCAATAAACAAACTAAAGTTTCCCTTCCCCCTACTTTGCCTCCACCTACAGTTCAACTTGCCCGATCTAACTAACCCTATCAGCATTGTGGTCGCTCGCATGGTGACCTGCCCTATCAACGTATCAATAACGTATGTTATCGGTGCAGAAACACCCAACACCTTATAAAAGATTGCCCTTAGTGACCAAAGGATGCAGCCCGACCTACAGCATAAGGTCGCGTGTACCACTTGGATGAACCCAATGCCCTTCTTACTCCTGTCCTTATCCAGGGTATGCTTTTTATTCATGACACTTTTTGTCAAAGCTTTGATCGATACAGGTGTAACTAACTCTTTTATTTCCCGTACATTTACTTGTAATCTTGATTTTAGACGAGAACCTTTGGTAGAAACATTAACGGTAGAAACTCCTTTTAGGGGACTGCTAGAGGTTCATTATGTATATAAAGACTGCAGGATAAATGCTTCAAGATTAGAGGTATGTGTAAACCTAATACTATTAGATTTTATACGATTTGATGTGGTATTAGGAATGGATTGGTTGAAAAAGTACAGAGTTATAATCGATTGTGAAAGTAAAATTATAACTTTATGGTCTCTAAAAAAAGAATAAAATTTTTGTTATTTTTTAAACCAATGAATGAACAGAAATATGGGTGCTAATCCTGTTGTGTGTACCATACCAATTGTTTGTAACTTTTAATATGTCTTTCCTATTGAACTTCCTAGTCTACCTCTCCCGCGAAAAGTAGAGTTTTTAATCGAGTTGTTACCTGAAACCCAACCAATCTCGAAGCCTACCTATCATATGAGTCGTGCTGAGCTAACATAGTTGGAACATCAGCTTTTTGACCTTATTACCGAAAAGTTTATTCGCCCTAACCATTCTCCTTGGGGCACTCTGGTGTTGTTCATCAAGAAAAAGAATGGTTCCCTCAGACTCTACGTGGACTACTGAGAACTCAACTGAGTGACTGTTGAAAGTAAGTACCCCTTACCTCAGATCGATCAACTATAAGGAGCCATGGTCTCCTCTAAGATCGATTTTAGGAAGGGATACCGCCAGTTGAGAGTTAAAAAAGAAGATATTTTGAAGACTGCCTTTTGATGTAAGGACAATTTGTATGAGTTCAAGGTAATGCCATTAGGATTACCCGATGCCCGAACAGCCTTCATGGAACCAATGAAGAGAGTTTTGGGGTGCGCTCTAGATCAATACGTCATCATTTTTATTGATAACATCCTAGTGTATTCCAAGAGCCTTGAAGAACATGCAGTGGACTTGACTGAAGTGTTGGAGACTCTTTGCCGAAACCAACTATACTCTTAGCTGAGCAAATGCTCTTTCTAGTTGGATCGAGTTTCCTTTCTCGGATATGTAATCTCAAGTGAAGGAGTTTTTGTAGACCCATCTAAGGTGGAAACGGTAGTCAGCTGGAATTTGCCCACCAATGTGACTGACGTATGTAGTTTCCTTGGCTTGGCAGGTTACTACCGACGTTCATTGATGGATTCACTAAGATTGCCATCCCACTTACCCAACTTACCCGAAAAGGGGTACCTTTCATATGGAATTATGAGTGTAGTGAAAGCTCCATAAAATTGAAGCATCATCTCACCTCTATTCCTGTGTTGATCCTCCCTGACAATACAGGAAGATTTTAGGTCTACTGCGATGCATCGCATATTGGCTTGGGATGTGTCTTGATGCAGCATGGTAGAGTAGTTGCCTATGGGTCCCAATAATTGAAATCTCATAAGCAAAACTACCCTACCCATGACCTAGAGCTTACAGTCATTTTTTTGCCCTAAAGATATGGCGTCATTACTTGTACAGCCAAACCTTTGAGATTTATACTAACCATAAAAGTTTAAAGTACATCTTTTCACAGAAGTAGTTAAACATGAGACAGAGACATTGAATGGATCTCCTGAAGGACTATGACTACAAGATCATTTATCACCCCGGGAGAGGAAATATGGTCGTTGATGCACTAAGCCGAAAGGAGTCTACTGTGTTGGCTCAAACCATGGCCTCCTATTGGAGATTGATAGACGTTATGCGGTCTCTCCACCTTAGCTATTATGGCAAAGGCACCTATCTTGCCTAAATCCAAGCCCTGCCAGATCTCTTTGTGAAAATCTGGGAAGCTCAATCCAAGGATCTAGAACTCACAAAAAATCTAAATAAGTTCACTTATGATGAATCCCCTAATTTCAGGATTTCAGATGATGGACTATTCTAATTTTGGAACCAAATTTGGGTCCTCATTGTTGTAAGGGCATAGTTCTCAAGACCACCTCACTTTCAAGCTATCCATCCATCCCAAAAGTACCAAAATGTACCGAAACTTAAAACAACAGTATTGGTGGCCAGGAATGAAGAGGGATATAGTTGACTACGTCTCATAATTCCTCACTTGTAAGCGGATAAAGATAGAACATTAGAGACCCAGTGGCTTGTTACAAGCTCTTTTGATTCCTAAATAGAAATGGGAGCATGTACTGTGGATTTCGTTACAAGATTACTCATAACCTGTTTTGTTCGAAATGCTATCTGAGTCATCGTGGACAGACTGACAAAGATTGCCCATTTTCTTTCCATCAAAACCACTGATTCCACCAACAAGTTAGTCCATCTATATGTTGATGAGATTGTCCAACTTAATGGTGTTCCCTCATCTATTATGTCTAATCACAATTCTTGGTTTACCTCCCACTTATGGGATAGCTTTCAAGAAGCTTTGGGGTCTGGGTTATATTTCAGTACAGCTTATCATCCCCAAATGGATGGTTAGTCAGAACGTATGATCCAGACATTGGAAGACATGTTAGGTACTTGTGCCCTTGACTTCGATGATAACTGGTATAAGTATCTTCCTCTTTGTGAATTTGCTTATAATAACAGTTATCATTCCAACTTAAGCATGACCCCATATACTGTATGGAAGGCCTTGCTGTTCTCCTACTTGTTGGAGTAAAGTTGGAAACCAGTGCCATTTAGGACAAGAATTCATTCAGGAGACCATTGAGAAGATAGCGATGATTTGCCAAAACTTGGCCACTGCCCAGAGTCGTCAAAAGAGTTACACCAACAACCGTAGGTGACCCTTAGAATTTGTCGTGGAAGATTAAGTCTTCCTTAAGGTTTTCCCCTATAAGAGAAAGATGTAGTTCGGGAAAAGAGGGAAGTTGAGTCCTCGTTATGTGGGACTTTTTCAGTTCATCGAGCGTATTGGACCTATGGCATACCGCCTTGCTCTATCCTGATAATTTACGGGTCTACATGATGTCTTTCACGTCTCGATGCTTAAGAGGTACCACCCTTATCCTTCTCATGTTATTCCTTACGATAAGGTGTAGGTATAAGCTGCATGACTTATGACGAGGTTCCCGTGGAGATTCTTGAGTGGACCAATAAAGTCTAGCATAACAAGACAATTCCCATGGTGAAGGTATGATGGCAGTATCCTACCCCGAAAGAAGCCATGGGGGAGTTAGAGAGCGAGATGAGGGAGAAGTATCCGTACTTATTTGAGAAAAATTTAGGGACTAAATTTTTTTCAAGGTGGGAGGGATGTAACACCCCGCCCATCGTTGTGCTTAATTGATTTGAAAAACCCAATTTATTCAGGCATTTGGCTGCATTATACTTATTTAATTTTCTCTGTATGATATTTATCGTAATTCATAAAACTTTGGTTAATTTTTTATTATTTTATTTTATTTTTATTATTTAATTTTTACATCTAACTTATTAAAATTAATTTTAAAAAATTGAGAGAAATTGAAAAAATAGTGAAACGGTAAGAAATCTTGTAGGAAAAATCTCATGGGGAAGCAGAACTGCCCGCACGGATGCTGAGCACTGTGCGAGTGTACACGCGCACACAACAGTCACGGGATGTGCACACAGCGTTCACGTCCTATCTGCACGCATGCTTGCATGGGAAGTGTGCACAACTCGCATGTCCCGTCCGTGTGCATGTCGTGGTGACATGTCATGCGCACATCCTATTGCCTTGGGCGGCGCACCCACCATAGCAGGTGGAGGAGACCCTTCTTCCTTATTTTTTGTGCCGAGCATCTTTTTTTTCTCTTTGTTCCCTGGATTTTGCCACTTGGGGTGAATTCGACAATTCCAAAATTTTATAAATTGACCGTTCCTCTTCCATTCCTCCCAACACTTTCATTCTTTCATTTTTCAAGATTTAGAGAGAGAGAGAGATTATAGTCTATGAGAGAAGGATGGAAAGAAAAGAGAACGGTGAAGGAGAAAACATCAAAGTTTCGGTAAGAAATCTATTATTTCTTTCGATATCTTAAGGAGTATTTTTAGATAAACTAATATTATTAAATATGATGATTATGGTTTTGCTTTTTTTGTATGCCTTTGTGTTCATAGTTCAGATAAGTCGAATTATTCTTGTTTTCAATAATGCTATGTGAATTACAGACACTTGATGAATTGCATGTAATAAATATAATATGTAATCGGTAAAAATAAAGAGTATAAAAAGAAAAAGAAAAGAGAAATATAGAATGAAGCATGATTGGTCCGAAGTATATCTGTATTAACATGTATATTGCATCAAATGTCTCGTTAGACTTTTTATCTCTGAGGGGTATCTGTTCCCCTTGCCCTTCAGGGTATCTTTTTCCCCCTCCCCTATCTGGTCTAGAAAGATGTAAGAGGATCGCTCCTAGTGGATGACGGTGTACCCTCTAACACGATTGGTAATGCGAATATCTGTAGGGATCACCCGTGGCTAAGTAATGTCGTTACTATAGATATCTATTAGGGCAACTATGGTTGGCATGACCGTGGTCGTAGGTCATGTCATAGTTTGGCCAGCTAGAAATTGGCTTGAGTAAATTGCTGTATCTATATCTGATCTGGTTATTCCACTTGGGTAGTTAGAAATCTGTATCTGCCTTCAGAGATGGAAGTTATAACGACTTTGCGAAGCATGACAAAAAAATCTGAGCATTTCATGATTTATTTAATTTTCTCTATTTTTTGGCATGATATATGTTTGATTTGTTCATATTAATGTACTGTATTCTTAATAAATAAATTATTTTTATAATGTAAGGTCGGTCTACGAGGAGGCCAAATGGTAAGCTTATAAGTTAAAATAATTCACATTCAAAATCTTACAATATTAATTTAATACTGTTTTTCTTACAGAGCATATGGAACTCACTTTTTTCACCCACTCGAAAGATGAGGAAGAAAATGAGGAACCGTAGGCTGACCTACCCTTGGAAGTCGATGAGGATCCCTTGGATACACAAAATTTAAGTGCATGATTGTTCCTGCACTCTGATGAGTTCAATAGCACAGTGAAAGAAGTGGCATTTTTTGTGTTTTGTTTTTTTGTTATAGCCACTTCAGGCCTCAGTTATATGTATGTAATTGGAACTCATATATATATATTTGTAAGGAATTTGTAATAAGTTTGTTCTACTGCATAAATTTTATCATGCACTCATTATTCTGAATCTATATCTGACACCCATTTATCTTAATTAGCATCTGGGATATCACAATCCAGGCTTCAACTACTAAGGGGTCGGGGCCTCCTTCAAAGTCGGGTGGGTTAAGCTTCCTAAATTCTACTATATTGTAGGAGATGGATCTTTCAGTAGGTCGATATTCCGAGGCAGGAAGATGTTGACAAGGGTTGGTTTGATTTTGTCATACGATTGCAGTAAGACCTGGATAACTTAAAAATGTTCACTAAACTCGGCCCTGGTAGGATGATCCTAGGCCTCGAGTCTTTTGGTACGCTATACAGAAGGTCTTCTTCGCATAATTCTTACAAAAGAATGAGAAGACACGAGTTGCCAGTCTAGTTTTTAATAGATAACAAATTTTCTAAGTATCCTAGAAGGTTTTTTATTTAAGCCTCAGTTGTAAGGGTTGTTTCGTATAACTGCTCTGATATCATTTGTGACATCCCAAATAGAAATTAAGGTATAAGGGTGCCAGATAGAAAAAGAGATTACGAGTGCATAATAGTAAAATGTATGCAGCAGAGCAATTATTACAAATCCTTTACAAAATATGAGTTTCCAATTTACATATATATGTGAGGCCAGAAATGGCAATAAAATACCAAAATATCAAAATACAAAAGGGCTACTTCTCTCATTATGTAAAAGGGCTCATCAGAGTGCAGGACAAGTAATGCACTCGTTAAGGTTTAAGGATCCATAGGATCCTTAAAGACTTCAAGACGTAGGTCAGTGATCAGTTCTTCACTATCCTCCTCATTTGGAGGGAGCATGGAAAGGGGTGAGTTCCATATAATTAGTAAGGAAACTAGTATTTAAATAACATCATAAGATTTTAAAGATAATTTAAAGAATCACCATTGCTTACCATCGAGAGCCATGTCCGGGTCCTTCAATAGATTATGAAAATAATTTATTTATTAAAGAAAACAGTAAGTCCCTCATGTCACAGTCATGTCAATCAAATCAATCATGCTAATAATAGAGAAAATCAAACAAATCATGAATATGAACTGTCTTTCGTGTTATTCTTCGCGAAGTCGTTCTGACTTCCATCTGGTGAGGGCAATACAGATTCCTCACTACCCATGTAGAATAACTAATTCATTTAATTCATAACAGCAATTTGCGGCTTGCCAAACCAATAACACATTTATGGCTTACTAAACCACCAACATATTTACGACTTGCCAAACCATGACACGATCTATGATCACGGTCGTGCCAACCACAGTGGTCCTACATGCTAACTATGGTCACGGTCGTACTTCACCAATAGTGACCCCTACAATCATATCGCATCACCACTCTCACCAGAGGGTACGTTGTCATCCATAGGGAGGCAGTCTTCTCATGTCTTTTTAGATCAGATGAGGGAGAAACATAAACCCCTTAGAGATAAAAAGCCTAATGAAACACTTATGGATTATGCATGCCAATACTAATACATTTCTCATATCTATATATCATATCATGCTTAATCATTTTTTCACCATCAATAGCATCACATATCAACATTTATTTCGAGCATTGAATCATATAAATTATACATGCAAATTAATAAGTTCATATATGACCATAAAGCATGCATTATTACGTAAAATTACTTTGTTTAGGCATAAAATTCAACCATGCAATTCGTAAATTTAAACGTCTTTAATTTTCATTCTAGAAATCCTCTTTAGGATGTTAAAAAGTAAATACTAAATTTCTTACCAAAACGTTGATGTTTTCCTACACCTATTTTCATTGAATCTAGTTTTTTCTCATGAGGATTGAAGATTCTTACCTCCACTAGACAACCCTTTATATGTAAATGTCTTAAACTTGATTTTTTACCAGTCCATAACTTGAAATGAGTTGCATATATTGCCTTACTAGGAACTTTATTCAAGATATACATTCAAGTCTTTAAGGCTTCACCCCATAAAGAAATAAGTACAGAAGAGTAACTCATCATACTCCTAACTATTTCTATTAAATTATGATTACGCCTTTCAACAACACAATTCTGTTGTGGTGTACCTAGCATTGTGTATTGAGCACGAATGCAATGTTTTTTTAGGAATTTGGTAAAGGGAACATGATTTTGTCCTGACTCATCATATCTACTATGATATTCACTGCCTCGATCAAATCTCACAATTTTAACCTTTCTATCTAATTGTCTCTCAACTTCTGTGATGTACATCTCAATGATGTTAATGGTTTGAAACTTATCATGTATTAGATGTACATAACTATACTGAGATAGATCATCTATAAAAGTGATAAAATATCTCTCTCTAGTGAAACAAGGAATGGAGAGTGGTTTGAAATGTTCGTATGAATTATCTCAAGAAATTCATTACTTCTTGTGGTACCTTTCTTTGTATGTTTAGTTTGCTTTTCTTTTATGCGATATATACATACTTGAAAATTAGTGAAGTCAAGATTTTGTAAAATTCCATCATTCATTAATCTATCAATTCTTTCCCTAGATATATGCCCTAGCCTTTTATGCCACAAGAATGAAGAATTTTCATTAATTAAGCTATTTTATAAACCAATATTTGCATGCAAGGTAACTAAAGCTTGTGTAAATTCATGATTCAAGAAAATTTTATATAAACCATCATATAAAATATCAGAACCAACTGTCATTGAATTAAACACTAAACTTACTTTTCCACAACCAAAATAAACTAAATATCCAACAAAATCTAATTTGGATAATGAAATTAAATTCTTAGAAAACAAAGGAACATAAAAAGTGTTCAAAAGATCTATCTGATGACTAGTCTCTAATAGCAAGTGATAGGTACCGATATCTACCACTTCTAACACGGTTTCCCATATAGAGCAATTTTTCACTTTTTTTTCAATTTTCGGGTTGTAAGGAATCCCTATATTAAATTAGTAACATGAGTTGTGGCTTTAAAATCAATCTACCAAGTATTAGAAAGAACCTCAACAAGATTTGATTCATAACACACAAAAAAAAGATTCATACCTCTCTTTTTGAACCAAGCCTTACACTTATTATATTCCTTTTTTCACATGACCTTTCTTGCCACTAAAGTAGTAACTTAGAGTAAATTTTCCATCATGACTCTAGTTATGTCCATCCTGCTTTAATCTCATTTCCTCCTGAAACACTTGCTAGTAAGCTCATTTATATTCCACTGTTCATTATTAGTGTTATAGTGAATTTTGAATGTAGCAAATTGGGAAGGAAGAGCGTTAAGGATAAAATGAACTAGGAATGATCATGCACATTCATGCCCAATGCCTTGAGTTTTGTAACCTTTCCAGCCATGTTCAAAATGTGTTGTTGAACTCCTTTCTAACCATCATATTTCATGGTGGTCAATTCAACCATCAATGTGCCTGCAAGAGACTTATCGGCACATTTGAAATGCTCCTCCACAGATTTTAAAAATTTTAAGGCTATCTGTGACATCCCAAGTACTATATAAGGCAAATGGGTGTCATATAAAGATACAGAAAAATAAGTGCATGATAAAATTTATGCAGCGGAACAAAATCATTACAAATTCCTTAGAAATACATATGAGTTCCAATACATACATATACTGAGGCCAGAAGTAACTACAAAATACAAATCAAAACATAAGGGCCAGTCCTTTCACTGTGTTATTGGACTCATTAGAGTGCGGGAACAGTCATGCACTCAGACTTGTGGATCCGTAGGATCCTCAAAGACTTCAAAGGGTAGGCCAGCTTACGGTCCGTTACTTTCTTCTTCATCTGTGGGGGGCATGGAAATGGTAAATTTCATATGCTTAGTAAGGAAAACAATATTAAATTAACATCGTAAGATTTCAAAAGTTAATTATTTTGACTTAAGAGCTTACCATTTAACCTCCTTGTTTACTTATCTTACATTATGAAAACAATTTATTTATTAAGAAAATAATACGTTAATACAAAATACCAAACACGCATTATGCTAGATAATAGAGAAAATCAAATAAATCATGAAATGCTCAGATTTTCGTGTCATGCTTTACGAAGTTGTTACAACTTCCATCTGTGATGGCATATACAAATTTCCAACTACCCAAGTGGAATGACTCTATCAAATATAGATACAACAATTTGTTCAAGGCCGTTTTTGGCTAGCCAAAATATGGTACGATCTACGACTACAGTCATACCTGCCAAAGTGGCCCTAATAAATATCTATAGTCACAACATTACTTAGTCATAGGTGACCTTTACAGATAGTGCGATACCACTCTCGTTAGAGGGTACGCTGTCATCCACTATGAGTGATCCTCTTACATCTTTCTAGACCAGATAGGGGAGGGAAAAAAGATATCCCGAAGGGTAAGGGTAATAGATACCCCTTAGAGATAAAAAGTCTAGTGAGACACTTGATGAAAAATGCATGTCAATATAGATAAACTTCAGACCATACAGGCTTCATTCCACTTTTCTCTTTTTCTTTTTTTTTGTACTTTTTTTAATTTTATTTTTTTACCAGGCAATTATACCAGTTTATTACATGAAATTCATCATGTCTCTTCAATTCACATAGCACGCTTGAAAACAAGAACAATTATAGTCATCTGAACACAGAGGCATACAAAACATGCAAAATTACAATCATATTAATTTTGTTTATCTAAAAATACTCTTTAAGACATTGAAAGAAATATTAGATTCCTTACCAAAACCTTGATGTTTTCTCCTTCACTATTCTCCTTTCTTTCTCTGTTTCTCTCACTAGACTACTACCTCACTCTCTCTCTCTATCTAGCTCTTGAAAATTTGAAGAATGGAAGTGTGGGGAGAAATGGAAGGGGAAGGGAAATTTGTAGAATTTTAGAACCATCGGATTTGCGTCAAGTGACAAAATTTGATGAAGAGAGAGGGGAAAAAGATGTTTGGCACGAAAAATGAGGGAAGAGGATCTCCTCCATTAGTTGAAACACGCTGCCCGAGGTGGCAATGCCCTAACCGGTGTGATGCAGGCTAGCCTACAGGCGTAAATTCCTCCTGTCGCGCACGCAAGGCCTAGGCGCACTAGGCATCACACGCAGGCCCATTGTGCGCAGGCCCCAACAACACAGGGCTTGTTCGTGCAGGCTTGCTGTGCGGATGGTACAACACCTGTCTATACGCAAGGTGACGTGCGGTTGCCCCGCCTGCGCTTGACAAGTCAGAAGCAAGTCCTGAACTCGTGCCGTACGTGCGAATGGGACGTACGTGTTGTGTGTAGGTCCTGACCCCGCACCGTGCGTGCGTGCGGATGGGACATGCGCACTGTGCGTGGGTCCTGACGCTGTACTGTGCGCGCGTGCGGATGGGACATGCGCATTATGCATAGGTCCTGACCCCGCACCGTGTGCGCGCGCACGTGTGGATGGGACCTGGGCATTGTGCATATGTCCCGCAGTTGCTATCAGAGTGCGCACATGATGCCCAGCACCCACGCGGGCAATTTGCTTCATCCTGCGAGATTTTTCATGTTTCACTGTTTTTTCTAATTTTTCTCAATTGTCTATAATTAATTTGAATAAGTTGAATGCATAATTAAATAAAAAAAATTAAAATTAAATAAAATCAAAATAAATAAAAATTAACAAGATTTACAAATCATAATAAATATTAAGTAAAGTAAATTAATTAAGTTTAATATGGTCAAAGGTCCGGATAAATAGAGTTTTCCAAATCATTTAAGCACAGTGATGGACAGGGTGTTACACTATATGAGTTTAAAAGAGGGAAGTTTTGATGTTAATGGCAATGGTCAATCTCATAAACATAAGACCGAGTTTGTTTAACCTTGTCCAGGCTTTCAATTGTTTCTTTTGCTCTAAAGTACTATCATCGATAGCTTCAGGAGGTTTTCAATTACCAAAGCTAGGTCAAGATCTAATAAACCTAGTGAGAATTGACCCCCTTTCATACCACTCTGCAAAATTTGATCCATCAAAAGTTGTCATTCCAGATGCAAGAGAATATAGTGAAGTGGGAACTATAAAAATATAACAATGCTTACAGTAAGCCTCAAGTATATTTATAATATGAAATTTATAAACGATGAATTATTGATATTACTATAGTTTTTCCTTTGGGCAAAATCTTAGCATATCTAATATTCACTCAAAGGGACTTAAAATACTTAATATTTTGCATCACTTTCATTTACCTTTATGTATCTATCTAAATAATACAAAATAAACTATTAGTTCATAATTAGTAGAAAGTGACTCTCCTTTAGGTTAGTCTCAATCTTATAATTATAAAAATATATATATAGTATTCCTTTATAAGTCTTAATTCTTTAATGTAGTTTAACTAACGCAAGACTCATCAACTTGAATTACTTTGGTAACTTGCCATGTTAATAAATCTTAAGTCATAAAACAACAAAACCATAATTTGTATAAAATATACATATATATATTTACATTTATGAAATTAACTATAATTTAAAATATATATACATATATACAAATTGTTAAGGAATGATATATATATAAAAATAAAAGCTGTTAGTGTAGTAATATATATATAAACTGTTAGTACAATAATATATATAAATTATTAATGTAAAATTATATACATATATATAAACTGTGAGTATAAAATTATATACATATATAAACTGTTAGTGTAATAATATACATATAAACTCTTAGAGTAAAATTATATAAATATATTTAAACTGTTAGTGAATTAATATATATATAAACTATTCGTATAAACTTATATACATATATATAAATTATCATAGTAAAATTGTATACTCATATAAATTGCGAGTGAATTAATATATATATAAACTGTTAGTGTGACATCCAAAGTACTAATTAAGGCAAATGGGTGTCAGATAAAGATTCAGAATAACGAGTGCATGATAAAATTTATGCAGCAGAACAAAATCATTACAAATCCCTTACAAATACAAATGAGTTCCAATACATACATATACTGAGGCCATAAGTGGTTGCAAAATACAAAACAAAACCTAAAGGCCACTTCTTTCACTATCTTATTGGACTCATCAGAATGTGGGAACAGTCATGCACTCAGACTTGTGGATCCACGGGATCCTCATAGACTTCCAAGGGTAGGTCAACCTACGGTTCCTCACTTTCTTCCTCATTTGGGAGGGGAGCATGGAAAGAGTGAGTTCTATATGCTCAGTAAGAAAAATAGTATTAAATTAACATCGTAAGATTTCAAAAGTTAATTATTTTATCTTACTATTTAGCTTCCTCGTTTACCTATCTCACATAATGGAAAACTATTTATTTATTAAGAAAACGATATGTTAATACATCATGCCAGATAGTAGAGAAAATCAAATAAATCATGAAATTCTCATATTTTCGTGTCATGCTTCATGAAGTTGTTATAACTTTCATCTTCGAGGGTAGATAAAGATTTCTAACTACCCAAGTGGAATGACCAGATTAGTTACATATACGGTAATTTGCTCAGGCCCATTAAAGACTAGCCAAACCATGGTACGATCTATGACAACGACCGTACCACCCATAGTGGCCCTAACAGATATCTACAGTCATAACATTACTTAGCCACGGGTGACCCTTACTAATAGTGCGACACCACTCTCGTTAGAGATTACGTCGCCATTTATTGTGAGTGGTCATCTCATGTCTTTTAAGACCAGATAGGGGGGAAGCAGATACCCCGAAGGGCAAAGTGAACAAATATTCCTTAAAAATAAAAAGCCTGACAAGATACTTGATACAATATGCATGTTAAAACAGATATATTTTAGAACATACAGGCTTCATTCCACTTTTTCCTTTTTTTTTTTTATACTTTTACTGTTACCAATTATATATTATATTTATTACATGCAAATTTATTAAGTGTCTGTAATTCACATAGCATGCTTGAAAACAAGAACAATTCAACTCATCTGAACACAGAGGCATACAAAATAGGCAACAATCATATTAAATTTATTTATCTAAAAATACTTCTTAAGACGTGGAAAGAAATACAAAATTCCTTACCAAAACCTTGATGTTTTCTCCTTCACTGTTCTTATTTCTTTCTCTTTTTCTCTAACTAGACTACTATCTCTCTCTCTCCCTCTCTCTAAACCTTTAAAAAATGGAAGAATGGAAGTGTGGAGAGGAAGGCAAGGGGGAGGGCAATTTATAGAGTTTTAAAACCATCGGATTTGTGCCAAGTGGTGAAATCTAATAAAGAGAGAGGAGAAAAAGATCCTTGACATGAAAAATGAGAGAAGAGGGCCTCTTCTACCAGCGGCAGTCCACCCAAGGTAGCAACAGTGCACTGCTCGAGGAGGTAGTGCCCTGACCAACGCAGTGAAGGCTAGCTTGTAGGCGCACAAGCCTCTTATTGTACGTGTAGGCCTTAGCACGCTGGATCTTGTACGCACTGGGGCTAGCCTGCGCGCGCATAGGACCTGGGGCGCTAGGCACCACATGCGTAGTCCTACTTTTTGAATGCGCGAGGCGACGAACGGACGCTGGCCTGCACTCGACGAGGACGCACGCAGGTCCTGTGCGCCGTGTACGCAAAGGGGATGTGCGTGCTGTGCGCATGTCTCGTGCGTGTTTGCAGAGGGGACGTACGCGCGTGCATGCGGGGGTCGTGCGCGCTGTGCCCAAGTCCCGTACGTGCGTGCGTGCGGAGGGGATGTACGTGCTATGCGCACTTCCCATGTGCATGTTCATGCAGATGGGACATGCACACTGTGTGCCCATCCCGCGACCATTGTGCTTGCATATGCGCAGGCATTTTGACTCCTTGCAGGATTTTCTTCCTGATCCACCATTTTTTGATTTTTTTCTCAATCTTTATATTTAATTTCAATGAGTTAGAATGAAATAAAATAAAATAATATAAAATAAAATTAATTAAAATAAAATTAAATAAATAAAAATCAACAGAAATTACAAATTACGATAAATATTAAGTAGAATAAATTAATCAAGTTTAACGCGGCCAAAGACCCGAATAAATAGGGTTGGGGACATGCCCTTATGCGCACCATGAAATATTTCTTTTATTGATATAAAAATACTCCTTAGAACATACAAATAAATACCAAGTTTCCTTATTGAAAGCTTGAAGTTTTTCCTAGCTCCTCTTCATTTTGTTCTTTCCTTCTCTCTCTCTGTACTCTCTCTCTCTAGAATTGCTCTAGTGAATGAAAAATGAAGATAAAGTGATGAAGGAGTGGTGGGAAGGATCCTTATTTATAGAAAAAGAGAATCGTTGGATTTTCACCAAGTGGCAAAAATCCATGAGGATAGAGGGAGGGAAAAGTGACTGACGCGACACGGTCACTTACAGATGTGACTGAGGGACAACCGACAAGACAACAACAATGTGACACCAGCATGAAGACCAAAGGCATGACAGTTGAGAGACGACGCATGCCTCCCAAATGACGGTGACGCTTGTCCCCAAGCCTGTCGCAAACTGCATGCCTCATGCTCTACGCAGATGGGATATGCACGTAAGTGCACGTTTGACTGGCCGTTCACGCATGTGTGCACGACACATAGGGCTTGCATGTGCGGGGAAAAATTTCCCAAGGCTTTTCCATGGGATTTCTCTACTGTTTTCCTTCTCTATTTTTCCTGTAATTAAAAAATTAGTGAAAACAAAAATAAATAATAAGTATGTAAAATAATTTTAAAGTTTAAACTCAATTTCATAGGAAAATTAAAATATAAATTTAAAGAGTTAATGGACTTAGGGTTGAAATAAATAGAGGTTTTATAATAATCAAGTGTGAAGGTTTTCAGGGTATTATACAAACCAAAATAGTTAATAGAACCTTAGGGTCTTTGTTAAGAGTTGTGGTTGGTCAAAATTTTAAAAGTTGGGAGGATTGTCTACCCATGGTGGAATTTGCCTATAGCCATAATATCCACACCTCCACTAGGTTCTCACATTTCAAGGTAGTTTATGGTTTTAACGCGTCAACCTTGTTAGACCTTACACCAATTCCTGTGCAGGGCATTAAAAATACTAATGGACAATAGAGAGCTGAACTTATTAAAACCATACATGAAAAAGCCCTGCAGCACATATAGAAACAAAATAAATCCTATGCCTACAATGCTAATAGGCATAGAAAGCGAGTTGTGTTTCAACCTGGAGACTAGGTTTGGGTTCATATTAGGAAGGAAAGATTTTCTAAATATGAGAAGTCCAAACTTGACCTTAGAAGAGACGGACCATTCTAACTCTTAGAACGTGTTAACAACTGATAGATGTCGAATCCACCAAAAATAAATTCCTATTCAAAAAATAAAATAATATTGTAGTAGTGGCGAATAGGGTAATTGAGTCCTAATATTTTTTTATTGCCAGCAATAAAATAAAAATGGAAAGAGGGAGGTTTTTTTGAATTGGAATTAAATAATCAATGGATTAAAATAAATCAGCAACTCAAATAAAATAAATCAACTAAACTAAAATTAGCAAAAAAATAGTTCAGCAAATTAAATAAAGTCAAAATCAATTACGAATAGGTTCCAGTCAAAGATATAATATCCGTTTCAATATGCAAGGTTGATCATTGATTCAAAGATAATTATTACTACTTCTCAGTAAACTAGTTCTAGCTATTAGAGATGCTCCTAATAGCCAATCTTTCCTTAGTTTTAAATTAACCAAGAGACACTCGTTGATTAACTCTTACTAATGAACAACCCCGGAGACTCTTCTAGATTTTAATTCATCAATAGCACTAAAAACTAGAAAGACCTTATTTTAACCAACAAACTCAACCACGTGGTTCATTTAGATTAGATTATATATTTTTAAGTGCGAACACTAATTTAACACTAGTTATTAGGAGATCCTGAATAATAACATATTCAGGAATCCCAATTGCCAAAATGGTATTGCACTAAACACGTAATGGGCCCTATTGCAATGAATAGCAAATAATCATATTCTTATGCACAAAAGAATATGTAAATACTGAAAATAAGGAAGAATAAAAGTAAAGTAATTAGATCTCACAGCCCTTGTATTGAAACATCATCTAAATCCTTGATTAAAAAATAAGAGTATCTGGCCTTGGCCAAGGCTTACTCGTGATGAAGTAATATCTATTGGCAAAGCTGCTAGGTGTAAGCCTTGCCTAAGTCTTGAGTGCATATGATGACTTTGTGTGCTAAATCAGTTTTGCTACACTATTTTTTAATATTAAGTCTTACCTTCCCACCTGTATTAAAATTTAACAAAATCCCTTTAGTTAACCAGTAATTGATTAAAATATGCATTCAATCTAGGTAATAAAAGTGACATGCATGATCACTATCAAATTTTCCCCACACTTATCTTATGTTTGCCTTCAAGCACCACACAATATAAATCTCTAACTCTCAACTCTTAACCTTCAACGAATTAATTACCAATCATTCCATCACAACTCGCCTGTTATAACTCAATCCTCATATTGTAAGAATAACCATCAACTAATAATTCATAGGTTTGAGTTTCATGGAATCACACCAATTAATATCTACTTTGATAATATCTATACATAAAATAAAAAAGTCTTACAATTTTTGAACATATTTATTTTCATTATGATGAATGCACCTGGTTACTTACGTGGTCCCAATTTTAAGTGGCTACTAGCACTACTCATATTCATATGGCTAGCTTGAAATGTTACTAACCTTTTGACACGAGGGCAAACATTTATGATGAATGCACTTGTTTACTCAGTTGGTCACAATTTCATTTGACTAGAGAAGTAGATTATTATTTGTGCTCTTTTTTTTTCTCTTTTTTTTTCACTCAATGATGAGAGAAAATCAATTTTTTGTGGGCAATCCTCAAACAAGTCACGTTTAAGGCACATAATCAAAAATAACTATTCATGGTGTGAAATGATGAAAAACAAGCTAGGAATTCCTAGATGATGGTCATAATTACAATTTTTTTTCTGAAATATCACAATTGATTTATTTTGAGAATAACTGAGATAGTTGTGAAAATGTTGGGGCTAAGAGTTATTAAAATTGTATTTGTCATATGACTTGGGCAAGGTTAAAGTGTGCATCACCGAGTGTCATTAAAGAAAAAAAATTGAATGCAACAAAATCAGTGTACCAAAATCTCAAATGAAAACCTAAAATCAAATATGTCCCTCCCCCACACTAAAACTACACATTCTCCCCAATGTGATGTAAAGAATAGGTAATGAAATTAAAGAAAATGAAGGTACAGACTAATTCCCTTGGTTAATTAACTTGGAGGTGGGGCAAAATCGAAAGTTATAATTTTTTTCTTTGGTCGAGAAGCAACCCTTAAAGCTATCATGACTGCTTGTGTTAATTCCTCACGTTTGACCCATGGTTTGGCTTCCACTAGAGTTGATTGTGTTTGTTCTTTTGCCTGACCAGTAGGCCACGACCATTTATTTTTGGATCGGCCATGCCTAGGGAAAACTCTCTTCTTTCTCATTTGGTTTGCTTTGCGGTGTTTTGGAGAATAGGAGATTTAGGTTGGTGGAGATTATAAGCGGAGAGAGGGAAGTGTGAAGTCTATTTGGTATGAATGGGAAGTGGGTGTCGGTGCTGAATGAATGGGGTAATGTGGGCAACCTAGTCATTTGAGGTTTTGGGGCAAAATAAATAGAATGGGTGCTACTGGCTATGGCATAAGCCTTTGGCAAGACTTATGCAAACATCCCATATTAAAACCTAGAAAAATTTGTATGTGTCCTTTATTAAAAAGCTGCAAGTGATCAGAAAAACTTCTAGTTAGCAACATAAGGAAGAAGACAGTAGAAAATAATGAAAAATAAAGAAAATAAATTAAATGAAAATTAAATAATTTCAAAAATAAAGAAAAATAAAATCAAATGGGTTACCTCCCATTTAATGCCCTTGTTTAATGTCCTAGGCTATACATAATAAGTTCTTTTATGTGTGTTCTGTACGATGTCTCAAGGTGATCTTTTTCAATATTTGGTACAGGGAATCCTTCATAGAGAGGCTTTAATTGATGACCATGACCTTGAAATTTTTATTGGTGTTTAAGCTTTTGATTTCAACCTATCAAAAATTGCTTCTTAGAAACCATTCAATCATGAAAATCTATTGTCTTCTCTTTGTAAATCCTTTAATTCTCATAAGTATCATTCCTAATTTTCTCCAATTCTTGTAGTGATTTGAACTTGAACTTTAATGCTTGCAAAACAAAAGACAGAAGTTTTATATGAGAAATAGGAAGACTAACATAAGGTGCATTACTCTTTTGAGGTTTAAATGACTCTAATTCGAGTACCATATCTTGTAGATTCTCTTCAGCAATAAAATCCTCTCCCAAATTTTTTAAGCCATTCACATCAAAATCATTATAGAGCATAATGTTTAGCTTATCATCATGGTTTAAATCAAAGTGCTTTTGACTTAGAGAATCTACAGTATCAACGCCATATATACAAGACACATCACTAGGATACTTCATGTCATCATAAACATTCAATTTTACAATTTCTCTATTAAACTCCATAATGAGTGTACCGAATCCAAAATTTGATGGGTGTTGAATCTACCAAAAATAAATTCCTATTCAAAAAATAAAAATAATATTGTAGTAGAAGTGAATAGTGTCGAATCCACTAAGAATTGAGTCCTAATATTCTTTTACGACCAATAATAAAATAAAAATGGAAAGAGGGGGGTTTTGTTTTGAGTTGGAATTAAATAACTGATGGATTAAAATAAATTAGCAAATTAAATAAAATAAAAATCAACTAAACTGAAATTAGCAGAAAAATAGTTCAGCAGATTAAATAGAGTAAAAATAAAATATGAATAGGTTCTAGTCAATGAAACAATATCCATTTCAATATGCCAGGTTGATCATTAATGCATAGATAATTCTTACTAATTCTTAATAAACCGGTTCTAACTATTAGAAGACTCTCCTAATAGCCAATTTTCATTAATTTTAAACTCACTAACAAATGCACGTTGATTGACTCTTACTAATAAACAACCTCGAGATGCTCCTAGAGTTTAATTCATCAATAGCATTAAAAGCTAGAAAGACTCTATTCTAACTAAGAAACTCAACCGCACAATTCATTTAAATTAGATTATATCTTTTCTTAGCGCGAACACTAATTTACCACTAGTTATCAAGATATTCTAAACAATTACAGATTTAGGAATCTCGAATGGTAATATTCTATTACGTCAAATGCACAATGGGCCCTATTGCAACGAATAACAAACAATAATCTTCTTATGCACACAAAAATATATAAATATTAAAAATAAGGAAGAATAAAAGTAAACCAAGTAAATCTCATAATTCCTGTATTGAAACTTCAACTAAATCCTTGACTAAAAAATAAGAGTATCTAGTCGCTCATCGCAAGTTTAGTACACCAGAAATTGTTTAGATAAATAGATGAAAGTATAGAAAATAGAAGAATATATGTGTATTGTCCTTTTTTGCATTTTTGACCTCCCCCTGTTGCTCTCTTTTTCTTCTTCTATATAAAGAGTGAGGTTGTGTGCCATTAGGGTTAGTCTTCCCTTGATTTTTTCCTCTTTTCTATTTTTTAAAAGTGTCCCATTCATTTAGTTTCTTGTTTTTTCCCTTCTCTTTGTGTTTTAAAGAATCCTAGAAAATTAATAATTGTTGTTTTTGCTAGGGTGTAAGCCTTGCCCAAGGCCTACATGTGTATGAACTAATATCTACTACTATAGCCGCTAGATGCAAGCCTTGGGCAAGGCTTGAACACGTATGACAACTTCGTGTGCTAGAATCAGTTCTCCTATACTATTTTTTAGATATTAAGTCTTCTTACTTTCACACTTGTATCAAAATTTACCAAAATCCCACAAGTTAAGACGTAAGTAATTCAAATATGCATCAATGTAGGAAATAAAAGTGACATTTATGCACACTATCAACTACAATGCATACAAGATTGATCTACCAGGTGAGTATGGAGTATGTGCTACTTTTAATGTTTTAATTTTTCTCCTTTTAATGTAGGTGACTATTCAAGGACGAATCCTTGTGAAGAAGGGGGGGATGATGTGATAACTCACACTCCAACAGAAGAAAGGTTGTCTCATGTAGTCCGTGATGAATTGGATTAAAAAGAAATAAAATTAAATTACCCACATTCCAACTACCCAAAGTCAGCCAAGTAATTTGAGAAATCTTTTGGTCAAAGAATGGGGGAATAATTAGCTCATCATTGAAGCCCAAGAAAAGACCCATAAGAAGCAGTGTAGATCGGGAAAGTAAGACACGACATGTGCCACACGTGATGTGCTTCAAGCACGTGTGCACCTTGCCACACGTGTGGGAAACCCCACCCACACATATGGGAACCTCATTGGTAAGAGGAAGTGTGTGAAGCGTGCGCCCAAGCCAACCTGCACGCCCAGCACCCACTGATATGCTACTGTGCATGACAACATGCATGTGCGCAAACAACGGGTCGCACGCCCAGTTACCCCTGCTCGCACAACCCGCACCCAGGAAGCAGACCAATGCAGCACGCCAAGCCCATCTGCGTGACCCATAGGCCAGCCCGCGTGACCCACGGCTTGACCCCCAATATAAATAGCCAGCCCGTGTGGCATGCTCTTGCTAGTCTTTTTTGGACTCCAAAATTTCTCTTGTCCTACTTCTAAAAGGTGCCCAAGATTCCCAAATATCCCATGAGGAAAATATACCAAATTTAAAGGTGGAATTCTACACAAATTAAAGAGAAGATATCCTTGAAGAATTAGGACAAGGGAACTATAGGACAAGGATAAGAATTTATTATTTACTTAATTATGTATTTTTTAAAACTCTGCCCATCACTGTACTTAATTATTTAGAAAACCCTATTTATTTAGGCCTTTAGGCAACATTGAACTCATTTAATTTGCTCTGCAAATTATTATTGTAATTGATAGATTATGCCAATTTTTAATTTAATTTTATTTTATTTTAGTCTAATTATTTATTTTTAAAAATGAATTTTGAAAAAATAGAAAAACGGGAGAAAATCCTATGGGAAAGGGCTGCTCATGTAGGTGCCTATGTGCTGGGCACGAGACATGCGCACAGCAGACGAAGGATGTGCGAACAACGAGTGCAGCATATGGGCACAATGCAAATGTCCCATCCGCATGCGCAACCCAAGGTCAACCCTGTAGGTGTCTTTTTGTGCGTAGGTGGGCCATCTGTGCATCACCTCGTGCACAAATAGACGCCGCACACTGTTCGCGCGCCATCCACGCAGCAGGTCTGTGCAAGTAGGCCCCTGCGCACCTGGAGCCTGCGCGCATGGTAGGGTGGGCCATGTGCTTACAAGCTAACCTACAGTGCCGAGTAGGTTGGCCACTACTGTCTTGGGTAGTGTGCTACTGCCACGTTAGGTGGTGCACCACCACCGCTAGTCGAGGAGGTCATCCTCCTTCATTTTTCGTGTTGAGTATCTTTTTCTCTCTCTTCACCAGATTTTGCCACTTAGCGTAAATCCAATGGCTCCCAAATTCTATAAATAGGGGTCTTTCTTTCCTATTTTCTCCACGCTTCCATTCTTCCACCTTTCAAGAATTAGAGCAAGAGAAAGAGAAAGTGATCTAGAGAGAGGGAGAGGAAGAAAGAAGAATGGTGTAGAAGAAATTATCAAGGTTTTAGTAAGAAAATTAGTATTTCTTTAAACTTCTTAAGGAGTATTTTTAAACAAAAGAAAAGATTAAATTGATAACTTGTGATCTTACCTATTTTTGCATGCTTTTGTGTTTATAGGTTTAATAAGTTGAATTATTCTTGATTTCAAGCATGCTCTGTGATTTATAGACACTTGATAACTTGTATATAATTAAAATAATATGAAACTGTTAAGGTTACCTGGAAAATAAAAGAAATAAAAAATAAAATAAAATAAAATCAAGCATGAATGGTCCAAAGTATGTATCTGTATTGACATGCATAATGCATCAAGTGTCTTGTTAGACTTTTTATCTCTGAAGGGTATCTGTTCCCTTAACCCCACCCGGAGCATCTGTTTCCCTCTCCCCCATCTGGTCTAAAAAGATGCAAGAGGACCACCTCACATGGATGACAGCGTACCCTCTGACGAGAGTGGTGACGCAAATATCTGTTAGGGGTCACTTTTGACTAAATACTATCATGACATAAAATATATGATAGGACCACTAAGATTGGTACAGCCGTGGTCATAGATCGTACCATAATTTGGTAAGCCAGAAATGTGTCTGAGTAAATTATCGTATCTGTATCTGATCTGGTCATTCTACATAGGCAGTTAGAAATCTGTATCTGCCTTAAGAGATTGAAGTCACAATGGCTTCATAAAGCATGACAAAAAAATCATAGCATTTCATGATTTATTTGATTTTCTCTATTATCTGGTATAATGTATGTTTGTTTTGATTATATTAACGTGATATTTTCTCTAATAAATAAATTTTTTTCATGAGGTAAGATAGGTCTATGAAGTAACCAAATGGTAAGTATGAATGTTAGGATAATTCATCTTTAAAACCTTACAACGTTATTTAAATATTGTTTTCCTTACTGAACATATGGAACTCACTCTTTCCATGCCCCCCTTAGATGAAGAAGAAAGTGAGGAACTTCCAACTAACCTACCCATTGAAGTTTATGAGGATCCCATGGATCCGCAAAGCTTGAGTGCATGATCGTTCCCGCACTCTAATGAGATCAATAGCATAGTGAAAGAAGTTGTTCTCTTTTGTATTTTGACTTTGTATTTTGCTGCCACTTTTGGCCTCAATTATATATATGTAATTAGAACTCATATATTTGTAAGGGATTTGTATTAATTTTTTCCGCTACATATAATTTTTATCATGCACTCATAAGTCTATTTCTATGTTTGACACCCACATGCCTTAATTAGAATTTGGGATGTCACAGATGGTATCAGAGCAAATTACGTGGATCAAATCCCTTACACTGAGGCCTTAGGCCTTAGAGTACCTAGGAAGAATAAGTCCTCTTTTTAAAAAATTAGACTGCTAACTCATGTCTTCCTTTTTTTTATAGGAATTATGTGAGGAAGACCATTTGTAGAGCGTACCTAGCGATCTGAAGCCCTGAATCACCCGAGCAGGATTAAATTTATCGAACTCTTCTGAGTCATCCAAGGATAGACTACAACCGTTGGACAAAATCAAGCCAACTCTTATCCACGTCCTTCCCCATAATACTAACAACCAAAAGGACTATTTCCCACAATATAGTAGAATTTAGGAAGCTTAACCCGCCACATTTCAAAGGTGGCCCTGACCCCTTAGTAGCCAAAGCCTCGATCCTACAGATAGAGAAACTTTTCATTGTCCTGGACTTGACTGAGGAACAAAAAGTTTTCCTAGCAGCTTTTATGCTGAACGATGAAGTAAAACACTAGTGGCGACTTAAGAAGGAAGTCCTACCTACCTCTACCACTTGAGAAGTTTTTATGGATGCATTCTTTAATAACTTTTTTCTTATTTATGTCCAAGAAAAGGAGGAAAAATTTTAGGATCTCCGCCAAAAAAATCTAATGGTTACCAAGTAAGTAGCCCATTTTGTCCAACTGTCTAGGTTTACCCCTCCAATGGTCACCTCTAAATGTCAAAAAGTTAGGAAGTTTCTAAAAGGCCTTCGTACCAACATGTATGATTGGGTTGTGATGCTAAGACCCAGCTCGTATGCGGAGGTGCTAGAACATACCCAATTTGCTGAAGACATCATCTCGACCAAACACCAAAGCATTGCCTGAGTTCGTACCCAACAACAATAGCCCCAATAGCCTAGAAGGAGATTAACTGACCCAGTAAGTAGCCACCCTGATAAATGAACCTGGGTTGCCCTTCCCTCTGCTTTACCTCCCCCTACAGGTCAGCCTGTCTGACCTACCCAACCTTGTCAGCATTATGGTCACTCACATGGTGATTTACCTTGTCGGCGTATCAATCATGCTTGCTATTGGTGCGGAAGCACCCAACATCTTATAAAAGACTGCCCCCAGTGAATGAAGGATGTGGCCAGACCTGTAGCACAAGGGTCATGTGTACCACCTGGATGAACCTAGTGCTCTCCCCATTCTTATTCTTATCCAGGGTATGTTTTTTATTCACGATACTTCTGCCAAGTCTTTGATCGATATAGATGCTACTTACTCTTTTATTTCCTATGCAATTGCTTGCAAGCTTAACATTAGGTCAGAAACTTTAGCAGAAATATTAATAGTAGAAACTCCCTCTAGGGGATTATTAGAAGCTCATTGTGTATATGAAGATTGTAAGATAACGACTTCAGGAATAGAAGTATTTTTTAATCTAATATTACTAGATTTGTTAGGATTTAATGTGATCTTAGGACTGGACTGGTTAAAAAAGTATAGAGCAATAATCGATTGTGAAAGTAAAATTATAACTTTGTGGTCCCCGAAAAAGGAATAAAATCTATTATTTTTATTTTTCTTACCAATTGAATAAATAGGAATATGGGTGTTTATCCTGTTACGTGTTCCATACCGATTGTTTGCAACTTTTTGAATGTATTTCCCATCGAACTTCCTGGTTTGCCTCCCCCGTAAGAAGTAGAGTTTCTAATTTAATTGCTACCAAGAACCCAAATAATCTCAAAGCCTGCCTATTGTATGAGTCGTACTAAGCTTGAAAAGCTAGAAAATTAGCTTCCTGGACTAATTACCAGAAGTTTATCCGCCCTATTCATTCTCTTTGGGGCACTCTAGTATTGTTTGTGAAAAAAGAAGGATGGTTCCCTAAAACTCCACATGGATTACCAGGTGCTTAATAGAGTAACAGTTAAAAGCAAGTACCCATTATCTCAGATCGAGGACTGCTTTGATTAATTGCAAGGAGCCACAATTTTCTCCAAAATTTACCTCAGAATGGGATATCACCAACTAAAAGTCAAAGAAGAAGATATTCCAAAGACCACTTTTCAGTGCAAGAAAATTTTGTATGAGTTCAGGGTAATGTCGTATGAGTTAACCAATGCCCCTATAGCCTTCATGGACCTCATGAATAAAGTTTTTTGGCACGCACTAGATCAGTACGTATAACACCCCACCTATCACTGTGCTAAAATGATTTGAAAACTCTATTTATTTGGGCCTTTGGCCGCTTTAAACTTAAGTTAATTTATGCTATTTAACATTTCTCAAGATTTGTGATTTTGATCTATTTTTATATTTATTTTTTTATTTTATTTTATTTTAAAATATTTTAAATTATTTCATTTTATTTCAAAGGAAAAATTTAGAAAAAAAATAAAAAAACGGCGAAAGAGGAGAAAACAAACTCGCGGGAAAAATCTTGCGAGAAAATTGTTTGCCCGCGTGGGTGCGCACGCACACACAGTGTCCCTGGGGCGTGCGCATAACACTCAAGTCCCTACCGCTCGCACGGTGTGGGGTCAGGACCTACACGCGTGTCCTGTCCCATGCAGGCAGGTCGTCTACACGTCACTTCATGCATGGACTAGCGCTACACACTATGTGCGTGCTGTTCACACAGCAGGCCTACGCGCGGAAGGCCTGCGCGTGCGGCACTCAGTACGCCTTGGCCCTACGTACGCGCAGGAAATTTTTCTCCCCAATTTTTGTGGCAAGAATTTTTTTCTCCTCTTCTTTCACCAGATTTTGCCACTTGACGTGAATCCAGTGGTTCTGAAATTCTATAAATTGCCCTTCCCCTTCTCTTCCTTTCAAAACTTTCATTTCTTCCATTTTTCAAAGGTTTAGAGAGAGAGATAGAGTGAAAGAGAGAGTAAAATAGTGAGAGAAGAAGAGAAATAAAGGAAAACGGTGAAGAAGAAAACATCAAGGTTTAGTGAATGAATCTAGTATTACTTTCAGCATCTTAAGGAGTATATAATATGATTATTATTTTGTCTGTTTTGTATGTCTCTATGTTCAAATGAGTCAAATTGTTATGATTTTCAAGCATGCTATGTAAATTACTGATACTTGATGAATTTGCATGTAACAAATATAATATGCAGTCCGTAATAATTAAAGTAAAAAGAACAGAAAAAGAGAAAAGTGGAATGAAGCCTGTGTGGTCCGAAGTATATCTGTATTGGCATGCATATTGCATCAAGTGTCTCGTTGGGCTTTTTATTTATGAGGGGTATATGTTCTCCTTGCCCTTCGGAGTATCAATTTCCCCTTCCCTATCTGGTCTTGAAAGACATAAGAGGACCACTCCCAATGGATGACGGCGTGCCCTCTAATAAGAGTGATATCGCACTATCTGTAGGGGTCACTCGTGCCTAAGTAATGTCATTACTATAGATATCTGTTATGGCCACTATGGTTGGTACGACTGTGGTCATAAATCCTCTTATGGGTTGGCCAGCCAAAAGTTGGCCTGATTAAATTATCGTATTTGTATTTGATCTGGTCATTCCATTTGAGTAGTTGAAAATCTGTATCTGCCCTCAAAGATGGAAGTTTGTAACGACTTCATGAAATATGACACGAAATATCTATGCATTTCATGATTTATTTGATTTTTTTTATTATTTGGCATGATATATGTATATTTGATTTTCTGTGCTAACGTACTATTTTGATGAGTAAGGTAAACAAGGAAGCTAAACGGTGAGATAAAATAATAAAATTTTGAAATCTTAAGATGTTAATTTAATACTGTTTTCCTTACTGAGCATATGGAACTCACTCTTTCTATCCCCCTTTAGATGAGGAAGAAAATGAGGAACTACAGACAGACCTAGCCTTGGAAGTCCATAAGGATCCCGTAAATCTACAAGTCTGAGTGCATGACTATTTCGACACTCTAATGAATTACAGTAGCATAGTAGAAGAACTGGCCTTTATATTTTATATTTTGTTGCCACTTCTGGCCTCAGTGATGTATGTATTTGGAACATTATATATATTTGTAAGAGATTTGTTAAGGTTTGATTCTGCTACATAAATATTATCATGACTCATTATTCTTAATCTGTATCTGACACCCATTTACCTTAATTGGCACCTGGGATGTCATAGTACATCATCATATTTATTGATGATATCTTAGTGTACTCCAAGAGCTTGGAGGAACATGTAGTGCACTTGTTTGAATTTTTAGAGACCCTTCACTAGAACCAATTGTATGCTAAACTTAGCAAATGATCCTTCTTGTTGGATCAAGTTTCCTTCCTCGGTCATGTAATTTCAAGTGACTGAGTTTTTATGGATCCGTCTAAGGTTGAAATAGTAATCAACTAGAATCCACCCACCAATGTGGCTGAGGTACGTAGTTTCCTTGGCTTGGCAAGATATTAAAGGTGATTCATTGAAAAATTTTTTAAGATTACTATTCCATTGACCTAACTCACCTAAAAGGGTGTGACATTTGTCTCAAATTGTGAATGTAATGAAAGCTTCATAGAATTGAAGCATTGTCTTACCTTTGTTCTTGTGTTGATCCTCCCTAACACTATTGAAAGATTTTAGGTCTACTACGATGCATCTCCTATTGGCTTGGGGTGTGTTTTGATGCAACATGGTAGAGTAGTTGCTTATGGGTCCTGACAGTTGAAACCTCATGAGCGAAACTATCTTACCCACGACCTACAATTGACAACCATTATCTTTGCCTTGAAGATATAGTGTCATTACCTGTTTGGTCAGACTTTTGAGATTTACACTAACCACAAGAGTTTAAAATGCATCTTCTCGCAGAGAGAGTTAAATATGAGACAAAGATGTTGGATGGACCTCCTGAAGGACTATGATTGTAAGATCATCTATAACCCTAGTAGAGAAAATGTAGTCACCGATGCACTAAGCCAAAAGGAGTCTGCAGTGTTGGCCCAAACTATGGCCCCTAGTTGGAAATTAATAGATACTATACAGTCGCTCTGCCTCAGTTACTATGGCAAAGGTACCTATCTCACTCATATGTGAGCTTTGTCAGATCTTTTCATGAAAATATGGGAAGCTCTGTCCACGAACTCAAGACTCACTAAGAACCTAGGTAAGTTCTCTTCTAACAAATTTCTTGATTTTAGGATTTCAGATGATGGACTATTTAGATTTCAAAATTAAATTTTGGTTCTCGTTGCTATACAGGTGGATGTTCCCAAGACTGCCCATGCTTTTAAGCTATCTATCTATCCTAGGAGTACCAAGATGTACCGGAACTTAAAGCGTCAATACTAGTCGCTATAAATGAAGAAGGATATAGTCAACTACGTCTCCCAATGCCTTACTTGCTAGAGAATTAAGGTAGAACATTAGAGACCCGACAATTTGTTACAAAGCCTCCCAATTCCAAAATGGAAGTAAGAGCATGTAACCATTGATTTTATCACAGAATTGCCCAGGACTTGTTCTAGTCAAAACACTATCTCGGTCATCGTTGATAGACTAACCAATACCATCCATTTCTTACCCATCAGGACCACTGACTCCACCAGCAAATTCGCCTTTACGTTGATGATATTATTCAACTTCATGGTGTTCCCTCATCCGTTATGTCCGACGAGATCCTCAATTTACCTCCCATGTTTGGGACATCTTTTAGGAAGCTCTGGGGTCTAGATTGTATTTCAGCACTGCTTATCATCCCTAAATAGATGGTCAGTTAGAACGTATAATCTAGATATTAAAAGCCATGTTGTGTGATTGTGCCCTTAGCTTTAGCTATAATTGGTATGAGTATCTTCCCCTATTTGAATTTTCTTATAATAACAGTTATCATTTCAGTATTGGCATGGCTTGTATGAAGCATTATATCATAGGCCTTGTCGTTCTCTCACTTGTTGGAGTGAAGTTAGAAACTAGCATCATTTGGGACCGGACTTCATCCAAGAGACTATTGAGAAGGTCACGATCATACGCAAGAACTTGGATACTTCCCAAAGCTGTCAGAAGAGTTACGTCGATAATCATAGGTGACCCCTATAATTCATTGTTGGACACTAGGTTTTCCTCAAGGTTTTCCCATATAACAGAAAGATGCAGTTCAAAAAAGAGGAAAGTTATGCCCTCGTTATGTGGGACCTTTTTGGATCATTAAGTGTATTAGACCCGTGGCGTATCACTTTACTCTATCTTGAGAGTTTACGGATTTACATGATGTTTTCTATGTCTCGATGCTCAAAAGGTATTGCCTGATCTTTCTCATATCATTCCTCACAATGAAAAGTAGATACAAGCTGATATGACGTATGAGGAAATCCACGTGGAGGTTCTTAGATGGATCGACAAGATCTTACACGACAAGACAATTTCCATGGTGAAGGTACAGTGGCAACATCCTACACCAGAAGAGGCGACAAAGGAGTTGGAAAGCGAGATGAGAGAAAATTTTCTAGACCAGTTCAAGATAAATTTGGCAACCAAATTTTTCTAAGGGGGGATGTAACACCTTGCCCATCACTATGCTTAATTATTGGAAAAACCCTATTTATTTGGGCCTTTAGGCCATATTGAACTCAATTAATTTTTTCCATAAATTATTATTGTAATTCATGGATTATCCTTATTTTTAATTTTCTTTAATTTAATTTTTATTTTAGTCTAATTATTTATTTTTAAAAACAAATTTCAAAAAAATAGAAAAACGGGAGAAAATCTTGCTGGAAAGGGTTGCGCGCGATGCGTTGTGCACGCACACACACACATGTCCCATCTGTGTGGAAACTGGCCGTCCACACGTCACCTCACACATGGATAGGCACTGCACATTGTGCACACGCCATCCACACAGCAGGTCTGCACAGGTATGCCCTGCGCACAGTGCCCAGCGTGCCAAGGTCCTGCACGCGCAAAAAAAGAAAAATGAAATGAAGCATGAATGGTCTAAAGTATGTATTTGTATTGACATCCATAATGCATCAAGTGTCTCGGTAGACTTTTTATCTTTGAAGAATATATGTTCCCCCAACCCCATTTGGGGGAACATATATTTGTATTGACATCCATAATGCATCAAGTGTCTCGGTAGACTTTTTATCTCTGAAGAATATATGTTCCCCCAATCCCATCTGGGGTATCTGTCTCCCCTCCCCCATCTGGTCTAGAAAGGTGTAAGAGGAATTCCTCCTGTGGATGACAACGTACCCTCTGATGAGAGTGTGATACAAATATCTATTAGGGGTAACCTTTGGCTAAGTACTGTTGTGGCTATAGAATATCTTATAAGACCACTATAGTTGGTACGGCCGTGGTCATAGATTGTACCATGGTTTGGCAAGTCTAAAATGTACCTGAGCAAATTGCTGTATTTGTATATGATCTAATCATTCTACATGGGCAGTCAAAAATCTGTATATGCCTTCAGAGATGGAAGTCGTAACGACTTCCCGAAGCATGACATGAAAACCTGAGTATTTCATGATTTATTTGATTTTTCCTATTTTCTGGTATGATGTGTGTTTATTTTGATTATATTAATGTGATATTTTCTCTAATAAATAAACTTTTTTCATAAGGTAAGATAGGTATACGAAGTAACCAAATGGTAAGTATGAATGTTAAAATAATTCACCTTTAAAACCTTATGATGTTATTTAAATATTGTTTTCCTTACTAAGCATATGGAACTCATTGTTTCCATGTTTTCCCTAAATGAGGAAGAAAATAAGGAACCACCAGCTCACCTCCCCATTGAAGTTTATGAGGATCCTGTGGATCCGTAAAACTTGAGTGCATGATCGTTCCTACACTCTAATGAGTCCAATAATATAGTGAAAGAAGTGGCTCTCTTTTGTATTTTGTAGTCACTTTTGGCCTTAGTTATATACATGTAATTAGAACTCATATATTTGTAAGGGATTTGTATTAATTTGCTATGCTGCATATAATTTTTATCATGCACTCGTAATTCTGTTTTTGTATCTGACACTCACATGCCTTAATTAATATTTGGGATGTCACATATTTGATGTCCAACTAAATTAGAAATTAGAATATGAATACGATCCTAAATTCTATTACATGTAGGAATAAAATTCAAAAGCCTATATAAAGGCCTTAGCTTAAGCATTGTAAACACATCTTGAGAACTATTAAAAATCAAAATCTTTGAGCTTTTATCAAAATTAGCTTAGTTTTAATTTTCTTTCTCTTCAAGTTCTTCGAAGGTAAGTGAGCATGGCGAAGTTTTGATTAAGACAAAGAGTTGGGATGGACTTATCGGGTAAGTTGTGGTGTCCTTCATTTTCTCATTTTTATTTCCCTATTTTTTTTTTTACATTCCTAATTTTAGGGTCGTGAATTTAGTTAGAGGGATGGGTTTTAATTAGGCAATTTTCATTTTGATATTGCATGCGATTGGGTTGAGGTTTGGGGAATCAAAATGATCCTTTCGATACCCTCCTACGTCACCCTTCCTCTGGCAACGGGTTTCGTAGCATCCCTAAACATTTAGGGATAGTCCTTCACAAAATGTTATGTACTCCCACACTTGTAGCAAGCATTGATCAACATATAGCAAGGTCAGTTACTATAGTTTTGACCATAGTACTAACATGTCTGAGCATGTTGAGAAGGATTACTAGGAGGTGAAGGTGCGGTAGTAACTATGGTAGGAGCCATTTTGGGGGTTCTGCTATGACATTATGAATGCGCCAGTAACGGGTGGCAAGAAGTTTGTCGGCTAACTGGGCATGCTTGAGGGCTTCAACTTAGATGTTTGGCCTCATCATGGCCACTAGGTTGAAAATGTCGACCCTTAGACCCTTAAGAAACTTCCAAGCCTATTCCTCGAGAACATTGAGACAATCTCGAATATCTATTTATGAAGTTTCCAACAATATTGATCATCTGTTGATTTAAATTTAACATATAATTGTCTTTTTATATTTTTTTAAAGAATTATGATAAATGAATCCAATACACTTAGTTTAAGCATATTAGATTGAATTACTAATGACATATATTACTTCAATATTAGTTGTCCCATCGAAAGAAAGATTTTATTTTAAAGAGTGATAAGATGTTATATAACAGAGATAGTTTTTAGTGATAGCTAAGACTTTATAGCCACTTCAATCGAACTTTGAGAAAATTTCTTTTGCTTGTTTTACCATTTATATAGAATATACTAATCTTTTAGGCTGAGACGATCTTTGACCATGTATTATTTTTTAGTGGTGGCTTACTACAAATCTATTTAATAATTTTATTTTTTATTTCTAAAAAAGAATTGAAGTATTTCATTTTTCTAGAACCCAAGAATTTTGAATATTAGAAAAAAATATCTAATTCTTTAAAAAATCATTATTTTTTAGGAAATAATATCTGTATATATTTAAAAGAAAGCTAATAGCATATCACTATTTTTTACTAAATCTGATTCTTTATTTCATTTAAGGATTTTAATAAAAGTCTCTTAAATAATAGGATTATGATAAATAAAAATATAAATTCAAGGATACCTTACACTTCTTTTAAGCATAATTTACATGTATATATTTTACAAATATAAATATGCCTACTTAAACAATATGTAGCATTATTGTCAGAGAATTTTTTGAAATAGAAAAAGAATATACATATATACATATATATATTCTATTGTCCTTTAGTTATTCTTTCATTAATTTCAAAGAGTTTTCTTTCTCTTCTCTAAAACTCAAGTTCTAAACACAAATTTTCATGTAACAATCCACTTTCTCTGTTGAGAAAGGAATACTATTCCGCGCATATAAACTGGTAATTTTATGCAGCAATAAGCGAAAACTTAAGATTCAATCATCTTCTATAGGGAATTAAAAGTCATGAGGCTTATAAAGTTCTTTAAATTACATCACTTTAATATAAATAAACTAACTTTACAATACAAACTCTCAAAATCACTAAAGGTTCTTCAAAGTCTTTCTTTAACATTGAACTTACTCTTGATCTGGACTAATCTGCACTAAGGAGTGTGAATTGGGGTGAGCTTTATGGACTAATAAGGAAGAGGAGCAGTGCCCAAAATAAATACATGAACACACTCAATCACACAAGATTCACAAAACAAATGCATATCTTCTTTAAAACAAATTCTCAATCAATACAATAACTATAATTTCACACATTTTAATAATTCACTCTTTCACATATGATTTCATAGACATCACAAATACTTGAACATCACATTTACATAAACAAATAATATTATTCACTGGTTTCATAATACTTGCCCTTACACTTTCTGATAATCACTTGCACTTGTCATTGAATTACTATCACTGCATATGTCAATATTGCTTTCACTTTACATTGTTCATTTAGCACTTTTCAATTGCACTTTCATTCTTAGTTACATTTTTATTAAGGTTTATAATTTTTTTTTGTCTTTTAGGCATTTCATCGCGTGATACTATTTTTGCCGACATCAACAAGGGCATTAAGGATCCCCTCTACCACGTGAATACACCACATATCACTTTTTACTTTTATCTTTTACTTTTACTTTTCACTTTCCCAATGCACCCGAACACAGAACAGTTATGTATTGGGTATCACTAATCACTTTTCACATATAAACACGGAATGGTTATGTATGGGACTTCCCAATCACGTCTGGCTAAGGCTATATCCACGGGTAGGGTTCACCACACTTCACTTGCCAAAATGGCTACACACACACCCTCCCCTTGTTAATACTGGTTAAATGGATTTTCTCATCTTTTAAACATCCTTATGTTATTCTTTTACTAGTCAAATCCATCACTAGATGACCTACTCCTGCATGCATCTACATATACATCATATGTATTATACATAAACATGCCTACACAATAACCATAATATATATATCTTACATGCATGATCATCGACTTTAATAAATATATATATACACACAACACATACAACATGAGTATACTTGCATATTTACACAAGGCATATATGTATTCCATAGCACGCACATAGAAGTTATTCACTCATATCCACTAATAGTATACATAAAAACATCATACAAAGTACAATTAAATATATATACATATGCTTCATGTACACATACAACTCAGTAACTGGATTGCACAAAATCTGCATATACACACTAGTGACAATATGCATACATAAGTGTAAATCATACACAACACCATATAAATCTCTAATCATATGCAATGCACACACACACATGATGAGTTTGTGAAAATCATGTTAGAAAACTTAAATAATTCGTAAAGTTTGTAAATAATTCATTTTAATGAAAAATAAAGTTTTATAAAAACATGAGAGCCTTTGAATGAGACTAACCCAATCTCTTATGTATAGTTTAATAAGAAGAAGTGTCAAAATCCTTATTGGCTCGAGTCTACACTCTCCTCTAAATCTGGCATTGTTTAGATAACTCCACCATTTACAAACAGAAAATACGTGGGTTAAATGATGAACACTTATGGAAATAATTAGAGTATAAAAGCGGATCAAGATTTTACCAAAGACACGATATCCTGGTCACCAAAATCACCACACGCCACCACATGCATTTCTGTAGTTCACCATGCACCATTGCTGAAGAGTTGCTACTAGAGTCCCACTGCTGGACCACCTCATACTGGCACAAAAGAATCACGGAATGAGTGCACACCCAAACCCGACACGGATTTGATGAAATTGTGCCAAGGATGCATCACAAATAATAAAATCGTGCCTAGTCACGACCATCACAAAATCATCACAGAATGAGTGCACACCCAAACTCAGCACAGATTTGATGAAATCGTGCGGAGGATGCACCACAAATCATAAAATTGCACCTAATCACCACCACCGTGAGTTCTACTTCTTCAGAAAAATATGCTGTAGATCCCCATCTTTTATTGTCGTGCGCCTCGACTCTTTGTTCTTTGCATTTACATGACTGTCTGACACGTAGATCTAATCGTTGCATGTCACCTATCGCATGCACCAGATCCGCCATGTCCTTTTCTCTCTTTGTTATTCTCTCTTTTTCCTCTCCCTGAACCAATTTCTCTTTCTTTCATTTTCCTTTTTTTCCCCTTTTGTAAGTGAGAATAAGAAAACTCCTCCATGCCTTACCTCTTTCTTCTGCAATGAGTTTCAGTGGCATTGTTCCTGATCCATACAAGATTAAGTTTAACACAATATTAGGTTACAAGTTTGATGAAAATGAAATAGAGCTGGTGAAGTTTATTTTTTGGAGGAAAACAATGAACTTGGGAATTCGATTCTTGTAACTCCTCAGAAAAATGCTCTTAAAATTGATCGTAATGTTACATATTATTATTGCAAGCATATGAGCCTTCAAACAATATTGATTGTGTGTTGATTTAAATTTGACATACAATTGTCTATTTACTATTTTTTTTAACGAATTATGATAAATGAATCTAATACACTTAGTTTAAGCATATATGTATATAAATGAAAGTTAATAGCATATCACTAGTTTTTATTAAATCATATTCATTATATCATATAAGAATTTTATAAAATTCTCTTAAATAATAGGACTATGATAAATCCAAAAATAAATTTAAGGATACTTCACACTTCTTTTAACAAGTTATATTATTTGATTTTGTACTTCTATACAAATAGGAGATCATGAACTTATTCTTTTTGCCCATTAAAGTCGTGGGACAAATGAAAAATTGAATGATTTTTTACTTCTATACAAATATGAGATCTTGTAAGTCATCTGACAAATGATAAATGCTGAAATAAGTAAACTAAGTAACAAAAATATAAAAGTAATCAATATCTTAATAGCAATTTATTTTATCAGAAGACTTGACATTTTAGAATAGTGCACATTGAAATGCTAATTGTATCTCTATGCCACCAATCCCACCTACTTAATAGTAATTGATAATTCCATCTATTATATATATATATGCATCCATTTATAAATAATGTGAGGAAAAAATTGAGGCTAAAAATTTTAAAAAAGGATTTTGTTGTTGAGAAGAATCCACAAGATGTGGTGTTCGAATTAGAGGCACTTAAACCTCAAGGGAGCAATGCATAGTGTGTTGACTTTTTTATTTTTGACATAGAACCTCTACCTTCTATTTGTAGGCACCAAAATTGGAGCTCAAACCACGCCTAAACATTTGAAATGTGTGTTATAAGGAGGATAAGAGACATTTCCAATGATAATTTTTAACAAGCTAAGTAGACTATAAGAAGACAAATTGATTTGAGTGCTTAAAAATTGACAATGTCTATCCTGAGACATTAAACAAGGGTGCTTGATGGGAGGCAACCCATCCATTTTTCTTCATTCTTTTTTAATTTTCATTATTTGCGTTAGTGATTTTAATTTATTTATAATATTTTTCTCTTAGTTAACATGAGTTTTATGGTGATTAGAATACAAGGATAAGAAATTCAGGTAGTGGAGTAGAAAAAAAGCCAAACTCTAGAACAGCCAAACAAGCCCTGCCCCAGGCTTGTGTCAGGCCCATAAGACACAGCCTTATGCTCAGGAGACAAGATCGTGTGACATGTCTCATCCATACAACACAGCTATGTGTTACCACCAAAGTGTTTCTGTGAGGG
This sequence comes from Carica papaya, assembly GCF_054855325.1. Taxonomy (NCBI): domain Eukaryota; kingdom Viridiplantae; phylum Streptophyta; class Magnoliopsida; order Brassicales; family Caricaceae; genus Carica; species Carica papaya. The sequence continues at coordinate 20,285,566 of NC_142317.1, forward strand.
AAACATGGTCATGTGCTTGCCCAATACGATAGTGTGTTAATCTACACATAAGCCTTACCCAAGGCTTGTACCAGACTCTTAAGACAATTGTGTGTTACCACAAAACCATTTCTATGAGGGAAACATGGTTGTGTTGTCTCTACAATAAGGAAATCAGTAAAATTTCAAGAAAAATACGATTATGTGCATGCTCGACATGACCATAAGTTATTCCCCACATAAACCTTGTCCAAGGCTTATATCACCTGGCAACACATTTGGGGTTTCTCAGAAACTGATGTTTCCCAATGTATCTCACCTCTAAGTCAAGTAACAAGGGGAGTTAATCTATGACTTTATTTTTATTTTTCATTATTTGCATCACACTAGGGACAATGTGCAGTTTCAGTGTAGGGGAGAGGCATTTTGCATTCTGTATTCTGTATCTTAGGTAACTAGTTTTTAGACCTTGCCTAATTTTGCCACACCACACATACACCTCCAACAATTTTTTTTGCTCCAATCTTCACAACTATCTCTATTATTTTTAAACAACTCTAATTGGGCATTTCAAAAGTCGATTTGCACTTATAACCATCTCATTGAAATTGTAGCTTGTTTTTTATCTTTTCACACAATAAATGGTTATCTTTGATTACGTATTGAACATGACTTATTTGAGAGTTGCCTATTAAAAAAAATTAATTAATTTTCTCTTATTTTTGAATGAATATCAATACTCAGAAAGAACTTCTCTACGACTTATATGGAATTGTGTGCTTTAAATGAATAAGTCAAATTATCTATTATCTGAGAGTGAGATGGAGTGTAAAATGCATTCACTTTGAAAAATAGTTGGAGTAAAAGTCTGAGATGGAGCATAAAACGCACTCACAATGGAAGGAAAAAAAGAAGAGAGCACGAATAATAATTTAGTCATTTGGTCAAATGACTATGAGTAGCAATAGTAGCCACTTGAAACTGGTGAATCAACTAAGTAACCAGGTGCATTCATCATAAATATTTGCTTTCGCATCAGAAGGCTGGTGACATTTCAAGCAAGCAAAGGTGCTCAAGCTTTTCAATTTTTAACATGGACTAATTGCATGAATCCTTATATCTAGAAACATTTGGTGGTTGTTCTACTAGATATTGGCAATTCCACTCAATGAAATTTTTGTGTGGTAATTTTGTAAAACTCTTTTATCTCATGTTTGGATGTTGTCAAAGTGGTTATTCATTTGTGTGGTTCCATAAAACTCAAGCCTACAAATTATAGTTGATGGTTGTTCTTGTAACTTGAGGGTTGAGGTGTAACATTCAGGTTGTGATGAAATGCTTGGGAGTAAGTGAGTTGAAGGTGAAGAGATGAGGATTGATGGAGTGTATTGTGTAGTGCTTAAGGGCAAGCACAAGATAAATATGGAGGAGTTTGATAGTGCCTAAAAATGACATCATTATCACCCACTTTTGGGTTATTGAACTTAATAATCTGGTCGATTGTACCACTTAGATGAATCTGGTGCCCTTCTTGCTCTTGTCCTCATCCAGGATATGCTTTTTATTCATAATACTTATGTCAAGGCTTTGATCGATACAAGTACAACTCACTTTTTCATTTCCTGTGCATTTGCTTGTAATATAGAGTTTAGACCAAAACCTTTAGGAAAAACACTAGTGGTGGAAACTCCCTCTAAAGGGCTACTAAAGGCTCAATGTGTATATATGGACTGTGGGATAAAAACTTTAGGGATAGAGGTATGTATAGACCTGATACTATTTGATTTTGTAGGATTTGATGTAAAATTAGAAATAGACTTGTTGGAGAAGTATAGAGCTATAATAGACTATGAAAGTAAAATTATAACCTTACAATCCCCAAAAAAGAAATAAAAGTTATTGTTATTATTTTCCTAACAACTGAATGAACAAGAATATGGATGTTGATCCTGTTGTGTGCACCATAATAATTGTTTGCAATTTTTTAGATATCTTTCCAACAAACTTCCTAGTCTATCTCCCCCACGTGAGGTAGAGTTTTTGATTGAATTATTGCCTGAAACCAAGCCGATCTCGAAGCCCACTTATTTCATGAGTCGCGTTGAGCTAATGGAGCTGGAATGTTAGCTTTCTGACCTTATTCCCCATAAATTTATTCGCCCTAGCCATTTCGCTTAGGACGCTCTGGTGTTGTTCGTAAAGAAAAAGGATAGTTCCCTCCGACTCTGTGTGGACTATAGAGAACTCAACTGAGTGACCGTTAAAAGTAAGTATCCCTTACCCCCAATCGATGATCTCTTCGATCAACTACAAAGATTCACGGTCTTCTCTAAGATCGATCTCAGGACCTGGTATCACCAATTGAGAGTTAAAGAAGAACATATTCTAAAACCTGTATTCTAGTGCAGGTATAGTTTGTACGAGTTCAAGGTGATGCTGTTCGGATTGACCAATGCCCAAGTAGCCTTCATAGATCTAATGAACTGAGTTTTATGACATACACTAGATCAGTATATCATCTTTTTTATTGATGACATTCTAGTGTATTCTAAAAGCCGTGAGGAACACACTGTACATTTGGCTGAAGTGTTGGAGACTCTTTGCCAAAACCAACTGTATACGAAACTAAGTAAGTGCTCCTTTTGGTTGGATTGAGTTTCTTTTCTTGGTCATGTAAGCTCAAGTGAAGGAGTTTCTATAGACCCATCCAAGGTGGAATCGGTGGTCAATTGGAGTTCACCCACTAATATGGGTGAGCTACGTAGTTTTCTTTGATTAACAGGCTACTACAGACAATTCATTGATAGATTTGCCAAAATTGTTGCCCCTATGACCTAACTCACCTGAAACGAAGTACCATTGGTCTAGAATTATGAGCGTAGTAAAAGATTCATGGAACTAAAGCGCCGTTTAACCTCTACTCCTATGTTAATCATCCCTAACGATATTGAGAGATTTCAAGTTTAATGCGATGCACCTCATATTGGTTTGAGCTGTGTCTTGATGCAGCATGGTAGAGTAGTTGCCTTTGGATCCTGACAGCTTAAAATTCATGAAGAGAACTACCCTATCCATGACCTGGAGTTGGCAGCAATTATCTTTACCCTAAAGATATGGCGGCATTATCAGTATGGTCAAACTTTTGAAATCTACACTGACCATAAGAGTCTCAAGTACATCTTTTCTCAAAAGGAGTTAAACATAAGGCAAAGGCGCTTGATGGATCTTCTAAAGGATTACGATTGCTAGATCATTTATCACCTAAGAGAGGGAATGTAGTCATCAATGCACTAAGCTAAAAGGAGCTTGTTGTGCCGGCTCAAACCATGGCCTCCAGTTGGAAGATGATGGACACTGTACAATTGCTTGGCCTTAACTACTATGACAAGGGCACCTATCTTGCCCTGATCCGAGCCATACTAGATCTCTTTATGAAGATCTGGGAAGCACAGGCCACGGACCCCAATACTCACCAAGAATCTAGGTAAGTTCACTTATGATGAATCACCTAATTTCAGGATCTTTGATGATGGACTGTTTAGATTTCAGAAATTAATTTGGGTCCCCATTGCTATACAAATGAATGTACTCAAGACTGCCCAAGCTTTCAAATTATTCATTCATCCTAGGAGTACAAAATGTACCAGGACTTGAAACGACAATATTGGTGGATAGGAATGAAGAAGAATATAGTTGACTATGTCTCTCGATGCCTCACTTGTTAATGGATAAAGGTAGAACATCAACAACCTGGTGGCTTGCTATAGGGTCTTCTGATTCCCTAATGGAAATGGGAACATGTGACTATGGACTTTGTGACTGGTTTGCCTAGGACCTATTCTAGTTGAAATGTCATCTAGGTCATCGTGGATAGGCTGAACAAGACTACCCATTTCCTGCCTATTCAAACCAAGGACTCAACTAGTAAGTTAGCCCGCCTATATATTGATGAGATTTTTAACTTCATATAGTTCCCTCATCCATTGTGTCCGACCGCGATCCCCGGTTCACTTCTCACTTTTGGGACAGCTTCCAAGAAGCTCTGAGATGTGGGTTGTACTTCAGCACTACTTATCATCCCCAGAAGGATGGTCAATAAAAAACGTATGATCTAGACATTGGAAGACATATTGCGTGCTTCGTTCTCAAATTTAGTGATAACTGGTATGAGTATCTTCCTCTTTGTGAATTTGCTTATAATAACAGTTATCATTCTAGTATCAGTATGGCCCCGTATGAAGCTTTGTATGAAAGGCCATGTCGTTCCCCTACTTGTTGGAGTGAAGTCGGGAATCAATGCCATTTAGGACCAGACTTCATTCAAGAGACCATTGAGAAGGTTGCAATCATCCGCAAGAATTTGGCAACTGGACAGAGGTACTAAAAAAGTTACGCTGACAATCGTAGACGACCCTTAGAGTTTGCCGTAGGAGATCAAGTTTTCTTAAAAGTCTACCCCTACAAAGGCAATATGCAGTTTAAAAAAAAAGGGAAGTTGAGCACTCATTATGTGGGACCTTTTCCAATCATCAAGCACATTGAACCTATGGCATACAACCTCACTCTATCCCGAGAGTTCGCAGATTTGCACGATGTCTTTCATGTCTCGATGATCAAAAGGAACCACCCTAATCCTTCTCATATTATTCCTCGCGATGAGGTACAGGTATAGGTTGACATGATTTATGAAGAGATTCATGTGGATATTCTTGGGTGGACCAGTAAGGTCTTGCGTAGCAAGAAAATCTCCATGGTAAAGGTACAATGGTAGCATCACACCCTGAAAGAAGCAATGTGGAAGTTGGAGAACGAAATGAGGAAAAAGTATCCAAACTTATTCCAGAAAAATTTGGTGACCAAATTTTTTTAAGGTGGGGGTGATGTAACACCCCACCCATCATTATGCTTAAATGATTTGGAAACCCTATTTATTCGGGCCTTTGGCCACGTTAGACTTAATTAATTTACTATGCTTAATATTTATCGTAATTCATAATTTTCGTTGATTTTTTTATTTAATTTTTATTTATTTTATTTTAATTAATTTTATTTGTTTTTAAGTCTAACTCATTTAAATTAAATATGAAAATTGAGAAAAAAATTAAAAAATGGCGAATCGAGAAGAAAATCCCCCAAGAAAACTCCCATGGGGAGTTAAGTTACCCACGCGGGTGCTTAGTACTCTGCGCATGTGCATGCGTGCACATCCCTTTCACATGTACGCACGCACGGGACGTGCGCACAGTGTGCACATCCAGTTTGCACGCATGACGTGGGGTTAGCATCTGCTCGCATCCTGTCGCATGCAAGTGGGCTGTCTGCATGTCACCTCACACACTGTCCTCATAGCAAGCGTGTACAAATAGGCCTTGTGCGCCTTGGGCCTGCGCCAATGGGCCTGTGCACGACACCCAAAGCACAAAGGCCCTGCACGCACATAGGCTAGCCCCTGTGCGAGCAGCAGGAGGCCTATGTGCCTGTATGCTAGCCTGCAGTGCGCCGGCTAAAGAATTGTGTCCTTGGGTAGTGCGTTGTCACTGCCAGTGGAGGAGGCCCTCCTCCCCTTTTTTTTGTGCTGAGCATCTTTTTCCCCTTTCTTCACCGAAGTTTACCACCTGACATGAATTTGATGGTTCCAAAACTCTATAAATTGCCCTTCCCCTTCCCTTCCTCTCTACACTTCCATTCTTCCATTTTTTAAAGATTTAGAGAGAGAGAGATATTGTAGACTAGTGAGAGAAGGAGAGAAGGAAAGGAGAAAATATCGAGGTTTTAGTAAGGAATCTAGTATTTCTTTCGACTTCTTAAGGTGTATTTTTAGGTAAGCTAAATTAATATGATTGTTATTTTGCTTGTTTGGTATGCCTCTATGTTTAGATAAGTTGAATTGTTCTTGTTTTCAAGCATGCTATATAAATTGCAGACACTTGATGGATTTACATGTAATAAATATAATATGTAATTGGTAACAATAAAAAGTATAAAGGAAAAAAAAAAGAAAAAAGTGGAATGAAGCCTGTATGGTTCAAAGTGTATCTGTATTGACATGCATATTGCATCAAGTGTCTCGTTAGACTTTTTATCTCTGAGGGGTATCTGTTCCCCTTGCCCTTTGGAGTATCTATTTCTCTCTCCCCTATCTAGTCTAACCAGTGGATGACGGCGTACCCTCTGACAAAAGTGGTATCGCATTATCTGTAGGAGTCACCTGTGGCTAAGTAATGTCATGATTGTAGATTTTTGTTAGAGCCACTGTGGCTAGTACAACCATGTCATAGATCATACAATGGTTTGGCCAGTTGAAAATGGGCCAAAGCAAATTGTCGTATCTGTATCTGATCTGGTCATTCCATTTGAATAATTTGAAATCTGTATCTGCCCTCAGGGATGGATGTTATAAAGATTCGCGAAGCATGATAAAAATTCTTAGTATTTCATGATTTATTTGATTTTCTCTACTATTTGGCATGATGTGTGTTTTGTTGTCTGTAGTAACGTATCATTTTCTTAATAAATAATAGTTTTCCATAATGTGAGATAGGTAAACAAGGAGGTTAAATGGTAAGTTAAAATAATTAACTTTTAAAATCTTACAATGTTAATTTAATATTAATTTCTTACTGAGTATTTAGAATTCACTCTTTCCATGACCCCCCAGATAAGGAACAAAGTGAGGAACCTCAGGCTGACCTACCCTTGGAAGTCTATGAGGATCCTGTGGATCCAAAAGTGACTGTTCCACAAGTCTGAGTGCTGGCGGCAGCATCTGCCTAGGCATGGAGATTGTGGATGATAAGGCTCTCTAACTAGTCATTGTTTGTTCCTGTTCTATGGTGGCCATGCATTAGATACTATTATCAAAAGTACTTGTTGCTTTATGATGGGTGATGATTAGACTTGAAATGTAACACCCTAGCTTAGGAAATATAGAATCCAACCCATCTACTTAGAAGTAGAAAAAGCCAAAACAACGTCATTTTGAGGAAACCCCAAAAATGACACTGTTTTAATATAAAGAAAAAAAAAGGGAAGGGGTTAAAACGACATCTTTTTAAGAGCATCAAAATAACACCATTTTAATGTTAGGAAAAATAAGGGGGAGTTGCAAAGGCGAACACGCCTCTATAAAAAGAAGAAGAATAGGAGACATATAGCCTTTGAAGCTTACCAGAGAATGAGGCAAGGCATGGAGGAGTTTTCTTATTCCCACTTATAAAAGGGAAAAAAAAGGAAAAAAAAGAAAGAGAAATTAGTTTAGGGAGAGAAAGAAAGAGAGAGTCGTGAAGAGAGAAGAGGATGTGGCAGATCTGGTGTATGCGACAGGTAGCATGTAGCGATCGGATCTGCATGTTGGACGACCGCATAAATCTAGAGAACAAAAAATCATTGCGAACAGCTGAAAATTATTGGGATTCACAGCGAATTTTCTTGGAGAAGTAGAACTCATGGCGGTGGCAGCTAAGCGCGATTTTATGATTTGCGGTGCGTCCTCGACATGATTTCATTAAATTTGTGCTAGGTTTAGGTGTTCGGCTCCTTCTGTGATGATTTTATAGTAACATGAGGTGGTCCGGTAGTGGTCCAGTGGTAGTCCTCTGGTAGTGATGCTCCGACAACAGCATGTGGTGAATTAAAGACATGTATGTGGTGGCATATGGCGATTTTAGTGACTGAGATCATGTGTCTATGGTAAAATCTAGATCCACTTTTTTATTCTAATTATTTTCACAAGTGTCTGTCATTTAGCCTACGTATTTTCTATTTGGAAATGAGGGAATTATCTAAACAATGTCGAATTTAGAGGAGAGCATAAACCCGAGCCAATAAGGATATCGACACTTTTTTTCAATTCGACTGTAGGTATTGGATTGGGTTAGTCTCATTCAGAGACCCCCATATTTTTATAAAACTTTATTTTTTGTTAAAATGAATTGTTAATAGATCTTATAAATTATTTAAGTTTTCTAACGTGATTTTTGCAAACTCATCATGTGTGTGTGTGCAATTGCATATGATTGGAGATCTATATGGTGTTGTGTATGACTTACATTTATATATGCCTCCTATGTGCGTGCTATGGAATAACACATACCTTATGTAAATATACAAGTATACCTATGTTGTATGTGTTGTGTGTATATATATTTATTTAAGTTGATGACGTGCATATAAGATGTATGTATTATGGTTATTGTGTAGCCATGTTTATGTATAATACATATGATGTATATGTAAGTGCATGCATGAGTAGGTCATCTAGTGATGGATTTGATTAGTCAAATAATAACATAAGGATATTTAAATGACAAGAAAATTCGTTTAACCGATATCAATATGGGGAGGGTGTTTGTAGCCATTTTGAAAAGTGAAGTGTGGTGAACCCTACTTATGGATATGGCCTCAGCCAGACGTGATTGTGAAGTCCCATTTATAACCATTTTGTGTTCGGGAGTATGTGGAAAGTGATTACTGATATCCAATTCATAACCTTTCCATGTTCGAGTGCATTGGGGAAGTGGAAAGTGAATATGAAAGTGAAAAGTGAAAATTAATATGTGATGTATCCACGTGGTATAGGGGATCCTTAGTGCCCTCGTTGATGTTGACAGAAATGATATCGCACGATTAAACTCTTAAAAGATAAAAATATAGAAATTATAAACCTTAATAGACATGTAACTAAGAATGAAAGTTCAACTAAAAAGTGATAAGGGAACGTAACGTGAGACAATATTGACATATGTAATGATAAGTAATTCAGTGACAAGTGCAAGTATTATGAAACTAGTTAACAATATTATTTGTTTATGTAAATGTGATGTTTATGAAATCATATGTGAAAGTGTGAATTATTGAGATGTGTGAAATTATGGTTACTGTATTGATTGGGAATTAGTTTTGAAGAAGATATGCATTTGTTTTGTGAATCTTGTGTGATTGAGTCTGTGTATGTCTTTATTTTGCGCACTACTCCTCTTCCTTCCTGAGTCCAGGAAGTTCAACCCAATTCACACCCCCCAATGTAGAATTATCTAGATCAAGAGCAAGTTCAAGGATAAAGAAAGACTTTGTAGAACCTTTAGTGATCTTGAGAGTTTGTCTTGTAATGTCAGTTTAATTATATTATAGTGATGCAATGTAAAAAATTTTGTAATCTTCATGACTTTTAATTCCCTATAGGAGATGATTGAATCTTAAAGTTTTCGCTTATCGTTGTGTAAAATTACCAAGTTATTTACGTAGAATAGTGCTCCTTTCTCAATAGAGAAAGTGGGTCGTTTCAATTGGTATCAGAGTGCACGTTCCTCGGAACATCCTTTTTGTCATGAGGCTTAGGATTCTTATGAAGTTTAGAGTCAAAAGAATTTAGGTAATACACACCTTAGGAGATGTTTTGGAACTTCATCCAAAGCATCTGTAGAGGTAAAGAAGTAGGATTATAGTTCCAAAGTCTAAAATGTAAAAGTTATAAGGGTTGGAATGTGATAAATCCAGAAATCAAATAATTAGGGCTTTACTCAGAAGCCAACTAAAGTTGGTGAATGAATAAAATTATAGAAAGTTTGAACTTCTACGGAGAAGTTGATCCAATAAAAGTAAGACAGCAAAGTAAGAATGTAGAGTGCCACCTATTTCTTGAATTTACCAAATGAAATTCATTAATAATTCTAACAAAATGGTTTATGATATTAAGAGGTTTACATGCAGACTCAATCCGACGAGAAATCCCTGTTACCCGTTTTGGTTTTTTGTTTTCCCAAAATTCCACATGCTTTGTTTAGTTTCCTTGTAATGGTCCATGTAGTTTGTGTGTGTTGTTGACTGTAATAGATACATGAAACTATAAATATGAATACATACATCTGCATGAAAATAAATATATATAGATATATATATACATATACACATAGGTAGCTATGTGGGTAAGTACGTATATTATGGTACATATATATGTATATATGAAAAACTTGTAAGAAAAATTGTATAATTACATATGCATGGGAGTTTGTATGAGTCTTGATATGTAAATATGAATCGAGACTTAGGTATACTGGTATGCATATAAGGTGTCCTTTTGTAAGAATATAGGTATACTGAGTACATTATGTTTCGTATGTATATATTGTGTGTATTAGGCATAATATATGTAAGTAAATTTGTACGTGAGTCAATATATATATATATGTGAAAAAACATAAGAGATATTGAATAAAATTTGAAATGCTACTGAAGGAATTAGGTTTAAATAATAGAAAACAAAGACAATAATAAGAATTAGATTACTGTTCATACCAAGATTGAATCTGTCTTCTCTAAGTTTTATTTTTCTATAAGTTCTTCGAGAAATTTATAAAAAATAATTCATGACATTCTTTGATTTCCTTGTATGTGTTTTCTGCACTTATTTAACCTCATTTTTAATTACTTAAATATGTAAAATTTATATAAATGTTAGTTGAGCTATATCCCATAAGAAAGTATACGTGTTTGTATGTATAAATGAGTATACTTAAGGATTTGTGTGTATAACTGCATGTATATGTATATAAAATTAAGGCTGTGTGGATGTGGTTATGTGTGTGAATGGTTTGGTATGAGTTGTGTGTGCATTTGAATGTCCATAAATTAGGTGCGTGAATAATACATATACATATATCTATTACGTATACATGTAGTATGTACATATATATATATGACTATGTGCCGATATGTATATATATGTGCAATATAGGTTCATATATATCGCATATATTTAATATGAATGTAGGTTTATGTGATGGTATATGTATAAACTGAGGGTATATGCATTTGTGTGTGTAAATGCATAATGTGTATCATTAGGAGTATGTATATTTATGAATGATGCGTAAGTATGTTTGTATAGTACCAAAGTGCATAAGAAAATCCAACTACGTGAAAAATGACGAAAAGAAATAACATGAGTAACATCAAGTTTTATCGAATCCATCATCTTAAAGAAAAATCTCATTACTCCTAAATAAAATTCTATTGGTGAAAAAAAGACCTTAGGGCATGTTCTCAACACAAACCATTATAAACCTCTTAAGTATATAAGTATCAGAGTAGTGCAACCAAAGCATGATAAATCATAATCATCATACCTAGAAGATTTCTCTCCCTAAACCAACAAAGGGAGATTGATGATGTGATAAACCTATGACTTATATCTTAAGACTATACTTAAGAGTGGTCACTTGAAAATTTTAGGAACTTTGTGCCTACAAGAACTTGAGCTAAACATAACCACTCATGACCAAACTAATAAATGAACCTTCTGTCAAATGAATTCCGGATGGTTGTTAACAATAGCCATGGATTCCATAACTCACCATGTACATTCTAAAGGACCTTAGGAGAAAATTAATCAAGTATTGAAGTATATTCAGAATCATTCAGTCTTTGATTGATTTAGAAAAGTAATACAATGTAGTTAAAAGGATAATCCATGTAGATATCAAGCCATCGAAATAAAAGAGAAAAAATCTTTGAAACTATAAACACCTTATAAATTCACAAGTTAGGATTCGAAAGTTAGGAAACCCCAAGTATTTAGGAACTAGATGCGTATGTTCAGTGTTGATACATTTTATTGAATACCATAGGTGGTATATTCCAAGTAACCATATATTAATTTCTCAAAAGTTGAAAAATAATAATTTAATTAAGACGCGTGAAATTGAGAAAGATTAATGAACTTCGAGAATCACCGTTGTCCTAGATGACATTCTTTTTTAGCTAGAATAAATGTCCAAAAATAATTTGAAAACCAACAAACACTGATTAAAAAAAACATTTGAATTTATGAGACACACTCTTAGCAACAATACTTTGTTTATGGGAGTTAGAAGAAAAAGTGACTACTAACTAAAAAGATCCCACCAATAACAACATTATAACGAAACCATTAGGTTGAAGAGGTACTTGGAAATGAATTAGGATGTCTTCAAACCACCTAGTCATTGCAAATTTGGAGGACCAAATTTATTTTAAAGGGGGAAGATTGTAACAACCAGGCCTAAGAAAAATTGAATCCAACCCATCTACTTCACTAGAAGCATTAAAAGCCAAAATAATGTTATTTTGAGGAAACCCCAAAAATGACTCCATTTTGATATAAAGAAAAGAAAAAGGGAAGGGGGTCAAAATGATGTTCTTATGAGAGCATCAAAATAATGTTGTTTTGATGATAAAAAAAATTAGGGGGGAGTTACAGAGGCAAACATGCCTCTACAAGAAGAAGAAGAATAGGAGGCTTATATGCCTCTGAAACTCACTGCAAAAGAAGGAGGTAAGGCATGAAGGAATTTTTTTATTCCGACTTACAAAAGGGAAGAAAAGGAGAAGAAAAAAAGTGAAATCAGTTTAGGGAGAGAAAGAAGAGAGAGTAGCAAAGAGAGAAGAGTATGTCACAGATCTAGTGCATGCGACAGGTGACATGCAACAATCGGATTTGCATGTCGGACGATCATGTGAATCCAAAGAACGAAGAGTCGAGGTGTACGACTGTAAAAGATGGGGATCCGCAATGAATTTTCCCAGAGAAATAGAACTTGCGACGGCAGTGACTAGGCACAATTTTATGATTTGTGGTGCATCCTGAACACGATTTCATCAAATATGTTCTGGGTTTAAGTGTGCGCTCATTTTGTGATGATTTTACGGCAGTGGTGACTAGGCACAATTTTATGATTTATGATGCATCCTCAGCATGATTTCATCAAATCTATGCCAGGTTGGGGTGTGCACTCATTCTGTGATGCTTTTACAGTGGCGTGAGGTGGTCTAGCAGTGGCGCTTCAACAGCGACTCTCTAGCAGCGGCGCATGGTGAACCAAAGAAATGCATGTTGTGGTGTGTGACAATTTCGGTGACTGAGATATTGTGTCTTTACTAAAATCTTGATCCGTTTTTGTATTCTAATTTTTTCCATAAGTGTTCGTCATTTAACCCATGTATTTTCTGTTTGTAAATGATGGAATTATCTAAATAATGCCGAATTTAGAAGAGAGTGTAGACTCGAGCCAATAAGGATTTTGACACTTTTTTTAATTAAACTATAGGTAAAGGATTGGGTTAGTCTCATTCAAAGGCTCCCATATTTTTATTAAACTTTATTTTCCATTAAAATGAATTATTTACGGACCTTAAAAATTATTTAAGTTTTCTAACGCGATTTTCATGAACTCATCATGTGTGTGTGTGCGCAATTGCATATGATTAGAGATGTATATGGTGTTGTGTATGATTTACATTTACGTATGCATATTGTCACTAGTGTGTACATGTAGATTTTGCAATCCAGTTACTGAGTTGTATGTGTGCATGAAACATATATATATATATATATATTTAATTGTACGTTGTATGATGTTTTTATGTATACTGTTAGTAGATATGAGTGAATAACTTGCATGTGCATACTATGGGATACATATATGCCTTGTGTAAATATGTAAGTATACCCATGTTTTACGTGTTTTATGTATATATATATTTATTTAAGTCGATGACCGTGTATGTAAGATGTACATATTATGGTTATTGTGTAGACATGTTTATGTATAATACATATGATGTATATGTAGGTGCATGTAGGAGTACGCCATCTAGTGATGGATTTGATTAGTAAAAGAATAACATAAGGATATTTAAAGGATAAGAAAATCCATTTAACCAGTATTAATAAGGGGAGGGTGTGTGTGTAGCCATTTTGGCAAGTGAAGCGTGGTGAACCCTACCCGTGGATATGGCCTCAGCCAGACGTAACTGAGAAGTCCCATACATAACTGTTCCGTGTTTGGGTGCATGTGAAAAGTGATTAGTTATACCCAATGCATAACCGTTCCGTGTTCGGGTGCATTGGGAGAGTGAAAAGTGAAAGTAAAAGTTAAAAGAAAAAGTGATATGCGATGTATCCACATGGTAGAGGGGATCACTAGTGCCCTTGTTGATGCCGAGGGAACCAACATCGCACGATGAAACTCTTAAAAGACAAAAAAAAAGAAATTATAAATCTTAATAAAAATGCAAGTAAGAATGTAATTGCAATTGAAAAGTGATAAATGAACAATGTAAAGTGAAAGCAATATTGACATATACAATGATAGTAATTCAGTGACAAGTGCAAATGATTATCAGAAAGTGTAAGTGCAAGTATTATGAAATCAGTGAATAATATTATTTGTTTATGTAAATGTTATGTTAGAGCATTAGTGATGTCTATGAAATCATATGTCAAAGAGTGAATTATTGAAATGTGTGAAATTATGGTTATTGTATTGATTGGGAATTTGTTTTAAAGAAGATATACATTTGTTTTGTGAATCTTGTGTAACTAAGTGTGTGCATGTCTTTATTTTGGGCACCGCTCTTCTTCCTTATTTAGTCCATAAAGCTCACCCCAATTCACACCCCCTAGTGCAAATTAGTCCAAATCAAGAGTAAGTTCAAGGTCGAAGAAAGACTTTGAAGAACCTTTAGTGATCTTGAGAGTTTGTCTTGTAAAGTCGATTTAATTATATTATAGTGATGTAATGTAAAGAATTTTGTAAGCCTTATGACTTTTAATTCCCTATAGCGGATGATTGATTCTTAAGTTTTCGCTTCTTACTGTATAAATTACCATCTTATGTGCGTGAAATAGCGTTCCTTTCTCAACAAAGAAAGTAGTTTGTTACATAAACAATTGTGTTTGTAATTTGGTTTTAGAGAAGAGAAAGAAAACTCTTTGGAATTAATGAAAGAAGAACTAAAGGGCAATAGAATTTACATATATATGTATATTCGTTTTCTATTTAAAAATTTCTCTAACAATAATACAACATATTGTTTAAGTAGTCATATTTATATTTGTAAAATATGTCCATGTAAAGTATACTTAAAAGAAGTGTGAGGTATCCTTGAATTATATTTTTATTTATCATAATCTTATTATTTAAGAGAATTTTACTAAAATCCTTAAATGAAAAAGAGAATCTGATTTAGTAAAAACTAGTGATATGCTATTAGCTTTCTTTTAAATATATACATCTATTATTTCTTAAAAAATAATAGTTTATTAAAGGATTGAATGTTTTTCCTAATACTCAAAATTCTTGGATTCTAGAAAAATGAAATACTTAAATTCTTTATGAGAGATAAAATATGAAATTACTAAATAGATTGTTAGTCAGCCACCACCAAAGAATGGTACATGGTCTAAGATCGTGTCAGCCTAAAAGATTAGTATATCCTATACAAATGGTAAAACAACCAGAAGAAAATTTCTCAAAGTTGTATTGAAGTTAGTATAAAGTCCTAGCCATCATTAAAAACTATCTCTGTTATATAAGATCTTATCACTCTTTAAAATAAAATCTTTCTTTTGATGGAATGACTAATATTGAATTAATATATCTCATTAGTAATTTGATCTAATATACTTAAACTAAGTGTGTTAGATTCATTTATCATAGTTCCTTTAAAAAATAATAAATAGACTATTATATGTAAAATTTAAATCAATAGATGAATTTGTGAAAGTATATTTATTTGCAAGAATTTGATATAAATGTATAAAGGGAAACAAAAAATATATATGTGTAGTTATATAGATACACTATGTATGTATATTTTTCATGTGTGTACGTATAAATAAATGCATGTATGGGTATATATGATTAAAATAATATTTTGTATGCACGTATAATCCTTATGTTTAGATGAGTATTTATATATGTAAACAATAATGCATGAAGGTATATATATATATATTTAAATAACAATAATAAACTTTATAATTATAGTCATAAAATTTACAATATGGAGTAAGTTATAAGAGTAGAAGAATATGATTAATAAATAAATTTAGAAAAAAAAAATTGTATACATATATATGGGAGAAGAATAAAGAAATTAAAACTTAATTAAGAATTAGGTAAATTTTGATAGTTAGAAGAGTTGAATTTAATTGAACACGAAATTAAGGAGAATTTAAATTGATGATTAAATAATCAATAAGAATTAAATTTAAATGGATAATTAATTGATAAGTAGATTAAATTAGCCATAATCTACTTATCAATTTTGAAAATCATTTTGATTTAATAAATATATAAACAAATTAATAAATTTTGTTTCGAATAAAATAGATGATATAAGAAAATAATTTAAGAAAACATAAAAAGAATATTTGTAATGATTTCTTTTAGAATTGAATGAATAATAGATAAAATAAATTAAAAAGAAATTATTAATTAATTAAAGCAAGATTAATATAAAATGATAAAAAAGGATTATTTACGAAATTATGTAATTAATCAAATAGACAAAACAAAGAAAAGTTAAATTGAATAATTGCCTTAGTAACTAGAATAGTTGTAGAAACGAGATGGGTATGCAATATGATTGCATGAAACTCTTGGGTTCACCACTGACCCGAGAGGGCTTAGTTGCTATGTAGGTTTTTACTAATATTTGTATTGTGTTTGGAATTCAACTCGGAATCCTTTAACTCCAAAGTCTGTAAGTATATTTAATAGCTATCTCAAAGCCACATTTGCATATTTTTAAAAATATTTTCAAATGAAAACCTAATTAAGTTTTGAGTAAGGTTTATAAAATTAAGGAATCGGCATTGATAATCAAGTAGGTGGAAGAAATAAGAAAATGGTGATACTTAATGTTTTAATTTGTCATTTGCTTATTGCTTGATTGTTGAATAAAGATTGCATGTTTTAAATACTGTATGATAGTTGATGGTATGATGAGTTGGATAGTTTGAGTAAAATATTAATAATAGTGCATATTCACCAATAAGATGATGAACACATAAAATAACTCTCATTAATAAAATAACATCAATAAAATAATGCACATTCTTAAATAAAATTAGGAATTTAAAATAAAACTAATAAAACTAAAAACTAAAAATAATAAAAGTACTAAAACATAAATAATAAAAAAAATGATAATTGAATAAATTTAAATAAACAGGAAAGTGTATGATTAAAGGGACTTAATGAGTTCTATAAGGATCGAAAAGAGACAAACTACGAGAATTAAAATAGTGTGAGATATAGAGTAAAGTTAAGTAAGAAAGTGTACAAAGTCTCTAGGGAATATAAATAGTTTGTTAAGAAAAATAAAAAGATAAATCTTAACTAGAATAGGAAAACAACAAAAATAAAACAAAAACTTGGAAGAAATAAAAATTTAGAGATAATCCATTTAAGGTTGGTATAACTAAAACTCAACAGTGTGGTGAACCCTATCCTTGGGTGGATGGAAACCCTTCCAGACGTGGTTGTGGTGTGTGTTATGTTCTGAGTCACCTGGTGACGAACTACTGTGACCAATGTGTGTGTTTTTACTGTATGTGTACATCTGGTTGCGATAGTGGGAATCTTGATCCCATAATGATACCAATTGGATAATGGATACACTCATCCAATCTCAAAAAAAACTCTAAGACTTTAATAACTTTAATTTGATGATTGTGTTGGGGCAAATGCATAATCGAAGATACTTGCTGAGGGGCCACAGATGTCTCGATTTGATGAGAAACTTGCAAGAAATTATAGTATGCGAATTTGTGGGATAAGTATGGATTAGAGGAAAACTAATGGATGAGTATGGTTTTGGAACCAGATGTGATGTTATAATAGTATGTGATATGGGTTGTTACAATTAGGGAATTAAGAAATGAAAGCTATTATGGGGATAGTGAGAAAATAATGAGAAATGGAAATTTTGAGAGATAACTAGTAAAGGAGAATAGTGAGAGGAAAAGACTAGTTAGAGTTAGGAGGGAGAAATGAGGGAGAAGTTAGAAATTGGATTTCTTTACATTCAATGGTTTTTAAACATAATGAAAAAGAAAAGATTTACATTTCTAATTGATTATATGTTTGTATGTCGCATGCCTAAGGTGTAGTCTATCTTATATACTTATTGAGTCCATTGTTTTGGTCATTCCATTCAAATTTTAATCCTTTTCAAATCAGATCGAGGAAGATAGTTTATAGAGCCAAATAAGGAATTTTATGTTTTAGTTTTCATCTAGTGAGTTTTAGTCCAATTATGGACTCTACAGAATTTTGTAACCTCATGATGTAAATTATGTTACATGTTGTACAAGGGAGGAATAGTTTCTGTTGTGCTTTTATTTTTAAATTTTATGTTGTATTTTTTAGTTCAGTTGTGTTTGGTGACATGGTTTCTCATTGGAGAACTGCAGGCTGTCACAGGTGGTATTAGAGTAATGTAACCCTAGTGCATCCCTTATGCATGAGGTATCAAAGTGTTGTGGAGTCTTAGGGCTAGGTTTCTACATAGAATTTCCCACTGTGGGGGAGAACTTTTCTCAATTGGAGAAAATCCCCCATATGAGAAGTCCTTCATGTGGAAGAAGTCCCTAATGTTTGAGAAATTTTCCCTATTTTTGGTAGGAAATCCCCATGTTGGTTGAAATCTTCCCTAATGGAAGAAACCCCCCTAGTGGGAGAAATCCCCCTAAGTGGGAAAAGTCTCCCATGTGGGAAAAATCCCTTTTACAGGAGAAATATCCCCCAAATGGGTGAGATATCCCCCAAGCAGGAAAAAATTTCTCAAGTAGGAAACCATGATCCCTCGAGTAGGAAAATTTCCCAATGAGGAAAAATTCCTAAGGCGAGAAAAAATTCCTTAAACAAACACTTCCTAGGAAAAATAGCCCTAAGTCCAATGGAAATCCTATAGCAATTCTAATTTTCTTTCTAAGAATCTCCTTACATCTCTTTAAGATAACCTGAGACCTTAAGTATTCTAAAACTCTTTTCTCAGTACCAAAAATCAGCTTAGGAGCCAAAACAAAATAATTCCTGACTAAAATTCTTCCTCCTAATAGTTCCAACATTCCTAAATAAAATTTCGTGAGTGAGGGGTAGGACTTTAAGAGCATATTTTCACATTCAACCATCAACAGACTTCCTATCTGCATCTCATCAGAGTGGGGCAGTGGAAGTGTGTTGAACTCTAACAACATTGGTATGATTTCTCTCTTCAAACCAAAAAGAGGAAATTGATGGTGTGATAAACTGGTGACTTGTATCTTAATGTCATAGTTAAGAGTAGTCACTTGGAATTCTTGGGAACATGTTGGGTACCTGCGAGAACTAGAACTAAACATAACAATTTGTAACAAAACTAATGACTTAATATACTACTAAAAGAATTCCTAATCACCATCAATACCACAACTCTCTGAGCCAATTACAACCAATTAAATTAAAAAGAAAGTTAGGAAACAAATGAATTAAATTAGAAACCTGAAACCTAAGGCTTAATATGGTTGTAGATGAAACAATACTTCGTTAACCAAACAAATTATTCTCAAAAAAATTTGAATAAAATACCATCAAACCTAATCTCTGAAACAAAGAAACACACCTACAAATGAAATTCCTAAAGCACGTGTTATGATAAAAAAACTATTAACATGACATTAGGAAAATATAAAAATAATTAGGTATTAAAGATACCCTTAAACAAAAATATTTTACATATAAGAGTTAAAAAAGAGAATATCACAACCTAAAATATTTTCCTTAAAGAATATGTTATAACCACTCAAATATGTTCACGAACATACCAACAGAGTACATGGATGGATGTTTATGGGTCATTGCAAATGAAAATTTGGAGGACCAAATTTCTTAAGGGGGAAAACTGTACCAGCCCGAAAATCGAACTCTGAATTTTATTTGCAAAATTTGGGAGAAAATTAGAAAAAAATGTAAAACAAATTAAATTTAAAAGTAATTTATTTGGGAATTAAAATATTATTTAAAAAATTAAAATAAATTAAGAAAATATTTTAATGTATATATATTAAAACTTGTAATTAGTAAAACAAAATAAATTTTAGAAAAATAATTAGGAGATATTAAAATCAATAAAGTAATAAAATTAAATTAGAAAGAAAGTTAGAAAATTAATTGACTTAAAAATTGATTAGAAAATATTAAATTTTGTAAATTAATTAAACTAAATATTACAAAATATATATAAGAACAAAAAAAAAAGAAAAAAAACAACAAATTAGAATTAAAAATTCACTATAATGGAAAGAACCAATCAAATAAGAGAGGGTGCATGTGAGATTAAAACATGGGAAAAAAATTAGGAAATGTGAGGCCACATGGCCACCATGCACATGAATGGGAAGATTCCCTCCCACTCCTAGATTGCCACATCATCTAATTAAACCACCTCATCATCCTTATCCCTTCCCCCATCATATAAATACAAAACAAAACATTTTTCTCTCTCTTTCAATCCATCAAATGAAAGGATAAAAAGAGAAGAAAATAAGAATAGGGAGGAGAGGGAGAGACAAGAGAGGAAGAGAGAGAGAGAGCATTGAGATGATTGGCATGACAGAGGGAAGAAAAAGAAGAAAAAGATTTGAGAGGGGACACTGCTACTGGCCTAACCACCGTGTGGCCGTCCCTCTCATGTAAGTTCTTCTTCCGAAC
This sequence comes from Carica papaya, assembly GCF_054855325.1. Classification (NCBI taxonomy): domain Eukaryota; kingdom Viridiplantae; phylum Streptophyta; class Magnoliopsida; order Brassicales; family Caricaceae; genus Carica; species Carica papaya. The sequence continues at coordinate 20,306,061 of NC_142317.1, forward strand.
GTCCAAATGTGAGTTCTTTTTCTTCTTTAGTGATTCTCTTCCTAAATAGTTTAGAGTGGCATGCATGATATTTAAAATAAATACATTTTTGGTTTGCTTTATTTTAAATAAAAAGCACATTGATTAATTTACCCATGTATTATCTATCTATTTTATCCATCTCGATCAGCGTTACAAATAAGTTGGAAAAAATCCAATGTAGATTTATTTGGGGTAATGAGGAGGGAAGTAGAAAATACCATCTATTAGGTGGGAGCAGGTGAAGAAATTGGTTTGTTAGGGGGGGCTGGCTTTGAGGTCCATTAGGGAGTTAAATTGTGCATTTCAAAAGAAATGGTTATAGAGGCCGTTTGTTGAAGAGGGGAGGATGTGGATGAAGTTATTGAGGTCGAGGTGGGGTAATTGGGAGAAGGAAAGAGGTAGGAGGGGAAGATTTAGAGTGCATGGAATGAGCCTATGGAAGAAAATTTGTGATGACAATGGTTCCTTTATGGATTATGTTAGGTGGCAGCTGTGGAATGAGGGAGATATCAGTTTCTAGCATGATGAATGGATGAGTTGTTACAAACTTAAAGATTTCTATCCTAGAATTTATGAAATTGCTTGTGATAAAGAGGCCAAGTTGAGTAATAATTGTGTTAAGGTGGGGGAGGGGTGGATTTGGGATGTAAAGATTATTAGAAATTTGCAGGATTGTGAAATTAATGAGTTTTGTAATTTGTTACGGTGCCTTAACAGTAGAAAACTAAATGATACCAGAGATATGAAAGTGGAAACTTGATGAGAGGAAAGGCTTTTGAGTGAGGTCTATGTACATGATACTGTGTAAAAGGGATAACTGCAGTTTAGCAACGGTGCACCCTTCAAATAGATTTGGAAGAGTAGAGCTCCGCCAAGAGTGGCTTTTTTTAATGGAAAGCTGTGAAAGACAGCATTTTGACTATCGATACGCTTAAAAAAAGAGGAATCATTATGGTTAACACATGTTACTTATGCAAATCGGATGAAGAAACTTGTAACCACTAACTGTTACAGTGCTCGAAGACCCATAGCTTATGGATTTCTGTGTTAGGGCTATTGGGGTTGAATTAGGTTTTGGCTGAGAATGTGAATAGTGAATTATGGTCTTGGGTGGATTTTTGTAAAAAGAATAGGCATTTTTTATTTCTAATTTCACTTACTATTTTTTGGGTTGTGTGGAAGGAAAGGAACGCGAGAGCATTTGAGGACATTGAGACTAACTTTACATTTGTTAAAGATAGATGGATACAGACTTTTGGATCTATTTTGTTAAGTCATGATATCAATGATTAGGAGGATCTTGGGATGGTCATGGACCATTTAATTGATCTGTAACTAGTTGGTGTACTTTGGTGATACCCCCTTAATATCTTTGTGAATAATATTTCTTCTTTTTTCTTTCAAAAAAAAAGTGAGAGGATGATAAAAATTAAGTTACATCCATATATATATGTATATATATTTATCTATGATATATATATGGTGTATATATATTTATAAATATTGTGCATACGAGATATACATATATAAATTATAATGAATATGTGAAAATAAATTTATTTGCATGAATTTGATATAAATGTATGAAGGGAAACAAAAATATATATATGTAAATATATAAATATATTGTGTATGTATATTTTTCATGCATTATGTATAAATATATATATACATATAATTATGTATAAATAAATGCATGTATGAGTATATATGATTAAAATAATATTTTATATGCATGTATAATCCTTATGTTTTAATACGTATTTATATATGTAAACAATAATGTATGAAGGCATATATATATATTTAAATAACAATAATAAATTTTATAATCATAGTCATAAAATTTACAATATGGTGTAAGTTATAAGAGTAGAAGAATATGATAAATAAATAAATTTAGATAAAAAAAGGGTGTACTATAAATATATATATGTATGCATGGTGTATTTGTGTTTAATATAATAATATATGTATGTATAGTTTATATATGGTGTATTTGTGCTTAATATAATAATATATGTATGTATAGTTTATATATATATATAAATGAGTTTAAATGATGATAAGTATGATTAACACAATATATAAATATATGTCATAAAAATAAATGATAATGAAGGGAGATTTATATATATATATAAGTAATGTTATAAGTTTTATAATTATAATTATATAATTGTATGTTATAATATAAATTTTTAAAAAATAATATGATACATATATAAATATGTCATAATAAATGAATATGTGTTATGTGTATATAAATATATAAGCATATGTATGTGTACGTGTATATATATATATGGACGAGAAGAATAAAAAAATTAAAATTTAAGAATTAGGTAAATTATGATAGTTAGTAGAGTTGAATTTAATTGAATATAAAATTACAGAGAATTCAAATTGATTGAATAAATAATTAATAAGAATTAAATTTGATTTGATAAGTAATTGATAACTAGACTAATTAGCCATAATCTATAGTACATAGGTAAAGGTAATTTAAAATACTAAAAGGAATAAATTTTGGAAATCATTTTGATTTAATAAATATGTAAATAAATTAATAAATTTTGTTATGAATAAAATAGATGATATGAGAAAATAATTTAAGAAAATAGGAAAAGAATATTTGTAATGATTTCTTTTAGAATTGAATAAATAATAGGTAAAATAAATTAAAGAAATTATTAATTAATTAAAGCAAGATTAATATAAAATGATAAGAAAGTATTATTTACGAAATTATGTAATTAATCAAATAGATAAAACAAAGAAAAGTTAAATTGAATAATTGCCTTAGTAACTTGAATAGTTGTAGAAATGAGATGAGCATGTAATATGATTGCATGAAACTCTTGGGTTCACCGCTAACCCGAGAGGGTTTAGTTGCTATGCATGTTTTTGCTAATATTTGAATGGTGTTTAGAACTCAAATCGGAATTCTTTAACTCCAAAGTTTGTAAATATATTTAGTAGCTATCCCAAAGCCACATTCGCATGTTTTTAAAAATGTTTTCAAATGAAAACCTAATTAAGTTTGGAGTAAGGTTTATAAAATTAAGGAATCAACATTGATAATCAAGTAGTTGGAAGAAATAGGAAAATGGTGATACTTAATGTTTTAATTTGTCATTTGCTTGTTGCTTGATTGTTGAATGAAGATTGCATGTTTTAAATACTGTATAATAGTTGATGATATGATGAGTTAAATAGTTTGAGTAGAATATTAATAATAATGCATATTCACCAATAAAATTATGAACACATAAAATAACTCTCACAAATAAAATAAGATCAACAAAAAAATACACATTCCTCCACCTTGGCGGATGAAGCCAAGAGAGGAAGCAGATTTGAACAATTGGCGTGATGTGCAACGATCCTACAGAGGAGAGAAGTGTGCAATGTGTGCAGTCGGAAAAAAGGGACTTCGGGTGTGGCAGTTTCGCAGAACAGAGGAATCCAATGCGGTGGCAATGGTGGACATGGCAGGGGAAAGAGGAAACAACCAAAGGGAAGAAGAGGGAAAAAAAAAAGAAGTAGAAAAAGAGAAACAAAGAAAAACAAAGAAAAGAGAAAAAAAGAAAAAAAAAGAAAAAAAGAAGAAAAGAAAAGAAAAGAAAAGAAAAGGAAAGAAAAAAAAGAAAAAAAAAAGATGGAAAAAAAGGGAAAAAAAAAGAGATGAAAAAGAAAAAAAGGAAAAGAAACAAAAAAAAAAGAGAGAAGGAAAAAAAAAGAGAAGAAAAAGGCAGGGCATGGCTTGATCTACTGTTGGATCGAGCGGAGGTGCGTACTAATCACGGTGGCACGTACGTTAGTGCGTGACTATTCCGGTGACGCACATGGTGGTGTGTGGTGGCTCCAGTATTCGGGGACCCCAAATTTGAAGGTAAAATCATTTGCCTTTTATTTCGTAGCATTTCGATTGTGAACGAGGAAAACATTGGAGCGGTAGACGAGAGGTGGAGAGAATTGCAACCTGATACCATTTTGGGTTACCGTGTTGATGACCATGGGGTTCATGCTAAGCCAACCGCTTCCTACAACGAAGTGGGGTGTATCTCTTTTTGGAATCCCAAACCCGTTGAAGGTGAAAAACCCATATATTTGTGTTAATTCATTAAGTTAGATTTAGAATTAATTTTAGGTAAGTTGAGTAATTAGACTTAGAAATCTAGGTGAGTTATTAGTAATTATAAAATTATTTCAATAAAAAGAAAGGTATCTAATAATCGATATATAGCTTCACGTAGGCCATGGAATTGGGGAGAGCGTAAAGGAGCATAAATCGATGCCTTAGTCATCCGAGAAGGTAAGTATATCTAGTAGCTATCCCGAAGCCACATTTGCATGTTTTCAAAAATGTTTTCGAGCAAAAACCTAACTAAGTTTTAAGTAAGGTTTATAAAATTGAGGAATCAGGATTGATAATCAAGTAAGTGAAAGAAATTGAAAAATGGTGATACTGAATATTTTGCTTGTTGCTTGATTGTTGAATGAATATTGCATGTTTTAAATACTATATGGTTGATGGTTGATGGTTGATGGTATGATGAGTTGAATAGTCTGAGTAAAAAATTAATAATAGTGCAAATTCACCAATAAGATCATGAACATATAAAATGAATCTAACAAATAAAATAAGATTAACGAAAAAAATACATATTCTTATATCAAATTAGGGATTCTAAATAAAACTAATAAAACTAAAAACTAAAAATAATTAAAACATTAAAACATGAATAATAAACAAAAAAATAACTAAATTGTAGCGCTCGGACCGAGAAGAAGAAAAAAAAAAAAAAAAAAAAAAGAGAAAAGCCACGTCGGCAGCCCGGTCAGCAGTCCCGGCCAACCGGGGCCTGCCACGTGGTAAGACCACGTCACTCCGGAACGGGCCACGTTGGCGATCTGCGTGGGCACGATCGGACGGCCCAGATCAATCGCGCGATCGGACGGCCCAGATGCAATCGCACGGACGGCCCAGATTCAATAAAAAACGAACGGCTCAGATTAAAACAAAATGGACGGCTGAGATCAAAAGGCTAGGGGTTATAAATAGAACCCCCACACCAGACCACAAACCCTAGCCGCCTGCCGCTCGCCGGAGAAGACGAACCAGAGGCCGACCGCCGCCACCCGCCGCCGCACCGGAGAAATTTCCGACCGCCGATCGAGGTAAATTTCATACCCCCGACTCGTTTTTCTACGTTGATTCCTCCTTTGGCCAAATCGAAGCCAAAATCCCGGCCAAACAGCCGGAATACGCGGCCGAAGACCAGCGGCGCCGCCGCGCCCCCTCTCGGTTTTTGCCTCCGACGAGGCCCTTCCCGGCCTCCGTGTGATGTAATTTTTATATCACCGTGATCACCATTCTTTTCTCTACAGGTTGACCAGAGCCGAATCACCAAACCACGAACCTCGCCGGAGAGCCGCCGCACCCGAGAGCGTCACCGCCGGTAAGCTCCGTTTCTCCGTGATTTTTTGGCCCCCCGAGGGCCCTAGGGTTGTTTTCTCGCAGGGACCGATGCGAGTGTGGCCGATTTCGGCCGGAAACGGCCGAAAACAGCCAACCCGAGGCGAATCGCCGCCGCTTGCGGCGGCGCCGTCGCCAGAGCACGGCGGAGCCGCCGTGCCGGAGTTGCGATATTGGCCAAAAAGGGGCCTTGAGCCTAATTTGCGATTTTTTGGAACACGTGCAGGTACCGTTAGTGTGTTTCAGTTCTCCGGGAAAAAATTCAGGGAAAATTAGGGATGGCCTGTAGGCGCACTGTGAATCGTATTCGGATCCCGAAAACAAGTAAGGATCGCTCACCCTATTTTTCTATCACGGTATTAAAGTTCAAAATGATAAAACGGTATTTCTTGAATTAACGCATGTGTGAAATTGCTTAAGGTTGCTAATGGAGCCCGAGTCTAGTGTGATTGATGATTTACTGTTATTTGGCCTGTTTTACAGCTTTAAATGCATTATGAGGTTTGATGTGTTCATTTTATAGTTTCGAGTGCATATATTACTGTTTTATTAATTATGGGTTGAATGACTGAAGAACTGATACTGTATGTTGTCTGTTTGGCATGAATTACGATTTGCTTGTTTAAATGTGAATTGATGATGCTTATTGAGGAAAAGGAAAATGAAACATTGTGTAGACCGATAATTGTATGATGGGGTCAGCCTGACTAGATATCTTGGGAGATGGTGGCCGGACCGGGTCCGTAGGGAACCCTACCGGGATTGTGGTCTCACATGCCGGACGGGGTATGGAGATCTTATGGTCTTGGCGCCCATACCGGACGGGGTATGGGGACGGCCCGTTTCACCCTCATACCGGACGGGGTATTGAGGTTTATGGTTTTGGCGCCCATACCGGATGGGGTATGGGGACAGCCCGTTTCACCCTCATACCGGACGGGGTATTGAGGTTTATGGTTTTGGCGCCCATACCGGACGGGGTATGGGGACGGCCCGTTTCACCCTCATACCGGACGGGGTATTGAGGTTTATGGTTTTGGCGCCCATACCGGACGGGGTATGGGGACGGCCCGTTTCACCCTCATACCGGACGGGGTATTGAGGTTTATGATTTTGGCGCCCATACCGGATGGGGTATGGGGACGGCCCTGGAAACTGATTATGAATGTTAAAGGTTAACGGGTAGCGGGACCCCTAGGGACCCCCATGGATACTAGTAGGCTGGTAAATGAGAAAATGATATGTTGTATAATGATTGAATTACAAAAGGCGTGATAAGTGCTATGTTTTACAGCTTATATTATTCCATGATTGTGATAATGTTATTGTTTTCTTATATTGTTTCATGAATTCCACCGAGGTAAGTGGATGGTAAAGGTTTTATCATAAATAAAAGGATTTGTTGTAAATCATGCTCCATTGGTCTTTTGTGTTTTTCTACCCACCTTTACCTCCGTGACGGTGAGATATCGTGATGTTCTTACTGGGTTAGTGTAGTTCACTCCTTATTTAACCATTTCAGATCAGGAAGACATGGTTCCCGAGCCCGTTCCGCAGGAGGACGACGAAGGGGATGCCTAGAGACTCTGTAGTCATACTCATAGTTTTATTTTCGAGTTTCTCTTTTAGTTAGTTTAATCTTTTATATTTTAAGTACGTTTTTGGTTTTTGTGTAAGGGATGTTAACTGAAATTTTGATCTCGCTTCCGCATTTTATGTGTTTAAATACTCATTTCATTTTTTCACATTTCCGGGGCTGTTACATAAATAAATTACAATAAACAGAAAAGTGTATGATTAAAGGGAGTTAGTGAGTTCTATAAGGATGAAAAAAAGACAAATTGAAAGAATTAAAATAGTGTGAGATATAGAGTATGGTTAACTAAGAAAGTGTACAAAGTCTCTAGAAAATATAATTAGTTTGTTAGAAAAAAAAAATAATATTAATCTTAACTAGAATAATAAGAAAAATAAAACAAAACAAAAACTTGGAAGAAGCAAAAATTTAGAGATAACCCGTTTAAGATTGATAATGTTGAAATTCAGCGGTATGGTGAACCTTATCCTTGGGTGGATGAAAATCCTTTTAGACATGGTTGGGGTGTGTGTTATGTTTTGGGTCACTTGGCAAGGGACTGTTTTGACCATCGTGTGTGTTTTGGTTGTATGTCCATCCCCTTGTGATAGTGGGAATCCTGATCCCATAGTGGTACCAATTGAATAACAGATACACCCATTCTATCTCAAAGAAAATTCTAAAACTTTAATAACTTTAATTTGATGATTTGTGTTAGAGCAAATCGAGAATCGGGGATACCCGTTGAGGGGTTACGGATGTCTCAATTTGGCTAGAAATTTGTAAGAAACTCTGATATGTTGATTTGTGGGATAAATATGGATTAGAGAGAAACTGATAGATGAGTATGGTTTTGGAAATAGATGTGATGTGATAATAGTGTGCGATATGAGTGGTTACAATTAGGGAATTATGAAAGGAAAGAAATTAGGGGGATAATGAGGAAATAATGAGAAAGATGAATTTTGAGAGATAACTAGTAAAGGGGAATAGTGGGGAAAAGGGTAGATAAAAAGGAAGGTAAGGGGAACAATGAGAGATGAAATAGGAAATGAAATATCTCTGCATTTCATGGTTTTCAAATATAAAGGGAAAGAAAATTTTTACATTTTTGATTGACTGTATGCAGGTATGTCGCATACCTAGGGTATAGTCTATTCGATATACTTATTGAGCCCGTTGTTTTTCTCATTCCATTCAAATTCTAATTTTTTTCAAATAAAGTCGATGGAGATAATTTATAGAGCCAAAATTGGAATTTCATGTTTAGTTTTCATTTGGTGAGTTTTAATCTAGTTGTGGACTCTACAGTTTTCGATAACCTCATAATGTAAATTATGTTACATGTTGTACAAGGGATAATAGCTTCTGTTATACTTTTATTTTAAAATTTTATGTTGTATCTTCTTATTCAGTTGTGTTTGGCGGTATGGTTTCTCGTTGGGGAACTGCAGGCCGTCACAAAGAACCAGGAAAGAAAAATTAATAAAAATTGGAAAAAAATGGAAATTTGTAAAAGTTAAATTAGTAAATGGTTAAGTGTAATATGAAAGGGAAATTGGGTAGGGTAATTGTGATAGTGGCATTAAAATAAAAATAAAAATAAAAATAAAATTAAAGTAAAATTTAAATTTAGATAAAATAAATATTTAAATTAATAAAAAAGGAATATAATTAAAAATCTAAGTAAACAAAATAACATGATTTACTATAATAATCTAAATAATCATTGAAGTAATTAAATTATAATAATTTTACATATTAGTAAAATAAATAAGGAATAAAAAAAATATTAAATTTAAGAAATTATTAAAGGGTCTAAAGCACAAATAACATAGTATCCAATTAAATCCGGTTCATTGATTTCATGGGAGGGATATTGAGGTTAATAAGGGAGCCACTAGGTTTTGGGTATGATTTTGAGTTCCATTTTGGAACCAAGTTTAGTGGTATGAGGACTTTAAACTTATTGCTATTCATGATCCTCAGACTCAAGAACATGGACTATGGCAACCAAAGTGATAACTGATTGATGACGATCGGAGAGTACTAAGTGAATTGTATGTATTTATACACATCTTTATTGATCAATTAACAGACAACATAATGTGAGGAAAAAATATGTTGACTATGAGCTATGGAAGAGAGAAACAATTAACTATTTGAATAGAAAAATTTACAAGAGGATGATTTTTTTATTTTTAAGATTTAATAGACCATGCGGTGAAATAATTTTTTTTATATAAAATTACCTTTTAAAATTTCATACGAGATCAGTAATAAGTTAAAGCTAACTCAAAAAACTTACAAATACATCAATTAATTAAATTTACAAGATTAGTATTAAATTAAGTTAATATTACAAAATAAAGTTTGTACGAGTATATAATAATTTAAAAAGCTCACAATGTGCTAAATATTGTGACCATATAAACCTTTAGTTTATAGTTTAAAATGTTGTCATTATCATCTTATATTTTTTATATTACACAACGTTGGATGTAAAAATGTATTTTAGAATTTTTATTAACAATTAAATCATATTTTCGATATTAGATTTTAACCAAGTTTTATATATTAGTATATAAATATATGATTTAAACAAAAATATCGCATTAAAATAACTAATCATATTATTGTGAAGTATATTAAATTTTTCAAATGAAATAAACAAATGTATCACATTAATTAATAAAAACTATGCAATCAATGAAAAAATAATGAGAATTTAGGGATGAAATAAAAATTTATCATGTTGATCAAGCATTCATACTTAATAAAAAAACAGAATAAATGATAAAATTTTTCATGAAGCTAAGACTTTTGAATATTAAGAAAAATATCAAATTGTTTAATAAACTTTTGTTTCTCTGAAAATAACAAATGCATTTGAAGACAAAAAAAATCCAGTAACATATTACAAATTTTTACCTTATCAGAATCTTGATATCTTGTAAGGATTTTGATAAAGTTCTTTTATATAATAGTATTATGACAAAATAAAAAAAATAAATACAAATTTACCACATGCTTTTTTTATGTATACCATATGTGTACATTAAAAATGTGAAACATCTGTAGTTTTGAATCTAAAAATTTAGCTAATTTTTATTACGTATTTTTTGTTCTTAAAACACTAATTTAAAATAAAAAATTATTAAGTGATTGTGATCCTCTAAGTTTTATTTCTATAATTTTTTAAGAAAACTTTATGGTATCATGCTTGTATGGTCGACAAATTTATTTATATTTTGAAGCACTTACACTTAATTATCTAATTTTAATCAATTATCAAGGTAATAACTGTATATACATATGTAGATACAGTATGGTAAAGAAATGTGAAAAGGGTAGAGTTGATTAACCGTTATCATTAAGTTGGTCTTCAAAAGACAAATTATGAAAATTAAAAATAGTTAGCAGAAAACATTCAAAGCTATTTCAATCTATCTCATTTTCCTTCTTTCACTTTTTCTTTTAAGCTTTATTTTTCCAATAGGACTCACCATCTTCATCCAAAAGTCTGAATTCCCATAAAACTCATCTTCTAAAAATTAAAAAAGAACGTTTTAAACTATATCAATTGTTATATGAGTTTTTAGATTAAAAAGACTAGAAGTCGAGTTTTTGTTGCTTATAATTTTAAAAAATATATTACAGTGTGATAAACTTTTAACATTATCTCAACAAAATTGTTTCTTACTTTTCAACGTAAATGGCTAATAAGTTCTTCCATGCAAAGATTAAATTCAAAAGTAAATTTTGTTTGAAGAGACTAATCTGCTACTATAATGGCAACCATATAACTAATAAAACCAATGTTAATACGCATTTTATATAACGTAAGTAAAATATACAATAAGTATAATAAAATTACGTCCCAAATAATCATAGATTTTTACTGAAGAAATAAAATTTTAAATAGCGACAATTCTTTATTTACTTTAAATAGTTTATGATTCTTTATTCAGTTCAAAGATTTCATAAGTTATAGTATAAAATAAGACTTATGTTTTTCACAGCTTGTATAAAATAATCAACCCTACACATTTATTCTCTTCTCACACTGTAATTATTTTTCAATAATCAGTTAGCCCTCTTGATTGATGCAAAGAAGAAGTATCATGGAAAGTTGGTACCTTCTCTATGTATTTTATATTACTATCATTATCGACTTATGTTTTTATATTACACTATACTTTAAGTAGGATACTAAAGAGTATTTCAAAATTTTCATTAATAATTAGATCATATTTCTAAGATTAATTAATAACTAATCTTTATATATTACAATATAAATACATGATTTAAAGTAGAGATAATGCATTAAAATAACTAATCACCTTATTGTAAAGTATAATTGATGTTTTGTGTAACGTGGCTTTTTACCTTATATGTGGTGATAAACTTCTATCATTATCTCAATGGAATTCCCTTATTTAACCTTCAAAATAATAAATGATGAATAAGTTCTTTAGTGCATGGATTAAAATTGAAAAGTTAATTTTAACATAGTTGGCGATCATAGAATTAATTAAATTAATATTTTTAATTATTTTATATATATTAAGTAAAATATCACATAAATCTAATAAAATCGTGCTCAAATAGTGATGGATTCTTCATTTAAGTTAAAGATTTCAAAAAATGAAACCACTTTCCAAATAGCAATAGATTCTTCATTTAAGTTCAAAGATTTTATAAGTTGTAGTATAATAAAATCTACATTTTTTCCGACCAATATAAAATATTCAACCGTATGTCATTTATTATCCCATCACAATTCACTTATTCTTCAATTAAACTCTGTTTTCTTGATTGGTGCAACAAAGAAATATAGCAAAAAGTATGTTTTCCAAAGCCTACATAACATATTAGGTTGTTTATTATAGATAAAAATCAATGGTACGCACTTAACCTCCATTCATTTGAAGAAAGGAAAAAAAAAAATTCTTTCCATTCTTCTTATTCTTCAAGCACAAATATAAAATCTAGATGTTTAATGTTAATATTTTCTACAGTCTAAATCTCGGATCATAAGGTTTAAAGGAGGAAGTTTTAGAGAAGATCTATACCAGCAAAATATTAGGGGACCAAATACAATGTTGAACTCATATCCATTCGATAAGGCTTCCCTTGTGCCATCCATAGCAACATCCTTTTCCATTGTAGATGTGTTTTCCTTGGATGATTTTATTTATAATAAATTTCTAACTATATAGATAAAACAAAAATTAATACTACAGCTGAATGGCTTTAATTTCCTTCACACATCTCACTAGGAGCTTCACTAGGAGACCGAACTTGATATGTTTGTTCCTGATCCATACAAGATTAAGTTTAATAAAATATCATATTATAAGTTTGATGAGCATGAAATAGAGCTGGTGAAGTTTTATCTGAGGAAAACAATTAACTTGGGAATTTTGTTATTGTAACTCCTAAGAAAAATGCTCTTAAAATTTATCGTAATGTTACATGTTATTATTGCAAGCTTTTCTATTCCTCGAGAGCATCAAGACAAGCTTGAACATCTGTTTATGAGCCTTCGAACAATACTGATCATCTCTTGATTTAAATTTGACATAAAATAGTCCATTTATTATTTTTTTAACGAACTATGATAAATGAATCAAATATGCTTAGTTTAAGCATATTAAATTGAATTACTAATGAGATAGGACTTCCTCTTTAAGTCGCCACCAATGTTCGACTTCACCAATTAGCATGAAGGCTACTAGGAGAACTTTTTTCTCCTCAATTAGGTCTAAGATAAAGAAAAGTTTCTTTATCTGCAGGATCCAAGCTTTAGCCACTAAGGGGTTGGGGCCTCTTTCAAAGTGGGGTGGGTTAAGTTTTTTAAATTCTGTTATATTGTAGGAGATAAAACTTTCAACTGGTCGGTATTCAGGGGTAGAAGGATGTTGGCAAGGGTTAGCTTGGTTTTGTCCTACAGCTATAGTTAGACCTTGGATGGCTCGGAAGAGTTTGGTAAACTCGGCCCTGGTCAGATGATCCTGGGCCTCAGATCTTTTAGTAGGCTCTATAGATAGTCTTCCTTGCATCATTCCTACAAAAGAAAAAGAAGACATGAGTTGGTTGTCTAGTTTTTGAAAGATAATATATTTCTTGAATATTTTAGAAAGGTTTTTCCTAGTTACAGCCTCAGTTGTAAGGGATTGTTCCGCTAACTGCTCTGATACCATTTGTGACATCCCAAATGCTAATAAAAGCATAAGGGTGCCAGATATAGAAATATATTATGAGTGCATGATAGTTAAATGTATGCAGTGGAGTAATTTATTACAAATCCTTTATAAAATATATGAGTTCCCAATTACATATATAACTAAGGCCAGAAGTGGCAACAAAATACAAAATATTAAAATACAAAAAGGCCACTTCTATCATTATTTAAAAGGACAAGTCATGCACTCAAAAAGATTTATGTATCCACGGGATCCTCAAAGACTTCAAAGGATAGGTCAGTGATTGGTTCCTCACTATCTTCCTCATCTAGGGGGGCGTGGAAAGGGGTGAGTTCTATATACTCAATAAGAAAAATAATATTTAAATAATATCATAAGAATTTAAAGATAATTTAAAGTATCATCACTACTTACCATCAAGAGTCCTGTCAGGGTCCTTTATTAAATTATGAAAATAATTTATTTTATTAAAAAAATCATTAAACCCATCATATCATAGTCATATCATATCAATCAAATATATCATGCTAAAAATAGAGAAAATAAAAAAAATCATGATATGCACTATTTTTCATGTCATTCTTCGTGAAGTCGTTCCGACTTCCATCTATTGAAGGCAATACGAATTTCTGACTACCCATGTGGAATGACCAATTCATTTCATTTATAACAGCAATTTGTGGCTTGCTAAACTAACAACACATATACGGCTTACCACACCATGACACGATCTATGACCATGGTGGTACTTCGCCAGCTATGACCCCTACAATCATATCGCGTCAACTCTCGTCTGAGGGTATGCTATCATCTACAGGGAGCGGTCCTGTCACGTATTTTTAGACCAGATGGGAGAGAAACAAAAACTTCTCAGAGATAAAAAGCCTAATAAAACACTTTATAAATTATGCATGCCAATACCAATACATATTTCTCATGTCTATACATCATTTTATGCTTAATCTTTTCTTTATCGTCAATAGCATCATATATCAACATTTATTTCAAGCATCAAATCATATAAATTACACATGCAATTTAATAACTTCATATATGATCATAAAGTATGCATTATCATGTAAAATTACTTCGTTTAGGCATAAAATTTAACCATGCAAATCATAAATTTAAACATCATTAATTTTTATTCTAGAAATGCTCCTTACGATGTTTAAAAGTAAATACTAAATTTTTTACTGAAACCTCGATGTTTCCTACACTTTTTCTTCTTCTTATCCTCTCCCTCTCTCTCTAAGCTCTTGAAAGATGGAAAAATGGAATGGAAGTGATGAGAAAATAGTAAAGGGTAGGGTCCCTATTTAAAAAAATGGGGACCATCGGATTTGCACCAAGTGTAAAATCTGGTGAGGAGAGAGAAAGTCAATTGGAAACATGTGATGTGATGATTGACGGATGTGATCGATGAATGGATGATGTGACATGGTGACGGTACAAAAAATGGAGGCACATCACCCAAACGATAGTAGCACATCACCCAAGCGACGGTGACGAGCCCTGTGCGTGTGTTGTTTGCACGATAGGCCTACACGTGATGGGACACATGCACAAACTTTGCCTTTCACCCCGCAAGGACAGGTTGTGCTCACAATGCGCATGTCTTGTGCTGGCCACACGCGCGGCGTGTAGAGCCTGCGCGGGAAGGATCATTCACACGGGCATTCCCACGGAATGTTTCCACCTCTTTCTCCCTTTTTCCTTAAATTTATTTTAAATAACAATATAATACAATTTTTCTTATGACAAAACAAACTAATAAATTTTAAGAATTATTTAATTAAATAAAATACAAAATATGATAATCGTTCAAAAAATTAAAATTATGAAATATTAAGGAGTTTTAAAGGGCCTTAGGGCCAAAACAAATAGGGGTTCACATTACAATTTAAGAACGAAGGTTTTCGGGGTGTTACAAGTAGTAAGCCACCACCAAAGAATGGTATATGGTTAAAGATCGTCTCAGCCTAAAAAATTAGTATATCCCATATAAATGGTAAAACAAGCAAAATAAATTTTCTCAAAGTTCTATTGAAGTAACTATAAACTTTTGGCTATCACTACAAACTATTTCTGTTATATAACATCTTATCACTCTTTGAAACAAAATAGTTCTTCTGATAGGATGACTAATATTGAAGTAATATATCTCATTAGTAATTCAATATAATATGCTTGAACTGTAGCGGCCGGAAAGGGGCCGAAAAAAAAAAAATAAAAAAAAATAAAAAAAAAATAAAAAAAAATAAGGCCATGTCGGCAGCCACGTCAGCAGGCTCGGTCAGCAGTCCCGGCCAACCGGGACCTGCCACATGGCAAGACCACGTCATTCCAAAAAGGGCCACGTTGGCGATCCGCGTAGGCGCGATCGGACGGCCCAGATCAAGCGTGCGATCGGACGGCCCAGATTTAAACGCACGGACGACCCAGATTTAATCAAAAACGGACGGCCCAGATTAAAACAAAATGGACGGCTGAGATCAAAAGGCAAAGGGTTATAAATAGAACCCCCACACCAGACCACAAACCCTAGCCGCCTGCCGCTCGCCGGAGAAGACGAACCAGAAGCCGGCCACCGCCACCCGCCGCCGCACTGGAGGGATTTCCGACCGCCAATCGAGGTAAATTTCATACCCTCAACTCATTTTTCCACGCTAATTTCCCCAGTGGCCAAATCAGAGCCAAAATCCCGGTCAAACGGCCGAAAAACACGGCCGAAAGCCAGCGGCGCCGCCGCGCCCCTTCTCGGTTTTTGCCTCCGATGAGGCCCTTCCCGGCCTCCGTTTAATGCAATTTTTATATCACCGTGATCACCATTCTTTTCTCTACAGGTTGATCGGAGCCGAATCACCAAAACACGAACTTCATCGGAGAGCCGCCGCACCCGAGAGCACCGCCGCCGGTAAGCTTCGGTTTTCCGTAAATTTTTGGCCCCCCGAGGGCCGTAGGGTTGTTTTATCGTAGGAACCAATGCGAGTGTGGCCGAATTCGGTCGGAAACGGCTGAAAATGGCCAACCCGAGGCAAACCACCGCCGCAAGCGGCGGCACCGTCGCCGGATCACGGCGGAGCCGCTGCGCCGGAGTTGCGATTTGGGCTGAAAGGGGCCCTAGGCCTAATTTGGGTTTTTTTTGGAACACGTGCAGGTACCAGTAGTGCGTTTCAGTTCCCCGAGAAAAATTCAGGGAAAATTAGGGACAGCCTGCAAGCGCACTGTGAAGCCGTGTTCGGACCCCGAAACGAGTAAGGACCCCTCACCCTATTTCCTATCACAGTTTTAAAGTTCAATAAATGATAAAACGGTATTTCATGAATCAACGTATGTGTGAAATTGCTTAAGGTCGCTAATGGAGCCCGAGTCTAGTGTGTTTGTCGGTTAATTGTTATTTGGCTTGTTTTACAGTTTTAAATGCAGTATGAGGTTTGATGTTTTCATTTTATAGTTTCGTGTGCATATTGTACTGTTTTATTGATTATGGGTTGAATGACTGGGATATTGATACTGTATGTTGTCTGTTTGGCATAAATTACTGTTTTGCTTGTTTGTATGTGGATTAATGATGCTGACTGAGGAAAAAGAGAATGAAAAATTATGTAAATGGGTAATGGTATAATGTGGTCAGCCTGACTAGATATCCTGGGAGATGGTGGACGGACCGGGTCCGTAGGGAACCCTACCGGGATCGTGGTCTCCCATATCGGACGGGGTATGGAGATCTTATGTGTTTTGGCGCCCATACCGGACGAGGTATGGGGACGGCCCGTTTCACCCTCACACCGGACGGGGTAATGAGGTCTATGTTTTGGCGCCCATACCGGACGGGGTATGGGGACGGCCCTGGAAATGATTTCAAGTGCTAAGGGTTAACGGGTAGCGAGACCCCTATCGATCTCCATGGATACTAGTGGGCTGGTAAATGAAGAAAAATATGTTGTGTGACGATTGAATTACGAAAAGCTTGATAGGTATTATGTTATACAGTTCATATATATGTTTTCATGATGATGATGATGTTATTGCTTTCGTATATTGTTTTATGAATTTCACCGAGGTAAGTGAATGGTAAAGGTTTTATTATTAATAAAAGGATTTGTTGTAAATTATGCTCCGTTGGTCTTTTTGTATTTTCTACCCACCTTTACCTCCGTGACGGTGAGATATCGTGATGTCCTTACTGGGCTAGTGTAGCTCATTCCTTATTTAATCATTTCAGATCAAGAGGACATCGTTCCCGAGCCGGTTCTGCAGGAGGATGAAGAAGGGGACGCCTAAGGACTCCATAGTCACATTCGTAGTTTTTACTTTCAAGTTTTCCCTTTAGGTAGTTTAATCTTTTATATTTTGGTGAGCACGTTTTTGGTTTTAGTGTAAGGGATGTTAATCAAATTTTGTCTTCGCTTCCGCATTTGATATTTATAATATAATTTTCATTTTAAATTTCTAGGGCTGTTACAATTGGTATCAGAGCCGCATTTCCTCGAACCCATCCCTTACAGTAATGTGCCTTAGAGAAATACTCATCGATATATTGTTACTCAATCATTCCTTGTGAATGCAGATACACAGGAATGAGGAGAGGAAGGCCCCCACTAAACCGAGCGGCCCCAGATAATTCACTTCGGGAGGATTTAGATAGACTATTCGAGATGGTGGAGGCTCTCGCAGCTGCCCAGCGAAGGCAAGAAGAGAGAAGGGAGTTACCGGGACCTCCTCCGCTAGCGCAGGTTGAGCCCCCGCTACAGCAGGCTGATCCTGAGCCACCCCGTTAGGAGCCTGTCCCTCCACGATACCACCTGGCACCACAGCCGCGGTACGATCCAGTACCACAGCCACAGTACCAACAGGTGCCGCCACAGCACATTCCAGTGCCCCCACCACATCAGCAGGCGCCACCACAGGGTCCCCCAGTTCACCCTCAGCCGGCCCCAGTCCCTCTACCTCGGGACCCCGCTCCCTCCTTGATCGACCCCGGCTTCATAGAGAGGTACAGGAGAATGAACCCTTCTACTTTTTCAGGGGGATCCTCGTTCGAGGAGGCCCAATACTGGCTGGCAGAGACTGAGAGAGCTTTTGAGACCTTGGGAGTAGTTCCTGAGTAGAGGGCTGCCATTGCCTCCTACATGCCGGTAGGGGAGGCAGTACGCTGGTGGGAGCTCAAGCGGGCCACCCTGCCTGTACCAGTTACTTGGGAGCAGTTCCTAGCGGCCTTCCATGCGGAGTATCTCCCTAAACACATCCAACATTTAAAGGAAATGGAATTTGCTCAATTGGTCCAGGGTAATATGACAGTGTCGGAGTATGCCCGCAAGTTCCTGGAGCTGGGCCGACATGCCCCGGAGACATTGTTGGATGAGGGCCGAAAGGCCAGGAAATTCCAGTGGGGCCTCCGCCCGGTGATCAGACAGCACTTATTGGTGATGGAGCTCATGGTTATGCCGTTTGGGCTAACCAACGCCCCGGCCATCTTTATGGATCTAATGAACAGAATCTTCAGAGAATTCTTGGATCAAATTGTCATCGTGTTCATCGATGATATCTTAGTCTACTCAAAAAGTAGGGAAGAACATGTTCATCATCTTGCCCAAGTCCTACAGGTACTCAGGGAAAAGAAGTTGTATGCGAAGTTGAGCAAGTGTGGATTTTGGCTTGAACAAACCGCCTTCCTAGGACATGTTATATCGAAGGAAGGGGTGTCGGTGAACCCCGAAAAGGTTGAAGCGGTACTTGGTTGGGAAAGGCTGACAACAGTTAAGGAAATTCACAGTTTCCTAGGAATGGTAGGTTATTACCGCCGGTTTGTCGAAGGGTTCTCTAGTCTAGCAGCTCCTCTAACCCGACTCACAAAGAAGAATGCAAGGTTTGAATGGAATGAGAACTGCGAGAGGAGTTTTTCAGAGTTGAAGAAGCGACTGACTACTGCACCAGTGCTGGCTCTACCGAGTGGATCAGGAGGGTACACAGTTTATAGTGATGCCTCATATCTGGGCCTGGGTTGTGTCCTAATGCAGCATGGAAAGGTTATAGCATATGGGTCTAGACAGCTAAAGAATCATGAGAAGAACTATCCTACCCATGACTTGGAGCTTGCCGCCATCATACACGCCTTGAAAACCTGGCGCCATTATTTGTATGGAGAGACCTTTCAGATCTACACCGATCATAAGAGTTTGAAGCATATCTTCACCCAGAAGGATCTCAACATGCGTCAGAGAAAGTGGATGGAACTCCTCAAGGACTATGATTGTGACATCCTATACCATCCAGGTAAGGGCAACGTGGTGGCCGATGCCCTCAGCAGGAAAAGTGTAGGCACCCTAGCCCATCTGATGGTTTCAGAATGTAGGTCCATTGGGGCTACACAGCAGGTTCGCCTGCGAGACCTGAAGAGAGTCACATGTTTGGGCCACCTAGCAGTCCAACCCGAGTTAATCCAAAGAATAAAGGAAGCCCAGTCAGTCGACCCCGCCCTAGTAACCCGCAAGAAGAGTGCAGAACAGGGAGTGAGCTCAGAATTTCAGATCTCCGCCGACGGATTGATTCGTTTCAAGGACAGAGTGTGTGTCCCAGACGACAGTGAGTTAAGAAGAGACATCATGACAGAGTCCCATAGTTCAAGGTTCGCCATGCATCCAGGAAGTACGAAAATGTACCAAACTATGCGACCTCGGTTCTGGTGGAATGGGATGAAGAGAGATATAGCCGACTTTGTATCTAAGTGCTTGGTATGTCAGCTGGTCAAAGCAGAACATCAACGCTCGGGCGGGTTACTTCAGCCTTTACCGATTCCAGAGTGGAAGTGGGAACATATCACCATGGACTTCGTATCGGGACTACCCAAGGCACGATCGGGACATGATGCTATATGGGTAATTGTTGACCGACTCACTAAGTCTTCCCACTTCCTGGCCATCAGAATGACTGATCCTTTGGACAAGTTGGCAAGAATGTATATCCGGGAGGTAGTCAGACTGCATGGAGTTCCAGTAACAGTGGTATCCGACAGGGATCCCAGATTCACTTCTCGGTTTTAGAATAGTTTCCAGCAAGCTATGGGAACAAAGCTGTCTCTTAGTACTGCTTTCCACCCCCAAACCGATGGACAATCAGAGAGGACAATTTGTACGCTGGAGGATATGCTCCGAGCTTGTGTCCTTGACTCCGGGGGCCATTGGGACGACCACCTACCCCTGATAGAGTTTGCTTACAACAACAGTTACCAAGCAAGCATCGGCATGGTCCCATACGAGGCGCTATATGGGCGTCCGTGCAGGTCGCCGATCTGTTGGGAAGAAGTGGGAGATAGAAGATTGTTTGGCCCAGATTTGGTAGAAGAAACCACGTCCAAGATAGTTAAGATCAAGAAGAACATCCAGACAGCTTAGAGTAGGCAGAAGAGTTATGCTGATACCCGGAGGAGAGACCTGGCCTTTGAGAAAGGCGACCGGGTGTTTCTTAAAGTCACCCCCTTCAAAGGAATTAGTAGGTTCGGCAGGAGGGGAAAATTAAACCCCAGATATATTGGACCCTTTGAAATCTTAGACAAGATTGGTACCACTGCCTACAGACTTGCACTCCCTCCTGAGCTCTCCCGGGTTCATAATGTGTTTCATGTATCTATGCTACGTAAGTACAATCCGGACCCTTATCATATCTTGGCTCATGAACCGCTTCCACTCCGAGAGGACTTGTCTTATGAGGAAGTACCAATCAGTATCATGGACTGAGAAAGCAGAATACTCCGCAACCGGGAAATATCATTTGTAAAAGTCATGTGGCAGAACCACACGCTCAGGGAGGCGACTTGGGAACTGGAATCAGAATTTAGGGCCCAATATCCCCATCTGTTTGATCAAGAGTAATGAGGCAAATTTGGGGACCAAATTTCTTTATGGAGGGGAGAGTTGTAGCGCCCGGAAAGGGGCCGAAAAAAAAATAAAAAAAAATAAAAAAATAAAAAAATAAGGCCACGTCGGCAGCCACGTCAGCAGGCTCGGTCAGCAGTCCCGGCTAACCGGGACCTGCCACGTGGTAAGACCACGTCGTTCCAAAAAGGGCCACGTTGGCAATCCGCGTAGGCGCGATCAGACGGCCCAGATCAAGCGTGCGATCGGACGGCCCAGATTTAAACGCACGGACGGCCCAGATTTAATAAAAAACAGACGGCCCAGATTAAAACAAAATGGACGGCTGAGATCAAAAGGCAAAGGGTTATAAATAGAACCCCCACACCAGACCACAAACCCTAGCCGCTTGCTGCTCGCCGGAGAAGACGAACCAGAAGCCGGCCGCCGCCACCCGCCGCCGCACCGGAGGGATTTCTGACCGCCGATCGAGGTAAATTTCATACCCCCAACTTGTTTTTCCACGCTGATTTCCCTAGTTGCCAAATCGGAGCCAAAATCCCGGCCAAACGGTCGAAAAACACGGCCGAAAGCCAGCAGCGCCGCCGCGCCCCTTCTCGGTTTTTGCCTCTGATGAGGCCCTTCCCGGCCTCCGTTTAATGCAATTTTTATATCACCGTGATCACCATTCTTTTCTCTACAGGTTGATCGGAGCCGAATCACCAAAACACGAACTTCACTGGAGAGTCGCCGCACCCGAGAGCACCGCCGCCGGTAAGCTTCAGTTTTTCGTAAATTTTCGGCCCCCCGAGGGCCGTAGGGTTGTTTTATCACAGGAACCAATGCGAGTGTGGCCGAATTTGGCTGAAAACGGCCAACCCGAGGCAAACCGCCGCCGCTTGCGGCGGCGCCGTCGTCGGAGCACGGCGGAGCCGCCACGCCGGAGTTGCAATTTGGGCCGAAAGGGGCCCTAGGCCTAACTTGGGTTTTTTTTGGAACACGTACAGGTACCAGTAGTGCGTTTCAGTTCCCCGAGAAAAATTTAAGGAAAATTAGGGACAGCCTGCAAGCGCACTGTGAAGTCGTGTTCGGACCCCGAAACGAGTAAGGACCCCTCACCCTATTTTCTATCACGGTTTTAAAGTTCAATAAATGATAAAACGGTATTTCATGAATCAACGTATGTGTGAAATTGCTTAAGGTCGCTAATGGAGCCCGAGTCTAGTGTGTTTGTCGGTTAATTGTTATTTGGCCTGTTTTACAGTTTTAAATGCAGTATGAGGTTTGATGTTTTCATTTTATAGTTTCGTGTGCATATTGTACTGTTTTATTGATTATGGGTTGAATGACTGGGATATTGATACTGTATGTTGTCTGTTTGGCATAAATTACTGTTTGCTTGTTTGTATGTGGATTAATGATGCTGACTGAGGAAAAAGAGAATGAAAAATTATGTAAATGGGTAATGGTATAATGTGGTCAGCCTGACTAGATATCCTGGGAGATGGTGGACGGACCGGGTCCGTAGGGAACCCTATCGGGATCGTGGTCTCCCATATCTGACGGGGTATGGAGATCTTATGTGTTTTGGCGCCCATACCGGACGGGGTATGGGGACGGCCCGTTTCACCCTCACACCGGACGGGGTAATGAGGTCTATGTTTTGGCGCCCATACCGGACGGGGTATGGGGACGGCCCTGGAAATGATTTCAAGTGCTAAGGGTTAACGGGTAGCGGGACCCCTATGGATCCCCATGGATACTAGTGGGCTGGTAAATGAGGAAAAATATGTTGTGTGGCGATTGAATTACGAAAAGCTTGATAGGTATTATGTTATACAGTTCATATATATGTTTTCATGATGATGATGATGTTATTGCTTTCGTATATTATTTTATGAATTTCACCGAGGTAAGTGAATGGTAAATGTTTTATTATTAATAAAAGGATTTGTTGTAAATTAGGCTCCATTGGTCTTTTTGTGTTTTCTACCCACCTTTACCTCCGTGACGGTGAGATATCGTGATGTCCTTACTGGGCTAGTGTAGCTCATTCCTTATTTAATCATTTCAGATTAAGAGGACATCGTTCCCGGGCTGGTTCTGCAGGAGGACGACGAAGGGGACGCCTAAGGACTCCATAGTCACATTCGTAGTTTTTACTTTCAAGTTTCCCCTTTAGGTAGTTTAATCTTTTATATTTTGGTGAGCACATTTTTGGTTTTAGTGTAAGGGATGTTAATCAAATTTTGTCTTCACTTCCGCATTTGATATTTATAATATAATTTCCATTTTAAATTTCCGGGGCTGTTACATGAACTATGTGTATTAGATTCATTTATCCTAGTTCATTAAAAAAAATAGTAAATAGACATATATATGTCAAATTTAAATCAATAGATTATCAATATTGTTGGAAGACTCATGAACAGATATTCGAGCTTCTCTCGATGCTCTCAAGGAATAGAAAAGCTTGCAATAATAATATATAATATTACGATCAATTTTAAGAGCATTTTTTTTAGGAGTTACAGGAACCAAATTTCTAAGTTGATTGTTTTCCTAAAAAACAACTTCACTAGCTCTATTTTATCCTCATCAAACTTGTAACCTAATATCTTGTTGAACTTAATCTTGTATGGATCAGGAACAAACATATCAAGTTCGTTCTTTTTATGAAGCTCCCTGTGAGATGTGTGAAGGAAATTGAAGCCATTCAGCTGTAGTGATAATTTTATATTTATCCATATAATTAGTAATTTATCATAAATAAAATCATCTAAGAAAAACACAACTACTGTAACACCCAATTTATTATTTTTATTTTTTATTTTTTTCTTATTTATTTTAATATATATTAGAATTTTAGTTTAATTTTTTAATATTTAATTTATAAGATTTTAATTTAATTTAATTTAATGAAAATAAAAATAATAATAATGATAAGATATGGTAAAATTATTTTTGGGATTTAATTGAAATTGATTTTGGGAAAAAGGGGTGAACATTTAGGTTCTGGGGGTGTTTTTGAAACGAAAATCAGAAACCGAGGGTCAAAACGCAATTTAGAAAAGTTGTGCCACGTCAGTAGCCACGTTAGCAGCTAAGTCAGCGGCCCCGGCCAACCACAATACGCCGCGTGGCGAGGAAGCTGATGCGGAAGACCACGCGGATGGAGCCACGTGAGCAATCCGCGTGCACGCGATCAAACGGTCCAGATCTCACACGTGTGGACGGCCCAGATCTCCCGCGCACGGATGGCTCAGATCTCACGCATGCGAACGGTCCAGATCGCATCGCGATGGATGGCCCAGATTTATTCCCATTTTAATCGCGATCGGACAGCTCAGATTAAATCGTGATGGACGGTTGAGATTAAAAGGGGAAGGTTATAAATAACCTCACCCACACCCGACCACAAACCCTAGCCGCCAGTGCCCTCGCCGGAAAAGAAGAACCAGTCGCCGGAGGAGCCGGCTGCCGCCACCTGCCACCGCACCGGAGGGTTTTTCGATAGCTAAACAAGGTAAATTTTCTCCCTTTGGCTCATTTTTTGAAGCTGAATCTGCCTATGACGAAATCGGAGCCAAACCACTGGCCAATCGGCCGAAAAACACCGCTGAAGTCCAGCGGCACAACGGCTTCCTTCAGTTTTCTTCTCTGATGAGGCCCTTTCCGGTTCCCATTTGATGCAATTTTTACACCACTGTGATCACCGTCCTTTTCTCTACAGGTTGACCGGAGCAAAACATCAAACCACGACTCGCGCCGGAGAAGCCGCTGCACCCGAGAGCTCCGCCATGGGTAAGTATCAGTTTTTCATGATTTTTTGGCTCACTGAGGGCTATAGGGTTGTTTATCGTAGGAACCAATGCAAGTTTGGCCGAATTCGGCCGAAAATGACCAACCTGATGGAGATCACTACCGCGGGCAGTGGTACCGTCGCTGGAGCACGGCGAAACCGTCGTGCCGAAATTCTGATATTGACTGAAAAGGGGCCTTGGGTCTGATTTGGGGTTTTTGGAACACGTGCAGGTACCGGTAGTGCGTTTTAGTTTCCTAGAGAAAATTCAGGAAATTTAGGGACAGCCCGTAGGCGCAGTGTAGAGCCAATTTTAGACCCCGAAACAAGTAAGGATCTCTCACCCTATTTTCTATCACGGCATTAAAGCCTAATAAATGATAAAATGGTATTTTATGACTTTATAGATATGTATAATTGATTGAGGTTGCCAATGGAACTCGAATCTGATATATTGTTGGTCAGTTGTTGTTTGATCTATTTTTCAGTATTAAATGCAGTATGGTATTTAATGTATTTATTTTATGGTTTTGTATGCATGAATCATGGTTTCTTTTATTATGGTTTGAATTATGGTGAACTCGATGTTGTGTTTTTTTGTTTGGTGTTATTATTGGTTTACGTGTTTGTGTATGATTGGAAAATTGAGACAAAGGAAAATGGAAAAAAGGTTATGTGAATTGATAACTGGATAATGTGGACAGCCTGACTAGATATCTTGGGAGATGGTGGACGGACCGGGTTCGTAGGAAACCTTACCGGGAACGTGGTCTCTCATATCGGACGGGGTATGGAGAACTTATGTGTTTTGGCGCCCATACCGGACGGGGTATGGGGACAGCCCGTTTCATCCTCATACCGGACGGGGTATAGAGGTTTATGGTTTTGGCGCCCATACCGGACGGGGTATGGGGACGGCCCTAGAATCAGTTTATTAATGTTAATGGTTCACGTGTAACGGGGACCCCTATGGATCCCCATGGATACTAGTAGGCTGGTAAAAGAGAAAATTTGTTGCCTGATTATTGAAGTACAAAAGTATGACATGTGCTATGTTACTAAGTGTATATGATTTTATGATGGTTATAATGCTATTGTCTTCATATGTTATTTTCATAAATCTCACCAAGATAAGTGGACAGTAGTGATTTTTATTATTAATAAATGAGTTTGTTATAAATTATGCTCCATTGGTTGTTTTTGTTTTCTACCAACCATTACTTCTGTGGTAGTGAGATAGTGTGATGTCTTTACTAGGCTAGTGTAGCTCATTCCTTACTTAACCATTTCAGATCAGGAAGACGTGGTTTCCGAGCCCGGCCCTGGAATCAGTTTATTAATGTTAATGGTTTACGTGTAGCGGGGACCCCTATGGATCCCCATGGATACTAGTAAGCTAGTAAAAGAGCAAATTTGTTGCCTAATTATTGAAGTGCAAAAGTATGACATGTGCTATGTTACTAAGTGTATATGATTTTATGATGGTTATAATGCTATTGTCTTCATATGTTTTTTTCACAAATCTCACAGAGGTAAGTGGACAGTAAAAGTTTTTATTATTAATAAATGAGTTTGTTATAAATTATGCTCCATTGGTTGTTTTTGTTTTCTACCAACATTTACTTCTGTGGCAGTGAGATAGTGTGATGTCTTTACTGGGCTAGTGTAGCTCATATGTTGAATACGTTTTTTGTTATTGTGTAAGGGATGTTAATCAAAATTTTTATTTCGCTTCTACATTTCAGATTTTTTATACATACATCTTCATTTAAATTTTCGGGGCCGTTATAGTTGGTATCAGAGCCGCGTTCCTCGGACTCATCCCTTACACAATAATGCTTAGAGAAATACCCACTGATAAATCGTTACTCAACTCTTCCGTGTGAAATACAAGTGCAAAGAAATGAGGAGAGGAAGACCCCTATTAAACCGAGCATCCCGGGATGATTCACTTCGAAAAGATGTGGACATAATATTTGAGATGCTGGAAAGGATCATGGCCGCCCAGCAAGGTCGAGAGGAGAGAAGTGAGTTTCCTGAACCTCTCCCACTACCACGTGTTGAGCCACTGCTACAGCAAGCGGATCCCGAGCCACCCCGGCATGAACTTGCTCCACCACAGTACCACCCGGCACCACCGCCGTAGTATGAACCAGTGCCCCAGCCACCGTACTGCCCGGCACTGCCACAGTACAATCCTGTACTTCCACCATATCAGCAGGCGCCACCACAGGGCCCCCCAATCTATCCCCAGCCGGGCCCAGTCCCTCTTCCACGGGACCCAGCTCCTTCCTTGATCGACCCAAGCTACATAGAGAGGTACAGGAGACTAAACCCTTTCACTTTTGAAGGAGGATCCTCTTTTGAAAATGCCCAGTACTGGTTGGTGGAGACTGAGAGAGCTTTCAAGACCTTGGGAGTGGTTCCTGAGCAGAGAGCTACCCTTGCTTCCTACATGCTGGTAGGGGAAGTAGGTCGTTGGTGGGAGCTCAAGCAGGCCACCCTGCCTATACCAGCCACCTGGGAGTAGTTCTTAGCAGTCTCCATGCGGAGTATCTCCCTGAGCACATCCGACACCTGAAGGAGATGGAGTTTGTTCAACTGGTTTAGGGAAACATGATGGTATTGGAATATGCTAGTAAGTTCCTAGAGCTGGGCCAATACTCCCCGTAGATATTGATGGATGAAGGCAGGAAGGCTAGGAGATTCTAGTGGGGCCTCCACTCAAAAATCAAGCAACACTTATTGGTACTAGAGCTCAAGACATACTCAGCTGTTCTAGCAAAGGCACAGATTGTGGAGAGGAGTTTCAACATCCGTCCTCAGTCAGCAAGGAGTCACCGACCCTCAGCTTCACCCCGTAGACCAGCACCCACTGCACCGGTCCAACCAAATAAGAGGCCCAGACAAGTGATCCAGGCCCCTCCTCAGGCTCCAGGGGCAGCACGTGGAAAGATCTGCCAACACTGTGGCAGGGATCACGGGGACCGACCATGCTACCACCTCAACAACACCTGTCGCATATGTGGCAGTGCCTAGCACTATGCGAGAGAGTGCCCGAGGAACTAGAACCAAAGAAGACCTCCTTTTCAGGGCAGGGTTTACAACCTTACCCAGCAGGATGCCGACGCCGACCCGAACGTGGTACAAGGTATGTACACTATCTGTGACCATATTGCTAATGTTTTATTTGACACTAGTGCATCGCATTTATTTGTTTCACATGTTTTTGCTTCCAAACTTAATGTATCACCTGATAAGCTTGATTCATTGTTGTTTGTGTCTACTGTTGGGGGTGAAACACTATTAGGGGAAGTTATCTACAGGGCTTGTACCATAAAGATAGCAAATAGGAAACTGGGTGTAGACCTGATAGGGTTAGACACGGAGGATTTTGATGTAATCTTAGGAATGGATTGGTTAGCGGCGCATCACGCCACCATAGATTGCTTTAACAAGAAGGTTGTATTTAATCCTCCCAATGAGGAGCCATTTACAAATTAATAAAATCATTTAGTACTTATTCCTTGATGGTAAGTTTTCTTAATTTTTTAGTACCTTAATCTTGCTATTTTCTCTAACTAGGCAAGCCCAAGAAGGAAATTTGTATCCAAGAGATTCCGGTAGTCCGAGACTTTCCAGATGTGTTTCTGGATGAACTACTCGGACTGCCAGTGGACAGGAAAGTCGAGTTCACTATAGACTTACAGCCAGGCACCCAGCCCATTTCGGTTGCTCCTTACCGCATGAGCCTCATTGAGATGGAAGAGCTTAGGAAACAGATCACTGAATTGAAAGACAGTGGTTTTATTAGACACAGTGTGTCCCCTTGGGGTGCCGGAGTCACTTTTGCAAGGAAGGAAGATGGAACATTGAGACTATGTATTGATTACAGAGGATTGAACAAGGTTACGGTCAAGAACAAATATCCCCTTTCTAGAATTGATGACCTCTTCGATCAGCTGCAGGGTGCACAAGTCTTCTCTAAAATAGACCTGCGATCAGATTACCATCAGGTGAAAATAAGAACAGAAGACATCCCCAAGACGGCTTTCCAAACCAGGTACGGACACTATGAGTTCCTGGTCATGCCATTTGGGCTAACCAACGCCCTGGCAATCTTTATGGATCTGATGAACAGAGTCTTCAGAGAGTTCTTGGATCAATTTGTTATCGTGTTCATTGATGACATCTTAGTCTACTCAAAAAGCAGAGAAGAATATGCTCACCATCTTGCCCAAGTTTTGCAGGTCCTCAGAAACAATAAGTTATATGCAAAGTTGAGTAAGTGCGGATTTTGGCTTGGGCAGACCGCCTTCCTAGGACACATCATATCGAAGGAAGGAGTATCAGTGAATTCCAAAAAGGTTGAACGGTACTTGGCTGGGAGAAGTTGACATCAGTTAAGGAAATTCAGAGTTTCCTGGGGATGATAGGTTATTACCGCAAGTTTGTTGAAGGATTCTCTAGCCTAGCAGCTCCTCTAACTCGACTCACGAAGAAGAATGCCAAATTTGAGTGGAATGAGGACTGCGAAAGAAGTTTTTCAGAATTAAAGAAGTGGCTGACTACTGCACCTGTACTAGCTTTACCGAATGGATCAGGGGGATATACAGTTTATAGTGATGCCTCCTATCTAGGCCTGGGTTGTGTCCTGATGCAGCATGGAAATGTCATAACATATGGGTCTAGGGAGTTAAAGAATCATGAGAAGAATTATCCCACCCATGACTTGGAGCTTGCCGCAATCATACACGCCTTGAAGACCTAGTGCCACTACTTATACGGAGAGACATTTCAGATCTATACCGATCATAAGAGTTTGAAACACATATTCACTCAGAAGGATCTCAACATGCGTCAGAGAAGGTGGATGGAACTCCTTAAGGACTATGATTGTGATATCTTATACCTTCCGGGTAAGGGCAACGTG
Source organism: Carica papaya (assembly GCF_054855325.1). Lineage (NCBI taxonomy): Eukaryota > Viridiplantae > Streptophyta > Magnoliopsida > Brassicales > Caricaceae > Carica > Carica papaya. Next base: position 20,335,940 of record NC_142317.1, read on the forward strand.
GTAGCAGATGCTCTCAGCAAGAAAAGTGCAGGTATCTTAGCCCATTTGATGGTTTCAGAATGCAGGCAAATTAAGGCCACACAACAGGTTCAACTCCAGGACTTGAGGAGAGCCACATGTTTGGGCCGCCTGACAGTCCAGCCCAAGTTAATCCAGAGAATAAGGGAAGCCCACTCAGTCGACCCTGCCCTGGTAGCCCACAAGAAGGATGCAGAACAGGGAGTGAGCTCAGAATTTCGAATCTTTGCCAATGGATTACTCCGTTTCCAAGACAGGGTGTGTGTCCCAGATGACAGTGAGTTAAAAAGAGACATCATGACAGAGTTCCATAGTTTAAAGTTTGCCATGCATCCAGGTTGCACCAAAATATACCAAAGCATGCGACCCCAGTTTTGATGGAATGGGATGAAGAGAGACATAGCGACTTTGTATCTAAATGCTTGGTATGTCAGCAGGTCAAGGTAGAGCATCAACGACCAGGTGGTCTACTTCAGCCTTTACCGATCCTGGAGTGGAAGTGGGAACAAAGCTGTCTCTTAGTACTGCCTTCCATCCCCAGACTGATGGACAATCAGAGAGGACAATTCGTACGCTTGAGGATATGCTCCAAGCTTGTGTCCTGGACTCTGGGGGCCATTGGGACGACCATCTACCCCTGATAGAGTTTGCCTACAACAACAACTACCAAGCTAGCATCGGCATGGCTCCATATGAGGCGTTATATGGGTGCCCGTGCAAATCACCGATTTGTTGGGAGGAAGTGGGCGATATAAGATTGTTCGGCCCGGAGTTGGTAGAGGAGACCATGTCAAAAATAGTTAAAATCAGAAAGAACATTCAGACAGCTCAGAGTAGGCAGGAGAGTTATGTAGATACCTGGAGGAGAGACCTAGTGTTTGAGAAAGGCGACCGGGTGTTTCTTAAGGTCACTCCTTTCAAGGGAATTAGTAGGTTCGGCAGGAGAGAAAAATTAAACCCCCAATATATTGGACCCTTTGAAATCTTAGACAGGATTGGTACTGCTGCCTACAGACTAGCACTGCCTCCAGAGCTCTCCAGAGTCCACAACGTGTTCCACGTATCCATGCTACGTAAGTACAACCTGGACCCTTCTCATGTCTTGGCTCATGAACCGCTTCCACTCTAAGAGGACTTATCTTATGAAGAAGTACTAGTCGGTATCACAGACCGAAAGAGCAGGATACTCCGCAACTGGGAAATATCATTTGTAAAGGTCGTGTGGCAGAACCACATGCCCATGGAGGCTACCTGGGAGCTAGAATCAAATTTTAGAGCCCAGTATCCCCATTTGTTCGACCAAGAGTAAGAGGCAAATTTAGAGGACTAAATTTCTTTAGGGGGGGAGAATTGTAACACCCAAATTATTTTTTTTATTTTTTATTTTTTTCCTATTTATTTTAATATATATTAGAATTTTAGTTTAATTTTTTAATATTTAATTTATAAGGTTTTAATTTAATTTAATGAAAATAAAAATAATAATAATGATAAAATAGGGTAAAATTATTTTTGAGATTTAATTGAAATTGATTTTGGAAAAAAGGGTGAATTTGGGTTCTGGGGGTGTTTTTGAAAAGAAAATCAGAAACCAGAGGGTCACAACGAAATTTTAAAAAGTTGTGCCACATCAGCAGCCACGTTAGCAGCCCAGTCAGTGGCCCCGGCCAACCACAACACGCCGCGTGGCAAGGAAGCTGATGCGGGAGACCATGCAGACGGAGCCACTTGAGCGATCCGCGTGCACGCGATCGAACGGTCTAGATCTCATGCCTGCAGACGGCCCAGATCGTATCGCGATGGATGATCTAGATTTATTCCAATTTTAATCGCGATCGGATGGTTCAGATTAAATCGTGATGGATGGCTGAGATTAAAAGGGAAAGGTTATAAATAACCTCACCCACACCTGACCCCAAACCCTAGCCGCTAGTGCCCTCACCAGAGGAGCCGGCCGCTGCCACCCGCCACCGCACTGGAGGGTTTTCAGACCGCCAAATAAGGTAAATTTTCTCCCTTTGGCTCGTTTTTCGAAGCTGAATCTGCCTATGGCCAAATCAAAGCCAAACCACTGGCCAATCGGCCGAAAAACACCGCCAAAGTCCAGCGGCACTGCCGCAGCTTCTTTCGGTTTTTGCCTCTGATGAGGCCCTTTTCGGTTCCCGTTTGATGCAATTTTTACACCACTGTGATCACCATTCATTTCTCTACAGGTTAACAGGAGTAAAACATCAAACCATGACTCGCGCCGGAGAAGCCGCCGCACCCGAGAGCTCTGCCACCGGTAAGTCTTAGTTTTTTGTGATTTTTTGGCCCACCAAGGGCTTTAGGGTTGTTTTATCGCAGGAACCAATACAAGTTTAGCCGAATTCGACCGAAAATAACCTAAAACGGCCAACCCGAGGCAGATCACCGCCACAGGCAGCAGTGCCGTCGCTGGAGCACGGCGAAACCGTCGTGCCGGAATTCTGATATTGACTAAAAAGGGGCCTTGGGTCTGATTTGGGGTTTTTGGAACACGTGCAGGTACCGGTAGTGCGTTTTAGTTTCCCGAAGAAAATTCAGGAAATTTAGGGACAGCCCGTAGACGCACTGTAGAGCCGATTTCAGACCCCGAAACAAGTAAGGATCTCTCACCCTATTTCCTATCATGGCATTAAAGCCTAATATATGATAAAACGGTATTTTATGACTTTATAGATATGTATAATTTATTGAGGTTGCCAATGGAGCCCGAATATGATATATATATTGTTGGTCAGTTGTTGTTTGATCTATTTTTCAGTATTAAATGCAGTATGGTATTTGATGTATTTATTTTATGGTTTTGTATGCATGAATCATGGTTTCTTTTATTATGGTTTGAATTATGGTGAACTCGATGTTGTATTTTTTTGTTGGTGTTATTATTGGTTTACGTGTTTGTGTATGATTGGAAAATTGAGACTAAGGAAAATAGGAAAAAAGTTATGAGAATTGATAAATGGATAATGTGGATAATCTGACTAGATATCTTGGGAGATGGTGGACGGACCGGGTCCGTAGGGAACCCTACCGGGAAAGTGGTCTCTCATATCGGACGGGGTATGGAGACCTTATGTGTTTTGGCGCCCATACCGGACGGGGTATGGGGACGGCCCGTTTCATCCTCATACCGGACGGGGTATTGAGGTTTATGGTTTTGGCGCCCATACCGGACGGGGTATGGGGACGGCCCTGGAATTAGTTTATTAATATTAATGGTTCACGTGTAGCGGGGACCCCTATGGATCCCCATGGATACTAGTAGGCTGGTAAAAGAGCAAATTTGTTGCCTGATTATTGAAGTGCAAAAGTATGACATGTGCTATGTTACTAAGTGTATATGATTTTATGATGGTTATAATGCTATTGTCTTCATATGTTATTTTCACAAATCTCACCAAGGTAAGTGGACAGTAATGGTTTTTATTATTAATAAATAAGTTTGTTATAAATTATGCTCCTTTAGTTGTTTTTATTTTCTACAAACCATTACTTCTGTGGCAGTGAGATAGTGTGATGTCTTTATTGGGCTAGTGTAGCTCATTCCTTACTTAACATTTCAGATCAGGAAGACGTGGTTCCCGAGCCCGTTCCACAGGAAGACGGCGAGTTAGACGTCTTGAGACTTTATAGTTCTATTTATTGTTTTTATTTCGAGAATTTCTTTTAATTAGCTTATTCTTTCATATGTTGAATACATTTTTGGTTATTGTGTAAGGGATCTTAATCAAAATTTTTATTTCACTTCCGCATTTAAGATTTTTAATACATACATCTTTATTTAAATTTCTGGGGCCGTTACATCTACAATGGAAAAGAGCATTGGTATGGATGCCACAAGAAAGCCTTATGGAGTGGAAATGAGTGCAACATGGTCTTGGGACTTGTATGATTTTACTAGTACAAATATTCTCCAAAGCTTCATCCTGTAAACCTTATAACCTGAGATTTAGACTGTAGGAAATATTAACATCGACCATTTAGATTTTATATTTTTTCTAAAGATTAAGAAGAACGGAAAGAAACTTGTTTGTTTTTTCTTTCTTCGAATGAATGGTGATTAAATGCATACCCTTGAGTTTAATCTATACTAAACTACTTGAGAGGTTATGTTGGATTTGGAAAACTAACTTTTTGCTATACTTCTTTTTTGCACCAGTTTAATTGAAGAATAATTGAATTGTGATGGGATGATAAATGACATACGATTGAGTATTTTATATAGGTCGTGAAAAATATAGATTTTATCATATTATAACTAATAAAATCTTTGAACTTAAAGAAAGAATCTATGGCTATTTAGAAAGTAATTTTATTTTTTAAAATTTTGAACTTAAATGAAGAATCCATCGCAATTTGAGACATGATTTTATTATATTTACGTGACACCTTAGTTAATATATGTAAAATAATTAGAAACATTAATTTTATTAATTCTATGGTCGCCAATAGTTTTGAAATTAATTGTTGAATTTAAATGAATGAGCTAAAGAACTTACTCATCAATTTTTTAAAAAAAGTTAAAAAAGACAATTCTATTGAGATAATGATAGAATATTATAACCATACATAAGATAAAAAGTCACATAACACAAAAATATCAAGTGTACTTTATAATAATGTGATTAGTTATTTTAATATAATATCTCTACTTTAAATCATGTATTTATATACCAATATAGAAAGATTGGTTAGTAATTAACCTTAGAAACATGATCTAATTATTAATAAAAATTTTGAAATATCTTTTAACATCGTACTCAAAATATAGTGTAATATAAAAACTTAAGTAAAAAATGATAATAATATAAAATACAAGAGAAGGTAACCAACTTTTTATGATACTTCCTCTTCACATCAATGAAGATGACTAACTAATTATTGGAGAACAATTATAATGTGAGAAGCGAATAATTGTATAGGGTTGATTATTTTGTGCAGGTTGTGAAAAACGTAACTCTTATTTTATACTATAACTTATGAAATCTTTGAACTGAAATAAACAATCATAAACTATTTAAATTAAATAAAAAATTATGACTATTTTAAAATGTGATTTCTTAAATAAAGAATCCTTGACTATTTGAGATGTGATTTTATTATACTTATTGGATATTTTTTTTAATTTATATAAAATGCTTATGAACTTTGATTTTATTAGTTTTATTACTGATCTTATAAATTTAATTAATGTGATACATTTGTAATTTTTTGAGTTTGCTTTAACTTACTACTTACCTTATACTAAAATCTAAAAGATAATTGTAGATAAAAAAATTATTCCAACACATGGTCTATTAGAACTTAAAAATGAAAATTTCATCCTCCTTGAAAGCTTTTCTATTCAAATAATCAATTTGTTTTCTCTTCCTCTTAGCTCACAATTAACATTTTTTCCTCACATTATGTTATCTCTTCATTTTGACCTTACTTTTTAGCCTTAAAGCTAATTTTTAGCATCAATTTTTTCCTAACATTATGTATATAAAAATTTATATGTATATAAAAGATAGAATTATCAATTAATATTAAGTAGGTGAGATTGGTGGCGTAGAGCTACAATTATCAATTCAATGTGTACTATTCTAAAATGTTAAGTCTTGTGATAAAATAAACTACTATTAAGATACTAATTAATTTTATAACATTGTGACTTTCTTTACTTGTTTAAGTATCTGTCATTTGTCACACGACTTTTATAGGTACAAAGAATCCGTATAAGATATTCTATTGTATATAACCAATAAATCATTCAATTTTTCATTTGTCCCACAACTTTTATGGGTAGAAGGAGTACTTACAAGATCTTCTGTTTGTATAGAAGTACAAAATCAAATGCTACAAGCTTGTTGTAAACCTTAACAACAGTTCAAGGCTCATTGGTGGAATACAGTAGTTCCATTAGGACGAGTTCATTACCTGCACAAGGTGTAACAAAGACCGACGATTCTACCTCCGCACTACTAGTGATTACAGGCTCTACCATGATGTTTTGGCTAATAAAAGGTGGAGGTGCCTCGACTGGCATTATGAGAAGTAAATCTTTATCATAATTTTGGTTGTATATATATATATTTATGTGCAAATTTACTACATGTTATGCAGAGTAATGTGTATATATGTGTTTTTAAAAGATAAACTATGATACTGATTGAGAAAGGGTAAGTCACAAAACTTGTAGAGGGTGTACAAGAGATCCAAAATGCAGAATGCACCTTTTGTGTCTCCATTAGTTACTACAAGTGTCTCTTTAGGGACTGTCAGTGTCGCACCTACATTTATTATATGTAGAATACACAGCCCTAGTCTCCCATAATCATCACTTTGGCTTAATGATTATGGTGATTAGAATCTTTTAGACTTTATGTCGACTATATGTAAACTCCAGATTGCATGATCATGTTTTTGAATTAACGACTCGAGCTTGATCACCACTTTTAATTGGAATTTGGATGCACGTGCCATCTTCAACCACATATTACATAAATCCCTACAGTGCTGGCAGCATCATCTGTAGAGGCTCTGGGCGTGGAGGTGGTGGACGACAAGGCTCTCTAATTGGCCGTCGTTTATTGAGGTTTTGTGGTGGCCATGCATTAGATGCTCTTATCAAAAGTGTTTGTTGCTGTACGCTGGGTGATGATTAGACTTGAAAATTTGGGTTTGAAATTTAGATTTTAGAGAAGAGAAATACAGCTCTTTAGAATTAATGAGAGAAGAACTAAAGGATAATAAAGGATATGTATATATTTGTATGCATGTATATTCTTTTTCTATTTCAAAAATTCTCTTACAATAATGCTGCATATTGTTTAAGTGAGCATATTTATATTTGTAAAATATGTACATATAAAGTATATTTAAAAGAAGTGTGGGTATCCTTGAATTTATTTTTTGTTTATCATAACCCTATTATTTAAGAGAATTTTACTAAAATTTTTAAATGAAATAAATAATCTGATTTAGTAAAAACTAGTGGTATGGTATCAGCTTTCTTTTAAATATATATAGATATTACTTTCTAAAAATAATGGTTTATTAAAGAATTGGATGTTTTTCCTAATACACAAAATTCTTAGGTTCTACAAAAATGAGATCATTAAATTTTTTTGAGAGATAAAAGATAAAATGATTAAATAGATTGGTAGTAAGCCACCACAAAAGAATGGTACATGGTGAAAGATCGTCTCAACATAAAAAATTAGTGTATCCTATATAAATGGTAAAACAAGCAGAAGAAATTTTCTCAAAATTCTATTGAAGCGACTCTAAAGTGTTAGCTATCACTAAAAACTATCTCTGTCGTATAACATCTTATCACTCTTTTAAAAAAATCTTTCTTTTGATAAGACGAATATTATTGAACTAATACATCTTATTAGTAATTCAATGTAATATGCTTAAACTAAGTTTATTGGATTTATTTATCATAGTTCATTAAAAACATAGTAAATAAACAATTATAGGTCAAATTTAAATAAACAGATAATCAGTATTATTGGAAGGCTCATAAATAGATATTTGAGCTTGTCTAGATCCCCTTGAGGAATAAAAAAGCTTGCAATAATAATATGCGACATTATGATCAATTTTAAAAGCATTTTTCCTAGAAGTTACAAGAACCAAATTTCCAAGTTGATTGTTTTCCTAAGAAAAAACTTCACCAGTTATATTTCATGCTCATCAAACTTCTAACTTGATATCTCGTTAAACTTAATCTCGTATGGATCAAGAACAAACATATCAAGTTCATTCTTTAAGTGAAGCTCCTACTGAGGTGTGTGAAGGAAATTGAAGCCATTCAGCTGTAGTAAGAATTTTAAATTTATCAATATAATTAGTAATTTATCATTAAAAAAATCATCCAAGAAAAACACATCTACAATAGAAAAGGATGTTGGCATGGATCGCACGAGGGAAGCCTTACAAAGTGGAAATGAGTGCAACATGGTCTTGGGACCCATAAGATTTTGTTAGTACAAATCTTCTCCAAAGCGTCATTCTTTAAACCTTATGATCTGAGATTTAGACTGTAGAAAATATTAACATGAAATATTTAGATTTTATATTTGTGCCTGAAGATTAAGAAGAGTGGAAAAAAAAATTTTTCTTCCTTCAAATGAATGGAGGTTAAAGGCATATCTTTGAGCTTAATCTATAATAAATAACTTTAAAGGTTATGTAAGCTTTGGAAAATGAACTTTTCACTATACTTCTTTGTGGCATCAATCAAAAAGACTGAGTTTATTAAAGAATAATTGAATTTTGATGGGAGAATAAATGACACACAATTGAGTATTTTAAATAGGCCCTGAAAAATGTAGATTTTATTATACTATAACTTATAAAATATTTCAACTTAAATAAAGAATCTATGGCTATTTGGAGAGTGATTTCATTTTTTAAAATCTTGAACTTAAATGAAGAATCTATCGCTATTTGAGATACGATTTTACCATATTTATATGACATCTTAATATAAATAAAATAATTAAAAGCATTGATTTGATTAATTCTATGACAACCAACTGTATTAAAATTAATGTTTGAATTTTAATCCATGCACTAAAGAACTTATTCATCACTTATTTTTTTAAAAGTTAAAACAAGCAATCTTATTGAGATAATGATATAAGTTTATCACCACACATAAGGTAAAAAGCCATGTTATACAAAAACGTCGACTGTACTTTACAATAATGTGATTGGTTATTTTAATATAATATCTCTATTTTAAATCATGTATTTATATACCAATATATAAAGATTGATTAGTAATTAACCTTAAAAATATGATCTAATTATTAATGAAAATTTTGAGATACCCCTTAACATATTTCTCAAAGTATAGTTTAATATAAAAACATAAGTCGATATCGATAACAATATAAAATACATAGAGAAGGTAACCAACTTTCCACAACACTTCTTCTTTGCATTAATTAAGAGAACTAACTAATTATTAAAGAACAATTACGATGTGAGAAGAGAATGAATATGTAGGATTGATTATTTTATGTAGGCTGTAAAAACATGTCTTAGTTTATACCATAATTATGAAATCTTTGAACTAAAATATAAAATCAAAAACAATTTAAAGTAAATAAAGAATTATGGCTATTTAAAATGTGATTTCTTAAATAAAGATCAATGAATATTTAGGACGTGATTTTATTATACTTACTAGATATTTTATTTAATTTATAAAAAAATGCTTAGAAATATTGATTTTATTAGTTATATGGTTACCATTATAGTACAAAATGAGTCACTTCAAATAAAATTTATTTCTGATTTTAATCTTTATGCAGAAGAACTTATTAGCCATTTACTTTGAAAATTAAGAATTAATTTTGTTGAGATATGTTAAAAGTTTATCATGCTGCAATATATTTTTTTGAATTATAAGCAACAAAAACTTGACCCTCTAGTCTTTTTAATCTAAGAAATTGTGACATTCTAAGTGCTAATTAAGGCCAGTGGGTGTCAGATATAGATTTAGAATAACGAGTGCATGATAAAATTTATGCAGCGGAACAAAATCATTACAAATCTCTTACAAATACATATGAGTTCTAATACATATATATATTGAGACCAAAAGTGACTGCAAAATATAAAACAAATATAAGAGCCACTTCTTTCACTATTCTATTGGACTCATCAGAGTGCGAGAACAGTCATGCACTCAAACTTGTGGATCTAAGGGATCCTCATAAACTTCCAAGAGTAGGTCAGCCTGCAGTTCCTCACTTTCTTCCCATTTGGGCGGATATGGAAAGAGTGAGTTCCATATGTCAATAAGAAAAATAGTATTAAATTTAACATCATAAGATTTCAAAAGTTAGTTATTTTATCTTACCATTTAACTTCCTTGTTTACCTATCTCACATTATGGAAAATCATTTATTTGTTAAGAAAATGATACGTTAATACAGGCAGTTTAACATACATCATGCCAGATAATAGAGAAAATCGAATAAATCATGAAATGCTCAAATTTTCATGTCATGCTTTGCGAAGTCATTACAACTTCCATCTTTGAGGGTTGATATAGATTTCCAACTACCCAAGTAGAATGACCATATTAGATACAGATATGAGAATTTGCTCAAGCCCATTTCCAACTGGCCAAACTATGGTACGATATATGACCACAGTCGTACCAGCCATAGCGCCCTAACAAATATGTATAGTCAAGATATTACTTAGCAACGTGTGACCCCTACAGATAGTGAGACACCACTCTCGTTAGAGGGCATGTCATCATCCACTTGGAGTGGTCCTCTTAAGTCTTTCCAGACTAAATAGGGGAGGAGGAAACAGATACCCTGAAGGGCAAGGGGAACAGATAGTCCTCAGAGATAAAAAGCTTAACAAGACACTTGATGTAATATGAATATTAATAGAGATACACTTCAGACCTTACAAGCTTCATTCCACTTTTCTCTTTTTCTTTTCTTTTATACTTTTTACTTTTATCGATTACATATTATATTTATTACATGCAAATTGATCAAGTGTTTGCAATTCACATAGCATGCTTAAAAACAAGAACAATTCGACTCATCTGAACATGAAGCATATAAAATAGACAAAATCATAATCATATTAAATTAGCTTATCTAAAAATACTCCTTAAGATGTCAGAAGAAATACTAGATTCCTTACCGAAACTTTGACATTTTTTTCCTCATCGTTGTCCTTTCTTTTTCTTCTTCTATCACTAAACTATTATCTCTCTCTCTCTCTCAAAACCTTCGTAAAATGAAAGAATGGAAGTGTGAAGAGGAAGGGAAGGGGGAGGGAAATTTATAGAATTTCAAAACCGTTGGATTTGCACTAAGTGGCAAAATCTGGTGAAGAAAAAGGAGAAAAAGAGGTTTCCCACAAAAAATGAGGGAGAAGGGCCTCCTCCACACGTGGCGGTGGCGTGTCGCCCATGGCAGCGGTGATGCACTGCCTGAGGTGGCAGTGCTCTGGCTGATGCGCTGCAAGCTAGCTTGCAGGCGCACAGGTCTATTGTTGTGCATGCAAGGGCTAGCTTGCGTGCTAGGTGGCGCGCTCGAAGGGCCTAAATGCGCCGAGCGCCACATGCGTAGGCCTACTATGCGCAGGCCCCAGGCACATAGGGTCTATCCGTGCAGGCCTATTGTGCGGACAGCACGTGTACAATGTGCAGTTCCTGTTCGCATGCGAGGTTACGCACAAAAGTCCTGCCTACGTGCAATAGGATGTGCGCGCTGTGCGCACGTCTCGTGTATGTGTCAGTGTGGACGGGACGTGCGCACTATGAGCACGTCCTACGACCACTTTGCGTGCATGCATGCGAGCACAATGCCTAGCACCCACACAGGCAACCAGCCTTCTTGTGGGATTTTTCCTGTGGGAATTTTTCCCAGTTTTAACCTTTTTTGATTTTTTTTCTAAATTTTTATTTTCAATTTAATTTAGTTAAATTAAAATCATTTAAAATAAAATAAAATAAAATTAATTAAAATAAAATTTAACTAAAAAGTCAATAAATAAAAATTAACCAAAATCACGAATCACAATAAATATTAAACAACGTAAATTAATTAAGTGCAAAGCGGCCAAAGGCCCAAATAAATATAGTTTTTAAATCATTTTGGCACAATGATGGGTGGGGTGTTACCAAAATCCTCTAACAATTTGTTTAGTTTTACAACGTTCTTTTCAATTATTAGAAGATGAGTTTTATGGGAATTGGGAATTCTGATGAAGATGGTGAGTGCTATTTGAAAAATGAAACTCAAAAGGCAAAGTGAAGGAAGAAAAATGAGATAAATGGAATAACTTTGAATATTTTTTGGTAACTATTTTTTAATTTCTTAATTTGTCTTTAAGAGAGCGAATTAATAATGGTTAATCAAATCTAACCTCTTCACATTTATTTACCATACAGTACATACTTATATATGTAGAGTTATTGCCTTAATAATTTATTAAAATTAGATAATTAAGTATTAATTGTTTCATATTATAAATAAATTTGTCATCCATACGAGTATGACACCATAGACTTTTCTTAAAAAATTATAGAAACAAAACTTAGAGGATTACAATCATTTAATAATTTTTTATTTCAAATTAGTGATTTAAGAAGAAAAAATATGTAATCAAAATTAGCTAATTTTTCTAAACTCAAAGCTACAAATGTTTCACATTTTTTATATGTACATATGCTGTACATAAAAAAAGTGTGTTGTAAAGTTGATTTTTTTTTTTTCAGTAATATTATTGTATACAAGAATTTCATCAAAATTCTTACAAGATATCAAGATTCTGATTTGGTAGAAATTTTTTATATGAAACCATATTTTTTTTGTCTTTAAATGCATTTGTTATTTTCTAAGAAGCAATAGTTTATCAAACAAATTTTCCTAATATTCAAAAGTCTTGGACTAATGAAAAATGTAATCATTAATTTTTTTTGTTAAGTATGAATACTTGATCAACATGCTAAATTTTTTATTTCATTCCTAAATTCTCATTGTTTCTTTTCATTAATGGCATGGTTTTTATTAATTAATGTGATATATTTATTTTTTTTGAAAAATTTATTATACTTTACAATAATGTGATTAGTTATTTTAGTGCAAGATTTTAGTTTAAATCATATATTTATATACTAATATATAAAATATTAGTTAAAATTTAATATAAGAAATATTACCTAATTGTTAGTCAAAGTTCTGAAATACCTTATAACATTCTTCATAATGTAATATAGAAAATATAAGTCGATAATGATAACATTTTAAAGTGTAAATTAAATGTTATATGATCATAATATTTAGCACCTTGTGAACTTTTTAAATGATTGTATACTCCTACAAACTTTACTTTGTAATGTTAACTTAACTTATTACTGATCTTGTAAGTTTAATTAATATGATACATTTGTAAGTTTTTTGAGTTAGCTTTAACTTATTACTGACTTAGTATGAAATTTTAAAAGATAATTATATATAAAACATTATTCGACTGCATTTTCTATTAGAGCTTAAAAATAAAAAATTCATCCTCCTTAGAAGCTTTTATATTCAAGTAATCAATTTGTTCTCTCTTCCTCTTTGCTCACAATCAACTTTTGTTTCCTCACATTATGTTGTCTCTTCATTTCTACCTCAATTTTTAGCCTCAATTTTTTCCTTACATTATGTATAAATAGATACATATAAATATAAATATATAAAAGATGGAATTATCAATTAATATTAAGTTGGTGAGATTGGTGGCATAGACATGCAATTCGCAGTTCAATGTGTATTATTCCAAAACGTCAAGTCTTGTGATAAAATAAACTATTATTAAGATACTAATCACTTTTATAACTTTGTGACTTAGTTTACTTGTTTAAGTACCTATCATTTGTCAGATAACTTTTATAGGTAGAATGAATACCTACAAGATCTCCTATTTATATAGAACTAAAAAAATTTCAAATTTTCATTTGTCTCGTGACTTTAATGGGCAGACAAAATGCCTATAAGATCTCTTATTTGTGTAGAAATACAAAATCAAATACTACAACTTGCTAAAGACCTAAACAACAAATCAATGCTCATTGACGAAAATCAGTAGTTTGATCGAGGGGAGTTCATTACCTGCACAAGGTGTAAAAAGGACAGACCCTTTCACCTCCGTAAAACTAGGGATTATAGGCTTTACGATGATGCTTTGGCTAATAAGAGGCAGAGGTGCCTCGACTGACCTTATAAGAGGTAAACCTTTATCATTATTTTGGTTGTATATGTATATATTTATGTGCAAATCTACTACATGTTATGATAAATAATGTATATATATGTGTTTTTAAAAGATAAACTTTGATCTCGATGAAAAAAGGGCAAGTCACGAAATTTGTAGAGGGTGTACAAGAGATCCAAAATGCAGAATGCACCTCTTATGTCTGCTTTGGTTGCTACAAGTGTCGCTTTATGGACTGTCAGTGTCGCACCTGCATCTATTATATGTAGAATACACAACCCTAATCTCCCCTAATCATCACTCTGGCTTAATGATTATGCAGATTAGAAGTTTCATCTTTCAGACTTTATGTCGACTATACGTAAAATCCAAACAACATGATCATGTTTTTTATTAACAGCCTAAGCTCGATCACCACTTTCTATAGTAATCTGAATGCACGTGCCATCTTCGATCGTATAGTACATAAATCCCTATAGTGCTTGTGACAACATCTGCAGAGGCTCTAGGTGTGGAGGCTGTGGACGATAAGGCTCTCTAACTAGTTATCATTTATTCAGGTTCTGTGGTGGCCATACATTGGACGCTCTTATCAAAAGTGCTTATTTGTGTATGATGGGTAATTATTAAACTTGAAAATTTGTGTTTGGAACTTGGGTTTTAAAGAAGAGAAAGAAAACTTTTTAGAATTAATGAGAGGAGAACTAAATGATAATTGAGGATATATACATATATATGTATATTTGTATTTTCTTTTTTTATCTCAAAAATTCTTTTAAAATAATGCTACATATGGTTTAAGTAGGAATATTAATATTTGTAAAATATGTACATATAAAATATATCTAAAAGAAGCATGAGCTATCCTTGTATTTATTTTTTGATTTATCATAATCCTATTATTTAAGAGAATTTTACTAAAATTCTTAAATGGAATACAGAATCTAATTTAGTAGAAATTAGTTATATGCTATTCAGTTTCTTTTAAATATATGCAGATACTATTTCCTGAAAAATAATAATTTTTTAAAGAATTGGATGTTTTTCCTAACACTCAAAATTCTTGGGTTCTGTAAAACTGAGATCATTAAATTTTTTTAAATGATAAAAGATAAAATTATTAAATAGATTAGTAGTAAACCACCACCAAAGAATGGTGCATGGTCATAGATTGTCTCACCCTAAAAAATTGGTGTATCATATATAAATGGTAAAACAAGCAAAATAAATATTCTCAAAATTCTATTGAAATGATTATAAAGTCTTAACTATCAATAAAAATTATCTCTATTATATAACATCTTATCACTCTTTTAAAAAAATCTTTTTTTATGGGATGAATGATATTGAAGTAATATATCTCATTAGTAATTCAATCTAATAAGTTTAAACTAAGTGTATTGGATTCATTTATCATAATTCATTAAAAAAGTAGTAAATAGACAATTATATATAAAATTTAAATTAACAGATGATCAGTATTGTTGGAAGGCTCATAAATAGATATTCGAGTTTGTTTTGATGCTCTAGATGAATAGAAAAGCTTCCACTAATAATATATAACATTATGATAAATTTTAAGAACATTTTTCTTAGGAGTTACAAGAATTAAATTTTCAAGTTAATTAGTTTCGTTAGAAAAAACATCACTAGCTCTATTTCATGCTCTTTAAACTTGTAACCTGATTTCTTGTTAAACTTAATCTTGCATGGATCAGGAACAAACATATCAAGTTCATTCTTCTAGTGAAGCTCCTAGTCTGATGTGTAAAATAATTGAAGCCAATCAGCTATAGTAATAATTTTAATTTTATCCACGTAGTTAGTAATTTATCACAAAGAAAATCATCTAAGAGAAACACATCTATAGTGAAAATGGATGTTCGTATGGATGGCATAAGAGAAGCCTTACAGAGTGAAAGCGAGCGCAACATGGTCTTGGGTCCTATAAGATTTTGATAGTACAATTCTTCTCCAATGCTTCCTTCTTTAAACCTTATGATATGAGATTTAAACTGTAGAACATATCAATATCAAACATCTAGATTTTATAGTTGTGCTTGAAGATTAAGAAGAATGGAAAAAAATTTGTTATATGTATATATATACAAATATATATGTTACATAATGCTACATAATGTATATTATATTTCTATCTCAAAAATTCTTTAACAATAATGCTACATATTGTTTGAGTAGTCATAATCATATTTGTAAAATATGTACATATAAAGTATATTTAAAAGAAGTGGGAGGTATGCTTCAATATATTTTTTGATTTATCATAATCCTATTATTTAAGAGAACTTTAATAAAATTCTTAAATGAAATAAAAAATCCGATTTAGTAGAAACGAGTGATATATTATTGGCTTTCTTTTAAATATATGCATATATTATTTTCTGAAAAACATTAGTTTATTAAAGAATTGAATGTTTCTCCTAATACTACAAAGTCTTTGTTTCTAGAAAAATGAGATCATTAAATTTTTTTGAGAGATCAAAGATAACATTATTAAATAGATTGGTAGTAAGCAACTAGCAAAGAATGGTACATGGTCAAAGATCGTCTTAGTCTAAGAAATTAATAAATCCTATATAAATGGTAAAACAAGCAAAGGAAATTTTCTCAAAGTTCTATTAAAGTGACTATAAAGTGTCAACTATCACTAAAAACTATCTCTGTTATATAATATCTTATCACTCTTTAACAAAATCTTTCTTTTAATGGGACGATTGGTATTGAAGTAATATATCTCATTAGTAATTCAATTTAATATGCTTAAACTAAGTGCATTAGATTCGTTTATCGCAGTTCACTAAAAAAATAGTAAATGGACAATTATATGTCAAATTTAAATCAAGAGATGATCAATATTGTTGAAAGGCTCACAAACAGATATTCGAGCTTATCTCAATGCTCTCGAGGAATAAAAAAGTCTGCAATAATAATATGCAACAGTATGATCAATTTTAAGAGCATTTTTCTTAGGAGCTATAAGAACCAAATTTCCAAGTTGATTGTTTTCCTTAGATAAAACTTCACCAACTCTATTTCATGCTCATCATAATTATATGGATCAGGAACAAATATACTAAGTTTGTTCTCCCACTAAAGCTCCCAATGAGATATGTGAAGGAAATTTAAGCTATTAAGTTGCAGTAATAATTTTAATTTTATCCATATAATTAGTAATTTATCATATGGAAATGGAAATGGATTTTTATATGGATAGCACATGGAAAACTTACAAAGCGACATGGTCTTGGGACCTATAAGATTTTTTTGGTACAGATCTTCTCCAAAGCTTCGTCCTTTAAACCTAAGGACTTGAGATTTATACTGTAGAAAATATTAACATGAAACATTTAGATTTTATATTTATGCCAGAAGATTGAGAAGAATGGAAAAAAACTTTTTTTTTTCTTCTTTCAAATGATGGCGGTTAAGTGCATACCTTTGAGCTTAATCTATAATAAATAACTTGAGAGGTTATATAAGCTTTGGAAAACCAACTTTTCATTATATTTCTTTGTTGCACCAATCAAGAAGACTGAGTTTAATTAAAGAACAATTGAATTGTGATTGGAGGATAAATGACATACGATTGAGTATTTTATATACGGCATGGAAAATGTAGATTTTATTATACTATAACTTATAAAATCTTTGAACTTAAATGAAGAGTCTATGACTATTTGAAAAGTGGTTTCATTTTTTAAAATCTTGAACTTAAATAAAGAATCCATCGCTATTTGAGATGCGATTTTATTATTTTTACATTATATCTTACTTAATAAATATAAAATAATTAAAAACATTGATTTGATTAATTTTACGGTCAACAACTGTATTAAAATTAACTTTTAAATTTTAATCCATGTGCTAAAGAACTTATTCATTATTTATTTTTTTAAAAGTTAAAACAAAATTCTTTTGAGATAATGATAGAAGTTTATCACCACGCATAAGGTAAAAAGCCACGTTGCAGAAAAATGTGGACTGTACTTTATAATAATATGATTAGTTATTTTCATGTAATATCTCTACTTTAAATCATATATTTATATACTAATATATAAAGATTGGTTAGTAATTAACCTTTGAAATACGATCTAATTATTAATGAAAAATTTGAAATACCCTTTAACATCTTTATCAAAGTATAGTGTAATATAAAAACATAAATCGATAACGATAACAATATAAAAAACATAGAGAAGGTAATCATCTTTTCACGATACTTCTTCTTTCCATCAATAAAGAGGACTAACTAATTATTAAAGAATAATTACAATATGAGAATTGAATAAATGTATAGGGTTGATTATTTTGTGCTGGCTGTAAAAAACTTAAGTTTATATTATAATTATGAATCTTTGAACTCAAATAAAGAATAAAAAACTATTTAAAGTAAATAAAGAGTTGTGGCTATTTAAAATGTGATTTGTTAAATA
This sequence comes from Carica papaya, assembly GCF_054855325.1. NCBI lineage: Eukaryota > Viridiplantae > Streptophyta > Magnoliopsida > Brassicales > Caricaceae > Carica > Carica papaya. The sequence goes on from NC_142317.1 coordinate 20,354,173, forward strand.
AAGATCCATGACTATTTGGGACGTGATTTTATTATAATTATTGAATATTTCATTTAGTTCATATAAAATGCTTATAAACATTGATTTTATTAGTTCTATGGTTGCCTTCATCAAAAGTGCTTGTTGTTATATGATAGATGGTGATTAAACTTGAAAATTTGTGTTTGGAATTTGGATTTTGGAGAAGAGAAAGAAAACTCTTTGTAATTAGTGATGCATTTGTTTATTTCTTTTAAAAAATTTACTATACTTTACAATAATGTGATTAGTTATTTTAATGTAATATTTTAGTTTAAATCATATATTTATATACCAATATATAAAAATTGGTTAAAATTTAATATTGGAGACATGATCTAATTGCTAATAAAAATTCTAAAATACCTTTTGACAGCCTACATAATGTGATATAAAACATATAAGTCGATAATGATAACATTTTAAACTCTAAACTAAAGGTTTATATGGTCACAATATTTAACACCTTGTGAGCCTTTTAAATGATTGTACAATTGTCCAAACATTATTTTGTAATATTAACTTAACTTATTACTGATCTTATAAATTTAATTAATGTGATATATTTGTAAGTTTTTTGAGTTATCTTTAAGTTATCACTGAACTCGTACAAAATTTTAAAAAATAATTATATATAAAAAAATTATTCCACCACATGGTCTTTTAGAGCTTAAAAATGAAATGTCCATCCTCCTTTGAAGCTTTTCTATTAAAGTAATCAATTTGTCCTCTCTTCCTCTTAGTTCATAATCAACCTTTTTTTTTCTCACATTATGTTGTCTCTTCATTTTCACATCAATTTTTAGCAATATCTCTACTTTAAATAATGTATTTATATACCAATATATAAAGATTAGTTAGTAATTTACCTTAGAAACATGATCTAATTATTAATAAAAATTTTGAAATACCTTTTAATATCCTACTCAAAATATAGTGTAATATAAAAATATAAGTCGATAACGATTACAATGTAAAATAAATAGAGAAGGTAACAACCTTTCCACGATACTTTTTTTTTGCATCAATCAAGAGGACTAACTACTTATTGAAGAACAATAGCAATGTGAGAAGAGAATAAATATGTAGGTTGATTATTTTGTGCGGGCTGTAAAAAATGCAAGTCTTATTTTATACTATCATTATGACATATTTGAACTCAAATAAAGAGTCATAAATTATTTAAAGTAAATAAGAAATTGTAGTTATTTAGAATGTTATTTCTTAAATAAAGAATCTGTGGCTATTTGGGACTTGATTGTATTATAGTTATTAGATATTTTACTTAATTTATATAAAATTCTTATGAAAATTGATTTTATTAGTTCTATGGCTGCTATGATAATACAAAATTAATTGCTTTAAATAAAATTTACTTTTGAATTTTATCTTTGTGTAGATTGACTTAATGGCCATTTACTTTGAAAAATAAAAAATAATTTTGTTGAGATAATGTTAAAAATTATTATGAGTGCCAAATTCACAAAAAATAAATTCCTAATTAACCAATAAAATAATATTATAATAGTGGTAAGAATGGTCGAATCCAAAAGGAATTGGAAACTAATTTTTTTCTTGCCCAACGAATAAAAAACAAACAAGGGAGAACGAGTTTGTAGAATCCAATATGCAAAATATAAAATAAATAATGAGTAGAATAATATTAAACAAACTCTTGAATGCAAATTAAAACTAAAATAATTATAAGAAGAATTCTTAGTCAACGAAATAGTTTGTCTAGTAACATAATTGATCATAGACGCAAGGGTTCGTTTGACAAAATATATGGTAAATCAGTTATAATTTTCAGAAACATTTTGACAACCAATCCTTCCTTATTCCTAAACCAACCAAGAAACTGTGACGCCCCTGCTCTCCACCAAAAGGATTACAGTCGTCAAATACTAAATATGCAAAGGAAATATAATTAACAAAATAATTGTAGATTCAAAATATAAATCATCTATCCCTTGACCATATTGTAACATTATTTACAATACATGAGGTTCGTATGATAGAGTCAAAACAAAATAGATACCCGTTCGGTTACAAAATATAATTTCTATCATGGGTGCTCATATAATTTCTTTATCCAGTTCAGGGGTGAGATCCTCCTGATCCATATCAGGATCCTCTTGAAATGGAAAGATAATATTTTAATGGGGTGAGCAATTTAATCATGCTCAATAAGTATAAGAGATAGGCTGCACCCTAGGCATGTGACATACAGTCCAACAATCAATAAAAGATGTAAAACTTTTCTTTCTCTTTTTATTAGAAAACTATAAAACGTAAAGGTATTCCATTTCCTATCTCATCTCTCATTGTTCCCCTTAGCTTCTTTCTATCTCTCAAAACCCCCCCAAGTTTAGGTATTATCCCACCAAATTCTTTTAGACTCATTTTTCCTCAAGTCATCTTTTATCCCAAAAAATCACTACCAGAATTTCCCACAAGGTTCCTGTCAAATTGAGACATCCATAACCCCTCAGCAAGTACCCTCAATTCTCGAGTTGCCCCAACACAATCACCATATTTAAGTCATTAAAGTTTTAGAGTTTTATCTGATATTCAACAGATGTATCCGTTGTCCAATTGGTACCATTATGGGATCAAGATTCCCACTATCGCAAGGTGATGCACACACAAACAACACATACACATTAGTCACTGCAGTTCATTGCTAGGTGACCCAGAACAGAACATATATCCCAACCACCTCTGAAAGGGTTTCAATCCACCCAAGGATAGGGCTCACCACACCGCTAAATTCCAGCCATATCAATCTTAAACGAGTTATCTCTTAATTTTCACTTTTTTCAATCTTTGTGTTGTTTTCTTTTCTTCTTATTCTAGTTAAGATTGGTATTTTATTTTATTTTATTTCACATTTGAAGTTTCACTTATCACTCTTCCCTTGCCTTTTCTAACTGATTCCTTCTTAATTTTACTTTAGAAATTTTATTTAATTATTTGTGTTTATTTTTTTTATTTTAGATGTATATAATTTTTTCAATTTAAGTTATGTATAATTAGTATTTTTTATTTTTAAATCTTATCCTTACTTTATTTTTGTTTATCTCTAACTTAATTACCTATTTTCTTATTTATAAACTTGAATGTAATTTTCCTCTATTTCTAATTTATTTTCCTCCTTTTTTTCATCTACTTAAATTTTCCTTCACATTTTATCTCATTTCCTTACGTTCTCAAATTTTTCAACCTAAAATGCATACTTAACATCACAATTTCATCATTCATACAAATGTACAAACAAAATCAAGCAAATGGAGTTAAAATCATTCAAGAAAAACTCAAACAAAACCATTTGGAACCTTTTTCAGCGATTTGAACTTTTGGAAAGGTTCTGAAATGGGTTTTAAACCCAACTCACCAACCCCTCTTTACAAGCTTGTAAATTTGTATCTAATTAACAAAATTCGATAAAAGCTGATGCTATGAAGGCTTCAGGTTACCTATTAATTATACTTATAATTTTAAAATCCTATGAAATGATTTGAGCTCCAAGAATATCCCCAAAGTTGAGAAAAAATTATAGGGAAAAATTCCTTCTCGGGTCAGTGATAAAATTGCAACTTGCATGCAATTTTTCATGCATGCATGGCTTGATTTTTGTTTAATTTGAACTTCAAACATGTTCTATTAGATGCAAGCTATCTTTAGAGCATTTTGTTCTATTAATGCTCACTAAAGTATCAGTTTGATCACATATTGGGGTCGCGGTCACCGAAAAACCCTATAGGTTTTTACGATTTCCAACACCGATTGGCTATGAAATGCTCTTCTCTCGATGGTAGGCCCTTCAATGGTAATCTCTGCCTCTCTTTCTCCCATTTTCCTCCATCCCTTGGCCAGGAATAGTGGACATTGGCCTCCCTTCTCTTCTTCTTTTCTTCTTTTTTTCTTATGTTCTTTTTTTCTTCCCTTTCAGATTGGGCTAGGTTGGGTGGCCTAGATGGGTTTTTAAACCCACCACTCAATGAATCTGGACCACACAAACCTCGCACACGTGGCCGCATGTGGTCCCTTGGATGTACCTTCATTAATGGCAAAATCATAATTTTGCAATCTTATTCCCTCAACTACTAGATCACAATTCCCCTTTAGATTTGAACCATTCAATTGCTTGACAGTTTGATCACCTCAAAATGCATGCAGACCACCTGATCGCATCTCGCACGTGGACCGTTAGATCAAAATCATTTCCTCTGCAAGTCTGTAAACCGTTCAATTCGATTACAGCGATCTCACCGTTGGATTTGCCTAAAACACCCAAGACCGTCCAATCTGCTTACCATTGGTGTCTGCATGGATGACCACATGTGTGGGTCAAACGCAACACGACTTTCTTTGATTGGGCGGTTGCCACGTCACCAGCCCAGGTGGCCCATTTTCAAAAAATTATAAAATGGCCCAGAATTCAAGTTTTCTTTATATTTTGGTGCCTAAATCAATTTTTAAATTTACAAAGACCCCAAATAAATTTTTTTTTTTAATTTAGTCCGTAATTTTATTTTTAGCATATTTAGGGGTAAATTTTAATTTTATTTTCTACACATGATTTAATTTATATAGAAACAAATTAATTAAATTTAAATATGTAAATTAACACTTAAAATTTACATGCGGTGTTACAAATTCTTCCCTCCTAAAAATAATTTTGTCCCCCAAATTACATAATTTAAAATAAGTGAGGATACATTTCTCGTATAGAATCTTCATTCTCCTAAGTAACTTCATTCTAGGAGTGGTGTTGCCAAAGTACTTTCACCATGGGAATGGTCATGTTCCTGAGTACTTGGTCTTGCTTGTCAAGAATGACCACTGGTACCTCCCCAAAAGTTAGGTTCTCTTCAATTGGTAGTGCTTCATAGTGTAGGACATGAGATGGGTCAGGATGTTACTTGCATAGCATAGATACATGGAATACATTATGGACCTTGGCTTGTTCTGGTGGAAGTGCTATCTAATACACAGAAGTATCCATCTTGGCTAAGATCTCAAATGGTCCAATAAAGCGCGGACTCAATTTTCCTTTCTTTCAAAATCTCATGATGCCCTTCAATGGTGATATCCTCAGGAATACATGATCACCAACCTCAAATTCTAGATCTCTTCTACGATTATCTGTATAGCTCTTTTATCGACTCTGAGTAGTTTGGAGATTCTTTTAATTACGGCAACCATAGAATTTATTTCTTCAACTATCTCTGGTCTATATAGTTTTTTGATCTCCAACCGCTTTCAAATAAATTAGAGATCTATAGGGTCTGCCATAAAAGCTTCATATAGAGCCAAGCCAATACTAGACTGAAAGTTATTATTGTAAGCAGACTCGATTAGTGGAATGTGATTATCCCAATTCCCTCCTAAATAAAGAACACAAGCTCGAAGCATATCCTCCAAAGTCTGGATGGTTCTTTTTGGTTGTCCATCCATATGAGGGAAAGACTGTATTGAAGGACAGTGTAGTGCCAAGAGCCTTTTGAAGACTTGTCCAACATTTAGAAGTAAACTGGGGATCTTTATCAAAAAATACAGAAACAGGAATTCCATGGAGTCTTATTAGCTCTTTAATATTCAACTTGGCAAGCTTCTCAAGTGAATATGTAGTCTTTATAAGCATAAAATGAGCTGCCTTGGTCAATCTATCCATAATGACCCATATTACATCATGACTTGATCTGGTTCTAGGTAGCCCTGTTACAAAGTGTATAGTGATGTGTTCCCATTTCCATTATGGAATAGGGATAGGCTAGTTTTAAGTAGCCCTATTACAAAGTCCATAGTGTCATGACCCATAAGAAATGACTCTGCCATATTGCTTTAAAACACAACCCAAGCCTAATTGTGAAGCATTTATATATATTGCATAACCTCTAGAACCAATAGGTAGAGCTAGTATTGGAGTAGTAACAAGTCGGTTCTTAAGCTCTTGGAAACTATTTTCATAGTCATCTATCCATTTAAATTTCACATTTTTTTATAGTAAGGTGAGTAAAGGGAGCTCTAATCTTTGAAAATCCCTTGACGAATTTGCTGTAATAACTTGTCAATATTGGAAAGCTTCAGATTTCTATAACAATTGTAGGATGCTTCCAATTCACTATTGTATCAATCCTGGCAGAGTCTAGTATGATCCCATCTTTAGAAACCACATGACCAAAGAAGAAGATTCTATCGAGCCAGAACTACATTTACTCAGTTTAGCATATAACCTTTATTCTCTAAGAGTCCCCAAAATACACCTCAGATATTCAACATGTTAAACAACACTTTTAGAGTAGATCAGGATATCATCAATGAACACAATAACAAACTTGTCCAAATAATGTCGGAATACCAGATTCACCAGATCTAAAAACACTGCAGGAGTGTTTGTTAAGCCAAATGATAAAACCCAAAATTTATAGTGGCTATACCTAGTTTTGAAAGCAGTCTTGGGAATATCTTCTGCCTTGATCTTGATCTAATGACACCTAGACCTCAAATCAATCTTTGAGAATACTTTAGCACCTTGTAGTTGATCAAAGATGTTATCAATCTTTGGTATAGGATATCTGTTCTTAACTGTGACTTGGTTGAGTCAATACACAGTCATTGGTTCCCATTATTTTTCTTTACAAATAGGACTAGTGCACACCAAGGAGAAATGCTAGGGCAAATAAAACCTTTCTCTAAGAGTTCTTAAAGCTGTTTCTATAACTCTGCTAATTCTGCTCTTCCCATTCTATGAGTAATAGAAATGGGCTGAGTGTTAGGCAAAAGATCAATAAAGAACTCTATCTCTCCATCTGGTGGTAGCTTTGGTAACTCTTCAGGATATACATCAGAAAATTCTTGTGCCACTAGTATTTCCTGTAATGGAATTTTTTTTTGCTTTTTACCTATCAATTAGTTCCAATAGTTAGTTGATAATAATTAAATTTGCAATTTAATTTTTGGAAACTAATTACATTTTAGCTTTGGAAGATAAGTTTAGGATATACATGACTTTTCATTAGGCAAATAGAATACAACTTTTTTGTTATAACAATCTAAAGTTGCATGGTAGGCTACTAGCCAATTCATTCATAGAATTACATTAAAGTCTGTCTCTAGAAGTATTATGTCTACTACTAATTCCTTTCTGGCTATTTCAATTATACAAGACTTATACATAATATGGGAAAATAAAACATTATTTCTAGTAGTAGAAACCCTTAAAGTTTTATATAATTGAATAGGTGTAACACCCAAACTTTGTGGAAAAGTAGGTGATAAGAATGAGTGTGTGGATCCTGGATCAATTAATACATGTATAGGAGTTTTAGAGATGAGACATGTACCTTGGATGACCTTTGAATTTACTTCAACCTCAACATCTATCATTGTGAGAGCATATGCTTTGCCCTAGGTGTCATGTGTAGGTTGTCTATAACGGTATGGACAATCACGAATCTTGTGTTTAGTACTCCCATAACCATAGCATGCATTATTGGCACAGTAGCAAGGCTGATCACCGTGTTTATTGCCACAATTAGGACATTTTGTAGTAGGTCTAAAATGAGGAACATACCTGATGGGTCGAGCTGCAACAACTCTAGGCCTCTTCACTAGAGGAGCATTAGACGGACCTACCCTCTTCTGGGAAACAAGAAACTTGAAACTGCCAGTGGAGGGTGTGGATCTCCTAATAAACCCCTCAATCACAACTACCTTCTCCATCACAGCTTAAAAATCTTTAAGCTGAAAGGCAACCACTCTATGAATGATCTCTAATCTCAAACCATCCTGAAAGTGGCAGGTTTTCCTACCCTCATCAGCCGTAACATCTAGTGCATATCTGCTAAGCTCCAAATATTTTTCTGCATACTCATCAACGATCATGTTTCCTTGAGTCAAATGGGAAAACTCACGTTCTTTTCGGTGCCTGACATGCTTTGAAAAATACATAGAATTGAAGGCTTCCAAGAAATTTTGCTAAATATGAGGACTAGGAAGGGATGCTTGCTTGAGTTCTCACCATCGTTCAATTTCACCCTCTAACATATACATTACTAGAACCACTTTCTACTCAGAAGTGACCCCAAGTACCTTGAATATTTTTTCAATAGATATGATCCACTGTTCAGCTGCAGTAGGATCACTACCTCCTTTGAAGTTTGTTGAACCATGTCTTTTAAACTTATAAATGTTGCTTGCACCAATCTCTAATGGCTCTAGATCTGGTCAAGAAAGATCATGAGGAGGCAGTGGTGCATGAATAAGAGTAGGATTAAGTGCACCAATTAGGGATGGGTGCTGGTACAGGGGCAGGAGCAGGAACAAGCACAGGTGCAGTAGCAAGTGTAGGTACAAGAGGCAATGGTGGTAATGCCCTTCTGTACCTATTTGCAATAATGGTTTCCATCATGTGAAGAAATCGGTTGAACTCTTCCCTAGTGGGACCATCGTGGGGAGGCTGTCCTAAAGGTCTCCCATATCTCATACTGCTATCCTACAACTAAAAAACACAAGTCTATCATTTTAATTTTAGCTAAAGAAATTATTCTTGAATATTTTATAAATCAAGCTTATCTATATTTAGACTCTAGAACCTCATGTTCAAGGCATAACCCTAGGGGCATTTTGCTTTGATACCACCTGTGATGCCCCTGCTCTCCCCCAAAAGGATTATAGTTGTTAAACATTAAATATGCAGCAGAAATATAATTAATAAAATATTTATAGATTCAAAATATCCATCATCTATCTCTTGACCACATTGTAACATTTTTTACAATACATGAGTTCATAGGATAGAGTTAAAACAAAATAGATACTTATTCAGTTACAGAATATAATTTTCATCACAGGTGCTCATACAAATTCTTCTTGATCCGGTTCAAGTTTAAGATCGTCCTGATCCATAACTAGATCCTCTTGATCTAGAAAGATGATAATTTAATGGGGTGAGCAATTTCAACGTGCTTAGTAAATATAAGAAATAGGCTACACCCTAGACATACGACACATAGTCAAACATTCAATCAAATATGTAAAACTTTTCTTTCTCTTTTTACTAGAAAACTATAAATGCAAAGGTATTTCATTTCCTATCTCATCTCTCATTATTCCCCCTAAATTCTTTCTATCTCTCATCTCTCATTATCCCTCCAACTTCTGTTAGACTCATTTTTCCTTAAAATTCCTCTAAATCAATTTTATCCCACCGTTTTCCCTCATCCATTGTGTCCGACCGTGATTCCCGATTCACTTCTCACTTTTGGAACAGCTTCCAAGAAGCTCTGAGATTTGGGTTGTACTTCAGCACTACTTATCATCCCCAGACGGATGGTTAGTAAAAACGTATGGTCCAGACATTGGAAGACATGTTAGGTGCTTGCATTCTCAAATTTAGTGATAATTGGTATGAGTATCTTCCTCTTTGTGAATTTGCTTATAATAACTGTTATCATTCCAGTATCAGTATGGCCCTGTATGAAGCTTTGTATGAAAGGCCATGTCATTTTCCTACTTGCTGGAGTGAAGTTGGGAACCAGTGCCACTTAGGACTAAACTTCATTCAAGAGACCATTGAGAAGGTTGCAATCATCTACAAGAATTTGGCAACTACCCAGAGGTACCAAAAGAGTTACGCTAATAATCGTAGGCAACCCTTGGAGTTTGCTGTAGGGGATTAAGTTTTCCTAAAAGTCTACCCTTACAAAGGCAAGATGCAATTTAGAAAGAGAGGGAAGTTGAGCCCTCATTATGTGGGACCTTTTTCAGTGATCGAGTACATTAGACCTGTGGCATACTACCTCACTCTATCCTGAGAGTTTGTAGGTTTGCATGATGTCTTTCATGTCTCGATGCTCAAGAGGAACCACCCTGATCCTTCTCACATTATTCCTCGCGATGAGGTGCAGGTACAGGCTGACATGACTTATGAAGAGATTCCTATGGAGATTCTTGGGTGGACCGGTAAGGTCTTGCGTAACAAGAAAATCTCCATGGTGAAGGTACGATGGCAACATCATACCCCGAAAGAAGCGATGTGGGAGTTAGAGGATGAAATGAGGAAAAAGTATGCAAACTTATTTGAGAAAAATTTGGGGACCAAATCTTTTTAAGGTGGGGGCGATGTAACACCCCGCCCATCACTATGCTTAAATGATTTGGAAACCCTAGTTATTCTGTCATTTGGCCGCGTTAAACTTAATTAATTTATACTACTTAATATTTATTGTAATTCATAATTTTGGTTGATTTTTATTTATTTAATTTTTATGTAATTTAATTTTAATTTATTTTATTTGGTTTTAAGTCTAACTCATTTAAATTAAATATGAAAACTGAGAAAAAAATCAAAAAATGACGAATTAAGAAACAAATCCCGCGGGAAAACTCCCACAGGGAGTCAAGTTGCCCGTGCAAGTGCTTAGTACTCTGCGCGTGCACATGTGCACACAATAACCGTGAGACGTGCGCACAACGCGCACATCCCTTTCACATGTACACACGCACGGGATATGCGCACAGTGCGCACGTCCCGTTTGCACGCACAGCGTGGGGTCAGCACCTGCTCGCGTCCTGTCGCATGTAGGTGGGCCATTAGCGCGTCACCTCACGCACTGTCCTCACAACAAGTGTGCACGGATAGGGCTTGTGCGCCTTGGGCCTATGCCCAGTAAGCCTGTGCTCGCACACATGCTAGCCCTTGTGCGAGCAGCAGGAGGCCTGTGTGCTTGCAGTCTAGCCTGCAGCGCGCCGACTAAAAAATTACCACCTCAGGCAATGCGCCGTTGTGTCCTCAGGCAGCGCGCTGTCGCCGCTAGTAGAGGAGGCCCTCCTCCCTTATTTTTTGTGCTGAGCATCTTTTTTCCCTCTTTCTTCATCGAATTTTACCACTTAGCATGAATTCAATGGTTCCAAAACTCTATAAATTACCCTTCCCCTTCCTTTCCTCTCCACACTTCCATTCTTCCATTTTTCAAAGATTTAGAGTGAGAGAGATAGTAGTCTAGTGAGAGAATAAGAGAAGGAAAGGAGAACGGTGAAGGAGAAAACATCGAGGTTTTGAAAAGGAATCTAGTATTTCTTTCGATATCTTAAGGTGTATTTTTAGATAAGCTAAATTAATATGATTGTTATTTTGCTTGTTTGGTATATGTTTAGATAAGTTGAATTGTTCTTGTTTTCAAGCATGCTATATGAATTGCAGACACTTGATGAATTTACATGTAATAACTATAATATTTAATTAGTAACAATAAAAAATATAAAAGAAAAGAAAAAGAAAAAAGTGGAATGAAGCCTGTATGGTTCGAAGTGTATCTGTATTGACATGCATATTGCATCAAGTGTCATGTTAGGCTTTTTATCTCTGAGGGGTATCTGTTCCCTTTACCCTTTGGAGTATCTATTTCCCCCTCCCCTATCTGGTCTAGAATCATGTAAGAGGACCTCTCCAAGTGGATGATGGTGTACCCTCTGATACGAGTGGTATCGCATTATTTGTAGGAGTCGCTTGTTGCTAAGTAATGTCATGACTGTAGATTTTTGTTAGGGCCACTGTGGCTTGTACAGCCGTGTAATAGATCATACAATGGTTTGGCCAGAGCAGATTGTCGTATCTGTATCTTATCTAGTCATTCCATTTGAGTAGTTGAAAATCTGTATCTGCTCTCAAAGATGGATGTTGTAATGATTCGCGAAGCATGATAAAAAAATCTGAGCATTTCATGATTTATTTGATTTTCTCTACTATTTGGCATGATATATGTTTAGTTGTCTGTATTAACATATCATTTTCTTAATAAACAAATGGTTTTCCATAATGTGAGATAGGTAAATGAGGAGGTTAAATGGTAAGTTAAAATAATTAACTTTTGAAATCTTACAATGTTAATTTAACATTATTTTCCTTACTGAGCATTTGGAACTCACTCTTTCCATGCCTCCCCAGATGAGAAAAAAAGTGAGGAACCTGAGGCTGACTACCCTTGGAAGTCTATGAGGATCCTATAGATCCACAAGTCTGAGTGCATGACTGTTCCACAAGTCTGAGTGATGGTAGTAGCATTTGCCTGGGCATGGAGATTGAGGATGATAAAGCTCTCTAACTAGTCATTATTTGTTCATGTTCTATGGTGGCCATGCATTAGATGCTCTTATAAAAAATACTTGTTGCTTTATGATAGGTGATGATTAGACTTGAAATGTAACACCCTAGCTTAGGAAAAATAGAATCCAACCCATCTACTTAGAAGCAGAAAAAGCCAAAACAACGTCATTTTGAGGAAACCCCAAAAATGACACTTTTTTTATATAAAGAAAAAAAAAAGGGAAGGGGTCAAAACGACATCTTTTTTACAGCACCAAAATAATGCCGTTTTGATGTTAGGAAAAATAAGGGGGAGTTGTAAAGGCAAACACGCCTCTGCAAGAAGAAGAAGAGCAGGAGCCATATACGCATCTAAAGCTTACCGAAGGAGGCAAGGCGTGGAGGAGTTTTCTTCTTCCCGCTTATAAAAGGGAAGAAAAAGGAAAAAAAAGAAAGAGAAATTAGTTTAGGGAGAGAAAGAGAGAGAGAGTCATGAAGAGAGAAGAGGATGTGGCAGATTTGGTGCGTGCGACAAGCAGCATGTAGTGACCGAATCTGCATATCGGACGACCACGTAAATCTAGAGAACGAAGAGTCACTGTGCATGGTTAAAAATGATTGGAATTTATAGCGAATTTTTTTAGAGAAGTAGAACTCGCGGAAGTGGCAGCTAAGCGCGATTTTATGATTTACGGAGCGTCCTTTACATGATTTCATTAAATCTGTGCCGGGATTAGGTGTGCGGCTCTTCTGTGATGATTTTACATTAGCACGAGGTGGTCCGGTGGTGGTCCAGCGGTAGTGTTCCGAAAGCAGCACGTGGTGAACTAGAGACACGTATGTGGTGGCCTATGGCAATTTTGGTGATCGAGATCGCGTGTCTATGGTAAAATCTAGATCCACTTTTGTATTCTAATTATTTCCACAAGTTTTTGTCATTAGCCTGTGTATTTTCTGTTTGTAAATGAGGGAATTATCTAAACAATGCCAGATTTGAAGGAGAGTGTAAACCCAAGCCAATAAGAATATCGACACTTTTTCCAATTCGACTATAGGTATGGGATTGGGTTAGTCTCATTCAGAGACGCCCCATGTTTTTATAAAACTTTATTTTTTGTTCAAATGGATTGTTTACAGATCTTATAAATTATTTAAGTTTTCTAATGTGATTTTTGCAAACTCATCATGTTTATGTGTGCAATTGCATATGATTGGAGATCTATATGGTGTTGTGTATGACTTATATTTATATATGCCTCCTATGTGCGTGCTATAGAATAACACATATACCTTATGTAAATATGCAAGTATACCTATGTTGTATGTGTTGTGTGTATATATATTTATTTAAGTCGATGACATGTATATAAGATTATTTAAAAAGGTTTACATACAGTTCACTACGTTTTTAAATTACAGTTCACTTTCTCTCTCTTAACAAAAAGTTCTGCTTCTCTGAAGAAGAAAAAGAGATTTTTAGTTAGTTTTTCTTCAAAAGTTTGGATTTCTACAAGAAGTACTTATGCCATAAAAATTTACATACAGTTCACTATGAGTTATTGGGATTTTATATGATACTATGCAAAATAATTTTTGAAAAATAATTGCAAAATTGATTTATCGATTATATTTAAGTCCATGAGTTTCTAACATTAATATCAGAGCATTTTAGTTAATTGCATATTTAATTTTGTTCTTATTTATATTTTTGTTTAATTTTTGTGTAAAATTCATTCTTTTTCTTTTTTGGTAAAATAATTTTGTGTTGTATTACTTAAATATGTGCAATATTGATCTTAAATTAAAGTAGAGACCAAAGCTTTAATTTGGTATATTATTCGTAATTTTTGGACAAAAAATAAGAAAATTTTGTATTTTTAAAGTCTATCCTGTTTAAAGTAAAAGGGTTCTGTCAACGGAGGATTCTACATTTTTTTTCTGTATAGAAATTAAAGATGAGGATATTTTGGTCTTTTTACGCTATTTTATTTTTTTATTTAAAATAAAAAAATTAGAGAATAAAAAACAATCATTGGGCTTGAACTCGTAAGCCACAAAGTGGAGAGTATTGCTATCTACCGAGTGAACTAAACAAATTATTGGTATTGTGTTACATTTACAACCAATTTAGAATAAATTATCAGAAGCAAAATTGACACGGATGACAAGAATCAAACCTGTGCACGCAAAGCCCTCATGTCTTACAGACATGTCAATGACCACGCTAGCACGCCTATTTTGAGTAAGAGAGAATACGTAACATACATTTTATCTCTGAATACTATAATAAAACAAGTTTTGTTATATAAATTAATTTTCTTTTGTTAATTAATTTATCATACATGAATAAATTAATTATTAATTAATTAATTTATTATAATTTTCACTATAAATACATTAATTATTAGTTAATTAATTGTATCATATTTGAATAAATTAATTATTAGATGATTAATTTATTATAATAGCTACTTTATATGAATTCTTTATTAATTAATTAACTTATAAAGATAGCTTATTAATATATTATTTATTTTTTATATGTATTATAGAAAAATAATGGTGATAATGATAAGAACTCTAGACAATTAGAACTCCTAAACAGAGAGAGAAAGTTAATCGTATGATACAAAACTTAAAAAATACTCATATGGAGGAGATTGGTAAACAAACTGAAGTTGAACTGTTAGTGAACCATATTATTAAATTCAATGTAAAGATTCTAAAAATTATATGAAAAGGAGGTTCTTTAAAAGACAAAGTAAAGTATGATGCTCTTAAGGGAAGTTCACATATTCCTAGTTATCGAGGCTTGCTTGAGCTTTGTTGGGACAAAGAACAAGCGTAGAAATCCACAGTTAACAAATTTATCGAGGAATATGTAAATTGGGGTGATAAAAAAATAGCTAGTTCTTCAATAGGGGTGTCTACACATCGAGGACATCATAAAATTGTTGGTGTCCCTTTACAAAAAACGAGCACAAATTTTCTTAAGGATGACCTTAAAACAAGCTTAGGGAATCATTTCATAAACAAAAGATTACAATAAGATAACTATTTTATTTGTTATTTTTTTGTTGTGAACTACTTACAAATTGTGTACTTTATTGTTATTAATGAAATGTTATATATGTTTTTCATATTTATTACATATATATGATAGCATGTTTTTTTTTTTATTTGGCATGTATGAATTATCAAATAATAGAATTTTAGATGATGATTGGAAACATAATTTCCTTTTGATTCTTTATCTAATATGAGATTATTGTCATCATAATTAATATATGTTAAGGACGTATATGTATGTTTTTAGGCATTGAGTAATATGCATAATATCTATATGTATAGAGAAACGACATCTGCATAAAAAAAAACATTGTCACTAAACTTGACAAAGGAGAAAAATTGAATAGTGACAATTAGGAGATATGAAGTATGAAAATCCAATATGTGCATGAAGAGCAAGAGGCTCTAGAAGCTTTAAATGAATCAATGAATGAACCTGAAGAAGGGAACACAACCCAACATTGGAGGGACCATATATCTTTTGAGACTTGAAAGAAAAAGAACTCTCTCGCTCGCATTACGTTGCTGAGCAGTATGAAAAATGACATCATGAGAGAGTTCAAGAAGTATGACCTAGCTAAGGACATGTGGTCCGCATTAGCTTAAAGATTTGGTGGTATGTCCTTGATTAAACTTCAGTCACTTATTATCAAGTTTGACACTTAAAAAAATGCCCTAGTCATAGTATGAAAAAACATCTAAGGGAAATGTCAAATATGGTAACTGAGCAGACAAATCCTGGTCATATTCTTACTGATGAACAACAGGTCCAAGCTGTGATTCATTCCTTGCCCCAAATTTGGGAACATATGAAGATCCATCTAACTCATAATGAAGGCATTAGATCTCTTTAAGATTCCATGAGACACTTGGACCTAGAAAAGGATCGAATTGAGGCCACTAAGTCAAGTATTGATGTGTACATGGGCGATTCTAGCTCACAAGGTGCTGGGGGACGTAAGCGTAAGTTCCATGGTGGATCCCAACAAAAGGAAAAGAGGGGTTTCAAAGCAAACAAGAAAAGAAAGTTTCACCAACAAGAGAAAGAAAAACATCTTTTAAAAAAAAAAATGTAGCAAAGGTGAAGTGCTATATCTATGGTAACAAAGGATATTTTGCTTGTGATTGCAGTGAGCCTAAAAAGGTTAAAAACATGTTTGCACATTTGAGTGCTATTTTTGTTTCTAGTTCTGTCTTTCTAACTGAATCTCATCCTTTGGGGACTGTAGACTCAGCAACCACAGACCATATAGCGAAGGATAGGAATGCCTTCCGCGTGAAGCACGATAGATATATGTAGGAAACAATTCAAAAGTGGAGGTAAAGGGTATTGGTACATGTAAGTTGGTGATGCATGAAGGTCAAACCCTATTCCTACATGATGTGCTATTTGCTCTAGAAATTCGCTGGAATTTAATTTTTGTGTTGGTTTTACTTAAACTTAGTTTTGGTTTTAATTTTAAACCTAATGGTATAAGCTTGTATTTAGGAACAAGATATTGTGGACATGGTTATTTTCTAGATGGTTTTTTTGGTTTGGATGTTGACTATAGTTCTTATAATATTCATTTTTCCTTATTTACATCTTCGAATAGTGAAGGAATAAATGTGAATGTTTGGCATGCTAGACTTGGCCACATTGGTCAATAATGAATGAATAGATTAGCCCAAGAGGGCTTATTAGGAAATATAGAAAAAGTAGAATTGTCTACTTGTGAGCATTGCCTAGCTAGAAAAACAACCAGAAAACCAGTTGGAAAAGTTGTAAGAGCAAATACTCCAATGCAACTATTCATTCTGACATATGTGATCCAATGAATATGAGGACAAGATATGGTGTTATTTATTTTGTCATATATACAGATGATTATACTCGATTCAATTATGTCTATTTGATATCTCATAAATATGAAGTTTTTAATTGCTTTAAAAAATATAAGAATTTAATTGAGAATCAATTAGAAAATAAAATAAAGCCTTTAAGAACCCATAGAGGATAAGAATATTTATCTAACCAGTTGAGAGAATTTTGTGATGAAATGGGATTAGAACGTTAGTTAACTATTCCAGCAACACCACAATAGAATGGTGTTGCGGAAAAAGGAAATAGAGCCTTGCTTGAAATGGTTAGGTCTATGATGACACAAGCTAATTAGCCAATTACCTTTTGGGTGATGCATTATTATCTGCCACATATATCCTTAACTGAGTACCTTCAAAATCAGTTACCACCACCCCATATGAGTTATGGACTAACAAAAAATCAAACCTAAGTTTTCTATGACCTTGGGTTTGTGCCATCTTTGTTCATTAATCTTCCCACAAATATGGAAAATTAAGTCAAAGAGGGAAGAAAAGTATCTTTATAAGATACTTCAAATAATCAAAAGGATATGTCTTTATATGCACACAAGAAAATGGACGTGTAATTGAATTTGAATCATGAGATGTCATATTCTTAGAGAATGATTTTCCTAAAAAATGTGAGATAGGTCAAGATTTATCTCTATATGAAACTGAAGACCAAACTGTTTCAACCCCACAAGGATAAATGGGCCAACTATATTTGAGTAAGAGTGATATAAGATTTAATAAAACCATTTTAATTGAAACCCAATCACAACCAATGGTGGGCCCAAGTATGGAAGTTGGTCCCAATGGGAGTAACTTAAAAAAATCTCAAATAAATTGAATAAATAGGAAAAGTGTTCCTTATCACCGTTTTGACATTGAAGGGGGAATATTCTTAGTTACTTCAGAAGATTAAGAAGAGCCAAGAAATATAAATGCCCTACAAAGGAAAAATGGATGAAAACATAGAAAAGACTAAATTAGTAGAAATTAGCGATGTGATTTTGGCTTTTTTAAAAAATATATGCAGATATTATTTCATTAAAAATAATGGTTTATTAAAAAATTAGATACTTTTCCTAATACTCAAAGTTCTTGCATTCTAGAAAAATTAGATACTTAAATTCTTTTTGAGAGATAAAATATAAAATTATTAAATAGATTTGTAGTAAGCGACCACCAAAGAATGGTGCTTGCTCAAAGATTGTCTCAGCTTAAAAATTTATTGTATCCTATATAAATGGTAAAACAATCAGAAGAAATTTTTTAAAAGTTCTATTGAAGTGACTATAAAGTCTTAACTATCACTTAAGTCTATCTCTGTTATATAACATCTTATCACCCTTAAAAACAAATCTTTTTTTTGGTGGGACGACAAATATTGAAGTAATATATCTAATTAGTAATTCAATCTAATATGCTTAAACTAAGCCTATTGAATTCATTTATCATTGTTCATTAAAACAAATAGTAAATAGAATATTATATATAAAATTTCAATCAACAGATGATCAGAATTGTTGGAAGGCTCATAAATAGACATTCAAGCTTTTTTCGATTCTCTCGGGGAATAGAAAAGCTTGCAATAATAATATGCAACATTACAATAAATTTTAAGAGCACTTTGCTCAGAAGTTACAAGAACCAAATTCCCAAGTTGATTGTTTTTCTTAGAAAAAAACTTCACTAGCTCTATTTCATGCTTCTCAAACTTGTATCCTGATATATTGTTAACAAGATCGAGAACCAACATATCAAATTCGTTCTTCTAGTGAAGCTCCCAGCGAGATGTGTGAAGGAAATTAAATCCATTCAGGTACAATAATAAATTTAATTTTATCCATATAGTAGTTATTTAATATAAAGAAAACCATCCAAGAAAAACATATCTACAATAAAATTAATGGAAAAGGATTTTGGTATGGATGTCATAAATGAAGCTTTACCGAGAGGGAATGAGTGCTACATGGCCTTGGATCCCATAAGATTTTGCTGGTACAGATCTTCTCCAAAGCATCCTCCTTTAAACCTTGTGACCTGAGATTTAGATTGTAGAAAATACTAACATCGAACATTTAGATTTTATATTTGTGCCTGAAGATTAAGAAGAATGGAAAGAAACTTTTTTTGCTTTCTTCAAATGAATGGAGGTTAAATGCATACCCTTGAGTTTAATCTATAATAAATAACTTGAGAGGTTATGTAGGTTTTGAAAAATCAACTTTTCTCTATACTTCTCTGTTGCACTAGTTAAGAAGACTAAGTTTAACTGAAGAATAATTGAATTGTCATGGGAGGATAAATGATATCGATTGATTATTTTATATAGGCTGTAGAAATTGTAGATTTTATTATTCTATAACTTAAAAAATCTTTGAAATTAAATAAAGAATTTATGGCTATTTGGAAAGTGGTTTCATTTTTGAAATCTTAAGCTTAAATGAATAATCAATTGCTATTTGAGACGTGATTTTATTATATTTATATGATATCTTACTTAATATATATAATAATTAAAAATATTGATTTAATTAATTTTATAGTCGCTAATTGTATTAAAATTAACTTTTGAATTTTAATCCATGCACTAAAAATTAATTTTATGGTTGCCAACTATATTAAAATTAACTTTTGAATTTTAATCCATGCGCTAAAAAATTTATTTGTCATTTATTTTTTTAAAAGTTAAAAAAGACAATTTTATTGAGATAATGATAGAAGTTTATCACCATGTATAAGGTAAAAAATCTTGTTACACAAAATTGAAGACTATACTTTATAATAATGTGATTAATTATTTTAATACAATATCTATACTTTAAATTATATATTTGTATACTAGTATATAAAGATTGCTTAGTAATTAACCTTAAAAACTTGATCTAATCGTTAATGAAAATTTTGAAATACCCTATAACATCCTGCTCAAAATATAATGCAATACAAAATTATAAGTCAGTAATGATAACAATGTAAAATATACAAAGAAGGTAACTAAATTTTTATGATACTTCTTTTTTGCATCAATCAAGGGGATCAATTAATTATTGAAGAACAATTACAATGTGAGAAGATAATAAATGTGTAAGGTTGATTATTTTGTGTAGGCTGTGAAAAACTTAAGTCTTATTTTATACTATAACTTATGAAATCTTTGAACTCATATAAAGAATTATAAACTATTTAAAGTAAACAAAGAATTATAGTTATTTAAAATATTATTTCTTATATAAAGAATCCATGGCTATTCAGAACTTGATATTATTATACTTATTAGATATTTTACTTAATTTATATAAAATTCTTATGAGATTCACTTTGTTAGTTCTACGGCTACCATTACAGTACAAATGAGTCACTTCAAATAAAATTTACTTTTGAATTTAATCTTTGTGCAGAAGAACTAATTAGCCATTTACTTTGAAAAGTAGGAAACAATTTTGTTGGGATAATTTTAAAATTTTGTATAGTGTTCCATCATTTTTTTTTTAATTTTTTAGAAGATGAGTTTTATAGGAATTCAAATTTTCTGGATAAAGATGGTGAGTGCTATGAGAACAATGAAGCTTAAAAAGATAAGTGAAGGAAGAAAAATGAGATAGATGAAAATAACTTTGAATATTTTCTGCTAACTATTTTTTAATTTCGTAATTTTTATCTTTAGAAGACCAATTTAATGATAACGGTTAACTAAGTCTCCCTCTTCATATTTCTTTAGCATACTATACATAAATATGTATGTATAGTTATTACCTTATTAAAATTAAATAATTAAATATTAAGTGCTTCAAAATATAAATAAATTTGTAAATAATAGAATTACGACACCATATATTTTGATTAAAAAATTATAGAAACAAAACTTAGAGGATCACAATCACTTAATAATTTTTTATTTCAAATTAGTGATTTAAGAATAAAAAAAAATAACAAAAATTAGCTAATTTTTAAATTGTAAAGGTGAAAATGTTTCACATTTTTTATGTACACATATGGTATAAAAAAGTGTGGTAAAGTTGAATTTATTTTTTTGATTTTTATATAATACTATTATATAAGAGAACTTCATCAAAATCCTTACAAGATATTAAGATTCTGATTGGATAGAATTTGTGATAAGTAACTGGATTTTTTTGTCTTCAAATGCATTTGTTTTTTTCTGAGAAATAATAGTTTATTAAGCAATTGGATATTTTTTTCTAATATTAAAAAGTCTTTCCTTTATGAAAAATGTGATCATTAATTTTTTTTTTGCTAAATATGAATGCTTGATCAACATGCTAAATTTTTTATTTCATTCTTAAATTCTCTTTGTTTATTTTTATTGATTGCGTGGTTTTTATTAATTAATATGATACATTTGTTTGTTTCTTTTGAAAAATTTAGTATACTTTATAATAATGTGATTAGTTATTTTCATACAATATTTTAGTTTAAATTATATATTTATATACGAATATATAAAAGTAGGTCAAAATTTAATACAAAAAACATGATCTAATTGTTAATAAAAATTCTAAAATAACTTTTAATATCCTACAAAGTGTAATATAAAAAATATAAGTCAAAAATGATAACATTTTAAACTGTGAACTAAAGGTTTATGTGGTCACAACTTTTAGCATCTTTTGAGCCTTTTAAGTGATTGTATACAAACTTTACTTTGAAATATTAACTTATTACTAATCTTGTAAGTTTAATTAATGTGATACATTTATAAGCTTTTTGAGTTAGTTTTAACTTATTTTTGATCACGTATGAAATTTTAAAGGATAATTATACACTAAAAAAATTATGCAATCACATTGTTTATTGGAGCTTAAAAATGAAAAATTCATCCTCCTTAGAAGCTTTTCTATTCAAGTAATCAATTTGTACTCTCTTCCTCTTAGCTCACTATCCACTTTTTTTTTTCCTCACATTATCTTGTCTCTTCATTTTCACCTCAATTTTTACCTTAAAACTAATTTTTAGCATCAAAAGTTTCCTCACTTTATGTATAAATGGATGTATATAAATATATATGTATATATTTATAAGATGAAATTATCAATTAATATTAAGTAGGGGGATTGGAGGCATAAAAATGCAATTAGCAATTTAATGTGTACTATTCAAAAATGTCAAGTCTTGTGATAAGACAAACTACTATTACGATGCTGATTACTTTTATAACTTTATGACTTAGTTTACTTATTTCAGTATCTGTCATTTGTTACACGACTTTTATAAGTAGAAGAAATAAGTACAAGATCTCCTATTTATATAAAAGTAAAAAATCATTCAAATTTTCATTTGTTCTGTGACTTTTATGGGCAGAAGGAATACCTACAAGATCTCCAATTTGTATTGAAGTACAAAATCAAATACTATGAGCTTGTGGTAAACCTAAACAATAGATCAAGGCTCATTAGTGGAAAGTAGTAGTTCCATTAGGGCGAGTTCATTACCTGCACAAGGTGTAAAAAGGACCGACGCTTTCATCTCTGCACTACTAGGGATTACAAGCTCTACCATGATGCCTTAGCTAATAAATGGTGGAGGTGTCCCGATTGGCCTTATGAGAGGTAAATCTTTAGCATTATTTTTGTTGTATATATATATATATATATTCATGTGCAAATCCACTACGTTATGCTAAGTAATATGTATATATGTGTTTCTAAAAGATAAACTGTGATGTTGATGAAGAAAGTGCAAGTCGCAACATTTATAGAGGGCGTACAAAATATCTAAAATGCAGAATGCACCTCTTGTGTATCCTTTGATTTTTACAAGTGTCGTTTTAGGGACTGTGAGTGCCACACCAACATTTATTATGCGCAGAATGCACAACCCTAATCTCCCCTAATCGTCACTCTAGCTTAATCATTATGCAAATTAGAAGTTTTATCTTTCAGATTTAAAAGAAATCTGAGGTATCCTTGAATTTATTTTTTGATTTATCATAATCCTATTATTTTAGAGAATTTTACTTAAATCCTTAAATAAAATAATCTAATTTAGTAGAAACTAGTGACATACTATTGACATTTTTTAAAATATATGCAGGTATTATTTCCTAAAACATAATGGTTTATTAAAGAATTGAATGTTTTTGCTAATGCCCAAAATTCTTGGGTTCTAGAAAAATGAGATACTTAAATTATTTTAGAGAGATGAAATATAAAATTATTAAATAGATTGAGACACCACCAAAGAATGGTGCATGGTCAAAGATTATCCTAGTCTTAAAAAATTAGTATATCCTATATAAATGGTAAAATGAGCAGAAGAAATTTTCTCAAAGTTCTATTGAAGTGACTATAAAGTCTTAACTATCACTAAAAACTATCTCTGTTATATAACATCTTATCACTCTTTTATCTTTCTTTTGATGGGATGACTAAAATTGAAGTAATATATCTCATTAGTAATTCAATCTAATATGCTTAAACTAAGTGTATTAGATTCATTTATCATAATTCATTTAAAAAAATAGTAAATGGACAATTATGTCATATTTAAATCAACATATGATTAGTATTGTTATAAGACTCGTAAATAGATATTCGAGCTTCTTTCGATGGTCTCGAGGAATAGAAAAGGTTGCAGTTACAATATACAACATTATGATCAATTTTAAGAGCATTTTTCTTAAGAGTTATAAGAACCAAATTCCCAAGTTGATTGCTTTTCTCAGATATAACTTCACCTGCTTTATTTCATGGTCATCAAACTTGTAATATGATATCTTGTTAAACTTAATCTTGTATGGATCAAGAACAAACATATCAAGTTTGTTCTTCTAGTGAAGCTCCTAGTGAGATTTATGAAGGAAATTGAAGCCACTCAGCTACAACAATAATTTTAATTTATCCATATAGTTAGTAATTTATAATAAAGAAAACTATCTAAGAAAAACACATCTACAATGGAAAACGATATTGGTATGGACAGCATAAGGTAAGCCTTATCGAGTGGAAATGAGTGCAACATGATCTTAGGTCCCGTAAGATTGTTGGTACAGATCTTCTCTAAAGCTTCCTCTTTTAAACCTTATGACCTCATATTTAGATTGTAGAAAATATTAACATCCAATATTTAGATTTTATATTTGTGCCTGAAGATTAAGAAGAATGGAAAAAAACGTATTTTTTGTTCTTTCTTCGAATGAATAGAGGTTGAGCATGTATCCTTGACTTTAATCTATAATATATAATATGAGAGGTTATGTAGACTTTCAAAAACAAACTTTTCACTATACTTCTTTGTTGCACCAATCAAAAAGACTTAGTTTAATTGAAGAATAATTGAATTATAATGGGAGGATAAATGACATACACAGTTGAGTATTTTATATAGGCTGTGGAAAATGTAGATTTTATTGTACTATAACTTATAAAATCTTTGAACTTAAATAAATAATCTATGGATATTTAGAAAGTGATTTTATTTTTTGAAATCTTTAACTTAAATAAAGAATCAACTGCTATTTGAGATGCAATTTCATTATATTTATGTGATATCTTACTTAATATATATATAAAATAATTAAAAATATTGATTTAATTAATTCTATGGTCCCCAATTGTATTAAAATTAACTTTGAATTTTAATCCATGCATTAAAGAACTTACTCATCATATATTCTTTTAAAAGTTAAAAAAAGAAAATTTTATTGAGATAATGATAGAAGTTTATTAGCACATATAAGGTAAAAAACCACGTTATACAAAAACATCGATTGTACTTTATAATAATATGATTAGTTATTTTAATAATATATCTCTACTTTAAATCTTGTATTTATATACCAATATAAAAAGTTTTGTTAGTAAGTAACCTTAAAAACTTGATCTAATTGTTAATTAAAATTTTAAAATATCCTTTAATACCCTACTTAAAGTACATTGTAATATAAAAACATGAGTTGATAACGATAACAATATAAAATACATAAAGAAGGTAGACAACTTTCCACGATACTTTTTTTTTGCATCAATCAAGAGAACTAACTAATTATTTGATAACAATTATAATGTGAGAAGTGAATAAACGTGTAGGGTTGATTATTTTATACAAGCTGTGAAAAGCATAAATCTTATCTTATACTATAACTTATGAAATCTTTTAACTCAAATAAAAAATAAACTATTTAAAGTAAATAGAGAACTATGGCTTTTAAAATGTGATTACTTAAATAAAGAATTCATGGCTATTTGCAATGTGATTTTATTATACTTATTGGATATTTTACTTAATTTATATAAAATGATTATGAATAATGATTTTATTAGTTTTATGGCTGCCATTCTAGTATAATTTGAGTCATTTCAAATAAAATTTATTTTTTAATTTAATTTTTATGCGGAAGAACTCATTAGCCACTTACTTTGAAAAGTAAGAAATAATTTTGTTGAGATAATGTTGAAAGTTTATCGCGCCACAATATATTTTTTTGAATTGTATGCAACAAAAACTCAATCTTCTGGTCTTTTTATTCTAAAAAATCTTCTAACAATTTATATAGTTTTACATCTTTTTTTATTTTTAAAAGATAATTTTTATGAGAATTTAGAATTCTGGATGAAGATAGTGAGTGCTATTAGAACAATGAAGCTCAAAAAGAAAAGTGATTTAAGAAAAATAAGATAGATGAAATAGCCTTGAATATTTTGTTCTAACTATTTTAAATTTTGCAATTTTTTGCTTTAGAAGATGAATTTTTTTCTTTAGAAGAATATAAGTAAATTTGTTGATCATACAAGTATGACAATATAAATTTTTGTTAAAAAATTATAGCTAGTTATCTCTCAAAATTCTTTTTTTTCATTATTTTCTCATTATCCCCATAATTTATTTCCTTTCTTAATTCCCTAATTATAACCACTTTATATCACACACTATTATCACATCATCTCAAGTTCCAAAACCATACTCATCCATCAGTTTCCCTTTAATCCATATTTATCACAAAAATTCATATACTAGAATTTCCCGCAAGTTTTTGATCAAATCGAGGCATCTGTAACCCCTTAGTTGGTATCCCCGATTCTTGATTTGTTCCAACACAATCATCAATTTAAAGTTATTAAAGTTTTAAATTTTTCTTTGAGATTGCATGAGTGACTCTGTTATCCAATTGATACCATTATGGGATTAGGATTCCCACTATTATAAGGGGATACATACACAGCCAAAACACACAAAATAGTCACAATAGTTTGTTCCCAGATGACCTAGTACACAACACACACCTCAACCACGTCTGGAAGAGTTTCCAATCACCTAAGGATAGGGTTCATCACACCATTGAATTTCAGCCATACCAATCTTAAACGGGTTAACTCTAAATTTTCACTTCTTCCAAGTTTTTGTTTTGTTTCGTTTTCTTTTTCTTCCTATTCTAGTTAAAATTGATATTTATATTTTTTCTAATAAACTAATTATATTCCCTAGAGACTTTGTACACTTTCTTAGTTAACCTTACTCTATATCTTACACTATTCTAATTCTTCCAGTCTGTCTTTTTTTTATCCTTATAGAACTATTCACTAACTCTCCTTAATCATATACTTTTTGGTTTATTGTAATATATTTAGTTATTAGTTTTTTATTATTTATGTTTTAGTGCTTTTATTATATTTATTTTTAGTTTTATTAATTTTATTTAGATTTCTTAATTTTATTTAAGAATGTATATTTTGTTGTTGGTCTTGTTTTATTTGTGAGAGTTATTTTATGTACTCATGATCTTATTGGTGAATATGCACTTCTATTATTATTCTACCTAGATTGTTCAACTCATCATACAATCAACCATCATACAGTATTTAAAACATGCAATATTCCTTCAACAATCAAGCAACAAGCAAATGACAAATTAAAACATTCAGTATCACCATTTTCTAATTTCTTCCACTTACTTGATTATTAATCCCGATTCCTTACAAATTTAATTAGGGCTTTGTTTGAAAATATTTTTGAAAACATGCCAATGTGGCTTCAGGATAACTACTAGATATACTTACAAACTTTAGAGTTAAAGGATTCAAATTTGAGTTCCAAACACCATCCAAAAATTAGAAGAAACCTACACAACAATTAAACCTTCTCGGGTCAATAGTGAACCCAAGAGTTTCATTCAATCATATTGAATGCCTATTCGTTTCTACAACTATTCTAGTTACTAAGGTGATCATTCAATTTAACTTTTCTATGTTTTGTCTATTTGATTAATTACATAATATCGTGAATAATACTTTCTTATCATTTTATATTAATCTTGCTTTAATTAATTAATAATTTCTTTTTAATTTATTTTATCTATTATTCATTCAATTCTAAAAGAAATCATTACAAATATTCTTTTTCTATTTTCTTAAATTATTTTCTTATATCATCTATTCAACTCAAAGCAAAATTTATTAATTTGTTTACATATTTATTAAATCAAAATGATTTCCGAAATTTATTCCTTTTAGTATTTTAAATTACCTTTACCTAAGTATTATAGATTATGGCTACATTAATCTACTTATCAATTACTTATCCAATCAAATTTAATTTTTATTAATTATTTATTCGATCAAATTCAACTCTCCTAACTATCATAATTACATAATTCTTAATTAAATTTTAATTTATTTATTCTTCTCCCATATATATACACACACATACATATGCTTATATATTTATATGCACACAGTACATACCCATTATGTACATATTTATATATATATACATCTCATATTATTTCATTGTTTTAAAAAAAATTATATTATAAGATACAATTATATAATTATAATTATAAAACTTATAAAATTACTTATATATAAAAAATTTCCCTTCAATTTCATTTATATTTATGACATATATGTATATTGTGTTAATCATACTTATCTTTATTAAAAACCATTTCTATATATACAAACTATACCTGTGATAGCTTGAAAATACTTCTGAGTTAATTTTTTTATTTTTAATATATTTAATTTACCATTGCATGTATTTTAAAATATATAATAAGGTTAAGGACATAGTTTAGAGTCCAACTAAAAAAAGATGGAAAAGATGAAGGAGCTAGAATAAGCATGAAGAAGCATGAGAAAAGCGAAAATCTTTTAAATGAAGTGATATATTGAAAAGTGGTAACTATTATATAAAATGACATAATGAAAAATGACAACTTTTAGATGAAGTGACATATGAAAAGTGATAACTTTTTAGATGAAATAACATGTAAAAAGACCTTTTAGATAAAATTGCATGTGAAAAAAGGTAGGCTTTTAGATGAAGTAGTATGTGAAAAGGTCTTTTAGATAAAATGACATGTAAAGAGTGGTAACCTTTTAAGTGAAGTGACATGATGAAAGGTGACAACTTTTAGATGAAATAGTGAGACAAAATGGTGGTAACCTTTCCCTTGTGGCTCCCCACTCCTATAAATAGGTGATAGGAGAAGCGAGGAAGAGACTTTCTGGATGAGAGAAAAATAGTAAAAAGCATAGAAGTGAAGGAAGAAGAGGAAGTACGAAGTGTGTGATTTTTCAGAGTACTTTTTTTTATAGATAAAAACCTTGAGGAAATTCTACTAAATTTATGAGAGCGGAAAAAGAAGAAGAGAAGAGGAATAAGGCTCACGATCAAAAGGGGTAAGCTTTTTCTTATGTTTTGAAGTTCAGTTTCTCTTTAATTTTTGGGATTAGTTTTTGAGTATTGTGTTGGAGATTTTTAAGTCAAGAAAGTGATCATAAATCATTCCAAAACTCTGTCAAGTTTTTACCAAAAAATTCATAAATAAAGCAAGAACTCTGCCAGAATTAAGACTACGACTGCTAATTTGTTCTCTCTGGCTCTTAGCTCACAGTTCACTTTTTTTTCCTCACATTATCTTGTCTCCTCATTTTTACCTCAATTTTTAGCCTTAAAACTAATTTTTAGCATCAAAATTTTCCTCACTTTATGTATAAATAGATGTATATAAATACATATATATCTAAAAGATGGAATTATCAATTAATATTAAGTAGGGGGATTGGTGGCACAAAATGCAATTAGCAATTCAATGTGTACTATTCCAAAACGTCAAATCCTGTGATAAGACAAACTACTATTAAGATATTGATTACTTTTATAACTTTGTGAGTTAGTTTATTTGTTTCAATATCTGTCATTTATCACACGACTTTTATAGGTAGAAGGAATATGTGCAAGATATCCTATTTGTATAAAAGTAAAAAATCATTCAATTTTTCATTTGTTCCATGACTTTTATGGGTAGAAGGAATACTTACAAGATCTCCTATTTATATAAAAGTACAAAATCAAATACTACAAGCTTACTATAACCTAAATAACATATCAAGGCTCATTAGTGGAAAGCAGTAGTTCCATCAGGGCGAGTTCATTACCTGCACAAGGTGTAAAAAGGACCGACACTTTTGCCTCTGCACTATTAGGGATTACAGGCTCTACCATGATGCTTTTGCTAATAAATGGTTTAGGTGCCCCAATTGGGCTTATGTGAGATAAATCTTTTATCATTATTTTGTTGTATATATTCATGTGTAAATCCACTACACATTATGTTAAGTAATGTGTATATATGTGTTTTTGAAAGATAAACTGTGTTGTTAATGAAGAAAAGGCAAGTTGCAAAATTTACAGAGGGTGTACAAGAGATCTAAAATACAGAATACACCTCTTGTGTGTCCTTTGATTGCTATAAGTGTCGCTTTATGGACGGTGAATGCCACACCTGCATTTATTATGTGCAGAATGCATAACCCTAATCTCCCCTAATCATCATTCTGGCTTAATCATTATACAAATTGGAATATCTTTCCGATTTTATGTCTATTATACATAAATTCATACTGCATGATCATTTTTTTCATTAACAGCCCGAGCTTGATCACCACATTCAATTGGAATCTAGATGCACGTGCTTTCTTCCATCACACAGTACATAAATCATTACAATGCTGGCGACAACATCTAAAGAGGCTCTGGGCATGGAGACGGTGGATGACAAGGCTCTCTAACTAGTTGTTGTTTATTCAGGTTCTATTGTGGCCATGCATTGGATGCTTTTATCAAAAGTGCTTGTAGCTATATGATTGGTGATTATTAGACTTGAAAATTTGTGTTTGAAATTTGGGTTTTAGAGAGGAGAAAGAAAACTTTTTGGAATTAATGAGAGAATAACTAAAGGACAATAGAGGATATATATATGTATATATATATATTTGTTTTTATCTAAAAAATTCTCTAACAATAATGCTATATATTGTTTAAGTAGACATGTTTATTTTTGTAAAATATGTACATAAAGTATATTTAAAAAAGTGTGAGGTATGCTTGAAATTATTTTTTAATTTACTATAATCCAATTATTTAAGAGAATTTGACTAAAATACCTAAATAAAATAAAGGATCTAATTTAGTAGAAACTATTTACATGTTATTGGCTTTCTTTTAAATATATGTAGATATTATTTCCTGAAAAATAATAGTTTATTAAAGAATTGGATGTTTTCCTAATACTCAAAATTCTTGGGTTCTAAAAAAAATGAGATTATTAAATTTTTTTGAGATATAAAAGATAAAATTTTTAAATAGATTGCTAATAAGCCACCACGAAAGAATAGTGCATGGTTAAAGATTGTCTTAGCCTAAAAATTTAGTGTATCTTATATAAATGGTAAAAGAAGCAAAAGCAATTTTTTCAAAGTTCTATTGAAGTGACTATAAAGTATTATCTATCACTAAGAACTATCTATGTTATATAACATCTTATCACTCTTTAAAAAAACATCTTTCTTTTTATGGGATGACTATTGAAGTAATATATCTCATTAGTAATTCAATTTAATATGCTTAAACTAAGTGTATTGGATTTATTTATCATATTTCGTTAAAAAATAATAAAAAGATAATGATATGTCAAATTTAAATCAACAGATGATCAGTATTTTTAGAAGGCTCATAAATAGATATTAGACCTTGTTTCGATGCTCTTGAGGAATAGAAAAACTTACAATAATAATATTCAACATTACTATCATTTTTAAAAGTATTTTTCTTAAGAGTTAAGAGAACCAAATTTCTAAGTTGATTGTTTTCTTCAAATATAACTTCACCAGCTCTATTTTATGCTAATCAAACTTGTAACATAAAATGTTGTTAAACTTAATTTTGTATGGATCAGGAACCAATATATCAAGTTTGTTCTTTTAGTTAAGCTCCTAGTGAGATATGTGAAGGAAATTGAAATAGTTTGACTGTAGGAATAATTTTAATTTTATCCATATAATTAGTAATTTATAATAAAAAAAAAAACCATCCAAGAAAAACACGTCTACAATGGAAAAGGATGTTGGTACATATTGCATAAGGGAAGCCTTACCAAGTAGAAACGAGTGCAACATGGTCTTGGGTCCCGTAAGATTTTTTTGGTATAGAACTTCTCCAAAGCTTCCTCCATTAAACCTTATGACCTCATATTTAGACTCTAAAAAATATTAAAATCAAATATCTAGATTTCACAATTTTTCCTGAAGATTAAGAAGAATGGAAAAAAACTTTTTTTTTCTTTCTTCGAATGAATGGAGGTTAAGTGCGTATTCTTGACTTTAATCTATAATATATAACTTGAGAGGTTATGTAGGCTTTGGAAACCTAACTTTTTGTTATGCTTCTTTGTTGCATCAGTCAAGAAGAGTAAATCTAATTTAAGAACAATTAAACTGTGATAGCAGAATAAATGACATACAGTTGAGTATTTTATATAGGACATGAAAAATGTAGATTTTATTATACTATAACTTATAAAATCTTTGAACTTAAATAAATAATCTATGGATATTTGGAAAGTAGTTTCATTTTTTGAAATCTTTAACTTGAATTAACAATCCATCGCTATTTGAGAGTTTATTATTTTTATGTGATATCTTATTTAATATATATAAAATAATTTAAAATATTGATTTGATTAATTCTATGGTCACCAACTATATTAAAATCAACTTTTGAATTTTAATTCATGCGCTAAAAGAACTTATTCATTATTTATTTTTTAAAAAGTTAAAAAAGATAATTTTATTAAGATAATGATAGCAGTTTATAACCACGCATAAGGTAAAAGGTCTCGTTACACAAAAACATCGAGTGTACTTTACAATAATATGATTCATTATTTTAATAATATATCTCTACTTTAAGTCATGTATTTATATACCAATATATAAAGATTGGTTAGTAATTAACCTTAGAACAAGATCTAATTGTTAATAAAAATTTTGAAATACCCTTTAACATCCTACGTAAAGAATAAGGTACTATAAAAACATAATCCAATAATAATAACAGTATAAATACATAGAGAATATAATCAAATTTTCACGATACTTCTTCTTTGTATCAATCAAGACGACTAACTAATTATTGAGGAACAATTATAATGTGAGAAGAGAATAAATGTATAGGGTTGATAATTTTGTGCAGATTGTGAAAAACATAAGTCCTATTTTATACTATAACTTATGAAATCTTTGAACTCAAATAAATAATCATAAACTATTTAAAGTAAATAGAGAATTATTGTTATTTAAATTTTGATTACTTAAATAAAGGATCCAAGGCTATTTGGGACATGATTTTATTATATTTATTAAATATTTTATTTAATTTATATAAAATGCTTGTGAACATTGATTTTATTAGTTTTATGGCTGTCATTATAGTACAAAATGAGTCATTTAAAAAAAAAATTACTTTTCAATTTAATCTTTATGTAGAAGAACTCATTAGCCATTTACTTTGAAAAGCATGAAACAATTTTGTTAAGTAATGTTAAAAGTTTATCATGCCGCAATATTTTTTTTGAATTATAAGCAACAAAAACTCGATCTTCTAGTATTTTTAATCTAAAAAATCCTCTAATAATTTATATAGTTTTACAATTTTTTTTTAGTTTTTAGAAGATGAATATTATGGGAATTAAGAATTCTAGATGAAGATGATGAGTGCTATTGGAACAATGAAGCTCAAAATGAAAATTGAATTAAGAAAATTGAGATAGATGGAAATATTTTTGAATATTTTCTATTAATTATTTTTTAATTTTGTAATTTTTGTCTTTCGAAGACCAATTTAATGATAACGGTTAAGCAAGCCTACCCTTTTCACATTTCTTTACCATACTATACATACATATGAATGTAGAGTTATTTCCTTGATAATTGATTAAAATTAGATAATTAAGTGTTAACTCCTTCGGAATATAAATAAATTGTTGACCATACAAGTATGACACCATAAATTTTTGTTAAAAACTTTTAGAAACAAAACTTAGCAGATTATAATCACTTAATTTTTTATTTCAAATTAGTGATTTAAGAACAAAAAATATGTAACAAAAATTAGCTAATTTTTTAAATTCAAAGCCTACAGATGTTTCTCAATTTCTATGTACACGTATGGTATATATACAAAAGTTGAATTTTTTTTTTGATTTTATCATAATACTATTATATAAGAAAACTTCATCAAAATCTTTACAAGATATCAAAATTCTTATTCGGTATAAATTTTTAATATGCAATTGGATTTTTTTTACTTCAAATCTGTTTGTTATTTTTTGAGAAACAAGAGTTTATTAAATAATTGGATATTTTTCCTAATATTCAAAATTCTTGGCTTCATGAAAAAATGTAATCATTAATTCTTTTTTTTGTTAAAAATGAATGCTTGATCAACATGCTAAATATTTAATTTCATCCCTAAATTATCATTGTTTCTTTTCATAGATTGCATGGTTTTTATTAATTAGTGAGATACATTTGTTTGTCTCTTTTGAAAAATTTACAATACTTTACAATATTATGTTTAGTTATTTTAATGTAATATTCTAATTTAAATCATATATTTATATACCAATATATAAAAATTAGTTAAAACATAATCTAATGGTTAATGAAAATTGTAAAATACTTTTTAACATCCTACATAGTGTAATATAAAAAATATAAGTTGATAATGATAACATTTTAAACTGTAAACTAAAAGTTTATATGATCACAACATTTAGCACCTTGAGAGCTTTAAATGATTGTGTACTGGTACAAATTTTACTTTGTAACATTAAATTAACTTATTACTGATCTTGTAAGTTTAACTAATGTGATACATTTGTAAGTTTTTTGCCTTAACTTTAACTTATTACTAACCTTAAATGAAAATTTAAAAGATAATTATACATAAAAAAATTATTCCACCACATGGTCTATTAGAGCTTAAAAATGAAAAATTCATCCTCCTTGGAAGCTTTTTTTATTCAAGTAATCAATGTTCACTCTTCCTCTTAACTCATCGTCAATATTTTTTTCCTCACATTTTGTTGTCTCTTCATTTTGACCTCATTTTTTAGACTTAAAACTAAATTATAGCCTCAATATTTTTATCACATTATGTAGAAATGGATGTATATAAATATATATATAAAAGATGAAATTATCAATTAATATTAAGTAAATGAGATTGGTGGCATAGAGCTGTAATTGTCAATTCAATGTTTATTATTTCAAAATGTTCAATCTTGTGACAAAATAAACTGCTATTAAAATACTGATTACTTTTATAAATTTGTGACTTAGTTTACTTGTTTGAGTATCTATCATTTTTCACACGACTTTTATAGGTACAAGGAATACATACAAGATCTTTTATATGTATAGAAGTAAAAAATCATTCAATTTTTTATTTGTCCAGCAACTTTTATGAGCAGAAAGAATACCTACAAGATCTCATATCTGTATAAAAGTACAAAATCAAATGCTACAAGCTTACTGTAATCCTAAACAACATATCAAGACTCATTTGTGGAAAGTAGTAGTTTCATCAGGGCGAGTTCATTGCCTTTACAAGGTATAAAAAGGACTGACACTTCTGCCTCCACACTATTAGGGATTACTAGCAGACCATGATGCTTTGGCTAATAAAAGGTGGA
Source organism: Carica papaya (assembly GCF_054855325.1). Lineage (NCBI taxonomy): Eukaryota > Viridiplantae > Streptophyta > Magnoliopsida > Brassicales > Caricaceae > Carica > Carica papaya. The sequence goes on from NC_142317.1 coordinate 20,389,194, forward strand.
GGTGCAAATCCACTATATGTTATGTTGAGTAATGTGCATATATGTATTTCTCACAGATAAATTGTGATCTTGATGAAGAAAAGAGAAGTCACAAAACTTGCAGAGGGTGTACAAGAGATCTAAAATGCAGAATGCACCTCTTGTGTTTGCTTTGGCTGGTACAAGTCTCACTTTAGACACTAATAGTGTCGCACATGCATTTATTATATGCAAAATGCACATCCCCAATCTCCTCGTCATCACTCCGGCTTAATGATTATGCAGATTGAAAGTTTCATTTTTCAGACTTTATGTCAACTATACATAAAATCTAGATTGCATGATCATGTTTTTTGATTAATGGCCCGAGCTTAATCACCACTTTCAATTAGATTCTTGATGAATGTACCATCTTCCACCACGTGGTACACAAATCCCTACAGTACTAGCGGCAGCTTCTATAAAGGCTTTAAGCATGGAGGTGGTGGACGATAAGGCTGTCTAACTAGTCGTCATTTGTTCAAGTTCTGTTGTGGCCATGTATTGGAAGCTCTTATCAAAAGTGCTTGCTGCTGTATGATGAGTGATGATTAGATTTAAAAATTTGTCTTTAGAATTTAGGTTTTAGAGAAGAGAAGGAAAATTTTTTAGAATTAGTGAGAGAGTTAAAGGACAGTAGAGGATATATATATATGTACGTATGTGTATTCATTTTCTATCTAAAAAATTCACTAATAATAATGCTACATATTGTTTAAGTAAGTATATTTATATTTGTAAAATATGTGGATATAAACTATATTTAAAATAAGTCTGAGGTATCCTTGAATTTATTTTTTGATTTATTATAATCTTATTATTTAAGAAAATTTTACTAAAATCTCTAAATGAAACAAAGAATTTGATTTAGTATAAACTAGTGATATGATATTGACTTTCTTTTAAATATATGTAGATATTATTTCATTAAGAATAATGATTTATTAAAGAATTTGTTATTTTTCCTAATATACAAAATTATTGGGCTCTAGAAAAAATGAGATACTTAAATTCTTATTGAGAGATAGAATATAAAATTATAAGATAGATTGGTAGTAAGCCACCACCAAAGAATGGTGCTTTGTCAAAGATCGTCTTAGCCTAAAAAATTAGTGTATACTATATAAATGGTAAAACAATCAGAAGAAATTTTCTCAAAGTTCTATTGAAGTGACTATAAAGTCTTAAATATCACTAAAGGATGATCTATGGCTATTTAGAAAGTGGTTTCATCTTTTGAAATCTTGAACTTAAATAAAGAATCCATTACTATTTAAGACGCATTTTATTATGTTTATATGATACACTACTTAATATATATATAGTAATTTAAAAAATTGATTTGGTTAATTCTATGGTCGCTAACTATTTTAAAATTAAATTTTGATTTTAATCCATGCACTAAAGAGTTTATTCTTCAATTATTTTTTAAAAGTTAAAAAAGACAATTCTATTGAGATAATGATAGAAGTTTATAACCACGCATAAGGTAAAAAGTCATGTCACACAAAAATGTAAACTGTACTTTACAATAATGTGATTAGTTATTTAAATGTAATATCTCTACTTTAAGTAATGTATTTATAAACCAATATATAAATATTGGTTAGTAATTAACCTTAGAAACATGATCTTATTGTTAATGAAAATTTTAAAATATCCTTTAACATCATTCTTAAAGTATGGTGTAATATGAAAACATAAGTCAATAACGATAATGATATAAAATACATAGAGAAGGTAACCAACTTTCCATGATACTAATTCTTTGCATCAATCAAGAGAACTAATTAATTATTCAGGAACAATTACAATGTGGGAAGAGAATAAATTTATACAGTTGATTATTTTGTGCAGGCTGGAAAAATATAAGTCTTATTTTATACTACAATTATGAAATCTTTGAACTCAAATAAAGAATCAGAAACTCTCTAAAGTAAATAAAGAATTGTGGCTATTTAAAACACGATTTCTTAAATAAAGATCCATGACCATTTGGGACGTGATTTTATTTATACTTATTAGATATTTTACTTAATTTATATAAAATACTTATCAACATTGATTTTATTAGTTTTATAATTTTCATTATAGTACAAAATTGCTTTTAAATTTAATCTTTGTGAGGATGAGTTTATAAGTTATTTACTTTGAAACGTAAGAAACAGTTTTGTTGAGATAATGCTAAAGGTTTATGACGTTACAATATATATATTTGTATTATAAACAACAAAAATTTAACCTTCTGGTCTTTTTAATCTAAAGAATTCTCTAACAATTTATATAGTTTTATAACCTTTTTTCAATTTTTAGAAGATGTGCTTATGAGAATTAGGAATTATGGATGAAGATAGTGAGTGCCATTAAAACAGTGAAGCTCAAAAGGAAAAGTGAATTAAGAAAAATAAGATAGATGAAAAATAGCCTTGAATATTTTGTGCTAACTATTTTTTAATTTTGTAATTTTTGTCATTAGAAGACCAATTTAATGATAACAGTTAACCAAGTCTACCCCCTTCACATTTCTTCACCATACTGTACATACATATGTATGTATAGTTATTACCTTGATAATTGATTAAAATGAGATAATTAAGTATTGAGTGCTTCATAATATAAATAAATTTGTCGACCATATAAGTATAACACTGTAAAGTTTTGTTAAAAAATTATAGAAACCAATAATTAATAATTTTTTATCTCAAAATAGTTATTTAAGAATAAAAAATACGCACAAAAAATTAGCTAATTTTTTAAATTCAATGCTATAGATGTTTCATTTTTTTATGTCCACATAAAAAAAGTGTGGTAAATTTGAATTTTTTGATTTTGTTATGATACTATTATATAAGAGAACTTAATCAAAATTCTTGTAAGATATCAAAATTATGATTTGGTATAAATTTGTCATATGCAACTGGATTTTATTTTTTCTTCTAATGCATTTGATATTTTATGAGAAACAATAGCTTATTAAACATTTGAATATTTTTCTAAATATTTAAAATTCTTTGGTTCATGAAAAATGTGATCATTAATTTTTTCTTTTTAAGTGTGAATTCTTGATCAACATGCTAAATTTTTTATTTCATTCCTAAATTCTCATTATTTTTTTTCATATATTGCGTTGTTTTTGTTAGTTAATGTGGTATATTTTTTTGTTCTCTCTTCCTCTTAGCTCACAATCAATTTTGTTTCCTCACATTTTGTCCTCTCTTCATTTTTACCTCACGTTTTAGACGTAAAACTAAATTTTAGTCACAATATTTTCCTCACATTATCTATAAATGGATGTATATAAATATAAATATATATATATATAAGATGAAATTAGCAATTAATATTAAGTAAATGGGATTGGTGTCGTAGAGCTACAATTATCAATTCAATGTGTATTATTCCAAACGTTAAGTCTTGTGATAAAATAAACTACTATTAAGATACTGATTACTTTTATAACTTTGTGACTCGGTTTACTTGTTTGAGTATCTGTCATTTTTTACAAGACTTTTATAGGTACAAGGAATAGGTACAAGATCTCCTATATGTATAGAAGTAAAAAATTATTCAATTTTTCATTTGTCTCACAACTTTTATGGGCAGAAACAATACCTACAAGATCTCCTATTTGTATAGAAGTACAAAATAAAATGCTACAAGCTTTCTATAAACCTGAACAACATTTCAAGGATCATTGATTAAAAGTAGCAGTTCCATTAGGGTGACATCTTTACCTGCACAAGGTATAAAAAGGACCGATAATTCTGATTCTGAACTATTAGGGATTACAGGCTCTACCATGATGTTTTGCTTAATAAAAGGTGGAGGTGCCTCGACTGGCATCATGAGAAGTAAATCTTTATCTTTATTTAAGTTTAATATATATATTTATGTGCAAATCCATTACATGTTATATAGAGTAATGTTTATATATGCGTTTCTAAAAGATAAACTATGATGCAGATTAAGAAAGGGCAAGTTGCAAAACTTGTAGAGGGTGTACAGGAGATCTAAAATGCAGAATGCACCTCTTGTGTCTCCTCTGGTTGCTACAAGTGTCACTTTAGAAACTGTCAGTACCGCACCTACATTTATTATATGTAGAATGCACAGCCTTAATCTCCCATAATAATTAATTTTGCTTAATGATTATGTAGATTAGAAGTTTCATCTTCCAAACATTATCTAAACTATACATACCTGAGCTTAATCACCACTTTCAATTGGAATCTGAATGCACGTGCCATCTTCTACCATGTAGTACATAAATCCTACAGTGCTGGCGGCAGCATCTACAGAGGCTTTGGGTATGGAGGTGGTGGACGATAAGGCTCTCTATCTAGTCATCGTTTATTCAGGTTCTGTGGTGGTCGTGCATTGGATGCACTTATGAAAAGTTCTTCTGCACAAATATTAAATTCAAAAGTGAATTTTATTTGAAGGGACTCATTTTGTACCATAATAGTAGCCATAGAACTAATAAAATTAATGTTCATAAGCATTTTATATATATTAAGTAAAATATCTAATAAGTATAATAAAATAACGTTCCAAATAGTCATGAATCTATATTTAAGAAATTACATTTTAAATAGTTGCTTTAAATAGTTTTTGATTTTTTATTTGAGTTCAAAGAGTTCAAAATTATTAGCCATTTACTTTGGAAAGTAAGAAATAATTTTGTTGAGATATGTTAAAAGTTTTTCACGCTACAATATATATTTTTTGAATTATAAGCAATAAAAACTCGATCTTCTGGTCTTTTTAATCTAAAAAATTCTCTAACAATTTATATAATTTTACAACAGTTTTTTCAATTTTTAGAAGATGAGTTTTATGGTAATTGAGAATTATAGATGAAAATGGCGAGTGCTATTGGAATAATGAAGCTCAAAAGGAAAAGTGAAGGAAGGAAAATGAGATAGATGGAATAGCTTTGAATATTTTCTGCTAACTGTTTTTTAATTTCACAATTTTTGTCTTTAAAAGACCAATTTAATGATAACAGTTAAGCAAGTCTACCCTATTCACATTACTTTATCGTACTGTACAAACATATGTATGTAGATTCTAATTTGGTAAAAAAATTTGATGTGTAACTGGATTTTTTTTTGTTTTCAAATGCATTTGTTATTTTCTAAGAAACAATAGTTTATTAAACAATTAGATTTTTTTTCTAATCTTCAAAAGTCTTACTTCATGAAAAATGTGATCATTAATTCTTTTTTCATTTAGTATGAATGGTTGATTAACATTCAAAATCTTTTATTTCATCCCTTAATTCTCATTGATTCTTTTCATTGATTGCGTGGTTTTTATTAATTAATGTAATACATTTATTTGTTTTTTTTTGAAAAATTTAGTATACTTTATAATAATGCGATTAATTATTTTAATGCAAGATTTTAGTTTAAATCATATATTTATATACCAATATATTAAAAATTGGTTGAAATTCAACATCAGAAATATAATCTAATTGTTAGTGAAAATTCTAAAATACCTTATAACATACTTCATAGTATAATATTAGAAATATAAGTCGATAATGATAATATTTTAAACTGTAAACTAAAGGTTTATATGGTTACAACATTTAGTACCTTGTGAGCTTTTTAAATGATTGTATACTCGTACAAACTTTACTTTTTAATAGTAACTTAACTTATTACTGATATTATAAGTTTAATTAATGTAATACATTTGTAAGTTTTTTGAGTTAGCTTCAACTTATTACTGACTTTGTACAAAATTTTTAAAGATAATTATACATAAAACAAATATTCCAACACATGGTCTATTAGATCTTAAAAATGAAAAATTCATCCTCCTTGAATGCTTTTCTATTCAAGTAGTCAATTTGTTCTCTCTTCCTATTAGTTCACAGTCAACTTTTTTTTTCCTCACATTATGTTGTCTCTTCATTTTCACCTAAATTTTTAGCTTTGAAACTAAGTTTTAGCCTCAAATTTTCCTCACATTATGTATAAATGAATGCATATAAATATATATATATATAAAAGATGGACTTACCAACTAATACTAAGTACGTGGGATTGCTAGCATAGAGATGCAATTAGCAATTCAATGTGTACTATTCTAAAACGTCACTGATAAAATAAACTATTATTAAGATATTGATAACTTTTATAATTTTATGACTTAGTTTACTCAATTGAGTATCTATAATTTGTCAGACGACTTTTATAGGTAGAAAGAATATGATCTCCTATTTGTATAAGAGTAAAGAATCATTCAAGTTTTCATTTGTCCTATGACTTCTATGGGAATACGTACGAGATCTCCTATTTGTAGAGGAGTATAAAATCAAATACTATAACTTGTTGTAGACCTAAATAAGAGATCAAGGCTAATTGGCAAAAACCAACACTTTCACCTACATACAACTAGGGATTACAGGCTCAACCATGATGCTTTGGCTAATAAAAGGTGGAGGTGCACCGACTGGCCTTATGAGAGGTAAAATTTTATCATTATTTGGGTTGTATATGTATATATTTATGTGCAAATCCACTAATGTTATGCTGAGTAATGTGTATATATGTGATTTGATTAATTCTATGGTCGCCAACTGCATTAAAATTAACTTTTAAATTTTGATCTATGCACTAAAGAACTTATTCGTCATTTATTTTTTTAAAAGTTAAAAAAGATAATTCTATTGAGATAATGATAGAAGTTTATCACCACAAATAAGATAAAAGTCACGTTATACAAAAAAGTTGACAATACTTTACAATAATGTGATTAGTTATTTTAACACAATATCTCTATTTTAAATAATGTATTTATATACCAATATATAAAGATTGGTTAGTAATTATCTTTAGAAACATGATCTAATTATTAATAAAAATTTTAAAATACCTTTTAGCATCCTACTCAAAGTATACTATAATATAAAAACATAAGTCAATAACTGTAACGACCCCGAAAATCCAAAAGGAAATATATAATAATTTAAGTGCGGAAGTGAAATGAAAGTTAAGGTTTATATCCCTTACACAATAACTTAAAAGTACTAAACAAACAACATGGAATGAATTCTCTGAAAGAAACACGAGAAATGTGAAAAGCAAAGGAAAATATAAAGTATCTAAGCATCTACTCGCAGTTTTCTTGCAGATCGGGCTCGGGAACCAGGTCGAGTAAGGACATCACACTATATCATTGGCACAGAAGTAAAGGTTAGTAGAAAATTAAAACAACCAATGGAGTATCAGATTTAAACCAATACATTTATTTAAAATAAACTATTTACCCTTTTACTTACCATTGGAAAATTTATAAAAACAAATTATAGAAGCAATAATATCATACAGATCATAACCTCATGCACGACCAGCAACATAGAACATATCATAAATTCACATTTATTAATAATAAACAAAATCGTAACCGTTTCTCGTTTTACCAGCCTACTAGTATCCACGGGAATCCATAGGGGTGTCTCTACTACACGTGAACCCTTTCCCTTAACAGTCTTAATTACATAGCCGAACCCATACCCCGTCCAGTATGAGTATCAAGACCTTAAACCTCAATACCCCATCCAGTATGAGGGTGAAGGGGGCCGTCCCCATACCCCGTTCGATATGAGACAACGTTCACGGTAGGGTTCCCTATGAACCCAATCCGTCCACCATCTCCCAAGATATCTAGTGAGGTTGTCATCTTATCTATTTATCATATCACACCCCTCTCCTATTTTTCCTTAGTTTCCATTACTAAATCAAACATAAATACATAAACAAGTAAACATGCATCTGACAATGCAATCATATCTTAGATCCCGAAATCAAATAGTGGTCAAGTAAGACAATAATACATGCATTTAAATCCTGAAATACATAAACAAGAAACCATCATGCTTTTAGACTGCAAGATTAATCAACAGAAATTAACAGAGAACAATGTCTGGTTCGAGCTCTATTAGCAATTCGTAATTAATTATGCATATCTATTTAATTTGTACAAAATACAGTATTATCATTTATTCAAACTTCAATTCTATTATAGGAAATAGGGTGAAGAGTCCTTACTTGATTTGACGCCAAAAAGTTGAATGACTTATTGCTCATACGGGCGGTCCCTAGGTTCCCTGAAATTTTCTTCGAGAACTAAAATGCACTCACGTTATCTACAAATGTCCTAAATAACCCAAAAATAAGACCTAGGGCCTACTCGACTAATTTCAGAAATTCGGCACGACGACTCTGCTGTGCTCCAGCGACGAAAACACCGCTTGCGGTGGCAATCCACCTTGGGTTGGCTGTTTTCGGCCATGTTCGGCTGAATTCAGCCAAACTTGCATTGGTTCCTGTGAGAAAACACACTTAGGGCCCTCGGTTGGCCCAAAAAATGTATAAAATTGAAACTCACTGGCGGTGAGGCTCTCCGAAGTGGCGGCTCCTCCGGCTCACGTTAAGCTTGGGTGTTTTGCTCCAGTCAACCTGTCGAGGAGGAACCAGTGATCACAACGGTGAAAAAATTACGCAAAATGGGAATCGGGAAGGGCCTCATCAGAGGCGGTTTGTGAAATTTCCTACTTCGGCAGCACTTTTTGGCCAATTGGCCGGTTCTTTCACTCCGATTTGGCCATTGGTGGGTTTAAAATTGAATTTCGTGCAAGAGGAAAAATTTTTACCTCGTTTGGCGGTCAAAAATTGCTCTAGTGCGGCGGCTGGTGGCGGCAGTCGACTCTTCAGCGGTTGGGCTGTCTTCTCCGGCGAGGGGCTCTAGCAGCTAGGGTTAGAGTTTGGGTGCGGATGGGGTTATATACCCATTCGCTTTTGATCTGGGTCGTCCATCCCTTTTGATCTGGATCGTCCGATCGCGATTAAATAGGGAGTGAATCTGGGCCATTCATCGCGAATCAATCTGAGTCGTCTGTGTACAATTCAATCTACGCCGTCCGTGCGCGATTCAATCTGGGTCGTTTGTGCGTGATTCAATCTGGGCCGTCCGTGTGCATTTTCAATATGGGCCGTCCGTGCACGCGCGCACACAGATCGCCCAGGCGGCTCCCCCGTGTGGCCTCCCGTGTCAGCGCCTCTGCCACCTGGCGCGTCCTAGTTGGTCGGGGCTGCTGACCAGGCATCTGACTTAGTGTAACTTTTTTAAATTGTATTTTGACCCCCAGTTTCTAATTTTTTTTTCAAAAATACCCCCAGAATCCAAATTTTCACCCCTTTTATTATTATTAGTATTATTTCATTAAATTAAATCAAAATAAAATAAACCAAATTAAATTCAATTAATAAATAATTATATATATATAAAATCAAAAAATTAAATGTTGGGTGTTACAACTCTCCCTCCCTTAAAAGAAATTTGGTCCCTCAAATTTGTCTCTTACTCTCGATCGAACAGCTGCGGATACTGGTCTCTAAAGTCTGATTCTAGCTCCCATGTAGCCTCCCTTGGTGTGTGGTTCTTCCATAGGACTTTTACAAATGATATTTTCTGGTTGCGAAGTAATCTGCCCTTTTGATCCACAATGCCGACTGGTACTTCCTTGTAGGATAAATCCTCCTGGAGTGGAAGAGGCTCGTGGGCCAGGACATGAGAGGGATCCGGGTTGTACTTGCGTAGCATGGACACATGAAACACATTGTAGACCTTAGAAAGTTCCAGAGGCAATGCTAGTCTATAGGCGGCGGTACCAATCCTGTCTAAGACTTCAAATGGTTCAATAAATCAGGGGTTCAGTTTCCCCCTCCTGCTGAACCTACTTATTCCCCTTAAAAGGAGTGACCTTGAGGAACACCCGGTCGCCTTCCTCAAATTCTAAATCTCTCCTCCGGGTGTCCGCATAACTCTTCTGCCTGCTCTGAGCCGTCTGAATGTTCTTCTTGATCTTAACTATTTTAGATGTAGTTTCCTCTACCAGCTCTTGGCCGAACAGTTTTCCATCACCCACTTCTTCCCAACAAATCGGTGATCTGCATGGGTGCCCATATAATGCCTCATATGGAGTCATGCCACTGCTTGCTTGGTAGCTGTTGTTATAGGCGAACTCTATCAGGGGTAGATGGTCATCTCAATAGCCCTCGGAGTCAAGGACACAAGATCGGAGCATATCCTCAAATGGATTGTCCTTTTTGACTGTCCATCAGTCTGAGGGTGGAATGCAGTACTGAGGGACAGCTTCATTCCCATGGCTTGCTAAAAGCTACTCCAAAATTGAGAAGTGAACTTGGGGTCCCTATCAGACACCATTGTCCCTAGGACTCCATGTAATCTGACTACTTCCCGAATATACATTCTTGCTAACTTGTCCAAGGAATCAGTCACTCTGATGGCCAAGAAGTGGGAAGACTTGGTAAGCCGGTCGATAATTACCCAGATGGCATCATGTTCAAAGCGTTCCTTAGGTAATCTTATCACGAAGTCCATGGTGATATGTTCCTACTTCCATTATGGGATCGATAATGGCTGAAGTAGCCCGCCTGGGCGCTGATGCTCTACCTTGACCTACTGACATACCAAACACTTAGAAACAAAATCTACTATACCTCTTTTCATTCCGTTCTACCAAAATCAGGGTCCCATACTTTGGTACATTTTAGTGCTTCTGGAATGCATGGCAAACTTTGAGCTATGGGCCTCTGTCATGATGTCTCTCTTTAACTCACTATCACCTGGAACACATACCCTGTCTTGGAATCGGAGCAACCCATCGGCAGAGACTCAAAATTTTGAGCTTAACTCCCTATTCTGCATATTTCTTGATGGCTACTAGGGCAAGATCGGCTGATTGAGTTTCTCTTATTCTTGGATTAACTCAAGCTGAATGGTCAGATGGCCCAAACATGTGACTCATCAAGTCCTGAAGCCGAACCTATTGTGTGGCCCCAGTCTGCCTGCATTCTGAAACCATCAAATGGGCTAATATACCTACACTTTTTCTGCTTAGTGCATCGGCTACCACGTTGCACTTACCCGGATGATACAAGATCTTACAATCATAGTCCTTAAGAAGTTCTATCCACCTTCTCTGATGCATGTTGAGATCCTTTTGAGTGAATATGTATTTCAAACTCTTGTGATCGGTATAGATCTGAAATGTCTCTCCATATAAATAATGGCGCCAAGTCTTCAAGGTGTGTATGATTGTGGCAAGCTCTAAGTCATGGGTGGGATAGTTTTTCTCATGACTCTTTAACTATATGGACCCATAGGCTATGACCTTCCCATGCTGCATTAAAACACAACCCAGGCTTAGATATGAGGCATCACGGTAAATTGTATATCCCCCCGATCCACTCGGTAAGGCCAGCACAGGTGTAGTAGTCAGCCACTTCTTTAGTTCTGAAAAACTTCTTTCACAGTCCTCATTCCACTCAAACTTAACATTCTTCTTTGTGAGCCAGGTCAGGGGGGCAGCTAGACTAGAAAATCCTTCAACAAACCTGCGGTAATAGCTCGCCATTTCTAGAAAGCTATGGATCTCTTTAATTGATGTCAATTTTTCCCAGCCGGGCACCGCTTCAACCTTTTCAGGGTTTACTGATACTCCATCCTTAGATATGATGTGTCCTAGGAAGGTGGTCTGCTCAAGCCAAAATCCTCACTTACTCAACTTTGCATACAGCTTCTTTCTTCTGAGAACCTGCAAAACCTGAGCTAGATGGTGAGCATGTTCCTCTCTACTTTTTGAATAAACCAGGATGTCATCGACGAACACGATAACAAATTGATCTAAGAATTTTCTGAAGACCCTGTTCATCAGATCCATGAAGATGGCTGGGGCGTTGGTTAGCCCAAATGGCATAACCAGGAACTCATAGTGTCCGTACCTGGTTCGAAAAGCTGTCTTGGGGATGTCTACAGTTCTGATTTTCACCTAATGGTAACCTGAACGTAGGTCTATTTTGGAGAAGACCTGCGCACCCTGCAACTGATCGAAGAGGTCATCAATCCTGGGAAGGGGATAATTATTTAACTTATTTTGACATCAGGAGTGGTTATGTGTGTTGGTGATGAGTTGGAGATGTTAATTATGGGGCTTCAGGGAGTAGGTTTGTCGCTTGTAAAGCTGCTTATGTCTGTCAGCGAAGCAGGTACGACTTGTGGGGCTGGTTGGGAGGTTCCTTTGGTGCGAAGGCGTGCGAATGGTTTGAGGCAACTAGTTTTTTGAGCGAATCTCTTGCATCTCATTGTCGGTGGTTACTGATGGTGGAGTTATGTGAGATTTATGGATGAAGTGTAATACTCTAAATAAATTTTTAATGTAGTTTAAGATTTATTTATAAATATAATTTCTTAATTTTTCAATTTTTAATTTTAATTTAGAGTAAAAAAGGAAGTAAAATTGATGGAGGATTAAATTGAAAACAATTTTGGGGAAAAGGGGTGAAAATTTGGATTCTGGGGGTAGTTTGGAAAGAAAAATAAAAAACTGGGAGTCAAAATGCAATGTAGGATGCCCGGTCAGTAGTCCCAACGAATCAGAATGACTGCGTGGCAGAGGATGCTGACACGGTGCCACGCGGGTGATCAACGTGCCCACGATCGAACGACTCAAATCTATTCTCGCGCACGTGAACGGTCTGGATGCGTTCTCTCCCCAAACGTGATCGGACGGTCTAGATTAGATCGCGATGAATGGCCCAGATTGAATCGCAATGAACAACCCAGATTAACTCCCTATTTAATTGTGATCAGACAGTTCAGATCAAACGCGATGGACGGTCCAAATCAAAAGCAGACAGATATAAATAACCCCCATCCACACCAAACCCTAACCCTAGCAGCCAGACTCCCTCGCCGGAGAAGAAGACCCAGCCACCGGGAAGGAGACCGCCGCCACCCGCCGCCATAGAGAAGCCCTTTCCGAATACCAAAAGAGGTAAAAAAATTTCTCTTTGCTTAGAATTCAATTTTAAAAACACCCATGATAAATTGGCGCAAAAGAACTGGTCGATTGGCTAAAAACGTGGGCAAAGGCCGGTGGCACCGCCGTGGGAAATTAAATAAAATGCCTCCGATGAGGCCCTTCCCTGTTCTCGTTCTACGTAATTTTTCCACCGTTGTGATCACCATTTCCTTCTCTACAGGTTGATTGGAGTAAAACACCCAACTGCAACGTGAGCTGGAGGAGCCGCCGCACCGGAGAGCCCCGCCGCCAGTGAGTTCAATTTTTGTATTTTTTTGGGCCAATTGAGGCTCCTTAACATGTTTTCTCATAGGATTGATGCGGAATTGGCTGAATTTTGCCAAAAACAACTTACCTGAGGCAGACCGCCGCCGTGCCAGAATTACAAAATTTGCCAAATGGGCCCTGAGACTAATTTAGAGTTTGTTAGGGACATTTATAGGTACTTATAGCATGTTTTGATTCCCGAAGAAAAATTCAAGGAACCCAAAGACCGTCAGCAAGCGCTTTAAATAGTTTAGCCTTTCGGACATCAAATTGAGTAAGAATCCCTCACCCTATCATCTGTTATAGAATTGAAGGTTAATTTTAAATAATATAGTATTTCGTGAAGCTTATAAAATATATATAATTAATTACGGGTTACTAATGGAGCCAGAGGCTGAAACTATTCTCTGTTGATTTCTGTCGATTAATTTTATAGTTTGAATGCATAATAATATCTAATTTATCGATTTTATGGTTTGAATGCATGTATTGCTACCTTACGTGACTACCGTTAAATAAGAAAACTGAGATATGATTGCATTCCCTTATGCATGTTGTTTGTTTATGTGATTACGGTTGATTTGGAAAATGGAGACTAAAGGAAAATGGAAAAATTGTGTGATTAAGTGAATGGATAAAATGGTAGCCTTACTGGATATCTTGGGAGATGGTGGACGGACCGGGTACAATAGAGAACCCTATCGTGAATGTTGTCTCACACCGGATGGGGTATCGAGACTTGGTAATTTAGCGCTCATACCAGACAGGGTATGGGGACGGCCCGTTTCACCCCCAAACCGGACGGGGTATTGAGGTTTAGTGGTTTGGCGCTCATACCGGATGGGGTATAGGGACAGCCCTTAAATTGGGAATGTTGAAGGGAAGGGTTCATTCGTAGCGGGGACATCCGTATGAACCCCCATGGATACCAGTAGGCCAATAAAAGGAAAGGTTGTTGTTTGATTTATTGAATATGGATTTATAATGTGTGCCTATTACCAATTGCATATGAAATCATGGTAAGTGCTATGTTATTGTCTCTATAGGTTACTTTTATAAATCTCGCTACGGTAAGTGGATAATAAATAGTTTTATTATTAATAAATGTATTTGTTTAATTAAGTGCTCGATTAGTTGTTTTGATTTTCTACCAACCTTCATTTTTGTGTCAGTGATATAGTGTGATATTCTTACTGGGCTAGTGTAGCTCATCCCTTATTTAACCATTTCAGATCAGAGGACCAGGATCCAAAGCCCGATCCGCAAGAGGGTTGCGAATAGAATGCTTCTTTTTTTTATTTTCTATTCATTTCCTTAGTTCTTTATATTTATTTCAAAAAGGTGAATTCTGGAATACTAATTGGTACTTTAAGTTATTGTGCAAGGAAAGTAAACTTTGAACATTTATTTCGATTCTGCACTTTAATTATCATTTATTTCCTTTGAATATTTCCAGGGTCGTTACAGTTGGTATCAGAGCCACGTTCCTCGGACCCATTCCTTACACAAAACCCTTAGGAAACACCAAACAATGAATTGTCACTCAACATTTCCTTGTGAAATGCAGGTACAGATAGATGAGGAGAGGAAGACCCCCACTAAACCAAGCAGCCTGGGAGGGTTCGCTTATAGAGGATGTTGACAGGTTATTTGAGATGGTGGAAAGATTTATTGCAGCCCAAGAAACCCAGGAGGAAAGGAGGGAGCTACCTGACACTCCCACGTTGCCACAAGTTGAGCTATCCCTTCAGTGGGAGGATCCCGAGCCACCCCGATATGACCTTGCTCCTCCATAGTACAACCTGGTACCATCACAGTATGATCCGGTGCCCCAGCCATCGCGTCACCCGGCACCACCACAGTACAATCTAGTTCCTCCACCGTATCATCAAGTACCACTACAAGGCCATTTAGTCCATCCTCAACCCAGCCCAGTCCCTCATCCACAAGACCCAGCTCCTCTCATGATGGATCTAGGCTACATAGAAAGGTATAAAAGGCTAAATCCTTCTACTTTTGCAGGGGGATCCTCCTTTGAAGAGGTTGAGTTCTGGTTATCTAAGATAGAGAAGGCCTTTAAGACCCACGGGGTGATCCCCAAATAGAAGGTCATCCTTGCTACCTACATGCTAATGGGAGAAGCAGACTACTGGTGGTAACTCAAGCAGGCCACCCGGCCCTTTCCAGTCACTTGGGAATAGTTCTTGATGGCCTTTCATGGAGAGTACCTCCTAGAGCATCTCCAACATCTTAAGGAAATGGATTTTGCATACTTGGTCCAGGGGGACATGACTATATTAGAATATGCTCGTAAGTTTCTGAAATTGGGTTGATATTCTCCTGAGAGCATAATGGACGAAGGTAGGAAGGCTAGAAGGTTCGAGTGGGGTCTCCGTCCTGAGATCAGACAGCAGTTGTTTGTGCTCGAACTTAATACTTATTCGGTTGTTCTGGCTAAGGTACAATTAGCGGAGAGGAGCCTTCGCACCTTCCCTCAAGCAGCAGGGAACCTTAGGTCCTCCGCTTCACACCGCAGACCAGCACCTACTGCACCTGTTCAACAAAATAAGAGACCCAGATCGATGACTCAGGCTCCCCCCTCAAGTTCCAGCAGCAGGACGTGGTAAGATCTGTCAGCATTGTGGCAAGGATCATGGGGATCGACCCTGCTATCGCCTCAACAACACCTACCGAATATGTGGTAGCGCCCAACATTACGCAAGGGAGTGTCCGAGCAACCAGAACTAGGCCAGACCTCGTATCCAAGGCAGGGCTTACAATCTCACTCAGCAGTATGCATAAGCCAACCTGGAAGTGGTACATGGTATGCACACTATACGTAACCATCTTGCTCATGTCTTGATTGATACTGGTGCATCGCATTCATTTGTTTGACATGTTTTTGCATCAAAATTAAATATATCATCTGAAAAACTTGATTTTGTGTTATTTGTGTCTACTCTTGGGAGCAGGACACTACTGGGGGAGGTTGTATACAGGGCTTGTGTCATAGATATAGTAGATAAAAAATTGAGCATAGACCTAATAGAAATTGGTACAGGGGATTTTGATGTAATTTTAGGAATAAACTAGCTAGCGGCTTATCACGCCACTGTAGATTATTTTAATAAGAAGGTTGTATTCAACCCTCCTAATGAGGTGTCATTTACAAATCAATGAAATCGTTTAACATTTGTTTCCCTCATGGAAAATTTTCTTATTATCAAGTACTTTAACCTAGCTGTTTTCTCTAACTAAGTAAACCTAAGAAAGAAATTTGTATTCAAGAGATTTCGGTAGTCCAAGACTTTTCCTATGTATTTTCGGATGAATTACCCAGACTGTCAGTGGATCAGGAAGTCAAATTCACCATAGACATTCAGCTAGACACCTAGTCTATTTCGATGGCTCTTTACCGCATGAGCCGCGTTGAGATGGAGGAATTGGGGAAACAGATCACAAAATTGTAGGACAGTGGATTCATCCAACATAGCGTGTCCCCTTGGGGTGCCGAAGTCACATTTACAAGAAAGAGAGATGGGACGTTGAGGTTATGTATTGATTACAGAGGTCTGAACAGGGTCACAATCAAGAACAAGTATCCCTTCCCCAAGATCGATGATCTCTTTGATCAATTGCAGGGTGTCGAGGTCTTCTCCAAGATAGACTTGCATTCAAGTTACCATCAGGTAAAAATCGGGGCAAAAAACATTCCCAAAATAGCCTTCGAACTAGGTACGGATACTATGAGTTCTAGGTCATGCCATTTGGACTAACTAACACCCCAGTCATCTTTATTGACTTGATGAACAGAGTTTTCAAACAATTCCTAGATCAGTTTGTTATTCTGTTCAGCGATATCTTGGTCTATTCAAAGAGCAGAGAGGAACACGCTCACTATCTAACTCAGGTTTTGCAGGTTCTCAGGGAGAAGAAGCTATATGCAAAATTAAATAAGTGTGGGTTCTAGCTTGAGCAGACTACCTTCCTATGACACATCATATCAAAGGATGGAGTGTCAATAAACCTTGAAAAAGTTGAAGCAATGCTCAGATGGGAAAACTTGACCTTGGTTAAGGAGATCTGTAGCTTTCTTGGGATGGTAGAGTATTACCGCAAGTTTGTAGAAAGGTTTTCTAGTCTACCTACTCCTCTGACTCGGTTCATAAAGAAGAATGTCAAGTTTAAGTGGGATGAGGACTGTGAAAGAAGTTTTTCAGAACCAAAGAAGAGATTGACTACTGCACCTGTGTTGGCCTTGCCGAGCGGATCGGGTGGATATGCAATTTATAGTGATGCCTCCTACTTAGGTTTGGGTTGTCTTTTGATGCAGCATGGGAAGGTTATAGCGTATGGGTCCTGGTAATTGAAGAATCAATGGAAAAACTATCCCATCCATGACTTAGAGCTTGTCGCAATCATCCACGCCTTGAAGACTTGGCACAATTATTTGTATAGGGAGACCTTTTAGATCTATATTGATCACAAGAGTTTGAAACACATATTCACTAAAAAGGATCTCAACTTGCATCAGAGAAGGTGGATAGAACTTCTCAAGGACTATGATTGCGACATCTTGTATCACCCGGGTAAAGGTAACGTGCTAGCTGATGCACTCAGTAGGAAAAGTGCAGGTACATTAGCCCATTTGATGATTTTAGAATATAGGTAGATAGGGGCTGCACAACAGGTACAGCTTTAGGACCTAAAGAGAGTCACCTGTTTGGGCCACCTGACTGTTCAGCCTAAGTTAATCAAGAGAATAAGGGAAGCTCAGCCCACTGATCCCACCCTAGCAGCCTTCAAAAAAGATGCAGAAGAGAGAGTTAACTAAGAATTTTGAGTCTCTGCCGATGGGTTGTTCAGATTCCAGGACAGAGTGTGTGTTCTAGGTGACAGTGAGTTAAAAAGGGATATTACGACAGAGGCCCATAGCTCAAAGTTTGCCATGCGCCTCGAAAACACTAAGATGTACCAAAGTATGCGACCTCAATTTTAGTATAACGAGATGAAAAGAGATATAGCTGACTTTGTTTCTAAGTGTTTGGTATGTCAGTAGGTCAAAGCAAAGCAACAACGCCCAAGTGGGCTACTTCAGCCATTACCAATTTCAGAGTGGAAGTGGGAACATATCACCATGGACTTCGTGACAGGATTACCTAAGGCACGCTCAGGACATGATGCCATCTAGGTAATTGTTGACCGACTTACCAAGTCCTCCCACTTCTTGGCCATCAGGATGACTGATCCCGTGGATAAGTTGGCAAGAATATATATATAGAAAATAGTCAGATTACATGGAGTGCCAGTTACAGTAGTGTCTGACAGAGATCTCAGGTTCACTTCTCAGTTTTGGTCTAGCCTTCAGCAAGCCATGGGGACAAAACTGTCCCTTAGTACTGCATTCCACCCTCAAACCGATGGGCAATCAGAAAGGACAATCCGCATACTTGAGAATATGCTCCAAGCTTGTGTTCTTAACTTCAGGGGCCATTGGGATGACCATCTACCCTTGATAGAATTTGCTTACAACAACGGCTACCAAGCAAGTGTTGGCATGGCTCCGTGTGAGGCGTTGTATGGCCGCCCTACAAATCGTTGATATGTTGGGAAGAAGTGGGTGATAGAAAACTATTCGGCCCAAATCTTGTAAAGGAGACTACAGCCAAAATAGCAAAGATCAGGAAGAATATTCAGACGGCTTATAGTAGGTAGAAGAGTTATGCAGACACCCAAATGAGAGACTTGGAATTTCAGAAAGGTGATCGAGTGTTCTTTAAAGTCACTCCTTTCAAGGGAATCAGTAGGTTTGGCAAGAGGGGGAAATTGAATCCCCGATTTATTAGACCATTTAAAATCTTAGACAGAATTGGTATTGCCGCCTACATACCGGTATTTCCTTCAGAACTTTCCAGGGTCCATAATGTGTTTCATGTGTCCATGTTACGTAACTACAACTCAGACCCCTCTCACATCTTGGCCCATGAGCCTCTTTCACTCCAGGAGGATCTATCCTACGAAGAAGTACCACTTGACATTGTGGACCGAATGAGCAGATTACTCTGCAACCAAGAAATTTCCTTTATTAAGGTCCTATGGCAGAATCACACACCGAGGGAGGCCACATGGGAGCTAGAATCAGACTTCAGAGCTAAATATCTCATCTATTTGATTGAGAGTCAGAGAGACAACTTTGAGGGACAAAATTTCTTTTAACGGGGGACAGTTGTAATACTCTAAATAAATTTTTAATGTAATTTAAGATTTATTTATAAATATAATTTCTTAATTTTTCAATTTCTAATTTTAATTTAGAGTAAAAAAGGAAGTAAAATTGATGGAGGATTAAATTAAAAATAATTTTGGGGGAAGAGGTGAAAATTTTGGTTTTGGGGGTATTTTTGAAAGAAAAATCAGAAACTAGGGGTCAAAATATAATTTAGAGAAGTTTTACCACGTAGGATGCCCGGTCAGCAGCCTCGGCGAACCAGAACGTGCTGCGTGGCAGCGGACGCTGATGCAGTGCCACGCGGGAGGCCACGCAGGCGATCCGCATGCCTGCAATCGAACGGCTCAGATTCGTTCCCGCGCGCACGAATGGTCCGGATGTGTTCCCTCCCCGAACGAGATCGAACGATCAGATTTGAATGTGATCGAACGACCCATATTAGATCGCGATGAACGGCCCAGATTGGATTACGATGATAGCCAATTCACTCCCTATTTATTCGTGATCGACGGTTTAGATAAAACATGATGGACGATCTAGATTAAAAGTGGACGGATATAAATAACCCCCATCCATACCGAACCCTAACCCTAGCCGCCAGATCCCCTCGCCGAATAAGAAGACCCAGCCGTCGGGAAAGAGATCGTCGCCAACCGCCGCAACACCGGAGCCCTTTCGGAGTGCCAAAAGAGGTAAAAAATTTTTCTTTTGCTCAGAATTCAATTTTAAACACACCCATGGCCAAATCAGAGCAAAAGGACCAGCCGATTGGCTGAAAAATATGGGAAAAGCCCAACGACACTGCCGCAGGGAATTCCACAAAATGCCTCCGATGAGGCCCTTTTCGGTTCCCATTATGCGTAATTTTTCCACTGTTGTGATCATTGTTTCCTTCTCTATAGGTTGACTAGAGCAAAACACCTAACTGCAACGTGAGTTGGAGGAGCCACTGCACCGTAAAGCTCCACCACCGATGAATTTTGATTTTTTGTAATTTTTTTGGCCAACCGAGGCCCTTAATATGTTTTTTCATAGGGATTGATACAAAATCGGTTGAATTTGGCCAAAAATGGTAAACGATAACCGACTTGAGGTGGACCGCCATCGCTGAGCATGGCGGAGCCGCCGTGCCAAAATTTTAAAATTTTCCAACTGAGGCTGATTTAGGGTTTGTTTGGGACATTTGTTGGTACTTATAGCATGTTTTGATTTTCGAAAAAAATTCAGGGAACCCGGAGACCGCCAGCAGGCGCAGTTAATAGTTTAGCCTTTCGGGTATCAAATTGAGTAAGAATCCCTCACGTTATCCTCTGTTATGGAATTGAAGTTTAATTTTAAATAATATAGTATTTCGTGAAACTTAAAAAATATCTATAATTAATTACGGGTTACTAATAGAGCCAGAACCGAAAACTATTCTGTATTGATTTCTATCGATTTATTTTACAGTTTGAACGCATAATAATATCTGATTTATCGATTTTATAGTTTGAATGCATGTATTGATGCCTTATGTGACTATTGTTAAATTGGAAAACCGAGATTTGATTGCATTCCCTGATGCATGTTTGTTTGTTTATGTGATTACGATTGATTTGGAAAATGGAGACTAAAAGAAAATGGAAAAATTATGTGATTAAGTGAATGGATGAAACGACAGCCTTACTGGATATCCTAGGAGATGGTGGACGGACCGAGTACAATAGGGAACCCTACCGTGATGTTGTCTCATACCGAATGGGGTATCAAGACTTGATAATTTGACGCTCATACCGGACGGGGTATGGGGATTGCCTGTTTCACCCTCATGCCGAACGGGGTATTAAGGTTTAGTGGCTTGTCGCTCATACCGGATGGGGTATGGGGACGACCCTTAAATTGAAAATGTTGAAGGGAAGGGTTCATGCGTAGCGGAGACATCCCTATAAACCCCATGGATACCAGTAGGCCGATAAAAGGAAAGATTGTTATTTGATTTATTGAATATGGATTTATAATGTGTGCCTGTTATCAATTGCATATGAAATCATGATAAGTGCTATGTTATTATATCTATAGGTTGTTTTTATAAATTTCACTATAGTAAGTGGATGGTAAATGGTTTTATTATTAATAAATGTATTTATTTAATTAAGCACTCCATTAGTTATTTTAATTTTCTACCAACCTTCATTTCTGTGTTGGTGATATAGTGTGATATTCTTACTGGGTTAGTGTAGCTCATCCCTTATTTAACCATTTTAGATCAAGAGGACCAGGATCAAGAGCCTGATCCGCAAGAGGGTCGCGAGTAGAATGCTAGTCTTTTTTATTTTCTATGTATTTCCTTAGTTCTTTGTATTTATTTCAAACAGGTGAATTCCGGAACACTAATTGGTACTTTAACTTATTGTGTAAGGAACGTAAACCTTGAACATTTATTTCACTTCCGCACTTTAATTATCATTTATTTTCTTTGAATATTTTTGGGGTTGTCACATGAAGAGTTGGAAGGGGAAGATTGGAGGTTGAGAGGGCAAGAGATATGAGAGGTTAAGGTTTGATATCGGGGGTGAGTGTTTGAAATTCAAAGTGGGCCCTAAGTGGCGATAGCTTAGGGAAAGGGAAGTTTAAGTTTTACTAATGGTTTTTTTTTATATTTTTTTAAAGTAAGGCTTGTGTATCTTTCGCTGGTTGAGTGTAAGCCTAGGGCAAGGATTAGGGATGGTTTAGTCTATGACATCCCAAATGCTATTGAAGGCATGAGGGTGTCAGATACAGAAACATATTATGAGTGCATAATAAAGATTATATGCAGCAGAGCAAATTATTACAAATCCCTTACAAAATATGAGTTCCAATTACACATATATATATAACACTAAGGCCAGAAGTGGAAACAAAAACCAAAATATCAAAATACAAAAAGGGCCACTTCTATTATTATGCTATTGAACTCATCAGAGTGTGGGAACAATCATGCACTCAAGGTTTATTGATCGATGGGATCCTCATAGACTTCAAGGGAGGTTAGTGGATAGTTCCTCACTATCTTCCTCATCTGGGGGGCATGGAAACAGTGAGTTTCATATGCTCAGTAAGAAAAATAATATTTAAATAATATCGTAAGATTTAAAAGGTGAATAATTATATCATAAATACTTACCATTAGGTCATCTCAGAGTCCTATCTTGCATTATGAAAAAAATTTATTTATTAAGACAATGTTATAGTCACCATAATAAAAATCAAACATCATACTTGATAATAGAGAAAATCAAATTAATCATGAAATGCTTAGATTTTTGTGTCATGCTTCGCAAAGTCGTTTCGACTTCCATATTTGGGGGCAGATACCGATCTGACTACCCATGTGGAATAACTAGATTAGATATAGATAACGTTAATTTACTCAGGCACATTTCAGGCTTAGTAAACCATGGTACGTCTATGACCACAGCCGTATCGACCATAGTGGTCCTATTAGATATTCTATAGCCATGATAGTACTTAGTCAAAGGTGACCCTTGATAGATATTCGTATCACCGCTCTCGTTAGAGGGTACGCCGTCATCCATAGGGAGCAGTCTTCTCACGTTTTTTTCAAACCATATGGGGGAGTGGGAAACAGATACCTCTTAGAGATAAAAAGCCTAACGAGACACTTGATGCATTATGCATGACAATACAGATACATACACACTTCGGACCATTCAGGTTTCGTTCCACTTTTTTTTTTTTTTTTCTAAATAACATCATCGATTTCATTTTATTTTATTTACATGCAAATAATCAAGTGCCTATAAATCATATAGCGTGCTTGAAATCAAGACCAATTCACTTTATTAGAACGACTAAACATAGAATATGCAAACTACACAAAATAACATATTCATTTTTTTAATTTTTCTACAAATACACCTTAAGACAATTAAAGAAATACTCAATTCCTGACTAGAACCTCGAAATTTTTCTACACCGTTCTTCTTCTCCTCTCCTTCTTATCTCTTTAGCTCACTCACTCTCTCTAAACCTTTTGAAGGTGGAAGAATGAAATGGAAGTGAAGAGAAAATGGGAGGAAGGTTACTTATTTATAGAAAATAAGGACCATCGGATTTGCACCAAGTGGCAAAATCTGATAAAAAGAGAGAGTGTTGAATGACAAATGATGATTTGATGTGGCACAAAAAATGGAGGAAATTTTTTTCCTCTACTGGCAGTGACACACCCCAAACAGAAGAACACCACCCAAGGAGGGTAATGGTACTACCCGAGGTGGCAGTGTGCCCCACCCGGTAGGCGCGCACTGCAGGCCTAGCCTGTAAACATTGAGCTACCCTGCCATGTGTAGGAGCTAGCCTGCATGTGCAGAGATCACATAACGCACTGGGGCACCACGCGTAGGCCTATTGTGCTCAGGCCCCAGGCGTAGAGGCCTATCTGCGCAGGCTTGCTGTGTGGATGGCGCATGCACAATGTAAAATGCCTGACCGTATCCGTGTGCAATGTGATGCGCGTGGATGGGCCTGCTTGTGCATGACAAGACGTGCGTGCAGGAATTACCCCACACCTCACACAGATGGGACGTGCGCATTATTCGCACGTCCTGCGCCTGGTCGCACGTGCAAAGCGAGCAGTGCCCACGTTAGCTTCCCTCTCCCGTGGGTGTTTTCCTACAGGATTTTCTCTCCTTTTTCCATTTCCCCCTAAAAATTAATTATTTTAAAAAATAACATTAATAATAATAAATCAAAATAAATAAAATAATGATAAATTAAATAATAACATATAAAAATTAAAATTAAATAAAATCAAATAACGAAAGTTGCATAAGATTGAAATTAAAAATTACGACATAAGACTACGAAATAAAATTAAATGATTTTAGGTGGCCTTAAGGCCCGAATAAATAGGGGTCCTCCAAATACAATTTAGTTCGGTGGTGAGTAGTGTGTTACAGTAACCCATCATCTGACACTCTTAGCTATGGCTTCAAACCTTACTCTTTGTCCTTCCTAGTGGCCAACAATGGAGAGTTAGTCAACTGGGCTTCTCTAATCTGTTGAAGTATTGCATGTTAGATCTTTAAACTTGCCAAATAAACACCTTCAACTTAATCATGAAGTTGAATTTCCCGCACAGCCTATAACGACTTCCACTCAGAAACCATCATGCAAGCAAGTGTTCTTGTATTCTTTCTGCTAAATGCATCAGTTACTACATTACTCTTGCCTGGATAATACAAAATCTTACAGTCATAATATTTTAGTAGTTCCATCCATCACCTCTGGCGCATGTTGAGATCCTTCTGAGTAAAAATATATTTTAGACTTTTATGGTCAGTATAGATCTCGAATGTCTTACAATATAAATAATGACGCTAGAGTTTCAAGGCGTAAACAATCGTAACAAGCTCCAAGTCATGAATGGGTTAATTTTGTTCATGTACCTTTAGTTGTCTTGACCCATAAATTATGACTCATCCATGCTGCATCAGTACACATCCCAATTCCTGATAGGAAGTATCACTATATATTGTATATCCACCAACTCCATTCAATATAGCCAATACAGGCATAGTGGTCAACCGTGTCTTGATCATTCTCTCATATGCTTTATCTCATTTAAATTTGACATCCTTCTTTGTAAGCTGAGTAAGAGGAGCTATAATCTTAGAGAATCCATTCACAAATCTACAGTAATACCCAGCTAATCCTAAAAATCCTCTAATATCGTTGACTGTAATAGGTTATTCTCAATTTAACATGGTCTCAATTTTGTGGGGATCCATTAACACAGCATGTTTTGATATTACGTGTCCCAGAAAGGCAACTTAATCAAGTCAAAAACCACACTAACTTAACTTTGCATTCAACTTCTTTTCTCTGAGAACCTACAAAACTTGTGCCAGATGTGAAACATGTTCCTCCTTGCTTTTAGACTAGACGAAGATGTCATCAATTAAGAATATGGCAAATTTATCCAAAAATGGTCTGCAAAGCCTATTCATCAAGTCCATGAAAATTGCAGGGATATTCGTTAACCCAAACAGCATGACAAGAAATTCATAATGCCTGTACCTAGTCCAAAAAGCTATTTTGGGAATGTCTGTAGCTTTTATCTTTATCAGTTGATACCTCAAACATAGGTCAAACTTAGAAAAGACTGGTCCATCTTGTAATTGGTCAAAGAGATCATCAATTCTAGGGACATGAGACATATTCTTGACTGTAACTCGATTTAGCTTCTTATAATCTATGTACAATCTCAATGTCCCGTCATTTTTCTTTGCAAATGTGACTGGAGAACCCTAAAGAGACATAATATATTGGATGAAACCCTTATCCCAAAGTTCTTGAACCTGCTTCCCCAACTCCTTCATTGCAATTCATCTCATCCTGTATGGGGACAATGAAATCGGTTGAGTACCTGGCTAAAGATGTTTAACGTTTTTTATGTACACATAAAAAAATTGTGTGGTAAAGTTGAATTATTCTTTTGATTTTGTCACAATAGTTTATTAAACAATTGAATATTTTTCCTAATATTCAAAAGTCTAGGCTTCATGAAAAATGTGATCATTAATTTTTTTTTTGTTAAGTATGAATACTTGATCAGCATGCTAAATTTTTCATTTCATCCCTAAATTCTTATTGTTTCTTTTTATAAATTGCATGGTTTTTGTTAATTAATGAGATACATTCGTTTGTTTCTTTTGAAAAATTTATTATATTTTACAATAATGTGATTAGTTATTTTGATGTAATATTTTAGTTTGAAAAATATATATACCAATATATAAAAATTGGCTAAAATATAATATCATAAACATGATCTAATGGTTATTGAAAATCGTAAAATACCATTCAATATCCTACATCATGTAATATAAAAATATAAGTCGATAATGAAAGTATTTTAAACTATAAACTAAAGGTTTACATGGTCATAATATTTAGCACCTTATGAGCCTTTAAATTGATTGCATACTCATACAAACTTTACTTTGTAACATTAACTTAACTTATTACTAATCTTGTAAATTTAAATAATGTGATAGATTTGTAAGTTTTTTGAGTTAGTTTTAACTTATTACTGATCTTGTATGAAATTGTAAGAGATAACTATACATAAAAAAAATTATTCCATCACATGGTCTATTAGAGCTTAAAAATTAAAAAATCATCCTCCTTGGAAGCATTTCTATTCAAGTAATCAATTTGTTCTCTCTTCCTTTTAGCTCACACTCAACATTTTTTTCCCTCACATTATGTTGTCTCTTCATTTTTACCTCAATTTTTAGCTTTAAAACTAATTTTTAATCTCAATGTTTTCCTCACATTATGTATAAATGAATGTATAAATATATATATACATATAAAAGATGGAATTGTCAATTAATATTAAGTAGGTGGGATTGGTGGCATAGAGATGCAATTAGCAATTCAATATGTACTATTCTAAAATATCAAGTCTTGTGATAAAATAAACTACTATTAAGATACTGATTACTTTTATAACTTTGTGACTTAGTTTACTTGTTTGAGAGTCTATCATTTGTCAAACGAGTTTTATAGGTATAAGGAATATGTACAAGATCTCCTATTTATATAGAAGTAAAAAATCATTCAATTTTTTACTTGTTCCACGACTTTTATGGGCAGAAAGAATAAGTACAAGATCTCTTATTTGTATAGAAGTACAAAATCAAATATTAAAGCTTGTTATAAACCTAAACAACATATCAAGGCTCATTAGTGGAAAACAGCAATTCCATCAGGACAAATTCATTACTTGCACAAGGTTTAAAAAGGACTAACTCTTCTGCCTCTGCACTACTAGGGATTTTAGGCTCTACCATAATACATTGACTAATAAAAGGTGGAGGTGCAAATCCACTACATGTTATATTGAGTAATGTGCATGTATGTGTTCCTAAAAGTTAAACTGTGATCCTAATGAAGAAAGGGTAAGTTACAAAACTTGCACAGGGTGTACAAGAGATCCAAGATGCATAATCAACCTCTTGTGTCTGCTTTGGTTGTTATAAGTGTCACTTTAGAGACTGTCAGTGCCGCACCTGCATTTATTATATACAAAATGCACAGCTCTAATCTCCTCATCATCACTCTAGCTTAATGATTATGCCAATTGGAAGTTTCATCTTTCAAACTTTATGTCGACTATGCGAAAAATCCAGATTACATGATCTTGTTTTTTGATTAATGGCTTGAGCTTAATCACCACTTTTAATGGAAATTTGGATGCACATGCCATCTTCCATCATGTTTTACAAAAATCCCTACAATGTTGGTGTCAACATCTACAGAGACTTTAGGTGTGGAGGTGGTGGACGACAAGGCTCTCTAACTAGCCATTGTTTGTTCAGGTTTTGTTGTGGCCATGCATTTGAAGTTCTTATGAAAAGTGCTTGTTGTATGATGGGTGGTAATTAGATTTAAAAATTTGTGTTTGAAATTTGGGTTTTGGAAAAGAGAAAGAAAACTCTTTGAAATTAATGAGAGAACTAAAGGATAATAGAGGATATATATATATGTATATTCTTTTTCTATATAAAAAATTCTCTAACAATAATACAACATATTATTTACATAAGCATATTTATATTTTTAAAATATTTGCATATAAAGTATATTTAAAATAAGTGTTAAGTTCATCAAAATCCTTACAAGATATCAAGATTCTAATTGGATAGAATTTGTAATAAGTAACTGGACTTTTTTGTCTAAAAATGCATTTTTTTATGAGAAACAATTGGATATTTTTCCTAATATTCAAAAGTCTTGGCTTCATGAAAAAAATGATCATTAAATTTTTTTTTCTAAGTATGAATGCTTGATCAACATGTTAATTTTTTTATTTCATCCTTAAATTCTCTTTGTTTGTTTTCATTGATTGCGTGATTTTTATTAATTAATGTGATGCATTTGTTTGTTTCTTTTGAAAAATTTAGTTTACACTATAATAATGTGAATAGTTATTTTCATACAATATTTTAGTTTAAATCATATATTTATATATGAATATATAAAAATAAGGCAAAATTTAATGTCAAAAATATGATTTAATTGTTAATTAAAATTCTAAAATACCTTTAAATATCCTACAAAGTGTAATATAAAAAATCTAAGTCGAAAATGATAACATTTTAAACTGTAAACTAAAAGTTTATTTGGTCACAATATTTAGCATCTTTTGAGCCTTTTAAATGATTGTATACAAACTTTATTTTGTACTATTAACTTATTATTGATCTTGTAAGTTTAATTAATATGATATATTTATAAGTTTTTTGAGTTAGTTTTAACTTATTGCTGACCTCGTATTAAATTTTGAAAGATAATTATACACTAAAAAAATTATTCTACCACATAGTTTATTAGAGCTTAAAAATGAAAAATTCAAGTAATCAATTTGTTCTCTCTTCCTCTTAGCTCACAGTCCACTTTTGTTTTCCTCACATTATCTTGTCTCTTTATTTTCACCACAAGTTTTAGGCTTAAAACTAATTTTTAGCATCAAAATTTTCCTTACTTTATGTATAAATGGATGTACATAAAAATATATATCTAAAAGATGGAATTATCAATTAATATTAAGTAGCAGGGATTGGTGGCAAAAAAATGAAATTAGCAATTGAATGTGTACTATTATAAAACATCAAGTCTCGTTATAAGACAAACTACTATTAAGATGCTAATTACTTTTATAATTTTGTTACTTAGTTTACTTGTTTCAGTATCTGTTATTTGTCACACAACTTTTATAGGTAGAAGGAATACGTACAAGATCTCCTATTTATATAAAAGCAAAAAATCATTCAAATTTTCATTTGTTCCATGACTTTTATGGGAAGAAGGAATACCTACAAGATCTTTTATTTATATAGAAGTACAAAATCAAATACTATAAGCTTGTTGTAAACCTAAACAACAGATCAAGACTCATTAGTGGAAAGTGGCAGTTCCATCGGGGCGAGTTCATTACCTACATAAGGTGTAAATAGGACCGATACTTTCGCCTCCACACTACTAGGGATTACAGGCTCTGCCATGATGCTTTAGCTAATAAATGGTCGAGGTGCCCCGATTGGCCTTATAAAAGATAAATCTTTATCATTTTTTTGGTTGTATATGTATATATTCATGTACAAATCCACTACATGTTATGCTAAGTAATGTGTATATATGTGTTTCTAAAAGATAAATTATGAAGTTGATGAAGAAAGGGCAAGTCACAAAATTTACAAAGGGTGTACAAGAGATCTAAAATGCAGAATGCACCTCTTGTGTGTATTTTGATTTCTACAAGTGTCACTTTACGGGCTGTGAGTGCTATTGGAACATTTTTTTTTTCAATTTTTAGAATATGAACATTATGGGAATTCAGAATTCTAGATGAAGATGGTGAGTTCTATTGGAACAATGAAGCTCAAAATGAAACTTTAATTAAGGAAATTGAGATAGAGAGAAATAGTTTTGAATATTTTATATTAATTATTTTTTAATTTTGTAATCTTTGTCTTTAGAATACCAATTAAATGATAATGGTTAACCAAATCTACCCCTTTTACATTTCTTTACCATACTGTGCATACATATGTATGTACAATTATTACCTTAATAATTGATTAAAATTAGATAATTAAGTATTGAGTGCTTCAGAATATAAATAAATTGTTCGATCATAG
The DNA here is from genome assembly GCF_054855325.1 of Carica papaya. NCBI lineage: Eukaryota > Viridiplantae > Streptophyta > Magnoliopsida > Brassicales > Caricaceae > Carica > Carica papaya. The sequence goes on from NC_142317.1 coordinate 20,419,300, forward strand.
ACGTATAACACCATAAAGTTTTGTTAAAAATTATAGAAATAAAACTTAGAGGATCCCAATCACTTAATAATTTTTTATTTCAAATTAGTTATTTAAGAATAAAAAATACGTAATAAAAATAAGCTAATTTTTTAAATTTAAAGCTGTAGATGTTTCATTTTTTTTATGTACACATATGGGTTATATAAAAAAAGTGTGTTGTAAAGTTGAATTTTTTTATTTTGTTATAATACTATTATATAAGAGAACTTAATCAAAATTCTTAAAAGATATCAAAATTCTGATTTGGTAGAAATTTGTGATATGCAATTGGATTTTGTTTTTGTCTTCAAACGCATTTCTTATTTTATTAGAAACAATAGCTTATTAAACAATTGGATATTGTTTCAAATATTTAAAATTCTTTGCTTCATGAAAAATGTGATCATTAATTTTTTCTTTGTTAACTATGAATTCTTGATCAACATGCTAAATTATTTATTTCATCCCTAAATTCTCATTGTTTTTTCATAGATTGTGTTGTTTTTATTAGTTAATGTGGTATATTTGTTTGTTCTCTCTTCCTCTTAGTTCACAATCAATATTATTTTCTCACATTTTGTTGTCTTTCATTTTCATCTCACTTTTTAGACTTAAAACTAAATTTTAGCCTCAATATTTTCCTCACATTATGTATCAATGGATGTATATAAATATATATACATAAAAGATGAAATTATGAATTAATATTAAGTAACTGAGATTGGTGGCATAGAGCTGCAATTATCAATTTAATGTGTATTATTCCAAAATGTTCAGTCTTGTGACAAAATAAACTACTATTAAGATACTAATTACTTTTATAACTTTGTGACTTAGTTAATTTGTTTGAGTATCTGTCATTTTTCACACGACTTTTATAGGTACAAGAAATATGTAAAAGATCTCCTATATGTATAGAAGTAAAAAATCATTCAATTTTTCATTTGTCCTCATGAGAAGAAGGAATACCTACAAGATCTCCTATTTATATAGAAGTACAAATCAAATACTACAAGCTTTCTATAAACCTAAACAACATATCAAGGCTCATTGGTGGAAAGAAGCAGTTCCATTAGGGTGACTTCTTTACCTGCACAAGGTGTAAAAAGGACCAATGATTCTGCCTCTGAACTACTGGGGATTATAAGCTCTACCTGCTTTACTTCATAAAAAGTGGAGGTGCCTCAACTAGCATTATGAAAGGTAAATCTTTATCATTATTTTAGTTTAATATGTATATACTAATGTGTAAATCTACTACATGTTATACAGAGTAATGTGTATATATGCATTTCTAAAAGATAAACTATGATGCTGATTAAGAAAGGGCAAGTCGCAAAATTTGCAGAGGGTGTACAAGAGATGCAAAATGTAGAATACACTTCTTGTGTCTCCTTTGTACAAGTGTCGCTTCAAGGACTGCTAGTCCCGCACCTACATTAATTATATGCAGCATACACACCCCTAATCTCCCCTAATCATTACTCTGGTTAATGATTATACATATTGGATGTTTTATCTTTCAAACATTATGTCGACTATATGTAAAATCCAAACTGCATGATTATTTTTTTTATTAACAGCTTGCAATGTTGCTGGTAGCATCTGTAGAGGCTCTGGGCATGTAGGTGGTGGACAACAAGGCTCTTTAACTAGTCATCATTTGTTCAGGTTCCGTGGTGGCCATGCATTGGATGCTCATATCAAAGTACTTATTATTGTATGATGGGTGATAATTATATTTGAAAAATTTGTGTTTGGAATTTAGGTTTTGGAGAAGAGAAAGAAAACTTTTTAGAATTAATGAGAAAAAAACTAAAGAAAAATGGAGGATATATATATAAATATAAATATATGTGTATATATGTATATTCTTTTTCTGTCTCAAAAATTCTATAACAATAATGCTAAATATTATTTAAGTAGGCATATCTATATTTATAAAATATGTACATATAAAGTATATTTAAAAGAAGTGTGAAGTATCCTTGAATTTATTTTGTAATTTATCACAATTTTATTATTTAAGAGAATTTTACTAAAATCCCTAAATGAAATAAAGAATCTAATTTAGTATAAACTAATGATATACTATTGGCTTTCTTTTAAATATATGCATATATTTTTTTGAAAAATAATGATTTATTAAAGAATTTGATGTTTTTTCTAATACTCAAAATTCTTAGGTTCTAGAAAAATGAGATCATTAAATTTTTTTTGAAGATAAAAGATAAAATTATTAAATAAATTGGTAGTAAGCTACCACCAAAGAATGGTACATGGTTAAAGATAGTCTCAGTCTAAAAAATTAGTATATCCTATATAAATGGTAAAACAAGCAGAAGAAATTTTCTTAATGTTCTATTGAAGTGACTATAAATTCTCAAGTATCACTAAAAACTATCTATGTTACATAACTTCTTATCACTCTTTTAAAAAAAAAAATTCTTTTGATGATAAGAATAATAATGCTCATTAGTAATTCAATCTAATATGCTCAAACTAAGCATATTGCATTCATTTATCATAGTTCGTTAAAAAATAGTAAATGAACAATTATATATAAAATTTAAATCAATAGATTATTAGTATTGTTGGAAGGCTCATAAATAGATATTCAAGCTTGTTTCGATGCTCTTGATGAATAAAAAAGCTTGTAATAATATTATGCAACATTATGATAAATTTTAAGAGTATTTTTCTTAGGAGTTTACAAGAACCAAATTCCTGAGTTGATTGTTTTCCACAGAAAAAACTTCACCAGCTCTATTTCATGTTCCTTAAACTTGTAATATGATATCTTGTTAAACTTAATCTTGTATGGATCAAGAACAAACATATCAAGTTCGTTCTTCTAGTGAAGCTCCTAGTGAGATGTGAGAAGGAAATTGAAACCATTCAGCTGCAGTAATAATTTTAATTTATCTATATAGTTAGTTATTTATCATAAAGAAAACCATCCAAGAAAAATACATCTACAATAAAGTTAATGGAAAAGGATTTTGGAATGGATGGCACAAATGAAGGCTTGGGAACGAGTGCAACATGGTCTTGGGTCCTGTAAGCTTTTGCTAGTACAAATCTTCTCCAAAGTTTCCTCTTTTAAACGGTATGACCTAATATTTAGAAAGTATAAAATATTAACTTCGAACATCTAGATTTTATATTTGAGCCTGAAGATTATGAAGAATGGAAAGAAACCTTTTTTTTTCTTTCTTTGAATGAATGGAGGTTAAGTGCTTACCCTGTAGTTTAATCTACAATAAATAACTTGAGAGGTTATGTAGGCTTTGGAAAACTAATCATTTGGTATATTTCTTTGTTGCACTAGTCAAGAAGACTAAGTTTAATTGAAGAAAATTTGTATTATGTTGGGAGGATAAATGACATACGATTGAGTATTTTATATATGTCGTGGAATAGAGTTTATTATACTATAGTTTATAAAATCTTTGAACTTAAATAAAAAATATATGGTTATTTGGAAAGTGATTTCATTTTTTGAAATATTTAACTTAAATAAAAATTCATCACTAATTGAGACATGATTTTATTATACTTAATAGATATTTTACTTAATGTATATAAAATGTTTATGAACATTGATTTTTATTAGTTTTATGGCTGCCATTATAGTATAAAATAAGTCAATTCAAATAAAATTTACTTTTAAATTTAATCTTCGTACGGAAGAACTTATAAGCTATTTATTATGAAAAGTAAGAAACAATTTTGTTGAGATAATGCTAAAAGTTTATCATGCTGCAATTTTTTTTGAATTATAAGTAACAAAAACTCAACCTTCTTGTCTTTTTAATCTAAAAAATCCTATTAACAATACATATAGTTTTACAATGTTTTCTTCAATTTTTAGAAGATGTGTTTTATGGAAATTGGAAATTCTAGATGTATATGGTGAGTATTATTGGAACAACGAAGCTCAAAAGGAAAAGTGAAGATGCCCCGACTGGCCTTATAAGAGATAAACCTTTATTATTAATTTGGTTGTATATGTATATTCATGGAAAAATTCACTACATGTTATACTGAGTAATGTGTATATATGTGTTTCTAAAAGATAAATTGTGATCTTAAAGAAGAAAGGGCAAGTCGTGAAATTTATAGAGGGTGTATAGGAGATAAAAATGCAGAATGCACCTTTTGTGTCTGCTTTGGTTGCTACAAGTGTCGCTTTAGGGACTGTCAATGTCGCACCTGCATTTATTATATACAGAATGCATAGCTCTAATCTCCCCTAATCATCACTTTAGCTTAATTATTATCTGTATTAGAAGTTTTCTCTTTTAGATTTTATGTTGACTAAACGTTAAATCCAGACTGCATGATCATATTTTTGATTAACGGCTTGAGCTTGATCATCACTTTCGATTGGAATCTGGATACACGTGCCATCTTTAACTGCATAGTACATAAATACCTATATTGCTAGCAGCAGCATCTACAGAGGCTCTGGGTGTGGAGGTGGTGGATGATAAGGCTCTCTAACTAGTCATTGTTTATTTAGGTTTTGGTTGGCCATGCATTGGATGCTCTTACCAAAAGTGCTTGTTGTTGTATGGTGGGTGATGATTAGACTTTAAAATTTATTATAGCGGATATATATATATATATATATGTATATTTATATATTATTTTTCTATCTCAAAAATTCACTAACAATAACTCTATATATAGTTTAAATAGGCATAATTATATTTGTAAAACAGGTACATATAAAGTATATTTAAAAGAAGTATGAGTTATCCTTGAATTTATGTTTTGATTTATTATAATCCTATTATTTAAGAGAATTTTTGTAACACCCCATCCATCATTGTCCTAAAATGATTTGAAAACTCTATTTATTCAGGCCTTTTGCTGCTTTAAACTTAATTAATTTATGCTGTTATATTTATCGTGATTCATAATTTTAGTTGATTTTTATTTATTTAATTTTTTATTTAAATTTTATTTTAAATAATTTTATTCTAACTCATTTAAATTGAAAATGAAAATTGAGAAAAAAATCGGAAAAACACCGAATAGGAAAAAAAAATCTCGTGAGAAGACTGGTTGCCCGCGCAGGTGCTGGGTACTGTGCGCGCACAATGAGTGGGACGTGTGCACAACACGCATATCCCTTCTGCATGCTCGCACGCATGGGACGTGCGCAAAGTGCGAATATCCCCTATGCGCGCACAACGTGGGGTCAGGACCTGCGCGAGTCCTGTCGCACGTAGGCAGGCTGTCCGTGCATCCTATTGCATGTAGGTGAGCCGTCCGCGCGTCCTATTGTGCACAAGCAGGTCATCCGCGTGTCACCTCGCGGGTGGACAGGCACCGCAAATTGTGCGTTCACTGTCCACGCAACAGGCTTGTACGCGACATGAGGCCTGTGCGCCTACAAGCTAGCCTACAGCACGTCAACTGAAACACTGCCACCTCGAGCTATGTGCCGCCACTGCCTTGGGCAGAGTGCCACTACCATCGGTGGAGGAGGCCCTCTTCCTTTTTTTTTCGTGCCAAACATCTTTTTCTCCTATCTCTTCACCAGATTTTGCCACTTGACACGAATCTAATAGTTCCAAAACTCTATAAATTGCCCTCCCCCTTTCCTTTCTCTCCACACTTCTATTCCTTAATTTTTTAAAGGTCTAGAGAAAGAGAGAGAGAGACAGAGAGAGGAATAGTAGTCAAGTGAGAGAAAAAGAGAAAGAAAGGAGATTGGTGAAGGAGAAAATATCAAGATTTTGGTAAGAAATCTAGATTTTTTTTGACATCTTAAGGAGTATTTTTAGATAAACTAATTTAATATGATTGATATTTTGCCTTTCTTGTATGCCTCTATGTTCAGATCAGTCGAATGGTTCTTGTTTTCAAGCATGCTATGTGAATTGAAGACACTTGATGAATTTGCATGTAATAAAGATAAAATGTGATCGGTAACAAAAAAAGTCTAAAAGAAAAGAAAAGAAATTAGTGGAATAAAGTCTGTATGGTCCGAAGTGTATCTGTATTGACATGCATATTGTACCAAGTGTCTCGTTAGGCTTTTTATCTCTAAGGGGCATCTGTTCCCCTTACTCTTCGGGGTATCTATTTTTTCCTCCCCTATCTGGTTTAGAAAGACGTAAGAGGACCACTCCAAGTTAATGACGGCGTACCCTCTAAAGAGAATGGTGTCGCACTATCTGTAGGGGTCACCTATGGCTAAGTAATGTCATGACTTTAGACATCTATTAGGTCCACTATGGTTGGTACGGCCATGGTCATAGATAATACAATATAGCAGAGTTTAGGAAACTTAACCCCCCACACTTTGAAGGTGGCCCTGATCCTTTAGTAGCCGAAGCCTAGATCCTAAAAATAAAGAAGCTCTTATCTATCCTAGACCTGACCAAAGAACAAAAGGTCCCTCTTGCAGCTTTAATGTTAAACAATGAAGCCAAACACTGATGGCAACTTAAGAAAGAAGTCCTGCTTACACCTACAACTAGGGAAGTTTCATGGATGCTTTCTTTGATAACTTTTCCCTACCTACGTTCGGGAAAAGAAAGAGGAGAAATTTTAGGATCTCTACCAAGGAAGCCTGTCTGTAGCCCAATATGTAGCTTGGTTTTTTCAACTGTCTATGTTTACCCCTTTGATGGTCACCCCCGAAAGCTAAAAAGTTAGGAAGTTTCTCAAATGCCTTCGTGCCAACATTTATGACTGGGTCGTGATGCTGATCCCTAGCTCATATGTGAAAGTGCTCAAACATGTCCAGTTTGCCAAAGATCTTATCTCGGCCAAGCACCAATGCTTTCCCCGAGTCCATACCCAACAATAACCCCAACAACTTAGAAGAAGATTACTTGACCCAGTAAGTAACCCTCCAAACAAACGAACCCGAGTTGCCCTTCCTCCTACCTTTCCCTGACCTACAGCTCTAGTTACCCGAGCTAACCAACCTTGTCAGCATTATAGTCGCTCATATGGTGACTTGCTCTGCCAGCATATCAATCATGCCTTCTATCAATGCAGAAGCACCTAGCACCTTATAAAGGACTGCCCTCAGCAATAAAAGGATATTGCCCAACCCGTAGCACAAGGTCGAGTGTAGCACTTAGATGAATCTGATGTCCTTCCTACTCCTATCCTCATCCAAAGTATGCTTTTTATTCATAATACTTATGTCAAGGGTTTTATCGATAGTGGTGCAACTCACTCTTTTATTTCCTATGCTTTCGCTTGTAACTTAGAGTTTAGAGCAGAAGCTTTAAGAAAAATGCTAGTGGTGGAAACTCCCTCTAAAGGACAACTAGAAGCTCATTATGTATATAAGGACTGTAGGATATAAGCTTCAAGGATAGAGGTATGTGTAAACTTGATACTATTAGATTTTTTAGGATATGATGTAATATTAGGAATGGACTAGTAGGAAAAGTGTAGAGCTATAATAGACTGTGAAAGTAAAATTATAACCTTACAATTTTTGAAAAAGAAATAAAAGTTGTCGTTATCATTTTCCTAATAATTAGATGAACAAGAATATTGGCGCTGATCCTACTGTGTGTTCCACACCAATTATTTATAATTTGTTGGATGTCTTTCCCATCGAACTTTGTAGTCTACCACCCCCACGTGAGGTAGAGTTCTTGATTGAATTATTTCTAAGAACCCAGTCGATCTTGAAGCCCGCGTATCGCATGAGTCGTGCTAAGCTGACAGAGCTCGAACATCAACTTTTTAATCTTATCACCTAAAAATTCATTCGCCCTAACCATTTCCCTTGACGCACTCCAGTGTTGTTCGTAAAGAACAAGGATAGTACCCTTTAACTCTGTGTGGATTACAAAGAACTCAACTGAGTGACTATTAAAAATAAGTACACTTTACCCTGGATCAACGATCTCTTCAATCAACTACAAGGAGCCTTAGTTTTCTCTAAGATTGATCTCAAGAATAGGTATCACCAATTGAGAGTTAAAGAAGAAAATACTCTAAAAACTACCTTCCCGTGCAGGTACAATTTATACGAGTTCAGGATTATGCCATTCAGATTGACCAATTCCCCAATAGCCTTCATGGACCTAATGAATCGAGTTTTTTAGCACGAACTAGATCAGTACATCATCGTTTTTATTGATGACATTACAATGTATTCCAAAAGCTATGGGAACACACTGTACATTTGGTTGAAGTGTTGAAGACTCTACACCAAAACCAACTATATGTGAAACTAAACTAGAACTCATTTTGGCTGGATCGAGTTTCTTTTCTCAGTCATGTAATCTCAAGTGAAGGAGTTTCTGTAGACCTGTCCAAGGTGGAATCGATGATCAGCTAAAGTCAACTCGATAATATGGTCGAGGTACGTAGTTTTCTTGGCTTAGAAGGCTATTACCGATGATTCATTGATGGATTCGCTAAGATTGTTGCCTCTATGACTCGACTCACCCGAAAGGGTGTGCCCTTCGTTCGGAATTATGAGTCTAGTGAAAGCTACATGGAATTAAAGCATCGTCTCGCTTATGCTCCTGTGTTAATCCTCCCTAAAGATGTTGGGAGATTTCAAGTTTACTGCATAACATCTCATATTGGTTTGGGGTATGTCTTGATGTAGCATGGTAGAGTAGTTGCCTTTGATCCCAACAACTCAAAGTTCATGAGTAGAACCACCCTATCCACGACCTGAAGCTAGCAGCCATTATTTTTACCCTGAAGATATGGCGTCATTACTTGTATGGTCTGACCTTTGAAATCTACACTAACCATAAGAGTCTCAAGTACATCTTTTCTCAATGGGAGTTAAACATGAGGCAAAGAAACTAGATGGATCTTCTGAAGGATTATGATTGCTAGATCATTTAGCACCTCGGGAGAGGGAATGCAGTCACTGATGCCTTAAGTCAAAAAAAGCCTACTTTGCTGGCTCAAACCATGGCCTCCAGTTGGAAGATGTTGGACATTGTACAATCGCTCCGCTTTAGCTATTACAGCAAAGGCACCTATCTCACCCAAATTGAGCCACATCGAATATTTTCATGAAGATTTAGGAAGAACACGCCACGGACCCGGAACTCATCAAGAATCTGGATAAGTACACTTTTGACGAATCTCCTGATTTTAGGATCCCAGATGATGGACTGTTCGGATTCCAAAACCAAAATTGGGTCCTCATTGCTATACGTACGGATATACTCAAGACCATCCATGCTTTCAAGTTATCCATTCATCCCGAGAGTACCAAATGTACCGGGACTTGAAATGATAATATTGATGGCCAAGAATGAAGAAAGATATAGTTGACTACGTCTCACGAGGCCTCATTTGTAAAAGGATAAAGGAAGAACATTAGAGTCCTGGTGGCTTGCTACAGAGTCTTCTAATTCCTGAATAGAAATAGGAGCATGTGACTATGGACTTTGTCACTGATTTGTCTAGGACCTGTTCTTGTCGAAATGCCATTTGAGTTATCGTGGATAGACTGACCAAGACTGTCCATTTCCTGCCTATTTGAACCATGGACTCCACTAGTAAGTTAGCCCACATATATGTTGATGAGATTATTCGACTTCATGGAGTTCCCTCATCCATTATGTCTGACTGCAATCCTTGGTTCACTTCTCCCTTTTGGGATAGCTTTCAAGAAGCTTTAGGGTCTGGGTTGTACTTCAGCACTGCTTATCATCCCCAGACGGATGGTCAGTCAGAACGTACGATCCAAACATTGGAAGACGTGTTGTGTCCTTGCGTTCTCAACTTTTGTGATAACTAGTATAAGTATCTTCTTCTTTGTGAATTTACTTATAATAACAGTTATCATTCCAGCATCAGTATGGCCCCGTATGAAGCATTGTATGGAAGGGCATGTCATTCCCCTACTTGCTGGAGTGAAGTCGGGAGACCATTGAGAAGGTCGCAATCATACGCAAGAATTTGGCAACTGCCCAGAGTTGCCAAAAGAGTTATGTTGATAATCGTAAGTGACCCTTGGAGGTTGCCATGGGAGATCAAGTTTTCCTAAAAGTCTACCCCTACAAGACAAGATGCAGTTTGGGAAGAGGGGGAAGTTGAACCCTCGTTATATAGGACTTTTTTTTATCATCGAGCGCATTGGACCAACAACATACTACCTTACTCTATCCCGAAAGTTTGTGGGTTTTCATTATGTCTTTCATGTCTCGATGCTCAAGAGGTACCACTCTAATCCTTCTCATATTATTCCTTGCGATGAAGTGCAGGTACATGCTGATATGACCTATGAGGAGGTTCTTGTGGAGATTCTCTGGTGGACCGATAAGGTGTTAGGTAACAAGACGATTCCCATGGTGAAGGTACGATGGCAGCATCATATGCTGGAAGAAGCAAAGTGCGAGTTGGAGGACGAAATGAGGAAAACATATTAGAAACTTATTAGAGACAAATTTGGGGACCAAAGTTTTTTAAGGTGGGAGGGATGTAACACTCCGCCCATCACTGTGCTAAAATGATTGTGAAACTCTATTTATTCGGGCATTTGGGCACTTTAAACTTAATTAATTTATGATGTTTAATATTTACCGTGATTCGTGATTTTGGTTGATTTATATTAATTTAATTTTTTATTTAAATTTTATTTTAAATAATTTTATTCAAACTCATTTAAATTGAAAGTGAAAATTGAGAAAAAAAATCAGAAAAAAAGTGAATCAGGAAAAAAAAAAAATCCGCAATAAAAATCCTACAAGGAGTCTGGTTGCTTGCACAGGTGCTGGGCACTGTGCGCGTGCACATGCGCGCAGAGTGGCTGCGGGATGTGCGCATAGCGCACCCATCCCTTCCACAAGCACACTCGCACAAGACGAGCGGACAGTGTACACCTCCCCTCTGAACACACGCACGCACAATGTGTACCTACCTTCTGCACACACAATGCAATGTTAGGACCTATGCACGTCCTGTCGAGGGTAAGCCGACCGACTGTGCATCACCTCGCGTGCCCCATTTGCGCAGCAGGCTAGCATAGATAGGCCCTGTGCGCTTGGGGCCTGCGCACGTGCAGGCTAGCCCTTGTCTGTGCGACAGGAGACCTGTTCTCCCACAGGCTAGCCATTAATGTGTCGTCACTACCTTGGGCGGCACACCCTTGCCACCTATGGAGGAGCCCCTCCTCCCTTGTTTTCCATGCTGAACACTGTTTTTTACTCTCTCTTCACCAAATTTTGCCATTTGGCGCGAATTTGATTGTTTCAAAACTCTATAAATTGCCCCTCCCCCTTCCCTTCCTCTCCACACGTCTGTTCTTCCATTTTTCAAAGGTTTAAAGAGAGAGAGAAAGAGAGATAGTAGTCTAATGAGAGAAGAAGAGAAAGATAGGAGAACAGTGAAGGAGAAAACATCGAGATTTCAGTAACGAATCTAGTATTTCTTTTGATGTATTAAGGAATATTTTTAGATAAACAAATTTAATATGATTGATATTTTTCCTATTTTGTATGCCTTTGGTTAAGAGGGGTCGAATTGTTCTTGTTTTCAAACATGCTATGTGAATTTGCATGTAATAAATATAATATGTGATTGGTAACAGAAAAAATATAAAAGAAAAGAAAAAGAGAAAAGTGTAATGAAACCTGTATAGTTTGAAGTGTATCAGTATTGACATGTGTATTGCATCAAGTATCTCGTTAGGCTTTTTATCTCTAAGGGGTATTTATTCCTCTTACCCTTCAGGGTATCTATTTTCTCTTTCCCTATATGGTCTACAAAGATGTAAACGAACCACTCCCAGTAGATGACGGCGTGCCCTCTAACGAGAGTGGTATCGCACTATTCTGAAAGTGGCCTGAGCAAATTGTCGTATCTGTATCTAATCTGGTCATTCCATTTGGGCAGTTGGAAATCTATGTCTGCCCTCAAAGATGGAAGTTGTAATGACTTCGTGAAGTATGACACAAAAATCTATTTATTTGATTTTCTCTATTATCTGGCATGATGTATGATTTTCTATGTTAATGTATCATTTTCTTAATAATGTAAGATAGGTAAACGAGGAAGTTAATGGTAAGATAAAATAATTAACTTTTGAAATCTTACAATGTTAATTTAATACTATTTTTCTTACTGAACATATGGAACTCACTCTTTCCATACCCCTTCCCCCTCCCCCCCCCCCCCCCCCCCCGATGATGAAGAAAGTGAGGAACCACAAGCTGACCTACGCTTGGAAGTTTATGAGGATCCCGATGATCCACAAGTTTGACTGCATGACTGCTCTCGCACTCTAATAGCATAGTAAAAAAAGTGGCCCTTATGTTTTGTTTTGTATTTTGCAATCACTTCTGGCATGTATGTATTGGAAGTCACATATATTTGTAAGGGATTTGTAATGATTTTGTTCCACTGCATAAATTTTATCATGCACTCATTATTCTGAATCTGTATCTGACACCCATTTGCCTTAATTAGCACTTGGGATGCCACAATTTTACTAATTTCCCTAAATGAAATAAAGAATTTGATTTGCTAAAAACTAGTGATATGCTGTTATCTTTCTTTAAAATATATGCAGATATTATTTCCTAAAAAATAATAGTTTATTAAAGAATTTGATGTTTTTTCTAATACTAAAAATTCTTGGGTTCTACAAATATGAAGTTATTAAATTTTTTTTAGAGACAAATGATAAAATAGAAAAGCTTGCAATAATAATATACAACATTTTGATCAATTTTAAGAGCATTTTTTTTAGGAGTTATAAGAACCAAATTCCAAAGTTAATAGTTTTCCCCATATATAACTTCACCAGCTCTATTTCATGCAATTTAAACTTGTAACCTGATATCTTGTTAAACTTAATCTTTTATAGATCAGGAATAAACATATTAAGTTCGTTGTTCTAGTAAAGCTCCCAGTGAGATGTGTCAAAAAAATTGAAGCCATTCAGTTGCAGTAATAATTTTAGTTTTATCCATATAGTTAGTAATTTATCATAAAAAAACCATCCAAGAAAAATAAAACTATAATGGAAAAGGATGTTGGTATGGATGGCACAAGGGAAGCCTTACCGAGTGGAAATGAGTGCAACATGGTCTTTAGTCCCATAAGATTTTGATAGTGCAAATCTTCTTCAAAGCTTCCTCCTTTAGAACTTTTGACGTAAGATTTAGATTATAGAAAATGTTAACATCAAACATCTAAATTTTATATTTGTACATGAAGATGAAATAGAATTAAAAGAAACTTATTTTTTTTCTCTTTCTTCGAACGAATGGAGGTTAAGTGCATACCTTTGAGTTTAATCTATAATAAATAACTTTAGAGGTTATGTGTACATGTGTGATTTATATAAAAAGTTTGTGGTAAAGTTGATTTTTTTTTTATTTTGTCATAATAATATTATATAAGAGAACTTCATCAAAATACTTTCAAGATATCAAGATTTTGATTGGTAGAAATTTGAGATATCCAACTGGATTTTTTTTATCTTCAAATGCGTTTGTTATTTTATGAGAAACAATAGTTTATTAAACAATTGGATATTTTTCCTAATATTCAAAAGTCTTGGCTTAAAAAAAATTTGATCATTAATTTTTTCTTTCTTAAGAAAGAAGTCTTGATCAACATGCTAAATTTTTTATTTCATCTCTAAATTTTCATTATTTCTTTTCATAGATTTCATTGTTTTTATTAGTTAATGTGATACATTTATTTGTTTCTTTTAAAAAATTAACTATACTTTTTAATAATTTAATTATTTATTTTAATGCAATATTTTAATTTAAATCATATATTTATATACCAAAACATGATCTAATTGTTAATAAAAATTCTAAAATACCTTTTAACATCCTACATAGTGTAATATAAAAAATATAAGTAAAAAATGAGAACATTTTAAACTGTAAACTAAAAGTTTACATGGTCACAACATTTAGCACCTTGTGAGCCTTTAAAATGATTGAATACTCGTGCAAACTTTATTTTATAATATTAACTTAACTTATTACTGATCTTATAAGTTTAATTAATGTGATACATTTGTAAGTTTTTTGAGTTAGCTTTAACTTATTACTAACCTCGTACGAAATTTTAAAAGATAATTATACATAAAAAAAAATTATTCCACCACATGGTCTATTAGAGCTTAAAAATGAAAAAGTCCTCCTCCTTGGATGCTTTTCTATTCAAGTAATTAATTTGTTCTCTCTTCCTCTTAGCTCACAGTCAACATTGGTGTCATAGAGATGCAATTAGCAATTCAATGTGTACTATTCTAAAATGTTAAATCTTGTGATAAAATAAATTACTATTAAGATATTTATTACTTATATAACTTTGTGACTTAGTTTACTTATTTGAGTATCTGACATTTGTCACACAAATTTTATAGGTATAAAGAATACCTACAAGATCTCCTATTTGTATAAATGTAAAAAATAATTCAATTTTTTATTTCTCCCACAACTTTACTTTTATTATGGACATAATGAGTACCTCTAAGATCTCCTATTTGTAAAGAAGTAAAAAATGAAATACTACAAGCTTGTTATAAACCTAAACAACAAATCAAGACTCATTGATGGAAAGTAGCAGTTCTATCGAGGCGAGTTTATTACATGCACAAGGTGTAAAAAGGACCAACGCTTCTGCCCCCACATTACTAGGGATTACAAGCTCTACCATGATGCTTTGGCTAATAAAAGGTGAAGGTGCCTCGACTGGCCTTATAGGAGGTAAATCTTTATCATTATTTTGGTTGTATATATTTATATTCATGTCCAAATCCACTATAGTTATGCTGAGTAATGTATATATATGTGTTTCTAAAAGATAAACTATGATGCTGATGAAGAAAGGACAAGTTGCAAAATTTTCAGATGGTGCACAAGAGGTAAAAGATGCTTAATGCACGTCCTGTGCCTGCTTTGGTTGCTACAAGAATCACTTTGGGGACTGTCAGTGCTACACCTACATTTATTATAAGTAGAATACACAATCCTAATCTCCCTTAATCACCACTCTAGCATAATAATTACGTAGTTTGGAAGTTTCATCTTTAAGACTTTATATGGACTATACGTAAAATTAAGACTGCATGATCATTTTTTTGATTAACGACCCAAACTTGATCACCACTTTCAATTGAAATTTGAATGCATGTGCCATCTTCCACTGTGTAGTTCACAAATCCTTGCAGTGCTGGCGGCAGCATCTACAAAGGCTTTAGGTATGGAGGTGGTGGATGATAAGATTCTCTAACTAGTCGTCATTTGTTCAGGCTCTGTGGTGGCGAGCATTGGAAGCTTTTATCAAAAGTGCTTGTCGTTGTATGATGGGTGGTGATTAGACTTGGAAATTTATGTTTAGAATTTGGGTTTTGGAGAAGAGAAAGAAAACTCTTTGGAATTATTGATTGAAGAACTAAAGGACAATAGAGGATATATATTTATGTATATTCTTTTTCTATCTAAAAAACTTTCTTATAATAATGCTATATTTTGTTTGAGTAAGCATATTTATAGTTGTAAAAAATGTACATATAAAGTATATTTAAAAGAAATCTAAGGTATCCTTGAATTTATTTTTTGATTTATCATAATCATTATTTTAGAGAATTTTACTTAAATCCCTAAATGAAATAAAGAATCTAATTTAGTAAAAACTAGTTATATGCTATTGAATTTTTTAAAATATATCTAGGTATTATTTCCTAAAAAATAATAGTTTATTAAAGAATTGGATGTTTTTGCTAATGCTCAAAACTCTTGGATTCTAGAAAAATGATATGTTTAAATTCTTTTTGAGAGATGAAATATAAAATTATTAAATAAATTGATAGTAAGACACCACCAAAGAATGGTGCATGGTCAAAGATTATCTCAGGCTTAAAAAATTAGTATATCCTATATAAATGGTAAAACAAACAGAAGAAATTTTTTCAAAGTTCTATTGAAGTGATCATAAAGTCTTAACTATCACTAAAAACTATCTCTGTTATATAACATCTTTTAAAAATTATCTTTTTTTTATGGGATGACTAAAATTGAAGTAATATCTCATTAGTAATTTAATCTAATATGCTTAAACTAAGTGTATTGGATTCATTTATCATAATTCGTTAAAAAAATAGTAAATAGACAATTATATGTCATATTTAAATCAACATATGATTAGTATTATTAGAAGGCTCATAAATAGATATTCGAGCTTCTTTCAATGGTCACGAGGAATCGAAAAGCTTGCAGTTACAATATACAACATTATGATCAATTTTAAGAGCATTTTTCATAAGAGTTACAAGAACCAAATTCCCAAGTTAATTGTTTTCCTCGGATATAACTTCACCTGCTCTATTTCATGGTCATCAAACTTGTAACATGATATCTTGTTAAACTTATCTTATATGGATCAGGAACAAACATATCAAGTTTGTTCTTCTAGTGAAGTTCCCAGTGAGATGTGTGAAGGAAATTGAAGCCATTCTGCTGCAACAATAATTTCAATTTATCTATATAGTTAGTAATTTATAATAAAGAAAACTATCTAAGAAAAACACATCTACAATGAAAAAGGATGTTAGTATGGATGGCATAAGGTAAGACTTACCGAGTGGAAACGAGTGCAACATGATCTTAAGTCCCGTAAGATTTTGTTGGTACAGATCTTCTCCAAAGCTTCCTCTTTTAAACCTTATGACCTCATATTTAGACTATAGAAAATATTAACATTGAATATTTAGATTTTATATTTGTGCCTGAAGATTAAGAAGAATAGAAAGAAACATATTTTTTTTTCTTCGAATGAATGGAGATTAAGTGCGTATCCTTGATTTAGTCTATAATATATAACTTGAGAGGTTATGTAGGCTTTCTAAAATCAACTTTTCATTATACTTCTTTGCTGCACCAGTAAAGAAGACTTAGTTTAATTTAAGAACAACAGAATTGTAATGGGAGGATAAATGACATACACAGTTGAGTATTTTATATAGGCTGTGGAAAATGTAGATTTTATTATACTATAACTTATAAAATCTTTGAACTTAAATAAATCATCTATGGATATTTGGAAAGTGATTTTTTTTTTGAAATCTTTAACTTAAATAAAGAATCCACTGCTATTTGAGATGCAATTTATTATATTTATGTGATATCTTACTTAATATATATAAAATAATTAAAAGTATTGATTTAATTAATTCTCTGATCGCCAACTGTATTAAAATTAACTTTGAATTTTAATCCATGCAAAGAACTTATTCATTATTTATTGTTTTAAAAGTTAAAAAAAGAGAATTTTATTGAAATAATGATAGAAGTTTATTACCATAGATAAGGTAAAAAGCCACGTTACATAAAAACATCGACTTTACTTTATAATAATGTGATTAGTTATTTTAATAATATATCTCTACTTTAAATCTTGGATTTTGTATACCAATATAAAAAGTTTTGCTAGTAATTAACCTTAAAAACTTGATCTAATTGTTAATTAAAATTTTAAAATATCCTTTAACACCCTACTCAAAGTACATTGTAATATAAAAACATGAGTCGATAACGATAACAATATAAAATACATAGAGAAGGTAAACAACTTTCCACGATACTTCTTCTTCGCATCAATCAAGAGAACTAAGTAATTATTGGAGAACAATTATAATGTGAGAAGAGAATAAACGTGTAGGGTTGATTATTTTATGCAAGTTGTAAAAAGCATAAGTCTTATTTTATACTATAACTTATGAAGTCTTTTAACTCATATAAAGAATCATAAACTATTTAAAGTAAATAGACAATTATGGCTTTTAAAATGTGATCTCTTAAATAAAGAATTTATGAGTATTTGCAACGTGATTTTATTATACTTATTGGATATTTTACTTAATTTATATAAAATGATTATAAACAATGATTTTATTAGTTTTATGGCTGCCATTATAGTACAATTTGAGTCATTTCAAATAAAATTTTAATTTTAATTTAATCTTTATGTAGAAGAATTCATTAGCCATTTACTTTAAAAAGTAAGAAATAATTTTGTTAAGATAATGTTGAAAGTTTATGACGCCACAATGTATTTTTTTGAACTATAAGCAACAAAAACTCAATCTTCTGGTCTTTTTAATCTAAAAAATCTTCTAACAATTTATATAATTTTAGATCTTTTTTTTTATTTTAGAAGATAATTTTTATGAGAATTTAGAATTCTAGATGAAGATAGTGGATGCTATTAGAATAATGAATATTTTAAGGAAAATAAGATAGATGAAATAGCCTTGAATATCTTGTTCTAACTACTTTAAATTTTGTAACTTTTGTCTTTAGAAGACCAATTTTTGTCTTTAGAAGAATATAAATAAATTTGTTGATCATACAAGTATGACAACATAAATTTTTGTTAAAAAATTATAGCTAGTTATCTCTCAAAATTCCTCTTTTTCATTATTTTCTCATTATCCCCCTAATTTCTTTCCTTTCTTAATTCCCTAATTGTAATCTCTTTATATCCCACACTATTATCACATCATCTCAAGTTCCAAAACCATACACATCCATCAGTTACATACTAGAATTTTTCGTAAGTTTTTGGTCAAATCGAGGCATTCGTAACCCCTTACCGAGTATCCATGATTCCTTATTTATCCCAACTCTGCTATGTTATGAGAGATTGACTTCTCAATTGTTTAGTACTCTGGGGCAGGGTGTGGCTTGATTCTGTCCTACGGCTACAGTCAATCCTTGGATAGGTTGGAAGAGTTCGGTAAACTCGACCTTGGTTGGATGGTACTGGGCCTCGGGTCTTTCAGTATGCTCTATGGAAAGTCTTTCTCACATCACTCCAACAAAAGAAAGGAAAACACGAGTTGGTGGTCTAATTTGGAAAATATGACTTATTTTCTTAGATGTCTTAAAAGTCTTTCTACCTATGGCCTTAGTTGTAAGGGATTTGGTTCGCATAACTGCTCTGATACCATCTGTGACATCCCAGATGATAATTATGGCATGTGGGTGTCAGATAGAGAAATAGATTACGAGTGCATGATAAAAATTATATATAGTAGAGCAAATTAATACAAATTCCTAATAAAATATATGAGTTCCAAATACACATATAATTGAGGCTAGAAGTGGCTGCAAAATACAAATGTCAAAATAAAAAAATGGCCACTTCTATCATTATGCTATTAGACTCATCAGAGTGCAAAAATAATCATGCACTCAAGGTTTGCAGATCCACGGGATTCTCATAGACTTCAATGGGTAGGTCAGTTGACGATCCCTCACTATCTTCCTCATCTTGGGAGGGGGGGCCATGGAAAGAGTGAGTTCCATATGCTCAGTAAGGAAAACAGTATTTAAATAACATTGTAAAGTTTAAAACGTGAATATTATATTATAAACACTTACCATTTAGTCATGTCAGAGTCCTATTTTATCTTACAAAAATAATTTATTTATTAAAGAAACATCATGTCATAGTCACAACAGCAAAAAACAAAAAACATACTTGACGATAGAGAAAATTAAATAAATCATGAATGCCTCTGAACTACTAGGGATTATAGGCTCTATCATGATGCTTTACTTAATAAAAAGTGGAGGTGCCTCGACTAGCATTATGAGAGATAAATCTTTATCATTATTTTAGTTTAATATGTATATATTTATGTGCAAATCCACTACATGTTATACAGAGTAATGTGTATATATGCATTTCTAAAAGATAAACTATGATACTGATTAAGAAAGAGCAAGTCGCAAAACTTGCAGAGAGTATACAAGAGATGCAAAATACAAAATGCACCTTTTGTGTCTCCTCTGGTTGCTATAAGTGTCATTTTAGAGACTGTCAGTACCGCACCAGCATTTATTATTTGTAGAATGCACAACCCTAATATCCCTTAACAATTAATTTGGCTTAATGATTACGCAAATTAGAAGTTTCATCTTTCAGACTTTTTGTCGACTATACGTAAACTCCAGACTGCATGATCATATTTTTTGATTAATGGCCCAAGCTTAATCACCACTTTCAATTGGAATTTGGATGCATGTGCCATCTTCTACCCGGTAGTAAAGAAATCCCTACAGTGTTGGCGGCAGCATCTACAAAGGCTCTGGGCATAGAGGTGGTGGACGACAAGGCTCTCTAACTAGTCATCGTTTATTCAGGTTCTGTTATGGCCATGCATTGGATACTTTTACCAAAAGTGCTTGTTGATGTATGATGGGTGATAATTAGACTTGAAAATGTATAGGTTTGATTATTTTGTGCAGGCTGTGAAAAACATAAGTCTTATTTTATACTATAATTATGAAATCTTTGAACTCAAATAAAGAATAAAAAACTATTTAAAGGAAATAAAAAATTGTAACTATTTAAAATGTAATTTCTTAAATAAAGATCCATGACTATTTGGGACGTTGTTTTATTATACTTATTAGATATTTTACTTAACATATATATAATGCTTATGAACATTGATTTTATTAGTTCCATGGCTACTATTATAGTACAAAATGAGTCCCTTCAAATAAAATTCCCTTTTGAATTTAATATTTGTGCAGAAAAATTTATTAATCATTTACTTTAGAAAGTAAGAAATAATTTTGTTGAGATATATTAAAAAATTTTCACGCTGCAATATATTTTTTTGATTTATAAGCAATAAAAACTCGACTTCTGGTCTTTTTAATCTAAAAAATTCTCTAACAATTTATATAGTTTTACAACATTTTTTTCAATTTTTAGAAGATGAGTTTTATGGGAATTGAGAATTATAGATGAAGATGGTGAGTGCTATTGGAACAATGAAGCTCAAAAGGAAAAGTGAAGGAAGGAAAATGAGATAGATGGAATAGCTTTGAATATTTTCTGCTAACTATTTTTTAATTTCGTAATTTTTGTCTTTAGAAAATCAATTTAATAATAAGAGTTAACCAAGTCTACCCTATTCACATTTCTTTACCATATTGTACAAACATATGTGTGTCGATTCTAATTTGGTAAAAAATTTTGATATATAACTGGATTTTTTTTGTTTTCAAATGTATTTGTTATTTTCTGAGAAACAATAGTTTATTAAACAATTAGATTTTTTTTCTAATATTCAAAAGTCTTGCTTCATGAAAAATGTGATGATTAATTCTTTTTTTTTAGTATGAATGGTTGATTAACATGAAAAATCTTTTATTTCATCCCTTAATTCTCATTGATTCTTTTCATTGATTGCGTAGTTTTTATTAATTAATGTAATACATTTGTTTGTTTCTTTTGAAAAAATTAGTACACTTCACAATAATGCAATGCAAGATTTTAGTTTAAATCATATATTTATATACCAATATATAAAAAATCAGCTGAAATTTAACATCAGAAATATGATATAATTATTAGTGAAAATTCTAAAATACCTTATAACATACTTCATAGTATAATATAAAAAATATAAGTCGATAATGATAACATTTTAAATTGTAAACTAAAGGATTATATGGTCAGAACATTTAGCACATTGTGAGCTTTTTAAATGATTGTATATTCGTACAAATTATACTTTCTAATAATAACTTAACTTATTACTGATATTATGAGTTTAATTAATGTAATATATTTATAAGTTTTTTGAGTTAGCTTCGACTTATACTGACATTGTATGAAATTTTAAAAAATAATTATACATAAAAAATTATTCCAACACATGATTTATTAGATCTTAAAAATGAAAAATTCATCCTCCTTGAAAGCTTTTCTATTCAAGTAGTCAATTTGCTCTCTCTTCCTCTTAGCTCATAGTCAACTTGTTTTTTCTTCATATTATGTTGTCTCTTCATTTTCACCAAAATTTTTAGCCTCAAATTTTCCTCACATTAAATATAAATGGATGTATATAAATATATATATAAAAGATGGAATTATCAACTAATAGTAGGTAGGTGGGATTGGTGGCATAGAGATGCAATTAGCAATTCAATGTGTACTATTCCAAAATGTCACGTTTTATGATAAAATAAACTGTTATTAAGTTACTGATCACTTTTATAATTTTGTGACTTAGTTTACTCAGTTGAGTATCTATCATTTGTCAGATGACTTTTATAGGTAGAAGGAATACTCATAAGATCTCCTATTTATATAAGAGTAAAGAATTATTCAAGTTTTTATTTGTCCCATGACTTTTATGGGAATACGTACAAGATCTCCTATTTGTATAGAAGTACAAAATTAAATACTACAACTTGCTGTAGACCTAAACAAGGGATCAAGGCTAATTGGCAAAAAGCAATAGTTCCATCTGGGAGAGTTCATTACCTGCACAAGGTGTAAAAAAGACCAATGCTTTTACCTCCGCACAACTAGGGATTACAGGCTCTACCATGATGATTTGGCTAATAAAAGGTGGAGGTGACCCGACTGGCCCTATGAGAGGTAAACCTTTATCATTATTTGGGATGTATATGTATATATTTATTTACAAATCCACTACATGTTATGTTCGGTAATGTGTATATATGTTTTTCTAAAAGATAAACTGTGATGTTGATGAAAAAGGGTAAGTCGCAAAATTTACAGAGGGTGTACAAGAGATACAAATTACAGAATGCACCTCTTGTGTTTACTTTTGTTGCTACAAGTGTCGCTTTAGAGATTGTTAGTGCCGCAACTACATTTATTATCTGCAGAATGCATAGTCGTAATCTCCCCATCTTCACTCTAACTTAATGATTATGGAGATTAAAAGTTTCATCTTTCAGATTTTATGTCGACTATACGTAAAATTCAGACTGAATGATTATGTTTTTTGATTAACAACTTGAGCTTGATCACCACTTTCAATTAGAATCTGGATGCATACGCCATCTTCCATCATGTAGTACATAAATCCCTATAGTGCTGGCGACAGCATCTGCAGAGGCTCTGGGCGTGGAGGTGGTGGACGATAAGGCTCTCTAACTAGTCGTTGTTTGTTCAGGTTCTGCGGTGGCCATACATTAAAAGCTCTTATCAAAAGTGTTTATTGCTCTATGATGGGTGATGATTAGACTTGAAAATTTGTGTTTCGAATTTGGGTTTTGGAGAAGAGAAAGAAAACTCTTTGAAATTAATGAGAGAAGAACTAAAGGACAATAGAGGATATATATATGTATTTATGTATGTATGTATATTCTTTTTTTATCTTAAAATTCTCTAATAATAATGTTACATATTGTTTAAGTAGGCATATTTAAATTTTTAAAGTACATACATATAAAGTATATTTAATAAAAGTGTGAGGTATCCTTGAATTTATTTTTTGATTGATCATAATCCTATTATTTAAGAGAATTTTACAAAAATCCCTAAATGAAATAAAAAAATCTGATTTAGTATAAACTAATGATATGCTATTGGCTTTTTTTTTAAATATATATAGATATTATTTCTTGAAAAATAATAGTTTATTAAAGAACTGGATATTTTTTCTAATACTCAAAATTCTTGACTTCTATAAAAATGAGATCATTAATTTTTTTTTAGAGATAAAATATAAAATTATTAAATAGAATGGTAGTAAGCCGCCACCAAAGAATGGTGCATGGTCAATGATCGTCTCAGCCTAAAAAATTAGTGTATCCTACATAAATGGTAAAATAATTAGAAAATTTTTTTTCAAAGTTTTATTGAAGTGACTATAAAGTTTTAACTATCACCAAAAACTCTCTCTTATATAACATCTTATCACTTCTTAGAAAAATCATTTTTTTGTTCGGATGACTAATATTATAGTGATATATCTCATTAGTAATTCAACATAATATGCTTAAACCAAGCGTATTGGATTCATTTATCAAAGTTCATTAAAAAAATAGTAAATGCACAATTATATGTCAATAATAGAAAAGCTTGCAATTATAATATGCAACATTACGATTAATTTTAAAAGCATTTTTCTTAAGAGTTACAAGAACCAAATTTCCAAGTTGGTTGTTTCCTCAAAAAAAACTTCACTAGCTCTATTTCATCTCATAACACTTGTTACCTTATATCTTGTTAAACTTAATCTTGTATGGATCAGGAAAAACGTATCAAGTTCATTCTTCTAGTAAAGCTCCCAGTGAGATGTGTAAAGGAAATTGAAGCCATTCAGCTTATTAGTCATTTACTTAATTTATATAAAATTCTTATGAACATTGATTTTATTCATTTTATGACTGCCATTATAGTATAAATGAGTCACTTTAAACGAAATTTACTTTTGAATTTAATATTTATATGAAAAAACTTATTAGCCATTTACTTTAAAAAGTAAGAAACAATTTTGTTGAGATAATGTTAAAAATTTTGATGAGTGCCGAATCAACCAAAAATAAATTCCTAATTAACCAATAAACCAATATTGTAATAGTGGTAAGAAGGCAATCCACAAAAAATTGGAAACTAATTTTATTTCTTGATCAACGAGTAAAAAACAAATAAGTGAGGGTTTGTAGAATCAAATACACAAAATATAAAGTAAATAATGAGTAGAATAATATTAAACAAACTATTGGCTGTAAAATAGAAACTAAAATAATTATAAGAAGAATTCCTAGTCGACGAAATAGTTAGCTATAGTAATGTAATTGATCATACATGCAAGGGTACATTTTAACCAAAATATGGCAAATCAGTTATAGTTGTCAGAAATGTTCCGATAACCAATCCTTCTTTATTCCTAGACCAATCAAGAAATGTTCATTAGTTAGTTCTTTGCTACCAAGTAATCATGGAAACACCCACAGAATTTAACATGTCAATAGTTTTGAGTGCTAGAAGGACCTTATTCAAGTTGTCGGATTCATCTACAAGAACTGGTCAACTAGAATACTTACCTCCTTAGTGCAACACTGATTGCTACTTGATGTTGAAACCATTCAAATAATTACGAATTTGAGGGGTTCGACTATCTTCTTGCGATTTTTCTTCTCATATGATGGGTCTTATTCAAACGGATTCAAAACAACAAATATATATAGGTGCAGGAAGTAAATAAATACCAGTTTTGAAATAAAACTCAAATTAATTCGATTAGATCTCACAAATACATTACTAGAGATTGCTAGATCTATTAACTAGGAAACGGAAAATAAATCAGCCACTCATGTTGGGCTTTTTAACACAAATGAGTTCTTGGAGAGTAAAAGACACAAGAAAGATCAAGAAAAAATTATAGAAGTAGCAGAAGTTATCGTGTGCGACATCGAGAAGAAGAGAGATGATGATTCTACTTTGATAGCCTCCCTCTTTATAGAAAAGGAGATAGATTTTTCTTCTTTTGTTTATTAGGATCATTTTCCTTGATTTTTGGCTTATCGCAAGCCTTCTAGGGTATGCTCCTCTTTATTTTCGACCTCAAAACTTGGCTTGAATGATATCCTTTTTACATATTTAAAAATCACACGTTTTAATTTAAATATGCTACTATGTGCAACTCTTAGCCTTGCTCAAGGCTTTATTTGAGGTAAGACTGAAGCTTTGCCCAAGGCTTGTTTCTGGGCAGATGATAATTTTCACGAACTCTTCCTCATTTCATGTTATTTTTCCAAGTTTCCTTCTTAAATCCTATGCTGCAAAAAAAATATAGAAAATAACTCGGATTAAATAACATACTGTCAAGTTCAACAACCCAAAAGTGGGTGATAATGATGTCATTTTTAGGCACTATCAAACTCCTCCACACTTATCTTGTGCTTGCCCTCAAGAACTACACAATACACTTCATGAATCCTCATCTCTTCACCTTCAACTCACTTACTCCAAATCATTTCATCCCAACCCATATGTTACACCTCAATCCTCAAGTTACAAGAATAACCATCGACTAGTAATTTGTAGGCTTGAGTTTTATGGAACCACACAAATGAATAACCACTTTGACAACATCTAAACACGACGTAAAAGAGTTTTGCAAACTTAGCACACAAATTTCATTGAGGGGAATAGCAAATATCTAGTAAAACAGCCACAAAACATTTTTAGATATTAGGATTCATGCAATTAGTCCATGCTAAAAATAGAAAAGCTTGAGCACCTTTGCTTGCTTGAAATGTCACCAACCTTTTGATGCAAGGGCAAACATTTATGATGAATGCACCTGGTTACTTAGTTGATTCACCAGTTTCAAGTGGCTAATAGTGCTACGCATAGTCATTTGACCAGAGGACTGGATTATTATTCGTGCTCTCTTCTTTTTCTCCCCTTCATTTTGAGTGTGTTTTATACTCTATCGCACACTTTTACTCCAACTGTTTTTCAAAGTGAGTGTATTTTACACTCCATCTCACTCTCACATAATAAATAATTTGATTTATTCATTTAAAGCGCACAATTCCAAATAAGTTGTAGAGGAGTTCTTTCTGAGTATTGATATTCATTCAAAAATAAGAAAAAATTAATTAATTTTTTTTAATCAGCAACTCTCAAACAAGTCATGTTCAATATATAATCAAAGATAACCATTTATTGTGTGAAAAGATGAAAAATAAGCTAAAATTTCTAGGGGATGGTTATAAGTGAAAATCGACTTTTGAAATGCCCCATTAGAGTTGTTTAAAAATAATATAGATAGTTACGAAGATTGGAGCAAAAATAAATTGTTGGAGGTGTATGTGTGGTGTGGCAAAAATTAGGCAAGGTCTAGATACCTAGAATGAGATGTTAAAAAGAAAAACTAGTTATCTAAGATACAGAATGCAGAATGCAGAATGCCTCTTCCCTACACTGAAACTACACATTGTCCCCAATGTGATGCAAATAATGAAAAATAAAAATAAAGTCACAGATTAACTCCCCTTGTTACTTGACTTAGAGGCAGGATACATTGGGAAACATCAATTTTTTAGAAACCTCAAATGTGTCGTCAGGTGATATAAGCCTTAGGCAAGGCTTTTATGGAGGAATGACACGTGGCCATGTCGGGTATGGGCATAACCGTATTTTTTTTGGGATTTCGTTGATTTCCTTGTCGTAGACACGACACGACCATGTTTCCCTCATAAAACTCTTTTTTGGTAACACACAACCGTGTCTTAAAAGTGTGGTTCAAGCCTTGGGCAAGGCTTATGTGTAGATTAACACACTACCGTGTTGGGCAAGCACATGGCCGTGTTTCCCTCACAGAAACACTTTGATGGTCACACATAGTTGTGTTATATGGATGAGGCATGTCACACGATCTTGTCTCTTGAGCACATGATTGTGTCTTATGGGCCTGACACAAGCCTTGGGTAGGGCTTGTTCAGCTATTCTAGAGTTTGGATTTTTTTCCTACTCAAGTACCTGAATTTCCTATCCTTGCATTCTAATCACCATAGAACTCATGTTAACTCAAAGAAAAATGTTGTAAATAAATTAAAATCACTAATGCAAACAATGAAAATTAAAAAAGAATGAAGAGAAATGGATGGGTTGCCTCCCATCAAACACCCTTGTTTAATGTCCTAGGATAGACATTGTTAATTTTTAAGCACTCAAATCAGTTTGTCTTCTTATAGTCTACTTAGCTTGTTAAAAGTTATCACTGGAAGGGTCTCATATCCTTCCAATAACACACATTTCAAATGTTTAGGTGGTGGTTTGAGCTCCAGTTTTGGTGCCTGCAAATAGAAGGTAGAAGTTCTATGTCAAACATAGGAAAGTCAACACACGATGCATTGCTCCCTTAAGGTTTAAGTGCCTCCAATTCGAACACCACATCTTATGGATTCTCGTCAGCAACAAGATCCTCTTCGAAAATTTTTAGCCTCAAGTTTTTCCTCACATTATGTATAAATGGATGCATATATATAATAGATGGAATTATCAATTACTAATAAGTAGGTGGGATTGGTGGCATAGAGATGTCATTAGCAATTCAATGTGTACTATTCTAAAATGTCAAGTCTTGTGATAAAATAAATTGCTATTAAGATACTAATTACTTTTATAACTTTATTACTTAGTTTACTTATTGAGCATTTATCATTTATCAGATGACTTTTATAGGTAGAAAGAATACCTACATGATCTCATATTTGTATAAAAGTAAAAAATCATTCAATTTTTCATTTATCGCACAATTTTTATGGGCAAAACGAATATGTTCAAGATCTCCTATTTATTTAGAAGTACAAAATCAAATACTATAAGTTCCTATAGACCTAAACAATAAATCAACCCTCATTGGAAAAAAATAAAAATTCCATCAGAGCGAGTTCATTTCCTGCACAAGGTGTAAAAAGGACCGACTCTTCTGCCTTTGGACAACTAGGGATTATAGGTTCTACCATGATGCTTTGGCTAATAAAATGTGGAGGTGCCCCAATTGGCCTTATGAGAGGTAAACCTTTATCATTTTTTTGTTGTATATGCATATATTTATGTGCAAATCCTCTACATGTCATGTAGAGTAATGTGTATATATATGTTTCTAAAAGATAAACAATTATGGTGATTAAGAAAGGATAAGTTGGAAAACTTGCAAAGGGTGTACAAGAGATCCAAAATGCACAATGTACCTCTTATGTCTCCTTTGGTTGCTACAGGTGTCGCTTTAGGGACTGTTAGTGTAGCACTTGCATTTATTATATATAGAATGCACAACCCTAAACTCCAAAATGCATGATAATGTTTTTTGATTAATAGCTCAAGCTTCATCACCACTTTTAACTAGAACCTTGATGCAGGTGCCATCTTCAACTGCATAATACATAAATCCTTACAGTACTAGCGGCAGCATCTACAGAGGCTCTGGGTGTGGAGGTCATGGATGATAAGGCTCTTTAACTAGCCATCGTTTGTTCAGGTTCTGTGGTGGCCATGCATTGGATGCTCTTATCAAAAGTTCTTGTTGTTGTATGATGAGTGATGATTAAACTTGAAAATTTAGGTTTTGGAGAAGAGAAAAAAAACTCTTTGGAATTAATGAGAGAATAACTAAAGAACAATAAAGGATATATATATATGTATATATGTATATTCTTTTCTATCTAAAAAATTCTCTAACAATAATGCTACATATTGCTTAAGTAGGCATATTTATATTTGTAAATATGTATATATAAAGTATAATTAAAAGAAGTGTGAAGTATCCTTGAATTTATTTTTTGATTTATCATAATCCTATTATTTAAGAGAATTTTACTAAAATAATGATATAATGAATCTGATTTAGTAAAAACTAGTGATATGCTATTAGCTTTCATTTAAATAAATACATATATTATTTCCTAAAAGCATGATGATTCTTCAAAGAATTGGATGTTTTTCCTAATACTCAATTTCTTGGCTTTTAGAAAAATGAGATCATTAAATATCTTTGAGAGATAAAAGATAAAATGATTAAATAGATTGGTAGTAAGCCACCACCAAAGAATGGTGCATGGTCAAAGATCGTTTTAGCCTAAAAAATTAATATATCCTATATAAATAGTAAAACAAGCAGAATAAATTTTCTCAAAGTTCTATTGAAGTGACTATAAAGCCTTAGCTATCACTAAAAACTATCTCGATTATATAACATTTCATCACTCTTTGAAACAAAATCTTTCTTTTGATGGGATGAATAATATTGAAGTAATATCTCTCATTAGTAATTCAATCTAATATGCTTAAACTAAGTGTATTGGATTCATTTATCATAGTTCTTAAAAAAATAGTAAATAAACAATTGTATGTCAAATTTAAATCAACATATGATTAATATTGTTCGAAGGCTCATATGCTTGCAATAATAATATGCAACATTATAATAAATTTTAAGGCATTTTTCTTGGGAGTTACAAGAACCAAATTCCCAAGTTGATTGTTTTCGTCAGGAAAAACTTCACCAACTCTATTTCATTCTCGTCAGATTTGTAACCTGATATCTTGTTAAACTTAATCTTGTATGGAATAGGAACAATGCCTCTGAAACTCAATGTAGAATAAAGATGTAAGGCATGGAGGAGTTTTCTTATTCCCGCTTACAAAAGGGAAGAAAAAGAAAAATGAAAGAAAGAGAAATTGGTTCAGGGAGAGAAAGAATAGAGAGTAGCAAAGAGAGAAGAGGATGTGCCGGATCTGGTGTATGGGACAGGTGACATGTAGTGATTGGATCTGCATGTCAGACAATCATATAAATCCAAAGAATGAAGAGTCGAGGCGCACGATCGTAAAAGATGGGGATCTATAACTTATTTGCTCGGAGAAGTAGAACTCGTGGCAGTGGCGACTAGGCATGATTTTACCATTTGTGGTGCATCCTTGGCACGATTTCATCAAATCTATGTTGGGTTTGGGTGTGCACTCATTTTGTGATGATTTTGTGATAGTGGCGACTAGGCCCAATTTTATGATTTATGATACATCCTCGGCATGATTTCATCAAATATGTGCCGTGTTTGGGTGTGCGCTCATTTTGGGATGCGTTTGCGGCAGCGTGAGGTGGTCTAATAGTGGCGCTCCGGCAGCGACTCTCCAGCAGGGGTGCGTGGTGAGCTAGAGAAATACATGTGGTAGCGTGTGGCAATTTTGGTGATCGGGATATCGTTTCTTTGCTAAATTATTGATCTATTTTTGTATTTTTATTATTTTCATAAGTGTCTGTCATTTAACCCATGTATTTTCTGTTTGTAAACGATGGAATTATCTAAACAATTCAGATTTAGATGGGAATGTAGACTCGAGGCAAAAAGAATTCTGACACTTTTTCTAATTAAACTATACGTAAGGGATTGGGTTAGTCTCATTCAGAGACTCCCTTGTTCTTATAAAACTTTGTTTTCCATTATAATTCATACAGACCTTATAAATTATTTAAGTTTTTGAACGTAATTTTCACGAACTCATCATATGTGTGTGTGCAATTGCATATGATTAGAGATCTATATGGTGTTGTGTATGATTTACGTTTATGTATGCATATTGTCACTAGTGTGTACATGCATATTTTGTGCAATCCAGTTACTGAGTTGTATGTGTGCATGAATCATATATATATATATTTAATTGTACGCTGTATGATGTTTTTATGTATACTGTTAGTGGATATGAGTGAATAACTTGTATGTGTGTGCTATGGAATACATATATGCCTTGTGTAAATATGCAAGTATACTCATGTTGTATGTGTTTTGTGTATATATATATTTATTTAAGTCGATGACTATGCATGTAAGATGTATATATTATGGTTATTATGTAGGCATGTTTATGTATACTACATATGTATATGTAGGTGCATGCAGGAGTAGGTCATTTAGTGATGGATTTGATTCATAAAAGAATAACATAAGGATATTTAAAAGATGAGAAAATCTATTTAACCAATATTAACAAGGGGAGGGTGTTTGTGTAGCCATTTTGGCAAGTGAAGTGTGGTGAACCCTACCCATGGATATGGTCTCAGCTAGACGTGACTGGGAAGTCCCATACATAACCGTTCCGTGTTTATATATGAAAAGTGATTAGTGATACCCAACGCATAACCGTTCCGTGTTCGGGTGCATTGGAAAAGTGAAAAGTGAAAGTAAAAGTTAAAAGTAAAAAGTGATATGTGATGTATCCATGTGGTAGAGGGGATCCTTAGTGCAATCGTTGATGCCAGCCGAAACAACATCGCGCGATGAAACTCCTAAAAGACAAGAAAAAGAAATTATAAACCTTAATAAAAAATGTAACGAAGAATGAAAGTGCAATTGAAAAGTGTTAAGCAAACAATGTAAAGTGAAAGTAAAATTGACATATGCAATGATAGTAATTCAGTGATAAGTGCAAGTGATTATCAGAAAGGGTAAATGCAAGTATTATGAAACCAGTGAATAATATTATTTGTTTATGTAAATGTGATGTTAGAGTATTTGTGATGTCTATGAAATCATATGTAAAAGAGTGAATTATTGAAATGTGTGAAATTATGGTTATTATATTGATTGGGAATTTGTTTTAAAGAAGATATGCATTTGTTTTGTGAATCTTGTGAGATTGAGTGTGTGCATGTCTTTATTTTGGGCACCGATCCTCTTCTTTACTAAGTCCATGAAGCTCACCCCAATTCACACCCCCTAGTGTAGATTAGTCCAAATCAAGAGCAAGGTCAAGGTAGAAAAAAGACTTTGAAGAACCTTTTGTGATGTTGAGAGTTTGTCTTGTAAAGTCGGTTTAATTATATTAAACTGAGGTAATGTAAAGAATTTTGTAAGCCTCACTACTTTTAATTCCCTATAGGGGATAATTGAATCTTAAGTTTTCGCTTATTGCTGCATAAAATTACCAGCTTATGTGTGTAGAATAGTGCTCTTTTCTCAACAGAGAAAGCAGGTTGTTACATGAAAATTTATGTTTGGAAGTTGGGTTTTAAAGAAGAGAAAGAAAACTCTTTGGAATTAATGAAAGAAGAAGTAAAGGAGAATAGAATATATATATATATGCATATATGTATATTTTTCTTCTATTTCAAAAATTAAAGCATATTTATATTTGTAAAATATGTACCAGTATACTAAAAAGAAGTGTGAGGTATCCCTGAATTTATATTTTTATTTATCATAATCCTATTATTTAAGAAAATTTTACTAAAATCCTTAAATGAAATAAAGAATTTGATTTAGTAAAAATTAGTGATATGCTATTAGCTTTCTTTCAAATATATACATATATTATTTCTTAAAAAATAATGGTTTATTAAAGAATTGGATGTTTTTCCTAATACTCAAAATTCTTGGGTTCTAGAAAAATGAGAAACTTCAATTTTTTTTTAAAGATTAAAAATAAAATTATTACCTAGATTGGTAGTAAGCCACCACCAAAGAATGGTACATGGTCAAAGATTATCTCAGCCTAAAAGATTACTATATCCTTTATAAATGGTAAAACAAGCAGAAGATATTTTCTCAAAGTTCTATTGAAGTGGCTATAAAGTCTTAGCTATCACTAAAAACTATTTCTATTATATAAGATCTTATCACTCTTTAAAATAAAATCTTTCTTTTGATGGAAAACTAATATTGAAGTGATATATCTCATTAGTAATTCAATCTAATGTGTTTAAACTAAGTGTATTAGATTCATTTATCATAGTTATAAAATAGTAAATAGACAATTATATGTAAAATTTCAATCAACAGATGATCAATATTATTGGAAGGATCATAAATAGATATTCGAGCTTGTCTCGATGTTCTCGAGGAATAGAAAAGCTTGCAATAATAATATGCAACATTACGATCAATTTTAAGAGCATTTTTCTTAGGAGTTACGTGAGTCAAATCCCCAAGTTGATTGTTTTCCTCAAAAAAAAACTTTACCAACTCTATTTCATGCTCATCAAATTTGTAACCTGATATCTTGTTAAACTTAATCTTGTATGAAATAGGAATAAACATATCAAGTTTTTTCTTATAGTGAAGGTGTTAATGAGATGTGTAAAGAAAATTGAAGTAATTTATCTGCCGTAATAATTTTAAATTGATCCATATAGTTAGTAATTTATCACAAAGAAAATCATCCAAGAAAAATGCATCTATAATAGAAAAGGATGTTAGCATATAGATGGCACAACCGAAGCCTTACCAAGTGGAAACATATGCAACATGGTCTTGGGACCCATAAGATTTTGCTAGTGCCAATATTTTCCAAAGCTTCCTCTTTTAAACCTTAAGACTTGAGATTTAGACTATAGAAAATGTTAACATCAAATATTTAGATTTTATATTTGTGTCTGAAGATTAAGAAGAATGGAAAAAAACTTGTTTTTTTTTCTTTCTTCGAATGAATAGAGCTTAAGTGCATACCTTCAGCTTAATCTATAATAAATAACTTTAGAGGTTATATAGCCTTTCGAAAACTAACTTTTCACTATACTTCTTTGTTGCATCAATCAAGAAGGCTGAGTTTAATTAAAGAATAATTGAATTTTGATGGGAGGATAAATGACACACAGTTGAGTATTTTATATAGGCCGTGAAAAATGTAGATTTTATTATACTATAACTTAAATGAAAAATGTATGTACATATATAGTATATTTAAAAGAAGTGTGTGGTATCCTTGAATTTATTTTTGATTTACCATAATCCTATTATTTAAGAGAATTTTACTAAAATTCCTAAATGAAACTAAAAATCTGATTTAGTGGAAACTAGCATATGCTATTGGCTTTTTTAAAAATATATAGAGATATTTTTTCCTAAAAAATAATAATTTATTAAAGAATTGGATGTTTTTTCTAATACTCAAAATTCTTGGGTTCTAGAAAAATGAGATTCTTAAATTCTCTTTGAGAGATAAAAAATAAAATTATTAAATAAATTGGTAGTAAGCCACCATCAAAGAATGGTGCATGGTCAAAGATTGTCTCAGCCTAAAAGATTAGTATATCCTATATAAATAGTAAAGCAAGCAAAAGAAATTTTCTCAAAGTTCTATTGAAGTAACTATAAAGTCTTAACTATCACTAAAAACTATCTCTGTTATATAACATCTTATCACTCTTTAAAAAAATCTTTCTTTTTATTTAATTTAATCAGGTGGTGTGATGGGACCCAACCATATTAGGATAACACATTTATTCAAATTCAAAATTAAAATTTTGGGTAATTACTACATCCAGTGGAAGTTACTTTTTTGAATAATCTGTAAAAAGAAAAGAAAAAAAAAGAAAAGAGGGGACACAACATACATTAAAAAAACAAACACACACACACACTCTCTCTCTCTCTCAACAAAAAGTTCTGCTTATGTGAAGAAAAAGAAGAGATTTTTAGTTAGTTTTCCTTCAAAAGTTTGGATTTCTACAAGAGGTATTTATGCCGTAAAAAATTACATACAATTCATTATGAGTTAATGTGATTGTATGTGATACTATGCAAAATGATCTTGGAAAAATAGTTGCACAATTGATTTATGGATTAAATGTTAATTCCATGAGTTTCTAACATTAGTATCAAAATATTTTGGTTAATTGCATGTTTAATTTTATTTCAATTTGTATTTTTGTTGAATTTTTGTATAAAATTCATTCCTTTTCTTTTTTGGTTAAATAATTTTGTGTTGTATTACTTAAATATGTGCAATATTGATCTTAAATAAAAGTAGAGACCAAAAGATTTAATTTGGTATATTATTCGTAATTTTTGGACAAAAAATATGAAAGTTATACATTTTTAAAGTCCATCCTGTTTAAAGCAAAAGAGTTCTGTTGGTGGAGGATTCTGCATTTTTTTTTCTATACAGAAGTTGAAGATGAGGATATTTTTGTCTTTTTACACTACTTTATTTTTTATTTAAAATAAAAAAATTAGAATAAAAACGAACCCATCATCGGGCATGAACCCACAACCACAATGTGTAGAGTATTGCTCTCTACCGAGTGAAGTAAACAAATTATTCATATTGTACTATTGTTAAAACTAATTTAGAATAAAGTATTAGAAGCAAAATTGAGACAAGAATTAGACCTGTGCAGGCAAAGCCCTCATGTCTTACAGACATGCCAATGACCACTCTAGCACGCCTATTTTTAGTAAGAAAGAATACGTAACATACATTATATCTCTGAATAGTATAATAAAACAAGTTTTGTCATATAAATTAATTTTTTTTAGTTAATTAATTTATCATACATGAATAAATTAATTATTAGTTAATTAATTTATTATAATTTTCACTATAAATACATTAATTATTAATTAATTAATTGTACCATATTTGAATAAATTAATTATTAGTTGATTAATTTATTATCATAGCTACTTTATATGAATTAATTATTAGTTAATTAACTTATAAAGATAGCTTATTAATATATTCTTTATTTTCTATGTGTTATAGAAAGTAAATGGTGATAATGAGAAGAACTTTTGGGACAATTAGAACTCCTCAACAGAGCGAGAAAGTCAATTATATGATACAAAACTTAAAAAATACTCATATGGAGGAGATTGTTAAACAAACTGAAGTTGAACTCTTAGTTAACCATATTATTAAAGTCAATATAAAGATTAAAAAAATTGTATGAAAAGGAGGTCCTTTAAAAGACAAAGAAAAGTATCATGCTCTTAAGGGAAGTTTACATATCTCTAGTTATCGAGGATTGCTTGAGCTTTGTTGGGACAAAGAACAAGTATAGAAATCCACAGTTAACAAATTTATCGAGGAATATATTAATTGCGGTGATAAAAAAAAAGTTGATTCTTCAAAAGGGGTGTCTACACATAGAGGACATCATAAAATTGTTAGTGTCCCTTTACCAAAAGTAAGCACAAATTTTCTTAAGGATGACCTTAAAAACAAGCTTAGGAAATCATTCCCTAAACATAAGATTATAATAACATAACTATTTTATATTGTTATTTTTTTGTTGTGAACTACTTATAAATTGTGTACTTTATTCTTATTAATGAAATGTTATTCATGTTTTTCATATTTATTTATGCAAATATATGATGACATGTTTTTATTTTTATTTGGCATGTATGAATTATCATAAAACTAAGAGCGTTTAATAACCAAAAGTAGTACCTTACATGATTAATTACACTAATAATAATCATTTATTAGAATTTTTGATGAGGATTGGAAACGTAATGTCCTTTTAATTCTATGTCTAATATTTGATTATTGTTATCATTATTAATATATCTTAAGGACATATATGTATGTTGTTAGGCATTGAGTAACGTGCATAATATCTATATGTATAGAGAAACAGCATTTAGATCAAAAAACATTGTCATTGAACTTAATAAAGGAGAAAAATTGAATGGTGACAATTATGAGATATGGAGTATGAAAATCCAATATGTGCTTGAAGAGCAAGAGGCTCTGGAAGCTTTAAATGAATCCATGAATGAACTTGAAGAAGGGAACATGACCCAACATTGGAGAGACCATATAACTTTTGAGACTTGAAAGAAAAAAAACTCTCTCGCTCATATTACGTTGCTGAGTAGTGTGGAAAATGACATCATGAGAGAGTTCAAAAAGTAAGACCTAACTAAGGACATGTGGTCCGCATTAGCTCAAAGAGATGGTGCTATGTCCTTGACCAAACTTTAGTCACTTACTATCAAGTTTGACACTTATAAGAAATGCACTGATCATACAATGAAAAAACATTTATGGAAAATGTCAAACATGATAAGTGAGCAAAAAAATCCTGGTCATATTCTTACTGATGAACAATAGGTCCAAGCTATGATTTGTTCTTTGCCCCAAAGTTGGGAACATATAAAGATCCACCTAACCCATAAGGGAGGCATTAGATCTCTTTAAGTTGCCATGAGACACTTTGAGCTAGAAAAGAATCGAATTAAAGCCAATAAGTTAAGTATTAATGTGTATATGAGCGATTCTAGCTCACAAGGTGCTGGCGGACATAAGTGTAAGTTCCATGTTGGATCCCAATGAAAGGAAAAGAGGGGTTTTAAAGCCAATAAGAAAAGAAAGTTTCACCAAAAAAAGAAAGGAAAACATCCTTTTAAGAAAAAAAATGTAGCAAAAGTGAAGTGTTATAGAACATGGTAACAAGGGATATTTTACTCATGATTGGAGTGAGGCTAAAAAGGTAAAAGACATGTTTGCACATGTGAGTGCTATTTTTAATTCTAGTTCTATCTTTCTAACAGAATCTCATCCTTTATGGACTGTACCATATAGCGAAGGACATGAATGCCTTAATGGAATTCCAATGCATTCTGCAAGGAGCAGGATAGATATATGTAGGAAACAATTCAATAGTGAAGGTAAAGGGTATTGGTATGTGTAAGTTGGTGATGTATGAAGGTCGAACCCTATTCCTACATGATGTGTTGTTTGCTCCAGAAATTCACTGGAATTTAATTTCTGTGTTTGTTTTACTTAAACTTAGTTTAGTTTGAATTTTAAACCTAGTGGTGTAAGCTTGTATTTAGGAACAAGATATTATGGACATGGTTATTTGCTATATGGTTTTATTGTTTTGGATGTTGACTATAGTTCTTATAATATTAGTTTTTTCTTATTTACATCTTCTAATAGTGTTGGAATTGATGTGAATGTTTGGCATGCTAGACTTGGCCACATTGGTCAACAACGAATGAATAGATTAGCCCAAGAAGGCATATTAGGAAATATAGAAAAAGTAGAATTGTCTACTTGTGAGTATTGTCAAGCTGGAAAAAAACAAGAAAACCAGTTGGAAAAGCCATAAGATCAAATACTCCATTGCAACTATTCATTCTAACATATGTGATCCAATAAATATGAGGGCAAGACATGGTGCTATTTATTTTATCATATTTATAGATGATTATACTCGATTAGGTTATGTCTATTTGATATCTCATAAATCTGAATCTTTCAATTGCTTTAAAAAATATAAGAATTTAGTTGAGAATCAATTAGACAATAAAATAGAAGCTTTAAGAACCAATAGAGGACAAGAATATTTATCTAATCATTTCAGAAAATTTTGTGATGAAATGGGAATAGAACATTACTTAACTATTCCAGCAACACCACAGTAGAATGGTGTTGTAGAAAGAAGAAATAGAACCTTGCTTGAAATGGTTAGATCTATGATGACACAAGCTAATTTGCCAATTACCTTTTAGGCTGGTGCATTATTATCTGCCACATTTATCCTTAATTGAGTAACCACAAAATTAGTTACCACCACACCATATGATTTATGGACTAACAAAAAATCAAACCTAAGTTTTGTAAGACCTTAGGGTTGTGCCACCTATATTCATTAATCTTCCCACAAATATGGAAAATTAAGTCCAAGAGGGAAGAAAAGTATCTTTATAAGATATTTTGAACAATCAAAAGGATATGTGTTGATAGGCACACAAGAAAATGGTCATGTAACTGAATTTGAATCACGAGATGTCGTATTCTTATAGAATCATTTTCCTAAAAAATGTGAGATAGGTCAAAAAATATCTTTATATGAAACTGAAGACAAAAATGTTACCACCCTACAAGGATAAATGGGCCCACTATATTTGAGTGGGAGTGATACAAGATTCAATTAACCTGTTTCAATTGAAACCCAATCACAACCAATGGTGGGCCCAAGTATGGAAGTTGGTCCCAATGGGAGTAACTTAAAAGAATCTCAAATACGTCAAACTAATAGGAAAAGTGTTCCTCATCACCATTTTGAGATTAACGGCAAAATATTCTTAGTTACTCTAGAAGATGAAGAAGAGCCAAGAAATATAAATGAGGCTCTTAAATGCCTTGCAAAGGAAAAATGGATGAAAGCATAGAAAAGCTTGCAATAATAATACGCAACATTACGATCAATTTTAAGAGCATTTTTATTAAGAGTTAGAAGAACTAAATTTTCAAATTGATTGTTTTTCTCAGAAAAAATATCATTAGCTCTATTTTATGCTCTTCAAACTTGTAACATGATATCTTGTTAAACTAAATCTTGTATGGATAAGGAACAAACATATCAAGTTTGTTCTTCTATTAAAGCTTCCAATGAGATGTGTGAATGAAATTGAAGCCATTCAACTGTAGTAATATTTTAATTTTATCCATATATTTAGTTATTTATCGAAAGAAAACCATCCAAGAAAGCACATCTACAAAAAAATTAATGGAAAAGGATTTTAGTATGGATAACACAAGTGAAGCCTTACCAAGTAGGAATGAATGCAACATGGTCTTGGGTCCCATAAGGTTTTGCTGGTAAGATCTTCTCTAAAGCTTCCTCCTTTAAGCCTTATGACTTGAGATTTAGACTGTAGAAAATATTAACATCGAACGTCTACATTTTAAATTTGTGCCTGAAGATTAAGAAAAATGGAAAGAAACTTATTTTTTTTCTTTCTTCGAATGAATGGAAGTTAAGTGCATACCCTTAAGTTTAATCTATAATAAATAACTTTAGAGGTTGTGTAGGCTTTGGAAAACTAACTTTTCACTATACTTCTTTGTTGCACCAGTCTAGAAGAATAAGTTTAATTGAAGAACAATTAAATTATAATTGAAGAATACATGACATACGATTGAGTATTTTATATAGGCCGAGAAAAATGTAGATTTTATAATACTATAACTTCTAAAATCTTCGAACTAAAATGAAGAATCTATGGCTACTTGGAAAGTGGTTTCATTTTTTGAAATGTTTAACATAAATGAAGAATCCACTCTCTATTTGACACGCAATTTTATTATATTTATGTGATATCTAACTAAATATATATAAAATAATTAAAAACATTGGTTTAATTAATTTTATGGTCGCCAACTATATTAAAATTAACTTTTGAATTTTAGTCCATGTGCTAAAGAACTTATTCTTCATTTTTTTTTAAAGTCAAAAAAGCCAATTTTATTGAGATAATTTATAACCACATATAAGGTAAAAAGCCACATTACAAAACAAAGTCGATTGTACTTTACAATAATGTGATTAATTATTTTAATATAATATCTCTACTTTAAATCATGTATTTATATACTATTATATAAAGATTGGTTAATAT
This sequence comes from Carica papaya, assembly GCF_054855325.1. Classification (NCBI taxonomy): domain Eukaryota; kingdom Viridiplantae; phylum Streptophyta; class Magnoliopsida; order Brassicales; family Caricaceae; genus Carica; species Carica papaya. The sequence goes on from NC_142317.1 coordinate 20,459,748, forward strand.
TTAACCTTAAAAACTTGATTTAATCATTAATGAAAATTTTGAGATACCTTTTAACATCGTACTCAAAATATAGTGTAATATAAAATCATAAGTTGATAACGATAACAATGTAAAATACATAGAGAAGGTAACCAACTTTTCACGATACTTCTTCTTTGCATCAATCAAGAGGACTAACTAATTATGGAAGAACAATTACAATGTGAGAAGAGAATAAATGTGCAGGGCTGATTATTTTGTGCAGGCTATGAAAAATGTAATTCTTATTTTATACTAAAGCTTATGAAATCTTTGAACTCAAATAAAGAATCATAAACTATTTAAAGTAAATAAAGAATTGATATTATTTAAAATGTGATTTTTTAAATAACGAATGCATGGCTATTTGGGACTTGATTTTATTATACTTATTGGATATTTTACTTAATTTATATAAAATGCTAGTGATATTGATTTTATTAGTTCTATGGCTTGCATTATAGTACAAAATGAATAATTTCAAATAAAATTTACTTTTGAATTTAATTTTTTGTGCGGAAGAACTTATTAGCCATTTTTTTTTAAAGTATGAAATAATTTTGTTGAGATTATGTTAAAAGTTTATCACGCTGTAATATATTTTTTTGAATTATAAGCAATAAAAATCAACCTTCTGGTCTTTATAATCTAAAAAATCCTCTAACAATTTATATAGTTTTACAATATTTTTTTCAATTTTTAAAAGATGAGTTTTATGTGAATTTAAAATTCTGGATTAAGATGGTTAGTGCTATTAAAATAATGAAGCTCCAAAGTAAAAGTGAATGAAGGAAATTGAGATAGATGGAAATAAATGGGACTTCCCAGTCATGTTTGGCTGAGGCCATATCCACAAGTAAGGTTCACCACACTTCACTTCTCAAAATGGCTACACACACCCTCTCCCTATTGCTACTGGTTAAACGGATTTCTTTGTCGTTTAAATATCCTTATGTTATTATTTAAGTAATTAAATCCATCACTAGATAACCTACTCACGCATGCACTTACATATACATCATATGTATTATACATAAACATGCTTACATAATAGCCATAATACATACATCTTATATGCATGGTCATCAACTTAAATAAATATATATACACACAACACATACAACATAGGTATACTTACATATTTACATAAGGTATGTATGTTATTCCATAGCATGCACATACAAGTTATTCACTCATATCCACTAACAGTATACATAAACATGTCACACGATGTACAATTAAATATATATATATGCATAATGCACATACAACTCAATAACTAGATTGCACAAAATTTGCATATACACATTAGTGATAGTATGCATATATAAATGTAAGTCATACACAACACCATATAGATCTCTAATCATATGAAATTGCACACACACACATGATGAGTTTGCGAAAATCACGTTAGAAAACTTAAATAATTTGTAAGATTTGTAAACAATTCATTTTAACAGAAAATAAAGTTTTATAAAAACATGGGGGTCTCTGAATGAGACTAACCCAATCGATCTATAGTTGAATCGAAAAAAGTATTGGTATCCTTATTGACTCGGGTTTACACTCTCCTCTAAATCTAGCATTGTTTAGATAATTCACTCATTTATAAACAGAAAATATGAGGGCTAAATTACAGACACTTGTGGAAATAATTACAATACAAAAGTGGATCTAGATTTTACCATAGACATGCAATCTCGGTCACCACATATTTGTCTCTAGTTCACCATGTGCTGCTGCTGGAGTGTCACTACTGGAGCACTATCATCGGAGTCTCACTACTGGAGCACTGCCGTCGGAGTCTCACTACCAGAGCACTGCCATCAGAGTCTCGCTACCAGAGCACTGCCACCGAAGCATCACTACTGGAGCACTACCATCGGACCACCTTGCGCTACTATAAAATCATCATAGAATGAGCCGCCTAAACCCAGTGCAGATTTAATGAAATCATGTCGAGGACGCACCGCAAATCTTAAAATTATGCTTAGCTACCTTAGCTGCAAGTTCTGCTTCTCTAAAAAAATCTATTATGAATCCCAATCTTTTTCAACCATGCACCATGACTTGTCATTTTCTAAATTTACGCAGCCATCTGACATGTGGATCCAGTCGCTACATGCTGCCCGTCATACGCACCAGATCTGCCACATCCTTTTCTCTCTTCACGACTCTCTATCTCTCTTTCTCTCCCTGAACTGATTTCTCCCTCTTTTTTTTCCTTTTTCTTCTCTTTTAAAAGTAGGAATAAGAAAACTCCTCCACACCTTGCCTCCTCCTTCTCTGATGAGCTTTAGAGGTGTATACGACTCCTATTTTTCTTCTTCTTGCAGAGGTGTGTTTGCCTTTGCAACTCCCCCTTTTTTCTGACATCAAAATGGTGTCATTTTGATGGTCTCAAAACAATGTCTTTTTGACCCCCTTCCCTTCCCTTCTTTTATCTTTATATCAAAACAACGTCATTTTTAGGGTTTCCTCAAAATGATGTTGTTTTGGCTTTTTCTACTTCTAAGGAAGTAGATGGGTTGGATTCTATTTTCCCTAGGCTAGGGTGTTACATTTTGAGTCTAATCATCACCCATTATAAAGCAACAAGCACTTTTGATAAGAGCATCCAACGCATGGCCACCATAGAACATGAATAAACGACAACTAGTTAGAGAGCCTTGTCATCCACCATCTCCATGCCTAGACCCTCTGCAGATGCTGCTGCCAGCATTGTAGGGATGTATGTACTATGCGGTTAAAGATGGCACAAAATATTGCATTAAAAGAACTATTTACATTATTGTAAAGTATAATAATTTTTTCAAAAGAAACAAACAAAGTATCACATTAATTAATAAAAACCACGCAATCAATGAAAAGAAACAATGAGAATTCAGTGATGAAATTAAAAACTAGCATGTTGATCAAGCCTTCATACTTAACAAAAAAAAAGAATTAATGATCATATTTTTCATGAACCCTCAACTTTTGAATAATAGGAAAAATACCCAATTGTTTCTCAGAAAATAAAAAATGCATTTGAAGACAAAAAAATCCAGTTGCATATCATAAATTTCAACCCAATAAGAATCTTGATATCTTGTAAAGATTTTGATGAAGTTCTCTAATATAATAGTATTATGACAAAATAAAAAAAAATTAAATTTTCCCTCAACACTTTTTTTATGTATACCATATGTGTACATAAAAAATGTGAAACATCTGTAGCTTTGAATTTTAAAATATAGCTAATTTTTACTACATATTTTTTTATTCTTAAATCACTAATTTGAAATAAAAAATTATTAAGTGATTGTGATCCTCTAAGTTTTATTTATGTAATTTTTGACAAAACCTAATGGTGTCATACTTGTATCGTCCACAAATTTATTTATATTCTAAAGCACTTACAACTAAATTATGTAATTATAATCAATTATCAAGATAATAACTCTACATATATATGTATGCACAGTATGGTAAAAAAATGCGAAGAGGGTGGACTTGGTTGACCATTATCAATAAACTGATCATCTAAAAACAAAAATTATGAAATTAAAAAATAGCTAGCAGAAAATATTCAAAGCTATTTCCATCTATCTCATTTTCCTTAATTCACTTTTGCTTCTGAGCATCATTGTTCTAATAGCACTCACCATCTTCATCCAGAATTCTAAATTCTCATAAAACTCATCTTCTAAAAATTGAAAAAAAGTTGTAAAATTATATAAATTGTTAGAGGATTTTTTAGATTAAAAAGACTAGAAGATTGAGTTTTTGTTGCTTATAATTCAAAAATATATATTACTGCGTGATAAACTTTAAACATTATCTCAACAAAATTATTTCTTACTTTTCAAAGTAAATGGGTAATGAGTTCTTCCACACAAAGATTAAATTTTAAAATAAATTTTATTTAAAGTGACTCATTTTGCACTATGGTGGAAGCCACAAAACTAATAAAATCAATGTTCATAAGAATTTTTTATAAATTAAGTAAAATATCTAATAACTATAATAAAATCAAGTCCCAAATAGGCATGGATTCTTTATTTAAGAAATTATTTATTTACTTTAAATAGTTTATGATTCTTTATTTTGAGTTGAAAGACTTCATAAGTTACAGTATAAAATAAGACTTCCATTTTTCACAGCCTGCACAAAATAATCAACCCTACACAATTATTTTGTTCTCACATTGTAATTGTTCTTTAATAATTAGTTAGTCATCTTGATTGATGCAAAGTAAAAGCATCGTGGAAAGTTAGCTACCTTCTTTGTGTATTTTATATTGTTATCATTATCGACTTATCTTTTTATATTACACTATACTTTGAGAAGGATGTTAAAGGGTATTTCAAAATTTTTGTTAACAATTAGATCATGTTTCTAAGGTTAGTTATTAACTAATCTTTATATATTAGTATATAGATACATGATTTAAAGTGGAGATATTACATTAAAATAATTAATAAAATTATTGTAAAGTACACATTTTTGTGTAACGTGGCTTTTTACTTTATGCGTGGTTATAAACTTATATCCTTATCTCAATAGAATTGTAATTTCTAACTTAAAAATAAATAAATGACGAATAACTTTTTTACCGCATGGATAAAAATTTAAAAGTTAATTTTAAAATAGTTAGCAACAATAGAATTAATCAAATCAATGTTTTTAAATATTATATATATATATATATACTGAGTAAGATATCAAATAAATATAATAAAATCGCGTCTCAAATAGTAGTGGATTCTTCATTTAAGTTAAAGATTTTAAAAAATTAAATCACTCCCCAAATCTCCATAGATTATTTATTTAAGTTCAAAGATTTTATAAGTTATAATATTAAAATCTATATTTTCCACGACCTATATAAAATATTCAACTGTATGTCATTTATCCTCCTATCACAATTCAATTTTTCTTCAATTAAACTTAATTTTTTTTACTAGTGCAACAAAAGTATAGCGAAAAGTTAGTTTTCCAAAGCTTACATAACCTCTCAAGTTATATATTATAGATTAAAATCGAGGATACATACTTAACCTGCATTCATTCGAAGAAGAAAAAAGTTTTTTTCATTCTTCTTAATCTTCAGGCATAAATATAAAATCTAAATATTCGATGTTAATATTTTATACAGTTCAAATCTTAAGTCATAAGGTTTAAAGGAGGAAGCTTTGGAGATAATCTGTACCAACAAAATCTTATTGGACCTAAGACCATATTGCACTCGTTTTCACTCGGTAAGGCTTCCCTTGTGCTATTCATACCAACAACCTTTTCCACTGTTGATGTGTCTTTCTTGGATGGTTTTCTTTATTATAAATTACTAACTATATGGATATCAATTAAAAGTGGTGATCACACTCGAGCTATTAATCAAAAAACATGATCATGCAATACTTATTTTACATATAGTGGACATAAAGTCTAAAAGATGAAACTTCTAATCTGCATAATCATTAAGTAAAAGTGATGATTACAGGAGATTAGGACTGTGAATTCTGAATATAATTGATGCAAGTATGGGACTGACAGTGCCTAAAGTAACCCTTGTAGCAACCAAAGCAGACACAAGAGGTGTATTCTGCATTTTAGATCTCTTGTACACCCTCTGCAAATTTCGTGACTTGCCTTTTCGTGTGGATCTCTTGTGCAGGTAATGAACTTGCCTCGATGGAACTGTTATTTTCTGCCAATAAGCCTTGATCTATTATTTAGGATTACATCAAGCTTGTAGTATTTTATTTTGTACTTTTGCATAAATTGGAGATCTTGTAGGTATTCTTTATGCCCATAAATGCTTTGGGGCAAATGAAAAATTTAATGATTTTTTACTTCTATAAAAATAGGAGATCTTGTACGTATTCCTTCTGCCTATAAAAGTTGTGTGACAAATGACAGATATTCAAACAAGTAAATTAAGTCATAAAGTTATACAAGTAATCAGTATCTTAATAGCAGTTTATTTTATCACAAGACTTAATGTTTTGGAATAAAACACATTGAATTGCTAATTAAATCTCTATGCAACCAATCCCACCTACTTAACATTAACTGATAATTCCATCTTTTATATATATATTTTCATCCATTTGTACATAATGTGAGGAAAATATCGAGTCTAAAAATTACTTTAAAGGCTAAAACTTGAGGTGAAAATAAAGAGACAACGTAATCTGAAGAAAAAAAATGATTGTGAGCTAAGAGGAAAAGAGAACAAATTGATTACTTTAATAGAAGAGCTTCCAAGGAGGATGAATTTTTCATTTTTAATCTCTAATTGACCATGTAATAGAATATTTTTTTTATGTACAAGGTCGATAATAAGTAAACTCTTTTAAAAATCGAAACTAAGTGGTATTTTGAATGGATAGAGTGAGTGAGTGTTATTTGCATTTTTGTGTTGATTTTTATTTACTGATTTTATGAGTTTTAGCATTTAATTATTATATTGATTTAATAGCAATTAAATGATGAATAATTATTAGCAAAACTAGGTAGAAAAGGACAAAAAACATAAGCTCGTGAATAATTTATTTTTATTTTAATGCCACCATCATAATTGCCTTACCCAATTTTCATATCATAATACACATAACGATCTTCCAATTTAACTTTTACAAATTTCTATTTTTTCCTCATTTTTATTAATTTTTCTTTCTTGGTTCTTCCCAAAGATCCCAACCTTTCTAACTATCCAACCAATGGGAAAGTCTCCATGTTGGGCCCTTGGCCTAGTGGGCTACTGTGAAGGCTCCTCGGCATGATTTCATGCCGGCCGAACCAGCCCAGTCCTCTGGCCTATTGCACAAGCAACTGGCCCAATGAAAACAAACTCTGTGTAATGGCACACTGCCAGCTTTCCATCTTTGGCATTCATAAATACCCGGATCATCTTTGTACCCTCCGACTTGGCATATGCATTTCTATACCATGCCAGATAAGTTCTAGGCCATTCAGGGTGTCTGAAAAAATGTCTCTTCCATGAACTAGTATTGCAGAACAGCACTGCATAACCACAGGGCACTTTGGTGCTCGACATTCTTATAAGAAACAGATGAACTTCTGTTTTTCGTCCCCTTCTTCCTAGTTTTACTAATAATTATTCATCATTTAATTTTTTCTAAATCAATATAATAATTAAATGTTAAAACTCATAAAATTAGTAAATAAAAATTACCAAAAAAATGCAAATGACACTCACTCACTCTATCCATTTAAAACACCGCTTAGTTTTAATTTTTGAAAGAGTTTACCATATTTAAAATAATCTGAAAAGACCATTTTTTATATAATCTAAAATATTACCCCTCTTACTTGATAAAAGCATGAGACATAAGCTAAATCACACGAAAGAATTGTTGAAAATTTGAAGATTCTTTTCTGCAATTCAGTATGACTATGTATGCAGAGTTGAGTGATGTTTTCAGGTTAGATTCGGGTTTGTGATTTTTTTTACTGCTGAAAAATAAATTCTAACATTTCTAAACATGTTGTCCTAATGATTGATTATGAATTTGTAAACAAAAAATGAAATAGAAAGGGAATTGGAATGGAGAACAAACGCTTACCTAAACAGAGGCATCATTCAGGTGCAGCAGCTACTGTTCTAAGTTTTAGGACTTTTAGCAAAAATTTAGTAGCTAATCTTCCAAATAGAAATTGTCTTAAGAAACCGAAAACCTAGAATGAACAAATCAGAAGAGGAAGAAATGACTCACCTAATCAATAAGAAGTAATTTCTCCTCTGTTACTCACACAGAACACGTGTTCTGTTCTGGTGCGTTACTCTCTCTCTCTCTCTAGTATTTTCTGCTCTCAACCTCCCCTCTCATTCCCTTGTTTAACTCGAATTTTGGGTTTGAAGAAGATGAAGACGAAGTTGTGAAGAGAAGGAAGACTTTATCAAAATTTACCCAACATCTCAACCATCTAAACTAAACCCAACATATCAAATAACACTCACTCACTCTATCCATTTAAACCTTGTGTAGGTAATGAACTCACTTCGATGGAACTGCTGCTTTCCACCAATGAGCCTTGATATGTTATTTAGGTTTACAACAAGCTTGTAATATTTGATTTTGTACTTCTATACAACTAGGAGATCTTATAGGTATTCCTCCACATAGGTCATGAGACAAACAAAAAATTGAATGATTTTTCACTTCTATACAAATAGGAGATCTTGTACATATTCATTCTCTCTATAAAAATCGTGTGATAAACGATAGATAGTCAAACAAGTAACCTAAACTATAAAGTTATCAAAGTAATTAGTATCTTAATAGTAGTTCATTTTATCACAATATTTAACGTTTTGGAATCGTACACATTGAATTGCTAAATGCATTTCTATGCTAAAAATCCCACCTACTTAATATTAATTGATAATTCCCTCTTTTATATATTTATATATTTATATACATCCATTTATTTATAATATAAGGAAAAATTTGAGACTAATAATTAGTTTTAAGGCTAAAAATTAAGTTGAAAATTAGCAGACAACATAATGTGAGGAAAACAATATTGACTGTGAGCTAAGAGGAAGAGAGAACAAATTAATTACTTGAGTAGAAAACTTCCAAAGAGGATAAATTTTTCATTTTTAAGCTCTAATAGATAATGTGGTGGAATAATTTTTATATGTATAATTATCTTTTAAAATTTCCTACAAGGTTACTAATAAGTTAAAGCTAACTTAAAAAACTTACAAATGTATCACATTAATTAAACTTACAAGATTAGTAATAAGTTAAGTTAATATTACAAAGTAAAGTTTGTACGAGTATACAATCATTTGAAAGACTCACAAGGTGTTATATGTTGTGACTGTATCAACCTCTAGTTTATAGTTTAAAATATAATAAACCCTAACCTATAATGGCGGAGGAGTCCTGGTTTCAACTACAGATCATCACAACCATCTTCACTTCGAAAAACTTCCTAGATTTATTCAGCTAAAATGTCCATTACACGTGTATGTAAAAAAGGAGCAAAACCTTCTCAACGTGCTTACATCTTGAGCACGCGTATCTCATATCATTCATACTATAGTCTGGAGAGTGACAATAGTATACTTACGCATGTATGTAAAAATTTAACTATTGCATCGGTGTGTGTAACTTAGTGTCAATGCTATCTATTTCCTTATATATCCGACTCCATTGGTGGTAATTCCTATACTGGTTCATGCTTCATAGTATCTGCAAACAAATAGTAATGAGCCTGCACATGCCCAGTAAGTCAAATTTAAATTTAAAATAGTGTGATAAAATCAATAAAATTCCGAAGACGGAGTTTTTCCTCTTCCAGGTCTCTCCCACTCCTGTCAGCACATATCTTCATTCTGTTAGTGTTCTGGGTTTTATCGACCTTCCTCAAAATCTATATGGAGAATAGCCCTCTACCCTCTTCTTGTCTTATTCTTCTTTTTGCTTGTTTCTACCCCGTCCTCACTTCCCTCTTTAAACAACCTATTTTTCTCTTCATTTCTTGTTCCTATAATCCACGTTCAACATATAACTGTCCTAGAATCTTTTTTTTTTTAATTTTTCTTTTGCTAGAACCCCCTCCCATAAATCAACTACAAAATATCCCCATGTTTGCTACTATTCCTAATCCCACCTTTCTCTCTGAATTCACCTTAAACAACATATTTCTTTTCCCACTCTGCAGTCTATGGTTTGCTTAAATTTTGTTCCTTCCTTTCTTTTATGACCCACAATTATCCATTCCCCTCCTACATTATTTCCATATCCAGTTTGCCTTTAACCTGCAGACACCAGCAATAAATAGAGTCATATTTATCATGGAGCAATTCACACTATTTTATTCTTCTCATACTTATAATTTCTTGGCTCTTCCACCTCTATCCCCTCTATCTCATGTGTATACCACAATTTTATTTTTTAAGATGACCGTTATCAGGCCACACACACACCCCCGTGGATAATGTAGATTTTATTATACTACAACTTATAAAATCTTTGAACTTAAATAAAGAATCTATGACTATTTGTAATGCGATTTCATTTTTTTAAATCTTGAACTTAAATGAAGAATCCATCACTATTTGAGACGCGATTTTATATATTCATATAATATATAAAATAATTAAAAACATTGATTTGATTAATTTTCTGGTCGCTAATTATATTAAAATTAACTTTTGAATTTTAATCCATGCACTACAGAACTTATTCATCATTTATTTTTTTAAAAGTTAAAAAAAAAACAATTCTATTAAGATAATGATGGAAGTTTATCACCACCCATAAGATAAAAAGTCACATTATACAAAAATGTCAACTGTACTTTACAATAATAAGATTAGTTAATTTAGTACAATATCTCTACTTTAAATAATGTATTTATATACCAATATATAAAGATTGTTTAATAATTAACCTTATAAACATGATCTAATTATTAATAAAAATTTTGAAATACTCAAGGTATACTGTAATATAAAAACATAAGTCAATAACAATGACAATACAAAATAGATAGAGAGGGTAACTAACTTTCGACGATACTTCTTCTTTGTATAAATCAAGAGGACTAATTAATTATTGAAGAACAATTAAAATGTGAGAAGAGAATATATGTGTAGTTTTGATTATTATCTGTAGGCTGTGAAAAACGTAAGTGTGACGTCCCAATGCCTGAGAGTAACAGTGTCAAATCTATCTATTAAATTAATTTTTTTCAAACATACTATTGCGGAACATTCCATCCCTTACTAACATACATTCAATATTCTGAGGCACAACTTAACTATCTAGATATATGCATCAGTTTAAGTTAACTAACAAAATACAATTCTTTTGCCACTATTCAAAATATATAAAAGTCATCTTATCTTAATCCTCGTGGAACATATCCAAAAAGGCGTCCAGAGGTAGTTCTTTATTATAATATGGGGAATTGGATTAGGGGTTTGTTCCAATAACCTAATAAGACAAACGGTAATAAATTTACACAAAAGATGTTTTGAAAACCAATAAATGCAGCATATGAAACTACTGTTTAATTTATACCAATTTCAGTACTTTTACCAATCATTCAATAATCTTAGTTATCACTATCAGATCAATAGTGCGCTCAATATTGTACTCGATCATCCAACACACACACAATTAAGTTTGAACTTATATTTGAAATTTTACTATAAAATTTTGTTATTTTAATAATTATAATACTACTACATGCAGACGCCTAAAAAGATACCAAGGAGGCAATGAAGACACCACTACCTCTAAGAAAGGGTAATTATAGTTATATCAGTAAAAAGTAAATAGTAAATAGTTCAGTATCCACCTAATTTAAGAGTAGGGTTCCTATCAATAAACAGTAAGCAGTGACAACAATCATAACAGTAATTCCAGTAATACTCCTCCTAAATACCGAATAGACGTATTTACTAAATATTTTAGTTATTAAATTTTTTATTAGTTTTTTTATTCTTTCTTAATTATTCATCTAGACTTCATCTTTTATCCATAATTCCCTTAATTAACTTTTTTTAGAGCGTTATTTATTTTATTTCATTTTGATAATTTATTTCTTTTATTTAGTTTAATTATTTTTTATATATATTGTTTTAATTTCATTTTGATAATTTACTTCTTTTATTTACTTTATTCTACTTTTCTTGATTGATTTTGTTAATTATTTTAAAACTGGTATAGTTAATTCATTTTTTAGATTTAATTTATTTTAAATTTATTTTTTTTTCTAATTTTGCTCTTTGTAGAAAACTAACCCACAAAGAGATATATACATTTTTTTTTCTTTTCCAAACCCGTACCTTCCCCATTCGCTTATGTTTTTCCATCTTACCATCCTTTAATAAACATTTTATCAAATGTAAGTATACACAAAAATCCATCCAATTTATAGATTTTAAACCAAATGGACACATGACGCACACACAATCATTCAATCCTACAACAGCATCAAATATCATATTTGAAAATGAAATTTATTCATAATGTGTCTATAAAACACCATTGTATACATAAAATACATTACTATAGGTCTTACCTTCTTGAAGAATTCGAAAACAACCAACAATATGTATGGCCATATTGAAACCTAGCATCATGCAGGTGTTTTCATAATAACTCCTTTACATAATGAGTGATGCACACATATCAAAACTATATTTTGAAAACAAAAGGCAAAATAACACTTATATCGAAGTAACTCCTTAACAAATACTTACTTTGTGAATACGAAAAATATAAATTAAACATTTTCCAGAAATATGTAACTTTAATAGTAAAAATACATAAAATACTTTAAAGCTATGTAGGCTAATGAATCCATAATATCCACTTACTTTAGATTCTTAACAATTGTATTTCAAATCTTTCAATTTTTTTGTGGAGCTGTAATCTTAATTCTGGCTGAGTTCTGGCTTTATTTATGACCTTTTTATCTAAAAAATCTAGCATAGTTTTGGGATGATTTTGGTCTCTTTCTTGACTAAAAAATATCCAACACAATAATCATAAACTAATCCCAAAAATCAAAGAGAAACTGAATTTCAAAACTTAAGAAAAGGCTTACTTTTCTAACGGTTTATAATCTCCTTTTAATCGTGAGCCTTCTCCTTTTCTTGTTCCTCTTCCTTTTCTCTCACAAATGTAATAGAGTTTTTCCAAGGTTTTTATCTTAAAACCTCACAATACTCTCACAAAATCACACCTCGTACTCCTTCTTCCCTCACCTTTATGTTTTGCACTATTTTTCTCTCATCCACAATATCTCTTCTTATATTCTCCCATCTCCTATTTATAGGAGTGGGGAGCCATGTGAGACAGCTTGCCACCATTCCGCCATACCACTTCATCTAAAAGTTGTCACCTTTCATCATGTCATTTTATCTAAAAAGTTACAACTTTTCACATGCCGATTTATCTAAGAAGTTATCACTTTTCACATGCCACTTCATTTAAAAGGTTACCACTTTTCACATGCCACTTCATCTAAACGTTTTCACTTTCTGTTATGTCATTTGATCTAAACGTTACCATTTTTTTCATTAGGAAAAATATCCAATTTTTTAATAGACTATTGTTTTTCAAGAAATAACATATGGATTTAAAGATAAGAAAAAAATTCAATCGTATATCACAAGTATCTACTAAATCAGATAATTGATATCTTCTAAGAATTTTGATGAAGTTCTCTTATATAATAGTATTATGTCAAAATCAAAAGGAGAATAAATAAGCTTGTAAATAATTAGTACTAAAATGGGGAGAAAATAAAACAAAAAAGATTAATAATAATACTTAATTGTTGGGGTTGGGCTAATGGCTTAGAATAGTGAATGACACTGAATAAGGAATTTAATTATAAAATATTGTGGGTCAAATGAAATTAAGATATTCTCCTAAATTGGTAATAAATAGGGAAAGGAACAACAAAATAAGCTAATTTTGGGAGGTTAAAATTTGAATACAAACCTTGTGAGTTGAAGGTCTAACTATGAAATTAGGTGGGAAGTGCCAATTTAAATGTTTAAAATTTTAAAGAAAGAAAAATGTGTAATACAAATAAATCTAGGAAAAGAAATCATAACAAAAGTGAAATAAATCTTAAATAATATAGTTTTAATAATAAACTTCTAATCTATCTCATTTTCTCGTGCAGTTCCCTCAAGGAGTCTCCATGTTGTGCAAGGTGCCATCTATCATGCGGATGTGCAGCAATGTGTGGTTCAAAAATCTTTAAAGTTGGGCGGTGGAGGAGCTAGGGCAGCTTGCACTTGGTGCTCGTGCTGCCTGCTATAGATTCTTCTATCACGTGGCATAAGAGGTCCGGGTGGGGTAAAGCAGGGGAGGCCGTCTTTCAATTCCAGGAGGCCCATGTCACCCAAAGATTGAAGATCAAAAAGTGCCTAAGGGAAGGTGATATGTAGGTCCATCTCATCACCATCGAATTGGGTAGTGAAAGTGGTGATTCTAGTGATGACTAAGCCTAGGATTAACAACTGTCGAGAAGGGATAACATTAGCAAATTGTGACACGAACCAATACCTTAGGTTCACCTAGCATCCCTGGTACATAAACAAAAAAAAGTACAACTTTGTTTTAGAGATGATGCTTGGTGCGTACCTACGACCTAAAAAAGAGTAAGACAAAAATTGTTAAATGTATTTCATGCATGGGTCATACAAGTAGAGATATTTAGATTTCCTAGGGCCATAAGCATCGTAGTGGTTAAGGCAGAATTCATCATAGATGGTGGCTGGGTCAAAGTCTTCGCAGAAATCATAGTATGGGTGTTCTACTTCCCATTCAAAGAACCTCAATGCATCATTAAATTTAGCAATGGAGAGTCAGAAGTGCCTGCCTTGGAGATAGTAGGAGATGAGGTTTGGGGTATGGAGATTTAATTTGGTCAGCTTGTAAAAGTGGAAGGTGGTGTAAAATTCCCTGACTAGTTTGACGTAGGCAGCGACATCCACCACAAAGAAGTTGGCCCAGCTGATGGCGTACACTAGATTCAAAACACCCATTTTGATGCTAAGGGACTCAAGAGTGGGGTCCTGTATGGATTTACTAAGAACAATGGGTAGTTTCAAGACTTCCTCATACCGTTGTTTCTCCATATCATCTTCGAATGTGAGATGTCATCAAAAGTCTATTTTCATAGGTTGGTGGATGGGTTGGCCTCAACAAACTCAAGATCTCTTCGGTGCTCGCTCTGGTGTGCTTTCTTCTGCAATGGGTTCACTGGGAGTAGTTAGAGGGGGCTCTCAATTTTCAGTTGTTTTACTTATTTTGACATCAGGAGTGGTTATGTGGGTTGGTGGTGAGTTGGAGATGTTAATTATGGGGTTTCAGGGAGTAGGTTTATCACTTATAAAGCTGCTTGTCTCTGTCAGCGAAGCAGGTACGACTTGTGGGGCTGGTTGGGAGGTTCCTCTAGTGCGAAGGTGTGCGAATGGTCGGAGGCCACTAGTTTTTTGAGCGAATCTCTTGCATCTCATTATCGGTGGTTGCTGAGGGTGGAGTTATGTGAGATTTATGGATGAAGTGTAATACTTTAAATAAATTTTTAATGTAATTTAAGATTGATTTATAAATATAATTTCTTAATTTTTTAATTTTTAATTTTAATTTAGAGTAAAAAAGGACGTAAAATTGATGGAGGACTAAATTAAAAATAATTTTGGGGAAAAGTGGTGAAAATTTGGGTTCTGGGAGTATTTTTGAAAGAAAAATTAGAAACTGGGAGTCAAAATGCAATTTAGAGAAGTTTTGCCACGTAGGATGCCCGGTTAATAGCCCCGACGAATCAGAACGACTGCGTGGCAGAGGACACTGATGCGGTGCCACGCAGGAGGCCACATAGGCGATCCACATGCCCACGATCGAATGGCTCAAATTCGTTCCCACGCGCATGAATGGCCTGGATGCGTTCCCTCCCCAAACGCGATCAAACGACCCATATTAGATCGCGATGAACGACCCAGATTGGATCGCGATGAACAGCTCAGATTAACTCTCTATTTAATCGTGATCAGACGGTCTAGATCAAACGCAATGGTTGGCCCAGATCGAAAGTGGATGGATAAATAACTCCCATTAACACCAAACCTTAACCCTAGCAACAAGACTCCCTCGCCGGAGAAAAAGACCCAGCCGTCGGAAAGGAGACCGCCGCCACCCGCCGCTACCCCGGAGCCCTTTCCGACTGCCAAAAGAGGTAAAAATTTTCCCTTTTGCTCAGAATTCAATTTTAAAAACACCCATGATAAATCAGAGCAAAAGAACCGGTCGATTGGCTGAAAAACATGGGCAAAGCCCGGCGACGCCGTCTTGGAGAATTCAACAAAACACCTCCGATGAGGCCCTTTTCTGTTCCCGTTTTGTGTAATTTTTCCACCGTTGTGATCACTGTTTCCTTCTCTACAGGTTGATTGGAGCAAAACACCCAACCACAATGTGAGTCGGAGGAGCCGCTGCACTGGAGAGCCTTGACGCTAGTTAGTTTTACTTTTTTGTATTTTTTTAGGTCAACCGAGGCCCCTTAAAATGTTTTCTCATAGGGATTGATGCGGAATTGGCCAAAAACAACTGACCTGAGGTAGACCACCACCGCAGGCGGCGACACCATCGCTAGAGCACGGCAGAGCCGCCGTGCCGAAATTATGAAATTGGCCAAAATGGGCCTTGAGATTGATTTAGAGTTTGTTTGGAATATTTATAGGTACTTATAGCACGTTTTGATTTTCGAAGAAAAATTCAAGGAAACTGGGGACCATTAGTAGGCACTTTCAATAGTTTAGCCTTTCAGGTATTAAATTGAGTAAGAATCCCTCGCCCTATCCTTTGTTATGGAATTGAAGTTTAATTTTAAATAATATAGTATTTCGTGAAACTTAGAAAATATCTATAATTAATTATGGGTTACTAATGGAGCCAGAGCCGGAAACTATTCTCTGTTGATTTCTGTCGATTTATTTTATAGTTTGAATACATAATAATATCTGATTTATTGATTTTATGGTTTGAATGCATGTATTGCTGCCTTACGTGACTACTGTTAAATTGGAAAACTAAGATATGATTGCATTTCCTGATGCATGTTTGTTTGTTTATGTGATTACGGTTGATTTCGAAAATGGAGACTAAAGAAAAACAGAAAAATTGTGTGATAAGTGAATGGATGAAATGGTAGCTTTACTGGATATCCTAGAAGATGGTGGACGGACCAGGTACAATAGGGAACCCTATCGTGAATATGACTCATACCAGACGGAGTATCGAGACTTGGTAATTTGACGCTCATACTGGACGGGGTATGGGGATAGCTCATTTCACCCTCATACCAGACAAGGTATTGAGGTTTAGTGGTTTGGCACTCATATCAGATGGGATATGGGGACAGCCCTTAAATTGGGAATGTTGAAGGGAAGGGTTCATGCGTAGCTGGGACATCCCTATGAACCCCATTGGATACCAGTAGACCGATAAAAGGAAAAGTTGTTATTTGATTTATTTAATATGGATTTATAATGTGTGCATGTTACCAATTGCATATGACATCATGATAAGTGCTATGTTATTGTCTCTATAGGTTGCTTTTAGAAATCTCGCTGCAGTAAGTGGATGGTAAATGGTTTTACTATTAATAAATGTATTTGTTTAATTAAGTGCTCCATTAGTTGTTTTGATTTTCTACCAACTTTCATTTCTGTGTCGGTGATATAGTGTGATATTCTTACTGGGCTGGTATAGCTCATCTCTTATTTAACAATTTCAGATCAAGAGGACCAGGATCCAAAGCCCGATCTGCAAGAGGGTTGCGAGTAAAATGCTAATTTTCTTTATTTTCTATTAATTTCCTTAGTTCTTTATATTTATTTCAAAATGGTGAATTCCGGAACACTAATTGGTACTTTAAGTTATTGTGTAAGGAACATAAACCTTGAACATTTATTTCGCTTTTGCACTTTAATTATCATTTATTTCCTTTGAATATTTCTGGGGTCATTATAGTTGGTATCAGAGCCACATTCTTCGGACCCATTCCTTACACAAAAACCTTAGGAAACACCAAAAATAATGAATTTTCACTCAACCTTTCCTTGTGGAATGTAGGTACGGATAGATTAGGAGAGGAAGACCCCCACTAAAGTGAGCAATCCCGGAGGGTTCGCCTAGAGAGGATGTTGACTGGTTATTTGAGATGGTTGAAAGACTTATTATACCCCAGCAAGCCCGGGAGAAAAGGAGGGAGCTACCTGACCCTCCCACGTTGCCACAGGTTGAGCCACCCCGATATGACCCTACTCCTCTACATTACCACCCGGTACCACCACAGTATGATCCGATGCCCCAGCCATCGCGTCACCCGGCACCACGACAGTACAATCTGGTACCTCCACTATATCATTAAGTACCATTACAGGGCCATCTAGTCCATCCTCAACCCATCTCAATCCCTCATCCACGAGACCCAACTTCTCTCATGATGGACCCAGGCTACATAGAAAGGTATAAAAGACTAAATCCTTCTACTTTTGCAGGGGGATCCTCCTTTGAAGAGGTTGAGTTCTGGTTATCTGAGACAGAGAAGGCCTTCAAGACCCTCGAGGTGATCCCCAAATAGAAGGTCATCCTTGCTACCTATATGCTAATGAGAGAAGCAGACCGCTGGTGGCAGCTCAAGCAGGCCACCCTGCCCTTTTCAATCACTTGGGAATAGTTCCTGACGGCCTTTCATGCAGAGTACCTCCCAAAGCATCTCCGACATCTGAGAGAGATGGATTTTGCACACTTGGTCTAGGGGGACATGACTGTATCAGAATATACTCGCAAGTTCTTGGAGTTAGGTCGATATTCTCCTGAGAGCATGATGTACAAAGGCAAAAAGGCTAAAAGGTTCGAGTGGGGTCTCCGTCCTGAGATCAGACAGTAGTTGTTTGTGCTCGAGCTTAATACTTATTCGACTATTCTGGCCAAGGCACAATTAACGGAGAAAAGCCTTCGCACCTTCCCTCAAGCAGCAGAGAACCTCAGGCCCTCAGCTCCACACTACAAACTAGCACTTACTGCACCTGTTCAACAGAACAAGATACCCAAGCCGATGACTCAGGCTCCTCCTCAGGTTCCAACAGCAGGGCATGTCAAGATCTGTCAGCATTGTGGCAAGCATCATGGGGACCGACCCTACTATCGCCTTAACAACACCTGCCGCATATGTGGTAGCGCCTAACATTATGCAAGGGAGTGCTCGAGGAACCAGAACTAGGCCAGACCTCCTATCTAGGGCAAGGCTTACAATCTCACTCGGCAAGATGTAGAAGCCAACCTAGAAGTGGTACAGGGTATGTACACTATATGTAACCATCTTGCTCATGTCTTGATTGATACTGGTGCATCGCATTCATCTGTTTCATATGTTTTTGCATCAAAATTAGATATATCACCTGAAAAACTTGATTTTGTGTTGTTTGTGTCTACTCCTGGGAGTAGGACACTACTGAAGGAGGTTGTATACAGGGCTTGTGTCATAGATATAGTAGATACGAAATTAAGCGTAGACCTAATAGAAATTGATACGGGGGACTTTGATGTAATTTTAAAAATAAACTGGCTAGCGGCATATCACGCCATTGTAGATTGTTTTAGCAAGAAGGTTGTATTCAACCCTCCTAGTGAGGTATCATTTATAAATTAATGAAATCGTTTAACATTTGTTTCCCGCATGGCACATTTTCTTATTATTAAGTACTTTAACTCAACTATTTTTTCTAACTAAGCAAACCCAAGAAAGAAATTTGTATTCAAGAGATTTCGGTAATCCGAGACTTTTCATATGTGTTTTCAGATGAACTACCCAAACTACCAGTGGACCGGGAAGTCAAATTCACCATAGACCTTCAGCCAGACACCCAGCCTATTTCGGTGGCTCTTTACTGCATGAGCCGTATTAAGATGGTGGAATTGAGGAAACAGATCACAGAATTGTAGGATAGTGGATTCATTCGACATAGCGTATCCCCGTGGAGTCACATTTGCAAGAAAGAGAGATGGGACGTTGAGGTTATGTATTGATTACAGAGGTTTGAGCAGGGTCACAATTAAGAACAAGTATCCCCTCCTTGGGATTGATGATCCCTTTGATCAGTTACAGGGTGCCCAGGTCTTCTCCAAGATAGACTTGTGTTTAGGTTACCATCAGGTAAAAATCAGGGTAGAAGACATTCCCAAAACAGCCTTTTGAACCAAGTACGCACACTATGAGTTCCTGGTCATGCCATTTGAACTAACGAACGCCCCAACCATCTTTATGGACTTGATGAACAAAGTTTTTACATAATTTAAAGATCAGTTTGTCATTGTGTTCATCGATGATATCTTGGTCTATTCAAAGAGTAGAGAGGAATACGATCACCATCTAACTCAGGTTTTTGCAGGTTCTCAGGAAGAAGAAGCTGTATGCAAAATTAAGTAAGTGTGGGTTCTAGCTTGAGCAGACTACCTTCCTAGGACACATCATATCAAAGGATGGAGTGTCAGTAAACCTTGAAAAAGTTGAAGCAGTGCTCGGATGGGAAAATTTGACCTCAGTTAAGGAGATCTGTAGCTTTATGGGGATGGTAGGGTATTACCATAGATTTGTGGAAAGATTTTATAGTCTACCTGCTCCTCTGACTTGGCTCACAAAGAAGAATGTCAAGTTTGAGTGGGAGGAGGACTATGAAAGAAGTTTTTCAAACTAAAGAAGTAGTTGACTACTACACCTATGTTGGCTTTGTTGAGCGAATCGGGTGGATATACAATTTAGAGTGATGCCTCCTACTTAGGTTTGGGTTCTGTTTTGATGCAGCATGGGAAGGTCATAGCCTATGGGTCCAAAAAATTAAAGATTCATGAGAAAACTATCCCATCCATGACTTAGAGCTTGCCGCAATCATCCACGCCTTGAAGACTTGGCGCAATTATTTGTATAGGGAGACCTTTCAGATCTGTACCAATCACAAGAGTTTAAAACACATATTCACTCAAAAGGATCTCAACATGTGTCAGAGAAGGTGGATAGAACTTCTCAAGGACTATGATTGCGACATCTTATATCACCCGGGTATGGGCAACGTGGTAGCCGACGCACTTAGTAGAAAAAGTGCAGGTACATTAGCCCATTTGATGGTTTCAGAATGCAGGCAGATAGAGGCTGCACAACAGGTACGACTTCAAGACTTGAAGAGAGTCACCTGTTTAGGCCACCTAATTGTTCAGCCTGAGTTAATCTAGAGAATAAGGGAAGCTCAGCCCGCCGATCCCACCCTAGCAGCCGTCAAAAAAGATGTAGAAGAGAGAGTTAACTCAGAATTCTGAGTCTTTGCCGATGGGTTATTCAGATTCTAGGATAGAGTGTGTGTTCTAGGTGACAGTGAGTTAAAAAGGACATTATGACAAAAGTCCATAGCTCAAATTTTTCCATGCATTACGGAAGTACTAAGATGTACCAAAGTATGCGACCTCAATTTTTGTGGAAATGAGATGAAAAGAGATATAGCTGACTTTGTTTCTAAGTGTTTGGTATATCAGCAGATCAAGGCAGCGCACCAATGCCCAGGTGGGCTACCTCAGCCATTACCAATTTCGGACTGGAAGTGGGAACATATCACTATGGACTTCGTGACAGGATTACCTAAGGCTGGCTCAAGACATGATGCCATCTGGGTAATTATTGACCGGGTTACTAAGTCCTCCCACTTCTTGGCCATCAGGATGACCGATCCCCTGGACAAGTTGGCAAGAATATATATATAAAAAATAGTAAGATTACATGGAGTGCCAGTTACAGTAGTGTCCGATAGGGACTCCAAGTTCACTTCTCGATTTTGGTCTAGACTTCAGCAAGCCATGGGGATGAAATTGTCTCTTAGTACTGCATTCCACCCTCAGACCGATGAGCAGTCAGAAAGGACAATCCACACACTTGAGGATATGCTTCAAGCTTATGTTCTTAACTTCGGGGGCCATTGGGATGACCATCTAACCCTGATAGAATTCGCTTACAACAACGACTACCAAGCAAGTATTGGTATGGCTCCGTATGAGGCATTATATGGCCGCCCATGCAGATCGTCGATATGTTGAGAAGAAGTGGGTGATAGAAAACTATTCGGCTCAGATCTCGTAAAGGAAACTACATCCAAAATAGCAAAGATTAGGAAGAACATTTACACGGCTCAAAGTAGGTAGAAGAGTTATGCGGAAACCCGGAGGAGAGACTTGGAATTTGAGAAAGGTGATCGAGTGTTCCTTAAAGTTACTCCTTTCAAGGGAATCAGTAGGTTTGACAAGAGGGGGAAACTGAATCCCCGATTTATTAGACCATTTGAAATTTTAGACATAATTAGTACTGCCGCCTACAGATTGACACTTCCTCCAAAACATTCCAGGGTCGATAATCTGTTTCATGTGTCCATGCTACGCAAGTACAACCCAAACCCCTCTCACGTCTTAGCCCATGAGCCTCTTTCACTCCAGGAGGATCTATCCTACGAAGAAGTACCAGTCGGTATTGTGGACCGAAAGAGCATATTACTCTGCAACTAGGAAATTCCCTTTGTTAAGGTCCTATGGCAGAATCACACACAGAGGAAGGCCACATGGGAGCTAGAATAAGACTTTAGAGCCAAATATCCCCAACTATTTGATTGAGAGTGAGAGAGATAAATTTGAGGGACAAAATTTCTTTTAAGAGGGGGCGAGTTGTAATACTCTAAATAAATTTTTAATGTAATTTAAGATTTATTTATAAATATAATTTCCTAGTTTTACAATTTCTAATTTTAATTTAGAGTAAAAAAGGAAGTAAAATTGATGGAGGATTAAATTGAAAATAATTTTGGGGAAAAGAGGTGAAAATTTTTGTTATGGGGGTATTTTTGAAAGAAAAATTGAAAACTAGGGGTCAAAATACAATTTAGAGAAGTTTTACTGGGTAGGATGCGCAGTCAGCAGCCCCGACGAACCAGAACGTGCCGCGTGGCAGCAGACGTTGACGCGGTGCCACGCGGGAGGCCATGCGGGTGATCTGAGTGCCCGCGATCAAACAGCTAAGATGTTTCCCCACACAAGAACGGTCTGGATACGTTTCCTCCCTGAACAAGATCGGACGGTCAGATTAGATCGTGATGAACGGTCCAGTTGGATCGCGATGACGACCCAATTCACTCCCTATTTAATCGCGATTAGACGATTCAGATAAAATATAATGGACGATCTAGATCAAAAGCGGATGGATATAAATAACCCCCATCAAAACCAAACCCTAACCCTAGCTGCCAGACCCCCTCGCCGGAGAAGAAGACCCAGCCGCCGGGAAAGTAACCGACGCAACCCCCCGCCGCGTCGGAGCCCTTTCTAAGTGCCAAAAGAGGTAAAACTTTTTCCCTTTGCTCAGAATTGAATTTTAAACACACCCATGGCAAAATCAGAGCAAAAGAACTGGCCGATTGGCTGAAAAATATGGGCAAAGCCCAGCGGTGCCGTCGTAGGGAATTCCACAAAATGCCTCCGATGAGGCCCTTCCCGGTTCCCATTATGCGTAATTTTTCCACTTTTTTTATCATCATTTCCTTCTCTACAAGTTGACTAGAGCAAAACACCCAACCGCGACGTTAGCTGGAGGAGCTGTTACACCGGAGAGCCCCACCGTTGATGAGTTTCAATTTTTTGTATTTTTTTGGCCAACTGAGGCCCCTTAATATGTTTTCTCACAGGGAATAATGCAAAATTAGCCAAATTTGGCCGAAAATGGTAAAAAACAACTAACTCGAGGCAGACCGCCGCCACGGGCGGCAGTGCCGTTGCTAGAGCATGGAGGAGCCGCTGTGCTGAAATTTCAAAATTTGCCAAAATGGGCCCTTAGGCTGATTTAGGGTTTGTTTAAGACATTTTTAGGTACTTATAGCACGTTTTTATTCCTGAAAAAAAATTCAGGGAACCCGAGAACCGCCAGCAAGCACAATCAGTAGTTTAGCCTTTTGGGTATCAAATTGAGTAAGAATCCCTCACACTATCCTTTGTTATGGAATTGAAGTTTAATTTTAAATAATATAGTATTTTGTGAAACTTAAAAAATATCTATAATTAATTACGGGTCACTAATGGAGCCAGAACAAGAAACTATTCTCTATTGATTTCTGTCGATTTATTTTACAGTTTGAATGCATAATAATATCTTATTTATCGATTTTATAGTTTGAATGCATGTATTGCTGTCGTACGTGACTACTGTTAAATTAGAAAATCAAGATATGATTGCATTCCGTGATGCATGTTTGTTTGTTTATGTGATTACAGTTGATTTGGAAAATGGAGACTAAAGTAAAACAGAAAAATTGTGTGATTAAGTGAATAGATGAAACAGCAGCCTTACTGGATATCCTAGGAGATGGTTGACAGACCGGGTACAATAGGGAACCCTACCGTGAATGTTGTCTCATACCAAACGGGGTATGGAGACTTGATAATTTAGCGCTCATAACGGATGGGGTATGGGGACAACCCATTTCACCCTCATACCAGACAAGGTATTGAGATTTAGTGGTTTGGCGCTCATACCGGATGGGGTATGGGGACAGCCCTTAAATTGGAAATGTTGAAGGAAAGGGTTCACGCATAGCAAGGACATTCATATGAACCCCCATGGATACTAGTAGGTCGATAAAAGGAAAAGTTGTTGTTTGATTTATTGAATATGGATTTATAATGTGTGCTTGTTACCAATTGCATATGAAATCATGATAAGTGCTATGTTATTGTCTCTATAGGTTGCTTTTATAAATCTCACTGCGGTAAGTGGATGGTAAATAATTTTATTATTAATAAATATATTTGTTTAATTAAGTGCTCCATTAGTTGTTTTAATTTTCTACCAACCTTCATTTCTGTGTCGGTGATATAGTGTGATATTCTTACTGGGCTAGTGTAGGTCATCCCTTATTTAACCATTTTAGATCAAGAGGATCAGGATCCAGAGCCCGATCTGCAAGAGGGTTGCAAGTAGAATACTAGTTTTCTTTATTTTCCATTCATTTCCTTAGTTCTTTGTATTTATTTCAAAAGGGTGAATTTCGGAACACTAATTGGTACTTTAAGTTATTGTGTAACGAACGTAAACCTTGAACATTTATTTCACTTCCGTAGTTTAATTATCATTTATTTCCTTTAAATATTTTCAGGGTCATTACATGAAGAGTTGGAAGGGGAAGATTGGAGGTTGAGAGGGCAAGAGATATGAGAGGTTAGGGTTTGATATCGGGGGTGGGTGTTTGAAATTCAAAGTGGTGATAGCTTAGGGAAAGGGAAGTTTGAGTTTTACTAATGGTTTTTTTTTTATTTTCTTTAAGTAAAGCTTGTGTATCTTTCGCTGGTTGAGTGTAAGCCTAAAGCAAGGATTATGGATGGTTTAGTCTATACATCCCAAATGTTATTCAAGGCATAAGGGTGTCAGATATAGAAACATATTATGAGTGCATAACAAAGATTATATGTAGCGGAGCAAATTATTACAAATCTCTTACAAAATATGAGTTCCAATTACACATATATATATATATAACTATGGCCAGAAGTGGAAACAAAATACAAAATATCAAAACACAAAAAGGGTCACTTCTATCATTATGCTATTGAACTCATTAGAGTGCGGGAACAATCATGCACTCAAGGTTTATTGATCGATGGGATCCTCATAGACTTCAAGGGGTAGGTTAGTGGACAGTTCCTCACTATCTTCCTCATCTGGGGGGCATGAAAAGAGCGAGTTTCATATGCTCAGTAAGAAAAATAATATTCAAATTATACTGTAAGATTTAAAAGGTGAATAATTATATCATAAATACTTACCATTAGGTCATCTCAGAGTCCTATCCTGCATTATGAAAATAATTTATTTATTAAGACAATGTTATAGTCACCATAATAAAAATCAGAAATCATACTTGACAATAGAAAAAATCAAATAAATCATGAAATGCTCAGATTTTCATGTCATACTTTGCAAAGTCGTTCCGACTTCCATCTTTGAGGGCAGATACGGATTTTTGACTACTCATGTGGAATAACTAGATCAGATATAGATAATGTCAATTTACTCAGGCACATTTTAGGCTTGGTAAACCATGGTACGACTAGGATCACAGCCGTATTGACCATAGTTGTCCTATTAGATATTCTATAGCCACGACAGTACTTAGCCAAAGTTGACCCTTGATAGATATTTGCATCACCGCTCTCGTTAGAAGGTACACCGTCATCTATAGGGAGCAATCTTCTCACGTTCTTTCAAACCATATGGGGGAGGGGAAAATAGATACCTCTCAGAGGTAAAAAGCCTAATGAGACACTTGATGAATTTTGCATGTCAATACGGATACATACACACTTCGGACCATTCAGGCTTTGTTCCACTTTTTATTTATTTATTTTCTAAATAACATCATCAATTTCATTTTATTTTATTTACATATAAATCATCAAGTGCCTATAAATCATATAGCGTGCTTGAAATCGAGACCAATTCACTTTATTAGAACAACTAAACATAGAACATGCAAACTACACAAAATCATATATTTATTTTTTTAATTTTTCTACAAATACACCTTAAGACAATTAAAGAAATACTCAATTCCTGACCAAAACCTCGAAGTTTTTCTACACCGTTCTTCTTCTCCTCCTCTTCTTATCTCTTTAGTACACTCACTCTCTCTAAACCTTTTGAAGGTGGAAGAATGAAATGGAAGTGAAGAGAAAATGGGAGAAAGGGTGCTTATTTATAGAAAATAGGGATCATTGGATTTGCACCAAGTGGCAAAATCTGATAAAAAGAGAGAGTGTCGAATGACAAATGATGATTTGATGTGGCATAAAAAATGGGGGAAATTTTTTTCCTCTACTGGCAGCGACACACCCCAAACGGAAGAACACCACCCAAGGAGGGTAATGGCACACTACCCGAGGTGGCAGTGTGCCACACCTGGTAGGCATGCATTGTAGGCCTAGCATATAGGCGTTGGACTACCCTACCATGCGTAGGAGCTAGCCTGCGTGTGGGGAGATCACATAGCGCACTGGGGCACCACACGCAAGCCTATTGTGCTCAAGCCCCAGGTGCAGAGGCCTATCTGTGCAGGCTTGCTGTGTGGATGGCGCTCGCACAGTGTAAAACACGTGACCGTATCCGTGTGCAATGTGACGCGCGTGGATGGGCCTACTTGCGCATGATAAGACATGCATGCAGGACTTACCCCATGCCTCACACGGATGGGATGTGCGCACTATACGCACGTCCTGCGCCTAGTCGCACGTGCAAAGCGAGCGGTGCCCACGCTAGCATCCCTCTCCTGTGGGTGTTTTCTTGCAGGATTTTCTCTCCTTTTTTTGTTTTCCCCTAAAAATTAATTATTTTAAAAAATAACATTAATAATAATAAATCAAAATAAATAAAATAATGATAAATTAAATAATAACAGATAAAAATTAAAATTAAATAAAATCAAATAACGAAAGTCGCATAAGATTAAAATTACAAATTATGATATAAGACTACGAAATAAAATTAAATTATTTTAAGTTGCCTTAAGGCTCGAATAAATAGGGGTCCTCCAAATACAATTTAGTTCGGTGGTAAGTGGGGTGTTACAGTAACCCATCATCTGACACTCTGAGCTATGGCTTCAAACCTTTCTCTTTGTCCTTCCTAATGGCCAACAATGGAGAGTAAGTTAACTGGGCATCTCTAATCTATTGAAGTATTACAGGTTGGATATTTAAACTTGCCAAATAACATCTTCAGCTTGATCATGAAGTTGAATTTCCTGCACAGCCTATAACAACTTCCACTCAGAAACCATCATGCAAGCAAGTGTTCCTGTATTCTTTCTACTAAGTGCATCAGCTACTACATTACTCTTGCCTAGATAGTACAAAATCTAACAGTCATAATCTTTTAGTAGTTCCATCCATCACCTCTGGCCCATGTTGAGATCCTTCTGAGTAAAAATATATTTCAGAATTTTATGGTCAGTATAGATCTCGAATGTCTTACAATATAAATAATGACGCTAGAGTTTCAAGGCGTAAACAATCGTAACAAGCTCCAAGTCATGAGTGGGGTAATTTTGTTCATGTACCTTCAGTTGTCTTGACCCATAAATTATGACTCATCCATGTTGCATCAATGCACATCCCAATTCCTGATAGGAAGTATCACTGTATATTGTATATCCACCAACTCCATTCAATAGAGCCAATACAGGCATAGTGGTCAACCGTGTCTTGATCATTCTCTCACATGCTTTATATCATTTAAATTTGACATCCTTCTTTGTAAGCCAAGTAAGAGGAGCTACAATCTTGGAGAATCCATTCAAAAATCTGCGGTAATACCCTGCTAATCCTAAAAATCCTCTAATATCGTTGACTGTAGTAGGTTGTTCTCAATTTAACACGGTCTCAATTTTGTGGGGATCCATTAACACACCATGTTTTGATATTACATGTCCCAGAAAGGCAACCTAATCAAGTCAAAAACCACAATTACTTAACTTTGCATTCAACTTCTTTTCTCTAAGAACTTGCAGAACTTGTGCCAGATATGAAACATGTTCATCCTTACTTTTAGACTAGATGAAGATGTCATCAATTAAGAACATGGCAAATTGATCCAAAAATGGTATGAAGAGCCTATTCATCAAGTCCATGAAAATTGCAGGGATATTCGTTAACCCAAACAGAATGATAAGAAATTCATAATGCCCGTACCTAGTCCAAAAAGCTGTTGTGGGAATGTCTGTAGCTTTTATCTTTATCTGATGATAGCTCAAACATAGGTCAAACTTAGAAAAGACTGGTCCACCCTGTAATTGGTCAAGGAGATTATCAATTCTAGGGACAGGGTACTTATTCTTGACTGTAACTCTATTTAGCTCCTTATAATCTATGTACAATCTCAATGTCCCATCATTTTTCTTTGCAAATGTGATTGGAGAACCCCAAAGGGACATAATATACTAGATGAAACCCTTATCCCAAAGTTCTTGAACCGCTTCCCCAACTCCTTCATTGCAATTTAGCTCATCCTGTATGGGGCCAATGAAATTGGTTGAGTACCTGGCTGAAGATTAATGGCAAATTCCAATTCTCGATCTACAAGTAATCATGGTAGGTCATCAAGGAAGACATCCAGGAATTTCCTGACTGCTCAAATTTCTTAGATATCAATTCCTTTACTTCTCTTGCCTAATACATATTAAGATTGTTAAATCATATCACATAAATTAAAATCAATAGATTATTTTCTTTATACAATATATTTTTTAAAATTATAAGCAACAAAAACTCAACTTTTTGGTCTTCTTAATCTAAAAGATCCTCTAACAATTTATTTAATTTTACAATATTTTTTCAATTTTTAGAAGATGATGAGTGCTATTATAACAATGAAGCTCAAAAGGAAAAGTGAAGGAAGGAAAATGAGATAGATGGAATAGCTTTGAATATTTTCTACTAATTATTTTTTAATTTTGTAATTTTTATCTTGAGAAGACCAATTTAATGATAACAGATAACCAAGTCTACCCTCTTCACATTTATTTACCATATAATACATAAATATTTATGTATAGTTATTATCTTGGTAATTGATTAAAATTAGATAATTAAGTATTAAGTGCTTCAAAATATAAATAAATTTGTCAACCGTATAAGTATGACACCACAAAGTTTTATTAAAAAATTATAGAAACAAAACTTAGAGGATCACAATCACTTAATAATTTTTTATTTCAAATTAGTGATTTAAGATTTAAAAATACATAACAAAAATGACATAATTTTTTAAATTCAAAGGTAAAGATGTTTAACATTTTTTATGTACACATATGGTCTACATAAAAAAATTGTGTTAAAGTTGAATTTATTCTTTTGATTTTGTCACAATAGTTTATTAAACAATTGAATATTTTTCCTAATATTCAAAAGTCTAGGCTTCATGAAAAATGTGATCATTAATTCTTTTTTTTTGTTAAGTATGAATACTTGATCAGCATGCTAAATTTTTTATTTCATCCCTAAATTCTTATTGTTTCTTTTCATAAATTGCATGGTTTTTTATTAATTAATGAGATACATTTGTTTGTTTCTTTTGAAAAATTTACTATATTTTACAATAATATGATTAGTTATTTTGATGTAATATTTTAGTTTGAAAAATATATATACCAATATATAAAAATCGGCTAAAATATAATATCATAAACATGATCTAATGGTTATTGAAAATCGTAAAATACCATTCAATATCCTATATCATATAATATAAAAATATAAGTCGATAATGAAAGTATTTTAAACTATAAACTAAAGGTTTACATGGTCACAATATTTAGCACCTTATGAGCCTTTAAATTGATTGCATACTCATACAAACTTTACTTTGTAACATTAACTTAACTTATTAACGATCTTGTAAATTTAATTAATGTGATACATTTGTAAGTTTTTTGAGTTAGTTTTAACTTATTACTGACCTTGTATGAAATTGTAAGAGATAATTATACATAAAAAAAATTATTCCATTACATGGTCTATTAGATCTTAAAAATAAAAAATCATCCTCCTTGGAAGCATTTCTATTTAAGTAATCAATTTGTTCTCTCTTCCTCTTAGCTCACACTCAACATTTTTTTCCCTCACATTATTTTGTCTCTTCATTTTTACCTCAATTTTTAGCTTTAAAACTAATTTTTAGTCTCAATGTTTTCCTCACATTATGTATAAATGAATATATAAATATATACATATATAAAATATGGAATTGTCAATTAATATTAAGTAGGTGGGATTGGTGGCATAGAGATGCAATTAGCAATTCAATATGTACTATTTCCAAATATCAAGTCTTGTGATAAAATAAACTACTATTAAGATACTGATTACTTTAATAACTTTGTGACTTAGTTTACTTGTTTGAGAGTCTATCATTTGTCAAACAACTTTTATAGATATAAGGAATATGTACAAGATCTCATATTTATATAGAAGTAAAAAATAATTCAATTTTTCACTTGTTCCACGACTTTTATGGGTTGAAAGAATAAGTACAAGATCTCTTATTTGTATAAAAGTACAAAATCAAATACTAACGCTTGTTTACTAGAAAGAAGCAATTCATCAGGACGAATTAATTACCTGCACAAGGTTTAAAAAGGACTAACTCTTCTGCCTCTGCACTACTAGGGATTATAGGCTCTACCATAATACATTGACTAATAAAAGGTGGAGGTGCAAATCCACTACATGTTATATTGAGTAATATGCATATATTTGTTCCTAGAAGTTAAACTGTGATCCTAATGAAGAAAGGGCAAGTTACAAAACTTGCAGAGGATGTACAAGAGATCCAAGATGCATAATCAACCTCTTGTGTCTGCTTTGGTTGTTACAAGTGTCACTTTAGAGACTGTCAGTGCCGCACCTACATTTATTATATACAAAATGCACAGCCCTAATCTCCTCATCATCACTCTAGCTTAATGATTATGCCAATTGGAAGTTTCATCATTCAAACTTTATGTCGATTATCCAAAAAATCCAGATTACATGATTTTGTTTTTTGATTAATGGCCCGAGCTTAATCACCACTTTTAATGGAAATTTGGATGCACATGCCATCTTTCATCGTATTTTACACAAATCCCTACAATGCTGGTGGCAGCATTTGTAGAGACTTTGGGTGTGGAGGTGGTGGATGACAAAGCTCTCTAACGAGCCGTTGTTTGTTCAGGTTTTGTTGTGGTCATGCATTTAAAGTTCTTATCAAAAGTGCTTGTTGTTATATGATGGGTGGTGATTAGATTTAAAAATTTGTGCTTGGAATTTGGGTTTTGGAGAAGAGAAAGAAAACTCTTTGAAATTAATGAGAGAACTAAAGGATAATAGAGGATATATATATATGTATATTCTTTTTCTATATCAAAAATCCTCTAACAATAATACAACATATTATTTACATAAGCATATTTATATTTTTAAAATATGTGCATATAAAGTATATTTAAAATAAGTGTTAAGTATCCTTGAATTTTGTTTTAATTTATCATAATCATATTATTTAAGTAAATTTT
Source organism: Carica papaya (assembly GCF_054855325.1). NCBI lineage: Eukaryota > Viridiplantae > Streptophyta > Magnoliopsida > Brassicales > Caricaceae > Carica > Carica papaya. The sequence goes on from NC_142317.1 coordinate 20,491,453, forward strand.
ACTAAAATCCCTAAATGGAATAATATGCAGATATTATTTCATTAGAAATAATGTTTTGTTAAAAAATTGGATACTTTTCCTAATACTAAAAATTCTTGTATTCTAGAAAAATTAGATACTTAAATTCTTGTTTAGAGATAAAATATAAAATTATTAAATAGATTGGTAGTAAGCCACCACCAAAGAATGGTGTTTGCTCAATGATTGTCTCAGCCTAAACATTTAGTGTATCTTATATAAATGGTAAAATAATCAGAAGAAATTTTCTCAAAATTCTATTAAAGTGACTATAAAATCTTAACTATCAGTAAAGTCTATCTCTGTTTTATTTCTTTAGCATACTATACATAAATATGTATGTATAATTATTACCTTATTAAAATTAGATAATTAAGTATTAGGTGTTTCAAAATATAAATAAATTTGTCAATAATAGAAGTACAACACCATATATTTTGGTTAAAAAATTATAAAAATAAAACTTAGAGGATCACCATCACTAAATAATTTTTTATTTCAAATTAGTGATTTAAGAATAAAAAATACATAACAAAAATTAGCTAATTTTTTAAATTTAAAGGTAAAAATGTTTCACATTTTTTATGCACACATATGGTATAAAAAAGTGTGGTAAAGTTGAATTTATTTTTTTTATTTTAATATAATACTATTATGGAAGAGAACTTCATCAAAATCCTTACAAGATATCAAGATTCTAATTGGATAGAATTTGTAATAAGTAACTGGACTTTTTTGTCTAAAAATGCATTTTTTTATGAGAAACAATTGGATATTTTTCCTAATATTCAAAAGTCTTGGCTTCATGAAAAAAATGATCATTAAATTTTTTTTTCTAAGTATGAATGCTTGATCAACATGTTAATTTTTTATTTCATCCTTAAATTCTCTTTGTTTGTTTTCATTGATTGCGTGATTTTTATTAATTAATGTGATGCATTTGTTTGTTTCTTTTGAAAAATTTAGTTTACTCTATAATAATGTGAATAGTTATTTTCATACAATATTTTAGTTTAAATCATATATTTATATACGAATATATAAAAATATGACAAAATTTAATGTAAAAAATATGATCTAATTGTTAATGAAAATTCTAAAATATCTTTTAATATCCTATAAAGTGTAATATAAAAAATCTAAGTCGAAAATGATAACATTTTAAATTGTAAACTAAAGGTTTATTTGTTCACAATATTTATCATCTTTTGAGCCTTTTAAATGATTGTATACAAACTTTACTTTGTACTATTTACTTATTATTGATCTTGTAAGTTTAATTAATATGATATATTTGTAAGTTTTTTGAGTTAGTTTTAACTTATTGCTGACCTCGTAAGTTTTAACTTATTGCTGACCTCGTATGAAAATTTGAAAGATAATTATACACTAAAAAAATTATTCTACCACATAATTTATTAGAGCTTAAAAATAAAAAATTCAAGTAATCAATTTGTTCTCTCTTCCTCTTAGCTCACAATCCACTTTTTTTTTCCTCACATTATCTTGTCTCTTTATTTTCACCACAGGTTTTAGCCTTAAAACTAATTTTTAGCCTTAAAACTAATTTTTAGCATCAAAATTTTCCTTACTTTATGTATAAATGGATGTATATAAAAATATATATCTAAAAGATGAAATTATTAATTAATATTAAGTAGTGGGGATTGGTGGCACAAAAATGAAATTAGCAATTGAATGTGTACTATTTGAAAACATTAAGTCTTGTTATAAGACAAACTACTATTAAGATGCTAATTACTTTTATAATTTTGTTACTTAGTTAACTTGTTTCAGTATCTGTCATTTGTCACACGACTTTTATAGGTAGAAGGAATACGTACAAGATCTTCTATTTATATAAAAGTAAAAAATCATTCAAATTTTCATTTGTTCCATGACTTTTATGGGAAGAAGGAATACCTACAAGATCTTCTATTTGTATAGAAGTACAAAATCAAATACTATAAGCTTGCTGTAAACCTAAACAACAGATCAAGACTCATTAGTGGAAAGTAGCAATTCCATCTGGGCGAGTTCATTACGGTGTAAAAAGGGCCGATACTTTCGCCTCCACACTACTAAGGATTATAGGCTCTGCCATGATGCTTTAGCTAATAAATGGTGGAGGTACCCCGATTGGCCTTATGAGAGATAAATATTTATCATTATTTTAGTTGTATATGTATATATATTCATGTGCAAATCCACTACATGTTATGCTAAGTAATGTGTGTATATGTGTTTCTAAAAGATAAACTATGATGTTGATGAAGAAAGGGCAAGTCGCAAAATTTACAAAGGGTGTACGAGAGATCTAAAATGCATAATGCACCTCTTGTGTGTATTTTGATTTCTATAAGTGTCGCTTTAGGGACTATGAGTGCTATTGGAACATTTTTTTTTCAATTTTTAGAATATGAGTATTATGGGAATTCAGAATTCTAGATGAAGATGGTGAGTGCTATTGGAATAATGAAGCTCAAAATGAAACTTTAATTAAGGAAATTGAGATAGATAAAAATAGTTTTGAATATTTTCTATTAACTATTTTTTAATTTTGCACTCTTTGTCTTTAGAATACTAATTTAATGATAATGGTTAAGCAAGTCAACCTCCTTCACATTTATTTACTATACTGTTCATACATATGTATGTACAGTTATTACCTTAATAATTGATTAAAATTAGATAATTAAGTATTGAGTGCTTCAGAATATAAATAAATTGTTCGATCATACAAGTATAACACCATAAAGTTTTGTTAAAAATTATAGAAATAAAACTTAGAGGATCCCAATCACTTAATAATTTTTTATATCAAATTAGTTATTTAAAAATAAAAAATACATAACAAAAATTAGCTAATTTTTTAAATTCAAAGCTATAGATGTTTCATTTTTTTTATGTACACATATGGGGTATATAAAAAAAGTGTGGTGTAAAGTTGAATTTTTTTATTTTGTTATAATACTATTATATAAGAGAACTTAATCAAAATTCTCACAAGATATCAAAATTCTGATTTGGTAGAAATTTGTGATATGCAACTGGATTTTGTTTTTGTCTTAAAACACATTTGTTATTTTATTAGAAACAATAGCTTATTAAACAATTGAATATTGTTCCAAATATTTAAAATTTTTTGCTTCATGAAAAATGTGATCATTAATTTTTTCTTTGTTAACTATGAATTCTTGATCAACATGCTAAATTTTTTATTTCATCCTTAAATTCTCATTGTTTTTTCATAGATTGTGTTGTTTTTATTAGTTAATGTGGTATATTTGTTTGTTCTCTCTTCCTTTTAGTTCACAATCAATATTTTTTTTCTCACATTTTGTTGTCTTTCATTTTTACCTCACTTTTTAGACTTAAAACTAAATTTTAGTCTTAATACTTTCCTCACATTATGTATCAATGGATGTATATAAATATATATACATAAAAGATGAAATTATCAATTAATATTAAGTAACTGGGATTGGTGGCATAGAGCTACAATTATCAATTTAATGTGTATTATTCCAAAATGTTCAGTCTTGTGACAAAATAAACTGCTATTAAGATACTAATTACTTTTATAACTTTGTGACTTAGTTAACTTGTTTGAGTATCTGCCATTTTTCACATGACTTTTATTGGTACAAGAAATATGTAAAAGATCTCCTATATGTATAGAAGTAAAAAATCATTCAATTTTTCATTTGTCTTTATGAGAAGAAGGAATACCTACAAGATCTCCTATTTATATAGAAGTACAAATCAAATACTACAAGCTTTCTATAAACTTAAACAACATATCAAGGCTCATTAGTGGAAAGAAGCAGTTCCATCAAGGCGACTTCTTTACCTACACAAGGTGTAAAAAGGACCAATGATTCTGCCTCTGAACAACTAGGGATTACAGGCTCTACCTACTTTACTTAATAAAAAGTGGAGGTGCCTCAACTAGCATTATGAGAGGTAAATCTTTATCATTATTTTAGTTTAATATGTATATATTAATGTGCAAATCCACTACATGTTATACAGAGTAATGTGTATATATGTATTTCTAAAAGATAAACTATGATGCTGATTAAGAAAGGGCAAGTCGCAAAATTTGCAGAGGGTGTACAAGAGATGCAAAGTGTAGAATACACTTCTTGTGTCTCCTTTGGTTGCTACAAGTGTTGCTTCAAGGACTGTTAGTCCCGTACCTACATTAATTATATATAGCATGCACACCCGTAATCTCCCCTAATCATTACTCTGGTTAATGATTATACATATTGGATGTTTTATCTTTCAGACATTATGTCGACTATATGTAAAATCCAAACTACATGATCATTTTTTTTATTAACAGCTTGCAATGTTGCTAGTAGCATCTGTAGAGGCTCTGGGCATAGAGATGGTGGACAACAAGGCTCTTTAACTAGTCGTCATTTGTTCAGGTTTTGTGGTGGCTATGTATTGGATGCTCATATCAAAAGTACTTATTATTGTATGATGGGCGATAATTATATTTGAAAAATTTGTGTTTGGAATTTAGGTTTTGGAGAAGAGAAAGAAAACTTTTTAGAATTAATGAAAGAAGAACTAAAGGAAAATAGAGGATATATATATAAATATAAATATATGTGTATATATGTATATTCTTTTTCTATCTCAAAAATTCTGTAACAATAATGCTATATATTATTTAAGTAGGCATATCTATATTTATAAAATATGTACATATAAAGTATATTTAAAAGAAGTGTGAAGTATCCTTGAATTTATTTTTTAATTTTTCATAATTTTATTATTTAAGAGAATTTTACCTAAATCCGTAAATGAAATAAAGAATCTGATTTAGTATAAACTAATGATATACTATTGGCTTTCTTTTAAATATATGCATATATTTTTTTTTTTGAAAAATAATGATTTATTAAAGAATTGGATGTTTTTTCTAATACTCAATGTAACGGCCCCGAAAATTTAAATGAAATGTATGTATTAAAAATCTCAAATGCGGAAGCGTAATAAAAATTTTGATTAACATCCCTTACACAATAACCAAAACGTACTCAAAACATGAAGGAACAAACTAACTAAAAGAGATACTCAAAATAAGAACTATAATATAACTATGAAGTCTTTAGGCGTCCCCTTCGCCGTCTTCCTGCGGAACGGGCTCGGGAACAACATCTTCCTGATCTGAAATGGATAAATAAGGAATGAGCTACACCAACCCAGTAAAGACATCACACTATCTCACCGCCACGGAAGTAAAGGTGGGTAGAAAATAAAAATGACCAATGGAGCATAATTTATAACAAACTCGTTTATTAACATAAAAATCTTTACTGTCCACTTACCTCGGTGAGATCCATGAAAACAACATATGAAAGCAATAACATTATCATCATCATGAAATCATATAAACTTTATAACATAACACTCACCATGCTTTTGCATTTCAATCATTAAACAACATATTTTCCTCTTTTACCAGCCTACTAGTATCCATGGGGATCCGTAGGGGGTCCCCGCCACCCGTGAACCATTAACATTACAACCTGATTCCAGGGTCGTCCCCATACCCCATCCGGTATGGGTGCAAAAACCATGAACCTCAATACCCCGTCCGGTACGAGGGTGAAACGGGCCGTCCCCATACCTCGTCCGGTATGGATGCCAAAACACATAAGGTCTCCATACCCCGTCCGGTATGAGAGACCACGTTCCCGGTAGGGTTTCCTACGGACCCGTTCCGTCCACCATCTCCCAGGATATCTAGTCAGGCTGTCCACATTTTTCACTTATCAATTCACATAACATTTTTGTCTTTTTCCTTAATCTCAATCATTCAATCATACACAATATGTAAACCAGTAATTGACACCAAACAAGACAACACAGTATCAGGTTCACCAGAATACAACCCATAATAAAAGAAACCATGATTCATGCATACGAGACCATAATATAATTACATCAAACATCATACTGCATTTAATACTGAAAATTAGATCAAACAACAGCTGACCAACAATGTATCAGACTCGCGCTCTATTGGCAACCTTAATCAATTATACATTTATAAAGTCACAAAGTACAGTTTAATTATTTATTTAACTTTAATACCGTAATAGGAAATAGGGTGAGGGGTCCTTACTTATTTCGGGGTCTGAAATCGACTCTACAGGGCGCCTACGGGCTGTCCCTAATTTCTCTGAATTTTTCTCGAAAAACTAAAACGCACTACCGGTACCTGCACGTGTCCCAAAAAATTCCAAATCAGACTTAGGGCCCCTTTTGACCAATATCAGAATTCTAGCATGGCGACTCCGCCGTGCTTCGGCGACGGCTCCGCCGCCTGCGGTAGTGATCCGCCTCGAGTTGGCCGTTTTTGGCCGTTTTCGGTAGAATTCGGCCAAACTTGCATCGGTTCCTGTGATAAAACAACCCTAGGGCCCTCGGTGGGCTAAAAAATCACGAAAAATCGAGACTTACCAGCGGTGGTGCTCTCGGGTGCAGCGGCTCCTTCAGCGTGAGTCGCGTTTTGATGTTTGGCTCCGATCAACCTGTAGAGAAAAGAACGGTGATCACAGTGGTATAAAATTTGCATCGAACGGAGGCCGGGAAGGGGACGCCTAAAGTCTTTATAATTATATTTATAGTTCTTATTTCGAGTATCTCGTTTTGTTAGTTTGTTCCTTCATGTTTTGAGTACGTTTTGGTTATTGTGTAAGGGATAATCAAAATTTTTATTACGCTTTCGCATTTGAGATTTTTAATACATACATTTCATTTAAATTTCTGAGGTCGTTACAGTTGGTATCAGAGCCGCGTTCCTCGGACCCATCCCTTACATAATAATGCTTAGAGAAATACTCACCAATAAGTCGTTACTCAACCATTCCTTATGAAATACAAGTTCAAGAAATGAGGAGAGGAAGACCCCCACTAAACCGAGCGGCCCGGGATAATTTTCTTCGGGAGGATGTAGACAGATTATTTGAAATGTTGGAAGGGTTCATAGCTGCCCAGCAAGGGCGAGAAGAGAGAAGGGAGTTCCCCAACCCTCCTCTACTACCACAGATTAAGCCTCCACTACAGCAGGCTGATCCCGAGCCACCTCGGTACGAGTCTGCTCCTCCACAGTACCACCTGGCACCACTGCCGCAGTACAACCCGGTGCCCCAGCCACGGTACTACCTGACACTGCAACAGTACAGCCCAGTGCCCCCATCATATCAGCAGGTGCCACCACAGGACCCCCCAGTCTATCCCCAGTCGGGTCCAGTTCCTCTTCCACGGGACCTCGCTCATTCCTTGATCGACCCGAGCTACATAAAGAGGTACAGGAGACTGAACCCCTCCACCTTTGCAGGGGGATCCTCCTTTGAAGAGGCCCAGTACTGGCTGGCGGAGACTGAGAGAGCTTTCAAGAACTTGGGAGTAGTTCCTGAGCAAAGAGCTGCCCTTGCCTCCTACATGCTGGTAGGGGAAACAGGACGTTGGTGGGAGCTCAAGCAGACCACCCTGCCTACACCAGTCACTTGGGAGTAGTTCTTAGCGGCCTTCCATGCCGAGTATCTCCCTGAGCACATCCGACACCTAAAGAAAATGGAGTTTGCTCAACTGGTCCAGGGAAACATGACAGTATCAGAATATGCTCGTAAGTTCCTAGAGTTGGGCCGATACTCCCTAGAGACATTGATGGATGAGGGCTGAAAGGCCAGGAGATTCCAGTGGGGTCTCCGCCCGGAGATCAGGCAACACTTGTTAGTACTGGAGCTCAAGACATATTCAGCAGTTGTAGCAAAGGCACAGATCGTGGAAAGGAGCTTCAACACCCGTCCTCAGCCAGGAGGTAGTTCCCGACCCTCAGCTCCGTTCCGCAGGCCAGCACCTACTGCGCTTGCCCAACCAAATAAGAGGCCCAGGCCAGCCATCCAGGCCCCTCCTCAGGCTCCAGGAGCAACACGTGGGAAGATCTGTCAGCACTGCGGCAGAGATCACGGGGACCGACCCTGCTACCGCCTCAATAACACTTGTCGCATATGTGGCAGTGCCCAGCATTATGCAAGAGAATGCCCGAGAAACCAGAATCAAGGAAGGCCTCCTATCCAGGGCAGAGCTTACAACCTTACCTAGCAGGATGCCGACGCCGACCCGGATGTGGTACAGGGTATGTATACTATCTGTGACCATATTGCTCATGTTTTATTTGACACTGTTGCATCGCATTCCTTTGTTTCACATGTTTTTGCTTCCAAAATTATTTTATCACCTAATAAACTTGATTCATTGTTATTTGTGTCCACTGTCGGAGGTGAAACACTACTAGGGGAAGTTATCTACAGGGCTTGTGCCGTAGAGATAGCAAATAGAAAATTGAGTGTAGACCTGATAGGGTTAGACACGGGGGATTTTAATGTAATCTTAGGAATGGATTGGCTAGCGGCGTTTCACGCCACCATAGATTGCTTTAACAAGAAAGTTGTATTTAATCCTCCTAACGAGGAGCCATTTACAAATTAATGAAATCATTCAGTGTTTATTCCTTGATGGCAAGTTTTCTTAACTTCTAGTGCCTTAATCTTGCTGTTTTCTCTGACTAGGCAAGCCCAAGAAGGAAATTTGTATTCAAGAGATTCTGGTAGTCCAAGACTTCCCAGATGTGTTTCCAGACGAACTGCCTGGTCTGCTAGTGGATAGAGAAGTTGAGTTCACTATAGACCTACAGCCAGGTACCCAACCCATTTCAGTTGCTCCTTACCGCATGAGCTGTATTGAGATGGAAGAGCTGAGGAAACAGATCACTGAATTGCAAAATAGTGGGTTTATTAGACACAGTGGTGCCGGAGTCACTTTTGCAAGGAAGGGAGATGGAACGTTGAGACTGTACATTGATTACAGAGGATTGAACAAGGTCACGATCAATAACAAGCATCCCCTTCCTCGGATTGATGACCTCTTCGATCAGCTGCAGGGTGCGCAGGTCTTCTCTAAAATAGACCTGCGATTAGGTTACCATCAGATGAAGATAAGAACAGAAGACATCCCCAAGACGGCCTTCCGAACTAGGTACGGACACTATGAGTTCCTGGTCATGCCATTCGGGCTAACCAATGCCCCGGCAATCTTTATGGATCTGATGAACAGGGTCTTCAGAGAGTTCTTGGATTAATTTATCATCGTGTTCATCGATGATATCTTAGTCTACTCAAAAAGCAGAGAAGAATATGCTCACCATGTTGCCCAAGTTTTGCAGGTCCTTAGAAACAAGAGGTTATATGCGAAGTTGAATAAGTGTGGATTCTGGCTTGAGCAGACCACCTTCCTAGGACACATCATATCGAATGAAGGGGTATCAGTGAATCCCGAAAAGGTTGAAGCGGTACTTGGCTGGGAGCTGACATCAGTTAAGGAAATCCGTAGCTTCCTGGGAATGGCAGGTTATTACCGCAAGTTAGTTGAAGGATTCTCCAGTCTAACAGCTCCTCTAACCCGACTCACAAAGAAGAATTCCAAGTTTGAGTGGAATGAGGACTGTGAAAAAAGTTTTTCAGAATTAAAAAAGCGGCTGACTACTGCACCCGTGCTGGCTTTACCGAGTGGATCGGGAGGATATACAGTTTATAGTGATGCCTCCTATCTGGGCCTGGGTTGTGTCCTGATGCAGCATGGAAAGGTTATAGCATAGGGGTCCAGACAGTTAAAGAATCATGAGAAGAACTATCCCACCCATGACTTAGAGCTTGCCGCAATCATACACGCCTTGAAAACCTAGCGCCATTATTTGTACAGAGAGACCTTTCAGATCTATACCGATCATAAGAGTTTGAAACACATATTCACTCAGAAGGATCTTAACATGCATCAGAGAAGGTGGATGGAACTCTTTAAGGACTATGATTGTGATATCATATACCATCCGGGTAAGGGCAATGTGGTAGCAGATGCTCTTAGTAGGAAAAGTGCAGGTGTCTTAGCCCATTTGATGGTTTCAGAATGCAGACCAATTGGGGCCACACAACAGGTTTGACTAGAGGATCTGAAGAGAGTCACATGTTTGGGCCACCTGACAGTCCAGCCCGAGTTGATCCAGAGAATAAGGGAAGCCCAGTTAGTCTACCCCGCCCTGGTAACCCGCAAGAAGGATGCAGAACAGGGAGTGAGCTCAGAATTCTGAATCTCTGCCGATGGATTACTTCGTTTCCAAGACAGGGTGTGTGTCCCAGATGACAGTGAGTTAAAAAGAGACATCATGACGGAGTCCCATAGCTCAAAGTTTTTCATGCATCCAGGAAGCACCAAAATGTACCAAAGCATGCGACCCCGGTTTTGGTGGCATGGGATGAAGAGAGACATAGCTGACTTTGTATCTAAATGCTTGGTATGTCAGCAGGTCAAGGCAGAGCATCAGCGCCCAGGTGGGTTACTTCAGCCTTTACTTATCCCGGAGTAGAAGTGGGAACATATCACCATGGATTTCGTATCGGGGCTACCCAAGGCACGTTCAGGACATGATGCCATATGGGTAATCGTTGACCGACTTACCAAGTCTTCCCACTTCCTAGCCATCAGGATGACCGATTCATTAAACAAGTTGGCAAGGATGTATATCCAGGAGATAGTCAGATTGCATGGGGTTCCAGTGACAGTAGTATCCGACAAGGATCCCAGGTTCACTTCTCGGTTTTGGAGTAGCTTCCAGCAAGTTATGTGAACAAAGCTGTTTCTTAGCACTGCCTTCCATCTCCAGACTGATGGACAATAAGAAAGGACAATTTGTACGCTTGAGGATATGCTCTGGGCTTATGTCCTGGACTCTGGGGGCCATTGGGACGACCATCTACTCGTGATAGAGTTTGCTTACAACAACAGCTACCAAGCAAGCATCGGCATGGCTCCATATGAGGCATTATATAGGCGCCCGTGCAGATCACCTATTTGTTGGGAGGAAGTGGGCGATAGAAGATTATTCGGCCCAGAGTTGGTAGAGGAGACCACATCATAAATAGTTAAAATCAAAAAGAACATTCAGACAGCTCAGAGTAGGCAGAAGAGTTATGCAGATACCCGGAGGAGAGACCTAGCATTTGAGAAAGGCGAATGGGTGTTTCTTAAGGTCACTCCTTTCAAGGGAATTAGTAGGTTCGACAGGAGGGGAAAATTAAGCCCCCAATATATTGGACCCTTTGAAATCTTAGACAGGATTGGTACTGCTGCCTACAGACTACCACTGCCTCCAGAGCTCTCTAGAGTCCACAATGTGTTCCACGTATCCATGCTACGTAAGTACAACCCGGACCCTTCTCATGTCTTGGCTCATGAACCGCTTCCACTCCAAGAGGACTTGTCTTATGAAGAAGTACCAGTCGGTATCACGGACCGAAAGAGCAGAATACTCTGCAACCGGGAAATATCATTTGTAAAGGTCGTGTGGCAGAACCACACGCCTAGGGAGGCTACCTGGGAGCTAGAATCATAATTTAGAGCCCAGTATCCCCATTTGTTGGACCAAGAGTAAGAGGCAAATTTGGGGGACCAAATTTCTTTAAGTGGGGGAGAGTTGTAACGCCCAAGTATTTTTTTTTATTTTATTCTTGTTATTTTTATTTTTATTTATTTTTCTTTTTTTTGTATTTGAATTTTTTAGATTTTTATTTAATTTAATTTAGTTTAATTTAATTTAATTTAATGAAAATAAAAATAATAATAATGATAAAATTGGGTAAAAATATTATTTGGATTTAATTAAAATTGATTTTGGAAAAAAAGGGGTGAAATTTTGAATTCTGGGGGTGTTTTTGAAAAAAAAATCAGAAACCGGGGGTTAAAACGCAATTTAGAAAAATTGTGCCACGTCAGCAGCCCCGGCCAACCAGGACACGCCGCATGGCAAGGAAACGCTAACACGGGACGGGCCACGTGGGTGATCCGTATGCACACGATCGGACGGCCCAGATCTGTTCCCACGCGCACGGACGACCTAGATCAAACGTGCGCACGGACGGCCCAGATTCACGCGTACGGACGACCTAGATTCAATCAGGCACGGACGGCCCAGATTACATCGCGATGGACGGCCCAGATTTAATCCCAATTAAATCGCGATCGGACGGTCCAGATTTAATCTTGATGGACGATTGAGATTAAAAGGCAAAGGGTATAAATAACCCCACCCACACCTGACCACAAAACTCTAGCCGCCAGTGCCTCGCTGGAGAAGAAGAACCAGACGCCGAAGGAGTCAGCCGCAGCCACCCGCCGCCGCACTGGAGAAGTTTCTAACTGCCAATCGAGGTAAATTTCTCCCCCTAGCTCGATTTTCGATGCTGAGTCTGCCATGGCCAAACTGGAGCCAAACAATCGGTGACACGGTCGAAAAACCCAGCCGAAGTCCGGCGGCACCGTCGCGACTCCCCTCTATTTTTGCCTCCGATGAAGCTCTTCCCGGCCTCTGTTCGATGCAAATTTTATACCATTGTGATCACCGTTCTTTTCTCTACAGGTTGATCGGAGCCAAACATCAAAACGCGACTCATGCCGGAGGAGCCGCTGCACCCGAGAGCACCGCCGCCGATAAGTCTCGATTTTTCATAATTTTTTGGCCCACCGAGGGCCCTAGGGTTGTTTATCGCAGGGACCGATGCAAGTTTGTCCGAATTCGGCCGAAAACGGCCAAAACTGCCAACCCGAGGCAGATCACAGCCGCAGGCAGCGGAGCCGTCGTCGGAGCACAGCGGAGCCGCCGTGCCAAAATTTTGATATTGGTCGAAAGGGGCCCTAGGTCTGATTTGGGATTTTTTGGGACAGGTGCAGGTACCGGTAGTGCATTTCTGTTTTTTAGGAGAAATTCAGGGAAATTAGGTACAGCCCGTAGGCGCACTGTAGAGTCGATTTCAGACCCCGAAACAAGTAAGGACCCCTCACCCTATTTTCTATCACGGTATTAAAGTTAAATAAATAATTAAACTGTACTTTGTGACTTTATAGATGTATAATTGATTAAGGTTGCCAATGGAGCCCGAGTCTAATACATTGTTGGTCAGCTGTTGTTTGATCTAATTTTCAGTATTAAATGCAGTATGATATTTGATGTAATTATGCTATGGTCTCGTATGCATAAATCATGGTTTCTTTTATTATGTGTTATATTCTAGTGAACCCGATACTGTGTTATCTTATTTGGTGTCAATTACTGGTTTACATGTTGTGTATGATTGGATGATTGAGATTAAGGAAAAAGACAAAAATGTTATGTGAATTGATAAGTGAAAAATGTGGACAGCCTGACTAGATATCCTGGGAGATGGTGGACGGAACGGGTCCGTAGGGAACCCTACTGGGAACGTGGTCTCTCATACCGGACGGGGTATGGAGACCTTATGTATTTTGGTGCCCATACCGGACGGGGTATGGGGACAGCCCGTTTCACCCTCATACCAGACAAGGTATTGAGGTTCATGGTTTTGGCACCCATACCGGACGGGGTATGGGGACGGCCCTGAAATCAGGTTGTAATGTTAATAGTTCACGGGTAGCGGGGACCCCCTATGGATCCCCATGGATACTAGTAGGCTGGTAAAAGAGGAAAATATGTTGTTTAATGATTGAAATGCAAAGGCATGGTAAGTGTTATGTTATAAAGTCTATATGATTTCATGATGATAATAATGTTATTGCTTTCATATGTTGTTTTCATGGATCTCACCGAGGTAAGTGGACAGTAAAGGTTTTTATGTTAATAAACGAGTTTGTTATAAATTATGCTCCATTGGTCATTTTTATTTTCTACCCACCTTTACTTCCGTGGCGGTGAGATAGTGTGATGTCTTTACTGGGCTGGTGTAGCTCATTCCTTATTTAACCATTTTAGATCAGGAAGACGTTGTTCCCGAGCCCGTTCCGCAGGAACACGGCGAAGGGGACACTTAAAGACTTCATAGTTATATTTATAGTTCTTATTTCGAGTATCTCTTTTAGTTAGTTTGTTCCTTCATGTTTTGAGTACGTTTTGGTTATTGTGTAAGGGATGTTAATCAAAATTTTTATTACGCTTCCGCATTTGAGATTTTTAATACATACATTTCATTTAAATTTCCGGGGCCGTTACACTCAAAATTCTTAGGTTCTAGAAAAATGAGATCATTAAATTTTTTTTAAAGATAAAAGATAAAATTATTAAATAAATTGGTAGTAAGCGACCACCAAAGAATGGTACATGGTTAAAGATAGTCTTAGTATAAAAAATTAGTATATCCTATATAAATGGTAAAACAAGCAGAAGAAATTTTCTTAATGTTCTGTTGAAGTGATTATAAATTCTTAACTATCACTAAAAACTATCTCTGTTACATAACTTCTTATCACTCTTTTTAAAAAAAGAAATTTCTTTTGATGGGAAGAATAATAATGCTCATCAGTAATTCAATCTAATATGCTTAAACTAAGAGTATTGGATTCATTGATCATAGTTCGTTAAAAAATAGTAAATAAAAAATTATATATAAAATTTAAATCAATAGATTATCAGTACTATTAGAAGGCTCATAAATAGATATTCGAGCTCGTTTCGATGCTCTCAATGAATAGAAAAGCTCGTAATAATAATATGCAACATTATGATAAATTTTAAGAGTATTTTTCTTAGGAGTTTACAAGAACCAAATTTTTGAGTTGATTGTTTTTCACAGAAAAAACTTCACCATCTCTATTTCATGTTCCTTAAACTTGTAATGTGATATCTTGTTAAACTTAATCTTGTATGGATCAAGAACAAACATATCAAGTTTGTTCTTCTAATGAAGCTGCTAGTGAGATGTGAGAAGGAGATTGAAACCATTATGCTGTAGTAATAATTTTAATTTTATCCGTATAGTTAGTTATTTATCATAAAGAAAACTATCCAAGAAAAATACATCTATAATAAAATTCATGGAAAAGGATTTTGGAATGGATGGCACAAATGAAGGCTTGGGAATGAGTGCAACATGGTCTCGGGTCCTGTAAGCTTTTGCTAGTACAAATCTTCTCCAAAGTTTCCTCCTTTAAACGGTATGACTTGATATTTAGAAAGTATAAAATATTAACATCGAACATTTAGTTTTTATATTTGAGCCTGAAAATTATGAAGAATGGAAAGAAACTTTTTTTTTTCTTTCTTCGAATGAATGGAGGTTAAGTGCTTACCCTGGAGTTTAATCTACAATAAATAACTTGAGAGGTTATGTAGGATTTGCAAAACTAACCTTTTGGTATATTTCTTTGTTGCACCAGTCAAGAAGACTAAGTTTAATTGAAGAAAAATTGAATTATGTTAGGAGGATAAATGACATACGATTGAGTATTTTATATACGTCGTGGAATAGAGTTTATTATACTATAGCTTATAAAATCTTTAAACTTAAATAAAGAATATATGGTTATTTGGAAAGTGATTTCATTTTTTTAAATATTTAACTTAAATAAAAATCCATCACTAATTGAGACATAATTTTATTATACTTAATAGATATTTTACTTAATTTATATAAAATATTTATGAACATTGATTTTATTAGTTTTATGGCTGCCATTATAGTACAAAATGAGTCAATCCAAATAAAATTTACTTTTAAATTTAATCTTTGTACAGAAGAACTTATAAGCTATTTATTATGAAAAGTAAGAAATAATTTTGTTGAGATAATGCTAAAAGTTTATCATGCTGCAATTTTTTTTGAATTATAAGCAATAAAAAATCGACCTTCTTGTCTTTTTAATCTAAAAAATCCTCCTTACAATATATATAGTTTTATAATGTTTTCTTCAATTTTTAGAAGATGTGTTTTATGGGAATTGAAAATTCTGGATGAAGAAGGTGAGTATTATTGGAACAATGAAGCTCAAAAGGAAAAGTGAAGGTGCCACGACTGGCCTTATAAGAGATAAACCTTTATTATTAATTTGGTTGTATATGTATATTCATGAGAAAATTCACTACATGTTATACCGAGTAATGTGTATATATGTGTTTTTAAAAGATAAATTGTGATCTTAAAGAAGAAAGGGCAAGTCCCGAAATTTATAGAGGGTGTATAGGAGATAAAAATGCATAATGCACCTTTTGCATCTGCTTTGGTTGCTACAAGTGTCGTTTTAGGGACTGTCAATGTTGCACCTGCATTTATTATATACAGAATGCGTAGCTCTAATCTCCCTTAATCATCACTTTGGCTTAATCACTATCTAGATTAGAAGTTTTCTCTTTTAGATTTTATGTTAACTAAACGTTAAATCCAGACTGCATGATCATGTTTTTGATTAACGGCTCGAGCTTGATCACCACTTTCGACTGGAATCTGGATGCACGTGCCATCTTTAATTGCATAGTGCATAAATACCTATATTGCTAGCAACAACATCTAAGAGGCTCTGGGCATGGAGGTGGTGGACAACAAGGCTCTCTAACTAGTCATTGTTTATTCAGGTTTTGGTTGGCAATGCATTGGATGCTCTTAGCAAAAGTGCTTGTTGTTGTATGGTGGGTGATGATTAGACTTGAAAATTTACTATAGAGGATATATACATATATATATATGTATATTTATATATTATTTTTCTATCTGAAAAGTTCACTAACAATAACTCTATATATAGTTTAAATAGGCATAATTATATTTGTAAAATAAGTACATATAAAGTATATTTAAAAGAAGCATGAGGTATCCTTGAATTTATATTTTGATTTATTATAATCCTATTATTTAAGAGAATTATTGTAACATCCTACCCATCACTGTGCTAAAATGATTTGGAAACCCTATTTATTCGGGCCTTTTGCTGCTTTAAACTTATTTAATTTATGCTGCTATATTTATTGTGATTCATAATTTTAGTTTATTTTTATTTATTTAATTTTTTATTTAAATTTTATTTTAAATAATTTTATTCTAACTCATTTAAATTGAAAATAAAAATTGAGAAAAAATTTGAAAAAACACCGAATACGGAAAAAAAAATCTCACGAGAAGACTGGTTGCCCGCGTGGGTGCTGGGCATTGTGCGCGCACAATGGCAGTGGGACGTGCACACAACATGCACGTCCCTTCTGCACGCTCGCACACATGGGACGCGTGCAAAGTGGGAACATCCCCTCTGCACACACAACGCGGGGTCAGGACCTGCGCGAGTCCTGTCGCGCGTAGACAGGCTATCCGTGCATCTTATCACGTGTAGGCGAGCCGTCCGCGCGCATAAGCAAGTCGTCTGCATGTCACCTTGCAGGTGGATAGGCACCGCAATTTGTGCGTTCATTGTCCGCGCAACAGGCCTGCACGAATAAGCCCTGTGCGCCTGGGGCTTGCACGCGACATGAGGCCTGTGCGCCAACAAGCTAGCCTGCAGCACATCGACCGAAACATTGCCACCTCGAGCTATGCGCCGCCACTGCCTTAGGTAGGGTGCAACTACCGTCGGTGAAGGAGGCACTCCTCCTTTGTTTTTCATGCCAAACATCTTTTTCTCCTCTTTTTTCACTAGATTTTGCCACTTGGCACGAATCTAACAGCTCCAAAACTCTATAAATTGCCCTCCCCCTTTCCTTTCTCTCCACACTTCCATTCTTTAATTTTTTAAAGGTATAGAGAAAGAGAGAGAGAGAGAGACAGAGAGGGATAGTAGTCTAGTAAGAGAAAAAGAGAAAGAAAAGAGAAGGGTGAAGGATCAAATATCAAGGTTTTGGGAAAGAATCTAGGCTTTTTTCGGCATCTTAAGGAGTATTTTTAGATAAACTAATTTAATATGATTGATATTTTGCTTGTCTTGTATGCCTCTATGTTCAGATGAGTCGAATAGTTCTTGTTTTCCAGCATGCTATGTGAATTGAAGAAACTTGATAAATTTACATGTAATAAAGATAAAATGTGATCCGTAACAAAAAAAAGTATAAAAGAAAAGAAAAGAAAAAAGTGGAATAAAGCCTGTATGGTCCGAAGTGTATCTGTATTGACATGCATATTGTATCAAGTGTCTCGTTAGGCTTTTTATCTCTAATGAGTATCTGTTCCCCTTACTCTTCGGGGTATCTATTTTTTCCTCCCCTATATGGTTTGGAAAGACGTAAGAGGACTACTCCAAGTTGATGATGGCATACCCTCTGACGAGAGTGGTGTTGCACTATCTGTAGGGGTCACCCATGGCTAAGTAATGTCATGACTTTAGACATCTGTTAGGTCCACTATGGTTGGTACGGCCATGGTCATAGATAATATAATTTAGCAGAGTTTAGGAAACTTAAACCCCTCACACTTTGAAGGTGGCCCTGATCCTTTAATAGCTGAAGCCTAGATCCTAAAAATAAAGAAGCTTTTCTCTATCCTAGACTTGATAAAAGAACAAAAAGTCCCTCTTGCAGCTTTCATGTTAAACAGTGAAGCCAAACACTCGTGGCGACTTAAGAAAGAAGTCTTGCTTACACCTACAATTAGGGAAGTTTTTATGGATGCTTTCTTTGATAACTTCTTCCCTACCTACGTTCGGGAAAAGAAAGAGGAGGAATTTTAGCATCTCTACCAAGGAAGCCTGTCTGTAGCCCAATATGTAGCCAGTTTTGTTCAACTGTCTAGGTTTACCCCTTTGATGGTCACCCCCGAAAGCTAAAAAGTTAGGAAGTTTCTCAAATGCCCTCATGCCAACATTTATGACTAGGTCGTGATGCTGAGACCCAGCTCATATGCAGAAGTGCTCAAACATGCCCAGTTTGCCAAAGATCTTGTCTCGGCCAAGCACCAATGCTTTACCCGAGTCCATACCCAACAATAACTCCAACAACTTAGAAGAAGATTACTTGACCTAGTAAGTAACCCTTCAAACAAACGAACCCGAGTTGCCCTTCCTCTTACCTTGCCCCGACCTATAGCTCCACCTGCCCGAGCTAACCAACCTTGTCAGCGTTATGGTCGCTCACATGGTGACCTACCCTATTCGCATATCAATCACACCTTCTATCAGTGCAGAAGCACTCAGCACCCTATAAAGGACTTCCCTCTACGACCAAAGGATATTGCCCAACCCGTAGCACAAGGTCGAGTGTAGCACTTAGATGAATATGATGTCCTTCATGCTCCTATCCTCATCCAAAGTATTCTTTTTATTCATAATACTTTTGTCAAGGGTTTTATCGATAGTGGTGCAACTCACTCGTTTATTTCCTATGCTTTTGCTTGTAACTTAGAGTTTAGAGCAGAAGCTTTAAGAAAAATGCTAGTGGTGGAAACTCCCTCTAAAGGACAACTAGAAGCTCATTATGTATATAAGGACTGTAGGATAAAAACTTCAAGGATAGAGGTATGTGTAAACTTGATACTATTAGATTTTTTAGGATATGATGTAATATTAGGAATGGACTGGTAGGAAAAGTGTAGAGCTATAATAGACTGTAAAAGTAAAATTATAACCTGACAATTTTTGAAAAAGAAATAAAAGTTGTCGTTATCATTTTCCTAATAATTAAATGAACAAGAATATTGTCGCTGATCCTACTGTGTGTTCCATACCAATTATTTGTAATTTGTTGGATGTCTTTCCCATTGAACTTCGTAGTCTACCTCCCCCACGTGAGGTAGAATTCTTGATTGAATTATTTCCAAGAACCCAGCCGATCTTGAAGCCCGAGTATCGCATGAGTCGTGCTAAGCTGACAAAGCTCGAACATCAACTTTTTAATCTTATCACCTAAAAATTCATTCACCCTAGCCATTCCCCTTGGCGCACTCCAGTGTTGTTCGTAAAGAATAAGGATGGTACCCTTTAACTCTGTGTGGATTACAAAGAACTCAACCGAGTGACTGTTAAAAATAAGTACCCTTTACCCTAGATCGACGATCTCTTCAATCAACTACAAGGAGCCTTAGTCTTCTCTAAGATTGATCTCAAGACTAGGTATCACCAATTGAGAGTTAAAGAAGAAAATACTCTAAAAACTACCTTCCCGTGCAGGTACGGTTTATACGAGTTCAGGATTATGCCATTCAGATTGACCAATTCCCCAGCAGCCTTCATGGACCTAATGAATTGAGTTTTCTAGCACGAACTAGATCAGTACGTCATCATTTTTATTGATGACATTACAATGTATTCCAAAAGCTATGGGGAACACATTGTACATTTGGTTGTAGTGTTGAAGACTCTACACCAAAACCAATTGTATGTGAAACTAAGCTAGCACTCCTTTTGGTTGGATCAAGTTTCTTTTCTCGGTCATGTAATCTCAAGTGAAGGAGTTTCTGTAGACCTGTCCAAGGTGGAATCGATGATCGGCTGGAGTCCACTCGATAATGTGGTTGAGGTACGTAGTTTCTTTGGCTTAGTAGGCTACTACCGATGATTCATTGATGGATTCGCTAAGATTGTTGCCCTTATGATTCGACTCACCCGAAAGGGTGTGCCCTTCGTTCAGAATTATGAATCCAGTGAAAGCTACATGGAATTGAAGCATTGTCTCACTTCTGCTCCTGTGTTAATCCTCCCTAAAGATGTTGGGAGATTTCAAGTTTACTGCATAACATCTCATATTGGTTTGGGGTATATCTTGATGTAGTATGGCAGAGTAGTTGCCTTTGATCCCAACAACTCAAATTTCATGAGCAGAACTACCCTACCCATGACCTGAAGCTAGCAGCCATTATTTTTGCCCTGAAGATATGGCGTCATTACCTGTATGGTCTGACCTTTGAAATCTACACTAACCATAAGAGTCTTAAGTACATCTTTTCTCAATGGGAGTTAAACGTGAGGAAAAGACACTGGATGGATCTTCTGAAGGATTACGATTGCTAGATCATTTAGCACCTTGGGAGAGGGAATGCAGTCACTGATGCCCTAAGTTAAAAAGAGCCTACTGTGCTAGCTCAAACCATGGCCTCCAATTGGAAGAATATGGATATTGTACAATCTCTCCACTTTAGCTATTACAGCAAAGGCACCTATCTCACCCAGATTGAGCCATATCGAATCTTTTCATGAAGATTTAGGAAGCACATGCCACAGACCCAGAACTCATTAAGAATCTGGGTAAGTATACTTTTGACGAATCTCTTAATTTTAGGATCTCAGATGATGGACTGTTCGGATTCCAAAACCAAATTTGGATCCCCATTGCTATACGTACGGATATACTCAAGACCGTCCATACTTTCAAGTTATCCATTCATCTCGAGAGTACCAAAATGTACCGAGACTTGAAATGATAATATTGATGGCCAAGAATGAAGAAAGATATAGTTGACTACATCTCACGAGGCCTCATTTGTAAACGGATAAAAGAAGAACATTAGAGTCCTAGTGGCTTTCTACAGAGTCTTCCAATTCCTGAATAGAAATATGAGCATGTGACTATGGACTTTGTCACTTATTTGTCTAGGACCTGTTCTTGTCGAAATGCCATTTGGGTTATCATGGATAGACTGACCAAGACTGTCCATTTCCTACCTATTCGAACCACGAACTCCACTAGTAAGTTAGCCCGCATATATGTTGATGAGATTATTCGACTTCATGGAGTTCCCTCATCCATTATGTCTTACTTCGATCCTTGGTTCACTTCTTGCTTTTGGGATAGCTTTCACGAAGCTTTAGGGTCTGGGTTGTACTTTAGCACTACTTATCATCCCCAGACGGATGGTCAGTCAGAACGTACAATCCAAACATTGGATGACATGTTGTGTATTTGCGTTATTAACTTTGGTGATAACTAGTATGAGTATCTTCCTTTTTGTGAATTCACTTATAATAACAGTTATCATTCTAGCATCAGTATGGCCCCGTATGAAGCATTGTATGGAAAACTATGTCATTCCCCTACTTGCTGGAGTGAAGTCGAGAATGAATGCCACTTAGGACAAGACTTCATTATGGACACCATTGAGAAGGTCGCAATCATCCACAAGAATTTGGTAACTACCCAGAGTTGTTAAAAGAATTACACTAATAATCATAGGCGACCTTCGAAATTTGCCGTGGGAGATCAAGTTTTCCTAAAAGTCTACCCCTACAAAGGCAAGATGCAGTTTGGGAAGAGAGGGAAGTTGAGACCTTGTTATATAGGACCTTTTTTGATCATCGAGCGCATTGGACCCACGACATACTACCTCACTCTATCCCGAGAGTTCGTGGGTTTGCATGATGTCTTTCATGTCTCGATGCTCAGAGTTATCACTCTAATCCTTCTCATGTTATTCCTCACGATGAAGTGCAGGTACATGCTGATATGACATATGAGGAGGTTCTTGTGTAGATTCTCTAGTGGACCGATAAGGTTTTAGGTAATAAGACGATTCCCATGGTGAAGGTACGATGGCAGCATCATACCCTGAAAGAAGCAACGTGCGAGTTGGAGGACGAAATGAGGAAAACATATTCGAACTTATTAGAGACAAATTTAGGGACCAAAGTTTTTTAAGGTGGGAGGGATGTAACACTCTGCCCATCACTGTGCTAAAATGATTTGGAAACTCTATTTATTCGGGTATTTGTCCGCTTTAAACTTAATTAATTTACGCTGTTTAATATTTATCGTGATTCGTGATTTTGGTTGATTTATATTTATTTAATTTTTTATTTAAATTTTATTTTAAATTATTTTAAATAATTTTATTCAAACTCATTTAAATCGAAATTGAAAATTGAGAAAAAAGTCAGAAAAACAGTGAATTAAGAAAAAAAAATCCCGCAGGAAAAATCCTGCAAGGAGTCTGGTGGCCCGCATGAGTGCTGGGCACTGTACGCGTGCACATGCGCGCAGAGTGGCTGCGGGATGTGTGCATAGCACACCCATTCCTTCTGTACGCACGCTTGCACGGGACAAGTGGACAGCGCACACCTCCCCTCTGTACAGACGCATGCACGGGATGTGCGCACAATGTTTAGCTCCCTTTCGCATGCACAACGCGGTGTCAAGACCTATGCACTTCCTGTCAAGCACAGGCGAGCCGACCACCCATCACCCGCATGCGCCATTTGCGCTGCAGGCTAGCACGGATAGGCCCTGTGTGCTTGGAGCCTGCGCACCCGCAGGCTAGCCCCTACCCTTGCGATAGGAGACCTGTTATCCTGTAGGCTAGCCAGTAGTGTGCCATCACTACCTTGGGCGGCGCACCCCTGCCACCTATGGAGGAGGCCCTCCTCCCTTATTTTTCATGACGAACATCTTTTTTTCCTCTCTCTTCACAAAATTTTGCCACTTAGCACGAATTTGATTGTTTCAAAACTCTATAAATTGCCCCTCCCCCTTTTCTTTCTTTTCACATGTCCATTCTTCCATTTTTTAAAGGTTTAGAGAGAGAAAGAAAGAGAGATAGTAGTTTAGTGAGAGAAGAAGAGAAAGACAGGAGAATAGTGAAGGAGAAAACATCGAGGTTTCAGTAAGGAATCTAGTATTTCTTTCGATGTATTAAGGAATATTTTTAGATAAATGAATTTAATATGATTGATATTTTGCCTATTTTGTATGCCTCTGTGTTAAGATGAGTCAAATTGTTCTTGTTTTCAAACATGCTATATGAATTTGCATGTAATAAATATAATATGTGATCGGTAACAGAAAAAGTATAAAAGAAAAGAAAAGAAAAAGAGAAAAGTGTAATGAAACCTGTATAGTTTGAAGTGTATCTGTATTGACATGTATATTTCATCAAGTATCTCATTAGGCTTTCTATCTCTGAGGGGTATATGTTCCCGTTACCCTTCAGGGTATTTGTTTTCTCCTCCCCTATCTGGTCTGAAAAGACGTAAGAGAACCACTCCCAGTAGATGACAGCGTGCCCTTTAACGAGAGTAGTATCGCACTATTTATAGGGGTCACCCTTAGCTAAGTAATGTTATGAATATAAACTATCTGTTAGGATTACTATGGTTCGTACGACCGTGGTCATAGATCGTACCATAGTTTTGCTAGCTGAAAGTGGCCTAAGCAAATTGTCGTATCTGTATCTGATCTGGTCATTCCACTTGGGCAGTTGGAAATCTGTGTCTGTCCTCAAAGATGGAAGTTGTAATGACTTCATGAAGCATGACACAAAAATCTGAGTTTTTCACGATTTATTTGATTTTCTTTATTATCTGGCATGATGTATGATTTTCTGTGTAGTATCATTTTCTTGACAAATAAATGGTTTTCTATAATATAATATAGGTAAACAAGGAAGTTAATGGTAAGATAAAATAATTAACTTTTGAAATCCTAGAATGTTAATTTAATACTATTTTTCTTACTGAGCATATAGAACTCACTCTTTCCATACCCCCCCCTCTCTCGATGATGAAGAAAGTGACGAACCGCAGGCTGACGTACCCTTGGAAGTCTATGAGGATCCCAAGGATCCACAAGTCTGAGTGCATGACTGTTCTCGCACTCTGATAGCATAGTGAAAGTAGTGGCCCTTATATTTTGTTTTGTATTTTGCAACCACTTCTGGCATGTATGTATTGGAACTCACATATATTTATAAGGAATTTGTAATGATTTTGTTCCGCTGCATAAATTTTATCATGCACTCATTATTCTGAATCTGTATCTGATACCCATTTGCCTTAATTAGCACTTGAGATGCCACAATTTAACTAATTTCCCTAAATGAAATAAAGAATTTGATTTACTAAAAACTAGTGATATTCTATTATCTTTCTTTAAAATATATACAGATATTATTTCCTAAAAAATAATTGTTTATTAAAGAATTTGATGTTTTTTCTAATACTTAAAATTCTTGGGTTCTACAAATATGAGATTATTAAATTTTTTTGAGAGATAAAAGATAAAATAGAAAAACTTGCAATAATAATATACAATATTATGATCGATTTTAAGAGCATTTTTCTTAGGAGTTATAAGAACAAAATTTCAAAGTTAATAGTTTTCCTCATATATAACTTCACTAACTCTTTTTCATGCTCATCAAACTTGTAACCTGATATCTTGTTAAACTTAATCTTTTATGGATCAGGAATAAACATATTAAGTTTGTTCTTCTAGTAAAGCTCCCAGTGAGATGTGTCAAGAAATTGAAGCCATTCAGTTGCAGTAATAATTTTAGCTTTATCCGTATAGTTAGTAATTTATCTTAAAAAAACCATCCAAGAAAAATAAAACTATAATGGAAAAGGATGTTGGTATAGATGGCACAAGGGAAGCCTTACTGAGTGGAAATGAGTGCAACATCGTCTTTAGTCCCACAAGATTTTGATAGTGCAGATCTTCTTCAAAGCTTCCTCCTTTAGAACTTATGACCTAAGATTTAGATTATAGAAAATGTTAACATCAAACATCTAGATTTTATATTTGTACCTGAGGATGAATTAGAATTGAAAGAAACTTATTTTTTTTCTCTTTCTTCGAATGAATGGAGGTTAAGTGCATACATTTGAGTTTAATCTATAATAAATAACTTTAGAGGTTATGTAGGCTTCGAAAAACCAACTTTTTGCTATACTTCTTTGTTGCACTAGTTAAGAAGATGGAGTTTAATTGAAGAATAATTGAATTATGATGGGAGGATAAATCACATACGGTTGAGTATTTTATATAAGCCGTGGATAATGTAGATTTTATTATACTACAATTTATAAAATCTTTGAACTTAAATAAAGAATCTATGGCTATTTGTAAAGCAGTTTCACTTTTTTAAATCTTGAACTTAAATGAAGAATCCATCACTATTTGAAAGGCGATTTTATATATTCATGCAATATATAAAATAATTTAAAACATTGATTTCATTAATTTTCTGGTCGCCATTTATATTAAAATTAACTTTTAAATTTTAATCCATGTGCTACAGAACTTATTCGTCATTTATTTTCTTAAAAGTTAAAAAAGACAATTCTATTAAGATAATGATAGAAGTTTATCACCACCCATAAGGTTAAAAGTCACATTATACAAAAACTTTAATTGTACTTTACAATAATATGATTAGTTATTTTAATACAATATCTCTACTTTAAATAATATATTTATATACCAATATATAAAGATTGGTTAATAATTAACCTTATAAACATGATCTAGTTGTTAATGAAAATTTTAAAGTACTCAAAGTATACTGTAATATAAAAATATAAGTCAATAACGATGATAATAAAAAATAGATAGAGAAGGTAACTAACTTTCGACGATACTTCTTCTTTGTATAAATCAAGAGGACTAACTAATTATTGAAGAACAATTACAATGTGAGAAGAGAATAAATGTGTAGTTTTGATTATTTTCTGTAGGCTGTGAAAAACGTAAGTGTGAGGTCCCAATACCTGAGAGTAATAGTGTCAAATATATCTGTTAAAAAAATTTTTTTTAAACATACTATTGCAGAACATTCCATCCCTTATTAACATACATTCAGTATTTTGAGGCACAACTGAACTACTAGATATATGCATCAGTTAAAGTTAACTAACAAAATACAATTCTTTTGCCACTATTCAAAATATATAAAAGTCATCTTATCCTAATCCTCGTGAAACATATCCAAAAAGGCATCCAAAGGCAGATCTTCATTATAATATGGGGAATTGGATTAGGGGTGAGTTGGTGATGTATGAAGTTCGAACCCTATTCCTACATGATGTGTTGTTTGCTCTAAAAATTCACCAGAATTTAATTTCTGTGTTTGTTTTACATAAACTTAGTTTCAGTTTGAATTTTAAACCTAGTGGTGTAAACTTGTATTTAGGAACAAGGTATTATGGACATGGTTATTTGCTATATGGTTTTATTGTTTTCGATGTTGACTATAGTTCTTATAATATTAGTTTTTTCTTATTTACATCTTCTAATAGTGTTGGAATTGATGTGAATGTTTGGCATGCTAGACTTGGCCACATTGGTCAACAATGAATGAATAGATTAGCCCAAGAGGGCTTATTAGGAAATATAGAAAAGGAGGAATTGTCTACTTGTGAGTATTGCCAAGCTGGAAAAAAACAAGAAAACCAGTTGGAAAAGCCATAAGATCAAATACTCCCTTGCAACTATTCATTCTAACATATGTGATCCAATAAATATGAGGGCAAGACATGGTGTTATTTATTTTATCATATTTATAGATGATTATACTCGATTCGGTTATGTCTATTTGATATCTCATAAATCTAAATCTTTCAGTTGCTTTAAAAAATATAAGAATTTAGTTGAGAATCAATTAGACAATAAAATAAAAGCTTTAAGAACCAATAGAGGACAAGAATATTTATCTAATCAATTCAAAGAATTTTGTGATGAAATGGGAATAGAACATTACTTAACTATTCCAGTAACACCACAATAGAATGGTGTTGTAGAAAGAAGAAATAAAACCTTGCTTGAAATGGTTAGATCTATGATGACACAAGCTAATTTGCCAATTACCTTTTAGGCTGATGCATTATTATCTGCCACATTTATCCTTAATTGAGTACCCTCAAAATTAGTTACCACCACACCATATGAGTTATGGACTAACAAAAAATCAAACCTAAGTTTTGTAAGACCTTAGGGTTGTGCCACCTATATTCATTAATCTTCCCACAAATATGGAAAATTAAGTCCAAGAGGGAAGAAAAGTATCTTTATAAGATATTTTGAACAATAAAAAGGATATGTGTTGATAGGCACACAAGAAAATGATCATGTAACTGAATTTGAATCACGAGATGTCATATTCTTATAGAATGATTTTCCTAAAAAATGTGAGATAGGTCAAAACTTAACTCTATATGAAACTGAAGACCAAAATGTTTTCACCCTATAAGGATAAATGGGCCCACTGTATTTGAGTGGGAGTGATACAAGATTCAATAAACCTATTTCAATTGAAACCCAATCACAACCAATGGTGGGCCCAAGTATGGAAGTTGGTCACAGTGGGAGTAACTTAAAAGAATCTCAAATATGTTGAACTAATAGGAAAAGTGTTCCTCATCACCGTTTTGAGATTAAAGGCAGAATATTCTTAGTTACTCCAGAAGATGAAGAAAAGCCAAGAAATGAGGCTCTTAAATCCTCTGCAAAGGAAAAATGGATGAAAGCATAGTAAAGTTTGCAATAATAATATGCAACATTACGATCAATTTTAAGAGCATTTTTATTAAGAGTTACAATAACCAAATTTCCAAGTTGATTGTTTTTCTCAGAAAAAACATCACTAGCTCTATTTTATGCTCTTCAAACTTGTAACATGATATCTTGTTAAACTTAATCTTGTATGGATAAGGAACAAACATATCAAGCTCGTTCTTCTATTAAAGCTTCCAGTGAGATGTGTGAACGAAATTGAAGCCATTCAACTGCAGTAATATTTTTATTTTATCCATATATTTAGTTATTTATCAAAAAAAGACCATCCAAGAAAACACATCTACAATAAAATTAATGGAAAAGGATTTTAGTATGGATAACATAAGTGAAGCCTTACTGAGTAGGAACGAATGCAACATGGTCTTGGGTCCCATAAGGTTTTGCTGGTAAGATCTTCTCCAAAGCTTCCTCCTTTAAACCTTATGACCTGAGATTTAGACTACAGAAAATATTAACATCGAACATCTACATTTTAAATTTGTGCCTGAAGATTAAGAAAAATGGAAAGAAACTTATTTTTTTCTTTCTTCGAATGAATGGAAGTTAAGTAAGTACCCTTAAGTTTAATCTATAATAAATAACTTTAGAGGTTGTGTAGGCTTTGGAAAACAAACTTTTCACTATACTTCTTTGTTGCACCAGTCTAGAAGAGTAAGTTTAATTGAAGAACAATTGAATTGTAATTGGAGAATACATGACATACGATTGAGTATTTTATATAGGCCGAGAAAAATGTAGATTTTATAATACTATAACTTCTAAAATCTTCGAACTAAAATGAAGAATCTATGGCTATTTGGAAAGTGGTTTCATTTTTTGAAATCTTTAACATAAATGAAGAATCTTTTCTCTATTTGAGATGCAATTTTATTATATTTATGTGATATCTAACTAAATATATATAAAATAATTAAAAATATTGATTTAATTAATTTTATGGTCGCCAGCTATATTAAAATTAACTTTTGAATTTTAATTCATGTGCTAAAGAACTTATTCTTCATTTATTTTTTTAAAAGTCAAAAAAGCCAATTTTATTGAGATAATTTATAGCCACATATAAGGTAAAAAGCCACATTACAAAACAAAGTCAATATTGTACTTTACAATAATGTGATTAGTTATTTTAATACAATATCTCTACTTTAAATCATGTATTTATATACCATTATATAAAGATTGGATAGTATTTAACCTTAAAAACTTGATTTAATCGTTAATAAAAATTTTGAGATACCTTTTAACATCCTACTGAAAGTATAGTATAATAGAAAATCATAAGTCGATAACGATAACAATATAAAATACATAGAGAAGGTAACCAACTTTTCACG
Organism: Carica papaya; assembly: GCF_054855325.1. NCBI lineage: Eukaryota > Viridiplantae > Streptophyta > Magnoliopsida > Brassicales > Caricaceae > Carica > Carica papaya. Next base: position 20,520,883 of record NC_142317.1, read on the forward strand.
ATACTTCTTCTTTGCATCAATAAAGAGGAGTAACTAATTATGGAAGAACAATTACAATGTGAGAAGAGAATAAATGTGCAGGGCTGATTATTTTGTGCAGGCTATGAAAAATGTAATTCTTATTTTATACTAAAATTTTTTAAATCTTTGAACTCAAATAAAGAATCATAAACTATTTCAAGTAAATAAATAATTGATGTTATTTAAAATGTGATTTTTTAAATAACGAATGCATGGCTATTTGAGACTTGATTTTATTATACTTATTGGATATTTTACTTAATTTATATAAAATGCTAGTGATATTGATTTTATTAGTTCTATGGCTGGCATTATAGTACAAAATGAATAATTTCAAATAAAATTTACTTTTGAATTTAATTTTTGTGCGGAAGAACTTATTAGCCTTTTTTTTTTAAGTATGAAATAATTTTGTTGAGATTATGTTAAAAGTTTATCACGTTATAATATATTTTTTTGAATTATAAGCAACAAAAACTCAACCTTCTGGTCTTTATAATCTAAAAAATCCTTTAATAATTTATATAATTTTACAATATTTTTTTCAATTTTTAAAAGATGAGTTTTATGTGAATTTAAAATTATGGATTAAGATGGTAAGTGGTAAGTGCTATTAAAATAATGAAGCTCCAAAAGAAAAGTGAATGAAGGAAATTGAGATGATGGAAATAAATGGGACTTCCCAATCATGTTTGGCTGAGGCCATATCCACAAGTAGGGTTCACTACACTTCACTTCTCAAAATGGCTACACACACCCTCTCCCTCTTGATACTAGTTAAACGGATTTCTTTGTTGTTTAAATATCCTTATGTTATTATTTGAGTAATTAAATCCATCACTAGATAACCTACTCATGCATGCACTTACATATACATTATATGTATTATACATAAACATGCCTACACAATAGTCATAATACATACATCTTATATGCATGGTCATCAACTTAAATAAATATATACACACACAACACATACAACATAGGTATACTTGCATATTTACATAAGGTATATATGTTATTCCATAGCATGCACATACAAGTTATTCACTCATATCCACTAACAATATACATAAACATGTCACACAACGTACAATTAAATATATATATATATATATATACATAATGCACATACAACTCAGTAACTAGATTGCACAAAATCTGCATATACACATTAGTGATAGTATGCATATATAAATGTAAGTCATACACAACACCATATAGATCTCTAATCATATGCAATTGCACACACACACATGATGAGTTTGCGAAAATCACGTTAGAAAACTTAAATAATTTGTAAGGTTTGTAAACAATTCATTTTAACATAAAATAAAGTTTTATAAAAACATAGGGTTCTCTGAATGAGACTAACCCAATCCCATACCTACAATTGAATCGAAAAAAGTATCGGTATCCTTATTGGCTTGGGTTTACACTCTCCTATAAATCTATCATTGTTTAGATAATTTCCTTGTTTACAAACAGGAAATATGAGGGCTAAATTACTGACATTTGTGGAAATAATTAGAATACAAAAGCAGATCTAGATTCTACCATAGACATGCAATCTCGGTCACCAAAATTGCCATATGCCACCACATATTTATCTCTAGTTCACCATGTGCTGCTGCTGGAGTGTCATTACCGGAGCACTGCCATCGGAGCACTAACACTGGAGCATCGCTACCAGAGCACTGCCACCGGAGCATCGCTACTAGAGCACTACCGTCAGACCACCTCGCACTACTATAAAATCATCACAGAATGAGCTGCACACCAAAACTCAATGCAGATTTAATGAAATCATGACAAGAACGCACCGCAAATCATAAAATTGCGCTTAGCTACCTCCGCTTCAAGTTCTGCTTCTCTAAGAAAATCCGCTATGAATCCTAATCATTTTTGGCCATGCATCGTGACTCTTTATTTTCTAAATTTACGCGACAATCTGACATGCGTATCCCGTCGCTATATGCTGCCCGTCGTAGGCACCAGATCTGCCACATCCTCTTTTCTCTTCACAACTCTCTATCTCTCTTTCTCTCCCTGAACTGATTTCTCCCTCTCTTTTTTCCTTTTGCTTCTCTTTTAAAAGTGAGAATAAGAAAACTCCTCCACACCTTGCCTCCTCCTTCTTTGATGAGCTTTAGAGGCGTATACGGCTCCTATTTTTCTTCTTCTTGCAGAGGTGTGTTCGCCTTTGCAACTCCCCTTTTTTTTTTCTAACATCAAAATGGTGTCATTTTGATGGTCTCAAAACAATGTCATTTTGAGCCCCTTCCCTTCTTTTATCTTTATATCAAAACAACGTCATTTTTAGGGTTTCCTCAAAATGATGTTGTTTTGGCTTTTTATGCTTTTAAGGAAGTAGATGGGTTGGATTCTATTTTTCCTAGGCTAGGGTGTTACATTTCGAGTCTAATCATCACCCATTATAAAGCAATAAGCACTTTTGATAAGAGCAACCAATGCATGGCCACCATAGAACATGAACAAACGACGACTAGTTAGAGAGCCTTGTCATCCACCATCTCCATGCCTAGACCCTCTGCAGATGCTGCCGCCAGCATTGTAAGGATGTATGTACTATGCGATCAAAGATGGCATGAAATATTGCATTAAAAGAACAAATTACATTATTGTAAAGTATAACAATTTTTTCAAAAGAAACAAACAAAGTATCACATTAATAATAAAAACCACGCAATCAATGAAAAGAAACAATGAGAGTTTAGTGATGAAATTAAAAACTAGCATGTAGATCAACCCTTCATGCTTAACCAGAAAAAGATTTAATGATCACATTTTTCATGAACCCAGAACTTTTGAATAATAGGAAAAATACCCAATTGTTTAATAAACTATTGTTTCTCATAAAATAAAAAATGTATTTGAAGATAAAAAAATCCAATTGCATATCACAAATTTCAACCCAATAAGAATCTTGATATCTTGTAAAGATTTTGATGAAGTTCTCTAATATAATAGTATTATGACAAAATCAAAAAAACAAATTCAACTTTACCTCACACTTTTTTTATATATACCATATGTGTACATAAAAAATATGAAACATTTGTAGCTTTGAATTTTAAAAAATAGCTAATTTTTGTTACATATTTTTTTATTCTTAAATCACTAATTTGAAATAAAAAATTATTAAGTGATCGTGATCCTCTAAGTTTTGTTTATATAATTTTTAACAAAAATTAATGGTGTCATACATGTATCGTCCACAAATTTATTTATATTCTGAAACACTTACAACTAAATTATCTAATTGTAATCAATTATAAAGATAATAACTCCACATATATATATACGCACAGTATGGTAAAAAAATGTGAAGAGAGAGGACTTGGTTAACCGTTATCAATAAATTGGTCTTCTAAAAATAAAAATTATGAAATTAAAAAATAGCTAGCAGAAAATATTCAAAGTTATTTCCATCTATCTCATTTTTCTTATTTCACTTTTGCTTCTGAGCTTCATTGTTCCAATAGCACTCACCATCTTCATCCAGAATTCTAAATTCTCATAAAATTCATCTTCTAAAAATTGAAAAAAAGTTGTAAAATTATATAAATTGTTAGAGCATTTTTTAGATTAAAAAGACTAGAAGATCGAGCTTTTGTTGCTTATAATTCAAAAATATATATTACTGCGTGATAAACTTTAAACATTATCTCAACAAAATTATTTCTTACTTTTCAAAGTAAATGGCTAATGAGTTCTTCCACACAAAGATTAAATTTTAAAATAAATTTTATTTAAAGTGACTCATTTTGTACTATGGTGGAAGCCACAAAACTAATAAAATCAATGTTCATAAGAATTTTTTATAAATTAAGTAAAATATCTAATAACTATAATAAAATCAAGTCCCAAATAGGCATAGATTCTTTACTTAAAAAATCATTTATTTACTTTAAATAGTTTATGATTCTTTATTTTGAGTTGAAAGACTTCATAAGTTACAGTATAAAATAAGACTTACGTTTTTCACAGCCCGCACAAAATAATCAACCCTACATAATTATTCTGTTCTCACATTGTAATTGTTCTTTAATAATTAGTTAGTCCTCTTGATTGATGCAAAGTAAAAGCATCGTGGAAAATTGGTTACCTTCTATGTGTATTTTATATTGTTATCATTATCGACTTATCTTTTTATATTACACTATATTTTGAGAATGATGTTAAAGGGTATTTCAAAAATTTTTTTAACAATTAGATCATGTTTCTAAGGTTAGTTACTAACTAATATTTATATATTGATATATAGATAAATGATTTAAAGTGGAGATATTACATTAAAATAACTAATAATATTATTGTAAAGTACACATTTTTGTGTAACGAGGCTTTTTACTTTATGTGGTTATAAACTTATATCCTTATCTCAATAGAATTGTACTTTTTAACTTAAAAATAAATAAATGACGAATAACTTTTTTAGTGCATGGATAAAAATTTAAAAGTTAATTTTAAAATAGTTAGTGACAATAGAATTAATTAAATCAATGTTTTTAATTATTATATATATACTAAGTAAGATATCAAATAAATATAATAAAATCACATCTCAAATAGCAGTAGATTCTTCACTTAAGTTAAAGATTTTTAAAAATTAAATTACTTCCCAAATCTCCATAGATTATTTATTTAAGTTCAAAGATTTTAAAGTTATAGTATTAAAATCTACATTTTTTACGACCTATATAAAGTACTCAACTGTATGTCATTTATCCTCCTATCATAATTCAATTTTTCTTCAATTAAACTTAATCTTCTTGACTAGAGCAACAAAGAAGTATAGCGAAAAGTTGGTTTTCCAAAGCCTACAAAACCTCTCAAGTTATATATTATAGATTAAAATCAAGGATACATACTTAACCTGCATTCATTCGAAGAAAAAAAAAAGTTTTTTTCCATTCTTCTTAATCTTCAGGCATAAATATAAAATCTAGATATTCAATGTTAATATTTTATACAGTTTAAATCTTAAGTCATAAGGTTTAAAGCAGGAAGCTTTGGAGATGATCTGTACCAACAAAATCTTATAGGACCTAAGACCATGTTGCACTCGTTTTGACTCAGTAAGGCTTCCCTTGTGCCATTCATACCAACAACCTTTTCCACTGTTGATGTATTTTTCTTTGATGGTTTTCCTTCAAATCCAAAATTTGAGTTAAATAAGGGAATGAGAGGGGAGATTGAGAGCAGAAAATAGTAGAGAGAGAGAGAGTAACACACCAGAACAGAACACATGTTCTGTGTGAGTATCAAAGGAGAAATTACTTCTTGTTGATGAGGTGAGTCATTTCTTCCTCTTCTGATTTGTTCATTCTACTTTTTTGGTTTCTTAAGACAATTTCTATTTGGAAGACTAGCTACTAAATTTTTGCTATAAGTCCTAAAACTTAGAACAGTAGCTACTGCACCTGAACGATGCCTCTGTTTAGATAAGTGTTTGTTCTCCATTCCAATTCCCTTTCTATTTCATTTTTGTTTATAAATTCATAATCAATCATTAGGACAACATGTTTAGAAATGTTAGAATTTATTTTTCAGCAGTAAAACAAATCATAAACCCGAATCTAACCTGAAAACATCATTCAACTCCGTATACATAGTCATACTGAATTGTAGAAAAGAATCTTCAAATTGTCAACAATTCTTTCGTGTGATGTAGCTTATGTCTCATGCTTTTATCAGGTAAATGGGGTAATATTTTAGATTATACAAAAAATGGCTTTTACAGATTATTTTAAATATGGTAAACTCTTTCAAAAATTAAAACTAAGCGGTGTTTTAAATGAATAGAGTGAGTGAGTGTCATTTGCATTTTTTTGGTAATTTTTATTTACTAATTTTATGAATTTTAACATTTAATTATTATATTGATTTAGAACAAATTAAATAATGAATAATTATTAGTAAAACTAGGAAGAAGGGGACGAAAAATAGAAGTTCATCTGTTTCTGATAAGAATGTTGAGCACCAAAGTGCCCTGTGGTTATGTAGTGCTGTTTTGCAATACTAGTTCATGGAAGAGACATTTTTTTAGACATCGTGAATGGCTTAAAACTTATTTGGCATGGCATAGAAATGCATATGCCAAGTCGGAGGGTGCAAAGATGATCCGGGTATCTGTGAATGCCAAAGATGGAAAGCTGGCAGTGTGCCATTACACAGAGTCTGTTTTCATTGGGCCAATTGCTTGTGCAATAGGTCAGAGGACCGGACTGGTTCGACTGGCATGAAATCATGCCGAGGAGCCTTCACGGTAGCCCAGTGGGCCAAGGGCCCAGCATGGAGACTTTCCCATTAGTTTGATAGTTAGAGAGGTTGGGATCTTTGGGAAGAACCAAGAAATAAAAATTAATAAAAATGGCAAAAAAATAGAAATTTGTAAAAGTTAAATTGGAAGATCGTTAAGTGTATTATGAGATGAAAATTGGGTAAGGTAATTGTGATGGTGGCATTAAAATAAAAATAAATTATTCACGAGCTTATATTTTCATCCTTTTCTACCTAGTTTTGCTAATAATTATTCATCATTTAATTGCTACTAAATCAATATAATAATTAAATGATAAAACTCATAAAATCAATAAATAAAAATCAGCACAAAAATGTAAATAACACTCACTCACTCTATCCATTTAAAACACCACTTAGTTTTGATTTTTAAAAGAGTTTACCATATGGAAATTAATCTATGAAGGCAATTTTTGTATAATCTAAAATGTCACCCATCTTACTTGATAAATGCACGAGACAGAAGCTAAATCACACAAAATAATTGTTGAAATTTTAAAGATTCTTCTCTGCAACTCAGTGTGATTCTGCATGCAAAGTTGAGTGATGTTTTCAAGTTTGATTTGAATTTGTGATTTGTTTTTCTTCTTGAAAATAAATTCTAGCATTCCTAACACGTTCTAATGATTGATTATAAATTTTTAAAAGAAAAACGAAATAGAAAAGGAATTGGAATAGAAAACATACGCCTACCTAAACAGAGTCGTTGTTCAGGTGCAGCACCTATAATTTTAAGAAGTTATAATTTTTTTCAAAGCACTTTAATTGAGAATACGCCTTTCTTTAAAATTGTACAAGTTTATTCTCCTATTTTAGAACAATTGTATTTAAATTGTTTATCCATTTTTATTTATTTTTATTTAAATTAGAGAATATATATATTTATTTTACATTAGTAAATAAATCACATGATTAAAAGATTTTATTAAACCAAGTATACGATAAAATACAACTGACTGTTACAAAAAAGTATTTTAGAATTTTTATTAATAATTAGATCGTGTTTCTGATATTAAATTTTAACCAATTTTTATATATTCTTATATAAATATATAATTTAAACTAAAATATTACATTAAAATAACTAATCACATGATTGTTAAGTATGGTAAATTTTTCAAAATAAACAAATAAATGTATTACATTAATTAATAAAATCACGTAATAAATGAAAAAAAAAATAATGAGAATATACGGATGGAATAAAAAAATTAGCATGTTGATCTAGCATTCACGAATAATAAAAAAAATTAATGATCACATTTTTCATTAAGCCAAGACTTTTGAACAAACAACTAGTTAGAGAGCCTTATCGTCCACCATCTCTATGCCCATAGCCTCTGCAGATGCTGCCGCCAGGATCATAGGGATTTGTGTATTATACGGTAGAAGATGGCACGTGCACCCAGATTCCAACTGAAAGTGGTGATTAAGCTTGGGTTGTTAATTAAAAACCATGATCATGCATTATAGAATTTACATACAGTCAACATAAAGTCTGAAAGATAAAACTTCAAATTTGCACAGTCATTAAGCCAAAGTGATGATTAGGGGAGATTAGCGCTGTGTATTATGCATATAATAAATGCAGGTGCAGCATTGACAACCCCTAAAGCGACACTTATAGCAACCAAAGTAGACATAAAAGGTGTATTCTTCATTTTGGATCTCTTGTACACCCTCTGTTAGTTTTTCGACTTGCCTTCCTTCATGAGCATCACAGTTTGTCTTTTAGAAACATATATATACACATTACTCAGCATAACATGTAGTGGATTTGCACATAAATATGTACATATATAACCAAAATAATGATAAAGATTTATTTCTCATAAGGCCAGTCGGAACATCTCCAACTTTTATTAGCCAAAGCATCATGGTCGAGCTTGTAATCACTAATAGTGCATAAGTGAAATTGTCGATCCTTTTTACACCTTGTGTAGGTAATGAACTCGCTTCGATGGAACTGCTGTTTTCCACAAATGAGCCTTGATATGTTATTTAGGTTTACAACAAGCTTGTAATTTTTGATTTTGTACTTCTATACAACTAGGAGATCTTATAGGTATTCCTTATGCCTACATAGGTCGTGAGACAAATAAAAAATTGAATGATTTTTCACTTCTATACAAATAGGAGATCTTGTATGTATTCATTCTCTCTATAAAAGTCGTGTGATAAATGACAGATAGTCAAATAAGTAAACTAAATTATAAAGTTATCAAAGTAATTAGTATCTTAATAGTAGTTCATTTTATCACAATATTTAATGTTTTGGAACAGTACACATTGAATTGCTAATTGCATCTCTATGCCACAAATCCCACCTACTTAATATTAATTGATAATTCCTTGTTTTATATATTTATATATTTATATACATCCATTTATTTATAATATAAGGAAAACTTTGAGACTAATAATTAGTTTTAAGGCTAAAAATTAAGTTGAAAATTAGCAGACAACATAATGTGAGGAAAAAAAATGTTGATTGTGAGCTAAGAGGAAGAGAGAACAAATTAATTACTTGAGTAGAAAACTTCCAAAGAGGATAAATTATTCATTTTTAAGCTCTAATAGACCATGTAGTGGAATAATTTTTTTACGTATAATTATCTTTTAAAATTTCCTACAAGGTTACTAATAAGTTAAAGCTAACTTAAAAAACTTACAAATATATCACATTAATTAAACTTACAAGATTAATAATAAGTTAAGTTAATATTAAAAAGTAAATTTGTACGAGTATACAATCATTTGAAAGACTCACAAGGCGCTAAATTTTGTGACCGTATCAACCTTTAGTTTATAGTTTAAAATGTAATAAACCCTAACCTATAATGGCAGAGGCGTCCTGGTTTCAAATACAGATCATCACAACCATCTTCACTTCGAAAAACTTCCTAGATTTATTCAACTAAAATGTCCATTACATGTGTATGTAAAAAAGGAGCAAAACCTTCTCAACGTGCTTACATGTCAAGCACGCATATCTCATATCATTCATACTATAGTCTAGAGAGTGACAATAGTATACTTACGCATGTATGTAAAAATTTAACTGCTGTATCGGTGTGTGTAACTTAGTGTCAATGTTATCTATTTCCTTTTTTTGTTTCCTTATATTTCCGACTCCACTGGTTGTAATTCCTGTATTGGTTCATGCTTCATAGTATCTGCAAACAAATAGTAATGAGCCTACACATGCCCAATAACTCAAATTTAAATTTAAAATAGTGTGTTAAAATCAATAAAATTCCTAAGACACTCCTCCAGGTCTCTCCTATTCCTGTCAGCACATATCTTCATTTTGTTAGTGTTCTGGGTTTTATTGACCTTCCTCAAAATCTATATGGAGAATAGCCCTCTACCCTTTTCTTGTCTTATTCTTATGTTTGCTTGTTTCTACCTTCTCCTCACTTCCCTCTTTAAAAAACCTATTTTTCTCTTCATTTCTTGTTACTCTAATCCACGTTCAACATATAACTGCCCTAGAATCTTTTTTTTTTTTAATTTTTCTTTTACTAGAACCCCCTCCCATAAATCAACTACAAAATGTCCCCATGTTCGCTACTGTTCCTAGTCCTGCCTTTCTCTCTGAATTAACCTTAAACAACATATTTGTAACGACCCCATAAAAAAAAATATATATATTATTATTTAGGTGCGGAAGAAAAATAAAAGGTTAAGGTTTACATCCCTTACAAAATAACTTCAAAGTACTAAACAAACATCACGGAATGAATCCTTTAAAAGAAACACGATAAATGAGAAAAGTAAAGGAAAATATAAAGTATCTAGCATCTACTCGTAATCTTTTTGTGGATCAGGCTCGGCAACTAGATCCTCTTGATATGAAATGGTTAAATAAAGGATGAGCTTCACTAGCCCAGTAAGGACATCACACTATATCACCGACACAGAAGTAAAGGTTGGTAGAAAATCAAAACAACTAATGGAGCACTAAATTTAAACAAATACATTTATTAAAAATAAAACAATTTACCCTTCACTTACTATTAGAGAATTTATGAAAACAAATTATAGAAGCAATAATATCATACAGATCATAACTTCATACACGATCAGCAGCATAAAACTTATCATAAATTCACATTCATTAACAATAAACTAAATCATAATCGTTTCTCGTTTCACCAGCCTACTAGTATCCATAGGGATCCATAGGAGTGTCCCTACTACACGTGAATCCTTTCCCTAAACAATCTTAATTACAGAGCCGTCCCCATACCCCGTCCGGTATGAGGGTGAAGCGGCCGTCCCCATACCCCATCCGGTATGAGCGCCAAATGACCAAGTCTCCATACCCCGTCCGGTATGAGACAACATTCACAGTAGGGTTCCCTATAAACCCGGTCCGTCCACCATCTCCCAGGATATCTAGTGAGACTGTCATCTTATCTGTTTATTAGATCACACCCCTTTCCTATTTTTCCTTAGTCTCCATTACTAAATCAAACATAATCACATAAACAAATAAACATGCATCCGGTAATGCAATCATATCTTAAATCTCAAAATCAAACAGTGGTCAAGTAAGGCAGTAATACATGTATTTAAATCATAAAATATATAAACCAGATACCATTATGCTTTTACACTGTAAAATAAATCAACAGAGAACAATGTCCGATTCGGGCTCCATTAGCAATCTGTAATTAATTATGCACATCTATTTAATCTGTACAAAAGATCATATTATTATTTATTCAAACTTCAAATCTATGATAGGAAATAGGGTGAGGGATCCTTATTTGATTTGACATCGAAAAGCTAAATGGTTTACTGCGCCTACGGGCGGTCTCTAGGTTCCCTTAATTTTTCTTCAGGAACTGAAACGCGCTTACGGTACCTACAAATGTCCTAAATAAACCTAAAAATTAGTCCTAGGGCCTGCTCGGACAATTTCAGAAATCCAGCACGGCGGCTCCACTGTGCTCCGGCGACGGTGGTCTGAATTCGGTCGATTTTATATTGATTCCTCCGAGCACACATGCTAAAAGGCCTTGTTGGGCCAAAAAATATGAAAAACTGAAACTCACCGGCGGCGGGGCTCTCCGGTGTGGCAGCTCCTCCGGCTCACGTTGCGGTTGGGTGTTTTGCTTCAGTCAACCTGCAAAGAGGAAAACGGTGATCACAACAATGAAAAAATTACATGAAACAGGAATCGGGAAGGGCCTCATCGGAGGCAGTTTGTAAAATTCCCTGTGGCGGCGGCACCGGGCTTTGGCAGTGTTTTTCGGCAAATTGGCCAGTTCTTTCACTCTGATTTGGCCATGGGTGGGTTTAAAATTGAATTTTGTGCAAAAGGAGAAATTATTATCTTTTTTGGCGGTCGGAAAAGGTTTCGGTGCAGCGGCGGGTGGCAGCGGTCGGCTCCCTGGCGACTGGTTTGGCTTCTCTGGCGAGGGGTTCTGGTGGCTTGGGTTAGAGTTTGGGTACGGATAGGGTTATTTATACCTATCCGCTTTTGATCTGGGCCGTCCATCGCTTTTGATATCGACTGTTCGATCGCGATTAAATAGGAGATGAATCTGGGCCATTCATCGCGATTCAATTTGGATCGTCCGTACGCGATTCAATCTGGGTCGTCCGTGTGCGCGGGAACGGACCTCAACCATTCGATTGTGCGCACGTGGATCACCCACCTGCCTCCCCACGCATGGCCTTTCGCGTCAGTGCCTCTACCACTTGGCGCGTCCTGGTTGGTCGGGGCTGATGATCGAGTGTCTGACGTGGCACAATTTTTCTAAATTACGTTTTGACCCTCAGTTTCTTATTTTTCTTTTAAAAATACCCCTATAACCCAAATTTTCACCCCTTTTTCTAAAAATTGTTTTTAATTTAATTTTTAATAAATTTTTACCCATTTTTTCATTGAATTAAAATAAAATAAATTAAAATAAAATAAATAAATAATTAGTTATATTTATATAAAAATAATAATAATAATAATGTTGGGTGTTACTGTAGCGCCCGGAAAGGAGGAGGAAAAAAAAAAAAAAAAAAAAAAAAAAAAAAAAGGGGGCGCCACGTCAGCAGCCACGTCAGCAGGCCCGGTCAGCAGTCCCGGCCAACCGGGGCCTGCCACGTGGCAAGATCGCGTCACTCCAAAAGGAGCCACGTTGGCGATCCGCGTGGGTGCGATCCGACGGCCCAGATCAATCGCGCGATCGGACGGTCCAGATTCAAACGCACGGACGGCCCAGATTCAATCAAAAACGAACGGCCCAGATTAAAACGAAATGAACGGCTGTGATCAAAAGGCAAGGGGTTATTAATAGAACCCCCACACCAGACCACAAACCCTAGCCGCCAGCCGCTCGCCGGAGAAGACGAACCAGAGGCCGACCGCCGCCACCCGCCGCCACTCGCCGCCGCACCGGGGAAATTTCCGACCGCCGATCGAGGTAAATTTCATACCCCCGACTCGTTTTTCCCCACTGATTCCTCCTATGGCCAAATCGAAGCCGAAATCCTGGCCAAACGGCCGGAATACGCGGCCGAAGCCCAGCGGTGCCGCCACGCCCCCTCTCAGTTTTTGCCTCCGACGAGGCCCTTCCCGGCCTCCGTTCGATGCAATTTTTATATCACCGTGATCACCATTCTTTTCTCTACAGGTTGACCGAAGCCAAATCACCAAAACACGAACCTCGCCGGAGAGTCGCCGTACCCGAGAGCGCCGCCGCCGGTAAGCTCCGCTTTTCCGTGATTTTTTGGCCCCCCGAGGGCCCTAGGGTTGTTTTCTGACAAGGACCAATGCGAGTGTGGCCGAATTCAGCCAAAAACGGCCGAAAACAGTCAACCCGAGGCGACTCGCCGTCGTGACGGAGTTGCGATTTGGGCCGAAAGAGGCCCTGGGCCTAATTTGGATTTTTTTTGGAACACGTGCAGGTACTGTTAGCGTGTTTCAGTTCCCCGGGAAAAATTCAGGGAAAATTAGGGACAGCCTGCAGGCGCACTGTGAATCGTATTCGGATCCCGAAAACAAGTAAGGACCCCTCACCCTATTTCCTATCACGGTATTAAAGTTCAAAATGATAAAACGGTATTTCTTGAATTAACGCATGTGTGAAATTGCTTAAGGTTGCCAATGGAGCCCGAGTCTAGTGTGATTAATGATTTACTATTATTTGGCATGTTTTACACTGTTTTACAGCTTTAAATGCATTATGGGGTTTGATGTGTTCATTTTATAGTTTCGAAATGCATATATTACTGTTTTATTAATTATGGGTTGAATGACTGAAGAACTGATACTGTATGTTGTCTGTTCGGCATGAATTACGATTTGCTTGTTTAAATGTGAATTGATGATGCTTATTGAGGAAAAAGGGAAATGAAACATTGTATAGACTGATAATTGTATGATGGGGTCAGCCTGACTAGATATCCTGGGAGATGGTGGACGGACCGGGTCCATAGGGAACCCTACCGGGATTGTGGTTTCACCCTCATACCGGACGGGGTATTGAGGTTTATGGTTTTGGCGCCCATACCGGACGGGGTATGGGGACGGCCCTGGAAACTGATTATGAATGTTAAAGGTTAACGGGTAGCGGGACCCCTAGGGACCCCCATGGATACTAGTAGGCTGGTAAATGAGAAAAGGATATGTTGTATAATGATTGAATTACAAAAGGCGTGATAAGTGCTATGTTTTACAGCTTATATTATTCCATGATTGTGATAATGTTATTATTTTTCTTATATTGTTTTCATAAATTCCACCGAGGTAAGTGGATGGTAAAGGTTTTCATGTTAATAAACGAGTTTATTGTAAATTATGCTCCATTGGTCTTTTTGTGGTTTTCTACCCACCTTTATCTCCGTGACGGTGAGATATCGTGATGTTCTTACTGGGCTAGTGTAGCTCACTCCTTAATTAACCATTTCAGATCAGGAAGACATGGTTCCCGAGCCCGTTCCGCAGGAGGACGACGAAGGGGATGCCTAGAGACTCTGTAGTCATACGCATAGTTTATTTTCGAGTTTTCTTTCTTAGTTAGTTTAACCTTTTATATTTTAAGTACGTTTTTTTGGGTTTTTTCGTGTAAGGGATGTTAACTGAAATTTTGATCTTGCTTCCGCATTCGATATATTTTAATACTCATTTCTTTTTTTTAATATTTTACGGGGTCGTTACAGTTACAACTCTCCCCCCCCCCCTTAAAAGAAATTTGGTCCCTCAAATTTGTCTCTCACTCTTAATCGAACAATTGGGGATACTGGACTCTAAAGTCTTATTCTAGCTCCCATGTAGCCTCCCTCGGTATGTGGTTTCGCCATACGACCTTTACAAAGGAAATTTTCTGATTGCGGAGTAATCTGCTCTTTCGATCCACAATGCTGACTAGTACTTCCTCGTAAGATAAATCCTCCTAGAGTGGAAGACGCTCGTGGGCTAAGACATGAGAGGGGTCCGGGTTGTACTTGCGTAGCATGGACACATGAAACACATTGTGGACCTTAGAAAGTTCTGGAGGCAGCGCTAGTCTGTAGGCAGCGGTACCAATCCTATCTAAGACTTCAAATGGTCCAATAAATTAGGGGTTCAGTTTTCCCCTCTTGCAGAACCTACTGATTCCCTTGAAAGGAGTGACCTTAAGGAACACTCAGTCGCCTTCTTCAAATTCTAAATCTCTCCTCCGGGTGTCCGCATAACTCTTTTGCCTGCTCTGAGCCGTCTGAATGTTCTTCTTGATCTTAATTATTTTGGATGTAGTCTCCTCTAGCACATCTGGGCCGAATAGTTTTCTATCGTCCACTTTTTCCCAATAAATTGGCGATCTGCATGGGCGCCCATATAACGCCTCATACGGAACCATACCAATACTCGCTTGGTAGTTGTTGTTGTAGACAAACTCTATCAGGGGTAGATGGTCATACCAATGGCCCCCGGAGTCAAGGACACAAGCTTAGAGCGTATCCTCAAGTGTACAGATTGTCCTTTCTAACTGTCCATCAGTCTGAGAGTGGAATGCAGTACTAAGGGACAGCTTCGTTCCCATGGCTTGCTGAAAACTACTCCAAAATCAAGAAGTGAACCTGGGGTCCCTGTCGGACACCACTGTCACTGGCACTCCATGTAATCTAACTATTTTCCGGATATACATTCTTGCTAACTTGTCCAAGGGATCAGTCATCCTGATGGCCAAGAAGTGGGAAGACTTGGTAAGCCAATCGATAATTACCTAGATGGCATCATTTCCTAAGTGTGCCTTAGGTAATCCTGTCACGAAGTCTATGGTGATATGTTCCCACTTCCATTCTAGAATCGGTAATGGCTGAAGTAGCTCGCCTGGGCGCTGATGCTCTGCCTTGACCTGCTGACATACCAAACACTTAGAAATAAAGTTAGTTATATCTCTTTTCGTCCCGTTCCACCAAAATTAGAGTCGCATACTTTGGTACATTTTAGTGCTTCTGGGATGCATGGCAAACTTTGAGCTATGGGCCTCTGTCATGATGTCTCTCTCTAACTCACTGTCACCTGGAACATATACCTTGTCCTGGAACTTGAGCAACCCATCGGCGGAGACTCAGAATTTTGAGCTTACTCCCTGTTATGCATCTTTCTTGAGGGCAACTAGGGCAAAATCGGCAGACTGAGCTCCTCTTATTCTTTGGACTAACTCAGGCTGAATGGTCATATGACCCAAACACGTGACTCTCCTCAAGTTCTGAAGCTGAACCTATTGTGTGGCCCTAATCTGCCTGTATTATGAAACCATTAAATGGGCTAATATACCATCACTTTTTCTACTGAGTGCATCGGCTACCACGTTGCCCTTCCCTGGATGATATAAGATGTCACAATCATAGTCCTTAAAAAGTTTTATCCACTTTCTTTGACGCATGTTGAGATCCTTTTGAGTGAATATGTATTTCAAACTCTTATGTTCAGTATAGATCTGAAAGATCTCTCCATATAAATAATAGCGTCAAGTCTTCAAGGCGTGTATGATTGCAGCAAGCTCTAAGTCATGGGTGGGATAGTTTTTCTCATGACTCTTTAACTATTTGGACCCATAGGCTATGACCTTCCCATGCTGCATTAAAACACAACCCAGGCCTAGATAGGAGGCATCACTGTAAAACTATATACCCCCTCGATCCACTTGGTAAGGTCAGCACAGGTGCAGTAGTCAGCCACTTCTTTTGTTATGAAAAACTTCTTCCACAGTCCTCATTCCACTCAAACTTGACATTCTTCTTTGTGAGCTAGGTCAAGGGAGCAGCTAGACTAGAACATCCTTCAACAAACCTGCGGTAATAGCCTGCCATTCCCAAAAAGCTATGGATCTCTTTAACTGATATCAGTTTCTCCCGGCCGAGCACCGGTTCAACCTTTTCAGGGTTTACTGGTACTCCATCCTTTAATATGATGTGTCCTAGGAAGGTGGTTTGCTCAAGCCAAAATCTATACTTACTCAACTTTGCATACAGCTTCTTTCATCTGAGAACCTGTAAGACTTGAGCTAGATGGTGAGCATGTTCCTCTCTTCTCTTTGAATAAACTAGGATGTCTTCGATGAACACGATAACAAATTGATCCAAGAATTGTCTGAAGACCCTGTTCATCAGATCCATGAAGATGGCTGGGGCGTTGGTTAACCCAAATGGCATGACCAGGAACTCATAGTGTCCGTACCTGGTTCGAAAAGCTGTTTTGGGGATGTCTTCTGTCATGATTTTCACCTGATGGTAACCTGAACGCAAGTTTATTTTGGAGAAGACCTACGCACCCTGCAACTGATCGAAGAGGTCATCAATCCTTGGAAAGGGTTACTTGTTTTTTATTATGACTCTGTTCAATCCTCTATAATTAATACATAGCCTCAACGTTCCATCTCCTTTTCTAGCAAAAGTGACTCTAGCACCCCAAGGGGACACACTATGTCTGATAAAACTACTGTCCTGCAATTCAGTGATCTATTTCCTAAGTTCCTCCATCTCAACATGACTCATGGGGTAGGGAGCAGCCGAAATAGGTAGGGTGCCTGGTTGTAGGTCTATGGTGAATTTGACTTCCCTGTCCACTGGCAGTTCGGGTAGTTCATCTAGAAACACATCTGGAAAGTCTCAGACTACCAAAATTTCTTGAATATAATTCTCTTTCTTGGGTTTGCCTAGTTAGAGAAAACAATACGGTTAAAGTACTCGACGAATAAGACAACTTACCATCAAGGAATAAGTACTAAATGATTTTATTAATTTGTAAATGGCTCCTTATTAGGAGGACTGAATACAACCTTCTTGCTAAAATAATCTACGGTGGCGTGATACACTGCTAGCCAATTCATTCCTAAAATTACATCAAAATCCCATGTGTCTAATTCTATTAGGTCCACACTCAATTTTCTATCTGCTATCTCTACGACACAAGCCCTGTAGACAACTTCTCTTAATAGTGTCATACTCCCAGCAGTAGACACAAACAACATAGAATCAAGTTTATCTGGTAATACATTAAATTTTAATGCAAAAATAGGTGAAACAAATGAATACAATGCACCAGTGCCAATCAAAACATGAGCGAGATAGTTACAAATAGTATACATACCCTGTACCACGTCCGAGTTGGCTTCAGCATCCTACTGGGTCAGATTGTAAGCCCTGTCCTGGATAGGAGGTTTGCCCTGATTTTGGTTCCTTGGGAACTCTCTCGCATAATTTTGGGCACTACCACATATGCGACAGGTGTTGTTGAGGCAGTAGCAGGGCCGGTCCTCATGATCCCTGCTGTAATGTTGATAGATCTTACCACGTCCTGCCACTGGAGCCTGAGGGGGAGCCTGGATCACTGGCCTGGGCCTCTTGTTCTGTTGGACAGGTGCAGTAGGTGCTAGTCTACGGGGTGGAGCTGAGGGTCTGAGGTTCCCTGCTGCCTGAGAGAGGGTGTAGAAGCTCCTCTCCACCAGCTGTGCCTTGGCCAGAATGGCTGAATAAGTCCTAAGGTTTAGAACAAATAAATGCTGTCTAATCTCTGGGCGGAGGCCCCACGGAAACCTCTTAGCCTTCCTGCCCTCATCCAACAACGTCTCAGGGGAGTATCGGCCCAACTCCAAGAACTTACGAGCATATTCTGACACAGTCATGTTCCCCTAGACCAACTGGACAAACTCCATCTCTTTCAGATGTCGGAGATCCTCTCACTGCAGTGGTGGCTCGACCTGTGGCAGCAGGGGAGGGTCAGGTAGCCCCCTCCTCTCCTCTAGGCCCTGTTGGGCAGCAATGAGTCTCTCTAGCATCTCAAATATACTGTCAACATCTTCCCTAAGCGAACCATCTCGGATTGCTCAGGTCTTTCTCTCCTCATCTCTCTGTACCTGTATTTCACAAGGAAGGGTTGAGTGATAATTCATTGGTATGGTGTTTCTCTAGGTATCATTTTATAAGGGATGGGTCCGAGGAACACGGCTTTGATACCAACTGTAACGACCCTGAAAATCCAAAAGGAAATATATAATAATTTAAGTGCAGAAGCGAAATAAAAGATTAAGATTTACATCCCTTACACAATAACTTAAAAGTACTAAACAAACATCACGGAATGAATTCTCTGAAACAAACACAAGAAATGAGAAAAGTAAAGGAAAATATAAAGTATCTAGCATCTACTCGCAATCTTCTTACGGATCGGGCTCGAGAACTTGGTCCTCTTGATCTGAAATGGTTAAATAAAGGATGAGCTACACTAGCCTAGTAAGGACATCACACTATATCACCAGCATAGAAGCAAAGGTTGGTAGAAAAATAAAACAATTACTGGAGCAATAAATTTAAACCAAACATTTATTTAAAATAAAACCATTTACCCTTCACTTACCATTGTGGAATTTATGAAAACAAATTATAGAAGTGATAATATCATACAGATCATAACTTCATGTACGATCAGTAGCATAGGACATATCATAAATTCACATTCATTAACAATAAACTAAATCATAATGTTTCTCGTTTCACCAGCCTACTAGTATCCATGGGGATCAATAGGGGTGTCCCTGCTACACGTGAATCATTTTCCTTAACAATCTTAATTACAGAGCCATCCCGATACCCCGTCCGATATGAGCACCAAGACATTAAACCTCAATACCCAGTTTGGTATGAGGGTGAAGCGGCCATCCCCATACCCCGTCCGGTATAAGCGCCAAATGACCAGGTCTTCATACCCCGTCCGGTATGAGACAATGTTCACAGTAGGGTTCCCTATGAACCCGATCTTTCCACCATTTCTCAGGATATCTAGTGAGGCTGTCATCTTATCTGTTTATTAGATAACACCCCTTTCCTATTTTTCCTTAGTCTCTGTTACTAAATCAAATATAATCACATAAACAAATAAACATGCATCCGGTAATGCAATCATATCTTAAATCCCAAAATCAAACAGTGGTCAAGTAAGGCAGTAATACATGTATTTAAACCATAAAATATATAAACCAGATACCATCATGCTTTTACACTGTAAAATAAATCAACAGAGAACAATGTCCGATTCGGGCTCCATTAGCAATCTGTAATTAATTATGCACATCTATTTAATTTGTATAAAAGATCATATTATTATTTATTCAAACTTCAAATCTATGATAGGAAATAAGGTGAAGGATCCTTACTTGATTTGACACCGAAAAGCTAAATAGTTTACTGCGCCTACGGGCGGTCCCTAGGTTCCCTGAATTTTTCTTCGG
This sequence comes from Carica papaya, assembly GCF_054855325.1. Taxonomy (NCBI): domain Eukaryota; kingdom Viridiplantae; phylum Streptophyta; class Magnoliopsida; order Brassicales; family Caricaceae; genus Carica; species Carica papaya. The sequence continues at coordinate 20,540,955 of NC_142317.1, forward strand.
GAACTGAAACGCGCTTATGGTACCTAGAAATGTCCCAAATAAATTCAAAAATCAGTTCTAGGGCCTACTCGGCCAATTTAAAAAATCCAGCACGGCAGCTCCACCGTGCTCCTATGACGACGGCGGTCCGTCTTGAGTCGACCGTTTTTGGCCAAATTCGATCGATTGTACATTGATTCCTACGAGCACACACGCTAAAGGGCCTCAGTGGGCCGAAAAAATATGAAAAACTGAAACTCACCAGCGGTGGAGCTCTCCGGTGCGGCGGCTCCTCCGGCTCATATTGCGGTTGGGTGTTTCACTTCGATCAACCTGTAGAGAGGAGAACGGTGATCACAATGGTAGAAAAATTACATGAAACGGGAATCATGAAGGGCCTCATCGGAGGCAGTTTGTGAAATTCTTTGCAGCAGCGCTGCTGAGCTTTGGCGGTGTTTTCTGGCCAATTGGCCGGTTCTTTCACTCTGATTTGGCCATGGATGGGTTTAAAATTGAATTTCGTGCAAAAGAGAAATTTTTATCTTTTTTGGTGGTCGGAAAAGGTTCCGGTGCGGCGGCAGCGGGTGGCAGCGGTCTGCTCCCCGGCGGCTGGGTTGTCTTCTCCAACGAGGGGTTCTGGTGGCTAGGGTTAGGGTTTGGGTATGGATAGGGTTATTTATACCCATTCGCTTTTGATCTGTGCCATCCATTGCTTTTGATATGGACCGTCCGATTGCAATTAAATAGAAAGTGAATCTGGACCGTTCATCGCAATTCAATCTAGGCCGTCCATGCACGATTCAATCTAGGCCATTCGTCCGCGCGGGGACGGACCTCAACCATTCAATCGTGTGCACGCGGATCGCCCACGTGGCTCCCCTCCGCGTGGCATCTCGCAACAATACCTCTGCCAGTTGGCGCGTCCTGGTTGGTCGGGGCTGTTGACCGGGCGTCTGATGAGGCGCAATTTTTTTAAATTGTATTTTGACCCCTGATTTCTGATTTTTCTTTCAAAAAAACTCCCAAAATCCAAAATTTCACCCTTTTTTCTCAAAATTATTTTCAATTTAATCCTTAACAAATATTTATCCCTTTTTTCATTAAATTAAAATAAAATAAATAAATAATTATATTTATATAAAAAATAATAATAATAATAATAATGTTGGGTGTTACAATATTTCTTTTCCCACTCTGCAGTCTATGGTTTGCTTAAATATTGTTCCTTCCTTTCTTTTATGACCCAAAATTATCCACTCCCCTCCTACATTATTTCCATATCCAGTTTGCCTTCAACCTGTAGACACCAGCAATAAATAGAGTCATATTTATCATGGAGCAATTCACACTATTTTATTCTTCGCATACTTACAATTTCTTAGCTCTTCCACCTCTATCCCCTCTATCTCATGTGTATACCATTTTATGTTCAGTGCGAAGCGCAATTTTATTTTTTCAGATGACCGTTATCTTGCCACACACACCTCTCCATGGATAATGTAGATTTTATTATACTACAATTTATAAAATCTTTGAACTTAAATAAAGAATCTATGGCTATTTGTAAAGTGATTTCATTTTTTTTAAATCTTGAACTTAAATGAAGAATCCATCACTATTTGAGACGCGATTTTATATATTCATGTAATATATAAAATAATTAAAAACATTGATTTGATTAATTTTTTGGTCACCAATTATATTAAAATTAACTTTCAAATTTTAATCCATGCACTACAGAACTTATTCGTCATTTATTTTTTTAAAAGTTAACTTAGACAATTCTATTAAGATAATGATAGAAGTTTATCACCACCCATAAGGTAAAAAGTCACATTATACAAAAACGTCAACTGTACTTTACAATAATATGATCAATTATTTTAATGCAATATCTCTACTTTAAATAATGTATTTATATACCAATATATAAAGATTGGTTAATAATTAACCTTATAAACATGATCTAATTGTTAATGAAAATTTTAAAATACTCAAAGTATACTATAATATAAAAACATAAGTCAATAACAATGACAATACAAAATAGATAGAGAAGGTAACTAACTTTTGACGATACGTCTTTGTATAAATCAAGAGGACTAACTAATTATTGAAGAACAATTACAATGTGAGAAGAGAATAAATGTGTAGTTTTGATTATTTTCTGTAGGCTGTGAAAAACATAGGTGTGAGGTGCCAATGCCTGAGAGTAACAGTGTCAAATCTATCCATTAAATAAATTTTTTTAAACATACTATTGCAGAACATTCCATCCCTTACTAACATACATTCAGTATTATGAGGCACAGGTTAACTATCTAGATATATGCATCAGTTTAAGTTAACTAACAAAATGCAATTCTTTTGCCACTATTCCAAATATACAAAAGTCATCTTATCCTAATCCTTGTGGAACATATCCAAAAGGTCGTCCAGTGGAAGATCTTCATTATAATATGGGGAATTGGATTAGGGGTGAGTTCCAATAACGTAATAAGACAAACGGTAACAGATTTACACAAAAGATGTTTTGAAACCAATAAATGCAGCATATGAAACTACAGTTTAATTTATACCAATTTTAATATTTTTACCAATCATTCAATAATCTTAGTTATCACTAACAGATCAATAGTGTGCTCAATATTGTACTCGATCATCCAACAAACACACAAATAAGTTTGAACTTATATTTGAAATCTTACTATAAAATTTTATTATTTTAATAATTATAATCCTACTACATGTAGATGCCTAAACGATACCAAGGAAGCAGTGAGGACACCACTACCTCTAAGAAAGGGGAATTATAGTTATATCAGTAAATGATAAATAGTAAACAGTTTAGTATCCACCTAATTTAAGAGTAGGGTTCCTATCAATAAATAGTAAGCAGTGATAACAATCATAACAGTAATTCCAGTAATACTCCTCCTAAGTACCGAATAGACGTATTTACTAAATATTTTAGTTATTAAATTTTTTATTAGTTTTTTTATTCTTTCTTAATTATTCATATAGACTTCATCTTTTATCTATAATTCCCTTAATTAACTTTTTTTTAGAGCGTTATTTATTTTAATTATTTTTTTATATATATTTTTAATTTCATTTTGATAATTTACTTCTTTTATTTACTTTATTCTACTTTTCTTGATTGATTTTGTTAATTATTTTAAAACTGGTATAGTTAATTCATTTTCTAGATTTAATTTATTTTAAATTTCTTTTTTTTTTCTAATTTTACTCTTTGTAGAAAACTAACCCATAAGGAGATATATACATTTTTTTTCTTTTCCAAACCCGTACCTTCCCCATTCGTTTATGTTTTTCCATATTACCATCATTCAATAAATAGTTTATCAAATGTAAGTATACACAAAAATCCATCCAATTTATAGATTTTAAACCAAATGGACACATGACACACACACACATTCACTCAATCCTAAAACCGCAACAGAGATCATATTTGAAAACTAAATTTATTCATAATGCATCTATAAAATACCACTGCATGCATAAAATATATTACTACAGGTCTAACCTTCTTGAAGAATTTAAAAACAACCTACACGCGTGAACAAATCAACTTTAAATGACTAGAAAACACAGACCGGTTGCCAACACTGTCAAAAGTGGGTTACAGTTTTTTTTGTCAAACCAATGATTTCTGGAAGTAGATTTGTCACTGAAGTTTGGTTTAAATGAAGCTAAACCCTTGTTTACTTTTAAATTTAATTGTGGCTATTTAAAATGTGATGTCTTAAATAAAGAATCCATAACCATTTGGGACGTGATTTTATTATACTTATTAGATATTTTACTTAATTTATATAAAATACTTATGAACATTGATTTTATTAGTTCTATGGCTGCCATTAAGTACAAAATGAGTCACTTCAAACAAAATTTACTTTTAATTTTAATCTTTATTGGAAGAACTCATTAACTATTTACTTTGAAAAGTAAGAAACCACTTTATTGAGATAATGTTAAAAGTTAATCATGTCGTATTTTATTTTTTTGAAGTATAAGTAATGAAAAATTTATCTTCTGGTCCTTTCAATCTAAAAAATCCTCTAACAATTTACATAGTTTTACAACTTTTTCTTAATTTTTAGAAGATGAGATTTATGAGAATTCAGAATTTTGGATGAAGATGGTGAGTGCAATTGGAGCAATGAAGCTCAAAAGAAAAAGTGAATTAAGGAAAATGAGATAGATGGAAATAGCTTTGAATATTTTCCACTGACTACTTTATAATTTCATAATTTTTGTCTTTAAAGACAAGTTTAATGATAACAGTTAACCAAGTCTACCTTCTTTACATTTCTTTACCATACCATACATGTATGTATAGTTTACTACCTTGATTGTAACGGCCCCGAAAATTTAAATGAAATGTATGTATTAAAAATCTCAAATGCTGAAGTGTAATAAAAATTTTGATTAACATCCCTTACACAATAACTAAAACGTACTCAAAACATGAAGGAACAAACTAACTAAAAGAGATACTCGAAATAAGAACTATAAATATAACTATGAAGTCTTTAGGCGTCCCCTTCGCCGTCTTCCTGCAGAACGGGCTCGGGAACAACGTCTTCCTGATCTGAAATGGTTAAATAAGGAATGAGCTACACCAACCCAGTAAAGACATCACACTATCTCACCGCCACGGAAGTAAAGGTGGGTAGAAAACAAAAATGACCAATGGAGCATAATTTATAACAAACTCATTTATTAACATAAAAATCTTTACTGTCCACTTATCTCGGTGAGATCCATGAAAACAACATATGAAAGCAATAACATTATTATCATCATGAAATCATATAGACTTTATAACATAACACTTACCACGCCTTTGCATTTCAATCATTAAACAATATATTTTCCTCTTTTACCAGTCTACTAGTATCCATGGGGATCCATAGGGGGTCCCTACTACCCGTGAACCATTAACATTAATAACCTGATTCCAGGGTCGTCCCCATACCCCGTCGGGTATGGGCACCAAAACCATAAACCCCCATACCCCGTCCGGTATGAGGGTGAAACGGGCCGTCCCCATACCCAGTCCGGTATGGGCACCAAAACACATAAGGTCTCCATACCCCATCCGATATGAGAGACCACATTCCTGGTAGGGTTCCCTACCGACCCGGTCCATCCACCATCTCCCAGGATATCTAGTCAGGCTGTCCACAATTTCCACTTATCAATTCACATAACCTTTTTGCTTTTTTTCTTAATCTCAATCATCCAATCATACACAACATGTAAACTAGTAATTGATACCAAACAAGACAATACAGTATCAAGTTCACCATAATACAAACCATAATAAAAGAAACCATGATTCATGCATACAAGACTATAACATAATTACATCAAACATCATACTGCATTTAATACTGAAAATTAGATCAAACAACAAGAGACCAACATTGTATCAGACTCGGGCTCCATTGGCAACCTCAATCAATTATACATCTATAAAGTCTCAAAATACCGTTTAATTATTTATTAAGCTTAATACCGTGATAGGAAATAGGGTGAGGGGTCCTTACTTGTTTCGGGGTCTAAAATCGACTCTACAGTGTGCCTACGGGCTGTCCCTAATTTTCCTGAATTTTTTTCTGGAAAACTGAAACGCACTACCGGTAGCTGCACGTGTCCCAAAAAATCCCAAATCAGACCTAGGGCCCCTTTCGGCAAATATCAGAATTCTGGCACGGCGGCTCCGCCATGTTCCGGCTACAGCACCGCCGCCTGCAGTGGCGATCCGCCACGGATTGGCCATTTTTGGCCGTTTCGGCCAAACTTGCATCGGTCCCTGCGATAAAACAACCCTAGGGCCCTCTGTGGACCAAAAATCACGAAAAACTAAGACTTACCAGTAGCGGTGCTCTCGGGTGCGGCGGCTCCTTCGGTGTGAGTCGTGTTTTGATGTTTGGCTCCGATCAACCTGTAGAGAAAAGAACGATGATCACAGTGGGATAAAATTTACATCGAACGGAGGCCGGGAAGGGCCTCATCAGAGGCAAAAATAGAAGGGAGTCGCGGCGGCAGCGTCGGACTTCGGTGGCATTTTTTAGCTGTTTGGCCGGTGGTTTGGCTCCGGTTTGGCCATAGGCGGATTCAGCATCAAAAAACGAGCCAGGGGGAGAAAATTTACCTCGATTGGCGGTCGAAAACTTCTCCGGTGCAGCGGCGGGTGACGGCGGCCGGCTCTTCCGGCGCCTGGTTCTTCTTCTCCGGTGAGGCACTGACGGCTAGGGTTTTGTGGTCAGGTGTGGGTGGGGTTATTTATACCCTTTGCCTTTTAATCTCAACCGTCCATCAAGATTAAATCTGGACTGTCCGATCGCGATTTAATTGGGATTAAATTTGGGCCGTCCATCACGATGCAATCTGGACCATCCGTGCCTGATTGAATTTGGGCCGTCCATACGCGTGAATCTGGGCCGTCCGTACGCACGTTTGATCTGGGCCGTTCGTGCACGCGAGAACGGATATGGGCCGTCCGATCGCGCACACGCAGATCGCCTACGTGGCCCGTCCTGTGTCAGCGTTTCCTTGCCATGCGGCGTGTCCTGGTTCGCCGGGGCTGCTGACCGGGCTGCTGATGTGGCATAATTTTTTTAAATTACGTTTTGACCCCCGGTTTCTGATTTTCTTTTCAAAAACACCCCTAGAATCCAAATTTTCACCCCTTTTTCCCAAAATCAATTTTAATTAAATCCAAATAATATTTTTACCCAATTTTATCATTATTATTATTTTTATTTTCATTAAATTAAATTAAATTAAATAAAAATCTAAAAATTTCAAATACAAAAAAATAAAAATAAAAAAAAATAATAAAATGATATATATATATATATAAAATATCTAGGTGTTACATTGATAATAGATTAAAATTAGATAATTAAATATTAATAATTTTTTTAGTTCAAATTAGTGATTTAAGAATAAAAAGTACTTAACAAAAATTAGCTAATTTTTTATGTACACGTGATTTATATAAAAAGTTTGTGGTAAAGTTGAATTTTTTTTATTTTTTCATAATAATATTATATAAGAGAACTTCATCAAAATCCTTACAACATATCAATATTTTGATTTGGTAGAAATTTGAGATATTCAACTAGATTTTTTTATCTTCAAATGCATTTGTTGTTTTATGAGAACTAATAGTTTATTAAACAATTGAATATTTTTCTTAATATTCAAAAGTCTTGGCTTAAAAAAATGTGATCATTAATTGTTTCTTTCTTAAGAAAGAAGTCTTGATCAACATGCTAAATTTTTTATTTCATCTCTAAATTCTCATTATTTCTTTTCATAGATTTCATTTTTTTTATTAGTTAATGTGATACATTTGTTTATTTTTTTTTAAATCAATTATACTTTATAATAATTTAATTACTTATTTTAATCTAATATTTTAGTTTAAATCATATATTTATATACTAAAACATGATCTAGTTATTAATAAAAATTCTAAAATACCTTTAACATCCTACATAGTGTAATATAAAAAATATAAGTAGAAAATAAGAACATTTTAAACTGTAAACTAAAGGTTTACATGGTCACAATATTTAGCACCTTGTGAGCCTTTAAAATGATTGAATACTTGTGCAAATTTTATTTTATAATATTAACTTAACTTATTACTGATCTTATAAATTTAATTAATGTGGTACATTTGTAAGTTTTTTGAGTTAGCTTTAACTTATTACTGACCTCATATGAAAATTTAAAAGATAATTATACATAAAAAAAATTATTCCACCACATGGTCTATTAGGGCTTAAAAATGAAAAATTCATCCTCCTTGGAGGCTTTTTTATTAAAGTAATTAATTTGTTCTCTCTTCCTCTTAGCTCACAGTCAACATTTTTTCCCCTCACATTTTGTTGTCTCTTCATTTTCACCTTAACTTTTATCCTTAAAACTAATTTTTAGCCTCAATATTTTCCTCACATTATGTATAAATGGAGGCATATATATATATATAACACAGAATTATCAATTAATATTAAGTAGGTGGGAGTGATGTCATAGAGATGCAATTAACAATTCAATGTGTACTATTCTAAAACGTTAAATCTTGTGATAAAATAAATTACTATTAAGATATTGATTACTTATATAACTTTGTGACTTAGTTTACTTATTTGAGTATCTATCATTTGTCACACAAATTTTATAAGTAGAAGGAATACCTACAAGATCTCCTATTTGCATAAATGTAAAAAATAATTCAATTTTTTATTTCTCCCACGACTTTTATGGACATAATGAGTACCTTTAAGATCTCTTATTTGTATAGAAGTAAAAAATGAAATACTACAAGCTTGCTATAAACCTAAACAACAAATCAAGACTCATTGGTGGAAAGCAACAGTTTTATCGAGGCGAGTTCATTACCTGCACAAGGTGTAAAAAGGACCAATGTTTCTGCCCCCACATTACTAGGGATTACAAACTCTATCATGATGCTTTGGCTAAAAAAAGGTTAACGTGCCTCGACTGGCCTTATAAAAGGTAAATCTTTATCATTATTTTGGTTGTATATGTATATATTCATGTCTAAGTCCACTATATGTTATGCTGAGTAATGTATATATATATGTGTTTCTAAAAGATAAACTATGATGTTGATGAAGAAAGGGAAAGTTGCAAAATTTTTAGATGGTGCACAAGAGGTAAAAGATGTTTAATGCACGTCTTGTGTCTACTTTGGTTGCTACAAGAATCGCTTTGGGGACTGTCAGCGCCGCACTGACATTTATTATAGGTAGAATACACAATCCTAATCTCCCCTAATCACCACTCTAGCATAATAATTATGCAGATTGGAAGTTTCATCTTTAAGACTTTATGTCGACTATACGTAAAATCCAGACTGCATGATCATTTTTTTTATTAACGACCCGAGCTTGATCACCACTTTTAATTGAAATTTGAATGCATGTCCCATCTTCCACTGTGTAGTTCCCAAATCCCTACAGTGCTGGCACTAGCATCTACAGAGGCTCTAGGTATGGAGGTGGTGGACGATAAGACTCTCTAACTAGTCATCATTTGTTCAGGCTCTGTGGTGGTGAGCATTGGAAGCTCTTATCAAAAGTACTTATCGTTGTATGATGGGGGATGATTAGACTTGAAAATTTATGTTTAGAATTTGGGTTTTGGAGAAGAGAAAGAAAACTCTTTGGAATTAATGAGGGAAAAACTAAAGGACAATAGAGGATATATATATATATATATATGTATTCTTTTTCTATCTAAAAAACTTTCTTTTAATAATGCTACATTTTGTTTAAATAAGCATATTTATATTTGTAAAAAATGTACATATAAAGTATATTTAAAAGAAATATGAGGTATCTTTTAATTTATTTTTTGATTTATTATAATCCAATTATTTTAGAGAATTTTACTTAAATCCTTAAATAAAATAAAGAATCTAATTTAGTAGAAACTAGTGATATGCTATTGACTTTTTTAAAAATATATACAGGTATTATTTCCTAAAATATAATGGTTTATTAAAGAATTGGATGTTTTTGCTAATGCCCAAAATTCTTGGGTTCTAGAAAAATGAGATACTTCAATTATTTTAAAGAGATAAAATATAAAATTATTAAATAGATTGAGACACCACCAAAGAATGGTGCATGGTCAAAGATTATCGTAGTCTTAAAAGATTAGTATATCCTATATAATGGTAAAACAAACAGAAGAAATTTTCTCAAAGTTCTATCGAAGTGACTAAAAAGTCTTAACTATCACTAAAAACTATCTCTGTCATATAAAATCTTTTAAAAATTATCTTTTTTTTATGGGATGACTAAAATTGAAGTAATATATCTCATTAGTAATTTAATCTAATAAGCTTAAACTAAGTGTATTGGATTCATTTATCATAATTCGTTAAAAAAATAGTAAATAGATAATTATATGTCATATTTAAATCAACATATGATTAGTATTATTATAAGGCTCATAAATAGATACTCGAGCTTCTTTTGATGGTTTCGAGGAATAGAAAAGCTTGCAGTTACAATATACAAAATTATGATCAATTTTAAGTGTATTTTTCATAAGAGTTACAAGAACCAAATTCCCAAGTTGATTGTTTTCCTCAGATATAACTTCACCTGCTCTATTTCATGGTCATCAAACTTATAACATGATATCTTGTTAAACTTAATCTTGTATGGATCAGGAACAAACATATCAAGTTTGTTCTTCTAGTGAAGTTCCCAGTGAGATGTGTAACACCCCAAGTGTTATTATTTTTTTTATTTTATTTTGTAATGATTTGAATTTTTTTTATTTTTAATTAATTTAATTTGATTTAATTTAATCTAATTTTATGAAAATAAAAATAATAATAATGATAAAATTGGGTAAAAATATTATTTGGATTTAATTGAAATTGATTTTGGGAAAAAGGGGTGAAAATTTGGATTCTGGGGGTGTTTTTGAAAAGAAAATTAGAAACCGGGGGTCAAAATGCAATTTAGAAAAATTGTGCCACGTCAGCAGCCACGTCAGCGGCCCGGTCAGCAGCCCCGGCCAACCAGGACGCGCCGCGTGGCAAGGAAACGCTGACCAGGGGACGAGCCACGTGGGCGATCCGCGTGCGAGCGATCGGATGGCCCAGATCCGTTCCCGCGCGCACGGACAGCCCAGATTCACGCGCGCGGACGGCCCAGATTCACGCGCACGGACAACCCAGATTCAATCAGGAACGGACGGCCCAGATTGCATCGCGATGGACGACCCAGATTTAATCCCAATTAAAACGCGATCGAACGGTCCAGATTTAATCTTGATGGACGGTTGAGATTAAAAGGCAAAGGGTATAAATAACCCCACCCACACCTGACCACAAAAACCCTAGCCGCTAGTGCCTCGCCAGAGAAGAAGAACCAAACGCCGGAGGAGCCGGCCGCCGCCACCCACCGCTACACCGGGGAAGTTTTCGACTGCTGATCGAGGTATATTTTCTCCCCCTTGCTCGTTTTTCGATGCTGAGTTCGCTTATGGCCAAACCGGAGCCAAACCACAGGCCAAACGGCCGAAAAACCCAGCCGATTCCAGTGACACTGCCGCGTCCCTCCGATGAGGCCCTTCCCAGCCTCCGTTCGATGCAATTTTTATACCACTGTGATCACCGTTCTTTTCTCTACAGGTTGATCGGAGCCAAACATCAAAATGCAACTCACACCGGAGGAGCCGCCGCACCTGAGAGCACCGCCGCCGGTAAGTTTTAGTTTTTCGTAATTTTTTAGCCCACCGAGGGCCCTAGGGTTGTTTTATCGCAGGGACCGATGCAAGTGTGGCCGAATTCAGCCAAAAATGGCCAACCCGAGGTGAATCGCTGCCGTGCCAGAATTCCAATATTGGCCGAAAGGGGCCCAAGTCTGATTTAGAATTTTTTTGGGACACGTGCAGGTACCGGTAGTGCGTTTCAGTTTTCTGAAAAAAATTCAGAAAAATTAGGAACAGCCTATAGGCACACTGTAGAGTCGAATTCAGACCCCGAAACAAGTAAGGACCCCTCACCCTATTTCCTATCACGGTATTAAAGCTAAATAAATAATTAAACTGTACTGTGTGACTTTATTGATGTATAATTGATTTAGGTTGCCAATGGAGCCCGAGTCTGATACAGTGTTGGTCTGTTATTGTTTGGTCTAATTTTCAGTATTAAATGCAGCATGATGTTTGATATAATTATGTTATGGTCTCGTAAGCATGTTGTGTATGGTTGGATGATTGAGATTAAGGAAAAAGGAAAAAAGGTTATGTGAATTGATAAGTGGAAAATGTAGACAGCCTGACTAGATATCCTGGGAAATGGTGGACGGACCGGGTCCGTAGGGAACCCTACCGGGAACGTGGTCTCTCATACCGGACGGAGTATGGAGACCTTATGTGTTTTGGCGCCCATACCGGACGGGGTATGGGGACGGCCCGTTTCACCCTCATACCGGACGGGGTATGGAGGTTTATGGTTTTGGCGCCCATACCGGACGGGGTATGGGGACGGTCCTGGAATCAAGTTATTAATGTTTATGGTTCACAGGTAGCGGGGACCCCCTATGGATCCCCATGGATACTAGTAGGCTGGTAAAAGAGGAAAATATGTTGTTTAATGATTGAAATACAAAGGTGTGGTAAGTGTTATGTTATATAGTTTATATGATTTCATGATGATGATAATGTTATTGCTTTCATATGTCATTTTTATGGATCTCACCGAGATAAGTGAACAGTAAAAGTTTTTATATTAATAAACGAGTTCGTTATAAATTATGCTCCATTGGTCATTTTTATTTTCTACCCACCTTTACTTCCGTGGCGGTGAGATAGTGTGATGTCTTTACTAGGCTGATGTAGCTCATTCCTTATTTAACCATTTCAGATCAGGAAGACGTTGTTCCCGAGCCCGTTCTGCAAGAAGACAGCGAAGGGGACGCCTAAAGACTCCATAGCTATATTTATAGTTCTTATCTCGAGTATCTCTTTTAGTTAGTTTGTTCTTTCATGTTTTGAGTACGTTTTTGTTATTGTGTAAGGGATGTTAATCAAAATTTTTATTTCGCTTCCGCATTTGACATTTTTAATACATATATTTCATTTAAATTTTCGGGGTCGTTACAAGATGTGTGAAGGAAATTGAAGCCATTCAGCTGCAACAATAGTTTTAATTTATCTATATAGTTAGTAATTTATAATAAAGAAAACTATCTGAGAAAAACACATCTACAATGGAAAAGGATGTCGGTATAGATAGCATAAGGTAAGCCTTACCGAGTGGAAACGAGTGCAACATGATCATAGGTCTCGTAAGATTTTGTTGGTACAGATCTTCTCCAAAGCTTCCTCTTTTAAACCTTATGAACTCATATTTAGACTATAGAAAATATTAACATTGAATATTTAGATTTTATATTTGTGCCTGCAGATTAAGAAGAATGGAAAGAAACGTATTTTTTTTTCCTTCGAATGAAAGGAGATTAAGTGCGTATCCTTGACTTTAATCTATAATATATAACTTGAGAGGTTATGTAGGCTTTCTAAAACCAAATTTTCATTATACTTCTTTGCTGCAACAGTAGAGAAGACTTAGTTTAATTGAAGAACAACTGAATTGTAATGGAGGATAAATGACATACACAGTTGAGTAGTTTATATAGGCTATGGAAAATGTAGATTTTATTATACTATAACTTATAAAATCTTTGAACTTAAATAAATAATCTATGAATATTTGGAAAGTGATTTTATTTTTTGAAATCTTTAACTTAAATAAAGAATCCACTGCTATTTGAGATGCAATTCATTATATTTATGTGATATCTTACTTAATATATATATAATAAATAAAAGTGTTGATTTAATTAATTCTCTGGTTGCCAACTGTATTAAAATTAACTTTGAATTTTAATCCATGCATTAAAGAACTTATTCATCATTTATTGTTTTAAAAGTTAAAAAAAGAGAATTTTATTGAAATAATTATAGAAGTTTATTACCACACATAAGGTAAAAAAGCCACGTTACATAAAAACATCAACTGTACTATATAATAATGTGATTAGTTATTTTAATAATATATCTCTACTTTAAATCTTGGATTTATATACCAATATAAAAGGTTTAGTTTAGTAATTAACCTTAAAAATTTGATCTAATTGTTAATTAAAATTTTAAAATATCCTTTAACAGCCTACTCAAAGTACATTATAATATAAAAACATGAGTCGATAACGACAATATCAAATACATAGAGAAGGTAAACAACTTTCCACGATACTTCTTCTTCGCATCAATCAAGATAACTAACTAATTATTTGAGAATAATTATAATGTGAGAAGAGAATAAACGTGTAGGGTTGATTATTTTATGCAAGCTGTGAAAAGCATAAGTCTTATTTTATACTATAACTTATGAAATCTTTTAACTCAAATAAAGAATCATAAACTATTTAAAGTAAATAGAGAATTATGGCTTTTAAAATGTGATTTCTTAAATAAAGAATTTATGGCTATTTGCAACGTGATTTTATTATACTTATTAGATATTTTACCTAATTTATATAAAATGATTATGAACAATGATTTTATTAGTTTTATGGCTGCAATTATAGTACAATTTGAGTCATTTCAAATAAAATTTACTTTTTAATTTAATATTTATGTAGAAGAATTTATTAGCCATTTACTTTAAAAAGTAAGAAATAATTTTGTTGAGATAATGTTGAAAGTTTATCACGCCACAATATATTTTTTTGAACTATAAGCAACAAAAACTCGATCTTCTGGTCTTTTTAATCTAAAAAATCTTCTAACAATTTATATAATTTTACATCTTTTTTTATTTTTAGAAGATAATTTTTATGAGAATTTAGAATTCTAGATAAAGATAGTGAATGCTATTAGAATAATGAATATTTGAAGGAAAATAAGATAGATGAAATAGCCTTGAATATTTTGTTCTAATTACTTTAAATTTTGTAATTTTTATCTTTAAAAGACCAATTTTTGTCTTTAGAAGAATATAAATAAATTTGTTGATCATACAAGTATGACAACATAAATTTTTGTTAAAAAATTATAGCTAGTTATCTCTCAAAATTCCTCTTTTTTATTATTTTCTCATTATCCCCCTAATTTCTTTCCTTTCTTAATTCCCTAATTGTAACCACTTTATATCTCACACTATTATCATATCATCTCAAGTTCCAAAACCATACTCATCCATCAGTTACATACTAGAATTTCCCGTAAGTTTTTGGTCAAATCGAGGCATTCGTAACCCCTTAGTGGGTATTCCCGATTCTTTATTTTTCCCAACTCTGCTATGTTATGAGAGATGGACTTATTTTCTTAGATGTCTTAAGGGTCTTTCTACCTATGGCCTTAGTTGTAAGGGATTTGGTCTGCATAACTGCTCTGATACCATCTGTGACATCCTAGATGCTAATTAAGGCATGTGGGTGTCAGATACAAAAATAGATTACGAGTGCATGATAAAAATTATATGCAGCAGAGCAAATTAATACAAATCCCTTATAAAATATATGAGTTCCAAATACACATATAATTGAGGCCAGAAGTGGCTACAAAATACAAATGTCAAAATGAAAAAAAGGCCACTTCTATCATTATGCTATTAGACTCATCAGAGTGCGAAAATAATGATGCACTCAAGGTTTGCAGATCCACGGGATTCTCATAGACTTTAATGGGTAGGTCAGTTGATGATCCCTCACTATCTTCCTCATCTCGGGAGGGGGGGCCATGGAAAGAGTGAGTTTCATATGCTCAGTAAGGAAAGTATTTAAATAACATTGTAAGGTTTAACAGGTGAATAATATATTATAAACACTTACCATTAAGTCATGTCAGAGTCCTATCTTACTTTACAAAAATAATTTATTTATTAAAGAAACATCATGTCATAGTCACAACAACAAAAACAAAAAACATACTTGACGATAGAGAAAATTAAATAAATCATGAATGCCTCTGAACTACTAGGGAGTACAGGCTCTATCATGATGCTTTACTTAATAAAAAGTGGAGGTGCCTAGACTAGCATTATGAGAGATAAATCTTTATCATTATTTTAGTTTAATATGTATATATTTATGTGCAAATCCACTACATGTTATAGAGAGTAATGTGTATATATGCATTTATAAAAGATAAACTATGATACTGATTAAGAAAGGGCAAGTCACAAAACTTGCAGAGGGTATACAAGAGATACAAAATGCAAAATGCATCTCTTGTGTTTCCTCTGGTTGCTATAAGTGTCGCTTTAGAGACTGTTAATACCGCACCAGCATTTATTATTTGTAGAATGCACAACCCTAATATCCCTTAACAATTAATTTGGCTTAATGATTATGCAAATTAGAAGTTTCATCTTTCAGACTTTATGTCAACTATACATAAACTTCAGATTGCATGATCATGTTTTTTGATTAATGGCCTGAGCTTAATCACCACTTTCAATTGGAATCTAGATGCACGTGCCATCTTCTACCTAGTAGTAAACAAATCCCTCTAGTGCTGGTGGCAGCATCTATAGAGGCTCTGGGCATAGAGGTGGTGGAAGACAAGGCTTTCTAACTAGTTATCGTTTATTCAGGTTCTGTGATGGCCATGCATTGGATGCTCTTACCAAAAGTGCTTGTTGATGTATGATGGGTGATAATTAGACTTGAAAATGTGTAGGGTTGATTATTTTGTGCAGGCTGTGAAAAACGTAAGTCTTATTTTATACTATAATTATGAAATCTTTGAATTCAAATAAAGAATTGTGACTATTTAAAATATAATTTCTTAAATAAAGATCCATGACTATTTGGGACGTCGTTTTATTATACTTATTAGATATTTTACTTAATATATATAAAATGCTTATGAACATTGATTTTATTAGTTCTATGGCTACTATTATAGTACAAAATGAGTCCCTTCAAATAAAATTCATTTTTTAATTTAATATTTGTGCAGAAAAACTTATTAGCCATTTACTTTGAAAAGTAAGAAACAATTTTGTTGAGATATGTTAAAAATTTTTCACGCTGCAATATATTTTTTTATTTATAAGCAATAAAAACTCAAGCTTCTGGCCTTTTTAATCTAAAAAATTCTTTAACAATTTATATAGTTTTACAACATATTTTTTAACTTTTAGAAGATGAGTTTTATGGGAATTGAGAATTATAGATGAAGATGGTGAGTGCTATTGGAACAATGAGGCTCAAAAGGAAAAGTGAAGGAAGGAAAATGAGATAGATGGAATAGCTTTGAATATTTTCTGCTAACTATTTTTTAATTTTGTAATTTTTGTCTTTAAAAGGCCAATTTAATGATGACAGTTAACCAAGTCTACCCTATTCACATTTCTTTACCATATTTGTACAAACATATGTGTGTAGATTGTAATTTGGTAAAAAAGTTTGATATGTAACTGGATTTTTTTGGTTTTCAAATGCATTTGTTATTTTCTAAGAAACAATAGTTTATTAAACAATTAGATTTTTTTCTAATATTCAAAATTCTTGCTTCATGAAAAATGTGATGATTAATTCTTTTTTTTATAGTATCAATGGTTGATTAACATGTAAAATCTTTTATTTCATCCCTTAATTCTCATTGATTCAGTTCATTGATTGCGTGATTTTTATTAATTAATGTAATACATTTGTTTGTTTCTTTTAAAACATTTAGAACACTTCACAACAATGCAATTAATTATTTTAATGCAAGATTTTAGTTTAAATCATATATTTATATACCAATATATAAAAAATCAGTTGAAATTTAACATCAGAAATATGATATAATTGTTAGTGAAAATTCTAAAATACCTTATTTCATAGTATAATAAAAAAAATATAAGTCGATAATGATAACATTTTAAATTGTAAACTAAAGAATTATATGGTCACAACATTTAGCACATTGTGAGCTTTCTAAATGATTGTATACTCGTACAAATTTTACTTTCTAATATTAACTTAACTTATTACTGATATTATGAGTTTAATTAATGTAATATATTTATAAGTTTTTTGAGTTCGCTTCGACTTATACTGACATTGTACAAAATTTTAAAAAATAATTATACATAAAAAAATTATTCCAACACATTATCTATTAGATCTTAAAAATGAAAAATTTATCCTCCTTGAAAGCTTTTCTATTCAAGTAGTCAACTTGTTCTCTCTTCCTCTTAGCTCATAGTCAACTTTTTTTTTCCTCATATATGTTGTCTCTTAATTTTTACCAAAATTTTTAGCCTCAAATTTTCCTCACATTATATATAAATGGATGAATATAAATATATATATAAAAGATGGAATTATCAACTAATATTAAGTAGGTTGGATTGGTGGCATAGAGATGCAATTAGCATTTCAATGTGTATTATTCCAAAAGGTCACATTTTATTATAAAATAAACTACTATTAAGTTACTAATAAGTTTTATAATTTTGTGACTTAGTTTCCTCAATTGAGTATCTATCATTTGTCAGACGACTTTTATAGGTAGAAGGAATACTCATAAGATCTCCTATTTGTATAAGAGTAAAGAATCATTCAAGTTTTCATTTGTCCCACGAATTTTATGGGAATATGTACAAGATCTCCTATTTGTATAGAAGTACAAAATTAAATACTACAACTTACTGTAGACCTAAACAAGAGATCAAGGCTAATTGGCAAAAAGCAATAGTTCCATCGAGGAGAGTTCATTATCTGCATAAGGTGTAAAAGAGACCAACACTTTCACTTCCGCACAACTTGGAATTACAGGCTTTACCATGATGATTTGGCTAATAAAAGGTGGAGGTGCCCCGACTGGCCCTATAAGAGGTAAACCTTTATCATTATTTGGGTTGTATATGTATATATTTATTTATAAATCCACTACATGTTGTGTTCGGTAATGTGTATATATGTGTTTCTAAAGGATAAACTGTGATGTTGATGAAAAAGGGTAAGTCGCAAAATTTGCAGAGGGTGTACAAGAGATACAAATTCCAGAATGCACCTCTTGTGTTTACTTTTGTTGCTATAAGTGTCGCTTTAGAGACTGTCAGTGCTGCAACTATATTTATTATTTGCAGAATGCACAGTTGTAATCTCCCCATCTTCACTCTAACTTAATGATTACGAAGATTAGAAGTTTCATCTTTCAGATTTTATGTCGACTATATGTAAAATTTAGACTGCATGATTATGTTTTTTGATTAAAAACTTGAGCTTGATCACCACTTTCAATTAGAATCTGGATGCATGCGCCATCTTCCATCATGTAGTACATAAATCCCTACAGTGTTGACGGCAGCATCTGCAGAGGCTCTGGGCATGTAGGTGGTGGATGATAAGGCTCTCTAACTAGTCGTTTGTTCAGGTTCTGTGGTGGCCATACATTAAATAAGTTTTTATTGCTCTACGATGGGTGATGATTAGACTTGAAAATTTGTGTTTCAAATTTGAGTTTTGGAGAAGAGAAAGAAAACTCTTTGAAATTAATGAGAGAAGAACTAAAGGACAATAGAGGATATATGTGTGTATTTATATATATATGTATATTCTTTTTTTATCTTAAAATTTTCTAATAATGATGCTACATATTATTTAAGTAGGCATATTTAAAATTTTAAAGTACGTACATATAAAGTATATTTAATAGAAGTGTGAGGTATCCTTGAATTTATTTTTTGATTGATCATAATCCTATTATTTAAGAGAATTTTACTAAAATTCCTAAATGAAATTAAAAATCTGATTAAGTAGAAACTAATGATATGCTATTGGCTTTCTTTTAAATATATGCAGATATTATTTCTTGAAAAATAATGGTTTATTAAAGAATTAGATGTTTTTTATAATACTCAAAATTCTTGGCTTCTATAAAAAATGAGATCATTAATTTTTTTTTTAGAGATAAAATATAAAATTATTAAATAGAATGGTAGTAAGCCACCACCAAAGAATGGTACATGGTCAATGATCGTCTCAGCCCAAAAAATTAGTCTATCCTACATAAATGGTAAAATAATTAGAAGAAATTTTCCTAAAGTTCTATTGAAGTGAGTATAAAGTCTTAACTATCACCAAAAACTATCTCTTATATAACATCTTATCACTTCTTAGAAAAATCATTTTTTTGTTGGGATGATTAATATTATAGTAATATATCTCATTAGTAATTCAACGTAATATGTTTAAACTAAGCGTATTGGATTCATTTATCATAGTTCCTTAAAAAAATAGTAAATGCATAATTATATGTCAATAATAGAAAAGCTTGCAATAATAATATGCAACATTACGATTAATTTTAAGAGCATTTTTCTTAAGAGTTACAAGAACCAAATTTCCAAGTTGGTTGTTTCCTCAGAAAAAGCTTCACTTGCTCTATTTCATCTCATCAAACTTGTTACCTTATATCTTGTTAAACTTAACCTTGTATGGATTAGGAACAAACATATCAAGTTCATTCTTCTAGTGAAGCTCCTAGTGAGATGTGTAAAGGAAATTGAAGTCATTCAGCTTATTAGCCATTTACTTAATTTATATAAAATTCTTATGAACAATGATTTTATTCGTTTTATGACTGCCATTATAGTATAAATGAATCACTTTAAATAAAATTTACTTTTGAATTTAATATTTATATGGAAAAACTTATTAGCCATTTACTTTGAAAAGTAAGAAACAATTTTGTTGAGATAATGTTAAAAATTTTGATGAGTGCCGAATCAACCAAAAATAAATTCCTAATTAACCAATAAACCAACATTGTAATAGTGGTAAGAAGGCAATCCACAAAAAATTGGAAACTAATTTTATTTCTTGACCAATGAGTAAAAAGCAAATAAGTGAGGGTTTGTAGAATCAAATACACAAAATATAAAGTAAATAACGAGTAGAATAATATTAAACAAACTCTTAACTGTAAATTAGAAACTAAAACAATTATAAGAAGAATTCTTAGTCGATGAAATAGTTAGCTTTAGTAATGTAATTGATCACACATGCAAGGGTGCATTTTAACAAAAATATGGCGAATCAGTTATAGTTGTCAGAAACGTTCCGACAACCAATCCTTCTTTATTCCTAAACCAATCAAGAAATGTTCATTACTTTGTTCTTTGCTACCAAGTAATCATGGAAACACCTACAAAATTTAACATGTCAATAGTTTTGAGTGCTAGAAGGACCTTATTCAAGTTATCAGATTCATCCGCAAGAACTGGTCAACTAGAATACTTACCTCCTTAGTGCAACACTGATTGCTACTTGATGTTGAAACCATTCAAAAAATTACAAATTTGAGGGGTTCGACTATGTTCTTGCGATTTCTCTTCTCATATGATGGGCCCTATTTAAACAGATTCAAAACAACAAATATATATAGGTGCAGGAAGTAAATAAATACCAGCTTTGAAATAAAACTCAAATTAATTCGATTAGATCTCACAAAAAAACATTACTAAAGATTGCTAGATCTATTAACTAGGAAAAGGAAAAAAAATCAGCCACTCATGGTGGGCTTTTTAACACAAATGAGTTCTTGGAGAGTAGAAGACATAAGAAAGATGAAGAAAAAATTATAGAAGTAGCAGAAGCTATCGTATGCGACATCGAGAAGAAGAGAGATGATGATTTTACTTTGATAGCCACCCTCTTTATAGAAAAAGAGATAAAGTTTTCTTCTTTTGTTGATTAGGATCATTTTCCTTGATTTTTGGCTTATCGCAAGCCTTCTAGAGTATGTTCCTCTTCATTTTTGACCTCAAATCTTGGCTTGAATGATATCCCTTTTACATATTTAAAAAGCACACGTTTTAATTTAAATCTGCTACTATGCGCAACTCTTAGCCTTACTCAAGGCTAAGTTATCTAAGCTAGGATCGAAGCTTTGCCCAAGACTTGTTTTTGGGCAGATGATAATTTTCATGAACTCTTCTTCTTTTCATGCTATTTTTCCAAGTTTTCTCCTTATATCCTGTGCTGTAACAAAACATAGAAAATAACTCGGATTAAATAATATACCATCAAGTTCAACAACCCAAAAGTGGGTGATAATGATGTCATTTTTAGGCACTATCAAACTCCTCCACACTTATCTTATGCTTGCCCTCAAGAACTGCACAATACACTCCATGAATCCTCATCTCTTCACCTTCAACTCACTTACTCCAAATCATTTCATCCCAACCCACATGTTACACCTCAATCCTTAAGTTACAAGAATAACCATCAACTAGTAATTTGTAGGCTTGAGTTTTATGGAACCACACAAATGAGTAACCACTTTGACAACATCCAAACACAACGTAAAAGAGTTTTACAAACTTAGCACACAAAAATTTCATTGAGGGGAATAATCAATATCTAGTAAAACAGCCACCAAACCTTTTTAGATATAAGGATTCATGCAATTGGTCCATGCTAAAAATAGAAAAGCTTGAGCACCTTTGCTTGCTTGAAATGTCACCAACCTTTTGATGCAAGGGCAAACATTTATGATGAATGCACCTGGTTACTTAGTTGATTCACCAGTTTCAAGTGGCTACTAGTGCTACTCATAGTCATTTGACCAGAGGACTAGATTATTATTCGTGCTCTTTTCTTTTTCTCCCTTTCATTTTGAGTGTGTTTTATGCTCTATCTCACACTTTTACTCCAATTTTTTTTCAAAACGAGTGTATTTACACTCCATCTCACTCTCACATAATAAATAATTTGATTTATTCATTTAAAGTGCATAATTCTAGATAAGTTATAGAGGAGTTCTTTCTGAGTATTGATATTCATTCAAAAATAAGAGAAAATTAATTAATTTTTTTAATCAGTAACTCTCAAACAAGTCATGTTCAATATGTAATCAAAGATAATCATTTATTGTGTGAAAAGATGAAAAATAAGCTAAAATTTCTAGGAGATGGTTATAAGTGCAAATCAACTTTTGAAATGCCCCATTAGAGTTATTTAAAAATAATATAGATAGTTATGAAGATTGGAGCAAAAATAAATTATTGGCGGTGTATGTGTGGTATGGCAAAAATTAGGAAAGGTCTAGATACCTAGAATGAGATGTTAAAAAGAAAAACTAGCTACCTAAGATACAGAATGCAGAATGCCTCTTCCCTACACTGAAACTACACATTGTCCCCAGTGTGATACAAATAATGAAAAATAAAAATAAAGTCACAGATTAACTCCCCTTGTTACTTGACTTACAGGCAATTTACATTGGGAAACATCAGTTTTTGAGAAACCCCATATGTGTTGTCAAGTGATATAAGCCTTGGGCAAGGCTTATGTGGGGAATGACACGTGGCCATGTCGGGCATGCACATAACCGTATTTTTCTTGGGATTTTGTTGATTTCCTTGTTGTAGACATCACACAGCCATTTTTCCCTCATAAAAATTCTTTTGTGGTAACACACAACCGTGTCTTAAAAGTGTGGTACAAGCCTTGGGCAAGGCTTTTGTGTAGATTAACACACTTCCGTGTTGGGGAAGCACACGACCGTGTTTCCTTCATAGAAACACTTTGGTGGTAACACATAGCTGTGTTATATGGATGAGGCATGTCACACGGTCTTGTCTCTTGAGCACACGACTGTGTCTTATGTGTCTGACACAAGCCTTGGGCAAGGCTTGTTCAGCTATTCTAGAGTTTGGCTTTTTTTCCTACTCCAGTACCTGATTTTCCTATCCTTGCATTCTAATCACCATAGAACTCATGTTAACTCAAAGAAAAATGTTGTAAATAAATTAAAATTACTAATGCAAATAATGAAAATTAAAAAAGAATGAAGAGAAATAGATGGGTTGCATCCCATCAAACACCCTTGTTTAATGTCCTAGGATAGACATTGTTAATTTTTAAGCACTCAAATCAGTTTGTCTTCTTATAGTCTACTTCGCTTGTTAAAACTTATCACTGGAAGTGTCTCATATCCTCCCAATAACACACATTTCAAATGTTTAAGTGGCTGTTTGAGCTCCAGTTTTGGTGCCTGCAAATAAAAGGTAGAAGTTATATGTTAAAAATAGGAAAGTCAACACACGATGATTGCTCCCTTAAGGTTTAAGTGCCTCCAATTCGAACACCACATCTTGTGGATTCTCCTCAGCAACAAGATCCTCTTCAAAAATTTTTAGCCTTAAGTTTTTCCTCACATTATGTATAAATGGATGCATATATATATATATATATATAATAGATGGAATTATCAATTACTAATAAGTAGGTGGGATTAGTGGCATAGAGATACAATTAGGAATTCAATGTGTACTATTCTAAAATGTCAAGTCTTGCTGTAAAATAAATTGCTATTAAGATACTAATTACTTTTATAACTTTGTTACTTAGTTTACTTGTTGAGCATTTATTATTTATCAAACGACATTTATAGGTAGAAGGAATACCTACATGATCTCATATTTGTATAGAAGTAAAAAGTCATTCAATTTTTTATTTATCCCACGATTTTTATGGGCAGAACGAATATGTTCAAGATCTCCTATTTGTATAGAAGTACAAAATCAAATACTATAATTTGCTGTAGACCTAAACAATAGATCAACCCTCATTGGCAAAAAAGTAGAAATTCCATCAGAGTGAGTTCATTACCTGCACAAGGTGTAAAAAGGACCGACTCTTCCGCCTCCGGACAACTAGGGATTACATGTTCTACCATGATGCTTTGGCTAATAAAATGTGGAGGTGCCCCAATTGGCCTTATGAGAGGTAAACCTTTATCATTTTTTTGTTGTATATGTATATATTTATGTGCAAATCCTCTATATGTTATGTAGAGTAATGTGTATATATATATTTCTAAAAGATAGACAATTATGGTGATTAAGAAATGATAAGTTGGAAAACTTGCAGAGGGTGTACTAGAGATCCCAAATGCAAAATGCACCTTTTATGTCTCCTTTGGTTGCTAAAAGTGTCACTTTAGGGACTGTTAATGCAGCACCTGCATTTATTATATGTAGAATGCACAACCCTAATCTCCCCTAATCATTACACTGACATAATGATTACATAGATTCGAAGTTTCATCTTTCAGATTTTATATCGACTATATGCAAACTCCAGAATGCATGATAATGTTTTTTGATTAACGGCTCAAGCTTCATCACTACTATTAACTAGAATCTTGATGCAGGTGCCATCTTCAACTGCATAATTCATAAATCCTTACAGTACTAGCGGCAGCATCTACAGAGGCTCTGGGTTTGGAGGTCATGGATGACAAGGCTCTTTAACTAGTCATCGTTTGTTCAGGTTCTGTGGTGGCCATGCATTGGATGCTCTTATCAAAAGTGCTTGTTGTTGTATGATGGGTGATGATTAAACTTAAAAATTTGGGTTTTAGAGAAGAGAAAGAAAACTCTTTGGATTAATGAGAGAATAACTAAAGGACAATAGAGGATATATATATATGTATATATGTATATTCTTTTTCTATCTCAAAAATTTTCTAACAATAATGCTACATATTTCTTAAGTAGGCATATTTATATTTGTAAATATGTATATATAAAGTATAATTAAAAGAAGTGTGAAGTATCCTTGAATTTATTTTTTGATTTATCATAATCCTATTATTTTAGAGAATTTTACTAAAATCCTTAAATGATATAATGAATCTGATTTAGTAAAAACTAGTGATATGCTATTAGCTTTCATTTAAATAAATACAGATATTATTTCCTAAAAACATAATTATTCTTCAAAGAATTGGATGTTTTTCCTAATACTCAATTTCTTGGCTTTTAGAAAAATGAGATCATTAAATATCTTTGAGAGATAAAAGATAAAATGATTAAATAGATTGGTAGTAAGCCACCACCAAAGAATGGTGCATGGTCAAAGATCATCTCAGCCTAAAAAATTAGTATATCCTATATAAATGGTAAAACAAGCAGAATAAATTTTTTCAAAGTTCTATTGAAGTGACTATAAAGTCTTATCTATCACTAAAAACTATCTCTGTTATATAATATTTCATCACTCTTTAAAACAAAATCTTTCTTTTGATGGGATAAATAATATTGAAGTAATATCTCTCATTAGTAATTCAATATAATATGCTTAAACTAAGTGTATTGGATTCATTTATCATAGTTCGTTAAAAAAAATGGTAAAAAGACAATTGTATGTCAAATTTAAATAAACATACAATCAATATTGTTTGAAAGCTCATATGCTTGCAATAATAATATGCAACATTATAATAAAATTTAAGGCATTTTTCTTAGGAGTTACAAGAACCAAATTCCCAAGTTGATTGTTTTCCTCATAAAAAACTTCACTAACTCTATTTCATTCTCATCAAACTTGTAACCTAATATCTTGTTAAACTTAATCTTGTATGGATTAGGAACAATGCCTCTGAAACTCACTGTAGATGAAGGATGTAAGGCATGGAGGAGTTTTCTTATTCCTGCTTACAAAAGGGAAGGAAAAAAAATGAAAGCAAGAGAAATTGAGGGAGAGAAAGACGAGAGAGTAGCAAAGAGAGAAGAGGACGTGGTGGATCTGATGTATGTGACAGGTGACATGTAGCAATCAGATCTGAGTGTGAGACAATCATGTGAATCCAAAGAATGAAGAGTTGAGGCGCGTAACCGTAAAAGATGGGGATCTGTAGCTTATTTTCTCAAAGAAGTAGAACTTGCGGCGATGGCGACTAGGCACGATTTCATCAAATCTATGCTGGGTTTGGGTGTGCACTCATTTTATGATGATTTTGCGATAGTGGCGACTAGGCACGATTTTATGATTTATGATGCATCCTCGGTATGATTTCATCAAATCTATGCTGAGTTTGGGTGTGTGCTCATTCTGTGATGCTTTTGCGATAGTGTGAGGTGGTCTGATAGTGGCGCTTCGGTAGCGACTCTCCAGCAGTGGTGCGTGGTGAACTAGAGAAATGCATGTGGTGGCATGTGGTGGCATGTGGCAATTTTGGTGATCAAGATATCGTTTCTTTGCTAAAATATTGATCTATTTTTGTATTCTAATTATTTTCATAAGTGTCCGTCATTTAACCCATGTATTTTCTATTTGTAAATGATGGAATTATCTAAACAATTTTAGATTTAGATGGGAATATAGACTCAAGGCAATAAGGATTCTTACACTTTTTTCGATTAAACTATACGTAAGGGATTGGGTTAGTCTCATTCAAAGACTCCCTTGTTTTTATAAAACTTTGTTTTCCATTATAATTCATACAGACCTTACAAATTATTAAGTTTTCGAACGTGATTTTCAAGAACTCATCATGTGTGTATGCAATTACATTTGATTGGAGATCTATATGGTGTTGTGTATGATTTATGTTTATGTGTACATATTGTCACTAGTGTATATATGCATATTTTGTGCAATCCAGTTACTGAGTTGTATGTTTGCATCAATCATATATGTATATATATTTAATTGTACGTTGTATGATGTTTTTATGTACACTGTTAGTGGATATGAATTAATAACTTGTATGTGCATGCTATGGAATACATATATGCCTTGTGTACATATGCAAGTATACCCATGTTGTATGTGTTTTGTGTATATATATATTTATTTAAGTCGATGACTATGCATGTAAGATGTATATATTATGGTTATTATGTAGGCATGTTTATGTATATTACATATGATGTATATGTAGGTGCATGCAGGAATAGGTCATCTAATGATGGATTTGATTAGTAAAAGAATAACATAAGGATATTTAAAAGATGAGAAAATTTGTTTAACCAATATTAACAAGGGGAGGGTGTGTGTGTAGCCATTTTGGCAAGTGAAGTGTGGTGAACCCTACCCATTGATATGGCCTCAGCTAGACATGACTGGGAAGTCCCATACATAACCGTTCCGTGTTTATATATGAAAAGTGATTAGTGAAACCCGATGCATAACCGTTCCGTATTCGGGTGCATTGGAAAAGTGAAAAGTGAAAGTAAAAGTAAAAAGTAAAAAGTGATATTTGATGTATCCACGTGGTAGAGGGGATCCTTAGTGCCCTCGTTGATGCCAATGAAAACAACATCGCGCGATGAAACTCCTAAAAGACAAGAAAATAAAATTATAAACCTTGATAAAAAATGTAACAAAGAATGAAAATGCAATTGAAAAGTGCTAAGCAAACAATGTAAAGTGAAAGCAATATTGACATATGCAGTGATAGTAATTCAGTGACAAGTGCAAGTGATTATCAGAAAGGGTAAGTGCAAGTATTATGAAACCAATGAATAATATTATTTGTTTATGTAAATGTGATGTTACAGTATTTGTGATGTCTATGAAATCATATGTAAACGAATGAATTATTGAAATGTGTGAAATTATGGTTATTGTATTGATTGGAAATTTGTTTTAAAGAAGATATGCATTTGTTTTGTGAATCTTGCGAGATTGAGTGTGTGCGTGTCTTTATTTTTGGCACCGATCCTCTTCTTTACTGAGTCCATGAAGCTCACCCCAATTCACACCCCCTAATGTAGATTAGTCCAGATCAAGAGCAAGTTCAAGGTAGCAAAAAGTCTTTGAAGAACCTTTTGTGATCTTGAGAGTTTGTCTTGTAAAGTCGGTTTAATTATATTAAAGTGATGTAATGTAAAGAATTTTGTAAGTCTAACGACTTTTAATTCCCTATAGGGGATGATTGAATCTTAAGTTTTCGCTTATTGCTGCATAAAATTACCAGCTCATGTGCGTAGAATAACGCTCCTTTCTCAACAGAGAAAGTGCTTTGTTAAATGAAAATTTGTGTTTGGAATTTGGGTTTTAGAGAAGAGAAAGAAAACTCGTTGGAATTAATGCAAAAAGAACTAAAGGAGAATATAATATATATATATATATGTATAAATGTATATTCTTCTTCTATTTCAAAAATTAAAGCATATTTATATTTGTAAAATATGAACAAGTAAAGTATACTTAAAAGAAGTGTGAGGTATCCCTGAATTTATATATTTATTTATCATAATTCTATTATTTAAGAAAATTTTACTAAAATCCTTAAATGAAATAAAGAATCTGATTTAGTAAAAATTAGTGATATGCTATTAGCTTTCTTTCAAATATATACATATATTATTTCTTAAAAAATAATGGTTTATTAAAGAATTGGATGTTTTTCCTAATACTCAAAATTCTTGGGTTCTAAAAAAATGAGATACTTTAATTCTTTTTGAGAGATTAAAAATAAAATTATTACATAGATTGGTAGTAAGCCACCACCAAAGAATGGTACATGGTCAAAGATTATCTCAGCCTAAAAGATTACTATATTCTTTATAAATGGTAAAACAAGCAGAAAATTTTTTCTCAAAGTTCTATTGAAGTGGCTATAAAGTCTTAGCTATCAGTAAAAACTATTTCTATTATATAAGATCTTATCACTCTTTAAAATAAAATCTTTCTTTTGATGGAAAACTAATATTGAAGTAATATATCTCATTAGTAATTCAATCTAATGTGTTTAAACTAAGTGTATTGGATTCATTTATCATAGTTCCTTAAAAAAATAGTAAATAGACAATTATATGTAAAATTTAAATCAACAAATGATCAATATTGTTGGAAGGATCATAAACAGATATTCGAGCTTGTCTCGATGTTCTCGAGGAATAGAAAAGCTTGCAATAATAATATGCAACATTACGATCAATTTTAAGAGCATTTTTCTTAGGAGTTACGTGAGTTAAATCCCCAAGTTGATTGATTTCCTCAAAAAAAAACTTTACCAGCTCTATTTCATGCTCATCAAACTTGTAACCTGATATCTTGTTAAACTTAATCTCGTATGAAATAAGAATAAACATATTAAGTTTTTTCTTCTAATGAAGGTCTTAATGAGATGTGTAAAGAAAATTGAAGTAATTTATCTGCCGTAATAATTTTAAATTGATCAATATAGTTAGTAATTTATCACAAAGAAAATCATCCAAGAAAAATGCATCTATAATAGAAAAGGATATTAGCATATAGATGGCACAACCGAAGCCTTACCAAGTGGAAACATATGCAACATGGTCTTGGGACCCATAAGATTTTGCTAGTACAAATATTTTCCAAAGCTTCCTCTTTTAAACCTTATGACTTGAGATTTAGACTATAGAAAATGTTAACATCGAACATTTAGATTTTATATTTGTCCCTGAAGATTAAGAAGAATGGAAAAAAAACTTTTTTTTTTTTTCTTCGAATGAATAGAGGATAAGTGCATACCTTCAGCTTAATCTATAATAAATAACTTTAGAGGTTATGTAGCCTTTCGAAAACTAACTTTTCACTATACTTCTTTATTGCATCAGTCAAGAAGGCTGAGTTTAATTAAAGAATAATTGAATTTTGATGGGAGGATAAATGACACACGGTTGAGTATTTTATATATAGGCCGTGAAAAATGTAGATTTTATTATACTATAACTTAAATGAAAAATGTATGTACATATATAGTATATTTAAAAGAAGTGTGAGGTATCCTTGAGTTTATTTTTGATTTACCATAATTCTATTATTTAAGAGAATTTTACTAAAATCCCTAAATGAAACTAAAAATCTAATTTAGAGGAAACTAGCATATGCTATTCGCTTTCTTTTAAATATTTGGAGATATTTTTTCCTAAAAAATAATGATTTATTAAAGAATTGGATGTTTTTCTTAATACTCAAAATTCTTGGGTTCTAAACAAATGAGATTCTTAAATTCTCTTTGAGAGATAAAAAATAAAATTATTAAATAGATTGGTAGTAAGCCACCATCAAAGAATGGTGCATGGTCAAAGATTGTCTCAGCCTAAAAGATTAGTATATGTTATATAAATAGTAAAGTAAGCAAAAGAAATTTTCTCAAAGTTCTATTGAAGTAACTATAAAGTCTTACCTATCACTAAAAGCTATCTCTGTTATATAACATCTTAGCACTCTTTAAAAAAATCTTTCTTTTTATTTAATTTACTCAGGTAGGTCACCCATGATGGGACCCGACCATATTAGGATAACATATTTATTCAAATTCAAAATTAAAATTTTGGGTAGTTACTACATACAGTGTAAGTTACTTTTTTGAATAATCTGTAGAAAGAAAAAAAACAAAAGAAAAGAGGGGACACAACATACAGTGAAAAAACAAACACACACACACTCTCTCTCTCTCTCTCAACAAAGAGTTCTGCTTCTATCAAGAAAAAGAAGAGATTTTTAGTTAGTTTTCCTTCAAAAGTTTGGATTTCTACAAGACGTATTTATGCTGTAAAAATTTATATACAGTTTATTATGAGTCAATGTGATTGTATGTGATACTATGCTAAATAATCTTGAAAAAATAGTTGTACAATTGATTTATAGATTGTATATTAATTCCATGAGTTTCTAACATTAGTATCAAAACATTTTGATTAATTGCATGTTTAATTTTATTCTAATTTATATTTTTGTTGAATTTTTGTATAAAATTCATTCCTTTTCTTTTTTGGTAAAATACTTTTGTGTTTTACTACTTAAATATGTACAATATTGATCTTAAATAAAAGTAGAGAACAAAAGCTTTAATTTGGTATATTATTCGTAATTTTTAAACAAAAAATGTGAAAGTTATACATTTTTAAAGTCCATCCTGTTTAAAGCAAAAGGGTTCTGTTAATGGAGGATTCTGCATTTTTTTTTCTATACAGAAGTTGAAGATGAGGACATTTTTGTCTTTTTACACTATTTTATCTTTTATTTAAAATAAAAAAATTAGTGAAAAAAAGAACCCATCATCGGGCTTGAACCCACAGCCACAAAGTGGAGAGTATTCTTCTCTACCGAGTGAACTAAACAAATTATTCATATTGTTCTACAGTTAAAACTAACTTAGAATAAAGTATTAGAAGCAAAATTGAGACAAGAATTAGACCTGTCCAGGCAAAGCCCTCATGTCTTACAGACACGCCAATGACCACTCTAGCACGCCTATTTTGAGTAAGACATAATATGTAACATACATTTTATCTCTGAATAGTATAATAAAACAAGTTTTGTTATATAAATTAATTTTCTTTAGTTAATTAATTTATCATACATGAATAAATTAATTTATTATAATTTTCACTATAAATACATTAATTATTAGTTAATTAATTGTATCATATTTGAATAAATTAATTATTAGTTGACTAATTTATTATCATAGCTACTTTATATGAATTAATTATTAGTTAATTAACTTATAAAGATAGCTTATTAATATATTCTTTATTTTCTATATGGGTTACAGAAAGTTAATGGTGATAATAAGAAGAACTCTTGGGACAATTAGAACTCCTCAACAGAGAGAGAAAGTCAATCGTATGATACAAAACGTAAAAAATACTCATATGGAAGAGATTGGTAAACAAACTGAAGTTGAACTCTTTGTGAACCATATTATTAAAGTCAATATAAAGATTCAAAAAATTGTATGAAAAGGAGGTCCTTTAAAAGCAAAGAAAAGTATGATGCTCTTAAGGGAAGTTTACATATCTCTAGTTATCGAGGCTTGCTTGAGCTTTGTTGGGACAAAGAACAAGCATAGAAATCCACAGTTAACAAATTTATCGAGGAATATGTTAATTGTGGTGATAAAAAAAATAGTTGGTGCTTCAATAGGGGTGTCTACACATAGAGGACATCATAAAATTGTTGGTGTCCCTTTACCGAAAGCAAGCACAATTTTCTTAAGGATGACCTTAAAAACAAGCTTAGGAAATCATTCCCTAAATATAAGATTACAATAAGATAACTATTTTATATTGTTATTTTTTTGCTGTGAACTACTTATAAATTGTGTACTTTATTCTTATTAATGAAATGTTATTTATGTTTTTCATATTTATTTATCCATATATATGATAACATGTTTTTGTTTTTATTTGGCATGTATGAATTATCATAAAACTAAGAGCGTTTAATAACCAAAAATAGTACCTTACATGATTAATTACACTAATAATAATCATTTATTAGAAATTTAGATGATGATTGGAAACGTAATGTCCTTTTAATTCTATATCTAATATTTGATTATTGTTATCATAATTAATTTATGTTAAGGACAGATATTTATGTTGTTAGGCATCGAGTAATGTGCATAATATCTATATGTATAGAGAAATAGCATTTAGATAAAAAAACATTGTTACTGAACTTAATAAAGGAGAAAAATTGGATGGTGACAATTATGAGATATGGAGTATGAAAATCAAATATGTGCTTGAAGAGCAAGAGGCTCTAGAAGCTTTAAATGAATCCATGAATGAACTTGAAGAAGGGAACATGACCCAACATCAGAGGGACCATACAACTTTTAAGACTTGAAAGAAAAAAAACTCTCTCCCTCGCATTACGTTACTGAGCAGCGTGGAAAATGACATCATGAGAGAGTTCAAAAAGTATGACCTAGCTAAGGACATGTGCTCTGCATTAGCAATAAATATTTGGTGCTACATCCTTGACCAAACTTTAGTCACTTACTATCAAGTTTGACACTTATAAGAAATGCACTGGTCATACAATGAAAAAACATCTATGGAAAATGTCAAACATGATAAGTGAGCAAAAAAATCCTGGTCATATTCTTACTGATGAACAATAGGTCCAAGCTATTATTTGTTCTTTGCCCCAAAGTTGGGAACATATAAATATCCACCTAACCCATAAGGAAGGCATTAGATCTCTTTAAGTTGCCATGAGACACTTTGAGCTAGAAAAGAATCGAATTGAAGCCAATAAGTCAAGTACTAATGTGTACATGAGCGATTCTAAGTGACAAGGTACTGGGGGACATAAGTGTAAGTTCCATGTTGGATCCCAATAAAAGGAAAAGAGGGGTTTTAAAGCCAATAAGAAAAGAAAGTTTCACCAAAAAGAGAAAGGAAAACATTCTTTTTTAAAAAAATATAGCTAAAGTGAAGTGTTATAGCTATGGTAACAAGGGATATTTTTCTCGTGATTGGAGTGAGCCAAAAACGGTAAAAGACATGTTTGCATATGTGAGTGCTATTTTTAATTCTAGTTCTATCTTTCTAACTGAATCTCATCCTTTATGGACTGTACCATATAACGAAGGACATGAATGTCATCATGGAATTCCGATGCATTCTGCATGGAGCACGATAGATATATGTAGGAAACAATTCAATAATGAAGGTAAAGAGTATTGGTACATGTAAGTTGATGATGTATGAAGGTCGAACCCTATTCCTACATGATGTGCTGTTTGCTCCAGAAATTCACCGAAATTTAATTTTTGAGTTTGTTTTACTTAAACTTAGTTTTAGCTTGAATTTTAAACCTAGTGGTGTAGGCTTGTATTTAGGAACAAGATATTATGGACATGGTTATTTGCTATATGGTTTTATTGTTTTGGATGTTGACTATAGTTCTTATAATATTAGTTTTTCCTTATTTACATCTTCTAACAGTGTTGGAATTGATGTGAATGTTTGGCATGCTAGACTTGGCCACATTGGTCAACAATAAATGAATAGATTAGCCGAAGAGGGCTTATTAGGAAATATAGAAAGTAGAATTGTCTACTTGTGAGTATTGCCAAGCTGGAAAAAAACAAGAAAACTAGTTGAAAAAGCCATAAGATCAAATACTCCATTGCAACTATTCATTCTAACATGTGTGATCCAATAAATATGAGGGCAAGATATGGTGCTATTTATTTTATCATATTTATAAATGATTATACTTGATTCGGTTATGTCTATTTGATATCTCATAAATCTGAATCTTTCAGTTGCTTTAAAAAATATAAGAATTTAGTTAAGAATCAATTAGATAATAAAATAAAAGCTTTAAGAACCAATAGAGGATAAGAATATTTATCTAATCAATTCAGAGAATTTTGTGATGAAATGGGAATAGAACATTACTTAACTATTCCAGTAACACCACAGTAGAATGGTGTTGTAGAAAGAAGAAATAGAACCTTGCTTGAAATGGTTAGATCTATGATGACACAAGCTAATTTGCCAATTACCTTTTAGACTTATGCATTATTATCTGCCACATTTATCCTTAATTGAGTACCCTCAAAATTAGTTACCACCACACCATATGAGTTATGGACTAACAAAAAATCAAACCTAAGTTTTGCAAGACCTTAGGGTTGTGCCACCTATATTCATTAATCTTCCTGCAAATATGGAAAATTAAGTCCAAGAGGGAACAAAAAGTATCTTTATAAGATATTTCGAACAATCAAAAGATATGTGTTGATAGGCAAACAAGAAAATGGTCATGTAATTGAATTTAAATCATGAGCTGTCATATTCTTATAGAATGATTTTCCTAAAAAATGTGAGATAGGTCAAAACTTATCTCTATATGAAACTGAAGACCAAAATGTTTCCACCCTACAAGGATAAATGGGCCCACTATATTTGAGTGGAAGTGATACAAGATTCAATAAACATGTTTCAATTGAAACCCAATCACAACCAATGGTGGGCCAAAGTATGGAAGTTGGTCTCAGTGGGAGTAACTTAAAAGAATCTCAAATACGTCGAACTAATAGGAAAAGTGTTCCTCATCACCGTTTTGAGATTAAAGGCAGAATATTCTTAGTTACTCCAGAAGATAAAGAAGAGCCAAGAAATATAAATGAGGCTCTTAAATGCCCTGCAAAGGAAAAATGGATGAAAGCATAGAAAAGCTTGCAATAATAATATGCAACATTACGATAAATTTTAAGAGCATTTTTATTAAGAGTTAGAAGAACCAAATTTCTAAGTTGATTGTTTTTCTCAGAGAAAACTTCACTAGCTCTATTTTATGCTCTTCAAACTTGTAACATGATATCTTGTTAAACTTAATCTTATATGGATAAGGAACAAACATATCAAGCTCGTTCTTTTATTAAAGCTTCCACTGAGATGTGTGAACGAAATTAAAGCCATTCAACTGTAGTAGTATTTTTATTTTATCCATATATTTAGTTATTTATCGAAAGAAAACCATCCAAGAAAGCACATCTACAATAAAATTAATGGAAAAGGAATTTAGTATGGATAACACAAGTGAAGCCTTACCGAGTAGGAACGAATGCAATATGGTCTTGGGTCCCATAAGGTTTTGCTGGTAAGATCTTCTCCAAAGCTTCCTCTTTTAAACCTTATGACTTGAGATTTAGACTGTATAAAATATTAATATCGAATGTCTACATTTTAAATTTGTGCCTGAAAATTAAGAAAAATGGAAAGAAACTTATTTTTTTTCTTTCTTCGAATGAATGTATGTTAAGTGCATACCCTTAAGTTTAATCTATAATAAATAACTTTAAAGGTTATGTAGGCTTTGGAAAACCAACTTTTCACTATACTTCTTTGTTGCACCAGTCTAGAAGAGTAAGTTTAATTGAAGAACAATTGAATTGTAATTGGAGAATACATGACATACATATGAGTATTTTATAGGCCAAGAAAAATGTAGATTTTATAATACTAGAACTTCTAAAATCTTTGAACTAAAATGAAGAATCTATGGCTACTTGGAAAGTAGTTTCATTTTTTGAAATCTTTAACATAAATAAAGAATCCACTCTCTATTTGAGATGCAATTTATTATATTTATGTGATATCTAACTAAATATATATAAAATAATTAAAAATATTAATTTAATTAATTTTATAGTCGCCAGCTATATTAAAATTAACTTTTGAATTTTAATCCATGTGCTAAAGAACTTATTCTTCATTTATTTTTTTAAAAGTCAAAAAAGCCAATTTTATTGAGATAATTTATAACCACGGACAAGGTAAAAAGCCACATTACAAAACAAAGTCGATTGTACTTTACAATAATGTGATTAGTTATTTTAATATAATATCTCTACTTTAAATCATGTATTTATATACCATTATATAAAGATTGGTTAAAATTAAAATAATTTATTTGTGAATTAGAACATTATTTAGAAATTTAAAATAAATTAGGAAAATATTTTAAAATATATATATATTAAAACTAGTAATTAGTAAAATAAAATAAATTTTAAAAAAATAACTAGGAAATATTGAAATTAATAAAGTAATAAAATTAAATTAGAAAGAAAGTTAGAAAATTAATTAACTTAAAAATTGATTAGAAAATATTAAATTTTGTAAATTAATTAAACTAAATATTGTAAAATAAATATAAAAACAAAAAAAAAGAAAAAATAACTGTAACACCCCACTTACCACTGAGTTAAATTTGTATTTGAAAAACGACTATTTATTTGGGCTTTAAGACTACCTGAACTCATTTAAATTTATTTAGCAGCTTTACATTATAATTCGTAATTTGAATTCGTAATTTCAATTTTATGCTAACTTCATTATTTTCATTTTATTTTGATTTTTATTTAATTTTATATGTTATAATTATTTTTATTTTATTATTATTTTCATTTATTTTATACATTATTATTATTTTTTTATTAAAAATAATTTTGAGGACAAAATGGAAAAAGGGCAAAAATCCCGCGAGAAAACACCTACGAGAGAGTTTGCCCTCATGGGCACCGCATGTTGTGCGCGAGCATGCACGCGCAGCCCGGCACAAGATGTGAGCATTGTGGGCACTTCCCATCCGAGCAGAGTGCAGGGCTAGTCCTGCGCCCACGTCTTGTCTCGTGTAAGTAGGCTGGTCTGCACACGTCACATCACGCGCAGATAGGGTCAGGCACTGGCCGTTGTCCTCGCAGTAGGCCTGCACGCAGCATGGTAGGTCAGCACTTGTAGGCTAGGTCTTTAGTGCATGATCGACCTTTTGAGGCGCACTACAGCCTTGAGCAGTGTGTCGCCACCTCCTTGGCCGTCGTGCGCCACCTTGGGCAGTGTACTGCCGCTAATGGAGGAACTTTTCCTTTGTTTTTCATTCTTCCGTCGTGTCGCATCAAATCGATCATCTTCCACTCAATTCTCTCTCTCTTCACCAGATTTTGCCAGTCAGTGCAAATTCGATGGTCCCCATTTTCTATAAATAGAGACCTTTATTCCATTTCCTCATCACTTCCATTCCATTCTTCCATTTTCCAGGAGTTTAGATAGAGAGGGAGTGATCTAGAGAGAAAAAAGAAGAATGGTGTAGGAAGACTTCGAGGTTTCGGTAAGGAATTTAGCATTTCTTTAAACATTTTAAGGAGTATTTCTAGAAAAATTTATTATGAAGTCTGTGTTTTATGTTTTGCATGTTCCATACTTAGTAGTTCAAATAAAGTGAATTGTTCTTAATTTCAAGCATGCTATGTGATTTTATTGGCACTTGATAATTTACATGTAAATTAAATAATATAAATCTGATGATATTATCCTGAAAAATATATTAAAAAAAATAGAAAAAGAAAGAAAGAGAAGGGGGATGAGCCTGAATGGTTTGCGAAATAGATATATCTGTATTGACATGCATAATGCATCAAGTGTCTCATTAGCCTTTTTATCTCAAAGGGGTGTATGTTTCCCTCTCCCCCATCTGGTTTGGAAAAATGTGAGAGGACCACTCCCTATAAATGACGTCGTACCCTCTAATGAGAGTGGTGACATGAATATCTGTTAGGGGTCACCTTTGCCTAAATACTACCGTGACTACAGAATATCTGATAGGACCACAGTGGTTAGTACGACCGTGGTCATAGATCGTACGATGGTTTGGCATGCTTGAAATGTGCCTAAGCAAATTGTCATTATCTGTATCTGATATGGTCATTCCACATGGATAGTCAGAAATCCATATTTGCCCTCAGAGATGGAAGTCAGAACGACTTCACGAAGCATGACATGAAATTCTGAGCATTTTATGATTTATTTGATTTTCTTTATTGTCAACTACGATGTTTGATTTTGATTGTTGTGACTATGACATGATGTTTCTTTTAAAAATAAAATTATTTTCATAAAGTAAGATAGGACCCTAACATCACAACCATCTTCATTTCGAAAAACTTCCTAGATTTATTCAGCTAACATGTCCATTACACGTGTATGTAAAAAAGGAACAAAACCTTCTCAACGTGCTTACATATCGAGCACGCGTATCTCATATCATTCATACTATAGTCTAGAGAGTGACAATAGTATACTTACGCATGTATGTAAAAATTTAACTCGTGTATCGGTGTGTGTAACTTAGTGTCAATTCTATCTATTTCCTTTTTCTATTTCCTTATATATCCGATTTCACTGGTGGTAATTCCTATACTGGTTCATGCTTCATAGTATCTGCAAACAAATAGTAATGAGCCTACACATGCCCAATAAGTTAAATTTAAATTTAAAATAGTGTGTTAAAATCAATAAAATTTCTAAGACAGAGTTCTTCCTCTTCCAGGTCTCTCCCACTCCTGTCAGCACATATCTTCATTCTGTTAGTGTTCTAGGTTTTATCAACCTTACTCAAAATCTATATGGAGAATAGCCCTCTACCCTCTTCTTGTCTTATTCTTCTTTTTGCTTGTTTCTACCCCGTCCTCACTTCCCTCTTTAAACAACCTATTTTTCTCTTCATTTCTTGTTCCTATAAACCACGTTCAACATATAACTGTCCTAGAATCTTTTTTTTTTTTTATCTTTTTCTAGAAACCCCTCCCATAAATCAACTATAAAATATCCCCATGTTTGCTACTGTTCCTAGTCCCACCTTTCTCTCTGAATTCACCTTAAACAACATATTTCTTTTCCCACTCTGTAGTCTATGGTTTGCTTAAATTTTGTTCCTTCCTTTTTTTTATGATCCACAATTATCCATTCCCCTCCTACATTATTTCCATATCCAGTTTGCCTTTAACCTGCAGACACCAGCAATAAATAAAGTCATATTTATCATGGAGCAATTCACACTGTTTTATTCTTCTCATACTTATAATTTCTTGGCTCTTCCACCTCTATCCCCTCTATCTCATGTGTATACCATTTTATTTTCAGTGCCAAGCACAATTTTATTTTTTTAGATGACCGTTATCCGGCCACACACACACCCCCGTGGATAATGTAGATTTTATTA
The DNA here is from genome assembly GCF_054855325.1 of Carica papaya. Classification (NCBI taxonomy): domain Eukaryota; kingdom Viridiplantae; phylum Streptophyta; class Magnoliopsida; order Brassicales; family Caricaceae; genus Carica; species Carica papaya. Next base: position 20,580,560 of record NC_142317.1, read on the forward strand.
TACTACAATTTATAAAATCTTTGAACTTAAATAAAGAACCTATGGCTATTTGTAAAGTGGTTTTATTTTTTTAAATCTTGAACTTAAATGAAGAATCCATCACTATTTGAGACACGATTTTATATATTCATATAATTTATAAAAAAAATTAAAAACATTGATTTGATTAATTTTCTGGTCGCCAATTATATTAAAATTAACTTTTGAATTTTAATCCATGCACTACAGAACTTATTCGTCATTTATTTTTTTAAAAGTTAAAAAAAAACAATTCTATTAAAATAATGATGGAAGTTTATCACCACCCATAAGGTAAAAAGTCACATTATAAAAAAATGTCAACTGTACTTTACAATAATATGATTAGTTAATTTAGTACAATATCTCTACTTTAAATAATGTATTTATATACCAATATATAAAGATTGTTTAAAAATTAACCTTATAAACATGATCTAATTATTAATGAAAATTTTGAAATACTCAGAGTATACTGTAATATAAAAACATAAGTCAATAACGATGACAATACAAAATAGATAGAGAGGGTAACTAACTTTTGATGATACTTCTTCTTTGTATGAATCAAGAGGACTAACTAATTATTGAAGAACAATTGCAATGTGAGAGGAGAATAAATGTGTAGTTTTGATTATTTTCTAGAGGCTGTGAAAAACGTAAGTGTGACGTCCCAATGCCTGAGAGTAACAGTGTCAAATCTATCTATTAAATTAATTTTTTTTAAACATACTATTGCGGAACATTCCATCCCTTACTAACATACATTCAATATTCTGAGGCACAACTTAACTATCTAGATATATGCATAGTTTAAGTTAACTAACAAAATACAATTCTTTTGCCACTATTCAAAATATACAAAAGTCATCTTATCCTAATCCTCGTGGAACATATCCAAAAAGGTGTCCAGAGGTAGATCTTCATTATAATATGGGGAATTGGATTAGGCGTGAGTTCTAATAACCTAATGAGACAAATGGTAACAAATTTACACAAAAGATGTTTTGAAAACCAATAAATGCAGCATATGAAACTACTATTTAATTTATACCAATTTCAGTACTTTTACCAATCATTCAATAATCTTAGTTATCACTATCAGATCAATAGTGCGCTCAATATTGTACTCGATTATCCAACACACACACAAATAAGTTTGAACTTATATTTGAAATTTTACTATAAAGGTTTGTTATTTTAATAATTATAATCCTATTACATGCAGACGCCTAAAAAGATACCAAGGAGGCAGTGAAGACACCACTACCTCTAAGAAAGGGTAATTATAGTTATATCAATAAATAGTAAATAGTAAATAGTTTAGTATCCACCTAATTTAAGAGTAGGGTTCCTATCAATAAACAGTAAGCGGTGACAACAATCATAACAGTAATTCCAGTAATACCCCTCCTAAATACCAAATAGACGTATTTACTAAATATTTTAGTTATTAAATTTTTTATTAGTTTTTTAATTCTTTCTTAAATATTCATCTAGACTTCATCTTTTATCCATAATTCCCTTAATTAACATTTTTTAGAGCGTTATTTATTTTATTTCATTTTGATAATTTATTTCTTTTATTTAGTTTAATTATTTTTTATATATATTGTTTTAATTTCATTTTGATAATTTACTTCTTTTATTTACTTTATTCTACTTTTCTTAATTGATTTTGTTAATTATTTTAAAACTGATATAGTTAATTCATTTTCTAGATTTAATTTATTTTAAATTTCTTTTTTTTCTAATTTTGCTCTTTGTAGAAAACTAACCCACAAAGAGATATATACATTTTTTTTTCTTTTTCAAACCCGTACCTTCCCCATTCGCTTATGTTTTTCCATCTTACCATCCTTTAATAAACAGTTTATCAAATATAAGTTTACACAAAAATCCATCCAATTTATAGATTTTAAACCAAATGGACACATGACGCACACACAATCATTCAATCCTACAACAGCAAAAAATATCATATTTGAAAATGAAATTTATTCATAATGTGTCTATAAAACACCATTGTATACATAAAATACATTACTATAGGTCTTACCTTCTTGAAGAATTCGAAAACAACCAACAATATGTATTATCATATTGAAACCTAGCATCATGCAGGTGTTTTCATAATAACTCCTTTATATAATGAGTGATGCACACATCAAAACTATATTTTGAAAACAAAAGGCAAAATAACACTTATATCGAAGTAACTCCTTAACAAATACTTACTTTGTGAATACGAAAAATATAAATTAAACATTTTCCAGAAATATGTAACTTTAATAGTAAAAATACATAAAATACTTTAAAGCTATGTAGGCTAATGAATCCATAATATCCACTTACTTTAGGTTCTTAACAATTGTATTTCAAATCTTTCAATTTTTTTGTGGAGCTGTAATCTTAATTCTGGTTGAGTTCTGGCTTTATTTATGACCTTTTTATCTAAAAAATCTAGCATAGTTTTGGGATGATTTTGGTCTCTTTCTTGACTAAAAAATATCCAACACAATACTCATAAACTAATCCCAAAAATCAAAGAGAAACTGAATTTCAAAACTTAAGAAAATGCTTACTTTTCTAACGGTTTATAATCTCCTTTTGATCGTGAGCCTTCTCCTTTTCTTGTTCCTCTTCCTTTGCTCTCACAAATGTAATAGAGTTTTTCCAAGGTTTTTATCTTAAAACCTCACAATACTCTCACAAAATCACACACCTCGTACTCCTTCTTCCCTCACCTTTATGTTTTGCACTATTTTTCTCTCATCCACAATATCTCTTCTTATATTCTCCCATCTCCTATTTATAGGAGTGGGGAGCCATGTGAGACAGCTTGCCACCATTCCGCCATACCACTTCATCTAAAAGTTGTCACCTTTCATCATATCATTTTATCTAAAAAGTTACAACTTTTCACATGCCGATTTATCTAAGAAGTTATCACTTTTCACATGCCACTTCATTTAAAAGGTTACCACTTTTCACATGCCACTTCATCTAAACGTTTTCACTTTCTGTTATGTCATTTGATCTAAACGTTACCATTTTTTTCATTAGGAAAAATATCCAATTTTTCAAGAAATCGTATATCACAAGTATCTACTAAATCAGATAATTGATATCTTCTAAGAATTTTGATGAAGTTCTCTTATATAATAGTATTATGTCAAAATCAAAAGGAGAATAAATAAGCTTGTAAATAATTAGTACTAAAATGAGGAGAAAATAAAACAAAAAAGATTAATAATAATACTTAATTGTTGGGTTGGGCTAATGGCTTAGAATAGTGAATGACACTGAATAAGGAATTTAATTATAAAATATTTGTGGGTCAAATGAAATTAAGATATTCTTTTAAATTGGTAATAAATAGGGAAAGGAACAACAAAATAAGCTAATTTTGGGAGGTTAAAATTTGAATACAAACCTTGTGAGTTGAAGGTCTAACTATGCAATTAGGTGGGAAGTGCCAATTTAAATGTTTAAAATTTTAAAGAAAGAAAAATGTGTAATACAAATAAATCTAGGAAAAGAAATCATAACGAAAGTGAAATAAATCTTAAATAATATAGTTTTAATAATAAACTTCTAATCTATCTCATTTTCTCGTGCAGTTCCCTCAAGGAGTCTCCATGTTGTGCAAGGTGCCATCTATCATGCGGATGTGCAGCAATGTGTGGTTCAAAAATGTACCAGTGATGTTAGGTGAACCTAAGGTATTGGTTCGTGTCACAATTTGCTAATGTTATCTCCTCTTGGTAGTTGTTAATCCTAGGCTTAGTCATCACTAGAATCACCGTTTTCATTACCCAATTCGATGGTGATGAGATGGACCTACATATCGCCTTCCCTTAGGCACTTTTTGATCTTCAATCTTTGGGTGACATGGGCCTCCTGGAATTGAAAGACGGCCTCCTCTGCTTTACCCCACCTGGACCTCTTATGCCATGTGACAAAAGAATCTATAGCAGGCAGCACGAGCACCAAGTGCAAGCTGCCCTAGCTCCTCCACCGCCCAACTTGGACAGTAGGAGATGAGGTTTGGGGTATGGAAATTTAATTTGGTTAGCTTGTAAAAGTGGAAGGTGGTGTAAAATTCCCTAACTAGTTCAACGTAGGCAACGACATCCACCACAAAGAAGTTGGCCCAGCTGATGGCGTACACTAGATTCAAAACACCCATTTTGATGCTAAGGGACTCAAGAGTGGGGTCCTGTATGGATTTGCTAAGAACAATGGGTAGTTTCAAGACTTCCTCATACCGTTGTTTCCCATATCATCTTCGAATGTGAGATGTCATCAGAAGTATATTTTCATAGGTTGGTGGATGGGTTGGCCTCAACAAACTCAAGATCTCTTCGGTGCTCGCTCTGGTGTGCTTTGTTCTACAATGGGTTCACTGGGAGTAGTTAGAGGGGGGTCTCAATTTTCAATCGTTTAACTTATTTTGACATCAGGAGTGGTTATGTGGGTTGGTGGTGAGTTAGAGATGTTAATTATGGGGCTTCAAGGAGTAGGTTTATCACTTATAAAGCTGCTTGTGTCTATTAGTGAAGTAGGTACGACTTGTGGGGCTGGTTGGGAGGTTCCTTTGGTGCAAAGGTGTGCGAATGGTCAGAGGCCACTAGTTTTTTAAGTGAATCTCTTGCATCTCATTGTCGGTGGTTGCTGAAGGTGGAGTTATGTGAGATTTATGGATGAAGTGTAATACTCTAAATAAATTTTTAATGTAATTTAAGATTTATTTATAAAGATAATTTCTTAATTTTTTAATTTTTAATTTTAATTTAGAGTAAAAAAGGAAGTAAAATTGATGGAGGATTAAATTAAAAATAATTTTGGGGAAAAGTGGTGAAAATTTGGGTTCTGGGAGTATTTTTGAAAGAAAAATCAAAAAATGGGGGTCAAAATACAATTCAGAGAAGTTTTACCACGTAGGATGTCCTGTTAGTAGCCCTGACGAATCAGAACGACTGCGTGGCAGAGGATACTGACGCGGTGCCATGCAAGAGGCCACACGGGCGATCCACGTGCCCATGATCGAATGACTCAAATTCGTTCCCGCGTGCATGAATGGCCTGGATGAGTTCCCTCCCCAAATGCGATCGAACAACCCAGATTAGATCGCGATGAATGGCCCAGATTGGATCGCGATGAATAGCCCAGATTAACTCTCTATTTAATCGCGATCGGACGGTCTAGATCAAATGCAATGGATGGCCCATATCGAAAGTGGATGGATATAAATAACTCCCATCCACACCAAACCTTAACCCCAGCAACAAGACTCCCTCGCCGGAGAAGAAGACCCAGCCGCCGGAAAGGAGATCGCCGCCACCCGCCGCTGCGCTGGAGCCCTTTCTGACTGCTAAAAGAGGTAAAAAAATTCCCCTTTGCTCAAAATTCAATTTTAAAAACACCCATGATAAATCGAAACAAAAGAACTGGTCAATTGGCTGAAAAACGTGGGTAAAACCCAGCGGCGCTGTAGTGGAGAATTCAACAAAACACCTCTGATGAGGCCCTTTTCTGTTCCCATTTTGTGTAATTTTTCTACCATTGTGATCAGTGTTTCCTTCTCCACAGGTTGATCGGAGCAAAACACCCAACCGCAATGTGAGCCGGAGGAGCCGTCGCACCGGAGAGCCCCGACGCTAGTTAGTTTTAGTTTTTTGCATTTTTTTGGGTCAACCGAGGCCCCTTAACATTTTTTCTCGTAGGGATTGATGCGGAATTGGATGAATTTGGCTGAAAACAACTGACCTGAGGTAAACCACCACCGCGGGCGGCGACGCCATCGCCAGAGCACGCCGGAGCCGCCGTGCCAGAATTATGAAATTTGCCAAAATGGGCCCTGAGATTGATTTAGAGTTTGTTTGGGATATTTGTAGGTACTTATAGCACGTTTTGATTCCAAAAGAAAAATTCAAGGAAACTGGGGACCGTCAGCAGGCTCTTTCAACAGTTTAGCCTTTCAGGTATTAAATTGAGTTAGAATCCCTCACCCTATCCTTTGTTATGGAATTAAAGTTTAATTTTAAATAATATGGTATTTCGTGAAACTTAGAAAATATCTATAATTAATTACGGGTTACTAATGGAGCCAAAGTCAAAAACTATTCTCTGTTGATTTCTTTCGATTTATTTTATAGTTTGAATGCATAATAATATATGATTTATCGATTTTATGGTTTGAATGCATGTACTGCTGCCTTACGTGACTACTGTTAAATTGAAAAACTAAGATATGATTGCATTCCCTGATGCATGTTGTTTGTTTATGTGATTACGGTTGATTTAGAAAATGGAGACTAAAGGAAAACGAAAAAATTATGTGATAAGTGAATGGATGAAATGGTAGCCTTACTAGATATCCTAGGAGATGGTGGACGGACCGGGTACAATAGGGAACCCTACCGTGAATATGTCTCATACCGGACGGAGTATCGAGAATTGGTAATTTGTCGCTCATACCGGACGGGGTATGGGGATAGCTCATTTCACCCTGATACCGAATGGGGTATGAAATCATGATAAGTGCTATGTTATTGTCTCTATAGGTTGCTTTTAGAAATCTCACTACGGTAAGTGGATGGTAAATGGTTTTATTATTAATAAAAGTATTTGTTTAATTAAGTGCTCCATTAGTTGTTTTGATTTTCTATCAACCTTCATTTCTGTGTCGGTGATATAGTGTGATATTCTTACTGGGCTAGTATAGCTCATCCCTTATTTAACAATTTCATATCAAGAGGACCAGGATCCAGAGCCTGATCCGCAAGAGGGTTGTGAGCAAAATGCTAATTTTCTTTATTTTCCATTCATTTCCTTAGTTCTTGGTATTTATTTCAAAATGGTGAATTCCGAAACACTAATTGGTACTTTAAGTTATTGTGTAAGGAATGTAAACCTTGAGCATTTATTTCGCTTCTGCACTTTAATTATCATTTATTTCCTTTGAATATTTCAGGGGTTGTTATAGTTTGTATCAAAGCCATGTTCTTCGGACCCATTCCTTACGCAAAAACCTTAGGAAACACGAAAAATAATGAATTGTGACTCAAACTTTCCTAGTGAAATATAGGTACAGATAGATTAGGAGAGGAAGACCCTCACTAAAGCGAGCAACCCCGGAGGGTTCGCTTAGAGAGGATGTTGACTGGTTATTTGAGATGGTTGAAAGACTTATTGCAGCCCAGCAAGCCCGGGAGGTAAGAAGGGAGCTACCTACCCTCCCACGTTGCCACAGGTTGAGCCACCTGTTTAGTGGGAGGATCCCGAACCACCCTGATATGACACTGTTCCTCCACAGTACCACCCGGTACCACCACAGTATGATCCGATGCCCCAGCCATTGCGTCACCCAGCACCACCACAGTACAATCTGGTACCTCCATTGTATCATTGAGTACCATTATAGGGCCATCTAGACCATCCTCAACCCAGCCCAGTCCCTCATCCACGAGACCCAGCTCCTCTCATGATGGACCCAGGCTACATAGAAAGGTATAAAAGACAAAATTCTTCTACTTTTGTAGTGGGATCCTCCTTTGAAGAGGCCGAGTTCTGGTTATCTGAGATAGAGAAGGCCTTCAAGACACTCGTGGTGATCCCCGAATAGAAGGTCATCCTTGCTACCTACATGCTAATGGGAGAAGCAGACCGCTGGTGGCAACTCAAACAGGCCACCCTGCCCTTCTCAATCACTTGAGAACAGTTCCTGACAGTCTTTCATGCAGAGTACCTCCTAGAGCATCTCCAACATCTGAGGGAGATAGATTTTGCACACTTGGTCTCGGGGGACATGACTGTATCAGAATATACTCGCAAGTTCCTGGAGTTGGGTCGATATTCTCCTGAGAGCATGATGGACAAAGGCAGGAAGGCTAAAAGGTTCGAGTGGGGTCTCCATCCTAAGATCAGACAGTAGCTGTTTGTGCTCGAGTTTAATACTTATTCGACTGTTTTAGCGAAGGCACAATTAACGGAGAGGAGCCTTCGCGCCTTCCCTCAAGCAGCAGGCAACCTCAGGCCCTTAGCTCCACACTACAAACTAGCACTTACTGCATCTGTTCAATAGAACAAGATACCCAGGCCGATGACTCAGGCTCCTCCTCAGGTTCCACCAGCAGGGCGTGGCAAGATCTGTCAGCATTGTGGCAAGCATCATGGGGACCGACCCTGCTATCACCTTAACAACACCTGTTGCATATGTGGTAGCGCCTAACATTATGCAAGGGAGTGGTACAGGGTATGTACACTATAAGTAACCATTTTGCTCATGTCTTGATTGATACTGGTGCATCGCATTCATTTGTTTCACATGTTTTTACATCAAAATTAGATGTATCACATGAAAACTTGATTCTGTGTTGTTTGTGTCTACTCTTGGGAGTAGGACACTACTGGGGGAGGTTGTATACAGGGCTTGTGTCATAGATATAGTAGATAGCAAATTAAGCACAGACCTAATAGAAATTGATACGGGGGACTTTGATGTAATTTTAAGAATGAACTGGCTAGCAGCGTATCACGCCACTGTAGATTGTTTTAGCAAGAAGGTTGTATTTAACCCTCCTAATGAGGTATCATTTATAAATTAATGAAATCGTTTAACATTTGTTTCCCGCATGACAAATTTTCTTATTATTAATTACTTTAACCCAGTTATTTTCTCTAACTAAGCAAACCCAAGAAAGAAATTTGTATTCAAGAGATTTTGGTAGTCCGAGACTTTCCATATGTGTTTTCGGATGAACTACCCGAACTACCAGTGGACCGGAAAGTCAAATTCATCATAGACCTTCAGCCAGACACCCAGCCTATTTCGGTGGCTCTTTACTGCATTGGCCGCGTTGATATGGTGGAATTGAGGAAACAGATCACAAAATTGTAGGACAGTAGATTCATTCGACATAGCGTATCCCCGTGGGGTGCCAGAGTCACATTTGCAAGAAAGAGAGATGGGACGTTGAGGTTATGTATTGATTACAGAGGTCTGAGCAGGGTCACAATCAATAACAAGTATCCCCTCCCAGGGATCGATGATCTCTTTGATCAGTTGCAGGGTGCCCAGGTCTTCTCCAAGATAGACTTGCGTTCAGGTTACCATCAGGTAAAAATCAAGGTAGAAGACATTCCCAAAACAGCCTTTTGAATCAAGTAGCACACTATGAGTTCCTAATCATGCCATTTGAACTAACCAATGCCTCAACCATCTTTATGGACTTGATGAACAAATTTTTTAGACAATTTCAAGATCAGTTTGTCATTGTGTTCATCGATGATATCTTGGTCTATTCAAAGAGTAGAGAGGAACACAATCACCATCTAACTCAGGTTTTGCAGGTTCTCAGGGAGAAGAAGATGTATGCAAAATTAAGTAAGTGTGGGTTCTAGCTTGAGTAGACTACCTTCCTAGGACACATCATATCAAAGGATGGAGTGTCAGTGAACCTTGAAAAAGTTGAAGCAGTGCTCGGATGGGAAAACTTGACCTCGGTTAAGGAGATCTGTAGCTTTTTGGGGATGGTAGGTTATTACCGTAAGTTTGTGGAAAGGTTTTCTAGTCTACCTACTCCTCTGACTTGGCTCACAAAAAAGAATGTCAAGTTTGAGTGGGAGGAGGACTATGAAAGAAGTTTTTCAAAACTAAAGAAGTGGTTGACTACTGCACCTGTGTTGGCCTTGCCGAGCTGATCGGGTGGATATACAATTTAGAGTGATGCCTCTTACTTAGGTTTGGGTTATGTTTTGATGCAGCATGGGAAGGTCATAGTCTATGGGTCCAAATAATTGAAGAGTCATAAGAAAACTATCCCATCCATGACTTAGACTTGCCATAATCATCCACGCCTTGAAGACTTGGCGCAATTATTTGTATAGGGAGACCTTTCAGATCCATACCAATCACAAGAGTTTGAAACACATATTCACTCAAAAGGATCTCAACATGTGTCAGAGAAGGTGGATAGAACTTCTCAAGGACTATGATTGCGACATCTTATATCACCCGGGTAAGGGCAACGTGGTAGCCGATGCACTCAGTAGAAAAAGTGCAGGTACATTAGCCCATTTGATAGTTTTGGAATGCAGGCAGATAGGGGCTGCACAACAGGTATGACTTTAGGACTTGAAGAGAGTCTCCTGTTTGGGCCACCTGACTGTTCAGCCTGAGTTAATCTAGAGAATAAGGGAAGCTCAGCCTGCCAATCCCACCCTAGCAGCCCTCAAGAAAGATGCAGAAGAGAGAGTTAACTCATAATTCTGAGTCTCTGCCGATGGGTTGTTCAGATTCCAGGAGAGAGTGTGTATTCCAGGTGACAGTGAGTTAAAAAGGGACATTATGACAAAGGCCCATAGCTCAAAGTTTGCCATGCATCCCGGAAGCACTAAGATGTACCAAAGTATACAACCTCGATTTTGGTGAAAATGAGATGGAAAGAGATATAGTTGACTTTGTTTCTAAGTGTGTGGTATATCAGCAGGTCAAGGCAGTGCACCAATGTGCAGGTGGGCTACTTTAGCCATTACCAATTTTGGAGTGGAACTGGGAACATATCACCATGGACTTCGTGACAGGATTACCTAAGGCAGGCTCAAGACATGATGCCATCTAGGTAATTGTTGACCGAGTTACTAAGTCCTCCCACTTCTTGGCCATCAGGATGACCAATCCCTTGGACAAGTTGGCAAGAATATATATATGGAAAATAGTCAGATTACATAGAGTGCCAGTTACAGTAGTGTCCGACAAGGACTCTGAGTTCACTTCTCGGTTTTGGTCTAGCCTTCAGCTAGCCATGGGGACGAAACTATCCCTTAGTACTATATTCCACCCTCAGATCGATGGGTAGTCAGAAAGGACAATCCACACACTTGAGGATATGCTTCAAGCTTATGTTCTTAACTTCAGGGGCCATTGGGATGACCATCTACCCCTGATAGAATTCACCTACAACAACGGCTACCAAGTAAGTATTGGCATGGCTCTGTATGAGGCATTGTATGGCTGCCCATGCAGATCGTCGATATGTTGAAGAAGTGGGTGATAGAAAACTGTTCGGCTCAGATCTCATAGAGGAGACTAAAGCTAAAATAGCAAGGATTAGGAAGAACATTTAGATGGCTCAGACTAGGTAGAAAAGTTATGCGGACACCCGGAGGAGAGACTTGTAATTTGAGAAAGGCGATCGAGTGTTCCTTAAAGTTACTCCTTTCAAGGGAATCAGTAGGTTTGGCAAGAGGGAGAAACTGAATCCCCAATTTATTAGACCATTTGAAATCTTAGACAGAATTAGTACTGTCGCCTACAGATTGGCACTTCCTCCAGAACATTCCAGGGTTCATAATGTGTTTCATGTGTCCATGCTACGCAAGTACAACCCAGACTCCTCTCATGTCTTGGCCCATGAGCCTCTTTCACTCCAGAAGGATCTATCCTACGAAGAAGTACTAGTCGGCATTGTGGGCCGAAAGAGCATATTACTCTACAACTAGGAAATTCCCTTTGTTAAGATCCTATGGCAGAATCACACACCGAGGGAGGCCACATGGGAGCTAGAATCAGACTTCAAAGCCAAGTATCCCCAACTATTTGATTGAGAGTGAGAGAGACAAATTTGAGGGACAAAATTTCTTTTAAGAGGGGGCGAGTTGTAATACTCTAAATAAATTTTTAATGTAATTTAAGATTTATTTATAAATATAATTTCCTAATTTTATAATTTTTAATTTTAATTTAGAGTAAAAAGGGTAGTAAAATTGATGGAGGATTAAATTGAAAACAATTTTGGGGAAAAGAGGTGAAAATTTTGGTTATGGGGGTATTTTTAAAAGAAAAATAAAAAACTGGGGGTCAAAATACAATTTAGAGAAGTTTTACCAGGTAGGATGCCCGATCAGCTGCCCCGGCGAACTAGAACGTGCTGCGTGGCAGCAGATGCTGACGTGGTGCCACGCGGGAGGCCATGCGGGTGATCCGCGTGCTCGCGATCGCACAGCTAAGATCTGTTCCCGCACACACGAATGGTCTGGATGTGTTCCTTTCCTGAACGAGATCGGACGGTCAGATTTGAACGCGATCGAACGACCCATATTAGATCGTGATGAACGGTCCAGATTGGATCGCAATGACGACCCAATTCACTCCCTATTTAATCACGATCAGACAGTTCAGATAAAATGCGATGGACAGTCCAGATCAAAAGTGGATGGATACAAATAACCCCTATCAATACCAAACCCTAACCCTAGCTTCCAGACCCCCTTGCCGGAGAAGAAGACCCAGCCACTGGGAAAGAGACCGCCACCACCCGCCGCCGTGCCGGAGCCCTTTCCAACTACCAAAAGAGGTAAAACTTTTCCCCTTTACTCAGAATTCAATTTTAAACACACCCATGGCAAAATCAGAGTAAAAGGACTGGCTGATTAGCTGGAAAATACGGGCAAAGCCCAACGGTGCTGTCGTAGGGAATTCCACAAAATGCCTCCGATGAGGCCCTTCTCAGTTCCCATTATGCATAATTTTTCCATTGTTGTGATCATCGTTTCCTTCTCTACAGGTTGACTAGAACAAAACACCCAACCGCAACGTGAGCCGGAGGAGCTGCTGCACCAGAGAGCTCCGCCGCTGATGAGTTTCGATTTTTTGTATTTTTTTGGCCAACTGAGGCCCATTAATATGTTTTCTCATAGGGAATAATACGAAATCGGTCGAATTTGGTCGAAAACGGTCAAAAACAACTTATTTGAGGGGGACTGCCGCCGTGGGCGGTAGTGCCGTCGCCAGAGCAAAGCGGAGCTGCCGTGTCGAAATTTCAAAATTTGCCAAAATGGGCCCTTAGGCTGATTTAGGGTTTGTTTATGACATTTGTAGGAACTTATAGCACGTTTTGATTCCCAAAGAAAAATTCAGGAAACCTAGGGACCACCAGCAAGCATAGTCAATAGTTTAGCCTTTCGGGTATCAAATTGAGTAAGAATCCCTCACGCTATCCTTTCTTATGGAATTGAAGTTTAATTTTAAATAATATAGTATTTTGTGAAACTTAAAAAATATCTATAATTAATTACGGGTTACTAATGGAGCCAGAACCAGAAACTATTCTCTGTTGATTTCTGTCGATTTATTTTACAGTTTGAATGCATAATAATATCTTATTTATCAATTTTATAGTTTGAATGCATGTATTGCTACCTTACATGACTACTGTTAAATTGAAAAACTGAGATATGATTGCGTTCCGTGATGCATGTTTGTTTGTTTATGTGATTACGGTTCATTTGGAAAATGGAGACTAAAGAAAAACGGAAAAATTTTGTGATTAAGTGAATGGATGAAACTACAGCCTTACTGGATATCCTAGGAGATGGTGGACGGACCAGATACAATAGAGAACCCTACCGTGAACGTTGTCTCATACCAAACGGGGTATAGAGACTTGATAATTTGGTGCTCATACTGGATGGGGTATGGGGACGGCCCATTTCACCCTCATACGAGACAAGGTATTAAGGTTTAGTGGTTTGGCGCTCATACCGGACGAGGTATGGGGACAGCCCTTAAATTGGGAATGTTGAAGGGAAGGGTTCACGCGTAGCGGGGACATCCCTATGAACCCCCATGGATACTAGTTGGTCGATAAAAAGAAAGGTTGTTGTTTGATTTATTGAATATGGATTTATAATGTGTGCTGTTACCAATTGCATATGAAATCATGATAAGTGCTATGTTATTGTCTCTATAGGTTGCTTTTATAAATCTCGTTGCGGTAAGTGAATGGTAAATGATTTTATTATTAATAAATGTATTTGTTTAATTAAGTGCTCCATTAGTTGTTTTGATTTTCTACCAACCTTCATTTCTGTGTCTGTGATATAGTGTGATATTCTTACTGGGCTAGTGTAGCTCATCTCTTATTTAACCATTTTAGATCAAGAGGACCAGGATCCAGAGCCCGATCCGCAAGAGGGTTGCTAGTAGAATACTAGTATTCTTTATTTTCCGTTCATTTCCTTAGTTCTTTATATTTATTTCAAAAGGGTGAATTCTGGAACACTAATTGGTACTTTAAGTTATTGTATAAGGAACGTAAACCTTGAACATTTATTCCGCTTTCGTAGTTTAATTATCATTTATTTTTTTTAAATATTTTCGAGGTCATTACATGAAGAGTTGGAAGGGGAAGATTGGAGGTTGAGAGGGCAAGAGATATGAGAGGTTAGAGTTTGATATCGGGGGTGGGTGTTTGAAATTCAAAGTGGCGATAGCTTAGGGAAAGGGAAGTTTGAGTTTTACTAATGGTTTTTTTTATTTTCTTTAAGTAAGGCTTGTGTATCTTTCACTGGTTGAGTGTAAGTCTAGGGCAAGGATTAGGGATGGTTTAGTCTATGACATCTCAAATGCTATTCAAGGCATGAGGGTGTCAAATACAGAAACATATTACGAGTGCATAATAAAGATTATATGTAGCGGTGCAAATTATTACAAATCTCTTACAAAATATGAGTTCTAATTACACACATATATATATATAACTAAGGTCAGATGTTGAAACAAAATATAAAATATCAAAACACAAAAAGGGCCACTTCTATCATTATGCTATTGAACTCATCAGAGTGCGGGAACAATCATGCACTCAAGGTTTATTGATCGATGAGATCCTCAAAGACTTCAAGGGGTAGGTTAGTGGACAGTTCCTCACTATTTTCCTCATCTGGGGGGCATGGAAAGAGTGAGTTTCATATGCTCAGTAAGAAAAATAATATTCAAATAATGTCATAAGATTAAAAAGGTGAATAATTATATCATAAATACTTACCATTAGGTCATCTCAGAGTCCTATCCTGCATTATGAAAATAATTTATTTATTAAGACAATGTTATAGTCACTATAATAAAAATCAAACATCATACTTGACAATAGAAAAAATTAAATAAATCATGAAATGCTCAGATTTTCATGTCATCCTTTACAAAGTCGTTCCGACTTCCATCTTTGAGGGCAGATATGGATTTTTGACTACTCATGCGGAATAACTAGATCAGATATAGATAACGTCAATTTACTCAGGCACATTTTAGGCTTGATAAACCATGGTACGACTATGATCACAACCGTATTGACCATAGTGGTCCTATTAGATATTCTATAGCCATGACAATACTTAGCCAAAGGTGACCCTTGATAGATATTCGTATCACCGCTCTCGTTAAAAGGTATGCCGTCATCCATAGGGAGCAGTCTTCTCACGTTCTTTCAAACCATATGGGGGAGGGGAAAACAGATACCTCTCAGAGATAAAAAGCCTAATGAGACACTTGATGAATTTTGCATGTCAATACGGATACATACACACTTTAGACCATTCAGGCTTCATTCCACTTTTTTTTTTCTAAATAACATCATCGATTTCATTTTATTTTATTTACATGCAAATCATCAAATGCCTATAAATCATATAGCGTGCTTGAAATCAAGACCAATTCACTTTATTAGAACGACTAAACATAGAACATGCAAACTACACAAAATCCCAGATTTATTTTTTTAATTTTTCTACAAATACACCTTAAGACAATTAAAGAAATAGTCAATTCCTGACCAGAACCTTGAAGTTTTTCTACACCGTTCTTCTTCTTCTCCTCTTCTTATCTCTTTAGTACACTCACTCTCTCTAAACCTTTTGAAGGTGTAAGAATGAAATGGAAGTGAAGAGAAAATGAGAGGAAGGGTACTTATTTATAGAAAATAGGGACCATCGGATTTGCACCAAGTGGCAAAATCTGATAAAAAGAGAGAGTTTTGAATGACAAATGATGATTTGATGTGGCACAAAAAATGGAGGAAATTTTTTTCCTCTACTGGCAGCGACACACCCCAAACGGAAGAACACCACCCAAGGAGGGTAATGGCACACTACCCGAGGTAGTAGTGTGCCTCACCCGATAAACATGCATTGTAGGCCTAGCCTGTAGGCGTTGGACTACCCTACCATGCGTAGGAGCAAGCCTGCGTATGCGGAGATCACATAGCGCACTGGGGCACCACACGCAAGCCTATTGTGCTCAAGCCCCAAGTGCAGAGGCCTATCTGCGCAGGCTTGCTGTGTGGATGGCATTCGCACAGTGTAAAATGCCTGACCGTATCCGTGTGCAATGTGACGCGCGTGGATGGGCCTGCTTGTGCATGACAAGGCGTGCATGCAGGACTTACCCCATGCCTCACACAGATGGGATGTGCGCACTATATGTACGTACTGCGCCTAGTCGCATGCGCAAAGCAAGCGGTGCCCACGCTAGCATCCCTATCCCGTGGGTGTTTTCCTGCAGGATTTTCTCTCCTTTTTTCATTTTTCCCTAAAAATTAATTATTTTAAAAAATAACATTAATAATAATAAATCAAAATAAATAAAATAATGATAAAAATTAAAATTAAATAAAATCAAATAACGAAAGTTGCATAAGATTAAAATTACAAATTACGATATAAGACTTCAAAATAAAATTAAATTATTTTCATAAGTGTCCGTCATTTAACCCATGTATTTTCTGTTTGTAAATGATGGAATTATCTAAACAATTCCAGATTTAGAGGGGAATATAGACTCGAGGCAATAAGGATTCTGACACTTTTTCTGATTAAACTATACGTAAGGGATTGGGTTAGTCTCATTCAGACACTCCCTTGTTTTTATAAAACTTTGTTTTCCATTATAATTCATACAGACCTTACAAATTATTAAGTTTTCGAACGTGATTTTCAAGGACTCATCATGTGTGTGTATGCAATTACATATGATTAGAGATCTATATGGTGTTGTGTATGATTTACGTTTATGTGTGCATATTGTCACTAGTGTATATATGCATACTTTGTGCAATCCAGTTACTGAGTTGTATGTGTGCATGAATCATATATATATATATATATATATATATTTAATTGTACGTTGTATGATGTTTTTATGTACACTGTTAATGAATATGAGTTAATAACTTGTAAGTGTGTGCTATGGAATACATATATGCCTTGTGTAAATATGCAAGTATACCCATGTTGTATGTGTTTTGTGTATATATATATTTATTTAAGTCGATGACTATGCATGTAAGATGTATATATTATGGTTATTATGTAGGCATGTTTATGTATACTACATATGATGTATATGTAGGTGCATACAGGAGTAGGTCATCTAATGATGGATTTGATTAGTAAAAGAATAACATAAAGATATTTAAAAGATGAGAAAATTTGTTTAACCAATATTAACAAGGGGAGGGTGTGTGTATAGCCATTTTGGCAAGTGAAGTGTGGTGAACCCTACCCATTGATATGGCCTCAATTAGACGTGACTAGGAAGTCCCATACATAACCGTTCCGTGTTTATATATGAAAAGTGATTAGTGATACCCAATGCATAACCGTTCCGTATTCGGGTGCATTGGGAAAGTGAAAAGTGAAAGTAAAAGTTAAAAGTAAAAAGAGATATTTGATGTATCCACATGGTATAGGGGATCCTTAGTGCCCTCGTTGATGCCAATGAAAATAACATCGCGCAATGAAACTCCTAAAAGACAAGAAAAAAAAATTATAAACCTTGATAAAAAATGTAACGAAGTTTAAAAGTGCAATTGAAAAGTGCTAAGCAAACAATGTAAAGTGAAAGCAATATTGACATATGCAGTGATAGTAATTCAGTGACAAGTGCAAGTGATTATCAGAAATGGTAAGTGCAAGTATTATGAAACCAATGAATAATATTATTTGTTTATGTAAATGTGATGTTAGAGTATTTGTGATGTCTATGAAATCATATGTAAACGAATGAATTATTGAAATGTGTGAAATTATGGTTATTGTATTGATTGGGAATTTGTTTTAAAGAAGATATGCATTTGTTTTGTGAATCTTGCGAGATTGAGTGTGTGCATGTCTTTATTTTGGGCACCGATCCTCTTCTTTACTGAGTCCATGAAGCTCACCCCAATTCACACCCCCTAGTGTAGATTAGTCCAGATCAAGAGCAAGTTCAAGGTAGCAAAAAGTCTTTGAAGAACCTTTTGTGATCTTGAGAGTTTATCTTGTAAACTCGATTTAATTATATTAAAGTGATGTAATGTAAAGAATTTTGTAAGTCTAACGACTTTTAATTCCCTATAGGGGATTATTGAATCTTAAGTTTTCGCTTATTGCTGCATAAAATTACCAGCTAAAGAACTTATTCTTCATTTATTTTTTTAAAAGTAAAAAAGCCAATTTTATTGAGATAATGTATAACCACGGACAAGGTAAAAAGCCACATTACAAAACAAAGTCGATTGTACTTTATAATAATCTGATTAATTATTTTAATATAATATCTCTACTTTAAATCATGTATTTATATACCATTATATAAAGATTGGTTAAAATTAAAATAATTTATTTGCAAATTAGAACATTACTTAGAAATTTAAAATAAATTAGGAAAATATTTTAAAATATATATTAAAACTAGTAATTAGTAAAATAAATTAAATTTAAAAAAAAATAACTAGGAAATATTGGAATTAATAAAATAATAAAATTAAATTAGAAAGAAAGTTAGAAAATTAATTAACTTAAAAATAAATTAGAAAATATTAAATTTTGTAAATTAATTAAACTAAATATTGTAAAATAAATATAAGAACAAAAAAAAAGAAAAAAATAACTGTAACACCCAACTTACCACTGAGCTAAATTTGTATTTGAAAAACCACTATTTATTTGGGTCTTAAAACCACCTGAACTCATTTAAATTTATTTAGAAACTTTACATCATAATTCGTAATTTGAATTTGTAATTTCAATTTTATGCTAACTCCATTATTTTCTTTTTATTTTGATTTTTATTTAATTTTATATGTTATAATTATTTTTATTTTATTATTAGTTTGATTTATTTTATACATTATTACTATTTTTTTATTAAAAATAATTTTGAGGAGAAATGGAAAAAGGGGCAAAAATCCCCCGAAAAAACACCTGCGAGAGAGGTTTGCCCTCGTGGGCACCGTACACTGTGCCCGAGCATGCACGCGCAGCTAGGCACAAGATGTGCACATTGTGGGCACATCCCATCCGAGCAAAGTGCAGGGCTAGTCCTGCGCCCACGTCTTGTCTCACGCAAGTTGGCTAGTCTGCACACGTCACATCACACGCAGATAGGTTCAGGCACTGGGCGTTGTCCTCACAGTAGGCCTGCGCGCAGCAGGGTAGGTTGGCACTTGTAGGCTAGGCCTTTAGCGCATGATCGGCCTTTTGAGGTGCACTACAGCCTTGAGCAGTGTGTCGCCACCTCCTTGGGCGTCGTGCGCCGCCTTGGGCAATGTGTTACTGCTAATGGAGGAACTTTTCCTTCATTTTTCATTCTGCCATTGTGTCGCATCAAATTGATCATCTTCCACTCAATTCTCTCTCTCTTCACCAGATTTTGCCAGTCAGTGCAAATTCGATGGTCCCCATTTTCTATAAATAGAGACCTTTCTTCCATTTCCTCATCACTTCCATTCCATTCTTCAATTTTCCAAGAGTTTAGAGAGAGAGGGAGTGATCTAGAGAGAGAAAGAGAAAAAGGAAGAATGGTGTATGAAGACTTCGAGTTTCGGTAAGGAATTTAGTATTTCTTTAAATATCTTAAGGAGTATTTCTAGAAAAATTTATTATGAAGTTTGTGTTTTATGTTTTGCATGTTTCATACTTAGTAGTTCAAATAAATTGAATTGTCCTTAATTTCAAGCATGCTATGTGATTTTATTGGCACTTGATAATTTACATGTAAATTAAATAATATAAATCTAATGATATTTTCCTGAAAAATATAAAAAAAATGAGAAAAAGAAAGAAAGAGAAGGAGGATGAGCCTGAATGGTTCGAGAAATAGATATATCTGTATTGATATGCATAATGCATCAAGTGTCTCATTAGCCTTTTTATCTCAAAGGGGTGTATGTTTCCCTCTCCCCCATCTGGTTTGAAAAGATGTGAGAGGACCACTCCCTGTGGATGACATCGTACCCTTTGATGAGAGCGGTGACACGAATATCTGTTAGGGGTCACCTTTGCCTAAGTACTACCGTGACTACAGAATATCTGATAGGACCACAGTGGTTAGTATGACCGTGGTCATAGATCGTACCATGGTTTGGCATGCTTGAACTGTGCCTAAGCAAGTTGCCATTATCTGTATCTGATATGGTCATTCCACATGGGTAGTCAGAAATCCATATTTGCCCTCAAAGATGGAAGTCAGAACGACTTCACAAAGCATGACATGAAAATCTAAACATTTTATGATTTATTTGATTTTCTTTATTGTCAAGTACGATGTTTGATTTTGATTGTTGTGACTATGACATGATGGTTCTTTTATAAATAAAATTATTTTCATAAAGTAAGATAGGACCCTGACATGACCTAATGGTAAGTATTTATAATATAATTATTCACCTTTAAAATCTTATGATGTTATTTAAATACTATTTTTCTTACTGAGTATATGGAACTCACCATTTTCATGCACCCCCCCAGATAAGGAAGATAGTGAGGAACTGACCGCTGACCTACACTTTAAAGTCTATGAGGATCTCGTGGATCCACAACCCTTAAGTACATGACTTATCCCGCACTCTAATGAGTCCAATTTTATATTCTTAGTATTTTGATATTGTGTATTTAGCCACTTCTGGCATCAGTTATGTATTTTTGTAATTAGAACTCATATATTTTGGAAGAGATTTATAATAATTTACTGCACTGCATAAAATTTTATCATATACTCATAATCTGTTTCTATATCTGGCACCCTTATGCCTTAGTTTGCACTGGAGATGTCACAATAACAAATTAGAATTAAAAATTCATCATAATGGAAAGGACCAATCAAATAAGAGAGGGTACATGTGAGATTGAAACATGGGAAAAAAATTAGGAAATGGGATATGGGTGGCCACATGGATGGGAAAATTCCTTACCACTCTTAGATTGCCACATCATCTAATTAAACCATCTCATCATCCTTATCCCTTCCCCAAAAAATGCAGATGGTTTGGATTTTATTTTTCCTAGGCCTGGGAGTTACAATCTTCCCTCTCTAAAATAAATTTGGTCCTCCAAATTTGCAATGACCAGGTGGTTTGAAAACATCCTAACTTGTTTCCAAGTTCCTCTTCAACCTAATGGTTTCGTTATAATGTTGTTATTGGTGGGATTTCTTTAGTTAGTAGTCACTTTTTTTTCTAATTCCCATTAGTAAAGTTTAGTTGCTAAGAGTGTGTCTCATAAATTCAAATATTTTTTTTACTCATGGTTTGTTGGTTTTTAATTTTTTTTGGGATATTTATTCTAGCTAAGAAGAATGTCATCTCGAGCAACAGTGATTCTCGAAGTTCATTAATTAGTCTCAATTTTACGTGTCATAATTAAATTATTGTTTTCCAACTTTTAAGAAATTAATATATGGTTACTTGGAATATACCACCTATGGTATTCAATAAAATGTATCAACACTGAAACATTCGCGTCTAATTCCTAAGAACTTAGAGTTTCCTAACTTCTGAATCCTAACCTTGTGAATTTGTAAGGTGTTTATTATTTCCAAGACTTTTTTTCTTTTATTTCGATGGCTTGATATCTACATGGATTATCCTTTTATCTACATTGTATTATTTTTCTCAATCAATCAAAGGCTGAATGATTCCTAATATACTTTAATACTTGATCAGCTTACTCCTAAGGTCCTTTAGAATGTACGTGGTGAGTTATGTAATCCATGGCTATTATTAACAATCATCCTGAATTCATTTGACAGAAGGTTCATTTATTAGTTTGGTCACGAGTGGTTATGTTTAGTTCTAGTTCTTGCAGGTACAAAGTTCCTAAAATTTTTAAGTTACCACTCTTAAGTACAGTCTTAAGATATAAGTCACAGGTTTATCACATCATCAATCTCCCCTTGTTGGTTCGGGGAGAGAAATCTTCCAGGTATGGTGGTTATGATTCATCATGCTTTGGCTGCGCTACTCTGATACTTATATACTTAGGAGGTTTATAATGGTTTGTTGTGAGAACATGCCCTAAGGTCTTTTTTTCACCTATAGAAATTTATTTAGGTGTAATGAAATTTTTTTTTTAAGATGATGGGTTTGATAAAACTTGATGTCACTCATGTTATTTCTTTTCATCATTTTTCACGTACTTGGACTTTCTTATGCCCTTTAGTACTATAGAGACATACTTAAGCATCATTCATAAATATACATACTCCTAATGATACACATTATGCATTTACACACACAAATGCATATACCCTCAGTTTATACATATACCATCACACAAACCTACATTCATATTAAATGTATGTGACATATATGAACCTATATCGCACATATATATACATATTGATGTATAGTCATATATACATGTACATATTACATGTATACGCAATAGATATATATATGTATATATATTATTCACGCACCTAATTTACACACACTCAAATGCATACATAACTCATACCAAACCATTCACACACATAATCATATATACACACACAACCACATCCGCACAGCCTTAATTTTATATACATATACATGCAGTCATACACACAAATCCTTAAGTATATGCATTTATACATACAAACACCCATACTTTCTTATTGGATATAGCTCAACTAACATTTATATAAATTTTACATAGTTAGTAATAAAAAACAAGGTTAAATAAGTGCAGAAAACACATGCAAGGAAATCTAAGAATGTCATGAATTTGTTTTTATAAATTTCTTGAAGAACTTATAGAAAAATAAAACTTAGAGAAGACAGATTCAATCTCGGTATGAATAGTAATCCAATTCTTATTATTGTCTTTTTTTTCTATTATTTAAACCTACTTCCTTTAGTAGCATTTCAAATTTTGTTCAATGTCTCTTATGTTTCTTCATATATATATATATTGACTCACGTACGAATATACTTACATATATTAAGCCCAATACACACAATATATATGCGATACATAATGCACTCAGTATACCTATATTCTTACAAAAGC
The DNA here is from genome assembly GCF_054855325.1 of Carica papaya. NCBI lineage: Eukaryota > Viridiplantae > Streptophyta > Magnoliopsida > Brassicales > Caricaceae > Carica > Carica papaya. The sequence continues at coordinate 20,603,669 of NC_142317.1, forward strand.
ACACTTTATATGCATACTAGTATACCTAAGTTTAGATTTATATTTACATATTAAGACTCATACAAACCCCTAGACATATGGAATTACACAATTTTTCATACAAGTTTTTCATATATACATATATATGATCCACAATACACATACCTACCCACACACCTACCTATGTATATATATATATATATCTATATATATTTATTTTCATGCAGATGTACATATTCATATTTACAGCTTCATGTATCCATTATAGTCAACAACACACACAAACTACATGGACCATTACAAGGAAACTAAACAAAGCATGTGGAAATTTGGGAAAACGGAAAACCAAAATGGGTAATAGGGATTTCTCATCGGATTGAATTCGCATGTAAACCTTTTAATATCAAATTTATTAGAATTATTAATGAATTTCATTAGGTAAATTCAAGAAATAAATGGCACTCTACATTCTTACTTTGTTTTCTTACTTTTATTTGATCAACTTCTCCATAGAAGTTCAAACTTTCCATAGTTTTATTCATTCACCATCTCCAGTTGGCTTCAGAATGAAGCCCTAATTATTTGATTTCTAGATTTATCATATTCCAACCTTTATAACTTCTACTTTTTAGACTTTAGAACTATGATCCTACTTCTTTATCTCTATAGATGCTTTGATGAAGTTCCAAAACATCTCCTAAGGTGTGTATTACCTAAATTCTTTTGACTCTAAACCTCATAAGAATCCTAAACCTCATGATAAGAGGGATGGTTCTGAGGAACGTGCACTCTAATACCAATTGTAACAATCCACTTTCTCTGTTGAGAAAGAAGCTCTATTCTACGCAAATAACTTGGTAATTTTACGCAGCAATAAGCAAAAACTTAAGATTCAATCATTCCCTATAGGGATTTAGAAGTCATGAGACTTACAAAATTCTTTAAATTGCATCACTATAATATAATTAAAATGACATTATAAGACAAACTCTCAAGATCACTAAAGGTTCTTCAAAGTCTTTCTTCGTCCTTGAACTTACTCTTGATTTGGACCATTCTACACTGGGGGTGTGAATTGGGGTGAGCTTCCCGGACTCAGTAAAGAAGAGGAGTAGTGCCCAAATCAAAGACATGCACACACTCAATCACACAAGATTCACAAAACAAATGCATATCTTCCTTAAAACCAATTCCCAATCAATACAGTAACCATAATTTCATAAATCTCAATAATTCACTCTTTCACATATGATTTCATAGATATCACAAATACTCTAACATCACATTTATATAAATAAATAATATTGTTCACTGGTTTCATAATACTTGCACTTATACTTTCGGACAATCACTTGCACTTGTAATTGAATTACTTATAATTGCATATGTCAATATTGTCTTCACGTTACATTGTTCCCTTATCACTTTTTAGTTGCACTTTCATTCTCAGTTACATTTTTATTAAGGTTATAACTTTTATATTTTTGTCTTTTAAAAGTTTCATCGTGCAATACCGTTTCTGCCAAGATCAACGAGGGAACTAAAGATCCCTTATACCATGTGGATACATCAAATATCAGTTTTCACTTTTCACTTCCCTAATGCACTCGAACTTGGAAAAGTTATGCATTTGGTATCAGTAATCACTTTTCACATACACCCGAACATGGAATGGTTATAAATGGGACTTCCCAATCATGTTTGGCTGAGGCCATATCCACAAGTAGGGTTCACCACACTTCACTTCTCGAAATGGCTACACACACCCTCCCTCTATTGATACTGGTTAAATGGATTTCTTTGTTGTTTGAATATCCTTATGTTATTATTTGAATAATTAAATTCATCACTAGATAACCTACTCATGCATGCACTTACATATACATCATATGTATTATACATAAACATGCCTACACAATAGCCATAATACATACATCTTATATACATGGTCATCAACTTAAATAAATATATATACACACAACACATACAACATAGGTATACTTGCATATTTACATAAGGTATGTATGTTATTCCATAGCACGCACATATAAGTTATTCACTCATATCCACTAACAGTATCCATAAACATGTCACACAATGTACAATTAAATATATATATGTATAATGCACATACAACTCAGTAACTAGATTACACAAAATCTGCATATAAACATTAGTGATAGTATGCATATATAAATGTAAGTCATACACAAATCCATATAGATCTCCAATCATATGCAATTACACACACACATGTGATGAGTTTGCAAAAATCACGTTAGAAAACTTAAATAATTTGTAAGGTTTGTAAACAATTCATTTTAACAGAAATAAAGTTTTATAAAAACATGGGGGTCTCTGAATGAGACTAACCCAATCGCATACCTACAGTTGAATCAAAAAAAGTATCAGTATCCTTATTGACTCGGGTTTACACTCTCCTCTAAATCTAGCATTGTTTAGATAATTCCCTCTTTTACAAACAGAAAATATGAGGGCTAAATTACTAACACTTGTGGAAATAATTAGAATACAAAAGCGGATCTAGATTTTACTGTAGACATGCAATCTCTGTCACCGAAATTGCCATATGCCACCACATATTTGTCTCTAGTTCCCCATGTGCTGTTGTTGGAGCATCATTACTGGAGCACTGCCGTCGGAGTCTCGCTACCGGAGCACTGCCACCGGAGCGTCGCTACCAGAGCACTGCCACCGGAGCATTGCTACTGGAGCACTACTGCCGGACCACCTTACACTACTGTAAAATCATCACAGAATGAGCCGCACACCCAAACCCAATGAAGATTTAATGAAATCATGTCGATGATGCACTGTAAATCATAAAATTGCGCTTAGCTGCCTCTGCCGCAAGTTTTGCTTCTCTAAGAAAATTCGCTATGAATCCCAATCATTTTTGGCCATGCACCGTGACTCTTTATTTTTTAAATTTATGCGGCCATCTGACATGCGAATCTAGTTGCTATATACTGCCCGTCGTACACACCAGATCTGCCACATCCTCTTCTCTCTTCATGACTCTCTATCTCTCTTTCTCTCCCTTAACTAATTTTTCCCTCTTTTTTTCCTTTTTCTTCTCTTTTAAAATCAGGAATAAGAAAACTCCTATACACCTTGCCTCCTCCTTCTCTGATGAGCTTCATAGGCGTATACGGCTCCTGTTTTTCTTCTTCTTACAGAGGTGTGTTCGCCTTTGCAACTCCCCCTTTTTTTCTGACATTAAAATGGCATCATTTTGATGGTCTCAAATTGATGTCATTTTGACCCCTTTCCCTTCTTTTATCTTTATATCAAAACAACGTCGTTTTTAGGGTTTCCTCAAAATGATGTTGTTTTGGCTTTTTCTGCTTCTAAGGAAGTAGATGGGTTGGATTCTATTTTTCCCAGGCCAGGGTGTTACATTTCGAGTCTAATCATCACCCATTATAAAGCAACCAGCACTTTTGATAAGAGCATCCAATGCATGGCCACCATAGAACATGAACAAACAACGACTAGTTAGAGAGCCTTGTCATCCACCATCTCCATGCCTAGACCCTCTGCAGATGCTGCCACCAGCATTATAGGGATGTATGTAATATGCGGTTAAAGATGGCACGGAATATTGCATTAAAAGAACTAATTACATTATTGTAAAGTATAATAATTTTTTCAAAAGAAACAAACAAAGTATCACATTAATTAATAAAAACCACACTATCAATAAAGAGAAATAATGAGAATTCAGTGATGAAATTAAAAACTAGCATGTTGATCAAGCCTTCATACTTAAAAAAAAAAAGAATTAATGATCACATTTTTCATGAACCCACAACTTTTGAATAATAGGAAAAATACCCAATTGTTTAATAAACTATTGTTTCTCAGAAAATAAAAAATACATTTAAAGACAAAAAAATCCAGTTGCATATCACAAATTTCAACCCAATAAGAATCTTGATATCTTGTAAAGATTTTGCTGAAGTTCTCTAATATAATAGTATTATGACAAAATCAAAAAAACAAATTCAACTTTACCTCACACTTTTTTTATATATACCATGTGTGTACATAAAAAATGTGAAACATCTGTAGCTTTGAATTTTAAAAAATAGCTAATTTTTATTACATATTTTTTTATTCTTAAATCACTAATTTGAAATAAAAAATTATTAAGTGATCGTGATCTCTAAGTTTCGTTTATATAATTTTTAACAAAACTTAATGGTGTCATACTTGTATCGTCCACAAATTTATTTATATTCTAAAGCACTTACAACTAAATTTGTAACGGTCCCGGAAATTTAAATGAAATATATGTATTAAAAATTTCAAATGCGGAAGCGTAATAAAAATTTTGATTAACATCCCTTACACAATAACCAAAACGTACTCAAAACATGAAGGAACAAACTGACTAAGAGAGATACTCAAAATAAAAACTATAAATATAACTATAAAGTCTTTAGGCGGGGACCTTCATTGTCTTCTTGCGGAACGGGCTCGGGAACAACGTCTTCCTGATCTGAAATATTTAAATAAGGGATGAGCTACACCAGCCCAGTAAAGACATCATACTATCTCACCGCCACGGAAGTAAAGGTGGATAGATAACAAAAATGACCAATGGAGCATAATTTATAACAAATTCATTTATCAATAATAAAATCCTTTACTATCCACTTACCTCGGCGAGATCCATGAAAATAATAACCTTATAATATCATGAAATCATACACACTTTATAACATAACATATATCATACCTTTACATTTCAATCATCAGGAAATAAATTTCCTCTTTTACCAGCCTACTAGTATCCCTGGGGATCCATAGGGGGTCCCCTCTACACGTGAACCATTAACATTTATAACCTGATTCCAGGGTCGTCCCCAGACCCCGTCCGGTATGGGCGCTAAAATCATGAACCTCAATACCCCGTCCGGTATGAGGGTGAAACGGGCCGTCCCCATACCCCGTCCGGTATGGGCGCCAAACACATAAGGTCTCCATACCCCGTCCGGTATGAGAGACCACGTTCCCAGTAGGGTTCCCTATGGATCCGGTCCATCCACCATCTCCCAAGATATCTAGTCAGGCTATCCATATTTTTCACTTATCAATTCACATAACCTTTTTGCCATTTTCCTTGTCTCAATCATCCAATCATACATAACATATAAACCAGTAATTGACACCAAACAAGACAACACAGTATCGGGTTAATCATAATATCAACCATAATAAAAGGAATCATAGTTCATGCATACAAGATCATAACATAATTACATCAAACATCATGCTGCATTTAATACTAGAAATTAAATCAAACAATAACAGACCAACACTGTATCAGACTCGGGCTCCATTGGCAACCTTAACCAATTATACATCTATAAAGTCACATTAGTACAATTTAATTATTTATTTAGCTTTAATACAGTGATAGGAAATAGGGTGAGGGGTCCTTACCTATTTCGGAGTCTGAATTTGACTCTACAGTGTGCCTACAAGCAGTCCCTAATTTTTCTGAATTTTTTTTTGGGAAACTGAAATGCACTACCGGTACCTGTACGTGTCCCAAAAAATTCCAAATCAGACCTAGGGCCCCTTTCGGCCAATATCGCAATTCTGGCACGGCGGCTCTGCCGTGCTCAGGCGACGGCACCGCCGCAAGTTGCGGTGATTTGCCTCGGGTTGGCCGTTTTTGGTCGAATTCGGCCACACTTGCATCGATCCCTGCGATAAAACAACCCTAGGGCCCTCGGTGGGCCAAAAAATCATGAAAAACTGAAACTTACCAGTGGGGTGCTCTCGGGTGCGGTGGCTCCTCCGACGTGAGTCGTGTTTTGATGTTTGGCTTTGATCAACCTGTAGAGAAAAGAACGGTGATCACAGTGGTATAAAATTTGTATCGAACGGAGGCCGGGAAGGGCCTTATCGGAGGCAAAAATTGAAGAGGGGCGCAGCGGCGCCGCTGGGCTTCGACTAGGTTTTTCGGCCGTTTGGCCGGTGGTTTGGCTCCGGTTTGGCCATAGGCGGACTCAGCATCAAAAAACAAGCAAGGGGGAGAAAATTTACCTCGATCGACGGTCGAAAACTTCCCCGGTGCGTCGGCGGGTGGCGGCGGTCGGCTCCTCCGGCGTCTAGTTCTTCTTCTCCGGTGAGGCAGTGGCGGCTAGGGTTTTTGTGGTCAGGTGTGGGTGGGGTTATTTATACCCTTTGCCTTTTGATCTCAACCGTCCATCAAGATTAAATCTGGACCGTTCGATCGCGATTTAATTGGGATTAAATCTGGGCCGTCCATCGCGATGCAATTTGGGCTGTCCGTGCCTGATTGAATCTGGGCCGTCCGTGCGCGTGAATCAGGGCCGTCCGTGCGCACGCTTGATCTGGGCCGTCCGTGCGCGCGGGAACGGATCTGGGCCGTCCGATCGCTCTCACGCGGATCGCTCACATGGCCCGTCCCCTGGTCAGCGTTTTCTTGCCACGCGGCGCGTCCTGGTTGGCCGGGGCTGCTGACCGGGCCGCTGGCGTGGCTGCTGACGTGGCACAACTTTTCTAAATTGCGTTTTAACCCCCGATTTCTGATTTTCTTTTCAAAAACACCCCCAAAATCTAAATTTTCACCCCTTTTTTCCAAAATCAATTTCAATTAAATCCAAATAATATTTTTACCCAATTTTATCATTATTATTATTTTTATTTTCATGAAATTAGATTAAATAAAATCAAATTAAATTAATTAAAAATAAAAAAAATTCAAATAATTACAAAATAAAATAAAATAAAATAATAATAACACTTGGGGTGTTACAATTCTGCCCCCCTTAAAGAAATTGGGTCCCCCAAATTTGTCTCTTACTCTTGGTCGAACAAATGGGCATACTGGGCTCTAAATTCTGATTCTAGCTCCCAAGTAGCCTCCCTGGGCGTGTGGTTCTGCCACACGACCTTTAGAAATGATATTTCTCGGTTGCGGAGTATTCTGCTCTTTCGGTCCGTGATACCGACTGGTACTTCTTCATAAGACAAGTCCTCTTGGAGTGGAAGCGGTTCATGAGCCAAGACATGAGAAGGGTCCGGATTGTACTTACGTAGCATGGATACGTGGAACACGTTGTGGACTTTGGAGAGCTTTGGAGGCAGTGCTAGTCTGTAAGCACAATATGGTAAAATTATCTAATTGTAATCAATTATCAAGATAATAACTCTACATATATATGTATGCACAATATGGTAAAAAAATGTGAAGAGGGTGGACTTGGTTAACTGTTATCAATAAAATGGTCTTCTAAAAACAAAAATTATGAAATTAAAAAATGGTTAGTAGAAAATATTCAAAGCTATTTCCATCTATCTCATTTTCCTTAATTCACTTTTGCTTCTGAGCTTCATTGTTCTAATAGCACTCACCATCTTCATCCACAATTCTAAATTCTCATAAAACTCATTTTCTACAAATTGAAAAAAAGTTGTAAAATTATATAAATTGTTAGAGGATTTTTTAGATTAAAAAAACTAGAAGTCGAGTTTTTGTTACTTATAATTCAAAAAAATATATTACTGCATGATAAACTTTAAACATTATCTCAATAAAATTATTTCTTACTTTTGAAAGTAAATGGTTAATGAGTTCTTCCACACAAAGATTAAATTTTAAAATAAATTTTATTTAAAGTGACCCATTTTGTACTATGGTGGAAGCCACAAAACTAATAAAATCAATGTTCATAAGAATTATTTTATAAATTAAGTAAAATATCTAATAACTATAATAAAATCAAGTCCCAAATAGGCCTGGATTCTTTATTTAAGAAATTATTCATTTACTTTAAATAGTTTATGATTCTTCATTTTAAGTTGAAAGACTTCATAAGTTACAGTACAAAATAAGACTTACGTTTTTCATAGCCTGCACAAAATAATCAACCCTACACAATTATTCTGTTCTCACATTATAATTGTTCTTTAATAATTAGTTAGTCCTTTTGATTGATGCAAAGTAAAAGCATTGTGGAAAGTTAATTACCTTCTATGTGTATTTTATAATGTTATCATTATCGACTTATCTTTTTATATTACACTATACTTTAAGAAGGATGTTAAAGGGTATTTCAAAATTTTTATTAGCAATTAGATCATGTTTCTAAGGTTAGTTAGTAACTAATCTTTATATATTGGTACATAGATACATGATTTAAAGTGGAGATATTACATTAAAATAACTAATAACATCATTGTAAAGTACACATTTTTGTGTAACGTGGCTTTTTACTTTATGCGTGGTTATAAACTTATATCCTTATCTCAATAAAATTATACTTTTTAACTTGAAAATAAATAAATGACGAATAACTTCTTTAGCACATGGATAAAAATTTAAAAGTTAATTTTAAAATAGTTAGCGACAATAGAATTAATCAAATCAATGTTTTTAATTATTATATATATACTAAGTAAGATATCAAATAAATATAATAAAATCGTGCCCCAAATAGCAGTGGATTCTTCATTTAAATTAAAGATTTTAAAAAATTAAATCACTTCCCAGATCTCCATAGATTATTTACTTAAGTTCAAAGATTTTATAAGTTATAGTATTAAAATCTACATTTTTCACGACCTATATAAAATACTCAACTGTATGTCATTTATCCTCCTATCACAATTCAATTTTTCTTCAATTGAACTTAATCTTCTTGACTAGTGCAACATAACCTCTCAAGTTATATATTATAGATTAAAATCAAGGATACATACTTAACCTGCATTCATTCGAAGAAGAAAAAAGTTTTTTTCATTCTTCTTAATCTTCAGCCATAAATATAAAATCTAAATATTCGATGTTAATATTTTATACAGTTTAAATCTTAAGTCATAAGGTTTTTAGGAGGAAGCTTTGGAGATGATCTGTACCAACAAAATCTTATAGGACTTAAGACCATGTTGCACTTGTTTTCACTCGGTAAGGCTTCCCTTGTGCCATTCATACCAACAACCTTTTCCACTGTTGATGTGTTTTTCTTGGATGGTTTTCTTTATTATAAATTACTAACTATATGGATATCAATTAAAAGTGGTGATCACACTCGAGCTATTAATCAAAAAACATGATCATGCAATACTTATTTTACATATAGTGGGCATAAAGTCTAAAAGATGAAACTTCCAATCTGCATAATCATTAAGTAAAAGTGATGATTACATGAGATTAGGACTGCGCATTCTAAATATAATTGATGCAGGTATGGGACTGACAGTGCCTAAAGCAACTCTTGTAGCAACCAAAGCAGACACAAGAGGTGTATTCTGTATTTTAGATCTCTTGTACACCCTCTGCAAATTTCGTGACTTGCCCTTTCTTGTGGATCTCTTGTGCAGGTAATGAACTTGCCTCGATGGAACTATTATTTTCCACCAATAAGGCTTGATCTATTATTTAGGATTACATCAAGTTTATAGTATTTGATTTTATACTTCTACATAAATTGGAGATCTTGTAGGTATTCTTTTTGCCCATAAAAGTTGTGGGGCAAGTGAAAAATTTAATGATTTCTTACTTCTATATAAATAGGAGATCTTGTACGTATTCCTTCTACCTATAAAAGTTGTATGACAAATGACAGATACTCAAACAAGTAAATTAAGTCATAAAGTTATATATGTAATCAGTATCTCAATAGTAGTTTATTTTATCACAAGACTTAATGTTTTGGAATAAAACACATTAAATTGCTAATTGAATCTCTATGCCACCAATCCCACCGATTTAATATTAATTGATAATTCCATTTTTATATATATTTTTTTCATCCATTTGTACATAATGTGAGAAAAATATCGAGTCTAAAAATTACTTTAAATGCTAAAACTTGAGGTGAAAATAAAGAGACAACATAATGTGAAGAAAAAAAATTGACTATGAGCTAAGAGGAAAAGAGAACAAATTGATTACTTGAATAGAAGAGCTTCCAAGGAGGATGAATTTTTCATTTTTAATCTCTAATTGACCATGTAATGGAATATTTTTTTTATGTACAAGATCGATAATAAGTTAATGCTAACTCAAAAAATTTAAAAATGTATTAAATTAATTAAACTTATAAGATTAGTAATAAGTTAATATTATAAAGTAAAGTTTGTATGAGTATACAATCATTTAAAAGGCTCACAAAGTGCTAAATGTTGTGACCATATAAACCTCTAGTTTATAGTTTAAAATGTAATAAACCCTAACCTATAATAGTATCTGCAAATAAATAGTAATGAGCTACACATGCCCAATAAGTCAAATTTAAATTTAAAATAGTGTGGTTAAATCAATAAAATTCCTAAGACGGAGTTCTTCCTCCTCCAGGTCTCTCCCACTCCTGTCAGCACATATCTTCATTCTGTTAGTGTTCTAGGTTTTATCAACCTTTCTCAAAATCTATATGGAGAATAGCCCTCTACACTCTTCTTGTCTTATTCTTCTTTTTGCTTGTTTCTACCCTGTCCTAACTTCCCTCTTTAAACAACCTATTTTTCTCTTTATTTCTCGTTCTTATAATCCACATTCAACATACAACTGTCCTAGAATCTTTTTTTTTTTAATTTTTCTTTTGCTAGAACCCCCTCCCATAAATCAACTATAAAATATCCCCATGTTTGCTACTGTTCCTAGTCCGACCTTTCTCTCTTAATTCACCTTAAAACAACATATTTCTTTTCCCACTCTGTAGTCTATGGTTTGCTTAAATATTGTTCCTTCCTTTCTTTTATGACCCACAATTATCCACTCCCCTCCTACATTATTTCCATATCTAGTTTGCCTTCAACCTGCAGACACCAGCAATAAATAGAGTCATATTTATCATGGAGCAATTCATACTATTTTATTCTCGCATACTTACAATTTCTTGGCTCTTCCACCTCTATCCCCTCTATCTCATGTGTATAACATTTTATGTTCAGTGCCAAGCACAATTTTATTTTTTTAGACGACCATTATCCAGCCACACACACCCCATCATAACATTCTACTTGGCAGACGATTTGTCCCAGTCAAAATTTAAACAGCAACAGATTATAAATCTTGTGTCACATACCTTTCGACCAACCATTGGCCAACATTTTTTTTCAATGAGCAATACTATAAAAACAGGGAGAAGAAACAACAGATGTTGTGACTAGAGGATGATATAATGTTTGACCACTATTTGGCCACTCACACAACCCAGTGTCATACACTGTTCGACCAACCATTAGCCATTCTTTTATTCAATAATTTTCAAAAATTTATATCAAGGCAATACATTAAAGTAATAAGAAAATCAACAGGTGGTACGACAAGGAACAATGAAATATCTTACCCATATTAGGCCATACACATACTCACAACTACTTGTACAACACACAATTCACACAAGCATTGTCCAAAATTTCCAAAACCACATATGAGGCATTTTCATTTTTATGCTCTATTTAAACATCGTTAGTCTCATTTTTTCTTAAGGTTTACTAGTACTTCAGTACGGTACCAGGTTTTGTTTTTAGAAGGTATATTATCCTCATACCCAATCCTCTCTAAATATGACCCACTCTTTTTTTTCTTTAGCTCATCACCCTCTTTGTTGTTTCCCTCACTTCTCATGAATCTTCTTCTTCCATTTCTTTCACTTCTATACAGATCTAATCTTCCCACTTAATGCAGGATAGTACTTATTTTTTATTTACCTCTGTTTACCCATCCACCGTCTACCAAGAACTTTTTTCACCCTGCTCCCATTACTCTCTTGCTACGTCATTACACAATTATATATATCTATATATACACATTTTGGGTTTAACCCTTGATGATGCATGATCTAATTTTCCACAACCCGATTAAGCTACCAAATCATTTTCTAACCCAAATCATGCATACATTCTCCATAAGAAGGAATATAAAATATGAATCTCAACTTTGGTGTTTGAAATTCAAATTCATCTTGCCTCTAGCTACCATTTATGTTCATTGTAGCAGCTATTCTCTCATACTTTTCCCTCTTTTTCGGCTTTCGATGAGGGCTCTCCTCTTAAATCTTCCTTAATTTCCCTTGTCTGCATTCCCTTCATTTGTACATTATGCTCTCACTCTCCTCTCCCTCCTGTGTGTCGTTCACAACCCGTCTTTTCTTTTATGTTGGGTCTGGCTAACGTCATAGCCGTTGGAGGAAATCAAGCCATCTCAGTCGTTCCTTATGTTATTCCTCCATCAACACCGTTCAACGTGCTTGGTTAGCACCACATGGCTTCATCCGAATCATCCTTCATTTCGTTGTTGTGCTCTAACGCTATCTGTACACCTGTCAACACCTGATTGGTGTTATAGCTCCTCATTTGCTGGTCTATTTGTTTGTTGGGGATTTTCAATTTTCCTCAGTTTGTTTCTTCTCCTATGTTTTGCCTTTATTTAGTCGTTTAGCATTATTATTAATTTAAGTAATTATCCTAACTAATTCTCTTACCTTCCTTTGTGTGTTGAAATGTGGATCGAAGTTAATTTTCATAATTTTTAGAACTTTCATAGGTAATTTTTTCTTTATATAATGATTTATTCATCTCTATATATCTATATTTTCCTTGATTCCCTGGAGTGTTACATAAAATATTATCATGATCAACTTATATTTTTTATATTACACTATATAGGATGTTAAAAGGTATTTTAGAATTTTCATTAATAATTAGCATTAAAATAACTAATCACATTATTATAAAGTATAATAAATTTTTTAAAAGAAACAAATAAATGTATCGTACTAATTAATAAAAACCACGCAATAAATGAAAAGAAACTTGAGAATTTAGGGATGAAAAAAAATTTATCATGTTGATCAAGCATTCTAGCAAACCAGAATCTTGATTTCTTTTATGGATTTTGATGAAGTTCTCTTATATAATAGTACTATAACAAAATAAAAAATAAATAAATTCAACTTTACCACACATTTTTTTATACACCATATGTGTACATAAAAAATGTGAAACTTCAGTATCTTTGAATTTAAAAAATTTGCTAATTTTTGTTATGTATTTTTTATTTTTAAATCACTAACTTGAAATAAAAAATTATTAATTGATTGTGATCCTGTAAGTTTCGTTTCTATAATTTTCTAACAAAAATTTATAGTATCATACTTGTATGATCGATAAATTTATTTACATTCTAAAGCACTTAAAACTTAATTATCTAATTTTAATCAATTATCAAGGTAATAACTGTATATATATATGTATGTACAGTGTGGTAAAGAAATGTGGAGCGGGTAGACTTGGTTAACCGTTATCATTAAATTGGTCTTCTAAAGACAAAAATTACGAAATTAAAAAATTGTTAGCAGAAGATATTCAAAGAAATTTCCATCTATCTCATTTTCCTTCATTCACTTTTCCTTTTGAGCTTAATTATTCCAATAGCACTAACCATCTTCATCTAGAATTTTGAGTTCCCATACAACTCATCTTCTAAAAACTAAAAAAATATTATAAAACTGTATGAATTGTTAGAGAATTTTTTAGATTAAAAAGACTAGAAGCTTGAGTTTTTGTTGCTTATAATTCAACAAAATATATTGCAGCGCAATAAGCTTTTAACGTTATCTCAAAAAAATTATTTCTTACTTTTAAAAAAAATGACTAATAAGTTCTTACAAATAAAGATTAAATTTAAAAGTAAATTTTATTTAAAATTACTTATTTTGTGCTATAATGGCAGCCATAGAACTAATAAAAAGTTTGTTCATAAGTATTTTATATAAATTGAGTAAAATACCCAATAAATATAATAAAATCAAGCCTTAAATAGCCATGGATAAAGAAATCACATTTTAAAGAGCCACAATTCTTTATTTACTTTAAATACTTTATGATTCTTTATTTGAGTTCAATGATTTCATAAGTTATAGTATAAAATAAGACTTATATTTTTCATGGTCTATACAAAATAATCAGCCCTACACATTTATTCTTTTCTCACAATGTAATTATTCTTACATAATTAGTTAGTTCTCTTGATTGATGCAAAGAAGAAGTATCGTGAAAAATTGGTTACCTTCTATATGAATTTTACATTGTTATGGTTATCAACTTATGATTTTATATTGCACTATACTTTTGAGTAGGATGTTAAAGGGTATCTCAAAATTTTCATTAACAATTAAATCATGTTTCTAAGCTTAATTACTAAACAATCTTTATGTAATGGTATATAAATACAAGATTTAAAGTAGAGATATTGCATTAAAATAATTAATCACATTATTGTAAAGTACAGTCGATATTTTTGTGTAATGTGACTTTTTACCTTATCTGTGGTTATAAACTTCTGTCGTTATATCAATAAAACTATATTTTTTTACTTTTAAAAAAATAAATGATGAATAAATTTTTTAGCGCATGGATAAAATTTAAAAGTTAATTTAATATTGTTGGCGATCATAGAATTAATCAAATCAATATTTTTAATTATTTTATGTATATATATTTAGTTAGATATCACATAAATATAATAAAAATGCATCTCAAATAGAGATTAATTCTTCATTTAAGTTAAGAATTTCAAAAAATGAAACCACTTTCCAAATAGCCATAGATTCTTCATTTAAATTCAAAGATTTTATAAGTTATAGTATTATAAAATCTACATTTTCCACGATCTATATAAAATACACAACAGTATCTCATTTATCCTCCCATCATAATTTAATTGTTCTTTAATTGAATTTAGTCTTCTTGACTAGTGCAATAAAGAAGTACAGTGTGTAGGAAACAAGCAGTTTCATGTCAAGATAAAGAAACTATAGTATCAGATCATGCTCTTAAGTGCCAGGATAAAGAGTATCCTAGATATAACTCCAAGCCGTACCCTGACCTTGTTTTGGAGAGTCTTTTCAACCAAAAAAAAAATCCAAACAACCAAACATCCAAAGGAACAAGTATACTTGATAAGAAATGTTTCTTAAAATATTTTGTTCCTCCTAAACTTCACTTCCTAAGAACGTGAAACTCCTAAAGATTTGTTCCATAATAATAATAAAAAAAAAGCTTAATGTGATTTCCAAAATATGGTTATATGGTTCCATTATTTCTAAGTGGAAGATCAAGCTATACAAAATACAAATATACCTAGATAGAGCTCTAAAATAAATACTATCAGAGTAGCACAACAAAATTATGGTAGGCCATAACTTATAACACATAATGCATATCTTAGAGCCATACCTAAAGCTATTACCTTTTGCCTCTAAGAACCGAAGGTGTAACACCTATACTTGAAAAGAATGAAACAACTAAAATAAAATCAATCATGATAAGATTACTAAGTGATTTCTCCATCAAGGACTCCTAATAATTTTTAGCAATAACAATTATGGATGTCATACTTTCCTGTTTAAACGACGCTTGGAGAAGCTAATCAAGCACCAAGAGATTTTGGAAATCATTCCAACTTGATGGAATTTAGAAGAATATTATGGCACAACCAAAAGTAGATTACTTAGACATCAAGTCCCTTGAGTAAGTGAAAAGAGATTTGGCTACCAAAACGATTACTTCTAAATTTCCAAAGTGATATCCAGGATTCAGAAAACCTTACTATTAGTGGATTGTTATATATGAGCATGAAAACATACATGTTTATTTAGAACTCCAAGTCGTTGGAATAAAATGTATGTTTTGGTAATAATTAAAGATTATGTGGACTAGAGATCATAGAAAATAATTTCTAAAATATTCACATATTAATTTTTGAAAGTCAGAAAATAGACAATTTTTATGGGGCATATGCACGTTAGAAAAGACATAGACATAACATAGCATTGAGGTCACTTGGGTAACTAAGAACTTAATCTTGTGGTGAGAAGCGAATACAGAGGATATTACTAAGAGACTTGTCACGATGAGAGTCAGACAAAGATATGATGCTTGCAGACAGTGTTTGATACGATGATAACAGAGTAGCTTATTGCTGGGAGATATTAGGCTCCAATGAGTTTTGAGGATCAACATAATCCAAAATAATAGTCTTATGTGAAGATAAAGTATTGTTAGGAGATATATAGTGAAGTACCATCAAATCCCCTTAGGTCTTAAAATCACTGAGACTGGAGATTAATTCTAGATAAATGTACCTTAGCTTTGGGAGATAGGAAAGGAGATATTGCAATCTAAAGTGATTGCACTAGAAAAAAAATTTCGTGACAACACTATTTCATAAAAGAAATCACATGGGAATTGGAAGAGAAGATGGAGAACAAATATCCTCATTTGCTATAATTTCTTGATGAGTTCAAATTCGGAGAACCAAATTTTTTTTAACGGGAAGAGATGGTACCGACCTAGAAATGTAATTAACAAAATTCGTTTGTGCGATTAATAAAACTTTGTATACAAATATTAATTTAAAAGGAAAACATATAATAATATCAGTTAAAAATTAAATATATATGAAATTAAAAAGAAGAAAAACCCTAGGAGAGAGAGAGAGGGGGAAGAAAATTCAGGAAACAAGGAGGTTGACTGAAAAAAGGGTGGTAAATTGATTCGCGAGGGACTAGGAGAGAGGAAACTGCGTCGGTGTGCAGCACGAAGGAGGGGACTCGAAGGGGGACCACTATTGCAAGAAACACCACCTGGAAACAAGAGGTAAGACGAATTTGGGATTCAAACCCCAAATTTGTGATTCATACTTTAAGTAATGACTGTGAATCTGATTCTATACTTGTGTTGGGAGTTGAAAGAGTAAAGCGAGTTGAAGTTCTAGTGAATAATGAGCAGTTGTACAATATTAATTGACGGAATGTAGAAATCTTGGGAAACGGGTAAGTTTTAGCCAGATCTCATTTAGGGAAATCATAAAGAGCAAACTCTGGGAGAGGAGAAAATCTACTTGAGAGGAGTGAAAAGTTAGGTAGGGATGGGCTGTGACATCCTAAATGCTAATTAAAACATAAAGGTGTCAGGTATCGAAACAGATTACGAGTGCATGATAAATAATTGTATGCAGCAGAGTAAATTATTACAAATCTTTTACCAAAATATATGAGTTCAGTTACACATATATAACTAAAGTTAGAAGTGGCAACAAAATATAAAATATCAAAATACAAAAAGAGCTACTTTTACTATGTGAATGGATTCATCAGAGTGCGGGATAAGTCATGCACTCAAGATTTATGAATCAAGGGGATCCTCATAGACTTCAAGGGGTAAGTTAGTGATCGGTTCCTCATTATCTTCCTTATTTGAGGGAGGCATGGAAAAGGATGTGTTACGTATACTCAGTAAGGAAAACAATATTTAAATAATATCATAAAATTTTAGAAGTGAATAATTGTGTCAAGGGTCACATCAGGGTGCTTTCTTAATTTATGAAAATAATTTATTTTTTTATAAAAATATTAGATCCATCATGTCATAGTCATAACAATCAATTCAATCATGCTAATAATAGAGAAAATCAAATAAATCATGGTATGTTTAGATTTTCGTGTCATGCTTAACGAAATCGTTCTGACTTTCATCTACTGAGGGTAGATACGTATTTTCGATTATCCATGTAGAATGACCAGACTAGATATATAATAACAATTTGCCAACAACACATTTCCAGCTTGCCAAACCATGACACGATCTATGACCACAGTCGTGCTAATCATAGTGGTCCTATTAGATAGTTTATAACCACGACAGTACTTTGCCAAAGGTGACTTCTAACAGATAATTCGTGTCATTATTCTCGTCAGATGGTACGTTGTCATCCACAGGAAGCGGTGCTTTTATGTCTTTTCATATCAGATGGGGGAGAGGGAAAACATAAATCATTCAGAGATAAAAAGTCTAACGAAATACTTGATACATTATGTATGTCAATACAGATTCATTACCGTTTCATACTTAATCTCCTTTTTCGTATTTCAGAAATTGATCACAAAAATTTTATCATTTAAAATTATTGCAAATCATCAAGTGCATATATGATCATATAACATGCTTTATCAAGATATTTAACATAATCATACAAATCGTAATTTCAAACTTCATAAATTTTGACTCTAAAAATACTTATTAAGATGTTTAAAAATAAATACTAAATTCTTTGCCGAGATCTCGAAGTTTTCCTACACCTTCTTCAACTCTCATTCTCTCTCTAGATCACTCTCTCTTTAAGCTCTTGGAGGAAGGAAGAATAAAATGCAAGTGATGAGGAAATGGAAAGGGAGGGGGTCCCTCTTTATAGAAAATTGAGACCATTAGATTTGCGCCAAGTGGCGAAATCTAGTGAGGAGAGAGACCGTTAATTAGAAAGGAGTGATGTGACGCGATGCGACGATAGTGCAAAAAACGGAGGCATGCCTCCCGAACGACAACAGCACACTGCCTAAGATGGAGATAGCACACCACCTGTCGGCGGCGCACGACACCCAAGGGGGCAGCGGTACACTGCTTGAGGCAGCATCATGCTTCCCCAGTCGGCTGCGCGTGGGCCTACTGCGCAGACGGCGCGTGCACAGGGTGCACGACGCCGCACCAGTCTGCACACAATGGGATGCATACGCAGATTGGCCTATCACCCCACGTGAACAAGACGTACACACAGTGCGCACATCTTGTGCTGGCCGCGCGCATGCACTCGCACAGGACGTGCGATGCTCGCGTGGGCGAATCTTTTCCCGTGGATGTTTTCTCGCGGGATTTTGCCTATTTCCCCCTCTTTTCTCCTAAAAATTTATTTTTAAAAAAGAAATATTAAAATAATATTGACAAAAATAATAAAAATATAAATTTTCAGAATAAATTTAAATAAATTAAAAATACGAATTTAAATTTATGAAATGCGATATTAAAAATTAAGAAATAATTTAAAGAGTTCAAGTGACCTAAGGGCCCGAATAAATAGGGATTTTTCAATTATAAATTAAACGCGAAGGTTTGCAGGGTGTTACATGAGCTATTGAAAAATAATGATATTGCGGGGAAAACTTGGGGTTTCCAGTTGAACTGGAGGGTGAGGTTTCTGAGAATGAAGCAAAAGATAAATTGAGTGAGATGACTGGTACAGAGATGGGTTATTGAGTTTGATCAAAGGACCTGGGAGTGTCTTTAGAATTCTAAAGTACTGATTAGGTTATAAAATCTTGTTTGATGACACTGTGTGCATTGCCACTAGGTGGTCGGATCTTGCATGATTATATATGCATTCATTTTATATCCTCTTGAATTTCTTTCATGATTGGATTTCTGCATATGTTATCTGGTACGGCCCACTAATTCAGGTCGAATGAGGTATGACTGTCACTACGGACAGCAGTGAAATAGATGGGTATATGGGATGATGTTTATTGTTTTATTTTCCTTACTGTGCATCTGTCTGGTTATGTGAGCAAGAATTGAGTGAGAATTGTATTGAGGGAAGCTAAGGTGAAGCAGAAGGATTTATGGAATTATGGTTGCTATTTTACCTTCCTTATTGTGCATCTGTTTGGTAACTTGGGCAATAATTGAGTGAGGGTTTTATTAAGGGAGGCTAAGGTGAAGCAGGAGAATCTATGGGATGATGTTTCTGTTATATTTTTCTTTTTTTGCATCTGTTTGGGATACTTGAACATGTTGACTAATATAATTTATTATTTAAATTTTTACTTATTGCTTAGTATTACATAATTAGAATTCTATTAAAATAATAATTTTATATAATTAGGATACTGATAAAATAATTATTTCTTAATTAGTAATTTAAGAATTCTATAAATATTCAGGTGTTATAATCTAAAGGGCGAATAAAAGTTATATTTTTTCTTCAAATTCTATATATTATCAAAGCAGAATAAGAACATTTTGAGATTTTATTTGTAGGGTTTCTTTAAAATCCTAAAACAACAAAAGGAAGCTAAGGAGAAAGAGAGCCAGACCAAGGGGAAGAGAGGAAAGATCAGAGGAAGGGAGAAAGCAGCCGGATCCTTCCTCCACCGCACACAGAGCGGCGCAAACGGTGACCCGGTTTCTTCCTCCACCGTGCGCAGAGCCGCGCGGCCCAGTTCCTTCTTCCACCCCGTGCAGAGACGTGAAGACGCTCTCGATTTTCTTCTTCTTCCTCTGCGCGCAGAGACGCGCGATCTGCCTCACTTGGAGCATACGAAGCCTCTGGCCACGACCTACTGGCCTTCTACAGAGCATAAGTTTTCCCCTTTGCCGCACGCAGATCCGTATGCAGGAAGTTTTTCTAGCCAGCTGCATTGAGCCAATCTGAGCCGTTGAGCCGAGATAATTTCAGCCCGAGCCGAGCCGCCTGCACCAAGCCGATCCAAGCTGTTTTCTGAGCCTAACTGTTTTTTGAGCCGAGTCAGATATCTAATTTCAGTATTTTTGTCCTTTTTGTCTATTTCAGTGCAAATTACGTGGTCTGTTTTTATTATTGAATATTTTTCTTCCTATCTTTGGTACTTCAAAGTTATATAAGAAAAAAAAGTGATGATTTTTTATTCGGATAATCTTTCATTGCAAATCAGTATTGTAAAACTTGATGGAACTAATTATCTTGTTTGGTAAAGACTTTATTTATTGTTTATCAAACTTAGAGGATTGTAGGGGTACATTACAAGTGATATGAATAAACTAAAAGTAGATAATTTGAAATATAATAGATGAGACTTTGAAAATTCTTTAGCAATGTCTTGACTAATCAATCTCATGCAACCACATATTGCACGAACATATTTGTTACTCGATATAGCAGCAAAAATATGGAATACGACATCTCTTACTCATTTACAAGTGAGTTATGATGCCCAAGTTTATGAACTCCGCAATAAAATTCATGGCACAAAATAAAGAGAGATGACTATTTTATAATATTTTGTTGAATTGAGTGGATTATGGTAGAAATTAAATTACTATCAAGACCTTTAAACAAATTATTTTGTAGATACAGTCAAATTTCAGAAATTGAAAAAAAAAAAAACGAATTTATGATTTATTAGCTGGTTTGAATACCGAGTATGATCAAATACGGATTCAGGTGCTTCATAAGGATCATTTTTCTTCATTATAACAAACTTATGCCTATATCCAGTAAGAAAAAAGTAGAAAGAATGTCATGCTTTACATAGCACCAGTTGAAAAAATTAGATTATTTGCTCAGTCTGAATAATTCAAGAATTTACGGAGTTATGACTATTATGGCAAGCCAAAACACAGAAAAGAGACTTGTTGGAAGTTGCATGAAAAGCCAAGTAGAGGTAGTGAGAGAAAGAATGGTGGACCTATGAGAGCTCAAGAAAATTTTGTTGAGAAAAGTGAAACACCTGATACACCGACAAATAGAGCTTTTTCGAATGAGAAGATTCAAGTCTTGAAGCGTATTCTGTCTCAATTTAACTATTTATCAGCTACAGGTACAACAAATCTAGTAAAATCAGAATCTTCGAATAAGGAAGAAGATTGGTACTGATAAACTGGAAGATGACTCCTTAGAACCTGATCTGCAAGTTGGGTATGAGAGATAACCCTGCACCAACTTGAGGAGGGGTGTTGAGTAATATAATTTATTATTTAAGTATTTTAGTTAGTAGTTGATATTATGTCATTAGAATTGTATTAGAATAATAATTTTATATAATTAGAATTTTAGTAAAATAGTTATTTTCTAATTAATAGTTTAAAAATTTTATAAATACCCAAGTGTTACAATCTAAAAGGTGAGAATAAAATTATATTTTTTTTTCAAATTTTACAAAACAATAATTCTTGGGGGAATTAATTGGAAGCAGGTGAATACATGGGATGATGCTTTGCTGTTTCTTTTTATTTCATTTATCTGACTGATGGGTTGCTTGAAGACTGGCTGAATGAGAGTAGTATTGAGTGAGCTAATAGGAGACAGGAAATATATCACAGAATGGTATTTTGGGTTCTGTTGAATAATATCTGAATGGGAGTACCTTGGGTGACCAAATAGGAAGCAGGGAGGAAAATCTGGGTAGAATTGATCTCAATTGTAGCTGAGGAGTTGTAGGAAACCTGGAAAGTAGCAAAAGTTTGCAGAGATGCTTTTGTAGAGGGAAGAAAGTGAACAGTAAATTCTCAGACAGGAAACAGGGGAATTTAGAGAAATAATAGAGGTGAATAGTGAGGAATTGTGAAGTTATGCAGAAAGGTGAACAAGAGAGGGTATAGGGATGGAACCAAATTTTGAGGTGGTTGCGGATTTCAAATCATAGGTTTGAATTTTAAATTTGACTTAGTGGACATACCAGCTCATTACTGTTTTATTTGCTGATGCGGTGAAGGAGGAATAAGTTCAGGAACTACTGATAACGGATCCCATTACCCAGAGGATGCAGAGGGTGCCGAGAGAAGTAGTGCAGGATATAATACCTTTACACTTTCACACACACACGTAGAAACAGATTTGGTATATTTGTATTTTGAATACTTTTTTTTTACTGTTATGGAGCATGATGACCGTGCCCTTCAAGAGGATAGGATATATATGTATATGGTTGAAGTGTAACAGGTGTATGGATGATTATATTTTGGAATGAGAAGGATTATGCTGTGTTATACCAAATGGTAATATTAGAGGGACATACTACATGGAAATGTAAGAACGCCTTGACTATTAGGGGCACGGGGTGTTATAAGAACTATCTTTACCAGCTGTGTGCACAAATTTTCAACTCATAAAATTTTGTGAAATGAATGTTATCCGAGGCTAAACATTGAAAATTAAATGCCATCAGATTAGTTCTCTTTCATAAAATTGTCTTTCTCAAACCATATTCTCTTGCAGTTGGAAATGATGCCGTATATCTTAGGAATTATTTTCTTTATAAATCATTTTAAAGTCTTTGCTAAATAAAGATTAATCACCTCTATCATGTGTGGGGTTGGCTGATTTCCAATGCAAAGATCTGTTAATGATTTGAATGTTAGCATTTCTTTTGCTATATTTTTCCTGTTCTTGGATGCTATATATTTTGGGTTCTGTGTAATTACCGCCTTTTTCTATCTATCTTCGTTGTAGCAAAGGAAGCAACTCCAACTAGCCTCATAACAATTACAAATGCATGTACAGAAATATGTGGACACTGGTGTATAGTTTCTCTTACAGACAAGTCTTTTAGTTTTCTAAAAATTGTATCCGTGTCTTTGAGAACTATTATCTACTTTGTTGTTATTCTTTTTCTTTTGTAATTAAAAATTGGCCATGTTAAGCTTCAAGAATTTCTTTCTTTTAACTTTGAGTGGTTCACACAAAAAGGATGAAGAGAGGCTTCATGGTATCACTCACTCATGTATGGTTTGGGTAAAGGCAGTAATTTATGTTAGTTAATTCTGAGTTAGAATGGAATATGGCATTGTAGATATAGTATAAAAATATGGATGAAAAAACATAGTTTGTGAATAGGCTAGCACGATTCTAGTTTTTCTTTCAGTGATCCTACACTTGCTGTAAGATGTAACATTTCAGATGTTTCAATCTTCTTGACTCATTATGGCATCCTAAATTTTGTTTGAGCTTATTTTTCTGTTCGAATGAAGGAGAGTAGAAGTGTTTTTCTGCACAGTTGATATCATATATTCTTATCAACACAGGTGCAAGTTGAATTGGCATAAGAAGGATTAGTTGTTCAGTTACAAATCAAGATTAGTTCCATGATTAATTGTTTTCTTTGATAAGGAAAACATGAAGCACATTGCATTTGTCAGATCTCTTCGTGCCTGCACTGCCCTTTCTAGAATAAATGGATCTTTGCAATTTTGTTTTTTTCAACATGATTTTGTTCCAAGAGATCCCAAAACCAAGCCTAAACGCTGTAAATATCCTGCACTTAACCTGCATTTATGATCCATATGGACCAAGACCTCCGCCTGCTGATAAAATTCTTCAGCTGGCCGAGCGAATTATTGTTCTACCTACAGAAGAACGAAGACAAATTGGTCCTTCTCTTCATGAGAGGTTAAGACATCCAAAGTTGCAGCCAATTTCAACCGAAGGCATGGACATAGGTCCAAGTGGGGATCAAGGACCTGTAAAGGTTGAGGAGAAAAAAAGAGAAAACCGCATTTGATGTAAAGCTGGAGAAGTATGATGCTGCTTCAAAGATCAAAGTAATTAAAGAAGTGAGGGCATTCACTAATTTGGGATTAAAGGAAGCTAAAGACTTGGTTGAGAAGGTCCCGGTTTCGCTTAAACAAGGGGTAACCAAAGAGGAAGCAAATGAAATGATAGACAAGACAGAGGCAGCCGGAGACATTGCAATTATGGATTGAGAATGCATTTTATTCTTTGTTTCTTGATTAGCTGTTTCAGTATGTAGTGGAATTTTGTGAGAAAACATAAATGGTGTTAAAGCGAACACTGAAACCAGCTTCTCTTAAAGATGGTAGAGACAGGCCATGTTGGTTTATTGTACACTGTTTCATTCTTTGTTGACTGTGTGTACTGAACAGTATTGAAGGAAGGGTGTGCCGGCATAGCCCGTGTCTTTTTATTTTCAACTATCTGGTGTGTTTGTAGTGTTTCTTTCTGGTCACTCTTGCTATCTGAAATAATTGGACATGATAATGCCTTGGTAAATGAATGGAGGTATATGATGCTTAATAAATGTAGTAAAAGAAGTTTGAAAGTTATACTTTTCTGGTTAAATATAGTAAAAATAGCTCATGAAAATACCAAGACTCGGAGTGGATATTTCACTTGGCAGCTTGACTTATAAGAAAGACGTTTCTTTGCAGACCCGACCGATCCTTTTTTTCTGGAGTTCCAAATTTATCTATTCCTAGTGAGAAGTTAAACAGGCAAAGCAGAATACTAGTCAATCAATCTTCATGAGCTTGAAAATTTTTCTTCTTTTTACCAACTAATCAGAAGCAGATGATATCACGCTTTAGTGCCTGTTTCCTCATCTCATGCATATTCACTTTAACCCTAGAATTATACCATTCAACCTCATTTCCTTCTTCAGCTATGCCAGCTTGGTCTTGAGCTTCTTCCCATTTCTGGATAAGCACAGAAGCCTTGGCTTCCTCCTATTGCCTGCACCTTCTCTTTCTCCTTTTTTCTTCCTTGGTCGATTGAAGAACTGGACAAACGCCAAAATGGTGGTGTTTGACCTAAGGAGAAAGCTGGACTAGGTTCATTTTAAAAATCTTTTTTGGATTAAGGGAAGAAGAAGAGGCAAGAAAAAAATGGAAGGGAAGGCAATGTCTCACTATTCTCTTCTTTCTCTTTTCCTCTCAATTAATTTTATTTTTCCTCTTTCATTCATTTTTGTGTCCTTAATTTTTCTTCTTTTCATCTCTCTTTTCCGTATAGTAATAATAATTATAATAATAATAATAATAATAATTACAAATAAATTAGTTATTATCATGCTTAACTTTTCATTATTCATTTATTTTTATTATTATTATTATTATTATTATTATCATCATCATTGAATCATCCAATCACTCTCAATTTTTAAGTTAAAAGAAGCTTGCCTGTTCATGCAAAACTTACCGCCTCAAATATGTGACCAATAGCTTTATCTGGTTGGAATTCCAAGTCTCTATAATATATCTGGTTCTTCAAGCCCTTTTCATCCTAGCAAAATCCAACACCCCACCCTAATTTGAGCCTCACTATTGGTCCCAACTCAAGCATGAGACTCAGTAGTCTGAAAATGCACATCCAGATGTTGAATACATTATTTAGTTTGTCTATATATATTGAATTTCTTTTTCTAAATTTTTAACAATGTTGTTATATCTTTTAATAAGGTAATAATTTAATAAATTTTGCGTTAAAAAAAATTGAAAAAATAACTTTAATAAAAAGTTAAATTGAAAATTAATTATCAAAAACATTATTTACAAACTTGCTACGGTTTGTTAGAATTAAATTAAACTAGATATGAAAATAAAACTGTAAATAAATCTTGTATTGAATCAAAAAGAATAAACACGGAAATGTATCTGAATCCATAACGGAAGAAATTTTCACATAAGACGGTAGATACTCCAAATCGACACACGACCTTTCAACATTTTTCTGTTAATAAGATAACAAGAAAATAAAATTTTATGAGCGATTTGAAGACCATAACTACCTTTTTATATCGCAACTTTTGTCATTTTTTATTTTACCCATTATAAAATGAGAAATTATAACTATGGTATCTGTACATATTACAAACTCATACTTAAGTTTGATACATTTAAGGCGCATTACCATTTAACTGCAATTAATAACTTTTAAACGGGTCGAATAAATTGATAGCATGCTACGTACACTAAGGAACACATTAAGTGCATTTGTGGATAAAAAATCCAACAATCTTCCACTTGGGCTTTATGTGTCACCTTAACCTGTGCGTTACATAATTGTAGGAGTATTCAGAACTTTACTATCAATACTTGAATGCATCACCAAATAATTCTGTCCATCGACTATAACGACAAAGGATCAAAGTGGTCTTCGCTACAATTGTCGTACCTAAACCCATAAATGATCACGTATATCAGTATAACCAAACAACATTGATCAAATATAGATGTGTAGTATGGAAATTACATGCTATGTGATCTAAGTATGCCTACTTCTAACTAGTGTTGTCTTAACTTTAGTGAGATCAACTGTAAAAAAATTCAAGGATAAAATATAAACAAAAACAAAAGCATTATAACTAAAATTAATTATAAAATCCATAAACCAAATCCAAAATACAAAACTTATGACATGTTTGTATCATAAAAATAACTATGGTACAAAACTCTCACTGAAACTATATATCATCAAAAGGTACTATACCCATACGAGTAATATGCTCATGAAAGACCTTAGATGGTAATCCCTTTGTGAGTGGATCTGCAACTATGGAGTTTATCTCGATATGCTATATTAATATCTCCTTATTCTAAACTCTCTATTTAACAACTAAGAACTTGGTATCTATATGCTTTGATTTCATCAAGCTAAATTATTGTCGGACTACATAACTGTAAACTTATTGTCATAAAATAACTTTAACGGTCTTTCTATACCATCAACAATGCGTAGTCCAGTGATAAAACTTTGCAACCATGTTTCATGATTGGACGCTTTATAACATGTTTTAAACTCTGCTGCCATGGTGGAAGAGATTATGAATGTTTGCTTAGCATTCTTCCAAGAGATAGCTCCCCCAGCAAGTAAGTAGATATAGCCTAATGTGGACTTCCTGCTCTCTTGGCATCCAATGAAATCAGAATCAGAATAACCAATTACACCAAACTAATCTAATCTCCTGCATGTGAGCATGTAGTATTTTGTTCTCTGAAAATACTGCAAAATGCGTTTGACTGTTTTCTAATGATTCATACCTAGATTGCTTAAATATCTCCCTAACATATCAACAATGTATGCAATATCTGAACACGTACAAACCTATGCATACATAAGACTCTCTACATTTGAAGTATAAGGAATATTTTGCATCTCCTTAATCTCAGAGTCATTCTTAGTGCATTGACTAAGTGCAAACTTATCTCCTTTAGATACGGGAGTGTCACCTGATTTACAATCTTACATGTCAAAGCTCTTAAGAATTTTTTCGATATACCTCTTTTGTGATAATCCAAGAATGTACCGAGAGTGATTCTGGTGTATCTGAATCCCTAATACAAAAGAAGCATCTCCAAGATCTTTTATATCAAAATTTTTTATTAGAAATCTCTTGGTTTCGTGCAATAAACTTATACCACTGCTGGCAAGCAGTATGTCATCGACCTATAAAACCAAGAAAATATACTTATTCTAACTAAACTTATGATATACATAATTTTCTACTATATTCATCTAAAACCGAACGAGATGATAACCTGATGGAATTTATGATACTATTGATGGGAAGCTTGTTTAAGTCCATAGATGGATTTTTTTAGTTTGTAAATCATTTATTTCGCATCGCCCGATATGAAGTTTTCTGGCTGCACCATATAAATCGTCTCATCAATTTCACAATTGAGAAATATTATCTTAACATCTATCTGATGCAACTCAAGATCAAAATATGCTACTAAAGTTTTTATAGTCCTTAAAGAGTCTTTCGATGAAACCAGAGAAAAAGTCTGTTTATAATCATCTTCTTTTTGTGTAAAGCTCTTAACGACAAGACATGTCTTGTAGCTTTCCACATCGCCATTTGAATATCTCTTGGTCTTAAAAATCTATTTGCAACCAATAGATTTTTCACCTTCAGGCAATGGGATAATATCTCAAACATTATTGTCCTTTATGTACTTAATCTCTTCATTCACGGTATCAATCCATTTATGAGAGTTTGAACTTTACATGGCTTGATAGAAGTCGATTGGATCATCTTCCATCATTTCAGTAACATCTTCATGTTCTTGGAGAATAGAATATAATCATCTGAAATTGCACTTCTCATCTCTCTAGTGGATCTTCTTAATGACATTGGTTCTTGAGGGTGTAAAGTTTATTTTTTTTAAATAACTTCTTGAGCATGAACGAGAGATACTGTGATATTGTCTTAATCTGAATTTGCTTCTTGAACAATGCAAGGATGAGAACCTGATCCTGATAATTGTCAAGAGCAAGTGAGAGAATATCAATATATTCATTTTCAAAGACAATGTCCCGAACTTCCCCTCCCTCCCCCCCTCCCGCTCGTAAACTCAACATCCTTAAAAAATTGGACATTTTCCGTTTAAAAAATTGTCTTAGTAGTGAGATTATAAAACTTATAACCATTGAATCTTTCAGAGTAGCCAACAAAATAGTATACAGTTCTGGAATCTAGTTTTTTTTATGGTCTATAAGGCCTGACCTCAGCTAGAAATCTCTAAATGCGCAAATGTCTCAAGCTAGGCATCTTCCCCGTCCAAAGCTCATATGGGGTCTTTGTAGTTGTTTTACTTAGAACTCTATTGAGTAAATATATTATGGTCTTTAATACTTCTCCTTAGAGTAATTTAGATAAGGTAGAATGACTAAACATACTCTTCACCATATTTTTAAGTGTTCTGTTTTATTTTTTAGCAACACCATTTATGCTAGGCGAACCTAACATGGTGTACTGTGGGACTTTAGGAATCTAGCAAATGATGCTAAACATTGTTCAGCTGATCCATCATATCTACCATAGTATTCATTACTACAATTAGATCTAAAAGTCTTAATTCTTTTGTTGAGTTGGTTCTCAACTTCTACCTTAAAACTTTTGAACATATTCAAGGACTGTGATTTATCATAAATGAGATAAAGGTAGTCATATCTAGAATAGTCATCTATAAATGTTATGAAGTATTGTTGACCATTCCAAGAAGCCGTAGGGAATGATCCATAAATATCTATATGAATCAACTCTAATATATCCATAGCTCTGTTGGCACCCAATCTCATGATGTTTGTCTGTTTTTCCTTGATGCAATTGACATATTTATCAAAGTCTGTAAAATCAAGGGGATCAAAAATTCCATTCAATACAAGTCTCTCTATTCTTTCTTTGGAGATATAACCTAATCTCATGTGCCATAATGAGGCAGAATTCTCATAGGTTAATTTATACTTTACATCTCTTGTACCCACATGCAATGATTCATTGTAAGAAGAAGTTGTATCTAACAAATAAATATTATCATAAGCTGATAAAGAACCAGTACCAACCTTATTGGGATTATAATAAAGACTAAATATTTTATTTCTAAAAAAATAAAAAATAACCAAATTTATTCAATACAGAAATATAAATCAAATTTCATCTAAATAACAGTACAACATAAGTCTCTTCTAAATCTAAATAATATCAAGTTCTTAATAATAATTGGTTTGTTATCACCGATATAAATGAATCTGACACATTCACTTAGCTTGCGATAACGGAGGCAATCCTACATGGACACACTAATGTGAGTAGTGGTATTAGAATCCACCCACCACGTGTGTCTAGGTACAAACTTTAAATTAACCTCAAAACAAATAAAGTTAAAAAACATACTTTTCTTTGCACGCCACCCATGATAATTGACACATTTTTTCTAATGACCTAGAACTTTACAAAAGAAACAAACACTTTCATTTTGTTGCTTTTGTTGTTTCTTCTATTGCACTAGAACCATAATATTTTTACCTGTTTTCTTTTCCTTATTTTTTTTGTCCTTTGAGATCGTAACTAGATGAACACTCTCTATCTTCTCATACTTTAACCTTTTCTCTTCCTGAACACAGTGTGAGATGAGCTCATTGAGAGTTCATGATTCCTTCTGATAGTTATAACTAACCTTGAAATGATTAAAATGTGGAGGAAGAGAGATCAAAACAAAGTACACCAATAATTCTTTTGATAAATCAAGTTTAAGTGCCTTAAGATTAGCATATATATGAGATATTTTCATTATGTACTCTTTTATGTTCCCTTTCCCTTTATATCTAATAGAAACAAGGTTCGCCAAAAGTATATAAGCTTCGGTCTTATCATTCCTGGCGAAACGTTGCTCGATGGATGCAAAAAAAATTTTAGCTGAAGTGATCTCTTCAGACATAGTGCCCATAAAAACTTTCTAAATTGATTGTTGCATTACCAATGAACTCATATGATTCAACTGATCTCATCTTTCAAACTCCCTCTTTTCCTCAAGGGTACTGTTAGGAGTAAGTGGAGCTGGTGTATCGACCCGTAAAGCATAATCCAGATTAATAACTCCAAGAACAAGTTGAACACTATTTTTCCACGTCTTGAAGTTTGTGTCGTTCAACATTGGGATGAAATTAATATTCCTAGTAATACTTCTAGTAGAAAAGGAAGCTAAATAGAAAACATACAATATTTAGTTAATCAATACTCGCATTGAACTTTAAACCATAAATAATAATAATAAATTTAAATATAGGAAAATTCTATATCAAGATATTAAACACTCCATTAACACTTTATTTTTGGACAGAATATTAACTTGTAAATAATATCTTGTAATAGCAATCAAATACTGACAGTAAGAATACATACCAAACAATAAATCTTTCTTTAGGTTGATTTATAGTTCATATACTAAAAAATTAAATAACTGTCATGTATTTATTACTTCCAATTAGAATGCAATCATGTTAAACATTAACTTTCTTTTGGGCCGATTAACATTCATATAAAATATACTCATACAACTATTTACATTCTAAAATAAATCAACGTAACATAAGAGAGGTCACTTTAGCGATGTGTACAAATATATTCATTTCAAAATGCATAGATATACATAAATATTTAAATATAAAATTATACTAAATTTATTTTGTACAAGGAATAAAAAATATCCATAAGTAATAATAAAAATTATCCTAAAAATAAACCTCCTTAAATTCTGTTTGTTTTGTAAACTGTGGATCGATCAAAGTCAACATTAATTGTTGACCATTGACCAGTCAAATCCTACCTTTGACCATTGACTGGTCAAAGTACTAATTTTGATTGTTAACCAGTGAGACATTGATCGTTAACCAGTCAAAACGTTGACCATTAACTGGCTTGGTCTGGACCAGGTTGAGTCGGACTGGGTCGGGCCCAGCTTGAATGTCAGGGTTTTGGGCCCACTCGCACGTGGGCCTTCCCCCCCCTCCTCTTTCTTTCTTTCCATTTTTTTGTTTGTTGTGGGTTACAGCCACAACCCTAAAGAAAAGACAAATTTACACCATTTGGGCCCACGGCCCGAAAGCTAAATTAAAAGAAAAAGAAACCCTAAAAAAAAATTGATTGTGTGTGTGTGTGTTTTTTTTTTCTTTTTCTTTTTTTCTTTTCTTTCTTCTTCTTCTTCCTCCCTGCGACGGCCTTGGCCATTGCTTCTTCTCTGCACCCCTTGACCAGAAGGTCGCAGCTGCTTCAATAGTGCAACCTCTCAATCGCCCACACTGTGCGGCTTAACAGCCATGTCCAGGAGGCTGATCGACCTCCCTTTGCGTGCATTCTTTTCTTCATTTTTTCTGTTACGTATATATATATATATATATATACATATACATGCATCTGAATATATAAAAATCCATAATTTATTTTTTCCTAATGCATAAAAGTTTTTTAAAAAACAATATTTGGAAAAAGTGTTTCTTAATTCATAATTTTTATTTAAAAAAATTAATCCAAAAATTCAAAACCAAAACAAAATCAACACAAAATTATATATATTCCTGTTTTAAAAATAAAATGCAGCCACATATATCCGAATCTGAAAATAAAAAAAATTCAAATCTCAAGGATTCAATAAGAAGTGGCTTTGATACCAATTATTAAAATTAAATTAAATTATATTTAAAAATAAGACTGTAAACAAATCTCGTACTTAATCAAAGAGAAAAAATACGTAACCGTACCTGAATCCATAGTGAAAGAAAGTTTTGTATAGTATGGTATATCTTCCAAATCGACATGCAACTTTTTAACTTTTTTCTGTTGATAGGATAACAAAAAAATAAAATGTTGCAAACGATTTGGAGATCATAATTGCCTTTTTATATTGTTAATTTTTGTCGTTTCTCATTTTGCCTATCGTAAAATGATAAATTATAAATATAGTATTTGCATATATTACAAGTTTATACTTAAACCTGATACATTAAGTCTCATAACCGTTTAACTGTAATCAATCACTTTTAAATGAGGCCAATAATTGATAACATACTACGTATACTAAAGAACACATTAAGTCCATTTGTAAATAAAAAAATCCAATACTATTATGCCTTTAGCAAATGATAAATTTTCATTAATGACTATCAAAATTTTCCTTAATTATAAGTCTATCATTTTGTAATCAAACGGTCAGACATATAAAGTTTTTATAATCCACAACAGAAACTAGCAGTCGATTCACATCTATTACAATTTAATTTCAATAAACCATTTTGCAGCTCCAAAATTAGACGCAAAACTGTCATCTTCTTGCGGCCGATTTGCTGATTGCTTTGACTAATTTGCAATTAGTTCATCTTATAAATGTTTTGCTTTCATGACCTTTTTTCTTCCCACTACAAAGTTGGTATAGAACATGAATATTTCAAGTGTTTTGGGACAAATTTTTTTATTTAAAGTTATTAATTATATAGTATTAATTTAGTTATCTTGACTGATTAATTTGTTAGATCGTTAGTCTTATTATTACTTTGTTATTTATGTTAATTTGTTGTTTAAGCATTTTACTATTCTAGCCCTCTGCTTCCATTATAAAAGGAGCAGTAGCTATAAACAAAATATAATAAGAAATACAGAATTCTTTTCACAGTCTATCTTTAGTTTTGTAATATGGTATCAGAGCGATACCTTTCCGCTGCCTTCATCAACAGTAATAATTGTTGAAAATGGCTCATGGTTTAGGCCAAAATAACGCAAATCAATTCTAGCCGCTTGCCTCCTCCTCTACTCAGGCATCGTCCAACACAGTGGCTGTGACAGACGATGCTTATAGCCCATATTTTCTCCACAATGGAGACCATCCGGGGCTCATCCTTATTTCCCACACTCTCACAGGCCTAAACTACAACACTTAGAGTCGAGCAATGATTATGGCTCTTAATGCAAAGAACAAGCTCGGTTTTGTTGATGGCACAATACTCTAGCCGAATGCATCTAACAAGTTGGCTTATATATGGTCTCGTTGTAACAGTATGGTAGCTTCGTGGATCCTAAACACTGTCTCAAAGGAAATTGTGAATAGTCTTCTTTATCTAGACATTGCGCAAGCGATCTGGTCCGATTTGCGAGAGTGATTTCAACAGAGCAATGCACCTCGCATTTTTCAAATCAAACAACAGTTGTAAAATCTTGTACAAGGGTCTCTCGACATCAATAATTATTACACGAAACTGAAGATCCTCTGGGATGAAATAAAAAATTATCAACCGATTCCAGTATGTAATTGTGGTGGCATGAAGACATGGATAGAATATCAACAGCAAGAGTAGATTATGCAGTTTCTTATGGGGTTAAATGAATCCTTCACAGGTGTAAGGGGATAGATCTTGATGTTAGACCCCCTTCCCTCCATCTCAAAAGTATACAATCTTGTTGCTTAAGAGGAATGGCAACGCACCATCAGCAGTGAAGGCCGAACAGAGCCAATGACATTTGCAACTGCTCCTGTCTCCACAATCGCGATTGCCCAAGGAAGATCTAGAAGCAGACCTATTTGCTCCCATTGTGGGTTGACTGGTCATGTAGTGGATCGATGCTACAAATTACACGGGTTTCCCCTAGGCCTTAAGCTCAAGCCCAAGGCCCAGTCTGGACCACAGCAGAATGACGCACGACTTAAGCCCACTTATGACTCTCAGCCTTCTTCACGAAGGGTAGGGCACATTGCAGCTTCTGCCTCCCCTTCGACAGCTTCAACTGTAACTTCTTCCAATTCCCTCAACATTGACCAAATCCAAGAATTGATCGCTCATCTCAGTGCCTATCTTCGTCCGTCCATTACTGACTCACCAACAGCCAAACCTGTCTCCCTCGACGAGCCATATATCTCCCATGTTGCTGGTAAGTTACCTTTACCAACCTTCCTTTCCTTCTCGGATAAATCACCTTCACTGAGTACATGGATAATAGACACTGGTGCTATGCATCACACCTGTTGTAATTTTTCCTTTTTAACAGAGCTTAAACAGATTAATTCTATTGAAGTTACCCTACCTAACGGAACACTGTGATAGTCAACCAAGTAGGCACTGTTGTGCTTACCGAACTACTCACTCTGCATCATGTCTTATTCGTTCCTGCCTTCAAATTTAATCTCCTGAGTGTTAGCATGATCACTTCGAGTCATCACTGTTCTGTTACTTTCTTATCTAATTCATGTGTTATTCAGGACCTTACACGGGACTTGATGATTGGGAAGGGTAGAAGACAAGGCAATCTCTATTTTCTGGACTTTGGTACTTCTTGTAATAAATCTTTTATTTCCAGTAGTATAGTATTTAGACAGAACCTTTGGCATGCTAGAATAGGTCATCCATCCAATATGAAAATACAGTTTCTAAATAAAGAACCTCATGTTATTTTGGATTCTGATTTGCAATCACATTGTAAAGTATGTCATCTGGCCAAACAGAAAAGATTATCATTTATTTCACAAAATAATATGTCCAAACATCTTTTTAATTTAATACATGTAGACATATGGGGAGCCTTCTCTATTGCAACTCTCGAAGGACACAAATATTTCCTTACCATTGTTGATGATTATTCAAGAGCCACTTGGGTATATTTGCTTCATACTAAATCCGAAGTCCTCTATATTTTTCCTAAATTCTATGCTTTTATATCAACCCAATACAAGGTCCCAATTAAGTTCGTAAGATCCGATAACACACATGAATTAGATTTTAGAAATTTCTTTCAATCTAAAGGGATCATGTATTTTCATTCTTACATTGAAACTCCACAACAAAATTCTGTTGTGGAGCGAAAATAGCAACATATATTAAATGTAGCTCGAGCATTACTTTTTCAATCTCATGTCCCTCTTATATGTGTGGGAGACTGCATGTTAACTGCAGTCTTCCTCATTAATAGAACTCCTTCTGCCTTGTTGTTAACACGCAGTCTCCCTCATTAATAGAACTCCTTCTGCCTTGTTGTCAAATAAAACACCCTTCGAACTTTTAAACCACAACAAACCATCCTATAGTCATCTTTGGGTTTTTGGTTGCCTATGTTATAGCTCCACACTTGTTGCTCATCGAAATAAATTCTCCCCTCGTACTCGGGTTTTTCTTGGCTATCCTTTTGGATACAAAGGATACAAATTGTTGGATTTAGAAACAAATAAAATTCACATTTCTAGGAATGTCATTTTCTATGAGTCCATCTTTCCTTTCTTTACCAAAGTAAACAACACACCTCATCTTCCTGATAGCTTTGATGATCGTGTTCTTCCTATTTTCCTCTCATCCCCTGATTCCACCTCACTTACTCCCAACACACGGGAACAGTCCAATAACCTATCCAACTCTAGACCTTCTCAGACCAAGAAAACTCCACCCTACTTGGCTGACTATCACTGTTATTCCGCATATACCACTAGCACCTCACATCCCATATCTTCCTACCTTCAATACAACAAACTACAGCCCCATTACCGAAACTATGTTTGTGCCATTTCCTCCCAACAAGAACCAACCACTCTTTCTGAAGTACTTGCCTCTCTAGTTTGGCGGCAAGCAATGCAGACAGCTTGGACCATTGTTTTTCTTCCAAAAAGAAAAAGACCTGTTGATTGTAAATAGGTTTTCAAGATCAAATATAAAGATGATGGCACCCTAGAGTGACACAAAGCTCGACTTGTTGCTAAGCTATTCACGCAACAACATGGAATTGATTTTATAGACACTTTTTCCCCAGTTGCCAAGCTGGTCACTGTAAAAATCTTACTCTCTTTTGCTGCTATTTTTGGGTGGAATCTGACTCAGTTAGATGTGACCAATGCCTTTTTACACGAAGATCTCTCAAAGAGGAAGTTTACATGTTAATGCCTCCTGGGTACTTCCCTAGAGAGGATGAGAGTCTACCATCGAATGCCATATGTCGGTTACATAAATCAATTTATGGTTTAAGGTAAGCCTCGAGACAATAGTTTCATAAGTTCTCTACTTTACTACTCCAAGAAGGTTTTAAGCAGTTTAAATGTGATCATTCACTATTCATCAAAGTAAACAATGGTTTTTTTCTTGCTTTTCTCGTCTATATTGATGATATAGTTATCACAAGCAATAATGATGAAGCAGTCAAAGATTTAAAATGTGCCCTAAGCACCAAGTTCAAAATGAAAGATTTAGGGCCACTCAAATAATTCCTTGGTTTAAAAGTAGCAAGAAATTCAGCTGGGATCTCCTTATGTCAAAGAAAATATGCCCTTGATCTTCTAACTGAAACTGGATATACAGGATGCAAACCATCTTCTGTTCCCATGGAACCAAATTTAAAGATATCAAAGGATGATGGAGATCTCCTTGATGACTCCACAAGTTATCGAAGATTAGTTGACAGATTACTGTACCTGACGATCACACGACCAGATCTATGTTACTCTGTTAACAGACTAAGCCAATTCATGGCAGCACCACGAACAAGACATCTTCAAGCTGCATTACGAATCTTGTGGTATATCAAAAGAACCGCCGGACAAGGACTTCATTTCCCTTCATCATCCTCTGTGCAAATCAAAGGTTTCTCTGATGCAGATTGGGGAACTTGTCCCGATACTAGACGGTCACTAACAGAATTTTGCATTTTCTTGGGTTCTTCTCTTGTATCCTGGAAGTCTAAGAAGCAACAAGTAGTGTCTAGATCCTTTGCAGAAGTAGAATACAGATCCATGGTTAACATTGCTTGTAAAATTGTATGGATAATGAGCTTGTTACAGGAACTAAAACAAAAACATCAAGGACCAGCACTAGTATATTGTGACAACCAAGCTGCACTACATATTGCGTCAAATCCGGTCGACCATGAACGAACCAAACATATAGAATTGGATTGTCACTTTGTTAGAGAGAAAATACAATATGGAATATTGAAGACCATGCATGTATCATCTCAGAATCAACTTGCAGACATGATGACCAAAGCACTCTCGCCAAATCAATTTTTCCTTCTTCTAAGCAAGATGGGTACTATTAATCTATACTCTCCATCTTGAGGGGGAGTATTAAGTTAGTTATCTTGATTGACTAATTTGTTAGATCGTTAGTCTTGTTATTACTTTGTTATTTCCGTTAATTTATTGTTTAAACATTTTACTCTTCTAGCCCTCTGCTTCTTTTCACAGTCTATCTTTAGTTTTGTAATATATAGTGTTATTATAGTCTTATTGATTATATAGAAAACGTAGAAATATATTTTAGCCTATTTATATAAGAGTATTTGAACAATTTTTGTACATTTGGTTTTTGAAATTGAATTTTCATTCTCTTGATATTGCTAAAATGTTATATATTTTAAAATAATTACTTTAGAAATCCAAACATGTATACTTGTAGTCGACATTTTTATTATAATTAATTAAGTTAGAGAAAAACAAACAAAAAAGTCTTAATTGAAACATTTATCGTATACATAATTGGATGATTTAGTTGTAACCACAAAACTAAAATTAATTTATGACAATAGTTACAAGTTTTAGAGACAACAATATTTATAGTGTATTTATAGTGAATAGTTTTGACACTAATGTCAGTTAGGCATTTGATTTATATATATATATATATATATATATATATATGAATGAAGACCGCAAAATGAAAATACAAAATCTTTTTGGTTGTATATATATAGGGGCATAAAATGTAAGTCTCTTGAGGAAGAAGATAAAAGATGACAAACAACCTTTTTCTCTTATCTTCTCAAGTAAAGGCGCCAAACAAGGAAAAACATGGCAAATCTAATGATATGATATTTTAAGATCATGTACTTTAACAACGGTTATCACAATTATATTAACTTAATATATATCTACATATATATATATATATATTAGTAGAGAGGCTTAATTAAAGCTAGTTACACATATGGCTTAAAATGGCCGTGATTGGCTCGGGGTGAGTGTGTAAAATCTTTCCATATGGGTCCATTTGGCTTCACATTATTGGCTGGTGGCACGTGCACGAGTACTTATTAGCACCATGAAAAGCTTTTGGCCATGATCATTTAAAAGATAATTAATAAAAAATTAGGGTCTTAATTAAATTTAAGCAAGTTATAAAAAGCTGTTTTTCTTAATATATAAATCTTTCATGGATTACAAAGGAGGTAGGTTTTGATATGATTGATAAGAAGGAATTTTATGGTTAATTGATTTGTCGGCTATGTTTACCTTAGCTTTGTTGAAATGCATCAATTCAGGTAGGATAAATTTATGGATAAGGGGCAGACATTATGGTAACACTTGGGCCCTTAATTACATATATATATAGATATAATAACACCATTAGTTAATTAATTACTTGAGCACTAATTCATTTTATTTTATTTATTGGGTTCATCTTTTAGAAGATTAATTAAAGTTATTAAATTATACATTTTAATAATTAACTAATATTTTTTTTTTTACATTTTTTAATGAATAAACAACACCAGTCAACTTCTTAGTAAGTACATATATTAGATGCATAACCGACTCAAATTTTAATTTTTGTAAAAAAATATAAAAGTACTAACCATGTAATTAAAGGATAATTAATAATTATAATAATGTTTTCATTAGCAAGATTGATAACATAATTTTTGCTTTTCTTTAAAGAAAATTTTTAAATAAAATATAAGTATATATAATTGGCAAATTTTTATTAATAGATAAGAAGGAAAATGGATGTAATTAATTCATTAGTCAATATAATTAATTGATTAGTTAGCTTTGGAGTGCCTTGATGATTGGATTAGCATCATCCATTATCACTCTCATAAGTGAAAACATATCTTTAGAGAATGTATAAATGATCTTAGTGGATTGGTTGGTGATTTAATGAATTTAATTTAATTATCAAGTAATGAAGCAAAGACAGTTTATAAAGGATGGTCGGTTTGAAACTTGATATCTTTGAATTCTAAATTAATCATTTTATATCTTCTAACTAAGCAACCAAATAGTTGATTCTCTCTCTCTCTCTCTCCATTATTTTACTTTCTTTCTTTCAAAATTTATCTTCTATGACAAGTAGACAGTATGTAACATTGTCTTTTATTATAACCTTGTATATTTTATTGGCTTATTTCAATTTTTTTTTCTTTCACAAATAACAAAAGGTATATTGTGTCATTTTTAGACTTATATAAAAATAATTAATCTCTACCTCATGTTAAAAGGTCTACTTCGTATATATTCTTTCTATATACAATATTAATTATATTAATTAATTGATAGGTTTAAAGGCATGTTCGCATTGTTTGTGCTTATAATGTAAGTAATAAATGTGTTTTTAAAATAATTTTTTAATAAACATACTATTAGTAAAAATTTGTATTGTATTTAATAAAATTAATTATAAAAAGCATTATCCTCTTAAAAGTAAAATATATTGTATTTAGTCAAAATAGTTGTAGATATTGAATTGACTACAAAAAAGTATACAAATTATTTATTTCTTAATAAATAAATATTCATTGAATTATTTATTTGTGCACTAAAAATATATTTTATAAATTCAATATATCCCATATTAATATTAAAATATTAAATTTCTTATTTATATTTAAAACAAAAGAAAAAAATATTAATAAAAGTTTAGGAATTAATGTAAAATTAAAATTATCAAATACCAAAAATTTTAATATTTAAAAATTTAAATATATTTTTAATAAATTTATTTGAAGATAATTTTAGAACTTTATGTTTGTTTTTTTTAAACCTACTTAATTTTTGGAAAGGATGTAAAACATGTTTTTGCATTTTTTAAGTCAAAAGTATATTTTAGTTTTAGGTTTAACCAAAAGTACTTTCACTCTTTTTGTTGGTTGAAAAATGCTTTAGCACTCACATAAATTGTAGCAAAAAACTACAACTAAACATCCTTTAAGTTGATTTATGGACAAAGGCATGGTTTTATTTTTTATTTTTTTTTTGTTTTTGGTGATATTCTGGATTGAGGAATTTTCAAGAGTAGCCCATGCAGATCGGTATATGAAAAGAGTTGAAAACAATTTCACCCTAAACTTTGCATATTTCTTTAAGTGTGGCAATAGCTTTCTTTTAGTTATTTGTCATTGTGTTTTGAGGTTGCTTGGGTAACAAATTCTTGGTTTTATATGTTATTACATTAGAAAATCTTTTATTACAAATGAAAGACACTTTCATATGCACATCTTTTAGTTTATAAATTAATAAATACATAGAAACACTCTTGAATGATTAATCGATACAATAGCATAAATACTTCTTACTATCATGTGGTACTTTGGACATAGATCTCAATTTTATAAAATGCTAAATTTTAGCATATGATTTCTCTTCTAATAAGATCAATAGTGACTCTTATCGATATATATTTTTTTTTTCTTGAAGAACATTGTACCATCATATCACCCTGATTATAATACCTTACAGTTTTTTATAAAAAATAGGAGACACCTAATACAACTCCCCCACCATATGTATCCCTAATATTTAGAACATTATTTTGTATAGATTGTTGAAAAATTATTATACTTTGTTAATGCTTGATGGAACTTTATTATAATTGGAAATGGTCATGAAAAAGTGTTATAACATATAAATCTAGTGAACTCACCCTTTGGTTAATATGATATTCTTGGATTAAATATGTTTTTTTAGCTTTAAATATGGCTAGTTGCATTTGAGAATAAAAAGTACGAAGCATATATTGAGGGTAAGTTCTTTTCAAGGACTACAAACATTTTTCTTCATTTAATTATATATTAAGTTACACAATCAGAATTTTGTCATTAGTGAAAAAAGAAGAGATTGTTAACATATTTAGTTTTATTGCTTATAACTGAGAAAACTTAAATTTATATTGATAATGTTTGAGTTAGAGTTGAACAAAATTGATTTCGAACCCAAGATCAACAATGCAATCCAAAATCTCACTTATAACAACAACAATCAGAAACTTAAATCTCTAAGTAAACTCTTTCTACTTAATCCATAATCAACATTGTAAAGGTAAACTAAGGTAACTGGGAAAAGAAATTCGAAATTAAAAAGATGCCATAAGTTTACCTCGATAAGTGATTCCAATTTCTAACTCAACGAGATGGTCAAAGACTCCCTCACTGAACACACACACACTTGTAGCTTGAGCTAGAATTAATAAACTTAATGTTTATTAATTACTTAAATTGTGAATTTCAAGGGGGGTAGTGGCCTCCTTATATAGATTTTCCACCAGTTATTCTATTTGAAAAAGAAATACAATATCCTACTTCAATACTTAATCTTAATACAATTAGAAAACCAAAGCATAATTAAAATAGAGTACTTTAATTAAAAAGGATGAAGGCTTCTCTCTTTAGGAGGTTTAAGACTTTTATTCGGATTCATTCTTGGATTTCCTTGCGATCTTGGACTCTTGTTAATTTACTAATTTTGTCTAAAAATTTCAACTTGTAAAGTAGTTTCTTCTTATGGACTTGAAATCGACTTTGCACATGGGAGTTCGGGTGGAAGAATAACTCACATGGTCGATTCTTCTTTAATCTTCTCTCATCCTAGCTTGCAGTCTTCTTTTTCTCTTTGATCTCTTAGTGTCAAAATTGTGTAGAACTCTTCATACTTTGAAACGTAATCCACATTTAATCAATATCTTTGAAAGGGACTTGCAGTTAGAGAAAAAAGTTATTGTTTCTTTCAGTTTTGGGGTTTCCCGCAAGTGGAATGCCTATTCATCCTTTGATTCTTCTTTTCGCTTTCTCGTTTGATTCCAATGACCGATTCTATCTTGTATCTTCTTCCTTGCACTTTATTTTTTAAATCCAAATAGGAGTCTCTGATCCTTCAAAAGGGAAAAGCCTCCAGGTTGCTTAGCTTGTGGATGAATTGGTGCAGGTAGGTCCTTGAAGTTTCTCCCTCCTCTTGGCCATGGGCCACTAAGGCTAAAAGCATGCATTGTCGAGAAAATTCTTGCTTTTGGTCTTTTTATTGTCAATTTTTGAGCCTCTAAATCTCGTTCTTGGTTAAACCAATATTGGACAAATAAATTAAAGGCTTTTTGGAAATTCTTGGACCTTACTTGCGTAATTGGACCTAAAAGAACTTGACTCTTCTTTCCTAACTCTCCAAACTCATCTTCTTTATGGATCTTAGACTATTCTTGGTCTTGGAATGAATTAAGAAATAAACTAGGCAGTAAGCACTTTATTTTTTTGGTGTCAAACTCATGGGAGTCCGAATTGGGGGAGAAATCCACATTCCCGTAGGATTGGGAATTCCCGTAGGCATAAATTATCTCTTCCACATGTCTGACATACGCAAATACTGGTTCTGTACGTGTTGTCTTCGTGTGTTTGCAGATGGCATCCCATGTTATCCTTGTGCGCACAAACATCCCCTCTTGTGTTTTCCTCATGGGTGATCTCGTATGTGCGAGTATTTTCCTACTACTCACGAGCACTCTTCTCTCGGCTCTCTAGGAAAGCTATTCTCCTAATGTCTAGGTTTACATCACCCTCTTTTTTTTGAAAAGATTCATCCTGAAATTTTCACTTACATTAAAAAGGGAAATATCATAAACATTAAATATAATGGACATTCCATATTCACCTAGGAGATCAATTTTATAGGCATTATCATTTACATGCTCTAAGACTTGAAAAGGTCCATCTCCTCTTGGATCCAAATTAGATTTCAGTTTTTTGGGAAATCTTTCCTTTTCGCATATGAACCCATATCAAATCACTAGGTTAGAACACCACTCATTGCCTTCATTTTTTAGCATCACATGCATAGGATTCATTTTACTTCTGGATATATTATATAGTCTTCTCATGTATAGCTTTAATGAGTTATGATCTTTGTTGTCTACCTGTATTTTTTGATTTCATGTAAAGGTAAAATTATGACATATAACAAAGTTAAAGTATTAAAACCATAAATGTCTTGAAACGTGAAAACCCTGTGAAAGTGTGAATGCTACAGTTATATGCAAATTTTACCGTAGACATAAAATCTTCCCATGTTTTCATATTTGGACCAAGTACAACCTTTAATAAGGAACCTAATGTCCTATTAACCACCTCAGTTTGGTCATCTGTTTGGGGCTAACATGCAGTAAAAAATACAAATTTAGTTCCTAATTTACCATAGAGAACTCGCAAAAAATGACTCATGAATTTTACATCCCTATCACTCACAATGGTCTTAGAAATGCCATGTAGTCTCACAACATCCTTAAAGAATAGATTTACAATATTTATCGCATCATCTATTTTATGGCATGCAATGAAGTGTGCCATTTTGTTAAATCAGTTAGCTATGAAAAATATGTTATCACTACCACTCCTAGTCCTAGGGGATCTTGTGACATCCCAAATGCTAATTAAAGCATTAAGGTGCCAGATACAGAAATAGATTGAGCCCATATAAGATAAATGTATGAAACAGAATAAATAATTAAAAATTCTTTACAAAAGAATAATAGAGTTCTATATAACATTGAGTCAGAAACAAAATTTAATTACAAGCCTCTACAAAATATGGACTCATTAGAGTGCGGGATAACTATGCACTCATAATAGTTCATGGATCCACGGGATCCTCAAAGGCTTTAAGGGGTAGATCAGTGATCTGTTCCTCACTATCTTCCTTATCTAGGGGGCATAGAAATGGGTGAGTTCCAAATACTCAGTAAGAAAAATAGTATTTAGATAACATCATAAGATTTCAAAGGTGATTAAATGTACCATAATTACTTACCATCAAGAATCATATCAGGATTTCTTTATAAATTATAAAAATAATTTATTTTATTAAAGAAAACATCAAATATATTA
The DNA here is from genome assembly GCF_054855325.1 of Carica papaya. NCBI lineage: Eukaryota > Viridiplantae > Streptophyta > Magnoliopsida > Brassicales > Caricaceae > Carica > Carica papaya. Next base: position 20,648,140 of record NC_142317.1, read on the forward strand.
TATCAATCAAATTAATCATGCTAAAAATAGATAAAATCAAACAAATCATGATATAGTCTTTATTTTATTTTATTCTTCATGCAAAGTTGTTCTAACTTCTATCTACTCAGGGCAATACAGATTTTCGACTACCCATGTGGAATGACCAATTCAATTCATGTTATAATAGCAATTTGCAGCTTCCTAAACCAACAACATATTTATGGCTTTCTAAACCCTGACACGATTTATGACCACAGCTGTACCAACCACAATGGTCCTACATGTAAACTATGGCCACGATTGTACTTCTCTAAAGGTGATCCATACAATCATATGGCGTCACCACTCTCATCAGAGAGTACGCCGTCATCCATAGGGAGTAGTCTTCTCACGTCTTTTCAGACCAAATGGGGGAGAAATAGAAACCCCTAAGAGATAAAAAATCTAACGAAATATTTTATGAATCATGTATGCTAACACTAATATTTATTTCTCATGCTTAAATATCATTCCATGCTTTATTACTTCACCATTGTACAATAGATCATGCAACAACATTTATCCCAAGAATTAAATTATTTTAATTAAACATACAAATAATCGATTTACATACATTCATAGAATAAACATGCATTAACACGAATTCATTTTGTTTAAGCATATAAGATTAAGCATACAACCATTTAATTTAAAATTTTGTTAATTTAATCTAGAAATACTCCTTAAGATATTTAAAGTAAATATTAAATTTTTTACCGAAACTTTGGTGTTTCCTACACCTTTCCTTCTTCCTTTAGATCACTTTTTCTCTCTCTCTAAAACCCTTTGGTGGATAGAAGAATGAAGTGAAAGTGGTGAGGAAATGGTAAAGTGGGAGTCTCTATTCATAGAAAATGGGAATAATTAGATTTGTGCCAAGTGGTGAAATCTGGTGAAGAGAGAAAGTCAAGGTGAAATGATGATATGTGATGACTTACGGATGTCACCGATGGATGGACGACGCGACGTGACGATGGTGCAAAAATCGGAGGCATGCCACCTAAACAATAGTTGCACATCGCCCAAGCAATGGTGGCACGCTGCCCAAACCAACAACACACTAATTCGAAGGAAACGCACGACACTCAAAGGGGCAGCGCGCACTGCCCGCGGCAACATGTCGCAAGCCTACATTGCCACGCGCATTGCCAGTGGCAGTGCGCTGCAAACTTAGCCTGCCATGCGCGTAAACCTACTGTGTGCAGGGCATTTCGAACGGGCCTATTGCATGCAGGCCTACTGTGCGGAGGCCTATCAGACGGACAACGCGCACACATGGCACACGGAGTTGCGCCTCTGTTTACGTGTGACGGGACACGTGCGTAGACCGCACCTCACACCCTACGGGTAGACCATGCCTCGCACCCCACGAGGATGGGATGTGGACATAGGCGCACATCCTGTGCTGGCCATGTGCGCGCACTTATGGACAGCACGCGGAGCCTGCACAGATGGGGGTCCTTCCCATGGGATTTTATGCCGTTTTTTCCTCCATTCTTCCCCTGAAATCTTTTTAGTTAAATTTAAATATAAATTATCAATAAATAAATTAAAAAAATAAATTTAATAATTATTTAGCTAAATAAATACAAAATTAAAATGCAAAATTCATTTAGAAATTTAAAATACGAAATTTAAAGAGTTTAAATGGCCTTAGGGCCCGAGGGGTTCATATTACAAATTAAACACGAAGGTTTTCGGGGTATTATATTCCCCCCACCTTAGAAAATTTGGTCACCCAGATTTATCATAAATAGGTTAGGAAACTTCTCTCGCATTTCACTTTCCAGGTCCCACGTTGCCTTCTCCGTATTATGGTATTGCCATTGCACTTTCACCATTATGATCTTCTTGTTACATAAAACTTTGTTAGTCCAATCAAGGATTTCTGCAGGGAGCTCATCATAAATCATATCTACTTAAACCTACATTTCTTTGTGAGGAATGATGTGAGAAAGGTCAGAGTGGTACCTTTTGAGTATGGAAACATAAAAAACATCATGCAGACCCATAAACTCTAGGGGTAGAGTAAGGCAATATGTCACGGGTTTGACATGTTCCACGATATGAAAAAGTCCTACATAACGGGGGCTTAGCTTACCCTTCTAACCAAATTGCTTTTTCTCTTATAAGTGAAGATCTTAAGAAAGTCTTGATCATCAACAGCAAACTCTAGGGGCCTTCTACAGTTGTTGGCATAACCTTTCTGATGACTTTGAGTGGTGGCTAGGTTCTTTCAAATGATGTCGACTTTCTCAATAGTCTCTTGAATGTAATCAAGTACCAAATAACGCTGGTTTCCGACTTCATTCCAGCAAGTGGGAGAATGGTAAGACCAACCATATAGGGCTTTATATGGAGGCATGCCGATGCTAGAATGATAACTGTTATTATAAGTAAATTCACACAATAAAAGATACTCATACCAGTTATCACCAAAGTCGAGGACACAAGCGCGCAACATATCTTCGAGTATCTAGATAGTACGTTTAGAATGACCATCGGTTTGAAGATGATAGGCAGTGTTGAAGTACAATCCCAAACCAAGTACTTTTTAAAAGTTGTCCCATAAATGGGAGATGAATTGAGGATCTTTGTCTGACACAATAGATAAGGGAATGCTGTTGAGTCAGACAATCTCCTCGACATACAAGTGAGCTAATCTATTGATAGAATCTATGGTTCTGATTGGCAAAACAAGGGCAGTCTTGGTCAATTTGTCAACGATGACCCATATTGCATTGTGACTAAAACAGGTTTTGGGCAAACCGGTAACAAAGTCTATGGTCACATGCTCCCACTTCTATTCTGGAATAGGGAGGCCTTGCAACAAACTGACCGATCTTCGTGTTCAGCTTTAACTCTCTGGTAAGTAAAGCATCGAGAGACATAGTCGATAATGTCTTTCTTCATTCCAGGTCACCAATATTGACGCTTTAGGTCCTGGTACATCTTGGTACTTTCGGAGTGGATGGACAATTTAAAGACATGGCAGCCTTGAGAACATCCATCCTGATAGTAGCAAGGACCCAAATATGATCCCAAAATCTGCACAATTTATCATCTGTGAGGTTGAAATCAGAAAATTCATCATAATAAACTTATTCATATTTTTCATTATTTATGGGTCGGTGGATTGAGTTTTCCAAATTTTCATGAAAAGATCAAGTAAAGCTCGAATCTGGGTGAGGTAGGCACCATTGCCATAATGATTAAGGCGAAGTGCCTGCATAGTATCAACTAATTTCCAACTGGAGGCCATGATTTGGGCCAATAAAGCGAACTCCTCCGGCTTAGAGCATCAGTAGCTACATTACCTCTATTGGGGTGGTAGATGATCTTACAAGAGGTCCATCTAATTTCTCTGTCTCATATTTAGTTCCCTATGCATGAATATATATTTCAAACTCTTATGGTTAGTATAGATTTCAAATGTCTGATCGTACAAATAATTGTGCCATATCTTCAAGGCAAAGATTATGGCCGCTAACTCCAGGTCATGAGTGGAGTAGTTACGCTCATGGAGCTTCAATTTTTTGGATTCATAAGTAACTACCCGACTGTGCTGCATCAAAATACTTTCCAAATCCATGTGAGATGCATCACAGTAAACCTAAAATCTTTCAGTATTGTCGGGGAGGATCAACACTGGAGTAGAGGTGAGATGATACTTTAACTCAACAATACTTTCATCATATTCATAGTCCTAAATAAAAGATACACCTTTCCGATGAACATGATGATGTATTGATCCAGTGCATGCCGAAAAACTCTGTTCATAAAGTCTGTAAAAGCAGCAGGGACATTAGTCAGTCCAAACGGCATAACATTGAACTCGAACTAACCATATCGACATCAGAAGACTGTCTTTAGAATATCTTCTTCTTTAACCGTCAACTGGTAGTACCCTAATTTGAGATCGATCTTCAAGAAAATCGTAGTACCTTGTAATTGATCGAAGAGATCATCACTACAAGGTAAATGATACTTACTTTTCACCATTACACATTCAAGCTCTTTATAATCTATGCACAATCAGAGGGATTGACATCCATATTTTTGTTTATTTAGAGGTTAGATAATAGCAAAACCAATAAAATTTTATTTCATTTTTGGTGAACATGAAGTTACAATCTTATTTTCACAATTATGATTGCCTTATACTTCTCTAACTAGTCCATTCCTAAGATAACATCGAATCCTAAAAAATCTAAAAATTAAGGTCTAGTAACAGTTCTACTCCTGAAGCTTTTATTTTATGATTTTTATGCATGCAGTGAGCTTCTAAAAGACCTCTAGAGGGATTTTCTACTGTTAACACTTCATTTGGAGGTTCAAACTTGATACCTAACTTACAAGCAAATGAACAAGAAATAAAAGAGTGGGTAGCACTTGTATCAATCAAAGCTCGAGCAGAAATATCATGAATAGAAAGCATACCCTGGATAAGAGCAAGAGTTGTAAGGGCACCAGGTTCATCATTGTGGTAAACATGACTCTCGACTACTGGGCTGAGCATGTCTTTTGGCCACTGGGGATAATCTTTCATTAAGTGCTGAGTGCTTCCACACTTATAGTAGGCATTGTTCACACATCGACAAGGCTGATCACCATGCAAGTGTCCACAATGCTGACATAGTTGGGTAGGTCAGGCAGGGTGTCCAGTAGGTGGAGGCAAAGCAAGGGGAGGGGTAAATTGGGGTCATTTATCAAGATAGCTACTAATTGGGTTAGACAGTCTTTTTCTAGATTATTGGGTTTGGTGTTGTTGTTGCTTGGTACAGACTTGGGTGATGCGTTGGTGTTGGGATGAGATAAGATCTTTAGCTAACTAGGCATTTTCTAGCACCTTAACATATGAGCTAGGTCTCAGCATTGCGACCAGATCATAGATATCGGTATGAAGGCCCGTCAAAAACTTCCTACCCTTACGACTCTCGGGGGTGACCATTAGTGGGGTATACCTAAACAGCTGGACAAATCGGGCCGCATACTGAGCAACTGTCAAATTTTTTTAGTTGAGGTCATGAAATTCCTCCTCCTCCTTCTCTCGGATATAGACAGGGAAGAAGTTTTCAAAGAATACATTCATGAAAATATCCTAAGTAGTAGGAGTAGATAGGACTTCCTTTTTAAGCCATCACCAATGTTCAACTTTACTAGTCAGTATGAAGGTTGCTAGGGGAACCTTTTATTCCTCAGTTAGGTCTAAGATAGAGAAGAGCTTCTATATCTGTAAAATCAAAGCTTCGGCTACTAATGGGTCGGGGCCTCCTTTAAAGTGGGGTGGGTTAAGTTTTCTAAATGCTGCTATGTTGTAGGAGATAAACCTCTTGGCTAGGCGATAGTCAGGGGTAGGGGGTGTTGACATTGGTTTGCTTGGTTTTGGCTTACGATTGTGGTTAGAACCTAGATGGCTTGGAAGAGTTTGGTAAACTTAGCCCTGGTCAGATGATCTTAGGCCTCAAGTCTCTTAGTTCACTCTACAAAAGGTCTTCTTTGCATCATTCCTACAAAAAAAAAGAAAGACACGAGTTAGTGGTCTAGTTTTTGAAAGAAGACATATCCTAAGTATCTTAGAAGGGTTTTCTAGCTATAGCCTCAATAGTAAGGGATTATTCTGCATAACTATTCTAATACCATTTGTGACATCCTAAATGCTAATTAAAGCATAAGGATGCAAGATAAAGAAACAAATTATGAGCCCATATAAGATAAATGTATTAAGCGGAATAAATAATTATAAATCTCTTACAAAAGAATAATAGAACTCCATACAACATTAAGGCAGAAACAAAATTTAATTACAAGCCTCTATAAAAGATGGACTCATCAGAGTGCGAGATAACTATACACTCATAACGGTTCATGGATCCACAGGATCCTCAAAGGCTTTAAGGGGTAGATTAGTGATCAGTTCCTCACTATCTTCCTCATCTAGGGGGCATGGAAATAGGTGAGTTCCATATACTCAGTAAGAAAAATAGTATTTAGATAACATCATATCATGCCCCGGTACTCGATATGAAGTGGAAGTCCTACTCATGGCATTTTCATGCAGTAGGCCTATAAAATATATACATGCGTGGATCAAAAATATAATACAACCTACCATCCCATATGATATGTACAGTAACTATATATACAAAATATGAGATCAGAATAAAACTTTTATATACAAAAATAAAAACCCTTTTACAGGTTCTACTTGTCTGGCAGCGGTGCTGGCTCTTCATTCTCCTCTAAAAAGTATTAGGGTGAAATTTAATGAGTTTCACCAACTCAATAAGTATTCCCATTCTCTCAACCCAGATAAAATTTCATGCAAAACACACAGTAAGAAACAAAAGCAATAAAAATATTTCAGTGCAAAATTCATGTTCTTAAATTTCACTATATCATATGTTTTTTATCGATTTGATGAATTCTCTCGAATATCATATATAAACCTCAAATGTATATTCTCATACTCTCGAAAGTCATAAATGTACTTGAATATAAATCATCATTTCGAAACATAATCACACACACAAAGATCACAAATACACTTGAATCTCATTCATAATTTCGAAACATAATCACATACGCACGAAAGATCACTTATACACTTGAAAGATCATTTCAAAAGTTTCATCGCACGATGCCGTTTTTGTCATCATCGAGGAAAGGTGAAATAAATCCCCCCATCTTATGGATAACACACACACAAATTGTATAATGGCCACAGCAGATACATTTGCTTGGTGGGCCACACTCACACGAATGCTTATCCACGTCTGGATTATGTTTCAAACTCTATCCATGTGCAGGTTCACCATGCCTATTGAACTTCAGCCACACACATACACTCCCTTCCTCGATTCAGACTAAACGAGAAGGTATTCAGGGTCCCTACCCTATTCACTCCTACCCTCTCATTCTAAAATTCTCAGTTTGTTTAAATGATCATTTCTTAACCTAAATTACTTCTTTTCCTATCTATTTTTACATTTTATTTTATTTTATTTTATTCTTTTAATTTTTTCTTAATTGGGAATTTTCTTTTTCAATTTTAGATTTCATCAGTCTAAATAATTCAGTCCAAATAATTCTCAGTCCATTTGGGTCTGTTTTTTGGTTTCGTCTCCTCATTGGGTTTCAATTGCTTAGGTTTACAGATCATGATTTGGATTCTGTTTTTTATCAAAAATTTGGTCAATGTCTGTTCAAATTTCAAAATTCATAATTTAGTAAAATGAATGCACATTTAAAAATTCGAACTCGCTCGAGATTTAGAAATACTTTTCTACTGTGATTCTGGATAAGCCTGAATGTCCAAATTTTCCTGTACATACGAGATAATTAATTAAAATACTTCGAAATACTAAAAAGTAATTAAATTAATTTACGGGCTCCAACAACCACCCAACGAAAGACCTGAATCTAGCAGAATCCGTAACTGGAAAGCCTTTCGACTCTCCATTTGACGAATAGGATTCACGTTTTCTGGGAAAGACCTTTCAGCTTCCCGAACGGTGAATCGAAATCCAAAATAGTGGATCGGGTTCCCACACTCGAGGAAGACCCTTTGGCTTCCCAAATGGGTTGACTTTCTCCATTCTTGAGGAGACCTCCTTGGTTCCCGCACGAGTTGGTGGCTTGGTCGAGCCCATGCAGCCAGCCCGACACCATCCCCGATCTACCGTTGCTCAACAACCACCAAAAAAACACAAAAAAGCTTTACTTTTCTGACGTGGGGCAATTTTATCTTGGCTTGGCTCCCAGTCGCCTCCTCTCAGTCACTCTGCGGCTCCCTAGCTCCCAAACCTGCACACACACACACACATGAACACTCGTTTGATCAAAAGCACAAACCGAAAGAAGAAAAAGAACGCACCCATCTCGGGTGCGGTGCTTGAAAAACCCGAACAGCCTCAGTCTCTGCCGTCGCACGATGCCTCAGTTGTTTCCTCTTCGTCCTTCTTCCTTTTGGCTCGACTTCCACTATTCCCCCATATCTGCCTCTCTCTTCTTCCCTTTTCTTCCCTTGCAGTGGCCATCCTCGGCTCCCCCTTTTCTTTCCAGCTTGGCCACTCGTCTATTCTCTTCTCCTTCCCCCTTTTCTCATTCTCTGGCCTCCCTCTTCTTTTCCTCTCTTTCTTTTTCTCTCTCAGCTTCCTCGCACGACCCTCTTTTATTCCTTCTCCCTAATCGCTCCTCTCTTTTTTCCCTTTCTCTTTTTTGACTGCCCTCATAATGAAGAAAAAACCTAAATTTTTTTATACCAATTCGTCTCAATCGTCGAATCTCTCTGATTCGATCTGGGCTATCCGTTATCTTTTTAAATCTCATCCATTCGATCTTCTCAGATGGTGACGGTTCGATCAGGACCGTCCATTTCCTGATTTCCTTTGCCCCTTTTCATTCCCCTTTATTTATACTTTTAGCCCTCTTTTTTCTCATTTGTTTCATTTAAGTCCCTGAAATTAACCAAAAGCCCCCTAATTTTGAAGAATCCTTTCATTTTCATCCTAACTCCAATTTTATTTTTTATTTACATTTCTTCTCTCTATCTTTTTTTTCTTTAGATGGATATTAAAATTCAACCCTCCTTATAAAAATTTGGTCCTCCAAATTTGATATGTCTCTAAAGCAGTTGAGAAAATTGAGTTCATATCGAATCTTCAGTCTCCCAAGTAGATTTTGCTGGTGAATGATGTCACCAGAGTACCTTGACCATCAGAATAGTCCTATTCTTCTATACCCATTCTTGTTTTTCTAATATTTATATGGGCATTTCTTGATAGGACATATCTCCTTCAATAGGAATCTCCTCATACAGAATTATATGTGATGGATCAGGATGATATTTATGTAACATAGACACATGAAATATGTCATGAACGTTAGCCAACTCTGGTGACAATGCCAATCGGTAAGCAGTAGATCCAATTCTCTCTCATATTTTGAATGGTCCAATGAAGTGAGGGCTCAGTTTGCCTTTCTTCCCAAATCTCATAAGGCCCTTCATTGGTGACACTTTCAAGAACACATGATCCCCTATTTTAAATTCTAAACTGCTTCTATGGTTATCTGCATAACTCTTCTGTCTAGTTTGGGTGGTTTGAAGGGTTTTCTTAATTAGAACAACCTTGGAGGTAGTTTCTTCAATTAATTCGGGTCCAATTAATTTTTTATCCCCAATTTTTTCCCAACACACAGGAGATCTACAGGGTCTGCCATAAAGTGTTTCATTTGGAGCTGCACTAAGACTTGACTGATAGCTATTGCTATAAGCAAATTCAATTAATGGTAGATGGTCATCCTAACTTCCTCCAATTTCTAGTGCACAAGCCCTAAGCATATCTTCTAATGTATAGATGGTTTTCTCCATTTGGCCATCCGTTTGTGAGTGAAATATTGTGTTGAATGATAAAGTGGTGCTTAAGGCTTGTTATAGGCTTATCCAAAACCTAGAAGTGAAACGAGCATCTTAATCAGAAACTACTGATGCCAAAATTCCATGAAGTCTAATAACTTCCTTAATATATAATTTGACAAGTTTATCTAGAGGATCTGTAGCTTTTATTGGTAGAAAATGGGTTGATTTCGTTAATTGGTCTACTATCACCCAAATAGTATTATAGTTCAATCTAGTCCTAGGCAAACCCATCACAAAGTCCATAGTGATGTGTTCCCACTTCTACTCTGGAATTGGTAGAGATCGGAGTAATCCCCCTGGTTTTTGGTATTTGGCTTTAATCCTCTAACATGTGAGATATTTATTAACAAATTCAGAGATATCTTTCTTCATTCCAACCCATTAATATCGAGGTCATAAACTCCAATACATTTTGGTGATGCCTGGGTATCTAGTAAACCTAGAATTATGTGCTTCCTCTAATATGAGTCTCTTCAAGTTAGGATCATCAGGAACACATAAACTTCCTCTGAATCGAAGTAACCCATCATCATGAACTCTAAACTCAAATCTTAGACCTTGTTTAGTTTTTTTTCTTCAAGGTCCCTATACTAGTGTCAGTTTCTTATGTATCTTTAATTTTTTGAATTAATACTAGCTCGATTCTCAAGCTAGCTATATACATTCTCAGTTTGTGAATACCCCATTATAATTCTTATAAGGTCTCTAGAGTCTTGCATTCAGAAGCTATTAGTTTTGCAATCATGTTGGAGGTACTATGACTCAATGTATCAGCCACCACGTTTCCTTTCCTAGGATGGTAGGATATCTTGCAATCATAGTCCTTAAGAAGTTCCATCTATCTACGCTGGTGCATGTTCAGTTCCCTCTGCTTGAAGAGATATTTAAGACTCTTATGATTAGTATAGATATAAAATATCTCTCCATATAGATAATGATGCTAAATGTTAAGGGCATGAACAATTGCAGCTAATTCTAAGTCATGGGTCGGGTAATTTCGTTCATGATTCTTTAATTATCTAGACTCTTAGGCGATGACTCTGTTATTTTGCATTAACACACACCCTAAACCCTAGCCTGACGCATCAGTATATAATGCATAACCCCTTGATCCACTAGGTAGTGTTAGTATTGTAGCCGTCATGAGTCAATTTTTGAGTTCTCTGAAGCTATTTTCACAGTCTGGGGTCCATTCAAACTTAACATCCTTCTTAGTAAGCCAGGTAAGAGGGGTTGCAATCTTAGAGAATCCTTTTATAAATAGGTGGTAGTACCTAACCATACCCAAAAAATTTCGAACACCCTTCACCGTAGTGGGATGTTCCAATCCCATGATAGGCTCAACTTTTGCTGGATCTACAGATACTCCATCTTTAGAAACTACATGACCCAAAAAAGTGATCTATTCGAGCTAGAATGCACACTTACTCAATTTTGCATACAACTTTTCTTTTCTAAGAGTTTCTAGAACTTGCCTTAAGTGTTCAACATGTTCTTCTCGACTCTTAGAGTAAATCAATATATCATCAATGAACACAATAACAAATTGATCTAACTAAGGCTCAAACATCCGATTCATCATGTCCATAAATACTGCCAGGGCATTTATCAATCCGAAAGGTAAGACCAAGGATTCGTAATGGCCATACCTGGTTCTAAAGGTGGTCTTTAAAATATTCTCGGGTTTAATCTTCACTTGATGCTAACCGGATCGTAAATCAATTTTGGAAAAGATCTGCGGCCCTTGTAATTGTCAAATAGGTCATCAATTCTGGACAAAGGGTATTTATTTTTCATGGTGACCCGATTTAGTTGTCTATAATCAATACACATTCGTTTGGTTCCATCTTTCTTATTGGCAAATATTACTAGAGCATCCCAAAGAGAAACACTAAGGCGAATGAATCCTTTCTCTTAGAGTTTTGTTAATTGCTTCTTTAATTCTTCCATTTTAGCTCTCACTAGTCTGTAAAGAGCAATGGAGATTGGTTGGGTGCCTTGTTGTAGATCAATGGAAAATTTTATTTCACGGTCTAGAGGTAATCTTGAAAGTTCGTCAGGGAATACATCTGGATACTCATGGATTACCAACACATCATAAAAATCAAATTTCTTATCTTTATCACCTACTACATCAACCTTTATATATTAAGTTCCATAATTATATAACTTAAATAACCATACTATATGGTAAATAATACCGTTCAATTACGAAATAAAAGTTTCTTCATTAGGAATATTAAATACAACTTCCTTGTTACGACAATCTAAAGTCGCGTAATGAGCCGCTTGCCAGTCCATTCCTAATATTACATCAAAATTCCCCTCATATAAAAGAACCAAATTTATTTTTAATTCCCTAACAGTTATCTCTATTATACAATTTTTATAGATAACATCAGAAAGTAATACCTCTGTGCTTAGTGTGGATATCATCATTATATGCCCCAAATAAACAGGTGTAACACCCAATCGTTGTGCAAAAGTGTGTGACACGAATGAGAGTGTAGAACCAGGATCTACTAATACCTTAGCTAGGTTTTTTCAGACAGGATACATACCTTGAACCACGTCTGGGTTTACTTCAGCATCTGCTGCAGTAAGTGTGTACACTCGTCCTCGTCTTTGAACTTCTGGCTATTCCTTCATAAGGGCAATTACGGATAAGATGTTTTTAACTACCACACTTGAAACAGGATCGAGTGACACGATGCACAGCTGATTACCATGATTCTTTCCACAAGTACAACTGGTTGGTGCCCTATCAGGAGTTGATGGTGGTCTAGGAGATACCTCTGTTACCATTCTAGGCCTCTTATCTTATGAACTAAACCCTGGAATCTATCTTCTCAGAGGTATCGGGGGTCTAGAACTACTTACTCCAGAGGATAAACCCCTCAACCTGCTTTTTACTATTTCTGCTTTTGTCAAAACCTCATCATAGGTCTTCAATTTTAGAACTACAAGAGTATCCTAGATCTCTGGGAGTAGCCCCCACTGAAATTTTCTCGCCCTCTATCCTTCATCAGTCAAAATGGCTAGAGAAAAATAGGTCAACTCAGTGAATCTTCGAGTATATTCGACCACTGACAGGTTCCCCTGAGTGAGTTGTGTGAACTCTAACTCTTTCTGGTGTCGAAGTCATGCTGAAAAGTACTTAGTGTTGAACGGCCCTAGAAATCTCTCCTAGGTGATGGGAATAGGTAAGGTGGTCTGTCTGAATTCCCAACACTGATCAGCTTCATCCACAAGTAGGTATGTAGCCAGAATAACTTTCTATTCAGAAGTCACCCCCAAAACTCAAAATGCCTTTTCAATTTCTTTCAACCATCCTTCAGCTTCAATAAAATTCTTGGTACTAGCAAATGTAGGAGGATGGAGTCTCATGAACTTTCTGTGATAGTTTGGATCCATAACGACTGGTTCTAGATTATATGGAGCCAGTACTAGAGGAAGGCTAAGCATCCCTTCTCTAGGTTGGTTAACAAGCTCCTCTACCATATAGTATAACTGGTCAATATGCTCTAAGGACATATAATCGGGAGGTTGCTCTGATGGAGTTCGTCCACGTCTCATCTTACTCTAAAACCTCATGCACAAGGGATGTTTCTAGGAATATGGACTATGATACCATCTATCATACCCCGATACTCGATATGAGGCGCAATTCTTGCTTATGTCATTTTCATGCAGTGGGCTTATAAAATATATACATGCGTGGATCAAAAATATAATACAACCTAGCATCCCATGTGATATGTACAGTAACTATATACAAAATATGAGGTCAGAATTTAGAGTTTAACAGAACAAAATAAAACTTTTTGAATATGCATAAAATATACAAACATAAGAACCTTTTTACAGGTTTTACTCGTCTGGCAGCGATGCTGACTCTTCATTCTCCTCTAAAAAATATCAGGGTGAAATTTAATGAACTTCACCAACTCAATAAGTATTCCCATTCTCTTAACTCAGATAAAATTTCATGCAAACAATACGGTAAAAAACAAAAACAATAAAATTGTTTCAGTACAAAATTCATGTTCTTAAATTTCATTATTTCACATGTTTTTGATCGATCTGATGAATTCTCTCGAATATCATATACAAACCTCAAAATGTATATTCTCATACTCTCGAAAGTCATAAATGCACTCGAATATCAGTTGTCATTCGAAACATAATAATACACACAAAAGATCACAGATATACTCGAATGTCGTTCATAATCTCGAAACATAATCACATACACACGAAAGATCACTTCTACACTCGAAAGATCATTTCTAAAGTTTCATCGCGCGATGTCGTTTTTGTCATCATCGAGGAAAGACAAAATGGATCCCCCCATCGCATGGATAAAACACAAATAAATTACACAATGGCCACAACATGCATGTTTGCTAGGTGGCCCACACTCACACGAATGCCTATCCAGGTCTAAATTAGGTTTTAGACTCTATCCATGTGCAGGTTCACCATGCCCGCTGAACTTCAGCCACACACACACTCCCCTCCTTGACTCAGACTAAACGCGAAGATATTCAGGGTCCCTACCCTATTCACTCCTACCCTCTTATTCCAAAATTCTCAATTTGTTTAAATGATCATTTTTTAACCTCAATTACTTCTTTTTCTTTCTATTTTTATATTTTTATTTTATTTCTTTTTCTTTTTAAATTTTTCCATAATTGGAAATTTTCCTTTTTAATTTCAGATTTCATCAATCTAAATAATTCAGTCCAAATAATTCTCAGTCCATTGGGTCTGTTTTCTGATTTTGTCTCCTCATAGGATTCCAGTTGCTTAGGTTTACTGATCATGATTTGGATTCTTTTTTTTAATCAAAAATTAGGTTAATGTTCGTTTAAATTTCAAAATTCATAATTTAGTAAAATGAATGCACATTTCAAAATTCGAACCCGGTTGAGATTTAGAAATACTTACTCTCCTAAGCATCTTTCCGGATACGCCTGAATGTCCAAATTTTTTTGTACACTCGACATTATTAATTAAAATAATTCAAAATACTAAAATCAAATTAAATCAATTTACGAGTTCCAATGACCACTTAATGGAATACTCAAATCTAATGGGATTCGTACCCATAAAACCTTTCGACTCTCCGTTTGGCGAATCAAATTCATATTTTTTGGGAAAGACTTTTCAGCTTTCCGGATGGTAAATCGGATTCCCATTTCCTGAGAAAGACTTTTCAGTTTCTTGAATAGAAAATCAGAATCCAAAATGGCAAATTGATTTCCCATGCTCGGGAAAGACCCTTTGGCTTCCCGAATGGGTCGACTTTCCCCATTTCTAAAGAGACCTCCTCGGTTCCCATGTGGGTGGGTGGCCTGGCCGAGCTCGCGCGACCAGCCTGACACCATCCCCACTCCACCGTTGCTCAACAACCACCAGAAAAACATGAAAAAGCTTTACCTTTCGGGTGTGGGGCGATTCAGCCTTGGCTTGGCTCTCGGTCACCTCCTCTCAGTCACCCCGCAGCTTTCTAGCTCCCAAACCTGTGCACACACACACATACATCAACACTTGTTTGATCAAAAGCACAAACCAAAAGAAGAAAAAGAACGCACTTATCTCGAGTGCGGTGCTAAAAAAACCCAAACAGCCTCGGTCTCTGCCATCGCATGGCACCTTGGTCGTTTCCTCTTTTGCCTTCTTCCTTTTGGCTCGAGTTTCACTGTTCCCCCACCTCAACCTCTCTCTTAGTCCCTTTTCTTCCCTTGTAGTGACCATTATCGGCTCCCCCTTCTCTTTCCCGCCGGCCACTCCTCTCTTCTCTTTTTCTTCCCCTTTTTCTCCTTCTCTAACCTCCCTCTTCCTTTCCTCTCCTTCTTCTTCTCTCTCAGCTTCCCTGCGTGACCCTCTCTTCTTCCTTCTCCACGATCGCTCCTCTCTCTTATCCCTCTCTCTTTTTCAGCTTTCCTCACAATGAAGAAAAACCCTAAACTTTTCCTTTTTATACCCATTCATCTCAATCATTGGATCTCTTTTACTCGATTTGGGCCATCCGTTCTCTTTTTAAATCTCAGCCATTCAATTTTTTCAAACGGTTCGATCAGGACCGCCCATTTCCTGATTTCCTTTACCCCCTTCCACTTCCCGTTATTTATACTTTTAGCCATCTTTTTTTCTCATTTGTTTCATTTAAGTCTCTAAAATTAACCAAAAGCCCCCTAATTTTGAAAAATCCTTTCATTTACATCCTAACTCCATTTTTATTTTTTATTTTCATTTCTTCTCTCTTTTTTTTTCTTTAGATGGATATTACACATCATAAGATTTCAAAGGTGATTAAATATACCATAATTACTTACCATCAGGAATCATGTCAAGATTTCTTCATCAATTATAAAAATAATTTATTTTATTAAAAAACATCAAATATATCGTATTAATCAAATTAATCGTGCTAAAAATAGATAAAATCAAAAAAATCTTGATGTGGTCTTTATTTTTTTTATTCTTCGCATAAAGTCGTTCCGACTTCTATCTACTCAGGGTAATACGGATTTTTGACTACCCATACGAATGACCAATTCAATTCATGTTATAACAGTAATTTATGGCTTACTAAACCAACATCACATTTACGGCTTGCCAAACCATGATTTGATTTGTGACCATGACCGTGCCAACCACAATGGTCCGACATGTAAACTATGGCCATAGTCGTACTTTTCCAAAGGTGACCCATACAATTATATTGCGTCACTACTCTAGTCAGAGAGTATGTTATCATCCATAGAGAGCATTCCTCTCATATCTTTTCAGACCAGATGGGGGAGAAATTGAAACCTTTCAGAGATAAAAAGTCTAACAAAACATTTTATTAATCATGCATGCTAACACCCTATATATTTTTCATGCTTAAACATCACTTCATGATTTATTACTTCACCATCATACAATGTATCATGCATCAACATTTATCCCAAGTATTAACTTATTTTAATTAAACATACAAATAATTGACTTACATACATTCATAAAAAAACATGCATTAACACGAATTCATTTTGTTTAAGCATAAAAGATTAAGCAGGCAACCATTTAATTTAAAACTTCGTTAATTTAATCTAGAAATACTACTTAGGATGTTTAAAGTAAATACTAAATTCTTTATCGAAACCTTGGTGCTTTCTTTGCCTTTTCTTCTTCCTTTCCTCTCCTTCTCTTTTTAGATCACTCTCTTTCTCTGAAACCCTTTGGTGGATGGAAGAATGAAGTGAAAGTAGTGAAGAAATAATGAACTGGGGATCCCTATTTATAAAAAAATGGGGACAGTTAGATTTGCACCAAGTGACAAAATTTGGTTAAGAGAGAGAAAGTTAAGGTGAAATGATGAGATGTAACGACTGACAGATTTGACCGATAAATGGACTACACGACGTGATGGCGGCACAAAAATCAGAGGTACGCCACCCAAATGGCGGTTGCACGTCGCTCAAGCAACGACAGCACACTGCTTGAGCCGACGGCGCACCCAAATGAAGACGGTACACGGTGCCCAAGGGGGCAAAATGCACTACCCAAGGTTACGCACGCTTCCCCAGCCTACGACGCACCACAGGCCTAGCTTCCTGCGCGTGCAGGTCTATTGCGCACTGGGCACTTTATGACATCCTAAGTGCTAATTAAGGCAAATGAGTGTCAAATATAGAATTATAATAACGAGTGCATGATAAAATTTTATGCAACAGAACAAAATCATTACAAATCCCTTACAAAAATATATGAGTTCTAATACATATATATACTGAGGCCAGAAATGGCTATAAAATACAAAATAAAACATAAAGGCAACTTCTTTCACTATGCTACTAAACTCATCAGAGTGCGGGAACGGTCATGCACTCAGACTTGTGAATTCACGGGATCCTTATAGACTTCCAATGGTAGGTTAGCCTGCAGTTTCTCACTTTTTTCCTCATCTGGGGGGGTATGGAAAGAGTGAGTTTCATATGCTCAGTAAGAAAAATAGTATTAATTAACACTGTAAGATTCCAATTAATTATTTTATTTTACCATTTAACTTCCTTGTTTACCTATCTCACATTATGAAAAACCATTTATTTATTAAGAAAACGATATGTTAACACAGAAAATCAAACATACACACGCCAGAAAATAGAGAAAATCAAATAAATCATGAAATGCTCAGATTTTCATGTCATGCTTTGCGAAGTCAGTACAACTTCCATCTCCAAGGGCAGATACAGATTTCCAACTACCCAAGTGGAATGACCAGATTAAATATAGATACGACAATTTGCTCAGGTCCATTTCTGGCTGGCCAAGCCATGGTACAATCTATAACCACTGCCATACTAGCCTTAGTAGCCCTAATAGGTATCTACAGTCACAATGTTACTTAGCCATGGGTGATCCCTACAGATAGTGTGACACCACTCTCGTTAGAGGGTATGCTGTCATCTACTAGAAGCAGTCCTCTTACATTTTTTCAGACCAGATAGGGAGGAAAAAACAGATACGCCGAAGGGCAAGGGGAGCAAATAATCCTCAGAGATAAAAAGTCTAATGAGACACTTGATATAATATGCATGTCGATGCAGATACGCTTCAGACCATACAAGCTTCATTCTACTTTTTTTTTTCTTTTATACTTTTATTGTTACCGGTTACATATTATATTTATTACATGCAAATTCATCAAGTATCTGCAATTCACATAACATACTTGAAAACAAGAACAATTCAACTCATCTGAACACAAAGGCATACAAAATAAGCAAAATATCAATCATATTAAATTTGTTTATCTAAAAATACTCCTTAAGACGTCGAAAGAAATACTAGATTCCTTACTGAAACTTTGATATTTTTTTCTTCACCATTCTCCTTTCTTTTTCTTCTTTTCTCACTAAACTATTCTCTCTCTCTCTCTTTCTCTCTTTCTAAACCTTTGAAAAAATAAAAGAATTGAAGTGTGGAAACGAAAGGAAGGGGGAGGGCAATTTATAGAGTTTTAGAATTGTCGATTCGCGCCAAGTAGCAAAATTCGATGAAGAGAGAGGAGAAAAAGATACTCAATACGAAAAATGAGGGAGTAGGCCTCCTCCACTGGCGATGGTGGTGCGTAGCCCAAGACAGCGACGGTGCACTGCCTGAGGTGGCAGTGCTCTGGCCGGTGCGCTGCAAGCTAGCCTGTAGGCGCACAAGCCTCCTGCTGCATGCGCAGGGGCTTTCATGTGCATAAGCCTCCTGCTGCATGAGCAGGGGCTCGCATGCGCACAAGCCCTAGGCGCACAGGGCCTATCCACGCACGAGGTGACATGCGGATGGCTTGTCAGCGCATGACAAGACACGCACAGGTCTTGACCCCATGTCATATGGGTAAAAGGGATATGCGCGCTGTGCGCACGTCCCGTGCGTGCATGCGGGCAGAGGGGATGTGCGTGCTATGTACACGTCCCATTCATGCGTGCATGTGGATGGGACGTGCGCGCACAGTGCCCAGCACCCCTGCAGGCAACAAAACTCCTCGTGGGATTTTTTCTTCAGGGTTTTTTTTCTCGATTCGCCGTTTTATGATTTTTTTCTCAATTTTTATTTTCAATTTAAATGAGTTAGAATAAAATTATTTAAAATAAAATTTAAATAAAAATTAAATAAATAAAACTCAACCAAAATTATGAATCACGATAAATATTAAGCAACATAAATTAATTAAGTTTAAAGTGGCCAAAGCTCCGAATAAATAGAGTTTTCAAATCATTTTAGCACAGTGATGGGTCGGGTGTTATATCCCTCCCACCTTAAAAAAATTTGGTCTTTAAATTTTTCTCGAATAAGTCCGGATATTTTTTCCTTATTTCATCCTCCAACTCCCACGTTGCTTCTTCCAGAGTATGATGCTTCCGTAGTACGTTCACCATGGAAATCGTCTTATTACGTAAGACCTGATCGGTCTACCTGAGAATCTCCACAGGAACCTCTTCATAGGTCATATCAGCCTGTACTTGCACCTCATCGTGATGAATAATATGAGAAGGATCAGGCCGGTACCTTTTGAGCATCGAGACATGAAAAACATCATGTAAACCCACGAATTCTCGGGATAGAGTGAGATGGTATGCCACAGGTCCAATGTTCTCGATGATCGAAAGAGTTCCCATATAATGAGGGCTCAACTATCCTCTCTTCCCAAACTGCATCTTGCCTTTGTTGGGGTAGAGTTGCTTGTATAACATCAACTAATTTTCAATTGGAAGTCATGAGACCGTGCCTCGCACCCCGCGTGGATATGCGCACGTCTTGTGCTTGCCCCGCGCCCGTGGTGTGCGGAGCCAGCGTGAGCATGGTGCACAGAGCCCACCCGAGCAGGGTCCTTCTAGGATTTTTCGTCGTTTTTTCCTTAGTTTTTTCCCTTAAATCTTTTTAATTAAATTTAAATATAACTTATCAACAAATAAATTAAATTAAATAATTATTTAGCTAAATAAATATAAAATTCATTAAAAAATTAAAATATAAATTTCAAAGAATTTAAACGGTCTTAGGGCCCAAATATATAGGAGTTCATATTATAAATTAAATACTAAAGTTTTCGAGGTGTTATATATCCCAAAAAAAAATCTATACATGTGTTTATCCTTGGTGTCGTAGGTACAAATAAAGGTGTGTATAGACCATGAGGTAAAACCCTTGATTTAGCCTGTTTACATGCAATGCATCTACTACGTATGCGTTCTACATTTTTTGTTTATTTTAGGCCAATAAAAGTGCTCATGCAAAATGTCTAGATTAGCTACCTCAAATTGTCCCATGAGTGCCCCACTATGAGCCTCATGCACCAGCAGTTCCCCTAAATGACAAATTGGACACATAATTTTTCATCCCTAAGGAGGAAACCATCTTGCCTATAAAATTTTTAGAATGCATAATGCTCACATGCATGATAAACAATGAAAACATCAATGTCATTGACATATATCCCTTTGATTTGTTCAAATTATAATAGTTTAAAACTAAGTGTAGAAATTAAAGTATACTTACGAGATAATGCATCAGTGACAATATTATCTTTATCTTATTTAAACTTGATTACATAGGGAATAACTCAACAAACTCCACCCACTTACTGTGTCGACAGTTGAATTTACCTTGACCCTTAAGATGTTATAGGGATTCATGATCGATGTGGATCATTAACTCCTTTGGTAATAGGTAATGCTGTTATACCTCTAATGCTTTCACCAAAACATGAAACTCCTTGTCGTTGGTTGAGTAATTCAGTGGCATGCCATTAAGTTTTTCATAAAAAATTTTATCGAGTGCCTTTCCTGCATCAGAACTACTCATATACCTATCCCTGAATCATCACATATAAGCTTAAAAGCTTTGTTGAAGTAAGGTAAAACACGAATAGTTTTTGAACATAGTTTTATCTTTTAATAAAACAAAAGGTGATTCTTGTTTTTCAATCTACTCAAATTTTATATTCTTTTTAACTTTTTCATTTAGTGGATCTGAAATAGTATGAAATCCCTAACAAAACTGTGGTAGAAGCTCACCAACCCATGGAAACTCCTTACCTCAGTAATTGATGCCAGGTTAGGCCATCTGATTGCTTTTACTTTATCTTTTTCTACCTTAATGTCTTGTCCATTCCTTATAATACCTAAGAATATCAATTTTTTACTACATAAGGTACACTTCTTGTCATTGGCATACAATTGTTCCTTCCTAAGGACATTAAGGACAAATATGATATGCTAAAGGTGATTTTTTAAAGACATGCTATAGACTAGGATGTCATCAAAATACAGTGCTATAAATTTACTATGAAAAGATCATAAGACATGGTTCATAAGTCTCATAAAGGTCCTAGTGGTATTTGTCAAACCTAATGCATTACTAACCACTCATACAAACCATATTTGACCCTAAATGTAGTTTTTCACTCATCTCCAGACTTCAGCTTAATTTGGTGGTAACCACTCTTAAGATCTATTTTGGTAAACATGGTAGATCCACTAAGATCGTCCAACATATGATTTAACCTAGGGATAGGGTGTTTATCCTTTACTGTAATTTTGTTGACAACTCAACAATCAACATATATCCTTCAGGACCCATCTTTTTTAGGTACAAGTAACACCAAAACAACAAAAGGGCTCAAACTCTCTCTAACATGTCCTGTACCTAACAACTCCTCCACTTGTCACTGAAGTTCCTTTGTCTCCTCCATATTACTTTGATAGGCTTGGTGGTTAGAAATTAAAGTGCTAGATATAAAATTGATATGATGTTTAATCCCTTGTACTGGTGGTAGACCATTTTGAATCTCCTCTAGGAAAACATCTTCATATTCCTACAAAAGATAGAAAATAAGACTAAGTAAATTTGTGTCAAAGTCAAATAAATTTAAATAAGCTTCTTTATACCAAAGTATAATTAGGCTTCTCTTATCACAAATAGCTCACTTCACCTCTCTCTCTCCCCTAGATATGTGCACTATTTTTTATTTTCTCTCTCACTCTTTCTCATTGGGTCTTCTTTATTTTTTTGGGCCTTTTTTATACTCAGTGGGCTATTTTAATTATTTTTAGCCCTTTTTTTCTCTCGGTAGATCATTCTTTTTCTTTATTAACCTCCTTTCCTCTCAATGGGTAATTTTTTTTCTTTTCAACCTCCTTTCTTTCTTTTTTTTCTTTTTCTTAATATTCATCAAAATACTTTTAAATTTTAATATGATCAGTGTAGACCACTTAGGCGATAGTTGTGTCAGAATATGCTTCAGGTCATCTAAATGCAACAAGTAGTATTCTTGTACCTTCATGAGATATCTATCTATCATACCGCCATGGGCGTCTAAGAAGAATATGACTTACGTGTATGGGATGACATCATAGCATACTTCATCCTTTTACTTGCCGATAGAGAAAGGGATCTTGACTTGTTTGGTTATCATGACTTATTCGCATTCATTCAACCAACATAATCTGTAAGGATCAAGGTGTTTAATGCATGATAACCCTAACTTGTCAACAAGCAGAGTGCTAGAAACATTAGTACAACTGCCTCCATCTATGATTAGGCTGCATACCTTCCCATTCACATGACTCCTGGTGTGAAAGATATTTTTTCTCTAATCGTTGTCCTCTTCTTTCGCTTTAATATTTAGAGCTCTCTAGATAACAAATATCTCACCCTGCAATAGGGTCATTATACTATCTTCACAATCATCTAGTAATGTTCTACTATCATCATCACTACTGTACTCATTGGCACTCTTTATCTCCCAATCGTCTTGCAACAACATGATCTTCTTGTTGGGGCACTGCAAAGCGATGTGTCCAACTCCAAGACACTTGAAACACTTGATAGAATATTGTTTTTTACTAGAAATAGGTTGTTTAGTGTTACTTTTAAACTCAGTGGAGTTGGTTTTGTCCCTCCATTCTTTAAACCTCTTTGTCTCCTCTCTCCTCGGCATCTAGAAATATACTGAGGAGTAGATTAGAAACTTGCTCTGGAAGAATCTCTATACTTTAGCTGACTTTTTATTTTCATAACCATTACACCATCTCTTTTATGTCTATACAGTGGTGTAGCTTTACAGCATTGACAATCTCTTAGTTTAGGCCACTCAAAAATTGAGCCATAGTGGCTTTGGACTCTCATAAACTCTGGTCCTAATCATTGTCATCTCTATCTCTTTCTAGTAATGTGACATCCTGAATGTCCATGGGGCAACGATATCCTAGTGAGCAATCAAAATATAAGCATTTAAATTATAAACATGAAAATTTACATCCCTTACAATAAATACAAGCAGTATATTGAGGCAACATGGTCATCATTTCCTATTTACAAAATTATAGATAACCTATTATTTACAGATTTCTAGTCTCATAAAATACAAAAGTCTTTACATCACTCCTAATCCTCACGAAAATGATACCGACAATACTCAGACAGGAGATCTACCAAGTTATCTGGGGGAATTGGATTAGTGTGAGCTTCAATAACTTAATAAGAATAACAGTAATAAAGCAACACAAGCAACGTTTAAAAACATATATTAATGCCATCTGTGAGAAAACATATTTTTTATATCAAAATCCATAAAATTTAATGCCACTTATTAATCAATTCCATTTCATTATATCCCATTGCCATTATCCAAATACAATAGTGCATGAGCACGCATTTCATTTCATATCAGTAGTAATCAAATCATTTCCTTACGCTCAATAACATATTCAATCAATCAATATACACACACCAGACTCGGACTCTGACTCATAATTGAAGTATTAACATAGAGTATTATATTAACTAAGTTTCATTGGTTACATACCTTCGCAAAAAGCTGCTTATACCTATTCCAAGGAAGGCATAAGGGACATCGACTACCACCATGAATGGGTACCTTCAATTAATTACAATCGTCACAATTACATCACAATATTTGTATAATAAATACAATCACTCTTTCACTCAGGGCATCATTATACAATATCACTCCAGTCTCCTAGGTCCAACTCTTTTTTGATTATGAACACCATAGGTCCAGTTCCCCATGAATGACTTAACATCTTAGTCCCAACTCCCCACTAGAGTGGAACACATAAGCCATCCATAGTATAGGGCTCCAAAAACCATATAAATCATAGCCCTCTAAGAAAACCAGGTTAAACAAATTTAACTAGACAATTGTGTTGCTTACATGTTATTAAACCCTTCAAATTATTTTCTTTCTAATTTATTATTCTATTCTAATCCTAGGCCCAGACCAACTCTCTTTGTTCCTTATCTCTTTATCTTTCTCTTTTTTTTCTTTTCACTTTTCATTTAATAATTGCTTATTTATTTTAATTCCATTTCAAACCTAATTATTCTATTTAACTTTTCATTAATTTTTCCATAATTCCAATTTATTAATTTGCTTTTCTCATTTTCTTAATTTAGCCATTAAATTTTCATTTTCTTATTTCTTAATTTTACAAGTAGCTAGGAACCAACCTGCGAATGAGGGATTTTCCCTGTAAGCCCGTACTCTTGGCATATGTTGCCAAAATCTACAAGGCCCTCTTAGCGGGCATACACCTGGTAGGACCACACGACTCACTGAGCTTGCTGTTCGGGGCAACATACCAGAGGGGCATTTGTCTAGGTGCTTTAGGGTGCCCAGATACATGTCCCGTGCGTATGTGCATGCACACCTCACACGGCACAGTGCTTGTCGCAGGCCCTCTTGGCGCAATAAAGGCACCTGTCAAAGTTTCATGCATGTGCACAACGTGCTGCAAAAATGCAATGTGCCAAGGGATCTGTCACGACACTTTGGGTGCCTGGGCAATGTCCCGCGTGCACCCCATGCATGACCATGTAGTGTCTATCCTTTTTACCGGCACTTTGGTGCCCAAATAGCTACAGACATAGGCAAACATGACTCTTCTATCATTTTTTGCCTTTTTCTTTCATTTGTCATTTTTGTAAACCATCAAAACACATTTTCAAGCATTGGTAAACATCATACATCACCATTCATCATAGAAAAACACAATTTAAACATAAAAAATATGCATGAACACACCCATACTTTCACTTTCGACTTAAAACAGTAGTTAATGATGATTTTGCATAATTCTTACCATTTAAATGTATCTAAAAATTTTATTATTTATATTAGAGTGATTACTACTATTTTTGCCCCATTGAAGAACCAAAGAAAAGCCCAAATGCATGAGAGAATTGTTTCCTACATAAGAGAAACAACCTATAATCTAGATTTCAAGAGTGATTCTACCATAGGGATTTGGTTTACAATAATCCTAAGATATTATTTAACTCATTTCTAACCTAAGAATTCAAGAGAAATGAAAATGGAAGTTAGAAACAAAAGGTACGGTTAGGTTACCTGCAACAAACTATTGTGCCAACTGTGTAGAATAAGTAAAGCTTCTGTTAAAGCTTTACTTGTAGTTTGCTCAAGTATTCTATTAGTGAAGGATGGATTACCAATTGAGGATAAGTTTTGAAGATACTTAGAGGGAAAAGGTTTACCTATCAAAGAGAAGAAGGTGTCATACCCTTTGCACACACACAGACACACTCCCTCACTAGTTTTATATTTTGTTTTCTATTTCTCTCTACTACTCTCTTTATTTTCTCTTAATTTTGTTCCCCCTCTCTTTTTGAATTTGGAGGAAGAAGAAGATAGGAGACACATCTCCTTTAAGTGGACTTTTTCTCTCAACATAGTGGCTATCAGATCATATGTAAGTGATCCAGACCGTAGGTTTCCTTTGGGTAGCTAACCAGCATGAAGGAAAAAGTTTGGGCGGAGACATCTGGCTAGGAAAATTGACAAAACCAACTAACCACTTGAACACCACAAACAATGGTGGTAAGTGGTTGCCACATTGAGGGCAAGGCTGAAAGGTATTTGGCATGCTTGTGTTTTTTTGTTCGCGGATGTGGGTGTATAGTGAGGCATGTACGTTCCCAGGGCCAAACTTAGCTTGTGGGTTTGGGAGAAAATGTCTCCTCTTTCCTATGGTCAAGTGCTTGGTGAAGTATTTACGAGTTGGGGAAAAATTTCCCTTCCCATGGCCTAGCCTCCCATTAGTAAGGGTTCGCAGGTTAAGGGTTTCCATAAAATCTATGGGTAGCCTAGGTGATTTTGGGAATTTTAAAATGCAATATGGAAATTTAAAACACAAGCAACTTTTAATTAAAATTTAAATAATGTAGAACATAAGGAATATCATTTTTTTATAAAGAAGAGGTATAGATACAAGTGGTTGTAGGTAATCTTCCACAGACATGGGTCACTGGTTCAATCACTAGAGTTTCTAGTGCATCTCCTAGTCATTGTAAGATGTAACAAACCTCTTCCTCATGATAGACTTCATTTCTCTCTAGGTGAATATAGTTTGGTACCTATCTCTTCTCTTAAGGGCGGTCACTTGATCGCACTATACATGGGTATAATATATAAACTCAACTACTACAAGCTTAACTTTCTTAGCTTTACTATAGTTATGGCAGTTGAAGATTAGTTATACCTTCTGTTCCTACTTAAGAGAGGTCTGAACATTATTCCTTCCTCTGAATAAAGGTATCTGTATCTTGATAGATTTGATGTCATCATCTTTCCTCCAAATCTCTCTTATGTTTTAGGATTTTACATCTTCCTAATCTCGTCAATGTCTGTTATGGCTATGGTTCCTTCCTCTGTCTCTGTTATATATCCTTGTTGCTATGTCACAATGGCTAGATTGCGTTTGGTGAACAAGACATCCATCCTAGCCTCCATGTGTTCTTTCAGGGTTTGGGGTCGATTGGTTGCACTAGACTGTGATATTTCTGCAAAATGTGTTAGTAATAATATACTTCCTCATCGTCACTCGCATTTACCTCACTCAGTTCTCTTCAATTAAGTTAAGCGACAGAACCAAATCTCTTGAATCAAGTCAAATAAGGTTGTCTTTAAGACTCTGTAAAGAAATAAGGGACCTTGTTTCTAGAAGCCTAGAATTTAGGACACAGAAGAAAAAGTTTTGATGCTTTATTATATGGTTAAATAGTTATGATGTAATTAAAACCTTAGATGCGCAATGGAATAAGAGCATTTAGAGAACGACCAAAACTAGGAGTAGAAAAATATAATTTTAGACTTAAAGCGTTAAACGTGATATCCAAAATACTAATTAAAGCATAACGGTGCCAGATACAGAAATAGATATGAGTATATTTAAGATAATTATATGTAGTAGAATAAAATATTACAATCCTTGACAAAATAGTAATAAAGTTCCAAATCTTACAATACTAAGGCAAAACAAAATTAAATACAAATTTTTACAAAAGATGGACTCATCAGAGTGTGAAACAAACATGCACTCGTGACAGTTCACGGATCCATGGGATCCTCAAACGCTTCAAGAGATAGGTCAAAAATCAGCTACTCATTATCATCCTCATCTGAGGGGGGTGCATGATAAAGGGTGAGTTCCACATACTTAATAAGGAAAACAATATTAAAATAACATAAAGGTAATTAAACTTAAATAAAGGGTACCTTATTTACTCACTATTGGGAATCGTGTCAAAGGTTCATTTCAATAATTATGAAAATAATTTACTTTATTTAAAGAAAATATCAAATCAATCATGCCAAATCATGTCATAATCATATCAAATCCTATCATCCATATCATGTCAATCATATAAATCATGTCGAAATTAAATAAAGAAAATCAAATAAATCATGTCATGCTTTTATCTTATTTTATTCTTTGCGCAAAGTCGTTCAAACTTCCATCTACTAAGGGCAATATGGATTCCCGACTATCCATGTGGAATGACCAATTTATTTCATATCATATCAACAATTTGTGGCTTATTAAACCATCAGCACATTTACGACTTATCAAACTATGATACGATCTATTACCACGATCGTGCCAACCACAGTGGTTCTATATGTAAGCTATAGTCACTATCGTACTTCATGTAAGGTGACCCTTATTATCATATCGTGTCACCACTTTTGTTAAAAGGTACCACGTCATCCACAGGAAGCGGTACTCTCACGTATTTTCAGGCTAGATGGGGGAGAAATAGAAACTTCTCAAAGATAAAAAGCCTAACGAATCATGTCATCTATACAGGATGCATGCCAAAATTGATAAATATTTCTCATATATTCGATAAAACATCATGCTTTGTCACTTAAACATGCATTAATATTTACTGTATGCATAAATAATCATCATAGTTAAACATACAAACAACCAATTAATATATTATTAAATTAATCGAGAAATACTCCTTAGTATGTAAAGATAAATACTTAATTCCTTATCGAAACTTTAAATTTTTTCTTACGTCTTTCCTTCTTTTATTCATTCATTTACTCTCTCTAGCTCTCTCTCTTTCCCTCTAGAATTTATTTGATGGATAGGAAAATGAAGTTGGAGTGGTGAAGAAATGGTGAAAAGGGGTCCCTATTTATAAAAAATGGGGACCATTAGATTTGCACCAAGTGACAAAATCTTGTGACGAGAGAGAAAGGAAAATGTGACTTGATGCCACGCGATAACTGAAGAACGTGACTAATGGATGGCTGACACAATGATGATGCAAATATTATAGGCACGCCACCCAAATAACAGCGGCACGTCATCTAACTGGCGACGCACGCCCCCCAAGGGGCGACGGGCGCACAGGGTACGTAAAGCTATCCAACTGTTTGCACATAATGTGGTGCACGCTGAAACGACCCCAAAAATTTAAAAAGAAAATGCATATAATAATTTAAGTGCGAAAGTGAAATAAAGGTTAATGTTAACATCCCTTACACGATAATTCAAAAGTACTAAGAAACATCACGGAACAAATTCTCTGAAAGAAATACGAAAAATGGAAAAAATAAAAGAAACTATAAAGTATCTAGCATCTACTCGTAGCCTTCTTGCGGATCGGGCTCGGGAACCGGGTTCTCTTGATCTGAAATAGTTAAATAAGGGGTGAGCTACACTAACCCAGTAAGGACATCACACTATTTCACCGTTACAGAAGCAAATGTTGGTAGAAAACTAAAAACAACCAATGGAGCACAAATTTTAAACCAATACATTCATTAAAAATAAAACCATTTTCCCTTTTTCTTACCATTGGAGAACTTGTGAAAACAACCTATAAAGACAATAACATCATAAAGATCATAACTTCATGCACAATCAGTAATATAGAATATATCATAAATTCATATTCATATTCATTAATAATAACTAATCATCACCGTTTCTCATTTCTCCAGCCTACTAGTATCCATGGGGATCCATAGCCTACACATGAACCCTTTATTTTAACAATCTTAATTCCAGGGTCGTCTCCATACCCCGTCCGGTATGAGCGCCAAGACATTAAACCTCAATACCCCATCCAGTATGAGGGTGAAGCAGACCGTCCTCATACCCCGTCCGGTATGAGCGCCAAATAACCAAGTCTTCATACCCCGTCCGGTATGAGACAACATTCATGGTAAGGTTTTTTATGAACCCGGTCCGTCCACCATCTCCCAAGATATCTAGTGAGGCTGTCACCTTATCTGTTCATTAGATCACATCCCTTTCCTCTTTATCCTTAATCTCCGTTACCAAGTTAAACACAATCACATAAATAATGAACATGCACCCGATAATACAATCATATCTTAAATCCCAAAATCACACAGTGGTCAAGTAAGACAGTAACACATGTATTTAAAACCTTAAACCAGATACCATCATGTCTTTAAACTATAAAATAAATCAACAGGAATCAATAGGGAACAATGTCCGATTTCGGGCTCCATTAGCAATCTGTAATTAATTATGCATATTTATCTAACTTGTACAAAAGACCTTATTATTATTTATTCAAACTTTACATCTATGATAGGAAATAAGGTAAGGGGTCCTTACTTGATTCGACGCCAAAAACTAGATGGTTACTACACCTACGGGCGGTCCCTGGGTTCCCTGAATTTTCCTTTGAGATCTGAAACGCGCTTACGGTACGTACAACTATCCAAAATAAACCCAAAAATTAGACTCAAGGCCTACTCAGCCAATTTTAAAATTTCGGCACGGTGGTTTCGCCGTGCTCCGGCGTCGGGGCCAGCGCTTGCGGCTGCGATCCGCCTCGGGTTGGTTATTTTCGACCGAATTCAGCTGAACATGCACCGGTTCCTACGAGAAAACACACTTAGGGCCCTCAGTGGGCTGAAAAAATGTAGAAAACTGAAACTCACTGACGGCGGGGTTCTTCAGTGCAGCAGCTCCTCCGACTCACGTTACTATTGAGTGTTTTGCTTGGGCCAACCTGTAGAGAAAGAAACGGTGGTCACAACGGTGGAAAAATCACATCGAACGGGAATCAGGAAGGGCCTCATCGAAGGCTTTTTTCGAAACACCTGCGACGGCGGCGTCGAGCTTCAGTGGCGTTTTCCAGCCAATTAGCCAGTTCTTTCACATCGATTTGGCCATGGGTGGGTTTAAAATTAAATTTCGTGCAAGAGGATAAATTTTTACCTCATTTGGCGGTCAAAAATTGCTCCGGTACGGCGGTAGGTGGCGGCGGTCGGCTCCTCAACGGCTGAGCTATCTTCTCTGGCGACTAGGGTTAGGGTTTGCGTGTGAATGGGGTTATTTATACCCATTCGCTTTTGATCTGGGACGTCCGTCACTTTTAATCTGGACCGTCTGATCGTGATTAAATAGGGAGTGAATCTGGACTGTTCATCGCGATTCAATCTGGGCCGTTCGTGCGCGATTCAATCTGGGTAGTTCGTGCGCGATGCAATCTGGGTCGTCCGTGCGCGTTTTCGATATGGGCTGTCCGTGCCCGCAGGAACGGATCTCAGCCGTTTGATCGCAGGCACACGGATCGCCCACGTGGCTCCCCCCGCATGGCCTCCCGCGTCAGCGTCTCTGCCACCTAGCACGTCCTAGTTGGTCGGGGCTGCTGACCGAGCAGCTGACGTGGTGTAACTTTTTTAAATTGTATTTTGACCCCTGGTTTTTTATTTTTCTTTCATAAATACCGCCAGAATCCAAATTTTCACCCCTTTTTTCCAAAATTATTTTCAATTAAATCCCTAACCAAAATTTTACCCTTTTTATTATTATTATTATTACTTTCATTAAATCAAATTAAAATAAAATAAAATAAATTAAAATCATATAAATAATAATTATATTTATATATAAAAAATAATAATAATTAAATATAAATAAAAATAATTAAATGTTGGGTGTTACAACTCTCCCCCCCCTTAAAAGAAATTTGGTCCCTCAAATTTATCTCTTACTCTCGATCGAATAGCTGGGGGCACTAGGCTCTAATGTCTGATTCTAGCTCCTATGTGGCCTCCCTTGGTGTGTGGTTCTGCCATATGACCTTCACAAAGGATATCTCCTAGTTGCAGAGTAATCTACTCTTTTGATCCGCAATGCCGACTGGTACTTCCTCGTATGATAAATCCTCTTGGAGTGGAAGAGGTTCGTGGGCCAAGACATGAGAGGGGTCCGGGTTGTACTTGCATAGCATGGACACATGGAACACATTGTGGAACTTAGAAAGTTCTGGAGACAGTGCTAGTTTGTAGGCGGCAGTACCAATCCTGTCTAAGACTTCAAATGGTCCAATAAATCGGGAGTTTAGTTTCCCCATCTTGCCGAACCTACTAATTCCCTTAAAATGAGTGAGCTTAAGGAACACCCGGTCGCCTTCCTCAAACGATAAATCTCTCCTTCGGGTGTCCACATAACTTTTCTGCCTGCTCTAAGCCGTCTGAATGTTCTTCTTGATCTTAACTATTTTGGATGTAGTCTCCTCTACCAGCTCCGAACTGAAAAATTTTCTATCGCCTACTTCTTTCCAACAAATCGGCGATCTACATGGGCGCCCATCTAATGCCTCATAAGGAGGCATGCCAATACTCGCTTGATAACTGTTGTTGTAGGCGAACTCTATCAGGGGTAGATGATCGTCCCAATGGCCTCCGGAGTCAAGGACACAAGCTCAAAGCATATTCTCAAGTGTACAGATTATCCTTTCTGACTGTCCATCAGTCTGAGGGTGGAAGACAGTACTGAGGGATAGCTTCGTTCCCATGGCTTGCTTAAAGCTACTCCAAAACTGAGAAGTGAACCTGGGGTCCCTGTCGGACACCACTATCACTGAGACTCCATTCAATTTGATATTTTTCGGATATATATTCTTGCTAACTTGTCCAAAGGATCGGTCATCCTGATGGCCAATAAGTGGGAAGACTTGGTAAGCTGGTCAACAATTACCCAGATGGCATCATGTCTTGAGCGTGCCTTAGGTAACCCTACCACGAAGTCCATGGTGATATGTTCTCACTTCCACTATGGGATTGGTAATGGCTGAAGTAACTCGCCTGGGCGCTGATGCTCTGCTTTGACCTGCTGACATACCAAGCATTTAGACACAAAGTTAGCTATGTCTATTTTCATCCGGTTCCACCAAAACAGCGGTCGCATGCTTTGGTACATTTTAGTGCTTTCGGGATGCATGGTAAACTTTGAGCTATGGACCTCTGTCATGATGTTTCTCTTTAACTCACTGTCACCTGGAACACAAACCCTGTCCTGGAATCGGAGTAACCCAACGGCGGAGACTCAGAATTCTGAGCTAACTCCCTGTTCTGCATTGTTCTTGAGGGCTACTAGGGCAGGATCAGCTGACTGAGTTTTCCTTATTCTCTGGATTAACTCAGGCTAGACGGTCAGATGACCCAAACATGTGACTCTCCTCAAGTCCTGAAGTCGAACCTGTTGTGTGGCCCCAATTTGCTTGCATTCTAAAACCATCAAATTGGCTAAGATACCTGCACTTTTTCTACTGAGTGCATCGGCTACCACGTTGCCCTTACCCGGATGGTACAAGATGTCACAATCATAGTCTTTAAGAAGTTCTATCCACCTTCTCTAATGCATGTTGAGAACCTTTTGAGTGAATATGTGTTTCAAACTCTTGTGATCGATATAGATCTGAAAGGTCTATCTATATAAATAATGGCGTCAATTTTTCAAGGCGTGTATGATTGCGACAAGCTCTAAGTCATGGGTGGGATAATTTTTCTCATGACTCTTTAACTATCTGGACCATAGGCTATGACTTTCCCATGTTGTATTAGAATACAACCCAGGTCTAGATAGAAGGCATCACTGTAAACTGTATATCCCCCCGATCCACTCAGTAAGGCCAGCACAGGTGCAGTAGTCAGCCGCTTCTTTAGTTCTGAAAAACTTCTTTCACAGTCCTCATTCCACTCAAACTTGGCATTCTTCTTTGTGAGTCGGGTTAGGGGAGCAACTAGACTAGAAAATCCTTCAACAAACCTGCGATAATAGCCTGCCATTTCCAAAAAGCTACGGATTTCTTTAATTGATGTCAATTTCTCTCAGCCGAGCATCGCTTCAACCTTTTCAGGATTCACTGATACTCTATCCTTTGATATGATGTGTCCTAGGAAGGTGGTATGCTCAAGCCAAAATCCACACTTACTCAACTTTGCATACAGTTTCTTTCTTCTGAGAACCTGTAAAACCTGAGCTAGATGGTGAGCATGTTCCTCTCTGCCTTTTGAATAGACTAGGATGTCATCGATGAACACGATAACAAATTGATCTAAGAATTGTCTGAAGACCCTGTTCATCATATCCATGAAGATGGCTGGGGCGTTGGTTAGCCCAAATGGCATGACCAGGAACTCATACTGTCCGTACCTGGTTCGAAAAACCATCTTGGGGATTTCTTCTATCCTTATTTTCACCTGATGATAACCTGATCACAGATCTATTTTGGAGAAGACCTGCGCACCCTGCAACTGATCGAAGAGGTCATTAATCATGGGAAGGGGATACTTGTTCTTGATTATGATCCTGTTCAATCCTCTGTAATCAATACATAGTCACAACATTCTATCTCCATTTTTGGCAAAAGTGACTTCGACACCCCAAGGGGACACACTATGTCTGATAAAACTACTATCTTGCAATTCAGTGATCTGTTTCCTCAGCTCCTCCATCTCAACGCGGCTCATGCGGTAAGGAGCAACCGAAATAGGCTGGGTGCCTGGCTGTAGATCTATGATGAACTTGACTTCCCTATCCATTGACAGTCCGGGTAGTTCATCCGGAAACACATCTGGAAAGTCTCAGACTACCAGAATCTCTTGAATACAATTCTCTTTCTTGGGTTTGCCTAGTTAGAGAAAACACCAAGGTTAAGGTACTCGACGAATAAGAAAACTTGCCATCAAAGAATAAACACTAAATGATTTTATTAATTTATAAATGGCTCCTCATTAGGAGGATTGAATACAACCTTGTTGCTAAAACAATCTACGGTGACGTGATGTGCCACTAGCCAATTCATCCCTAAAATTACATCAAAATCTCCCGTGTCTAATTCTATTAGGTCTACACTCAGTTTTCTATTTGCTATCTCTATGGCACAAGCCCTGTAGACAACTTCTCCCAATAGTGTTACACTCCCAACAATAGACACAAATAACATATAATCAAGTTTATCAGGTAATGTATTAAATTTTGATGCAAAAACAGGTGAAACAAATGAATGCGATGCACCAGTGTCAATCAAAACATGAGCAAGATGGTTATAGATAGTGTACATATCCTGTACCACGTCCGAGTCGGCTTCGGCATCCTACTAGGTGAGGTTGTAAGCTCTGCCCTCAATAGGAAGTCTACTCTGATTCTGGTTCCTTGGGCACTATCTCGCATAATGTTGGGCACTACCACATATGTGATAGGTGTTATTGAGGCGGTAGCAGGATCAGTCCCCGTGATCTCTGCCGCAATGCTGACAGATCTTACCACGTCCTACCACTGTAGCCTGAGGGGGAGCCTGGATCACCGGCCTGGGCCTCTTGTTCTGTTGGACAGACACAGTAGGTGCTGGTCTGCAGGGTGGAGTTGAGGGTCTGAGGTTCCCTGCTGCCTGAGGGAGGGTGTGGAAGCATCTTTCCACCTGCTGTGTCGTGGCTAGAACGGCCGAATAGGTCTTGAGCTCCAACACGAACAAATGCTGCCTGATCTCTAGACGAAGGCCCCAATGGAATCTCCTAGCCTTCCTACCCTCATCCAACAATGTCTCAGGAGAGTTTCGGCCCAACTTCAGGAACTTACGAGCATATTCTAACACAGTCATATTCCTCTAGACCAAGTGGACGAACTCCATCTCCTTTAGATGTCGAAGATGCTCTGGGAGGTACTCTGTATGAAAGGCTGCTAGAAACTGTTCCCAAGTAACTGGAATGGGTAGGGTGGTTTGCTTGAGTTCCCACCAGCAGTCTGCTTCTCCTACTAGCATGTAGGTAGCAAGGGTGACCTTCTGCTCAAAAGTCACCCCTAAAGTCTTGAAGGCCTTCTCTGTCTCTGCCAACTAGTACTCAGCATCTTCAAAAAGAGGATCCCCCTGCAAAAGTAGATAAGTTTAGTCTCTTGTACCTCTCTATGTAGCCCGAGTCAATCGTGGGAGGAACTGGGTCCCGTGGAAGAGGGACTACTGGGCCAGGCTGATGGTAGATTGGGGGCCTTGTGGTGGTACTTGTTGATACGGCAGGGGCACCGGATTATACTATGGTGGTGGTACCGGGTGGTACTGTGGAGGAGCAGGGTCGTACCGGGGTGGCTTAGGATCCTCTCACTGTAGTGGTGGCTCAATCTGTGGTAGCGGGGGAGGGTCAGGTAGCTCCCTCCTCTCCTCTCGGCCCTGTTGGGCCGCAATGAGTCCTTCTAACATCTCAAATATTCTATCCACGTCTTCTCTGAGCGAACCCCCCCCGGCTGCTCGGTTTAGTGGGGGTCTTACTCTTTTCATCTCTCTGTACCTACATTTCACAAGGAAGGATTGAGTGATAATTCATTGTTTGGTGTTTCTCTAAGTATTATTGTGTAAGGGACGGGTCTGAGGAACGCGGCTATGATACCAACTGTAACGACCCCAGAAATCTAAAAAGAAAATGATATAATAATTTGAGTGCGGAAGCGAAATAAAGGTTAAGATTAACATCCCTTACACAATAACTCAAAAGTACTAACAAACATCACGGAACAAATTTTATGAAAGAAATACGAAAAATGAAAAAAAACAAAGGAAAATATAAAATATCTAGCATCTACTCGTAGCCTTCTTGCGGATCAGACTCGGGAACCGGGTCCTCCTGATCTGAAATAGTTAAATAAGGGATGAGCTAGACTAATCCAGTAAGGACATCTCACTATATCGCCGTCACAAAAGCAAAGGTTGGTAGAAAACCAAAAACAACCAATGGAGCACAAATTTTAAACCAATACATTCATTAAAAATAAAGCTATTTTTCCTTTTTCTTATCATTGGAGAACCTGTGAAAACAACCTATAAAGATAATAACATCATACAGATCATAACTTCATGCACAAACAGTAATATAGAATATATCATAAATTCATATTCATTAACAATAACTAATCATCACCGTTTCTCATTTCTCCAGTCTACTAATATCTATGGGGATCCATAGGGGTGTCCTTGCTACACGTGAACTCTTTATTTTAACAATCTTAATTCCAGGACTGTCCCCATACCCCGTCCGGTATGAGGGCCAAGATATTAAGCCTCAATACCCCGTCCGGTATGAGGGTGAAGCAGGCCGTCCCATACCCCGTCCGGTATGAGTGCCAAATGATCAAGTCTTCATACCCCGTCCGGTATGAGACAACATTCACGGTAGGATTCTCTATGAACTCGGTCCATCCACAATCTCCTAGGATATCTAGTGAGGCTGTCACCTTATATGTTTATTAGATCATATCCCTTTCCTGTTTATCCTTAATCTCCGTTACCAAGTTAAACACAATCACATAAACAATGAACATGCACCCGGTAATACAATCATATCTTAAATCCCAAAATCACACAGTGGTCAAGTAAAACAGTAACACATGTATTTAAAATCCTAAACCAGATACCATCATGCCTTTAAACTATAAAATAAATCAACAGGAATCAACAGAGAACAATGTCCGATTTCGGGCTCCATTAGCAATCCGTAATTAATTATGCATATTTATCTAACTTGCATAAAAGACCGTATTATTATTTATTCAAACTTCACATCTATGATAGAAAATAAGGTGAGAGGTCCTTACTTAATTCGACGCCGAAAATTAGATGGTTACTGTGCCTACGGGCGGTCCCTGGGTTCCCTAAATTTTTCTTCGGGAACTGAAACGCGCTTACGGTACCTACAAGTGTCACAAATAAACCCAAAAATCAGATCCAGGGCCTACTCTGCATATTTTGAAATTATGGAACGGCGACTCCGTCGTGCTCTGGCGAGGGCGCCGCCGCCCGTAGCAGCGATCTGCCTCGGGTTGGCTGTTTTCGGCCGTTTTCAGCTGAATTCAGCTGAACTTGCACCGGTTCCTGCGAGAAAACACACTTAGGGCCCTCGGTGGGCTAAAAAATGTAAAAAATCAAAACTCACCAGCAGTGGGGCTCTCCAGTACAGCGGCTCCTCTGGTTCATGTTGCGGTTGGGTGTTTTGCTTAGGTCAACCTGTAGAGAAAGAAACAGTTGTCACAACGGAGGAAAAATCACATCAAACGGGAATCAGCAAGGGCCTCATCGCAAGCGTTTTTTAAAACACCCTGTGGTGGTGCCGCCGAGTTTTGACGGAATTTTTCGGTCAATCAACCGGTTCTTTCACTCCGATTTGGCCATGGGTGGGTTTAAAATTGAATTTCGTGCAAGAGGGGAAATTTTTACCTCGTTTGGCGGTCGAAAGTTTCTCCAGTACGTCGACGGGTGGCGGCGGTCGGCTCCCTGGCAGCTGGGTTATCTTCTCCTGCAAGGGGCTCTGGCGGCTAGGGTTAGGGTTTGGGTGCGGATTAGGTTATTTATACCCATCTGCTTTTGATTTGGGCCGTCCATCGCTTTTAATCTGGATCGTCCAATCGCGATTAAATAGGGAGTGAATCTGGACCGTTTATCGCGATTCAATCTGGGCCGTTCGTGCGCGATTCAATCTGGACTATCCATGCGCGATGCAATTTAGGCCGTCCATGCATGTTTTCGATCTGGATCGTCCGTGTACGCAGGAACGGATCTCAGTCGTTCGACCGTGCGCACGCGGATCGCCCACATAGCTCCCCCCACGTGGCCTCCCGCGTTAGTACTTTTGCCACCTGGCACGTCCTGGTTGGTCGGGGCTGCTGACCGGGCAGCTGACGTGGCATAACTTTTTTAAATTGTGTTTTGACCCCCGGTTTCTGAGTTTTCTTTCAAAAATACCCCTAGACCCCAAATTTTCACCTCTTTTTTCCAAAATTATTTTAAATTAAATCCCTAACCAAATTGTAACCCTTTTTATTATTATTATTATTTTTTTTAATTAAATCAAATTAGAATAAATTAAATTAAATTAAAATCATATAAATAATAATTATATTTATATATAAAAATAATAATTATTAAATAAAAATAAAAATAAAAATAATTAAATGTTGGGTGTTACACACGCAGACTGCGCGCCTCGTGCCCCGCACAGAGGGGATGTGCGCGCTGGCACACGTTTCATGCTGGCCACGTGCATGTGTGGGCGCTGCGTGGCACCAACGTGGTTGGGGGAAAAATTCTCCTGTGGCCTCTTTTTGTGGGATTTTCCCCCCGTTTTCTTCTCCAATTTTCTTGAAAATTTTAAATTTTTTTAAAAATAACAAAAACAACATATTTAAACAAAATAAATGCGGAAAGATTAAATTTGTCAGTGGAATAAGAAATTAACATATTAACCCATTTTCAAAAAATAAAATAAGGTAAATTAAAATTTAAAGAGCAAATGGTTTTAGGGCCCGAATAATTAAAGTTTTAACACAACAATTAAGTGCAAAGGTTTTCGAGGTGTTATATTCCCCCCACCTTTTAAAATTTTGGTCCTTCAAATTTGTCATAAATAAATGAGGAAACTTCTCTCGCATTTTACTCTCCAATTCCCATGTCACCTCTTCCGGAGTGTGATGTTGCCACTGCACCTTCACTGTCAGGATCCTTTTGTTGCGTAGAACTTTATCAGTCCAACAAAGAATTTTTACAGGGAGCTCCTCGTAAGACATGTCTTCTTGAACCTGCATCTCTTGGTAAGAAGGGTCAAGTTGGTATGTTTTAAACATGGAGACATGAAAAACATCATGCAGACCTACAAACTCTTGAGGTAAAGCGAGGCAGTACGCTATAGATCCAATTCGTTACATGATCAGAAAAGGTACCGCATAATGGGGGCTCAGCTTACCTTTCTTACCAAATCACATTTTACCCTTGTCTTGAGGAAAACATGGTCACCAACAGCAAACTCTAATGGTCTTTTACGGTTATCAACATAGCTTTTCTGGCGACTCTGAGCGGTGGCTAGGTTCTTTCTAATAATGGAGACTTTCTCAGTGGTCTCTTAAATGTAGTTTGGTCCTAAGTGATGCTAGTTCCCGACTTTGTTCAAGCATGCAGGTGAATGGTAGGGTCTACCATACAGGACTTCATACGGAGTCATGCCAATGCTGAAATGCTAACTGTTATTATAAGCAAATTCACGCAAAGAAAGATACTTATACCAGTTGTCACCAAATTTGAGAACACAAACGCACAACATACCTTCGAGTGTCTGGATAGTAGGTTCGGATTTACCATCGGTTTGAAGGTGATAGATAGTACTGAAGTACAATTCTGAGCCAAGGACTTCTTAAAAACTGTCCTAGAAATAGGAGGTGAATCGGGGGTCTCTGTCTAAAATAATAGAAGAGGGAACGCTAGGGAGTCAGACAATCTCATCAACGTAGAGACGGGCTAGCTTACTGGTAGAATCTATTGTTCTTATAGGTAGAAAATGGGTGGTCTTGGTCAACCTGTCAACAATAACCCAAATTGAATTGCAACCAAAACAAGTTATGGGCAAACCGATGATAAAGTCCATGGCACGTGCTCCCACTTTCATTCTGGAATAGGGAGGTCTTGTAATAAACTATCAGTTCTCTGGTATTTGGCCTTAATTCTTTGGCAAGTAAGGCATCAAGAGAAATAATCAACAATGTCTTTCTTTATTCTAGGCCATCAATATTAACACTTCAAGTCTTGGTATATCTTGGTACTTCCTAGGTGAATGGATAACTCTGGTACATGAACAGCCTTGAGAACATCTGTCCTGACAGTGATAAAGACCTAAATACGAACTTGGAATTGACACAAACCATCATCCATGAGCCTAAAATTAAAAAATTCATCAGAATTGAACTTACTCATATTTTTAGTTATCTCTTAGTTGGTGGAATGAGCTTCTCAAATCTACATGAAAAGATTAGACAAGACCCAAATCTGGGTAAGGTAGCTACTGTGTTCATAGTGATGAAGGTAAAGTGTCTTTATTGCATTAACTAGCTTCCAAACGAGAGGCCATCATCCAGGCCAAAAAAACATACTCCTTCCAACTCAAAGCATCAACAAACCTTTACCGGGGTGGTAGAGGATCTTGCAGTCATAATCCTTCAAGAGGTCCATCCAGAATCTCAGTCTTATATTCAATTTTCTCTTAAAAAATATGTACTTCAAACTTTTATAGTCAGTATAAATTTCAAATGTCTGGCCATACAAATAGTGGCGCCATATCTTCAGGGCAAAGACTATGATAGCCAACTCTAGGTCATGCATGAGTAATTACGCTCATGGGGTTTCAGTTGTTTGGATCTATAAGCGACCACCCAATCGTGTTGCATCAAGACACATCCTAAACCTACGTACGATACATCATAATAAACCTAAAATCATCTAGTATTATTGGGACGGATCAATGTCGGAGCAAAGTTGAGATAATATTTCAACTTAACAAAACTTTCTTCACATTCATAATCCCAAATAAAAGCTACACCTTTCCTGATGAGGCTGGTCAACAGAGTTGCAATCTTGGAAAACCCATCAATGAACTATTGATAGTAATTGGCTAAACCAAGGAAACTACATACCTCATAAATGTTTGTTACCAGGCTCCAATTAATCACTGTATTAACTTTGGATGGATCAATAGTAACTCTTTCGCCAAATTTGCCAAAAATTACATGACCAAGGAAATAGACTCGATCCAACCAAAAAGAACATTTGCTGAACTTCACACATAAGTGATTCTGGTGGAGGGTCTCCAGTATTCACGATAAGTGGTCTGTATGTTCTTAGTGGCTCTTTAAATACACCAGGATGTCATTAATAAACATGATGGTGTATTAATCCAATGCATCCTGGAAAACCCTATTCATAAGATCCATGAAAGTAGCAAGGGCATTAGTTAGTCCAAAAGGCATAACCTTGAACTCGTAATGACTGTATCGATATCAAAAGGTCGCCTTAGGGATGTCTTCTTCCTTCATTCTCAACTGATAGTACCTTGATTTGAGATCAATCTTTAAAAAAACTATAATACTTCGCAACTGATCGAAGAGATCATCAATGCGAGGTAAGGGATACTTTTTTTTTACTGTCACTCGGTTGAGTTCTTTATAGTCAATACACAGTCTGAGGGAACCATCTTTTTTTTTATAAATAGCACTGGGGAACTGCATGGGGAATGGTTGGGGCGAATAAATCTTTGCCCAAGAAACTTAGAGAGCTGATGCTCAAGTTTAGCGAGCTTGGCTCGACTCATGCGATAAGTAGGCTTTGAAATTGGTTGAGTTCCTAGAAGAAAATCGATGGAGAATTCTATCTCCCGCTGAAGAGGTAGACTAGGTAGTTTCTCCGGAAAGACATCCAAAAAGTTAGAAATAGTAGGGATTGCATAAACAACGAGGTTAACATCCATATTTCTGTTTATTCAAAGGTTAGGAAATAGCGAACAAAATTC
Organism: Carica papaya; assembly: GCF_054855325.1. Taxonomy (NCBI): domain Eukaryota; kingdom Viridiplantae; phylum Streptophyta; class Magnoliopsida; order Brassicales; family Caricaceae; genus Carica; species Carica papaya. The sequence goes on from NC_142317.1 coordinate 20,690,046, forward strand.
ATAAAATTTTATTTCATTTTTGGTGAACAAAGTGTTACAATTTTACTTTCATAGTTAATGATTGATTTCTATTTTTCTAATTAATTCATTCCTAAGATGGTATCAAATCTTGAAAAAATCTAAGAGTATAAGATCTACTAACAATTTTACTCCTGAGGCTTTTATTTTACAATTCTTATACACACAGTGAGATTCTAAACGACCTCTTGAGGGAGTTTCTACTGCTAATACCTCATTTAAAGGTTTAGACTAAACATCTAATTTACAAGCAAAAGAATAAAAAATAAAAGAGTGAGTAGCACCTGCTAATACCTCATTTATAATGGATGCATGCCAAAATCGATAAATATTTCTCATGTATACGATATAACATCATGCTTTGTAACTTAAACGCGCATCAACATTTATAGTATCCATAAATAATCATCATAGTTAAACATGCAAATAACTAATTAATATATTATTAAATTAATTTAGAAATACTCCTTAGTGTGTAGAGATAAATAATAAATTCCTTACTGAAACCTTGAAGTTTTTTCTCTGTCTTTCCTTTTTTTATTCCTTCCTCTTCTCTTTCTAGCTCTCTTTCTCACTCTAGAATTTCTTTGGTAGATAGAATAATAATGTTGGAGTGGTGAAGAAATAGTAAAAAAGGGTTCCTATTTATAGAAAACGGGAACCGTTAGATTTGCACCAAGTGGCGAAATCTTGTGAGGAGATAAAAAAAAAAGGTGACTTGATGCGACGCGATAACTAACGGACATGATTGATGGATGGCTAGTGCAATGGCGGTGTCAAAACTGGAGGCACGACACCCAACTGGCGACGGTTCGCCGCCCAAGGGGCAGCGTGTGCAGCCCACGCCTACCACGTTCCTTGTACCCTACGCAGAGGTACAAGTGTACATCCCATGTGGGCCACGCGTGCATGTGTGTGCAGCACACGGGGCCTGGCAATTGGGGGAAAAATTCTCTTGTGGCGCCTTTCACAGGATTTTTTTGCCATTTTTCTTCTCTATTTTTCCTAAAATTTTAAATTTAAAAAAATGATAAAAACAATACATATTTAGACAAAATAAAATGCAGAAAGATTAGATTTTCTTGTGAAATAGAAATTAACATGTTAACTCGTTTTCAAAATTAAAATTTAAAGAGCAAATGGCCTTAAGACCCGAATAATTAGAGGTTTTATACAACAATTAAGCGTAAAGGTTTTCAAGGTGTTACATTAATGATTTGATTAACTCCTATGGATATAACCATAATGCTATGACTAATTATTCTACCCTAATGATGGCTATGCTCTATGATGAACTCAAGTTTTTGTATGCAGATGCTAATGCAAAGTGATGAATACAATGTTGAAAGAAAATGGGAAGTAAGTTGAATCATGCACCTTTGACATTTTGGGGCAGAGTGGTAGTCCTTGCTTGGATCTGGCTTGATTTAGTAATTGATCAAGCTTTGCTACAATACTTGATTGTGATTGCTTCTTTAAGGGGCAATCAATTTTTTCTCAGGATTTTTCCTTTCTTTTGTCTTTTTTTTTTATTATAAGAAAAACAGTAATAAAATTTCTTGAAAAGAAACTAGATGAAGTAGCACATTATGTAATGAGTGCTAAGTTTATGTAAAAAATGAATGCACGACAGTAAATAAAAAGGTGCTAGATTTACTATAGGCTAAGTTCTTATACCAACTAATGCAGAATCAAGGATAAAAAATGCAATCAAAAGCCCCATATATAACATCAACAATCAGAAACTTAAATCCCTAAGTAAACTCTCCCTACTTAACCTACAATCAATAATGTGAAGACGAACTAAGATAACTGGGAAAAGAAATTCAAAATTGAAAGGATGTTACTAGCTTACCTCGATAAGTGATCCCAGTTCTTAGCTCAACAAAATGGTTGAAAACTCACTCACTAAATACACACACTTATAGCTTAGGAGCTAGAAGCAATAAACTTTATGTTTTATTGATTACTTGAATTGTAAATTACAAGGAGGGTGGTGGCATCCTTATATGGATTTTCCACCACTTATTCTAGTTATAAAAAAAACAATATCCTACTTGAATGCTTAATTCTAATGTAATTAGGAAACTAAAACATAATTAAAATAAAATACTTTAATTAAAAAGGATGAAAACTTCTCTATTTATTCGGGTTCAAGACTTCCATGCAGATTCATTCTTGGATTTAGTTTCGATCTTAAACTCTTATTAATTTACTGATTTTGGTTGCATATTTTACTTATAAAGTATTTTCTCCTTACAGACTTGAAGTCGACTTTGTAAATGGGAGATTAGGTGGAAGACTAACTCACATAGTCAATTCTTCTTAAATTTTTTCTCACCCTAGCTTGTGGTCTTCTTCTCCTCTTTGATCTCTTAGTGACAAAACCATGTAGAACTCTTCCTACTTTGAAATGTAATATGCCTTTAATAAATATCTTTGGAAGGGACTTGCAATTAGAGAAGAAAATTGGTGTTTCTCTCAGTTTTGGTGTTTCCTGCAGGTGGAATGCTTATTCCTTCTTTGATTCTTCTTTCTACTTTCTTTTTTGATTTTAATGATCGATTCTAACTTTCTACTTTTTTCTTTTATTTTTCGAACCAAATAAGATCTTTGATTTTTCCAAAAGGAAAAGACTTCGATTGCCTAACTTGTGGATGAACCCACACGGACAGACCTTGAAATTCCTTCCCTCTCTCAGCCATGGGCCTCTAAGGCTCAAAATATGCATGGCCAAGTAGCTTCTTACTTTTTTAGTCCTTTTTCTTATCAATTCTTAAGCCTCCAAATATAGTTCTTGATTGAGCCAAGCTTGAAGAAGCAAATCAAAGGCGTTTTGGAAATTCTTAGACCTTGCTCAGGCAATTAGATTAAAAAGGACTTAAATCTTCTTTCCTAACTCTCCAAACCCGTCTTCTTGATGGATCTTGGATTATTCTTAGTCTTAGAATGAATTAAGAAATTAAACTAGGCAGTAAGAATTTTTTTTTTTAGTGTGAAGCTTGCAGGAGCCTGAATTGGGGGAGGAATCTACATTCTAGCGGGATTGAGAAACCTCGTGGGCACGGGTTGTCTCTTACGTGTGTCTGGCATGCATGCACACTATGCTTGCGTGTGCTTTCTCTGTGCACGTGCAAATGGTATCCCGTGTTGTCCTCGTGTGACATCCCAAATGTAAATTAAGGTATAAGGGTGCCTGATAAATAAATAGATTACAAGTGCATAATAGTTAACTATATGCAGTGGAGTAAATTATTACAAATTCTTTACAAAATATATGAGTTAACAGAGGCCAGAAGTGGCAACAAAATATAAAATATCTAAATACAAAAAGGGCCACTTTTTTTACTATGTGAATGGACTCATTAGAGTGCGGGACAAGTCATGCACTCAAGGTTTGTGGATCCACGGGATTCTCATAGACTTCAAGGGGTAGGTCAGCGAATAGTTCTTCACTATCTTCTTCATCTGGAGAGTGTGGAAAGGAGTGAGTTCCATATACTCAATAAGAAAAACAGTATTTAAATAACATCATAAGATTTTTAAAGTGAATAATTACGTCATCAACACTTACTATCAGAAGTCACGTCAGCATCCTTTTTTAATTTATGAAAATAATTTGTTTATTAAAGAAAACATCATATCCATCATGTCATGGTCATACCAATCAAATCAATCATGCTAATAATAGAAAAAATCAAATAAATCATTATATGCATAGATTTTCATGTTACGTTTTGTAAAGTCGTTCCGACTTTCATCTACTAAGGGCGAATTTTTTTGACTACCCATGTGGAACGAACAGATCAAATATAACAGCAATTTGCAACTTGCTAATCCAAGAGCACATTTACGGCTTGCCAAACCATGATACGATTTATGACAATGGTCGTGCCAACCACAGTGGTCCTATTAGATAGTCTATGGCCACGATCATACTTCGCCAAAAGTGACCCCTAACAGATATATTGCATCACCACTCTCGTTAGATGGTATGTCATTATCCACAAGGAGCATTCCTCTCACGTCATTTCAAAACAAATGAGGGAGAAACAAAAACTCCTAAGAGATAAAAAGCCTAACGAAATGCTTGATGCATTATGCATGTCAATACAGATATATATTTTGCATACCATTTCATGCTTAATCTCCTTTTCATATTTCAATAATTGATCTCAAGAATTATATCATTTGAATCACATGCAAGTCATCAAGTGTATATACGATCATATAGCATGCTTTATCTAGTAAAATTTACTTCATTTCAACATAATCATGCAAATCATAATTTCAAGTTTCATTATTTTAACTCTAGAAATGCTCCTTAAGATGTTTAAAAGTAAATACTAAATTCCTTACCAAAATCTCGAAGTTTGCCTACACCTTTTCTTCTTCTTCTCCTCTCCTTTTCTCTCTAGATCACTCCCTCTCTCTAAGCTTTGGAGGAAAGAAGAATGGAATGGAAGTGATGAGGAAATGGTGAAGGAAAGGTCCCTATTTATAGAAAATAGGGATCGTCGGATTTGTGCCAAGTGGCAAAATCTAGTGAAAAGAGAGAAAGTCAATGAAAAAGGAGTGATGTGAGGAGATGTGATCGACAGACGGATGATGCAATGTGAAGGCAGCACGAAAAATAGAGACATGCCACCCAAACGACGATGGCACATTGCCCAAGCGACAACAGCAGCTCGCCACCCAATTAACGCCACACGTTGCCCAAGGCGACACATAGTGCTAAAAGAGGCGACGCGTACTGCTCGAGGCAATAGCACAACTGCCCCAGTCAGTCGCATGCTGTAGGCTTAGCCTGTAGGCGCGCTAGCCTAGCCTACCACGCGCAGGACCTACAGCATGGAGGGCACTGCAAGTAGGCCTGCACACAGAGTGCACACAGGGTGCATGGCACTGTGCTAGTCTACACGCGATGGGACGTGATAGCGATCAAATGCACAAAAGCTCAAATGTTGCTAATCAGGAAGCTCAAGTTTGTGAAGATGATAATTTGATCAACATTGCTGGTCCAATGACATGTTCAAGAAGAAAAAAAATGCAAGAAGCCTTGAAGAATTTGATTAGCACAAGTCTTTCACTAGAATGCTCCAAAGCCCACAATGCAAAGTCCAGAATTATGAATTTCATGACCATTTCAGATCATGGGCCAATAAGGGCTAATGGATCATATTGGACTTATCAAGACAATCATTTTGGCCCATAATATGGCCTAAAATTCAAAAGCATGGCTGGTTCAAGACTACACTCTTTTATCAATTCTAGTCAACAATAATGGCTTGACTTTAAAGTTGAAGGACATCAATAAATCTGATCATTTATGAACAAGATTGGAGTCTTCAAAAGCATTAAAACTCTTCATTGGATGATGGAAAATTAGCATGGAGTAAAGAGAAGTCAGCCTTGGAAAAATGAATTCAAAGAAGACTAGAATCCCAAGTCATTAATTAGTCTTGAATTATGTTTTTTTTTATTAGTTTCTATTTTCAAAGTTAATTTTAAGTAATTTACTTTTGAATTTTGTGCTTCCTATGACCTATAAATAGGGGTGCATTCTACTTGTAAAAAAACATATTGAAATTACGTACTTGTTAAGGGTTTTCCTTAATTTGCTAGTCTCTTTGAGGTAGTTTGGGTCTTTCAAGTTGCTTGCAAAACTTATTAGGTTTATCAACTAGGATTCTTCCTCCTCTTTGTGGCACCTTGGCCTTTCTTCTTTCTCTTCTGTGATTCAAAGGTGATAGGTTTAATATACTTATTATTGTTGGGTTCATTAGATTTAAGGGTGGGAAACAGTAATTCAATTTTTCTACCTTTTTGTGATTCAAAGGTGGTAGGTTTAATATACCTACTGTTGTTGGGTTCAAATAGGTTGGGTTGGGTTACTTAGAAGATTTCCATAATTCTTTCGTTTGGTCTAATTCAAAGATGTTGAGTTTGATATACTCAATGTTGTTCAGTTCATCCAAGATTGAAGATTGGCTGAACTAGATCATCAAGGAACGATCTTAATCAACGGGTAACCGTTGCTTATCAGGATGTACGCGCAGACCAGCCTCGCACCCCGCACGAACGAGACCTTTCCTGCAGAATTCACAATAACAAATTGTGTGAAGGTTTGCGGGGTGTTACATTCCCTCCACCTTAGAAAATTTAGTCCCCCAAATTTGTCATGAATAAGTCTGGGAACTTCTCTCTCATCTTGCTCTCCAACTCCCACATCGCATATTCTGTAGTGTGATGCTACCACTACACTTTCACCCTGGGAATCTTCTTGCTGTATAAAACTTTTTTGGTCCAATTAAGAATTTTTGCAAGGAGCTCCTCCTACATCATATCGGTTTGCACCGATATCTCATCATAAGGAATTATATGAAAAGCGTTAGGGTGGTACCTTTTAAGCATGGAGACATGAAAAATATCATGTAGACCCACAAACTCTTGGGGTAGAGCAAGGCAATAGGCTACGAGTCCAACACGTTCCACGATCCAAAAAAGTCCCACATATGGAAGGCTCAACTTTTTCCGAACTGTATTTTTCCCCTATAGGAAAAAATCTTGAGGAAAACTTGGTCACCAACGGCAAATTCTAAGGGTCTTCTGCAGTTATCCGCATAACTTTTCTAATGACTCTGGGCATTGGTCAAGTTTCTGCAAATGATAGCAACCTTGTCAATAGTCTCCTAAATGAAACCAGGTCCCAAACAATGCTGATTTCTGTCTTCGCTCCAGCAAGTGGGAGAGCGGCAGGGCCTACCGTACAAGACTTCATACAGAGCCATGAAGATGCTAGAATGATAATTGTTATTATAAGCAAATTCACACATGGGAAGATACTCATACTAGTTATTGCCAAAGTCGAGGACACAAGTACACAACATGTCTTCTAACGTCTGGATAATACGTTCAAACTGACCATCAGTCTAGGGATGACAAGCAATGCTGAAGTACAATCTAAACCCAAGCACTTCTTGGAAACTATCCCAAAAGTGGGAGGTGAATTGAGGATCTCGATTGAATACAATAGATGAGGGAATGCCATAGAGTCAAACAATTTCATTGACATACAAATAGGCAAATCTGTTGGTGCAGAAGTGGTTTTGATGGGTAAGAAGTGGGCGGTCTTGGTTAATCTATCAATGATGACTCATATGGCATTACAACTAGAATAAATCATGGGCAGACCGGTGAAAAAGTCCATGGTTACATGCTCCCACTTCCATTCTAGAATTAGAAGGCCCTATAATAAACCATTGGGTCTCTGGTGTTCTACTTTAACTCGTAGTCAAGTAAGATATCGAGAGACGTAGTCGACAATGTTCTTCTTCATTCCCCACCACTAATATTAACGTTTCAGGTCCTAATATATCTTGGTACTCTTGAGGTGGATGGACAGTTAGGAGGCATGGACAGCCTTGAGAACATCTGCCATGACAGCGATAGGGACCCAAATATAGTCCTGAAATTTACATAACCCATCATCGGTAAGCTTAAAATTTGAAAACTCCTCAGAAGTGAACTTACTCAAAATTTTGGTATTTTCTAGTCTGTGGATTGAGCTTCCCAAATCTTCATAAAAAAATCAGGCAAAGCTTGGATCTGAGTGAGATAGGCATTGTTTCCATAGTGATTGAGGCAGAGTGCCTGCATAGCATCAACCAATTTCCAAGTAGAGGACATGGTTTGGGCCAACACAGCGGACTCCTTTTGGTTCAACATATCTGCGACCACATTTCCTTTACTGTGATGGTAGATGATCTTATAGTCATACTCCTTTAGGATAACATCTTTATCTAATGTTCAATTCCCTCTGTGAGAAAATATATTTTAAACTTTTGTGGTCAGTGTAGATTTTAAAGGTCTGACCAAATAGGTAATATCGCTATATCTTCAAGACAAAGATTATGGTCGTCAATTCCAGGTCATGAGTAGGGCAGTTACCCTCATAGGCTTCAACTGTCTAGATCCATAAGCGACCACTCTACGATGCTGCATCAAAACACATCCAAAACTGATGTGAGATACATCACAGTAAACCTAAAATCTTTTAGTGTTATCAGGGAGAATCAACACCGGAGTAAAAGTGAGACGATACTTCAAATCCATAAAACTTTCGCCTCATTCATAATCCCAAATAAAAGGTATGCCCTTCCTAGTGAGACAGGTCAACAGAGCAACAATCTTGGAGAATCCATCGATGAAATATCGGTACTAACCTACTAAACTAAGAAAACTATGCACCTAGAGTACGTTGGTGGGCGGGTTTTAACTGATCATCATTTCAAGTTTTGGACAGATCCACAAAAACTCTTTTGCTCGAAATTAGATGGCCAATGAAGGAGATTTGATCCAACTAAAAAGAGCATTTGATGAGCTTAACAAATAACTGATTTCGACGAAGTGTCCCCAGTATCTGAGATAGTGGATTGCATGTTCTTTTGGGCTCTTAGAATACACTAGGATATCATCAATGAATAAGATGATGTATTGATCGAATACATGCCAAAAAATCTTATTCATAAGATCTATAAAGGCAATAGGGGCATTAGTTAGTCTGAACGACATAACTTTGAACTTGTATAGGCCATATCAACACCAGAAGTCAGTTTTCAAAATATTATCTTTTTTTACTCTCAATTGATAGTACCCCGATTTAAGGTTGATCTTAGAGAAGATTGTGGCTCCTTGCAACTAGTCGAAAAGATCGTCGATATGAGGTAGAGGATACTTGTTCTTTATTGTTACCTGATTGAGTTCTCGGTAGTCTACACATAGTCGGAGAGAGCTATTTTTTTTCTTCACAAATAACACTAAGTTCCCCAAGAAGAATGAATAGGGCAGAAGAATTTCTAACCAAGAAGTTAGGAAAGCTAATTTCTAATACTATAAGCTCAGTACAACTCATGCAATAGGCAGGTTTCGAGATTGGTTACATTTCAAAAAGTAGGTTGATAGAAACTCTATCTTCTCCGGGGGAGGTAGACCAGGTAATTCTTTCAGAAAGACTTTCGAAAAGTCGTAAACAGTATGAATGGAATACATAACAGGATCAGCATCCATATTCATGTTCAACTAATGGTTAAAAAATAATAAAAGCATATTTTAATTTCATTTTTGGAATCGCAAGGTTACAACTTTATTTTCACAATTAATAATCACCCTATATTTCTCTAACCAATCGTTTTCTAAAACAAAGTCGAACCCTGAGAAATCTAAGAGTATTAAATATACTAATATTTCTACTTCTAAAACTTTTATTTTACAATTTTTATACACACAATGAACTTCTAATAATCTCCTAGAGGGAGTTTCTACAGCTTGTACTTCTGCTAAAGGTTCAGGCCTAATATCTAATTTACAAGCAAAAGCACAAGAGATAAAAGAGTGGGTAGCACCTGTATTGATCAGAGCTCTGGCAGAAGTGTCATGGATAGAAAGCATACCCTGGATAAGGATAGGAGTGGGGAGGATACCGAGTTCATCAAGGTAATACACACGACCCTAGACTATAGGTCTGGCCACATCCTTTGGCCCTTGAGGGCAATCCTTTGTAAGGTGTTGCGTACTTATGCTCCGATAATAAGTGTGATTAAAATGCTGATAGGGTATATTACCATGCAAGTGACCATAATGCTGGCATGGTGGGGATAGTCAGAAAGGTTGTCCAGTGGGTGGAGGTAGAGTAAGGGGAGGGGTAACTCGTGGTCGTTTATCAGGGTGACTACTTACTGGATCAGGCAGTCTTCTTCTGGGTTGTTAGGGTTGGTGGTGTTGTTAGGTACAGACTCAGGTAATGCATTGGTGTCTAGCCTAGATAAGATCTTCAACCAACTGGGCATGTTCTAGCACCTCGGTATACGAGCTGGGTTTCAGCATCGCATCCTGGTCATAGATATCAGCATGAAAGTCCTACATAAACTTTTTAACTTTACAACTTTAGGGGGGCGACAATTAGTAAGGCAAACCTAGACAATTGGACGTATTGGACTATATATTGGGCAACCGTCAAGTTTCCCTAGTGGAGATCTTGAAATTCCTCCTTCTCTTTTCTCGGATATAGGCTGGAAAAAAGTTATCAAAGAACACATCTATGAAAACTTCCCAAGTGGTATGGGTAGGTAGGACTTCCTTTTTGAGTTACCATCAGTGTTCGGTTTCACTAATTAGCATAAAGGCTGCTAGGGGTACTTTTTATTCCTCGATTAGGTCTAAGATAGAGAAAAGTTTCTCTATCTATAGGATTCAAACTTCAGCTACCAAGGGGTTGGGGCCACATTCGAAGTGAGATGGGTTAAGCTTTCTAAACTCTGCTATATTGTAAGAGATAGACCTTTCAGCCGGTCAGTATTCTAGGGCAGGATGTTGGTAAGGGTTGGCTTGGTTTTATCCTACGGTTTTGGTTAGTCCCTTGTTAACTTGGAAGAGTTCGCTAAACTTGGCCCTAGTCGGATGATCCTAGACCTCGGGTCTTTCGGTACGTTCTACAGAAGGTATCCTTCGCGTCATTCCTATAAAAAAAATGAAGACATGAGTTGGTGGTCTAGGTTTTGAAAATATAACTCATTTTTTCTAAATATCCTAAAGGGTTTTCTAAATACAGCCTCAGTTGTAAGGGATTTGGTCTGCATAATTGCTCTGATACTATCTATGATATCCCGAATGCAAATTAAGGCATAAGGGTGCCAGATACAGAAACAGATTATGAGTGCATAATAGTTAATTGTATTCAGCAGAGCAAATTATTACAAATCTCTTACAAAATATATAAGTTCTAATTACACATATACCTGAGGCCAAAAGTGGCAAAAAAATAGAACATATCTAAATACAAAAAGGGTCACTTTTTTCACTATGTGAATGGACTCATCAGAGTGTGGGACAGGTCACGCACTCAAGGTTTGTGAATCTATAGGGTTCTCATAGACTTCAAAGTATAGGTAAACGATCAGTTCTTCACTATATTTCTCATTTGGGGGGCATAGAAAGGGGTGAGTTCTATATACTCAGTAAGAAAAATACTATTTAAATAACATCATAAGATTTTAAAAGTGAATAATTATGTCAACAGCACTTATTATCAGAAGTCACGTCAGGGCCTTTTCTTAATTTATGAAAAAAATTTGTTTATTAAAGAAAATATCATATTCATTATGTCATGGTCATACCAATCAAATAAATCACGCTGATAATAGAAAAAATCAAATAAATCATGATATGCGTAGATTTTCGCATCATGTTTCGCGAAGTCGTTTCGACTTCCATCTACTGAGGGCAGATATAGATTTTAACTACCTATGTGAAATAAACATATCAAATATAACAATAATTTGCGGCTTACTAAACCAACAACACATTTACCGCTTGCCAAACCATAACACAATTTATGATCACGATCGTGCCAACCATAATGGTCCTATTAGATAGTCTATGGCCACGGCATTACTTCGTCAAAAATGACCCCTAACAAATATATCGCGTCACCACTCTCATCAGATGGTACGCTATCATCCACAAGGAGCGGTCCTCTCATATTTTTTCAGACTAGATGAGGGAGAAACAGAAACTCCTTAAAGATAAAAAATCTAACGAAACACTTGATCCATTATACATGTCAATACGGATATATATTTTACATACCATTTCATGCTTAATCATTTTTTCACATTTCAATAATTGATCTCAAGAAGTATATCATTTACATAACATGCAAATCATCAAGTGCATATACGATCATATAACATATTTTATCAAGTAAAATTTACTTCATTAAACATAATCATGCAAATATAATTTCAAGTTTCATAATTTTGACTCTAGACATGCTCTTTAGGATGTTTAAAAGTAAATATTAAATTCCTTACTGAAACCTCAAAGTTTTCTTCCACTTTTTTTTCTTATTCTCCATTCTTTCTCTCTCTAGATCACTCCCTCTCTCTCTACGTTTTGGAGGATGGAAGAATGGAATGGAAGTGATGAGGAAATGGTGAAGGGAAAGTCTCTATTTATAAAAAATGGGGACCTTTGAATTTATACCAAGTGGCAAAATCTAGTGATGAAAGAGAAAGCTAATGGGAAAGGAGTGATGTGACGACTGACAGATGTGACCGACGGACGGATGAAGCGACGTGATGGCAACGTAAAAAATAGAGAGACACCACATAAACAACAACGACACATTGCCAAGCAACGGTGGCACACTACCCAAGACGACGGCAGCTCGCGCCCCAATAGGAAGTGCACGACGCCCAAAGGGGCAACATGCACTACCCGAGGCAGCAGTGTGCTGCCCAAGTCAGTCGCGCGCTACAGGCACGGCGGCCTAGCCTACCGCGCGCAGGGCTAGCCAGTGTGCATGCAAGCCTACTGTGCAAGTCTACTGCACAGACAGTGCGTGCACAGGGTACACGGTGCCATCCAGTTTGTTGGCGATGAGACACACGCAGACTACGCCCGTCTGCGTGTGATGGGATGCGCACGCATACCAGCTCACACCCTGCATAGACGGGACCTTTCCCGCGGGCATTTTCCCGTGGGATTTCTGCCTTTTCTCAGTCTTTTTCTCCTAAAAATTTATTTTTAAATAAAATAAAATTATAAATTTTAAGAATAATTTAAATAAATTAAAAATACAAATTTAATTTATGAAATATGATATTTAATTAAAATTAGAACTACGAAATAATTTAAAGAGTTTAAGCGGCCTTAGGGCCCGAATAAATAGATGTTCTCAATTACAAATTAAGTGCGCAGGTTTGTAGGGTGTTACACCTCGTGTGAGCGGACATTCTCTCCAGTGATTTCATCACATTGATCTTGCAGGCACTAGTATTTTCCTACTGCATGTGGGCATTTTTCTTTTAGCTCTCCAGGAAAGCTATTTTTCTAGCGTCTGAGCTTACATCAAAAATATTTTAGCAAAAACAAAGCATTTAAATGTTAAGCATGGAGAATCATGATTTAAAGCAAAAGAGAAGAATAATAGATTACTTGAAGAATTAAAGACCATATGATCTATTTAACTAAGGTAAATGTTAAAGATTGGCTCAAAAAATAATTTTCAAAAGTTTATGAGAGTATGGTGTAACACATTGTATTCATTATTTTTTATTTTTTAAAGAAAAATAGAGTTTTGTTTTATATTTGTTGCAGATGGATGTAAATCAAAATATCAAAAAAGAAGTAAATCAGGGTATTAAAAAGAAAAAAAAATCACGGCATCAAAGAGGAAGTAAATAAGAATAGTAAAGAAAAAATAAATCAACATATTAAAGATGAAGAAAATCATGGTATAATTAAGCCTCTATAACCAATTGTAATTAATTATTTATGTCATTTCTTTCTAAAAAAATGAATATATAGGGTTATGATGTTCAACAAAATATATCAATCAAAATCATTATTAACATGGTATTAGAGCTTTAGGTTAAGAATCCTTAAACTCTTTTGCAAATTTTATTTGGCCTTCACTACTGAAATAAAAAAGCCTAAAAAAGGTCATGCTTAATAGCTGACCATCATCCTTTTGTTTCCACACACCACCAGCCAACCTTCATAGTCAATCTTAGAACTAGCCACTACTCCTTGCAATCACTCATTCACGTAATGTTGTGTGTAAGTCTCTTTATTGCTCCATCGTGACCAAACATGAATGACTTCACACAACCACGTGTTCCAAGTAAAATCCTTCCTATAATTTTTTCCTTTTTGATAATTAATTACTATTCAATTCTTAAAAGATATCGGAGAGTACATTCCAAGTTTGGGAAGCAAATTCTAACATCACAACTTTAGATCTTAGTAAATTCAGAATGGAGATTGAAAGATTAATGGTTCAGCATGAGTTCCTAAAGAAACAATTAGGTATCAATGCATTAGTACACTCAAATACGATTTTTATTTCACATGAACTAAATGTATGAGATAAATCTATCGAAAATTCTTAGATTATACACTCGAGAGCCACAAATTATATGATCAATACTTATAAACTTTTTTCTACATATCTTCTATGTCTGAGGAATAAAAATATTATCACTGCAGATTCTTCTCTCAATCCTATTGTAAGTAAGGGTAGTTTAGCCTTACCATTGTCTAGCAAAATGTATTACATATCTCTAAATTATGTACTAATCTTGTGTTATTAAGTAAACTATCACAAGACTTGAATAGCAAAATTATATTTGACTATTCTCATTATGAATTTCAGGGAAAAAATTCAAAGAAGATAATCGGACAAGTGGAAACCAAATATGTACCCTACTATTTAGATGCACTTGAGAAATCATCTTTTGCTATTACTACTGAACTGATAAACAAAATTTGGCTTCACTATAAAATACTTGGGTACCCATCCTTCTCTATCTTAAAGGTGATGTTTTCATCATTATTTAAGAATTGAGAATGTTGAAGTTTACACTGCGATATCTATTGGTTTGTTAAACATAAGTGTGTGACATTTTTTATTAGAAAAAATCGAAGTTTGGTTCCATTTTCATTCATCCATAGTGATATCTGGGGACCACCTCACATATCAAATATTTCTAGGTCTTAACAGTTTATGTCATTTATTGACAATTGTACAAGAGTCACCTCATTAGTTTTACTTAAAGCCAAATATGATGTTAGGTATATCTTACTTCAGTTCTATGATGTGATAAAAACTCAATTTGAAACATCCATAAAAGAATTTCATACTAATTCAATCACACAGTTTCATTATTCTTCCACCAATAAGGAATTCTTTATAAATCATTATCCATTCACACTCCACAATAAAATGTAGTAGAACGCAAGAACAGTTACATTTTAACCACAATCAAAGCTTTTCTTTTCCAAAAAAGTGTCCCAAAAGAATATTTGGGCAAAGTTGTTCTTATTGCCATCTATATTATTAATTGTCTGTCCATAAATGTTCTTGACTTTAAAAATCCTCTTAAAACACTTCAATAGTTTTATCCAATAGTAAGTGTCATAAATCATTTGATCTATTAGATATTTTGGTGTATTACCTTTCTTCATATTCATTTTCATCAAAGAAAAAAATTGGATCCGCAAACCCTAATATGTGTATTTGTGAGATACTTTTCTACTCAAAGGTGTACAAATGTTACTATTTGTCCACCTAAACATTTTATGACTGCAGATGTCATATTTGTTGAATAAGAATCCTACTTTACCCAACTTTATCTTCAAGGGGAGCCTATATTAGAAGATAAGGATAAAGAATTTGTAGTAAATTTTAATCTACCACTATTGCCACACACCTCAAAACCATTACCACAAGATAACAATCAAAATCCACTTGAAGATTCACCACCATAAGAAAACCTTCAAAATCCATCATCTCAAGAAATCATACTAAACTCTATGTTTTCTAAAGTGCATAGAAAGAGGGAGATGTCAAATACTAATTTAAAGTAGCTATAAGAATCTGACATTGATCCTAAAACTAAAGTAAGTTCTGAAAAACTTATACAGTCCTATAATAATGATATACTTATTGCTCTTCATAAAGGTAAAAGAGAATGCATTAAATTTTTATCATTTGACAAGTGCTCATCAACGGACATAAATTTTCTCACAAGTTTAAACAATGAGTATATCTCTAATAAAGTATTTGAGATATTGTCATGTGAAAGATAGAAAAATGTTATCAGCAGGGAAATGCAGGTACTTAAAAAGAACTAGAACTAGAAAATGTTAGATCTACAAAACAGTAAGAATCGAATGAGATGTAAATGAGTTTTTTCAATTAAATATAAAGAAAATGACATAATCGAGAGATATAAAGTAAGATTGGTGACAAAAGGTTTTACACAGACATATGAAATACATTAGGATACATTTGTACTAGTAGCGAAGATTAATACTGTGTGAATCTTGTTGTCATTAGTTACCACTTTGACTGACAATTACAAATGTTTGATGTGAAAAATGTCTTTTTACTTGAAATCTAGAAAAAGAAATCTACATGGATATTCGATCATATTTTGATAGAGGAGCAAAACCAAATAAGGTATATAAACTTAAAAAAGCTTTATATGAACTTAAGTAATCACCAAAAGCACAGTTGGGTAGGTTTGCAAAGATGATGTTAAATTTGAGATTTAAGTAAGCTCAAGAATACCACACTCTTTTCATCAAGCATTCAGAGATATGGAGAGTTACAGTTTTTCTAGTATACGTTGATGATATTATAGTAACAAGAAATCATAAGAAAAAATAACAAACACTAAAACAATATCTAACAAAAATAATTCAAAATTAAAGAATGAGGCAAGTTCAAATATTTTTTGGGAATTGAAATTGCTCGCTCTAAATATGAAATTTTTATTTTTCACCAAAAGTGTATTCATGATGTGCTAAAAGACACTAATAAGTTAGCATGCAAACTAGTCATCACTCCCATTGATCTTAATCAGAAAATAGGAGTAGCAAAAGAAGATATGTCATTAAACAAAGAAATATATTAGAAGTTAGCTTGTATATTGATCCATCTATCACATATAAGACCAGACATTACCTATGTAGTAAGTGTCACCAATGAAGGAACTATGTTCAAGAAAAATGACATATTGCTCCTAGAAGCCTATATTGATGCAGAGTATACAGGATAGATCATAGACAGAAGATCTACTACAAACTATTGTACCTTTCTTAGAAGGAGCCTAATCACATGAAAAAGTAAGAAACAAAATATAGCTACAAGATCAAGTGCAATAAGAGTTTCAGACAATAATACAAGGGTATGTAAACTATTATGGATAAAAAAAATATTGGAAGATCTTAAAACCAAGTGAAAAAATCCTATGCACCTATATTGTGACAATAAGTTGGCCATAAGTATCACTCAAAATCTAGTGCAACACGACTGGATCAAATACATTGAGATTAATAGATATTTAATCAGAGAAAAAATTGACACTGACATAATATATATCCCCTTACATGCACATCAATTCTCAGTTAAAAGATGTGCTAACTAAATGTGTAAGTGATCATCAATTATAAACTCTTATTGGTAAACTGGGAATAGACAACATTTATTCTTCAGTTTGATGGGGAATGTTACACATAGAAGTAAATTAATGTATTAAAGATAAAGTAAATCAAGGCAATAAAGAGAAAATAAATCAGTGCATCAAAGAAGAAGTAAATTAGAATATTAAAGACAAAATAAATCAGGGTATTAAAGATGAAAAAAATCACAGTATAATTACACATCTATAATTAATTGTAGTTACTTGTTTATTTTCTTTTCTATCCTAGAAAACCTGTATATATAGAGTTTTAATATTCAATAAAATACATCAATTAAAACCATTTTTAACAATATGAAAAATATTTCAAAAATAATGTTTATATCAAAGTTGAAAGAAAATTTGTGAAATAGAAAAAAAAAATTTGGAAAATATTTGTTTGAATGTGAAGTATCACAAGAAATACATCCCTTTAATGCACAAAAGGTCCTCTACCTTAATTTTAAGGTGTTGCGACACAACACATGATTTTACTACACTAAATATGACAATTTAGTGTATTAAAAGCACCAAACTTGAAATATCCTTCTTCCATTGGCTACAAACATCTATTGGGGTTTGAATATCAATTATTTATGAGTGTCTAAAAAATTTATGGGAGATATTAAGAGTAAAGTTTCATCTTGTATCTTGATTTAAACTCATAAAGTCTAATTTTGTTTTGCACTTGTAATATTTACTCTTTCGGAGATATTTTCTTCGATTTCTTTATTGAAATTTATTAGGCTTTTTAAAAGATGTGAGGTAAATCTCTTTAGTTGCATTTTTTAGAGAGAAATAGTGTTTAGTGAATTAAGCACAATTTTCAACTAGCAACATGAATTCTTGAAGATAGTGAATAAGCTCAAATTGATTACTTGAACGGATTTGATTCTTTAACTTCGATGAAATTAAAGTAGTTAGTTTCATTATTATACTAATATACTAATAAATTAGCGATGCAGAACCCAAGATCAATTATCCTGATAAAAAATCCCACATATATTCTAGTATTCATAATCTTTAAACTCGTAACTCTCCCTACTTGATCTACCTTTAACATGTGAATGTCAATCAAGTTAATTGAGATGAGGATTTGAATTGATTAAACGTCACAAGAGAGAATCTTGATAAGTGAAATTAATTCAAGAGCAGTTGATAAAACGACACAAGGACTTACCTTGATAAGTTGAATCAAGTCGGTACTTGACAAGATGGTTGAAGACATCCTCTTAAAGAGCACTTACACAATTAGCAAAGAGTTAAAAACAAACTTGAATATTAACGGTTACTTGAACTTGTTGAATTATGAACGGGTGGTGGCATCCTTATATAGATTTTCCATCCACTTATTCTACTAAAAAACAAATTAAATAATTTTATTCAAACTCTTAATTCTACTTAGACTAGAATTACACTTAAATAATAATAAAAGACTTTAATTTAAAAAATCCTTATGTAATTAGAAAATAAAATACTTAATTAATAGATAAAGTCGTTCTCTTTGGTAGTGTTCAAGATTCCTATTTGGTCTCTATTTTGGAATTTTTTTCAACCATATTTTAACTGTGTGAAGATGGGAGCACCATGGTTGTCCAAAAGATCATCATTGTGCCTCTAACAAATATCTGTAACTAAGAATTCGATCCTTCGTTTCAACATGAAAGTATGAGGACATGCTTAAGGACTTCCATTAGCATATATGATTGAAGTTGGGGTAAAGGGATGTGATTCAAAGATGATCAAATGATATAATTGGATAAGACCACGAAGATGTCATCCTACTCACTAGCGATTGGAAGTTTTTATGGATCTACACCAACCCCTACTGAGGAGGACAATGATAGTAATTGGATGATGAATTCAATGGGTAACATCTAAACACAAAAATCTACTATTTTTTACTTCAATCTTTATTGAGCAGGACATATCATGAAATTATATGTGGAGTTTGTTGAAGAAATAGATGGTTGACCATGGAAGTTAAAATATTCAGATGAGTTGTGGGTACAAATTTTAAGTGCCAATAAAACATATAGGTGGACTAGGGTGTTGAACATGGCAGAGGGAATGCTAATGCCAACAGTGAGCACTCTAGCAGGGTTTTCTATTACATATAGAAATCAAATAATATAAGAGATATCAAATAGTAAATTTAGAGAGGAAATCACGTGCTATTCTTAAAGTTGCATGTCACTCTCTTTAAACATTACAAAAGCAACTAATAAGCAAATATGTATTGTCGTTAATGTGATAGAAATAAGGTCAACTCACTAAACTTGACATTCATAAATCTACTTCAAACCCAAATCTAGAAATGTTGAAAAGAGGCCCATGCAAAAGACCAAGGCTAGAAAGTTAAAACTCAAGAACCAAATATAGTTCAACAATAGGAAAAGGTTATCATGTGAGCATCCTCTTCCCCAGATAAGCTGTAACTAGAAAAAAAAATTAAAAGTTCTTTAAAATTCAGCCAAGGTTAAAATGTTGGCTAGATTATGATTAAATCAAAAAATAAAGCAGTTATAGCTGGACAAAATTAATCTCTATTGTAAAAACTAAAGGTACAACCACTGGTAAAAACATTAAAGATTGAGATAATGGAAAATGGGGTTGAAAGATGGGTATGAAAGAGATTTTTAGGAAAGGTATAAAAGTCATCACCTCAGGCAACAATATAGGATAAATTTGGATTAAAAAAAAGAGCTTTTAATAGAAAGTAGCTTATCTTCAAACATTGATGTGAATTACCAGGTGGCTTGGTGATTGGAATGTTAAGAGAATTGGCTTCTTCAAATGTGAAGGTTACTTAGCAATCTTGCAACAAGAGTAAGTCTTCTATGCTAAAATTGTTAAGGTATAGAAAGAGCCCTAAAAATTAGATCTATATAGCAAATGATTCCAAAGAATCTAATTCCTTTAATTTTTTATCTAAAACTTTAGAAAGAAGGGACTAAAATAATAGAAATCAAGGAAAATCGAATTATAAGCATGGTTTCTTTGTTAGCTTGATGGTTATGGATGGTAATAGCATAGGGGGCTCAACGTGCTATGGCAAGAGGAGCTTACAGTTAGTGTTAAATCATTTTCATATCATTATATTAATATATGGGTGAAGGGATTTAGTAATGATAGTTAGTAGTTACTAGTACTTATGGGTGGACTAAGTCTCATCTTAAATATAAAATATGGGAGTTAATACATGTCTTAGCCCAAGATTCACAACTCTTATGGGTTATATATGTTGATTTTAGTGAAATCATATCACATGATAAAAAATAAGGAGGTATGAAGAAAAATGATAATGTGCTATAATTGTTTGGGGATGTAAGTTTAAAGTGTGATTCCATAACTGTTGTGTTTCGCATCTGTAAGTATATATGGAAAAAATGGTTGCTAAGATGGCACAATGATACAAGAAAATAGGTATCTTGTGCATACATCTTAGAATAATTATTTCCATATAAATATATTACAAATTTATTAAGATATGGATTAGACAGTAATCTCATTCTTTTAAAGTTGTACAATGATCAAGTTGATAAATCCTTAAAAGAAAAATCATTTAGATTTGAGTCCTTTAGGTTAAAAGATAACTCATGTGAGGAAGTTATAAGAACAACATAAAGGCAAGTCGACCCTATTATGTTATAGGAACTAGGAGCCAAACTAAAAATGTGTTCAAAATCTCCATTTCTATAAAATAGCAACATGGTGGAATAGTGTAAAAAAATAATCATTCTCCAAATCATGTAATTGGATTATAGAATCAGTTAGATAGAGTAAAAATTTAGATTTTGTTACAGAAGAAACAAAATTATTTGGAAGATCTTTTTAAGAAAGAAAAATTGATATGAACACAACAGTCTAGAGTGGATTGATTGAAATGTGGCGATCGTAATGCAAGGTTCTTCCATTACAAAGTAATAGAAAGAAGCAAAATATGTGAAATGTTTTACATATCAAAGCACAAGATGTGAATGTGCTACAGATCTAGTCCAACTAGAGGAGGTGTTTTATAGCCATTTATCTTCTATTTTTTAACATAAAGAAGAATTACCGATGGCTCCTGTTCTTGAGTGTGTTGAGCCTAAAGTCTCCACATAAATAAATTTAAGATTATGGAATATTATTTAGAAGCAAAGGTCATGATAACTTTAAATTTGATGCATCATACAAAGGCACCAAGACCAAATGATATGTATCATATCTTTCCAAAAAAAATAGCACATAATTAAAATAGATATGGTACACTTTATTATTATTTTCTTGAATAATTGAACCTCATCGAATAATGCGATCTCATATACATAACATTGATCCCTAATATTCTAAATAATATTGTTACGAGTCTTAATATATTATAATTTCAAGTTGATTAATTTCTGATAATGCGCTAATTGCTACGGAATTATTTCACCGTTTAAAACTTAACCATAACTCTATGGATGGATCTTTCAGGTTAAAATTAGATATGAACAAAGCTTATGATCAAGTGATATGGCATTTTTTTAGAAAGTATGTTGATCAAATTGGGTTTTAAGGGGAACTTTGTGTCTATGATAATGGAGTGTGTTACGTTGGTGTCTTATTTTTTACTAATAAATGAGAGGCCTCTAAAGGTGTTTTATATGGGCAATAGTATCTGTCAAGGCAATCCCTTATCTACTTGTTTTTTTTGTTTGTGCGGATAACTTTTTCAGGAACACTTGAGATGGCTGGGATTGAAAGAATATGCCCAAAAAATGCAAGATCAGGACCGCATATCTCTTGTTTTCTCTTTAGCAATGATACGCTCATTTTTGCTAGAGTCTCTAGCTAGGAAGTTTCAAACTAGCAGTTTGAAAGCATATGAAAAGTGACGTGAACCCAGACATACGAAGTGAGATGTATCTAGAAGACTAAGAAGAAAGATTCAACTGGCCAACCATCGATTCTCTTGCAAGAAATAATCAAAAAATTATCAAGAAACATCAAGAAGACAATTGGAGAGAAACTGGAAGGATGATTCAAGTCTTTGAAGGATTTATTACTCGAGCTCACGCAAAAGGCTTTCAAAAAGCCTTTAATCTAATCATACAAGACTGGATTACACAAGAAACTGACTTTGAGACCCAAAAAACAGTAAGATCATGTCCAAGAAAGCAAAAAAGCTCTCAACCGTGTCTAGTTCTGGTTTGGGAAGAGCATGGTTGAGAAGGAGTTGATACCATATTGTACACCCGCGCAAGAACCACCATCACCTAGCCATCCCGACCTATGTTTTCTTTTTTAGGAGGCTTGAAGCATCTCCATAGACTCCGATTGACCTTTAAAACAAAAGTTAAACAGAGGGAAATCGATCATGAGAAATAGAAAAGAAATTAAAATGAAAACAAAAAAGAGGAAAGAAAAGCATGAAAATAGATACACCTCAACACGAGCAATATCATCCTTTGCCATAGACCACCTTCATACTTTTAAAGTTAGTTCTAATATGCATCAAGGAACAAGAATTTAACGTAGTTGCAATTATCAGAAGAAAAAGAGAAGAAGAAGATTGAAGATGAATAAAATAAGGAGGCCAAGATGAGTAATTAAGATGAAGATTGCGCGCATGAAGAAGAAAATGTTCGACTGAGGGGAAGAAAAGTCCTAATTGGCCTCTAAACTTCTATTCCACTCATGATTCTGGAAGAAATATCTGTCTAGCCTCTACCTGCAAGATAAAAGAAAAAATAATTGGAGTTTAAGACCAAAAAAGAAACCAAAGGAAGAGTCCAAATGACAACCTTAGCTATCTAGGGAGAGAGCAACTTATTATGTATTTTTTAATTAAGTTTTTTTAGTTTTAATTAAATTAAGTTTCAGTATTTTATTGGGATTAAAATTAAGAATTAGACTTAGGATTCTTAATGTAGAGTTGAAGTCAAATAAAAATGGTTAAACTTTATAAATAAAGACCACCACCCTCACTTATAATCACTATTTCATATTATTAATAAAATTCAGTTATTTTTTCTTTAGCTTTTAAGCTTTTAAGAGCAAGTTGAGTGAGTGTGTCTACGACCGACTTGTGAGAAAGGAATTGAGATCATTTATCAAGGTAAGTCTTGTGTCGTCTTGTCAATTCCGGTTTCTTTTCCATGTTACCTTGGTTTCTACTCCCCTGTTGAGTGTGAGTCAAGTAGGGAGGGTTTACTTAGAATATTAAATTCCTTATTGCCGATGTATATACAGGATTTTGGATTATATTGTTGATCCTAATTTTTGCATAAAAAAGGTATCAAGTTAATCCATTAGCCTATAAAAATCAACCATTATGTTCTCTTATATTCTGTGAAGCTAGATACTATCGAGTATGGGATGGTAATCAACGAAATTCTATTGTTTCACATTCTAGAGAGAGTTATTTTATTTGGAAATGAATTTGGCATACTCCTACCCTTCCTAGGGTCAATCACTTTGTATGGTGCCTATATAATGATGTATTACAAATTATGAGCATATTAAAATAAAAGATTGTAAGGATTGAATATTATTGTTCTATTTGTGGGGAGGCAAATGAGTCAATTGTGCATCTATTTCAAAAATGTGAGTATACAAAGAAAATATAAGAGATGAGTCCTCTTCGAGCTAATATATCTATTCTTTTATCTTCTCATGAGTGGCTACTTCATGGGATTGACAATAAATATATAGATTATCGTGTGTGGTTTATTCTTATGTTATTGGGAATATGGTTGATGAGGAACATGTGGCTTAACAATAACAAATAGGTTGAACCTAATGTCTTGTTAAATAAACTACATCACGTTTTTCTTAAATCTAGTTTAAACCTTAATAATAGTGAAAAATCATGTATTGGAGGATGTTTTGTCAAAGCCTCAAAGATTGACCCCAATGCAAGATGGTGCAAACTTAATTATGACGCTTTAATGAGATGAGGGGAATGAATGGGCTTTGTATAACTTGTAGAAACTATAATGGTGATGTGTTGTTTACATGCATGAGATGGGACATTATGGAAATATCAACTTTGCTATTTGGTTTAAAGGTAACAATTGAGAAAAGTCTTCCAAATCTTGTAGTGGAGGGTGATTCTCAAGATATTGCTAAGTTATTATCTTCAACCACCTCAAATATGTCGGAGTTAAGACTTATTTATCGATAATGATTTTATTATTTCTCGATATGTTAATAATTTTTATGTTTCATCGAGTCTTATAAAGTGTAATCAAGTTGCAGATATGCTAGCAAAACAAGTTTTGCAATTACCTTATATGAACTTGATTGTTATGAAGCCACTTTATTTTTTGGTTCCCTTATTTTAACATAATCTTTTTTATGATTATTAGTGATAAATTAATTGTTGAAGCAATTAAGGAGACAACTTATAGAGGATGTGGTAGGTTTGAAACAAAACAAATACCTTTAAATTCAAAATCAATCATTTTTTAAATTCATAATTAAGCAAAGAAAGTTGACTCTCCTCTCCACTAATTTGATTTTTGGTTGTCATGTATATACACACATTTAGTATATGGATGTATATAATAACAATGATATATATACAGACACAATTAGCCAAGAAATCAAGTTTCATGTTGAAGATTCCAAAGTTGGGAAGAAAAAGAGAAATTTTTAATAAAGTAGTAACAGTAACCCTAGTTGTTATGACACAGAAGAACACTACTACAGGTCTCTCTCTCTCTTTCTCTCTCTCGCTCTCTCTCATCTCTTTCACTTTTTTTCTTTTTTGAATTTTTATGAATAATGGGAGATTGCTTTTGATTTCCAACAAGCATGCATGTAAGTATAATGTATATAAGTATGCAGTACCACAAAATGGCCGGCCTTCCAATAAAATATCGTCCTTTTTTAAAAAAAAAAAGAAAGCTTTCACTCATGACTTCTTTCATATATATATATATATATATATATATATACTTCATATACATAAATGGGCAATTTTCATACGTTTGTGGGGACGACATGAGTGAAAAGAATGAAAGAATAAAAAGATGATGACATGTGAAACAAGAAGACGAAGAAGAAGAAGAAAAAAGAAAGGGAAAGTGAAATGTAAAGAAGATGGGGAACAAATGGGTCCGCTTTGCATTGCCAGATCAAACTCCATTGTTGATGAGTCAACTTCATTCCCCAACATAATGCCCGCCCGGATCCACACTACAACCATTACAAGACGTGACTCACACGATCTCACCACACTCTTCATCATCACACACCCACATATATATACATATATGTTTACATACACACATATATATATACACACCTACTTTTCTTTTTTGGTCTTCAATCAATTCTTTCTTTCTTTCTTTTTTTCTTTTTTTCTTTTTTTCTTTTTTTCTCTTCTCTCTTTCTCTCTTTCTCTCTTTCTCTCTTTCTCTCTTTCTATTTACACGTATACATATATATATATATGTTTGTAGTGCTATATGAGTGATTATATATATATCATCTAATTATGTAGATGTGCACGTGTGAAACACTTATAGCATCATCCATTAACCAAAGGTGTTTTCACAGGATGAAAACTTTGAATGTAACCCTTTTACTTGAAGGAATCATTCCACTGAATTAACACCAATATACTCTTTTCAGATCCTTTTACTTAATCACCTTTTTATTATTGCAAAATATATATATATAACATAAAATGTTTTCAAGTATTTTTTTTAAATTACATGTTTTTTTATTAATTTATATCCTAATTTATAACACCTACCCATAAAAATATAACCAATGCCACAATGACACAAACGTTGAAGATTAAATAACAAGATAATTAATTAATGGGTGGGAAAAAAAATTTCAGCACCACAGAATCTCCCTTTTGATTGTTAGATACACACATACACATGTATATATACATAAATTAAGTACATTTTATAATTAATTAATAGGATTTATACTTGCAAGAGACAAGCCTGCAAGAAAAAGTCAAATAAACACACTAAACGCTTGAGCTCATTGCAACTCCCAATCAATTAATTGACTGCTCTTTCAATATTTCATGTGTATATAAATGTGCTTGTATATATATAATTTACTTATAATGTTGTCTTCAGACTTTCTAATTAAGCAAATATTAACTTAAGTGTTTTAAGTAGAAGAATTAATTAATTATAAATCTGTCTCCAATCCTCACGTGTGTACAAAAGCAAAAAGAAAAAACGAAAAAAAGAAAAAGAAAAAGAGCTTTTCTCCATGACCGAAATATAAATATGTCAAACATTTTGTGCTTTAAATTCCCATAATCAAAGCAAGTTTGAAACTTTATAGTAATATTGTCATGTCTAGAGAGATATGTCCCCTACCAGCCAAAGTCTATCTGATTGGCAGATTGTGCCCATGTCAGATCCAACTAACCACACAGTAATTAATTTTTAACCAAAACATTTATATATATATATATGATAAGGAGAACATATACATACACAATTATTCTTTCTCTAAATAGTTATGCTTCCGATCATTATGCATAAGAAAACTGTGAGTTGGGATTAAATAATTCATTTTCATGTATAATCCTTAAAGAGATTATGTGATTATTACGTGTGTGTGTGTATATAATTTAGTAAAAGAATATATATACTTCTACTAAAAAAGTAACATTGCCGTTTTAAATTCTTGTCCAAAATGATAAAAATTTTAAAAAAATTAATAAAATTTGAGTGATGTGAAATTACTTCTTTAAGACTCTCTCATCAAATATTATATTTTTAAAATAAATAAATATGATAGAAAATAAAATTAATATTTATAAATATAAACATATTTGATAAATTATGTTAAATATTATATATTTTCTTATTTTTATTTTATTTTATTATAATTATACGCTGTTAAGAAATTAATTTTTTAATTTTTCAACATATTTTTCATTACGAAAAAGAAAACTATTAGAAAGATAGACAGAAATAGTAGGAGAACTAAGGGATTCTTCCTCAAAATTAAATGGAAGTTAGAAAATATTATATACCCAACACACACACACACACACACATATATATAAGCTATGTGTAATTACATCCAGGAATTATCCATAAAACTAGTGGAGTTTGGTGATAGTAAAATGAAAGAGGGAGTGGAAAGAGGAAAAGACAGAGCAGGAAATGGAGGCCACCAAATAAGGACAGACAGACAGTAATAATGAGTTTGGAAAAAATAAAGACAAATGAATAATGGTGAATTTTCATCACATATACACACGGTCTTGGCAATATATATAACCTTTTTTCATGATGATGATCAGGTACTCCAAGAACCACCAAAGCCATTGCTGTTCCTCCACTCTCAACCAATCATTTCTCCTACACATAAATTGAAGGGTGGAGATCTGCCCCATTGACCATTTTCAAACACCATGTATATATAATATACTTCATCTATGGTGTTCTTTTCAATTGGGTGTATATATATTTATATATGGTACTCCATTACTCCATTATATGTGTTATTGAAAAACACTGCAGCTAGCTGCAATAGGGTCTCTTATTATGTGTGTGTGTGTGTGTGTGTAGATTGGTAAGAAATAAACTAGAGGGACTGAATTTGCAGGGTTAAGAGAAGAAGATTGATATAATAATAAGAAATTAAGATGAAGGAAACACTGAGGTACTTAGCAGGAATTGCAGGGCCAAGTGGGTATGGCTCCAAATCAACAGCTGAACAAGTTACACACCATTGTTTGCCTTCTCACCTCACTGCTATTGTCACTGGTAATGACTCCTCATTTCTTATATATTCAAACAAATCATATATACATATATATATGCTTATACATCTCCCTTTTATTCTTTAATTTTCAAGCTTACCACACACATACACACATAAAACTACTGCATGGAAATATATATATATATATATGTGTACTGTGCTTTTGATATTTTTCCAGTAAGTAAATTCTATTATGATTTTAAAATTAATATATTTCTGCTAATTAAATTACATCTATATATATAGGTAATATTTTACTGAAAATGTGTGCTTAACCTCGCTGATTTAGAGAGTTAAGTGTGATTCATGATTTTGCATAATATACTCTCTGTGAAATTGTCGAGAACATTAATGGTTCAGAATCTGATCAGATATCCAACTTCTTTGGATATTCTTCGATAATCTCGAGAGAAAGTGTTAGATCTTCATTAATTAAAAAATAACTAACAAATATACATATATATACACGTTTACACACTCAGTGGATAATGTATATTTATATGTGCATATATAACAAATTCTTTTAAGATTGCGTTCGAATTAAAAAAAATGTATCTCTGACGAGGATAATCTCTAGAGCACATTGTTAATTTTTATTGTATATTAATGATCTCCTTTAGTATTCTTTAGTTATTCTATGTGTTGATAATTTTATATGGTTTCTTTTCGGCTGCGATAATATTTGGTTTTGTCTCTTTTGAAATAAGATCTTATGATCTGTCCTTGTTGCCGATCGACTGGATCTCTTTATATATATACATATATATATATATAGTGGTATATAAAATTAAATCTGGATGTTATTAATTAAGTCTATATATAATATTATTTCCTAATATGTTGTTAAATTTTAAATATTATTATCATGAATTTATGAAAATTTGCAGGAGCAACATCAGGAATCGGAGCAGAAACAGCAAGAGTATTAGCGAAGAGAGGAGTGAGAGTTGTGATTCCAGCAAGAAATATGAAGAAAGCAATTGAAATTAAAGATAGAATTATGAAAGAGACTCCAAAAGCGGACATTCAATTGTTCGAGATTGATTTAAGCTCACTTGCTTCTGTTCAAAGATTTTGTGCTCAATTTCTTTCTCTAGGATTTTCCCTTAACATCCTCATGTAAGTACGTACATACATATATATATATATATACACCCACATATATTTCTCTTATTACATACATGATATTGATTTAACTTTTGCAGAAACAATGCTGGGATATTCTCTCAGAATTTGGAATTCTCTGAAGATAAAATTGAGATGACATTTGCTACAAATTATCTGGGTAATTAATTAATTATTAGAGTACTGCTTGTGCTTTTAACATATTATATGTATATACATATATGTATATGTATATATATTGATGTGTAGAATTACATTAATAGAGTCTTTTCTTTATTGGGTGGTGGTCCACTGAGCCCAATAAGCCCTTTTAGCTGGCCATTTTATGGACCAATAAATTGCACTGCCTTTTCTTGTCTTTTTCTTACTATTATTATTATTTGAAAATCTAAAAATAAAACAAAATAAAATAAAATAATTGCAGTAATAGGCTTTGGGGTGAATTAATTACCTGATCCCTAGATGGTGGGTAAACAAGTCCTGTTGATGTTTGGCCCAAAAAGTTACAGAGGTGCATGTGACCTACTAATTGGATGTGAGAAAATAATTCAGGTCAAATATTAGTGTATATATATCTTTAATTATTATTTAATTTCTTCATCTTTTCAAATAATTTAATTCTTATTTTTTACACACTTCTTAATTTACCAAAACTTGAGGATTTCATGAAAATTTAGTTGAATTTATAACATATATAATACCTTTTTTTTTTTAGAAAAATAATACTCGAAGTTCCCTCTCTCTGTATTTATATATTATATAAATTTTCTCTTAGTACCTAGGCATATATGCATGGACCCAAGAAGCATATTTGTCTTCTTGATCTTTCCAATATTAGTAAAACTATTATAATGTGAGTATTCGGTCAATGAGATCAAGTATAATATTACATATTTGGCTGCATGCAGGGCATTTTTTGATGACAGAAATGCTGATGGAGAAGATGATAGAAACATCAGAACAAACGGGGATCGAAGGAAGAATCATAAACGTTTCTTCAGTGCTTCACGGCTGGGTTAAAAAACACTGTTTCTCCTTTCACCAAATGCTCAACCCACTCCCAAACAAGTATGTGTAATTAAATCAAATTACATATTTTCTTTTCTTCTTCATAATAATGATATTATATATTGTTATCAAGTAAGCCAAATATTTATTTAGTTTTTTTTTTTTCCTTTGGTTAATGTTGGATTTGCAGTTATAATGGTACACGAGCATATGCTCAGTCAAAGCTAGCCAACATATTGCATGCCAAGGAAGTCGCCAGACAGCTCAAGGTAATATGTATTCAAATAAGTATATATATATATATATGTATATGTATGTTTATATGTAACCACGTAACGTGGAATTTTCTTGTTTCAGTACTATATGTAATTGTAAAGGTTTATTGCAGGCCAAGAATGCAAGAGTAACTATCAATGCAGTTCATCCAGGCATTATAAAGACTGGGATTATTAGAGCTCATCATGGATTTATTACAGGCAAGTCTTTCTCTCTCTCTCTCTCTCTCTCTCTCTCTCTCTCTATATATATATATATATACATATATATAGACACGTATATGAAGGTGATGTCCAATCCAAGTTGACTTACATGACTTGTCATGGCCGGTAAAATAGTAATGATGAATAGATAGGGAAATGACAAACCCTAAAAAGCTTCCAAAACTTTTTTCTCTGCAGATTCCCTCTTTTTTATTGCATCCAAGCTACTAAAAACTACCTCTCAGGTTTGTCTGATCTCCGCTTAGCTTCATGTGATTCATGAAATATATCAGAAAAATAAAAAAGACTGTATACGTATATATTATATGTATATATGTAATGAATGAATAAGAGTAGGTAGTAGTGATGTTTAATTTATAATGATGATGCAGGGAGCATCAACGACATGTTATGTTGCAATGAGCCCACAGGCAGAAGGATTGAATGGGAAATATTTTGTTGATTGTAATGAGAGCAACTGTTCAGCCCTAGCAGATGATGAGTCTCAAGCTCAAATCCTTTGGACTCATACCCATGCACTTATTCACAGACATTTTCCTGCATCATCAAATTTCTAAATTAACAATCTTTCTCATTTCTTCTCTCTTGTAAAACCTTTTAGGATAATCCATGGGCGAATGTGTATATACTATATATGCATCCATATGTAAAGACTAGTATGAATTATAGATGACGATCATAATAAACATAAGGGCAAATTTAATTAGGACCATTTATTAATTTCTTCCTACCTACCCTTTATATATCTTTGGCATTTGCTACACTTTCAATCTCGTATCTAATAAAATCGAACTATTTGCCTTCCTCTATATGATGTCTTCCAACTGACCTTGCTAACCTTTATTTTGTACTCTGCCACTAAATTTTCTTTAAGTTTACACATAATATGTGCGTACTAAAAGAAGATTAAATGCTAGCTACCATTTGGTTGTCCCTTAAGCACCATTATACTACAATAAAAATAACTAGCATTAACGGTCATTTTTAATAACACAAGACTTTCGTTGGTAAAAGTATACATATACAAAAATTAACCATTTATATTTATTAATACCAATAAACTTTTCTTTGTAAGTAAAAATACCTATGTAAATGGTGGCCATATGTATAGGTTAACTTTTAAAAATGGTTTTTTTTCTTTTAAATAAAAATTGACATGTACTATCATCACTTTAATAAATATATATATTTATTTATTGTTTAAAAAAACAATCATTATCTTTTGTATTTTCAGCCTAATAAACCCTTCAACAATTCATAATTCAAATTAAGTCTGGTCCATTTTTTTTTCTTAATAAACTTATTCGAATTTCTATTTTATTTTCTCATAAGTGCATTAGAAATTTCAATCAACTAGAATTTAAGTTCATTTCTTATATCCCTTTCAAATTAGGATTTATTTGTTTCTGTTCAAAACTTTTTCTTTCATCTTCTTCTTCCTTTAATAGTAGCCGCCAAGTATTCCATTCTCATATTCTCGTCCTCTGTGTAGCCACCAACCTTTTTTTTCTCATCTTTTACATGTCTTCCAAACAACACATGATCTTCCCTATCTTGAGAAGTATTTAAGTCCCAAATAGTTGGGCACTCTGCTTACTTGCACCTAGGCCTCATTATAAACAGATATTTTAACATTGACATCTAAGTTTCTTCCTTTTTTTCTTCATTGAGAATACAATCAATTTTTATTCTTTATCTTGAGAGTTTGCTCATAATATTGAGGTGCAGCACCACAGTAAAGGAAAGAAATTGTGAGGGATTCAAGAAGAAATTCAATAATGTCGATAACTTTATTTCAAATAGATAACTATGAAATTTAACATTAACTGAAGAATTAACTGAAAACTACTTTGATATAACCTCCTCCACGATCTTTTCATCTACCTCAAACTTTTGAACTTCCATGAAGCTATCTGTAGGAATGAAATCATTGTTTACCATCTCAGACACCACCCAAAAGATTAAGCACACTGATATGTTATCCACCAAGATGCATAATGATAATGGACTTGTCTCCACTAAGGAATTTTGATAGTGGTACATGCACACTATTGTTCAATACTATGGATATAACTATCATCAACATACACCCATTCACCAAATTGCTTCCCCATAAATTCAAATAAACATGACACCAATTCTTTAAAGGGATTCATACCACTTGGATTTTTTACAGTGAAGCAAACACTCCTCTTCCAAGGCCCATTCTTTTATAAAATTGTCAAAGGTTAAGCACGGCTATAGAGGAACAAGGTAGAGAGAAGGCACGGAAGACAAGTCATTGCTGAAGTGGAAGCGTGTGTGTGTGTATCATGTGTGTGTAACACCCATTAATTTTATTATTATTATTATTATTATTATTAATTTTTAATTTGTTTTATTTAGTTTATTTTCAAATTATTGAAATTTTAATTGATTTATTTAATTTAATTTAATTTAATTTAATAAAAATAAAAATAATAATAATGATAAAATTTGGAAAAAATATTATTTGGATTTAATTAAAATTGATTTTGGGAAAATGGGGTGAAATTTTAGATTTTGGAGGTATTTTTAAAAAGAAAATCGGAAACCGGGGGTCAAAACGTAATTTAGAAAAGTTGTGCCACATCAACTCCACGTCAGCAGCCACGTCAGCGGCCCGATTAGCAGTCCCGGCCAACCAGGACACTCCGCGTGGCAAGGATATGCTGGCCAGGGGACGGGACACGGGGGCGATCCGCGTGCGCGCGATCGGACGACCCAGATCCATTCCCGCGTGCACGGACGACCCAGATTCAATCAGGCACGACGGCCCAGATTGCATCGCGATGAACGGTCCAGATTTAATCCCAATTACATCGCGATCGAACGGTCCAGATTCAATCTTGATGGACGGTCAAGATTAAAAGGCGAAGGGTATAAATACCCCCACCCACACCTGACCAAAGAAACCCTAACCGCCAGTGCTCGCCGGAAAAGAAGAATCAGTCGCCGGAGGAGCCGGCCGCCGCCACCCGCCGCCGCACCGGGGAAATTTCCGACCGCCGATCGAGGTTGATCGGAGCCAAATCACCAAAACACGATTCACACCGGAGAGCCACCGCACCCGAGAGCACCGCCGCCGGTACCAGTAATGCGTTTCAGTTCCCCAGGAAAAATTCAGGAAAAATTAGGAACAGCCTGTAGGCGCACTGTAGAGCCGTATTCAGATCCCGAAACAAGTAAGGACCCCTCACCCTATTTCCTATCACGGTATTAAAGTTCAATAAATGATAAAACGGTGTTCATGAATCAATAGATGTGTGAAATTGTTTAAGGTCGCTAATGGAGCCCGAGTCTGGTGTATTTATCGGTCAGTTGTTGTTTGTTCTATTTTACAGTTTTAAATGCAGTATGGTGTCTGATGTTCTCATTTCATAATTTCGTGTGCATATATCACTGTTTTATTGATAATGGGTGGAATGACTGAGAACCCGATGTTGTGTGCTGTCTTGTTTGGCATAAATTACTGGTTTACTTGTTTGTGTGTGATTTGATGATGGTGACTGAGGAAAAAGGGAATAAAAGGTTACGTAAATTGATAATTGGATAATGTGGTCAGCCTGACTAGATATCTTGGGAGATGGTGGACGGACCGGGTCCGTAGGGAACCCTACCGGGATTGTGGTCTCTCATACCGAACGGGGTATGGAGACCTTATGTATTTTGGCACCCATACCGGACGGGGTATGGGGACAGCCCGTTTCACCCTCATACCGGACGGGGTATTGAGGTTTATGGTTTTGGCCCTCATACCGGACGGGGTATGGGAACAGCCCTGGAATCTGATTACAAATGTTAAGGGTTCACGGGTAGCGGGACCCCTATGAATCCCCATAGATACTAGTAGGCTGGTAAATGAGGAAAATATGTTGTGTAATGATTGAAATGCAAAGGCGTGGTAAGTATTATGTTATACAGTTCATATGATTTCATGATGATGATAATGTTATTGCTTTCGTATGTTGTTTTATGAACTTCACCGAGGTAAGTGGACAGTAAAGGTTTTTATGCAAATAAACGAGTTTATTATAAATTATGCTCCATTGGTCATTTTGTATTTTCTACCCACTTTTACCTCCATGGCGGTGAGATAGTGTGATGTCCTTACTGGGCTGGTGTAGCTCATTCCTTATTTAACCATTTCATATCAGGAAGACATTGTTCCCGAGCCCGTTCCGCATGAAGACGGCGAAGGGGATGCCTAAAGACTCCGTAGTTATATTTATAGTTTTTATTTTCGAGTTTCTCTTTTAGTTAGTTTGTTCTTTTATACTTTGAGCACGTTTTTGGTTTTAGTGTAAGGGATGTTAATCAAAATTTTTATGACGCTTCCGCATTTGACATTTTTAATACACATATTTCATTTTAAAATTCTGGGGCCGTTACAGTTGGTATCAGAGCCGCGTTCCCCGGACCCATCCCTTACACAATAATGCTTAGAGAAATATTCACCGATAAACTGTTACTCAACCATTCCTTATAAAATGTAGGTGCAGAGAGATGAGGAGAGGAAGACCCCCACTAAACCGAGCAGCCCGGGATGATTCCCTTCGGGAAGATGTGGACAGAATATTTGAGATGCTGGAAAGGATCATGGCCGCCTAGCAAGGTCGAGAGGAGAGAAGGGAGTTACCTGAACCTCCCCCACTACCACGGGTTGAGCCACCGCTACAGCAAGCAGATCCCGAGCCACCCCGGCACGAGCCTGCTCCACCACAGTACCACCCGGCACCACCGCCGCAGTATGAACCGGTGCCCCAGCCACTGTACTGCTCGGCACCGCCACATTACAACCCGGTGCCCCCACCATTTTAGCAGGTGCCGCCACAGGGCCCCCCAGTCTATCCCCAGCCGGGTCCAGTCCCTCCTCCACGGGACCCCGCTCCTTCCTTGATCGACCCGAGCTACATAGAGATGTACAGGAGACTGAACCCCTCCACCTTTGCAGGAGGATCCTCTTTCGAAGAGGTCGAGTACTGGCTAGCGGAGACTGAGAGAGATTTCAGGATCTTGGGGGTAGTCCCTGAGCAGAGAACTGCCCTTGCTTCCTTCATGCTGGTAGGGAAAGCAGGACGTTGGTGGGAGCTCAAGCAGGCCACCCTGCCTACACCAGTCACTTGGGAGCAGTTCCTAACGGCTTTCCGTGCGGAGTATCTCCCTGAGCACATCCAACACCTAAAGGAAACGGAGTTTGTTCAACTAGTTCAGGAAAACATGACAGTATTAGAGTATGCTTGTAAGTTCCTCGAGCTGGGCCGATACTCCCCAGAGACATTGATGGATGAGAGCCGAAAGGTCAGGAGATTCCAGTCGGGTCTCCGCCCAAAGATCAGGCTACACTTGGTAATACTGGAGCTCAAGACATATTCAGCAGTCCTAGCCAAGGCACAGATCGTGGAAAGAAGCTTCAGCACCCGTCCTCAGCCAGGAGGGAGTTCCCGACCCTCAGCTCCGTTCCGTAGGCCAGCACCCACGGTGCCTACCCAACCAAACAAGAGGCCCAGACCAGCCATCCAGGCCCATCCTCAGGCTCCAGGGGCAGCACGTGGGAAGATCTGTCAACACTGTGGCAGAGATCACTGGGACTGACCCTGCTACCGCCTCAACAACACTTGTCGCATTTGTGGCAGTGCCCAGCATTATGTTAGAGAGTGCCCGAGGAACCAGAATCAAGGGAGGCCTCCTATCTAGGGCAGAGCATACAACCTTACCCAGCAGGATACTGACGCCGACCCGGATGTGGTACAGTGTATGTATAGTATCTGTGACCATATGGCTCATGTTTTATTTGATACTGGTGCATCGCACTCTTTTGTTTCACATGCTTTTGTTTCTAAAATTAATGTATCACCTAATAAACTTGAATCACTGTTGTTTGTGTCTACTACCGAGGGTGAAACACTACTAGGGGAGGCTATCTATAGGGCTTGTGCCGTGGAGATAGCAAATAGGAAGCTGAGTGTAGACCTGATAGGGTTAGACACGGGGAATTTTGATGTAATCTTGGGAATGGATTGGCTAGCGGCGTATCACGCCACCATAGATTGCTTCAACAAGAAAGTTGTATTTAATCCTCCTAACGAGGAGCCAATTACAAATTAATAAAATTATTCAGCACGTATTCCTTGATAGCAAGTTTTCTTAACTTCTATTGCCTTAATCTTGTTGTTTTCTCTGACTAGGCAAACCCAAGAGGGAAATTTGTACTCAAGAGATTCCTGTAGTCCGAGACTTTCCATATGTGTTTCCGGACGAACTGCCCAGTCTGCCAGTGGACAGAGAAGTCGAGTTCACTATAGACCTACAGCCAGGTACCCAGCCCATTTCGGTTGCTCCTTACCGCATGAGCCGCATTGAGATGGAAGAGCTGAGGAAACAGATCACTGAATTACAAGACAGCGGTTTTATTAGACACAGTGTGTCCCCTTGGGATGTTAGAGTCACTTTTGCAAGGAAGGAAGATGGAACGTTGAGACTGTGCATTGATTACAGAGGATTGAACAAGGTCACGATCAAAAACAAGTATCCCATTCCCCAGATTGATGACCTCTTTGATCAGCTGCAGGGTGCACAAGTCTTCTCTAAAATAGATCTACGATCAGGTTACCACCAGGTGAAGATAAGAATAGAAGACATCCCCACGACAGCCTTCCGAACCAGGTACGGACACTATGAGTTCCTGGTCATGCAATTCGGGCTAACCAATGCCCCGGCAATCTTTATGGATCTGATGAACAGGATTTTCAGAGAGTTCTTGGATCAGTTTGTCATCATGTTCATCGATGATATCTTAGTCTACTCAAAAAGCAGAGAAGAGCATGCTCACCATCTGGCCCAAGTTTTGCAGGTCCTTAGAAACAAGAGGCTATATGCGAAGTTGAGTAAATGTGGATTCTAGCTTGAGCAGACTGCCTTCCTAGGACACATCATATCGAAAGAAGGGGTATCAGTGAATCCTTAAAAGGTTGAAGCGGTACTTGGTTGGAAGAAACTGACATCAGTTAAGGAAATCCGTAGCTTCTTGGGAATGGCAGGTTATTACCGCAGGTTTGTTAAAGGATTCTCCAGTCTAGCAGCTCCTCTAACCGGACTCACAAAGAAGAATGCCAAGTTCGAGTGGAATGAAGACTGCGAAAGAAGTTTTTCAGAATTAAAGAAGCAGCTGACCACTGCACCCGTGCTAGCCTTACCGAGTGGATCGGGAGGATATACAGTTTATAGTGATGCCTCCTATCTAAGCCTGGGTTGTGTCCTGATGCAGCATGGAAAGGTTATAGCATACGGGTGCAGACAGTTAAAGAATCATGAGAAGAACTATCCCACCCATGACTTGGAACTTGCCGCAATCATTCATGCCTTGAAAACCTGACGCCATTATTTGTACGGAGAGACCTTTCAGATCTATACCGATCACAAGAGTTTGAAACACATATTCACTCAGAAGGATCTCAATATGCGTCAGAGAAGGTGGATGGAACTCCTTAAGGACTATGATTGTGACATCTTATACCATCCGGGTAAGGGTAACGTGGTAGCAGATGCCCTCAACAGGAAAAGTGCAGGTATCTTAACCCATTTGATGGTTTCAGAATGCAGATCAATTGGGGCCACATAACAGGTTCGACTTCATGATCTGAAGAGAGTCACATGTTTGGGCCGCCTGACAGTCCAGCCCGAGTTAATTCAGAGAATAAGGGAAGCCCAGACAGTTGACCCCGTCCTGGTAGCCCGCAAGAAGGATGCAGAACAGATAGGGAGCTCAGAATTCTGAATATCTGCCGATGGACTACTTCGTTTCCAAGACAGGGTGTGTATCCCAGATGACAGTGAGTTAAAAAGGGACATCATGACAGAGTCCCATGGCTCGAAGTTTGCCATGCATCCAGGAAGCACCAAAATGTACCAAAGCATGCGACCCCGGTTTTGGTGGCATGGGATGAAGAAAGACATAGCCGACTTTGTATCTAAATGTTTGGTATGTCAGTAGGTCAAGGCAGAGCATCAGTGCCCAGGTGGGTTACTTCAGCCTTTACCGATCCCGGAGTGAAAATGGGAACATATCACCGTGGACTTCGTATCGGGGCTACCCCAGACGCGTTCAGGACACGATGCCATATGGGTAATCGTTGACCGACTTACCAAGTCTTCCCACTTCCTAGCCATCAGGATGACCGATTCATTGGACAAGTTGGCAAGGATGTATATTCGGGAGATAGTCAGATTGCATGGGGTTCCAGTAACAGTAGTGTCCGACAGGGATCCCAGGTTCACCTCTCGGTTTTGGAGTAGCTTCCAGCAAGCTATGGGAACAAAGCTGTCTCTTAGTACTGCCTTCCATCCCCAGACTGATGGACAATCAGAGAGGACAATTCGTACGCTTGAGGATATGTTCCGAGTTTGTGTCCTTGACTCCGGGGGCCATTGGGACGACCATCTACCCCTGATAGAGTTTGCCTACAACAACAGCTACCAGGCAAGTATCGGCATGGCCCCATATGAGCCGCTATATGGGCGCCCGTGCAAGTCACCGATTTGTTGGGAGGAAGTGGGCGATAGAAGATTGTTCGGTCCGGAGTTGGTAGAGGAGACCACGTCCAAGATAGTTAAAATCAAGAAGAACATTCAGACAGCTCAGAATAGGCAGAAGAGTTATGCAGATATCCGAAGGAGAGACCTAGCGTTTGAGAAAGGCGACCGTGTGTTTCTTAAGGTCACTCCTTTCAAGGGAATTAGTAGGTTCGGCAGGAGGAAAAAATTAAACCCTCGATATATTGGACCCTTTGAAATCTTAGACAGGATTGGTACCGCTGCCTACAGACTAGCACTGCCTCCCGAGCTCTCCAGAGTCCACAACATGTTTCACGTATCTATGCTACGTAAGTACAACCCGGACCCTTCTCATGTCTTGGCTCATGAACTGCTTCCACTCCAAGAGGACTTGTCTTATGAAGAAGTACCGGTCGGTATTACGGACCGAAAGAATAGAATACTCCGCAACCGGAAAATATCATTTGTAAAGGTCGTGTGGCAGAACCACACGCCTAGGGAGGCTACTTGGGAGCTGGAATCTGAATTTAGAGCCTAGTATCCCCATTTGTTCTACCAAGAGTAAGAGGCAAATTTGGGGGACCAAATTTCTTTAAGGGGAGGAGAGTTGTAACACCCATTAATTTTTAATTTGTTTTATTTAGTTTATTTTGTAATTATTGAAATTTTAATTGATTTATTTAATTTAATTTAATTTAATTTAATAAAAATAAAAATAATAATAATGATAAAATTGGGCAAAAATATTATTTGGATTTAATTGAAATTGATTTTGGGAAAAAGGGGTGAAAATTTGGATTCTGTGGGTATTTTTGAAAAGAAAATCGGAAACTGGAGGTCAAAACGTAATTTAGAAAAGTTGTGTCACGTCAGCTCCACGTCAGCAGCCCCGGCCAACCAGGACGCGCCACGTGGCAAGGACACGTTGGCTAGGGGACGGGCCACGGGGGCGATCCGCGTGCGCGCGATCGGACGGTCCAGATCCGTTCCCGCACGCACGGACGGCCCAGATCAATCGTGCGTACGGACGGCCCAGATTCACGCGCACGGACGGCCCAGATTCACGCGCATGGATGGACCAAATTCAATCAGGCACGGACGGCTCAGATTGCATCGCGATGAACGGTCCAGATTTAATCCCAATTAAATCGCGATCGAACGGCCCAGATTCAATCTTGATGGACGGTCAAGATTAAAAGGCGAAGGGTATAAATACCCCCACCCACACCTGACCAAAGAAACCCTAGCCGCCAGTGCTCGCCGGATAAGCCGGCCGCCGCCACCCGCCGCCGCACCGGGAAAATTTTCGACCACCGATCGAGGTTGATCGGAGCCAAATCACCAAAACACGATTCACGCCGGAGAGCCACCGCACCCGAGAGCACCGCCACCAGTACCAGTAGTGCGTTTCAGTTCCCCGGGAAAAATTCAGGGAAAATTAGGGACAGCCTGTAGGCGCACTGTAGAGCCGTATTCAGACCCCAAAACAAGTAAGGACCCCTCACCCTATTTCCTATCACGGTATTAAAGTTCAATAAATGATAAAACGGTGTTTATGAATCAATAGATGTGTGAAATTGTTTAAGGTCGCTAATGGAGCCCGAGTCTGGTGTATTTGTCGGTCAGTTGTTGTTTGTTCTATTTTATAGTTTTAAATGCAGTACGATGTCTGATGTTCTCATTTCATAGTTTCGTGTGCATATATCACTGTTTTATTGATAATGGGTGGAATGACTGAGAAACCGATGTTGTGTGCTGTCTTATTTGGCATAAATTACTGGTTTACTTGTTTGTGTGTGATTTGATGATGGTGACTGAGGAAAAAGGGAATAAAAGGTTACGTAA
Source organism: Carica papaya (assembly GCF_054855325.1). Classification (NCBI taxonomy): domain Eukaryota; kingdom Viridiplantae; phylum Streptophyta; class Magnoliopsida; order Brassicales; family Caricaceae; genus Carica; species Carica papaya. Next base: position 20,730,865 of record NC_142317.1, read on the forward strand.
ATTGATAATTGGATAATGTGGTCAGCCTGACTAGATATCTTGGGAGATGGTGGACGGACCGGGTCCGTAGGGAACCTACCAGAATTGTGGTCTCTCATACCGAACGGGGTATGGGGAAAGCCCGTTTCACCCTCATACCGGACGCGGTATTGAGGTTTATGGTTTTGGCGCCCATACCGGACGGGGTATGGTGATGGCCCTGGAATCTGATTACAAATGTTAAGAGTTCACAGGTAGCGGGACCCCTATGGATCCCCATGGATACTAGTAGGTTGGTAAATGAAGAAAATATGTTATGTAATGATTGAAATGCAAAGGCGTGGTAAGTATTATGTTATACAGTTCATATGATTTCATGATGATGATAATGTTATTACTTTCGTATGTTGTTTTATGAACTTCACCGAGGTAAGTGGACAGTAAAGGTTTTTATGCAAATAAACGAGTTTATTATAAATTATGCTCCATTGGTCTTTTTGTGTTTTCTACCCATCTTTACCTCCGTGGCGGTGAGATAGTGTGATGTCCTTACTAGGCTGATGTAGCTCATTCCTTATTTAACTATTTCATATCAGGAAGACATTTTTTCCGAGTTCGTTCCGCAGGAAGACGACGAAGGGGATGCCTAAAGACTCCGTAGTTATATTTATAGTTTTTATTTTCGAGTTTCTCTTTTAGTTAGTTTGTTCTTTTATACTTTGAGCACGTTTTTGGTTTTAGTGTAAGGGATGTTAATCAAAATTTTTATTACGCTTCCGCATTTGACATTTTTAATACACATATTTCATTTTAAAATTCTGGGGCCGTTACAGTGTGTGTGTGTATATATATATATGTAATTAGATAAACGACATTGTTTTACTTTAGGGTTTCAGGAGTGGTATAAATAACAAAGAGATGTTAATATATTTTCCTTTTTCATTCAAAAATAGAGAAGCTCAACTAGAGTTTTATTCTTTCGATATTTCCATCTTCAGCTAAGTTTTAATTATGTTTTCCTTTAGATTTGTTGCAAGATTTTTGAGTTTTAGGCTTATAAAATTTATATGGTATCAGAGTAAGACATGAAAACCAAAAACTCATAGTCAAACGCAACCCAATTGACAAATTTGTGAATGAATGGGTATTGGACCCTTCGAACCCTAATAGTCCCTTCTATATATGAGCTAATGAGAACTTAAGAGCTCTATTAGTCACTCAATTATTGGATTCCAGCAATTATCATTCATGGGCTAGGTCAATTAAGCGAGCCCTTAGGATCAAAAACAAGTTAAGTTTTATTGATAGAACTATTAGAGAACCTACAGATCCTAGCAGCTCTTTTATAGAGCACTAGCGGCATTTTGATGATATCATAATAACTTGGATATAAAATGTGGTCTTGGTCGACATTAAAAAAAGCACCTTGTATGCTGAGACAATATATCACCTATGGAGTGAGCTTGATTAATGGTTTGCCTAGCACAATGCTCTTAGGATTTATGAAGTAAAATAATCTATAGCCAATCTGGTACAAGAGAATGACAGTGTCAGCATCTATTTCTCCAAGCTCAAAGAATTATTTGATGAGTTGCTTAATTATAAGGCAGTCCCTAATTATACTTATGGTGGTCTAAGATCTCTTATTAAACATGAAGAGAGGGATTAGTCAATAAAATTCTTAATAGGGTTGGATTAGAACTACAAAAATATTAAAGCTCAAGTCCTAATGATGAAGCCCTTCCCAAATTTGAATGAGATATACTCGATAGTGCAACAGGAAGAAAAGAGTTGAGAGATCTCTGCTGACCTAAGCCCCAAAAAGGCAATGTCATTTAGCATCAAGGATTTTAATATAAACACATTGAAAACCCACAGGTCACTCATTAAAAAAATGTTAGAAGGTCATTAGAACCAATCCCAATTGCACACACTGTGGCAAATCTGGGCACAATATAGATACATGTTATAAATTGCATAGATATCCCAAGAATAGCAAGGCTCGTGGGAAGGGCAAGGGAGTTGTGGTAAATCAAGTGTCTACGGAAGAAGAAAATGAAAGCAATGATGTAGGAAATTGTTATGTAATAACCTAAGAGTAATATGTCAGCTTATGTCCTTGTTATAACATAACACTACACTACCAACATGGTGCATATTTGAGCTTCACTCAACACAAACACCAAGTTACATGATTTTTCTAGTATGTATTCTCATTTCAGTATATATATATAGTGGTGTCAGAGGGAATAAAAATGCTCCCTAGGTGATTGACACAACTGCGTGGACCACATTGCCTGCACAATTGATATATATAGAGATAACACAGTCAATTTTACCTTTATAGTTAAATTAACTAATAGTGAAAAAGTCTAGAATGTGTCCATATCCATATGAACTATAAGGATTTAAGAGAACCTGCTCCTCAATAATGTATTATGTGTCTATGCATTTAGTTTTAATTTGTTGTCAGCCAGAAGATTGTCCAAGGATTCACAGTGTTGTCTAATTTTCTCGTTAGAGATACGTGTAATATAGGGTCTTCAGAAATGGATGATAATTATAGTGGGTCGGCTGAAACGTGGATTGTGCATTTTTGCTGCAAAAGAGGGATGACTTTTGTAAAGGACAACATACTTTTACAGTTAATAAAACCCAAGATGGTGAATCAAGAATAAATTTTGAATTATTGCACTTTCGGTTGGGGCATTCAATATTACCCAAAATAAGTTCTGTTTTAAAAATATCCAAGTGTACAAAGCATGAAATATGTGATGTATGTCCTCTAGGTAAAATGAACAGATTGTCATTCGGTGTTAGTGAATATAAATGTAAGTATTATTTTGATCTTATACACTGTGATAGTTAGGGACTTTATAATGAGATCTCATATGATGGATTTAGATATTTTTTATCTATTGTTGATGATTACAGCAGGTGTACATGAGTTTTCTTACACAAGAATAAATCTGAAGCGGGTCCATCACTGTAAGATTTGCATGCATTGCTAGATACACACTTTAACATCAAGATTAAAGTAGTAAGACGTGATAATGGTAAGGAATTTCTTATGTAGGATTTTTACTCAAAGAAAGGAATAGTGCACCAGAAAAGCTATGTAGAAATGCTTCAACAAAATGGAAGAGTTGGGGTGAAGCACCAATAGATTCTTAACTATTGGAGAAATAAATCCTTGAACTATGCACAATCACACCAAAGTAAAAGCAGAAAGAAACGACCACAATATTTTTATGTAATTCGGCAGTGTGTCTACATCCATGGGTAAGATCGATAAGAAAATTTTCCACTATGATCAATGTGAGCGTAGATCACCAATAAGTTAACAAACTTATTTATAGAGAAACTAGTAAAGTTTTTCTCAAATAAAAACTCTTTAGGATATACATTAAATATTCTCCAAAATAAATATAAAATATTCTTAAGATATACATAAAATATCCACTAGGATAAACATAAACTATCCTCCCAGAATATAGATAAATATTACCAAAATTCAAGCCACATAAATAAATCTTCTTTTTGGTTTGAATTCCCTCTATCATCAAAGTAACTAACCGTCTTGTCTCATCATCGTGCCACATACCCCTATTAGGGCGCTATTGAGTATCACATACTCCAACCAAATCTAAGTGATGTGAGCATGGATCACTTTGGGCCACTTAGAAGAGACATCATCATATTAAGTGCGCCTATAACAAGGAGTCGGACCAAAATATTACAACAAGCTCTCCAACTCTTCATCCAAGCTTGGATTAACGAAGAAGATAGGTTTGGATCCACTAAAGAAACCTAAAGGAAGAAGCTACTCAATCGATTAACTTAATGGCATAATGGTCTCATTAACTTGCTTCAAGCACATGATTAAAAGGGCAAGAAAAATAAGCAATCAACCAAGAAAAGGAAAAAGAGGAAATTGTGGGCAACTATCAATGAAGCCTTCATAGCTAACCTAAATCACCATAAATCTTCCTCCTAAATCATTCATAGCCTCTTCTAACAAAGGGAAAAGACCATATTTATCCTAGTTAGGAATTTAAACTTTAATTTTAATTAATTTCATTAGTAATTTTAATTAATTTTCTAAATCACTCATAATCTCTTCTAATAAAGATGGAAGACCATATCTATCCTAGTTAAGAATTTAGACTTTAATTTTAATTAATTTTTTATGTAATTTTAATTTTAAATTAGGAGATTTTTATTATCTTTTTTATTCATATGATCCTCAAGTCTTCATTGTAACGATTCAAAATTAAAATCAATAATATTGTGAGTCTTACTCAAGAGAGTTGTCTTCATCCTTCTTGTTGAATAAGGAGTGGATCTACTTATCAAGGTAATTATTTTGTTACTTTCATTCTTTTTTTAATCATCTGTTTCTAAGTGATCTTAGTTCTTATCATTCTTAATAGAGGATTAAGTATGGTAGATTTTTATATGATTAAATTTCTTTGGTGCTTTAAATATAATTATGTGAGTTTTTAATCATGTTGATTGATCTTAAGTTCTACATCACTAAATCGTGCCTAAACTTGTTATCTAATCTCTGAACAAAGTGACATCAACCATCAAGTTCTCCACGCACAACACCAATCATCTTATCTGCATCTAAACTCCCAAGTTCCTGCAAATCAATTGTTCTTACAACTAACAAGTCATATGCAACCAGTTTCTCATACCTCTGTGGTCGTCTAATCTATCTTCTCTCCCTATCTATCACAATACTATATATTTGTTGTGATCAAATGCACCATCACTTTCTTTATTAAGATCTTGCACTTTAGTCCCTTAACCATTATATTGAACTTCTAACTTTGTTTGTTCTTTGACATTGTGATCTTATTCTGCTATTACCTTCTTTTTTTAACTGTCTAGTGAAGCAGACTCATTAAATACTACATCTCTACTAATAATCAACCCTAAAGACTTGAGATCACTACATCACAACCTATAGCATTTCACTCTGTATGCATACCCTAGAAATATGAATTTCTTTTCCCTTGGCTCAACCTTACCATCTTTAACATGAGTATAAGCAAGACAACCAAATACTCTCAATTGAAAGTAATCAGTAGATGACTCAAACCATACTTCAAAAAGAGTTTTACCCTCAATAGCTGTGGATGGAGATCTATTAACTAAGAAACTAGCAGTGTTCATAACCTCAACCCAAAATTCATATCCCAAACCTAAAATGAGATAACATGTTTCGTGCTCTATCATAGAGCATCTTATTCATGCATTCTACAATACCATTCTGTTGTGGTGTCCCAAAATAAATGTGGTGTCCCACTATTCCTTTGTATTGTAAAAATCATCAAACTTATTATTAGAAAATTCCAACTCACTTTCAGTCCTAAGACACTTGAATTTCTTCTATGTCTGTTTTTTAATCATGAACTCCAATCTGAAAAATGTTAAAAATGCATCTTTCTTGGATTTTAGAAAATACATGCATTTCTTCCTAGAGTAATCATTAATCAATATCATGAAATATTTAGCACCACTCTTGGAGAGAACTCTATACGAACAATCTTATGCACCACCTTTTTATTGAACTTCACGCTTGTCTGCTTACCAAACACACAGTATTCACAGAAATCCATAGCTCTTTTTTTATACCCATTTAATAAACTCTGTCTACTCAAAATAGATAACCCCTTGTCACTCATATGACCCAAAGGTACATGCTAAAACTGATTCTGATTACTGCTCTTTGATGCTACATAGCTTCTACTGAAACTATATTTCTTTAAAAAACATACAATCTAGAGTCCAAATTATCTTTTGTGAGTACTTTAAAGTCTTTACACACTTTGATAGTATCATTCTCTATATAATATTTATAACCCTGAGACGCCAATATAGAAAGAGAAATCATATTCCTCTTCATCTAAAGGACAGGTCAACATTCAATAGTTCTGATGATACCATCAAATATTTTTAATCTGATATTACCAATCCCAACTACAAATAATGAACTATCATCTCCCGTATACACAATACCAGTCATCTACTTATAAGTAGCAAATCAATCCCTATGTGGACACAGGTGGAATATAGCACCAGAATCAATAAGTCATGAATTCTTTCTATGATCCAAGTACATAAATAGAATTACCTCAACACTATTATCATTATCGTCAGAATTATCCATGTTGACTATATTAACAAAGCTCTCCTACTTTTTTTCTCTCTTCAGTTTAAGATAATCTCTCCTAAAGTGACTATGCTCCCCACACTTAGAACAGTTTCCCTTTTTACCTCTTGATTTTTTATGCTCTTCTCCTGTTTACCAAACATTCCCTTCTGTTCTATACTTTGAAAAGTTCTTTTTTAATTCTTTTGATTTTATTGCATTGCTAATATCATCTAGTGCAATACTAGTTTTTCCATATAATAAAGTATCAATAAAATTTCATAAGAAGATGGTCATAAACATAATATAATCAATTTATGATCCTCATTTTAAATCTTAATATTTATGTTATTCAGGTCCATAATTATAAAATTAAACTCATTAAGATACTGTTTAATGGGTGTACCTTCACTTATTCTTATATTGTACAATATTGTTTTAGATAAAGGTAGTTCGTCAACGAGTTTATAGAGTATAACTCTTTTATTTTTTTCACGTAGCTGAAGCCAAAATTTCTCTAGCTATTTCCTACAAAACATTGTCATTCACACTCATAAAAATCGCATATAAGATCTATCTTGCAAATTTGTCATTTTAAACTCTCTCATACCCTCAGGATATCTTTTTTCAATTGCTCCCCATAAACCTTGTAAAACTAGGGATGATCCCATTCTAATTCTACATTTTAAAATTTATCCCACCATCAAACCTCTATATCTTATACTTTATGGATGTCATCTTGAATCCCCATATTATGCATCAAAAATAAATGAATCGAGAGAAATAATACTGTTAGAAAATAAAAAAGCACTCATAATGAGGAACCACCGCACAGAAAACACCACAGCGCGTAACCACTAGAGTCTCACGCACCTCCACACACTGTCACACGAGCTATCACTGAAACTTCATACACTATTGTTAGCCACCCCTCGCTACCACTAGAAATTATTGAAAACACCACAAAAAATACTGCATGCTCAGATCAGGCACGAATCAAATTAAATGCACTAAAAAAAACTACTAAAATGCTACAAATGAGGCCTTGTGCGATCCAACTTCCACCACGTCAGTTCGTCTTCTCCAACTATTCCTAGCTCATTTCTCTGGCTTTCTAGCCTTGCATGTACACAGATCTCACCGAAAAGTGGTTCGCACAAAGATTGGGCTCCTTCCACGACCTCCATGGCAAATATAGTTTTTTCCCTCGTTGATGTACACCTATAACTTTATTTGGTTTTCTTCTGTCGCTAGACGTTGCACATCTTATGTTAATAGATCTGACTTCTTCTCTCTTACCGCAGCAACTTCACCTCAATCGCCATCACTGTGCGGTTTGTTTTCTTCAAACCATATTAGGCCAAAAAATTGATCTTTTTTTTATTTTCTCTCACTAACTGATATGGCTTTCTCTCTCTAACCCAGCTCAAACCCGAGCTCTGAAACCACTTGTTGGAAAATAAATCCCTAAATTATGCACAATTACACTAAAATAAAAATAGAAAAAAATCACAAAGTTTTTACGTGGTTGGGTAATGTGCCTATGTCCACGGGTAAGACCGATAAAAAACTTTTTCACTATAATAAATATGAGATTACATCACCAATAGGTTAGCAAACATATTTATAGAGAGACTAGCAGAGCTTTTCTCAAACAAAAACCTCTTTATGATATACATCAAATATTCCTCAAGATAAATACATAATATCCCCAAAATATACATAAAATATTCACTATGATAAACATAAATCATCCCTCAGAATATAGATAAACATCACAAAACTCCAAGCCACATCAATATTAACATTGCTAGGACTTTAAAATTTTAAAGTGGTCTATAACTAAAATTTTAAAGTGATTTCATACTAACGACTATATATATTATGAATAGGGTCCCTTCTTCAGCAATATAGAATAAGACTTCATTTGAGAAGTTGTACATAAGGAAGCCTACATACACACACATGAAGGTGTTTGGTTGTCTTACATTTGCCTCCACTTTGGCAAACAACCATCAAAAGTTTGACTAGAAAGTAAGAAAGTGTGTGTTCATTGGTTACCCACTAAGAACTAAGGGATACAAGTTGTTAGACATTGAAAATGGTAAGACTTTTGCATCAAGAAATGTTATTTTTCATGAATAGATAATGTCTTACAGAACAAAAAAGAATGATGAAATAATTATAGGGGAAAGGTACCAAATAATACCGAGATTAGAAAAGAACACGGTATATAACCTGCCTAGTTATTGAGACAAATTAAAATGAGGGAGACCAATAATACAGCTAGTGAAGAGGAAAAAAATAAGAAGAAATAGTAAATGCTTCTAAAATAGAAAGAAATAAGATTAATCAAGAAAAAAACTTCACTGTCAAAAAGGTAGACCCACTTATTAGGACAAGAAGATCAAGCAAAGAAAGGAGACCACCTGTTTGGCTGAAGGGTTATAAATATGGGGAAATGATGGAATGTAAGTAGAAACTAGACAGCAGAAAACAAAAATTCAAAGGTAAGGCAGTTCCTTTGTGTTCTTGTATGAGCTATAAAAGATTAAATGCAAGATACAAAAATTTTGTATTTGTTGTGGATATTAAACAAGAACCAAAGAGCTACTAAGAGGCCTACAAAGATGTCAAATGGGTGAATGCAATGAAGAATGAAATAGAGGCTCTATAAGGGAATCGGACCTAGATAGTCATTCACTTGCCACCTAATAAGAAAATCGTGGGATGCAAGTGGCTTTATAAGATCAAATACAATGCAAATGGAATAGTTGAAAGGTACAAGGCCAAACTTGTTGTCAAAGGATACACACACAGAGAGAGATTGATTATAATGAGATGTTTTCACCAGTTGCAAAAATCACCATAATAAGATTGATTCTCTCATTAGTTACTGCGAATGAATGGTATTTAAGACAATTTAATGTGAATAATGTTTTTTTTATGGAAACTTAGATGAAGAAGCCTACATAGAACTTCCCCTAGAATACCAAATTAGGAGTAACTCAAAAGTATACAAATTGGAGAAAAACATATGTGGGTTAAAGTAGGCTTCTAGACAATAGTATGCAAAGTTCTCGTCTTTTATTCTACATCAAGTTTTTAAAAAATCAAAAGCTTACTACAATTTATGTGTTAAAAAATCTAAAAAGAGTTTTACAGCTATATTGATTTATTTGATGATGTGATTGTGACAGGAAATGATTTGAAGACAATAAAGAAATTGATATCAATCTTTGATGATCAATTCATAGTCAAGGACCTAGGAACAAATACTTCCTAAGTATATAAGTAGTAAGATCCAAAGAAGGGATTTATATGTGCCAAAGAAGGTATGCCATTGATCTTTTAACATAGGTTGGAATGATAGGATCAAACCCTCAAAGATGCCATTAGATCAAATTTTAAAATTTTCAAGAGATGAAGGTGAACTGCTACCTAACCTTTTGATTTTTAGGAGGCTAGTGTAAACGTTGATGTATTTGATACTTACAAGGCCAAATTTGCCTATTCAGTGTAGTAACTTAGTCATTTCATAGAAAGGCCAAGGGATAAGTAGATACAGGCAGCTTATAAAGCGTTGAGGTATGTGAGAGGCACTATTTCACAATATCTATTTTATTCCTCAAAATTTTAGCTAAAAATCAAAGCCTATTGTGGTAATGATTGGGGAAGTTTTTCGGATACTAAAAAATCAATAACAGGTATTGTATGCTTCTAGATGATTCGCTAATTTCATAGAAATCCAAGAAGCAATCTATCATATCAAGATAATCTGTTAAGGCCAAATACAGAGCCATGGCTACTACAAGCTATGAAATTATTTGGATAAAATATTAATAATAAACTTAAAGGTAAACTATGATAAGATTGTTATCTTGTATTGTGAAAACAAGACTGCACTGCACATTGTAGCCAATCCTATTTATCATGAAAGAGTAAAACATATTGAATTGGATTGTCACCTGATTAAAGAGAAAATACAAGGTGGTGGCCTGAAAACTAAGCATATGAAGAGTGTTTATCAAGCGACTGATGTCGTCACCAAAACATTGTCTACTAACTCAATGAAACAACATTTGTCCAAGATGGGAGCAAAAGATCTATACTCTCCATCTTACATGGTGGTGTCAAAGGGTGAACACTACTCTAGAGGAATAAGGCATAGAGAAAGCACAGAAAATGGGTGACTAGCAAAGCGGAAACGTGCATGTGTGTGTGAAAATTATAATCACCAAATTTTTCTTATTGGAGCACCTCTTTCCAATATATCTTGTTTCATATTTTGATGCATTTCTCTTCAATTGTTCATGCACTTCTAACTAGCCTCTGATTATTGATACACTTCTCATCGAAATTCCTTAGAGTACTTCTCTCCAATATTCAAAACAGATATTCTTGTTCTTCAGCAATATTTGTTTGCTCATTCTTCAACTTGCAATTTTTTGTATATGTCCAAATCTTTTACAATAAAAATATCATGATTTATCTTTATGCTAACAATCCTTTTCATCAATATTGTTTTTCTTGCATACTTTGCATGCTGGAAATTTTTTCCTTTTGTGATGTTGATGAAGACTTACTTGACATCTTAGAAATGAAGACTTCCTCAATTGTTCTTTTAACTCTCGTTGCTCTTCTTTACTCCACAGCTTACAAAATATTAATTAATTCTACAACTGTAATTTTTGAGAGACCCTTAAAATCTTTAAAATCTTAAAATATTTAACTTAAACATTTTCAGCAAACTCACAAGAATTTTTTTTACAACTCTATTATTGGAAAACTCTTCACCAAACAATCTGATTTTGTTAATAGTTTTCATGAGTTTGTTAACATACTCTTTGATTCCTTCATATTTTGAATCTCAAATTCTCTCTTAAAATTCAAAACTTATATCAATTTAGTTTGGTCATTGTCTAAATACTCAGTTTTAAGTAAATCTCATATCTCTTTTAGAGTTTCACAAGTCATGATACTAGTGAAAAAATTTTTAGAAACTAAAAAATACAAGCAAGTTTTTGCTTTGTACTTGTATTTTTCTTTATTATGATGTTTTATTTGAGCTGCAGTTGGATGAGATGGCAATGGTGGGAGTTCACCATCATTTTCAATCACATCCCATAAATCAAATTATTATAGATATATTTGCATTTTTACAACTCATAATTGATATTTTTTTCTTGCGAAAATGAGAGGTGAAGCCAATAGAAAAGTATTTGAGGCCATATTTAGTGTAAGGAACTCACTTATTTTCTCTCTATATTTTTTTTCTCACAGACTTATGATCAAGAAAGGTTCTGATACCACTCGTTGGGATTTTTTTTAATAAAGAAAACTTAAATTTCTATTGACTTCACTAAGTCTAAAATTAACAACTTAAAATGTCTTTAAATAGGCTTTTAAGAATAATATACCACAATCTAAAAGATAAACACAAATTAAATCTTCTAAAAGATAAACCCTCATTGATTACATGATATTTAAAAAATAGACATGGGCTAAATCTAATTAAAAGACAAATTCTATTTGCATTTAAACTAATAAATAAAATAAATTATAATTTCTACACTAATCTGCAACAGTGTGTGTAATTACCTAAATTTTGCATGTGTGATTGCTTTAAGGTTTAATAAAAGTGATGGATAAATTGATTAAAATAAATTAGAAGTTTTGGAAACTTTAACAAATCAAGGAAAAAGATCCATAGAGACTTAATCAAAAATTTACTAGATAACATTGGATAATGTAAAATTTTTAAAATGTTTGAATGAAAAGATTTGATACGAACATGGTTTCAAAAGGCATTAAAGAGAAGTATGAAGAAGATATTACAATGTTAACTTGTCCAATCACAAGATTTCAAGGTAAGAAGCTAAAACATACATTTTAAGACTTCGTACAAAAATGGATACAACAAGAACTTAGCACATGTGAGTTACTTAAAGAATCAAAGAAGCCAAAGAATATCATTAATTTCGTTCAAATGTGTGAGTAGAATTTAAAATGAATGTCTATGATCATTTTGGTCATTTTTTATATAATTAAATTATGTTCATGTTTTCCGACGTTATTTAATACTATGTTTTCCTAAGTCGTTTAATGCTATATTTTTCTAGGTCATTTAATACCATGTTCTTTTAGATCATTTAATATCATGTTTCTCTAGGCCATTTAAATTATGTTTATATTTTCTTAAGTCATCTAATTATGATCCTTTGGCAGAAGTTAGGTGTTTTAGCATATAAATATCTCATATTTAATGTAATATGACATACTTCGATTATTGAATGAATTTCATTACATTTAGTAGAACTTTGACAAGTGAGAATTCTTATTCTTCTTTTTGCGTCAAGAATTTACTTAACTTATCAAGCTATCTTGTAGTATTTATTCATTCTTGCTTTTTTCATCTCAATCACCCAAGTTCTTAATTACACGTTAATTATGGGTTTGGTAGGAATGATTTATTTAGAGTTCTAAATTATCTATGTAAAATATATATATATGTGTGGAGTTCTGGATGTAATCTTTGATCCTCGGGTTCTACATCAAGATTTTAATAGAGGTGGGGTAAAACTGGAATTCTTGAGAAATACAACACCTTAGCAATTGAGGTGTTCTAAAGAACCAATCGATAGAAGACATAGATACAAAGCACATTAAAGGGAGTCGTGCATGATTCGATGGTCAGGATTTTGCCACTTGGAAAGCATGACAAATCGAACAGTCAGGAATTAAAGTTTAAATCAACAATGAGGATTTACTCTGTAGATTTCGACTATCCAAATTAGATATGTTTGGCTATAAATAGGAAAAAGATTTTTAAAAAAATTAATTAGCAAAAATCATAGGAGATAGAGAGGGAGAGCCATCAGGTAAAGAAGAGAGAGAGTAAGAGGAATAGCCATGTGAGCTCACCCAGGCGGTACACCACCATCGATCCAGAGGTAGGTCTTTCTGTTTTGATGATTTATTTCCCATTTTTATTTCTGAACCTGTAGATACCTTAGTGTTCTAAGGCAAATACCGAGGTAACATGAAATTGTTGTTCATTTTGTGCAGCAACAAGTGAAAGAAAGATCATCCATACCACGAGCTTCATCTATTTTGGATCCAAGAAAAGTAAGAATAGTTTATTACTCTAAAATTCCTAGATCTGAGTTAATGTAGCGATTTCAATTTCCTTGTTGTGTATGTACTATGAGTTTGTTATCAAGATGTATATTCTTGTGATATTATTACATAAAACAAGTGAGTGTTCATTTAACTCAAGGTGATCAAATGTGATGGAGGGTGATTTAGTTTTTAGAATACTTTAAGAGCGGGAGGAAGAAGATGACCGAAGGGCATGACCCATGGGTCAGGTTGATGAGTCCGTAGGGCCTGGACTCGATACCTTCGGTAGTTTGAACCATATGAGATAAAAAAAAATAGAATACATGGGTGGGTCAGCCCGTAAGAGAAAATGCTAGATGAGGGATTATGGTTCTTGATGAACTAAACTATAAGGGTTGAAATAAAATAATATACATATACACACAATAATATAAAGGCTCTAGTTGGATTAGTGGGTCGAGTCAGGTAAATAATAGGGCTGAGATCCAAGCTCCCAGTAATCGAGCTCAAGCCCAATAAACTCTGATGGTCTTAATTAGTCTTAATTAAAAAAAAAAAGAGCAAAGGCAAGGTTTAAATATTACTTGGTCAAACCCATAATAAAGATTTTAAAAGGGAGCAAAAACTTTTGATGGGTCAAATTAGAAGAGAAAAATTAAATGATTAATATATATATAAGTTAATACCCCTGGTGGGCCAAGCCCATAGGAAATGCCAGAATAATGATCTAAAACTCTGGTGGGCCAATTTATACAAATTAGGTTAGAAAGGTGCGTCAGTTTAATAAAAAGGAAATAAAACTTGGGCTAAGATGGGATGGGTCTTGGGTCAATATGAGGAAATTTAGATATTAGAAAATAATAATAATAACAATAATGGAAACCTCAGTCTATTTGGGCCAAGTCTTATTGGGCTTCTTCTCCATATGAATGGGATATCAATCAAGATTAAATGGGGCTAGGTAAGGGCAATTTATTGGGCTTTTGGTCCAAGAGTTAACAAAACAAAATGTACACCCACTTGTGAGATGAATAAATTAATGGGCTAAGAGAATTAAGTTTGGGATAATGGGCTAATAGCCCAGAAGATGAATTAATCAATCAAATAAAGATTTGTTAAGACATAGAAGGGGTAAATATACTTCACGATAGTTATATTAATGATTAATGATAAATGTTATAGTTCAAAAATAAATATGATAGAACACATAAAATGTTTACGTGATAATAGAATGAGTGTGAATGTTTAAGATTAATATAAAGTAGCATTATGAAAAATTATTAAAATAGCTTGGTTTGCAAGACGATAAAAATATTTCATGAGATTTTGGAAACTAGCATGAGAATCAAATTTCTCTAGAGATCTTTGAAATTAAAATAATTTTGGAGTGATGAGCTCGATAATTTGTAAATTAATAAATTAGACTTTTGAAAATAAAGAAATATGACTCACACAGAAGTAAAATAAAGATAATTAAGTAGAAATGTCAAATATATAGTATGAAGGAAATTATAATGAGAGTATTCGAGGATAATAGTAAAGATTTTCTTATTAGAGAATGTGAATAGATGAGCAGTCCAGGATCAGTGAAGAAATATTACGAACTCTATCTCATGGACCATCGTATTGTTTTGTAACTATGACAATAATTATGACTGTAACTATCACTGTAATTATGATTGTAAATATGACTTGTGAATGTATAATTATGATTAGGTCCATGTTGATAGTGTAAGTTATCATTTCCGCTTATGATTTGTAATTGAATGATATTATTATATGATACAATGATGAATTTATGTACATATGTGTTGGTTGTGTTGATGAATGATGAGAATTTATTGTTATGTGAATATGTGTATAAGAAAATATATTTTATACGTAAATATGTGAAACTAATGTGATTATGATATTGTTTTTATGAGATTGAGAATGAATCAAAAGTGATCATGGAAATGTAAGTTATGCAATTATGGATATCTCTTAAATGAACTGAAGTATACGAGAAATGAAAATAGTTTATTAGTAGATCAACGAAGTTGTAGTATGAGTATTGAATCATATTGTTGTGAAGGGCTTAATAAGTTTAGAGTAAAGATAATGAGTTGAATTAGTATATTATCTTTGATTTTTGGATTAAAATTTTAAATTATTTTTACTGAGCATCTGATGACTCACTTATTTTTTTTAATTTTGGAACAGAGAAAGCAAGACCAAGCCAAAGGACCATCGAGACTGTAAAATCTTGTGTAAAGGGAATAAAGGAAGAAAAAAACATTGTTTTTGTAAATTTGATCTTTCAAATTTTAAGATGTTATCTCTCTACTTAAGTTTTAAATGTTCTAGAAATGCTATAATATTTTATAGTATATCATAATTGAATTATGTTAAAATTAATTGAGAAAATGATAATTATGACATAAATAAATAAATGTTATTACTTATTTTGATAAATGAATAAAAGATAACAACTCATATTTACTTTTGAAAATTTGGGTTGTTACAATGTGTCACATGTGTATATATACATATAATTACATAAACGACATCATTTTCCTTTAGGGTTTCAAGAGTGGTATAAATAGCAAAAAGATGTTAATGCAAGTCTCCTTCTTCATTCAAAAATAAAGGAGCTCAGCTAGGGTTTTGTTCTCTCGACATTTCCATCTTCAGGTAAGCTTCAATCCTACTTTCCTACAGATTTTATGCAAAATTCTTGAGTTTTAAGCTTAGAAAATTTACAATAATTAAACAATTTAGCAAAAAATATTCTCTACCGACACTACTACACACATTTTTGGAGGAAAGGAAACAATAGTAGGACAACCAATAATTTCCACATCCAAATTCTTCTCTAAAAATTTCTATTTTACATCATCTTTTTTATAATGAAAAATTTGTACTTTGAATATCAATAAATAATCAATATATTAATACATATATATATATATGTATATAAGAATTAGTGAGAATTAACACAAGTATAAATTGCTTATTTTTTAAAAGTAATTTTATGTTAAATATAATATTATATATAATAATTATCTATTTATCTTTATAGTATAAAAATAACTGAATATATTATAATAAAAATAACGCAAATTATTTATTTATTTAATGTAATAATTTAATATGATAATATATAATAATTATCTATTTTAATATTTTAATTATAAAAATAAAATATAAGCATCATAATATTTCTATATGACTTATTTTTAGTTGGTTACAAACTCAAATTATACATGATAAAAACTCTTAATTACATATTCTTTCCTCACAATTCATTCATTGTGCAAATCACCAAAAACTAAAATATGATAACTTTTTTATATTTTTATCAGAAATTTCTTTATTTTCAAATAATCTTATTCACATAAAAGAATATATTATTATTTATATAACTATAACAATCATATTCATTGCATACCACAGCAAGAATGTAGTTGTTATATGTTATCAATACAAAATTGATTCAAAAAATAACAAATTTACACATGTAAATTCAAGAAATGAACAGCCATTTTCAAGAACTTTAAAAATTATGCACATAAATATTCATCAACTGAGTGCAAGAAAGTAATAGATCAATATATAAATATTCATCGCCTGCACACAGCAAGGAAGGAAGAGATCAATACAACCAAAAGCACTAACGTTCAACAACGCAGAATCTTGGGGTTATCACCTTTACATGTCATCCAATGTTACTTCATTCTCATGTCACATCTAAGTGGGGTTTACATCTTCCAATCAGTTTTTGCTTAGTTTCCAAACATATACACAACTCAGATTCTTGCACCACCTGTGTCAACTCTTAGTGGGATCAAATATGTCCAGCTGCAGAAACATCGCCATCAAACATATACACATCTTCATTTCTTAACCCGCCACATGTTTCAGGTTTTAAAAATCTTTAGCATGTATTTTACGGTGTTCCTTCGGTGATGCATAACACCATACATCATTTTTTATCAAGATTAAGCATCATTTTGAACTTACATCTACATGTTATCTGCAAATGTGGGTGCATTAGTGCGTGTGTGCATGTGTGAAGCAATTTTGGACGAAGCCATGAGCTCTACAAATTAAAAGAGCATAACCTAACCCATTAGTAATATAACAGGAACACGGATCTGACATGTGAACTACCTGCACAACTTATCATCCAATTCTATCCATACTCAGTTTTTCTATTTTATTATCCCATATAGATGCATGGATAGATGACATAATGCTTAAATCTAGACATGACTCTCAAAATATTTGTAAAACAAATACTACAAACATTTTGATTCACTTTTTACCAAGTTCTAAAGAGACTTTCAATAGTAACTAGCTATGCTTTCCATTCAGTACATTTGCACAAAGTTAAATGCCACTATGAAGCATGTTGTCAATAAGACCATACCTTAAAACGAGGGGATTGTTGAAGAGATGATATAGATCCAGGAGATAAAATTGCCGATGTTGCTCCTCTTCCACGGTTGACTATCTTAAGTTGCTTATTTGGTTCACATGGAATCTGACACTCACTTCTTTCAGCTGGAGATGTACTTTTGTCAGAAGAAACTGACAACACTGGAGCAGAAAGAGAGATTGTTGAAACGTCTTGCTGAGTAGTTCTTGTTTGGGGTTGTATACCTGATGAGTATAAAATATGAGTTAAACAAAACATAAATCTTATCACAAGTAAATTAACATAAGTAAATTCATGGCTGCACAAAGTTACAAGACACTGTTACATGCCAGTCATGTCTCGAACTACCAAGTCTATCTGGCAGGTACTATCAGAAATTACTTGGGTAGGTAAAGGAACAAATTTCAAACTCCTTTGAGATGAACCAGATATCCATAATACCAACTGTCAACTACAAGGGACACAGGGAAATGAATGCTTTTCTTATGGAAAATGAATGCAGTATTATCATTTTCTTTTGGGGCTTTATATTAGTAATTGCTTTGAGATTGTTGCAATAAAAGTACCCAGTTCCTGGAAGTCTGGTTCGTTTGTCTTTTTTCTTAAGAGAAATACAAATTATTGACATTTCATGGTTCCCGGAAAAGAGTCAAAACCCTAGAAATTTAATACTCACTTCCAGAGGAATTGGTTTGCATTCAACCAGAGAAGATTGTTCTCTTTCCTTCAATTTATCTTTCATTAGCTTTGAGCTGATAATTTTGGTTTTCTGTATAATGATATTGTCACAGCCTCCGAGGCTTGGATGGCATCTTTAAAGCATGCTGAATAAAGAGTAAACAAATGCAAGTGATGAGATTTTTTACCATGTTCTGCAACTTCCTGAAACTTCTCTCTCATGATCCTTACAAATCTGAATAAGCCATTGGTACCATTTAATTCTTGAATCAGTTCTTTGATATCATTTACGTGGGGAGCACAATCCAATACTGAAAAGTTGAAGATATAACTATTACTAGAACATAGTACTGTATTAAAATGGAGAAAATTAATACTAACAAAAATATAATACTTACAGGTATAGGTATCATTTGCATGGCGAACTGTGAAAAAATACTCTTCTTTTGGATTTTGGGGATTAATATCAGTGAAATTGAATCTGACTCCTACATAAACAGAGAGCAATCCTGAAATGACTCTCGGAAGAAAATGATAATGAAATATCAAATATCAAAAATAGTTTAATTACCATGTCCTCCCTCAATCTGAAGACCAAGAACCCGATTGTACCACAAAATACAATCCTGAGCGTCTGCTTTATTTTCAATGTCTTGGCTTGCCTTTTCTTCTAATGCCGCCAAAGCTATGAAATGTCACCCAAAGAAAAACCAGCATTATTAGTTGTATGCATGGTGGAGTGTGGAACAGCATAAAAAAATATTTATCAGAACAATGAAAAAGAATCAAAATTAAGCTGAGTCTTTCTCATAAGAAAGATTAAAGAATATACAGACATTACATGCTCAAAAGAACGCTAGCTAGATTGAAGAAGACTTGACAAACAGAGGCAATGTGTTAGCCAGGATGATGGAAGTAAAATACATAACAAATTGTATTAGTGGTTCTTTTTCAGAAATGCAGCATTTATGAATAAATTCAAAATTTTAAGCATCGCGACTGAAGGGGCACATCCTTGAGCCCATCCACAATTGGCATCCATCACCTCTAATTAAATAAACTAATTTTTGCTGACAGATGCACAAACAAATATTTTTCTTAACTTAAAAAAAAATTTAAAAAAATTGTTCTTTTAAAGTAGGCTTCAAGGTAATATAAATATTCAAATCTTAATAGAATTTTCAGTGAAGAAAACGTTAAGCTGCATAAGCCAATGAAGATTTATTGACACAACAAAAGGTTACCAAGAGATTCTTGAGACATAATTTCAGCATGGCGATCCCTACTTGCCCTCTGCAACTGCAAAGTTCTTTTAAGTTCTTCTATTCTAGCTGTTATTGCAGAAAGGGAGTCCCTTGCTGCCATCTGCTTGGCCTCTTTACGGGTCTTCACTATACATAAACAGAAAAGAAAACAATACTAGAATAAATAAAAGCATGATCCGTCTGTGCTTCCAAAGTGAAGTTGTGAAACTTGTAACAGAGTGGATTGACAAAAAGCAAAGATATGCTATGTTAAATGGACTCCTCATTTCTGACAAGTAATGTAAGTTATATAACAGATTTTCTGAATTATAATAGTTTTGCACAAGTTACCAACGCAAAGGCTTACAGTAAATGTTATACCGTGTCTTCAACCAGATAACTGATTGTGAGATCCACAAAATACAACTAACTTTATATATAGAATTGCGAGAATGAAGATCATGAGGAGTCAGTTAGTTCTTAGCCCTCACTTTCTTCAATTAAATGCATGTGATGCCACAACGGCCAGCCGACATATAGACTCGTTTTGTTTCATAGGAAAGAAAGTAAAGGAATGATAAACAATTGATCAACTGCTATTATCAGCTTTAGAGGAAATAAATAGTCTGTCTTCCACTACCTAACATTTTTTTTAAAATAAAAGAAAGAAATTTTATTCACAAAGTACCGGGTACCACCCGTATACAAAATAGTTACATATCTATCAAATGGTCCATAACTAATCCAATGTCTTCCCATCATGCACATCACGACCTAATAAGATAGATCCAAAAGTATGAAACCATCTATCTCTAATGTTTACAATATTAGTTTCAATGCCCTCGCATTTCTTCCTTCCACACAATCCAAAAAATGGTAAGGAGTATAAGAAATCTATACCTATTATTTTTACAATATTCCGCCCAAACCTAAAGTTCCCCACTTACATTACCAGCTCTAACCCAAAACAAATTCAGCAGCCCAAAAACCATTGCCCAAATGCTGTTAATTACTGGACAGCCCAACAATAAATGATAACAAGATTCCTCTTCAGCTTTACAAAAGTAGCATCTATTCACCATAATGTTTCCTTTCCTTTTTAACATGTCAATAGTCAAAATGCTATCTCTCACCGCCTCCAAGTAAAAAATGCCATTCTAGGGGGCGCCTTAGCTTTCCAAATTAGCTTGAAAGGTGCATTCATGTTCCGATCACCAACTCTTTTGCACAAACTGTAGAAAAACGACTTAACCGAAAACCCCTATTAATATCCAACTTCCAAATTCTCTCATCATTTTTTCTAGTCAGTTTAATTTTGTCTAAACAGAGCAGAAGGTTCTTGTATTCCTCAATCTCCCAATCATGCAGATTCCTCAAAACTTTAACACACCATTTTTTATCACCATCCCCTCCACCAAAAAACTTCTCCACCTTCGCCTCCTTATCACTTGCAATTGCAAAAATTCTAGGAAATCTATCATTTAATTTGAAATCACCGACCCACTCATCCTGCCAAAAGCTAACCTCCTCCCCCTTCCCCACCTTCCACCCACACAGCTCATAAATTTTTTTCTGCCGTCCCTCATCCTTCTCCAAAGACTCTTAACATGTGGTTTGAACCTCTCCCTCCTACCCCTCTCCTTCTCCCAACCCCCCCATCTCACCTCAATCACCCTTCTCCACAACCTATCCTTCTCAGTGAGGAATCTTCATAACCACTTCCCATGAAGAGCATTGTTCATATCTATAATGGATCTTAATCCCAAACCCCCCTCCCCCACACTTTTCTTAACCTCCTCCCATCTAACAAGATGATATTTTCTATCTCCCTCATCGTCACCCCATAGAAACCTACACTGGATCTTTTCAAGTTTTATAGCAATACTTGCCGGAATGGTTAATATGGAGAGGTAATAAATTGGTAGATTAGCAAAGGCACTTTTGATTAAAGTGAGTCTACCACCTTTTGACAAATAGTTTCTTTTCCAACCCGCCAACCTCCTCTCAAACAACTCCACAATAGGATCCCAAGTCATGACGTTTATATAACCGGCACCAAGTAGTAAACCCAAGTATTTAATCGGAAGAGACGAAACTTTACACCCCAAAACAGTAGCCAGCCTCCTCGCGTCTCCCCCACCACCAATTCTAATTAATTCGTTTTTCCCATATTAATCTTAAGTCCAAACACCATCTGAAAACAAAGGAGAATACATCTCAAATGAAGCAAAGCCTGAATACACGGTTCACAGAAAATCAATGCATCATCCGCAAAGAAAAGATGCGACATCTTCACCCTTGAAACCCCACTCCCCACCTCAACACTATTCAATACTCTCAACTCCCCTACCCTAACCATCATTTTACTAAAAGCTTGCATAACCGTAATAAAAAGTAAAGGTGATAAAGGATCTCCCTATTGAAGCCCTCTTGACGCCTTAAAGAATTTTGAAGGCCCACCGTTAACCAAAACGGCCAAAGAAGTGGTAAAAATGCAACTCGTAACCCATTTTCTTCATTTGCTCCCAAACCCCAATCTACCCAACATGTAATTCACAAACCCCCAATTAACATGGTCGTAAGTCTTTTCCATATCAATTTTACAAATAACACCCCATTTTTTCTGACCAAGTAACTCATCAACAATCTCATTAGCCATCATCACAGCGTCTAAGATTTGTCTGTCCTCCACAAGAGCATTCTGATTTTCCCCAATGACCTCCCCAAGCACCTTAGACATACTTCTCGCTAACACTTTAGATATGAGCTTATAAATGTTGCCAACAAGATTAATAGGTCTGAAATCTTTAATGTTTTTATACCACCTTAGGGATAATAACCAAAAATGTTGAATTGATTGAATGAACAAAAGAACCCGTTCTGTGGAAATCATTAAAAACAGCCACCACCTCCTTTATCACCTCCCAAAACACTTTATAAAATGTTAAATTAAAACCATTAGGTCCCCGTGCTTTCTCCCCATTACACTCCTCAAGACAGCCCCTAATCTCCTCATCAGTGAAAGGAACCTCCAACCCCATTCTACTCTCTTCCCTTAACTGCTTAAAGTCTAACCCCTCAAGACTTGGTCTAACATCCTCCTCCTCATTGAACAGCTTCTGGAATAGGATTTAGCTCCCTCCCTCCCTCATAGCTTTGTTTCCCTTAACCGACACACCATTCATGATAAGTTCTTCCACATAATTATTTTTTCTTCTGAAATTAGCTAAACTATGGAAATATTTTGTATTCCTATCTCTTTCCTTCAGCCACTTCTCTCTAGCTTTCTGTCTCCATGAAATCGCTTCCATATTCATAAAGGTTGCAATTTCACCCTTAATAGCCTCCCTCCTAGCCCGATCCTCTTCGTCTAACCCCTCCACAGCATCTTTACTATCTAACTTCGTTAACTCCTTGAAATTATCACTAACTCTCCTTTCTATCTTCCCTTCCTCCTCGCTAGCCCATTTTTTAATTTCCTCCAAAACTTTTAATTTCGCACCAAAGATGAAACTCGCCATACCCCTCACACTATTCTACCCCCACACCCTACCAACCATGCTCCTAAAACCCTCCACCTTCAACCATTTATTATCAAGCCTAAAAGGACATGGTCTCCAAATAATGCCATCAGGGATAAGGCATATTGGGAAGTAGTCCAAAGTAGGCCTGCACAAAACCTTCTGCCTTAATCCTGCAAGCTATAACAATAAACTGTTAGATATTAAAAAATGGTCAATTCTCAACCGAGAAGGTATATCCCTAGAGTTTGAGCACATCCACTTCCCACCTCCAAGTGGCAAATCCACCAAATCAAGTTTATTGATCATCTCTAAACTCTTCAATCTCTCCAGGACTCGTACTTGTCCCCGTTCTTTCCCTCATGTGCAAAATCATATTGACATCCTCCCCAACCACCCATCTCTCCCCCCATCTTCTTTTACAGCGTAATAATTCATCCCATAACTTCTCTTTTTCCTCTTTGTTCGCCACTACTACAATTTTCCAATAACACAGACAGAGAAACCCGGCCAACCACATACTCTTTACAATTGTATTTTTCATTTTCCCACAGCACCAGAATTCCCCCGGCCGCCCCAACAGCTGGTAAAAACTTCCAGCCCACCTTCTTGGCACCCCACAGACTACTGATTACCCCACTATTAATCTCATCCATTTTAGTTTCTTGCAACAGACAATCCTCGGCTTCCATCTACTCAAACACCCCTTAATAATTCCTCTCTTTTTCCTTATCATTCACTCCCCTCACATTCCATGATATTGTTTTTCCAATCATAAGTTAAACTTAATTGACTAACTCCCCTTCCCCCTTCTGCATTTTTTTTCTTCCTCCTTAAGTGACCACTCCAGTCATTTCAACTCTCTGCTTCCCCCCTCCCTTGTTTTCTTTCCCTTCTTCTTTTCATTTTTTCTCTCCCCCTCTGCCATCGTGTGTCTAGTTTCAATTTCCTCCAACAAACTAAGCACCCTGTGTTCAAACTCATCAAAAGACGTGCCAAAAAATTTACTCAACTTCATGAAGTTTTTTTTTTTACCCACGCAGAATACTGCTCCTTTAATTTCTCCTCCACTTCCTCGACCAAACATGGTGGGCTTTCAAATCGGATGGGAGTTACATCCAGCACATCATCATCCTCATACCCCGGAACGGTCTTCACACCATCATGCGAAACATTCATCAAAGAAATAGATAAAGCTTTGTCCATACGAGTGAACCCATCCACATCACCCGCCTCTCCAATGTCGAAACTCTCCTCAAAGATAACAAAATCTACATACGTACCTTCGTCCATATCAGCTTCGACATCTTTCTCATCCCCCAACAGCCCTATCGAGGCTTCCATCCGTTCACTTTCTAGAACCCTAGCCATCCTCTCCTTAGTCGACTTAAAACTTTCGTCACCCCGCTCTGCCCCCTTCTCCTTTTCCTTTATTATAAATTTGAGCTTGTTGAGTTGAGTCGATTTGGGTCGCCAGAATTTCCAAACCCGCTTCCTTTGACTGGGCCCCGGTTGATCTACCCACTTTCCTTTTTCAGCCCACGAAAATTTCTTGCTTTGAATCTTTCTCAACCCATTATAAGTGGGTCGAATAGATGGGCAGAAACACTACTTGCCCCACCCGATTACCATTCATCTCCTTCTTACTCATCACCTCCGCAAAGGTCGCCTCCTCCTTTCCAGCCGAACTCCCCAGTCCGCCGTACAATCCGGACATCTTATCACCCATACTACCGGAGCCCCTATACACACATCAAGCCCAAGTTTCCTTCCTTTCATTTTAGCTAAATCAGAGGAACCAACTCAATATTCGCCACCACATGGACTATTTCCATAAACTACCCTCAGCCATCTGCCTTATCACCCTCCAGAAGAATGATTTTATTTAAATACCTTCTCGACTCCTCCTTGTCTTCCGAGAACATAAAAAATTTACCGCACTTGTTACCTCCTAGAGACATCCAAAGCGTCCTCCAGCTGCTTTGGTGACATCTCTCCCATACACCTTCACTTTTCTCCCACCCAAACGCCCTAAGGCTCTGAAGCAACCACTCCAGATCTTCCTTCTGGAAAAATAATGATTTACGATAACCCCTACCATTCTTGTACACTCTCACCCCCGCTCCCTTCACTTACCACGTCGAAGGATTTATTTTCCACCACTAGAAAACATCTCAGTCCCATTAGCATTTCGGCCAGCATGGCCATCACCGAAAATCAACCACGAAAACTATTACTGACTTAGGGCCCGAAAAGATAGAGAGAAGAGAGAGAAAACGTTGGTTAAAATGCGTCTTCCACTACCTAACATAGAATAGACTGAAGATACTATGCAAAATTTTACTATTCCCCATTTCCTATACACTTCACAAGTGCCACAAACATTTGGAAAATATTTAGTTTGTTCCAGATGAGGCATGACTGCTTTCACCAAAAAGCAAATCTCATAAAAACAAAGAAAATAACAGATACATCATGTTATGTGATATTCCTCGAAGCATGACTTCCTGAATAAAGCCTTTCTCACTCGTGACCACCAGACAGCAAATGAAATTTAATTACCACAAGAAGCCAGAAATACCAACAGCTATATGATATGATGCTACTGTTGGTGACTAATCCAGAACCATTCACATTCACACTTCCAAGATAGATGCTTTCTCATGCATCATTGCAAAATCATGTCTTCTCAGCATTTTGCTTTCCAGAATGTTTTGGGCAACTTCTTCGAGCATATTATCTTACATTATATTGCAGAAAAATAGTCACGGAACAATTGTTAAATCCACTTCAACACGCTACATCTTGAAATAATGAGATATGGTGCTCAAAGAGAAACTATGAAGCACAAAGAAAATCCAAATACAAGTCAAATTTAAGCCCAGGACTACCAAGTTTACATTGCAGAAAAATAATCACAGAACAATTGTTAAATCCACTTCAACATAGTACATCTTGAAATAATGAGATACGGTGCTCAAAAGGAAACTATGATGAACTGAGAAAATCCAAAAACAAGTCAAATTTAAGCCCATGACTACCAAGTTTACATGTTCCAAGTCATCAATTGCTTCTCTTATTGGTATGTACCTAAGATGTCATGAGCAAGTATTTAGATATCATAGAGTTCTTAAAGAGCACAGATCCAAGAAATTCGTGTACCTACAGTTGTCATAATGCTCTTTAAAACTATTCTATCAGGCTTTGAGCATGCTGTAATTGCATAAATTACAGCAGAACTAACGAGTTCAATGCAGCTGAACTAACTTGTTCACGCTTGACCAAAAAATTTAACAAACAACATCATAATTTTTACCAGAGAAACGCAGTCACATCACAAGAAATTCAACTTAAAAAACGAGTGGCAGAAACCTACCAGCTAAAACCTTCACAAATTCATCCTCCGCTTCTCTCAACTCAGCTTTCATCTTGGCTAGTTTTGCTGCGAAAGCAAATCAAAAACCAACATCGTGACCTTATCCATACTAATGAAAACTATTAAGATTTTCACAGTAAAAGACCTAGTTACAACCCTGTTGTCACCATGTCATTCCCGAAACCCTAATTTCTCACAAACTGATAGATGAACAAAGAAAAATAGGGTAAATAATTTAAATCTGATTTTGGTTCCATCAAAAGAGACATCCGATTGAACCTTGATTTCGAACAGTCGCTCGTGCTCGGTCCTTGATTGAGTCGAGAGACCTCCGGAACGACGCCGTAAAAGAATCCATTTTCTGCTGGTAATTCGTGATCTCCTTGTCAAAAATGAATCTTGGAGACTCCATGTTCGGCCTTAGACTCTCCTCCATGTTGCTGACAATTGTAGAGAGTGATTTCTTGCTCCCTCAAAACTCAAAGTCCCCTCTCTCTCTTCGGCCTCCCTTTCTCCAAATCGCTCCCTTCCGAATCCTCAAAACCGAAGCTCCCCCTCAAAGAAAAAGAGGAGGCTCCTCTGCCGTCTCTCGCGGCCTCCTCTCCTTTTAAAACCCTCTGATATCCAGAGTACAAACTGAATCCCCGCTGCTCTCTGATTCTTTCCTCTTCCTTGGTCCGAAGTGGAACACCTTCCTCGTTTGCACTTCAATCTCAGGCTCGAACCGTCACGATGAACGCAAGCCTCTCTCACGACTGCAGCGCTCTGCCATATCTTCTCCCTGCTGGACGTCGTTTTAAGCCGGTCTTGAATGCAACCATTTGTTTTTTATTATGATAAATGATAGAATTATAATAAATGGTATTTAATTTATAAATTTTAAAATAAATTTTTAAATTATTAAATTAGTAATATTTGATGGATATTTTATTTATTTTTTTGTAGTTTTATTTAATTTAATTAATTTTATATATTTTTTAATAATTAAATATTTATTAAATTAATATAATAATATAAATAATTATTATTTATTTTATTAAATATAAAATTTTAATTTAATTGTATATAATAATTATTTATTTAAATATAAATATAATTATATTGATAAATAAATTTTTTTTTTCTTTATATATTATTTTTATATTATTTACTATTATATATAATATATACAAGTAAATTAATAATTTAATTAAAAATACAAATATATAATCTTATTATCTAAATAAAAATATGTTATTAACATATATTAATATAACATCATTTAAATATAAAAAAAAATTTGTCATCACAATACTGTGTTATTGTCACTTAATTACTGTCATTACTATACATTAATTAACCATCACTGAAATTTATCCAAACAAAACCTAAACGATGACATATTGAACCAGATCTGATCGCATTTTATTTTCTTAGGCTGAAGGTATTTCTAATCAAAGGAACTAGGGTTGTCTTGACTAGAATTTTAAAATAAAAAACAAAAGCTTGTGTTTGCTACTTTAATATGCAGTTATCATCTCTAGTTATTATTTTTGTAACATGTATTTAAGTTTTATTATCATAAAAATATTATAAATTAAGAACGAAAATTTCTGATTTGCCCTATTTGATACATCTAAAAAAAATTATAAGTCAGATATAATTCAAAATATGTACTTAGAAATTATGTTTAAGTTAACTTAGTTTTAGTAAGAAAAAATTTACGAGTGCTTTAAAAATTTTTAATTAATTAAAAATTCATAAATTTTTTAATAAAATTGTTTTTTTTAAGAAAAAATTACATATGTTTTAGCATTAATTAACTCTCCTTAATTTTGACGGAGTAAAATATAATAGTTTCCTCAAATTTTAATATTTAAAGTTTTATTTTTTTATTGAATTAAATAAGAGTATTTAGTCAATAATATCTAATTTAAATAATATAATACTTACATTTAGTCAAAAATATCTAATTTCAATTTCTTTTCTTAATAAACTCATTTGAATTTCTATTTTATTTTTTAGTAAGCTTTTTACAAATTTTACCCAATTAGAATTTAAGTTCATGTCTTATTTCTCTTTTAAATTAGGGTTTATCTGTTTCCTTTTAAAACTTTATTCTTTAAATCTCTTTCTTTCTTCAGCAGTTGATGTGATATTAAGAAGGCTTGAAATCAATCTGAAATGCAAAGCCAAGTCGTAAGAAATTGGTCATGCCCGCACGTGTCACGCACGATCCCACATGGCAACTCGCTTGACCTGTGCATGCAGCCCAAAATTCAGAAGAAGTCAAGGCCTCAACAGCGAGCCCGTATCTAGAAAGCAAAATCTTGCTCATCTAGTTGCAAAGATTGGGTCCGAAGATGTTTGAATCGTATGAAGTGGATCCTTGAAGCCATCAAGCAAGGTCGATCATATAGGCCTCCAACCCAACCCGCCCAAAAAGCTGAAGAAGAAGACATAACTTGGGCTTTTTGAATGATCCAAAAGGCTAAAGAAGGCCCAACTCTATGGCCTTTCGACCACCAAGGACCACGACTTGAAGACAATGCGCAAGAGGCCCATACACGTATGATTAGGTCTATACAGGCAGGCACAAGGCAGGCAGGCCGTCTTTGTTGGCACTCATGCGTGCTAGTAGTCCAATCTGAACGCTCAAATTGAGGCCTATGTTCACAAGGAAGCCCAACCTGATTTGGATGCACAAGTAGGGAGGCATGCGTCCAAAGGGCAGCCTGTGCATCCAGCAGAAAGGGCCACGGGAGAAGCCCAAAATAACATCGAAGCAAAAGAGGCCTTCACTAAGCTCAAAGTCCATTTCCCTTAAAGGCTATAAATTCAAACTACTTGTGCAGGCCCAGGAAGGCACGTGTAAAAGCAGATCCATAAAACTTGCTCATGCTGGTGACATACACCCGTGAAGGGCCCAACTGCCTATTTTTTGCCTCCTTTGCGATTTGGATTGGTGAGTTGGAAATTTGGTTTTTAATTTCAGCACATGTGATTGGATTTAACAAGGATTCTGCATGGGAAGATTTTTGTGGAAAATGGAAGATTAAAGTGGCCAAAAGTTCATCCCGAAGAGGTACGGTGCGCCTAGAGTTCTAATACTCGGAGAGGACTTTTTCTTTTAATTTTTCACATGAGTTTAATTCCATCAAAGAAGCATAATGCCATCATGAGACGAGCTAATCTTATTGGCTAAAAACGAAGAAAAAAGATTATCCATTTAATTAAGATAAAGAGTAATTTATTATTAATTATTTTATACAGTCTAGGATTAGGTTAGGCTTTTATTTTATTATTTATTCTATCCTAATATTAGGATAGTACTCTATCTGTTAATTATTTTATTAATTTCTAAATGTTTGCATTCGATTAGAATTATTCTAGGAAAACCTATATAAAAGAGTTTATGCATAGGTTGTAAATAAAATCGAACTTTTTGCTTAATTAGCTCTATTAATTTTTCAAGTTCTTCAAGAATCTTTAAGTGAAGAGCTTCAAACTGCTTTGTTGAGTGGAAAATCAGGAACTACTTATCAAGTAAGTCGTGACATGTTTTTCTTTTCTTTTTATTTCCTAGTTACTTGGATACGCATTCAATACGTCGATTGTGATTCCAATAGGGAGGATTTATTTTCAGTATTTAAGTTGAATTACTAAATATAGTAGGTTCATGATTGTGGTGTTTTCGATTTGTGGAGTCATCCTGCTCTACCCTGCGTCAACAGTAGCCACCAAGTCCGATAATCTTATATCCTCTTGCTATGTGTAATCATCATCCCTTTTTCCTCATTTTTATTCTATCAAACAACACATCATCCTCACTCTCTAGAGAAGTATCTAAATCCTAAATAACAGGCATTACACTTACTTACACCTAGGCCTCCTTACAAGCTGATATTTTAGCATTAACCTTTAAGTTTCTTCTCTTTTTCTTCATTGAGAATGAACAATCAATTCTTATCTTTTCTTTTTTTTTTTAGAATTCGCTCATAATACTGAGGTGCACTACCTCAGCAAAGGAAAGAAATTGCAAGGGTTTCAAGAAGAAATTCCATAATGTGGACAACTTCACTTAAAATAGATAACTATAAAATTTAACATTAATTGAAGCATTAATTGAAAACTGTTTTTACATAACCTCCTCCATGATCTTTTTATCTACTTAAACTTTCGAGATTCCATGAAGCTATCCGTAGGAATGAGATCATTGTTTATCGTCTTCGACAACACATAGAGGCCCAAACACACTAGTCCACTATCCACCAAGATGCAGGGCAATATGGAACTTGTCTTCGCTAAGGAATTTTAATAGTCAAATGTCGTTGTTGTTATATAATATGGATATTACTATCGTCAACTTGCACCAATTCACCGAATTACTTCCCCAAAAATTCGAATAACCATGGCACCAAGACTTTTAAAGGGGCTCATACCACTTGGATTTTTGCTGTTGAAGAAAACCCTCCTCTTCCAAGACCCCTTCTTTTATGTAATTGAACCATTTAGTAATATATTCTTCCCAACCGATGCTACTTTATCCATTCTTAAAGGGAATGAAACATAGTTGCAATTTCCTATTGCATAACTATAAAATACTAGCCACTCTACGAATAATCTACCAACCAATAATTTCTACATCCAATTTTTATTTTATATCTATTTTTTTATAAAAACTTTAAACTTTGAGTACCAATAAATAATGAATATATAAAGATTAGTGAGAATTAACATATGTGTAAATTCCTTATTTTTTAAAAGTAATTTTTTATTAAATATAATAACATATATAACAATTATTTATTTATTTTATTATATAAAAATAATTCTGAATATATTAAAATAAAAATAATGTGAATTATTTATTTATTTAATGTAATAATATATAATAATTATTTATTTAAATATTTTAATTATAAAAATATAATATAAGCATAATTATATTTCTATATGACTTATTTTTTGTTGGTTATAGACTTTAGAATTATACATGATAAAAACTCTTAATTACATATTCTTTCCTCACATCTCATACATCATGCAAACCTTTCACCAAAAAGTAAAATATGATAATTTTTTTTATATTTTTATAAAAAATTTCTTTATTTTCACATAACTTTATTCACATAAAACAATATTTATATTATTATTTATATAACTATAACAATCATATTCATTGTATAACACAAAGCAAGAAAGTGGTTGTTATATGTTCTCAAGAAATGAGAAATTGACACATATAAATTCTAACAATGCACACATAGAGCAAGGAAGCAAGAGATCAATACAACAAAATTCTAACAATGCAGATTCTTAGGGTTATCACCTTTACATGTGATCACAAGGTTACTTCATTCTCATGTCACATCTAAGTGAGGTTTACATCTTCCAATCAGTTTTTGCTTAGTTTTCAAACATATACATAAATTAGATTCTTGCACTACTTGTGTCAACTCTCAGTGGGATCAAACATGTCCAGCTGCAAAAACAACGCCATTAAACATATACACCATCTTCATTTCTTAACTTGCCAACTGTTTCGGGTTTTAAAAATCTTTTGCATGTATTTTACGGTGTTCCTTCCAAACACTTGGTGATGTATAACACCATACATCATTTTTCATTAAGATTAAGCATCATTTTGAACTTACATCTACATGTTATCTGTAAATGTGGGTGTATTAGTGTGTGTGCGTGTGTGAAGCAATTTTGGACGATGCCATGAGCTCTACAAATTAAAAGAGCATAACCTAACCCATTAATAATATAACAGTAACACGAATCTGACATGTGAACTACCTGCATAACTTATCATCTAATTATTATCCATATTTAGTCTTTCTTTTTTATTATCCCATACAGATGCATGGATAAATGACATAATGCTTAAATCTAGACATGACTCTCATAATATTTGTAAAACAAATACTATAAATATTTTGATTCACTTTTTACCAAGTTCGAAAGAGATTTTCGATAGTAACTAGCTATGTTTTCCATTCAATACGTTTGCACAAAGTCAAATGTCACTATGAAGCATGTTGTCCATAAGACCATACCTTAAAACGAGGGGATGGTCGAAAAGATGATTAAGGATGATCTTTTATTATTATTATTATTATTATTATTATCTTTTTTCTATTTTTAGCTAAAGTTTAAAAATATATTAATAATTTTAATTAATTTACTAAAAAAAATGAGAGAATATTAATTTATATGTTATTTTTATGATTTACTTATTTTAGTATATGTGTTATTTTTATAAGCTCCTCAAAACTATATAAGAAGATTTTATTATAAGAATTAAAGTAGAAAAGAATGAAAATTATCTTATCTTCTTCAAAGATAAATTTTCTCTCTATTTTCAATTAATATCTGTTTGAGAGTTGTAAAGTTTTATCACTCTCATACGGATCATATTGGTATCAGAGCATTATGATCTCACCTGTATATAGTTAATACTAGAAGTGGTTATAAGAAGATAGGAGAATCGATTTCTATTCTCAATGTTCACTGAAGATCCTCAAAAAGAAAAACATGTTTTGAGTCTGTTATAATGGCACACGACTCTATTGTAGTCGACTTGACCAAACAAATTGCTAGTCTATCTGAATAGATGGCAAAAATTATGTTTTAGATAGAGGATCAATCTCGTGATGATTTTGATAAAAACTCTAGGGGGATATTAAAAGTTCCGGTCCGAGTTTAGGAAAAAAGAAAAAAAGATTAATCTCCTCAAGAAGAGGAAGAAGAGAGGCTGCCAAGACCTTTTAAGGTGGAGGCAAAAATCGATATTCCATCGTATGATAGTTCAATTGATGCTGAGAAATTAGATTCTCGGATTAATCAGTTAGAGACTTACTTTATCTTATATAGGTATAGCAGTGAAGACAAGATCTCATTGACAAGACTAAAAATGACAAGTCATGCCTTAGCATAGTGAAATTCACATATACAAACCCACAAGGGTGAAGAAATTACTTGGGATAACTTTCTAGATCTCATCTGAAAAGAATTTTATCCAATGGGTTACCAAGAAGATTAATGGAGGCGATGGCACAACCTATGCCAAAAGCGAGACCAATCAATACAAGAATATACCACTGAGTTTAGATGCCTAATTGTAGCATTAGGAGTTTTGATGGATTCATCTAAGACGTTCATGAAATATACCTCAGGACTAATGCCACATATAAGTACCGAAATCTCATTTTATAAACCAAACGATGTGTCTAGCTTAAGTACGATAGCTATGACCATTGAAAAGAAAAATAGTTGTAACGAGCAATCCTTTAAAGGCTTAAAATCAGGCTCTTCAAAACAAAAAAAAAGTTTAAGAAGGCTACTTCAACCTTATTGCCTTCATCTTCAACATCAAGTTTTAGAAGGTATCGCGACCACTGTAAGATTGATGGTCATACAAAAGAGAAATGTTGGAAGTTGCACCCAGAGTTAAACCTAAAGAAAAAACCAAAGGGTAAAACTATGGCAACAACAACCTATGATAATGAACCTATAGTAGTTAATCAGATTCAAAGAGCATATCCAAACTTATCTCTAATGGCAATGCCAAAAAATTATGGACTCAAAGTCACTTACCAAGCATGACAAACGAGAGGAGTTGTTTGTCCTAAAAATTCAAGTAAAGCAAGAGGTGATTACTATCGTGGTGGATAATGGAAGTTAAAGAAATCTCATCTATGAGCAATGGGTGCAAAAGTTAGGATTGTCCACAATCCCTCACCCTAAACCGTACCCGTTAGGTTAGATTCACAAAAATGTAGGGCTTTAATTCAATCAACAATGTATTTTTTAATTTGTTGTTACCAATCAGTTTATCGATGAAGTGACATGTGATATAGTCCCCCTTGATATATGTCAGGTAATACTTGAAAGTCCTTATTTATAGGACCAAGATGATATTTATTATTGGCAAGCTCAAAGAATTCAGTTTACTAAAGAAGGAAGGAAATATCTTTTTTCTGATGAAAAGATGACATATATTAGTGACATGTCAAGCCAAACGGATGATTAACTCATCAGAGAAGTTTGTATTACTATTTATATGATTTTCTAAAGATGAAGAATGCACAAAAGCAATCAATATTGTTAATCCAACTCACGTGACTATCACTAAGCTATCTCAAAATAATAAAAAAAAGAGATAACAAAGTTGTGCAGAGAATTTCTTGATCTATTTTCTGAAGAATAAGGTCTATCATCAAAGCAGAAAAGTGGAATGCGAGATTCAACTCATCTCAGATTCTTTGCTTTCGAATTTAAGCATGTATCAATATTCTATAGTAAAGAATGGAGAAATAAAGAAGCAAGTGTCTGACTTGCTTAAGAGTGGTGTTATAAACCCAAGCAATTCACCTTGTGGATCACCAGTGGTTCTTGTTTCTAAAAAAGATGGTAGTTGGCATATGTGTATTGATTACTGCACCTTGAACAAAATCACAGTGAAGAACCAATACCCTCTTCCTAGAATAGATGATCTTCTATATTAATTAAAGCATGTCTATTATTTTATAAAGTTGGATTGAAAATTTGGTTACCATCAAGTGTGAATCCAAGAAGAAGATACTTAGAAGATAACTTTTAAGACAAGACAAGGTTTGTTTGAGTGGCTAGTCATGTCATTTGAACTTTGTAATGCTTTTGCTACATTTATGCAATTGATGAATGATGTCTAGCGATCTTTCATTGATCAATTTGTCAGTGTGTTTATCTTGATGACATTCTCATCTACAACCGTACTTAAGAGGAACACTTAGATCATTTGAGAAAGGTATTTGAATTGCTAAAAAAATATGAATTCCGTCTTAATAAAAAGAAGTGTAAATTTCGACAGAGATCATTTTTATACCTTGGATTTGTTGTGGGTAATGGTGAATTGTAAATCGACCCAAGAAAAGTAAAGACTATTAAAGAGTGACCCTGACCAACAAATGTCACTGAAGTTCAAAGTTTTATGGGAGCTTGTCAGTATGTTAGAAAATTTATTCAGAATTTCTCTATGATAGTCGCTTCCTTACATGAATTAACAAGGCAAATCGATGGTTTGACTAAACTCAGAAATGTGAGGCAACGCTTCAGCTTCTAAAAAAGAAGATATGCGAGACGTCTGTTTTACTTCTACCAAATCTACAAAACCTTTTTGAACTTAAGGCTGATGCATCTGGATATGCGATGGTTTTGTTCTAATGCAAGGAGGAAGAATTATTGCTAACTACTCCGAATTATTTCACGGGTCTCAAAAGAACTACCCAACTTATGATAAAGAGTTGTTGCCCCACACCAAGCCGTAAAACATTGACGTGTGTGTCTTTTGGATAAAGAAACGGTAGTTTATACTGATCATCTTACATAATCTTCTCCTATTCGAAGAAATGATTCATTGAAATTATGATACCTTGCTAAAAAATCGATCCTTGTTTACCAGCCACATATTATCTAATCAAATCCAATTCTCTCTCGATATGTTCCTAAAAAAATCCAATTCGTGCGGATTCTTCCCCCAACTAACGAAGAGATCTTGGCGGAATTACCACATATGAAATTGAGCACAATTTTGCCTTCAATACCTTCAAACATAGTCTAAATTACAACACGTTTATCACATGAAATGGATGACCTATTTTCAATAATTTAACTTGGTCATCAAATATAAAAAATGAGCTAAAAATAAACTGGCCGATATGCTATCTCAGTCGACAATAACAACACTTTACTTGTTTGTTGTAATGGAGATTCAGCCAAGTATACATGAAGAATATGTCAACATGTATGAATATGATCCAAATTTTAGTGATATAATGATTATAGTAAAAATGGA
Organism: Carica papaya; assembly: GCF_054855325.1. Lineage (NCBI taxonomy): Eukaryota > Viridiplantae > Streptophyta > Magnoliopsida > Brassicales > Caricaceae > Carica > Carica papaya. The sequence goes on from NC_142317.1 coordinate 20,767,188, forward strand.
GAAATCATCGGAGTTTACATTGTGAGATGGATTACTCTACAAAGGATCATAATTTTGTGTTCTAAAAAAAACAAATCGTATACAATGGATGCGAGAAGCACATACTACAAAAGTAGCAGAACACTTTGAAGTAAATAAAACTGTACAAAATCTTCAACACTATGTCTACTAGCCTCAAATACAATAAGATGTAGCACATTTTGTTAAAGTGTGTGTGCTATATAGCACTTCAAAGCCATCAAATAAAAAGATTGGGTTTTATACACCATTACCAATTCTGAATAGATTATAGAAAAGTATCTCTATGGATTTCATGGGAGATCTACCAACTACTAAACGAGGATATAACTATATATATGTAATAGTAGATAGATTTTCCAAGATGATAGTACTTATACCATGCAAGAAAACCATCATGAGAGAAGAAACAACAAAACTTTTCTTCAAGAATATTTGGACACATTTGGGTTACCAAACTCTATTGTTTCATATCGTGATAGTCGTTTTCTTGAAAAGATTCTAGAGATCAATGTGGTCTATGATGGATACAAAGTTGAATAGAAGTACAGATTTTCATCCTCAAACTGATGGTCAAACTAAAATTATCAATCGGACTATTATACATCTTCTACGGGGGTATAAAACTCGACACCCTAACAGTTGGGATGAGAGTTTAACATATCTGCATTTTGCATTTAACAGAGCTATTCATAACTCCACTAATAAGTCACTATTTGAAGTTTGTCTTGGCTACTTACCACAAATCCATTTGATATTAAGTTTACACTTGAGCCATCATTAAAGGAAATGCAAGACAAGAATAGCCCCGAAAAGGTTCAAAAGTTCTTAGAATGCATTTGACGGGTCCATGATAAAGTATAAAAATAATTGCAGAAAGCTCAACAAAAATAAAAAAGTAGACATGATCGATATAGACTAAAAGGCAAATTCCAAGTGGGAAATCTAATATGATTACACTTAGGAAATGAGAGGTCAGAAGGAGAAGGTTAGAAGGAGAAGGCAAGAAATTGAAGCTTATTCGTTATGATCTTTTTAAAATTCTTAAAAAAGATTGGTAATAACGCATGCTAACTAAAATTACCTAGCTACATAGAAATATACTCTGTAGTCAATGTCGAAAATTTAAAAACTTTCAAACCATTAATGTTAGATAATGAACTTGAAGAAGTTATGCTTTCAATAAAAGATTTGCATACTAACAACCAGACCCCATTATTAGAAAATATTATCCTTGAAAAGAAAGTTACAAAAACCCATAAAGAAACAAGAAAAACATTTTGTATTAAAAAAAATGACAAAAACCTAAAACATCAAAATGGTTCGCTAAAAAAATAAGAAAATCTACATTTCTCAATCTCAAATTTTAAAATCCAACAGGATTTGGATCCCTTTAAAAAAAAAGAGAGTAATGTTCAATGATGATATTTTATTATTATTATTATTACTTTAATTTTTATTCTTTTTCATTTTTAACTAAAATTTAAAAATAAATATATAATTTTAATTAATTTATTAAAAAATAAAAAAATATTAATTTATATGTTATTTTTAGAATTTACTTATTTTAATTATGTATTATTCTTATAAACTATTTAAAATTATATAAGAGAATTTCATTGTTAAGAATTAAAGTAGAAAAGAATGAAAGTTATATTTTCTTTTTCAAAGATAAACCTTCTCTCTATTTTCAATTAATATTTATTTGAAAGTTGTTAAGTTTTATCACTCCAGTATGTATCAATAGATGATATAGATCCAGGAGATAAAATTGCCGATGTTGCTCCTCTTCCACGGTTGACTATTTTAAGTTGCTTATTTGGTTCACATGGAATCTGACACTCACTTCTTTCAGCTGGAGATGTACTTTTGTCAGAAGAAACTGACAACACTGGAGCAGAAAGAGAGATTGTTGAAACGTCTTGCTGAGTAGTTCTTGTTTGGGGTTGTATACCTGATGAGTATAAAATATGAGTTAAACAAAACATAAATCTTATCACAAGTAAATTAACATAAGTAAATTCATGGCTGCACAAAGTTACAAGACACTGTTACATGCCAGTCATGTCTCGAACTACCAGTCTATCTGGCAGGTACTATCAGAAATTACTTGAGTAGGTAAAGGAACAAATTTCAAACTCCTTTGAGATGAACCAGATATCCATAATACCAACTGTCAACTACAAGGGACACAGGGAAATGAATGCTTTTCTTATGGAAAATGAATGCAGTATTATCATTTTCTTTTGGGGCTTTATATTAGTAATTGCTTTGAGATTGTTGCAATAAAAGTACCCAGTTCCTGGAAGTCTGGTTCGTTTGTCTTTTTTCTTAAGAGAAATACAAATTATTGACATTTCATGGTTCCCGGAAAAGAGTCAAAACCCTAGAAATTTAATACTCACTTCCAGAAGAATTGGTTTGCATTCAACCAGAGAAGATTGTTCTCTTTCCTTCAATTTATCTTTCATTAGCTTTGAGCTGATAATTTTGGTTTTCTGTATAATGATATTGTCACAGCCTCCGAGGCTTGGATGGCATCTTTAAAGCATGCTGAATAAAGAGTAAACAAATGCAAGTGATGAGATTTTTTACCATGTTCTGCAACTTCCTGAAACTTCTCTCTCATGATCCTTACAAATCTGAATAAGCCATTGGTACCATTTAATTCTTGAATCAGTTCTTTGATATCATTTACGTGGGGAGCACAATCCAATACTGAAAAGTTGAAGATATAACTATTACTAGAACATAGTAGTGTATTAAAATGGAGAAAATTAATACTAACAAAAATATAATACTTACAGGTATAGGTATCATTTGCATGGCGAACTGTGAAAAAATACTCTTCTTTTGGATTTTGTGGATTAATATCAGTGAAATTGAATCTGACTCCTACATAAACAGAGAGCAATCCTGAAATGACTCTCGGAAGAAAATGATAATGAAATATCAAATATCAAAAATAGTTTAATTACCATGTCCTCCCTCAATCTGAAGACCAAGAACCCGATAGTACCACAAAATACAATCCTGAGCGTCTGCTTTATTTTCAATGTCTTGGCTTGCCTTTTCTTCTAATGCCGCCAAAGCTATGAAATGTCACCCAAAGAAAAACCAGCATTATTAGTTGTATGCATGGTGGAGTGTGGAACAGCATAAAAAAATATTTATCAGAACAATGAAAAAGAATCAAAATTAAGCTGAGTCTATCACAAATCTATATCTTCAAATTCAGCAACTTGGTGACAATAATTTGTCTCATAAGAAAGATTAAAGAATATACAGGCATTATGTGCTCAAGAAAATGCCAGCTAGATTGAAGCAGACTTGACAAACAAAGGCAATGTGTTAGCCAGGATGATGAAAGTAAAATACATAACAAAACGTATTGGTGGTTCTTTTTTCTGAGATGCAGCATTTATTAATAAATTCGAAATTTTAAGCATCATGACTGAAGGGGCACATCTTTGAGCCCATCCACAATTGGCATCCATCACCTCTAATTAAATAGACTAAGTTTTGCTGCCATATCCACTAACAAGTATTTTCTTAATTTAAAAAAATTAAAAATAAATTGTTCTTTTTAAGTAAGCTTCAGGGTAAAATAATGAAGCAGACTTGGCAAACAAAGGCAATGTGTTAGCCAGGATGATGAAAGTAAAATACATAACAAAACATATTAGTGGTTCTTTTTTCTGAGATGCAGCATTTATTAATAAATTCGAAATTTTAAGCATCATGACTGAAGGGGCACATCCTTGAGCCCATCCACAATTGGCATCCATCACCTCTAATTAAATAGACTAAGTTTTGCTGCCACATCCACTAACAAGTATTTTCTTAATTTAAAAAAATTAAAAATAAATTATTCTTTTTAAGTAAGCTTCAGGGTAAAATAATCTATTCAGATCTTACAAGAATTTACAGTGAAGAAAAAGGTAAACTGCATAAGCCAATGAAGATTTATTGACACAACAAAAGCTTACCTAGAGATTCTTGAGATATAATTTCAGCATGGTGATCCCTCCTTGCCCTCTGCAACTGCAAAGTTCTTTTAAGTTCTTCTATTCTAGCTGTTATTGCAGAAAGGGAGTCCCTTGCTGCCATCTGCTTGGCCTCTTTACGGGTCTTCACTATACATAAACAGAAAAGAAAAGAATACTAGAATAATTAAAAGCATGATCCGTCTCTGCTTTTGAAGCAAAGTTGTGAAACTTATAACAGAGTGGACTGACAAAAGGCAAAGATATGCTATGCCAAATAGACTCACTCATTTCTGACAAGCAATGTAAGTTATATAACTAACAGATTTTCTGAATTATAATAGTTTTGCACAAGTAACAACACAAAGGCTTACAGTAAATGTTATACTGTTTCTTCAACCAGATAACTGATTGGGAGGAGTAGCTCCACAAAATACAACTAACTTTATATATAGAATCGCGAGAAGGAAAATCATGAGGAGTCAGTTAGTCCTTAGCCCTCACTTTCTTCAATTAAGTGCATGTAATGCCACATTGGTCAGCTGATATATAGACTCTTTTTGTCTCATATAAAAAAAAAGGTAAAGGAATGAAAAACAATTGATCAACTGCTATTATCAGCTTTAGAGAAAATAAATAGTCTGCCTTCCACTACCTAACATAGAATAGACTGAAGGTACTATGCAAAATTTTACTATTCCCCATTTCCTATACACTTCACAAGTGACCCAAACATTTGGAAAATAATTAATTTGTTCAAGATGAGGCATGACTGCTTTCACCAAAAAGCAAATCCAAAAAAACTAGGAAAATGACAGATACATCATGTTATGTGATATTTCTGGAAGCATGACTTCCTGAATAAAGTCTTTCTCAATCGTGACCCCCAGACAGTGAATGAAATTTAGTTATCACAAGAAGCCAGAAATACCAACAGATATATGATGTGACGCTACTGTTAGTGAGTAATCCAGAACCATTCACATTCACACTTCCAAGATAGATGCTTTCTCATGCATCATTGCAAAATCATGTTTTCTTAGCATTTGGCTTTCCAGAATGTTTTGGGCAACTTCTTCAAGCATACTATCCCACATTATATTGCAGAATAATCACAGAACAATTTTTAAATCCACTTGAACATACTACATCTTGAAATAATGAGATATGGTGCTCAAAGGGAAACTATGAAGCACAAAGAAAATCCAAATACAAGTCAAATTTAAGCCCAGGACTACCAAGTTTATATTGCAGAAAAATAATCACAGAACAATTGTTAAATCCACTTCAACATACTACATCTTGAAATAATGAGATATGATGCTCAAAAGGAAACTTCGAAGCACTAAGAAAATCCAAAAACAAGCCAAATTTAAGCCCATGACTACCAAGTTTACATGTTCGAAGTCATCAATTGCATCTCTTGTTGGTATGTACCTAAGATGCCAAGAGAAAGCATTTAGATATCATAGAGTTCTTAAAGAGCACAGACCCAAGAAATTCGTATACCTACAGCTGTCATAATGCTCTTTTACACTATTCTATCAGGCTTTAAGCATGCTGTAATTTTACAGCAGAACTAAGGAGTTCAAATAAGACAATGATGTCAATGCAGCTGAACTAACTTGTTCAAGCTTGGACAAAAAATTTAACAAACACCTTCATAATTTTTACCAGAGAAACACACAGTCACATCACAAGAAATTCAACTTAAATAACGAGTTGCAGAAACCTACCAGCTAAAATCTTCACAAATTCATCCTCCGCTTCTCTCAATTCAGCTTTCATCTTAGCTAGTTTCGCTGCCAAAACAAATAAAAAACCAACCTCTTGATCTTAACCATACTAATCAAAACTACTAAGATTTCGACAGTAAACAAACCTAGTTACAACCTTGTTTTCACCATGTCATTCCCGAAACCCTAATTTCTCACAGACTGATGGACAAAGAATGAAAACAAAAAACAAAAAATAATTAAATCTGATTTTTGGCTCCATTACAAGAGACATCAGATTGAACCTTGATTTTGAACAGTCGCTTGTGCTCGGGTCTTGATCGACTCGAGAGACCTTCGGAACGACGCCGTAAAAGAATCCATTTTCTGTTGGTGTGTTGTGATCTCTTTGTCACAAATCAATCTCAGGGACTCCATGTTCGGCCTTAGACTCTCCTCCATGTTGCTTGCTCACAATTGTAGAGAGAGATGGAGCGTGACTGCTTTGCTTTAGTTTTGATTTGAATGAGTGATTGCTTTTCGCCCGCCAATTCTCTTTTCCATGGTCAATGACAGTGAAAGCAAAATTATCCGCCGACGTGGTAGTACAGAAATCTGGTGCTACCTACTTGCTGTCACTAATTGAGAAGATTTTGGGGGCTACGTGGCAGTTTCTTCTTAAAGATTTGTTTTCTTAAACTCAGATTTTGGTAGGATAAATTTACGGGCAAAAGTTTTAAATCATATTTTTTAATAAAAAATAAAGAATATAACATTTCAAAAAAAATAAATTATTTTTAAACAAATTTGTTCCAACTGAAATTATTAAAAAATTAAAAAATATTTGTTTATGAAAATCTTGGGAGAATTTATTTTGAAGCAACTTAGTTGAATGGCCCAAAAAAGTCTTGACAAGTGAATGCTGGCCAAAATCTTTATATATTTTAAATTATTGTAAATATGTATTTTTAAGTTTTATAATCATGAAAATATTACAAATTAGGAACCAAAAATTCTGGTGTCATTCAAGTCTAATTTGCCCTATTTGATACATATAAAAAATCATAAGTTAGATATCATTCAAAATGTAATTTGTCTTATTATGTACTTAGAAATGATGTTGAAATTAATTTAATTTTAGTCAAAAGAAATTATGAGTGCTTCAAAAATTTACCAAAAAAAAAAAAAAATTGTTAACTGATGGAAAATTCATAAATTAACTAGTTAGTATATAACATTTTTAGTAAAGTTTTTTTTTTAAAAAAAAAACTATATATGTTTTAGAACTAATTAGCTTTCTTTAATGTTGATTAAGTAAAAAATAATATTGTCCTCAAATTTAAATATTTGAAAGTTTTATTTCTTATTGAATTAAATAAGAGCAATTAATATATAACACTTGGTAGATTCCATAACTCAAATTTGAATTGTTTAAGAAAAAATGAAGAATTTAAATTGTTTCTAATTACAAATTTAATAATTTTGGAAGAAACATTTTAACAATTTAATTTTATTCCTTAATTTAGAGTTGTTATAATTAAGTAAAAGTTAGACACTTAATTAACCTTAAGATGCAAGAATATGATGCAACTTAAAGGTATCAATAATAATTGATATTTTTAATAATTGGCCGTTAATGGTGGGATTTGAGAGTATAAATAAAAACAAATAGGATTTTTTTTTTCTAAGTTATCTTAGAAAACAAGTAAGTCCAAAAATAAATGGAACAGGACATGATTAAAACATGTGTTTCTTGTTATGGGCAATGTGCATTATGTATTATATTACAAACCCATGGATACTTTTGTTCTATTCAATGCCAAATTAACAACATGACTAATCCCAATGTTTCCAATTCAAGATTCAATGCAAATTATACCTTATCCAATAGTGGTGCACATGTTTTGTATCTTCTTATAGGAGTTCTATAAACGAGCAAATTTTTTTAACATTAATGAAAAAAATTCTTTTTACAATTATGTTTTATAATAAATTGTAGAAATCATGATCATATCTTTTATAAAAAAATATTCTCTTATTCTTTAGTGTAGTAGAACAACTACTAAAATACCAAAACATCTCATGAACTATACAAATATATTGATTTTTTTTTTCAAAATATTTTTTATCAAAGTTCTCTCTAAATTTTAAAAAATGTGACAAAATTCATCACCTTTTGTTAATTAACTTTTTCTAATAGCATCTAATCTCACTGACGAAGCACATGACATAAACAAATCACGTCACAATATATTTAAATTTAGTGATGTGGCGTTCATGACAACACCCACGTAGATGTCATTGTGAGAATAAAAATATTTTTTAAATCAATAGATCTGTAAATGTAAATACGCAATCTCGTACTGAATTAACGAGAAAAGATAAACGGAAGTGTACCTGAATCCATCGCGAAAGATTTGATTGCATCTTGCGGTAGGTACTTCCAAATCAACACGATACCTTAAAAGGGTAATTTTTTCTAGTGATAGCATTTCAAAAAAATAAAATGACAATCTTATAATTCGAAAACCATAATCACCTTTTATATCGATAAACTTTTACAATTTTTATTTCGTCCATCATAAAATAAGAATATTACAAAAAATAGTGTCTGAGTATTACAAGTTCATACATAACTCTATGCATTAAGATCCAATATTGTTTAATCATATTTGATCACTTTTAAATGGATCTATTAAATTAATAGTCTGATATGCATACTAAGGTCCACATTAAGCCTACATATCGGAAAAAAAACCAACAGCTATACCATCAAACGTTTTTACCCTTTTTCACTCCACACTTCAGGCACCATTTTTCGTTTTCTTCTTCTTTCCAAATACCATCTCATATGTATGTTCTAAAGTAAAGAATTCATGTAACACCCCAACCCTTTTCTTTTCTTTTATTATTATTATTATTTTATTTTAATTTTTTGAAATTATTATATGAAAATAATGAATTATTATGTAATAATATATATAGTTTTAATTTAATTTAATTTATTTAAATAGAAATAATAATAGTAATAATAATAAAAAGGAGTAAAATTATTTAAGGATTTAATTAAAAATAATTTTGACAAAAATGGGTGAAAATTTAGGTTATGGAGGTATTTTTGAAAAGAAAATTAAAAACTGGGGGTTAAAGCGCAATTTAAAAAAATTGTGCCACGTCAGCAGCCCGGTCAGCAACTCCGGCCAACCAGGACACGCCGCGTCTTAGAGACGCTGACGCGGGAGGCCACGCGGAAGGGAGCCACGTGGGCGATCCGCGTGCGCGTGATCGAACGACTAAAATCCGTTCCTGCGCGCACAGACGGCCCATATAAAAAACGCGCACGGACGACCCAGATTGCACGTGCACGGACGACCTAGATTGAATCGCGCACGAACGGCCCAGATTGCACCGCGATGAATGGCCCCGTTCATTTCTTATTTAATAGTGATCGGATGGCTCAGATTGAATCGCGATGAACGGCTCAGATTAAAAGCGGATGGTTATAAATAATCTCATCTGCACCCAAACCCTAACCCTAGCCGTCAGAGCCCCTCGCCGGAGAAGACAGCCTAGCCGCCGGGGAGCCACCGGCCGCCACCCATCGCCGCACTGAGCAATTTTCGGCCGCCAAACGAGGTAAAAATTCTCTCCTTGGCTCAGAATTCGATGCTGAACCCACCTATGGCCAAATCAGAGCAAAAATACCAGCTAATTGGCCGGAAAACGACGCCGAAGCCCAGCGGTGCCGTCGCAGGTTTTCTCAATTTTTACCTCCGATGAGGTCCTTTCTGATTCCTGTTCGATGTAATTTTTTCACCATTGTGACCACCGTTCCCTCCTTTACAGGTTGACCGGAGCAAAACACCAAATTGCGACTCGAGCCAGAGGAGCCGCCGCACCGGAGAGTTCCGCCGTCGGTAAGTTTCGGTTTTCGATATTTTTTCGGCCCACCGAGAGCCCTAAGGGTGTTTTTTCACAGAAACTAATGCAAGTTTGGCTGAATTCAGCCGAAAACAACCGGAAACAGCCAACCTGAGGTGGATCGCTGCCGCGAGCGGCAGCGCCGTTGCCGGAGCACGGCGGAGCCGCCGTGCTGGAATTCTGAAATTGGTCGAATAGGCATTGGGTCTGATTTTTGAGTTATTTGGGACATGTGTAGGTACCGTAAACACGTTTCAGTTCTCAGAGAAAAATTCAGGGAATCCAAGGACTGCCCGTAGGCGCAGTGAAAATCTAGTTTTCGACGTCGAATTAGGTAAGAACTCCTCACCCTATTTCCTATCACGGGATCAAAGTCTAATAAATGATAAAACTGTATTTGTATAAATTAAATAGATATGCATAATCTATGACGAATGCTAATGGAGCCCGAACTGAACATTTTTCTCTGTTAGTTCCTGTTTGAGTTATTTTACATTTTAAATGTAGTATGATATCTGATTTATTTATTCTATAGTTTTGAATGCATAAATCACTATTTACTTCATTTCGGTTTGATTTTGTGAATCTAATGATATACTTGCCTTGTTGGATGCTCGTTAATTGCTTTAGTATTCATGTTTATGTTGGAAACGGAAAACTACGAAAAAAATAGGAAAGAGGTGTGAATTAATAAATGGATAAGTTGACAGCCTCACTAGATATCCTGGGAGATGGTGGACGGACCGGGTCCATAGGGGACCCTACCAGGAACGTTGTCTTATACCGGACGGGGTATGGAGACTTTAAATGTTTTGGCGCTTATACCGGACGGGGTATGGGGATGACCCATTTCACACTCATACCAGATAGGATATTGAGATTTATTGTTTGATGCCCATACCAGACAAGGTATGGGGACGGCCCCGGAAATTAAGTTTGTTAAGGGAATGGTTCACATGTAGCGGGGACCCCTATGGATCCCCATGGATACTAGTAGGCTGATAAAAAGGGGGCAACTGCTGTTTGATGATTGAAATATAAAAGTATGACATGTGCTATATTACAGATTATGTATGAATTCATGATATCTATGATGTTGTTGTTTCCATGGGTCATTTTTATAAATCCCACTGAGGTAAGTGGATGGTAAATGGTTTGATTATTGATAAATGAATTTATTCAAGATTTGTGCTCCACTGGTTGTTTTTGGTTTTTTACTAACCTTTACTTCTATGACAGTGATATAGTGTGATGTCTTTAATGGGTTAGTGTAGCTCATTCCTTACTTAACCATTTCAGATCAGAAGGACTTGGTTCCCCAGCCCGATCAACAAGAAGACGGCGAGTAGATGCCTAGATGTTTATTAGTTTCCTTATAGTCTTTCATTTCTAGTATTTTCTTTAGAGAACTTATTTTTCAATATTGTTAGTACGTTTAAGTTATTGTGTAAGGGATATTAATCAGAACCTTTTATTTCGCTTCCGCATTCATATTCTTTATATACATTTCTTTTTAAATTTTCGGGGCTGTTACAATTTATCTCTATGTTATTCATGCAAAGCAAAACATTTTTTTCTTATAAAATGGCATGTCATCTAGCTCATCTTTATGGTGCCTCAACCATATTATGGCATAAGCTAAGACAACTAGGCATAAAATAGCAAGAAAAAGAGAAAGAATGATAATATGAAAGTATATCATATTTTTGAGCTAACTCCTCTTTGATTGTACGGCCAAGCTATTGGACATTGATTTTGTCTCGCAACTGACATACATAACAACCCCAGATGCCTAAGTAGTATTTTTGAGATTACATCCTTGAAGAACAATGTTTAAAGATTTAAGTAATAGTCTTATATTATCGGTAACACTGTCAGTCCTTGTAAATATCTTTAACTGTTGTAACTAGCAGGCAAAGGCTAAGGACAAAATAAAGGCTTTCTGCCCAAAGATGGCTACTTGAGGAAGTTGGTTAAGCGCATAATAATAGAGAAACATATGTAGGCAACTCTATAAAACTGCTTAAAAAAATTCACAAGCTATAATTTCAAGATAAAATATTTTTTAATTTGAATGGAATTATCAACAAATTCGAACTTCTCTCTTTTGTTTTCAGTATCTGTTATGTTGGCTTAAGGTAACATGTGACATCTTAAATGTTAATTAAAGCATGAGGGTGCCAGATATAGAAATAGATTATGAGTGCATAGAGATAAAATGTATGCAGCATAATAAATAATTACAAATCTATTACAAAATAATAATAGAGTTCTATACAACACTGAGGCATAAACAAAATTAATTATAAGTCTACAAAAGATGGACTTATCAGAGTGCGGGTCAACCATGCATTCATAACTGTTTATGGATCCATGGGATCTTCAAAGGCTTCAAGGGGTAGATCAACGATCGATTCTATAAGATTCCAAATACTAATTAAGGCAAATAAGTGTCATATACAGAAATAGAATTATGAGTGTATGATAAAATCTTATGCAGCGGAACAAATTAATATAAATCTCTTACAAATATATATATGAGTTCCAATTACATACATATAACTGAGGCTATAAGTATAAAGGCCCAAAAGCTTAAGAAAAAGAATATGTTTTGTAATAGTAGAAGCAAATAATAATTAGGGTTTTACATTCCTTACACAGTAAATTAGAATGTCCAATAGCGCTATGGAAATGTTCCTTTTATAGCAGTTCATGGTAATAGAATAAATGATTAAAAACAAAGAAATGAAAATCCTATGAGATTAAAGTCCACTGACAACTTTGATGAGGTCTAGGAGGTCACATTTACTTGCAACACTCCTGCTGTTTAGGATCCGGATCTTGATTTTCTTGATCTAAAATGGTTAAATAAGGGAATGAGTTACACTAACCCTGTAAGAATATCACACTAATCACTGATACAGAAAACTGAAGGTTGGTAAAAATTATAAAACAGCTAATGGAGCCATTAGTTTAGATAAATTCATTTAACATAAAATTATTTATTTCATACTTACTGTTATGAGTTTTTAAAATTGACCTATGAAGACAATAACTCGAATAACATTGATTTCATATCCAAATGAACAAGGATAATAACTTACCTTTTTACCTATTTACTAGTACCTTTGGAGGTCTAAAGGGATCCCCTTTACGCATGGGCCCAATATCCAAGTTATCGATAAACTGACCGTCTCCTTACCCCGTCTAGTAATGGGCACAAAAAAATACCACCGTCTCAATACCCCGTCTGGTATGAAGGTGAATTATAGCTCCCAACCCCTTCCAGTATGAGACTTTTCAACTCCGTTCAACTGAGGTGATGCCTATGGTAGGATTTTCCCTATGCATCAAGTCTGTACACCCTTCCCTAGGGTATTCGATAAACCTTTCACACATATCTTCCACATTATCTACCAATCACCAATTACGTACCAACATTTTATATTTATAAATTAACAGTAAGTTATACAAATAGACAATACGTAAATCAAGAAAACATAATTAGGTTATTTATTGCAAACGAATCAACAGATGAAGATAACACAGTTAGGTAAATTAAATAACCGAGAAAGTAATTAAAACTAGTAAATTAAAGTACACAATATAATAGTAAGTATTTTAGGTAGTATAGGAGAAAATAAACAGTAAACTAGGGTAAACATACACTGATTGATTTTTTGCTCCACTAGTCACTTATAATTAATTTAAGAAATTTCTAGTTTTCACAAAAAATAACGTTATTGATTGTTTTAGGTTAAATTTACCAAAACATGAAAAATGGTGAGAGATTCTTACCTAGATTGGTGTTCAAAACACTGTACCTTTCACTGCACTTCCTGGCGGTCATCGGATTTTCTAAATTTTTTCTACAAAAATTAAAAATACTCGTCACGTATGTAATACTCGGGCCTGAAATTTGGCACAGGATTAATTTTAAATTTTAAAAAATGTATAAAAATATAATTTTGAAATTAATAAATTTTTATTTAATTTGAAATTAGGAAAAAAATAGATTAATGATGAAATTGAAAATAATTTTGAGAAAAATGGGTGAAAATTTGGATTTAGATGGTGTTTTTGAAAGAAAAATTAGAAACCAGGGGTTAAAATACAATTAAAAAAAATTACGCCACGTAGGATCGCCCAGTCAGCAACCCCGACAAACCGGAGCGTGCCGCGTGGAAAAACATGCTGACTAGGTACCACACGGGAGGCCACGTTGGTAATCCACGTGCCCACATTGGACAGCCCAAAAGCGTTCCTGTGCACGTAGACGATTTGGATCCATTTCCTCCTTAAGCGCGATCAGATGGTCGCAATTAAATGCGGTGAATGATCTAGATTTGTTTTCTCTTGAAACACGATCAGACGGTCGAGATCAAATCGCGATGAACGGTCCAGATTTATTTTCTCTTTAAATATAATCGGACGATCGAGATCAAACACGATGAACAGTACATATTTAAGCGAGACGGATATAAATATCTCGTATCACACCGAACTCAAACCCTAGCTGCCAGTTTTCCGTCGGAGAAGAAGAACAAGTCGCTGAAGAAGGGAGTCGACCGCCACCTGTTGCCGCGCCGGAGCCACATCCGATCGCCAAAAAAGGCAAAAATTCTCTTATCCACACGAAATTTGATTTTGAGTACTCCCATGGCCAAATCAGAGTAAAAAAAATGGCGAATGAGAAAAAAATTGATAGCAAATCCCAAAATTACCTCCGATAAACCCCTTCCTATTTTTCGTTTCGTGCGATTTTTTCTCCATTGTGTTCACCGTTCTATTTTCTACAGGTTGACTGAAGAAAAACGGCCAACCAAGAAGGTGAGTCGGCGGAGCTGCCACACCGAAAATTTTTATCGTTGGTAAGTTTTTATTTTTTGACTTTTTTCGGCTAACTTAAACCTCATAACGTGTTTTTTCGTTGGGATGGGTATAAAACTGGCTGAAATTGGCCAAAAATGTCTGAAAACGGCTAAGCCGAGGCAAACCGCCATCGCAGGTGGCAGTGCCGTCGCCAGAGCACGGTGGTGCTGCCGTGTCGAAATTCCAAAATTTGCCATAAAAGGTTTTTAACATTGATTTTAGATTTTTGGGGGTATTTTTAGGTACATGAAGCGTGTTTTAATCTCCGCAGAAAAATTCAAGAAACATAGGGACTGCCAGTATGCGCAATAAAAAGTTCGGTGTTTCAGATACAGATTCGGATAAGAATCTCTCACCTTATTCTCTGTTATAAAATTGAAGCTTAATAATCAGTAATATGGTATTTTGTGTAATTTATAAAAGTTTGAGAATAATTACAAGTTACCAATGGAGTTGAAAACTGGTTAGTTATTTATTTGTTGTCATGTTTAACTGATTGATGAATTCACATCTTTAAATACATGATAATATACTTGAGTGGTTAATTTATTCAATTGTGCTTCCTTAATATATATATTGCTCGTCTTGCGTGATTTATGGGTGATTTATGAAATTGGTAATTAATATACAAACGAAAAATTGATTGGTCATGTGAAGTAATGAATGGTAGCCTAACTGGATATCTTGGAAGATGGTGGACAGATCGGGTACATAGAGAACCCTATCGTAAATATTACTTCATACCGGACGAGATATCGAAGATTAGTATTTTTGGCGCTCATACCAGATGGAGTATGGAGACGACCCAATTCACCCGTATATCGGACGGAGTATTGAGGGATGATATTTTTGGCGTTCATACCATACGGGGCATGGGGATAACCAGTTAGTTGACAATGTTGAATATTGGCTCACACGTAATGGGACATCCCTATGGGGCCTCAGAGATACCAGTAGACAAATAAAAAAGAAAAGTTATTGTTCTTGCTCACTTGAATATAAGATTGGAATGTTATTTAGGTTATTGTCTCTATAAGTCGATTTTGGAAATCTCACAATGGTAAATATATGTAATAAATGGTTTTCTTTGTGATAAATAAATTTACTTAAATCAAGAGCTCTATTAGTTATTTTTATGATTTTTACCAACTTTCAATTTCTGTATCGGTGAGTAGTGTGATATTCTTACTAGGTTAATATAACTCACCCTTTCATTAACTATTTCAGATCAAGAGGATCAAGACCCAGATCCCGATCAACAAGAGAGTTGTGAATAATTCATCACTCGGATTCTCTTCAAAAGCTAGTGAAAATCATTCTAGAATGCTCAGTATATTGCCTTTTATTTATTTCCTTAATTTTGTTTATTCTTTTAGAAGGGTCATTCTCGTAGCCCTCTTGGGCATTCTAAATTATTGTGTAACGAATGTAAACCCTAAACTCTATTGTTTCGCTTTCACATTTAATTCATGACTTTATTTTTTTTTAAGTTTTGGGCTTCTATAGTTGGTATCAGAGTTGGGTTCCTCAGAACCATTCCTTACACAAAAATCTTAGGAAACACAAAAAAAAAGAATTATCACTCAAACATTCCTTGTGAAATGCAAGTACAAATAGATGAGAAGAGGAAGACCCCCACTAAACCGAGCAGCCCATAAGGGTTCGCTTCGAGAGGATGTTGACTGACTATTTAAAATGCTGGAAAGACTCATCGCTGCCCAGCAAGCCCAGAAGGAAAGGAGGGAGCTACCTGACCGTCCTCCGCTGGCACAGTTTGAGCCATCCCTGCAGTGGGAGGATCTTGCGCCACCCCGGTATGACCCTACTCCTCCACAGTTCCATCTGACACCACCATAGTATGGTCCGGTGCCCCAACTGCATCATCTGGCACCACCATAGTATAGTCCGATGCCCTAATCGCATGACCCGTCACCACCACAGTACAATCTGGTGCCTCCACCGTACCATCCAGTACCACCACAGGGCCATCTAGTCCCTCCCCAACATAATCCAGTCTTTCTTCCACGGGATTCAATTCCACCCAAGATGGACCTAGGCTACATTGAGAGGTATAAAAGACTAAATCCATCTACTTTTACAGGGGCATCCTCCTTTGAAGAGGCTGAGTACTGGTTAGCTGAGACAGAGAAGACTTTCACGACTCTTAGAATGGTTCCTGAACAGAGAGTTATACTCGCTACCTACATGCTGGTGGAAGAGGCAGGTCGCTGGTGGCAACTCAAATAGGCCACCCTACCTGTTCCAGTCACTTGGAAACAGTACCTCCCAGAGCATCTTCGACATCTGAAGGAAATAGAGTTTGCACACCTAGTCCATGGTGATATGACTGTATCAGAATATGGCCGAAAGTTCTTAGAGTTGGACTGGTATTCCCCTGAGAGTATGATGGATTAAGGCAGAAAGGCAAGAAAGTTCAAGTGGGGCCTCCATCCTATGATTAGACAACAGTTGTATGTGTTCCAGCTTAGTACTTACTCAGCCATTCTGGCTAAGGCACAACTAGTGAAGAAGAACCTTCGCATCTTTCCTCTAGCAGTAGGGAACCTCAGACCATCGGTTTCAAATCGCAGACCAGCACCCACTGCACTTGTTCAGCAAACTAAGAGACCTAGGCCAGTGACTCAAGCTCCTCAGATTTCGATAATAGGATGCGATAGAACTTGATAGCACTGTGGAAAGGATCATGGGGACTGACCCTACTATCGCCTCAACAATACTTGTCGTATATGTGGGAGTGCTTAGTATTACGCGAAAAAATGTTTGAGGAATCAAAACCAGACCAGACCTCCCATCTAGGGTAGATTTTACAACCTCACTTAGTAGGATGCAGAAGCCAACCCAGATGTGATACAGGGTACGTACACTATCTGTAATCATTTTGCACATGTTTTGATGTATAATGGTGGTTTACATTCATTTGTCCCACATGCTTTTACACTAAACTTGAATGTATTACTTAAAAGACTTGATTCTGTATTGTTTGTATCTACTCTTGGGAGTAGGACACTACTATGAGAGATTATATATAGAGTCTGTATCATAGATATAACAGATAAAAAATTGAATGTGGACCTAATAGAGATTGATACGAAGGACTTTGATGTAATCGTATGAATGAACTAGCTAGCAGCGTATCACGCCACCGTAGATTATATTCATAAGAAACTTGTGTTCAACCCTTTTAATGAAGAGTCATTTACAAATTAATAAAATTCTTTAAACATTATTCCTTCATGGCAATTTTCCTGTTACCAGGTGCTTTAACTCGGTTGTTTTCTCTAACTAGGCAAACCTAATAAGGAAATTTGCATTTGAGAGATTCTAGTAGTCCGAGACTTCTCAGATGTGTTTTCATATCAACTACACGGACAGCAAGTGGACAGAGAAGTTGAATTCACCATAGATCTTCAGCCGGGCACCCAGCTTATCTCAGTTACCCCTTACCGCAAGAGTCGTGTCGAGATGGGAAAACTAAGAAAACAGATTAATGAGTTGTAGGATAGTCGGTTCATCCGATATAGTGTATCCCTTTAGGGTGCTAGAGTCACATTCTCAAGGAAGAAAATTGGATGTTAAGGTTATGTATTGACTACAAGGGACTGAATAGGGTCGCGATCAAAAACAAGTTCCCCCTCCCCAGGATCAATGACTTTTTTGATCAGTTGCAGAGTGTCCAAGTCTTCTCCAGAATTGACATGCGTTCAGGTTACCATCAGGTAAAGATCAAGACAGAAGACATTCCCAAAACAGCTTTCTGAACCAGGTACGGACACTATGAGTTCCTGGTCATGCTATTCGGACTAACCAACGCACTAACCATTTTATGGATTTGATGAACAGGGTTTTCAGATAATTTTTGGATTAGTTTGTCATTATATTTATTGATGATATCTTGATCCATTCAAAAAGCAGAGAAGAACACGTTTACAATCTGACTCAGGTTTTACAGTTTCTTAGAGAAAAGAAGTTGTATGCAAAGTTGAGTAAGTATGGGTTCTGTCTCGAGCAGACTACCTTCCTAAGGTACATCTTATCAAGGAATGGAGTATCAGTGAATCCTGAAAAAATTAAGGTAATTGAAGCAAAAAAAATAGCGGATGAGTTAAAAACTGTGGGCAAAGCTCGGTGGCGCCGCTGCGGCAAAACTCGAAACTGCCTCCGATGAGACCCTTTCAAATTTCTGTTTCGTGCGATTTTTCTACCATTGTGTTCACCGTTCTATTTTCTAGAGGTTGACCAAATAAAAATGCCCAGCCACAAAGGTGAGCCGGTAGAGCCGCTGCAACGGAAAATTCCGCCGTCGGTAGGTTTTTATTTTTTGACTTTTTTCGGCTAACCGATGCGCCCTAACGTCTTTTGTCGCAGGGATGTGTATAAAACCAGTCAAAACTGACCAAAATTGGCCATAAACGGCCAGGCTGAGGGAAGCCACCTCGGGGGCGGCGGTACCGCCGTGCCAGAATTCTAAAATTGGCCGAAAAATATTTTTAACACCGATGATGGGTTTTTAAGATATTTTTAGGTATGTGAAGTGTGTTTTAATCTCTGCAAGAAAATTCAGAACCGCCAGTAGGCGCAGTAGAAAGTTCAGTATTTCAGACATCGATTCGGATAAAAATTGCTCACCTTATTCCCTGTTATGGAATTGAAGCTTAATAATCGGTAATATGGTATTTTGTGTAATTTAGAAAACTTTGAGAATAATTATAAATTATCAATGGAGCCGAAAACTGGTTAGCCATTTATTTGTTGTCTTATTTAACTGATTGTTGAATTCACAACTTTAAATACATGATGATATACTTGAATGGTTAGTTGATTTAATTGTGTTTCCTTAATATATATATATATATATTTTGATTGCCTTGCATGATTTACGGTTGATTTGTGAAATTTGTAATTAATATACAAATGAAAAATTGATTGGTCATGTGAATTAATGAATGGTAGCCTTACTAGATAGCCTGAGAGATGGTGGACGGACCGGGTACATAGAGAACCCTACCGTAAATGTTGCCTCATACCGGACGGAGTATCGAGGATTGGTATTTTTGGTGCTCATATCGGACGGGATATGGAGACAGCCCAATTCAACCTCATACCGGACGAGGTATGAGGATGGCCGGTTAGTTGACAATGTTGAATATTGGTTCACGCATAGTGGGACATCCTTATGGGTCACCAGGGATATCAGTAGACAAATAAAAAGGGAAAATTATTGTTTTTACTCACTTGAATATGAGATTGTAATGTTATTTGGGTTATTATCTCTATAGGTCAATTTTAAAAATATCGCAACGGTAAATATATGTAATAAATGATTTTCTTTATAATAAATAAAATTACTTAAATTAAGAGCTCCATTGGCTGTTTTTATGATTTTTATCAACCCTCAGTTTCTGTATCGGTGACTAGTATGATATTCTTACTGGGCCAAAGTAGCTCACCATGTCATTAACTATTTCAGATCAAGAGGAGTTAGACCTCGATTATGATCAACAAGAGAGTTGTGGATAGTTCACCGCCCGAATTTTCTTCAAAAGATAGTGAAGGTCATCCTAGAATGCTCAGCATATTGACTTTTATTTATTTCATTAATTTTGTTTGTTCTTTAAGAAGGGTCATTTCCATAACTTTATTGGGCATTCTAAATTATTGTGTAAAGAATGTAAACCCTAAACTCTATTGTTTCGCTTCCGCATTTAATTCATGACTTTATTTTCTTTTAAATTCTGGGCCTTTACAACGTATCCAAAAATACCCCAAAAGACCAAAATAGGTGTTTTAAAATTGTTTTAGCCAATTTTAGGATTCTGACACGACATCACCACCACCTATGGCGGCGGTTCCCCTCTGCCTGGCCATTTTCGGCTGGTTTGGTCAGTTTTGCATGTAAACCGGTGAAAAAACAAGTTAAGGGGCCTTTGTTGGCCAGAAAAGGAAAAAATCAGAACCCTACTGATGGGAGGGTCTCCGGGTGCGGCAGCTCTGTCATTTCTCCTTTGCAACCGAGGTTCCTTGTTGGTTAACTTGCACCAGAAAAGGACAAAAAACACAACAGTTAAAAAATCATGCAAAATGAAAAACGGGAAGGGGGTCATTAGAGATAGTTTTGGCTTTTTGTCATGGCTACTTTACCAAGCTTCACTCGTATTTTTTGATTCACTCATCAACCTTTTGGATCCGATATGGGCGTAGGGAGATTCGGGATTAAATTTCGAGCAGGATGGGAATAAAATACTTCTTTCAGCATCGGTGGTGACTCTATTGCAATAGCGACGGTGGCTGGTCTCCTTCTCCGGCATCAAGTTCCTTCCCCAACCGCCCTTCTTCTTCTTTTCCAGTCACTCCTATGTCGGTTAGGGTTTCGGTTCCCTGTGAAGATGAGTTTAAATACTCCTCTCCATTTGATCAAGGCCACCCATTCGAGTTGATGTGGAGCGAGAGAAATTGTCCGATGATTGCTTGTTTAGGCCGACCGCATGTGCAAATCAAGGTCGTCCATCACGATCAATCTCATCCTTCGATCACATCTGAAGGAGAAATAGATCCAAACCGTTCATGTGCGCAAGATGCGATATTGACCGTCAGATCACCTAGACAACCGGGTCGCCTGTGTGGCCTCCTGCGTGGAGCTGATGTCAGCGTGTCTACCACGCGAGGTGTGCTAATTCACCATGGCTGTTGAATAGCCATCCCACGTGTCCATATTTTATCTTTTTCTAATTTTCCCCTATTTTTAAATTTTATTTCAAAAACACTCTCCCTTATTCACAGTTTCTCCCATTTTTTCAGAATTATTTTCAATTTCATCTCTAATTCTATTTTTCTTAAAAATTCCACAAAATTAAATTATTTATATATATATTATTATTAATTAAAAAATTATTTTAGACCAAATTTTTAGGTTCGGGTGTTACAACTTTGTCCTCTTTAAGAAGAAATTTGGTTTTTCAAATTTATCGTCATCGCACTAGCCAAACAGTTGGGGGTACTGGACTCTAAAGTCTGATTCTAACTCCCAAGTGGCCTCTTCCCTTACGTGATTCTGCCGTAAGACATTGACAAAGGAAATCTTTCTGTTGCGAAGTACTCTACTCTTCCGGTTCAAAATGCCTATCGGTACCTTCTCATAGGATATATAATCCTAAAGTGAAAGTGGTTCGTGAGACAAGATATGTGAGGGGTCTAGGTTGTACTTGCATAATATAAACACATAAAATACGTTATGGACTATGGATAGCTTTAGAGGTAGTGCTAGTCTGTAGGCGGATGTACCAATCCTGTTCAAGATCTCAAACGGTCCAATGAACTGGAGATTTAATTTTCTTCTCTCACTAAACCTGCTGATACCCTTAAAGGGGTTGACCTTAAGAAACAGCCGATCACCATTCTCAAATTCCAAATCTCTCTTCCAAGTGTCCGCATAACTCTTCTACCTACTTTGAGCTATCTAGATGTTCTTCCTGATTTTAACTGTTTTCGCTGTGGTCTCTTCTACAAGATGTGGACCAAATAATTTTCTATCACCCACCTCTTCCCAACAGATCGGTGACTTAGAGGGTCGGTCATAGAATGTCTCATACGGGGTCATGCCGATACTTGTTTGATAACTGTTATTATAGGCAAACTCTATTAGGGGCAGGTAATCATCCCAATGTCACCCGAAGTCCAAAACATAAGCTCTGAGCATATTCTTCATGTGAATTGTTCGTTCTGACTGTCCATCAGTTTGAGGGTAGAATACTGTGCTGAACGACAGTTTTGTTTCCATTGCTTGCTGATAATTGGACTAAAACTGATAGGTGAACTTGGGGTCTCTGTCGAATACCACTATCACCGAAACTCTATATAACCTGATTATCTTTCGGATATGAATTTTTACTAGCTTGTCTAAGGGGCCATTCATTTTGATAGCCAAGAAATGAGAGGACTTGGTGCGCCGACTAACAATTACTTAGATAACATCATGTTCCGAGCATGCTTTGGGCAACCCTGTTACAAAATCTATGGTGATATGTTTCAATTTCGACTCTGAGATCGGTAATAGTTGAAGTAGCACACTTAGGTGTTTATGCTCTGCCTTAACCTATTGACATACAAGGCACTTGGAGATAAAATCAACGATTTCTCTTTTCAGCCCGTTCCACCAAAATCGGGGTCACATACATTGATACATATAACTGCTTTCGGGATGCCTGATGAACTTTGAGCTATAAGCCTCTATCGTGATGTCATTATTTAGTTCACTATCATCTAGGACACACTCCCTATCTTGGAACCTGAGCAACCCATTAGCAGAGACTCAGAATTCTGAATTTACTCCCTATTCTGTATCATTTCTAAGAGTTGCAAGGGTGGAATCGGTCAATTGGACTTCCTTTATTTTTTGAATCAGTTCGGGTTGGACAGTTAGATAGGTCAGGCATGTAACCCTTTTCAAGTCCTGAATCCATATATGTTGTGCAACCCCTATCACTCTGCATTTAGAAACTATTAAGTGAGCCAACATACCTGCACTTTTTCTACTGAACGCGTCAGTTGCCACATTCCACTTGACCGGGTGATATAAAATCTTATAATCGTAGTCCTTGAGGAATTCTATCAAATGTTTCTAATGCATGTTAAGATCCTTCTGAGTTAATATATGTTTTAAACTCTTATGATCTATATAAATATCCAAAGTCTCCCCATACAATTAGTGGCACCAGGTCTTCAAGGCGTGGATAATGATGGTAAGTTATAAGTTGTGGGTGGGGTAAGTCTTTTCATGACTTTTCAACTACCTAGATCCATAGGCTATAACCTTTTCATGTTTCATAAGAACACAACTTAACCCCAGGTATGAGGCATTACTATACATTATGTATCCACTTGTTCCATTCGGTAAAGCCAAAACGGGTGCGGTAGTCAACCGCTTCTTGAGTTTTGTAAATCTCCTTTCACGATCCTTGTTCCACTCAAACTTGATGTTCTTCTTTGTAAATCGGGTCAAGGGAGTGGCTAGGTGAGAAAATTCTTCCACAAACATGTGGTAATATCCTGTCATTCCCAAAAAACTACAAATCTCCTCAACTGATGTCAATTTTTTCCAATCGAGTACTACCTCAACCTTATCAAGATTCACTGACACCTCATCCTTTGATATTATGTGCTATATAAAGGTAGTATGCTCAAGTCAGAACTTACACTTGCTTAATTTTGCATACAACTTCTTTTTTTCTGAGAGCCTGTGAAACTTGAGTTAGGTTGTGAACGTGTTCCTCTTTTCTTTTTGAATAGACCAGTATATCATCAATAAACACAATGACGAACTAATCCAAAAATTACCTAAAAACCTTATTCATCAAGTCAATCAAAATGGCTATCACATTGGTTAGCCCTAATAACATGATTAGGAACTCATAGTATCCGTACCTAGTTCTAAAAGCTGTATTGGGAATGTCTTCTGTCCTAATCTTTACTTGATGGTAACTCGAACGTAAGTCTGTCTTGAAGAAAACTTGAACACCCTGTAATTGATCGAAAATATCATCAATCCTGGGAGGCGCGTACTTGTTCTTAATTGTGACTTTGTTCAATATTCTGTAGTTAATACACAACCTCAGGGACACATTCTCTTTCCTTGAAAAGGTGACTCCAGCACCCTAAGAAGATACAGTGTTGGATAAATCCACTATCCTGCAATTCTTCAATATGTTTTCTCAGTTTCTTTATCTCCACACGACTCGTATGATAAGGCGAAACCGAAATGGATTGGCTGCCAGGCTGAAGATCTATGGTAAACTTAACTTTTTTTCCATCGGCAATCCGGGTAGTTCATCAGAAAATACATATGGAATTCTCGGACCATATGGATCTCTTGGATGTAAATTTTTTTCTTAGGCTTGCCCTATATCACGTCTGAGTTGGCTTCAGCATCTTGCTTGATAAGGGTGTAAGGTCTGCCTTGGATGGGAGGTCTGGCCTGATTTTGATTTCACAGGCACTCTCTCGCGTAGTGCTGGAAACTTCCACATATGCAGCAGGTATTTTTGAGGCGATAACAAAGTTGATCCCCATGATTCTTGCCACAATGCTAGCAAACCCTACCGCGCCCTGTTGATAAAGCTTGAGTAGGAGCTTGAGTCATAGGCCTTGATATCTTATTCTGTTGAGTCAATGCAGAAGGTGCTGGCATGCGGTATAAAACCAGGGGTCTAAAATTTTCCACTGTTGGAGGAAAAATGCGAAGATTCCTCTCTATTAACTATGTCTTGGTTAGAACTATTGAGTAGGTGCTGAGCTCGAATACGTACAGCTATTGCCTAATCTCAGGATAAAGGCCCCACTCAAACTTTCTTGCCTTTTTGCCTTCATCCATCATACTTTCAATAGAATACCGACCCAACTCTAGAAATTTTTAGGCATATTCAGACACTGTCATCTTACCCTGGATCAAGTGTGCAAACTCTATTTTCTTCAAATGCCAAAGATGCTCTGGGAGGTACTCTGCATTGAAGGCTACTAAGAACTATTCCCAAGTGACTGGAATGGGCACGGTGGCTTGCTTTAGCTGCCACCAACGACCTGTATCACCCACGAGCATGTAGGTGGCAAGTATAACCTTCTGTTCAGGAATCACTCCAAGAGTTATGAAGACCTTCTCTGTCTCTGCTAACTAATACTCGACCTCTTCAAATGAGGATGCTCCTGCAAAAATAGATGAGTCTAGTCTCTTGTATCTCTCAACGTAGCCTGGGTCCATCATGGGTGGAATTGAGTCCTGTGGAAGAGGGATTAAATTATACTGGGGAGGGACTAGGTGGCCCTGTGGCAGCACCTGGTTATATAGTAGGGGCACCGAATTGTACTGTGGCAATGCTAGATGATATGATGGAGGAGCAGAACAGTATCGGGGTGGCACTAAATCTCGTTGTAGGGGTGGCTTATACTGTGGCAGTGGGAGAGGGTTAGATAGCTCATTCCTCTCTTTTCGGTCCTGTTGGGCAGAGATAAATCTCTCTAGCATCTCAAAAAGTCGATCGACGTCCTCTCGAAGCAACCCATCTCAGGCTGCTCAGTTTAGTAAGAATCTTCCTCTCTTCATATCCTTATACCTGCATTTCACAGGAGATGGTTGAGTGTTGAGTTGTATTTTAGTATTTTAAATCTTTGTGTAAGGAATAGTTATGAGGAACGCGATTATGATACCAAATGGAAAGACCCAAAACCTTAAAGAAAAGAATATATATTATAATGGTGGAAGCAAATAATAATTAGAATTTTACATTCCTTATATAGTAAATTAGGATGCCCAATAGAGCTATAGGAACATTTTACAGCAGTTTATGGTAATAGAATAAATGGTTAAAAGCAAAGAAATAAAAATCTTATAGGGTTAACCTCCATTGGCAACTTTGATAGAGTCTGGGAGGTCACCTTTACTCGTAATTCTCTTGCTGTTCAGGATTCGAATCTTGGTCTTCTTGATGTGAAATGGTTAAATAAGGGGATAATGTATACTAGCGCAGTAGGAATATCACACTAATTACTGATAAGAAAAATCAAAAGTTGGTAAATATTATAAAACAGCTAATGGAGCCATTAGTTTAGATAAATTCATTTAATATAAAACCATTTATTTTATACTTACTGCTTTAAGCTTCTAAAATCGATTTATAAAGACAATAACTAGAATAACATTGATTTCATATCCAAATGAACAAGGATAGTAAGTTACCTTTTTACTTATTTACTAGTATCTCTGGAGGTTCATAGGAGTTCCCCCTAAATGTGGGCCCAATATTCAAGTTATCAATTACATACCAGCATGAAAATATCCAAGTTACCCCATTCCCCAGGGTATCCGATAAACCTTTCATACATATCTTCCACATCATTTACCAATCAACAATTACATACCAACATCTCAAATTTATAAATCAATAGTAAGCCATGCAAATAGACAATATGTGAATAAAAAAACATAATTAGATCATTTATTACAAATAAATCAACAAATGAAGGCAACACAATTAGGTAAACTAAATAACCGAGAAAGAAATTATAACTAGTAAATTAAAACACACAATATAATAGTAAGCATTTTAGGCAATATAGAAAAAAATAAATCATAAACTAGGACAAATATACACTGACCGATTTTTGGCTCCATTAATGACCTATAATTAATTTTAAGATTTTTTTAGTTTTCACAAAACACAGTGTCATTAATTTTTTTAACTTCGATTTACCATAATAGGGAAAAAGGTGAGGGATTTTTACCTCAGATCGGTGTCTGAAACACTGTACCTTTTATTGCGCCTCCTGGCGGTCCCCAGGTTTCTTGAGTTTTTTCTGCAGAAATTAAAAATACCCGTCACGTATATAAAAATATCCCAAAAGGCGAAGATAGGCGTTTTAAAAGTTTTTCGGCCAATTTTAAAAGTTTTTTGCATAGCAGCGTCGCCATGCTCCAGTGCTAGCTCCATGGCCTACAGTGGCAGTTCTCCTCGATCTGGCCATTTTTGACCAATTTAGCCCAGTTTTTGACTGATTTTGTATGTAAACTTACAAAAAATAAAGTTAGGTGGTCTCTATTGGCCAAAAGAGGCAAAAATCTGAAACCTACCAGTGGGAGGTTATACGGGTGCGGTGGCTTCGCCGTTTCTCCTTCGCGGTCGAGGTTTCTCTTTAGTTAACTTGCACCAAAAAAGAACGGAGAACACAACGATAAAAAAATCATGTGAAATGAGAAATGGGAAGGGGGTCATTAGAGAGGGTTTTGGGTTTCGGCAGCAGCAGCTTGGCCAAGCTTTGCTCGTATTTTCTGGCTCACCTGTCGGCTTTTTGGCTCCGATATGGGCATAGGGAGATTCGAGATTAAATTCCAGGCAGGAAGGAGAAAAATATACTTGTTTCAGCATCAGCGGTGGCTTGGGTGGGGTGGCGACTGTGGCCGATCTCCTTCTTCGGCATTTGGTTCCTTCCTCGACCGCCCTTCTTCTTCTTCTTTGGCCACTCCTCTGTCAGCTAGGGTTTTGGTTCCCTGCAAAGAGGAGTTTAAATACTAATATCCATTTGATCCAGGCCGCCCGTTAGAGCCAACGTGGAGCGAGGAGAACCATTCAATTATTGCTTGTTTAGGCCGAATGCGTGTGCGAATTAGGACCGTCCATCACGGTCAATCTCATTCGTCAAATCGCGTCTGAAGGGGAAATACATCCAGGCTGTTCAAGCGCACGGGATGCGATCTTGACCATCAGATCACACAAGCACACAGATTGCCTTTGTGGAGCCGATGTCATTATGTCTGCCACGCGGCATGTCCTAATTCATCGTGTATGCTGACGTGGTCGTCCTACGTGATTATATTTTCTCTTTTTGCGATTTTACTCCCTGTTTTCAAATTTTCTTTCAAAAACACCATCCTTTATTCACAGTTTCGCCTCCTTTTCCATAATTGTTTTAAATTTCGTTTCTAATACTATTTTTCTAAAAAATTTCACAAAATTAAATTAAAATAAGATTAAATTATTTATGAATATTATTATTAATTGAAAAATTATCATGGGCCAAGTTTCCAGGCGCAAGTATTACAAGAAGTGGCTACAAAATATAAAGTCAAAATAGAAAAGATGGTCACTTCTTTCACTATGCTATTGGACTCATCAAAGTGCGGGAACGATCATGCACTCAAGTTTTGTGGATCCACGAGGTCCTCATAAACTTCAATAGATAAGTCAGCAGGTGATTCCTCATTTTTTTCCTCATCTAGGGGGCATGAAAAGAGTGAGTTCCATATACTCAGTAAGAAAAACAGTATTTAAATAATATCGTAAGGTTTTAAAAGTGAATTATTCTAACATAAATACTTACCATTTAGCTACTTTGTAGAGCTATCTTATATTATGAAAATAATTTATTTATTAGAGAAAACATTACGTTAATAGAAGGAAAACAAACACACATCATACCAGATAATAAAGAAAATCAAATAAATTATGAAATACTCAGATTTTCATGTCATATTTCGCGAAGTCGTTACAACTTCCATCTCTTATGGTAGATACAAATTTTTAACTATCCATGTAGAATGACCAAATCAGATACAGATAACATAATTTGCTGAAGCACATTTTTGACTTGCCAAACCATGATACGATCTATGACTACGGTCATACCGACCACAGTGCTCTTATAAGATACTCTATAGTTATGATAATACTTAGTCAAAGGTGACCTTTAACAGATATTTGCATCACCACTCTCGTCAGAGGGTTCGCCGTCATCTATAGAGAGTGGTCTTGTTACGTCTTTCCAGACTAGATGGAGGAACACTTAATGCATTATGTATGTCAATACAAACACATACTTCGGACCATTCATGCTTTATTCCGCATTTCTTTTTCTTTTTTCTTTTGTTTCTTTTATTTCTTTTATTTTCTAAGTAACAATACTAACTTTATATTATTTTTATTACATACAGATCATCAAGTGTTTATAAATCACATAACATGCTTGAAATCAAGAACATTTTAGCTTATTAGACCTATAAACATAAAAACATGCAAAACAAGCAAAATCACAATTATTATATTTAATAATTTTTTTTAATATAAAAATACCCCTTAAGATATTTAAAGAAATACTAGATTCCTTACCGAAATCTTGATAATTTCTTCTATATCATTCTTTTTTTTTCTCGCATTCTTTTTCTAGATCATTCTTTCTTTCTCTCTCTCTAATTCTTGAAAAATAGAAGAATCGAAGTGTGGGGAAGAATAGGAGAGGAAGTCGTTCTATTCTTCATTTGAAGTCGTTCTGACTTCCATCTACTGAGGGCAATACGGATTTTCGACTACCAATGTGGAATAACCATTTCAATTCCTGTTATAACAGCAATTTGTGGCTTGTTAAACCAACAATATATCTACGGCTTGTCAACCATAACATGATCTATGACCACGGTTGTCCCAACCATAGTGGTCTTATATATAAACTATAGTTATTATCGTACTTTACCAAAGATGACCTCTACAATCATATCACATCACCACTCTCGTCAGATAATATGACGTTATCCACAGGGAACAGTCATCTCACATCTTTTCAAACTAAATGGGCGAGAAACAAAAATCTCTCAAAGATAAAAAACCTAACGAAATATTTTATGAATCATGCATGCCGATACTAATACATATTTTTCATGCTTATATTCATTTCTTGTTTTATTACTTCACTACATACAACGTATCATGCATCAACGTTTATCTCAAGCATTTAATCGTTTTAATTAAACATGTAAATAATCGATTTACATACAATCATAAAAACATGCATTAACACGAAATTCATTTTATTTGAGCATATACGATTAAGCATGCAACCTTTTAATTTAAAATTTCATTAATTTAATTTAGAAATACTCATTAAGATGTTTAAAAGTAATACTAAATTCATTACCGAAACCTTGATATTTCCTACGCCTTTTCTTTTTTCTTTCCTCTCATTCTCTCTTTAAATCACTCACTCTCTCTAAAACCCTTTAGTAGATGGAAGAATGAAGTGGAAGTTGTGAGAAAATGGTAAAATCAGGGTCCCTATTTATAGAAAATAGGGATTGTTAGATTTGTGTTAAGTGACAAAATCTGGTGAAGAGAGAGAAAGTCAATGTGAAATGATGAGATATGACGACCGGCGGATGTGACTAATAGATGAACCACGTGATGTGACGGCGGCATGAAAATGGTAAAATTAGGGTCCCTATTTATAAAAAATAGGGATTGTTAGATTTGTTTCAAGTGACAAAATCTGGTGAAGAGAGAGAAAGTCAATGAGAAATGATGAGATATGACGGCCAGCGGATGTGACTAATAGATGAACCACGTGACGTGACGGCGCCTGCTGGTACTGTGGCTGTGGTACCGGGTCGTAACGCGGCTGTGGTGCCGGTTGGTACTGTGGAGGAACAGGCTCCTGCCGGGGTGGTACGGGATCAGCCTGCTGTGGCGGGGGCTCAACCTGCGCTAGCAGAGGAGGTCCCGGTAACTCCCTTCTCTCCTCTTGCCTTCGCTGGGCAGCTACGAGAGCCTCCACCATCTCATACAGTCTGTCATGATCCTCCCGAAGCGAATTATCCTGAGCCGCTCGGTTTAGTGGGGGCCTTCCTCTCCTCATTCCCGTGTACCTGCATTCACAAGGAATGATTGAGTAACGATATATCTGTGAGTATTTATCTAAGGCACTATCGTGTAAGGGATGGGTCCGAGGAAATGCGGCTCTGATACCAACTGTAACAGCCCCGGTAATTCAACATGGAAATTATATTATAAATATTAAATGCGGAAGCGAGATCAAAATTTCGGTTAACATCCCTTACACAGAAACCCAAAAACGTACTTAAAATATAAAAGATTAAACTAACTAAGAGAGAAACTCGAAAATAAAACTATGAGTGTGACTACAGAGTCTCTAGGCATCCCCTTCGTCGTCCTCCTGCGGAACGGGCTCGGGAACCATGTCTTCCTGATCTGAAATGGTTAATTAAGGAGTGAGCTACACTAGCCCAGTAAGAACACCACGATATCTCACCGTCACGGAGGTAAAGGTGGGTAGAAAAACACAAAAGACCAATGGAGCATGATTTACAACAAATCCTTTTATTCATGATAAAACCTTTACCATCCACTTACCTCGGTGGAATTCATGAAACAATATAAGAAAACAATAACATTATCACAATCATGGAATAATATAAGCTGTAAAACATAGCACTTATCACGCCTTTTGTAATTCAATCATTATACCACATATCCTTTTCTCATTTACCAGCCTACTAGTATCCATGGGGGTCCATAGGGGTCCCACTACCCGTTAACCTTTAACATTCATAATCAGTTTCCAGGGCCGTCCCCATATCCCGTCCGGTATGGGCGCCAAAACCATAAACCTCAATACCCCGTCCGGTATGAGGGTGAAACGGGCCGTCCCCATACCCCGTCCGGTATGGGCGCCAAAACCATAAACCTCAATACCCCGTCCGGTATGAGGGTGAAACGGGCCGTCCCCATACCCCGTCCGGTATGGGCGCCAAAACACATAAGATCTCCATACCCCGTCCGGCATGTGAGACCACAATCCCGGTAGGGTTCCCTACGGACCCGGTCCGTCCACCATCTCCCAAGATATCTAGTCAGGCTGACCCCATCATACAATTATCAGTCTACACAATCTTTCATTTTCCTCTTCCTCAGTAAACATTATCAATTCACATTTTAAACAAGCAAATCGTAATTCATGCCAAACAGACAACATACAGTATCAATTTTTTCAGTCATTCAACCCATAATTAATAAAAATGTAGTATATGCACACAAATCTGTAAAATGAACACATCAAACCTCATTTTGCATTTAAAGCTGTAAACAGGCCAAATAACAGTAAATCACCAATCACACTAGACTCGGACTCCATTAGCAACCTTAAGCAATTTCACACATTCGTTAATTCAAGAAATACCATTTTATCATTTTGAACTTTAATACCGTGATAGGAAATAGGGTGAGGGGTCCTTACTCGTTTTCGGGGTCCGAACACGGCTTTGCAGTGCGCTTGCAGACTATCCCTAATTTTCCCCTGAATTTTCCTCGGGGAACTGAAACGCACTACTGGTACCTGCACGTGTTCTAAAAAAAATCCCAAATTAGGCCCAGGGCCCCTTTCGGCCCAAATCGCAACTCCGGCACGGCGGCTCCGCCGTGCTCCGGCGACAGCGCCGCCGCTGGCGGCGGCTAGTCGCCTCGGGTTGGCTGTTTTCGGCCGTTTTCGGTCGAATTCGGCCACACTCGCATCGGTCCCTGTGAGAAAACAACCCTAGGGCCCTCGGGGGGCCAAAAAATCACAGAAAAACGGAGCTTACCGGCGGCGGCGCTCTCGGGTGCGGCGGCTCTCCGGCGAGGTTCGTGTTTTGGTGATTCGGCTCTGGTCAACCTGTAGAGAAAAGAATGGTGATCACGGTGATATAAAAATTGTATCAAATGGAGGTCGGGAAGGGCCTCGTCGGAGGCAAAAACTGAGAGGGGGCGCGGCGGCGCCGCTGGTCTTCGGCCGCGTATTCCGGCCGTTTGGCTGGGATTTTGGCTTCGATTTGGCCATAGGAGGAATCAGCGTGGAAAAACAAGTCGGGGGTATGAAATTTACCTCGATCGGCGGTCGGAAATTTCCCCGGTGCGGCGGCGGGTGGCGGCGGTCGGCCTCTGGTTCGTCTTCTCCGGCGAGCGGCAGGCGGCTAGGGTTTGTGGTCTGGTGTGGGGGTTCTATTTATAACCCCTTGCCCTTTGATCTCAGCCGTCCATTTTGTTTTAATCTGGGCCGTCCGATCGCGCGATTGATCTGGGCCGTCCGATCGCGCCCACGCGGATCGCCAACGTGGCCCGTTCAGGAGCGACGTGGTCTTGCCACGTGGCAGGCCCCGGTTGGCCGGGACTGCTGACCGGCCTGCTGACGTGGCTGCCGACGTGGCTTTTTTTTTTTTTTCCCTCGGTCCGGGCGCTACAACTCTCCCCCCCATAAAGAAATTTGGTCCCCAAATTTGCCTCATTACTCTTGATCAAACAGATGGGGATATTGGGCCCTAAATTCTGATTCCAGTTCCCAAGTCGCCTCCCTGGGCGTGTGGTTCTGCCACATGACTTTCACAAATGATATTTCCCGGTTGCGGAGTATTCTGCTTTCTCGGTCTGTGATACTGACCGGTACTTCTTCATAAGACAAGTCCTCTCGAAGTGGAAGCGGTTCGTGAGCCAAGACATGAGAAAGGTCTGGATTGTACTTACGTAGCATAGATACATGAAACACATTATGAACCCGGGAGAACTCAGGAGGCAGTGCAAGTCTGTAGGCAGTGGTACCAATCTTGTCTAAGATTTCAAAGGGTCCAATATATCTGGGGTTTAATTTTCCCCTCCTGCCGAACCTGCTAATTCCCTTGAAGGGGGTGACTTTAAGGAACACCCGGTCGCCTTTCTCAAAGGCCAGGTCCCTTCTCCGGGTATCGGCATAACTCTTTTGCCTACTCTGAGCTGTCTGGATGTTCTTCTTGATCTTAACTATCTTGGACGTGGTTTCTTCTACCAAATCCGGGCCAAACAATCTTCTATCGCCCACTTCCTCCCAACAGATCGGCGACCTGCACGGACGCCCGTATAGCGCCTCGTATGGGGCCATGCCGATGCTTGCTTGGTAGCTATTGTTGTAAGCAAACTCTATCAGGGGTAGGTGGTCGTCTCAATGGCCCCCGGAGTCAAGGACACAGGCTCGGAGCATATCCTCCAGCGTACGAATTGTCCTCTCTGATTGTCCATCGGTTTGGGGGTGGAAGGCAGTACTAAGAGACAGCTTTGTTCCCATAGCTTGCTGGAAACTATTCCAAAACCGAGAAGTGAATCTGGGATCCCTGTCGGATACCACTGTTACTGGAACTCCATGTAGTCTGACTACCTCCCGGATGTACATCTTTGCCAACTTGTCCAAGGGATCAGTCATTTTGATGGCCAGGAAGTGGGAAGACTTAGTGAGTTGGTCAACAATTACCCATATAGCATCATATCCCGATCGTGCCTTGGGTAGTCCCGCTACGAAGTCCATGGTGATATGTTCCCACTTCCACTCTGGAATCGGTAAAGGCTGAAGTAACCCACCCGGGCGTTGATGTTCTGCTTTGACCTGCTGACATACCAAACATTTAGATACAAAGTCGGCTATATCTCTCTTCATCCCATTCCACCAGAACCGAGGTCGCATAGTTTGGTACATTTTCGTACTTCCTGGATGCATGGCGAACCTTGAACTATGGGATTCTGTCATGATGTCTCTTCTTAACTCACTGTCGTCTGGGACACACACTCTGTCCCTGAAACGAATCAATCCGTCGGCAGAGATCTGAAATTCTGAGTTCACTCCCTGTTCTGCATCCTTCTTGTGGGTTACTAGGGCGGGGTCGATTGACTGGGCTCCCTTTATTCTTTGGATTAACTCGGGTTGGACTGCTAGATGGCTCAAACATGTGGCCCTCTTCAGATCTCGCAGTCGAACCTGCTGCGTGGCCCCAATGGACCTGCATTCTGAAACCATCAGATGGGCCAGGGTGCCTGCACTTTTCCTGCTGAGGGCATCGGCTACTACGTTGCCCTTACCTGGATGGTATAGGATGTCACAATCATAGTCCTTGAGGAGTTCCATCCACCTTCTCTGACGCATGTTGAGATCCTTCTGAGTGAAGATGTGCTTCAAACTCTTATGATCGGTGTAGATCTGAAAGGTCTCTCCATACAAATAATGGCGCCAGATTTTCAGGGCGTGTATGATTGCGGCAAGCTCCAAGTCATGGGTAGGATAGTTCTTCTCATGATTCTTTAGTTGTCTAGACCCATATGCTATAACCTTTCCATGCTGCATCAGGACACAACCCAGACCCAGATAGGAGGCATCGCTATAAACTGTATACCCTCCTGATCCACTCGGTAGAGCCAGCACGGGTGCAGTAGTCAGTCGCTTCTTCAATTCTGAAAAACTCCTCTCGCAGTTCTCATTCCATTCAAACCTTGCATTCTTCTTTGTGAGTCGGGTTAGAGGAGCTGCTAGACTAGAGAACCCTTCAACAAATCGGCGGTAATAACCTGCCATCCCTAGGAAACTGCAAATTTCCTTAACTGTTGTCAGCCTTTCCCAACCAAGTACCGCTTTAACCTTTTCGGGGTTCACCGATACCCCTTCCTTCGATATAACATGTCCTAGGAAGGCAGTTTGCTCGAGCCAAAATCCACACTTGCTCAACTTTGCATACAACTTCTTTTCCCTGAGTACCTGTAGGACTTGGGCAAGATGACGAGCATGTTCTTCTCTATTTTTTGAGTAGACTAAGATATCATCGATGAACACGATGACAAATTGATCCAAGAACTCTCTGAAGATTCTGTTCATTAGATCCATAAAGATGGCCGGGGCGTTGGTTAGCCCAAACGGCATAACCAGGAACTCGTAGTGTCCGTACCTGGTTCGGAATGCCGTCTTGGGGATATCCTCCGCTCTTACCTTTACCTGATGGTAACCTGATCGTAGATCTATTTTAGAAAAGATCTGTGCACCCTGCAACTGATCGAAAAGGTCATCAATCCGAGGAAGAGGATATTTGTTCTTGATTGTTACCTTGTTTATCCTTCTGTAATCAATGCACAGTCTCAACGTTCCATCTCCCTTCCTTGCAAAAGTAACCCCGGCACCCCATGGGGAAACACTGTGCCTAATGAAGCCACTGTCTTATAGCTCAGTGATCTGTTTCCTTAGTTCTTCCATCTCGATGCGACTCATTCGGTAAGGAGCTACTGAGATGGGCTGGGTACCTGGCTGTAAGTCTATGGTGAACTCGACCTCCCTGTCCCTTGGTAGACCGGGCAGTTCATCCGGAAATACATCTGGAAAGTCTCGGACTACTGGAATCTCTTGGATACAAACTTCTTTCTTGGGTTTACCTAGTTAGAGAAAATACAAGATTAAGGCACTGGAAATCAAGAAAAACTTGCCATTCGGGAAATCAGTACTGGATAATTTTATTAACTTGTAAAAGGCTCCTCGTTGGGAGGATTAAATACAATCTTTTTATTAAAGCAGTCTATGGTGGCGTGATACGCCGCTAGCCAATCCATTCCTAGGATTACATCAAAATCCCCTGTGTCTAACCCTATAAGGTCTACCCTCAATTTCCTATCTGCTATCTCCACGGCACATGCCCTGTAGACAACCTCTCCTAGCAATGTCTCCCCCCCAGCGGTAGATACAAGCAATAATGAATCAAGTCTATCAGGTGATACACAAATTTTGGAAGCAAGAACATGTGAAATAAAAGAATGTGATGCACCAGTATCAAACAAAATATGAGCAATGTGGCCAGAGATAGTATACATACCATGTACCACGTCCGGGTCTGCGTCGGCATCCTTCTGGGTAAGATTGTAAACTCTGCCCTGGATTGGAGGCCTCCCTTGATTCTGGTTTCTAGGGCACTCCCTCGCATAGTGCTGGGCACTGCCGCATATGCGACAGGTGTTGTTGAGGCGGTAACTGGGTCGGTCCCCATGATCCCTGCCGCAGTACTGGCAGATCTTCCCACGTGCTGCCCCCATAGCCTGAGGAGGGGCCTGAACGGCAGGCCTGGGCCTCTTACTGGGTTGGACAGGCATGGTAGGCGCTGGCCTGCGGAGCGGGGCTGAGGGTCGGGAACTTCCCGCTAACTGAGGGCGGGTGTCGAAGCTCCGTTCTATGATCTGCGCCTTTGCCAGGACTGCCGAATATGTCTCAAGCTCCATCACCAATAAGTGCTGTCTGATCGCCGGGCAGAGGCCCCACTGGAATTTCCTGGCCTTTCGGCCCTCATCCAACAATGTCTCCGGGGCATGTCGGCCCAGCTCCAGGAACTTGTGGGCATACTCCGACACTGTCATATTACCCTGGACCAATTGAGCAAATTCCAATTCCTTTAAATGTTGGATGTGTTTAGGGAGATACTCCGCATGGAATGCCGCTAGGAACTGCTCCCAAGTAACTGGTACAGGCAGGGTGGCACGCTTGAGCTCCCACCAGCGTACCGCTTCCCCTACCAGCATGTAGGAGGCAATGGCAGTCCTCTGCTCAGGAATTACTCCCAAGGTCTCGAAAGCTCTCTCAGTCTCTGCCAGCCAGTATTGGGCTTCTTCGAACGAGGATCCCCCTGAGAAGGTAGAAGGGTTCAGTCTCCTGTACCTCTCTATGAAGCCGGGGTCGATCAAGGAAGGAGCAGGGTCCCGGGGCAGAGGGACTGGGACGGGCTGAGGGTGAACTGGGGGACCCTGTGGTGGAACCTGCTGATGTGGTGGGGGCACTGGAAAGCGCTGTGGCGGCGCCTGCTGGTACTGTGGCTGTGGTACCGGGTCGTAACGCGGCTGTGGTGCCGGTTGGTACTGTGGAGGAACAGGCTCCTGCCGGGGTGGTACGGGATCAGCCTGCTGTGGCGGGGGCTCAACCTGCGCTAGCGGAGGAGGTCCCGGTAACTCCCTTCTCTCCTCTTGCCTTCGCTGGGCAGCTACGAGAGCCTCCACCATCTCATACAGTCTGTCAAGATCCTCCCGAAGCGAATTATCCTGAGCCGCTCGGTTTAGTGGGGGCCTTCCTCTCCTCATTCCCGTGTACCTGCATTCACAAGGAATGATTGAGTAACGATATATCGGTGAGTATTTATCTAAGGCACTATCGTGTAAGGGATGAGTCCGAGGAAATGCGGCTCTGATACCAACTGTAACAGCCCCGGTAATTCAACATGGAAATTATATTATAAATATTAAATGCGAAAGCGAGATCAAAATTTCGGTTAACATCCCTTACACAGAAACCCAAAAACGTACTTAAAATATAAAAGATTAAACTAACTAAGAGAGAAACTCGAAAATAAAACTATGAGTGTGACTACAGAGTCTCTAGGCATCCCCTTCATCGTCCTCCTGCGGAACGGGCTCGGGAACCATGTCTTCCTGATCTGAAATGGTTAATTAAGGAGTGAGCTACACTAGCCCAGTAAGAACATCACGATATCTCACCGTCACGGAGGTAAAGGTGGGTAGAAAAACACAAAAGACCAATGGAGCATGATTTACAACAAATCCTTTTATTCATGATAAAACCTTTACCATCCACTTACCTCGGTGGAATTCATGAAACAATATAAGAAAACAATAACATTATCACAATCATGGAATAATATAAGCTGTAAAACATAGCACTTATCACGCCTTTTGTAATTCAATCATTATACTACATATCCTTTTCTCATTTACCAGCCTACTAGTATCCATGGGGGTCCATAGGGGTCCCGCTACCCGTTAACCTTTAACATTCATAATCAGTTTCCAGGGCCGTCCCCATATCCCGTCCGGTATGGGCGCCAAAACCATAAACCTCAATACCCCGTCCGGTATGAGGGTGAAACTGGCCGTCCCCATACCCCGTCCGGTATGGGCGCCAAAACACATAAGATCTCCATACCCCGTCCGGCATGTGAGACCACAATCTCGGTAGGGTTCCCTACGGACCCGGTCCGTCCACCATCTCCCAGGATATCTAGTCAGGCTGACCCCATCATACAATTATCAGTCTACACAATCTTTCATTTTCCTCTTCCTCAGTAAGCATTATCAATTCACATTTTAAACAAGCAAATCGTAATTCATGCCAAACAGACAACATACAGTATCAATTTTTTCAGTCATTCAACCCATAATTAATAAAAATGTAGTATATGCACACAAATCTGTAAAATGAACACATCAAACCTCATTTTGCATTTAAAGCTGTAAACAGGCCAAATAACAGTAAATCACCAATCACACTAGACTCGGACTCCATTAGCAACCTTAAGCAATTTCACACATTCGTTAATTCAAGAAATACCATTTTATCATTTTGAACTTTAATACCGTGATAGGAAATAGGGTGAGGGGTCCTTACTCGTTTTCGGGGTCTGAACACGGCTTTGCAGTGCGCTTGCAGGCTATCCCTAATTTTCCCCTGAATTTTCCTCGGGGAACTGAAACGCACTACTGGTACCTGCACGTGTTCTAAAAAAAATCCCAAATTAGGCCCAGGGCCCCTTTCGGCCCAGATTGCAACTCCGGCATGGCGGCTCCGCCGTGCTCCGGCGACGGCGCCGCCGCTGGCGGCGGCGAGTCGCCTCGGGTTGGCTGTTTTCGGCCGAATTCGGCCACACTCGCATCGGTCCCTGTGAGAAAACAACCCTAGGGCCCTCGGGGGGCCAAAAAATCACAGAAAAACGGAGCTTACCGGCGGCGGCGCTCTCGGGTGCGGCGGCTCTCTGGCGAGGTTTGTGTTTTGGTGATTCGGCTCCGGTCAACCTGTAGAGAAAAGAATGGTGATCACGGTGATATAAAAATTGCATCAAACGGAGGCCGGGAAGGGCCTCGTCGGAGGCAAAAACCGAGAGGGGGCGCGACGGCGCCGCTGGTCTTCGGCCGTGTATTCCGGCTGTTTGGCCGGGATTTTGGCTTCGATTTGGCCATAGGAGGAATCAGCGTGGAAAAACGAGTCGGGGGTATGAAATTTACCTCGATAGGCGGTCGGAAATTTCCCCGGTGCGGCGGCGGGTGGCGGCGGTCGGCCTCTGGTTCGTCTTCTCCGGCGAGCGGCAGGCGGCTAGGGTTTGTGGTCTGGTGTGGGGGTTCTATTTATAACCCCTTGCCCTTTGATCTCAGCCGTCCATTTTGTTTTAATCTGGGCCGTCCATTTTGTTTTAATCTGGGCCGTCCGTTTTTGATTAAATATGGGCCGTCCGTGCGATTGTATCTGGGCCGTCCGATCGCGCGATTGATCTGGGCCGTCCGATCGCACCCACGCGGATCGCCAACGTGGCCCGTTCAGGAGCGACGTGGTCTTGCCACGTGGCAGGCCCCGGTTGGCCGGGACTGCTGACCGGGCCTGCTGACGTGGCTGCCGACGTGGCTTTTTTTTTTTCCCTCGGTCCGGGCGCTACAGTTTTTCTCCTAAAATATTTTTAATTAAATTTTAAATATAAATTATCCATAAAAATTTAAATAAAATAATTTTAATAATTATTTAGCTAAATATGAAATTGAAATATGCATTTCATCCAAAAATTCAAAATACAAAATTTAAAGAGTATAAATGGTTTAGGGCCCAAATAAATAAGAGTTCACATTACAAGTTTAGCACGAAGGTTTATCGGGGTGTTACACAATGTGGTAGTAGGTAAGTTAAGCCATTAGGTCATGGGAGTAGCCTGCTCATCAACATCCCTAGTAGACAAAATCTAAAAGAGTGAAATACTTTTTGTACATGATGTATAGTGTTCCTCTACCTGAATAACAAATCTCTACTGTCAATTTTTTCTTCATCTCTCCTTTAAAGACACCATTGTATACATCCCCATTAAGCATTTCGCTTACACACACCAATCATTTTTCAACACACAACCAATCGAACTTGTTTTTTCAACATATATATATATATACATATAGGTATAAGAGCAAGGGGAAGAGATGCATGGAATATGCAAACTATTATATTCTATAATGGTATGTGAAAAGGAGAAGATGTTAATGTCTCATATAGAAAAATATCGGAAGTTAAAGTCACGTTTATTCAACAAAATCAATAAGGAAAAATAAAAAAGAATGAAGTGGAGATGCTCTAGATAGATAAAGAGAGGGAAAACAAATTTTGCAAAAAATGAGAAGAGTCATGATGGGTGGCGACAAGAAAATAATATCAAAATTAAATCTTATTGTTAAAAAGATAAATATAAACAACATATGGATGACAAATGAAAAAGTTTTTTTAAATGAAAAAGATATTTGTTTTTGTGCTAGAAAAATAAAAAGATAGTGAGAAATAAGAGAAGGATTATTTCCATTAAGGTGCACATATAAGATGGTATCTAGAAAAAAGAAAACAAAATGAAAGATGGTAAAAAGATCTAACACATGGAGTTTAAAAAAGGGTAAAAAAGTTAGTGATGTGGCATCCACGTGCGTGTCAACATGCATGCCACATCAACAAATTTGAAAATGTATTGACATGGCTTTTCTACATCACATGCTTTGTTAATAAGGCTAGAAACCATTAGAAAAAGTTAACAAAAATGAGAAATTTTGTCACTTTTTTGAAAGTTCTGAAGAAATTTTAAACAAAAAAAAAATAGTTGGAAGAGAATTTCTTATTTTTATATAGTTCAAGGTATTTCGGTACTTTAAGCTTATAACAATAATCTTAATTGATCACACAGTTTATTGATCATTTAACTTATAACAAACTTACAAGATTTCTCTTCCCTTATCATTTTTATACTCATCTTTGTGAAACTTTTTCCTCTAATATGTTATTATTATTTTACAGTTTCTTTTAAAATTTTGAATAAGATAAATTTTCTAAGTCCTTTAAAGCTTCGTGATTGTAATATTATAAATTTTGTACATTTTACGATTTAGTTTAGAATAGTATGCAATATACTTGAGATTAATCTCATCAATTACTTGTGTGGTTGATACCAAAACAAAAACGTATAATAAATCCATTAAATTGACGATATGAATTTCTTAATGTGGAAGTTTACTTATTTGTCGAAGTATATGAGACTCTCTATGGCAACATTGCATGTTTGTCCTTAGACTTAAGTAATTATCTTCACATTTGAGTACTTTACTAAGTTTAATATTTATTAATATGTGAATTTTATTATACTATATAGAGATAGAAATTGAATTAGGCCTAAATCCATCAAACTGTATGAGTACTAATAAAAGGATTCATTATTCATGTAAGGAAACATATGTCCTATGTGATATGAGTGTCTAACCTAAGAAAATCTTTTTCGTGTAAAGTATAATTCTTCATAAAAGTTTGTTTACTTAAATTGATTCGATTAAGCTTTCAATTCATGTTACATGATAATAGATGAAATGTAATTTGATATTCATCCATCATCACTTCTATTGGGAGATAATATAGTGGAAGGACATAAAAATTTGTCTTATGTGCTCCGAGTGCTTAACCTAAGAAATTTTTTTTGTGTAAAATAAAATCACATAGAAATTTTGTTTTTACTTAGATTAATTTGATTAAGTTAACAATTTATATTATATGCTAATAAATGAAATCAGATTTGATATAACATTCATCATCGTTTCTATTAGAAGATAATAGAGTGGAAGGACTTTAAAAAGTTTGTTATGTATGATGTGAGTGCTTAACCTAAGAAAATATTTCCATGTAAAATATAATCACTTAGAAAATTTTGTTTACTTAATTAATTCAATTAAACTAACAATTCATGTTATATGTTAATAGATGAGATAATATAATATATATGATTATAAATATATAGGTTAGGTCCTAGATTTTATTCATACTCAATTGTTGATATGTGATCCAAATCCAAGTACGACTCCACTCTTCGGCTTACATCACTTAGAGATCTATTCAACTTAAATTTGCATTGAAATTTATTTGATTATATAATTACTTATAACATAATTTCAAAGATAAACTTAAGAAAAAAAAAATTACAAATGAGGTTTAAAATATAAATCCATAGAAAATATGTAAAAGCTTTTGAAACTTATACAATATATATATATATATATATTTGCTTTGATATTTCACATACTTAATAAGGGTGGTACAAATTGAGTATGGAATGTGAATAGTGGAGTGTTTTCCCCCTACTCATCCCCATCCAATCAAATAAACTATTTTATATTTATATATTTTTTTAATCCTATTAATTTGTCCTATTTAAAATTAGGCATGCAAATAAACAAGTAACTTGA
The DNA here is from genome assembly GCF_054855325.1 of Carica papaya. Lineage (NCBI taxonomy): Eukaryota > Viridiplantae > Streptophyta > Magnoliopsida > Brassicales > Caricaceae > Carica > Carica papaya. Next base: position 20,810,091 of record NC_142317.1, read on the forward strand.
CTTCAAATTTTAAATTGAGTATATAAATTAATCTTTATTAAAAGCAAAATTTAAGTTTTTAAAAAATAAAAATAAATTATAATTAATGAAACTACAAAATTGTAAGAAAATCAGAGCTGACACATTAAGTTGACTTTTGTGTTTGGCACATGGATATGTATAGTGGGTTGTAATTTGTTTACAAGAAACGAGGTTTACCAAATATGAAGAGAATAAACTAACATGGTTGAGTTTAAAAGTCAATTTAATTTGAAATTCAACTTCAAGTTATTATTATTTAAAATGAATTAACACATTGTTACATCAGTCATGATGTCAACATTAATAATCGAAGGGCTTAAATTAAAAAATAAATAAATAAATGTCAATATATTTGCCCTAACAAAACATATTAACAATATATATATATATATATAGCAAAATCGAAAAAGTTGTAGTCTTGTCTTTAATGTTACCTATTTTTAACAGAATTGATAATTTAGAATGTTGGTGGTGATATGTCGATTTTTTTTTTCTTTTCATATTTTTTAATTTTTTAAAATTATAATAAAACTGTTTATATTTTAATTAAAAATATTTTATTTATATTTAATATATAATTGATGGATCTAGATATATTTATTTTTTGGATATCTCTAATTAAACAACATGATCAGTGTTGAAAAATCTTCGTAATTTTTTAAATTTTTTTAAAAATAAATTTAAAAAATAGTAGAAAAAATAATTTGTCAAACTTAAATGTTCTTAGTGACATTTGATTTTTTTTTTTTTGAAAAATAAAATCTAATTCCCACCCATAAATAATTGAATTTGGTTTCTTCATAAAAGGAAGACTAGCTACATAAAGCACCAAAAAAAAAAAAAAAAACCCTAAAATATATGATTCTTTAAACTGCTTGATTAAGCTTTTGAAGGGTCTTTTTATTCTAAATGAGAAAGCATTTTATGCATATAAAAACTGATTTAAAACCTCTTTGGAGCCGAAAGAAGAAAAGCCAAGCAGGCCATTAACCTTGAAAGATGGGAAGAACATTCCAACATAACAAAAGCTTGCATAGAAGTGAGAGCAGACAACACACTTTTCATAGTTAGACAACCTTTTTTCTCTGGTTTCTTCAACAAAAGTTTTATTCGTTACCAAAGTTTCTATGTGATTAATTGATTAGTAGTAATATAAAAACTATAAATGCAATTTAATTTGTGTATAGGAGAATTACTTTTGTCTTGTTTGATCCAGTGTCCACTTGCTGTATATAGCCAAAAAAAAAAAATTAAATGAGGTAGATGATCAGAACATCTTTTTTTCCTGGTCAACATCATCACCCAGTTGACTGCACCATTAATCATCTCTGGGATCAGCTCTCACACAAATTATTGCTCAATCAATCACACCTCTCTTCCTTCGATTTGACCTATTTATAGGATTTAATTTCTGTTTTAATTGCTGAATAAAAATTTACTTTATAATTTCTAAATTTATATTCATTTATTCATATATATATATATATGAAAATTTATTTGAGGACTTATATATTTGTAAAATAGACAAAGTATAAGTAAAATAATTTAATATTTTAAATATTAAAATTAATATTTTATTAATAAACAATTTAGGTCTGTGGCAGCTTGAGAGTCTCATCTCGACTTTCGTATATTTGTCACCCAGGCTTGGCCTTACGGTGAACAAACATGAAATTCTTTACCACTCTATGAACCAGGTAAAAGAGTGGAATAGAAAAACTTTTGGCACATCCTTCATAAAAATAAATGTCTCTGAAGGAGAATCCTTGGTATCTAAGCTGCTCTATGATGTAACCATTCCATCATCCTTGAAAATGTGGAGTCATCCACTGAATCATAATTTTATGATATCCTTATTCGAGAATAAACTTTTTGAATCCAAAAGTTTTGCACCAACTGGATTAGCCAAGGAGATGGAAGCAAAAGTTACTACCCTAATACCTATAAAACAAAAGTAACAAATTTTTTATTTTTAGTATTGAGGATAATATAAGAAGACTTATTTAGTACCCTATTCAAATTACCACTTTGATCAAGGAGTTCCATCGTCACCCTTACTCTGATAAAGCTATGGATAAGTTCTCACTTGATAACCTTTCACCTCTTCCTCGAATTAATTTAAAGGACTCTAGTGACATGGTTGCCCCTGTTAGATATGAGGAGATTAAAGAGGAAGTCTTCTCTATGGAACCTCTTAAAGCCCTTGGCCCTAATGGTCTTTATAACTATTTCTTATAAAACTATTGAGATGTGGTTATTTCTAACATTAAAGGTTTTATCAACAATGTTTTCACTAGCATGATTAGCATTGAGTCTCTTAAGCATACATTTGCAATTTTAGACCGATTACTGTTTATAAATATTGCATATAAAATTTTCATAAAGTGTTAGCTAATCATTCAGAACCTATGCTAGTATCACTTATCCAAATGAATCAACGCAATTTTGTTTCTGGTCATTAAATTATTGATAATATTATTATTACTCAAAAAGTTGTCTGTCTAATTAAACGGAAAAAGGAAGAAATGTTGCATGGCTATCAAGGTGAATCTTAAGAAGGCTTCTCATCACCTTAATTGAGATTTATTTAAAACTACACTTGACGATACTAGAGTCCCAACCCAATTGGTCAGGTGCATCATATAGTGTATCAAGACAACTTTAATGAAGAATAAAGTGAATAGGGAGGCCACGAATGTCTTTAGACTCTCTCATGGCATAAGAAAAGGTGACCCCATTTTACCTCATATTTTTATTATTTTTTTTGCATTGAGAGACCGGGCACATTATTCTTGATAATGTCTCTCATGTTGACTAGAAATCCTAGACCTCACATTTCTCACCTATCCTTTGAAGATGATCTTATTATTTTTGTGGAAGGTTATTAAAATCAACTAAGGGTGATTAATATTTATTTTGACTTCTTCCATTTGAGCTCATGGCAAAAAGTTAACCTCTCTAAAAAAAGGTTCCATTTGAGCTCATGGCAAAAAGTTAACCTCTCTAAAAAAAGGTTGCTTGAGAGTTCAGTAGCTTGAGTATTATACCATCCACGAATGATCTTGGGAGATACTTGGGGTTCCCTTACTCCATTATAAGACAATAAGAAACACCTATTAAAGCATTATGGACTGGGTTCAAAATAGACTGGTTGGTTGGCATAGCCCACATATCTTATTGGTGGGAAATTGCCATGCTAACTAAGTTAATGTGATAGCTTAAAAATATATGCGAGTTAATTTCTTATATTTGATATATTTAATTTAGCATTTATATGTGTTTGAAAATATATAACAAGATTAAAGATATAGTTTAAAGTCAAATAGAAAAATAATAGATAAGGATGAAGGACGTAAAATAAGCATGAAGAGGCATAGAAAAAGGTAAGAACCTTTTAAATGAAATGGTATAATAAAAAGTGGTAACTATTAGATAAAATGACATAATAAAAAGTGATAATTTTTAGATGAAGTGACATATGAAAAGTGATAACTTTTAGATCAAGTGTATCACAGAAAGTAGCAACTTTTAGATCAAGTAACATGTGAAAAGTGATAACCTTTTAGATTAAGTAGCATGTGAAAAAACCTTTTAGATAAAATGGCATATGAAAAGTTATAACATTTTAGGTGAAGTGACATGATGAAAGGTGAAAATTGTTAGATAAAATGATATGACGGAATGGTAGCAACCTTTCTCTCGTGACTCCCCACTCCTATAAATAGGGGATAGAAAAAGTTAAAAAGAGATATTCTAGATGAGAGAAAAATAGTGAGAAACATAAAAGTTAAGAAAGAAGAGGGAGTCCGAAGTGTGTAATTTTTTAAGAGTATTTTGAGGTTTTAGATAAAAATCTTCGGGAACCTTTGCTAAATTTATGAGAGCTGAGAAATAAAAAGATAAAAGGAAGAAGGTTCATGATCAAAATAAAGTTATAAATTGTTAAAAAGGTAAGTTTTTTCTTAAGTTTTGAAGTTCAGTTTTTCTTTGATTTTTTATATTAGTTTTTGAGTATTGTGTTAGATATTTTTGAGTCAAGAAAGTGATAAAAAAATTATCTCGAAACTCTGTCAGATTTTTTAGACAAAAATGTTATAAATAAAGGTGGAACTCTATCGGAATTAAGATTACGATTGCTAAGGACTTAAGCTAAGGTTAGATATTATGGATTCATAACCTATGTAGTTTTGAAGTATTTTACGTATTTTCAGTATAAAAATATGCAAATATTTAATTTGTCTTTCATATTTACTAAGTAAGTATTTGTTAAAGTTTTACTTTGATATAAATGTTATTTCGCTTTGTATTTTTGAAATGTAATTTTAATATGTGTGCATCACTCATTATGGAAAAAAGTTATTCTGAAAGTAGCTGCATTATGTTAGGGTTCAATCTGATCATATAGCCGTTCCGTTTCGGGTATATTAGCAAAGTGATAAGTGTGTACCCATACATAACTGTTCCATGTTTGGGTGTATGGAAAAACAATATGATCTGCATGCCCTAACTGTTCTGTGCTCGGGAGTAACAGTGTTTCTAGTTACTCATGTATGTCATTTCGTATTCGAGTAAATGGGAAACTAGTGATAAATATATGTGTCTATACGTAATGTATGGTAACTGATTGATCTTTTATAATAGTAATAAGTATACAACATGAATCTTTTTTCTGATTTGTGCACTCGTCTTCTATTTTGTATATTTATTTTAGAAAGATTATATGATATATGTTTTGTTGTATGTAAAGAAACTATATATTGCATGTACTATGCTGTGATTTTTTAAGATCGCTTATTGGGATATTTTATCTCACTCCCCCTATCATCCTCTAAATACTAAAGATACTGCTGCAAAATGAGCGATGATATGGAAGAAATTTCTGAAGCTAGACTATGATATTAAGGTTATTGTTTTGTACTTTTATTTAGTAATATAAGTAAGGAAATTTAGAGTCTCGTACATGTGTTTATATTTTATATTTAAGAGATGTAACGTTTATACGACTTTGTTATGATTAATAAAGTTAAGTTATTTTATTTAACTCGAGTCTATGTGATCTAAGTAAGTATACTCTTGTCATTACTCTATAAGACGGAGTGTGGTCCGTGACAATTAATCATTGCCTTAATCTTTTCTTATTCGATGTGGACTACCTTGTTTCCATTCTCTGTCTAGAATCACCTGAATAAGGTAATGATAAACTTCATTGAAGGAACCCATGCTAAACATCCAAAAACAACAATTGTAAGATTAAATGAATTTTGTTAATATAAAATGAAAGGTGACCTTGGCATTCACAAGTTAAGGAATGAAAAAAGTGACTTCCTTATAAAGCTTGGTTGAAGGCTTATTAAAGAACAACATAAGTTTTGGCCCAAATTCTTAAAGCAAAGTACTTCTTAAATACTACTATCTTGGAGGTCAATTGGTCCAAGCGACAGAGCTCCTTAACTTAGAAAAACTTAGTAAAATACTTTAATATCCTTATATTTGGGTTCAAATGAGAGCTTGGGAATGAGAGACATATATTTTTAGTAGGACAACTGGGTGGATGATCAACCTTTAGAGCCTGTGGCTATAAACCTTATCCTCGTCTTTCACATTAATCATAAAATAGAGCATCATATTAATCAGGATAAAATGTGTAAATAGAATAAATTTGTTGAGTTCTTTCGTAGTTAGGTGTATTTTTTAATTTCTCACATAAACATAAAAATAGAGATGGTTAGTTTAGATAAACTAGTATGGCAATTCACTATTTATGAGTGGTTAGTGTTAAATTGGCTTACACCTTTCTTAATAAAGCTCATGGGCATACTTGTGATAGAAGATAGAAAAAAATATGGATTCTCCTTGTGTTGAAAAGAGTCGAGTACATAAACACAGAAGGAAGTGTCACCACATGACTACTGATGCTCAACGTGTTAGATGTTAACATAGTAAGGAGAATACACTATATTCTGTTCGCAACTACCCGATAGCCAAAGAAGTACAAAATAATTTAGTTGATACTAACTTTATTGAAACTTTTTTTCTCTTTCTTTTGATAAGTGGCTTAATTTGAATTTGTGTAATAATGTTGGTAAAAGCTGAAAGGTGATTTTTCTAACCATTACATAAATCCTTTAAAGGACAAGAAATGATCGTATCTGTAACAACCTTGAAGATTCGAGATCATCCTATCAGGAGATTTTTCAGATTGCTATGAAATTCTAGGAGACTTATTTGATATATGATAGCCCTAAAAAAATAGAGGACCCCACCCGATATAATTGGGTTAGCCAGTGTGCTCCAACTATGGATTGGTTTAAGGTCAACTATGATGGGTCTGCTTGGAGTAATGTTGGGGATATTGTATTTGAAGAATTGATTAGAAATAGTGATAGAAGATAGTTGGTTAGTTTTATGGTCAACATTGATTCTAAGAATGCTAGGTCTATCGAGATCCTTGGTATTCGTGAAGATATCAAGTTGGCATATGATATTAGTATTAAAAAGCTTATCATTTAGGTAAGTTCCTTTTCCCTCAACTAGTTATTACAAAAATAATCTACCAACAATATTTATCATTTTAGCTCTGCCTATAAGATCTATACTCTTCTTAATAGCAAGTAGGATATTCATATTACCCAAATTTATTATGAGGTCAATATTTATGTTGATTAACCAGTCAAGTTTGCATTTAATGTGTCTTCTGGTCTCTCTAAGCTCTTCTCTACCTTTGATCATTTAAAGAGATTTCTTTATAATGATTAATATGGTACTTCTTGGATTTAGCTCCTAGGGAGTTAGTGTGTTTTTCTTTGTTTTTACTTTGTCTAGCTTCCAGTTCCTTCACATTTTTGTAAGAGAAAAAAAAAAAAAAGGATAAATGCTATTTCCAACAATGGATTATTTTAGCTTTAGGGGACATATAACCATTACAATAAAGAGCATTAAATTAATCAAATGATTTGAAAAGAGATCTATCAATATATATTTGCAAAAAGGAGAAATATAATTAATTCTTTTACACAAAAAGATAATTTACATTCAACGTGCATGAGCCAATACATCTTATATATAATTAGTATATAAGGAAAAGAAGTAGATAGTGTTTATAATTAATCCAACACCTGAACGAATCCAAAGGGAGTTGTAATTAATATATACGTACATATAGATAATATATATTTTGCATGGTGCCTTTAACTAATCTTTCTTCAACTTTGAATGGATATAATAAGATTCGAGTATATATAATCATATACGTAGTAAAAAATCTTATCCACGAAATAATTAAGACTTTGATCATATACAATACCCCAATAATTATCCGTATCAAATCCATGTTACTAATTATTATAATGACTATTTGCTCTCCTCTCTCTCTCTCTCTCTCTCTCTCTCTATATATATATATATATATATATGTATATCAATATTCAATTTGGGTTTAATTAAGTTCTTCCACTTTGAAATGATCAATTTAATTCCTTCATTACGCCATTAAGAGTAATATTAGATTTGTAAAATATGTAGTATATATATCAATATATATATATATAATTACTTATTCAAAGGGATATAAAAAATTAAGAATTTCGACGTATGAAAAAAAGGAAGAAAAGTTAATTTTGATTTTTTTTAAAAAAAAAGAAGAAAAGAAATATTAATTTGGTAGAATTAGCAGCCGGCGGAGAGTGAGAAAGCATACAAAAGGAGATGAATCAAATAAAAATGCAAAAGCTAAAGAGATATGCTACACAATATAATAATAATAATAATAAAATATAACTCAATTTGGCATCAACTATATTTCTTCATTAATTATGGTTATATATTGTTACCAAAGCACATCCCCTACACGACTAATTCTTATTAATTATCAAGTAATGGATATATCTACATACATATTTACGGAAGTAAAATTGTTAAGAAGTTAAAATAAAAGTGACATATACAAGTATATTATTAAAGCTCCAAAATATCCAACGACTTCATTCTTACTTGAAAACCACGAGTAATCTTATCTTTTTGTTAGTATATTACAATTTGATAATAATCGATTTATAATATTTGATTTAGTTAAATTTAAAATTTAACTCATTATTATATTAGTAAAATTATGATGATCAAGTTGAATTTCATCTTTACAAATGAAAAAGTCTAAAATTTAAAGAAATAAATATATTTTGTAAAGATGGAAGCAATTAAGAGTTTACGGTTTACATTCCTTATACAATGAATCGGGATGCTCAGTAAGGTTACAGAAATGTCTCTTTAAAAAAATTTTCAGTAACGTAAAAAATAAATAAAAGAAAAAACAACTAAAAATCCTATGGAGTTACTCTGCTGGGCAACTCTGATGGGATGTAGAAGGAAACTTTATTTACAACCTTCTTCTTGCTATTCAAGATGTGAATCTTGGTCATCATGATCTGAAAATTTTTAAATAGAGGGATGAACTACACTACCTCACTAAGAATATCACGCTTAGCAATGATACGGAAAACTCAAGGTTGGTAAAAATTGTAAACAACCAATGGAGCCATTATCTCTTTTTAAATAAATTCATTTAACATAAAAACTGCTATTTTTATACTTAACCTTATGAGTTTTCAAAATTGACATATGAAGATAATAACTATGATAACATTTTATTTCACATTTAAATGAATAATAATAGTAAATTTACCCTCTTACCTGCTTATTAGTACCTCTGGGGGTCCATAGGGATCTCCCTTACGTGTAGATCCAATATCCAATTTATCATTTAACTGGCCGTCTCCATACCTCGCTTGGTAATGGGTGTCAAACATACCGCTGCCTCAATACTTGTTCAGTATGAGGGTGAATTATACCTCTCAATCCTTTCCAGTATGGCACTTCTCAGTCTCGTTCGACTGAGATAATGTCAACGGTAGGGTTTTCTCTATGCACTAGGTCCGTACACCCTTCTTCAGAGTACCTGATAAACCTTTCATAGATATATCCACATCATTAACCAATCACCAATTACATACTAACATTTTATATTTACAGATCAACAGTAAGTCATGCAAATATACAATATGAAAATTAAGAAAACGTGATTGGGGCATTTGCTTTGAATCAGTTGATAGGTGAACATAATCGGCCAAGCAATCAATGAACGAGAAAATAATTAAAATAAATAAACAATAGCAATTTAGACAATATAAGAGAAAATAACAACATAGTTAGGGCAATTATACACAGACAGATTTCGACTCCACTAGTGACTTGTAATTAATTTAAGAATTTTTAATTTTTATAAAACATACTGTTATTAGTTATTAGACTTTAATTTACCATAACGGAAGAAAATTGTGAGGGATTCATACCCCGGATCGGTGTTCAAAAGACTATTTTTTTCACTGCGCTTCCTGGCAGTTCTCGAGTTTCCTGGATTTTTCTTGGGGAGATCAAAAACACGCATTGCGTATCCCAAAATACCCTAAAAAGGCCAAAGTGAGCATTTTTGAATTTTTTTTAGCCGGTTTAGGGTTCCGGCACGGGGGCGCGGCGGTTCCTCTCGGTCTGACCATTTTCGGTCGATTTTTGCTAGTTTTGTACGGAAACCTAAAAAAAAAGGGTTAGTGAGCCTCTATCGGTCAGAAAAGGAAAAAACTGAGACCCTATCGGCAGATGGGTTCTTTGATGCGACAGCTCCATCGTTATTCTCTTGTGGTCATGGCTTCTCTTCGACTAATTTACAACAGAATGAAACGAGGAATACGACAGTTAAAAAATCAAGAAAAACAGGAAACAGGAAGGGGCTCATCAGAGGAGTTTTCAGGTTGCAGCCACGACGGCTCGGTCGACCTATGCTCATGATTTTCTGCTCACCCTTTGGCTTTTTGGCTCCGTTATGGGTGTGGGGAGGTGTAAAATCTAATTTCGAGCTGAAGGAGAAAAAATTTTACCTTTTTGGTATCGGTGGTGGCTCCGATGCAACGACGACGGTGGCTGGTCTCCTTCTCTAGCGACTAGTTCACTTTCTGGCCGCCCCTCTTCTTTTTCTTTGATCTCTTCTCTGGCGGCTAGGGTTAAAGTTCCTTGTGAAGAGGAGTTTAAATACTCTTCTTCATTAAATCTGGGATGTCTGTTCGAGGAGACATAACTCATCCTCAGCCGTTGGATCGCTGTTATTTGAGAAATTAATCTGGGTCACATGATCTAATCAAATTTAATCATTCGATCGCGCTTGAAAAGGAAACAGATCTAAGCTGTCTGTGCATGCAAGATGCGATATTGACTGTTGGATCTGCTGACACATCGATTGCCCGCGTGGATGTGTGTCCACGTGTTTGCCATATAGTGCACAGAGACTAGTCGCACTGTTGATGCGGTGGTCCACATGGCCAAACTTTTATTAATTTTATTTTTTCCCTAATTTTTCAGATTTTTTTTCAAATGGATCGTCTGTAACACCTGAATCCGAAAATTAGCGCGGGATGATGTTTACGGATTATAAACATATATATAATAATTTTAAAAAAATATTTTATTTTAATTTGATCGAATTTTTGAGAAAAAACTAATTATGGACGAAATTAAAAATAATTTTAAGAAGAAAGGATGAAAAATTGAGTTAAGGAGGTGTTTTTAAAAGAAAAATTTAAAACAGGGGGTCAAAGAGTAATTAGAGAAAGTTCAGCCATGTAGGACTGCTCAGTCAATCCTCGACGTCGGACCTTGCCGCGTGGGCAAGTGCACTACATTGGCGCCACGTAGGAGGCCATGACCGCGATCTGCATGCCATGCGATCGGATGACATAGGATGGATCACGCACACGTGGACGGTGTGGATCTGTTTTCCCTTTAGGCGCGATCGAACAGTCGAGATCAAATGTAATAAACGGTCAAGATTCATTTCTCCCTTAAGTGCGATCAAACAGTTGATATCAAATACGATGAACGATCCAGATTCATTTTTTTCTTAGGCACGATCGGACAGATGAGATCAATCGCGATGGACGATCCAGATTAATGCGAGATGGATATAAATATTTCACATCACATAGAAATCGAATCTTAATCGCCAGCACCCCCTCCCCCCGTTGGAAAAGAAGAACTAGACGCTGTAGAAGGAAGCCGACCACCGCCACACCGGAGTCACCTCCGATTGCCAAAAAAGTTGAAAATTCTCCTACCCGTTTGGAATTCAATTTCGAGCACCCCTGTGGCCATATTGGAGCAGAACAAACGGCGGGTGAGCTAAAATTATAGATTTCTTCTACCTGTTGTGGCCCAAAACCTACAATCTTCTTCGATGAGCCCCTTTCTAGTTTCTGTTTCATGCGATTTTTTCACATTTGTGTTCATCGTTCTATTTTTTGTAGGTTGATCGAATGAGGAATCCCAGCCAGGAATGAGAGCCAGTGGAGCCACCGTACCCAAAAATCCCACCACCAGTAGGTTTTGATATTCTAATTTTTTTTTGCCAACTAAGGCTCCCTTGCACGTGTTTTGACTGATATTGGTGCTTCACATTCGTTTGTCTCACACACTTTTACACAAAACTTAAATGTATCACTGGAAAGACTTATTTCTGTGTTGTTTGTGTCCACTCTTGGAAGTAAGACACTACTAGGAGAGTATATATATATAGAGCTTGTATGATATACATAGCTGATAGAAAATTATGTGTGGATCTGTCAGAGATTGACACGAGGGACTTTGATGTAATCCTGGGGATGAACTGGTTAGCGGCGTACCACACCACCATAGATTGCTTCCACAAGAAACTTGTATTCAACCCTCCTAACAAAGAGCCATTTACAAGTTAATAAAAATTTTAAATGTAATTTCCTCATTTCATAGTGTTTAACTCTGTAGTCTTCTTTACATTAGGCGACTTATGAAAGAAGTCTGCATTCAAGAGATTCTGATAGTCCGAGACTTCTCTGACAAACTACTCAGATTGCAAGTGGATAGAAAAGTTGAGTTCATTATAGATCTCCAGCCTAACACCCAGCCTATCTCGGTGGCCCCTTACCGTATGAGCCATGTCGAGATAGAAGATTTGAGGAAACATATCAATGAATTACATAACAGTGGGTTCATCTGGCATAGTGTATATCCTTAGGGTGTCGAAGTCACATTTACAAGGAAAGGAGATGGGACATTACGATTATGTATTGACTACATGGAATTAAAAAGGATCACGATCAAGAACAAGTACCCCTTCCCCTGAATTGATGATCTCTTTGACCAATTGTAAAGTGCCCAGATCTTCTCCAAAATAGATTTGCATTCAGGTTACCATCATGTAAAGATTAGAGCAAAGGATATTATGAGTTCCTGGTCATGCCCTTTGAACTAACCAACGCGCCAGTCATTTTTATGGACTTGATGAACAGGTTTTCAGACAATTCCTGAATTAGTTCATCATTGTGTTTATTGATGATATCCTAATCTATTCAAAGAGCAAAAAGGAACAAGATCACCACCCGACACAGGTTTTGCAGGTTATCAACGAAAAGAAATTGTATGCCAAATTGAGTAAGTATAGTTTCTGGTTTGAGCAAACTACCTTCCTATGATACATCATATCAAAGGATGGAGTATCAGTGAATCCCAAAAAAGTTGAGGCAGTGCTTGGATGGGAGAAATTGACCTCAGTTAAGGAGATTCGTAGCTTTTTAGGAATAATAAGCTATTACTGCAGGTTTGTAAAATGATTTTCTAGTTTAGCCGCTCCATTGACCCAACTCACAAAGAAGAACGTTAAGTTTAAATGAAACACAGACTGTGAAATGAGTTCTACAGAACTTAAGAAGTGATTGACTTTTGCACCCATGTTGGCCTTACCGAGTGGGACAGGGGGTTATACAGTGTACAGTAATGCCTCCTACCTAGGGTTAGGTTGTGTTCTGATACAACATAATAAGGTCATAGCCTACGGGTCCAGGCAATTGAAGAGTCATGAGAAAAATTACCCCACCCATGACTTGGAACTTGCTAGCAGTATCCATGTCTTGAAGATCTAGCGCCACTATCTGTATAGGAAAACTTTTGAGATTTTTACTGACCATTAAAGCTTGAAGCACATATTCACTCAAAAGAATCTGAACACGCGTCATAGGCGTTGGATAGAGCTCCTCAAGGATTATGATTGTAATATCTTGTATCACTCGGGTAAGGACAACGTAGTAGTTGGCGCACTTAGCAAAAAAAGTATAGGTATGTCAGCTCACCTAATAGTTTCTGAATGCAAGGTAATAAGGACCACACAACATATATGACTTTAGGACTTTAAGAGAGTTTCATGCTTGACTCACCTATCTGTCCAACCTGAATTGATCGAGAGAATAAGAAAATCACAATTAACCGATCCCACCATAGCCGCTCTAAAGAAAGATATAGAACAGGGAGTACGTCTAGAATTTCGAGTCTCTATCGATGGATTGCTCAGGTTTTAGGATAAGGTGTGTGTTCTAAATGACAGTAAATTAAAAAGAGATATCATGACAGAGGCTCACAGCTCTAAGTTCGTCATACATCCCGAAAGTACAAAAATGTATCAAAGTATGCGACCCCAGTTTTGGTGGAGTAGGATGAAAAGGGAGGTAGCCAACTTTATTACCAAGTGTCTAGTATGTCAACAGGTTAAGGCGGAGCATCAATGCCCAGACGGGTTACTTCGGCCATTACCGATCTCGGAGTACAAGTGGAAACATATCACAATGAATTTCATAATAGAGTTACCTAAAGCACGCCCAGGATATGATGCCATTTGGATAATTGTCGATCGGCTGACCAAGTCTTCTCACTTCTTGACCATCAAGATGACCTACCATTTGGACAAGCTAGCAAAAATATATATACGAGAGATAGTTAGGTTACATAGAGTTTCAGTGTCAGTGGTATCCGACAGAGGCCCTAGGTTCACTTTTCAATTTTTGTCTAATTTTCAGTAAGCCATAGGGACAAAACTATCCCTTAACATCGCATTCCACTGTCAAACCGATGGGAAATTAGAGAGAATAATTCGCTCACTAGTGGATATACTCCGAGCTTGTGTTTTAGACTTCGGGAGCCATTGGTATGATCACCTACTTCTAATAGAGTTCGCCTACAATAATAGCTATTAGACAAGTATCAACATGGCTCCGTACGAGGCATTATATGACTGACCATGCAGATCGCCGATCTGTTGGGAAGAGGTGGGTGATAAGAAATTATTCAGTCTAGATCTTGTAGAGGAGACTACAGCTAAGATAGTTAAAATAAAAAAGAATATCCAGACAGTTCAGAGCAGACAGAAAAATTATATAGACTCCAAAATGAGGGATTTGAAATTTGAGAAAGGTGACCGAGTGTTTCTTGAGGTCACTCCCTTCAAAGGGATCAGTAGGTTGGCAAGAGGGAAAAATTAAATTCCCGATTCATTGGACCATTTGAGATCTTAGATCGGATCAGTGCGACTACATACAGACTGACACTATCTCTAAAGTTATCCAGGGTTCATAATGTGTTACATGTATATATGCTACGCAAGTACAACCCAGACCCCTCATACATCCAGTCCCAAGAGCCCCTTTTACTCAAGGAGTATCTGTCTTATGAGGAGGTACCGGTAGACATTGTAGACCGAAAGAATAGAGTACTCCACAACCGAGAAATTCCATTCATTAATGTCTTATGGCAGAACCATATGCAGGAAGAGGTCATTTGGGAATTGAAATCAAGCTTCCAGTATCCCCAACTGTTTGACTAGCAAAAAAACAATAAATTTGAGGGACCAAATTCCTTTTAAAGGAGGAGAGTTATAACACCCGCACCCGAAAATTGGCTCGGGATTATGTTCACGAATTATGAATATATATATATATATATGTAGCAATTAAAAAAATTTATTTTATTTTAGTTTGATCGAATTTTTTAGAAAAAACGAATTAGGGATAAAATTGAAAATAATTTTAGAAAAATGGAGTGAAAATTTGAGTTCGGGAGATATTTTTAAAGAAAAATTAAAAACAGGGGGGGCTAAAGTACAATTAAAAAAGTTCGGCCACATAGGACCGTCTAGTCAGCAGCCTCGACGAACTAGAGCGTGCCGTGTTGCAATACGCGCTGATGTTGGCGTCACGTGAGAGGCTACGTTTGTGATCCGCGTGCCTTGCAATCGGACAACCTAGGATCGATCTCGTACGCGTAGATGTTCTGGATCCACTTCCCACTTAGGCACGATCAAACGGTTTAGATCAAATAAAATGAACGGTCCAGATTCATTTTTTCCTTAGGCATGATCGAACAGTCGATATCAAATTTGATGAACGGTTCAAATTTGTTTCTTCCTTAGGTGCGATCGGACGAATGAGATCGATCGCAATGGATGGCACAAATTAACATAGGATGGGTATAAATATTTTACATCACAAAGAACCCGAACCCTAGCCGTCAGCCTCCCCGCTGGAGAAAAAGAACCAGACACCAGAGAAGAAAGCCAATCGTTGACTGCCGCTACACCGAAGCCACCTCTAATCTCTAAAAAATGTAAAAACTCTCATACCCGCTCGAAATTCGATTTCAAGCACCACTGTAGCCATATCAGAGAAAACAAAATTGCGAGTGAGCCAAAAACTGCGGATAAAGTCCGGCAGGGCTGCTGCAGCTCGAAACCTGCAACCTCCTCTGATGAGCTCCTTCCCAGTTCGATTTCATGCGATTTTTTCACCATTGTGTTCATTGTTCTATTTTCTATAGGTTGATCGAATGAGGAATCCCAGCTGCGAAGGAGAGCCGACGGAGCTGCCGTACCCGAAAATCCCACCATCAATAGGTTTCGGTTTCTTGATTTATTTTGGCCAACCGAGCTCCCTAATGTATTTTTTTGTAGAGATATATGTAAAGTCGGTCGAAACTAGTCAAAAACAACAAGACCGACGTAAACCGCCACCGCGGGCAGCGGTGCCATTGTCGGAGCTCGGTGGCGGCAACATGCTAGAATCCTAAAATTTACCGTAAGGGAAATTTAACACTGATTTTTTATTTTTGGGGAATTTTTTAGGTAAGCTGAGCGTGTTTAATCTCCGTAAAAAAATTCATAAAATCTTAGGAACGCTAGGAGGCACGATAGAAAGTACGGTATATCAGACACCGATTCGGGTAAGAATCCCTCACCCTATTCCCTGTTATGAAATTGAAGGTTAAAAATCAATAATATGGTATTATGTAAAATTTAGAAAACTTTGAAAATAATTACAGGTCACTAATGGAGTCAGAACTGGTTAGTTATTTATTTATCTTGGTTAACTGATTACTTGCTAGTACAGCTTTAAATACATGATAATATTGAAATAATTAAATGACTCAGTTGTGTTTTCTTGATACATATATCGCTTGTTTTGCGTGATTCATGGTTGATGATGAAACGTGAAATTAATATACAGATGTGAAACGTGAATTAATAAATAGTTGTCTTACTGGATATCTTGAGAGATGGTTTGATGGACCGGATACATAGGGAACCCTACCGTGAACGTCTGGACGAGGTATCGAGGGATGGTATTTTTGGCGTTCATACTGGACAGAGTATGGGGACGGCCCAATTCATCCTCATACCGGACGAGATATCGAGAGATGGCATTTTGACCCTCATACTAGACGAGGTATGGGAATGACTGGATAATCGACAAGGTTAGATATTGGGTTCACGTGTAGGGTACATCCCTATGGACTCCTAGAGGTACCAGTAAACAAATAAAAAAGGAAAAGTTATTATTCTTACTCTCTTGTATAAGAGATGATAATATCATTTGAGTTATTATCTTTATAGGTTGATTTTGAAAATCTCATAACGGTAAGTATATAATAAATGATTTTTCTTGTGATAAATGAACTTACTTAAATAAAGAGCTTTATTAGTCATTTTACATTTTTTTACCAACCTTCAGTTTCTGTATCGATGAATAGTGTGATATTCTTATTGAGATAATGTAGCTCACCCCTATTAACTATTTTAGATCAAGAAGATCAAGACCTAGATCCTTATAAGCAGAAGGGTTGTAAGTAGGTATCTCTCGGATCCCATCAAGAACTAGTGGAGGTTAACTTCCCCACAATATTTATTTACTATTTTCATAAGTTTATTTTGGTTTTTTTTATAAACTGTTATGAAAGAAACATTTACGTAACCTTATTGGGCATTCAAATTTATGTGCAAGAAATGTAAACTCTAACGTTATTATACGCTTCCGCATTAAATTTATGAATTTATTTCCCTTCTAATTTCGGGTTATTTCATCTTCTCTTATTTCTACTTTGGTCATAATTTTCGAAAATATTTTAAATTGCATTCAAAACTCAATTTTCTTTAAAAATTCACAAAAAATTAAAAATTTAATTAATTTAATTATTATTCTATTAATATTAAATTATCTATGGTCAAATTTTCAGACCAGGTGTTACAATAAATCATATCGTTTCTAAAAAAAAAAACCTATGTGACAAATAAATCGCTTTAGTTAAAATAATAACAATGGAATAAAAAATTTGTCCTACTATAATGACTCCGAAAATTCAAAAGAAAATATATAATTATTTAAGTGCGGAAGTGAAATAAAAGGTTAAGGTTTATATCTTTTACACAAGAACTTAAAAGTACTAAACAAATATTACGGAATGAATTATCTGAAAGAAACACGAGAAATAAGAAAAGTAATGGAAAATAGAAACTATCTAGCATCTACTCGCAATCTTCTTACGAATCGAGCTCTAGAACAAAGTCATCTTGATTTGAAATGGTTAAATCACATTATATCACCGGTATGAGACAACGTTCACAGTAGGATTTCCTATGTACCCGATTCGTCCACCATCTCCCAATATATCTAGTAAGGCTGTCATTCTATCTATTTATTTGATCACACCCCTTTTCTATTTTCTCTTAGTTTCTATTATCAAATAAAATATAATCACATAAACAAATAAACAAGCATCCGATAATGCAATCATGTTTCAAATCCCAAAATCAAAAAATGGTCAAGTAAGGTAGTAATACATGCATTTAAACCATAAAATAGATAAACCAGATACCATCATGCTTTTAGATTGTAAAATAAATTAACAGAGAACAATGTCCGGTTCGGGTTCCATTAGTAATCCGTAATTAGTTATGCACATCTATTTAATTTGTACAAAACACCGTATTAATATTTATTTAAACTTCAATTCTATGATAGGGAATAGGCTGATGGGTCCTTACTTAATTTGATGCCGAAAAGCTAAATGGTTTACTGCGTCTACGGGCGGTCCTTAAGTTCCCTGAATTTTTTTTTAGAAACTGAAACGCACTTATGGTACCTACAAATGTCCCAAATAAACCCAAAAATTAGTCCTAGGGACTACTCGGTCAATTTTAAAAATCTGACACAGCAGCTCTGTCGTGCTTTAGCAATGGTGCCACCGTCCACGGCAGCAGTCCACCTCGGGTCGGCCGTTTTTGGTCGATTTTATATCGATTCCTGTGACACACACTAAAGGGCCTCGGTGGGTCAAAAAATACGAAAAATCAAAACTCACCGGCGTCGAGGCTCTCCGGTGCGGCGGCTCCTCCGGCTCACGTTGCGGTTGGGTGTTTCGCTTCGATCAACCTGTAGAGAAGAAAATGGTGATAACAACGGTGGAAAAATTATACGAAACGAGAATCGAAAAGGGCCTCATCGGAGGAAGTTTATGAAATTCTCTGCGGCAGCACTGCCGGGTTTCGGCAATATTTTTCAGCTAATTGGACGGTTCTTTCACTCTAATTTGGCCATGGGTGGGTTTAAAATTAAATTTCGTGCAAAAGAGGAAACTTTTACTTTTTTGGAAGTCGGAAAGGGTTCCAGTACGGCGGCGGGTGGCGGTGATCGGCTCCCCGACGGCTAGGTTGTCTTCTCCGGCGAAGGATTCTGGTGGCTAGGGTTAGGGTTCGGGTGCGGATGGGGTTATTTATACCCACCCACTTTTGATTTGGGCCGTCCATCACTTTTGATCTGAACCATCCAATTGCGATTAAATGGGAAGTGAATCTGAACCGTTCATCGCGATCCAATCTGGGCCGTCTGTGCGCGCGGGAATGGACATCAGCCGTTCAATTGCGCGCATGCAGATCACCCTCGTGGCTTCCTCCGCGTGGCCTTCTGCATCAGCACTTTTGCCACTTGACGCATCCTGGTTGGTCGGGACTGCTAACCGAGCATCTAACATGGCGTAATTTTTTAAAATTACATTTTAACCCATAGTTTTTGGTTTTTCTTCCAAAAATACCCTTAATCCTTTATCAATTTGCTCAATTTTTTTTATTAAAATAAAATATAATATAATATAATAAATTAAATTAAATAATCAAAAAATTATATTTATTAATAAAAAAATAAAAATAAAAGCTTTAGGTGGGTGTTACAACTCTCTCTCCCTTAAAAGAAATTTGGTCCCTCAAATTTGTCTCTCACTCTCAATCGAACAGCTGGGGATACTGGGCTCTAAAGTCTGATTCTAACTCCCATGTAGCCTCCGTCGGTGTGTGGTTCTGCCATATGACCTTTACAAATGAAATTTTTTGGTTATGGAGTAATCTGCTCTTTCGATCCACAATACTAACAAATACTTCCTCGTAGGATAGATCCTCCTAGAGTAGAAGAGGCTCATGGGCCAAGACATGATAGGGGTCCGGGTTGTACTTGCGTAGCATGGACACATGAAACACATTGTGGACCTTAGGAAGTTTTGGAGGCAGTACTAGTCTGTAGGCGGCGATACCAATCTTGTCTAAGACTTCAAATCGCCCATTAAATTGAGAGTTCAGTTTTCCCGTCCTACCGAACCTAGTGATTCTCTTGAAAGGAGTGACCTTATGGAACACCCGGTCGCCTTCCTCAAATTCTAAATCTCTCCTCCGGGTGTCCGCATAACTCTTTTACCCGCTCTGAGCCATCTGAATATTCTTCTTGATCTTAACTATTTTGGATGTAGCCTCCTCTACCAAATCTGGGTTGAACAGTTTTCTATCGCCCACTTCTTCCCAACAAATCGGCGATCTGTATGGGCACCTATATAACACCTCATACGGAGCCATGCCAATAGTCGCTTAGGAGCTGTTATTGTAGGCGAACTCTATTAGGGATAGATGGTCATTCCAATGGCCCCGAAGTCAAGGACACAAGCTCAGAGCATATCCTCAAGTGTACTGATTGTCATTTCTGACTGTCTATTGGTCTTAGGGTAGAATGCAATACTAAGAGATAGCTTTGTTCCTATAACTTGCTGAAACCTACTCCAAAACCGAGGAGTGAACTTGGGGTTCCTGTTGGACACCACTGTCACTAACACTCCATATAATCTGACTATTTTTCGAATATACATTCTTACTAACTTGTCCAAGGGATCAGTCATCCTGATAGCAAAGAACTAGAAAGACTTGGTAAGCCGGTCAACAATTACCCAAATGGCATCACGTCTTGAGCGTGCCTTAGGTAATCCTGTCACGAAGTCTATGGTGATATGTTCCCTCTCCCATTCTGGGATCGGTAATAGCTGAAGTAGCCTGCTTGGACGCTGATGCTCTATCTTGACCTGCTGACAAATCAAACATTTAGAAATAAAGTCAGCTATATCTCCTTTCATCCTATTCCACCAAAATCAGAGTCGCATATTTTAGTACATTTTAGCACTTCCGGGATGCATGACAAACTTTGAGCTATGGGCCTCTATCATGATGTCTTTCTTTAACTCACTGTCACTTGGAACATATACCCTGTCCTGGAATCTGAACAACCCATCGGCGGAGACTCGAAATTCTGAGCTAACTCCTTGTTCTATATTTTTCTTGAGGGCTACTAGGGCAGAATTGGCGGACTAAGCTTCCCTTATTCTCTGGATTAACTCAAGCTGAACAGTCAGGTGACCCAAACATGTGACTCTCCTTAAGTCCTGAAGCTGAACCTATGTCCATGAAGATGGTTGGAGTGTTGGTTAGTCCAAATGGCATGGCCAGAAACTCATAGTGTCTGTACCTGGTTCGAAATACTATTTTGGGAATATCTTCTGCCCTGATCTTTACCTGATATTAACCTAAACGCATGTCTATCTTGGAGAAGACTTGGGCACCCTGTAACTTATCAAAGAGATCATTGATCTTGGGGAGGGGGTACTTGTTCTTGATCATGACCCTGTTTAGGCCTTTGTAGCCAGTACATAACCTAAACGTCTCATCTCCCTTTCTTGCAAATGTGATTCTGGCACCCCAAGGGGACACGCTATGTCGGATGAATCCATTGTCCTGTAATTCAGTAATTTGTTTCCTCAGTTCTTCCATCTTAACATGACTCATGCGGTAAGGAACAACCAAAATAGGATGGGTGCCTGGCTGAATGTCTATGGTGAATTCGACTTCTCTGTCCACTTGCAGTCCAGGTAGTTCATCTGGAAACATATCTAGAAAGTTTTGGACTACTGGAATCTTTTAAATACAAATTTTTTTCTTTGATTTGCCTAGTTAGAGAAAACAGCTGGGTTAAAGTACTTGATAAAAAGAAAATTTGCCATGAGAGAATAAATGTTAAATGATTTTATTAATTTGTAAACGTCTCCTTATTAGGAGGGTTGAATACAACTTTCTTGCTAAAACAATCTATGGTGGCATGATATGCCGGTAGCTAGTTCATTCTTAATGCTGGTAGCTAGTTCATTCCTAAAATTACATCAAAATTCCTGTGTCAATTTCTATCAGGTTTACACTTAATTTTCTATCTGCTATATTTATGACACAAGCTCTATATACAACCTCCCCCAGTAGTGTTCTACTCCTAGGAGTAGATACAAACACAACAGAATCAAGTTTTTTAAGTAATACATTTAATTTTTATGCAAAAGCATGTGAAACAAATGAATGCAATGCACTAGTATCGATCAAAACATGAGAAATATAGTTATAGATAGTGTACATACCTTGTACTACGTCTGGGTTGGCTTCTACATCCTACTGAGTGAGATTGTAAACCCTGTTCTGGATAGGAGGGTTGACTTGGTTCTAGTTCCTCGGGAACTCCCTTGCATAATGTTGGACGCTACCACATATGCGGTAGGTGTTGTTGAGGCGATAGCAGGGTTGATTCCTATGATCGTTGCCATAATTCTGACAAGTCTTACCGCGCCCTGCTGCTGGAACTTGAAGATAGCCTGTGTCATCATCCTGAGTCTCTTATTCTATTGAATAAGTGCAGTAAGTGCTGGTCTGTGGTGTGGAACCGAGGGCCTTAGGTTCCCAACTACTTGAGGGAAGGTGCGAGGGTTCCTCTCCACCAACTGTGCCTTGGTCAGGACAGCCAAATAAGTGTTGAGCTCGAGCACAAACAACTGCTGTATGATCTCAAGATAGAGACCCCACTTGAACGTTCTAGCCTTCCTACCTTCATCCGTTATGCTCTTCAGGGAGTATCGGCCCAACTCTAGGAACTTGCGAGCATATTCTAATACAGTCATGTCCCCCTAGACCAAATGTGCAAACTCCATATCCTTCATATGTTGGAGATGCTCTAGAAGGTACTCTGCATGAAAGTCCATTAGAAACTGTTCCCAAGTGACTAGAAAGCACATGGTGGCCTTCTTGAGTTGCCACCAGTGGCCTACTTCTCCCAACAGCAAGTATGTAGTAAGGATGACTTTCTGTTCAGGAGTCACCCCAAACGTCATGAAGGCCTTCTCTATCTCAGCTAATATGTACTCGGCCTCTTCAAACAAGGATCCCCATATAAAATTAGATGGATTTAGTCTTTTATACCTCTCGGTGTAGCTCGGGTCCATCATGGGAGGAGCTGGGTCCCATGGAAGAGGGACTGTACTGCGCTGAGGATGGACTTGGGGGCCCTGCAGTGGTACTGGATGATACAGTAGAGGCACCGGATTGTACTGTGATGGTGCTAGGTGATGTGGTTGGGGCACCGGACCATACTGTGGTGATGCTGGGTGGTACTGTGGCTGGAGCACTAGATCATACTGTGATGGTACTGTGGAGGAGCAGGATTGTACCAAGGTGGATTGGGATCCTCTCACTGTAGAGGCGGCTCAACCTGTGGTAGCGGGGGAGGGTCAGGTAGCTCCCTCTTTTCCTCCTGGACCTGCTGAGCAACGATGAGTCTCTCCAGCATCTCAAATAACCAGTCAATATCCTATCATAATGGACCCTCCCGAGCAGCTCGGTTTAGTGAGGGCCTTCCTCTCATTCTCTATCTGTATCTGCATTTCACAAGGAACGATTGAGTGATAATTAATTATTTATGGTATTTCCTAAGGATTTTGTGGAAGGAATGGGTCCGAGGAAAGCAACTTTGATACCAACTATAACGACCCCGAAATTCCAAAGTAAATAAATCATAAATTTAATGCGGAAGTGAAATAATTAGTTAGAGTTTACATTCCTTACATAATAACTTAAAGTACCAAATAGTGCTACAGGAATTACACTTTTGAAGGAAATACAAAAAAATTAAGGAAATAAATGAAAAATAAAATAAAATTAGCATCCTACTCGCAACCTTCATATGGATTGGGCTTGTCCTCTTGATCTGAAATAGTTAAGTAAGGAATGAGCTATACTAGCCCAGTAAGAATTTCATACTACTCACCGACACAGAAATGAAGGTTGGTAGAAAAATAAAAAATAACTAATGGAGCATTTAATTAAGCAAATTCATTTATTAATAATAAAATCATTTACCGTCCACTTACCGTAGTGAGATTTACAAAAAACAATCTATAGAGACAATAACATAATACTTATCATGATTTTATATGCAATCGATAACATGCACATATTATAATTCTATATTCAATTAATCAAAACAACAATTGTCCCTTTTCATCAGCCTACTGGTATCCATTGGGGTCCATAGGGATGTCCCCACTGTGCGTGAACCATTTTCTTAAATATTCTCAATTAACGAGCCATACCCATATCCCGTCTGGTATTAATACCAAATTACTAAACCTCAATACTCCGTTCGATATAAGAGCGAAACGGTCCGTCCCCATACAACGTCTGGTATGAATGCTAAATTACCAAATCTCAATATCCCATCCAGTATGAAACAACGTTCACGGTATGGTTCCTTATTGTAATAGGTCCGTCCACTATCTCTCACGGTATCCAGTAAGGCTGTCGTTTCATCCATTCACTTAATCACACAATTTTTCGTTTTTCTTCAGTATCAATTTTCCAATTCAATAGTAATCACATAAATCAAACAATACATGCATTCAAACTATAAAATCGATCAATGAAATACTATCATGGAATTAACTATAAAATAATTCAACAGAATCAGCAATAGATAATTTCTGGTTTTGCCTCCATTAGTAACCCGTAATTAATTATAAAATATTTTTTAAATTATACCAAATACCATATTATTATTTATTTAGACTTCAATTTCATAACAGAGAATAGGGTGAGGGATTCTTACTCAATTTAATGTCCGAAAAGCTAAAATGTTAACTGCACTTACTAGCAGTATCCGGTTCCCTAAATTTTTCTTCGGGAATTAAAATGCACTATAAGTACGTACAAATATCTCAAAAAATCCAAAATCAGTCTTGGGATCCATTTTTGGCCAATTCTAAAATTCCATCACAGTGCTGCTGCCCTCGACGGCGGTTTGCCTCGGGTATGCTATTTTTGGCAAATTAAGCCGATTTTGCATCAATCTCTGCGAGAAAATACATTAAGGAGCCTCGGTTGGCCCAAAAAATATAAAAAACCAAAACTCACTAGCAGCGGGGCTCTCCGGTGCGGCGGCTCCTCCAGCTCACATTGCGATTGGGTCTGGTCAACCTGTAGAGAAGGAAATAGTGATCACAATGGTGAAAAAATTATGTAGAAAGAGAATCGGGAAGGGCCTCATCGAAAGCAGTTTTTAAAATTCCCTGCAGTGGCTGCGCCGAGCTTTGTCAGCGATTTTCAGCTAATTGGTCAGCTTTTTTTCTTTGATTTGGCGATGGGGGTGTTTAAAATTGAATTCCGAGCAAAGAGGAAAATTTTTGCTTCTTTTGGTGGTCAGAAATGGCTCCGGCGGGGCGGCGGGTGGCGACGGCTCTCCATCCCAACGGTTGGGTCGTCTTCTCTGGCAAGGGTGTCTGGCGACTAGGGTTAGGGTTTCGTGTGAAAAAGGGTTATTTATATCCGTCCTCATTTAATCTCAGTCATCCATCGCATTTGATTTGAATCGTCTGATCGCGATTAAATAGGGAGTGAATCTGGACCATCCATCACGATCTAATCTGGATTGTCCGATCGGATTTAAATAGAAAATAGATCTGGACCGCTTATCGCGTTTAAATCTGGTTGTCCGATCACGTTTGGGGAGGGAACGCATCCAGGTCGTCCGTGCAAGCGAAAATAGATCTAGACCGTTCTATCGCGGGCACGCGGATCGCCCGCATGGCACTGCATCAGCGTCCGTTGCCACGTAGCACGTTCTGGTTTGTCAGGGTTGTTGACCAGGCATCCAACGTGGCACAAGTTTTTAAATTATATTTTGACCCCCGTTTTCCGATTTTGTTTTTCAAAAATACCCCCATAACCTAAATTTTCACCCCTTTTTCTCAAAATCATTTTTAATTTCATCCTTCATCAAATTTTATTCATTTTTGTAGTAATTAAAAAATTACAATTATAATTTAATCTAATTTACATTAAATTAAATTTGGGCATTACAACTCTTCCTCCCCTTAAAAGAAATTTGGTCCTTCAAATTTGTCTCTCTCACTCACAATTAAATAGCTGGGATATTGTGCTATGAAATCTGATTCTAGCTCCCATGTGGCCTCTCTCGGTGTGTGATTCTGCCATATGACCTTAATAAAGGAAATTTCTCAGTTGCGGAGTAATCTACTCTTTCGGTCCACAATACCGACCAGTACTTCCTCGCATGACAAATCTTTCTTGAGTAAAAGAGTCTCATGGGCCAAAATGTGAGAGGGGTCTGGGTTGTACTTGCATAGTATAGACACATGAAACACGTTATGGACCTTAAAAAGTTCTGGAGACAGGGTCAGTCCAATTCTATCTAAGATCTCGAATGGCCTAATAAACCGGAGGCTTGGTTTCCCCTTCTTGCTAAACCTATTTATTTCCTTGAAAGGAGTGAGCTTAAGAAACACCTGATCGCCTTTCTCATATTCCAAATTCCTTCTCCGGGTGTCTGCATAACTCTTCTGCCTACTCTGAACCGTTTGAATATTCTTCCTGATTTTAACTATTTTGGCTGTAATCTCCTCTACAAGGTCTGGGCCGAACAGTTTTCTATCACTCACTTCTTTCCAATAGATCTAGATCTGCATGAGTGGCCATACAATACCTCATACGGAGTCATACCAATACTTATTTGGTAGCTGTTGTCTTAGGTAAACTCTATCAGGGCTAGATGGTCATCCCAATTACCCCCGAAGTAAAAAACACAAGCTCAGAGCATATCCTCAATGGTGCAGATCATCCTTTTTGACTGTCCATCGGTCTGAGGGTGCAATGCAGTACTAAGGGACAGTTTTGTTCCCATAGCTTGCTGGAAGCTAGACCAGAACCGAGAAGTGAACTTAGGGTCCCTGTCGGACATTACTATCCCTGACAGTCCATGTAATATGACTATTTTTTGAATATACATTCTTGCCAACTTGTCCAAGGGATCGGTCATCTTGATGGCCAAGAAGTGGGAAGACTTGGTAAGTCGGTCAACAATTACCCAGATGGTATCATGTCCTGAGCGTGCCTTAGGCAATTCTGTCATAAAATCTATAGTGATATGTTTCAACTTCCACTCCAGAATTGGTAATGGCTGAAATAGGCCACCTGGGCGTTGATGCTCTGCCTTGACCTACTGACATACCAAATACTTAGAAACAAAGTTAGTTATATCTCTTTTTATCCCGTTCTACCAAAATTAGGGTCGTATCCTTTGATACATCTTAGTACTTCTGGGATGCATGACAAACTTTTAGCTATGGGCCTCTGTCATGATGTCTTTTTTCAACTCACTGTTACTTGGAATACGCACTCTCTCCTGAAATCTGAGCAACCCATCGGTAGAGACTCAAAATTCTGAGTTAACTCCTTGTTCTGCATCTTTCTTAAGGACTGCTAGGGTGGAATCGGTGGATTGAGCTTCCTTTATTCTCTGTATTAACTCTGGTTGAAAAGTCAGGTGACCCAAATATGTGACTCTCTTCAGGTCCTGAAGTTGTACATGTTGTGCGGCCCCTATATGCCTGTATTCTGAAACCATCAAATGAGCTCATGTACCTGCGTTTTTCCTGCTGAGTGCGTCGACTACTACATTACCCTTACCCAGGTGATACATGATGTCACAATCATAGTCTTTGAGGAGTTCTATCCACCTTCTCTGACACATATTGAGATCCTTTTAAGTGAATATATGTTTTAAGCTCTTATGATCGATATAGATTAGAAAGGTCTTCCCATACAAATAATGGCGCCAAGTCTTCAAGGCATGGATAATTGCAGCAAGTTCTAAGTCATGGGTGTGATAGTTTTTCTCATGACACTTCAACTGTCTAGACCCATAGGCTATGACCTTCCCGTGCTGTATCAAAACACAACCCAACCCTAGGTAGAAGACATCACTATAAACTATATATCCACCCGATCTGCTCAGTAAGGCCAACACAGGTGTAGTAGTTAACCGTTTCTTTAGTTCTAAAAAGCTTCTCTCACAGTTCTCGTTCCACTCAAACTTGACGTTCTTCTTTATGAGCCGAGTTAGAGGAGCAGCAAGACAAGGAAACTCTTCCACAAACCTGCGGTAATAACCTGCCACCCCCAAAAAACTATGGATCTCCTTAACCGATGTCAATTTTTCTCATTCGAGCACTACTTCAACTTTTTCGTGGTTCACTGACACTCCATCCTTTGATATGATGTGTCTTAGGAAGGTAGTCTGCTCAAGGTAGAACCCACACTTACTCAACTTTGCATATAATTTCTTCTCTCTGAGAACCTGCAAAACCTGAGTCAAATGGTGAGCGTGTTCCTCTCTACTTTTTGAATAAACTAAGATATCATCGATGAATACAGTAACAAACTGATACAAGAATTATCTGAAAACCCTGTTCATCAAGTCCATGAAGATGGCTGGAGTGTTGGTTAGTCCAAATGGCATGACCAAGAACTCATAGTGTCTGTACTTGGTTCGAAAGCCTATTTTGGGAATGTCTTCTATCCTGATTTTTACCTGATGGCAACCTGAATGCAGGTCTATCTTGGAGAAGACTTGGGCACCTTACAACTGATCAAATAGGTCATCGATCCTAGGGAGGGGGTATTTGTTCTTGATTGTGACTTTTTTCAAACTTCTGTAGTCAATACATAACCTCAACGTCTCATCACCCTTTCTTACAAATGTGACTCCGGCACCCTAAGAAGAAACACTGTGTCAGATGAATCCACTGTCTTGTAATTCAATGAGTTGTTTCTTTAGTTCCTCCATCTCAACACGACTCATGCGGTAAATAGCTACCGAAAGAGGCTGGGTACCTGGCTTAAGGTATATTGTGAATTCGACTTCTCTATCTACTGGCAGTCCAGTTAGTTCATCTAGAAATATATCTGAAAGTTTTCGGACTACCGGAATCTCTTGAATACAAATTTCT
Source organism: Carica papaya (assembly GCF_054855325.1). Classification (NCBI taxonomy): domain Eukaryota; kingdom Viridiplantae; phylum Streptophyta; class Magnoliopsida; order Brassicales; family Caricaceae; genus Carica; species Carica papaya. The sequence continues at coordinate 20,838,762 of NC_142317.1, forward strand.
TTCTTAGGTTTGCTTAGTTAGAGAAAATAGTTAGATTAAAGTACTTGATAATAAGAAAATTTGCCATGAGGGAACAAATATTAAATGATTTTATTAATTTGTAAATGACTCCTCATTAGGAGGCTTGAATACAACCTTCTTTCTAAAATAATCTACAGTGGCGCGATACGCCGCTAGCCAATTCATTCTTAAAATTACATCAAAGTCCTAAGTTTCTATCAGGTCTACACTAAACTGTCTATCCCCTATATCTATGACACAGACTCTGTATACAACCTCCCCCAATAGTGTCCTACTCCCAAGAGTAGACACAAACAATATAAAATCAAGTTTATCAAGTAATACATTTAATTTTGATGTAAAAACATGTGAAACAAATAAATGCAATACACCAGTATCAATCAAAACATGAGCAAGATAGTTACAGATAGTGTACATATCATGTACTACATCTGGGTTAGCTTCTGCATCCTACTAAGTGAGATTATAAGCCCTGCCCTAGATGGGAGGTGTGGTCTGGTTCTGGTTCCTCGGGCAGTCCCTTACATAATGCTAAACACTACCACATATGCGGCATGTGTTGTTGAGGCGATAGTAGGGTTGGTCCCCTTGATCCTTGCCACAATGCTGACAGATCTTACTGTATCATGCTACTGGAACTTGAGGGGGAGCCTGAGTCATCGGTCTCGGCCTCTTGTTCAGTTGAACAGGTGCAGTAGGTACTGGTCTGCGGTGTGGGGCTAAGGACCTGAGGTTTCTTACTGCTTGAGGGAAGGTGCGAAGGCTCCTCTCTACTAACTGTGCCTTGGCCAAAACAACTGAATAAGTACTGAGCTCGAGCACCAACCACTATTGTCTGATTTTAGGACAAAGACCCCAATCGAACCTTCTAGTCTTCCTACCTTCATCCATCATGCTCTCAGGAGAATATCAACCCAACTCTAGGAACTTGTGAGTATATTCTGATACAGTCATGTCCCCTTGGACCAAGTGTGTAAACTTCATCTCCTTCAGATGTCGGAGATGCTCTAGGAGGTACTCATCATGAAAGGTCGCCAGAAACTGTTCCCAAGTGACTAGAAATGATAGGGTGGTCTGCTTGAGTTGCCATTAGTGGTCTGCTTCTCCCACTAATATGTAAATAGCAAGGATGACCTTCTGTTCGGGAATCACCCCAAGGGTCTTGAAGGCCTTCTCTGTCTTAGCTAACTAGAACTCAGCTTCTTCAAAGGAGGATCTCCCTGCAAAAGTAGATGAATTTAGTCTTTTGTACCTTTCTATGTAGCTTGGGTCTGTCATGAGAGGAGCTGGGTCCCGTGGATGAGGGATTGGACTATGCTAAGGATGGACTGGACGACCCTGTAATGGTACTTGATGATACGGTGGAGGCAGCAGATTGTACTATGTTGGTACCGGGTGATGCGGTGGCTGGGGCACCGGATCGTACTATGGTGGTGCCGGGTGGTACTGTGGAGGAATAGGTTCATATCGAGGTGGCTCAATCTGTGGCAGCGGGCGGGGGGGGGGGGGGGGGGGGAGGGGTCAGGTAGCTCCCTCTTTTCCTCCTGGGCCTGCTGGGTAGCAATGAGTATCTTTACCATCTTCAATAACCGGTCAACATCCTTTCTAAGACAACCCTCCTGGGCTGTTCGGTTTAGTGGGTGTCTTCCTCTCCTCATCTATTTGTACTTGCATTTCATAAGGAATGGTTGAGTGATAATTCATTATTTTTGGTATTTTCTAAGGATTTTGTGTTAAGAATGGGTCTGAGGAATGCGGCTTTGATACCAACTGTAACGACCCCGAAATGTCCAAAGGAAATAAATTATAAATTAAGTGTGAAAACAAAATGAATGGTTAAGGTTTACATTCTTTACACAATAACTTAAAGAACCGAATAGTGCTACGGGAATTACCATTTTGAAAGAAATACAAAAAAATAAGGAAATAAGCAGAAAATAAATAAAACTAGCATTTTACTCGCAACCCTCTTGTGGATCGGGTTCTAGATTCTGGTCCTTTTGATCTGAAATGGTTAAATAAGAAATGAGTTATACTAGCCCAGTAAGAATATCACGCTACTCACTGACACAGAAATGAAGGTTGGTAGAAAATCAAAATAACTAATGGAGAACTTAATTAAACAAAGGCATTCATGAATAATAATAAAACTATTTACCGTCCACTTACCGTAGCTAGATCTATAAAAAAAACCTAACCCTTATCATGATTTTACATGCAATCAGTAACATGTACACATTATAAATCCATATTCAATAAATCAAATAACAACTATCCCTTTCAATTAATCTGCTGGTATCCATGGGGGTTCATTGGGATGTCTCTACTACGTGTGAACCCTTTCTTTTAACATTCTCAGTTAATGGGCCGTTCCCATACCCCGTCCAGTATGAGCATCAAATTACTAAACCTCTGGTATGAGGGTGAAACGGACTGTCCCCAAACCCCGTCCGGTATGAGCGCCAAATTATCAAGTCTCGATACCCCGTCCAGTATGAGACAACATTCACGGTAGGGTTCCCTATTGTACCCAGTCTGTCTACCATCTCCCAAGATATTCAGTAAGGCTACCATTTCATCTATTCACTTAACCACACAATTTTTCATTTTTCTTTAGTCTCCATTTTCTAATTTAATGGTAATCACATAAATCAAACAATACATGCATTCAAAACTATAAAATCGATCAATGAAATACTATCATGCAATTAACTGTAAAATAATTCAACAGAATCAATAATAGATAATTTCTAGTTTTGCCTCCATTAATAACCCATAATTAATTATGAATATTTTCTAAATTATACCAAATACTGTATTATTATTTATTTAGACTTCAATTTCATAATAGAAAATAGGGTGAGGGATTCTTACTCAATTTGATGTCCGAAAAGCTAATCTGTTTACTGCACCTACCAGCGGTCCCCGGGTTCCCTAAATTTTTTCTCAGGGATTAAAAGACGCAATGAGTACCTACAAATGTTTTAAAAAATTCAAAATCAGTCTCGAGACCCATTTTTGGCCGATTTTAAAATTTTGGCACAACGGCTCCGCCATGCTTTGGCGATGGCACCGCCGCTCGCCTTGAGTTGGCTGTTTTTCTTTTACATCAATCCCTGCGAGAAAACAAGTTAAGAGGCCTCGATTGGCCAAAAAATACAAAAAATCAAAACTCGCCGCCGACGGGGCTCTCCGGTTGCTGCGGCTCCTCCGACTCATATTGCAGTTGGGTGTTTTACTCTCGTCAACCTGTAGAAAAGAAAACAATGATCAGAATGGTAGAAAAATTACGCATAACGAGAATCAGGAATGGCCTCATCAGAGGCAGTTTTTAAAATTTTCTACAGTGGTGCCGCCAGGCTTTGCCTGCGGTTTCTGGCCAATCAGCCGGTCCTTTTGCTTCGATTTGGCCATATAAGTGTTTAAAATTGAATTCCGAGCAGAGGGAGAAATTTTTACCTCTTTTGGCGGTCAGAAATAGCTCCTGCACAGCAGCAGGTAGCGGCGGCTCTCCTTCCTAACTGTTGGGTCTTCTTTTCCGACGAGGGTATCTAGCGGCTAGGCTTAGGGTTTGGTGTGAAAATGGTTATTTATATCTATTTTTATTAATCTTGGTCGTCCATCACGTTTGATCTAGACCGTCTGATCGCGATTAAATATAGAGTGAATCTGGACCGTCCATCGCGATCTAATATGGACCATCCGATCACGTTTAAATAGGAAGTAGATCTAGACCGTTGATTGCGTTTAAATCTGGCTGTCCGATCGCGTTTGGGAAGGGAACCCATCCAGGCCGTCCGTGCATGTGGGAACAGATCTGGGTCGTTCGGTCTCAGGCATGCGGATTGCCCGTGTGGCCTCCCCCATAGCACCGCGTCAGTGTCTGTTGCTATGCGGCATGTTCTGGTTCGTCAGAGCTGTTGCGCGGGCATCCTACGTGGCACAAGTTTTTTAAATTATATTTTGACATCTGTTTTCTATTTTTTCTTTCAAAAATACCCCAAGAACCTAAATTTTCACCTTTTTTTTCCAAAATTATTTTCAATTTCATTCTCCATCAAATTTTCTTCATCTTACACTAATTAAAATTAAAAAAATTAAAAAATTACAATTGTAATTTAATTTAATTTAATTTACATTAAATTTGGGCATTACAACATATGTATATGTTTGTATGTAATATATAAATGTTTCTACTGTATTAACAGAATTACTTGACAATTCTCTTTGTATCTGTGACCATCACCTTTCCCAATAGTTCATTCATTATATGTTGATTTCTAGATAATTCTTTGGAGGACTTCCTTCATATGCAAACTATATTTATATACAAACTATTGGGTACCATTTAAAATTAATATGCAAACTTATTTTAATACTCTTGGATCTATAGTTTAAAAAAGAAGTTATATTATATTGAAACTAAAGAATAGAAAGAAGAATTCAAATTTTGAAATTGTAGTTGTACGCCCTTCTTTTATTATCTGTTTTTACAGCAAAAGCTGTTGTTCATTTATATACAAAAGGAAAGGAAGAAACTCGCAAAATGTAACAGAAAATTAGTGCTAACATGAGGCCTGCATGCTAAACAAAGTAACGTTACTATGTCGCAAAAAAAAATTAACAGAAGTAACAATATCAACTAATCACAAATAAAAAATTAATGTATTGTAGTAGGCCCCCCTAAGCTAGGAAGAGTAAATATTGAAAATTTCCAGCTTGGATAACAATAGATGAAATTGAGGAGTACGCAAGGCTTTGGTGAAGAAATCTGCCAGCTGTTGAGATGAAGAAACATGCATTAACCGTATAAGACCTTGCTGAACTTTTTCACGAATGAGAAAAAGGTAAAAATTCACTTATCTGCTCAAAATTTGATTCTGAGCACTCGCATAGCTAAATCGGAGCTAAAGGAACGGCGGGTGAGCCAAAAACTGCAGGTAAAGCCTGGCGGTGCCGCCACGGGAAAAATTCGCATCTGCCTCTGATGAGCCCCTTCCCGTTTCCCATTTTGTGTCATTTTTTCACTGTTGTGTTTACTGTTCTATTTTCTACAGCTTGATCGAAAAAAAACGCCCAACAGCGAAAGTGAGCCGACGGAGCTGCCATATCGAAAAATTCCACCATCGGTTGATTTCTGTTCTTTTGTTTTTTGGTCAACCGAGGCCCCCTAACATGTTTTCTCATAGGGATAGGTATAAAACCAGCTGAAACTTATCAGAATCGTCTAAAAACGGCCAGACCAACGCAAACCGACGTCGCGGGCAATGGTGCTATCGCTGCAGTACGGCGGTGCCACCATGCCGAAATCCCGAAATTTGCTGAAAAAGAATTTTTTTTTATCGATTTTGGATTCCTAGGGTATTTTTAGGGACGTGAAGCGTGTTTTAATTTCCACAGAAAAATTCAGAAAACCCAAGGATCCCTAGTAGGTGCAGTAAAAAATTCAGTATTTCAGACACCAATTTGGGTAAGAATCTATCACTTTATTCTATGTTATGAAATTGAAGCTTAATAATCGACAATATGATATTTTGTGTGATTTAGAAAACTTTCAGAATAATTACAGGTTACTAATGGAGTCGAAACCAGTTAGTTATTTATTTGTTTATCCTGTATAATTGATTATTTGCTTTTACAGTTTTAAATACATGAGAAAATACTGGAATAGTTAAATGATTCAATTGTACTTCCTTAATGTATATTTATTGTTTGTCTTGCATGATTTACGGGTAATTTATGAAATTAAAAATTAATATGCAAACAGAAAATTGCTTGGTTATGTGAATTTATGAATGACTGTCTTACTTGATATCCTGAGAGATGGTGGACGAACCGGGTACATACGGAATTCTACTGTGAATATTGCCGCATACCGAACAGGGTATCGAGGAATAGTATTTTTGCACTCATACCGAACGGGTATGAGGACGGCTCGATTCACCATTATACCGGACGAGATATTGAGGGATGATATTTTTGGCGCTCATACCAGACGGGGTATGGGAACGGCCAGTTAGTTGACAATATTGGATATTGGTTCATACGTAGTGGGACATCCCTATGGACCCCCAAAGATATCAGTAGGCAAATAAAAAGGAGAAATTATTGTTATTACTTTCTTGAATATGTGATTAGAATGTTATTTGAGTTATTGTCTCTATAAATCAATTTTGGAAATCTCGCAGCAGTAAATATATGCAATAACATGGTTTTCTTTATGATAAATAAATTTACTTAAATCAAGAGCTCCATTGTTGTTTTATGATTTTTACCAACATTTAGTTTTTATATCGGTGAGTAGTATGATATTATTACTGGGCTAGTGTAGCTCACCCTTTTATTAACTATTTCAAATCAAGAGGACCAAAATCCAGATTCCGATCAACAAGAGGGTTGTGATGAGGTCACCATCCGGACTCTCTTCAAAAGTTAGTGAATATCGTCCTAGAATGCTCAGTTATTTGTCTTTTATTTATTTCTTTAATTTTTATTTGTTCTTTTGTAAATGACATTCTCGTGTCCCTATTGGGTATTTTAAATTATTGGATAAGAAATATAAACTCTAAACTCTATTATTTTACTTCTACATTTAATTTATAACTTTATTTCCTTTTAAATTCTGGACATTTACATAGAATCAATGATCTAGTCCTTAATACTAAAATTCTTTGATGTACTTACTGAAAAAATGTTACTAATGATTGACATACCCGCTTTTGGTGGAGGTAAAGTAGCGGGTTGAGATGTGGTAATAGCTAAAACTGTAGCAACAATGGGTTGATTATGGTGCTGAATGAGACTCAACAATTACTGGTATTGCTCCTTGGTAAATGGCATAATTATTAGGATCATACTGTTCATTTGAATGATCAACATCAACAAAAGTAGGATCTCTAAGGGCTGAATCATGAACCTGCATTTGATTAGCCTTGGCAAAATCTACATTTGTAGAGTTTCTTAACTGATAACCTGATGGATAGTCGTGCTTCTTATAACACTTTTCTTCAGTGTGATTATGAAATCCACAATAAGTACACAAAGGTTTCTTAGAATCAATATTAAATGGTCGATGGAATGTTGGTTTATTGAATGTGTTTGGTGGTGAATTCTAATATGAAAATTGTGGTTTAGATATAAAATTCTAGGAAATTTGAGGACAAAAAGAAGGTTTATATGAGTTGAAGATCTATTAGAAAGGGCCATTGGTTCACCAGAAGGAGTAGGAAGCGGAGGTGTAGCAACTTGTCGCTCATGTTGAACAGCCAAAGCAAAAGTTTTGTTAAGTGTAGGTAGTGGATCCATAAGTAAACTTTGGGAGCGAACAGTTGAAAAATTCTCATTCAAACCTCTAAGAAATTTAATAATCTGATCTGATTCTATATATTTCTTAAAAACATCGAATGATTCACACTTACAAGGAGTTTCACAAGAATAAATAGGGATAGGTCGCAAGGTCATTAACTCATCCCAAAGAATTTTCAATTGAGTAAAATAATTTATCATTGACAATTCACCTTCCTGAAATCCATGAATCTCTTGCCGCAAATATGAAATGTGAAGAGAATCTCCTTGGCAAATCGTTCACTTAAATCATTCCAAACATCAATTATAATGTCTAACCAAATAATACTTTGTGCAATAGATGGAGAAACAGAGTGCATCATCCATGATAAAACCATGGTGTTGCAATGCTGCCAAATAGAATAAAGAGAATCATCCTTTTTAGGTGCTGGAATGCTTCCATCTACATTGTAACGGCCTCGGAAATTTAAATGAATATATATGTACTAAAAATTTTAAATGCGGAAGCGAACTAAAAATTCTGATTAATATCTCTTACACAATAACCATAAACGTATTCAACGTATGAAAGAATAAGCTAATTAAAAGAAATACTCGAAATAAAAACTATAAATAAAACTATAAAATCTTTAGGCGTCTAACTCGTCATCTTCCTGCAGAACGGGCTCGGGAACCACGTCTTCCTGATCCAAAATGGTTAAGCAAGGAATGAGCTACACTAGTCCAATAAAGACATCACACTATCTCACTGCCACAAAAATAAAGATTGGTAGAAAATAAAAACGACCAATGGAGCATAATTTATAACAAACTCATTTATTAATAATAAAAACCTTTATTATCCACTTACCTCGGTGAGATTCGTGAAAATAACAAATAGAAACAATAACATTATAACCATCATAAAATCATATACACTTTATAACATAACACATGTTATACTTATGCACTTCAATAATCAGACAATAAATTTCTTCTTTTACCAGCCTTCTAGTATCCATAGGGATCCATAGGGGGTCCCCGCTACACGTGAACCATTAACATTAATAATATAATTCCAGAGCCGTCCCCATACCCCGTCCGGTATGGGTGCCAAAACCATGTACCTCAATACCCCGTCCAGTATGAGGGTGAAACGGGCTGTCCCCATACCCCGTCCGGTATGAGCACCAAAATCATAAACCTCAATACCACGTTCAGTATGAGGGTGAAACAGGCCGTTCCCATACCCCATCCGATATGGGCGCCAAAACACGTAAGGTCTCCATACCCCGTCCGATATGAGAGACCACGTTCCCGGTAGGGTTACCTACGGATCCGATCCGTCCACCATCTCCCAGGATATCTAGTCAGGCTGTCCATATTATCCATTTATCAATTCACATAACCTTTTTCCCATTTTCCATGGTCTTAATTTTCTAATCATACACAAACACGTAAACCAATAATGAACACCAAACAAAACAATACAACATCGGCTTTACCATAATTCAAACTATAATAAAAGAAACCATGATTCATGCATACGAAACCATAAGATAAATACATCAAATACCATACTGCATTTAAAACTATAAAATAGATCAAACAACAACTGACCAACAATATATCAGATTCGGGCTCCATTGACAACCTTAATCAATTATACATATCTATTGAGTCATAAAATACCGTTTTAGCATTTATTAGGCTTTAATGCCGTGATAGGAAATAGGGTGAGAGATCCTTACTTGTTTCGGTGTCTGAAATCGACTCTACAATACGTCTATGGCCTGTCCCTAAATTCCCTGAATTTTCTCCAGGAAACTGAAACGCACTACCAGTACCTGCACGTGTCCTAAAAAAATCCAAATCAGACTCACGGTCCCTTTTCAGCCAATATCAAAATTTCGGCACAGCGGCTCCGCCGTGCTTCGGCGATGGCACCGCCGTCCGCGGCAGCGATCCGCCTCGGGTTGGCCAAATTCGGCCAAACTTGCTTTGGTTCCTGCGATAAAACAACCCTTGGGCCCTCAGTGGGCCAAAACATCACGAAAAACTGAGACTTATTGGCGGCGGAGCTCTCGGGTGCGGCGGCTTCTCTAGTGCGAGTCGCGGTTTGATGTTTTGCTCCGATCAACCTGTAGAGAAAAGGACGATGATCACAGTGGTGTAAAAATTGCATCAAACAAGAACCGAAAAGGGCCTCATCGGAGGCAAAAATCGAAGGAAGCCGCGGCGGCACCGCTGGACTTCGGCGGTGTTTTCTAGCCGATTGGCCGGTTGTTTTGCTCTGATTTGGCCATAGGCATATTCAGCTTCGAGAAATGAGCCAAGGGGAGAAAATTTACCTCGTTTGGCGGTCGAAAAACCCTCCGGGGCGGTGGCGGGTGGCGGCGACCGGCTCCTCTGGCGACTGGTTCTTCTTCTTCGACGAGGGCACTGGCGGCTAGGGTTTGGGGTCGGGTGTGGGTGAGATTATTTATAACCTTTCCATTTTAATCTCAGCTGTCCATCACGATTTAATCTGGGTCGTCCATCGCGATGCGATCTAGGCCGTCCGTGCGTGATTCAATCTGGACCGTCTGCAAGCGTGAGATCTGGGCTGTCCGTACGCGTGAGATTTGGGCCGTCCGCACGCGTGAGATCTGGACCGTTCGATTGCGTGCACGCGGATCGCTCACATGGCTCCGTCCCGTGTGGCCTCCCGCATCAGCTTCCCTGCCATGCGGCGTGTTCTGGTTGGTCGGGGCTGCTGACTGGACTGCTGACGTGGCTGCTGACGTAGCACAACTTTTCTAAATTACGTTTTAACCTCCAGTTTCTGATTTTCTTTTCAAAAACACCCCCAAAATCTAAATTTTCACCCCTTTTTCCTAAAATCAATTTCAATTAAATCCCAAAAATAATTTTACCCTATTTTATCATTATTATTATTTTTATTTTTATTAAATTAAATTAAATTAAATTAAAACTTTATAAATTAAATATTAAAAAATTAAACTAAAATTCTAATATAAATTAAAATAAATTAAAAAATAAAAATAATAAATTTGGGTGTTACAACGATCCCCTCCTTAAAGAAATTTGGTCTCCCAAATTTGCCTCTTACTCTTGGTCGAACAAATGGGGATACTGAGCTCTAAAATCTGATTCTAGCTCCCAGGTAGCCTCCCTTGGCGTGTGGTTCTGCCACACGACCTTTATAAATGATATTTTTCGGTTGCGGAGAATCCTGCTCTTTCGGTCCGTGATACCGACTGGTACTTATTCATAAGATAAGTGCTCTTAGAGTGGAAGCGGTTCATGAGCCAAGACATGAGAAGGGTCCGGGTTGTACTTACGTAGCATGGATACGTGGAACACATTGTGGACCTTGGAGAGCTCTGGAGGCAGTGCTAGTCTGTAGGCAGCAATACCAATCTTGTCTATGATTTCAAAAGGTCCAATAAATCGGGGGTTCAATTTTCTTCTCATGCCGAACCTACTAATTCCCTTAAAAAGAGTGACCTTAAGGAAAACTCGGTCGCCTTTCTCAAACGCTAGATCTCTCCTTCGGGTGTCCGCATAACTCTTTTGCCTGCTCTGAGCCGTCTGAATGTTCTTTCTGATTTTAACTATTTTAGACGTGGTTTCCTCTACCAACTCCGGGCCGAACAATCTTCTATCGCCTACTTCTTCCCAACAAATCGGTGATCTGCATGAGCGCCCATATAACGCCTCATATGGAGCCATGACGATGCTTGCTTGGTAGTTGTTGTTGTAGGTGAACTCTATCAGGGGTAGATGGTCGTCCCAATGACCTCCGGAGTCAAGGACACATGCTCGGAGCATATCCTCAAGTATACGAATTGTCCTTTCTGATTGTCCATCAGTCTGAGGATGGAAGGCAGTAATGAGAGATAGCTTTGTTCCCATCGCTTGCTGAAAGCTACTCAAAAATCGAGAAGTGAACCTGGGGTCCCTGTCGGATACCACTGTTACTGGAACTCCGTGCAATCTGACTATTTTTCAGATATACATTCGCCAACTTGTCCAATGGGTCAGTCATTCTGATGGCCAATAAGTGGGAAGATTTGGTAAGCCGGTCAACGATTACCCAGATGGCGTCATGTCCTAAACGTGCCTTGGGTAATCCCGTTACAAAGTCCATGGTGATATGTTCCCACTTCCACTCCGGAATCAGTAACGGGTAAAGTAGCCCACCTGGGCACTGATGCTCTGCCTTGACCTGCTGACATACCAAGCACTTCGATACAAAGTCGGCTATGTCTCTCTTCATTCCATTCCACCAAAACTGGGGTCGCATGTCTTGGTACATTTTGGTGCTTCTTGGATGCATGGCAAACTTCGAGCTATGGGACTCTGTCATGATGTCTCTTTTTAACTCACTGTCATCTGGGACACACACCCTATCTTGAAAACGGAGTAATCCATCGGAATTCTGAGCTCTCTCCCTGTTTTGCATTTTTCTTGCGGGCTATCAGGGCGGGGTCGACTGACTGGGCTTCCCTTATTCTCTGGATTAACTCGGGCTGGAATGTTAGGCGGCCCAAACATGTGGCTCTCCTCAAGTCCTAGAGTCGAACCTATTGTGTGGCCCTAATTTTTCTGCATTCTAAAACCATCAAATGGGCTAAGATACCTGCATTTTTTCTGCTGAGAGCATCTGCTACCACGTTGCCCTTACCCGGATGGTATAAAATATCACAATCATAGTCTTTAAGGAGTTCCGTCCATCTTCTCTTACGCATGTTGAGATCCTTCTGAGTGAATATGTGTTTCAAACTCTTATGATCGGTATAGATCTGAAAGGTCTCTCCGTATAAGTAGTGGCGCCAGGTTTTCAAGGCGTGTATGATTGCGGCAAGCTCCAAGTCATGGGTGGGATAATTCTTCTCATGATTCTTTAACTGCCTGGACCCATATGCTATGACCTTTCCATGCTGTATCAGGACACAACCCAGGCCTAGATAGGAGGCATCACTATAAACTGTATATCCTCCCGATCCACTCGGTAAAGCCAGTATGGGTGCAGTAGTCAGCCACTTCTTTAATTCTGAAAAACTTCTTTCACAGTCCTCATTCCACTCAAATTTGGCATTCTTCTTCGTGAGTCGGGTTAGAGGAGCTGCTAGGCTAGAAAATCCTTCAACAAACCTGTGGTAATAACCTGTCATCCCCAGGAAACTCCAGATTTTCTTAACTAATGTCAACTTCTCCCAGCCAAGTACCGCTTTAACCTTTTCGGGATTCACTGATACTCCTTCCTTCGATATGATGTGTCTTAGGAAGGTGGACTGCTCAAGCCAGAATCCACACTTACTTAACTTTGCATATAACTTCTTGTTTCTGAGGACTTGCAAAACTTGGGCAAGATGGTGAACATGTTCTTCTCTGCTTTTTGAGTAGACTAAGATGTCATCGATGAACACGATAACAAATTGATCCAAGAACTCTCTGAAGACCCTGTTCATCAGATCCATAAAGATTGTCGGGGCGTTGGTTAGCCCAAATGGCATGACCAGGAACTCATAGTGTCCGTACCTGGTTTGAAAAGCCGTCTTGGGGATGTCTTCTGTTCTTATCTTCACCTGATGATAACCTGATCGCAGGCCTATTTTAGAGAAGACATGTGCACCCTGCAGCTAATCGAAGACGTCATTAATTCTGGGAAAGGGATATTTGTTCTTGACCGTAACCTTGTTCAATCCTCTGTAATCAATACACAGTCTCAACATTCCATCTCCCTTCCTTGCAAAAGTGACTCCGGCACCCCAAGGGGACACACTGTGTCTAATAAAACCACTGTCTTGTAATTTAGTGATCTGTTTCCTCAGCTCTTCTATCTCAATGCGACTCATGCGGTAAGGAGCAACCGAAATGGGCTGGGTGCCTGGCTGTAAGTCTATAGTGAACTCGACTTTTCTGTCCATTGGCAGTCTGGGTAGTTCATCTGGAAACACATCTGGAAAGTTTCAGACTATCGGAATCTCTTAGATACAAATTTCCTTCTTGGGCTTGCCCTGTACCACGTCCGGGTCGGCGTCGGCATCCTGCTGGGTAAGGTTGTAAACCCTACCCTGAAAAGGAGGTCTTTTTTGGTTCTGGTTCCTCGGGCATTCTCTCGCATAGTGCTGGGCACTACCACATATGCGACAGGTATTGTTAAGGCAGTAGCATGGTCAGTCCCCGTGATCCCTACCACATTGCTGGCAGATCTTTCCACGTGCTGCCCCTGGAGCCTGAGGAGGGGCCTAGATCACTGGTCTGGGCCTCTTATTTGGTTGGATCGGCGCAGTAGGTGCTGGTCTGCGGGGTAGAGCCGAGGGTCGGGGACTCCCTACTGACTGAGGACGGGTGTTGAAACTCTTCTCCACAATCTGTGCCTTTGCTAGAACGACTGAGTATGTCTTGAGCTCCAGTACCAATAAGTATTGCTTGATTTCTGGGCGGAGGCCCCACTGGAATCTCCTGGTCTTCCTGCCTTCATCCATCAATGTCTCCAGGGAGTATCGGCCCAACTCTAGGAACTTACGAGCATATTCCGATACCGTCATATTTTCTTGGACCAGCTGAACAAACTCCATCTCCTTCAGGTATCGGATGTGCTCAGGGAGATACTCTGCATGGAAGATCGCTAAGAACTGCTCCTAAGTGGCTGGTGTAGGCAGAGTGGTCTGCTTGAGTTCCCACCAACGACCTGCTTCCCCTACCAGCATGTAAGAAGCAAGGGCAGTTCTCTGCTCGGGAACCACTCCCAAGGTCTTGAAAGCTCTCTTAGTCTCTGCCAACCAGTACTGGGCATCTTCAAAAGAGGATCCCCTGCAAAAATGGAAGGGTTCAGTCTCATGTTTCTCTCTATGTAGCCTGGGTCGATCAAAGAAGGAGCTTGGTCCCGTGGAAGAGGGACTGGGCTCAGCTGGGGATAGACTGGGGGGCCCTGTGGTGGCACCTACTGATATGGTGGGGGCACCGGATTGTATTGTGGCAGTACGGTGGCTGGAGCACTGGTTCATACTGTGACGGTGGTGCCGGGTGGTACTGTGGTGGAGCAGGCTCGTGCCGGGGTGGCTCGGGATCCACGTACTGTAGCGGTGGCTCAACCCGTGGTAGTGGGGGAGGTTCAGGTAACTCCCTTCTCTCCTCTCGACCTTGCTGGGCAGCCATGATCCTTTTCAGTATCTCAAATATTTTGTCCACATCTTCCCGAAGCGAATCATCTCGGGCTGTTCGGTTTAGTGGGGGTCTTCCTCTCCTCATTTCTTTACACCTGCATTTCACAGGAAAGAGTTGAGTAACGATTTATTGGTGGGTATTTCTCTAAGCATTATTGAGTAAGGGATGAGTTCGAGGAACGTGGCTCTGATACCAACTATAACGGCCTCGAAAATTTAAATAAAAATGTATATATTAAAAATTTTAAATGCGGAAGCGAAATAAAAATTCTGATTAACATCCCTTATACAATAACCATAAACGTATTCAACGTATGAAAGAATAAGCTAATTAAAAAAAATACTCGAAATAAAAACTATAAATAGAACTATAAAATCTTTAGGCGTTTAACTCGCCGTCTTCCTGTGGAACGGGCTCAGGAACCACGTCTTACTGATCTGAAATGGTTAAGTAAGGAATGAGCTACACTAACCCAATAAAGACATCACACTATCTCACTGCCACAGAAGTAAATGTTGGTAGAAAATAAAAATGACCAATGGAGCATAATTTATAACAAACTCATTTATTAATAATAAAAACCTTTACTGTCCACTTACCTCGGTGAGATTTGTGAAAATAACATATAGAAACAATAACATTATAACCATCATAAAATCATATACACTTTATAACATAATACATGTTATACTTTTGCACTTCAATAATCAGACAACAAATTTCCTCTTTTACCAGCCTTCTAGTATCCATGGGGATCCATAGGGGGTCCCCGCTACACGTGAACCATTAACATTAATAATCTGATTCCAGGGCCATCCCCATACCCCGTCCGGTATGGGTGCCAAAACCATGAACCTCAATACCCCGTCCGGTATAAGGGTGAAACAGGCCGTCCCCATACCCCGTCCGGTATGGGCGCAAAAACCATAAACCTCAATACCACGTCTGGTATGAGGGTGAAACGGGCCGTCCCCATACCCCGTCCAGTATGGGCGCCAAAACACATAAGGTCTCCATACCCCGTCCGATATGAGAGACCACGTTCCCAGTAGGGTTCCCTACGGATCCGGTCCGTCCACCATCTCCCAGGATATCTAGTCATGCTGTCCACATTATCTATTTATCAATTCACATAACTTTTTTTTCATTTTCCTTGGTCTCAATTATCCAATCATACGCAAACACGTAAACCAATAATGAATACCAAACAAAACAACACAACATCGACTTTACCATAATTCAAACCATAATAAAAGAAACCATGATTCATGCATACGAAATCATAAGATAAATACATCAAATACCATACTACATTTAAAACTATAAAATAGATCAAACAACAACTGACCGACAATATATCAGATTCAGGCTCCATTGGCAACCTTAATCAATTATACATATTTATTAAGTCATAAAATACCATTTTATCATTTATTAGGCTTTAATGTCATGATAGGAAATAGGGTGAGAGATCCTTACTTGTTTCGGGGTCTGAAATCGGCTCTATAATGCGCCTACGGGCTGTCCCTAAATTCTCTGAATTTTTTTTAAGAAACTAAAACACACTACCGGTACCTGCGCATGTCCCAAAAAAACCCAAATCAAACCTAGGGCTATTTTTTGGCCAATATCAGAATTCCGGCACGGTGGCTCCGCCATGCTCCAGCGACGGCACCACCGCCCGCGGCGGCGATTCGCCTCGGGTTGGCCGTTTTCGGTCGAATTCGGCCAAACTTGCTTTGGTTCCTACGATAAAACAACCTAAGGCCCTCGGTGGGCCAAAAAATCACGAAAAATCGAGACTTACCGGCGGTGGAGCTCTCAGGTGCGACGGCTTCTCCAGCGCGAGTCGCAGTTTGATGTTTTGCTCTGGTCAACTTGTAGAGAAAAGGAATGTGATCACAGTGATGTAAAAATTGCATCAAACAGGAACCAGAAAGGACCTCATTGGAGGCAAAAATCGAAGGAAGCCACGGCAGCACCGCTGGACTTCGGCGGTATTTTTCGGCCGATTGGCTGGTGGTTTGGCTCCGATTTGGCCATAAGCGGATTCAGCTTCAAAAAACGAGCCAATGGGAGAAAATTTACCTCGTTTGGCAGTCGAAAAATCCTCCGATGCGGTTGCGGGTGGCGGCGGCCGGCTCCTCCGGCGACTGGTTCTTCTTCTCCGACGAGGGCACTGGTGGCTAGGGTTTGGAGTCGGGTGTGGGTGAGGTTATTTATAACCTTCCCCTTTTAATCTCAGCCATCCATCACAATTTAATCTGGACCGTCCATCGCGATGTGATCTGGACCGTCCGTGCGTGATTCAATCTGGGTCGTCCGCACGCGTGAGATCTGGGTCATCCGTGCGCGTGAGATTTGGGCCGTCCGCACGCGTGAGATCTGGACCGTTCGATTGCGTGCACGCATATCGCTCACATGGCTCCGTCCCGCGTGGCCTCCCATGTCAGCTTCCTTGCCACGCGGCGTGTTTTGGTTGGCCGGGGCTGCTGACTGGGTTGCTGACGTGGCACAACTTTTTTAAATTACGTTTTGACCCCCGTTTTTCGATTTTCTTTTCAAAAACACCACAGAATCCAAATTTTCATCCATTTTTTCTAAAATCAATTTCAATTAAATCCCAAAAATAATTTTACTCTATTTTATCATTATTATTATTTTTATTTTTGTTAAATTAAATTAAATTAAATTAAAACCTTATAAATTAAATATTAAAATATTAAACTAAAATTTTAATATAAATTAAAATAAATTAAAAAATAAAAATAATAAATTTGGGTGTTACATACATAATTGAGTTTGTTTTTAGACAGAAGAGCCATCTTCATAGATCTACTCCATGAATGGTAATTAGATCCAGTAAGAACTGGTGAAACTAAAATTAGGGATGAGTTTTCATTTGGATGCAAATAATAAGGACTAGAAAGAGATTCTTCTGATTTAAAAGTCATTAAACTAGGAGTTGCCATTGAAGATAGTTAAAAGAGGAATAGAATATTGTTTGGTAGAAGAAAAATAAAACAGAGGAGAAATCAAAGAGGAAGAAAATTATTTTGTTACGATACCATATTGAAACTAAAGAATATAAAGAAGAATTCGAATTTTGAAATTATAGTTGTATGCCCTTTTTTTTATTATCGGTTTTTGTAGCAGAAGCTGTTATTCATTTGTATACAAGAACGAACAGAAGAAGCTCGCAAAATATAACAGAAAATTAGTGCTAATATGAGATTTGCGTGCTAAATAAAGTACAATCTTATGTGTTAAAACAAATTAATAGAACTAACAATATCAACTAATCACCAGTAAAAAATTAATGTATTGTATTAAATTCATAATTTTTTTGACCCACCAATCTACCATATTGTTAGAAGCATTGAACAAGATTTTGATAAAATTATACGTAGGCGGTGGTAATTTTTAGTGAGTATGGAAAGATATATATATATATATATATATATATGTTGATGTAATTTGATTTTAAAAATATATTACATATATACTAAGAAATATTTTATATTTATTTTAAAAAATTTATATTAATCTTAAGAGAATATTTTATATTTATTTTAGAGAATATTTTATGTATATTTTAAAAAATTTTGTAAGATAAAAACTTTCGTAATTTTTTTATATAAGGGTTTATAATTTTATTGGTGATATACTATCTCATTTGATAGTAAAATTTTTTTTTTTTCAATTTTGCACAGAGATATATCAAATTAGAATTTAAAATATATTTGTCAAATCATATTAAATTTTATTTTATTTTTACATATATTTTACTTTATTATAATTAACCGTAGTTTAAGAAATAATTTTTCACCAATATATATATATATATATGTAATAATAGAAGAGATGTTGCTTTTTTGATGTCCCTTTTCTTGGCCATTGCCAAGAAGAACCCTAAAAAAATAAAGACCATGACCTAAAAGCTGTCCTACACCTTGGCAGCTTTGCATTCTTCCTACTTAAATTATTCTCACTTTCATGTGCAATCTCCGGTCACTCTCGTGCTTAGATTCTTAATTACACACTTGTTAGCATGATTTCACTAAAATAAAACCAACCCAGACAGTATATATATATATATATATATATATATAACAGCACAAATCATAATTATTCTTACCATGGCATGTCTTAACACGACATCACGTGACCCCATCAGTTTTTCTTTTTCTTTTTAAAAAGGATTTCTATAAAAATTATTAGAATACTGAATAGGGATTTGTATAATTATTATTAATTAGAAAAGGGTATCAGATTTTGTGAGGAGCTAACCAGACCACTCCAATTATTTATTTTACTTGATTTTATTTTTAATATTTCTAATGGTTACAAAATTGGATTTGGTGGGTTACACAAAATTTTTTAAAAAATAATAATAAGAAAAGGGTTTTGCACTGTTTAGGTTTAATTTAAATAATTATAATTATCTGATTTACAGTATAAGCATATACCTGGATCTTGTCATAGATCGCATCATAAAGTAAGTGGGATTTTAAAACTTAATTATTAGGATTTTATGTTTTTGGGTAAAATTAGTATTTTTTCTAAAAAAAAAAATTATATATTTTAATAATTAAATAATATTATATATAGTTAAGAACTTATGTACAAGAAACAATAATATTTTTAATTATTATCTATATGGAATGTAAAATACATCTTTTCTCATCATTCGCATAATGTATGAGATAAATGTATATTTATTTATTATTACAATTTTATTATATATATATATATATTTATTTAGTTTAAAATTGATTTTACATTATAAATATTTATGAGCTCTCCTTTTATTTATTAATACGGAAAATAATACAGTTAATTTTTTTTAATAAAAAGACATACTAAAAAACAAATGGGATTCAAATCTATACTCTCCTTTTTAAGATTTAAAAGCCAAAACAGACTTAATACACTTCTTAATGCAGCATTATTCTTTTTTCAAAAAGAAATTGTATTAGCAGCTTTACACAATCTTTAAAGTTTTATTTTGGATCAATGCGATTGCAGTTAATTTAATTTAAGTAGATTAGTGTTCATGCATAACTTGAATTTAATTAATTACTTTCCATTTCTCACCATTTTTTATTTTTCAACTTATATATATATATATGTGTGTGTGTGTGTATATACGTGTACTGACAGATACTATTCATTGTCATAACTTATTTGCTTCAATTTCATTATCATACCTTGACTACTTAATAATTAGATGATGTGTCAAATTTCATAATTATTTAGCAATTAAGTAGTGTACTTGTAAAATGATTAATTATTTATTCTTAAGCTTCTAGCGACACCCGTACACGAGTTCTTGATATATCACAAAAATTTCACGTAAGATTCAAAAAGATTTTTAGCATTGGAGAAATGTTTTACTTTTATAGTCACGTTCGGCGTAATTATCATTTGTAAAGGTCTCTTACGATCTCACACATTATATATGATCTCTTTAATTATTTTATAAAAAATAAAAATATAAATAAAAATAAGTAAGATAATTCTGATCATCCCATTAATTCTATTACAAGAGAGAAATTAATTTAATAATACATATGAATATCAGTATTTCATGAAAAAGAACCTCAAAATAATTGAATTTTCTGGGGGACCAGATATAGTTAGTAATCCATGATAGGATGTGCAGAAAATGAAAAATTCCTTTTCAAATAAAAACTAAACTGCTATGATAAGATTATAAGTGTTGTAAAATGATTATGTAATTTTGTGAATTAGATGAAAATTATATATAAAATATGAATATATTGTGAAGAGCAGTTGAAGAAGAAAGAAGATCTAAAACGGGGGAGGGCGAATACTGTAAAGAACAATGAAGAGCCAGATACGCTAAAATGAAGTGGCCAAACAAAGTGCAGAGAAAATGAAAGCCCAGAGAAACAGATGAAAGAGTTTGCCAGTTCCCAATCACTAAAAAAATTACAGATTCGATTTCAACCTCCCCTCTCTCTCTCTCTCTCTCTCTCTAGTTCTTTCCTTTTGATTCAAAATTATAATATACTATCTACATATATATATATATGTGTGTGTGTGTGTATAAACAGTTATCCCGTTTTAGTACACCTCCTTTCCACCATAAACAAATCTTAAAAACACCCATCTAAAATTCCACTTCTCTCTGCACAAACATCATGGCCTAGCTGTTTCTTGGATCCAGAGATTCTGGGTCTTTCAATTAGTTTTTAAAACACATAGCCCACAAGACATGATTTGGTTTCTCTCCTTGTCCCTCCCACATTTCTTCTTCCTCTGTTCCTAATCTCTGTACTCGTAGCTGTAATGCCTGTAAATCCATGCACCCTCTTCTCCTCCTCATCCTCTCTCCTCCTCTCTCTTTTATTTCTTCTTTTCTCTCTTCAATCTCTGGCTCTCAACCCACAAGCTCAGACTCTTCTTTCATGGAAGATCAACTTCAATGGATCCCTTCTGGCCTTGGATAATTGGAATCCAGATGATGAAACTCCCTGTTCATGGTCTGGGATCACCTGCAACAACAATAACCAGGTTGTTGAATTAAATTTGAAGGATGTCAATTTGTTTGGAACACTACCTTCTAATTTCACCTCATTGCAGACACTCTCCAAGCTTGTTCTTTCGAGTACAAATCTTACTGGTCCAATTACCAAAGAGATTAGTCTTCTTCCCCAGTTGAGGTACCTGGATTTAAGTGACAATAGCTTAACAGGGGAAATCCCGAGTGAGCTCTGCAACTTGAGCAATCTGGAAGAACTCTACATCAATTCCAACGAACTGGAAGGTTCTATTCCAATCCAAATTGGCAATCTCACAAGCTTGAAATGGCTGACTCTGTACGATAATCATCTAAGTGGTGGAATCCCCAGCACTATCGGGAACCTAAAGAATCTTCAGGGAATTAGAGCTGGTGGCAATCAGAACCTTGAGGGTTCCCTGCCTCCAGAAATAGGGAACTGTGCCAATCTGGTTATGTTAGGACTTGCAGAGACAAGCATTTCCGGATTCCTTCCTTCAACCCTTGGTCTCCTCGAGAAACTTCAAACCATCGCAATATACACCGCCTATCTCTCCGGCCAGATCCCGCCGGAGCTCGGTGACTGCACCGACCTGCAAAACATTTACCTATACGAGAACTCACTCTCCGGATCCATACCTACCAAATTAGGCAATCTCAGGAATCTTCAGAACCTGTTGCTCTGGCAAAATAACCTGGTGGGGATAATACCGCCGGAGCTTGGCAACTGCAACCAATTGCAAGTTATTGACCTATCGATGAATTCCCTCACCGGCAGCATTCCCAAGACTTTTGGGAATCTCAACTCGCTCCAAGAGCTTCAACTCAGCGTAAACCAAATCTCCGGCGAAATCCCGCCTGAACTCGGTGATTGTTTGGAGGTCACTCACATCGAGCTCGACAACAACCTAATCACCGGCACTGTACCTCCAGAGTTGGGCAATTTATCCAATCTCACCCTCTTGTTTCTCTGGCAAAACAAGCTCGAAGGAAGCATCCCACCTTCCATTGCCGACTGCGCAAACCTCGAGGCCATCGATCTCTCCCAGAATGGATTCACGGGTTCCATACCCAGAGGAATCTTCCAGCTCACGAAATTGAATAAACTACTGCTCCTCTCCAACAATCTCTCGGGCGAGATACCGCCGGATATCGGAAACTGCTCGTCATTGATTCGGTTTCGCGCCAGTAATAACGAGTTAACAGGGACTATTCCTCCACAGATTGGGAATCTGAAGAGACTGAGTTTCTTCGACGTCGGTTCCAATCGTCTCTCCGGAGTCATACCGAGGGAGATCTCAGGTTGCGAAAACCTTACGTTTGTAGACTTGCATTCCAACTCGATCGCCAGTAACTTGCCGGATAGTTTAGGCAAGCTCGTGTCGCTTCAGTTTATTGATTTATCCGATAATTTGATTGAGGGGACCATGAATCCGAGTCTCGGCACTCTTAGTTCACTCACTAAACTCGTCCTGAGGAATAACCGATTTTCCGGGTCCATTCCCAGTCAACTCGGCTCCTGCGGCAAGTTGCAGTTGCTAGACTTGAGTGGAAACGAGCTGTCTGAGAATATTCCGGGCAGCTTGGGGAAGATTCCGGCGTTGGAAATATCACTTAACCTGAGCTGGAACCAGCTGTCCGGGGAGATTCCGTCCGAGTTCACGGCGTTAGACAAGCTCGGGATCCTAGACCTCTCTCATAACCAGCTCTCCGGCGACCTCCGTTACCTCTCGGAGATGCAAAACCTAGTGGTTCTCAATATCTCCCACAACAACTTCACGGGTCGAGTGCCAGACACGCCCTTCTTCGCTAAGCTTCCTCTCAGTGTTCTCTCCGCGAATCCCTTCCTCTGTTTTCTGGGCAACCACTGTTCAGCAGAAGATGGAAGTAAACCAGGAGGCTTATCGCGACGAGCCACAGCGGCGCGTGTGGCGATGGTGGTCCTGCTATGCGCTGCGTGCGCGCTCCTCCTGGCGGCGCTCTATATCATCCTCGGACCCAAGTGCCGAGGCGGTGGGTCCCGCAACGACATTGAAGGAAGCGATGACGTGGAGATGGGCCCGCCATGGGAGGTCACTCTTTTCCAGAAGCTAGAGCTTTGTGTAGCTGACGTGGCACGGAGCCTCACCCCAGGCAGTGTCATCGGCCGAGGCCGATCCGGCGTCGTTTACAAAATAACTCTTCCATCGGGATTAATCATAGCCGTAAAGAGATTTCCGTCGTCGGAGAAAGTATCAGCCGGGGCATTTTCATCAGAGATCGCGACTCTAGCGAGAATCCGTCACCGGAACATCGTCAGATTGCTCGGGTGGGGCGCAAACCGGAAAACGAAGCTGCTGTTCTACGATTACAGGGCGAACGGTACGCTGGGAGCGCTATTGCACGACGGTTCCGGAGGGTCTGTGGACTGGGAGATTCGATTCAAGATCGCATTAGGCGTTGCCGAGGGATTAGCTTACTTGCACCATGACTGCTCGCCAGCGATACTTCACCGAGATGTAAAGGCTCATAACATATTGTTGGGAGATAGATACGAGGCGTGCTTGGCTGATTTCGGGCTCGCCCGATTGGTTGAAGACGAGAACGGCGGTTCGTTTTCGGCTAACCCGCAGTTTGCTGGGTCCTACGGCTACATGGCACCAGGTGACACCTCCTTTGTCTTGATTATGCGTGATTTCTGTTCATGGAATATATATATATTTTTTTTCTTTTCTTTTTCTCCTCTGTTAATTTGAGAAGAATTTTTCGGAAATCAAAAAAGTTTTTGGATTAATTACAAAAAAGATTTGGCTTTATTGGGAGTGATCTGGGGAATGATCAATTGCGTTAATAGGGCAGTGATAATAATTGATTGAGACTTCCATTTCACTGTTGTATGATAACTAATTAAAGATTGGTGTTTTTGGATTTACATCAATCACTGTGCTTGAATTTGTATCATATTAATCTGGGTTTTTCAGCTTAATTCATTAGCATACATGGTGCCAAAATTTAATCATGTTGGGTAAATTATATATGGGCCAACCTTTTCTTTTTAAATTTATTTGTCGTCGTCACTTCGTTGTTGGGGTTTTCCCGAATCAATTGTAACACCTTTTGCCATCCAGAATCTTAATTATTTGATTAGAAGATTTATATGGTTGACGTGATTTTGTGTTTCTGTACAGAATATGCTTGCATGCTAAAAATAACAGAGAAGAGCGATGTTTACAGCTACGGCGTCGTTTTACTGGAGATAATCACAGGAAAAAAACCAGTTGACCCATCATTTCCAGAAGGTCAACACGTGATCCAGTGGGTTCGAGACCACCTGAAGAGGAAGAAAGACCCTGTTGAAATCCTTGATCCTAAGCTCCAAGGTCATCCCGATACTCAAATCCAGGAGATGCTCCAAGCACTAGGAATCTCCCTTCTCTGCACCAGCAACCGCCCAGAAGATCGTCCCACCATGAAAGACGTCGCCGTTTTGTTAAGAGAAATCAAACACGACCCCGCCGCCACAGGAAGTGATGGCCAAAAACCCACCACCGGAGAGAAGCCGCAGACAAACCCATCTTCCACCGTCACTCCCGCACAGTTGCTACGTCTACAAAGTTCCTCAAATTGCTCTCTAGCTAATTACTCATCTTCCTCCTCCAGTACCAATTATAAGTTATAGGTGATTGCTACCATTCATGTCATTCAATTTTTTATTGGTTAAGATTGATTTGATTCACCTCCCAGAATAGGAATTGTATAAATTAAGAGGTACGTACATATATAATAAAAGGTAGAATGGTGAAGGGTTTTGGATGGCCAAACGACGAGTGTACAGAAGGATTTGATGAGTTATAAATACATGTCAGAGTATCATTTTCTGATATAATGGAGATGAAATTTGATGAAATGACAGAGGAATGGAGGGGAGAAGAAAGTGTCGCTTCAAGGGGTAGTCATTTTCCATGGATTGGGAGGTGATAATCGTATGTGTGGTTGTCTGTTGGGTTTCAGTAATTTTTCTTTTTGCAGACTGAAAGTTGAAGTTAAACAGGGTTGAGTTGAGAAGATGAAGGAGATGAGAGTGGAGTGAAAAAGATATAAGAGAAGATAATTGGGTGTAAATAATTATTTAAGGATAGGAAGGTGTTCCATGCAACAATGTAAGCCCCACCACGTGTAGTAGACATACCTTACTGTCCAATCCATGGTAGTATTTGTAATAACCCTTCAAAAGCAACAACAAACTTCACATCCAATCAATGGAACAATTCCAAAACAAATAATTATTAATTTTCTATACATATTTTAATACTATATATTATTTTGAGTTAGATGTTTTTCAGATTGGAGTAGGGATTTGGCACAAATGCTGGTTACCTGCTAATTTGTATGCTAATTCATTCTGGATGACATGGGTAAAAAATTTGTAATTAGCGAATTTTCGGGAGGAGCCCATAAAAATCATGCTCACCAAGGGCATGAAATCTGTATAAATTTTTTTATTTAACTATTTATAAGATTTCTTAGAAAACAGGTTGGTAGGGCAAGCTTTCAAGTATGCGGATTGGTGGAGAATGAATGGATGAAGAAACATATGTGGACGTGTCATTGGGATGAGTATTTGGTAGAGACGATGACTTATGAGGTAGGTGTGTGTGCAAAATTTTTTTTTCTCACCTAAGATATAGTGTTAAGTGTAGTTATATAAATTTTTAAACGAGAGTATCTGTAAAACTTTTCCCATAAAGAATTTTTTTCTCTCAACATTCAGAAAAAAAATTAAGACCCTTATATTTGCGGTGACAAAATTGCACGTTATCTGTTGGGAGAAAATTCTTGATTCTCATCTATTATAATAGTTTGAAGTACCTTAGAATAACTCATGACTACTATCATCAATTTATTAAAAACAAAAATGGAGACAACGTAATTCTATTAGATAATGCAGTATTTATCAAGAGTGTAAACCAAATTTGTCTGCCCTATCCTATCCTCTTATAGCCGATAGCTATTCCTCCCACACCTTGGTCTGAAATAGCAATTGACTTCATCAAAGACCTCACAAAGCCAACTGAAAAAAAAAATTCTATATGGGTAGTGGTTGACCAGTTAATGAAATACACAAATTTCACAGCTCTTACTATCATTATTTGGTCTATATGATCCCAAAAACTCTCTGACACTCCATTGCTTACCATCCTCAACTAGATGGCCAAACAGAAGTCATTAATAGGCGCCTGGAGACATGGATGTATATGTCATGGACAGCCAGCAACAGTTCCGACTGATTCTAACATCACTACTCTGAACTTCTTACACGAAGGAGAATCCATCATGCAAATACTCAAATTTCATTTGTCCATAGGTGTCCAACATCTTCCCAAGAGATGAACTAGTTGACTTCCTCCTTAAGCCACAGGCAGGTCAATGCTTTCAAGATATGATTTCCCAGATGGGTGTGTGCATTGAACACCTTATGAAAGCGTACAATGTATACTTAAATCTCTATCCCATCTTTTTTGTAACTACTTGCATTATTTGTATTATTTCGAATTAATTATTCTTATCTTTTAAGCTTGTCTTTAACAATTTATACACTCATGGTACAATTTAGACACTTGTCCATTACTTTTCTTCACCAAGGACATTTAACATATCTATAACTTCGACTGTACAGATCATCATCGCCCCCAACAGAGTGGTGGAAGAGAATGGGTCTGAAGTTCCTGCTGTGAGGCTCTCAAGTCGATCTGGAAACCTAAATTCAATCCAATTCCACGTGACTGCTGCAGGGTTTGAGCAAACAACTGGTATTTGCGGATGTCTGGATCACTAACCCTTCAACGACCATATTTCATGGATTCCTCCAAGTGTGCAGCTTTTATCTCTGCCACATCATCCTCATCTTCCTCCATTGCCTCAGGGTTCTCTCTCTTCTTCCTTTCCCTCTCAATATCCTGTAATATCCATTGAATCCAATAAGTCACGAAACATATACTATTATGAAAGTGGAGAGGCTATAAGTTGTGTAAATTAACATATATACTGTGAGATTGTCGGGCAAAACATCTACACATGTCCAATTTCAACAAAATTTTTGTGTAAATATACACCAAATCTACAATAATTCACCCATATAGGAACATAGGTATTCTTTTTGTGCTGTTAAGTTTGCAGGTTTTCTGAGATCATACCTTTTCAATATTTTCTCTAATAGCATATTTGCAGGCACGTTGACAAACTTCAGTTATATCTGCGCCACTAAAACCATGAATGTAACGAGCAAGAGCTGCCAAGTCCACATTGCTGGCTACAGGTGACTTCCGCAAACAGGCCTTGAATATCTGAAGATGCGATGACTCATCTGGTAGAGGAATGTAAATCAACTGGTCGAGACGTCCAGGCCATAGCAATGCCGGGTCAATAATATCGGGCCTGTTTGTTGCTCCTATTATGAAAACTGTTTTCTTTGCTGTCATTCCATCCATTTCTGTCAGAAGCTGATTCAAAACTCTATCAGCTGCACCACCAGCATCTCCAACATGACTTCCTCGCTGAAAGTTGAGAACCAGGATTGTAAATCAGAATTAAAAACCTATGAATAAATTAATCCATGATGTCAGAATAAAAAAAGGGTTAGGGATTGCCTGTGTTGCAATGAAATCAAGCTCATCAAAGAAAAGTACACAAGGAGCAGATTGTTGTGCCTTGTCAAATATCTCCCTAACGTTTGCCTCACTTTCTCCAAACCACATTGTTAATAACTTGGGTCCTTTGACACTTATGAAGTTAGCCTGACATTCATTTGCAATAGCTTTTGCAAGTAGAGTTTTACCACAGCCTGGAGGACCATAAAAGAGAACACCTTTAGAAGGAGACATGCCAAATTTCTCGAACTTCTCTGGATGCTCCACTGGGTATTGCACAGTCTGGTAGAAATAGAAACATAGAGAAAGGGGGTGATGAGAACAGCCATATGTCACAGAAAGAACGTTGAAAGCATGAAAGCAGAGGAAATAACAAACCTCTTGCAGCTCCCTTTTGATCTTTTCCAACCCGCCAATACCATCCCATGATACATTAGGAACCTCCACAACCTAGAAATTAAAAAAGCATATTTGTTATTTTCAACAATTCTGTTTTCTTCTACTCAAGAATAGGCTAGTAGATTTTCTTGAGGTATGCCTAAGAAAATGAAGCTTTACATACATAAGAACATACATAAAGAAAAAACAAAGAAGCTTATTAACAATTAGCCTGAACCAAATAGTTTCACATTTTGACAATATCAGAAAGAACACAAATTTCAAAAGGAAACTCACTGTTTCACTCAAGGCTGATGGATTTGAGGATCCAAGAGCAGTTTGGAAATGCTCATTGCTAACAGCCATGGAATTCAACACCTCAGCATCGATTTTCTCATCCTCTGAGTAAATAGTATCCATTTTCTCCCTGATACACTGAAGTGCAGCCTCTGTGCAAAGCGCTGCAAGATCTGAACCAACATAACCGTGTGTATCTTTTGCAGCTCTTTCAAGATCAACCTGAAATTTAATATCAATAAACATGAAAGGCTGTCCTTTTTCAATTTATGAGCTAAATGAAAAGTCAGTGTTTGCTTATGTCACCAGCGAGTTTCATATTTTTTGTATGGATCCTAAGATCCTCCAACCTACCAACTTCATCCAGTACACCCATATCAATCTCTCGATCAAATCTTCCAAATCGCCTAAGAGCTGGATCTATACTATTAGGTCTGTTGGTAGCTGCAATGACAATTACATGCAGCCTTGTCTTGAGACCATCCATCAAAGTCAAAAGCTGGGAGACAATACGCCTCTCCACTTCACCATGAGTCTTTTCCCTTCTTGGAGCAATTGAATCTATCTCATCAATAAATATAATAGATGGAGCATTCTTTTCAGCTTCCTCAAATGCCTTTCTCAAGTTGCTTTCACTTTCTCCAGCTAACTTTGACATAATTTCAGGTCCATTTATTGGAAAGAAAAATGCACCAGTCTCATTAGCCACAGCTCTCACAATCAGGTTTTTCCTTATCCAGGGTGTCCGTAAAGCAAGATACCTTTAGGTGGCTTCACACTGATTGTTTTGAAGAGTTGTGGGTGCCTAAGAGGAAGCTTTACTAGTTCACGAATTTGAGCCATCTGCTTCCGGATACCGCCAACATCATCATAATCCACTTCACTGAATCTCTCCTCATCCTCACGTTTGATTGGTTCACCCTCGGAAAATATCTCAGTATCAGGAGCAATAACACAGTACTCACCAGGATCTGTCTCAATTACTTTAAATTCAATGCCCCTCATCCCTCCCCTGATTAGGAAAAGGTCTCCCTTCCTCAGGCCGGTTTGCTTCCAGAAAGCATGCTGTTAAACAAGCAAGAAATAATCATACTAACAATTAGAATTTAAGTACACAAAAAGGAAAATATTTGTAAGGCCCCGGATCCAAGCACCACTAGCTCAATAATTTTTTGGACCCAAATAATTAGTCCCTAAAAGCTTAAGTTCAAATTATTGGTAGTCTGTGATCTGAGTTGAGCTCAACAACTATATATCTTTTCAAAATGGGATTGTGGTATCGTGGTATCAGCATTATCAATCACTTAAGAGGAAATATACAATTCAAATACACATCAAACAAGTTCCCAGTGACACCCTTGATTGTATCATCAATTGGAAGAATATGAACCCGCTTCCCATACTTTACATCAGGGCATTGATGCACAGAAACAATATCTCCAAGTCGCGCTCTAAGATTATGTCGGATAACTTTGTTCATTCTGATTTTCAGTTCCTCACATTGTTCGTCGGTGAGAACAACACAAATAGTGTCCCTTCTCTTCTTTCCCTGTATGTAAAAGAAATAATTGAACCTTCTTCTGGCGTATCTCAACAAACAGCATCTGAATAAGAGGTTTTAGTCCCCTTAATTAAAAGAGTGTCTCCTCGAAAAAGCTGAAGCTTTTCCATTGTTACAGGGTGCATGAAACAACTGAATTATCATCGTTAATGGTTTCATCAACAATAAGACAATTTGGATATCTCTTCCTTTCTAAAATTGCTGTGGAATAATCCTTTTTACTACTTTTCCTGTAAGACAGAAGGCGGACAACAGCACTGAATATCCGCATACATGAGATTACAGAAATTCTTGTCTCCCAAGAGGATAACAAAATGTCTGAGCCAGGAAAAACAAACAAGCATTATGTATTGGCATTTATATATGTATATGATATTCTAGATCGCTGAAATAAGTATGAACCATAACCAACATCGAAGAAAACGATATATGTAAGATGCATTACAAAAGTCACAGATTTACAGTTTGATACATGTTGATAAATATAAACGTGATAAGTTTACAAATCAATTTAGAATTTTAGTTTAAAAAGACCAAGCCATGATCTACACTACATCAGAAATTTCAAAGAAACACAAAAAAGCTATCAGCCTGATCAGAAAATCTACCATGATAAATCAAGTAGGCTAAATTTTCCTTTGACAGTAAACAGTACTTCAAGTAAAATAAGCTCATTAAAATTCCAGAAACTCAACAATAAAGAGGGTCAATGAAATTGAAAGAAAAAAAGAGAGAACTTTAAAACATATTTCCTCAAGCTGATCAAGTTTCTTCCTTCAGTTGTACTGTAATTTTCAAAAGCTCAGATAGGAAATCACCACAACGCTCCATCACCCGAACCAATCAAATCAGTAAAAAAATGCTTGACAGAACAAAAACCCATGTTTCAGTATATAACAAACAAACAGCACAGGCGATCAAACCCACCAACTAAAGAAAAGCCCAAAGAAGAAAATACCCAAAAGGAATGATAAACATGGACCGGAAGAAAAACAGAGGAGAATAAGAAGCACGTACGAATCTGAAGAAGAAGAAGAAGAAGGTTGGCCTGGATTACGGGCCGATGAGGGTTCATCCTCCATGGATTATTTGGTTGGTCTTTGGATTCTTCAAGTGTCTTTGCTTAGCTTAAACTTATCATTGTCCCTTGTTTAGAGCTATTTGTGACACAGGAACAAGAATGTACCGTCGAAGATTAAATAAGTTGATTATTTAATTTTTCTCCACCCAGTCGTGCACCCATCTACTTCTGCCATGCATGCGTTCAGTTGTCCACCATTTTCACTGAGATGTCGATGCCGTGAACATGTGTTAGTGACTCCGTGAGTCAGTGATCCCACCTTTTAACCTTTAAATAAAAATTATATTTAAAATCTTAAAAATTATTTTTAAAAAATTAACTTATTTTTTTAATATGATAATATTTACTACAAGACAATTATTACTATTTTTTCCCATAATATTTTTCTCCAAAAACTTCTCATAAACGTTGTTTGGGATAATTTTTAGTTTTGCTTATTTCATTTCAAAAATTAATAAAATAAAAAGTACTTTTTAAAATTAAAATACGTTTTTAATAAACTTAAACATCAAAATTAAAATTTTTAGCTTTTAAAAAATAACTTTAATTTTTAATAAAAATTTATACCTAAAATTTTAAAAATTATTTTTAATAAATATATCACTTCTATTTTTTTTTAAATTATACACTTTTTTTATCAACTAATTCCACTAAATACTAAATAATCATGGATTAAAAATAATTTTACCAACTTTAATTTTAAATCTCGCACAAGACAACTGCAGCAGCCCTCGCTAAATCATAATTGAGTTTAGCTTGAGTGTCTCCGGAAAAGAGAAAATGGGTATCGAAATTGGTGGCTATATCGAGAAAGTTGATGGTAAAGATCTAAAGTACAGTGAGTTCGTGGAGAAATATTTGTTCAAGAACCAACCAGTTGTGTTAACGGGTATCATGGACGACTGGGGGGCTTGTAAAGACTGGGTAACAGATAATGGGCACCCGAATCTCCGGTTCTTCGAAACCTGTTTCGGCAAATCCAAAGTTCAGGTACCTACTTGCGTTCAATTCGATCCGTGGTGTTTTGCTTTATTTCGGTTTGCGTTTTTCTTTTTTTTTTTTTATTTGATTTATTTATGCTCTTAAAGTTATTCTTGAAGATTTGTTTTCTCACAAGAATGTTTTAATCCGAGATAGAAGAAAAGACAGCATGAGGATTCTGAATCCTTTTACTCTTAGCCATTTTGTTTTTAATAGGTAATCATGTTTGTAATAAGAGCAAAATTGTGGTAAATCTTCGACTTTATTGTTTGGTTGAAATAAATTATAACTACAAATTAGGATTGGTTAAATAATTGAGTTTGATAATAAACATTTACTATTTCAAAAAATAATAATAAACATTTACAGTGTTTTCTGGAGATTCACTTCTGAGAGTAATACAAGCTAAAGTAAGGTGGGATAATACTAATACTGTTTGATAGCTTTACAGAGAGCTAATGATAGTTAAGTCCGGGTTGATTGAACCCCTACTAACCCTTCTTAACTCAAATTGGGAGATTGGAAGGGTTTTGTAGTTCAGTGATTGTATATTTAAATAGAATTATTTAGTTATTTACTTTTATGATAATCTATAAGATCTCTTTTTTCGATGTATATATTGAAGGATATTTCTTTTTTATATTTAAAAAATAATTACCTTTCTTTACACTTTTCCGCCAAACAACGCGAGGGTAAAACTTTCTTTTTAGTAAAATTAGTTCTTAAAAATAGTTGATTACAACCCTCACTTTTCTTTATAAATCTGTATGTCACTTTTCTATGTAAACTTCTAAACATAAAAGTTGTTCCAATTTGTCCATGGATGATTAAAATAAATGTGAGAAATAATAAAAGTGAATAAGATTGATAAGTTTTGAGCCAGAATTCTTGCTCTATATCGTGTTAAATTATAGGATGTTAATCAATTATTTCAAATTTAAACATTTAGAATATTAGGAAATAGCTTATTTGAGTGATTGGTTATTTTAAAAGCTGCTAACAAGACTTTCTAACCATACATCTTTTGCCATTGTCTCTGTAAGTGCTGGTTATCCCCCCTTAGAAGTTGACAAAATATTTGTGTTCAACAAAGTTGTTTCCCAATCATAGCGCACTTGCATGGTGTGAAGATATATCCTGATTGCCCTTTCTGAAACCCTTCAGAATGAGTCAACTTACCAATAACTTTTCCAATAACATTAGTATTATCAAATGGAAAGTAAACAATCAATGTATTGTTCAAATATCTAAATACCTGTTTCCTAGCCCCCTAATGTGTTCTTTAAGGATTCTCATAAATCTACTAACAATAACATGTAAAATATAAGGTCTAGTATGTAGCATATCATAGATCAAGCAGCCACTGTATTGGAATAGCGTAAATGCAACATGCACTCTAGCTCATTCTCTGATTTAGGTGATTCGTCATATACCTGGAACTCTGCTGTAGTTTTTGTGTATTTTCTTTTATAAAGAGAATACTTTTTCTGCTTTTCTATCTCTATGAATCTTCGTGCCTAAAGTCTCTTTTGTTGCACCCACATCTTTCATCTCAAATTCAGTGTTCGATTGCTCTTTTAAGTTGCTTATATGTAAAATCTTTAACTTTAATTAACACATTGTCAACATATATTACCAAATAGATAAAAGAACTATCTAAAACCTTTCTCTGTTTTTTTCTTAAAAAAAGGAAAAGAAATATTGTTAAAGATGAAAATAGTGTAATTACAATAGCGGAGAAGAAAATATCCCCTTAGGGCCTTCTAGAAGAAAACTTGAAAATAGGAAATAGTTACAATTGGGCCCACTGAGAATCAAGAAATATTTGCCCCTGTTCCTGTGTAACACAGAAATAACAATATCTAAAAATTTCCCATGGCATTCGCCATAAGGAACCAAAAAATATCATTTTCTCCAGCATATCTTCAAAAGTGCTTCTATTCCTTTCCAACCATATTGTCCACAAACCTGCAAAGATAGCACCTTGTCAAAGGGGTTTAGCAACTTTTTTCACCCCAACATTATGAACCACTGCAGTCCTTATTTTATGTATCTTTCTTTGAATAAATGTAATTTTTTCTGCTCTTTCTATTTCTATTACCAAAAACCTTCTAATTCCATGTCTAGGACCTGATTCAAGATTCCTCCCTCCTTTAGAGTAGGTCACATTGGCAAAACCACATAAGTTTCTTCTGTTGATTTATTTGTTTGCATTGTTTACGTGTTATATTTTGTATCACATTGCAAAACATAATCCTAGTTAATACTGTTATAGCTATATTATGAGCCAAACTGGTCAATAGTATATTTACTAACGCTTTAGCTTTACTTTTTAATTACAATATAGTCAATTCTTAACCTGGTTGTGTCAGGTAAAGATATTCTTTACACTGAGTCAACTCCAAGATTGTGCTTGTGCCGTGGTTAAAACTTGGGAACTTGTGTGGATTGTTGTCGAACTTGAGATTTTACCTTTGCTTGATTAGGGTTGGGATCTCCCTCAGGCTAGGTTAGGGTTGGGCTCAATATTGTGTCTCAAGTTGGGGTTGAGCATGGGATCTTAATCCAAGTCGAGGTCGCGTTCGAAGTAGAACCCTTGGGCCTAGCTGGGCTAAAGAATACATCTGAACTTGAGGTTGTTCCCACCATTGTATTTGGGTGGGACTAGGGTCAAGGTTGTTGTCTAGGTTAGGTTGTCTCTGGAACTACAACGTGGGTTACTATTAGGTTTGGGACAACACCCTTGGTTAAGTCAAACAAGTGATTGCACTTAGGTCAAGGTTAGGCAAGAAACTATGTTGTGTACTAGATTGGGTTGTCTGGGATTTGTGCTAGGGCTGGAGTTGGTCATGGGACTATGCCCTTGGCTTGATCATGACTAACTGTAACGTCCCAGAATTTATTAAATATGGAAGTATTGAATTAAGTGACTAAAGGGGGAAATAATTTTAGAATTTAGCATTTATATTTTTTACACAGTAAATCAGGATACCCAATAGGAATACGAGAATGTCCCTTTATAGAAATTCAAATAACAGAATAAATA
Source organism: Carica papaya (assembly GCF_054855325.1). Lineage (NCBI taxonomy): Eukaryota > Viridiplantae > Streptophyta > Magnoliopsida > Brassicales > Caricaceae > Carica > Carica papaya. The sequence goes on from NC_142317.1 coordinate 20,873,742, forward strand.
ATTGAAACAAACGTAATAAAATAAATTTTATAAAGTTAACCTTCATTTGACAACTCTGATGGAATTCTGGAAGTAACTTTTATTCATAATTTTCTTATGGTTTATGATCTGAATTTTGGTATTTCTGATCTGAAATGGTTAAATAAGAGAAATGAACTACACTAAACCAGTAAGAATATCACACTTAACACCAGTATGGAAAATTTAAGGTTGATAAAAATTATCAAACAATCAATGAAGCCCTTACTTCCTTTTAAATAAATTCGTTTAACTTAAAAAATGTTATTTCATATTTACCCTTATGAGTTTTTAAAACCGATCTATGAAAATAAGAACTCGAATAACATTTCGATTACATACTTAAAATGAGTACTAACAATAAATTTACCATTTTACCTGTTTACCAATATCTCTGGGGGTCCATAGCGATCCCCCCTATGCGTGGACTCAATATCTAATTTATCGATTAACCGGCCGTCTCCATATCTCGTATGGTAATGGGCGCCAAACATACCACCATTTCAATACCCCGTCCAGTATGAGAGTAAACTATACCTCCCAACCCCTTTTGGTATGGGATTTTTCAGCGCTATTCTACTGAGATAATATTCACGGTAGAGTTTTTCCTATGCACTGGCTCCGTACACCATTCCCTAGGGTACTTAATAAACCTTTCATATTTTTCACATCATCAACCAATTACCAATCACATACCAACATCTCATTTTTACCAATTAACAGTAAGTCATGCAAATGACCAATACGTAAATCAAGAAAACTTAATTTGGACATTTATTTTATTCTCTCAACAAATGAGAAAAACAGTTAAGCAATCAATAACGAAGGGTCAAATATATCTATAAATTAAAGTGCACGCGGCAAACCAACAAATATATCGTAGCAATAGATAAACGGTATAGACAAATAAATAATTTTGTACTAATCAGTTACCGGCTCCACTGGTGATCTGTAATTAATTTTTTAGAGTTTTCTAATTTTGACAAAACACACCGTTATTAATTATTAAAATTTAATTTACCATAATGAGAAAAAGAGTGAGGGATTCTTATCCCAGATCGGTGTTCGAAACACCGTACTTTTAACTGCGTTTTCTGGCGGTTCTTGAGTTTTCTGGATTTTTCTTGCGAAAATAAAAAATACGTGTCATGTATCCAAAAATATTCTAAAAATGCCAAAATAAGTGTTTTTGAATTTTTCTAGTCGATTTAGGGTTTCGGCATGGCAGCGTCGCCGTGCTCCGGTGCTAGCTCCGCCAGCCACGACAGCAGTTCCTCTTGGCCTGGCCGTTTTTGGTCGGTTTTGCATAGAAACTTGCAAAAAACAAGGTTAAGGAGCTTCTATCGGCTGGAAGATGGGAAAATTGAGACCCTACTGGTGGAGGGGTCTCTCGGTGCAGCAGCTTCACCGTTCCTCCTTTGAAGTCAGGATTTTTCTTTGGGTAATCTGTACAAGAAAGAAACGAGTAACACGATGGTCAAAAAATTGAGGGAAGCGGGAAACGGGAAGGGACTCATCAGAGAAGGTTTCGCATTTCGGCCACGGCGGTTCGGCCGAGCTCCGCTCGCGTTTTCTGGCTCACCCATCGGCCTTTTGGCTCCTATGGACATGGGGAGGTTCGGGATTCAATTCCGAGCGGAAGGGAGAAAAATCTTACCTTTTCGGCGGCAGCAACGGTGGCCGATCTTTTTCTCCGGTGTTTGGTTCACTTTTCAGCCGCCCCCCTTCTTCTTCTCCAATCACCTTTTTGTCGGTTAGGGTTTTGGTACCCTGCGAAGAGAAGTTTAAATATTCCTCTTCATTAAATCTGGGCCGTCCGTTCGAGGTGACGTGACCTATGCTCAGTCGTTGGATTTCTCTTATTTGGAAAATTAATCTGCGTCGTACGATCTGATCAAATTCAGTTGTTCAATCACATCTGAAGAGAAAACGCATTTAGGTCGTCCGTGCGCGTGGGATGCAGTCTCGGCCATTGGATCCGTTGGCATGCGGATCGCCCGCATGACCTCCCGCGTGCCTGCCACACAGCACACGGGGACTGGCCGCGCTGCTGACATGGCGGTCCACGTGGCCGAACTTTTGAAAATTATGTTTTTACTCCAGTTTTTCAAATTTCTTTTTAAATAGTTTATCTCTTATTTTTATTTTGACCCTAATTTTCGAATATATTTTCAAATGCATTCAAAATTCAATTTTCATCAAAATTTCATAAAAATTAAAATTAAATTATTTTAAATATATTTTCTTATTAATATTAAATAATCACATACCAAATTTTCGGGTTTAGGTGTTACATTAATTATGTTTTGGGTGTGTTCAATCGAAGTATATATTATGGCCAGATTTAGGTTAGCGATTGTGTTCCAGCTGAGCCAAGTTCAAGACCAAGATTGTGCCCAACCTGAGTTGAGATCCAGATTGCTTTAGTGTTGGATTTGAGCCTGAGAGTGGCATGGGTTGGGTTGTGCATGAGATTATGCCTTGAGCCAAGTCAAGCACAAGCCCTCTCCTAGGTGGGATTTAGCATGGAATCATGCTCCTAACCAGGTTGTATCCTGGATTGTTCTTTTGTTGAGCTCCAGATTGCTTTAGTGTTGGATTTGAGCCTGAGAGTGGCATGGGTTGGCTTGAGCATGAGATTTTACCTTGAGCCAGGTCAAGCACAAGCCCCATCCTAGGTGGGATTTAGCATGGAATCATGCTCTTAACCAGGTTGTATCCTGGATTGTTCTTTTGTTGAGTTACAGCTCTTATTAAGACAGATTATTGTTCCCAAAGAGTTCACAGTAAAAGGGTTGGAGTTCCTGGTAGAATACCTATTTTTTAGCCTAGTTTTATTATTATTGGATTATTGTCGTAACCTGGGTTTTCTGTTCCCTCACATAAAGGAATAACCTTAGTTGTAAGAGAGTACTTCAATAATTAAAAAACCTTGCAATTGGCTTGGTGGAGTAGGTCCATATTCAAATTACGAAAAACTTATGGTGCTCATTATGCCTCTCTCTCACATTTACTTTTATGTGTATTGTGTGGACAATTACACTACATCTGGTCTCAGGTTCAAGCTCTAGACCATGCTAGAATCAATTTTGAGCCCCAGATCATGTTGGCATCTTGTCAAACTAGGCCAAGCATGTCACCATGCCTGACGTTGGGGATTTGCGTGTGCCTGACAGACTGGCATTTGAGTTTGTGACTGGGCTTTGGTTGGGTCCAAGAGATGGATTAGGATCCAAGACCATACTGCACTTCAAGCAATGTCTAGCTAGGGACCTTGCCCTTGATCAGTGTAAGGCCAGACGCACCTTAACCAAAGTTTAGCAAATACTGTAAAAATAATATTTTTCATGTCTAATTTGCCAACTTATTTCTAAATTAAATTACATAATAGATTTAAATAAACTAACATGGTACTGTAATTATGATTTTGTTATGTTATCATGTACAATTGTGTAACAAAACATTATAGTATAAAGGATTATTACATTGCATCATCACTTTGTTACATTATGTTAAGCTGTTAATTACTTTTGAAAAGATTTCTACTCACATTATTTTTTGTTTCATTAGAAAACATGCCTTGATGTTGATCGTGCAGACTATTGAACCTATACTTTAAGTTTATTTTGGAGAATAAGTAGAATTAAAAGCTTAAATTTCTACTAGGTCATACAGGTGATAGATTAATTCTTCTTGGTGGCATGTTCATGATGGTTCAGTTATCATTACATTCAATATCGGCTTGCTATTTGCTTAATGTTAATGTTGGTCATCTATAGGTTGCCGATTGTGGTACTAGAGAATTCACAGATCAGAAAAGATTAGAGATGTCAGTCTCAGAGTTTGTTAGTCAATGGCGTCCGAATTCTGCTGAGGAGCAAACTGATGATTCTACATGCGATACGAATGGCAAGTCCACTCTCTATTTGAAAGATTGGCATTTTGTGAAGGTGTGCATTAAAATTAGTTTCTTGTTGGTTTACATGCTTGTTTTCTGCCCTTTTGCCCCTTGAACGGCAAGTTTCATATTTTATGAATGGAAATTGAGTAATTGTTGAGAAACCATAAGTCATAATCCTCTTTGAATCTAATGCTTTGCATTTAGAATTTAGTTGGCACATTGGAGAGAGAATAATTGTTCACCACATGGCGATCAGCTATTAAGGTGCATCACTGAAGAGATGGCATGGTTGTGTACTCTTCATCACAAGATAGGATTGTATCAGATATATGCTAAGATGGAAACTCTGCTTATTAATATCTTGCTCATGCCGGACAGTCACATAAGTCATAATCTGCATTTGAAATATACCTTCCTTTTTTGGGGTTGGAGGGAAGGGAAGGGGGGAGGGTATAATAACATCTTGTACAGAGCTAGTGGAATTTTGCAATCAAAAGTGGATTATGTTCAATGAGACAGAAAATGCAAATTCTGAATAGCACTGTGCAAGGATTCTTTATTTTACTGGTTAATGTTTAGTCATGATTGGGGAAATCCCCAATTGTCCATCACAAGGTAATTCTTGATATTAATTCTGCTAAGATATTAGGATGAAAAAATGCAAGCAAATGAACAAGTTTGTCCTGCATCACCAAGGCTCTGGCCATATTGGTCATCTTCTTGCCTCCCAACAGAAAGGGTTCATGCTCAAATTTACAGGTCGCAGCATGTGTTCCTTCTACCTGAAACTTTGCACCTTGCTCGTCTTCTGTCTCCATTTGGCAAGTCATACTCATTCCCAAGTCTTTAAGGGTTATATCAAGTTCAAATTCGTAACTGTATTGTGTCACAAGCTTTCAGATATTCTTTTCCAACCAGTCATCACTGATTTCTTTTGACCATGATACCACAATGTGGCAACTCCTTCTAGGCTGAGAGTGTAAAGCTTGACCAACTTGGGCCTTAGGTAATCTTGTGGTGCTCATGATGGTTACCTATTGTCTCAGGTGTATGTCTGGATCTACCATTCTATTAAACTTATTCAACATCGGCATGTAAAATTTAGCTGGTAACTTACTCTTCCCACCTAGATGAGTTCTATATAGTCAAGAACATCTTCCATAACCTTTTTTTTTTTTCATTATCCTCTCCATCTTCTTCGGGAGTTCTAACATCTTTTCAAGTTTTCTCTCCTTTGAAGCAGGGATACCTCATATATTGGGTTGTCTTTTCCTGGAGAAGTCTCATTTGGGCTTTCTTTCTTTTGATAGTTCTTTTGAAGTTGATGTTCCTTTCCTTCACAACAATCACAACTTTCTCCATCTGTTGAATCATGGCCTGTATCTCGGACACATTCAACTTCTCCGATGCATCAAATGTTCTTGGAGTTCCTTAGTACTCATTGTCTTCAACAATTTTTCTCTGTTAGACTTATTATTTGCTGTTTACGGACGCTTTCAAGTTACTGATGTGATTCTCTTGCAATTTCAATTTGCATGAATATAAGCATTCTATAGCCTTTCGTGTTTGGTGTTCAGAGGCATGCAAGTTCCTTCAACTTTTTTCCTCCTACACACTTTTCTTGGCCGAGATGTTCCCATTCTAGGCTTAAGGTTTTCACATGAATACCAATGGAAGTAATCTCTCAAAACACATAGGACGTACATCAAACGGCCGTTCAGTCAAATAGGCACCAGTATGCCATGTAGTAGGTGTTCTACCATGTTGTGCCTATAAGGTGGTAGACACTTGCCTACCACTTGCATAGGTGTGCCCATCCCGACGAAGTGTCCCCACTACACAAAAAATGTGTCTCCCTGATTTCCAAATCTGAAGACATGGAAAAGAGCATCCTTAGCAAGAATGTTTATTTCACTACACGCAAAGTACTTAAATGGCTTAGACTTCCATGAGTAACAGGTAGTCATACACATTCCAAGGATTCCCTAGGAACCTGGAGATGTTCTTTTTTTAACCTTTCAGTAGGTACTTGCAAGTAATCAAATGGAATTGAATTTTCCACTGCACCATATCATCTAGCTATTGGGACAAACGGGAAATGGTATGTGAAAGTGCAGTGATGCAAAAACTATTCTCAAGAGCAAAAGAATTGAATTTAATTGCATTTGGCTTCACTATCCCCTTTTTGACTCGCAATCCGAGATCTCAACAATCTCAAGGGCATTGGGATCGAAACCCTAGAGAATACATACTAGCCTGCAAGTTAACTTGGAGAATAAGTGAGGGAATTTCCACTGGGACAAAACTCCTGACTCTTTGAATCCCTACAAGGGGACTCAGCTGTCCATCCCAATAAAAAGTTTAGAAACTAGGGTACAGTTTAGGAAAGGCATAACTCACCTTAGCTATCCCAACCTAATGTTTGGACTCCTACTAGCAACCAAGCTAATCTTGTAGTCTTTGCTTAAGAAGAAAGTCTTATTACTCATGCATTTCATGCAAATAGGTTGAACCGCACAATCATACAAGTGCACAAATAAAAATTCTAAGCTGTATGTCTCTTACATTGCATATGCTTCGGATTGTATAGAAAAAGAATAAATGAACATAACCAAAATCAATCAGGAATGATAAAAAATCCATATGCTTAGGATTTCATATGTTAAGACTGTGATAACCCTAAACAAGGGCGAAGAGCTAGAAAAAGCAAAGGTTAATGGGCAAGCTCACTCCATTTGTACAATATGTTAGGAATTGAATGTTTATTTGTACATTCTTAAAGTAACTTTGCGGACACCACTTTTTTATGTTACTAAACAAAGAGATTGGAGTCGAATGTTTAAAGCTGCTTATCAGTAGACAATAAGAATCTCAAACACCCACTTGAGCAATAATTCTAGTTTATAATTATCATTTTTCCTAGATGAAATGGACTTAAAAAATAAGATTAGTTACATCTTTAAGACATGCATACTGATTTTTTTTTTAAATATTTAAAAAAATTATTTTTTAATTAAAAAAGTTAAAAAGAGATTCAATGATAATATAGTAAACAAAATAGAACAAATAATTTAAGAGAGTATGTAAAAAATAAATCATTACTATCATTATTCATCTTTTTGGAAATAAACTATCACTATTCATCTTAATGCAAAATAATAAAAAACAAATATTTAAATCTTACTCTTAAAAAGATTTCAGATATTAAGACATGCAAAAACTTTTGTATAATTAAGATGGTCTAATTTAAACCAATTGTGTTTTATATGCTGCATAATTAATAAACTATTAAATTAATTTTTACATTACTGCTCAAGTTATATCATATAAAAAATATATTTATATACAATTAATTATTTAATATATCGAAATTGATATTTTAAAATATAGATTTCTAACAAAGTTGCAGTTGACACACTAGTAAACTATCATAATCATTCAAGAATCAGTTTTTACTCAAAAACTGTCATGAGAATCATCAATGGTGGTGTAAGATACTTGAAAGTCAATGCGGGCGTGCCCATGTGAGAGAGCACATGCTAACAAAGTATCTAACACATGCCCTTCTCACAGGGCACTAAGGTTTTACAAAACCCTTTTAGAAGGTTTACTTTTCAAGTTAAACAAAAACAGAAGAATTATTGGCCTTGACCTTGCTCTTAGTTGCTTTTCAAGAATTTGTGCAGCAAATGCAGGGTAAGTGTAACTTCCTAGGTTTAAACATCACTGACCAAACAATTTTTTAAACTTAAAACTATTAATCCTCAAAAGCTAAAGGCCATGTGATTAGTAGTTTGAGCTCTTATATGAGCTCAATAATCACATATCTTCTAATGTGAGATTGGAGCATCATAATCTCCACTATTCAAATTCCTGATGTTCTCATCAAAGCCATTCATTACAATCCCTAAGCACAATCCGATGGCTTGTAAGGTCCAAGATTAGACTAGCTAGAAGTCAGTGAGCTAACACATGCTATGATATCTGAAGAGTACTGAGCAAGTTTGTATTATTCTTTTTTCTGTATATGTACAGGCTATTCCCTTCACTATATATATATATATATATATACACTTTCTGTTACATAAGATTAAGAAAGAATCTAGGGTTAATCAGCCAATTTCCTAAACTTTAGGATCTAATTATTATCCTTGATTTCCTATCCTAAAAATCCTCCTATAATAATTTATTCACAATTTCTTGTACTCCCCCTCAAGCTGGTGAATAAAGGTCAATTCCTAGCTTGTTAATGTTCTCATGAAATATATTATTACATAACTCTTTTGTCATTACATCTGCTAACTGATGCCCTGTAGGAACATATGGTGTACAAATCAAACCACTATCTAACTTTTATTTAATAAAATGTCTGTATATCTCGATATACTTCATGTAGTCATGTTGCACAAGATTGTGGGTAATGTTTATAGTTAACTTATTGTTATAATATAGTCTCATAGATATGCTCTATTGAATTTTCAGGTCTTCTAAAATAATCTTGATCCACATTAATTCACATATTCTTGCTGCCATAGCTCTGAACTCAGCTTCTGCACTTGACCTTGCTACTACACACTGTTTTTTGCTTCTCCAGAAAATTAAGTTCCCTCCAAAGAATGTACAGTAGTCTGTGATTGATCATCTGTCAACCAGTGATCCTGCAAAGTCAACATCTGTGTATACTGCAAGGTCAATGTTTGATGCTTTCTTGAATAGAATTCCTTTGCCAGGATGTGCTTTTAAGTAATGAAGGACTTGATAGGCTGCCTGTAGATGAACCTCTCTAGGATCATGCATAAGCTGACTAATGACTCTAACCGAGTAGGCTATGTCTGGCCGAGTATGAGCAAGGTAAATGAGTTTTCCAACGAGCCGTTGATACATCTCTCTATCCACTGTCTTGTCTCCAAGAGCTTCACCTAGTCTGTGATTTTGTTCAATGGGAGTTCCAACCGGTTTGCTAGCCACCATTCCTGTCTTTTTGAGTATATCTGTAACATATTTTTGTTGAGAGATGAAAATTCCATGTCTACATCGAACTACTTCTATACCAATTAAGTATTTTAACTTTCCTAAATCTTTTATTTCAAATTCTTTGGCTAGACACTCCAAGACTTTCTTTTCTACCTCATCATTTCCTGTCACTATGATGTCGTCTACATATACTATTAATATCGTGACTCCCCCTGAAGCCGAATGCTTGATGAAAAGTGTATAATCTCATTGACTTTGTTTGTATCCATGAGCTAGCATTACCTTGGCAAACTGTCCAAATCAAGCGCGAGGTGATTGTTTCAACTCATATAATGCCCTTTTTAATCGACAAACCTTGTGATCATCAGCACCACTAAACCCTGGTGAGATACTCATATAAATCTCTTCTTCTAGCTTCTCATTAAGGAAGGCATTCTTCACATCATATTGCCGTAATTCCCAGTCAAGTTCACAGCCACGGACAGGAAAATTCTCACCGTGTTCATTTTTGCTACTGGAGTAAATGTTTCTTAGTAATCCACTTCATATGTTTGAGTATATCCCTTAGCAACCAATCTTGTCTTATAGCACTCTAGAGATCCATGTGCTTTAAATTTTACTGCAAACACCCACTTACAACCCATTGGTTTCTTACCTTTAGGTAAATCAACCAATTCCCAAGTTTCATTCTTTTGTAATGCATCCATTTCTGCCTCCATAACAAGTCTCCATTCTCTCTTTGATAATGCTTCAGACAATGAGTTAGGAATAGGAATTGTGTTCAGGGTTGAGAGAAAACTTTGATGGTTAGAGAGAATTTCTAGAAAGTCACAAATTGAGACATGGGATATATTGGCCTTTTTGTTCATTCTCGGGTTTGTTTTCTCAAGACTATAGGCAGATCCAGATTAAGGTTAGGTTGATCACTGTTAGAAAGAGAATCTATTTTTGATATATTAGATTCGGTTCACAGATTGTTACCTCATTTTCAGGAGTCAGTTTAATGAATTGTTCCTACCTTGCAGTCATAATAGGATCTCTTTTCCTTGTATACACCTGACCAAACCGGAAACGATCAAAGATTTTCCATCTACTTCTTGGTTTTCTTGTGGCTGTTTACACTGTAATTGTGAAGGAGACACTGACACTGAAGGCCCATTTTGTGATTTATGTGACTTGGGTGAGGGCATTTCTAGTGTAGGCAGACTTAACTCCTTATCTTCAAGTATAGGCAACTCTCCCTGAAGATAAAGAGTAAAGAAATATGGTTTATTTTCAATAAAAGTAACATTAGCTGAGACATAAAGCTTCTTATTGGGAGAATGATAACATTTATAATCTTTTTGAGTGGAGGAGTATCCCACGAAGACACACTTAATAACTCTAGGATCTAGTTTCCCTCTGTTATGACTGTGAACGTGAACAAAGGAAGTGCACCCAAATATCCGAGGAGTAAGATGAAAGGATTTTCGAATGTCAGGGTAGGACTGAGACAAGATTTTGAGTAGACTTTTAAAACCCAAGACTCTGGAAAGAATTTTATTTATGACATAGACTGATGTAAGGACAGTTTCTCCCCAAAAGGATTTTGGTACATTTTGTTAGAATAATAAAGTTTTAGTACACTCAAGAAGATGTTGGTTTTTCATTTCTACTACATTTTGTTGTGGAGTGGTAATGCAGTATGATTAATGTATTATTCCCTCCTTTTGAAAATAGGGAATCAAAAATTGGTTGAAATAATCACGAGCATTGTTGGATCGAATACTCTTTATTTTTGTGTCAAACTGGTTTTGAATCATTGCATGAAAGGTGGAAAAGATATAGCTTACATCAAATTTATTTTTGAGCAAGTATATCCCAGAGACACTTGTACAATCATCAATAAAACTCACAAACCATATATGCCCTGAGATATTTGGAATGGTAGATGGTCCCAAAATGTTACTATGTAATAAAAAGAAGGGAGATGATGATCTATTATTACTTATTGGAAAAGGTACACGAGTGTGTTTCGCATACTCATAAATATCACAATGGAAAGATTGAACATCCAAACCCTTGAATAAGGTGGGAAACATTATTTTCAATGCATAAAAGGACACATGACCTAGATGCCTATGATGTAGCCAAATAACATATGTATTGGAAGAAGAAAACAACAAAAACAAAGCTGGTTTGTTCAATTCCGGTTGACTTGGTGTATTTAGGTAATAGAGTCCATTATGCTCCTTAGCAAGTCCAATCCTCTTCCTCGACACCTGGTTTTGAAATTCACAATGGGAAGCATTGAATATAACACAACTAGTTAGATCACAGGTAGGTTTTTGTATAGAAATTAAATTTATTGAAAGTTGAGGAACATGGAGAACATTTTTAAATATTAGGTCTAGGGTGACTTGAATATCTCCTACTCTAGCTGCTGTGGTTGTAGAACCATCAGCAACTCTAATTTTTCGATTGCTTGGGCAAGATTTATAGGTTTTAAACTAGCTAGAGCTATGAGTCATATGATTAGTGACACCAGAATCAAGGATCCAGGCATTCCTAAACTTATTACCTAAAGCATTCAATTCAAAAGATAGTAGAGTCTCACATGAAAGTGTCAATGAACACATACCCTGAGTTGATGTCTGAGGACTGGACTTTGGTGCTAGTATTTCCACAGTTCCTAACAAGCCTTTAAGTTTTGCAATTTCATCCATACTAAGTCCTCCAAAGACTTGGGTTGAATGTTGAGCGGACATATAAGCTTGTCTTTGGCTTGGTGCTAATTGTCCTCATTTCTGTCCCCATTTACAGCTGTTTGTGGAGGGTTTTCCATATAATTTCCAGCATCATTTCTTGGTATGTCGTAGTTTCTTATAGTATGCGCACCACATCTCATCACGATCCTTGTGAGCTCTCGATCAGTTAAACCTGTCTGTAGTAGTTCTGTCAAGTGTTAACCCTTATGACTTAGAGCTTAATAGGATAGAATTATCTGTTGAAGATGGATCCAGCATGATGCCTCTGCGACTCTCCTCGGCACGGACCAATAGTATTGTTTCAATTAAGGATGGAACTTCAGGTTTGCCTAAAATTTGGATGCGTACGAGATCAAATTCAGAATTTAAGCCTGCTTACAAATCATATACCTGGTCTCATTCTATGAATTTTTTTTATGGCTACTGCGTACTTACTGCAGTTCAGATCAATTGTCCTATAATAATCCAGCTCTTGCCATTAATTTTGCAGAATATTGGCATACTCGGTCACAGTTTTCGACCCTTGTTTTGCCCCCCCTTTGTCTTGATCTTGATATCATATATAAAAACCGCATCTTTGACCTTTGAATAAGTTTGGTAGAGAGCATCCCAAATTATCTTTGCTATTGGTGTAAACGTGCATGTGTCACTAATCTCCAGCGTCATGGTATTCTATAGCCAAGACATAATCATTGAATCTTCTACCTCCCACGCTTTTGCATTGGCAGTTCCGGTTTCCGGTCCCTACTTCAGTAAATGACCTAACTTTCCTTTTCCTTTTAAAAAGGTTCGAACTAGTTGAGACCACTTCAGATAATTTTTTCCATTTAATCTATACGCTGCTTGAATATTATGAAGCTCTGTTGTGGTCCGAGCAGTCTGTTTATCCTCAACTATCGAAGGTGCTTGAGCCGAAGATGTAATATCCGTCATGGCTGAATATGATTGGACAATAGTAAAGAATAGTAAGGGTAAGCGTCAAAGTTCAACAATGAAGGCTGAGAGAGAAGCTGGCTGAAGTTCAGCAATGAAGGTTGAGAGAGAAACGACCAATTAAGGCTGGACTTGCGATGATGGTCGGCTGTAAGTTGCCCTAGTTTTCTCAGAAATTCCAGCTTTACAGCTCTAATATTATGAAGAATACTGAGCAACCTTGTATTATTATTTTTTCTGTATATGTACAGGCTTTTCCCTTGACTATATTATATACACTTTCTATTATATAAGATTAGGAAAAAATCTAGGGTTAATCAGTCAATCTCCTAAACTTTAGGATCTAATTATTACCCTTGGTTTCCTATCCTAAAAAATCCTCTTATAATAATTCTTCCACGATTTCCTACATGATATCATTTATAATGCTTCAGGCACAATTTCTACTGACCTAAAGACCTTTTATCCTAATAACCTTTCAAACTCAAACTATCATACTTCAAAAACTCAAGTTCAAATTATTAGTAGCATGTAACTTGAGTTTTTACATGAAGCTAAATAATCACATATCTTTCTCATATAGTTGGGGAATTATAAGAAGAGCTCGCTTGTAGTTTTGGGCGTAGCTGTTTTTTTTTCCTTTTTGAAGGAAAAGCTTTGTGCTTGGCTTTGTGCAAGTCTAAAAAGTATTATGTGTCTAATGCAATATAAGTTTGCTGCTACTCCAAATTCTGCCTTCTCTTGCTGAAAATGAGGTCATAAGGCATTGGCTAAATTGTCTTTAGCTGCTTAGGGGAATTTTCATTCGTTACAATTGTCACTCTGGTCTCTTTTCTGTTTCTCTCATTACCCTTCTAGGCTTTTTACTTTCTTACTTTTTTCTCTCTTAGTTCTTTCCTTTTCTCCTTGATATTCTAGGTTAATTTCCTCTCTATTATTGCCTTTTAGTTCATTCCCGAGTTAGGCCTCGTGGTGTTATTTTATGCTCTTTTTTGCTTTTTCCCTTAAAATTCACTTGCTCTCAAAGTGCAAACCATTCTTAGTTCTTGTGATTGGATCTGGTGTGTAACCATCAGGCCTTTTCCTCTTTTGGCTTCTATGAGAAAATACATGCTTAGAGCTTCACTTTTGTCTCCTGTTTTGTTTCTTATGTTTGCTCTAATCGTTACTCAAAATGAGTACCTGCAAAGACTGGGATTTTGCCATAGATTTAGAGATATAGATTCTTGTCTAGATTTTTTATTATTCTTGGAGATATTACTAATAGAAACTGAAATTTTATGTTTGGCACTTGGTTATTAGGAACTATATGTTTAATTGAATACAGTTTAGAACATCAGGTACCTAATTACATGAAAGATCAGACACTTAATAAAGTTTGAGCACTTTTAAATACATTTACCTATGGAAAATCGTGTTTGATTCTTTCATAAGTATATACAAGGAAGTTCGAGCAGCCACCAATTCGTAACAATAAGCATTAGAAGCCCCGTCAGAGGAACTTAGCAAAGATTTCTTTGTTGTCCATGTTGAGGGACACGACCTTGCAGAGGGCAGTGCTACCCGAGGATGCTGGGACTACAGACAGGAAGAATGACATGGCAGCTTATGGAGCAAAACAACAGGTATTAATAGCAAAGCTGGAAGAGCCTCCCAGAGAGTTTTCAAGTGACCATTCAGATATTAAAGAGGGAGGAGGAGGCAGTATCAGTGGGGGAAGGCATGATCAGTAGCTAGGAGTTGGATTGGGAAATGATCAGGCTGATGGTGGTCCTGTTATACCAAAATAGTGAACAAGCATTGTTCTGCCTTTCATGCACTTCTCAAGAATGTCTGATACGGGTTGGGATTTCCAACTTCAGCAAATTCTGGCTGTCTGACCATAAACTTTGGTACACCTACAAATTATAAATTCTACAAGAGTCTAAGGCATGACATAATTTTTCTGGTGCCAGACAGAAGGGTGGTTCCAGAAATTGCTTAAACTATTCTGGTCAAGGGGGAGGAAAGTGAAAATACCACATGGCTGATTGCAGAAGTACTGGTTTCCCTGCCATCAACCAATAATTTCTATGAGGATGTTCTTTATCCTAGGATTCGTTACAGCCTTACTCCATCAACACAGGATGATCTGCAAATTTGAAATAATATATAACCTGCAAACTTTTAATTTTTGAGAGGCTGTTTTTTTGAAGCTAACTTTTGTGCTTGAGGACTAGCGCAACTTTGACAGCAGGAGTGGTTTTTTGGTCCCACAATCCATTCATGTTAGCAAGTGTGGTGCTTTCAGTTTATTTTCAGTGTTTCCGTGTTCTATGTCTGGTTTCTAGTCTTTGTATTTATAGGTGGTTATCATTTGGTAGTGGATGGTTTACGGCTCTTTTGTGGGTGGTTATTGTGGTAGCTGGATCAGTTTTATTTAGTTGTAAATGATGTATATGTATTGGTTGTATTGGAATAAGTAGGAAAATAATTTCAGAAAAATTTTCGAGTCTTTCAAATTCTTGCAGATCCTTGGGTTCTCTTTTAACAAGGCTGTACTAATTGATCCCATATCAGGATTAAAGTAGGGACCATCGTACAAGGGCAGGGTAATTGCATATGGTAAGGTAAACGACTCATGGTAAGATCTTTGTCCTATCATTTGTTTGACATAATGAGGTAAGAAGATGAGTAGGTACTAGAAAGGATCATATTACCATTTTCTCAATTCATAATAATTAGTACAAATTTAAAATATGAACAATTTTAAATGTTAGTATGAAAATAACAGATATATCATTAAAATAATAAAATAGAAGGAAATAAGTTTGAAGTTTTGCAATAAACTATAAAATATCTGAAATTAAAAAATGTCTGCCTGTAATACGTGGCTAGGACATGTTTAGGTTGTAGTTTTCTGATCAGTAATCACAGCCAAAGTGCCATAGTTTAGAACTTTCTAGTCTCAAATTGTATTGAGATGAGACTTCTATGATTATTATCAAAAATATTATGGATAATTTTGAGTTGATCATTGATATCCAAGATATCTGCTTTTGATCTTTGTTAAATTTTTCCTGTATGTTTTCTTCAAGTTATCTTTGTCCTACATTACATATGTTTGTTATTGGTTGCTCAAAACACTTACCCCCACTTACTTCCAATCTGATTCTCAGGAATACCCAGAATATTTAGCATACAGAACTCCGCTGTTTTTTTGTGATGACTGGCTGAACATCTATCTCGACAATTACCGTCTGCATAAGAATTCTGACATTTGTCAAGAGAATAATGAAATAAGTTGCTCTGACTATCGTTTTGTTTATATGGGAGCAAAAGGTTTGAGTTTAGATGTGATTATCTTTTGTTTTCTTTTCTTAGATTTAGATGCTTTTTTTCTGCTAGATATTTGGACAGGGTTCTTCTGCTGTAATTTTTTGTTCCGATTGAACGTTTAGCTGCATGGAACAATCTAACTTCCACTTATTTAATGCAGGCTCTTGGACACCCCTGCATGCCGATGTTTTCAGGTCATATAGTTGGTCAGCTAATATTTGTGGGAAGAAGAACTGGTTTTTTCTTCCTCCTAATCAGAGTCATCTTGTGTTTGACAGGTATGCATATGACCTCTCTCCTTGCGAAATATTAGTTAGTTAGGCCTTTCACAATTTGGATAATACTTATGTTGTCTTTGGTTCAATTTTTTTTTTAAAATAAAAAGTATAAGATATATATTAACAAGGTACCAAAATGAGAGTACTGTTCATGTACAAAACTTTACAAAAGTGTTAGTGTCAATAACATTTCCAAAATTCTCTTCACTAATAATGTTATGACCAATCAAAAGAGTTCTAAAATAATGTATCTACCTGTCTCTTAATCTAGTTAGTCCACATTGTGTACCCTCAAAAACTCTATCATTTTTTTCTTTTCACAGAACCCAAAAAACGGTCAATGGAATTAAGTTAGCAATTCTTTGTTTTATAAACCTTCCCAAGCCCACACTTCATCCTGCGCCGCATCCACCATAACCCAATTGATTCCCAACAGTCCGTAGACCATACTCTAAAGATAATATGCTGTAGGACACCACAAGAGTAGATGGTTATATGATTCCTCAGCCTATAGGCATAGATGACATCCATTCACTATTATCCAACCCCTCATCCTTAATTTACCCAGAGTGAGAATTTTCCCCTACAAGCTTCCCAAGTGAAGCAACACATGGGAACCTCTGCTTTCCATATTTGTTTGCAGGGGAAACTAATGAAACCCACAGTACCCACATCAAACAGAAGCTGGTAATAAGAGTGGACAGAGAAATTTCCATTCTTTTCTAGACACCACCAGATCTGATCAGGCTGGTTGCTGATATGTTGGGAAGCTAGAATCTTCAAAATGTCTTCTTATTCTTGAATCTCCCAATCATTTAAATTTCTTCTCACATTGATAGACCACTCAATAGAGTTATTTTTCACCTTGTAAGCGTTCTTAACCAGTATGTTTCTTGATTGTGCTAGGCTATAAATTCTTGGATAACGGCTTCAAAAGAATCATCATCCGTCCAGTCATGGTGCCAAAATCTTATCCTATTTCCTCTCCCAAGTTTCCATATGGTATAATCCTGGAATCGTAACCATTGAGTGAGGAGCTTCTTCCACAGACCTTTGCCATGAGAAATGGACTGCCTGAAACCGCTGCTGTCCAGATCAAGACAACCCCACCAGGCATCAATAACTCTTTTCCATAATCTGTTATCTTCTTTCCAATATCTCCATAACCATTTACCATGGAGAGATTCATTCATTTTAACAATCGATCTAAATCCAAGAACCCTCAAAGATAACGGATTTTAATTTGTTCCCACTTTACCAAGTGAAATTTGCACTTTTCCTCATCATCTCCCCCTAGGAATTGGCATTGAATGGCTTCCAATTTCTTAGCAATATTGATTGGTATTGTGAGAGTAGAGAGGTAATAAATTGGGAGATTAGACAATGTACTCTTGATTAATGTGTATCTTTCCCTTTTTGAAAGAAAGTTTCGTTTCCATCCTGCAAGTCTATTCTCAAAAAGATCCAGCACCGGTACCCAAGTCCCAGAATCCTTGTATTTGGTGCCAAGAGGGATTCCAAGATATTTGATAGAAAGTTTAACAGCTTTGCAGCCCATCACTTTAGCAAACAGATCTGCTTCACCATCACCACCTATCCTTACTAATTCTGATTTCTCCAAATTAATTTTTAATCCAGATACAGCCTGGAAGCATGGTAGCACACATCTTAAATTCAAAAGTGTTCTCATATCAGGTTGGCAGAAAATTAAAGTGTCATCCGCAAAGAATAAATGAGAGACCTCCATTATGTGATCCTTTCTTCCCACCGTAACCTCTTTCACTAACTGAAGGTCTAAAGCCTTGCATAATAGCTCATTTAGTGTTTTCATCCCCAAAATGAATAACAAAGGGGACAAGGGATCCCCCTGTCTAAGTCCTCTACTGGTCTTAAAAAATTCTGATGGCTCCCCATTAACCAGAACTGCAAAAGTAGTAGATGTCATACAAAATCTCATCCAATCATGCCATTTCTGCCCAAAACCCATCCTTTTTAAGGTAAATTCACAAAGTTCCTGCTCACATGGTCGTAGGCTTTTTCCATGTCTAATTTGCATATAAGCCCCTTATTTCCTTTAGCCACAAGGTCTTTCACTGTCTCATTGGCAGCCATGACAGCATTTAGGATTTGTCTGCCCCCCACAAATGCGTGCTGACTCTCACTAATCACTTCCCCAAGCACTTTAGGAAATTTTCTGGCCAAAACTTTAGCAATCAACGTGTAAATGCAGCCCACCAAACTTATAGTTCTAAAATTTTTAAATTCATTAACGTCTTTCTTTTTTGGAATAAGAACAATAAATGTGGAGTTGAGAGACCTTACAAATTTACCCAATGAGTGGAATTCCTTAAATAAATTCACAACGTTCTCTTTCATCAATACCAAAATTTTTGTTGGAATTTTATTAAAACCATCAGGATCTGGGGATTTATTACCATCACAAGTCTTCAAATAGTCGGTTACTTCTTCCTCCAAGAATTCAACTTCTAGGATATGCTTCCTAGCATTAGAAATATTTTTAAAGTTGACACCATCCAACTTTGGCCGCCTATTAAAGCTTTCCTCATAGCTGGGAGAAAAAGTCTTTAGTTGCCCGCTTTAGCTCTTGGTTGTCGGATACTGTTTTATCTCTATACCTTATCTCATCAATAAAATTGCAGCTTCTCTTATGAGTAGCCAAAGCATGAAAGTACTTTATATTCCAATCACCCTTCTCCAACTATTTCTCTCTAGATCTTTGGCTCCAAGAGATTTCGTCCGCCTTGAGAATAGTGGCCAATTGCATCTTCAGAGAGTTTTTTTTTGTAAATTCCTCATCTGTCAGTCCACAACACTCCTCTTTGTGGTCTAGGTCTGACATCTCGGCCAAGATAGAATCAGTCTTCCCTTTTTCCTTTTTCTTTTCCCCTTTTGCCCACAATTTTATCGCGTTTTTTAACTCTTTCAGTTTGTAGGCGATTTTGAGACTGGCACATCCTTCAATCTCTGTATTACTCCACTTCTCCGCTACTAGAACTCTAAATTCCTCATTTCCTAACCACTTGTTATCCAATATGAAGGGAACAAGACCCCGATGGAAGCCATCAGTCTCAAGACAAATAGGATAGTGATAAGAGGTAGGCCTGAGTAGTTTTTTCTGAATGATCGACTAGTTGAAGCAGAAAAGATGCCGATATGAAGAACCTATCAATTCTTGAATGACTCCTATTGTTAGACCAAGTCTATTGTCCTCCCAATAATGGAAGATCAATTAAATCTAGGCTGTCAATAACATTGTTGAACTCTGTAGCTTGAGAAGCATAAAAAACATTACCACTTTGTTCCTCTCTTCTTAAAATCATATTAAAATCACCCCCTATGACCGAGTTCCCTCCCCATTTACTTCTGTACTGTAGCAAATGTTTTAATAAATTAGGTATTTCTTATTCTCCATTCTGTTACGCAGAGTGGAAAATTCCCAGTAGATGAGGTGGTATGGTAACAACAGAAATTTGTTATACCCCTTCCTCACATTCTGGAAAAGATGCCAATTTTCCTCTATAAAAAGCACCCTTTGGTGCCTGAAAGAAATAAGAGAAAAAAAGAGAATTTCTTCACAAAACTCTTCATGGTATCAAAGTGCCATTTCTGATCCGAGAGCTTCCTTTAGCTAAGCCAGAATTCAAATGGCCACAGACGAGCTCAATTCCTCTCCTCCCAAAGTCTCTTCGGATTCCTACCTCCCCGCGACTTCGAATCACAACCTAGTTGAGCAGGCATCATCGTTCATCACGGGGCATAAACTGAACGAACAGAACTCCTTTAAATGGTCAACCTCTGTCTTACTGATTATTCGCGGCAAGGGTCGCGACGATTACCTCACAGGTGAAACTGTTCCTCCCACAACCAACGACCCAAGTTTCCGCGTCTGGAAAATAGAGACTAGCATGGTAATGTCGTGGCTTATTAACTCAGTAGTACCCGACATTGGTGAGAACTTCATGCTGTATGAAATAGCAAAGGAAATCTGGGAAGCGGCTCGCAAATCATACTCTAGCAAAGATAACGTCTCCGCCATCTTCGAGGTGGAGTCAACTCTCCATGAGCTGCGTCAGGGTGAGCTTTCTATTACTCAGTACTTTAGTTTACTAACTCGAAGCCGGCAGCAACTGGATACCTTCGAGGAGCATTAATGGAGTTGTCCAAATGATGCTCAAACGTTCAAACTCTTTGTAGCAAAAAAAAATCTTCAAATTCTTGATGGGGCTCAACAAAAGTCTGGATGAGGTTCGTGGACGGGTGCTGGGAACAAAACCACTACCCAGCATCCGAGAAGTGTTCGTGGAAATCCGGAGAGAAGAGAGCAGGAGGTGGGTGATGATGGGAGAAGCTCAGCCTATCTACTCTGCCGAAAGTGCCTTAGCACTCACCACGCGATCTGATTCCTGTGGAAAGAAGGGAAAACCATACTGTGATCACTGCAGGAAACTCAGCCATGTCTGCGAAAAATGCTGGAAGTTGCACGAGAAACCCAACGAGAATAAGGCCGAAAGAACATAGTGTAATAGAGACCGTCAAGGAAATATTGCTGCTTCCACTATTGAAGAAAATGTTGCAGAAAGCAGTCCGTTCAATGCTGCACAAATAAAGGTCCTTTAACAATTATTCAAGCAGAACTGTTTACCTACTCGGCCTATGCGTGCTTTGGTAGCACAAAAAGGTAAAGCAACAATTGGTTTGACAGCATGTTTGTCAAAACAGTACACATGGGCGATTGATTCTGGAGCATCAGACCATATGACGGGTAATGTATCCCTATTTCAGAATTACAAAACATCATATGAGAATTTCACAATTAAAATTGCAGACGGTTCAATCTCCAGAGTGGCTGGAACTGGTTCCATTGTTTTAACACCACAGATGACCCTTCATTCAGTGTTTTATGTACTAAAATTATACTGCAATTTACTATCGGTTAGCAAACTTTCTGGTGATCTAAACTGTGTTGCTAAATTTAGTTCAAAAATATGTGAATTTCAGGACTTGGAATCGGGAAGGACGATTAGTAATGCTAGGATGTGCTCAGGCTTGTATCTCCTTCAAACAGGTCCTTCTGGAAGACAAGCTAAAACGGCAATATGTACAAACTCTGTTTTTGTAAATCAATCAAATAATGATCTTGATATCATATTATAGCATTATTGCTTAGGTCATCCAAATTTTTTATATCTACAAAAGATGTTACCCTTGTTGTTCAAGAATAAAAATTCACTTTTGTTTCAATGTGAAGTATGTCAAATCTCTAAATATCATCGAAACTCTTTTGCAAGTTTGCCATATAAGCCTTCGAAACCGTTTGCATTAATTCACAGTAATTATTTGGAGACCTTTCAGGGTCACCAACATATGCGGAAATAAGTGATTTGTATCATTTATTGATGATCACACTAGAATTACTTGGGTCTTTCTAATGAAAGAAAAATCAGAAGTAGGAGCCATTTTCAAAAGATTCAATTGTATAATCCAAATCAAGTTTCATACCACTATACAGGTACTAAAACTGATAATGTCTGTGAATATTTTGAAACCACTCTTGGGAAATACTTTGAGGAACATGACATTATTCACTAAAGTTTTTGTGTATACACCCCTCAGCAAAATGGCATAACCAAACGAAAAAACAAACATATTTTTGAAGTTGCCAGATCCATTATGTTCACTATTCATGTTCCTAAGTTTCTTTGTGGAGAGGCAATACTCACTGCGACTTATCTGATAAACCGAATGTCTTCCGTATTTTGCATTTTCAAACACCCTATGATCTTCTCTCTCAGAACTTTCTTGATTCACATATCTTAAACTCACTGCCACTTAAAGTTTTCGGGTGTTCTGCCTTCATTCATATCCACTCACATTTTCGGGAGAAACTTGACCCAAGAGCCCTTAAGTGTATCTTTATTGGATACTTGTCGAATCAAAAGGATACAAATATTTTTTTTTCGAATACACAACGATTCTATAATACAATGGATGTCACTTTCTTTGAGAATCAGTCTTTTTATCCCACTATTGATATTCAGGGGGAACATTCTACTAAGGAATATTAAGTGTGGGATGTCAGCATCCCTTCCATCTACTCATAAAATTCACCTCCTCTAGAGTCTGATCCTGAACCAGAACCTATAGCAGAAACTGAGTATACACTACCTGCAATAAATGAGATACGTGTCTATACTAGAAAGAAAAAAAATCGTGGGAACAAGTACTGAAACAAATCAGGACTTGCCATAAATTCATACCCACTCCAATGGTTCAGGAATCAACAGGTAATGAGATACTTGTTACTGACAATTCTACTGATATTGACTTACCTATTGCTGTGAGAAGAGGTACCAGATTATGCACAAAATATTCCATATAAGATTATGTATTATTCGACAATCTATCTCTGAAACATCATGCATTTATGAGTAAACTAGACAGCAGTTCTCTAGAACCAAAGACAGTCCATTAAGCTTTTCAAATACCAGAGTAGAAAACAGTTATTCAAAAAGAGATTAGTGCTCTTGAGAAAAATGGGACATGGGAATTATCTGAGCTACCTCTAGGGAAACGACCAGTTAGATGTAAATGGATATTCACGATCAAGTACAACCCAGATGGGAGTGTAAATTGACTCAAAACACGCCTTATGGTCAAGGGTTTTACTCAGTCCTATGATATAGACTATCAGGAGACCTTTGCTCCAATCGTCAAGCATAACACAATACGGGTACTACTCTCTTTTGCATCAAATCTTGATTGGCCCCTTTGTCAACTGGATGTAAAAAATGCATTTCTAAATGGTGATCAAGAAAAAGAAGTGTACATGGATATCCCACCAGGTTTGGAAGTAGAAGATCAGTCTCACAAGGTTTACAGACTCAAGAAATCGCGGTATGGACTTAAACAATCCCCAAGAGTTTGGTTTGACAGATTCACAAGGATATAAAACATATTGGGTATGAGCAACGTCAATCAGATCACACTTTATTTGTCAAAGATTGTATCTCAGGTAAAAGATTAATTCTGATTGTGTATGTAGATAATATTATCCTCACAAGAGATCATATCGAAGAAATTCGAAGACTTAAAGAGTTTCTAGTCAAGGACTTCGAAATTAAAAATCTTGGAATACTCAAGTACTTCCTAGGTATGAAAATTGCCCGATCTCAAAAAGGAATTTCTGTATTACAATGGAAATATGTACTAAATCTCTTGAAGGAAACAGGTATGCTTGGTTGTAAACCTGCAGATACATCTATAGATCCAACAATGAAATTGGGATCTACAGAATGTGAGAAGACTGTTGACAAAGAGAAGTATCAGAAACTGGTCAGGAAACTAATATACCTAGCACACACAAGACCAGATATCAGCTTTGCAGTCAGTACAGTAAGTCAATTCATGAATCAATCGTCAGAAATACATATGAAGGCCGTGTACAGAATTTTGAGGTACTTAAAAAGGACACCAGATCAAGGGCTATTTTTCTAAAAGAAAATAAATAGAGATGTTGAAGTCTTTACTGATGCTGATTGGGTAGGGTCAATAACGGACAGGAGATCTACTTCTGGCTACTGCACATGTGTGTTGGGAAATTTGGTCGTATGGCGTAGCAAGAAGCAGTCTGTAGTATCCCGTAGCAGTGCAGAATCTGAATTTCGAGCATTTGTACATGGAATTTGTGAAGGGATATGGTTGAGAAGAATACTACTAGAATTAAAGGTATCTATTGATATTTCTATGAAAGTGTGATGTAACAATCAATCAACAATCAGTATGGCCAAGAACCCAGTACACCATGATAGGACCAAGCATGTAGAGATAGATCGACATTTGATCAAAGAAAAGATTGAAGATGGAACCATAGCTCTTATGCGCATCCCTACCAATCAACAAGTTGCTGACATCCTAACAAAAGTGCTATCAAAACAGATATTTGATAATATTGTATCCATTCTAAGTTTACTCAATATATATATATATATGTAAACTAGATTGAGGGGGAGTGTAGAAAATGCTGTAATAAATTAGGTATTTCTTATTCTCCATTCTATTACACAGAGTGGAATATTCTCAGTAGGTGAGGTGACATGATAACAACAGAAATCTGTTATCTCCCTTCCTCACATTCCGGAAAAGATGCCAATTTTCCTCTATAAAAAGCACCTTTTGGTGCCTGAAAGAAATAAGAGAACAAAAAGGAGAATTTCTTCATAAAACTCTCCTTTCACAAAACTCTTCATGTACTGATGCAGTTCTTCCCAGAGAAATTCTTTTTCCTCTCTGCTCCCCCTGCAGTAAACTCCCGTCATAGTCCAAGTAATTTCTCCCTTAATATTTTTGAAGTGACAAGAAAGAGAGCGTTTCCCCTCCATAATCTCCTCACAAGACATAGCATCCTTCCTCCACATGATGATCAAACCCCCAGCAGAGCCTTTGGCATCAACTGTACACAAACCAACATTTTTTATTCCCCAAATACTTTTAACCAAATTTTCAGAGCATTTTTCTAGTTTTGTTTCTTGCAGACACACCACATTTGGATTCCATTTTTTCAAGCAACCTCTAATGATTATTCTTTTACATTGATTATTTATACCCCTTACATTCTAGGATACCACTTTTCCAATCATTGGCATAACAAATCCATTTCCCCCCGAGTTCTTATTGTTCTTCCTACACCTGTCATAATTAAGTGAACTCTCCAATCTTTTCAGTTTTCTTGGCATAGTCCCATTCTGTTTTTTCTTTCCTGTGATGTATAGTCCCTTTTTTTTCTTCATCACCTTTCTTTTTTCAATTTCCGAAAAAAGAGGTAAGAGAGGTTTCCCATACCTTCCAAAGATATCCCCATTAGCTTACTGAATTTCTGCATATTTCGAAACACCCATTGGGAGCATCCTTGCACCTTGTCATGCACCACCTTTATATTTTCTAGGCTTAATTGTAGGATTTCTTCAATTTCTGGAAGAGAGACCGAAGCTAAGGCCTGCACATCCTCTTCAACCGGCACAATCCCTAATTCCTCTTCATCAAGCACTTCAGAGAACTCCTCAATCAGAAGGCACTCCTCTTTTGCGAAAGCTTTCAGAGTAGAGAACACAGGTAAGGTATCTTCTTCCTCCCTGTCTGTTAACAGCAGTTGCTCGGAGGTATTCCCGTCAGCTCCGAAACTCTCAGTTTCGATATTCACCATCTGCCCTAAACACCCATTCTGATTAATGGCCGATACTAAATCATTATTTTCGGGTAAACCCTTCTCACATAATTTTGTCCCTGAGGGTTCACCCTGCATCGGGTTGGAGAAGATCAGCCTGCTTTCTTCAATCGGGCTCTGACTCTTTGGCCATTCAGCTTCTGGGTCTGCTTTAGCAACCCATTTCTCTTTTTCTCTCCAAGTCAGTTTAGTCTTTTTTCCTGTCGGCCCATTTTCTTTTTGAATTTCTCGGCCCATCCTGTGTGAGCCCCCATTACACTTAGGTTCAATTTTGGTTCAATTTTGAATATCTCCACTTTGGTTCAATTTTGTTTTATTCGTATTCAATTTGTAGGATTTAATTATTTGAAATATAAAAGTTAGTCATAATTTACATATTAGATGTATAATTAAATTAACTCCACTAATTTCTCGTATCCACAACTATGGATTTATATTCTTATCTATTAAGGAATGAATAACTGAAGCACCTAACTTAAATTTAGACATGAAATTGACTTGGAATTAATATTATTTCTCTCAAATTATTATTGCATTTATACTGTATTCTCATTCCTATTTCATAGAATTGAAATTTTAACGAAACATAACCCAAAGTTGTAGAATTGAATCCATCTTCTCTAGTCTTGTTATGCTGAAAATGTATGGATGGCTGCCATGTCATCGATCTGGGTTATGCTTTTATGTACTTCAGTAGTTGAACAAATCATGTGATCAGGTGCAACTGAAGTTCCTTTTTGGTGCATCTCTATCTTATTCTTCGTACGGTGGATTTTAATTTTTTTCTAGTAGGTGGTTTCAATTTAGTAACATGTCCTAAGATTCAGTTTCCATGTTATCTCAGGAACATGAAAAATTGTGTATTTAACCTCTTTGAAGACATTAATGAAACTATGTTTCCTGGTTTTAAGAAGGTAAATCACTGCCTGAGCCTTGAAAGTGAATTTTATGAAGTTTCCTTCACCATATCCTTGTACTTTTGTTTGTGTTAAGGCTACTTGGTTGGAGTGTGTTCAAGAACGTGATGAAATCATCTTTGTGCCCAGCGGCTGGTATCATCAAGTTCATAATCTGGTATATTGCATTCTCTTTTACTGGTAAAGTTGTCTATAAATATTCAAGGATAGCTTTCCCATAAATTTTTCATAATGCTTCCAGGAAGATACAATATCGATAAACCACAACTGGTTCAACGCCTATAACATTTCTTGGGTGGTAAGTGCAGTGCTGGTTCTAAGATTTTAACCATTCAAAAGATAACTTCTAATGCAAATCAGAAAGGCCAATATTTTTATGACCCTGAAGCATACATATATATAAATGCATCTATTTTAATCTCATTATTCAATCAGTGGGATTTACTATGGAGGGACTATGAGGAGACTAATGGATACATAGAGGACATGAAAGACATTTGTGAAGATTTTGAAGCACTTTGCCAACGTAATCTTGCTGCCAACACAGGTCTGTTGTAAATCTTAAGAGGAATGCATGATTTGGTAAAGCATGATATACCTTCTAGTTCTCTGTCATCCTTGCTATTGTAATCACCATATGTTTTCTCTAGGGCCAAGCAAGCTAACCAGTCTTTAGTTAACAATATTTTGTTAAAGATCTTGAGATACATGCAGATAAATGTTATGCTGTTGTTTTATTGTATAATTATTTTCCACATATCTATTTAATCGAAAGGATAATCTGTTTTTGCAAAGTTACTTGAGTTGTCATGAGTTCATGCAACAATTTGAGATACATTTTGCAACTATTTGAAGTTTTAAAGCTTGAAGAGATGGATATGCATATTTCCCAGTTCTTGTTACTTGTCTTGAATACTGAATTTTATTGTGCTGATGCTTTTATTTTTAACAGGCATGAACTTCTATGACTTCTTCATCTTCATATTGCAATTCTCTTTGGCCAACGTGGTGCAACTTCATAATTTATATAAAAATTATGAGCATCCAATTTTGTTTTCACATGTAGGCCAAAATTTGGCTCTAAATCTTGTGTCTATCCAGAAGATTTTGTTGAAGATGAAATCCATCGATGGCTTGCCAGAAAATAAAAGCAATGTGGATTTGAGAGAAGTGCTTGATGATCCTGATTTTCTTAAATTGTGCACGAGTCTGGACAGAACATACAGCATGATCCATGAGGAACAGCACAGAAGCTTTGATGCAAAGGACACTTTGATGGTTAAGTTGGGGGACCATAGTCAGATTTCTTCCATTGAAGATCTTATTTCATTCATTGATCATGCTGTTTCAGAATACTGTGGCACCAAGGAGACACTTTGATGGTTAAGTTGGGGGACCACAGTCAGATTTCTTCCCTTGAAGATCTTATTTCATTCATTGATCATGCTGTTTCAGAATACTGTGGCACCAAGGATAAGGAAAACATTGTATCAACGGGGTGATGTCCGCATGATCTGATTCACAAGAAGTAATCTTCATCTTTGGCTAGACTCTCCGTAAAAATGCTGCTGCTTGGAATACTGAGAATGGAGACATATCTGGATTCTTGGAGTGATCAACAGCTGTTTCAGATTGAACTGCAGAGAGAAATCAGGTACAGGCGCTAAATTGTGGTTCATCAACTGCATACTTGGGAATTTTGAACCAATCATTTATAACCTAATTGAAAGATAAAAAAACAAGTGTAATAGGGTGTTAGATTTTAATTTATGTTAATAAGTAAAATTGCTTAGCAAATATATAAAAATGATCACATATTCCAATATTTTGTCGACTTCAGTTATTAACATTCCCGGGAAGAAATGCTAAAACGAAGTTCTTAGCTAAGTGAGAAAGATAAATTCTCCAGATGTATGTTGATTAATGCAATCCAGTTCAGGGAACATGCTGATGCACTTTTATTGTAAAAGAAAAAAATCTATTAAGGGAAAAAAAAATTTCCTGTCATTGTTTCTGAGTTCTATTTTCGTGTCTCCAATCGCAATTTTTGTTTTTACTTAAAAATTTTCTTGTTATTTTCTTACAACGTATATCACTTGCTTTCAGAACCATGTAGTATTCCACTTCCTCCAGTCCCCCACTGAAAGAGAAGGCAGCTTTTATGTTTCTCTTTTCTGGTATTATCCGACATTTATTTTGTTTCATTGTCTCATTTTTTAAAAGGTAAAGAAAAAATTTCTCTATATTTAATTCAACCAAGTTTAAGGGATAATTTTACTTTAGTGATGAAAAAGATGATTTACTTTCACACTTTTTCTGGGTCAAAAGTTCTTACAACATAAATGACTTTTCTTATGCTGATAAAACATTCAATTTCAGGTAGGATATGTGTGTATATATATATATATGTATACATGATGATTTCTTGTATATAATAAAGTAAGAGTTTGTCTTTGTGGGTATCTAAGAATCGCTTATCCTAATCTGTAAGACAAGATATCTTATTTTGCTAAAATACTGTCTTTGGAATCTGATATTTAAATATATTATCATGCATTTAATGGTAAATTTTCATCTTTTAAAAAAGAAAAAAGGTACTTTTTTCCATGTCTTAGTAACTAAATAAAGGTGAGTTATAACATAAAATTACCTACTCCTCCTTGAAAAGCTCCAATCTTATTCAGATATGTGCATATATATATCGTTTTACTATAAACATCATGATTAAATTTTTAGAGATTATAATTGTACCATCCTTTTCAAATATTTTTTTTTCTTTTTAAATAGGTAACTATTTTATATATAATTTATCTTTTTAAGTAATATATTTGTTCTACACATAATCTAATTCAAACAATTTCTTAAAAGAATTATACTACTGATAATTATTAATATAAGATATTACGTTAAATATTCAAATTTTGTTCTTCTAAATTTAATAAAAAAAATGGTAGAATCTCATTATCTTATTGGGTCATTTATACAAACTAGATAATTTGGTCTATTTTTAAAATTAAATGACCTTGACTAATTTTTTTTATATTTTTTTTGAAATAATTTTTCAAGTATGTCCTGCAATTATTTAAATTATTTAGAAATAATTTTCTCCATTTCACACATAGTGAAGAAAAAATATAAATAATTGAATATTTAAATAATTTTTAAATAAATTTCAAAAAATTATATAACATTACAAATGCTATTTTTATGCAGTTTTTATTAATATCAATCTTTTTCATGAAAATATTACTACTAAACATATATTAATCTTAAAAAATATCATACTAAAACAAGTTACCCAATAAATCAGGTAGTTCAAATGCAACCAAATTCTTATCACGTAATTACAATGTTATTTTTATTAAAGCATGTATAACCTTATTACCATTTCTAAAAATCTAAGAAACTGAAAAAATATTTAAGAGAAAAATATCATCTACAGGCAATCCCAATTCAAATACCATCTTCATAGATGAAAATATGGAGTTATAACTTTTGAATCATCTTCAACTATTATGCATTTGACATCAATCTGAAAAAGATACTTAATGATATAATCAATCCAAATGAGATATTTCTTAATGATATAACAAAGCTATAATTTTAAGTATATATTGCGCTTCTTGTACTCGGTATGCACTCTATCTCTATAATCTACACCACTTTAATTCCTATATAGAACACCAAGTTCCACGCTGTAACGACTTTAGAAATTTAAAAAGAAAATGCATATAATAACTTGAGTGCAGAAGCGAAATAAATGTTAAGGTTAACATCTCTTACACGATAACTCAAAAGTACTAACAAACATCACGGAACAAATTCTCTAAAAAAATACGAAAAATAAAAAAATAAAGGAAACTATAAAGTATCTAGTATCTACTCGTAACCTTCTTGCGGATCGGAACCGGGAACTAAGTCCTCCTGATCTGAAATTGTTAAATAAGGGGTGAGATACACTAACTCAGTAAGGACATCACACTATAGCACCGTCACAGAAGCAAAAGTTGTAGAAATCAAAAAAACCAATGGAGTAGTAGATTTAAACCAATACATTTATTTAAAATAAAACTATTTACCATTTTTCTTACCATTGGGGCTATTTTTCTTACCATTGGGGAATTTATGGAAATAATTTATAGAAGCAATAATATCATACATATCACAATTTTATGTAAAATCAGTAACATAGAACATATTATAAATTCGTATTCATTAACAATAACTAATTATCACCGTTTCTCGTTTCAGAAGCCTACTAGTATCCATGATGATCCATATGGGTGTCCCCGCTACACGTGAACCATTTTTCTTAACAATCTTAATTTCAGGGCCGTCCCCATATCCCGTTCGATATGAGTGCCAATACATTAAATCTCAATACATCGTCTAGTATGAGGGTGAAGCGGGTCGTCCCCATACCTCGTCCGGTATAAGCGCCAAATAACCAAGTCTCCATACCACGTCCGGTATGAGACAACATTCATGGTAGGGTTCTCTATGAACCTGATCCGTCTACCATCTCCCAGGATATCTAGTGAGGCTGTCATCTTATCCATTTATTAGATCACATCCCAGTCCTATTTGTCCTTAGTCTCCGTTACCAACTCAAACATAAATATATAAACAAGTAACGTACATCCAACAATGCAATCATATCTTAGATTTCCAAAATCAAACAGTAGTAAAGTAAGCAGTGATACATGCATTTAAAATCATAGAATAGATAAACTAGATATCATAATGCATTTAAACTGTAAAATAAATCAAACAGTAATCGATAGAGAATAATGTCCGGTTCAAGCTCTATTAGCAACCATAATTAATTATGCATATCTATTTAATTCGTACAAAATATAGTATTATCATTTATTCAAACTTCAATTCCATGATAGGAAATAGGATGAGGGGTCCTTACTTGATTTGACGCCGAAAACTAGATGGTTACTACGCCTATGGGCGGTCCCTAAGTTCTCTGAATTTTTTTTCAAAAACTTAAACGCGCTTACGGTACTTAGAAGTGTCCCAAATAAACCCAAAATCAGTCCCAAGGCCTACTCGGCCAATTCCAAAAATCCAGCGCAGCGGCTCCGCCGTGCTCCGGCGACGGCATCGCCGCCTGCTACGGCAATCCACCTCGGGTTGGCTATTTTCGGTCGTTTTTGGCTGAATTCAGCCAAACTTATACCGATTCCTGCAAGAAAACACACTTAGGGCCCTCGATGGACCTAAAAAACATAGAAAATCGAAACTCACCGGTGGTAGGGCTCTGCGGTGCGGCGGCTCCTCCAGCTTGCGTTGCAGTTGGGCCTTTTGCTTCGGTCAACCTGTAGAGAAGGAAACGGTGGTCACAACGGTGGAAAAATCACATCGAACAGGAATCAGGAAGGGCCTCATCGGAGGCATTTTCTCAAACACCTCGCGGCGGCACCGCCGAGCTTTGACGGCGTTTTCCAGCCAATTGGCCGGTTCTTTAACTCCGATTTGGCCATAGGTGGATTTAAAATTGAATTTCGTGCAAGTGGAAAATTTTTTACCTCGTTTGGCGGTCGAAAATTGCTCCGGTACGATGCCGGGTGGCGGCGGTCGGTTCCCCGGCAGTTGGGCTGTCTTCTCCGGCGAGGGGCTATGGCCGCTAGGGTTAGGGTTTGGGTGTGGATGGGGTTATTTATACCCATCCACTTTTGATCTGGACCATCAATCGCTTTTAATCTAGACCGTCCGATCTCAATTAAATAAGGAGTGAATCTGGACCATTCATCGCAATTCAATCTTGACCGTCCGTGCGCGATTCAATCTGAGTCGTCCGTGCGCGATGCAATCTGGGTCTTCCGTGCACGTTTTCGATCTGAGCCGTCCGTGCGCATGGGAACAGATCTCAACCGTTCGATCGCACGCACGCGGATCGCCCATGTGGCTCCCCCGCGTAGTCTCCCGCGTCAGCACCTCTGCCACCTAGCTTGTCCTGATTGGTCGGGACTGGTAACCGAGCAGCTGATGTGGTGTAACCTTTTTAAATTACATTTTGACCCCCAGTTTCTGATTTTTCTTTCAAAAATACACCTAGAACCTAAATTTTCACCTCTTTTTTTCAAAATTATTTTCAATTAATCCTTAATTATTTTTTTTACCATTATTATTATTATTATTATTATTATTTTCATTAAATCAAATTAAAATAAATTAAATTCAATAAAATAATAATTATATTTATATAAAAAAATAAAAATAAAAATAAATACAAATGTTGGGTGTTACAACTCTCCCCCCCTTAAAAGAAATTTGGTCCCTCAAATTTGCCTCTTACTCTCGATCGAACAACTGGGGGTACTAGGCTCTAAAGTCTTATTCTATCTCCCATGTGGCCTCCCTTGGTGTGTGGTTCTTTCATATGACCTTCACAACGGATATATTTCGGTTGCAAAGTAATCTACTCTTTCGATCTACAATGTCGACTAGTATTTCCTCATCGGATAAATCCTCCTGCAGTGGAAGAGGTTCGTGAGCTAAGACATGAGAGGGGTCCGGGTTGTACTTGCATAGCATAGACACATAGAACACATTGTGGACCTTAGAAAGTTTTGGAGGTAATGCTAGTCTGTAGGCAACGGTACTAATCCTGTCTAAAACTTCAAATGGTCTAATAAATTGGGGGTTCAGTTTCTCCCTCTTGTCGAATCTACTGATTCCCTTAAAAAGAGTGACCTTAAGGAATACCTGGTCGCCTTCCTTAAATTCTAATTCTCTCCTCCAAGTGTCCGCATAACTCTTCTGCCTGCTCTGAACCGTCTGAATATTCTTCTTGATCTTAACTATTTTGGATGTAGTCTCTTTTACCAGCTTTGGGCTGAACAGTTTTCTATCGCCCACTTCTTCCCAACAAATCGGTGATCTGCATGGGTGCCCATATAACGCCTCATACGGAGCCATGCCAATACTCACTTGGTAGCTGTTGTTGTAGGCAAACTCTATCAAGGGTAGATGGTCATCCTAATGTCCCTCGGAGTCAAGGACACAAGCTCGGAGCATGTCCTCAAGTGTACGGATTGTGCTTTCTAACTGCCCATCAGTCTGAGGGTGGAAGATAGTACTGAGGGACAGTTTCGTTCCCATGGCTTGCTGAAAGCTACTCCAAAATCGAGAAGTGAACCTGGGGTCCCTGTCGGACACCACTGTCACTAAGACTCTATGCAATCTGACTATTTCTTGGATATACATTCTTACTAACTTGTCCAAGGGATCGGTCATCCTGATGGCTAAGAAGTGAGAAGACTTGGTAAGTCGGTCAACAATTACCCAAATGGCATCATGTCCTGAGCGTGCCTTAGGTAATCCTATCACAAAGTCCATGGTGATATATTCCCACTTCCACTCTGAGATCGGTAATGGCTGAAGTAACTCGGTTGGACTATGATGCTCTGTCTTGACCTGCTGACATACCAAGCATTTAGACACAAAGTCAGCTATATCTCTTTTTATCCCGTTTCACCAAAACTGGGGTCGCATACTTTGGTACATTTTAGTACTTCCAGAATGCATGACAAACTTTGAGTTATAGGTCCTGTCATGATGTCTCTCTTTAACTCACTGTCACCTAGAACAGACACCCTGTCCTGGAATCGGAGTAACCTATTGGCGAAAACTTGAAATTCTGAGCTAACTCCCTGTTCTGCATTGTTCTTGATGACTACTAGGACAGGATCAGCTGACTGAGTTTTCCTTATTCTCTGGATTACCTTAGGCTAGACGGTAAGATGACCCAAACATGTGACTCTCTTCAAGTCCTGAAGTCGAACCTATTGTGTGGCCCCAATTTGCCTGCATTCTGAAACCATCAAATTGGCTAATATACCTGTACTTTTTCTGCTGAGTGCATCGGCTACCACATTACCCTTACCCGGATGGTACAAGATATCACAATCACAGTCCTTAAGTAGTTCTATCCACTTTCTCTTACGCATGTTGAGATCCTTTTGAGTGAATATGTGTTTCAAACTTTTGTGATCAGTATAGATCTGAAAGGTCTCTCTATATAAATAATGGCGCCAAGTCTTCAAGGCGTGTATGATTGCGGCAAGCTCTAAGTTATGGGTGGGATAATTTTTCTCATGATTCTTTAACTATCTGGACCCATAGGGTATGACCTTCCTATGCTGCATTATAACACAACCCAGGCCTAGATAGGAGGCATCACTGTAAATTGTATATCCCCCTGATCCACTCAGTAAGGCCAGTACAGGTGCAGTAGTCAGTCGCTTCTTTAGTTCTGAAAAACTTCTTTCAGAGTTCTCATTCCACTCAAACTTGGCATTCTTCTTTGTGAGTCAGGTTAGGGGAGCAGTAAGACTAGAAAATCCTTCAACAAACTTGCGGTAATAGCCCGTCATTCCCAAAAAGCTACGGATTTATTTAACTGATGTCAATTTTTTCCAGCCGAACACCGCTTCAACCTTTTCAGGATTCACTAATACTTCATCCTTTGATATGAGGTGTCCTAGGAAGGTGGTCTGCTCAAGCCAAAATCCACACTTACTCAACTTTGCATACAACTTCTTTCTTCTGAGAAACTGCAAAACCTGAGCTAGATGATGAGCATGTTCCTCTATGCTTTTTGAATAGACCAAGATGTCATCGATGAACACGATAACAAATTGATCTAAGAATTTTCTGAAGACACCCTGTTCATCAGATCCATGAAGATGGTTGGGGCGTTGGTTAGCTCAAATGGCATGACTAGAAACTCATAGTATCCGTACCTTGTTCGAAAAGCCATCTTGGGGATGTCTTCTAATACCTACTGTAACGACCCCAAAAATTTAAAAAGAAAATACATATAATAATTTGAGTGCGGAAGCGAAATAAATGTTAAGTTTAGCGTCCCTTACACGATAACTCAAAAGTACTAACAAACATCACAGAACAAATTCTCTGAAAGAAATACGAAAAATGAAAAAAAAAATAAAAGAAACTATAAAGTATCTAGCATCTACTCGTAGCCTTCTTGCGGATCGGGCTCGGGAACTGGGTCCTCCTGATCTGAAATGGTTAAATAAGGGATGAGCTACACTAATCCAGCAAGGACATCACATTATATCGCCGTCACAGAAGTAAAGGTTAGTAAAAAATCAAAACAACCAATGAAGTAGTAGATTTAAACGAATACATTTATTTAAAATAAAATCATTTACTCTTTTTCTTACCATTGGAGAATTTATAGAAACAATTTATAGAAAAAATAATATCATACATATCACAATTTCATGCAAAATCAGTAACATAGAACATATCATAATTCGTATTCATTAACAATAATTAATCATCACCGTTTCTCATTTCATCAGTCTACTAGAATTTATGGGGATCCATAGGGGTGTCCCCATTACATGTGAACCATTTTTCTTAATAATCTTAATTTCAGGGCCGTCCCCATACCCCGTCCGGTATGAGTGCCAAGATATTAAACCTTAATACCCTGTCCGGTATGAGGGTGAAGCGGGCCGTCCTCATACCCCGTCTGGTATGAGCACCAAATGACCAAGTCTCCATACCCCGTCCGGTATGAGATAACGTTCACAGTAGGGTTCTCTATGAACCCGATCCGTCCACCATCTCCTAGGATATCTAGTGAGGCTGTCATTTTATCCATTTATCAGATCACATCTCATTCCTATTTGTCCTTAATCTCCATTACCAACTCAAACATAAATATATAGACAAGTAACGTGCTTCCAACAATGCAATCATATCTTAGATTCCCAAAATCAAACAGTAATGAAGTAAGCAGTGATACATGCATTTAAAATCATAGAATAGATAAACCAGATACCATAATGCATTTAAACTGTAAAATAAATCAAACAGGAATCGACAGAGAATAATGTCGGGTTCGGACTCCATTAGCAACCGTAATTAATTATGCATATCTATTTAATTTGTACAAAATATAGTATTATCATTTATTCAAACTTTAATTCCATGATAGGAAATAGGATGAGGGGTCCTTACTTGATTCGATGCCGAAAATAATATGGTTACTGCGCCTACAGGCGGTCCCTAGGTTCCTTAAATTTTTCTTCGGGAACTGAAACACACTTACGGCACTTAGAAGTGTCCCAAATAAACCCAAAATCAGTCCCAGGACCTACTCGGCCAATTTCAAAAATCCAGCACAGCAGCTCCGGCGACGGTGTCGCCGCCGACGGCGGCAATCCACCTCGGGTTAGCTGTTTTCGGCTATTTTTGGCCGAATTCAGCCAAACTTGTACTAGTTCCTATGAGAAAACACACTTAGGGCCCTCGGTGGGTCCAAAAACGTAGAAAATCGAAACTTACCAGTGGTGGGGCTCTCCGGTGCGACGGCTCCTCCGGCTCACGTTATGGCTGAGTCTTTTGCTCCTGTCAACCTGTAGAGAAGGAAAGGGTTGTCACATACGTGGAAAAATTACATCGAACGGGAATCGGGAAGGGCCTCATCGGAGGCATTTTTCAAAACAACCCGCGGCGGCACCGCCGAGCTTCGGCGGCGTTTTTCAGCCAATTAGCTGTTTCTTTAACTCCGATTTGGCCATGGGTGGGTTTAAAATTGAATTTTGTGCAAGAGAAGAAATTTTTACCTCGTTTGGCGGTTGAAAATTGCTCCCGTACGGTGGCGGGTGATGACGATCGGCTCCCCGGCGGCTGGGCTGTCTTCTCCAGCGAGGGGCTCTGGCGGCTAGGGTTAGGGTTTGGGTGTGATGGGGTTATTTATACCCATCTGCTTTTGATCTAGACCGTCCATCACTTTTAATCTGTACCGTCCGATTATGATTAAATAGGAAGTAAATCTGAACCATTCATCGCAATTCAATCTGGACCGTCCGTGTGCGATTCAATTTGGGTTGTCTGTGTACGATGCAATCTGGGCCGTCCGTGTACGTTTTTGATCTGGGCCGTCCGTGCCCGTAAGAACGGATCTCAGCCGTTCGATCGCACGTACGCGGATCACCCACGTGGCTCCCCCCGTGTGGCCTCCCGCGTCAGTGCCTCTGCCACCTGGTGGGTCCTGGTTGGTTGGGGCAGCTGACGTAGCGTAACTTTTTTAAATTGTATTTTGACCCCCGATTTCTGATTTTTCTTTCAGAAATACCCCCAGAACCCAAATTTTTACCCCTTTTGTCCAAAATTATTTTTAATTAAATCCTTAATTATTTTTTTACACTTTTTATTTTTATTTTTATTAAATCAAATTAAAATAAATTCAATTCAATTCAATTCAATTAAATAATAATTATATTTATATAAAAAAAATAGAAATAAAAATAACTAAAATGTTGGGTGTTACACATGCACTCCCCTCCCCTATACAAGCATCAAAATTCATTTTATATCAATCATGAGTTGATGGTGTAAAAGCTCAGAACTTAAAAGGAAATAAAGACATGAATTAAATACGGAAGCGAAATAATAGAGGTAGGGTTTACATTCCTTATATAATAGTTTAAAATATCTAATAGGACTACGAGAATTAAAGAAATTAACAAAAAGTAAACAACTAAACATCTTAGAACGACCTTCATTACCTTTTAAAGGAGTCTGGGTGGTGAACTATTCACAATCCTCTTGTCGATCAGGATCTGAGTCTTGATCATTTTTATCTGAAATACTTAATGAAAAGGTGAGTTATACTAGCCTAATAAAAATATCACACTACTCACCGATATAGAAATTGAAGGTTGGTAAAAATCATAAAAACAACCAATTGAACTTTTAATTTAAGTAAATTCATTTATCATAATCATTTATTGCATATATTTACTGTTGCGAAATTTTCAAAATCGACCTATACAGTCAATAACTCAAATAACATTTCAATCTCATATTCAAATGGGCAAGAACACTAACGTTTCCTTTTTATTTGCCTACTAGTATCTTTGAGGGCCCACAGGAATGTCCCACTACGCGTGATCTCATATCCAACATTATCAATAAACTGGCCGTCCCCATATCCCGTCTAGTACGAGTATCAAAAATATCATCCCTCAATACCACGTTCAGTATGAGGGTGAATCGGTCCGTCCCCATACTCCGTCCGGTATGAGCGCCAAAAATACTATTCATTGATATCTCGTCCGTATGAAGCAACATTCACGGTAGGGTTTCCTATGTACCCAGTCTGTCCACCATCTTCCAAGATATTCAGTAAGTCTACTATTTATTAATTCACGTGACCAATCAATTTTTCGTTTGCATATTAATTTTCAATTTCACAAATCAACCGTAAATCATGCAAGACAAACAATATATATATCAAAGAAGCAAAACTGAATCATTCAACCATTCAAGTATACCATCATGTATTTAAAGCTGTAATTTCAACAATCAGTTACACAAGACAACAAATAAATGACTAACATATTCTGCCTTTATTGGTAACCATAATTATTCTCAAAAATTTTAAATTACACAAATACTATATTAGTGATTATTAAGCTTCAATTTTATAATAGAGAATAAGGTGATAGATTTTTACCCGAATCGGAGTGCGAAATACTGAACTTTCAGTTGTGGCTACTGGCAATCCCCAAGTTTTCTGAATTTTCTTGCATAGATTAAAACACGCTTCACGTACCTAAAAATACCCAAAAAAATTTAAAATCGATATTAAAAACTTTTTTCGGCCAATTTCAAAATTCTGACACGGCAGCACCGCCGTGCTCCGATGACAGCACTGCCGCCTGCGACGATGATTTGCCTCGGCCTCACCATTTTCTACCAGTTTTGGCCAATTTTGGTCGATTTTATACCCATTCCTGTGAAAAAATACGTTAGGAGGTCTCGATTGGCCGAAAAAAATCAACAAATAAAAATCTATTAGATGCATAATTTTCTAGTGCGGCGACTCCGCCGGCTCATCTTCGCGGCTGAGTGTTTTTATGCGATCAACCTGTAGAAGATAAAACAGTGAACACAATGGTGGAAAAATCGCACGAAACAAAAACTGGAAAGGGACTCATTGAAGGCGATTTTGGGTTTTGCCTGCGGCAACACTGTCAGACTTTACTCGCAGTTTCAGCTCATCCATCGTTCCTTTTGCTCTAATTTGGCCATGGGGATGCTCGAAATCAAATTCCAAGCGGATAGGAGAATTTGTACCTTTTTTGGCGATCGGAGGTGGCTCTGGTACGGCGGCGGGCGTCGATTCGCTCCCTTATTCGGCAACTGGTTCTTCTTCTCCGACGAGAGTCTGACGGCTAGAATTTGGATTCGGTGTGATGTGAGATATTTATACCCATCTCACTTAAATGTACGTCGTTCATCGCATTTGATCTCGACCATTCGATTGCATTTAAAGAAGAAATGAATTTGGACTGTTCATTACGATTTGATCTCGACCGTTCGATCGATTTTAAAGAGAGAATGAATTTGGGCCGTTCATTGCATTTAATTGCGATCATCCGATCATGCCTGATGAGGGAACGAATCCGGACCGTTCACGTGCGCAGGAATACATCAAGACCATCCGATCATAAGCACGCAGATATCCAGCATGGCCTCCCGCATGGCACTGAGTCAGCGTGTCATGCCACGTGGTGCGCTTCAGTTTGTCGGGGCTGCTGACTGGGCAGTCTACTCAGCGTGTCATGCCACGCGGTGCGCTTCAGTTTGTCGGGGCTGCTGACTGGGCAGTCCGATGTGGTGCAATTTTCTTTAATTGCGTTTTGACCCTTAATTTTCGATTTTTCTGTCAAAATGTAACACCCCGTTTTTTTTTTTCTTTTTTTTTCTTCCTTCTAATGGTATAAGATAAAGCACTCATACGACTCAACACACAAATCCCATATCATTCCAACCATGCATAAGAGAAACTTGTCCACATTCATTGCTCCAAATCAATTGTACATACATCTCCACCTCTACAACACATAGTAACACATTATCAACCATTTCTAGAAGTTCAATACCCAAACTAACACACCCTTTCAAAACTACTTTAAATCACAAACAAAACTTGTGCCCTATGGCACTACCGACGGGGCTCCGTTACCAGCCGCTCGGATCCCGACTCCGTTCTTACTCCACCTGTGAATGATGAGAAGTGAGTTCACATAACTCAATACAATAAAAATCAAGTTGTAAGTGCAGTATGCAGTGATAAGAATTTCCAGAAATGTCTATATGCATTTATCCTACCCAACCCAAAACAACTCATAACCCCCCCTCCCTACACTAATCATCAAGGTCCTATTCCAAGGAAACAGTACGGCCAAGCAACCACACCCACCCAACAACCATCCATTAGCTCACGTCACCAACATCAATGACTCGTACTCTCTCCCCCATCGCCCGACCTCATGAGGCCACACACACACACAAGCACCTGCATTCCACGTCACCAATATCGGCGACTCATATCCACTCCTCCACCTCTCGACCTAAATAGGCCACGCACACACACCAGTACCCTCATCTCGCATCACCAACATCGGCGACTCATACTCACTCCTCCACCTCTCGACCTAAAGAGGCCACACACACACATAAATACCATCATCTCGCGTCACCAACATCGGCGACTCATACTCACTCCTCCAACTCTCGACCTTGTTGGGCCACGCACACACACAAGCATTTCCACCTCCCGTCACCAACACCCGTGACTCATACACTCTCCTACACCTCTCGACCTTGTTAGGCCACACACACACATATCACCTCCTCATGCCACCAACATCGGCGGCTCAAACCACCCCCACCAACGGGCTCCAAATCTCCCATCCCAAACTGCACGCTCCCATATACCCTTACACCATGCTAATCCCAAGTGCTCTACACTATTCGCCGCCCCCCCCCCCCCCCCCCCTTCTCTAACTTACTAACCCCTACTGTTCATATTACTCCTCTTCTCTCATCCAAACCCCCTCAAATCCTGATTCCTAGTCCCCTCTACCGTACCTTCTAGCCCCCTTCCCTCTCCTACCGCCCCCTATGTACCACCTCCCCTATCCTTCTGCCTCCTCCCGTTTCCTCTATACTTTTGCCTACCTAGGGCGGTTAACCTCTCAGCTTACACTGTCTCACTCCATACACACGCCCTTACCACAGCGCACTTCGGGGAAATACGTCGCCTCCTATTAGCGACTCCCTCCACGCCCCCACCCACGCACACACCTCTTTCTATCATCTCGGGTTTTTCTCCCACCCGCGCTCCCTAGATTATCCTCTCACATCTTCCTCACTCTGTTCTACCCGCACCACCCCCATCTTTCCCCACGGCTCCCCGCACGCCTCCAACACCGCCATACTTTCATTTCCTCCCCCGATCTCCTCCGTGAGCGTGCGGAATAACCCCACGCTTTACGGCCTACCTTCACCGCTCAACTCCGTCGCGCCATTGCCGACTCCGCAACCTGCAACCTGCAACAAAAACTCACCACACACACACCACACCAAACAGCTCAAATTTTCACCGTACCTCCCGTTTCCATCTTCCTTCTTCCTGCCGGTTGCGTCGTCCGTCCACGGCCTCCTTCCCTCTCCCTTCTCGCTCCCCTCCGCCCCGACTCTCTCCTCTCTCCTTCTGGAACTTTCCTTCCCTTCTTCTTCTCCGCTCCCCTCTTTCCCTCCTTTTCTCTCTTTTTTCTCTTTTTTTTTTCCTTTCTCTTCTCCCTTTCCCGACCTCCCTTTATACCCTGCTAGCCTACCCAAAACGACGTCGTTTTCCTTCATCCCAAAACGACGTCGTTTTTTTTTTCCTTCAAAACAACGTCGTTTTTCCCCTCTTTAAAACGACGTCGTTTCCTACCTATTAGAAATTTATTTATTTATTTTTATTATTATTATTATTATTATTTTCTTTTCTTTCTAGTCCTTACACAAAAACACCCCCCAAATCCAAATTTTCTTCTCTTTTTTCTAAAATTATTTTCAATTTCATACTCAACCTATTTTTTTCTAATTTTATATTAAATAATAATTTATTAATTTCAAAATTATATTTTTATATATTTTTTTAAACTTTAAAATTAATTCCGAGACAAATTCCAAACCCGGGTATTATAGACAGAATCTATCATTAGTCACTAGATCTCAACTCTCTTATAAGTTGTTCCACATAAAAAGTAGTGAATTGATTTCATTAAAAATGTTTTATAACTTTTGTATCAATGCCATTGGGTCAAGAGACTTGATTTCGTTTTAATTAAAGTAGGATGTCCTGGCACTAGATTCTTAAATAAATAAGCAAATAAAACAAAAATCTTATAAATATAGTTCATTTAAGAATTGATTAGAGATTTTCAAAAATAAAAAACTAAACCTTAGTGAGCACCAAGTCAAGCTTCTCATAGGAAGTTGCAATTCATTTTTTATGATTCATCCAAATAAATCTTCCTCACATTTTTTTTTTGTTTATAATAAGAAAAGTAACAAAAAAGAAACTAATGTCTAATTAAATAGGCCCAAACTTAGTAACAACGATCAAGATAAAGATATGCATAAAGATCCTTAAAGAGCATGTTGAAGTTTGGTATACTCCACCTAAATATGGTGAGTCCATTTAGACAACAGATTTGTATAAGTATAACTTCACAATGGATATTGAATATTTAAATGACTCAATTCAACTTGGAAAAAGTCTCAACCTGGCTTTTTACCTTCATGTAGAGTAACCTATTCTCTCAAATACTTTAGCTCGATGAGTTTAGCATAGTCTATCCAATTCTCAAAACTGTGACATCTTAAAACAGAGGGAATAACATAGCCTCATATGTTAGAAGATGCAAAAAAATTAACCACATCTCCTATGAGCAACTGTAATAGATGATACTTGGATGCATATTCCTCTATAGCATTTGGTAATGCTTCATTTAATTGGATTGATGCATGGACCTAAGGAAGGGTGAAGATCTAATCATCATGGGTACCTTTTATCGACAATCAAGCAAATCAAAGATAGAGATGCCTTTGTCACATATTAATGATCAAGGTGATATGACCTCAACTATTTTTGTTTCTATTTTGAAATATTTAGTTCGCTCGAGATAATAACAATACTATGTGTTAGATTGTTTCTAGAACATGGTATGACTTTTAATTGTTTTTAAGATGACAAAAATAGATTATATCATATCTTCTTTGAACGGTCCTTTCATGTCTCTTTGGAATCCCTTGGTCTCCTATTTTTTTGATCAAGATTAACTTAGATATGAGTTTCATTAAAAGGAAATGGGTTACATTTATCTGTTGATGTATAACTCAAGCACTTTTTAGTAATAATAAGGCGATTAAAATTTTGCATGAGCTTATTACGATTTGGTATAATTTTTTATTTGTCACTCTTCAAAACTTGGGTAGGATTATAATTGAGACAAATAGAATAGATGCTTTTAAATTATTACGTGATAATTGTATAAATTATAATCTCCCGAAATTTATTTATAATGAGTATCAGACTCTCATATTGATATATACTATTTGATTATCAGACATACGAATAAAAAACTCTAACTATCCTCGAGTTAAGCAAAAGTAGTTGGGAGACAAAAGGGTACATAATTAAATTTTATTTAAAATAAATAATAATTATATTAATAAAATATTCTAATTTTATAGTTAATTGTTAAGTATGGAGAGTTTATATCTTACATTATCTTGGTACCATTCAATTTTTTTAAATTAATTTTTCAATTAACCACTTAAATTAAAAACTATCGTGATTTGGATCATAATTAATAATAAAAGTGGGTCTAAGCCACATCTTCTAGTGCTGTACAGTGATTTGATTGGGCAATAAGTACGTCATTTTTTTATGATTAATTTTATATTTATTGATTATAGGTGAAGAAGAGCATGTCAACAATAATTATAAAAAAACTTAAATAAATAAAAAAATAATTTTGAATCTTCAGTATTTTCCGAAAAAATAAAATAAAATTAAAATAAAAACAAGTGGGATTCTGCATCAGCTTACCCAGATG
Source organism: Carica papaya (assembly GCF_054855325.1). Lineage (NCBI taxonomy): Eukaryota > Viridiplantae > Streptophyta > Magnoliopsida > Brassicales > Caricaceae > Carica > Carica papaya. Next base: position 20,918,023 of record NC_142317.1, read on the forward strand.
GTTGTTAATGGTGTTTTGGACTCTTCTGTTGTGCTTTTCTAAGCCATATTATTATTCTTCTTCTCTCTTCCATTCTCCCAAGTCCTTTTTTTTTTTTTATATATATCTTTTCTGCTTCTTAAATATCTATATATATATATATATATTATTTTGTGCCACTTCTGTTCTTAAAACTCAAACTAGTGCATATTACTATAAGAACCCTTATCCCCAAATTTAGGTAAAATTTCAACGGATTACTTATAATGAGATGAAAAAATGATAAGTGGTAAAAACATTAATTAAATTTGTATTATATTAATTAATTATAAAAGTAAAATAAAAATTGTTCATTCACACCTTACATTTCTTCCAGGACCTCCATAATAAAAATAAGTTCCCCAAACATTATTTCTTCCTTGTCTGATATCATAACAATTAGGATGATCGGCCAAGAGATGAAGATTTGTTAATGGAAGCAAGTTATTATCCCAATCAACTTGCTGTAAATTTCTAAAATAAGCAGCTCTTCCAAATCCTTCTTCTGCAAAATGTCCACTTCCCATCTGGGTTGATGTGTGATACCCACCAGATGATCTGCTGTTTACTATTTCTCCTCCAAATTGAACCATGCTTGCATGGCTTCTCAAATGGCTGAACAAAAATGCAGGCCAGTATCCGACTAGTAATCCCGATCCCAGTTCCAGCCACCAGTGTCCGTGCTTCGGGTCCTGATCATTAATTCGGAAAAACGAATCAAAAACTTAAAAATAATAAGAAGACAAACATGATATTTGGGATTTTGATCATCAATTTAAATGAAAGAATTGAAAGTTTAAAGTAATAGGAAATGATATAGTTTGTTTTCTGACAGACATAATATTTCAGCTCATGATCATCAACTCAGAAAAACGAATTGAAAGTTTAAACTAATAGAAAATGATACAATTTATTAATAAAAAATTTAAACTAATAAGAAATGATACAGTTTATGATTATCAATCCAAAAAAAATAAATCAGAAGTTTAAACAAATAAAAAATAATATAATTTATTTTCTGACGGACAATAAATAATCGTTTGTAAAAGTAACTGAAAAGAAATCAAATTGAAGTAAATTTCTTTTGAAAAGATAAAAAAAGGTGAGGAAGAATTGGTAAGAGAAGAGATTGATTTGTTAATAATGTTTAACCCTTCGATGCCAGTTGGGAGTCAATACATAAAGCAAATGTCTTTTATTAAAAGGTAATGAAAATCAACAATTTAATTAAGAAAAAGAGAAGGAAATCTTAAAATTTAATTAACAAAAACAAATATCAAATCAACAGTGGAAAAATTGTGAGACACATCTTTTTCATTTAATTTTATGACAATTACCAATCAAATCATGTCTTTATAAATGTATATCAAACTTTAAAAAAAAAAAAAAAAAAAAAAGACCCTTTTCAGATTATATATAATTAAGGGGAAAAAAAAATTAGTCAAATAAAAAAAAGATTGAATGATGGTGTTTGTAGTTGTAAAAGGGAGTTTTATCAACCAAACTGTACAAAACTACCCTTAAGCTTGAAGCAACAAAAGGTAATAGCTGACCTTTGAAAAGGAAAGCTAAACAAATAATTTAAATCAATAGTATAAAGGTAATTAAACTCACCTTCCACACCATTAAACCAATGTCAAATTGCTTGCCACCATAGGAGGACCTTGGAGAAATTGCTGCTCCAATGGCAATCTTGTTATTGGTTTGAACAAAGCCAGAGCAGAGCAGATTGTAACATCCAGTTGCTTGGTATGCATCAGTCTGCAATTAAATTTAATATTTCATAAGTAATCACTTTTTTTTTTTTTTTTTTCTTTTTTCTAAAAATAAATCAAGAAAAGAGATTCTTAGAAATAAAAGAGAAAGACTCTGTCATTAACACTCACAGTCCAGTATGTGAAGAATCTAGGATAGTCATCTCCATATAATTCTGGACTAACCTGCACATATATTATGAATTCAATCATTTTTTATTTTTCCAATCCAAGTGAAAACTGGGTTTGATCCTCGAGTTCATACATTTATACATACAGTAATTTTGATTGATATGTACATAATAACACGACAAAAAACACATCATATTAAGGTTATTTGGAATTTGACAAAAGAAGGAAATCAATTGAGTTTGTACCTGCCAACCAGCTTCAATGGTGTTTAAATCATGACCGAATGAACCAGAGATTATCCAAAGTTGGGACAAGCTAAATTCGTATTGATTGGTGACTCGAGGCGTCCAGACATTCAGGCTTGCTTTTGCTCCATAGTACTGACCTCCATTGACAAAAACAACTGCATGCTGCATAAAATCAAAATTCATTACATGACAAATTCAAACAAGTTGACAACCTAAAACATGTTTATCTTGATTCTTTTTTTTTTTAACAACTTGGAATTCTAATGTTATATTAGGAATTTGAAAGGACAAGGTGTTTTTCAGACATGGCAGGGCGTTTTGTTTGGAAAACCAATTTCAATAACAATATCTCTCCATTGCATTTGCCTCTCTCTTTCTTAATAATTCACTGTTTGATTCTAATATTTGTTTTTTCCTAGGGGAGAAGAAGAAACCAGTGATATTTTTTTTTTCTTAAAATGGTAATGGGTTCTAAATTTGGAAATTTAAAAAAAAAAATTAAGAAGAAAACAGAGGAAACCCAGAAAAAAGAGAGAAAATTGAGTAACAAACCTCATGACCACCTCCTGAAGTATCTCTTCTAACCCTCCTTAATTTTCTTCCAAATCTTCTAATGGAGCTTGCTCTTAGCAGATCTTTCTCTGTAGTTCTTCTAATTGGAACAGTTCCTTCTGGGCAAGCTTCCCCTGAATTTGTCCAAACCTGAAAGTAGTCTGTTCCTGCTCCTGATGAGTTCTTATGACCAGTTGGCCTCTCGGGTGGATCCTGCCAAACATAATCCCTAATTAGCTACATTGCAATTACTGATCAAGATTCCACATTGTCTGAGATTGAATATAAAAGTTACAAATAGAGACAAACAGAAGGTTACCAATGGCTTCTGTCCTCTAAGCTCAGGATGCTCAAAAGCAGGTTGAAGATGAGATTGAACACAATCTATAATATCTCCATCTGGGCTCTGAGAAAAATAATAAATAACAAAAACCCAGATCAGCAAACCTCAAACAGAGCATGAAAGTTTCATTCTTGACAAGACACCACCATAGAAACGGTAAAACAAAAAGAAGAAAAGGAAAGATGCCTGAATAGTCTTGACTGCAGGCTTGTTGATCTTCCTGAGAAAAGCATTGACTCTCTTGAGCTTTAGCAACTCCTTTGCCGGCCGGAAAGTCTGGTTAGCGGGGAAACGGTGGCCGGAAGTTTCAGAAAGGTGTTGTAGAGAGAAAACAGGGGAGATAAAAGAAAGAAATAGGAGGAACAGAACAAAAATAGAAGGAACCATGTTTGAGGAATGTTTTTGTGTTTGTGCTGTTGTTTGTTTTGACAGAGAAGATAGTGTTTGTATAGATAGGTATTGTCTTGTTGTAGGTTTAGGATGGAGACATAGTTTATTCCGAGGTTTTGTCCATGGAGATGAATCTAAGTCCATGTTCATACAAAAAAACAAAGAAGAAGGTTTGTTTTAGGGAGGGTAAAAGAATTTGCATTCTCACCAAGCCTCCATTTCCAAGAAATATATATATATATATATAAATTCAAAAGAAAAAAAAACAAACAAGGTTTGTGTATTCAGCAAATTACGAAACAGAGATTGTAAGGTAAGGTGTTTTTTTTTTTGGTGCTCTGACAACCCAAGAAACTTGAATCTGAAGCCCCTACATTAATAAACCGACCATTGGTGGAGTTGTACTTTTCCAAGTTTTACCCATCAAGGGTCATGGTCAAAACTAGTATATACATTCATACCCATTTTTTATACATCATTATAACCTCTATGTGTATACATAATCACAGAGAGAGAGAGAGAGAGAGAGAGAGAGAAAGAGTATTTGATACTGAGAAAAAGCAAAACAGGAGGGTTGAAGCTGGAGTTGAATACAGTTGGACCACCATTGAGTGATTATTCTTAGGTATATTTTTGTATTGATTGATTTTAAGGAAGGGTGTTGAATGACCACTTTCCTAAAAATAATTATTTAGAAATTTTTATTTAGTTTAAGAAAATATAATTTTGTTGTAAGACATTAAACCTTATTATTTTGAAAAAAAAAAAAGGTATTAATTTATGAATAAAATGTATTTATTTTCTATACATTGAACCTTAAATTTATCTTTTTAATTTTTAAGTTCTTTTTCAAAAGTAAATTAGAGAAAGATTTCCAATTCTGTCAAGTGAATAAATTCCATTTTTATTTTGGATTGACATTTTAGCTTTCAATTCTCACGAGTGCTAAAAAGCTCTCAATTAAGTTTTTACTTTTTCTGTTTTCCTTAATCCCAAAAAGTAAAAATAGGAAACTAATGAGGCCTATTTTCCTTTTTAAGTTTTCCTATTTTACTTTTCAGGGATGGTAAGGTAAAATGAAATTGATGTTGTCACTTTCAAATTCAATGGTAAGTATCCACCGCCAGGCTGCTTGATTAATTTCATTTCCATCCATAAATCCTAATTATACTTTTTATACTTAAGGATTTATTATTATTCTTCATTAAATTAATTAATTTAAATTGTCTATCTTTTAAAATTACCTACTTTAAATAAAATTAAACAATTTTTATGATTTATTATTTAAAAAAAAAAAACAAAATAATTTGCTATTTTACCGAGTATTTCATAAGTATACACAGAACTTTTTAAAATTATTTTTATAAAAAGAATGTTCATTTATTATTTTAATAAATAATCACATCTACAACATAAATTGCTTTTTAGAATACATTTTAAGCTTACGAAGTACAATCACATTCACATACACATACCCACGCGCAAGTGTGTACATAACATATTTGTACATTATGTGGGGGATGTATCATCATCATGTCAAAGAAATCATAATGATTAATTAAAATCCAAGACCCTTTATACGTGTGTGTGTGTGTATTGATGATTAAAAGAAAAAAGGTATGCTGTAAATGTTTGCAATTTCTTTTGACAATCTTAAACTTATGAATAATCAAAAGGTAATTTCTAATGATACAATATGATGATTCCTTTTAGTAAATGTTTTTTCTTTAAACATGAATAGATATGGTAATTATAAAAATGTCTTAAATTTGGTTCCCTTTTTTAAACTTGACTAAGACATGCAAACAGTTATTATCTACTCAATATATATATATATATATATAAGTTAAATGTAAGTTAAATGTTTCCACATCAAACTCCTAAGAATAAGTTAAATGTTTCTTTTCCTCTTAAGATTAAAGCAAAATGTAAGAATTCAATTTATATACTCCTAAATTAATATGTATACACACACACACACACACACATATATATATAAGAATTCAATTCTTTTAACAAAAATTCATAACATTTTAAATAAATAATATATATACATTAATTATAAAATAATATTTTTAATTACAATACAAAAAAAAAATATACAGTATGATTTAAATTTATAATTTTTTATAAAAAAATTACATATTCTTACTCAAATTTATAATGTCTTTGTAAAACAAAGTATTAAGTATTAATTTAATAATAATTAATATATCTAATAATTAAATTAATTATACATAATGCTACTCATAATTGGGTTATTAATTTTTATCATAAGGGAACATAATGGTCTCTTGTTCCTTTACCATAACAATATTAGCCTACTCCTCAAACCTTATATTTATTATTTGCTTCTAAACCACTAATTATTGAAATCCAAAAAGAAAAGAAAAAAATCAGCCAAACAAGCCTTAAATAAATAATGCACAGGGAGAGTATTTCATTGTTTTTCCATTGGTTGGTTGGGTCCTCAAGAAATTGTACAATTGTGTCATGATCAACCGAGACCCCCCAATGCTCAGACCATTTATTATGCAATTAAATCTCCCCACTGCTACCCAGAGAATATTAATACACACCCTTCACCAGAAATTCAGAGATACAATTCATTATTAAATTAAAATTTAAATACCCACTTCAAATCAATCAATTTTTTTTTTAATGTATGTATATATATATGCTTCACTATTTAACTAATACTATACCAAAGTTTGAAACAAATGAAAAGTCACTGCTGAGTTGTTACCGTGAGTTTCAAGTAAGAGATGTTGATTGTGTGGATTATTGTTGAAAGAATAAATGGCAAAATTTAATCTTTTTTAGAAAAAAAAACCCCCACAAACACCCATATAAATAATTTTAACATATGTAAGATAATAATGGGTATTATGTTTAGATTAAAATAAGAAGTTACCCATATCATTATTGTGATTACCCACCCCATTTTAAAAAATAGGGAATATTTTTGCTTTTTTTTTTTAAAAAAATATATATATATATATATATAAAAAAGGGATATTTAAGCTTATGGGTTTTAGGCTGTAGAAGCACAAAAAGTATGGGCCCTTAGCCTGTTTTTATCTTTTTAGGGTTCTGGGACATGCTGCTTCCCACTTTTAAAATATACACTCCTTCTTCCTTTTATTTCTTTTTCTTCTATTCTTTTTATAAATACCCACTCACCCACCTCTGCCAAAAAAAAAAAACTCTTGTGAAAGAATATTGGTCCACAGCCAAACAAGGTTTTATTTAAGGCATTTCAATTGGAAAGCATGCTTCTCTTCTCTTCCTTCTCTTTCTAAAGTTGGTCTCACATAGAATAGATTCCTACCCACAATCAACCAACAAAACAAAATTTCAAAAGAATAAAGTTTTCTTTTCTTTGTTTTTTAAGTTTTCTTTAGAAAAGTAAAAAAAGTGTTTCATGTATATTACACTCGTTAATCTTCTTAAAACCCATGAAGGAGATTTGATTTTGTATGGCATCAAGAAAATTTTCATTCATCTTTTAAAGAAAAACAAAAGGGAAAAAGCTGCCCTTTGATGGGTTTTTCCAGGCAGAGAATAAACAGAAAGTCAGAATTAATTCTTTGATAAGAAATGTTATATAGGGTAGATGAGTAGATGGATGGGTAATTTATTATTTTACTTCATTTTTATTCTTTTACTGAGATTGCTTCTCATATATATTTGATGGCTAAATTATCTTTCAAGGTAATTCAGGACCACTTTTGAATGTCCTCTGTCTTTACTAACATTTGCTTTATATATATATATATATATATACGATCAAGACTTGCTTTTTCATACACTAGTCTAATGTAACAGAAGCAAACCCATGTGCCACCAGTACTCATATACATATATTTCAAGCCATTTTTTGCAGTACTAAACACTTTCATGCCATACAATTATATAGTGATTAAGTGGGTATTTTCTCTTTTTTTTTTTAGAAAACAAATTCCACCAAAATCACTAATTTCCCATAAAATAAGAAAAGTGGGTGTTTTTCAAGACACGTTTTCTCTTTCTTTTTGAATTGAATTGAGAACTTAAGGAATGACCCATCATAAGACTAAGACTGTATACCATATTCCACCATTGAAACAATGCAAACAGCTCATGAGTACAAGCATGCCAACCCTTATCTTCATTTTCTTTCCAAGCATGATCATAAATTCAGCTCTTGTTTGAGGATTCAAGAATGATAAGACAATCTGCATTAATTTGATGTTGAGACCATGTGATGTTATCTATCCAATATATTATGAACAAGCTTAACTTAACCAGTCTTTTGGTTCATCTTTATGGAGGAAAAGCTGACGCTGTTTTGAGTGTTTGCTTTTAAAAAGATCCACTATATAAATATATATATATGTGAAACACTTTTGAAAGTAGAAAAATATTGATTCATTATATACATATTGGTAGAGGGAATCACATGGGTTGAAAAGTGTGTTCATGATCAATTAGGCTGAAGTGGATAAAGAGCTCTTTTATTTAAATTGTTTATACAAAGTTGCTTTATGGCATATACTCCTATGTATCTATTCTCACTCAATTACCATAGCACTTCTTAGTAACATAACTTTTGTTGCCCATATTTGAAAATTTGAAGAATGGAGCATGCTTATGACTTCAACTTCTTTGTCAATGATCTTTATTAATTATCTAAATAAATTCGTAGAAAAATAAATAAATATTTTTTTATTGAATCATAATTTCTGTTTTATCAAGAAAAATAATTGATTATGTCAATCTTTTTTTTCTATATTTTAAATTAAAAAAATAATGTTATCTTATCATTCATATTAATTAGTGTTTGAAAAGATAAAGAATCAAACTCTTTTGTTGATAGAAAATTAAAATTTTATAAATTTAGGAGGTCACATAATGAATTAACGTGCGGGTTCGAATTGTATTATTGATCTCGGATTCCGTATATTTGTTCAAAAAATGTGACAATAATAATATTTTTTTAATTATTTTTAAATAAAGAATTTTTACTATTCATTCATTTATTGATTAATGGATGAATAGTTAGTATTTTTACAATTCTGTACAAAGAATTCTAATTGGTTTGTACGTCCTATATGTATTCTTATGATATATTCTTATGTGATGAGTATTGTCAGAGTATTTTTTTTTTCACAACCATTTCATTTGGCTTCTACCAGAAACATACCTGTAATTGATTTGGATCATACTCTGCAGTTTCAAAAACCAATATACAATATACAATATATATATATATATATATATATATATAATGAAAGCCTGCAATTTCTACCATAAAGTATAGTTGCACCTTAAAGCAAGATCACCAGGCACCAATTAGGAATCTCCATTTTTTCACAATGATGTACATCGAATTGTTCGTTGTCTAAGTTTCATTTATCCCTTCTCTGAGGAATATTTTAACTTGGGTTCAAGCTCTACTACAAATCCAATGGAGCTAACAGAGGAAAAAAGTTTCCTTTGATCTTACCATGTCTGCTTTTCTTCAGCTTCTTTCCCCATACATATATATATATATATAAATATATGGAATGTGCAAATTAAGTTCCCATAAAAGTGAAGTAGTTTCTGGGTAATCCTGCGATTCTGTTCTTTCATCATTATGCCCTTTAAAATTAAGTTGAAAACTTGAAATTGAACACTTCCCTTTTCAGATTTTGAATAATAAAGTGCATGAATCGATTCATAGCCAACTAGTTCATATCGCAGCATACTACAAAGATATATCACTTAACTTGGTATCCAGAGGAAGCAGACTGTATGTGGAAAAGCATGAGCACATAACTCTAACTTTGGAATCGGAAAGATTAAAGAATAAATAAAAGAAACGAAAAACATAAGGAATCAGAATTTTATGAGGTTGATTCTATCACATGTAAGGAATCACTCTCGAGTCTAGAGCTTCGTAGAAATGAAAAAAAAGAAGTGAGGTTTCTTCATATATTCTTAAACTAATTAAAAGATGATTAAGACATTGGAATATGATTCACAGATACTAATAATATCACCACTTATTGAATGTGAAAAGCTTCAGTTCCTTCAAAATTTACCAAAACTTTATTATCTTCTGATCTTAAGGTACTAAAAAGTGCAGATAGAGAATCATGTCATCTGAGCCCTTCTGCAATTCCATTGTTCGACGTATGGTGAGCCTTCCTCGCACCCTAATGGGAGGTTTCTCACGAGTAATTGGAAGAAGGAACTTTCATCAACCTCTCAACTTTCACCTTCAATTTCCACAGAAGCCATTGATTGTCCCAGAAGAATGGGCATTTCTAGCCAGTTTTGAGCAGCAATATGGTTCAACACATCCATTTTTCTTTGCCTGCAAGTTCTCGGAGACTTCAAAGATAGCTGAGGAAGAGGGAAAGTTCATGTTCATGTACCTCCACTCACCAGGTCACCCCTTCACTCCCTCTTTCTGTCGAAACACTTCTTTGCTCAGAGCTAATAGTGCAGTTCCTTGATGCAAATTTTGTTTGCTGGGGAGCACTCGCAGATAGAGTAGAAGGTCTGAAAATGGCTGCAGCCTTGCAGCCTGCTAGCTTCCCATTTTGTGCTGTAGTTTATCTGGCTAATGATCATAGTTTGGCAGTCCTACAACAGGTTCATCCCTTGTTTATTGTCTATGGTTTCTATATCAAAGATTGAGGGTCCAATTTCCCCGGCTGATCTTGTGGAGATCCCACATCGAATGTTCAAGGAGCAAGGTAAGGCCTTTGGCAAGAACGAAGAGAAGATGAGAGCGAGAGCAAAAGAGGAAGGGAAAATAAGAGCATATCATCGAGAAAGTGAAGAACAAGACGCAGCATATCTAGCTGCTCTGCAGATTGACAAGGTCTCCTTCATTGTCTTACTCACTAACTAACCATGTTTTCTAGACTTAACATACTCATTTGACATACAAGAAAGCCTGTTCTTGCATTTGTAGGGAAAGGAAAGACTTGGAAATTTACGAACTGAATCATCAAACAGAACAAATATGGAGAAGATTAATAAACCAAATCCTCCACAAAGACTGTTTGGTAAAGCCAAACAGCTTTCCATAATTAAACAAAATGCTCTACAAACTGTAAACCCTGCAAATGGTGCTACTACTAAGGTTGTTCTAATGGGTTTGTTTGTTTTTGTATTAGTTAACCTTTAGCTTAAACCAACAATTGATTAGAAAAATTTGCAGATATTAATTCGATTTCCAAATGGCGAAACAAGAGAGCAAAGCTTCTCATCCTCAGACAAGATCCAATCAATCTATAGATATGTTGATTCATTAGGCCTTCCGGGTATCAAAAACTACAGATTGATATCAAGCTTTCCGAGAAGAATTTTTGGGGTTGATCAAATGAGTATGACACTCAAAGATGCTGGACTCCATTCAAGAGCAAGCCTGTTCTTGGAGCTCATGTGAAAACAAATTTACTTAAAGTCAAATCTACCAGACACCTTTTTACTTTAACTATTACTATCTTAATAATCGTATATATGCTTAGTTTCACTAGTAATAAATGTTATTTAATTAAATTTTTTCACCAAAGCAGAAGAATTTTTTTTCTGAGTGAGAAATCAGATTGCAGGACTGGTAAAAACAAAACAAAGTACGCATGATCATGGCCTCAGATTCTCAGCTCAAAAGACATAAGAAAAGAAAAATGGAGTCTGCACAAAGATCTGGATTAAAACTTAGAAAACAGAAAAAACAAACAAACAAACCAAACATGATACAGATCAAGAAAAATTGGAAGAGGAAAGATTTTCTCAGTCAAACTTGTACTAAAACAGCATTATTTGAAACCCAGGATGCACAGAACTTGCCTTCTGTTTATATATATTTATGTATATGTATATGTATATGTTGTGTGTGTGTGTGTGTGTGTGTGTGCGTGCTTCCTTCTAGGGATCTGTAACTCTGCAATGATTAATGTGCAATCATCAATCAGATTCCTGAAAAGGGTGCAGACTTTGAGTCTGCTTACCAAGCAGAGGAAACAAACTATATTTGAATAAATTTTTATACAAAATTCATACCATGTATGTATCTATGTATCTATGTACTTATTCATATTCTTGTCCCAGAGATGCCTCATAGAAAAATTAATAAAAATCTTATAAAATACATATATATTAATTTAGTATCATATTTTCACTAATAATTCTATTATAATTTTTATGGGTCACCATAAATGTTTGTCAAGTTAGTAATATATTCATAATATTATATAACATATATTTGTTACATAAAATTTTTATTAGATTTCTTATTTCCTAATTCTTGATAATAAGAATTTTTAATATTTATTTTTTTTAAAAAAATTATATAATCTATTGAAGAATAATTTTATCAATAAAAATAAGCAACTATGTGGCCCTTATACATAACATATATTATGTAACGATAATATTATTGGACTTATATTTTATTGAATATATCAAGAAAAATTTTCTCCGCAATTGCTAGGCCCATTAACAAGCCCATAGAGATACTCGACACAGGCCCGTAGATCTCAGGGCTGAAAACGTCGTCGTTTAAACTTTCGTACCCAACCATCCTACTGAGTATTCGTCAGCGCATTTTTCGTCACTGAATTCTCCCGGGAAGCAAACAAACAACAAAAACTCTGCCTCACATAAACACACTTCTGCATCTGAGCAAGGATTTACTTATTTTAATGGCGAACTGCACTTGCCATGCGCTTCGCTCGAGCCATAATATCGGCAATCTTTTGGTTTTTTCATTCAATTTCACTAGTCGACGAATTCGAAACTGCAATTTCTCACTTCGGAATTGCATGGTGACCCCAAATGAATCTCGCAAGGTACTCCGCCTCTCATTTCCTCATTTTAACATTCCATCTAGTTTTCTCTCCCTACTACGATATTAAGAGCTGGGTTCTTAACTTTTGGTCGGTTGAAATTCTAAAAAACGAAAATCAAAGGGACTTTTGGTTTATTTTCTGGAGGGGAAAACAGGCTTCTAGCATTTTATGCCAAAGCTCTAGTGATAGAATTTACATGCAACTTCAACCACTGTAATTTCATTTCTGGTGCGTGTGCATGATTTTTTCTTGCCTCCGATGAGATTTCATTTAATAATCCCTACCAGAAATTCACACTTTAGTTTGATTGAGAGAAGATACAAAGTTCCTTCCAAATTGATAAAAATTGACATTTTAGAAAATTTTACGAGTAATTAAAATCGTATATTTGAATTATATTAAGTTCAGTTTGTTTTGGAAAGTATTTTCTCAATTAATCTTTGAATTCTTTTGTCATCAATATGATTAAGGTAGTGTTTGAAAGAAATCCAGAAATCTCTTGGAATTTGTTTGCAAGTACACACTTAATAAAACTTCATGTAAAATTTTAAATATTATCAATTTTTATCATCTCTTAATAGAGTTTACATTTTATCAATGTGGATTGCAGATGAACTTCACAAAATTTCTAGATTTATTCTAAACATAGCATTAAGTGTGTATTTCTAGATAAATTCCACAAGTGAAGTTCATTTATTCCTTCACAGCCTTATCTTTTTTGCAATGCCTCCTCATTGTAAATCTCCTCCTTTTCACTTTCTATCCAATATATTTTCATTTATAAACGAAATAAAGTATGTTAGTTTCACTCCATTCTATTATTTAATCCTCTCCCTTCTCTCCCAAGTAGCTTGTCCACTTGGTTCAGTTTAATCTATTTTAAAATTTTATACATGTTTTAGTGATTGAAGGTAAGACAATGAGAAATGAGTTAAATCAGATAGCCCATTCCGGTAGGAAATTGTAGTTATTAAGATATGACGAGGCTAATCATTGAAAATACAATATCTTTTTTCTAGTTAGGTCTTTTAATTTTGATTAATGCTTATTGATAAGTTCACCAAGGTTTCAACTCAAACCAAAAGTTAACTTAGATTTTTTTCTCTTTTTGGAAACTTCTCCAATAAATGGAGACCTGGGGGGTGAATAGAATGTGTGAATTTTACCCGTCCGATTCCTTAATAGAAGTATGTAGAGTTATTTATTGCTCATATTTGATTGTATCAAATTCTGCAGCTAGTTTTGGAAGTTAAGAAGAAGCTTGAAAAGGAATACAACAGTCTTCCAGTGGGAAAAAATGGAAGAGATGATGAAGAAATGATCCTTTGGTTTTTGAAGGACAGGAAGTTCTCTGTTGAGGAAGCTGTTGCAAAATTGACTAAAGCCATTGTATCCTTAATGGCACACTTAAGTTTTGAACTTGTTTCCATCGACTCATCTCTGAAAACCTGAAGAGTGTCGATGGATGAGAAGCATTTGAGACTAAATCTATTTCAAGAGATTTACAAAATGGGTTTTATTTCTCAATCATTGTTGCCTTGGTTGATGAGAATTATAAAGCTGTTACATGATATTTGTCAGCTGCACTGTTAGGATTGCTTTGAAGGAGATGAAAACTTCATAGCAAAGGCAATTTTCGTGTGATTTTGCACTTCAGATCTTATTTTGCCTTTGAATATTTAACTACAGATTTTCATTTGGTTGTTGATCTAGTTTCCATAACCCTTACCAGAAATGGCGTAAAGAGTTCAATGTGTCTGAGTTGTCTGAGGAATCTGTGAAAAAAATGGCTGAAACAGGAAAATCTTACTTGCATGAATTTCTTGATGTGAATGATAGGCCAGTTCTCATTGTTGATGCATCCAAGCACTTTCCTAGTGTAAGTTCTGAACGTTAAGAATCCCTTTGTCTAATATCTAGTTACTTTCCCTTCTATTTTAGACTTTTATTAGAAATAGACTCTTAAGAATTGTGCAGTGGATAACCTGGGTTTTGAAACAAAGTAGGATATATCATTTGCATTCCAGAAATTGATCTCACCACATCTAAAGCATCCAACCTGCTTCGCTTTAATTCTAAATGCCTTCATCTCTCAACCTCATTTGGTAAATAACTGCAGTCCTTACAAGTTAGACAGTGTCTTTTATTTCAGTTTTGGTGATTGTAGCACTGGTTATTAGGCAAGTAAAAACAATTTCTAGGTCTCACAATTTACTACATTTTCTGGTGAAACTGAGACAAACATTCCTTTAGAACTGTTAATTCTTCTGGCTTAGATGTAGTGATAAATTTCTAATGCCATGATTGCAGGTGCATGATCCAGTTGAGGATGAGATACTATGCGTCTTCTTGGTTGAGAAGGCACTGAGCCTGCTTCCAGCTGGTAAAGAAAGTATACTTATAATAGTTGATCTCCGAGGATTTGGCATGCAGAACGCAGATACAAAGTTCATAACCTTTCTGGTAAATGTTCTAACTTGGCCGCTTAATATTAACTAATGGATTGTGATCAATCATTCAAAAACTCTAAACTGATAAGAAAATATTTGATTAATTATTTATATTTTAACACTTCCTTTTCGAAGAGTGGGTCAAGCAAAGATCCACTATAGCTTGTGAAATTAATTTTTATAGAAATTGGATAATATTCAGGATTTGAAACCAGACCTTTGGCTTTGATTTCCTGTTAAGTAATTGATTTTGAACAATAATCTCATAAGCTAACTTGCGATAGAAATTTTTCAATCAATTATTCGTATTCTAACACTTATTTTCCTTTTGCATGAATAGTCATAATGTTGGTTTGTATTTCCTACTGCTTTGGCTAGCATTATGCCATCAGTGAAAAACTACTGCATCCAGTTAAACTTTTCTTTTCCCTTAAAATGAAGGCATCACTTTTAGCTGAATATGTTTTATTTCCGAAGTATCTGCTTTTTCCATCTATTCTTTATAAACTATATCAAAGGAGCCATGCCCCCATGAATTGTGAGTCTATGACAGTCTTACTACTTTGCTGGCAGTCAAATTGCCCATGAAGTTATATTCCAATTACAAATTCACAGAATTATAAAATGCTTTAGTAGTATTTCCATTAGAGTTTATATGTAAGAGTAAAATACAGTCTAAAATACAGTATCTTTGAAGTTCTTTTTTGTATTAATTCAATTTCTTTAGTTTTACAGTTAGTAATTTTGTATAATATTGTTAGTTTTTTTTTAGAGTTTATATGTAATGGCGAAGTACAACCTAATCTCTGTGGTTTGACTTCTTTCAAATGCAAATGCCTGTGATTTTGTTTTTCGTATTAATTCAATACCTGTGGTTCAACAGTTAGTCACTTTATGTAATTTTTTTTTTTTTTTTTGAAGAAATATGTATACATTTTTACGTATAAAAACATACAGTTATGAAGCTAAACAACTCAAAATTAGGAGAATGAAATGAAATTTTAGAAGAAAAGAACCTGCAAATTAATGGTTTTATGTAAAATGACAGAAAATCAAACTAACATGTACTAAATTGGTAGAAAAAGATTTGCCAGATAAGATTAGAAAGATCAAGCTCTAGAGTATTAAACTATACTTTGTTCTATATATAATTCACTATTGCTACTCAACTTTAAAAATCATTTTAGATGTTAATAGTTGAAGGTTTTTGTTTATGCACATTATGTCATCTGAAATTATATTTGGTCAATTTAGCCTCTGCATGTACCCTTGTAGGACATGATTGCTTTAACTTGTCTTAACATGGTCCATGACATTTAGAGTTGATCTGCTTCTCCTTGTTTTGGCAGTTTGATGTATTTTACTATTACTATCCAAAGCGGTTGGATCAAGTCCTCCTTGTGGATGCTTCATTTATATTTAAGCCAATTTGGCAGTTAGTCAAGCCATTATTAAAGTCCTATGCATCTCTGGTAAGTCTCTTCTGCTACCAATGAGGTGTTATTTCTAAGCAAGTGTAGTCTGTTCTGCTGGATTAAGCAGAAAACATATTTTCTTAGGAGAGAATACTAGCACCTCATAGTTCAGCTTCATACTTCCACCATTCCTTGGCCTTTTCAGCTAATCTGCACAATTCATCTCCTTTTGCATGCTTTTTCTTCGAAGACTGGCCTTTTAAATGAGTTGCTTAATTAAATTACTCTTTCTCATGTGTAAGTGGTGAATGTTTCTTATGTGTGATAAAAGTACCAGATGCTTCTATGTCTTCCGATACACTTCTCTTGAAATTCTTAGCTTTATGTGGAAGAGAGGAAGACGGGGGGTAAATATAGTATCCTCATATTGTTTGGACAAGATAGTATCGAAAATGAGTGGAAAATATTTTACAATATCTCTAGGAGGTACAAGAAGTAGAAACCTGAAATTATTAATGTGCAAAAGACAATAATAACCTTATTACTTATAAAAAATTATACAAGAATGAAGATAATTTAGTAAAATATCTAAATTCAACTGTCAATCTGTTTCCATTCCTTTCATTATCTCCCCATTTGGAGGAGAAAGATTTTGTGTCCCCTTCATTTCCATTCTGATCCACTAATAAACACTCTCCCAAATAATACCAAGGTAAAAACCTCACTTTTCCATTTCATTTGATCCATTCCCCCATCCCAAACATAAACTTCTGTTGAGGACAAGATTTCTCATGCACGATAGTTGTATTTTGTTTTGAAGGTAAGATTCTGCTCGGCAGAGGACGTTAGAAGGGAGTATTTCACCGAAGGAACCTTGCCAGTCATCTTTAGAGGCTGAATGTATATCAATCAGAGAATACCAATGTGAATTGGTGGAAGTATAAGCTTTTCAAGGCAAAGACGGGTGGAAAACTTCAAATTGTTTGATTTGATAGTTGTAAAGGTTAACACAAATATAAATGATCTCAAATTGTATCATTTGATACTTCACCTTGGTAAACCATTTAGTTGGTTTAGGTTGGCCGACATTTCTCAAGACTGAATGAACCAAATGCACATCATCTCAATTTGCTGTAAAGAAAAATAATAATTTTGAATATATAAAAATAATTATTATAATTATTTGAATACTATTAAATAATTTTAAATAACTGTTTTAATAATTTAATTATTTTAAAATATTTTTGTTGTTAAAGTTGTTTTATTTATTTTTTAATATAAATATTAATTTTAAATAATTAATATCCATTTTTTAGAAACAAAAACTATTTAAATATTTTGTAATAAATATAGAATTATTAGTAAAAAAAAAAAAAAACAAATCATCAGAGCACAGGGGCAAACTCGTAAACTCACTACCATATAGCAGGGTTAGAAAGGTAAAAACACAATCGACTGTATTCGGCAGCCGGCCGGGATAAAAATAAAACACTGAGACGATGCCATCAACACAAACTACTCCAGATACAAATGGAGAGAGGGAGGTTGCTGACGATCACGGCAGTGGGCTTTTTGTGCTGGGCGGTTGTTGTACCTTGCAAGGCCATCGAGTCACCGCAGTACATGGTTGTACACTCGGAATCCGACTTCGATATCAGGCTTTACTGGGATTCCACCTGGATGTCTGCTTCTGTTCGAGACCTCTCTTTCCAAAAGGCCACTCTCTATGGTTTCCACAGATATTTCTCTTATTCTTCTATCTCTATCTCTCTTTCCAAGATAGTCTTCGTGCTGATCATGGTTGTTTTCTTTTTAGTAATTTTTCGGCGTGATTTTACTTTTTTTTATTAAAAAAAAAAATTAGTGTTGTTATTCATATTTATAAGGTCGAGGTGAGATGGAATTTTCTAGGTTCTTGTTTGTTGGGTTCAGTTCAGTATTGTGTTATTGGCTTTGTGTGGATGGGAACCAGAAATGGAGATGCAAATGAAAAAGAACTTGATGACTAGAGTTTTTGAATCGTTGACTTCTTACGAAGATTTAACGGGGAACATATTAGTCGTGGTATCAGGAGTAACATGGTGATGTAATTCATACCTTCTGATTCTAGTTTAATTTCAAGACATCTTTGGGCAAGGACAACAAAAACCTGAAGAATTGTTTCACTTAAGAAAAATCTTGTGGTAGGTTTAATGTGTTTGAGAGGAGGGATATGCAGCACAAACAGGTTATTCATTGTAATAGCGGTTAGCAAGATTTCCAGGGGCAGCAATTAGTTCATATGCTTAGTCTGTTCTTTTCTCGCTTCCTAACCCAATATGTTCCAAGTGTTTTTGCATATACTTATAAGGAGATGTAGTATTCACTTTCCTTAATAGTTAAAGTAACATTCAAAAACAACCAATAAAATACTTGGAGTTATGATTGTGGTCAAATTATTAATGAAAATAAGATAATATATATCTGAGAGTGTGGGTTCATGAAATTTTGTATAATTGTTGCATTACTTGCAAATGTGGGGTGGCAGGACATTGCAAGCTTTGCTTGTTTCAACTTCTGAAAAATGATGGATTGTAATTTGTGAGATCGATGATGAGCTTAATTGTTTGTTCTCCCATAATACTTTATCCAAATATTGGTGCATTATAAGTGACTATTCTTTGATTTACATGAAATCCTGTCTTTTCCCTAAAAAAGGTTTGAGCAGAATTTATCCAAATCTCTGTTCATTATAAGCAGCTTTAGGTAACTTTCCCTTTGGTTATATGAAATTAAGATATCAGCTGCAGATATTTATCACGAGTGCATTTCTTTTGGAGATTCTCCAGTCTTTGCTACTGCATATGCAAAGTACATTTGCTGCCAACTTTATGTCAATCACATCCTAGAAACATGTAGCAGACTTCCTATTCAACAAGCTTTATTTCTCAATTCATTTTAAACTAGAGTGGGGCTAATTTCTTTTCTTCACTGTTTTCCTACTAACTATGTTCTGTTGGTTTAATGCTCCTGTTCCTTTAGGTTGTTTCAGTATATCCAAGGTGCAAATCTAAATTTCTCAAGGATTGCTATGACAGCTCCTGTATTGACAAGCATAGTACCAGGTGCTGGGCCTCTTCATTCATCTGCCTATTTTGTTCGATTTTACCTGCCTGTTAAGTTCCAAGATGATCCGCCGGTTCCCCTCCCTGAACTGAACCTCAAACCCTATAAGTGGAGGAGTCACTGTGCTGCCATCCGGAAATTTTCTGGGTTTGCAACAGATGATAAAATTGTGAAAGAGGCAGAGAAACTTGCCACAAGTTTGACCAGGTCCCCATGGGCAAACAGCACTTCTTCTGAAAGCAATTATGCGTACTCCATTGCACAGTATGATTCACCCTTCAGGTTAATCAGTCGTGTTAATGAAGTGTGGGTGGATATCAATGCACCTGAATTAGATGGCTGCAAATCCAGTGGAATAGCTGCATACTGAAGAACTGAACAATTGGCTCTTTTAATGTGAATATGAAAAGCAAATCATACATGAGTATGTCCATAAGCTCCTTATGTTGTATGTATATATTATATGATCTCTATGGATCCTGAGTTACTCCTGTTGAACTCCCTTGTCGATAATATAAATCATAAGAAATGAATCATGTTTGTATTTCAAAAGCAATTCTTGTTATTATTACTTCGAAGCCTAAAATCTGATTTAAAAGTTAAAAAATTTTATCTCATAAAATATGGACGAGAATTTATTGAACATGAGTTAAGTTTAGAATAGAAATAATATTCCAAATAATAAGTATCATATAATCCTCCCATTCCCAGTAAAGGTCTGATTTTGATTCTCAAGTCCTGTTTTATGCTGATTGGAGAGGGTGAAATGCAAAATGCTTATCTGGCTGGGAAAGAGAGGATCTCTAATTTGGAGTTCCCCAATCAGAAACAAGTTTCAGCTATTGAGCCTATTTTGAATACTGGATATTAGTAGAAGCAAATAACCTTGATACCACATTATTTTCAATTAACAGAAACAAAGCTCTTAAAAAAAATTTAATAAATGAATCAAAAATACACCTTCCAAATTCTACCAAAATTACAAAAATTTAAAATTTTTTGTTTCAACTCCTCTCAGAAGTGTCAAGAAAATTGTTTTGGTTGTTCTGAAAACATATTTATAAGTTAAACTAAATGATTTTACAAATGCAATCAGTTGGCGTAGCCTTATAATTGCATATTTTGTGTCATTGCTAAACTTTTAATCACCAAAATTTGGGAGTGGAAACCATACAACAAAATTGTCATATTCAAAATCTGTTAAAAAAGATCCTACTGTTTCTTAATGAATTATGTAACTGAAAGGAAGAACAAAATTCTCCAAGCTCTATGGCAAGCACTAGTTGGGTCTCCATCTTGGATGCATGTAAGATGGTAAGGGTGTCCCAAAAGCAGTCCCTTTCTTGGCAGGCATAGGCAGCTTTACTTGACCAAAGTAAACAATGAGCAGAAGACAAAAAAGTAAAACAAAAAACAAAGTAAGGAAGAAAATGATCTCTATACTTTTCAAACCTAAAAAGCTTGTCTAAAAGCAACCCACAAGTATTCTCCTTCAACCAGTGCAGCTCCTGAAGTCCAAAAGAAAGATCCCCTGGACCAAATATTCTCTCTTTCACAAAGGCATAGGGCATAATCAATGAGTGTGATAGGTCCCAATCAGAAGCCAATAGAAATTTGTGAAAAAATTCTCTTTGGGTGAGAACAGACTAAAGATTATTCATGCTGATATGGCTTAACTAGTTAATAACTGTTATTTTAGTTTGTATAGTTAAATATTTCAGTTTATATAATTACATATAATTAGTTTGTTAAGAGTTGCTGTTATTCTTCTTTTTTTCTTTGTATATAAAGAACACAAGTCCACACTCTTTTTTGAGAATAAAAAGATTGATTCTCTTCTTTTACATCTGGTATTGAATTTATCATGGTATCAAAGCGATTGATTCAGCTCTATCGAAATTTTCTTTCTTGATTATTGGTCTTTGATAACTTGTTTCTATAATAAAGAAAAATAGAATGCAAGATTTAAATGCTAATGCTGGAATTGAAGGAGCAACTGAGAATAGAAGTAACGAAGAAGGAGATCGAAATCCTTCGGCGTTGCAAAACTCAGATAATCCACGGATGATTCTAGTTACTAATCTACTTACAGGTAACAATTACCTCTCTTGGACACGAGCTATGAAGATTGCTTTAAATGCAAAGAATAAACTAGGTTTCATTAATGGTAAACATGCTATGCCTGAGGTTGATTCAATAGATTATGAGAAATGGATTCGAGTAGATTGTATAGTGACCTCATGGATTTTGAATTACATTTCAAAGGATATAGTTGAATCTTTCCTTTACGCTAGTTCAACTAGGGAATTATGGTTGGAGTTGGAATTGGAAAATGTAATGGTCCTTTATTGTATCAACTACAAAAGGAAATTGTTTCTATAAGTTAAGATAATATGTCTGTGGTGTAGTACTTTACAAAGCTGAAAAAATTATGGGACTAATTGAATGTGTTGATGCCAATTCCACAATGCATATGTGGTGCCTTAAAGGCTGTTGTTGATATTACTTCATCAAATAGATTGATTCAGTTCTTGATGGAGCTCAATGACGCTTATGACAATATCAAAAACCAAATATTAGTTATGAACCCTCTACCTACAATCAATAAGGCTTATTCGATGGTATTAAGGGTGGAAAAGCAAAGGGAAGTTCACAACAATTATTCAGTACCTGTAAACAAAATGCGATGCTTGCAAGGATACAGAATTATAAAAGAGATGGAAATGATGGTCAATCAGGCAAAGGAGGCAGAGGAGGTAGAGGTTCATTCATAAAAATATCAGACTTACATTGTAATCACTGCAATTATGACGGTCACACAAAGAATAATTATTTTAAGCTACACCGATATCCTGACTGGTATAAAGAAAAGAAGGAGCAAAGAGCACAAACTGGAGGCAAGAATTATGTAAATGCAGTTGACTCACCATTGAATATGAATAAAGGATCAGTAAATGAAGAACTAAATGCAAAATTTGTTGAAATGATCTAGGAAGAAGTAGTAAAGTTCATGAAAGGAAAGGTTGTACAGTTTGATATAGTAAACTTTGCTCATTTCAAATATTTTGCAGGTAATGTTATTCTCCATGCATTGAATTAAATTGATCATTTTGAATTAGGAACCCGGATAATAGACACTGGTGCATCTAGTCATATGAGTCATAAGTTTGTGGATATAAATTTGATAACCTTACTTATTATAGTAACCAAACCTACACCAGTTTGCTTGCCAGATGCTTCCATTAAACTTGTTCACCATATAGGAACAGTGCCTTTAACTGAAAAGATTGCCTTAACTGATGTCCTTCATATATCTATCTTCAAATTTAACCTATTATCTATAAACAAATTATCTGAAACAGGTTAGATAAAATTTATAGTTTATCCAAAATGTTGCACTCTACAGGATCTGAAGAATGATGAAATCTTGATTGTGGGAAGAGTGATGTCCAAACTCTATATTTTGGATAGACAATCTTTCTATCCAGAGACCATTAAATCTTTTTTTCTTCCTATGACCAGACTTATCAAAACTCTTTTTTGTGCTCTTGTTGATCAATCTGGAGCTAATTCTATCATAAATAATTTCTTCTTACGGCATCATAGACTAGCACATACATCTACTACTATCATAGATCACTTGCCTTTTGTAATAAAAAATCAAAGGAGCAATAAAGCTTGTGATATATGTTCAATGTCTAAACAGCAAAGACTTCCTTTTCATATCAGTACTAGTTCTTCAACAAAGATTTTTGAGCTTTTACATGTAGATATTTAGGGTCCTAATAGAACAGCTTCCATATCTGATGCACATTTTGTTTTAACAATTGTTGATGATTTTAGTAAAACTATTTGGACTTTTTTAATGAATCATAAAGCTCAAACAGTTAGAATTTTACAAAAAAAAATTTTACATGATTAAAACATAGTTTTCAACTAATGTTCAACAAGTAAAAACAGATAATAAAGCTGAATTTTTTAGTCATAAACGTCAAATATTATTTCAGAACTCAAGAATTATGCATCAAAAGTCGTGTGTTCATACTCCACAACAGAACAGTGTTGTAGAGAGGAAATACAAATACTTATTACAAGTTGCAAGATCATTGATGTTTCAATCAGCTTTACCAATTAAGTTTTCGGGTGATACTATTCTTACAGCTACATATATCATAAATAGACTATCAAGTTCAGTTTTAATGTGGAAAACACCATTTGAAATGTTTTTTTAAAAACTTCTAGATTACACACATCTAAAATATTTTGGTTATTTGTGTTATGTTACTAATACTCATCCAAGAAAAGATAAATTAGCAAAAATGTATATTTATTAGCTATGCTCCTGGACATAAGGCATTTAAGGTCTATGACATGGATATTAAACAAGTTCTTATATCTAGAAATGTAATTTTTCATGAATATGAATTTTTTTTCCGTACTTGTCCTTCTGATCTTGTTGATACTCCATTACCAAACATTCCTTGTGTCATTGATGATTCATATACAGACCTTCTTAATGAGCATAAACAAACTTTGACTGTTTCTTTCAATGATACTAATTTATGTTCTTCCTTGGTACCACAAAATGAACCTAAACCTATTCTTAGAAAAAGCACCAGAAATCGTACATAACCAACCTAGATGAATGATTATGTCTCAAATGTGATGAATGAATAAAATTTGACTCATGCCAAGAAGCAATCTAATTCTGATCCTGTAAATCATTTTGCCTCCAATTCTCCACATACACCTAATACTTTTCCTTATCATACAAACACATGTTTTGCACCCACATACATTGATTTCTTGGCCAATATTACTACTATTAAGGAGCTTGATTCTTATGATCAAGCGAAAACCAGTGTGGAATGGATAACTGCCATGAAACAAGAATTGAAGGCACTTGAAAAAAATCACACTTGGGATGTTGTTGACTTACCGGCAAGAAAGAAATCCATAGGATGTAAATGGGTAGATTGAAACAATATGGTACAATTGACTGTTATAAAGCTAGATTGGTAGCCAAAGGCTACAATCAACTTGAAGGAGTTGATTACACTGAAAGTTTTTCACCAGTAGCTAAGATGGTAACTGTTCGTTTATTTCTTACTCTTGCAGCCTCTCATTCGTGGTCTTTACATCTATCAGATATTAACAATGCATTTTTGCATGGTTACATTGATGAAGAATTATACATGGTGCCAACTAATGGTTATTCTAAGACTGGTCCTAGTAAAGTTTGCAGACTTAGACGATCATTATATGGTTTGAAGCAAGCTTCATGTCAATGGAATTATGAGCTCACAGTCCAGTTGTTACATTATGGTTTTACTCAGTCAGCTAATGATGCTTGTTTATTCTTTAAGTCTTCAGCCATTGATTTTCTGGCTCTTTCGGTATATGTTGATGATGTTCTTCTTACTGGAACATCAGAGGCTGCTATACATTATGTTAAATGATTTTTACATGATAAGTTTACTATCAAAGATATGGGATATGCACGATATTTTTTGGGGTTGGAGATTGCTTGTTCAACTGAAGGCATCTACGTTAATCAAAGAAAATATGCTCTTGATCTTTTAAGCGATACAGGTCTTTTAGGTGCAAAAATAGTTATTACTCCATTTCCTAAGGCTATCAAATTATCACATGAAGATGCTGGTGAAGTACTACCTAATCTAGATAGGTATAGAATATTAGTAGGCAGACTTCTGTATTTAGGCTTCATCAGGCCTGATATTGCCTATAGTGTCCAATAGTTGAGTCAGTTTGTCAATCGTCCATGCCAACAACATTGGGAAGCTGTTGTTCATGTGCTTAAATACTTGAAGAGTTGTCCCTCAAAAGGTTTGTTTTATCCATCAAACAGTAAGAAATCTCTTGAAGCCTTTTGTGATGCAGATTGGGCATCTTATGTAGACACCAGATGTTCTTTGACTGGTTATTCAATATTTTTTGGAGCTTCATTAATTTCCTGGAAGACCAAGAAACAATCCACTGTTTCTAGGTCTTCTGCTGAAGCTGAATATAAGAGTTTGGTGTTAACAGTATGTGAACTTAAATGGATTGACTCCTTGCTGCATGATTTTCACATTTCTATTCCTTTTCCCATTCCTCTTTGCTGTGACAATCAAGCTGCATTACACATTATTGTTAATCCTGTTTTTCATGAATGAATAAAGTATATTGAGATAGATTGTCATTTGGTTCGGGATCAGTTTAGCAAGTTTTGTTGCTCCCAGTCATGTTTCTTCCAAACAGCAAGTTGCAGACATCTTTACGAAGTCATTGCCAGTACCACTGTTTCAGCATTTTATTTCCAAATTGGGCTTGATTGATCATCATCAAGCTCCAACTTGAGGGGGGGGTGAAGATTATTCATGCTGATGTAGTTTAGCTAGTTAATGGCTGTTATTTCAATTTGTATAGTTACATATTTCAGTTTATATAGTTACATATAGTTAGTTTGTTAAGAGTTGCTGTTGTTCTTCTTCTTTCTTTATATATAAAGAACACAAGTCCAGACTCTGCTTTGAGCATAAAAAGATTGATTCTCTTCTTCTATATCTGGTATTGAATTTATCACAGACCACAGCTTTTTGCAATTCAAATTCGATATTTTCATTATTGGTGCTTAAAGCTTTAAATACATGAAGAGTTAACTGAAAAAATTCCTACTTTTAAGCAATTACGGTAATAGAAAAGAGCATGAAATCAAAAATGGGATAATAGAATTGACTGCCTCGATCGGATCTGCCGCAACGGCTATCTTCCTCACATTCTACTGTTGCAAATACTCTAAGTTCTGTCTTCACTTCCAGTGGAAACTTCTAGTGTAACAGAGTGATATCATATAAGGTACCTATAATCAGTACTGTCCCACATAATTTGGGTTCCTAAACCCATAGCCCATGATCTGAAACACAAGTCCTGACCTTTCTCCCAGATCTTCATTTAATTGGCTCTTGAACTCAAGTTTGAAATGTTGTTAATAAGAAAAAATCCATATAAAGCATTGAAGTGTTCCACGAGATGGTTAATAGCCGTCAAATTGAGTGCAATACTGTCTCACAAGTGGAGAATAAGAATACTTCAATTATATCTTAAAAATGCGATGAGTAAAGCATAAAAAGAAGTACGTTTAATGCTGAAAATGGTAAGTCAAGCTACAATTATTCTGAACATATTTTCACTATTCTCTAATAGCATCACTCTAATAATCACTATTCTCCACATTTTAATCTCATCAAAATGAATGGCCTCCTAGCAATCATAAGTTAAAATGTGGAGAATAATGATCACCGTTTTATCTTTTTTCTTTGGTTCCTTCATCCATTATTGCATCTGCCAACTGTTTTCTGCTTGTCAAGATGATTGTCATAACATGTTCATTTGGATTCGTCTCGATGTTACTCGGCAAGGTACCTTGAGCTCTATCATTGATCATGCCTGCCAATTGCGCCATTTAGATTTTTAAGTTCTTGATCGATGCTTGCTAATTTTGTAACATTAATTATTAATTCTAAATTGCTGCTTCAGCCTTTGTTGCAAACTCTGTTGTATTCTTGTAAATGGCTGTGATTATATTTTCAAGTGAGGGCTTCTTTTCTTGAGGTTGAAATTGTAAGAGAGGCGCGATTACATTTTGTTGATTTTTCTATGACGAATTTGGATAATATCTCATCCCAAAATTGTACGTGTTGGAGTTTGGGTTGTGTGGTGGTCTGCCCTGTCTAGTAACAAAAGCTCACTTGTTGTACCTCATGTTTTTGAAAAAGATATTCAAATAAATCCTACACATGAGAATTAACAATATTAATACTCTTTTGATCAATTTTCTTAAATAAAGATTTAATTTTTTCATTAAAAATAATTAAAACATCAATCTTATATAATCCAGCATTCATTTTGGGTTGACTTCTTTCTGTTGGCCATTGATAGTTGTTCATGGTCATCTCTTCTAATAATTCATAAGCATCGTCTGTGGATTTCCCCATCAAAGCTCTTCAAGTAGCTACATTGATTATGATCCTTGTTTGTTGGCTCAATCCGTTATAAAAGGTTTGAACTAATAACCACTTAGGTAACCCGTAATGAGGACATCTTTTAATCAACTATTTGAATCGTTCTCATACCTCATATAACGTCTCTTCATCTATTGAATAAAAACTGGTGATGATGTTTCTCATCTTTGCCATCTTAACTGGAGGAAAAAACTTAGCCAAACATTTTTTAGGTAAGTCTTCCCATGTAGTAATTGTACCTATAGGAAGAGAATGCAACTAACTTTTAGATTTATCTGCTGAAGGAAAATAAAAGAGGCTAAATCTATTTGCATAAGTAGAAACACTATTATGTTTAAAAGTACTATAAATTTTTAAAAAATTAGAGAGATGTACATTAGGATCATCATTTGAAAAATTCCCCAAACTGAATCTAGGTTTGAATCATCTGAATGATGATGGGTTTAATCTTAAAGTTGTTAGCATTGATACTTGATCGAACGATGCTAAATGAAGCTCCTACAAGTGAAGGAGTAGCAAAGTCCCTGAGTGTTTTCCCGTTATTCTCATTCAAAACATCCCTTACTCGTCCAATTTCTTCGTGTTTAACCGTCTCAACTTTTGTTTATCTTTTTACTGCTAAGTGTCAATTTCTCTCTCGATTCAGCTGTTTATAAGTCATTTTTATCTCTGAATTTATAGGAAGCAATACTATATTTTTTAATCGATTCACATACCAATAGAAAACAGAAAAGAAACGACCTAGTCTGTTCATAAATAAAATAAATAAATAAAAATAATAATAAAAAAAATTACGCTTAAATTAAAAAATAAATAAATAAAGGTAAAAATAAAATAAAAACTAAAATGCAAATAAACTAAAAATAAAAAAAAAATATAATCATATAATAATTAAAAGTACTTGTATGAAAAATCGCAAACACTAGAATTCAAGTTTCATGAAAAAAAATTGGTAAAAATTTCTACAAAAATATATCCTAAAAAAAACTTAAATAAATATTACGTGATTATTTTTCTTCTTTCACTCCGCTCTTCTGCTTTCTTGTTCACACCACACCAGCTCGCATTCGCACTAATCTACTTCTCCTACTCAGGCTGTTGCTGCCTTTCGCTCGTGTTCATTGTATTTTCTGACAAAGCTCACACTTCGTCTCTTGGCCTCCAAGCTTTGTAGATCCAATTTCTGCCTTTTCTCTCTAGCTCTTATCTCTCTCCTCCAGATCTTCTTCTCTGTCTCTCTCTGTCTCTTTTTTGTAGGCAGCTGCAAGAGAGGAGATCCCCTTTCGAACGCCTCCTTTTTCCTATTAGCTCCTCCTCCTTTTATCTTCAAAGGCATACATGTCTCTTTCTGTTTCTGCAATTTTTTTTTCAAAACAGCATCATTTTGATCGTTGTTGGGATTTGGTTCCTAGCTCTCAAAACAGCATCGTTTTGGAGGGCAGGAGCTGGGTTTGAATGGAGTTGGGCTCAGGTGCTCCAAATATGGAGCTTTTGGCCTTGTTCTTTTTTTCTTCTTTTCTTTTCAGCATCTTTTTCCTCTTTTCTTCAACAATTCAACTTACATAAAATATTTAACTCATAAATTAATTTTAACTCAAAATGCATTCAAATTTATTATAAATTTAAGTAATAAAGACATCAAAAATATTATATAAAAAAGTAGCACATCACTTAACAACTTCAATCCATTCTCATTTAGATGTTCATAAAGCAAATGTCATAATCTAGACTCACTAATATTTTTAACAACAAAAGCATAATAATTAACTTAAGAAGCTTCAAGTGGAAACATTTTGTTTTGTGCCATTTAAATATTAACTATGACATGAACTAATTTCTTATCTTTAACACTTTATGAGTTATTATCATACAAGACTTCATACCGATTATTCATCAGTTGTCCAATGTTTAATAAATTATAAGCAAAAAATAAGAATAAATTGCACATCAATTAAAATTTTAGTGTTAACATGGTTTGTTTTAATGGCAATTATACCCTTCCCTTCAATCTCAATCACCTTGTTATCACCCAACTAAATTGTTGATTTTTCTGCTTCATTAAGTTCTTTAAATAATGATTTTGAACCTAACATATGATTTGAACACCCATTGTCTAAAAATCAAACAACATCAGCAACATTTTTATCAAAAGAGAGAGAGCTGAATAACATATGCTTTTGTTCATCCCGTTACTCAGTCCAACAATAAGCCTTTGTGACCCAATTTCTCACAATAATAACACTTAATATGACTCTAATTTTGCTTGAATGATCTTTGTTTGCCAACTCGTCCTCTTTATCGTTGATTTCAATCACGACCTTTACTACAATAACCACTATAAGAACTACATCTATTTGAGACTTTGTCATCTGATTTAGTTTGAGATGATTCTCCTTTCACTTGAAAAGCCTTTTCTTTATATTTTCAATAATGATATGTTCAACATGTCCTCTTGAGCTTGCAAAGAACTCATTAAATCATCAAATGAAAAAGTAGATAAATATTTGGATTCCTCTATTACAACAACCATATAATTAAATTTAGGAGTTAAACTTCTTATTAATTTTAAAACCACAATCTCATCAATAATTTGTTCACTACAAGCTCTCATTTGAGCGACAATTACAGAGGCCCTCAACAAAAGTATTTGAACAGATTCAAAGGTACCTCTTTGAAGCATTTCAAAGGTTTTATGAAGTGACTGAAGTTTGACAATAATTATCTTTGATGACCCTTGAAATTTTATCTTAAGAGTCTGTTAAGCTTCCTTAGAAGTAGTTGCTGCAAAAATTCAAGAGAAAATACCATTTGTGACTGGTTGTTGAAGAAAGAACAAAACTCTTGCATTATTTTTTCTATTTTCTCGAAACCTTTGCTCATCCTATTGGTCATTGTACCAATTTTTCACTAACTCCCATAATTCTTAAGACATAAATAAAGTTCTCGTTTTTATGCTCTAAAATTCGTAGCTCTCACCCTTGAACAAAGGAATTAAAGGTTGGAATGAGGTTTTTATACCATTAACTACCATTTTTTTTAGGTTTACGTGAACTGCGTTGTTGTTAGATATCTCTCTTTATTTTGCGTTCTCTTAATAAAAAAAATATGTTGGCTTTCATACCAAATACGTTAGCTGGAAAATAAAGCAAAAGACAATAAAGAGGATAAATTAAGATGAGAAAAGAGATTATTTTTTATTCACATCTTAAGTAAAGCAAAGAATTTTTATATAGGTTGTACAAATAACTAACAATCCAAATAGCAACTAACAGTAAATTTATAGGAGTTAATATTGAGAAAAATTTGATGCATATGTAAATTGTTGAATTTAATCGGGTGGGATACCCATGATGAGACTTGACTCGATTTGAATTAGTGATAACTGTTTAATAATTACTACTTCAAATTTAAAATAGTGGTTGGTTAACACATAAAAAAAAAAAGAAAAAATAACCATTTAGTAATATGTAAAAAATAAAAGGAAAAAAGTATAGAAAAAAAAACTCACTCTCTCTCCCTCAAAAAGGTTATATTTTTTGTGATTCCTATGAAAAAGAAAAATAATTATTTTGTTGATTTGTTTCTTCTAAGTCTGATTTTTACAAAAGTTATTTGTGACGTGAATATTTTCATATAATTCATTATTTATTAATGTGATTGCATCTATTACTATGCACATTGATCTTAAAAAATTCTATGAATTTCTATTATTGGTATCAGAGTATTTTAGTTAATTGAATATTTAATTTTTATTCCAATTTGCACTTTATTGAATTTTTTAGTAAAATTCATTTTTTACTTTTTTGGTAAAATAATTTTGTGTTTAATCACTCAAATATGTGCAATATTGATCTTAAATGAAAGTACAAACCAAGAGCTTTAATTTGGTATAATATTTGTAATTTTTTAGATAAAAAATGATATAGTTATGTATTTTTTAAAAAAATTAATTTTATTTAGAGAAAAAAATTTTGTCGTGATCTTGCGTATTTTCCATTTACCTGGTGCAAAAAAAAGTTTATTGATTCATAAATACCGACGCCCACTGTAATACCCAAATTAATTTTTATGTAATTTAAATTAATTTGTAAATGTAATTTTTTAAATTTTTTAATTTTAATTTAGTGTAAAAATGAAGAAAATTTGAAGGATGATGAAATTGAAAATAATTTTAGAAAAATGAGGTGAAAATTTAGATTCTGGGAGTATTTTTAAAAGAAAAATAGAAAACTATAGGTCAAAATATAATTTAGAAAAGTTATGCCATGTAAGATGCCGGTCAGCAGCTCTGACGAACTAAAACGTACCGCGTGGCAACGAGCGCTGACGCGGTGCCACATGGGAGGCCACGCAGGCGATTCGTGTGCCCGCGATCGAATGGTCCAAATTCGCTCATGCACGCACGAACGACCCAGATGCGTTCCCTCCCTAAACGCGATCAGATGGTCATATTTGAATGCAATCAACAATTCAGATCCACTTTCTATTTAAACGCGATCGGATGGTTTAGATTCACTTCCTATTTAATCACGATCAGACAGTCCAAATCAAATGCGATGAACGATTCGGATTAAGAGGAGACGGATATAAATAACCCTCTCACACCAAATCCTAACCCTAGTCGCCAGAGAAAAAGACCCAGCCGCCGGGAAGGAGAGCTGTCGCCACCCGCCATTGCATTAGAGCCATTTTCGACCGCCAAAAGAGGTAAAAAATTTTCGCATCTGCTCAAAAATCAATTTTAAACACCCCCATGGCTAAATTAGAGCAAAAAGACCAGCTGATTGGTAGAAAACCGCGGGTGAAGCTTGACGACACCATCGCGGGAAATTGTAAAAATCACCTCCAATGAGGCCTTTCCCAACTCCCGTTCTGCAAAAATTTTCCACCGTTGTAATCGCTGTTTCCTTCTCTACAGGTTGATCGAAGCAAAACACCCAACCACAAAAATGAGTCGGCGGAGCTGTCGCATCGGAGAGCCCAACAGTCGATGAGTTTCGATTTTTCATTTTTTTCCGGCCAACCGAGGCTCCTTAGCGTATTTTCTTGTAGGGATGATGTAAATCTGACCAAATTCGGTCGAAAATAGCTAACTCGAGGCAGATTGCCGCCATAGGCGGCAACGCCATCGTCGGAGAACGGCGGAGCCGCCGTGTCAGAATTTCAGAATTGGCTAAAAAGGGGTCCTAACACTGTTTTTGATTTTTTTGGGATATTTATAGGTACTCGTAGCGCGTTTTAATCCCTGAAGAAAAATTCAGAGAATTCAGGGACAACCGGTATGCGCAGTCAACAAGTTTCACTTTTTAAGTATTGAATTATGTAAAAATCTATCACCTTATTCTCTGTTATGGAATTGAAGTTTAATTAACAATAATACGTTATTTTGTGCAATCTAGAAAATATTCATAATTAATTACGGATTGTTAATGGAGCCAGAATCGGAAATTATTTTATATTGATTATGTTGATTTATTTTACAAATTGAATGCATGATAGTTTTGAGTGCATGTATTATTTACCTTATGTGACTATGATTAAATTGAGAAACTAGGATGTAATTGTATTCCCTTATGCATGTTCTGTTTGTTTTATGTGATCACAGTGGAATTGAAAAACTGAAAATTAAAGGTAAATAGAAAATTATGTGATTAAGTGAATGAATGAAAGAATAGCCTTACTGGGTATTCTAGGAGATGGTGGACGGACTAGGTACATAGGAAACCCTATCGTGAACGTTGCCTCATACCGGACGGGGTATCAAGATTTGGTTATTTGACGTTCATACGGGACGGAGTATGGGGACGACCCGTTTTACCCTCATACCGGAAAGGGTGTGAGGACGACCCGTTTGACCCTCATACCAGACGGGGTATTGAGATTTAGTGGTTTGACGCTCATACTAGAAGAGGTATGGAAACGACCCGTTAATTTAAAATATTAAAGGAAAGGGTTTACGCATTATGGGGACATCTCTATGAACCCACATGGATACCAATAGGCTTATAAAGGATATAATTATTGTTCAAATCGATTACATACGAAATCATGATCTGAGTTATGTTATTGTCTCTATAAGTTGTTTTATAAATCTCACTACGATAAGTAGATGGTAAAATATTTTATTTATGATAAATGAATTTGTTTAATTAAGAGCTCCATTAGTTATTTTGATTTTTCTACCAATCTTTATTTCTGTGTCGGTGAGTAACATAATATTCTTACTGGGTAGTGTAACTCATTCCTTATTTAACAATTTCAGATCAAGAGGACCAGGATCCAGAACCTGATTCACAAGAAAGTTGCGAGTATGATACTAGTTTTATTTATTTTCTCTTTATTTCCTTAATTTTTTGTATTTCCTTCAAAAGAGTAATTCTTGTAACACTATTTGGTACTTTAAATTATTGTGTAAGGAATGTAAATCCTAACTAATTATTTCGCTTTCACACTTAATTTATGATTTATTTCCTTTGGAATTCTAGGGCCGTTACAGTTGGTATCAGAGTCGCATTCCTTGGACTCATTCTTTACACAAAATCCTTAGGAAACACCAAAAATAATGAATTATCACTCAACAATTCCTTGTGAAATACAGGTACAGATAGATGATGAGAGGAAGACCCCCACTAAACCGAGTAGCCTAGGAGGGTTCGCTACGAGAGGATATTGACTGGTTATTTGAGATGCTGGAGAGACTCATCGCTGCCCAGCAGGCCCGGGAAGAAAGAAGGGAGCTACCTGATCCTCCTCTACTGGCACAAGTTGAGCCACCTCAACAGCGAGAGGATCTCGAGTCACCTCTGTAGCGAGAGGATCCCAAGCCACCCCAATACGACCCTGCTCATCCACAGTACCACCCGACACCACCATAATACAATTCGGTGCCTCCATTGTATCATCCAGTACCACCGCAGGGCTACCTAGTCCATCCTCAGCACAATCCAGTCCCTCTTCCACGGGATTCAGCTCCTCTCATGATGGACCCAAGCTACATTGAGAGGTATAAAAGACTAAATCTATCTACTTTTGCGGGGGAATCCTCCTTTGAAGAGGTCGAGTACTAGTTAATTAAAACAGAGAAGGTCTTTATGATGCTTGGGGTGACTCCCAAACAGAAAGTCATCCTTGCTACCTATATGCTGGTGGGAGAAGCAGGCCGCTGGTGGCAACTCAAGTAGGTTACCCTATTCTTTCCAATCACTTGAGAACAATTCCTAACGGCCTTTCATGCAGAGTACCTTTCGGAGCAACCTCGACATCTGAAGGAGATGGAGTTTGCACACTTGGTCCAGGGAGACATGATTGTATCAGAATATGTTCGCAAGTTCCTAGAGTTGGGCCAGTATTCTCTGGAGAGCATGACGAATGAAAGCAGGAAGGCTAGAAGGTTCGGGTTGTGTTCCGTCATGAAATCAGACAGCAATTGTTTGTGCTCGAGCTCAGCACTTATTCGGCTATCCTGGCCAAGGCACAGTTGGTGTGGAGGAACTTTCGCACCTTCCCTCCAGCAGTAGGGAACCTCGGGCCCTCGACTCCACACCGCAGACCAGCATCTACTACACCTATTCAACAGAACAAGAGACCCAGGCTGATGACTCAGGCTCCTCCTCAAGTTTCAGTAGTAGGGTGTAGTAAGACCTGTCAGCACTGTGGCAAGGATCATGGAGACTGGCCCTATTATCGCCTCAACAACACCTGCCGCATATGCGGTAGTGCCCAACATTATGCAAGGAAGTGCCCAAGGAACTAGAATCAGACCAGACCTCCTATTCAGCGCAGGACTTATAACCTCACTCAGGAGGATGCAGAAGCCGACCCAAACGTGGTACAGGATACGTACACTATCTGTAACTATCCTACTCATATTTTGATTGATATTGGTGCATCACATTTATCTATTTCACATGTTTTTGTATCAAAATTAAATGCATTAACTGAAAAACTTGATTATCTATTGTTTGTGTCTACTCTTAGGAGTAGAACACTACTAGAAAGAGTTGTATCCAGAGCCTATGTCATAGATATAGTAGATAGAAAATTGAGCGTGGACCGAGATTAATATAGGGACTTTAATGTAATATTAGGAATGAACTACCTAGCGGCATATCACGCCACCATAGATTGTTTTAGCAATAAGGTTGTATCCAACTCTCCTAATGAAGAGTCATTTATAAATTAATAAAATTCTTTAACATTTGTTTCCCTTATGGAAAAGTTTCTTATTATCAAGTACTTTAACCCAACTATTTTCTCTAATTAGGCAAACCCAAAAAAGAAATTTGTATTCAAAATATCTCAGTAGTCCGAGACTTTTCAGATGTACTTTCGAATGAACTATCTGCACTGCCAGTGGATAGAGAAGTCGAATTTACCATAGACCTTCAGCCAGGCACCCAACCTATTTGGATTGCTCCTTACCGCATTAGTCTTGTTGAGATGGAAGAATTGAGAAAACAAATCACTGAATTGCAGGACAGTAGATTCATCCTACATAGTGTATCCCCTTAGGGTGCCGGAGTCACATTTGCAAGAAAAGAGGATGAGATATTGAAGTTATGTATTGACTACAATGGTCTAAATAAGGTCACAATCAAGAACAAATACCCCCTCCTCAGGATCGATGACCTCTTTGATCAGTTGCAGGGTGCCCAAGTCTTCTCCAAGATAGACATGCGTTCAAGTTACCATTAGGTAAAAATCAGGGCAGAAGACATTCCTAAAACAACCTTTCAAATTAGGTACAGACACTATGAGTTACTGATAATGCCATTTGAATTAACCAACGCTACAGCCATCTTCATGGACTTGATGAACAGAATTTTTCAGATAATTTCTGGATCAGTTTGTTATTATGTTCATCAATGATATCTTAATTTATTCAAAAAGTAGAGAGAAACACGTTCACCATCTGACTCAGGTTTTGCGGGTTCTCAGAGAGAAAAAGTTGTATGCAAAGTTGAGTAAGTGTGGATTCTGACTTGAGTAGACTACCTTCCTATGGCACATCATATCAAAAGATGGAGTG
Source organism: Carica papaya (assembly GCF_054855325.1). NCBI lineage: Eukaryota > Viridiplantae > Streptophyta > Magnoliopsida > Brassicales > Caricaceae > Carica > Carica papaya. The sequence goes on from NC_142317.1 coordinate 20,954,313, forward strand.
TTGGTAAACTCCGAAAAAGTTGAAATAGTGCTCGGTTGGGAAAGATTGACCTCAATTAAGGAGATCCCTAGTTTTCTAGGGATGAAAGGTTATTACCGTAAGTTTATGGAAGTGTTTTCTAGCCTATCTGCCATCCTGACTCAGCTCACAAAGAAGAACGTCAAGTTTGAGTAGAACGAAAACTATGAAAGAAATTTTTCAGAACTAAAGAGATGGTTGACTACTGTACATGCATTACCTTTGTCGAGCGGATCGGGTAGATATACAGTCTATAATGATGCCACCTACCTAAAGTTGGGTTGTATTTTGATGCAGCATAGGAAAGTTATAGTCTATGGGTCTATACAGTTGAAGAGTCATGAGAAAAACTACCACATTCATGACTTAGAACTTACCACAATTATCCACGTCTTGAAGACTTGATGCCATTATTTGTATGGGAAGACCTTTCAGATCTATATCAATCATAAGAGTTTGAAACACATATTCACTTAAAAGGATCTCAATATGCGTTAGAGAAGATGGATAGAACTTCTCAAGAACTATGATTGCAACATCTTGTATCACCCGAGTAAGGGCAACGTGGTAGCCAACGCACTCAGTAGGAAAAGTGCAAGTATATTAGCTCATTTGATGGTTTTAGAATGCAGGCAGATAGGGACCACACAATAGGTATGCCTTCAGGACATGAAGAGGGTCACACATTTGGGCCACATGACTCTTCAACCTGAGTTAATTCACAAAATAAAAGAAGTTTAATCCGCCGATTCCACCCTCGTAGCCCTCAAGAAAGATGCAAAACAGGGAGTTAATTCCGAATTTCAAGTCTCTGCCAATGGGTTGCTTAGATTTCAAGACAGGGTGTGTGTTTCAGATGACAGTGAGTTGAAAATGGACATCATGACAGAGGCATATAACTCAAAGTTTGTCATGCATCTCGGAAGTACTAAGGTATATTAAAGTATGCGACACCAATTTTGGTAGAATAGGATGAAAAAAGATGTACCTGACTTTGTTTCTAAGTGTCTAGTATGTCAACAAGTCAAGGCAGAATATCAACACCTAAGTGGGCTACTTCAGCCATTGTTAATTTTAGAGTGGAAGTGAGAACATATCACCATAGATTTCATAATAGGATTGCCCAATGCACGCTCAGGACATGATGTCATCGAGATAATTGTTGACTGGCTTACCAAGTCTTCCCACTTCTTGGCCATCAAGATAACCGATCCATTGAATAAGTTGGCAAGAATCTATATTCAGGAAATAATCAGATTACATGGAGTGTCAATGACAGTAGTGTCCGACAGGGACCCCAAGTTCACTTTTCGGTTTTGGTCTAGCTTTCAGCAAGTAATGGGAATGAAACTGTCCCTTAATACTGCATTCCACCATCAGACCGATGGACAATCAGAAAGGATAATCCGCACACTTGAGGATATACTCCGAGTTTGTGTTCTTGACTTGGGGGGGCCATTGGGATGACCATCTACCCCTGATAGAGTTCGTCTATAACAACAGCTACCAAGTAAGTATTAGTATGGTTCGGTATGAGGCGTTGTATAGCCGCCCATGTAGATCGCTGATATGTTGGGAAAAAGTGGGTGATAGGAAACTGTTCGGCCCAGATCTCATAGATGAGACTACAGCCAAAATAGTTAACATCGGAAAGAACATTCAGACGGCTCAGAGCAGACAGAAGAGTTATACGAACACCCGAATGAGGGATTTGAAATTTGAGAAAGGCGGTCTGGTGTTCCTTAAAGTTACTCATTTTAAGGGAATCAGTAGGTTTGGAAAGATGGAAAAACTAAATCCACAGTTTATTGAGCCATTTGAAATCTTAGACATAATTGGTATTGCCGCCTACATACTAGCACTGCCTTCAGAACTTTTCAGGGTCCACAATGCGTTTCATGTGTCAATGCTACGCAAGTACAACCCGGACCCTTCTCATGTTTTGGCCCACGAGCCTCTTTCACTCTAGGAGGATCTGTCATACGAGGAAGTACCGGTCGGTATTGTGAACTGAAAGAGCATATTACTCCGCAACAGAAAAATTCTCTTTGTTAAGGTCCTATGGCAGAATCACACACCGAGAGATGTCACATTGGAGCTAGAAGTAGACTTCAAATCCCAATATACCAAACTATTTGATTGAGAGGGAGACAGAGAAATTTGAGGGACCAAATTTCTTTTAAAGAGGGAGAGTTGTAATACCCAAATTAATTTTATATAATTTAAATTAATTTGTAAATATAATTTTTAAAATTTTTTCATTTTAATTTAGTGTTAAAATGAAGAAAACTTGAAGGAGGATGAAATTAAAAACAATTTTGGGAAAAAGATGTGAAAATATGAGTTCTGAAAGTATTTTTGAATGAAAATTCAGAAATTGGGGTCAAAATATAATTTAAAAAAGTTGTGTCACGTAAGATACCCGGTCAACAGCTCCGACAAACCAGAACGCATCACGTGGCAACGAACGCTGACGTGGTGCCATACGGGAGGCCACACGGGCGATCCGCGTGCATGCGATTGAACGGTCAGGATTCACCCCTGCGCGCACGGATGGCCCAGATACATTCTCTCCCCAGACGCGATCGAATGATCAAATATGAATGCGATCAACAGTTTAGATCCACTTCTTATTTAAATGCGATCGAATGGTTTAGATCATATCGCGATGAACAACATAGATTCACTCTTTATTTAACCGCAATCGGACAGTTCAGATCAAACTCGATGGACGGCTCAGATTGAAAGGGAATGGATATAAATAACTCTCTTCACACTAAACCCTAACCCTAGGCGTCAGACACCCTTGCCAAAGAAGAAGACTCATCCGCCGCCATGCCGGAGCCACTTCCGTCTTCCAAAAGAGGTAAAACATTTCCCCCTTTGCTCGAAAATCAATTTTAAACACCTACATGGCTAAATCGGAGCAAATGGACTGGCCAATTGGCCAGAAATCGCAGGTAAAGCGCAACGGCGTTGCCGCATAAAATTACAAAAACTGCATCCGATGAGGCCCTTCCCGATTCTCATTCTGTAAAATATTTCCACCCTTGTAATCAGCTTTTTCTTCTCTACAGGTTGACCGAAGTAAAACACCCAACTGCAAAAGTGAGCTGATAAAACCGTTGTGCCGGAGAGCCCCTCCATCGGTGAGTTTTGGTTTTTCATTTTTTCTTGCTAATCAAGGCTCCTTAGCGTGTTTTCTAGTAGATATTGATGCAAAAATCGCTAAATTTGGCCAAAAACGATTAAAAATAGCCAACCCAAGGTGGACCACCGCCGCGGGCGCTAGTGTCGTTGCCAGAACACGGCGGAGTCGTCGTCTCGGAATTCTAAAATATGCCAAAAAGGGATCTTGACACTGTTTTTGGATTTTTTGGGATATTTGTATGTACTTGTAGCGCGTTTTAATCCCTAAAAAAAAATTCAGGGAATCTGGGGACCGCCGGTATACACAATCAACAAGTTTCACTTTTTGAGCATCCAATTGTGTAAGAATCCCACACTTTATTCTCTGTTATGGAATTGAAGTCTAATTAACAATAATACGATATTTTGTATAATCTAAAAAATATCCATAACTAATTACGGGTTGCTAGTGGAGGCAGAACAGAAAATTATTCTATGTTGATTCTGTTGATTTATTTTATAGGTTGAATGCATGATAATATCTTTTTTTTTATTTTATAGTTTTGAGTGCATGTATTGTTTGCCTTATGTGACTATGATTAAATTGAAAAACTGGGATGTGATTGTATTCCATGATGCATATTCTGTTTGTTTTATGTGATCACGATGGAATTGGAAAACCTGAAATTAAAGGTAAACGAAAAATTGTGTGATTAAGTGAATGGACGAAAAAACAGGCTTACTAGGTATCATAGGAGATGGTGGACGGATTGGATACATAGGGAACCCTACCGTGAACGTTGCCTCATACCGGACGAGGTATCGAGATTTTGTTATTTGGGCTCATACCGGACATAATTTGGAGACGACCCATTTCACCCTTAAATCGGACGGGGTATCGAGGTTTGATAATTTAGTGCTCGTACCGGACGGGGTATGGGAACGGCCTGTTTCACCCTCATACTAGACAGGGTATTGAGGTTTAGTGGTTTGACGCTCATATTGAACGGGGTATGAGGATGGCCCGTCAATTTGAAATGTTAAAGAAAAGGATTCACGTATTGTGATGACATTTTTATGAACTCCTATGGATACCAGTAGGCTAATAAAGGATAGAATTGTTGTTCAAATCGATTACATATGAAATCATAATCTGAGTTATGTTATTGTCTCTATAAGTTATTTTATAAATCTCACTACAATAAGTAGATGACAAGAGATTTTATTTATGATAAATGAATTTGTTAATTAAGAGCTCTATTAGTTGTTTTGATTTTTCTACCAACTTTCATTTCTGTGTCGGTGAATAGCGTGATATTCTTACTGAGCTAGTGTAGCTCATTCCTTATTTAACCATTTTAGATTAAGAGGACCAAGATCTAGATCCTGATCCACAAGAGAGTTGCAAGTAGAATACCAATTTTATTTATTTTTCATTTATTTCCTTAATTTTTTGTATTTCCTTCAAAATGGTAATTTTCATAGCACTATTTGGTACTTTAAGTTATTGTATAAAGAATGTAAACCCTAACTAATTATTTCACATTCTTACTTAATTTATGATTTATTTCCTTTAGAATTCCAGGGCCGTTACACCCACCATGGGGCTCAAACCCGCAACTACAAAGTGAAGACCCTTGTGCACTACTAATTGAACTAGACAAACTTTTAATATTAATTAAGCCACAATTAAAAGTAAAGTGGAACAAATAATCATAAGCAAAATTGCCATGGGTGGCAAGATTCGAACATGCACGGGCAAAGCCCACATGATTTCTAATCATGGTTGATAATCACTTCGCCAAACCCATTTAAGGTAAAATAATATATAAAATGTAGTTATTTGATCCACCGGATAGTATAATAAAAACATATACATTTTTTTACTACAAATTTTTGTTAGTAAAAAAAATCAAATGTATTCAAGTGAGATTTTCTCAAACGTATCAATAAGCTAGACCCATGCTTCGAGTTGTTTCAGGCCCTAAATAAACTCGAACACTCAAGAAATCCATTGGACATGCAGATTCACATCTCTTACACCCAACACAGTCTTCTGTTCTTGGAGCAGAAGCAATTTGCTTAGCTTTACATCCGTTCCAAGGTATCATTTCTAATACATTTGTGGGGCATGCTCAGATACATTGTTATATAAATTAATTGTTAGTTATTAATTTATTATAATAGTCACTTTGAATGCATTAATTATTAATTAATTAATTATGTCATATTTGAATAAATTCATTATTAGTTGATTAATTTATTATAATTGCTTCTTTATATGAATTAATTATTAGTTAATTAACTTATAAAGATAACTTATTAACCTGTTATATATTTTCTGTATGTGTTATAATAATGATAAGAACTCATGTGACAATTAAGACTCATCAACAAAGAAAATTAATTAATTGTATGATACAAAACTTAAAAAATACTCATATGGAGGAAATTAACATACAAACTGAAGTTGAATTTTTAGTGAAATATATTATTAAAGTCAATATACAGATTTAAAAAATTATATGAAAAAAAGATCTTTTGAAAGATGAAGAAAAATATGATGCTCGTAAGGGAAGTTTACATATCCCTAATCATCGAGGCTTACTTTAACTTTGTTAGGACAAGGAATAAGCATATAAACCCACAATTAATAAATTTATCGAGAAATATGTTAATTCGGATGCTAGAAAGGCAGCTAATGCTTCAATAAGGGTGTCCACATAAAAAGGACATCATAAAATTGTTAGTGTCCCTTTACCTAAAACAAACACAAATTTACTTAAGGATGACCTTAAAAATAAGCTTAGAGAATTTTTTTCATAAACATAAGATTAGAATAAGATAACTATTTTATATTATTTTTTTTAATTTTTTCGTGAATTGTTTATAAATTGTGTACTTTATTCTTGTTAATGAAATGTTATTCATGTTTTTCATATTTATTTATGTGTATATATATGATAACATAATTTTTTTTTTATTTAACATGTATAAATTTCCATAAAACTAAAAAGTTTAAGTAATTAAAAGTAGCATCTTATATGATTAATTATACTAATAATAATCAAATTTTAGAATTTTAGATGATGATTAGAAACATAATTTCCTTTTAATTATGTATCTAATATGAGATTATTGTTAGTAATTAATACATGTTAAGGGTATATATATATATATATTGTTAGGTATTGAGTAACTTACATAATATATATATGTATAGAGAAATGACATATGCATAAAAAAAACATTGTTATGAACTCAACAAATGAGAAAAATTGAATGGCGACAATTATGAGATATGGAGTATGAAAATCCAATATGTACTTGAAGAGTAAGAGGCTCTGAAAGCTTTGAATGAACTCATGAATGAACCCAAAGAAGGGAGCACGACCCAACATCGGAGGGATCGTAGAACTTTTGAAACTTAGAATAAAAAGAACTCTCGCTCACATTAGGTTGTTAAGCAATATGAAAAATGACATTATGAGAGAGTTTAGAAAGTATGACATAGCTGAGGATATATGGTATTTGATGGTACGTCCTTGACCAAAATTCGATCACTTAATATTAAATTTGACACACTATGATCATACAATAAAAAAATATTTAAGAAAAATATCAAACATGATAAGTGAGCTGAAAAATAATGGTCATGTTTTTACTGATGAGCAATAGCCCCAAGCTGTGATTCGTTCGTTACTCTAAAGTCGGGAATATATGAAAATCCACCGAACTCATAATGTAACGACCCCATAAATTTAAAAAGAAAATGCATATAATAATTTGAGTGTGGAAACGAAATAAAGGTTAAGGTTAACATTCCTTACATGATAACTCAAAAGTACTATCAAATATCACAGAACAAATTCTCTGAAAGAAATACAAAAAATAGAAAAAATAAAGAAAACTATAAAGTATCTAGTATCTACTCGTAGCCTTCTTGCGGATCGGGCTCGGGAACCGGGTCCTCCTGATCTGAAATGGTTAAATAAGGGGTTAGCTACACTAGCCCAGTAAAGACATCACACTATATCACCGTTACAGAAGTAAAGGTTGGTAGAAAATCAAAACAACTAATGGAGTAGTTGATTTAAACCAGTACATTTATTTAAAATAAAATCATTTACCATTTTTCTTACCATTGGGGAATTTATGGAAACAATTTATAGAAGTAATAATATCATATATATCACAATTTCATTCAAAATCAGTAACATAGAATATATCATAAATTCGTATTCATTAACAATAACTAATCATCACCGTTTCTTATTTCACCAGCCTACTAGTATCCATGGGGATCCATAGGGATGTCTCCGCTACACGTGAACCATTTTTCTTAACAATCTTGATTCTAGAGTCGTCCTCATACCCCGTCCGATATGAGCGCCAAAACATTAAACCTAAATACCCCGTCTGGTATGAGGGTGAAGCAGACCGTCCCCATACCCCGTCCGGTATGAGCGCCAAATGACCAAGTCTCCATACCCTGTCTGGTATGAGCCAACATTCACGGTAGGGTTCCCTATGAACCCAGTCTATCCTCCATCTCCTAGGATATTTAGTGAGGCTATCATCTTATCCATTTATCATATCACATCTCATTTCTATTTATCTTTAGTCTCCGTTAGCAAATCAAACATAAATACATAAACAAGTAACATGCATCCAACAATGCAATCATATCTTAGATTCCTGAAATCGAACAGTAGTCAAGTAAGATAGTAATACATGCATTTAAATCATATATATATAAACAAGATATCATCATGCTTTTAGACTGTACAATAAATCAACAGTAATTGACAGAAAACAATGTCCGATTTGGGCTCCATTAGCAATCCGTAATTAATCAAGCACATCCATTTAATTTGTACAAAGGACCGTATTATTATTTATTTGAACTTTAATTCCATGATAGGAAATAGGGTGAGAGCTCCTTATTTGATTCAACACCGAAAATTAGACGGTTACTGCGCCTACGGGCAGTCCCTAGGTTCCCTGAATTTTCCTTCGAGAACTGAAACGTGCTTACGGTACCTACAAGTGTTCTAAATAAACCCAAAATCAGACCCAGGCCCTACTCGGCCAATTTCAGAATTCTGGCACGGCGGCGCTCCGCCTCAGGTTACTATTTTCAGCTGAATTCAGCCGAACTTGCACCGGTTCCTACGAGAAAACACACTTAGGACCCCTGGTAGGCCAAAAAAATTGCAAAAAATCGAAACTCACTGGCGGTGGGGCCCTCTGGTGTGGCGGCTCTTCCGACTCACGTTGCGGTTGGGTATTTTGCTTCAGTCAACCTGTAGAGAAGGAAACGATGATCATAACGGTGGAAAAATCACATCGAATGGGAATCGAGAAGGGCCTCATCGGAGGCATTTTTCGAAACACCCCGCGGCAGTGCCGCCGAGTTTCAGCGACATTTTCTAGCCAATCAGCCAGTTCTTTCACTCCGATTTGGCCATGGGTGAGTTTAAAATTGAATTTCGTGTAAGAGGGGAAACTTTTACCTCGTTTGGTGGTCAGAAATTACTCTGGTACGGCGGCGGGTAGCGGCGGTCGGCTCCCTGGCAACTCGGCTGACTTCTCCAACGAAGGGCTCTGGCGGCTAGGGTTAGGGTTTGGGTGCGAATGGGGTTATTTATACCCATCCACTTTTGATATGGGTCGTCCATCGCTTTTAATCTGGACCGTCCGATCAAGATTAAATAGGGAGTGAATCTAGGCCCTTCATTACGATTCAATCTAGGCCGTCCATGCGTGATTCAATCTGAACCGTCCGTGCGCGTGGGAACGGATCTCAGCCATTCGATCGCGCGCACGCGGATTGCCTACGTGGCTCCCCCTGCGTGGCCTCCCGCGTCAGCGCCTCTGCCACCTGGCGCGTCCTGGTTGATTAGGGCGGCTGACCGGGCAGCTGACGTGGCGTAACTTTTTTAAATTGCGTTTTGACTCCCGGTTTCTGATTTTTTTTTCGAACATACCCTAGAACCCAAATTTTCACCCCTTTTCCCCAAAATTATTTTCAATTAAATCCCTAACCAATTTTTACCCTTATTATTATTATTATTATTATTATTTTCATTAAATCAAATTAAAATTAAATAAATTAAATTAAAATCATATAAATAATAATTATATTTATATAAATAATAATAATAATAATTAATAAAAATAAAAATAATGAAATGTTGGGTGTTACACATAATGAAAGCGTTAGATCTCTTGAAGATGTCATTAGACATTTGGAGTTAAAAGAGGATTAAATTGAGTCCAATAAATTAAGTACTAATGTGTACATGACTGATTTTAGCTCCCAAGGTGATGAGGGACATAAGTAGAAGTTCCATGGTGGATCCCAACAAAAGGAAAAAGAGGATCCCAAATCCAGCAAGAAAATAAAGTTTCACCAACAACAGAAAGGAAAACATCATTTCAAAAAAATATATGTAACAAAGGTGAAATGCTATAACTGTGACAACAAGGGTTATTTTGCTTGTGATTACAATGAGCCTAAAAAGGTAAAAGACTTATTTGCATGTGTGAGTGCAATTTTCGTTTCTAATTTTGTCTTTCTAACTAAATCTAATCTTTTTTGGACTATAGACGTATCAGCCACAGATCATATAGCAAGGACAGGAATGACTTCGTAGAATTCTGATGCATTCCGTATGGAGCATGATGGATATATGTAGGAAATAATTCAAAAGTAAAGGACAGGGCATTAGTACATGCAAGTTAGTGATCTGTGAAGGTTGAAACCTGTTCCTACATGATGTGCTATTTGCTCCATAAATTTATCAGAATTTAATTCTTGTGTTTAATTTTAATTAAACTTAGGTTCAGTTTGAACTTTAAACCTAGTGGTGTAAGCTTGTATTTAGAAACAAGCTATTATAAATATGGTTATTTTATAAATGGTTTTATTACTTTGGATGTTGACTATAGTTCTTATAATATTAATTTTTCTTCATTTACATCTTCTAATAGTGTTGGAATTGATGTGAATGTTTGACACACTAGATTTTGCCACATTGGTCAATAACGGATGAATAGATTAGCCAAAAAAGGGCTTACTAGAAAATATAAAAAAAGTAATTTGTTTACTTTTGAGCATTGCCTATCTAGAAAAATAGTAAGAAAACTATTTGGAAAAGCCATGAGAGCAAATACTTTATTGCAATTAATTCATTCTAACATATGTGGTACAATGAATGCAAGGGCAAGACATGGTGTTATTTATTTTATCATATTTATAGATAATTATACTCAATTTGGTTACGTCTATTTGATATTCACGAACTGTGAGTGCAACACATGTTAGAGATTGGTACCTTACACTTACCCTTACTTTACACAATGTTCTCTATGTACTTAATTGCTAACTTAATCTCATTTTTATTAGCATATTACTACAACTCTTTATTATAGCTTATATTCAATGACAATTGTTGTTTCATCCAAGATGCGTAGAATTGGAAGATGATTAGTACAACTAAATAATAAAATAGAGTATATCATCTTTAACTTCTAAAGACCAAGAGCATTCTCATTATTAGGTTTATAATCAAGAGTAAATTTAATAATTTTTCTCATGTTGTTAACAACCAAACTTTATGGCATTTCCATCTTGTACATCCTTTTTGGACAAGACTTTATATACTACATAAACTGATAATTTCATTATAACTAATTCATATTTTATATATGATACTAGTCATTTTACTAAACAAAAAAAGCTGCCCTTTCAAATAAGTAGCTCAAAAACTGAGCAATGCTTTGATTTGTTGCATCTTGATATTTAAAGTCCAATTTTTTTTGCTACTTTATATGGACACCATTATTTTCTAACTGTTGTTAATGATAAGAGTAAGTATACTTGATTATTTCCCATGAGGATAAAAGTAAAAGTGAGAAAGATCATCATCAATTTTTTTTTTCTTTTTTACATATGTATAAGTGCATTTTAATAAAAAAAAATCAAGTATATTAAATCAGACAACAACAAAGAGTACAAAATGCCAAACTTTTATGCTGAAAAAGGTGATATCCATTAAAATTCATGCCCTTATACACCACAACAGAATAATATGCTTGAAGGAAAGCATCAATACCTCATAAATGTGGCAAAAATACTACGGTTTCAAGCTTAATTACCAATGAAATTCTAAACATATTGTATCCTTTAAGCAGTTTATCTAATTAAAAGTATATGTTCTCTAGTCATCAATAATAGGACACCCTTTGACATATTATTCAATCATTTAAAAGTCTTTGGTTGTTTATGCTATGATACCAAAAGATTTCATCCCTAGAAAAAACATCATTGAGCTAAACATGTAAATTTTATTTAGGTCATGTGAAAAACCTTTAATCTCTACATGGTTTTTCATTTCGGTGAAAAGATAACATGTTTAATTACGTAAAGTAATAAATGCATAAATCAAGAAAAACATATACTTATGGGATTCTAATTCTAAATATTCATATTGTCATTTGCAATACAAAAGTATTTTTGTGATATGTTTAGTATGAGAATGAAGATCAAGTAAATGTTTTATACACATGGTTATCTTTAACGTATTAAATGATTGACATGAAATATTTTTACATTCCATATGATTTTTTTTTTAAATTTTGTTGAATATATGCCCTATATCTATTTCACCTATATATACACAAGACTAAATACTAAGCATTTAGAGACTCCATGGATGTTTCATAAGGTTATTCACTTGGTTAAATATTTAATGAGAGTAGATATTTGGAATTAGGTATATGTTGGAGAATCAATAATATCAAAGTGGTCTAATGTTAAATAATAAATAGTAGGACCCTTAACCTGAAAATTGATTTTACTTTACAAAACTATTGTTGATTTGATTATGCAAGATCCAATTTTGGAAATTATCTATCCAATTCTATATAGGATCCACTCTTATTTAACCTATTTTTTTAAGCGTTCATGCCCAGATCTACTCCTTCAAGTTAATGCATATAATGTTATTCTAACTTTTCCAACATTTTTTAGTTCGCAGTGTTTGGTTCTACTGAAGTTCATTGTGATAACTTTCAACTGTGAATTAAATGAATTATTTATTCTGATATTTGATAGATGATTTTTTTCTTTCAAAGTTAGATTTATTAGAAATAATATATCCGTTGGTTATCTGTTTATGTATGGAAATGATAAAAAAATTATAGATAAATAATTTTAAAAGTACTTGTAAGAGAGTAAAATTTGAAAACTATGCACATTGAAAGTTGTATAATTGTTTAATAATTTTATTTACATGGATGAGAGCCTTGAGTTGTCGGTCTTTTTATATATGAATGATTTTTTATCTCCATAATTATGATTCTATTTTATATTTTATTTTAAAAAATTTGCAAAAATTAATATACGCAATATTTAAAATATAAAAAAGTTATATAGAATTTATTTGTGCATTCACGCTTTAATTTAAAGATAATAAAATTAAGTTCATGTAAAATTTTATATAGAATTAAAATAAATTCAAAATCATATCGAATTATTATTTTAATTCCATAGGAAAATTTATTTATTTAAATTATTTTGTAATAAAAATATTTATATAATTAAAATAAATGAATTTTATAGATAAATTTTATATAAATTCTAAATTTGTTCCTATTTGTAACACCCGGAACTTTTATTTTATTTTATTTTTATTTTATTAGAATTTGGTCTAATTCTATTTTATTTTAATAATTAATCTATAAGGTTTTAATTTAATTTAATTTAATTTAATAGAAATAAAAATAATAATAATAATAAAATGGGGTAAAATTATTTTTAGGATTTAATTGAAATTGATTTTGGAAAAAAGGGGTGAAAATTTAGATTTTAGGGGTGTTTTTAAAAAGAAAATCGAAAACTGGGGGGTCAAAACGCAATTTAAAAAAATAGCGCCACATCAGCAGCCGTGTCAACAGCCCCGGCCAACCAGGACACGCCGCATGGCAGGGACGCTGACATGGGAAGCCACGCGGGACGGAGACAAGTGGGTGATTCGCGTGCGCGCGATCGGATGGCCTAGATCCGTTCCCGCGCGCACGGACAATCCAGATCAAAAGCACGCATGGACGACCCAGATCTCACGCGTGCGGACGGCCCAGATTTGATCACGTACGGACGACCCAAATCGCATTGCAATGGACGGCCCAGATTAAATCATAATGAACGGCTCAGATTAAAAGGGGAAGGTTATAAATAATCGCATCCACACCCAACCCCAAACCCTAGCTGTTAGAACCCTCGTCGGAGAAGACGACCCAGCCACTTGAGGAACCGGCCACCGCCACCCACCACCGCACTGGAGGATTTTTCGGTCACCAAACGAGGTAAAATTTCTCCCCTTGGCTCGTTTTTCAATGTTGAACCTCTCTGTGGCCAAATCAGAGCCAAACCACCAACCAATTGGCCGGAAAATACCGTCGAAGTTTAGCAGCACTGCCGTGAATTTTCTCAGTTTTTACCTCCGATGAGGCCCTTCCCGGTTCCCATTCGATATAATTTTTATACCATTGTGACCACCGTCCTTTTCTCTACAGGTTGACCGGAGCAAAATATCAAATCATAACTCGCGTCGGAGGAGCCGCCGCACCCGAGAGCTTCGCCGCGGGTAAGTCTCGATTTTCTGAAATTTTTTTGCCCACCGAGGGCCCTAGGGGTGTTTTATTACAGGAACCAATGCAAGTTTAACGAATTCGGCCAAAAACAGTTGGAAACGGCCAACCCGAGGCAGATCACCGCTGTGGGCAGCGACACCGTTGTCGGAGCACGGCGGAGCCGCCATGCCAGAATTCTAAAATTGGCTAAAAGGGCCTTGGGTCTGATTTGAGGTTTTTTGGGGACATGTACAGGTACCGGAAGTGTGTTTCAGTTTCTAGGAAAAAATTCAGGGAATCTAGGGGCTATCCGTAGGCGCAGTGAGAACTCAATTTCAGACTCCGAAACAAGTAAGGATCTCTCACCCTATTTTCTATCACAACATTAAAGCTTAATAAATGATAAAACTGTATTTTATGAATTAATAGATATGTATAATTAATTAAGACTGCTAATGGAGTCTGAATCTGATGTATTTTTTCAGTCAGGTGTTGTTTGATTTATTTTACAGTTTTGAATGCAGTATGGTGCCTGATGTGTTTATTCTATGATTTCATATGCATGAATCACGGTTTTATTTATTATGGTTTGAATTATTGTGAACCCGATGTTGTGTTGTCTTGTTTGGTGTCCATTACTAGTTTACATGTTTATGTTTGATTGGATAATTGAGATTAAGAAAAAAATGAAAAAAAGTATGTGAATTGATAAATGGATAATGTCGACAGTCTAACTAGATATCTTGGGAGATGGTGGACGGATCGGGTCCATAAGGGATCCTATAGGGAACGTGGTCTCTCATATCGGACGGGGTATGGAGACTTTATGTGTTTTGGTGCCCATACCAGATGGGGTATGAGGATGACCCGTTTCACCCTCATACCGAACGAGGTATTGAGATTTATGGTTTTGACACCCATACCGGACGGGTATGGGGACGACCTTGGAATTAAGTTATTAATGTGAATGGTTCACGTGTAGCGGGGACCCCCTATGGGTCCCCATGGATACTAGTAGGCTGATAAAAGAGGAAATTTATTGTCTGATGATTGAAATACAAAAGCATGATATGTGTTATGTTACAGAGTGTGTATGATCTTATGATGTTTATGATGTTATTGTTTCTCATAAGTTGTTTTCATGAATCTCATTGAGGTAAGTGGACAGTAAATGTTTTTATTATTGATAAATGAGTTTGTTATAAATTATGCTCCATTGGTCCTTTTTGTTTTCTACTAATATTTATTTCTGTGACAGTAAGATAGTGTGATGACTTTACTGGGTTAGTGTAGCTCATTCCTTACTTAACCATTACAGATTAGGAGGACTTAGTTCCCGAGCCCATTCTGCAGGAAGACGGCGAGTAAAAGCCTAAGAATTTATTAGTTTTCCTTGTAATATTCATTCATAGTATTTTCTTTAGTTAGTTTATTTTTTTATACGTTTAATTCGTTTTGGTTATTGTGTAAGAAATGTTAATCATAATCTATTTTATTTCGCTTCTGCACTTAGAATAAATTTATACATTTCTTTTTAATTTTCGGGGCCGTTACACTATTCATCTAAGCACCATAACTTTACATTGCTATACATTGAAATTTGAGAATAATCGGATTCTCAAATTTGAATTTATGTTTTTAGTCATTTTCTAATGGATAGAATAAAATAATATATAATTTTAAAATTAACTATTCTTAAAAAACTTACTTTTAAAATAAATTTAAAGTTTAAATTATTTTAATAATATTTCCCGTAAATATAAAAAAATTGCTTTTATTTTCCTAATTTATATTAATTTATAGTATCTTTTTTTTGTTGTTGGTATTTTTCTCTGCATATTAACATAAAATTTGGGCTGGGGCAACTCCTGAACCCAAACTCTCGTTTCATTCTTCGTCAGCTCTCTCTTCCTCTTCTCTCATTTTTTTCTCTTTCTCCCTTTCTCTATCTCCCCGATCTGAAACCATTAACCTGCGTTGCTTTCACAGTTACACAGATCTCTCTCATCTTTTCTTTTCGATTTCTCTAGTTCTCTCTCTTTTGCGGTCTCACATAACTCGTGACGCTTCGATCTTTCTTTGTTTCTCACCATCTCTATTTGGTTTTCACTCTCTAGGGTTTCTAAAACGGCACCAAAATATATCGTATTTAAGGCAAGTAATACTCCTTCGCTGCTATTGAAATTTGCGTCTGTTTGTTTGGCGAGAAAATTTGGGAAGAGGATGGGAAAAGAAAGGGACAAGTGATGAATAACTATCCTAAGGAATTTTTACTTACTGCAATGGATTTTCTGTGGGTGGGATTTCGGCTTTTATTTTCTTTTGGAGTATGATTTAATCTTCTGCGAACCATTAACATGTGTACGTTTTTGGTTCACCATTATTATTTTTCCTTGTTCGATATTGGGAGTGTTACTTGATTGTGATTTTTCTTTGGTAACTTTTGTGGTGCTACTGTGTTAATCGCGGCTCTTGCAACTGCGAAGATATTGTTTTGGTTGCGTTGGAGTAAATTAACACGGATGTTGTTGAGTAGCTTTATCTTTTCTTTTACTCCGTTATTATGTCGCATCCTTACATTTGAAGGGAGAAAAAGAGTTCATGATTAAGGGCAACGGCAGTAACTCCCCAGTTTGTTTTCCTATGCCTAGATATGATGGGAGGAATGGATTTGAAGTCGATGTGTATTGTCGAGGTGGATTAAGATGAATAAAGTATTCAAATGCTTTATATGTTCTGCGTATGAGAAATTGCTTATTTGCCGGAGTGATTAAACGGCTAGATTCATTTTTATGAATTTAACATATTACCAAATTCAGTTTTTCAAGATGTTCGTATGGAGGATAGTTGAGATGAGAAAAATGATGAGATTTTAGAATTGGAATCTTTTGGTTAGATGAGGAAGGACAAAGCGATATTCCTTCCTATTAGTAGCAAAAATAATTTTTAATGGTTTCATTATTGGTGACGTACATGCATCGAGAAGTTTCATCTAGGAAAATGGTTAAGAGAAACTTATAGCATGTTATGTATATGAATCTTTTTGGGTAAAAGATAATGGTGAGCTTGAATTTTCTGGGAAGAAGCCTATGTTGCTTTTAGTAGAGTGGATATTAGTGCGTAGGAGATGGTGACGACAGATATTCAGCCTAATGTTTCCTTGTAAATGTCAGGTAGAGATGCTGATAGAACTTGTGGTTGATTTGTAGCTCTGATCAAAAGGGGTAAGTCATGAGAAGTTTAGAATGATGGTTTATTTGGAAATATTTTGGATATGCTGGTTGAAGTGGGGAAAGTTACTTGAAAGTGGAAACTAACTGATGGTCAAAGTTGCATATCATTGATAAGTGAATAACTGAGATCATAGTGCAGCAGTTATGAACTTCTGTTTACTTCTCAAATGTGTTATGAAGGAATGTAGTTCAGTGACTTCTGCTCTGATGGAGTGTGCAATATTGCGACTTATTTGTGTATTAGAAGTCTCAGTCACACGCCTTATGTCTGAGCTTGAAGGCAATTAGTTTGATCGTAATTTCTTGTTTTACCAAAGGCATGTCTGTTAGTTGGGCATATTTTTGTTCTTCTTAAAATTTATTTCTGAATCTATAGTGGTAAGACCTGTTGAATGAGGCCTTCTATCTTATTATGCTTGTTGTTTATCTAGTTTTAAATTTGCCTGGCAGGTTTAATTGTGGGGAAAGTGGGATCAGCTATGTGAAAATAAGTATTTTTAATGCCACTCTTAAATTGTACAATGGGATTTTCTAAGTTAAGAATGGACATGCAAAGGGAAAATCACCATTTAGTTTGAAATGAGAATAAGAAAGCTGTGCCTTGTGAACTTTTTGGTATCTGTAGCAACTTTTTACTGGTATCATCTCCAGGATTAAGAGTGAACCAAGAATTATTAGGCTATGGTTTGAGTGGGAAGAGTTGACTTTCTTTAGGAAATATGAGTGCCCTTTATAGATGGCTAAGGGACTGACTGAAGTAAATTAAATTAGTTTTATATATACATTAAATTGGCATATAGATTTTTCCCTCTGGCTCCACAATTTTCAATGTGGAACCAACGTTATTATAGACACAGAAGTAAGCAAAAGGTTACTGAGGCTTATGGGTTGAACTCTAGATTTTTCTATGTTTTTTTTATTTTATTCTTTATTTTTTCCTTTTTTTTTTGTTGAAGTATTGTCCAACCTACAGTGTTTCTTCTGTATAAATCATGGCAGAAAGTTTTCGTAACTATATATTGAAAGCATAAATTTTTTATTACATATGAAATGATATTATGTTTGTTTTTGTTTAGCTGTGTTTAAGATGAATGGGTTTTCTGTTATGTCCTTGCATTGTTTATCTTTTCAAATATGCAAATTGTTTTCTTGTGAGCAATCATCTTCCTACCTTTGCATTTTCATTTTCAGAAGCATATTGATGGAATTTTTTCTTGCTGTCTCTCTCTCTCTCTCTCTCTCCCCCCCTCATCTCTTTCTTTCACTATTTTTCCTTCAGATTGTGTCATATTTATTTGAATGACTTGCCACGTCCACTGAATCATGTCATCAAGTACACTGACTGGAGAGCGAAGGTATTTTCTTTTCTTGTTTGGTCTTTGGATTTCTATTGTCTTTGATCTTTTGAGTGTCAGTTTAAAATCTCGATTATTGAAATGCTTCAGGCTATGACTTGCTTTGCAGCTTTCTATGCATGATTTAGATGTTATGAATTACTGGTTTAACTTTAGAATTAGGAGCTTGTTGTACTGAAAGTTTATTTTAGAAAGAGCAGTGCCTAACAAAGTAGATATTAGCTGATTAAAGAGAATAGGTATGGACGGTTCAGTTTATTGTATTCTAAAATTTAACCAACTTATTTCATAGTACTTAAAAAAAGGTGAAATCTGTACATCCAATCCATGCAATATTCCTTGTGGCAATTAAAAACTGGGTGATGATTTTTGTCCCCCTATGTTCCTCTTGTGATATGCAGCCAGCCAATGGAAATCTGGAATAGAAGGAAGACTGGGAATTGGAGAATGCTGACCTTTTTGTTTCTTCATTTTTCTCTCAAATGACTAACATGAACCTCTTATGAAGATCTGGGAGAGCCTGTTTGGTTTATGCTTAGTAGTGCTTTAGTTATATGAATTTTGGAGGTGTTTGTGACTGGTCTTTTGGAGGCTTTATAAATGTTTGGTTGAGTGTTATGTTCTTGTGAGGTAGAGATTTTGGTCCTTTTTTTTTGGGTTGTCCAGTGATCATGTTAAAAGGACTCTCCTTTTCTCTTTTCAAATTTAAGTAGCAAATATGCGAGTAAAAATATTAAGATGTTAGTTGGATTGCTTTGCTTCTTTAGTAGTCATTTATCGCATTTGCTTGCAAAAGACATAGTGAGACTGGAGCTGTTTTCATATTCTTCTCCAGAGGACATTGTTGCTGGCATCTGTTTTGTTGGCGAACTAGAGAAGATGTTGATCTATTATTGGTGCAAATCTTAATCTTTTATTGTGTATTTTTTCTAACTTATCGTCTACCAATATCTGAAGTTGAAGAGTATTACTTACATGGTTTTGTTATAAAAGCTTGTGAGACGTTTCCAGTATGAGTCTTTAGCATCTATGCGGGTTTGTAGTCATTGTGTAATTTGGTTTTGTTGCATTTGACTTTCATTTTCATGAAATATTATCAACAAAATCTTTTTCCCTAATGTTGCAAATCTTCTTAGATGGGCTTCGGCGAGAAGAAGTGGAATGACTGTTCTGGGAAAAGTTGCTGTCCCAAAACCTATAAACCTACCGAGTCAAAGGTATTTATTTTCTTCGTGGTGATTTTATATTGGTTATTATCTTCAACTTCATACTTTGCTTGGTTCCCTGCTATCAACATTCATCTTTTCTCTCTGCTGTTTTAAGGTTAGAAAATCATGGTTTGGACCCAAATGTGGAAATTGTTCCCAAGTAAGTAACATCCTTGAGTATTTCTGCTTATTCATATAGTCTCTCTCTTCTTCGCTTTCCCCACCTCAACCCAATAGATTATGTTAATTTTCTTACATAGCATAAATTTGCACTTCTCTCTTGATAGATAATGAGTTTTTCCCACATTTTGTAGGGGGACTCTTGGCTGGGGTAGCAAAACATCTTCATCAGCAACAAACGCATGGGGCTCTTCCACACTGTCACCACATGCTGATAGTGGTACTGGCTCTCCCAGCCATCTTACTGGCCGCCCTTCATCTGGTGGAAGTGGCACTCGGCCATCAACTGCTGGTAGTGATAGAGCACATGAACCTGTTGCTAATGTATGGGGTTCAAATTCTAGACCATCATCAGCTTCTGGGTCATTGACATCTAACCAGACGTCAGCATCATTACGACCTCGCAGTGCAGAAACAAGACCCGGCAGCTCTCAGCTCTCTCGATTTGCCGAACCCTTGTCTGAGAATTCAGTGGCATGGGCTGGAGCTGCTACAGCAGAGAAGTTGGTATGATTCTTGGTTTTCCATATCTTACATAATGCATTTTTCTTTATTGTTTAGCATGTTTGTGAAATTTTTTTATGCACTTACTGCTACACATCTTACTGAAATGAAGTCTGCCAACACTTCCTTCCTACCTTTTCATTTTCTTTTGGTTCTTTTGGGCTCAGAAAATTTAACTAATTTAAGTTCCTGTTGTTTTATATTGGAGATTGATGGCTTATGGTTCTTGCTATGTGGTGGATGCACATGGCACTTTTTGTGGGTAACAAAGCATGCATGTGTTTGCAATCATTTGTGATCATTTTACGGAAAAAAATAAACAAGTTCCGATCATCAGTAGGTTAAGAACTGCTGGTTCTGTTCATTCTTTATGTGGCTGCAAATTACAACAGCTGTTTATGGAAGCACTGCATTCTGAACACTGCTTTAGATGCCATATCAACATGCTGGCTGGAGTCTTTGAGTTCTTTGAGTTGTTAATGGTCCTGATGGTCTACTAAATGTGAGACATGTTCTTGTTAATGCAGGGAGTGATATCCTCCAAGAACGAGGGGTTTTCTTTGATTTCTGGAGATTTTCCTACACTTGGCTCTGAAAAAGACTGTTCTGGGAAGAACACAGAATCACAAGGTCTCATGAGTAAAGATTACTGACCTGACTGCTTTCTGATGTCGTATTACTGGATTTTGATGTTTGGTTCTCTTTTGAGTGGTGCAGTTACTGGATTCTTTTATTTTTTTTCTCGCCTCAACATGTGGTATCATTATTTTCTCAAAGTTTTAATTTTTAGCTGCCCAATCACCTTTAGTTCTATCAAGGTTTCTTTTCTCATCCGTTGTCTTCTTTTTTTTCTTCTTGAGGAACTGATGGCTGCCTTTTTGGATATAACAAGTCGACGGATTTTTCTTTTTCCTTTTTTAATTTGATAGAAAAAGTTCTATAGGAATCTGTTGATTCCGTATGGTCCCCATTATTAATACATTTACATACCTTCTCTTGAAGGGAATAGTGTTTTTGATTGGCATAGGGTATTTTCGCTATTTTAGTTGTTGCTTATTGATCCTTCAATATGGATAACTGTTCTTCTCCGGGACATAATTACAAAAGAATTTGATTGCTTTTGATGCGTGACGGAGAAAATAAGTTATACTCTGTATCAGTAATTATTGATATTTTTAAAGGCTATTTAAAAGCATTGGTCTAGCTCAATTGCTATATTTGTTACTGTATGACAGTCAACACTTTCAGGTACATGACGAACTATTTAATTGCAGATAATGGTCGGCATGCCTGTTCTGGGTCATCTGGCGGAGTAGCAGCTGCGAAAGAAAGGACGGGGACTTCTGTAGCAGGTTGTACTAATGTCTTTTGTTTCATGTTTAATCGAGATGCTATAATTTCTTTCTCCACTAGATAAGTCTTCTGTCCTATTGATGTTTTCTTATTATGAACTTTCTTAACTCCTATCCTTCTACCTTTCTACTTGTGTTAAAATTTCCCATTTCAGGTGATGTTTTGGTAAATTCAAATTCAAGCAGTGCAACTGCAAACTCATGGAGAAGAGATAATCATCCTTACAGCGAAGATGGAGTATGGCCTAATGTGGAAAAGTGGCAAGTAGATCCCCAAGGCCCACAACCATATCCAAATGCTAGCATTCCGCCTCCACATTATGATACTTGGCGTGGTCCTCCAATAAATCATCCAGGTGGGGTTTGGTATAGAGGACCACCTGGAGGTCCTCCATATGGTCACCCTGTTGGCCCCGGGGGCTTTCCTATGGAGCCATTTCCTTATTTTCGTCCACAGATTCCAGCTGCTGCTCTTGCTAACCCACAACCAATTCCCCCACCCGGAGCTGGGCCAAGGGGACACCACCCAAAAAATGGCGACATGTACAGATCTCCCATGCCTGATGCTTACATCAGGCCAGGTATGCCAATTAGGCCTGGGTTTTACCCTGGTCCAGTGGCCTATGATGGTTATTATGGTCCTCCCATGGGTTACTGTAACTCAAATGAACGAGAGAGAGCATTTATGGGAATGCCGACTGGGCCCTCAGCTTATAACAGGTGCTCAGGTCAAAGTGCCCCTGATCCTGGAAGTTCTCGTGCCAGAGCTAGTGGATACGGTCCTACGAGCCAGGCTCTTTCTTCTGGACAAGTTGAATCTAGCCATCCGCATGAAACTCGAGCACCTTACAAAGTTCTGCTGAAGCAGCATGACAGTTGGGATGGGAAAGATGAGAAACGGGACGACTCTTTAACAAACAATGAACCCTGTATAGAGAAGGGAGATAATAGAAGACCATCATCATGGGAGAATGATATGAAAGAAAGTCACAGAAAGGAGGAAGAGATGGATATAGGGAGAATAGTAGGTGGTGTAGAAGCTTCTTCTCAGACATCTGCCTACAGGGGAGGTGGCTCTCCTGTCAATGTCAAATCTAAAGCACCTGAAAGTATGGGAAATTTGAAGTTATCAGGTGATGTTTTGTCAAAGAAATCAGAACATGTCGATTCATCTGTTCCAGAAGTCTTGGCTGCCCCGAAAGATGCCAGTTTGATTCAAAAGATAGAGGGTTTGAATGCAAAGTCCCGAGCCTCTGATGGACAACGTGACATCTCATCTGTTCCAAGTAGGGAGGAGCAGCATGGTAAATCAGCAGGTGGTAATGCCAAGACTTACCATTCTGGAAATGAAGCTTTGACTGGTTCTCTTACTAGCTCCATACATCCTGAAAGAACTCCAGCAACTGGAATTATTACTAGTTCCATACATCCTGAAGTGGGTGATTCTGCTGTAAGTGGGAATCTTGAATCTGTATCTTCCAGTGGAACAGCCAGCTCCAGGTTGGTTCTTGGTTTAATGAATCTCATTTATGCTACATCTGTTGTTTCCCATGTTGGGAAGATATTGATATTTAGATTCACAGGAGATCTATCCATGGGATGCATAATAGAGCTGATCATCGTGGCAAAGGAAGATTGAATAGCCATGAAAATGATGGTTGGAGGAAGAAACCTCTTGTTTCAGACTCCTCTAATGTAATATTGCCTACAAACTCAGATAATATTCCTTTGCAAGAGTCCGCCTCCATGGAGTCTATTGAAAGGTCTGGATCAAATTCTCAGGGGAAGGATGGGGGAGAGTCCGTGCCACCTGTTTCTGATCGAAGTGATGGCCACTCGCAGGTAATTTCATATTTTATTATAATTCACTAGTATTACACTCCTAAGGTCTGAGAGACTTATCATCTTTTTTTCTGAATTTCTTTAATCAGCGTGCTATGATGAGAGAACTAGCCAAGCAACGAGTTAAGCAGCGACAGAAGGAGGAGGAAGAACGGGCAAGAGATCAGAGAGCAAAGGCTCTTGCAAAGCTGGAAGAATTGAATAGGCGTGCCGAAGCAGTAGAAGATACAACTAAAAAGTCTGAAAGTGGTTCTGGAAGCACTGTCCAGAATAAGCTGGAAGAATCTGAAACATGTCCTGAACCTTTACTTGCTGACAGAATTGGAACATTGAGCCCAGATTTTGCTTCAAATCCTGATGTAGTTGCTCAGATTGGTGAAAGCAGCACTGCTGGAGTTGAAAAATTCACTGCTTTATCCAACGAATCAGAGACAAGAAGTACCCAGAAGGAAATGGTGCCTTGGAATCAGGATATTAGTAATGCTGAAACTGCTCACAGTAATAATGCTACACATGTTTCTGATGGTGTGGCCTCAAAGCTGAAGCGACAGGGTTATAAACAAAGGCAGAATATTACCCTGGAAAAAAATTCCTCTGAGAAGTTTAGGCCTATGGGTGCTACAGACGTGGTAAATTCTGCTCCATCTACTGAACTAGTTGCCAATGAAGTTGCCTCAGGCGGGGAGTCAACTTTGCCTGTCAACCCAAATGTTGCTGCCGAGTCTTCAGTTCAACAGAGAAGGAAGAATAACAGGAGTGGCAAGAACAAGCAAAAGATGGAGGAGTCTTTACCGTCCATAGCAGTGAAAGAAACAAACAGTGCAGTCACTTTGGTTGATAGTGGCAAGCCAATTGTGTCAGAATCCGAATGGGATGCTATCCAATTTCAATCACCTAAGGAATCTAAAGGTGCAAATCAGGGTTCAGAGCAACGCTTATCTTTACCAAATGAAGAAAGCCGTAGCCAAACAAATAACCAATGGAAACCTCAGCATGCTCGCAGGACACAAAGAAATCCACAGGCTAGTAAATCATCAGAAAAGTTTCACACTGGTGATGCTGTTATATGGGCACCCGTCCGGACACACAACAAAACTGAGGTTGCTAATGAAGCTAGCCAGAATACTGTAACTGAGACTCTTGCTCCAGTTGCAAGAAGTGATCATCAAGTTCAGAATAATTCAAGGAACAAGAGGGCCGAGATGGAGAGGTATGTTCCAAAGCCTGTAGCGAAAGAAAAGGCTCAGCAAGGAGGCAGTCAACAACCAGTGGTTTCTTCTGTCAGTCAGTCTGTGTCTGATGAGACTGTTCGAAGAATGGATTCTGTGTCTCAAGGTACGGAGATTACACAGCCTGCTGGCCCAGCTATTGCAAAGGGAGGATCCGCTCTGGAGTCCAGGAATGATGATGCTCGGTCAAACAAGCATGGAAAAATACATGGATCATGGCGTCAACGGAGCTCAGGAGAATCAACTCCAGTGCAAGGAGTCCATAACGGACAGTCTTCAAACTCAAGTAGAAATGTCCAAAAATCAGCTGAGCATCAAAACTCCCTGAAACAAGAAGTAAGCTCAGTAAGAGAGCAGCCCAAATATGGGGACGAGTGGAATACTTCTGACAACTGGAAGATTCCAGAAAGTTCTGAGACATCGACAATGCCTGTTGTAAAAGATCAGGGATTAACAAGCAGAGGGAAGAGGCATGCACACAAGGGGCACAAGGGTACAGGAAATAATCATGATGATCAGAAGATTCATACTGTCGATGCTGATAAAAATTACATGCAATCATCATTCCCTGAGATGAGTCAGACAGATTTATCTTCTGCTTCCAAAGAAAATTGTGCTCTTGGAGATAGATCAACATCTCATTGGCAACCCAAATTCCAGGCACTTTCAGTTTCTAGTCAACGAAGCAGCCGAGCCATTAGCAGTCAAAATGCAGAGGTTGAAGCTGCTAGGACTAACAAAAAGAATTATTCTCTGCCAGCTGAGGTTTCACTTCCACGTCAAATAGAAAAGGACACCGACGGAGGGTTGAGTCAGCGTCACCAAGATCAGTCCTTATCTGATAAGAGTAATGTGAAAGAAGCACCTAATGCTGGGCAGCAAGAGCTTAGGAGGGAGAGGAGGATGGCGTCACATAGAGGTCAACCTTACTCCACAAATCAAGGGCCCGATGGCCCTCTTGACCCTGCTTCGTCAAATATGGACACTCGGCTTGAGCAACGCTCCTCTTCAGGATTCCGCAAGAATGGAAGCCAAAGTAACCGCTTTGTCAGAGTGAACGAATCGCATGGAGATTGGGGCTCATATGGTGTGCCTGGGAACAGAGATAGGCAGAGGCAAAATTCACATTACGAATATCAGCCAATTGGGCAGCAGAGCATTGACAAAGTAAATACTTCGGAAGGAAGAAAAGATAGTTCTCATAATTCAGGTCCAAGATTCAGGGAGAGGGGTCAGAGTCACTCGAGACGCGGTGGAGGGAATTTTTATGGTCGGCAAAGTGGTGGTATTCGATCAGATGGTAGTTATGATTGACTAGTGGTGTTATGATCGATTAGTGGTGATGAGTAAACTGAAAAGGTTTTAGTTTGGTAAGAAGACACTCCTCCATTTGCCATTGTGTGTGCATTTGAGCAGGAGTAGAAGTGAGAAAAGATGGTGATGTGGTGGCTTGGCCGAGAAAAAAAAAGAAAAGTAGGTAAAGATGAGAAGTGATTGGATGGTCTAGTTCTGTTTTTATTTTTATCTTTTCTTTCTCAAATATAATCTGACATTAACAATTGCATTATGGTCACGGTATGTTGGCTGTGGAACCTTGTGGCATGTTTCTTGAGCCTTGTATTCGGTGGTCATTATTTGCTTAGATTTAAATTGGAACGGGGTAAGAAGGAATGAAGTAATCCAAATTTTCCTGGTTCTCCCATTTCATGTCAAGGAATACGACATTTACTTAAATGCCATCTTTGAAAGGCAAATTAATCAGGGAACTCTTCTTTTTCACTTGTAGCATTCTATGCTAGGGTTTCTTTTTTTTTAAAAAAAAAAAAAAAAAAAAAAAAAATTTCTTTTAAATTAATCTTTTATGTATTTAAGTGACTTTTAGGGAAAAGAAATCCAAATGTTGCGTAAATTCCTTTCTTATATAAGATTTAATTTAAAAAATATTGTTTGTTTAAGTTATTTATTATGTATTATTTATATTGTTGATATATTAATTACATTAAATTCATTCATATTTTTAATTCTATAGCTGTTGATTTTGTATTTTTACATACGAAGAAAAGAATCACAAAAACTTATAGAGTGAGTAATTTAGAATTATAATATTAATTTTCTTTCAAAATGTTAATAATATTTATATTATATTTTTATTTCTATTTAATAAAATTAAGATTTAAAATAATCTCAAAATAACTATTAATTTGTGTAGTTTATTTTTTCAAACCAATGGTACAAGTAAAAAAAAAAAAAAAATCACTACACATTGTGAATGCTCTGTTTTTTATTCCAAAATTAAATTGAAAAGTCAAAAGCAATAAAATCAGAAGCTGAAGCTATCATAAGGATAATAAGCTGATTTTTCCTAAAGTTTTGTTTGGATAAATTTCAGTGATGATTAATTAATATATAGTAATGACAGTAATTGAATAATAATAACATAGGATTGTAATGACAAATTTTTTTTACGTTTGTATGATGGTGTGTTAATGTATGTTAATGAAATTTTTCTTTGGATGATAGGGTAGTATGATTGTATTTTCAGCCAAATTACTAGTTTACAACTATATATTATATATAATAGTAAATAATATAAAAGAAGTATATAAGGAAAAAAAAATAATTTTTAATATAATTATATTTATATTTAAATAAATAATTATTTTACATAATTAAATTAAAATTTTATATTTAATAAAATAAATAATTATTATTTATATTATCACATTAATTTAATTTTAATAAAAATAAAATTATTTATATATTAGAGATAAATAATTATAATTATATATTAATATATTAAATTTAAAATTACTTCAACAAATAAAAAATTAAAATATATTTAAAATAATCATATACCAAGAATTAAATTAATAATTAATATTATGTAAAATATTAATTATCAATAAAATTCTATATGTGCAATTACATTTCTTTTTTATTAGTTTCAAACTTCTAAATTTATTTTTTAACAAAAATATATAGTACATATATACATATGTAAATATTTCGTATTCATATTCAATAATAGAAAAATATTTATATTCTTTTACTAAATTACTTAAAAATTAAATAAATACTATAATAAACCAAAACTACTTTAAAAATGTAAAATACTGTCCACAAACAAGTAAAGAAATATAGAAGAAATTAGTTCATATAACATAAATTAATCAATTCAAAACATAAATTAGTCCATATAACATAAATTAATCATCCAAAACATAAATTAGTCCATCAAAATAATAAGATTCATCCATTAAACATCCAACATCAATTTGATAAAGGTTCCTAAAACCATAATATAGTCTTGCATTTCAGCGACAACAACCTCCATTTTCAATTATCTGAAAATTCGAAAAAAATCAAAATCAACAAAATAACAAATAAAAAATATTTGAACTTGAGATGTGATATTAGTCATTACCTGATAAATTAAGCAAATTGGTCATGAAAAAACTACGTCGATAAGGAGGACAAGTCATTAAAGCTTTAGTCATGTTTGGTTTATCCATAAGCAACATAAAAATTTTTATTTCTAGAAGGGGATCTAATCACATACGAGAAATATCTTAATATAACTCTTATGCTGAAACATGCGCTTTTGCAATTATTAATATTTCTTTCATTGAATTTAAAATAATTCGAACTTCAACCATATATTCCTCTTCATAGATCGTTGTCAAATTTCTTGCTTTCTTTCGGATTAAAGACTCTTGCACCTCATGTTCGGACTCTGAAATAGGAGTTTCGGGTGTTGGAATCTCATATGAACTATTCAAACCATGAAAATTAAAATTACCACTTAAATCTTGGGTAATTAGTGTCTCACTTGTAGCATCTAGACCATGTTCATCACCACTCCTCTTCCTTTGTGTTCGAGGGTTTATGGATGTTTCACTTGTAGACCCATTAGCTAGCTCCTTTCCATACATTTCTAACATTTTCTCGTAATTTCGCACGTGTTTATTTTTCAATTCTGCTGTTTCAAGTTGAGCCTAACATAAATAACTATATTAATATTTAAACAATATAAAAAATGGCAAACAAGATATGATAAAGTAAGAGATTTATCTTTATTAGTTACTCATAAACTTCCTCTTCTACTTCGAATTGTTCAGTTGTTGGATTCTAGGCAAAACCACTCATTCCATGTTTGAAAACATCATAATATTTTGAGAATTGCATTTTTAAATTTTTTATGCGATTATGTATACGCTCTTTATCAATGTCCAGATCTGAAATGCATTCCTCACTTTTTCACGTATACAATCAATAGCGTGTGATGTGAATGTCTCACCCGATCTACGACCACAAAATGTTGATTGTAAAATGAGTTTACTAGGACGTCATCCATATGATCTGACTAGTGGATCATTTTACTTCCTATGTCTGCATTCCTGTTCGCCTTAGCCATTATCTAAAACACATATAAAAACATCAAATATAATCATATACAAAAAAAATATAATATGATTATAATATAATAATTTTCAAATTGTAGTATTCAATTAAAATATTTAAGTTATACAGACATCATAAGTCATACAAATGTCATACACCATATAAACATCGTAAACTATACAAATATCATAAATTACACAAAATATAATCAGCCCACATATCAGTTGCTATTGCATCCCTAATTGTTTCGCCTTTTCTAATTTCTTCAGTACTGTAAATACTTCTTTCGTCTAGATAAATATTTCGGAGTCCTTCATCAACCTCTTGAAGAATTTTATCAGTTTGATCCTCTCCCCGTAAATAATTACGCAAAATGCAACAAGTAAATATAATGGTATTAACAGTCTTAATCCAATAATGAGGTTCAGTTGAGATTTGGATAATTGGAAAACATTTCTTTAGAACTCCAAATGCACGTTCAATCGCATTACGCAATGAAATATGTCATAGATTAAATAGCTCATGAACATTGCGTGATGGATTCCTAGAGTATTCACTTAAATGGTAGCGTTCACCTCTATATGGTGTACTTAGTCCACTCCGCAACATGAACCCAACATCGACAATGTAAAACTTACCTATAAGCAATAAACAAATTAAGTTATAACATTTTTTAAAAAAAAATATACATTACATATCGAAATTAAATATATTTTAATTACCTTCAGGAATTACTAGAGGATCATCAACTCTGTTTAATGCATATTTTATTATTCTTGAATCTGAAGCTGTTCATTCCCACCCAGCTAAGATGTATGAAAATTTCGAATCAAATGTACAAGCTGCTAACAGGTTTTGAGTGGGGAAATATTTTCTCCTTCAAAACTGTGAAACATCTTTTTTAGACACTTTAACACGTATATGTGTTCCGTCAATCGCACCAATACAATCTTGAAATTAATTATTAACTAATTAATCAAACATGCACTTGTGTTAAAATAATTAATTAAACGTATATAGCTTATAGATATACCTTAAAAAATAGAAAAAATCTGGGATTGTCGGTTATTTTCGGAAGCACTTGTGATCCATTTGGTTGATTAATAAATTTATCGGTCATATGTACTATACATTCGAAAATGACGACTTGTCGTCTTTCCATATCGTTGAAAAATTCAAGATATGACTCGATTTCTCTCATTGTATCATAATAAGTAAAGTGTATGAAATACTTGTTCTTCTACAGTTGCACGAATGGTATGCCTAAGTCCACAATCTATAAATAGTAAACGACATAAATTCATAAAAGACGAAGTTCTTATCTTAATTATATGACGACAAAAATCACTTGATAACAAATTTTTTATAAGCTTATCTCGAGTTTTCTCTCCCTCTAGTCTTAGTTCATGAGTAAACCTATAATTTATCTCGCATTTTTTATGAACTACTAGCCCATGAAGTATGATAAACTGACATAGTAAAATAATTACACGTATCAAAATATCTATATTTTTTATCTAATGTGTAAACAGAAACGATACCAAATAGCTGAAACAAAAAAAAAACAATGAGTTTAATTATTCTAAATCAAAGCAAATCATAGTATACATTTTACTCAACACACACTTTCGCCTATTTGGGGAATAAATTTCTGGTAATATTTATTTAACCTCATCCTATGTTAACAGTTCCCTAATAGTATTTAGCATTTATTCTTTTCTCTAGCCACAGATGTCACTTTCTATGAAAATTTCTATGATGTCTTGGAGGCATTTTGCCTTGGAGGGTGTACAGGAGAATAGATTAAAAATATATATTATATTTCATCTTTAAAGGTTGTGATCTACTTTTAGTTAAGCCAAAGATGAGAGCAGTATGAATGTAATTTGACTCCAAGAAACGAAGGTAATTTGCCTCTAACGAATCATAGTATTTCTTTTTTTTTTTGTATAAAAAGCATTAGCAAATATATCTAACCATTTCATCCAGATTCTACAAATTCTTTAACAAATTTTATAAATTCACATCCAAGTAATTCTACAAAACAACAAGTGATGATTATAAAAATCCCATAAAAACAACATCAAATCTCAATCATCCAAACCCAATGAGGTCAGCATCATTCTATCTCGAGTTAAAACAGATTCCTACATTAAATCAACAAACATGGTATGCAAATAGAGTTTGCAATTAACTAACATAACTATCTAGAAGTCCTGAAATATCAATTCAATTTTTTTTTTATAAAATAAAAAATCAGTGCTTGATACAAAATTTTGATGAAATGCTATACCCTACTGACAAACTAAACCTCAACAAAAAGAAAATTTATATAAGCTACTTAGGAACCTACCTTTTTTGGCACAAGTTTTGAAAATTAAGGTTATTTGTAAACAATTGCAAACTTCTCAGATTAAAAATAATAAGAGGCACTATGATATTTGCCACCCATCTGATCCCTCAATATTTTAAGAGGACAGTAATCTTGTCTCAAATTTAATTGCTTTTCATGGATATAGAACTAGAAATTCAGTTTTTCTATTCTCAACAAAGAGTTTATGAAAGTTTAATGCTGATCCCACCAGCAGATAAAATAAAAATATTCGCAAAAAAATCATATAAGTAGGTGTTGGGTCTTCCTAAGGTGTATGTATAGCATGAAAAAGCTTAAGCAAAGATTGAAACAAATCAAGCATTTTTGTAAAATATATTCAGAAATTTTGTACTTCATCTAGCGTGGATGATCGTTCTATTAAAATATATATATAAAAAATGATTTCACCAGGAATTCCAAATGAAATTAACCACTACATTCTAAATGTCATCAAATTTGATGGGTCTAAAATGTATTATTCTAATTAGGTTGTGAAACTTTGAAACGAAGCTCAGTTTTCCTCTTTTATGAAACTAAAAAGTGTACAATATGAATCCATTCAAAGAGAAAGATAAAGTAAAGAAAAATGAAGAAAAACAAAACTCAGATTTCCAATCAAGTCGAGTTTTCGTCTTTAAACAAAGATTTTTCAGATTAAAATCTTTAGGAAAAGCTCCAGTAGAAAAAGCATTTTTAATCATAAAGGTAATTGGCCAAAACTTTTGAAAAGATACAGCTTCCAGGCCATCAGGGCCTTGGGCTTTAAAACGGTGCATGCTGAACAAAATGAATTTCCTCGTTACAAGAATTTTGATTCAAAGTCAGAGCTACTGAAGGAGCAATAGTAGGAGTGAAAACTGGGATAGGGTCCAGCTTGCTCATCCTCATAAGAATATAGCTTAAAAAAGTAAAACATCATGGAACGTAATTAGAGAGGAAGATAGTCAGAGGGATAACGAAGAAAAAACAAACTTCAAATTCTAATTAATTAACCTTTATTAACAAACAGCCATGTGTTTTCTTACCTTTATTAACCTAGATGATATCATTAAGATGTCTAAGAATACCTCAACTTTTAAGGAAAGAAGCAGCAAAGACCTCCGGTAAGAAAGATGTCCTCACAAAAGAACACTTATATGCTATCTGGTGTTATTCGCAGCCACATGATTCAGAGTTTTGGTTAAATATTATTTTGTATTTGTTATTTTAACATAATAAAAATCAGAAATTTAATGCTGCCAAGGAGAATGCGTTGAAGGTGAGACGATATATGGACTCCAGGTCTGTTGTTAGACAGGTTGGTGCTTTTTCTTCTCTGTTATCTTGCGTATGTTCTGTTTTTTTTTTTTTTTCAATCTCTAATAATGGTATTATTTTGTTGATCTGTTATTAATGATTAGCGGGCTCTTGCAAATAGAAGATCAAATTTTCAAGGAAACCATTTTCCTTTCACAAAGGAGGTTGCTCGGAAGGCTGCTGTTGCTCCTTTTTGTGTTAGAGCTTTCAAACCTGACTTTTGTTGAAGGGGCCCCCGGCACCACTCCCCTTCCCCTTATCACGGAAGCAAGCAAAGATTACTCACCATGACAAGGGCGAGCGCTCTCACTGAGAAAGGAGTAACATAACACATATATGGTAAAGGCTGTACGGCTTTGATAAGAAAGAGTTTGGGAATGTCCTGCTTAGTTAACAAACATCGAGTTTGGAGTCGGGGCAGCATGGATACGAGACTATTGAAGTGAAGTTTAGAATCATTGTAGTTTTCTATCTTCAGATTACCAAATGTTCAAATTAGTGAGATTTTGAGATTTGGAAATGAAGATACCCATGAGAGTGGAGTGAGGGTGAGTAAGAGGAGAGCAGTTCCCGTCTTCACGCCACCTCCCGTTCACTCCTCTCCCTCACACAATCGACTGCCTACACGTACAGCCCTCTCTACCATTCATCTCACTCTTACTCACAGATATAGGCTATTATAAAAAGAAATACATGCAAATCAAAGAAAAAACGAAAGAAACACAAGCAAATCAAAGAAAAAATGAAAAAAATTGATGTCGAAAAAATACAAAAATACTTATCGATTGAGAAGGTGAAGAACGCAAATAAGAAGTCGAATCAATGAACCAACATTTGGAAGCAATCAAAAAAGAAGAACAAAAAAAAAAAAAAATCGGTCGGAGAAGAAGAAGACTTGTCCTACATGCGTGTGGCTTGAGTGAGGAAGAAGAAAAATTAGGGTTTTTAGTTGTTAGGATGAATATGGAATTAATTAAATTAGATGAAGGTATAATGAAAAACAAGTAGTATGCTGTTCAGATACCACCACTTCAATGGTTAAAAAATTTATTTTAAAATTTTTCATTTAAATATTATTTGTTACAATTGAAAGTTGAAATAAACATAATTTTTTCACGCTCGTAAAATATAATACATTAAATTCGTATCACTCATCATGATCCAAATAGAGGGTAAGAGTTAACATGGACCAAAATATTTGTTTTTTGGTCAATTGAGTTCATTGTCCATTAAAAAAGTACATGAATTAGATTCATAGTATTGTAAAATAGTTTATTTTATATTCTGTGTGAGCGATGCAATTTTGAGAAATTTTTTTTTTAATATAAAGAGATTGAGAAAGATGCACTTTTAATATATCATTTTTGTTACCCATGGTAAATATTGGAGAAGATAATTGGTAAAAACATTTAAATAATAAGCCTATCCCAAAATGAGTTTTTCCCTATTCCAAAACGGACTATAATTTATCTTAAACAATAAATCATACTAATTATTCTCTAGTTTATTCTAAAAGAATTCCATCATACATATACATTCTCTCTCTCTGTATTTTTTTTTTTAATTTTCAACTCAACAATCCATTAAAATAATTAATAGAGAATGATATAAGATTTAATGTTGATAAAATATTTTTACTTAAAAAATTGCAATTTATTCAATTGTTGCATGGCTTTTTTTTTTTTTTTTTTTTTTTTTTCTGGAATTCAACTCTATAGTTTCACTATTATTTTTATTTTTTTATTTATGAAGAATGTGACTTTTTATACTCAATTTTAAGTTTTTTTTTAAAATATTTATATAAGAATTAATCTCAAAATAAATAAATTAATAGTATGTTTAGATATTAAAATAATAAAAAGGTATAAAAGAATTAGTAAAATAAATGACTAAATTATTACATATTTTCTCAATTTAAAAATGATATCAAAAGCATAATTAAATAAACTAATTACATAAAATATAAAAATTTAAGAAACTATAAATGAGATAATTATGTTTTATCTTCTTAAATTTATTTTTTTGAAAATTCATAAATACCATTTTTACTTCATCAAATGCAAAAATAAAAAATCATATATAAATAATAAAGAAATAATTCTGCATACTCAATAAGCAAAGTGTGTGTGTGTGTGTGTGTGTGTGTGTGTGTGTGTGTGTGTGTGTGTGTGTGTGTGTGTGTGTGTGTGTGTGTGTGTATATGTATATATATGCATGTATTGCGTGGTAGAAAATTTTTAAACCGCTTCAAAGCTCTTCTTCGCCGGTGGAAGAGTCAGGTTGGTGTTAAAACCATAAAAAAGAATAAAGAAAGAAAGGGGGAGACTCGAAGCCCCTAAAAATCTCACCACTCAAAGCCCAACTGTTTTCTTTTTCCAATCCCTCCCTTTCTATCCCTTTCTCTTCTTCCTCAAACCCAATTCGATTCAACAAACCAGAATTACTTACAACTCTTCATCATCACTCGCCATTCTTTTGCATCTTCCGACAATTTGAACGACGCCAAATGATTGAGGTTTATCTCCTTTATTTACCTTCTCTTTTTCTTTCTTTTTTTTCTTTTTTATGTTTAAACTTTTTCTTGTTTTGATTTCTTAGGGTTTGCTGCGTCCCCTGTGATTATGATTAGTGTATAATTTTTTTTTTGCTGTTCATAATTTGAGTTAGGAAAGAGAAATAATATGGTCTCCATGCGTCTCTGTTATTTCAGTTCGGTTAAATTGATTGAGGAAGTAAATGAGGATGGGGTTGGCTTTATTTTTAGCCTAGTTCTCGGTTTGGTCTCCGAGAAGAGACGTGGAGAGCAGGAGGCTGCAAATGAATGTTAGATTTTGTACTGCTTAGAAAGTCAAAAAAATTTCTAGCGTTTAAGTTTGTTTGGGTAATTAAAGTTTATGTTGTGCCTTCTTATGTTAGGTGTAGTTAGGTTAATCTTCTTGTTTTCCTAGGAAGAGAGTGAACGTTCATTTCTTTTCCTTTTCATTTTTTCTTTGCTAGTATGGTTTGCCTTCACTAGGAACATAGCAAGATCGGGGCCGTTCTTTTCCTGACGCTATTGCTCAAACCCTTGTTGGGTTTTAGTTGATATACATAATTAATTAGTTTGTATGTTGTTAGCTTGAGCATTATTGTGATAATACAAGTTCTCTTCTTGTTTTCATGTAATTTATGTTGAAGTGTGAGTTTTCTGATATTTTTCATAAGCTAAAACAGAAATATTTCTTTATTGCTTTTTATTTTGGTTAAAATTAGGCCGTTTCAAGTAGATGATTGGGTGCTTAGCCGAGGAAAATGGTGTTGGTAACCCATCAGTTGCAGGTAATTCAAGGAAACTTTGACTTCTAGTAATCTACCGTGCATCTGGAATTATGTTGTGGGAAAAATCGTGCCTGTAAAACTTGCTGTTTATGCATTTATCCCGGATTGACACGTATGAACTTCAAGAGGAAGCTTTCACATGATAAGAATAATTCGGAAATGGCTTTCTATAAAAAAAGAAAAATCTGGAAATAGGCTCATACAATTGAATTGAGCATTATACTATTACGTTAAGAGTCCTTGCTTGGGATAAAAGTAGTCCAGGCAGGTTGCCTTTGACAGCAACACTAATTTTACCCAGAAACATGCTCAGTGGTGATGTTGATTTTTACCCATAATTTAAGTCTGATTTTATTTGCTTGTACTCAATATCATTTCTTTATTGCTAGCAGAATTGGAATGCAGAAGGTTAAACTTTACTCAGTGAACATGTTCCAGTATATCTAATGTCGTCACTGTCCATTTTGTTTGTTCAGCCACACTTTTTCATCATAGAATATAAGGAAATCAAATAAATTGAAGATCGTTAATACATTCCAAACCATGCCCCTCTAATTAAGAATTTTGCTCTTCTCTCAAACGAAAAAAGAGGACCAAGTATGGTTCTTGTTCTTTACCCATGCTGGTGTTTCTGCTCTTTATACCAAGCCCTTGGTTTAGTTTTTGGGCCTGACATTTAAATTTGTGTCTATGGATTAACTCTCATAATGATTTATGTGGCGATAGATTAATTATGAAATGTTTGAGGTCCTGCTTGTTTCAATGAGTTTGTGTTTTCTACTGAAAATCTTTTGCAAACTGCACTCACAATCACTTAACACCAAAACTGTTATTTTTGAAGCTCAAGACTTTCCAAAAAGAGTTCCAAAAGGATACTCCTTATCTTTTTTTCCTTAAAAAGATATTATTTAAAGAAAGCTCACCTAAGGCAATAAAAAAGATAAAGGGGGGCAGAATTGAGGCAAAAAGTTTAACACCTTTACTTCAGATCTAGTGTTTCTTTTGTATATTAAATGATTATGGATAATGCTTTTGGCATTCAGGGTACTCATGTAGCATTTCCTTCTAAATCTTCATCATGGAGCAAGGGGTTGACGTTAAAGCGATACATAACCACACTTCAATTGGTTGGGAGAAAAAACAGGTGTTTGTCATTAAAGAACAATTTCCATGTAAGGTGAGAAATGTCCTTCTGAAATGTACTTATTTCTTATTTATTTTGTTTGATGGCAGAAATGAAAAAATTGGACGTAGTAATTTCTTAAAGTGTTATTTTAAAAGTTTACTTATAGAGTCTAGTTTTACTTGTAAAATAGGAGAACTAAGGGTCCTTGGTTAGAATTTGAGCAAGCTTCAATGGATTGAGGTTGCATTCAGAGAATCTAACTAGTTTTACTTGTAAAATAGGAGAACTAAGCGTTGAGCAAGCTTCAATGGATTGAGGTTGCATTCAGAGAATCTAACTGTTATACTAGAAATGAGCTCCATTTGTTACACTTATAAATGCAGATAATATAAGAATTTCATTCCGCATTTTACATTGCTCTTTTGAGCCAATGAGGTCTCAAAGTATCAAGTCAGAGGTCGAAAGAGTTCAAAGAAAGATGTCATAATGACTATGTTTGATTATTTGAACTTTGTGAGTAAAATACTTTTTAAGAGTGTTAATAAGATGGAAATTTCCTAATTAGCATTAAAAGAACCTTTAATTAAAAAATGAACAGATAAAAGATGACCAAGACATGGGATGAAAAAAGAATTAGATTCTCACATCATTAATTGATTGATGTCTGTGAAAGGAAGTGGCTGGTAAATCTGGAACTATTTCAGTGCTTTTAATGGTAACCATGGACGAGAGGAAGATATATGGCTTTGTATCCCTCATGTCATTGATGGGTTTTATGGGCCTTTTTCCTCAGCGTATTGCTAGGATTCTATAGTCTTGAATGCTTGGGCCTGTTAATGTAATTTGTCAATTTCATCCGAAAGGATTCCCACTTGCTCATGAATTTATTTTGAATTGGGATCTTCTGCCTCAATTTTTGCTGGGGGAGGTCTTTGCTGGATCCAGAATGTGCTGTATACCATTACAAAGCAATGATACAAGGATTTGAGCATCTTCCTTCTCCTGTAATTACAATCTGGATCTTGGGATCCAATTGCGTTTCTTTAGTGATTCAGATTGCATCAACTGAATTTTTATAAGTTTTGAGAGTCTCTGGAATCTTGATAATTAGATACTTGGATTTTATCTGTTTTTGAACTCCTTATTTGGATATTATAATGAAATGGCCCTATATGATTTTGTGCTTTTATTTGTTTTCACATATATTTGTGTATATAACTGACTTAGTTAACACTCATTTGAAGTAACATATTAATTGGTAATAAGGTGTCTAATGGCAGTTCCAGCCATAACTCTGTCCTGAAATATCAGATTGTACTTCATTCTAACCTGCATGTGCAGATTGAACCTTATGTGGGCTTCTGGTATCTCGGGTACTTGCAAAATGTTGACCACTAGTTAAACTCTCTCCCTTTCTCTCTCTCTCTTTCTCCCCCACAACCCCCCAACCCCCCCTCCCCCACTCAATCTCTAGCAGCACAAGTAATCTGATAAGATATTTCACAATAAGCGATAGATGGAACTGCTCTTAGACGATATATGAGCTGGTTAATGGATGACTTTATTTGTAGTTCCATTTATAGGGCATTTTCTTAATGCTGATAAGGTTTAGATTGCATTGTTTTCTTACTCTTTGTATATGTGCTGAACCCATTATATGGGGTTCTGATATCTAGTATGCTAACAAAATGCTGATAAGGTTTAATTTTCTCCCTCTCTCCCTTCTCCCTTTATCTGGGTTTTTGTGAAGGAGTTTCTCTGCTGATATGCGCGACAGTAAAGTCATTATTACTGTCTGCTATATATAGTTATTATATGCCTGTTTACCAGGATTGTCATATGCTGCAAATGCTCCCTATTTTCATTTTTATGGTGATGAGAAGATGCCTTTTGAAATCTTTCCAGTATAATTCTTCATTGTTTGCTTCTATAGTGGTAGGCTATTTATGTCTCCATTTTCATTTTCTTGAAGCTGTTTCTTTGTGTGTTATGTGCAATCAACATGTAATTCATATAACTTGTTTCTGCAGTGTAGGGGCTCCTCGTGTTGTTGGACTGAAGGTAAAATGTTTCAAAATTTCAGCATTTAAAAGTAGTGCCCAACATGATGACTCTGGAAGTCGAGGTCGTGGATCAAAGGTTGCAAAGAATTCTGTTGAACTGTCTTATCTTCCAAAAGATGGTGAAGAGACTACGGCAGAGTCTCCTAAGGCACACAATGTTCCACTTTCTTATGCCACTGAAACAGATGAAACTGTTGCAGCATCCCCTGCTATTCACAAGTTATTCAAGAAATGGTTAACAATGTTACGCACTCAATCACCAAATGAAGTGGTGGATGAGGTTTTGGGGGAAGGAAGACCTCCTGTGAAGATGTCAGAGGCACAAACCGAGACTCAGATCACTGGAAGAGGTGAGATCCTAAAGGCAGTATGGTGCCACTTCTGGTGTCTGGACGCAACAATTAAGATTCCCTTGTTGATATTGTAAGTATTGCAGTTTATATATTTCTCTCCAGTACCACTGTAGTGATTTGCATTATTTCCACTTATATGCTCATCAACGTTATTACAATGGTGTGACTATCTGTGTTACAGTTTTTCCATACGACGGAAGACCTGACAATTGTGTCATTAGATATTAATTGCTTTTAATCACTTTGGTGTTTGCGTGCAGTATCCCTTTGTATTTGGTTGTAAATGTGATCTACGGGGCAGAAGTTTCAAAAGAATTGGCACCTTTATGGGTGTTTGGGCCCTTGATTGTGGTTCTATACATCAAAATGCTCCAAGGATTGTGTAAGCTCTATGCGTACTGCTTTAAGCAAACAGTTAAAATTGTTAAAAGCTTACCCACATACTATTTGATTGCGTACAATTACGTCGCTCACGGGAAACTGAAAGAAGATGTGCGAGCTCGTATCTATCAGCCGGTAGTGGACATGAAGAATTTGGATTACAAAGAGGTGTCAAGAATAAAATTGAAAGAACTCCAAGAATGGATGCTGGAGAAGTATCTAGATTTTGTGGAATCAATATGGCCGTACTATTGCCGGACCATCAGATTTCTTAAGAGGGCTAATCTGATATAGATTTGGCAACTGTAGTTTGGGTTAAGAAAAAAAGGTGTTTTAGGTTGTTGAGAGAGAAATTTTGAAACCAGATCCCATTTTAGACTGGGATCTTGGATCTTTGACTTGAGCGCTCAAGTGGTCTGTGATTCTTTGTAATTTTGAAGGGCAATGTTTTTATATTCATTTAGGCATCTAATATTTATTCCTTAGTAATATTTTATTGCTCCTGCGAGATTCTTTAATGGATGGATCCTTTTTTATTTTGATAACTCATGGCCATCAATATTTCTTATATTTCAATTTTTGTGGAGTATATGCTATTTGGTTATCTTCTGCATATTGTGTATTTAGTTGGCTATCTCCCTTGAAGTTGTAATGGGTATCAAGGAGGATCATTTTTATTTCCATTCTGACTTGTATTCTCTTTTCTGTATAAATTTAAAATTTACCTTAAATTTACATTTAGGGAGGGGAGGGTATAATAAATTTTGTTAGTAGAGAAAAAAAGTTCTGATGAAATTCAATTCAATTCACAGTAATTCATGAGAATATTCAATTTTCTTTAATAAAACTAATTGTGATTTGGTATTTAATTTTTGTATTTATTTACTTATTACCATGAAAGAGGATAAATTTCTCACAAAATAATAGACATTGAACTACAGATTTCATTTATTTTCAATATAGACTAACAATTTGATTTGAGTAAACAGACTTTATTTATGTAATTTATTTGAAATTAATGTTAATATTTATAAAATGATAAAGAAGTAAAAGTGGAACAGTGTATTTTAAAATTTTATATATTTTTAATTAAAACAAACATGAATAAAATCTGATTTTATTCATCATTTTTTGGAATTGCCAAAAAAAAGCAAAGGGAAGAACCAGAGGCTCGTTTAAGACGTGGAATTGTCCAAAACTTGGGCTGTTCTCATAATCTATAAAAACCAGAGAGCCGCTTTCTTCTTCCTCTTCCAACTGCATCAAATTACTACTTCACTCTCATCCAATTCCTCTTTCCCCTCAGTTCCCAAATGTCTTTTTATTTAATTTCCCTTCAATTCAAATATATTGAGTTAAAATCGACCACCATGTATTAATTTGGTCACTGTTAGACTGGAGCTTCCTTAAATTCTCTCTTTCCCCTTCATATATATATATATATATATATGGCTATTAAGCCTGGTTCTTCTTCGTTTTCTTGTTTGGTCGTCTCTTTTTATTCTCCATATCAGTCCAGGAACTTCTCCCAGGTACTGCTTTCGTCCCTCCCTCTTTTTGTCTATCCATGGATGTATAATTTTTCCTTGTCTTTTTTTTTTTTTAATTTTTTTAACTAAGGAGTAGTTCTGGGTTGTGTTCTAAATTCTTGTTCTTTTATTTCTATTATTTCCCATAAATAACAGGCTAAGTTTTGATAGGTAATCTTTTTTAACTAATTCGTATAATGTGGGAGCTGTTTTGTTAACTGAAATTATTAAATGCAGCTTTTCCATGGTTAAAAATGAAACCTTTCTACTTTGTTTAAGTTTGTATGCACTTCCTTCAACCGGAAACCATGGTTCTGTTTAGTTATTGTTAATCCTATTTTAGCTCTAAAAAGGCTTATATTGGTATTTTGAGGACGCTATCAGACTCTGAGACTTTTGCCTTTTCTTTGTCTCAGTAATTTTCGTTCAAATGGTGGTACACTAATCAGTGTTTGCTTAATGGGTTTGATATACCTGTGTTAAGCCCTTCACAAGGTTTATATAATTTGGCATGTCTATCTCGTCTCTTCATGAGGGTTGGTTAGAGGAAAGATGGTAGAATGTTGTGTAACTGGTTTTTGGCATGGGTGTTGTGATTGGCGAGAAAAATGCTAGGATTTTGAAGGATCGATATTCTCCTTTTCTGCTTCTTTGGGAGGAGATGAATGCTTTTTTTTAAATTGTCTTCCGGTGAAGACCCATGGGCTTTTTATGAATTTGTCTTTGTCAATTCTATATAGAAATTGGCTGGCTGTTCTTTCTTGAATTTTATGTGTTTTCCCGGCCTCTTATTTTTTGTTTATTTTGTCTTGTTTTTCTGGGCAACTAGTCCCTCCATGATGCATTCTTTTCCCCTCTCTCTATCTAAATAATACCTCTTTTTCCAAAGAAAATAATAAGTTGGCTTCAGAACTTTGAAAGAGAAACTGTTTTGCTAGGTGGGAATTTGAAAAAGCCCCAGTAGCCTAAAAAGTACAATTCAGAGAGATTGGTGGATGATTAATCTTCCAGTCAAAGCTAACTAAGAAAGGGAGTGATTGGCTTTTTGTATCAGCTCTTTTTGGGATTAAATTGTATGACAAACAATTATATGCTGCTGACTGAACATAGAAAAGACAAATATTTTAGGTGAATTCCTAAACAAAACTTTAGGTGAATGCCTGTTGCATTTTTCCAGGATATCCCTCTTATTCATTATTCAATTTCTTTCATATATGAAAGATGAGAAAGTGAATGATCTTATGAACTTTCATGCATTTGTAAATTATATGTTCTTTTGTAAGGATGGAAAGTTGACTAATCTGTATCCCATGAAAGAGTTTAAATTGTGGCTGTTTTCTAAATGAGGTTAGTCATTTGAGATTTAAGCAAGAAGAGTTGGTGAGAAAATAGACCTGATTAAGCAAGCTACCAAGTACCTAGATAAACTCATTTTTGATAAGGAACTCGTTCTTGATTGAATCCTATAATTTGGCATATGGAAGCTGGCTACTTTGCAGAGTTGTTTTGGAGCTCAGTTCAAAGAATACGAGGGTTGATGGGTTAATTACACTGGTCAAGTCTTATGAGTCATTTGGGTTTGGAGGGGAAGAATATTGATGTTAAAATGTTGTGGTCTGGTTATCTCAAAAAAAATGTTGTGATTTGGAGCTGCTTATAAATTGAGTTTTCTGGGTTTTCTTTGGGCATATCTAGATTGCTGATTGGTTAATATTGGTCGGAACTGGTGGTCTGCCTGCTTATGGAAACTATGGTTTCTATGGGAACCCCGATTTGTGATTTTTCTCAAGTTGAATGATAACATCTTCTTGCAAAACATTTGAGTCCAATGACAATTGGCAGTTTTGTTAAATTACCGTACAGGACTCTCTTATTTGATATGGTCCTAAATCTCAGGAACATAGTTGTTTATGAGGTCTCATGTTTTGTCTGCTCTTGATTTTGAAAATCATTGAAATTAATCTGTTCCTTATCATATTTTTTAAGGAAAAGACATTTTTTTTGTCACAGAGGGACTTGAACTGCTCTGTTTATGAGTTGCCAACATTATTCTATTTCTTAGATATTCACACAACTCCAAGAGACTGATGTGTTGTGGATACATTAATGCCTGTCCATATGTTCGTCCTGCCTGAAGATGCAGTAGCACACAGTCTTTCTCTTGGTCTTTCTTTTAAAAATCCTTTGATTGCTTCTTCCTAGTTTTTTTCTCTCTTTGTTTGTTGGGAGATAACTTTCACCTCCACACTTTTAGCTTCTGCAGCACATCTTTTCTCCCTCAGCACGTGTCCATATTCCTCTCCTTCTTATCACTATTTTTGTATATATATGTGTATATAACGCCCCCAATAAGATACACAAAAAACAACAGCTTAGTTTCTCAAACACAACACTTGTATAATTTCTTGCAAAGATGCCTTGAGAATCTGTTGAGTTAGAAACATGATGCTCGTTTTTAAAATTCTCCTTCAAATCTGAAAAGGAAAATATGTATTCAGAATCGAAGGCAGGTCTTCTCCATTTTATATCTTTTCCATTTGTTGTTGACTCAATTAAGGAAGGTAAATGACATTTTATTGCTTTGAATGAGATGTTGCCCATTTGCACATTTTGTAAAAAACGAGGTTTCCCTTTGTTCTGATTTCTTAACATCTACTTGTCTTCTCACTAGTAGGATAACATTGTGTGGAAATATCTAGCAGCAGTTTTTGTTTATTGTCATGCACAGTGGTATGGTGTGAGTTCTTTTTGTTGTGATTTTACTCAGTGGATTATCTACTCTACAATTTAGAATTTGTTTCTGTTAGAGTAAGTTGTTGATTGAGCCATTTTATATTAGTTTAAGATTTTTTGATAATCGATTCAGTCTATTAGTTGACATAATATCAGAACTAAAGATATGATGTTCGAATCCTGGTTGCCCAATCTCGATTGAAAATTGATTTCGCACAAGGTTTGCTGGGCCTGTGCTTTATGTGAGCTTTTAACCTGATGGGCTTATACGTGAGGGAG
Source organism: Carica papaya (assembly GCF_054855325.1). NCBI lineage: Eukaryota > Viridiplantae > Streptophyta > Magnoliopsida > Brassicales > Caricaceae > Carica > Carica papaya. The sequence continues at coordinate 20,998,854 of NC_142317.1, forward strand.
CTTGTTAGAGTACATAATCCATTGAGTCATTTCTTATTAGGTTAAGCTTTTGGGATAATGGGTTCTTTCCATTATTTAACAGTTTCCGATGTATAGTAAACCAACAAGTGTAGTGAAGTAATACTAGGTCTATCATCTATGTAGTATTTATTCTGTTGAATGTTTTGCTTTTCATCTTATGTTTGTCTAATTTGCTACAGTTAGACTTACGTTTTGTATTACATTAATCATTCTTTGATATCCAGCTGAGCTTATCAACGAGACAATATAACCACCAGAAATATGAAGCTTTGCAGCTTGTAAATGCTAAAGGTAGCTTTGATAACTTGCAATGCTTCAACAGTTTTTTTGAATTCCTGCAAGTGATAGTGATGTTTGGCCTCCTCTGTAGTTACCCATGGCTACAGGTCTTGATTCCCCTGTTTAGACTGCAACATTTTACTTCTCTGCACATGTCTTCTTATTTTTTCTTTCTGGTGTTATGAGTAGTCAAATTATGCCACTTCATACATGGATCTCTCAAGTTAAGAGCAAGGTTTCCAGAGAGGAAAAATGTGCTACTTGCTGCTTGTGAAGATCAGTATTGTGATGAACTTAATCCTGATGATCAGTATTCTGATGAACTTAATCCTGATGCTTTAGAGCAAGTAAATTTCCAATCCAATGCCGAAATTGTTTCTACGGATGACAGTTCATCTATTCCTCTTGAGGGAACTGATGGAAAACCTGGTTTAGTGTCATTCTACAACCGGCCATATAAAAGACAGGACGATGTCAGTTCTAATGTGCAACGGACTCAAGGCAGCCCACTGTGGTTTCTCGGTCCTGCTGTCTTGGTAGCCTCTTTCATTTTCCCTTCCCTTTATTTGCGCAGGATATTGTCCACTGTGTTTGAGGACTCTTTGCTGACAGGTAATTGCATTTCCTTATGTTGGCTTGAGTTTTGTAAGCCTAAAATTTATCATGGTGAAGAATGATTTATTGGGGATTAATGTTACTTTCTTCCCCTAATAGATGCTTTCTTTCTTTTTCCTTGAGGTTATTTATATGCATATTCCAAGGGCTGTTTTGTTTGTGCTGCCGTCTAGAAATTTCAATGAGTATAAGCAGGATCTGTTATTGAGTTGGATGGAGAAAAGAAGAGAGTTGGGTCCCTGAAATTATTTAGTGGATAAAATAAAAAGGAGACACCAAAAAATGAAGGAAAGAAAAAAGTTTTATACTATTCAAGTTGCCATTGGCGGGAGAAAATTCAGTCCTATATATGAATGTGTTTCTTGTTCTTCAGAAAATTTAGGTAATACATTCCACATTCACTTTATGAATTCCTTTGTGATTGAATAGCATTTTAAGGATCAAGAACTTGATGGAATACCTAAGAATGTTTGAATAGTATTATGAATATGAAAGAAGATGCAGCAGAGATGGACGATTGAGAATACTGAAACTATATTTTCCTTAACAATACAGGTGCAGTATTTGGAGAGAAGTGTACAGGGAACATGTAGAAAATTATTGAAGGTTAATATGGAAGTTAATACCACATCAACCTGAAAGAACAAGAGATTTGAAAATAGATATAGCTAACTTATAATGATTTAAGGTGGACAGAAAAATGTTGTCCATGGATGTATGATCTATTTGGGATTGGATGCCAGATTGTTAGCTTCTAGAATTACTAATTTATTAGCTGAATATTTTCGCAAAATTTCCATATTCTTGGTGTATTGCTTTTTATTCTTAGGATAATATTGATTCCTTATTTGAAGAATCTTTCCTTCCCTCTATGTAGATTTCCTCATACTATTCTTCACCGAAGCCCTTTTCTACTGTGGCGTTGCGATTTTTCTTTTCCTCATAGATCATCTAAGAAGGTCTGTGCAACCTGATTCTGCTACAAATGATGACAGAACATTGCCTTCTCAATTAGGACAAAGAATCTCTTCTGTTGCTACCCTGGTGCTTAGTCTTTTAATTCCAATGGTGACAATGGGTTTTGTCTGGCCATGGACTGGCCCGGCAGCATCTGCTACACTTGCTCCTTACCTGGTTGGTATTGTTGTTCAATTTGCATTTGAGCAATATGCAAGGTATCGAAAGTCACCTTCTCGGCCTGTCATTCCAATCATCTTTCAAGTAAGACACTATCTTTTATCTTACCAGCTTTCCACTTGTCTTTCTTTTCAGTCAGACCATGGAAAAGAAAAACCTCAAATAATATTATCCTTCACAAAAAATTTTAATGTACTTTTTACCTTCTGATAAATCAGACTTTTTTCAATTGTGCGTTTATTCATGGGTCAACTGGAACTAGAATGTTCAATATTTAATGGTTTTTAATAATTCTTTTCCTGCTGGGAATTCATCTTAGTTGACTTTATATTTCACTGGGAGACTCTAAAAGGGTCTTTTCTTGGCTTGGCTTATCTTTTAACAGATTTATAGATTACATCAACTGAACAGAGCAGCACAACTGGTCACAGCTTTGTCATTCACAGTTAGAGGTGCTGAAATGACTGCTCATAACATGGCCATAAACAGCTCTTTGGGTACACTTTTGAATGTTCTGCAGGTCCTTGGAATTATCTGCATTTGGTCACTTGCAAGCTTTCTTATGAGATTCTTCCCTTCCACTACTAGGATTGCACAGTGAAGTACGAATTTCATTTCCAGATTGTGATCTAATTTACAGAGTAAAGACTGCATTTTGTCTTGGTTTTGACAACTTATAAATTTATGCGACTGACTCAACTGCATTGGTGTCAACTTGCGACCAAGTGGAGCTGGGTATTTAATTAGTCTGAAGCATATTAAAAGGCTAAGCAGGATAATTTGATCGAGGATGTTAGCGCAAAAGAGAGCAAAACCAGCCGGGATTGTCGTGCTTGCTATTTTCTGGTCTCATTTGCCAATATCAAAATTTTGAACAATTATCTGGAAGCTTGGTAGAATTTGGATTTCATTTTGCATAGATTGGCCTCATTCTCTACAGAGTGTTAATTCTTTTGTCAATTGTGCTCCCGAAGTCCACCAGGGTGATTAAGACAGTGACACTGCTGAAATTTGGCAGTTATCTTTCTTTGCCTATTAATTGATGGAATTTAATCAACTAAAATAAATCAGTTGAATTCTTACTAAATTCTTTCCTGCATAAATGTCTTTATTGGACTTTATTCCTTATGGAGTACAAGAAATGATGATGTGCCTTTAAGATGTGTTTTCTTTGTCATCTTCATCCTTATGTGACAGTAATTTACTCCGCAAAAGAAGCAAAGTTTGCAGTATTTACTCAAGGTTACTGGAGTCATGTTCAAGTCATGTACTTGCATGTTGATCACAATAATTACAGATTCAGTTATTACTTTTTACTTACTGAGACTACCAGTTCTTTTTCCTGGCTTTCTATATTTCTAACTGTATCCACCATTTATTATCATTCTTGTTCATATTATCAATCATTGATCTAAAAGCTTCTTGGTGTAGGAAAGGACCACTAGGTTATAGGTGATCTCATGTGACATGGTTTATGCCCATAATCCTGATATTTCCATTATAGTGACATAGATGGATACAGGAGTTGGCTACTAAAGCTAGAAGCCTAAAAGACTAGACCCTCTCCTTCCAAAAGCCGAAGTCATCATCTTCTCAACCAACAATGGTATCACCCCATCAACTGTCCACCTTGATGGCCAACGCTAAAATATACATACTTTTTAATGACTGAATGATAATGCCCACAGCTGCATAAGGGATCCATATTGAGAGAGAGACAGTACCTTCTTCTTTGGTGGTATTCTCTCTTGTTTCTCTTTGCTCTTGTCGGTTGTGATATTCTAACTAAACAGATGTCTTGTTATTGGTATTTTAAACTTGGGAGTAGATAGTGTTTTATTTGATATTTTATTTCTCCAAGTGGAAGATTAGAGGAATAAAGAACTTCCTGATTATGTTCATGATGGGAAAGTTTTCATGGAATGAACCATTTGACTAATGAGGTTTGTGTTGATAATCTTTTATTTTATTTATCAGTCAGCAGCATGCTTTGTTTGCCATTAAAAACCTTAACTTGCCTACCTGCGGGACTTGTTGTCCATAAGATCATAGCTAGACATGAAGAGAGAACGTCAAAAGGGTATCTCAAGAATCAACTTTGATTGCACAAAAACACATCCTAGGCATGTAGAAGTGGAAGCAGTAAAATATGTCGCTGTGTTTACACTCTGTTGGAAAGTGACTTAGATAAGAAGTTCAATATGGGCACTATAATGTCATATTGCTTCTATACGAAAGAAAAAAAAAAAGTAAATAGATACCATTGAATTTAAATGGTCCAGGTGGACAAGTACTTTGCTCTTGCTTGTATTAGGTATCTTGATGGGACAAGCCCTTCTGGATTTCCACCAATGTTGTTTGCATATCCTAAGATCCGGAGAGTTTAAGCAAAGGTGAAAAATATAAATCTAACTACTGAAACCTAAAGCCATTGCAACTCTCTCTTAGAAAATACAGTAGGTGGGATGAAATTCTTTGTCTTTATATACTTGGACTCTTGTTTTAGCAGAATCCATTTAGTTCTTTACCTTAACCACTAACTATTTATTTAGTGGAGGAATTATCCTTTCTGTATTCCTAGAGACAGACAATTCCCCTTCCAATATTTTTAATTAAATCTGCTCTGTGCAAATTGAACATGATTTGGATGTCTGGTACCCAAAACCCCAGATGGATTTTGGCCTTATTGGTTTATACTGAGATTCAATAGACTTCAATAATGAAGCTGAATTCTTTTCTAGTGTAAAATTGGTCATACAATGTTGTTTTCTCTAATTGTTATCTTGTGGTTTTTAATTTGGTATTAGGTTGTGGCAGAGAAAAAAAGAAAATTCTACCCTTTCAATCAAATAATCATCCCACTAGCAGTAATTGTTGGAATTTCGATTTCTCTCCAATCATCTTCCTCTTGAATCTGCCTCTTCAATTGATGTTGTGTCAGGAAATTTTCATGCCAACTGGACCAGGAAAGCTGCACGCTTACGTTCCTCTTTTCTTCTCTTTTTGAGCTTCCTATAAATTATTTTCATTTTCTTTTTCTCATTTCTCTTCAAGATTGACAAAATGGAATCATAAAAAGCTTGTTTATAAAACATTAAAATATTTAAATTTCTTTAGAACAATTTATCTTTGACTTATTGTTTTGAGTTACGTTGTAAATAAATTTCTTTTTCAGTTATTTTTTTGTCTAGTCAGATTGTAGAAAAAATACCAATAAAAGACTGCTGAGTACATGAACTTATATAATAGAAAGTGATATTTTCTTCTCTCTCAATTTAAATGTGAATGAGATTTTGACTTCACATCTTATACCTGAATCCTAAAGATTTCTGGTTACATAATGGTTTATAACCTATATAGTTGACAACTGCTGCAGTTAAATTGGACCTTGTCTACTAGAAAAGTCAGACTATACTTAAATCTTTTGGAACAGTTCTGATGTATTCTTTCAGAATTCTTATGCAGCTGACATACAAAACAATATTATATATGGAGCATAGGTGAGAGGAGAGCGTAGACAGGAGCCCACTTCTTGTGCTTTCTTCTAGTTTCAAGTGGTTCTTTCTTAACTTTTTTCTTCTCTTTCATTCAATATCCATCACGCTATCTTATCCCCCACATAATTTCCTTTTCATAACCTATTAAAATATGCCTTCACAGTTCATAGTAGCTTTTTACAGGGAAAAGATTTTAAAAAATACATTACCTTCTATCAGAACTGGAAAATGTTAAAAAGAGATTACTAATTACTTTTTTAAGGAAATTTGTGCTGGCAATTATTTATGGTACTGCATCTTTCTTGTCAAATTTGTATTTTGTGGTCTCAAGCTCATAATGCAATTATTTGAACTTCAAGATTCCATTGGATTAGTAGTATAAAACCTATGTGATTCTCATAAAAATTCCATTCTTCCATTTTGATTCCAACCCATGTAACCTCTTACTTATACTGTTGACCTTGAGCTTCTCTTGCTTGTTCTTGCCCGTTAGTTTAACATGGAACCAAGCTCTCCCAGAACAGAAATGGATTCTGGTATATGATACTTTTGAGTCCTAATCAATTCCGGTAATACTTTTGTGCAATGGGCTGCACTGAAATGTCCCAATCGGTGCTGTTTCTGGCCTTATTCATTACAGTTTCTGTTGCTGTTGATGTTGGCAATAATTTGACAGATGCATACTGGCTTCTAAGAATCAAATCAGAACTTGTTGATAGAGAAGGAGTTCTTGACAGCTGGTCCCCAGGAGCTCATATCTGCGGATGGTCTGGACTGATATGTTCTGATGATCAAAACCATGTTTTGGGCTTAAACCTGTCTGCCTCAGGATTATCAGGTTCCATCTCAAATGAGCTCTGGCACCTCACTTTCCTTCAGATACTTGATTTCTCTTATAATTCCCTTACTGGTTCAATTCCTGCTGAGCTGGGACAGCTGCAAAATTTAAGGATGTTGCTTCTGTATTCTAACTCTCTCTCTGGTAAAATTCCTCTGGAGATTGGTCTTTTGACAAAGCTGGAAGTGGTTAGGATAGGAGATAACATGTTTACAGGGGAGATTTTACCGGACATTGCTAACCTAACTGAGCTGAGGGTTCTTGGTCTTGGGTACTGCCAATTTAGCGGAAGTATTCCAGTTGAAATTGGTAACCTGAAGAATCTTGTATCTCTTGATTTGCAGTCGAACAGTCTTGGTGGTTTCATTCCCAAAGCGATTGGAGGCTGTAAAGGGCTTCAGAATTTTGCAGCATCAAACAACAAGCTGGAGGGAAATATCCCTTCTTCAATAGGATTGCTTAAATCACTACAAGTTTTGAACTTGGCTAACAACAGCATTTCTGGTTCAATTCCTTTCCAGTTGAGTCATCTGACCAATTTGAGGTACTTGAATTTGGCTGGGAATAGATTAGGTGGAGAAATTCCTTCAAATATTAACCAGCTCATCAATCTTGAGACCCTTGACTTATCGAAAAATAACTACTCGGGGACCATAAACCTTCTTAACACCCAACTGAAGAATCTCCAAACTCTAGTTCTGTCTGACAATGCTTTGACAGGTACAGTTCCCCCTGACTTTTGTCTCAGCAATTCAAATTTACAACTTTTTTTTCTTGCACGGAATAAGCTCTCTGGTGATTTCCCGGGTGAGGTGCTGAGATGCATGTCACTGAAGCAAATAGACTTTTCCAATAATAAGTTGCAAGGAGTGCTACCACGCAGGCTGGACAAATTAGAGAACCTTACAGATTTGCTACTCAATAACAACAGCTTCTTTGGAAGTCTACCTCCTGAAATTGGAAACTTGACCAATTTGGAAAATCTGTATCTGTTTGACAACATGCTCACAGGTACACTTCCAATAGAAATTGGCAAGTTACAGAGGTTGAGTACGATATATCTCTATGATAACCAGATGTCAGGAAGCATACCAAGAGAGTTAACAAACTGCTCAAGCTTAAGAGAAATTGATTTCTTTGGGAACCATTTCACAGGATCCATTCCTTGGACTATGGGAAAGCTAAAGAATCTTGTCATTCTGCAACTGAGGCAGAATGAGCTATCAGGTCCTATCCCCCCAAGTTTGGGCTACTGCAAAAAGCTACAGCAATTGGCCTTAGCTGATAACAAACTCTCAGGACCTTTGCCACCCACATTCAGATTTCTTTCAGAACTGAGAATCATTACCCTTTACAACAACTCCTTCCAAGGTCCTCTTCCTGTATCCCTTTACCTTCTCAAAAACTTAAAAATCATCAATTTTTCTCACAACAGATTCAGTGGCACCATACATCCTCTCACTGGTTCGAGCTCTCTGGTTGCACTGGACTTAACAAACAACAGTTTCTCTGGTTCTCCTTCTGGACTAGCCATGTCAAGAAATTTAAGCCGTCTCCGCCTAGCATACAATCATCTTACAAGTGACATCCCATCTGAATTTGGCCAACTCAGAGAACTAAGCTTCCTTGATTTGTCCTTTAACAATCTCACAGGAGCACTGGAACCTGAACTGTCTAACTGTAAGAAGCTTGAACATCTCCTACTTAATGGAAACCAATTGACTGGTGAAATGCCTCAATGGTTAGGAAGCCTACAAGAACTTGGGGAGCTTGATCTTTCTTCCAATAAGTTCCATGGACCAATTCCTGCAGAGCTAGGTACCTGTTCAGGATTATTAAAGCTTTCTCTTCACTCTAACATTCTCTCTGGCGGGATTCCAAACAGTATAGGAAATCTTACTTCTCTCAATGTTCTCAATCTTCAAAGGAACAACCTCTCAGGCTCTGTTCCTTCAACAATCCAGCAGTGCAAGAAACTGTATGAACTGAGACTGTCTGAAAATTTCTTAACAGGCTTGGTACCAGCTGAGTTAGGAACAATGACTGAACTACAAGTAATCTTAGATTTGAGCAAGAATCGTCTATGTGGAGAGATTCCATCATCTCTTGGAAATCTGATGAAGTTGGAGAGATTGAACCTGTCTTTCAATCAACTCCAAGGAGAAGTACCTTCTTCACTTGGAAGGCTGACCAGCCTTCACATGCTAAACCTGTCGAATAATCATCTCAAGGGCCAGCTTCCCTTAACCTTTTCAGAGTTCCCACCAAGCTCTTTCTCCGGTAATGACAAGCTATGTGGCCCGCCATTGTTATCATGCTCGCAGCTGGTGGATCAACAGAAAAACAAGCTCTCCAACAATGAAGTTGCAGGAATCATAGTGGCCATTGTCTTTACTTCCACGGTTATATGCCTAGTGATGCTTTACATCATGCTAAGAATGTGGTATAATTGGAGAAAAGTTTCAATTTCGAATGCTGATGGTGGTCTGAATGAGAAGAAAGAGGAGGAGAGATGGGTCTATGGAGATGAGAAGCAGAGGAATGGTGAGTACCGCCGAGTGAATTCTGCAACCATGGTCCATTCAAGAGATGATCAAATTTCTACACCATGTCTTTTTCATCTCAAATTGGATACAAGAGTCACTGAGAACTCCCAAGGCCAATGGATGTAATTACTTTGCTTGTTTTCTTTATTTTTCTAATCCCCTCTTCATCATTTTGTAAAGTTTTTTCTCTGCCCTCACTTCCTTTTAACATTTTCATTTCCAAAAGTATAGAACAGTTCAAGCTCACAGAGTTTTTAGATCATATTGGTGCCTTACTAGCCTTAATTGAATTCTTCTTTTCTCTTTCCCGTAGGATGCTCAAGTGATATTTTGTTTGTCCTAAAAAAATAGAAGATCAAGTTTTCTAGTTAGCAATGTTTTGTTTTAGGGGACTTGCTCACTTCGTTTTGGTGGTTAAAGCTTTCTTTTGCCCATTTGAAAGATGCCCAAAGTTACTACCAAATTTCTGTTTGGCACAAATGAATTCATTTGGAAATGGACTTGATTGAAACTTCATCAAATTTCAAGTACATAATTATGAATCTTTTCAAAATTATGAATGTTTCTGCCTTGCACTAAACTATAAATTCAGGAAAAGGTTAGAAGACTTTTTATCTTCCGCCCAAAACGCCACATAACACATTGAAAATCCAATGTCATGATTCTCTTTGTTTCACATACAATCTAAACACCATACTTTTTGTAAGCATAAATTATTAACCTCCATCTATTAAAATTACATTCAGAGTTAAAAGTTCAGTGTTTTATCAGATAAAATGAAGAAAAAAATTGATTTAAACTGTAGTGAATTGATTTTTAATTTATTAATACTCTTCATAATAGATAGATGGTGTATAACACACTTTGATTAATCGCAGATAGATACAAGAACGATTATCTGTAGGTTTATTCTTGATAGACTCCAAGTACAGCTTGCAGTTTTTCTTTTAATGTTATTCTTTTGCCATTACTGTTAATTGTCCTTGTTGATTTTTCTCTAAACTTTTAACATTTTCACTTTAATTTAATAATTTTTCTAGACCTTGTTGATTAGATAAATATTGTTTTGTAAAATGCAGAATCAATCAAATCAATGTGATCAAAAGTTTCAACATAAAATGTAGTACAAAAATTTAATTTCTAAACAAACTTTCTCTACTTAATCCACAATCAATATTGTGATTGAGAATTAAGATAATTAAAATAAATGAATTGAATAGAACGACATAAAAAAATATTTTGATAAATTAAAATCAATTCAAAAAATAAGATTAATGAAAATGTCACAAGTTATCTTGATAAGTTGATATCAATTCTCCACTCAACAAGAATATTGAAGAAAATCTATCAAAGAGTAGTCACAACAGTTAAAAGTTAAAGCAAAAATTTAAATTTTTATTGATCCAAATGATGTGATTACAATAAAAAAAAATAATGAGATCTTTATGTAGTCATAAATTTTACTAATTCAAGTAGAAATTGAAAACTAAATTCTAAATATATTCTTATATAAGATTTTGATTAAAATTTAAATTAAAAACTCATAAATATAAAAGAAATAAAATTCTTCTCTCTTGAATTAGATTTCTAATTTTTGGTGAAGAAGTTGTATTGAAGATGTCTTAAAAGCTTCTAAGTTGAAGTAGAATACAATTCTTCTTCCATGAAAAGATTTAAGAGAAAATCTAGGATTCTTTACATACTATTTCACCTCATTTTGAGTGAGAGAACTCGGCTAGGACTCTTGGAAGAAGAGTTGGATAGCTTCTATGTTTGTAGGGATGAAAAATCTAAGAGTTCTTGATGGTGAAAACTCTTTTGGTGGCCGCTTGCTTGAAGAGATTTGGCTGAACGGCCATGTGAGAAATATTGAAAAAGAAGAAACATTCTTGTGAAGGGCTGACCGCTTGTGATGAGAAAAATTAAGAGAAAATTTCTTTTGAGTGAGAGAAAATTTTTTCATGTGCAAATCCAAGCTGTCCATAATTTTTAGGACTCCTTTTGGCTTGATTTTGATGAGTTTGAGGAGGATAGAACTCCTTACACCCTGATTAGATGATTCGTATGAGAGTTTATTAATATGAAGTATAGTCGGGTATATTCAAAGTTCATTAATGTCCAAATTTAATTATATTTGAATGATGGTCTATAAATGTCTGATAGTGACATCTGTTTTTATTTAAATTGACAAGATGATATGGTTGCATATTTGAGTAAATTTTCTATTTTGACTCTACTTTATTTCATATTACAATAAATGAAAATTAAAAAAATATGTAATGTTAAATATAGAGATATATAAATATATACATATATATATATATGTATATATAATTAAAATATTATATACATGTATAATATATAAGTAAAAACATAAATATATATATGATTAAATATATAAAAATATAGATAATTAAATATATAAATATATGTATATATAAATCGATATAATTAAATATATAAATTTAATTGAATATATAAATACATATTTATATAAAAAAATATAACTAAATATATATATATATATATACAATATTTTGAAAAGAAGAAGAAGAATATAAGAAGAATTGTTGGGTAGAAGAAATAAAAGAGAAAAAATTATAAAATCATCATAAAACCACTGAATTATTAGTTTGAAAAAATAGAAAAAATCATGGTTTTGAAAACCATGACTCAATTACAAAAAAAAATTATGCCATGTGTTTGAAAATACAAACAAACAGAAAAAAAATTATAAAAAAATCATAATTGAACCATCATCGGAATAAGGTTAAGGTTTTAAGGATGAGTAGCCTAGAGTCCTTAAGTTGAAGGGTCGTTTTGCCCTTGTTGTAGGACATGTTTTCAGCTGTCTCTTCCCTTGAATTGAGGGGCTCGGGTTTTCTTTTTCAACACCTTTAAAGTTTGGCCCAAGTCCATTTTGAATTATGTCCAAGCCTTGCTTTTTTTGTCGGCCTTCACTTGTGCACTTTAGAGCCCAAATCATCTTTGATTAGGTGTTGGACAGCCTTGCCCGAAACTTAGATGGATGGAATGATCCTTTGAATGTTCCATGTCGTCTAAGATCACATTATATTGTACTTGGATTAAAAAATATTAATTATATTTTAGTTAATAAACTTTTTCTGAAAAATTTAGTCACAAGTTAATTAGAACTAATATCAAAGTTTCTAGTTAAAGTGTTTAATTAGTTATTTTGGATCTAGAGATAAATAATTAAGATTAATTATTATGTGCTGCATAATTAAGATTACTTAAGAGTATATAAGTAAATTCTAATATATTAATCAATTTTTTAATTGATGAGCTAAAATAATAGAGATTGAAATTAATTATAAAAATATAATCGAGAGGTCAAATAAGTAAAGCGGATTTCCTTATTATTATTACCTATAGAAACATTTTCTCTATAAATGTATTCAACCAAATATAAGGTAGGTATTCTAGATCTACAACCTGCTTCTTGATTTTATTTTAGTACACCATAAAGAAATAAACATGGCCAAATTGGTTTGTTTTGACATGCCTAATTTTTAATGAAAAAAGATATACTTAGGTTATGTGATAGATAACTAATAAATTTAGTTAAATGATAACTAAATAAAACTTTTAAATTTTATTGAATGTAAAGATATATGTCAAACTCATAATTCTTTGATTAGGAAATCTTTCATTATCTCCAAAATAATCTTTACAAAAGTATGTCCTTTATTTATTTATGTTTTTTCAATTAGAGGCTATAAATTATCAACAATGATCAAGAACAATATTTTTAGTTTATAAAATAAAAAAAAACACTACCAAAACATGTTTAACCAAAAGATGTATTCTTCTCACTATAAGCTCCATCTCTTTTCCCTTCTAAGAAGAAATCTATTAGACCAATCTTGTAGTACATCATCAAAGTCTTACACTATAACACATGGTTTAGGAATCAAAGAGTTAGTACTTTCAGTCATCTCTAAATGAACATTAAAGTACAAAATCGATTGGGTGTTTCAAAGACAAATAATCTTTATCAACAATGACCAAATCAATATCTCATGTGCAAGTGATACCATAGTTGTTGAATCAAATTTCAAGCTCCAAACTAAAAATTCAATTAATCTTATGTAATAGATGTAATTAATTTCGTAATATAATGTAACATAACCGATTATAGTGTTGAGAGACTATATTCATCATTATATTAAAACTTTGATTACATAGTTATACAGTAAAAATAAACGAGATAATCAATTTTGATTGCAGAATTTTTCATATTATATAGGTTATTAAGGGAAACCAAACATGTTGTTACTAGTATTATTATCAATCCATGCTTTTACATGTCCTAGTTGTATTTTACTTTCTTATTTTTGGTTATAGTGCGTTAATACTAAGTGCTTTTTGTTGGGTCTTTCAAAAAATCTAATTTTACTTGTGTAAATTAAGGCAGTCACAAAATTAATTCCCAAAAGTCCAGTTGATAATTCTAAACCAATCAATCTGTAAATCAATGTATCACGCAAGCAAATAAACAACCATAAAATAAAGAGACGTACCATTTACGTAAAAAACTCTCTAGTGTAGAGAAAAAAATCACAAGCTAAATTTCGAATCAAATTCACTATTACAGAATCAAGTACACAATATTCTAAAGAAAAAAATATAAATTCTTCTCTAATCAAATTCAATTTTTCTTAAATGATTACACTAAGAAATTAGAAAATAATCTTCTAAAAATTGATTCAAAACACCAAAGAAAAATGATCAAACTTTCTTCTCAGTTCCCATGATTGAAAAGAGAACAAAATCAGCCCCTTCTTATTTTCTATCTTGAATTCTGTGCACAAGAAAACAAATAAACAAAGCAAGCCCCACTAATTTCTTTCCTTCGGTTTCTGTGCGTAGAGAAGAAATTTTTTTTTGTCTTTGTTGCTTCCAATTTCTGTGTGTACATGAGAGATACAACAAAACCCTTTCTTCATTCTCGCTCTGCCTGCCTGAAAATGAGAGAAAATTAAAAAAGGAAACCCAACTTTTTATGTTAGTTTCAATGTATGTGTTGGATACAACTGCCAACACTTACTTATTTATTTGCCACATGGGATAGACAAAGAAAATCAACACTCTCTCCTCTCCAGCCCATGGAGATATACCCAACATCCACCGCTCAACTGCCATTCAATCTACCATTTTGTTTCAAAACTGATGTTTGTCATGAATCACCACCATCTAAGATAAGATATCAGCTGAATTTTTATTAATGTGAATATTTTTAAATAACATTTCTTAATTATCTACCACTTCACGAATTTAATGGTATTTCACATCATTATGTTTAGTTCAAAAATGATATGTAGCATTTTTATTCAAATGTAGAATATTTTGACTATCAAAATTCATCACATACTCATCTTGCTTCAAACTCAATTCTTCAAAATCTTTTCATTAAGAATATTTTTTTACCTAAGTTGTAGATAAAACAAGATACTTTTGTAATTTAAACTGTCATAATACAGTTCCCCTTGCAAAAGATCACCTACGATATCAATATATTTATATATTACTCTAGAATTGATTCTAAGCCTCTAAAACATAAGTATATCTTAGAAATACTTCTCAAATATCTGAAAATCTATTTTACTGCTTCCTAATTATCCTTACCAAGATTATAAAAAAACCTACTAAATAAACCAATAATATGACAATATCTGGTCGGGTACAAACCATAACAGACATCAAACTCTCAATTTTAGAGGAGTAAGGAACAAAAGTTATTTTTTCCTTTTTTATTTGAGTAAAAGGACATAATTTCTTACTAAGTGTGAGATGATTAACAAGCACTGTGCTAACTAAAATATGTCATGCTAAATCTTTCATATCAAAAGAGTAAGATAACTCCTTTTTCAAACTAATAATCTCTGTAGTGTCTTGTCCTAAAAATCAGTATTGCCTCCCGAAAAGTGTCTCTTTGGAATCAAGGTTAACAAAGCTTTTCAACAGGAACTCACGCTTAAGAAACACCGAGAGGAGCCCACGAATGCTTTCAAACTGATGGTCGAAACCCTAATGGAGGGTTTTCAGACCTATCCGTGGAATGAATGAGGCGATGATGCTTTCTTGATCGACGTTGCAATAAGCAATGCTATCTGAGTGGCCACCCTTGGGTCCTTTGTGTGCTCTACATAGTCTGTCAGGTAGGTTGCCAAGAGGTTCCTCTCGGTACATGCTACATCTTCTCCTCTTTTTTTTGTAGATTTTAATCTATTTACTTGGAATTGCCAAGGGGCGGCCAACCATCAGTTTGGTCATGTACTCAAGTCATTCATCAGGTAATATAATCCTTCTATTATTGCCTTGATAGAGCCTCGGATTGCCGAGATGAAAGCGGACAAAATCATCCAAAAATTAAGCTTCAATTCTTCCCATATAGTGGAAGCCCGAGGCTTTGCTGGGGGCATCTGGTTGCTTTGGAAGGACCCCATTCAAATGAAAATCCTGGTGAACAATTGACAATTCATTCACACTAGAATACGATTGAATGAGCAGGAGCCGGATGTGGTGTTCACGGCTATCTATGGGAACCCGTAGGGGCAAAGACACCGACACCTATGGGAGCA
This sequence comes from Carica papaya, assembly GCF_054855325.1. Taxonomy (NCBI): domain Eukaryota; kingdom Viridiplantae; phylum Streptophyta; class Magnoliopsida; order Brassicales; family Caricaceae; genus Carica; species Carica papaya. The sequence continues at coordinate 21,014,392 of NC_142317.1, forward strand.
CCTTAACCAACTAAGCCTGAGCATTAATGGACTGTAGTTACTGACTGGTGACTTTAACACAATCCTTGATAGTTTGGATAGGAGGGGTGGTGCTATTAGGGGAAATAAAGGTTGTGCTTATTTTAACCAGTTCATTACCTCTAACTCCTTTATTCAGGTTGACTATGTTGGCCCGAACTTTACTGGAGGAGAGGCACCCTCCTCCAGCATCTGGACATGGCCATTGTCAACACGTCCTAGTACAATGCTTTTCCCAAAACACTGGTACAACACCTCCCTAAGCTCTAGTAGGATCACAGACCTCTGCTTTTCAAAACTCATACCAACCATGTATGTGGTAAAAGGTCCCAACATTTTAATTTTCTTGTAGCCTGGGTCACTCATATGGACTTCTCTAACCTGGTCAGATGCAGTTAGAATAGCCTTCCCTCCTTTTAGGCCACTATAGAAAACTTCTTGAAACAGGCCAAAGAATGGAACACTACTGTTTTCTCCCATATTTTTAGGAAGAAGAGAACCTTGATGGTCAAGATCTCGAGTATTCAACTTGGCTTGGAACATGCTCATATGATCACCTAATTCGTTTGGAGGAAGCCCTCTGCAAGGAACTAGAGGACATCTTACTTCAATAAGAGTTGTATTGGATGAAAAAATCAAGATGTGAGCTTATTTCCTTAAGTGATAAGAATACGACGTATTTCTATAGTTGCACCATGGCTCGTCGTAGACGGAACATGATTATCAAGCTCTAAGATAGTACTGGCAAATGGATCACTGATGGGGACACCTTAAGCATATGGCCGTTGATTTCTTTAAAAGCCTATACTCCGAGGACCAGCAAAGTGGCCAGGGGTTCATGGCGAGGGGTAGATTTTTGGCTCTACCCCTAGTCATACTCGATGTGCTGAGTGTCCCGGTCACTAAAAAAGACATCCGCACAACACTGTTTGACATGAAACCTCTCAAGGCCCCAGGTGTGGATGGTCTTCACGCGACTTCTTTTCAGTGTTATTGGGACGTCATGGGTGACTAGGTTTGTGAGATGGTGACAAAAGTGTTCCAGGGGGTCAGTTGGAGAAAGGCCTCAATCGAACCTTAATCACATTGATCTCCAAAGTGGCCAGACCCACGAGCATCAAGGAGTTTAGGCCAATTAGTCTCCTTAATATCTCGTACAAGATCATCACCAAAATCATTACCAACAAGCTTAAAGGCATTATGCATTTTTAATCAGCGGTACCCAAGCGAGCTTTGTGGAGGGGCAGAGTATCTCTGACAATATCATTATTTCTCAAGAGTTCATTTACTCTATGAGGCAAAAGAAAGGTAAGAAGGGCTGGATGGCTATCAAGGTGGACCTTGAAAAAGCTTACGACTAGCTTAGGTGTGATTTTATTGAGGACACCCTGTGGGATGCTGGATTTCTGCTGTCTCTCATCAGAACATTTATGCAATGTATCAGAACTTGCTTTATGCAACTCTTTTGGAATGGGGAGACCACAGAAGAATTTACCCCCTCTAGAGGCATTCGTCAGGGGGATCCTCTCTCACCTTACATTTTTATATTGTGTATGGAGTGCCTCTCCCAGCATATTGAGCTGTTAGTCAACCAAGATAGTTGGCAACCTATCTCTCTGGGTAATAATGGACCCAAAATATCACATATGTTCTTTGCTGATGACTTAATACTCTTTAATAAAATGTCTATTAGTCAAGTACAGCTTATCAAATCACTGCTAGAGGATTTCTGTGGTACCTCAGGACATAAAATCAGTAAGGCCAAGATCCATATCTTCTTCATGGTAGAGTTACTGTTGAGACCTACAGATACATCTTGGAGAATGTGTAAAATAAACTCTCTGGGTGGCAAGTCAAACTTTTATCCATGGTTGGCCGTTTGGTCCTTGCCAAATATGTTCTTATAGCTATCCCTGTCTACGCTATGCAAACTTTCGCCCTACACAATTCCCTTTGCGATCAAATTAATTGGTTGGTGCGTGACTTTATCTGGGGTTGTTCAAATGACTCGAAGAAGCCAAACTTAGTTAACTAGAATGATATGTGTCAACCTATCTTGCATGGTGGGGGAGGTATCCTGCACCTCAGAGACCTCAACAAGGCCTTTCTCATGAACGTGGGTTACACTATCATTACCAAACTGCACCTCCTCTAGGTTAAGATCTTGCATCATAAATACAAGTAAGACTATAACTATAGAAACACATCCAAGGTTAGTGCCTGCTCTCGCTTATGGAGGAAGCTCAATGGGCTATGGGATTTTTGGATAACAGTTTGGCTTGACACAATGGGGATGGAAGCAAAGTTAGATTCTGGGAAGACAACTGGTGGTACAGCAGACCACTTAAGCTGTTGGCTTTCCAACCCATTAATGAGACCCAAGCGTCTAAGAAGGTTAAGGATTATGTGACCTCATGTTGTCATTGGAATTGGTGGCTTTTACAGGATACGCTTCAGGCTGGCATCCTCTTGCACATTACAGCGATCAGAGTTCCTCATCGTGAGATGGGGGGCGGACATGCCCTATTGGGGGCTCTCTTCTGATGGTAATTTTTCTGTTAAGTCTACTTATAATATGTTTATTGATATTTCTTCTCTTTTTTTGGATAGCAGGTGGAGTCTCGCTTGGAAATGGTCAGGCACTCAATGGGTTCGCCACTTTCTTTAGCTAGTCTTGCGGAAGAGCTTACTTATCAATGAGGAACATGCTCGTAGACATATGACTGATGATCCAACATATAGTATTTGTGGGCTTGTCATTGAGGACTTCAACTATGTTCTGAGAGAGTGTCACCAAAAAAAGTGTCTTTGGCTCAAGATCAGTCCTCAGACGACCACATTCTCCTTGTTTAACCCTGCTTTGATGATCGGCTCTTCCACAGCCTACAGAACAAGTATAGCTGGTGTTTTTCCTTAAGTGATTGGAAGATTTTTTTTTGTATTACTTGGTGGCTGCTATAGAAACAGCGTAATTCTTTTACTTTTGGTGGCAGCCTGTCTAGCTTAGAGGCGCTGAAACATGTCGTCTTCAGAATGATTGATTACACCTTCCATGTTGTTTTTGTTGAGACAATTATTTCTAGGCACTAGGGGAAGAAGGATGAGAAGCTTATCACCTGGACCCCACCACCTCAGAACTGGATCAAGATCAACACAGACGGGGCCCTTCAGGGCAGCACCAATAGGGCCTGTGTGGGTGGGCTTGTCAGAGATGATCATGGGAAGTGGCTTGGGGGTTTCTACTATAATATTAGTAGTTGTTCCATTCTACATGCAGAACTCTGAGGGGCGTTGGTTGGCTTAGAGCTTGCTTGGAACTTGGGTGCGTGGTATGTTATTTTAGAGATGAATAGTGCCATTTCTGTCCAAATCTTGAGAAGAAACCTTAAAAATGAGACTATTCCTACTAACACCAACTCCAACCTAACTGACTTTGGATACATGGTTACAGAAGAATTACAATGTCAAGGTTCAACATGTCTACCAGGAGGGAAAATGGTATGTCAATTTTTTAGTGAACTAGGCCTTTATTTGGCCTCTGGCTTATACTACCAGTATCATCCACCTACGAAACTCATTAATATCATAAAAGATGACACTATTGGGTTTTCCTGGCTTAGGATGTGTATTTTATAGTCCTTTCTTGTGTTTTGTTCATTCCTTGTAACAAAAAAAAAACTTTAAAAATCTAATTTTGCTAATATAGATTAAATTAGGTAATGATTCTTATATATCTGTACAATAGAAATATAAAGCTACCATTTAAAAGAATGCAGGAATATAAAAGACTGCTGAAAAATAGAGATTTGAAATCCTAAATTTGTTGTTATGATTTAGGTTTTTACCAGTATGCCTAAATAGTTAAAAATTCATAATCTAAACCATGCAATCTTGATATAGAGAAAATTTATGATATGTAAATCATAAATATATTTGTTTTCTAGTTATCTCCCTTTGTTCTTCTTGTCCAGCAATTCTGCCTTTACCTCGATTACCCCTGCCTCGATAACCTCCTCTACCACGTGGTGGAAATAACAGATTATAATTTGACTCACTAGCTTATATGAATCAGCCATTATTTAAATTTATAAGTTGGTAACTAACATATCTTATTTGTTTACCTTTTTTTTATGGTATCTCTAATTAATCCTTTTTTTTTTCTTGTGGGCACTATTTTATTCTGCCTTACTCTGTGCACGTGAAATGATGGCTCTAGAAGATGGATTAGCTGATCTTATCTGGGAACTGAATAATCGCCTACTTGCTCTTTCATTCCACATCAGGGAGTATTGTTGGATTGATTTGCGAAAACTAAATGAGATTTATTGTTACAAGACTGAAAATACTCATATGATACGATTAATAAGTTCAACATTTACCTAGATCAAATATCTCCTTGGTAGGTGGAATGGATGCCTAATAAAGGAGGTTATCTAATCAAAAACTTACATCCAACACATATGGATTTTTGAATTTTTTCTCTAGGAAACATGTGGTATGTTGTAAGAAGTCTAGCAACAGCTGATCAGTCACATGCCATACTGGATCTTTTTAAAGCAAAATGGGTAGATTTGGTAGTAGACATATCGTTCAAGATATGTCATCTTGCTCTTGAAGTTCAGGAGTGGCAAATAATCACTGGTAGTGATCTTAAGAACATGTAAGATATTTGCTATCATATTATTTATTTATGATCTATTTCTTTATTATCTTTAGCATTTCTCACTACATTTCCTTCTAGTGCAGGCCTTGGTCTTACCACAGTGGTGGTTCTTGGCCAACTCTGTTATGGTAGGTTAGTTTGTTATGCTTAAATATTCACTCTACTGTTAATGTTTTGTTCATTGCTCTAAAGAACTGTTTGTTTTTAGGTATAAGTTTCCTAAGTTGTCATGCTTGAATTTAATAGGATATGACACCTTGTTGATGTTTTATAAAATAAAGCAATAATGAAGAAATGTTGGCAGTGCGACTTAAGATTTTAAAAATGGACTTTTGGCAGCTTACTGTTGCAGCCATAAAGATGAAAAGACCAGAAATCATTGCAAAAGTTGTTGAAGTTGCTGAAAGACACGTATCAAGAGATAAGTGACCTGAATACTATGACACAAAAAGAAGGTTCATCTAGAAGCAAGCACGGTTATTCCAAACATGGTCAATTGCTGGATACCTTGTGGCTAAGCTTCTATTTGCAATCCCAAGTGCAGCCAAAATTCTGATAACTGAAGGGGCTTCTGAGCTTGACAATGCCTTCTCTTTCATGATAAGAAGAGTTAATCAACTGGTAATTGAGAGTGATGGAGAAGACAGTGTGTACAGGTGTATGTATATATATACAAAGTGAAATGACGGTTACATAGAGTGGAGTAACTGATAGTAAGTTGTTCACCATTTTCTTTCACGAGGAAACAAAATTGCAGTCTCCTACGCATATAACTCTCTGTTCTCTGATCTGTAAACCACTCATCATTCATAAACATTTTCTATGTCATGTGTTCATCGTTTCTTCCTTTTCAATTTTTTTTTTGTTTCTGGCCTTTTATGTTTAGAGTTAATTCATTCTTAGAAGCATTAATATATATATGTATCTACATATGTATATACCATACATGCACCATTTTATGACATAATTACTAAACCATATTAGTATAGTATAGTATAGTATAGTATTAGAAGTTAAAATATTTGTATATGTATCTAATTGTCCCATTTACTTTAATTTCTAAACAAGTTTCATCATTTTCTTAAGAAATTTAATTATTACATTTCTCCCATATTTTATAATTTAATAATATATCACAATTTTAATATTTAAACTCTCTGATTTATATTTTTTGAAAACTGAATTCTAATTGATCTTCCTATGTATGAAGGATTATGAAATAAAATTTCATTCAAGCTAAAAATATAAGTGGTTCAAAAATAAAATTAATGAATATATATCTCATTCAACATGTAAATGATTATTAGTAATTACACAAAAAGTAAAAATTGAATCAAATGAACAAGATAGATTTAATACTGCTTAATGTAAGTACACGTATATATTTTTGGATGTATTTAATTTAAATTGTACTTTTATATTTTTTTTGTTATTTAGAGCAAAAAAGTAATTTGATAAAAAATCAAATATGTTATTTGAGTTGGTTTATGGTTGTTAGCTGAAATTTAGGAACTATTTGAAAAATATGAATCTTATTACGAATATACTTTATAATTACTACCTAATTGTGCGTTATGCATTAGGAAAAAAAATAGAGAACTTACCTTTATAATGCCTACATTCTAACTCTTGTTTTCTTATCTCATTTCCTTTTGTTTTTCCTCATTCTCCCAATTATTTTCTACTTTTTCATATTTTTAGATCACCTAAAATTGATCATATCGTAATAGAATAATAAATGTAAGGATAAGATTATGAAGAAATCATATTGTGGTAAAGAAATTAATAGAGCTAATGTTATAAAGAAACTAGTTTATTGTTTCCTATCTGAACATTGCATTATAGATATAAATTATAACATCAAAGATAGATTGAAAGAAAAGCCGAAAGCATCAAAAAAGAAAAAAAAAACTACACGTGTTGTAATCAAACATTTTGGAGTTAAAGTGTTGTAATAAAATATTTTCGAACTTATGTAATCAAAATTTTTAGAGTTTTAACATTATTTTCATTATGTTTTCTATAAAAAAACTATTATAAGATTAGATTTAAAGAATATTTAAATTTAGAGAATTGAATGCTTATTACAAGTCAAAGTTTAGAGATTTCTTTTCTTCATTAGTCTTTAAAATTTAAAAATTTGATTACTACTTAAACAATTAGAGATAAAAATCTTATTTTCAAAAAGTAAATATATAAATATATAATTATATTTAAGAAGATGTTATTAGTTTCTACCTTAATTATTAAAAGCAAAAATATTGATTGTGCCTCAATTATCAAAAGATATTTTGTAATATCTATTTATGTAATACCCAGGCCTGAAATTTGGACTGGGATTAATTTTAAAATAAAAAAATATATAAAAATATAATTTTATAAATTTTTTATTTAATATAAAATTAAGAAAAAAATAGGTGGAGGATGAAATTAAAAATAATTTTTAAAAAGGGGTGAAAATTTGGGTTTGAGAGGTATTTTTGAAAGAAAAAACGTAATTTATAAAAAATACGTCACGTAGGACCTGCCCAGTCAGCAGCCCTGACGAATCGAAGTGCACTGCGTGGTAAGGGACGATGACTCGGTGCCACGCGGGAGTCCACACTGGCAATCTGCGTGCCTACGATTGGAAGGTAAGATGTGTTCTCGTGTGCGTGGACGGTCCAGATCCGTCCCCTGCTCAGGCGCGATCGGACGATCATAATTAAACGCGATAAACGGTTCAGATTCGTTTCTTCTTTAAATACGATCGTACGGTCCAAATTAAATCACAATGAACGGTCCAGATTTATTTTTTCTTTAAACGTGATCGGACAGTCGAGATCTAACACGATGAATGATCCAGATTTAAGGAAGACGGGTATAAATATTTCACTTCACATCGAACCCTAATCTTAGCTGCCAGCCCCCCCGATGGAGAAGAAGACCCAGTTGCCAGAGAAGGGAGCCGACCCTTGCTGCGCCGAAGCCACCTCCGACTGCCAAAAAAGGTAAAAAATTCTGCCATTCGCTTGAAATTTGATTTTAAACACCCCCATGACCAAATTGGAACAAAAAGATCGGCGGATCAGTTGAAAACCGCGAGTAAAGCCCAGCAGCACTGCCGTGGAAAAAAACAAAAAATTGCCTTTAATGAGCCCCTTTTCGATTCTTGTTTCATACGATTTTTTCACCATTATATTTACCATTCTGTTTTGTACAGATTGACCAAAGAAAAATACCCAACCGCGAAGGCGAACCGGCGGAGCTGCTACGTCGAAAAGTTCTGTCGCTAGTAAGTTTTTACTTTTCGACCTTTTTCAGCCACGATATCCCTTAATGTGTTCTCTCGTAGGGATGAGTATGAAACTGGTCAAAAATAGCCAGTCCAAGGCACGGTGGCGGTGCCGTCGTTGGAGCACGACGGTGCCACCGTGTTAGAATTTCAAAATTGGTCAGAAAAGGTTTTTAACTCCAATTTTGAGTTTTTTTTGGGTATTTCTAGGTATTTGAAGCGTGTTTTAATCTCTAAAGAAAAATTTAGAGAATTGGGGACCGCCAGCAGGTGTAGCTAAAAGTTAAGTATTTCGAACACCGATTTGGGTAAGAATTCCTCACCTTATTCCCTATTATAGAATTGAAGTTTAATTATAAATAATACGATATTTTGTGTTATTTAGAAAACTTCGATAATTTATTACAGGTTACTAATAGAGCCGGGATTGGTTATTTATTATTGTTTGTCTTGTTTTAACTGATTGGTTAATTTTATAGTTTTAAAAGCATGATAATACACTAAAATTGGTAAGATGATTCGGTTGTGTTTTCTTGATGCATGTATTGCTTGTCTTGCGTGATTTACAATTAAATTGTGAAATTGAAAAATTAAATATAAACGGGAATTGCTTGATTAAGTGGATGAATGAATGGTAGCCTTACTGGATATCTTGGGAGTGGTGGATGGACCGGGTACATAGAGAATCTTACTGTGAATGTCGCCTCATACTGGATAGGGTATCGAAGATTGGTATTTTGGCGCTCTTACCAAATGGGGTATTGGGACGGCCCGTTTGACCCTCATACCGGATGGGCTATTGAGAGATGGTATTTTTGGCGCTTATACCGGACGGGGTATTGAGGGATGGTAGTTTTGGCGCTCATATCGGATGGGGTATGGGGACGACCAATTAGTTAAAAATGTTGAATAATGATTCACGTGTAGTGGGGACATCTCTATGAACCTCAATGGATACCAATAGACAGATAAAAAGAAAAAGTTGTTGTTCTTACTTACTTGAATATGAGATTATGATGTTATTGAGCTATTATTCCTATAGGTCAGTTTTAAAAATCTAGCTACAGTAAGTATGCAATAAATAATTTTATTTAGGATAAATGAATTTACTTAAATTATGAGCTCCATTAGTTATTTTTATTATTTTTACCAACATTCATTTCTGTATCGGTGAGCAGTGTGATATTCTTACTGGGATAGTGTAACTCACCATTTCATTAACTATTTCAGATCAAGAGGATCAAGATCCAGATCTCGATCAACAAGAGGGTTATGAATAGTTCACCATCCGAACCCCCTTCAAAGGCTAGTGAAAGTCGTGTTAGGATACCTAATTATTTACTTTTTATTTTTCTTGAATTTTCATTTGTTCTTTTAAAAGGTTCATTCCCATATCCTTATTAGGTATTCTAAATTATTGTGTAATGAATGTAAATCCTAACTCTATTATTTCGCTTCTGCATTCAATTTATAATTTATTTTCTTTTAAGTTTTGGGCTGTTATAATTTAATTTAGGGATTTTGTTGCCATCCTCAAAGGTTCTGATGGTTCCTCCTTCACTTTAAAAGAGGACGTCGGGCTGTAGAGGAAGAGGGAGAGGAAGAAAATTTGCAGCTAGGGTAAATTGAGAGGAAGTTTTTGTGCGATTTTTCAATCAGATTAATCGGCTAACAATGTGATCGATGGAATCTAATCCATCAATTAGATTAATGCTGTCACTGAGAACAAAGGTAAGTGAAATTTGATTCTCACCATTTGAGTAGAATTTATCTTCTAAATTCTTTGAGATATTTTTGGGAAGAAATGAGTTGATCTGGGAATAGGGAAATTTTCTTGAAATCATATTAGAACTAGGAGTAAAAAAAAAAATTAAAGAATGAGATCTAAGGATAAATAGAAGATCAGACGAAATGATGGAATTATTAAGTGGACAGCTATGAAGAGAGGACAACAGAGATATGCTAGAAACATAGGAGAAAAATTGAAATGATGAGAACGGGAGAGGGATAAGAAATTAAAAAAAAGAGGAAAATAGTGGTTTGAATTTGATGTTTGTTTGGTAATTATTATTCTGTTATCTTTTGGATTTAATTCTCTTGATGTGTTCATTTAAATGCCTAGAAATGGTGGTATTGGTAACTTATGTGTGTTGGATACTGGTCTGCGTTTGGGTAACAAATTTGTGAGGTTGTTGGGCATGACAGAGGACTTCATAAGGAGTAAACTGGGAAGGTGATGAGAAGGAATGTGCATTGCAGAGAGTTTGAGAAAATGGAGAGAAGTAGTGAATGGGTACAATAGGAATGGTGTAGAAAAAGAAAAAAAAAAAGAAAAAGAAGGAAAAAAAAAGAATTATGGACACTAAGGAAGACAAAGGGTATTTCGGAGGGTCTGGAAATTATGAGAGAAAATAGGAGGTAGTGGGTAAAAATTATGAGAGAAAATATGAAGTAATGGTTAAACTGGAGGTAATGAAGGAAGGGAAATGAATTGGAAAACGATTAAAAATAAAATAAGTATAAAAATCTAGGAGCCGATTTGGGTGAGTAGAGACAGTGTTCTCTGTGATGCACGTGTAGGAAAGGATGAGTTACACAAACTTTAATTAGACATTTCTTAATTTGAGATAGATGTAATGGTTAACCCTCACTGGCGAGGGATGTGAACACTACACTTGGAGATAGAAGTTTATTGTATTTTTCGCATTGTGAATATAAGTTCTTATAGTACCTCGATTCCCTGTGGAGGTATTGGTTCTTACAGCTCTTATCCAATCATTTCGAATAGGAGGATCAAAGCACACAGCTCCTCAACATGATCCACTTGATGGAATAGGAGGTTTAGTGCTTAACATCTAATCTATTTTTCTATTATTTGTTTACCGATCATGTATATATATCGATGTCGTTGATTGATTTGCATTCGAATTTTGTTAAAGGAAATGGTAGATCACTTTCATATTTCAATGATCTCCTTTCCACCTTCGTGGCTGAATATGAAATCACCCTATCAGACATGGGTAAAGCTTTGTACGTATACATAATATATATCTTGATATAGATTTGAGTAGTTATTAACCATATATGATTAACTGATGGGTTTTCACTATTTGGTCTTCTTCTCTTAATTTGCAGGGACAAAGTAGCTTATACAGATTTTCTTAAGATTTGTGCACTTTGCATCAAGATTAAAGGAGCCTCCTCAAGATATATAACTAATACTAATCATCACAGCCCAAAACTCTTTAATATGGAGTATTTATGTGTGTTATTATTGATCTTATAATATATATTTAATAATAAAAATTCCCAAGTACAATTTTTGCTAGTAAAAATTCGTATATTTTAATAGTTAAATGATATGTCACGAGATGTATTGTAACACCCGGCCCGTCCCTCATTTATCCAGGCCTTTAGGCTGTATTAAACTCATTTAATTTACTCTGCATATTATTTATCGTAAAACGCGAATCTTACTGTTTTTAATTATTTTAATTTTGTTTAATATTATTTAATTTAATTATTAATTTAATTTTATTTACATTATTTATTTTATTTTAGTAAAAATTGGAAAAATTAAAAAAAGGGCAAAACAGAGAAGGAAAATCCCACGAAAAAAATCTCATGGGGAAGTTGCCCGCATGGGATGCCTGCGCACTGTACGAGCGAGCATGCGTGCACAACAGACATGATACATGCGCATAGCGCGCACATCCCATCTGTGTATGTGGTGTGGGGACCCTGCGTGCATCCTATCACGCGCAGGTGGGTCGTCTGTGCATCACATCGTGCGTGGATAGGTGCCACACACTTTACATGCATCGTCTGCGCAGCAGGCCTATGGGGATAGGTCCCTATGTGCTTAGGGCTTGTGCGCGCAGTTCCCAGCGTGCCTAGGCCCTGTGCGTGCGGTAGGTGGCTTGTGCACCTGTAGGCTAGCCTGCAGCACACTAAGCGGGCCATTACCACCTCAGGCAATGCGCCGTCATTGCCTCATGCAGCGCACCACTGCCGTCGGCAGAAGAGGCCTTCCTCCCTCGTTTTTCATGCCAAACATCTTTTTCCTCTCACTTTTCACCGAATTTTACCACTTGGAACAAATCTAACGATTCTAAATTTCTATAAATAAGTCTTCCCTTCCCACTCTTCTCCACACTTTCATTCTTCAAATTTTCAAGACTTAGAGAGAGAAAAAAAAAGAGAGAGTAATTTAGAGAGAGAATGAGAGAAAGAAAAAAAGAACAATGAAGAATAAAATATCAAGGTTTTAGTAGGGAATTTAGTATTTCTTTTGAGGTCTTAAAGACTATTTTTAGATAAAGAAAAATTACTAAATTATGATAATTATGACTTTGCCTTTTTTGCATGCTTGTGTGTTTGTAGGTCTTATAAGTTAAATTGTTATTGTTTTCAAGCAAGCTATGCGATTTATAGACACTTTATGTTTTGCATGTAATAAAATTAATATGAACTCAGTATTGTTACCAGAAAAAATAAAAGAAATAAAAAAAAAGAAAGTGGAATGAATTGTCTGAAGTATGAATCAGTTTTAACATGCATAATGCATTAAGTGTCTCGTTAGGTCTTTTATCTCTGAGGAGTATCTAGTCCACTATCTCCATCTAGGATATCTATGTCCCCCTCCCCCATCTGGTCTTGAAAGATGTAAGAAAACCACTCTCTGTGGATGACAGCATGCAATCTAGCGAAAGTGGTATCACAATAACTGTAGAGGTCACCCATGGCAAAGTAATGTCATGATTATAAACTATCTGTTATAACCACTATGGTTAGTACAATAGTGGTTATAGATTGTACTATGGTTTGGCTAGCTAAAATTATGCCTAAGCAAATTGCATTTATTTATATATGAACTGATCATTCCACAAGAGGAGTTTAAAATCTATATCTGCCTTCAAATATGGAAGTAGTAATGACTTCGCGAAGCATGACATGAAAATCTGAGTATTTCATGATTTATTTGATTTTCTCTATTATCTGGCATGATATACATTTGTTTGATTATATTAACGCACTGTTTCTTAATAAATAAATTATTTTCATAATATAAGATAGGTCTACGAAGTAGCCAAATAGTAGGTATATTTGTTAAAATAATTCTCATTTGAAAACTTACAATATTATTTAAATATTATTTTTCTTACTGAATATATGAAACTCATTTTTTACATGTACCCCAGATGAGGAAGAAAATGAGGAACTGCAAGCTGACCTAACCTTGGAAGTTTATGAGGAACCCGTGGATCCAGAAAACTTGAGTGCATGATTGATCTCGCACTCCGATGAGTCCAATAATATAGTGAAATAAATGGCATTTTTTGTGTTTTGATTTTGTAATTGTAGCCACTTCTAGCCATAATTATATGTATGTAATTGGAACTCATAAATATTAGTAAGACATTTATGTTAATTAGTTTTGCTGCTTAAACTTTTATCATGCACTCGTTCTTCTGTTTCTGTGTCTTACACCCATTTGCCTTGATTAGCACTCGGGATGTCACATATATAGTCTAATTTTAACTCATACTCTTATAGGTAAGAATAAAAGTACTTAGATATCTATCCTATAGATAAATAATAATTAATTTAATTAAATATATATGTGTATACTTAATTTGTAATGGCCCCAGAATTTAAATGAAGATGTATGTATTCATAATCTTAAATACAGAAGCGTAATAAAAATTTTAATTAATATCCCTTACACAATAACCAAAAACGTACTCAAAACATGAAAGAATAAGCTAATTTAAAAGAGATACTCGAGATAAAAACTATAAATAGAGCTATAAGGTCCTTAAGCGTTTAACTCGCTGTCTTCCTGCGGAACGGGCTCGGGAACCATGTCTTCCTGATCTGAAATGGTTAAGGAATGAGCTACACTAGCCCAGTAAAGACATCACACTATCTCACTGTCACAGAAGTAAAGGTCGGTAGAAAACAAAAACGACCAATGGAGCCAAATTTATAACAAACTAATTTATTAACGTAAAAACCTTTACTGTCCACTTACCTCGGTGAGATTCATGAAAATAACCTATGAAAACAATAACATGATAATCATCATAAAATCATATCGACTTTGTAATAGAACACATGTCCTACTTTTGCACTTCAATAATCAGACAATAAATTTTCTCTTTTACCAGCCTACTAGTATCCATGGGGATCCATAGGGGGTCCCCGCTACACGTGAACCATTAACATTAATAACCTGATTCCAGGGCCGACCCCATACCCCGTCCGGTATGGGCGCCAAAACACATAAGATATCCATACCCCGTCCGGTATGAGAGACCACGTTCCCAGTAGGGTTCCCTATGGACCCGATCCGTCCACCATCTCCGAGGATATCTAGTCAGCCTGTCCATATTATCCACTTATCAATTCACATAACTTTTTTGCCCTTTTCCTTGGTCTCAATCATCCAATCATACACAAACATGTAAACCAGTAATTTACACCAAACAAGACAACACAGTATCGGGTTTACCATAATACAAACCATAATAAAAGAAACTATGATTCATGGATTCGAGACCATAAAATAAATACGTCAAACATCATACTGCATTTAATACTGAAAAATAGATCAAACAACAACTGACCAACAATGTATCAGATTCGGGCTCCATTGGCAACCTCAATCTATTATACATCTATAAAGTCACAAAATACTGTTTAATTATTTATTAAGCTTTAATACTGTGATAGAAAATAGGGTGAGAAATCCTTACTTGTTTCGGGGTCTAAAATTGGCTCTACAGTGTGCCTACGGGCTGTCCCTAATTTTCCTGAATTTTTTCTCGAAAAACTGAAACGCACTACTGGTACTTGCACGTGTCCCAAAAAATTCCAAATCAGACCTAGGGCCCTTTTTGGCCAATATCAGAATTCCGGCACGGTATCTTCGCTGTGCTCCGGCAGCAACGGCGATTCGCCTCGGGTTGGCCATTTTCGGCCGAATTCGGCCAAACTTGCATTGGTCCCTGCGATAAAACAACCCTAAGGCCCTCGGTGGGCCAAAAAATTACGAAAAACTGAGACTTACCGGCGGCGGTGCTCTCGGGTGCGGCGGCTCCCCCGGCGTGAGTCGCATTTTGATGTTTGGCTCCGATCAACATGTAGAAAAAATAACGTTGATCACAGTGGTATAAAATTTCCATCGAACGGAGGTCAGGAAGGGACTCATCGGAGGCAAAAATAGAGGGAAGCCGCGGCTGCACCGCCAGACTTCGGCGGGGTTTTTCGGCCAATTGGCCAGTGGTTTGGCTCTAGTTTGGCCATAGGCGGATTCAGCATCGAAAAATGAACCAGGGGGAGAAACTTTACCTCAATTGGCGGTCAGAAAATTCTTTGGTGCAGCGGCAGGTGGTGGCGATCGGCTCCTCCGGCGTCTGGTTTTTCTTCTCCGGCGAGGCACTAGCGGCTAAGGTTTTGTGGTCAGGTGTGGGTGGGGTTATTTATACCCTTGCCTTTTAATCTCAACTGTCCATCAAGATTAAATTTGGACCGTCCGATCGCGATTTATTTGGGATTAAATCTGGGCCGTCCATCGCAATGCGATCTGGGTTGTCCGTACCTGATTGAATCTGGGCCGTCCGTACGCGTGAAAGCTGGGCCGTCCGTGCGCACATTTGATCTGGGCCGTCCGTGCGCGCAGGAACGGATCTGGGCAGTCCGATAGCGCGCACGCGGATCGCCTACGTGGCCTGTCCTGTGTCAGCATTTTTTTGCCACGCGGCGTGTCCTGGTTGGCTGAGGCTGCTGACCGGGTTGCTGACGTGGCTGCTGACATGGCACAACTTTTTTAAATTGCATTTTGACCCGTGGTTTCCAATTTTCTTTTCAAAAACACCCCCAGAATCTAAATTTTCATCCCTTTTTCCCAAAATCAATTTCAATTAAATCCAAATAATAATTTTACCCAATTTTATCATTATTATTATTTTTATTTTTATTAAATTAAATTAAAATCTAAAAAATTCAAATACAAAAAAAATAAAAATAAAAATAATACAAAAAAAATAATTTGGGTGTTACATTTCTCCCCCCCCCCCTTAAGGAAATTTGGTCCCCCAAATTTGTCTCTCACTCTTGGTCGAACAAATGGGGATACTGATCTCTAAAATCTGATTCTAGCTCCCAGGTAGCCTCCCTGGGCGTGTGGTTCTGCCACACGACCTTTACAAATGATATTTCCCGGTTGCGAAGTATCTTGCTCTTTCGGTCCGTGATACTGATTGGTACTTCTTCATAAGACAAGTCCTCTTGGAGTGGAAGCGGTTCATGAGCCAAGACATGAGAAGGGTCCGACTTGTACTTACGTAGCATGGATACGTGGAACACGTGAACTCTGGAGAGCTCTGGAGGCAGTGTTAGTCTGTAGGCAGCAGTACCAATCCTGTATAAGATTTCAAAAGGTCCGATAAATCGGGGGTTTAATTTTCTCCTCCTGCCGAACCTACTAATTCCCTTGAAAGGAGTGACCTTAAGAAACACCCGGTCGCCTTTCTCAAACGCTAGCTCTCTCCTCCAGGTATCTACATAACTCTTTTACCTACTCTGAGCTGTCTGAATGTTCTTTCTGATTTTAACTATTTTAGATGTAGTCTCCTTTACCAACTCTGGGCCGAACAATCTTCTATCCCCCACTTCCTCCCAACAAATCGGTGATCTGCACGAGCGCCCATATAACGCCTCATATGGAGCCATGCCGATGCTTGCTTGGTAGCTGTTGTTGTAGGCAAACTCTATCAGGGGTAGATGGTCATCTCAATGGCCCCCAGAGTCCAGGACACAAGCTCGGAGCATATCCTCAAGTGTACGAATTGTCCTTTCTAATTGTCCATCAGTATAGGGATGGAAGGCAGTACTAAGAGACAGCTTTGTTCCCATAGCTTGCTGAAAGCTACTCCAAAATCGAGAAGTGAACCTGGGATCCCTGTCGGATACCACTGTCACTGGAACTCCATACAATCTGACTATCTCTCGGATATACATCCTTGCCAACTTGTCCAAGGAATCGGTCATCCTAATGGCTAGGAAGTGGGAAGACTTGGTAAGTTGGTCAAACATTACCCATATGGCATCATGTCTTGAACATGCCTTGGGTAGCCCCGATACGAAGTCCATGATGATATGTTCCCACTTCCACTCTGGGATCGGTAAGGGCTGAAGTAACCCACCTGGGTGCTGATGCTCTACCTTAACCTGCTGACATACCAAGCATTTAGATATAAAGTCGGCTATGTCTCTCTTTATCCCATTCCACCAAAACTGGGGTCGCATGTTTTGGTACATTTTGGTTCTTCCTGGATGCATGGCAAACTTCGAGCTATGGGACTCCATCATGATGTCTCTTTTTAACTCACTGTTATCTAGAACACACACCCTGTCTTGGAAACGAAGTAATCCATCGGCAGAGATTCAGAATTCTGAGCTCACTCCCTGTTCTGCATCCTTCTTGCGGGCTACTATGGCGGGGTCGACTGACTGGGCTTCCCTTATTTTCTGCATCAACTCGGGCTGGACTGTCAGGCGGCCCAAACATGTGACTCTCTTCAGATCCTGAAGTCGAACTTGTTGCGTGGCCCCAATTGGTCTGTATTCTAAAACCATCAAATGGGCTAAGATACCTGCACTTTTCCTGCTGAGAGCATCTACTACCACGTTGCCTTTACTCGGATGGTATAAAATATCACAATCATAGTCCTTAAGGAGTTCCATCCACCTTCTCTGATGCATGTTGAGATCCTTCTGAGTGAATATGTGTTTCAAACTCTTATGATCGGTATAGATCTGAAAGGTCTCTCCGTACAAATAATGGCGCCAGGTTTTCAAGGCGTGTATGATTACGGCAAGCTCCAAGTCATGGGTGGGATAGTTCTTCTCATGATTCTTTAACTGTCTGGACCTATATGCTATAACCTTTCCATGCTGCATCAGGACACAACCCAGGCCTAGATAGGAGGCATCACTATAAACTGTATATCCTCCCGATCTTCTCGGTAAGGCCAGCACGGGTGCAGTAGTCAGCCGCTTATTCAATTCTGAAAAACTTCTTTCGCAGTCCTCATTCCCCTCAAATTTGGCATTCTTCTTTGTGAGTCGGGTTAGAGGAGCTGCTAGACTGGAGAATCCTTCAACGAATCTGCGGTAATAACCTGCCATTCCCAGGAAGCTGCAAATTTCCTTAACTGATGTCAGCTTCTCCCAGCCAAGTACCGCTTCAACCTTTTCGGGATTCACTGATACCCCTTCCTTCGATATGATGTATCCTAGGAAGGCGGTCTGCTCAAGCCAGAATCCACACTTACTCAACTTGGCATATAACTTCTTATTTCTGAGGACATGCAAAACTTGGGCAAGATGGTGAGCATGTTCTTCTCTGTTTTTGAGTAGACTAAGATGTCATCAATGAACACGATAACGAATTGATCCAAGAAGTCTTTGAAGACCCTGTTCATTAGATCCATAAAGATTGCCGGGGCATTGGTTAGCCCAAGTGGCATGACCAGGAACTCATAGTGTCCGTACCTGGTTCGGAAGGGCGTCTTGGGGATGTCTTCTGTTCTTATCTTCACCTGATGGTAACCTGATCGCAGGTCTATTTTAGAGAAGACTTGTGCACCCTACAGCTGATCGAAGAGGTCATCGATTCTGGGAAGGGGATATTTGTTCTTGATCGTAACCTTGTTCAATCCTCTGTAATCAATGCACAGTCTCAACGTTCCATCTCCCTTCCTTGCCAAAGTGACTTCGGCACCCCAAGGAGACACACCGTGTATAATAAAACCACTGTCTTGCAATTCAGTGATCTGTTTTCTCAGCTCTTCCATCTCAATGCGGCTCATGCGGTAAGGAGCAACCGAAATGGGCTGGGTACATGGCTGTAGGTCTATAGTGAACTCGACTTCTCTGTCCACTGGCAGACCGGACAGTTCGTCTGGAAACACATCTGGGCAGTCTCGGACTACCAGAATCTCTTGAATACAAATTTCCTTCTTAGGCTTGCCTAGTTAGAGAAAACAGCAAGATTAAGGCACTAGAAGTTAAGGAAACTTGCCATCAAGGAATAAGTACTGAATGATTTTATTAATTTATAAATGGCTCCTCGTTAGGAGGATTAAATACAACTTTCTTGTTAAAGCAATCTATGGTGGCGTGATACGCCGCTAGCCAATCTATTCCTAAGATTACATCAAAATCCCCCGTGTCTAACCCTATCAAGTCTACACTCAGTTTTCTATTTACTATCTCCACGGCACAAGCCCTGTGGATAACTTCCCCTAGTAGTGTTTCACCTCCGGTAGTAGACACAAATAACGATGAATCAAGTTTATCAGGTGATACATTAATTTTGGAAGCAAAAGCATGTGAAACAAAAGAGTGCGATGCACCAGTGTCAAATAAAACATGAACCATATGGTCACAGATAATATACATACCCTGTACCACATCCGGGTCGACGTCGGCATCCTGCTGGGTAAGGTTGTAAGCTCTGCCCTGGATAGGAGGCCTTCCTTGATTCTGGTTCCTCGGGCATTCTCTTGCATAATGCTGGGCACTGCCACATATGCGACAGGTGTTGTTGAGGCGGTAGTAGGGTCGGTCCTCGTGATCTCTGCCGCAGTGCTGATAGATCTTCCCACGTGCTGCCCCTGGAGCCTGAGGAGGGGCCTGGATGGCTAGTCTTAGCCTTTTATTTGGCTAGCCTGTGGAACGGAGCTGAGGGTCGGGAACTCCCTCCTGGCTGAGGACGGGTGTTGAAGCTCATTTCCACGATCTGTGCCTTTGCTAGGACTACTGAATATGTCTTGAGCTCCAGTACCAACAAGTGTTGCCTGATCTCTGGGCGGAGACCCCACTAGAATCTCTTGGCCTTTCGACCCTCATCCATCAATGTCTCCGGGGAGTATCGGCCCAGCTCTAGGAACTTACGAGCATATTCCGATACTGTCATGTTTCCCTGAACCAGTTGAACAAACTCCATTTCCTTTAGGTGTCAGATGTGCTCAGGGAGATACTCCGCATGGAAGGCCGCTAAGAACTGCTCCCAAGTGACTGGTGTAGGCAGGGTGGTTGGCTTGAGCTCCCACCAATGTCCTGCTTCCCCTACCAGCATGTAGGAAGCAAGGGTAGCTCTTTGCTCAGGAATTACTCCCAAGGTCCTGAAAGCTCTCTCAGTCTCTGCCAGCCAGTACTAGGCCTCTTCAAAAGAGGATCTCCCTGCAAAGGTGGAGGGGTTCAGTCTCCTGTACCTCTCTATGTAGCCTGGGTCGATCAAGGAAGGAGCGGAGTCCCGTGGAAGAGGGACTGGACCCGGCTGGGGATAGATTGGGGGGTCCTATGGTGGCACTTGCTGATATGATGGGGGCACTGGACTGTACTGTGGCGGTGCCGGGTAGTACCGTGGCTGGGGCACCGGGTTATACTGCGGCAGTGGTGCCAGGTGGTACTGTGGCAGAGCAGCCCGATAGGGTTCCCTAGGGACCCGGTCCGTCCACCATCTCCCAGGATATCTGGTTAGGCTGTCCACATTATCCACTTATCAATTCACATAACCTTTTTGCCCTTTTTCTTGGTCTCAATCATCCAATCATACACAAATATGTAAACCAGTAATTTACACCAAACAAGACAACATAGTATCGGGTTCACCATAATACAAACCATAATAAAAGAAACCATGATTCATGCATTTGAGACCATAAAATAAATACATCAAACATTATACTGCATTTAATACTGAAAAATAGATCAAACAATAACTGACCAACAATGTATCAGATTCGGGCTCCATTGGCAACCTCAATCTATTATACATCTATAAAGTCACAAAATATCGTTTAATTATTTATTAAGCTTTAATACCGTGATAGGAAATAGGTTGAAAAATCCTTACTTATTTCGGGGTCTGAAATCGGCTCTATAGTGTGCCTACGGGCTGTCCCTAATTTTCCTGAATTTTTTCTTGGAAAACTGAAACGCACTACCGGTACCTGCACTTGTCCCAAAAAATCCCAAATCAGACCTAGGGCCCCTTTCGGCCAATACTAAAATTTCGGCACGACAGCTCCGCCGTGCTTCGACGGTGGTGATCCACCTCGGATTGGTCATTTTCGGCCGAATTCATCCAAACTTGCATTGGTCCCTGCGATAAAACAACCCTAGGGCCCTCAGTGGGCCAAAAAATCACGAAAAACTGAGACTTACCGACGACGGTGCTCTCAGGTGGGGCGGCTCCACCGGTGTGAGTTGCGTTTTGATGTTTGGCTCCGATCAACCTGTAGAGAAAAGAACGGTGATCACAGTGGTATAAAATTTGCATCGAACGGAGGCCGGGAAGGGCCTCATCGGAGGCAAAAATAGAGGGAAGCCGCGGCGACACCGCCGAACTTCGGCGAAGTTTTTCGGCCGATTGGCCAGTGGTTTGGCTCCGGTTTGGCCATAGACGGATTCAACATTGAAAAACGAGCCAGGGTGAGAAAATTTACCTCGATTGGCGGTCGAAAAATTCTCCGGTGCGGCGGCAGGTGGCGGCGGCCGGCTCCTCCGGCGCAGCATTGGCGGCTAGGGTTTTGTGGTCAGGTGTGGGTGGGGTTATTTATACCTTTTGCCTTTTAATCTCAACCGGCCATCAAGATTAAATCTGAACTATCCGATCGTGATTTATTTGGGATTAAATCTGGGCCGTCCATCGCGATGCGATCTGGGCTGTCTGATCACGCGCACGCGAATCACCCACGTGGCCCATCTCGTGTCAACGTTTTCTTGCCACGCGGCGTGTCCTGGTTTGCCGGGGCTGTTGACCGGGCTGCTGACGTGGCACAACTTTTTCAAATTGCGTTTTGACCCCCGATTTTCGATTTTCTTTTCAAAAACACCCCCAGAATCCAAATTTTCACCATTTTTTTCCAAAATCAATTTCAATTAAATCCAAATAATAATTTTACCCAATTTTATCATTATTATTATTTTTATTTTCATTAAATTAAATTAAATTAAATTAAATTAAAATCTAAAAAATTCAAATACAAAAAAAATAAAAATAAAAATAAAAATAATACAAAAAAAATAATTTAGGTGTTACATAATTAATTTAATAGTTGATGTGTTTCTTCTTTTAAAATAGATTATAAGTTCAAGCCAGATTGTATTTTTATTTGTGTCATCATTTAAAAGTTATTTATATGGTATTATAACTAGTGTATATCACATGACTAATCTGGAATAAAACTATATTTTTGTATGTATTCTTATTTGGAGATTATTTGTATTATGTTATGATTGATGCATATCACTTAATTAATAGATATACCAAATTTTTATTTTTAAACAAATAATTAATTGATATTAATTGCAACATTTGCTCTTGTCAAATGGCATTGAAATGTAAGGAATTCTCAAGGCATTTAATAAAAAGAGTAAGGAAAGGTAAGCCTTTTTATACAATTGATGTTATAAATCAATTAACGTTCTTTATACATTCATGCGGTAAATGAATTTTATACTTATTTTTTTATTGCAAATATTACTAATATATCTCTTTACTGAGTTTTTTTATTTTTTTTAAATTTCTTTTTTTGAATAAAAAAGAGCATGAAAGCATTAGATGTAATCAAGCAGAATTCTCACCAGTGAAAGGAAAAAATGAAATTCCTTGTTAAGGTAATATTTTATTTTATATATTCTGTAAAGTTTTATTTTCATGTATATCTTTTTTCTTATGGATTTTGTGAAAATTTTAATTGAATTTAAATTTGTTTACTTATACAACATGATTTTTTCTTCATCGAAAATCTATTTTGATGACTGAATAATTATAGGTATTAATAATTATAATGAATTATAACAATATGATAGTAGTTAAAACTCTTATGTTCTATTTAAAATTTATAAGTATAAATTTTATTAAAAAGTAGAATGTTTTATACTATATAAGTCTGTAAATTTAAATTCGATTAAAATTTTTAGGAAATCTATAAGAGAAAAAGATGTGTATGAAATATAAAATATATAAAATAGAATATTTTGTCAAGAAGGATTTTTATTTTTTCCTTCATTAGTGAGAATTCATGTTTGGTTGCATTCACTGCCTATGCACCCTTTTAAAAAAAAAATTAAAAACTTTTTTGAGAAAACTCAGTGAATAAATATATTAATAATATGTACAATAAAAAATAAGTATGAAATTCATTTACTATATTCACTAAGTGATTTGATTTATGACGTCGTTAATTATGTTTGGAAGTTTACCCTTCCTTACTCTTTTCATCAGATGCCTTCACACGTGTGTATATATATATATATAAACATAAAATTCATATATACGATGGTGTATGACCAATCATATGTGGCACCAATAAGTATGAAATTCATTTGTGATTGGTGGTCGTGTTTACTCACTGAGTTCTATCTCGGCGGGGATTTTCACATCCTTCGTTAAAGGCAGCCGGATAAACGCTTCAATGAAGCTGTTGCCCAGTAAGTACGTACAACAACATTAATTATCTGTATCTATAAAAATATATTATATGACTGGACGAATCGTTAATTTATTATTATGATATTCAACACAATTAGTATCGTGATATACGTACATACATTATCTATATACCCACGCACACACACATATATATTGATAAGTTGAGAAGGTTATATATATATATAGAGAGAGACACACACATTATATATATTATATAATTCTCAATTATAAGTATCTTCTTTGAAGTTTCTAACCTTTCCCCTTTGCATCTTCTTAATTCTATCATATTTCTGCATAAATATATATATGTATATATAGATACAATCTTCATTTTTATTTTTATTAATTAATAAAATCTTCTTTTCATATTTTAATATGGTCCCAAAATGTTAAAGTATAAGAGCCAAATTCAAATATGGAAGAATTTGGTTTACAACTTCATGAACCTGTTTATATATTAATAAATTAAATATATTATATATTTTTACTAATTCGGGTAATATAAGAAGAGAATTATATTTCAATAATATATTAAACATATTCTTAAATATATTAAATAGAATAAAGTATTAAAATTTTCAACAAGCTATTCGTATAACTTATCAAACTCAATTTTATATATTTTGAATTTATTTAAATTTATTCATCTATTTTTTTTTTTATAAAAAGATTTGTGACCTTCTCCTTTTTGCACAGGTTTTATGCATTTGAAATCATAGTGGGCTTAGAATACCTACACATGATGGGGATAGTTTACCGTGGTTTGAAGCTCAAAAACGTGTTAGTAAGATTTGACGGCCACATTTCGTTGACTGACTTCTATCTCTCAAGAAAAGACGATAATTCAACATCAACGATCCATATAATTTCTGATCAAAATGCATCATCAATCACAAACTTTTCTAACTCATCATGCATTCTACCCAATTATATCAGACCTGCAGTAGCCTTTTTCTTACACCCTAGTCAACATAAATAGAAAAAAGTAAACACATCACACGACTATTGAAATCATCACAGAGCCAATCAATGTCTAATCAATGTCTTTTGTTGGGACCCACGAGTACTTAGCACGAAAAATTTTGTCTGGTGAAGGACATGGAAACACAGTTGATTAGTGGACACTAGGGATATTCATATTTGAAATATTATATGGGATGACACCATATAAGGGAGTTGACTAGGAGTTGCCCTTAGTGAATATTGAGGCTCGAGCACTTTAGTTTTGAAAAAGAAACCATGGTTTTGAAGCCGACAAAGGATTTGATCACACGATTATTAAACAAGGACCCCACAAGGCAAATGGGGTCCACAATGGGTGCAAAGGCAATCAAATGACATAAATTTTTTTATGGGCATAATTGGGCACTTTTGAGATGTATAAAATCACCATTTGCCTTTGATAGTATTTTATTGTATCTAGTAGGGATTTTATTGCATTTGATAGTACTATTGAGAGTTTAATAGAGTTTTAATTTACACGATATTTTTTTTAGTATATCTAATTTTAATAACTAAATAGAAGTGAGATTTAATTAATTTATACATTGGGACAAGAAATTTTAATGAAATTCATGTTGAAAGGTTCAATATTTATAAAAATATATAATGAAGGATTTACTGGATGATTTTGTCTAACAGACAATATAGCATTTTCAATTGTTCTTAATTAATGTCTTTACTTAACTGTCTAAAAGTAATATTAATTTCTCTAATATGTGGTATAAGAGGTAGTAATACTCTTTTTAAGGTATTACTTGGATAAAACCAAAATGTATTGCATCAAGGTCCTGATTATATAAGTAGGGAAACTCATGAATCCTTGTGTAGTTCATCAGGACTGTTTACCTAATTTAGGATAAACAATGCTAAGGTTCAAGGATAGTTGAGGATAAGAAAACTTTTGGCTTCTAGAGCTATTTTGAGATGCCTATGAGGTTACAAGATAGCTTTGCCAAAAGGTTGTGTAGGGTTTTAAAATTGTTCCCGCATTCTAGACCTATCTTAAGACAATTATAAGGTTTCGAGCATGTATTAGGTCTTAATAAAGCTCTAAAACTGTAGTGAACATCTAAATCTTAAGGTTTTAGTCTTTTTTTTCCCTTAATGTTATGTTGCACTAAGATGCAAATTTTTTATCATAAAATTTAATCCAGTATAGATTTTGTTTTCCTTAGTTGTATGGAAAATTTTGTACCAAGTACAAATTTTATACTTGATGAATATTTCTCTGAGTTTAGGTTATTACTTGAGGATGTTTAAGTCTTCATTTTGCATTTTGTTTCCTTTCTTAGTTGGATTCAAAAGTATAATAAGAATAATACATGGCTTAGTTAGAGATGAGTAAGGACTTCTGAAAGATAGATAATTGTTCATGAATCTCCTCAGTTTTTGCTTCACTTACTTGAGCATGATGGTTTTTATTGTTAATGAATATTTCTCTGAGTTTAGGTTATTACTTGAGGATGTTTAAGTCTTCATTTTGCATTTTGTTTCCTTTCTTAGTTGGATTCAAAAGTATAATAAGAATAATACATGGCTTAGTTAGAGATGAGTAAGGACTTCTGAAAGATAGATAATTGTTCATGAATCTCCTCAGTTTTTGCTTCACTTACTTGAGCATGATGGTTTTTATTGTTAATGAATAATGATTTTATCTTAAATGAAATAATGTTATATTGGATGCTATTGTATTGATTTCCATTATATAAGTTGATTCAGTATTAAAAATAGATATTACTAAATTTATAGTTCAATCAAATAATAAAATAGAACCGAATTTAAATGAATTATTTAATATTATAATAAATAAGTGAATCGAATTATGTATATTTATTGTTTAAAATATAGTATTTGATGACTAATTATAAAAATTGACACTTTAATGAATAATGAGAGGCGATTGATGGTGACTACAATGAAATGCAATTAACACAAAAATAAAAGCTTTGGTATCTTGCAACAAAGTAGATTACAGTTTTTTTAGGTTTTAAGACAAAGATGAACTATTTTATCTTATTTTATTTTTGATACTCCTTTTTATTGATACAAAAGTTAAATAACTTTTTTTTTTCAAGTAAAGAAATAGATAGGGTGGGCACGAAATGGACACATGAGTTCCTCTATTTGTCACATATTACCTAGCAACATTTCAACTTTTGTGATAGTCTGAATCAACCACTAAAATTATATTACATGTTTTCTAATTTCTAGTTGTAATAGGACAATTTTGAAAGGTACCAGGTACAAATTTTATACTTGCTGAATATTTTCTAAAGTTTGAGTTATTATTTGAGGATGTTTAATCTTTCATTGCATATTTTGCTTCTTTTCTTCTTAGTTAGATTTAATAGTTTAATCAAATAGTACATAACTTAGCTAAAGATGTAGTAAGGACTATTGAAAGATATATATTTATTCATGAGCCTAAGTTTTTTGTTAACTTGCTTGAGCAAAATGGTTTTTACTATTAATGGATGATGATTTTTCTTAAAAAAGTAATGTTGCACTGAGATGCAACTAATACAAAGATAGAAGCTTTGATGTCTTATAGTAGAGGAGATCAAATTTTCTTTAGGGTTGAGTACATAAAGATGAACTATTTTATTTCCAGCTTCTTATGTATTTCTTTTTGCTGATATAAAAGTTAAATAATTTTTTTTTCAAGTAAAGAAATGGACAGGTTGTGCATGAAATGGACAAGTTGCTTCCTTTATTTGTTGTATATTTAGTTAGCGACATTTTGACTTTTAGTGACAACGTTTATCACCCGCTAAAATTGTGTCATTTATTTTTTAATTTTTAGTTGGATTTAAAATTAACTTTCATTCCACATTTTGTTTCTTTTCTTCTTAATTGGATGTAAAAGTGTAATCAAATAGTATATAACATAGTTAGAGATGTAGTAAGGACTTCTAAAAGATATATAGTTGTTCATGAGTCTTAAACTTTTGTTCACTTGCTTAAGTAGAATGGTTTTATCCATGATGTTTTTTAAAAAAGAAAAATTAAATGTTGTATTGGATGTTATTGTACTGACTTACATTGTTTGCTGACTTATATAGTACTGAAAGAAATATGACTAAATTTGTAGTTCAGTCAAATAATAAAGTATGATTTAACTTAAATAAATAATTTAATCTCATATAAATGAGTGAATCAAGTAATGTAAATTTATTGTTTAAAATAAAATATTCAACGACTGATAAAGAAAACCGATACTTCAATGAATAATGAGAGGTGATGGGTGATGACTGCAATGAGATGCATCTAATAGAGAGAGAGAAGTTTTAGTGTCTTGCAACAAAGAAGATTGAATTTTCTTTAGGTTTTAGAACATAAAGATAAACTATTTTATTTCTAGCTTCTTTTGTAATTTTTTTTGTCAATATAAAAGTTAAATAATTTTTTTTTTCAAATAAAGAAATGGACAGGTTGTGCATGAAATGGATACGTGGCTTCCTTTATTTGCCACAAATTTAAGTTGCAGCATTTTTACTTCTTGTGACTATAAATTCCCTTGTAAAATTTTATCATCTATTGTTTAATTTTTAGCAGCAATTAACTGTTCTCAAAAGTGTCAATGTAATGCCTTTTATCAGTTGAAGTAATTTATTTGGAGAAAAACTATCTTTGTTGTTTATACAATATTATAAATGGATTAAATTAAACTTTTGTTTTTTTTTTAAAAATATTTGTTCTCATAAAACTATTGGCAAGATTAATCGAAACTCGGAACACAAAATTCAAAAAATGCAAGAAGATTTTATTAATTAATAAAGATGAAAATGAAGATGGTATCTATATACATATATATATTTATGCAGAAATATGGTAGAATCAAGAAGGTGCAAAGGGGAAATGTTAGAAACTTAAGGTGTGTGTGTCTACATATATACATAACCTCCTCAATTTATCAATATATATATGTGTGCGTGTGCATATACATAATGTATGTACATGTATTGCTATACTAATTATGCTGAATATCATAATAATAAATTAACGATTCGTATAATCATATAATATATTTTTATAAATACAGATAATTAATGCTGTTGTACATACATACCAGGACACTGCTTCATGGAAGCGTTTATCCGGCCTTTGACAGAGGACGTGAAGATTGACGCCAGGACAAAACTCAGTGAGTAAACACAACCATCAATCACAAATGAATTTCATGCCTATTGGTGCCACATGATTTATGCCACATATGATTGCTCATACACCATCATATGTATGAGTTATATGTTTATATATATATATATATATATATATATATATATACACACACACACACACACACACTTGTCAAGGCATCTGATGAAAAGAGTAAGGAAGGGTATACTTTCATACATAATTGATGACGTCATAAATCAGATCAATTAGTGAATATAGTAAATGAATTTCATACTTATTTTTTATTGTACATATTATTTATATATTTTTTTACTGAGTTTTTTTAAAATTGTTTTTAAATTTTTTTTTGTAAAGGTGCATAGGCAGTGAATGCAACCAAACATGAATTCTTAGTAATGAAGGAAAAAATAAAAATCCTTCTTGGAGTAATATTCTATTTTATATATTTTATAAAATTTATTTTCATATATATCTCTTTCTCTTATAGATTTCATAAAAATTTTAATTGAATTTAAATTTACAGACTTATACAATATAAAATATTCTACATTTTTAATAGAAGTTAAACTCATAAATTTTAAATAGAACATAAGAGTTTTAACTACTATCATTTTGTTATAATTCATTATAATTATCAATAGCATAATTATGCAGTAGGCAAAATAGATCAGATTTTCAATGAAGTAAAACTCATCCATTATAAATATGCAAATTTAAATTCAGTTAAAATTTTTACAAAGTCCAAAAGAAAATAGATATAAATGAAAATAAAATTTTACAGAATATATAAAATAAAATATTACCGTAAGAACATAAAAATACAATTTAACTCAAGATTAGTCAAGTGATATACAGTAATTACAAAACAATACAAATAACTTTCAAATGATGACACACATAAAAATACAATCTGACTTGAACTTATAATCTCTTGTAAAAGAATAAACATATCAACTATTAAACTAATTATTTAATTAATTAAGTATACACATATATAGTTAATTAAATTAATAATTATTTATCTTTTGGGTAGATATCTAAGTACTTTTATCCTTATCTATAAGAGTATGAGTTCAAATCAGACTATACATATCATAATATCATTTAACTAATAAAATGTACAAATTTTTACTAGCAAAAATTGTATTTGAGAATTTTTATTATTAAATATATATTATAAGATCAATAATAACACACATAAATATTTCCAATTAAAGAGTTTTGAGCTGTGATGATTAGTTTTACTTATATACCTTGAGGAAGCTCTTTTAATCTTGATGTAAAGTGCACAAATCATAGGAAAATCCGTATCAGATACTTTTTCCTTGCAAATTAAGATAAGAAGACCAAATAACTAAAACCCATCAATTAATCAAATATGGTTAATACCTACTAACATCTATATTGAGATATATATTAAATACAAATATAAAGCTTTATCCATGTTTGATAAGGTGATTTCAGATTCAGCCACGAAGGTGGAAAGCAGATCATAGAAATAATTAGGACCGCAACCAAAATCTCCTTTCATTTCATATGCTGCTGCAAGAAAGTGATCTACCATATTGCTTTAACAAAAATCGAATGCAAATCAATCAACAACATCGAGATATATACATGATTGGTAAACTAATAAGAGAAAAATATATCAAATATTAAGCATTAAACCTCTTGTTCCATCGAGTGAATCATGTAGAGGAGCTGAGTGCTTCGATCCTCCTATTCATGGTAAGAGCTGTAACAACCCATACCTGCATAGGGAGTCGGGGTACCGTAAGAACTTATATTTCTAACACAAAAAATACAATAAACTTCTATCACCAAATAAAAATAAGTATGTCCAAGTGCAGTGTTCACATTCCTTGCCAATGAGGGTTAACCGTTACACCTATCTAAAATCAAGAAAACATCCTTCTTTATCCATGTCGGATAAGGTGATTTTAGATAGCTGCGAATTTTATTCCTTTCCCTCTTCTCCTGCAGCCTGACGTCCTCCTTTAAAGTGAAGGAGGAACCATTAGAACTGTTGAAGATGGCAACAAAATCCTTAAATTAAATAGAGATTACAAAATAGTTATTGATAATTGAGGCATAATCAATATTTTTACTCTTAATAATTAAGGTAGAAACTAATAAGATCTTCTTAAATATAATTATATAATTATATATTTACTTTTTGAAAAGAAGATTTTTATCTCTTTAATTGCTTAAGTAGTAATAAATTTTTTAAAATTTAAATACTAATGAAGAAAAGAAATCTCTAAACTTTGACTTCTAATAAGCATTCAATTCTCTAAATTTAGACATTCTTTAAGTCTAATCTTATAATAATATTTTTTATAGATAACATAATGAAAATAATATTAAAACTCTACAATATTTGATTACATAAGTTCAAATTAATGAAAATAAGATCTCTATCTCTTTAATTTTTAAATTTTAAAGATTAATGTAGAAAGAAATCTCTAAATTTTGACTCCTAGTATGCATTGAATTCTCTATATTTAGATATTTTTTAAGTATAATCTTCTAATAATTCTTTTGAAGATTACATACTTTAGAATGAAAAATAATGTTAAAACTCTAAAATATTTGATTACATAAGTTTAAAAATAGATTATGACACTTCTATTTTTTTTTCTTTCTTGATGCTTTTGGTTTTTCTTTCAATCTTTCTTTAATGCTATGATTTATATTTATGATGCAATATTTAGAAAGAAAACAATAAGATACTTTTTTTTTATAAAATCAGCTTTATTAATTTCTTCACCACAATATAATTTCTTTATAATCTTATCCTCACATTTGTTATTGTATTATAATGGGATTAATTTTAGGTAATCTAGAAATATAGAAGAGTTAGAAAATAATTGGGAGAAAGAGGAGGAAAAACATAAGGAAATGAAATAGGAAAACAAGAGTTAGACTAGAGGCACTATAGACGTAAGTTCTCTTTTTTTTACCTAATGCATAACGCTCAATTAGGTAGTAATTATAAAATAGATTCGTTATAAGGAGTCATATTCTTCCAACGATTCCTAAGTTTCAAACTGCGAACTAACTCAAATCACATAATTGACTTTTAATGAAATTACCTCTTTACCCTAATTAACAGAAAAACATAAAAGTACAATCTAAATTAAATATGTCCAAAAATATATACATGTACTTACATTAAGTGGTATTAAATCTATCTTATTCATTTGATTCAATTTTTACCATTTGTGTAATTACTAGTAATCCTTTACATATTGAATTAGGTATATATTCATTAATTTTATTTTTGGACCACTTATAGTTTTTGCTTTAATTCATTGAATGAAATTTTATTTCATAATCCTTCATATATAAAAAAGTTCAATTAGAATTCGATTCTCAAAAAACATAAATAAGAGAGCTTAAATATTAAAATTGTGATATATTGTTAAATTATAAAATATGGGAGAAATGTAACAACTAAATTTCTTAAGAAAATGATGAAGCTTGTTTAGAAATTAAAGCAAATGGGACAATTAGATACATATATAAATATTTTAACTTCTAATACTATACTATACTATGTCTATTTCTACAATATAGTTTCTCAATGAGTAGTGTAATTTGACCCACAACCTAAAAATTTCTATGTAATTTCTTCATTACAAATTAAAAATATATACATATATATGAAGTTAATTTCTATTGTTGTTGGAAATATATTTATTTTTTGTGGTACAGTTTGAGAGAAGGATTGTGGCTAATGCTAGAACCAGATGAAGCAAAAGTTTTTGAATGCTATATGTTTAGTTTCCTTTAAAAGCTCATGCTAAGAATTAAAAACTTATAAGTCTGTAATAATGCAAAAATACGTAATGAATAAAAATATGAGTTTGCAAGAAATATCTTATCATCACTCTCTAATCACTCTTTGAGACAATGCTTTACATACTAGTTGAATTTTTTCAACTGATCTGGAATCAACAAAGGAAATGTATTAAAAAGTTCTATTGTCAAGCATTAATTATGATGACATGGTAATGATTTATGAGACAGAAAAATACCATAACAAATCCAAAATGATTTACAAGATATAAAAATGTCATAATAAAAAAATGGAGTTAAAATAATGTAAGGGTATTCTTGATTTACAGTGAACTCTTTAAAAGAATACTAATATGTATATGATCTAAAGTTTGTAAACAAGAAACAATTTGTTTAATCTCCAATGCAGGAAGATGTTCCAAGCTAATGCTAAATCAACATATCATCTTTACATTAAGATCCTATCATACTGGAATCACTACTCAAAAGCTTTAATCCCTAAATAAAATGAAACATAAACCACTATTATCATCACCTTTATACATTTAAGTTGTTCAGATAAGTAAGTTGAGTCACAAATTGAAGTTAACTATCCTTATGTGAAAGCAGCTTTAAAATCTTATATTACATAAGTGTTTTATGAGTTCTTTCGACCACACTTTCTCTTGGGGTTAGCACTTATCATGCAAGAGAAGGCATTGGCATGCTCAAAATCCTCTTCAGTTATCAGAATTTTGGCTGTACTTGGGTCTGCAAGTAGAAGCTTAGCCACCAAGTATCTAACAATTGACCATGTTTCCAATAACCGTGCTTGTTTCCCAATGAACCTTCCTCTTTTTGTGTCATAGTATTAAGGCCACTTATCTCTTGATATGCGTCTTTCAGTATCTTCAACAGCTCTTGCAGCAATTTTTGGCCTTTTCGTCTTTATGGCTTTAATAGTAAGCTGCAAAAAGTCTAATTTTAAATTTTTAAGCCCCACTGCCAACATTCCTTCATTATTACTTTATTTTATAAAACAACAACAAGGTGCCATATCCTATTGGATCTAAGCATGATAACTCAGGAAACTTGTTCCTAAATATAACTTCTACCAAGGGTCTGGAGCAATGAACAAAACATTAATAGCAGAGAGAATATTTAAGCATAATAAACTAACTTGCCATAGCAGAGTTGGCCAAGAATCACCATTGTGGTAAGACTAAAGCCTACATTAGAAGGAAATAAAGTGAGAAATGTTGAAGATAATGATGAAATAGATCATAAATAAATAATAAGAGAGTAGATATCTTACGTGATTTTAGGATCACTACCAGTGATTATTTGCCAGTCCTGACCTTACGGAGAATGATAACATATCTTCAATGGCATGTCTGCTACCAAATCTACCCATTTTGCTTCAATAAGATCAAGTATGGCATGTGACTGATCAGTTGTTGCCAGACTGCTTACAACAGAACACATGTTTCCTAGAGAAAAAATTAGAAATCCATACGTGCTGCCTGTAAGTTTCCAAATAGATAACCTCCTTTATTAGGCATCCATTACACCAACTAAGGAAAAATTTGATCTGGGTAAATGTTGAACTTATTAACTGCATCATATGAGTACTCCTCTGTCTTGTAATGATAAATCTCATTTAGTTTTTGTAAATCAATCCAACAATACTCCCTGATGTGGAATCAAAGAGCAAGTAGGCGATTATTCAGTGCCCGGACAAGATTAGCTAATCCATCTTCTGGAGCAAGCATTTCACGTGCACAAAGTAAGGCAGAATAAATAGTGCATGCAAGAAAAAAAATAAGGAGTAACTGGAGATACCACAAGAAAAGAAGGTAAACAAATAAGATCTCTTAGTTACCAACTTATAAATTTAAATAATAGCTTATTCATGTAGGCTAGTATGTCATATAATAATCTACTGTTTCCACCAACATGTTACAAACATACTTAATGCACAAACTAGATCTCCATGGTGTCAAACATGTAAGCTATGAACTATCTCAAAAAATATAAGCTATAAACTATACAATCTCTATCATTCTAAGGAGTTGCACCATTCAGAAGCAACCATAAATATAATGAGTAACAATTCCAATTGTTAAACATTTTCTAAATTGACCAGACTGGAATCATATACTTATTACACCTACTAAAAAGTCACTTGAGAGGCACCAAGATATGATATCAATTTAATTCAATCTTGTCAAGTACTTAATCCTAGCTTTATTTTCAAACTTCCATTATTGTTTCCCGAATTGATTTAGTTTTATAATTTCACTTCTACCATAGTTGCTCCAAAAAGCCCCTATTACACCATGTGTAGAATTATTTTGTATAACCACTCTTTTGCTACAAAAGTTGCAAGCACTAAAAAATAAAAAATTGAATACCAAATCTCAATTACCATTTTAAATGAACAATAAAGACAATTTTTTCCTTGATTGAAATAAACAATTGATGAGCAAATATGGCAATTCAAACAACTGTTAGAACAAAAAATGAATCTACCCTGATGATTCCTTCATTCCACATAATATAGTTAATTACCTCCCCTTTTTACTAAGAGGGTTTGGTTTTGAAACTTACAAATGTAAATCAAATGTAAATAGGAATTGACTTGGTCTAGTACCAAGTCAGTGTTGGATGACCTTATTCTCCATTTTCTTTGTTTGGTAAGAGTTATTGTTTCTAGCAGTGAGATCTTTTTGCACCACAGATAAGTTATGGTTGTTTCTCTAAATAGTCTATCAATTGGCACGTAAAGGGTGACCGATGGATATGGTGGATGGCATGGCGTCGTTGTCGATCATAGAGGAGGAAGATTGAAGCTGGGACTTAACTGAACTTGTCCCTGAACAACAAGAGTCGTATGATCCATGTTTTGTAGGAAGATTCTATACTGAAGCGGTTGTGAAGTTTGAAGTGATGAGGAATACACTAGCAGACCTGTGGAGGCTGATAAGGAGAGTAAATATTGTAGATCTCAGTTTCGGCCATTACTTGTACAGATTTTTTTACGGAGTGGATATCCAAAGAGTGCTCAACAAAGGGCCATGATCGAGTGGATCATGTCGAGGAGCTGCGCTCTTCAATCCTTCCTATTCGAAACGATTGGAGTAGAGAAAAATGAGTTTCCCGAGAGGTGGGAGATTGTTTTTTTTTTAATCTGCAGTGCTCCCCGAAGTGGCTGAGAGTTATAATGAGTTTAGTACTTATAATAAATTTCTAATAATCTAGGTCTTTTTTAGTGATTGATATTTAGGTTACCAATATTCTATGCATTAATGAACTTGCATATTCTTGTTTTTTGTTTTTCGAGTTTAGATTAATCTTGTCAACAATTTTATGAGAAAAATATTTTCTTTAAAAAAAATATGAGTTTAATTTAGTCAATTTATAATATTGTATAAACGACAAAGATGGTTTGTAACGGCCCCGAAAGTTCAAAAGGAAATACATATAATAATCTGAGTGCGGAAGCGAAATAAAAGATTAAGGTTAACATCCCTTGCACAATAACTTAAAAGTACTAAACAATATCACGGAATAAGTTCTCTAAAAGAAATACAAGAAATGAGAAAAATAAAGGAAACTATAAAGCATCTAGTATCTACTCACCGTCTTCTTGTGGATCGGGCTCAGGAACCAGGTCCTCTTGATCTGAAATGGTTAAATAAGGAATGATCTACACTAGCCCAGTAAAAACATCACACTATATCAATGTTACAGAAGCAAAAGTTGGTAAAAAACTAAAAAAATAACCAATGGAGCACAAATTTTAAAGCAATACATTTATTTAAAATAAAACCATTTACCCTTTTTGTTACCCTTGGAGAACCTGTGAAAACAACTTATAAAGACAATGACATCATACAAATCACTATTTCATGTATAATCAGTAACATAAAACATATCATAATTTTGTATTCATTAACAATAACTGATTATCATCATTTCTCATTTTCACCAGCCTACTAATATCCATGGGGATCCATAGGGGTGTCCCCGCCACACGTGAACCATTCTTTTTAACAATCTTAATTCCAGGGTCGTCCCCATACCCTGTCTGGTATGAGGGCCAAAATATTAAATCTCAATACCTCGTCCAGTATGAGGGTGAAGCAGGTCGTCCCCATACCCCGTCCGGTATGAGTGCCAAGACATTAAACCTCAATAGCCCGTCTGGTATGAGGGTGAAACAAGCTGTCCCCATACCCCGTCCGGTATGAGCGCCAAATGACCAAGTCTCCATACTTCGTTCGGTATGAGACGACGTTCACGGTAGTGTTTCCTATGAACCCGGTCCGTCCACCATCTCCCAGGATATCCAGTGAGGCTGTCATCTTATCTGTTTTCCCTTAGTCTCTGTTACCAAGTTGAACATAATCACATAAACAATAGACATGCACCTGGTAAAACAATCATATCATAAATTTCAAAATCACACAGTGGTCAAGTAAGACAGTAATACATGCAATTAAAACCATAGAATAGATAGACCAGATACCATAATGCATTTATATTGTAAAATAAATCAAGCAGGAATCGACAGAGAATAATTTTCGGTTCGGGCTCCATTAACAACCTTAATTAATTATGCATATCTATTTGATTTATACAAAATACAGTATTATCTTTCATTTCAACTTCAATTCCATGATATAAAATAGGGTGAGGGGTCTTTACTTGATTCGACGCCGAAAACTAGATTGTTACTGCGCCTACGGGGGCAGTCACTAAGTTTTCTGAATTTTTTCTCAGAAACTAAAACGCGTTTACGGTACCTACACATGTCCCAAATAACCCAAAAATCAGACCTAGGACCTACTCGGCCAATTTCAAAATTCTGGCACGGCGGCTCTGCCATGCTCCGACGACGGCGCCGCTATGGGCAGCGGTGATCTACCTCGGGTTGGCTGTTTTCAGCATAATTTAGCCAAACTTGCATCGGTTCCTGTGAGAAAACACACTTAGGGCCTTCGGTGGGCCAAAAAAATGTAAAAAACTTATACCCACCGGTGGTGGGGCTCTTTGGTGTGGTGGCTCCTCTAGCTCACATTGCGGTTGGGAGTTTTGCTTCGGTCAACCTGTAGAGGAGGAAATAGTGATCACAACGGTAAAAAAATCACATCGAACGGGAAACAGGAAGGGCCTCATCGGAGGCAAAAATTAAAGCACCCCGTGGAGGCTCCATTGAGCTTCGGCGTCGTTTTTCAGCCAATTGGCCAGTTCTTTCACTTTGATTTAGCCATGGGTGGGTTTTGAATCAAATTATGATCAAAGGGTAGAATTTTTACCTCGTTTGGCGACCGAAAATTACTCCGGTGCGGCGGCGGGTGGTGGCGGACGACTCCCCGGCGAGGGGCTCTGGCCGCTAGGGTTAGGGTTTGGGTGCGGATGGGGTTATTTATACCCATCTGCTTTTGATCTGGCCCGTCCATCGCTTTTAATTTGGACTATCCGATCACGATTAAATAGGGAGTGAATTTGGACCGTTCATCGCAATTCAATCTGGGCCGTCTGTGCGCGATTCAATCTGTGCCGTCCGTGTACGATGCAATCTGGGCTGTCCGTGTGCGCTGGAATGGATCTCAGCAGTTCGATCGCGCGCACGCGGATCGCCCACGTGGCTCCCTCCCGTGTGGCCTCCTGCGTAAGCGTCTCTGCCACCTGGCGCGTCCTAGTTTGTCGGGACTGCTGACCGGGCAACTGACGTGCTGTAACTTTTCTAAATTATGTTTTGACCCCTGATTTCTAATTTTTCTTTCAAAAATACCCCCAAAATCCAAATTTTCACCCCTTTTCCCCAAAATTATTTTCAATTAAATCTCTAACCAATTTTTATCCCTTTTTATTATTATTATTATTATTATTTTCATTAAAAAAATAAATTTAATTAATACATATTTATATTTATATAGAAATAATAAAAATAATTGGGTGTTACATGGTTTTTCTCTAAATAAATTACTTCAACTAATTAAAGGCATTATATTGACACATTTGAGAACGGTTAATTGTTGCTAAAAATTAGATAATAGAAAGTTTACTAATGGATTAATATTGTTACCAAAAGTCAAAATGCCACAAAGTAAATTTGTGGCAAATAGAAGAAGCGACATATCCATTTCGTGCACAATCTCTCCATTTCTTTATGTGAAAAAAAAATTATTTAACTTTTATATTGACAAAAAGAAGTATAAAAGACGATATAATTTTAGTAGTTCATTCAGACTATCACAAAAGTTAAAACGTTGCTAGGTAATATGCAATAAATGGAGGAACTCATGTGTCCATTTTGTGTCCACCCTATCTATTTCTTTACTTGAAAAAAAAAGTTGTTAACTTTTGTATCAACAAAAAAGAGTACAAAAAAAAAAAATAAATAAAATAGTTCATCTTTGTCTTAAAACCTAAAGAAAATGTGATCTACTTTATTGCAAGATACTAAAGCTTTTATTTTTGTGTTGGTTGCATTTCATTGTAGTCACCATATCAATGTTTATTTTTTATTTTATTTGGGGGTTAAAGCTTTTGAGCAGTGATTCGCGTATCATTGGATCTTAATGTAAAGATGATATATTGATTTACGATTAGCATTAGCTTGAAACATC
The DNA here is from genome assembly GCF_054855325.1 of Carica papaya. NCBI lineage: Eukaryota > Viridiplantae > Streptophyta > Magnoliopsida > Brassicales > Caricaceae > Carica > Carica papaya. The sequence goes on from NC_142317.1 coordinate 21,053,418, forward strand.
TTCCTGGATTGGAGAGTAAGCAAATTGTTTCCTGTTTATAGACTTTATATCATATATATAGTACTATAGGAGTGAAAGGTGTTCTTTTAAAGAGTTCACTATAAATTGAGAATACTCTTATATTATTTTAACTCTATTGCTCGATTATGACAATAATAATTTCAATTAACCTCGTCTATATGTATATATTTTTAATTTGTAAATGAAGAAATCACATAGAAATTTTTAGGTTGTGGGTCAAATTACACCACTCATTGAGAAACTATATTTTAAAAATAGATATAATATAGTATAGTATTAGAATTTAAAATATTTGTATATGTATCTAATTGTCCCATTTGCTTTAATTTCTAAACAAGCTTCATCATTTTCTTAAGAAATTTACTTGCTACATTTGCCCCATATTTTATAATTTAACAATATATAATAATTTTAATATTTAAACTCTCTTATTTATGATTTTTGAGAACTAAATTCTAATTGATCTTCCTATATATGAAGAATTATGAAATAAAATTTCATTCAATGAATTCAACCTAAAAATATAAGTGGTTCAAAAATAAAATTAATGAATATATACCTCATTCAACATGTAAAGGATTACTAATAATTACATAAATAAGTAAAAATTGAATCAAATGAACAAGATAAATTTAATACTGCTTAATGTAAGTACATGTATATACTTTTGGACATATTTAATTTAGATTGTACTTTTATGCTTTTCAGTTATTTAGGATAAAGAGGTAATTTCATAGAAAGTCAAATATGAGATTTAAGTAGTTCGCGGTCTAAAATTTAGAATTGTTAGAAGAATATGACCCCTTATAATGAATCTACTTTATAATTACTACCTAATTGTGCGTTATGCATTAGGGAAAAAAAAGAGAACTTACCTCTATAATGCTTCAAATCTAACTCTCGTTTTCCTATTTCAATTCCTTACGTTTTTCCTCCTTGTTCTCCTTATTATTTTCTAACTCTTCTTATATTTCTAGATCACCTAAAATTGATCACATCGTAACACAATAATAAATGTGAGGATAAGATTATGAAAAAATCATATTGTGGTAAAGAAATTAATAGAGGTAATTTTATAAAAAAAACTATCTTGTTATTTTTTATCTAAACATTGCATCATAAATATAAATCATAGCATTAAAGAAAGATTGAAAGAAAAGCTGAAAGCATCAAGAAAGAAAACAAAAAATAGAAGTGTCATAATCTATTTTTAAACTTTTGCAATCAAATATTTTAGTGTTTTAACATTATTTTTCATTCTAAGGTATGTAATCTTTAAAAGAATTATTACAAGATTATACTTAAAAGATATCTAAATATAGAGAATTGAATGCTCAGTATGAGTCAAAATTTAGAAATTTCTTTCTACATTAGTCTTTCAAATTTAAAAATTAAAGAGATAGAAATCTTATTTTCATTATTTTGAACTTATGTAATCAAAAATTTTAGAGTTTTAACATTATTTTCATTATGTAATCTATAAAAAAAATTATTATAAGATTATATTTAAAGAATATCTAATGTAAGTACACGTATATATTTTTGGACGTATAGATTGTACTTTTATGTTTTACTATTATTTAGAGTAAAAAAATAATTTAATAAAAAGTCAAATATGTGATTTGAGTTAGTTCGCGGTCGTTAGCTAAAACATAGGAACTGTTTGAAAAATATAAATCCTTATGACGAATCTACTTTATAATTACTACCTAATTATGCGTTATTTGTTAGGCGAATAAAAGAGAACTTACCTTTATAATACTTATAGTCTAACTCTTATTTTCCTATCTCATTTCCTTATGTTTTTCCTCCTCCTCTCAATTATTTTCTAACTCTTCTTATATTTCAAGATCACCTAAAATTGATCACATCGTAACACAATAATAAATGCGAGGATCAGATTATGAAGAAATTATATTGTGGTGAAGAAATAAATAGAGCTAATTTTATAAAGAAACTATTTTATCATTTCTTATATGAACTTTGCATCATAGATATAATTTATATCATTAAAGAAAGATTGAAAGAAAAACTGAAAGCATCAAGAAAGAAAAAAAAAACTAGAAGTGTCGTAATTTATTTTTGAACTTATGTAATCAAATATTTTAGAGTTTTAACATTATTTTCATTATGTTATCTATAAAGAACTATTATAAGATTACACTTAAAGAATATCTTCAATTAGAAAATTGAATGCTTGTTAGAAGTCAAAGTCTAGAGATTTATTTTCTTCGTTAGCTATTAAAATTTAAAATTTTGATTACTACTTAAGCAGTTAAAGAGATAAAAATCTTCTTTCAAAAAGTAAATATATAATTATATAATTATATTTAAGAAGATGTTATTTGTTTCTACCTTAATTATTAAAAGTAAAAATATTGATTATGCCTCAATTATCAAAAAATATTTTTTAATCTTATTTAATTTAGGGATTTCGTTGCCATCCGAATGGTTCTGATGGTTCCTCCTTCACTTCAAAGAGGACGTTGGGCTGCAGGGGAAGAGGGAGAGGAAGAAAATTCATAGCTAGGGTACACTAAGAGGAAGTTTATGTGTGATTTCTCAATCAAATTAATTAGCTAGCGGTGGAATTGGGAGCAGAATAAGGGAGGAATTCGTCAATCAGATTAACGCCATCACTGAGAACAAAGTTAAATTTGACTCGCACTACTTGAGTAGAATTTATGTTTTAAATTTTTTGAGATATTTTTGGGAAGAAATGAGTTGATCTTGGAATAGGGACATTTTCTTGAAATCAGATTAGAACCAGAAGTAAAAACAAAAAAAATGGAGAGTGAGATCTGAGGATAAAAAGAAGATCGGACGAAATGATGGAATTATCGTGTGGACAGCTATGTGGAGAGGACATAAGAGATATGCTAAAAACATAGGAGGAAAATTGAAAGGATGAGAACGGGAGAGGGATAGGAAATTTTAAAAAAAGGAAAATTGTGGTCTGAATCTGATATCTATTTGGGAATTATTATTCTTTTATCTTTTATATTTAATTCTCTTGATGTCTGTTTCGAAAATGGCAGCATTGGTGAGTAGAGAAAAAGAAATGAACTGGATAGGGATTAAAAACAAAATAAATATAAAATTCTAGGAGGTAAATCCAGGTGAGAGAGACAGTGTTCTCTGTGAGTGTAAAAGTGATGCTGTTTGGAAGAAGGAATGGGATTAACAACGGAACAAACAAACTCTAGGAGCTGATTTGGGTGAGGAGAGACAATGTTCTCTGTGATGCATATGTAAGAAAGGATGAATTACACAAACTTTAATTAGATGTTTTCTTTATTTTAGATAGATTTAATGGTTAACACTCACTGGTGAGGGATGTGAACACTGCCCTTAGATCTACATATTTTTATTTGGAGATAAAAGTTTATTGTTATTAACCATATTTGATTAATTGATGGATTTTGTTATTTGGTCTTCTTCTCTTAATTTGCAAGGATAAAATATCTTATGCAAATTTTCCTATGATTTGTTACTTTGCATCAAGATTAAAGGAGGCACCTCAAGGTATATAAGTAATACTTTTCATCACAGCTCAAAACTTTTCAATTTGGAGTATTATTGTGTGTTATTATTGATCTTATAATGTATATTTAACAATAAAAATTCTCATATACAATTTTTGCTAGTAAAAATTCGTACATTTTAATAGTTAAATGATTTGTCATAAGATCTATAGTCTGATTTGAACTCATACTCTTATAGATAAGGATAAAATTACTTAGATATCTGCCTAAAAGATAAATAATTATTAAATTAATTAATTATATATGTGGATACATAATTAATTAAATAATTAGTTCAATAGTTGATATGTTTCTTTTTTTATAAGAGATTATAAGTTCGAGTCGGATTGTATTTTTATGTGTGTCATCATTTGAAAGTTATTTGTATTGTATTTTAATTAGTATATATCACTTGACTAATCTCGGATGAAACTGTATTTTTATGTGTATTCTTACTTGGAGGTTTTTGTATTGTCTTATGACTGATGCATACCACTTAATTAATAGATGTACCCAATTTTTATTTTTTAATAAATAATTAATGAAGGAAAAAATGAAAATCCTTCTTAAGGTATTATTTTATTTTACATATTCTATAAAATTTTATTTTCATGTATGTCTTTTTTCTTTTGGACTTCGTGAAAATTTTAGTTAAATTTAAATTTGCATGCTTATACAGCATGAGTTTTACTTCATTAAAAATTTATTTTGTCAGCTCCATAATTATAGCTATTAATAATTATAATAAATTATAACAATATGATAATAGTTAAAACACTTATTTTCTATTTAAAATTTATAAGTTTAATTTTTATTAAAATGTAGAATATTTTATACTGTATAAGTTTATAAATTTAAATTCAATTAAATTTTTTACGAAATCTATAAAAGAAAAAGATATATATGAAATCAAAATTTATAAAATATATAAAATAAAATATTACCTCAAGAAAGATTTTTATTTTTTCCTTCATTACTAAGAATTCATGTTTGGTTTCATCCACTGCCTATGCACCTTTTTTTCGAAAAAAATTAAAACAATTTTTAAAAAAACTTAGTAATGAAATATATTAATAATATGTACAATAAAAAATAAGTATGAAATTGATTTACTATATTCACATCCTCCATCATAGGTAGCAGGATAAATGCTTCAATGAAGCTGTTGTCCGCTACGTACGCACAACAATATTAATTATATGTATCAATAAAAATATATTAAATGATTATACGAATCATTAATTTTTTACTATGTTATTCAATGCAGTTAGTATTGTGATATACGTACATACATTATCGATACACACACACACACACACATATATATTGATAAATTGAGAAGGTTATATATATATATATAGACACACACACATTATATATTTATATAATTCCCAATTATAAGTATCTTCTTTTTGAAGTTTTTAACTTTTCCCCATTTCACCTTCTTGATTCTATCATATTTTTGCATAAATATATATATGTATATATAGATACCATCTTCATTTTCATCTTTATTAATTAATAAAATCTTTTTTTCATATTTTAATATGGTCTCAAAATGTTAAAGTATAAGAGCCAAATTCAAATATGAAGGAATTTGGTTTTCAAGTTTATGAACCTGTTTATATATTAATAAATTAAATATATTATATATTTTTATTAATCTAGGTAATATTTCAAGAGATTATTATATTTCAATAGTATATTAAACATATTCTCAAATATATTAAATAGAATAAAGTGTTAAATTTTAAACAAGCTATTCACATAACTTATCAAACTCAATTTTATATATTTTGAATTTATTTAAATTTATTCAATTTTTTAAAAAGTTTTGTGACCTTCTCTTTTTGGCACGGGTTTTATGCATCTGAAGTCACAGTGGCCATAGAATACTTACACATGATGGGGATAGTTTACTGTGATTTGAAGACGTGTTAGTAAGATTCGACGGTCACATTTTATTGATTGACTTCGATCTCTCACAAAAAGACAATAATTCCACATCAACGATTCATATAATTTCTAATCAAAATGCATCACTAATCGCAAAAACAAGTTGTTACCCTGATGATCAACCCAACTTTTCTAATTCATCATGCATTCTACCCAATTATATAGTTTATCCGGGGTTGTATAATTAATTATCATGAATAAGCCCCTTTGATTTTGAAAATAAGTTCTCCAATCTCGTGAAAGTCCACCTCTGATTTTTCACTGAAGTTAAATAAAGAGCAAAATTATCTATACTTATATATACACACCCAATTATATATATATATATACCCACATAATATATGAATGATTAAACAGATATAAATGAATCAAACGGCGGAACCGCCATGCCGAAATTCTGAAATTGGCCGAATAGGCCCTGTGTCTAATTTTGAGTTATTTGGGGACACGTGTAGGTACTGTAAGTGTGTTTCGGTTCCTGAAAAAAAATTCAGGGAATCTAGGGACAACCCGTAGGCGCAGTGAAAACGGTATTAAAGCTTAATAAATGATAAAACGGTATTTTATGAATTAATAGATATGTATAATTAATTAAGGTTGCTAATGGAGCCCGAATCTGATATATTTTCGGTCAGTTGATGTTTTAGTTATTTTACAGTTTTAAATGCATTATGGTATCTGATCTATTTATTTTATGGTTTTGAATGCATGAATCACTGTTTACTTCATTATGGCTTGATTTTGTGAATCTGATGATATATCTGCCTTGTTGGATGCTCGTTACTGGTTTAAATATTTATGATTATGTGAGAAATAGAAAACTAAGAAAAAATAGAAAATGTATGTGAGTTGACAAATGGATAAGTCGATAGCCTCACTAGATATCTTGAGAGATGGTGGATGGACCGGGTCCATAGGGAACCTTACCGGGAACGTTGTCTCTCATATCGGACGGGGTATGGAGACTTTAAATATTTTGGCACTCATACCGAACGGGGTATTGAGATTCATGGTTTTGGCGCCCATACCGGACGGGGTATGGGGACGGCCCTGGAATTAAGTTATTAAGGTGAATGGTTCACGTGTAGCAAGGACCCCTATGGATCCCATGGATACTGGTAGGCTGGAAAAAGAGAAAATTTGTTGCCTGATGATTGAAATATTAAAAGTATGACATGTGTTATGTTACAGAGTGCGTATGATTTTCTAATATTATAATGTTATTGTTTTCATAAATCTCACCGAGTTAAGTGGACAATAAAGGGTTTTATTATTGGTAAATGAATTTGTTATAAATTATGCTCCATTGGTCGTTTTTGTTTTCCACCAACCTTTAATTCTGTGATAGTGAGATAGTGTGAAATCTTTACTGGGCTAGTGTAGCTCATTCCTTACTTAACTATTTCAGATTAGGAGGACTTGGTTCCCGAGCCCGTTCCGCAGAAAGAAGGTGAGTAGATACCTAAAGATTTTATAGCTTTCCTTATAGTATTCATTTCTAGGATTTACTTTAGTTAGCTTATTCTTTCTTACGTTTAATACGTTTTGGTTATTGTGTAAGGAATGTTAACCATAATCTATTTTATTTCGCTTCTGCACTTAGAAATTTTATATACATTTCCTTTAAATTTTTGGGGCCGTTTACACAAATCTAGGTGAGCAGAGACAGTGTTCTCTATAAGGTTAAAAGTGGTGTTATTTAGAAGTCAGAATGGGATTGACAATGGAACAAACAAACTCTAGGAGCCGATCTAGGTGAGTAGAGACAATGTTCTCTATGATGCACGTGTAGGAAAGTATGAGTTACACAAACTTTAATTAGATGTTTTCTTGATTTTAGATAGATGTAATGGTTAACCCTCACTAGCGAGGGATGTGAACACTGCGCTTGGATGTACTTAATTTTATTTAGAAATAGAAGTTTATTGTATTTTTCGCTGGCAATATAAATTCTTACGGTACCCTGACTCACTATGGAGGTGTGGGTTGTTACAGTTCTTATCCAATCATTTCAAATAGGAGGATTGAAGCATATAGCTCCTCCACATGATCCACTCGATGGAATAAGAGGTTTAGTGCTTAACATCTGATCTATTTTTCTCTTATTTGTTTCTCGATCATATATATATTGAAGTTGTTGATTGATTTGCATTCGATTTTTGTTTAAGGATGCGGTAGAGCACTTTCTTGTAGCAGTATACGAAATGAAAGGAGATACTGGTTGCATCCTAATTATTTATATGATGTGCTTTCCACCTTCATGGATTAATTTGAAATCATCTTATCGGGCATGGCTAAAGCTTTGTATGTGTACGTAATATATATCTCGATGTAGATTTGAGTAGTTATTAACCATATTTGATTAATTAATGGGTTTTAGTTATTTTATCTTCTTTTCCTAATTTACAGGGACAAAATATCTGATGCGGATTTTCATAAGATTTATGCATTTTGCATCAAGATTAAATGAGCCTCCTCAAGGTATATAATTAATACTAATCATCACAGCTCAAAACTCTTTAATTTGAAGAATTTATATGTGTTATTATTGATCTTATAATATACATTTAACAATAAAAATTCTCAAGTACAATTTTTGCTAGTAAAAATTCGTACATTTTAATAGTTAAATGATATGTCATGAGATGTATAGTCTTATTTGAACTCATACTCTTATAAATAAGGATAAAAGTACTTGCATATCCACCTAATGGATAAATAATTATTAATATAATTAACTATATATGTGTATATTTAATTAATTTAATAATTAGTTTAATAGTTAATGCATTTCTTCTTTTATAAGAGATTATAAGTTTGAGTCAAATTGTATTTTTATGTGAGTCATCATTTGAAAGTTATTTGTATTGTATTGTATTGTAATTAGTGTATGTCACTTGACTAATCTCGGGTCAAATTGTATTTTTGTGTGTATTCTTACTTGGAGTCAGATTTGTAACCTTCTCATTTTTGCACTGGTTTTATGCATCAGAAGTCATAGTGGCCTTTAAATACCTACATGTGATGGGGATAGTTTATCGTGATTTGAAACCCAAAAATCTGTTAGTAAGATTCGACGACTACATTTTGTTGACCGACTTCGATCTCTCACTAAAAGATGATAATCCTGCATCAATAATCCACATAATTTCTGCTCAAAATGCATCATCAATCACAAAACAAGTTGTTATCCTGATCATAAACCAAACTTTTCTAATTCATCATACATTCTAGCCAATTGTATCACACCAGATGTAGCCTCCTGCTTACGTCCTAGTCAACACAAATAGAAAATAGTCAACACATCGCGCAGATGTGGAAATCATCACAGACCCAATCAATGTTCAATTAATGTATTATGTTGGGACCCACTAGTACTTAGCACCAGAAATTGAGTATGGTGAAGGGCATGGAAATGCAGTTGATTGGTGGGCACTAGGGATATTCATATTCAAAATGTTATATGGGATGACGTTATGTAAGGAAGTTGACCAAGAGTTGCCCCTAGCGAATATTGTTGCTCGAACACCTAAATTCCCAAAAAAACCATGGTCTCGGAGCCAGTAAAGGATTTAATCACGTGATTATTAATCAACGACCCCACCAGGCGAATGGGGTCCGTAATGGGTGCAATGGCAATCAAATGACACCAATTTTTTGATGGGCTTAATTGGGCATTTTTGAGATGTAATAAAATCACCATTTGTTCCTCCTCCTGTATCTTGTTAAGAGTTTGTTGCATTTGCTAGTACTATAGAGAGTTCAATAGAGTATTACTAGGAAGTAAGAAATTTATTCTTTAATTTACTTGATATATGTTTTGTTATATATATCAAATTTTAATAACTAAATAGAAGTGAGATTTAAGTAATTTATATATTGGGGCAAGAAATTTTAATGAAATTCATGTTGAAAGGTTCAATATTTATAAAAATATATAATTAAGGATTTACTAGATCATTTTGTCTAGCAAACGATATAACATTTTTAATTGTTCTCAATTAATGTCTTTACTTAACTGTCTAAAAGTAATATTAATTTCTCTAACATGTGGTATAAGATGTAGTAACACTCTTTATAAGGTATTACTTGGATAAAATCGAAATGTATTGCATCAACATCCTAATAATACTAAGCTGGGAAACTCATGGGTCCTTGTGTAGTGCTTTAGGACTGCTTACCTAATTTGGGATAAGTAATGCTAAAGTTCAATATTAGTTGAGGATAAGGAAGCTTTTGGCTTCTAGAGCTATTTTAAGATACCTATGAGCTTACAAGATAGCTTTGCCAAAAGGTTGTGTAGAGTTTTAAAATTGCTCTCACATTCTAGACCTATCTTAAGACAACTATGAGGTTTCAAACATGTATTAGGTTTTAATAAAGCTCTAAAACTACGGTATTAGTCTTTTCTTTTTTTCCTTAATGTTATGTTGCACTAAGATACAAATTTGTTGTCCTAAAATTTAATTTAGTATCGATTTTGTTTTATTTAATTATATGGTAAATTTTGTAACAAGTATAAATTTTTTACTTGATGAATATTTCTCTGAGTTTAGGTTATTACTTGAGGATGTATAAGCTTTCATTTTGCATTTTGTTTCCTTTCTTAGTTGGATTCAAAAGTAGAATAAGAATAATACATAACTTAGCTAAAGATGAGTAAGGACTTCTGAAAGATAGATAATTGTTCATGAACCTCCTCAGTTTTTGTTTCACTTACTTGAGCATGATGGTTTTTATTGTTAATGAATAACAATTTTATCTTAAAAAAATAATGTTATATTGGATGCTATTGTATTGACTTCCATTGTATAAGTTTAATTAGTATTAAAAGTAACTACTACTAAATTTATAGTTCAATCAAATAATAAAATAGAAATTAATTTGAATGAATTATTTAATATTATAATAAATAAGCGAATCAAAGGATGTATATTTATTGTTTAAAATACAGTATTTGAAAATCGATTATGAGAATTGACACTTCAGTGAATAATGAGAGTAGATTGATGGTGACTATAATGAAATGCAACCAACACAGATAAAAGCTTTGGTATCTTGCAACAAAGTAGATCACATTTTCCTTATGTTTTAAGACAAAGATGAACTATTTTATTTTTAATTTTTTTGTACTCCTTTTTGTTGATACAAAAGTTAAAAAACTCTTTTTTTCAAGTAAAGAAATAGATAGGGTGGGGACGAAATGGACACATGTTCCTCTATTTGTCGCATATTACCTAGCAACATTTTAACTTTTGTGATAGTCTAAATCAATTGTTAAATTATATCTTCTATTGTATAATTTCTAATTGTAATAGGACCTTTTTTAAAGGTATGAGGTACAAATTTTACACTTTCTGAATATTTTTCTAAAGTTTAGGTTTTTACTTAAGGATGTTTAAGCTTTCATTTCGTATTTTGTTTCTTTTCTTCTTAGTTAGATTTAAAACTTTAATCGAATAGTACATAACTTAGCTAGAAATGTAGTAAGGACTATTGAAATATATATATTTATTCATGAGCCTAAGTTTTTTGTTGACTTACTTGAGAAAAATGGTCTTTATTATTCATGGATGATGAATTTTTCTTTAAAAAAAAGTAAATGTTGTAGTGGATGTTATTATATTAACTTACATTGCATAAACTAATACCATACTAGAAAGAAATATGTCTAATATTGTAGGTTAATCAAATAACAAAGTAGAACTTAACTTCAATGAATTATTTAACTCATACAAATGAATAAATAAAATGACGTACATTTAGTGTTTAAAATATAGTATTTGATGATTAATTAGGAGAACTGATGTTTTAATAAATAATGAGAGGTGATTGATGGTGACTGCAATAAGAAGCAACTAATACAAAGATAGAAGCTATGATGTCTTATAGCAGAGGGGATCAAATTTTCTTTAGGTTTGAGTACATTAAGATGAACTATTTTATTTCCTAATTCTTATGTATTTTTTTGCTGATATAAAAGTTAAATAAATTTTTTTTCTAAGTAAAGAAATGGATAAGTTGTGCATGAAATGGACAAGTTGCTTCCTTTATTTGTTGTATATTTAGTTAGCGATATTTTGACTTTTAGTGATAATGTCTATCACCCACTAAAATTGTGTCGTTTATTTTCTAATTTTTAGTTGGATTTAAAAGTAACTTTCATTCCACATTTTGTTTTTCTTTTTCATAATTAGATGTAAAAGTGTAATTAGATAGTATACAACATAGCTAAAGATGTAGTAAGGACTTCTAAAAGATAAAGTTCATGAGTTTTAGATTTTTGTTCACTTGCTTAAGCAGAATGGTTTTTATCCATGATTTTTTTTAAAATGAAAAAGTAAATGTTTTATTGGATGTCATTATACTGACTTACATTGTTTACAGACTTATATAGTTTTAGAAAGAAGTACGATTAAATTTGTAATCTGTCAAATAATAATGATGATTTAACTTAAATTAATAATTTAATCTCATACAAATGAGTGAGTTAAGTAACATAAATTTACTATTTAAAATACAAAATTTAATGACCGATAAGGAAAACTGATATTTCAATGAATAATGAGAGGTGATGGGTGATGATTGTAATGAGATGCAACTAACAGAGAGAGAGAAGTTTTGGTGTCTTGCAACAAAGGAGATTGAATTTTTTTAAGATTTTAAAATAAAGATAAACTATTTTATTTTCGGTTTCTTTTGTATTTCTCTTTGTTAATATAAAAGCTAAATAATTTTTTTTTCAAATGGATAAGTGGCTTCCTCTATTTGTCGTAAATTTACTTTGTTGCATAAAAGACAATATAAATCTGCTAGTAAAATTTTATCGTCTATTGTCTAATTTTTAGCAGTAATTAATTGTTCTCAAAGGTGCCAATATAATTCCTTTTATCAGTTGAAGTGATTTATTTAGAGAAAAATCATATTTGTTTTTTACACAATATTATAATGGATTAAACAAAACTCTTTTTTTTAAAAAAAAAATTCTCATAAAATGTTTAGCAAGATTAATCCAAACTTGGAACACAAAATTCAAAAAAATGCAAATTCATTAATGCATACAATATTGATAACATAAATATCAATCACTAGAAATGACCTAGACTATTAGCAATCTGTTATAAATACTAAACTCATTATAACTCTCTGCTGCTTTGGTGAGCACTGTAGATTCGAAGAAAAAAAACAATCTCCCTTCTCTTGGCAAAACCATTTTTCTCTTCTCTAATCGTCTCGAAAAGGATGGATCAAAGCATACGACTCCTCAGCATGATCCACTCGATGGAACAAGAGGTTTAATGCTTAACATCTTATCAATTTTTCTCTTATCTATTTATTGATCATGTATATATATCGATATCATTGATTAATTTGGATTCAATATTTGTTAAAGGATATGGTAGATCACTTTTTTAAAATAGCATATGAAATTAAAGGTGTACCTGGTTGCAGTCCTAATTATTTCTCGGATACGCTCTCTATCTTCGTAGCCGAATCTAAAATGACCTTATCAGACATGGCTAAAGCTTTATATGTGTACATAATATATATCTTGATATAGATCTTAGTTGTTATTAACCACGTTGATTAGTTAATGAGTTTTAATTATTTGGTCTTCTTCTCTTAACTTGCAGGGACAAAGTATTTAGTGCATATTTTCCTAAGATTTGCGAACTTTACTTCAAGATAAAAGAAGCCGCCTCAAGGTATATAATTAATGCTAATCATCACAGCTCAAAACTCTCTAATTTAAAGTATTTATATGTGTTATTATTGATCTAATAATATGTATTTAATACTAAAAATTCTGAAGTATAATTTTTGTTGGTAAAAATTCATACATTTTAATAACTAAATGATATGTCATGAGATGTATAGTGTGATTTGAACTCATACTCTTATAGATAAGGATAAAAGTACATAGATATTAACCCAATAGATAAATAATTAATAATTTAATTAACCAAATATCTATTAGTAGGATATATATTTGATTGGTATATGTGTATACTTAATTAATTAATTAATTAGTTTAATAGTTGATGCATTTATTCTTTTATAAGAGATCATAAGTTCGACTGAGATTATACTTTTATGTGTGTTATCATTCGAAAGTTGCGTTGAATTGTAATTATTTTAAAAAATAATTAGCTAATTTTAATTGTACCCTTGGTGCTTGTCGATTGGCACTGAAATATGAGGAATTCATCAAAGCATCTGATGAAAAGAGTAAGGAAGGGTAAGCTTTCATACATAATTGACGTCATAAATCGATTAACATATCTATTTATTGTGCTTTTTTAATTTTTTTTAATTTCTTTTTTTTACAAAAAAAGTGTCTAGTGGCATTAGATGCAATAAAAAATGAATTCACATTGATGAAGGAAAACATAAAAGTCCTTCTTGAGGCAATATTTTATTTTATATATTTTACAAAATTTTATTTTCATATATATCTTTTTCTCTTATGAATTTTGTGAAAATTTTAACTAAATTTAAATTTGTAGAATTATACAGTATGAGTTTTACTTAATTAAAAATCTGTTTTGCTGGTTGCATAATTAGCTATTAAGAATTATAATAAATTCTAACAACATAGTAGTAGTTTAAACTTGTGTTTTATTTAAGATTTACGAGTTTAAGTTTCACTGAAGATGTAAAGTTTATATTTTAATAAAAAGTAAAACTATTTTTTTAATATTAAACATTATAGATTTTGATTTTAAAATCTTTATTATTATTATTATTATTAATTAATAAATGGGGTATGTATGCTGATATATTTGGAAACAAGCACTACGCCTCGCAAGCACAAGCGCACTCCTTTAAATTAACAGAAAGTTGGGAAACTCATGGGTCCTTGTGTAGTGCTTCAGGACTGCTTACCTAATTTGGGATAAACAATGCTAAGGTTCAAGGGTAGTTGAAGATAATGAAACTTTTGGCTGCTAGAGTTATTTTGAGATACCTATGAGGTTATAAGATAGTATTACCAAAAGGTTGTGCAGGGTTTTAAAATTATTCTCGTGTTCTAGACCTATCTTAAGACAACTATGAGGTTTCGATCATGTATTAGGTCTTAATAAAGCTCTAAAACTACGGTGTTACATTTAAATCTTAAGGTTTTAGTCTTTTCTTTTTTTAATGTTATGTCGCATTAAGAACCAAAGTTTTTGTCCTAAAATTTAATTTAGTATAGATTTTGTGTTACTTAGTTATCTGGCAAATTTTGTACCAAGTACAAATTTTATACTTGATCAATATTTCTCTGAGTTTAGGTTATTACTTGAGCATGTTTAGGCTTTCATTCTATATTTTGTTTCCTTTCTTCTCAGTTGGATTCAAAAGTATTATAAGAATAATACATAACTTAGCTAGAAATGAGTATGACTGAAAGATAGATAATTGTCCATGAACCTCAATTTTTGCTTCACTTACTTGAGCATGATAAAGTATAACCTAATTTCTACGAATTATTTAATTTTATAGTAAATAAGTGAATTGAATGATGAATATTTATTGTTTAAAATATTGTATTTGACGACCAATTATGAGAACTGATGCTTCAGTGAATAATTAGAGGCGATTAATAGTTACTACAATGAAATGCAACCAACACAAAGATAAAAGCTTTGGTATTTTGCAATGAAGTAGATCACATTTTCTTTAGGTTTTAAGATAAAGATGAAATATTTTATTATTTTTTTTTTTTTGGTACCCCTTTTTGTTGATACAAAAGTTAAGCAACTTTTTTTTTCAAGTAGAGAAATAAATAGTGTGGGCACAAAATGGACACATGAGTTCCTCTATTTGTTGCATATTACCTGGCAACATTTCAACTTTTGTAATAGTCTAAATCAACCACTAAAATTATGTCATCTATTATTTAATTTCTACCTGTAATAGGATCCTTATTAAAGGTACCAGATACAAATTTTATACTTGATGAATATTTTTCTAAAGTTTGGGTTGTTTACTGACTTATGTAGTACTAGAAAGAAATACAACTAAATTTATAGTTCGGTCAAATAATAAGGTATGGATTAACTTGAATAAATAATTTAATCTCATACAAATGAGTAAACTAAGTAACGTAAATTTACTGTTTGAAATACGGTGTTTAATGACTGATAAGGAAAACTGATACTTCAATGAATAAAGAGAGGTGATGGGTGATGACTACAATGAGATGCAACTAACATAGAGAGAGAAGTTTTAGTGTCTTGCAACAGAGGAGATTGAATTTTCTTTAGGTTTTAGAACATAAGGATAAATTATTTTATTTTTAATTTCTTTTGTACTTCTTTTTGTCATTATAAAAGTGAAATAATTTTTTAAAAAATAAAGAAATGGGCAGGTTGTGCATGAAATGGATATGTGACTTCCTTTATTTGCTCCAAATTTACTTTATGGCATTTTGACTTTTAGTGACAATATAAATTTGTTGGTAAAATTTTATCATCTATTGTCTAATTTTTAGCAGCAATTAACGATTCTTCAAGGTGCCAATATAATGCCTTTCATCAGTTGAAGTAATTTATTTGTAGAAAAACCATCTTTGTTGTTTATACAATATTATAAATGGATTAAATTAAACTCTTGTTTTTTTTTTCAAAAGAAAATATTTTTTCTCATAAAATTGTTGGCTAGAATAATCCAAACTAGAAAACAAAATTCAAAAATATGCAAGTTCACTAATGCATAGATTATTGATAACCTAAATATCAATCACTAGAAATGACCTAGATTATTAGCAATTTGTTATAAATTCTAAACTCATTATAACTCTCCACTGCTTCGGTGAGCATTGCAAATTCGAAAAAAAAAATCTCCCTTCTCTCGATAAAACCATTTTTCTCTTCTCGAATTGTTTCTAATATGATGGATTAAAGCATGTAGCTCCTTGACATGATCCACTCGATGGAACAAGAGGTATAGTGCTTTAACATTTTATCTATTTTTTTCTTATCTATTTAGTGATCATGTATATAAATCGATATTGTTGATTGATTTGCATTCGATTTTTTTAAAAGGGTATGGTCGATCACTTTCTTGGAATAGCATATGAAATGAAAGGAGTGCCTGGTTGAGGTCCTAATTATTTCTCTAATCTGCTCTCCATGTAACACCCAACCTCTTTTTTTTTTCTTTTTATTAATTATTATTATATGAATATAACTATTATTTATGTAATTTTAAATTAAATTAAATTTAAATTAATTTATTTTAATGGAAATAATAATAATAATAATAATAATTAAAAGGGGTAAAAATTATTTAGGGGTTTAATTGAAAATAATTCTGGGGAAAAGGGGTGAAAATTTGAGTTCTGGGGATATTTTTAAAAGACAAATCAGAAACTAGGGGTCAAAACGCAATTTAAAAAAGTTATGCCACGTTAGCTACCCGGTCCGTAGCCCCGACCAACCAGGACGCGCCAGGTGGAAGAGACGCTGATGCGGGAGGCCACGTGGGAGGGAGCCACGTGAGCGATCCACATGCGCGCGATCGAACGGCTGAGATCCATTCCCGCGCGCACGGACAACCTAGATCAAAAGCGCGCACAGACGGCCCAGATTGCATCGTGCACGAACGATCCATATTGAATCGCATATGGACATCCAAGATTGAATCGCGATGAATGACCCAGATTCACTCCTTATTTAATCGCGATCAGACAGTTTAGATTAAAAGCGATGGATGGCTCAGATCAAAAGCGGATGGGTATAAATAACCCCATCCGCACCCAAACCCTAACCCTAACCACCAGAGCCTCTCGCCGGAGAAGACAGCCCAGCCACTGGGGAGTCGACCGCAGCCACCCGTCGCCGTACCGAAGCAATTTTCAACCGCCAAAGGAGGTAAAAATTCTACCATTTGCTCGGAATTTGATTTTAAACCCACCCATGGCCAAATCAGAGCAAAAGCACCAGCCAATTGGTAGGAAAACGCTGCCAAAGCTCAGCTGCGCTGTCGCGGGGTGTTTCAATTTTTACCTCTGATGAGGCCCTTCCTGATTCCCGTTCGATGTGATTTTTTCACCGTTGTGATCACCGTTTCCTCATCTACAGGTTGACCGGAGCAAAACACCCAACCGCAATGTGAGCCGGGGGAGCCACCGCACCGAAGAGCCCCACCACCGGTGAGTTTTGGCTTTCTACATTTTTTTGGCCCACCGAGGGCTCGAAGTGTGTTTTCTCACAGGAACCAATGCAAGTTTGGTCGAATTCGACTGAAAACAGCCAACCCGAGGCGGATCACCGCCGTGAGCAGCGGTGCCATCGCCGGAACACGGTAGAGCCACCGTGCCAGAATTCAAAAATTGGCCGAGTAGGCCTTGGGTCTGATTTTTGGGTTATTTGGGACATGTGTAGGTACTGTAAGCGCGTTTTAGTTCCCAAAAAAAAATTTAGGGAACCTAGGGACCGCCCGTAGGTGTAGTGACAATCTAGTTTTCAGCATTGAATCAAGTAAAAACCCCTCACCCTATTTCCTATCATGGAATTGGAGTTTAAATAAATGATAATACTTTATTTTATATAAATTAAATAGATATGTATAGTTAATTACGGTTGTTAATGGAGTCCGAACCGGACATTATTCTCTGTCGATTCCTGTTTGATTTATTTTACAGTCTAAATGCATTATGGTATCTAGTTTATCTATTCTATGGTTTTAAATGCATGTATCACTACTTACTTCACTAATGTTTGATTTTGGGAATCTAAGATATGCTTGCTTTGTTGGATGGACGTTTCTTGTTTATATATTTATGTTTGAGTTGGTAACGGAGACCAAGGACAAATAGGAATGGGATGTGATTTGATAAATGGATAAGATGATAGCCTCACTAGATATCCTACGAGATGGTGGATGAATCGGATTCATAGGGAACCCTACCTTGAACGTCGTCTCATACTAGACGGGGTATGGAGACTTGGTCATTTGGCGCTCATACTAGACGGGGTATGGGGACGACGACCCGCTTCAACCTCATACCGGATGGAGTATTGAGGTTTATTGTTTTGGTGCTCATTTCGAACGGGGTATGGGAATGACCCTGGAATTAAGATTGTTAAGAAAAATGGTTCATGTGTAGCGGGGACCCCTATGGATCCCCATAGATACTAGTATGCTGGTGAAAACGAGAAACGGTGATAATCAGTTATTGTTAATGAATACAGATTTATGATGTATTTTATGTTACTGATTATGCATGAAATTGTGATCTGTATGATGTTATTGTCTTTATAGGTTGTTTTCATAGGTGCTCCAAGGGTAAAAAAAAGGGTAAGTGGTTTTATTTTAAATAATTGAATTGGTTTAAAATTTGTGCTCCATTGGTTGTTTTCAGTTTTCTACTAATTTTTACTTCTGTGACGATGATATAGTGTGATGTCCTTGCTGGGCTAGTATAGCTCATTCCTTATTTAACCATTTTAGATCAGGAGAACCTAGTTCCCGAGCCTAATCCACAAGAAGACGGCGAGTAGATGCTAGATGCTTTATAGTTTCCTTTATTTTTCTCATTTCTCGTATTTCTTTTAGAGAACTTATTTCGTGGTATTGTTTAGTACTTTTAAGTTGTTGTGTAAGGGATGTTAACCTTAATCTTTGATTTCACTTCCGCACTCAGATTATTATATGTATTTTCTTTTGAATTTCCGGGGCCGTTACACTCCACCTTCGTAGTTGAATCTGAAATCATCTTATCAGACATGACTAAATCTTTGTATGTGGACATAATATATATCTCGATATAGATCTAAGTAGTTATTAACCACGTTTGACTAGTTAATGGGTTTTAATTATTTGGTCCTCTTCTCTTAATTTGCAGTGACAAAGGATCTGATGTTGATTTTCCTAAAATTTATGAACTTTGCTTCAAGTTATTGATCTTATAATATGTATTTAATAATAAAAATTCTCAAGTACAAGTTTTGTTAGTAAAAATTCATGCAGTTTAGTCGTTAAATGATATGTCATGAGACATATAATCTGATCTGAATTCATACTCTTATAGATAAGGATAAAAGTATATAGATATCCACCCAATAGATAAATAATTAATAATTTAATTAACCAAATATATATTAGTATGATATATATATTTATTTGGTATATGTGTATACTTAGTTAATTATTTAATTAGTTTACTAGTTGATGCATTTCCTCTTTTATAAGAGATCACAAGTTTGAGTCAGATTGTACTTTCGTGTGTGTCATCATTTAAAAGTTACTTGTATTGTATTGCATTTAGTGTATATTGCCTAATTAATCTCGAGTCAAACTATTGTTTTGTGTGTATTCTTACTTGGAGATTATTTATATTGCGTTATGATTGATGTATATCACTTAATCAATAGATTTACACAATTTTTATTTAAAAAAATAATTAGCTGATATTAATTACAGCCTTGAAACGTGTCAAATGGCACTAAAATGTGAGGAATTCATTAAGGCATCTGATGAAAAGAGTAAGGAAGGGTAAGCTTTCATACATAATTGACATCATAAATTGATTAACAATCTTTATATATGCATGTAGTAAATGAATTTGATACTTATTTTTTTTATTTTAGATAATACTAATATATCTCTTTATTGAGTTTTTTTATAATTTTTTAAAATTATTTTTTTTTAAAACAAAGATGCATAACAGCATTGGATGCAATCGAAAATGGCTTCTTACTTACGAAGGAAAAAATAAACATCCTTCTTGAGGTAATATTTTATTTTACATATTTTGCAAAATTTTATTTTCATATATATCTATTTCTCTTATGGATTTCATGAAAATTTTAACTGAATTTAAATTTGCTAACTTATAAAGTATGAGTTTTACTTAATTGAAAATTTGTTTTGCCAGGTCATAATTATAGCAATTAAAAATTATAATGAATTATAATAATATGATAGTAGTTAAAATTATGTTTTATTTTAAGATTTACAAGTTTAAGTTTTGCTGAAAATACAAAGTTTATATTTTAATAAAAAGTAAAACTGTTTTTTTAAAATATTAAACATTGTAGATTTTGATTTTAAAATATTTATTATTATTATTATTATTATTATTATTCACTGAATGGGGTATGTATGGTAGTGCAGTTGGAAGCTAGAACCACCCCTCGCAAGCGCAAACGTACTCTTTGAAATGAAGGTACTCTTGCTTCTTACAACTTATTTAATTAGATTCTTATTTATTTTTTTAATTCCTTAATATTTTAATTTGAATCGTTCTAGTAAATGGAGAATATTACTCTCGAATACTTTGTTATTGTAATAAATACAGTTTCTTTTTAACTAATTCAATTTGCTTTTAAATTAATTAAGAATAAAATAAGATTTATAGTTTTCTTCAATTACTGTAACTTAACTAAAGTAATTATTATCCTTTTAATTTATAAAATTTAAGTTCAATATTTAATTTTTCACTATTTGTATTTTAACTATTTTCATCTCTTTCAATAACAATATTATAAAGTAATTATGTTTTCTTTTGTTGGGTAGATGAGGGGATGAAAGCTTCTAAAAATCAATACCAATAAATTCTTTGCAGGTTGTAATAAGTATTACTTTTTCATGGAAAACAAATTTAAACTCTTAACTTTTTTTTATGTTGCTGATGTCGTGATCAAGTTGAGTTTAATCTCAATGTGCCTATTATGTTTTTAGGCGAAAAATAAATTTCATGATTATTAAGTTCTCTTAGTTGAGGGAACGTTCTATAGTAGGTCAAAATCTTGACCTAACTTTTAATTTTTTGCTTTGAAACTCAAACTTATTCTGCAGAGATAATTACAAATTGAAAGGTATTATTTCAAAAAAATTTAAATTTTGTTACTATTGGTCGAGATGAATTGCTAATATTTAATAATTTCACATAAAAATATCTTGGTGAAAAAAGATAGGAGAATTTACCTTAGACATTTACTTTCTATACAAATAGGAATTGAAGTTTGAGGATCCATTATACGGATTGAGGTGTGCACTAGGTCAATCAGATAAGGTGAGTATAGAAAGGAGATTTTTGACATATTAATTGTATGATACAATAAGCTTAGCTACCAATAGATCATAGATTTTATTAATTTCAATAACTTGAAAAGGAAAAGTTAGAATCTTTCAAGAAAATTTTAGAAAAAAAATGAAAGTGAAAGAAAAGAGATAAAAGAGAGAGCAATAGAGAAATGTAGGAATAAGATAGGATAGAGTAGAGGAGCTAACTATTTATAAGGTAAACATAGGATGATACCATTGAAAAGGAGAAACTAGCCACTAACATCCATTAACATGGGAACATGCATTTCATGCACCAAAATGCCCCCATTAAAAGCTTGTGACTATGTTCATTTATCACAATTAAGCACACACTACAATGAAGTTTTTAAGAATTTTCATAAATGATCATAAACATGGTGTTTGAATAGTTAAGATTCTTACATTTTTTTGGAAGATAACAAGTCTGCATCTTATTAAAATGTAAAATTTATCACTTTTTGGATATAATTATATTTATTAATAATGATTTGTTTATAATATTTGATTTAATAGAATCAAAAGATTTAACTTATAACTTTGTTGGTAGAGATATAGTAATGAAATTGGATTTTGTCCTAAAGAGTCATGACATATCTAAATGAAAATAATATTCTGTAACGATTAGATTCTTTTATTAAAACAATTATAATAAGCGAAAAAATTCGAATTAATATTTTTCTTAAATTATTTATTAACATAAATATTAAAGAAGAAGAAATGTGTTAAAGTAAAACTCACAAAATGCCTACATATAAAGGGTGAGATTTCTTATATTTTCTCTCATTAAGTTGAAAATCTCTCATCTTCTTATTACACATATATAAAAGACCTTTAGTTTTGATTTTGTTTTCAAAAACTCACATGAATATATATTGTTATTACAATACTAAAACAATCTCTCATGTATTTTAATAAAAAATAATGTAAGATAAAGTAGTTTAATTCCAATTCTTTTAATAAAGAAAAAAAAACATTCAGATTATAAAACCTCCACTTTAGAAACAAAGTAATGATTCTTACTTATAGATTCTTATTATCTCATATAAAAGTGTGATCGTATCTCGAATTTCATTAGTGAATCATGAAAATCTAAAAACAAAAAAAAAACCAACTTTATCTTGGTTGGTTCACATATCAATTATTTTTTATGATTCTCATTAAAGTTCATTCCAGAAGCTTTTGAATTCCAGGCACTTGTTCTTCTCTAAACTGCTTGCATGTTGTCTTTCATGATTTATCTTAACCAAGCAAGAGAGGGAAAATTATGAGTATATCATTGTTGAGAGAACTATTGTACACAAACAAACAAGAAATATGCTCAACACAAATCATTGATCATATAAGTTGAATAAATTAATGGCAAATTGATGAAAATGGAGGGTGCAGGAATTTATAGTGTGCTTACCCTCATCACAAGATATCTCCTCCGTCTGCACATCCGCTATACTTATCATTAACCATGTGATTCAGAGAAAAGAAAAAATAGAGATAAAAAGAAAAGCAAGTAGAAAAATGAGAGAAAATTCATATATAGAATTAAAAAATAATCAAATGAAATGAATAAATAAAATAAAAGGACAAGATGAGAAAAGAAGAGCAAGCGGAATTTTCATATAATTTCTTATTTATTCATAATAATCCACAACTATAAAAAAAAAACTAAATACGATACATACAATTGCATTATTATTGATTGTGTGGAGATATTGAAACAACACAACATTGTCTTCTCTTTTTCTAGATTTTTCTACTCCCAAACATCGCTTCAATACAAACCCACTTTATATTTCATACAAGGTATGCACCTTTCTCTTTTATTTTCTCGTTTAGTTTTGGAGTATGTTCATTTTTAATATCACTTCATCTGGGTTTGGATTTAAGCTATGATCTTTTTTTTTCTTGATTTGGAATCCTTGATTTATGAACGGTCCAATTAGTAGGATTTTTGTTAAGTTCTATCACAAATTGACTAGTTATTTAGATGCTTTCTGTTGTTTTTTACAAAAAAGTTGCATTGGTGCCTTGTAATTATTAGCTTTTGGCTTTTGATGAGTTTTTCTCACCATTTGAGTACTCTTATTATATGACTTCTAGGTATTAGAAGATAATTCTTTATGGTTCCTAAAAATAACGGGGGGAAAGAGACGTATTACGTATATGCGTAGCATCATTTCATTAGTTTTCCTTGAGTGTCAAAGTTTATTTTCCTTTTTATTGTTGAATTTTTTACTTTTGGGTTGTATGTCTAATTTAGTTGAAAGTTTTCACTAAAATACTCACATTGGATCTAATGCCTTGATTTGTTTCTTTTGCTTGTTTTTTTATTTAAGGTTAATCATTCTTGAAATTGAAGTAGAAGAAGGTATTATTTCAATTGAGTCAAGAATCTCTTGGGTTCACTTTGATAAAAGAAGGGTTTGAGGATTGAGAGGATTATAATTATTTGATTACCATTATGTATATGGGAATTTCTGAGGCAGTTCTGCTACTTTTATCTAGAACTATTCCCAGTCGTTTTACTTTTGATCCATATTTTAGCAAATTAGATTCAAACAACAGATTATGATCTGACTCACAAGCCTACATGGATCAGCCATTATTTAAATTTATAAGTTGGTAATAGAGAGATCTTATTTGTTTACCTTTTTTTGTTGTGGTATCTCTAGTTAATCCTTCTTTTTTTCTTGAAGGCACTATTTTATTCTACCTTACTCTGTGCACGTGAAATGCTTGCTCAAGAAGATGGATCAGCTGATCTGTTTCAGCACTGAATAATTGCCTACTTCCTCTCTCATTCCACATCAGGGAGTATTATTTGATTGATTTGCGAAAACTAAAAGAGATTTATAGTTGCAAGACTGAGGAGTACTCATATGTTGCAGTTAATAAGTTCAACAATTACCCAGATCAAATTTCTCCTTGGTTGGTGTAATGGATGCCCAATAAAGGAGGTTATATAATTGGAAACTTACAACCAGCACATATGGATTTTTGATTTTTTTCTCTAAGAAACATGTTGTCTATTGTAAGCAGTCTGACAACAGTTGATTAGTCACATGCCATACTAGATCTTATTGAAGCGAAGAAGATTTGGTAGCAAATATGCTATTCAAGATATGTTATCCTGCTCTTGAAGGTCAGGTGTGGCAAATAATCACTAGTAGTGATCCTAAGAACACTTAACAATCTACTTTCGTATTATTTATTTATGATCTATTTCTTCATTATTTTTAGCATTTCTCACTACGTTTCCTTTTCATGCAGTCCTTGGTCTTACCACAATGGTGGTTCTTGGCCAACTCTGCTATGGTAGGTTAGTTTGTTATGCTTAAATATTCTCTCTGCTGCTAATGTTTTGTTCATTGCTCCAAATAACCCTTTGTAGAAGTTATATTTAGGTTTAAGTTTCTTAAGTTCACATACTTGAATCCAATAGGATATGGCACCTTGTTGATGTTTTATAAAATAAAGTAATAATGAAGGAATGTTGGAAGTGTGAATTAAGATTTTAAAAATGGACTTTTTACAACTCACTGTTGCACCCATAAAGATGAAAAGACCAGAAATCACTGCAAAATCTGTTGAAGTTACCGAACGACACATATCAAGAGACAATTAACCTTAATACTATGACATGAAAATAGGAAAGTTCATCGGGAAGAAAGCATGATTATTCCAGACATGGTCAATTACTGGATACCTTGTGGCTAAGCTTCTACTTGCAGACCCAAGTGCAGTCAAAATTCTGATAATTAAAGAGGATTATGAGCTTGTCAATGCCTTCTCTTGCATGATAAGTGCTAACCCCAAGAGAAAGTGTGGTCGGAAGAACTCCCAAAAGACTTGCATAATATAAGATTCTTAAGCTGCTTTCACATAAGGATAGGTAACTTCAATTTATGGCTTAACTTACCTATCTGAACAACTTAAATGTATAATGGTGATGATAACAATGTTTATTTTTCATTTTATTTGGGGGTTAAAGCTTTTGAGCAGTGATTCGGGTATCATTGGATCTTAATGTAAAGATGATATATTGATTTACGATTAGCATTAGCTTGAAACATCTTCCTGGATTGGAGAATAAACAAATTGTTTCCTGTTTATAGACTTTATATCATATATACAGTACTATAAGAGTGAAAGGTGTTCTTTTAAAGAGTTCACTGTAAATTGAGAATACTGTTATATTATTTTAACTCTATTGCTCGATTATGACAATAATAATTTCAATTAACCTCATGTATATGTATATATTTTAAATTTGTAAATGAAGAAATTACATAGAAATTTTTAGGTTGTGGGTCAAATTACACCACTCATTGAGAAACTATATTTTAAAAATAGATATAGTATAGTATAGTATTAGAAGTTAAAATATTTGTATATGTATCTAATTGTCCCATTTGCTTTAATTTCTAAACAAGCTTCATCATTTTCTCAAGAAATTTACATGCTACATTTGTCCCATATTTTATAATTTAACAATATATCACAATTTTAATATTTAAACTCTCTTATTTATGTTTTTTAAGAACTAAAATCTAATTGATCTTCCTATATATGAAGAATTATGAAATAAAATTTCATTCAATGAATTCAAGCTAAAAATATAAGTGGTTCAAAAATAAAATTAATGAATATATACCTCATTCAACATGTAAAGGATTACTAATAATTACATAAAAAAAAGTAAAAATAGAATCAAATGAACAAGATAGATTTAATACTACTTAATGTAAGTACATGTATATACTTTTGGACATATTTAATTTAGATTGTACTTTTATGTTTTTCAGTTACTTAGTATAAAGAGGTAATTTCATAGAAAGTCAAATATGAGATTTGAGTTAGTTCGCAATCTAAAATTTAGAATTGTTAGAAGAATATGATCCCTTATAACGAATCTACTTTATAATTACTACCTAATTATGCGTTATGCATTAAGAAAAAAAAAAGAGAACTTACCTCTATAATGCTTCAAATCTAACTCTTGTTTTCCTATTTCATTTCCTTATGTTTTTCCTCCTCGTTCTCCCAATTATTTTCTAACTCTTCTTATATTTCTAGATCACCTAAAATTGATCACAACGTAACACAATAATAAATGTGAGGATAAGATTATGAAGAAATCATATTGTGGTGAAGAAATTAATAGAGGTAATTTTATAAAAAAAGCTATCTTGTTATTTTTTATCTAAACATTGCATCATAAATATAAATCATAGCATTAAAGAAAGATTGAAAGAAAAGCAGAAAGTATCAGGAAAGAAAAAAAAATAGAAGTGTCATAATCTATTTTTAAACTTTTGTAAAAAAATATTTTAGTGTTTTAACATTATTTTTCATTCTAAGGTGTGTAATCTTTAAAAGAATTATTACAAGATTATACTTAAAAGATATCTAAATATAGAGAATTGAATGCTCAGTAGGAGTCAAAATTTAGAAATTTCTTTCTACATTAGTCTTTCAAATTTAAAAATTAAAGAGATAGAAATCTTATTTTCATTATTTTGAACTTATGTAATCAAATATTTTAGAGTTGTAACATTATTTTCATTATATAATCTATAAAACAAATTATTATAAGATTACATTTAAAGAATATCTAATGTAAGTACACGTATATATTTTTGGACGTATTTAATTTAGATTGTACTTTTATATTTTTCTGTTATTTAGAGTAAAAAAGTAATTTAATAATAAGTCAAATATGTGATTTGAGTTAGTTCGCGGTCGTTAGCTAAAACTTAGGAACTGTTTGAAAAACATGAATCCTTATAACGAATCTACTTTATAATTACTACCTAATTGTGCGTTATTTGTTAGGGGAATAAAAGAGAACTTACCTTCATAATACTTATAGTCTAACTCTTATTTTCCTATCTCATTTCCTTATGTTTTTCCTCCTCCTCCCAATTATTTTCTAACTCTTCTTATATTTCAAGATCACATAAAATTGATCACATCGTAACACTATAATAAATGTGAGGATCAGATTATGAAGAAATTATATTGTGGTGACGAAATAAATAGAGCTAATTTTATAAAGAAACTATTTTATCATTTCTTATATGAACTTTGCATCATAGATATAAATTATATCATTAAAGAAAGATTGAAAGAAAAACTGAAAGCATCAAGAAAAAAAAAAAAACAAGAAGTGTTGTAATTTATTTTTGAACTTATGTAATCAAATATTTTAGAGTTTTAACATTATTTTCATTATGTTATCTATAAAAGAACTATTATAAGATTACACTTAAAGAATATCTAAAATTAGAGAATTGAATGCTTGTTAGAAGTCAAAGTCTAGAGATTTATTTTCTTCATTAGTCATTAAAATTTAAAATTTTGATTACTACTTAAGCAGTTAAAGAGATAAAAATCTTATTTTCAAAAAGTAAATATATAATTATAGAATTATATTTAGGAAGATGTTATTTGTTTCTACCTTAATTATTAAAAGTAAAAATATTGATTATGCCTCAATTATCAAAAAATATTTTGTAATCTTATTTAATTTAGGGATTTCGTTGCCATCCTGAATGGTTCTGATGGTTCCTAGTTCACTTTCAAAGAGGACGTCGGGCTGCAGGGGAAGAGGGAGAGGAAGAAAATTCATAGCTAGGGTACACTAAGAGGAAGTTTATGTCCGATTTCTCAATCAGATTAATTACCTAGCGGTGGAATTGGGAGCAGAATAAGGGAGGAATTCGTCAATCAGATTAACGTCGTCACTGAGAACAAAGTTAAATTTGACTCTCATTACTTGAGTAGAATTTATGTTTTAAATTCTTTGAGATATTTTTGGGAAGAAATAGTTGATCTTGGAATGGGGACATTTTCTTGAAATTAGATTAGAATCAGAAGTAAAAACAAAAAAAATGGAGAGTGAGATCTGAGGATAAAAAGAAGATCGGATGAAATGATGGAATTATCGTGTGGACAGCTATGTGGAGAGGACATAAGAGATATGCTAAAAATATAGGAGGAAAATTGAAAGGATGAGAACGGGAGAGGGATAGGAAATTTAAAAAAAAGGAAAATTGTGGTCTGAATCTGATATCTATTTGGGAATTATTATTCTGTTATCTTTTATATTTAATTCTCTTGATGTCTGTTTCGAAAATGGCAGCATTGGTGAGTAGAGAAAAAGAAATGAACTGGATAGGGATTAAAAACAAAATAAATATAAAATTCTAGGAGGCAAATCCAGGTGAGTGAGACTGCGTTCTCTGTGAGGGTAAAAGTGATGCTGTTTGGAAGAAGGAATGGGATTAACAACGGAACAAACAAACTCTAGGAGCTAATTTGGGTGATGAGAGACAATGTTCTCTGTGATGCATGTGTAAGAAAGGATGAATTACACAAACTTTAATTAGATGTTTTCTTGATTTTAGATAGATGTAATGGTTAACCCTCAGTGGTGAGGGATGTGAAGACTGCCCTTGGATGTACTTATTTTTATTTGGAGATAAACGTCTATTATTATTAATCATATTTGATTAATTGATGGATTTTGTTATTTGGTCTTCTTCTCTTAATTTGCAGGGATAAAGTATATTATGCAGATTTTCCTACGATTTGTTACTTTGCATCAAGATTAAAGGAGGCTCCTCAAGGTATATAAGTAATACTAATCATCACAGCTCAAAACTCTTCAATTTGGAGTATTATTGTGTGTTATTATTGATCTTATAATGTATATTTAACAATAAAAATTCTCATATACAATTTTTGCTAGTAAAAATTCGTACATTTTAATAGTTAAATGATTTGTCATGAGATCTATAGTCTGATTTGAACTCATACTCTTATAGATAAGGATAAAATTACTTAGATATCTGTCTAAAAGATAAATAATTATTAAATTAATTAATTATATATGTGGATACATAATTAATTAAATAATTAGTTTAATAGTTGATATGTTTCTTTTTTTATAAGAGATTATAAGTTCGACTCGGATTGTATTTTTATGTGTGTCATCATTTGAAAGTTATTTGTATTGTATTGTAATTAGTATATATCACTTGACTAATCTCGGATGAAACTGTATTTTTATGTGTATTCTTACTTGGAGGTTTTTGTATTGTCTTATGATTGATGCATACCACTTAATTAATAGATGTACCCAATTTTTATTTTTTAATAAATAATTAATGAAGGAAAAAATGAAAATCCTTCCTAAGGTATTATTTTATTTTACATATTCTGTAAAATTTTATTTTCATGTATGTCTTTTTTCTTTTGGACTTCGTGAAAATTTTAGCTAAATTTAAATTTGCATGCTTATACAGCATGAGTTTTACTTCATTAAAAATTTATTTTGTCATCTCTATAATTATAGCTATTAATTATTATAATAAATTATAACAATATGATAGTAGTTAAAACACTTATTTTCTATTTAAAATTTATAAGTTTAACTTTTATTAAAATGTAGAATATTTTGTACTGTATAAGTCTATAAATTTAAATTCAATTAAAATTTTTACGAAATCTATAAAAGAAAAAGATATATATGAAAATAAAATTTATAAAATATATAAAATAAAATATTACCTCAAGAAAGATTTTTATTTTTTCCTTCATTACTAAGAATTCATGTTTGGTTGCATCCACTGCCTATGCACCTTTTTTTCGAAAAAATTTAAAACAATTTTTAAAAAAACTTAGTAATGAAATATATTAATAATAAGTATGAAATTGATTTACTATATTCACTAATTGATTTGATTTATGACGTCGTCAATTATGTATGAAAGTTTACCCTTCCTTACTCGTTTCATCATATGCCTTGACACGTGTATATATATATATATAAACATATAATTCATATATATGATGGTGTATGAGCAATCATATGTGGCACCAATCATATGTGGCACCAATAGGTATGAAGTTCATTTGTGATCGACGGTCACATTTCATTGATTGACTTCGATCTCTCACAAAAAGAAAATAATTCCACATCAACGATTCATATAATTTCTGATCAAAATGCATCACTAATCACAAAAACAAGTTGTTACCTTGATGATCAACCCAACTTCTCTAATTCATCATGCATTCTACCCAATTGTATCACACCTGCAATAGCCTCCTGCTTACACCCTAGTCAACACATCACACAACAATTGAAATCATCACAGAGTCAATCAATGTCCAGTCAAGGCCTTTTGTTGGGACCCACGAGTACTTAGCATGAGAAATTGTGTCTGGTGAAGGGCATGGAAACACGGCTGATTGGTGGATACAAGGGATATTCGTATTCGAAATGTTATATGGGACGACGTCTTGTAAGGGAGTTGACTAGGAGTTACCCTTAGCAAATATTGTGGCTCGAGCACTTGAGTTTCCCAAAGAAATGATGGTTTCAGAGCTAACAAAGGATTTGATCACACCGCTATTAATTAAGGACCCCACAAGGCAAATGGGGTCCACAATGGGTGTAACGACAATCAAACGACACCAATTTTTTTATGGGCTTAATTAGGAACTTTTGAGATGTATAAAATCATCATTTGTTCCTTCTCTTGTATCTTGCAAGGCATTTATTGCATTTGATAGTACTATAGAAAGTTCAATATAATATTAATAGAAAGCAAGAAATTTAGTCTTTAATTTACATGATATATATTTTTTTTATGTATATTGAATTTTAATAACTAACCAAAAGTGAGATTTAAGTAATTTGTACATTAGGGCAAGAAATTTTAAAGAAATTCACATTGAAAGGTTAAATATTTATAAAAATATATAATTAAAGATTTACTGGATCATTTGTCTAACAAAAAATATAGCATTTTCAATTGTTCTCAATTAATGTCTTTACTTACCCGTATAAAAGTATTATTAATTTCTCAAATATTTGGTATAAGAGGTAGTAATACTCTTTTTACGGTATTACTTGGATCAAACTTAAATGTATTACTTCAAGGTCCTGATAATATCAAGTAAGGAAACTCATGGGTCCTTGTGTAGTGCTTCATTACTACTTACCTAATTGGGGACAAACAATGTCAAGATTCAAGGATAGTTGAGGATAAGGAAACTTTTGGCTTCTAAAGCTATTTTGATATACATATAAGGTTACAAGATAGCTTTTCCAAAAGTTTGTGTAGGATTTTAAAATTGTTCTCGCGTTCTAGACATTTCTTATGAAAACTTTCAGGTTTCGAGCATGTACTAGGACTTAATAAAGCTCTAAAACTCCAATGTTACATTTAAATCTTTAGGTTTAAGTATTTTCTTTTTTTTTTCGTAATGTTATATTGCACTAAGATACAAATTTTTTGTCCTAAAATTTAATTTAGTATAGAGTTTGTTTTATTTAGTTATATGGCAAATTTTGTACCAAGTACAAATTTTGTACTTGATGAATATTTCTCTTAGTTTAGGTTATTACTTGAGGATGTTTAAGCTTTCATTCTGCATTTTGTTTCCTTTCTTCTTAGTTGGATTGAAAAGTATTATAAGAATAATACATAGCTTAGCTAGAGATGAGTATGGACTTCTGAAAGATAGATAAATGTTCATGAATCTCCTCAGTTTTTGCTTCACTTACTTGAGTATGATGTTTTTTATTATTAATGATAATGATTTTTCTTTAAAAAAATCAGAGGTGATTTAGTATTAAAAACATATACTACTAAATTTATAGTTCAATCAAATAATAAAACATAACCTAATTTGAATGAATTATTTAATATTATAATAAATAAGTGAATCGAATGAAGTATATTTATTGTTTAAAATGTAGTATTTGATTACCAATTATGAGAACTGACACTTCAGTGAATAATGAAAGGCAATTGATGGTGACTACAATGAAATGCAACCAACACAAAAATAAAAGCTTTGGTATCTTGCAACAAAGTAGACCACATTTTCTTTAAGTTTTAAGACAAAGATGAACTATTTTATTTTTAATTTTTTTGGGTACTCCTTTTTGTTGATACAAAAGTTAAATAACTTTTTTTCTGAAGTAAAGAAATAGATAGGGTGGGCACGAAATGGACACATGAGTTTCTCTATTTGTTGCATATTACCTAGCAACATTTCAACTTTTGTGACAATTTGAATCAATCACTAAAATTATATCATCTATTGTCTAATTTCTACCTGTAATAGGACCCTTATTAAAGGTACCATATACAAATTTTATACTTGATGAATATTTTTCTCAGGTTTGGGTTGTT
This sequence comes from Carica papaya, assembly GCF_054855325.1. NCBI lineage: Eukaryota > Viridiplantae > Streptophyta > Magnoliopsida > Brassicales > Caricaceae > Carica > Carica papaya. Next base: position 21,086,167 of record NC_142317.1, read on the forward strand.
ACTTGAGGATGTTTAAGCTTTCATTCCGTATTTTGTTTCTTTTCTTCTTAGTTAGATTTAAAAATTCATGAGCCTAAGTTTTTTGTTGACTTTCTTCAGCAAAATAGTTTTTACTGTTTATGGATGATGAAATTTTCTTGACAAAAAGTAAATGTTGTAATGGTTATTATTGTATTGACTTACATCGTATGAACTAATACCATACTAGAAAGAAATACGACTAATTTTGTAGGTAAATCAAATAACAAAGTAGAACTTAACTTGAATGAATTATTTAATCTCATACAAATGATGAATCAAATGATGTACATTTACTATCTAAAATACAATGTTTGAACAATTGATCACTAGAATTTATGCTTTAATAAATAATGAGGGGTGATTGATGGTGACTGCAATGAGATGCAACTAATACAAAGATAGAAGTTTTGATGTCTTATAATAGAAGAGATCAAATTTTCTTTAGTTTTGAGTACACAAAAAAGAACTATTTTATTTGCAACTTCTTATGTATTTTTTTTACCGATATAAAAGTTAAATAATTATTTTCAAAAGAAATGGATAGATTGTGCATGAAATAGACAAGTGGCTTCCTTTATTTGTTATATATTTATTTACTTAGCGACATTTTGACTTTTAGTGACAGTGTCTATCACTCGCTAAAATTGTGTTGTTTATTGTCTAATTTTTAGTTGGATTTAAAAGTAACTTCATTCTACATTTTGTTTTTCTTCTTCATAGTTGGATGTAAAAGTGTAATAAGATAGTATATAACATAGCTAGAGATGTAGTAAAGACTTTTGAAAGATATATAGTTGTTCATAAGTCTTAGTTTTTTGTTCACTTGCTTAAGCAGAATGGTTTTTATCCATGATTTTTTAAAAGGAAAAAGTAAATGTTCTATTGGATGTTATTGTACTAACTTACATTGTTTATTGACTTATACAGTATTAGAAAGAAATACGGCTAAATTTGTAGTTCAGTCAAATAATAAGGTATGATTTAACTTGAATAAATATTTTAATCTCATACAAATGAGTAAATTAACTAACGTAAATTTAATGTTTAAAATACAATATTTAATGACTGATAAAGAAAGTTGATACTTCAATGAATAATGAGAGGTGATGGGTGATGATACAATTAGATGCAACTATCATAGACAGAGAAGTTTTAGTGTCTTGCAATAGAGGAAATTGAATTTTCTTTAGGTTTTAAAACATAAAGATAAATAATTTTATTTTTGATTCCTTTCGAACATCTTTTTGTCAATATAAAAGTTAAATAATTTTTTTTTCAAATAAAGAAATGGACAGGTTGTGCATGAAATGGATACGTGGCTTCCTCTATTTTTCCGCAAATTTACTTTGCATCATTTTTACTTTTAGTAAAAATATGAATCTATTAGTAAAATTTTATCATCTATTGTCTAATTTTAAGCAGTAACTAACTGTTCTCAAATGTGCCAATATGGTGCCTTTTATCAGTTAAAGTAATTTATTTAGAGAAAAATCATCTTTGTCGTTTATGCAATATTATAAATGTATTAAATTAAACTCTTATTTTTTTTCAAAAGAAAATATTTTTTCTTATAAAACTGTTGGCAAGATTAATCCAAACTCGAAACATAAAATCCAAAAATATGCAAGTTCATTAATGCATAGAATATTGATAACCTAAATATCAATCACTAGAAATGACCTAAATTAGTAGCAATTTTTTATAAATACTAAACTCATTATAACTCTCCACCACTTCGGTGAGCATTACAGATTCAAAAAATTATAATGAATTATAGCTATTAACAATTATAATGAATTATAACAATATAGTAGTAGTTAAAATTTTTGTGCTTTATTTAAGATTTGAGTTTACATTTTTAATGAAAAATAAAACTATTTTTTAAAAATATTAAACATGATAGTTTTTTATTTTAAATCTTTATTATTATTATTATTATTATTATTATTCATCACTGAATGGGGTATGTAAGGTGATGAAGTTGGAATCAAGCACCACCCCTCACAAGCGCAAAGGCACTCCTTTAAATTAAGGTACTCTTGCTTCTTACAACTTATTTAATTGGATTTTTATTTATTTTTTTTAATTACTTAATCTTTTAATTCGAATAGTTCTAGTAAATGGAGAATATTAATCACAATTACTTTGTTATTTTAACAAATATAGTTTCTTTTTAACTAATTCAATTTGATTTTAAATTAATTAAGAGTAAAACAAAATTTATATTTTTCTTTAATTACTGTAACTTAACTAAAGTAATTATTATCCTTTATTTAATTTATAAAAGTTAACTTCAATATTTAATTTTTCACTATTAGTATTTTATCTATTTTCATCTCTTTCAATAACAATAATATAACGTAATTATGTTTTCTTTTTTTGGGCAGATGGGGTGGATGAAAGCTTCTAAAAATAAATAGAAATAAATTCTCTGCAGGTTATAATAAGTATTCCTTTTTTATGGAAAACAAATTTAAACTCTTAACTTTTTTTATGTTGGTGGTGATGTCGTGATTAAATTTAGTTAAATCTCAATGTGCCTATTATCTTTTTTTAGGCGAAAGGAACATTCATGATTATTTGGTTCCCTTAGTTGAGGGAACTACAGTAGGTCAAAATCTCGACCTAATTTTTTATTTTTTGATTTGAAACTCTAACTTATTTTGCAGAGATATTTACAAACTAAAGGCTATTATTTCAAAAAAATTGTAAATTTTATTGCTGTTTGTTGAGATGAATCACTGATATTTAATTGTTTCTTGTAAAAATATCTTGGTGAGAAAAGATAGAAGAATTTACCTTAGACATTTACTTTCTATACAAATAGGAATTGAAGTTTGAGGATCTATTATACCTATTGCAACCAAACAAAGCAAATGGAGAAGAGGGTCATCCAACACTGACTTGGTACTAGACCAAGTCAATTCTTATTTACATTTGTAGGTTTCAAAACCTAACCCTCTTAGTAAAGAGGGGAGGTAATTAACTCTATCATGTGGAATGAAGGAATTATCAAGGCAAATCCATTTTTTTGTTTTAATAGTTGTTTGAAATGCCATATGTGCTTGTCGACCGTTTATTTCAAGCAAGGGAAAAATTGCCTTTATGGTTCATTTGAAATGGTAATGGACATTTGGTATTCAATTTTTGATTTTTTGGATCTTACAACTTTTGTAGCAAAAAAGTTGTTGTACAAAATAATTCTTCACATGGTGTAATAGGGGCTTGTTCCAACAACTATGCTGGAAGTCAAATTATAAAACTAATTTTAAACTTATGTAATCAAACATTTAAGAGTTTTAACATTATTTTCATTCTAAAGTATGTAATCTTTAAAAGAATTATTACAAGATTATACTTAAAAAATATCTAAATATACAGAATTGAATGCTTACTAGGAGTCAAAATTTAGATATTTCTCTCTATATTAGTCTTTAAAATTTAAAAATTAAAGAAATAGAAATCTTATTTTTCATTATTTTGAACTTATGTAATCAAATATTTTAGAGTTTTAACATTATTTTCTTTATGTTTATCTATAAAAAAAACTATTATAAGATTAGACTTAAAGAGTATCTAAATTTAGAGAATTGAATGCTTATTAGAAGTCAAAGTTTAGAGATTTCTTTTCTTCATTAGTCTTTAAATTTTAAAATTTTGATTACTACTTAACCAATTAAAGAGATAAAAATCTTTTTTTCAAAAAATAAATATATAATTATATTTAAGAAGATGTTATTAGTTTATACCTTAATTATTAAAAGTAAAAATATTGATTATGCCTCAATTATCAAAAAATATTTTGTAATCTCTATTTAATTTAGTAATTTTGTTGCCATCCTCAATGGTTTTGATGGTTCCTCCACTTTAAAAGAGGGCATCGAGCTACAGGGCGAAGAGGAGGAAGAAAATTCATAGCTAAGGTAAACCGAGAGGGAGTTTTTGTGTGATTTGTTCAATCAGAATAATCAGCTAGCAGTGGAATCGGGAGCAGAACATGGGAGGAATCCATCAATCAGATTAACACCATCACTAAGAACAAAGGTAAGTGAAATTTGACTCTCACCACTTGAGTAGAATTTATCTTCTAAATTCTTTGAGATATTTTTCGGAAGAAATAAGTTGATTTGGTAATAGGGACATTTTCTTGAAGTCGGATTAGAACTAGGAGTAAAAATAGAAAAAATGGAGGGTGAGATATGAGGATAAATAGAAGATCGAACGAAATGATGGAATTATCGTGTGGACAGCTATGAGGAGAGGACAGAGGAGACATGCTAGAAACATAGGAGGAAAATTAAAAGGATGAGAATGGGAGAGGGAAATAGTGGTCTGCATTTGATGTCTATTTGGGAATTATTATTATGTTATTTTTTGTATTTAATTCTCTTGATGTCTATTTGGGAAATGGTGCTATTGGTGAGTAGAGGTAGGGAAAAAAACTTCAAAGGGATTAAAAACAAAATAAACATAAAATTCTAGGAGGCAAATCTAGGTGAGCAGAGACAGTGTTCTCTGTGAGGGTGAAAGTGATGTTGTTTGGAAATAGGAATGGGAATAACAATGGAACAAAAAAACTATGGGAGCCAATCTTGGTGAGCAGAGATAGTGTTCTCTGTGATGCACGTGTAGGAAAGAATGAATTACACAAACTTTAATTAGATGTTTTCTTGATTTTAGATAGATGTAATGGTTAACCCTCATGGCAAGGGATGTGAACATTGCTCTTAGATGTACTTATTTTTTATTTGGAGATAGAAGGTTATGTATTTTTCACACTAGGAATATAAGTTCTTACGGTACCATGACTCCCTATGCAGGTACGGGTTGTTACAGCTCTTATCCAATCATTTTGAATAGGAGGATCAAAGCACATCACTCCTCCATATGATCCACTCGATGGAACAAGAGGTTTAGTGCTTAACATCTGAACTATTTTTCTCTTATTTGTTTACCGATCATGTATATATATATTGATGTCATTGATTGATTTGCATTCGATTTTTTTTTTAAGGATATGGTAGATCACTTTCTTGTTGCAGCATATGAAATGAAAGGAGATTCTAGTTGCGGTCCTAATTATTTCTGTGATATGCTTTCCACCTTCATGGCTAAATCTGAAATCACCTTATCGAACATGGCTAAAGCTTCGTATGTGTACATAATATATATCTCGATATAGATTTGAGTAGTTATTAACCATATTATATTAATTGATGGGTTTTAGTTATTTGGTCTTCTTCTTTTAATTTGCAGGGACAAAGTATCTTATGCGGATTTTTCTCAGGTTTATGCACTTTGCATTAAGATTGAAGGAGCCTCCTCAAGGTATATAAGTAATACTAATCATCACAACTCAAAACTCTTTAATTTGGAGTATTTATCTCTGTTATTATTGATATTATAATATATATTTAATAATAAAAATTCTTAAGTATAATTTTTGCTAGTAAAAATTTGCACATTTTAATAGTTAAATGATATGTCATGAGGTTTATAGTCTGATTTGAACTCATACTTTATAGATAAGGACAAAAGTACTCAGATACCTACCCAAAAGATAAATAATTATTAATTTAATTAACTATATATGTGTATACTTAATTAATTAAATAATTAGTTTAATAGTTGATGTGTTTCTTCTTTTACAAGAGATTATAAGTTTGAGTCAGATTGTATTTTTATGTGTGTCGTGATTTGAAAGTTATTTGTATTGTATTATATTAGTGTATATCAATTGACTATTCTCGAGTCAAATTGTATTTTTATGTGTATTCTTACTTGGAGATTATTTGTATTGTGTCATGGTTGATGCATATCACTTAATTAATAGATGTACCCAATTTTTATTTTTTAAAAAATAATTAGCTGATATTAATTGCAGCCTTCGCGCTTGTCAAACGACATTGAAATGTGAGAAATTCGTCAAGGCATTTGACAAAAAGAGTAAGGAAGGGCAAGCTTTTATATATAATTGACGTCATAAATCAATTAACAGTCTTTATATATTCGTGAAGTAATAAATTTTATACTTATTTTTTATTACAAATATTACTAATATGTCTCTTTACCGAGTTTTCTTATTTTTTTTAAATTTTTTTTTGAATAAAAAAGTGCATGGAAGCATTAGATGCAATCAAAGATGAATTCTCATTAATGAAGGAAAAAATGAAAATCCTTCTTAAGTTAATATTTTATTTTTATATTCTGTAAAATTTTATTTTCATGTATATCTTTTTTCTTTAAGACTACATGAAAATTTTAACTGAATTTAAATTAGCATACTTATACAGCATGAGTTTTACTCCATTGAAAATCTGTTTTGCCAGTTGCATATTAATAATTATAATGAATTATAACAATATGATAGTAGTTAAAACTCTTATATTATATTTAAAATTTATTAGTTTAACTTTTATAAAAAATATAGAATATTTTATATAATATAAGTCTTTAAATTTAAATTCAATTAAAATTTTTACGAAATCTATAAGAGAAAAAGAGATATATGAAAATAAATTTTATAAAATATACAAAATAGAATATTACCACAAGAAGAATTTTTATTTTTTCCTTCATTACTGAGAATTCATGTTTGGTTATATCCACTGCCTACGCACCCTTTTTAAAAAAACTCAGTAAAGAAATATAGTAATAATATGTACAATAAAAAATAAGTATAAAATTCATTTACTATATTCACTAATTGATTTGATTTATAATGTTGTCAATTATGTATGAAAGTTTACCCTTCCTTACTCTTTTCATCAGATGCCTTGACATGTGTATATATATATAAACATATAATTCATATATATGATGGTGTATGAGAAATCATATGTGGCACCAATCATATGTGGCACCAATAAGTATGAAATTCATTTGTGATCAGTGGTCGTGTTTACTCACTAAGTTCTGTCCCAAAGGAGATCTCACATCTTTTGTCAAAGGCAGCTGGATAGACGCTTCAATGAATCTGCTTTCCGGTATGTAGGTAAAACAACATTAATTATCTGTATCTATAAAAATATATTATATAATTATACAAATAATTAATTTATTATTATGATATTCAACGCAATTAGTATCGTGATATACGTACATACATTATCTATACACACATGAACACATATATATTGATAGATTGAGAAGGTTATATATATATATAGACACACACATTATATATGTATATAATTCCCAATTATAATTATCTTCTTTGACCTTTCTAACCTTTCGCCTCCGCACCTTCTTGATTGTATCATATTTCAGCATAAATGTATATATGTATATATAGATACCATCTTCATTGTCATCTTTATTAATTAATAAAATCTTCTTTTTATATTTTAATATGGTCCCAAAATGTTAAAGCATAAGAGACAAATTCAAGTATGAAGGAATTTGGTTTACACGTTCATGAACCTGTTTATATATTAATAAATTAAATATATTATATATTTTTACTAATCCAAGTAATATTACAAGAGATATTTATATTTCAATAGTATATTAAACATATTCTTAAATATATTAAATAGAATAAAGTATTAAAATTTTCAACAAGCTATTCGCATAACTTATCAAACTCATTTTTATATATTTCAAACATATTTAAATTTATTCATTTATTTAATTTTTTAAAAGATTTGTGACCTTTTCTTTTTTTGCACAGTTTATGTGCATTTGAAGTTATAATGGCCGTAGAATACTTACACATGATGGGGATAGTTTATCATGATTTGAAGCCCGAAAATGTGTTATGAAGATTCAACGGCCAAATTTCGTTGACTTTCTTCGATCTCTCATGAAAAGACAATAATTCCACATCATTGATCCACATAATTTCTGATCAAAATGCATCATCAAAATTCTATATGTTTAGTTTCCTTTATGAGCTTAGCTTTAGTTTCTTTTATGAACTGATCCCATAAACTTAGAAGTTTGTAACAAAGATTTAGTTTCCTTCATGAGCTGATGCTAAGAACTAAAAACTTACAATTCTATAGTAAAACAAAAATATGTAATGAATAAAAATATGAGTTTGCAAGAAATATCTTATCATCACTCTATAATCACTCTCTCAGACAATGCTTTATTTATCAATTGAATTTTTCAACTGATCTGGAATTTTTTCAGCTGGTTCCATCATTACTTGGGAGGATATGGCTCAGTATTTTTTAGCCAAGTACTTTCCACCTTCAAAGACAATTAGGTTGAGAAATGAAATCACCACTTCCGGACAAAAAGATGGAGAATCATTGTATGAGTCTTGGGATCGCTATAAGGATTTGCTAAGGAGAGTTCCTTACCATGGTCTACTTATGTGGCTTCAAGTACAGATTTGGTCTCACAACCAACATTAAGACCATGATTGATGTAATAGCTGGAGGAACACTAACCACAAGACACTTGAGGCTGCCTACAAGTTGATTGAGAAGATGGCAAACAACAGTTACCAATGGGAGAAAGAGAGATCTTCATCAAGAAAGAATGTTGGCTTGCATAGTGTTGACAACTATGCAGCTCTATTTGCATAAATTGAGGCCTTACCTAAGAAGTTAGACAACATGAATATGGTGACAGTATAAACAGCGCAATTTCAGAATTATGAAGTTCAATAAGGGAATCCTTATTCTAATACCTACAATCCTGGATGGAGGAATCACCTTAATTTTTCATGGGGCAACCAAAATAATCAGAGACAAGCTTCCCCACTAGCTCTGCCCCCCATTGAATGAAGGCTAAACATAGAAGATATGCTCGCCAAATTCATAACAGCAATGGACACTAGGCTGCAAAGTAATGAAGCCTCCATCAAGAGTTTATAGAACCAAATTGGGTAATTGGCAAATTTGATTTCTGAGCATGCTCAAGGAACTTTGCCAAGCAACACAAAGACCAACCTAAGAAAGCATGTGAATGCTATAGCATTGAGGAGTGAAAAACAGTTAGTGAATTAGAACCAAGGAAGATAACACAAGTAGATGAGAGCAACCCAAACAAGGAAGAAGAAGAAAAAAAAAAAAGAGATCAAGAGATGGAGCTACCTAATCGAGGGGGAGAACACTTGAACATTCCATATTCGAGGAGATTAAAGCAATAAAAAAAAGTAATTTGGTAAATTTTTGTATATTTTTGAACAATTACATATTAATATTCCTTTGGTTGAAGCTTTAAAACAGATGCCTAACTATGCAAAGCTCCTAAAGGAGATTCTCTCAAAGAAGAGGAATTTAAATGACGTGGCCATGGTAATGCTTAATGAAGAATGCTCAACTATTTTACAAAACAAGATGCCACAAAACTTAAAGGATCCAGTTAAGTTTACTATTCCATGTAACTTAGGTGATCTTTCAATTGAAAAAGCATTATGTATTTAGAAGTTAGTATCAATTTGATGCCATATGATACTTACAAAAAGCTAGGATTGAGAGAACCTAAGCTTACTAAGATTATTTTGCAGTTAGCATATACATCTATTAAAATTCCAGTTGGAATAATAGAAAATGTGCTAGTTAAGGTTGATAAGTTTATATTTCTAGTAGACTTTGTGATCTTAGATATGGAAAAGGACTTTGAGATACCAATTATCCTAGGAAGACCATTTCTAGCAATTGTTAGAGCTTTAATTGATGTTCATGATGGTAAATTGACTCTTATGGTATTTGATGAGGAAATTTCTTTTTATATGTCTAAATCCATAAAATATGCACATATTTCATATGATACTTGTTTCATGATTGATACACTTGATTCGATCGTGCAAGGTGTTTTTCAGGAAAATTACTTTAAAGATGTAATAAAACAAGGTTTCATTAATGGAGAAAGGAGAAACATGAAGAATGAAGAAGTCAAGGAGCAAGTAGATTTGCTAGAAGTGATACCTTAGTTTAATACACAAAAGAACTTCAGATTTGAGGAGATTCGTAACTCTAGTGAAGATAAAGACAAACCATCAACTAAAACACCATTAGACAAGTTGAAATCAAGGTGGTCGGGACCCATGGATAGGGGTGGGCCTAGCTCTCTCCAGGCCAATGTAGGAGTATGTCCTAATTCAAGTTCCATCTTAGAGGAAAGACTAGATCAGCTAAGTAGGGCGCAAGAAAGAATTGAAGAACGCTAAAGTAAATTGAGCATTATATGATGGTGTTCTTTCAGCATATAGGATTCCAACCCCCACCCTACCCACCATCAAACAGTTAGTCTCACTTTTGTTTTTATTTTATTTTATTTTTCATTTTCTTTATATTTATTTTTCAGTCTATCTTTACCTTTTATATCTTTTAGTTTGCTTCTCTCCTTTACCAATAACTTGCTTGCTTAATTCGACTTTGGTGTTGTCAGAATGTTTTTAGGTTTTTTTTTTGTGAACTTCATCGAGGCTGCAATGGACGCTACTCCATCAAAATTTCAAAGAAGTTTCATTTCTTTTGTTGTCATTACCTTTTATTTTTTGGCTTTGTGAACTATGGGGACATATTTGCAATTGAGTGTGGGGGAGTGGTATTCTAATTCTATATTTGTTATTATCCTCTAAATCTTAATTAAATCTTAATGAAGTTCTATGGTTTGATCTTGATGTATCCTGTTGCGTCATGACTACCTATTATAATAATTATGGCATTAAATCTATATGTACTGAGATAAGATTATTTGTGGAAATAGTTTAGCAATGGAAGTATTTGACCTTATTTAGTTTATTCAAGTTTTAAGAGTTTAAGATCTTCTACATCCTTTGAGTCATGAAATTTGTTCTTTTGTCTAAATTGAATAATTCCTTACAAAAGAAAGCATATTTAGGTATAGAATTAGATATATATGTATGCAATAATAATAATAATAATAATAAAATACTCTGCTGATCACTCAATTTTACACCACCAAGGGGCGTAGCTTAGCTGTTTGACGCTATGCTAGCTTAACCAGAGGTCTCCAATTTGAGCCTTGGGAACGCAGCTGCCTTTGGTAGGGAGAGCTTACTCCTTAGTGGACCGATTTGGCTCAAAGAATAAAATGTTGATGATGAGTAAAGCTAGTAAAAAAAAATACTCTGCTAATCACTCAATTTTACACCATTAAAGGGCATAGCTTAGTAGCTCGACACTATACTGCCTAACTAAAGGTCTCATTTTGAGCCCTGTGAACGCAGTTGCATTTGGTAGGGAGGGTTTACTCCTTAGTGGACCGATGTAGTTCCAAAAATAAAATGTTGATTGTGAGTAGAGCTAGTGGCCATTCAGAAGTGTGATCAACTGAGTAACCGGGGCTGGCATCACCAATGTTTGCTCTTGCGTAAAAAAGTCGAATGACATTATGAACAACTAATAAGGTGCTTTAAAAAAAATTAAAAAATAAAGTTGTATGTATGCCTACTCCTTTGTCAACTGAGCTTGAGTATGTTTTGGATTATAAAGTTTGGATACTACAAATGATTGAACAACTCATAGAATGTTTTGAATACTTAATTTGTAAGAATAAGATCAAACTGGATGGGGTCTATCTTCTAAAGTTATTGAATTATCTTATATAGATGATTGTGCCTTTTTACATATTATTTTGTGTTATCTTAAGGTAATATAGTCTTGATGAGGAGGATTTCATTAATGTTTTTGCTGTGGAATGGATTTAAGATTGCTTGAGGACAAATAAAAACTCAAGTGTGGGGGAGTTGATATAATTGAATTTTATAAATATTTTTCTATTTTATTTGAGTTGATTTTGATTGATTTTTTCCAAATATGTTTTTGGATTGTCTTTGGCACTTTTTACGAATGATTTTTGGACTTAAAAGCAAATTAGAATGGGTTGGAACAAGATTTGGGAAAAAAATGGTTGAAACATGAAGATGTGTTACGGAGCCAACGTTTCTTTTTTTGAGGAGTGAGACATGGCCATGTTCTTGAAAGACACGGTCGTGTGCCCTATACTAGGTTAACACACGGCCATGTGTTAAGAAGGTAGCGTTTCTGTTTTTCTCGATGAAAGAGACATGATTGTGTGTCTGGGAGACACAACCATGTCATGTCTAAAAGCTAAAAATTGACATAATTTCGAGGAAGACATGATCTTGTGTCAATTCGACATGGGTGGGGCGTGCCAGATCAGAGAATAAGGTTTTGAACGATATTAAAACAAGAGGATCTGAAAAAAAAAAGGGGAGACTGGAGGAGGAAAGAAGAGAAGACAACTGCAGACATCAAGAACTTCTTCTACTCGGTTATTCTTTTCATGTTTCCTTTAGATTTTATTCTCGTAATTTTCTTTATGATGTATAACTAAACTCTTTTCTTTGGATCTTTGATGAAATCCTAATAGATACTTTGTGATTTTCTTATTAAATCTATGAAAGGCTGTTTCCCCAATCCCTATGTTTTATCTTGTGACTAAATGCATAAATAGATTGATCACTTATTTATTTACTTATGGTGAATGATTGAATTGAGAGATTGATTGTTCATTAGAATAGCAAGTTAGCACAATAGATTGAATGTGAGTAGAGTTATTAGGCATGATCTATATATTTGATGATTGAATGTTAATGCACTGATTCATACTAATCCATAGAGATATGTGTGTTACAATGAAGTAGGTAAGGTAATTGATTTTTAGAAAGAGATTACTACATGAGTGAATGAAATTGGGGGAAAGTTCTGGTTGTAGATTGAATTAAGAAAATTCATAGTTGAACTTAGGGTGGATTCTAAGATCTTGACTATTATTATATCTTGATTGTTAATTAATCTGAATTCATTGTTTCTTTTTGTTATTAAGTTTTAATTTATATTCATTCTCTTAGTTGTTGGCCAAATACTATCAATTAGTTGTGATTCTAGTAATTGTTATATTAGTCCTCAAGGGAAGATATCCGAATTTACCGCTATGGTACATGTTCGAACTAGTGCACTTGCTAGTGAGTTCACATCACAACAATAATTATTAGTAGGAATGTTGTATTTGATGAAGATGCAAGCTGGAGTTTGGAAAAAAAAAATCAGATAGCATTTAGTTTGAAGTTCCACTTGAAAATAAAGCTCCACTAACTAATGGACAACAACCAACTCCTTTAAATACTTCCAGCTCACCTTCTTCAACTCCATCAGCCTCCACTTCTTCAAGTTCTAGCAGTAAAAGTTCATCCGATGATGATACTCCTCCAAGAAAATTCAAGCCATTAGCTGAAATTTACGAGGCTACACAAGTCTTATTTGTAACTAATCCACTAGAAGAAGCAACTGAGAAGGAAGAATAGCATCATGCAATGATGGAAGAACTTGAAGTAATTCGTAGAAATGAAACATGGAATTTGGTGGATCTACCGAAAGACAAGAAAGCTATTGGAGTGAAATGGGTATTTAGAACAAAATTTCAAGCAGATGACAGCATAAAAAACCAAAGGCACGGCTTGTGGTGAAAGGCTATGCGCAACAACAAAGTGTGGATTATGATAAAACATTTTATACGATTACACAGTTTGAGATAGTGAGAATTCTAATAGCTTTAGCTACTCAATTAAATTGGCCTATTTACCAATTTGATGTCAAGTCAGCGTTCTTAAATGGAGAGCTGGATGAGGAAGTGTATGTCTCTCAACCTGAAGGTTTTGTAGTTTGTGGGAAAGAGGAGCAAGTAGTTAAAGAAGGCTCTTTAGGGCTTAAAGCAGGCTCTGTGGGCATGGTATAGCAAAATTGAGTCATAGTTTTTGGAGAATGGCTTTGAGAAAAGTAAGAATGAACCCACTCTTTACTTTAAAACACAAGGTAAAAATGATTCCCTCATTGTTTGCCTTTATGTTGATGACATGATATACATGGGTTCATCTTCTTCTCTTATTAATGAGTTCAAGTTGTGCATGAAAAGGAAATTTGAGATGTCAAATTTGGGTTTGCTGAATTATTTTCTTGGGTTAGAGGTGAAGCAAGTTGAAGATGGAATTTTTATGTCACAAGGAAAATATGCAACTGACTTACAAAATTCAGCATGTTTAGTTGTAAATTTGCAGCAGCACTAATGAATTTAAATGAGAAGTTGTAGCTTGTTGATGGAACTTAACAAGCTAACACAAGCCACTTTGAAAGCTTGGTTGATGGGTTAATTTACTTGACCCATTCAAGGCCAGATAGAGCTTTTTCAATTGGACTAATTTCCAGGTTTATGCACAACCCTTCAATGCATCATCTAGGGGCAACCAAACGAGTATTGCGTTATATGGCTGGAACACTTGATTATGGTTTGTGGTATAAGAAAATATCATATTTCAGACTGGCTGGGTTCAGTGACAGTCATTGGGCTGGTTGCTTGGAGGATAGAAAGAGCACTTCAGGTTACATATTCAATCTCAGATCAGCTACCATTGCCTGGAGCTCAAAGAAATAAGCTACAACAGCTTTGTCTTCATCAGAAGCAGAATATGCAGCTGCAGTGACATCAGCTTATCAAGCAGTATGGTTCAGAAGAATTTTGGCAGATCTCAGTCAAGAGAAAAATGAAGAAACTACTATTTATTATGACAACAAAACAATAATTATTATGTCCAAGAATTCAGTTTATCATGGGAGAATAAAGCATGTTGATATTCAAGTTCACTTCATCCGTGATCTTATGGCAGATGGGTCAATTAAATTACAGTATTGCAATACTAATGAGTAGGTAGCTGCTATTTTTTCAAAATCTCTCCTACGACAAGCAAGTCTACTTGAGAAATCTGCTTGGTTTTCGCAACTTTGAATCAAGGGGGAGTATTGAAGACTAATTCAATATTGACAGCTGGATATTTGACTGACTTTTGGATTTATCTCCTAAAATTTCTGATGTTTTGTCAATAGTGATAGAATTTGAGTGGCAAATTATTCTACTTTTTTTTTGTTTTTAGTTGAGTTGTAAAGCCTATTTAAAAGGCATTTCTAGTTGCTGAATATATCATCCCACTGCACTTAAAATTCCAGCAACAGTTCATACCCATTAAATGTTTTGATTAATATTTTTATTTTTCTACTACATTCATTTCTTGTCTGTTATATTTTTCTTTGCTGTTGTAGTAAATTTGCATCAAGTCTGAGTTCAACAAAGCTCTCTTCTCCAAAACTGCCAACATTCCTTCATTATTGCTTTATTTTATAAAACATCAACAAGGTGCCATATCCAATACGGATTCAAGCATGACAACTCAGGAAACTTATCCCTAAATATAACTGCTACAAAGGGTTCTTTGGGACAATGAACAAAACATTAGCTGCAGAGAGAATATTTAAGCATAACAAACTAACTTGCCACAGTAAAGTTAGCCAAGAACCACCATTGTGGTAAGACCAAGGCCTGCATCAGAAGGAAATGAAATGAGAAAGCTGACGATAATGAAGAAATATATCATAAATAAATAATACAAGAGCAGATATCTTACATGTTCTTAGGATCACTACCGGTAATTATTTGCCACTCTTGACCTTCAAGAGTGGGATAACATATCTTGAATGCATGTCTGCTACCAAATCTGCCCATTTCGCTTCAATAAGATCCAGCATGGCATGTGAATGATTAGCTGTTGCCAGACTGCTTACAATAAACCACATGTTTCCTAGAGAAAAAAAATCAGAAATCCATATGTGATAGCTGTAAGTTTCCAATTAGATAATCTCCTTTATTGGGCATCCATTCCACCAACCAAGGAGAAATTTGATATGGGTAAATGCTAAACTTATTAACTGCATCATATGAGTACTCCTCAGTCTTGTAATGATAAATCTCATTCAGTTTTTGCAAATCAATCCAATAATACTTCCTGATGTGGAATGAAAGAGCAAGTAAGCGATTATTCAGTGCCAAGATAGGATCAGCTGATCCATCTTCTAGAGTAAGTATTTCATGTGCACAAAGTAAGGCAAAATAAAATAGTGCCTACAAGAAAAAAAGAGATTAACTGGAGATACCAGAAGAAAAGAAGGTAAACAAATAAGATCTCTCTGTTACCAACTTATAAATTTAAATAATGGCCGATTCATATAGGCTAGTGAGTTAGATCATAATCTGCTATTTCCATCATTATGTTATAAACATACTTAATGCAGAAACTAGATCTCCATGGTGTCAAACATGTAAGCTATGAACTATCTCAAAAATATATGCTATAAACTATACAATCTCCATCATTCTGGGGAGTTGCACCATTCGAAAACAACCAAAAATACAATGAGTAACAATTCCAATAGTTGAACATTTTTTGAATCGACCAGACTGGAATCATATACTTATTACACCTGCCATAAACTCACTTGAGAAGCACCAAGATATGATATCAATTTAACTCAAGCTTGTCAAGTACTTAATCCTAGCTTTATTTTTAAATTTCCACTATTATTTCCCAAAATGATTTAGTTTTATAATTTCACTTCCAACACAGTTGCTGGAACAAGCTCTTATTACACCATGTGCTAAATTATTTTGTACCCCCACTCTTTTGCTACAAAAGTCACAAGCTCCAAAAAATAAAAAACTGAATACCAAATGTCCATTAGCATTTCAAATGAACCATAAAGGCAATTTTTCCCTTGCTTGAAATAAACAATTGACAGGCACATATGGCTATTCAAACAACTGTTAGAACAAAAAAATGAATATGCCTTGATGATTCCTCATTCCACATACTAATTCTATATTCTAAATTTAAAAAATACTATTTCAATACTAGGAGAACTAATCACCTCGATTTCAAGAGGATGACCATGAATTCCAATCATGCAAGAACCATCAGTCACCAATAATGTAGCAAACATGTTAAAACCATAAGCAAGACAAAGCTTCAATATCATTTTAGTTCTAGTTTGCACGTCAACTCTCTCCTGAACAGATAGATCAACAGAGCACTTTCCATATGCACGCAATCCACCATAATCCTACAAAAGAAGTAGAGGTAAAAAGAATTATGAAAGAGGAAAAAAAAATAAAAAGTCGTCGTGATAAACAAACACAATGCATATGTCATCTTCTGAACAACTTCTGGCATGGTATAAAGTTTGCCGCATACCAGAATAGACTGGTGCAACAACACTAATTGCTACCTCTCCAAAATGAGGATCCAATGCTTCTTCTATAGCAGAATCATCACAATCCAAGGAAACAGTTTGCACCATGAAACTAGTCGGCATCAACCCCTGATAAGGTCTCTAACAGTCCATCATTTTTCGCAGCTCTGTAAAGAAAATCAAAAACAAAATACATATCAATTATGTCTGAGGTGAGCAAGAGACTAGGATATAATTTATCGGATGGTCATGGCCCCACCAGGGATCGCTCATGCACAGATTTACCTAGTACTCAAAGAATTTTCTAAATTACATCACTGCATGGGTTTTTTAGGTGCCAATAGTCACATTCTCGTAACTATGAAACAAGTAGTCAATTTTATTCACAATATGGTTACATATCAAGAAGATTCATTAACATAATCATAATCTTGTAAAAATATTATAGAAAAGACACATGCTGTCCTGTGTACATTCAACCACACATAAAAACCAGTTACTAAGAATTTATGGAATTATCTTGATAGCCAGATTTGAAAGTAAACTCATTGATAGAGGTTTAACTATGTGGACTACTTATGAACAAATTAGATGGATGCTTATTTGAAAAAGTACATTTCTCTTATATGATATTTTTTTAATGATCAAAAAGCGCCTAATTAGTAGAGAGATTTCTTGGAAAAGCCCAGCTGAGATATGAACAATAAAAAGAAAGATGTATATCACGTGTATCTGTTGCACTTCTTAATTTACAGAAACAAGCAAAAAAGTGTTTTAGTCCAAACTACCATATACAAATGATTAATTGCCAGAATAAAATGCAAATGCGATCCTACTAATAAAATTTCACATTATCTGCAACTAAAGGGTATGAAAGATAAAATTCTAAATAATGTCATACTCTCCCTTCAAAAGAAAGGCAATGCCAGAAGGTATAAAGTCATGGATAAAGACCTGATCATAATTTAACATATCGGAACTGGTGGGATCATTGGCAGTAAAAGTTCCAACAGGACTCCCACAGTAATAAGCCACAGAGTCACGCAATAGGTCCTATGCTTCATCCTCAATAGAATCTACAATAGCCTTCTGAAAGTTAGTCGTAACTGGTCCAGCTGTGCAATTAGATGTTAAACTCTCCTTTTACTATTTTAATTATTTAACATCCCCAAATTCTAGAACACTCAGTTTGTATCCCCTATTATTTAATTTAGTTCATTAGCACTATCCACAAACCATGCTCCATGTCTTTCGGTAGTTGTTCCCCCAAACTTTTCATCATGTTGTAATTTGCAGCTTAGAAGCTGGAACCTCTTTGTTGTTCTATTCCTAAGCAATCCACTTCTTAACCCCTTAACTAGTTGGGATCCCATGAAACCTAGTGGCATAGTAGGACACATGAAAAATTGTTTAAACCTCTGTGCTCTTTTTTTCAAAAAATTTATAACTCATTTAGGATGAAATCTTGAATCCAATTTGCTAAAACATGGATCAGAATTAAAAGGACTGGGAATAGTTCTAGATAAAACGGGTAAAACTGCCCCAGAAGCTCCCATAGACATAATGCTAATCAAATAATTATAACCTCTCAAACCTCA
Source organism: Carica papaya (assembly GCF_054855325.1). Classification (NCBI taxonomy): domain Eukaryota; kingdom Viridiplantae; phylum Streptophyta; class Magnoliopsida; order Brassicales; family Caricaceae; genus Carica; species Carica papaya. Next base: position 21,104,804 of record NC_142317.1, read on the forward strand.
AACCCTTATTTGATCAAACTGCACCCAAGAGATTCCTGACCCGATCAAAAAAACACCTTCCTCCACTTTGATTTCAAGAATGATTAACTTTAAATCAAAAAACAAGCAAAATGAACAAATCAAGGTATTAGATTCACTGCAAGTATTTTAATGAAAACTTTCAACTAAATTAGACATTCAGCCCAAAAGCCAAAAATTCAACAATAAAAAGGAAAATAAACTTTGACACTCAAGGAAGACTAATGAAATTGTAACACCCTGTCCATCATTGTGCTTAATTAATTTGAAAAACCCTATTTATCATAGCGTTTAGGACACATTGAACTCATTTAATTTACTCCGTAAATTACTATCGTAATTCGTGAATTTTGTAGATTTTAATTTAATTTTATTTAATTTTATCTTAATTAATTCTATTTTTATTTAATTACATTTAATTTAAATTTATTTTATTTAGTGCAAAAAAAAGAAAACAATGAAATTTTGGAAAAGCGACAAAACGGGAAAAATCCCATGGAAAAATCCTGCGGGGAAGGGAGCTACCTACGCGGGCACCTGCAAACTGTGCGCGCGCACGGGCACAGTGGGGGTAGGACGTGTGCATAGCGCATGTGTCCCATCCACATGCGCGGCGCGGGGTCAAACCCAGCACGCATCTTATCGCGCACAGGCGAGCCCTCCGTGCGTCACCTCGCATGCTGTCCGCGCAACAGGCTTGCGCAAATAGGCAACTGTGCGCCTGGGGCCTACAGGCAGTAGGTCTGCACACGAGGAGGCTAGCTTCTGCATACGCAGCAAGAGGGTTGTGCGCCAGTAGGTTAGCTTACAGCGCCTAGGCGGGCCATTGCCACCTCAAGCAGTGTGCCGCCGGCAAAGGAGACTCTCCTCCCTCGTTTTTCATGCCGAGCATCTTTTTTCTCTCTTTCTTCACCGAATTTCACCACTTTGCATGAATCTGATGGTTCCTAATTTCTATAAATAGGGCCTTCCCTTCTCATTCTTCCACAAACTTCCATTCTTCTATTTTTCAAGAATTAGAGAGAGAATAATCTAGAGATAGAAGGAGAAAAATAAAGAAGAACGTTGCAGAAGAAATTATCAAGGTTTCAGTAAGGAATTTAGTATTTCTTTAAACATTTTAAGAGATAATTTTAGATAAAAAAATTATTAAATATAATAATTTTGATTTTGCCTGTTTTGCATGTTTTTATGTTCATAGGTCTAATAAATTGAACTATTCTTAATTTCAAGCATGTTATTTGATTTATAAACACCTGACGATTTGCATATAATAATATGAAGTCAGTGTTGTTACCTAGAAAATAAAAAAAAAGAAAAAGAAAAGAAAAAAAGTGTGGAATGAAGAATGAATTATTTGAAGTATGTATCTGTATTGACATGTATAATGCATCAAGTGTCTCATTAGGTTTTTTATCTCTGAGGAGTATCTGTTTCTCTAACCCTATTTGGGGTATCTGTTTTTTCCTCCGTCATCTGGTCTGGAAAGACATAAGAGGACTGCTCCCTATGGATGATGGCGTACCCTTCGACGAGAGTGGTGACACAAATCTCTGTTAGGGGTCACCTTTGGCTAAGTACTGTCATGACTATAGAATATCTGATAGGAGCACTATGGTTGGTACGGCTGTAGTCATAGATCGTACCATGGTTTGACAAGCTGGAAATGTGCCTGAGCAAATTGTTGTTATCTATATATGATCTGGTCATTCCACATGGGTAGTTGAAAATCTGTATCTGCCTTCAGAAATGAAAATTGTAACAAATTCGAAAAGCATGACACAAAAATCTGAGCATTTCATGATTTATTTGATTTTCTCTATTATTTAGTATGATGTGTGTTTGTTTTGCTTCTATCAACGTGCAGTTTTCTCTAATAAATAAATTATTTTCATAATGTAAGATAGGTCTACAAAGTAGCCAAATGGTAAGTATTTATGTTAGAATAATTTACTTTTAAAACCTTGCGATATTATTTAAATACTTCTTTCCTTACTAAGTATATGAAACTCACTCTTTCTATGCCCCTCCCCCTCCCCCTGATGAGGAAGAAATTGAGGAACTGCCTGTTGACCTACCTATTGAGGTTTATGAGGATCCTGTGGATCCATAAAACTTGAGTGCTTGATCATTCTCGCACTCTGATGAGTCCAATAACATAGTGAAAGGAGTGGCCCTCTTTTGTATTTTGACTTTATATTTTGTAGCCATTCTAGCCTCAGTTATATATATGTAAATGGAACTCATATATATTTGTAAGGGATTTGTATTAATTTGTTCTGCTGCATAAAATTTTATCATGCACTCGTAATCCTGTTTCTGTATCTGATACCCATTGCCTTAAGTAGCATTTGGCATGTCACAAAAATGATGCTACAAATATATGTAATACATCTATTCTTCCCCTTTATTTTCAGGAACCAGAGAAGAATTATCTTCTACTACCCAAAAGTCAGATAATAGGAGTACTCAAACGGTGAGAAAATCTCATCAAAACTCAAAAGCTAATGAATACGAGACAGTGATGCAAATTTTTTGTAAAAAACAACAAAAAGCATCCAAATAACCAGTCAATTCATGATAGAACTTAACAAAAGTCCTACTAATTAGACCATTCATAAATCAAGGATTCCAAAAGAAGAAAAAAAATATCATAGCTTAAATCCAAACCCAGATGAAGTGATATTAAAAATGAACATACTCTAAAACTAAATCAAGAAAATAAAAGAAAAAAAGTGCATACCTTACATGAAATAAAAAGTGGGTTTGTATCGAAGCAATGTTTGAGAGTAGAAAAATCTGGAAAAAGAGAAGACAATGTTGTGTGGTTTCAATATCTCCACACAACCAATAATAATGTAATTGTATATATCATATTTAGTTTTGTTTTGGATAATTATGGATCATTATAAATAAATAAGAAATTATATGAAAATTCCACTTGCTCTTTTTTTCTCATCTTGTCACTTTGTTTTATTTATTCATTTGATTTGATTATTTTTTAATTCTATATCTAAATTTTCTCTCATTTTTCTACTATCTTTTCTTTTTCTCTTTGCTTTTTCTTTTCTCTGAATCACATGGCTAATGATAAGTAAAGTGGATGTGCAAACGAAGGAGATATCTTATAATGAGGACAAGCACACTATAAAGGAGTACCAAAAAAAAGTTGTTTAACTTTTGTATCAACAAAAAAGAGTACAAAAAAAAATTAAAAATAAAATAGTTCATCTTTGTCTGTTGCAAAATACCAAAGTTTTTATCTTTCTGTTGGTTACATTTCATTGTAGTCACTATCAATCGCCTCTAATTATTCATTGAAGAATTAGTTCTCATAATTGGTCATCAAATACTATATTTTAAACAATAAATATGCACCATTCAATTCACTTATTTATCACAAAAAAGAGATATGTTAATTGATTTATGACGTCAATTATGGATGAAAGCTTACATTTCCTTACTCGTTTCATAAGATGCTTTGATGAATTCCTCACATTTTAATGCCATTCAACAAGCACTAAGACTGCAATTAAAATCAGCTAATATTTTTTAAAATAAAAATTGTGTAAATCTATTGATTAAGTTATATACATCAATCATAACGCAATTCAAACAATCTTCAAGTAAGAATACACACAAAAGTATACTTTCACTCGAGATTAATTAGGCAATATACACTAATTGCAATTCAATACAAGTAACTTTTAAATGATAAAACAACCAAAAGTATAATTTGACTCGAACTTATGACCTCTTGTAAAAAATGAAATGTCTCAACTATTAAACTAATTAATTTATTAATTAAGTATACACATATACCAATCAAATATAAATAGATATTTGGTTAATTAAATTATTAACTATTTATCTACTAGGTGGATGTCTACATACTTTTATCCTTATCTATAAGAGTATGAGTTCAAATCAGATTATACATCTCATGATATATCATTTAACTTTTAAAATGTATGAATTTTTACAAACAAAAATTTTACTTGAGAATTTTTATTATTAAATACATATTATAAGATCAATAATAACACACATAAATACTCCAAATTAAAGAGTTTTGAGTTGTGATGATTAGTATTAATTATATACCCTGAGGAGGCTTCTTTGATCTTGAAGCAAAGTTTACAAATCTTAGGAAAATCTACATTAGATACTTTGTCCCTGCAAATTAAGAGAAGAAGACCAAATAATTAAAAACCATTAACTAATCAAATGTGGTTAATGACTACTTAGATCTATATCGTGATATATATTATGTACACATACAAAGCTTTAACCATTTCTGATAACGTGATTTTCGATTCAGCTACGAAGGTGGAAAGCAGATCAGAGAAATAATTAAGACCGCAACCAGGTACTCCTTTCATTTCATATACTATTTCAAAAAAGAGATCTACCATGCCCTTTAAAGAAAATCAAATGCAAATCAATCAACAATATGGATATATATACATGATTGATAAACAAATAAGATAAAAATAGATAAGATGTTAAGCATTAAATCTCTTGTTCTATCAAATGGATCATGTCGAGGAGCTGTGTGCTTCGATCCATCCTATTCGAAACTATTGGAGAAGAGAAATATGGTTTATTCAAGAGGAGGGATATTGTTTTTTTTTTCGAATCTGCAGTACTCACAAAAGCAGTGGAGAGTTATAATGAGTTTAGTATTTATAACAGATTGTTAATAATCTAGGTCATTTCTAGTGATTAATTTTTAGGTTACCAATATTGTATGCGTTAATAAACTTGGATATTTTTGAATTTTGTGTTACGAGTTTTGATCAATCTTGCCAACATTTTTCTGAAAAAAGTAATTTTTTTTATAAAAAACAAGAGTTTAATTTAATCCATTTTAATATTATATAAAACACAAAGATGGTTTTTTTCTAAATAAATTACTTCAATTGATAAAAGGCATTATATTAACAACTTTGTGAACAGTTAATTGCTGTTGAAAATTAGACAATAAACGATGAAATTTTACCAGTGGATTTATATTGTCATAAAAAGTAAAAATGCTGCAACGTAAATTTGTGGCAAATAGAGGAAGCCGCTTATCCATTTCATGCACAACCTGTCCATTTCTTTATTTGAAAAAGAAAATTATTTAACATTTATATTGACAAAGAGAAGTATAAAAGAAACTGGAAATAAAATAGTTTTTCTTTGTGTTCTATAATTTAAAGAAAACTCAATCTCCTCTTTTGCAAGACACCAAAACTTCTCTCTCTCTATTAGTTGTATCTCATTATAGTCATCACCCATCACCTCTCGTTATTCATTGAAGTATCAATTTTTCTTATCAGTCATTAAATATTGTATTTTAAATAGTAAATATACGTTATTTGATTCCTTCATTTGCATGAGATTAAATTATTTATTTAAGTTAAATCATACTTTATTATTTGGCTGAACCAAAAATTTAGTCGCATTTCTTTCTGGTACTATATAAGACAGCAAACAATGTAAGTTAGTACAACAACATCCAATACGACATTTACTTTTTACTTTTAAAAAAAATCATGGATAAAAACCATTCTACTTAAGCAAGTGAACAAAAAACTAAGACTCATGAATAATTATATATCTTTTAGAAGTCCTTACTACATCCTTGGCTATGTTATATACTATCTGATTACATATTTACATCCAATTATAAAGAAGAGAAACAAAATGTGGAATGAAAGTTACTTTTAAATCCAACTAAAAATTAGACAATAAATGACACAATTTTAGCAGCTAATAGATGTTGTCACTAAAAGTCAAAAGGTCACTAACTAAATATACAACAAATAAAGGAAGCAACTTGTCCATTTCATGCACAACCTGTCCATTTCTTTACTTGGAAAAAAAAATTTATTTAACTTTTATATCGACAAAAAGAAATACTTAAAAAGCTGAAAATAAAATTGGTCATCTTTATGTATGTAAACCTAAAGAATATTTTATCTCCTCTACCATAAGAGATCAAAGCTTCTATCTTTGTATTAGTTGCATCTCATTGCAGTCGCCATCAATCACCTCATATTATTTATTAAAGCATCAGCTCTCCTGATCAATCATCAAATACTGAATTTTAAACAGTAAATGCATGTAATTTTATTTATTCATATGCATGAGATTAAATAATTCATTCAAGTAAAGTTCTACTTTGTTATTTGATTGACCTACAAAATTAGTTGTATTTTTTTCTAGTACGATATTAGTTTATATAATGTAAGTCAATACAATAACATCCATTTAAACATTTACTTTTTTAAGAAAAAATCATCATCCATTAATAGTAAAAACCATTTTGCTCAAGCAAGTCAACAAAAAACTTATGTTCATGAATAAATATATATCTTTTAATAATCCTTAGTACATTCCTAGCTAAGTTATGTACTATTCAATTAAAATTTTAAATCTAACTAAGAAGAAAAGCAACAAAATACGAAATGAAAGCTTAAACATCCTCAAGTAACAACCCAAACTTTAGAAAATATTCATCAAATATAAAATTTGGACATGGTACCTTTAAAAATGGTCCTATTATAGCTAGAAAGTAGACAATAGATGATATAATTTTAGCGGTTGATTCAAACTATCGCAAACGTTGAAATGTTGCTAGGTAATACGTGACAAATAGAGGAACTCATGTGTCCATTTCGTGCCCACACTATCTATTTCTTTACTTAAAAAAAAGAGTTGTTTAACTTTTTTATCAACAAAAAGGAGTACAAAAAAAATTAAAAATATAATAGTTCATCTTTGTCTTTATTAAGATAGGTCTAGAACGTGAGAACAATTTTAAAACCTTACACAACCTTTTGACAAAGCTATCTTGTAACATCATAGGTATCTCAAAATAGCTCTAGAAGCCAAAAGTTTCCTTATCCTCAACTACCCTTGAACCTTAACATTGTTTATCCCAAATTAGGTAAGCAGTAATGAAGCATTGTACAAGGACCCATGAGTTTTACTATTTGATATTATCAGGACCTTGATGTAATACATTTCGGTTTTATCCAAGTAATACCTTAAAAAGAGTATTACTACCTCTTATACCACATATTAGAGAAATTAATATTACTTCTAGACGGTTAAGTAAAGACATTAATTGTGAATAATTGAAAATGCTATATCATTTGTTAGACACAATGATCCAGTAAATCATTAATTATATATTTTTATAAATATTGAACCTTTCAACATGAATTTCATTAAAATTTCTTGCTCCAATGTACAAATTACTTCAATCTCACTTCTGTCTAGTTATTAAAATTTGATATACATAAAAAAAACATATATCATGTAAATTAAAGAATAAATTTCTTGCTTCCTAGTAATACTCTATTGAACTCTCTATAGTGCTATCAAATGTAACAAACTCATTACAAGATATGGGAGAAGGATCAAATGGTGATTTTATACATCTCAAAAGTGCCCAATTAATACCATCAAAAAATTGGGGCTGTTTGATTGTTGTTGCACCCATTGTGGACCCCATTTGCCTTGTGGGGTCCTTAGTTAATAACCTTGTGATCAAATCCTTTGTTGGCTCCGAAATCATGGTTTCTTTAGGAAACTCAAGTGCTCAACTCATAATATTTGCTAGGGGCAACTCCTGGTCAGCTCCCTAACACAGTATCATCCCATATAACATTTCAAATATGAATATCCCCAGTGTCCACCAATTAGCCATGTTTCCATGCCCTTCACCAGACACAATTTCTGGTGCTAAGTACTTGTGGGTCCTAATAAAAGACATTGATAGACATTCATTGGCTCTATGATGATTTCCACAGTTGTGTGATGTGTTGACTTTTTTCTATTTGTGTTGACTAGGGTGTAAGTAGGAGGCTACTGCAGGTGTGATACAATTGGGTAGAATGCTTGATGAATTAGAAAAGTTGGGTTGGTCAATAGGATAACAATTTGTTTTTATGACTGATGATGCATTTTAATCAAAAATTATGTGAATAGTTGATGTAGAATTATCATCTTTTCTTGAGAGATTGAAGTCAGTCAACGAAATATGGTCGTTGAATCTTATTAACACGTTTTTGGGCTTCAAATCGCACTAAACTATCCCCATCATGTTTAAGTATTCTATGACAACTATGACTTCATATGCATAAAATCTGTGCAAAAAGGAGGTCACAAATTTTTTTAAAAAAAAATAAATGAATAAATTTAAATAAGTTCGAAATATATAAAATTGAGTTTAATAAGTTATGCGAATAGCTTGTTGAAAATTTTAATACTTTATTCTATTTAATATATTTAAGAAAATATTTAAGAAATATAATTATCTCATGTAATATTACCCATATTATAAAAATATATAATATATTTAATTTATGACTTTGTAAATAAGTTCATGAAGTTGTAAACCAAATTTCTTCACATTTGAATTTGGCTCTTATACTTTAACATTTTTGGATCATATTAAAATATGAAAAGAAGATTTTATTAATTAATAAAGATGAAAATGAAGATGGTATCTATATATACATATATATATATATATTTATGCAGAAATATGATAGAGTCAAGAAGGTGCAAAGGGGAAAGGTTAAAAACTTCAAAGAAGATACTTATAATTGGGAATGATATAAATATATAATGTGTGTGTGTCTATATATATATATAACCTTCTCAATTTATCAATACATATACATGTGTGTGCGTGTGTATATAGATAATGTATGTACATATATCACGATACTAATTGCACTGAATATCATAATAATAATTTAACAATTTGTATAATCATATAATATATATTTATAGATACAGATAATTAATGTTGTTGTAAGTATATACTAGGCAGCAGCTTCGTTGAAGCGTTTATCCAACTGCCTTTGACAAAGGACATGAAGATCGCCGCCAAGACAAGACTTAGCGTGTAAACACGACCACCGATCACAAATGAATTTCAAACTTATTGGGGCCACATATGATTGTTCATACACCATCATATATATGAATTATGTGTTTATATATATATACACACGTGTCAAGGCATTTGATAAAAAGAGTAAGGAAGGGTAAACTTTCATACATAATTGACAACGTCATAAATCAAATCAATTAGTGAATATAGTAAATAAATTTAGTACTTATTTTTTATTGTACATATTAATAATATATTTCTTCACTAAGTTTTTTATAAAAAAAATTTAATTTTTTTAAAAAGGTGCATAGGCAGTGGATGCAACCAAACATGAATTCTCAATAATGAAGGAAAAAAAAAAATCCTTCTTGAGGTAATATTCTATTTTATATATTTCATAAAATTTGTTTTCATATATATCTTTTTCTTTTATAGATTTCGTAAAAATTTTAATTGAATTGAAATTTACAAACTTATATAGTATAAAATATTTTACATTTTTATTAAAAGTTAAATTCATAAATTTTAAATAGAATATAAGAGTTTTAACTACTATCATATTATTTTAATTATTAATAGCTATAATTATGCAGCCTATAAAACAGATTTTCAATAAAGTAAAACTCATGCTGTATAAGTATGCAAATTTAAATTCAGTTAAAATTTTTACAATATCCAAAAGAAAAAAGATATACATGAAAATAAAATGTTACAGAATATGTAAAATAAAATATTACCTTAAGAAGGATTTTCATTTTTTCCTTCACTAATGAGAATTCACGTTTGATTGCATCTAATACATCCATGCACTTTTTTATTCCAATAAAGAAATTTGAAAAAAAAAAGAGAAAACTCTTTAAAGAGATATATTAGTAATATCTGTAATAAAAATTAAGTATAAAATTCGTTTACCACATGAATATATAAAGACTGTTAATTGATTTATGACCTCAATTGTATATAAAAGCTTACCTTTCCTTATTCTTTTTATCAAGTGCCTTGACGAATTCCTCACATTTCAATGCCATTTGACAAGCGCGAAGGCTACAATTAATATCAGCTAATTATTTTGTAAAAAGTAAAAATTAGGTACATCTATTAATTAAGTGATAAGCACAAGAATAACACAATACAAATGATCTCCAAGTAAGAACACACATAAAATACAGTTTGACCCAAGATTAGTTAAGTGATATACACTAATTACTATAATACAAATAACTTTCAAATGATGATACGTATAAAAATACAATTTGATTCAAACTTATAATCTCTTATAAAAAAAGAAACACATAAACTATTAAACTAATTATTTAATTAATTAAGTATACACATATATAGTTAATTAAATTAATAATTATATATCTTTTGGATAGATATCTAAGTACATTTATCCTTATCTATAAGAGTATGAGTTCAAATTAGACTATACATCCCATGACATATCATTTAACTATTAAAATCAATGAATTTTTGCTTGTAAAAATTGTACTCGATAAATTTTATTATTAAATATATATTATAAGATCAATAATAACACACATAAATACTCCAAATTAAAGAGTTTTTATTTGTGATAATTAGTATTACTTATATACCTTGAGGAGGCTCATTTAATCTTGATGTAAAGTGCACAAATCTTAGAAAAATCCGCATTAGATACTTTGTCCCTGCAAATTAAGAGAAGAAGACCAGATAACTAAAACCCATCAATTAATCATATATTGTTAATAACTACTCATATCTATATTGAGATATATATTATGTACACATACAAAGCTTTACCCATATCTGATAAGGTGATTTCATATTCAATCACGAAGGTGCAAACCATATCATAGAAATAATTTGGATCACAACCAAAATCTCCTTTCAATTCATATGCTACTATAAGAAAGTGATCTACCATATCCTTTACAAAAATCGAATGCAAATCAATCAATGACATCGATAAATAAATGAAAGAAAAATATATTAGATGTTAAGCATTAAACCTCTTATTCCATCGAGTGGATCATGTGGAGGAGCTGTGTGCTTTGATCCTCCTATTCGAAATGATTGGATAAGAGCTATAACAACCCATACCTCTATAGGGAGTTAGGATACCATAAGAACTTATATTCCCAACACGAATAATACAATAAAGTTGTATCTCTAAATAAAAATAAGTATGTCTAAGAGCAATGTTCACATCCCTCACTAGTGAGGGTTAACCATTAGATTTATCTAAAATTAAAAAAAAATATAATTAAAGTTTATGTAATTTATCCTTTCTTACACGTGGATCATAGGGAACACTGTCTCTGCTCACCCAAATCAGCTCCTAGAGTTTGTTTGTTCCATTGTTAATCCCATTCCTATTTCCAAACAGCATCACTTTTACCCTCACAGAGAACACTATCTCGCTCACCTAGATTTGCCTCCTAGAATTTTATATTTATTTTGTTTTTAATCCCTATCCAATTTGTTTCCTTGTCTCGACTCACCAATACCACCATTTCCCAAACAGAAATAAAGAGAATTAAATATAAAAGATAACAAAATAATAATTCCCAAACAAACATCAGATTCAGACCACTATTTTCCTCTTTTTCTTTTTCCTATCCTTCACCCGTTCTCATCCTTTCAATTTTCCTCCTATGTTTCTAGCATATCTCCTATGTTCTCTCCTCATAGTTGTCCACACGATAATTCCATCATTTTTCCAATCTTTTGTTTATCCTCAGATCTCAGTCTCGATTTTTTTTATTTTTACTCCTAGTTCTAATATGATTTCAACAAAATGTCCCTATTCCCAGATAAACTCATTTCTTCTAAAAAATATCTCAAAAAATTTAGAAGATAAATTTTACTCAAGTGGTGAGAGTCAAATTTCACTTACCTTTTTTTTTAGTGATGGTGTTAATCTGATTGACGGATTCCTCCCTTGTTCCGCTCCCAATTCCACTACTAGCTGATTAATCTTATTGAAGAAATCGCATAAAAACTTCCTCTCGGTTTACCCTAACTCTGAATTTTCTTCTCTTCCTCTGTAGCCCAATGTCCGCTTTTAAAATTAAGGAGGAACCTCCAGAACCGTTGAGGATGGCAATGAAATCCCTAAATTAAATAGATATTACAAAATATTTTTTGATAATTGAGGCATAATTAATATTTTTACTTTTAATAATTATGATAGAAACTAATAACATCTTCTTAAATATATTTATATATTTATTTTTTGAAAAGAAGATTTTTATCTCTTTAAGTATTGAAGTAATAATCAAATTTTTAAATTTTAAAGACTAATGAAGAAAAAAAATCTCTAAACTTTAACTTCTAATAAGCATTCAATTTTCTAAATTTAGATATTCTTTAAGTCTAATCTCATAATAGTTTTTTTTTATAGATAACATAATGAAAATAATGTTAAAACTCTAAAATATTTGATTACATAAGTTCAAAAATAAATTATGACACTTGTAGTTTTTGTTTTTTTCTTTCTTGATGGTTTTTTATTTTCTTTCAATCTTTCTTTAATGCTATAATTTATATCTATGATGCAATGTTCAGATGGGAAACAATAAAATAGTTTCTTTATAAAATTAACTCTATTAATTTCTTCACCACAATATAATTTCTTTATAATCTTATCCTCCCATTTATTATTGTTTTACGATGTGATCAATTTTAGGTAATTTAGAAATATAAGAAGAGTCAGAAAATAATTTGGAGAAAGAGGAAAAACATAAGGATATGAGATAGGAAAACAAGAGTTAGATTTGTAGTATTATAAAGTTAAGTTCTCTTTTTTTTTCCTAATGCATAACGCACAATTAGGTAGTAATTATAAAGTAGATTCATTATAAGGAATCATATTCTTCCAACTATTCCTAAGTTTCAGACTGCTAAATAACACAAAGCACATATTTGACTTTCTATGAAATTACCTATTTACCTTAAATAACAGAAAAACATAAAATTACATTGTAAATTAAATATGTCCAAAAGTATATATATGTACTTACGTTAAGCGGTATTAAATCTATTTGATTCAATTTTTACTTTTTGTGCAATTACTAGTAATCCTTTACATGTTGAATGAGGTATATATTCATTAATTTTATTTTTGAACCACTTATATTTTTAGCTTGAATTCATTGAATGAAATTTTATTTCATAATTCTTCATATAGAAAGATCAATTAGAATTTAGTTCTCAAAAAACATAAATGAGAGAGTTTAAATATTAAAATTGTGATATATTGTTAAATTATAAAATATGGGTGAAATGTAGCAATTAAATTTCTTAAGAAAATGATGAAGCTTGTTTAGAAATTAAAGCAAATGGAACAATTAGATACATATACAAATATTTTAACTTCTACTACTATACTATACTATATCTATTTTTACAATATAGTTTCTCAATGAGTAGTATAATTTGACCCACAACCTAAAAATTTCTATGTAATTTATTCATTTATAAATTGAAAATATATACATATATATGAGGTTAATTTCTATTGTCGCTAGAAATATATTTATTTTTTTTGTTTTTGATATTTTTTGTGGTACAGTTTGAGAGAAGGATTGTGGCTAACGCTAGAACTAGATGAAGTAGAAGTTGTTGAATGCTATATGTTTAGTTTCCTTTATGAGCTAATGCTCACAACTAAAAACTTACAAGTCTGTAGTAATGCAAAAATATGCAATGAATACAAATATTAATTTGCAAGAAATATCTTATCATCACTCTCTAATCACTCTCTCAAGTAATATTTTACATACCAGTTGAATTTTTTCGACTAATCTGGAATCAACTGAGGGAATATATTGAAAAGTTCTATTGTCAAACATTAATTTAGATATCATGGTGATGATTTAGGAGACAGAAAAATGCCATAACCAATCAAAAATGATATGCAAGATACAGAAAATGTCATAATCGAATAATAAAGTTAAAATAATGTAAGAATATTCTCGATTTACATTTAACTCTTCAAAAGAATGCCTTTCACTCCTATAGTACTATGTATATGATACAATGTGACATCTCAAATGCTAATTAAGTTATAAGGGTGCCAGATGCAGAAACAGGTTACAAGTGCATGATAGATAATTGTATATAGAGGAGCAAATTATTATAAATTCCTTGCCAAAATATATGAGTTCCAATTATACATATATAACTAAGGCCAGAAGTTGCAACAAAATACAAAATATCAAAATACAAAAAGGGCCACTTCTTTTACCATGTGAATGGACTCATTAGAAAATTTTGGGACAAGTCATGCCGTCAAGGTTTGTGGATCCACGGAATCCTTATAGACTTCAAAGGGTAGGTCAGTGATCTGTTCCTCACTATCTTCCTCATCTTAGGGGGGGAGCATGAAAAGGGATGAGTTCCATATACTCAGTAAGAAAAATAATATTTAAATAACATCATAAGATTTTAAAAGTGAATAATTATGTCATCAATACTTACCATCAGGGGTCACAACAGGGTCCTTTCTTATTTATGAAAATAATTTATTTATTAAAGAAAACATCAAATCTATCATATCATAGTCATAACAATCAAATCAATCATGTTCATAATAGAGAAAATCAAATAAATCATGATATACTTAGATTTTTATGTCATGCTTAGGGAAGTCATTCCAACTTCCATCTACTGAGGGCAAATAAAAATTTTTGACTACTCACGTGGAATGATCAGATCAGATATATAACAGTAATTTGCCAATAACACATTTTCGGCTTGCCAAACCATGACATGATCTATGACAACGACCGTGCCAACCACAGTGATTTTATTAGATAGCTTATAACCACGATAGTATTTAACCAAAGGTGACCCTTACTAAATAATTCGCAGCACCACTCTCGTCAGAGGGTACACCATCATCCATAGGGAGCGGTCCTCTCACGTCTTTCCGGACTAGATGGGGGATGAAAAAAACATAAATCACTCCAAAGCTCTTGGAGAATGGAAGAATGAAATGGAAGTGATAAGAAAAATTGAAGAGAGGGATCCCTATTTATAGAAAATGGGGACCATTAAATTTGAAACAAATGATAAAATCTAGTGAGGAAAGGGAGAGTTAAATGAGAAAGAAGTGATGTGACATGACTCGACTGTGGTGCAAAAACGAAGAAAGCCTCCCAACTGATGGTGGCACACTCTTAAGACAACAATGGCATACCACCAAATTAGTGGTGTGCACGAGCCGAGGCAATGCCCGACACCCAAGGTGGTGGCAGCACACTGCCCGAGGAGATAGTGTTTCTCCCCAGTTGGCTGCGCGTTGCATGCCTAGCCTGCAGGTGCGTTGGCTTATCCTACTGCATGCAGGGCGTACAGCGTGGACGGCGTATACATATGGCACACGGTGTCGTGCCTGTCTGCGCGCGCAAACTGACCTCATGCCCTACGGTGATGGGACGTGCACACATTGTGCACCTCCGGTGTTGGCCGCACGCACGCATGCGCACGAGGCGTGCAATGCCCGCGTGGGTCTTTTCCCCTAGGTATATTCCCGTGGGATTTTACCCCCTTTTTTTGTCTTTTCTCCTAAAAATTTATTTTTAAAATAGAATAAAATAATATTGACAAAAATAATAAAAATCAAAATTTCATAATAAAATTAAAAATGTGAATTAAATTTATGAAATGCGATATAAAAATTACGAAATAATTAAAAGAGTTCAAGTCACCTTAGAGATTGAATAAATAGGGATTTCCTAATTACAAATTAAATGCAAAGGTTTGTGGGGTGTTACATATAAAGTCTATAAAAAGGAAATAATATGTTTAATCTCCAATCCAGGAAGATATTTCAAGCTAATGCTAATCATAAATCAACAAATCATCTTTACATTAAGATCCTATGATACTCGAATCACTGCTCAAAAGCTTTAACCCCAAAATAAAATTAAAAATAAACCATTGTTATCATCACCATTATACATTTAAGTTGTTCAGATAGGTAAGTTGAGCCGCAAATTGAAGTTACCTATCCTTGTATAAAAGCAGCTTTAGAATCTTATATTATGTAAGTCTTTTGGGAGTTCTTCTAACCACACTTTCTCTTAGGGTTAGCACTTATCATGCAAGAGAAGGCATTGATAAGCTCAGAATCCTCTTCAGTTATCAGAATTTTGGCTGCAGTTGGGTCTGCAAGTATAAGCTTAGCCACAAGGTATCCAAAAATTGACCATGTCTGGAATAACCATGCTTAATTCCTGATGAACCTTCCTCTTTTTAGTCATAGTATTCAAGCCACTTGTCTCTTGATATGCGTCTTTAAGCAACTTCAATAGCTCTTGCAGTGATTTCTGGTATTTTCATCTTTATGGTTGCAACAATAAGCTACAAAAAGTCCATTTTTAAAATGTTAAGTCGCACTATCAACATTCCTTCATTATTGCTTTATTTTATAAAACATCACCGAGGTAGCATATCCTATTGGATTCAAGCATGATAACTTAGGAAACTTATACCTAAATATAACTTCTACAAAGGGTTTTTTGGAGCAATGAATAAAACATTAGCAACAGAGAGAATATTTGAGCATAACAAACTAACCTGCCATAGCAGAGTTGGCCAAGAACCACCATTGTGGTAAGACCAAGGCCTGCATCAGAAAGAAATGTAGTGAGAAATACTGATGATAATGAAGAGATAGATCATAAATAAATAATACGAGAGAAAATATCTTATGTGTTCTTAGGATCACTACCAGTGATTATTTTCCACTCCTGACCTTCAAAAGTGGGATTACATATCTTGAATGGCATGTCTGCTACCAAATCTACCCATTTCACTTTAATAAGATCTAGTATGGCATGTGACTGATTAGATGTTGCCAAACTACTACAACAGACCACATGTTTCCTAGAGAAAAAAATTGGAAATCCATATATACTGCCTGTAAGTTCCAATTAGATAACTTCCTTTATTAGGCATCTATTTCACCAACCACGTAGAAATTTGATCTGGGTAAATTTTGAACTTATTAACTGCATCATATGAGTACTCCTCAATCTTGTAACGATAAATCTCATTCAGTTTTCACAAATCAATCCAATAATACTCCATGATGTGGAATAAAAGAGCCAGTAGGCGATTATTCAATGCCCGGATAAGATTCACTGATCCATTTTGGAGTAAGCATTTTATGGGCACAGAGTAAGGCAGAATAAAATAGTGCCCATAAGAAATAAAAAATAAGGATTAATTGGGGATGCCATAGAAAAGAAGGTAAATAAATAAGATATGTCAGTTACCAACTTATAAATTTAAATAATAGCCGATTCATGTAGGCTAGTGAGTCAGATCATAATCTGTTATTTCCACCACCATGTTAGAAACATACTTAATGCACAAACCAAAAGTCTATGGTGTCAGACATGGAAACTATGAACTATCTCCAAAAAATATATGTTATAAACTATACAATCTCCATCATTTTGGGGAATTACACCATTCGAAAGTAACAAAAAAATACATTGAGTAACAATTCTAATAGTTGAACATTTTTTGAATCGACCAGACTAGAATCATATACTTATTACACATGCCAGAAACTCACTTGAGAAACACAAAGATATGATATCAATTTAAATCAAGCTTGTCAAGTACTTAATACTAGCTTTATTTTTAAACTTCCACTATTATTTCCCAAATTTATTTAGTTTTATAATTTCACTTCCAACATAGTTGCTGGAATAAGCCCCTATTACACCATGTGCAGAATTATTCTATATAACCACTCTTTTGCTACAAAAGTTGCAAGCTCCAAAAAATAAAAAACTGAATACCAAATGTCCATTACCATTTCAAATGAACAATAAAGGTAATTTTTCCCTTGCTTGAAATAAACAGTTGACGAGTACATATGGCCATTCAAACAACTGTTACAACAAAAAAATGAATCTACCCTTATGATTCCTTCATTCCACAAAGTAGAGTTAATTACCTCCCTTATTTACTGAGAGGGTTAGGTTTTGAAACTTACAAATGTAAATAGAATATAAATAAGAATTTACTTGGTCTAGTACCAAGTCTATATTGGATGACCCTCTTCTCCATTTGCTTTATTTTGTTACAAGAGGTATTGTTTCCAGTAGTGAGACCTTTTTACACCATAGACAAGTTATTGTTTTTTCTCTCAATAGTTAGTTGATTGGCACGTAAGGGGTGATCCATGGATACGGTGGATAGCGTAGTGTCATTGTCGATCGCAGAGGAGAAGGATGGAGGCTTGGACTTAACTGAACTTGTCCCTGGATAGCAAGAGTCATATGACCTCTGTTTGGTGGGAAGATTCTTGATGGAAGCGGTTGTGAAGTTTAATACACTAACAAACCTGAGGAGGTCGAAAGGGGGGTAAATATTGTTGATCTCAGATCTGGCCATTACTTGTACAGATTTTTCTGCGAATTAGATTTCCAAAGAGTGCTTAACAGAGGGCCATGGACTTTTAACAACCACTTGTTGGTTGTGCACCACCTTAGGGAGGGAAAACATCCAATGAAAGTAGCCATTGACACGAGCCTCTTCTAGGTATAGATTCACTCACTCCCGTTGGGTTGTGTATCGAAAACAATGACTAGGCAGTTTGGGAACCTATTGGGGGGCTTTGTCGACTATGACACAAGTTCATCTTCTATGGATGAGATGGGGGGTTGTCTGTGGGTTCGGGTGACAATTGATGTCTGAAAGCCTCTATTCAGAAGAAAGAGGCTCAACTTGAGAAATGGAGAATCTGCATTTGCAATCTTCAAGTATGAACGCCTGCCTTTATTCTACTTCCTGTGCGGTTAGCTGGGGCATTCAGAATCTTTTTACAAACTCCACATCCATTTCAGTGCGATGCCACTACAATAGGAATGGGATGAGTCCCTCCGCGCAAATCCCGACAGAATCCCGTTCCGACGAGCAAATGGTTACAGGATGAACAGGGTGAAAATTTGACGGAATCATGTGCGAATATCCTAAAAAGTATCGCAACCGAAGCAGGAAAGAAGGGAGATTCTTAGAATTTTTATTAAAAAATATAAATTTGAATATTTTATTAATTATATATTACTTCTCCACTAATAATAACACAACTTATCAATAATAATATATAAAATGTATAGTTTATAGTCCGAACTATAAATACAACTTTTATAGATAATGGTGAAAGTACAAATGATTTATCTATAAAATATTAAAAAGTTGGTAAATTATATTTAATTATATTGTAAAATGTTAAAATAATTTTTAATAAATTTCAAAATTAATTTTATGTAAAATTAAAATAAAAAATTTTAGATTCTATCAATTTTTATTATTTTTTAATTTGTTTCATCTTGTAATTGAATGAAATACAAATTTACTTACATTTTGTTTTGATTTGATAATTGATACATGCCTAATAAAAGTAACTACAGTTATTTAAGTTTTCTTATCATCAGATCTTTTTGAGAAATACACACACAAACACACAGATATATGTGTGTGTGTTTGTTTGTGCGTTTTATAAATTTAAAGAGCTATTGCAACTTGATGTAATGGTAAATCACTATAAAGTTTTCAATGGAATTTATAATAGGAAGTGGATATGATGATGATGATTGCCAAATTATACATGAGAATATCTAAATATATATAAATGAGAAAAAAAATATGTTTTTTGGTTCTGATAACTAAAAGTTGAAAAATAAAGGAAATGAAAATTATAATATTTTGTTTGGTTTAAAGTTATAATTGAAAAATAATTGAATAACATTAGTTATTAATATAATGATGAGTTAGCTACCGATAATCAAAATAGAATTTTTAAAAAATTATACTTTCCTCTTTCCTCTGTTGTTAAGAGTTCTTATATGAAAAAAGATTTATCATTCATGAACGATTACTATTGAAATAATTAATAATAAATATTTTAGTATAAAATCCAAGTCTATTTCTTCTTCTTTAATATTTATGTTAATAAATAATTTAAGAAAAATGCTAATTCAGAATTTTTCGCTTATTATAATTGTTCTAATTAAAAGAATCTAGTCGTTACAGAATATTATTTTCGTTTGGATATATCATGACTCTTTAGGACAAAATTCAATTTGATTACTATATCTCTATCAACACAGTCATAAGTTAAATCTTTTGATTCTATTGAATCAAATATTATAAACAAATCATTATTAATCCATATAATTACATCTCAAAAGTGATAAATTTTACATTTTAATAAGATTCAGACTTTTTGTCTTCAAGAAAAATGTAAGAATCTTAACTATTAAACCACCATATTTATGATAATTTATCGAAATTCTTAAAAACTTCATTGTACTGTGTGCTTAATTGTGATAAATGAACAATAGTCACAAACTTTAATGGGGTAATTTTTGGTGCATGAAATGCATGTTCCCATCTTAATGGATGTTAGTGGCTATTTTCTCTTTTTCACTTAAATCATCCTATGTTTACCTTGTAAATAGCTAGCTCCTCTACTCTATCATATCTTATTGCTACATTTCTCTATTGCTCTCCCTTTTATCTCTTTTTTTTTCACTTTCACTTTTCCTAAAATTTTCTTGAAAGATTTCTAACTTTTACTTTTCTAGTTTTCTAAATTAATAAAATCTATGATCTATAGCTAAGCTAATTGTATCAAGCAATTAACATGTCAAAAAGCTCTTTTCTATACTCACCTTATCCGATTGACCTAGTGCACACCTCAATCCTTATAATGTATCCTCACACTTCAATTCCTATTTGTATAGAAAGTAAATGTCTAAGGTAAATTCTTTTATCTTTTATCACCAAGATACTTTTACATGAAACTATTAAATATCAATGATTCATCTCAACCAACAGCAACAAAATTTATAATTTTTTGAAACAAAACCCTTTAGTTTGTAACTATCTCTGCAAAATAAATTTGAGTTTCAAATCAAAAAATTAAAAATTAGGTCGAGATTTTGATCTACTATAGTTCCCTAAACTAAGGGAACCTAATAATCATGAACTATTTTTTTCGCCTAAAAACATAATAGGCACGTTGAGATTTAAGTCAATTTAATCATGGCATCGCCACCAACATAAAAAAAAGTTAGAGTTTAAATTTGTTTTCCATGAAAAAGGAATATTTATTACAACCTGCAGAGAATTTATTGGTATTGATTTTTAGAAGCTTTCATCCACCCCATCTGCCCAACAAAAGGAAACATAATTACTTTATAATATTGTTATTGAAAGAAATGAAAATAGATAAAATACTAATAGTGAAATATTAAGTATTGAAGTTAACTTTTATAAATTAAATAAAGGATTATAATTACTTTAGTTAAGTTACAGTAATTAAAGAAAAATATAAATCTTATTTTATTCTTAATTAATTTAAACTCGAATAGAATTAGTTAAAAAGAAATTGTATTTGTTATAATAGAAAAATAATTGAGAGTAATATTCTCCATTACTAGAACTATTCGAATTAAAAAAAATAAGAATCGAATTAAATAAGTTGTAAGAAGCAAGAGTACCTTAATTTAAAGGAGTGCGTTTGCGCTTGCGAGGGGTGGTCCTTGCTTCCAACTACATCACCATACATATCCCATTCAGGGAATAATAATAATAATAAAGATTTTTAAATTGAAATCTACAATGTTTAATATTTAAAAAAAATATTTTTACATTTTAATTAAAATATAAACTTTACATCTTCAGTGAAACTTAAACTTATAAATATTAAATAAAATACAAAAATTTTAACTACTACCATATTGTTAAAATTCATTATAATTGTTAATAGCTATAACTATTAGCCGGCAAAACAGATTTTTAATTAAGTAAAACTCATACTTTATAAATTAGCAAATTTAAATTATGTTAAAATTTTCATGAAATCCATAAGAGAAAAAATATATATAAAAATAAAATTTCGCAAAATATGTGAAAGAAAAAATTACCTCAAAAAGGATGTTTATTTTTCCTTTCAGAAGTAAGAAGTCATTTTTTATTGCAAAGTACACAAATTTTAGGAAAATCTACATCAAATACTTTGTCTCTGCAAATTAAGAGAAGAAGACCAAATAATTAAAACCCATTAACTAGTCAAACGTGGTTAATTACTACTCAGATCTATATCGAGATATATATTATGTACACATATAAAGCTTTAATCATGTCTGATAAGGTGATTTCATATTCAACTACGAAAGTGGAGAGTAGATCAGAGAAATATTTAGGACCACAATCAAATACTCCTTTCATTTCATATGCTATTCTAAAAAAGTTATCTACCGTACCTTTTAAAAAAATTGAATGCAAATTAATCAATAATATCGATATATATACATGATCAGTAAATAAATAAGAAAAAAAATAGATAAGATGTTAAGCACTAAACCTCTTGTTCCATCGAGGGGATCATGTCGAGGAGCTGCGTGCTTCAATCCATCGTATTTGAAACAATTAGAGAAGAGAAAATGGTTTTACCGAGAGAAAGGAGACTATTTTTTTTTTTCGTATCTGCAATGCTCACTGAAGTGGCGGAGAGTTATAATGAGTTTAGTATTTATAACAAATTGCTAATAATCTCAGTCATTTCTAGTGATTAATATTTAGGTTATCAATATTCTATGCGTTAATGAACTTGCATATTTTTGTATTTTGTGTTCTGAGTTTAGATTAATTTTGCCAACAGTTTTATGAGAAAAAATATTTTCTTTTAAAAAGACAAGAGTTTAATTTAATCCATTTATAATATTGTATAAATGACAAAGATGATTTTTCTCCAAATGAATTACTTCAACTGATAAAGACATTATATTGGCACCTTTGAGAATGGTTAATTGCTGTTAAAAATTAGACAATAGATGATAAAATTTTACCAACAAATTTACATTTTCACTAAAAGTTCAAATGCCGCAAATTTAGAGGAAGCTATGTATCCATTTCATGCACAACTTGTCCATTTTTTTATTTGAAAAAAAACTACTTAACTTTTATATTGATAAAAAGAAGTACAAAAGAAACCATAAATAAAATAGTTTATCTTTATGTTCTAAAACCTAAAGAAAATTCAATCTCCTCTGTTGCAAGATACTAAAACGTCTCTCTCTCTCTCTCTATTAGTTGCATCTCATTCCAGTCATCATCCATCACCTCTCATTATTTATTGAAGTATCAATTTTTCTTATTAGTCGTTAAATACTGTATTTTAAACAGTAAATTTATGTTACTTAATTCACTCATTTATATAGATTAAATTATTTATTCGAGTTAAACCGTACCTTATTATTTGACTGAACTACAAATTTAGCCATATTTCTTCCTAATACTGTATAAGCCAGTAAACAATGTAAATTAATACACTAACATCCAATACACGATTTACTTTTTCCTTTTTAAAAAAAAATCATGGATAAAACCATTCTGCTTAAGCAAGTAAACAAAAAATTGAGACTCATGAACAACTCTATATCTTTCAAAATTCTTTACTACATCTCTAGTTCTGTTTCATACTATCTAATTACACTTTACATCCAATTAAGAAGAAGAGAAACAAAATGTGGAATGAAAAGTTACTTTTAAATCCAACTAAAAATTAAACAATAAATGACACAATTTTAGCAGGTGATAGAGGTTGTCACTAAAAGTCAAAATATCGTTAAGTAAATAAATATACACCAAATAAAGGAAGCCACTTGTCCATTTCATGCACAATCTATCCATTTCTTTGAAAAAAATTATTTAACTTTTATATCGGCAAAGTAAATACATAAGAAGCTAGAAATAAAATAGTTCATCTTTATGTACTCAAACTTAAAGAAAATTTGATCTCTTCTATTGTAAGACATCAAAACTTCTATCTTTCTAATAGTTGCATCTCATTGCAATCGCCATCAATCACCTCTCATTATTTATTAAAGCATCAGTTCTCTTGATCAATTGTCAAAACACTATATTTTAAACAGTAAATGTACGTCATTTGATTCATTCATTTGTATGAGATTAAATAATTCATTCAAGATAAGTTCTATTTTGTCATTTCATTGACCTATAAAATTAGTCATATTTCTTTCTAGTATGGTATAAGTTTATACAATGTAAGTCAATACAGTAACAACATTACAACATTTACTTTTTTTTTAAAGAAAATGTCTTCAACCATAAACAGTAAAAACCATTTTGCTTAAGCAAGTCAACAAAAAACTTAGGCTTATGAATAAATATATATCTTTCAATGGTCCTTACTACATTTCTAGGTAAGTTATGTACTATTCTACTAAACTTTTAAATCTAACTAAGAAGAAAAGAAACAAAATACGAAATGGAAGCTTAAACATCCTCAAATAACAATCCAAACTTTAGAAAAATATTCGTCAAGTATAAAATTTATATCTGGTACCGGTCCGATTACAGGTAGAAATTAGACAATAGATGATATAATTTTAGTGGTTAATTCAGACTGTCACAAAAGTTGAAATGTTGCTAGGTAACATGTGACAAATAGAGGAACTCATGTGTAACGGCCCCAGAAATTCAAAAGGAAATACATATAATAATAATCTGAGTGCGGAAGTGAAATAAAAGATTAAGGTTAACATCCCTTCCACAATAACTTAAAAGTACTAAACAACATCACAGAATAAGTTTTCTGAAAGAAATACGAGAAATGAGAAAAATAAAGGAAACTATAAAGCATCTAGCATCTACTCGCAGTCTTTTTGTGAATCGGGCTCGGGAACCAGGTCCTCCTGATCTGAAATGGTTAAATAAGGAATGAGGTACACTAGCCCAGTAAGGACATCACGCTATATCACCGTCACAGAAGCAAAGGTTGGTAGAAAACCAAAAACAACCAATGGAGCACAAATTTTAAACCAGTACATTTATTTAAAATAAAACCATTTACCCTTTTTCTTACCCTTGGAGAACCTGTGAAAACAACCTATGAAGACAATAACATCATACAGATCACAATTTCATGCATAATCAATAACATAAAACATATCATAAATCTGTATTCATTAACAATAACTGATTATCACCGTTTCTCATTTTTACCAGCCTACTAATATCCATGGGGATCCATAGGGGTGTCCCCGCTACACATTAACGATTCTCCTTAACAATCTTAATTCCAGGGCCATCCCCATACCCCGTCCGGTATGAGCGCCAAGACATTAAACCTCAATACCTCGTCCGGTATGAGGATGAAGCAGGCTGTCTCCATACCCCATCCAGTATGAGCGCCAAATAACCAAGTCTCCATACCCCGTCCGGTATGAGACAATGTTCACGGTAGGATTTTCTATGAACCCGATTAGTCCACCATCTCCCTGGATATCTAGTGAGGCTGTCACCTTATCTGTTTTTCCGCAGTCTCCGTTACCAAGTTGTACATAATCATATAAACAATAAACATGCACCCGGTAATACAATCATATTGTAAATTCTAAAATCACATAGTGGTCAAGTAAGACAGTAATACATGCATTTAAAACCATAGAATAGATAGACCAGATACCATAATGCATTTAAACTGTAAAATAAATCAAACAGGAATCGACAGAGAATAATGTCTGGTTTGGGCTCCATAAGCAACCTTAATTAATTATGCATATCTATTAATTTGCACAAAATACAGTATTATCATTTATTCAAACTTCAATTCCATGGTAGGAAATAGGGTGAGGGGTCCTTACTTGATTCAACGTCGAAAACTAGATTGTTACTGCCCCTACGTGCAGTTCCTCGGTTCCCTGAATTTTTCATCAGGAACTAAAACGTGCTTACGGTACCTACACATGTCCCAAATAACCCAAAAATCAGACCCAGGGCCTATTCGGCCAATTTTAAAATTTTGGCACGGCTGCTCCGCCGTGCTCGGGCAATGGCGCCACTACTCATGTCAGCAATTCGCCTCGGATTGGCTGTTTTCTGCCATTTTTGGCTAAATTCAACAAAACTTGCATCGGTTCTTGTGAGAAAACACACTTAGGGCCCTCGGTGGGTCAAAAAAACGTAGAAAATTGAAACTCTCTGGTGGTGGGGCTCTTCAGTGTGGCGACTCCTCCAGCTCATGTTGCGGTTGGGTGTTTTGCTCTGCTCAACCTATAGAAGAGGAAACGGTGATCACAACGGTAGAAAATTCTGAGTAAAGGGTAGGATTTTTACTTCGTTTGGCAGCTAGAAATTCTCCAGTGCGGCAGTAGGTGGTGGCGGTCGGCTCCCCGGTGGCTGGGCTGTCTTCTTAGATGAGGGGCTCTGGCAGCTAGGGTTAGGGTTTGGGTGCTGATGGGTTTATTTGTATCTATCTGCTTTTGATCTGGGCTATCCATTGCATTTAATCTGAACCATCCGATCATGATTAAATAAGAAGTGAATATGGATCGTTCATCGCGATTTAATCTGGACCGTCTGTGTGGAATTCAATCTTGACCGTCTGTGTGTGATGCAATCTTGGCCGTCCGTGCGTGATGGAATCTAGGTCATCCGTGCCCATTTTTTATCTAGGTCGTCCATGTGCGCAGGAATGGATCTTAGCTGTTCGATTGTGCGCACGCGAATCGCCCACGTGGCTCCCTCTTGCGTGGCCTCCCGCGTCAGCGTCTCTGCCGCCTGGTGCATCCTGATTGGTCAGGGTTGCTGATCGGGCAGCTAACGTAGCATAACTTTTTTAAATTGAGTTTTGACTCCCGTTTTCTGATATTTCTTTCAAAAACACTCCCAGAACTTAAATTTTCACCCTTTTTATTATTATTATTACTATTATTTTCATTTAATCAAATTAAAATAAATTAAATTCAATTAACACATATTTATATTTATATAGAAATAATAAAATAACATAAAAATAATTCAAAAAAAATGGGGTGTTACAACTCTCCTCCCCTTAAAAAGAAATTTAGTCCCTCAAATTTGCCTCTTACTCTCGATCAAACAGCTGGGGGTACTGGGCTCTAAAGTCTGATTCTAGCTCCCATGCAGCCTCCCTTTGTGTGTGGTTCTACCATACGACCTTTACAAAGAATATTTCTCGATTGCGGAGTAATCTACTCTTTCGATCCGTAATGCCGATTGGTACTTCCTTGTAGGATAAGTCCTCCTGGAGTGGGAGAGGTTTGTGGGCCAAGACATGAGAGGGGTACGGGTTATACTTGCATAGCATGGACATATAAAACACATTGTGAACCTTGAAAAGTTTTAGAGGCAGTGCTAGTTTGTAGGCAGCGGTACCAATCCTGTCTAAGACTTCAAATTGTCCAATAAATCGGGGGTTCAATTTCTCCCTCCTGCTGAACCTACTAATTCCCTTGAAAGGAGTGACCTTAAGGAATACCCGGTCGCCTTTTTCAAATGCTAAATCTCTCCTCCGGGTGTCCGCATAACTCTTCTGCCTGCTTTGAACCATCTGAATGTTCTTCCTGATCTTAACTACGTTGGATATAGTCTCCTCTACCAGCTCCGGGTCGAACAATTTTCTATCGCCCACTTCTTTCCAACAAATCGGTGATCTATATGGTCGCCCATATAACGCCTCATACGGAGCCATGCCAATACTCATTTGCTAGCAGTTGTTGTAGGCGAACTCTATCAGGGGTAGATGGTCGTCCCAATAGCCCCCAGAGTCAATGACACAAGCTCGGAGCATATTCTCAAGTGTACGGATTGTCCTTTCTTACTGTCCATCAGTCTGGTGGTGGAAGGCAGTACTGAGAGATAGCTTCGTTCCCATGACTTGCTGAAAGCTACTCCAAAACTGAGAAGTTAACCTGGGGTCCCTGTCGGACAACACTGTCACTGGGACTCCATGCAATCTGACTATTTTTTAGATATACATTCTTACCAATTTGTCCAAGGGATCGGTCATCCTGATAGTTAAGAAGTGGGAAGAATTGATAAGCCGGTCAACAACTACCCAGATGGCATCATGTCTTGAGCGTGCCTTAGGTAACCCTGTCACAAAGTCCATGGTGATATGTTCCCACTTCCACTCTGGGATCGGTAAAGGCTGAAGTAACCCACCTGGGCGCTGATGCTCTGCCTTGACCTGCTGACATATCAAGCATTTAGACACAAAGTCAGCTATGTCTCTTTTTATCCCATTCCACCAAAACCGAGGTCGCATGCTTTGGTATATTTTAGTGTTTCTGATATGCATGGCAAACTTTGAGCTATGGGCCTCTATCATGATGTCTCTCTTTAACTTATTGTTTTCTACCCACCTTTACTTCTGTGGCGGTGAGGTAGTGTGATGTCTTTACTGGGCTGGTGTAGCTCATCTCTTATTTAACCATTTTAGATCAGGAAGACGTTGTTCCCGAGACCGTTCCGCAGGAAGACGGCGAAGGGGACGCCTAAAGACTTTATAGTTATATTTATAGTTTTTATTTCGAGTATCTCTTTTAGTTAGTTTGGTCCTTCATGTTTGAGTACGTTTTGGTTATTGTGTAAGGGATGTTGATCAAAATTTTTATTACGCTTCCACATTTGAGATTTTTAATACATATATTCCATTTAAATTTTCGGGGCCGTTAAAGGGAAATGTTAGAAACTTCAAAGAAGATACTTATAATTGGGAATTATATAAATATATAATGTGTGTGTCTACATATATATAAATATAACCTTCTCAATTTATCAATATATATATGTGTGTGTGTGTGTGTATATAGATAATTTTTGTATGTATATCACGATACTAATTGTGCTGAATATCATAATAATAAATTAACGATTGTATAATCATATAATATATTTTTATAGATATAAATAATTAATGTTGTTGTATGTACGTACCGGGCAACAGCTTCGTTGAAGCGTTTATTTCGCTGCCTTTGATGGAGGACGTTAAGATCACCGTTAGGACAGAACTTAGTGAGTAAACACGACCACCGATCACAAATGAATTTCATACTTATTAGTACCACATATGATTTGTGCCACATATGATTGCTCATACACCATCATATATATGAATTATATGTTTATATATATATATATATATACACACGTGCCAAGGCATCCGATGAAATGAGTAAGGAAGGGTAAACTTTCATGTATAATTGACGATGTCATAAATCAAATCAATTAGTAAATGAATTTCATACTTATTTTTTATTGTACATATTATTTATATATTTCTTTACTGAGTTTTTTTAAAGAAATTTTAAAATTTTTTTAAAAAAGGTGGCCTAGGCAATGAATGCAACAAAACATGAATTCTCAGTAATGAAGGAAAAAATAAAAATCCTTCTTGAGTTAATATTTTATTTTATATATTTTATAAAATTTATTTTCATATATATCTTTTTCTCTTATAGATTTCGTAAAATTTTTAATCGAATTTAAATTTACAAACTTATACAGTATAAAATATTCTACATTTTTAATTAATGTTAAACTTATAAATTTTAAATAGAACATAAGAGTTTTAACTACTATCATATTGTTATAATTCCTTATAATTATAAATGCCTATAATTATGCAACGGACAAAACAGATTTTCAATGAAGTAAAACTCATGCTGTATAAGTATGCAAATTTAAATTCAGTTTAAATTGGCTACATCTATTAATTAAGTTATATGCATCAATCATAACACAATACAAATAATCTCCAAGTAAGAATACAGATAAAAATACAGTTTGACTCGAGATTAGTCAAGTGATGTACACTAATTACAATACAATACAAATAACTTTCAAATGATGATACACATAAAAATATAATCTGACTCGAACTTATAATCTCTTGTAAAAGAAGAAACACATAAACTATTAAACTAATTATTTAATTAATTAAGTATACACATGTATAGTTAATTAAATTAATAATTATTTATCTTTTGGGTTGATATCTAAGTACTTTCATCCTTATCTATAAGAGTATGAGTTCAAATTAGGCTATACATCTCAGAACATATCATTTAAATATTAAAATGTACAAATTTTTACTAGCAAAAATTGTACTTGAGAATTTTTATTATTAAATATTTATTTTAAGATCAATAATAATACACATAAATACTCCAAATTAAAGGGTTTTAAGTTGTGATGATTAGTATTACTTATGTACCTTGAGGAGGCTCCTTTAATCAATTGTTAAGCACTAAATCTCTTGTTCCATCGAATGGATCATGTAGAGGAGTTGTGTGCTTTGATCCTCCTATTTGAAAAGATTGGATAAGAGCTGTAACAACTCATACCTCCATAGGGAGTCGGGGTACCGTAAGAACTTATATTCCCAGCACGAAAAATACAATAAACTTCTATCTCCAATTAAAAATAAGTACGTCGAAGCATAGTGTTCACATCCCTCGACTATAAGGGTTAACCATTACATCTATCTAAAATCAAGAAAACATCTAATTAAAGTTTGTGTAGTTCATCCTTTCCTACATGTGCATCATAGAGAACACTGCCTCTCCTCACCCAGATCGTCTCCCAGAGTTTTTTTTTTCTGTTGTTAATCCTATTCCTACTTCCAAACAACATCACTTTCACCCTCACAGAGAATATTATCTCTGCACACCTAGATTTGCCTCCCAGAATTTTATATTTATTTATTTTTTAATCCTTTTCCAGTTTGTTTCCCTGTTTATGCTCAACAATACCACTATTTTCCAAACAAATGTCAAGGGAATTAAATACAAAAGATAACAGAATAATAATTTGTAAACAGACATCATATTCAGACCACTATTTCCCCCTTTTTTTTATTTCCTATTCCTCTCACATTCCCATCCTTTCAATTTTCCTCCAATGTTTCTAGCATATCTCCTCTGTCCTCTCCTCATAGCTGTCCACACAATAATTCCATCATTTCGTCCGATCTTCTGTTTGTCCTTAGATCTCACTCTCCATTTTTTTTATTTTTACTCCTGGTTCTAATATGATTTCAAAAAAATATCCCTATTCCCAAATCAACTCATTTCTTTCCAAAAAATATCTCAAAGAATTTAGAAGATTCTATTCAAGTGGTGAGAGTCAAATTTCACTTACCTTTGTTCTCAGTGACTGCATTAATCTGATTAACGGATTCCTCCAAAGTTCTGCTCCTGATTCCACCACTAGCTGATTAATCTGATTGAAGAATCACACAAAATCTTCCTTTCAGTTTACCCTTGCTGCGAATTTTCTTCCTCTCCCTCTTCCCCTGCAGCCTGACGTCCTCTTTTAAAGTGAAGGAGGAACCATCAGAATCGTTGAGGATGGCAATGAAATCCCTAAATTAAATAGAGGTTACAAAATAGTTTTTGATAATTGAGGCATAATCAATATTTTTACTTTTAATAATTAAGGTAGGAACTAATAACATCTTCTTAAATATAATTATATATTTATATATTTAGTTTTTGAAAAGAAGATTTTTATCTCTTTAATTGCTTAAGTAGTAATCAAATTTTTAAATTTTAAAGACTAATGAAGAAAATAAATCTTTAAACATTAACTTCTAATAAGCCTTCTATTCTTTAAATTTATTATTCTTTAAGTGTAATCTTATAACAGTTTTTTTATAGAAAACATAATGAAAAAAATGTTAAAACTCTAAAATATTTTATTACGTAAGTTCAAAATAATGAAAATAAGATTTCCATCTCTTTAATTTTTAAATTTTGAAGAGTAATGTAGAAAGAAATCTCTAAATTTTGACTCCTAGTAAGCATTCAATTCTCTATATTTAGATATTTTTTAAGTATAATCTTATAATAATTCTTTTAAAGATTACATACTTTAGAATGAAAAATAATGTTAAAACTCTAAAATATTTGATTACATAAGTTTAAAAATAGATTATGATGCTTTTATGATTTTTTTCTTTCTTGATGCTTTTGACTTTTCTTTCAATCTTTCTTTAATGCTATGATTTATATTTACGATGCAATATTTAGATAGAAAACAATAAGATAGTTTTTTTATAAAATTATTTCTATTAATTTCTTCACTACAATATAATTTCTTCATAATCTTATCCTCACATTTGTTATTGTGTTACGATGTGATCAATTTTAGGTGATCTAGAAATATAAGAAGAGTTAGAAAATAATCGGGAGAAAGAGGAGGAAAAACATAAGGAAATGAAATAGGAAAGCAAGAGTTAGACTAGAAGCATTATAGAGGTAAGTTCTCTTTTTTTTTCCTAACGCATAACGCACAATTAAATAGTAATTATAAAGTAAATTCGTTATAAGGAGTCATATTCTTCCAACGATTCCTAAGTTTCAGACTACGAACTAACTCAAATCACATATTTGACTTTTCATGAAATTACCTCTCTACCCTAAATAACAGAAAAACATAAAAGTACAATCTAAATTAAATATGTCCAAAAGTATATACTTGTACTTACGTTAAGCAGTATTAAATATGTCTTGTTCATTCGGTTCAATTTTTACTTTTTTTGTAGTTACTAGTAATCCTTTACAGCTGAATGAGGTATATATTCATTAATTTTATTTTTGAACCACTCATACTTTTAGCTTGAATTCACTGAATGAAATTTTATTTCATAATCCTTCATATATGGAAGATCAACTAGAATTGAGTTCTCAAAAAACATAAATAAGAGAGTTTAAATATTAAAATTGTAATATATTATTAAATTATAAAATATTGGAGAAATGTAGCAATTAAATTTCTTAAGAAAATGATTAAACTTGTTTAGAAATTAAAGCCAATGGGACAATTAGATATGTATACAAATATTTTAACTTCTAATACTATACTATACTATATCTATTTTTACAATATAGTTTCTCACTGTGACCCACAACCTAAAAATTTTTCCTAATTTCTTCATGTACAAATTGAAAATATATACATATATATGAGGTTAATTTCTATTATTATTAGTAATATATTTATTTTTTTGTTTTTGATATTTTTTGTGGTATAGATTGAGAGAAAGATCGTGGCTAATGCTAGAACCAAATGAAGCAAAAGTTGTTGAATGCTATATGTTTAGTTTCCTTTATGAGTTGAAGCTAAAAATTAAAAACTTACAACTCTGTAGTAATGCAAAACTATGTAATGAATAAAATATGAGTTTGCAAGAAATATCTTATCATCACTCTCTAATCACTCTCTCAGACAATGCTTTACATAGCAGTTGAATTTTTTCAACTGATCTGGACTCAACCGAGGAAATGTATTAAAAAGTTCTATTGTCAAGCATTAATTTAGATGGCACGGTGATGATTTATGAGACTAAAAAATACCATAACCAATCCAAAATGATTTACAAGATATAGAAAATGTCATAATCGAACAGTAGAGTTAAAATAATGTAAGGGTATTCCCGATTTTGAATACCTTTCACTCCTATAGTACTATGTATATGATATAAAGTCTGTAAACAAGAAACAATTTGTTTAATCTCCAATCTAGGAAGATGTTTCAAGCTAATACTAATCCTAAATCAACATATCACCTTTAAATTAAGATCCTATGATACACGAATCATTGCTCAAAAGTTGATTGTTATACATTTAAGTTTTTCATATAAGTAAGTTAAGCCACAAATTGAAGTTACCTATCCTTGTGTGAAAGCAACTTCATATTCTTATATTTTATAAGCCTTTCAGGAGTTCTTCCGACAACACTTTCTCTTGGGGTTAACACTTATCATGCAAGAGAAGGCATTGACAAGCTTAGAATCCTCTTTAGTTATAAAAATTTTGGCTGCACTTGGGTCTACAAGTAGAAGCTTAACCACAAGGTATCCAATAATTAACCATGTTTGGAATAACTGTGCTTGTTTTCTGATGAACCTTCCTCTTTTTGTGTCAAAGTATTCAAGCCATTTGTCTCTTAATATGCGTTTTTCAGCAACTTCAATAGCTCTTGCAGCGATTTCTGGTCTTTTCATCTTTATGGCTACAACAGTAAGCTGTAAAAAGTTCATTTTTAAAATCTTAAGCCGCACTGCCTTCATTCCTTTATTATTGCTTTATTTTATAAAACATCAACAATATGTCATATTCTATTGGATCCAAGCATGACAACTCAGGAAACTTATACCTAAATATAACTTCTACAAAGGGTTCTTTGGAGCAATGAAAAAAAATTAGTAGCAGAGAGAATATTTAATCATAACAAACTAACCTGCCATAGCAGAGTTTGGCCAAGAACCACCATTATAGTAAGACCAAGGCCTGCATAAGAAGGAAATGTAGTGAGAAATGTTAAAGATAATGAAGAAATAGAACAAAAATAAATAATACGAGAGCAAATATCTTATGTGTTTTTTGCATCACTACAAGTGATTATTTGCGCTCCTAACCTTCAAGAGTGAGATAACATATCTTGAATGGCATGTCTGTTACTAAATCTGCCCATTCACTTCAATAAGATCCAGTATGGCATGTGATTGATCAGCTATTGCCAAACTTCTTACAATAGACCACATGTTTCCTAGAGAAAAAAATTGGAAATCTATGTGTCACCTGTAAGTTTCCAATTAGATAACCTGCTTTATTAGGCATCCATTCCACCAACCAAGGAGAATTTTGATCAAGGTAAATGTTGAACTTATTAACTGCATCATATGAGTACTCCTCAGTCTTGTAAAAGTAAATCTCATTTAGTTTTCACAAATCAATCCAATAATACTCCCTGATGTGGAATGAAAAAGCAAGTAGGCGATTATTTAGTGCCTGGATAAGATCAACAAATCCATTTTAGAGCAAGCATTTCATGTGCACAGAGTAAGGCATAATAAAATAGTGGTTGTAAGAAAAAAAATAAAGATTAACTGAAGATACCACAAGAAAAGAAGGTAAACAAATAAGATCTATTAGTTACCAATTTATAAATTTAAATAATGGTCGATTCATGTAGGCTAGTGAGTTAGATCATAATCTGCTATTTCCACCAACATGTTACAAACATACTTAATGCATAAACAATAACTCCATGGTGTAAAGCATGTAAGCTATGAACTATCTCAAAAAATATAAGCTATAAACTATACAATCTCCATCATTCTAGGGAGTTGCACCATTCAGAAGCAACCAAAAATACAATGAGTAATAATTCCAACAATTGAACATTTTCTAAATCAACCAGATTGGAATCATACACTTATTAAGCCTACCAGAAATTCACTTGAGAAACACCAAGATATGATATCAATTTAACTCAAGCTTGTCAAGTACTTAATCCTAGCTTTATTTTAAAACTTCTAATATTGTTTCCCAAATCGATTTAGTTTTATAATTTCGTTTCCAACATAGTTGTTGGAACAAGCCCCTATTACACCATGTGCAGAATTATTTTGTACAACCACTCTTTTGCTCCAAAAAATCAAAAATCGAATACCAAATGTCCATTACCATTTCAAGTGAGCCATAAAGACAATTTTTCAATTGCTTGAAATAAATAGCTGATGAGCACATATGACTATTCAAACCACTTTTAGAACAAAAAATTAATATGCCCTGATGATTTCTTCATTCCATATGATAGAGTTAATTACCTCCCCTCTTTACTATGAGGATTAGGTTTTAAAACTTACAAATGTAAATAGAATGTAAATAGGAATTTACTTGGTTTAGTTCCAAGTTAGTGTTTGATGACCCTCTTCTCTATTTTCTTTATTTGGTTGCAAGAGGTATTGTTTCCAGTAGTGAGACCTTTGTGAACCATAGACAAGTTATTGTTGTTTCTCTCAATAGTCTCTTGATTGGCACGTAAGGGGTGACCAATGGATACAGTGGTTGGTGTGGCATCATTGTCAATCACAGAGGACGAGGATGGGGGCTAGGACTTAACTAAACTTGTTCCTGAACAACAAAAGTTGTATGACCTCTGTTCGGTGAGAAGATTCTTGATGAAAGTAGTTGTGAAGTTTGAACTGATGAAGAATACATTGGCAGACTTTTGGAGGCTGATAAGGGGAGTAAATATTGTGGATCTTAGTTCTAACTGTTACTTATATAGATTTTTCTGCAAAGTAGATATCCAAAAAGTGCTCAACAGAGGGCCGTGGACTTTTAACAACCATTTGTTGGTTGAGCACTACCTTAGGGAAGGAGAATATCTAATGAAAGTAGCTATTGACACGAGCCTCTTCTAGGTACAGATTCTCTCACTCCCATCAGATTGTGTATCAAAAACAATGGCTAGGTAGTTTGGGAAATTGTTAGGGAGCTTTGTTGACTATGACACACATTCATATTCTATGGTTGGGATGGGGGTTATCTGGGGTTTAGGCGGCCATTGATGTTCGGAAGCCTCAGTTCAGAAGAATGAGGCTCCACTTAAGAAATGGGGAATCAACATTTGCAATCTTCAAATATGAATGCCTACCTTTATTCTATTGTGCGGTTGGTTAGGGCACTTAGAATCCTTCTGCAAACTCCACATCCATTCAAGTGTGGCACCGCTGCAGCAGGAGTGGGATGAATCCCTCCACGCAAATCCCTTACAGAAACCCGCTCCAATGAGCAAATGGTTATGAGATGAATAGGGGAAAAAATTGATGGAATCATGGGCGAATATCCCGGCAAGTATCTCGGGGATAGGGGGAAGGAAAGAAGAGATGAGTATCTCGGCCGAAGCAGGATAGAAGGAAGATTCTTTAAATTTTTATTAAAAAATTAATGCTTTCCTCTTTCCTCTTTCGTTAGAGTTTTTATGTGAAAAAAAATTTATCCTTCATGAACAATATCATAATTACTATTGAAATAATTAATAATAAATATTTTAGTATAGAATCCAAGTCTATTTATTCTTCTTTAATATTTATGTTAATAAATAATTTCAGAAAAATGCTAATTCGGATTTTTTCGCTTATTATAATTGTTCTAATTAAAAGAATCTAGTCGTTACAGAATATTATTTTCGTTGGATATGTCATGACTCTTTACAACAAAATCCAATTTAATTACTATATCTCTACCAACACAGTCATAAGTTAAATCTTTTGATTCTATTGAATCAAATATTATAAATAAATCATCATTAATCCATATAATTACATTTAAAAAGTGATAAATTTTATATTTTAATAAGATTTAGACTTGTTGTCTTCAAGAAAAATGTAAGAATTTTAACTATTCAAACACCATATTTATGATAATTTACAAAAATTCATAAAAACTTCATTGTAGTGTGTGCTTAATTGTGATAAATGAACAATTGTCACAAACTTTAATGGGGCATTTTTTGTGCTTGAAATGCAAGTTCCCATGTTAATGGATGTTAGTGGCTATTTTCTCTTTTTCAATGATATCATCCTATGTTTACCTTATAAATAGTTAGCTCATTTACTCTTTCCTATCTTATTGCTACATTTCTCTATTGCTCTCCTTTTTATCTCTTTTCTTTCACTTTCACTTTTTCTAAAATTTTGTTGAAAGATTTCTAACTTCTACTTTTCTAGTTGTGCAAATTAATAAAATCTATGATCTACAGCTAAACTTATTGTATCATACAATTAACATGTCAAAAAGCTCTTTTTTATACTTGCCTGATCTGATTGACCTAGTGCACACCTCAATCCTTATAATGTATCCTCAAACTTCAATTCCTATTTGTATAGAAAGTAAGTGTCTAAGGTAAATTCTTCTATCTTTTCTCACCAAAATATTTTTACATGAAACTATTAAATATCAATGATTCATCTCAACCAACAGCAATAAAATTTATAATTTTTTGAAATAATACCCTTTAGTTTATAGCTATCTCTACAAAATAAGTTTGAGTTTCAAATTAAAAAATTAAAAATTAGATCGAGATTTTGACCTATGGTAGTTCCCTTAACTAAGGGAACCTAATAATCATGAAATATTTCTTTCACCTAAAAACATAATAGGCACGTTGAGATTTAACTCAATTTAATCACGGCAACACCACAAATATAAAAAACGTTAGAGTTTAAATTTGTTTTCCATGAAAAGGAATACTTATTACAACCTGTAGAGATTTTATTGGTTTTGATTTTTATGAAGCTTTTATCCACCCTATCCGCCCAACAAAAGAAAACATAATTACTTTATAATATTGTTATTGAAAGAGATGGAAATAGATAAAATACTAATAGTTAAAAATTAAATATTGAAGTTAACTTTTATAAATTAAATAAAGGATAATAATTGCTTTAGTTAAGTTACAGTAATTAAAGAAAAATATAAATTTTATTTTATTCTTAATTTATTTAAAATCAAATTGAATTAGTTAAAAAAATTGTATTTGTTACAATAGCAAAGTATTCGAGAGTATTATTCTCAATTTACTACAACTATTCAAATTAAAAGATTAAGTAATTAAAAAAAATAAGTAAGAATTGAATTAAATAAGTTGTAAGAAGCTAGAGTACCTTAATTTAAAGAAGTGCATTTGCACTTGCAAGGGGTGGTTCTTGCTTCCAACTACATCACCATACATACCCCATTTAGTGAGTAATAATAATAATAATAATAATAATAATAATAAAGATTTTAAAATCAAAATCTACAATGTTTAATATTTTAAAAAAATTACTTTACTTTTTATTAAAATATAAACCTTACATCTTCACTAAAACTTAAACTCATAAATATTAAATAAAATACAAAAATTTTAACTACTACCATATTGCTATAATTAATTATAATTGTTAATACCTATAATTATGAGCCGGCAAAGAAGATTTTCAATTAAATAAAACTCATACTTTATGATTCAACAAATTTAAAATTCAGTTAAAATTTTTATGAAATCCATAAGAGAAAAGGATATATATGAAATTTTTTTTTTCAAAATATGTAAAATAAAATATTACCTCAAGAAGGATGTTTATTTTTTCCTTCATCAATGTGAATCATTTTTTATTGCATCCAATGCCGCTACACACCTTTTTAAAAAAAAAAATTGAAAAAAGTTAGAAAAAAACACAATAAAGAGATTTGCTAATTGATTTATGACGTCAATTATGTATGAAAGCTTACCCTTCTTTACTCTTTTCATCATATGCTTTTATGAATTCCTCACATTCGACAAGCACCAAGGCTGTAATTAAAATTAGCTAATTATTTTTTTTTAAAAAAATTGTGTAAATGTAATGACCCAGCTTGTGTAAGTTAGAATTTGAATGCAAAATCATGCTGTAGAGAGTTTATTTAAGCATTAGAGGAATTTTCAGAAGTAGAAAAAAAAAAGGATTCTAAAAATATAAAAATACAAAATATAATCTAAAAATAATATTAAGAATAAATAATAAAATTGGGAAAATGACCAAAATTGAAAACAAATTTGTGAGTTTATTCTACGCCATAATTAAATAGAAGCCCAAATGATTAAAATTACAAGATTTGGGGTCATTCCAAAATTTTCAAAAAAATCACCCTATCTGCTTCAAAATGACACGGTTTTGATTTTTTTTTAAGAAAATCAACGGTCTAGATCTCATCTCGCAATAGACGGTCATAATTTGATCTTATTTACTATATAAAAGTTTCTGTTCACAACAAAATAATAATAAGAAACCCTAGGAGCAAATGAGCAGTAGCAGAAAGGAGGAGTAGAGGGGAGATACATGAAAGTGAAAGGGAAGAGAGAAGATTTTTTGGTGTCTTATTCGTTGAAAGGCTAAGGTAGGTCGCGGTGAGGCTAGCCTTCAGCTGGTAAGCCGTAGTTGCACACTTTCCTCTCATTCAATATCTTCTTCTTTTGTAAATAAAGACAAATCAGTGATGGGTTTTGTAGGTTGGGTAAAGAAGAGTAGTTGAAACTCCTATGAATCACCTCGCCAAGGGTAAGAGTAATTTATACTCTAAATGCCTACATTTAAGCTAATATATTTGATTTAGATAATTATTTATTATAGGATCATAAATAATAAGGATTGATTATTTTGGATACTATTTAAGGAATATGTGATGACTGAGCGAAACTTGAATTGGTTGTGTTATGTGATGAAGATGGCAGCTGGAATTAAATGTGAAATGCAATTAAGGTTTTCAAAGGTTGAAGAAGATGAAAGGGGCTCCAAGTAGGTTGGGTTGATTGTACCTGTGAGGCATAGGCTCGGTTTACCCTAACGGGTCCGAGCCCATAAGGATTTGTAGGAAAGGCTTAGTAATTAATTTGGAAGAGCAAAATGAAATTGAAATGAAAGGGTAAAATATATATAAATATATAACAAATATGTAACCTATAGAGAAAGTCAAGTATATGAAGTTCATAAGTAAAGTGGGCCTAGTGAGGGGTCCAAACTTTTAGTGGATTGAATCTAATGAAAGGAAAAATAAATAAACATGTAAAGAGGGAAAAGAAAGCCCAGCTCGAATGGGTTGAGCCCGTAGGAAGAATAAAGGAATTCCAGTGGTGAATTGGGACAAACCTGAAGAAATTAAGCAAAAAAAGAAGAAAATTAAATCTAGTGGGTCTAGCCTATAGGAAGGGGATAAGAGTAATTAAAATTACTGTGAGCCCAGCCCTTAGGAATGGGTTAAGACAGAAGGATAAAATTTAGTTTGAGGGGTTACATTAATTCAAAACAAACAGAGATAGGAAAGAATTAGTAATATTGAGAAATTAACAAATGAGTTGTTTCATTGGGCTTCTAGCCCATAAGCAAATAAAGTAAAGTTGAATGAAATATTATATGGGCTCCAAGTTTACAACCCAACAAGCAGGGTCAACTACATTTCAGGCAATGAATATAATGCCTTAAATAAATATTAGATAGGTGATTTGGTTTAATAATTAATGGAGTGAATAAGCTATTTACAAAATTATAGGGAAGTCGCGATTAATCAAATTTTTATAATAATGTGTACAATGAGAAAAACATAGAAATTGTTGGGTGACTATGAATTAGTGGGAAGTTGAATAATTTATTATGTGAATAATTTAGAGTTTAATTGTTGTGATCCATCTTTTAATATTCTAGATAAATTAAGATATTTTAAAAGTTGATGAGTTCTAGAACTTGGGAGTAATTTACGCTTGAATAAGTATGAAATTAAGACTCCCCACAAGAATAGAATGAGGATGAATTAAGTAGAAATGTCAAGGTATTATATGATATAAAATATCATAGAGAATACCTAGGATTAACAGTAAAGATTTTTTGTATCATTGAAAAGTGAATATATATGCAGTTCAGGATCAGTATGGAATAATTATGAACTCTATCTCATTGACCATTTATTGACTATAACTATGACTGTGTCCTTAGGTGACGATGTGAATCGTAAATATGACTGTAACTATGATTGTGTCCTTATAAGACGATGTAAATTATAACTATGACGGTAACTATGGCTAACTCCTTAGGGACGATATTAATAGTAACTATGACTATAACTATGATGGTGTCCTTGGGGGATGATTTGAATCATAACTATGGTTGTAACTATGATTTGTGGGAGCTATGATTTTGTCCATGTTGATAGTGTGAAGGGGACGATGTGAATCATAACTATGGCTGTAACTATGACTTATAGGAGCTATGATTTTGTCCATGTTGATAGTGTGAATTATCATCTCCTTCCATGATTGTGACTGAATGATATTATGTGATACGATAATGAGTCTATGTGCATATGTGATTGGTTGTGTTGGTGAATGATGAGAATATGTTGTTATGTGAATATGTATATTAGATAGGGTATTCTACACATTTAAGGAAGGATATCATATGTGTGTGAATATACGTTAAAGAAAAGATATTAGATGTGTGATATGTGTTTAAAAAATTTTATTCTACGTGTGGATAAGAATTTAAAAAATGGTATTCTATGTGTAAGCATGTGTAATTAATATGAACACGATATCGCGTTTATGAAATTATGAATAAACCAAAAGTAACTTATGAGAATGTAGTTATGTAAATTATGGACATCCTTTAAATGAAATGAGGTATATAAAAATGAAAACATGTGAATAGTAAGATCGATATAGTTGTAGTAGGGTGTGGATATCAGATGGTGATGAAGGGCCTGATAAGCTTGAGGTAAAGGTAATGGTTCGAATCAGTATATTATCTATGATCTTCGGATTGAAGTTTTAAATTATTCTTATTGAGCAAGTGGTGGCTTACTCTTTTTTATCAATTTCATAGCAGAAAGACCAAGACCAAGTTCATGGTCAAGGAAGACTTAGAAGAATCCTTTTATGAAAATGGGA
The DNA here is from genome assembly GCF_054855325.1 of Carica papaya. Taxonomy (NCBI): domain Eukaryota; kingdom Viridiplantae; phylum Streptophyta; class Magnoliopsida; order Brassicales; family Caricaceae; genus Carica; species Carica papaya. The sequence goes on from NC_142317.1 coordinate 21,146,817, forward strand.
AATTATTTGTAAAGTAGATCTAAAAATTTACTTTAGAAACGTCATTAAATATTTTATGAACCTCATGAACTGTAACTTTGAGCAAGAGATGTACAGGTCAGTTTTAGATTTTAGCATATTGATGCACTATTTATTAAGTTTTATACGTGTTGTAGCATTCATTTCTTAGATGAGAAATCAGGTTGTTACAGTTGGTATCAGAAAACATCCCTTTGTATCATGAGGTCTAGGACTCCTATAAGGTTTAAGACTAAAAGAAAATAGGTAATATGTGTCTTTGGAGATGTTTTAGAACTTCCTTCGAAACATCTGGGAATGTGAGAAAGGAAAATCATAATTTCAAAAGTTCGAAGAGATGGGAGTTGCATGGGTTTGAAGTATGATAAGGCTAGGAAATGAAACGTTAGGGCCTCACTCTAAAGCCAACTAGGGATGGTGAATAAGCAACAACCATAATCAACCACAGAATATGAAACCATAGGAAGCTTAAATGTAACGAAGAAAATTACACAATAGGAGAAAATGAATAAAGAAAATTTTGGGAAGAGAACTAATTTCCCTTAAGTTGGGAAAAGAATCTTAAAGGGGAGAAGATCCCCAAAGTTAAAAAGAAAAGTTTCCCCAAGTTGAAGAAATTCCCCCAACAAAAAAAATATCTCCTAAGTAGTTATGCCTTGGAAGGAACTCCTCTAGGTCACGAGAGACATAAAAAAGGAAAAAAAAAGGGGAAAGAGAATGTTAGGTGACCAAATAAATATTAAGACCTTGATGGTCTTTGGAAATTCTTCATGAATATTCTCTGGGAAGAATGGATACGCTACATGTTCAAACTCTTTCCAAGTTTCCACATAGGGATTACAAAATTGATTCAAGATTCTTAGTCATTAAACAATCATATGCTTAACGGATAAAAGCATTTTGGGAGATTGAGTAAATCATGAGCTTGGTGAGTATGAAAACTCCTACTAAATGAAATAAAATACAGTTAATTAGGATTTCTCTAAGTTTGCTACAGACTTGAAAGAAAATACAATCCTTTAAACCAATAAATCATATATAAAAATATTTAAAAAATTGAATAAGCATTAGAGACTTAAATATGTTTTTGAGGTTCAAATATATATTTATAGAATAGTAATAATAAATATTCTACTTATATAAATTCTTGTCAAGGGGCCACACGAGAGTTGTATTGAGGTCAGAAACCATTGGACCTTAAATCCTCATGTGCTTGATAGATTAAAAGACTTTTGTCTTGGATGAGACAAAATACACTTAACTGGAACTCTTCTTCCTGACACTTTTTATTCATTCCAAAGTAAATTTCCAAGGAAAAATAGAATACCATAAGGACATGTTATGACAACACACTATTAATAATATGATAATAAATCAAAACATGTTTTCTTTACCCTTAACAGGGATGTAAAAGATGATACAATGTGTCAACATATTAATTCAAACCTCTAGGGTAGATATTATCTGAGTGACGCAGTGGAAGCATAGTGTGGAGCCATAACAAACCATACATATGAAAGATTTCTCTCAAGACCAACAAAGAGAAATTGTTAATAGGATGAACATGAAACTCACGCCCTAAGACTATACTCTTGGATGATCACACGAAAATCATGGAAGTCAAACCTAGTCTTAGAAGAACTTAAAGACTAAATTCACTCACTACTAGCAAGACTCTTAGATAATCCTTCCACCTAAGGAACTCCTAATGATTGTCGATAATAAATATGGATTTAATAACACACTATGTATTGTGTAGTGGACCTTTTTTTTTAAAAAAAAGGGGGTCAATTAAGTATTGAGGTATTTTTTATATGATTTAAATTTTCATGACTTTAGAGAGACAATATAATTCAGTAATGAATAATTTACTAGAATATCGACTCACCACAACAAAAAAAAAGTCTTAAATATCCTAACATCATATCGAATCTATGAATAATATTTAGAAGTCAGAAAATCACCACACCTATTAAATCTTAATGCTTACCTATTCTTAAGAGTTTTGAGCAGAAAATGAAATGCTAAGGTTAAACCCTCATCTCTATAAATCTTCACATTTAAGTACGACCAAGTACATAGAGAACATATGCCAGCTAATCACAAAATAATTTCAAAAAGTTAGAAAGTATTCAAAATAATTTGGACACATGAATTTTGGGATACCCTAAATTTATCATGACATCGAGGTTGCTTAGGTAATTGAGTAAATACATTTATGAAAAATAGAGGATATGAGATATATTATTAAGAGATTAGAAATATACTATAACATTGAGGTTACAAAAAAAATGAGATGAATTTAAGATATGATATATAGTTACTGAGAAATTCTTATGATAATTATTAAACTAGAAATGATGTTCCCAAGTCATGTCAAATAAAAATAACAATCGCATATAATATAATGGTATAACACTACGCTTTGATGCATTTTGAGGATAAAGATAGTCCCATATGATAACCAGAGATTTTATTAAAAGACATATATGGTATATTCTAAATAATCACATACTAATGTTCAAAAGTTGAAAAATAATAATTTAAATGAGGTTCATGAAATTCTAGAGGTTATAAACATGCTATGTTATTGAAGTTATTTAGATAATTAAAATTTATTCTTGTGCTGAAATTAGATGTGATATATATTGTTGAGAGATTATTATAACGATAAAACCATGTGGATGTAATGACAATTGCATATAATGTGGCTGGGAGATATTATGCTTTAATGAATTTTAAGGATCAATATAGTCCAAGATGGTAATCCTTTTGCCAGATCAAATGTTCTTGAAGAAACTATAGGGAGATACCAACAAACCCTAAGTATTAAAATATTTGGAATTAAGAAACGAATTCTTAACAATTATACGTTTCTTACCGAAATTAGAAAGGAACGGATTAATAACTAAAGAGATCTTATCAATGATAATATTGTAATGAAACGATTAGGTTAAAGAGGAAACTTGGAAATAAGCAAGGATATTTCTGAATCACCTAATTACTACAAATTTGAAGGACCAAATTTTTTATATGGGGAGAAGATTATAATGACTCGTCTCGCATAAGTTAAAATTTGAATGCAAGTTCATGCTCTAGAGAGTTTATTTAAGCATTAAGTGAATTTTCAAAAGTAAAAAAAAGGGATTCTAAAAATATAAAAATATAAAATGTAATCTAAAAATAATAATAATAATAAATAATGAAATTGGGAAAATGACCAAACTGAAAGCAAATTTGGGAGTTTATCTACTCTGTAATTGAATAAAAGCCCAAATGATTAAAATTATAGGATTTGGGGTCATTTTAAAATTTTTATAAATCAATCAATCTGCTTTAAAAAACTCTGTTTTAATTTTTGTTTTAAAAAAGAAAATCAACAGTCTAGATCTCATCGCACAACAGACAACCATGATTTGATCTTATTTACTATATAAAAGTTCTTGTTCACAAAAAAATAATAATAAGAAAACCTTGGAGCAAATGAGCAGTGGTGGAAAGGAGGAGTAGAGGGCCGATACGTGAAAGTGAAAGGGAAAAGAGAAAATTTTTTGACGTCTTGTTCGTTGAAAGGCTAAGATAGGTCGCGGTGAGCCTAGCCTTTAGCTAATAAGCCATAGTTGCACCCTTTCCTATCATTTAATATCTTCTTCTTTAAAAATAAAGATGAATCCGTGATGGGTTTTGCAGGTTGGGTAAAGAAGAATAGTTGAAATCGCTATGAATCACGTCATCAAGGGTAAGAGTAGTTTATACTCTAAATCCCTAGATTTAAGCTAATATATTTGATTTAGATAATTATTTGTTATAGGATCATAATAAGGATTGATTGTTGTGGATACTGTCGAAGGAATATGTGATGACTAAGCGAAACTTGAATTGGTTGTGTTATGTGATGAAGATGGCGACTGGAATTGAATGTGAAGTGTAATTAGGGTTTTTGACGATTGAAGAAGATGAAAAGGGGCCTCATGTGGGTCAGGTTGATTGTACTTGTGAGGCCTAGGCTTGGTTTACCCTAACGTGTCAAAGCCCAGAAGGATTTGTTTAACGGGCTTAGTAATTAATTTGGAAGAAGAAAATGAAATTAAAATGAAAGGGTAAAAATATATATAAATATATAATAAGTGTGTAACCTATAAAGGAAGTCGGGTATATGAAGTCCATAAGTAAAGTGGACCTAGTGAGGGGTCTAAAATTTTAGTGGATTGAATGTAATGAAAGGAAAAATAAATAAATAAATAAATAAAGAGGGAAAGGAAGGGCAAACTCGAATGGGTTGAGCTCGTAGGAAGAATAAAGGAATTCCAGTGATGAATTGAGCCAAACCTGAAGAAATTAAACAAATGAGGAAATTAAATCTAGTGGGTCTAGCCTATAGGAAGGGGATAAGAGTAATAAAAATTTAAGTGAGCCGAGCCCTTAGGAATGGGTTAAGATAGAAGATAAAATTTAGTTTGAGGGGTTACATTAATTCAAAATAAATAGAGATAGGAAAGAATTAGTAATATTGAGAACTTAACAAATGGGTTCTTTCATTGGGCTTCTAGCCCAAAAGCAAATAAAGTAAATTTGAATGAAATATTATATGGGCTCCTAGTTTACAGCCCAACAAGCAGGGTCAACAACGTTCCAAGCAGTGAATAGTAATGGGTTAGAAAACAATAATGATTATGATGGGCTTGAGATCTAGAATATGGGTTGAGGAAATTCATTACGACTTTGAAAAGATAAATTGTATAAAATAAAACATTATTAATGAATATAATGCATGAAATAAATAGTGGATATGCGATTTAGTTCAATAATTAATGGAGTGAATAAGCTATTTACGAAATTATAGAGAAGTCGCGATTGATCAAATTTTGATAGCAATGTGTACAATGAGAAAAACATAGAAATTGTTGGGAGACTATGAATTAGTGGGGAATTTGAATCATTTATGATGTGAATAATTTAGAGTTTAAATGTTGTGATCCATCTTTTGATATTCTATATAAATTAAGATATTTTAAAAGTTGATGAGTTCTAGAACTTGGGAGTAATTTACGCGTGAATAAGTATGAAATTAGTACTTGCCCCAAGAATAGAATAAGGATGAATTAAGTAGAAATGTCAAGGTATTATATGAAGCAAATTATGATAGAGAATACCTAAATTAGCAGTAAAGATTTTTCGTATCATTGAAAAGCGAAAATATGTACAGTTTAGGATTTTTATAGAATGATTATAAACTCTATCTCATGGATCGTTTATTGGCTGTAACTATGACTTTGTCCATGGGGGACGATGTGAATCGTAAATATGACTGTAACTATGACTTTGTCACTAGGGGGGACGATGTGAATCGTAATTATTACAATAACTAGGACTATGTCCCTAGGGGATGATGTGAATTGTAACTATGGCTGTAACTATGACTTGTAGGAGCTATGATTTTATCCATGTTGATGGTGTGAATTATTATATCATTCTATGAGTCTATGTGCATATGTGATTGGTTGTGTTGGTGAATGATGAGAATATGTTGCTATGTGGATATGTATATGAGCTAGGGTATTCTACACGTTTAGGGAAGGATATTATATGTGTGAATACGTGTTCAAGAAAAGGTATTATATGTGTGATATGTGTTTAAAGAATGGTATTCTATGTGTGGATAAGAATTTAAAGAAGGGTATTCTATATGTTAGCATGTGTAATTAATATGAATACGATATTGCGTTTATGAAATTGTGAATAAACCAAAAGTAACTTATGAGAATGTAGTTATGTAAATTATGGACACCCTTTGAATAAAATGAGATATATGACATAACACCCCGCCTATTACTGTGTTAAAATGATTTAGAAACTCTATTTATTTGGGCCTTTGGCCACTTTAAACTTAATTAATTTACGCTATTTAACATTTATTGTGATTTGTAATTTTGATTGATTTTTATTTATTTAATTAATTTTTATTTATATTTTATTTTATTTTAATTATTTTATTTTATTTTAAATTATTATGTTTTAGTTAAATTGAATTAAAATGAAAATTTAGAAAAAATGAACTGGAAAACTGTGAAACAAAAAAAAAATGCTCACGGGAAAAATCCGACGAGAGGGCCATTTGCGCGCGTGTACTGAGCATTGTGCACGTGCGACTGCACGCATAGTGGCTGCGGGACGTGCGCACAGCACGCACGTCCCTTCCGCACGCCCACACACACAGGACGTGCACACAAGGCATACCTCTCCTCCGCGCGCACGGGACTTGTGCACAACGCGCATGTTTTTTTCGCGTGCACGTGCCGTGGGGTTAGGACCTGCCCACGCATCCTATCGCTCATAGGCGAGCCATCTGCACGTCACCTCACACCCTGACATGTGCCGCACAATATGCGTGTGCCATTCGTGCAACAAGCTTGTGCGAATACGCCTTGTGCACCTGGGACCTACGTAAATGGCACCCAGCACGTCTAGGCCCTACATGCCTGGCAGTAGGTGTGTGCGCCTGCAGGCTAGCCTGTAGTGCACTAGCCAAAGCACTGCTTCATTGGGTAGTGCGCCACCGCTACCTTGGGCATTGCACCATGGCCGGCGGCGGAGGAGTCTGTCTTCCCTCATTTTTTGTGCTGAACATCTTATTCTCCTCTCTTTTTACCAGATTTTGCCACTTGGCGTGAATCCAACAATTCCAAAATTCTATAAATTACCCACCCCTTACCTTCCTCTCAACACTTCTATTTCTTCTATTTTTCAAAAGTTTAGAGATAGAGTAATTTAGTGAGAGAAGAAGTGAAAGAAAGGGGAACGATAAAGAAGAAATTATAGAGATTTCTGTAAGGAATCTAGTATTACTTTCGATGTCTTAAGGAGTATTTCTAGGTAAGAAAATCTAATATGATTGTTAATTTGCTTATTTTGTATGCCTCTGTGTTCATATGAGTCGAATTGTTCTTGTTTTCAAGCATGCTATGTGAATTGCAGACACTTGATAAATTTGCATATAATAAATATAATATGTAATTGGTAACAATAAAAGTAAAAAGAAAAGAAAAAGAGAAAAGTGGAATGAAGCTTATATGCTCCAAACTGTATCTGTATTGACATGCATATTGTATCAAGTGTCTTGTTAGGCTTTTTATCTCTAAGGGGTATCTATTCCCCTTGCCCTTCGGAGTATCTATTTTCCCTCACATATCTGGTTTGGAAAGACTTATGAGGACCACTCATAGTGGATGACGACATGCCCCCTGACGAGAGTGGTGTCACGCTATCTATAGGGGTCACCCGTGGCTAAGTAATATAATAACTATATATATCTATTGGTACGGCCATTGTCATAGATCGTACCATGGTTTGGCCAGCCGAAAATAGGCCTAAGAAAATTGTTGTATTTGTATATGATCTTATCATTCCACTTAGGTAGTTGAAAATCTATATTTGCCCTCAAAGATGGAAGTTGTAATGACTTCAAAAAGCATGACACGAAAATCTGGCATGATGCATGTTTGATTTTCTATGCTAACGTATCATTTTCTTAATAAATAAATGTTCTTTTTATAATGTGAGATTTGTAAACAAAGAAGTTAAACAGTAAGATAAAATAATTAACTTTTAAAATCTTACGATGTTAATTTAATATTGTTTTCCTTATTGAGCATATGAAACTCACTCTTTCTATACCCCCCTCCCAGATGAAGAAGAAAGTGAGGAACCGCTAACAAACTTACCCTTGGAAGTTTATGAGGATCCCATAGATCCACAAGTCTGAGTGCATGACTGTTTTCACATCTGATGAATCTAATAGCATAGTGAAAGAAGTGGCCCTTATATTTTATATTTTGTAGCCACTTTTGTCCTCAATTTATGTATGAATTTAAAACTCATATATATTTGTAAGGGATTTATTATGATTTGGTTTTGCTACATAAATTTTATCATGCACTCGTTATTCTGAATCTTTATCTAACACCCATTTTCCTTAACTAGCACTTGGGATGTCACGTATGAAAGTGAAAACGTGTGACTAGTAAGATCGATATAGTTGTAGTAGGGAGACGAAATTAAATTGTGATGAAGGGCCTGATAAGCTTGAGGTAAAGGTAATGGTTTGAATCAGTATATTATCTATGATCTTCGAATTGGAGTTTTAAATTATTCTTACTGAGCAAGTGGTGGCTCACTCATTTTTATTAATTCCAGAGTAGGAAGGCTAAGAGCAAGGTCATGGTCAAAGAAGATTTAGAAGAATCCTTTTATGAAATTGGGAAATTTTTTTGTAAAATAGATCTGAAAATTTACTATAGAAACGTTATTAAAGACTTTATGAGCCTCCTTAACTGTAACTTTGCACAAGGGATGTATGGTTGAGTTTTAGATTTTAGTATATTGATGCACTATTTATTAAGTTTTATACGTGTGGTAACACTCATTTCTTATATGAGAAATGGGGTTGTTACAGTAAATCTATTGATTAAGTTATATACATCAATCATAACGCAATACAAATAATCTTTAAGTAAGAATACACACAAAGGTATAGTTTCACTCGAGATTAATTAGGCAATATGTACTAATTGCAATTCAAAACAAGTAACTTTCAAGTGTTAATGCACACAAAAGTATAATCTGACTCGAACTTATGATCTCTTGTAAAAGAAAAAGTGCATCAACTATTAAACTAATTAATTAATTAATTAAGTATACACATATACCAATCAAATATATATATATATTCGGCTAATAAATATTTGATTAATTAAATTATTAATTATTTATCTATTAGTTGGATGTCTATGTACTTTTATCCTTATCTATAAGATTATGAGTTCAAATAAGACATACATCTCATGATATATTATTTAACTATTAAAATATATGAATTTTTACAAAAAAAAATTGTACTTGAGAATTTGTATTATTAAATAAATATTATAAGATCAATAATAACACACATAAATACTCCAAATTAAAGAGTTTTGAGTAGTGATGATTAGTTTTAATTATATACCTTGAGGAGGCTCCTTTGATCTTGAAGCAAAGTTCACAAAGCTTAGGAAAATCTGCATCACATACTTTGTCCCTACAAATTAAGAGAAGAAGACTAAATAATTAAACCCATTAACTAATCAGACGTGGTTAATAACTACTCAAATCTATATCGAAATATATATTATGTATAAATATAAAGTTTTAGCCATGTCTAAAATGGTGATTTCAGATTCAGCTACAAAGGTGGAGGGTAGATAAGAGAAATAATTAGGACCACAACTAGGTACTCCTTTCATTTCATATGTTATACAATAAAAGTGATATACCATACCCTTTAACAAAAATCGAATGCAAACCAATCAACAATATCGATATATATACATGATTAGTAAACATATAAGAGAAAAATAGATAAGATGTTAAGCATTAAACCTCTTATTCTATCGAGTGGATCATGTCGAGGAGCTATGTAACAACCCCGGAAATTCATAATGGAATGTATATTAAAAATATCAAATGCGGAAGCGAAGTCAAAAATTCGATTAACATCCCTTACACTAAAAACCAAAAACGTGCTCACAATATAAAAGATCAAACTACCTAAAGGAAAAACTTGAAAGTAAAAGCTACAAATATGGCTATGGAGTCTTTAGGAGTCCCCTTCGTCGTCCTCCTGCGGAACTGGCTCGGGAACAAGGTCTTCCTGATCTGAAATGATTAAATAAGGAATGAGCTACACTAGCCCAGTAAAGACATCACGATATCTCACTGTCATGGAGGTAAAGGTGGATAGAAAACACAAAAAGACCAATGGAGCATAATTTACAACAAAACCTTTTATCAATAATAAAACCTTTACCATTCACTTACCTCGGTGAAATTCATAAGTCAATATACGAAAACAATAACATCATCATCATCATGAAATCATATATAAACTGTATAACGTAATACCTATCAAGCCTTTCGTAATACAATCGTTACACAACATATTTTTCCTCTTTTACCAGCCCACTAGTATCCATGGGGATCCATAGGGGTCCCGCTACCTGTTAACCCTTAACACTTGAAATCATATTCCAGGGCCGTCCCCATACCCCGTCCGGTATGGGCGCCAAAACTATAAACCTCATTACCCCGTCCGGTAATGAGGGTGAAACGGGCCGTCCCCATACCCCGTCCGGTATGGGCGCCAAAACACATAAGATCTCCATACCCCGTCCGGTATGGGAGACCACAATCCCGGTAGGGTTCCCTACGGACCCGATCCGTCCACCATCTCCCAGGATATCTAGTCAGGCTGACCACATTATACAATTACTCATTTACATAATCTTTCATTCTCTCTTTCCCTCAGTCAGCATTATCAATCCACATACAAACAAGCAAAACGATAATTTATGTCAAACAGACAACATATAGTATCAATATCCCAGTCATTCAATCCATAATCAATAAAACAGTAAAAATATGCACACGAAACTATAAAATGAAAACATCAAACCTCATGCTGCATTTAAAACTGTAAAACAGGCCAAATAACAGTTAACCGACAAACACACTAGACTCGGGCTCCATTAGCGACCTTAAACTATTTCACATATTCGTTGATTCATGAAATACCGTTTTATCATTTATTGAACTTTAAAACCGTGATAGGAAATAGGGTGAGGGGTCCTTACACGTTTCGGGGTCCGAACACGGCTTCACAGTGCGCCTACAGGCTGTCCCTAATTTTCCCTGAATTTTTCCCGGGGAACTGAAACGCACTACTGGTACCTGTACGTGTTCCAAAAAATCCCAAATTAGGCCCAGGGCCCCTTTCGGCCAATATCGCAACTCCGGCACGGCGGCTCCGCTGTGCTCCGGCGACGGCGCCGCCGCAAGCGGCGGCGGTTCACCTCAGGTTGGCCGTTTTCGACCGAATTCGGCCACACTCGCATTGGTTCCTGCGATAAAACAACCCTACGGCCCTCGGGGGGCTGAAAATTTACGGAAAACCGAAGCTTACCAGCGACGGTGCTCTCGGGTGCGACGGCTCTCCGGTGAAGTTCGTGTTTTGGTGATTCGGCTCCGATCAACCTGTAGAGAAAAGAATGGTGATCAAGGTGGTATAAAAATTGCATTAAACGGAGGCCGGGAAGGGCCTCATCGGAGGCAAAAACTGAGGAGGGGCGCGGCGGCGCCGCTGGCTTTCGGCCGTGTTTTTCAGCCGTTTGGCCGGGATTTTGGCTCCGATTTGGCCACTGGGGAAATCAGCGTGGAAAAACTAGTCGGGGGTATGAAATTTACCTCAATCGGCGGTCAGAAATCTCCCCGGTGCGGCGGCGGGTGGCGGCGGCCGGCTCTGGTTCGTCTTCTCCGGCGAGGGCAGGCGGCTAGGGTTTTGTGGTCTGGTGTGGGGGTTCTATTTATACCCTTTTGCCTTTTGATCTTAGCCGTCCATTTTGATTTTATCTGGGCTGTCCGTTTTTGATTAAATCTGGGTCGTCTGTGCGATTAAATCTGGGCCGTCCGTGCGCGCGATTGATCTGGGCCGTCCGATCGCGCGCACGCGGATCGCCAACGTGGCCCGTCCCGGATCGACGTGGTCTTGCCACGTGGCAGGTCCCGGTTGGCCGGGACTACTGACTGGGTCTGCTGACATGGCTGCTGACGTGGCCCCCCGTTTTTTTTTTTTTTTTTTTTTCCTTCTTTAATTTCCCAAGCGCTACAAGCTATGTGCTTCGATCTATTCTATTCGAATCAATTGGAAAATAGAAAAATGGTTTTGCTGAGAGGAGAGTGATTGTTTTTTTTTTCAAATCTACAGTGCTCACCGAAGCGGTGGAGAGTTATAATGAGTTTAGTATTTATAACAGATTGCTACTAATCTAGGTCATTTATAGTGATTAATATTTAGGTTATCAATATTGTATGCATTAATGAACTTGCATATTTTTGAATTTTGTATTCTGAGTTTCGATTAATCTTGCTAACAGTTTTATAATAAAAATTATTTTTTAAACAGTAAATTTACGTTATTTGATTCATTGATTTATATGAGATTAAATTATTTATTGAAGTTAAATCATACTTTATTAGTTTACTGAACTATAAATTTAGTCGTATTTCTTTCTAGTATTATATAAGTTAGTAAATAATGTAAGTTAGTACAGTAATATTTAATACAACATTTACTTTTTCCATTTAAAAAAAAAACATGGATAAAAACCATTCTGATTAAGCAAGTGAACAAAAAACTAAGACTCATGAACAACTATATATCTTTCGGAAGTCCTTACTACATCTCTGGCAATGTTACATACTATCTGATTACACGTTTACATCCAATTAAGAAGAAGAGAAGTAAAATGTGGAATGAAAGTTACGTTTAAATCCAACTAATAATTAGACAATAAACGACACAATTTTAGCAACTAATAGACATTGTCACTAAAAGTCAAAATGTCACTAACTAAATATACAGCAAATAAAGGAAGCAACTTGTCCATTTTTTTACTTGGAAAAAAAAAATTATTTAACTTTTATATCAGCAAAAAGAAATATATAAGAAGCTGGAAATAAAATGTTCATCTTTATGTACTCAAACCTAAAGAAAATTTGATCTCCTTTACTATAAGACATCAAAGCTTCTATCTTTGTATTTGTTGCATCTCATTGCAGTCGCCATCAATCACCTCTCATTATTTACTAAAGCATCAGTTCTCCTAATCAATCGTCAATACTACATTTTAAACAGTAAATGTACTTCATTTTATATATTCATTTGTATGAGATTAAGTAATTCATTCAAGTTTAGTTCTACTTTGTTATTTGATTAACCTACAATATTAGTCGTATTTTTTTCTAGTACGATATTAGTTTATATAATGTAAGTCAATACACTAACATCCATTAAAATATTTACTTTTTTTAAAGAAAAAACCATCATCCATTAACTGTAAAAACCATTTTGCTCAAGCAAGTCAACTAAAAACTTAGGCCCATGAATAAATATATATATATCTTTCAATAGTCCTTAGTACATTTCTAGCTAAGTTATGTACTATTCGATCAAACTTTTAAATCTAAACAAGAAGAAAAGAAACAAAATACAGAATAAAAGCTTAAACATCCTCAAGTAACAACCCAAACTTCAGAAAATATTCATCAAGTATAAAATTTGTACTTGGTACCTTTAAAAATGGTCCTATTACAGCTAAAAATTAGACAATAGACGATATAATTTTAGCAGTTCATTCAGACTATCACAAAAGTTAAAACGTTGCTAGGTAATATGCAATAAATGGAGGAACTCATGTGTCCATTTTGTGCCCACCCTATCTATTTCTTTACTTGAAAAAAGAAGTTGTTAACTTTTGTATCAACAAAAAAGAGTATAAAAAAAATAAATAAATAAAATAGTTAATCTTTGTCTTAAAACCTAAAGAAAATGTGATCTACTTTATTGCAAGATACTAAAGCTTTTATTTTTGTGTTGGTTGCATTTCATTGTAGTCACCATCAATTGCCTCTCATTATTCACTGAAGTGTCAGTTCTCATAATTTGTCATCAAATACTACATTTTAAACAATAAATATACATCATTCGATGCACTTATTTATTATAATATTAAATAATTAATTCAAATTAGGTTATGTTTTATTATTTGATTGAACTATAAATTTAGTAGTATCTGTTTTTAATACTGAATCAACTTATACAATGGAAGTCAATATAATAGCATCCAATATAACATTATTTCTTTTAGGATAAAATCATTATTCATTAACAATAAAAGCCATCATGCTCAAGTAAATGAGCAAGACCATCATGCTCAAGTAAGTTAAGCAAAAACTAAGGAGGTTTATGAACAATGATCTATCTTTTAAAAGTTTTTACTCATCTCTAGCTAAGCTATGTTGTAATAATCCGCTTTCTCTGTTGAGAAAGGAACACTATTCCACACACATAACCTGATAAATTTACACAGCAATAAGCAAAAACTTAAGATTCAATCATCCTTATACGGAATTACAAATTATGAGGCTTATAAAATTCTTTACACTACATGACTACAATATAATTAAACTAACTTTACAAGACGAACTTTCACTGTCACTAAAGGTTCTATAAAGTCTTCTTTCGACCTTAAACTTGCTCTTGATTTGGACTAATCTGCATTGGGGTGTTAATTGGAGTGAGTTTCACAAACTTAGTAAGGAAAAGAGCAGTGCCCATAACAAAGACATACAAACACTCAACCACACAAGATTTACAAAACATATACATATTTTCTTAAAACCAATTCTCAAGCAATGTAGTAACCATAATTTCACATATCTCAATAATTCACTCTTTCACATATGATTTCATAGACATCACAAATACTCTAACATCATCATATCTACATAAATAAATGATATTATTCACTAGTTTCGTAGCACTTACACTTGAACTTTCTGACAATCACTTGCACTTGTTACTGAATTACTTATCATTGCATATGTCAATATGACTTTCACCTTATAGTGTTAACTTATCACTTTTCAGTTATACTTTCATTCTCAGTTACCTTTCTATTAAAGTTTATAATTTGTATTTTTTTCATCTTTTAAGAGTTTCATAGTGCGATGCCGTTTTCGCTGGCATCAACGAGAGTAGTAAAGATCTCTTCTACCACGTGAATACATTCTAATTTAGTTCATAGTTCACAATTTGCAGTACACAGTATACAATTCAAAGTTCTCATCACTTCACCACATCCGGCAAAATCTGTATCCACAGGTAGGGTTCACCACAGTCATATGCCAAAAGACTACATACACACCCACCCCTCTGTGATACCAATTAAATGGATTTTCTTGTCTTTTAAAGATTCTTATGTTATTCCTTTACTAATCAAGTTCATCATTGAATGACTACTCAGGCATGGACCTACTTATATATCATATATGTTATACATCAACATGCTTATACAATAAGCATAATATATACCCTTTATATGCACAGTTATCAACTCAAATAAATATATATGTACACACAACACATATAACATGAATATACTTGTATATTTACACAAGTCATATGTGTATCCTATAAGTAGGCACATACAAGTTGTTCACTCATACATACACACGTTACACAACCTACAATTATACTCATATATATGTATCACACATACCTATAGCTCGATAACTATCGTGCATAAAATCTGTATATATATAAAACTAACAATATGAATACATAAACATACATCGTAGACAATATCATGTAGGTCTCCAATCATATACAATTGCACACACGCACATATGATGAGTTCACAGAACTCGTGTTAGAAAACTTAAATAGTTTGCAAAGTCTACAAACAATTCATTTTAATGAAAAATAAAGTTTTATAAAAATATTGGGACATCTGAACGAGACTAACACAATTTGTTACCTACAGTTGAATCAAAAAGTGTTAGAATCTTTATTGGTTCGGGTCTGTACTCTCTTATAAATCTAGTATTGTTAAATAATTCTCTCATTTACAAATAGAAAACATGTGGGTTAATGACAGACACTTGTAGAAATAATTGGAATACAAAATGGAGATCGAGTTTTACCATAGCATGATCTCGGTCACATGTAACTGCCGCTTGTCACCATACGCATGTCCTTGATTTGCTACGCGCTGCAGCTGGAGTGCTGTTACCAGAGCACCACTGCCAGACCACTATTTGGCCACCGCACATTGTTCCAAACCTCTGCGAATCAACCAAAATTCACTATGAAATACTTTGCGCACTCAAATCCAGTGCGTATATGGTGAAATTGCATAGAAAAAAGCCAAGGATAGGAAGAATCATGCGACCAACAGTAGTAGATCTCCTTCTTCTTCGGATGCATGCAATCGCAAGATTCTCCTTCTAGTTTCCAATTGCGCAGATTGTCAGCCGCCTAGACTCCTCAGTTTGTCGCAAGGATAGTCGCGCACCATCACAGACAACCTTGAGTAGGTTAGTGGCACTGCAACCCTCTTAAGGTCTCGTTTTCTCTCTTCACATAACTCTCTTTCTCTCTCTATACACAAATCTCTCTCTCCTCATGCACAGGATCTCCATCCCACAGAACGAACGTAACACCTGCCTATCACTATGCTAAAATGATCTGAAAACTCTATTTATTTGGGTCGTTGGTCACTTTAAACTTAAATTAATTTACACTATTTAACATTTCTCAAGATTCATGATTGATCTATTTTTATTTTATTTTATTATTTTTATTTTATCTTAAAATATTTTAAATTATTTTATTTTATTTCAAAGAGAAAATTTAGAAAAAAATCAAGAAACAGAAAAAAACATGCTTGCAGTATAAATCCCGCAAGAAAGTAGTTTGTCAGCGTGGGTGCTGGGCACTGTGCTCACAAACATGCTTGCATAGTGGCCACAAAGCCTGCATAAAACACGCACGACCCATCCGCATGCCAGCACGCACCCCTCCGCCCGCACGCATGCACGGGACGTGCGCACAATGCACAATTCCCATCCTCGCGCATAGCATGGAGTCAGGACCTATGTGAATGTCCTGTCGCGCACAAGCAGGTCATCCGGGTATCACTTCGTGCACAGACTAGAGCCACACACTGTGCGCTAGCGTTCTACGCAACAGTCCTACGCGGACAGGCCCTATGCGCTTGGGGCCTATGCATAGTTGGCCTGCGCACGCAACAGTAGGTCTGTGCACCTACAGGCTAGCCTGCAGTGTTGTTACCTTGGGCAACATGCCACCGCGGTCGATGGAGGAAATTTTCCTCCCTCACTTTTCATGCCAAGAATCTTTTTCTCCTCTCTCTTTACCAGATTTTGCCACTTGGCACGAATCCAAATGTTCTAAAATTCTATAAATTGCCCTTCCCCTTCCCTTCCTCTCCACACTTCCATTTGTTCCATTTTTTAAAGGTTTAGAGAGAGAAAGAGAGATAGTAAAATAGTGAGAGAAGAAGAGAAAGGAAGGAAAATGGTGAGGAAAAAAATATTAAAGTTTTGATAAGGAACCTAGTAGTACTTTCTACATCTTAAGGAGTCTTTTTAAATAAGAAAATTTAATCTGATTAATATTTTGCCTGTTTTGTATGCCTTTGTGTTCAAATGAGTCAAATTATTTTAGTTTTCAAGCATGCTTTGTGAATTACAGACACTTGATGAATTTGCATGTAATATATGTAATATGTAGTCTGTAATAGCAAAAGTAAAATGAAAAAAAAAGAGAAAAGTGGAATGAAACCTATATTTTCTTAAGTATATCTGTATTGACATGTATATTATATCAAGTGTCTCGTTAGGATTTTTATCTCTGAGGGGTATCTTTTCCTCTTGCCTTTCAGGGTATCTGTTTCCCCTTATCCTATCTAGTCTTGAAAGACGTATTAGAGTAGGTGGTATAGGCTGACCAAGACTTCTAATTTCTTGCTTATTCGAACCACGGGCTCCACCAGTAAGTTAACCCGCCTATATGTAGATGAGATTGTTCGACTTCATGGAGTTCCCTTATCTATTTTATCCAACCGCAATCCTCAGTTCACCGCTCACTTTTGGGATAGCTTCCAAAAAGCTTTGAGTTTGGGTTATATTTCAGCATTGCTTATCATGCCCAGACGGATGGTCAGTCTGAGCGTACGATCTAGACATTGGAAGACATGTTACGTGCTTGCGTTCTCAACTTTTGTGATCACTGGTATAAGTATCTTCCTTTTTGTGAATTTGCTTATAATGACAGTTATCATTACAGCATCGGTATGGCCCCATATGAAGCTTTGTATGGAAGGCCTTGTCGTTCCCCTACTTGCTGGAGTGAAATCAGGAACTAGTGCCACTTAGGACTAGATTTCTCTCAGGCGACCATAGAGAAGATCACAATCATCTACAAGAATTTGGCAACTGCCCAAAGAAGGCAAAAGAGCTATTCCGATAATCATAGGTAACCCTTAGAGTTTACCATAGGAGATCAAGTTTTCCTAAAAGTCTACCCCTATAAAGACAATATGATGTCTTTTATGTCTCGATGCTCAAGAAGTACCACCCTGATCTTTCTCATGTTATTCCTCGTGATGAGGTATAGTTACAGGCCAATATGACCTATTAGGAGGTTCATGTGAAAATTCTCCGGTGCACTGATAAGGTCTTACGTAACAAGATGATTCTCATGCTAAAGGTACGTTGATAGCATCACACCTCAGAAGAAGGGACATGAGAGTTGGAGGACAAAATGAGGAAAAAGTATCAAGACTTATGCGAGACAAATTTAGGAACCAAATTTTTTTAGGTGGGAGGGATGTAACACTTCGCCTATCACTGTGCCAAAATAATTTGAAAACTCTATTTATTTGGGCTGTTGGCTGCTATAAACTTAAATTAATTTACACTGTTTAACATTTTTCGAGATTCGTGATCTTAATTTATTTTTATTTTATTTATTTTATTATTTTTATTTTTATTTTATCTTAAAATATTTTAAATTATTTTATTTTATTTCAAAGAAAAAATTTAGAAAAAAATCAAAAAATAGCGAAACGGGAGAAAACCTACTTGCAGGAAAAATCACCCAAGAAAGTAGTTTGCTCGCGTGGGTGCTGAGCACTGTGCGCGCATACATGCCGCACAGTGGTTGCGGGGCGTACACACAGCGCGCACATCTAATCTGCACGCCAGCATACACGAGGCGCGCATGCAGCGCGCACGTCCCCTCAGTATGCACGCACGCACAGGACGTGCGCACAGTGAGCACTTGATGAATTTGCATGTAATATATGTAATATGTTGTCCGTAACAGCAAAAGTAAAAAGAAAAGAAATAGAGAAAAGCGGAATGAAGCCTGTATGGTCCAAAGTATATATGTATTGACATACATATTAAATCAAGTGTCTCGTTAGGCTTTTTATCTCTAAGAGGTATCTATTTCCCTTACCCTTCAGGGTATCTGTTTCCCCCTCCCCTATCTGGTCTGGAAAGACATAAGAGAACTGCTCCTAGTGGATGATGATATGCCCTCTGACAAGAATGGTACACACTATCTGTAGGGGTATCCCATGCCTAAGTAATGTCGTGACATAGATATCTATTAGGACTACTATAGTTGGTATGACTGTGGTCATACATCGTACCATGGTTTGGCCAGCCGGAAGTGGGTCTTAGCAAATTACTGTATCTGTATCTGATCTGGTCATTCGACTTGGGCAATTGGAAATCTGTATCTACCCTCAGAAATAGAAGTTTGTAACGATTTCACGAAGCATGACATGAAATATCTGTGCATTTCATGATTTATTTAATTTTCTCTATTATTTGGCATGATATATGTATATTTGATTTTATGTGCTAACGTGCTACTTTGATATTCGAATAAATTATTTTTCCTAATGATTAGCTAGGTAAACGAGGAAGCTAAATGGTAAGATGAAATAATAAACTTTTGTAATCTTACGATATTAATTTAATACTATTTTCCTTACTAAGCATTTGTTACTCACTCTTTCCATCCTCCCCCCCCTCTCCCCCCGAGATGAGGAAGAAAATGGGAAATCGCAGTTAGACCTACCCTTGGAAGTCTATGAGGATCCCGTGAATCCACAAGTCTGAGTGCATAACTGTACCCACACTCTGATAAATTTTAGTAGCATAGTGAAAGAAGTAGCCCTTATGTTTTGTATTTTATTGCCACTTCTGGCCTCACTGATGTATGTATTTTGAACATTATGTATATTTATAAGGGATTTGTTAAGGTTTGATTCTGCTGCATAAATATTATTGTGTGCTTGTTATTTTAAATCTGTATCTGATACCCATTTGCCTTAATTGGCACATGGGATGTCACAACTCCCTTTTTGTGGCGAAGAAGGGGGGCCCTACACGCCTCTTTTTCCTTCTTTTACAGCATGCAGGTGTGATCTTCTTCTCATCCTTCTTTGGCTTCCAGAGGCATGCACACCTTTAGTTGCCATCTCTTTTTTTTTCCTTTTTAATTAAAACAGCGTCATTTTGTCCCTTGCTTTTCTTAATGCCCAAGTTTGGGCTGGGTTCCGTTTCCTGAGTCGGGGTGTTACATATGTATTATTCTTATTATACTTTTGAATCCAACTAAGAAAGGAAACAAAATGCAAAATGAAAGCTTAAACATCCTCAAGTATAAACCTAAACTCAGATAAATATTCATGAAGTATAAAATCTATACCTGGTACAAAATTTACTGTATAACTAAGTAAAACAAAATCTGTACTAAATTATATTTTAGGACAAAAAATTTGTATGTTAGTGCAACATAACATTAAGAAAAACAAAAGACTAAAACCTTAAGATTTAGTTGTAACACCATAGGTTTAGAGCTTTATTAAGACCTAATACATACTCAAAACCTCATAGTTGTCTAAAGATAGGCCTAGAACACGAGAAAAATTTTAAAACCTTACACAAGCTTTTGGCAAAGCTATCTTGTAAGCTCATAGGTATCACAAAATAGCTCTAGAAGCCAAAAGTTTCCTTATCCTTTATTAACCTTGAACCTTAGCATTGTTTATCCCAAATTAGGTAAATAGTAATGAAGCACTACATAAGGACCCATGAGTTTCCCTGCTTGGTATTTTTAGTACTATCAATTTTATCCAAGTAACACCTTAAAAAGAGTATTACTGCCTCTTATACCACATATTCGAGAAATTAATATTACTTTTAGACGGTTAAGTAAAGTCATTAATTGAGAACAATTGAAAATGCTTTATCATTTGTTAGACAAAAAGATCTAGTAAATCCTTAATTATATATTTTTATACATATTGAACCTTTCAACATGAATTTCATTAAAATTTCTTGCCCCAATGTACAAATTACTTAAATCTCACTTCTGTTTAGTTATTAAAATTTAGTATACATAAAAAAATATATATCATGTAAATTAAAGGATAAATGTCGTGCTTCCTAGTAATACTCTATTGAACTCTCTATAATACTATCAAATGCAGCAAACTCCTTACATGATATAGGAGAAGGAACAAATGGTGATTTTATACATCTCAAAAGTGCCCAAGTAAGCCCATCAAAAAGTTAGTGTCGTTTGATTGTCGTTGCACCCATTGTTGACCCATTTTCCTGGTGGGTCCTTGATTAATAGTCGTGTGATCAAATCCTTTACTGGCTCTGAAACCATGGTTTATTTGGGAAACTCAACTGCTCGAGCCACAATATTCACCAGGGGCAACTCCTAGTCAACTGCCTTATATGGTGTCATCCCATATAACATTTCGAATATCAATACCCCTAGTGTCCACCAATCAACCGTGTTTCCATGCCCTTCACCATACATAAACTGTGGTGCTAAGTACTTATGGGTTTCAACAAAAGACATTGATTGGACATTGATTGGCTTTGTGATGATTTCCACAGCCATGTGATGTGTTGACTTTTTTTTAGGGTGTACGCAGGATGCTACTGCAGGTGTGATACAATTGGGTAAAATTCATGATGAATTAAATTCTTCTGCTTGTTTTACCATTGATATAGAATACACTAATTTTTTAGGCTAAGACAATCTTTGACAAATCACAATTCTTTGGTGGTGGCTTACTACCAATCTATCTAATAATTTTATATTTTATCTCTCAATAAGAATTTAAGTATCTCATTTTTCTAGAACCCAAGAATTTTTAGTATTAGAAAAAATATCCAATTCTTTAATAAACCATTATTTTTTATGAAATAATATCTAAATATATTTAAAAGAAAGCCCATATCATATCAATAGTTTATACTAAATCAGATTCTTTGTTTTATTTAGAGATTTTAGTAAAATTTTCTTAAATAATAGGATTACGATAATCAAAAAATAAATTCAAGGATACCTCACATTTCTTTTAAATATAGTATATATGCACATATTTTACAAATATAAATATGCTTACTTAAACAATATGTAGTATTATTGTTAGAGAATTTTTGAGATAGAAAAAAGAATATACATACATACATATATATATATATCCTTTATTGTCCTTTAATTCCAAAGAGTTTTCTTTCTCTTCTCTAAAACCTAAATTTCAAACACAAATTTTTAAATCTATTCATCACCCATCATATAGCAACAAGAACTTTTGATAAGAGCTTCCAAAACATGGCCACAATAGAACTTGAACAAACGATGACTAGTTTGAGAGCCTTGTCCTCCATCACCTCCAAGCTCAGAGCCTCTGTAGATGCTGCCACCAGCACTGTAGGGATTTGTGTACCACGTGGAGGAAGATGGCATGTGCATCCAAATTCTATTTAAAAGTGGGGATTAAGCTCAAGCCATTAATCAAAAAATATGAACATGCAGTTTGGATTTTATATTTAGTCGACATAAAGTCTGAAAGATGAAACTTTCAATCTACATAATCATTAAGCTAAAGTGATGACGAGGAGATTAGGAATGTGTATTTTGCATATAATAAATGCAGGTACAGCACTGTTAGTGTCTAAAGTGAGACCTGTACTAACCAATGTAGACACAAGAGGTGCACTCTACATTTTGGATCTCTTGTACACCTTTTGCAAGTTTTGTGACTTGTCCTTTCTTCATTAGGATCAAAATTTATCCATTAGAAATACATATATGCACATTACTCCGCATAACATGTAGTGGATTAGCACCTCCACCTTTTATTAGTCAAAGCATCATGGTAGAGCCAGTAATCCCTAGTAGTGCAGAGGCGGAAGTGTTAGTCCTTTTTATGCCTTATAAAGGTAATGAACTCACCTCGATGGAACTACTACTTTCCACCAATGAGTCTCGATGTGTTGTTTAGGTTTACAGCAAGCTTGTAGTATTTGATTTTGTACTTCTATATAAATAAAAGATCTTGTAGGTTTTCCTTCAGCTAATAAAAGTTGTGGGACAAACAAAAAATTGAATGATTTTTTACTTCTATACATATAGGAGATCTTGTACATATTCCTTGTACCTATAAAAGTCGTGTGAAAAATGACAGATACTCAAACAAGTAAACTAAGTCACAAAGTTATAAAAGTAATCAGTATCTTAATAACGGTTTATTTTGTCACAAAACTGAACATTTTGGAATAATAGACATTGAATTGATAATTTCATCTTTTATATATATATTTATATACATCCATTTATACATAATGTGAGAAAAATATTGAGGCTAAAATTTAGTTTTAAGTCTAAAAGGTGAGGTGAAAATTAAGAGACAATAAAATGTGAGGAAAAATATTGACTGTGAGCTAAGAGGAAGAGAGGACAAATTGATTACATGAATAAAAAAGCTTCCAAAGAGAATGAATTTTTCATTTTTAAGCTCTAATAGACCATCGGGTGGAATAATTATTTTATATATAATTATCTTTTAAAATTTCGTACCAGGTTAGTAATAAGTTAAAGCTAACTCAAAAAATTTACAAATGTATCACATTAGTTAAACTTACAAGATCAGTAATAAGTTAAGTTAATATTACAAAGTAAAGTTTGCACTAGTACACAATCATTTTAAAGGCTCACAAGGTGCTAAATGTTGTGATCATGTAAACCTTTAGTTTACAGTTTAAAATGTTATCATTATGGACTTATATTTTTTATATTACACTATGTAAGATGTTAAAAGGCATTTTATAATTTTCATTAACCATTAGATCATGTTTCAGATATTATGTTTTAATCGAATTTTATATATTAGTATATAAATATATGATTTAAACTAAATATTACATTAAAATAACTAAATATATTATTGTAAAGAATTGTAAATTTCTCAAAAGAAACAAACAAATGTATCTCATTAATTAATAAAAACCATGCAATCTATGAAAAGAAACAATGATAATTTAGGGATGAAATTAAATATTTAGCATGTTGATCAAGAATTTATATTTAATAAAAAAAGAATTAATGATCACATCTTTTCATGAAGCCAAGACTTTTGAGCATTAGGAAAAATATTCAATTATATAATAAACTATTATTTCTGAGAAAATAACAAACGCATTTGAAGACAAAAAAAAATCCAATTGCATATTACAAATTTATGCCGAATAAGAATCTTGATATCTTGCAAAAATTTTGAATGAAGTTTTCTTATATAATAGTATTATGACAAAATCAAAAAAAAATTCAATTTTAACACACTTTTTTTATATATACCATACGTGTACATAGAAAATGTTAAACACCTATAGTTTTGAATTTAAAAAAATTGGCTAATGTTAGAGTGTTCTCTTCCTCGATTGGGTAGCTCCTTCTCTTGATTTCTTTTTATTTTTTTTCTTCTTCTTTGTTTGGGTTGCTCTCATCTGCTTGTGTTATCTTCCTTGGTTCTAACTCTACTAACTATTTTCCACTCCTCAATGCTATAGCATTCACATGCTCTCTTGGGTTGGTCTCTGTGTTGCTTGGCAAAGTTCCTTGAGCACACTCAAAAATCAACTTTGCTGAATGCCCAATTTGGTTCTCTAGACTCTTGATGGAGGCTTCATTACTTTGTAGCCTAGTGTCCGTTGCTGTCATGAATTTGGCGAGCATATCCTCTATGTTTTGCCTTTATTCAATGGGGGACAAAGCTAGCGGGGAAGCTTGTGTCTGATTATTTTTGTTGCCCCATGGAAAATTAGGGTGATTCCTCCATCCAGGATTATAAGTATTAGAATAAGGATTCCCTTGTTGAACTTCGTAATTCTGAACTTGCACTGCTTGTGCTATCACCTATTCATGCTGTCTATCTTCTTAGTTAAGGCCTCAATTTGTGCAGATAGAGCTGTATAGTTGTAACACTATGCAAGCTGCAATTATTTCTTGATGAAGATCTCTCCTTATCCCATTGGTAACTATTATTTTCCATATTCTCAATCAACTTCTAGGTAGCCTCAAGTGTCTTGTTGTTCAGTGTTCCTCAAGCTGCTATGTCAATCATTATCTTAATGTTGGTTGTGAGACCATTGTAGAATGTCTGTACTTAAAGCAGCATGGGTAGACCATGATGAGGAACTCTCCTTAGCAGATCCCTATAGCGATCCCAAGACTCATAAAAAAATTCTCCATCTATTTATGCGAAAGTGGTGATTTCATTCCTCAACCTACCTGTCTTTGAAGGTGGAAAGTACTTGGCTAAAAAAGGTGGAGTGATATCCTCCTAAGTAGTGATGGAACCAGCTGGTAACGAATTCAACTAAGCCTTAGATCTATCCTTTAATGATAAAGAGAAAAGTCTCAATCTGATTGCATCATTACTCATTCCATTATGCTTGAAAGTATCACAGATTTCTAGAAAATTGGCAATGTGCTCATTAGGATCTTCAACTGGGAACCCAAAAAATTTTACACTTTGCTGAATCATCTGGATGATGGCTAGCTAAATCTCAAAGTTGCTAGCTTTTACAGCTGACCATGTGACACTCGGTTCAATTCCAATAAGAGTAGAATAGAATAATCCATCATTGTGTGATCTCTTCGCCCTTCTAGTTCATCAACCATTGTTGTTGTTCCTCTTCTCAACAAATTTCTGACACGAGATGGGAGAAGTCTACTTCTTGCTTGTGCTCTCAGTCTGTGGCGAGTCCTCTCGATTTATGTATAAAAAATCAATGGTTCTTTGTTTCTTCTTGTCAAGCACTATAGAACCCCTTGTAAATAGCTAGCAAAAAAAAAAGAAGGTAAAAATACCAAATTAATAAAAAATAGTCAACTTTAATATTGCTAGTATTAGTCCCCAGCAACATAGCCAAAACTTTGTTGTTATATGAACTCACCTAGCAAGTGCACTAGTTCGAACATGTACTATAGTAATAAATTTGGATATCGTCCCACGAGGACTAATATAACAATTACTAGAATCACCACTAATTGATATTATTTGGCCAATGACTAAGAGAATGAGTATAAACTAAAACTTAACAACAACAAAAAAAACAATGAATTAAGATTAATTAACAATCAAGATATAATAACGGTCAAGATCTTAGAATCCACCCTAAGTTCAACTATGAATTTCCTAAATTCAATCTACAACTAGAACTTCCCCCCAATTTCGTTCAATCATGTAGTAATCTCTTCTCAATTAACAATCAAGATATAATAATAGTCAAGATCTTAGAATCCACCCTAAGTTCAACTATGAATTTCCTTAATTCAATCTACAACTAGAACTTTTTCCCAATTTCATTCAATCATGTAGTAATCTCTTTCTAAAGATCAATTACCTTACCTACTTCATTGTAACACACATATCTCTATGGATTAGTATGAATCAGTGCATTAACATTCAATCATCAAATATATAGATTATGCTTAATATCTCTACTCACATTCAATCTATTGTGCTAACTTGCTTTTCTAATGAACAATCAATCTCTCAATCCAATCATTCATCATAAATCAATAAATAGGTGATCAATCTATTTATGCATTAACCCACAAGATAACACATAGGGATTGGGGAAAAAGCTTTTCATAGATTAAATAAGAAAATCACAAAGTATCCCTTAGGGTTTCATCGAAGATCCCAACAAAAGAGTTTAGTTACACATCCTAACAAAAATTACAAGAATGAAATCTAAAAGAAACGTGAAAAGAATGACCGACAAAAAGAAGTTCTTGATGTCTGCAGTTGTCTTCCCTCCTCTCCTCCTATAGTCTCCCCTTTTCTTTTTCAGATCCTCTCTTTTTTATATCGTTCAAAACCTAATTTTCTAATCTGGCACATCCCACGACCATGTCGAATTTACACACGGCTGTGTCTTCCTCAAAATTATGTCAATTTTTAGCTTTTAGACATGACACGACCGTGTCTCCTAGGCTCACAGCTGTGTCTCTTTTGTCGAACAAAATAGAAACACTGCCTTCTTAACACATGGCCGTGTCTTTCAGGAACACGGCCATGTCTCACTCTTCCTAAGAAATAAAAATGTTGGCTCCATAACACATAGTTGTGTGTTATGGCCATCTCTCCCACATCTTCATGTTTTTAACCTTTTTCGCCCAAATCTTGTTCCAACCCATTCTAATTTGCTTCTAAGTTCTAAAATCATTCTTGAAAAGTGCTAAAGACAATCCAACAGCATATCTGGCAAAAATCGATCAAAATCAACTCAAATAAAATAGAAAAATATCTATAAAATTGAATTATATCAATTATCTTTCCACTCAAAGGGTTATAGAGCCTATATGCTTTATATTGAGAGCAATAACCAACAAAGATTCATTTCACAGATTTTTCATCAAGTTTGTTGTGATTATGTGAATCTATCAAGGAATAGGCAATACAACCAAATATTTTTAAGTGGCTTACCTAAGGTCTCCTACCACTCAAAGATTCATATGGTGTTTGGTTGAGAACAGCCCTTGTAGGAGATAATTTCAATAGATAGATAGCAACGACAACATTTTCAGCCCTTTTTCTTTTCGTAAGCTTTTTTCCATTTCAACAACTGTTAAGTTTTTATGTTCATCCACTTTGTTTTGTTCTGGTGTATGCGGTGCTGTCAATTCTCTGTGCAAGTCTTGTTCTTCACAAAATTGATTAAATTCATTAGATAGAAACTCCCCTCCTCTATCAGTACGCAATGCCTTTATGCTTCTTCCACTTTGCTTCTCAACGAGTGTCTTGAACTTCTTAAAGATCTCAAATGTTTCAGAGTTGAATTGGAGGAAGTAGACTTAACTCATACGACTGTAATAGTCTGTAAACAACAAAAAATATTGACTTCCACCAAAAAATTGTGCTTTCATAGGGCCACACAAATCAGTATGTACAAGTTCAACACACTCATATGCCCTTCTAGACTTTCCTATAGCAAATGGTTTTTTACATTGTTTCCCATAAATGCACCATTTGCAAAACTTTAAGGACCCAACTTTAGATAGCCCGAACAACATTTCCTTTTAACTCAATAATTGTAGACCTTTTACATTCCAATGTCCATATCGTAAATGCCACAATTTTGACTCTTTATTTTCTTTAACAATAAGAGCATGGTTTTTAACACTAAAAACCTCAAGTTGGAAAAGCTTATTAAGTTCCATTTAAACACCAACATTAATTCGATCAAATGTTTTATCTCTAATCACACAAGACACATCATCAAATATTATAGAATACCCACTAGCCATAAGCTGCCCAATGCTCAATAGATTTTGTGATAAAGTAGGAATAAAATAGACATTGTGATGGAGTTTTGTGTTACCATGACCATTGCTTAATGCCACCGTTCCTTTGCCATCATCACCAAGTCTTACTTTCACCTTACATGACTCATCCAGCTCCTTGAATTGAGATTTGATCCCGATCATATGGTTGAAACAACCACTATCCAAAAATCATATGCCACTTGATGCTTTGGTGCCATCTTGATAGGCCATAAATAGCTCAATCTCCTCCTCATCTTCAACATAATTTGCTTGTTGTTCTCTTTCTAGCAGTCTACCTTTACATCCCCGTATTGCTTGCAATAATAACACTAAATATTACTTTTGTAATTTATTTGTTTTCCAATCATCTCCCTTTGTTCATCTTGTCCAACAATTCTGCCTTTACCTCGATTACCGCTTCCTCGATAACCTCCTCTACCACATCCTCTACTTGTGCCTTCTTTGAATCATCTTGTTATTTGGGAGACTCCCCCATCACTTGAAAAGCCTTCTCTTCAGTCTTTTCATTCACCTAATTCAATCTTGTCCCATGGGATTACAAAGAACCCATCAGCTCGTCAAATGAGTAAGTAGCTAAGTCCTTAGACTTCTCAATGGTTGCAACAATGTGATCAAAACTTAGAGTTAGACACCTTAACACTTTTGTAATAGTGGTTTGATCATAAATCTCTTCCCTATAAGATCTCATTTAATTAACAACCGTTGCAACTCGTAAAAGAAATTCTTGTACCGATTCTCTAATTTTCATTTACAACATATCAAAGTCACGACAGAGAAATTGAAGTTTTACCATAATTATCTTCGATGAGCCTTTGTATGTTGTTTGCAAAGTCGTCCATGCTTCTTTGGTTGTATTTACAGTTGAAATTTTAGAAAAAATAGATTCATGCACTACTTGCTGGATGAAAAATAGTGCTTTGGAATCCCTTTTTTTATTTTCTCTTAACCTGCCTTCTTCATCCAGATTATGATACCCATTCTGAACCAAGTCCCATAAATCTTGAGACTTGAATAATGTCTTCATTTTAATTCTCCAAAATTCGTAGCTTCCACCATGAAAAGATAGGAATTGATGGTTGAGAAATACTCAGGACATTGCCATTTGTCACCATGAGATGCACGCCCAATTACAACCAAACTTTGCTCTGATACCACTATTGTTGGAGAAGAGAGCTTTTTTAAACTCAAACTTACGGCATCAAGGAGAAATATAGCAGACAAGAAATAAATGCAGTAGAAAAATAAAAATATTAATCAAAACATTTTATGGGTATGAATTGCTGCTGGAATTTTAAATGCAATGGGATGATATATTCAGCAACCAGAAATGCCTTTTAAATAGGCTTTACAACTGAACAAAAAATATAAAGAAATGGTAGAGCAATCTGCCACTAACTCAAATTCTATCACTACTAATAAAACATCAAAAATTTTAGGAGATAAATCCAAAACTAAGTCAAATATCCAACTGTCAATGTTGAATTAGTCTACAATAGGCAGTGCGACTTAAGATTTTAAAAATGGACTTTCTATAGCTTACTGTTGCAGCCATAAAGATGAAAAGACCAAAAATCACTGCAAGAGCTGTTGAAGTTACGGAAAGACACATATCAAGAGACAAGTTGCCTGAATACTATGACATGAAAATAGAAAGGTTCATCGGGAAACAAGTACAGTTATTCCAAACATGATCAATTCTTGGATACATTGTGGCTAAGCTTCTACTTACAGACCCAAGTGCGGAAAAAATTCAAATAACTAAAGAGTATTCTTAACTTGTCAATGCCTTCTCTTGCATGATAAGTGCTAACCCCAAGAGAAAACATGGTCAAAAGAACTCCCAACAGACGTATATAATATAAGATTCTGAAGCTGCTTTCAAATAAGGATAGGTAACTTCAATTTATGGCTCAACTTACCTATCTAAAAAACTTAAATGTATAATGGTGATGATAACAATGGTTTATTTTTCATTTTATTTGGAGGTTAAAGCTTTTGAGCAGTGATTCGGGTATCATAGGATTTTAATGTAAAAATGATATGTTGATTTAGGATTAGCATTAGCTCGAAACATCTTCTTGGATTGGAGATTAAATAAGTTGTTCCTATTTACAGACTTTATATCATATACATAGTATTATAGGAGTGAAAGACATTCTTTTAAAGAATTCACTATAAATCAAAAATACCTTACATTATTTTAATTTTATTGTTTGATTATGATATTTTATGTATCTTGTAAATCATTTTGTATTTGTTATGGTATTTTTCTATCTCGTAAATCATCACCTTGCCATCTAAATTAATGCTTGATAAAAAAACTTTTCAATACATTTCCTCGGTTGATTCCAGATTAGTTGAAAAAATTCAACTGGTATGTAAAGCATTGTCTGAGAGAGTGATTAGAAAGTGATGATAAGATATTTCTTGAAAACTCATATTTTATTCATTACATATTTTTGCATTACTATACACTTGTAAGTTTTTAGTTCTTAGCATCAACTCATGAAGGAAACTAAATCTCTGTTACAAACTTCCAAGTTTATGGGATCAATTCATAGAAGAAACTAAAGCTCAGCTCATAAAGGAAACTAAACATATAGCATTTAACAACTTTTGCTTCATCTAGGTCTAGCATTAGCTGCAATCCTTCTCTCAAATTGTACCACAAAAAATATCAAAAATAAAAAAATAAATATATTTCCAACAACAATAGAAATTAATCTCATATATATGTATATATTTTCAATTTGTAAATGAAGAAATTACATAGAAATATTTAGGTTGTGGCTCAAATCACACTAGTAATTGAGAAATTGTGTTGTAAAAATAAATATACAATATAATAGCTTAAAAAGATTATTAATGAAAATGTGAAATGATTACCCATTATAAAAAATACCAACAATAATTATTAATTACCTCATGAAGAATGCTTAATTTTTCTTGCAAGATTGAGAATTCATGTTTGAGTGCTTCTAATTGAAAGATACACCTATAGAAAAGACACAAGTGTCTCAAGATGAATTTTTGAACCAAAGTTAATTTGATCATCAATATTTGAGTAAATGAAATTTCAATATACATATATATATGCATTGGTGTGTATATTTGTATAAGAATATTATAGAGATTGAAAAAAAACACATAAAAATAAATGTTTGCTCACTGTTGCTTAGATTGTTCCTCAATAGGCTTAAGGAATTCACGACAGATCTGTGCCATGCGACAAGCACCAATGCTGGAGTACCATAGTAACCATGATTATATATATACACACACACACAATAATATTTATTATGATCTATGAATTAATATCATTTATATAGTTTATCCGAGGTTGTATAATTAATTATCATGAAGAAACCCTTTTGATTTTGAAAATAAGTTCTCCAATCTCGTGAAAGTCCACCTCCGATTTTTCACTGAAGTTAAATAAAGAGCAAAATTATCTATACTTATATATACACACCCAATTATATATATATATACCCACATAATATATGAATGATTAAACGGATATAAATTAATCAAACGGCGGAGCCGCCATGCCGAATCTGATATATTTTCGGTCAGTTGCTGTTTTAGTTATTTCACATTTTTAAATGCATTGTGGTATTTTATCTATTTATTTTATGGTTTTGAATGCATGAATCACTGTTTACTTCATTATGGCTTGATTTTGTGAATCCGATGATATGCCTGCCTTGTTGGATGCTCGTTACTGGTTTAAATATTTATGATTATGTGAGAAACAGAAAACTAAGGAAAAATAGAAAAGGTATCTGAGTTGATAAATGGATAAGTCGACAGCCTCACTAGATATCCTGAGAGATGGTGGATGGACCGGGTCCACAGAAAACCCTACCAGGAACGTTATCTCTCATACCGAACAGGGTATGGAGACTTTAAATGTTTTGGCGCTCATACCGGACGGAGTATTGAGATTCATGATTTTGGTGCCCATACCGGACGGGGTATGGGGACGGCCCTGGAATTAAGTTATTAAGGTGAATGGTTCACGTGTAGTGGGGACCCCTATGGATCCTCATGGATACTGGTAGGCTGGTAAAAGAGAAAATTTGTTGCCTGATGATTGAAATATTAAAAGTATGACATGTGTTATGTTACAGAGTGCGTGTGATTTCCTGATATTATAATGTTATTGTTTTCATAAGTTGTTTTCATAAATCTCACCGAGGTAAGTGGACAATAATGAGTTTTATTATTGATAAATGAATTTGTTATAAATTATGCTCCATTGGTCGTTTTTGTTTTCTACCAACCTTTAATTCTGTAACAGTGAGATAGTGTGAAATCTTTACTGGGTTAGTGTAGCTCATTCCTTACTTAACCATTTCAGATCAAGAGGACTTGGTTCCCGAGCCCGTTCCGTAGGAAGACGGTGAGTAGATGCCTATAGATTTTATAGCTTTCCTTATAGTATTCATTTCTAGTATTTACTTTAGTTAGCTTATTTTTTCATACGTTTAATACGTTTTGGTTATTGTGTAAGGAATGTTAACCATAATCTATTTTATTTTGCTTATGCACTTAGAGATTTTATATACCTTTCTTTTAAATTTTCGGGGATTTTTACACAAATCTAGGTGAGCAGAGACAGTGTTCTCTATAAGGTTGAAAGTGGTGTTATTTAGAAGTCGGAATGGGATTGACAATGGAACAAACAAACTCTGGGAGCCGATCTAGGTGAGTAGAGACAGTGTTCTCTGTGATGCACGTGTAGGAAAGTATGAGTTTCACAAACTTTAATTAGATGGTTTCTTGATTTTAGATAGATGTAATGGTTAACCCTCACTAGCGAGGGATGTGAACACTGCGCTTGGATGTACTTAATTTTATTTAGAAATAGAAGTTTGTTGTATTTTTTGCTGGCAATATAAGTTCTTACGATACCCTGACTCACTATGGAGGTATGGGTTGTTACAGCTCTTATCCAATCATTTCAAATAGGAGGATTAAAGCACATAGCTCCTCCACATGATCCACTCGATGGAATAAGAGGTTTAGTGCTTAACATCTGATCTATTTTTCTCTTATTTGCTTATTGATCATATATATATTGAAGTTGTTGATTGATTTGCATTCAATTTTTGTTTAAGGATGCAGTAGAGCACTCTCTTGTAGCAGCATACGAAATGAAAAGAGATACTGGTTGCAATCCTAATTATTTATATGATCTGCTTTCCACCTTCATGGATTAATTTGAAATCATCTTATCGGGCATGGCTAAAGCTTTGTATGTGTACGTAATATATATCTCGATGTAGATTTGAGTAGTTATTAACCATATTTGATTAATTAATGGATTTTAGTTATTTGATCTTCTTTTCCTAATTTACAGGGACAAAATATCTTATGCAGATTTTCATAAGATTTATGCATTTTGCATCAAGATTAAATGAGCCTCCTCAAGGTATATAATTAATACTAATCATCACAGCTCAAAACTCTTTAATTTGAAGAATTTATATGTGTTATTATTGATCTTATAATATACATTTAACAATAAAAATTCTCAAGTACAATTTTTGCTAGTAAAAATTCGTACGTTTTAATAGTTAAATAATATGTGATGAGATGTATAGTCTTATTTGAACTCATACTCTTATAGATAAGGATAAAAGTACTTAGATATCCACCTAATGGATAAATAATTATTAATATAATCAACTATATATGTGTATATTTAATTAATTAAATAATTAGTTTAATAGTTAATGCGTTTCTTCTTTTATAAGAGATTATAAGATTGAGTCAGATTGTATTTTTATGTGAGTCATCATTTGAAAGTTATTTGTATTGTATTGTATTGTAATTAGTGTATGTCACTTGACTAATCTCGGGTCAAATTGTATTTTTGTGTGTATTCTTACTTGGAGTCAGATTTGTAACCTTCTCATTTTTGGACTGGTTTTATGCATCTGAAGTCATAGTGGCCTTAGAATACCTACATGTGATGGGGATAGTTTACTGTGATTTGAAACCCAAAAATGTGTTAGTAAGATTCGACGACTACATTTCGTTGACCGACTTCGATCTCTCACTAAAAGATGATAATCCCACATCAATAATCCACATAATTTCAGCTCAAAATGCATCATCAATCACAAAACAAGTTATCTGATCATAAACCCAACTTTTCTAATTCATCATACATTCTAGCCAATTGTATCACACCTGATGTAGCCTCCTGCTTGCGCCCTAGTAAACACAAATAGAAAAAAGTCAACACATCGCGCAGTTGTGGAAATTATCACAGAGCCAATCAATGTTCAATTAATGTATTATGTTGGGACCCACTAGTACTTAGCACCAAAAATTGGGTATGGTGAAGGGCATGGAGATGCAGTTGATTGGTGGGCACTAGGGATATTCATATTCAAAATGTTATATGGGATGACTCTATGTAAGGAAGTTGACCAAGAGTTGCCTCTAGCAAATATCGTGGCTCGAGCACCTAAATTCCCAAAGAAACCATGGTCTCAGAGCCAGCAAAGGATTTGATCACGTGATTATTAATAAACGACCCCACCAGGCGAATGGGGTCCATAATGGGTGCAATGGCAATCAAATGACACCAATTTTTTGATGGGCTTAATTGGGCATTTTTGAGATGTAATAAAATCACCATTTGTTCCTCCTCCTGTATCTTGTTAGGAGTTTGTTGCATTTGCTAGTACTATAGAGAGTTCAATAGAGTATTACTAGGAAGTAAGAAATTTATTCTTTAATTTACATGATATATGTTTTGTTATATATATCAAATTTTAATAACTAAATAGAAGTGAGATTTAAGTAATTTATATATTGGGGCAAGAAATTTTAATGAAATTCATGTTGAAAGGTTTAATATTTATAAAAATATATAATTAAGGATTTACTAGATCATTTTGTCCAGCAAACGATATAACATTTTCAATTATTCTCAATT
The DNA here is from genome assembly GCF_054855325.1 of Carica papaya. Lineage (NCBI taxonomy): Eukaryota > Viridiplantae > Streptophyta > Magnoliopsida > Brassicales > Caricaceae > Carica > Carica papaya. The sequence continues at coordinate 21,181,922 of NC_142317.1, forward strand.
AATGTCTTTACTTAACTGTCTAAAAGTAATATTAATTTCTCTAACATGTGGTATAAGAGGTAGCAACACTCTTTATAAGGTATTACTTGGATAAAACCGAAATGTATTGCATCAACATCCTAATAATACCAAGCTGGGAAACTCATGCGTCCTTGTGTAGTGCTTTAGGACTGCTTACCTAATTTGGGATAAACAATGCTAAGGTTCAATAGTAGTTGAGGATAAGGAAGCTTTTGGCTTCTAGAGCTATTTTGAGATACCTGTGAGCTTACAAGATAGCTTTGCCAAAAGGTTGTGTAGAGTTTTAAAATTGCTCTCACATTCTAGACCTATCTTAAGACAACTATGAGGTTTTAAGCATGTATTAGGTTTTAATAAAGCTCTAAAACTGGGGTATTAGTCTTTTCTTCTTCTTCTTAATGTTATGTTGCACTAAGATACAAATTTGTTGTCCTAAAATTTAATTTAGTATCGATTTTGTTTTATTTAATTATATGGTAAATTTTGTAACAAGTATAAATTTTTTACTTGATGAATATTTCTCTGAGTTTAGGTTATTACTTGAGGATGTATAAGCTTTCATTTTGCATTTTGTTTCCTTTCTTAGTTGGATTCAAAAGTAGAATAAGAATAATACATAACTTAGCTAAAGATGAGTAAGGACTTCTGAAAGATAGATAATTGTTCATGAACCTCCTCAGTTTTTGTTTCACTTACTTGAGCATGATGGTTTTGGTCATTTACTTGAGCATGATGGTTTTTATTGTTAATGAATAATGATTTTATCTTAAGAAAATAATGTTATATTGGATGCTATTGTATTGACTTCCATTGTATAAGTTTAATTAGTATTAAAAGTAACTACTACTCCTTGTTTAGGTTGCTCTCATCTGCTTGTGTTATCTTCATTGGTTCCAATTCACCAACTGTTTTTCACTCCTCAATGCTATAGCATTCACATGCTTTCTTAGGTTGGTCTTTGTGTTGCTTGGCAAAGTTCCTTGAGCATGCTCAGAAATCAAATTTGCCAATTACCCAATTTGGTTCTATAGACTCTTGATGGAGGCTTCATTACTTTGCAACCTAGTGTCCATTGCTGTTATGAATTTGGCGAGCATATCTTCTATGTTTAGCCTTCATTCAATGGGGGGCAGAGCTAGTGGGGAAGCTTGTCACTGATTATTTTGGTTTCCCCATGAAAAATTAAGGTGATTCCTCCATCCAGGATTGTAGGTATTAGAATAAGGATTCCCTTATTGAACTTCATAATTATGAACTTGCACTGTTTATACTGTCACCATATTCATGTTGTCTAACTTCTTAGGTAAGGCCTCAATTTATGCAAATAGAGCTGCATAGTTGTCAACACTATGCAAGCCAACATTCTTTCTTGATGAAGATCTCTCTTTCTCCCATTGGTAACTATTGTTTGCCATCTGCTCAATCAACTTATAGGTAGCCTCAAGTGTCTTGTGGTTAGTGTTCCTCCAGCTATTGCATCAATCATGGTCTTAATGTTGGTGGTGAGACCAAATCTGTACTTGAAGCCACATAAGTAGACCATGGTAAGGAACTCTCCTTAGCAAATCCCTATAGCAATCCCAAGACTCATACAATGATTCTCCATCTATTTGTCCGAAAGTGGTGATTTCATTTCTCAACCTAATTGTCTTTGAAGGTGGAAAGTACTTGGCTAAAAAATACTGAGCCATATCCTCCTAAGTAATGATGGAACCAGCTGAAAAAATTCCAGATCAGTTGAAAAATTCAATTGATATATAAAGCATTGTCTGAGAGAGTGATTATAGAGTGATGATAAGATATTTCTTGCAAACTCATATTTTTATTCATTACATATTTTTGTTTTACTATAGAATTGTAAGTTTTTAGTTCTTAGCACAGCTCATGAAGGAAACTAAATCTTTGTTACAAACTTCTAAGTTTATGGGATTAGTTCATAAAAGAAACTAAAGCTAAGCTCATAAAGGAAACTAAACATATAGAATTTTGATGATGCATTTTGATCAGAAATTATATAGATCATTGATGTGGAATTATTGTCTTTTCATGAGAGATCGAAGAAAGTCAACGAAATTTGGCCGTTGAATCTTCATAACACATTTTCGAGCTTCAAATCATGATAAACTATCCCCATCATGTGTAAGTATTCTACGGCCTTTATAAATTCAAATGCGCATAAACTGTGCAAAAAAAGAAAAAGTCACAAATCTTTTAAAAAATTAAATAAATGAATAAATTTAAATATGTTTGAAATATATAAAAATGAGTTTGATAAGTTATGCGAATAGCTTGTTGAAAATTTTAATACTTTATTCTATTTAATATATTTAAGAATATGTTTAATATACTATTGAAATATAAATATCTCTTGTAATATTACTCGGATTAGTAAAAATATATAATATATTTAATTTATTAATATATAAACAGGTTCATGAACGTGTAAACCAAATTCCTTCATACTTGAATTTGTCTCTTATGCTTTAACATTTTGGGACCATATTAAAATATAAAAAGAAGATTTTATTAATTAATAAAGATGACAATGAAGATGGTATCTATATATACATATATACATTTATGCTGAAATATGATACAATCAAGAAGGTGCGAAGGGGAAAGGTTAGAAACGTCAAAGAAGATAATTATAATTGGGAATTATATACATATATAATGTGTGTGTCTATATATATATATATATAACCTTCTCAATTTATCAATATATATATGTGTTCGTGTGTGTATAGATAATGTATGTACGTATATCACGATACTAATTGGTTTGAATATCATAATAATAAATTAATTATTTGTATAATTATATAATATATTTTTATAGATACAGATAATTAATGTTGTTTTACGTACATACCAGAAAGCAGATTCGTTGAAGCGTCTATCCAGCTGCCTTTGACAAAAGACGTGAGATCGCCCCTGGGATAGAACTTAGTGAGTAAACACGACCATTGATCACAAATGAATTTCATACTTATTGGTGCCACATATGATTGCTCATACACCATCATATATATGAATTATATGTTTATATATATATACATGTGTCAAGGCATCTGATGAAAAGAGTAAGGAAGGGTAAACTTTCATACATAATTGACAACATTATAAATCAAATCAATTAGTGAATATAATAAATGAATTTTATACTTATTTTTTATTGTACATATTATTACTATATTTCTTTACTGAGTTTTTTTAAAAAGGGTGCGTAGGCAGTGGATACAACTAAACATGAATTCTCAGTAATGAAGGAAAAACTAAAAATCCTTCTTGAGGTAATATTCTATTTCGTATATTTTATAAAATTTATTTTCATATATATCTTTTTCTCTTATAAATTTCGTAAAAATTTTAATTGAATTTAAATTTAAAGACTTATATAGTATAAAATATTCTATATTTTTTATAAAAGTTAAACTCATAAATTTTAAATATAATATAAGAGTTTTAACTACTATCATATTGTTATAATTCATTATAATTATTAATATGCAGCTGGCAGAACAGATTTTCAATGGGGTAAAACTCATGCTGTATAAGTATGCAAATTTAAATTCAATTAAAATTTTCATGAAGTCTTAAAGAAAAAAGATATACATGAAAATAAAATTTTACAGAATACATAAAATAAAATATTAACTTAAGAAGGATTTTCATTTTTTCCTTCGTTAATGAGAATTCATCTTTGATTGCATCTAATGCTTCCATGCACTTTTTTATTCAAAAAAAGAAATTTTGAAAGAAAAAAAAAACTCAGTAAAGAGATATACTAGTAATATTTGTAATAAAAAATAAGTATAAAATTTATTACTGTACGAATATATAAAGACTGTTAATTGACTTATGACGTCAATTGTATATAAAAGTTTGCCCTTCCTCACTCTTTTTGTCAAATGCCTTGACGAATTTCTCACATTTCAATGCCGTTTGACAAGCGCAAAGGCTGCAATTAATATCAGCTAATTATTTTTTAAAAAATAAAAATTGGGTACATCTATTAATTAAGTGATATGCATCAACCATGACACAATACAAATAATCTCCAAGTAAGAATACACATAAAAATACAATTTGACTCGAGATTACTCAATTGATATACACCAATTATAATACAATACAAATAACTTTCATATCACGACACACATAAAAATAAAATTTGACTCAAACTTATAATCTCTTGTAAAAGAAGAAACACATCAACTATTAAACTAATTATTTAATTAATTAAGTATACACATATATAGTTAATTAAATTAATAATTATTTATCTTTTGGGTAGGTGTCTGAGTACTTTTATCCTTATCTATAAAGTATGAGTTCAAATCTGTAACGGTCCCGGAAATTTAAATGAAATATATGTATTAAAAATCTCAAATGCGGAAGCGTAATAAAATTTTTGATTAACATCCCTTACACAATAACTAAAACGTACTCAAAACATGAAAGAACAAACTAACTAAAAGAGATACTCGAAATAAGAACTATAAATATAACTACGGAGTCTTTAGGCGTCCCCTTCGCCGTCTTCCTGTAGAACGGGCTCGGGAACAACATCTTCCTGATTTGAAATGGTTAAATAAGGAATGAACTACAGCAGCCCAGTAAAGACATCACACTATCTCACCACCACGGAAGTAAAGGTGGGTAGAAAACAAAAATGACCAATGGAGCATAATTTATAACGAACTCGTTTATTAATATAAAAACCTTTACTGTCCACTTACCTCGGTGAGATCCATGAAAACAACATATGAAAACAATAACCTTATAATATCATGAAATCATACATACTTTATAACATAACACATATCATACCTTTACATTTCAATCATCAGAAATAGATTTCCTCTTTTACCAGCCTACTAGTATCCCTGGGGATCCATAGGGGGTCCCTGCTACACGTGAATCATTAACATTTACAACCTGATCCCAGGGCCGTCCCCATACCCCGTCCGGTATGGGCGCTAAAAACCATGAATCTCAATACCCCGTCTGGTATGAGGATGAAACAGGCCGTCCCCATACCCCATCCGGTATGGGCGCCAAAACACATAAGGTCTCCATACCCCGTCCGGTATGAGAGAGCACGTTCCCAGTAGGGTTCCCTACGGACCTGGTCCGTCCACCATCTCCCAGGATATCTAGTTAGGCTGTCCACATTATCCACTCATCAATTCACATAACCTTTTTGTCTTTTTCCTTGATCTCAATCATCAAATCATACACAACATGTAAACCAGTAATTGACACCAAACAAGACAACACAGTATCGAGTTCACCATAATACAAACCATAATAAAAGAAACCATGATTCATGCATACGAGACCACAACATAATTACATCAAACATCATGCTGCATTTAATACTGAAAATTAGATCAAACAATAACAGACCAACACTGTATCAGACTCAGGCTCCATTGGCAACCTTAATCAATTATACATCTATAAAATCACACAATACAGTTTAATTATTTATTTAGCTTTAATACCGCGATAGGAAATAGGATGAGGGGTCCTTACCTGTTTTGGGATCTGAATTCGACTCTACAGTGTGCCTACAGGCTGTCCCTAATTTCCCTAAATTTTTTTCGAAAAACTGAAACGCACTACTGGTACCTGCACGTGTCCCAAAAAATCCCAAATCAGACCTAGGGACCCTTTAAGCCAATATCAGAACTCCAGCACGGCGACTCCACCGTGCTCCGGCAACGGCGTCGCCGCTTGCGGTGGCGATTCACCTCGGGTTGACCGTTTTCGAGTATTTTCGGTCGAATTCGGCCACAATTACATCGGTCCCTGCTATAAAATAACCCTAGGGCCCTCAGTGGGCCAAAAAATTACGAAAAACTGAAACTTACCGGTGGTGGTGCTCTCGGGTGCGGCGGCTCCTCCAACGTGAGTCGCGTTTTGATGTTTGGCTCTGATCAACCTGTAGAGAAAAGAACGGTGATCACAGTGGTATAAAATTTGCATCGAACGGAGACCGGGAGGGCTTCATCGGAGGCAAAAATAGAGGGGGGTGCGGTGGCGCTGCTGGACTTCGGCTGGGTTTTCCGGTCGTTTAGCCGGTGGTTTGGCTCTAGTTTCGCCATAGGCAGACTCAGCATCGAAAAATGAGCCAGGGGGAGAAAATTTACCTTGATCAGCGGTCGGAAACTTCCCCAGTGCGGCGGCGGGTGGCAGCGGCCAGCTCATCCGACGTGTGGTTCTTCTTCTCCGGCGAGGCATTGGCGGCTAGGGTTTTGTGGTCAGGTGTGGGTGGGGTTATTTATACCCTTTGCCTTTTAATCTCAACCGTCCATCAAAATTAAATCTGGACCGTCCGATCGCGATTTAATTGGGATTAAATCTAGGTTGTCCATCGCGATGCAATCTGGGCCATCCGTGCCTGATTGAATCTGGATCGTCCGTACATGTGAATCTGGGCCGTCCATGCGCACGTTTGATCTGGGCCGTCTGTGCGCTCAAGAACGGATCTGGGCCGTCCGATCGCACGCACGCGGATCGCCCACGTGGCTCGTCCCCTGGTAAGCGTTTCCTTACCACGCGGCGTGTCCTGGTTGGCCAGGGCTGCTGATCGGACCGCTGACGTGGGTGCTGACGTGGGTGCTGTTGTGGCACAACTTTTCTAAATTGCGTTTTGACCTCCGGTTTCCGATTTTTTTTTCAAAAACACCCCCAGAATCCAAATTTTCACCCCTTTTTTCCAAAATCAATTTTAATTAAATTCAAATAATATTTTTACCTAATTTTATCATTATTATTATTTTTATTTTCATTAAATTAAATTAAATTAAATCAAATTAAATTAATTAAAAATCTAAAAAATTCAAATAAATAAAAATAAAAATAGTAAGATAAAAATTAAATTACTTGGGTGTTACAACTCTCCCCCCCTTAAAGAAATTTGGTCCCCCAAATTTGCTTCTTACTCTTGGTTGAACAAATGGGGATACTGAGCTCTAAATTCTGATTCTAGCTCCCAAGTAGCCTTCCTGGGCGTGTGGTTCTGCCACACGACCTTTACAAATGATATTTCTTGGTTGTGGAGTATTCTGCTCTTTCGGTCCGTGATACCGACTGGTACTTCTTCATAAGACAAGTCCTCTTGGAGTGGAAGCAGTTCATGAGCCAAGACATGAGAAGGGTCCGGGTTGTACTTACGTAGCATGGATACGTGGAACACATTGTAGACTCTGGAGAGCTCTGGAGGCAGTGCTAGTCTATAGGCAGCAGTACCAATCCTGTCTAAGATTTCAAAGGGTCCAATATATTGGGGGTTTAATTTTTCCCTCCTGCAGAACCTACTAATTCCCTTGAGATGAGTGACCTTAAGAAACACCCGGTCGCCTTTCTCAAACGCTAGGTCTCTCCTCCGGGTATCTGCATAACTCTTCTGCCTACTATGAGCTGTCTGAATGTTCTTTCTGATTTTAACTATTTTGGATGTGGTCTCCTCTACCAACTCCAGGTCGAACAATCTTCTATCGCCCACTTCCTCCCAACAAATCGGTGATCTACACGGGCGCCCATATAACGCCTCATATGGAGCCATGCCGATGCTAGCTTGGTAGCTGTTGTTGTAGGCAAACTCTATCAGGGGTAGATGGTCGTCCCAATGGCCCCTAGAGTCCAGGACATAAGCTCGGAGCATATCCTCAAGCGTACGAATTGTTCTCTCTGATTGTCCATCAGTCTGGGGATGGAAGGCAGTACTAAGAGACAGCTTTGTTCCCATAGCTTGCTGGAAGCTACTCCAAAACTGATAAGTGAACTTGGGATCCCTATCGGATACTACTGTCACTGGAACCCCATGCAATCTGACTATCTCCCGAATATACATCCTTGCCAACTTGTCCAATGAATCGGTCATCCTGATGGCTAGGAAGTGGGAAGACTTGGTAAGTCAGTCAACGATTATCCATATGGCATCATGTCCTGAACGTGCCTTGGGTAGCCCCGATACGAAGTCCATGGTGATATGTTCCCACTTCCACTCCGGGATCGGTAAAGGCTGAAGTAACCCATCTGGGCGCTGATGCTCTGCCTTGACCTGTTGACATACCAAGCATTTAGATACAAAGTCGGCTATGTCTCTCTTAATCCCATGCCACCAAAACCGGAGTCGCATGCTTTGGTACATTTTGGTGTTTCCTGGATGCATGACAAACTTTGAGCTATGGGACTCCATCATGATGTCTCCTTTTAACTCACTGTCATCTAGGACACACACCCTGTCTTTAAAACGAAGTAATCCATCGGCAGAGATTCAGAATTCTGAGCTCCCTCCTTGTTCTGCATCCTTCTTGCGGGCTACTAGGGCGGGGTCAACTGTCTGGGCTTCCCTTATTCTCTGGATTAACTTGGGCTGGACTGTCAGGTGGCCCAAACACGTGACTCTCTTTAGATCATGAAGTCGAACCTGTTGCGTGGCCCTAATTAGTCTACATTCTGAAACCATCAAATGGGCTAAGATACCTGCACTTTTCCTGCTGAGGGCATCTGCTACCACGTTGCCCTTACCCGGATGGTATAAGATATCACAATTATAGTCCTTAAGGAGTTCCATCCACCTTCTCTGACGCACGTTGAGATCGTTCTGAGTGAATATGTGTTTTAAACTCTTATGATCGGTATAGATCTGAAAGGTCTCTCCGTACAAATAATGGTGCCAGGTTTTCAAGGCGTGAATGATTGCGGCAAGCTCCAAGTCATGGGTGTGATAGTTCTTCTCATGATTCTTTAACTGTCTGGACCCGTATACTATAACCTTTCCATGCTGCAATAGGACACAACCCAGGCCCAGATAGGAGGCATCACTATAAATTGTATATCCCCCCGATCCACTCGGTAAAGCTAGCACGAGTGTAGTAGTCAGCCGCTTCTTTAATTCTAAAAAACTTCTTTCGCAGTCTTCCTTCCACTTAAACTTGGCATTCTTCTTTGTGAGTCGGGTTAGAGGAGCTGCTAGACTGGAGAATCCTTCAACGAACCTGTGGTAATAACCTGCCATTCCCAGGAAGCTACGGATTTTCTTAACTGATGTCAGCTTCTCCCAGCCAAGTACCGCTTCAACCTTTTCAGGATTCACTAATACCCCTTCCTTCGGTATGATGTGTCCTAGGAAGGCAGTCTGCTCAAGCAAGAATCCACACTTACTCAACTTCGCATATAATCTCTTGTTTCTAAGGACCTACAAAACTTGGGCAAGATGGTGAGCATGTTCTTCTCTGCTTTTTGAGTAGACTAAGATATCATCGATGAACACGATGACAAATTGATCCAAGAACTCTCTGAAGACCCTGTTCATCAGATCCATAAAGATTGCTAGGGCATTGGTTAGCCAAAATGGCATGACTCGGAACTCGTAGTGTCCGTACCTGGTTCGGAAGGCTGTCTTGGGGATGTCTTCTATTTTTATCTTCACCTGATGGCAACCTGATCGTAGGTCTATTTTAAAGAAGACCTGTGCACCCTGCAGCTAATCAAAGAGGTCATCAATCCGGGGAAGGGGATACTTATTTTTTACCGTAACCTTGTTCAATCCTCTGTAATCAATGCACAGTCTCAACGTTCCATCTCCCTTCCTTACAAAAGTGACTCCAGCACCCCAAGGGGACACACTGTGTCTAATAAAACCACTGTCTTGCAATTCAGTGATCTGTTTCCTAAGCTCTTTCATCTCAATGCGGCTCATGCGATAAGGAGCAACCGAAATGGGCTGGGTACCTGGCTGTAGGTCTATAGTGAACTCGACTTCTCTGTCCACTAGCAGATCGGGCAGTTCGTCCAGAAACACATCTGGGAAGTCTCGGACTACTGGAATCTCTTGAATACAAATTTTCTTCTTGGACTTGCCTAGTCAGAGAAAACAGCAAGATTAAGGCACTAGAAGTTAAGAAAACTTGCCATCAAGGAATAAGTACTGAATAATTTTATTAATTTGTAAATGGCTCCTCGTTAGGAGGATTAAATACAACTTTCTTGTTAAAGCAATCTATGGTAGTGTGATACGCTGCTAGCCAATCCATTCCTAAGATTACATCAAAATCCCCCGTGTCTAACCCTATCAGGTCTATACTCAGTTTCCTATTTGCTATCTCCAAGGCACAAGCCCTATAGATAACTTCCCCCAGTAGTGTTTCACCCCCGGCAGTAGACACAAACAATAATGAATCAAGTTTATCAGGTGATACATTAATTTTGGAAGCAAAAGCATGTGAAACAAAAGAGTGCGATGCACCAGTGTCAAATAAAACATGAGCAACATGGTCACAGATAGTATACATACCCTGTACTACATCCAGGTCGGCGTCGGCATCCTGCTGGGTAAGGTTGTAAGCTCTACCCTGGATAGGAGGCCTCCCTTGATTCTGGTTCCTCGGGCATTCTCTTGCATAATGCTGGGCACTGCTACAAATGCGACAAGTGTTGTTGAGGCGGTAGCAGGGTCGATCCCTGTGATCTCTGCCGCAGTGTTGACAAATCTTCCCACGTGCTGCCCCTGGAGCCTGAGGAGGGGCCTAGATGGCTGGTCTGGGCCTCTTATTTGGTTGGGCAGGCGCAGTAGGTGCTGGCCTGCGGAACGGAGCTGAGGGTCGGGAACTCCCTCCTGGCTAAGGATGGGTGCTGAAGCTTCTTTCCACAATCTGTGCCTTTGCTAGGACTGCTGAATATGTCTTGAGCTCCAGTACTAACAAGTGTTGCCTAATCTCTGGGCAAAGACTCGACTGGAATCTCCTGGCCTTTCGGCCCTCATCCATCAATGTCTCTGGGGAGTATCAGCCCAACTCTAGGAACTTACGAGCATATTCTGCTACTGTCATGTTTCCCTGAACCAGTTGAACAAACTCCGTTTCCTTTAGGTGTCGGATGTGCTCAGGGAGATACTCTGCATGGAAGGCCGCTAGGAACTGCTCCTAAGTGACTGGTGTAGGCAGGGTGGTCTGCTTGAGCTCCCACCAACGTCCTGCTTCCCCTACCAGCATGTAGGAAGCAAGGGCAGCTCTTTGCTCAAGAACTACTCCCAAGATCCTAAAAGCTCTCTCAGTCTCCGCCAGCCAGTATTGAGCCTCTTCAAAAGAGGATCCCCCTACAAAGGTGGAGGGGTTCAGTCTCCTGTACCTCTCTATGTAGCCCGGGTCGATCAAGGAAGGAGCAGGGTCCCGTGGAGGAGGGACTGAACCCGGCTGGGGATAGATTGGGGGGTCTTGTGGTGGCATCTGCTGATATGCTGGGGGCAATGGGTCGTGCTCTGGCGGTGCCGGGTAGTACCGTGGCTGGGGCACCGGGTTGTACTGCAGCAGTGGTGCCAGGTGGTACTGTGGAGGAGCAGGCTCATGCCTGGGTGGCTCGGGATCAACCTGCTGTAACGGAGGCTCAACCTGCGGTAGTGGAGGAGGGTTGGGTAACTCCCTTCTCTCCCCTCGCCCTTGCTGGGCAGCTATGAATCCTTCCATCATCTCAAATAACCTGTCTACATCCTCCCGAAGTGAGTTATCCCGGGCCGCTCGGTTTAGTGGGGGTTTTCCTCTCCTCATCTCTCTGTACCTGCATTTCATAAGGAATGGTTGAGTAACGGTTTATCGGTGAATATTTCTCTAAGCATTATTGTGTAAGGGATGGGTCCGAGAAACGCGGCTCTGATACCAATTGTAACAGCCCCGGAAATTTAAATGAAATATATGTATTAAAAATCTCAAATGCGGAAGCATAATAAAAATTTTGATTAACATCCCTTACACAATAACCAAAACGTACTCAAAACATGAAAGAACAAACTAACTAAACAAGATACTCGAAATAAGAACTATAAATATAACTATGGAGTCTTTAGGCATCTCCTTCGCCGTCTTCCCACGGAACGGGCTTGGGAACAACATCTTCCTGATCTGAAATTGTTAAATAAGGAATGAGGTACACCAGCCCAGTAAAGACATCACACTATCTCACCGCCACGGAAGTAAAGGTGGATAGAAAACAAAAATGACCAATAGAGCATAATTTATAACGAACTCGTTTATTAATATAAAAACCTTTACTATCCACTTACCTCGGTGAGATCTATGAAAACAACATATAAAAACAATAACCTTATAATATCATGAAATCATACACATTTTATAACATAACACATATCATACCTTTACATTTCAATCATCATAAATAGATTTCCTCTTTTACCAGCCTATTAGTATCCCTGGGGATCTATAGGGGGTCCCTGCTACACGTGAATCATTAACATTTACAACCTGATCCTAGGGCCGTCCCCATACCCCGTCCGGTATGGGCGCCAAAAACCATGAACCTCAATACCCCATCCGGTATGAGGGTGAAACGGGTCGTCCCCATACCCCGTCCGATATGGGTGCCAAAACACATAAGGTCTCCATACCCCGTCCGGTATGAGAGACCACATTCCCGGTAGAGTTCCCTATGGACCCGGTCCGTCGACCACCTCCAAGGATATCTAGTCAGGCTGTCCACATTATCCACTCATCAATTCACATAACTTTTTTGCCTTTTTTCTTGATCTCAATCATCCAATCATACACAACATGTAAACCAGTAATTGACACCAAACAAGACAACACAGTATCGGGTTCACCATAATACAAACCATAATAAAAGAAACCATGATTCATGCATACGAGATCACAACAGAATTACATCAAACATCATGTTGCATTTAATACTAAAAATTAGATCAAACAATAACAGACCAACATTGTATCAGACTCGGACTCCATTGGCAACCTTAATCAATTATACATCTATAAAGTCACACAGTACAGTTTAATTATTTATTTAGCTTTAATACCGCGATAGGAAATAGGGTGAGGGGTCCTTACCTGTTTTGGGATCTGAATTTGACTCTACAGTGTGCCTACAGGCTGTCCCTAATTTCTCTGAATTTTTTTCGGAAAACTTAAACGCACTACTGATACCTGCACGTGTCCCAAAAAATCCCAAATAAGACCTAGGGCTCCTTTCGGCCAATATCGAAATTCTGGCACGGCGACTCCGCCGTGCTCCAGCGACGGCGTCGCCGCTTGCAGCGGCGATTCACCTCTAGTTGGCCGTTTTTGACCATTTTTCGGTCGAATTCGGCCACACTTGCATCAGTCCCTGCGATAAAATAACCCTAGGCCCCTCGGTGGGCCAAAAAATCACGAAAAACCAAAACTTACCAGTGGCGGTGCTCTCGGGTGCGGCGGCTCCTCCGACGTGAGTCACGTTTTGATGTTTGGCTCTGATCAACCTGTAAAGAAACGAATGGTGATCATAGTGGTATAAAATTTGCGTCGAACGGAGGCCGGGAAGGGCCTCATCGGAGGCAAAAACAGAGGGGGGGCGCGGCGGCGTCGCTGGACTTCAGCTGGGTTTTCTGGCCGTTTGGTCGGTGGTTCAGCTCCGATTTGGCCATAGGCGGACTCAACATCGAGAAACGAGCTAGGGGGAGAAAATTTACCTCGATCAGCGGTCGAAAACTTCCCTGGTGTTGCGGCGGGCGGTGGCGGCCGGCTCATCCGGCGTCTGGTTCTTCTTCTCCGGCGAGGCACTGGCGGCTAGGGTTTTGTGGTCAGGTGTGGGTGGGGTTATTTATACCCTTTGCCTTTTAATCTCAACCGTCCATCAAGATTATATCTGGACCGTCCGATCACGATTTAATTGGAATTAAATATGGGCCTTCCATCGCGATGCAATCTGGGCCGTTCGTGCCTGATTGAATCTGAGCCGTTCGTACGTGTGAATCTGGGCCGTCCGTGCGCACGGGAACGGATCTGGGCCGTCCGATCGCACGCATGTGGATCGCCCATGTGGCCCGTCCCCTGGTCAGCATTTCCTTGCCACACGTCGTGTCCTGGTTGGCCGGGGCTGCTGACCGGGCCGCTGACGTGGCTTCTGAAGTGCGTACTAACGTAGCACAACTTTTCTAAATTGCGTTTTGACCCCGGTTTCCGATTTTCTTTTCGAAAATACCCCCTGAATCCAAATTTTCACCCCTTTTTCCCAAAATTAATTTCAATTAAATCCAAATAATATTTTTACCTAATTTTATCATTATTATTATTTTTATTTTCATTAAATTAAAATAAATTAAATCAAATTAAATTAATTAAAAATCTAAAAAATTTAAATAAATAAAAATAAAAATAGTAAGATAAAAAATAAATTACTTGGGTGTTACAAAATCAGACTATAAACCTCATGACATATCATTTAACTATTAAAATGTGCAAATTTTTACTAGCAAAAATTATACTTAAGAATTTTTATTATTAAATATATATTATAAGATCAATAATAACAGAGATAAATACTCTAAATTAAAGAGTTTTGAGTTGTGATGATTAGTATTACTTATATACCTTGAGGAGGCTCCTTCAATCTTAATGCAAAGTAACCTTAGAAAAATCCGCATAAGATACTTTGTCCCTGCAAATTAAAAGAAGAAGACCAAATAACTGAAACCCACCAATTAATCAAATATAGTTAATAACTACTCAAATCTATATCGAGATATATATTATGTACACATACGAAGCTTTAGCCATGTTCGATAAAGTGATTTCAGATTTAGCCATGAAGGTGGAAAGCATATCACAGAAATAATTAGGACCGCAACTAGAATCTCCTTTCATTTCATATGCTACAACAAGAAAGTGATCTACCATATCCTTAAAAAAAAATCGAATGCAAATCAATCAATGACATCAATATATATACATGATCGCTAAACAAATAAGAGAAAAATAGTTCAGATGTTAAGCACTAAACCTCTTGTTCCATCGAGTGGATCATATGGAGGAGCAATGTGCTTTGATCCTCCTATTCAAAATGATTGGATAAGAGTTGTAACAACCCATACCTGCATAGGAAGTCGTGGTACCGTAAGAACTTATATTCCCAGTGTGAAAAATACATAACCTTCTATCTCCAAATAAAAATAAGTATATCCAAGAGTAGTGTTCACATCCCTTGCCATGAGGGTTAACCATTACATCTATCTAAAATCAAGAAAACATCTAATCAAAGTTTGTGTAATTCATTCTTTCCTACACGTGCATCACAGAGAACACTATCTCTGCTCACCAAGATTGGCTCCCATAGTTTTTTTGTTCCATTGTTATTCCCATTCCTATTTCTAAACAACATCACTTTCACCCTCACAACGAACACTGTCTCTGCTCACCTAGATTTGCCTCCTAGAATTTTATGTTTATTTTGTTTTTAATCCCTTTCAAGTTTATTTCCCTACCTCTACTCACCAATAGCACCATTTCCCAAATAGACATTAAGAGAATTAAATGCAAAAAATAACAGAATAATAATTCCCAAATAGACATCAAATGTAGACCACTATTTCCCTCTCCCATTCTCATCCTTTTAATTTTCCTCCTATGTTTCTACCATATCTCCTCTGTCCTCTCCTCATAGCTGTCCACACGATAATTCCATCATTTCATTCGATCTTCTGCTTATCCTCAAATCTCACTCTCCATTTTTTTTGTTTTTACTCCTAGTTCTAATCCGACTTCAAGAAAATGTCCCTATCACCAAATCAACTTATGTCTTCCGAAAAATATCTCAAAGAATTTAGAAGATAAATTCTACTCAAGTGGTGAGAGTAAAATTTCACTTACCTTTATTCTTAGTGATGGTGTTAATCTGATTGATGGATTCCTCCCTTGTTCTGCTCCTGATTCCACTGCTAGCTGATTAATCTGATTGAACAAATCACACAAAAAGTAACTCTTGGTTTACCTTAGCTACGAATTTTCTTCCTCCTCCTCTTCGCCCTGTAGCTCGATGCCCTCTTTTAAAGTGGAGGAACCATCAAAACCATTGAGGATGGTAACAAAATTACTAAATTAAATAGAGATTACAAAATATTTTTTGATAATTGAGGCATAATCAATATTTTTACTTTTAATAATTAAGGTATAAACTAATAACATCTTCTTAAATATAATTATATATTTATTTTTTGAAAAAAAGATTTTCATCTCTTTAATTGGTTAAGTAGTAATCAAAATTTTAAAATTTGAAGACTAATGAAGAAAAGAAATCTCTAAACTTTGACTTCTAATAGGCATTCAATTCTCTAAATTTAGATACTCTTTAAGTCTAATCTTATAATAGTTTTTTTTATAGATAAACATAAAGAAAATAATGTTAAAACTCTAAAATATTTGATTACATAAGTCCAAAATAATGAAAAATAATATTTCTATTTCTTTAATTTTTAAATTTTAAAGACTAATATAGAAAGAAATATCTAAATTTTGACTCCTAGTAAGCATTCAATTCTCTATATTTAGATATTTTTTAAGTATAATCTTGTAATAATTCTTTTAAAGATTACATACTTTAGAATGAAAATAATGTTAAAACTCTTAAATGTTTGATTACATAAGTTTAAAATTAGTTTTATAATTTGACTTCCAACATAGTTGTTGGAACAAGCCCCTATTACACCATGTGCAGAATTATTTTGTACAACAACATTTTTGCTACAAAAGTTGTAAGATCTAAAAAATCAAAAACTGAATACCAAATGTCCATTACCATTTCAAATGAACCATAAAGGCAATTTTTCCCTTGCTTGAAATAAACAATTGACAGCCACATATGGCTATTCAAACAACTGTTAGAACAAAAAAATGAATATGCCTTGATGATTCCTCATTCCACATACTAATTCTATATTCTAAATTAAAAAAATACTATTTCAATACCAGGAGAACTAATCACCTCGATTTCGAGAGGATGACCATGAATTCCAATCGTGCAAGAACCATCAGTCACCAATAATGTAGCAAACATATTAAAACCATAAGCAAGACAAAGCTTCAATATCATTTTAGTTCTAGTTTGCACGTCAACTCTCTCCTGAACAGATAGATCAGCAGAGCACTTTCCATATGCACGCAATCCACCATAAACCTACAAAAGAAGTAGAGGTAAAAAGAATTATGAAAAAGGAAAAAAAAGTAAAAACTCGTCATGATAAACAAACACAATGCATATGTCATCTTCTGAACAACTTCTGGCATGGTATAAAGTTTGCTGCATACCAGAATAGACTGGTGCAACAACACTAATTGCTACCTCTCCAAAGTAAGGATCCAATGCTTCTTCTATAGCAGAATCATCACAATCCAAGGGAACAGTTTGCACCATGAAACTAGTCGGCATCAACCTCTGATAAGGTCTCTAACAGTCCATCATTTTTCGTAGCTCTGTAAAGAAAATCAAAAACAAAATACATATCAATTATGTCTGAGGTGAGCAAGAGACTAGGATATAATTTATCGGATGGTCATGGCCCCACCAGGGATCGCTCATGCACAGATTTACCTAGTACTCAAAGAATTTTCTAAATTACATCACTGCATGGGTTTTTTAGGTGCCAATAGTCACATTCTCGCAACTATGAAACAAGTAGTCAATTTTATTCACAATATGGTTACATATCAAGAAGATTCATTAACATAATCATAATCTTGTAAAAATATTATAGAAAAGACACATGCTGTCCTGTGTACATTAAACCACACATAAAAACCAATTACTAAGAATTTATGGAATTATCTTGATAACCAGATTTGAAAGTAAACTCATTGATAGAGGTTTAACTATATGGACTACTATTGAACAAATTAGATGGATGCTTATTTGAAAAAGTACATTTCTCTTATATGATATTTTTTTCATGATCAAAAAGTGCCTAATCAGTAGAGAGATTTCTTGGAAAAGCCCAGCTGAGATATGAACAATAAAAAGAAAGATGCATATCACGTGTATCTGTTGCACTTCTTAATTTATAGAAACAAGCAAAAAAGTGCTTTAGTCCAAACTACTATATACAAATGATTAATTGCCAGAATAAAAAGCAAATGCGATCCTACTAATAAAATTTCACATTATCTGCAACTAAAGGGTATGAAAGATAAAATTCTAAATAAAGTCATACTCTCCCTTCAAAAGAAAGGCAATGCCATAAGGTATAAAGTCATGGATAAAGACCTGATCATAATTTAACATATTGGAACTGGTGGGATCATTGGCAATAAAAGTTCCAACAGGACTCCCACAGTAATAAGCCACAGAGTCACGTAATAGGTCCCATGCTTCATCCTCAATAGAATCTACAATGGCCTTCTGAAAGTTAGTCATAACTGGTCCAGCTGTACAATTAGATGTTAAACTCTCCTTTTACTATTTCAATTATTTAACATCCCCAAATTCCAGAACACTCAGTTTGTATCCCCTATTATTTAATTTACTTCATTAGCACTATCCACAAACCATGCTCCATTTATTTCGGTAGTTGTTCCCCCAAACTTTTCATCATGTTGTAATTTGCAGCTTAGAAGCTGGAACCTCTTTGTTGTTCTATTCCTAAGCAATCCACTTCTTAACCCCTTAACTAGTTGGGATCCCATGAAACCTAGTGGCATAGTAGGACACATGAAAAATTGTTTAAACCTCTGTGCCCTTTTTTTCAAAAAATTTATAACTCATTTAGGATGAAATCTTGAATCCAATTTTCTAAAACATGGATCAGAATTAAAAGGACTAGGAATAGTTCTAGATAAAACGGGTAAAACTGCCCCAGAAGCTCCCATAGACATAATGCTAATCAAATAATTATAACCTCTCAAACCTCAAACCCTTATTTGATCAAACTGCACCCAAGAGATTCCTCACCCGATCGAAAAAACACCTTCCTCCACTTTGATTTCAAGAATGATTAACTTTAAATCAAAAAACAAGCAAAATGAACAAATCAAGGCATTAGATTCACTGCAAGTATTTTAATGAAAACTTTCAACTAAATTAGACATTCAGCCCAAAAGCCAAAAATTCAACAATAAAAAGGAAAATAAACTTTGACACTCAAGGAAGACTAATGAAATTGTAACACCCCGTCCATTATTGTGCTTAATTAATTTGAAAAACTCTATTTATCATAGCCTTTAGGACACATTGAACTCATATAATTTACTCCGTAAATTACTATTGTAATTCGTGAATTTTGTAGATTTTAATTTGATTTTATTTAATTTTATCTTAATTAATTCTATTTTTATTTAATTACATTTAATTTTATTTTATTTTATTTAGTACAAAAAAAAGAAAAAAATGAAATTTTGGAAAAGCGACAAAACGGGAAAAATCCCATGGAAAAATCCTGGGGGGAAGGGAGCTACTGCATGGGCGCCTGCAAACTGTGCGCGCGCACGGGCACAGTGGGGGTAGGACGTGTGCATAGCGCATGTGTCCCATCCACATGCGCGGCGCGGGGTCAAACCCAGCACGCATCTTATCGCGCGTCAGCGAGCCCTCCGTGCGTCACCTCGCATGCTGTCCGCGCAACAGGCTTGCGCAAATAGGCAACTGTGCGCCTGGGGTCTACAGGCAGTAAGTCTGCACACGAGGAGGCTAGCTTCTGCGTAAGCGACAAGAGGGTCGTGCGCCAGTAGGTTAGCTTACAGCGCCTAGGCGGGCCATTGCCACCTCAGGCAGTGTGCCACCGGCAAAGGAGACTCTCCTCCCTCGTTTTTCATGCCGAGCATCTTTTTTCTCTCTCTCTTCATCGAATTTCACCACTTGGCATGAATCTGATGGTTCCTAATTTCTATAAATAGGGCCTTCCCTTCTCATTCTTCCACAAACTTCCATTCTTCTATTTTCCAAGAATTAGAGAGAGAATAATCTAGAGAGAGAATGAGAGAAATAAAGAAGAACGGTGCAGAAGAAATTATCAAGGTTTCAGTAAGAAATTTAGTATTTCTTTAAACGTTTTAAGAGATAATTTTAGATAAAAAAATTATTAAATATAATAATTTTGATTTTGCCTGTTTTGCATGTTTTTATGTTCATAGGTCTAATAAGTTGAACTATTCTTAATTTCAAGCATGTTATTTGATTTATAAACACTTGATGATTTGCATATAATAATATGAAGTCAGTGTTGTTACCTAGAAAATAAAAAAAAAAGAAAAAAAAAAGAAAAAAAGTGTAGAATGAAGAATGAATTATTTGAAGTATGTATCTGTATTGACATGTATAATGCATCAAGTGTCTCATTAGGTTTTTTATCTCTCAGGGGTATCTGTTTCCCTAACCCCATTTAGGGTATCTGTTTTTCCCTCCCTCATCTGGTCTGGAAAGACATAAGAGGACTGCTCCCTGTGGATGATGGCGTACCCTTCGACGAGAATGGTGACACAAATCTCTGTTAGGGGTCACTTTTGGCTAAGTACTGTCATGACTATAGAATATTTGATAGGATCACTATGGTCGGTACGGCTGTAGTCATAGATCGTACCATGGTTTGACAAGCTGGAAATGTGCCTGAGCAAATTGTTATTATCGATATATGATCTGGTCATTCCACATGGGTAGTTGAAAATCTGTATCTGCCTTCAGAAATAAAAATTGTAACAAATTTGAAAAGCATGACACAAAAATCTAAGCATTTAATGATTTATTTGATTTTCTCTATTATTTAGTATGATGTGTGTTTGTTTTGCTTCTATCAACGTGCAGTTTTCTCTAATAAATAAATTATTTTCATAATGTAAGATAGGTCTACAAAGTAGCCAAATGGTAAGTATTTATGTTAGAATAATTTACTTTTAAAACCTTGCGATATTATTTAAATACTTCTTTCCTTACTAAGTATATGAAACTCACTCTTTCTATGCCCCTCCCCCTCCCCCTGATGAGGAAGAAATTGAGGAACTGCCTGTTGACCTACCTATTGAGGTTTATGAGGATCCTGTGGATCCATAAAACTTGAGTGCTTGATCATTCTCGCACTCTGATGAGTCCAATAACATAGTGAAAGAAGTGGCCCTCTTTTGTATTTTGACTTTATATTTTGTAGCCATTTCTAGCCTCAGTTATATATATGTAAATGGAACTCATATATATTTGTAAGGGATTTGTATTAATTTGTTCTACTGCATAAAATTTTATCATGCTCTCGTAATCCTGTTTCTGTATCTGATACCCATTGCCTTAAGTAGCATTTGGCATGTCACAGAAATGATGCTACAAATATATGTAATACATCTATTCTTCCCCTTTATTTTCAGGAACCAGAGAAGAATTATCTTCTACTACCCAAAAGTCATATAATAGGAGTACTCAAACGGTGAGAAAATCTCATCAAAACCCAAAAGCTAATGATTACGAGACAGTGATGCAAATTTTTTGTAAAAAACAACAAAAAGCATCCAAATAACCAGTCAATTCATGATAGAACTTAACAAAAGTCCTACTAATTGGACCATTTATAAATCAAGGATTCCAAAAGAAGAAAAAATATATCATAGCTTAAATCCAAACCCAGATGAAGTGATATTAAAAATGAACATACTCTAAAACTAAATCAAGAAAAAAAAAAAAAGTGCATACCTTACATGAAATAAAAAGTGGGTTTATATCGAAGCAATGTTTGAGAGTAGAAAATTCTGGAAAAAGAGAAGACAATGTTGCGTGGTTTCAATATCTCCACAATGTAATTGTATATATCATATTTAGTTTTGTTTTGGATAATTGTGGATCACTATAAATAAATAAGAAATTATATGAAAATTACACTTGCTCTTTTTTGCTCATCTTGTCCCTTTGTTTTATTTATTCATTTCATTTGATTACTTTTTAATTCTATATCTAAATTTTCTCTCATTTTTCTACAATCTTTTCTTTTTCTCTATGCTTTTTCTTTTCTCTGAATCACATGGCTAATGATAAGTAAAGTGGATGTGCAAACGAAGGAGATATCTTATAGTGAGGACAAGCACACTATAAAGGAGTACGAAAAAAAAGTTGTTTAACTTTTGTATCAACAAAAAGGAGTACAAAAAAAAATTAAAAATAAAATAGTTCATCTTTGTTTGTTGCAAAATACCAAAGCTTTTATCTTTCTGTTGGTTACATTTCATTGTAGTCACTATCAATCGCCTCTAATTATTCACTGAAGAGTTAGTTCTCATAATTGGTCATCAAATACTATATTTTAAACAATAAATATACATCATTCAATTCACTTATTTATCATAAAATTAAATAATTCATTCAAATTAGGTTCTACTTTATTATTTGATTGAAATATAAATTTAATAGTATTTGTTTTTGGCACTGAATCAACTATGATTTTTATAAGGAAAAATCATTATTCATTAACAATAAAAAACATCATGCTCAAGTAAGAGACCAAAACCATCATGCTCAAGTGAAGCAAAGCAAAAACTGAGGTTTATAACAATTATCTATCTTTCAGAAGTCCTTACTCATCTCTAGCTAAGCTATGCATTATTCATATAATATTTTTGAATCCAACTGAAAAGAAAGGAAACCAAATATAGAATGTAAGCTTAAACATCCTCAAGTAATAACCTAAACTCAAAGAAATATTCATCAAGTATAAAATTTGTACTAGGTACAAACTTTGCCATATAACTAAGTAAAACAAAATCTATACTAAATTAAATTTTAGGACAAAAAATTTATATCTTAGTGCGACATAACATTAAAAAAAAAAAAAAGACTAAAACTTTTAGATTTAGATGTTGCACCGCAGTTGTAGAGCTTTAGTAAGACATAATACATGCTCGACACCTGATAATTGTTTTAAGATATGTCTAGAACACTAGAACAATTTTAAAACCCTACACAACCTTTTGGCAAAGCTATCTTGTAACCTCATAGGTATCTTAAAATAACTCTAGAAGCCAAAAATTTCCTTATCCTCAACTACCCTTGAACCTTAGCATTGTTTATCCTAAATTAGCTAAGCAATCCTAAAGCACCACACAAGGACCCATGAGTTTTCCAACTTTATCTTAATTTAAACGAGTGCGCTTGCACTTACGAGGGGTAGTGCTTGTTTCCAACTGCATCAGCGTACATACCCCATTCATTGAAAAATAATAATAATAACAATAAAGATTTTATAATCAAAATCTACAATGTTTAATATTTTAAAAAAATAGTTTTAATTTTTATTAAAATGTAAACTTTACATCTTCGTGAAACTTAAACTCGTAAATCTTATATAAAACACAAAAGTTTTAACTACTACCATATTTTTATAATTCATTATAATTATTAATAGCTATAATTATGTAGCTGGCAAAATAGATTTTCAATTAAGTAAAACAAATACTGTATAAGTCTATAAATTTAAATTGAGTTAAAATTTTTACAAAATCCATAAGAGAAAAATATATATATGAAAATAAAATTTTGCAAAATATATAAAATAAAATATTACATCAAGAAGGATTTTATTTTTTCCTTCAACAATGTGAATTCATTTTGATTTCATCCAATGCTGCTACACACATTTTAAAAAAAAAAATTTAAAAATTTAAAAAAAAACACAAAAAAAAGATATGTTAATTGATTTATGACGTCAATTATGGATGAAAGCTTACCTTTCCTTACTTTTTTCATCAGATGCTTTGATGAATTCCTCACATTTTAATGCCATTCAACAAGCACTAAGACAGCAATTAAAATCATCTAATATTTTTTAAAATAAAATTGTGTAAATCTATTGATTAAGTTATATACATCAATCATAACGCAATTCAAATAATCTTCAAGTAAGAAAACACACAAAAGTATACTTTTACTCGACATTAATTAGGCAATATACACTAATTGCAATTTAATACAAGTAACATTCAAATGATAAAACAAACAAAAGTATAATTTGACTCGAACTTATGACCTCTTGTAAAAAATGAAATGTCTCAACTATTAAACTAATTAATCTATTAATTAAGTATACACATATACCAATCAAATATAAATAGATATTTGGTTAATTAAATTATTAACTATTTATCTACTAGGTGGAAGTCTACATACTTTTATCCTTATCTATAAGAGTATGAGTTCAAATCAGATTATACATCTCATGATATATCATTTAACTATTAAAATGTATGAATTTTTACAAACAAATATTTTACTTGAGAATTTTTATTATTAAATACATATTATAAGATCAATAATAACACACATAAATACTCCAAATTAAAGAGTTTTGAGCTGTGATGATTAGTATTAATTATATACCCTGAGGAGGCTTCTTTAATCTTGAAGCAAAGTTTACAAATCTTAGGAAAATCTACATTAGATACTTTGTCCCTGCAAATTAAGAGAAGAAGACTAAATAATTAAAAACCATTAACTAATCAAACGTGGTTAATGACTACTTAGATCTATATCGTGATATATATTATGTACCCATACAAAGCTTTAGCCATTTCTAATAACGTGATTTTCGATTCAGCTACGAAGGTGGAGAGCAGATCAGAGAAATAAATCTACAAAAAGAAATTATTTAACTTCGATTCAGCTAGGAAGGTTGTCCATTTCATGCACAACCTGTCCATTTCTTTACTTGGAAAAAAAAATTATTTAACTTTTATATCGACAAAAAGAAATGCATAAAAAGATGAAAATAAAATTGTTCATCTTTATGTACGTAAACCTAAAGAAAATTTTATCTCCTCTACTATAAGACATCAAAGCTTCTATCTTTGTATTACTTGCGTCTCATTGCAGTCGCCATCAATCACCTCATATTATTTATTAAAGCATCAGCTCTCCTGATCAATCATCAAATACTGTATTTTAAACAGTAAATGCATGTAATTTTATTTATTCATATGAATGAGATTAAATAATTCATTCAAGTCAAGTTCTACTTTGTTATTTGATTGACCTACAAAATTAGTTGTATTTTTTTCTAGTACGATATTAGTTTATAAATGTAAGTCAATACAATAACATCCATTTAAACATTTACTTTTTTTAAGAAAAAAACATCATCCATTAACAATAAAAACCATTTTGCTCAAGTAGGTCAACAAAAAACTTAGGTTCATGAATAAATATATATCTTTTAATAGTCCTTAGTACATTCCTAGCTAAGTTATGTACTATTCAATTAAACTTTTAAATCTAACTAAGAAGAAAAGCAAATAAATACGAAATGAAAGCTTAAACATCCTCAAGTAACAACCCAAACTTTAGAAAAATATTCATCAAGTATAAAATTTGGACATGGTACCTTTAAAAATGGTCCTATTATAGCTAGAAATTAGACAATAGATTATATAATTTTAGCAGTTGATTCAAACTATCACAAAAGTTAAAATGTTGCTAGGTAATACGCGACAAATAGAGGAACTCATGTGTCCATTTCGTGCCCACACTATCTATTTCTTTACTTAAAAAAAAGAGTTGTTTATCTTTTTTATCAACAAAAAGGAGTACAAAAAAAATTAAAAATATAATAGTTCATCTTTGTCTTTATTAAGATAGGTCTAGAACGTGAGAACAATTTTAAAACCTTACACAACCTTTTGACAAAGCTATCTTGTAACATCATAGGTATCTCAAAATAGCTCTAGAAGCCAAAAATTTCCTTATCCTCAACTACCCTTGAACCTTAACATTGTTTATCCCAAATTAGGTAAGCAGTAATGAAGCATTGCACAAGAACCCATGAGTTTTGCTATTTGATATTATCAGGACCTTGATGTAATACATTTCGGTTTTATCCAAGTAATACCTTAAAAAGAGTATTACTACCTCTTATACCACATATTAGAGAAATTAATATTACTTCTAGATGGTTAAGTAAAGACATTAATTGAGAATAATTGAAAATGCTATATCATTTATTAGACAAAATGATCCAGTAAATAATTAATTATATATTTTTATAAATATTGAACCTTTCAACATGAATTTCATTAAAATTTCTTGCTCCAATGTATAAATTACTTCAATGTCACTTCTGTCTAGTTATTAAAATTTGATATACATAAAAAAAAATATATATCATGTAAATTAAAGAATAAATTTCTTGCTTCCTAGTAATACTCTATTGAACTCTCTATAGTACTATCAAATGTAACAAACTCATTGCAAGATATGGGAGAAAGATCAAATGGTGATTTTATACATCTCAAAAGTGCCCAATTAAGACCATCAAAAAATTGAGGCTGTTTGATTGTTATTGCACCCATTGTGGACCCCATTTGCCTTGTGGGGTCCTTAGTTAATAGCCTTGTGATCAAATCCTTTGCTGGCTCCGAAACCATGGTTTCTTTAGGAAATTCAAGTGCTCGACTCATAATATTTGCTAGGGGCAACTCCTGATAAGCTCCCTAACATAGTATCGTCCCATATAACATTTCAAATATAAATATCCCCAGTGTCCACCAATTAGCCATGTTTCCATGCCTTTCACCAGACACAATTTCTGGTGCTAAGTGCTCGTGGGTCCTAATAAAAGACATTGATAGACATTCATTGGCTCTATGATGATTTCCACAGCTGTGTGATGTGTTGATTTTTTTCTATTTGTGTTGACTAGGGTGTAAGTAGGAGGCTACTGCAGGTATGATACAATTTGGTAGAATGCTTGATGAATTAGAAAAGTTGGGTTGATCAACAGGATAACAATTTGTTTTTGTGATTGATGATGCATTTTAATCAAAAATTATGTGAATAGTTGATGTAGAATTATCATCTTTTCGTGAGAGATTGAAGTCAGTCAACGAAATGTGGTCGTTGAATCTTACTAACACGTTTTTGGGCTTCAAATCGCACTAAACTATCCCCGTCATGTTTAAGTATTCTATGACCACTATGACTTCATATGCATAAAATCTGTGCAAAAAGGAGAAGGTCACAAATTTTTTTTTTTTAAAATTAAATGAATAAATTTAAATAAGTTTGAAATATATAAAATTGAGTTTGATAAGTTATGCGAATAGCTTGTTGAAAATTTTAATGCTTTATTCTATTTAATATATTTAAGAAATATAATTATCTCTTGTAATATTACCCATATTATAAAAATATATAATATATTTAATTTATGACTATATAAATAAGTTCATGAAGTTGTAAACCAAATTCCTTCACATTTGAATTTGGCTCTTATACTTTAACATTTTTGGATCATATTAAAATATGAAAAGAAGATTTTATTAATTAATAAAGATGAAAATGAAGATGGTATCTATATATACATATATATATATTTATGCAGAAATATGATAGAATCAAGAAGGGGTTAAAAACTTCAAAGAAGGTACTTATAATTGGGAATTATATAAATATATAATGTGGGTGTGTCTATATATATATATATATAACCTTCTCAATTTATCAATACATATACATGTGTGTGTGTGTGTATATAGATAATGCATGTACATATATCACGATACTAATTGCACTGAATATCATAATAATAATTTAACAATTTGTATAATCATATAATATATATTTATAGATATAGATAATTAATGTTGTTGTAAGTATATACTAGGCAGCAGCTTCGTTGAAGCGTTTATCCAACTGCCTTTGACAGAGGACATGAAGATCGCCGCCAAGACAAAACTTAGCGAGTAAACACGACAACCGATCACAAATGAATTTCAAACTTATTGGGGCCACATATGATTGTTCATACACCATCATATATATGAATTATGTGTTTATATATATATACACACGTGTCAAGGCATTTGATAAAAAGAGTAAGGAAGGGTAAACTTTCATACATAATTGACAACGTCATAAATCAAATCAATTAGTGAATATAGTAAATAAATTTAGTGCTTATTTTTTATTGTACATATTAATAATATATTTCTTCACTAAGTTTTTTTTTTAAAAAATTTAAATTTTTTTAAAAAGGTGCATAGGCAGTGGATGCAACCAAACATGAATTCTCAATAATGAAGGAAAAAATAAAAATCCTTCTTGAGGTAATATTCTATTTTATATATTTTATAAAATTTATTTTTCATATATATCTTTTTCTTTTATAGATTTCGTAAAAATTTTAATTGAATTGAAATTTATAGACTTATATAGTATAAAATATTCTACATTTTTGTTAAAAGTTAAATTCATAAATTTTAAATAGAATATAAGAGTTTTAACTACTATCATATTATTTTAATTATTAATAGCTATAATTATGCAGCCTATAAAACAAATTTTCAATAAAGTAAAACTCATGCTGTAAAAGTATGCAAATTTAAATTCAGTTAAAATTTTTACAATATCCAAAAGAAAAAAGATATACATGAAAATAAAATGTTACAGAATATGTAAAATAAAATATTACCTTAAGAAGGATTTTCATTTTTTCCTTCACTAATGAGAATTCATGTTTGATTGCATCTAATGCATCTGTGCACTTTTTTATTCCAATAAAGAAATTTGAAAAAAAAAAAACTCTTTAAAGAGATATATTAGTAATATCTGTAATAAAAATTAAGTATAAAATTCGTTTACCACATGAATATATAAAGACTGTTAATTGATTTGTGACCTCAATTGTATATAAAAGCTTACCTTTCCTTATTCTTTTTATCAAATGCCTTGACGAATTCCTCACATTTCAATGCCATTTGACAAGCGCGAAGGCTACAATTAATATCAGCTAATTATTTTGTAAAAAGTAAAAATTAGGTACATCTATTAATTAAGTGATATGCACAAGAATAACACAATACAAATGGTCTCCAAGTAAGAACACACATAAAATACAGTTTGACCCAAGATTAGTTAAGTGATATACACTAAGTACTACAATACAAATAACTTTTAAATGATGATACGTATAAAAATACAATCTGATTCGAACTTATAATCTCTTATAAAAGAAGAAACACATAAACTATTAAACTAATTATTTAATTAATTAAGTATGCACGTATATAGTTAATTAAATTAATAATTATATATCTTTTGGATAGATATCTAAGTACATTTATCCTTATCTATAAGAGTATGAGTTCAAATCAGACAATACATCCCATGACATATCATTTAACTATTAAAATCTATGAATTTTTACTAGCAAAAATTGTACTTGATAAATTTTATTATTAAATATATATTATAAGATCAATAATAACACACATAAATACTCCAAATTAAAGAATTTTTATTTGTGATAGTTAGTATTACTTATATACCTTGAGGAGGCTCATTTAATCTTGATGTAAAGTGCACAAATCTTAGAAAAATTCGCATTAGATACTTTGTCCCTGCAAATTAAGAGAAGAAGACCAGATAACTAAAACCCATCAATTAATCATATATTGTTAATAACTACTCATATCTATATTGAGATATATATTATGTACACATACAAAGCTTTACCCATATCTGATAAGGTGATTTCATATTCAACCACGAAGGTGCAAACCATATCATAGAAATAATTTGGATCACAACCAAAATCTCCTTTCAATTCATATGCTACTACAAGAAAGTGATCTACCATATCCTTTAACAAAAATTGAATGCAAATCAATCAATGACATCGATATATATACATGATCGGTAAATAAATAAAAGAAAAATATATCAGATGTTAAGCATTAAACCTCTTATTCCATCTAGTGGATCATGTGGAGGAGCTGTGTGCTTTGATCCTCCTATTCGAAATGATTGGATAAGAGTTATAACAACCCATACCTCTATAGGGAGTTAGGGTACTATAAGAACTTATATTCCCAGCACGAAAAATACAATAAAGTTGTATCTCTAAATAAAAATAAGTATGTCTAAGAGCAATGTTCACATCCCTCGCTAGTGAGGGTTAACCATTAGATTTATCTAAAATTAAAAAATATATATAATTAAAGTTTGTGTAATTCATCCTTTCTTACACGTGGATCACAGGGAACATTGTCTCTGCTCACCCAAATCAGCTCCTAGAGTTTGTTTGTTCCATTGTTAATCCCATTCCTACTTCCAAACATCATCACTTTTACCCTCACAGAGAACACTATCTCGCTCACCTAGATTTGCCTCCTAGAATTTTATATTTATTTTGTTTTTAATCCCTATCCAGTTTGTTTCCTTGTCTCGACTCACCAATACCACCATTTCCCAAACAAACATAAAGAGAATTAAATATAAAAGATAACAAAATAATGAT
This sequence comes from Carica papaya, assembly GCF_054855325.1. Classification (NCBI taxonomy): domain Eukaryota; kingdom Viridiplantae; phylum Streptophyta; class Magnoliopsida; order Brassicales; family Caricaceae; genus Carica; species Carica papaya. Next base: position 21,211,983 of record NC_142317.1, read on the forward strand.
TCCCAAACAAACATCAGATTCAGACCACTATTTTCCTCTTTTTCTTTTTCCTATCCCTCACCCGTTCTCATCCTTTCAATTTTCCTCCTATGTTTCTAGCATATCTCCTATGTCCTCTTCTCATAGTTGTCCACACGATAATTCCATCATTTTTCCAATCTTTTGTTTATCCTTAGATCTCAGTCTCGATTTTTTTAATTTTTACTCCTGGTTTTAATCTGATTTCACCAGATAAACTCATTTCCACTAAAAAATATCTCAAAAAATTTAGAAGATAAATTTTACTCAAGCGGTGAGAGTGAAATTTCACTTACCTTTTTTCTTAGTGATGGTGTTAATTTGATTGACGGATTCCTCCCTTGTTCCGCTCCCGATTCCACTACTAGCTGATTAATCTTATTGACGAAATCGCATAAAAACTTCCTCTCGGTTTACCCTAACTCTGAATTTTCTTCTCTTCCCCTGTAGCCCAACGTCCTCTTTTAAAATTAAGGAGGAACCTCCAGAACCGTTGAGGATGGCAACGAAATCCCTAAATTAAATAGATATTACAAAATATTTTTTGATAATTGAGGCATAATTAATATTTTTACTTTTAATAATTATGGTAGAAACTAATAACATCTTCTTAAATATATTTATATATTTATTTTTTGAAAAGAATATTTTTATCTCTTTAATTATTGAAGTAGTAATCAAATTTTTAAATTTTAAAGACTAATGAAGAAAAGAAATCTCTAAACTTTGACTTCTAATAAGCATTCAATTTTCTAATTTTAGATATTCTTTAAGTCTTATCTCATAATAGTTTTTTTTATAGATAACATAATGAAAATAATGTTAAAACTCTAAAATATTTGATTACATAAGTTCAAAAATAAATTATGACATTCGTAGTTTTTTTTTTTTTCTTTCTTGATGCTTTTTTATTTTCTTTCAATCTTTCTTTAATGCTATAATTTATATCTATGATGCAATGTTCAGATGGGAAACAATAAAATAGTTTCTTTATAAAATTAACTCTATTAATTTCTTCACCACAATATAATTTCTTCATAATCTTATCCTCACATTTATTATTGTTTTACGATGTGATCAATTTTAGGTAATTTAGAAATATAAGAAGAGTCAGCAAATAATTGGGAGAAAGAGGAAAAACATAAGGATACGAGATAGGAAAACAAGAGTTAGATTGGTAGTATTATAAAGTTAAGTTCTCTTTTTTTTTCCTAATGCATAATGCACAATTAGGTAGTAATTATAAAGTAGATTCGTTATAAGGAATCATATTCTTCCAACGATTCCTAAGTTTCAGACCGCTAAATAACACAAAGCACATATTTGACTTTCTATGCAATCTTTACCTTAAATAACAGAAAAACATAAAATTACATTGTAAATTAAATATGTACAAAAGTATATATCTGTACTTACATTAAGTGGTATTAAATCTATCTTGTTCATTTGATTCAATTTTTACTTTTTGTGCAAATACTAGTAATCCTTTACATGTTGAATGAGGTATATATTCATTAATTTTATTTTTGAACCACTTATATTTTTAGCTTGAATTCATTGAATGAAATTTTATTTCATAATTCTTCATATATAGGAAGATCAATTAGAATTTAGTTCTCAAAAAACATAAATGAGAGAGTTTAAATATTAAAATTGTGATATCTTGTTAAATTATAAAATATGGGAGAAATGTAGCAATTAAATTTCTTAAGAAAATGATGAAGCTTGTTTAGAAATTAAAGCAAATGGAACAATTAGATACATCTACAAGTATTTTAACTTCTACTACTATACTATACTATATCTATTTTTACAATATAGTTTCTCAATGAGTAGTATAATTTGACCCACAATCTAAAAATTTCTATGTAATTGATTCATTTATAAATTGAAAATATATACATATATATGAGGTTAATTTCTATTGTCGCTAGAAATATATTTATTTTTTTTATTTTTGATATTTTTTGTGGTACAGTTTGAGAGAAGGATTGTGGCTAATGCTAGAACTAGATGAAGTAGAAGTTGTTAAAAGCTATATGTTTAGTTTCCTTTATGAGCTGATGCTCAAAACTAAAAACTTACAAGTCTGTAGTAATGTAAAAATATGCAATGAATACAAATATTAGTTTGCAAGAAATATCTTATCATCACTCTCTAATCACTCTCTCAAGTAATATTTTACATACCAGTTGAATTTTTTCGACTAATCTGGAATCAACCGAGGGAATATATTAAAAAGTTCTATTGTCAAACATTAATTTAGATAGCATGGTGACAATTTACGAGACAAAAAAATACCATAACCAATCAAAAATGATATGCAAGATACAGAAAATGTCATAATCGAATAATAAAGTAAAAATAATGTAAGAATATTCTCGATTTATAGTTAACTCTTCAAAAGAATGCCTTTCACTCCTATAGTACTATGTATGTGATATAATGTGACATCTCAAATGCTAATTAAGTCATAAGGGTGCCAGATGCAGAAACAAGTTACAAGTGCATGATAGATAATTGTATGTAGCGGAGCAAATTATTATAAATTCCTTACCAAAATATGAATTCCAATTATACATATATAACTAAGGCCAGAAGTTGCAACAAAATACAAAATATCAAAATACAAAAAGAGCCACTTCTTTTACTATGTGAATGGACTCATTAGAAAATTTTGGGACAAGTCATGCCGTCAAGGTTTGTGGATCCACGGAATCCTTATAGACTTCAAAGGGTAGGTCAGCGATCTGTTCCTCACTATCTTCCTCATCTTAGGGGGGAGCATGAAAAGGAATGAGTTCCATATACTTAGTAAGGAAAATAATATTTAAATAACATCATAAGATTTTAAAAGTGAATAATTACGTCATCAATACTTACCATCAGGGGTCACATCAGGGGTCACATCAAGGTCATTTCTTATTTATGAAAATAATTTATTTATTAAAAAAAACATCAAATCTATCATATCATAGTCATAACAATCAAATCAATCATGTTCATAATAGAGAAAGTCAAATAAATCATAATATATTTAGATTTTTATGTCATGCTTCGGGAAGTCATTCCAACTTCCATCTACTGAGGGCAAATACGAATTTTTGACTAGTCATGTGGAATGATCAGATCAGATATATAAAAGTAATTTGCCAATAACATATTTTCGGCTTGCCAAACCATGACATGATCTATGACAACGACTGTGCCAACCACAGTGGTTTTTTTAGATAGCTTATAACCACGACAGTATTTTACCAAAGGTGACCCCTACTAGATAATTCGCAGCACCACTCTCGTCAGAGGGTACACCATCATCCACAGGGAGCTGTCCTCTCACGTCTTTCTGGACCAGATGGGGGAGGAAAAAAACATAAATCACTCCTAAGCTCTTGGAGAATGGAAGAATGAAATGGAAGTGATAAGAAAAATTGAAGAGAGGGGTCCCTATTTATAGAAAATGGGGACCATTAAATTTGAAACAAATGACGAAATCTAGTGAGGAAAGGGAAAGTTAAATGAGAAAGAAGTGATGTGACATGACTCGACTGTTGTGCAAAAATGAAGAAAGCCTCCCAACTGATGGTGGCACACTCTTAAGACAACAATGGCATACCACCCAACTAGTGGCGCGCATGAGCCGAGGCAGTGCTCGATACCCAAGGTGGTGGCAGCACACTGCCCGAGGCAATAGTGTTCCTCCCCAATTGGCTACGCGTTGCATGCCTAGCCTGCAGGTGCGTTGGCTTATCCTACTGCATGCAGGGCGTACAGAGTGGACAGCGTGTGCATAGGGCATACGGTGTCGTGCCTGTTTGCGCGCGCAAACTAACCTTGTGCCCTGCGGTAATGGGACATGCACACATTGTGCAGCTCCGGTGTTGGCCGCACGCACGCATGCGCACAAGGCGTGCAATGCCCACGTGGGTCTTTTCCCCTAGGTATATTCCCGTGGGATTTTACTCCCTTTTTTTGTCTTTTCTCCTAAAAATTTATTTTTAAAATAGAATAAAATAATATTGACAAAAATAATAAAAATCAAAATTTCATAATAAAATTAAAAATGTGAATTAAATTTATGAAATGCGATATAAAAATTACGAAATAATTAAAAGAGTTCAAGTCACCTTAGAGATTGAATAAATAGGGATTTCCTAATTACAAATTAAATGCGAAGGTTTGTGGGGTGTTACATATAAAGTCTATAAAAAGGAAATAATATGTTTAATCTCCAATCCATGAAGATATTTCAAGCTAATGCTAATCGTAAATCAACAAATCATCTTTACATTAAGATCCTATGATACTCGAATCACTGCTCAAAAGCTTTAACCCCAAAATAAAATTAAAAATAAACCATTGTTATCATCACCATTATACATTTAAGTTGTTCAGATAGATAAGTTGAGCCGCAAATTGAAGTTACCTATCCTTGTATAAAAGCAGCTTCAGAATCTTATATTATGTAAGTCTTTTGGGAGTTCTTCTGACCACACTTTCTTTTAGGGTTAGCACTTATCATGCAAGAGAAGGCACTGATAAGCTCAGAATCCTCTTCAGTTATCAGAATTTTGGCTGCAGTTGGGTCTGTAAGTATAAGCTTAGCCACAAGGTATCCAGCAATTGACCATGTCTGGAATAACCGTGCTTAATTCCTGATGAACCTTCCTCTTTTTAGTCATAGTATTCAAGCCACTTGTCTCTTGATATGCGTCTTTAAGCAACTTCAATAGCTCTTGTAGTGATTTATGGTATTTTCATCTTTATGGTTGCAACAATAAGCTACAAAAAGTCTATTTTTAAAATCTTAAGCCGCACTGTCAACATTCCTTCATTATTGCTTTATTTTATAAAACATCACCGAGGTACCATATCCTATTGGATTCAAGCATGACAACTCAGGAAACTTATACCTAAATATAACTTCTACAAAGGGTTTTTTGGAGTAATGAATAAAACATTAGCAACAGAGAGAATATTTGAGCATAACAAACTAACCTGCCATAACAGAGTTGGCCAAGAACCACCATTGTGGTAAGACCAAGGCCTGCATCAGAAAGAAATGTAGTGAGAAATACTGAAGATAATGAAGAGATAGATCATAAATAAATAATACGAGAGCAAATATCTTATGTGTTCTTAGGATCACTACCAGTGATTATTTGCCACTCCTGACCTTCAAAAGTGGGATTACATATCTTGAATGGCATGTCTGCTACCAAATCTACCCATTTCACTTCAATAAGATCTAGTATGGCATGTGACTGATTAGATGTTGCCAAACTACTACAACAGACCACATGTTTCCTAGAGAAAAAAATTGGAAATCCATATATACTGCCTGTAAGTTTCCAATTAGATAACTTCCTTTATTAGGCATCTATTTCACCAACCACGTAGAAATTTGATCTGGGTAAATTTTGAACTTATTAACTGCATCATATGAGTACTCCTCAATCTTGTAACGATAAATCTCATTCAATTTTCACAAATCAATCCAATAATACTCCATGATGTGGAATAAAAGAGCAAGTAGGCGATTATTCAATGCCCGGATAAGATTCACTGATCCATTTTGGAGTAAGCATTTTATGGGCACAGAGTAAGGCAGAATAAAATAGTGCCTATAAGAAATAAAAAATAAGGATTAATTGGGGATGCCATAGAAAAGAAGGTAAATAAATAAGATATGTCAGTTACCAACTTATAAATTTAAATAATAGCCGATTCATGTAGGCTAGTGAGTCAGATCATAATCTGTTATTTCCACCACCATGTTAGAAACATACTTAATGCACAAACCAAAACTCTATGGTGTCAGACATGTAAGCTATGAACTATCTCCAAAAAATATATGTTATAAACTGTACAATCTCCATCATTTTGGGGAATTACACCATTCGAAAGTAACAAAAAAATACATTAAGTAACAATTCTAATAGTTGAACATTTTTTGAATCGACCAGACTAGAATCATATACTTATTACACATGCCAGAAACTCACTTGAGAAACACAAAGATATGATATCAATTTAAATCAAGCTTGTCAAGTACTTAATATTAGCTTTATTTTTAAACTTCCACTATTATTTCCCAAATTTATTTAGTTTTATAATTTCACTTCCAACATAGTTGCTGGAATAAGCCCCTATTACACCATGTGCAGAATTATTCTATATAACCACTCTTTTGCTACAAAAGTTGCAAGCTCGAAAAAATAAAAAACTGAATACCAAATGTCCATTACCATTTCAAATGAACAATAAAGGTAATTTTTCCCTTGCTTGAAATAAACAGTTGACGAGTACATATGGCCATTCAAACAACTGTTACAATAAAAAAATGAATCTACCCTAATGATTCCTTCATTCCACAAAGTAGAGTTAATTACCTCCCTTATTTACTGAGAGGGTTAGGTTTTGAAACTTACAAATGTAAATAGAATATAAATAAGAATTTACTTGGTCTAGTACCAAGTCAATATTGGATGACCCTCTTCTCCATTTGCTTTATTTTGTTACAAGAGGTATTGTTTCCAGTAGTGAGACCTTTTTACACCATAGACAAGTTATTGTTTTTTCTCTCAATAGTTAGTTGATTGGCACGTAAGGGGTGATCCATGGATACGGTGGATAATGTAGTGTCATTGTCGATCGCAGAGGAGAAGGATGGAGGCTTGGACTTAACTGAACTTGTCCCTGGATAGCAAGAGTCGTATGACCTCTGTTTGGTGGGAAGATTCTTGATGGAAGCGGTTGTGAAGTTTAAATCAATGATGAATACACTAGCAGACCTGAGGAGGTCGAAAGGGGGGTAAATATTGTTGATCTCAGATCTGGCCATTACTTGTACAAATTTTTCTGCGAATTAGATTTCCAAAGAGTGCTCAACAGAGGGCCATGGACTTTTAACAACCACTTGTTGGTTGTGCACCACCTTAGGGAGGGAAAACATCCAATGAAAGTAGCCATTGACACGAGCCTCTTCTAGGTATAGATTCACTCACTCCCGTTGGGTTGTGTATCGAAAACAATGACTAGGCAGTTTGGGAACCTATTGGGGGGCTTTGTCGACTATGACACAAGTTCATCTTCTATGGATGAGATGGGGGGTTGTCTGTGGGTTCGGGTGACAATTGATGTCTGAAAGCCTCTATTCAGAAGAAAGAGGCTCAACTTGAGAAATGGAGAATCTGCATTTGCAATCTTCAAGTATGAACACCTGCCTTTATTCTACTTCCTGTGCGGTTAGCTGGGGCATTCAGAATCTTTTTACAAACTCCACATCCATTTCAGTGCGATGCCACTGCAATAGGAATGGGATGAGTCCCTCCGCACAAATCCCGACAGAATCCCGTTCCGACGAGCAAATGGTTACAGGATGAACAGGGGGAAAAATTGACAGAATCATGGGCGAATATCCTAAAAAGTATCGCAACCGAAGCAGGAAAGAAGGGAGATTCTTCAAATTTTTATTAAAAAATATAAATTTGAATATTTTATTAATTATATATTACTTCTCCACTAATAATAACACAACTTATCAATAATAATATATAAAATGTATAGTTTATAGTCCGAACTATAAATACAACTTTTATAGATAATGGTGAAAGTACAAATGATTTATCTATAAAATATTAAAAAGTTGGTAAATTATATTTAATTATATTGTAAAATGTTAAAATAATTTTTAATAAATTTCAAAATTAATTTTATGTAAAATTAAAATAAAAAATTTTAGATTCTATCAATTTTTATTATTTTTTAATTTGTTTCATCTTGTAATTGAATGAAATACAAATTTACTTACATTTTGTTTTGATTTGATAATTGATACATGCCTAATAAAAGTAACTACAGTTATTTAAGTTTTCTTATCATCAGATCTTTTTGAGAAATACACACACAAACACACAGATATATGTGTGTGTGTTTGTTTGTGCGTTTTATAAATTTAAAGAGCTATTGCAACTTGATGTAATGGTAAATCACTATAAAGTTTTCAATGGAATTTATAATAGGAAGTGGATATGATGATGATGATTGCCATATTTTACATGAGAATATCTAAATATATATAAATGAGAAAAAAATATGTTTTTTGGTTCTGATAACTAAAAGTTGAAAAATAAAGGAAATGAAAATTATAATATTTTGTTTGGTTTAAAGTTATAATTGAAAAATAATTGAATAATATTAGTTATTAATATAATGATGAGTTAGCTACCGATAATCAAAATAGAATTTTAAAAAAAAATTATACTTTCCTCTTTCCTCTGTTGTTAAGAGTTCTTATATGAAAAAAGATTTATCATTCATGAACGATTACTATTGAAATAATTAATAATAAATATTTTAGTATAAAATCCAAGTCTATTTCTTCTTCTTTAATATTTATGTTAATAAATAATTTAAGAAAAATGCTAATTCAGAATTTTTCGCTTATTATAATTGTTCTAATTAAAAGAATCTAGTCGTTATAGAATATTATTTTCGTTTGGATATATCATGACTCTTTAGGACAAAATTCAATTTGATTACTATATCTCTGTCAACACAGTCATAAGTTAAATCTTTTGATTCTATTGAATCAAATATTATAAACAAATCATTATTAATCCATATAATTACATCTCAAAAGTGATAAATTTTACATTTTAATAAGATTCAGACTTTCTGTCTTCAAGAAAAATGTAAGAATCTTAACTATTAAACCACCATATTTATGATAATTTATCGAAATTCTTAAAAACTTCATTGTACTGTGTGCTTAATTGTGATAAATGAACAATAGTCACAAACTTTAATGGGGTAATTTTTGGTGCATGAAATGCATGTTCCCATCTTAATGGATGTTAGTGGCTATTTTCTCTTTTTCACTTAGATCATCCTATGTTTACCTTGTAAATAGCTAGCTCCTCTACTCTATCATATCTTATTGCTACATTTCTCTATTGCTCTCCCTTTTATCTCTTTTTTTTTTCACTTTCACTTTTCCTAAAATTTTCTTGAAAGATTTCTAACTTTTACTTTTCTAGTTTTCTAAATTAATAAAATCTATGATCTATAGCTAAGCTAATTGTATCAAGCAATTAACATGTCAAAAAGCTCTTTTCTATACTCACCTTATCCGATTGACCTAGTGCACACCTCAATCCTTATAATGTATCCTCACACTTCAATTCCTATTTGTATAGAAAGTAAATGTCTAAGGTAAATTCTTTTATCTTTTATCACCAAGATACTTTTACATGAAACTATTAAATATCAATGATTCATCTCAACCAACAGCAACAAAATTTATAATTTTTTGAAACAAAACGCTTTAGTTTGTAACTATCTCTGCAAAATAAATTTGAGTTTCAAATCAAAAAATTAAAAATTAGGTCGAGATTTTGATCTACTATAGTTCCCTAAACTAAGGGAACCTAATAATCATGAACTATTTTTTTCGCCTAAAAACATAATAGGCACGTTGAGATTTAAGTCAATTTAATCATGGCATCGCCACCAACATAAAAAAAAGTTAGAGTTTAAATTTGTTTTCCATGAAAAAGGAATATTTATTACAACCTGCAGAGAATTTATTGGTATTGATTTTTAGAAGCTTTCATCCACCCCATTTGCCCAACAAAAGGAAACATAATTACTTTATAATATTGTTATTGAAAGAAATGAAAATAGATAAAATACTAATAGTGAAATATTAAGTATTGAAGTTAACTTTTATAAATTAAATAAAGGATTATAATTACTTTAGTTAAGTTACAGTAATTAAAGAAAAATATAAATCTTATTTTATTCTTAATTAATTTAAACTCGAATAGAATTAGTTAAAAAGAAATTGTATTTGTTATAATAGAAAAATAATTGAGAGTAATATTCTCCATTACTAGAACTATTCGAATTAAAAAAAATAAGAACGAATTAAATAAGTTGTAAGAAGCAAGAGTACCTTAATTTAAAGGAGTGCATTTGCGCTTGCGAGGGGTGGTCCTTACTTCCAACTACATCACCATGCATATCCCATTCAGGGAATAATAATAATAATAAAGATTTTTAAATTGAAATCTATTATGTTTAATATTTTAAAAAAATATTTTTACATTTTAATTAAAATATAAACTTTACATCTTCAGTGAAACTTAAACTTATAAATATTAAATAAAATACAAAAATTTTAACTACTACCATATTGTTAAAATTCATTATAATTGTTAATAGCTATAACTATTAGCCGGCAAAGCAGATTTTTAATTAAGTAAAACTCATACTTTATAAATCAGCAAATTTAAATTCTATTAAAATTTTCATGAAATCCATAAGAGAAAAAATATATATAAAAATAAAATTTCGCAAAATATGTGAAATAAAAAATTATCTCAAAAAGGATGTTTATTTTTCCCTTCAGAAGTAAGAAGTCATTTTTTATTGCAAAGTACACAAATTTTAGGAAAATCTACATCAGATACTTTGTCTCTGCAAATTAAGAGAAGAAGACCAAATAATTAAAACCCATTAACTAGTCAAACGTGGTTAATAACTACTCAGATCTATATCGAGATATATATTATGTACACATACAAAGCTTTAATCATGTCTAATAAGGTGATTTCATATTCAACTACGAAAGTGGAGAGTAGATTAGAGAAATATTTAAGACCGCAATCAAATACTCCTTTCATTTTATATGCTATTCCAAAAAAGTTATCTACCGTACCTTTTAAAAAAATTGAATGCAAATCAATCAATAATATCGATATATATACATGATCAGTAAATAAATAAGAAAAAAAATAGATAAGATGTTACGCACTAAACCTCTGGTTCCATTGAGGGGATCATGTCGAGGAGCTGCGTGCTTCGATCCATCCTATTTGAAACAATTATAGAAGAGAAAATGGTTTTACCTAGAGAAAGGAGACTATTTTTTTTTCGTATCTGCAATGCTCACCGAAGTGACGGAGAGTTATAATGAGTTTAGTATTTATAACAAATTGCTAATAATCTCAATCATTTCTAGTGATTAATATTTAGGTTATCAATATTCTATGCGTTAATGAACTTGCATATTTTTGTATTTTGTGTTCCGAGTTTAGATTAATTTTGCCAATTGTTTTATGAGAAAAAATATTTTCTCTTAAAAAAACAAGAGTTTAATTTAATCCATTTATAATATTGTATAAATGACAAAGATGGTTTTTCTCCAAATAAATTACTTCAACTGATAAAGACATTATATTGGCACCTTTGAGAATGGTTAATTGTTGTTAAAAATTAGACAATAGATGATAAAATTTTACCAACAAATTTACATTTTCACTAGAAGTTCAAATGCCGCAAATTTAGAGGAAGCCACGTATCCATTTCATGCACAACTTGTCCATTTCTTTATTTGAAAAAAAATTATTTAACTTTTATATTGACAAAAAGAAGTACAAAAGAAACTATAAATAAAATAGTTTATCTTTATGTTTTAAAACCTAAAGAAAATTCAATCTCCTCTGTTGCAAGATACTGAAATGTCTCTCTCTTTCTCTCTCTATTAGTTGCATCTCATTCCAGTCATCACCCATCACCTCTCATTATTTATTGAAGTATCAAATTTTCTTATTAGTCGTTAAATATTGTATTTTAAACAATAAATTTACGTTACTTAATTCACTCATTTATATAGATTAAATTACTTATTCGAGTTATACCTTACTATTTGACTGAACTACAAATTTAGCCATATTTCTTCCTAATATTGTATAAGCCACTAAACAATGTAAATTAATACACTAACATCCAATACACGATTTACTTTTTCCTTTTTTTAAAAAAATCATGGATAAAACCATTCTGCTTAAGCAAGTAAACAAAAAATTGAGACTTATGAACAACTATATATCTTTTAAAATTCTTTACTACATCTCTAGCTCTGTTACATACTATCTAATTACACTTTACATCCAATTAAGAAGAAGAGAAACAAAATGTGGAATGAAAAGTTACTTTTAAATCCAACTAAAAATTAGACAATAAGTGACACAATTTTAGCAGGTGATAGAGGTTGTCACTAAAAGTCAAAATGTCGTTAAGTAAATAAATATACACCAAATAAAGGAAGCCACTTGTCCATTTCATGCACAATCTATCCATTTCTTTGAAAAAAATTATTTAACTTTTATATCGTCAAAGTAAATACATAAGAAGCTATAAATAAAATAGTTCATCTTTATGTACTCAAACCTAAAGAAAATTTGATCTCCTCTATTGTAAGACATCAAAACTTCTATCTTTGTAATAGTTGCATCTCATTGCAATCACCATCAATCACCTCTTATTATTTATTAAAGCATCAGTTCTCTTGATCAATCGTCAAAACACTATATTTAAACAGTAAATGTACGTCATTTGATTCATTCATTTGTATGAGATTAAATAATTCATTCAAGATAAGTTCTATTTTGTCATTTCATTGACCTATAAAATTAGTCATATTTCTTTCTAGTATGGTATAAGTTTATACAATGTAAGTCAATATAATAACAACATTACAACATTTACTTTTTTTAAAAAGAAAATGTCTTCATCCATAAACAGTAAAAACCATTTTGCTTAAGCAAGTCAACAAAAAACTTACGCTTATGAATAAATATACATCTTTCAATAGTCCTTACTACATTTCTAGGTAAGTTATGTATTATTCTACTAAACTTTTAAATCTAACTAAGAAGAAAAGAAACAAAATACGAAATGGAAGCTTAAACATCCTCAAATAACAATCCAAACTTTAGAAAAATATTCGTCAAGTATAAAATTTATATCTGGTACCTTTAATAAGGGTCCGATTACAGGTAGAAATTAGACAATAGACGATATAATTTTAGTGGTTGATTCAGACTGTCACAAAAGTTGAAATGTTGCTAGGTAACATGTGACAAATAGAGGAACTCATGTGTAACAGCCCCGAAAATTCAAAAGGAAATACATATAATAATAATCTGAGTGCAGAAGCGAAATAAAAGATTAAGGTTAACATCCCTTACCCAATAACTTAAAAGTACTAAACAACATCACAGAATAAGTTCTCTGAAAGAAATACGAGAAATGAGAAAAATAAAGGAAATTATAAAGCATCTAGCATCTACTCGCAGTTTTCTTGTGAATCGAGCTCGGGAACCAGGTCCTCTTGATCTGAAATGGTTAAATAAGGAATGAGCTACACTAGCCCAGTAAGGACATCACACTATATCCCCGTCACAGAAGTAAAGGTTGGTAGAAAACCAAAAACAACCAATGGAGCACAAATTTTAAACCAATACATTTATTTAAAATAAAACCATTTACCCTTTTTCTTACCCTTGGAGAACCTGTGAAAATAACCTATAAAGACAATAACATCATACAGATCACAATTTCATGCATAATCAGTAACATAAAACATATCATAAATCTGTATTCATTAACAATAACTAATTATCACCGTTTCTCATTTTTATCAGCCTACTAATATCCATGGGGATCCATAGGGGTGTCCCCGCTACACGTTAACCATTCTCCTTAACAATCTTAATTCTAGGACCATCCCCATACCCCGTCTAGTATGAGCGCCAAGACATTAAAGCTCAATACCTTGTCCAGTATGAGGATGAAGCAGGCCGTCCCCATACCTCATCCAGTATGATCGCTAAATGACTAAGTTTTCATACCCCGTCCGGTATGAGACAACGTTCACAGTAGGGTTTTCTATGAACCCGATTGGTCCACCATCTCCCTGGATATCTAATGAGGCTATCACCTCATCTGTTTTTCCATAGTCTCCGTTACCAAGTTGAAGATAATCACATAAACAATAAACATGCACCCGGTAATACAATCATATTATAAATTCTAAAATCACACAGTGGTCAAGTAAAACAGTAATACATGCATTTAAAACCATAGAATAGATAGACCAGATACCATAATGCATTTAAACTGTAAAATAAATCAAACAGGAATCGACAGAGAATAATGTCCGGTTCGGGCTCCATAAGCAACCTTAATTAATTATGCATATCTATTAATTTGCACAAAATACAGTATTATCATTCATTCAAACTTTAATTCCATGATAGGAAATAGGGTGAGGGGTCCTTACTTGATTCAACGACAAAAACCAGATTGTTACTACGCCTACGTGCAGTCTCTAGGTTCCCTGAATTTTTTCTCGGGAACTGAAACGTGCTTACAGTACCTACACATGTCCCAAATAACCCAAAAATCATACCCAGGACCTACTCGGCCAATGTTAAAATTCTGGCACGGCTGCTTCGCCGTGCTCGGGTGACGGCGCCACTGTTCGTGTCAATAATCTGCCTTGGTTTGGCTATTTTTGGCCGTTTTCGGCTAAATTCAGCAAAACTTGCATTGGTTCCTGTGAGAAAACACACTTAGGGCCCTCGGTGGGTCAAAAAAATGTAGAAAATTAAAACTCTCCAGCGATGGGGCTCTCCTGTGCGGCGACTCCTCCAGCTCATGTTGCGGTTGGGTATTTTACTCTGGTCAACCTGTAGAAGAGGAAACAGTGATCACAACGGTAGAAAAATCACATCGAATGGGAATTGGGAAGGGCCTCAATGGGGGTAAAAACTGAAACACCCCGCAGCCACGCCGTTGCGCTTCAGCGACGTTTTTCAGCCAATTGGCTGGTTCTTTCACTCCAATTTGGCCATGGGTGGGTTTGGAATCAAATTCTAAGTAAAGGGTAAGATTTTTACCACGTTTGGCAGCCAGAAATTGCTCCGGTGCGGCGGCGGGTGGCGGCGGTCGGCTCCTCGGCGGCTGGGCTGTCTTCTTAGATGAGGGGCTCTGGCAGCTAGGGTTAGGGTTTGGGTGCAGATGAGTTTATTTATACCTATATGCTTTTGATCTGGGCTGTCCATCGCATTTAATCTGGACCGTCCGATCGCGATTAAATAGGGAGTGAATCTAGACCGTTCATCGCGATTCAATCTGGACTGTCCGTGCGCAATTCAATCTAAACCGTTTGTGTGTGATGCAATCTTGGCTGTCCATGCGTGATGGAATCTGGGTCGTCTGTGTGCGTTTTTGATCTGGGCCGTCCGTTTGCGCAGGAACGAATCTTAGTTGTTCGATCGCGCGCACGCGGGTCGCCCACGTGGCTCGCTCCTGTGTGGCCTCCCGCATCAGCGTCTCTGTCACCTGGCGCGTCCTGGTTGGTCAGGGCTGTTGACCAGGCAGCTGACGTGGCGTAACTTTTTTAAATTACGTTTTGACCCCTATTTTTTGATATTTCTTTCAAAAATACCCTCAGAACCTAAATTTTCACCCCTTTTTCCCAAAATTGTTTTCAATTAAATCCTCAATTATTTTTTTTACCCTTTTTATTATTATTATTACTATTATTTTCATTTAATCAAATTAAATTCAATTAAATTCAATTAACACATATTTATATTTATATAGAAATAACAAAATAACATAAAAATAATTCAAAAAAAAATTGGGTGTTACAACTCTCCTCCCCTTAAAAAGAAATTTAGTCCCTCAAATTTGTCTCTTACTCTCAATCGAACAACTGGGGGTACTGGGCTCTAAAGTCTGATTCTAGCTCCCACGTAGCCTCCCTTGGTGTGTGGTTCTGTCATATGACCTTTACAAAGAATATTTTCCGATTGCGGAGTAATCTGCTCTTTTGATTCGTAATGCCAACTGGTACTTCCTCGTAAGATAAGTCCTCCTGGAGTGGGAAAGGTTCGTGGGCCAAGACATGAGAGGGGTACGGGTTGTACTTGCGTAGCATGGACATATAAAACACATTGTGAACCTTGAAAAGTTCTGGAGGCAGTGCTAGTTTGTAGGCAGCAGTACTAATCCTGTCAAAGACTTCAAATTGTCCAATAAATCGGGGGTTCAGTTTCTCCCTCCTGCTGAACCTACTAATTTCCTTGAAAGGAGTGACCTTAAGGAATACCCAGTCGCCTTTCTCAAATGCTAAATCTCTCCTCCGGGTGTCTGCATAACTCTTCTGCCTGCTTTGAGCTGTCTGAATGTTCTTCTTGATCTTAACTATTTTGGATGTAGTCTCCTCTACCAGCTCCGGGCCGAACAGTTTTCTATCGCCCACTTCTTTCTAACAAATCGGCGATCTATATGGGCGCCCATATAATGCCTCATACGGAGCCATGCCAATACTCGCTTGCTAGCTGTTGTTGTAGGCGAACTCTATCAAGGGTAGATGGTCGTCCCCATGGCCCCCAGAGTCAAGAACACAAGCTCGGAGCATATCCTCAAGTGTACGGATTATCCTTTCTTACTATCCATCAGTCTGATGGTGGAAGGCAGTACTGAGGGACAGCTTTGTTCCCATGACTTGCTGAAAGCTACTCCAAAACTGAGAAGTGAACCTGGGGTCCCTATCAGACACCACTGTCACTGGGACTTCATGAAATCTGACTATTTTTTGGATATACATTCTTACCAATTTGTCCAAGGGATCAGTCATCCTGGTGGCTAAAAAGTGGGAAGACTTGATAAACCGGTCAACAACTACCCAGATGGCATCATGTCCTGAGCGTGCCTTAGGTAACCCTGTCACAAAGTCCATTGTGATATGTTCCCACTTCTACTCTAGGATCGGTAAAGGCTGAAGTAACCTGCCTGGGCACTGATGCTCTGCCTTGACCTGTTGACATACGAAGTATTTAGACACAAAGTCAGCTATGTCTCTTTTCATCCCATTCTACCAAAACCGGGGTTGCATGCTTTGGTACATTTTAGTGCTTCCGGGATGCATGGAAAACTTTGAGCTATGGGCCTCTGTCATGATGTCTCTCTTTAACTTATTGTCACCTGGAACACACACCCTGTCCTAGAATCGGAGTAACCTAACAACGGAGACTCGGAATTCTGAGCTAACTCCCTGTTGTGCATCATTCTTGAGGGCTACTAGGGCGGGATCAGCTGACTGAGTTTCCCTTATTCTCTGGATTAACTCAAGCTAGACGGTCAAATGGCCCAAACATGTGACTCTCTTCAAGTTCTGAAGTCGAATCTGTTGTGTGGCCCCAATTTTTCTGCATTCTGAAACTATCAAATGGGCTAAGATACCTGCACTTTTTTTGCTGAGTGCATCGACTACCACGTTGCCCTTACCTGGATGGTGCAAGATGTCACAATCATAGTCCTTACGAAGTTCTATCCACCTTCTCTGACGCATGAAGTCCATAAGTAAAGTGGGCTTGGTGAGGGGTCTAAAATTTTAGTGGATTGAATCTAATGAAAGGAAAAATAAAGAAATAAATAAACAAAAAGGGAAAGGAAAGCCCAACTCGAATGGGTTGAGCTCGTAGGAAGAATAAAGGAATTTCAGTGATGAATTGGGCCAAACCTGAAGAAATTAAGCAAAAAACAAGAAGGAAATTAAATCTTGTGGGCCTAGCCTATAGGAAGGGGATAAGAGTAATTAAAATTTAAGTGAGCCCAGCCTTTAGGAATGGGTTAAGATAGAAGGATAAAATTTAGTTTGAGAGGTTACATTAATTCAAAACAAACAAAGATAGGAAAGAATTAGTAATATTGAGAAACTAACAAATGGGTTGTTTCATTGGGGTTCTAGTCTATAAGCAAATAAAGTAAATTTGAATGAAATATGATATGGCCCCTAGTTGTGTTGGGTCAACGACGTTTCAGGCAGTGAATAGTAACTAGTCAAAAAACAACAATGATTATGATGGGCTTGAGATCTAGAATATGGGTTGAGGAAATTAATTACGACTTTGGAAAGATAAATTATATAAAATGAGACCTTATTAATGAATATAATGCCTTAAATAAATATTAGGTATGTGATTTGGTTCAATAATTAATGGAGTTTTGATTAATCTTGCCAACAATTTTATGAGAAAAATTATTTGAGAAAAATTATTTTTTTTAAAAAAAACAAGGGTTTAATTTAATTCATTTTAATATTGTATAAACAACAAAGATGGTTTTTCTCAAAATAAATTACTTCAACTAATAAAAGGCATTTTATTGGCACCTTTGAGAACAATTAATTGCTGCTAATAATTAGACAATAAACAATAAAATTTTACTAGCAAATTTATATTGTCATAAAAAGTAAAAATGTCGCAACATAAATTTGCAACTAATAAAGGAAGCCACTTATCCATTTCATGCACAACCTGTCCATTTCTTTATTTGAAAAAAAATTAAACTTTTATATTGACAAAAAGAAGTACAAAAGAAACTGAAAATAAAATAGTTTATCTTTATGTTCTAAAATTTAAAGAAAATTCAATCTCCTCTGTTGCAAGACACCAAAACTTCTCTTCCTCTGTTAGTTACATCTCATTGCAGTCATCATCCATCACCCCTCCTTATTCATTAAAGGATTAGTTTTCCTTATCAGTCATTAAATATTGTATTTTTAAAACAGTAAATTTATGTTATTTGATTCACTCATTTGTATGAGATTAAATTATTTATTTAAGTTAAATCATATTTTATTATTTGACTGAACTACAAATTTAGTCGTACTTCTTTCTAGTACTGCATAAGTTAGCAAACAATGTAAGTTAGTACAATAACATCCAATACAACACTTACTTTTTCCTTTATAAAAAAATATTGGATAAAAACCATTTTGCTTAAGCAAGGGAACAAAAAGCTAAGAGTCATGAACAAACTACATATCTTTCAGAAGTCCTTACTACATATTTGGCTATGTTATATACTATCTGATTACACATTTACATCCAATTAAGAAGAAGAGAAAAAAAATATAAAATGAAAGTTACTTTTAAATCCGACTAAAAATTAGACAATAAATGACACAAATTTAGCAGCTAATAGACGTTGTTACTAAAAGTCAAAATGTCCTTAACTAAATATACAACAAATAAAAGAAGTAACTTGTCCATTTCATGCAAAACCTATCCATTTCCTTATTTTGAAAAGAAAATTATTTAACTTTTATATCAGCAAAAAGAAATACATAAGAAGCTGGAAATAAATTTGTTCATCTTTATGTACTCAAACCTAAAGAAAATTTGATCTCCTCTACTATAAGACATCAAAGCTTCTATCTTTGTATTAGTTGCATTTTATTGCAGTCGCAATCAATCACTTCTCATTATTTATTAAAGCATCAGTTCTCCTTATCAATCGTCAAATACTCTATTTTAAATAGTAAATGTACATCAATTTATTATTCATTTATATTAGATTAAATAATTCATTCAAGTTAAGTTCTACCTTGTTATTCGATTGACATACAAAATTAGTCGTATTTCTTTCTAGTACAGTATTAGTTTATACAATGTAAGTCAATACAATAATGCCCATTACAATATTTTCTTTTTTTTTTAAGAAAAAATCATCATACAATAACAGTAAAAGCCATTTTGCTCAAGCAAGTCAACCAAAAACATAGGCTCATGAATAAATATATATCTTTCAATAGTCCTTAGTGCATTCCTGGCAAAGTTATGTATTATTTGATTAATCTTTTAAATCTAACTAAGAAGAAAAGAAGCAAAATACAGAATGAAAGCTTAAACATCCTCAAGTAACAACCTAAACTTTAAAAAAATATTCATCAAGTATAAAATCTATACTTGGAACCTTTAAAATGGTCCTATTATAGCTAGAAATTAATTAGTAGACGATATAATTTTAGCGGTTGATTCATACTAGCACAAAAGTTGAAATGTTGCTACGTAATATGCGACAAATAAAGGAACTCATGTGTCCATTTCGTGCTACCCTATCTATTTCTTTACTTGAAAAAAAAAGTTGTTTAACTTTTGTAGCAACAAAAAGGTGTACCAAAAAAAATTAAAAATTAAATAGTTCATCTTTGTCTTAAAACCTAAAGAAAATGTGATCTACTTTGTTGCAAGATGTTAAAGCTTTTATTTTTTGTGTTGGTTGCATTTCATTGTAGTCACTATCAATCGCCTCTCATTATTCACTGAAGTGTTAGTTCTCATAATTAGTCGTCAAATACTATATTTTAAATAATAAAATACATCATTTGATTCACTTATTTATTATAATATTAAATAATTCATTCAAATTAGGTTCTGTTTTATTATTTAATTAAACTATAAATTTAGTAGAATTTTTTTTTAATACTAAATAAACTTATACAATGGAAGTCAATACAATAGCATCCAATATAAAATTATTTCTTTTAAGAAAAAATCATTATTCATTAACAATAAAAACCATCATGCCTAAGTAAATAACCCAAACCATCATGTTCAAGTAAGTGAAGCAAAAACTGAGGAGGTTCATGACCAATTATCTATCTTATAGAAGTCCTTACTCATATCTAGCTAAGCTATATATTATTCTTATTATACTTTTGAATCCAACTAAGAAGGGAAACAAAATGCAAAATGAAAGATTAAACATCCTCAAGTATAAACCTAAACTTAAAGAAATATTCATGAAGTATAAAATTTATGCTCGGTACAAAATTTACCATATAACTAAATAAAACATAATCTATACTAAATTAAATTTTAGGACACAACTTTTGTTTCTTAGTGCAACATAACATTACGAAAAAAAAAAAAGACTAAAACCTTAAGATTTAGATGTAACACCGCAGTTTTAAAGCTTTATTAAGACCTAATACATGCTCGAAACCTTATAGTTGTCTTAAGATAGGTCTAGAACCTGCAAAACTTGAGTTAGATAGTGGGCGTGTTCCTCTTTGCGTTTTGAATAAACCAAGATGTCATCAATAAACACAATAACAAACTGATCCAGGAATTGTCTGAAAACCTTATTCATCAAGTCCATGAAGATTGTTGAAGTGTTGGTTAGTCCAAATGGCATGATCAGGAACTCATAGTGTCCGTACCTGGTTCGAAAGGTTGTCTTGGAGATGTCTTCTACCCTGATTTTTACCTGATGGTAACCTGAACATAGGTCTATTTTGGAGAAGACCCGGGCACCCTGCAACTGGTCAACGAGGTCATCAATCCTGGGGAGGGGATACTTGTTCTTGATCGTGACTCTATTTAGACTCTGTAATCAATACATAACCTTAATGTCCCATCTCCCTTTCTTGCAAATGTGACTTCAGGACCCCAAGGGGACACACTATGTCAGATGAACTCACTGTCCAGTAATTCAGTGATCTGTTTCCTCAGTTCCTCCATCTCAACACGGCTCATACAGTAAGGAGCAACTGAAATCAGTTGGGTGCCTAGCTAAAGGTCTATGGTGAATTCGACTTCTCTGTCCACTAGTAATCCATATAGTTCATCTGGAAACACATCTTGAAAGTCTCGGACTACTAAAATCTCTTGAATACAAATCTCTTTCTTGGGTTTGCCTAGTTAGAGAAAACAACAAGGTTAAAGTACTTGATAATAAGAAAATTTTTCATGAGGGAACAAATGCTAAACGATTTTATTAATTTATAAATGGCTTCTCATTAAGAGGATTGAATACAACCTTCTTTCTAAAACAATCTACAGTGGTGTGATACACCGCTAGCAAGTTCATTCTTAAAATTACATCAAAGTCCCCCATGTCTAATTCTATTAGGTCCACACTCAATTTCCTATCTACTATATCTACGACACAGGCTCTATATACAATTTCCTCCAATAGTGTCGTACTCCCAACAGTAGACACAAACAACACAGAATCAAGTTTATCAGATAATACATTAAATTTTGATTCAACAATAGGTAAAACAAATGAATGCGATGCACCAGTATCAATCAAAATATGAGCAAGATAGTTACAGATAGTATACATACCCTGTACCACATCCGGGTTGGCTTCTACATCCTGCTGGTTGAGATTGTAAGCCCTACCCTAAATAGGTGGTCTGGCCTGATTCTGATTCCTCGGGCACTCCCTCGCATAATGTTGGGCACTACCACATATGCGACAAGTGTTATTGAGGCGATAGTAGGGTTGGTCCCCATGATCCCTGCCACAATGCTGACACATCTTACCGCGTCCTGCCACTAGAGCTTGAGGGGAAGCCTGAATCATCGGTCTGGGACTCTTGTTTTGTTGAACAGGTGCAGTAGGTGCTGGTCTGTGGGGTGGAGCTGAGGTTCTGAGGTTCCCTGCTGCTTGAGAGAAGGTACGGAGGCTCCTCTCCACTAACTGTGTCTTTGCCAGAACAGCCAAATAAGTACTGAACTCAAGCACAAACAACTGTTGGTTGATCTCTGGACAGAGACACCACTCCAACCTTCTAGCCTTCCTACCTTCATCCAACAATGTCTCAGGGGAATATCGGCCCAACTCTAGGAACTTACGAGCATATTATGATATAGTCATGTTCTCTAGGGCCAACTGTACAAACTCCATCTCCTTCAGATGTCGGAGATGCTCTGGAAGGTACTTTGCATTAAAGGCCGCCAGGAACTATTTCCAAGTAATTGGAACAGGCAGGGTGGTCTGTTTGACTTTCCACCAGCGGTCTGCTTCTCCCACTGGCATGTAGGTAACAAGGATAATTTTTTGTTCGGGAATCACTCCACTAGTCTTGAACGCCTTGTCTATCTCTGCTAACCAGTACTCGGCATCTTTGAAAGAGGATCCCCCTATAAAAGTAGATGAGTTTAATCTTTTGTAGCTCTCTATGTAGCATGGGTCCATCATGGGAGGAGCTGGGTCCCGTGGAAGAGGGACTAGGTCGTGCTGAGGATGGACTGGATGGCCCTGCGGTGGTACTTGCTGATACGGTGGGGGCACCAGATTGTACTGTAGTGGTGCCGGGGGGTACTGTGGCTGGGGCACTGGATCATACTATGGTGGTGCCGAGTGGTATTGTGGAGGAGCAAGGTCGTATCGGGGTGGCTCGGGATCCTCTTGTTGCAGGGGTGGCTCTACCCTGTGGCAGTGGGGGAGGATCAGGTAGCTCCCTCCTTTCCTCCCGGCCCTGCTAGGCAATAATGAGTCTCTCCAGCATCTCAAATATCTAGTCAACATCTTCTCTAAGCAAACCATCTCGAGCTGCTCAGTTTAGTAGGGGTCTTCCTCTCCTTATCTATCTGTACCTGCATTTCACAAGGAATGGTTGAGTGATAATCCATTGTTTTGGTGTTCCCTAAGGATTTTATACAAGAAATGGGTCCGAGGAACGTAGCTCTGATACCAACTATAACGACCCCGTAAATATCTAAAGGAAATAAATTATAAATTAAGTGCGAAAGTGTAATAAATGTTCAAGGTTTACATTCCCTACACAATAACTTAAAGAACCAAATGGGGCTACAAATTTCAGTCTTAAAACAAAATATAAGAAATAAGGAAATAAACAGAAAATAAAGAAAACTAGCATCTACTCGCAATCTTCTTACGGTTCGGACTCTAGAACTTGGTTCTCTTGATTTGAAATGGTTAAATAAGGAATGAGCTAAACTAACCCAGTAACAACGTCATACTATATCACCGACAAAGAAAAAAAAGTTGGTAGAAAATTAAAAATCACTAATAGAGTACTAAATTTAGCAAATTCATTTATCAATCATAAAACCATTTACCCTCCACTTACCGTAGTGAAATTTTTAAAAATAACCTATACAAACAATAATATTATAAAGATCATGATTATATGTATAAACAGCAACATAGCACATATATAGTTATATATCCATCATCAATAAATCAAACAATAACTGTCAATCTTTTTACCAGCCTGCTGGTATATATGGAGGTTCATAGAGATGTCCCTGTTACACATGAACTCTTTCCTTTAACATTCTCCATTATGGGCCATCCCCATACCCCGTCCGGTATAAGCGCCAACTTATAAAACCTCAATACTTCGTCCGGTATGAGGGTGAAGTGTGCCGTTCCCATATCCCATTCTGTATGAGTGCCAAATTGCCAAGTCCCGATGCCTCGTTCGGCATGAGACAATATTCATGGTAGGGTTTCCTATGTACCCGCTTCGTTCACCATCTCCCAAGATATCCAGTAAGGCTGCTGTTTCATCCATTCACTTAATCACACAATTTTTATCGTTAAACCTTCTTTTTTTCTTAATTCAGCCGTAAACACATAGAATAAACCATACATGCATTCAAAGCCATAAAATAAATTAATAAGATGCCATCATGCATACAAATTGTAAAAACACTCAACAAACAACAGTAGATAATTTTTTGTCTTGGCTCCATTAGTAATCCGTAATTAATTATGCACATTTTCCAAATTCGCACAAAATACCGGATTATTATTTATTTAGACTTCAATTCTATGATAAGGAATAGGGTGAGGGATCCTTACTCGATTTGATGCCCGAAAAGTTAAGCTGTTCGACTGCGCCTACAGGTGATTCTCGTGTTCTCTGAATTTTTTTTAGGAATTAAAATGCTCTATTAGTACCTACAAATGTCCCAAACAAACCCAAAATCAGTCCTAGGGCCTATATGGCCAATTTTAGAATTCTGGCACGGCAGCTTCGCCATGCTCCGGCGGTGGCACCACCGCCTGCGGCGGTAGTCCATCTCAGGTTGGCTATTTTCGGCCCTTTTTGGCTAAATTTGGCTGACTTTGCATGAATTCCTGCGAGAAAATACTTTAAGGAGCCTTGGTTTGCTGAAAAAACATAAAAAATCAAAACTTACCAGCGGTGGGGTGCTCCGATATGGCGGCTCCTCTAGCTCAAGCTGCAGTTGGGTGTTTTGCTCTGGCCAACTTGTAGAGAAGGATACAGTGATCACAATGGTAGAAAAATTACACATAATAAAAATCGAGAAGGGCCTCATCGAAGGCGTTTTGTGAAATTTTAGGTAGTGGCGCCGCCGGGCTTTGCCTGTATATTTTTGCCAATTGGCCAGTCCTTTTGCTCCAATTTTGCCATGATTGTGTTTAGAATTTAATTTTGAGCAAAATAAATTTTTTTTATCTTTTTTGGAAGTCAGAAAGGGCTTCGGTGCGGCAGCAGGTGGCGGCGGTCTCTTTCCCAGCGACTGGGTCTTCTTCTCTAGTGAGGGGTTCTGATGGATAGGGTTAGGATTTGGTGTGGATAGGGATTATTTATATCCGTCCGCTTTTGATCTGGGCCGTCCATCGTGTTTGATCTGGACCGTCTTATCGCAATTAAATGGGGAGTGAATCTGGGCTATTCATTGCGATCCAATTTGGGCCATCCATTTCGATTTAATATGGGCCTTTCGATCGCCCACGTAGCCTCCCGCATGGCACTGCATCAGCGTCCGCTACCACACAATGCGTCCTAATTCACCGAGCATTTGGCATGACAAAACTTTCCTAAATTACATTTTAGTCCCCGATTTTTTATTTTTCTTTCAAAAATATCCCCAGAACCCAAATTTTCACCCCTTTTCCCCAAAATTGTTTCCACTTTCATCCTCCTTCAATTTTTACTTCATTTTTACTCTAAATTAAATTTTAAAAAAATTAAAAAATTACATTTATTAATTTTAAATTACATTACAATTTCATTTTAGGGTGTTACATAATGAGCTTCACTAACTCAATAAGTATTATTATTCTCTCAACCCAGATAAAATATCATGCAAAACACACAGTAAGAAACAAAAGTAATAAAAATATTTCAGTACAAATTCATGTTCTTATTTTCACTATTTCACATGTTCCTGATCGATCGGATGAATTCTCTCGAATATCATATACAAACCTCAAAAGTTTATTCCCATACTCTCGAAAGTCATAAATGCACTCAAATATCAATCGTCATTTTGAAACATAATCGCACAGACAAAAGATCATAGATACACTCGAATATCGTTTATAATCTCGAAACATAATCACACACATACAAAAGATCACAGATACACTCGAACGGTCATTTCTGTGGTTTCATCGCGCGATGCCGTTTATGTCATCATTGAGAAAATGTGAAATGGATTCCCCCATCGCATGGATAGCACACACACAAATCACACAATGGCCACAGCAGGTACGTTTGCTAGGTGGCCTACACTCACACAAATGCCTATCCACGTCTACATTAGGTTTAAGACTCTATGCATGTGAAGGTTCACATTCTTGCTGAACTTCAGCCACACACACTCACTCTCTTCCTCGATTCAGACTAAACAAGAAGATATTTAGGGTTCCTACCCTATTCACTCATACCTTCTTATTCCAAAATTCTCAATTTGTTTAAATAATCATTTTTTAACCTCAATTATTTCTTTTCTTTTCTTATTTTTACAATTTTTTTTTTCTTTCTCTTTTTCAATTTTTCCTTAATTGGGAATTTTTCTTTCAATTTCATATTTCATAAGTCAAAATAACTCAGTTCAGATAACTCTCAGTCCATTGGGTATGTTTTCTGATTTCGTCTCCCCATAGGGTTCTAATTGCTTAAGTTTACTGATCATAATTTGGGTTTTGTTTTTCCATCGAAATTGGGCCAATGTCCCTCCAAATTTTAAAATTCATAATTTTTATAAAATGAATGCACTTTTCAAAATTTAGCCTTGTTGAGATTTAGAAATACTTACTCTCCTACGCGTCTTCCCATATCCGCCTAAATGTCCAAATTTTCCTATACACACGATATAATTAATTAAAATACTTTGAAATACTAAAAATTAATTTAATTAGATTACGGGTTCCAACAGCCACCCAATGAAATACCTGAATCTATTAGGATTCGCACCCAAAAAACCTTTTGGCTCCACATTCAGCGAATTGGATTCCAATTTTTTGAGAAAGAATTTTTAGCTTCCCAGGAAAACTAAATTCTCGTTTCCTGAGGAAGACTTTTTTAGCTTCCTAGATGAAAAATCGGAACCCAAAATGGTGGATCGGATTTCCATGCTCGGGGAAGACCCTTTGGCTTCCTGAATGGGTCGGCTATCCCCATTCTCGAAGAAGCCTCTCGATTCCTATGCGGGTGGGTGGCCTGGCTGAGCCAGCGCGGTTAGCCCGACACCAGCCCCACCCCACTGCCACTCAACCCCCATCAAAACATTAAAATAGAACGATTTTACCTTTCGACGTGGGCGATTTGGCCTCGACTTTGCTCCCGATCGCTTCCTCTCGGTCACCCACGGCTCCCTTGCATGCTTGCAATTAGAATGGTGATTTTTACGCCTAAAAAATTGATTACTGCAAAATAGAAATAGATTGAATGGAAATAGGGGAAGAAAAGATGAAAAGGACGAACTTTACCTCGCTTGCCTCGGTCTCCCCAGTCATATTGCGTCTCGATCGTTTCCTCTTCCTCTTTCTTCCTTTTGCTTCAGTTTCCACACTCTTCTGCCTCCGCCCCTCTCTTCTTTTCTTCTTCCCTCATGGCAGTCGCTCTTTGGCTCCCCTTTTTGTCCCGTTCGGCCCCTCCTATCTTTTCTTCTCCTTCCTCCTTTTTTTTTCCTTTCCCTTCCCTCTTCCTTCCCTCTCCTTTTTTCTTCCTCTCTACTTCCCCACATGACCCTCTCTTCATCCTTCTCTTCCCGATTGCTATTTTTTCTTCTCCCTCTCTTTTTTTCGGCTACTTTTCAAAATGAAGAGAAAACCCTAAACTCTTCCCTTTTTATACCCATTCCTTCAACCGTTGGATCTTTATGACTCGATCTGGGCCGTCCCTTTTCTTTTAAATCTTCTCCATCTGATCTCCTCAAGTGGGCCAATCTAGGCCATCCATCCTCCTTATTTCCTTTTCCCCCTTCCACTTCTCCTTAGTTATGTTTTTACCTCCTTTTTTCTTACCTACTTTCATTTAAGTCCCTAAATTTACTTAAAAGCTCAAATTTTTGAAAATTTCTTTCATTTATACCCAAACTCTAAATTTTATTTTCATTTCTTTTCCTTTAAATGGATATTATAGTCCTATTACAGCTAAAAATTAGACAATAGACGATATAATTTTAGTGGTTGATTCAGACTATAACAAAATTGAAATGTTGCTAGGTAATATGCCATAAATAGAGGAACTCATGTGTCCATTTTGTGCCCACCCTATCTATTTCTTTACTTGAAAAAAAAAAGTTGTTTAACTTTTATATCAACAACAAAGAATACCAAAAAAAATTAAAAATAAAATAGTTCATCTTTGTCTTAAATCCTAAAGAAAATGTGATCTACTTTTTCACAAGATACCAAAGCTTTTATTTTTGTGCTGGTTGCATTTCATTGTTGTCACCATCAATCGCCACTCATTATTCACTAAAGTGTAAGTTCTCACAATTGGTCATCAAATACTATATTTTAAACAATAAATATACATAATTTAATTCACTTATTTATTATAATATTAAATAATTCATTCAAATTAGATTCTATTTTATTATTTGATTGAACTATAAATTTAATAGTATCTATTTTTAGTTCTGAATCAACTTATACAATGGAAGTCAATACAATAGCATCTAATATAACATTATTTTTTAAAAGATAAAATCATTATTAATTAACAACAAAAACCATCATGCTCATGTAAATGACCAAAACCATCATGCTCAAGTAAGTGAAGCAAAAACTGAGGAGGTTCATGAACAATTATCTATCTTTCAGAAGTCCTTACTCATCTCTAACTAAGCCATGTATTATTCTTATTATACTTTTGAATCCAACTAAGAAAGGAAACAAAATGCAAAACAAAAGCTTAAACATCCTCAAGTAATAACCTAAACTTAGAGAAATATTCATCAAGTATAAAATTTGTACTTGGTACAAAATTTGCCATATAATTAAGTAAAACAAAATCTATACTAGGTTGAATGCATAAAACCTGTGCAAAAAGGAGAAGGTCACAAATCTTTTAAAAAAATAAATAAATGAATAAATTTAAATAAGTTCATAATATATGAAATAGAGTTTGATAAGTTATGCGAATAGCTTGTTGAAAATTTTAATACTTTATTCTACTTAATATATTTAAGAATATGTTTAATATACTATTAAAATATAATTATTTCTTGTAATATTACATGGATTAGTAAAAATATATAATATAAATAATTTATTAATATACAAATAGGTTCATGAACTTGTAAACCAAATTCCTTCATATTTGAATTTGGCTCTTATACTTTAACATTTTATGACCATATTAAAATATGAAAAGAAGATTTTATTAATTAATAAAGATGAAAATGAATATGGTATCTATATATACATATATATATATATTTATGAATAAATATGAGAGAATCAAGAAGGTGCAAAGGGGAATGTAACACCCAAGTAAAATAAAATTTTATTTTATTATTTTTATTTTTATTTATTTGATTTTTATTTAATTTAATTTAATTTAATGAAAATAAAAATAATAATAATGATAAAATTGGGTAAAAATATTATTTGTATTTAATTGAAATTGATTTTGGGAAAAAAGGGTGAAAATTTGGATTCTGGGGGTGTTTTTGAAAAGAAAATCGAAAATCGAGGGTCAAAACGCAATTTAAAAAAATTGTGCCACGTCAGAACCCACCTCAGCAGCCACGTCAGCGGTCCGGTAAGCAGCCCCGGCCAACCAGGACCCGCCGCGTAGCAAGGCAACGTTGACTAGGGAACGGGCCACGTGGGCAATCCGCGTACCGCGATAGGACGGCCCAGATCCGTTCCCGCGCGCACGAACGGCCCAGATCAAACGTGCGCATGGACGGCCCAGATTCACGCACACGGACGGTTCAGATTCAATCAGGCACGGACAACCCAGATTGCATCGCGATGGACGGCCCAAATTTAATCCCAATTAAATCGCGATCAAACAGTCCAGATTTAATCTTGATGGACGGTTGAGATTAAAAGGCAAAGGGTATAAATAACCCCACCCACACCTGACCACAAAAACCCTAGCCACTAGTGCCTTGCCGGAGAAGAAGAACCAAACGCTGGAGGAGCCGGCTGCCGCCACCCGCCGCCGAACCAGGGAAGTTTCCGACCGTCGATCGAGGTAAAGTTTCTCCCCCTTACTCGTTTTTCGATGCTGAGTCCGCCTATGGCCAAACCGGAGCCAAACCACCGGTCAAACTACCGAAAAACCTAGCCGAAGCCTAGCAGCGCCGCCGTGCCCCTCCTTAATTTTTACCTCCGATGAGGCCCTTTCCGGCCTCCGTTCAATGCAAATTTTATACCATTGTGATCATCGTTCTTTTCTCTACAGGTTGATCAGAGCCAAACATCAAAACGCGACTCACGCTGGAGGAGCCGCCGCACCCGAGAGCACCGCCGCCGGTAAGCCTTGGTTTTTCAAGATTTTTTGGCCCACCGAGGGTCCTAGGGTTGTTTTATCACAGGAACCGATGCAAGTGTGGCCGAATTCAGCCGAAAATGGCCAACTCGAGGCGAATCACTACTGCAAGCGGCAGCGCCGTCGCCAGAGCACGGCGGCCAGAACTGCGATATTGGCCGAAAGGGGCCCTAGGTATGTTTTGGGATTTTCTGGGTCACGTGCAGGTACCGGTAGTGCTTTTCAGTTTTTCGAAAAAAATTCAGGGAAATTAGGGACAGCCTGTAGGCGCACTGTAGAGTCGATTTCAGACCCTGAAACAGGTAAGGACCCTTCACCCTATTTCCTATCACGATATTAAAGCTAAATAAATAATTAAACTGTACTGTGTGACTTTATAGATGTATAATTGATTAAGGTTGCCAACGGAGCCCGAATCTGATACAGTGTTGGTCTATTATTGTTTGATTTAATTTCCAGTATTAAATGCAGCTTGATTTTTAATGTAATTATGTTATGGTCTCGTATGCATGAACTATGGTTCCTTTTATTATGGTTTGTATTATGGTGAACCCGTTACTGTATTGTCTTATTTGGTGTCAATTACTGGTTTACATATTTTGTATGATTGAATGATTGAGATTAAGGAAAAAGGCAAAAAGGTTATGTGAATTGATAAGTGGATAATGTGGACAGCCTAACAAGATATCCTAGGAGGTAGTGGACGGACCGGGTCCGTAGGGAACCCTACCGGGAACATGGTCTCTCATACCGGACGGGGTATGGAGACCTCATGTGTTTTGGCGCCCATACCGGACGGGATATGGGGACGGCCCGTTTCACCCTCATACCGGACGGGGTATTGAGATTCATGATTTTGGCACCCATACCGGACGGGGTATGGGGACAGCCCTGGAATCAGGTTGTAAATGTTAATGGTTCACGTGTAGAGGGGACCCCCTATGGATTCCCAGGGATACTAGTAGGCTGGTAAAAGAGGAAATCTGTTTCCTGATGATTGAAATGTAAAGGTGTGATATATGTTAAGTTATAAAGTGTGTATGATTTCATGATATTATAAGGTTATTATTTTCATATGTTGTTTTCATGGATCTCGCCGAGGTAAGTGGACAGTAAAGGTTTTTATGTTAATAAACGAGTTCATTATAAATTCTGCTCCATTGGTCATTTTTGTTTTCTACCCACCTTTACTTCCGTGGCGGTGAGGTAGTGTGATGTCTTTACTGGGCTGGTGTAGCTCATCTCTTATTTAACCATTTTAGATCAGGAAGACGTTGTTCCCGAGCCCGTTCCGCAGGAAGACGGCGAAGCGGACGCCTAAAGACTTTATAGTTATATTTATAGTTTTTATTTCGAGTATCTCTTTTAGTTAGTTTGTTCCTTCATGTTTGAGTACGTTTTGGTTATTGTATAAGGGATGTTAATCAAAATTTTTATTACGCTTCCACATTTGAGATTTTTAATACATATATTCCATTTAAATTTCCGGGGCCGTTAGAGGGAAAGGTTAGAAACTTTAAAGAAGATACTTATAATTGGGAATTATATAAATATATAATGTGTGTGTCTACATATATATATATATAACCTTCTCAATTTATCAATTTATATATGTGTGTGTGTGTGTGTGTATATAGATAATTTTTGTATGTATATCACGATACTAATTGCGCTGAATATCATAATAATAAATTAACAATTGTATAATCATATAATATATTTTTATAGATATAAATAATTAATGTTGTTGTATGTACGTACCAGGCAACAACTTCGTTGAAGCGTTTATTTCGCTGCCTTTGATGGAGGACGTTAAGATCACCGTTAGGACAGAACTTAGTGAGTAAACACGACCACCGATCACAAATGAATTTCATACTTATTGGTACCACATATGATTTGTGCCACATATGATTGCTCATACACCATCATATATATGAATTATATGTTTATATATATATATATATATACCCACGTGTCAAGGCATCCGATGAAATGAGTAAGGAAGGGTAAACTTTCATATATAATTGACGATGTCATAAATCAAATCAATTAGTAAATGAATTTCATACTTATTTTTTATTGTACATATTATTTATATATTTCTTTACTGAGTTTTTTTAAAGAAATTTTAAATTTTTTTTTAAAAAGGTGGCCTATGCAATGAATGCAACAAAACATGAATTCTCAGTAATGAAGGAAAAAATAAAAATCTTTCTTGAGGTAATATTTTATTTTATATATTTTATAAAATTTATTTTCATATATATCTTTTTCTCTTATAGATTTCGTAAAATTTTTAATTGAATTTAAATTTACAAACTTATACAGTATAAAATATTCTACATTTTTAATTAATGTTAAACTGATAAATTTTAAATAGAACATAAGAGTTTTAACTACTATCATATTGTTATAATTCCTTATAATTATCAATGCCTATAATTATGCAACGGACAAAACAGATTTTCAATGAAGTAAAACTCATGCTGTATAAGTATGCAAATTTAAATTCAGTTAAAAATTTCGCAAAGTCCCAAAAAAAAAAAAGATATCCATGAAAATAAAATTTTATAGTATATATAAAATAAAATATTATCTTAAGAGGGATTTTCATTTTTTCCTTCACTAATGAGAATTCATGTTTGCATCTAATTCTTCCATGCAATTTTTATTCAAAAAAAGAAATTAAAAAAAAAACTAAAAAAAGAGATATATTAGTAATATCTCCAATAAAAAATAAGTATAAAATTCATTTACTACCCTTCTTTACTCTTTTTATCAGATGCCTTGACAAATTCCTCACATTTCAATGCCATTTGACAAGCGCGAATGCTGCAATTAATATCAGCTAATTATTTTTTAAAAAACAAAAATTGGCTACATCTATTAATTAAGTTATATGCATCAATCATAACACAATACAAATAATCTCCAAGTAAGAATACACATAAAAATACAATTTGACTTGAGATTAGTCAAGTGATGTACACTAATTACAATACAATACAAATAACTTTCAAATGATGATACACATAAAAATACAATCTGACTCAAACTTATAATCTCTTGTAAAAGAAGAAACACATAAGCTATTAAACTAATTATTTAATTAATTAAGTATACACATGTATAGTTAATTAAATTAATAATTATTTATCTTTTGGGTTGATATCTAAGTACTTTCATCCTTATCTATAAGAGTATGAGTTCAAATTAGGCTATACATCTCAGAACATATCATTTAAATATTAAAATGTACAAATTTTTACTAGCAAAAATTGTACTTGAGAATTTTTATTATTAAATATTTATTTTAAGATCAATAATAATACACATAAATACTCCAAATTAAAGAGTTTTAAGTTGTGATGATTAGTATTACTTATGTACCTTGAGGAGGCTCCTTTAATCTTGATGCAAAGTGCATAAATCTTAGGGAAATCCGCATAAGATAATTTGTCCTTGCTAATTAAGAGAAGAAAACCAAATAACTAAACCCATCAATTAATCAAATATGGTTAATAACTACTCAAATCTATATCGAGATATATATTACATACACATACAAAGCTTTATCCATGTCTGATAAGGTGATTTCAGATTTAGCCATGAAGGTGGAAAGCAAGTCATAGAAATAATTAGGACCGCAACTAGAATCTCCTTTCATTTTATACATTGCTATAAGAAAGTGATCTATGATATCCTTTTAAAAAAAATTGAATGCAAATCAATCAACGACATTGATAAATATACATGATCAGTAAACAAATAAGAGAAAAATAGATCAATTGTTAAGCATTAAATCTCTTGTTCCATCGAATGGATCATGTAGAGGAGTTGTGTGCTTTGATCCTCTTATTTCAAATGATTGGATAAGAGCTGTAACAACTCATACCTCCATAGGGAGTCGGGGTACCGTAAGAACTTATATTCCCAGCACGAAAAATACAATAAACTTCTATCTCCAATTAAAAATAAGTACGTCGAAGCATAGTGTTCACATCCCTCGACTATAAGGGTTAACCATTACATCTATCTAAAATCAAGAAAACATCTAATTAAAGTTTGTGTAATTCATCCTTTCCTACATGTGCATCATAGAGAACACTGCCTCTCCTCACCCAGATCGTCTCCAAGAGTTTGTTTTTTCTGTTGTTAATCCTATTCCTACTTCCAAACAACATCACTTTCACCCTCACAGAGAATATTGTCTCTGCTAACCTAGATTTGCCTCCCAGAATTTTATATTTATTTATTTTTTAATCCTTTTCCAGTTTGTTTCCCTGTTTATGCTCAACAATACCACTATTTTCCAAACAAATGTCAAGGGAATTAAATACAAAAGATAACAGAATAATAATTTATAAACAGACATCATATTCAGACCACTATTTCCCCCTTTTTTTTATTTCCTATTCCTCTCACATTCCCATCCTTTCAATTTTCCTCCAATGTTTCTAGCATATCTCCTCTGTCCTCTCCTCATAGCTGTCCACACAATAATTCCATCATTTCGTCTGATCTTCTGTTTCTCCTTAGATCTCACTCTCCATTTTTTTTATTTTTACTCCTGGTTCTAATATGATTTCAAAAAAATCTCCCTATTCCCAAATCAACTCATTTCTTTCCAAAAAATATCTCAAAGAATTTAGAAGATTCTACTCAAGTGGTGAGAGTCAAATTTCACTTACCTTTGTTCTCAGTGACTGCATTAATCTGATTAACGGATTCCTCCCATGTTCTGCTCCTGATTCCACCACTAGCTGATTAATCTGATTGAAGAATCACACAAAATCTTCCTTTCAGTTTACCCTTGCTGCGAATTTTCTTCCTCTCCCTCTTTCCCTGCAGCCTGACGTCCTCTTTTAAAGTGAAGGAGGAACCATCAGAATCGTTGAGGATGGCAACGAAATCCCTAAATTAAATAGAGGTTACAAAATAGTTTTTGATAATTGAGGCATAATCAATATTTTTACTTTTAATAATTAAGGTAGGAACTAATAACATCTTCTTAAATATAATTATATATTTATATATTTAGTTTTTGAAAAGAAGATTTTTATCTCTTTAATTGCTTAAGTAGTAATCAAATTTTTAAATTTTAAAGACTAATGAAGAAAAGAAATCTTTAAACATTAACTTCTAATAAGCCTTCTATTCTTTAAATTTATTATTCTTTAAGTGTAATCTTATAACAGTTTTTTTATAGAAAACATAATGAAAAAAATGTTAAAACTCTAAAATATTTTATTACGTAAGTTCAAAATAATGAAAATAAGATTTCCATCTCTTTAATTTTTAAATTTTGAAGAGTAATGTAGAAAGAAATCTCTAAATTTTGACTTCTAGTAAGCATTCAATTCTCTATATTTAGATATTTTTTTAAGTATAATCTTATAATAATTCTTTTAAAGATTACATACTTTAGAATGAAAAATAATGTTAAAACTCTAAAATATTTGATTACATAAGTTTAAAAATAGATTATGACGCTTTTATGTTTTTTTTCTTTCTTGATGCTTTTGACTTTTCTTTCAATCTTTCTTTAATGCTATGATCTATATTTACGATGCAATATTTAGATAGAAAACAATAAGATAGTTTTTTTATAAAATTATTTCTATTAATTTCTTCACCACAATATAATTTCTTCATAATCTTATCCTCACATTTGTTATTGTGTTACGATGTGATCAATTTTAGGTGATCTAGAAATATAAGAAGAGTTAGAAAATAATCGGGAGAAAGAGGAGGAAAAACATAAGGAAATGAAATAGGAAAGCAAGAGCTAGACTGGAAGCATTATAGAGGTAAGTTCTCTTTTTTTGTCCTAACGCATAACGCACAATTAGATAGTAATTATAAAGTAGATTCGTTATAAGGAGTCATATTCTTCCAACAATTCCTAAGTTTCAGACTACAAACTAACTCAAATCACATATTTGACTTTTCATGAAATTACCTCTCTACCCTAAATAACAGAAAAACATAAAAGTACAATCTAAATTAAATATGTCCAAAAGTATATACTTGTACTTACGTTAAGCGGTATTAAATATGTCTTGTTCATTCGGTTCAATTTTTACTTTTTTTGTAGTTACTAGTAATCCTTTACAGCTGAATGAGGTATATATTAATTAATTTTATTTTTGAACCACTCATATTTTTAGCTTGAATTCACTGAATGAAATTTTATTTCATAATCCTTCATATATGGAAGATCAACTAGAATTGAGTTCTCAAAAAACATAAATAAGAGAGTTTAAATATTAAAATTGTAATATATCATTAAATTATAAAATATTTGAGAAATGTAGCAATTAAATTTCTTAAGAAAATGATTAAACTTGTTTAGAAATTAAAGCCAATGGGATAATTAGATACGTATACAAATATTTTAACTTCTAATACTATACTATACTATATCTATTTTTACAATATAGTTTCTCACTGTGACCCACAACCTAAAATTTTTTCGTAATTTCTTCATGTACAAATTGAAAATATATACATATATATGAGGTTAATTTCTATTGTTATTAGTAATATATTTATTTTTTTGTTTTTGATATTTTTTGTGGTATAGATTGAGAGAAAGATCGTGGCTAATGCTAGAACCAAATGAAGCAAAAGTTGTTGAATCCTATACGTTTAGTTTCCTTTATGAGCTGATGCTAAAAATTTAAAACTTACAAGTCTGTAGTAATGCAAAACTATGTAATGAATAAAATATGAGTTTGCAAGAAATATCTTATCATCACTCTCTAATCACTCTCTCAGACAATGCTTTACATAGCAGTTGAATTTTTTCAACTGATCTGGACTCAACCGAGGAAATGTATTAAAAAGTTCTATTGTCAAGCATTAATTTAGATGGCACGATGATGATTTATGAGACTGAAAAATACCATAACCAATCCAAATGATTTACAAGATATAGAAAATGTCATAATCGAACAGTAGAGTTAAAATAATGTAAGGGTATTCCTGATTTTGAATGCCTTTCACTCCTATAGTACTATGTATATGATATAAAGTCTGTAAACAAGAAACAATTTGTTTAATCTCCAATCTAGGAAGATGTTTCAAGCTAATGCTAATCCTAAATCAACATATCACCTTTAAATTAAGATCCTATGATACACGAATCATTGCTCAAAAGTTGATTGTTATACATTTAAGTTTTTCATATAAGTAAGTTGAGCCACAAATTGAAGTTACCTATCCTTGTGTGAAAGAAACTTCATATTCTTATATTTTATAAGCCTTTCAGGAGTTCTTCCGACAACACTTTCTCTTGGGGTTAACACTTATCATGTAAGAGAAGGCATTGACAAGCTTAGAATCCTCTTTAGTTATAAAAATTTTGGCTGCACTTGGGTCTACAAGTAGAAGCTTAACCACAAGGTATCTAACAATTAACCATGTTTGGAATAACTGTGCTTGTTTTCTAATGAACCTTCCTCTTTTTGTGTCAAAGTATTCAAGCCATTTGTCTCTTAATATGCGTTTTTCAGCAACTTCAATAGCTCTTGCAGCGATTTCTGGTCTTTTCATCTTTATGGCTACAACAGTAAGCTGTAAAAAGTTCATTTTTAAAATCTTAAGCCGCACTGCCTTCATTCCTTTATTATTGCTTTATTTTATAAAACATCAACAATGTGTCATATTCTATTGGATCCAAGCATGACAACTCAGGAAACTTATACCTAAATATAACTTCTACAAAGGGTTCTTTGGAGCAATGAAAAAAAATTAGCAGCAGAGAGAATATTTAATCATAACAAACTAACCTGCCATAGCAGAGTTTGGCCAAGAACCACCATTATAGTAAGACCAAGGCCTGCATAAGAAGGAAATGTAGTGAGAAATGTTAAAGATAATGAAAAAATAGATCATAAATAAATAATACGAGAGCAAATATCTTATGTGTTTTTTGCATCACTACAAGTGATTATTTGCGCTCCTAACCTTCAAGAGTGAGATAACATATCTTGAATGGCATGTCTGTTACTAAATCTGCCCATTTCACTTCAATAAGATCCAGTATGGCATGTGATTGATCAGCTATTGCCAAACTTCTTACAATAGACCACATGTTTCCTAGAGAAAAAAATTGGAAATCCGTGTGTCGCCTGTAAGTTTCCAATTAGATAACCTGCTTTATTAGGCATCCATTCCACCAACCAAGGAGAATTTTGATCAAGGTAAATGTTGAACTTATTAACTGCATCATATGACTACTCCTCAGTCTTGTAAAAATAAATCTCATTCAGTTTTCACAAATCAATCCAATAATACTCCCTGATGTGGAATGAAAAAGCAAGTAGGCGATTATTTAGTGCCTGGATAAGATCAACAAATCCATTTTAGAGCAAGCATTTCATGTGAACAGAGTAAGGCATAATAAAATAGTGGTTGTAAGAAAAAAAATAAGGATTAACTGGAGATACCACAAGAAAAGAAGGTAAACAAATAAGATCTATTAGTTACCAATTTATAAATTTAAATAATGGTCGATTCATGTAGGCTAGTGAGTTAGATCATAATCTGCTATTTCCACCAACATGTTACAAACATACTTAATGCATAAACAATAACTCCATGGTGTAAAGCATGTAAGCTATGAACTATCTCAAAAAATATAAGCTATAAACTATACAATCTCCATCATTCTAGGGAGTTGCACCATTCAGAAGCAACCAAAAATACAATGAGTAATAATTCTAACAATTGAACATTTTCTGAATCAACCAGATTGGAATCATACACTTATTAAGCCTGCCAGAAATTCACTTGAGAAGCATCAAGATATGATATCAATTTAACTCAAGCTTGTCAAGTACTTAATCCTAGCTTTATTTTAAAACTTCTAATATTGTTTCCCAAATCGATTTAGTTTTATAATTTCGCTTCCAGCATAGTTGTTGGAACAAGCCCCTATTACACCATGTGCAGAATTATTTTGTACAACCACTCTTTTGCTCCAAAAAATCAAAAATCGAATACCAAATGTCCATTACCATTTCAAGTGAGCCATAAAGACAATTTTTCAATTGCTTGAAATAAATAGCTGATGAGCACATATGACTATTCAAACCACTTTTAGAACAAAAAATTAATATGCCCTGATGATTTCTTCATTCCATATGATAGAGTTAATTACCTCCCCTCTTTACTATGAGGATTAGGTTTTAAAACTTACAAATGTAAATAAAATGCAAATAGGAATTTACTTGGTTTAGTTCGAAGTTAGTGTTGGATGACCTTCTTCTCCATTTTCTTTGTTTGGTTGCAAGAGGTATTGTTTCCAGCAGTGAGACCTTTTTGAACCATAGACAAGTTATTGTTGTTTCTCTCAATAGTCTGTTGATTGGCACGTAAGGGGTGACCAATGAATACAGTGGATGGTGCGGCATCATTGTCAATCACAGAGGACGAGGATGGGGGCTAGGACTTAACTAAACTTGTTCCTGAACAACAAAAGTTGTATGACCTCTGTTTGGTGAGAAGATTCTTGATGAAAGTAGTCGTGAAGTTTGAACTGATGAAGAATACATTGGCAGACTTTTGGAGGCTGATAAGGGGAGTAAATATTGTAGATCTTAGTTCTAACTGTTACTTATATAGATTTTTCTGCAAAGTAGATATCCAAAAAGTGCTCAACAGAGGGCCGTGGACTTTTAACAACCATTTGTTGGTTGTGCACTACCTTAGGGAAGGAGAATATCTAATAAAAGTAGCTATTAACACGAGCCTCTTCTAGGTACAGATTCGCTCACTCCCATCAGATTGTGTATCAAAAACAATGGCTAGGTAGTTTGGGAAATTGTTAGGGAGCTTTGTTGACTATGACACACGTTCATATTCTATGGTTGGGATGGGGGTTATCTGGGGTTTAGGCGGTCATTGATGTTCGGAAGCCTCAGTTCAGAAGAATGAGGCTCCACTTAAGAAATGGGGAATCAACATTTGCAATCTTCAAATATGAATGCCTACCTTTATTCTATTGTGCGGTTGGTTAGGGCACTTAGAATCCTTCTGCAAACTCCACATCCATTCAAGTGTGGCACCACTACAGCAGGAGTGGGATGAATCCCTCCGCGCAAATCCCTTACAGAAACCCGCTCCAATGAGCAAATGGTTACGAGATGAATAGGGGAAAAAATTGATGGAATCATGGTCGAATATCCCGGCAAGTATGTCGGGGATAAGGGGAAGGAAAGAAGAGATGAGTATCTCGGCCGAAGTAGGATAGAAGGGAGATTCTTTAAATTTTTATTAAAAAATTAATGCTTTCCTCTTTCCTCTTTCGTTAAGAGTTTTTATGTGAAAAAAATATTTATCCTTCATGAACGATATCATAATTACTATTGAAATAATTAATAATAAATATTTTAGTATAGAATCCAAGTCTATTTATTCTTCTTTAATATTTATGTTAATAAATAATTTAAGAAAAATGCTAATTCGGATTTTTTCACTTATTATAATTGTTCTAATTAAAGGAATCTAGTCGTTACAGAATATTATTTTCGTTGGATATGTCAGGACTCTTTACAACAAAATCCAATTTAATTACTATATCTCTACCAACACAGTCATAAGTTAAATCTTTTGATTCTATTGAATCAAATATTATAAACAAAGCATCATTAATCCATATAATTACATTTAAAAAGTGATAAATTTTATATTTTAATAAGATTTAGACTTGTTGTCTTCAAGAAAAATGTAAGAATTTTAAGTATTCAAACACCATATTTATGATAATTTACAAAAATTCATAAAAACTTCATTGTAGTGTGTGCTTAATTGTGATAAATGAACAATTGTCACAAACTTTAATGGGGCATTTTTTGTGCTTGAAATGCATGTTCTCATGTTAATGGATGTTAGTGGCTATTTTCTCTTTTTCAATGATATCATCCTATGTTTACCTTATAAATAGTTAGCTCATTTACTCTATCCTATCTTATTGCTACATTTCTCTATTGCTCTCATTTTTATCTCTTTTCTTTCACTTTCACTTTTTCTAAAATTTTCTTGAAAGATTTCTAACTTTTACTTTTCTAGTTGTGCAAATTAATAAAATCTATGATCTACAGCTAAGCTTATTGTATCATACAATTAACATGTCAAAAAGCTCTTTTTTATACTCGCCTTATCTGATTGACCTAGTGCACACCTCAATCCTTATAATGTATCCTCAAACTTCAATTCCTATTTGTATAGAAAGTAAGTGTCTAAGGTAAATTCTTCTATCTTTTCTCACCAAAATATTTTTACATGAAACTATTAAATATCAATGATTCATCTCAACCAATAGCAATAAAATTTATAATTTTTTGAAATAATACCCTTTAGTTTGTAGCTATCTCTACAAAATAAGTTTCAGTTTCAAAGTAAAAAATTAAAAATTAGATCGAGATTTTGACCTATGGTAGTTTCCTTAACTAAGGGAACCTAATAGTCATGAAATATTTCTTTCGCCTAAAAACATAATAGGCATGTTGAGATTTAACTCAATTTAATCACGGCATCACTACTAATATAAAAAAGTTAGAGTTTAAATTTGTTTTCCATGAAAA
This sequence comes from Carica papaya, assembly GCF_054855325.1. Classification (NCBI taxonomy): domain Eukaryota; kingdom Viridiplantae; phylum Streptophyta; class Magnoliopsida; order Brassicales; family Caricaceae; genus Carica; species Carica papaya. Next base: position 21,253,770 of record NC_142317.1, read on the forward strand.
GGAATACTTATTACAACCTGTAGAGATTTTATTGGTATTGATTTTTATGAAGCTTTTATCCACCCTATCCGCCCAACAAAAGAAAACATAATTACTTTATAATATTGTTATTGAAAGAGATAGAAATAGATAAAATACTAATAGTTAAAAATCAAATATTGAAGTTAACTTTTATAAATTAAATAAAGGATAATAATTACTTTAGTTATGTTACAGTAATTAGAGAAAAATATAAATTTTATTTTATTCTTAATTTATTTAAAATCAAATTGAATTAGTTAAAAAAAATTGTATTTGTTACAATAGCAAAGTATTCGAGAGTAATATTCTCCATTTACTACAACTATTAGAATTAAAAGATTAAGGAATTAAAAAAAATAAGTAAGAATCGAATTAAATAAGTTGCAAGAAGCTAGAGTACCTTAATTTAAAGAAGTGCATTTGCACTTGCGAGGGGTGGTTCTTGCTTCCAACTACATCACCATACATACCCCATTTAATGAGTAATAATAATAATAATAATAATCATAATAATAATAAAGATTTTAAAATCAAAATCTACAATGTTTAATATTTAAAAAAAATTACTTTACTTTTTATTAAAATATAAACCTTACATCTTCACTAAAACTTAAATTCATAAATATTAAATAAAATACAAAAATTTTAACTACTACCATATTGTTATAATTAATTATAATTATTAATAGCTATAATTATGAGCCGGCAAAGTAGATTTTCAATTAAATAAAACTCATACTTTATGAGTCAACAAATTTAAAATTCAGTTAAAATTTTTATGAAATCCATAAGAGAAAAGGATATATATGAAAATAAAATTTTGCAAAATATGTAAAATAAAATATTACCTCAAGAAGGATGTTTATTTTTTCCTTCATCAATGTGAATCATTTTTTATTGCATCCAATGCAGCAACACACCTTTTTTAAAAAAAAAAAGAAATTGAAAAAAATTAGAAAAAAACACAATGAAGAGATATGCTAATTGATTTATGACGTCAATTATGTATGAAAACTTACCCTTCTTTACTCTTTTCATCATATGCTTTTATGAATTCCTCACATTCGACAAGCACCAAGGCTGTAATTAAAATTAGCAAACTATTTTAAAAAAAAAAATTGTGTAAATGTAATGACCCAGCTTGTGTAAGTTAGAATTTGAATGCAAAATCATGCTGTAGAGAGTTTATTTAACATTAGAGGAATTTTCAGAAGTAGAAAAAAAGGATTCTAAAAATATAAAAATACAAAATATAATCTAAAAATAATAATAAGAATAAATAATAAAATTGGGAAAATGACCAAATTGAAAACAAATTTGTGAGTTTATTCTACGCCATAATTAAATAGAAGCCCAAATGATTAAAATTACAAGATTTTGGGTCATTCCAAAATTTTCAAAAAATCACCCTATCTACTTCAAAATGACACGGTTTTGATTTTTTTTTTAAAGAAAATCAACGGTCTAGATCTCATCTCGCAATAGACGAACATAATTTGATCTTATTTACTATATAAAAGTTTCTGTTCACAACAAAATAATAATAAGAAACCCTAGGAGCAAATGAGCAGCGGCAGAAAGGAGGAGTACAGGGGAGATACATGAAAGTGAAAGGGAAGAGAGAAGATTTTTTGGCGTCTTATTCGTTGAAAGGCTAAGGTAGGTCGCGGTGAGGCTAGCCTTCGGCTGGTAAGCCGTAGTTCAACACTTTCCTCTCATTCAATATCTTCTTCTTTTGTAAATAAAGACAAATCAGTGATGGGTTTTGTAGGTTGGGTAAAGAAGAGTAGTTGAAACTCCTATGAATCACCTCGCCAAGGGTAAGAGTAGTTTATACTCTAAATGCCTAGATTTAAGCTAATATATTTGATTTAGATAATTATTTATTATAGGATCATAAATAATAAAGATTGATTATTTTGGATACTATTCAAGGAATATGTGATGACTGAGCAAAACTTGAATTGGTTGTGTTATGTGATGAAGATGGCAGCTGGAATTGAATGTGAAGTGAAATTAGGGTTTTCAAAGGTTGAAGAAGATGAAAGGGGCTTCAAGTAGGCTGGGTTGATTGTACCTATGAGGCCTAGGCTCGGTTTACCCTAACGGGTCCGGGCCCATAAGGATTTGAAGGAAAGGCTTAGTAATTAATTTGAAAGAGCAAAATGAAATTGAAATGAAAGGGTAAAAATATATATAAATACATAACAAATGTGTAACCTATAGAGAAAGTCAAGTATATGAAGTTCATAAGTAAAGTGGGCCTAGTGAGGGGTCCAAACTTTTAGTGGATTGAATCTAATGAAAGGAAAAATAAATAAACATGTAAAGAGGGAAAGGAAAGCGCAGCTCGAATGGGTTGAGCCCGTAGGAAGAATAAAGGAATTCCAGTGGTGAATTGGGACAAACCTGAAGAAATTAAGCAAAAAAAGAAGGAAATTAAATCTAGTGGGCCTAGCCTATAGGAAGGGGATAAGAGTAATTAAAATTACAGTGAGCCCAGCTGTAGCACCCGGAAAGGAGGAGGAAAAAAAAAAAAAAAAAAAAAAAAAAAAAAAAAAAAAAAAGTGGTGTCCGACAGGGCCATCAGAATGACTGATTCGTTGGACAAGTTGGCAAGAATGTATGTCCGGGAAATAGTCAGACTGCATGGGGTCCCAGTAACAGTGGTGTCCGACAGGGATCCCAGATTCACTTCTCGGTTCTGGAATAGTTTCCAGCAAGCTATGGGAACAAAGCTGTCCCTTAGTACTGCCTTCCACCCCCAAACCGATGGACAATCAGAGAGGACAATCCGTACGCTGGAGGATATGCTCCGAGCTTGTGTCCTTGACTCCGGAGGCCATTGGGACGACCATCTACCCCTGATAGAGTTTGCCTACAACAACAGTTACCAAGCAAGCATCGGCATGGCCCCATACGAGGCGCTATACGGTCGTCCGTGCAGGTCACCGATTTGTTGGGAGGAAGTGGGCGATAGAAGATTGTTTGGCCCAGATTTGGTGGAAGAAACCACGTCCAAGATAGTTAAGATCAAGAAGAACATCCAGACGGCTCAGAGTAGGCAAAAGAGTTATGCTGATACCCGGAGGAGAGACCTGGCCTTTGAGAAAGGTGACCGGGTGTTTCTTAAAGTCACCCCCTTCAAGGGAATTAGTAGGTTCGGCAGAAGGGGAAAATTAAACCCCAGATACATTGGACCCTTTGAAATCTTAGACAAGATTGGTACCACTGCCTACAGACTTGCACTGCCCCCTGAGCTCTCCCGGGTTCACAATGTGTTTCATGTATCTATGCTGCGCAAGTACAATCCGGACCCTTCTCATGTCGTGGCTCATGAACCGCTTTCACTCCGAGAGGACTTGTCTTATGAAGAAGTACCGGTCAGTATCACGGACCGAGAAAGCAGAATACTCCGTAACCGGGAAATATCATTTGTAAAAGTCTTGTGGCAGAACCACACGCCTAGGGAGGCGACTTGGGAGCTGGAATCAGAATTTAGGGCCCAATATCCTCATCTGTTTGATCAAGAGTAATGAGGCAAATTTGGGGACCAAATTTCTTTATGGGGGGGAGAGTTGTAGCACCCGGAAAGGAGGAGGAAAAAAAAAAAAAAAAAAAAAAAAAAAGGGGGGGGCCACGTCAGCAGCCACGTCAGCAGCCGCGTCAGCAGCCACGTCAGCAGTCCCGGCCAACCAGGGCCTGCCACGTGGCAAGATCGCGTCACTCCGAAAGGAGCCACGTTGGCGATCCGCGTGGGTGCGATCCGACGGCCCAGATCAATCACGCGATCGGACGGCCCAGATTCAAACGCACGGACGGCCCAGATTCAATCAAAAACGAACGGCCCAGATTAAAACGAAATGAACGGCTGTGATCAAAAGGCAAGGGGTTATAAATAGAACCTCCACACCAGACCAAAAACCCTAGCCGCCAGCCGCTCGCCGGAGAAGACGAACCAGAGGCCGACCGCCGCCACTCGCCGCCGCACCGGGGAAATTTCCGACCGCCGATTGAGGTAAATTTCATACCCCCGACTCGTTTTTCCCCGCTGATTCCTCCTATGGCCAAATCGAGGCCGAAATCCTGGCCAAACGGCCGGAATACGCGGCCGAAGCCCAGCGGCGCCGCCGCGCCCCCTCTCGGTTTTTGCCTCCGACGAGGCCCTTCCCGGCCTCCGTTCGATGCAATTTTTATATCACCGTGATCACCATTCTTTTCTCTACAGGTTGACCGGAGCCGAATCACCAAAACACGAACCTCGCCGGAGAGCCGCTGCACCCGGGAGCGCCGCCGCCGGTAAGCTCCGTTTTTCTGTGATTTTTTGGCCCCCCGAGGGCCCTAGGGTTGTTTTCTGACAAGGACCAATGCGAGTGTGGCCGAATTCGGCCGAAAACGGCCGAAAACAGTCAACCCGAGGCGACTCGCCGCCGCCAGCGGCGGCGCCGTCGCCGGAGCACGGCGGAGCCGCCGTGCCGGAGTTGCGATTTGGTCCGAAAGGGGCCCTGGGCCTAATTTGGATTTTTTTTGGAACACGTGCAGGTACTGTTAGTGTGTTTCAGTTCCCCGGGAAAAATTCAGGGAAAATTAGGGACGGCCTGCAGGCGCACTGTGAATCGTATTCGGATCTCGAAAACAAGTAAGGACCCCTCACCCTATTTCCTATCACGGTATTAAAGTTCAAAATGGTAACGGTATTTCTTGAATTAACGAATGTGTGAAATTGCTTAAGGTGACTAATGGAGCCCGAGTCTAGTGTGATTGGTGATTTACTGTTATTTGGCCTGTTTACAGCTTTAAATGCAAAATAAGGTTTGATGTGTTCATTTTACAGATTTATGTGCATATACTACGTTTTTATTAATTATGGGTTGAATGACTGAAAAACTGATACTGTATGTTGTCTGTTTGGCATAAATTACGATTTGCTTGTTTAAATGTGAATTGATGATACTGACTGAGGAAAAGGAAAATAAAAGATTGTGTAGACTGATAATTGTATTATGGGGTCAGCCTGACTAGATATCCTGGGAGATGGTGGACGGACCGGGTCCGTAGGGAACCCTACCGGGATTGTGGTCTCACATACCGGACGGGGTATGAAGATCTTATGGTTTTGGCGCCCATACCGGACGGGGTATGGGGACGGCCCGTTTCACCCTCATACCGGACGGGGTATTGAGGTTTATGGTTTTGGCGCCCATACCGGACGGGGTATGGGGACGGCCCGTTTCACCCTCATACCGGACGGGGTATTGAGGTTTATGGTTTTGGCGCCCATACCGGACGGGGTATGGGGACGGCCCGTTTCACCCTCATACCGGACGGGGTATTGAGGTTCATGGTTTTGGCGCCCATACCGGACGGGGTATGGGGACGGCCCTGGAAACTGATTATGAATGTTAAAGGTTAACGGGTAGCGGAACCCCTATGGATCCCCACGGATACTAGTAGGCTGGTAAAGGAGAAAAAAAGATATGTTGTACAATGATTGAATTACAAGAGGCGTGATAAGTGTTATGTTTTACAGCTTAGATTATTCAATGATTATGATAATGTTATTGTTTTTCTCATATTGTTTTCATAAATTCCACCAAGGTAAGTGGATGGTAAAGGTTTTCATGTTAATAAACGAGTTTATTGTAAATTATGCTCCATTGGTCTTTTTGTGGTTTTCTACCCACCTTTATCTCCGTGACGGTGAGATATCGTGATGTTCTTACTGGGCTAGTGTAGCTCACTCCTTAATTAACCATTTCAGATCAGGAAGACATGGTTCCCGAGTCCGTTCCGCAGGAGGACGACGAAGGGGATGCCTAGAGACTCTGTAGTCATACGCATAGTTTATTTTCGAGTTTTCTTTCTTAGTTAGTTTAACCTTTTATATTTTAAGTATGTTTGTTTGGTTTTTCGTGTAAGGGATGTTAACTGAAATTTTGATCTCGCTTCCGCATTCGATATATTTAAATACTCATTTCATTTTAATATTTTCGGGGCTGTTACACCAGCCTATAGGAAGGGGATTAGAGTAATTAAAATTACAGTGAGCCCAGCCCTTAGGAATGGGTTAAGACAGAAGAATAAAATTTAGTTTGAGGGGTTACATTAATTCAAAACAAACAGAGATAGGAAAGAATTAATAATATTGAGAAATTAACAAATGGGTTGTTTCATTGGGCTTCTAGCCCATAAGCAAATAAAGTAAAGTTGAATGAAATATTATATGGGCTCCAAGTTTATAACCCAACGAGCAAGGTCAACTACATTTCAGGCAATGAATATAATGCCTTAAATAAATATTAGATATGTGATTTGGTTCAATAATTAATGGAGTGAATAAGCTATTTACAAAATTATAGAGAAGTCGCGATTAATCAAATTTTGAAAATAATGTGTACAATGAGAAAAAAATATTAGATATGTGAATCGTAAATATGACTGTAATTATGACTGTGTCACTAGGGGACGATGTGAATCGTAATTATCACTATAACTATGACTATGTCCCTGGGGGATGATGTGAATTGTAACTATGGCTGTAACTATGACTTGTAGAAGCTATGATTTTGTCCATGTTGATGGTGGGAATTATTTTATCATTCTATGAGTCTATGTGCATATGTGATTAGTTGTGTTGGTGAATGATGAGAATATGTTGCTATGCGGATATGTATATGAGCTAGGGTATTCTACACGTTTAGGGAAGGATATTATATGTGTGAATATGTGTTCAAGAAAAGGTATTATATGTGTGATATGTGTTTAAAGAATGATATTCTATGTGTGGATAAGAATTTAAAGAAGGGTATTCTATATGTTAGCATGTGTAATTAATATGAATACGATATTGCGTTTATGAAATTGTGAATAAACCAAAAGTAACTTATGAGAATGTAGTTATGTAAATTATGAACACCCTTTGAATGAAATGAGATATATGACATAACACCTCGCCTATTACTGTACTAAAATGATTTAGAAACTCTATTTATTTGGATCTTTGGCCACTTTAAACTTAATTAATTTGCGCTATTTAACATTTATCGTGATTTGTAATTTTGATTGATTTTTATTTATTTTATTAATTTTTATTTATATTTTATTTTATTTTAAATTATTTTATTTTATTTTAAATTATTATGTTTTAGTTAAATTGAATTGAAATGAAAATTTAGAAAAAATGAATTGGAAAACGGCAAAACAAAAAAAAAATGCTCGCGGGAAAAATCCTGCGAGAGGGACATTTGCGCGCGGGTACTGAGCATTGTGCACGTGCGACTGCGCGCATAGTGGTTGCGGGACGTGCGCACAGAACGCACGTCGCGTCCGCATGCCCGCACACACAGGACATGCGCACAAGGCACACCTCTTCTCCGCGCGCACGGGACTTGCGCATAACGCGCATGTTTTTTTCGCGTACACGTGGCGTGGGGTTAGGACCTGCTCGCGCATCCTATCGCTCATAGGCAAGCCATCCGCACGTCACCTCACGCGCTGACATGTGCCTCACAATATGCGTGTGCCATTCGTGCAACAAGCTTGTGCGAATAGGCCTTGTGCACCTGGGACCTGCGTAAATGGCACCCAGTGCGTCTAGGCCCTACTTGCGTGGCAGTAGGTGTGTGCGCCTGCAGGCTAGCCTGTAGTGCACTAGCCAAAGCACTGCTTCATTGGGCAGTGCGCCACTGCTACCTTGGGCATTGCACCACGGCCGACGGCGAAGGAGTCTGTCTTCCCTACTTGGCGTGAATCCAACAGTTCCAAAATTCTATAAATTACCCACCCCTTACCTTCCTCTCAACACTTCCATTTCTTCTATTTTTCAAAAGTTTAGAGATAGAGTAATTTATTGGGAGAAGCAGTGAAAGAAATGGGAACAATAAAGAAGAAATTATAGAGATTTCTGTATGGAATCTAGTATTACTTTCGATGTCTTAAGGAGTATTTCTAGGTAAGAAAATCTAATATGATTGTTAATTTGCTTATTTTGTATGCCTCTGTGTTCATATGAGTCGAATTGTTCTTGTTTTCAAGTATGCTATGTGAATTGCAGACACTTGATGAATTTGCATATAATAAATATAATATGTAATCGGTAACAATAAAAGTAAAAAGAAAAGAAAAAGAGAAAAGTGGAATGAAGCTTATATGGTCCAAATTGTATCTGTATTGACATGCATATTGTATCAAGTGTCTTGTTAGGCTTTTTATCTCTAAGGGGTATCCATTCCCCTTGCCCTTCGGAGTATCTATTTTCCCCTCCCATATCTGGTTTGGAAAGACTTATGAGGACCACTCATAGTGGATGACGACATGCCCTCTGACGAGAGTGGTGTCACGCTATCTATAGGGGTCACCCGTGGCTAAGTAATGTCATAACTATATATATCTATTGGTACGGCCATTGTCATAGATCATACCATGGTTTGGCCTGAGAAAATTGTTGTATTTGTATATGATCTTATCATTCCACTTAGGTAGTTGAAAATCTGTATTTGTCCTCAAAGATGGAAGTTGTAATGACTTCAAAAAGCATGACACGAAAATCTGGCATGATGTATGTTTGATTTTTTATGCTAACGTATCATTTTCTTAATAAATAAATGTTCTTTTTATAATGTGAGATTTGTAAACAAAGAAGTTAAACAGTAAGATAAAATAATTAACTTTTAAAATCTTACGATGTTAATTTAATATTGTTTTCCTTATTGAGTATATGAAACTCACTCTTTCTGTGATATCCTAGGTGCCAATTAAGGCAAATGGGTGTTAGATACAAATTCAGAATAACAAGTGCATGATAATATTTATGCAGCGGAATTAAACCTTAAAAAATCCCTTACAAATATATTTATGTTCCAAATACATGCCTTACTGAGGCCAGAAGCATTACTGAGGCCAGAAGTGGTAACAAAATACAAAACATACGGGCCACTTCTTTCACTATGCTACTGGAATTCATTAGAATGCAAGAACAGTCACGCACTCAGACTTATGCATCCACGGGATCCTCATAGACTTCCAAGGGTAAGTTTGCCTACGGTTCCTCATTTTCTTCCTCATCTAGTGGGAAGATGGAATGAGTGCGTTCCATATGCTCAGTAAGGACAATAGTTAAATTAACCTTGTAAGATTTCAAAACAAATTTATTTTATCTCACCGTTTAGCTTCCTTATTTACCTAACTCATCATTAGAAAAAGAAACCATTTATTTGAATATCAAAATAGTACGTTAGCACATAAAATCATATATCATGCCAAATAATAGAGAAAATTAAATAAATAATGAAATGCACAGATATTTCGTGTCATGCTTCGCGAAGTCGTTACAAACTTCCATCTTTAAGGGCAGATATAGATTTCTAACTGCCTAAGTAGAATGACCAGATCAGATACAAATACGACAAGTTGCTCATGCCCACTTTCAGCTGGCCAAACCATGGTATGATCTATGACCATGACCGTATTAAATATAGTGGTCCTAATAGATATCTATAATCACGACATTACTTAGCCACAGGTGACCCCTACAGATAGTACGATACCACTCTCGTCAGAAGGCACGCCGTCATCCACTAAGAGTGGTCCTTTTATGTCTTTCCAGACCAGATAAAGGAGGAAAAAATAAATACCCCAAAGGGCAAGGGGAAACGATACCCCTCAGAGATAAAAAGTCTAACGAGATACTTGATGTAATATGCATGTTAATACAGATACACTTCAGACCATACAAACTTCATTCCACTTTTCTCTTTTTCTTTTCTTTTTATTTTTGCTATTACGGACTACATATTACATATATTACATGCAAATTCATCAAGTGTCAGTAATTCACATAGCATGCTTGAAAATTAGAACAAGTCGACTCAATTGAACACAGAGCAATGCAAAAAAGACAAAATAACAATCATATTAAATTTTTTTATCTAAAAAATACTCCTTAAGATGTTGAAAGTAATACTAGATTTCTTACCGAAACTTTGATGTTTTCTTCTTCACCATTTTCCTTTCTTTCTCTTCTTCTCTCACTAATTTACTATCTCTCTCTCTTTCTTTCTCTCTCTAAACCTTTGAGAAATGGAAAAAATTGAACTGTGGAGAGGAAGGGAAGAAGAAGGCAATTTATAGAATATTCGAACCGTTGGATTCGTGCCAAGTTGTAAAATTAGATGAAGAGAGATAGGGAAAGATTTTTGGCATAAAAAATGAGGGAGGAAAATTTCCTCCACCGACAGGGACAGCGCGCCGCTCAAGGCAGTGTCTGGCCAATGCACTGCAGGTGCACATGCATGGGCTAGCCTATGCGCGCATAGGGCCTTGGTGTATTGGGTGCCACGCGCACAGGCCTACTGTGCGCAGGCCCTAGGCACACAGGGCCTATCTGCGTAGGCCTGTTGTACAAACGGTGCATGCACAGTGTGCGGTGCTAGTCTGTGCGGTGGAGTGATGCGCGGACGACCAGCCTGCACTCGACAGGACGTGCTCGTAGGTCCCAACCCCTCGCCATGAGCGCAGATGGAACGTGCACGTTGTGCGCATGTCCAGTGCGTGTGTGCATGCGGATGGGTCATGAGTGCTGTGTACACACCCCGCCGCCACTGTGCGCGCAAATAATTTGAGTTTCTAAAGCATTTTAGTACAGTGATAGGTGGTATATTACAGCTTCACTCCGAAGCTAATTGGAGATGGCGAATAAGCAACAACTGTAATATATCGTATTATATGAAAGCATAAAAATCTTAAATACTACTAAAAGAGATTACTTACTAGGAATAAGTGAATAAATTTTTGGGAAAGGCCATTAATTTCCCTCGAGTTGAGAAATAGTGTTAAAAGAGGAAGATTTCCCAAAGTAAGAAAAAAATCCCTCAAAGAGGAGAACAACCTTTGGTGAGAGAAAATTCTCCTAAGTAGAATAAAACCCCTCAAGTAAGTGGGTTTTAGAAGAGTCCTCTTATGTAATCAGATAATTACTGTAATATTCTAAAGGGTTGGAATGATAAGAACCTTCTCTCATCCTTGAGGCCAACAGCTTCACCTTACGAAGTGTCTAGCCTTGGACAATGTTGATACGTTCCCAACCATTTCTTTTTAGTGATGTGATAATTTGTTCAAAGAGGTAGTTTGAGGACTTGTTTAGATGCACTTTTGAACCAATACATGATATTTGGGCTTAAGCTTTTGCTACCATCAGATTTGCTTATAGCAAGTATGGTATCTAGTCCATTGTTGAATCATGTCTTTCAAGTTGTCTTCATCAATGTTTACTTATAGACATGTTTTTCTTCATAGTTATATATGATGATTCTTATCTTTCTTAACCAACCATATCCCATCACCCAACTAATTTTCAATTTGCATAGGGATATTAAATGTGCGATGCAATTAGTAATATAAGTTATAAATTTGTTATGTTGTGAAATAAAGGACCAAAGAGTTTGTTATTGTTGATTATGTCGCGATCTGCATCAAAATCATCACATATAGAGAGTTTAGAGGTCTATACCATTCTTTCATTTTAGAGAGCTTTGAGCAACCTATTTACTTGATTTACTTATCATATGGATATTATTCTAGTTTTCATCATAGAGGATATTTTTCCGAATTGAGACAACTTTTAGCCTCTTACTTCTCCTACCAGTGTTTTTGAAAATACTTAGATTCTTAATGCTCTAATATCACTATCTTCAACAATAAACATTATTGGGGATATTTGGTCAGTTAGTAATTTACCTCCAATCAATTCCTTATGAGATGGAAGAGCTTTTCCTAAATTCGCTAGAGACCAATAAGAAAAAGAAATCTTAAAACAAATAGACTCAAAATAAAGCATTTTGGGAGACCAAATAATTATTTGGTACTTTGATAAAATATAAAATTTCTTATGAATCTTCTTTAGGAAGAACGAATACCCTAACCATTTCAAATCCTTATTAAGATGTCATATAGGAGTTATAATGCTGCTTCAAAAACCCTTAGGCATTAAATCATCATATCCTTGATGGAAAAAAAACTATTGTGTTAGATGATTAGTGTATGCATTAGAATCCTTCTTTCTAAAAGTCTTTATCCCTCCTAAATTAAATTTCCATGAGGAAAGAAGAATCGTAAGGACATATTTTACCATAAATCATTAATAATATAATAATAACTCTGAATATAATTCCCTTATGCCAAAAGATGACACAAAAACGATGCAATACACACAGATAAACCTTTAAACTAAACATTATTTAGAGTGGCACAAAGAAAATGTGGTATGGACCCATAAACCACCACACATGAAAGAGTAAACAATCTAAGAAGCATTATAAATGAACTAGACATAATAGAAACCATATGATCAACCCTATTATTGCTACAGACTGGCTCCAATATGAGAGTATCTGACCTCTCTACTCTATCATATAGAAAAGAACCTTAAATTTTCTCAATCATTGATGAAAAGTATGCTAGGTAAATATGACCAATCATGAAGAAAAAAAAAAAAGAGAAGACAACTATAAATCCAATATCCTACAAGATCGAAATTCGATCAGGATACTATAAATCAACCTTCCTAAAGGTAAAGTTTCTAAATATAGTACGACTAATAGTAAATTCAGATAACCAGAATTAACCTAACTAAACCTTCATTAGCCATTAGTTGTGATTATATTTTCGAATAACAAAACAATTAGTGTGAATAACTCTCGTATATTGTTTGCTTATTCTTAAATTGAAATGTAAAATTTGTACATCATATAAATCTATCAAGATGGATCTTCAAATTAAACACTCTCAAATTAAACACTTGAAGAAATATTTTTCAAGTCAACAAAGACTAAATGAGATTACGATAAACCCATGAGTCCTATCTTAGTGTCATACCTAAGAATCATCACTTCCAACATTGGGAAGCAAAATGTGTAGTACTTAACCATAAAAGGAATGGAATAGATAGAGAGTATAATCATTTTTAGCTAGACCATTATATGACCCCTCTATCAAAGACTCCTAATAAGTTATAGTAAGAGTATGAATTTCATAATAACTTACATAAAAGGACCTTAAGAAAAATCTGATCAAGTACTAAGGTGCCTTAGAAATCATTCAAACCTTGATGGGGTAGAAGTACAGTTTGACTCAGCTAATAGTAACTTATTTAGGCACCAGACCCATTGAGTAAAGAGGAGGAAGTTTCGATACTAAAACATTTTCAAAATTTCCAAAGGTAATTTTTGAAAATCAGATAACAAATAATTTTCACTTAAGACATATGAAATTTGAGGGAAGGTAAACATACCATAGTGTTTGGGGTATTTTAATAATTAAGAAAACATCCATGTGAAGAATAGAGAATGAGGGGTATATTAGGAATTTTTCAGTCTTTGACAAAATTAAAGAAACTATATGAGTTAGTTAAAGGATAATCTATGTAGACATCAAGTCATTGAATACGAGTGGGAAAAGCTCTTGAAAACCCTAATATCTTACTAAATTCATAAATAACATTTGGAGTTGAGAGATGCACTCTTAGCAAGTATATCTTGATTATGAGAGCTAGAAATGATCTGATTATGAACTAAAGAGATCCCACCAGTAATAACATTATAACGAAATTAGAGAAACATGGAAACGGGTAAGGATGTCTTTAAACCACCTGGTCACTACAAATTTAGAGGACTAAATTTATTTTAAGGGAGGGAGATTATAACACCCCGGCTTAGGAAATAGAAACCCAACCCAAAACTGGGCATTAAAAAAAGAAAGGGACAAAATGATGTCATTTTAGAAAACCCCAAAATGGTGCCATTTTGATAAAAAAAAAGGTGGCAGCTAGAGGCGTGCACACCTCTAGAAGCCTAAGAAGGAGGAGTAGAAGAACACACATGCACACTGGAGAAGAAAAAAGAAGAGATGTGTAGGGCTCCCCTTCTCTGCCCACAAAAAAGGAGAGACTTGTTCTATGGGATGGAGATCCCGTACATGAGGAGATAGAGAGATCTGTGCATAGAGAGAGAAAGAGAGTTATGTGAAGAGAGAGAATGAGACTTGTGAGGGGAGCAAGGGCTACCATCGACCTGTACGAGGCAGTCTATGATGGTGCATGACTTTCCTCACGACAAGTAGAGGAGTCTAAGTGGCCGATGATCTACGCGATTAGAAACTAGAAGGAGAATCATATGACAAAATGCATTCAAAGAAGAAGTATATCCACTACAGTTTGTCGCACAATTCTGTTAATCCCTGGCTTCTTCTGGTGCGATTTTACCATATGCACGCTGGATCTGAGTGCACAAATCATTTTGTGGTGAATTTCGATTGATTCATAGAGTTTCGTGGTGATGTACGATGGCCAAATGGTGCTCTAGGGATGATGATTCAGCAGCAGTGCTCTGCAGTGATGCATAGGAAATCAAGGATACGCGTATGGTGGCATGTGGCGATTCTGGTGACTAAGATCACGCTACAGTAAAACTCGATCTCTTTTTTGTATTCTACTTATTTCTATAAGTGTTCATCATTAACCCACATGTTTTCTATTTATAAATGAGAGAATTATTTAAACAGTACCAGATTTAGAAGAGAGCATAGACCTGAGCTAATAAGGATTCCAAAACTTTTCGATTCAAATGTAGGTAAAGGATTAGGTTAGATTCAGTCAAAGACCCCATTATTTTTATAAAACTTTGTTTTCCATTAAATGAATTATTTACAGACTTTGCAAATTATTTAGGTTTTCTAACACAAGTTTTGCGAACTCACCATATGTGCATATGTGCAATTGTATATGATTGGAGACCTAGATGATATTGTGTATAACGTATGTTTATGTATTCATATTATTACTTGTATATATATGTAGATTTTATGTAGGCTAGTTATCGAGTTATAAGTGTGTGTGATACATATATATGTATAATTGTAGGTTGTGTACGTGTACATATATGAGTGAATAACTTGTATGCGCCTAGTTATAGGATACACATATGAATTTTGTAAATATACAAGTATATTCATGTTATATGTGTTACATGTACATATATATTTATTTGAGTTGATATCTGTGTATATAAAGGGTATATATTATGCTTATTGCATAAGCATGTTGATGTATAACATATATGATATATAAGTAGGTCCATGCCTGAGTAGGTCATCCAATGATGAACTTGATTAGTAAAAGAATAACATAAGAATCTTTAAAAGATGAGAAAATCCATTTAATTGGTATCAATAAGGGGTGAGTGTGTATGTAGTCTTTTGGCATGTGACTGTGGTGAACCCTACCTGTGGATATAGATTTTGTCGGATGTGGTGAAGCAATGAGAACTTTGAATTGTATACGATGTACTGAAAATTATGAACTGTGAATTAAATTGGAATATATTCATATGGTGAGGCGATCCTTACTGCTCTTGTTTATGCCAGCAAAAACAGCATCGCACTATGAAACTCTTAAAAGACGAAAAATAAAAATTATAAACCTTAATAGAAAAGTAAATGAGAATGAAAGTATAACTGAAAAGTGATAAATGAACAATGTAAGGTGAAAGTCATATTGACATATGCAAAGATAAGTAATTCAATAACAAGTGCAAGTGATTGTCAGAAAGTACAAGTGCAAGTGCTACGAAACTAGTGAATAATATTATTTATTTATGTAGATGTGATGTTAGACTATTTGTGATATTTATGAAATCACATGTGAAAGAGTGAATTATTGAGATATGTGAAATTATGGTTACTGCATTGCTTGAGAATTAGTTTTAAGAAAATATGCATATATTTTGTAAATCTTGTGTGGTTGAGTGTTTGCATATCTTTATTATGGACACTGCCCTTTTTCCTTACTAAGTTCATGAAGCTCACTCCAATTAACACCCCCCAATGCAGATTAGTTCAAATCAAGAGCAAGTTTAAGGTCGAAGAAAGACTTTGTAGAACCTTTAGTGACAGTGAAAGTTCATCTTGTAAAGTTAGTTTAATTATATTATAGTCATGTAGTGTAAAGAATTTTATAAGCCTCATAATTTGTAATTCCGTATAAGGATGATTGAATCTTAAATTTTTGCTTATTGCTGTGTAAATTTATCAGGTTATGTTTGTGGAATAGTGTTCCTTTCTCAACAGAGAAAGCGGGTTGTTACAACCTAGCTTAGCTAGAGATGAGTAAAAACTTTTAAAAGATAGATCATTGTTCATAAACCTCCTTAGTTTTTGCTTAACTTACTTGAGCATGATGGTTTTGCTCATTTACTTGAGCATGATGGCTTTTATTGTTAATGAATAATGATTTTATCCTAACAGAAATAATGTTATATTGGATGCTATTGTATTGACTTCCGTTGTATAAGTTGATTCAGTATTAAAAACAGATACTACTAAATTTATAGTTCAATCAAATAATAAAACATAACCTAATTTGAATGAATTATTTAATATTATAATAAATAAGTGAATCGAAATATGTATATTTATTGTTTAAAATGTAGTATTTGATGACAAATTATGAGAACTGACACTGCAGTGAATAATGAGAGGCAATTGATGGTGACTATAATGAAATGCAACTAACACAAAATAAAAGATTTGGTATCTTGCAATAAAGTAGATCACATTTTCTTTAGGTTATAAGACATAGATGAACTATTTTATTTATTTAGTTTTTTTTGTACTCTTTTTTTGTTGATACAAAAGTTAACAACTTTTTTTTTCAAGTAAAGAAATAGATAGGGTGGGCACAAAATGGACACATGAGTTCCTCTATTTGTTGCATATTACCTAGCAACATTTTAACTTTTGTGATAGTCTGAATGAACTGCCAAAATTATATCGTCTATTGTCTAATTTCTAGCTGTAATAGGACCATTTTTAAAGGTACCAAGTACAAATTTTATACTTGATGAATATTTTCTAAAGTTTGGGTTGTTACTTGAGGATGTTTAAGCTTTCATTCTGTATTTTATTTCTTTTCTTCTTAGTTAGATTTAAAACTTTGATCGAATAGTACATAACTTAGCTAGAAATGTACTGAAGACTATTGAAAGATATATATATTTATTCATGAGCCTAAGTTTTTAGTTGACTTGCTTGAGCAAAATGGTTTTTACAGTTAATGGATGATGGTTTTTTCTTTAAAAAATGTAAATGTTCTAATAGATGTTAGTGTATTGACTTACATTGTATAAACTAATATCGTACTAGAAAGAAATACGATTAATATTATAGGTCAATCAAATAACAAAGTAGAACTTAACTTAAATGAATTATTTAATTTCATACAAATGAATAAATAAAATAAAGTACATTTACTGTTTAAAATGTAGTATTTGACGATTGATTAGGAGAACTGATGCTTTAGTAAATAATGAGAGGTGATTGATGGCGACTGCAATGATATGGCGAATACAAAGATAGAAGCTTTGATGTCTTATAGTAAAGGAGATCAAATTTTCTTTAGGTTTGAGTACATAAAGATGAACATTTTATTTCCAGCTTCTTATGTATTTCTTTTTGCTGATATAAAAGTTAAATAATTTTTTTTTCCAAGTAAAGAAATGGACAAGTTGCTTCCTTTTTTGCTGTATATTTAGTTAGTGACATTTTGACTTTTAGTGACAATGTCTATTAGTTGCTAAAATTGTGTCGTTTATTGTCTAATTATTAGTTGGATTTAAAAGTAACTTTCATTCCACATTTTGCTTTTCTTCTTCTTAATTGGATGTAAACGTGTAATCAGATAGTATATAACATTGCCAGAGATGTAGTAAGGACTTCCGAAAGATATATAGTTGTTCATGAGTCAGTTTTTTGTTCACTTGCTTAATCATAATGGTTTTTATCTATGTTTTTTTTTAAATGGAAAAAGTAAATGTTGTATTCAATGTTACTGTAGTAACTTACATTATTTACTGACTTATACAATACTAGAAAGAAATACAACTAAATTTATAGTTTAGTAAACTAATAAAGTATGATTTAACTTCAATAAATAATTTAATCTCATATAAATCAATGAATCAAATGACGTAAATTTACTGTTTAAAATACAATATTTAATGACTTATAAGGAAAAATGATACTTCAATGAATAACGAGAGGTGATGGGTGATGACCGCAATGAGATGCAACTAACAGAGAGAGAGTAGTTTTGGTGTCTTACAACAGAGGAGACTGAATTTTCTTTAGCTTTTAGAACATAAAGATGAACTATTTTATTTTTGATTTCTTTTGTACTTCTTTTTGTCAATATAAAAGTTAAATAATTTTTTAAAAAATAAAGAAATGGACAGGTTGTGCATGAAATGGATAAGTTTGCTGCAAATTTATGATGCACCATTTCTATTTTTTATGACAATATAAATTTGCTAGTAAAATTTGATCGTCTATAGTCTAACTTTTAGTAGCAATTAACTATTCTCAAAGGTGCGAATATAATGCCTTTTATTAGTTGAAGTAATTTATTTGGAGAAAAACCATCTTTGTTGTTCATACAATATTAAAATAGATTAAATTAAACTCTTGTTTTTTTAAAAAAATAATTTTTATCATAAAACTGTTAGCAAGATTAATCGAAACTCAGAACACAAAATTCAAAAATATGCAAGTTCATTAATGCATACAATATTGATAACCTAAATATTAATCACTATAAATGACCTAGATTATTAGCAATTTGTTATAAATACTAAACTCATTATAACTCTCTGCCACTTCGGTGAGCACTGTAGATTTGAAAAAAAAAATCACTCTCCTCTTAGCAAAACCATGTTTCTCTTTTCCAATTGTTTCGAATAGAATAGATCGAAGCACACAGCTCCTCGACATTATCCACTTGGTAGAACAAGAGGTTTAATGCTTAACATCTTATCTATTTTTCTCTTATATGTTTACTAATCATGTATATATATCGATATTGTTGATTGATTTGCATTCGATTTTTGTTAAAGGGTATGGTATATCACTTTTATGGTATAGCATATGAAATGAAAGGAGTACCTGGTTGTGGTCCTAATTATTTATCTTATCTACTCTCCACCTTTGTAGTTGAATCTGAAATCACCTTTTTGGACATGGCTAAAGCTTTGTATTTATATATAATATATATTTCGATAGAGATTTGAGTAGTTATTAACCACGTTTGATTAGTTAATGGGTTTTAATTATTTAGTCTTCTTCTCTTAATTTGTAGGGACAAAGTATCTGATGCAGATTTTCCTAAGCTTTCTGCACTTTGCTTCAAGATCAAAGGAGCCTCCTCAAGGTATATAATTAATACTAATCATCACTACTCAAAACTCTTTAATTTAGAGTATTTATGTGTGTTATTATTGATCTTATAATATTTATTTAATAATAAAAATTATCAAGTACAATTTTTTTTGTAAAAATTCATATATTTTAATAGTTAAATGATATATCATGAGATGTATGTCTGATTTGAACTCATAATCTTATAGATAAGGATAAAAGTACATAGACATCCAACCAATAGACAAATAATTAATAATTTAATTAATCAAATATTTATAAGCCGAGTACATATATGTTTGATTAGTATATGTGTATACTTAATTAATTAATTAATTAGTTTAATAGTTGATGCATTTTTTCTTTTACAAGAGATCATAAGTACGAGTCAGATTATACTTTCGTGTGTGTTATCATTTGAAAGCTACTTGTTTTGAATTGCAATTAGTGCATATTGCCTAATTAATCTCGAGTGAAACTATACTTTTATGTGTATTCTTACTTGAAGATTATTTGTATTACGTTATGATTGATGTATATAACTTAATCAATAGATTTACTGTAACAACCCCATTTCTCATCTAAGAAATAAGTGTTACTACACGTATAAAACTTAATAAATAGTGCATTAATATGCTAAAATCTAAAACTTAACCATACATCCCTTGTGCAAAGTTACAGTTAATGAGGCTCATAAAGTCTTTAATAATGTTTCTATAGTAAATTTTCAAATCTATTTTATAAAAAAATTTCTCAATTTCATAAAAGGATTCTTCTGTATCTTCTTTGACCATGAACTTGCTCTAAGCCTTCTTGCTCTAGAATTGATAAAAAGGAGTGAGCCACCACTTGCCCAGTAAGAATAATTTAAAATTCCAATTCGAAGATCATAGATAATATACTGATTCAAACTATTACCTTTACCTCAAGCTTATCAGACCCTTCATCATGATTTAATTTCGACACCCTACTACAACTATATCGATCTTACTAGTCACATGTTTTCACTTTTATATGTGACATCCCAAGTGCTAGTCTTAGCAAATGGGTGTCAGATACAGATTCAGAATAACGAGTGCATGATAAAATTTATGCAGCAAAACCAAATCATAACAAATCCCTTACAAATATATATGAGTTCTAAATTCATACATACCACTTCTTTCACTATGCTATTAGATTCATCAGAGTGTGAGAACAGTCATGCACTCAGACTTGTGGATCCATTGGATCCTCATAAACTTCCAAGGGTAAGTTTGCCTGCGGTTCCTCATTTTCTTCTTCATCTGGGAGGGGGATATAGAAAGAGTGAGTTTCATATGCTCAATAAGGAAACAATATTAAATTAACATCGTAAGATTTTAAAAGTTAATTATTTTATCTTACCATTTAACTTCTTTGTTTACCTATCTCACATTATAAAAAGAACATTTATTTATTAAGAAAATGATACGTTAGCATAGAAAATCAAACATACATCATGCCAGATTATGCTTTTTGAAGTCGTTACAACTTCCATCTTTGAGAGCAGATACAGATTTCCAACTAACCAAGTGGAATGATAAGATCATATACAAATACAACAATTTTCTCAGGCCTATTTTCGGCTGGCCAAACCATGGTACGATCTATGAAAATGGTCGTACCAATAGATATCTATAGTTATGACATTACTTAGCTACGGGTGACCCCTATAGATAGCGCGACACCACTCTCGTCAGAGGGCATGCCCTCATCCACTAGGAGTGGTCCTCATAAGTCTTTCCAAACCAGTTATGGGAGGAAAAAATAGATACTCTGAAGGGTAAGGGGAATAGATACCCCTCAGAGATAAACAGCCGAACAAGACACTTGATACAATATGCATGTTAATACAGATACATTTCGAACCATATAGGCTTCATTCCACTTTTCTCTTTTTCTTTTCTTTTTACTTTTATTGTTACCGATTACATATTATATTTATTACATGCAAATTCATCAAGTGTCTGCAATTCACATAGCATGCTTGAAAACAAGAACAATTCGACTCATATGAACACAGAGGCATACAAAATAAGAAAATTAACAATCATATTAGATTTTTTTATCTAGAAATGCTCCTTAAGACATTGAAAGTAATACTAGATTCCTTACAAAAATCTCTATAATTTCTTCTTTGTCGTTCCCCTTTCTTTCACTTTTTCTCTCACTAAATTACTCTATCTCTAAACCTTTGAAAAATAGAAGAAATGGAAGTGTTGAGATGAAGGTAAGGGGTGGGTAATTTATAGAATTTTAGAACTGTTGGATTCACGCCAAGTGGCAAAATCTGGTAAAAAGAGAGGAGAAAAAGATGTTCAGCACAAAAAATAAGGGAGGATAGACTCCTCTGCCGCTGGCCATGGTGCAATGCCCAAGGCAGCAGTGGTGCACTGCCTAATGAAGCAGTGCTTTAGCTAGCACACTACAGGCTAGCCTGCAAGTGCACATGCCTACTGCCACGCATGTAGGGCCTAGACGTGATGGGTGCCATTTACGCAGCTCCCAGGCGCACATGGCCTATTCGCACAAGCTTGTTGCGCGAACGACACACGCATATTGTGCGGCACATGTTAGTGCATGAGGTGATGTGCGAATGGCTCGCCTATGCGCGATAGGATGCGCGGGCAGGTCCTAACCCCACTCCGCGTGCGCATGAAAAAGACATAGCGTTGTGCGCATATCCTGTGCGTGCGAAGGAGAGGTGTGCCTTGTGCGCACGTCCTGTGTGTGCGAGAATGCGCACAGGACGTGCGCGCTGTGCGGACGTCCTGCGGCCACTATGCGCGCAGTCGCACGTGCACAATGCTCAGTACCCATGCACGCAAATGGCCCTCTCGCAGGATTTTTGCCGCGAGCATTTTTTTGTTGTTTCGCCGTTTTCTAATTCATTTTTTCTAAATTTTCATTTTAATTCAATTTAACTAAAACATAATAATTTACAATAAAATAAAATAATTTTAAATAAATAAAATACAAATAAAAATTAATCAAAATTACAAATCACGATAAATGTTAAATAGCATAAATTAATTAAGTTTAAAGTGGCCAAAGGCCCAAATAAATAGAGTTTTTAAATCATTTTAACACAGTAATAGGTGGGGTGTTACGTCATATATCTCATTTCATTCAAAGGGTGTCCATAATTTACATAATTACATTCTCATAAGTTACTTTTGGTTTATTCACAATTTCATAAACGCAATATCATATTCATATTAATTACACATGCTAACATATAGAATACCCTTCTTTAAATTCTTATCCACACATAGAATACAATTCTTTAAACACATATCACACATATAATACCTTTTCTTGAACATATATTCATACATATAATATCCTTCCTTAAACGTGTAGAATACCCTAGCTCATATACATATCCACATAGCAACATATTCTCATCATTCACCAACACAAGCAATCACATATGCACATAGACTCATAGAATGAGATAATAATTCACACCATCAACATGGACAAAATCATAGCTCCCACAAGTCATAGTTACAACAATAGTTACAATTCACATCATCCCCCAGAGACATAGTCATAGTTATAGTAATAATTACGATTCACATCGTCCCCTAGGGACACAGTCATAGTTACAATCATATTTATGATTCACATCATCCCCCATGGACTAAGTCATAGTTACAGCCAATAAACGATCCATGAGATAGAGTTTATAATCATTCCATACAAATCCTAAACTGTACATATATTCACTTTTCAATGATACAAAAAATCTTTACTGCTAATCCCAAGTATTCTCTATCATAATTTGCTTCATATAATACCTTGACATTTCTACTTAATTCATCCTTATTCTATTCTTTTGGCAAGTCCTAATTTCATACTTATTCATGCTTAAATTACTCCCAAGTTTTAGAACTCATCAACTTTTAAAATATCTTAATTTATCTAGAATATTAAAAGATGGATCACAACATTTAAACTCTAAATTATTCACATCATAAATGATTCAAATTCCCCACTAATTCATAGTCTCCCAACAATTTCTATGTTTTTCTCATTGTACACATTGTTATCAAAATTTGATCAATCGCGACTTCTCTATAATTTTGTAAATAGCTTATTCACTCCATTAATTATTGAACTAAATCGCATATCTACTATTTATTTCAGTCATTATATTCATTAATAATGTTTTATTTTATATAATTTATCTTTTCAAAGTCGTAATGAATTTCCTCAGCCCATATTCTAGATCTCAAGCCCATCATAATCATTATTGTTTTATGACCCATTACTATTCACTGCTTGGAACGTAGTTGACCCTGCTTGTTGGACTGTAAACTAGGAGCCCATATAATATTTCATTCAAATTTACTTTATTTGCTTCTGGGCTAGAAGCCCAATGAAACAACCCATTTGTTTAGTTCTCAATATTACTAATTCTTTCCTATCTCTGTTTATTTTGAATTAATGTAACCCCTCAAACTAAATTTTATCTTCTATCTTAACCCATTCCTAAGGGCTTGGCTCACTTAAATTTTAATAACTCTTATCCCTTCCTATAGGCTAGACCCACTAGATTTAATTTCCTTCTTTTTTTTTGGTTTAATTTCTTCAGGTTCGGCTCAATTCATCACTGGAATTCCTTTATTCTTCCTACGAGCTCAACCCATTCGAGTTTGCCCTTCCATTCCCTCTTTATTTATTTATTTTTCCTTTCATTACATTCAATCCACTAACATTTTAGACCCCTCACTAGGTCCACTTTACTTATGGACTTCATATACCTGACTTCCTTTATAGGTTACACATTTATTATATATTTATATATATTTTTACCCTTTCATTTTAATTTCATTTTCTTCTTCCAAATTAATTACTAAGCCCGTTAAACAAATCCTTCTAGGCTCGGACACGTTAGGGTAAACCAAGCCTAGGCCTCACAAGTACAATCAACCTGACCCACATGAAGCCCCTTTTTCATCTTCTTCAATCGTCGAAAACCCTAATTGCAGTTCACATTTAATTCCAGCCGCCATCTTCATCAGATAACACAACCAATTCAAGTTTCGATTAGTCATCACATATTCCTTCGACAGTATCCACAACAATCAATCCTTATTACGATCCTATAACAAATAATTATCTAAATCAAATATATTAGCTTAAATTTAGGGATTTAGAGTATAAACTACTCTTACCCTCGACGATGTGATTCATAGCGGTTTCAACTATTCTTCTTTACCCAACGTGTAAAACCCATCACTGATTTGTCTTTATTTACAAAAGAAGAAGATATTAAACGAGAGGCAATGGTGAAACTATGGCTTATTAGCTGAAGGCTAGGCTCACCGCGACCTATCTTAGCCTTTCGACGAACAAGACGTCGAAAAATCTTCTCTTTTCCCTTTCACTTTCACGTATCGGCCCTCTACTCCTTTCCACTACTGCTCATTTGCTCCAAGGTTTTCTTATTATTATTTTTTTTGTGAACAAGAACTTTTATACAGTAAATATGATCAAACCATGGTCGTTTGTTGTGAGATGAGATCTAGACTGTTAATTTTTTAAAAAAAAAAACAAAATTAAAACAGAGTTTTTTTAAAGCAGATTGATTGATTTATGAGAATTTTGGAATGACCCCAAATCCTATAATTTTAATCATTTGGGCTTCTATTCAATTACAGAGCAGATAAACTCCCAAATTTGCTTTCAGTTTGGTCATTTTCCCAATTTCATTATTTATTATTATTATTATTTTTAGATTATATTTTATATTTTTATATTTTTAGAATCCCTTTTTTTTACTTTTGAAAATTCCCCTAATGCTTAAATAAACTATCTAGAGCATGAATTTGCATTCAAATTTTAATTTATGCGAGATGAGTCATTATAATCTTCTCCCCATATAAAAAATTTGGTCCTCCAAATTTGCAGTGATTAGGTGATTCAAAAATATCCTTGTTTATTTCCAAGTTTCCTCTTTAACCTAATGGTTTCGTTACAATGTTATCACTAATAGGATCTCTTTAGTTCTTAATCCGTTCCTTTCTAATTTTGGTAAGAAACGTATAATTGTTAAGAATTCGTCTCTTAATTCCAAATATTTTAATACTTAGGGTTTGTTGGTATCTCCCTATAGTTTCTTCAAGAACATTTGCTCTGGCAAACGGATTACCATCTTGGACTATATCGATCCTTAAAATTCATTAAAGCATAATGTCTCCCAACCACATTATATGTAATTGTTATTACATCCACATGGTTTTTAAAAAAACATCATTTCTAATTTATCCATCATTCTAATAATCTCTCAACAATATATATCACATCTAATTTCAGCACAAGAATAAATTTTAATTATCTAAATAACTTCAATAACATAGCATGTTTATAACCTCTAGAATTTCATAACCTCATTTAAATTATTATTTTTCAAATTTTGAACATTATTATGTGATTATTTAGAATATACCATATATGTCTTTTAATAAAATCTCTGGTTATCATATGGGACTATCTTTATCCTCAAAATGCATCAAAGCGTAGTGTTATACCATTATATTATATGCGATTGTTATTTTTATTTGACATGACTTAGGAACATCATTCCTAGTTTAATAATTATCATAGGAATTTCTCATTAACTATATATCATATCTTAAATTCATCCCATTTTTTTTTGTAACCTCAATGTTATAGTATATTTCTAATCTCTTAATAACATATCTCATATCCTCTATTTTTCATAAATGTATTTACTTAATTACTTAAGCAACCTCAATGTCATGATAAATTTAGGGTATCCCAAAATTCACGTGGCCAAATTATTTTGAATACTTTCTAATTTTTTGAAATTATTTTGTGATTAGCTGGTATATGTTCTCTATGTACTTGGTCATACTTAAAATGTGAAGATTTATAAAGATGAGGGTTTAACCTTAGCATTTCATTTTATGCTCAAAACTCTTAAGAATAGGTAAGCATTAAGATTTAATAGGTGTGGTGATTTTCTGACTTCCAAATATTATTCCTAGATTTGATATGATGTTAGAATATTTAAAACATTTTTTGTTGTTGTGGTGAGTCGATGCGGAGTTCGACAAGATCCAGTGCATTAGTGTTGGTATGATCGCACCCCTTCCATTCTGTGCTACAAATACATATACCCCTTCTCCTTCACTCCCCCTCCCGTCGTTTGTTTCGCTATACGTGCACACTATACCTCTGTTTCTAGTTCTAATATCAAGCAAAATGTCCGGACACCTCGACTCACGGCTAGATAAACGGACAGTCTATCGTACCTCATTTTTTGTTGCTCAACTATGTAAGATGCTCGTAATGACACTCTTATCATGTGGTGGACTATAAATGAATGCACGAAAAATATTAAGAAAAATATTATGGCACCGCGACTCACGCCAGCGGACTATGGCTCCTATAGCGCATAACGTTTAACACCCCATCCGCAAAAAGACGGGCGTAACACGAGGACTTCCCAGAAGGTCACCCATCCTAGTACTACTCTCGCCAAAACACTCAACTATAAAGTTCGATGGGGTCCGGTGCATTAGTGTAAATTATTCATTACTGAATTATATTATCTCTCTAAAGTAATGAAAATTCAAATGATATAAAAAATACCTCAATACTTAATCGACCCCCTTTTTTTCTAAAAAAAAAGGTCCACTACACAATACATAGTGAATTATTGAATCCATATTTATTATCAACAATCATTAGGAGTTCCTTAGGTGGAAGGATTATCTAAGAGTCTTGCTAGTAGTGAGTGAATTTAGTCTTTAAGTTCTTCTAAGACTAGGTTTGGCTTCCATGATTTTCGTGTGATCATCCAAGAGTATAGTCTTAGGGCATGAGTTTCATGTTTATCCCATTAACAATTTCTCTTTGTTGGTCCCGAGAGAAATCTTTCATATGTATGGTTGGTTATGACTCCACACTATGCTTCCACTGCGTCACTCAGATAATATCTACCCTAGAGGTTTGAATTAATATGTTGACACCTTATATCATCTTTTACGTCCCTATTAAGGATAAAGAAAACATGTTTTGGATTTATTATCATATTACTAATAGTGTGTTGTCATAACATGTCCTTATGGTATTCTCTTTTTCCTTGGAAATTTACTTTGGAATGAATAAAAAGTGTCAAGAAGAAGAGTTCCAGTTAAGTGTACTCTGTCTCATCCAAGACAAAAGTCTTTTAATCTATCAAGCACATGAGGATTTAAGGTCTAATGGTTTCTTACCTCAATACAACTCCCGTGTGGCACCTTGATAAGAATTTATATAAGTAGAATATTTATTATTACTATTCTATAAATATATATTTGAACCTCAAAAACATATTTAAGTCTCAAATGCTTATTCAATTTTTTGAATATTTTTATATATGATTTATTGGTTTAAAGGATTGTATTTTCTTTCAGATCTGTAGCAAACTTAGAGAAATTCTAATTAGCTGTACTTTGTTCATTTAGTAGGAGTTTTCATACTCACCAAGCTCATGATTTACTCAATCTCCCAAAATGCTTTTATCCATTAAGCATATGATTGTTTAATGACTAAGAATCTTGAATCAATTTTGTAATCCCTATGTGGAAACTTGAAAGGAGTTTGAACATGTAGCGTATCCATTCTTTATAGAGAATATTCATGAAGAATTTCCATCCCAACCATAGAATATGAACGTGTGTCATAGTCAACAAAGCTCCCTAACAATTTCCCAAACTACCTAGCCATTGTTTTTGATACACAATCTGATGGGAGTGAGAGAATCTGTACCTAGAAGAGGCTCGTGTCAATAGCTACTTTTATTAGATATTCTCCTTCCCTAAGGTAGTGCACAACCAACAAATGGTTGTTAAAACTCCACGGCCCTCTGTTGAGAACTTTTTGGATATCTACTTTGCAGAAAAATCTATATAAGTAACAGTTAGAACTAAGATCTACAATATTTACTCCCCTTATCAGCCTCCAAAAGTCTGCCAATGTATTCTTCATCAGTTCAAACTTCACGACTACTTTCATCAAGAATCTTCTCACCAAACAGAGGTCATACAACTTTTGTTGTTCAGGAACAAGTTTAGTTAAGTCCTAGCCCCCATCCTCGTCCTCTGTGATTGACAATGATGCCACACCATCCACTGTATCCATTGGTCACCCCTTACGTGCCAATCAACAGACTATTGAGAGAAACAACAATAACTTGTCTATGGTTCAAAAAGGTCTCATTGCTGGAAACAATACCTCTTGTAACCAAACAAAGAAAATGGAGAAGAAGGTCATCCAACACTAACTTCGAACTAAACCAAGTAAATTCCTATTTGCATTCTATTTACATTTGTAAGTTTTTAAACCTAATACTCATAGTAAAGAGGGGAGGTAATTAACTCTATCATATGGAATGAAGAAATCATTAGGGCATATTAATTTTTTGTTCTAAAAGTGGTTTGAATAGTCATATGTGCTCATCAGCTATTTATTTCAAGCAATTGAAAAATTGTCTTTATGGCTCACTTGAAATGGTAATGGACATTTGGTATTCGATTTTTGATTTTTTGGAGCAAAAGAGTGGTTGTACAAAATAATTCTGCACATGGTGTAATAGGGGCTTGTTCCAACAACTATGCTGGAAGCGAAATTATAAAACTAAATCGATTTGGGAAACAATATTAGAAGTTTTAAAATAAAGCTAGGATTAAGTACTTGACAAGCTTGAGTTAAATTGATATCATATCTTGGTGCTTCTCAAGTGAATTTCTGGCAGGCTTAATAAGTGTATGATTCCAATATGGTTGATTCAGAAAATGTTCAATTGTTAGAATTATTACTCATTGTATTTTTGGTTGCTTCTGAATGGTGCAACTCCCTAGAATGATGGAGATTGTATAGTTTATAGCTTATATTTTTTGAGATAGTTCATAGCTTACATGCTTTACACCATGGAGTTATTGTTTATGCATTAAGTATGTTTGTAACATGTTGGTGGAAATAGCAGATTATGATCTAACTCACTAGCCTACATGAATCGACCATTATTTAAATTTATAAATTGGTAACTAATAGATCTTATTTGTTTACCTTCTTTTCTTATGGTATCTCCAGTTAATCCTTATTTTTTTCTTACAACCACTATTTTATTATGCCTTACTCTGTGCACATGAAATGCTTGCTCCAAAATGGATTTGTTGATCTTATCCAGGCACTAAATAATCTCCTACTTGCTTTTTCATTCCACATCAGGGAGTATTATTGGATTGATTTGTGAAAACTGAATGAGATTTATTTTTACAAGACTGAGGAGTACTCATATGATGCAGTTAATAAGTTCAACATTTACCTTGATCAAAATTCTCCTTGGTTGGTGGAATGGATGCCTAATAAAACAGGTTATCTAATTGGAAACTTACAGGCGACACATGGATTTCCAATTTTTTTCTCTAGGAAACATGTGGTCTATTGTAAGAAATTTGGCAATAGCTGATCAATCACATGCCATACTGGATCTTATTGAAGTGAAATGGGCAGATTTAGTAACAGACATGCCATTCAAGATATGTTATCTCACTCTTGAAGGTTAGGAGCGCAAATAATCACTTGTAGTGATGCAAAAAACACATAAGATATTTGCTCTCGTATTATTTATTTATGATCTATTTTTTCATTATCTTTAACATTTCTCACTACATTTCCTTCTTATGCAGGCCTTGGTCTTACTATAATGGTGGTTCTTGGCCAAACTCTGCTATGGCAGGTTAGTTTGTTATGATTAAATATTCTCTCTGCTGCTAATTTTTTTTCATTGCTCCAAAGAACCCTTTGTAGAAGTTATATTTAGGTATAAGTTTCCTGAGTTGTCATGCTTGGATCCAATAGAATATGACACATTGTTGATGTTTTATAAAATAAAGCAATAATAAAGGAATGAAGGCAGTGCGGCTTAAGATTTTAAAAATGAACTTTTTACAGCTTACTGTTGTAGCCATAAAGATGAAAAGACCAGAAATCGCTGCAAGAGCTATTGAAGTTGCTGAAAAATGCATATTAAGAGACAAATGGCTTGAATACTTTGACACAAAAAGAGGAAGGTTCATCAGAAAACAAGCACAGTTATTCCAAACATGGTTAATTGTTGGATACCTTGTGGTTAAGCTTCTACTTGTAGACCCAAGTGCAGCCAAAATTTTTATAACGAAAGAGGATTCTAAGCTTGTCAATGCCTTCTCTTACATGATAAGTGTTAACCCCAAGAGAAAGTGTTGTCGGAAGAACTCCTGAAAGGCTTATAAAATATAAGAATATGAAGTTGCTTTCACACAAGGATCGGTAACTTCAATTTGTGGCTCAACTTACTTATATGAAAAACTTAAATGTATAACAATCAACTTTTGAGCAATGATTCGTGTATCATAGGATCTTAATTTAAAGGTGATATGTTGATTTAGGATTAGCATTAGCTTGAAACATCTTCCTAGATTGGAGATTAAACAAATTGTTTCTTGTTTACAGACTTTATATCATATACATAGTACTATAGGAGTGAAAGGTATTCAAAATCGGGAATACCCTTACATTATTTTAACTCTACTGTTCGATTATGACATTTTCTATATCTTGTAAATCATTTGGATTGGTTATGGTATTTTTCAGTCTCATAAATCATCACCGTGCCATCTAAATTAATGCTTGACAATAGAACTTTTTAATACATTTCCTCGATTGAGTCCAGATCAGTTGAAAAAATTCAACTGCTATGTAAAGCATTGTCTGAGTGATTAGAGAGTGATGATAAGATATTTCTTGCAAACTCATATTTTATTCATTACATAGTTTTGCATTACTACAGAGTTGTAAGTTTTTAATTTTTAGCATCAGCTCATAAAGGAAACTAAACGTATAGCATTCAACAACTTTTGCTTCATTTGGTTCTAGCATTAGCCACGATCTTTCTCTCAATCTATACCACAAAAAATATCAAAAACAAAAAAATAAATATATTACTAATAACAATAGAAATTAACCTCATATATATGTATATATTTTCAATTTGTACATGAAGAAATTACGAAAAAATTTTAGGTTGTGGGTCACAGTGAGAAACTATATTGTAAAAATAGATATAGTATAGTATAATATAGTATTAGAAGTTAAAATATTTGTATACATATCTAATTGTCCCATTGGCTTTAATTTCTAAACAAGTTTAATCATTTTCTTAAGAAATTTAATTGCTACATTTCTCCAATATTTTATAATTTAATGATATATTACAATTTTAATATTTAAACTCTCTTATTTATGTTTTTTGAGAACTCAATTCTAGTTGATCTTCCATATATGAAGGATTATGAAATAAAATTTCATTCAGTGAATTCAAGCTAAAAATATGAGTGGTTCAAAAATAAAATTAATTAATATATACCTCATTCAGCTGTAAAGGATTACTAGTAACTACAAAAAAAGTAAAAATTGAACCGAATGAACAAGACATATTTAATACCGCTTAACGTAAGTACAAGTATATACTTTTGGACATATTTAATTTAGATTGTACTTTTATGTTTTTCTGTTATTTAGGGTAGAGAGGTAATTTCATGAAAAGTCAAATATGTGATTTGAGTTAGTTTGTAGTCTGAAACTTAGGAATTGTTGGAAGAATATGACTCCTTATAACGAATCTACTTTATAATTACTATCTAATTGTGCGTTATGCGTTAGGAAAAAAAAAAAAAGAACTTACCTCTATAATGCTTCCAGTCTAGCTCTTGCTTTCCTATTTCATTTCCTTATGTTTTTCCTCCTCTTTCTCCCGATTATTTTCTAACTCTTCTTATATTTCTTGATCACCTAAAATTGATCACATCGTAACACAATAACAAATGTGAGGATAAGATTATGAAGAAATTATATTGTGGTGAAGAAATTAATAGAAATAATTTTATAAAAAAACTATCTTATTGTTTTCTATCTAAATATTGCATCGTAAATATAAATCATAGCATTAAAGAAAGATTGAAAGAAAGGTCAAAAGCATCAAGAAAGAAAAAAAACATAAAAGCGTCATAATCTATTTTTAAACTTATGTAATCAAATATTTTAGAGTTTTAACATTATTTTTCATTCTAAAGTATGTAATCTTTAAAAGAATTATTATAAGATTATACTTAAAAAAATATCTAAATATAGAGAATTGAATGCTTACTAGGAGTCAAAATTTAGAGATTTCTTTCTACATTACTCTTCAAAATTTAAAAATTAAAGAGATGGAAATCTTATTTTCATTATTTTGAACTTACGTAATTAAATATTTTAGAGTTTTAACATTTTTTTCATTATGTTTTCTATAAAAAAACTGTTATAAGATTACACTTAAAGAATAATAAATTTAAAGAATAGAAGGCTTATTAGAAGTTAATGTTTAAAGATTTCTTTTCTTCATTAGTCTTTAAAATTTAAAAATTTGATTACTACTTAAGCAATTAAAGAGATAAAAATCTTCTTTTCAAAAACTAAATATATAAATATATAATTATATTTAAGAAGATGTTATTAGTTCCTACCTTAATTATTAAAAGTAAAAATATTGATTATGCCTCAATTATCAAAAACTATTTTGTAACCTCTATTTAATTTAGGGATTTCGTTGCCATCCTCAACGATTCTGATGGTTCCTCCTTCACTTTAAAAGAGGACGTCAGGCTGCAGGGAAAGAGGGAGAGGAAGAAAATTCGTAGCAAGGGTAAACTGAAAGGAAGATTTTGTGTGATTCTTCAATTAGATTAATCAGCTAGTGGTGGAATCAGGAGCAGAACATGGGAGGAATCCGTTAATCAGATTAATGCAGTCACTGAGAACAAAGGTAAGTGAAATTTGACTCTCACCACTTGAGTAGAATCTTCTAAATTCTTTGAGATATTTTTTGGAAAGAAATGAGTTGATTTGGGAATAGGGATATTTTTTTGAAATCATATTAGAACCAGGAGTAAAAATAAAAAAAATGGAGAGTGAGATCTAAGGAGAAACAGAAGATCGGACGAAATGATGGAATTATTGTGTGGACAGCTATGAGGAGAGGACAGAGGAGATATGCTAGAAACGTTGGAGGAAAATTGAAAGGATGGGAATGTGAGAGGAATAGGAAATAAAAAAAAGGGGGAAATAGTGGTCTGAATATGATGTATGTTTATAAATTATTATTCTGTTATCTTTTGTATTTAATTCCCTTGACATTTATTTGGAAAATAGTGGTATTGTTGAGCATAAACAGGGAAACAAACTGGAAAAGGATTAAAAAATAAATAAATATAAAATTCTGGGAGGCAAATCTAGGTTAGCAGAGACAATATTCTCTGTGAGGGTGAAAGTGATGTTGTTTGGAAGTAGGAATAGGATTAACAACAGAAAAAACAAACTCTGGGAGACGATCTGGGTGAGGAGAGGCAGTGTTCTCTATGATGCACATGTAGGAAAGGATGAACTACACAAACTTTAATTAGATGTTTTCTTGATTTTAGATAGATGTAATGGTTAACCCTTATAGTCGAGGGATGTGAACACTATGCTTCGACGTACTTATTTTTAATTGGAGATAGAAGTTTATTGTATTTTTCGTGCTGGGAATATAAGTTCTTACGGTACCCCGACTCCCTATGGAGGTATGAGTTGTTACAGCTCTTATCCAATCATTTCAAATAGGAGGATCAAAGCACACAACTCCTCTACATGATCCATTCGATGGAACAAGAGATTTAATGCTTAACAATTGATCTATTTTTCTCTTATTTGTTTACTGATCATGTATATATATCAATGTCGTTGATTGATTTGCATTCAATTTTTTTTAAAAGGATATCATAGATCACTTTCTTATAGCAATGTATGAAATGAAAGGAGATTCTAGTTGCGGTCCTAATTATTTCTATGACTTGCTTTCCACCTTCATGGCTAAATCTGAAATCACCTTATCAGACATGGATAAAGCTTTGTATGTGTATGTAATATATATCTCGATATAGATTTGAGTAGTTATTAACCATATTTGATTAATTGATGGGTTTAGTTATTTGGTTTTCTTCTCTTAATTAGCAAGGACAGATTATCTTATGCATATTTTCCTAAGATTTATGCACTTTGCATCAAGATTAAAGGAGCCTCCTCAAGGTACATAAGTAATACTAATCATCACAACTTAAAACTCTTTAATTTGGAGTATTTATGTGTATTATTATTGATCTTAAAATAAATATTTAATAATAAAAATTCTCAAGTACAATTTTTGCTAGTAAAAATTTGTACATTTTAATATTTAAATGATATGTTCTGAGATGTATAGCCTAATTTGAACTCATACTCTTATAGATAAGGATGAAAGTACTTAGATATCAACCCAAAAGATAAATAATTATTAATTTAATTAACTATACATGTGTATACTTAATTAATTAAATAATTAGTTTAATAGCTTATGTGTTTCTTCTTTTACAAGAGATTATAAGTTTGAGTCAGATTGTATTTTTATGTGTATCATCATTTGAAAGTTATTTGTATTGTATTGTAATTAGTGTACATCACTTGACTAATCTCGAGTCAAATTGTATTTTTATGTGTATTCTTACTTGGAGATTATTTGTATTGTGTTATGATTGATGCATATAACTTAATTAATAGATGTAGCCAATTTTTGTTTTTTAAAAAATAATTAGCTGATATTAATTGCAGCATTCGCGCTTGTCAAATGGCATTGAAATGTGAGGAATTTGTCAAGGCATTTGATAAAAAGAGTAAAGAAGGGTAGTAAATGAATTTTATACTTATTTTTTATTGGAGATATTACTAATATATCTCTTTTTTGAGTTTTTTTTTTAATTTCTTTTTTTGAATAAAAATTGCATGGAAGAATTAGATGCAAACATGAATTCTCATTAGTGAAGGAAAAAATGAAAATCCCTCTTAAGATAATATTTTATTTTATATATACTATAAAATTTTATTTTCATGGATATCTTTTTTTTTTGGGACTTTGCGAAATTTTTAACTGAATTTAAATTTGCATACTTATACAGCATGAGTTTTACTTCATTGAAAATCTGTTTTGTCCGTTGCATAATTATAGGCATTGATAATTATAAGGAATTATAACAATATGATAGTAGTTAAAACTCTTATGTTCTATTTAAAATTTATAAGTTTAACATTAATTAAAAATGTAGAATATTTTATACTGTATAAGTTTGTAAATTTAAATTCAATTAAAAATTTTACGAAATCTATAAGAGAAAAAGATATATATGAAAATAAATTTTATAAAATATATAAAATAAAATATTACCTCAAGAAGGATTTTTATTTTTTCCTTCATTACTGAGAATTCATGTTTTGTTGCATTCATTGCCTAGGCCACCTTTTTAAAAAAAAATTTAAAATTTCTTTAAAAAAACTCAGTAAAGAAATATATAAATAATATGTACAATAAAAAATAAGTATGAAATTCATTTACTAATTGATTTGATTTATGACATCGTCAATTATATATGAAAGTTTACCCTTCCTTACTCATTTCATCGGATGCCTTGACACGTGTGTATATATATATATATATAAACATATAATTCATATATATGATGGTGTATGAGCAATCATATGTGGCACAAATCATATGTGGTACCAATAAGTATGAAATTCATTTGTGATCGGTGGTCGTGTTTACTCACTAAGTTCTGTCCTAACGGTGATCTTAACGTCCTCCATCAAAGGCAGCGAAATAAACGCTTCAACGAAGTTGTTGCCTGGTACGTACATACAACAACATTAATTATTTATATCTATAAAAATATATTATATGATTATACAATCGTTAATTTATTATTATGATATTCAGCGCAATTAGTATCGTGATATACATACAAAAATTATCTATACACACACACACACACACACATATATATATATTGATAAATTGAGAAGGTTATATATATATATATATATGTAGACACACACATTATATATTTATATAATTCCCAATTATAAGTAGCTTCTTTGAAGTTTCTAACCTTTCCCTGTAACGGCCCCGGAAATTTAAATGAAATATATGTATTAAAAATCTCAAATGTGGAAGTGTAATAAAAATTTTGATTAACATCTCTTATACAATAACCAAAACATACTCAAACATGAAGGAACAAACTAACTAAAAGAGATACTCGAAATAAAAACTATAAATATAACTATAAAGTCTTTAGGCGTCCCCTTCGCCGTCTTCCTGCGGAACGGGCTCAGGAACAACGTCTTCTTGATCTAAAATGGTTAAATAAGAGATGAGCTACACCAGCCCAGTAAAGACATCACACTACCTCACCGCCACGGAAGTAAAGGTGGGTAAAAAACAAAAATGACCAATGGAGCATAATTTATAACGAACTCGTTTATTAACATAAAAACCTTTACTGTCCACTTACCTCGGCGAGATCCATGAAAACAACATATGAAAACAATAACCTTATAATATCATGAAATCATACACACTTTATAACATAACATATATCACACCTTTACATTTCAATCATCAGGAAACAGATTTCCTCTTTTACCAGCCTACTAGTATCCCTGGGGATCCATAGGGGGTCCCCTCTACACGTGAACCATTAACATTTACAACCTGATTCCAGGGCCGTCCCCATACCCCGTCCGGTATGGGCGCCAAAACCATGAATCTCAATACCCCGTCTGGTATGAGGGTGAAACGGGCCGTCCCCATATCCCGTCCGGTATGGGCACCAAAACACATGAGGTCTCCATACCCCGTCCGGTATGAGAGACCATGTTCCCGGTAGGGTTCCCTACGGACCCGGTCCATCCACTATCTCCCAGGATATCTAGTTAGGCTGTCCACATTATCCACTTATCAATTCACATAACCTTTCTACCTTTTTCCTTAATCTCAATCATTCAATCATACAAAATATGTAAACCAGTAATTGACACCAAATAAGACAATACAGTACCGGGTTCACCATAATAGAAACCATAATAAAAGGAACCATAGTTCATGCATACGAGACCATAACATAATTACATTAAAAATCAAGCTGCATTTAATATTGGAAATTAAATCAAACAATAATAGACCAACATTGTATCAGACTCGGGCTCCGTTGGCAACCTTAATCAATTATACATCTATAAAGTCACACAGTACAGTTTAATTATTTATTTAGCTTTAATATCGTGATAGGAAATAGGGTGAAGGGTCCTTACTTGTTTCAGGGTCTGAAATCGACTCTACAGTGCGCCTACAGGCTGTCCCTAATTTCCCTGAATTTTTTCTGGAAAACTGAAAAGCACTACCAGTACCTGCACGTGACCCAGAAAATCCCAAAATAGACCTAGGGACCCTTTTGGCCAATATCGCAATTCTGGCACGGCGGCTCCGCCGTGCTCCGGCGACGGCGCCGCCGTTTGCAGCGGTGATTCGCCTCGAGTTGGCCATTTTCGGCTGAATTCGGCCACACTTGCATCGGTTCCTGTGATAAAACAACCCTAGGACCCTCGGTGGGCCAAAAAATCTTGAAAAACCAAGACTTACCGGCGGCGGTGCTCTCGGGTGCGGCGGCTCCTCCAGCGTGAGTCCCGTTTTGATGTTTGGCTCCGATCAACCTGTAGAGAAAAGAACGATGATCACAGTGGTATAAAATTTGCATTGAACGGAGGCCGGAAAGGGCCTCATCGGAGGTAAAAATTGAGGAGAGCCACGGCGGCGCTGCTAGGCTTCGGCTAGGTTTTTTGGCCGTTTGACCGGTGGTTTGGCTCCAGTTTGGCCATAGGCGGACTCAGCATCGAAAAACGAGTAAGGGGGAGAAACTTTACCTCGATCGACGGTCGAAAACTTCCCCGGTGCGGCGGCGGGTGGCGGCAGCTGGCTCCTCCAACGTTTGGTTCTTCTTCTCCGGCGAGGCACTAGTGGCTAGGGTTTTTGTGGTCAGGTGCGGGTGGGAT
Source organism: Carica papaya (assembly GCF_054855325.1). NCBI lineage: Eukaryota > Viridiplantae > Streptophyta > Magnoliopsida > Brassicales > Caricaceae > Carica > Carica papaya. Next base: position 21,292,044 of record NC_142317.1, read on the forward strand.
TATTTATACCCTTTGCCTTTTAATCTCAACTGTCCATCAAGATTAAATCTGAACCGTTCGATCGCGATTTAATTGGGATTAAATTTGGGCCGTCCATCGCAATGCAATTTGGGCCGTTCGTGCCTGATTGAATCTGGACCGTCCGTGTGCGTGAATCTGGGCCGTCCATGCGCACGTTTGATCTGGGCCGTTCGTGCGCGCGGGAACGGATCTGGGCCGTCCAATCGCGCGTACGCGGATCGCCCACGTGGCCCGTTCCCTGGTCAGCGTTGCCTTGCTACGCGGCGGGTCCTGGTTGGCCGGGGCTGCTTACCGGGCCGCTGACGTGGCTGCTGAGGTGGGTGCTGATGTGGCACAATTTTTCTAAATTGCGTTTTGACCCTCGATTTTCGATTTTCTTTTCAAAAACACCCCCAGAATCCAAATTTTCACCCCTTTTTCCCAAAATCAATTTCAATTAAATCCAAATAATATTTTTACCCAATTTTATCATTATTATTATTTTTATTTTCATTAAATTAAATTAAATTAAATAAAAATCAAATAAATAAAAATAAAAATAATAAAATAAAATTTTATTTTACTTGGGTGTTACATTCCCCTTTGCACCTTCTTGATTCTCTCATATTTATTCATAAATATATATATATATGTATATATAGATACCATATTCATTTTCATCTTTATTAATTAATAAAATCTTCTTTTCATATTTTAATATGGTCATAAAATGTTAAAGTATAAGAGCCAAATTCAAATATGAAGGAATTTGGTTTACAAGTTCATGAACCTATTTGTATATTAATAAATTATTTATATTATATATTTTTACTAATCCATGTAATATTACAAGAAATAATTATATTTTAATAGTATATTAAACATATTCTTAAATATATTAAGTAGAATAAAGTATTAAAATTTTCAACAAGCTATTCGCATAACTTATCAAACTCTATTTCATATATTATGAACTTATTTAAATTTATTCATTTATTTATTTTTTTAAAAGATTTGTGACCTTCTCCTTTTTGCACAGGTTTTATGCATTCAACCTAGTATAGATTTTGTTTTACTTAGTTATATGGCAAATTTTGTACCAAGTACAAATTTTATACTTGATGAATATTTCTCTAAGTTTAGGTTATTACTTGAGGATGTTTAAGCTTTCGTTTTGCATTTTGTTTCCTTTCTTAGTTGGATTCAAAAGTATAATAAGAATAATACATGGCTTAGTTAGAGATGAGTAAGGACTTCTGAAAGATAGATAATTGTTCATGAACCTCCTCAGTTTTTGCTTCACTTACTTGAGCATGATGGTTTTGGTCATTTACATGAGCATGATGGTTTTTGTTGTTAATTAATAATGATTTTATCTTTTAAAAAATAATGTTATATTAGATGCTATTGTATTGACTTCCATTGTATAAGTTGATTCAGAACTAAAAATAGATACTATTAAATTTATAGTTCAATCAAATAATATAATAGAATCTAATTTGAATGAATTATTTAATATTATAATAAATAAGTGAATTAAATTATGTATATTTATTGTTGAAAATATAGTATTTGATGACCAATTGTGAGAACTTACACTTTAGTGAATAATGAGTGGCGATTGATGGTGACAACAACGAAATGCAACCAGCACAAAAATAAAAGCTTTGGTATCTTGTGAAAAAGTAGATCACATTTTCTTTAGGATTTAAGACAAAGATGAACTATTTTATTTTTAATTTTTTTTTGGTATTCTTTGTTGTTGATATAAAAGTTAAATAACTTTTTTTTTCAAGTAAAGAAATAGATAGGGTGGGCACAAAATGGACACATGAGTTCCTCTATTTATGGCATATTACCTAGCAACATTTCAATTTTTTTATAGTCTGAATCAACCACTAAAATTATATCGTCTATTGTCTAATTTTTAGCTGTAATAGGACTATAATATACACTTAAAGGAAAAGAAATGAAAATAAAATTTAGAGTTTGGGTATAAATGAAAGAAATTTTCAAAAATTTGAGCTTTTAAGTAAATTTAGGGACTTAAATGAAAGTAGGTAAGAAAAAAGGAGGTAAAAACATAACTAAGGAGAAGTGGAAGGGGGAAAAGGAAATAAGGAGGATGGATGGCCTAGATTGGCCCACTTGAGGAGATCAGATGGAGGAGATTTAAAAGAAAAGGGACGACCCAGATCGAGTCATAAAGATCCAACGGTTGAAGGAACGGGTATAAAAAGGGAAGAGATTAGGGTTTTCTCTTCATTTTGAAGAGTAGCTGAAAAAAAGAGAGGGAGAAGAAAAAATAGCAATCGGGAAGGGAAGGATGAAGAGAGGGTCATGTGGGGAAGTAGAGAGGAAGAAAAAAGGAGAGGGAAGGAAGAGGGAAGGGAAAGGAGTAAAAAAGGAGGAAGGAGAAGAAAAGATAGGAGGGGCCGAGTGGGACAAAAAGGGGGCCAAAGAGCGACTGCCATGAGGGAAGAAGAAAAGAAGAGAGGGGCAGAGGCAGAAGAGTGTGGAAACTGAAGCAAAAGGAAGAAGGAGGAAGAGGAAACGATCGAGACGCAATATGACTGGGGAGACCGAGGCAAGCGAGGTAAAGTTCGTCCTTTTCTTCCCCTATTTCCATTCAATCTATTTCTATTTTGCAGTAATCAATTTTTTAGGCGTAAAAATCACCATTCTAATTGCAAGCATGCAAGGGAGCCGTGGGTGACCGAGAGGAAGCGATCGGGAGCAAAGCCGAGGCCAAATCGCCCACATCGAAAGGTAAAATCGTTCTATTTTAATGTTTTGATGGGGGTTGAGTGGCAGTGGGGTGGGGCTGGTGTCGGGCTAACCGCGCTGGCTCAGCCAGGCCACCCACCCGCATAGGAATCGAGAGGCTTCTTCGAGAATGGGGATAGCCGACCCATTCAGGAAGCCAAAGGGTCTTCCCCGAGCATGGAAATCCGATCCACCATTTTGGGTTCCGATTTTTCATCGAGGAAGCTAAAAAAGTCTTCCTCAGGAAACGAGAATTTAGTTTTCCTCGGAAGCTAAAAATTCTTTCTCAAAAAATTGGAATCCAATTCGCTGAATGTGGACCCAAAAGGTTTTTTGGGTGCGAATCCTAATAGATTCAGGTATTTCATTGGGTGGCTGTTGGAACCCGTAATCTAATTAAATTAATTTTTAGTATTTCAAAGTATTTTAATTAATTATATCGTGTGTATAGGAAAATTTGGACATTTAGGCGGATATGGGAAGACACGTAGGAGAGTAAGTATTTCTAAATCTCAACAAGGTTAAATTTTGAAAAGTGCATTCATTTTATAAAAATTATGAATTTTAAAATTTGGAGGGACATTGGCCCAATTTCGATGGAAAAACGGAACCCAAATTATGATCAGTAAACCTAAGCAATTAGAACCCTATGGGGAGACGAAATCAGAAAACATACCCAATGGACTGAGAGTTATCTGAACTGAGTTATTTTGACTTATGAAATATGAAATTGAAAGAAAAATTCCCAATTAAGGAAAAATTGAAAAAGAGAAAGAAAAAAAAATTGTAAAAATAAGAAAAGAAAAGAAATAATTGAGGTTAAAAAATGATTATTTAAACAAATTGAGAATTTTGGAATAAGAAGGTATGAGTGAATAGGGTAGGAACCCTAAATATCTTCTTGTTTAGTCTGAATCGAGGAAAAGAGTGAGTGTGTGTGGCTGAAGTTCAGCAAGAATGTGAACCTTCACATGCATAGAGTCTGAAACCTAATGTAGACGTGGATAGGCATTTGTGTGAGTGTAGGCCACCTAGCAAACATAGCTGCTGTGGCCATTGTGTGATTTGTGTGTGTGCTATCCATGCGATGGGGGAATCCATTTCACATTTTCTCAATGATGACATAAACGGCATCGCGCGATGAAACCACAGAAATGACCGTTCGAGTGTATCTGTGATCTTTTGTATGTGTGTGATTATGTTTCGAGATCATAAACGATATTCGAGTGTATCTATGATCTTTTGTCTGTGCGATTATGTTTCAAAATGACGATTGATATTTGAGTGCATTTATGACTTTCGAGAGTATGGGAATAAACTTTTGAGGTTTGTATATGATATTCGAGAGAATTCATCCGATCGATCAGGAACATGTGAAATAGTGAAAATAAGAACATGAATTTGTACTGAAATATTTTTATTACTTTTGTTTCTTACTGTGTGTTTTGCATGATATTTTATCTGGGTTGAGAGAATAATAATACTTATTGAGTTAGTGAAGCTCATTATGTAACACCCTAAAATGAAATTGTAATGTAATTTAAAATTAATAAATGTAATTTTTTAATTTTTTAAAAATTTAATTTAGAGTAAAAATGAAGTAAAAATTGAAGGAGGATGAAAGTGGAAACAATTTTGGGGAAAAGGGGTGAAAATTTGGGTTCTGGGGATATTTTTGAAAGAAAAATAAAAAATCGGGGACTAAAATGTAATTTAGGAAAGTTTTGTCATGCCAAATGCTCGGTTAGCAGGCCCGATGAATTAGGACGCATTGTGTGGTAGCGGACGCTGATGCAGTGCCACGTGGGAGGCTACGTGGGCGATCGAAAGGCCCATATTAAATCGCAATGGATGGCCCAAATTGGATCGCAATGAATAGCCCAGATTCACTCCCGATTTAATTGCGATAAGACGGTCCAGATCAAACACGATGGACGGCCCAGATCAAAAGCGGACGGATATAAATAATCCCTATCCACACCAAATCCTAACCTTATCCATTAGAACCCCTCACTGGAGAAGAAGACCCAGTCGCCAGGAAAGAGACCGCGCCACCTGCCGCCGCAACGAAGCCCTTTCTGACTTCTAAAAAAGATAAAAAAATTTCTTTTGCTCGAAATTAAATTCTAAACACAATCATGGCAAAATTGGAGCAAAAGGACTGGCCAATTGGCAAAAATATACAGGCAAAGCCCGACGGCGCCACTACCTAAAATTTCACAAAACGCCTTCGATGAGGCCCTTCTCGATTTTTATTATGTGTAATTTTTCTACCATTGTGATCACTGTATCCTTCTCTACAGGTTGGCCAGAGCAAAACACCCAACTGCAGCTTGAGCTAGAGGAGCCGCCGTATCAGAGCGCCCCACCGCTGGTAAGTTTTGATTTTTTATGTTTTTTCAGCAAACCAAGGCTCCTTAAAGTATTTTCTCGCAGGAATTCATGCAAAGTCGGCCAAATTTAGCCAAAAAGGGCTGAAAATAGCCAACCTGAGGTGGACTACCGCCGCAGGCGGTGGTGCCACCGCCGGAGCATGGCGAAGCTGCCGTGCCAGAATTCTAAAATTAGCCATATAGGCCCTAGGACTGATTTTGGGTTTGTTTTGGACATTTGTAGGTACTATTAGAGCATTTTAATTCCTAAAAAAAATTCAGAGAACCTGAGAATCACCTGTAGGCGCAGTCGAACAGCTTAGCTTTTCGGACATCAAATCGAGTAAGGATCCCTCACCCTATTCCTTATCATAGAATTGAAGTCTAAATAAATAATAATCCGGTATTTTGGGCGAATTTGGAAAATGTGCATAATTAATTACGGATTGCTAATGGAGCCAAGACAAAAAATTATCTACTGTTGTTTGTTGATTGTTTTTACAATTTGTATGCATGATGGCATCTTATTAATTTATTTTATGGCTTTGAATGCATGTATGGTTTATTCTATGTGTTTACGGCTGAATTAAGAAAAAAAGAAGGTTTAACAATAAAAATTGTGTGATTAAGTGAATGGATGAAACAGCAGCCTTACTGGATATCTTAGGAGATGGTGGACGAACCGGGTACATAGGAAACCCTACCGTGAATGTTGTCTCATGCCGAACGGGGCATCAGGACTTGGCAATTTGGCACTCATACCGAATGGGATATGGGAACGGCACACTTCACCCTCATACCGGACGAAGTATTGAGGTTTTGTAAGTTGGCGCTTATACCGGACGGGGAATGGGGATGGCCCATAATGGAGAATGTTAAAGGAAAGGGTTCATGTGTAACAGGGACATCTCTATGAACCTCCATATATACCAGCAGGCTGGTAAAAAGATTGACAGTTATTGTTTGATTTATTGATGATGGATATATAACTATATATGTGCTATGTTGCTGCTTATACATATAATCATGATTTTATAATATTATTGTTTGTATAGGTTATTTTTAAAAATTCCACTACGGTAAGTGGAGGGTAAATAGTTTTATGAATGATAAATGAATTTGCTAAATTTAGTACTCTATTAGTGATTTTTAATTTTCTACCAACTTTTTTTTCTTTGTCGGTGATATAGTATGATGTTGTTACTGGGTTAGTTTAGCTCATTCCTTATTTAACCATTTCAAATCAAGAGAACCAAGTTCTAGAGTCCGAACCGCAAGAAGATTGCGAGTAGATGCTAGTTTTCTTTATTTTCTGTTTATTTCCTTATTTCTTATATTTTGTTTTAAGACTGAAATTCGTAGTCCCATTTGGTTCTTTAAGTTATTGTGTAGGGAATATAAACCTTGAACATTTATTACGCTTTCGCACTTAATTTATAATTTATTTCCTTTAGATATTTACGGGGTCGTTATAGTTGGTATCAGAGCTACGTTCCTCGGACCCATTTCTTGTATAAAATCCTTAGGGAACACCAAAACAATGGATTATCACTCAACCATTCCTTGTGAAATACAGGTACAGATAGATAAGGAGAGGAAGACCCCTACTAAACTGAGCAGCTCGAGATGGTTTGCTTAGAGAAGATGTTGACTAGATATTTGAGATGCTGGAGAGACTCATTATTGCCTAGCAGGGCCAGGAGGAAAGGAGGGAGCTACCTGATCCTCCCCCACTGCCACAGGGTAGAGCCACCCCTGCAACAAGAGGATCCCGAGCCACCCCGATACGACCTTGCTCCTCCACAATACCACTCGGCACCACCATAGTATGATCCAGTGCCCCAGCCGCAATACCCCCCGGCACCACTACAGTACAATCTGGTGCCCCCACCGTATCAGCAAGTACCACCGCAGGGCCATCCAGTCCATCCTCAGCACGACCTAGTCCCTCTTCCATGGGACCCAGCTCCTCCCATGATGGACCCATGCTACATAGAGAGGTACAAAAGATTAAACCCATCTACTTTAATAGGGGGATCCTCTTTCAAAGATGCCGAGTACTGGTTAGCAGAGATAGACAAGGCGTTCAAGACTAGTGGAGTGATTCCCGAACAGAAAATTATCCTTGTTACCTACATGCCAGTGGGAGAAGCAGACCACTGGTGGAAAGTCAAACAGACCACCCTGCCTGTTCCAATTACTTGGAAATAGTTCGAGTGGCCTTTCATGCAAAGTACCTTCCAGAGCATCTCCGACATCTGAAGGAGATGGAGTTTGTACAGTTGGCCCTGGAGAACATGACTATATCATAATATGCTCGTAAGTTCCTAGAGTTGGGCCGATATTCCCTTGAGACATTGTTGGATGAAGGTAGGAAGGCTAGAAGGTTGGAGTGGTGTCTCTGTCCAGAGATCAACCAACAGTTGTTTGTGTTTGAGTTCAGTACTTATTTGGCTGTTCTGGCAAAGACACAGTTAGTGGAGAGGAGCCTCCATACCTTCTCTCAAGCAGCAGGGAACCTCAGGCCCTCAGCTCCACCCCACAGACCAGCACTTACTGCACCTGTTCAACAAAACAAGAGTCCCAGACCGATGATTCAGGCTTCCCCTCAGGCTCTAGTGGCAGGACGCGGTAAGATGTGTCAGCATTGTGGCAGGGATCATGGGGACCAACCCTACTATCGCCTCAATAACACTTGTCGCATATGTGGTAGTGCCCAACATTATACGAGGGAGTGCCCGAGGAATCAGAATCAGGCTAGACCACCTATTTAGGGTAGGGCTTACAATCTCAACCAGCAGGATGCAGAAGCCAACCCGGATGTGGTACAGGGTATGTATACTATCTGTAACTATCTTGCTCATATTTTGATTGATACTGGTGCATCGCATTCATTTGTTTTACCTATTGTTGAATCAAAATTTAATGTATTACCTGATAAACTTGATTTTGTGTTGTTTGTGTCTACTGTTGGGAGTACGACAATATTGGAAGAAATTGTATATAGAGCCTGTGTCGTAGATATAGTAGATAGGAAATTGAGTGTGGACCTAATAGAATTAGACATGGGGGACTTTGATGTAATTTTAAGAATGAACTTGCTAGGGGTGTATCACACCACTGTAGATTGTTTTAGAAAGAAGGTTGTATTCAATCCTCTTAATGAGAAGCCATTTATAAATTAATAAAATCGTTTAGCATTTGTTCCCTCATGAAAAATTTTCTTATTATCAAGTACTTTAACCTTGTTGTTTTCTCTAACTAGGCAAACCCAAGAAAGAGATTTGTATTCAAGAGATTTTAGTAGTCTAAGACTTTCAAGATGTGTTTCCAGATGAACTATATGGATTACTAGTGGACAGAGAAGTCGAATTCACCATAGACCTTTAGCTAGGCACCCAACTGATTTCAATTGCTCCTTACTGTATGAGCCGTGTTGAGATGGAGGAACTGAGGAAACAGATCACTGAATTACAGGACAGTGAGTTCATCTAACAAAGTGTGTCCCCTTGGGGTGCTGAAGTCACATTTGTAAGAAAGGGAGATGGGACATTGAGGTTATGTATTGATTACAGAGTCTAAATAGAGTCACGATCAAGAACAAGTATCCCCTCCCCAGGATTGATGACCTCGTTGACCAGTTGCAGGGTGCCCGGGTCTTCTCCAAAATAGACCTGTGTTCAGGTTACCATCAGGTAAAAATCAGGGCAGAAGACATCTCCAAGACAACCTTTCGAACCAGGTACGGACACTATGAGTTCCTGATCATGCCATTTGGACTAACCAACACTTCAACAATCTTCATGGACTTGATGAATAAGGTTTTCAGACAATTCTTGGATCAGTTTGTTATTGTGTTTATTGATGACATCTTGGTTTATTCAAAACGCAAAGAGGAACATGCCCACTATCTAACTCAAGTTTTGCAGGTTCTAGACCTATCTTAAGACAACTATAAGGTTTCGAGCATGTATTAGGTCTTAATAAAGCTTTAAAACTGCGGTGTTACATCTAAATCTTAAGGTTTTAGTCTTTTTTTTTCGTAATGTTATGTTGCACTAAGAAACAAAAGTTGTGTCCTAAAATTTAATTTAGTATAGATTATGTTTTATTTAGTTATATGGTAAATTTTGTACCGAGCATAAATTTTATACTTCATGAATATTTCTTTAAGTTTAGGTTTATACTTGAGGACGTTTAATCTTTCATTTTGCATTTTGTTTCCCTTCTTAGTTGGATTCAAAAGTATAATAAGAATAATATATAGCTTAGCTAGATATGAGTAAGGACTTCTATAAGATAGATAATTGGTCATGAACCTCCTCAGTTTTTGCTTCACTTACTTGAACATGATGGTTTTGGTTATTTACTTAGGCATGATGGCTTTTATTGTTAATGAATAATGATTTTTTCTTAAAAGAAATAATTTTATATTGGATGCTATTGTATTGACTTCCATTGTATAAGTTGATTTAGTATTAAAAAAAAATTCTACTAAATTTATAGTTTAATTAAATAATAAAATAGAACCTAATTTGAATGAATTATTTAATATTATAATAAATAAGTGAATCAAATGATGTATTTTATTATTTAAAATATAGTATTTGACGACTAATTATGAGAACTAACACTTCAGTGAATAATGAGAGGCGATTGATAGTGACTACAATGAAATGCAACCAACACAAAAAATAAAAGCTTTAACATCTTGCAACAAAGTAGATCACATTTTCTTTAGGTTTTAAGACAAAGATGAACTATTTTATTTTTAATTTTTTTTGGTACACCTTTTTGTTGCTACAAAAGTTAAACAACTTTTTTTTTCAAGTAAAGAAATAGATAGGGTAGCACGAAATGGACACATGAGTTCCTTTATTTGTCGCATATTACGTAGCAACATTTCAACTTTTGTGCTAGTATGAATCAACCGCTAAAATTATATCGTCTATTAATTAATTTCTAGCCATAATAGGACCATTTTAAAGGTTCCAAGTATAGATTTTATACTTGATGAATATTTTTTTAAAGTTTAGGTTGTTACTTGAGGATGTTTAAGCTTTCATTCTGTATTTTGCTTCTTTGCATCTTAGTTAGATTTAAAAGATTAATCAAATAATACATAACTTTGCCAGGAATGCACTAAGGACTATTGAAAGATATATATTTATTCATGAGCCTATGTTTTTGGTTGACTTGCTTGAGCAAAATGGCTTTTACTGTTATTGTATGATGATTTTTTCTTAAAAAAAAAAGAAAATATTGTAATGGCCATTATTGTATTGACTTACATTGTATAAACTAATACCGTACTAGAAAGAAATACGACTAATTTTGTATGTCAATCGAATAACAAGGTAGAACTTAACTTGAATGAATTATTTAAGCTAATATAAATGAATAATAAATTGATGTAGATTTACTATTTAAAATAGAGTATTTGACGATTGATAAGGAGAACTGATGCTTTAATAAATAATGAGAAGTGATTGATTGCGACTGCAATAAAATGCAACTAATACAAAGATAGAAGCTTTGATGTCTTATAGTAGAGGAGATCAAATTTTCTTTAGGTTTGAGTACATAAAGATGAACAAATTTATTTCCAGCTTCTTATGTATTTCTTTTTGCTGATATAAAAGTTAAATAATTTTCTTTTCAAAATAAGGAAATGGATAGGTTTTGCATGAAATGGACAAGTTACTTCTTTTATTTGTTGTATATTTAGTTAAGGACATTTTGACTTTTAGTAACAACGTCTATTAGCTGCTAAATTTGTGTCATTTATTGTCTAATTTTTAGTCAGATTTAAAAGTAACTTTCATTTTATATTTTTTTTCTCTTCTTCTTAATTGGATGTAAATGTGTAATCAGATAGTATATAACATAGCCAAATATGTAGTAAGGACTTCTGAAAGATATGTAGTTTGTTCATGACTCTTAGCTTTTTGTTCCCTTGCTTAAGCAAAATGGTTTTTATCCAATATTTTTTTATAAAGGAAAAAGTAAGTGTTGTATTGGATGTTATTGTACTAACTTACATTGTTTGCTGACTTATGCAATACTAGAAAGAAGTACGACTAAATTTGTAGTTCAGTCAAATAATAAAATATGATTTAACTTAAATAAATAATTTAATCTCATACAAATGAGTGAATCAAATAACGTAAATTTACTGTTTTAAAACTACAATATTTAATGACTGATAAGGAAAACTAATCCTTTAATGAATAAGGAGGGGTGATGGATGATGACTGCAATGAGATGTAACTAACAGAGGAAGAGAAGTTTTGGTGTCTTGCAACAGAGGAGATTGAATTTTCTTTAAATTTTAGAACATAAAGATAAACTATTTTATTTTCAGTTTCTTTTGTACTTCTTTTTGTCAATATAAAAGTTTAATTTTTTTTCAAATAAAGAAATGGACAGGTTGTGCATGAAATGGATAAGTGGCTTCCTTTATTTGTTACAAATTTATGTTGCGACATTTTTACTTTTTATGACAATATAAATTTGCTAGTAAAATTTTATTATTTATTGTCTAATTATTAGCAGCAATTAACTGTTCTCAAAGGTGCCAATAAAATGCCTTTTATTAGTTGAAATAATTTATTTTGAGAAAAACCATCTTTGTTGTTTATACAATATTAAAATGAATTAAATTAAACCCTTGTTTTTTTAAAAAAAAATAATTTTTCTCAAATAATTTTTCTCATAAAATTGTTGGCAAGATTACTCAAAACTCCATTAATTATTGAACCAAATCACATACCTAATATTTATTTAAGGCATTATATTCATTAATAATGTCTCATTTTATATAATTTATCTTTCCAAAGTCGTAATTAATTTCCTCAACCCATATTCTAGATCTCAAGCCCATCATAATCATTGTTGTTTTTTGACTAGTTACTATTCACTGCCTGAAACGTCGTTGACCCAACACAACTAGGGGCCATATCATATTTCATTCAAATTTACTTTATTTGCTTATAGACTAGAACCCCAATGAAACAACCCATTTGTTAGTTTCTCAATATTACTATTTCTTTCCTATCTTTGTTTGTTTTGAATTAATGTAACCTCTCAAACTAAATTTTATCCTTCTGTCTTAACCCATTCCTAAAGGCTGGGCTCACTTAAATTTTAATTACTCTTATCCCCTTCCTATAGGCTAGGTCCACAAGATTTAATTTCCTTCTTGTTTTTTGCTTAATTTCTTGAGGTTTGGCCCAATTCATCACTGAAATTCCTTTATTCTTCCTACGAGCTCAACCCATTCGAGTTGGGCTTTCCTTTCCCTTTTTGTTTATTTATTTCTTTATTTTTCCTTTCATTAGATTCAATCCACTAAAATTTTAGACCCCTCACCAAGCCCACTTTACTTATGGACTTCATGCGTCAGAGAAGGTGGATAGAACTTCGTAAGGACTATGATTGTGACATCTTGCACCATCCAGGTAAGGGCAACGTGGTAGTCGATGCACTCAGCAAAAAAAGTGCAGGTATCTTAGCCCATTTGATAGTTTCAGAATGCAGACAAATTGGGGCCACACAACAGATTCGACTTCAGAACTTGAAGAGAGTCACATGTTTGGGCCATTTGACCGTCTAGCTTGAGTTAATCCAGAGAATAAGGGAAACTCAGTCAGCTGATCCCGTCCTAGTAGCCCTCAAGAATGATGCACAACAGGGAGTTAGCTCAGAATTATGAGTCTCCGCTGTCAGGTTACTCCGATTCTAGGACAGGGTGTGTGTTCCAGGTGACAATAAGTTAAAGAGAGACATCATGACAGAGGCCCATAGCTCAAAGTTTGCCATGCATCCCGGAAGCATTAAAATGTACCAAAGCATGCAACCCCGGTTTTGGTAGAATGGGATGAAAAAAGACATAGCTGACTTTGTGTCTAAATACTTCGTATGTCAGCAGGTCAAGGCAGAGCATCAGTGCCCAGGCAGGTTACTTCAGCCTGTACCGATCCTAGAGTGGAAGTGGGAACATATCACAATGGACTTTGTGACAGGGTTACCTAAGGCACGCTCAGGACATGATGCCATCTGGGTAGTTGTTGACCGGCTTATCAAGTCTTCCCACTTTTTAGCCACCAGGATGACTGATCCCTTGGACAAATTGGTAAGAATGTATATCCAAAAAATAGTCAGATTGCATGAAGTCCCAGTGACAGTGGTGTCCGATAGGGACCCCAGGTTCACTTCTCAGTTTTGGAGTAGCTTTCAGCAAGTCATGGGAACGAAGCTGTCCCTCAGTACTGCCTTCCACCATCAGACTGATGGATAGTAAGAAAGGATAATCCGTACACTTGAGGATATGCTCCAAGCTTGTGTCCTTGACTCTGGGGGCTATTGGGATGACCATCTACCCCTGATAGAGTTCGCCTACAACAACAGCTAGCAAGCGAGTATTGGCATGGCTCCGTATGAGGCATTATATGGGCACCTATATAGATCGCCGATTTGTTGGAAAGAAGTGGGCGATAAAAAACTGTTCGGCCCGGAGCTGGTAGAGGAGACTACATCCAAAATAGTTAAGATCAAGAAGAACATTTAGACAGCTCAAAGCAGGCAGAAGAGTTATGCAGACACCCGGAGGAGAGATTTAGCATTTGAGAAAGGCGACTGGGTATTCCTTAAGGTCACTCATTTCAAGGAAATTAGTAGGTTCGGCAGGAGGGAGAAACTGAACCCCCGATTTATTGGACAATTTGAAGTCTTTGACAGGATTAGTACCGCTGCCTACAACCTAGCACTGCCTCCAGAACTTTCCAAGGTTCACAATGTGTTTTATATGTCCATGCTACGCAAGTACAATCCGTACTCCTCTCATGTCTTGGCCCACGAACCTCTCCCACTCCAGGAGGACTTATCTTACGAGGAAGTACCAGTTGGCATTACAAATCAAAAAAGTAGATTACTCCGCAATCGGAAAATATTCTTTGTAAAGGTCGTATGACAGAACCACACACCAAGGGAGGCTACGTGGGAGCTAGAATCAGACTTTAGAGCCAGGTACCCCCAGTTGTTCGATCGAGAGTAAGAGACAAATTTGAGGAACTAAATTTCTTTTTAAGGGGAGGAGAGTTGTAACACCCAATTTTTTTTTGAATTATTTTTATGTTATTTTATTATTTCTATATAAATATAAATATGTGTTAATTGAATTTAATTGAATTTAATTTGATTAAATGAAAATAATAGTAATAATAATAATAAAAAGGGTAAAAAAAATAATTGAGGATTTAATTGAAAACAATTTTGGGAAAAAGGGGTGAAAATTTAGGTTCTGTGGTATTTTTGAAAGAAATATCAGAAAATGGGGGTCAAAACGTAATTTAAAAAAGTTACGCCACGTCAACTGCCTGGTCAACAGCCCTGACCAACCAGGACGCGCCAGGTGGTAGAGACGCTGATGCGGGAGGCCACACAAGAGCGAGCCACGTGGGCGACCCGCGTGCGCGCGATCGAACAACTGAGATTCGTTCCTGCGCAAACGGACGACCCAGATGAAAAACGCGCACAGACGACCCAGATTCCATCACGCACGGATAGCCAAGATTGCATCACACACAAACGGTTTAGATTGAATCGCGCACGGACGGTCCAGATTGAATCGCGATGAACGGTCCAGATTCACTCCCTATTTAATCGCGATCGGACGATCCAGATTAAATGCGATGGACAGCCCAGATCAAAAGCAGATAGGTATAAATAAACTCATCTGCACCCAAACCCTAACCCTAGCTGCCAGAGCCCCTCATCTAAGAAGACAACCCAGCCGCCAAGGAGCCGACCGCCGCCACCCGCCGCCGCACCGGAGCAATTTCTGGCTACCAAACGAGGTAAAAATCTTACCCTTTACTTAGAATTTGATTCCAAACCCACCCATGGCCAAATTGGAGTGAAAGAACCAGCCAATTGGCTGAAAAACGTCGCTGAAGCTCAACGGCGTGGCTACGGGGTGTTTCAGTTTTTACCCCCATTGAGGCCCTTCCCAATTCCCATTCGATGTGATTTTTCTACCGTTGTGATCACCGTTTCCTCTTCTACAGGTTGACCAGAGTAAAATACCCAACCTCAACATGAGCTGGAGGAGTCGCCGCACAGGAGAGCCCCATCGCTGGAGAGTTTTAATTTTCTACATTTTTTTGACCCACCGAGGGCCCTAAGTGTGTTTTCTCACAGGAACCAATGCAAGTTTTGCTGAATTTAGCCGAAAACGGCCGAAAATAGCCAAACCAAGGCAGATTATTGACACGAGCAGTGGCGCCGTCACCCGAGCACGGCGAAGCAGCCGTGCCAGAATTTTAAAATTGGCCGAGTAGGTCCTGGGTATGATTTTTGGGTTATTTGGGACATGTGTAGGTACCGTAAGCACGTTTCAGTTCCCGAGAAAAAATTCAGGGAACCTAGAGACTGCACGTAGGCGCAGTAACAATCTGGTTTTTGTCGTTGAATCAGGTAAGGACCCCTCACCCTATTTCCTATCATGGAATTAATGTTTGAATGAATGATAATACTGTATTTTGTGCAAATTAATAGATATGCATAATTAATTAAGGTTGCTTATGGAGCCCGAACCGGACATTATTCTCTGTCGATTCCTGTTTGATTTATTTTACAGTTTAAATGCATTATGGTATCTGGTCTATCTATTCTATAGTTTTAAATGCATGTATTACTGTTTTACTTGACCATTGTGTGATTTTAGAATTTATAATATGATTGTATTACTGGGTGCATGTTTATTGTTTATGTGATTATCTTCAACTTGGTAACGGAGACTATGGAAAAACAGATGAGGTGATAGCCTCATTAGATATCCAGGGAGATGGTGGACCAATCGGGTTCATAGAAAACCCTACTGTGAACGTTGTCTCATACCGGACGGGGTATGAAAACTTAGTCATTTAGCGATCATACTGGATGAGGTATGGGGACGGCCTGCTTCATCCTCATACTGGACAAGGTATTGAGGTTTAACGTCTTGGCGCTCATACTGGACGGGGTATGGGGATGGCCCAAGAATTAAGATTGTTAAGGAGAATGGTTAACGTGTAGCGGGGACACCCCTATGGATCCCCATGGATATTAGTAGGCTGATAAAAATGAGAAACGGTGATAATTAGTTATTGTTAATGAATACAGATTTATGATATGTTTTATGTTACTGATTATGCATGAAATTGTGATCTGTATGATGTTATTGTCTTTATAGGTTGTTTTCACAGGTTCTCCAAGGGTAAGAAAAAGGGTAAATGGTTTTATTTTAAATAAATGTATTGGTTTAAAATTTGTGCTCCATTGGTTGTTTTTGGTTTTCTACCAATCTTTGCTTCTGTGACGGGGATATAGTGTGATGTCCTTACTGGGCTAGTGTAGCTCATTCCTTATTTAACCATTTCAGATCAAGAGGACCTGGTTCCTGAGCTCGATTCACAAGAAAACTGCGAGTAGGTGCTAGATGCTTTATAGTTTCCTTTATTTTTCTCATTTCTTGTATTTCTTTTAGAGAACTTATTCTGTGATGTTGTTTAATACTTTTAAGTTATTGTGTAAGGGATGTTAACCTTAATCTTTTATTTAGCTTCTGCACTCAGATTATTATTATATGTATTTCCTTTTGAATTTTCGGGGCCGTTACACATGAGTTCCTCTATTTGTCACATGTTACCTAGCAACATTTCAACTTTTGTGACAGTCTGAATCAACCACTAAAATTATATCATCTATTATCTAATTTCTACCTGTAATCGGACCCTTATTAAAGGTACCAGATATAAATTTTATACTTGACGAATATTTTTCTAAAGTTTGGATTGTTATTTGAGGATGTTTAAGCTTCCATTTCGTATTTTGTTTCTTTTCTTCTTAGTTAGATTTAAAAGTTTAGTAGAATAGTACATAACTTACCTAGAAATGTAGTAAGGACTATTGAAAGATGTATATTTATTCATAAGCCTAAGTTTTTTGTTGACTTGCTTAAGCAAAATGGTTTTTACTGTTTATGGATGAAGACATTTTCTTTAAAAAAAGTAAATGTTGTAATGTTGTTATTATATTGACTTACATTGTATAAACTTATACCATACTAGAAAGAAATATGACTAATTTTATAGGTCAATGAAATGACAAAATAGAACTTATCTTGAATGAATTATTTAATCTCATACAAATGAATGAATCAAATGATGTACATTTACTGTTTAAATATAGTGTTTTGACAATTGATCAAGAGAACTGATGCTTTAATAAATAATAAGAGGTGATTGATGGCGATTGCAATGAGATGCAACTATTACAAAGATAGAAGTTTTGATGTCTTACAATAGAAGAGATCAAATTTTCTTTAGGTTTGAGTACATAAAGATGAACTATTTTATTTCTAGCTTCTTATGTATTTACTTTGCCGATATAAAAGTTAAATAATTTTTTTCAAAGAAATGGATAGATTGTGCATGAAATGGACAAGTGGCTTCCTTTATTTGGTGTATATTTATTTACTTAACGACATTTTGACTTTTAGTGACAACCTCTATCACCTGCTAAAATTGTGTCACTTATTGTCTAATTTTTAGTTGGATTTAAAAGTAACTTTTCATTCCACATTTTGTTTCTCTTCTTCTTAATTGGATGTAAAGTGTAATTAGATAGTATGTAACAGAGCTAGAGATGTAGTAAAGAATTTTGAAAGATATATAGTTGTTCATAAGTCTCAATTTTTTGTTTACTTGCTTAAGCAGAATGGTTTTATCCATGATTTTTTTTAAAAAAGGAAAAAGTAAATCGTGTATTGGATGTTAGTGTATTAATTTACATTGTTTAGTGGCTTATACAGTGTTTAGGAAGAAATATGGCTAAATTTGTAGTTCAGTCAAATAATAAGGTATAACTCGAATAAGTAATTTAATCTATATAAATGAGTGAATTAAGTAACGTAAATTTATTGTTTAAAATACAATATTTAACGACTAATAAGAAAATTTGATACTTCAATAAATAATGAGAGGTGATGAGTGATGACTGGAATGAGATGCAACTAATAGAGAGAGAGAGAGAGAGACGTTTCAGTATCTTGCAACAGAGGAGATTGAATTTTCTTTAGGTTTTAAAACATAAAGATAAACTATTTTATTTATAGTTTCTTTTGTACTTCTTTTTGTCAACATAAAAGTTAAATAATTTTTTTTCAAATAAAGAAATGGACAAGTTGTGCATGAAATGGATACGTGGCTTCCTCTAAATTTGCGGCATTTGAACTTTTAGTGAAAATGTAAATTTGTTGGTAAAATTTTATCATCTATTGTCTAATTTTTAACAACAATTAACCATTCTCAAAGGTGCCAATATAATGTCTTTATCAGTTGAAGTAATTTATTTGGAGAAAAACCATCTTTGTCATTTATACAATATTATAAATGGATTAAATTAAACTCTTGTTTTTTTAAAAGAAAATATTTTTTCTCATAAAACAATTGGCAAAATTAATCTAAACTCGGAACACAAAATACAAAAATATACAAGTTCATTAATGCATAGAATATTGATAACCTAAATATTAATCACTAGAAATGATTGAGATTATTAGCAATTTGTTATAAATACTAAACTCATTATAACTCTCCGTCACTTCGGTGAGCATTGTAGATACGAAAAAAAAAATAGTCTCCTTTCTCTAGGTAAAACCATTTTCTCTTCTATAATTGTTTCAAATAGGATGGATCGAAGCACGCAGCTCCTCGACATGATCCCCTCAATGGAACAAGAGGTTTAGTGCTTAACATCTTATCTATTTTTTTTCTTATTTATTTACTGATCATGTATATATATCGATATTATTGATTGATTTGCATTCAATTTTTTTAAAAGGTACGGTAGATAACTTTTTTGGAATAGCATATAAAATGAAAGGAGTATTTGATTGCGGTCTTAAATATTTCTCTAATCTACTCTCCACTTTCGTAGTTGAATATGAAATCACCTTATCAGACATGATTAAAGCTTTGTATGTGTACATAATATATATCTCGATATAGATCTGAGTAGTTATTAACCACGTTTGACTAGTTAATGGGTTTTAATTATTTGGTCTTCTTCTCTTAATTTGCAGAGACAAAGTATCTGATGTAGATTTTCCTAAAATTTGTGTACTTTGCAATAAAAAATGACTTCTTACTTCTGAAGGGAAAAATAAACATCCTTTTTGAGATAATTTTTTATTTCACATATTTTGCGAAATTTTATTTTTATATATATTTTTTCTCTTATGGATTTCATGAAAATTTTAATAGAATTTAAATTTGCTGATTTATAAAGTATGAGTTTTACTTAATTAAAAATCTGCTTTGCCAGCTAATAGTTATAGCTATTAACAATTATAATGAATTTTAACAATATGGTAGTAGTTAAAATTTTTGTATTTTATTTAATATTTATAAGTTTAAGTTTCACTGAAGATGTAAAGTTTATATTTTAATTAAAATGTAAAAATATTTTTTTTAAATATTAAACATTGTAGATTTCAATTTAAAAATCTTTATTATTATTATTATTCCCTTAATGGGATATGTATGGTGATGTAGTTGGAAGCAAGGACCACCCCTCGCAAGCGCAAACGCACTCCTTTAAATTAAGGTACTCTTGTTTCTTACAACTTATTTAATTCGATTCTTATTTTTTTTAATTCGAATAGTTCTAGTAATGGAGAATATTACTCTCAATTATTTTTCTATTATAACAAATACAATTTCTTTTTAACTAATTCTATTCGAGTTTAAATTAATTAAGAATAAAATAAGATTTATATTTTTCTTTAATTACTGTAACTTAACTAAAGTAATTATAATCCTTTATTTAATTTATAAAAGTTAACTTCAATACTTAATATTTCACTATTAGTATTTTATCTATTTTCATTTCTTTCAATAACAATATTATAAAGTAATTATGTTTCCTTTTGTTGGGCAGATGGGGTGGATGAAAGCTTCTAAAAATCAATACCAATAAATTCTCTGCAGGTTGTAATAAATATTCCTTTTTCATGGAAAACAAATTTAAACTCTAACTTTTTTTTATGTTAGTGGCGATGCCATGATTAAATTGACTTAAATCTCAACGTGCCTATTATGTTTTTAGGCGAAAAAAATAGTTCATGATTATTAGGTTCCCTTAGTTTAGGGAACTATAGTAGATCAAAATCTCGACCTAATTTTAAATTTTTTGATTTGAAACTCAAATTTATTTTGCAGAGATAGTTACAAACTAAAGGGTTTTGTTTCAAAAAATTATAAATTTTGTTGCTGTTGGTTGAGATGAATCATTGATATTTAATAGTTTCATGTAAAAGTATCTTGGTGATAAAAGATAAAAGAATTTACCTTAGACATTTACTTTCTATACAAATAGGAATTGAAGTGTGAGGATACATTATAAGGATTGAGGTGTGCACTAGGTCAATCGGATAAGGTGAGTATAAAAAAGAGCTTTTTGACATTTTAATTGCTTGATACAATTAGATTAGCTATAGATCATAGATTTTATTAATTTAGAAAACTAGAAAAGTAAAAGTTAGAAATCTTTCAAGAAAATTTTAGTAAAAGTGAAAGTGAAAAAAAAAAAAGAGATAAAAGGGAGAGCAATAGAGAAATGTAGCAATAAGATATGATAGAGTAGAGGAGCTAGCTATTTACAAGGTCAACATAGGATGATCTAAGTGAAAAAGAGAAAATAGCCACTAACATCCATTAAGATGGGAACATGCATTTCATGCACCAAAAATTACCCCATTAAAGTTTGTGACTATTGTTCATTTATCACAATTAAGCACACAGTACAATGAAGTTTTTAAGAATTTCGATAAATTATCATAAATATGGTGGTTTAATAGTTAAGATTCTTACATTTTTCTTGAAGACAAAAAGTTTGAATCTTATTAAAATGTAAAATTTATCACTTTTGAGATGTAATTATATGGATTAATAATGATTTGTTTATAATATTTGATTCAATAGAATCAAAAGATTTAACTTATGACTGTGTTGATAGAGATATAGTAATCAAATTGAATTTTGTCCTAAAGAGTCATGATATATCCAAACGAAAATAATATTCTGTAACGACTAGATTCTTTTAATTAGAACAATTATAATAAGCGAAAAATTCTGAATTAGCATTTTTCTTAAATTATTTATTAACATAAATATTAAAGAAGAAGAAATAGACTTGGATTTTATACTAAAATATTTATTATTAATTATTTCAATAGTAATCGTTCATGAATGATAAATCTTTTTTCATATAAGAACTCTTAACAACAGAGGAAAGAGGAAAGTATAATTTTTTTTTAAATTCTATTTTGATTATCGGTAGCTAACTCATCATTATATTAATAACTAATATTATTCAATTATTTTTCAATTATAACTTTAAACCAAACAAAATATTATAATTTTCATTTCCTTTATTTTTCAACTTTTAGTTATCAGAACCAAAAAACATATTTTTTTTCTCATTTATATATATTTAGATATTCTCATGTATAATATGGCAATCATCATCATATCCACTTCCTATTATAAATTCCATTGAAAACTTTATAGTGATTTACCATTACATCAAGTTACAATTGGATGCAATCGAAAATGACTTCTTACTTAGGAAGGATAAAATAAACATCCTTCTTGAGGTAATATTTTATTTTATATATTTTGCAAAATTTTATTTTCATATATATCTTTTTCTCTTATGGATTTCATAAAAATTTTAACTAAATTTAAATTTGCTGACTTATAAAGTATGAGTTTTACTTAATTGAAAATTTGTTTTGCTAGCTCATAATTATAGCAATTAAAAATTATAATGAATTATAATAATATGGTAATAGTTAAAATTTTTGTGTTTTATTTAAGATTTACAAGTTTAAGTTTTGCTGAAAATGTAAAGTTTATATTTTAATAAAAAGTAAAACTGTTTTTCTAAAATATTAAACATTCTAGATTTTGATTTTAAAATATTTATTATTATTATTCACTGAATGGGTATGTATGGTGATGCAGTTTGAAGCTAGCGCCACCCCTTGCAAGCGCAAACGTACTCTTTTAAATGAAGGTACTCTTGCTTCTAACAACTTATTTAATTCGATTCTTATTTATTTTTTTAATTCCTTAATATTTTAATTTGAATCGTTCTAGTAAATGGAGAATATTACTCTCAAATACTTTGTTATTGTAATAAATACAATTTCTTTTTAACTAATTCAATTTGCTTTTAAATTAATTAAGAATAAAATAAGATTTATATTTTTCTTCAATTACTGTAACTTAACTAAAGTAATTATTATCCTTTTAATTTATAAAATTTAAGTTCAATATTTAATTTTTCACTAGTTGTATTTTAACTATTTTCATCTCTTTCAATAACAATATTATAAAGTAATTATGTTTTCTTTTGTTGGGCAGATGAGGGGATGAAAGCTTCTAAAAATCAATACCAATAAATTCTCTGCAGGTTGTAATAAGTATTACTTTTTCATGGAAAACAAATTTAAACTCTTAACTTTTTTTTTATGTTGCTGATGTCGTGATTAAGTTGAGTTTAATCTCAACGTGCCTGTTATGTTTTTAGGTGAAAAAAATATTTCATGATTATTAAGTTCTCTTAGTTGAGGGAACTATGGTAGGTCAAAATCTTGACCTAACTTTTAATTTTTTGCTTTGAAACTCAAACTTATTCTGCATAGATAATTACAAATTGAAAGGTATTATTTCAAAAAAAATTAAATTTTGTTGCTATTGGTTGAGATGAATTGTTGATATTTAATAGTTTCACGTAAATATCTCTTGGTGAAAAAAGATAGGAGAATTTACTTTAGACATTTACTTTCTATACAAATAGGAATTGAAGTTTGAGGATCCATTATACGGATTGAGGTGTGCACTAGGTCAATCAGATAAGGTGAGTATAGAAAGGAGATTTTTGACATGTTAATTGTATGATACAATAAGCTTAGCTACCAATAGATCATAGATTTTATTAATTTGCACAGCTAGAAAAGGAAAAGTTAGAATCTTTCAAGAAAATTTTAGAAAAAAATGAAAGTGAAAGAAAAGAAATAAAAGAGAGAGCAATAGAGAAATGTAGGAATAAGATAGGATAGAGTAGAGGAGCTAACTATTTATAAGGTAAACATAGGATGATACCATTGAAAAGGAAAAACTAGCCACTAACATCCATTAACATGGGAACATGCATTTCATGCACCAAAATGCCCCCATTAAAGCTTGTGACTATGTTCATTTATCATAATTAAGCACACACTACAATGAAGTTTTTAAGAATTTTCATAAATGATCATAAACATGGTGTTTGAATGGTTAAGATTCTTATTTTTTTTGGAAGATAACAAGTCTGTATCATATTAAAATGTAAAATTTATCACTTTTTGGATATAATTATATGTATTAATAATGATTTGTTTATAATATTTGATTCAATAGAATCAAAAAATTTAACTTATAACTGTGTTGGTAGAGATATAGTAATGAAATTGGATTTAGTAGAGATATAGTCATGACATATCTAAATGAAATTAATATTCTGTAATGATTAGATTCTTTTATTAAAACAATTATAATAAGCAAAAAAATTCAAATTAATATTTTTCTTAAATTATTTATTAACATAAATATTAAAGAAGAAGAAATTTGTTAAAGTAAAACTCACAAAATGCCTACATATAAAGGGTGAGATTTCCTACATTTTCTCTCATTAAGTCGAAGATCTCTTGTCTTCTTATTACACACATATAAAAGACCTTTAGTTTTGATTTTTTTTTTCACAAACTCATATGAATATATATTGTTATTACAATACTAAAACAATATCTCATGTATTTTAATAAAAAATAATGTAAGATAAAATAGTTTAATTTCAATTCTTTTAATAAAGAAAACAAAAACATTCAGATTATAAAACCTCCACTTTAGAAACAAAGTAATGATTCTTACTTATAGATTCTTATTATCTCATATAAAAGTGTGATCATATCTCAAATTTCATTAATGAATCATGAAAATCTAAAAACAAAAAAAAAACAACTTCATCTTAGTTGGTTCACATATCAATTATTTTTTATGATTCTAAAGTTCATTGCAGAAGCTTTTGAATTCCAGGCACTTGTTCTTCTCTAGCTTGCTTGCATGTTGTTTTTCATGATTTATCTTAACCAAGCAAGAGAGGGAAGATTATGAGTATATCATTATTGAGGGAACTATTGTACACAAACAAACAAGAAATCTGGTCAACACAAATCATTGATCATATAAGTTGAATAAATTAATGGTAAATTGATGAAAATGGAGGGTGCATGAATTTATAGTGTGCTTACCCTCATCGCAAGATATCTCCTCCGTCTGCACATATGTTATACTTATCATTAACCATGTGATTCAGAGAAAAGAAAAAATAGAGAGAAAAGGAAAAGCAAGTAGAAAAATGAGAGAAAATTTATATATAGAATTAAAAAATAATCAAATGAAATGAATAAATAAAATAAAGGGACAAGATGAGAAAAGAAGAGCAAGCGGAATCTTCATATAATTTCTTATTTATTCATAATAATCCACAACTATCAAAAACAAAAGTAAATACAATACATACAATTGGATTATTATTGATTATGTGGAGATGTTGAAACGACACAACATTATCTTCTCTTTTTCTAGATTTTTCTGCTCCCAAACATCGCTTCGATACAAACCCACTTTTTATTTCAACAAGGTATTCATCTTTCTCTTTTATTTTCTAGATTTAGTTTTGGAGTATGTTCATTTTTAATATCACTTCATCTGGGTTTGGATTTAAGCTATGATTTTTTTTTTCTTGTTTTGGAATCCTTGATTTGTGAATGGTCCAATTAGTAGGACTTTTGTTAAGTTCTATCACAAATTGACTAGTTATTTAGATGCTTTCTGTTGTTTTTTACAAAAAAATTGCATTGGTGCCTTGTAATCATTAGCTTTTGGCTTTTGATGAGGTTTTCTCACCTTTTGAGTACTCTTATTATATGACTTCTAGGTAATAGAAGATAATTCTTTATGGTTCCTAAAAATAAAGGGGAAAAAGACACGTATTACGTATATTCGTAGCATCATTTCATTAGTTTTCCTTGAGTGTCAGTTTATTTTCCTTTTTATTGTTGAATTTTTTACTTTTGGGTTGTATGTCTGATTTAGTTGAAAGTTTTCACCAAAATACTCACATTGAATCTAATGCCTTGATTTGTTTTTTTGCTTGTTTTTTGATTTAAGGTTAATCATTCTTGAAATTGAAGCAAAAGAATGCCTTATTTCAATTGAGTCAAGAATCTCTTGGGTTCACTTTGATAAAAGAAGAGTTTGAGGATTGAGAGGGTTATAATTATTTGATTACCATTATGTCTATGGGAATTTCTGAGGCAGTTTTGCTACTTTTATCTAGAACTATTCCCAGTTGTTTTAGTTTTGATCCATGTTTTAGCAAATTGGATTCAAACAATAAATTATGATCTGACTCATTAGCTTACATGAATCGGTCATTATTTAAATTTATAAGTTGGTAACAGAGAGATCTTATTTGTTTACTTTTTTTGGTTGTGGTATCTCCAGTTAATCCTTCTTTTTTTCTTGAAGGCACTATTTTATTCTACCTTACTCTGTGCACGTGAAATGCTTGCTCAAGAAGATGGATCAGCTGATCTATTTCGGCACTGAATAATTGCCTGCTTGTTCTTTCATTCCACATCATGGAGTATTATTTGATTGATTTGCGAAAACTGAAAGAGATTACAGTTGCAAAATTGAGGAGTACTCATATGATGCAGTTAATAAGTTCAACAATTACCCAGATCAAATTTCTCCTTGGTTGGTGGAATGGATGCCCAATAAAGGAGGTTATCTAATTGGAAACTTACAACTAGCACAAATGGATTTTTGATTTTTTTCTCTAAGAAACATGTGGTCTGTTGTAAGCAGTCTGATAACAGTTGATTAGTCACATGCCATACTAGATCTTATTGAAGCGAATTAGATTTGGAAGCAGATATGCTATTTAAGATATGTTATCCTGCTATTGAAGGTCAGGAGTAGCAAATAATCACTAGTAGTGATCCTAAGAACACATAAGAATCTGCTCTCGTATTATTTATTTATGATATATTTCTTCATTATCTTTAGCATTTCTCACTATGTTTCCTTTTCATGCAGTCCTTGGTCTTACCACAATGGTGGTTCTTGGCCAACTCTGCTATGGTAGGTTAGTTTGTTATGCTTAAATATTCTCTCTGCTGTTAATGTTTTATTCATTGCTCCAAAGAACCCTTTGTAGAATTTATATTTAGGTATAAGTTTCTTAAGTTCACATACTTGAATCCAATAGGATATGGTACCTTGTTGATGTTTTATAAAATAAAGTAATAATGAAGGAATCTTGGCAGTGTGGCTTAATATTTTAAAAATGGACTTTTTACAGCTTACTGTTGCACCCATAAAGATGAAAAGACCAGAAATCACTGCTAAATCTATTGAAGTTGGAGAAAGACACATATCAAGAGACAATTGACCTTAATACTATGACATGAAAAGAGGAAAGTTCATCAGGAAGCAAGCACGATTATTCCAGACAGGGTCAATTCCTAGATACCTTGTGGCTAAGCTTCTACTTGCAGACCCAAGTGCAGTCAAAATTCTGATAATTGAAGAGTATTATGAGCTTATCAATGCCTTCTCTTGCATGATTAGTGCTAACCTCAAGAGAAAGTGTGGTCGGAAGAACTCCCAAAAGACTTGCATAATATAAGATTCTTAAGCTGCTTTCACATAAGGAAAGGTAACTTCAATTTGTGGCTTGACTTACCTATCTGAACAACTTAAATGTATAATGGTGATGATAACAATGTTTATTTTTCATTTTATTTGGGGGTTAAAGCTTTTAAGCAGTGATTCAGGTATCATTGGATCTTAATGTAAAGATGATATGTTGATTTAGGATTAGCATTAGCTTGAAACATCTTCCTGGATTGGAGAATAAACAAATTGTTTCCTATTTATAGACTTTATATCATACATATAATACTATAGGAGTGAAAGGTGTTCTTCTAAAGAGTTCACTATAAATTGAGAATACTCTTATATTATTTTAACTCTATTGCTCGATTATGAGAACAATATTTTCAATTAACCTCATGTATATGTATATATTTTCAATTTGTAAATGAAGAAATTACATAGAAATTTTTAGGTTGTGGGTCAAATTACACCACTCATTGAGAAACTATATTTTAAAAATAGATATAGTGTAGTATAATATTAGAAGTTAAAATATTTGTATATGTATCTAATTGTCCCATTTACTTTAATTTCTAAACAAGCTTCATCATTTTCTTAAGAAATTAAATTGCTACATGTGTCCCATATTTTATAATTTAACAATATATCACAATTTTAATATTTAAACTCTCTTATTTATGTTTTTTCAGAACTAAATTCTAATTGATCTTCCTATATATGAAGAATTATGAGATAAAATTTCATTCAATGAATTCAAGCTAAAAATATAAGCGGTTCAAAAATAAAATTAATGAATATATACCTCATTCAACATGTAAATGATTACTAATAATTACATAAAAAAGTAAAAATTGAATCAAATGAACAAGATAGATTTAATACCGCTTAATGTAAGTACATGTATATACTTTTGGAAGATTGTACTTTTATATTTTTCAGTTATTTAGGATGAAGAGGTAATTTCATAGAAAGTCAAATATGAGATTTGAGTTAGTTCGCGGTCTAAAATTTCGAATTGTTAGAAGAATATGACCCCTTATAACGAATCTACTACCTAATTGTGCGTTATGCATTAGGAAAAAAAAAGAGAACATACCTCTATAATGCTTCCAATCTAACTCTTGTTTTCCTATTTCATTTCCTTATGTTTTTCCTCCTCGTTCTCCAAATTATTTTCTAACTTTTCTTATATTTCTATATCACCTAAAATTGATCACATCGTAACACAATAATAAATGTGAGGATAAGATTATGAAGAAATCATATTGTGGTGAAAAAAATTAATAGAGGTAATTTTATAAAAAAAACTACCTTGTTGTTTTTTATCTAATATTGCATCATAAATATAAATCATAGCATTAAAGAAATATTGAAAGAAAAGCTGAAAGCATCAAGAAAGAAAAAAAAATAGAAGTGTCATAATCTATTTTTAAACTTTTATAATCAAATATTTTAGTGTTTTAACATTATTTTTCATTCTAAGGTATGTAATCTTTAAAAGAATTATTGCAAGATTATACTTAAAAGATATCTAAATATAGAGAATTGAATGCTTACTAGGAGTCAAAATTTAGAAATTTCTTTCTACATTAGTCTTTAAAATTTAAAAATTAAAGAGATAGAAATCTTATTTTCATTATTTTGAACTTATGTAATCAAATATTTTAGAGTTTTAACATTATTTTCATTATGTAATCTATAAAAAAAATTATTATAAGATTACATTTAAAGAATATCTAATGTAAGTACACGTATATATTTTCGGATGTATTTAATTTAGATTGTACTTTTATGTTTTTCTGTTATTTAGAGTAAAAAATAATTTAATAAAAAGTCAAATATGTGATTTGAGTTAGCTCACGGTCGTTAACTAAAACTTTGGAACTGTTTGAAAAATTTGAATCCTTATAACAAATTTACTTTATAATTACTACCTAATTATGCGTTATGTGTTAAGGGAATAAAAGAGAACTTACCTTTATAATACTTATATTCTAAACTCTTATTTTCCTATCTCATTTCTTTATGTTTTTCCTCCTTCTCCCAATTATTTTCTAACTCTTCTTATATTTCTAGATCACCTAAAATTGATCACATCGTAACACAATAATAAATGTGAGGATCAGATTATGAAGAAATTATATTGTGGTGAAGAAATAAATAGAGCTAATTTTATAAAGAAACTATTTTATCATTTCCTATATGAACATTGCATCATAGATATAAATTATATCATTAAAGAAAGACTGAAAAAAAAAACTAAAAACATCAAGAAAGAAAAAAAAAACTAGAAGTGTTGTAATTTATTTTTGAACTTATGTAATCAAATATTTTAGAGTTTTAATATTATTTTCATTATGTTATCTATAAAAAAAAATTATAAGTTTACACTTAAAGAATATCTAAAATTAGAGAATTGAATGCTTGTTAGAAGTCAAAGTCTAGAGATTTATTTTCTTCATTAGTCATTAAACTTTAAAATTTTGATTACTACTTAAGCAGTTAAAGAGATAAAAATCTTCTTTTCAAAAAGTAAATATATAATTATATAATTATATTTAGGAAGATATTATTTGTTTCTACCTTAATTATTAGAAGTAAAAATGTTGATTATGCCTCAATTATCAAAAAATATTTTGTAATCTTATTTAATTTAGGGATTTTGATGCCATCCTCAATGGTTTTTACGGTTCCTCCACTTTTAAAGAGGATGTCGGGCTACAAGGGAAGAGGAAGAAAATTCATAGCTAGGATACACTAAGAGGAAGTTT
The DNA here is from genome assembly GCF_054855325.1 of Carica papaya. Lineage (NCBI taxonomy): Eukaryota > Viridiplantae > Streptophyta > Magnoliopsida > Brassicales > Caricaceae > Carica > Carica papaya. The sequence continues at coordinate 21,321,789 of NC_142317.1, forward strand.
ATGTGCAATTTCTCAATCAGATTAATTAGCTAGCGAGGGAATTGGGAGCAGAATAAGGAAGGAATCTGTCAATCAGATTAACACTGTCACTGAGAACAAAGTTAAATTTGACTCTCACTACTTGAGTAGAATTTATCTTTTAAATTCTTTGAGATATTTTTGGGAAGTAATGAGTTGATCTTGGAATAGGGACATTTTCTTGAAATCAGATTAGAACCAGAAGTAAAAACAAAAAAAAATGGAGAGTGAAATCTGAGGATAAAAAGAAGATCGGATGAAATGATGGAATTATTGTGTTGACAGCTATGAGGAGAGGACATAAGAGATATGCTAAAAACATAGGAGGAAAATTGAAAGGATGAGAATGGGAGAGGGATAGGAAATTTAAAAAAAAGGGAAATTTTGGTCTGAATCTGATATCTATTTGGGAATTATTATTCTATTATCTTTTATATTTAATTATCTTGATGTCTGTTTCGAAAATGGTATTATTGGTGAGTAAATAAAAAGAAACGAACTGGATAGGGATTGAAAACAAAATAAATATAAAATTCTAGGAGGCAAATCCAAGTGAGTGAGACCGTGTTTTCTGTGAGGGTAAAAGTGATGCTGTTTGGAAGTAGGAATGGGATTAACAATGGAACAAACAAACTCTAGGAGTTGATTTGGGTGAGCTGAGACAATAAGGATTCTGACACTTTTTGATTCAACTGTAGGTAACGAATATTGTTAGTCTCGTTCAGATGCCCCCATATTCTTATAAAACTTTATTTTCCATTAAAATAAATTATTTGTAGACTTTGCAAACTATTTAAGTTTTCTACGCGAGTTATGTGAACTCATCATATGTGCGTGTGTGCAATTGTATATGATTGGAGACCTACATGATATTATCTATGATGTATGTTTATGTATTCATATTGTTCGTTTTATATATATACAAATTTTATGCATGATAGTTATCGAGTTATAGGTATGTGTGATACATATAGATGTATGTATAATTGTAGGTTGTGTAACGTGTGTATGTATGAGTGAATAACTTGTATGTGCCTACTTATAGGATACACATGACTTGTGTAAATATACAAGTATATTCATGTTATATGTGTTGCGTTGATAATTGTGCATATAAAGGGTATATATTATGCTTGTTGTATAAGCATGTTGATATATAACATATATGATATATAAGTATGTCCATGCCTGAGTAGGTCATTCAATGATGAACTTGATTAGTAAAAGAATAACATAAGAATCTTTAAAAGACGAGAAAATCCATTTAATTAGTATCACAGAGGGGTGGGTGTGTGTGTAGTCTTTTGGCATGTGACTGTGGTGAACCCTACATGTGGATATAGATTTTTCCGGATGTGGGGAAGTGATGAGAACTTTGAATTGTATATTGTGTACTGCAAATTGTGAACTGTAAACTAAATTGGAATGTATTCACGTGGTAGAAGGGATATTTACTGCTCTCGTTGATGTCAGTGAAAACAGCATCGCACTATGAAACTCTTAAAAGATGAAAAAAATACAAATTATAAACCTTAATAGAAAGGTAACTGAGAATGAAAGTATAATTGAAAAGTGATAAGTTAACAATGTAAGGTGAAAGTCATATTGACATATGCAATGATAAGTAATTCAGTAATAAGTGCAAGTGATTGTCAGAAAATTCAAGTGCAAGTGCTATGAAACTAGTGAATAATTTCATTTATTTATGTAGATATGATGTTAGAGTATTTGTGATGTCTATGAAATCATATGTGAAAGAGTGAATTATTGAGATATGTGACATTATGGTTACTACATTGCTTGAGAATTGGTTTTAAGAACATATGCATATATTTTGTAAATCTTGTGTGGTTGAGTGTTTGCATGTCTTTGTTATGGGCACTGTCTTTTTTCCTTACTAAGTTCGTGAAGCTCATTCCAATTAAAACCCCCAATGCAGATTAGTCAAAATCAAGAGCAAGTTTAGGGTCGAAGGAAGACTTTGAAGAACCTTTAATGATAGTGAAAGTTCATCTTGTAAAGTCAGTTTAATTATATTATAGTGATGTAGTGTAAAAAAATTTATAAGCCTTACGATTTGTAATTCCATATAGAGGATGATTGAATCTTAAGTTTTCGCTTATTACTGCATAAATTTATCAGGTTATGTGTGTGGAATAGTGCTCATTTCTCAACAAAAAAAGCGGGTCGTTACAATTGGTATCAAAGCCCACGTTCCTAGGAACCATCCCTTATATCATGAGGTTTAGGATTCTTATAACGTTTATAGTCTAAAGAAATTAGATAATACACACCTTAGGAGATGTTTTGGAACTTCCTCCAAAACATTTGTGAATGTGAAGAAGTAGGATTATAGTTCCAAAAGCCTAAAAAGATAGACATTACAAGAGTTAGAATGTGATAAATCTAGAGATCAAAGAATTAGGGCTTTTGTGATATCCCAGGTGCCAATTAAGGCAAATGGGTGTTAGATACAAATTCAGAATAACGAGTGCATGATAATATTTATGCAGCAGAATCAAACCTTAAAAAATCCCTTACAAATATATATATGTTCCAAATACATGCATTACTGAGGCCAGAAGTGGCAACAAAATACAAAACATAAAGGCCACTTCTTTCACTATGCTACTGGAATTCATCAGAATGCAAGAACAGTCATGCACTCACACTTATGCATCCACGGGATCCTCATAGACTTATAAGGGTAGGTCTGCCTACGGTTCATCATTTTCTTCCTCATCTAGGAGGAAGATGGAATGAATGTTTTTCATATGCTCAGTAAGGACAATAGTATTAAATTAACCTCGTAAGATTTCAAAATTTTTTTATTTTATCTCATCGTTTAGCTTCGATTTTACCTAACTCATCATTAGAAAAAGAAAACATTTATTTGAATATCAAAATAGTACATTAGCACATAAAATCATATATCATGCCAAATAATAGAGAAAATTAAATAAATCATGAAATGCACAGATATTTCGTGTCATGCTTCGCGAAGTCGTTACAAACTTCCATCTCTAAGGGCAAATATAGATTTCTAACTGCCTAAGTAAAATGACCAGATCAGATAGAGATACAACAATTTTCTCATGCCCACTTCTGGCTAGCCAAACCATGGTATGATCTATGACCATGACCGTACTAACTATAGTGGTCCTAATAGATATCTATAGTCACGACATTACTTAACCACTAGTGGCCCCTACAGATAGTGCGATACTACTCTCGTCAGAAGGCACGCCGTCATCCACTAAGAGTGGTCCTCTTACGTCTTTCCAGACCAGATAAAGGAGGAAAAAATAAATACCCCGAAGGGCAAGGGGAAACGATACCCCTCAGAGATAAAAAGCCTAACAAGATACTTGATGTAATATGCATGTTAATACAGATACACTTCAGACCATGCAGGCTTCATTCCACTTTTCTCTTTTTTATTTTTTTTTTACTTTTACTATTATGAACTACATGTTACATATATTACATGCAAATTCATCAAATGTCAGTAATTCACATAGCATGTTTGAAAATTAGAACAATTCGACTCAATTGAACATAAAGGCATGTAAAACAGACAAAATAACAATCATATTAAATTTTTTTATCTAAAAAATACTCCTTAAGATGTTGAAAGTAATACTAGAGTTCTTACCAAAACTTTGATGTTTTCTTCTTCACCATTTTCCTTTCTTTCTCTTCTTCTCTCACTAATTTACTATCTCTCTCTCTTTCTCTCTCTCTCTAAATCTTTGAGAAATGGAAGAAGTTGAAGTACGGAGAGGAACAAAAAGAGAAGGGCAATTTATAGAATATTTGAACCATTGGATTCGCACCAAGTTGCAAAATTAGATGAAGAGAGATGGGGAAAGATTATTGGCATAAAAAATGAGGGAGGAAAATTTCCTTCGACCTGCACGAGGCAGTCTATGATGGTGCATGACTTTCCTCACGACAAGTAGAGGAGTCTAAGTGGCCTATGATCTGCGCGATTAGAAACCAGAAGGAGAATCATATGACAAAATGCATTCAAAGAAGAAGTAGATCCACTACAGTTGGTCGCACAATTCGGTTTATCTCTGGCTTTTTCTGGTGCGATTTCACCATATACGTGCTGGATCTGAGTGCACAAGGAATTTTGTGGTGAATTTCAGTCGATTCACATAGTTTTGTGGCGGTGTACGATGGCCAAATGGTGCTCTGGTGATGATGATCCAGTAGCAATTCTCTGCAGTGATGCATAGGAAATCAAGGATACGCGTATGGTGGCGTGTGGTGATTCTGGTGACTAGGATCGCACTACGATAAAACTTGATCTTCTTTTTGTATTCTAATTATTTTTATAAGTGTCCATCATTAACCCACATATTTTTTATTTATAAATGAGAGAATTATTTAAACAGTATCGGATTTAGAAGAGAGCATAGACCTGAGGTAATAAGGATTCCAAAACTTGTCAATTCAAATGTAGGTAAGGGATTAGGTTAGATTCAATCAAAAACCCCATTATTTTTATGAAACTTTGTTTTCCATTAAAATGAATTTTTACAGACTTTGCAAACTATTTAAGTTTTCTAACACGAGTTTTATGAACTCACTTATGTGCATGTGTGCAATTGTATATGATTGGAGACCTACATGATGTTGTGTATGACATATGTTTATGTATTCATATTGTTACTTGTATATATATGTAGATTTTATGCATGCTAAGTATCGAGTTATAAGTGTGTGTGATACATATATATGTATAATTGTAGGTTGTGTAACGTGTATATATATGAGTGAACAACTTGTATGTGCCTACTTATAGGATACACATATGAATTGTGTAAATATACAAGTATATTCATGTTATATGTGTTACATGTACATATATATTTATTTGAGTTGATAACTGTGTATGTAAAGGGTATATATTATGCTTATTGTATAAGCATGTTGATGTATAACATATATGATATATAAGTAGCTCCATGCCTGAGTCGGTCATCCAATGATGAACTTGATTAGTAAAAGAATAACATAAGAATCTTTAAAAGATGAGAAATCCATTTAATTGGTATCAATAAAGGGTGGGTGTGTGTGTAGTCTTTTGGCATGTGACTGTGGTGAACCCTAACTGTGGATACGAATTTTGCCGGATGTGGTGAAGCAATGAGAACTTTGAATTGTATATTGTGTACTGTAAATTATGAACTGTGAATTAAATTGGAATGTATTCATATGGTAGAGGGGATCCTTACTGCTTTCGTTGATGCCAGCAAAAACGGCATCGCACTATGAAACTCTTAAAAGACAAAAAAATACAAATTATAAACCTTAATAGAAAGGTAACTGAGAATGAAAGTATAACTGAAAAGTGATAAGTGAACAATGTAAGGTGAAAGTCATATTGACATATGCAAAGATAAGTAATTCAATAACAAGTGCAAGTGATTGTCAGAAAGTACAAGTGCAAGTGCTATGAAACTAGTGAATAATATTGTTTATTTATGTAGATGTGATGTTAGAGTATTTATGATGTTTATGAAATCACATGTGAAAGAGTGAATTATTGAGATATGTGAAATTATGGTTACTGCATTGCTTTAGAATTGGTTTTAAGAAAATATGCATATGTTTTGTAAATCTTGTGTGGTTGAGTGTTTGCATGTCTTTGTTATGGGCATTGCCCTTTTTCCTTACTAAGTTCGTGAATCTCACTCCAATTAACACCCCCCAATGCAGATTAGTCCAAATCAAGAGTAAGTTTAAGGTCGAAGGAAGACTTTGTAGAACCTTTAGTGACAGTGAAAGTTCATCTTGTAAAGTTAGTTTAATTATATTATAGTCATGTAGTGTAAAGAATTTTATAAGCCTCATAATTTGTAATTTCGTATAAGGATGATTGAATCTTAAGTTTTTGCTTATTGCTCTGTAAATTTATCAGGTTATGTGTGTGAAATAGTGCTCCTTTCTCAATCAGATAAGGTGAGTATAGAAAAGGGCTTTTTGACATGTTAATTGCATGATACAATAAGCTTGGCTATAGATCATAGATTTTATTAATTTGCACAACTAGAAAAGTAAAAAAGTTAGAAATCTTTTAAGAAAATTTGAAGAAAAGTGAAAGTGAAAGAAAAGACATAAAAGGGAGAGCAATAGAGATATGTAGCAATAAGATAGGATAGAGTAGAGGAGCTAACTATTTATAAGGTAAACATAGGACGATATCATTGAAAAAGAGAAAATAGCCACTAACATACATTAACATGGGAACATGCATTTCAAGCACCAAAAATGCACCCATTAAAGTTTGTGACAATTGTTCATTTATCACAATTAAGCACACACTACAATGAAGTTTTTAAGAATTTTCATAAATTATCATAAACATAGTGTTTGAATGGTTACGATTCTTAAATTTTTCTTGAAGACAACAAGTCTGAATCTTATTAAAATGTAAAATTAATCACTTTTTAGATGTAATTATATGGATTAATGATGATTTATTTATAATATTTGATTCAATAGAATCAAAAGATTTAACATATGATTGCATTGGTAGAGATATAGTAATGAAATTGCATTTTGTCCTAAAGAGTCATGATATATCCAAGCGAAAATAATGTTTTGTAACAAATAGATTCTTTTAAATAGAACAATTAAACGAAAAAATTCAAATTAATATTTTTCTTAAATTATTTATTAACATAAATATTAAAGAAGAAGAAATAGACTTGGTTTTTATACTAAAATATTAAAATATTTATTATTTATTATTTAAATAGTAATTATGCTATTGTTCATGAATGATAAATCTTTTTCCACACAAGAACTCTTAACAAAAGAGGAAAGAGGAAAGGATTAATTTCTTTTTAAATTCTATTTTGATTCTCGGTAGCTAACTCATCATTATATTAATAACTGATATTATTAATTACTTTCTTATAGTAATTATTTTTCATTTATAAATTTAAACCAAACAAAATATTAAGATTTTTATTTCCTTTATTTTTCAACTTTTAGTTATCAGAACCAAAAAATGTATTTTTTTCTCATATATATATTTAGTGATTCTCATGTATGATATGACAGTCATCATCATCATATCCACTTCCTATTATAAATTCCACCGAAAATTTTATAGTGATTTAGCATTACATCAAGTTACAATAGCTCTTTAAATTTATAAAATGCACACACACACATATATATTTGTGTGTTTGTGTGTGCATTTCTCAAGAAGATATGATGATATGAAAAGTTAAATAACTGTAGTTACTTATATTAGGTATGTATCAATTATCAAAGCATAACAAATATAAGTTAACTCCACTTTATTCACTAAGGTGATTAATAAATTCATATTTCATTTAATTACGAGATGAAACGAATTAGAAAATAACAAAAATTGAAAGAATTTAAAAATTTTTTCTTTTAATTTTACATAAAATTAATTTTCATTTCTTAAAAATTATTTTAACATTTTACAACTTAATTAAATATAAATTTATCAATGTTTAATATTTTTTAGATAAATCATTTGTACTTTCACCATTTTCTATAAAAGTTGAACTTATAGTTCGGACTATGAACTATACATTCTATATATTATTATTCATAAGTTGTGTTATTATTACTGGATAAGTATTATATAATTAATAAAAATGTATAAATTTATATTTTTTTAATAAATTTTAAGAATCTCCCTTCTTTCCCGCTTCGGCCGAGATATTCGTCTCTTCCTTCCTTCCCCCTATCCCCAAGATACTTGCCAGGATATTCGCCCATGATTCTGTCAGTTTTTCCCCTTTTCATCCCGTAACCATCTGCTCGTCAGAGAAAAAATTCTGTGGGGGATTTGCACAGAAGGAATCAACCCTCCTCTCCTGCACTAGAATGGATGTGGAGTTTGTAGAAAGATTCTGAATGCCCCAACCAATCGCACAGGAAGTAGGATAAAGGCTGATGTTCATACTTGAAGATTGCAAATGTTGATTCCCCATTTCTCAGGTTGAACCTCTTTCTTCTGAATAGAGGCTTTCAGACATCAATGGCTAGCCATAGAAGACAAACGTGTGTCATAGTCCATAAAGCCCCCCAACAGGTTCCCAAACTGCCTAGCCATTGTCTTCGATACACAACTTGGCGAGAGTGAGTGAATCTGCACCTAGAAGAGGCTCGTGTCAATGGCTACTTTCATTGGATATTCTCCCTCCCTAAGGTGGTGCACAACCAATAAGTTGTTATTAAAAGTCCATGGCCCTCTGTTGAGCACTCTTCGGATATCCACTTCGTAGAAAAATCTGTACAAGTAACGGCCAAAATTGAGATCTACAATATTTACTACCCCTATCGGCCTCAACAGGTTTGCAGTGTATTCTTCATCAGTTTAAACTTCACAAGTGCTTCTGTCAGGAATCTTCCCACCAAATAGAGGTCATACAACTCTTGTTGTTCAGGGAAAAGTTCAATTAAGTCCAAGTCCCCATCCTCTTCCTCTACGATCAATAATGATGCCATGCCATCCACCATATCCATCGGTCACCCTTTGCATGCCAATTGATAGACTATTGAGAGAAACAACAATAACTTGTCTATGGTGCAAAAGGTTTCATTGTTGGAAACAATACCTCTTGGAACCAAAAAAAGAAAATGGAGAAGAGGTCATCCAACACTAACTTGGTACTAGACTAAGTCAATTCCTATTACATTCTATTTACTTTTGTAAGTTTCAAAACCTAACCCTCTCAGGGAAAAAGGGGAGGTAATTAACTCTATTAAATGGAATGAAGGAATCATCAGGGTAGATTCGTTTTTTGTTCTAACAGTTGTTTGAATAGCCGCATGTGCTCGTCAATTGTTTATTTCAAGAAAGGAAAAAATTGCCTTTATGGTTCATTTGAAATGGTAATGGACATTTGGTATTCAATTATTAATTTCTCTAATATTTGGTATAAGAGGTAGTAATCCTCTTTTTAAGGTATTACTTGGACATTTATTGCATCAAGGTCTTGATAATATTAAGCAGGAAAACTCATGGGTTGTGACATCCCAAGTGCTAATTAAGGCAAATGGGTATCAGATATAGATTCAAAATAATGAGTGCATGATACAATTTATGTAGCGGAATCAGACCATAATAAATTCCTTACAAATATATATAATGTTCCAAATACATACATAAACTGAGGCTAGAAACGACTACAAAATACAAGACATAACGACCACTTCTTTCACTATGCCATTGAATCCATTAGAGTGCGGGAACAGTCATGCACTCAGATTTGTGGATCCATGGGATCCTCATAGACTTCCGAAGGTAGGACTTCCTGCAATTCCTCATTTTCTTCCTTATCTAAAAGGGGCATGGAAATAGTGAGTTCCATATGTTCATTTTAATATCACTTCATCTAGGTTTGGATTTAAGCTATGATTTTTTTTTTCTTGTTTTGGAATCCTTGATTTATGAATGGTCCATATAGTAAGACTTTTGTTAAGTTCTATCACAAATTGACTAGTTATTTAGATGCTTCTGGTTGTTTCTTACAAAAAAATTGCATTGGTGCCTTGTAATCGTTAGCTTTTGGCTTTTGATCAGGTTTTTCTCACCTTTTGAGTACTCTTATTATATGACTTCTAGGTATTAGAAGATAATTCTTTATGGTTCCTAAAAATAAAGGGGAAAAAGAGACGTATTATGTATATTCGTAGCATCATTTCATTAGTTTTCCTTGAGTGTCAAAGTTTATTTTCCTTTTTATTGTTGATTTTTTAACTTTTGGGTTGTATGTCTGATTTAGTTGAAAGTTTTCACTAAAATACTCACATTGAATCTAATGCCTTGATTTGTTTCTTTTGCTTATTTTCTGATTTAAGGTTAATCATTCTTGAAATTGAAGTAGAAAAAGGTATTATTTCAATTGAGTCAAGAATTTCTTGGGTTCACTTTGATAAAAGAAGGGTTTGAGGATTGAGAAGGTTATAATTATTTGATTATCATTATGTCTATGGGAATTTCTGAGGGAGTTTTGCTACTTTTATCTAGAACTAATCCCAATCGTTTTAGTTTTGATCCATGTTTTAGCAAATTGGATTCAAACAACAGATTATGATCTGACTCACTAGCCTACATGAATCGACCATTATTTAAATTTATAAGTTGGTAATAGAGAGATCTTATTTGTTTACCTTTTTTTGTTGTGGTATCTCTAGTTAATCCTTTTTTTTTCTTGAAGGCACTATTTTAATCTACCTTACTCTGTGCACGTGAAATGCTTGCTCAAGAAGATGGATCAGCTGATTTGTTTCGGCTCTGAATAATTGCCTACTTGCTCTCTCATTCCACATCAGGGAGTATTATTTGATTAATTTGCGAAAACTAAAAGAGATTTATAGTTGCAAGACTGAGGAGTACTCATATGATGCAGTTAATAAGTTCAACAATTACCCAGATCAAATTTCTCCTTGGTTGGTGGAATGGATGCCCAATAAAGGAGGTTATCTAATTGGAAACTTACAACCAGCACATATGGATTTTTTATTTTTTTCTCTAAGAAACATGTGGTCTGTTGTAAGCAGTCTGACAACAGTTGATTAGTCACATGCCATACTAGATCTTATTGAAGCGAAGTAGATTTGGTAGCAGATATGTTATTCAATATATGTTATCCTGCTCTTGAAGGTTAGGTGTGGCAAATAATCACTAGTAGTGATCCTAAGAACACATAAGAATCTACTCTCGTATTATTTATTTATGATCTATTTCTTCATTATCTTCAGCATTTCTCACTATGTTTCCTTTTCATGCAGGCCTTGGTCTTACCACAATGGTGGTTCTTGGCCAACTCTGCTATGGTAGGTTAGTTTGTTATGCTTAAATATTCTCTCTGCTACTAATGTTTTGTTCATTGCTCCAAAGAACCCTTTGTATAAGTTATATTTAGGTATAAGTTTCTTAAGTTCACATACTTGAATCCAATAGGATATGGCACCTTGTTGATGTTTTATAAAATAAAGTAATAATGAAGGAATGTTGGCAATGTGGCTTAAGATTTTAAAAATGGACTTTTTATAGCTTACTGTTGCACCCATAAAGATGAAAAGACTAGAAATCACTGCTAAATCTTTTGAAGTTGCGGAAAGACACATATCAATAGACAATTAACCTTAATACTATGACATAAAAAGAGGAAAGTTCATCAGGAAGCAAGCACGATTATTCCAGACATGGTCAATTACTGGATGCCTTGTGGCTAAGCTTCTACTTGCAGACCCAAGTGCAGTCAAAATTCTGATAATTGAAGATGATTATGAGCTTGTCAATGCCTTCTCTTGCATGATAAGTGTTAACCCCAAGAAAAAGTGTGGTCGGAAGAACTCCCAAAAGACTTGCATAATATAAGATTCTTAAGCTGCTTTCACAAAAGGATAGTTAACTTCAATTTGTGGCTTAACTTACCTATTTGAATAACTTAAATTTATAATGGTGATGATAACAATGTTTATTTTTCATTTTATTTGGGGGTTTAAAGCTTTTGACCAGTGATTCGGTATCATTGGATCTTAATGTAAAGATGATATATTGATTTAGGATTAGCATTAGCTTGAAACATCTTCCTGGATTGGACAATAAACAAATTGTTTCCTGTTTATAGACTTTATATCATATATATAGTACTGTAGGAGTGAAAGGTGTTCTTTTAAAGAGTTCACTGTAAATTGAGAATATTCTTATATTATTTTAACTCTATTGCTCGATTATGACAATAATAATTTCAATTAACCTCATGCATATGTATATATTTTCAATTTGTAAATGAAGAAATTATGTAGAAATTTTTAGGTTGTGAGTCAAATTACACCACTCATTGAGAAACTATATTTTAAAAATAGATATAGTATAGTATAGTATTAGAAGTTAAAATATTTGTATATGTAGCTAATTGTCCCATTTGCTTTAATTTCTAAACAAGCTTCATCATTTTCTTAAGAAATTTACTTGCGATATTTGTCCCATATTTTATAATTTAACAATATATCACAATTTTAATATTTAAACTCTCTTATTTATGAACTAAATTCTAGTTGATCTTCCTATATATGAAGAATTATGAAATAAAATTTCATTCAATGAATTCAAGCTAAAAATATAAGCGGTTCAAAAATAAAATTAATGAATATATACCTCATTCAACATGTAAATGATTACTAATAATTACATAAAAAAGTAAAAATTGAATCAAATGAACAAGATAGATTTAATACCGCTTAATGTAAGTACATGTATATACTTTTGGAAGATTGTACTTTTATATTTTTCAGTTATTTAGGATGAAGAGGTAATTTCATAGAAAGTCAAATATGAGATTTGAGTTAGTTCGCGGTCTAAAATTTCGAATTGTTAGAAGAATATGACCCCTTATAACGAATCTACTACCTAATTGTGCGTTATGCATTAGGAAAAAAAAAGAGAACATACCTCTATAATGCTTTCAATCTAACTCTTGTTTTCCTATTTCATTTCCTTATGTTTTTCCTCCTCGTTCTCCGAATTATTTTCTAACTTTTCTTATATTTCTAGATCACCTAAAATTGATCACATCGTAACACAATAATAAATGTGAGGATAAGATTATGAAGAAATCATATTGTGGTGAAAAAAATTAATAGAGGTAATTTTATAAAAAAAACTACCTTGTTGTTTTTTATCTAAATATTGCATCATAAATATAAATCATAGCATTAAAGAAATATTGAAAGAAAAGCTGAAAGCATCAAGAAAGAAAAAAAAATAGAAGTGTCATAATCTATTTTTAAACTTTTATAATCAAATATTTTCGTGTTTTAACATTATTTTTCATTCTAAGGTATGTAATCTTTAAAAGAATTATTGCAAGATTATACTTAAAAGATATCTAAATATAGAGAATTGAATGCTTACTAGGAGTCAAAATTTAGAAATTTCTTTCTACATTAGTCTTTAAAATTTAAAAATTAAAGAGATAAAAATCTTATTTTCATTATTTTGAACTTATGTAATCAAATATTTTAGAGTTTTAACATTATTTTCATTATGTAATCTATAAAAAAAATTATTATAAGATTACATTTAAAGAATATCTAATGTAAGTACACGTATATATTTTCGGATGTATTTAATTTAGATTGTACTTTTATGTTTTTCTGTTATTTAGAGTAAAAAAGTAATTTAATAAAAAGTCAAATATGTGATTTGAGTTAGTTCGCGGTCGTTAACTAAAACTTAGGAACTGTTTGAAAAATATGAATCCTTATAATGAATCTACTTTATAATTACTACCTAATTATGCGTTATTTGTTAGGGGAATAAAAGAGAACTTAACTTTATAATACTTATAGTCTAACTCTTATTTTCCTATCTCATTTCCTTATGTTTTTCCTCCTCTTCCCAATTATTTTCTAACTCTTTTTATATTTCTAGATCACCTAAAATTGATCACATCATAACACAGTAATAAATGTGAGGATCAGATTATGAAGAAATTATATTGTGGTGAAGAAATAAATAGAGCTAATTTTATAAAGAAACTATTTTATCATTTCCTATATGAACATTGCGTCATAGATATAAATTATATCATTAAAGAAAGATTGAAAGAAAAACTAAAAGCATCAAGAAAGAAAAACTGAAAGCATCAAGGAAGAAAAAAAAACTAGAAGTGTCGTTATCAAATATTTTAGAGTTTTAACATTATTTTCATTATGTTATCTATAAAAGAACTATTATAAGATTACACTTAAAGAATATCTAAAATTAGAGAATTGAATGCTTGTTAGAAGTCAAAGTCTAGAGATTTTTTTTCTTCATTAGTCTTTAAAATTTAAAATTTTGATTACTACTTAAGCAGTTAAAGAGATAAAAATTTTCTTTTCAAAAAGTAAATATATAATTATATAATTATATTTAGGAAGACATTATTGTTTCTACCTTAATTATTAAAAGTAAAAATATTGATTATGTCTCAATTATCAAAAAATATTTTGTAATCTTATTTAATTTAGGGATTTCGTTGCCATCCTCAATGGTTTTGATGGTTCCTCCTTCACTTTCAAAGAGGATGTCGGGCTGCAGGGGAAGAGGGAGTGGAAGAAAATTCATAGCTAGGGTACACTAAGAGGGAGTTTATGTGCGATTTCTCAATCATATTAATTAGCTAGTGGTGGAATTGGGAGCAGAATAAGGGAGGAATCCAACAATCAAATTAACGCCGTCACTGAGAACAAAGTTAAATTTGACTCTCACTACTTGAGTAGAATTTATGTTTTAAATTCTTTGAGATATTTTTGGGAAGAAATGAGTTGATCTTGGAATAGGGACATTTTCTTGAAATCAGATTAGAACCAGAAGTAAAAACAAAAAAAATGGAGAGTGAGATCTGAGGATAAAAAGAAGATCGGACAAAACGATGGAATTATCGTGTGGACAACTATGAGGAGAGGACATAAGAGATATGCTAAAAACATAGGAGGAAAATTGAAAGGATGAGAACAGGAGAGGGATAGGAAATTTAAAAAAAAGGGAAATTGTGGTCTGAATCTGATATCTATTTGGGAATTATTATTCTGTTATCTTTTATATTTAATTCTCTTGATGTCTGTTTCGAAAATGGTAGCATTGGTGAGTAGAGAAAAAGAAACGAATTGTATAGGGATTAAAAACAATATAAATATAAAATTCTAGGAGGCAAATCCAGGTGAGTGAGACCATGTTCTCTATGAGGGTAAAAGTGATGCTGTTTGGAAGTAGGAATTGGATTAACAGCGGAACAAACAAACTCTAGGAGCTGATTTGGGTGAGGAGAGACAATGTTCTCTGTGATACACATGTAAGAAAGGATGAATTACACAAACTTTAATTAGATGTTTTCTTGATTTTAGATAGATGTAATGGTTAACCTTCACTGGTGAGGGATGTGAACACTGCCCTTGGATGTACTTATTTTTATTTGGAGATAAAAGTTTATTGTTATTAACAATATTTGATTAATTGATGGATTTGATTATTTGATCTTCTTCTCTTGATTTGCAGGGATAAAGTATCTTATGCAAATTTTCCTACGATTTGTGCACTTTGCATCAAGATTAAAGGAGGCTCCTCAAGGTATATAAGTAATACTAATCATCACAGCTCAAAACTCTTCAATTTGGAGTATTATTGTGTGTTATTATTGATCTTATAATGTATATTTAACAATAAAAATTCTCATATACAATTTTTGCTAGTAAAAATTCGTACATTTTGACAGTTAAATGATTTGTCATGAGATGTATAGTCTGATTTAAACTCATACTCTTATAGTTAAGGATAAAATTACTTAGATATCTGCCTAAAAGATAAATAATTATTAAATTAATTAATTATATATGTGGATACATAATTAATTAAATAATTAGTTTAATAGTTGATATGTTTCTTTTTTTATAAGAGATTATAAGTTCGAGTTAGATTGTATTTTTATGTGTGTCATCATTTGAAAGTTATCTGCATTGTATTGTAATTAGTATATATCACTTGACTAATCTCGGATGAAACTGTATTTTTATATGTATTCTTACTTGGAGGTTTTTGTATTGTCTTATGATTGATGCATACCACTTAATTAATAGATGTACCCAATTTTTATTTTTTAATAAATAATTAATGAAGGAAAAAATGAAAATCCTTCTTAAGGTATTATTTTATTTTACATATTCTATAAAATTTTATTTTCATGTATTTCTTTTTTCTTTTGGACTTCGTGAAAATTTTAATTAAATTTAAATTTGCATGCTTATACAGCATGAGTTTTACTTCATTAAAAATTTATTTTGTCAGCTCCATAATTATAGCTATTAATAATTATAATAAATTATAACAATATGATAGTAGTTAAAACACTTATTTTCTATTTAAAATTTATAACTTTAACTTTTATTAAAATGTAGAATATTTTATATGTATAAATCTATAAATTTAAATTCAATTAAAATTTTTACGAAATCTATAAAAGAAAAAGATATATATGAAAATAAAATTTATAAAATAAAATATTACCTCAAGAAAGATTTTTATTTTTTCCTTCATTACTAAGAATTCATGTTTGGTTGCATCCACTGCTTATGCACCTTTTTTTCGAAAAAATTTAAAACAATTTTTAAAAAAACTTAGTAATGAAATATATTAATAATATGTACAATAAAAAATAAGTATGAAATTAATTTACTATATTCACTAATTGATTTGATTTATGATGTCGTTAATTATGTATGAAAGTTTACCCTTCCTTACTCCTTTCATCACATGTCTTGACACGTGTATATATATATATAAACATATAATTCATATATATGATGGTGTATGAGCAATCATATGTGGCACCAATAGGTATGAAGTTCATTTGTGATCGGTGGTCGTGTTTACTCATTAAGTTCTATCCCGATGGCTATCTTCACATCCTCCATCATAGGTAGCCGGATAAATGCTTCAATGAAGCTGCTGCCCGCTACAGACGTACAACAATATTAATTATATGTATCAATAAAAATATATTAAATGATTATACGAATCATTAATTTATTACTATGACATTTAACGCAGTTAGTATTGTGATATACGTACATACATTATCTATACACACACACACATATATATTGATAAATTGAGAAGGTTATATATATATATAGACACACACATTATATATTTATATAATTCCCAATTATAAGTATCTTCTTTTTGAAGTTTTTAACTTTTCCCCATGTCACCTTCTTGATTCTATCATATTTTTGCATAAATATATATATGTATATATAGATACCATCTTCATTTTCAATTTTATTAATTAATAAAATCTTTTTTTCATATTTTAATACGGTCCTAAAATGTTAAAGTATAAGAGCCAAATTCAAATATGAAGGAATTTGGTTTACAAGTTTATGAACCTGTTTATATATTAATAAATTAAATATATTATATATTTTTATTAATCTAAGTAATATTTCAAGAGATTATTATATTTCAATAATGTATTAAACATATTCTCAAATATATTAAATGGAATAAAGTGTTAAATTTTAAACAAGCTATTCACATAACTTATCAAACTCAATTTTATATATTTTGAACTTATTTAAATTTATTCAATTTTTTAAAAAGTTTTGTGACCTTCTCTTTTTGGCACGGGTTTTATGCATCTGAAGTCACAGTGGCCATATAATACTTACACATGATGGGGATAGTTTACTGTGATTTTAAGACGTGTTAGTAAGATTCGACGGTCACATTTTATTGACTGACTTCGATCTCTCACAAAAAGACGATAATTCCACATCAACGATTCATATAATTTCTAATCAAAATGCATCACTAATCACAAAAACAAGTTGTTACCCTGATGATCAACCCAACTTTTCTAATTCATCATGCATTCTACCCTATTGTATAACACCTGCAATAGCCTCCTGCTTACACCCTAGTCAACATAAATAAAAAAAAATCAACACATCCCACAACCGTCGAAATCATCACAGAGTCAATCAATGTCCAATCAAGGCCTTTTGTTGGGACCCACGAGTACTTAGCATGAGAAATTGTGTCTGGTGAAGGGCATGGAAACACAGCTGATTGGTGGACACTAGGGATATTCGTATTCGAAATGTTATATGGGATGACATCTTGTAAGGGAGTTGACTAGGAGTTACCCTTAGCAAATATTGTGGCTCGAGCACTTGAGTTTCCCAAAGAAATCATGGTTTCAGAGCTAGCAAAGGATTTGATCACATCGCTATTAATCAAGGACCCGACAAGGCAAATAGGGTCCACAATGGGTGTAACAACAATCAAACGACACCAATTTTTTGATGGGCTTAATTAGGAACTTTTGAGATGTATAAAATCATCATTTGTTCCTTCTCCTGTATCTTGCAAGGAGTTTATTACATTTGATAGTACTATAGAGAGTTCAATATAGTATTAATAGGAAGCAAGAAATTTAGTCTTTAATTTACATGATATATGTTTTTTTTATGTATATTGAATTTTAATAACTAAACAAAAGTGGGATTTAAGTAATTTGTACATTAGAGCAAGAAATTTTAAAGAAATTCATGTTGAAAGGTTCAATATTTATAAAAATATATAATTAAAGCTAGCGGGGAAGCTTGTGTCTGATTATTTTGGTTGCCCCATGGAAAATTAGGGTGATTCCTCCATCCAGGATTATAAGTATTAGAATAAGGATTCCCTTATTGAACTTCATAATTCTGAACTTGCACTGCTTGTGCTGTCACCCTATTCATGCTGTCTATCTTCTTAGTTAAGGCCTCAATTTGTGCAGATACTATGCAAGCTGCAATTATTTCTTGATGAAGATCTCTCCTTCTCCCATTGGTAACTATTATTTGCCATATTCTCAATCAACTTCTAGGCAGCCTCAGGTGTCTTGTTGTTCAGTGTTCCTCAAGCTGCTATGTCAATCATTATCTTGATGTTGGTTGTGAGACCATTGTAGAATGTCTGTACTTGAAGCAGCATAGGTAGACCATGGTGAGGAACTCTCCTTAGTAGATCCCTATAGCGATCCCAAGACTCATACAAAAATTCTCCATCTATTTATGCGAAAGTGGTGATTTCATTCCTCAACCTACCTATCTTTGAAGGTGGAAAGTACTTGGCTCAAAAAGGTGGAGTGATATCCTCCTAAGTAGTGATGGAACCAGCTGGTAATGAATTCAACCAAGCCTTAGATCAATCCTTCAATGATAAAGGGAAAAGTCTCAATCTGATTGCATCATTACTCATTCCATTATGCTTGAAAGTATCATATATTTCCAGAAAATTTGCAATGTGCTCATTAGGATCATCAGCTGGGAACCCAAAAAATTGTACACTTTGCTGAATCATTTGGATGATGGCTGACTTAATCTCAAAGTTGTTAGCTTTTACAGCTAACCATGTGACACTCGGTTCAATTCCAGTAAGAGTAGAATAGAATAATCCATCATTGTGTGCTCTCTTCGCCCTTCTGGTTCATCAACCATTGTTGTTGTTCCTCTTCTCAACAAATTTCTGACACGAGATGGGAGAAATCTACTTCTTGCTTGTGCTCTCAGTCTGTGGTGAGTCCTCTCGATTTATGTATCAAAAATCAATGGTTCTTTGTTTCTTCTTGTCATGCCCTATAGAACCCCTTGTAAATAGCTAGCAAAACAAAAAAAAAACAAGGTAAAAATACCAAATTAATAAAAAATAGTCAACTTTAATATTGCTAGTATTAGTCCCCAGCAACAGAGCCAAAACTTTGTTGTTATATGAACTCACCTAGCAAGTGCACTAGTTCAAACACGTACTATAGCAATAAATTTGGATATCGTCCCACGAGGACTAATATAACAATTACTAGAATCACTACTTATTGATATTATTTGGCCAATGACTAAGAGAATGAGTATAAACTAAAACTTAACAACAACAACAAAAACAATGAATTAAGATTAATTAACAATCAAGATATAATAACGGTCAAGATCTTAGAATCCACCCTAAGTTCAACTATGAATTTCCTAAATTCAATCTACAACTAGAACTTTCCCCCAATTTCGTTCAATCATGTAGTAATCTCTTCTCAATTAATAATCAAGATATAATAATAGTCAAGATCTTAGAATCCACCCTAAGTTCAACTATGAATTTCCTTAATTCAATCTACAACTAGAACTTTTTCCCAATTTCATTCAGTCATATATTAATCTCTTTCTAAAGATCAATTACCTTACCTACTTCATTATAACACACATATCTCTATGGATTAGTATGAATCAATGCATTAACATTCAATCATCAAATATACAGATTATGCTTAATATCTCTTCTCACATTCAATCTATTATGCTAACTTGCTATTCTAATGAACAATCAATCTCTCAATCCAATCATTCATCATAAATCAATAAATAGGTGATCAATCTATTTATGCATTAAGCCACAAGATAACACATAGGGATTGGGGGAAAAAGCTTTTCATAGATTGAATAAGAAAATCACAAAGTATCCCTTAGGGTTTCATCAAAGATCCCAACAGAAGAGTTTAGTTACACATCCTAACAAAAATTACAAGAATGAAATCTAAAAGAAACGTGAAAAGAATGACCGACAAAAAGAAGTTCTTGATGTCTACAGCTGTCTTCCCTCCTCTCCTCCTCCAGTCTCCCCTTTTCTTTTTCAGATCCTCTCTTTTTTATATCGTTCAAAACCTAATTTTCTAATCTGACACATCCCACAACCATGTCGAATCGACACACGGCTGTGTCTTCCTCGAAATTATGTCAATTTTTAGCTTTTAGACATGACACGACCGTGTCTCCTAGGCTCATAGCTGTGTCTCTTTTGTCGAACAAAATAGAAACGCTGCCTTTTTAACACATGGCTGTGTGTTAACCCAGTATAGGGCACATGGCCGTGTCTTTCAGGAACACGGCCATGTCTCACTCCTCCTAAGAAATAAAAATGTTGGCTCCATAACACATAGTTGTGTGTTATGGCCATCTCTCCCACATCTTCATGTTTCAACCCATTTTTGCCCAAATCTTGTTCCAACCCATTCTAATTTGCTTCCAAGTTCTAAAATCATTCTTGAAAAGTGCAAAAGACAATCCAACAGCATATCTCACAAAAATCGATCAAAATCAACTCAAATAAAATAGAAAAATATCTATAAAATTCAATTATATCAATTATCTTTCCACTCAAAGGGTTATAGAGCCTATATGCTTTATATTGAGAGCAATAACCAACAAAGATTCATTTCACAAATTTTTCATCAAGTTTGCTGTGATTATGTGAATCTATCAAGGAATAGGCAATACAACCCAAGATTTTAAGTGGCTTACCTAAGGTCTCCTACCACTCAAAACTTCATATGGTGTTTGGTTGAGAACAGCCCTTGTAGGAGATAAATTCAATAGATAGATAGCAACGACAACATTTTCAGCCCCTTTTCTTTTCGCAAGCTTTTTTCCATTTCAACAACTGTTAAGTTTTTATGTTCATCCACTTTGTTTTGTTCTGGTGTATGTGGTGCTGTCAATTCTCTGTGCAAGTCTTGATCTTCACAAAATTGATTAAATTCATCAGATAGAAACTCCCCTCCTCTATCAGTACGCAATGCCTTTATGCTTCTTCCACTTTGCTTCTCAACGAGTGCTTTAAACTTTTTAAAGATCTCAAACGTTTCAGAGTTGAATTGGAGGAAATAGACTTAACTAATATGGCTGTAATAGTCTGTAAACAACAAAAAATATTAACTTCCACAAAAAAATTGTGCTTTTATAGGACCACACAAATCTGTATGTACAAGTTCAACACACTCATATGCCCTTCTAGACGTTCCTATAGCAAATGGTTTTTTACATTGTTTCCCATAAATGCACCATTTGCAAAAATTTAAGGACTCAATTTTAGGTAGCCCGAACAACATTTCCTTTTAACTCAAAAATTGTAGACCTTTTACATTCAAATGTCCATATCATAAATGCCACAATTTTGACTCTTTATTTTCTTTAACAATAAGAGCATGGTTTTTAACACTAAAAACCTCAAGTTGGAAAAGCTTATTAAGTTCCATTTAAACACCAACAATAATTCGATCAAATGTTTTATCTCTAATCACACAAGACATATCATCAAACATTATAGAATACCCACTAGCCATAAGCTGCCCAATGCTCAATAGATTTTGTGATAAAGTAGGAATAAAATAGACATTGTGAAGGAGTTTTGTGTTACCATGACCATTGCTTAACGCCACCGTGCCTTTGCCATCATCACCAAGTCTTACTTTCACCTTACATGACTCATCTAGCTCCTTGAATAGAGATTTGATCCCGACCATATGGTTGAAACAACCACTATCCAAAAATCATATGCCACTTGATGCTTTGGTGCCATCTTGATAGGCCATAAATAGCTCAATCTCCTCCTCATCTTCAACATAATTTGCTTGTTTTTCTCTTTCTAGAAGTCTACCTTTACATCCCCGTATCACTTGCAATAATAACACTAAATATTACTTTTGTAATTTATTTGTTTTCCAATCATCTCCCTTTGTTCAACTTGTCAAGCAATTCTACCTTTACCTCGATTACCGCTGCCTCGATAACCTCCTCCACGACATTCTCTACTTGTGCCTTCTTTGAATCATCTTGTTATTTGGGAGACTCCCCCATCACTTGAAAAGCCTTCTCTTCAGTCTTTTCATTCACCTGATTCAATCTTGGCCCATGGGATTACAAAGAACCCATCAGCTCGTCAAATGAGTAAGTAGCTAAGTCCTTAGACTTCTCAATGGCTGCAACAATGTGATCAAAACTTAGAGTTAAACACCTTAACACTTTTGCAATAGTGGTTTGATCAGAAATCTCTTCCCTGTAAGATCTCATTTAATTAACAACCGTTGTAACTTGTAAAAGAAATTCTTGTACCGATTCTCTAATTTTCATTTACAACATCTCAAAGTCACGACGGAGAAATTGAAGTTTTACCATAATTATCTTCGATGAGCCTTTGTATGTTGTTTGCAAAGTCGTCCATGCTTCTTTGGTTGTATTTACAGTTGAAATTTTAGAAAAAATAGATTCATGCACTGCTTGCTGGATGAAAAATAGTGCTTTGGAATCCCTTTGTTTATTTTCTCTTACCCTGCCTTCTTCATCAGGATTAGGATACCCATTCTCAACAAAGTCCCATAAATCTTGAGACTTGAATAATGTTTTCATTTTAATGCTCCAAAATTTGTAGCTTTCACCATGAAAAAATAGGAATTGATGGTTGAGAAATACTCACGACATTGCCATTTGTCGCCATGAGATGCACGCCCAATTACAACCAAACTTTGCTCTGATACCACTATTGTTGGAGAAGAGAGCTTTGTTAAACTCAAACTTACGGCAAATTTACTGCGGCAGCAAGGAAAAATATAGCAGACAAGAAATGAATGCAGTAGAAAAATAAAAATATTAATCAAAACATTTTATGGGTATGAATTGCTGTTGGAATTTTAGTTCTTAGCATCAACTCATGAAGGAAACTAAATCTCTGTTACAAACTTCCAAGTTTATGGGATCAATTCATAGAAGAAACTAAAGCTCAGCTCATAAAGGAAACTAAACATATAGCATTTAACAACTTTTACTTCATCTAGGTCTAGCATTAGCCGCAATCCTTCTCTCAAATTGTACCACAAAAAATATCAAAAATAAAAAAATAAATATATTTCCAACAACAATAGAAATTAATCTCATATATATGTATATATTTTCAATTTGTAAATGAAGAAATTACATAGAAATATTTAGGTTGTGGGTCAAATCACACTAGTAATTGAGAAATTGTGTTGTAAAAATAAATATACAATATAATAGCTTAAAAAGATTATTAATGAAAATGTGAAATGATTACCCATTATAAAAAATACCAACAATAATTATTAATTACCTCATGAAGATTGCTTAATTTTTCTTTCCAGATTGAGAATTCATGTTTGAGTGCTTCTAATTGAAAGATACACCTATAGAAAAGACACAAGTGTCTCAAGATGAATTTTTGAACCAAAGTTAATTTGATCATCAATATTTGAGTAAATGAAATTTCAATAGATA
Organism: Carica papaya; assembly: GCF_054855325.1. NCBI lineage: Eukaryota > Viridiplantae > Streptophyta > Magnoliopsida > Brassicales > Caricaceae > Carica > Carica papaya. The sequence continues at coordinate 21,345,462 of NC_142317.1, forward strand.
TATATGTATTGGTGCGTATATTTGTATAAGAATATTATAGAGATGAAAAAAAAACACAGAAAAATAAATGTTTGCTCACTGTTGCTTAGATTGTTCCTCAATAGGCTTAAGGAATTCACGACAGATCTGTGCCATGCGACAAGCACCAATGCTAGAGTAGTATAGTAACCATGATTATATATATACACACACACACACAATAATATTTATTATGATCTATACATTAATATCATTTATATAGTTTATCCGAGGTTATATAATTGATTATCATGAAGAAGCCCCTTTGATTTTGAAAATAAGTTCTCCAATCTTGTGAAAGTCCACCTCCGATTTTTCACTGAAGTTAAATAAAGAGAAAAATTATCTATATTTATATATACACACCCAATTATATATATATATATTCCCACATAATATATGAATGATTAAACGGATATAAATGAATCAAACAGTGGAGCCGCCATGCTGAAATTCTGAAATTGGCCGAATAGGCCCTGGGTCTAATTTTGAGTTATTTGGGGACACGTGTAGGTACTGTAAGTGTGTTTCGGTTCTCGAAAAAAATTCAGAGAATCTAGCGGCAGCCCGTAGGCGCAGTGAAAAAAAAATCGGTCTTAGACTCCGAATCAAGTAAGGATCTCTCACCCTATTTTCTATCACGACATTAAAGCTTAATAAATGATAAAATGGTATTTTATGAATTAATAGATATGTATAATTAATTAAGGTTGCTAATGGAGCTCGAATCTGATATATTTTTGGTCAGTTGTTGTTTTAGTTATTTTCCAGTTTTAAATGCATTATGGTATCTGATCTATTTATTTTATGATTTTGAATGCATAAATCACTGTTTACTTCATTATGGCTTGATTTTGTGAATCCGATGATATGTCTGCCTTGTTGGATGCTCGTTACTGGTTTAAATATTTATGATTATGTGAGAAATAGAAAACTAAGGAAAAATAGAAAAAGTATGTGAGTTGACAAATGGATAAGTCGACAGCCTCACTAGATATCCTGGGAGATGGTGGATGGACCAGGTCCATAGGGAACCCTACTGGGAACGTTGTCTCTCATACCAGATGGGGTATAGAGACTTTAAATGTTTTGGCGCTCATACCGGATGGGGTATTGAGATTCATGATTTTGGCACCCATACCGGACAGGGTATGGAGACGACCCTGGAATTAAGTTATTAAGGTGAATGGTTCACGTGTAGCAGGGACCCCTATGGATCCCCATGGATACTGGTAGGCTGGTAAAAGAGAAAATTTGTTGCCTGATGATTGAAATATTAAAAGTATGACATGTGTTATGTTACAGAGTGCGTATGATTTCCTAATATTATAATGTTATTGTTTTCATAAGTTGTTTTCATAAATCTCACCGAGGTAAGTGGACAATAAAGGATTTTATTATTGATAAATGAATTTGTTATAAATTATGCTCTATTGGTCGTTTTTGTTTTCCACCAACCTTGAATTCTGTGATAGTTAGATAGTGTGAAATCTTTACTAGGCTATTGTAGCTCATTCCTTACTTAACCATTTCAGATCAGGAGGACTTGGTTCCCGAGCCCGTTCCTCAGGAAGAAGGTGAGAAGATGCCTAAAGATTTTATAGCTTTCCTTATAGTATTCATTTCTAGTATTTACTTTAGTTAGCTTATTCTTTCATATGTTTAATACGTTTTGGTTATTGTGTAAGGAATGTTAACCATAATCTATTTTATTTCGCTTCTACACTTAAAAATTTTATATACACTTCCTTTAAATTTTCGGGGCCGTTTACACAAATCTAGGTGAGCATAGACAGTGTTCTCTATAAGGTTGAAAGTGGTGTTATTTAGAAGTCAGAATAGGATTGACAATGGAACAAATAAACTCTGGGAGCCGATCTAGGTGAGTAGAGACAGTGTTCTCTGTGATGCACGTGTAGGAAAGTATGAGTTACACAAACTTTAATTAGATGTTTTCTTGATTTTAGATAGATATAATGGTTAACCCTCACTAGCGAGGGATGTGAACACTGTGCTTGGATGTACTTAATTTTATTTAGAAATAGAAGTTTATTGTATTTTTCGCTGGCAATATAAGTTCTTACGGTACCCTGACTCACTATGGAGGTATGGGTTGTTACAGCTCTTATCCAATCATTTCAAATAGGAGGATTGAAGCACATAGCTCCTCCACATGATCCACTCGATGGAATAAGAGGTTTAGTGCTTAACATCTAATCTATTTTTCTCTTATTTGTTTATCGATCATATATATATTGAAGTTGTTGATTGATTTGCATTTGATTTTTGTTTAAGGATGCAGTAGAGCACTCTCTTGTAGCAGCATACGAAATGAAAGGAGATACTGGTTGCAATCCTAATTATTTATATGATCTGCTTTCCACCTTCAGGGATTAATTTGAAATCATCTTATCGGGCATGGCTAAAGCATTGTATGTGTACGTAATATATATCTCGATGTAGATTTGAGTGGTTATTAACCATATTTTATTAATTAATGGGTTTTAGTTATTTGATCTTCTTTTCTTAATTTACAAGGATAAAATATCTGATGCGGATTTTCATAAGATTTATGCATTTTGCATCAAGATTAAATGAGCCTCCTCAAGGTATATAATTAATACTAATCATCACAGCTCAAAACTCTTTAATTTGAAGAATTTATATGTGTTATTATTGATCTTATAAAATACATTTAACAATAAAAATTCTCAAGTACAATTTTTTCTAGTAAAAATTCGTACATTTTAATAGTTAAATGATATGTCATGAGATGTATAGTCTTATTTGAACTCATACTCTTATAGATAAGGATAAAAGTACTTAGATATCCACCTAATGGATAAATAATTATTAGTATAATTAACTATATATGTGTATATTTAATTAATTAAATAATTAGTTTAATAGTCAATGCGTTTCTTCTTTTATAAGAGATTATAAGTTTGAGTCAGATTGTATTTTTATGTGAGTCATCATTTGAAAGTTATTTGTATTGTATTGTATTGTAATTAGTGTATGTCACTTGACTAATCTCGGGTCAAATTGTATTTTTGTGTGTATTCTTACTTGGAGTCAAATTTGTAACCTTCTCATTTTTGAACTGGTTTTATGCATCTGAAGTCATAATGGCCTTAGAATAACTACATGTGATGGGGATAATTTACCATGATTTGAAACCCAAAAATGTGTTAGTAAGATTCGACGACTACATTTCGTTGACCGACTTCAATCTCTCATTAAAAGATGATAATCCGACATCAATAATCCACATAATTTCTGCTCAAAATACATCATCAATCACAAAACAAGTTGTTATCCTGATCATAAACCCAATTTTTCTAATTCATCATACATTTTAGTCAACTGTATCACACCTGATGTAGCCTCCTGCTTACGCCCTAGTCAACACAAATAGAAAAAAGTCAACACATCGTGCAGCTGTGGAAATCATCACAGAGCCAATCAATGTTCAATTAATGTATTATGTTGGGACCCACTAGTACTTAGCACCAGAAATTGGGTATGGTGAAGGGCATGGAAATGCAGTTGATTGGTGGGCACTAGGGATATTCATATTCACAATGTTATATGGGATGACGCTATGTAAGGAAGTTGACCAAGAGTTGGCCCTAGCGAATATTGTGGCTCGAGCACCTAAATTCCCAAAGAAACCATGGTCTCGGAGCCAGCAAAGGATTTGATCACTTGATTATTAATCAATGACCCCACCAGGCGAATGGGGTCCATAATGGGTGCAATGGCAATCAAATGACACCAATTTTTTGATGGGCTTAATTGGGCATATTTGAGATGTAATAAAATTACCATTTGTTCCTCCTCCTGTATCTTGTTAGGAGTTTGTTGCATTTGCTAGTACTATAGAGAGTTCAATAGAGTATTACTAGGAAGTAAGAAATTTATTCTTTAATTTACATGATATATGTTTTGTTATATATATCAAATTTTAATAACTAAATAGAAGTGAGATTTAAGTAATTTATATATTGGGGCAAGAAATTTTAATGAAATTCATGTTGAAAGGTTCAATATTTATAAAAATATATAATTAAGGATTTACTAGATCATTTTGTCTAGCAAACGATATAACATTTTCAATTGTTCTCAATTAATGTCTTTACTTAACTGTCTAAAAGTAATATTAATTTCTCTAACAAGTGGTATAAGAGGTAGTAACACTCTTTATAAGGTATTACTTGGATAAAACCGAAATGTATTGCATCAACATCCTAATAATACCAAGTTGGGAAACTCATGGGTCCTTGTGTAGTGCTTTAGGACTGCTTACCTAATTTGGGATAAACAATGCTAAGGTTCAATAGTAGTTGAGGATAAGGAAGCTTTTGGCTTTTAGAGCTATTTTGAGATACCTATGAGCTTACAAGATAGCTTTGCCAAAAGGTTGTGTAGAGTTTTAAATTTGCTCTCATATTCTAGACCTATCGTAAGACAACTATGAGGTTTCAAGCATGTATTAGGTTTTAATAAAGCTCTAAAACTGCGGTATTAGTCTTTTCTTTTTTCTCTTAATGTTATGTTGCACTAAGATACAAATTTGTTGTCCTAAAATTTAATTTAGTATCAATTTTGTTTTATTTAATTATATGGTAAATTTCGTAACAAGTATAAATTTTTTACTTGATGAATATTTCTCTGAGTTTAGGATATTACTTGAGGATGTATAAGCTTTCATTTTGCATTTTGTTTCCTTTCTTAGTTGGATTCAAAAGTAGAATAAGAATAATACATAACTTAGCTAAAGATGAGTAAGGACTTCTAAAAGATAGATAATTGTTCATGAACCTCCTCAGTTTTTGTTTCATTTACTTGAGCATGATGGTTTTTATTGTTAATGAATAATGATTTTATCTTAAAAAAATAATGTTATATTGGATGCTATTGTATTGACTTCCATTGTATAAGTTTAATTAGTATTAAAAGTAACTACTACTAAATTTATAGTTCAATCAAATAATAAAATAGAAATTAATTTGAATGAATTATTTAATATTATAATAAATAAGCAAATCAAAGGATGTATATTTATTGTTTAAAATATAGTATTTGACAATCAATTATGAGAATTGACACTTCAGTGAATAATGAGAGGTGATTAATGGTGACTACAATGAAATACAACCAACACAGATAAAAGCTTTGGTATCTTGCAACAAAGTAGATCACATTTTCCTTATGTTTTAAGACAAAGATGAACTATTTTATTTTTAATTTTTTTGTACTCCTTTTTGTTGATACAAAAGTTAAACAACTCTTTTTTTCAAGTAAAGAAATAGATAGGGTGGGCACGAAATGGACACATGAGTTCCTCTATTTGTCGCATATTACCTAGCAACATTTTAACTTTTGTGATAGTCTAAATCAACTGTTAAATTATATCGTCTATTGTATAATTTCTAATTGTAATAGGACATTTTTTAAAGGTACGAGGTACAAATTTTACACTTGATGAATATTTTTCTAAAGTTTAGGTTTTTACTTAAGGATGTTTAAGCTTTCATTTCGTATTTTGTTTCTTTTCTTCTTAGTTAGATTTAAAACTTTAATCGAATAGTACATAACTTAGCTAGAAATGTAGTAAGGACTATTGAAATATATTTATTTATTCATGAGCCTAAGTTTTTTGTTGACTTACTTGAGAAAAATGGTCTTTATTATTCACGGATGATGAATTTTTCTTTTAAAAAAAGTAAATGTTGTAATGGATGTTATTATATTGACTTACATTGCATAAACTAATACCATAGTAGAAAGAAATATGTCTAATATTGTAGGTTAATCAAATAACAAAGATGAACTTAACTTCAATGAATTATTTAACTCATACAAATGAATAAATAAAATGACGTACATTTAGTGTTTAAAATATAGTATTTGATGATTGATTAGGAGAACTGATGTTTTAATAAATAATGAGAGGTGATTGATGATGACTGCAATAAGAAGCAACTAATACAAAGATAGAAACTTTGATGTCTTATGGTAGAGGGGATCAAATTTTCTTTAGGTTTGAGTACATTAAGATGAACTATTTTATTTCCTAATTCTTATGTATTTTTTTGCTGATATAAAAGTTAAATAAATTTTTTTTCTAAGTAAAGAAATGGATAGGTTGTGCATGAAAAGGACAAGTTGCTTCCTTTATTTGTTGTATACTTAGTTAGTGATATTTTGACTTTCAGTGACAATGTCTATCACCCACTAAAATTGTGTCGTTTATTTTCTAATTTTTAGTTGGATTTAAAAGTAACTTTCATTCCACATTTTGTTTTTCTTTTTCATGATTAGATGTAAAAGTGTAATTAGATAGTATACAACATAGCTAGAGATGTAGTAAGGACTTCTAAAAGATATAGTTCATGAGTTTTAGTTTTTTGTTCACTTGCTTAAGTAGAATGGTTTTTATCCATGATTTTTTTTTAAATGAAAAAGTAAATGTTTTATTGGATGTCATTATACTAACTTACATTGTTTACAGACTTATATAGTTTTAGAAAGAAGTACGATTATATTTGTAATCTGTCAAATAATAATGATGATTTAACTTAAATTAATAATTTAATCTCATACAAATGAGTGAGTTAAGTAACATAAATTTACTATTTAAAATACAAAATTTAATGACCGATAAGGAAAACTGATATTTCAATGAATAATGAGAGGTGATGGGTGATGATTGTAATGAGATGCAACTAACAAAGAGAGAGAGAAGTTTTGGTATCTTGCAACAAAGGAGATTGAATTTTTTTAAGATTTTGACATAAAGATAAACTATTTTATTTTCGGTTTCTTTTGTATTTCTCTTTGTTAATATAAAAGCTAAATAATTTTTTTTTTCAAATGGATAAGTGGCTTCCCCTATTTGTCGCAAATTTACTTTGTTGCATTTTTACGTTTAATGACAATATAAATCTGCTGGTAGAATTTTATCCTCTATTGTCTAATTTTTAGCAGTAATTAATTGTTCTCAAAGGTGCCAATATAATTCCTTTTATCAGTTGAAGTGATTTATTCAGAGAAAAACCATATTTGTTTTTTACACAATATTATAATTGATTAAACAAAACTCTTTTTTTAAAAAAAAATTTCTCATAAAATGTTTAGCAAGATTAATCCAAACTTGGAACACAAAATTCAAAAAAATGCAAATTCATTAATGCATACAATATTGATAACCTAAATATCAATTACTAGAAATGACCTAGACTATTAGCAATCTCTTATAAATACTATACTCATTATAACTCTCTGCTGCTTTGGTTAGCACTGTAGATTCGAAGAAAAAAACAATCTCCCTTCTCTTGGCAAAACCATTTTTCTCTTCTCTAATCGTCTCGAAAAGGATGGATCAAAGCATACGACTCCTTAGCATGATCCACTCGATGGAACAAGAGGTTTTGTGCTTAACATCTTATCAATTTTTCTCTTATCTATTTATTGATCATGTATATATATCAATATCATTGATTAATTTGGATTCAATATTTGTTAAAGGATATGATAGATCACTTTTTTGAAATAGCATATGAAATTAAAGGTGTACTTGGTTGCAATCCTAATTATTTCTCGGATATGCTCTCTATCTTCGTAGCTGAATCTAAAATGACCTTATCAGACATGGCTAAAGCTTTATATGTGTACATAATATATATCTTGATATAGATCTTAGTTGTTATTAACCACGTTGATTAGTTAATGAGTTTTAATTATTTGGTCTTCTTCTCTTAATTTGCAGGGACAAAGTATTTAGTGCATATTTTCCTAAGATTTGCGAACTTTACTTCAAGATAAAAGAAGCTGCCTCAAGGTATATAATTAATGCTAATCATTACAGCTCAAAACTCTTTAATTTAAAGTATTTATGTGTGTCATTATTGATCTAATAATATGTATTTAATACTAAAAATTCTCAAGTATAATTTTTGTTGGTATAAATTCATACATTTTAATAACTAAATGATATGTCATGAGATGTATAGTGTGATTTGAACTCATACTCTTATAGATAAGGATAAAAATACATAGATATCAACCCAATAGATAAATAATTAATAATTTAATTAACCAAATATCTATTAGTAGGATATATATTTGATTGGTATATGTGTATACTTAACTAATTAATTAATTAGTTTAATAGTTGATGCATTTATTCTTTTACAAGAGATCATAAGTTCGACTGAGATTATACTTTTATGTGTGTTATCATTTGAAAGTTGCGTTGAATTGTAATTATTTTAAAAAATAATTAGCTAATTTTAATTGTACCCTTGGTGCTTGTCGATTGGCACTGAAATATGAGGAATTCATCAAAGCATCTGATGAAAAGAGTAAGGAAGGGTAAGCTTTCATACATAATTGACGTCATAAATCAATTAACATATCTATTTATTGTGCTTTTTTAATTTTTTTAATTTCTTTTTTTAAAAAAAAAAGTGTGTAGTGGCATTAGATGCAATAAAAAATGAATTCACATTGATGAAGGAAAAAATAAAAGTGCTTCTTGAGGTAATATTTTATTTTATATATTTTGCAGAATTTTATTTTTATATATATCTTTTTCTCTTATGGATTTTGTGAAAATTTTAACTGAATTTAAATTTGTAGAACTATACAGTATGAGTTTTACTTAATTAAAAATTTGTTTTGCTGGTTGCATAATTATAGCTATTAACAATTATAATAAATTCTAACAACATAGTAGTAGTTTAAACTTGTGTTTTATTTAAGATTTACGAGTTTAAGTTTCACTGAAAATGTAAAGTTTATATTTTAATAAAAAGTAAAACTATTTTTTTAATATTAAAATTTATAGATTTTGATTTTAAAATCATTATTATTATTATTATTAATTAATAAATGGGGTATGTATGCTGATATATTTGGAAACAAGCACCACGCCTCGCAAGCACAAGCGCACTCCTTTAAATTAACAGAAAGTTGGGAAACTCATGGGTCCTTGTGTAGTGCTTCAGGACTGCTTACCTAATTTGGGATAAACAATGCTAAAGTTCAAGGGTAGTTGAAGATAATGAAACTTTTGGCTACTAGAGTTATTTTGAGATACCTATGAGGTTATAAGATAGGATTACCAAAAGGTTGTGCAGGGTTTTAAAATAATTCTCGTGTTCTAGACCTATCTTAAGACAACTATGAGGTTTCGATCATGTATTAGGTCTTAATAAAGCTCTAAAACTGCAGTGTTACATTTAAATCTTAAGGTTTTAGTCTTTTCTTTTTTTAATGTTATGTCGCACTAAGATCCAAAGTTTTTGTCCTAAAATTTAATTTAGTATAGATTTTGTGTTACTTAGTTATCTGGCAAATTTTGTACCAAGTACAAATTTTATGCTTGATCAATATTTCTCTGAGTTTAGGTTATTACTTGAGCATGTTTTGGCTTTCATTCTATATTTTGTTTCCTTTTTTCTCAGTTGGATTCAAAAGTATTATAAGAATAATACATAACTTAGCTAGAAATGAGTATGAACTTCTGAAAGATAGATAATTGTCCATGAACCACAATTTTTGCTTCACTTACTTGAGCATGATAAAGTATAACCTAATTTCTACGAATTATTTAATTTTATAGTAAATAAGTGAATTGAATGATGAATATTTATTGTTTAAAATATTGTATTTGATGAACAATTATGAGAACTGATGCTTCAGTGAATAATTAGAGGCGATTGATAGTTACTACAATGAAATGCGACCAACACAAAGATAAAAGCTTTGGTATTTTGCAGTGAAGTAGATCACATTTTCTTTAGGTTTTAAGATAAAGATTAAATATTTTATTTTTAACTTTTTTTTTATACCCCTTTTTGTTGATACAAAAGTTAAGTAACTTTTTTTTTCAAGTAGAGAAATAAATAGGGTGGGCACAAAATGGACACATGAGTTCCTCTATTTGTTGCATATTACCTGGCAACATTTTAACTTTTGTAATAGGCTAAATCAACTACTAAAATTATGTCATCTATTATTTAATTTCTACCTGTAATAGGATCCTTATTAAAGGTACCAGATACAAATTTTATACTTGATGAATATTTTTCTAAAGTTTGGGTTGTTTACTGACTTATGTAGTACTAGAAAGAAATACAACTAAATTTATAGTTCGGTCAAATAATAAGGTATGGATTAACTTGAATAAATAATTTAATCTCATACAAATGAGTAAACTAAGTAACATAAATTTACTGCTTGAAATACGGTGTTTAATGACTGATAAGGAAAACTGATACTTCAATGAATGAAGAGAGGTGATGGGTGATGACTGCAATGAGATGCAACTAACATAAAGAGAGAAGTTTTAGTGTCTTGCAACAGAGGAGATTGAATTTTCTTTAGGTTTTAGAACATAAGGATAAATTATTTTATTTTTAATTTCTTTTGTACTTCTTTTTGTCATTATAAAAGTGAAATAATTTTTTAAAAAATAAAGAAATGGGCAGGTTGTGCATGAAATGGATATGTGGCTTCCTTTATTTGCTGCAAATTTACTTTATGGCATTTTGACTTTTAGTGACAATATAAATCTGCTGGTAAAATTTTAGCATCTATTGTCTAATTTTTAGCAGCAATTAACCATTCTTAAAGGTGCCAATATAATGCCTTTTATCAGTTGAAGTAATTTATTTGGAGAAAAACCATCTTTGTTGTTTATACAACATTATAAATGGATTAAATTAAACTCTTGTTTTTTTTTTCAAAAGAAAATATTTTTTCTCATAAAATTGTTGGCTAGAATAATCCAAACTGGAAAACAAAATTAAAAAATATGCGAGTTCACTAATACATAGAATATTGATAACCTAAATATCAATCACTAGAAATGACCTAGATTATTAGCAATTTGTTAGAAATTATAAACTCATTATAACTCTCCGCTTCTTCGGTGAGCATTGTAAATTCGAAAAAAAAAAATCTCCCTTCTCTCGGTAAAACCATTTTTCTCTTCTCGAATTGTTTCTAATATAATGGATTGAAGCATGTAGTTCCTTGACATGATCCACTCGATGGAACAAGAGGTATAGTGCTTTAACATTTTACCTATTTTTTTCTTATCTATTTAGCATGTATATAAATTGATATTTGTTGATTGATTTGCATTCGATTTTTTTAAAAGGGTTTGGTCGATCACTTTCTTGGAATAGCATATGAAATGAAAGGAGTGCCTGGTTGAGGTCCTAATTATTTCTCTAATCTGCTCTCCATGTAACACCCAACCTCTCCTTTTTTTTTTTATTAATTATTATTATATGAATATAATTATTATTTATGTAATTTTAAATTTAATTAAATTTAAATTAATTTATTTTAAAGGAAATAATAATAATAAAAATAATAAAAAGGGGTAAAAATTATTTAGGGGTTTAATTGAAAATAATTTTCGGGTAAAGGGGTGATAATTTGGGTTTTGGGTGTATTTTTAAAAGACAAATTAGAAAATGGGGGTCAAAATACAATTTAAAAAAGTTGTGCCACGTTAGCTACCCGGTCCGTAGCCCCGACCAACCAGGACGCGCCAGGTGGCAGAGACACTGACGCAGGAGGCCACGCGGGAGGCAGCTGCGTGGGCGATCCACGTGCGCGCGATCGAACGGCTGAGATCCGTTTCTGCGCACACGGACAACCCAGATCAAAAGCGCGCACAGACGGCCCAGATTGCATCGGGCACGGACGGTCCATATTGAATTGCGCATGGACGTCCAAGGTTGAATCGCGATGAACGGTCTAGATTCACTCCCTATTTAATCACGATCGGACAGTCCAGATTAAAACTGATGGATGACTCAGATCAAAAGCGGATGGGTATAAATAACCCCATCCGCACCTAAATCCTAACCCTAATCGCCAGAGCCCCTCGCCGGAGAAGACAGCCCAGCCACTGGGGAGTCGATCGCAGCCACCTGCCGCCGTACCGAAGCAATTTCCAGCCGCCAAAGGTGGTAAAAATTCTATCATTTGCTCAGAATTTGATTTTAAACCCAACTATGGCCAAATCAGAGCAAAAGCACAAGTCAATTGGCAGGAAACGCTGCCAAAGCTCAGCTGCACTGCCGTGGGGTGTTTCGATTTTTGCCTCTGATTAGGCCCTTCCTGATTCCAGTTCGATGTGATTTTTTCATCGTTGTGATCAACGTTTCCTCCTCTACAGGTTGACCGGAGCAAAACACCCAACCGCAACGTGAGCCGAAGGAGCCACCGCACCGAAGAGCCCCACCGCTGGTGAGTTTTGGCTTTCTACGTTTTTTTGGCCCACTGAGGGCCCTAAGTGTGTTTTCTCACAGGAACCGATGCAAGTTTGGCTGAATTCGACCGAAAATAGCCAACTCGAGGCGGATCACCGCCGCGAGCGGCGGCGCCATCACCGGAAGACGGCGGAGCCGCCGTGTGAAAATTCTGAAATTGGCCGAGTAGGCCTTGTGTCTGATTTTTGGGTTATTTGGGACAAGCGTAGGTACTGTAAGCGCATTTTATTTCCCGAAAAAAAATTCAGGGAACCTAGGGAACGCCCATAGACGCAATGACAATCTATTTTTTGACGTCGAATCAAGTAAGGATCCCTCACCCTATTTCCTATCATGGAATTGGAGTTTACATAAATGATAGTACTGTATTTTGTACAAATTAATTAGATATGTATAATTAATTACGGTTGCTAATAGAGTTCAAACCGGACATTATTCTCTGTCAATTTCTGTTTGATTTATTTTACAGTTTAAATGCATTATGGTATAGTTTATCTATTCTATGGTTTTAAATGCATGTATCACTGCTTACTTCACTACTGTTTGATTTTGAGAATCTAAGATATGCTTGCTTTGTTGGATGGACGTTTCTTGTTTATATATTTATGTTTGAGTTGGTAACGGAGACTAAGGACAAATAGGAATGGGATGTGATTTGATAAATGGATAAGATGACAGCCTCACTAGATATCCTGCGAGATGATGGATGGACCGCGTTCATTGGGAACCCTACAGTAAACGTCGTCTCATACCGGACGGGGTATGGAGACTTGGTCATTTGGCGCTCATACTAGACGGGGTATGGGGACGGCCCGCTTCACCCTCATACCGGACGGGGTATTGAGGTTTATTCTTTTGGCACTCAAACCAGACGAGGTATGGGGATGGCCCTGTAATTAAGATTGTTAAGGGGAATGGTTCACATTTAGTGGGGACCCCTATGGATCCCCATGGATACTAATATGCTGGTGAAAACGAGAACGGTGATAATCTGTTATTGTTAATGAATACAGATTTATGATGTGTTTTATGTTACTGATTATGCATGAAATTGTGATCTGTATGATGTTATTGTCTTTATAGGTTGTTTTCACAGGTGCTCTAAGGGTAAAAAAAAGGTAAGTGGTTTTATTTTAAATAATTGAATTAGTTTAAAATTTGTGCTCCATTGGTTGTTTTCGATTTTCTACCAATTTTTGCTTTTGCGACGATGATATAGTGTGATGTCCTTACTGGGTTAGTGTAGCTCATTCCTTATTTAACCATTTTAGATAAGGAGGACCTAGTTCCCGAGCCTAATCCATAAGAAGACGGCGAGTAGATGCTAGATGCTATATAGTTTCCTTTATTTTTCTCATTTATTGTATTTCTTTTAGAGAACTTATTTCGTGGCATTGTTTAGTACTTTTAAGTTGTTGTGTAAGGTGTTAAGCTTAATCTTTGATTTTGCTTCCGCACTCAAATTATTATATATATTTTCTTTTGAATTTCCGGGGCCGTTACACTCCACCTTCGTCGTTAAATCTGAAATCATCTTATCAGACTGACTAAATCTTTGTATGTGGACATAATATATATCTCGATATAGATCTAAGTAGTTATTAACCACGTTTGACTAGTTAATGGGTTTTAATTATTTGGTCCTCTTCTCTTAATTTACAGTGACAAAGTATCTGATGCTGGTTTTCCTAAAATTTGTGAACTTTGCTTCAAGATTAAAGGAGCCTCCTTAAGGTATATAATTAATACTAATAATCATAGCTCAAAATTCTTTAATTTGGAGTATTTATGTGTGTTGTTATTGATCTTATAATATGTATTTAATAATAAAAATTCTCAAGTACAAATTTTGTTAGTAAAAATTCATGCAGTTTAGTCGTTAAATGATATGTCATGAGACATATAATCTGATCTGAATTCATACTCTTATAGATAAGGATAAAAGTATATAGATATCCACCCAATAGATAAATAATTAATAATTTAATTAACCAAATATATATTAGTATGATATATATATTTATTTGGTATATGTGTATACTTAGTTAATTATTTAATTAGTTTAATAGTTGATGCATTTCCTCTTTTACAAGAGATCACAAGTTTGAGTCAGATTGTACTTTCGTGTGTGTCATCATTTAAAAGTTACTTGTATTGTATTGCATTTAGTGTATATTGCCTAATTAATCTCGAGTCAAACTATTGTTTTGTGTGTATTCTTACTTGGAGATTATTTATATTGCGTTATGATTGATGTATATCACTTAATCAATATATTTACACAATTTTTATTTAAAAAAATAATTAGCTGATATTAATTGCAGCCTTGACACTTGTCAAATGGCACTAAAATGTGAGGAATTCATTAAGGTATCTGATGAAAAGAGTAAGGAAGGGTAAGCTTTCATACATAATTGACATCATAAATTGATTAATAGTCTTATATTTTTCTTCAATTACTGTAACTTAACTAAAGTAATTATTATCCTTTTAATTTATAAAATTTAAGTTCAATATTTAATTTTTCACTATTTGTATTTTATATATTTTCATCTCTTTCAATAACAATATTATAAAGTAATTATGTTTTTTTTTTGCTGGGCAGATGAGGGGATGAAAGCTTCTAAAAATTAATACCAATAAATTCTCTGCAGGTTGTAATAAGTATTACTTTTTCATGGAAAATAAATTTAAACTCTTAACTTTTTTTTATGTTGCTGATGTCGTGATTAAGTTGAGTTTAATCTCAACGTGCCTATTATGTTTTTAGGCGAAAAAAATATTTCATGATTATTAAGTTCTCTTAGTTGAGGGAACTATAGTAGGTCAAAATCTTAACCTAACTTTAAATTTTTTGCTTTGAAACTCATACTTATTCTACAGAGATAATTACAAATTAAAAGGTATTATTAAAAAAATTTTAAATTTTGTTGCTATTGGTTGAGATGAATTGTTGATATTTAATAGTTTTATGTAAAAATCTCTTGGTGAAAAAAGATAGGAGAATTTACCTTAGACATTTACTTTCTATACAAATAGGAATTGAAGTTTGAGGATCCATTATAAGGATTGAGGTGTGCACTAGCTCAATCAGATAAGGTGAGTATAAAAAGGAGATTTTTGACATGTTAATTGTATGATACAATAAGCTTAGCTACCAATAGATCATAGATTTTATTAATTCGCACAACTAGAAAAGAAAAAGTTAGAATCTTTCAAGAAAATTTTAGAAAAAAATGAAAGTGAAAGAAAAAAGATAAAAGAGAGAGCAATAGAGAAATGTAGGAATAAGATAGGATAGAGTAGAGGAGCTAACTATTTATAAGGTAAACATAGGATGATACCATTGAAAAGGAGAAACTAGCCACTAACATCCATTAACATGGGAACATGAATTTCATGCACCAAAATACCCCCATTAAAGCTTGTGACTATGTTCATTTATCACAATTAAGCACACACTACAATGAAGTTTTTAAGAATTTTCATAAATGATCATAAACATGGTGTTTGAATGGTTAAGATTCTTACATTGTTTTAAAAGATAACAAGTCTGTATCTTATTAAAATGTAAAATTTATCACTTTTTGGATATAATTATATGTATTAATAATGATTTCTTTATAATATTTAATTTAACAGAATCAAAAGATTTAACTTATAACTTTGTTGGTAGAGATATAGTAATGAAATTGGATTTTATCATAAAGAGTCATGACATATCTAAATGAAAATAATATTCTGTAACGATTAGATTCTTTTATTAAAACAATTATAATAAGAGAAAAAATTCGAATTAATATTTTTCTTAAATTATTTATTAACATAAATATTAAAGAAGAAGAAATGTGTTAAAGTAAAACTCACAAAATGCCTACATATAAAGGGTGAGATTTCTTATATTTTCTCTCATTAAGTCGAAGATCTCTCGTCTTCTTATTACACACATATAAAAGACCTTTAGTTTTGATTTTGTTTTCAATAACTCACTTGAATATATATTGTTATTACAATACTAAAACAATTTCTCATGTATTTTAATAAAAAATAATGTAAGATAAAGTAGTTTAATTCCAATTCTTTTAATAAAGACAAAAAAACATTCAAATTATAAAACCTCCACTTTAGAAACAAAGTAATGATTCTTACTTATAGATTCTTATTATCTCATATAAAAGTGTGATCATATCGCGAATTTCATTAGTGAATCATGAAAATCTAAAAACAAAAAAAAAACCAACTTTATCTTGGTTGGTTCACATCAATTATTTTTTATGATTCTCATTAAAGTTCATTCCAGAAGCTTTTGAATTCCAGGCACTTGTTCTTCTCTAACCTGCTTGCATGTTGTCTTTCATGATTTATCTTAACCAAGCAAGAGAGGGAAAATTATGAGTATATCATTGTTGAGAGAACTATTGTACACAAACAAATAAGAAATATGCTCAACACAAATCATTGATCATATAAGTTGAATAAATTATTGGCAAATTGATGAAAATGTAGGGTGCATGAATTTATAGTGTGCTTACCCTCATCGCAAGATATCTCAATTTATAGCTTAATTTACCTATCTGAACAACTTAAATGTATAATAGTGATGATAACAATGTTTATTTTTCATTTTATTTGGGGGTTAAAGCTTTTGAGCAATGATTCGTGTATCATTGGATCTTAATGTAAAGATGATATATTGATTTACGATTAGCATTAGCTTGAAACATCTTCCTGGATTGGAGAATAAACAAATTGTTTCCTGTTTACAGACTTTATATCATATATATAGTATTATAGGAGTGAAAGGTGTTCTTTTAAAGAGTTCACTATAAATTGAGAATACTCTTATATTATTTTAACTCTATTGCTCGATCATGACAATAATAATTTCAATTAACCTCATGTATATGTATATATTTTCAATTTGTAAATGAAGAAATTACATAGAAATTTTTAGGTTGTGGGTCAAATTACACCACTCATTGAGAAACTATATTTTAAAAATAGATATTGTATAGTATAGTATTAGAAGTTAAAATATTTGTATATGTATCTAATTGTCCCATTTGCTTTAATTTCTAAACAAGCTTCATCATTTTCTTAAGAAATTTACTTGCTACATTTGTCCCATATTTTATAATTTAACAATGTATCACAATTTTATTATTTAAACTCTCTTATTTATGTTTTTTGAGAACTAAATCCTAATTGATCTTCCTATATATGAAGAATTATGAAATAAAATTTCATTCAATGAATTCAACCTAAAAATATAAGTGGTTCAAAAATAAAATTAATGAATATATACCTCATTCAACATGTAAAGGATTACTAATAATTACATAAAAAAGTAAAAATTGAATCAAATGAACAAGATAGATTTAATACTGCTTAATGTAAGTACATGTATATACTTTTGGACATATTTAATTTAGATTGTGCTTTTATGTTTTTTAGTTATTTAGGATAAAGAGGTAATTTCATAGAAAGTCAAATATGAGATTTGAGTTAGTTCGCAGTCTAAAATTTAGAATTGTTAGAAGAATATGACCCCTTATAACGAATCTACTTTATAATTACTACCTAATTGTGCGTTATGCATTAGGAAAAAAAGAAGAGAACTTACCTCTATAATGCTTCAAATCTAACTCTTGTTTTCCTATTTAATTTCCTTATGTTTCTCCTCCTCGTTCTCCTAATTATTTTCTAACTCTTCTTATATTTCTAGATCACCTAAAATTGATCACATCGTAACACAATAATAAATGTGAGGATAAGATTATGAAGAAATCATATTGTGGTGAAGAAATTAATAGAGGAAATTTTATAAAAAACCTTTCTTGTTATTTTTTATCTAAACATTGCATCATAAATATAAATCATAGCATTAAAGAAAGATTGAAAGAAAAGCTGAAAGCATCAAGAAAGAAAAAAAAATAGAAGTGTCATAATCTATTTTTAAACTTTTGTAATCAAATATTTTAGTGTTTTAACATTATTTTTCATTCTAAGGTATGTAATCTTTAAAAGAATTATTACAAGATTATACTTAAAAGATACATAAATATAGAGAATTGAATGCTCAGTAGGAGTCAAAATTTAGAAATTTCTTTCTACATTAATCTTTCAAATTTAAAAATTAAAGAGATAGAAATCTTATTTTCATTCTTTTGAACTTATGTAATAAAATATTTTAGAGTTTTAACATCATTTTCATTATGTAATCTATAAAAAAAATTATTATAAGATTACATTTAAAGAATATCTAATGTAAGTACACGTATATATTTTTGGACGTATTTAATTTAAATTGTACTTTTATGTTTTTATGTTATTTATTGTAAAAAAGTAATTTAATAAAAAGTCAAATATGTGATTTGAGTTAGTTCGCGGTCGTTAGCTAAAACTTAGGAACTGTTTGAAAAATATGAATCCTTATAACGAATCTACTTTATAATTACTACCTAATTGTGCGTTATTTGTTAGGGGAATAAAAGAGAACTTACTTTTATAATACTTATAGTCTAACTCTTATTTTCCTATCTCATTTTCTTATGTTTTTCCTCCTCCTCCCAATTATTTTCTAACTCTTCTTATATTTGAAGATCACCTAAAATTGATCACATCGTAACATAATAATAAATGTGAGAATCAGATTATGAAGAAATTATATTGTGGTGAAGAAATAAATAGAGCTAATTTTATAAAGAAACTATTTTATCATTTCTTATATGAACTTTGCATCATAGATATAAATTATATCATTAAAGAAAGATTGAAAGAAAAACTGAAAGCATCAAGAAAGAAAAAAAAAACTAGAAGTGTCGTAATTTATTTTTGAACTTATGTAATCAAATATTTTAGAGTTTTAACATTATTTTCATTATGTTATCTATAAAATAACTATTATAAGATTACACTTAAAGAGTATCTAAAATTAGAGAATTGAATGCTTGTTAGAAGTCAAAGTCTAGAGATTTTTTTCTTCATTAGTCATTAAAATTTAAATTTTTGATTACTACTTAAGTAGTTAAAGAGATACAAATCTTCTTTTCAAAAACTAAATATATAATTATATAATTATATTTAGGAAGATGTTATTTGTTTCTACCTTAATTATTAAAAGTAAAAATATTGATTATGCCTCAATTATCAAAAAATATTTTGTAATCTTATTTAATTTAGGGATTTCGTTGCCATCCTGAATGGTTCTGATGGTTCCTTCTTCACTTTCAAAGAGGACGTCGGGCTGCAGGAGAAGAGGGAGAGAAAGAAAAATCATAGCTAGGGTGCACTAAGAGGAAGTTTATGTGCGATTTCTCAATCAGATTAATTAGCTAGCGGTGGAATTGGGAGCAGAATAAGGGAGAATTCGTCAATCAGATTAACACTGTCACTGAGAACAAAGTTAAATTTGACTCTCACTACTTGAGTATAATTTATGTTTTAAATTCTTTGAGATATTTTTGGGAAGAAATGAGTTGATCTTTGAATAGGGACATTTTCTTGAAATCATATTAGAACCAGAAGTAAAAACAAAAAAAATGGAGAGTGAGATCTGAGGATAAAAAGAAGATCGGACAAAATGATGGAATTATCGTGTGGACAGCTATGTGGAGAGGACATAAGAGATATGCTAAAAACATAGGAGGAAAATTGAAAGGATGAGAACGGGAGAGGAATTGGAAATTTAAAAAAAAGGAAAATTCTGGTCTTAATCGGATATCTATTTGGGAATTATTATTCTGTTATCTTTTATATTTAATTCTCTTGATGTCTATTTCGAAAATGGTAGCATTGGTGAGTAGAGAAAAAGAAATGAACTGGATAGGGATTAAAAACAATATAAATATAAAATTCTAGGAGGCAAATCCAGGTGAGTGAGACCGTGTTCTCTATGAGGGTAAAAGTGATGCTGTTTGGAAGAAGGAATGGGATTAACAATGGAACAAACAAACTCTAGGAGCTGATTTGGGTGAGGAGAGACAATATTCTCTGTGATGCATGCGTAAGAAAGGATGAATTACACAAACTTTAATTAGATGTTTTCTTGATTTTAGATAGATGTAATGGTTAACCCTCACTGGTGAGGGATGTGAACACTGCCCTTGGATGAACTTATTTTTATTTGGAGATAAAAGTTTATTGTTACTAACCATATTTGATTAATTGATGGATTTTTTTATTTGGTCTTCTTCTCTTAATTTGCAAGGATAAAGTATCTTATGCAAATTTTCTTACGATTTGTTACTCTGCATCAAGATTAAAGGAGGCTCCTCAAGGTATATAAGTAATACTAATCATCACAGCTCAAAACTCTTCAATTTGGAGTATTATTGTGTGTTATTATTGATCTTATAATGTATATTTAACAATAAAAATTCTCATATACAATTTTCGCTAGTAAAAATTCGTACATTTTAATAGTTAAATGATTTGTCATGAGATTTATAGTCTGATTTGAACTCATACTTTTATAGATAAGGATAAAATTACTTAGATATCTGTCTAAAAGATAAATAATTATTAAATTAATTAATTATACATGTGGATACATAATTAATTAAATAATTAGTTTAATAGTTGATATGTTTCTTTTTTTATAAGAGATTATAAGTTCGAGTCGGATTGTATTTTTATGTGGTCATCATTTGAAAGTTATTTGTATTGTATTGTAATTAGTATATATCACTTGATTAATCTCGGATGAAACTGTATTTTTATGTGTATTCTTACTTGGAGGTTTTTGTATTGTCTTATGATTGATGCATATCACTTAATTAATAGATGTACCCAATTTTTATTTTTTAATAAATAATTAATGAAGGAAAAAATGAAAATCCTTCTTAAGGTATTATTTTATTTTACATATTCTACAAAATTTTATTTTCATGTATGTCTTTTTTCTTTTGGACTTCGTGAAAATTTTAGCCAAATTTAAATTTGCATGCTTATACAGCATGAGTTTTACGTCATTAAAAATTTATTTTGTTAGCTCCATAATTATAGCTATTAATAATTATAATAAATTATAACAATATGATAGTAGTTAAAACACTTATTTTTTATTTAAAATTTATAAGTTTAACTTTTATTAAAATGTAGAATATTTTATACTGTATAGGTCTATAAATTTAAATTTAATTAAAATTTTTACGAAATCTATAAAAGAAAAAGATATATATGAAAACAAAATTTATAAAATATATAAAATAAAATATTACCTCAAGAAAGATTTTTATTTTTTCCTTCATTACTAAGAATTCATGTTTGGTTCCATCCACTGCCTATGAACATTTTTTTTGAAAAAATTTAAAACAATTTTTAAAAAAACTTAGTAATGAAATATATTAATAATATGTACAATAAAAAATACGTATGAAATTGATTTACTATATTCACTAATTGATTTGATTTATGACGTCGTCAATTATGTATCAAAGTTTACCCTTCCTTACTCCTTTCATCATATGCCTTGACACGTGTATATATATATATATATAAACATATAATTCATATATATAATGGAGTATGAGCAATCATATGTGGCACCAATCATATGTGGCACCAATAGGTATGAAGTTCATTTGTGATCGGTGGTCGTGTTTACTCATTAAGTTCTATCCCGATGGCTATCTTCACATCCTCTATCATAGGTAGCCGGATAAATGCTTCAATGAAGCTGCTGCTCGCTACATACATACAACAATATTAATTATATGTATCAATAAAAATATATTAAATGATTATTCGAATCATTAATTTATTACTATAATATTCAACATAGTTAGTATTGTGATATACGTACATACATTATTTATACACACACACACACACATATATATTGATAAATTGAGAGGGTTATATATATATATAGACACACACACATTATATATTTATATAATTCCCAATTATAAGTATCTTCTTTTTGAAGTTTTTAACTTTTTCCCATTTCACCTTCTTGATTCTATCATATTTTTGCATAAATATATATGTATATATAGATACCATCTTCATTTTCATCTTTATTAATTAATAAAATCTTTTTTTCATATTTTAATATGGTCCCAAAATGTTAAAGTATAAGAGCCAAATTCAAATATGAAGGAATTTGGTTTACAAGTTTATGAACCTGTTTATAAATTAATAAATTAAATATATTATATATTTTTATTAATCTAGGTAATATTTCAAGAGATTATTATATTTCAATAGTATATTAAACATATTCTCAAATATATTAAATAGAATAAAGTGTTAAATTTTAAACAAGCTATTCACATAACTTATCAAACTCAATTTTATATATTTTGAATTTATTTAAATTTATTCAATTTTTAAAAAAGTTTTGTGACCTTCTCTTTTTGGCACGGGTTTTATGCATCTGAAGTCACAGTGGCCATAGAATACTTACACATGATGGGGATAGTTTACTGTGATTTGAAGACGTGTTAGTAAGATTCAACGGTCACATTTTATTGATTGACTTCGATCTCGCACAAAAAGACGATAATTCCACATCAACGATTCATATAATTTCTAATCAAAATGCATCACTAATCACAAAAACAAGTTGTTACCCTGATGATCAACCCAGCTTTTCTAATTCATCATGCATTCTACCCAATTGTATCACACCTGCAATAGCCTCTTTCTTACACCCTAGTCAACACAAATAGAAAAAATTCAACACATCACACAATCGTCGAAATCATCACAGAGTCAATCAATGTCCAGTCAAGGCCTTTTGTTGGGACCCACGAGTTCTTGGCATGAGAAATTGTGTCTAGTGAAGGGCGTGGAAACACGGCTGATTGGTGGACACTAGGGATATTCGTATTCGAAATGTTATATGGGACGACGTCTTATAAGGGAGTTGACTAAGAGTTACCCTTAGCAAATATTGTGGCTCGAGCACTTGAGTTTCCCAAGGAAACCATGGTTTCGGAGCTAGCAAGGGATTTGATCATTCCGCCATTAATCAAGGACCCCACAAGGAAAATGGGGTCCACAATGGGTGCAAAAACAATCAAACGACACTAATTTTTTGATGGGCTTAATTAGGAACTTTTGAGATGTATAAAATCATCATTTGTTCCTTCTCCTGTATCTTGCAAGGAGTTTATCGCATTTGATAGTACTATAGAGAGTTCAATATAGTATTAATAGGAAGCAAGAAATTTAGTCTTTAATTTACATGATATATGTTTTTTTTATGTATATTGAATTTTAATAACTAAACAAAAGTGGGATCTACGTAATTTGTACATTATGGCAAGAAATTTTAAAGAAATTCACGTTGAAAGGTTCAATATTTATAAAAATATATAATTAAAGATTTATTGGATCATTTGTCTAACAAAAAATATAGCATTTTCAATTATTCTCAATTAATGTCTTTACTTAACCGTATAAAAGTATTATTAATTTCTCAAATATTTGGTATAAGCGGTAGTAATACTCTTTTTACGATATTACTTGGATAAAACTTAAATGTATTACTTCAAGGTCCTGATAATATCAAGTAAGGAAACTCATGGGTCCTTGTGTAGTGCTTCATTACTACTTACCTAATTGGGAACAAACAATGTCAAGATTCAAAGATAATTGAGGATAAGGAAACTTTTGGCTTCTAGAGCTATTTTGATATACATATAAGGTTACAAGATAGCTTTGCCAAAAGTTTGTGTAGGGTTTTATAATTGTTCTCACGTTCTAGACCTTTCTTATGACAACTTTGAGGTTTCGAGCATGTATTAGGACCTAAAAAAGCTCTAAAACTCCAATGTTACATCTAAATCTTTAGGTTTAAGTATTTTCTTTTTTTTCTTAATGTTATATTGCACTAAGATACAAATTTTTTGTCCTAAAATTTAATTTAATATAGAATTTGTTTTACTTAGTTATATGGCAAATTTTGTACCAAGTACAAATTTTGTACTTTATGAATATTTCTCTTAGTTTAGGTTATTACTTGAGGATGTTTAAGCTTTCATTCTGTATTTTGTTTCCTATTGAGGATGTTTAAGCTTTCATTCTGCATTTTGTTTCCTTTCTTCTTAGTTGGATTGAAAAGTATTATAAGAATAATACATAGCTTAGCTAGAGATGAGTACGAACTTCTGAAAGATAGATAAATGTTCATGAATCTCCTCAGTTTTTGCTTCACTTACTTGAGTATGATGTTTTTTATTATTAATGAAAATGATTTTTCTTTAAAAAAATAAGAGGTGATTTAGTATTAAAAACATATACTACTAAATTTATAGTTCAATCAAATAATAAAACATAACCTAATTTGAATGAATTATTTAATATTATAATAAATAAGTGAATCGAATAATGTATATTTATTGTTTAAAATGTAGTATTTGATGACCAATTATGAGAACTAACACTTCAGTGAATAATGAAAGGCGATTGATGGTGAATACAATGAAATGCAACCATCACAAAAATAAAAGATTTGGTATCTTGCAACAAAGTAGATCACATTTTCTTTAGATTTTAAGACAAAGATGAACTATTTTATTTTTAATTTTTTTTATACTCCTTTTTGTTGATACAACAGTTAAATAACTTTTTTTCCGAAGTAAAAAAATAGATAGGGTGGGCACGAAATGGACACATGAGTTTTTCTATTTGTTGCATTTTACCTAGCAACATTTCAACTTTTGTTACAATTTGAATCAATCACTAAAATTATATCATCTATTGTCTAATTTCTACCTGTAGTAGGACCCTTATTAAAGGTACCATATACAAATTTTATACTTGATGAATATTTTTCTAAAGTTTGGGTTGTTACTTGAGAATGTTTAAGCTTTCATTCCGTATTTTGTTTCTTTTCTTCTTAGTTAGATTTAAAAATTCATGAGCCTAAGTTTTTTGTTGACTTTCTTGAGCAAAATAGTTTTTACTGTTTATGGATGATGAAATTTTCTTGACAAAAAGTAAATGTTGTAAAGGTTATTATTGTATTGACTTACATTGCATGAACTAATACCATACTAGAAAGAAATACGATTAATTTTATAGGTAAATCAAATAACAAAGTAGAACTTAACTTGAATGAATTATTTAATCTCATACAAATGAATGAATCAAATGATGTACAATTACTGTTTAAAATATAGAGTTTTGACAATTGGTCACGAGAACTTACGCTTTAATAAATAATGAGGGGTGATTGATGATGACTGCAATGAGATGCAACTAATACAAAGATAGAAGTTTCGATGTCTTATAATAGAAGAGATTAAATTTTCTTTAGTTTTGAGTACACAAAAAAGAACTATTTTATTTGCAGCTTCTTATGTATTTTTTTTACCGATATAAAAGTTAAATAATTATTTTCCAAAGAAATGGATAGATTGTGCATGAAATAGACAAGTGGCTTCCTTTATTTGTTATATATTTATTTACTTAGCGATATTTTGACTTTTAGTGACAACGTCTCTCAGTTTTTTGTTCACTTGCTTAAGCAGAATGGTTTTTATCCATGATTTTTTAGAAGGAAAAAGTAAATATTGTATTGGATTTCATTCCTCAACCTACCTATCTTTGAAGGTGGAAAGTACTTGGCTCAAAAAGGTGGAGTGATATCCTCCTAAGTAGTGATGGAACCAGCTGGTAATGAATTCAACCAAGCCTTAGATCTATCCTTCAATGATAAAGGGAAAAGTCTCAATCTGATTGCATCATTACTCATTCCATTATGCTTGAAAGTATCACATATTTCCAGAAAATTTGCAATGTGCTCATTAGGATCATCAGCGGGGAACCCAAAAAATTGTACACTTTGCTGAATCATTTGGATGATGGCTGACTTAATCTCAAAGTTGTTAGCTTTTACAGCTGACCATGTGACACTCGGTTCAATTCCAGTAAGAGTAGAATAGAATAATCCATCATTGTGTGCTCTCTTCGCCCTTCTGGTTCGTCAACCATTGTTGTTGTTCCTCTTCTCAACAAATTTCTGACACGAGATGGGAGAAGTCTACTTCTTGCTTGTGCTCTCAGTCTGTGGCGAGTCCTCTCGATTTATGTTTCAAAAATCAATGGTTCTTTGTTTCTTTTTGTCATGCACTATAGAACCCCTTGTAAATAGCTAGCAAAACAAAAAAAAAACAAGGTAAAAATACCAAATTAATAAAAAATAGTCAACTTTAATATTGCTAG
The DNA here is from genome assembly GCF_054855325.1 of Carica papaya. Taxonomy (NCBI): domain Eukaryota; kingdom Viridiplantae; phylum Streptophyta; class Magnoliopsida; order Brassicales; family Caricaceae; genus Carica; species Carica papaya. The sequence continues at coordinate 21,371,957 of NC_142317.1, forward strand.
TATTAGTCCCCAGCAACAGAGCCAAAACTTTGTTGTTATATGAACTCACCTAGCAAGTGCACTAGTTCGAACACGTACTATAGCAATAAATTTGGATATCGTCCCACGAGGACTAATATAACAATTACTAGAATCACTACTTATTGATATTATTTGGCCAATGACTAAGAGAATGAGTATAAACTAAAACTTAACAACAACAACAAAAACAATGAATTAAGATTAATTAACAATCAAGATATAATAACGGTCAAGATCTTAGAATCCACCCTAAGTTCAACTATGAATTTCCTAAATTCAATCTACAACTAGAACTTTCCCCCAATTTCGTTCAATCATGTAGTAATCTCTTCTCAATTAACAATCAAGATATAATAATAGTCAAGATCTTAGAATCCACCCTAAGTTCAACTATGAATTTCCTTAATTCAATCTACAACTAGAACTTTTTCCCAATTTCATTCAATCATGTAGTAATCTCTTTCTAAAGATCAATTACCTTACCTACTTCATTGTAACACACATATCTCTATGGATTAGTATGAATCAGTGCATTAACATTCAATCATCAAATATATAGATTATGCTTAATATATCTTCTCACATTCAATCTATTGTGCTAACTTGCTATTCTAATGAACAATCAATCTCTCAATCTAATCATTCATCATAAATCAATAAATAGGTGATCAATCTATTTATGCATTAAGCCACAAGATAACACATAGGGATTGGGGAAAAAGCTTTTCATAGATTGAATGAGAAAATCACATGTATCCCTTCGGGTTTCATCAAAGATCCCAACAGAAGAGTTTAGTTACACATCCTAATGAAAATTATAAGAATTAAATCTAAAAGAAACGTGAAAAGAATGACCGACAAAAAGAAGTTCTTGATGTCTGCAGCTGTCTTCCCTCCTCTCCTCCTCCAGTCTCCCCTTTTCTTTTTCAGATCCTCTCTTTTTTATATCGTTCAAAACCTAATTTTCTAATCTGGCACCTCCCACAACCATGTCAAATCGACACACGGCTGTGTCTTCCTTGAAATTATGTCAATTTTTAGCTTTTAGACATGACACGACCGTGTCTCCTAGGCTCACAGCTGTGTCTCTTTTATCGAACAAAATAGAAACACTGCCTTCTTAACACATGGCTGTGTGCTAACCCAGTATAGGGCACATGGCCGTGTCTTTCAGGAACACGGCCATGTCTCACTCCTCCTAAGAAATAAAAATGTTGGCTCCATAACACATAGTTGTGTGTTATGGCCATCTCTCCCACATCTTCATGTTTCAACCCATTTTCGCCCAAATCTTTTTCCAACCCATTCTAATTTGCTTCCAAGTTCTAAAATCATTCTTGAAAAGTGCTAAAGACAATCCAACAGCATATCTGGCAAAAATCGATCAAAATCAACTCAAATAAAATAGAAAAATATCTATAAAATTCAATTATATCAATTATCTTTCCACTCAAAGGGTTATAGAGCCTATATGCTTTATATTGAGAGCAATAACCAACAAAGATTCATTTCACAAATTTTTCATTAAGTTTGCTGTGATTATGTGAATCTATCAAGGAATAGGCAATACAACCAAAGATTTTAAGTGGCTTACCTAAGGTCTCCTACCACTCAAAGCTTCATATGGTGTTTGGTTGAGAACAGCCCTTGTAGGAGATAAATTCAATAGATAGATAGCAACGACAACATTTTCAACCCCTTTTCTTTTCGCAAGCTTTTTTCCATTTCAACAACTGTTAAGTTTTTATGTTCATCCACTTTGTTTTGTTTTGGTGTATGTGGTGCTGTCAATTCTCTGTGCAAGTCTTGTTCTTCACAAAATTGGTTAAATTCATTAGATAGAAACTCCCCTCCTCTATCAGTACACAATGCCTTTATGCTTCTTCCACTTTGCTTCTCAACGAGTGCCTTGAACTTCTTAAAGATCTCAAACGTTTCAGAGTTGAATTGGAGGAAATAGACTTAACTCATACGGCTGTAATAGTCTGTAAACAACAAAAAATATTGACTTCCACCAAAAAATTGTGCTTTCATAGGGCCACACAAATCAGTATGTACAAGTTCAACACACTCATATGCCCTTCTAGACTTTCCTATAGCAAATGGTTTTTTACATTGTTTCCCATAAATGCACCATTTGCAAAAATTTAAGGACTCAATTTTAGGTAGCCCGAACAATGTTTCCTTTTAACTCAATAATTGTAGACCTTTTACATTTAAATGTCCATATCCTAAATGCCACAATTTGTACTATTTTCTTTAACAATAAGAGCATGGTTTTTAACACTAAAAACCTTAAGTTGGAAAAGCTTATTAAGTTCCATTTAAACACCAACAATAATTCGATCAAATGTTTTATCTCTAATCACACAAGACACATCATCAAACATTATAGAATACCCACTAGCCATAAGCTGCCCAATGCTCAATAGATTTGTGATAAAGTAGGAATATAATAGACATTGTGAAGGAGTTTTGTGTTACCATGACCATTGCTTAATGCCACCGTGCCTTTGCCATCATCACCAAGTCTTACTTTCACCTTACATGACTCATCCAGCTCCTTGAATAGAGATTTGATCCCAGTCATATGGTTGAAACAACCAGTATCCAAAAATCATATACCGCTTGATGCTTTGGTGCCATCTTGATAGGCCATAAATAGCTCAATCTCCTCCTCATCTTCAACATAATTTGCTAGTTTTTCTCTTTTTGGAAGTCTACCTTTACATCCCCGTATCACTTGCAATAATAACACTAAATATTACTTTTGTAATTTATTTGTTTTCCAATCATCTCCCTTTGTTCATCTTGTCTAGCAATTCTGCCTTTACCTCGTTTACCGCTGTCTATATAACCTCCTCTACCACATCCTCTACTTGTGCCTTCTTTGAATCATCTTGTTATTTGGGAGACTCCCCCATCACTTAAAAAGCCTTCTCTTCAGTCTTTTCATTCACCTGATTCAATCTTGGCCCATGGGATTAGAAAGAACCCATCAGCTCGTCAAATGAGTAAGTAGCTATGTCCTTAGACTTCTCAATAGCTGCAACAATGTGATCAAAACTTAGAGTCAAACACCTTAACACTTTTGCAATAGTGGTTTGATCAGAAATCTCTTCCCTGTAAGATCTCATTTAATTAACAACCGTTGCAACTCATAAAAGAAATTCTTGTACCGATTCTCTAATTTTCATTTACAACATCTCAAAGTCACGACGGAGAAATTGAAGTTTTACCATAATTATCTTGGATGAGCCTTTGTATGTTGTTTGCAAAGTCGTCCATGCTTCTTTGGTTGTATTTACAGTTGAAATTTTAAAAAAAATATATTCATGCACTGCTTGCTGGATGAAAAATAGTGCTTTGGAATCCCTTTTTTTATTTTCTCTTAACCTGCCTGCTTCATCCAGATTAGGATACCCATTCCCAACCAAGTCCCATAAATCTTGAGACTTGAATAATGTCTTCATTTTAATGCTCCAAAATTCGCAGCTTCCACCATGAAAAGATAAGAATTGATGGTTGAGAAATACTCACGACATTGCCATTTGTCGCCATGAGATGCACGCCCAATTACAACAAAACTTTGCTCTGATACCACTATTGTTGGAGAAGAGAGCTTTGTTAAACTCAAACTTGCGGCAAATTTACTGCGGCAGCAAGGAAAAATATAGTAGACAAGAAATGAATGCAGTAGAAAAATAAAAATATTAATCAAAACATTTTATGGGTATGAATTGCTGCTGGAATTTTAAATGCAGTGGGATGACATATTCAGCAACCAGAAATACCTTTTAAATAGGCTTTACAACTGAACAAAAAATAAAAAAAAAATGGTAGAGCAATCTGCCACTAACTCAAATTCTATCACTACTAACAAAACCTCAAAAATTTTAGGAGATAAATCCAAAACTAAGTCAAATATCCAACTGTCAATGTTGAATCAGTCTACAATAGGCAGTGCGACTTAAGATTTTAAAATGGACTTTTTATAGCTTACTGTTGCAGCCATAAAGATGAAAAGACAAAAAATCACTGCAAGAGCTGTTGAAGTTACGGAAAGACACATATCAAGAGACAAGTGGCCTGAATACTATGACATGAAAATAGAAAGGTTCATCGGGAAACATGTACGATTATTCCAAACATGATCAATTCTTGGATACATTGTGGCTAAGCTTCTACTTGCAGACCCAAGTGCAGAAAAAATTCTAATAACTAAAGAGGATTCTTAGCTTGTCAATGCCTTCTCTTGCATGATAAGTGCTAACCCCAAGAGAAAACATGGTCAAAAGAACTCCCAACAGACGTATATAATATAAGATTCTGAAGTTGCTTTCACACAAGGATAGGTAACTTCAATTTATGGCTCAACTTACCTATCTAAAAAACTTAAATGTATAATGGTGATGATAACAATGGTTTATTTTTCATTTTATTTGGAAGTTAAAGCTTTTGAGCAGTGATTCGGGTATCATAGGATTTTAATGTAAAAATGATATGTTGATTTAGGATTAGCATTAGCTCGAAACATCTTCTTGGATTGGAGATTAAATAAGTTATTTCCTATTTACAGACTTTATATCATATACATAGTATTATAGGAGTGAAAGACATTCTTTTAAAGAATTCACTATAAATCAAAAATACCTTTATATTATTTTAATTCTATTGTTTGATTATGATATTTTCTGCATCTTGTAAATCATTTTGTATTGGTTATGATATTTTTCTATCTCGTAAATCATACCTTGCCATCTAAATTAATGCTTGATAAAAAAACTTTTCAATATATTTCCTCGGTTGATTTCAGATTAGTTGAAAAAATTCAACTGGTATGTAAAGCATTGTCTGAGAGAGTGATTAGAAAGTGATGATAAGATATTTCTTGCAAACTCATTTTTTATTCATTACATATTTTTGCATTACTATACACTTGTAAGTTTTTAGTTCTTAGCATCAACTCATGAAGGAAACTAAATCTCTGTTACAAACTACCAAGTTTATGGGATCAATTCATAGAAGAAACTAAAGCTCAGCTCATAAAGGAAACTAAACATATAGCATTTAACAACTTTTGCTTCATCTAGGTCTAGCATTAGCCGCAATCCTTCTCTCAAATTGTACCACAAAAAATATCAAAAATAAAAAAATAAATATATTTCCAACAACGATAGAAATTAGTCTCATATATATGTATATATTTTCAATTTGTAAATGAAGAAATTACATAGAAATATTTAGGTTGTGGGTCAAATCACCTAGTAATTGAGAAATTGTGTTGTAAAAATAAATATACAATATAATAGCTTAAAAAGGTTATTAATGAAAATGTGAAATGATTACCCATTATAAAAAATACCAACAATAATTATTAATTACCTCATGAAGAATGCTTAATTTTTCTTGCAAGATTGAGAATTCATGTTTGAGTGCTTCCAATTGAAAGATACACGTATAGAGAAGACACAAGTGTCTCAAGATGAATTTTCGAACCAAAGTTAATTTGATCATCAATATTTGAGTAAATGAAATTCCAATTATATATATATATATATATATATACCCACATAATATATGAATGATTAAAAGGATATAAATGAATCAAACGACTGTTTATATTTTTATTCGTATTAGAATATTAAGTTCCACTTTTTGCATTACGCAAAATTAATATATATTGCATTTTACAAAAATACTAAAGACATATGCAATATTATATCTATATATATATATATATATATATATATAGACACACACATACAACTTTATCATCATATTCGTTAAAATAACTCGAGAATCCTTCATGAAAGTAGGAAGCAGATGGAAAAAATAGAAAGGTCCACATTCTTGAATCTCTTTCATTCCATAAGCCATTGCAAGCTGCTCGTCCACTATTCCCTGCACCTCACCATTACAAGTATTAACTAAACACGCATGCATCAAAATCATTATATATATACATATATGTATCATACAGTAGCATATTGGAGAAAAAGTGAGTGAAAGAGAGACAGTAACATTTAAGATCTGGGATTTGAGAGCAGCCGTATCAGCCATTAATGAGAAGAAGAGCTAATCAACTGGTAATTGAGAGTGATGAAAAAGACAGTGTCTATAGGTGTATGTATATACATATAGAGTGAAATGGCGGTTACATAGAGTGGAGTAATTGATAGTGAGTTGTTCACCGTTTTCCTTCACAAGGAAACAAAATTGCGGCCACCTATGCATATAACTCTCTGTTCTCTGATCTGTAAACCACTCATTATTCATAAACATTTTCTATGTCATGTGCTGAGCATTTTTTCTTTTTCAATTTTTTTTTGTTTCTAGTATTTTCTGTTTAGGTTAATTCATCCTTAGGAGCATTAATATATATAACATACATGCACAATTTTATGACAGAATGACTAAACCATATTAGTATAATATAGTTTAGTATTAGAAGTTAAAATATTTGTATATGTATCTAATTGTCCCATTTGCTTTAATTTCTGAACAAGTTTCATCCTTTTCTTAAGAAATTTAATTATTACATTTCTCAAATATTTTATAATTTAACAATATATCACAATTTTAATATTTAAACTCTCTTATTTATGTTTTTTGCGAACTAAATTCTAATTAATCTTTCTATATATGAAGGATTATGAAATAAAATTTCATTCAATAAATTCAAGCTGAAAACATAAGTTCAAAAATAAAATTAATGAATATATACCTCATTCAACATGTAAATGATTACTAGTAATTACACAAAAAGTAAAAATTGAATCAAATGAACAAGATAGATTTAATACCACTTAATGTAAGTACATGTATATATTTTTGGACGTATTTAATTTAGATTGTACTTTTATGTTTTTCTGTTATTTAGAGTAAAAAAGTAATTTAATAAAAATTCAAATATGTGATTTGAGTTAGTTCGCGGTCGTTAGCTAAAACTTAGGAACTGTTTGAAAAATATGAATCCTTATAACGAATCTACTTTATAATTACTACCTAATTGTGCGTTATGTGTTAGGAGAATAAAAGAGAACTTACCTTTATAATACTTCTAGTTTGACTCTTGTTTTCCTATCTCATTTCCTTATGTTTTTCCTCCTTCTCCCAATTATTTTCTAACTTTTCTTATATTTCTAAATCACCTAAAATTGATCACATCGTAACACAATAATAAATGTGAGGATCAGAATATGAAGAAATTATATTGTGGTGAAGAAATGAATAGAGCTAATTTTGTAAAGAAACTATTTTATCATTTCCTATATGAACATTGCATCATAGATATAAATTATATCATTAAAGAAAAATTGAAAGAAAAACTGAAAGAATCAAGAAAGAAAAAAAAACTAGAAGTGTCGTAATTTATCTTTGAACTTATGTAATCAAATATTTTAGAGTTTTAACATTATTTTCATTATGTTATCTATAAAAAAACTATTATAAGATTACACTTAAAGAATATCTAAATTTAGAGAATTGAATGCTTGTTAGAAGTCAAAGTCTAGAGATTTATTTTCTTCATTAGTCTTTAAAATTTAAAATTTTGATTACTACTTAAGCAGTTAAAGAGATAAAAATCTTCTTTTTAAAAAGTAAATATATAATTATATAATTATATTTAGGAAGATGTTATTTGTTTGTATCTTAACTATTAAAAGTAAAAATATTGATTATACCTCAATTATCAAAAAATATTTTGTAATTTTATTTAATTTAGGGATTTCTTTGCCATCCTAAATGGTTCTGATGGTTCCTCCTTCACTTTCAAAGAGGACATCGAGCTGCAGGGGAAGAGGGAGAGGAAGAAAATTCATAACTAGGGTACACTAAGAGGAAGTTTATGTGAGATTTCTTCAATCGGATTAATTAGCTAGCGGTGGAGTTGGGAGTAGAACAAGGGAGGAATCCGTCAATCAGATTAACGTCGACATTGAGAACAAAGTTAAATTTGACTCTCACTACTTGAGTAGAATTTATGTTTTAAATTCTTTGAGATATTTTTGGGAAGAAATTAGTTGATCTTAGAATAGGGACATTTTCTTGAAATCAGAATAGAACCAAGAGTAAAAACAAAAAAAAATGGAGAGTGAGATCTGAGGATAAATAGAAGATTGGACGAAATGATGGAATTATCATGTGGATAGCTATGAGGAGAGAACAGAGGAAATATGTTAGAAACCTGGGAGGAAAATTAAAAGGATGAGAACGAAAGAGGGATAGGAAATTAAAAAAAGAGGGAAATAGTGGTCTGAATCTGAAGTCTATTTGGGAATTATTATTCAGTTATCTTTTGGATTTAATTCTCTTGATGTCTGTTTGGGAAATGGTGGTATTGGTGCAGAGACAGGGAAATGAATTGGAAAGGGATTAAAAACAAAATAAATATAAAATTATGAGAGGCAAATTGTAACACCCCAAAAAATTTATTATTATTTTCATGAATATTAATTTGTTTTGTTTTAATTTTTTTTTGTAAATTTATATGAATTAAATGATTATTTATTTAATAATATATAGTTTTAATTTAGTTTAATTTAATTAAATAGAAATAAAAATAATAATAATGATAAAAAGGGGTAAAAGTTTTTTTGAAATTTAATTGAAAACAATTTTGGGAAAGAGGGGTGAAAATTCGGATTTTGGGGGTATTTTTTGAAAAAAAAATCGATAACCGGGGGTCAAAATACAATTTAGAAAAATTATCCCACATTAGCAGCTCGGTCAGCATCCCTGGCCAACCAAGATACGCCGTGTGGTAGAAACACTGACGCGGGAGGCCACGCGGAACGGGGCCACGTGGGCGATCCGTTGCGCGCTATCGGACGGCTTAAATCCGTTCCCCCACGCACGAACGACCCATATCAAAAACGCGTGCGGACGGTCCAGATTGCACGTGTGCGGACAGCCCAGATTGAATCACGTAGGATGGCCCAGATCGCATCGCGATGGATGGCCCAAATTCATTTCTAATTTAATCGTGATCGGACGGTCCAGATTAAATTGTGATAGACGGCTCAGATTAAAAGTGGAAGGTTATAAATAACCTCATCCACACCCAAACCCAAACCCTAGCCGCCAGAGCTCTCGTCGGAGAAGAAAACCCAGCCACTGAAGGAATCAACCGCCGCCACCCGCTGCCGCACCGGAGCACTTTCCGACAGCCAAACGAGGTAAACATTTTCCCTTTAGCTCGGATTTTGATTCTAAACCCACCTGTGGCCAAATCGGAGCCAAACCACCAGCCAATTGGCTGGAAAATGCCACCGAAGCCTAGCAGCGCCGCCACAGGTTTCCTCAGTTTTTGCCTCTGATGAGGCCCTTCCCGATTCTCGTTCGATGTAATTTTTCCACCACTATGACAACTGTCATTTCCTCTATAGGTTGACGGGAGAAAAACACCAACCTGCGACTCGAGCCGGATGAGCCCGAGAGCTCCACCGCCGGTAAGTCTCAATTTTTTGTATTTTTTGGCCCACCGAGGGCCCTACGTGTGTTTTATCACAGGAACCAATGCAAGTTTTACCAAATTTGGTCAAAAATGGCCAGCAAACAACCAACCCGAGGCGGATCACCGTCGGCGGAGCACGGTGGAGCCGCCGTGCCGGAATTCTGAAATTGGCCGAATAGGCCCTGGGTTTAATTTTGAGTTATTTGGGGACACGTGTAGGTACTGGAAGTGTGTTTCAGTTTCCAAAAAAAAATTCAGGGAATCTAGGGACAGCCCGTAGGTGCAGTGAAAAAAGAAACCGGTCTTAGACTCCGAATCAAATAAGGATCTCTCACCCTATTTTCTATCACGACATTAAAGCTTAATAAATGATAGAATGATATTTTATGAATTAATAAATATGTATAATTAATTAAGGTTGCTAATGGAGCCCGAATCTGATATATTTTTAGTCAGTTGCTGTTTTAGTTATTTTATAGTTTTAAATGCATTATGGTATATGATCTATTTATTTTATGGTTTTGAATGCATAAATCATTGTTTACTTCATTATGACTTGATTTTGTGAATCCGATGATATGCTTGCCTTGTTGGATACTCGTTACTGGTTTAAATATTCATGATTATGTGAGAAATAGAAAATTAGGGAAAAATAAAAAATGTATGTGAGTTGACAAATGGATAAGTCGACAGCCTCAATAGATATCTTGGGAGATGGTGGATGGACTGGGTCCATAGGGAACCCTATCCGGAACGTTGTCTCTCATATCGGACGGGGTATGGAGACTTTAAATGTTTTGGCGCTCATACCGGACAGGGTATGAGGACGGCCCGCTTCACCCTTATATCGGACGGGGTATTGAGATTCATGGTTTTGGTGCCTATACCGGACGGGGTATGGGGACGGCCCTGGAATTAAGTTATTAAGGTGAATGGAACACATGTAGCAAGGACCCCTATGGATCCCCATGGATACTGGTAGGCTGGTAAAAGAGGAAATTTGTTGCTTGATGATTGAAATATTAAAAGTATGACATGTGTTATATTACAGAGTCCGTATGATTTCCTGATATTATAATGTTATTTTTTTCATAAGTTGTTTTCATAAATCTCACCGAGGTAAGTGGACAATAAAGGGTTTTATTATTGATAAATAATTTTTTTATAAATTATGCTCCATTGGTCGTTTTTGTTTTCCACTAACCTTTAATTTTGTGACAGTGAGATAGTGTGAAATCTTTACTGGGCTAGTGTAGCTCATTCCTTACTTAACCATTTCAGATTAGGAGGACTTGGTTCCCGAGCCCGTTCCGCAGGAAGACGGCGAGTAGATGCCTAAAGATTTTATAGCTTTTCTTATAGTATTCATTTCTAGTATTTACTTTAGTTAGCTTATTCTTTCATACGTTTAATACGTTTTGGTTATTGTGTAAGGGATGTTAACCATAATCTATTTTATTTCGCTTCCACACTTAGAAATTTTATATACATTTCCTTTAAATTTTTGGGGTCGTTTACACAAATCTAGGTGAGTAGAGACAGTGTTCTCTATAAGGTTGAAAGTGATGCTATTTAGAAGTCAGAATGGGATTGACAATGGAACAAACAAACTCTGGGAGCCGATCTAGGTGAGTAGAGACAGTGTTCTCAGTGATGCACGTGTAGGAAAATATGAGTTACACAAACTTTAATTTGATGTTTTCTTGATTTTTGATAGATGTAATGGTTAACCCTCACTGGCGAGAGATGTGAACACTACGCTTGGATGTACTTAATTTTATTTAGAAATAGAAGTTTATTTTATTTTTCACTGACAATATGAGTTCTTACGGTACCCTGACTCACTATGGAGGTATGGGTTGTTACAGCTCTTATCCAATCATTTCAAATAGGAGGATTGAAGCACATAGCTCCTCCACATGATCCACTCGATGGAATAAGAGGTTTAGTGCTTAACATCTGATCTATTTTTCTCTTATTTGTTTATCAATCATATATATATTGAAGTTGTTGATTGATTTGCATTCGATTTTTGTTTAAGGATGCGGTAGAGCACTCTCTTGTAGCAGCATACGAAATGAAAGGAGATACAGGTTGCAATCCTAATTATTTATATGATCTGCTTTCCACGTTCAGGGATTAATTTGAAAACATCTTATCGGGCATGGCTAAAGCTTCGTATGTGTACGTAATATATATCTCGATGTAGATTTGAGTAGTTATTAACAATATTTGATTAATTAATGGGTTTTAGTTATTTGATCTTCTTTTCCTAATTTACAGGGACAAAATATCTGATGCGGATTTTCATAAGATTTATGCATTTTGCATCAAGATTAAATGAGCCTCCTCAGGTTGTATTTTTATGTGAGTCATCATTTGAAAGCTATTTGTATTGTATTGTAATTAGTGTATGTCACTTGACTAATCTCGAGTCAAATTGTTATTTTGTGTGTATTCTTACTTGGAGTCAGATTTGTAACCTTCTCATTTTTGCACTGGTTTTATGCATCTGAAGTCACAGTGGCCTTAGAATACCTACATGTGATGGAGATAGTTTACCGTGATTTGAAACCCAAAAATGTGTTATTAAGATTCGACGACTACATTTCGTTGACCGATTTCGATCTCTCACTAAAAGATGATAATCCCACATCAATAATCCACATAATTTCTGCTCAAAATGCATCATTAATCACAAAACAAGTTGTTGTCCTGTGTAATGGCCCCGAAAATTTAAATGAAGACGTATGTATTAAAAATCTTAAATGCGGAAGCGTAATAAAAATTTTGATTAACATCCCTTACACAATAACTAAAAACGTACTCAAAACATGAAAGAATAAGCTAATTAAAAGAGATACTCGAAATAAAAACTATAAATAGAACTATGAAGTCTTTAGGCGTCTAACTCGCCGTCTTCCTGATCTTGAAATGGTTAAGTAAGGAATGAGCTACACTAGCCCTGTAAAGACATCACACTATCTCACTGCCACAGGAATAAATCTCGGTAGGAAACAAAAACAACCAATGGAGCATAATTTATAACAAACTCATTTATTAACATAAAAACCTTAACTGTTCACTTACCTCGGTGAGATTCATAAAAATAACTTATTAAAATAATTACATCATAAACATCATAAAATCATGTACACTTTGTAACCGAACACATGTCATACTTTTGCACTTCAATAATCAGACAACAAATTTCCTCTTTTACTAGCCTACTAGTATCCATGGGGATCCATAGGGGGTCCCTGCTACACATGAACTATTGACATTAATAACCTGATTCCAGGGTCGTCCCCATACCCCGTCCGGTATGGGAGCCAAAACCATAAACCTCAATACCTCGTCCGGTATGAGGGTGAAACGGGTCGTCCCCATACCCCGTCCGATATAGGCATCAAAACACATAAGGTCTCCATACCCCGTCCGGTATGAGAGACCACGTTCCCGGTAGGGTTTCCTACGGACCCGGTCCGTCCACCATCTCTCAGGATATCTAGTCAGGCTGTCCACATTATCCATTTATCAATTCACATAATATTTTTTCCCTTTTCCTTGGTCTCAATCATCCAATCATACACAAACATGTAAACCAGTAATTGACACCAAACAAGACAACACAGTATCGAGTTCACCATAATACAAATCATAATAAAAGAAACCATGATTCATGCATACGAGACCATAAAATAAATACATCAAATATCATACTGCATTTAATACTGAAAAATAGATCAAACAACAACTGACCAACAATGTATCATATTCGGGCTCCATTGGTAACCTCAATCAATTATACATATCTATATAGTCACAAAATACTGTTTAATTATTTATTGAGCTTTAATGCTCTGATAGGAGGTAGGGTGAGAGATCCTTACTTGTCTCAGGGTCTGAAATCGGCTCTACAGTACGCCTACGTGCTGTCCCTAAATTTCTTGAATTTTCTCTGGAAAACTGAAACGCACTACTAGTACCTGCACGTGTCCCAAAAAATCCCAAATCGGACCTAGGGCCCCTTTCGGCCAATATCAAAATTCTGGCACGGCGGCTCTGCCGTGCTCTGGCGACAGCGCAGCCGCCTGCGTCGGTGATCCGCCTCGGGTTGGCCATTTTCGACCGAATTCGGCCAAACTTGCATTGGTCCCTGCGATAAAAAAATCCTAGGGCCCTCGGTGGGCCAAAAAATCACAAAAAACCCAGACTTACCAGCGACGGTGATCTCGGGTGCGACAGCTTCTCTAGCGTGAGTAGCGTTTTGATGTTTTGCTTTGGTCAATCTATAGAGAAAAGAACGGTGATCACAGTGGTATAAAAGTTGCATCGAACGGAGACCGGGAAGGGCCTCATCGGAGGCAAAAATAGAGGGAAACCGCGACGGTGCCGTTGGACTTCGGCGGGATTTTTTGGCCGATTGGTCGGTGGTTTAACTCTGATTTGGCCATAGGCAGATTCAGCATAAAAAAATGAGCTAGAGGGAGAACATTTACCTCGATTGGCGGTCGGAAAATTCTCCAATGCGGTGGCGAGTGGCGGTGACCGGCTCCTCCGGTGTCTTCTCCGGCGAGGCACTCGCGACTAGTGTTTTGTGGTCGGGTGTGGGTGAAGTTATTTATAGCCTTCCCCTTTTAATCTCATCCGTCCATCAAGATTTAATATAGAACGTCCGATCACGATTTATTTGGAATTAAATCTGGGCCGTCCATCGCGATGCGATCTGGGCCATCCGTGCCTGATTGAATTTGGGCCGTCCGTATGCGTTAGATCTAGGCCGTCCGTGTGCACATTTTATCTGGGCCGTCCGTGCGCACGGGAACGGATCTGGGCAGTCCGATCGCGCACACACGGATCGCCCACATGGCTCGTCCCGTGTCAGCGTTCCTTGCCACGCGGCGTGTCCTAGTTGGCCGGGGCTGTTGACTGGGCTGCTGACGTGGCTGCTGACATGGCACAACTTTTCCAAATTGTGTTTTGACCTCCAGTTTCCGATTTTCTTTTCAAAAATACCCCCAGAATCTAAATTTTCACACTTTTTTTCCAAAATCAATTTCAATTAAATCAAAAAAATAATTTTACCCTATTTTATCATTGTTATTATTTTTATTTTTATTAAATTAAATTAAATTGAATTAAAATCTTATAAATTAAATATATAAAAAAATTAAACTAAAATTCAAATACGAAAATAAAAATAATAATTTGTGTGTTACATCCAGATCATAAATCCAACTTTTCTAATTCATCATACATTCCAGCCAATTGCATCACACCTGTTGTAGCCTCCTGTTTGCGCCCTAGTCAACACAAATAGAAAAAAGTCAACACATCGCGCAGCTGTGGAAATCGTCACAGAGCCAATCAATGTTCAATTAATGTATTATTTCTGGACCCACTAGTACTTAGCACCAGAAATTGGGTATGGTGAAGGGCATGGAAATGCAGTTGATCGGTGGGCACTAGGGATATTCATATTCAAAATGTTATATGGGATGACGCTATGTAAGGAAGTTGACCAAGAGTTGCCCCTAGCGAATATCGTGGCTCGAGCACCTAAATTCCCAAAGAAACCATGGTCTCGGAGCCAGCAAAGGATTTGATCACGTGATTATTAATCAATGACCCCACCAAGCGAATGGGGTCCATAATGGGTGCAATGGCAATCAAATGACACCAATTTTTTGATGGGCTTAATTGGGCATTTTTAAGATGTAATAAAATCACCATTTGTTCCTCCTCCTGTATCTTGTTAGGAGTTTGTTGCATTTGCTAGTACTATAGAGAGTTCAATAGAGTATTACTAGGAAGTAAGAAATTTATTCTTTAATTTACATGATATATGTTTTGTTATATATATCAAATTTTAATAACTAAATAGAAGTGAGATTTAAGTAATTTATATATTGGGGCAAGAAATTTTAATGAAATTCATGTTGAAAGGTTCAATATTTATAAAAATATATAATTAAGGATATACTAGATCATTTTGTCTAGCAAACGATATAACATTTTCAATTGTTCTCAATTAATGTCTTTACTTAACTATCTAAAAGTAATATTAATTTCTCTAACATGTGGTATAAGAGGTAGTAACACTCTTTATAAGGTATTACTTGGATAAAACCGAAATGTATTGCATCAACATCCTAAAAATACCAAGCTGGAAAACTCATGAGTCCTTGTGTAGTTCTTTAGGACTGCTTACCTAATTTGGGATAAACAATGCTAAGGTTTAATAGTAGTTGAGGATAAGGAAGCTTTTGGCTTCTAGAGCTATTTTGAGATACCTATGAGCTTACAAGATAGCTTTGCCAAAAGGTTGTGTAGAGTCTTAAAATTGCTCTCACATTCTAGACCTATCTTAAGACAACTATGAGATTTCAAGCATGTATTAGGTTTTAATAAAGCTCTAAAACTGCGGTATTAGTCTTTTCTTTTTCTTCTTAATGTTATGTTGCACTAAGATACAAATTTGTTGTCCTAAAATTTAATTTAGTATCGATTTTGTTTTATTTAATTATATGATAAATTTTGTAACAAGTATAAATTTTTTACTTGATGAATATTTCTTTGAGTTTAGGTTATTACTTGAGGATGTATAAGCTTTCATTTTGCATTTTGTTTCCTTTCTTAGTTGGATTCAAAAGTAGAATAAGAATAATACATAACTTTGTTAAAGATGAGTAAGGACTTCTGAAAGATAGATAATTGTTCATGAACCTCCTCAGTTTTTGTTTCACTTACTTGAGCATGATGGTTTTTATTGTTAATGAATAATGATTTTATCTTAAAAAAATAATGTTATATTGGATGCTATTGTATTGACTTCCATTGTATAAGTTTAATTAGTATTAAAAGTAACTACTACTAAATTTATAGTTCAATCAAATAATAAAATAAAAATTAATTTGAATGAATTATTTAATATTATAATAAATAAGCAAATCAAAGGATGTATATTTATTGTTTAAAATATAGTATTTGACAATCAATTATGAGAATTGACACTTCAGTGAATAACGAGAGGAGATTGATGGTGACTATAATGAAATGCAACCAACACAGATAAAAGCTTTGGTATCTTGCAACAAAGTAGGTCACATTTTCCTTATGTTTTAAGACAAAGATGAACTATTTTTTTTTAATTTTTTTTTACTCCTTTTTGTTGATACAAAAGTTAAACAACTCTTTTTTTCAAGTAAAGAAATAGATAGGGTGGGCATGAAATGGACACATGAGTTCCTCTATTTGTCGCATATTACCTAGCAACATTTTAACTTTTGTAATAGTCTAAATCAACTGTTAAATTATATCATCTATTGTATAATTTCTAATTGTAATAGGACCTTTTTTAAAGGTATGAGGTACAAATTTTACACTTGATGAATATTTTTCTAAAGTTTAGGTTTTTACTTAAGGATGTTTAAGCTTTCATTTCGTATTTTGTTTCTTTTCTTCTTAGTTAGATTTAAAACTTTAATCGAATAGTACATAACTTAGCTAGAAATGTAGTAAAGACTATTGAAATATATATATTTATTCATGAGCCTAAGTTTTTTGTTGACTTACTTGAGAAAAATGGTCTTTATTATTCATGGATGATGAATGTTTCTTTTAAAAAAAGTAAATGTTGTAGTGGATGTTATTATATTGACTTACATTGCATAAACTAATACCATACTAGAAAGAAATATGTCTAATATTGTAGGTTAATCAAATAACAAAGTAGAACTTAACTTCAATGAATTATTTAACTCATACAAATGAATAAATAAAATGACGTACATTTAGTGTTTAAAATATAGTATTTGATGATTGATTAGGAGAACTGATGTTTTAATAAATAATGAGAGGTGATTGATGATGACTGCAATAAGAAGCAACTAATACAAAGATAGAAGCTTTGATGTCTTATAGTAGAGGGGATCAAATTTTCTTTAGGTTTGAGTACATTAAGATGAACTATTTTATTTCCTAATTCTTATGTATTTTTTTGCTGATATAAAAGTTAAATAAATTTTTTTTCTAAGTAAAGAAATGGATAGGTTGTGCATGAAATGGAGAAGTTGCTTCCTTTATTTGTTGTATATTTAGTTAGCGATATTTTGACTTTTAGTGACAATGTCTATCACCCACTAAAATTGTGTCGTTTATTTTCTAATTTTTAGTTGGATTTAAAAGTAACTTTCATTCCACATTTTGTTTTTCTTTTTCATAATTAGATGTAAAAGTGTAATTAGATAGTATACAACATAGCTAAAGATGTAGTAAGGACTTCTAAAAGATATAGTTCATGAGTTTTAGTTTTTTGTTCACTTGCTTAAGTAGAATGGTTTTTATCCATGATTTTTTTTAAAATGAAAAAGTAAATGTTTTATTGGATGTCATTATACTGACTTACATTGTTTACAGACTTACATAGTTTTAGAAAGAAGTACGATTAAATTTGTAATCTGTCAAATAATAATGATGATTTAACTTAAATTAATAATTTAATCTCATACAAATGAGTGAGTTAAGTAACATAAATTTACTATTTAAAATACAAAATTTAATGACCGATAAGGAAAACTGATATTTCAATGAATAATGAGAGGTGATGGGTGATGATTGTAATGAGATGCAACTAACAGAGAGAGAGAAGTTTTGGTGTCTTGCAACAAAGGAGATTGAATATTTTTAAGGTTTTAACATAAAGATAAACTATTTTATTTTCGGTTTCTTTTGTATTTCTCTTTGTTAATATAAAAGCTAAATAATTTTTTTTTCAAATGGATAAGTGGCTTCCTCTATTTGTCGTAAATTTACTTTGTTGCATTTTTACGTTTAATGACAATATAAATCTGCTTGTAAAATTTTATCGTCTATTGTCTAATTTTTAGCAGTAATTAATTGTTCTCAAAGGTGCCAATATAATTCTTTTTATCAGTTGAAGTGATTTATTTAGAGAAAAACCATATTTTTTTTTTACACAATATTATAATGGATTAAACAAAACAAAACTCTTTTTTTAAAAAAAAATTTCTCATAAAATGTTTAGCAAGATTAATCCAAACTTGGAACACAAAATTCAAAAAAATGCAAATTCATTAATGCAAACAATATTGATAACCTAAATATCAATCACTAGAAATGACCTAAACTATTAGCAATATGTTATAAATACTAAACTCATTATAACTCTCTGCTGCTTTGGTGAGCACTGTAGATTCGAAGAAAAAAACAATCTCCCTTCTCTTGGCAAAACCATTTTTCTCTTCTCTAATCGTCTCGAAAAGGATGGATCAAAGCATACGACTCCTCAGCATGATCCACTCGATGGAACAAGAGGTTTAATGCTTAACATCTTATCAATTTTTCTCTTATCTATTTATTGATCATGTATATATATCGATATCATTGATTAATTTGGATTCAATATTTGTTAAAGGATATGGTAGATCACTTTTTTGAAATAGCATATGAAATTAAAGGTGTACCTGGTTGCAGTCCTAACTATTTCTCGGATATGCTCTCTATCTTCGTAGCCGAATCTAAAATGACCTTATCAGACATGGCTAAAGCTTTATATGTGTACATAATATATATCTTGATATAGATCTTAGTTGTTATTAACCACGTTGATTAGTTAATGAGTTTTAAATATTTGGTCTTCTTCTCTTAATTTGCAGGGACAAAGTATTTAGTGCATATTTTCCTAAGATTTGCAAACTCTACTTCAAGATAAAAGAAGCCGCCTCAAGGTATATAATTATTGCTAATCATCACAGCTCAAAACTCTTTAATTTAAAGTATTTATGTGTGTTATTATTGATCTAATAATATGTATTTAATACTAAAAATTCTTAAGTATAATTTTTGTTGGTAAAAATTCATACATTTTAATAACTAAATGATATGTCATGAGATGTATAGTGTGATTTGAACTCATACTCTTATAGATAAGGATAAAAGTACATAGATATTAACCCAATAGATAAATAATTAATAATTTAATTAACCAAATATCTATTAGTAGGATATATATTTGATTGGTATATGTGTATACTTAATTAATTAATTAATTAGTTTAATAGTTGATGCATTTATTCTTTTACAAGAGATCATAAGTTCAACTGAGATTATACTTTTATGTGTGTTATCATTTGAAAGTTGCGTTGAACTGTAATTATTTTAAAAAATAATTAGCTAATTTTAATTGTACCCTTGGTGCTTGTCGATTGGCACTGAAATATGAGGAATTCATCAAAGCATCTGATGAAAAGAGTAAGGAAGGGTAAGCTTTCATACATAATTGACGTCATAAATCGATTAACATATCTATTTATTGTGCCCTTTTAATTTTTTTAATTTCTTTTTTTTAAAAAAAAGTGTGTAGCGGCATTAGATGCAAAAAAAAATGAATTCACATTGATGAAGGAAAAAATATAAGTCCTTCTTGAGGTAATATTTTATTTTATATATTTTGCAGAATTTTATTTTCATATATATCTTTTTCTCTTATGAATTTTGTGAAATTTTTAACTGAATTTAAATTTGTAGAATTATACAGTATGAGTTTTACTTAATTAAAAATATGTTTTGCTGGTTGCATAATTATAGCTATTAACAATTATAATAAATTCTAACAACACAATAGTAGTTTAAACTTGTTTTTTATTTAAGATTAACGAGTTTAAGTTTCACTGAAGATATAAAGTTTATATTTTAATAAAAAGTAAAACTATTTTTTTAATATTAAACATTATAGATTTTGATTTTAAAATCTTTATTATTATTATTATTATTAATTAATAAATGGGGTATGCTGATATATTTGGAAAAAAGCACCACGCCTCGCAAGCACAAGCGCACTCCTTTAAATTAACAGAAAGTTGGGAAACTCATGGGTCCTTGTGTAGTGCTTCAGGACTGCTTACCTAATTTGGGATAAACAATGCTAAGGTTCAAGGGTAGTTGAAGATAATGAAACTTTTGGCTGCTAGAGTTATTTTGAGATACCTATGAGGTTATAAGATAGTATTACCAAAAGGTTGTGCAGGGTTTTAAAATTATTCTCGTGTTCTAGACCTATCTTAAGACAACTATGAGGTTTCGATCATGTATTAGGTCTTAAAAAAGCTCTAAAACTACGGTGTTACATTTAAATCTTAAGGTTTTAGTCTTTTCTTTTTTTAATCTTATGTTGCATTAAGATCCAAAGTTTTTGTCCTAAAATTTAATTTAGTATAGATTTTGTGTTACTTAGTTATCTGGCAAATTTTGTACCAAGTACAAATTTTGTACTTGATCAATATTTCTCTGAGTTTAGGTTATTACTTGAGCATGTTTAGGCTTTCATTCTATATTTTGTTTCCTTTCTTCTCAGTTGGATTCAAAAGTATTATAACAATAATACATAACTTAGCTAGAAATTGTCCATGAACCTCAATTTTTGCTTCACTTACTTGAGCATGATCAAGTATAACCTAATTTCTACGAATTATTTAATTTTATAGTAAATAAGTGAATTGAATGATGAATATTTATTGTTTAAAATATTGTATTTGACGACCAATTATGAGAACTGATGCTTCAGTGAATAATTAGAGGCGATTAATAGTTACTACAATGAAATGCAACCAACACAAAGATAAAAGCTTTGGTATTTTGCAATGAAGTAGATCACATTTTCTTTAGGTTTTAAGATAAAGATGAAATATTTTATTTATTTTTTTTTTTGGTACCCCTTTTTGTTGATACAAAAGTTAAGCAACTTTTTTTTTCCAGTAGAGAAATAAATAGGGTGGGCACAAAATGGACACATGAGTTCCTCTATTTGTTGCATATTACCTGGCAACATTTCAACTTTTGTAATAGTCTAAATCAACCACTAAAATTATGTCATCTATTATTTAATTTCTACCTGTAATAGGATCCTTATTAAAGGTATCAGATACAAATTTTATACTTGATGAATATTTTTCTAAAGTTTGGGTTGTTTACTGACTTATGTAGTACTAGAAAGAAATACAACTAAATTTATAGTTCGGCAAATAATAAGGTATGGATTAACTTGAATAAATAATTTAATCTCATACAAATGAGTAAACTAAGTAACGTAAATTTACCGTTTGAAATACGGTGTTTAATGACTGATAAGGAAAACTGATACTTCAATGAATAAAGAGAGGAGATGGGTGATGACTGCAATGAGATGCAACTAACATAGAGAGAGAAGTTTTAGTGTCTTGCAACAGAGGAGATTGAATTTTCTTTAGGTTTTAGAACATAAGGATAAATTATTTTATTTTTAATTTCTTTTGTACTTCTTTTTGTCATTATAAAAGTGAAATATTTTTTTGAAAAATAAAGAAATGGGCAGGTTGTGCATGAAATGGATATGTGGCTTCCTTTATTTGCTCCAAATTTACTTTATCGCATTTTGACTTTTAGTGATAATATAAATCTACTGGTAAAATTTTATCATCTATTGTCTAATTTTTAGCAGTAATTAACCATTCTTAAAGGTGCCAATATAATGCCTTTCATCAGTTGAAGTAATTTATTTGAAGAAAAACCATCTTTGTTGTTTATACAATATTATAAATGGATTAAATTAAACTCTATTTTTTTTTCAAAAGAAAATATTTTTTCTCATAAAATTGTTGGCTAGAATAATCCAAACTAGAAAACAAAATTCAAAAATATGCAAGTTCACTAATGCATAGAATATTGATAACCTAAATATCAATCACTAGAAATGACCTAGATTATTAGCAATTTGTTATAAATTTTAAACTCATTATAACTCTCCGCTGCTTCGGTGAGCATTGCAAATTCAAAAAAAAAAAATCTCCCTTCTCTCGGTAAAACCATTTTTCTCTTCTCGAATTGTGTCTAATATGATGGATTGAAGCATGTAGCTCCTTGACATGATCCACTCGATGGAACAAGAGGTACAGTGCTTTAACATTTTATCTATTTTTTTCTTATCTATTTAGTGATCATGTATATAAATCGATATTGTTGATTGATTTGCATTCGATTTTTTTAAAAGGGTATGGTCGATCACTTTCTTGGAATAGCATATGAAATGAAAGGAGTGCCTGGTTGAGGTCCTAATTATTTCTCTAATATGCTCTCCATGTAACACCCAACCTCTTTTTTTTTTCTTTTTATTAATTATTATTATATGAATATAATTATTATTTATGTAATTTTAAATTAAATTTAATTTAAATTAATTTATTTTAATGGAAATAATAATAATAATAATAAAAAGGGTAAAAATTATTTAGGGGTTTAACTGAAAATAATTCTAGGGAAAAGGGGTGAAAATTTGGGTTATAGGGATATTTTTAAAAGACAAATCAGAAACTGGGGGTCAAAACGTAATTTAAAAAAGTTGTCACGTTAGCTGCCCAGTCCGTAGCCCCGACCAAGCAGGACGCGCCAGGTGGTAGAGACACTGACGTGGGAGGCCACGCGGGAGGGAGCCACGTGAGCGGTCCACATGCGCGTGATCGAACGGCTGAGATCCATTCCTGCGCGCACGGATGATCCAGATCAAAAGCGCGCACAGACGGTCCAGATTGTATCGCGCACGGACGGTCCATATTGAATCGCGCATGGACGTCCAAGATTGAATCGCGATGAATGGCCCAGATTCACTCCCTATTTAATCGCGATCGGACAGTTCAGATTAAAAGCGATGGACGGCTCAGATCATAAGCGGATGGGTATAAATAACCCCATCCGCACCCAAACCCTAACCCTAACCGCCAGAGCCCCTCGTCGGAGAAGACAGCCCAGCCACTAGGGAGTCGACCGTAGCCACCCACCGCCGTACCGAAGCAATTTTCGACCGTCAAAGAAGGTAAAAATTCTATGATTTGCTCAGAATTTGATTTTAAACCCACCTATGGCCAAATCAGAGCAAAAGCACCAGCCAATTGGTAGGCGGGGTGTTTCAATTTTTACCTCTGATGAGACCCTTCCCGATTCCCATTCGATATGATTTTTTCACTGTTGTGATCACCATTTCCTCCTCTACAGGTTGACCGGAGCAAAACACCCAACCGCAATGTGAGCCGGAGGAGCCACCGCACCGGAGAGCCCCACCGCCGGTGAGTTTCGACTTTCTACATTTTTCTGGCCCACTGAGGGCTCTAAGTGTGTTTTCTCACAGGAACCGATGCAAGTTTGGCCGAATTCGACCGAAAACAGCCAACCCGAGGCGGATCACCGATGTGAGCGGCGGTGCCATCGCCGGAACATGGCGGAGCCGCCGTGCCAGAATTCCAAAATTGGCCGAACAGGCCTTGGGTCTGATTTTTGGGTTATTTGGGATATGTGTAGGTACTATAAGCGCGTTTTAGTTCCCAAAAAAAAATTTAGGGAACCTAGGGATCGCCCGTAGGTGTAGTGACAATCTAGTTTTCAGCATCGAATCAAGTAAAGACCCCTCACCCTATTTTCTATAATGGAATTGGAGTTTAAATAAATGATAATACTTTATTTTGTATATATTAAATAGATATGTATAATTAATTACGGTTGCTAATGGAGTTCGAACCGGACATTATTCTCTGTCGATTCCTGTTTGATTTATTTTACAGTCTAAATGCATTATGGTATTTAGTTTATCTATTCTATGGTTTTAAATGCATGTATCACTGCTTACTTCAGTAATGTTTGATTTTGGGAATCTAAGATATGCTTGCTTTGTTGGATGGACGTTTCTTGTTTATATATTTATGTTTGAGTTGGTAACGGAGATCAAGGACAAATAGAAATGGGATGTGATTTGATAAATGGATAAGATGATAGCCTCACTAGATATCCTGCGAGATGGTGGACGAATCGGGTTCATAGGGAACCCTACCGTGAACGTCGTCTCATACCGGACGGGGTATGGAGACTTGGTCATTTGGTGCTCATACTAGACGGGGTATGGGGACGACCCGCTTCACCCTCATACCGAACAGGGTATTGAGGTTTATTGTTTTGGCGCTCATACTGGACGGGGTATGGGGATGACCCTTGAATTAAGATTGTTAAGAAAAATGGTTCACGTGTAGTGGGGACCCCTATGGATCCCCATGGATACTAGTATGCTGGTGAAAATGAGAAACGGTGATAATCAGTTATTGTTAATAAATACAGATTTATGATGTGTTTTATGTTACTGATTATGCATGAAATTGTGATATGTATGATGTTATTGTCTTTATAGGTTGTTTTCACAGGTGTTTCAAGGGTAAAAAAAAGGGTAAGTGGTTTTATTTTAAATAATTGAATTGGTTTAAAATTTGTGCTCCATTGGTTGTTTTCGGTTTTCTACCAATTTTTGCTTCTTTGACGATGATATAGTGTGATGTCCTTACTGAGCTAGTGTAGCTCATTCCTTATTTAACCATTTTAGATCAGGAGGACCTAGTTCCTGAGCCTAATCCACAAGAAGACGGCGAGTAGATGCTAAATGCTTTATAGTTTCCTTTATTTTTCTCATTTCTCGTATTTCTTTTAGAGAACTTATTCTGTGGTATTGTTTAGTACTTTTAAGTTGTTGTGTAAGGGATGTTAACCTTAATCTTTGATTTCACTTCCGCACTCAGATTATTATATGTATTTTCTTTTGAATTTTCGGGGCCGTTACACTCCACCTTCGTAGTTGAATCTGAAATCATCTTATCAGACATGACTAAATCTTTGTATGTGGACATAATATATATCTCGATATAGATCTAAGTAGTCATTAACCACGTTTGACTAGTTAATGGGTTTTAATTATTTGGTCCTCTTCTCTTAATTTGCAGTGACAAAGGATCTAATGCTGATTTTCCTGAAATTTATGAACTTTGCTTCAAGATTAAAGGAGCCTCCTTAAGGTTTATAATTAATACTAATAATCATAGCTCAAAACTCTTTAATTTGGAGTATTTATGTGTGTTGTTATTGATCTTATAATATGTATTTAATAATAAAAATTCATGCAGTTTAGTCGTTAAATGATATGTCATGAGACATATAATCTGATCTGAATTCATACTATTATAGATAAGGATAAAAGTATATAGATATCCACCCAATAGATAAATAATTAATAATTTAATTAACCAAATATATATTAGTATGATATATATATTTATTTGGTATATGTGTATACTTAGTTAATTATTTAATTAGTTTAATAGTTGATGCATTTCCTCTTTTACAAGAGATCACAAGTTTGAGTCAGATTGTACTTTCGTGTGTGTCATCATTTAAAAGTTACTTGTATTGTATTGCATTTAGTGTATATTGCCTAATTAATCTCGAGTCAAACTATTGTTTTGTGTGTATTCTTACTTGGAGATTATTTATATTGCGTTATGATTGATGTATATCACTTAATCAATAGATTTACACAATTTTTATTTAAAAAAATAATTAGCTGATATTAATTACAACCTTGACACTTGTCAAATGGCACTAAAATGTGAGGAATTCATTAAGGCATCTGATGAAAAGAGCAAGGAAGGGTAAGCTTTCATACATAATTGACATCATAAATTGATTAACAGTATTTATATATGCATGTAGTAAATGAATTTCATACTTATTTTTTTTATTTTAGATAATACTAATATATCTCTTTATTGAGTTTTTTTATAATTTTTTAAAATTATTTTTTAAAAAAAACAAAGGTGCATAACACCATTGGATGCAATCGAAAATGGCTTCTTACTTACGAAGGAAAAAATAAACATCCTTCTTGAGGTAATATTTTATTTTACATATTTTGCAAAATTTTATTTTCATATATATCTTTTTCTCTTATGGATTTCATGAAAATTTTAACTGAATTTAAATTTGCTAACTTATAAAGTATGAGTTATACTTAATTGAAAATTTGTTTTGCCAGGTCATAATTACAGCAATTAAAAATTCTAATGAATTATAATAATATGATAGTAGTTAAAATTTTTTATGTTTTATTTAAGATTTACAAGTTTAAGTTTTGCTGAAAATACAAAGTTTATATTTTAATGAAAAGTAAAACTGTTTTTTTAAAATATTAAACATTGTAGATTTTGATTTTAAAATATTTATTATTATTATTATTATTATTATTCACTGAATGGGGTATGTGTGGTGGTGCAGTTGGAAGCTAGAACCACCCCTAGCAAGCGCAAACGTACTCTTTGAAATGAAGGTACTCTTGCTTCTTACAACTTATTTAATTCGATTCTTATTTATTTTTTTAATTCCTTAATATTTTAATTTGAATCGTTCTAGTAAATGGAGAATATTACTCTCAAATACTTTGTTATTGTAATAAATACAGTTTCTTTTTAACTAATTCAATTTGCTTTTAAATTAATTAAGAATAAAATAAGATTTATATTTTTCTTCAATTACTGTAACTTAACTAAAGTAATTATTATCCTTTTAATTTATAAAATTTAAGTTCAATATTTAATTTTTCACTATTTGTATTTTAACTATTTTCATCTCTTTCAATAACAATATTATAAAGTAATTATGTTTTCTTTTGTTGGGCAGATGAGGGGATGAAAGCTTCTAAAAATCAATACCAATAAATTCTCTGCAGGTTGTAATAAGTATTACTTTTTCATGGAAAACAAATTTAAACTCTTTAACTTTTTTTTATGTTGCTGATGTCGTGATTAAGTTGAGTTTAATCTCAACGTGCCTGTTATGTTTTTAGGCGAAAAAAAAATTTCATGATTATTAAGTTCTCTTAGTTGAGGGAACGTTCTATAGTAGGTCAAAATCTTGACCTAACTTTTAATTTTTTGCTTTGAAACTCAAACTTATTCTGTAGAGATAATTACAAATTGAAAGGTATTATTTCAAAAATTTAAATTTTGTTGCTATTGGTCGAGATGAATTGCTGATATTTAATAATTTCACATAAAAATATCTTGGTGAAAAAAAATAGGAGAATTTATCTTAGACATTTACTTTCTATACAAATAGGAATTGAAGTTTGAGGATCCATTATACGGATTGAGGTGTGCACTAGGTCAATCAGATAAGGTGAGTATAGAAAGGAGATTTTTGACATGTTAATTGTATGATACAATAAGCTTAGCTACTAATAGATCATAGATTTTATTAATTTGCACAACTAGAAAAGGAAAAGTTAGAATCTTTCAAGAAAATTTTAGAAAAAAAATGAAAGTGAAAGAAAAGCGATAAAAGAGAGAGCAATAGAGAAATGTAGGAATAAGATAGGATAGAGTAGAAGAGCTAAC
The DNA here is from genome assembly GCF_054855325.1 of Carica papaya. Taxonomy (NCBI): domain Eukaryota; kingdom Viridiplantae; phylum Streptophyta; class Magnoliopsida; order Brassicales; family Caricaceae; genus Carica; species Carica papaya. Next base: position 21,399,692 of record NC_142317.1, read on the forward strand.
TATTTATAAGGTAAACATTAGGATGATACCATTGAAAAGGAGAAACTAGCCACTAACATCCATTAACATGGGAACATGCATTTCATGCACCAAAATGCCCCCATTAAAAGCTTGTGACTATGTTCATTTATCACAATTAAGCACACACTACAATGAAGTTTTTAAGAATTTTCATAAATGATCATAAACATGGTGTTTGAATAGTTAAGATTCTTACATTTTTTTGGAAGATAACAAGTCTGTATCTTATTAAAATGTAAAATTTATCACTTTTTGGATATAATTATATGTATTAATAATGATTTGTTTATAATATTTGATTTAATAGAATCAAAAGATTTAACTTATAACTTTATTGGTAGAGATATAGTAATGAAATTGGATTTTGTCCTAAAGAGTCATTACATATCTAAATGAAAATAATATTCTGTAATGATTAGATTATTTTATTAAAACAATTATAATAAGCGAAAAAATTCAAATTAATATTTTTCTTAAATTATTTATTAACATAAATATTAAAGAAGAAGAAATGTGTTAAAGTAAAACTCACAAAATGCCTACATATAAAGGGTGAGATTTCTTATATTTTCTCTCATTAAGTCGAAAATCTCTCATCTTCTTATTACACACATATAAAAGACCTTTGATTTTGTTTTCAAAAACTCACATGAATATATATTGTTATTACAATACTAAAACAATCTCTCATGTATTTTAATAAAAAATAATGTAAGAAAAAGTAGTTTAATTCCAATTCTTTTAATAAAGAAAGAAAAACATTCAGATTAGAAAACCTCCACTTTAGAAACAAAGTAATGATTCTTACTTATAGATTCTTATTATCTCATATAAAATTGTGATCATATCGCGAATTTCATTAATGAATCATAAAAATTTAAAAACAAAAAAAAAACCAACTTTATCTTGGTTGGTTCACATATCAATTATTTTTTATGATTCTCATTAAAGTTCATTCCAGAAGCTTTTGAATTCCAGGCACTTGTTCTTCTCTATCCTGCTTGCATGTTGTCTTTCATGATTTATCTTAACCAAGCAAGAGAGGGAAAATTATGAGTATATCATTGTTAAGAGAACTATTGTACACAAACAAACAAGAAATATGCTCAACACAAATCATTGATCATATAAGTTGAATAAATTAATGGCAAATTGATGAAAATAGAGGGTGCATGAATTTATAGTGTGCTTACCCTCATCGCAAGATATCTCCTCCGTCTGCACATCCGCTATACTTATCATTAACCATGTGATTCAAAGAAAAGAAAAAACAGAGATAAAAGGAAAAGCAAGTAGAAAAATGAGAGAAAATTTATATATAGAATTAAAAAATAATCAAATGAAATGAATAAATAAAATAAAAGGACAAGATGAGAAAAGAAGAGCAAGCGAAATTTTCATATAATTTCTTATTTATTCATAATAATCCACAACTATCAAAAACAAAACTAAATACGATACATACAATTGCATTATTATTGATTGTGTGGAGATATTGAAACAACACAACATTGTCTTCTCTTTTTCTAGATTTTTCTGCTCCCAAACATCGCTTCGATACAAACCCACTTTTTATTTCATACAAGGTATGCACCTGTCTCTTTTATTTTCTCGTATAGTTTTGGAGTATGTTCATTTTTAATATCACTTCATCTGGGTTTGGATTTAAGCTATGATCTTTTTTTTTTCTTGATTTGGAATCCTTGATTTATGAATGGTCCAATTAGTAGGATATTTGTTAAGTTCTATCACAAATTGACTAGTTATTTAGATGCTTTCTGTTGTTTTTTACAAAAAAGTTGCATTGGTGCCTTGTAATCATTAGCTTTTGGCTTTTGATGAGTTTTTCTCACCATTTGAGTACTCTTATTATATGACTTCTAGGTATTAGAAGATAATTCTTTATGGTTCCTAAAAATAACGGGGGGAAAGAGACGTATTACGTATATGCATAGCATCATTTCATTAGTTTTCCTTGAGTGTCAAAGTTTATTTTCCTATTTATTGTTGAATTTTTTACTTTTGGGTTGTATATCTAATTTAGTTGAAAGTTTTCACTAAAATACTCACATTGGATCTAATGCCTTGATTTGTTTCTTTTGCTTGTTTTTTTATTTAAGGTTAATCATTCTTGAAATTGAAGTAGAAGAAGGCATCATTTCAATTGAGTCAAGAATCTCTTGGGTTCACTTTGATAAAAGAAGGGTTTGAGGATTGAGAGGATTATAATTATTTGATTACCATTATGTATATGGGAATTTCTGAGGCAGTTCTGCTACTTTTATCTAGAACTATGCCCAGTCGTTTTACTTTTGATCCATGTTTTAGAAAATTGGATTCAAACAACAGATTATGATCTGACTCACTAGCCTACATGGATCAGCCATTATTTAAATTTATAAGTTGGTAATAGAGAGATCTCATTTGTTTACCTTTTTTTGTTGTGGTATCTCTAGTTAATCCTTCTTTTTTTCTTGAAGGCACTATTTAATTAGTTTAATACTCTGTGCATGTGGTCTGTTGTAAGCAGTCTGACAACAGTTGATTAGTCACATGCCATACTAGATCTTTTTGAAGCGAAGCAGATTTGGTAGCAAATATGCTATTCAAGATATGTTATCCTGCTCTTGAAGGTCAGGTGTGGCAAATAATCACTAGTAGTGATCCTAAGAACACATAAGAATCTACTCTTGTATTATTTATTTATGATCTATTTCTTCATTATTTTCAGCATTTCTCACTACGTTTCCTTTCATGCAGTCCTTGGTCTTACCACAATGGTGGTTCTTGGCCAACTCTACTATGGTAGGTTAGTTTGTTATGCTTAAATATTCTCTCTGCTGCTAATGTTTTGTTCATTGCTCCAAATAACCCTTTGTAGAAGTTATATTTAGGTATAAGTTTCTTAAGTTCACATACTTGAATCCAATAGGATATGGCACCTTGTTGATGTTTTATAAAATAAAGTAATAATGAAGGAATGTTGGCAGTGTGACTTAAGATTTTAAAAATGGACTTTTTACAACTCACTGTTGCACCCATAAAGATGAAAAGACCAGAAATCACTGCAAAATCTGTTTAAGTTGCCGAACGACACATATCAAGAGACAATTTACCTTAATACTATGACATGAAAATAGGAAAGTTCATCGGGAAGCAAGCACGATTATGCCAGACATGGTCAATTACTGGATACCTTGTGGCTAAGCTTCTACTTGCAAACCCAAGTGCAGTCAAAATTCTGATAATTAAAGAGGATTATGAGCTTGTCAATGCCTTCTCTTGCATGATAAGTGCTAACCCCAAGAGAAAGTGTGGTCGGAAGAACTCCCAAAAGACTTGCATAATATAAAATTCTTAAGCTGCTTTCACATAAGGATAGGTAACTTCAATTTGTGGCTTAACTTACCTATCTGAATAACTTAAATGTATAATGGTGATGATAACAATGTTTATTTTTTATTTTATTTAGGGGTTAAAGCTTTTGAGCAGTGATTCGGGTATCATTGGATCTTAATGTAAAGATGATATATTGATTTACGATTAGCATTAGCTTGAAACATCTTCCTAGATTGGAGAATAAACAAATTGTTTTCTGTTTATAGACTTTATATCATATATATAGTACTATAGGAGTGAAAGGTGTTCTTTTAAAGAGTTCACTGTAAATTGAGAATACTCTTATATTATTTTAACTCTATTGCTCGATTATGACAATAATAATTTCAATTAACCTCATGTATATGTATATATTTTAAATTTGTAAATGAAGAAATTACATAGAAATTTTTAGGTTGTGGGTCAAATTACACCACTCATTGAGAAACTATATTGAAAAAATAGATATAGTATAATATAGTATTAGAAGTTGAAATATTTGTATATGTATCTAATTGTCCCATTTGCTTTAATTTCTAAACAAGCTTCATCATTTTCTTAAGAAATTTACATGCTACATTTGTCCCATATTTTATAATTTAACAATATATCACAATTTTAATATTTAAACTCTCTTATTTATGTTTTTTGAGAACTAAATTCTAATTGATCTTCCTATATATGAACAATTATGAAATAAAATTTCATTCAATGAATTCAAGCTAAAAATATAAGTGGTTCAAAAATAAAATTAATGAATATATACCTCATTCAACATGTAAAGGATTACTAATAATTACATAAAAAAAGTAAAAATAGAATCAAATGAACAAGATAGATTTAATACTGCTTAATGTAAGTACATGTATATACTTTTGGACATATTTAATTTAGATTGTACTTTTATGTTTTTCAGTTATTTAAGATAAAGAGATAATTTCATAGAAAGTCAAATATGAGATTTGAGTTAGTTCGCGGTCTAAAATTTAGAATTGTTAGAAGAATATGATCTCTTATAACGAATATACTTTATAATTAATACTTAATTGTGCGTTATGCATTAAGAAAAAAAAAGAGAACTTACCTCTATAATGCTTCAAATCTAACTCTTGTTTTCCTATTTCATTTCCTTATGTTTTTCCTCCTCGTTCTCCCAATTATTTTCTAACTCTTCTTATATTTCTACATCACCTAAAATTGATCACATCGTAACACAATAATAAATGTGAGGATAAGATTATGAAAAAATCATATTGTGGCGAAGAAATTAATAGAGGTAATTTTATAAAAAAAGCTATCTTGTTATTTTTTATCTAAACATTGCATCATAAATATAAATCATAGCATTAAAGAAAGATTGAAAGAAAAGCTGAAAGCATCAGGAAAGAAAAAAAAATAGAAGTGTCATAATCTATTTTTAAACTTTTGTAATAAAATATTTTAGTGTTTTAACATTATTTTTCATTCTAAGGTATGTAATCTTTAAAAGAATTATTACAAGATTATACTTAAAAGATATCTAAATATAGAGAATTGAATGCTCAGTAAGAGTCAAAATTTAGAAATTTCTTTCTACATTAGTCTTTCAAATTTAAAAATTAAAGAGATAGAAATCTAATTTTCATTATTTTGAACTTATGTAATCAAATATTTTAGAGTTTTAACGTTATTTTCATTATGTAATCTATAAAAAAAATTATTATAAGATTACATTTAAAGAATATCTAATGTAAGTACACGTGTATATTTTTTGACGTATTTAATTTATATTGTACTTTTATGTTTTTCTGTTATTTAGAGTAAAAAAGTAATTTAATAAAAAGTCAAATATGTGATTTGAGTTAGTTCGCGGTCGTTAGCTAAAACTTAGGAACTGTTTGAAAAACATGAATCCTTATATGATTTGAGTTAGTTCGTGGAAACACGGCTGATTGGTGGACACTAGGGATATTCGTATTCGAAATGTTATATGGGACGACGTCTTGTAAGGGAGTTGACTAGGAGTTACCCTTAGCAAATATTGTGGCTCGAGCACTTGAGTTTCCCAAAGAAATGATGGTTTCAGAGCTAGCAAAGGATTTGATCACACCGCTATTAATTAAGGACCCCACAAGGCAAATGGGGTCCACAATGGGTGTAACGACAATCAAACGACACCAATTTTTTTATGGGCTTAATTAGGAACTTTTGAGATGTATAAAATCATCATTTGTTCCTTCTCCTGTATCTTTCAAGGCGTTTATTACATTTGATAGTACTATAGAGAGTTCAATATAGTATTAATAGGAAGCAAGAAATTTAGTCTTTAATTTACATGATATATATTTTTTTTATATATATTGAATTTTAATAACTAACCAAAAGTGAGATTTAAGTAATTTGTACATTAAGGCAAGAAATTTTAAAGAAATTCACGTTGAAGGTTAAATATTTATAAAAATATATAATTAAAGATTTACTGGATCATTTGTCTAACAAAAAATATAGCATTTTCAATTGTTCTCAATTAATGTCTTTACTTAACCGTATAAAAGTATTATTAATTTCTCAAATATTTGGTATAAGAGGTAGTAATACTCTTTTTTCGGTATTACTTGGATCAAACTTAAATGTATTACTTCAAGTTCCTGATAATATACTTAAATGTATTACTTCAAGGTCCTGATAATATCAAGTAAGGAAACTCATGGGTCCTTGTGTAGTGCTTCATTACTACTTACCTAATTGGGGACAAACAATGTCAAGATTCAAGGATAGTTGAGGATAAGGAAACTTTAGGCTTCTAAAGCTATTTTGATATACATATAAGGTTACAAGATAGCTTTTCTAAAAGTTTGTGTAGGGTTTTAAAATTGTTCTCGCGTTCTAGACATTTCTTATGAAAACTTTGAGGTTTCGAGCATGTATTAGGACTTAATAAAGCTCTAAAACTCCAATGTTACATCTAAATCATTTGGTTTAAGTATTTTCTTTTTTTTTCTTAATGTTATATTGCACTAAGATACAAATTTTTTGTCCTAAAATTTAATTTAGTATAGAGTTTGTTTTATTTAGTTATATGGCAAATTTTGTACCAAGTACAAATTTTGTACTTGATGAATATTTCTCTTAGTTTAGGTTATTACTTGAGAATGTTTAAGCTTCCGTTCTGCATTTTGTGTCCTTTCTTCTTAGTTGGATTGAAAAGTATTATAAGAATAATACATAGCTTAGCTAGAGATGAGTACGGACTTCTGAAAGATAGATAAATGTTCATGAATCTCCTCAGTTTTTGTTTCACTTACTTGAGTATGATGTTTTTTATTATTAATGAATAATGATTTTTCTTTAGAAAAATCAGAGGTGATTTAGTATTAAAAACATATACAACTAAATTTATAGTTCAATCAAATAATAAAACATAACCTAATTTGAATGAATTATTTAATATTATAATAAATAAGTGAATCGAATGACGTATATTTATTGTTTAAAATGTAGTATTTGATTACCAATTATGAGAACTGACACTTTAGTGAATAATGAAAGGCAATTGATGGTGACTACAATGAAATGCAACCAACACAAAAATAAAAGCTTTGGTATCTTGCAACAAAGTAGATCACATTTTCTTTAGGTTTTAAGACAAAGATGAACTATTTTATTTTTAATTTTTTTGGGTACTACTTTTTGTTGATACAAAAGTTAAATAACTTTTTTTCTAAAGTAAAGAAATAGATAGGGTAGGCACGAAATGGACACATGAGTTTCTCTATTTGTTGCATATTACCTAGCAACATTTCAACTTTTGTGACAATTTGAATCAATCACTAAAATTATATCATCTATTGTCTAATTTCTACCTGTAATAGGACCCTTATTAAAGGTACCATATACAAATTTTATACTTGATGAATATTTTTCTCAGGTTTGGGTTGTTACTTGAGGATGTTTAAGCTTTCATTCCGTATTTTGTTTCTTTTCTTCTTTTTAGATTTAAAAATTCATGAGCCTAAGTTTTTTGTTGACTTTCTTGAGCAAAATAGTTTTTACTGTTTATGGATGATGAAATTTTCTTGACAAAAAGTAAATGTTGTAATGGTTATTATTGTATTGACTTACATCGTATGAACTAATAGCATACTAGAAAGAAATACGACTAATTTTGTAGGTAAATCAAATAACAAAGTAGAACTTAACTTGAATGAATTATTTAATCTCATACAAATGATGAATCAAATGATGTACATTTACTATCTAAAATATAGTGTTTTGACAATTGATCACGAGAATTTATGCTTTAATAAATAATGAGGGGTGATTGATGGTGACTGCAATGAGATGCAACTAATACAAAGATAGAAGTTTTGATGTCTTATAATAAAAGAGATCAATTTTTCTTTAGTTTTGAGTACACAAAAAAGAACTATTTTATTTGCAGCTTCTTATGTATTTTTTTTACCGATATAAAAGTTAAATAATTATTTTCAAAAGAAATGGATAGATTGTGCATGAAATAGACAAGTGGCTTCCTTTATTTGTTATATATTTATTTACTTAGCAACATTTTGACTTTTAGTGACAGTGTCTATCACTCGCTAAAATTGTGTTGTTTAATGTCTAATTTTTAGTTGGATTTAAAAGTAACTTCATTTTACATTTTGTTTTTCTTCTTCATAGTTGGATGTAAAAGTGTAATAAGATAGTATATAACATAGCTAGAGATGTAGTAAAGACTTTTGAAAGATATATAGTTGTTCATAAGTCTCAGTTTTTTGTTCACTTGCTTAAGCAGAATGGTTTTTATCCATTATTTTTTAAAAGGAAAAAGTAAATGTTGTATTGGATGTTATTGTACTAACTTACATTGTTTATTGACTTATACAGTATTAGAAAGAAATACGGCTAAATTTGTAGTTCAGTCAAATAATAAGGTATGATTTAACTTGAATAAATATTTTAATCTCATACAAATGAGTAAATTAACTAACGTAAATTTAATGTTTAAAATACAATATTTAATGACTGATAAAGAAAATTGATACTTCAATGAATAATGAGAGGTGATGGGTGATGACTACAATTAGATGCAACTAACAAAGACAGAGAAGTTTTAGTGTCTTGCAATAGAGGAAATTGAATTTTCTTTAGGTTTTAAAACATAAAGATAAATAATTTTATTTTTGATTTCTTTTGTACATCTTTTTGTCAATATAAAAGTTAAATAATTTTTTTTTTCAAATAAAGAAATGGACAGGTTGTGCATGAAATGGATACGTGGCTTCCTCTATTTTGCCGCAAATTTACTTTGCATCATTTTAACTTTTAGTAAAAATATGAATCTATTAGTAAAATTTTATCATCTATTGTCTAATTTTTAGCAGTAACTAACTGTTCTCAAAGGTGCCAATATGGTGCCTTTTATCAGTTAAAGTAATTTATTTAGAGAAAAATCATCTTTGTCGTTTATGCAATATTATAAATGTATTAAATTAAACTCTTATTTTTTTTCAAAAGAAAATATTTTTTCTTACAAAACTGTTGGCAAGATTAATCCAAACTCGAAACACAAAATCCAAAAATATGCAAGTTCATTAATGCATAGAATATTGATAACCTAAATATCAATCACTAGAAATGACCTAAATTAGTAGCAATTTTTTATAAATACTAAACTCATTATAACTCTCCACCACTTCGGTGAGCATTACAGATTCAAAAAATTATAATGAATTATAGCTATTAACAATTATAATGAATTATAACAATATAGTAGTAGTTAAAATTTTTGTGCTTTATTTAAGATTTGAGTTTATATTTTTAATGAAAAGTAAAACTATTTTTTAAAAATATTAAACATGATAGTTTTTTATTTTAAATCTTTATTATTATTATTATTATTATTATTCATCACTGAATGGGGTATGTATGGTGATGAAGTTGGAATCAAGCACCACCCCTTACAAGCGCAAAGGCACTCCTTTAAATTAAGGTACTCTTGCTTCTTACAACTTATTTAATTGGATTTTTATTTATTTTTTTTAATTACTTAATCTTTTAATTCGAATAGTTCTAGTAAATGGAGAATATTACTCACAATTACTTTGTTATTTTAACAAATATAGTTTCTTTTTAACTAATTCAATTTGATTTTAAATTAATTAAGAGTAAAATAAAATTTATATTTTTCTTTAATTACTGTAACTTAACTAAAGTAATTATTATCCTTTATTTAATTTATAAAAGTTAACTTCAATATTTAATTTTTCACTATTAGTATTTTATCTATTTTCATCTCTTTCAATAACAATAATATAACGTAATTATGTTTTCTTTTGTTGGGCAGATGGGGTGGATGAAAGCTTCTAAAAATAAATAGAAATAAATTCTCTGCAGGTTATAATAAGTATTCCTTTTTTATGGAAAACAAATTTAAACTCTAACTTTTTTTATGTTGGTGGTGATGTCGTGATTAAATTTAGTTAAATCTCAATGTGCCTATTATCTTTTTAGGCGAAAGGAACATTCATGATTATTTGGTTCCCTTAGTTGAGGGAACTACAGTAGGTCAAAATCTCGACCTAATTTTTTATTTTTTGATTTGAAACTCTAACTTATTTTGCAGAGATATTTACAAACTAAAGGCTATTATTTCAAAAAAATTGTAAATTATATTGCTGTTTGTTGAGATGAATCACTGATATTTAATTGTTTCTTGTAAAAATATCTTGGTGAGAAAAGATAGAAGAATTTACCTTAGATATTTACTTTCTATACAAATAGGAATTGAAGTTTGAGGATCTATTATACCTCTTGCAACCAAACAAAGCAAATGGAGAAGAGGGTCATCCAACACTGACTTGGTACTAGACCAAGTCAATTCTTATTTACATTTGTAGGTTTCAAAACCTAACCCTCTTAGTAAAGAGGGGAGGTAATTAACTCTATCATGTGGAATGAAGGAATTATCAAGGCAAATCCATTTTTTGGTTTTAATAGTTGTTTGAAATGCCATATGTGCTTGTCGACCGTTTATTTCAAGCAAGGGAAAAATTGCCTTTATGGTTCATTTGAAATGGTAATGGACATTTGGTATTCAGTTTTTGAGTTTTTGGATCTTACAACTTTTGTAGCAAAAAAGTTGTTGTACAAAACAATTCTGCACATGGTGTAATAGGGGCTTGTTCCAACAACTATGCTGGAAGTCAAATTATAAAACTAATTTTAAACTTATGTAATCAAACATTTAAGAGTTTTAACATTATTTTCATTCTAAAGTATGTAATCTTTAAAAGAATTATTACAAGACTATACTTAAAAAATATTTAAATATACAGAATTGAATGCTTACTAGGAGTCAAAATTTAGATATTTCTCTCTATATTAGTCTTTAAAATTTAAAAATTAAAGAAATAGAAATCTTATTTTTCATTATTTTGAACTTATGTAATCAAATATTTTAGAGTTTTAACATTATTTTCTTTATGTTTATCTATAAAAAAAAACTATTATAAGATTAGACTTAAAGAGTATCTAAATTTAGAGAATTGAATGCTTATTAGAAGTCAAAGTTTAGAGATTTCTTTTCTTCATTAGTCTTTAAATTTTAAAATTTTGATTACTACTTAACCAATTAAAGAGATAAAAATCTTTTTTTCAAAAAATAAATATATAATTATATTTAAGAAGATGTTATTAGTTTATACCTTAATTATTAAAAGTAAAAATATTGATTATGCCTCAATTATCAAAAAATATTTTGTAATCTCTATTTAATTTAGTAATTTTGTTGCCATCCTCAATGGTTTTGATGGTTCCTCCACTTTAAAAGAGGGCATCGAGCTACAGGGCGAAGAGGAGGAAGAAAATTCGTAGCTAAGGTAAACCGAGAGGGAGTTTTTGTGTGATTTGTTCAATCAGATTAATCAGTTAGCAGTGGAATCGGGAGCAGAACAAGGGAGGAATCCATCAATCAGATTAACACCATCACTAAGAACAAAGGTAAGTGAAATTTGACTCTCACCACTTGAGTAGAATTTATCTTCTAAATTCTTTGAGATATTTTTCGGAAGAAATAAGTTGATTTGGTAATAAGGACATTTTCTTGAAGTCGGATTAGAACTAGGAGTAAAAATAGAAAAAATGGAGAGTGAGATATGAGGATAAACAGAAGATCGAACGAAATGATGGAATTATCGTGTGGACAGCTATGAGGAGAGGACAGAGGAGACATGCTAGAAACATAGGAGGAAAAACAAAAGGATGGGAATGGGAGAGGGAAATAGTGGTCTGCATTTGATGTCTATTTGGGAATTATTATTATGTTATTTTTTGTATTTAATTTTCTTGATGTCTATTTGGGAAATGGTGCTATTGGTGAGTAGAGGTAGGGAAACAAACTTGAAAGGGATTAAAAACAAAATAAACATAAAATTCTAGGAGGCAAATTTAGGTGAGTAGAGACAGTGTTCTCTGTGAGGGTGAAAGTGATGTTGTTTGGAAATAGGAATGGGAATAGCAATGGAACAAAAAAACTATGGGAGCCAATCTTGGTGAGCAGAGATAGTGTTCTCTGTGATGCACGTGTAGGAAAGAATGAATTACACAAACTTTAATTAGATATTTTCTTGATTTTAGATAGATGTAATGGTTAACCCTCATGGCAAGGGATGTGAACACTGCTCTTAGATGTACTTATTTTTTATTTGGAGATAGATGGTTATGTATTTTTCACACTGGGAATATAAGTTCTTACGGTACCATGACTCCCTATGTAGGTACGGGTTCTTACAGCTCTTATCCAATCATTTTGAATAGGAGGATCAAAGCACATCGCTCCTCCATATGATCCACTCGATGGAACAAGAGGTTTAGTGCTTAACATCTGAACTATTTTTCTCTTATTTGTTTACCGATCATGTATATATATTGATGTCATTGATTGATTTGCATTCGATTTTTTTTTAAAGGATATGGTAGATCACTTTCTTGTTGCAGCATATGAAATGAAAGGAGATTCTAGTTGCGGTCCTAATTATTTCTGTGATATGCTTTCCACCTTCGTGGCTAAATCTGAAATCACCTTATCGAATATGGCTAAAGCTTCGTATGTGTACATAATATATATCTCGATATAGATTTGAGTAGTTATTAACCATATTTGATTAATTGATGGGTTTTAGTTATTTGGTCTTCTTCTTTTAATTTGCAGGGACAAAGTATCTTATGCTGATTTTTCTAAGGTTTATGCACTTTGCATTAAGATTGAAGGAGCCTCCTCAAGGTATATAAGTAATACTAATCATCACAACTCAAAACTCTTTAATTTGGAGTATTTATCTCTGTTATTATTGATCTTATAATATATATTTAATAATAAAAATTCTTAAGTATAATTTTTGCTAGTAAAAATTTGCACATTTTAATAGTTAAATGATATGTCATGAGGTTTATAGTCTGATTTGAACTCATACTTTATAGATAAGGATAAAAGTACTCAGATACCTACCCAAAAGATAAATAATTATTAATTTAATTAACTATATATGTGTATACTTAATTAATTAAATAATTAGTTTAATAGTTGATGTGTTTCTTCTTTTACAAGAGATTATAAGTTTGAGTCAGATTGTATTTTTATGTGTGTCGTGATTTGAAAGTTATTTGTATTGTATTATAATTAGTGTATATCAATTGACTAATCTCGAGTCAAATTGTATTTTTATGTGTATTCTTACTTGGAGATTATTTGTATTGTGTCATGGTTGATGCATATCACTTAATTAATAGATGTACCCAATTTTTATTTTTTAAAAAATAATTAGCTGATATTAATTGCAGCCTTCGCGCTTGTCAAACGGCATTGAAATGTGAGAAATTCGTTAAGGCATTTGACAAAAAGAGTAAGGAAGGGCAAGCTTTTATATACAATTGACGTCATAAATCAATTAACAGTCTTTATATATTCGTGTAGTAATAAATTTTATACTTATTTTTTATTACAAATATTACTAATATGTCTCTCTACTGAGTTTTCTTATTTTTTTTAAATTTTTTTTTGAATAAAAAAGTGCATGGAAGCATTAGATGCAATCAAAGATGAATTCTCATTAATGAAGGAAAAAATGAAAATCCTTCTTAAGTTAATATTTTATTTTACATATTCTGTAAAATTTTATTTTCATGTATATCTTTTTTCTTTAAGACTTCATAAAAATTTTAACTGAATTTAAATTTGCATACTTATACAGCATGAGTTTTACTCCATTGAAAATCTGTTTTGCCAGCTGCATATTAATAATTATAATGAATTATAACAATATGATAGTAGTTAAAACTCTTACATTATATTTACAATTTATGAGTTTAACTTTTATAAAAAATATAGAATATTTTATATTATATAAGTCTTTAAATTTAAATTCAATTAAAATTTTTACGAAATCTATAAGAGAAAAAGATATATATATAAATAAATTTTATAAAATATACAAAATAGAATATTACCTCAAGAAGAATTTTTATTTTTTCCTTCATTACTGAGGGGATTGAAGCACATAGCTCCTCCACATGATCCATTCGATGGAATAAGAGGTTTAGTGCTTAACATCTGATCTATTTTTCTCTTATTTGTTTATCGATCATATATATATTGAAGTTGTTGATTGATTTGCATTCAATTTTTGTTTAAGGATGCGGTAGAGCACTCTCTTGTAGCAGCATACGAAATGAAAGGAGATACAGGTTGCAATCCTAACTATTTATATGATCTGCTTTCCACCTTCAGGGATTAATTTGAAATCATCTTATCGGGCATGGCTAAAGCTTTGTATGTGTACGTAATATATATCTCGATGTAGATTTGAGTAGTTATTAACCATATTTGATTAATTAATGGGTTTTAGTTATTTGATCTTCTTTTCCTAATTTACAGGGACAAAATATCTGATGCGGATTTTCATAAGATTTATGCATTTTGCATCAAGATTAAATGAGCCTCCTCAAGGTATATAATTAATACTAATCATCACAGCTCAAAACTCTTTAATTTGAAAAATTTATATGTGTTATTATTGATCTTATAATATACATTTAACAATAAAAATTCTCAAGTACAATTTTTGCTAGTAAAAATTCGTACATTTTAATAGTTAAATGATATGTCATGAGATGTATAGTCTTATTTGAACTCGTACTCTTGTAGATAAGGATAAAAGTACTTAGATATCCACCTAATGGATAAATAATTATTAATTTAATTAACTGTATATGTGTATATTTAATTAATTAAATAATTAGTTTAATAGTTAATGCGTTTCTTCTTTTATAAGAGATTATAAGTTTGAGTCAGATTGTATTTTTATGTGAGTCATCATTTGAAAGCTATTTGTATTGTATTGTAATTAGTGTATGTCACTTGACTAATCTCGAGTCAAATTGTATTTTTGTGTGTATTCTTACTTGGAGTCAGATTTGTAACCTTCTCATTTTTGCACTAGTTTTATGCATCTGAAGTCACAGTGGCCTTAGAATACCTACATGTGATGGGGATAGTTTACCGTGATTTGAAACCCAAAAATGTGTTAGTAAGATTCGACGACTACATTTTGTTGACCGACTTCGATCTCTCACTAAAAGATGATAATCCCACATCAAAAATCCACATAATTTCTGCTCAAAATGCATCACCAATCACAAAACAAGTTGTTGTCCTGTGTAACGGCCCCGAAAATTTAAATAAAGACGTTGTATTAAAAATCTTAAATGCGGAAGCATAATAAAAATTTTGATTAACATCCCTTACACAATAACTAAAAACGTACTCAAAACATGAAAGCATAAGCTAATTAAAAGAGATACTCGAAATAAAAACTATAAATAGAACTATGAAGTCTTTAGGCGTCTAACTCGCCGTCTTCCTACGGAACGGGCTCGGGAACCCCGTCTTCCTGATCTGAAATGGTTAAGTATGGAATGAGCTACACTAGCCCAGTAAAGACATCACACTATCTCACTGCCACAGGAGTAAAGATCGGTAGGAAACAAAAACAACCAATGGAGCATAATTTATAACAAACTCATTTATTAACATAAAAACCTTTACTGTTCACTTACCTCGGTGAGATTCATAAAAATAACTTATTAAAATAATTACATCATAAACATCATAAAATCATGTACACTTTGTAACCGAACACATGTCATACTTTTGCACTTCAATAATCAGACAACAAATTTCCTCTTTTACTAGCCTACTAGTATCCATGGGGATCCATAGGGGGTCCCTGCTACACATGAACTATTGACATTAATAACCTGATTCCAGGGTCGTCCCCATACCCCGTCCGGTATGGGAGCCAAAACCATAAACCTCAATACCTCGTCCGGTATGAGGGTGAAACGGGTCGTCCCCATACCCCGTCCGATATAGGCATCAAAACACATAAGGTCTCCATACCCCGTCCGATATGAGAGACCACGTTCCCGGTAGGGTTTCCTACGGACCCGGTCTATCCACCATCTCTCAGGATATCTAGTCAGGCTGTCCACATTATCCATTTATCAATTCACATAACATTTTTGCCCTTTTTCTTGGTCTCAATCATCCAATCATACACAAACATGTAAACCAGTAATTGACGCCAAACAAGACAACACAGTATCGAGTTCACCATAATACAAACCATAATAAAAGAAACCATGATTCATGCATACGAGACCATAAAATAAATACATCAAATATCATACTGCATTTAATACTGAAAAATAGATAAAACAACAACTGACCAACAATGTATCAGATTCGGGCTCCATTGGCAACCTCAATCAATTATACATATCTATATAGTCACAAAATACCGTTTAATTATTTATTGAGCTTTAATGCTCTGATAGGAGGTAGGGTGAGAGATCCTTGTCTCAGGGTCTGAAATCGGCTCTACGGTGTGCCTACGGGCTGTCCCTAAATTTTCTGAATTTTTTCTGGGAAACTGAAACGCACTACCAGTACCTGCACGTGTCCCAAAAAATCCCAAATCAAACCTAGGGCACCTTTCGACCAATATCGAAATTCTAGCACGGCGACTCTGCCGTGCTCTGGTGACAACGCCGCCGCCTACGTCAGTGATCCGCCTCGGGTTGGCTATTTTCGGCCAAACTTGCATTGGTCCCTGCGATTAAAAAGCCCTAGGGCCCTCGGTGGGCCAAAAAATCACAAAAAACCCAGACTTACAGGCGACGGTGATCTCGGGTGCGGCAGCTTCTCTAGCGTGAGTCGCATTTTGATGTATTGCTTTGGTCAATCTGTAGAGAAAAGAACGGTGATCATAGTGGTATAAAAGTTGCATCAAACGGAGACCGGGAAGGGCCTCATCGAGGCAAAAATAGAGGGAAGTTGCGACGGTGCCGTTGGACTTCGGTGGGGTTTTTCAGCCGATTGGCCGGTGGTTTGGCTCTGATTTGGCCATAGGCAGATTCAGCATCGAAAAATGAGCCAGGGAGAGAAAATTTACCTCGATTGGCAGTCGGAAAATTCTCTAGTGCGGCGGCGGGTGGCGACGGCCGGCTCCTCCGGCATCTTCTCCGGCGAGGCACTGGCGACTAGTGTTTTGTGGTCGGGTGTGGGTGAAGTTATTTATAGCCTTCCCCTTTTAATCTCATCCATCCATCAAGATTTAATATGGACCGTCCGATTGTAATTTATTTGGGATTAAATCTGGGCTGTTCATCGCGATGCGATCTGGGCCATCCGTGCCTAATTGAATTTGGGTCGTCCGTACGCGTGAGATCTGGGCTGTCCGTGTGCACATTTGATCTGGGCAGTCCGTGCACGCGGGAACGGATCTGGGCGGTCCGATCATGCACATGGCCCGTCCCGTGTCAACATTCCTTGCCACGCGGCGTGTCCTGGTTGGCCAGGGCTGTTGACTGGGCTGCTGACGTGGCTGCTGACATGGCACAACTTTTTCAAATTGTGTTTTGACCTCCAGTTTCCGATTTTCTTTTCAAAAATACCCCCAGAATCTAAATTTTCACACTTTTTTTCCAAAATCAATTTCAATTAAATCAAAAAAAAAATAATTTTACCCTATTTTATCATTGTTATTATTTTTATTTTTATTAAATTAAATTAAATTGAATTAAAATCTTATAAATTAAATATATAAAAAAATTAAACTAAAATTCAAATACGAAAATAAAAATAATAATTTGTGTGTTACATCCAGATCATAAATCCAACTTTTCTAATTCATCATACATTCCAGCCAATTGCATCACACCTGTTGTAGCCTCCTGTTTGCGCCCTAGTCAACACAAATAGAAAAAAGTCAACACATCGCGCAGCTGTGGAAATCGTCACAGAGCCAATCAATGTTCAATTAATGTATTATTTCTGGACCCACTAGTACTTAGCACCAGAAATTGGGTATGGTGAAGGGCATGGAAATGCAGTTGATCGGTGGGCACTAGGGATATTCATATTCAAAATGTTATATGGGATGACGCTATGTAAGGAAGTTGACCAAGAGTTGCCCCTAGCGAATATCGTGGCTCGAGCACCTAAATTCCCAAAGAAACCATGGTCTCGGAGCCAGCAAAGGATTTGATCACGTGATTATTAATCAATGACCCCACCAGGCGAATGGGGTCCATAATGGGTGCAATGGCAATCAAATGACACCAATTTTTTGATGGGCTTAATTGGGCATTTTTGAGATGTAATAAAATCACCATTTGTTCCTCCTCCTGTATCTTGTTAGGAGTTTGTTGCATTTGCTAGTACTATAGAGAGTTCAATAGAGTATTACTAGGAAGTAAGAAATTTATTCTTTAATTTACATGATATATGTTTTGTTATATATATCAAATTTTAATAACTAAATAGAAGTGAGATTTAAGTAATTTATATATTGGGGCAAGAAATTTTAATGAAATTCATGTTGAAAGGTTCAATATTTATAAAAATATATAATTAAGGATTTACTAGATCATTTTGTCTAGCAAACAATATAACATTTTCAATTGTTCTCAATTAATGTCTTTACTTAACTGTCTAAAAGTAATATTAATTTCTCTAACATGTGGTATAAGAGGTAGTAACACTCTTTATAAGGTATTACTTGGATAAAAACGAAATGTATTGCATCAACATCCTAATAATACCAAGCTGGAAAACTCATGGGTCCTTGTGTAGTGCTTTAGGACTGCTTACCTAATTTGGGATAAACAATGCTAAGGTTTAATAGTAGTTGAGGATAAGGAAGCTTTTGGCTTCTAGAGCTATTTTGAGATACCTATGAGCTTACAAGATAGCTTTGCCAAAAGGTTGTGTAGAGTTTTAAAATTGCTCTCACAGTCTAGACCTATCTTAAGACAACTATGAGGTTTCAAGCATGTATTAGGTTTTAATAAAGCTCTAAAACTGCGGTATTAGTCTTTTCTTTTTCTTCTTAATGTTATGTTGCACTAAGATACAAATTTGTTGTCCTAAAATTTAATTTAGTATCGGTTTTGTTTTATTTAATTATATGGTAAATTTTGTAACAAGTATAAATTTTTTACTTGATGAATATTTCTCTGAGTTTAGGTTATTACTTGAGGATGTATAAGCTTTCATTTTGCATTTTGTTTCCTTTCTTAGTTGGATTCAAAAGTAGAATAAGAATAATACATAACTTTGCTAAAGATGAGTAAGGACTTCTGAAAGATAGATAATTTGTTCATGAACCTCCTCAGTTTTTGTTTCACTTACTTGAGCATGATGGTTTTTATTGTTAATGAATAATGATTTTATCTTAAAAAAATAATGTTATATTGGATGCTATTGTATTGACTTCCATTGTATAAGTTTAATTAGTATTAAAAGTAACTACTACTAAATTTATAGTTCAATCAAATAATAAAATAGAAATTAATTTGAATGAATTATTTAATATTATAATAAATAAGCAAATCAAAGGATGTATATTTATTGTTTAAAATATAGTATTTGACAATCAATTATGAGAATTGACACTTCAGTGAATAATGAGAGGAGATTGATGGTGACTATAATGAAATGCAACCAACACAGATAAAAGCTTTGGTATCTTGCAACAAAGTAGATCACATTTTCCTTATGTTTTAAGACAAAGATGAACTATTTTATTTTTAATTTTTTTGTACTCCTTTTTGTTGATACAAAAGTTAAACAACTCTTTTTTTCAAGTAAAGAAATAGATAGGGTGGGCAGGAAATGGACACATGAGTTCCTCTATTTGTCGCATATTACCTAGCAACATTTTAACTTTTGTAATAGTCTAAATCAACTGTTAAATTATATCATCTATTGTATAATTTCTAATTGTAATAGGACCTTTTTTAAAGGTATGAGGTACAAATTTTACACTTGATGAATATTTTTCTAAAGTTTAGGTTTTTACTTAAGGATGTTTAAGCTTTCATTTCGTATTTTGTTTCTTTTCTTCTTAGTTAGATTTAAAACTTTAATCGAATAGTACATAACTTAGCTAGAAATGTAGTAAGGACTATTGAAATATATATATTTATTCATGAGCCTAAGTTTTTTGTTGACTTACTTGAGAAAAATGGTCTTTATTATTCATAGATGATGAATGTTTCTTTTTAAAAAAGTAAATGTTGTAGTGGATGTTATTATATTGACTTACATTGCATAAACTAATACCATACTAGAAAGAAATATGTCTAATATTGTAGGTTAATCAAATAACAAAGTAGAACTTAACTTCAATGAATTATTTAACTCATACAAATGAATAAATAAAATGACGTACATTTAGTGTTTAAAATATAGTATTTGATGATTGATTAGGAGAACTGATGTTTTAATAAATAATGAGAGGTGATTGATGATGACTGCAATAAGAAGCAACTAATACAAAGATAGAAGCTTTGATGTCTTATAGTAGAGGGGATCAAATTTTCTTTAGGTTTGAGTACATTAAGATGAACTATTTTATTTCCTAATTCTTATGTATTTTTTTGCTGATATAAAAGTTAAATAAATTTTTTTTCTAAGTAAAGAAATGGATAGGTTGTGCATGAAATGGAGAAGTTGCTTCCTTTATTTGTTGTATATTTAGTTAGCGATATTTTGACTTTTAGTGACAATGTCTATCACCCACTAAAATTGTGTCGTTTATTTTCTAATTTTTAGTTGGATTTTAAAGTAACTTTCATTCCACATTTTATTTTTCTTTTTCATAATTAGATGTAAAAGTGTAATTAGATAGTATACAACATAGCTAAAGATGTAGTAAGGACTTCTAAAAGATATAGTTCATGAGTTTTAGTTTTTTGTTTACTTGGTTAAGTAGAATGGTTTTTATCCATGATTTTTAAAAAAATGAAAAAGTAAATGTTTTATTGCATGTCATTATACTGACTTACATTGTTTACAGACTTACATAGTTTTAGAAAGAAGTACGATTAAATTTGTAATCTGTCAAATAATAATGATGATTTAACTTAAATTAATAATTTAATCTCATACAAATGAGTGAGTTAAGTAACATAAATTTACTATTTAAAATACAAAATTTAATGACCGATAAGGAAAACTGATATTTCAATGAATAATGAGAGGTGATGGGTGATGATTGTAATGAGATGCAACTAACAGAGAGAGAGAAGTTTTGGTGTCTTGCAACAAAGGAGATTGAATATTTTTAAGATTTTAACATAAAGATAAACTATTTTATTTTCGGTTTCTTTTGTATTTCTCTTTGTTAATATAAAAGCTAAATAATTTTTTTTTCAAATGGATAAGTAGCTTCCTCTATTTGTCGTAAATTTACTTTGTTGTATTTTTACGTTTAATGACAATATAAATCTGCTAGTAAAATTTAATCGTCTATTGTCTAATTTTTAGCAGTAATTAATTGTTCTCAAAGGTGCCAATATAATTCCTTTTATCAGTTGAAGTGATTTATTTAGAGAAAAACCATATTTGTTTTTTACACAATATTATAATGGATTAAACAAAACAAAACTCTTTTTTTTAAAAAAAATTTCTCATAAAATGTTTAGCAAGATTAATCCAAACTTGGAACACAAAATTCAAAAAAATGCAAATTCATTAATGCAAACAATATTGATAACCTAAATATCAATTACTAGAAATGACCTAAACTATTTGCAATATGTTATAAATACTAAACTCATTATAACTCTCTGCTGCTTTGGTGAGCATTGTAGATTCGAAGAAAAAAACAGTCTCCCTTCTCTTGGCAAAACCATTTTTCCTTTCTCTAATCGTCTCGAAAAGGATGGATCAAAGCATACGACTCCTCAGCATGATTCACTCGATGGAACAAGAGGTTTAATGCTTAACATCTTATCAATTTTTCTCTTATCTATTTATTGATCATGTATATATATCGATATCATTGATTAATTTGGATTCAATATTTGTTAAAGGATATGGTAGATCACTTTTTTGAAATAGCATATGAAATTAAAGGTGTACCTGGTTGCAGTCCTAATTATTTCTCGGATATGCTCTCTATCTTCGTAGCCGAATCTAAAATGACCTTATCAGTCATGGCTAAAGCTTTATATGTGTACATAATATATATCTTGATATAGATCTTAGTTGTTATTAATCATGTTGATTAGTTAATGAGTTTTAAATATTTGGTCTTCTTCTCTTAATTTGCAGGGACAAAGTATTTAGTGCATATTTTCCTAAGATTTGCAAACTCTACTTCAAGATAAAAGAAGCCGCCTCAAGGTATATAATTAATGCTAATCATCACAGCTCAAAACTCTTTAATTTAAAGTATTTATGTGTGTTATTATTGATCTAATAATATGTATTTAATACTAAAAATTCTTAAGTATAATTTTTGTTGGTAAAAATTCATACATTTTAATAACTAAATGATATGTCATGAGATGTATAGTGTGATTTGAACTCATACTCTTATAGATAAGGATAAAAGTACATAGATATTAACCCAATAGATAAATAATTAATAATTTAATTAACCAAATATCTATTAGTAGGATATATATTTGATTGCTATATGTGTATACTTAATTAATTAATTAATTAGTTTAATAGTTGATGCATTTATTCTTTTACAAGAGATCATAAGTTCGACTGAGATTATACTTTTATGTGTGTTATCATTTGAAAGTTGCGTTGAATTGTAATTATTTTAAAAAATAATTAGCTAATTTTAATTGTACCCTTGGTGCTTGTCGATTGGCACTGAAATATGAGGAATTCATCAAAGCATCTGATGAAAAGAGTAAGGAAGGGTAAGCTTTCATACATAATTGACGTCATAAATCGATTAACATATCTATTTATTGTGCCCTTTAAATTTTTTTAATTTCTTTTTTTTAAAAAAAAGTGTGTAGCGGTATTAGATGCAATAAAAAATGAATTCACATTGATGAAGGAAAAAATAAAAATCCTTCTTGAGGTAATATTTTATTTTATATATTTTGCAGAATTTTATTTTCCTATATATCTTTTTCTCTTATGAATTTTGTGACAATTTTAACTGAATTTAAATTTGTAGAATTATACAGTATGAGTTTTACTTAATTAAAAATCTGTTTTGCTGGTTGCATAATTATAGCTATTAACAATTATAATAAATTCTAACAACACAATAGTAGTTTAAACTTGTGTTTTATTTAAGATTAACGAGTTTAAGTTTCACTGAAGATATAAAGTTTATATTTTAATAAAAAGTAAAACTATTTTTTTAATATTAAACATTATAGATTTTGATTTTAAAATCTTTATTATTATTATTATTATTAATTAATAAATGGGGTATGCTGATATATTTGGAAACAAGCACCACGCCTCGCAAGCACAAGCGCACTCCTTTAAATTAACAGAAAGTTGGGAAACTCATGGGTCCTTGTGTAGTGCTTCAGGACTGCTTACCTAATTTGGGATAAACAATGCTAAGGTTCAAGGGTAGTTGAAGATAATGAAACTTTTGGCTGCTAGAGTTATTTTGAGATACCTATGAGGTTATAAGATAGGATTACCGAAAGGTTGTGCAGGGTTTTAAAATAATTCTTGTGTTCTAGACCTATCTTAAGACAACTATGAGGTTTCGATCATGAATTAGGTCTTAATAAAGCTCTAAAACTGCAATGTTACATTTAAATCTTAAGGTTTTAGTCTTTTCTTTTTTTAATGTTATGTCGCACTAAGATCCAAAGTTTTTGTCCTAAAATTTAATTTAGTATAGATTTTGTGTTACTTAGTTATCTGGCAAATTTTGTACCAAGTACAAATTTTATACTTGATCAATATTTCTCTGAGTTTAGGTTATTACTTGAGCATGTTTAGGCTTTCATTCTATATTTTGTTTCCTTTCTTCTCAGTTGGATTCAAAAGTATTATAAGAATAATACATAACTTAGCTAGAAATGAGTATGACTGAAAGATAGATAATTGTCCATGAACCTCAATTTTTGCTTCACTTACTTGAGCATGATAAAGTATAACCTAATTTCTACGAATTATTTAATTTTATAGTAAATAAGTGAATTGAATGATGAATATTTATTGTTTAAAATATTGTATTTGACGACCAATTATGAGAACTGATGCTTCAGTGAATAATTAGAGGCGATTAATAGTTACTACAATGAAATGCAACCAACACAAAGATAAAAGCTTTGGTATTTTGCAATGAAGTAGATCACATTTTCTTTAGGTTTTAAGATAAAGATGAAATATTTTATTTATTTTTTTTTTTGGTACCCCTTTTTGTTGATACAAAAGTTAAGCAACTTTTTTTTTCCAGTAGAGAAATAAATAGGGTGGGCACAAAATGGACACATGAGTTCCTCTATTTGTTGCATATTACCTGGCAACATTTCAACTTTTGTAATAGTCTAAATCAACCACTAAAATTATGTCATCTATTATTTAATTTCTACCTGTAATAGGATCCTTATTAAAGGTATCAGATACAAATTTTATACTTGATGAATATTTTTCTAAAGTTTGGGTTGTTTACTGACTTATGTAGTACTAGAAAGAAATACAACTAAATTTATAGTTCGGCAAATAATAAGGTATGGATTAACTTGAATAAATAATTTAATCTCATACAAATGAGTAAACTAAGTAACGTAAATTTACCGTTTGAAATACGGTGTTTAATGACTGATAAGGAAAACTGATACTTCAATGAATAAAGAGAGGAGATGGGTGATGACTGCAATGAGATGCAACTAACATAGAGAGAGAAGTTTTAGTGTCTTGCAACAGAGGAGATTGAATTTTCTTTAGGTTTTAGAACATAAGGATAAATTATTTTATTTTTAATTTCTTTTGTACTTCTTTTTGTCATTATAAAAGTGAAATAATTTTTTAAAAAATAAAGAAATGGGCAGGTTGTGCATGAAATGGATATGTGGCTTCCTTTATTTGCTCCAAATTTACTTTATGGCATTTTGACTTTTAGTGATAATATAAATCTACTGGTAAAATTTTATCATCTATTGTCTACTTTTTAGCAGTAATTAACCATTCTTAAAGGTGCCAATATAATGCCTTTCATCAGTTGAAGTAATTTATTTGAAGAAAAACCATCTTTGTTGTTTATACAATATTATAAATGGATTAAATTAAACTCTTTTTTTTTTTCAAAAGAAAATATTTTTTCTCATAAAATTGTTGGCTAGAATAATCCAAACTAGAAAACAAAATTCAAAAATATGCAAGTTCACTAATGCATAGAATATTGATAACCTAAATATCAATCACTAGAAATGACCTAGATTATTAGCAATTTGTTATAAATTTTAAACTCATTATAACTCTCCGCTGCTTCGGTGAGCATTGCAAATTCAAAAAAAAAAAATCTCCCTTCTCTCGGTAAAACCATTTTTCTCTTCTCGAATTGTGTCTAATATGATGGATTGAAGCATGTAGCTCCTTGACATGATCCACTCGATGGAACAAGAGGTACAGTGCTTTAACATTTTATCTATTTTTTTTTATCTATTTAGTGATCATGTATATAAATCGATATTGTTGATTGATTTGCATTCGATTTTTTTAAAAGGGTATGGTCGATCACTTTCTTGGAATAGCATATGAAATGAAAGGAGTGCCTGGTTGAGGTCCTAATTATTTCTCTAATATGCTCTCCATGTAACACCCAACCTCTCTTTTTTTTCTTTTTATTAATTATTATTATATGAATATAATTATTATTTATGTAATTTTAAATTAAATTTAATTTAAATTAATTTATTTTAATGGAAATAATAATAATAATAATAATAATAATAAAAAGGGTAAAAATTATTTAGGGGTTTAACTGAAAATAATTCTGGGGAAAAGGGGTGAAAATTTGGATTCTGGGGATATTTTTAAAAGACAAATCAAAAACTGGGGGTCAAAATATAATTTAAAAAAGTTGTCACGTTAGCTGCCCGGTCCGTAGCCCCGACCAACCAGGACGCGCCAGGTGGCAGAGACACTGACGTGGGAGGCCACGCAGGAGGGAGCCACGTGAGCGGTCCACATGCGCATGATCGAACGGCTGAGATCCATTCCCGCGCGCACGGATGATCCAGATCAAAAGCGCGCACAGACGGCCCAGATTGCATCGCGCACGGACGGTCCATATTGAATCGCTCATGGATGTCCAAGATTGAATCGCGATGAATGGCCCAGATTCACTCCCTATTTAATCGCGATCGGACAGTTCAGATTAAAAGCGATGTACGGCTCAGATCAAAAGCGGATGGGTATAAATAACCCCATCCGCACCCAAACCCTAACCCTAACCGCCAAAGCCCCTCGCCGGAGAAGATAGCCCAGCCACTAGGGAGTCGACCGTAGCCACCCGCCGCCGTACCGAAGCAATTTTCGACCGTCAAAGGAGGTAAAAATTCTATGATTTGCTCAGAATTTGATTTTAAACCCACCTATGGCCAAATCAGAGCAAAAGCACCAGCCAATTGGTAGAAAAACGCTGCCAAAGCTCAGTTGCGCTGCTGCGAGGTGTTTCAATTTTTACCTCTGATGAGGCCCTTCCCGATTCCCATTCGATGTGATTTTTTCACTGTTGTGATCACTGTTTCCTCCTCTACAGGTTGACCGGAGCAAAACACTCAACCGCAATGTGAGCCAGAGGAGCCACCGCACCGGAGAGGCCCACCGCCGGTGAGTTTCGGCTTTCTACATTTTTCTGGCCCACCGAGGGCTCTAAGTGTGTTTTCTCACAGGAACCGATGCAAGTTTGGCCGAATTCGATCGAAAACAGCCAACCCGAGGTGGATCACCGATGTGAGCGGCGGTGCCATCGTCGGAACATGGCAGAGCCGCCGTGCCAGAATTCTAAAATTGGCCGAATAGGCCCGGGGTATGATTTTTGGGTTATATGGGATATGTGTAGGTACTGTAAGCGCGTTTTAGTTCCCAAAAAAAAATTTAGGGAACCTAGGGATCGCCCGTAGGTGTAGTGACAATCTAGTTTTCAACATCGAATCAAGTAATGACCCCTCACCCTATTTCCTATAATAGAATTGGAGTTTAAATAAATGTTAATACTTTATTTTGTATAAATTAAATAGATATGTATAATTAATTACGGTTGCTAATGGAGTCCGAACTGGACATTATTCTCTGTCGATTCCTGTTTGATTTATTTTACAGTCTAAATGCATTATGGTATTTAGTTTATCTATTCTATGGTTTTAAATGCATGTATCACTCCTTACTTCACTAATGTTTGATTTTGGGAATCTAAGATATGCTTGCTTTTTTGGATGGACGTTTCTTGTTTATATATTTATGTTTGAGTTTGTAACGGAGACCAAGGACAAATAGGAATGGGATGTGATTTGATAAATGGATAAGATGATAGCCTCACTAGATATCCTGTGAGATGGTGGACGAATCGGGTTCATAGGGAACCCTACCTTGAATGTCGTCTCATACCGGACGGGGTATGGAGACTTGGTCATTTGGCGCTCATACTAGACGGGGTATGGAGACGACCCGCTTCAGCCTCATACCGGACGAAGTATTGAGGTTTATTGTTTTGACGCTCATTCCGAACCGGGTATGGGGATGACCCTGGAATTAAGATTGTTAAGAAAAATGGTTCACGTGTAGCGGGAACCCCTATGGATCCCCATAGATACTAGTATGCTGGTGAAAACGAGAAATGGTGATAATCAGTTATTGTTAATGAATACAGATTTATGATGTGTTTTATGTTACTGATTATTCATGAAATTGTGATCTGTATGATGTTATTGTCTTCATAGGTTGTTTTCACAGGTGCTCCAAGGGTAAAAAAAAGGGTAAGTGGTTTTATTTTAAATAATTGAATTGGTTTAAAATTTGTGCTGCATTGGTTGTTTTCGGTTTTCTACTAATTTTTAC
The DNA here is from genome assembly GCF_054855325.1 of Carica papaya. NCBI lineage: Eukaryota > Viridiplantae > Streptophyta > Magnoliopsida > Brassicales > Caricaceae > Carica > Carica papaya. The sequence goes on from NC_142317.1 coordinate 21,427,476, forward strand.
TTCTGTGACGATGATATAGTGTGATGTCCTTACTGGGCTAGTGTAGCTCATTCCTTATTTAACCATTTTAGATCAGGAGGACCTAGGTCCCGAGCCTAATCCACAAGAAGACGACGAGTAGATGTTAGATGCTTTATAGTTTCCTTTATTTTTCTCATTTCTCGTATTTCTTTTAGAGAACTTATTCCGTGGTATTGTTTAGTACTTTTAAGTTGTTGTGTAAGGGATGTTAACCTTAATCTTTGATTTCGCTTCCGCACTCAAATTATTATATGTATTTTCTTTTGAATTTCCGGGGCCGTTACACTCCACCTTCGTAGTTGAATCTGAAATCATCTTATCATACATGACTAAATCTTTGTATGTGGACATAATATATATCTCGATATAGATCTAAGTAGTTATTAACCACGTTTGACTAGTTAATGGGTTTTAATTATTTGGTCCTCTTCTCTTAATTTGCAGTGACGAAGGATCTGATGCTGATTTTCCTAAAATTTATGAACTTTGCTTCAAGTTATTGATCTTATAATATGTATTTAATAATAAAAATTCTCAAGTACAAGTTTTGTTAGTAAAAATTCATGCAGTTTAGTCGTTAAATGATATGTCATGAGACATATAATCTAATCTGAATTCATACTCTTATAGATAAGGATAAAAGTATATAGATATCCACCCAATAGATAAATAATTAATAATTTAATTAACCAAATATATATTAGTATGATATATATATTTATTTGGTATATGTGTATACTTAGTTAATTATTTAATTAGTTTAATAGTTGATGCATTTCCTCTTTTATAAGAGATCACAAGTTTGAGTCAGATTGTACTTTCGTGTGTGTCATCATTTAAAAGTTACTTGTATTGTATTGCATTTAGTGTATATTGCCTAATTAATCTCGAGTCAAACTATTGTTTTGTGTGTATTCTTACTTGGAGATTATTTATATTGTGTTATGATTGATGTATATCACTTAATCAATAGATTTACACAATTTTTATTTAAAAAAATAATTAGCTGATATTAATTACAGCCTTGACACGTGTCAAATGGCACTAAAATGTGAGGAATTCATTAAGGCATCTGATGAAAAGAGTAAGGAAGGGTAAGCTGTCATACATAATTGACATCATAAATTGATTAACAGTCTTTATATATGCATGTAGTAAATGAATTTCATACTTATTTTTTTTATTTTAGATAATACTAATATATCTCTTTATTGAATTTTTTTATAATTTTTTAAAATTATTTTTTTTTTAAAACAAAGGTGCATAACAGCATTGGATGCAATCGAAAATGGCTTCTTACTTACGAAGGAAAAAATAAACATCCTTCTTTAGGTAATATTTTATTTTACATATTTTGTAAAATTTTATTTTCATATATATCTATTTCTCTTATGGATTTCATGAAAATTTTAACTGAATTTAAATTTGCTAACTTATAAAGTATGAGTTTTACTTAATTGAAAATTTGTTTTGCCAGGTCATAATTATAGCAATTAAAAATTATAATGAATTATAATAATATGATAGTAGTTAAAAATTTTTACGTTTTATTTTAAGATTTACAAGTTTAAGTTTTGCTGAAAATACAAAGTTTATATTTTAATAAAAAGTAAAACTGTTTTTTTAAAATATTAAACATTGTAGATTTTGATTTTAAAATATTTATTATTATTATTATTATTATTATTCACTGAATGGGGTATGTATGGTGGTGCAGTTGGAAGCTAGAACCTCCCCTCGCAAGCGCAAACGTACTCTTTGAAATGAAGGTACTCTTGCTTCTTGCAACTTATTTAGTTAGATTCTTATTTATTTTTTTAATTCCTTAATATTTTAATTTGAATCGTTCTAGTAAATGGAGAATATTACTCTCGAATACTTTGTTATTGTAATAAATACAGTTTCTTTTTAACTAATTCAATTTGCTTTTAAATTAATTAAGAATAAAATAAGATTTATAGTTTTCTTCAATTACTGTAACTTAACTAAAGTAATTATTATCCTTTTAATTTATAAAATTTAAGTTCAATATTTAATTTTTCACTATTTGTATTTTAACTATTTTCATCTCTTTCAATAACAATATTATAAAGTAATTATGTTTTCTTTTGTTGGGCAGATGAGGGGATGAAAGCTTCTAAAAATCAATACCAATAAATTCTCTACAGGTTGTAATAAGTATTACTTTTTCATGGAAAACAAATTTAAACTCTTAACTTTTTTTTATGTTGTTGATGTCGTGATCAAGTTGAGTTTAATCTCAATGTGCCTATTATGTTTTTAGGCGAAAAAAAAATTTCATGATTATTAAGTTCTCTTAGTTGAGGGAACGTTCTGGGTTTGGATTTAAGCTATGATCTTTTTTTTTCTTGATTTGGAATCCTTGTTTTATGAATGGTCCAATTAGTAGGATTTTTGTTAAGTTCTATCACAAATTGACTAGTTATTTAGATGCTTTCTGTTGTTTTTTACAAAAAAGTTGCATTGGTGCCTTGTAATTATTAGCTTTTGGCTTTTAATGAGTTTTTCTCACCATTTGAGTACTCTTATTATATGACTTCTAGGTATTTGAAGATAATTCTTTATGGTTCCTAAAAATAACGGGGGAAAAGAGACGTATTACGTATATGCGTAGCATCATTTCATTAGTTTTCCTTAAGTGTCAAAGTTTATTTTCCTTTTTATTGTTGAATTTTTTACTTTTGGGTTGTATGTCTAATTTAGTTGAAAGTTTTCACTAAAATACTCACATTGGATCTAATGCCTTGATTTGTTTCTTTTGCTTGTTTTTTTATTTAAGGTTAATCATTCTTGAAATTGAAGTAGAAGAAGGTATTATTTCAATTGAGTCAAGAATCTCTTGGTTTCACTTTGATAAAAGAAGGGTTTGAGGATTGAGAGGATTATAATTATTTGATTACCATTATGTATATGGGAATTTCTGAGGCAGTTCTGCTACTTTTATCTAGAACTATTCCCAGTCGTTTTAGTTTTGATCCATATTTTAGCAAATTAGATTCAAACAACAGATTATGATCTGACTCACTAACCTACATGGATCAGCCACTATTTAAATTTATAAGTTGGTAATAGAGAGATCTTATTTGTTTACATTTTTTTGTTGTGGTATCTCTAGTTAATCCTTCTTTTTTTCTTGAAGGCACTATTTTATTCTACCTTACTCTGTGCACGTGAAATGCTTGCTCAAGAAGATGGATCAGCTGATCTGTTTCGAAAATGGTAGCATTGGTGAGTAGAGAAAAAGAAATGAACTGGATAGGGATTAAAAACAAAATAAATATAAAATTCTAGGAGGCAAATCCAGGTGAGTGAGACTGCGTTCTCTGTGAGGGTAAAAGTGATGCTGTTTGGAAGAAGGAATGGGATTAACAACGGAACAAACAAACTCTAGGAGCTAATTTGAGTGATGAGAGACAATGTTCTCTGTGATGCATGTGTAAGAAAGGATGAATTACACAAACTTTAATTAGATGTTTTCTTGATTTTAGATAGATGTAATGGTTAACCCTCAGTGGTGAGGGATGTGAACACTGCCTTTGGATGTACTTATTTTTATTTGGAGATAAACGTCTATTATTATTAATCATATTTGATTAATTGATGGATTTTGTTATTTGGTCTTATTCTCTTAATTTGCAGGGATAAAGTATATTATGCAGATTTTCCTACGATTTGTTACTTTGCATCAAGATTAAAGGAGGCTCCTCAAGGTATATAAGTAATACTAATCATCACAACTCAAAACTCTTCAATTTGGAGTATTATTGTGTGTTATTATTGATCTTATAATGTATATTTAACAATAAAAATTCTCATGTACAATTTTTGCTAGTAAAAATTCGTACATTTTAATAGTTAAATGATTTGTCATGAGATCTATAGTCTGATTTGAACTCATACTCTTATAGATAAGGATAAAATTACTTAGATATCTGTCTAAAAGATAAATAATTATTAAATTAATTAATTATATATGTGGATAGATAATTAATTAAATAATTAGTTTAATAGTTGATATGTTTCTTTTTTTATAAGAGATTATAAGTTCGACTCGGATTGTATTTTTATGTGTGTCATCATTTGAAAGTTATTTGTATTGTATTGTAATTAGTATATATCACTTGACTAATCTCGGATGAAACTGTATTTTTATGTGTATTCTTACTTGGAGGTTTTTGTATTGTCTTATGATTGATGTATACCACTTAATTAATAGATGTACCCAATTTTTATTTTTTAATAAATAATTAATGAAGGAAAAAATGAAAATCCTTCTTAAGGTATTATTTTATTTTACATATTCTATAAAATTTTATTTTCATGTATGTCTTTTTTCTTTTGGACTTCCTGAAAATTTTAGCTAAATTTAAATTTGCATGCTTATACACCATGAGTTTTACTTCATTAAAAATTTATTTTGTCATCTCTATAATTATAGCTATTAATAATTATAATAAATTATAACAATATGATAGTAGTTAAAACACTTATTTTCTATTTAAAATTTATAAGTTTAACTTTTATTAAAATGTAGAATATTTTATATTGTATAAGTCTATAAATTTAAATTCAATTAAAATTTTTACGAAATCTATAAAAGAAAAAGATATATATGAAAACAAAATTTATAAAATATATAAAATAAAATATTATCTCAAGAAAGATTTTTATTTTTTCCTTCATTACTAAGAATTCATGTTTGGTTGCATCCACTGCCTATGCACCTTTTTTTCGAAAAAATTTAAAACAATTTTTAAAAAAACTTAGTAATGAAATATATTAATAATAAGTATGAAATTGATTTACTATATTCACTAATTGATTTGATTTATGACGTCGTCAATTATGTATGAAAGTTTACCCTTCCTTACTCGTTTCATCATATGCCTTGACACGTGTATATATATATATATATAAACATATAATTCATATATATGATGGTGTATGAGCAATCATATGTGGCACCAATCATATGTGGCACCAATAGGTATGAAGTTCATTTGTGATCGACGGTCACATTTCATTAATTGACTTCGATCTCTCACAAAAAGAAGATAATTCCACATCAACGATTCATATAATTTCTGATCAAAATGCGTCACTAATCACAAAAACAAGTTGTTACCTTGATGATCAACCCAACTTCTCTAATTCATCATGCATTCTACCCAATTGTATCACACCTGCAATAGCCTCCTGCTTACACCCTAGTCAACACATCACATAACAATCGAAATCATCACAGAATCAATCAATGTCCAGTCAAGGCCTTTTGTTGGGACCCACGAGTACTTAGCATGAGAAATTGTGTCTGGTGAAGGGCATGGAAACACGGCTGATTGGTGGATACTAGGGATATTCGTATTCGAAATGTTATATGGGACGACGTCTTGTAAGGGAGTTGACTAGGAGTTACCCTTAGCAAATATTGTGGCTCGAGCACTTGAGTTTCCCAAAGAAATGATGGTTTCAGAGCTAGCAAAGGATTTGATCACACTGCTATTAATTAAGGACCCCACAAGGCAAATGGGGTCCACAATGGGTGTAACGACAATCAAACGAAACCAATTTTTTTATGGGCTTAATTAGGAACTTTTGAGATGTATAAAATCATCATTTATTCCTTCTCCTGTATCTTGCAAGGCATTTATTGCATTTGATAGTACTATAGAGAGTTCAATATAGTATTAATAGGAAGCAAGAAATTTAGTCTTTAATTTACATGATATATATTTTTTTTTACGTATATTGAATTTTAATAACTAACCAAACGTGAGATTTAAGTAATTTGTACATTAGGGCAAGAAATTTTAAAGAAATTCACGTTGAAAGGTTAAATATTTATAAAAATATATAATTAAAGATTTACTGGATCATTTGCCTAACAAAAAATATAGCATTTTCAATTGTTCTCAATTAATGTCTTTACTTACCCGTATAAAAGTATTATTAATTTCTCAAATATTTTGTATAAGAGGTAGTAATACTCTTTTTACGGTATTACTTGGATCAAACTTAAATGTATTACTTCAAGGTCCTGATAATATCAAGTAAGGAAACTCATGGGTCCTTGTGTAGTGCTTCATTACTACTTACCTAATTGGGGACAAACAATTTCAAGATTCAAGGATAGTTGAGGATAAGGAAACTTTTGGCTTCTAAAGTTATTTTGATATACATATAAGGTTACAAGATAGCTTTTCCAAAAGTTTGTGTAGGGTTTTAAAATTGTTCTCGCATTCTAGACATTTCTTATGAAAACTTTGAGGTTTCGAGCATGTACTAGGACTTAATAAAGCTCTAAAACTCCAATGTTACATTTAAATCTTTAGGTTTAAGTATTTTCTTTTTTTTTTCGTAATGTTATATTGCACTAAGATACAAATTTTTTGTCCTAAAATTTAATTTAGCATAGAGTTTGTTTTATTTAGTTATATGGCAAATTTTGTACCAAGTACAAATTTTGTACTTGATGAATATTTCTCTTAGTTTAGGTTATTACTTGAGGATGTTTAAGCTTTCATTCAGCATTTTGTTTCCTTTCTTCTTAGTTGGATTGAAAAGTATTATAAGAATAATACATAGCTTAGCTAGAGATGAGTACGGACTTCTGAAAGATAGATAAATGTTCATGAATCTCCTCAGTTTTTGCTTCACTTACTTGAGTATGATGTTTTTTATTATTAATGAATAATGATTTTTCTTTAAAAAAATCAGAGGTGATTTAGTATTAAAAACATATACTACTAAATTTATAGTTCAATCAAATAATAAAACATAACCTAATTTGAATGAATTATTTAATATTATAATAAATAAGTGAATCAAATGATGTATATTTATTGTTTAAAATGTAGTATTTGATTACCAATTATGAGAACTGACACTTCAGTCAATAATGAAAGGCAATTGATGGTGACTACAATGAAATGCAACCAACACAAAAATAAAAGCTTTGGTATCTTGCAACAAAGTAGACCACATTTTCTTTAAGTTTTAAGACAAAGATGAACTATTTTATTTTTAATTTTTTTGGGTACTCCTTTTTGTTGATACAAAAGTTAAACAACTTTTTTTCTGACGTAAAGAAATAGATAGGGTGGGCACGAAATGGACACATGAGTTTCTCTATTTGTTGCATATTACCTAGCAACATTTCAACTTTTGTGACAATTTGAATCAATCACTAAAATTATATCATCTATTGTCTAATTTCTACCTGTAATAGGACCCTTATTAAAGGTACCATATACAAATTTTATACTTGATGAATATTTTTCTCAAGTTTGGGTTGTTACTCAAGGATGCTTAAGCTTTCATTCTGTATTTTGTTTCTTTTCTTCTTAGTTAGATTTAAAAATTCATGAGCCTAAGTTTTTTGTTGACTTTCTTCAGCAAAATAGTTTTTACTGTTTATGGATGATGAAATTTTCTTGACAAAAAGTAAATGTTGTAATGGTTATTATTGTATTGACTTACATCGTATGAACTAATACCATACTAGAAAGAAATACGACTAATTTTGTAGGTAAATCAAATAACAAAGTAGAACTTAACTTGAATGAATTATTTAATCTCATACAAATGATGAATCAAATGATGTTCATTTACTGTCTAAAATACAGTGTTTTGACAATTGATCACGAGAATTTATGCTTTAATAGATAATGAGGGGTGATTGATGGTGACTGCAATGAGATGCAACTAATACAAAGATAGAAGTTTTGATGTCTTATAATAGAAGAGATCAAATTTTCTTTAGTTTTGAGTACACAAAAAAGAACTATTTTATTTGCAGCTTCTTATGTATTTTTTTTACCGATATAAAAGTTAAATAATTATTTTCAAAAGAAATGGATAGATTGTGCATGAAATAGACAAGTGGCTTCCTTTATTTGTTATATATTTATTTACTTAGCGACATTTTGACTTTTAGTGACAGTGTCTATCACTCGCTAAAATTGTGTTGTTTATTATCTAATTTTTAGTTGGATTTAAAAGTAACTTCATGCTACATTTTGTTTTTCTTCTTCATAGTTGGATGTAAAAGTGTAATAAGATAGTATATAACATAGCTAGAGATGTAGTAAAGACTTTTGAAAGATATATAGTTGTTCATAAGTCTCAGTTTTTTGTTCACTTGCTTAAGCAGAGTGGTTTTTATCCATGATTTTTTAAAAGGAAAAAATAAATGTTGTATTGGATGTTATTGTACTAACTTATATTGTTTATTGACTTACACAGTATTAGAAAGAAATACGGCTAAATTTGTAGTTCAGTCAAATAATAAGGTATGATTTAACTTGAATAAATATTTTAATCTCATACAAATGAGTAAATTAACTAACGTAAATTTAATGTTTAAAATACAATATTTAATGACTGATAAGGCAAATTTATACTTCAATGAATAATGAGAGGTGACGGGTGATGACTACAATTAGATGCAACTAACAAAGACAGAGAAGTTTTAGTGTCTTGCAATAGAGGAAATTGAATTTTCTTTAGGTTTTAAAACATAAAGATAAATAATTTTATTTTTGATTTCTTTTGTACATCTTTTTGTCAATATAAAAGTTAAATAATTTTTTTTTCAAATAAAGAAATGGACAGGTTGTGCATGAAATGGATACGTGGCTTCCTCTATTTTGCCACAAATTTACTTTGCATCATTTTGACTTTAGTAAAAATATGAATCTATTAGTAAAATTTTATCATCTATTGTCTAATTTTTAGCAGTAACTAATTGTTTTCAAAGGTGCCAATATGGTGCCTTTTATCAGTTAAAGTAATTTATTTAGAGAAAAATTATCTTTGTCGTTTATGCAATATTATAAATGGATTAAATTAAACTCTTATTTATTTTCAAAAGAAAATATTTTTTCTTATAAAACTATTGGCAAGATTAATCCAAACTCGAAACACAAAATCCAAAAATATGCAAGTTCATTAATGCATCGAATATTGATAACCTAAATATCAATCACTAGAAATGACCTAAATTATTAGCAATTTTTTATAAATGCTAAACTCATTATAACTCTCCACCACTTCGGTGAGCATTACAGATTCAAAAAATTATAATGAATTATAGCTATTAACAATTATAATAAATTATAACAATATGGTAGTAGTTAAAATTTTGTGCTTTATTTAAGATTTATGAGATTATATTTTTAATGAAAAGTAAAACTATTTTTTAAAAATATTAAACATGATAGTTTTTTATTTTAAATCTTTATTATTATTATTATTATTATTCATCACTGAATGGGATATGTATGGTGATGCAGTTGGAATCAAGCACCACCCCTCACAAGCGCAAAGGCACTCCTTTAAATTAAGGTACTCTTGCTTCTTACAACTTATTTAATTGGATTCTTATTTATTTTTTTTAATTACTTAATCTTTTAATTCGAATAGTTCTAGTAAATGGAGAATATTACTCACAATTACTTTGTTATTTTAACAAATATAGTTTCTTTTTAACTAATTCAATTTGATTTTAAATTAATTAAGAGTAAAATAAGATTTATATTTTTTTTTAATTACTGGAACTTAACTAAAGTAATTATTATCCTTTATTTAATTTATAAAAGTTAACTTCAATATTTAATTTTTCACTATTAGTATTTTATCTATTTTCATCTCTTTCAATAACAATAATATAAAGTAATTATGTTTTCTTTTGTTGGGTAGATGGGGTGGATGAAAGCTTCTAAAAATCAATAGAAATAAATTCTCTGCAGGTTATAATAAGTATTCCTTTTTTATGGAAAACAAATTTAAACTCTAACTTTTTTTATGTTGGTGGTGATGTCGTGATTAATTTTAGTTAAATCTCAATGTGCCTATTATGTTTTTAGGCGAAAGGAACATTCATGATTATTTGGTTCCCTTAGTTGAGGGAACTACAGTAGGTCAAAATCTCGAGCTAATTTTTTATTTTTTGATTTGAAACTCTAACTTATTTTGCAGAGATATTTACAAACTAAAGGCTATTATTTCAAAAAAATTGTAAATTTTATTACTGTTTGTTGAGATGAATCACTGATATTTAATAGTTTCTTGTAAAAATATCTTGGTGAGAAAAGATAGAAGAATATACCTTAGACATTTACTTTCTATACAAATAGGAATTGAAGTTTGAGGATCTATTATACCTCTTGCAACCAAACAAAGCAAATGGAGAAGAGGGTCATCCAACACTGACTTGGTACTAGACCAAGTCAATTCTTATTTACATTTGTAGGTTTCAAAACCTAACCCTCTTAGTAAAGAGGGGAGGTAATTAACTCTATCATGTGGAATGAAGGAATTATCAAGGCAAATCCATTTTTTTGTTTTAATAGTTGTTTGAAATGCCATATGTGCTTGTCGACCGTTTATTTCAAGCAAGGGAAAAATTGCCTTTATGGTTCATTTGAAATGGTAATGGACATTTGGTATTCAATTTTTGATTTTTTGGATCTTACAACTTTTGTAGCAAAAAAGTTGTTGTACAAAATAATTCTGCACATGGTGTAATAGGGGCTTGTTCCAACAACTATGCTGGAAGTCAAATTATAAAACTAATTTTAAACTTATGTAATCAAACATTTAAGAGTTTTAACATTATTTTCATTCTAAAGTATGTAATCTTTAAAAGAATTATTACAAGATTATACTTAAAAAATATCTAAATATACAGAATTGAATGCTTACTAGGAGTGAAAATTTAGATATTTCTCTCTATATTAGTCTTTAAAATTTAAAAATTAAAGAAATAGAAATCTTATTTTTCATTATTTTGAACTTATGTAATCAAATATTTTAGAGTTTTAACATTATTTTCCTTATGTTTATCTATAAAAAAAACTATTATAAGATTAGACTTAAAGAGTATCTAAATTTAGAGAATTGAATGCTTATTAGAAGTCAAAGTTTAGAGATTTCTTTTCTTCATTAGTCTTTAAATTTTAAAATTTTGATTACTACTTAACCAATTAAAGAGATAAAAATCTTCTTTTCAAAAAATAAATATATAATTATATTTAAGAAGATGTTATTAGTTTATACCTTAATTATTAAAAGTAAAAATATTGATTATGCCTCAATTATCAAAAAATATTTTGTAATCTCTATTTAATTTAGTAATTTTGTTGCCATCCTCAATGGTTTTGATGGTCCCTCCACTTTAAAAGAGGCCATCGAGCTACAGGGCGAAGAGGAGGAAGAAAATTCATAGCTAAGGTAAATCGAGAGGGAGTTTTTGTGTGATTTGTTCAATCAGATTAATCAGCTAGCAGTGGAATCGGGAGCAGAACATGGGAGGAATCCATCAATCAGATTAACACCATCACTAAGAACAAAGGTAAGTGAAATTTGACTCTCACCACTTGAGTAGAATTTATCTTCTAAATTCTTTGAGATATTTTTTGGAAGAAATAAGTTGATTTGGTAATAGGGACATTTTCTTGAAGTCGGATTAGAACTAGGAGTAAAAATAGAAAAAATGGAGGGTGAGATATGAGGATAAATAGAAGATCGAGCGAAATGATGGAATTATCGTGTGGACAGCTATGAGGAGAGGACAGAGGAGACATGCTAGAAACATAGGAGGAAAATTAAAAGGATGAGAATGGGAGAGGGAAATAGTGGTCTGCATTTGATGTCTATTTGGGAATTATTATTATGTTATTTTTTGTATTTAATTCTCTTTATGTCTATTTGGGAAATGGTGCTATTGGTGAGTAGAGGTAGGGAAACAAACTTCAAAGGGATTAAAAACAAAATAAACATAAAATTCTAGGAGGCAAATCTAGGTGAGCAGAGACAGTGTTCTCTGTGAGGGTGAAAGTGTTGTTTGGAAATAGGAATGGGAATAACAATGGAACAAAAAAAATATGGGAGCCAATCTTGGTGAGCAGAGATAGTGTTCTCTGTGATGCACGTGTAGGAAAGAATAAATTACACAAGCTTTAATTAGATATTTTCTTGATTTTAGATAGATGTAATGGTTAACCCTCATAGCAAGGGATGTGAATACTGCTCTTAGACGTACTTATTTTTTATTTGGAGATAGAAGGTTATGTATTTTTCACACTAGGAATATAAGTTCTTATGGTACCATGACTCCCTATGCAGGTACGGGTTGTTACAGCTCTTATCCAATCATTTTGAATAGGAGGATCAAAGCACATCACTCCTCCATATGATCCACTCGATGGAACAAGAGGTTTAGTGCTTAACATCTGAACTATTTTTCTCTTATTTGTTTACCGATCATGTATATATATTGATGTCATTGATTGATTTGCATTCGATTTTTTTTTTGAAGGATATGGTAGATCACTTTCTTGTTGCAGCATATGAAATGAAAGGAGATTCTAGTTGCGGTCCTAATTATTTCTGTTATATGCTTTCCACCTTCGTGGCTAAATATGAAATCACCTTATCGAACACGGCTAAAGCTTCGTATGTGTACATAATATATATCTCGATATAGATTTGAGTAGTTATTAACCATATTATATTAATTGATGGGTTTTAGTTATTTGGTCTTCTTCTTTTAATTTGCAGGGACAAAGTATCTTATGCGGATTTTTCTCAGGTTTATGCACTTTGCATTAAGATTGAAGGAGCCTCCTCAAGGTATATAAGTAATACTAATCATCACAACTCAAAACTCTTTAATTTGGAGTATTTATCTCTGTTATTATTGATCTTATAATATATATTTAATAATAAAAATTCTTAAGTATAATTTTTGCTAGTAAAAATTTGCACATTTTAATAGTTAAATGATATGTCATGAGGTTTATAGTCTGATTTGAACTCATACTTTATAGATAAGGACAAAAGTACTCAGATACCTACCCAAAAGATAAATAATTATTAATTTAATTAACTATATATGTGTATACTTAATTAATTAAATAATTAGTTTAATAGTTGATGTGTTTCTTCTTTTACAAGAGATTATAAGTTTGAGTCAGATTGTATTTTTATGTGTGTCGTGATTTGAAAGTTATTTGTATTGTATTATAATTAGTGTATATCAATTGACTATTCTCGAGTCAAATTGTATTTTTATGTGTATTCTTACTTGGAGATTATTTGTATTGTGTCATGGTTGATGCATATCACTTAATTAATAGATGTACCCAATTTTTATTTTTTAAAAAATAATTAGCTGATATTAATTGCAGCCTTCGCGCTTGTCAAACGGCATTGAAATGTGAGAAATTCGTCAAGGCATTTGACAAAAAGAGTAAGGAAGGGCAAGCTTTTATATACAATTGACGTCATAAATCAATTAACAGTCTTTATATATTTGTGCAGTAATAAATTTTATACTTATTTTTTATTACAAATATTACTAATATGTCTCTTTACTGAGTTTTCTTATTTTTTTTAAATTTTTTTTTGAATAAAAAAGTGCATGGAAGCATTAGATGCAATCAAAGATGAATTCTCATTAATGAAGGAAAAAATAAAAATCCTTCTTAAGTTACTATTTTATTTTATATATTCTGTAAAATTTTATTTTCATGTATATCTTTTTTCTTTAAGACTTCATGAAAATTTTAACTGAATTTAAATTTGCATACTTATACAGCATGAGTTTTACTCCATTGAAAATCTGTTTTGCCAGCTGCATATTAATAATTATAATGAATTATAACAATATGATAGTAGTTAAAACTCTTATATTATATTTAAAATTTATGAGTTTAACTTTTATAAAAAATATAGAATATTTTATATTATATAAGTCTTTAAATTTAAATTCAATTAAAATTTTTACGAAATCTATAAGAGAAAAAGATATATATGAAAATAAATTTTATAAAATATACAAAATAGAATATTACCACAAGAAGAATTTTTATTTTTTCCTTCATTACTGAGAATTCATGTTTGGTTATATCCACTGCCTACGCACCCTTTTTAAAAAAACTCAGTAAAGAAATATAGTAATAATATGTACAATAAAAAATAAGTATAAAATTCATTTACAATATTCACTAATTGATTTGATTTATAATGTTGTCAATTATGTATGAAAGTTTACCCTTCCTTACTCTTTTAATCAGATGCCTTGACACGTGTATATATATATAAACATATAATTCATATATATGATGGTGTATGAGCAATCATATGTGGCACCAATCATATGTGGCACCAATAAGTATGAAATTCATTTGTGATCAGTGGTCGTGTTTACTCACTAAGTTCTGTCCCAGAGGCGATCTCACGTCTATTGTCAAAGGCAGCTGGATAGACACTTTAATGAATCTGCTTTCCGGTATGTAGGTAAAACAACATTAATTATCTGTATCTATAAAAATATATTATATAATTATACAAATAATTAATTTATTATTATGATATTCAACGCAATTAGTATCGTGATATACGTACATACATTATCTATACACACATGAACACATATATATTGATAGATTGAGAAGGTTATATATATATATAGACACACACATTATATATGTATATAATTCCCAATTATAATTATCTTTTTTGACGTTTCTAACCTTTCCCCTTCGCACCTTCTTGATTGTATCATATTTCAGCATAAATGTATATATGTATATATAGATACCATCTTCATTGTCATCTTTATTAATTAATAAAATCTTCTTTTTATATTTTAATATGGTCCCAAAATGTTAAAGCATAAGAGACAAATTCAAGTATGAAGGAATTTGGTTTACACGTTCAGGAACCTGTTTATATATTAATAAATTAAATATATTATATATTTTTACTAATCCAAGTAATATTACAAGAGATATTTATATTTCAATAGTATAATAAACATATTCTTAAATATATTAAATAGAATAAAGTATTAAAATTTTCAACAAGCTATTCGCATAACTTATCAAACTCATTTTTATATATTTCAAACATATTTAAATTTATTCATTTATTTAATTTTTTAAAAGATTTGTGACCTTTTCTTTTTTTGCACAGTTTATGTGCATTTGAAGTTATAATGGTCGTAGAATACTTACACATGATGGGGATAGTTTATCATGATTTGAAGCCCAAAAATGTGTTATGAAGATTCAACGGCCAAATTTCGTTGACTTTCTTCGATCTCTCATGAAAAGACATAATTCCACATCAATGATCCACATAATTTCTGATCAAAATGCATCATCAAAATTCGATATGTTTAGTTTCCTTTATGAGCTTAGCTTTAGTTTCTTTTATGAACTGATCCCATAAACTTAGAAGTTTGTAACAAAGATTTAGTTTCCTTCATGAGCTGATGCTAAGAACTAAAAACTTACAATTCTATAGTAAAACAAAAATATGTAATGAATAAAAATATGAGTTTGCAAAAAATATCTTATCATCACTCTATAATCACTCTCTCAGACAATGCTTTATATATCAATTGAATTTTTTCAGCTGGTTCCATCATAATTTGGGAGGATATGGCTCAGTATTTTTTAGCCAAGTACTTTCCACCTTCAAAGACAATTAGGTTGAGAAATGAAATCACCACTTTCGGACAAATAGATGGAGAATCATTGTATGAGTCTTGGGATCGCTATAAGGATTTGCTAAGGAGAGTTCCTTACCATGGTCTACTTATGTGGCTTCAAGTACAGATTTGGTCTCACAACCAACATTAAGACCATGATTGATGTAATAGCTGGACGAACACTAACCACAAGATACTTGAGGCTGCCTACAAGTTGATTGAGAAGATGGCAAACAATAGTTACCAATGGGAGAAAGAGAGATCTTCATCAAGAAAGAATGTTGGCTTGCATAGTGTTGACAACTATGCAGCTCTATTTGCATAAATTGAGGCCTTACCTAAGAAGTTAGACAACATGAATATGGTGACAGTATAAACAGCGCAATTTCAGAATTATGAAGTTCAATAAGGGAATCCTTATTCTAATACCTATAATCCTGGATGGAGGAATCACCTTAATTTTTCATGGGGCAACCAAAATAATCAGAGACAAGCTTCCCCACTAGCTCTGCCCCCCATTGAATGAAGGCTAAACATAGAAGATATGCTCGCCAAATTCATAACAGCAATGGACACTAGGCTGCAAAGTAATGAAGCCTCCATCAAGAGTCTATAGAACCAAATTGGGTAATTGGCAAATTTGATTTCTGAGCATGCTCAAGGAACTTTGCCAAGCAACACAAAGACCAACCTAAGAAAGCATGTGAATGCTATAGCATTGAGGAGTGAAAAACAGTTAGTGAATTGGAACCAAGGAAGATAACACAAGTGGATGAGAGCAACCCAAACAAGGAAGAAGAAGAAAAAAAAAAGAGATCAAGAGATGGAGCTACTTAATCGAGGAGGAGAACACTTGAACATTCCATATTTGAGGAGATTAAAGCAATAAAAAAAAGTAATTTGGTAAATTTTTGTATATTTTTGAACAATTACATATTAATATTCCTTTGGTTGAAGCTTTAAAACAGATGCCTAGCTATGCAAAGCTCCTAAAGGAGATTCTCTCAAAGAAGAGGAAGTTAAATGACGTGGTCATGGTAATGCTTAATGAAGAATGCTAAACTATTTTACAAAACAAGATGCCACAAAACTTAAAGGATCCAGTTAAGGTTACTATTCCATGTAACTTAGGTGATCTTTCAATTGAAAAAGCATTATGTATTTAGAAGTTAGTATCAATTTGATGCCATATGATACTTACAAAAAGCTAGGATTGAGAGAACCTAAGCTTACTAAGATTATTTTGCAGTTAGCATATACATCTATTAAAATTCCAGTTGGAGTAATAGAAAATGTGCTAGTTAAGGTTGATAAGTTTATATTTCTAGTAGACTTTGTGATCTTAGATATGGAAAAGGACTTTGAGATACCAATTATCCTAGGAAGACCATTTCTAGCAATTGTTAGAGCTTTAATTGATGTTCATGATGGTAAATTGACTCTTATGGTATTTGATGAGGAAATTTCTTTTTATATGTCTAAATCCATAAAATATGCACATATTTCATATGATACTTGTTTCATGATTGATACACTTGATTCGATCGTGCAAGGTGTTTTTCAGGAAAATTACTTTAAAGATGCAATAAAACAAGGTTTCATGAATGGAGAAAGGAGAAACATGAAGAATGAAGAAGTCAAGGAGCAAGTAGATTTGCTAAAAGCGATACCTTAGTTTAATACACAAAAGAACTTCAGATTTGAGGAGATTCGTAACTCTAGTGAAGATAAAGACAAACCATCAACTAAAAAACCATTAGACAAGTTGAAATCAAGGTGGTCGGGACCCATGGATAGGGGTGGGCCTAGCTCTCTCCAGGCCAATGTAGGAGTATGTCCTAATTCAAGTTCCATCTTTTGAGGAAAGACTAGATCAGCTAAGTAGGGCGCAAGAAAGAATTGAAGAACGCTAAAGTAAATTGAGCATTATATGATGGTGTTCTTTCAGCATATAGGATTCCAACCCCCACCCTACCCACCATCAAACAGTTAGTCTCACTTTTGTTTTTATTTTATTTTATTTTTCATTTTCTTTATATTTGTTTTTCAGTCTATCTTTACCTTTTATATCTTTTAGTTTGCTTCTCTCCTTTACCAATAACTTGCTTGCTTAATTCGACTTTGGTGTTGTCAGAATGTTTTTAGGTTTTTTTTGTGAACTTCATCGAGGCTGCAATGGACGCTACTCCATCAAAATTTCAAAGAAGTTTCATTTCTTTTGTTGTCATTGCCTTTTATTTTTTGGCTTTGTGAACTATGGGAACATATTCGCAATTGAGTGTGGGGGAGTGGTATTCTAATTCTATATTTGTTATTATCCTCTAAATCTTAATTAAATCTTAATGAAGTTCTATGGTTTAATCTTGATGTATCCTGTTGCGTCATGACTACCTATTATAATAATTATGGCATTAAATCTATATGTACTGAGATAAGATTATTTGTGGAAATAGTTTAGCAATGGAAGTATTTGACCTTATTTAGTTTATTCAAGTTTTAAGAGTTTAAGATCTTCTACATCCTTTGAGTCATGAATTTGTTCTTTTATCTAAATTGAATAATTCCTTACAAAAGAAAGCATATTTAGGTATAGAATTAGATATATATGTATGCAATAATAATAATAATAATAATAAAATACTCTGCTGATCCCTCAAAAAAAGAAACGTTGGCTCCGTAACACATCTTCAAGTCCTGAAGTCGAACCTGTTGTGTGGCCCCAATTTGCTTGCATTCTGAAACTATCAAATGGGCTAAGATATCTGCACTTTTTTTGCTCAGTGCATCGACTACAACGTTGCCCTTACCCAGATGGTGCAAGATGCCACAATCATAGTCCTTAAGAAGTTCTATCCACCTTCTCGGACGCATGAACTCCATAAGTAAAGTGGGCTTGGTGAGGGGTCTAAAATTTTAGTGGATTGAATCTAATGAAAGGAAAAATAAAGAAATAAATAAATAAAGAGGGAAAGGAAAGCCCAACTCGAATGGGTTGAGCTCGTAGGAAGAATAAAGGAATTCCAGTGATGAATTGGGCCAAACCTGAAGAAATTAAGCAAAAAAACAAGAAGGAAATTAAATCTTGTTGGCCTAGCCTATAGGAAGGGGATAAGAGTAATTAAAATTTAAGTGAGCCAAGCCTTTAGGAATGGGTTAAGACAGAAGGATAAAATTTAGTTTGAGGGGTTACATTAATTCAAAACAAACAAAGATAGGAAAGAATAGTAATATTGAGAAACTAACAAATGGGTTGTTTCATTGGGGTTCTAGCCTATAAGCAAATAAAGTATATTTGTATGAAATATGATATGGCTCCTAGTTTACAGCCCAACAAGCAGGGTCAACGACATTTCGGGCAGTGAATAATAACTAGTCAAAAAACAACAATGATTATGATGGGCTTGAGATCTAGAATATGGGTTGAGGAAATTAATTACGACTTTAGAAAGATAAATTATATAAAATGAGACATTATTAATGAATATAATGCCTTAAATAAATATTAGATATGTGATTTGGTTCAATAATTAATGGAATTTTGATTAATCTTGCCAACAGTTTTATGATAAAAATTATTTGAGAAATTTTTTTTTTTTTTTAAAAAACAAGAGTTTAATTTAATTCATTTTAATATTGTATAAACAACAAAGATGGTTTTTCTCAAAATAAATTACTTCAACTAATAAAAGGCATTATATTGGCACCTTTGAGAACAGTTAATTGCTGCTAATAATTAGACAATAGACAATAAAATTTTACTAGCGAATTTATATTGTCATAAAAAGTAAAAATGCCGCAACATAAATTTGCAACAAATAAAGGAAGCTACTTATCCATTTCATGCACAACCTGTCCATTTCTTTATTTGAAAAAAAATTAAACTTTTATATTGACAAAAAGAAGTACAAAAGAAACTGAAAATAAAATAGTTTATCTTTATGTTCTAAAATTTAAAGAAAATTTAATCTCCTCTGTTGCAAGACACCAAAACTTCTCTTCCTCTGTTAGTTACATCTCATTGCAGTTATCACCCATCACCCCTCCTTATTCATTAAAGGATTAGTTTTCCTTATCAGTCATTAAATATTGTATTTTAAACAGTAAATTTACGTTATTTGATTCACTCATTTGTATGAGATTAAATTATTTATTTAAGTTAAATCATATTTTATTATTTGAC
Source organism: Carica papaya (assembly GCF_054855325.1). NCBI lineage: Eukaryota > Viridiplantae > Streptophyta > Magnoliopsida > Brassicales > Caricaceae > Carica > Carica papaya. The sequence continues at coordinate 21,447,197 of NC_142317.1, forward strand.
TGAACTACAAATTTAGTCGTATTTCTTTCTAGTACTGCATAAGTCAGCAAACAATGTAAGTTAGTACAATAACATCCAATACAACATTTACTTTTTCCTTTGTAAAAAAATATTGGATAAAAACCATTTTGCTTAAGCAAGTGAACAAAAAGCTAAGAGTCATGAACAAACTACATATCTTTCAAAAGTCCTTACTACATATTTGGCTATGTTATATATTATCTTATTACACATTTACATCCAATTAAGAAGAAGAGAAAAAAAAATATAGAATGAAAGTTACTTTTAAATCCGACTAAAAATTAGACAATAAATGACACAAATTTAGCAGCTGATAGACGTTGGTACTAAAAGTCAAAATGTCGCTAACTAAATATACAACAAATAAAAGAAGTAACTTGTCCATTTCATGCACAACCTATCCATTTCCTTACTTTGAAAAGAAAATTATTTAACTTTTATATCAACAAAAAGAAATACATAAGAAGCTAGAAATAAATTTGTTCATCTTTATGTACTCAAACCTAAAGAAAATTTGATCTCCTCTACTATAAGACATCAAAGCTTCTATCTTTGTATTAGTTGCATTTTATTGCAGTCGCAATCAATCACTTCTCATTATTTATTAAAGCATAAGTTCTCCTTATCAATCGTCAAGTACTCTATTTTAAATAGTAAATGTACATTAATTTATTATTCATTTGTATTAGATTAAATAATTCATTAAAGTTAAGTTCTACCTTGTTATTCGATTGACATACAAAATTAGTCGTATTTCTTTCTAGTACGGTATTAGTTTATACAATGTAAGTCAATACAATAATGCCCATTACAACATTTTCTTTTTTTTTTTTAAGAAAAGATCATCATACAATAACAGTAAAAGCCATTTTGCTCAAGCAAGTCAACCAAAAACATAGGCTCATGAATAAATATATATCTTTCAATAGTCCTTAGTACATTCCTGGCAAAGTTATGTATTATTCGATTAAACTTTTAAATCTAACTAAGAAGAAAAGAAGCAAAATACAGAATGAAAGCTTAAACATCCTCAAGTAACAACCTAAACTTTAAAAAAATATTCATCAAGTATAAAATCTATACTTCAAACCTTTACAATGGTCCTATTATAGCTAGAAATTAGATAATAGACGATATAATTTTAGCGGTTGATTCATACTAGCACAGAAGTTGAAATGTTGCTACGTAATATGCGACAAATAAAGGAACTCATGTGTCCATTTCGTGCTACCCTATCTATTTCTTTACTTCAAAAAAAAAAGTTGTTTAACTTTTGTAGAACAAAAAGGTGTACCAAAAAAAATTAAAAATAAAATAGTTCATCTTTATCTTAAAACCTAAAGAAAATGTGGTCTACTTTGTTGCAAGATGCTAAAGCTTTTATTTTTGTGTTGGTTGCATTTCATTGTAGTCACCATCAATCGCCTCTCATTATTCACTGAAGTGTCAGTTCTCATAATTAGTCGTCAAATACTATATTTTAAACAATAAAATACATCATTTGATTCACTTATTTATTATAATATTAAATAATTCATTCAAATTAGGTTCTATTTTATTATTTAATTAAACTATAAATTTAGTAGAATTTTTTTTTAATACTAAATCAACTTATACAATGGAAGTCAATACAATAGCATCCAATATAAAAATATTTCTTTTAAGAAAAAATCATTATTCATTAACAATAAAAACCATCATGCTTAAGTAAATTACCAAAACCATCATGTTCAAGTAAGTGAAGCAAAAACTGAGGAGGTTCATGACCAATTATCTATCTTTTCAAAGTCCTTACTCATATCGAGCTAAGCTATGTATTATTCTTATTATACTTTTGAATCCAACTAAGAAGGGAAATAAAATGCAAAATGAAAGATTAAACATCCTCAAGGATAAACCTAAACTCAAAGAAATATTCATGAAGTATAAAATTTATGCTTGGTACAAAATTTACCATATAACTAAATAAAACAGAATCTATACTAAATTAAATTTTAGGACACAACTTTTGTTTCTTAGTGCAACATAACATTACGAAAAAAAGAAAAGAGTAAAACCTTAAGATTTAGATTTAACACTGCAGTTTTAAAGCTTTATTAAGACCTAATACATGCTCGAAACCTTATAGTTGTCTTAAGATAGGTCTAGAACCTGCAAAACTTGAGTTAGATAGTGGGCGTGTTCCTCTTTGCATTTTGAATAAACCAAGATATCATCAATGAACACAATAACAAACTGATCCAGGAATTGTCTGAAAACCTTATTCATCAAGTCCATGAAGATTGTTGAAGTGTTGGTTAGTCAAAATGGCATGACCAGGAACTCATAGTGTCCGTACCTGGTTTGAAAAGTTGTCTTGGGGATGTCTTCTGCCCTGATTTTTACCTGATGGTAACCTGAACACAGGTCTATTTTGGAGAAGACCCGTGCACCCTGCAACTAGTCAATGAGGTCATCAATCCTGGGGAGGGGATACTTGTTCTTGATCGTGACTTTCTTTAGACTCTGTAATCAATACATAACCTCAATGTCCCATCCTCCTTTCTTGTAAATGTGACTTCGGCACCCCAAGGGGACACACTATGTCAGATGAACTCAATGTCCTGTAATTCAGTGATTTATTTCCTCAGTTCCTCCATCTCAACACGGCTCATACAGTAAGGAGCAACCGAAATCGATTGGGTGCCTAGCTAAAGGTCTATGGTGAATTCGACTTCTCTATCCACTAGTAGTCCATATAGTTCATCTGGAAACACATCTTGAAAGTCTTGGACTACCAGAATCTCTTGAATATAAATCTCTTTCTTGGGTTTGCCTAGTTAGAGAAAATAGTAAGGTTAAAGTCTTGATAATAAGAAAATTTTCCATGAGGGAACAAACACTAAATTATTTTATTAATTTATAAATGGCTCCTCATTAAGAGGATTGAATACAACCTTCTTTCTAAAACAATCTACAGTAGTGTGATACACCGTTAGTAAGTTCATTCCTAAAATTACATCAAAGTCCCCCATGTCTAATTCTATTAGGTCCACACTCAATTTCCTATCTACTATATCTCCGACACAGGCTCTATATACAACTTCTTCCAATAGTATTGTACTCCCAACAGTAGACACAAACAAGACAGAATCAAGTTTATCAGGTAATACATTAAATTTTGATTCAAAAATAGGTAAAACAAATGAATGCAATGCATCAGTATCAATCAAAATATGAGCAAGATAGTTACAGATAATGTACATACCCTGTACCACGTCCAGGTTGGCTTCTGCATTCTGCTGGTTGAGATTGTAAGCCCTACACTAGATAGGTGGTCTGGCCTGATTCTGATTCCTTGGTCACTCCCTCGCATAATGTTGGGCACTACCACATATGTGACAAGTGTTATTGAGGCGATAGTAGGGTCGGTCCCCATGATCCCTGCCACAATGCTGACATATCTTACCGTGTCCTGCCACTAGAGCTTGAGGGGAAGCCTGAATCATTGGTCTGGGACTCTTGTTTTGTTGAACAGGTGCAGTAGGTACTGGTCTGCGGGGTGGAGTTGAGGGCCTGAGGTTCCCTGCTGCTTGAGAGAAGGTACGAAGGCTCCTCTCCACTAACTGTGCCTTTGCCAGAACAGCCAAATAAGTACTGAACTCAAGCACAAACAACTGCTGTTTGATCTCTGGACGGAGACACCACTCGAACCTTCTAGCCTTCCTACCCTCATCCAAAAATGTCTCAGGGGAATATCGGCCCAACTCTAGGAACTTACGAGCATATTATGATACAATCATGTTCCCCTGGACCAACTGTACAAACTCCATCTCCTTCAGATGTTGGAGATGCTCTGGAAGGTACCTTGTATGAAAGGCCGCCAGGAACTTTTTCCAAGTAATTGGAATAGGCAGGGTGGTCTATTTGACTTTCCACCAGCGATCTGCTTCTCCCACTAGCATATAGGTAGCAAGGATGATTTTCTGTTCGGGAATCACTCCGCTAGTCTTGAAGGCCTTGTCTATCTCTGCTAACCAGTACTTGGCATCTTCGAAAGAGGATCCCCCAATAAAAGTAGATGGGTTTAATCTTTTATACCTATCTATATAGCATGGGTCCATCATGGGAGGAGCTGGGTCCCATGGAAGAGGGACTAGGTCGTTCTGAGGATGGAGTGGATGGCCCTGCGGTGGTACTTGCTGATACGGTGGGGGCACTAGATTGTACTGTGGTGGTGCTGGGGGGTACTGTGGCTGGGGCACTAGATCATACTGTGGTGGTGCCGAGTGGTATTGTAGAGGAGCAGGGCCGTACTAGGGTGGCTCGGGATCCTCTTGTTGCAAGGGTGGCTCTACCCTGTGGTAGCGGGGGAGGATCAGGTAGGTCCCTCCTTTCCTCCCAACCCTGCTAGGCAACAATGAGTCTCTCCAGCATCTCAAATATCTAGTCAACATCTTCTCTAAGCGAACCATCTCGGGCTGCTCAGTTTAGTGGGGGTCTTCCTTTCCTTATCTATCTATACCTGCATTTCATAAGGAATGGTTGAGTGATAATCCATTGTTTTGGTGTTCCCTAAGGATTTTATGCAAGAAATGGGTCCAAGGAACGTAGCTCTGATACCAACTATAACGACCCCATAAATTTCCAAAGGAAATAAATTATAAATTAAGTCCGAAAGTGTTAGAAGTGTTTAAGGTTTACATTCCCTACACAATAACTTAAAGAACCAAACGGGGCTACGAAGTTCAGTCTTAAAACAAAATATAAGAAATAAGGAAATAAACAAAAAATAAAGAAAACTAGCATCTACTCGCAATCTTCTTGCGGTTCGGACTCTAGAACTTGGTTCTCTTGGTTTGAAATGGTTAAATAAAGAATGAGCTACACTAGCCCAGTAACGACGTCATACTATATTACTAACAAAGAAAAAAAGGTTGGTAGAAAATTAAAAATCACTAATGGAGTACTAAATTTAGCAAATTCATTTATCAATCATAAAACTATTTACTCTCCACTTATCGTAGTGGAATTCTTAAAAATAACATATACAAACAATAATATTATAAAGATCATGATTTCATGTATAAGCAGCAACATAGCGTATATATAATTATATATCCATCATCAATAAATCAAACAATAACTGTCAATCTTTTTACTAGCCTGCTGGTATATGTGGGGGTTCATAGAGATGTCCCCGTTACACATGAACCCTTTCCTTTAACATTCTCCATTATGGGCCATCCCCATACCCCGTATGATATGAGCGCCAATTTACAAAACCTCAATACCCCGTCCGATATAAGGGTGAAGCAGGCCATTCCCATACTCCGTTCGGTATGAGCGCCAAATTACCAAGTCTCGATATCCCGTTCGGCATGAGACAACGTTCACGGTAGGGTTTCCTATGTATCCGGTCCGTCCACCATCTCCCAAGATATCCAGTAAGGCTGTTGTTTCATCCATTCACTTAATCACACAATTTTTATCGTTAAACCTTCTTTTTTTCTCAATTCAGCTGTAAACACATAGAATAAACCACACATGCATTCAAAGCCATAAAATAAATTAATAAGATGCCATCATGCATACAAATTGTAAAAACAATCAACAAACAACAGTAGATAATTTTCGGTCTTGGCTCTATTAGCAATCCGTAATTAATTATGCACATTTTCCAAATTCACACAAAATACCGGATTATTATTTATTTAGACTTCAATTCTATGATAAGGAATAGGGTGAGGGATCCTTACTCGATTTGATGCCCGAAAAGCTAAGCTATTTGACTGCGCCTACAGGTGATTCTCGGGTTCTCTGAATTTTTTTTTAGGAATTAAAACGCTCTAATAGTACCTACAAATGTCCCAAACAAACCCAAAATCAGTCCCAGGGCCTATATGGCCAATTTCAGAATTCCAGCACGGTAGTTTTGGCATGCTCCGGCGGTGGCACCACTGCCTGCGGCGGTAGTCTGCCTCAGGTTGGATATTTTTGGCCCTTTTTGGCTAAATTTGGCCGACTTTGTATCAATTCCTGCGAGAAAATACGTTAAGGAGCCTTGGTTTGCTGAAAAAACATAAAAAATCAAAACTTACCGGCGGTGGGGCGCTACGATGCGGTGGCTCCTCCAGCTCAAGCTGCAGTTGGGTGTTTTGCTCCGGTCAACCTGTAGAGAAGGATACAGTGATCACAATGGTAGAAAAATTACACATAATGGAAATTAGGAAGGGCTTCATCGAAGGCGTTTTATGAAATTTTAGGCAGTGGCGCAGCTAGGCTTTGCCTGCGTATTTTTGCCAATTGGCTAGTCCTTTTGCTCCAATTTTGCCATGGTTGTGTTTAGAATTTAATTTTGAGCAAAAGAAATTTTTTTTACCTTTTTTGGAAGTCAGAAAGGGCTCCGGTGCGGCGGCAGGTGGCGGCGGTCTCTTTCCCGGCGGCCGGGTCTTCTTCTCTAGTGAGGGGGTCTGGCGGATAGGGTTAGGATTTAGTGTGGATGTGGGTTATTTATATCCGTCTGCTTTTGATCTGGACCGTCCATCAAGTTTGATTTGGACCGTCTTTTCGCCATTAAATGGGGAGTGAATCTGGACTGTTCATCGTGATCCAATCTGGGCCATCCATTGCGATCTAATATGGGCCTTCCGATCGCCCACGTGGCCTCCTGCGTGGCACTGCATCAGCGTCTGTTACCACACAATGCGTCCCAACTCATCGGGCCTGCTGACCGAGCATTTGGCATGATAAAACTTTACTAAACTATATTTTGATCCCCGATTTTTTATTATTATTTTTAAAATATCCCCATAACCCAAATTTTCACCCCTTTTCCCCGAAATTGTTTTCACTTTCATCCTCCTTCAATTTTTACTTCATTTTTACTCTAAATTGAATTTTAAAAAAATTAAAAAATTACATTTATTAATTTTAAATTACATTACAATTTCATTTTGCGGTGTTACATACTGAGCTTCACTAACTCAATAAGTATTATTGTTCTATTAACCCAGATAAAATATCATGCAAAACACACAGTAAGAAACAAAAGTAATAAAAATATTTCAGTACAAATTCATGTTCTTATTTTCACTATTTCATATGTTCCTGATCGATTGGATGAATTCTCTCGAATATCATATACAAATCTCAAAAGTCTATTCCCATACTCTCGAAAGTCATAAATGCACTCAAATATCAATCGTCATTTTGAACCATAATCGCACAGACAAAAGATCACAGATACACTCGAATATCGTTTATAATCTCGAAACATAATCACACACATACAAAAGATCACAAATACACTCGAACGGTCATTTCTATTGTTTCATCGCGCGATGCCGTTTTTGTCATCATTGAGAAAATGTGAAATGGATTCCCCCATCGCATGGATAGCACATACACAAATCACACAATGGCCACAGTAGGTACGTTTGCTAGGTGGCCTACACTCACACGAATGCCTATCCACGTCTGCATTAGGTTTCAAACTCTATGCATGTGCAGGTTCACCATTTTTGCTGAACTTCAGCCACACGCACTCACTCTTTTCCTCAATTCAAACTAAACAAGAAGATATTTAGGGTTCCTACCCTATTCACTCATACCATCTCATTCCAAAATTCTCAATTTGTTTAAATAATCATTTTTTAACCTCAATTATTTCTTTTCCTTTCTTATTTTTACAATTTTATTTTTTTTCTTTTTCTTTTTCAATTTTTCCTTAATTGGGAATTTTTCTTTCAATTTCGTATTTCATAAGTCAAAATAACTCAGTCCATTGGGTATGTTTTCTGATTTCGTCTCCCCATAGGGTTCTAATTGCTTAGGTTTACCGATCATAATTTAGGTTCTGTTTTTCCATCGAAATTGGGCCAATGTCCCTCCAAATTTTAAAATTCATAATTTTTATAAAATGAATGCACTTTTTAAAATTTAACCTTGTTGAGATTTAGAAATACTTACTCTCCTACGAGTCTTTCCAGATCTGTCTAAATGTTTAAATTTTCCTATACGCACGACATAATTAATTAAAATACTTTGAAATACTAAATATTAATTTAATTAGATTACGGGTTCCAATAGCCACCCAATGAAATACCTGAATCTATTAGGATTCGCACCCAAAAAACCTTTTAGATCCACATTCAGCGAATTGGATTCCCATTTTTTGAGAAAGAATTTTTAGCTTCCCAGGAAAACTAAATTCTCATTTCTCGAGGAAGACTTTTTCAGCTTCCTAGATGAAAAATCAGAACCCAAAATGGTGGATCGGATTTCCATGTTCGGGGAAGACCCTTTGGCTTCCCGAATGGGTCAGCTATCCCCATTCTCGAAGAAGCCTCCTCGATTCCTGTGTGGGTTGGTGGCCTGGCCGAGCCAGCGCGGTTCGACCGACACCAGTCCCACCCCGCTGCCACTCAACCCCAATCAAAACATTAAAATAGAACGATTTTACCTTTCGACGTGGGCGATTTGGCCCCGGCTTTGCTCCCGATCGCTTCCTCTCAGTCACCCACGGCTCCCTTGCATGCTTGCAATTAGAATGGTGATTTTTATGCCTAAAAAATTGATTACTGCAAAGTAGAAATAGATTGAATGGAAATAGGGGAAGAAAAGATGAAAAGGACGAACTTTACCTCGCTTGCCTCGGTCTCCCCCTTCATATGGCATCTCGATCGTTTCCTCTTCCTCCTTCTTCCTTTTGTTTCAGCTTCCACACTCTCCTGCCTCCGCCCCTCTCTTCTTTTCTTCCTCTCTCATGGCGGTCGCTCTTTGGCTCCCCTTTTTTTCCCGCTCGGCCCCTCCTATCTTTTCTTCTCCTTCCTCCTTTTTTTCTCCTTTCCCTTCCCTTTTCCTTTTCTCTCCTTTTTTCTTCCTCTCTGCTTCCCCACATGACCCTCTCTTCATCCTTCTCTTCCCAATCGCTATTTTCTCTTCTCCCTCTCTTTTTTTCGGCTACTCTTTAAAATAAAGAGAAAACCTTAATCTCTTCCCTTTTTATACCCGTTCCTTCAACCGTTGGATCTTCATGACTCGACCTTGGCCGTCCCTTTTCTTTTAAATCTCCTCCATCTGATCTCCTCAAGCGGTCCAATCTAGGCCGTCAATTCTCCTTATTTTCTTTTCCCCCTTCCACTCATCCTTAGTTATGTTTTTACCTCTTTTTTTCTTACCTACTTTCATTTAAGTCCCTAATTTACTTAAAAGCTCAAATTTTTGAAAATTTCTTTCATTTATACCCAAACTCTAAATTTTATTTTCATTTCTTTCCTTTAAGTGGATATTACAGTCCTATTACAGCTAAAAATTAGACAATAGACGATATAATTTTAGTGGTTGATTCAGACTATAACAAAATTGAAATGTTGCTAGGTAATATGCCATAAATAGAGGAACTCATGTGTCCATTTTGTGCCCACCCTATCTGTTTCTTTACTTGAAAAAAAAAAGTTGTTTAACTTTTATATCAACAACAAAGAATACCAAAAAAAATTAAAAATAAAATAGTTCATCTTTGTCTTAAAACCTAAAGAAAATGTGATCTACTTTTTCTCAAGATACCAAAGCTTTTATTTTTGTGCTGGTTGCATTTCATTGTTGTCACCATCAATCGCCACTCATTATTCACTAAAGTGTAAGTTCTCACAATTGGTCATCAAATACTATATTTTAAACAATAAATATACATAATTTGATTCACTTATTTATTATAATATTAAATAATTCATTCAAATTAGGTTCTATTTTATTATTTGATTGAACTATAAGTTTAATAGTATCTATTTTTAGTCCTGAATCAACTTATATAATGGAAGTCAATACAATAGCATCCAATATAATATATTTTTTTTAAAAGATAAAATCATTATTAATTAACAACAAAAACCATCATGCTCCTGTAAATGACCAAAACCATCATGCTCAAGTAAGTGAAGCAAAAACTGAGGAGGTTCATGAACAATTATCTATCTTTCATAAGTCCTTACTCATCTCTAACTAAGCCATGTATTATTCTTATTATACTTTTGAATCCAACTAAGAAAGGAAACAAAATGCAAAACGAAAGCTTAAACATCCTCAAGTAATAACCTAAACTCAGAGAAATATTCATCAAGTATAAAATTTGTACTTGGTACAAAATTTGCCATATAACTAAGTAAAACAAAATCTATACTAGATTAAATGCATAAAACCTGTGCAAAAAGGAGAGGGTCACAAATCTTTTAAAAAAATAAATAAATGAATAAATTTAAATAAGTTCAAAATATATGAAATAGAGTTTGATAAGTTATTCGAATAGCTTGTTGAAAATTTTAATACTTTATACTACTTAATATATTTAAGAATATGTTTAATATACTATTAAAATATAATTATTTCTTGTAATATTACCTGGATTAGTAAAAATATATAAATAAATAATTTATTAATATATAAATAGGTTCATGAACTTGTAAACCAAATTCCTTCATATTTGAATTTGGCTCTTATACTTTAACATTTTATGACCATATTGAAATATGAAAAGAAGATTTTATTAATTAATAAAGATGAAAATGAAGATGGTATCTATATATACATATATATATTTATGAATAAATATGATAGAATCAAGAAGGTGCAAAGGGGAAAGGTTAGAAACTTCAAAGAAGATACTTATAATTGGGAATTATATAAATATATAATGTGTGTGTCTACATATATATATATATATATAACCTTCTCAATTTATCAATATATATATGTGTTTGTGTGTGTGTGTGGGTATAGATAATTTTTGTATGTATATCACAATACTAATTGCGCTGAATATCATAATAATAAATTAACGATTGTATAATCATATAATATATTTTTATAGATATAAATAATTAATGTTGTTGTATGTACATACTGGGCAACAGCTTTGTTGAAGCGTTTATTTCGCTGCCTTTGATGGAGGACGTTAAGATCACCGTTAGGACATAACTTAGTGAGTAAACACGACCACCGATCACAAATGAATTTCATACTTATTGGTACCACATATGATTTGTGCCACATATGATTGCTCATACACCATCAAATATATGAATTATATGTTTATATATATATATATATACACACACGTGTCAAGGCATCCGATGAAATGAGTAAGGAAGGGTAAACTTTCATATATAATTGACGATGTCATAAATCAAATCAATTAGTAAATGAATTTCATACTTATTTTTTATTGTACATATTATTTATATATTTCTTTACTGAGTTTTTTTAAAGAAATTTTAATTTTTTTTTTAAAAGGTGGCCTAGGCAATGAATGCAACAAAACATGAATTCTCAGTAATGAAGGAAAAAATAAAAATCCTTCTTGAGGTAATATTTTATTTTATATATTTTATAAAATTTATTTTCATATATATCTTTTTCTCTTATAGATTTCGTAAAATTTTTAAATGAATTTAAATTTACAGACTTATACAGTATACAATATTCTACATTTTTAATTAATGTTAAACTTATAAATTTTAAATAGAACATAAGAGTTTTAACTACTATCATATTGTTATAATTCCTTATAATTATCAATGCCTATAATTATGCAACGGACCAAACAGATTTTTAATGAAGTAAAACTCATGCTGTATAAGTATGCAAATTTAAATTCAGTTAAAAATTTCACAAAGTCCCAAAAAAAAAAAGATATCCATGAAAATAAAATTTTATAGTATATATAAAATAAAATATTATCTTAAGAGGGATTTTCATTTTTTCCTTCACTAATGACAATTCATGTTTGCATCTAATTCTTCCATGCAATTTTTATTCAAAAAAAGAAATTAAAAAAAAAACTCAAAAAAGAGATATATTAGTAATATCTCCAATAAAAAATAAGTATAAAATTCATTTACTACCCTTCTTTACTCTTTTTATCAAATGCCTTGACAAATTCCTCACATTTCAATGCCATTTGACAAGCGCGAATGCTGCAATTAATATCAGCTAATTATTTTTTTTAAAAAAAAATTGGCTACATCTATTAATTAAGTTATATGCATCAATCATAACACAATACAAATAATCTCCAAGTAAGAATACACATAAAAATACAATTTGACTCGAGATTAGTCAAGTGATATACACTAATTACAATACAATACAAATAACTTTCAAATGATGATACACATAAAAATACAATCTGACTCGAACTTATAATCTCTTGTAAAAGAAGAAACACATAAGCTATTAAACTAATTATTTAATTAATTAAGTATACACATGTATAGTTAATTAAATTAATAATTATTTATCTTTTGGGTTGATATCTAAGTACTTTCATCCTTATCTATAAGAGTATGAGTTCAAATTAGGCTATACATCTCAGAACATATCATTTAAATATTAAAATGTACAAATTTTTACTAGCAAAAATTGTACTTGAGAATTTTTATTATTAAATATTTATTTTAAGATCAATAATAATACACATAAATACTCCAAATTAAAGAGTTTTAAGTTGTGATGATTAGTATTACTTATGTACCTTGAGGAGGCTCCTTTAATCTTGATGCAAAGTGCATAAATCTTAGGGAAATCTGCATAAGATAATTTGTCCTTACTAATTAAGAGAAGAAAACCGAATAACTAAACCCATCAATTAATCAAATATGGTTAATAACTACTCAAATCTATATCGAGATATATATTACATACACATACAAAGCTTTATCCATGTCTGATAAGGTGATTTCAGATTTAGCCATGAAGGTGGAAAGCAAGTCATAGAAATAATTAGGACCGCAACTAGAATCTCCTTTCATTTCATACATTGCTATAAGAAAGTGATCTATGATATCCTTTTAAAAAAAATTGAATGCAAATCAATCAATGACATTGATATATATACATGATCAGTAAACAAATAAGAGAAAAATAGATCAATTGTTAAGCACTAAATCTCTTGTTCCTATAAAAAAGACACAAGTGTCTCAAGATGAATTTTTGAACCAAAGTTAATTTGATCATCAATATTTGAGTAAATGAAATTTCAATATATATATATATATGTATTGGTGCGTATATTTGTATAAGAATATTATAGAGATGAAAAAAAAACACATAAAAATAAATGTTTGCTCACTGTTGCTTAGATTGTTCCTCAATAGGCTTAAGGAATTCACGACAGATCTGTGCCATGCGACAAGCACCAATGCTGGAGTACCATAGTAACCATGATTATATATATACACACACACAATAATATTTATTATGATCTATGCATTAATATCATTTATATAGTTTATCCGGGGTTGTATAATTAATTATCATGAAGAAACCCTTTTGATTTTGAAAATAAGTTCTCCAATCTCGTGAAAGTCCACCTCCAATTTTTCACTGAAGTTAAATAAAGAGCAAAATTATCTATACTTATATATACACACCCAATTATATATATATATACCCACATAATATATGAATGATTAAACGGATATAAATTAATCAAACGGCGGAGCTGCCATGCCGAATCTGATATATTTTCGGTCAGTTTCTGTTTTAGTTATTTTACATTTTTAAATGCATTGTGGTATTTGATCTATTTATTTTATGGTTTTGAATGCATGAATCACTGTTTACTTCATTATGGCTTGATTTTGTGAATCCGATGATATGCCTACCTTGTTGGATGCTCGTCACTGGTTTAAATATTTATGATTATGTGAGAAACAGAAAACTAAGGAAAAATAGAAAAGGTATGTGAGTTGATAAATGGATAAATCGACAACTTCACTAGATATCCTGGGAGATGGTGGATGGACCGGGTCCATAGGAAACCCTACCAAGAACGTTATCTCTCATACCAAATGGGGTATGGAGACTTTAAATGTTTTGGCGCTCATACCGGACGGAGTATTGAGATTCATGGTTTTGGCGCCCATACCGGACGGGGTATGGGGACGGCCCTGGAATTAAGTTATTAAGGTGAATGGTTCACGTGTAGCGGGGACCCCTATGGATCCCCATGGATTCTTTTAGGCTGGTAAAAGAGAAAATTTGTTGCCTGATGATTGAAATATTAAAAGTATGACATGTGTTATGTTACAGAGTGCGTGTGATTTCCTGATATTATAATGTTATTGTTTTCATAAGTTGTTTTCATAAATCTCACCGAGGTAAGTGGACAATAAAGAGTTTTATTATAAATTATGCTCCATTGGTCGTTTTTGTTTTCTACCAACCTTTAATTCTGTAACAGTGAGATAGTGTGAAATCTATACTGGGTTAGTGTAGCTCATTCCTTACTTAACCATTTCAGATCAAGAGAACTTGGTTCTCGAGCCCGTTCCGTAGGAAGACGGTGAGTAGATGCCTAAAGATTTTATAGCTTTCCTTATAGTATTCATTTCTAGTATTTACTTTAGTTAGCCTATTTTTTCATACGTTTAATACGTTTTGGTTATTGTGTAAGTAATGTTAACCATAATCTATTTTATTTTGCTTCTGCACTTAGAGATTTTATATACATTTATTTTAAATTTTTGGGGATGTTTACACAAATCTAGGTGAGCAGAGACAGTGTTCTCTATAAGGTTGAAAGTGGTGTTCTTTAGAAGTCGGAATGGGATTGACAATGGAACAAACAAACTCTGGGAGCCGATCTAGGTCAGTAGAGACAGTGTTCTCTATGATGCACGTGTAGGAAAGTATGAGTTTCACAAACTTTAATTAGATGGTTTCTTGATTTTAGATAGATGTAATGGTTAACCCTCACTAGCGAGGGATGTGAACAATGCGCTTGGATGTACTTAATTTTATTTAGAAATAGAAGTTTATTGTATTTTTCGCTGGCAATATAAGTTCTTACGGTACCCTGACTCACTATGGAGGTATGGGTTGTTACAGCTCTTATCCAATCATTTCAAATAGGAGGATTGAAGCACATAGCTCCTCCACATGATCCACTCGATGGAATAAGAGGTTTAGCGCTTAACATCTGATCTATTTTTCTCTTATTCGCTTATTGATCATATATATATTGAAGTTGTTGATTGATTTGCATTCGATTTTTGTTTAAGGATGCAGTAGAGCACTCTCTTGTAGCAGCATACGAAATGAAAAGAGATACTGGTTGCAATCCTAATTATTTATTTGATCTGCTTTCCACCTTCATGGATTAATTTGAAATCATCTTATAGGGCATGGCTAAAGCTTTGTATGTGTACGTAATATATATCTCGATGTAGATTTGAGTAGTTATTAACCATACTTGATTAATTAATGGGTTTTAGTTATTTGATCTTCTTTTCCTAATTTACAGGGACAAAATATCTTATGCAAATTTTCATAAGATTTATGCATTTTGCATCAAGATTAAATGAGCCTCCTCAAGGTATATAATTAATACTAATCATCACAGCTCAAAACTCTTTAATTTGAAGAATTTATATGTGTTATTATTGATCTTATAATATACATTTAACAATAAAAATTCTCAAGTACAATTTTTGCTAGTAAAAATTCGTACGTTTTAATAGTTAAATAATATGTGATGAGATGTATAGTCTTATTTGAACTCATACTCTTATAGATAAGGATAAAAGTACTTAGATATCCACCTAATGGATAAATAATTATTAATATAATTAACTATATATGTGTATATTTAATTAATTAAATAATTAGTTTAATAGTTAATGCGTTTCTTCTTTTCTAAGAGATTATAAGATTGAGTCAGATTGTATTTTTATGTGAGTCATCATTTGAAAGTTATTTGTATTGTATTGTATTGTAATTAGTGTATGTCACTTGACTAATCTCGGGTCAAATTGTATTTTTGTGTGTATTCTTACTTGGAGTCAGATTTGTAACCTTCTCATTTTTGCACTGGTTTTATGCATCTGAAGTCATAGTGGCCTTAGAATACCTACATGTGATAGGGATAGTTTACTGTGATTTGAAACCCAAAAATGTGTTAGTAAGATTCGACGACTACATTTCGTTGACCGACTTCGATCTCTCACTAAAAGATGATAATCCCACATCAATAATCCACATAAT
Organism: Carica papaya; assembly: GCF_054855325.1. Taxonomy (NCBI): domain Eukaryota; kingdom Viridiplantae; phylum Streptophyta; class Magnoliopsida; order Brassicales; family Caricaceae; genus Carica; species Carica papaya. The sequence continues at coordinate 21,463,241 of NC_142317.1, forward strand.
TTCAGCTCAAAATGCATCATCAATCACAAAACAAGTTATTATCCTGATCATAAACCCAACTTTTCTAATTCATCATACATTCTAGCCAATTGTATCACACCTGATGTAGCCTCCTGCTTACGCCCTAGTAAACACAAATTGAAAAAAGTCAACACATCGCGCAGTTGTGGAAATCATCACAGAGCCAATCAATGTTCAATTAATGTATTATGTTGGGACCCACTAGTACTTAGCACCAGAAATTGGGTATGGTGAAGGGCATGGAGATGCAGTTGATTGGTGGGCACTAGGGATATTCATATTCAAAATGTTATATGGGATGACGCTATGTAAGGAAGTTGACCAAGAGTTGCCTCTAGCGAATATTGTGGCTCGAGCACCTAAATTCCCAAAGAAACCATGGTCTCGGAGCCAGCAAAGGATTTGATCACGTGATTACTAATCAACGACCCCACCAGACGAATGCATAATGGGTGCAATGGCAATCAAATGACACCAATTTTTTCATGGGCTTAATTGGGCATTTTTGAGATGTAATAAAATCACCATTTGTTCCTCCTCCATCTTGTTAGGAGTTTGTTGCATTTGCTAGTACTATAGAGAGTTCAATAGAGTATTACTAGGAAGTAAGAAATTTATTCTTTAATTTACATGATATATGTTTTGTTATATATATCAAATTTTAATAACTAAATAGAAGTGAGATTTAAGTAATTTATATATTGGGGCAAGAAATTTTAATGAAATTCATGTTGAAAGGTTCAATATTTATAAAAATATATAATTAAGAATTTACTAGATCATTTTGTCTAGCAAACGATATAACATTTTCAATTGGTCTCAATTAATGTCTTTACTTAACTGTCTAAAAATAATATTAATTTCTCTAACATGTGGTATAAGAGGTACTAACACTCTTTATAAGGTATTACATGGATAAAACCGAAATGTATTGTATCAAGATCCTAATAATACCAAGTTGGGAAACTCATGGGTCCTTGTGTAGTGCTTTAGGACTACTTACCTAATTTGGTATAAACAATGCTAAGGTTTAATAGTAGTTGAGGATAAGGAAGCTTTTGGCTTCTAGAGCTATTTTGAGATACTTATGAGCTTACAAGATAGCTTTGCAAAAAGGTTGGGTAGAGTTTTAAAATTGCTCTCACATTCTAGACCTATCTTAAGACAACTATGAGGTTTCAAGCATGTATTAGGTTTTAATAAAGCTCTATAGTTGCGGTATTAGTCTTTTCTTTTTTTCTTAATGTTATGTTGCACTAAGATACAAATTTGTTGTCCTAAAATTTAATTTAGTATCGATTTTTTTTATTTAATTATATGGTAAATTTTGTAACAAGTATAAATTCTTTTCTTGATGAATATTTCTCTGAGTTTAGGTTATTACTTGGGGATGTATAAGCTTTCATTTTGCATTTTGTTTCCTTTCTTAGTTGGATTCAAAAGTAGAATAAGAATAATACATAACTTAGCTAAAGATGAGTAAGGACTTCTGAAAGATAGATAATTGTTCATGAACCTCCTCAGTTTTTGTTTCACTTACTTGAGCATGATGGTTTTGGTCATTTACTTGAGCATGATGGTTTTTATTGTTAATGAATAATGATTTAATCTTAAGAAAATAATGTTATATTGGATGCTATTGTATTGACTTCCATTCTATAAGTTTAATTAGTATTAAAAGTAACTACTACTAAATTTATAGTTCAATCAAATAATAAAATAGAAACTAATTTGAATGAATTATTTAATATTATAATAAATAAGCAAATCAAAGGATGTAAATTTATTGTTTAAAATATAGTATTTGACAATCAATTATGAGAATTGACACTTCAGTGAATAATGAGAGGAAATTGATGGTGACTACAACGAAATGCAACCAACACAGATAAAAGCTTTGGTATCTTCCAACAAAGTAGATCACATTTTCCTTCTGTTTTAAGACAAAGATGAACTATTTTATTTTTAATTTCTTTGTACTCCTTTTTGTTGATGCAAAAGTTAAACAACTCTTTTTTTCAAGTAAAGAAATTGACACATGAGTTCCTCTATTTGTCGCATATTACCTAGCAACATTTTAACTTTTGTGATAGTCTAAATCAACTGTTAAAATTATATCGTCTATTGTATAATTTCTAATTGTAATAGGACCTTTTTTAAAGGTACGAGGTACAAATTTTACACTTGATGAATATTTTTCTAAATTTTAGGTTTTTACTTAAGGATGTTTAAGCTTTCATTTCGTATTTTGTTTCTTTTCTTTTTAGTTAGATTTAAAACTTTAATCGAATAGTACATAACTTAGCTAGAAATGTAGTAAGGACTATTGAAATATATATATTTATTCATGAGCCTAAGTTTTTTGTTGACTTACTTGAGAAAAATGGTCTTTATTATTCATGGATGATGAATTTTTCTTTAAAAAAAAGTAAATGTTGTAATGGATGTTATTATATAGACTTACATTGCATAAACTAATACCATACTAGAAAGAAATATGTCTAATATTGTAGGTTAATCAAATAACAAAGTAGAACTTAACTTCAATGAATTATTTAACTCATACAAATGAATAAATAAAATGATGTACATTTAGTGTTTAAAATATAGTATTTGATGATTGATTAGGAGAACTGATGTTTTAATAAATAATGAGAGGTGATTGATGATGACTGCAATAAGATGCAACTAATACAAAGATAGAAGCTTTGATGTCTTACAGTAGAGGGGATCAAATTTTTTTTAGGTTTGAGTACATTAAGATGAACTATTTTATTTCCTAATTCTTATGTATTTTTTTGCTGATATAAAAGTTAAATAAATTTTTTTTCTAAGTAAAGAAATGGATAGGTTGTGCATGAAATGGACAAGTTGCTTCCTTTATTTGTTGTATATTTAGTTAGCGATATTTTGACTTTTAGTGACAATGTCTATCACCCACTAAAATTGTGTCGTTTATTTTCTAATTTTTAGTTGGATTTAAAAGTAACTTTCATTCCACATTTTGTTTTTCTTTTTCATAATTAGATGTAAAAGTGTAATTAGATAGTATACAACATAGCTAGAGATGTAGTAAGGACTTCTAAAAGATATAGTTCATGAGTTTTAGTTTTTTGTTCACTTGCTTAAGCAAAATGGTTTTTATCCATGATTTTTTAAAAAATGAAAAAGTAAATGTTTTATTGGATGTCATTATACTGACTTACATTGTTTACAGACTTATATAGTTCTAGAAAGAAGTACAATTAAATTTGTAATCTGTCAAATAATAATGATGATTTAACTTAAATTAATAATTTAATCTCATAGAAATGAGTGAGTGAAGTAACATAAATTTACTATTTAAAATACAAAATTTAATGACCGATAAGGAAAACTGATATTTCAATGAATAATGATGGGTGATGATTATAATGAGATGCAGCTAACACAGAGAGAGAAGTTTTGGTGTCTTGCAACAAAGGAGATTGAATTTTTTTATGACTTTAACATAAAGATAAATTAATTTATTTTCGGTTTCTTTTGTATTTCTCTTTGTTAATATAAAAGCTAAATAATTTTTTTTTCAAATGGATAAGTGGCTTCCTCTATTTTTCGCAAATTTACTTTGTTGAATTTTTATGTTTAATGACAATATAAATCTGTTGGTAAAATTTTATCATCTATTGTCTAATTTTTAGCAGTAATTAATTGTTCTCAAAGGTGCCAATATAATTCCTTTTATCAGTTGAAGTGATTTATTTAGGGAAAAACCATATTTGTTTTTTACACAATATTATAATGGATTAAACAAAACTCTTTTTTTTAAAAAAAAATTTCTCATAAAATGTTTAGCAAGATTAATCCAAACTTGGAACACAAAATTCAAAAAAATGCAAATTCATTAATGCATACAATATTGATAACCTAAATATCAATCACTAGAAATGACCTAGACTATTAGCAATCTGTTATAAATACTAAACTCATTATAACTCTCTATTGCTTTGGTGAGCACTGTAGATTCGAAGAAAAAAACAATCTCCCTTCTCTTGGCAAAACCATTTTTCTCTTCTCTAATCGTCTCGAAAAGGATGGATCAAAGCATACGACTCCTCAGCATGATCCACTCGATGGAACAAGAGGTTTAATGCTTAACATCTTATCAATTTTTCTCTTATCTATTTATTGATCGTGTATATATATCGATATCATTGATTGATTTGGATTCAATATTTGTTAAAGGATATGGTAGACCACTTTTTTGAAATAGCATATGAAATTAAAGGTGTACCTGGTTGCAGTCCTAATTATTTCTCGGATATGCTCTCCATCTTCGTAGCTGAATCTAAAATGACCTTATCAGACATGGCTAAAGCTTTATATGTGTACATAATATATATCTTGATATAGATCTTAGTTGTTATTAATCACGTTGATTAGTTAATGAGTTTTAATTATTTGGTCTTCTTCTCTTAGTTTGCAGGGACAAAGTATTTAGTGCATATTTTCCTAAGATTTGCGAACTTTACTTCAAGATAAAAGAAGCCTCCTCAAGGTATATAATTAATGCTAATCATCACAGCTCAAAACTCTTTAATTTAAAGTATTTATGTGTGTTATTATTGATCTAATAATATGCATTTAATACTAAAAATTCTCAATTATAATTTTTGTTGGTAAAAATTCATACATTTTAATAACTAAATGATATGTCATGAGATGTATAGTGTGATTTGAACTCATACTCTTATAGATAAGGATAAAAGTACATAGATATAAACCCAATAGATAAATAATTAATAATTTAATTAACCAAATATCTATTAGTAGGATATATATTTGATTGGTGTATGTGTATACTTAATTAATTAATTAATTAGTTTAATAGTTGATGCATTTATCCTTTTACAAGAGATCATAAGTTCGAGTGAGATTATACTTTTATGTGTGTTATCATTTGAAAGTAGCATTGAATTGTAATTATTTTAAAAAATAATTTGCTAATTTTAATTGTAGCGTTGGTGCTTGTCGATTGGCACTGAAATATGAGAAATTCATCAAAGCATCTGATGAAAAGAGTAAGGAAGGGAAAGCTCTCATACATAATTGACGTCATAAATCGATTAACACATCTATTTATTGTGCTATTTTAATTTTTTTAATTTCTTTTTTTTTTTAAAAAAAGTATGTAGCGGCATTAGATGCAATAAAAAATGAATTCACATTGATGAAGGAACAAATAAAAATCTTTCTTGAGGTAATATTTTATTTTATATATTTTGCAGAATTTTATTTTCATATATATCTTTTTCTCTTATGGATTTTGTGAAAATTTTAACTGAATTTAAATTTGTAGAATTACACAGTATGAGTTTTACTTAATTAAAAATCTGTTTTGCTGGTTGCATAATTATAGCTATTAACAATTATAATAAATTATAACAGCACAGTACTAGTTTAAACTTGTGTTTTATTTAAGATTTACGAGTTTAAGTTTCACTGAAGATGTAAAGTTTATATTTTAATAAAAAGTAAAACTATTTTTTTAATATTAAACATTATAGATTTTGATTTTAAAATATTTATTATTATTATTATTAATTAATAAATGGGGTATGTATGCTGATATATTTGGAAACAAGCACCACCCCTCGCAAGCACAAGCGCACTCCTTTAAATTAACAGAAAGTTAGGAAACTCATGGGTCCTTGTGTAGTGCTTCAGGACTGCTTACCTAATTTGGGATAAATAATGCTAAGGTTCAAGGGTAGTTGAAGATAATGAAACTTTTGGCTGCTAGAGTTATTTTGAGATACCTATGAGGTTAGAAGATAGTATTACCAAAAGGTTGTGCAGGGTTTTAAAATTATTCTCGTGTTCTAGACCTATCTTAAGACAACTATGAGGTTTCTATCATGTATTTGGTCTTAATAAAACTCTAAAACTGCGGTGTTACATTTAAATCTTAAGGTTTTAGTCTTTTCTTTTTTTAATGTTATGTCGCACTAAGATCTAAAGTTTTTGTCCTAAAATTTAATTTAGTATAGATTTTGTGTTACTTAGTTATCTGGCAAATTTTGTACCAAGTACAAATTTTATACTTGATCAATATTTCTCTGAGTTTAGGTTATTACTTGAGCATGTTTAGGCTTTCATTCTACATCTTGTTTCCTTTCTTCTCAGTTGGATTCAAAAGTATTATAAGAATAATACATAACTTAGCTAGAAATGAGTATGAACTTTTGAAAGATAGATAATTGTCCATGAACCTCAATTTTTGCTTCACTTACTTGAGCATGATAAAGTATAACCTAATTTCTACGAATTATTTAATTTTATAGTAAATAAGTGAATTGAATAATGAATATTTATTGTTTAAAATATTGTATTTGACGACCAATTATGAGAACTGATGCTTCAGTGAATAATTAGAGGCGATTGATAGTTACTACAATGAAATGCAACCAACACAAAGATAAAAGCTTTGGTATTTTGTAATGAAGTAGATCACATTTTTTTAGGTTTTAAGATAAAGATGAAATATTTTATTTTTAATTTTTTTTGGTACCCGTTTGTGTTGATACAAAAGTTAAGCAACTTTTTTTTTAAAGTAGAGGAATAAATAGGGTGGGCACAAAATGGACACATGAGTTCCTCTATTTGTTGCATATTACCTGGCAACATTTCAACTTTTGTAATAGTCTAAATTAAGCACTAAAATTATGTCCTCTAAAATTATACTTGATGAATATTTTTCTAAAATTTGGGTTGTTTACTGACTTATATAGTACTAGAAAGAAATACAACTAAATTTATAGTTCGTTCAAATAATAAGGTATGGATAAATAATTTAATCTCATACAAGTGAGTAAACTGAGTAACGTAAATTTACTGTTTGAAATACGATGTTTAATGACTGATAAGGAAAACTGATACTTCAATGAATAAAGAGAGGTGATGGGTGATGACTGCAACGAGATGCAACTAACATAGAGAGAGAAGTTTTAGTGTCTTGCAACAGAGGAGATTGAATTTTCTTTAGGTTTTAGAACATAAGGATAAATTATTTTATTTTTAATTTCTTTTGTACTTCTTTTTGTCATTATAAAAGTGAAATAATTTTTTAAAAAATAAAGAAATGGGCAGGTTGTGCATGAAATGGATATGTGGCTTCCTCTATTTACTGCAAATTTACTTTATGGCATTTTGACTTTTAGTGACAATATAAATCTGCTGGTAAAATTTTATCATCTATTGTCTAATTTTTAGCAGCAATTAACCATTCTTAAAGGTGCCAATATAATACCTTTTATCAGTTGAAGTAATTTATTTGGAGAACAACCATCTTTGTTGTTTATACAATATTATAAATGGATTAAATTAAACTCTTGTTTATTTTTTTCAAAAGAAAATATTTTTTCTCATAAAATTGTTGGCTAGAATAATCCAAACTAGAAAACAAAATTAAAAAATATGCAAGTTCACTAATGCATAGAATATAACCTAAATATCAATCACTTGAAATGACCTAGATTATTAGCAATTTGTTATAAATTCTAAACTCATTATAACTCTCCGCTGCTTCGGTGAGCATTGCAAATTCGAAAAAAAAAAAATCTCCCTTCTCTCGGTAAAACCATTTTTCTCTTCTCCAATTGTTTCTAATATGATTGATTGAAGCATGTAGCTCCTTGACATGATCCACTCGATGGAACAAGAGGTATAGTGCTTTAACATTTTATCTATTTTTTTCTTATCTATTTAGTGATCATGTATATAAATCGATATTGTTGATTGATTTGCATTCAATTTTTTTAAAAGGGTATGGTCGATCACTTTCTTAGAATAGCATATGAAATGAAAGGAGTACCTGGTTGAGGTCCTAATTATTTCTCTAATCTTCTCTCCATGTAACACCCAACCTCTCCTTTTTTTTCTTTTTATTAATTATTATTGTACGAATATAATTATTATTTATGTAATTTTAAATTAAATTAAATTTAAATTAATTTATTTTAATGGAAATAATAGTAATAATAATAATAAAAAGGGGTAAAAATTATTTAGGGGTTTAATTGAAAACAATTTTTGGAAAAAGTGGTGAAAATTTTGGTTCTGGGGGTATTTTTGAAAGACAAATTAGAAACTGGGGGTCAAAACAAAATTTAAAAAAGTTGTACCACGTCAGTTGCCTGGTCAGTAGCCCTGACCAATAAGGACGTGCCAGGTGGCAGAGACGCGGACGCGGGAGGCCACGTGGGAGGGAGCCACGTGGGCGATCCGCGTGAGCGCGATCAAACGGGTGAGATCCGTTTCCGTGCACACGGACGGTCCAGATCAAAAGCGCGCACAGACAACCTACATTGCATCGCACACGGATGGTCCATATTGAATCGCGCATGGACATCCCAGATTGAATCGCGATGAACGACCCAGATTCACTCCCTATTTAATCGAGATCGAACGGTCCAAATTAAAAGCGATGGATGGCTCAGATCAAAAGCGGATGGGTATAAATAACCCTATCCACACCCAAACCCTAACCCTAACCGCCAATTCCCCTCGCCGGAGAAAACAGCCCAGCCACTGGGGAGTCGACCGCAACCACCCGCCGCCATACCAAAGCAATTTTTGGCCGCCAAAGGAGGTATAAATTCTACCCTTTGCTCAGAATTTGATTTTAAACCCAACTATGGCCAAATCTGAGCAAAAGCACCAACCAATTGGCAGGAAAACGCTGCCAAAGCTCAGCGGTGCCGATGCGGGGTGTTTCAGTTTTTGCCTCTGATGAGGCCATTCCCGATTCCCGTTCGATGTGATTTTTCCACCATTATGATCACCGTTTCCTCCTCTACAGGTTGAGCAGAGCAAAACACCCAACCACAACGTGAGCCGGAGGAGCCACCACACTAAAGAGCCCCACCGCCGGTGAGTTTCGGCTTTCTACATTTTTCTGGCCCACTGAGGGACCTAAGTGTGTTTTTTCACAGGAACCGATGCAAGTTTGGCTGAATTCGACCGAAAACAGCCAACCCGAGGCGGATCACCGCCACGAGCGGTAGCACCATCGCCGGAACACGGCGGAGTCGCCGTGCCAGAATTCTGAAATTGGACGAGTAGGCCCTGGTTCTGATTTTTGGGTTACTTGGGACATGTATAGGTACTGTAAACACATTTTAGTTCCCGAAAAAAAATTCAGAAGACCCAAGACTGCCCGTAGGCGCAGTGACAATCTAGCTTTCGACGTCGAATCAAGTAAAGACCCCTCACCCTATTTCCTATCATGGAATTGTAGTTTAAGTAAATGATAATACTGTATTTTGTAGAAATTAAATAGATACGTATAATTAATTATGGTTGCTAATGGAGCCCGAACCGGACATTATTCTCTGTCGATTCCTATTTGATTTATTTTACAATCTAAATGCATTATGGTATCTAGTTTATCTATTCTATGATTTTAAATGCATGTATCACTGCTTACTTCACTACTGTTTGATTTTGGGAATCTAAGATATGCTTGCTTTGTTGGATGGACGTTGCTTGTTTATATATTTATGTTTGAGTTGGTAACAGAGACTAAGGACAAATAGGAATGGGATGTGATTTGATAAATGGATAAGATGACAGCCTCACTAGATATCCTGCGAGATGGTGGACGGACCGGGTTCATAGGGAACCCTACCGTGAACGTCGTCTCATACCGGATAGGATATGGAGACTTGGTCATTTGGCACTCATATTAGACGGGGTATGGGGACGGCCTGCTTCACCCTCATACCAAACGGGGTATGGGATGGCCCTGGAATTAAGATTGTTAAGAGGAATGGTTCACGTGTAGCAGGGACCCCTGTGGATCCCCATGGATACTAGTAGGCTGGTGAAAATAAGAAACAGTAATAATCAGTTATTGTTAATGAATACATATTTATGATGTATTTTATGTTACTGATTATGCATGAAATTGTGATCTGTATGATGTTATTGTCTTTATAGGTTGTTTTCACAGGTGTTCTAAGGGTAAAAAAAAAAGGTAAGTGGTTTTATTTTAAATAATTGAATTGGTTTAAAATTTGTGCTCCATTGGTTGTTTTCGATTTTCTACCAATTTTTGCTTCTGTGACGATGATATAGTGTGATGTCCTTACTGGGCTAGTGTAGCTCATTCCTTATTTAACCATTTTAGATCAGGAGTACCTAGTTCCCGAGCCTAATCCATAAGAAGACGGCGAGTAAATGCTAGATGCTTTATAGTTTCCTTTATTTTTCTCATTTCTCGTATTTCTTTTAGAGAACTTATTCCGTGGTATTGTTTAGTACTTTTAAGTTGTTGTGTAAGGGATGTTAACCTTAATCTTTGATTTCGCTTCCGCACTCAGATTATTATATGTATTTTCTTTTGAATTTTCGGGGCCGTTACACTCCACCTTCGTAGTTGAATATGAAATCATCTTATGAGACATGACTAAATCTTTGTATGTGGACATAATATATATCTCGATATAGATCTAAGTAGTTATTAACCACATTTGACTAGTTAATGGATTTTTATTATTTGATCTTTTTCTCTTAATTTGCAGTGACAAAGTTTATTAACTTTGCTTCAAGATTAAAGGAGCCTCCTTAAGGTTTATAATTAATACTAGTAATCATAGCTCAAAACTCTTTAATTTGGAGTATTTATGTGTGTTGTTATTGATCTTATAATATGTATTTAATAATAAAAATTCTCAAGTACAAGTTTTGTTAGTAAAAAATTCATGCAGTTTAGTCGTTAAATGATATGTTATGAGACATATAATCTGATCTGAATTCATACTCTTATAGATAAGGATAAAGGTATCTAGATATCCACCCAATAGATAAATAATTAATAATTTAATTAACCAAATATATATTAATATGATATATATATTTATTTGGTATATGTGTATACTTAGTTAATTATTTAATTAGTTTAATAGTTGATGCATTTCCTCTTTTACAGGAGATCACAAGTTTGAGTCAGATTGTACTTTCGTGTGCGTCATCATTTAAAAGTTACTTGTATTGTATTGCATTTAGTGTATATTGCCTAATTAATCTCAAGTCAAACTATTGTTTTGTGTGTATTCTTACTTGGAGATTATTTATATTGCATTATGATTGATGTATATCACTTAATCAATAGATTTACACAATTTTTATTTAAAAAAATAATTAGCTGATATTAATTGCAGCCTTGACACTTGTCAAATTGCAGAATTCATTAAGGCATCTGATGAAAAGAGTAAGGAAGGGTAAGCTTTCATACATAATTGACATCATAAATTGATTAATAGTCTTTATATATGCATGTAGTAAATAAATTTCGTACTTATTTTTTTTATTTTAGATAATACTAATATATCTCTTTATTGAGTTTTTTTATAATTTTTTAAAACAAAGGTGCATAGCAGCATTGGATGCAATCTAAAATGACTTCTTACTTATGAAGGAAAAAATAAACATCCTTCTTGAGGTAATATTTTATTTTACATATTTTACAAAATTTTATTTTCATATATATCTTTTTCTCTTATGAATTTCATAAAAATTTTAACTGAATTTAAATTTGCTAACTTATAAAGTATGAGTTTTACTTAATTGAAAATTTGTTTTGCCAGGTCATAATTATAGCAATTAAAAATTATAATGAATTATAATAATATGGTAGTAGTTAAATTTTTGTATGTTTTATTTAAAATTTACAAGTTCAAGTTTTGTTGAAAATGCAAAGTTTATCATTATTTTTTATGATTCTCATTAAAGTTCATTCCAGAAGCTTTTGAATTCCAGGCACTTGTTCTTCTCTAACCTGCTTGCATGTTGTCTTTCATGATTTATCTTAACCAAGCAAAAGAGGAAAAATTATGAGTATATCATTGTTGAGAGAACTATTGTACACAAACAAACAAGAAATATGCTCAACACAAATCATTGATCATATAAGTTGAATAAATTAATGGCAAATTGATGAAAATGGAGGGTGCATGAATTTATAATGTGCTTACCCTCATCGCAAGATATCTCCTCCGTCTACACATCCGCTATATTTATCATTAACCATGTGATTCAGAGAAAAGAAAAAACAGAGAGAAAAGGAAAAGCAAGTAGAAAAATTAGTTTTCCTTGAGTGTTAAAGTTTATTTTCCTTTTTATTGTTGAATTTTTTTACTTTTGGGTTGTATATCTAATTTAGTTGAAAGTTTTCACTAAAATACTCACATTGGATCTAATGCCTTGATTTGTTTCTTTTGCTTGTTTTTTTATTTAAGGTTAATCATTCTTGAAATTGAAGTAGAAGAAGGTATTATTTCAATTGAGTCAAGAATCTCTTGGGTTCACTTTGATAAAAGAAGGGTTTGAGGATTGAGAGGGTTATAATTATTTGATTGCCATTATTATGTATATGGGAATTTCTGAGGCAATTCTGCTGCTTTTATCTAGAACTATTCCTAGTCATTTTAGTTTTGATCCATGTTTTAGCAAATTGGATTCAAACAATAGATTATGATCTGACTCACTAGCCTACATGGATCGGCCATTATTTAAATTTATAAGTTGGTAATAGAGAGATCTTATTTGTTTACCTTTTTTCGTTGTGGTATCTCCAGTTAATCCTTCTTTTTTTCTTGAAGGCACTATTTTATTCTACCTTACTCTGTGTACGTGAAATGCTTGCTCAAGAATATGGATCAGTTGATCTATTTCGGCACTGAATAATTGCCTACTTGTACTCTCATTCCACATCAGGGAGTATTATTTGATTGATTTGCGAAAACTAAAAGAGATTTATAGGTGCAAGACTGAGGAGTACTCATATGATGCAGTTAATAAGTTCAACAATTACCCATATCAAATTTCTCCTTGGTTGGTGGAATGGATGCCCAATAAAGGAGGTTATCTAATTGGAAACTTATAACCAGCACATATGGATTTTTGATTTTTTTCTCTAAGAAACATGTGGTCTGTTGTAAGCAGTTTGGCAACAGTTGATTAGTCACATGCCATACTAGATCTTATTGAAGCGAAGAAATTTGGTAGCAAATATGCTATTCAAGATATGTTATCCTGCTCTTGAAGGTCAGGTGTGGCAAATAATCACTAGTAGTGATCCTAAGAACACATAAGAATCTACTCTCGTATTATTTATTTATGATCTATTTCTTCATTATTTTCAACATTTCTCACTACGTGTCCTTTTCATGCAGTCCTTGGTCTTACCACAATAGTGGTTCTTGGCCAACTCTGCTATGGTAGGTTAGTTTGTTATGCTTAAATATTCTCTCTGCTGCTAATGTTTTGTTCATTGCTCCAAAGAACCCTTTGTAGAAGTTATATTTAGGTATAAGTTTCTTAAGTTCACATACTTAAATTCAATAGGATATGGCACCTTGTTGATGTTTTATAAAATAAAGTAATAATGAAGGAATGTTGGAAGTGTGGCTTAAGATTTTAAAAATGGACTTTTTACAACTTACTGTTGCACCTATAAAGATGAGAAGACAAGAAATCACTACAAAATCTGTTGAAGTTGCCGAAAGACACATATTAAGAGACAATTGACCTTAATACTATGACATGAAAATAGGAAAGTTCATCGGGAAGCAAGCACGATTATTCCAGACATGGTCAATTACTGGATATCTTGTGGCTAAGCTTCTACTTGCAGACCCAAGTGCAGTCAAAATTCTGATAATTAAAGAGGATTATGAGCTTGTCAATGCCTTCTCTTGCATGATAAGTGCTAACCCCAAGAGAAAGTGTGGTCAGAAGAACTCCCAAAAGACTTGCATAATATAAGATTCTTAAGCTGCTTTCACATAAGGATAGGTAACTTCAATTTGTGGCTTAACTTACCTATCTGAAAAACTTAAATGTATAATGGTGATGATAACAATGTTTATTTTTCATTTTATTTGGGGGTTAAAGCTTTTGAGCAGTGATTCGGGTATCATTGGATCTTAATGTAAAATGATATATTGATTTACGATTAGCATTAGCTTGAAACATCATCCTAGATTGGAGAATAAACAAATTGTTTCCTGTTTATAGACTCTATATCATATATATAGTACTATAGGAGTGAAAGGTGTTCTTTTAAAGAGTTCACTGTAAATTGAGAATACTCTTATATTATTTTAACTCTATTGCTCGATTATGACAATAATAATTTCAATTAACCTCATGTATATGTATATATTTTAAATTTGTAAATGAAGAAATTACATAGAAATTTTTAGGTTGTGGGTCAAATTACACCACTCATTGAGAAATTATATTTTAAAAATAGAAATAGTATAGTATAGTATTAGAAGTTAAAATATTTGTATATGTATCTAATTGTCCCATTTGCTTTAATTTCTAAACAAGCTTCATCATTTTCTTAAGAAATTTACTTGCTACATTTGTCCCATATTTTATAATTTAACAATATATCACAAGTTTAATATTTAAACTCTCTTATTCATGTTTTTTGAGAACTAAATTCTAATTGATCTTCCTATATATGAAGAATTATGAAATAAAATTTCATTCATTGAATTCAAGCTAAAAATATAAGTGGTTCAAAAATAAAATTAACGAATATTTACCTCATTCAACATGTAAAGGATTACTAATAATTACATAAAAAAGTAAAAATTGAATCAAATGAACAAGATAGATTTAATACTGCTTAATGTAAGTACATGTATATACTTTTGGACATATTTAATTTAGATTGTACTTTTATGTTTTTCAGTTATTTAGAATAAAGAGGTAATTTCATAGAAAGTCAAATATGAGATTTGAGTTAGTTCGTGTTCTAAAATTTAGAATTGTTAGAAGAATATGATCCCTTATAACGAATCTACTTTATAATTACTACCTAATAGTGCGTTATGCATTAGGGAAAAAAAAAAGAGAACTTACCTCTATAATGCTTCAAATCTAACTCTTGTTTTCTTATTTCATTTCCTTATGTTTTTCCTCCTCGTTCTCCTAATTATTTTCTAACTCTTCTTATATTTCCAGGTCACCTAAAATTGATCACATCGTAACACAATAATAAATGTGAGGATAAGATTATGAAGAAATCATATTGTGGTGAAGAAATTAATAGAGGTAATTTTATAAATAAAAAACTATCTTGTTATTTTTTATCTAAACATTGCATCATAAATATAAATCATAGCATTAAAGAAAGATTGAAAGAAAAGCTGAAAGCATCAAGAAAGAAACAAAAAATAGAAGTGTCATAATCTATTTTTAAACTTTTGTAATCAAATATTCTAGTGTTTTAACATTATTTTTCATTCTAAGGTATGTAATCTTTAAAAGAATTATTACAAGATTATACTTAAAAGATATCTAAATATAGAGAATTGAATGCTCAGTAGGAGTCAAAATTTAGAAATTTCTTTCTACATTAGTCTTTCAAATTTAAAAATTAAAGAGATAGAAATCTTATTTTCATTATTTTGAACTTATGTAATCAAATATTTTAGAGTTTTAACATTATTTTCATTATGTAATCTATAAAAAAAATTATTATAAGATTACATTTAAAGAATATCTAATGTAAGTACACATATATATTTTTGGACGTATTTAATTTAAATTGTACTTTTATATTTTTCTGTTATTTAGAGTAAAAAAGTAATTTAATAAAAAGTCAAATATGTGATTTGAGTTAGTTTGCGGTCGTTAGCTAAAACTTAGGAACTGTTTGAAAAATATGAATCCTTATAACGAATCTACTTTATAATTACTACCTAATTGTGCATTAGTTCTTAGGGGAATAAAAGAGAACTTACCTTTATAATACTTATAGTCTCTCTTATTTTCCTATCTCATTTCCTTATGTTTTTCCTCCTCCTCCCAATTATTTTCTAACTCTTCTTATATTTCAAGATCACCTAAAATTGATCATATCGTAACACAATAATAAATGTGAGGATTAGATTATGAAGAAATTATATTGTGGTGAAGAAATAAATAGAGCTAATTTTATAAAGAAACTATTTTATCATTTCTTATATGAACTTTGCATCATAGATATAAATTATATCATTAAAGAAAGATTGAAAGAAAAACTGAAAGCATCAAGAAAGAAAAAAAAAAACTAGAAGTGTTGTAATTTATTTTTGAACTTATGTAATCAAATATTTTAGAGTTTTAACATTATTTTCATTATGTTATCTATAAAAGAACTATTATAAGATTACACTTAAAGAATATCTAAAATTAGAGAATTGAATGCTTGTTAGAAGTCAAAGTCTAGATATTTATTTTCTTCATTAGTCATTAAAATTTAAAATTTTGATTACTACTTAAGCTGTTAAAGAGATAAAAATCTTCTGTTCAAAAAGTAAATATATAATTATATAATTATATTTAGGAAGATGTTATTTGTTTCTCCCTTAATTATTAAAAGTAAAAATATTGATTATGCCTCAATTATCAAAAAATATTTTGTAATCTTATTTAATTTAGGGATTTCGTTGCCATCCTGAATGGTTCTGATGGTTCCTCCTTCACTTTCAAAGAGGATGTTGGGCTGCAGGGGAAGAGGGAGAGGAAGAAAATTCATAGCTAGGGTACACTAAGAGGAAGTTTATGTGCGATTTCTCAATTATATTAATTAGCTAGCGGTGGATTGGGAGCAGAATAAGGGAGGAATTCGTCAATCAAATTAACGCCGTCACT
This sequence comes from Carica papaya, assembly GCF_054855325.1. NCBI lineage: Eukaryota > Viridiplantae > Streptophyta > Magnoliopsida > Brassicales > Caricaceae > Carica > Carica papaya. Next base: position 21,479,954 of record NC_142317.1, read on the forward strand.
GGGAACAAAGTTAAATTTGACTCTCACTACTTGAGTAGAATTTATGTTTTAAATTCTTTGAGATATTTTTGGGAAGAAATAGTTGATCTTGGAATAGGGACATTTTCTTGAAATCAGATTAGAACCAGAAGTAAAAACAAAAAAAATGGAGAGTGAGATCTGAGGATAAAAAGAAGATTGGACGAAATGATGGAATTATCGTGTGGACAGCTATGTGGAGAGGACATAAGAGATATGCTAAAAACATAAGAGGAAAATTGAAAGGATGAGAACGGGAGAGGAATAGGAAATTTTAAAAAAAGGAAAATTGTGGTCTGAATTTGATATCTATTTGGGAATTATTATTCTGTTATCTTTTATATTTAATTCTCTTGATGTCTGTTTCAAAAATGGTAGCATTGGTTAGTAGAGAAAAAGAAATGAACTGGATAGGGATTAAAAACAAAATAAATATAAAATTCTAGGAGGCAAATCCAGGTGAGTGAGACCGTGTTCTCTGTGAGGGTAAAAGTGATGTTGTTTGGAAGAAGGAATGGGATTAACAATAGAACAAACAAACTCTAGGAGCTGATTTGGGTGAGGAGAGACAATGTTCTCTGTGATGAATTACACAAACTTTAATTAGATGTTTTCTTGATTTTAGATAGATGTAATGGTTAACCTTCAGTGGTGAGGGATGTGAACACTGCCCTTGGATGTACTTATTTTTATTTGGAGATAAAAGTTTATTGTTATTAACCATATTTGATTAATTGATAGATTTTTTTATTTGGTCTTCTTCTCTTAATTTGCAGGGATAAAGTATCTTATGCAAATTTTCCTACGATTTGTTACTTTGCATCAAGATTAAAGGAGGCTCCTCAAGGTATATAAGTAATACTAATCATCACAGCTCAAAACTCTTCAATTTGGAGTATTATTGTGTGTTATTATTGATCTTATAATGCATATTTAACAATAAAAATTCTCATATACAATTTTTGCTAGTAAAAATTCGTACATTTTAATAGTTAAATGATTTGTCATGAGATCTATAGTCTGATTTGAACTCATACTCTTATAGATAAGGATAAAATTACTTAGATATTTGCCTAAAAGATAAATAATTATTGAATTAATTAGTTATATATGTGGATACATAATTAATTAAATAATTAGTTTAATAGTTGATATGTTTCTTTTTTTATAAGAGATTATAAGTTCGAGTCGAATTGTATTTTTATGTGTGTCATCATTTGAAAGTTATTTGTATTGTATTGTAATTAGTATATATCACATGACTAATCTCGGATGGAACTGTACTTTTATGTGTATTCTTACTTGGAGATTTTTGTATTGTCTTATGATTGATGCATACCACTTAATTAATAGATGTACCTAATTTTTATTTTTTAATAAATAATTAATGAAGGAAAAACTAAAAATCCTTCTTAAGGTATTATTTTATTTTACATATTCTATAAAATTTTATTTTCATGTATGACTTTTTTCTTTTGGACTTCGTGAAAATTTTAGCTAAATTTAAATTTGCATGCTTATACAGCATGAGTTTTACTTCATTAAAAATTTTATTTTGTCAGCTCTATAATTATAGTTATTAATAATTATAATAAATTATAACAATATGATAGTAGTTAAAACACTTATTTTCTATTTAAAATTTATAAGTTTAACTTTTATTAAAATGTAGAATATTTTATACTGTATAAGTCTATAAATTTAAATTCGATTAAAATTTTTACAAAATCTATAAAAGAAAAAGATATATATGAAAACAAAATTTATAAAATATATAAAATAAAATATTACCTCAAGAAAGATTTTTATTTTTTCCTTCATTACTAAGAATTCATGTTTGGTTGCATCCACTGCCTATGCACCTTTTTTTCAAAAAAATTTAAAACAATTTTTAAAAAAACTTAGTAATGAAATATATTAATAATATGTACAATAAAAAATAAGTATAAAATTGATTTACTATATTCACTAATTGATTTGATTTATGACATCGTCAATTATGTATGAAAGTTTACCCTTCCTTACTTATTTCATCATATGCCTTGACACGTGTATATATATATATATATAAACATATAATTCATATATATGATGGTGTATGAGCAATCATATGTGGCACCAATAGGTATGAAGTTCATTTGTGATCGACGGTCACATTTCATTGATTGACCTCTCACAAAAAGACAATAATTCCACATCAACGATTCATATAATTTCTGATCAAAATGCATCACTAATCTCAAAAACAAGTTGTTACCTTGATGATCAACCCAACTTCTCTAATTCATCATGCATTCTACCCAATTGTATCACACCTGCAATAGCCTCCTGCTTACACCCTAGTCAACACATCACACAACCGTCGAAATCATCACAGAGTCAATCAATGTCCAGTCAAGGCCTTTTGTTGGGACCCACGAGTACTTAGCATGAGAAATTGTGTCTGGTGAAGGGCATGGAAACACGGCTGATTGGTGGACACTAGGGATATTCGTATTCGAAATGTTATATGAGACGATGTCTTGTAAGGGAGTTGACTAGGAGTTACTCTTTGCAAATATTGTGGCTCGAGCACTTGAGTTTCCCAAAGAAATGATGGTTTCAGAGCTAGCAAAGGATTTGATCACACCGCTATTAATTAAGGACCCCACAAGGCAAATGGGGTCCACAATGGGTGTAACGACAATCAAACGACACCAATTTTTTGATGGGCTTAATTAGGAACTTTGAGATGTATAAAATCCTCATTTGTTCCTTCTCCTGTATCTTGCGAGGCGTTTATTGCATTTGATAGTACTATAGAGAGTTCAATATAGTATTAATAGGAAGCAAGAAATTTAGTCTTTAATTTACATGATATATGTTTTTTTTATGTATATTGAATTTTAATAACTAAAGAAAAGTGAGATTTAAGTAATTTGTACATTAGGGCAAGAAATTTTAAAGAAATTCACGTTGAAAGGTTAAATATTTATAAAAATATATAATTAAAGATTTACTGGATCATTTTTCTAACAAAAAATATAGCATTTTCAATTGTTCCCAATTAATGTCTTTACTTAACCGTATAAAAGTATTATTAATTTCTCAAATATTTGGTATAAGAGGTAGTAATACTATTTTTACGGTATCACTTGGATCAAACTTAAATGTATTACTTCAAGGTCCTGATAATATCAAGTAAGGAAACTCATGGGTCCTTATGTAGTGCTTCATTACTACTTACCTAATTGGGGACAAACAATGTCAAGATTCAAGGATAGTTGAGGATAAGGAAACTTTTGGCTTCTAAAGCTATTTTGATATACATATAAGGTTACAAGATAGCTTTTCCAAAAGTTTGTGTAGGGTTTTAAAATTGTTCTCGCGTTCTAGACCTTTCTTATGAAAACTTTGAGGTTTCGAGCATGTATTAGGACTTTATAAAGCTCTAAAACTCCAATGTTACATCTAAATCTTTAGGTTTAAGTATTTTCTTTTTTTTTCTTAATGTTATATTGCACTAAGATACAAATTTTTTGTCCTAAAATTTAATTTAGTATAGAGTTTGTTTTACTTAGTTATATGGCAAATTTTGTACCAAGTATAAATTTTGTACTTGATGAATATTTCTCTTAGTTTAGGTTATTACTTGAGGATGTTTAAGCTTTCATTCTGCATTTTTTTTTCTTTTCTTCTTAGTTGGATTGAAAAGTATTATAAGAATAATACATAGCTTAACTAGATATGAGTACGGACTTCTGAAAGATAGATAAATGTTCATGAATCTCCTCAGTTTTTGCTTCACTTACTTGAGTATGATGTTTTTTATTATTAATGAATAATGATTTTTCTTTAAAAAAATCAGAGGTGATTTAGTATTAAAAACATATACTACTAAATTTATAGTTTAATCAAATAATAAAATATAACCTAATTTGAATGAATTATTTAATATTATAATAAATAAGTGAATCGAATGATGTATATTTTTTGTTTAAATTTTAAAATTTTGATTACTACTTAACCAATTAAAGAGATAAAAATCTTCTTTTCAAAAAATAAATATATAATTATATTTAAGAAGATGTTATTAGTTTATACCTTAATTATTAAAAGTAAAAATATTGATTATGCCTCAATTATCAAAAAATATTTTGTAATCTCTATTTAATTTAGTAATTTTGTTGCCATCCTCAATGGTTTTGATGGTCCCTCCACTTTAAAAGAGGGCATCGAGCTACAGGGCGAAGAGGAGGAAGAAAATTCATAGCTAAGGTAAACCGAGAGGGAGTTTTTGTGTGATTTGTTCAATCAAATTAATCAGCTAGCAGTGGAATCGGGAGCAGAACATGGGAGGAATCCATCAATCAGATTAACACCATCACTAAGAACAAAGGTAAGTGAAATTTGACTCTCACCACTTGAGTAGAATTTATATTCTAAATTCTTTGAGATATTTTTCGGAAGAAATAAGTTGATTTAGTAATAGGGACATTTTCTTGAAGTCGGATTAGAACTAGGAGTAAAAATAGAAAAAATGGAGGGTGAGATATGAGGATAAATAGAAGATCGAACGAAATGATGGAATTATCGTGTGGACAGCTATGAGGAGAGGACAGAGGAGACATGCTAGAAACATAGGAGGAAAATTAAAAGGATGAGAATGGGAGAGGGAAATAGTGGCCTGCATTTGATGTCTATTTGGGAATTATTATTATGTTATTTTTTGTATTTAATTCTCTTGATGTCTATTTGGGAAATGGTGCTATTGGTGAGTAGAGGTAGGGAAACAAACTTCAAAGGGATTAAAAACAAAATAAACATAAAATTCTAGGAGGAAAATCTAGGTGAGCAGAGACAGTGTTCTCTGTGAGGGTGAAAGTGATGTTGTTTGGAAATAGGAATGGGAATAACAATGGAACAAAAAAAATATGGGAGCCAATCTTGGTGAGCAGAGATAGTGTTCTCTATGATGCACGTGTAGGAAATAATGAATTACACAAACTTTAATTAGATGTTTTCTTGATTTTAGATAGATGTAATGGTTAACCCTCATGGCAAGGGATGTGAACACTGCTCTTAGATGTACTTATTTTTTATTTGGAGATAGAAGGTTATGTATTTTTCACACTAGGAATATAAGTTCTTAAGGTACCATGACTCCCTATGCAGGTACGGGTTGTTACAGCTCTTATCCAATCATTTTGAATAGGAGGATCAAAGCACATCACTCCTCCATATGATCCACTCGATGGAACAAGAGGTTTAGTGCTTAACATCTGAACTATTTTTCTCTTATTTGTTTACCGATCATGTATATATATTGATGTCATTGATTGATTTGCATTCGATTTTTTTTTTAAGGATATGGTAGATCACTTTCTTGTTGCAGCATATGAAATGAAAGGAGATTCTAGTTGCGGTCCTAATTATTTCTGTGATATGCTTTCCACCTTCGTGGCTAAATCTGTAATCACCTTATCGAACATGGCTAAAGCTTCGTATGTGTACATAATATATATCTCGATATAGATTTGAGTAGTTATTAACCATATTATATTAATTGATGGGTTTTAGTTATTTGGTCTTCTTCTTTTAATTTGCAGGGACAAAGTATCTTATACGGATTTTTCTCAGGTTTATGCACTTTGCATTAAGATTGAAGGAGCCTCCTCAAGGTATATAAGTAATACTAATCATCACAACTCAAAACTCTTTAATTTGGAGTATTTATCTCTGTTATTATTGATCTTATAATATATATTTAATAATAAAAATTCTTAAGTATAATTTTTGCTAGTAAAAATTTGCACATTTTAATAGTTAAATGATATGTCATGAGGTTTATAGTCTGATTTGAACTCATACTTTATAGATAAGGACAAAAGTACTCAGATACCTACCCAAAAGATAAATAATTATTAATTTAATTAACTATATATGTGTATACTTAATTAATTAAATAATTAGTTTAATAGTTGATGTGTTTCTTCTTTTACAAGAGATTATAAGTTTGAGTCAGATTGTATTTTTATGTGTGTCGTGATTTGAAAGTTATTTGTATTGTATTATAATTAGTGTATATCAATTGACTATTCTCGAGTCAAATTGTATTTTTATGTGTATTCTTACTTGGAGATTATTTGTATTGTGTCATGGTTGATGCATATCACTTAATTAATAGATGTACCCAATTTTTATTTTTTAAAAAATAATTAGCTGATATTAATTGCAGCCTTCGCGCTTGTCAAACGGCATTAAAATGTGAGAAATTCGTCAAGGCATTTGACAAAAAGAGTAAGGAAGGGCAAGCTTTTATATACAATTGACGTCATAAATCAATTAACAGTCTTTATATATTCGTGCAGTAATAAAATTTATACCTATTTTTTATTACAAATATTACTAATATGTCTCTTTACTGAGTTTTCTTATTTTTTTTTAATTTTTTTTTTGAATAAAAAAGTGCATGGAAGCATTAGATGCAATCAAAGATGAATTCTCATTAATGAAGGAAAAAATGAAAATCCTTCTTAAGTTAATATTTTATTTTATATATTCTGTAAAATTTTATTTTCATGTATATCTTTTTTCTTTAAGACTTCATGAAAATTTTAACTGAATTTAAATTTGCATACTTATACAGCATGAGTTTTACTCCATTGAAAATCTGTTTTGCCAGCTGCATATTAATAATTATAATGAATTATAACAATATGATAGTAGTTAAAACTCTTATATTATATTTAAAATTTACGAGTTTAACTTTTATAAAAAATATAGAATATTTTATATTATATAAGTCTTTAAATTTAAATTCAATTAAAATTTTTACGAAATCTATAAGAGAAAAAGATATATATGAAAATAAATTTTATAAAATATACAAAATAGAATATTACCACAAGAAGAATTTTTATTTTTTCCTTCATTACTGAGAATTCATGTTTGGTTATATCCACTGCCTACGCACCCTTTTTAAAAAAACTCAGTAAAGAAATATAGTAATAATATGTACAATAAAAAATAAGTATAAAATTCATTTACTATATTCACTAATTGATTTGATTTATAATGTTGTCAATTATGTATGAAAGTTTACCCTTCCTTACTCTTTTCATCAGATGCCTTGACACGTGTATATATATATAAACATATAATTCATATATATGATGGTGTATGAGCAATCATATGTGGCACCAATCATATGTGGCACCAATAAGTATGAAATTCATTTGTGATCAGTGGTCGTGTTTACTCACTAAGTTCTGTCCCAGAGGCGATCTCACGTCTATTGTCAAAGGCAGCTGGATAGACGCTTCAATGAATCTGCTTTCCGGTATGTAGGTAAAACAACATTAATTATCTGTATCTATAAAAATATATTATATAATTATACAAATAATTAATTTATGATTATGATATTCAACGCAATTAGTATCGTGATATACGTACATACATTATCTATACACACATGAACACATATATATTGATAGATTGAGAAGGTTATATATATATATAGACACACACATTATATATGTATATAATTCCCAATTATAATTATCTTCTTTGACGTTTCTAACCTTTCCCCTTCGCACCTTCTTGATTGTATCATATTTCAGCATAAATGTATATATGTATATATAGATACCATCTTCATTGTCATCTTTATTAATTAATAAAATCTTCTTTTTATATTTTAATATGGTCCCAAAATGTTAAAGCATAAGAGACAAATTCAAGTATGAAGGAATTTGGTTTACACGTTCAGGAACCTGTTTATATATTAATAAATTAAATATATTATATATTTTTACTAATCCAAGTAATATTACAAGAGATATTTATATTTCAATAGTATATTAAACATATTCTTAAATATATTAAATAGAATAAAGTATTAAAATTTTCAACAAGCTATTCGCATAACTTATCAAACTCATTTTTATATATTTCAAACATATTTAAATTTATTCATTTATTTAATTTTTTAAAAGATTTGTGACCTTTTCTTTTTTTGCACAGTTTATGTGCATTTGAAGTTATAATGGTCGTAGAATACTTACACATGATGGGGATAGTTTATCATGATTTGAAGCCCGAAAATGTGTTATGAAGATTCAACGGCCAAATTTCGTTGACTTTCTTCGATCTCTCATGAAAAGACAATAATTCCACATCAATGATCCACATAATTTCTGATCAAAATGCATCATCAAAATTCTATATGTTTAGTTTCCTTTATGAGCTTAGCTTTAGTTTCTTTTATGAACTGATCCCATAAACTTAGAAGTTTGTAACAAAGATTTAGTTTCCTTCATGAGCTGATGCTAAGAACTAAAAACTTACAATTCTATAGTAAAACAAAAATATGTAATGAATAAAAATATGAGTTTGCAAGAAATATCTTATCATCACTCTATAATCACTCTCTCAGACAATGCTTTATATATCAATTGAATTTTTCAACTGATCTGGAATTTTTTCAGCTAGTTCCATCATTACTTGGGAGGATATGGCTCAGTATTTTTTAGCCAAGTACTTTCCACCTTCAAAGACAATTAGGTTGAGAAATGAAATCACCACTTTCGGACAAATAGATGGAGAATCATTGTATGAGTCTTGGGATCGCTATAAGGATTTGCTAAGGAGAGTTCCTTACCATGGTCTACTTATGTGGCTTCAAGTACAGATTTGGTCTCACAACCAACATTAAGACCATGATTGATGTAATAGCTGGAGGAACACTAACCACAAGACACTTGAGGCTGCCTACAAGTTGATTGAGAAGATGGCAAACAACAGTTACCAATGGGAGAAAGAGAGATCTTCATCAAGAAAGAATGTTGGCTTGCATAGTGTTGACAACTATGCAGCTCTATTTGCATAAATTGAGGCCCTACCTAAGAAGTTAGACAACATGAATATGGTGACAGTATAAACAGCGCAATTTCAGAATTATGAAGTTCAATAAAGGAATCCTTATTCTAATACCTACAATCCTGGATGGAGGAATCACCTTAATTTTTCATGGGGCAACCAAAATAATCAGAGACAAGCTTCCCCACTAGCTCTGCCCCCCATTGAATGAAGGCTAAACATAGAAGATATGCTCGCCAAATTCATAACAGCAATGGACACTAGGCTACAAAGTAATGAAGCCTCCATCAAGAGTCTATAGAACCAAATTAGGTAATTGGAAAATTTGATTTCTGAGCATGCTCAAGGAACTTTGCCAAGCAACACAAAGACCAACCTAAGAAAGCATGTGAATGCTATAGCATTGAGGAGTGAAAAACAGTTAGTGAATTGGAACCAAGGAAGATAACACAAGTAGATGAGAGCAACCCAAACAAGGAAGAAGAAGAAAAAAAAAAAGAGATCAAGAGATGGAGCTACCTAATCGAGGAGGAGAACACTTGAACATTCCATATTTGAGGAGATTAAAGCAATAAAAAAAAGTAATTTGGTAAATTTTTGTATATTTTTGAACAATTACATATTAATATTCCTTTGGTTGAAGCTTTAAAACAGATGCCTAGCTATGCAAAGCTCCTAAAGGAGATTCTCTCAAAGAAGAGGAAGTTAAATGACGTGGTCATGGTAATGCTTAATGAAGAATGCTCAACTATTTTACAAAACAAGATGCCACAAAACTTAAAGGATCCAGTTAAGTTTACTATTCCATGTAACTTAGGTGATCTTTCAATTGAAAAAGCATTATGTATTTAGAAGTTAGTATCAATTTGATGCCATATGATACTTACAAAAAGCTAGGATTGAGAGAACCTAAGCTTACTAAGATTATTTTGCAGTTAGCATATACATCTATTAAAATTCCAGTTGGAGTAATAGAAAATGTGCTAGTTAAGGTTGATAAGTTTATATTTCTAGTAGACTTTGTGATCTTAGATATGGAAAAGGACTTTGAGATACCAATTATCCTAGGAAGACCATTTCTAGCAATTGTTAGAGCTTTAATTGATGTTCATGATGGTAAATTGACTCTTATGGTATTTGATGAGGAAATTTCTTTTTATATGTCTAAATCCATAAAATATGCACATATTTCATATGATACTTGTTTCATGATTGATACACTTGATTCGATCGTGCAAGGTGTTTTTTAGGAAAATTACTTTAAAGATGCAATAAAATAAGGTTTCATGAATGGAGAAAGGAGAAACATGAAGAATGAAGAAGTCAAGGAGCAAGTAGATTTGCTAGAAGCGATACCTTAGTTTAATACACAAAAGAACTTCAGATTTGAGGAGATTCATAACTCTAGTGAAGATAAAGACAAACCATCAACTAAAAAACCATTAGACAAGTTGAAATCAAGGTGGTAGGGACCCATGGATAGGGGTGGGCCTAGCTCTCTCCAGGCCAATGTAGGAGTATGTCCTAATTCAAGTTCCATCTTAAAGGAAAGACTAGATCAGCTAAGTAGGGCGCAAGAAAGAATTGAAGAACACTAAAGTAAATTGAGCATTATATGATGGTGTTCTTTCAGCATATAGGATTCCAACCCCCACCCTACCCACCATCAAACAGTTAGTCACACTTTTGTTTTTATTTTATTTTATTTTTCATTTTCTTTATATTTGTTTTTCAGTCTATCTTTACCTTTTATATCTTTTAGTTTGCTTCTCTCCTTTACCAATAACTTGCTTGCTTAATTCGACTTTGGTGTTGTCAGAATGTTTTTAGGTTTTTTTTTGTGAACTTCATCGAGGCTGCAATGGACGCTACTCCATCAAAATTTCAAAGAAGTTTCATTTCTTTTGTTGTCATTGCCTTTTATTTTTTGGCTTTGTGAACTATGGGGACATATTCGCAATTGAGTGTGGGGGAGTGGTATTCTAATTCTATATTTGTTATTATCCTCTAAATCTTAATTAAATCTTAATGAAGTTCTATGGTTTGATCTTGATGTATCCTGTTGCGTCATGACTACCTATTATAATAATTATGGCATTAAATCTATATGTACTGAGATAAGATTATTTGTGGAAATAGTTTAGCAGTAGAAGTATTTGACCTTATTTAGTTTATTCAAGTTTTAAGAGTTTAAGATCTTCTACATCCATTGAGTCATGAATTTGTTCTTTTGTCTAAATTGAATAATTCCTTACAAAAGAAAGCATATTTAGGTATAGAATTAGATATATATGTATGCAATAATAATAATAATAATAATAAAATACTCTGCTGATCCCTCAATTTTACACCACCAAGGGGCGTAGCTTAGCTGTTTGACGCTATGCTAGCTTAACCAGAGGTCTCCAATTTGAGCCTTGGGAACGCAGCTGCCTTTAGTAGGGAGAGCTTACTCCTTAGTGGACCGATTTGGCTCAAAGAATAAAATGTTGATGATGAGTAAAGCTAGTAAAAAAATACTCTGCTAATCACTCAATTTTACACCACTAAAGGGCATAGCTTAGCAGCTCGACACTATATTGCCTAACTAAAGGTCTCATTTTGAGCCCTGTGAACGCAGTTGCATTTGGTAGGGAGGGTTTACTCCTTAGTGGACCGATGTAGTTCCAAAAATAAAATGTTGATTATGAGTAGAGCTAGTGGCCATTCAGAAGTGTGATCAACTGAGTAACCGGGGCTGGCATCACCAATGTTTGCTCGTGCGTAAAAAAGTCGAATGACATTATGAACAACTAATAAGGTGCTTTAAAAAAAATTAAAAAATAAAGTTGTATGTATGCCTACTCCTTTGTCAACTGAGCTTGAGTATGTTTTGGATTATAAAGTTTGGATACTACGAATGATTGAACAACTCATAGAATGTTTTGAATACTTAATTTGTAAGAATAAGATCAAACTGGATGGGGTCTATCTTCTAAAGTTATTGAATTATCTTATATAGATGATTGTGCCTTTTTACATATTATTTTGTGTTATCTTAAGGTAATATAGTCTTGATGAGGAGGATTTCATTAATGTTTTTGCTGTGGAATGGATTTAAGATTGCTTGAGGACAAATAAAAACTCAAGTGTGGGGGAGTTGATATAATTGAATTTTATAAATATTTTTCTATTTTATTTGAGTTGATTTTGATTGATTTTTTCCAAATATGTTGTTGGATTGTCTTTGGCACTTTTTACGAATGATTTTTGGACTTAAAAGCAAATTAGAATGGGTTGGAACAAGATTTGGGCAAAAAATGGTTGAAACATGAAGATGTGTTACGGAGCCGTCGTTTCTTTTTTTAAGGAGTGAGACATGGCCATGTTCTTGAAAGACACAACCGTGTGCCCTATACTAGGTTAACACACGGCCATGTGTTAAGAAGGTAGTGTTTCTGTTTTTCTCGATGAAAGAGACATGATTGTGTGTCTGGGAGACACAGCCATGTCATGTCTAAAAGCTAAAAATTGACATAATTTCAAGGAAGACATGATCTTGTGTCAATTCGACATGGCTGGGGCATGCCAGATCAGAAAATAAGGTTTTGAACGATATTAAAACAAGAGGATCTGAAAAAAAAAGGGGAGACTAGAGGAGGAAAGAAGAGAAGACAACTGCAGACATCAAGAACTTCTTCTACTCGGTTATTCTTTTCATGTTTCCTTTAGATTTTATTCTCGTAATTTTCTTTATGATGTATAACTAAACTCTTTTCTTTGGATCTTTGATGAAATCCTAATAGATACTTTTTGATTTTCTTATTAAATCTATGAAAGGCTGTTTCCCCAATCCCTATGTTTTATCTTGTGACTAAATGCATAAATAGATTGATCACTTATTTATTTACTTATGGTGAATGATTGAATTGAGAGATTGATTGTTCATTAGAATAGCAAGTTAGCACAATAGATTGAATGTGAGTAGAGATATTAGGCATGATCTATATATTTGATGATTGAATGTTAATGCACTGATTCATACTAATCCATAGAGATATGTGTGTTACAACGAAGTAGGTAAGGTAATTGATCTTTAGAAAGAGATTACTACATGATTGAATGAAATTGGGGGAAAGTTCTGGTTGTAGATTGAATTAAGAAAATTCATAGTTGAACTTAGGGTGGATTCTAAGATCTTGACTATTATTATATCTTGATTGTTAATTAATCTGAATTCATTGTTTCTTTTTGTTATTAAGTTTTAATTTATATTCATTCTCTTAGTTGTTGGCCAAATACTATCAATTAGTTGTGATTCTAGTAATTGTTATATTAGTCCTCAAGGGAAGATATCCGAATTTACCGCTATGGTACATGTTCGAACTAGTGCACTTGCTAGTGAGTTCACATCACAACAATAATTATTAGTAGGAATGTTGTATTTGATGAAGATGCAAGCTGGAGTTTGGAAAAAAAAAATCAGATAGCATTTAGTTTGAAGTTCCACTTGAAAATAAAGCTCCACTAACTAATGGACAACAACCAACTCCTTTAAATACTTCCAGCTCACCTTCTTCAACTCCATCAGCCTCCACTTCTTCAAGTTATAGCAGTAAAAGTTCATCCGATGATGATACTCCTCCAAGAAAATTCAAGCCATTAGCTGAAATTTACGAGGCTACACAAGCCTTATTTGTAACTAATCCACTAGAAGAAGCAACTGAGAAGGAAGAATAGCATCATGCAATGATGGAAGAACTTGAAGTAATTCGTAGAAATGAAACATGGAATTTGGTGGATCTACCGAAAGACAAGAAAGCTATTGGAGTGAAATGGGTGTTTAGAACAAAATTTCAAGCAGATGACAGCATAAAAAACCCAAGGCACGGCTTGTGGTGAAAGGCTATGCACAACAACAAGGTGTGGATTATGATAAAACATTTTATCCGATTACACGGTTTGAGATAGTGAGAATTCTAATAGCTTTAGCTACTCAATTAAAATGGCCTATTTACCAATTTGATGTCAAGTCAGCGTTCTTAAATGGAGAGCTGGATGAGGAAGTGTATGTCTCTCAACCTGAAGGTTTTGTAGTTCGTGGGAAAGAGGAGCAAGTGTACAAGTTAAAGAAGGCTCTTTAGGGCTTAAAGCAGGCTCTGTGGGCATGGTATAGCAAAATTGAGTCATAGTTTTTGGAGAATGGATTTGAGAAAAGTAAGAATGAACCCACTCTTTACTTTAAAACACAAGGTAAAAATGATTCCCTCATTGTTTGCCTTTATGTTGATGACATGATATACATGGGTTCATTTTCTTCTCTTATTAATGAGTTCAAGTTGTGCATGAAAAGGAAATTTGAGATGTCAAATTTGGGTTTGCTGAATTATTTTCTTGGGTTAGAGGTGAAGCAAGTTGAAGATGGAATTTTTATGTCACAAGGAAAATATGCAACTGACTTACAAAATTCAGCATGTTTAGTTGTAAATTTGCAGCAGCACTAATGAATTTAAATGAGAAGTTATAGCTTGTTGATGGAACTTAACAAGCTAACACAAGCCACGTTGAAAGCTTGGTTGATGGGTTAATTTACTTGACCCATTCAAGGCCAGATAGAGCTTTTTCAATTGGACTAATTTCCAATTAATCAATAGGTAGGTCAATGATGGACGGGGTGTTACAATTTCATTAGTCTTCCTTGAGTGTCAAAGTTTATTTTCCTTTTTATTGTTGAATTTTTGGCTTTTGGGCTGAATGTCTAATTTAGTTGAAAGTTTTCATTAAAATACTTGCAGTGAATCTAATGCCTTGATTTGTTCATTTTGCTTGTTTTTTTATTTAAAGTTAATCATTCTTGAAATCAAAGTGGAGGAAGGTGTTTTTTCGATTGGGTCAGGAATCTCTTGGGTGCAGTTTGATCAAATAAGGGTTTGAGGTTTGAGAGGTTATAATTATTTGATTAGCATTATGTCTATGGGAGCTTCTGGGGCAGTTTTACCCGTTTTATCTAGAACTATTCCCAGTCCTTTTAATTCTGATCCATGTTTTAGCAAATTGGATTCAAGATTTCATCCTAAATGAGTTATAAATTTTTTGAAAAAAAGGGCACAGAGGTTTAAACAATTTTTCATGTGTCCTACTATGCCACTAGGTTTCATGGGATCCTAACTAGTTAAGGGGTTAAGAAGTGGATTGCTTAGGAATAGAACAACAAAGAGGTTCCAGCTTCTAAGCTGTAAATTACAACATGATGAAAAGTTTGGGGGAACAACTACCGAAAGAAATGGAGCATGGTTTGTGGATAGTGCTAATGAACTAAATTAAATAATAGGGGATACAAACTGAGTGTTCTGGAATTTGGGGATGTTAAATAATTGAAATAGTAAAAGGAGAGTTTAACATCTAATTGTACAGCTGGACCAGTTACGACTAACTTTCAGAAGGCCATTATAGATTCTATTGAGGATGAAGCATGGGACCTATTGCGTGACTCTGTGGCTTATTACTGTGGGAGTCCTGTTGGAACTTTTACTGCCAATGATCCCACCAGTTCCAATATGTTAAATTATGATCAGGTCTTTATCCATGACTTTATACCTTCTGGCATTGCCTTTCTTTTGAAGGGAGAGTATGACATTATTTAGAATTTTATCTTTCATACCCTTTAGTTGCAGATAATGTGAAATTTTATTAGTAGGATCGCATTTGCTTTTTATTCTGGCAATTAATCATTTGTATATGGTAGTTTGGACTAAAACACTTTTTTGCTTGTTTCTGTAAATTAAGAAGTGCAACAGATACACGTGATATGCATCTTTCTTTTTATTGTTCATATCTCAGCTGGGCTTTTCCAAGAAATCTCTCTACTGATTAGGCGCTTTTTGATCATGAAAAAAATATCATATAAGAGAAATGTACTTTTTCAAATAAACATCCATCTAATTTGTTCATAAGTAGTCCACATAGTTAAACCTCTATCAATGAGTTTACTTTCAAATCTGGCTATCAAGATAATTCCATAAATTCTTAGTAACTGGTTTTTATGTGTGGTTGAATGTACACAGGACAGCATGTGTCTTTTCTATAATATTTTTACAAGATTATGATTATGTTAATGAATCTTCTTGATATGTAACCATATTGTGAATAAAATTGACTACTTGTTTCATAGTTGCGAGAATGTGACTATTGGCACCTAAAAAACCCATGCAGTGATGTAATTTAGAAAATTCTTTGAGTACTAGGTAAATCTGTGCATGAGTGATCCCTGGTGGGGCCATGACCATCCGATAAATTATATCCTAGTCTCTTGCTCACCTAAGACATAATTGATATGTATTTTGTTTTTGATTTCTTTACAAAGCTGCGAAAAATGATGGACTGTTAGAGACATTATCAGGGTTTGATGCCGACTAGTTTCATGGTGCAAACTGTTTCCTTGGATTGTGATGATTCTACTATAGAAGAAGCATTGGATCCTTATTTTGGAGAGGTAGCAATTAGCGTTGTTGCACCAGTCTATTCTGGTATGCGGCAAACTTTATACCATGCCAGAAGTTGTTCAGAAGATGACATATACATTGTGTTTGTTTATCATGACGACTTTTTACTTTTTTTTCCTTTTTCATAATTCTTTTTACCTCTACTTCTTTTGTAGGTTTATGGTGGATTGCGTGCATATGGAAAGTGCTCTGCTGATCTATCTGTTCAGGAGAGAGTTGACGTGCAAACTAGAACTAAAATGATATTGAAGCTTTGTCTTGCTTATGGTTTTAACATGTTTGCTACATTATTGGTGACTGATGGTTCTTGCACGATTGGAATTCATGGTCATCCTCTCGAAATCGAGGTGATTAGTTCTCCTAATATTGAAATAGTATTTTTTAAGTTTAGAATATAGAATTAGTATGTGGAATGAGGAATCATCAAGGCATATTCATTTTTTGTTCTAACAGTTGTTTGAATAGCCATATGTGCCTGTCAATTGTTTATTTCAAGCAAGGGAAAATTTGCCTTTATGGTTCATTTGAAATGCTAATGGACATTTGGTATTCAGTTTTTGATTTTTTGGAGCTTGTGACTTTTGTAGCAAAAGAGTGGGGGTACAAAATAATTTAGCACATGGTGTAATAAGAGCTTGTTCCAGCAACTGTGTTGGAAGTGAAATTATAAA
The DNA here is from genome assembly GCF_054855325.1 of Carica papaya. Lineage (NCBI taxonomy): Eukaryota > Viridiplantae > Streptophyta > Magnoliopsida > Brassicales > Caricaceae > Carica > Carica papaya. Next base: position 21,496,986 of record NC_142317.1, read on the forward strand.
ACTAAATCATTTTGGGAAATAACAGTGGAAGTTTAAAAATAAAGCTAGGATTAAGTACTTGACAAACTTGAGTTAAATTGATATCATATCTTGGTGCTTCTCAAGTGAGTTTATGGCAGGTGTAATAAGTATATGATTCCAGTCTGGTCGATTTAGAAAATGTTCAACTATTGGAATTGTTACTCATTGTATTTTTGGTTGTTTTCGAATGGTGCAACTCCCCAGAATGATGGAGATTGTATAGTTTATAGCATATATTTTTGAGATAGTTCATAGCTTACATGTTTGAGACCATGGAGATCTGGTTTCTGCATTAAGTATGTTTATAACATAATGATGGAAATAGTAGATTATGATCTAACTCACTAGCCTATATGAATCGGCCATTATTTAAATTTATAAGTTGGTAACATTGAGATCTTATTTGTTTACCTTCTTTTCTTCTGGTATCTCCAGTTAATCCCTTTTTTTTCTTGTAGGCACTATTTTGCCTTACTTTGTGCACATGAAATACTTACTCTAGAAGATGGATCAGCTGATCTTATCTTGGCACTGAATAATAGCCTACTTGCTCTTTCATTCCACATCAGGAAGTATTATTGGATTGATTTGCAAAAACTGAATGAGATTTATCATTACTAGATTGAGGAGTACTCATATGATGCAGTTAATAAGTTCAACATTTACCCATATCAAATTTCTCCTTGGTTGGTGGAATGGATGCCCAATAAAGGAGGTTATTTAATTGGAAACTTACAGCTATCACATATGGATTTCTGATTTTTTTTCTCTAGGAAACATGTGGTTTATTGTAAGTAGTCTGGCAACAGCTAACCAGTCACATGCCATGCTGGATCTTATTGAAGCGAAATGGGCAGATTTGGTAGCAGACATGCATTCAAGATATATTATCCCACTCTTGAAGGTCAAGAGTGGCAAATAATCACTGGTAGTGATCCTAAGAACATGTAAGATATCTGCTCTTGTATTATTTATTTATGATATATTTCTTCATTATCGTCAGCTTTCTCATTTCATTTCCTTCTGATGTAGGCCTTGGTCTTACCACAATGGTGGTTCTTGGCTAACTTTACTATGGCAGGTTAGTTTGTTATGCTTAAATATTCTCTCTGCAGCTAATGTTTTGTTCATTGTCCCAAAGAACCCTTTGTAGCAGTTATATTTAGGGATAAGTTACCTGAGTTGTCATGCTTGAATCCGTATTGGATATGGCACCTTGTTGATGTTTTATAAAATAAAGCAATAATGAAGGAATGTTGGCAGTTTTGGAGAAGAGAGCTTTGTTGAACTCAGACTTGCTGCAAATTTACTACAACAGCAAAAAAAAATATAACAGACAAGAAATGAATGCAGTAGAAAAATAAAAATATTAATCAAAACATTTAATGGGTATGAACTGTTGCTGGAATTTTAAGTGCAATGGGATGAAATATTCAGCAACTAGAAATGCCTTTTAAATAGGCTTTACAACTCAACTAAAAACAAAAAAAAAAGTAGAATAATTTGCCACTCAAATTCTATCACTATTGACAAAACATCAGAAATTTTAGGAGATAAATCCAAAAGTCAGTCAAATATCCAGCTGTCAATATTGAATTAGTCTTCAATACTCCCCGTTGATTCAAAGTTGCAAAAACCAAGCAGATTTCTCAAGTAGACATGTTTGTCGTAGGAGAGATTTTGAAAAAATATCAGCTACCTACTCATTAGTATTGCAATACTGTAATTTAATTGACCCATCTGCCACAAGATCACGAATGAAGTGAACTTGAATATCAACATGCTTTATTCTCCCATGATAAACTGAATTCTTGGACATAACAATTGTTGTTTTGTTGTCATAATAAATAGTAGTTTCTTCATTTTTCTCTTGACTGAGATCTGCCAAAATTCTTCTGAACCATACTGCTTGATAAGCTGATGTCACTGCAGCTGCATATTCTGCTTCTGATGAAGACAGAGCTATTGTAGCTTGTTTCTTTGAGCTCCAGGCAATAGTAGCTGATCCGAGATTGAATATGTAACCTGAAGTGCTCTTTCCATCCTCCAAGCAACCAGCCCAATCACTGTCACTGAACCCAGCCAGTCCGAAATATGATATTTTCTTATACCACAAACCATAATCGAGTGTTCCAGCCATATAACGCAATACTCGTTTGGTTGCCCCTAGATGATGCATTGAAGGGTTGTGCATTGAACTCATTTAATTTACTCCGTAAATTACTATCGTAATTCGTGAATTTTGTAGATTTTAATTTGATTTTATTTAATTTTATCTTAATTAATTCTATTTTTATTTAATTACATTTAATTTTATTTTATTTTATTTAGTGCAAAAAAAAGAAAAAAATGAAATTTTGGAAAAGCGACAAAACGGGAAAAATCCCATGGAAAAATCCTGCGGGGAAGGGAGCTACCTGCGCGGGCGCCTGCAAACTGTGCGCGCGCACGGGCACAGTGGGGGTAGGACGTGTGCATAGCGCATGTGTCCCATCCACATGCGCGGCGCAGGGTCAAACCCAGCACGCATCTTATCGCGCGCAGGCGAGCCCTCCGTGCGTCACCTCGCATGCTGTCTGCGCAATAGGCTTGCGCAAATAGGCAACTGTGCGCCTGGGGCCTATAGGCAGTAGGTCTGCACACGAGGAGGCTAGCTTCTGCGTACGCGGCAAGAGGGTCGTGCGCCAGTAGGTTAGCTTACAGCGCCTAGGCGGGCCATTGCCACCTCAGGCAGTGTGCTGCTAGCAAAGGAGACTCTCCTCCCTCGTTTTTCATGCCGAGCATCTTTTTTCTCTCTCTCTTCACCGAATTTCACCACTTGGCATGAATATGATGGTTCCTAATTTCTATAAATAGGGCCTTCCCTTCTCATTCTTCCACAAACTTCCATTCTTCTATTTTTCAAGAATTAGAGAGAGAATAATCTAGAGAGAGAAGGAGAGAAATAAAGAAGAACGGTGTAGAAGAAATTATCAAGGTTTCAGTAAGGAATTTAGTATTTCTTTAAACGTTTTAAGAGATAATTTTATATAAAAAAATTATTAAATATAATAATTTTGATTTTGCCTGTTTTGTATGTTTTTATGTTCATAGGTCTAATAAATTGAACTATTCTTAATTTCAAGCATGTTATTTGATTTATAAACACCTGACGATTTGCATATAATAATATGAAGTCAGTGTTGTTACCTAGAAAATAAAAAAAAAAAGAAAAAAAGTGTGGAATGAAGAATGAATTATTTGAAGTATGTATCTGTATTGACATGTATAATGCATCAAGTGTCTCATCAGGTTTTTTATCTCTGAGGAGTATCTGTTTCTCTAACCCTATTCGGGGTATCTGTTTTTTCCTCCGTCATCTGGTCTGGAAAGACATAAGAGGACTGCTCCCTATGGATGATGGCGTACCCTTCGACGAGAGTGGTGACACAAATCTCTGTTAGGGGTCACCTTTGGCTAAGTACTGTCATGACTATAGAATATCTGATAGGATCACTATGGTCGGTACGGCTGTAGTCATAGATCGTACCATGGTTTGACAAGCTGGAAATGTGCCTGAGCAAATTGTTGTTATCTATATATGATCTGGTCATTCCACATGGGTAGTTGAAAATCTGTATCTGCCTTCAGAAATGAAAATTGTAACAAATTCGAAAAGCATGACACAAAAATCTGACCATTTCATGATTTATTTGATTTTCTCTATTATTTAGTATGATGTGTGTTTGTTTTGCTTCTATCAACGTGCAGTTTTCTCTAATAAATAAATTATTTTCATAATGTAAGATAGGTCTACAAAGTAGCCAAATGGTAAGTACTTATGTTAGAATAATTTACTTTTAAAACCTTGCGATATTATTTAAATACTTCTTTCCTTACTAAGTATATGAAACTCACTCTTTCTATGCCCCTCCCCCTCCCCCCGATGAGGAAGAAATTGAGGAACTGCCTGTTGACCTACCTATTGAGGTTTATGAGGATCCTGTGGATCTATAAAACTTGAGTGCTTGATCATTCTCGCACTCTGATGAGTCTAATAACATAGTGAAAGAAGTGGCCCTCTTTTGTATTTTGACTTTATATTTTGTAGCCATTTCTAGCCTCAGTTATATATATGTAAATGGAACTCATATATATTTGTAAGGGATTTGTATTAATTTGTTCTGCTGCATAAAATTTTATTATGCACTCGTAATCCTGTTTCTGTATCTGATACCCATTGCCTTAAGTAGCATTTGGCATGTCACAGAAATGATGCTACAAATATATGTAATACATCTATTCTTCCCCTTTATTTTCAGGAACCAGAGAAGAATTATCTTCTACTACCCAAAAGTCAGATAATAGGAGTACTCAAACGGTGAGAAAAACTCATCAAAAGCCAAAAGCTAATGGTTACGAGACAGTGATGCAAATTTTTTGTAAAAAACAACAAAAAGCATCCAAATAACCAGTCAATTCATGATAGAACTTAACAAAAGTCCTACTAATTGGACCATTCATAAATCAAGGATTCCAAAAGAAGAAAAAAAATATCATAGCTTAAATCCAAACCCAGATGAAGTGATATTAAAAATGAACATACTCTAAAACTAAATCAAGAAAATAAAAGAAAAAAAGTGCATACCTTACATGAAATAAAAAGTGGGTTTGTATCGAAGCAATGTTTGAGAGTAGAAAAATCTGGAAAAAGAGAAGACAATGTTGTGTGGTTTCAATATCTCCACACAACCAATAATAATGTAATTGTATATATCATATTTAGTTTTGTTTTGGATAATTGTGGATCATTATAAATAAATAAGAAATTATATGAAAATTCCACTTGCTCTTTTTTTCTCATCTTGTCACTTTGTTTTATTTATTCATTTCATTTGATTATTTTTTAATTCTATATCTAAATTTTCTCTCATTTTTCTACTATCTTTTCTTTTTCTCTTTGCTTTTTCTTTTCTCTGAATCACATGGCTAATGATAAGTAAAGTGGATGTGCAAACGAAGGAGATATCTTATAATGAGGACAAGCACACTATAAAGGAGTACCAAAAAAAAGTTGTTTAACTTTTGTATCAACAAAAAGGAGTACAAAAAAAAATTAAAAATAAAATAGTTCATCTTTGTCTGTTGCAAAATACCAAAGTTTTTATCTTTCTGTTGGTTACATTTCGTTGTAGTCACTATCAATCGCCTCTAATTATTCATTGAAGAATTAGTTCTCATAATTGGTCATCAAATACTATATTTTAAACAATAAATATGCACCATTCAATTCACTTATTTATCACAAAAAAGAGATATGTTAATTGATTTATGACGTCAATTATGGATGAAAGCTTACATTTCCTTACTCTTTTCATCAGATGCTTTGATGAATTCCTCACATTTTAATGCCATTCAACAAGCACTAAGACTGCAATTAAAATCACCTAATATTTTTTAAAATAAAAATTGTGTAAATCTATTGATTAAGTTATATACATCAATCATAACGCAATTCAAATAATCTTCAAGTAAGAATACACACAAAAGTATACTTTCACTCGAGATTAATTAGGCAATATACACTAATTGCAATTCAATACAAGTAACTTTCAAATGATAAAACAACCAAAAGTATAATTTGACTCGAACTTATGACCTCTTGTAAAAAGTGAAATGTCTCAACTATTAAACTAATTAATTTATTAATTAAGTATACACATATACCAATCAAATATAAATAGATATTTGGTTAATTAAATTATTAACTATTTATCTACTAGGTGGATGTCTACATACTTTTATCCTTATCTATAAGAGTATGAGTTCAAATCAGATTATACATCTCATGATATATCATTTAACTATTAAAATGTATGAATTTTTACAAACAAAAATTTTACTTGAGAATTTTTATTATTAAATACATATTATAAGATCAATAATGACACACATAAATACTCCAAATTAAAGAGTTTTGAGTTGTGATGATTAGTATTAATTATATACCCTGAGGAGGCTTCTTTGATCTTGAAGCAAAGTTTACAAATCTTAGGAAAATCTACATTAGATACTTTGTCCCTGCAAATTAAGAGAAGAAGACCAAATAATTAAAAACCATTAACTAATCAAACGTGGTTAATGACTACTTAGATCTATATCGTGATATATATTATGTACACATACAAAGCTTTAACCATTTCTGATAACGTGATTTTCGATTCAGCTACGAAGGTGGAAGGCAGATCAGAGAAATAATTAAGACCGCAACCAGGTACTCCTTACATTTCATATACTATTCCAAAAAAGAGATCTACCATGCCCTTTAAAGAAAATCGAATGCAAATCAATCAACAATATGGATATATATACATGATTGATAAACAAATAAGAGAAAAATAGATAAGATGTTAAGCATTAAATCTCTTGTTCTATCAAATGGATCATGTCGAGGAGCTGTGTGCTTCGATCCATCCTATTCGAAACTATTGGAGAAGATAAATATGGTTTATTCAAGAGGAGGGATATTGTTTTTTTTCCGAATCTGCAGTACTCACAAAAGCAGTGGAGAGTTATAATGAGTTTAGTATTTATAACATATTGTTAATAATCTAGGTCATTTCTAGTGATTAATTTTTAGGTTACCAATATTGTATGCATTAATAAACTTGGATATTTTTGAATTTTGTGTTACGAGTTTTGATCAATCTTGCCAACATTTTTCTGAAAAAAGTAATTTTTTTTATAAAAAACAAGAGTTTAATTTAATCCATTTTAATATTATATAAAAAACAAAGATGGTTTTTTTCTAAATAAATTACTTCAATTGATAAAAGGCATTATATTGACAACTTTGTGAACAGTTAATTGCTGTTGAAAATTAGACAATAAACGATGAAATTTTACCAGTGGATTTATATTGTCATAAAAAGTAAAAATGCCGCAACGTAAATTTGTGGCAAATAGAGGAAGCCGCTTATCCATTTCATGCACAACCTGTCCATTTCTTTATTTGAAAAAGAAATTTATTTAACATTTATATTGACAAAGAGAAGTATAAAAGAAACTGGAAATAAAATAGTTTTTCTTTGTGTTCTATAATTTAAAGAAAACTCAATCTCCTCATTTGCAAGACACCAAAACTTCTCTCTCTCTCTCTCTCTATTAGTTGTATCTCATTATAGTCATCACCAATCACCTCTCGTTATTCATTGAAGGATCAATTTTTCTTATCAGTCATTAAATATTGTATTTTAAATAGTAAATATACGTTATTTGATTCCCTCATTTGTATGAGATTAAATTATTTATTTAAGTTAAATCATACTTTATTATTTGGCTGAACCAAAAATTTAGTCGCATTTCTTTCTGGTACTATATAAGACAGCAAACAATGTAAGTTAGTACAACAACATCCAATACGACATTTACTTTTTACTTTTTTAAAAAATCATGGATAAAAACCATTCTACTTAAGCAAGTGAACAAAAAACTAAGACTCATGAACAATTATATATCTTTTAGAAGTCCTTACTACATCCTTGGCTATGTTATATACTATCTGATTACATATTTACATCCAATTATAAAGAAGATAAACAAAATGTGGAATGAAAGTTACTTTTAAATCCAACTAAAAATTAGACAATAAATGACACAATTTTAGCAGCTAATAGATGTTGTCACTAAAAGTCAAAAGGTCACTAACTAAATATACAACAAATAAAGGAAGCAACTTGTCCATTTCATGCACAACCTGTCCATTTCTTTACTTGGAAAAAAAAATTTATTTAACTTTTATATCGACAAAAAGAAATACTTAAAAAGCTGAAAATAAAATTGGTCATCTTTATGTACGTAAACCTAAAGAAAATTTTATCTCCTCTACTATAAGAGATCAAAGCTTCTATCTTTGTATTAGTTGCGTCTCATTGCAATCGCCATCAATCACCTCATATTATTTATTAAAGCATCAGCTCTCCTGATCAATCATCAAATACTGAATTTTAAACAGTAAATGCATGTAATTTTATTTATTCATATGCATGAGATTAAATAATTCATTCAAGTAAAGTTCTACTTTGTTATTTGATTGACCTACAAAATTAGTTGTATTTTTTTCTAGTACGATATTAGTTTATATAATGTAAGTCAATACAATAACATCCATTTAAACATTTACTTTTTTAAGAAAAAATCATCATCCATTAACAGTAAAAACCATTTTGCTCAAGCAAGTCAACAAAAAACTTAGGTTCATGAATAAATATATATCTTTTAATAATCCTTAGTACATTCCTAGCTAAGTTATGTACTATTCAATTAAAATTTTAAATCTAACTAAGAAGAAAAGCAACAAAATACGAAATGAAAGCTTAAACATCCTCAAGTAACAATCCAAACTTTAGAAAAATATTCATCAAATATAAAATTTGGACATGGTACCTTTAAAAATGGTCCTATTATAGCTAGAAAGTAGACAATAGATGATATAATTTTAGCGGTTGATTCAAACTATCGCAAACGTTGAAATGTTGCTAGGTAATACATGACAAATAGAGGAACTCATGTGTCCATTTCGTGCCCACACTATCTATTTCTTTACTTAAAAAAAAGAGTTGTTTAACTTTTTTATCAACAAAAAGGAGTACAAAAAAAATTAAAAATATAATAGTTCATCTTTGTCTTTATTAAGATAGGTCTAGAACGTGAGAACAATTTTAAAACCTTACACAACCTTTTGACAAAGCTATCTTGTAACATCATAGGTATCTCAAAATAGCTCTAGAAGCCAAAAGTTTCCTTATCCTCAACTACCCTTGAACCTTAACATTGTTTATCCCAAATTAGGTAAGCAGTAATGAAGCATTGTACAAGGACCCATGAGTTTTACTATTTGATATTATCAGGACCTTGATGTAATACATTTCGGTTTTATCCAAGTAATACCTTAAAAAAAGTATTACTACCTCTTATACCACATATGAGAGAAATTAATATTACTTCTAGACAGTTAAGTAAAGACATTAATTGAGAATAATTAAAAATGCTATATCATTTGTTAGACAAAATGATCCAGTAAATCATTAATTACATATTTTTATAAATATTGAACCTTTCAACATGAATTTCATTAAAATTTCTTGCTCCAATGTACAAATTACTTCAATCTCACTTCTCTCTAGTTATTAAAATTTGATATACATAAAAAAAATATATATCATGTAAATTAAAGAATAAATTTCTTGCTGCCTAGTAATACTCTATTGAACTCTCTATAGTGCTATCAAATGTAACAAACTCATTACAAGATATGGGAGAAGGATCAAATGGTGATTTTATACATCTCAAAAGTGCCCAATTAATACCATCAAAAAATTGGGGCTGTTTGATTGTTGTTGCACCCATTGTGGACCCCATTTGCCTTGTGGGGTCCTTAGTTAATAGCCTTGTGATCAAATCCTTTGTTGGCTCCGAAACCATGGTTTCTTTAGGAAACTCAAGTGCTCGACTCATAATATTTACTAGGGGCAACTCCTGGTCAGCTCCCTAACACAGTATCGTCCCATATAACATTTCAAATATGAATATCCCCAGTGTCCACCAATTAGCCATGTTTCCATGCCCTTCACCAGACACAATTTCTAGTGCTAAGTACTTGTGGGTCCTAATAAAAGACATTGATAGACATTCATTGGCTCTATGATGATTTCCACAGCTGTGTGATGTGTTGACTTTTTTCTATTTGTGTTGACTAGGGTGTAAGTAGGAGGCTACTGCAGGTGTGATACAATTGGGTAGAATGCTTGATGAATTAGAAAAGTTGGGTTGGTCAACAGGATAACAATTTGTTTTTGTGACTGATGATGCATTTTAATCAAAAATTATGTGAATAGTTGATGTAGAATTAACATCTTTTCGTGAGAGATTGAAGTCAGTCAACGAAATGTGGTCGTCGAATCTTACTAACACGTTTTTGGGCTTCAAATCGCACTAAACTATCCCCATCATGTTTAAGTATTCTATGACCACTATGACTTCATATGCATAAAATCTGTGAAACTATCCCCATCATGTTTAAGTATTCTATGACCACTATGACTTCATATGCATAAAATCTGTGCAAAAGGAGAAGGTCACAAATTTTTTTTTTTAAAAAAATAAATGAATAAATTTAAATAAGTTCGAAATATATAAAATTGAGTTTAATAAGTTATGCGAATAGCTTGTTGAAAATTTTAATACTTTATTCTATTTAATATATTTAAGAAAATATTTAAGAAATATAATTATCTCATGTACTATTACCCATATTATAAAAATATATAATATATTTAATTTATGACTTTGTAAATAAGTTCATGAAGTTGTAAACCAAATTTCTTCACATTTGAATTTGGCTCTTATACTTTAACATTTTTGGATCATATTAAAATATGAAAAGAAGATTTTATTAATTAATAAAGATGAAAATGAAGATGGTATATATATATATATATATATATATATTTATGCAGAAATATGATAGAGTCAAGAAGGTGCAAAGGGGAAAGGTTAAAAATTTCAAAGAAGATACTTATAATTGGGAATGATATAAATATATAATGTGTGTGTGTCTATATATATATATAACCTTCTCATTTTATCAATACATATACATGTGTGTGCGTGTGTATATAGATAATGTATGTACATATAGCACGATACTAATTGCACTGAATATCATAATAATAATTTAACAATTTGTATAATCATATAATATATATTTATAGACACAGATAATTAATGTTGTTGTAAGTATATACTAGGCAGCAGCTTCGTTGAAGCGTTTATCCAACTGCCTTTGACAGAGGACATGAAGATCGCCGCCAAGACAAGACTTAGCGTGTAAACACGACCACCGATCACAAATGAATTTCAAACTTATTGGGGCCACATATGATTGTTCATACACCATCATATATATGAATTATGTGTTTATATATATATACACACGTGTCAAGGCATTTGATAAAAAGAGTAAGGAAGGGTAAACTTTCATACATAATTGACAACATCATAAATCAAATCAATTAGTGAATATAGTAAATAAATTTAGTACTTATTTTTTATTGTACATATTAATAATATATTTCTTCACTAAGTTTCTTATAAAAAAAAATTAATTTTTTTAAAAAGGTGCATAGGCAGTGGATGCAACCAAACATGAATTCTCAATAATGAAGGAAAAAATAAAAATTCTTCTTGAGGTAATATTCTATTTTATATATTTCATAAAATTTATTTTCATATATATCTTTTTCTTTTATAGATTTCGTAAAAATTTTAATTGAATTGAAATTTACAAACTTATATAGTATAAAATATTCTACATTTTTATTAAAAGTTAAATTCATAAATTTTAAATAGAATATAAGAGTTTTAATTACTATCATATTATTTTAATTATTAATAGCTATAATTATGCAGCCTATAAAACAGATTATCAATAAAGTAAAACTCATGCTGTATAAGTATGCAAATTTAAATTCAGTTAAAATTTTTACAATATCCAAAAGAAAAAAGATATACATGAAAATAAAATGTTACAGAATATGTAAAATAAAATATTACCTTAAGAAGGATTTTCATTTTTTCCTTCACTAATGAGAATTCACGTTTGATTGCATCTAATGCATCCATGCACTTTTTTATTCCAATAAAGAAATTTGAAAAAAAAAAGAGAAAACTCTTTAAAGAGATATATTAGTAATATCTGTAATAAAAATTAAGTATAAAATTCGTTTACCACATTAATATATAAAGACTGTTAATTGATTTATGACCTCAATTGTATATAAAAGCTTACCTTTCCTTATTCTTTTTATCAAATGCCTTGACGAATTCCTCACATTTCAATGCCATTTGACAAGCGCGAAGGCTACAATTAATATCAGCTAATTATTTTGTAAAAAGTAAAAATTAGGTACATCTATTAATTAAGTGATAAGCACAAGAATAACACAATACAAATGATCTCCAATTAAGAACACACATAAAATACAGTTTGACCCAAGATTAGTTAAGTGATATACACTAATTACTATAATACAATTAACTTTCAAATGATGATACGTATAAAAATACAATCTGATTCAAACTTATAATCTCTTATAAAAAAAGAAACACATAAACACATAAACTAATTATTTAATTAATTAAGTATACACATATATAGTTAATTAAATTAATAATTATATATCTTTTGGATAGATACCTAAGTACATTTATCCTTATCTATAAGAGTATGAGTTCAAATTAGACTATACATCCCATGACATATCATTTAACTATTAAAATCAATGAATTTTTGCTAGCAAAAATTGTACTCGATAAATTTTATTATTAAATATATATTATAAGATCAATAATAACACACATAAATACTCCAAATTAAAGAGTTTTGATTTGTGATAATTTGTATTACTTATATATCAACCATGACACAATACAAATAATGTCCAAGTAAGAATACACATAAAAATACAATTTGACTCGAGAATAGTCAATTGATATACACTAATTATAATATAATACAAATAACTTTCAAATCACGACACACATAAAAATACAATCTGACTCAAACTTATAATCTCTTGTAAAAGAAGAAACACATCAACTATTAAACTAATTATTTAATTAATTAAGTATGCACATATATAGTTAATTAAATTAATAATTATTTATCTTTTGGGTAGGTATCTGAGTACTTTTGTCCTTATCTATAAAGTATGAGTTCAAATCAGACTATAAACCTCATGACATATCATTTAACTATTAAAATGTGCAAATTTTTACTAGGAAAAATTATACTTAAGAATTTTTATTATTAAATATATATTATAAGATCAATAATAACAGAGATAAATACTCCAAATTAAAGAGTTTTGAGTTGTGATGATTAGTATTACTTATATACCTTGAGGAGGCTCCTTCAATCTTAATGCAAAGTGCATAAACCTGAGAAAAATCCGCGTAAGATACTTTGTCCCTGCAAATTAAGAGAAGAAGACCAGATAACTAAAACCCATCAATTAATCATATATTGTTAATAACTACTCATATCTATATTGAGATATATATTATGTACACATACAAAGCTTTACCCATATCTGATAAGGTGATTTCATATTCAATCACGAAGGTGCAAACCATATCATAGAAATAATTTGGATCACAACCAAAATCTCCTTTCAATTCATATGCTACTACAAGAAAGTGATCTACCATATCCTTTACAAAAATCGAATGCAAATCAATAAATGACATCGATAAATAAATAAAAGAAAAATATATTAGATGTTAAGCATTAAACCTCTTATTCCATCGAGTGGATCATGTGGAGGAGCTGTGTGCTTTGATCCTCCTATTCGAAATGATTGGATAAGAGTTATAACAACCCATACCTCTATAGGGAGTTAGGATACCATAAGAACTTATATTCCCAACACGAATAATACAATAAAGTTGTATCTCTAAATAAAAATAAGTATGTCTAAGAGCAATGTTCACATCCCTCACTAGTGAGGGTTAACCATTAGATTTATCTAAAATTAAAAAAAAATATAATTAAAGTTTGTGTAATTCATCCTTTCTTACACGTGGATCATAGGGAACATTGTCTCTGCTCACCCAAATCAGCTCCTAGAGTTTGTTTGTTCCATTGTTAATTCCATTCCTATTTCCAAACAGCATCACTTTTACCCTCACAGAGAACACTATCTCGCTCACCTAGATTTGCCTCCTAGAATTTTGTATTTATTTTGTTTTTAATCCCTATCCAATTTGTTTCCTTGTCTCGACTCACCAATACCACCATTTCCCAAACAGACATAAAGAGAATTAAATATAAAAGATAACAAAATAATAATTCCCAAACAAACATCAGATTCAGACCACTATTTTCCTCTTTTTCTTTTTCCTATCCCTCACCCGTTCTCATCCTTTCAATTTTCCTCCTATGTTTCTAGCATATCTCCTATGTTCTTTCCTCATAGTTGTCCACACGATAATTCCATCATTTTTCCAATCTTTTGTTTATCCTCAGATCTCAGTCTCGATTTTTTTTATTTTTACTCCTAGTTCTAATATGATTTCAACAAAATGTCCCTATTCCCAGATAAACTCATTTCTTCTAAAAAATATCTCAAAAAATTTAGAAGATAAATTTTACTCAAGTGGTGAGAGTCAAATTTCACTTACCTTTTTTTTTTAGTGATGGTGTTAATCTGATTGACGGATTCCTCCCTTGTTCCGCTTCCGATTCCACTACTAGCTGATTAATCTTATTAAAGAAATCGCATAAAAACTTCCTCTCGGTTTACCCTAACTCTGAATTTTCTTCTCTTCCCCTGTAGCCCAACGTCCTCTTTTAAAATTAAGGAGGAACCTCCAGAACCGTTGAGGATGGCAATGAAATCCCTAAATTAAATAGATATTACAAAATATTTTTTGATAATTGAGGCATAATTAATATTTTTACTTTTAATAATTATGGTAGAAACTAATAACATCTTCTTAAATATATTTATATATTTATTTTTTGAAAAGAAGATTTTTATTTCTTTAATTATTGAAGTAGTAATCAAATTTTTAAATTTTAAAGACTAATGAAGAAAAAAAATCTCTAAACTTTGACTTCTAATAAGCATTCAATTTTCTAAATTTAGATATTCTTTTAGTCTAATCTCATAATAGTTTTTTTTATAGATAACATAATGAAAATAATGTTAAAACTCTAAAATATTTGATTACATAAGTTCAAAAATAAATTATGACACTTGTAGTTTTTTTTTTTTCTTTCTTGATGCTTTTTGATTTTCTTTCAATCTTTCTTTAATGCTATAATTTATATCTATGATGCAATGTTCAGATGGGAAACAATAAAATAGTTTCTTTATAAAATTAACTCTATTAATTTCTTCACCACAATATAATTTCTTTATAATCTTATCCTCCCATTTATTATTGTTTTACGATGTGATCAATTTTAGGTAATTTAATGTAACGGCCCCGAAATTTTGAAATGAAATATGTGTATTAAAAAGGTCAAATGCGGAAGCGGAATAAAAATTTGATTAACATCCCTTACACTAAAACCAAAAACGTGCTCAAAGTATAAAAGAACAAACTAACTAAAAGAGAAACTCGAAAATAAAAGCTATAAATATAACTAAGGAGTCTTCAGGCGTCCCCTTCGCCGTCTTCCTGCGGAACGGGCTCGGGAATAATGTCTTCCTGATCTGAAATGATTAAATAAGGAATGAGCTACACCAGCCCAGTAAAGACATCACACTATCTCACCGTCACGGAGGTAAAGGTAGGTAGAAAACACAAAAAGACCAATGGAGCATAATTTACAATAAACTCGTTTATTAACATAAAAACCTTTACTATCCACTTACCTCGGTGAAATTCATAAAACAATATACGAAAGCAGTAACATTATCATTATCATGAAATCATATGAACTGTATAACATAATACTTATCACACCTTTTATAATTCAATCATTATACAACATATTTTTTCTCATTTACCAGTCTACTAGTATCCATGGGGATCCATAGGGGTCCCGCTACCCATGAACCCTTAACACTTGTAATCAGATTCCAGGGCCGTCCCCATACCCCGTCCGGTATGGGCGCCAAAACTATAAACCTTAATACCCCGTCCGGTATGAGGGTGAAACGGGCCGTCCCCATACCCCGTCCGGTATGGGCGCCAAAACACATAAGGTCTCCATACCCCGTTCGGTATGAGAGACCACAATCTCAGTAGGGTTCCCTACAGACCCGGTCCGTCCACCAGCTCCCAGGATATCTAGTCAGGCTGACCACATTATACAATTATCAATTTACATAACCTTTCATTCCCCTTTTCCTCAGTCAGCATCATCAATTCACACACAAACAAGCAAACCAGTAATTTATGCCAAACAAGACAACATACAACATCGGGTTCTCAGTCATTCAACCCATAACCAATAAAACAGTAATATGTGCACACAAAACTATTAAATGAAAACATAAGACCTCATACTGCATTTTAAACTGTAAAATAGGCCAAACAACAGCTAATAGACAAACACGCCAGACTCGGGCTCCATTAGCGACTTTAAACAATTTCACACATCTGTTGATTCATGAAATACCGTTTTATCATTTATTGAACTTTAATACCGTGATAAGAAATAGGGTGAGGGGTCCTAACTTGTTTCGGGGTCCGAATACGGCTCTACAGTGCGCCTGTAGGCTGTCCCTAATTTTCCTGAATTTTTCCCGAGGAACTGAAACGCACTACTGGTACCTGCACGTGTCCCAAAAAATCCCAAATTAGACCCAGGGCCCCTTTCGGCCAATATCGCAATTCCGGCACGGCGGCTCCGCCGTGCTTCGGTGACGGCGCCGCTGCAAGCGGCGGCGATTCGCCTCAGGTTGGCCCTTTTTGGCCGTTTCCGACCGAATTCGGCCACACTTGCATTGGTCCCTGTGATAAAACAACCCGAGGGCCTTCGGGGGGCCAAAAAATTACAAAAAATCGAAGCTTACCGGTGGTGATGCTCTCGGGTGCGACGGCTCTCCGATGAGGTTCGTGTTTTGGTGATATGGCTCCGATCAACCTGTAGAGAAAAGAATGGTGATCACGGTGATATAAAAAATTGTATCAAACGGAGGCCGGGAAGGGCCTCATCGGAGGCAAAAATCGAGGAGGGGCGCGGCGGCGCCGCTGGGTTTCGGCCGTGTTTTCCGGCCGTTTGGCCGGGATTTTAGCTCCGATTTGGCCACAGGGAAACTCAGCATTGAAAAACGAGCTGGGGGTATGAAATTTACCTCGATCGGCGGTCAGAAAACTCCCCGGAGCGGCGGCAGGTGGCGGCGGCCGGCTCCTCCGGCATCTGGTTCGTCTTCTCCGGTGAGGGCAGACGGCTAGGGTTTTTGTGGTCTGGTGTGGGGGTTCTATTTATACCCTTTTGCCTTTTGATCACAGCCGTCCATTTTGATTAAATCTGGGCCGTCCGTGCGCGATTGAATTTAGGCCGTCCGTGCGCGTGCATCTGAGTCGTCCGTGCGCTTGCATCTGGGCCATCCGTGCGCACGCTTAATTTGGGCCGTCCGTGCGCGCAGGGATGCATCTGGGCCATCCGATCGCGCGCACGCGGATCGTCCACGTGGCCGTTCCCGGGTCAACGTGGTCTTACCACGCGGCAGGTCCTGGTTGGCCAGGACTGCTGACTGGGCCGCTGACGGGGCTACTGACGTGGCGCTGACGGGGCACAATTTTTCTAAATTGCGTTTTGACCCCGGTTTTCGATTTTCTTTTCAAAAATACCCCCAGAATCCTAATTTTCACCCCTTTTTTCCAAAATCAATTTTAATTAAATCCAAATAATATTTTTACCCAATTTAATCATTATTATTATTTTTATTCTTATTAAATTAAATTAAATTAAATAACTCAATTAAAATTCAAAAATTATAAAATAAACACAATAAAATAAATTCAAAAATTAATTAAAAATAATAATAATAAATGGCAAAATTAATGGGTGTTACATTTAGAAATATAAGAAGAGTCAGAAAATAATTGGGAGAAAGAGGAAAAACATAAGGATATGAGATAGGAAAACAAGAGTTAGATTGGTAGTATTATAAAGTTAAGTTCTCTTTTTTTTTCCTAATGCATAACGCACAATTAGGTAGTAATTATAAAGTAGATTTATTATAAGGAATCATATTCTTCCAACTATTCCTAAGTTTCAAACCGCTAAATAACACAAAGCACATATTTGACTTTCTATGAAATTACCTCTTTACCTTAAATAACAGAAAAACATAAAATTACATTGTAAATTAAATATGTCCAGAAGTATATATATGTACTTACATTAAGCGGTATTAAATCTATCTTGTTCATTTGATTCAATTTTTACTTTTTGTGCAATTACTAGTAATCCTTTACATGTTGAATGAGGTATATATTCATTAATTTTATTTTTCAACCACTTATATTTTTAGCTTGAATTCATTGAATGAAATTTTATTTCATAATTCTTCATATATAGAAAGATCAATTAGAATTTAGTTATCAAAAAACATAAATGAGAGAGTTTAAATATTAAAATTGTGATATATTGTTAAATTATAAAATATGGGTGAAATGTAGCAATTAAATTTCTTAAGAAAATGATGAAGCTTGTTTAGAAATTAAAGCAAATGGAACAATTAGATACATATACAAATATTTTAACTTCTACTACTATACTATACTATATCTATTTTTACAATATAGTTTCTCAATGAGTAGTATAATTTGACCCACAACCTAAAAATTTCTATGTAATTTATTCATTTATAAATTGAAAATATATACATATATATCAGGTTAATTTCTATTGTCGCTAGAAATATATTTATTTATTTTTTGTTTTTGATATTTTTTGTGGTACAGTTTGAGAGAAGGATTGTGGCTAATGCTAGAACTAGATGAAGTAGAAGTTGTTGAATGCTATATGTTTAGTTTCCTTTATGAGCTAATGCTCAGAACTAAAAACTTACAAGTCTGTAGTAATGCAAAAATATGCAATGAATACAAATATTAGTTTGCAAGAAATATCTTATCATCACTCTCTAATCACTCTCTCAAATAATATTTTACATACCAGTTGAATTTTTTTGACTAATCTGGAATCAACCGAGGGAATATATTAAAAAGTTCTATTGTCAAACATTAATTTAGATATCATGGTGACGATTTACGAGACAAAAAAATGCCATAACCAATCAAAAATGATATGCAAGATACAGAAAATGTCATAATCGAATAATAAAGTTAAAATAATGTAAGAATATTCTCGATTTACATTTAACTCTTCAAAAGAATGCCTTTCACTCCTATAGTACTATGTATATGATACAATGTGACATCTCAAATGCTAATTAAGTTATAAGGGTGCCAGATGCAGAAATAGGTTACAAGTGCATGATAGATAATTGTATGTAGCGGAGCAAATTATTATAAATTCCTTGCCAAAATATATGAGTTCTGATTATACATATATAACTAAGGCCAGAAGTTGCAACAAAATACAAAATATCAAAATACAAAAAGGGCCACTTCTTTTACTATGTGAATGGACTCATTAGAAAATTTTAGGACCAGTCATGCCGTCAAGGTTTGTGGATCCACGGAATCCTTATAGACTTCAAAGGGTAGGTCAGCGATCTGTTCCTCACTATCTTCCTCATCTTAGGGGGGGAGCATGAAAAGGGATGAGTTCCATATACTCAGTAAGGAAAATAATATTTAAATAACATCATAAGATTTTAAAAGTGAATAATTATGTCATCAATACTTACCATCAGGGGTCACAACAGGGTCCTTTCTTATTTATGAAAATAATTTATTTATTAAAGAAAATATCAAATCTATCATATCATAGTCATAACAATCAAATCAATCATGTTCATAATAGAGAAAATCAAATAAATCATGATATACTTAGATTTTTATGTCATGCTTCGGGAAGTCATTCCAACTTCCATCTACTGAGGGCAAATACGAATTTTTGACTACTCACGTGGAATGATCAGATCAGATATATAACAGTAATTTGCCAATAACACATTTTCGGCTTGCCAAACCATGACATGATCTGTGACAACGACCGTGCCAACCACAGTGGTTTTATTAGATAGCTTATTACCACAACAGTATTTAACCAAAGGTGACCCCAACTAAATAATTTGCAGCACCACTCTCGTCAGAGGGTACACCATCATCCATAGGGAGCGGTCCTCTCACGTCTTTCCGGACCAGATGGGGGACGAAAAAAACATAAATCACTCCAAAGCTCTTGGAGAATGGAAGAATGAAATGGAAGTGATAAGAAAAATTGAAGAGAGGGGTCCCTATTTATAGAAAATGGGGACCATTAAATTTGAAACAAATGACAAAATCTAGTGAGGAAAGGGAGAGTTAAATGAGAAAGAAGTGATGTGACATGACTCGACTGTGGTGCAAAAACGAAGAAAGCCTCCCAACTGATGGTGGCAAACTCTTAAGACAACAATGGCATACCACCAAACTAGTGGTGCGCACGAGCCGAGGCAGTGCCTGACACCCAAGGTGGTGGCAGCACACTGCCCGAGGCAATAGTGTTCCTCCCCAGTTGGCTGCGCGTTGCATGCCTAACCTGCAGGTGCGTTGGCTTATCCTACTGCATGCAGGGCGTACAGTGTGGATGGCGTATACATAGGGCACACGATGTCGTGCCTGTCTGCGCGCGCAAACTGACCTCATGCCCTACGGTGATGGGACGTGCACACATTGTGCACCTCCGGTGTTGGCCGCACGCACGCATGCGCACGAGGCGTGCAATGCCCGCGTGGGTCTTTTCCCCTAGGTATATTCCCGTGGGATTTTACCCCCTTTTTTTGTCTTTTTTCCTAAAAATTTATTTTTAAAATAGAATAAAATAATATTGACAAAAATAATAAACATCAAAATTTCATAATAAAATTAAAAATGTGAATTAAATTTATGAAATGCGATATAAAAATTACGAAATAATTAAAAGAGTTCAAGTCACCTTAGAGATTGAATAAATAGGGATTTCCTAATTACAAATTAAATGCAAAGGTTTGTGGGGTGTTACATATAAAGTCTATAAAAAGGAAATAATATGTTTAATCTCCAATCCAGGAAGATATTTCAAGCTAATGCTAATCGTAAATCAACAAATCATCTTTACATTAAGATCCTATGATACTCGAATCACTGCTCAAAAGCTTTAACCCCAAAATAAAATTAAAAATAAACCATTGTTATCATCACCATTATACATTTAAGTTGTTCAGATAGGTAAGTTGAGCTGCAAATTGAAGTTACCTATCCTTGTATAAAAGCAGCTTCAGAATCTTATATTATGTAAGTCTTTTGGGAGTTCTTCTGACCACACTTTCTCTTAGGGCTAGCACTTATCATGCAAGAGAAGGCATTGATAAGCTCAGAATCCTCTTCAGTTGTCAGAATTTTGGCTGCAGTTGGGTCTGCAAGTATAAGCTTAGCCACAAGGTATCCAGCAATTGACCATGTCTGGAATAACTGTGCTTAATTCCTGACGAACCTTCCTCTTTTTAGTCATAGTATTAAAGCCACTTGTCTCTTGATATGCGTCTTTAAGCAACTTCAATAGCTCTTGCAGTGATTTCTGGTATTTTCATCTTTATGGTTGCAACAATAAGCTACAAAAAGTCTATTTTTAAAATCTTAAGCTGCACTGTCAACATTCCTTCATTATTGCTTTATTTTATAAAACATCACCGAGGTACCATATCCTATTGGATTCAAGCATGACAACTCAGGAAACTTACACCTAAATATAACTTCTACAAAGAGTTTTTTGGAGTAATGAATAAAACATTAGCAATAGAGAGAATATTTGAGCATAACAAACTAACCTGCCATAGCAGAGTTGGCCAAGAACCACCATTGTGGTAAGACCAAGGCCTGCATCAGAAAGAAATGTAGTGAGAAATACTGAAGATAATGAAGAGATAGATCATAAATAAATAATACGAGAGCAAATATCTTATGTGTTCTTAGGATCACTACCAGTGATTATTTGCCACTCCTGACCTTCAAAAGTGGGATTACATATCTTGAATGGCATGTCTGCTACCAAATCTACCCATTTCACTTCAATAAGATCTAGTATGGCATGTGACTGATTAGATGTTGCCAAACTACTACAACAGACCACATGTTTCCTAGAGAAAAAAATTGGAAATTCATATATGCTGCTTGTAAGTTTCTAATTAGATAACTTCCTTTATTAGGCATCTATTCCACCAACCACGGAGAAATTTGATCTGGGTAAATTTTGAACTTATTAACTGCATCATATGAGTACTCCTCAATCTTGTAACGATAAATCTCATTCAGTTTTCACAAATCAATCCAATAATACTCCCTGATGTGGAATAAAAGAGCAAGTAGGCGTTATTCAATGCCCGTATAAGATTCACTGATCCATTTTGGAGTAAGCATTTTATGGGCACAGAGTAAGGTAGAATAAAATAGTGCCTATAAGAAATAAAAAATAAGGATTAATTGGGGATGCCATAGAAAAGAAGGTAAATAAATAAGATATGTTAGTTACCAACTTATAAATTTAAATAATAGCCGATTCATGTAGGCTAGTGAGTCAGATCATAATATGTTATTTCCACCACCATGTTAGAAACATACTTAATGCACAAACCAAAACTCCATGGTGTCAGACATGTAAGCTATGAACTATCTCCAAAAAATATATGTTATAAACTATATAATCTCCATCATTTTGGGGAATTACACCATTCGAAAGCAACAAAAAAATACATTGAGTAACAATTCTAATAGTTGAACATTTTTTGAATCGACCAGACTAGAATCATATACTTATTACACATGCCAGAAACTCACTTGAGAAACACAAAGATATGATATCAATTTAAATCAAGCTTGTCAAGTGCTTAATACTAGCTTTATTTTTAAACTTCCACTATTATTTCCCAAATTTACTTAGTTTTATAATTTCACTTCCAACATAGTTGCTGGAATAAGCCCCTATTACACCATGTGCAGAATTATTCTATATAACCACTCTTTTGCTACAAAAGTTGCAAGCTCCAAAAAATAAAAAACTGAATACCAAATGTCCATTACCATTTCAAATGAACAATAAACGTAATTTTTCCCTTGCTTGAAATAAATAGTTGACGAGTACATATGGCTATTCAAACAACTGTTACAACAAAAAAATGAATCTACCCTGATGATTCCTTCATTCCACAAAGTAGAGTTAATTACCTCCCTTATTTACTGAGAGGGTTAGGTTTTAAAACTTACAAATGTAAATAGAATATAAATAAGAATTTACTTGGTCTAGTACCAAGTCAATATTGGATTACCCTCTTCTCCATTTGCTTTATTTTGTTACAAGAGGTATTGTTTCCAATAGTGAGACCTTTTTACACCATAGACAAGTTATTGTTTTTTCTCTCAATAGTTAGTTGATTGGCACGTAAGGGGTGATCCATGGATACGGTGGATAGCGTAGTGTCATTGTCGATCGCAGAGGAGAAGGATGGAGGCTCGGACTTAACTGAACTTGTCCCTGGATAACAAGAGTCGTATGACCTCTGTTTGGTGGGAAGATTCTTGATGGAAGTGGTTGTGAAGTTTAAATCAATGATGAATACACTAGCAGACCTGAGGAGGTCGAAAGGGGGGTAAATATTGTTGATCTCAGATCTGGCCATTACTTGTACAGATTTTTCTACGAATTAGATTTCCAAAGAGTGCTCAACAGAGGGCCATGGACTTTTAACAACCACTTGTTGGTTGTGCACCACCTTAGGGAGGGAAAACATCCAATGAAAGTAGCCATTGACACGAGCCTCTTCTAGGTATAGATTCACTCACTCCCGTTGGGTTGTGTATCGAAAACAATGACTAGGCAGTTTGGGAACCTATTGGGGGGCTTTGTCGACTATGACACAAGTTCATCTTCTATGGTTGAGAAGGGGGGTTGTCTGTGGGTTCGGGTGACAATTGATGTCTGGAAGCCTCTATTCAGAAGAAAGAGGCTCAACTTGAGAAATGGAGAATCTGCATTTGCAATCTTCAAGTATGAACGCCTGCCTTTATTCTACTTCCTGTGCGGTTAGCTGGGGCATTCATAATCTTTTTACAAACTCCACATCCATTCCAGTGCGGTGCCACTGCAATAGGAATGGGATGAGTCCCTCCGCGCAAATCCCGACAGAATCCCGTTCCGACGAGCAAATGGTTACAGGATGAACAGGGGGAAAAATTGACGGAATCATGGGCGAATATCCTAAAAAGTATCTCAACCGAAGTAGGAAAGAAGGGAGATTCTTCAAATTTTTATTAAAAAATATAAATTTGAATATTTTATTAATTATATATTACTTATCCACTAATAATAACACAACTTATCAATAATAATATATAAAACGTATAGTTTATAGTCCGAATTATAAATACAACTTTTATAGATAATGGTGAAAGTACAAATGATTTATCTATAAAATATTAAAAAGTTGGTAAATTATATTTAATTATATTGTAAAATGTTAAAATAATTTTTAATAAATTTCAAAATTAATTTTATGTAAAATTAAAATAAAAAATTTTAGATTCTATCAATTTTTATTATTTTTTAATTTGTTTCATCTTGTAATTGAATGAAATACAAATTTACTTACATTTTGTTTTGATTTGATAATTGATACATGCCTAATAAAAGTAACTACAGTTATTTAAGTTTTCTTATCATCAGATATTTTTGAGAAATACACACACAAACACACAAATATATGTGTGTGTGTTTGTTTGTGCATTTTATAAATTTAAAGAGCTATTGTAACTTGATGTAATGGTAAATCACTATAAAGTTTTCAATGGAATTTATAATAGAAAGTGGATATGATGATGATGATTGCCATATTATACATGAGAATATCTAAATATATATAAATGAGAAAAAAAATATGTTTTTTGGTTCTGATAACTAAAAGTTGAAAAATAAAGGAAATGAAAATTATAATATTTTGTTTGGTTTAAAGTTATAATTGAAAAATAATTACTATAAGAAAATAATGAATAATATTAGTTATTAATATAATGATGAGTTCGCTACCGAGAATCAAAATAGAATTTAAAAAAAAATTATACTTTCCTCTTTCCTCTGTTGTTAAGAGTTCTTATATGAAAAAAGATTTATCATTCATGAACGATTACTATTGAAATAATTAATAATAAATATTTTAGTATAAAATCCAAGTCTATTTCTTCTTCTTTAATATTTATGTTAATAAATAATTTAAGAAAAATGCTAATTCAGAATTTTTCGCTTATTATAATTGTTCTAATTAAAACAATCTAGTCGTTACAGAATATTATTTTTGTTTGGATATATCATGACTCTTTAGGACAAAATTCAATTTGATTACTATATCTCTATCAACGCAGTCATAAGTTAAATCTTTTGATTCTATTGAATCAAATATTATAAACAAATCATTATTAATCCATATAATTACATCTCAAAAGTGATAAATTTTACATTTTAATAAGATTCAGACTTTTTGTCTTCAAGAAAAATCTAAGAATCTTAACTATTAAACCACCATATTTATGATAATTTATCGAAATTCTTAAAAACTTCCTTGTACTATGTGCTTAATTGTGATAAATGAACAATAGTCACAAACTTTAATGGGGTAATTTTTGGTGCATGAAATGCATGTTCCCATCTTAATGGATGTTAGTGGCTATTTTCTCTTTTTCACTTATATCATCCTATGTTTACCTTGTAAATAGCTAGTGTAGCAGCCCCGGAAATTTAAAATGGAATTTATATTCAAAAATATCAAATGCGGAAGCGAGATCAAAATTTCAGTTAACATCCCTTACACGAAAACCAAAAACGTGTTCAAAATATAAAAGATTAAACTAACAAAAAAAAAGAAACTCGAAAGTAAAGCTATGAGTATGACTATGGAGTCTCTAGGCATCCCCTTCGTCATCCTCTTGCGGAACGGGCTCGGGAACCATGTCTTCCTTATCTGAAATGATTAAATAAGGAATGAGCTACACTAGCCCAGTAAGGACATCACGATATCTCACCGTCACGGAGGTAAAGGTGGGTAGAAAACACAAAAGACCAATGGAGCATGATTTACGACAAATCCTTTTATTAATAATAAAACCTTTACCATCCACTTACCTCAGTGGAATTTATAAAACAATATACGAAAGTAATAACATTATCATAATCATGGAATCATATAAACTGTAAAACATAACACTTATCACGCCTTTTGTAATTCAATCATTATACAACATATCTTTTCCTCATTTACCAGCCTACTAGTATCCGTGGGGGTCCATAGGGGTCCCGCTACCCGTTAACCTTTAACATTCATCATCAGATTCCAGGGCCGTCCCCATACCCCGTCCGATATGGGCACCAAAACCATAAACCTCAATACCCCGTCCGGTATGAGGGTGAAACGGGCCGTCCCCATACCTCGTCCGGTATGGGCGCCAAAACCATAACCCTCAATACCCCATCCGGTATGGGCGCCAAAACCATAAACCTCAATACCCCGTCCGGTATGAGGGTGAAACGGGCCGTCCCCATACCCCGTTCGGTATGGGCGCCAAAACCATAAACCTCAATACCCCGTCCGGTATGAGGGTGAAACGGGCCGTCCCCATACCCCGTCTGGTATGGGCGCCAAAACACATAAGATCTCCATACCCCGTCCGGTATGGGAGACCACAATCCCGATAGGGTTCTCTACGGACCCGGTCCATCCACCATCTCCCAAGATATCTAGTCAGGCTGAACACATTATACAATTTCCATTTACATAATCTTTCATTCTCCTTTTCCCTCAGTCAGCATTATCAATCACATACAAACAAGCAAAACAATAATTTATGCCAAACAGACAACATACAGCATCAATATCCCGGTCATTCAATCCATAATCAATAAAATAGTAAAATATGCACACGAAACTATAAAATGAAAACATCGAACCTCATGCTGCATTTAAAACTGTAAAACAGGCCAAATAACAGTTAACCGATAAACACACTAGACTCGGGCTCCATTAGCGACCTTAAGCAATTTCACACATTCGTTGATTCATGAAATACCATTTTATCATTTATTGGACTTTAAAACCGTAATAGGAAATAGGGTGAGGGGTCCTTACTCGTTTCGGGGTCCGAACACGGCTTCACAGTGCGCTTGCAGGCTGTCCCTAATTTTTCCTGAATTTTCCTCGGGGAACTGAAACGCACTACTGGTACCTGCACGTGTTCCAAAAAATCCCAAATTAGGGCCCAATATCCTCTTCTGTTTGATCAAGAGTAATGAGGCAAATTTGGGGACCAAATTTCTTTATGGGGGGGAGAGTTGTAGCGCCCGGAAAGGGGCCGAAAAAAAAAAAAAAAAAAAAAAAAAAAGCCACATCGGCAGCCACGTCAGTAGGCCCGGTTAGCAGTCCCGGCCAACCGGGACCTGCCACGTGGCAAGACCACGTCGTTCCAAAAAGGGCCACGTTGGCGATTCGCGTAGGTGCGATCGGACGGCCCAGATTTAATCAAAAACGGACGGCCCATATTAAAACAAAATGGACGGCTGAGATCAAAAAGGCAAAGGGTTATAAATAGAACCCCCACACCAGACCACAAACCCTAGCCGCCTGGGACACGTGCAGGTACCAGTAGTGCGTTTCAGTTCCACGAGGAAAATTCAGGGAAAATTAGGGACAGCCTGCAAGCGCACTGTGAAGCCGTGTTCGGACCCCGAAACGAGTAAGGACCCCTCACCCTATTTTCTATCATGGTTTTAAAGTCCAATAAATGATAAAATGGTATTTCATGAATCAACGAATGTGTGAAATTACTTAAGGTCGCTAATGGAGCCCGAGTCTAGTGTGTTTGTCGGTTAACTGTTATTTGGCATGTTTTACAGTTTTAAATGCAGCATGAGGTTCGATGTTTTCATTTTATAGTTTCGTGTGCATATTTTACTATTTTATTGATTATGGATTGAATGACCGGGATATTGATGCTGTATGTTGTCTGTTTGGCATAAATTATCGTTTTGCTTGTTTGTATGTGATTGATAATGCTGACTGAGGGAAAAGGAGAATGAAAGATTATGTAAATGAAAATTGTATAATGTGTTCAGCCTGACTAGATATCCTGGGAGATGGTGGACGGACCGGGTCCGTAGAAAACCCTACCGGGATTGTGGTCTCCCATACCGGACGGGGTATGGAGATCTTATGTGTTTTAGCGCCCATACCGGACGGGATATGGGGACGGCCCGTTTCACCCTCATACCGGATGGGGTATGGGGACGGCCCTGGAATCTGATGACGAATGTTAAAGGTTAACGGGTAGCGGGACCCCTATGGACCCCCACGGATACTAGTAGGCTGGTAAATGAGGAAAAGATATGTTGTATAAGATTTGAATTACAAAAGGCGTGATAAGTGTTATGTTTTACAGTTTATATGATTCCATGATTATGATAATGTTATTGCTTTCGTATATTGTTTTATAAATTCCACTGAGGTAAGTGGATGGTAAAGGTTTTATTATTAATAAAAGAATTTGTCGTAAATCATGCTCCATTGGTCTTTTGTGTTTTCTACCCACCTTTACCTCCGTGACGGTGAGATATCGTGATGTCCTTACTGGGCTAGTGTAGCTCATTCCTTATTTAATCATTTCAGATAAGGAAGACATGGTTCCCGAGCCCGTTCCGCAGGAGGGCGACGAAGGGGATGCCTAGAGACTCCATAGTCATACTCATAGCTTTACTTTCGAGTTTCTTTTTTTTGTTAGTTTAATATTTTATATTTTGAGCACGTTTTTTGTTTTCGTGTAAGGGATGTTAACTAAAATTTTGATCTCGCTTCCGCATTTGATATTTTTGAATATAAATTCCATTTTAAATTTCCGGGGCTGCTACAGCTAGCTCCTCTACTCTATCATATCTTGTTGCTACATTTCTCTATTACTCTCCCTTTTATCTCTTTTTTTTTTCACTTTCACTTTTCCTAAAATTTTCTTGAAAGATTTCTAACTTTTACTTTTCTAGTTTTCTAAATTAATAAAATCTATGATCTATAGCTAAGCTAATTGTATCAAGCAATTAACATGTCAAAAAGCTCTTTTCTATACTCACCTTATCCGATTGACCTAGTGCACACCTCAATCCTTATAATGTATCCTCACACTTCAATTCCTACTTGTATAGAAAGTAAATGTCTAAGGTAAATTCTTTTATCTTTTATCACCAAGATACTTTTACATGAAACTATTAAATATCAATGATTCATCTGAACCAACAGCAACAAAATTTATAATTTTTTGAAACAAAACCCTTTAGTTTGTAACTATCTCTGCAAAATAAATTTGAGTTTCAAATCAAAAAATTAAAAATTAGGTCGAGATTTTGATCTACTATAGTTCCCTAAACTAAGGGAACCTAATAATCATGAACTATTTTTTTCGCCTAAAAACATAATAGGCACGTTGAGATTTAAGTCAATTTAATCATGGCATCGCCACCAACATAAAAAAAAGTTAGAGTTTAAATTTGTTTTCCATGAAAAAGGAATATTTATTACAACCTGCAGAGAATTTATTAGTATTGATTTTTAGAAGCTTTCATCCACCCCATCTGCCCAACAAAAGGAAACATAATTACTTTATAATATTGTTATTGAAAGAAATGAAAATAGATAAAATACTAATAGTGAAATATTAAGTATTGAAGTTAACTTTTATAAATTAAATAAAGGATTATAATTACTTTAGTTAAGTTACAGTAATTAAAGAAAAATATAAATCTTATTTTATTCTTAATTAATTTAAACTCGAATAGAATTAGTTAAAAAGAAACTGTATTTGTTATAATAGAAAAATAATCGAGAGTAATATTCTCCATTACTAGAACTATTCGAATTAAAAGATTAAAGAATTAAAAAAAATAAGAATCGAATTAAATAAGTTGTAGGAAGCAAGAGTACCTTAATTTAAAGGAGTGCGTTTGTGCTTGCGAGGGGTGGTCCTTGCTTCCAACTACATCACCATACATATCCCATTCAGGCAATAATAATAATAATAAAGATTTTTAAATTGAAATCTACAATGTTTAATAGTTAAAAAAAATATTTTTACATTTTAATTAAAATATAAACTTTACATCTTCAGTGAAACTTAAACTTATAAATATTAAATAAAATACAAAAATTTTAACTACTACCATATTGTTAAAATTCATTATAATTGTTAATAGCTATAACTATTAGCCGGCAAAACAGATTTTTAATTAAGTAAAACTCATACTTTATAAATAAGCAAATTTAAATTATGTTAAAATTTTCATGAAATTCATAAGAGAAAAAATATATATAAAAATAAAATTTCACAAAATATGTGAAAGAAAAAATTACCTCAAAAAGGATGTTTATTTTTCCCTTCAGAAGTAAGAAGTCATTTTTTATTGCAAAGTACACAAATTTTAGGAAAATCTACATCAAATACTTTGTCTCTGCAAATTAAGAGAAGAAGACCAAATAATTAAAACCCATTAACTAGTCAAACATGGTTAATTACTACTCAGATCTATATCGAGATATATATTATGTACACATATAAAGCTTTAATCATGTCTGATAAGGTGATTTCATATTCAACTACGAAAGTGGAGAGTAGATCAGAGAAATATTTAGGACCGCAATCAAATACTCCTTTCATTTCATATGCTATTCCAAAAAAGTTATCTACCGTACCTTTTAAAAAAATTGAATGCAAATCAATCAATGATATCGATATATATACATGATCAGTAAATAAATAAGAAAAAAAATATATAAGATGTTAAGCACTAAACCTCTTGTTCCATCGAGGGGATCATGTCGAGGAGCTGCGTGCTTCGATCCATCGTATTTGAAACAATTAGAGAAGAGAAAATGGTTTTACCGAGAGAAAGGAGACTATTTTTTTTTTCGTATCTGCAATGCTCACCAAAGTGGCGGAGAGTTATAATGAGTTTAGTATTTATAACAAATTGCTAATAATCTCAGTGATTTCTAGTGATTAATATTTAGGTTATCAATATTCTATGCGTTAATGAACTTGCATATTTTTGTATTTTGTGTTCCGAGTTTAGATTAATTTTGCCAACAGTTTTATGAGAAAAAATATTTTCTTTTAAAAAGACAAGAGTTTAATTTAATCCATTTATAATATTGTATAAATGACAAAGATGATTTTTCTCCAAATAAATTACTTCAAGTAATAAAGACATTATATTGGCACCTTTGAGAATGGTTAATTGCTGTTAAAAATTAGACAATAGATGATAAAATTTTACCAACAAATTTATATTTTCACTAAAAGTTCAAATGCCGCAAATTTAGAGGAAGCCACGTATCCATTTCATGCACAACTTGTCCATTTCTTTATTTGAAAAAAAATTACTTAACTTTTATATTGATAAAAAGAAGTACAAAAGAAACCATAAATAAAATAGTTTATCTTTATGTTCTAAAACCTAAAGAAAATTCAATCTCCTCTGTTGCAAGATACTAAAACGTCTCTCTCTCTCTCTCTATTAGTTGCATCTCATTCCAGTCATCATCCATCACCTCTCATTATTTATTGAAGTATCAATTTTTCTTATTAGTCGTTAAATACTGTATTTTAAACAGTAAATTTACGTTACTTAATTCACTCATTTATATAGATTAAATTATTTATTCGAGTTAAATCATACCTTATTATTTGACTGAACTACAAATTTAGCCATATTTCTTCCTAATACTGTATAAGCCAGTAAACAATGTAAATTAATACACTAACATCCAATACACGATTTACTTTTTCCTTTTTTAAAAAAAATCATGGATAAAACCATTCTGCTTAAGCAAGTAAACAAAAAATTGAGACTCATGAACAACTCTATATCTTTCAAAATTCTTTACTACATCTCTAGTTCTGTTACATACTATCTAATTACACTTTACATCCAATTAAGAAGAAGAGAAACAAAATGTGGAATGAAAAGTTACTTTTAAATCCAACTAAAAATTAGACAATAAACGACAATTTTAGCAGGTGATAGAGGTTGTCACTAAAAGTCAAAATATCGTTAAGTAAATAAATATACACCAAATAAAGGAAGCCACTTGTCCATTTCATGCACAATCTATCCATTTCTTTGAAAAAAATTATTTAACTTTTATATCGGCAAAGTAAATACATAAGAAGCTAGAAATAAAATAGTTCATCTTTATGTACTCAAACCTAAAGAAAATTTGATCTCTTCTATTGTAAGACATCAAAACTTCTATCTTTGTAATAGTTGCATCTCATTGCAATCGCCATCAATCACCTCTCATTATTTATTAAAGCATCAGTTCTCTTGATCAATTGTCAAAACACTATATTTTAAACAGTAAATGTACGTCATTTGATTCATTCATTTGTATGAGATTAAATAATTCATTCAAGATAAGTTCTATTTTGTCATTTCATTGACCTATAAAATTATTCATATTTCTTTCTAGTATGGTATAAGTTTATACAATGTAAGTCAATACAGTAACAACATTACAACATTTACTTTTTTTTTTAAAGAAAATGTCTTCATCCATAAACAGTAAAAACTATTTTGCTTAAGCAAGTCAACAAAAAACTTAGGCTTATGAATAAATATATATCTTTCAATAGTCCTTACTACATTTCTAGGTAAGTTATGTACTATTCTACTAAACTTTTAAATCTAACTAAGAAGAAAAGAAACAAAATACGAAATGGAAGCTTAAACATCCTCAAATAACAATCCAAACTTTAGAAAAATATTCATCAAGTATAAAATTTATATCTGGTACCTTTAATAAGGGTCCGATTACAGGTAGAAATTAGACAATAGATGATATAATTTTAGTGGTTGATTCAGACTGTTACAAAAGTTGAAATGTTGCTAGGTAACATGTGACAAATAGAGGAACTCATATGTAACGGCCCCAGAAATTCAAAAGGAAATACATATAATAATAATCTAAGTGCGGAAGTGAAATAAAAGATTAAGCTTAACATCCCTTCCACAATAACTTAAAAGTACTAAACAACATCACAGAATAAGTTCTCTGAAAGAAATACGAGAAATGAGAAAAATAAAGGAAACTATAAAGCATCTAGCATCTACTCGCAGTCTTCTTGTGAATCGGGCTCGGGAACTAGGTCCTCCTGATCTGAAATGGTTAAATAAGGAATGAGGTACACTAGCCCAGTAAGGACATCACGCTATATCACCGTCACAGAAGCAAAGGTTGGTAGAAAACCAAAAACAACCAATGGAGCACAAATTTTAAACCAGTACATTTATTTAAAATAAAACCATTTACCCTTTTTCTTACCCTTGGAGAACTTGTGAAAACAACCTATAAAGACAATAACATCATACAGATCACAATTTCATGCAAAATCAATAACATAAAACATATCATAAATCTGTATTCATTAACAATAACTGATTATCACCGTTTCTCATTTTTACCAGCCTACTAATATCCATGGGGATCCATAGGGGTGTCCCCGCTACACATTAACGATTCTCCTTAACAATCTTAATTCCAGGGCCATCCCCATACCCCGTCTGTTATGAGCGCCAAGACATTAAACCTCAATACCTCGTCCGGTATGAGGATGAAGCGGACTGTCTCCATACCCCATCCAGTATGAGCGCCAAATAACCAAGTCTCCATACCCTGTCCGGTATGAGACAACGTTCACGGTAGGATTTTCTATGAACCCGATTGGTCCACCATCTCCCTAGATATCTAGTGAGGCTGTCACCTTATCTGTTTTTCCGCAGTCTCCGTTACCAAGTTGTACATAATCATATAAACAATAAACATGCACCCGGTAATACAATCATATTATAAATTCTAAAATCACACAGTGGTGAAGTAAGACAGTAATACATGCATTTAAAACTATAGAATAGATAGACAGATACCATAATGCATTTAAACTGTAAAATAAATCAAATAGGAATCGACAGAGAATAATGTCTGGTTTGGGCTCCATAAGCAACCTTAATTAATTATGCATACCTATTAATTTGCACAAAATACAGTATTATCACTTATTCAAACTTCAATTCCATGGTAGGAAATAGGGTGAGGGGTCCTTACTTGATTCAACACCGAAAACTAAATTGTTACTGCCCCTACGTGCAGTTCCTCGGTTCTCTGAATTTTTCATCAGGAACTGAAACGTGCTTACGGTACCTATACATGTCCCAAATAACTCAAAAATAAGACCCAGGGCCTAGTCGGCCAATTTTAAAATTCTGGCACAGCTGCTCCGCCGTGCTCGGGCGATGGCGCCACTACTCATGTCAGCAATCTGTCTCGGATTGGCTGTTTTCTGCCATTTTTGGCTAAATTCAACAAAACTTGCATTGGTTCCTATGAGAAAACACACTTAGGGACCTCGGTGGGTCAAAAAAACATAGAAAATCGAAACTCTCTGGCGGTGGGGCTCTCCGGTGTGGCGACTCCTCCGGCTCATATTGCGGTTGGGTGTTTTGCTCTGGTCAACCTATAGAAGAGGAAACGGTGATCACAATGGTAGAAAATTCTGAGTAAAGGGTAGGATTTTTACTTCGTTTAGCAGCCATAAATTCTCCAGTGCGGCAGCGGGTGGTGGCGGTCGGCTCCCCGGCAGCTGGGCTGTCTTCTTAGATGAAGGGCTCTGGAAACTAGGGTTAGGGTTTGGGTGCTGATGGGTTTATTTGTATCTATCTGCTTTTGATCTGGGCTATCCATCGCATTTAATCTGGACCGTCCGATCATGATTAAATAGGAAGTGAATCTGGATCGTTCATCGCGATTTAATCTGGGCCGTCTGTACGGAATTCAATATGGACCGTCCGTGTGTGATGCAATCTTGGCCGTCCGTGTGCGATGGAATCTAGGTCATCCGTGCGCGTTTTTGATCTGGGTCGTCCATGTGCGCAGGAATGGATCTCAGCTGTTCGATTGCGCGCACGCGGATCGCCCACGTGGCTCCCTCTTGCATTGCCTCCCGCATCAGCGTCTCTGCCGCCTGGCGCGTCCTGATTGGTCAGGGTTGCTGATCGGGCAGCTGACGTAGCATAACTTTTTTAAATTGAGTTTTGACTCCCGTTTTCTGATATTTCTTTCAAAAATACTCCCAGAACTTAAATTTTCACCCTTTTTATTATTATTATTACTATTATTATCATTTAATCAAATTAAAATAAATTAAATTCAATTAAATTCAATTAACACATATTTATATTTATATAGAAATAATAAAATAACATAAAAATAATTCAAAAAAAATTGGGTGTTACAACTCTCCTCCCCTTAAAAAGAAATTTAGTCCCTCAAATTTGCCTCTTACTCTCGATCGAACAGCTGGGGGTACTGGGCTCTAAAGTCTGATTCTAGCTCCCATGCAGCCTCCCTTTGTGTGTGGTTCTGCCATACGACCTTTACAAAGAATATTTCTCGATTGCGGAGTAATCTACTCTTTCGATCCGTAATGCCGATTGGTACTTCCTCGTAGGATAAGTCCTCCTGGAGTGGGAGAGGTTTGTGGGCCAAGACATGAGAGGGGTACGGGTTATACTTGCATAGCATGGACATATAAAACACATTGTGAACCTTGAAAAGTTTTAGAGGCAGTGCTAGTTTGTAGGCAGCGGTACCAATCCTGTCTAAGACTTCAAATTGTCCAATAAATCGGAGGTTCAGTTTCTCCCTCCTGCCGAACCTGCTAATTCCCTTGAAAGGAGTGACCTTAAGGAACACCCGGTCGCCTTTCTCAAATGCTAAATCTCTCCTCCAGGTGTCCGCATAACTCTTCTGCCTATTTTGAACCATCTGAATGTTCTTCCTGATCTTAACTATTTTGGATGTAGTCTCCTCTACCAGCTCCGGGTCGAACAATTTTCTATCGCCCACTTCTTTTCAACAAATCGGCGATCTATATGGGTGCCCATATAACGCCTCATACGGAGCCATGCCAATACTCATTTGCTAGTAGTTGTTGTAGGCGAACTCTATCAGGGGTAGATGGTCGTCCCAATAGCCCCCAGAGTCAATGACACAAGCTCGGAGCATATCCTCAAGTGTACGGATTGTCCTTTCTTACTGTCCATCAGTCTGGTGGAGGAAGGTAGTACTGAGAGATAGCTTCGTTCCCATGACTTGCTGAAAGCTACTCCAAAACTGAGAAGTGAACCTGGGGTCCCTGTCGGACAACACTGTCACTAGGACTCCATGCAATCTGACTATTTTTTGGATATACATTCTTACCAATTTGTCCAAGGGATCGGTCATCCTGATGGTTAAGAAGTGGGAAGACTTGATAAGCCGGTCAACAACTACCCAGATGGCATCATGTCTTGAGCGTGCCTTAAGTAACCCTGTCACAAAGTCCATGGTGATATGTTCCCACTTCCACTCCGGGATCGGTAAAGGCTGAAGTAACCCGCCTGGGCACTGATGCTCTGCCTTGACCTGCTGACATACCAAGCATTTAGACACAAAGTCAGCTATGTCTCTTTTTATCCCATTCCACCAAAATCGGGGTCGCATGCTTTGGTATATTTTAGTGTTTCTGATATGTATGGCAAACTTTGAGCTATGGGCCTCTGTCATGATGTCTCTCTTTAACTTATTGTCACCTGGAACACACACCCTGTTCTGGAATCGAAGTAACCGAACAGCAGAGACTCAGAATTCTGAGCTAACTCCCTGTTCTGCATCATTCTTGAGGGCTACTAAGGCGGGATCAGCTGACTGAGTTTTCCTTATTCTCTGGATTAACTCAAGCTGGACGATCAGATGGCCCAAACATGTGACTTTCTTCAAGTCCTGAAGTTGAACCTGTTGTGTGGCCCCAATTTGCCTGCATTCTGAAACTATCAAATGGGCTAAGATATCTGCACTTTTTTTGCTGAGTGCATCGACTACAACGTTGCCCTTACCCGGATGGTGCAAGATGTCATAATCATAGTCCTTAAGAAGTTCTATCCACCTTCTCGGACGCATGAAGTCCATAAGTAAAGTGGGCTTGGTGAGGGTTCTAAAATTTTAGTGGATTGAATCTAATGAAAGGAAAAATAAAGAAATAAATAAATAAAGAGGGAAAGGAAAGCCCAACTCGAATGGGTTGAGCTCGTAGGAAGAATAAAGGAATTCCAGTGATGAATTGGGCCAAACCTGAAGAAATTAAGCAAAAAACAAGAAGGAAATTAAATCTTGTGGACCTAGCCTATAGGAAGGGGATAAGAGTAATTAAAATTTAAGTGAGCCAAGCCTTTAGGAATGGGTTAAGACAGAAGGATAAAATTTAGTTTGAGGGGTTACATTAATTCAAAACAAACAAAGATAGGAAAGAATAGTAATATTGAGAAACTAACAAATGGGTTGTTTCATTGGGGTTCTAGCCTATAAGCAAATAAAGTATATTTGTATGAAATATGATATGATTCCTAGTTTACAGCCCATCAAGCAGGGTCAACGACATTTCGGGCAGCGAATAATAACTAGTCAAAAAACAACAATGATTATGATGGGCTTGAGATCTAGAATATGGGTTGAGGAAATTAATTACGACTTTAGAAAGATAAATTATATAAAATGAGACATTATTAATGAATATAATGCCTTAAATAAATATTAGATATGTGATTTGGTTCAATAATTAATGGAATTTTGATTAATCTTGCCAACAGTTTTATGATAAAAATTATTTGAGAAAAATTATTTTTTTAAAAAAAACAAGAGTTTAATTTAATTCATTTTAATATTGTATAAACAACAAAGATGGTTTTTCTCAAAATAAATTACTTCAACTAATAAAAGGCATTATATTGGCACCTTTGAGAACAATTAATTGCTGCTAATAATTAGACAATAGACAATAAAATTTTACTAGTGAATTTATATTGTCATAAAAAGTAAAAATGCCGCAACATAAATTTGCAACAAATAAAGGAAGCCACTTATCCATTTCATGCACAACCTGTCCATTTCTTTATTTGAAAAAAAATTAAACTTTAATATTGACAAAAAGAAGTACAAAAGAAACTGAAAATAAAATAGTTTATCTTTATGTTCTAAAATTTAAAGAAAATTTAATCTCCTCTGTTGCAAGACACCAAAACTTCTCTTCCTTTGTTAGTTACATCTCATTGCAGTCATCACCCATCACCCCTCCTTATTCATTAAAGGATTAGTTTTCCTTATCAGTCATTAAATATTGTATTTTAAACAGTAAATTTACGTTATTTGATTCACTCATTTGTATGAGATTAAATTATTTATTTAAGTTAAATCATATTTTATTATTTGACTGAACTACAAATTTAGTCGTATTTCTTTCTAGACTGCATAAGTCAGCAAACAATGTAAGTTAGTACAATAACATCCAATACAACATTTACTTTTTCCTTTGTAAAAAAATATTGGATAAAAACCATTTTGCTTAAGCAAGTGAACAAAAAGCTAAGAGTCATGAACAAACTACATATCTTTCAAAAGTCCTTACTACATATTTGGCTATGTTATATACTATCTGATTACACATTTACATCCAATTAAGAAGAAGAGAAAAAAAATATAGAATGAAAGTTACTTTTAAATCCGACTAAAAATTAGACAATAAATGACACAAATTTAGCAGCTGATAGACGTTGGTACTAAAAGTCAAAATGTCGCTAACTAAATATACAACAAATAAAAGAAGTAACTTGTCCATTTCATGCACAACCTATCCATTTCCTTACTTTGAAAAGAAAATTATTTAACTTTTATATCAACAAAAAGAAATACATAAGAAGCTAGAAATAAATTTGTTCATCTTTATGTACTCAAACCTAAAGAAAATTTGATCTCCTCTATTATAAGACATCAAAGCTTCTATCTTTGTATTAGTTGCATTTTATTGCAGTCGCAATCAATCACTTCTCATTATTTATTAAAGCATAAGTTCTCCTTACCAATAGTCAAGTACTCTATTTTAAATAGTAAATGTACATTAATTTATTATTCATTTATATTAGATTAAATAATTCATTAAAGTTAAGTTCTACCTTGTTATTCGATTGACATACAAAATTAGTCGTATTTCTTTCTAGTACGGTATTAGTTTATACAATGTAAATCAATACAATAATGCCCATTACAACATTTCCTTTTTTTTTTTTAAGAAAAAATCATCATACAATAACAGTAAAAGCCATTTTGCTCAAGCAAGTCAACCAAAAACATAGGCTCATGAATAAATATATATCTTTCAATAGTCTTTAGCACATTCCTGGCAAAGTTATGTATTATTTGATTAAACTTTTAAATCTAACTAAGAAGAAAAGAAGCAAAATACAGAATGAAAGCTTAAACATCCACAAGTAACAACCTAAACTTTAAAAAAATATTCATCAAGTATAAAATCTATACTTGGAACCTTTAAAATGGTCTTATTATAGCTAGAAATTAGATAATAGACGATATAATTTTAGCGGTTGATTCATACTAGCACAGAAGTTGAAATGTTGCTACGTAATATGCGACAAATAAAGGAACTCATGTGTCCATTTCGTGCTACCCTATCTATTTCTTTACTTAAAAAAAAAAGTTGTTTAACTTTTGTAGAACAAAAAGGTGTACCAAAAAAAATTAAAAATAAAATAGTTCATCTTTATCTTAAAACCTAAAGAAAATGTGATCTACTTTGTTGCAAGATGCTAAAGCTTTTATTTTTGTGTTGGTTGCATTTCATTGTAGTCACCATCAATCGCCTCTCATTATTCACTGAAGTGTCAGTTCTTATAATTAGTCGTCAAATACTATATTTTAAACAATAAAATACATCATTTGATTCACTTATTTATTATAATATTAAATAATTCATTCAAATTAGGTTCTATTTTATTATTTAATTAAACTGTAAATTTAGTAGAATTTTTTTTTTAATACTAAATCAACTTATACAATGGAAGTCAATACAATAGCATCCAATATAAAAATATTTCTTTTAAGAAAAAATCATTATTCATTAACAATAAAAACCATCATGCTTAAGTAAATTACCAAAACCATCATGTTCAAGTAAGTGAAGCAAAGACTGAGGAGGTTCATGACCAATTATCTATCTTTTAAAAGTCCTTACTCATATCGAGCTAAGCTATGTATTATTCTTATTATACTTTTGAATCCAACTAAGAAGGGAAATAAAATGCAAAATGAAAGATTAAACATCCTCAAGGATAAACCTAAACTCAAAGAAATATTCATGAAGTATAAAATTTATGTTTGGTACAAAATTTACCATATAACTAAATAAAACAGAATCTATGCTAAATTAAAATTTAGGACACAACTTTTGTTTCTTAGTGCAACATAACATTACGAAAAAAAGAAAAGACTAAAACCTTAAGATTTAGATGTAACACTGCAGTTTTAAAGCTTTATTAAGACCTAATACATGCTCGAAACCTTATAGTTGTCTTAAGATAGGTCTAGAACCTGCAAAACTTGAATTAGATAGTGGGCGTGTTCCTCTTTGCATTTTGAATAAACCAAAATATCATCAATGAACACAATAACAAACTGATCCAGGAATTGTCTGAAAACCTTATTCATCAAGTCCATGAAGATTGTTGAAGTGTTGGTTAGTCAAAATGGCATGACCAGGAACTCATAGTGTCCGTACCTAGTTTGAAAAGTTGTCTTGGGGATGTCTTCTGCCCTGATTTTTACCTGATGGTAACCTGAATACAGGTCTATTTTGGAGAAGACCCGTGCACCCTGCAACTAGTCAATGAGGTCATCAATCCTGGGGAGGGGATACTTGTTCTTGATCGTGACTTAGTTTAGACTCTGTAATCAATACATAACCTCAATGTCCCATCCCCCTTTCTTGTAAATGTGACTTCGGCACCCCAAGGGGACACACTATGTCAGATGAACTCACTGTCCTGTAATTCAGTGATCTATTTCCTCAGTTCCTCCATCTCAACACGGCTCATACAGTAAGGAGCAACCGAAATCGATTGGGTGCCTAGCTAAAGGTCTATGGTGAATTCGACTTCTCTATCCACTAGTAGTCCATATAGTTCATCTGGAAACAAATCTTGAAAGTCTTGGACTACCAGAATCTCTTGAATATAAATATCTTTCTTGGGTTTGCCTAGTTAGAGAAAACAGTAAGGTTAAAGTCTTGATAATAAGAAAATTTTCCATGAGGGAACAAATACTAAATGATTTTATTAATTTATAAATGGCTCCTCATTAAGAGGATTGAATACAACCTTCTTTCTAAAACAATCTACAGTAGTGTGATACACCGTTAGTAAGTTCATTCCTAAAATTACATCAAAGTCCCCCATGTCTAATTCTATTAGGTCCACACTCAATTTCCTATCTACTATATCTACGACACAGGTTCTATATACAACTTCTTCCAATAGTATTGTACTCCCAACAGTAGACACAAACAAGACAGAATCAAGTTTATCAGGTAATACATTAAATTTTGATTCAAAAATAGGTAAAACAAATGAATACGATGCATCAATATCAATCAAAATATGAGCAAGATAGTTACAGATAATGTACATACCCTGTACCACGTCCAGGTTGGCTTCTGCATTCTGCTGGTTGAGATTGTAAGCCCTACACTAGATAGGCGGTCTGGCCTGATTCTGATTCCTTGGTCACTCCCTCGCATAATGTTGGGCACTACCACATATGCGACAAGTGTTATTAAGGCGATAGTAGGGTCGGTCCCCATGATCCCTGCCACAATGTTGACATATCTTACCGTGTCCTGCCACTAGAGCCTGAGGGGAAGCCTGAATCATTGGTCTGGGACTCTTATTTTATTGAACAGGTGCAGTAGGTGCTGGTCTGCGAGGTGGAGTTGAGGGCCTGAGGTTCCCTGCTACTTAAGAGAAGGTACGGAGGCTCCTCTCCACTAACTGTGCCTTTGCCAGAACAACCAAATAAGTACTGAACTCAAGCACAAACAACTGCTGTTTGATCTCTGGACGGAGACACCACTCGAACCTTCTAGCCTTCCTACCCTCATCTAAAAATGTCTTAGGGGAATATCGGCCCAACTCTAGGAACTTACGAGCATATTATGATACAGTCATGTTCCCCTGGACCAACTGTACAAACTCCATCTCCTTCAGATGTTGGAGATGCTCTGGAAGGTACCTTGTATAAAAGGCCGCCAGGAACTATTTCCAAGTAATTGGAATAGGCAGGGTGGTCTATTTGACTTTCCACCAGCGATCTGCTTCTCCCACTAGCATATAGGTAGCAAGGATGATTTTCTGTTCGGGAATCACTCCACTAGTCTTGAAGGCCTTGTCTATCTCTGCTAACCAGTACTTGGCATCTTCGAAAGAGGATCCCCCTATAAAAGTAGATGGGTTTAATCTTTTATACATATCTATGTAGCATGGGTCCATCATGGGAGGAGCTGGGTCCCTTGGAAGAGGGACTAGGTCATTCTGAGGATGGATTGGATGGCCCTGCGGTGGTACTTGCTGATACGGTGGGGGCACCAGATTGTACTGTGGTGGTGCTGGGGGGTACTGTGGCTGGGGCACTAGATCATACTGTGGTGGTGCCGAGTGGTATTGTAGAGGAGCAGGGTCGTACCAGGGTGGCTCGGGATCCTCTTGTTGCAAGGGTGGCTCTACCCTGTGGTAGCAGGGGAGGATCAGGTAGCTTCCTCTTTTCCTCCCAACCCTGCTAGGCAACAATGAGTCTCTCCAGCATCTCAAATATCTAGTCAACATCTTCTCTAAGCGAACCATCTCGGGCTGCTCAGTTTAGTGAGGGTCTTCCTTTCCTTATCTATCTGTACCTGCATTTCATAAGGAATGGTTGAGTGATAATCCATTGTTTTGGTGTTCCCTAAGGATTTTATGCAAGAAATGGG
This sequence comes from Carica papaya, assembly GCF_054855325.1. Lineage (NCBI taxonomy): Eukaryota > Viridiplantae > Streptophyta > Magnoliopsida > Brassicales > Caricaceae > Carica > Carica papaya. Next base: position 21,539,631 of record NC_142317.1, read on the forward strand.
TCCAAGGAACGTAGCTCTGATACCAACTATAACGACCCCATAAATTTTCAAAGGAAATAAATTATAAATTAAGTCCGAAAGTGTAAGAAGTGTTTAAAGTTTACATTCCCTACACAATAACTTAAAGAACCAAATGGGGCTACGAAGTTCAGTCTTAAAACAAAATATAAGAAATAAGGAAATAAACAAAAAATAAAGAAAACTAGCATCTACTCGCAATCTTCTTGCGGTTCGGACTCTAGAACTTGGTTCTCTTGGTTTGAAATGGTTAAATAAAGAATGAGCTACACTAGCCTAGTAACGACGTCATACTATATTACCAACAAAGAAAAAAAGGTTGGTAGAAAATTAAAAATCACTAATGGAGTACTAAATTTAGCAAATTCATTTATCAATCATAAAACTATTTACTCTCCACTTACCGTAGTGGAATTCTTAAAAATAACATATACAAACAATAATATTATAAAGATCATGATTTCATGTATAAGCAGCAACATAGCATATATATAATTATATATCTATCATCAATAAATCAAACAATAACTGTCAATCTTTTTACTAGCCTGCTGGTATATGTGGGGGTTGATAGAGATGTCCCTGTTACACATGAACCCTTTCCTTTAACATTCTCCATTATGGGCCATCCCCATACCCCGTCTGGTATGAGTGCCAATTTACAAAACCTCAATACCCCGTCCGATATAAGGGTGAAGCGGGCCGTTCCCATACTCCGTTCGGTATGAGCGCCAAATTACCAAGTCCCGATATCCCGTTCGGCATGAGACAACGTTCACGGTAAGGTTTCCTATGTATCCGGTCCGTCCACCATCTCCCAAGATATCCAGTAAGGCTGTTGTTTCATCCATTCACTTAATCACACAATTTTTATTGTTAAACCTTCTTTTTTTCTCAATTCAGCTGTAAACTCATAGAATAAACCACACATGCATTCAAAGCCATAAAATAAATTAATAAGATGCCATCATGCATACAAATTGTAAAAACAATCAACTAACAACAGTAGATAATTTTCAGTCTTGGCTCTATTAGCAATCCGTAATTAATTATGCACATTTTCCAAATTCGCACAAAATACCGGATTATTATTTATTTAGACTTCAGTTCTATGATAAGGAATAGGGTGAGGGATCCTTACTCGATTTGATGCCCGAAAAGCTAAGCTATTTGACTATGCCTACAGGTGATTCTCGGGTTCTCTGAATTTTTTTTAGGAATTAAAACGCTCTAATAGTACCTACAAATGTCCAAAACAAACCCAAAATCAGTCCCAGGGCCTATATGGCCAATTTCAGAATTCCGGCACGGCAGCTTTGGCATGCTCCGGCAGTGGCACCACTGCCTGCGGTGGTAGTCTGCCTCAGGTTGGATATTTTTGGCCGTTTTTGGCTAAATTTGGCCGACTTTGTATCAATTCCTGCGAGAAAATACGTTAAGGAGTCTTGGTTTGCTGAAAAAACATAAAAAATCAAAACTTACCGGCGGTGGGGCGCTCCGATGCGGCGGCTCCTCCAGCTCAAGCTGCAGTTGGGTGTTTTCCTCCGGTCAACCTGTAGAGAAGGATACAGTGATCACAATGGTAGAAAAATTACACATAATGGAAATTAGGAAGGGCTTCATCGAAGGCATTTTGTGAAATTTTAGGCAGTGGCGCAGCTAGGCTTTGCCTGCGTATTTTTGCCAATTGGCCAGTCTTTTTGCTCCAATTTTGCCATGGTTGTGTTTAGAATTTAATTTCGAGCAAAAGAAATTTTTTTTACCTTTTTTGGAAGTCAGAAAGGGCTCCGGTGCGGCGGCAGGTGGCGGCGGTCTCTTTCCCGGCGGCCGGGTCTTCTTCTCTAGTGAGGGGGTCTGGCGGATAGGGTTAGGATTTAGTGTGGATGTGGGTTATTTATATCCGTCCGCTTTTGATCTGGACCGCCCATCACGTTTGATTTGGACCGTCTTTTCGCCATTAAATGGAGAGTGAATCTGGACTGTTCATCGTGATCCAATCTGGGCCATCCATTGCGATCAAATATGGGCCTTCCGATCGCCCACGTGGCCTCCCGCGTGGCACTGCATCAGCGTCTGTTACCACACAATGCGTCCCAATTCATCGAGCCTACTGACCGAGCATTTGGCATGATAAAACTTTACTAAATTATATTTTGATCCCTGATTTTTTATTATTATTTTTTAAATATCCCCATAACCCAAATTTTCACCCCTTTTCCCCGAAATTGTTTTCACTTTCATCATCCTTCAATTTTTACTTCATTTTTACTCTAAATTAAATTTTAAAAAAATTAAAAAATTACATTTATTAATTTTAAATTACATTACAATTTTATTTTGCGGTGTTACATAATGAGCTTCACTAACTCAATAAGTATTATTGTTCTATCAACCCAGATAAAATATCATGCAAAACACACAGTAAGAAACAAAAGTAATAAAAATATTTCAGTACAAATTCATGTTCTTATTTTCACTATTTCATATGCTCCTGATCGATCGGATGAATTCTCTCGAATATCATATATGAATCTCAAAAGTCTATTCCCATACTCTCGAAAGTCATAAATGCACTCAAATATCAATCGTCATTTTGAAACATAATCGCACAGACAAAAGATCACAGATACACTCGAATATCGTTTATAATCTCGAAACATAATCACACACATACAAAAGATCACAAATACACTCGTACGGTCATTTCTATTGTTTCATCGCGCGATGCCGTTTTTGTCATCATTGAGAAAATGTGAAATGGATTCCCCCATCGCATGGATAGCGCACACACAAATCACACAATGGCCACAGCAGGTACGTTTGCTAGGTGGCCTACACTCACACGAATGCCTATCCACGTCTGCATTAGGTTTCAAACTCTATGCATGTGCAGGTTCACCATTCTTGCTGAACTTCAGCCACACGCACTCACTCTCTTCCTCAATTCAGACTAAACAAGAAGATATTTAGGGTTCCTACCCTATTCACTCATACCATCTCATTCCAAAATTCTCAATTTGTTTAAATAATCATTTTTTAACCTCAATTATTTCTTTTCCTTTTTTATTTTTACAATTTTATTTTTTTCTTTTTCTTTTTCAATTTTTCCTTAATTGGGAATTTTTCTTTCAATTTCATATTTCATAAGTCAAAATAACTCAGTCCATTGGGTATGTTTTCTGATTTCGTCTCCCCATAGGGTTCTAATTGCTTAGGTTTACTGATCATAATTTGGGTTCTGTTTTTCCATCGAAATTGGGCCAATGTCCCTCCAAATTTTAAAATTCATAATTTTTATAAAATGAATGCACTTTTTAAAATTTAACCTTGTTGAGATTTAGAAATACTTACTCTCCTACGCGTCTTTCCAGATCTGTCTAAATGTTTAAATTTTCCTATACGCACGATATAATTAATTAAAATACTTTGAAATACTAAAAATTAATTTAATTAGATTATGGGTTCCAATAGCCACCCAATAAAATACCTGAATCTATTAGGATTCGCACCCAAAAAACCTTTTAGATCCACATTCAGCGAATTGGATTCCCATTTTTTGAGAAAGAATTTTTAGCTTCCCAGGAAAACTAAATTCTCGTTTCTCGAGGAAGACTTTTTCAGCTTCCTAGATGAAAAATCAGAACCCAAAATGGTGGATCGGATTTCCATGTTCGGGGAAGACCCTTTGGCTTCCCGAATGGGTCGACTATCCCCATTCTCGAAGAAGACTCCTCGATTCCTGTGTGGGTGGGTGGCCTGGCCGAGCCAGCGCGGTTAGCCCGACACCAGTCCCACCCCACTGCCACTCAACCCCCATCAAAACATTAAAATAGAACGATTTTACCTTTCGACGTGGGCGATTTAGCCCCGGCTTTGCTCCCGATCGCTTCCTCTCAGTCACCCACGGCTCCCTTGCATGCTTGCAATTAGAATGGTGATTTTTATGCCTAAAAAATTGATTACTGCAAAGTAGAAATTGATTGAATGGAAATAGGGGAAGAAAAGATGAAAAGGACGAACTTTACCTCGCTTGCCTCAGTCTCCCCCTTCATATGGCGTCTCGATCGTTTCCTCTTCCTCCTTCTTCCTTTTGTTTCAGCTTCCACACTCTCCTGCCTCCGCCCCTCTCTTCTTTTCTTCCTCTCTCATGGCGATCGCTCTTTGGCTCCCCTTTTTTTCCTGCTCGGCCCCTCCTATCTTTTCTTCTCCTTCCTCCTTTTTTTCTCCTTTCCCTTCCCTTTTCCTTCCCTCTCCTTTTTTCTTCCTCTCCGCTTCCCCACATGACTCTCTCTTCATCTTTCTCTTCCCGATTGCTATTTTCTCTTCTCCCTCTCTTTTTTTTGGCTACTCTTTAAAATGAAGAGAAAACCCTAATCTCTTCCCTTTTTATACCCGTTCCTTCAACCGTTGGATCTTCATGACTCCATCTAGGCCGTCCCTTTTCTTTTAAATCTCCTCCATCTGATCTCCTCAAGCGGTCCAATCTAGGCTGTCAATTCTCCTTATTTTCTTTTCCCCCTTCCACTTATCCTTAGTTATGTTTTTACCTCTTTTTTTCTTACCTACTTTCATTTAAGTCCCTAATTTACTTAAAAGCTTAAATTTTTGAAAATTTCTTTCATTTATACCCAAACTCTAAATTTTATTTTCATTTCTTTTCCTTTAAGTGGATATTATAGTCCTATTACAGCTAAAAATTAGACAATAGACGATATAATTTTAGTGGTTGATTCAGACTATAACAAAATTGAAATGTTGCTAGGTAATATGCCATAAATAGAGAAACTCATGTGTCCATTTTGTGCCCACCCTATCTGTTTCTTTACTTGAAAAAAAAAAGTTGTTTAACTTTTATATCAACAATAAAGAATACCAAAAAAATTTAAAAATAAAATAGTTCATCTTTGTCTTAAAACCTAAAGAAAATGTGATCTACTTTTTCACAAGATACCAAAGCTTTTATTTTTGTGCTGGTTGCATTTCATTGTTGTCACCATCAATCGCCACTCATTATTCACTAAAGTGTAAGTTCTCACAATTGGTCATCAAATACTATATTTTAAACAATAAATATACATAATTTGATTCACTTATTTATTATAATATTAAATAATTCATTCAAATTAGGTTCTATTTTATTATTTGATTGAACTATAAGTTTAATAGTATCTATTTTTAGTCCTGAATCAACTTATATAATGGAAGTCAATACAATAGCATCCAATATAATATTATTTTTTAAAAGATAAAATCATTATTAATTAACAACAAAAACCATCATGCTCATGTAAATGACCAAAACCATCATGCTCAAGTAAGTGAAGCAAAAACTGAGGAGGTTCATGAACAATTATCTATCTTTCATAAGTCCTTACTCATCTCTAACTAAGCCATGTATTATTCTTATTATACTTTTGAATCAAACTAAGAAAGGAAACAAAATGCAAAACGAAAGCTTAAACATCCTCAAGTAATAACCTAAACTCAGAGAAATATTCATCAAGTATAAAATTTGTACTTGGTACAAAATTTGCCATATAACTAAGTAAAACAAAATCTATACTAGATTAAATGCATAAAACCTGTGCAAAAAGGAGAGGGTCACAAATCTTTTAAAAAAATAAATAAATGAATAAATTTAAATAAGTTCAAAATATATGAACTAGAGTTTGATAAGTTATGCGAATAGCTTGTTGAAAATTTTAATACTTTATACTACTTAATATATTTAAGAATATGTTTAATATACTATTAAAATATAATTATTTCTTGTAATATTACCTGGATTAGTAAAAATATATAAATAAATAATTTATTAATATATAAATAGGTTCATGAACTTGTAAACCAAATTCCTTCATATTTGAATTTGGCTCTTATACTTTAACATTTTATGACCATATTAAAATATGAAAAGAAGATTTTATTAATTAATAAAGATGAAAATGAATATGGTATCTATATATACATATATATATATATATTTATGAATAAATATGATAGAATCAAGAAGGTGCAAAGGGGAAAGGTTAGAAACTTCAAAGAAGATACTTATAATTGGGAATTATATAAATATATAATGTGTGTGTGTCTACATATATATAACCTTCTCAATTTATCAATATATATATGTGTGTGTGTGTGTGTGTGTGTATAGATAATTTTTGTATGTATATCACAATACTAATTGCGCTGAATATCATAATAATAAATTAATGATTATATAATCATATAATATATTTTTATAGATATAAATAATTAATGTTGTTGTATGTACATACCGGGCAACAGCTTTGTTGAAGCGTTTATTTCGCTGCCTTTGATGGAGGACGTTAAGATCACCGTTAGGACATAACTTAGTGAGTAAACACGACCACCGATCACAAATGAATTTCATACTTATTGGTACCACATATGATTTGTGCCACATATGATTGCTCATACACCATCATATATATGAATTATATGTTTATATATATATATATACACACGTGTCAAGGCATCCGATGAAATCAGTAAGGAAGGGTAAACTTTCATATATAATTGATGATGTCATAAATCAAATCAATTAGTAAATAAATTTCATACTTATTTTTTATTGTACATATTATTTATATATTTCTTTACTGAGTTTTTTTAAAGAAATTTTAAAATTTTTTTTAAAAAGGTGGCCTAGGCAATGAATGCAACAAAACATGAATTCTCAGTAATGAAGGAAAAAATAAAAATCCTTCTTGAGGTAATATTTTATTTTATATATTTTATAAAATTTATTTTCATATATATTTTTTTCTCTTATAGATTTCGTAAAATTTTTAATTGAATTTAAATTTACAGACTTATACAGTATACAATATTCTACATTTTTAATTAATGTTAAACTTATAAATTTTAAATAGAACATAAGAGTTTTAACTACTATCATATTGTTATAATTCCTTATAATTATCAATGCCTATAATTATGCAACGGACCAAACAGATTTTTAATGAAGTAAAACTCATGCTGTATAAGTATGCAAATTTAAATTTAGTTAAAAATTTCACAAAGTCCCAAAAAAAAAAAAGATATCCATGAAAATAAAATTTTATAGTATATATAAAATAAAATATTATCTTAAGAGGGATTTTCATTTTTTCCTTCACTAATGAGAATTCATGTTTGCATCTAATTCTTCCATGCAATTTTTATTCAAAAAAAGAAATTAAAAAAAAAACTCAAAAAAGAGACATATTAGTAATATCTCCAATAAAATATAAGTATAAAATTCATTTACTACCCTTCTTTACTCTTTTTATCAAATGCCTTCACAAATTCCTCACATTTCAATGCCATTTGACAAGCGCGAATGCTGCAATTAATATAAGCTAATTATTTTTTAAAAAACAAAAATTGACTACATCTATTAATTAAGTTATATGCATCAATCATAACACAATACAAATAATCTCCAAGTAAGAATACACATAAAAATACAATTTGACTCGAGATTAGTCAAGTGATATACACTAATTACAGTACAATACAAATAACTTTCAAATGATGATACACATAAAAATACAATCTGACTCGAACTTATAATCTCTTGTAAAAGAAGAAACACATAAGCTATTAAACTAATTATTTAATTAATTAAGTATACACATGTATAGTTAATTAAATTAATAATTATTTATCTTTTGGGTTGATATCTAAGTACTTTCATCCTTATCTATAAGAGTATGAGTTCAAATTAGGCTATACATCTCAGAACATATCATTTAAATATTAAAATGTACAAATTTTTACTAGCAAAAATTGTACTTGAGAATTTTTATTATTAAATATTTATTTTAAGATCAATAATAATACACATAAATACTCCAAATTAAAGAGTTTTAAGTTGTGATGATTAGTATTACTTATGTACCTTGAGGAGGCTCTTTTAATCTTGATGCGAAGTGCATAAATCTTAGGAAAATCCACATAAGATAATTTTTCCTTGCTAATTAAGAGAAGAAAACCAAATAACTAAACCCATCAATTAATCAAATATGGTTAATAACTACTCAAATCTATATCGGGATATATATTACATACACATACAAAGCTTTATCCATGTCTGATAAGGTGATTTCAGATTTAGCCATGAAGGTGGAAAGCAAGTCATAGAAATAATTAGGACCGCAACTAGAATCTCCTTTCATTTCATACATTGCTATAAGAAAGTGATTTACGATATCCTTTTAAAAAAAAATTGAATGCAAATCAATCAACGACATTGATATATATACATGATCAGTAAATAAATAAGAGAAAAATAGATCAATTGTTAAGCACTAAATCTCTTGTTCCATTGAATGGATCATGTAGAGGAGTTGTGTGCTTTGATCCTCCTATTTGAAATGATTGGGTAAGAGCTGTAACAACTCATACCTCCATAGGGAGTCGGGGTACTGTAAGAACTTATATTCCCAGCACGAAAAATACAATAAACTTCTATCTCCAATTAAAAATAAGTACGTCGAAGCATAGTGTTCACATCCCTCGACTCTAAGGGTTAGCCATTACATCTATCTAAAATCAAGAAAACATCTAATTAAAGTTTGTGTAGTTCATCCTTTCCTACATGTGCATCATAGAGAACACTGCCTCTCCTCACCCAGATCGTCTCCCAGAGTTTGTTTTTTCTGTTGTTAATCCTATTCCTACTTCCAAACAACATCACTTTCACCCTCACAGAGAATATTGTCTCTGCTCACCTAGATTTGCCTCCCATAATTTTATATTTATTTATTTTTTAATCCTTTTCCAGTTTGTTTCCCTGTTTATGCTCATCAATACCACTATTTTCCAAACAAATGTCAAGGGAATTAAATACAAAAGATAACAGAATAATAATTTGTAAACAGACATCATATTCAGACCACTATTTCCCCCTTCTTCTTATTTCCTATTCCTCTCACATTCCCATCGTTTCAATTTTCCTCCAATGTTTCTAGCATATCTCCTCTGTCCTCTCCTCATAGCTGTCCACACAATAATTCCATCATTTCGTCCGATCTTCTGTTTGTCCTTAGATCTCACTCTCCATTTTTTTTATTTTTACTCCTGGTTCTAATATGATTTCAAAAAAATATCCCTATTCCCAAATCAACTCATTTCTTTCCAAAAAATATCTCAAAGAATTTAGAAGATTCTACTCAAGTGGTGAGAGTCAAATTTCACTTACCTTTGTTCTCAGTGACTGCATTAATCTGATTAACGGATTCCTCCCATGTTCTGCTCCTGATTCCACCACTAGCTGATTAATCTGATTGAAGAATCACATAAAATCTTCCTTTCAATTTACCCTTGCTGCGAATTTTCTTCCTCTCCCTCTTCCCCTGCAGCCTGACGTCCTCTTTTAAAGTGAAGGAGGAACCATCAGAATCGTTGAGGATGGCAACGAAATCCCTAAATTAAATAGAGGTTACAAAATAGTTTTTGATAATTGAGGCATAATCAATATTTTTACTTTTAATAATTAAGGTAGGAACTAATAACATCTTCTTAAATATAATTATATATTTATATATTTAGTTTTTGAAAAGAAGATTTGTATCTCTTTAATTGCTTAAGTAGTAATCAAATTTTTAAATTTTAAAGACTAATGAAGAAAAGAAATCTTTAAACATTAACTTCTAATAAGCCTTCTATTCTTTAAATTTATTATTCTTTAAGTGTAATCTTATAACAGTTTTTTTATAGAAAACATAATGAAAAAAATGTTAAAACTCTAAAATATTTTATTACGTAAGTTCAAAATAATGAAAATAAGATTTCCATCTCTTTAATTTTTAAATTTTGAAGAGTAATGTAGAAAGAAATCTCTAAATTTTGACTCCTAGTAAGCATTCAATTCTCTATATTTAGATATTTTTTAAGTATAATCTTATAATAATTCTTTTAAAGATTACATACTTTAGAATGAAAAATAATGTTAAAACTCTAAAATATTTGATTACATAAGTTTAAAAATAGATTATGATGCTTTTATGTTTTTTTTCTTTCTTGATGCTTTTGACTTTTCTTTCAATCTTTCTTTAATGCTATGATTTATATTTACGATGCAATATTTAGATAGAAAACAATAAGATAGTTTTTTTATAAAATTATTTCTATTAATTTCTTCACCACAATATAATTTCTTCATAATCTTATCCTCACATTTGTTATTGTGTTACGATGTGATCAATTTTAGGTGATCTAGAAATATAAGAAGAGTTAGAAAATAATCGGGAGAAAGAGGAGAAAAAACATAAGGAAATGAAATAGGAAAGCAAGAGCTAGACTGGAAGCATTATAGAGGTAAGTTCTCTTTTTTTTTTCCTAACGCATAACGCACAATTAGATAGTAATTATAAAGTAGATTCGTTATAAGGAGTCATATTCTTCCAACAATTCCTAAGTTTCAGACTACAAACTAACTCAAATCACATATTTGACTTTTCATGAAATTACCTCTCTACCCTAAATAACAGAAAAAAATAAAAGTGCAATCTAAATTAAATATGTCCAAAAGTATATACTTGTACTTATGTTAAGCGATATTAAATATGTCTTGTTCATTCGGTTCAATTTTTACTTTTTTTGTAGTTACTAGTAATCCTTTACAGCTGAATGAGGTATATATTCATTAATTTTATTTTTGAACCACTCATATTTTTAGCTTGAATTCACTGAATGAAATTTTATTTCATAATCCTTCATATATGGAAGATCAACTAGAATTGAGTTCTCAAAAAACATAAATAAGAGAGTTTAAATATTAAAATTGTAATATATTATTAAATTATAAAATATTGGAGAAATGTAGCAATTAAATTTCTTAAGAAAATGATTAAACTTGTTTAGAAATTAAAGCCAATGGGACAATTAGATACGTATACAAATATTTTAACTTCTAATACTATACTATACTATATATATTTTTACAATATAGTTTCTCACTGTGACCCACAACCTAAAATTTTTTCGTAATTTCTTCATGTACAAATTGAAAATATATACATATATATGAGGTTAATTTCTATTGTTATTAGTAATATATTTATTTTTTTGTTTTTGATATTTTTTGTGGTATAGATTGAGAGAAAGATCGTGGCTAATGCTAGAACCAAATGAAGCAAAAGTTGTTGAATGCTATATGTTTAGTTTCCTTTATGAGCTGATGCTAAAAATTAAAAACTTACAACTCTGTAGTAATGCAAAACTATGTAATGAATAAAATATGAGTTTGCAAGAAATATCTTATCATCACTCTCTAATCACTCTCTCAGACAATGCTTTACATAGCAGTTGAATTTTTTCAACTGATCTGGACTCAACCGAGGAAATGTATTAAAAAGTTCTATTGTCAAGCATTAATTTAAATGGCACGGTGATGATTTATGAGACCGAAAAATACCATAACCAATCCAAAATGATTTACAAGATATAGAAAATGTCATAATCGAACAGTAGAGTTAAAATAATGTAAGGGTATTCCCGATTTTGAATGCCTTTCACTCCTATAGTACTATGTATATGATATAAAGTCTGTAAACAAGAAACAATTTGTTTAATCTCCAATCTAGGAAGATGTTTCAAGCTAATGCTAATCCTAAATCAACATATCATCTTTAAATTAAGATCCTATGATACACGAATCATTGCTCAAAAGTTGATTGTTATACATTTAAGTTTTTCATATAAGTAAGTTGAGCCACAAATTGAAGTTACCTATCCTTGTGTGAAAGCAACTTCATATTCTTATATTTTATAAGCCTTTCAGGAGTTCTTCCGACAACACTTTCTCTTTGGGTTAACACTTATCATGCAAGAGAAGGCATTGACAAGCTTAGAATCCTCTTTAGTTATAAAAATTTTGGCTGCACTTGGGTCTACAAGTAGAAGCTTAACCACAAGGTATCCAACAATTAACCATGTTTGGAATAACCGTGCTTGTTTTCTGATGAACCTTCCTCTTTTTGTGTCAAAGTATTCAAGCTATTTGTCTCTTAATATGCGTTTTTCAGCAACTTCAATAGCTCTTGCAGCGATTTCTGGTCTTTTCATTTTTATGGCTACAACAGTAAGCTGTAAAAAGTTCATTTTTAAAATCTTAAGCCGCACTGCCTTCATTCCTTTATTATTGCTTTATTTTATAAAACATCAACAATGTGTCATATCCTATTGGATCCAAGCATGATAACTCAGGAAACTTATACCTAAATATAACTTCTACAAAGGGTTCTTTGGAGCAATGAAAAAAAATTAGCAACAGAGAGAATATTTAATCATAACAAACTAACCTGCCATAGCAGAGTTTGGCCAAGAACCACCATTATAGTAAGACCAAGGCCTGCATAAGAAGGAAATGTAGTGAGAAATGTTAAAGATAATGAAGAAATAGATCATAAATAAATAATATGAGAGCAAATATCTTATGTGTTTTTTGCATCACTATAAGTGATTATTTGCGCTCCTAACCTTCAAGAGTGAGATAACATATCTTGAATGGCATGTCTGTTACTAAATCTTCCCATTTCACTTCAATAAGATCCATTATGGCATGTGATTGATCAGCTATTGCCAAACTTCTTACAATAGACCACATGTGTCCTAGAGAAAAAAATTGGAAATCCATGTGTCACCTGTAAGTTTCCAATTAGATAACCTCCTTTATTAGGCATCCATTCCACCAACCAAGGAGAATTTTGATCAAGGTAAATGTTGAACTTATTAACTGCATCATATGAGTACTCCTCAGTCTTGTAACAATAAATCTCATTCAGTTTTCACAAATCAATCCAATAATACTCCCTGATGTGGAATGAAAAAGCAAGTAGGTGATTATTTAGTGCCTGGATAAGATCAACAAATCCATTTAAGAGCAAGCAATTCATGTGCACAGAGTAAGGCATAATAAAATAGTGGTTGTAAGAAAAAAAATTAAGGATTAACTGGAGATACCACAAGAAAAGAAGGTAAACAAATAAGATATATTAGTTACCAATTTATAAATTTAAATAATGGTCGATTCATGTAGGCTAGTGAGTTAGATCATAATCTGCTATTTCCACCAACATGTTACAAACATACTTAATGCGTAAACAATAACTCCATGGTGTAAAGCATGTAAGCTATGAACTATCTCAAAAAATATAAGCTATAAACTATACAATCTCCATCATTCTAGGGAGTTGCACCATTCAGAAGCAACCAAAAATACAATGAGTAATAATTCCAACAATTGAACATTTTCTGAATCAACCAGATTGGAATCATACACTTATTAAGCCTGCCAGAAATTCACTTGAGAAGCACCAAGATATGATATCAATTTAACTCAAACTTGTCAAGTACTTAATCCTAGCTTTATTTTAAAACTTCTAATATTGTTTCCCAAATCGATTTAGTTTTATAATTTTGCTTCCAGCATAGTTGTTGGAATAAGCCCCTATTACACCATGTGCAGAATTATTTTGTACAACCACTCTTTTGCTCCAAAAAATCAAAAATCGAATACCAAATGTCCATTACCATTTCAAGTGAGCCATAAAGACAATTTTTCAATTGCTTGAAATAAATAGCAGATGAGCACATATGACTATTCAAACCACTTTTAGAACAAAAAATTAATATGCCCTGATGATTTCTTCATTCCATATGATAGAGTTAATTACCTCCCCTCTTTACTATGAGGATTAGGTTTTAAAACTTACAAATGTAAATAGAATGTAAATAGGAATTTACTTGGTTTAGTTCCAAGTTAGTGTTGGATGACCCTCTTCTCTATTTTCTTTGTTTGGTTGCAAGAGGTATTGTTTCCAGTAGTGAGACCTTTTTGAACCATAGACAAGTTATTGTTGTTTCTCTCAATAGTCTGTTGATTGGCACGTAAGGGGTGACCAATGGATACAGTGGTTGGTGTGGCATCATTGTCAATCACAGAGGACGAGGATGGGGGCTAGGACTTAACTAAACTTGTTCCTGAACAATAAAAGTTGTATGACCTCTGTTTGGTGAGAAGATTCTTGATGAAAGTAGTTGTGAAGTTTGAACTGATGAAGAATACATTGGCAGACTTTTGGAGGCTGATAAGGGGAGTAAATATTGTGGATCTTAGTTCTAACTGTTACTTATATAGATTTTTCTGTAAAGTAGATATCAAAAAAGTGCTCAACAGAGGGCCGTGGACTTTTAACAACCATTTGTTGGTTGTGCACTACCTTAGGGAAGGAGAATATCTAATGAAAGTAGCTATTGACACGAGCCTCTTCTAGGTATAGATTCTCTCACTCCCATCAGATTGTGTATCAAAAACAATGGCTAGGTAGTTTGGGAAATTGTTAGGGAGCTTTGTTGACTATGACACACGTTCATATTCTATGGTTGGGATGGAGGTTATCTGGGCTTTAGGCGGCCATTGATGTTCGGAAGCCTCAGTTCAGAAGAATTAGGCTCCACTTAAGAAATGGGGAATCAACATTTGCAATCTTCAAATATGAATGCCTACCTTTATTCTATTGTGCGGTTGGTTAGGGCACTTAGAATCCTTCTGCAAACTCCACATCCATTCAAGTGTGGCACCACTACAGCAGGAGTGGGATGAATCTCTCCACGCAAATCCCTTACAGAAACCCGCTCCAATGAGCAAATGGTTATGAGATGAATAGGGGAAAAAATTGATGGAATCATGGGCGAATATCCCAGCAAGTATCTCGGGGATAGGGGGAAGGAAAGAAGAGATGAGTATCTCGGCCGAAGCAGGATAGAAGGGAGATTCTTTAAATTTTTATTAAAAAATTAATGCTTTCCTCTTTCCTCTTTCGTTAAGAGTTTTTATGTGAAAAAAAATTTATCCTTCATGAACGATATCATAATTACTATTGAAATAATTAATAATAAAAATTTTAGTATAGAATCCAAGTCTATTTATTCTTCTTTAATATTTATGTTAATAAATAATTTAAGAAAAATGCTAATTCGGATTTTTTCGCTTATTATAATTGTTCTAATTAAAAGAATCTAGTCGTTACAGAATATTATTTTCGTTGGATATGTCATGACTCTTTACAACAAAATCCAATTTAATTACTATATCTCTACCAACACAGTCATAAGTTAAATCTTTTGATTCTATTGAATCAAATATTATAAACAAATCATCATTAATCCATATAATTACATTTAAAAAGTGATAAATTTTATATTTTAATAAGATTTAGACTTGTTGTCTTCAAGAAAAATGTAAGAATTTTAACTATTCAAACACCATATTTATGATAATTTACAAAAATTCATAAAAAATTCATTGTAGTGTGTGCTTAATTGTGATAAATGAACAATTGTCACAAACTTTAATGGGGCATTTTTTGTGCTTGAAATGCATGTTCCCATGTTAATGGATGTTAGTGGCTAGTTTCTCTTTTTCAATGATATCATCCTATGTTTACCTTATAAATAGTTAGCTCATTTACTCTTTCCTATCTTATTGCTACATTTCTCTATTGCTCTCCTTTTTATCTCTTTTATTTCACTTTCACTTTTTCTAAAATTTTGTTGAAAGATTTCTAACTTCTACTTTTCTAGTTGTGCAAATTAATAAAATCTATGATCTACAGCTAAACTTATTGTATCATACAATTAACATGTCAAAAAGCTCTTTTTTATACTTGCCTGATCTGATTGACCTAGTGCACACCTCAATCCTTATAATGTATCCTCAAACTTCAATTCCTATTTATATAGAAAGTAAGTGTCTAAGGTAAATTCTTCTATCTTTTCTCACCAAAATATTTTTACATGAAACTATTAAATATCAATGATTCATCTCAACCAACAGCAATAAAATTTATAATTTTTTGAAATAATATCCTTTAGTTTATAGCTATCTCTACAAAATAAGTTTGAGTTTCAAATTAAAAAATTAAAAAATTAAAAATTAGATCGAGATTTTGACCTATGGTAGTTCCCTTAACTAAGGGAACCTAATAATCATGAAATATTTCTTTCACCTAAAAACATAATAGGCATGTTGAGATTTAACTCAATTTAATCACGGCATCACCACAAATATAAAAAAAGTTAGAGTTTAAATTTGTTTTCCATGAAAAGGAATACTTATTACAACCTGTAGAGATTTTATTGGTTTTGATTTTTATGAAGCTTTTATCCACCCTATCCGCCCAACAAAAGAAAACATAATTACTTTATAATATTGTTATTGAAAGAGATGGAAATAGATAAAATACTAATAGTTAAAAATTAAATATTGAAGTTAACTTTTATAAATTAAATAAAGGATAATAATTGCTTTAGTTAAGTTACAGTAGAAAAATATAAATTTTATTTTATTCTTAATTTATTTAAAATCAAATTGAATTAGTTAAAAAAATTGTATTTGTTACAATAGCAAAGTATTCGAGAGTATTATTCTCCATTTACTACAACTATTCAAATTAAAAGATTAAGTGATTAAAAAAACTAAGTAAGAATTGAATTAAATAAGTTGTAAGAAGCTAGAGTACCTTAATTTAAAGAAGTGCATTTGCACTTGCAAGGGGTGGTTCTTGCTTCTAACTACATCACCATACATACCCCATTTAGTGAGTAATAATAATAATAATAATAATAATAATAATAATAATAATAATAATAATAAAGATTTTAAAATCAAAATCTACAATGTTTAATATTTTAAAACTTTACTTTTTATTAAGATATAAACCTTACATCTTCACTAAAACTTAAACTCATAAATATTAAATAAAACACAAAAATTTTAACTACTACCATATTGCTATAATTAATTATAATTGTTAATAGCTATAATTATGAGCCGGCAAAGAAGATTTTCAGTTAAATAAAACTCATACTTTATGATTCAACAAATTTAAAATTCAGTTAAAATTTTTATGAAATCCATAAGAGAAAAGGATATATATGAAATTTTTTTTTTCAAAATATGTAAAATAAAATATTACCTCAAGAAGGATGTTTATTTTTTCCTTCATCAATGTGAATCATTTTTTATTGCATCCAATGCCGCTACACACCTTTTTTTTAAAAAAAAAAGAAATTGAAAAAAATTAGAAAAAAACACAATAAAGAGATTTGCTAATTGATTTATGACGTCAATTATGTATGAAAGCTTACCCTTCTTTACTCTTTTCATCATATGCTTTTATGAATTCCTCACATTCGACAAGCACCAAGGCTGTAATTAAAATTAGCTAATTATTTTTTTTAAAAAAAATTGTGTAAATGTAATGACCCAGCTTGTGTAAGTTAGAATTTGAATGCAAAATCATGCTGTAGAGAGTTTATTTAAGCATTAGAGGAATTTTCAGAAGTAGAAAAAAAAAAGGATTCTAAAAATATAAAAATACAAAATATAATCTAAAAATAATAATAAGAATAAATAATAAAATTGGGAAAATGACCAAATTGAAAACAAATTTGTGAGTTTATTCTACGCCATAATTAAATAGAAGCCCAAATGATTAAGATTACAAGATTTGGGGTCATTCCAAAATTTTCAAAAAAATCACCCTATCTGCTTCAAAATGACACGGTTTTGATTTTTTTTTAAGAAAATCAACGGTCTAGATCTCATCTCGCAATAGACGGCCATAATTTGATCTTATTTACTATATAAAAGTTTCTGTTCACAACAAAATAATAATAAGAAACCCTAGGAGCAAATGAGCTGCGGCAGAAAGGAGGAGTAGAGGGGAGATACATGAAAGTGAAAGGGAAGAGAGAAGATTTTTTGGCGTCTTATTCGTTGAAAGGCTAAGGTAGGTCGCGGTGAGGCTAGCCTTCAGCTGGTAAGCCGTAGTTGCACACTTTCCTCTCATTCAATATCTTCTTCTTTTGTAAATAAAGACAAATCAGTGATGGGTTTTGTAGGTTGGGTAAAGAAGAGTAGTTGAAACTCCTATGAATCACCTCACCAAGGGTAAGAGTAATTTATACTCTAAATGCCTAGATTTAAGCTAATATATTTTATTTAGATAATTATTTATTATAGGATCATAAATAATAAGGATTGATTATTTTGGATACTATTTAAGGAATATGTGATGACTGAGCAAAACTTGAACTGTGTTCTGTTATGTGATGAAGATGGCAGCTGGAATTAAATGTGAAGTGCAATTAGGGTTTTCAAAGGTTGAAGAAGATGAAAGGGGCTCCAAGTAGGTTGGGTTGATTGTACCTGTGAGGCATAGGCTCGGTTTACCCTAACGGGTCCGGGCCCATAAGGATTTGTAGGAAAGGCTTAGTAATTAATTTGGAAGAGCAAAATGAAATTGAAATGAAAGGGTAAAAATATATATAAATATATAACAAATATGTAACCTATAGAGAAAGTCAAGTGTATGAAGTTCATAAGTAAAGTGGGCCTAGTGAGGGGTCCAAACTTTTAGTGGATTGAATCTAATGAAAGGAAAAATAAATAAACATGTAAAGAGGGAAAGGAAAGCCAAGCTCAAATGGGTTGAGCCCGTAGGAAGAATAAAGGAATTCCAGTGGTGAATTGGGACAAACCTGAAGAAATTAAGCAAAAAAAGAAGAAAATTAAATCTAGTGGGTCTAGCCTATAGGAAGGGGATAAGAGTAATTAAAATTACTGTGAGCCCAGCCCTTAGGAATGGGTTAAGACAGAAGGATAAAATTTAGTTTGAGGGGTTACATTAATTCAAAACAAACGGAGATAGGAAAGAATTAGTAATATTGAGAAATTAACAATGGGTTGTTTCATTGAGCTTCTAGCCCATAAGCAAATAAAGTAAAGTTGAATGAAATATTATATGGGCTCCAAGTTTACAACCCAACAAGCAGGGTCAACTACATTTCAGGCAATGAATATAATGCCTTAAATAAATATTAGATAGGTGATTTGGTTTAATAATTAATGGAGTGAATAAGCTATTTACAAAATTATAGGGAAGTCGCGATTAATCAAATTTTTATAATAATGTGTATAATGAGAAAAACATAGAAATTGTTGGGTGACTATGAATTAGTGGGAAGTTGAATAATTTATTATGTGAATAATTTAGAGTTTAAATGTTGTGATCCATCTTTTAATATTCTAGATAAATTAAGATATTTTAAAAGTTAATGAGTTCTAGAACTTGGGAGTAATTTACGCTTGAATAAGTATGAAATTAAGACTCCCCACAAGAATAGAATGAGGATGAATTAAGTAGAAATGTCAAGGTATTATATGATATAAAATATCATAGAGAATACCTAGGATTAGCAGTAAAGATTTTTTGTATCATTGAAAAGTGAATATATATGTAGTTCAGGATCAGTATGGAATAATTATGAACTCTATCTCATTGACCATTTATTGACTATAACTATGACTGTGTCCTTAGGTGACGATGTGAATCATAAATATGATTGTAACTATGATTGTGTCCTTATAAGACGATGTAAATTATAACTATGACGGTAACTATGGCTAACTCCTTAGGGACGATATTAATAGTAACTATGACTATAACTATGATGGTGTCCTTGGGGGATGATTTGAATCATAACTATGGTTGTAACTATGATTTGTGGGAGCTATGATTTTGTCCATGTTGATAGTGTGAAGGGGACGATGTGAATCATAACTATGGCTGTAACTATGACTTATAGGAGCTATGATTTTGTCCATGTTGATAGTGTGAATTATCATCTCCTTCCATGATTGTGACTGAATGATATTATGTGATACGATAATGAGTCTATGTGCATATGTGATTGGTTGTGTTGGTGAATGATGAGAATATGTTGTTATGTGAATATGTATATTAGATAGGGTATTCTACACATTTAAGGAAGGATATCATATGTGTGTGAATATACGTTAAAGAAAAGATATTAGATGTGTGATATGTGTTTAAAAAATTTTATTCTACATGTGGATAAGAATTTGAAAAATGGTATTCTATGTGTAAGCATGTGTAATTAATATGAACACGATATCACGTTTATGAAATTATGAATAAATAACTTATGAGAATGTAGTTATGTAAATTATGGACATCCTTTGAATGAAATGAGGTATATAAAAATGAAAACATGTGAATAGTAATATCGATATAGTTGTAGTAGGGTGTGGATATCAGATGGTGATGAAGGGCCTGATAAGCTTGAGGTAAAGGTAATGGTTCGAATCAGTATATTATCTATGATCTTCGGATTGAAGTTTTAAATTATTCTTACTGAGCAAGTGGTGGCTTACTCTTTTTTATCAATTTCATAGCAGAAAGACCAAGACCAAGTTCATGGTCAAGGAAGACTTAGAAGAATCCTTTTATGAAAATGGGAAATTATTTGTAAAGTAGATCTAAAAATTTACTTTAGAAACGTCATTAAATATTTTGTGAACCTCATAAACTGTAACTTTGAGCAAGGGATGTACAGGTCAGTTTTAGATTTTAGCATATTGATGCGCTATTTATTAAGTTTTATACGTGTTGTAGCATTCATTTCTTATATGAGAAATCAGGTTGTTACAGTTGGTATCAGAGCCTACGTTCCTAAAAAAACATCCCTTTGTATCATGAGGTCTAGGACTCCTATAAGGTTTAAGACTAAAAGAAAATAGGTAATATGTGTCTTTGGAGATGTTTTAGAACTTCCTTCGAAACATCTGGGAATGTGAGAAAGGAAAATCATAATTTCAAAAGTTCGAAGAGATGGGAGTTGCATGGGTTTGAAGTATGATAAGGCTAGGAAATGAAACGTTAGGGCCTCACTCCAAAGCCAACTAGGGATGGTGAATAAGCAACAACCATAATCAACCATAGAATATGAAACCATAAAAGCTTAAATGTAACGAAGAAAATTACACAATAGGAGAAAATGAATAAAGAAAATTTTGGGAAGAGAACTAATTTCCCTTGAGTTGGGAAAAGAATCTTAAAGGGGAGAAGATCCCCAAAGTTAAAAAGAAAAGTTTCCCCAAGTTGAAGAAATTCCCCAAACAAAAAAAATATCTCCTAAGTAGTTATGCCTTGGAAGGAACTCCTCTAGGTCACGAGAGACATAAAAAAGGAAAAAAAAAGGGGAAAGAGAATGTTAGGTGACCAAATAAATATTAAGACCTTGATGGTCTTTGGAAATTCTTCATGAATATTCTCTGGGAAGAATGGATACGCTACATGTTCAAACTCTTTCCAAGTTTCCACATAGGAATTACAAAATTGATTCAAGATTCTTAGTCATTAAACAATCATATGCTTAACGGATAAAAGCATTTTGGGAGATTGAGTAAATCATGAGCTTGGTGAGTATGAAAACTCCTACTAAATGAAATAAAATACAGTTAATTAGGATTTCTCTAATTTGCTACAGACCTGAAAGAAAATACAATCCTTTAAACCAATAAATCATATATAAAAATATTTAAAAAATTGAATAAGCATTAGAGACTTAAATATGTTTTTGAGGTTCAAATATATATTTATAGAATAGTAATAATAAATATTCTACTTATATAAATTCTTATCAAGGTGCCACACGGGAGTTGTATTGAGGTCAGAAACCATTGGACCTTAAATCCTCATGTGCTTGATAGATTAAAAGACTTTTGTCTTGGATGAGACAGAGTACACTTAATTGGAACTCTTCTTCCTGACACTTTTTATTCATTCCAAAGTAAATTTCCAAGGAAAAAGAGAATACCATAAGGACATGTTATGACAACACACTATTAATAATATGATAATAAATCAAAACATGTTTTCTTTACCCTTAACAGGGATGTAAAAGATGATACAAGGTGTCAACATATTAATTCAAACCTCTAGGGTAGATATTATCTGAGTGACGCAGTGGTAGCATAGTGTGGAGCCATAACAAACCATACATATGAAAGATTTCTCTCAGGACCAACAAAGAGAAATTGTTAATAGGATGAACATGAAACTCACGCCCTAAGACTATACTCTTGGATGATCACACAAAAATCATGGAAGTCAAACCTAGTCTTAGAAGAACTTAAAGACTAAATTCACTCACTACTAGCAAGACTCTTAGATAATCCTTCCACCTAAGGAACTCCTAATGATTGTCGATAATAAATATGGATTTAATAACTCACTATGTATTGTGTAGTGGACCTTTTTTTTTTTAAAAAAAGGGGGTCAATTAAGTATTGAGGTATTTTTTATATCATTTAAATTTTCATGACTTTAGAGAGACAATATAATTCAGTAATGAATAATTTACTAGAATATCACCACAACAAAAAAAAAGTCTTAAATATCCTAACATCATATCGAATCTATGAATAGTATTTGGAAGTCAGAAAATCACCACACCTATTAAATCTTAATGCTTACCTATTCTTAAGAGTTTTGAGCAGAAAATGAAATGCTAAGGTTAAACCCTCATCTCTATAAATCTTCACATTTAAGTACGACCAAGTACATAGATAACATATGCCAGCTAATCACAAAATAATTTCAAAAAATTAGAAAGTATTCAAAATAATTTGGACACATGAATTTTGGGATACCCTAAATTTATCATGACATCGAGGTTACTTAGGTAATTGAGTAAATACATTTATGAAAAATAGAGGATATGAGATATATTATTAAGAGATTAGAAATATACTATAACATTGAGATTACAAAAAAAAAAAGAGATGAATTTAAGATATGATATATAGTTACTGAGAAATTCTTATGATAATTATTAAACTAGGAATGATGTTCCCAAGTCATGTCAAATAAAAATAACAATCGCATATAATATAATGGTATAACACTACGCTTTGATGCATTTTGAGGATAAAGATAGTCCCATATGATAACCAGAGATTTTATTAAAAGACATATATGGTATATTCTAAATAATCACATACTAATGTTCAAAAGTTGAAAAATAATAATTTAAATGAGGTTCATGAAATTCTAGAGGTTATAAACATGCTATGTTATTGAAGTTATTTAGATAATTAAAATTTATTCTTGTGCTGAAATTAGATGTGATATATATTGTTGAGAGATTATTATAATGATAAAACCATGTGGATGTAATGACAATTGCATATAATGTGGCTGGGAGATATTATGCTTTAATGAATTTTAAGGATCAATATAGTCCAAGATGGTAATCCTTTTGCCAGATCAAATGTTCTTGAAGAAACTATAGGGAGATACCAACAAACCCTAAGTTTTAAAATATTTGGAATTAAGAAACAAATTCTTAACAATTATACGTTTCTTACCGAAATTAGAAAGGAACGGATTAATAACTAAAGAGATCTTATCAGTGATAATATTGTAACGAAATGATTAGGTTAAAGAGGAAACTTGGAAATAAGCAAGGATATTTCTGAATCACCTAATTACTACAAATTTGAAGGACCAAATTTTTTATATGGGGAGAAGATTATAATGACTCGTCTCGCATAAGTTAAAATTTGAATGCAACTTCATGCTCTAGAGAGTTTATTTAAGCATTAAGTGAATTTTCAAAAGTAAAAAAAAGGGATTCTAAAAATATAAAAATATAAAATGTAATCTAAAAATAATAATAATAATAAATAATGAAATTGGGAAAATGACCAAACTGAAAGCAAATTTGGGAGTTTATCTACTCTGTAATTGAATGAAGCCCAAATGATTAAAATTATAGGATTTGGGGTCATTTTAAAATTTTTATAAATCAATCAATCTGCTTTAAAAAACTCTGTTTTAATTTTTGTTTTAAAAAAGAAAATCAACAGTCTAGATCTCATCTCACAACAGACAACCATGATTTGATCTTATTTACCATATAAAAGTTCTTGTTCACAAAAAAATAATAATAAGAAAACCTTGGAGCAAATGAGCAGTTGTGGAAAGGAGGAGTAGAGGGCCGATACGTGAAAGTGAAAGGGAAAAGAGAAAATTTTTTGACGTCTTGTTCGTTGAAAGGCTAAGATAGGTCGCGGTGAGCCTAGCCTTTAGCTAATAAGCCATAGTTGCACCCTTTCCTCTCGTTTAATATCTTCTTCTTTAAAAATAAAGATGAATCCGTGTTGGGTTTTGCAGGTTGGGTAAAGAAGAATAGTTGAAATCACTATGAAACACGTCATCAAGGGTAAGAGTAGATTATACTTTAAATCCCTAGATTTAAGCTAATATATTTGATTTAGATAATTATTTGTTATAGGATCATAATAAGGATTGATTGTTGTGGATACTGTCGAAGGAATATGTGATGACTAAGCGAAACTTGAATTGGTTGTGTTATGTGATGAAGATGGCGGCTGTAATTGAATGTGAAGTGTAATTAGGGTTCTCGACGATTGAAGAAGATGAAAAGGGGCCTCATGTGGGTCAGGTTGATTGTACTTGTGAGGCCTAGGCTTGGTTTACCCTAACGTGTCAAAGCCCAGAAGGATTTGTTTAACGGGCTTAGTAATTAATTTGGAAGAAGAAAATGAAATTAAAATGAAAGGGTAAAAATATATATAAATATATAATAAGTGTGTAACCTATAAAGGAAGTCGGGTATATGAAGTCCATAAGTAAAGTGGACCTAGTGAGGGGTCTAAAATTTTAGTGGATTGAATGTAATGAAAGGAAAAATAAATAAATAAATAAATAAAGAGGGAAAGGAAGAGCAAACTCGAATGGGTTGAGCTCGTAGGAAGAATAAAGGAATTCCAGTGATGAATTGAGCCAAACCTAAAGAAATTAAACAAAAAAAGAGGAAATTAAATCTAGTGGGTCTAGCCTATAGGAAGGGGATAAGAGTAATAAAAATTTAAATGAGCCGAGCCCTTAGGAATGGGTTAAGATAGAAGATAAAATTTAGTTTGAGGGGTTACATTAATTCAAAATAAATAGAGATAGGAAAGAATTAATAATATTGAGAACTTAACAAATGGGTTGTTTCATTGGGCTTCTAGCCCAAAAGCAAATAAAGTAAATTTGAATGAAATATTATATGGGCTCCTAGTTTACAGCCCAACAAGCAGGGTCAACTATGTTCTAAGCAGTGAATAGTAATGGGTTAGAAAACAATAATGATTATGATGGGATTGAGATCTAGAATATGGGTTGAGGAAATTCATTACGACTTTGAAAAGATAAATTGTATAAAATAAAACATTATTAATGAATATAATGCCTGAAATAAATAGTAGATATGCGATTTAGTTCAATAATTAATGGAATGAATAAGCTATTTATGAAATTATAGAGAAGTCGCGATTGATCAAATTTTGATAGCAATGTGTACAATGAGAAAAACATAGAAATTGTTGGGAGACTATGAATTAGTGGGGAATTTGAATCATTTATGATGTGAATAATTTAGAGTTTAAATATTGTGATCCATCTTTTAATATTCTAGATAAATTAAGATATTTTAAAAGTTGATGAGTTCTAGAACTTGGGAGTAATTTACGCGTGAATAAGTATGAAATTAGTACTTGCCCCAAGAATAGAATAAGGATGAATTAAGTAGAAATGTCAAGGTATTATATGAATCAAATTATGATAGAGAATACCTAAATTAGCAGTAAAGATTTTTTGTATCATTGAAAAGCGAAAATATGTACAGTTTAGGATTTTTATAGAATGATTATAAACTCTATCTCATGGATCGTTTATTGGCTGTAACTATGACTTTGTCCATGGGGGACGATGTGAATCATAAATATGAATGTAACTATGACTTTGTCACTAGGGGGGACGATATGAATCGTAATTATTACAATAACTAGGACTATGTCCCTAGGGGATGATGTGAATTGTAACTATGACTGTAACTATGACTTGTAGGAGCTATGATTTTATGCATGTTGATGGTGTGAATTATTATATCATTCTATGAGTCTATGTGCATATGTGATTGGTTGTGTTGGTGAATGATGAGAATATGTTGCTATGTGGATATGTATATGAGCTAGGGTATTCTACACGTTTAGGGAAGGATATTATATGTGTGAATACGTGTTCAAGAAAAGGTATTATATGTGTGATATGTGTTTAAAGAATGATATTCTATGTGTGGATAAGAATTTAAAGAAGGGTATTCTATATGTTAGCATGTGTAATTAATATGAATACGATATTGCATTTATGAAATTGTGAATAAACCAAAAGTAACTTATGAGAATGTAGTTATGTAAATTATGGACACCCTTTGAATAAAATGAGATATATGACATAACACCCCGCCTATTACTGTGCTAAAATGATTTAGAAACTCTATTTATTTGGGCCTTTGGCCACTTTAAACTTAATTAATTTACGCTATTTAACATTTATCGTGATTTGTAATTTTGATTGATTTTTATTTATTTAATTAATTTTTATTTACATTTTATTTTATTTTAATTATTTTAAATTATTATGTTTTAGTTAAATTGAATTAAAATGAAAATTTAGAAAAAATGAACTGGAAAACTGTGAAACAAAAAAAAAAATGCTCGCGGGAAAAATCCTGCGAGAGGGCCGCTTGCGCGCGTGTACTGAGCATTGTGCACGTGCGACTGCGCGCATAGTGGCTGCGAGACATGCGCACAGCACGTACGTCACTTCCGCACGCCCACACACACAGGACGTGCGCATAAGGCACACCTCTCCTCCGCGCGCACGGGACTTGTGCACAACGCACATGTTTTTTTCGCGTGCACGTTCCGTGGGGTTATGACCTGCCCTCGCATCCTATCGCTCATAGGCAAGCCATCCGCACGTCACCTCATACCCTGACATGTGCCGCACAATATGCGTGTGCCATTCGTGCAACAACCTTGTGCGAATAGGCCCTGTGCACCAAGGACCTACGTAAATGGCACCCAGCACGTCTAGGCCCTACATGCGTGGCAGTAGGTGTGTGCGCCTGCAGGCTAGCCTGTAGTGCACTAGCCAAAGCACTACTTCATTGGGCAGTGCGCCATCGCTACCTTGGGCATTGCGTCACGGCCGGCGGCGGAGGAGTCTGTGTTCCCTCATTTTTTGTGCTGAACATCTTATTCTCCTCTCTTTTTACCAGATTTTGCCACTTGGCGTGAATCCAACAATTCTAAAATTCTATAAATTACCCACCCCTTACCTTCCTCTCAACACTTCTATTTCTTCTATTTTTCAAAAGTTTAGAGATAGAGTAATTTAGTGAGAGAAGAAGTGAAAGAAAGGGGAACGATAAAGAAGAAATTATAGAGATTTTTGTAAGGAATCTAGTATTACTTTCGATGTCTTAAGGAGTATTTCTAGGTAAGAAAATCTAATATGATTGTTAATTTGCTTATTTTGTATGCCTCTGTGTTCATATGAGTCGAATTGTTCTTGTTTTCAAGCATGCTATGTGAATTGCAGACACTTGATGAATTTGCATATAATAAATATAATATGTAATCGGTAACAATAAAAGTAAAAAGAAAAGAAAAAGAGAAAAGTGGAATGAAGCTTATATGCTCCGAACTGTATCTGTATTGACATGCATATTGTATCAAGTGTCTTGTTAGGCTTTTTATCTCTAAGGGGTATCTATTCCCCTTGCCCTTCGGAGTATCTATTTTTCCCTCACATATCTGGTTTGGAAAGACTTATGAAGACCACTCATAGTGGATGATGACATGCCCTCTGACGAGAGTGGTGTCACGCTATCTATAGGGGTCACCCGTGGCTAAGTAATATAATAACTATATATATCTATTGGTACGGCCATTGTCATAGATCGTACCATTGTTTGGCCAGCCGAAAATAGGCCTGAGAAAATTGTTGTATTTGTATATGATCTTATCATTCCATTTAGGTAGTTGAAAATCTGTATTTGCCCTCAAAGATGGAAGTTGTAATGACTTCAAAAAGCATGACACGAAAATCTGGCATGATGTATGTTTGATTTTCTATGCTAACGTATCATTTTCTTAATAAATAAATGTGCTTTTTATAATGTGAGATTTGTAAACAAAGAAGTTAAATAGTAAGATAAAATAATTAACTTTTAAAATCTTACGATGTTAATTTAATATTGTTTTCCTTATTGAGCATATGAAACTCACTCTTTCTATACCCCCCTCCCAGATGAAGAAGAAAGTGAGGAACCGCTAACAAACTTACCCTTGGAAGTTTATGAGGATCCCATAGATCCACAAGTCTGAGTGCATGACTGTTTTCACACCTGATGAATCTAATAGCATAGTGAAAGAAGTGACCCTTATATTTTATATTTTGTAGCCACTTTTGTTCTCAATTTATGTATGAATTTAAAACTCATATATATTTGTAAGGGATTTATTATGATTTGGTTTTGCTACATAAATTTTATCATGTACTCGTTATTCTGAATCTGTATCTAACACCCATTTGCCTTAACTAGCATTTGGGATGTCACATATGAAAGTGAAAACGTGTGACTAGTAAGATCGATATAGTTGTAGTAGGGAGACGAAATTAAATCGTGATGAAGGGCCTGATAAGCTTGAGGTAAAGGTAATGGTTTGAATCAGTATATTATCTATGATCTTCGAATTGGAGTTTTAAATTATTCTTACTGAGCAAGTGGTGGCTCACTCATTTTTATTAATTCCAGAGTAGGAAGGCTAAGAGCAAGTTCATGGTCAAAGGAGATTCAGAAGAATCCTTTTATGAAATTGGGAAATTTTTTTGTAAAATAGATCTGAAAATTTACTATAGAAACGTTATTAAAGACTTTATGAGCCTCCTTAACTGTAACTTTGCACAAGGGATGTATGGTTGAGTTTTAGATTTTAGTATATTGATGCACTATTTATTAAGTTTTATACGTGTGGTAACACTCATTTCTTATATGAGAAATGGGGTTGTTACAGTAAATCTATTGATTAAGTTATATACATCAATCATAACGCAATACAAATAATCTTTAAGTAAGAATACACACAAAGGTATAGTTTCACTCGAGATTAATTAGGCAATATGTACTAATTGCAATTCAAAACAAGTAACTTTCAAGTGTTAATGCACACGAAAGTATAATCTGACTCGAACTTATGATCTCTTGTAAAAGAAAAAGTGCATCAACTATTAAACTAATTAATTAATTAATTAAGTATACACATATATCAATCAAATATATATATATATATATTCGGCTAATAAATATTTGATTAATTAAATTATTAATTATTTATCTATTAGTTGGATGTCTATGTACTTTTATCCTTATCTATAAGATTATGAGTTCAAATCAGACATACATCTCATGATATATTATTTAACTATTAAAATATATGAATTTTTACAAAAAAAAAATTGTACTTGAGAATTTGTATTATTAAATAAATATTATAAGATCAATAATAACACACATAAATACTCCAAATTAAAGAGTTTTGAGTAGTGATGATTAGTTTTAATTATATACCTTGAGGAGGCTCCTTTGATCTTGAAGCAAAGTTCACAAAGCTTAGGAAAATCTGCATCAGATACTTTGTCCCTACAAATTAAGAGAAGAAGACTAAATAATTAAAACCCATTAACTAATCAGACGTGGTTAATAACTACTCAAATCTATATCGAAATATATATTATGTATAAATATAAAGTTTTAGCCATGTCTAAAATGGTGATTTCAGATTCAGCTACAAAGGTGGAGAGTAGATAAAAGAAATAATTAGGACCACAACTAGGTACTCCTTTCATTTCATATGTTATACAATAAAAGTGATATACCATACCCTTTAACAAAAATCGAATGCAAACCAATCAACAATATCGATATATATACATGATTAGTAAACATATAAGAGAAAAATAGATGAGATGTTAAGCATTAAACCTCTTGTTCTATCGAGTGGATCATGTCGAGGAGCTATGTGCTTCGATCTATTCTATTCGAAACAATTGGAAAATAGAAAAATGGTTTTGCTGAGAGGAGAGTGATTGTTTTTTTTTTCAAATCTACAGTACTCACCGAAGCGGCGGAGAGTTATAATGAGTTTAGTATTTATAACAGATTGCTAATAATCTAGGTCATTTATAGTGATTAATATTTAGGTTATCAATATTGTATGCATTAATGAACTTGCATATTTTTGAATTTTGTATTCTGAGTTTCGATTAATCTTGCTAACAGTTTTATGATAAAAATTATTTTTTAAACAGTAAATTTACGTTATTTGATTCATTGATTTATATGAGATTAAATTATTTATTGAAGTTCAATCATACTTTATTAGTTTACTGAACTATAAATTTAGTCGTATTTCTTTCTAGTATTACATAAGTCAGTAAATAATGTAAGTTAGTACAGTAATATTTAATACAACATTTACTTTTTCCATTTAAAAAAAAACATGGATAAAAACCATTCTGATTAAGCAAGTGAACAAAAAACTAAGACTCATGAACAACTATATATCTTTCGGAAGTCCTTACTACATCTCTAGCAATGTTATATACTATCTGATTACACGTTTACATCCAATTAAGAAGAAGAAAAGTAAAATGTGGAATGAAAGTTACTTTTAAATCCAACTAATAATTAGACAATAAACGACACAATTTTAGCAACTAATAGACATTGTCACTAAAAGTCAGAATGTCACTAACTAAATATACAGCAAATAAAGGAAGCAACTTGTCCATTTTTTTACTTGGAAAAAAAAAATTATTTAACTTTTATATCAGCAAAAAGAAATATATAAGAAGCTGGAAATAAAATGTTCATCTTTATGTACTCAAACCTAAAGAAAATTTGATCTCCTTTACTATAAGACATCAAAGCTTCTATCTTTGTATTTGTTGCATCTCATTGCAGTTGCCATCAATCACCTCTCATTATTTACTAAAGCATCAGTTCTCCTAATCAATCATCAATATTGCATTCTAAACAGTAAATGTACTTCATTTTATTTATTCATTTGTATGAGATTAAGTAATTCATTCAAGTTAAGTTCTACTTTGTTATTTGATTAACCTACAATATTAGTCATATTTTTTTCTAGTACGATATTAGTTTATATAATGTAAGTCAATACACTAACATCCATTAGAATATTTACTTTTTTTAAAGAAAAAACCATCATCCATTAACTGTAAAAACCATTTTGCTCAAGCAAGTCAACTAAAAACTTAGGCCCATGAATAAATATATATATATATCTTTCAATAGTCCTTAGTACATTTCTAGCTAAGTTATGTACTATTCGATCAAACTTTTAAATCTAAACAAGAAGAAAAGAAACAAAATACAAAATAAAAGCTTAAACATCATCAAGTAACAACCCAAACTTTAGAAAATATTCATCAAGTATAAAATTTGTACTTGGTTCCTTTAAAAATGGTCCTATTACAGCTAAAAATTAGACAATAGACGATATAATTTTAGCAGTTCATTCAGACTATCACAAAAGTTAAAACGTTGCTAGGTAATATGCAATAAATGGAGGAACTCATGTGTCCATTTTGTGCCCACCCTATCTATTTCTTTACTTGAAAAAAGAAGTTGTTAACTTTTGTATCAACAAAAAAGAGTATAAAAAAAATAAATAAATAAAATAGTTCATCTTTCTCTTAAAACCTAAAGAAAATGTGATCTACTTTTTGCAAGATACTAAAGCTTTTATTTTTGTGTTGGTTGCATTTCATTGTAGTCACCATCAATTGCCTCTCATTATTCACTAAAGTGTCAGTTCTCATAATTTGTCATCAAATACTACATTTTAAACAATAAATATACATCATTCGATTCACTTATTTATTATAATATTTAATAATTAATTCAAATTAGGTTATATTTTATTATTTGATTGAACTATAAATTTAGTAGTATCTGTTTTTAATACTGAATCAACTTATACAATGGAAGTCAATACAATAGCATTCAATATAACATTATTTCTTTTAGGATAAAATCATTATTCATTAACAATAAAAGCCATCATGCTCAAGTAAATGAGCAAGACCATCATGCTCAAGTAAGTTAAGCAAAAACTAAGGAGGTTTATGAACAATGATCTATCTTTTAAAAGTTTTTACTCATCTCTAGCTAAGCTATGTTGTAATAATCCGCTTTCTCTGTTGAGAAAGGAACACTATTCCACACACATAACCTGATAAATTTACACAGCAATAAGTAAAAAATTAAGATTTAATCATCCTTATACGGAATTACAAATTATGAGGCTTATAAAATTCTTTCCACTACATGACTATAATATAATTAAACTAACTTTACAAGACGAACTTTCACTGTCACTAAAGGTTCTATAAAGTCTTCCTTCGAGTTTCCAATTGCGCAGATTGTCAGCCGCCTAGACTCCTCAGCTTGTCGCAAGGATAGTCGCGCACCATCACAGACCACCTTGAGTAGGTCAATGGCACCGCGACCCTCTTAAGGTCTCATTTTCTCTTCTCACATAACTCTCTTTCTCTCTCTATACACAGATCTCTCTCTCCTCAAGCACAGGATCTCCATCCCACAGAACGAACGTAACACCTGCCTATCACTATGCTAAAATGATCTGAAAACTCTATTTATTTGGGTTGTTCGTCACTTTAAACTTAAATTAATTTACGTTATTTAACATTTCTCAAGATTCATGATTGATCTATTTTTATTTTATTTTATTATTTTTATTTTATCTTAAAATATTTTAAATTATTTTATTTTATTTCAAAGATAAAATTTAGAAAAAAATCAGGAAACAGAAAAAAATATGCTTGCAGTATAAATCCCGCGAGAAAGTAGTTTGTCAGTGTGGGTGCTGGGCACTGTGCTCACAAACATGCTTGCACAGAGGCCACAGAGCATGTGTAAAACACACACGACCCATCCGCATGCCAGCACGCACAGGACGTGCGCACAGCGCACACGTCCCCTCCGCCCGCACGCATGCACAGGACGTGCGCACAATGCACAATTCCCATCCTCGCACATAGCATGGAGTCAGGACCTACGTGCGTGTCCTGTCGCGCACAAGCAGGTCATATGGGTATCACTTTGTGCACAGACTAGAGCCACACACTGTGCACTAGCGTTCTACGCAGCAGTCCTGCGCGAACAGGCCCTATGCGCCTGGGGCCTATGCATAGTTGGCCTGCGCACACAACAGCGGGCCTGTGCACCTACAAGCTAGCCTGCAGTGTTGTTACCTTGGGCGACGTGCCACCGCGATCGATGGAGGAAATTTTCCTCCCTCACTTTTCATGCCAATAATCTTTTTCTCCTCTCTCTTTACCAGATTTTGCCACTTGGCACGAATCAAGATGTTCTAAAATTTTATAAATTGCCCTTCCCCTTCCCTTCCTCTCCACACTTCCATTTGTTCCATTTTTTAAAGGTTTAGAGAGAGAAAGAGAGATAGTAAAATAGTGAGAGAAGAAGAGAAAGGAAGGAAAATGGTGAGGAAAAAAATATTAAAGTTTTGATAAGGAACCTAGTAGTACTTTCTACATCTTAAGGAGTCTTTTTAAATAAGAAAATTTAATCTGATTAATATTTTGCCTGTTTTGTATGCCTTTGTGTTCAAATGAGTCAAATTATTTTTGTTTTCAAGCATGCTTTGTGAATTACAGAGACTTGATGAATTTGCTTGTAATATATGTAATATGTAGTCTGTAATAGCAAAAGTAAAATGAAAAGAAAAAGAGAAAAGTGGAATGAAACCTATATTTTCTGAAGTATATCTGTATTGACATGTATATTATATCAAGTGTCTCGTTAGGATTTTTATCTCTGAGGGGTATTTTTTTCCCTTGCCCTTCGGGGTATCTGTTTCCCCTTATCCTATCTAGTCTTGAAAGACATATTAGAGTAGGTGGTATAGGCTGACCAAGACTTC
This sequence comes from Carica papaya, assembly GCF_054855325.1. Classification (NCBI taxonomy): domain Eukaryota; kingdom Viridiplantae; phylum Streptophyta; class Magnoliopsida; order Brassicales; family Caricaceae; genus Carica; species Carica papaya. Next base: position 21,573,439 of record NC_142317.1, read on the forward strand.
TAATTTCTTGCTAATTCGAACCACAGGCTCCACCAGTAAGTTAACCTGCCTATATGTAGATGAGATTGTTCGACTTCATGGAGTTCCCTTATTTATTGTATCCAACCGTAATCCTCGGTTCACCGCTCACTTTTGGGATAGCTTCCAAAAACCTTTGAGTTTGGGTTATACTTCAGCATCGCTTATCATGCCCAGACGGATGGTCAGTCTAAGCGTACAATCTAGACATTGGAAGACATGTTACGTGCTTGCGTTCTCAACTTTTGTGATCACTGGTATAAGTATCTTCCTTTTTGTGATTTCACTTATAATAACAGTTATCATTACAGCATCGGTATGGCCCCATATGAAGCTTCGTATGGAAGGCCTTGTCGTTCCCCTACTTGCTGGAGTGAAATCAGGAACCAGTGCCACTTAGGACCAAATTTCTTTCAGGAGACCATAGAGAAGATTGCAATCATCTGCAAGAATTTGGCAACTGCCCAAAGAAGGCAAAAAAGCTATTCATATAATCATAGGTAACCCTTAGAGTTTACCATAGGAGATCAAGTTTTCCTAAAAGTCTACCCCTACAAAGACAATATGCGGTTAGGAAAGAGAGAGAAATTAAGCCCTCGTTATGTGGGACCTTTTTTGATTTTCGAGTGTATTGAACCCGTGGCTTATCGCTCACCTTATCCAGGGAGTTTGAGGGTTTACATGATGTCTTTTATGTCTCGATGCTCAAGAAGTACCACCCTGATCTTTCTCATGTTATTCCTCGCGATGAGGTATAGTTACAGGCCAATATGACCTATTAGGAGGTTCATGTGAAAATTCTTCGGTGCACTAATAAGGTCTTACGTAACAAGATGATTCTCATGCTAAAGGTACATTGATAGCATCACACCTCAGAAGAAGGGACATGAGAGGTTGAGGACAAAATGAGGAAAAAGTATCAAGATTTATGCGAGAAAAATTTAGGAACCAAATTTTTTTAGGTGGGAGGGATGTAACACTCCGCCTATCACTGTACCAAAATGATTTGAAAACTCTATTTATTTGGGCTGTTGGCTGCTGTAAACTTAAATTAATTTACACTGTTTAACATTTTTCGAGATTCGTGATCTTAATTTATTTTTATTTTATTTATTTTATTATTTTCATTTTTATTTTATCTTAAAATATTTTAAATTATTTTATTTTATTTCAAAGAAAAAATTTAGAAAAAAATCAAAAAATAGCAAAACGGGAGAAAACCTACTTGCGGGAAAAATCACCCAAGAAAGCAGTTTGTTCGCGTGGGTGCTGAGCACTGTGCGCGCATACATGCTGCACAGTGGTTACAGGGCATGCACACAGCACGCACATCTAATCTGCACGCCAGCATATACGAGGCGCGCATGCAGCACGCACGTCCCCTCCGTACGCACGCACGCACGCACAGGACGTGCGCATAGTGAGCACTTGATGAATTTGCATGTAATATATGTAATATGTTGTCCGTAACAGCAAAAGTAAAAAGAAAAGAAATAGAGAAAAGCGGAATGAAGCCTGTATGGTCCAAAGTATATATGTATTGACATACATATTGCATCAAGTGTCTCGTTAGGCTTTTTATCTCTAAGAGGTATCTGTTTCCCTTACCCTTCGGGGTATCTGTTTCCCCCTCCCCTATCTAGTCTGGAAAGATATAAGAGAACTGCTCCTAGTGGATGATGATATGCCCTCTGACAAGAATGGTACACACTATCTGTAGGGGTAACCCATGCCTAAGTAATGTCGTGACATAGATATCTATTAGGACTACTATAGTTGGTATGACTGTGGTCATACATCGTACCATGGTTTGGCCAGCCGGAAGTGGGTCTTAGCAAATTACTGTATCTGTATCTGATCTGGTCATTCGACTTGGGCAGTTGAAAATCTGTATCTACCCTCAGAAATGGAAGTTTGTAACGATTTCACGAAGCATGACATGAAATATCTGTGCATTTCATGATTTATTATTTTCTCTATTATTTGGCATGATATATGTATATTTGATTTTATGTGCTAACGTGCTATTTTGATATTCAAATAAATTGTTTTTCCTAATGATTAGCTAGGTAAACGAGGAAGCTAAATGGTAAGATGAAATAATAAACTTTTGTAATCTTACGATATTAATTTAATACTATTTTCCTTACTGAGCATTTGTTACTCACTCTTTTCATCCTCCCCCCCCTGCCGAGATGAGGAAGAAAATGGGAAATCGCAGTTAGACCTACCCCTGGAAGTCTATGAGGATCCGGTGAATCCACAAGTCTAAGTGCATAACTGTACCCACACTCTGATAAATTTTAGTAGCATAGTGAAAGAAGTAGCCCTTATGTTTTGTAGTTTATTGCCACTTCTGGCCTCACTGATGTATGTATTTTGAACATTATGTATATTTATAAGGGATTTGTTAAGGTTTGATTCTGCTGCATAAATATTATTGTGGACTTGTTATTTTAAATCTGTATCTGATACCCATTTGCCTTAATTGGCACATGGGATGTCACAACTCCGTTTTTGTGGCGAAGAAGGGGAGCCCTACACGCCTATTTTTCCTTCTTTTACAGCATGCAGGTGTGATCTTCTTCTCATCCTTCTTTGGCTTCCAGAGGCATGCACACCTTTAGTTGCCATCTCTTTTTTTTTCCTTTTTAATTAAAACGGTGTCATTTTGTCCCTTGCTTTTCTTAATGCCCAAGTTTGGGCTGGGTTCCGTTTCCTGAGTCGGGGTGTTACATATGTATTATTCTTATTATACTTTTGAATCCAACTAAGAAAGGAAACAAAAAGCAAAATGAAAGCTTAAACATCCTCAAGTATAAACCTAAACTCAGATAAATATTCATGAAGTATAAAATCTATACCTGGTATAAAATTTACCGTATAACTAAGTAAAACAAAATCTATACTAAATTATATTTTAGGACAAAAAATTTGTATGTTAGTGCAACATAACATTAAGAAAAAAAAAAGACTAAAACCTTAAGATTTAGTTGTAACACCATAGGTTTAGAGCTTTATTAAGACCTAATACATACTCAAAACCTCATAGTTGTCTTAAGATAGGCCTAGAACACGAGAAAAATTTTAAAACCCTACACAAGCTTTTGGCAAAGCTATCTTGTAAGCTCATAGGTATCACAAAATAGCTCTAGAAGCCAAAAATTTCCTTATCCTCTATTAACCATGAACCTTAGCATTGTTTATCCCAAATTAGGTAAGTAGTAATGAAGCACTACATAAGGACCCCTGAGTTTCCCTGCTTGATATTTTTAGTACTATCAATTTTATCCAAGTAACACCTTAAAAAGAGTATTACTGCCTCTTATACCACATATTCGAGAAATTAATATTACTTTTAGATGGTTAAGTAAAGTCATTAATTGAGAACAATTGAAAATGCTTTATCATTTGTTAGACAAAAAGATCTAGTAAATCCTTAATTATATATTTTTATACATATTGAACCTTTCAACATGAATTTCATTAAAATTTCTTGCCCCAATGTATAAATTACTTAAATCTCACTTCTGTTTAGTTATTAAAATTCAGTATACATAAAAAAATATATATCATGTAAATTAAAGGATAAATGTCTTGCTTCCTAGTAATACTCTATTGAACTCTCTATAGTACTATCAAATGTAGCAAACTCCTTACAAGATATAGGAAAAGGAACAAATGGTGATTTTATACATCTCAAAAGTGCCAAGTAAGCCCATCAAAAAGTTGGTGTCGTTTGATTGTTGTTGCACCCATTGTTGACCCATTTTCTTGGTGGGTCCTTGATTAATAGTTGTGTGATCAAATCCTTTACTAGCTCTGAAACCATGGTTTATTTGGGAAACTCAACTGCTCGAGCCACAATATTCACGAGGGGCAACAACTAGTCAACTCCCTTATAAGTTCCATTTAAACACCAACAATAATTCGATCAAATGTTTTATCTCTAATCACACAAGACACATCATCAAACATTATAGAATACCCACTAGCCATAAGCTGCCCAATGCTCAATAGATTTTGTGATAAAGTAGGAATAAAATAGGCATTGTGATGGAGTTTTGTGTTACCATGACCATTGCTTAATGCCACCGTGCCTTTGCCATCATCACCAAGTCTTACTTTCACCTTACATGACTCATCCAGCTCCTTGAATAGAGATTTGATCCCGGTCATATGGTTGAAACAACCACTATCCAAAAATCATATGCCACTTGATGCTTTGGTGCCATCTTGATAGGCCATAAATAGCTCAATCTCCTCCTCATCTTCAACATAATTTGTTTGTTTTTCTCTTTCTAGCAGTCTACCTTTACATCCCCGTATCGCTTGCAATAATAACACTAAATATTACTTTTGCAATTTATTTGTTTTCCAATCATCTCCCTTTATTCATCTTGTCCAGCAATTCTGCCTTTACCTCGGTTACCGCTGCCTCGATAACCTCCTCTACCACATCCTCTACTTGTGCCTTCTTTGAATCATCTTGTTATTTGGGAGACTCCCCCATCACTTGAAAAGCCTTCTCTTCAGTCTTTTCATTCACCTGATTCAATCTTGGCCCATGGGATTACAGCTCGTCAAATGAGTAAGTAGCTAAGTCCTTAGACTTCCCAATGGCTGCAACAATGTGATCAAAACTTAGAGTTAAACACCTTAACACTTTTGCAATAGTGGTTTGATCAGAAATCTCTTCCCTGTAAGATCTCATTTAATTAACAACCATTGCAACTCATAAAAGAAATTCTTGTACCGATTCTCTAATTTTCATTTACAACATCTCAAAGTCACAATGGAGAAATTGAAGTTTTACCATAATTATCTTCGATGAGCCTTTGTATGTTGTTTGCAAAGTCGTCCATGCTTCTTTGGTTGTATTTACAGTTGAAATTTTAGAAAAAATATATTCATGCACTGCTTGCTGGATGAAAAATAGTGCTTTAGAATCCCTTTTTTTATTTTCTCTTAACCTGCCTTCTTCATCCAGATTAGGATACCCATTCCCAACCAAGTCCCATAAATCTTGAGACTTGAATAATGTCTTCATTTTAATGCTCCAAAATTCGCAGCTTCCACCATGAAAAGATAAGAATTGATGGTTGAGAAATACTCACGACATTGCCATTTGTCGCCATGAGATGCACGCCCAATTACAACCAAACTTTTGCTCTGATACCACTATTGTTGGAGAAGAGAGCTTTGTTAAACTCAAACTTACGGCAGCAAGGAAAAATATAGTAGACAAGAAATGAATGCAGTAGAAAAATAAAAATATTAATCAAAACATTTTATGGGTATGAATTGCTACTGGAATTTTAAATGCAGTGGGATGATATATTCAGCAACCAGAAATGCCTTTTAAATAGGCTTTACAACTGAACAAAAAATAAAAAGAAATGGTAGAGCAATCTGCCACTAACTCAAATTCTATCATTACTAACAAACATAAAAAATTTTAGGAGATAAATCCAAAACTAAGTCAAATATCCAACTGTCAATGTTGAATCAGTCTACAATAGGCAGTGCGACTTGAGATTTTAAAAATGGACTTTCTATAGCTTACTGTTGCAGCCATAAAGATGAAAAGACCAAAAATCACTGCAAGAGCTGTTGAAGTTACGGAAAGACACATCAAGAGACAAGTGGCCTGAATACTATGACATGAAAATAGAAAGGTTCATTGGGAAACAAGTACAGTTATTCCAAACATGATCAATTCTTGGATACATTGTGGCTAAGCTTCTACTTACAGACCCAAGTGCAGAAAGAATTCTAATAACTAAAGAGGATTCTTAACTTGTCAATGCCTTCTCTTGCATGATGAGTGCTAACCCCAAGAGAAAACATGGTCAAAAGAACTCCCAACAGACGTATATAATATAAGATTCTGAAGCTGCTTTCAGATAAGGATAGGTAACTTCAATTTATGGCTCAACTTACCTATCAAAAAAACTTAAATGTATAATGGTGATGATAACAATGGTTTATTTTTCATTTTATATGGAGGTTAAAGCTTTTGAGCAGTGATTCGGGTATCATAGGATTTTAATGTAAAAATGATATGTTGATTTAGGATTAGCATTAGCTCGAAACATCTTCTTGGATTGGAGATTAAATAAGTTGTTCCTATTTACAGACTTTATATCATATACATAGTATTATAGGAGTGAAAGACATTCTTTTAAAGAATTCACTATAAATCAAAAATACCTTACATTATTTTAATTTTATTGTTTGATTATGATATTTTCTGCATCTTGTAATCATTTTGTATTTGTTATGGTATTTTTCTATCTTGTAAATCATCACCTTGCCATCTAAATTAATGCTTGATAAAAAAAATTTTCAATACATTTCCTCGGTTGATTCCAGATTAGTTGAAAAAATTCAACTGGTATGTAAAGCATTGTCTAAGAGAGTGATTAGAAAGTGATGATAAGATATTTCTTGCAAACTCATATTTTATTCATTACATATTTTTGCATTACTATACACTTGTAAGTTTTTAGTTCTTAGCATCAACTCATGAAGGAAACTAAATCTCTGTTACAAACTTCCAAGTTTATGGGATCAATTCATAGAAGAAACTAAAGCTCAGCTCATAAAGGAAACTAAACATATAGCATTTAACAACTTTTGCTTCATCTAGGTCTAGCATTAGTCGCAATCCTTCTCTCAAATTGTACCACAAAAAATATCAAAAATAAAAAAATAAATATATTTCCAACAACAATAGAAATTAATCTCATATATATGTATATATTTTCAATTTGTAAATGAAAAAATTACATAGAAATATTTAGGTTGTGGGTCAAATCACACTAGTAATTGAGAAATTGTGTTGTAAAAATAAATATACAATATAATAGCTTAAAAAGATTATTAATGAAAATGTGAAATGATTACCCATTATAAAAAATACCAACAATATTTATTAATTACCTCATGAAGAATGCTTAATTTTTCTTGCAAGATTGAGAATTCATGTTTGAGTGCTTCCAATTGAAAGATACACCTATAGAAAAGACACAAGCGTCTCAAGATGAATTTTTGAACCAAAGTTAATTTGATCATCAATATTTGAGTAAATGAAATTTCAATATATATATATATTTATTGGTGCATATATTTGTATAAGAATATTATAGAGATGAAAAAAAAACACATAAAAATAAATGTTTGCTCACTGTTGCTTAGATTGTTCCTCAATAGGCTTAAGGAATTCATGACAGATCTGTGCCACGCGACAAGCACCAATGCTGGAGTACCATAGTAACCATGATTATATATATACACACACACACAATAATATTTATTATGATCTATGCATTAATATCATTTATATAGTTTATCCGGGGTTGTATAATTAATTATCATGAAGAAACCCTTTTGATTTTGAAAATAAGTTCTCCAATCTCGTGAAAGTCCACCTCCGATTTTTCACTGAAGTTAAATAAAGAGAAAAATTATCTATACTTATATATACACACCCAATTATATATATATATATACCCACATAATATATGAATGATTAAACAGATATAAATTAATCAAATGACGGAGCCACCATGCCGAATCTGATATATTTTCGGTCAGTTGCTGTTTTAGTTATTTTACAGTTTTAAATGCATTGTGGTATCTGATCTATTTATTTTATGGTTTTGAATGCATGAATCACTGTTTACTTCATTATGGCTTGATTTTGTGAATCTGATGATATGCCTGCCTTGTTGGATGCTCGTTACTGGTTTAAATATTTATGATTATGTGAGAAACAAAAAACTAAGGGAAAATAAAAAAGGTATGTGACCTGGGAGATGATGGATGGACCGGGTCCATAGGGAACCCTACCAGGAACATTATCTCTCATACCGAACGGGGTATGAAGACTTTAAATGTTTTGGTGCTCATACCGGACGGAGTATTGAGATTAATGGTTTTGGCACCCATACCGGACGGGGTATGGGGACGGCCCTGGAATTAAGTTATTAAGGTGAATGGTTCACGTGTAGCGGGGACCCCTATGGATCCCCATGGATACTGGTAGGCTGGTAAAAGAGAAAATTTGTTGCCTGATGATTTAAATATTAAAAGTATAACATGTGTTATGTTATAGAGTGTGTATGATTTCCTGATATTATAATGTTATTATTTTCATAACTTGTTTTCATAAATCTCACCGAGGTAAGTTGACAATAAAGGGTTTTATTATTAATAAATGAATTTGTTATAAATTATGCTCCATTGGTCGTTTTTGTTTTCTACCAACCTTTAATTCTGTAACAGTGAGATAGTGTGAAATCTTTACTGGGCTAGTGTAGCTCATTCCTTACTTAACCATTTCAGATCAGGAGGACTTGGTTCCCGAGCCCGTTTCGTAGGAAGACGGTGAGTAGACGCCTAAAGATTTTATAGCTTTCCTTATAGTCTTCATTTCTAGTATTCACTTTAGTTAGCTTATTTTTTCATACATTTAATACGTTTGGTTATTGTGTAAGGAATGTTAACCATAATCTATTTTATTTTGCTTCTGCATTTAGAGATTTTATATACATTTCCTTTAAATTTTTGGGGATGTTTACACAAATCTAGGTGAGCAGAGACAGTGTTCTCTATAAGGTTGAAAGTGGTGTTATTTAGAAGTCAGAATGGGATTGACAATGGAATAAACAAACTCTGGGAGCCGATCTAGGTGAGTAGAGACAGTGTTCTCTATGATGCACGTGTAGGAAAATATGAGTTACACAAACTTTAATTAGATGGTTTCTTGATTTTAGATAGATGTAATGGTTAACCCTCACTAGCGAAGGATGTGAACACTGCGCTTGGACGTACTTAATTTTATTTAGAAATAGAAGTTTATTGTATTTTTCGCTGGCAATATAAGTTCTTACGGTACCCTGACTCACTATGGAGGTATGGGTTGTTACAGCTCTTATCCAATCATTTCAAATAGGAGGATTGAAGCACATAGCTCCTCCACATGATCCACTCGATGGAATAAGAGGTTTAGTGCTTAACATCTGATCTATTTTTCTCTTATTTGCTTATCGATCATATATATATTGAAGTTTTTGATTGATTTGCATTCGATTTTTGTTTAAGGATGCAGTAGAGCACTCTCTTGTAGCAGCATACGAAATGAAAAGAGATACTGGTTGCAATCCTAATTATTTATATGATCTGCTTTCCACCTTCATGGATTAATTTGAAATCATCTTATCGGGCATGGCTAAAGCTTTGTATGTGTACGTAATATATATCTCGATGTAGGTTTAAGTAGTTATTAACCATATTTGATTAATTAATGGGTTTTAGTTATTTGATCTTCTTTTCCTAATTTACAGGGACAAAATATCTTATGCAGATTTTCATAAGATTTATGCATTTTGCATCAAGATTAAATGAGCATACTCAAGGTATATAATTAACACTAATCATCACAGCTCAAAACTCTTTAATTTGAAGAATTTATGTGTTATTATTGATCTTATAATATACATTTAACAATAAAAATTCTCAAGTACAATTTTTACTAGTAAAAATTCGTACATTTTAATAGTTAAATGATATGTCATGAGATGTATAGTCTTATTTGAACTCATACTCTTATAGATAAGGATAAAAGTACTTAGATACCCACTTAATGGATAAAGAATTATTAATTTAATTAACTATATATGTGTATATTTAATTAATTAAATAATTAGTTTAATAGTTAATGTGTTTCTTCTTTTATAAGAGATTATAAGTTTGAGTCAGATTGTATTTTTATGTGAGTCATCATTTGAAAGTTATTTGTATTGTATTGTATTGTAATTAGTGTATGTCACTTGACTAATCTCGGGTCAAATTGTATTTTTGTGTCTATTCTTACTTGGAGTCAGATTTGTAACCTTTTCATTTTTGCACTGGTTTTATGCATCTGAAGTCATAGTGGCCTTAGAATACCTACATGTGATGGGGATAGTTTACTATGATTTGAAACCCAAAAATGTGTTAGTAAGATTCGACGACTACATTTCGTTGACTGACTTCGATCGCTCACTAAAAGATGATAATCCCACATCAATAATCCACATAATTTCTGCTCAAAATGCATCATCAATCACAAAACAAGTTATTATCCTGATCATAAACCCAACTTTTCTAATTCATCATACATTCTAGCCAATTGTATCACACCTGATGTAGCCGCCTGCTTACGCCCTAGTCAACACAAATAGAAAAAAGTAAACACATCGCGCAGTTGTGGAAATCATCACAGAGCCAATCAATGTTTAATTAATGTATTATGTTGGTACCCACTAGTACTTAGCACCAGAAATTGGTTATGGTGAAGGGCATGGAAATGCAGTTGATTGGTGGGCACTAGGGATATTCATAATCAAAATGTTATATGGGATGACGCTATGTAAGGAAGTTGACCAAGAGTTGCCCCTAGCGAATATCGTGGCTCGAGCACCTAAATTCCCAAAGAAACCATGGTCTCGGAGCCAGCAAAGGATTTGATCACGTGATTATAATCAATGACCTCACCAGGCAAATGGGGACCATAATGGGTGCAATGGCAATCAAATGACACCAATTTTTTGATGGGCTTAATTGGGCATTTTTGAGATGTAATAAAATCACCATTTGTTCCTCCTCTTGTATCTTGTTAGGAGTTTGTTGCATTTGCTAGTACTATAGAGAGTTCAATAGAGTATTACTAGGAAGTAAGAAATTTATTCTTTAATTTACATGATATATGTTTTGTTATATATATCAAATTTTAATAACTAAATAGAAGTGAGATTTAAGTAATTTATATATTGGGGCAAGAAATTTTAATGAAATTCATGTTGAAAGGTTCAATATTTATAAAAATATATAATTAAGGATTTACTATATAATTTTTTCCAGCAAACGATATAACATTTTCAATTGTTCTCAATTAATGTCTTTACTTAACTGTCTAAAAGTAATATTAATTTCTCTAACATGTGGTATAAGAGGTAGTAACACTCTTTATAAGGTATTACTTGGATAAAATCGAAATGTATTGCATCAACATCCTAATAATACCAAGCTTGGAAACTCATGCGTCCTTGTGTAGTGCTTTAGGACTTCTTACCTAATTTGGGATAAACAATGCTAAGGTTCAATAACAGTTGAGGATAAGGAAGCTTTTGGCTTCTAGAGCTATTTTGAGATACCTGTGAGCTTACAAGATAGCTTTGCCAAAAGGTTGTGTAGAGTTTTAAAATTGCTCTCACATTCTAGACCTATCTTAAGACAACTGTGAGGTTTCAAGCATGTATTAGGTTTTAATAAAGCTCTAAAACTGCGGTATTAGTCTTTTCTTTTTTACTTAATGTTATGTTGCACTAAAATAAAAATTTGTTGTCCTAAAATTTAATTTGGTATCGATTTTATTTTATTTAATTATATGGTAAATTTTGTAACAAGTATAAATTTTTTACTTGATGAATATTTCTCTGAGTTTAGGTTGTTACTTGAGGATGTATAAGCTTTCATTTTGCATTTTGTTTCCTTTCTTAGTTGGATTCAAAAGTAGAATAAGAATAATACATAACTTAGCTAAAGATGAGTAAGGACTTCTGAAAGATAGATAATTGTTCATGAACCTACTCAGTTTTTGTTTCACTTACTCAGAGCATGATGGTTTTGGTCATTTACTTGAGCATGATGGTTTTTATTGCTAATGAATAATAATTTTATCTTAAGAAAATAATGTTATATTGGGTGCTATTGTATTGACTTCCATTGTATAAGTTTAATTAGTATTAAAAGTAACTACTACTAAATTTATAGTTCAATCAAATAATAAAATAGAAACTAATTTGAATGAGTTATTTAATATTATAATAAATAAGCAAATCAAAGGATGTAAATTTATTGTTTAAAATATAGTATTTGGCAATCAATTATGAGAATTGACACTTCAGTGAATAATGAGAGGAGATTGATGGTGACTACAACGAAATGCAACCAACACAGATAAAAGCTTTGGTATCTTGCAACAAAGTAGATCACATTTTCCTTTTGTTTTAAGACAAAGATGAACTATTTTATTTTTAATTTTTTTGTACTCCTTTTTGTTGATATAAAAATTAAACAACTCTTTTTTTCAAGTAAAGAAATAGATAGGGAGGGCACGAAATGGACACATGAGTTCCTCTATTTGTCGCATATTACCTAGCAACATTTTAACTTTTGTGATAGTCTAAATCAACTGTTAAAATTATATCGTCTATTGTATAATTTCTAATTGTAATAGGACCTTTTTTAAAGGTACGAGGTACAAATTTTACACTAGATGAATATTTTTCTAAAGTTTAGGTTTTTACTTAAGGATGTTTAAGCTTTCATTTCGTATTTTGTTTATTTTCTTCTTAGTTAGATTTAAAACTTTAATCGAATAGTACATAACTTAGCTAGAAATGTAGTAAGGACTATTGAAATATATATTTTTATTCATGAGCCTAAGTTTTTTGTTGACTTACTTGATAAAAATGGTCTTTATTATTCATTGATGATGAATTTTTCTTTAAAAAAAAGTAAATGTTGTAATGGATGTTATTATATTGACTTACATTGCATAAACTAATACCATACTAGAAAGAAATATGTCTAATATTGTAGGTTAATCAAATAACAAAGTAGAACTTAACTTCAATGAATTATTTAACTCATACAAATGAATAAATAAAATGACGTACATTTAGTATTTAAAATATAGTATTCGATGATTGATTAGGAGAACTGATGCTTTAATAAATAATGAGAGGTGATTGATGATGACTGCAATAAGATGCAACTAATACAAAGATAGAAGCTTTGATGTCTTACAGTAGAGGGGATCAAATTTTCTTTAGGTTTGAGTACATTAAGATGAACTATTTTATTTCCTAATTCTTATGTATTTTTTTGCTGATATAAAAGTTAAATCAATTTTTTTTCTAAGTAAAGAAATGGATAGGTTGTGCATGAAATGGACAAGTTGCTTCCTTTATTTGTCGTATATTTAGTTAGTGATATTTTGACTTTTAGTGACAATGTCTATCACCCACTAAAATTGTGTCGTTTATTTTCTAATTTTTAGTTGGATTTAAAAGTAACTTTCATTCCACATTTTGTTTTTCTTTTTTATAATTAGATGTAAAAGTGTAATTAGGTAGTATACAACATAGCTAGAGATGTAGTAAGGACTTCTAAAAGATATAGCTCATGAGTTTTAGTTTTTTGTTCACTTGCTTAAGCAAAATGGTTTTTATCCATGATTTTTTTAAAAATGAAAAAGTAAATGTTTAATTGGATGTCATTATACTGACTTACATTGTTTACAGACTTATATAGTTTTAGAAAGAAGTACGATCAAATTTGTAATCTGTCAAATAATAATGATGATTTAACTTAAATTAATAATTTAATCTCATACAAATGAGTGAGTTAAGTAACATAAATTTACTATTTAAAATACAAAATTTAATGACCGATAAGGAAAACTGATATTTCAATGAATAATGATGGGTGATGATTGTAATGAGATGCAGCTAACACAGAGAGAGAAGTTTTGGTGTCTTGCAACAAAGGAGATTGAATTTTTTTAAGATTTTAACATAAAGATAAACTATTTTATTTTCAGTTTCTTTTATATTTCTCTTTGTTAATATAAAAGCTAAATAATTTTTTTTTTCAAATGGATAAGTGGCTTCCTCTATTTGTCGCAGATTTACTTTGTTGCATTTTTATGTTTAATGACAATATAAATCTGCTGGTAAAATTTTATCATCTATTGTCTAATTTTTAGCAGTAATTAATTGTTCTCAAAGGTGCCAATATAATTCCTTTTATCAGTTGAAGTGATTTATTTAGGGAAAAACCATACTTGTTTTTTACACAATATTATAATGGATTAAACAAAACTCTTTTTTTTAAAAAAAAATTTCTCATAAAATGTTTAGCAAGATTAATCCAAACTTGGAACACAAAATTCACAAAAATGCAAATTCATTAATGCATACAATATTGATAACCTAAATATCAATCACTAGAAATGACCTAGACTATTAGCAATCTGTTATAAATACTAAACTCATTATAACTCTCTGCTGCTTTGGTGAGCACTGTAGATTTGAAGAAAAAAACAATCTCCCTTCTCTTGGCAAAACCATTTTTCTCTTCTCTAATCGTCTCGAAAAGGATGGATCAAAGCATACGACTCCTCAGCATGATCCACTCGATGGAACAAAAGGTTTAATGCTTAACATCTTATCAATTTTTCTTTTATCTATTTATTGATCATGTATATATATCGATATCATTGATTAATTTGGATTCAATATTTGTTAAAGGATATGGTAGACCACTTTTTTGAAATAGCATATGAAATTAGAGGTGTACCTGGTTGCAGTCCTAATTATTTCTCGGATATGCTCTCCATCTTCGTAGCTGAATCTAAAATGACCTTATCAGACATGGCTAAAGCTTTATATGTGTACATATTATATATCTTGATATAGATCTTAGTTGTTATTAACCACGTTGATTAGTTAATGAGTTTTAATTATTTGGTCTTCTTCTCTTAATTTGCAAGGACAAAGTATTTAGTGCATATTTTCCTAAGATTTGCGAACTTTACTTCAAGATAAAAGAAGCCTCCTCAAGGTATATAATTAATGCTAATCATCACAGCTCAAAACTCTTTAATTTAAAGTATTTATGTGTGTTATTATTGATCTAATAATATGCATTTAATACTAAAAATTCTCAAGTATAATTTTTGTTGGTAAAAATTCATATATTTTAATAACTAAATGATATGTCATGAGATGTATAGTGTGATTTGAACTCATACTCTTATAGATAAGGATAAAAGTACATAGATATCAACCCAATAGATAAATAATTAATAATTTAATTAACCAAATATCTATTAGTAGGATATATATTTGATTGGTGTATGTGTATACTTAATTAATTAATTAATTAGTTTAATAGTTGATGCATTTATCCTTTTACAAGAGATCATAAGTTCGAGTGAGATTATACTTTTATGTGTGTTATCATTTGAAAGTAGTGTTGAATTGTAATTATTTTAAAAAATAATTAGTTAATTTTAATTGTAGCATTGGTGCTTGTCGATTGGCACTGAAATATGAGGAATTCATCAAAGCATCTGATGAAAAGAGTAAGGAAGGGTAAGCTCTCATACATAATTGACGTCATAAATCGATTAACATATCTATTTATTGTGCTTTTTTAATTTTTTTAATTTCTTTTTTTTTAAAAGTATGTAGCGGCATTAGATGCAATAAAAAATGAATTCACATTGATGAAGGAAAAATAAAAATCCTTCTTGAGGTAATATTTTATTTTATATATTCTGCAGAATTTTATTTTCATATATATCTTTTTCTCTTATGGATTTTGTGAAAATTTTAACTGAATTTAAATTTGTAGAATTATACAGTATGAGTTTTACTTAATTAAAAATCTGTTTTGCTGGTTGCATAATTATAGCTATTAACAATTATAATAAATTATAACAACACAGTAGTAGTTTAAACTTGTGTTTTATTTAAGATTTACGAGTTTAAGTTTCACTGAAGATGTAAAGTTTATATTTTAATAAAAAGTAAAACTATTTTTTTAATATTAAACATTATAGATTTTGATTTTAAAATCTTTGTTATTATTATTATTAATTAATAAATGGGGTATGTATGCTGATATATTATGAAACAAGCACCACGCCTCGCAAGCACAAGGGCACTCCTTTAAATTAACAGAAAGTTAGGAAACTCATGGGTCCTTGCGTAGTGCTTCAGGACTGCTTACCTAATTTGGGATAAACAATGCTAAGGTTCAAGGGTAGTTGAAGATAATGAAACTTTTGGCTGCTAGAGTTATTTTGAGATACCTATGAGGTTAGAAGATAGTATTACGAAAACGTTGTGCAAGGTTTTAAAATTATTCTCGTGTTCTAGACCTATCTTAAGAAAACTATGAGGTTTCGATCATGTATTTGGTCTTAATAAAACTCTAAAACTGCGGTGTTACATTTAAATCTTAAGGTTTTAGTCTTTTCTTTTTTTAATGTTATGTCGCACTAAGATCCAAAGTTTTTGTCCTAAAATTTAATTTAGTATAGATTTTGTGTTACTTAGTTATCTGGCAAATTTTGTACCAAGTACAAATTTTATACTTGATCAATATTTCTCTGAGTTTAGGTTATTACTTGAGCATGTTTAGGCTTTCATTCTACATTTTGTTTCCTTTCTTCTCAGTTGGATTTAAAATTATTATAAGAATAATACATAACTTAGCTAGAAATGAGTATGAACTTCTGAAAGATAGATAATTGTCCATGAACCTCAATTTTTGCTTCACTTACTTGAGCATGATAAAGTATAACCTAATTTCTACGAATTATTTAATTTTATAGTAAATAAGTGAATTGAATGATGAATATTTATTGTTTAAAATATTGTATTTGACGACCAATTATGAGAACTGATGCTTCAGTGAATAATTAGAGGCGATTGATAGTTACTACAATGAAATGCAACCAACACAAAGATAAAAGCTTTGGTATTTTGTAATGAAGTAGATCACATTTTCTTTAGGTTTTAAGATAAAGATGAAATATTTTATTTTTAATTTTTTTTGGTACCCCTTTTTGTTGATACAAAAGTTAAGAAACTTTTTTTTTAAAGTAGAGGAATAAATAGGGTGGGCACAAAATGGACACATGAGCTCCTCTATTTGTTGCATATTACTTGGCAACATTTCAACTTTTGAAATAGTCTAAATCAACCACTAAAATTATGTTGTCTAAAATTATACTTGATGAATATTTTTCTAAAGTTTGGGTTGTTTACTGACTTATATAGTACTAGAAAGAAATACAACTAAATTTATAGGTCGGTCAAATAATAAGGTATGGATTAACTTGAATAAATAATTTAATCTCATACAAATGAGTAAACTGAGTAACGTAAATTTACTGTTTGAAATACGGTGTTTAATGACTGATAAGGAAAACTGATACTTCAATGAATAAAGAGAGGTGATGGGTGATGACTGCAATGAGATGCAACTAACATAGAGAGAGAAGTTTTAGTGTCTTGCAACAGAGGAGATTGAATTTTCTTTAGGTTTTAGAACATAAGGATAAATTATTTTATTTTTAATTTCTTTTGTACTTCTTTTTGTCATTATAAAAGTGAAATAATTTTTTAAAAAATAAAGAAATGGGCAGGTTGTGCATGAAATGGATATGTGGCTTCCTCTATTTGCTGTAAATTTACTTTATGGCATTTTGACTTTTAGTGACAATATAAATCTGCTGGTAAAATTTTATCATCTATTGTCTAATTTTTAGCAGCAATTAACCATTCTTAAAGGTGCCAATATAATGCCTTTTATCAGTTGAAGTAATTTATTTGGAGAACAACCATCTTTGTTGTTTATACAATATTATAAATGGATTAAATTAAACTCTTGTTTTTTTTTTTCAAAAGAAAATATTTTTTCTCATAAAATTGTTGGCTAGAATAATCCAAACTGGAAAACAAAATTAAAAAATATGCAAGTTCACTAATGCATAGAATATTGATAACCTAAATATCAAACCCTAGAAATGACCTAGATTATTAGCAATTTCTTATAAATTCTAAACTCATTATAACTCTCCGCTGCTTCGGTGAGCATTGCAAATTCGAAAAAAAAAAATCTCCCTTCTCTCGGTAAAACCATTTTTCTCTTCTCGAATTATTTCTAATATGATGGATTGAAGCATGTAGCTCCTTGACATGATCCACTCGATGGAACAAGAGGTATAGTGATCATGTATATAAATCGATATTGTTGATTGATTTGCATTCAATTTTTTTAAAAGGGTATGGTGGATCACTTTCTTGGAATAGCATATGAAATGAGAGGAGTGCCTGGTTGAGGTCCTAATTATTTCTCTAATATGCTCTCCATGTAACACCCAACCTCTCCTTTTTTTTTTCTTTTTATTAATTATAATTATATGAATATAATTATTATTTATATAATTTTAAATTAAATTTAATTTAAATTAATTTATTTTAATGGAAATAATAATAATAATAATAATAAAAAGGGGTAAAAATTATTTAGGGGTTTAATCGAAAATAATTTTGGGGAAAAGGGGTGAAAAATTGGGTTCTGGTGGTATTTTTAAAAGACAAATAAGAAACTGGGGGTCAAAATACAATTTAAAAAAGTTGTGCCACGTCAGCTGCCCCGTCTGTAGGCCCGACAAATTAGGACGCGTCAGGTGGCAGAGACGCTAACGTGGGAGGCCATGTGGGCGATCCACGTGCGCGCGATTGAATGGCTGAGATCCGTTGCCGCACGCACGGATGGCCCGGATCAAAAGCGCGCACAGACGGACCAGATTGTATCGCGCACGAATGGTCCATATTGAATCACGCATGGACGTCCAAGATTAAATCGCGATGAATGGCCCAGATTCACTTCCTATTTAATCGTGATCGGACAATCCAAATTAAAAGCGATGGACGGCTCAGATCAAAAGCAGATGGGTATAAATAACCCCATCCGCACCCAAACTCTAACCCTAACCGCCAGAGCCCCTCGCCGGAGAAGTCAGCCCAGCCACTGGGGAGTCGACCGTTGCCACCCGCTATCGTACCGAAGCAATTTCCAGCCGCCAAAGGAGGTAAAAATTCTACCATTTGCTCAGAATTTTATTTTAAACCCACCTATGGCCAAATAAAAGTAAAAGCACCAGCCAATTGGCAGGAAAACACTGCCAAAGCTCAGCTGCGCTACCGCGGGGTGTTTCAATTTTTGCCTCTGATGTGGCCCTTCCCGATTCCCGTTTGATGTGATTTTCTCACCGTTGTGATCACCGTTTCCTCCTCTACAAGTTGACTGGAGAAAAACACCCAACCGCAACGTGAGCTGGAGGAGCCACTGCACCGGAGAGCCCCACCGTAGGTGAGTTTCGGCTTTCTACATTTTTTTGGCCAACCGAGGGCCCTAAGTGTGTTTTCTCAGAGGAACTGATGCAAGTTTGGTTGAATTCGACCGAAAACAGCCAATCCGAGGTGGATCACCGCTGCAAGCGGCGGCGCCATCGCCGGAACACCGCGGAGCCGCCGTGCCAGATTTCTGAAATTGGCCGAGTAGGCCTTGGGTCTGATTTTTGGGTTATTTGGGACATGTGTAGATACTGTAAGCCCGTTTTAGTTCCCGAGAAAAAATTCATGGAACCTAGGGACTGCTCGTAGGCGTGTTGACAATCTAGTTTTCGGCATCGAATCAAGTAAGGACCCTTCACCCTATTTCCTATCATGGATTTGGAGTTTAAATAAATGATAATACTGTATTTTATATAAATTAAATAGATATGTATAATTAATTACGGTTGCTAATGGAGTCCGAACTGGACATTATTCTCTGTCAATTCCTGTTTGATTTATTTTACAGTTTAAATGCATTATGGTATCTAGTTTATCTATTCTATAGCTTTAAATGCATGTATCACTGCTTACTTCACTACTGTTTGCTTTGTTGGATGGACGTTTCTTGTTAATATATTTATGTTTGATTTGGTAACGGAGACTAAGGACAAATAGGAATGGGATGTGATTTGATAAATGGATAAGATAACAACCTCATTAGATATCCTGCGAGATGGTGGACGGACCAGGTTCATAAGAAATCCTACTGTGAACGTCGTCTCATACCGGACGGGGTATAGAGACTTGGTCATTTGGCACTCATACTAGACGGGATATGGGGACGGCCCGCTTCACCCTCATACCGGACGGGGTATTGAGATTTATTATTTTGGCGCTTATACCGGACGTGATATGGGGATGGCCTTGGAATTAAGATTGTTAAGGGGAATGGTTCACGTGTAGTGGGGATCCCTATGGATCCCCATGGATACTAGTATGCTGATGAAAACGAGAAACGGTGATAATCAGTTATTGTTAATGAATACAGATTTATGATGTATTTTATGTTACTGATTATGCATGAAATTATGATCTGTATGATATTATTGTCTTTATAGGTTGTTTTCACAAGTGCTCCAAGGGTAAAAAAAGGGTAAGTGGTTTTATTTTAAATAATTGAATTGGTTTAAAATTTGTTCTCCATTGGTTGTTTTCAGTTTTCTACCAATTTTTGCTTCTGTGACGATGATATAGTGTGATGTCCTTACTGGGCTAGTGTAGCTCATTCCTTATTTAACCATTTTAGATCAGGAGGACCGAGTTCCCGAGCCTAATCCACAAGAAGACGACGAGTAGATGCTAGATGCTTTATAGTTTCCTTTATTTTTCTCATTTCTCGTATTTCTTTTAGAGAACTTATTCTGTGGTATTGTTTAGTACTTTTAAGTTGTTGTGTAAGGGATGTTAACCTTAATCTTTGATTTTGCTTCCGCACTCAGATTATTATATGTATTTTCTTTTGAATTTTCGGGGGCCGTTACACTCCACCTTCGTAGTTGAATCTGAAATCATCTTATCAGACATGACTAAATCTTTGTATGTGGACATAATATATATCTCGATATAGATCTAAGTAGTTATTAACCAATTTTGACTAGTTAATGGGTTTTAATTATTTGGTTCTCTTCTCTTAATTTGCAATGACAAAGTATCTGATGCTGATTTTCCTAAAATTTGTGAACTTTGCTTCAAGATTAAAGGAGCCTCCTTAAGGTTTATAATTAATACTAATAATCATAGCTCAAAACTCTTTAATTTGGAGTATCTATGCGTGTTGTTATTGATCTTATAATATGTATTTAATAATAAAAATTCTCAAGTGCAAGTTTTGTTAGTAAAAATTCATGCAGTTTAGTCGTTAAATGATATGTCATGAGACATATAATCTGATATGAATTCATACTCTTATAGATAAGGATAAAAGCATATAGATATCCACCCAATAGATAAATAATTAATAATTTAATTAACAAAATATATATTAGTATGATATATATATCTATTTGGTATATGTGTATACTTAGTTAATTATTTAATTAGTTTAATAGTTGATGCATTTCCTCTTTTACAAGAGATCACAAGTTTGAGTCAGATTGTACTTTCGTGTGTGTCATCATTTAAAAGTCACTTGTATTGTATTGCATTTAGTGTATATTGCCTACTTAATCTCGAGTCAAACTATTGTTTTGTGTGTATTCTTACTCGGAGATTATTTATATTGCGTTATGATTGATGTATATCACTTAATCAATAGATTTACACAATTTTTATTTAAAAAAATAATTAGCTGATATTAATTGCAGCCTTGACACTTGTCAAATGGCACTAAAATATGAGGAATTCATTAAGGCATCTGATGAAAAGAGTAAGGAAGGGTAAGCTTTCATACATAATTGACATCATAAATTGATTAACAGTCTTTATATATGCATTTAGTAAATGAATTTCGTACTTATTTTTTTATTTTAGATAATACTAATATATCTCTTTATTGAGTTTTTTTATAATTTTTTAAAATTATTTTCTTAAAAAAACAAAGGTGCATAGCAGCATTGGATGCAATCGAAAATGGCTTCTTACTTACGAAGGAAAAAATAAACATCCTTCTTGAGGTAATATTTTATTTTACATATTTTGCAAAATTTTATTTTCATATATATCTTTTTCTTTTATGGATTTCATAAAAATTTTAACTGAATTTAAATTTGCTAACTTATAAAGTATGAGTTTTACTTAATTGAAAATTTGTTTTGCCAGGTCATAATTATAGCAATTAAAAATTGTAATGAATTATAATAATATGGTAGTAGTTTAATTTTTTTATGTTTTATTTAAGATTTACAAGTTTAGGTTTTGCTGAAAATATAAAGTTTATATTTTAATAAAAAGTAAAACTGTTTTTTTAAAACATTAAACATTGTAGTGTTTGATTTTAAAATATTTATTATTATTATTATTATTATTATTCACTGAATGGGGTATGTATGGTGGTGCAGTTGGAAGCTAGAACCACCCCTCGCAAGCGCAATCGTACTCTTTGAAATAAAGGTACTCTTGCTTCTTACAACTTATTTAATTCGATTCTTATTTATTTTTTTAATTCCTTAATATTTTAATCTGAATCGTTCTAGTAAATGGAGAATATTACTCTCGAATACCTTGTTATTGTAATAAATACAGTTTCTTTTTAAATAATTCAATTTGCTTTTAAATTAATTAAGAATAAAATAAGACTTATATTTTTCTTCAATTACTGTAACTTAACTAAAGTAATTATTATCCTTTTAATTTATAAAATTTTAGTTCAATATTTAATTTTTCACTATTTTTATTTTATCTATTTTCATCTCTTTCAATAACAATATTATAAAGTAATTACATTTTTTTTTGTTGGGCAAATGAGGGGATGAAAGCTTCTAAAAATCAATACCAATAAATTCTCTGCAGGTTGTAATAAGTATTACTTTTTCATGGAAAACAAATTTAAACTCTTAACTTTTTTTTTATGTTGCTGATGTCGTGATTAAGTTGAGTTTAATCTCAACGTGCCTATTATGTTTTTAGGCGAAAAAAATATTTTATGATTATTAAGTTCTCTTAGTTGAGGGAACTATAGTAGGTCAAAATCTTGACCTAACTTTTAATTTTTTGCTTTGAAACTCATACTTATTCTACAGAGATAATTACAAATTAAAAGATATTATTTCAAAAAAATTTAAATTTTGTTGCTATTGGTTGAGATGAATTGTTGATATTTAATAGTTTTATGTAAAAATCTCTTGGTGAAAAAAGATAGGAGAATTTACCTTAGACATTTACTTTCTATACAAATAGGAATTGAAGTTTGAACATCCATTATAAGGATTGAGGTGTGCACTAGGTGAGTATAAAAAGGAGATTTTTGACATGTTAATTGTATGATACAATAAGCTTAGCTACCAATAGATCATAGATTTTATTAATTTGCACAACTAGAAAAGGAAAAGTTAGAATCTTTCAAGAAAATTTTTGAAAAAAATGAAAGTGAAAGAAAAAAGATAAAAGAGAGAGCAATAGAGAAATGTAGGAATGAGATAGGATAGAGTAGAGGAGCTAACTATTTATAAGGTAAACATAGGATGATACCATTGAAAAGGAGAAACTAGCCACTAACATCCATTAACATGGGAACATGAATTTCATGCACCAAAATGCCCCCATTAAAGCTTGTGACTATGTTCATTTATCACAATTAAGCATACACTACAATGAAGTTTTTAAGAATTTTCATAAATGATCATAAACATGGTGTTTGAATGGTTAAGATTCTTACATTTTTTTGGAAGATAACAAGTCTGTATCTTATTAAAATGTAAAATTTATCACTTTTTGGATATAATTATCTGTATTAATAATGATTTGTTTATAATATTTGATTTAATAGAATCAAAAGATTTAACTTATAACTTTGTTGGTAGAGATATAGTAATGAAATTGGATTTTGTCCTAAAGAGTCATGACATATCTACATGAAAATAATATTCTGTAACGATTAGATTCTTTTATTAAAACAATTATAATAAGTGAAAAAATTTGAATTAATATTTTTCTTAAATTATTTATTAACATAAATATTAAAGAAGAAGAAATGTGTTAAAGTAAAACTCACAAAATGCCTACATATAAAGGGTGAGATTTCTTATATTTTCTCTCATTAAGTCAAAGATCTCTCGTCTTCTTATTACACACATATAAAAGACCCTTAGTTTTGATTTTGTTTTCAAAAACTCACACGAATATATATTGTTATTACAATACTAAAACAATCTCTCATGTATTTTAATAAAAAATAATGTAAGATAAAGTAGTTTAATTCCAATTCTTTTAATAAAGAAAAAAAAACATTCAGATTATAAAACCTCCACTTTAGAAACAAAGTAATGATTCTTACTTATAGATTCTTATTATCTCATATAAAAGTGTGATCATATCTCGAATTTCATTAATGAATCATTAAAATCTAAAAACAAAAAAAAAAACCAACTTTATCTTGATTGGTTCACATATCAATTATTTTTTATGATTCTCATTAAAGTTCATTCCAAAAGCTTTTGAATTCCAGGCACTTGTTCTTCTCTAACCTACTTGCATTTTGTCTTTCATGATTTATCTTAACCAAGCAAGAGAGGGAAAATTATGAGTATATCATTGTTGAGAGAACTATTGTACACAAACAAACAAGAAATATGCTCAACACAAATCATTGATCATATAAGTTGAATAAATTAATGGCAAATTGATGAAAATGGAGGGTGCATGAATTCATAGTGTGCTTACCCTCATCGCAAGATATCTCCTTCGTCTGCACATCCGCTATACTTATCATTAATCATGTGATTCAGAGAAAAGAAAAAACAGAGAGAAAAGGAAAAGCAAGTAGAAAAATGAGAGAAAATTTATATATAGAATTAAAAAATAATCAAATGAAGTGAATAAATAAAATAAAAGGACAAGATGAGAAAAGAAGAGCAAGCATAATTTTTATATAATTTCTTATTTATTCATAATAATCCACAACTATCCAAAACAAAACTAAATACGATACATACAATTGCATTATTGTTGATTGTGTCGAGATATTGAAACGACACAACATTGTCTTCTCTTTTTCTAGATTTTTCTGCTCCAAACATCGCTTCGATACAAATCCACTTTTTATTTCATACAAGGTATGCACCTTTCTCTTTTATTTTCTCGTTCAGTTTTGGAGTATGTTCATTTTTAATATCACTTCATATGGGTTTGGATTTAAGCTATGATTTTTTTTTTCTTGATTTGGAATCCTTGATTTATGAATGGTCCAATTAGTAGGACTTTTGTTAAGTTCTATCACAAATTTACTAGTTATTTAGATGCTTTCTGTTGTTTTTTACAAAAAAGTTGCATTTGTGCCTTGTAATCATTAGCTTTTGTCTTTTGATGAGGTTTTCTCACCTTTTGAGTACTCTTATTATATGACTTCTAGGTATTAGAAGATAATTCTTTATGGTTCCTAAAAATAACGGGGGGAAAGAGACGTATTACGTATATTCGTAGCATCATTTCATTAGTTTTCCTTGAGTGTCAAAGTTTATTTTCCTTTTTATTGTTGAATTTTTTACTTTTGGGTTGTATGTCTAATTTAGTTGAAAGTTTTTACTAAAATACTCACATTGAATCTAATGCCTTTATTTGTTTCTTTTGCTTGTTTTTTCATTCAAGGTTAATCATTCTTGAAATTGAAGTAGAAGAAGGTATTATTTCAATTGAGTCAAGAATCTCTTGGGTTCACTTTGATAAAAGAAGGGTTTGAGGATTGAGAGGGTTATAATTATTTGATTACCATTATGTATATGGGAATTTCTGAGGCAATTCTACTACTTTTATCTAGAACTATTCCCAGTCGTTTTAGTTTTGATCCATGTTTTAGCAAATTGGATTCAAACAACAGATTATGATCTGACTCACTAGCCTACATGGATCAGCCATTATTTAAATTTATAAGTTGGTAATAGAGAGATCTTATTTGTTTACCTTTTTGTCTTGAAGGCACTATTTTATTCTACCTTACTCTGTGCATGTGAAATGCTTACTCAAGAAGATGGATCAGCTGATCTGTTTCGGCACTAAATAATTACCTACTTGCTCTCTCATTCCACATCAGGGAGTATTATTTGATTGATTTGCGAAAACTGAAAGAGATTTATAGTTGCAAGACTGAGGAGTACTCATATGATGCAGTTAATAAGTTCAAAAATTACCCAGATCAAATTTCTCCTTGGTTGGTGGAATGGATGCCCAATAAAGGAGGTTATCTAATTGGAAATTTACAACCAGCACATATGGATTTTAGATTTTTTTCTCTAAGAAACATGTGGTCTGTTGTAAGCAGTCTGACAACAGTTGATTAGTCACATGCCATACTAGATCTTATTGAAGCGAAACAGATTTGGTAGCAAATATGCTATTCAAGATATGTTATCCTGCTCTTGAAGGTCAGGTGTGGCAAATAATCACTAGTAGTGATCCTAAGAACACATAAGAATCTACTCTCGTATTATTTATTTATGATCTATTTCTTCATTATTTTCAGCATTTCTCACTACGTTTCCTTTTCATGCAGTCCTTGGTCTTACCACAATGGTGGTTCTTGGCAAACTCTACTATGGTAGGTTAGTTTGTTATGCTTAAATATTCTCTCTATTGCTAATGTTTTTTTCATTGCTCCAAAGAACCCTTTGTAGAAGTTATATTTAGGTATAAGTTTCTTAAGTTCACATACTTGACTCCAATAGGATATGGCACCTTGTTGACGTTTTATAAAATAAAGTAATAATGAAGGAATGTTGGCAGTGGCTTAAGATTTTAAAAATGGACTTTTTACAACTTACTGTTGCACCCATAAAGATGAAAAGACCAGAAATCACTGCAAAATCTGTTGAAGTTGTCGAAAGACACATATCAAGAGACAATTGACCTTAATACTATGACATGAAAATAGAAAGTTCATCAAGAAACAAGCACCATTATTCCAGACATGGTCAATTACTGGATACCTTGTGGCTAAGCTTCTACTTGCAGACCAAAGTGCAGTCAAAATTCTGAAAATTGAAGAGGATTATGAGATTGTCAATGCCTTCTCTTGCATGATAAGTGCTAACCCAAGAGAAAGTGTGGTCGAAAGAACTCCCAAAAGACTTGCATAATATAAGATTCTTAAGCTGCTTTCACATAAGGATAGGTAATTTCAATTTGTGGCTTAACTTACCTATCTTAACAACTTAAATGTAGAATGGTGATGATAACAATGTTTATTTTTCATTTTATTTGGGGGTTAAAGCTTTTGAGCAGTGATTCGGGTATCATTGGATCTTAATGTAAAATGATATATTGATTTACGATCAGCATTAGCTTGAAACATCATCCTGGATTGGAGAATAAACAAATTGTTTCTTGTTTATAGACTTTATATCATATATATAGTACTATAGGAGTGAAAGGTGTTCTTTTAAAGAGTTCACTGTAAATTGAGAATACTTTTATATTATTTTAACTCTATTGCTCGATTATGACAATAATAATTTCAATTAACCTCATGTATACGTATATATTTTAAATTTGCAAATGAAGAAATTACATAGAAATTTTTAGGTTGTGGGTCAAATTACACCACTTATTGAGAAATTATATTTTAAAAATAGATATAGTATAGTATAGTATTAGAAGTTAAAATATTTGTATATGTATTTAATTGTCCCATTTGCTTTAATTTCTAAACAAGCTTCATCATTTTCTTAAGAAATTTACTTGCTACATTTGTCCCATATTTTATAATTTAACAATATATCACAATTTTAATATTTAAACTCTCTTATTCATGTTTTTTGAGAACTAAATTCTAATTGATCTTCCTATATATGAAGAATTATGAAATAAAATTTCATTCAATGAATTCAAGCTAAAAATATAAATGGTTCAAAAATAAAATTAACGAATATATACCTCATTCAACATGTAAAGGATTACTAATAATTACATAAAAAAGTAAAAATTGAATCAAATGAACAAGATAGATTTAATACTGCTTAATGTAAGTACATGTATATACTTTTGGACATATTTAATTTAGATTGTACTTTTATGTTTTTCAGTTATTTAGGATAAAGAGGTAATTTCATAGAAAGTCAAATATGAGATTTGAGTTAGTTCGTGGTCTAAAATTTAGAATTGTTAGAAGAATATGATCCCTTATAACGAATCTACTTTATAATTACTACCTAATTGTGCATTATGCATTAGGAAAAAAAAAAGAGAACTTACCTCTATAATGCTTCAAATCTTACTCTTGTTTTCCTATTTCATTTCCTTATGTTTTTCCTCCTCATTCTCCCAATTATTTTCCAACTCTTCTTATATTTCTAGATCACCTAAAATTGATCACATCGTAACACAATAATAAATGTGAGGATAAGATTATGAAGAAATCATATTGTGGTGAAGAAATTAATAGAGGTAATTTTATAAAAAAAACTATCTTATTATTTTTTATCTAAACATTGCATCATAAATATAAATCATAGCATTAAAGAAAGATTGAAAGAAAAGCTGAAAGCATCAAGAAAGAAAAAAAAAATAGAAGTGTCAAAATCTATTTTTAAACTTTTGTAATAAAATATTTTAGTGTTTTAACATTATTTTTCATTCTAAGGTATGTAATCTTTAAAAGAATTATTACAAGATTATACTTGAAAGATATCTAAATATAGAGAATTGAATGCTCAGTAGGAGTCAAAATTTAGAAATTTCTTTCTACATTAGTCTTTCAAATTTAAAAATTAAAGAGATAAAAATCTTATTTTCATTATTTTGAACTTATGTAATCAAATATTTTAGAGTTTTAACATTATTTTCATTATGTAATCTATAAAAAAAATTATTATAAGATTACATTTAAAGAATATCTAATATAAGTACACGTATATATTTTGGACGTATTTAATTTAAATTGTACTTTTATGTTTTTCTGTTATTTAGAGTAAAAAAGTAATTTAATAAAAAGTCAAATATGTGATTTGAGTTAGTTTGCAGTCGTTAGCTAAAACTTAGGAACTGTTTGAAAAATATGAATCCTTATAACGAATCTACTTTATAATTACTACCTAATTGTGCATTATTTATTAGGGGAATAAAAGAGAACTTACCTTTATAATACTTATAGTCTAACTCTTATTTTCCTATCTCATTTCCTTATGTTTTTCCTCCTCCTCCCAATTATTTTCTTACTCTTCTTATATTTCAAGATCACCTAAAATTGATCATATCGTAACACAATAATAAATGTGAGGATCAGATTATAAAGAAATTATATTGTGGTGAAGAAATAAATAGAGTTAATTTTCTAAAGAAACTATTTTATCATTTCTTATATGAACTTTGCATCATAGATATAAATTATATCATTAAAGAAAGATTGAAAGAAAAACTGAAAGCATCAAGAAAGAAAAAAAAAACTAGAAGTGTTGTAATTTATTTTTGAACTTATGTAATCAAATATTTTAGAGTTTTAACATTATTTTCATTATGTTATCTATAAAAGAACTATTATAAGATTACACTTAAAGAATATCTAAAATTAGAGAATTGAATGCTTGCTAGAAGTCAAAGTCTAGAGATTTATTTTCTTCATTAGTCATTAAAATTTAAAATTTTGATTACTACTTAAGCAGTTAAAGAGATAAAAATCTTCTTTTCGAAAAGTAAATATATAATTATATAATTATATTTAGGAAGATGTTATTTGTTTCTACCTTAATTATTAAAAGTAAAACTATTGATTATGCCTCAATTATCAAAAAATATTTTGTAATCTTATTTAATTTAGGGATTTCGTTGCCATCCTGAATGGTTCTGATGGTTCCTCCTTCACTTTCAAAGAGGATGTCGGGCTGTAGGGGAAGAGGGAGAGGAAGAAAATTCATAGCTAGGGTACACTAAGAGGAAGTTTATGTGCGATTTCTTAATTATATTAATTAGCTAGCGGTGGATTGGGAGTAGAATAAGGGAGGAATTCGTCAATCAGATTAACGCCATCACTGGGAACAAAGTTAAATTTGACTCTCACTACTTGAGTAGAATTTATGTTTTAAATTCTTTGAGATATTTTTGGGAAGAAATAGTTGATCCTGGAATAGGGACATTTTCTTGAAATCAGATTAGAACAAGAAGTAAAAACAAAAAAAATGGAGAGTGAGATCTGAGGATAAAAAGAAGATCGGACGAAATGATGGAATTATTGTGTGGACAGCTATGTGGAGAGGACATAAGAGATATGCGAAAAGCATAGGAGGAAAATTGAAAGGATGATAACGGGAGAGGGATAGGAAATTTTAAAAAAAGGAAAATTGTGGTCTGAATCTGATATCTATTTGGGAATTATTATTCTGTTATCTTTTATATTTAATTCTCTTGATGTCTGTTTCAAAAATGGTAGCATTGGTGAGTAGAGAAAAAGAAATGAATTGGATAGGGATTAAAAACAAAATAAATATAAAATTCTAGGAGGCAAATCCAGGTGAGTGAGACCGTGTTCTCTGTGAGGGTAAAAGTGATGTTGTTTGGAAGAAGGAATGGGATTAACAACGGAACAAACAAACTCTAGGGGCTGATTTGGGTGAGGAGAGACAATGTTCTCTGTGATTCATGTGTAAGAAAGGATGAATTACACAAACTTTAATTAGATGTTTTCTTGATTTTAGATAGATGTAATGGTTAACCCTCAGTGGTGAGGGATGTGAACACTACCCTTGGACGTACTTATTTTTATTTGGAGATAAAAGTTTATTGTTATTAACCATATTTGATTAATTGATGGATATTTTTATTTGGTCTTCTTCTCTTAATTTGCAGGGATAACGTATCTTATGCAAATTTTCCTACAATTTGTTACTTTGCATCAAGATTAAAGGAGGCTCCTCAAGGTATATAAGTAATACTAATCATCACAGCTCAAAACTCTTCAATTTGGAGTATTATTGTGTGTTATTATTGATCTTATAATGTATATTTAACAATAAAAATTCTCATATACAATTTTGCAAGTAAAAATTCGTACATTTTAATAGTTAAATGATTTGTCATGAGATCTATAGTCTGATTTGAACTCATACTCTTATAGATAAGGATAAAATTACTTAGATATTTGCCTAAAAGATAAATAATTATTAAATTAGTTAATTATATATGTGGATACATAATTAATTAAATAATTAGTATAATAGTTGATATGTTTCTTTTTTTATAAGAGATTATAAGTTCGAGTCGAATTGTATTTTTATGTGTGTCATCATGTGAAAGTTATTTGTATTGTATTGTAATTAGTATATATCACTTGAATAATCTCGGATTAAACTTTACTTTTATGTGTATTCTTACTTGGAGTTTTTTGTATTGTCTTACGATTGATGCATACCACTTAATTAATAGATGTACCTAATTTTTATTTTTTAATAAATAATTAATGAAGGAAAAAATGAAAATCCTTCTTAAGGTATTATTTTATTTTACATATTCTATAAAATTTTATTTTCATGTATGTCTTTTTTCTTTTGGACTTCGTGAAAATTTTAGCTAAATTTAAATTTGCATGCTTATATAGCATGAGTTTTACTTCATTAAAAATTTATTTTGTCAGCTCTATAATTATAGCTATTAATAATTATAATAAATTATAACAATATGATAGTAGTTAAAACACTTATTTTTTATTTAAAATTTATAAGTTTAACTTTTATTAAAATGTAGAATAATTTATACTGTATAAGTCTATAAATTTAAATTCAATTAAAGTTTTTACGAAATCTATAAAAGAAAAAGATATATATGAAAACAAAATTTATAAAATATATAAAATAAAATATTACCTCAAGAAAGATTTTTACTTTTTCCTTCATTACTAAGAATTCATGTTTGGTTGCATCCATTGCCTATGCACCTTTTTTTCAAAAAAATTTAAAACAATTTATAAAAAAACTTAGTAATGAAATATATTAATAATATGTACAATAAAAAATAAGTACGAAATTGATTTACTATATTCACTAATTGATTTGATTTATGACGTCGTCAATTATGTATGAAAGTTTACCCTTCCTTACTCATTTCATCATATGCCTTGACACGTGTATATATATATATATATATATATAAATGCATAATTCATATATATGATGGTGTATGAGCAATCATATGTGGCACCAATCATATGTGGCACCAATAGGTATGAAGTTCATTTGTGATCGACGGTCACATTTGATTGATTGACTTCGATCTCTCACAAAAAGACGATAATTCCACATCAACGATTCATATAATTTCTTATCAAAATGCATCACTAATCTCTTGTTACCTTGATGATCAACCCAACATCTCTAATTCATCATGCATTCTACCCAATTGTATCACACCTACAATAGCCTCCTGCTTACACCTTAGTCAACACATCACACAATCGTCAAAATCATCACAGAGTCAATCAATGTCCAGTCAAGGCCTTTTGTTGGGACCCACGAGTACTTAGCATGAGAAATTGTGTCTGGTGAAGGGCATGGAAACACGGCTGATTGGTGGACACTAGGGATTTTCGTATTCGAAATGTTATATGAGACGACGTCTTGTAAGAGAGTTGACTAGGAGTTACCCTTTGTAAATATTGTGGCTCAAGCACTTGAGTTTCCCAAAGAAATGATGGTTTCAGAGCTAGCAAAGGATTTGATCACACCGCTATTAATTAAGGACCCCACAAGGAAATAGGGTCCACAATGGGTGTAACGACAATCAAACGACACCAATTTTTTAATGGGCGTAATTAGGAACTTTGAGATGTATCAAATCCTCATTTGTTCCTTCTCCTGTATCTTGCGAGGCATTTATTGCATTTGATAGTACTATAGAGAGTTCAATATAGTATTAATAGGAAGCAAGAAATTTAGTCTTTAATTTACATGATATATGTTTTTTTGATGTATATTGAATTTTAATAACTAAACAAAAGTGAGATTTAAGTAATTTGTACATTAGGGCAAGAAATTTTAAAGAAATTCACGTTGAAAGGTTAAATATTTATAAAAATATATAATTAAAGATTTACTGGATCATTTGTCTAACAAAAAATATAGCATTTTCAATTGTTCTCAATTAATGTCTTTACTTAACCGTATAAAAGTATTATTAATTTCTCAAATATTTGGTATAAGAGGTAGTAATACTCTTTTTACGGGTATCACTTGGATTAAACTTAAATGTATTACTTCAAGGTCCTGATAATATCAAGTAAGGAAACTCATGGGTCCTTGTGTAGTGCTTCATTACTACTTACCTAATTGGGGACAAACAATGTCAAGATTCAAGGATAGTTGAGGATAAGGAAACTTTTGGCTTCTAAAGCTATTTTGATATACATATAAGGTTACAAGATAGCTTTTCCAAAAGTTTGTGTAGGGTTTTAAAATTGTTCTCGCGTTCTAGACCTTTCTTATGAAAACTTTGAGGTTTCGAGCATGTATTAGGACTTAATAAAGCTCTAAAACTCCAATGTTACATCTAAATCTTTAGGTTTAAGTATTTTATTTATTTTTCTTAATGTTATATTGCACTAAGATACAAATTTTTTGTCCTAAAATTTAATTTTGTACCAAGTATAAATTTTGTACTTGATGAATATTTCTCTTAGTTTAGGTTATTACTTGAGGATGTTTAAGCTTTCATTCTGCATTTTTTTTCCTTTCTTCTTAGTTGGATTGAAAAGTATTATAAGAATAATACATAGCTTAACTAGATATGAGTACGGACTTCTGAAAGATAGATAAATGTTCATGAATCTACTCAGTTTTTGCTTCACTTACTTGAGTATGATGTTTTTTATTATTAATGAATAATGATTTTTCTTTAAAGAAATCAGAGGTGATTTAGTATTAAAAACATATACTACTAAATTTATAGTTCAATCAAATAATAAAATATAACCTAATTTGAATGAATTATTTAATATTATAATAAATAAGTGAATCGAATGATGTATATTTTTTGTTTAAAATGTAGTATTTGATGACCAATTATGAGAACTGACACTTCAGTGAATAATGAAGGGCAATTGATGGTGACTACAATGAAGTGCAACTAACACAAAAATAAAAGCTTTGGTATCTTGCAACAAAGTAGATCACATTTTCTTTAGGTTTTAAGACAAAGATGAACTATTTTATTTTTAATTTTTTTGGGTACTCCTTTTTGTTGATACAAAAGTTAAACAACTTTTTTTCTGAAGTAAAGAAATAGATAGGGTGGGCACGAAATGGACACATGAGTTTCTCTATTTGTTGCATATTACCTAGCGACATTTCAACTTTTGTGACAATTTAAATTAATCACTAAAATTATATAATCTATTGTCTAATTTCTACCTGTAATAGGACCCTTATTAATGGTACCATATATAAATTTTATACTTGATGAATATTTTTCTCAGGTTTGGGTTGTTACTCGAGGATGCTTAAGCTTTTATTCCGTATTTTGTTTATTTTCTTCTTAGTTAGATTTAAAAATTTATGAGCCTAAGTTTTTTGTTGACTTTCTTCAGCAAAATAGTTTTTACTGTTTATGGATGATGAAATTTTCTTGACAAAAAGTAAATGTAGTAATGGTTATTATTGTATTGACTTACATCGTATGAACTAATACCATACTAGAAAGAAATACGACTAATTTTGTAGGTAAATCAAATAATAAAGTATAACTTAACTTGAATGAATTATTTAATCTCATACAAATGATGAATCAAATGATGTTCATTTACTGTCTAAAATACAGTGTTTTGACAATTGATCATGAGAATTTATGCTTTAATAAATAATGAGGGGTGATTGATGGTGACTGCAATGAGATGCAACTAATACAAAGATAGAAGTTTTGATGTCTTATAATAGAAAAGATCAAATTTTCTTTAGTTTTGAGTACACAAAAAAGAACTATTTTATTTGCAGCTTCTTATGTATTTTTTTTACCGATATAAAAGTTAAATAATTATTTTCAAAAGAAATGGATAGATTGTGCATGAAATAGACAAGTGGCTTCCTTTATTTGTTATATATTTATTTACTTAGCGACATTTTGACTTTTAGTGACAGTGTCTATCACTCGCTAAAATTGTGTTGTTTATTGTCTAATTTTTAGTTGGATTTAAAAGTAACTTCATTCTACATTTTGTTTTTCTTCTTAATAGTTGGATGTAAAAGTGTAATAAGATAGTATATAACATAGCTAGAGATGTAGTAAAGACTTTTGAAAGATATATAGTTGTTCATAAGTCTCAGTTTTTTGTTCATTTGCTTAAGCAGAATGGTTTTTATCCATGATTTTTTAAAAGGAAAAAATAAATATTGTATTGGATGTTATTGTACTAACTTATATTGTTTATTGACTTACACAGTATTAGAAAGAAATACGGCTAAATTTGTAGTTCAGTCAAATAATAAGGTATGATTTAACTTGAATAAATATTTTAATCTCATACAAATGAGTAAATTAACTAACGTAAATTTAATGTTTAAAATACAATATTTAATGACTGATAAGGAAAATTGATACTTCAATGAATAATGAGAGGTGATGGGTGATGACTACAATTAGATGCAACTAACAAAGACAGAGAAGTTTTAGTGTCTTGCAATAGAGGAAATTGAATTTTCTTTAGGTTTTAAAACATAAAGATAAATAATTTTATTTTTGATTTCTGTTGTACATCTTTTTGTCAATATAAAAGTTAAATAATTTTTTTTTCAAATAAAGAAAAGGACAGGTTGTGCATGAAATGGATACGTGGCTTCCTCTATTTTGCCATAAATTTACTTTGCATCATTTTGACTTTAGTAAAAATATGAATCTAGTAGTAAAATTTTATCATCTATTGTCTAATTTTTAGCAGTAACTAACTGTTCTCAAAGGTGCCAATATGGTGCCTTTTATCAGTTAAAGTAATTTATTTAGAGAAAAATTATCTTTGTCGTTTATGCAATATTATAAATGGATTAAATTAAACTCTTATTTTTTTTCAAAAGAAAATATTTTTTCTTATAAAACTGTTGGCAAGATTAATCCAAACTCGAAACACAAAATCCAAAAATATGCAAGTTCATTAATGCATCGAATATTGATAACCTAAATATCAATCACTAGAAATGACCTAAATTATTAGCAATTTTTTATAAATACTAAACTCATTATAACTCTCTACCACTTCGGTGAGCATTACAGATTCAAAAAATTATAATGAATTATAACTATTAACAATTATAATAAATTATAACAATATGGTAGTAGTTAAAATTTTGTGCTTTATTTAAGATTTATGAGATTATATTTTTAATGAAAAGTAAAACTATTTTTTAAAAATATTAAACACGATAGTTTTTTATTTTAAATCTTTATTATTATTATTATTATTATTATTCATCACTGAATGGGGTATGTATGGTGATGCAGTTGGAATCAAGCACCACCCCTCACAAGCGCAAAGGCACTCCTTTAAATTAAGGTACTCTTGCTTCTTACAACTTATTTAATTGGATTCTTATTTATTTTTTTTAATTACTTAATCTTTTAATTCGAATAGTTCTAGTAAATGGAGAATATTACTCACAATTACTTTGTTATTTTAACAAATATAGTTTCTTTTTAACTAATTCAATTTGATTTTAAATTAATTAAGAGTAAAATAAGATTTATATTTTTCTTTAATTACTGTAACTTAACTAAAGTAATTATTATCCTTTATTTAATTTATAAAAGTTAACTTCAATATTTAATTTTTCACTATTAGTATTTTATCTATTTTCATCTCTTTCAATAACAATAATATAAAGTAATTATGTTTTCTTTTGTTGGGCAGATGGGGTGGATGAAAGCTTCTAAAAATCAATAGAAATAAATTCTCTGCAGGTTATAATAAGTATTCATTTTTTATGGAAAACAAATTTAAACTCTAACTTTTTTTATGTTGGTGGTGATGTCGTGATTAAATTTAGCTAAATCTCAATGTGCCTATTATGTTTTTAGGCGAAAGGAACATTCATGATTATTTGGTTCCCTTAGTTGAGGGAACTACAGTAGGTCAAAATCTCGACCTAATTTTTTATTTTTTGATTTGAAACTCTAACTTATTTTGCAGAGATATTTACAAACTAAAAGCTATTATTTCAAAAAAATTGTAAATTTTATTACTGTTTATTGAGATGAATCACTGATATTTAATAGTTTCTTGTAAAAATATCTTGGTGAGAAAAGATAGAAGAATATACCTTAGACATTTACTTTCTATACAAATAGGAATTGAAGTTTGAGGATCTATTATACCTCTTGCAACCAAACAAAGCAAATGGAGAAGAGGGTCATCCAACACTGACTTGGTACTAGACCAAGTCAATTCTTATTTACATTTGTAGGTTTCAAAACCTAACCCTCTTAGTAAAGAGGGGAGGTAATTAACTCTATCATGTGGAATGAAGGAATTATCAAGGCAAATCCATTTTTTTGTTTTAACAGTTGTTTGAAATGCCATATGTGCTTGTCGACCATTTATTTCAAGCAAGGGAAAAATTACCTTTATGGTTCATTTGAAATGGTAATGGACATTTGGTATTCAGTTTTTGATTTTTTGGATCTTACAACTTTTGTAGCAAAAATGTTGTTGTACAAAATAATTCTGCACATGGTGTAATAGGGGCTTGTTCCAACAAGTATGCTGGAAGTCAAATTATAAAACTAATTTTAAACTTATGTAATCAAACATTTAAGAGTTTTAATATTATTTTCATTCTAAAGTATGTAATCTTTAAAAGAATTATTATAAGATTATACTTAAAAAAATCTAAATATAGAGAATTGAATAAGACTAGGAGTCAAAATTTAGATATTTCTTTCTATATTAGTCTTTAAAATTTAAAAATTAAAGAAATAGAAATCTTATTTTTCATTATTTTGAACTTATGTAATCAAATATTTTAGAGTTTTAACATTATTTTCTTTGTGTTTATCTATAAAAAAAACTATTATAAGATAAGACTTAAAGAATATCTTAATTTAGAGAATTGAATGCCTATTAGAAGTCAAAATTTAGAGATTTCTTTTCTTCATTAGTCTTTAAATTTTAAAATTTTGATTACTACTTAACCAATTAAAGAGATAAAAATCTTCTTTTCAAAAAATAAATATATAATTATATTTAAGAAGATATTATTAGTTTATACCTTAATTATTAAAAGTAAAAATATTGATTATGCCTCAATTATCAAAAAATATTTTGTAATCTCTATTTAATTTAGTAATTTTGTTGCCATCCTTAATGGTTTTGATGGTTCCTCCACTTTAAAAGAGGGCATCGAGCTACAGGGCAAAGAGGAGGAGGAAGAAAATTCGTAGCTAAAGTAAACCGAGAGGGAGTTTTGTGTGATTTGTTCAATCAGATTAATCAGCTAGCAGTGGAATCGGGAGCAGAACAAGGGAGGAATCCATCAATCAGATTAACACCATCACTAAGAACAAAGGTAAGTGAAATTTGACTCTCACCACTTGAGTAGAATTTATCTTCTAAATTCTTTGAGATATTTTTCGGAAGAAATAAGTTGATTTGGTAATAGGGACATTTTCTTGAAGTCGGATTAGAACTAGGAGTAAAAACAGAAAAAAATGGAGTGTGAGATTCGAGGATAAACAGAAGATCGAACGAAATGATGGAATTATTCTAATATTGGCTGAAAGGAGCCCTAGGTCTGATTTGGGATTTTTTGGGACACGTGCAGGTATCGGTAGTGCATTTCAGTTTTCCGAGAAAAATTCAGGAAAATTAGGGACAGCCTGTAGGCACACTATAGAGTCTAATTCAGATCCAAAAACAGGTAAGGACCCCTCACCCTATTTCCTATCGCGGTATTAAAGCTAAATAAATAATTAAACTGTACTGTGTGACTTTGTAGATGTATAATTGATTAAGGTTGCCAATGGAGCCCGAGTCTGATATAGTGTTGGTCTGTTATTGTTTGATCTAATTTTTAGTATTAAATGCAGCATGATGTTCGATGTAATTATGTTATGGTCTCGTATGCATGAATCATGGTTTCTTTTATTCTGGTTTGTATTATGGTGAACCCGATACTGTGTTGTCTTGTTTGGTGTCAATTACTGGTTTACATG
Organism: Carica papaya; assembly: GCF_054855325.1. NCBI lineage: Eukaryota > Viridiplantae > Streptophyta > Magnoliopsida > Brassicales > Caricaceae > Carica > Carica papaya. Next base: position 21,612,246 of record NC_142317.1, read on the forward strand.
TTGTGTATAATTGGATGATTGAGATCAAGAAAAAAGGCAAAAATGTTATGTGAATTGATGAATGGATAATGTGGACAGCCTAACTAGATATCCTGAGAGATGGTGGACAGACCGGGTCCGTAGGGAACCCTACCGAGAACGTGGTCTCTCATACAGGACGGGGTATGGAGACCTTATGTGTTTTGGCCCCCATACCGGACGGGGTATGGGGACAGCCCGTTTCACCCTCATACCAGACGGGGTATTGAGGTTCATGGTTTTTGGCACCCATACCGGACGGGGTATGGGGACTGCCCTGGAATCAGGTTGTAAATGTTAATGGTTCACGTGTAGCGGGGTCTCCCTATAGATCCCCATGGATACTAGCAGGTTGGTAAAAAAGAAAATCTGTTTTCTGATGATTGAAATGTAAAGGTATGATATGTGTTATGTTATAAAGTGTGTATGATTTCATGATATTATAAGGTTATTGTTTTCATATGTTATTTTCATGGATCTCACCGAGGTAAGTGGATAGTAAAGGGTTTTATATTAATAAACGAGTTCGTTATAAATTATGCTCCATTGGTCATTTTTGTTTTTTACCCACCTTTACTTCCGTGGCGGTGAGATAGTGTGATGTCTTTACTGGGCTGGTGTAGCTCATTCCTTATTTAACCATTTCAGATCAGGAAGACGTTGTTCTCGAGCCCGTTCCACGGGAAGACGGCGAAGGGGACGCCTAAAGACTCCATAGTTATATTTATAGTTCTTATTTCGAGTATCTCTTTTAATTAGATTGTTCTTTCATGTTTTGAGTACGTTTTGGTTATTGTGTAAGGGATGTTAATCAAAATTTTTATTATGCTTCCGCATTTGAGATTTTTAATACATATATTTCATTTAAATTTTTGGGGCCGTTACAATTGGTATCAGCGCCGCGTTCCTCGGACCCATCCCTTACACAATAATGCTCAGAGAAATATTCACCGATAAATCGTTACTCAACCATTCCTTATGAAATGCAGGTGCAGAGAGATGAGGACAGGAAAACTCCCACTAAACCGAGCGGCCCAGGATAACTCACTTCGGGAGGATGTAGACAGGTTATTTGAGATGATGGAAGGATTCATAGCTGCCCAGCAAGGGCGAGGGGAGAGAAGGGAGTTACCCGACCCTCCTCCACTACCGCAGGTTGAGCCTCCGCTACAGCAGGCTGATCCCGAGCCACCCCAGCACGAGCCTGCTCCTCCACAATACCACCTGGCACCACTGCCGTAGTACAACCCGGTGCCCCAGCCACGGTACTATCCGGCACCGCCACAGCATGACCCAGTGCCCCGAGCATATCAGCAGGTGCCACCACAGGACCCCCCAGTCTATCCCCAGCCGGGTCCAGTCCCTCCTCCACGGGACCCTGCTCATTCCTTGATCGACCCGGGCTACAAAGAGAGGTACAGGAGACTGAACCCCTCCACCTTTACAGGGGGATCCTCTTTTGAAGAGGCCCAGTACTGGCTGGCGGAGACTGAGAGAGCTTCCAGGATCTTGGGAGTAGTTCCTGAACAGAGAGCTGCCCTTGCTTCCTATATGCTGGTAGGGGAAGCAGGACGTTGGTAGGAGCTCAAACAGACCACCCTGCCTACACCAGTCACTTGGGAGCAGTTCCTAGCGGCCTTCCATGCAGAGTATCTCCCTGAGCACATCCGACACCTAAAGGAAACGGAGTTTGTTCAACTGGTTCAGGGAAACATGACAGTAGCAAAATATGCTCGTAAGTTCCTAGAGCTGGGCCGATACTCCCCGGAGACATTGATGGATGAGGGCCGAAAGGCCAGGAGATTCCAGTCGGGTCTCCACCCAGAGATCAGGTAACACTTGTTAGTACTGGAGCTCAAGACATATTCAGCAGTCCTAGTAAAGGCACAGATCGTGGAAAGAAGCTTCAGCACCCGTCCTTAGCCAGGAGGGAGTATACGACCCTCAGCTCCATTCTGCAGGCCAGCACCTACTACGCCTGCCCAACTAAATAAGAGGCCCAGACCAGCCATTTAGGCCCCTCCTCAGGCTCCAGGGGCAGCACGTGGGAAGATTTGTCAGCATTACGGCAGAGATCACAGGGACCGACCCTGCTACCGCCTCAACAACACTTGTCACATTTGTGGCAGTGCCCAGCATTATGCAAGAGAATGCCCGAGGAACCAGAATCAAGGGAGGCTTCCTATCCAGGGCAGAGATTACAACCTTACCGAGCAGGATGCCGACGCCGACCTGGATGTAGTACAGGGTATGTATACTATCTGTGACCATCTTGCTCATGTTTTATTTGACACTGGTGCATCGCACTCTTTTGTTTCACATGCTTTTGCTTCCAAAATTAATGTATCACCTGATAAACTTGATTCATTGTTGTTTGTGTCTACTACTAGGGGTGATACACTACTAGGGGAAGCTATCTATAGGGCTTGTGCCGTGGAGATAGCAAATAAGAAACTGAGTATACACCTGATAGAGTTAGACACGGGGGATTTTGATGTAATCTTAGGAATGGATTGGCTAGCGGCGTATCACACCACCATAGATTGCTTTAACAAGAAAGTTGTATTTAATCCTCCTAACGAGGAGCCATTTACAAATTAACAAAATTATTCAGTACTTATTCCTTGATGGCAAGTTTTCTTAACTTCTAGTGCCTTAATCTTGCTGTTTTCTCTAACTAGGCAAGTCTAAGAAGGAAATTTGTATTCAAGAGATTTCGGTAGTCCGAGACTTTTCAGATGTGTTTCCGGACAAACTGCCCAGTCTGTCAGTGGACAGAGAAGTCGAGTTCACTATAGACCTACAGCCAGGTACCCAGCCCATTTCGGTTGCTCCTTATCGCATGAGCCGCATTGAGATGGAAGAGTTGAGGAAACAGATCACTGAATTGCAAGACAGTGGTTTTATTAAACACAGTGTGTCCCCTTAGGGTGCTGGAGTCACTTTTGCAAGGAAGGGAGATGGAATGTTGAGACTGTGTATTGATTACAGAGGATTGAACAAGGTTACGGTCAAAAATAAGTATCCCCTTCCCCGGATTGATGACCTCTTTGATTAGCTGCAGGGTGCACAGGTCTTCTCTAAAATAGACCTACGATCAGGTTACCATCAGGAGAAGATAAAAACAGAAGACATTCCCAAGACGGCCTTCCGAACCAGGTACGGACACTATGAGTTTCGGGTCTTGCCATTTGGGCTAACCAATGCCCCGGCAATCTTTATGGATCTGATGAACAAGGTCTTTAGAGAGTTCTTGGATCAATTTGTCATCGTGTTCATTGATGATATCTTAGTCTACTAAAAAAGCAGAGAAAAACATGCTCACCATCTTGCCCAAGTTTTGCAAGTCCTTAGAAATAAGAGGTTATATGCGAAGTTGAGTAAGTGTGGATTCTTGCTTGAGCAGACCGCCTTCCTAGGACACATCATATCGAAGGAAGGGGTATCAGTGAATCTCAAAAAGGTTGAAGTGGTACTTGGCTGGGAGAAGCTGACATCAGTTAAGGAAATCCGTAGCTTCCTGGGAATAGCAGGTTATTACCGCAGGTTCGTTGAAGGATTCTCCAGTCTAGCAGCTCCTCTAACCCGACTCACAAAGAAGAATGCCAAGTTTGAGTGGAAGGAAGACTACGAAAGAAGTTTTTCAGAATTAAAGAAGCGGTTGACCACTGCACCCGTGCTGGCTTTACCGAGTGGATCGGGGGGATATACAGTTTATAGTGATGCCTCCTATCTGGGCCTGGGTTGTGTCCTAATGCAGCATGGAAAGGTTATAGCATACGGGTCTAGACAGTTAAAGAATCATGAGAAGAACTATCCCACCCATGACTTGGAGCATGCCGCAATCATTCACGCCTTGAAAACCTGGCGCCATTATTTGTACAGAGAGACCTTTCAGATCTATACTGATCATAAGAGTTTGAAACACATATTCACTCAGAAGGATCTCAACATGCGTCAGAGAAGGTGGATGGAACTCCTTAAGGACTATGATTGTGATATCTTTTACCATCCAGGTAAGGGCAACGTGGTAGCAGATGCCCTCAGCAGGAAAAGTGCAAGTATCTTAGCCCATATGATGGTTTCAGAATGCAGACTAATTGGGGCCACGCAACAGGTTCGACTTCATGATCTGAAGAGAGTCACGTGTTTGGGCCGCCTGACAAACAAAAAACAAAAAACAAGAATATGCAAGTTCATTAATGCATAGAATATTGGTAACCTAAATATCAATCACTAAAAAAGACCTAGATTATTAGAAATTTATTATAAGTACTAAACTCATTATAACTCTCAGCCACTTCGGGGAGCACTGCAGATTCAAAAAAAAAAAAACAATCTCCCATCTCTCGGGAAACTCATTTTTCTCTACTCCAATCGTTTCGAATAGGAAGGATTGAAGAGTGCAGCTCCTCGACATGATCCACTCGATGGAACAAGAGGTTTAGTTCCTAACATCTTATCTATTTTTTTCTTATATGTTTACCGATCATGTGTATATATCGATATCATTGATTGATTTGCATTCAATTTTTTTTAAAGGGTACGGTAGATCACTTTTTTGGAATAGCATATGAATGGAAGGAGTACTTTGTTGTGGTCCCAATTATTTCTCTGATATGCTCTCCACCTTCGTAGTTGAATCTCAAATCACCTTATCAGACATGACTAAAGCTTTGTATGTGTATATAATATATATCCCAATATAGATATGAGTTGTTATTAACCACGTTTGACTAGTTAATGGGTTTTAATTATTTGGTCTTCTTCTCTTAATTTACAGAGACAAAGTATCTTATGCAGATTTTCCTAGAATTTGTGAACTTTGCTTTAAGATTAAAGGAGCCTCCTTAAGGCATATAATTAATACTAATCATCATAGCTCAAAACTCTGTAATTTTGAGTATTTATGTGTGTTATTATTGATCTTATAATATATATTTAATAATAAAAATTCTCAAGTACAAGTTTTGTTAGTAAAAATTCATACAGTTTAATCAGTAAATGATATGTCATGAGATGTATAATCTAATTTGAATTCATATTCTTATAGTTAAGGATAAAAGTACATAGATATCCACCTAATAGATAAATAATTAATAATTTAATTAACCAAATATCTATTAGCAGGATATATATATATTTTTTTGGTATATGTGTATACTTAATTAATTATTTAATTTGTTGAATAGTTGATGCATTTCTTCTTTTGCAAGAAATCATAAGTTCGAGTCAGATTGTACTGCAATTAGTGTATAGATAACATCCCACATTTTCTATAAGACTCAACGTCACTAAAGTATTTATTTATTCATTCTATATTGACGATTTACACCTTAACACAACTCAACTATCATACAAAAAAAAAGGGGCTCCCATAGCTGTGTCTAATCTCACCTGACAAGCAGTAAATACAACAAACTAACAGAAATGATAATATTAACTATTAATCCACCAAAGTTTAATGTTAGTTCTGCATACATTGTAGCTCATGGCTATGCTCCAGAGGTTCTTGAGTTTCTTCCTACTTAACCATTTCTATAATATAATAAAGGAATGAGCTACACAGCTCAGTAAAATCAATTTAAACTTAAACCAAAAGAATTGAAATAGATGTAGATAAATTCCTCATTTTTCATCAATGACTTCCTTCACCCAAATCATTCTTAGGTCTATCTCATACTCAGCCCAGCACCTGTCCATTTCTCCAACTTAGTACCCTTGTATCATGAAGATTTATAACAACAACTTCGTGCTTCTACTCCAACTTGCAACTTCTCGATTTTGACTTTTTTTTTTCTCTCTTGCAGATTACTTGTCTTTTTCTCTTTTTCCCAACTAATTTCAATCATTTCAATCTACATAATAGATTATGCAAATTTAAAAAAATGATCCACATTTAGCATACTTGCATTTTCACCAGATTATAACACACACACATCGACCATGAGGGCCATGCACACAAACACACACATCTTGCACTTAGCATACACGACACAACCCTTTTGGACCTTCATTTCTCGGCCACATTTCTTGTCTCATATACAACACACATCTGGGACATCTACTTCCCTTCAGACCCTCTATTATCTGGTCTACTCTACTGACTAATCACTAGTCAGCTGATACACATCACCACGACCAATACTGGCCACACTCACACCATGAAAAAGGAAACAACATACAGAAAGATGTGGATTAGTCCTAGTTTAATCTTATTTAATATTTACTCTCTAGTTTTTGATCATTTATTGTTCTCAATATACCACACTACTATCCAGTCCATTCACGACTCCATATTCAACTCCTTTCATACCCATTCATCATTATTACTATTCTATTATCACCCTCATTTGTTGATTTGGTCACTTAATGATATGGGTCACCTGAAAATTCTTTAGTTCATCTATGAGCAATAAGTATGCAAAATCACTATTGAACTCAAACCAGAATCAGTTCCACGACCTCATAAATGGCCACATACACACCACCAGTGAACATGTTGTAATTTATTTATTTTGACAGTACATTGATTTCAGTTAGGCCATTTTATCATTTCCCTTTCTACATTCTCCTTCTAGTTTGGTTCAAACTTCATCTATTGGGTCCTCCCTTCCCCTTCCCTTCTGTTTCCCTAGCACCACGGTATGTTATTTATCTTTCAACCCTATTGTTCTCCATATTTTCCTTATTTCCACCCCTTTGTAGGCCCTTAATTGCATCAACTACTTATTGATATATGTGTATCCGATCTCATCGTGTTCCCTTATGAGGTCTACTAGTTGATTTTTACCGATCTGTATAGCACAAGTTTGATCTATCCCTAAACCCCCAAACTTAACTCAGATTGAAAGTTATACCCACTGTACATGAATTAATTATTATCAAAACTGTCCTTACCACAAGACTTATGTTCTCCCATACCCAATTGATGATCCCCATTCTCATCCACGATTTACCTTGGACTTCTTTACTAAGTTATCGCATAGGAATATTCTTCACCATTACATCGAAATCATAGGAAATGCACATACAAAACTCACTAAAAATCTATATCCACGATATAGGAAATTTATAATACTCATTTCTAATTCGGGTTTCAAGAGTGAATTGATCTTACCTTCTGTTGGATGATTCGACCATCTTTTAGCTTGGCCTTCACGAAAATCACCCTCTTATTTCTTCTTCTATTAGCCTTACTGCTCTGTTAACCTCTCTCCTTCTCTTCCTCTCTACCATTCCCTCCTAGTGTCAGCAGCCTCACTCTCTCTTTGAGTTTCTTCTTTTTTTTTAGATGTCTTTCCTATTTATAGCAATCTAGATTAAATCAGGGTCATCGAATTAGGAAAAGAAATCCTTATCGTTAAATCATTTTTTTCATCAGAATGGTGTCGTTTTAAGGTTTATTAACATGATGTCGTTGTTTTTTGCTTCTAGTTATTGTTGTCGTTGTTGTAGTCATTATTATTATTATTATTTTAAAGTAAATGAGCTGGGTTGCTTACCTGGGCCTGGGTGTTACAATATCACCTAATTAATCTTGAGTCAAACTGCACTTTTGTGTGTATACGTACTTGGAGATTATTTCTATTGCATTATGATTTATGCATAACACTTAATATAGATATATACCATTTTTATTTTAAAAAATAATTAGCTTATATCAATATTTAATTTTTCACTATTAGTATTTTATTTATTTTCATCGCTTTCAATAACGATATTATAAAGTAATTATGTTTTCTTTTGTTGGAGAGATGGGGTGGATGAAAGCTTCTAAAAATCAATACCAATAAATTCTCTGTAGGTTTTAATAAGTATTCCTTTTTCATAGAAAAAGAATTTAAACTCTAACTTTTTTTTATGTTGGTGGTGATGTCGTGATTAAATTGAGTTAAATCTAAACGTGCCTATTATGTTTTTAGGCGAAAGAAACATTTCATGATTATTAGGTTCCCTTAGTTGAGGGAACTACAATAGGTCAAAATCTCGACCTAATTTTTAATTTTTTTTATTTGAAACTCAAACTTATTATGCAAAGATAGTTACAAACTAAAGTGTGTCGTTTCAAAAAATTGTAAATTTTGTTGCTGTTGGTTGGTGAGAAAAGATAGAAGAATTTACCTCAAACACTTACTTTCTATACAAATAGGAATTGATGTTTGAGGATACATTATAAGGATTGAGGTGTGCACTAGGTCAATCAGATAAGGTGAGTATAGAAAAGATCTTTTTGGCATGTTAATTGAATGATAAAATAAGCTTAGCTATAGATCATAGATTTTATTAATTTGCATAATTAGAAAAGTAAAAATTCGAAATCTTTCAAGAAAATTTGAGAAAAAGTGAAAGTAAAAGAAAAGACATAAAAGGTAGAGCAATAGAGAAATGTAGCAATAAGATACGATAGAGTAGAGGAGCTAACTATTTATAGGATGATATCATTGAAAAAGAGAAAATAGCCACTAACATCCATTAACATGGGAACATGCATTTCAAGCACCAGAAATGCCCCCATTAAAGTTTGTAACAATTGTTCATTTATCAAAATTAAGCACACACTACAATGAAGTTTTTTAGAATTTTCATAAATTATCATAAACATTGTGTTTGAATAGTTAAGATTCTTACATTTTTGTTGAAGACAACAAGTTTGAATCTTATTAAAATGTAAAATTTATTAAGTTTTAGAAGTAATTATATGGATTAATGATGATTTGTTTATAATATTTGATTCAATAGAATAAAAAAATAAAAGATTTAACTTATCACTGCATTGGTCTCCATATAGTAATCAAATTGCATTTTTGTCCTAAAGAGTCATGACATATCCAAACAAAAATAATATTTTGTAACGACTAGATTTTTTTAATTTGAACATTTATAATAAGTGAAAAAATCCAAATTAGAATTTTTCTTAAATTATTAATTAACGTAAATGTTAAAGAAAAAGAAATAGACTTGGATTTCATACTAAAATATCTATTATTAATTATTTCAATAGTAATTATTGTAACACCCCAAAACAAAATTGCATGTAATTTAAAATTAATAAATATAGTTTTTTAATTTTTTAAATTTAATTTAGAGTAAAAATTGGAGGAAGAAATTGAAAACAATTTTAGAAAAAAGGTGAAAATTTGGGTTTTGTGGGTATTTTTAAAAGAAAAATCAGAAACCAGGGGTCAAATTACAAGTTAGGAAAGGTCTGCCAGGTGGGACGCCCAGTCAGCAGCTCCGATCAATCAAGACGTGCCGTGTGGCAGTGGACGCTGACGCAGCGCCACGTGGGAGGCCACGCGGGCGATCTGCGTGCCCATGATCGAACGACCAAGATCCGTTCCCGCGTGCACGAATGGCCTAGATGCGTTCCCTCCCCCAAACGTGATCGGACGGCCTAGATTAGATCCTTATGGACGACCCATATTGGATCGTGATGAACGGTCCAGATTCACTCTCTATTTAATTGCAATCGGATGGTGCAGATCAAACACTATGGACAGCCCAGATCAAAAGCACACGGACATAAATAACCCCCATCCACACCAAACCCCAACCCTAGCCACCAGACCCCTTCACTGGAGACGAAGACCCAGCCGTCAAGAAGGAGACCGCCACCATCCTCCATCACACCGGAGCACTTTCTGACCGCCAAAAAGGGTAAAAATTTCTTCTTTTGCTCAGAATTCAATTCTAAATACACCCATGGCCAAATCAGAGCAAAAGGACTGGCCAATTGACTGAAAAATACAGGTGAAGCCCAGCAGCGCCGCCACGGGAAATTTCACAAAACGCCTCTGATAAGGCCCTTCTCGATTCCCATTTTATGTAATTTTTTCACCATTGTGATCACTATGTCTTCTCTACAGGTTGACCAGAGCAAAACACCCAACTACAACGTAATCCAGAGGAGCCGCCGCACCGGAGAGCCCTGCCGCCGATGAGTTTTGGTTTTTGTGGTTTTTTAGCCACTAAGGCCTTTTAACGTGTTTTCTTGCAGGGATCGATGTGAAATCAACCGAATGTGGCTGAAAATGGTGAAAAATAGTCGACTCTAGGCGGATCGTTATCACGGGCGACAGCACTGTCGCCAAAGCATGGCAGAGCCGCCGTGCCAGAATTCCAAAATTTGCTAAGTGGACCTTGGAACTGATTTTAAATTTGTTTGGGACATTTGTAGGTACCATTAGTGCGTTTTAATTTTTGAAAAAAAGTTCAGGGAACTCGAGAATCGCCCGTAGGTGCAGTTGAACAACTTAGCTTTTTGGACATTAAATCGAGTAAGGATCCCTCACCCTATTCCCTATCATAGAATTGAAGTCTAAATAAATAATAATGTAATATTTGTTTGAATTTAGAAAGTGTGCATAATTAATTACGGATTGCTAATGGAGCCAGAACCGAAAATTCTCTACTATTACTTTGTTGATTGTTTTACAGTTCAAATGAATGTTAGTACCCTATTAATTGATTTTATGGCTTTGAATCCTTGTATAGTATATTCTATTTGTTTACTGCTGAATTGGGAAAAATGAAAGTTAAACGATAAAAAATGTATGATGAAATGAATAGATGAAACGATAGTCTTGCTGGATATACTGGGAGATGGTGAACGGATAGGGGACATAGAAAACCCTACCATGAATGTTGTCTCATACGGGATAGGGTATGGAGACTTGATAATTTGGTGCTCATACCGGACGGGGTATGGGGATGGTCCGTTTCACTCTAATACCGAACGGGATATTGAAGTTTGATAAATTGGTGCTCATATCAAACGGGGTATGGGGACGACCAATAATTGAGAATGTTAAATGAAAGGGTTCACGTGTAGCGGGACATCTCTATGAACCCCCATGGATACCAGCAGGCTGGTAAAAAGAGTGACAATTATTGTTAGATTTATTAATGATAGATATAGATTTATAATATGTGCTATGATTGCTGATTATATATGGAATCATGATCTGTATAGATTGTTTTTATGAATCCCACTATGGTAAGTGAACGGTAAATGATTTTTATGACTGATAAAAGAATTTGCTAAATTTAGTGGTCCATTAGTAGTTTTTGATTTTATACCAATCTTTATTTCTATGTCAGTGATATAGTGTGATATCCTTACTGGGCTAGTGTAGCTCATCCTTTATTTAACCATTTCAGATAAAGAGGACCAGGTTCCAGAGTCCGATCCGTAAGAGGATTGCGAATAGATGCTAAATTTCTCTATTTTTCGTTTATTTTCTTATTTCTTGTATTTCTTTCAAAAGGGTGAATTTCGTAACACTGTTTGGTACTTTAAGTTATTTGTGTAAGGAATATAAACCCTGAACATTTATTACACTTCCGCACTTTAATTATCTTTTATTCCCTTCGGATATTTCTGGGGTCTTACAATTATGATATCTTTCATGAATGATAAAATCTTTTTTCACATGAGAACTCTTAACAAAAGAGGAAAGGATTAATTTTCTTTTTAAATTCTTTTTTGATTCTCGGTAGCTAACTCATCATTATATTAATAACTGATATTATTAATTATTTTCTTATAGTAATTATTTTTCATTTATAAATTTAAACCAAATAAAATATTATAATTTTATTTCCTTTATTTTTCAACTTTTATTATCAGAACCAACAAACGTACTTTTTTTCTCATATATATATTTAGTGATTCTCATGTATGATATGAAAATCATCATCATCATATCCACTTCCTATTATAAATTCCATTGAAACTTTATATTGATTTAGCATTACATCAAGTTACAATAGCTCTTTAAATTTATTAAACACACACACACATATATATTAGTGTGTTTGTGAGTGTATTTCTCAAAAAGTTGTAACGATAAAAAAAGTTAAATAACTGTAGTTTCTTTTATTGGGTATGTATCAATTATCAAATCATAACAAAACGTAAGTGAATTCCACTTTATTCACTATGGTGATTAGTAAATTCGTATTGCATTCAATTACATAATGAAACCAATTAGAAAATAACAAAAATTGATAGAATTTAACATTTTTTATTTTAATTTTACATAAAATTAATTTTCATTTCTTAAAAGTTATTTTAACATTTTACAATTTAATTAAATATAAATTTATCAACATTTAATATTTTTTAGATAAATTTATTATCTCTTCCTTCCCTCACCCTATCCCCGATATACTTACTAGGATATTTGCCCATGATTCTGTCAGTTTTTCCCCATGTTCATCCTGTAACCATCTACTCATCAGAGCAAGATTCCGTCAGGGATTTGTGCGGAGGGACTAATCCCACCTTTGTTGCATCGGTGCCACAATGGAATTGATGTGGAGTTTGCATAAAGATTTTGAATGCCCTAACCGGCCGAATAGGAAGCAGAATAAGAGCTGGCGTTTGTACTAAAAGATTTCAAATGTTGATTCCCCATTTCTCAGGCTGAGCCTCTTTCTTCTGAACAGAGGCTTTCGAACATTAGTGGCCGCCTGAACCCACAAAAAACCTCTCATCCCAGCCATAGAAAACGAACATGTGTCATAATCCACAAAGCCCCGTAACATGTTCCAAAACTACCTAGCCATTGTCTACGATATATAACCTAGTGGGAGTGAGTGAATTTGTACCCAGAAGAGGCTTAGGTTAATGGCTACTTTCATTGGATGTTCTCCCTCCCTAAGGCGGTGCAAAACCAACAAGTGGTTGTTAAAAGTCCACGGGCCTCTATTAAGCATTCTTTCGAAATCCATTTTGCAAATAAATTTGTATAAGTAATGGCTAGAACTAAGATCTATAATATTTACTCCATCGATCAGCCTCCACGGGTCTGCCAGTATATTCTTCATTGGTTTATACTTTATAGTCGCTTCTATCAAGAATCTTCCTACCAAACAGAGGTCATACGACTCTCGCTGTTCAGGGACAAGTTTAGTTAAGTCCCAGCCCCCATCCTCCTCCTCTGCAATCGACAATGATGTCACGCCATCCACCATATCCATCGGTCACATTTATATGCCAATCGAACTACTATTGAGAGAAATAACAATAACTTGTCTATGGTGCGAAAAGGTCTCACTACTGGAAATAATACCTCTTGTAACCAAACAAAGCAAATGGAGAAGATGGTCATCCAACACTGACTAAGTACTAGACCAAGTCATTTCCTATTTACATTTTATTTACATTTGTAAGTTTCAAAACCTAACCCTCTCAATAAAAAAGGGAGGTAATAAACTCTATTTTGTGGAATGAAGGAATCATCAAGGTAGATCCCTTTTTTGTGCTAACAGTTGATTGAATAGCCATATGTGCTCGTCAATTGTCTATTTCAAGAAAAGAAAAAATTGCCTTTATGGTTCATTTGAAATGGTAATGGGCATTTGGTATTCAATTTTTGATTTATTAGAGCTTGCGACTTTCGTACCAAAAGAGTGGTTGTACAGAATAATTTTGCACATGGTGTAATAAGGGCTTTTTTGCAGCAACTATGCTGGAAGTGAAATTATAAAACTAAATCAATTTGCGAAATAATAGTGGAAGTTTGAAAATAAAGCAAGGTTTAAGTACTTGACAAGCTTGAATTAAATTGATATCATATCTTGGTGCTTCTCAAGTGAGTTTTTGGTAGGTGTAATAAATATATGATTCTTGTCTGGTCAATTCAAAAAATGTTCAACTATTAGGATTATTATTCATTGTATTTTTTGTATCTTTCGAATGGTGAAACTCCCCAAAATGATGGAGATTGTATAGTTTATAGCTTATATTTTTTAAGATAGTTCATAGCTTACATGTTTGACACTATAGAGATCTGGTTTGTGAATTAAATATGTTTATAACATGTAGGTGGAAACAACATATTATGATTTGACTCACTAACCTACATGAATCAGCTATTATTTAAATTTATAAGTTTGTAACTAAGAGATCTTATTTGTTTACCTTCTTTTCTTGTGGTATCTCCTGTTAATTTTTTTTTTCTTGTAGATAATTTTTTATTTTGCCTTACTCTATGCACATGAAATGCTTGCGAAATAATAGTGGAAGTTTGAAAATAAAGCAAGGTTTAAGTACTTGACAAGCTTGAGTTAAATTGATATCATATCTTGGTGCTTCTCAAGTGAGTTTTTGGTAGGTGTAATAAATATATGATTCTTGTCTGGTCAATTCAAAAAATGTTCAACTATTAGGATTATTATTCATTGTATTTTTTGTATCTTTCGAATGGTGAAACTCCCCAAAATGATGGAGATTGTATAGTTTATAGCTTATATTTTTTAAGATAGTTCATAGCTTACATGTTTGACACTATGGAGATCTGGTTTGTGCATTAAATATGTTTATAACATGTAGGTGGAAACAACATATTATGATTTGACTCACTAACCTACATGAATCAGCTATTATTTAAATTTATAAGTTTGTAACTAAGAGATCTTATTTGTTTACCTTCTTTTCTTGTGGTATCTCCTGTTAATTTTTTTTTTCTTGTAGACAATTTTTTATTTTGCCTTACTCTATGCACATGAAATGCTTGCTCTAGAAGATGGATCAGCTGATCTTATTCGGGCACTAAATAAATGTCTACTTGCTCATTCATACAACATCAAAGAGTATTATTGGATTTATTTGCGAAAACAGAATGAGATTTATCGTTACAAGACTTAGGAGTACTCATATGATGTAGTTAATAAGTTTAACATTTACCTAGATCAAAATTCTCCTTGGTTGGTGGAATGGATGCCTAATAAAGGAGGTCATCTAATTGAAAACTTACAGGCAGCACATATGGTTTGTTGTAAGCAGTCTGGCAACAGTTGTTCAATCACATGCCATACTTGATCTTATTGAAGTGAAATGGGCAGATTTAGTAGCAGACATGCCATTCAAGATATGTTATCCCCCTCTTGGAGGTCAGGAGTGGAAAATAATCACTGGCAGTGATTCTAAGAACACATAAGATATCTACTCTTGTATTATTTATTTATAATCTATTTCTTCATTATCTTCAACATTTCTCACTACATTTCCTTCTAATATAGGCCTATGTCTTACCACAATGGTGATTCTTGCCCAACTTTGTTATGGCAGGTTAGTTTGTTATGCTTAAATATTCTATCTGCTACTAATGTTTTGTTCATTGCTCCAAAGAATCCTTTATAGAAGTTATATTTAGGCATAAGTTTCCTGAGTTGTCATGTTTGAATCTAATAGTATATGGCACCTTGTTGATGCTTTATAAAATAAAGCAATAATGAAGGAATGTTGGCAGTGCGGCTTAAGATTTTAAAAATGGACTTTTTAAAGCTTACTATTGCATGCATAAAATGAAAAGACCAAAAATCACTGCTAGAGCTGTTGATGTTGTTGAAAGACACAAATTAAGAGACAAATGCCTTAATACTATGACATGGAAAAAGGAAGGTTCATCGGGAAGCAAGCACGGTTATTCCAGTCATGGTCAATTGTTGGATACCTTGTGGCTAAGCTTCTACTTGCAGACCCAAGTGCGGCCAAAATTCTAATAATTGAAGAGGATTTTGAGCTTGTCAAAGCCTTTTCTTGCGTGATAAGTGCTAACCTCAAGAGAAAGCATGGTTACAAGAACTTTTAAAACACTTATGTAATATAAGATTCTGAAGTTGCTTTCACACAAAGATAGGTAACTTCAATTTATAGCTTAGCTTACCCATCTGAACAACTTAAATGTATAAAGGTAATGATAACAGTGGTTTATTATTCATTTTATTTGGGGGTTAAAGCTTTTGAGCATTGATTCGGGTATCATAGGATCTTAATGTAAAGATGATATGTTGATTTAGGATTAGCATTAGCTTGAAACATCTTCTTGGATGGGAGATTAAACAAATTATTTCCTATTTACAGACTTTATATCATATACATAGTACTATAAGAGTGAAAGGCATTCTTTTAAAGAGTTCACTATAAATCGAGAATACCTTTACATTATTTTAACTCAATTATTCGATTATGACATTTTCTATATTTTGTAAATTATTTTGTATTGGTTATGGTATTTTTCTATCTCGTAAATCATCACCATGCCATTTAAATTAATGCTTGACAATAGAACTTTTTAATACAATTCCTCAGTTAATTCCAGATCAGTTGAAAAAATTTGACTCGTATGTAAGGCATCATCTAAGAGAGTGATTAGAGAGTGATGATAAGATATTTCTTGCAAACTCATATTTTTATTCAGTATATATTTTTTGGATTACTACAGACTTGTAAACTTTTAGTTCTTAGCATCAGCTCAGAAAGGAAACTAAACATATAGCATTCAACAACTTTTGTTTCATCTGGTTCTAGTATTAGCCACAATCCTTCTCCCAAACTGTACCAAAAAAAAAATATCAAAAACAAAAAAATAAATATATTTCCAACAACAATAGAAATTAACCTCATATATATGTATATATTTTTAATTTGTAACCTAAGAAATCACATAGAAATTTTAGGTTGTGGGTCAAATTACACTACTCATTGAGAAAATATTTTGTAAAAATAGATATAGTATAGTATAGTATTAGAAGTTAAAATATTTGTATATGTATCTAATTGTCCCATTTGCTTCAATTTCTAAACAAGCTCCATCATTTTTTTAAGAAATTTAATTGCTACATTTCTCCAATATTTTATAGTTTAACAATATATTACAATTTTAATATTTAAACTCTCTTATTTATGTTTTTTGAGAATTGAATTCTAATTGATCCTCCTATATACGAAGGATTATGAAATAAAATTTCATTCAATGAATTCAAGCTAAAAATATAGGTGGTTCAAAAATAAAATTAATGAATATATACGTAATTCAACATGTAAACGATTACTAGTAATTACATAAAAAGTAAAAATAGAATCAAGTGAACAAGATAGATTTAATACTACTTTATGTAAATACACTTATATACTTTTAGACATATTTAATTTAGATTGTACTTTTATGTTTTTTTATTATTTAGGGTAAAGAGGTAATTTCATAGAAAGTCAAATATGTGATTTGAGTTAGTTATCGTCTAAAACTTAGGAATCATTTGAAGAATATGACTTCTTATAACGAATATACTTTATAATTACAACCTAATTGTGCGTTATGCATTAGGAAAAAAAAAAGAGAACTTACCTCTATAATGCCTCCAGTCTAACTATTGTTTTCCTATTTCATTTCCTTATATTTTTCCTCTTCTTTCTCCTAATTATTTTCTAACTCTTCTTATATTTCTAGATCACCTAAAATTGATTAGATTGTAACACAATAACAAATGTGAGGATAAGATTATGAAGAAATTATATTGTGGTGAAGAAATTAATAGAACTAATTTTATAAAAGAAGAACTATCTTATTGTTTTCTATCTAAATATTGCATCGTAAATATAAATAATAGCATTAAAGAAAGAATGAAAAAAAAAGCCAAAAGCACCAAGAAAGAAAAAAAAATTGAAGTGTCATAATCTACTTTTAAACTTATGTAATCAAATATTCTAGAGTTTTAACATTATTTTTCATTCTAAATTATGTAATCTTTAAAAGAATTATTACAAAATTATACTTAAAAATTATCTAAAGATAGAGAATTCAATACTTACTAGGAGTCAAAATTTAGAGATTTCTTTCTACATTAGTCTTTAAAATTTAAAAATTAAAGAGATAAAAATCTTATTTTCATTATTTTGAACTTATGTAATCAAATATTTTAGAGTTTTAATATTATTTTCATTATGTTATCTATAAAAAAAACTATTATAAGATTAAACTTAAAGAATATCTAAATTTAGAAAATTGAATGCTTATTAGAAGTCAAAGTTTAAAGATTTCTTTTCTTCATTAGTCTTTAAATTTAAAAATTTTGATTACTACTTAAGCAATTAAAGAGATAAAAATCTTCTTTTCAAAAAGTAAATATATAAATATATAATTATATTTAAGAAGATGTTATTAGTTTTTCCCTTAATTATTAAAAGTAAAAATATTGATTATGCCTCAATTATCAATAACTATTTTGTAATCTCTATTTAATTTAGGAATTTTGTTGCCATCTTCAATGGTTCTGATGGTTCCTCCTTCACTTTAAAAGAGGACGTTGAGTTGCAGGAGAAGAGGGAGAGGAAGAAAATTCGTAGCTAGGGTAAACTAAGAGGACGTTTTTGTGTGATTTCTTCAATCAGATTAATTAGCTAGCAATGGAATCGAGAGTGGAACGAGGGAGGATTCTGTCAATCATATTAACATCGTCATTGAGAAGAAAGGTAAGTGAAATTTGACTCTCACCACTTAAGTAGAATTTATCTTCTAAACTATTTGAGATATTTTTGGGAAGAAATGAGTTGATATGGGAATAGGGAAATTTTCTTGAAATCATATTAGAACTAGGAGTAAAAATAAAAGAAAATGGAGAGTGAGATCTAAGGATAAATAGAAGATTAGATGAAATGATGGAATTATTGTGTGGACAGCTATGAGGAGAGGACAAAAGATATATGCTAGAAACATAGGAGGAAAATTGAAAGGATGAGAACGGGAGAGGGATAGGAAATAAAAAAAGAAGGAAATAGTGCTTAACAAATCCTCTACATGATCCACTCGATGGAACAAGAGGTTTTGTGCTTAACAACTGATCTATTTTTCTCTTATTTATTTACCAATCATGTATATATGATCAATGTCGTTGATTGATTTGCATTCAATTTTTTAAAAGGATATGGTAGAGCACTTTCTTGCAGCAACGTATGAAATTAAAGGAGATTCTAGTTGCGGTCATACTTATTTCTATGATTTGCTTTCCACCTTCATGGCTGAATATGAAATCACCTTATCAGATATGGATAAAGTATTGTATTTGTATATAATGTATCTCGATATAGAGTTATTAACCATATTTAATTAATTGATTGGTTTTAGTTATTTGGTCTTCTTCTCTTACTTCACTGAGAAAAATTATATGATGCAAATTTTCCTAAGATTTATGCACTCTGCATCAAGATTAAATGAGCCTCCTCAAGGAATATAAGCAATACTAATCATCATAGCTCAAAATTTTTTAATTTAGAGTATTTATATGCGTCATTATTGATCTTAAAATAAATATTTAATAATAAAAATTATCAAGTACAATTTTTTCTAGTAAAAATTCGTACATTTTAAAAGGTAAATGATATGTCACAAGATGTATTGTAACATCCGGTGGCGATCTTCACATCCTCCATCAAAGGCAACTAGATAAATGCTTCAACGAAGCTACTGCGCGGTACGTACAAACAACAACATTAATTATTGGTATCTATAAATATATATTATATGATTATACAAATCGTTATTTTATTATTATGATATTCAGCACAATTAGTATCGTGATATACGTACATACATTGTCTATATAGACACGCACACACATATATATTGATAAATTGAGAAGATTACATATATATATATATATAGACACACACACACATTATATATTTATATAATTCCCAATTATAAGTATCTTCTTTGAAGCTTCTAACATTTCCCCTTTGCACCTTCTTGATCCTATAATATTTCTGCATAAATATATATATACATATACATATATCTGTGTGTTTGTGTGTGTATTTCTCAAAAAGATCTGATGATAAGAAAACTTAAATAACTGTAGTTACTTTTATTAGGCATGTATCAATTATCAAATCAAAACAAAATGTAAGTAAATTTGTATTTCATTCAATTACAAGATGAAACAAATTAAAAAATAATAAAAATTGATAGAATCTAAAATTTTTTATTTTAATTTTACATAAAATTAATTTTGAAATTTATTAAAAATTATTTTAACATTTTACAATATAATTAAATATAATTTACCAACTTTTTAATATTTTATAGATAAATCATTTGTACTTTCACCATTATCTATAAAAGTTGTATTTATAGTTCGGACTATAAACTATACGTTTTATATATTATTATTGATAAGTTGTGTTATTATTAGTGGAGAAGTAATATATAATTAATAAAATATTCAAATTTATATTTTTTAATAAAAATTTGAAGAATCTCCCTTCTTTCCTGCTTTGGTTGAGATACTTTTTAGGATATTCGCCCATGATTCCGTCAATTTTTCCCCCTGTTCATCCTGTAACCATTTGCTCGTCGGAACGAAATTCTGTTGGGATTTGTGCGGAGGGACTCATCCCATTCCTATTGCAGTGGCACCGCACTGGAATGGATGTGGAGTTTGTAAAAAGATTCTGAATGCCCCAGCTAACCGCACAGGAAGTAGAATAAAGGCAGGCGTTCATACTTGAAGATTGCAAATGCAGATTCTCCATTTCTCAAGTTGAGCCTCTTTCTTCTGAATAGAGGCTTCCAGACATCAATTGTCACCCGAACCCACAGACAACCCCCCATCTCAGCCATAGAAGATGAACTTGTGTCATAGTCGACAAAGCCCCCCAATAGGTTCCCAAACTGCCTAGTCATTGTTTTCGATACATAACCCAACGGGAGTGAGTGAATCTATACCTAGAAGAGGCTCGTGTCAATGGCTACTTTCATTGGATGTTTTCCCTCCCTAAGGTGGTGCACAACCAACAAGTGGTTGTTAAAAGTCCATGGCCCTCTGTTGAGCACTCTTTGGAAATCTAATTCGCAGAAAAATCTGTACAAGTAATGGCCAGATCTGAGATCAACAATATTTACCCCCCTTTCGACCTCCTCAGGTCTGCTAGTGTATTCATCATTGATTTAAACTTCACAACCGCTTCCATCAAGAATCTTCCCACCAAACAGAGGTCATACGACTCTTGCTATCCAGGGACAAGTTCAGTTAAGTCCGAGCCTCCATCCTTCTCCTCTGCAATCGACAATGACACTACGCTATCCACCATATCCATGGATCACCCCTTACGTGCCAATCAACTAACTATTGAGAGAAAAAACAATAACTTGTCTATGGTGTAAAAAGGTCTCACTACTGGAAACAATACCTCTTGTAACAAAATAAAGCAAATGGAGAAGAGGGTCATCCAATATTGACTTGGTACTAGACCAAGTAAATTCTTATCTATATTCTATTTACATTTGTAAGTTTTAAAACCTCACCCTCTCAGTAAATAAGGGAGGTAATTAACTCTACTTTGTGGAATGAAGGAATCATCAGGGTAGATTCATTTTTTTGTTGTAACAGTTGTTTGAATAGCCATATGTACTCGTCAACTGTTTATTTCAAGCAAGGGAAAAATTACCTTTATTGTTCATTTGAAATGGTAATGGACATTTGGTATTCAGTTTTTTATTTTTTGGAGCTTGCAACTTTTGTAATGCAAAAGAGTGGTTATATAGAACAATTCTGCACATGGTGTAATAGGGGCTTATTCCAGCAACTATGTTGGAAGTGAAATTATAAAACTAAGTAAATTTGGGAAATAATAGTGGAAGTTTAAAAATAAAGCTAGTATTAAGTACTTGACAAGCTTGATTTAAATTGATATCATATCTTTGTGTTTCTCAAGTGAGTTTCTAGCATGTGTAATAAGTATATGATTCTAGTCTGGTCGATTCAAAAAATGTTCAACTATTAGAATTGTTACTCAATGTATTTTTTTGTTGCTTTCGAATGGTGTAATTCCCCAAAATGATGGAGATTATATAGTTTATAACATATATTTTTTGGAGATAGTTCATAGCTTACATGTCTGACACCATGGAGTTTTGGTTTGTGCATTAAGTATGTTTCTAACATGGTGGTGGAAATAACATATTATGATCTGACTCACTGGCCTACATGAATCGGCTATTATTTAAATTTATAAGTTGGTAACTAACATATCTTATTTATTTACCTTCTTTTCTATGGCATCCCCAATTAATCCTTATTTTTTATTTCTTATAGGCACTATTTTATTCTACCTTACTCTGTGCCCATAAAATGCTTACTCCAAAATGGAACAGTGAATCTTATTCGGGCATTGAATAACGCCTACTTGCTCTTTTATTCCACATCAGGGAGTATTATTGGATTGATTTGTGAAAACTGAATGAGATTTATCGTTACAAGATTGAGGAGTACTCATATGATGCAGTTAATAAGTTCAAAATTTACCCAGATCAAATTTCTCCGTGGTTAGTGGAATAGATGCCTAATAAAGGAAGTTATCTAATTAGAAACTTACAAGCAGCATATATGGATTTCCAATTTTTTTCTCTAGGAAACATGTGGTCTGTTGTAGTAGTTTGGCAACATTTAATCAGTCACATGCCATACTAGATCTTATTGAAGTGAAATGGGTAGATTTGGTAGCAGACATGCCATTCAAGATATGTAATCCCACTTTTGAAGGTCAGGAGTGGCAAATAATCACTGGTAGTGATCCTAAGAACACATAAGATATTTGTTCTCGTATTATTTATTTATGATCTATCTCTTCACTATCTTCAGTATTTCTCACTACATTTCTTTCTGATGCAGGCCTTGGTCTTACCACAATGGTGGTTCTTGGCCAACTCTGTTATGGCAGGTTAGTTTGTTATG
This sequence comes from Carica papaya, assembly GCF_054855325.1. Taxonomy (NCBI): domain Eukaryota; kingdom Viridiplantae; phylum Streptophyta; class Magnoliopsida; order Brassicales; family Caricaceae; genus Carica; species Carica papaya. Next base: position 21,634,785 of record NC_142317.1, read on the forward strand.
CTCAAATATTCTCTCTGTTGCTAATGTTTTATTCATTACTCCAAAAAACTCTTTGTAGAAGTTATATTTAGGTATAAGTTTCCTGAGTTGTCATGCTTGAATCCAATAGGATATGGTACCTCGGTGATGTTTTATAAAATAAAGCAATAATGAAGGAATGTTGACAGTGCGGCTTAAGATTTTAAAAATAGACTTTTTGTAGCTTATTATTGCAACCATAAAGATGAAAATACCAGAAATCACTTCAAGAGCTATTGAAGTTGCTTAAAGACGCATATCAAGAGACAAGTGGCTTTAATACTATGACTAAAAAGAGGAAGGTTCGTTAGGAATTAAGCACAGTTATTCCAGACATGGTCAATTGCTGGATACCTTGTGGCTAAGCTTATACTTGCAGACCCAACTGCAGCCAAAATTCTGACAACTGAAGAGGATTCTGAGCTTATCAATGCCTTCTCTTGCATGATAAGTGCTAGCCCTAAGAGAAAGTGTGGTCAGAAGAACTCCCAAAAGACTTACATAATATAAGATTCTGAAGATGCTTTTATACAAGGATAGGTAACTTCAATTTGCGGCTCAACTTACCTATCTGAACAACTTAAATGTATAACGGTGATGATAACAATGGTTTATTTTTAATTTTATTTTGGGGTTAAAGCTTTTGAGCAGTGATTCGAGTATCATAGGATCTTAATGTAAAGATGATTTGTTGATTTACGATTAGCATTAGCTTGAAATATCTTCCTGGATTGGAGATTAAACATATTATTTCCTTTTTATAGACTTTATATGTAACACCCCACAAACCTTTGCATTTAATTTGTAATTAGAAATCCCTATTTATTCAATCTCTAAGGTGACTTGAACTCTTTTAATTATTTTGTAATTTTTATATCGCATTTCATAAATTTAATTCACATATTTAATTTTATTATGAAATTTTGATTTTTATTATTTTTGTCAATATTATTTTATTCTATTTTAAAAATAAATTTTTAGGAGAAAAGACAAAAAAAGGGGTAAAATCCCACGGGAATATACCTAGGGGAAAAGACCCACGCGGGCATTGCACGCCTCGTGCGCATGCGTGTGTGCGGCCAACACCGGAGGTGCACAATGTGTGCACGTCCCATCACCGTAGGGCATGAGGTCAGTTTGCGAGCGCAGATAGGCACGACACCGTGTGCCCTATGTATACGCCGTCCACGCTGTACGCCCTGCATGCAGTAGGATAAGCCAACGCACCTGCAGGTTAGGCATGCAACGCGCAGCCAACTGGGGAGGAACACTATTGCCTCGGGTAGTGTGCGGCCACCACCTTGGGTGTCGGGCACTGCCTCGGCTCGTGCGCACCACTAGTTTGGTGGTATGCCATTGTTGTCTTAAGAGTGTGCCACCATCAGTTGGGAGGCTTTCTTCATTTTTGCACCACAGTCGAGTCATGTCACATCACTTCTTTCTCATTTAACTCTCCCTTTCCTCACTAGATTTTGTCATTTGTTTCAAATTTAATGGTCCCCATTTTCTATAAATAGGGACCCCTCTCTTCAATTTTTTTTATCACTTCCATTTCATTCTTCCATTCTCCAAGAGCTTTGGAGTGATTTATGTTTTTTTCGTCCCCCATCTGGTCCGGAAAGACGTGAGAGGACCGCTCCCTATGGATGATGGTGTACCCTCTGACGAGAGTGGTGCTGCGAATTATTTAGTAGGGGTCACCTTTGGTTAAATACTGTCGTGGTTATAAGCTATCTAATAAAACCACTGTGGTTGGCACGGTCGTTGTCATAGATCATGTCATGGTTTGGCAAGCCGAAAATGTGTTATTGGCAAATTACTGTTATATATCTGATCTGATCATTCCACGTGAGTAGTCAAAAATTCGTATTTGCCCTCAGTAGATGGAAGTTGGAATGACTTCCCGAAGCATGACATAAAAATCTAAGTATATCATGATTTATTTGATTTTCTCTATTATGAACATGATTGATTTGATTGTTATGACTATGATATGATAGATTTGATGTTTTCTTTAATAAATAAATTATTTTCATAAATAAGAAAGGACCCTGTTGTGACCCCTGATGGTAAGTATTGATGACATAATTATTCACTTTTAAAATCTTATGATGTTATTTAAATATTATTTTCATTACTGAGTATATGGAACTCATCCCTTTTCATGCTCCCCCCCTAAGATGAGGAAGATAGTGAGGAACAGATCGCTGACCTACCCTTTGAAGTCTATAAGGATTCCGTGGATCCACAAACCTTGACGGCATGACTGGTCCCAAAATTTTCTAATGAGTCCATTCACATAGTAAAAGAAGTGGCCCTTTTTGTATTTTGATATTTTGTATTTTGTTGCAACTTCTGGCCTTAGTTATATATGTATAATTGGAACTCATATATTTTGGCAAGGAATTTATAATAATTTGCTCCGCTACATACAATTATCTATCATGCACTTGTAACCTGTTTCTGCATCTGGCACCCTTATAACTTAATTAGCATTTGAGATGTCACATTATATCATATACATAGTACTATAGGAGTGAAAGGCATTCTTTTGAAGAGTTAAATGTAAATCGAGAATATTCTTACATTATTTTAACTTTATTATTCGATTATGACATTTTCTGTATCTTGCATATCATTTTTGATTGGTTATGGCATTTTTCTGTCTCGTAAATCGTCACCATGATATCTAAATTAATGTTTGACAATAGAACTTTTTAATATATTCCCTCGGTTGATTCCAGATTAGTCGAAAAAATTCAACTGGCATGTAAAATATTACTTGAGAGAGTGATTAGAGAGTGATGATAAGATATTTCTTGCAAACTAATATTTGTATTCATTGCATATTTTTGCATTACTACAGACTTGTAAGTTTTTAGTTCTGAGCATTAGCTCATAAAGGAAACTAAACATATAGCATTCAACAACTTCTACTTCATCTAGTTCTAGCATTAGCCACAATCCTTCTCTCAAACTATACCACAAAAAATATCAAAAACAAAAAAAAAATAAATATATTTCTAGTGACAATAGAAATTAACCTCATATATATGTATATATTTTCAATTTATAAATGAATAAATTACATAGAAATTTTTAGGTTGTGGGTCAAATTATACTACTCATTGAGAAACTATATTGTAAAAATAGATATAGTATAGTATAGTAGTAGAAGTTAAAATATTTGTATATGTATCTAATTGTTCCATTTGCTTTAATTTCTAAACAAGCTTCATCATTTTCTTAAGAAATTTAATTGCTACATTTCACCCATATTTTATAATTTAACAATATATCACAATTTTAATATTTAAACTCTCTCATTTATGTTTTTTGAGAACTAAATTCTAATTGATCTTTCTATATATGAAGAATTATGAAATAAAATTTCATTCAATGAATTCAAGCTAAAAATATAAGTGATTCAAAAATAAAATTAATGAATATATACCTCATTCAACATGTAAAGGATTACTAGTAATTGCACAAAAAGTAAAAATTGAATCAAATGAACAAGATAGATTTAATACCGCTTAATGTAAGTACATATATATACTTTTGGACATATTTAATTTACAATGTAATTTTATGTTTTTCTGTTATTTAAGGTAAAGAGGTAATTTCATAGAAAATCAAATATGTGCTTTGTGTTATTTAGCGGTCTGAAACTTAGGAATACTTGGAAGAATATGATTCCTTATAATGAATCTACTTTATAATTACTACCTAATTGTGCGTTATGCATTAGGAAAAAAAAAAGAGAACTTAACTTTATAATACTACCAATCTAACTCTTGTTTTCCTATCTCATATCCTTATGTTTTTCCTCTTTCTCCCAATTATTTTCTGACTCTTCTTATATTTCTAAATGTAACACCCATTAATTTTGCCATTTATTATTATTATTTTTAATTAATTTTTGAATTTATTTTATTGTGTTTATTTTATAATTTTTGAATTTTAATTGAGTTATTTAATTTAATTTAATTTAATTTAATAAGAATAAAAATAATAATAATGATTAAATTGGGTAAAAATATTATTTGAATTTAATTAAAATTAATTTTGGAAAAAAGGGGTGAAAATTAGGATTCTGGGGGTATTTTTGAAATGAAAATCGAAAACCGGGGGTCAAAACGCAATTTAGAAAAATTGTGCCCCGTCAGCGCCACCTCAGCAGCCCCGTCAGCGGCCCAGTCAGCAGCCCTGGCCAACCAGGACCTGTCGCGTGGTAAGACCACGTTGACCCGGGAACGGCCACGTGGGCGATCCGCGTGCGTGCGATCGGACGGCCCACAGGCGTCCCCGCGCGCACGAACGGCCCAGATAAAGCGTGCGCACGGATGGCCCAGATGCAAGCGCACGGACGGCCCAGATGCACGCGCACGGACGGCCCAAATTCAATCGCGCACGGACGGCCCAGATTTAATCAAAATGGACGGCTGTGATCAAAAGGCAAAAGGGTATAAATAGAACCCCCACACCAGACCACAAAAACCTTAGCCGCCTGCCCTCGCCAGAGAAGACGAACCAGACGCCGGAGGAGCCGGCCGCCGCCACCCGCCGCCGCACTGGGGAGTGTTTCGACCGCCGATCGAGGTAAATTTCATACCCCCAGCTCGTTTTTCAATGCTGAGTTTCCCTGTGGCCAAATCGGAGCTAAAATCCTGGCCAAACGGTCGGAAACACGGCCGAAACCCAGCGGCGCCGTCGCGCCCCTCCTCGGTTTTTGCCTCCGATGAGGCCCTTCCCGGCCTCCGTTTGATACAATTTTTTATGTCACCGTGATCACCATTCTTTTCTCTACAGGTTGATCGGAGCCAAATCACCAAAACACGAACCTCGCCGGAGAGCCGCCGCACCCGAGAGCATCACCACCGGTAAGCTTCAGTTTTTCGTAATTTTTTGGCCCCCCGGGGGCCCTAGGGTTGTTTTATCATAGGGACCAATGCAAGTGTGGCCGAATTCGGCCTGAAACGGCCGAAAACGGCCAACCCGAGGCGAATCGCCGCCGCTCGCCAGAGCACGGCGGAGCCGCCGTGCCGGAATTGCGATATTGGCCGAAAGGGGCCCTGGGTCTAATTTGGGATTTTTTGGGACACGTGCAGGTACCAGTAGTGCGTTTCAGTTTCCCGGGAAAAATTCAGGGAAATTAGGGACAGCCTGCGGGCGCATTGTAGAGCTGTATTCGGACCCCGAAACAAGTAAGGACCCCTCACCCTATTTCCTATCACGGTATTAAAGTTCAATAAATGACAAAACGGTATTTCATGAATCAACAAATGTGTGAAATTGTTTAAAGTCGCTAATGGAGCCCGAGTCTAGTGTGTTTGTCTGTTAGCTGTTGTTTTGCCTATTTTACGGTTTAAAATGCAGTATGAGGTCTTATGTTTTCATTTCATAGTTTCTTGTGCATATATTACTGTTTTATTGGTTATGGATTGAATGACTGAGAACCCGATGTTGTATGTTGTCTTGTTTGGCATAAATTACTGGTTTGCTTGTTTGTGTGTGAATTGATGATGCTGACTGAGGAAAAGGGGAATGAAAGGTTATGTAAATTGATAATTGTATAATGTGGTCAGCCTGACTAGATATCCTTGGAGCTGGTGGACGGACCGGGTCCGTAGGGAACCCTACCGAGATTGTGGTCTCTCATACCAGACAGGGTATGGAGACCTTATGTGTTTTGGCGCCCATACCGGACGGGGTATGGGGACGGCCCGTTTCACCCTCATACTGGACAGGGTATTGAGGTTTATAGTTTTGGCGCCCATACCGGACAGGGTATGGGGACGGCCCTGGAATCTGATTACAAGTGTTAAGGGTTCATGGGTAGCGGGACCCCTATGGATCCCCATGGATACTAGTAGACTGGTAAATGAGGAAAAATATGTTGTATAATGATTGAATTACAAAAGGTGTGATAAGTATTATGTTATACAGCTCATATGATTTCATGATAATGATAATGTTACTGCTTTCGTATATTGTTTTATGAATTTCACCGAGGTAAGTGGATAGTAAAGGTTTTTATGTTAATAAACGAGTTTATTGTAAATTATGCTCCATTGGTCTTTTTGTGTTTTCTACCTACCTTTACCTCCGTGACGGGGAGATAGTGTGATGTCTTTACTGGGCTGGTGTAGCTCATTCCTTATTTAATCATTTCAGATCAGGAAGACATTGTTCCCGAGCCCGTTCCGCAGGAAGACGGCGAAGGGGATGCCTGAACACTCCGTAGTTATATTTATAGCTTTTATTTTCGAGTTTCTCTTTTAGTTAGTTTGTTCTTTTATACTTTGAGCACGTTTTTTGTTTTAGTGTAAGGGATGTTAATCAAATTTTTATTCCGCTTCCACATTTGACCTTTTTAATACACATATTTCATTTCAAAATTCCGGGGCCGTTACATTAAATTACCTAAAATTGATCACATCGTAAAACAATAATAAATGGGAGGATAAGATTATAAAGAAATTATATTGTGGTGAAGAAATTAATAGAGTTAATTTTATAAAGAAACTATTTTATTGTTTCCCATCTGAACATTGCATCATAGATATAAATTATAGCATTAAAGAAAGATTGAAAGAAAATAAAAAAGCATCAAGAAAGAAAAAAAAAAAACTACAAGTGTCATAATTTATTTTTGAACTTATGTAATCAAATATTTTAGAGTTTTAACATTATTTTCATTATGTTATCTATAAAAAAAACTATTATGAGATTAGACTTAAAGAATATCTAAATTTAGAAAATTGAATGCTTATTAGAAGTCAAAGTTTAGAGATTTTTTTTCTTCATTAGTCTTTAAAATTTAAAAATTTGATTACTACTTCAATAATTAAAGAGATAAAAATCTTCTTTTCAAAAAATAAATATATAAATATATTTAAGAAGATGTTATTAGTTTCTACCATAATTATTAAAAGTAAAAATATTAATTATGCCTCAATTATCAAAAAATATTTTGTAATATCTATTTAATTTAGGGATTTCATTGCCATCCTCAACGGTTCTGGAGGTTCCTCCTTAATTTTAAAAGAGGACGTTGGGCTACAGGGGAAGAGAAGAAAATTCAGAGTTAGGGTAAACTGAGAGGAAGTTTTTATGCGATTTCTTCAATAAGATTAATCAGCTAGTAGTGGAATCGGGAGCGGAACAAGGGAGGAATCTGTCAATCAGATTAACACCATCACTAAAAAAAAGGTAAGTGAAATTTGACTCTCACCACTTGAGTAAAATTTATCTTCTAAATTTTTTGAGATATTTTTTAGAAGAAATGAGTTTATCTGGGAATAGGGACATTTTGTTGAAATCATATTAGAACTAGGAGTAAAAATAAAAAAAATCGAGACTGAGATCTGAGGATAAACAAAAGATTGGAAAAATGATGGAATTATCGTGTGGACAACTATGAGGAGAGAACATAGGAGATGTGCTAGAAACATAGGAGGAAAATTGAAAGGATGAGAACGGGTGAGGGATAGGAAAAAGAAAAAGAGGAAAATAGTTGTCTGAATCTGATGTTTGTTTGGGAATTATTATTTTGTTATCTTTTATATTTAAGTCTCTTTATGTCTGTTTGGGAAATGGTGGTATTGGTGAGTCGAGACAAGGAAACAAATTGGATAGGGATTAAAAACAAAATAAATATAAAATTCTAGGAGGCAAATCTAGGTGAGCGAGATAGTGTTCTCTGTGAGGGTAAAAGTGATGCTGTTTGGAAATAGGAATGGGATTAACAATGGAACAAACAAACTCTAGGAGCTGATTTGGGTGAGCAGAGACAATGTTCCCTATGATCCACGTGTAAGAAAGGATGAATTACACAAACTTTAATTATATATTTTTTTTAATTTTAGATAAATCTAATGGTTAACCCTCACTAGTGAGGGATGTGAACATTGCTCTTAGACATACTTATTTTTATTTAGAGATACAACTTTATTGTATTATTCGTGTTGGGAATATAAGTTCTTATGGTATCCTAACTCCCTATAGAGGTATGGGTTGTTATAGCTCTTATCCAATCATTTCGAATAGGAGGATCAAAGCACACAGCTCCTCCACATGATCCACTCGATGGAATAAGAGGTTTAATGCTTAACATCTAATATATTTTTCTTTTATTTATTTATCGATGTCATTGATTGATTTGCATTCGATTTTTGTAAAGGATATGGTAGATCACTTTCTTGTAGTAGCATATGAATTGAAAGGAGATTTTGGTTGTGATCCAAATTATTTCTATGATATGGTTTGCACCTTCGTAATTGAATATGAAATCACCTTGTCAGATATGGGTAAAGCTTTGTATGTGTACATAATATATATCTCAATATAGATATGAGTAGTTATTAACAATATATGATTAATTGATGGGTTTTAGTTATCTGGTCTTCTTCTCTTAATTTGCAGGGACAAAGTATCTAATGCGGATTTTTCTAAGATTTGTGCACTTTACATCAAGATTAAATGAGCCTCCTCAAGGTATATAAGTAATACTAATTATCACAAATCAAAACTCTTTAATTTGGAGTATTTATGTGTATTATTATTGATCTTATAATATATATTTAATAATAAAATTTATCGAGTACAATTTTTGCTAGCAAAAATTCATTGATTTTAATAGTTAAATGATATGTCATGGGATGTATAGTCTAATTTGAACTCATACTCTTATAGATAAGGATAAATGTACTTAGATATCTATCCAAAAGATATATAATTATTAATTTAATTAACTATATATGTGTATACTTAATTAATTAAATAATTAGTTTAATAGTTTATGTGTTTCTTTTTTTATAAGAGATTATAAGTTTGAATCAGATTGTATTTTTATACGTATCATCATTTGAAAGTTAATTGTAATATAGTAATTAGTGTATATCACTTAACTAATCTTGGGTCAAACTGTATTTTATGTGTGTTCTTAATTGGAGATCATTTGTATTGTGTTATTCTTGTGCTTATCACTTAATTAATAGATGTACCTAATTTTTACTTTTTACAAAATAATTAGCTGATATTAATTGTAGCCTTCGCGCTTGTCAAATGGCATTGAAATGTGAGGAATTCGTCAAGGCATTTGATAAAAAGAATAAGGAAAGGTAAGCTTTTATATACAATTGAGGTCATAAATCAATTAACAGTCTTTATATATTCATGTGGTAAACAAATTTTATACTTAATTTTTATTACAGATATTACTAATATATCTCTTTAAAGAGTTTTCTCTTTTTTTTTTCAAATTTCTTTATTGGAATAAAAAAGTGCATGGATGCATTAGATGCAATCAAACGTGAATTCTCATTAGTGAAGGAAAAAATGAAAATCCTTCTTAAGGTAATATTTTATTTTACATATTCTGTAACATTTTATTTTCATGTATATCTTTTTTCTTTTGGATATTGTAAAAATTTTAACTGAATTTAAATTTGCATACTTATACAGCATGAGTTTTACTTTATTGAAAATCTGTTTTATAGGCTGCATAATTATAGCTATTAATAATTAAAATAATATGATAGTAGTTAAAACTCTTATATTCTATTTAAAATTTATGAATTTAACTTTTAATAAAAATGTAGAATATTTTATACTATATAAGTTTGTAAATTTCAATTCAATTAAAATTTTTACGAAATCTATTAAAGAAAAAGATATTTATGAAAATAAATTATCTATACACACACGCACACACATGTATATGTATTGATAAATTGAGAAGGTTATATATATATATAGACACACACACATTATATATTTATATCATTCCCAATTATAAGTATCTTCTTTGAAGTTTTTAACCTTTCTCCTTTGCACCTTCTTGACTCTATCATATTTCTGCATAAATATATATATATATATATGTATATATAGATACCATCTTCATTTTCATCTTTATTAATTAATAAAATCTTCTTTTCATATTTTAATATGATCCAAAAATGTTAAAGTATAAGAGCCAAATTCAAATGTGAAGAAATTTGGTTTACAACTTCATGAACTTATTTACAAAGTCATAAATTAAATATATTATATATTTTTATAATATGGGTAATATTACATGAGATAATTATATTTCTTAAATATTTTCTTAAATATATTAAATAGAATAAAGTATTAAAATTTTCAACAAGCTATTCGCATAACTTATTAAACTCAATTTTATATATTTCGAACTTATTTAAATTTATTCATTTATTTTTTAAAAAAAAAAATTTGTGACCTTCTCCTTTTTGCACTGATTTTATGCATATGAAGTCATAGTGGTCATAGAATACTTAAACATGATGGGGATAGTTTCACAGATTTTATGCATATGAAGTCATAGTGGTCATAGAATACTTAAACATTGATGGGGATAGTTTAGTGCGATTTGAAGCCCAAAAACGTGTTAGTAAGATTCGACGACCACATTTCGTTGACTGACTTCAATCTCTCACGAAAAGATGATAATTCTACATCAACTATTCACATAATTTTTGATTAAAATGCATCATCAGTCACAAAAACAAATTGTTATCCTGTTGACCAACCCAACTTTTCTAATTCATCAAGTATTCTACCCAATTGTATCACACCTGCAGTAGCCTCCTACTTACACCCTAGTCAACACAAATAGAAAAAAGTCAACACATCACACAGCTGTGGAAATCATCATAGAGCCAATGAATGTCTATCAATGTCTTTTATTAGGACCCACAAGTACTTAGCACCAGAAATTGTGTCTGGTGAAGGGCATGGAAACATGGCTAATTGGTGGACACTGGGGATATTCATATTTGAAATGTTATATGGGATGATACTGTGTTAGGGAGCTGACCAGGAGTTGCCCCTAGCAAATATTATGAGTCGAGCACTTGAGTTTCCTAAAGAAACCATGGTTTCGGAGCCAACAAAGGATTTGATCACAAGGCTATTAACTAAGGACCCCACAAGGCAAATGGGGTCCACAATGGGTGCAACAACAATCAAACAGCCCCAATTTTTTGATGGTATTAATTGGGCACTTTTGAGATGTATAAAATCACCATTTGATCCTTCTCTCATATCTTGTAATGAGTTTGTTACATTTGATAGCACTATAGAGAGTTCAATAGAGTATTATTAGGCAGCAAGAAATTTATTCTTTAATTTACATGATATATGTTTTTTTTATGTATATCAAATTTTAATAACTAGAGAGAAGTGAGATTGAAGTAATTTGTACATTGGAGCAAGAAATTTTAATGAAATTCATGTTGAAAGGTTCAATATTTATAAAAATATGTAATTAATGATTTACTGGATCATTTTGTCTAACAAATGATATAGCATTTTCAATTATTCTCAATTAATGTCTTTACTTAACCGTCTAGAAGTAATATTAATTTCTCTCATATGTGGTATAAGAGGTAGTAATACTGTTTTTAAGGTATTACTTGGATAAAACCGAAATGTATTACATCAAGGTCCTGATAATATCAAATAGTAAAACTCATGGGTCCTTGTACAATGCTTCATTACTGCTTACCTAATTTGGGATAAACAATGTTAAGGTTCAAGGGTAGTTGAGGATAAGGAAACTTTTGGCTTCTAGAGCTATTTTTAGATACCTATGATGTTACAAGATAGCTTTGTCAAAAGGTTGTGTAAGGTTTTAAAATTGTTCTCACATTCTAGACCTATCTTAATAAAGACAAAGATGAACTATTATATTTTTAATTTTTTTTGTACTCCTTTTAGTTGATAAAAAAGTTAAACAACTCTTTTTTTTAAGTAAAGAAATAGATAGTGTGGGCACGAAATGGACACATGAGTTCCTCTATTTGTCACGTATTACCTAGCAACATTTCAACGTTTGCGATAGTTTGAATCAACCGCTAAAATTATATCATCTATTTTCTACTTTCTAGCTATAATAGGACCATTTTTAAAGGTACCATGTCCAAATTTTATATTTGATGAATATTTTTCTAAAGTTTGGGTTGTTACTTGAGGATGTTTAAGCTTTCATTTCGTATTTTGTTGCTTTTCTTCTTAGTTAGATTTAAAATTTTAATTGAATAGTACATAACTTAGCTAGGAATGTACTAAGGATTATTAAAAGATATATATTTATTCATGAACCTAAGTTTTTTGTTGACTTGCTTGAGCAAAATGGTTTTTACTGTTAATGGATGATGATTTTTTCTTAAAAAAGTAAATGTTTAAATGGATGTTATTGTATTGACTTACATTATATAAACTAATATCGTACTAGAAAAAAATACAACTAATTTTGTAGGTCAATCAAATAACAAAGTAGAACTTTACTTGAATGAATTATTTAATCTCATGCATATGAATAAATAAAATTACATGCATTTACTGTTTAAAATTCAGTATTTGATGATTGATCAGGAGAGCTGATGCTTTAATAAATAATATGAGGTGATTGATGGCGACTGCAATGAGACGCAACTAATACAAAGATAGAAGCTTTGATCTCTTATAGTAGAGGAGATAAAATTTTCTTTAGGTTTACATACATAAAGATGACCAATTTTATTTTCAGCTTTTTAAGTATTTCTTTTTGTCGATATAAAAGTCAAATAAATTTTTTTTTCCAAGTAAAGAAATGGACAGGTTGTGCATGAAATGGACAAGTTGCTTCCTTTATTTGTTGTATATTTAGTTAGTGACCTTTTGACTTTTAGTGACAACATCTATTAGTTGCTAAAATTGTGTCATTTATTGTCTAATTTTTAGTTGGATTTAAAAGTAACTTTCATTCCACATTTTGTTTATCTTCTTTATAATTGGATGTAAATATGTAATCAGATAGTATATAACATAGCCAAGGATGTAGTAAGGACTTTTAAAAGATATATAATTGTTCATGAGTCTTAGTTTTTTGTTCACTTGCTTAAGTAGAATGGTTTTGATCCATGATTTTTTAAAAAAGTAAAAAGTAAATGTCGTATTGGATGTTGTTGTACTAACTTACATTGTTTGCTGTCTTATATAGTACCAGAAAGAAATGCGACTAAATTTTTGGTTCAGCCAAATAATAAAGTATGATTTAACTTAAATAAATAATTTAATCTCATACAAATGAGGGAATCAAATAACGTATATTTACTATTTAAAATACAATATTTAATGACTAATAAGAAAAATTGATACTTCAATGAATAACGAGAGGTGATGGGTGATGACTATAATGAGATACAACTAATAGAGAGAGAGAAGTTTTGGTGTCTTGCAAAAGAGGAGATTGAGTTTTCTTTAAATTATAGAACACAAACAAAAACTATTTTATTTCCAGTTTCTTTTATACTTCTCTTTGTCAATATAAATGTTAAATAATTTTCTTTTTCAAATAAAGAAATGGACAGGTTGTGCATGAAATGGATAAGCGGCTTCCTCTATTTGCCACAAATTTACGTTGCGGCATTTTTACTTTTTATGACAATAAATCCACTGGTAAAATTTCATTGTTTATTGTCTAATTTTCAACAGCAATTAACTGTTCACAAAGTTGTCAATATAATGCCTTTTATCAATTGAAGTAATTTATTTAGAAAAAAACCATCTTTGTTTTTTATATAATATTAAAATGGATTAAATTAAACTCTTGTTTTTTATAAAAAAAATTACTTTTTTCAGAAAAATGTTCGCAAGATTGATCAAAACTCGTAACACAAAATTCAAAAATATCCAAGTTTATTAATGCATACAATATTGGTAACCTAAAAATTAATCACTAGAAATGACCTAGATTATTAACAATCTGTTATAAATACTAAACTCATTATAACTCTCCACTGCTTTTGTGAGTACTGCAGATTCGAAAAAAAAAACAATATCCCTCCTCTTGAATAAACCATATTTCTCTTCTCCAATAGTTTCGAATAGGATGGATCGAAGCACACAGCTCCTCGACATGATCCATTTGATAGAACAAGAGATTTAATGCTTAAAATCTTATCTATTTTTCTCTTATTTGTTTATCAATTATGTATATATATCCATATTGTTGATTGATTTGCATTCGATTTTCTTTAAAGGGCATGATAGATCTCTTTTTTGGAATAGTATATGAAATGAAAGGAGTACCTGGTTGCGGTCTTAATTATTTCTTTGATCTGCTTTCCACCTTCGTAGCTGAATCGAAAATCACGTTATCAGAAATGGTTAAAGCTTTGTATGTGTACATAATATATATCACGATATAGATCTAAGTAGTCATTAACCACGTTTGATTAGTTAATGGTTTTTAATTATTTGGTCTTCTTATCTTAATTTGCAGGGACAAAGTATCTAATGTAGATTTTCCTAAGATTTGTAAACTTTGCTTCAAGATCAAAGAAGCCTCCTCAGGGTATATAATTAATACTAATCATCACAACTCAAAACTCTTTAATTTGGAGTATTTATGTGTGTTATTATTGATCTTATAATATGTATTTAATAATAAAAATTCTCAAGTAAAATTTTTGTTTGTAAAAATTCATGCATTTTAATAGTTAAATGATATATCATGAGATGTATAATCTGATTTGAACTCATACTCTTATAGATAAGGATAAAAGTATGTAGACATCCACCTAGTAGATAAATAGTTAATAATTTAATTAACCAAATATCTATTTATATTTGATTGGTATATGTGTATACTTAATTAATAAATTAATTAGTTTAATAGTTGAGACATTTCATTTTTTACAAGAGGTCATAAGTTCGAGTCAAATTATACTTTTGGTTGTTTTATCATTTGAAAGTTACTTGTATTGAATTGCAATTAGTGTATATTGCCTAATTAATCTCGAGTGAAAGTATACTTTTGTGTGTATTCTTACTTGAAGATTATTTGAATTGCGTTATGATTGATGTATATAACTTAATCAATAGATTTACACAATTTTTATTTTAAAAAATATTAGCTGATTTTAATTGCAGTCTTAGTGCTTGTTGAATGGCATTAAAATGTGAGGAATTCATCAAAGCATCTGATGAAAAGAGTAAGGAAATGTAAGCTTTCATCCATAATTGACGTCATAAATCAATTAACATATCTCTTTTTTGTGATAAATAAGTGAATTGAATGGTGCATATTTATTGTTTAAAATATAGTATTTGATGACCAATTATGAGAACTAATTCTTCAATGAATAATTAGAGGCAATTGATAGTGACTACAATGAAATGTAACCAACAGAAAGATAAAAACTTTGGTATTTTGCAACAGACAAAGATGAACTATTTTATTTTTAATTTTTTTTGTACTCCTTTTTGTTGATACAAAAGTTAAACAACTTTTTTTTGGTACTCCTTTATAGTGTGCTTGTCCTCATTATAAGATATCTCCTTCGTTTTCACATCCACTTTACTTATCATTAGCCATGTGATTCAGAGAAAAGAAAAAGCAAAGAGAAAAAGAAAAGACAGTAGAAAAATGAGAGAAAATTTAGATATAGAATTAAAAAATAATAAAATGAAATGAATAAATAAAACAAAGTGACAAGATGAGAAAAAAAGAGCAAGTGGAATTTTCATATAATTTCTTATTTATTTATAATGATCCACAATTATCCAAAACAAAACTAAATATGATATATACAATTACATTATTATTGGTTGTGTGGAGATATTGAAACCACACAACATTGTCTTCTCTTTTTCCAGATTTTTCAACTCTCAAACATTGCTTCGATACAAACCCACTTTTTATTTCATGTAAGGTATGCACTTTTTTTCTTTTATTTTCTTGATTTAGTTTTAGAGTATGTTCATTTTTAATATCACTTCATCTGGGTTTGGATTTAAGCTATGATATTTTTCTTCTTCTTTTGGAATCCTTGATTTATGAATGGTCCAATTAGTAGGACTTTTATTAAGTTCTATCATGAATTGACTGGTTATTTGGATGCTTTTTGTTGTTTTTTACAAAAAATTTGCATCACTGTTTCGTAATCATTAGCTTTTGGCTTTTGATGAGTTTTTCTCACCGTTTGAGTACTCCTATTATCTGACTTTTGGGTAGTAGAAGATAATTCTTCTCTGGTTCCTGAAAATAAAGGGGAAGAATAGATGTATTACATATATTTGTAGCATCATTTCTGTGACATGCCAAATGCTACTTAAGGCAATGGGTATCAGATACAGAAACAGGATTACGAGTGCATGATAAAATTTTATGCAGCAGAACAAATTAATACAAATCCCTTACAAATATATATGAGTTTCATTTACATATATATAACTGACGCTAGAAATGGCTACAAAATATAAAGTCAAAATACAAAAGAGGGCCACTTCTTTCACTATGTTATTGGACTCATCAGAGTGCGAGAATGATCCAGCACTCAAGTTTTATAGATCCACAGGATCCTCATAAACCTCAATAGGTAGGTCAACAGGCAGTTTCTCAATTTCTTCCTCATCGGGGGGAGGGGGAGAGGCATAGAAAGAATGAGTTTCATATACTTAGTAAGGAAAGAAGTATTTAAATAATATCGCAAGGTTTTAAAAGTAAATTATTCTAACATAAATACTTACCATTTGGCTACTTTGTAGACCTATCTTACATTATGAAAATAATTTATTTATTAGAGAAAACTGCACGTTGATAGAAGTAAAACAAACACACATCATACTAAATAATAGAGAAAATCAAATAAATCATGAAATGCTCAGATTTTTGTGTCATGCTTTTCGAATTTGTTATAATTTTCATTTCTGAAGGCAGATACAGATTTTCAACTACCCATGTGGAATGACCAGATCATATATAGATAACAACAATTTGCTCAGGCACATTTCCAGCTTGTCAAACCATGGTACGATCTATGACTACAGCCGTGCCGACGATAGTGATCCTATCAGATATTCTATAGTCATGACAGTACTTAGCCAAAGGTGACCCCTAACAGAGATTTGTGTCACCACTCTCATCGAAGGGTACGCCATCATCCATAGGGAGCAGTCCTCTTATGTCTTTCCAGACCAGATGACGGAGGAAAAAACAGATACCCCAAATAGGGTTAGAGAAACAGATACTCCTCAGAGATAAAAAAACTAATGAGACACTTGATACATTATACATGTCAATACAGATACATACTTCAAATAATTCATTCTTCATTCCACACTTTTTTCTTTTTTTTTTTATTTTCTAGGTAACAACACTGACTTCATATTATTATATGCAAATCGTCAGGTGTTTATAAATAAAATAACATGCTTGAAATTAAGAATAGTTCAATTTATTAGACTTATGAACATAAAAACATGCAAAACAGGCAAAATCAAAATTATTATATTTAATAATTTTTTTATCTAAAATTATCTCTTAAAACGTTTAAAGAAATACTAAATTCCTTACTGAAACCTTGATAATTTCTTCTGCACCGTTCTTCTTTATTTCTCTCCTTCTCTCTCTAGATTATTCTCTCTCTAATTCTTGAAAAATGGAAGAATGGAAGTTTGTGGAAGAATGAGAAGGGAAGGCCTTATTTATAGAAATTATGAACCATCAGATTCATGCCAAGTGGTGAAATTCGATGAAGAGAGAGAGAAAAAAGATGCTCGGCATGAAAAACGGGGGAGGAGAGTCTCCTTTGCCGGCGGCACACTGCCTGAGGTGGCAATGGCCCGCCTAGGCTCTGTAAGCTAACCTACTGGCGCACGACCCTCTTGCCGCGTACGCAGAAGCTAGCCTCCTCGTGTGCAGACCTACTGCCTGTAGGCCCCAGGCGCACAGTTGCCTATTTGCGCAAGCCTGTTGCGCGGACAACATGCGAGGTGACGCACGGAGGGCTTGCCTGCGCGCGATAAGATGCGTGCTGGGTTTGACCACGCGCCGCGCATGTGGATGGGACACATGCGCTATGCACACATCCTACCCCCACTGTGCCCGTGCGCGCGCACAGTTTGCAGGCGCCCGTGCAGGTAGCTCCCTTCCCCGCAGGATTTTTCCATGGGATTTTTCCCGTTTTGTCGCTTTTCCAAAATTTCATTTTTTTCTTTTTTTTGCACTAAATAAAATAAAATTAAATTAAATGTAATTAAATAAAAATAGAATTAATTAAGATAAAATTAAATAAAATCAAATTAAAATCTACAAAATTCACGAATTACGATAGTAATTTACGGAGTAAATTAAATGAGTTCAATGTGTCCTAAAGGCTATGATAAATAGGGTTTTTCAAATTAATTAAGCACAATGATGGATGGAGTGTTACAATTTCATTAGTCTTCCTTGAGTGTCAAAGTTTATTTTCCTTTTTATTGTTGAATTTTTGGCTTTTGGGCTGAATGTCTAATTTAGTTGAAAGTTTTCATTAAAATACTTGCAGTGAATCTAATGCCTTGATTTGTTCATTTTGCTTGTTTTTTGATTTAAAGTTAATCATTCTTGAAATCAAAGTGGAGGAAGGCGTTTTTTCGATTGGGTCAGGAATCTCTTGGGTGCAGTTTGATCAAATAAGGGTTTGAGGTTTGAGAGGTTATAATTATTTGATTAGCATTATGTCTATGGGAGCTTCTGGGGCAGTTTTACCCGTTTTATCTAAAACTATTCCCAGTCCTTTTAATTCTGATCCATGTTTTAGCAAATTGGATTCAAGATTTCATCCTAAATGAGTTATAAATTTTTTGAAAAAAAGGGCACAGAGGTTTAAACAATTTTTCATGTGTCCTACTATGCCACTAGGTTTCATGGGATCCCAACTAGTTAAGGGGTTAAGAAGTGGATTGCTTAGGAATAGAACAACAAAGAGGTTCCAGCTTCTAAGCTGTAAATTACCACGATGAAAAGTTTGGGGGAACAACTACCGTAAGAAATGGAGCATGGTTTGTGGATAGTGCTAATGAACTAAATTAAATTATAGGGGATACAAACTGAGTGTTCTGGAATTTGGGGATGTTAAATAATTGAAATAGTAAAAGGAGAGTTTAACATCTAATTGTGCAGCTGGACCAGTTACGACTAACTTTCAGAAGGCCATTGTAGATTCTATTGAGGATGAAGCATGGGAACTATTGCGTGACTCTGTGGCTTATTACTGTGGGAGTCCTGTTGGAACTTTTACTGCCAATGATCCCACCAGTTCCAATATGTTAAATTATGATCAGGTCTTTATCCATGACTTTATACCTTCTGGCATTGCCTTTCTTTTGAAGGGAGAGTATGACATTATTTAGAATTTTATCTTTCATACCCTTTAGTTGCAGATAATGTGAAATTTTATTAGTAGGATCGCATTTGCTTTTTATTCTGGCAATTAATCATTTGTATATGGTAGTTTGGACTAAAACACTTTTTTGCTTGTTTCTGTAAATTAAGAAGTGCAATAGATACACGTGATATGCATCTTTCTTTTTATTGTTCATATCTCAGCTGGGTTTTTCCAAGAAATCTCTCTACTGATTAGGCGCTTTTTGATCATGAAAAAAATATCATATAAGAGAAATGTACTTTTTCAAATAAGCATCCATCTAATTTGTTCATAAGTAGTCCACATAGTTAAACCTCTATCAATGAGTTTACTTTCAAATCTGGCTATCAAGATAATTCCATAAATTCTTAATAACTGGTTTTTATGTGTGGTTGAATGTACACAGGACAGCATGTGTCTTTTCTATAATATTTTTATAAGATTATGATTATGTTAATGAATCTTCTTGATATGTAACCATATTGTGAATAAAATTGACTACTTGTTTCATAGTTGCGAGAATGTGACTACTGGCACCTAAAAAACCCATGCAGTGATGTAATTTAGAAAATTCTTTGAGTACTAGGTAAATCTGTGCATGAGCGATCCCTGGTGGGGCCATGACCATCCGATAAATTATATCCTAGTCTCTTGCTCACCTCAGACATAATTGATATGTATTTTGTTTTTGATTTTCTTTACAAAGCTGCGAAAAATGATGGACTGTTAGAGACCTTATCAGGGGTTGATGCCAACTAGTTTCATGGTGCAAACTGTTTCCTTGGATTGTGATGATTCTGCTATAGAAGAAGCATTGGATCCTTATTTTAGAGAGGTAGCAATTAGCGTTGTTGCACCAGTCTATTCTGGTATGCGGCAAACTTTATACCATGCCAGAAGTTGTTCAAAAGATGACATATGCATTGTGTTTGTTTATCATGACGACTTTTTACTTTTTTTTCCTTTTTCATAATTCTTTTTACCTCTACTTCTTTTGTAGGTTTATGGTGGATTGCGTGCATATGGAAAGTGCTCTGCTGATCTATCTGTTCAGGAGGGAGTTGACGTGCAAACTAGAACTAAAATGATATTGAAGCTTTGTCTTGCTTATGGTTTTAACATGTTTGCTACATTATTGGTGACTGATGGTTCTTGCACGATTGGAATTCATGGTCATCCTCTCGAAATCGAGGTGATTAGTTCTCCTAGTATTGAAATAGTATTTTTTTTAATTTAGAATATAGAATTAGTATGTGGAATGAGGAATCATCAAGGCATATTCATTTTTTTGTTCTAACAGTTGTTTGAATAGCCATATGTGCCTGTCAATTGTTTATTTCAAGCAAGGGAAAAATTGCCTTTATGGTTCATTTGAAATGCTAATGGACATTTGGTATTCAGTTTTTGATTTTTTGGAGCTTGTGACTTTTGTAGCAAAAGAGTGGGGGTACAAAATAATTTAGCACATGGTGTAATAAGAGCTTGTTCCAGCAACTGTGTTGGAAGTGAAATTATAAAACTAAATCATTTTGGGAAATAACAGTGGAAGTTTAAAATTAAAGCTAGGATTAAGTACTTGACAAACTTGAGTTAAATTGATATCATATCTTGGTGCTTCTCAAGTGAGTTTATGGCAGGTGTAATAAGTATATGATTCCAGTCTGGTCGATTCAGAAAATGTTCAACTATTGGAATTGTTACTCATTGTATTTTTGGTTGTTTTCGAATGGTGCAACTCCCCAGAATGATGGAGATTGTATAGTTTATAGCATATATTTTTGAGATAGTTCATAGCTTACATGTTTGACACCATGGAGATCTGGTTTCTGCATTAAGTATGTTTATAACATAATGATGGAAATAGCAGATTATGATCTAACTCACTAGCCTATATGAATCGGCCATTATTTAAATTTATAAGTTGGTAACAGAGAGATCTTATTTGTTTACCTTCTTTTCTTCTGGTATCTCCAGTTAATCCCTTTTTTTTTCTTGTAGGCACTATTTTATTTTGCCTTACTTTGTGCACATGAAATACTTACTCTAGAAGATGGATCAGCTGATCCTATCTTGGCACTGAATAATAGCCTACTTGCTCTTTCATTCCACATCAGGAAGTATTATTGGATTGATTTGCAAAAACTGAATGAGATTTATCATTACAAGACTGAGGAGTACTCATATGATGCAGCTAATAAGTTCAACATTTACCCATATCAAATTTCTCCTTGGTTGGTGGAATGGATGCCCAATAAATGAGGTTATCTAATTGGAAACTTACAGCTATCACATATGGATTTCTGATTTTTTTTCTCTAGGAAACATGTGGTTTATTGTAAGCAGTCTAGCAACAGCTAACCAGTCACATGCCATGCTGGATCTTATTGAAGCGAAATGGGCAGATTTGGTAGCAGACATGCATTCAAGATATGTTATCCCACTCTTGAAGGTCAAGAGTGGCAAATAATCACTGGTAGTGATCCTAAGAACATGTAAGATATCTGCTCTTGTATTATTTATTTATGATATATTTTTTCATTATCGTCAGCTTTCTCATTTCATTTCCTTCTTATGCAGGCCTTGGTCTTACCACAATGGTGGTTCTTGGCTAACTTTACTATGGCAGGTTAGTTTGTTATGCTTAAATATTCTCTCTGCAGCTAATGTTTTGTTCATTGTCCCAAAGAACCCTTTGTAGCAGTTATATTTAGGGATAAGTTTCCTGAGTTGTCATGCTTGAATCCGTTTCCTGAGTTGTCATGCTTGAATCCGTATTGGATATGGCACCTTGTTGATGTTTTATAAAATAAAGCAATAATGAAGGAATGTTGGCAGTTTTGGAGAAGAGAGCTTTGTTGAACTCAGACTTGCTGCAAATTTACTACAACAGCAAAGAAAAATATAACAGACAAGAAATGAATGCAGTAGAAAAATAAAAATATTAATCAAAACATTTAATGGGTATGAACTGTTGCTGGAATTTTAAGTGCAGTGGGATGAAATATTCAGCAACTAGAAATGCCTTTTAAATAGGCTTTACAACTCAACTAAAAACAAAAAAAAAAAGTAGAATAATTTGCCACTCAAATTCTATCACTATTGACAAAACATCAGAAATTTTAGGAGATAAATCCAAAAGTCAGTCAAATATCCAGCTGTCAATATTGAATTAGTCTTCAATACTCCCCGTTGATTCAAAGTTGCAAAAACCAAGCAGATTTCTCAAGTAGACATGCTTGTCGTAGGAGAGATTTTGAAAAAATATCAGCTACCTACTCATTAGTATTGCAATACTGTAATTTAATTGACCCATCTGCCACAAGATCACGGATGAAGTGAACTTGAATATCAACATGCTTTATTCTCCCATGATAAACTGAATTCTTGGACATAACAATTGTTGTTTTGTTGTCATAATAAATAGTAGTTTCTTCATTTTTCTCTTGACTGAGATCTGCCAAAATTCTTCTGAACCATACTGCTTGATAAGCTGATGTCACTGCAGCTGCATATTCTGCTTCTGATGAAGACAGAGCTATTGTAGCTTGTTTCTTTGAGCTCCAGGCAATAGTAGCTGATCCGAGATTGAATATGTAACCTGAAGTTCTCTTTCTATCCTCCAAGCAACCAGCCCAATCACTGTCACTGAACCCAGCCAGTCTGAAATATGATATTTTCTTATACCACAAACCATAATCAAGTGTTCCAGCCATATAACGCAATACTCGTTTGGTTGCCCCTAGATGATGCATTGAAGGGTTGTGCATAAACCTGGAAATTAGTCCAATTGAAAAAGCTCTATCTGGCCTTGAATGGGTCAAGTAAATTAACCCATCAACCAAGCTTTCAAAGTGGCTTGTGTTAGCTTGTTAAGTTCCATCAACAAGCTACAACTTCTCATTTAAATTCATTAGTGCTGCTGCAAATTTACAACTAAACACGCTGAATTTTGTAAGTCAGTTGCATATTTTCCTTGTGACATAAAAATTCCATCTTCAACTTGCTTCACCTCTAACCCAAGAAAATAATTCAGTAAACCCAAATTTGACATCTCAAATTTCCTTTTCATGCACAACTTGAACTCATTAATAAGAGAAGAAGATGAACCCATGTATATCATGTCATCAACATAAAGGTAAATAATGAGGGAATCATTTTTACCTTGTGTTTTAAAGTAAAGAGTGGGTTCATTCTTACTTTTCTCAAAGCCATTCTCCAAAAACTATGACTCAATTTTGCTATACCATGCCCACAGAGCCTGCTTTAAGCCCTAAAGAGCCTTCTTTAACTTGTACACTTGCTCCTCTTTCCCACGAACTACAAAACCTTCAGGTTGAGAGACATACACTTCCTCATCCAGCTCTCCATTTAAGAACGCTGACTTGACATCAAATTGGTAAATAGGCCAATTTAATTGAGTAGCTAAAGCTATTAGAATTCTTACTATCTCAAACCGTGTAATCGGATAAAATGTTTTATCATAATCCACACCTTGTTGTTGCGCATAGCCTTTCACCACAAGCCGTGCCTTGGGTTTTTTATGCTGTCATCTGCTTGAAATTTTGTTCTAAACACCCATTTCACTCCAATAGCTTTCTTGTCTTTCGGTAGATCCACCAAATTCCATGTTTCATTTCTACGAATTACTTCAAGTTCTTCCATCATTGCATGATGCTATTCTTCCTTCTCAATTGCTTCTTCGAGTGGATTAGTTACAAATAAGGCTTGTGTAGCCTCGTAAATTTCAGCTAATGGCTTGAATTTTCTTGGAGGAGTATCATCATCGGATGAACTTTTACTGCTAGAACTTGAAGAAGTGGAGGCTGATGGAGTTGAAGAAGGTGAGCTGGAAGTATTTAAAGGAGTTGGTTGTTGTCCATTAGTTAGTGGAGCTTCATTTTCAAGTGGAACTTCAAACTAAATGCTATCTGATTTTTTTTTTCCAAACTCCAGCTTGCATCTTCATCAAATACAACATTCCTACTAATAATTATTGTTGTGATGTGAACTCACTAGCAAGTGCACTAGTTCGAACATGTACCATAGCGGTAAATTCGGATATCTTCCCTTGAGGACTAATATAACAATTACTAGAATCACAACTAATTGATAGTATTTGGCCAACAACTAAGAGAATGAATATAAATTAAAACTTAATAACAAAAAGAAACAATGAATTCAGATTAATTAACAATCAAGATATAATAATAGTCAAGATCTTAGAATCCACCCTAAGTTCAACTATGAATTTTCTTAATTCAATCTACAACCAGAACTTTCCCCCAATTTCATTCAATCATGTAGTAATCTCTTTATAAAGATCAATTACCTTACCTACTTCGTTGTAACACACATATCTCTATGGATTAGTATGAATCAGTGCATTAACATTCAATCATCAAATATATAGATCATGCCTAATATCTCTACTCACATTCAATCTATTGTGCTAACTTGCTATTCTAATGAACAATCAATCTCTCAATTCAATCATTCACCATAAGTAAATAAATAAGTGATCAATCTATTTATGCATTTAGTCACAAGATAAAACATAGGGATTGGGGAAACAGCCTTTCATAGATTTATTAAGAAAATCACAAAGTATCTATTAGGATTTCATCAAAGATCCAAAGAAAAGAGTTTAGTTATACATCATAAAGAAAATTACGAGAATAAAATCTAAAGGAAACATGAAAAGAATAACCGAGTAGAAGAAGTTCTTGATTTCTGCAGTTGTCTTCTCTTCTTTCCTCCTCCAGTCTCCCCTTTTTTTTTAGATCCTCTTGTTTTAATATCATTCAAAACCTTATTTTCTGATCTGGCACGCCCCAGCCATGTCAAATTGACACAAGATCATCTCTTCCTCGAAATTATGTCAATTTTTAGCTTTTAGACATGACATGGCTGTGTCTCCCAGACACACAATCATGTCTCTTTCATCGAGAAAAACAGAAACGCTACCTTCTTAGCACATGGCCGTGTGTTAACCTAGTATAGGGCACACGGCCGTGTCTTTCAAGAACATGGCCATGTCTCACTCCTCAAAAAAAGAAACGTTGGCTCCATAACACATCTTCATGTTTCAACCATTTTTTTCCCAAATCTTGTTCCAACCCATTCTAATTTGCTTTTAAGTCCAAAAATCATTCGTAAAAAGTGCCAAAGACAATCCAACAACATATTTGGCAAAAATCAATTAAAATCAACTCAAATAAAATAGAAAAATATTTATAAAATTCAATTATATCAACTCCCCCACACTTGAGTTTTTATTTGTCCTCAAGCAATCTTAAATCCATTCCACAGCAAAAACATTAATGAAATCCTCCTCATCAAAACTATATTACCTTAAGATAACACAAAATAATATGTAAAAAGGCACAATCATCTATATAAGATAATTCAATAACTTTAGAAGATAGACCCCATCCAGTTTGATCTTATTCTTATAAATTAAGTATTCAAAACATTCTATGAGTTGTTCAATCATTCGTAGTATCCAAACTTTATAATCCAAAACATACTCAAGCTCAGTTGACAAAGGAGTAGGCATACATACAACTTTATTTTTTAATTTTTTTTAAAGCACCTTATTAGTTGTTCATAATGTCAATCGACTTTTTTACGCGAGAGCAAACATTGGTGATGCTAGCCCCGGTTACTCAATTGATCACACATCTGAATGGCCACTAGCTCTACTCATAATCAACATTTTATTTTTGGAACTACATCGGTCCACTAAGGAGTAAACCCTCCCTACCAAATGCAACTGAGTTCACAGGGCTCAAAATGAGACCTTTAGTTAGGCAGTATAGTGTCGAGCTGCTAAGCTATGCCCTTTAGTGGTGTAAAATTGAGTGATTAGAAGAGTATTTTTTTTACTAGCTTTACTCATCATCAACATTTTATTCTTTGAGCCAAATTGGTCCACTAAGGAGTAAGCTCTCCCTACCAAAGGCAGCTGCTTTCCCAAGGCTCAAATTGGAGACCTCTGGTTAAGCTAGCATAGCGTCAAACCGCTAAGCTATGCCCCTTGGTGGTGTAAAATTGAGTGATCAGCAGAGTATTTTATTATTATTATTATTATTATTGCATACATATATATCTAATTCTATACCTAAATATGCTTTCTTTTGTAAGGAATTATTCAATTTAGACAGAAGAACAAATTTCATGACTCAAAGGATGTAGAAGATCTTAAACTCTTAAAACCTGAATAAACTAAATAAGGTCAAATACTTCCATTGCTAAACTATTTCCACAAATAATCTTATCTCAGTACATATAGATTTAATGCCATAATTATTATAATAGGTAGTCATGACGCAACAGGATACATCAAGATCAAACCATAGAACTTCATTAAGATTTAATTAAGATTCAGAGGATAATAACAAATATAGAATTAGAATACCACTCCCCCACATTCAATTGCGAATATGTCCCCATAGTTCACAAAGCCAAAAAATAAAAGGCAATGACAACAAAAGAAATGAAACTTCTTTGAAATTTTGATGGAGTAGCGTCCATTGCAGCCTCGATGAAGTTCACAAAAAAAAACCTAAAAACATTCTGACAACACCAAAGTCGAATTAAATAAGCAAGTTATTGGTAAAGGAGAGAAGGAAACTAAAAGATATAAAAGGTAAAGATATACTGAAAAACAAATATAAAGAAAATGAAAAATAAAATAAAATAAAAACAAAAGTGAGACTAACTGTTTTATGGTGGGTAGGGTGGGAGTTGGAATCCTATATTCTAAAAGAACACCATCATATAATGCTCAATTTACCTTTAGCGTTCTTCAATTCTTTCTTGCACCCTACTTAGCTGATCTAGTCTTTCCTCTAAGATGGAACTTGAATTAGGACATACTCCTACATTGGCCTGGAGAGAGCTAGGTCCACCCCTATCCATGGGTCCCGACCACCTTGATTTCAACTTGTCTAATGGTTTTTTAGTTGAAGGTTTGTCTTTATCTTCACTAGAGTTACGAATCTCCTCAAATCTGAAGTTCTTTTGTGCATTAAACTAAGGTATCGCTTCTAGCAAATCTACTTGCTCCTTGACTTCTTCATTCTTCATGTTACTCCTTTCTCCATTCATGAAACCTTGTTTTATTGCATCTTTAAAGTAATTTTCTTGAAAAACACCTTGCACGATCGAATCAAGTATATCAATCATGAAACAAGTATCATATGGATTTAAACATATAAAAAGAAATTTCCTCATCAAATACCATAAGAGTCAATTTACCATCATGAACATCAATTAAAGCTCTAACAATTGCTAGAAATGGTCTTCCTAGGATAATTGGTATCTCAAAGTCCTTTTCCATATCTAAGATCACAAAGTCTACTAGAAATATAAACTTATCAACCTTAACTAGCACATTTTCTATTATTCCAACTGGAATTTTAATAGATGTATATGCTAACTACAAAATAATCTTAGTAAGCTTAGGTTCTCTCAATCCTAGCTTCTTGTAAGTATCATATGGCATCAAATTGATACTAACTTCTAAATACATAATGCTTTTTCAATTGAAAGATCACCGAAGTTACATGGAATAGTAAACTTAACTGGATCCTTTAAGTTTTATGGCATCTTGTTTTGTAAAATAGTTGAGCATTCTTCATTAAGCATTACCATGGCCACATCATTTAACTTCCTCTTCTTTGAGAGAATCTTCTTTAGGAGCTTTGCATAGCTAGGCTTCTGTTTTAAAGCTTCAACCAAAGGAATATTAATATGTAATTGTTCAAAAATATACAAAAATTTACCAAATTACTTTTTTTTATTGCTTTAATCTCCTCGAATATGGAATGTTCAAGTGTTCTCCTCCTCGATTAGGTAGCTCCATCTCTTGATCTCTTTTTTTTTTCTTCATCTTCCTTGTTTGGGTTGCTCTCATCTACTTGTGTTATCTTCCTTGGTTCCAATTCACTAACTGTTTTTCACTCCTCAATGCTATAGCATTCACATGCTTTCTTAGGTTGGTCTTTGTGTTGCTTGGCAAAGTTCCTTGAGCATGCTCAGAAATCAAATTTGCTAATTACCCAATTTGGTTCTATAGACTCTTGATGGAGGCTTCATTACTTTGTAGCCTAGTGTCCATTGCTGTTATGAATTTGGCGAGCATATCTTATATGTTTAGCCTTCATTCAATGGAGGGCAGAGCTAGTGGGGAAGCTTGTCTCTGATTATTTTGGTTGCCCCATGAAAAATTAGGCAATCTACACTAAATGCAATACAATACAAGTAACTTTTAAATGATGACACACACGAAAGTACAATCTGACTCAAACTTGTGATCTCTTGTAAAAGAGGAAATGCATCAACTATTAAACTAATTAAATAATTAACTAAGTATACACATATACCAAATAAATATATATATCATACTAATATATATTTGGTTAATTAAATTATTAATTATTTATCTATTGGGTGGATATCTATATACTTTTATCCTTATCTATAAGAGTATGAATTCAGATCAGATTATATGTCTCATGACATATCATTTAACAACTAAACTGCATGAATTTTTACTAACAAAACTTGTACTTGAGAATTTTTATTATTAAATACATATTATAAGATCAATAACAACACACATAAATACTCCAAATTAAAGAGTTTTGAGCTATGATTATTAGTATTAATTATAAACCTTAAGGAGGCTCCTTTAATCTTGAAGCAAAGTTCATAAATTTCAGGAAACTCAGCATCAGATCCTTTGTCACTGCAAATTAAGAGAAGAGGACCAAATAATTAAAACTCATTAACTAGTCAAATGTGGTTAATAATGACTTAGATCTATATCGAGATATATATTATGTCCACATACAAAGATTTAGTCATGTCTGATAAGATGATTTCAGATTCAACTACGAAGGTGGATTGTAACGGCCCCGGAAATTCAAAAGAAAATACATATAATAATCAAAGATTAAGGTTAACATCCCTTACACAACAACTTAAAAGTACTAAACAATACCATGGAATAAGTTCTTTAAAAGAAATACGAGAAATGAGAAAAATAAAGGAAACTATAAAGCATCTAGCATCTACTCATCGTCTTCTTGTGGATTAGGCTCGGAAACTAGGTCCTCCTGATCTAAAATGGTTAAATAAGGAATGAGCTACACTATCCCAGTAAGGACATCACACTATATCATCGTTACAGAAGCAAAAATTGGTAGAAAACCAAAAACAACCAATGGAGCACAAATTTTAAACCAATTCAATTATTTAAAATAAAACCACTTACCTACCCTTGGAGCACCTGTGAAAACAACCTATAAAGACAATAACATCATACAGATCACAATTTCATGCATAATCAGTAACATAAAACACATCATAAATCTGCATTAATTAACAATAACTGATTATCACCGTTTCTCGTTTTCACCAGCATACTAGTATTCATGGGGATCCATAGGGGTCCCCGCTACACGTGAACCATTTTCCTTAATAATCTTAATTCCAGGGTCATCCCCATACCCCGTCTGGTATGAGGGTGAAACGGGTCATCCCCATACCCCGTCTAGTATGAGCGCCAAATGACCAAGTATCCATACCCCGTCCGGTATGAGACGACGTTCACGGTAGGGTTCCCTATGAACCCGATTCGTCCACCATCTCGCATGATATCTAGTGAGGCTATCATCTTATCCATTTATCAAATCACATCCCATTCCTATTTGTCCTTGGTCTCCGTTACCAACTCAAACATAAATATATAAACAAGAAACGTCCATCCAACAAAGCAAGCATATCTTAGATTCCCAAAATCAAACATTAGTGAAGTAAGCAGTGATACATGCATTTAAAACCATAGAATAGATAAACTAGATACCATAATGCATTTAGACTGTAAAATAAATCAAACAAGAATCGACAGAGAATAATGTCCGGTTCGGACTCCAATTGCAACCGTAATTAATTATACATATCTATTTAATTTATACAAAATAAAGTATTATCATTTATTTAAACTCCAATTCCATTATAGAAAATAGGGTGAGGGGTCTTTACTTGATTCGATGCTGAAAACTAGATTGTCACTACACCTACAGGTGGTCCTTAGGTTCCCTAAATTTTTTTTCGGGAACTAAAACGCGCTTACAATACCTACACATATCCCAAATAACCCAAAAATCATACCCAGGGCCTATTCGGCCAATTTTGGAATTCTGGCACGGCAACTCTGCCGTGTTCCGACGATGGCACCGCCGCTCACAGCGGTGATCCGCCTCGGGTTGGCTGTTTTCGGCCGAATTCGGCCAAACTTGCATCGGTTCCTGTGAGAAAACACACTTAGAGCCCTCGGTGGGCCAGAAAAACGTAGAAAGCCGAAACTCACCAGCGGTGGGGCTCTCCGGTGCGGTGGCTCCTCCGGCTCACATTGCGGTTGGGTGTTTTGCTCCGATCAACCTGTAGAGGAGGAAACGGTGATCACAACAGTGAAAAAATCACATCAAACGGGAATCAGGAAGGGCCTCATCAAAGGTAAAAATTGAAACACCCCGCGGCAGCGCAACTGAGCTTTGGCAGCGTTTTTCTACCAATTGGCTGGTGTTTTTGCTCTGATTTGGCCATAGGTGGGTTTAAAATCAAATTCTGAGCAAATCATAGAATTTTTACCTCCTTTGATGGTCAAAATTGCTTTGGTACGGCAGCGGGTGGCTACGGTCGACTCCCTAGTGGCTGGGCTGTCTTCTCCGACGAGGGGCTTTGGCGGTTAGGGTTAGGGTTTGGGTGCGGATGGGGTTATTTATACCCATCCGCTTTTGATCTGAGCCGTCCATCGCTTTTAATCTGAACTGTCTGATCGCGATTAAATAGGGAGTGAATCTGGGCCATTCATCGCGATTCAATCTTAGACGTCCATGCGCGATTCAATATGGACCGTCCGTGTGCGATGCAATCTGGGCCGTCTGTGTGCGCTTTTGATCTGGATCATCCGTGCGCGCGGGAATGGATCTCAGCCGTTTGATCACGCGCATGTGGACCGCTCACGTGGCTCCCTCCCGTGTGGCCTCCTGCGTCAGTGTCTCTGCCACCTGGCGCGTCCTGGTTCGTCGGGGCAACGGACCGGGCAGCTAACGTGACAACTTTTTTAAATTGCGTTTTGACCCCCAGTTTCTGATTTGTCTTTTAAAAATATCTCCAGAACCCAAATTTTCACCCCTTTTTCCCAGAATTATTTTCAGTTAAACCTCTAAATAATTTTTACCCTTTATTATTATTATTATTATTATTATTATTATTATTTCCATTAAAATAAATTAATTTAAATTAAATTTAATTTAAAATTACATAAATAATAATTATATTCATATAATAATAATTAATAAAAAGAAAAAAAGAAAGAGAGGTTGGCTGTTACATGGAGAGCAGATTAGAGAAATAATTAGGACCTCAACCAGGCACTCCTTTCATTTCATATGCTATTCCAAGAAAGTGATCGACCATACCCTTTTAAAAAAATCGAATGCAAATCAATCAACAATATCGATTTATATACATGATCACTAAATAGATAAGAAAAAAATAGATAAAATGTTAAAGCACTGTACCTCTTGTTCCATCGAGTGGATCATGTCAAGGAGCTACATGCTTCAATCCATCATATTAGAAACAATTCGAGAAGAGAAAAATGGTTTTACCGAGAGAAGGGAGATTTTTTTTTTCGAATTTGCAATGCTAAAATTTGGAAACCCACATCAAGACAATGTGAAAATACACAAGGAACAATGAAAAAGGAAAAAAAAAAACTCCTTGAGGGCAGGTTGGGGTTCTGGCGTGGCGGCGTTATCGAGCTCCATCACCTGGTCCTCTTTCTCCAGCACTTCTCCCTCTTGACCTAATTGATTTTTGTTAGTTTCTGGTGAAATTTTTTTAAAATTGTGGTTAGGGAGTATTTTACGGAATAAAAAAGGGAAATTTTGATTTTACCAGTGTTGATTTGGCCTCTAGCACGGTGGCGCAACCAGCTCCACTGCCTGCTTTCTTGGGTTATGGCTTTATACCAATCAAATATATATCCTACTAATAGATATTTGGTTAATTAAATTATTAATTATTTATCTATTGGGTTAATATCTATGTACTTTTATCCTTATCTATAAGAGTATGAGTTCAAATCACACTATACATCTCATGACATATCATTTAGTTATTAAAATGTATGAATTTTTACCAACAAAAATTATACTTAAGAATTTTTAGTATTAAATACATATTATTAAATCAATAATAACACACATAAATACTTTAAATTAAAGAGTTTTGAGCTGTGATGATTAGCATTAATTATATACCTTGATGCGACTTCTTTTATCTTGAAGTAGAGTTTGCAAATCTTAGGAAAATATGCACTAAATACTTTGTCCCTGCAAATTAAGAGAAGAAGACCAAATATTTAAAACTCATTAACTAATCAACATGGTTAATAACAACTAAGATCTATATCAAGATATATATTATGTACACATATAAAGCTTTAGCCATGTCTGATAAGGTCATTTTAGATTCGGCTACGAAGATAGAGAGCATATCCGAGAAATAATTAGGACTACAACCAGGTACACCTTTAATTTCATATGCTATTTCAAAAAAGTGATCTACCATATCCTTTAACAAATATTGAATCCAAATTAATCAATGATATCGATATATACATGATCAATAAATAGATAATAGAAAAATCTATAAGATGTTAAGCATTAAACCTCTTGTTCCATCGAGTGGATCATGCTGAGGAGTCGTATGCTTTGATCCATCCTTTTCGAGATGATTAGAGAAGAGAAAAATGGTTTTGCCAAGAGAAGGGAGATTGTTTTTTTCTTCGAATCTACAGTGCTCACCAAAGCAGCAGAGAGTTATAATGAGTTTAGTATTTATAATAGATTGCTAATAGTCTAGGTAATTTCTAGTGATTGATATTTAGGTTATCAATATTGTTTGCATTAATGAATTTGCATTTTTTTGAATTTTGTGTTCCAAGTTTGGATTAATCTTGCTAAACATTTTATGAGAAATTTTTTTTAAAAAAAAGAGTTTTGTTTAATCCATTATAATATTGTGTAAAAAACAAATATAGTTTTTCTCTAAATAAATCACTTCAACTGATAAAAGGAATTATATTGGCACATTTGAGAACAATTAATTACTGCTAAAAATTAGACAATAGACGATAAAATTTTACTAGCAGATTTATATTGTCATTAAACGTAAAAATGCAACAAAGTAAATTTACGACAAATAGAGGAAGCCACTTATCCATTTGAAAAAAAAATTATTTAGCTTTTATATTAACAAAGAGAAATACAAAAGAAACCGAAAATAAAATAGTTTATCTTTATGTTAAAATCTTAAAAAAATTCAATCTCCTTTGTTGCAAGACACCAAAACTTCTCTCTCTCTGTTAGTTGCATCTCATTACAATCATCACCCATCACCTCTCATTATTCATTGAAATATCAGTTTTCCTTATCGGTCATTAAATTTTGTATTTTAAATAGTAAATTTATGTTACTTAACTCACTCATTTGTATGAGATTAAATTATTAATTTAAGTTAAATCATCATTATTATTTGACAGATTACAAATTTAATCATACTTCTTTCTAAAACTATGTAAGTCTGTAAACAATGTAAGTCAGTATAATGACATCCAATAAAACATTTACTTTTTCATTTTAAAAAAAATCATGGATAAAAACCATTCTACTTAAGCAAGTGAACAAAAAACTAAAACTCATGAACTATATCTTTTAGAAGTCCTTACTACATCTTTAGCTATGTTGTATACTATCTAATTACACTTTTACATCTAATTATGAAAAAGAAAAACAAAATGTGGAATGAAAGTTACTTTTAAATCCAACTAAAAATTAGAAAATAAACGACACAATTTTAGTGGGTGATAGACATTGTCACTAAAAGTCAAAATATCGCTAACTAAATATACAACAAATAAAGGAAGCAACTTCTCCATTTCATGCACAACCTATCCATTTCTTTACTTAGAAAAAAAATTTATTTAACTTTTATATCAGCAAAAAAATACATAAGAATTAGGAAATAAAATAGTTCATCTTAATGTACTCAAACCTAAAGAAAATTTGATCCCCTCTACCATAAGACATCAAAGCTTCTATCTTTGTATTAGTTGCTTCTTATTGCAGTCATCATCAATCACCTCTCATTATTTATTAAAACATCAGTTCTCCTAATCAATCATCAAATACAATATTTTAAACACTAAATGTACGTCATTTTATTTGTTCATTTGTATGAGTTA
This sequence comes from Carica papaya, assembly GCF_054855325.1. Taxonomy (NCBI): domain Eukaryota; kingdom Viridiplantae; phylum Streptophyta; class Magnoliopsida; order Brassicales; family Caricaceae; genus Carica; species Carica papaya. The sequence continues at coordinate 21,669,327 of NC_142317.1, forward strand.
AATAATTCATTGAAGTTAAGTTCTACTTTGTTATTTGATTAACCTACAATATTAGACATATTTCTTTCTAGTATGGTATTAGTTTATGCAATGTAAGTCAATATAATAACATCCACTACAACATTTACTTTTTTTAAAAGAAACATTCATCATCCATGAATAATAAAGACCATTTTTCTCAAGTAAGTCAACAAAAAACTTAGGCTCATGAATAAATATATATATTTCAATAGTCCTTACTACATTTCTAGCTAAGTTATGTACTATTCGATTAAAGTTTTAAATCTAACTAAGAAGAAAAGAAACAAAATACGAAATGAAAGCTTAAACATCCTTAAGTAAAAACCTAAACTTTAGAAAAATATTCATCAAGTGTAAAATTTGTACCTCATACCTTTAAAAAAGGTCCTATTATAATTAGAAATTATACAATAGACAATATAATTTAACAGTTGATTTAGACTATCACAAAAGTTAAAATGTTGCTAGGTAATATGCAACAAATAGAGGAACTCATGTGTCCATTTCGTGCCCACCCTATCTATTTCTTTACTTGAAAAAAAGAGTTGTTTAACTTTTGTATCAACAAAAAGGAGTACAAAAAAATTAAAAATAAAATAGTTCATCTTTGTCTTAAAACATAAGGAAAATGTGATCTACTTTGTTGCAAGATACCAAAGCTTTTATCTGTGTTGGTTGCATTTCATTATAGTCACCATCAATCTCCTCTCATTATTCACTGAAGTATCAATTCTCATAATTGATTGTCAAATACTATATTTTAAACAATAAATATACATCCTTTGATTTGCTTATTTATTATAATATTAAATAATTCATTCAAATTAATTTCTATTTTATTATTTGATTGAACTATAAATTTAGTAATAGTTACTTTTAATACTAATTAAACTTATACAATGGAAGTCAATACAATAGCATCCAATATAACATTATTTTTTTAAGATAAAATCATTATTCATTAACAATAAAAACCATCATGCTCAAGTAAGTGAAACAAAAACTGAGGAGGTTCATGAACAAATTATCTATCTTTCAGAAGTCCTTACTCATCTTTAGCAAAGTTATGTATTATTCTTATTCTACTTTTGAATCCAACTAAGAAAGGAAACAAAATGCAAAATGAAAGCTTATACATCCTCAAGTAATAACCTAAACTCAGAGAAATATTCATCAAGTAAAAAATTTATACTTGTTACAAAATTTACCATATAATTAAATAAAACAAAACCGATACTAAATTAAATTTTAGGACAACAAATTTGTATCTTAGTGCAACATAACATTAAGAAGAAAAAGAAAAGACTAATACCGCAGTTTTAGAGCTTTATTAAAACCTAATACATGCTTGAAACCTCATAGTTGTCTTAAGATAGGTCTAGAATGTGAGAGCAATTTTAAAACTCTACACAACCTTTTGGCAAAGCTATCTTGTAAGCTCATAGGTATCTCAAAATAGCTCTAGAAGCCAAAAGCTTCCTTATCCTCAACTACTATTAAACCTTAGCATTGTTTATCCCAAATTAGGTAAGCAGTCCTAAAGCACTACACAAGGACCCATGAGTTTTCCAGCTTGGTATTATTAGGATGTTGATGCAATACATTTCGTTTTTATCCAAGTAATACCTTATAAAGAGTGTTACTACCTCTTATACCACATGTTAGAGAAATTAATATTACTTTTAGACAGTTAAGTAAAGACATTAATTGAGAACAATTGAAAATGTTATATCGTTTGCTAGACAAAATGATCTAGTAAATCCTTAATTATATATTTTTATAAATATTGAACCTTTCAACATGAATTTCATTAAAATTTCTTGCCCCAATATATAAATTACTTAAATCTCACTTCTATTTAGTTATTAAAATTTGATATATATAACAAAACATATATCATGTAAATTAAAGAATAAATTTCTTACTTCCTAGTAATACTCTATTGAACTCTCTATAGTACTAGCAAATGCAACAAACTCCTAACAAGATATAGGAGGAGGAACAAATGGTGATTTTATTACATCTCAAAAATGCCCAATTAAGCCCATCAAAAAATTGGTGTCATTTGATTGCCATTGCACCCATTATGGACCCCATTCGCCTGGTGGGGTCATTGATTAATAATCACGTGATCAAATCCTTTGCTGGCTCCGAGACCATGGTTTCTTTGGGAATTTAGGTGCTCGAGCCACGATATTCGCTAGGGGCAACTCTTGGTCAACTTCCTTACATAGCGTCATCCCATATAACATTTTGAATATGAATATCCCTAGTGCCCACCGATCAACTGCATTTCCATGCCCTTCACCATACCCAATTTCTGGTGCTAAGTACTAGTGGGTCCAGAAATAATACATTAATTGAACATTGATTGGCTCTGTGATGATTTCCACAGCTGCGCGATGTGTTGACTTTTTTCTATTTGTGTTGACTAGGGTGCAAACAGGAGGCTACAACAGGTGTGATGCAATTGGCTGGAATGTATGATGAATTAGAAAAGTTGGATTTATGATCTGGATGTAACACACAAATTATTATTTTTATTTTCGTATTTGAATTTTAGTTTAATTTTTTTATATATTTAATTTATAAGATTTTAATTCAATTTAATTTAATTTAATAAAAATAAAAATAATAACAATGATAAAATAGGGTAAAATTATTTTTTTTTTGATTTAATTGAAATTGATTTTGGAAAAAAAGTGTGAAAATTTAGATTCTGGGGTATTTTTGAAAAGAAAATCGGAAACTGGAGGTCAAAACACAATTTGAAAAAGTTGTGCCATGTCAGCAGCCACGTCAGCAGCCCAGTCAACAGCCCTGGCCAACCAGGACACGCCGCGTGGCAAGGAATGTTGACACGGGACGGGCCATGTGCATGATCGGACCGCCCAGATCCGTTCCCGCGCGCACGGACTGCCCAAATCAAATGTGCACACGGACAGCCCAGATCTCACGCGTACGGACGACCCAAATTCAATTAGGCACGGATGGCCCAGATCGCATCGCGATGAACAGCCCAGATTTAATCCCAAATAAATTACAATCGGACGGTCCATATTAAATCTTGATGGATGGATGAGATTAAAAGGGGAAGGCTATAAATAACTTCACCCACACCCGACCACAAAACACTAGTCGCTAGTGCCTCGCCGGAGAAGATGCCGGAGGAGCCGGCCGTCGCCACCCGCCGCCGCACTAGAGAATTTTCCGACTGCCAATCGAGGTAAATTTTCTCTCCCTGGCTCATTTTTCGATGCTGAATCTGTCTATGGCCAAATCGGAGCCAAACCACCTGCCAATCGGCTGAAAAACCCCACCGAAGTCCAACGGCACCGTCGCGACTTCCCTCTATTTTTGCCTCGATGAGGCCCTTCCCGGTCTCCGTTTGATGCAACTTTTATACCACTATGATCACCGTTCTTTTCTCTACAGATTGACCAAAGCAATACATCAAAATGCGACTCACGCTAGAGAAGCTGCCGCACCCGACATCACCGTCGCCTGTAAGTCTGGGTTTTTTGTGATTTTTTGGCCCACCGAGGGCCCTAGGGCTTTTTAATCGCAGGGACCAATGCAAGTTTGGCCGAAAATGGCCAACCCGAGGCGGATCACTGACGTAGGCGGCGGCGTTGTCACCGGAGCACGGCAGAGTCGCCGTGCTAGAATTTCGATATTGGTCGAAAGGTGCCCTAGGTTTGATTTGGGATTTTTTGGGACACGTGCAGGTACTGGTAGTGCGTTTCAATTTCCCAGAAAAAATTCAGAAAATTTAGGGACAGCCCGTAGGCACACCGTAGAGCCGATTTCAGACCCTGAGACAAGGATCTCTCACCCTACCTCCTATCAGAGCATTAAAGCTCAATAAATAATTAAACGGTATTTTGTGACTATATAGATATGTATAATTGATTGAGGTTGCCAATGGAGCCCGAATCTGATACATTGTTGGTCAGTTGTTGTTTTATCTATTTTTCAGTATTAAATGCAGTATGATATTTGATGTATTTATTTTATGGTCTCGTATGCATGAATCATGGTTTCTTTTATTATGGTTTGTATTATAGTGAACTCGATACTGTGTTGTCTTGTTTGGCGTCAATTACTGGTTTACATGTTTGTGTATGATTGGATGATTGAGACCAAGAAAAAGGGCAAAAACGTTATGTGAATTGATAAATGGATAATGTGGACAGCCTGACTAGATATCCTGAGAGATGGTGGATAGACCGGGTCCGTAGGAAACCCTACCGGGAACGTGGTCTCTCATACCGGACGGGGTATGAAGACCTTATGTGTTTTGATGCCTATATCGGACGGGGTATGGGGACGACCCGTTTCACCCTCATACCGGACGAGGTATTGAGGTTTATGGTTTTGGCTCCCATACCCGACGGGGTATGGGGACGACCCTGGAATCAGGTTATTAATGTCAATAGTTCATGTGTAGCAGGGACCCCCTATGGATCCCCATGGATACTAGTAGGCTAGTAAAAGAGGAAATTTGTTGTCTGATTATTGAAGTGCAAAAGTATGACATGTGTTCGGTTACAAAGTGTACATGATTTTATGATGTTTATGATGTAATTATTTTAATAAGTTATTTTTATGAATCTCACCGAGGTAAGTGAACAGTAAAGGTTTTTATGTTAATAAATGAGTTTGTTATAAATTATGCTCCATTGGTTGTTTTTGTTTCCTACCGATCTTTACTCCTGTGGCAGTGAGATAGTGTGATGTCTTTACTGGGCTAGTGTAGCTCATTCCATACTTAACCATTTCAGATCAGGAAGACGGGGTTCCCGAGCCCGTTCCGCAGGAAGACGGCGAGTTAGACGCCTAAAGACTTCATAGTTCTATTTATAGTTTTTATTTCGAGTATCTCTTTTAATTAGCTTATGCTTTCATGTTTTGAGTACGTTTTTAGTTATTGTGTAAGGGATGTTAATCAAAATTTTTATTACGCTTCCGCATTTAAGATTTTTAATACATACGTCTTCATTTAAATTTTCGGGGCCGTTACACAGGACAACAACTTGTTTTGTGATTGATGATGCATTTTGAGCAGAAATTATGTGGATTTTTGATGTGGGATTATCATCTTTTAGTGAGAGATCGAAGTCGGTCAACAAAATGTAGTCGTCGAATCTTACTAACACATTTTTGGGTTTCAAATCACGGTAAACTATCCCCATCACATGTAGGTATTCTAAGGCCACTGTGACTTCAGATGCATAAAACTAGTGCAAAAATGAGAAGGTTACAAATCTGACTCCAAGTAAGAATACACACAAAAATACAATTTGACTCGAGATTAGTCAAGTGACATACACTAATTACAATACAATACAAATAGCTTTCAAATGATGACTCACATAAAAATACAATCTGACTCAAACTTATAATCTCTTATAAAAGAAGAAACGCATTAACTATTAAACTAATTATTTAATTAATTAAATATACACATATACAGTTAATTAAATTAATAATTATTTATCCATTAGGTGGATATCTAAGTACTTTTATCCTTATCTACAAGAGTACGAGTTCAAATAAGACTATACATCTCATGACATATCATTTAACTATTAAAATGTACGAATTTTTACTAGCAAAAATTGTACTTGAGAATTTTTATTGTTAAATGTATATTATAAGATCAATAATAACACATATAAAATTTTCAAATTAAAGAGTTTTGAGCTGTGATGATTAGTATTAATTATATACCTTGAGGAGGCTCATTTAATCTTGATGCAAAATGCATAAATCTTATGAAAATCCGCATCAGATATTTTGTCCCTGTAAATTAGGAAAAGAAGATCAAATAACTAAAACCCATTAATTAATCAAATATGGTTAATAACTACTCAAATCTACATCGAGATATATATTACGTACACATACAAAGCTTTAGCCATGCCCGATAAGATGATTTCAAATTAATCCCTGAAGGTGGAAAGCAGATCATATAAATAGTTAGGATTGCAACCTGTATCTCCTTTCATTTCGTATGCTGCTACAAGAGAGTGCTCTACCGCATCCTTAAACAAAAATTGAATGCAAATCAATCAACAACTTCAATATATATATGATCGATAAACAAATAAGAGAAAAATAGATCAGATGTTAAGCACTAAACCTCTTATTCCATCGAATGGATCATGTGGAGGAGCTATGTGCTTCAATCCCCTCAGTAATGAAGGAAAAAATAAAAATTCTTCTTGAGGTAATATTCTATTTTGTATATTTTATAAAATTTATTTATATATATATCTTTTTCTCTTATAGATTTCGTAAAAATTTTAATTGAATTTAAATTTAAAGACTTATATAATATAAAATATTCTATATTTTTTATAAAAGTTAAACTCATAAATTGTAAATATAATGTAAGAGTTTTAACTACTATCATATTGTTATAATTCATTATAATTATTAATATGCAGCTGGCAAAACAGATTTTCAATGGAGTAAAACTCATGCTGTATAAGTATGCAAATTTAAATTCAGTTAAAATTTTTATGAAGTCTTAAAGAAAAAAGATATACATGAAAATAAAATTTTACAGAATATATAAAATAAAATATTAACTTAAGAAGGATTTTCATTTTTTCCTTCATTAATGAGAATTCATCTTTGATTGCATCTAATGCTTCCATGCACTTTTTTATTCAAAAAAAAAATTTTAAAAAAATAAGAAAACTCAGTAGAGAGACATATTAGTAATATTTGTAATAAAAAATAAGTATAAAATTTATTACTACACGAATATATAAAGACTGTTAATTGATTTATGACGTCAATTGTATATAAAAGCTTGCCCTTCCTTACTCTTTTTGTCAAATGCCTTGACGAATTTCTCACATTTCAATGCCGTTTGACAAGCGCGAAGGCTGCAATTAATATCAGCTAATTATTTTTTAAAAAATAAAAATTGGGTACATCTATTAATTAAGTGATATGCATCAACCATGACACAATACAAATAATCTCCAAGTAAGAATACACATAAAAATACAATTTGACTCGAGATTAGTCAATTGATATACACTAATTATAATACAATACAAATAACTTTCAAATCACGACATACATAAAAATACAATCTGACTCAAACTTATAATCTCTTGTAAAAGAAGAAACACATCAACTATTAAACTAATTATTTAATTAATTAAGTATACACATATATAGTTAATTAAATTAATAATTATTTATCTTTTGGGTAGGTATCTGAGTACTTTTATCCTTATCTATAAAGTATGAGTTCAAATCAGACTATAAACCTCATGACATATCATTTAACTATTAAAATGTGCAAATTTTTACTAGCAAAAATTATACTTAAGAATTTTTATTATTAAATATATATTATAAGATCAATAATAACAGAGATAAATACTCCAAATTAAAGAGTTTTGAGTTGTGATGATTAGTATTACTTATATACCTTGAGGAGGCTCCTTCAATCTTAATGCAAAGTGCATAAACCTTAGAAAAATCAGCATAAGATACTTTGTCCCTGCAAATTAAAAGAAGAAGACCAAATAACTAAAACCCATCAATTAATCAAATATGGTTAATAACTACTCAAATCTATATCGAGATATATATTATGTACACATACGAAGCTTTAGCCATATTCGATAAGGTGATTTCAGATTTAGCCACGAAGGTGGAAAGCATATCACAGAAATAATTAGGACCGCAACTAGAATCTCCTTTCATTTCATATGCTGCAACAAGAAAGTGATCTACCATATCCTTCAAAAAAAAATCGAATGCAAATCAATCAATGACATCAATATATATACAAGATCGGTAAACAAATAAGAGAAAAATAGTTCAGATGTTAAGCACTAAACCTCTTGTTCCATCGAGTGGATCATATGGAGGAGCGATGTGCTTTGATCCTCCTATTCAAAATGATTGGATAAGAGCTGTAAGAACCCGTACCTACATAGGGAGTCATGGTACCGTAAGAACTTATATTCCCAGTGTGAAAAATACATAACCTTCTATCTCCAAATAAAAAATAAGTACATCTAAGAGCAGTGTTCACATCCCTTGCCATGAGGGTTAACCATTACATCTATCTAAAATCAAGAAAACATCTAATTAAAGTTTGTGTAATTCATTCTTTCCTACACGTGCATCACAGAGAACACTATCTCTGCTCACCAAGATTGGCTCCCATAGTTTTTTTGTTCCATTGCTATTCCCATTCCTATTTCCAAACAACATCACTTTCACCCTCACAGAGAACACTGTCTCTACTCACCTAGATTTGCCTCCTAGAATTTTATGTTTATTTTGTTTTTAATCCCTTTCAAGTTTGTTTCCCTACCTCTACTCACCAATAGCACCATTTCCCAAATAGACATCAAGAAAATTAAATACAAAAAATAACATAATAATAATTCCCAAATAGACATCAAATGCAGACCACTATTTCCCTCTCCCATTCCCATCCTTTTGTTTTTCCTCCTATGTTTCTAGCATGTCTCCTCTGTCCTCTCCTCATAGCTGTCCACACGATAATTCCATCATTTAGTTCGATCTTCTGTTTATCCTCATATCTCACTCTCCATTTTTTCTATTTTTACTCCTAGTTCTAATCCGACTTCAAGAAAATGTCCTTATTACCAAATCAACTTATTTCTTCCGAAAAATATCTCAAAGAATTTAGAAGATAAATTCTACTCAAGTGGTGAGAGTCAAATTTCACTTACCTTTGTTCTTAGTGATGATGTTAATCTGATTGATGGATTCCTCCCTTGTTCTGCTCCCGATTCCACTGCTAACTGATTAATCTGATTGAACAAATCACACAAAAACTCCCTCTCGGTTTACCTTAGCTACGAATTTTCTTCCTCCTCTTCGCCCTGTAGCTCGATGCCCTCTTTTAAAGTGGAGGAACCATCAAAACCATTGAGGATGGCAACAAAATTACTAAATTAAATAGAGATTACAAAATATTTTTTGATAATTGAGGCATAATCAATATTTTTACTTTTAATAATTAAGGTATAAACTAATAACATCTTCTTAAATATAATTATATATTTATTTTTTGAAAAAAAGATTTTTATCTCTTTAATTGGTTAAGTAGTAATCAAAATTTTAAAATTTAAAGACTAATGAAGAAAAGAAATCTCTAAACTTTGACTTCTAATAAGCATTCAATTCTCTAAATTTAGATACTCTTTAAGTCTAATCTTATAATAGTTTTTTTTTATAGATAAACATAAAGAAAATAATGTTAAAACTCTAAAATATTTGATTACATAAGTTCAAAATAATGAAAAATAAGATTTCTATTTCTTTAATTTTTAAATTTTAAAGACTAATATAGAGAGAAATATCTAAATTTTGACTCCTAGTAAGCATTCAATTCTGTATATTTAAATATTTTTTAAGTATAGTCTTGTAATAATTCTTTTAAAGATTACATACTTTAGAATGAAAATAATGTTAAAACTCTTAAATGTTTGATTACATAAGTTTAAAATTAGTTTTATAATTTGACTTCCAGCATAGTTGTTGGAACAAGCCCCTATTACACCATGTGCAGAATTGTTTTGTACAACAACTTTTTTGCTACAAAAGTTGTAAGATCCAAAAACTCAAAAACTGAATACCAAATGTCCATTACCATTTCAAATGAACCATAAAGGCAATTTTTCCCTTGCTTGAAATAAACGGTCGACAAGCACATATGGCATTTCAAACAACTATTAAAACAAAAAAATGGATTTGCCTTGATAATTCCTTCATTCCACATGATAGAGTTAATTACCTCCCCTCTTTACTAAGAGGGTTAGGTTTTGAAACCTACAAATGTAAATAAGAATTGACTTGGTCTAGTACCAAGTCAGTGTTGGATGACCCTCTTCTCCATTTGCTTTGTTTGGTTGCAAGAGGTATAATAGATCCTCAAACTTCAATTCCTATTTGTATAGAAAGTAAATATCTAAGGTAAATTCTTCTATCTTTTCTCACCAAGATATTTTTACAAGAAACAATTAAATATCAGTGATTCATCTCAACAAACAGCAATATAATTTACAATTTTTTTGAAATAATAGCCTTTAGTTTGTAAATATCTCTGCAAAATAAGTTAGAGTTTCAAATCAAAAAATAAAAAATTAGGTCGAGATTTTGACCTACTGTAGTTCCCTCAACTAAGGGAACCAAATAATCATGAATGTTCCTTTCGCCTAAAAAGATAATAGGCACATTGAGATTTAACTAAATTTAATCACGACATCACCACCAACATAAAAAAAGTTAGAGTTTAAATTTGTTTTCCATAAAAAAGGAATACTTATTATATCCTGCAGAGAATTTATTTCTATTTATTTTTAGAAGCTTTCATCCACCCCATCTGCCCAACAAAAGAAAACATAATTACGTTATATTATTGTTATTGAAAGAGATGAAAATAGATAAAATACTAATAGTGAAAAATTAAATATTGAAGTTAACTTTTATAAATTAAATAAAGGATAATAATTACTTTAGTTAAGTTACAGTAATTAAAGAAAAATATAAATTTTATTTTACTCTTAATTAATTTAAAATCAAATTGAATTAGTTAAAAAGAAACTATATTTGTTAAAATAACAAAGTAATTGTGAGTAATATTCTCCATTTACTAGAACTATTCGAATTAAAAGATTAAGTAATTAAAAAAAATAAATAAAAATCCAATTAAATAAGTTGTAAGAAGCAAGAGTACCTTAATTTAAAGGAGTGCCTTTGCGCTTGTAAGGGGTGGTGCTTGATTCCAACTTCATCACCATACATACCCCATTCAGTGATGAATAATAATAATAATAATAATAATAAAGATTTAAAATAAAAAACTATCATGTTTAATATTTTTAAAAAATAGTTTTACTTTTCATTAAAAATATAAACTCAAATCTTAAATAAAGCACAAAAATTTTAACTACTACTATATTGTTATAATTCATTATAATTGTTAATAGCTATAATTCATTATAATTTTTTGAATCTGTGATGCTCACCGAAGTGGTGGAGAGTTATAATGAGTTTAGTATTTATAAAAAATTGCTACTAATTTAGGTCATTTCTAGTGATTGATATTTAGGTTATCAATATTCTATGCATTAATGAACTTGCATATTTTTGGATTTTGTGTTTCGAGTTTGGATTAATCTTGCCAACAGTTTTGTAAGAAAAAATATTTTCTTTTGAAAAAAAATAAGAGTTTAATTTAATACATTTATAATATTGCATAAACGACAAAGATGATTTTTCTCTAAATAAATTACTTTAACTGATAAAAGGCACCATATTGGCACCTTTGAGAACAGTTAGTTACTGCTAAAAATTAGACAATAGATGATAAAATTTTACTAATAGATTCATATTTTTACTAAAAGTTAAAATGATGCAAAGTAAATTTGCGGCAAAATAGAGGAAGCCACGTATCCATTTCATGCACAACCTGTCCATTTCTTTATTTGAAAAAAAAATTATTTAACTTTTATATTGACAAAAAGATGTACAAAAGAAATAAAAAATAAAATTATTTATCTTTATGTTTTAAAACCTAAAGAAAATTCAATTTCCTCTATTGCAAGACACTAAAACTTCTCTGTCTTTGTTAGTTGCATCTAATTGTAGTCATCACCCATCACCTCTCATTATTCATTGAAGTATCAATTTTCTTTATCAGTCATTAAATATTGTATTTTAAACATTAAATTTACGTTAGTTAATTTACTCATTTGTATGAGATTAAAATATTTATTCAAGTTAAATCATACCTTATTATTTGACTGAACTACAAATTTAGCCGTATTTCTTTCTAATACTGTATAAGTCAATAAACAATGTAAGTTAGTACAATAACATCCAATACAACATTTACTTTTTCCTTTTAAAAAATAATGGATAAAAACCATTCTGCTTAAGCAAGTGAACAAAAAACTGAGACTTATGAACAACTATATATCTTTCAAAAGTCTTTACTACATCTCTAGCTATGTTATATACTATCTTATTACACTTTTACATCCAACTATGAAGAAGAAAAACAAAATGTAAAATGAAGTTACTTTTAAATCCAACTAAAAATTAGACATTAAACAACACAATTTTAGCGAGTGATAGACACTGTCACTAAAAGTCAAAATGTTGCTAAGTAAATAAATATATAACAAATAAAGGAAGCCACTTGTCTATTTCATGCACAATCTATCCATTTCTTTTGAAAATAATTATTTAACTTTTATATCGGTAAAAAAAATACATAAGAAGCTGCAAATAAAATAGTTCTTTTTTGTGTACTCAAAACTAAAGAAAAATTGATCTCTTCTATTATAAGACATCAAAACTTCTATCTTTGTATTAGTTGCATCTCATTGCAGTCACCATCAATCACCCCTCATTATTTATTAAAGCATAAATTCTCGTGATCAATTGTCAAAACACTATATTTTAGATAGTAAATGTACATCATTTGATTCATCATTTGTATGAGATTAAATAATTCATTCAAGTTAAGTTCTACTTTGTTATTTGATTTACCTACAAAATTAGTCGTATTTCTTTCTAGTATGCTATTAGTTCATACGATGTAAGTCAATACAATAATAACCATTACAACATTTACTTTTTGTCAAGAAAATTTCATCATCCATAAACAGTAAAAACTATTTTGCTCAAGAAAGTCAACAAAAAACTTAGGCTCATGAATTTTTAAATCTAAAAAGAAGAAAAGAAACAAAATACGGAATGAAAGCTTAAACATCCTCAAGTAACAACCCAAACCTGAGAAAAATATTCATCAAGTATAAAATTTGTATATGGTACCTTTAATAAGGGTCCTATTACAGGTAGAAATTAGACAATAGATGATATAATTTTAGTGATTGATTCAAATTGTCACAAAAGTTGAAATGTTGCTAGGTAATATGCAACAAATAGAGAAACTCATGTGTCCATTTCGTGCCTACCCTATCTATTTCTTTACTTTAGAAAAAAAGTTATTTAACTTTTGTATCAACAAAAAGTAGTACCCAAAAAAATTAAAAATAAAATAGTTCATCTTTGTCTTAAAACCTAAAGAAAATGTGATCTACTTTGTTGCAAGATACCAAAGCTTTTATTTTTGTGTTGGTTGCATTTCATTGTAGTCACCATCAATTGCCTTTCATTATTCACTAAAGTGTCAGTTCTCATAATTGGTAATCAAATACTACATTTTAAACAATAAATATACGTCATTCGATTCACTTATTTATTATAATATTAAATAATTCATTCAAATTAGGTTATGTTTTATTATTTGATTGAACTATAAATTTAGTTGTATATGTTTTTAATACTAAATCACCTCTGATTTTTCTAAAGAAAAATCATTATTCATTAATAATAAAAAACATCATACTCAAGTAAGTGAAACAAAAACTGAGGAGATTCATGAACATTTATCTATCTTTCAGAAGTCCGTACTCATCTCTAGCTAAGCTATGTATTATTCTTATAATACTTTTCAATCCAACTAAGAAGAAAGGACACAAAATGCAGAACGGAAGCTTAAACATTCTCAAGTAATAACCTAAACTAAGAGAAATATTCATCAAGTACAAAATTTGTACTTGGTACAAAATTTGCCATATAACTAAATAAAACAAACTCTATACTAAATTAAATTTTAGGACAAAAAATTTGTATCTTAGTGCAATATAACATTAAGAAAAAAAAAGAAAATACTTAAACCAAATGATTTAGATGTAACATTGGAGTTTTAGAGCTTTATTAAGTCCTAATACATGCTCGAAACCTCAAAGTTTTCATAAGAAATGTCTAGAACGCGAGAACAATTTTAAAACCCTACACAAACTTTTAGAAAAGCTATCTTGTAACCTTATATGTATATCAAAATAGCTTTAGAAGCCTAAAGTTTCCTTATCCTCAACTATCCTTGAATCTTGACATTGTTTGTCCCCAATTAGGTAAGTAGTAATGAAGCACTACACAAGGACCCATGAGTTTCCTTACTTGATATTATCAGGACCTTGAAGTAATACATTTAAGTATATTATCAGGAACTTGAAGTAATACATTTAAGTTTGATCCAAGTAATACCGAAAAAAGAGTATTACTACCTCTTATACCAAATATTTGAGAAATTAATAATACTTTTATACGGTTAAGTAAAGACATTAATTGAGAACAATTGAAAATGCTATATTTTTTGTTAGACAAATGATCCAGTAAATCTTTAATTATATATTTTTATAAATATTTAACCTTCAACGTGAATTTCTTTAAAATTTCTTGCCTTAATGTACAAATTACTTAAATCTCACTTTTGGTTAGTTATTAAAATTCAATATATATAAAAAAAATATATATCATGTAAATTAAAGACTAAATTTCTTGCTTCCTATTAATACTATATTGAACTCTCTATAGTACTATCAAATGTAATAAACGCCTTGCAAGATACAGGAGAAGGAACAAATGATGATTTTATACATCTCAAAAGTTCCTAATTAAGCCCATAAAAAAATTGGTGTCGTTTGATTGTCGTTACACCCATTGTGGACCCCATTTGCCTTGTGGGGTCCTTAATTAATAGCGGTGTGATCAAATCCTTTGCTAGCTCTGAAACCATCATTTCTTTGGGAAACTCAAGTGCTCGAGCCACAATATTTGCTAAGGGTAACTCCTAGTCAACTCCCTTACAAGACGTCGTCCCATATAACATTTCGAATACGAATATCCCTAGTGTCCACCAATCAGCTGTGTTTCCACGAACTAACTCAAATCATATAAGGATTCATGTTTTTCAAACAGTTCCTAAGTTTTAGCTAACGACCGCGAACTAACTCAAATCACATATTTGACTTTTTATTAAATTACTTTTTTACTCTAAATAACAGAAAAACATAAAAGTACAATATAAATTAAATACGTCAAAAAATATACACGTGTACTTACATTAGATATTCTTTAAATGTAATCTTATAATAATTTTTTTTATAGATTACATAATGAAAATAACGTTAAAACTCTAAAATATTTGATTACATAAGTTCAAAATAATGAAAATTAGATTTCTATCTCTTTAATTTTTAAATTTGAAAGACTAATGTAGAAAGAAATTTCTAAATTTTGACTCTTACTGAGCATTCAATTCTCTATATTTAGATATCTTTTAAGTATAATCTTGTAATAATTCTTTTAAAGATTACATACCTTAGAATGAAAAATAATGTTAAAACACTAAAATATTTTATTACAAAAGTTTAAAAATAGATTATGACACTTCTATTTTTTTTTCTTTCCTGATGCTTTCAGCTTTTCTTTCAATCTTTCTTTAATGCTATGATTTATATTTATGATGCAATGTTTAGATAAAAAATAACAAGATAGCTTTTTTTATAAAATTACCTCTATTAATTTCTTCGCCACAATATGATTTTTTCATAATCTTATCCTCACATTTATTATTGTGTTACGATGTGATCAATTTTAGGTGATGTAGAAATATAAGAAGATTTAGAAAATAATTGGGAGAACGAGGAGGAAAAACATAAGGAAATGAAATAGGAAAACAAGAGTTAGATTTGAAGCATTATAGAGGTAAGTTCTCTTTTTTTTCTTAATGCATAACGCACAATTAAGTATTAATTATAAAGTATATTCGTTATAAGAGATCATATTCTTCTAACAATTCTAAATTTTAGACCGCGAACTAACTCAAATCTCATATTTGACTTTCTATGAAATTATCTCTTTATCTTAAATAACTGAAAAACATAAAAGTACAATCTAAATTAAATATGTCCAAAAGTATATACATGTACTTACATTAAGCAGTATTAAATCTATCTTGTTCATTTGATTCTATTTTTACTTTTTTTATGTAATTATTAGTAATCCTTTACATGTTGAATGAGGTATATATTCATTAATTTTATTTTTGAACCACTTATATTTTTAGCTTGAATTCATTGAATGAAATTTTATTTCATAATTCTTCATATATAGGAAGATCAATTAGAATTTAGTTCTCAAAAAACATAAATAAGAGAGTTTAAATATTAAAATTGTGATATATTGTTAAATTATAAAATATGGGACAAATGTAGCATGTAAATTTCTTAAGAAAATGATGAAGCTTGTTTAGAAATTAAAGCAAATGGGACAATTAGATACATATACAAATATTTCAACTTCTAATACTATATTATACTATATCTATTTTTTCAATATAGTTTCTCAATGAGTGGTGTAATTTGACCCACAACCTAAAAATTTCTATGTAATTTCTTCATTTACAAATTTAAAATATATACATATACATGAGGTTAATTGAAATTATTATTGTCATAATTGAGCAATAGAGTTAAAATAATATAAGAGTATTCTCAATTTACAGTGAACTCTTTAAAAGAACACCTTTCACTCCTATAGTACTATATATATGATATAAAGTCTATAAACAGAAAACAATTTGTTTATTCTCCAATCCAGGAAGATGTTTCAAGCTAATGCTAATCGTAAATCAATATATCATCTTTACATTAAGATCCAATGATACCCGAATCACTGCTCAAAAGCTTTAACCCCTAAATAAAATAAAAAATAAACATTGTTATCATCACCATTATACATTTAAGTTATTCAGATAGGTAAGTTAAGCCACAAATTGAAGTTACCTATCCTTATGTGAAAGCAGCTTAAGAATTTTATATTATGCAAGTCTTTTGGGAGTTCTTCCGACCACACTTTCTTTTGGGGTTAGCACTTATCATGCAAGAGAAGGCATTGACAAGCTCATAATCCTCTTTAATTATCAGAATTTTGACTGCACTTGGGTTTGCAAGTAGAAGCTTAGCCACAAGGTATCCAGTAATTGACCATGTCTGGCATAATCGTGCTTGCTTCCCGATGAACTTTCCTATTTTCATGTCATAGTATTAAGGTCAATTGTCTCTTGATATGTGTCGTTCGGCAACTTAAACAGATTTTGCAGTGATTTCTGGTCTTTTCATCTTTATGGGTGCAACAGTGAGTTGTAAAAAGTCCATTTTTAAAATCTTAAGTCACACTGCCAACATTCCTTCATTATTACTTTATTTTATAAAACATCAACAAGGTGCCATATCCTATTGGATTCAAGTATGTGAACTTAAGAAACTTATACCTAAATATAACTTCTACAAAGGGTTATTTGGAGCAATGAACAAAACATTAGCAGCAGAGAGAATATTTAAGCATAACAAACTAACCTACCATAGTAGAGTTGGCCAAGAACCACCATTGTGGTAAGACCAAGGACTGCATGAAAAGGAAACGTAGTGAGAAATGCTGAAAATAATGAAGAAATAGATCATAAATAAATAATACGAGAGTAGATTCTTATGTGTTCTTAGGATCACTACTAGTGATTATTTGCCACACCTGACCTTCAAGAGCAGGATAACATATCTTGAATAGCATATTTGCTACCAAATCTGCTTCGCTTCAAAAAGATCTAGTATGGCATGTGACTAATCAACTGTTGTCAGACTGCTTACAACAGACCACATGCACAGAGTATTAAACTAATTAAATAGTGCCTTCAAGAAAAAAAGAAGGATTAACTAGAGATACCACAACAAAAAAAGGTAAACAAATGAGATCTCTCTATTACCAACTTATAAATTTAAATAATGGCTGATCCATGTAGGCTAGTGAGTCAGATCATAATCTGTTGTTTGAATCCAATTTTCTAAAACATGGATCAAAAGTAAAACGACTGGGCATAGTTCTAGATAAAAGTAGCAGAACTGCCTCAGAAATTCCCATATACATAATGGTAATCAAATAATTATAATCCTCTCAATCCTCAAACCCTTCTTTTATCAAAGTGAACCCAAGAGATTCTTGACTCAATTGAAATAATGCCTTCTTCTACTTCAATTTCAAGAATGATTAACCTTAAATAAAAAAACAAGCAAAAGAAACAAATCAAGGCATTAGATCCAATGTGAGTATTTTAGTGAAAACTTTCAACTAAATTAGATATACAACCCAAAAGTAAAAAATTCAACAATAAATAGGAAAATAAACTTTGACACTCAAGGAAAACTAATGAAATGATGCTATGCATATACGTAATACGTCTCTTTCCCCCCGTTATTTTTAGGAACCATAAAGAATTATCTTCTAATACCTAGAAGTCATATAATAAGAGTACTCAAATGGTGAGAAAAACTCATCAAAAGCCAAAAGCTAATGATTACAAGGCACCAATGCAACTTTTTTGTAAAAAACAACAGAAAGCATCTAAATAACTAGTCAATTTGTGATAGAACTTAACAAATATCCTACTAATTGGACCATTCATAAATCAAGGATTCCAAATCAAGAAAAAAAAAAGATCATAGCTTAAATCCAAACCCAGATGAAGTGATATTAAAAATGAACATACTCCAAAACTATACGAGAAAATAAAAGAGACAGGTGCATACCTTGTATGAAATAAAAAGTGGGTTTGTATCGAAGCGATGTTTGGGAGCAGAAAAATCTAGAAAAAGAGAAGACAATGTTGTGTTGTTTCAATATCTCCACACAATCAATAATAATGCAATTGTATGTATCGTATTTAGTTTTGTTTTTGATAGTTGTGGATTATTATGAATAAATAAGAAATTATATGAAAATTTCGCTTGCTTTTCTTTTCTCATCTTGTCCTTTTATTTTATTTATTCATTTCATTTGATTATTTTTTAATTCTATATATAAATTTTCTCTCATTTTTCTACTTGTTTTTCCTTTTATCTCTGTTTTTTCTTTTCTTTGAATCACATGGTTAATGATAAGTATAGCGGATGTGCAGACGGAGGAGATATCTTGCGATGAGGGTAAGCACACTATAAATTCATGCACCCTCTATTTTCATCAATTTGCCATTAATTTATTCAACTTATATGATCAATGATTTGTGTTGAGCATATTTCTTGTTTGTTTGTGTACAATAGTTCTCTTAACAATGATATACTCATAATTTTCCCTCTCTTGCTTGGTTAAGATAAATCATGAAAGACAACATGCAAGCAGGATAGAGAAGAACAAGTGCCTGGAATTCAAAAGCTTCTGGAATGAACTTTAATGAGAATCATAAAAAATAATTGATATGTGAACCAACCAAGATAAAGTTGGTTTTTTTTTTTGTTTTTAAATTTTTATGATTCATTAATGAAATTCGCGATAGGATCACAATTTTATATGAGATAATAAGAATCTATAAGTAAGAATCATTACTTTGTTTCTAAAGTGGAGGTTTTATAATCTGAATGTTTTTCTTTCTTTATTAAAAGAATTGGAATTAAACTACTTTTTCTTACATTATTTTTTATTAAAATACATGAGAGATTGTTTTAGTATTGTAATAACAATATATATTCATGTGAGTTTTTGAAAACAAAATCAAAGGTCTTTTATATGTGTGTAATAAGAAGATGAGAGATTTTCGACTTAATGAGAGAAAATATAAGAAATCTCACCCTTTATATGTAGGCATTTTGTGAGTTTTACTTTAACACATTTCTTCTTCTTTAATATTTATGTTAATAAATAATTTAAGAAAAATATTAATTTGAATTTTTTCGCTTATTATAATTGTTTTAATAAAAGAATCTAATCATTACAGAATATTATTTTCATTTAGATATGTAATGACTCTTTAGGACAAAATCCAATTTCATTACTATATCTCTACCAATAAAGTTATAAGTTAAATCTTTTGATTCTATTAAATCAAATATTATAAACAAATCATTATTAATACATATAATTATATCCAAAAAGTGATAAATTTTACATTTTAATAAGATACAGACTTGTTATCTTCCAAAAAAATGTAAGAATCTTAACTATTCAAACACCATGTTTATGATCATTTATGAAAATTCTTAAAAACTTCATTGTAGTGTGTGCTTAATTGTGATAAATGAACATAGTCACAAGCTTTTAATGGGGGCATTTTGGTGCATGAAATGCATGTTCCCATGTTAATGGATGTTAGTGGCTAGTTTCTCCTTTTCAATGGTATCATCCTAATGTTTACCTTATAAATAGTTAGCTCTTCTACTCTATCCTATCTTATTCCTACATTTCTCTATTGCTCTCTCTTTTATCTATTTTCTTTCACTTTCATTTTTTTTCTAAAATTTTCTTGAAAGATTCTAACTTTTCCTTTTCTAGTTGTGCAAATTAATAAAATCTATGATCTATTAGTAGCTAAGCTTATTGTATCATACAATTAACATGTCAAAAATCTCCTTTCTATACTCACCTTATCTGATTGACCTAGTGCACACCTCAATCCGTATAATGGATCCTCAAACTTCAATTCCTATTTGTATAGAAAGTAAATGTCTAAGATAAATTCTCCTATTTTTTTTCACCAAGATATTTTTATGTGAAATTATTAAATATCAGCAATTCATCTCGACCAATAGCAACAAAATTTAAATTTTTGAAATAATACCTTTCAATTTGTAATTATCTCTACAGAATAAGTTTGAGTTTCAAAGCAAAAAATTAAAAGTTAGGTCAAGATTTTGACCTACTATAGAACGTTCCCTCAACTAAGAGAACTTAATAATCATGAAATTTTTTTTTCGCCTAAAAACATAACAGGCACGTTGAGATTAAACTCAACTTAATCACGACATCAGCAACATAAAAAAAAGTTAAAGAGTTTAAATTTGTTTTCCATGAAAAAGTAATACTTATTACAACCTGCAGAGAATTTATTGGTATTGATTTTTAGAAGCTTTCATCCCCTCATCTGCCCAACAAAAGAAAACATAATTACTTTATAATATTGTTATTGAAAGAGATGAAAATAGTTAAAATACAAATAGTGAAAAATTAAATATTGAACTTAAATTTTATAAATTAAAAGGATAATAATTACTTTAGTTAAGTTACAGTAATTGAAGAAAAATATAAATCTTATTTTATTCTTAATTAATTTAAAAGCAAATTGAATTAGTTAAAAAGAAACTGTATTTATTACAATAACAAAGTATTCGAGAGTAATATTCTCCATTTACTAGAACGATTCAAATTAAAATATTAAGGAATTAAAAAAATAAATAAGAATCGAATTAAATAAGTTGTAAGAAGCAAGAGTACCTTCATTTCAAAGAGTACGTTTGCGCTTGCTAGGGGTGGTTCTAGCTTCCAACTGCACCACCACACATACCCCATTCAGTGAATAATAATAATAATAATAATAATAAATATTTTAAAATCAAAATCTACAATGTTTAATATTTCAAAAAAACAGTTTTACTTTTCATTAAAATATAAACTTTGTATTTTCAGCAAAACTTAAACTTGTAAATCTTAAATAAAACATAAAAAATTTTAACTACTATCATATTATTATAATTCATTAGAATTTTTAATTGCTGTAATTATGACCTGGCAAAACAAATTTTCAATTAAGTATAACTCATACTTTATAAGTTAGCAAATTTAAATTCAGTTAAAATTTTCATGAAATCCATAAGAGAAAAAGATATATATGAAAATAAAATTTTGCAAAATATGTAAAATAAAATATTACCTCAAGAAGGATGTTTATTTTTTCCTTCGTAAGTAAGAAGCCATTTTCGATTGCATCCAATGGTGTTATGCACCTTTGTTTTTTTAAAAAAATAATTTTAAAAAATTATAAAAAAACTCAATAAAGAGATATATTAGTATTATCTAAAATAAAAAAAATAAGTATGAAATTCATTTACTACATGCATATATAAATACTGTTAATCAATTTATGATGTCAATTATGTATGAAAGCTTACCCTTCCTTACTCTTTTCATCAGATGCCTTAATGAATTCCTCACATTTTAGTGCCATTTGACAAGTGTCAAGGTTGTAATTAATATCAGCTAATTATTTTTTTAAATAAAAATTGTGTAAATCTATTGATTAAGTGGTATACATCAATCATAACGCAATATAAATAATCTCCAAGTAAGAATACACACAAAACAATAGTTTGACTCGAGATTAATTAGGCAATATACACTAAATGCAATACAATACAAGTAACTTTTAAATGATGACACACACGAAAGTACAATCTGACTCAAACTTGTGATCTCTTGTAAAAGAGGAAATGCATCAACTATTAAACTAATTAAATAATTAACTAAGTATACACATATACCAAATAAATATATATATCATACTAATATATATTTGGTTAATTAAATTATTAATTATTTATCTATTGGGTGGATATCTATATACTTTTATCCTTATCTATAAGAGTATGAATTCAGATCAGATTATATGTCTCATGACATATCATTTAACGACTAAACTGCATGAATTTTTATTATTAAATACATATTATAAGATCAATAACAACACACATAAATACTCCAAATTAAAGAGTTTTGAGCTATGATTATTAGTATTAATTATAAACCTTAAGGAGGCTCCTTTAATCTTGAAGCAAAGTTCATAAATTTCAGGAAAATCAGCATTAGATCCTTTGTCACTGCAAATTAAGAGAAGAGGACCAAATAATTAAAACCCATTAACTAGTCAAACGTGGTTAATGACTACTTAGATCTATATCGAGATATATATTATGTCCACATACAAAGATTTAGTCATGTCTGATAAGATGATTTCAGATTCAACTACGAAGGTGGAGTGTAACGGCCCCAGAAATTCAAAAGAAAATACATATAATAATCTGAGTGCGGAAGTGAAATCAAAGATTAAGGTTAACATCCCTTACACAACAACTTAAAAGTACTAAACAATACCACAGAATAAGTTCTCTAAAAGAAATACGAGAAATGAGAAAAATAAAGGAAACTATAAAGCATTTAGCATCTACTTGCCGTCTTCTTGTGGATTAGGCTCAGGAACTAGGTCCTCCTGATCTAAAATGGTTAAATAAGGAATGAGCTACACTAGCTCAGTAAGGACATCACACTATATCATCGTCAAAGAAGCAAAAATTGGTAGAAAACCGAAAACAACCAATGGAGCACAAATTTTAAACCAATTCAATTATTTAAAATAAAACCACTTACCCTTTTTTTTACCCTTGGAACACCTGTGAAAACAACCTATAAAGACAATAACATCATACATATCACAATTTCATGCATAATCAGTAACATAAAACACATCATAAATCTGTATTTATTAACAATATCTGATTATCACCGTTTCTCATTTTCACCAGCATACTAGTATCCATGGGGATCCATAGGGGTCCCCACTACACGTGAACCATTTTTCTTAACAATCTTAATTCAAGGGTCATCCCCATACCCCGTCCGGTATGAACGCCAAAACAATAAACCTCAATACCCTGTTCAGTATGAGGGTGAAGCGGGTCGTCCCCACACCCCGTCTAGTATGAGCACCAAATGACCAAGTCTCCATACCCCGTCCGGTATGAGACGACGTTCACGGTAGGGTTCCCTATGAACCCGATTCGTCCACCATCTCGCAGGATATCTAGTGAGGCTATCATCTTATCCATTTATCAAATCACATCCCATTTCTATTTGTCCTTGATCTCCGTTACCAACTCAAACATAAATATATAAACAAAAAACGTCCATCCAACAAAGCAAGCATATCTTAGATTCCCGAAATCAAACATTACTAAGTAAGCAGTGATAAATGCATTTAAAACCATAGAATAGATAAACTAAATACCATAATGCATTTAGACTGTAAAATAAATCAAACAGGAATCTACAGAGAATAATGTCCGGTTCGGACTCCATTAGCAACCGTAATTAATTAGACATATCTATTTAATTTATACAAAATAAAGTATTATCATTTATTTAAACTCCAATTCCATTATAGAAAATAGGGTGAGGGGTATTTACTTGATTCGATGCTGAAAACTAGATTGTCACTACACCTACGGGCGATCCCTAGGTTCCCTAAATTTTTTTTTGGGAACTAAAACGCGCTTATAGTACCTACACATATCCCAAATAACCCAAAAATCAGACCCAAGGCCTGTTCGGCCAATTTTGGAATTCTGGCACGGCGGCTCCGCCATGTTCCGGCGATGGCACCGCCGCTCACATCGGTGATCCGCCTCGGGTTGGCTGTTTTCGATCGAATTCGGCCAAACTTGCATCGGTTCCTGTGAGAAAACACACTTAGAGCCCTCAGTGGGCCAAAAAAATGTAGAAAGTCGAAACTCACCGGCAGTGGGGCTCTCCGGTGCGGTGGCTCCTCCGGCTCACATTGCGGTTGGGTGTTTTGCTCCGGTCAACCTGTAGAGGAGGAAATGGTGATCACAACAGTGAAAAAATCACATCGAATGGGAATCGAGAAGGGCCTCATCAGAGGTAAAAATTGAAACACCCCGCGGCAGCGCAACTGAGCTTTGGTAGCGTTTTTCTACCAATTGGCTGGTGCTTTTGCTCTGATTTGGCCATAGGTGGGTTTAAAATCAAATTCTGAGCAAATCATAGAATTTTTACCTTCTTTGACGGTCGAAAATTGCTTCGATACGGCGGTGGGTGGCTACGGTCGACTCCCTAGTGGCTGGGCTGTCTTCTCTGACGAGGGGCTCTGGCGGTTAGGGTTAGGGTTTAGGTGCGGATGGGGTTATTTATACCCATCCGCTTATGATCTGAGCCGTCCATCGCTTTTAATCTGAACTGTCCGATCGCGATTAAATAGGGAGTGAATCTGGGCCATTCATCGCGATTCAATCTTGGACGTCCATGCGCGATTCAATATGGACCGTCCGTGCGCGATGCAATCTGGACCATCTGTGCGCGCTTTTGATCTGGATCATCCGTGCGCGCAGGAATGGATCTCAGCCGTTCGATCACGCGCATGTGGACCGCTCACGTGGCTCCCTCCCGCGTGGCCTCCCACGTCAGTGTCTCTACCACCTGGCGCGTCCTGCTTGGTCGGGGCTACGGACTGGGCAGCTAACGTGACAACTTTTTTAAATTACGTTTTGACCCCCAGTTTCTGATTTGTCTTTTAAAAATATCCCCATAACCCAAATTTTCACCCCTTTTCCCTAGAATTATTTTCAGTTAAACCCCTAAATAATTTTTACCCTTTTTATTATTATTATTATTATTTCCATTAAAATAAATTAATTTAAATTAAATTTAATTTAAAATTACATAAATAATAATTATATTCATATAATAATAATTAATAAAAAGAAAAAAAAAAAAGAGGTTGGGTGTTACATGGAGAGCATATTAGAGAAATAATTAGGACCTCAACCAGGCACTCCTTTCATTTCATATGCTATTCCAAGAAAGTGATCGACCATACCCTTTTAAAAAAATCGAATGCAAATCAATCAACAATATCGATTTATATACATGATCACTAAATAGATAAGAAAAAAATAGATAAAATGTTAAAGCACTGTACCTCTTGTTCCATCGAGTGGATCATGTCAAGGAGCTACATGCTTCAATCCATCATATTAGACACAATTCGAGAAGAGAAAAATGGTTTTACCGAGAGAAGGGAGATTTTTTTTTTTTGAATTTGCAATGCTCACCGAAGCAGCGGAGAGTTATAATGAGTTTAAAATTTATAACAAATTGCTAATAATCTAGGTCATTTCTAGTGATTGATATTTAGGTTATCAATATTCTATGCATTAGTGAACTTGCATATTTTTGAATTTTGTTTTCTAGTTTGGATTATTCTAGCCAACAATTTTATGAGAAAAAATATTTTCTTTTGAAAAAAAAATAGAGTTTAATTTAATCCATTTATAATATTGTATAAACAACAAAGATGGTTTTTCTTCAAATAAATTACTTCAACTGATGAAAGGCATTATATTGGCACCTTTAAGAATGGTTAATTACTGCTAAAAATTAGACAATAGATGATAAAATTTTATCAGTAGATTTATATTATCACTAAAAGTCAAAATGCGATAAAGTAAATTTGGAGCAAATAAAGGAAGCCACATATCCATTTCATGCACAACCTGCCCATTTCTTTATTTTTTTAAAAATTATTTCACTTTTATAATGACAAAAAGAAGTACAAAAGAAATTAAAAATAAAATAATTTATCCTTATGTTCTAAAACCTAAAGAAAATTCAATCTCCTCTGTTGCAAGACACTAAAACTTCTCTCTCTATGTTAGTTGCATCTCATTGCAGTCATCACCCATCACCTCTCTTTATTCATTGAAGTATCAGTTTTCCTTATCAGTCATTAAACACCGTATTTCAAACGGTAAATTTACGTTACTTAGTTTACTCATTTGTATGAGATTAAATTATTTATTCAAGTTAATCCATACCTTATTATTTGCCGAACTATAAATTTAGTTGTATTTCTTTCTAGTACTACATAAGTCAGTAAACAACCCAAACTTTAGAAAAATATTCATCAAGTATAAAATTTGTATCTGATACCTTTAATAAGGATCCTATTACAGGTAGAAATTAAATAATAGATGACATAATTTTAGTGGTTGATTTAGACTATTACAAAAGTTGAAATGTTGCCAGGTAATATGCAACAAATAGAGGAACTCATGTGTCCATTTTGTGCCCACCCTATTTATTTCTCTACTGGAAAAAAAAAGTTGCTTAACTTTTGTATCAACAAAAAGGGGTTCCAAAAAAAAATAAAATAAAATATTTCATCTTTATCTTAAAACCTAAAGAAAATGTGATCTACTTCATTGCAAAATACCAAAGCTTTTATCTTTGTGTTGGTTGCATTTCATTGTAGTAACTATTAATCGCCTCTAATTATTCACTGAAGCATCAGTTCTCATAATTGGTCGTCAAATACAATATTTTAAACAATAAATATTCATCATTCAATTCACTTATTTACTATAAAATTAAATAATTCGTAGAAATTAGGTTATACTTGATCATGCTCAAGTAAGTGAAGCAAAAATTGAGGTTCATGGACAATTTCTAGCTAAGTTATGTATTATTCTTATAATACTTTTGAATCCAACTGAGAAGAAAGGAAACAAAATATAGAATGAAAGCCTAAACATGCTCAAGTAATAACCTAAACTCAGAGAAATATTGATCAAGTATAAAATTTGTACTTGGTACAAAATTTGCCAGATAACTAAGTAACACAAAATCTATACTAAATTAAATTTTAGGACAAAAACTTTGGATCTTAATGCAACATAAGATTAAAAAAAGAAAAGACTAAAACCTTAAGATTTAAATGTAACACCGTAGTTTTAGAGCTTTTTTAAGACCTAATACATGATCGAAACCTCATAGTTGTCTTAAGATAGGTCTAGAACACGAGAATAATTTTAAAACCCTGCACAACCTTTTGGTAATACTATCTTATAACCTCATAGGTATCTCAAAATAACTCTAGCAGCCAAAAGTTTCATTATCTTCAACTACCCTTGAACCTTAGCATTGTTTATCCCAAATTAGGTAAGCAGTCCTGAAGCACTACACAAGGACCCATGAGTTTCCCAACTTTCTGTTAATTTAAAGGAGTGCGCTTGTGCTTGCGAGGCGTGGTGCTTTTTTCCAAATATATCAGCATACCCCATTTATTAATTAATAATAATAATAATAATAAAGATTTTAAAATCAAAATCTATAATGTTTAATATTAAAAAAATAGTTTTACTTTTTATTAAAATATAAACTTTATATCTTCAGTGAAACTTAAACTCGTTAATCTTAAATAAAACACAAGTTTAAACTACTATTGTGTTGTTAGAATTTATTATAATTGTTAATAGCTATAATTATGCAACCAGCAAAACATATTTTTAATTAAGTAAAACTCATACTGTATAATTCTACAAATTTAAATTCAGTTAAAAATTTCACAAAATTCATAAGAGAAAAAGATATATATGAAAATAAAATTCTGCAAAATATATAAAATAAAATATTACCTCAAGAAGGACTTATATTTTTTCCTTCATCAATGTGAATTCATTTTTTATTGCATCTAATGCCGCTACACACTTTTTTTAAAAAAAAAGAAATTAAAAAAATTAAAAGGGCACAATAAATAGATATGTTAATCGATTTATGACGTCAATTATGTATGAAAGCTTACCCTTCCTTACTCTTTTCATCAGATGCTTTGATGAATTCCTCATATTTCAGTGCCAATCGACAAGCACCAAGGGTACAATTAAAATTAGCTAATTATTTTTTAAAATAATTACAATTCAACGCAACTTTCAAATGATAACACACATAAAAGTATAATCTCAGTTGAACTTATGATCTCTTGTAAAAGAATAAATGCATCAACTATTAAACTAATTAATTAATTAATTAAGTATACACATATACCAATCAAATATATATCCTACTAATAGATATTTGGTTAATTAAATTATTAATTATTTATCTATTGGGTTAATATCTATGTACTTTTATCCTTATCTATAAGAGTATGAGTTCAAATCACACTATACATCTCATGACATATCATTTAGTTATTAAAATGTATGAATTTTTACCAACAAAAATTATACTTAAGAATTTTTAGTATTAAATACATATTATTAGATCAATAATAACACACATAAATACTTTAAATTAAAGAGTTTTGAGCTGTGATGATTAGCAATAATTATATACCTTGAGGCGGCTTCTTTTATCTTGAAGTAGAGTTTGCAAATCTTAGGAAAATATGCACTAAATACTTTGTCCCTGCAAATTAAGAGAAGAAGACCAAATATTTAAAACTCATTAACTAATCAACGTGGTTAATAACAACTAAGATCTATATCAAGATATATATTATGTACACATATAAAGCTTTAGCCATGTCTGATAAGGTCATTTTAGATTCGGCTACGAAGATAGAGAGCATATCCGAGAAATAGTTAGGACTGCAACCAGGTACACCTTTAATTTCATATGCTATTTCAAAAAAGTGATCTACCATATCCTTTAACAAATATTGAATCCAAATTAATCAATGATATCGATATATATACATGATCAATAAATAGATAAGAGAAAAATTGATAAGATGTTAAGCATTAAACCTCTTGTTCCATCGAGTGGATCATGCTGAGGAGTCGTATGCTTTGATCCATCCTTTTCGAGACGATTAGAGAAGAGAAAAATGGTTTTGCCAAGAGAAGGGAGATTTTTTTTTTCTTCGAATCTACAGTGCTCACCAAAGCAGCAGAGAGTTATAATGAGTTTAGTATTTATAACATATTGCTAATAGTTTAGGTCATTTCTAGTGATTGATATTTAGGTTATCAATATTGTTTGCATTAATGAATTTGCATTTTTTTGAATTTTGTGTTCCAAGTTTGGATTAATCTTGCTAAACATTTTATGAGAAATTTTTTTTTTAAAAAAGAGTTTTGTTTTGTTTAATCCATTATAACATTTTGGCAAAGCTATCTTGTAAGCTCATAGGTATCTCAAAATAGCTCTAGAAGCCAAAAGCTTCCTTATCCTCAACTACTATTAAACCTTAGCATTGTTTATCCCAAATTAGGTAAGCAGTCCTAAAGAACTACACAAGGACTCATGAGTTTTCCAGCTTGGTATTTTTAGGATGTTGATGCAATACATTTCGGTTTTATCCAAGTAATACCTTATAAAGAGTGTTACTACCTCTTATACCACATGTTAGAGAAATTAATATTACTTTTAGATAGTTAAGTAAAGACATTAATTGAGAACAATTGAAAATGTTATATCGTTTGCTAGACAAAATGATCTAGTATATCCTTAATTATATATTTTTATAAATATTGAACCTTTCAACATGAATTTCATTAAAATTTCTTGCCCCAATATATAAATTACTTAAATCTCACTTCTATTTAGTTATTAAAATTTGATATATATAACAAAACATATATCATGTAAATTAAAGAATAAATTTCTTACTTCCTAGTAATACTCTATTGAACTCTCTATAGTACTAGCAAATGCAACAAACTCCTAACAAGATACAGGACGAGGAACAAATGGTGATTTTATTACATCTCAAAAATGCCCAATTAAGCCCATCAAAAAATTGGTGTCATTTGATTGCCATTGCACCCATTATGGACCCCATTCGCCTGGTGGGGTCATTGATTAATAATCACGTGATCAAATCCTTTGCTGGCTCCGAGACCATGGTTTCTTTGGGAATTTAGGTGCTCGAGCCACGATATTCGCTAGGGGCAACTCTTGGTCAACTTCCTTACATAGCGTCATCCCATATAACATTTTGAATATGAATATCCCTAGTGCCCACCGATCAACTGCATTTCCATGCCCTTCACCATACCCAATTTCTGGTGCTAAGTACTAGTGGGTCCAGAAATAATACATT
Organism: Carica papaya; assembly: GCF_054855325.1. NCBI lineage: Eukaryota > Viridiplantae > Streptophyta > Magnoliopsida > Brassicales > Caricaceae > Carica > Carica papaya. The sequence goes on from NC_142317.1 coordinate 21,699,709, forward strand.
AATTGAACATTGATTGGCTCTGTGACGATTTCCACAGCTGCGCGATGTGTTGACTTTTTTCTATTTGTGTTGACTAGGGCGCAAACAGGAGGCTACAACAGGTGTGATGCAATTGGCTGGAATGTATGATGAATTAGAAAAGTTGGATTTATGATCTGGATGTAACACACAAATTATTATTTTTATTTTCGTATTTGAATTTTAGTTTAATTTTTTTATATATTTAATTTATAAGATTTTAATTCAATTTAATTTAATTTAATAAAAATAAAAATAATAACAATGATAAAATAGGGTAAAATTATTTTTTTGATTTAATTGAAATTGATTTTGGAAAAAAAGTGTGAAAATTTAGATTCTGGGGGTATTTTTGAAAAGAAAATCAGAAACTGGAGGTCAAAACACAATTTGGAAAAGTTGTGCCATGTCAGCAGCCACGTCAGCAGCCCAGTCAACAGCCCCGGCCAACTAGGACACGCCGCGTGGCAAGGAACGCTGACACGGGACGAGCCATGTGGGCGATCCGTGTGTGCGCGATCGGACTGCCCAGATCCGTTTCCGCGCGCACGGACGGCCCAGATAAAATGTGCACACGGACGGCCTAGATCTAACGCATACGGACGGCCCAAATTCAATCAGGCACGGATGGCCCAGATCGCATCGCGATGGACGGCCCAGATTTAATTCCAAATAAATCGTGATCGGACGTTCTATATTAAATCTTGATGGACGGATGAGATTAAAAGGGGAAGGCTATAAATAACTTCACCCACACCCGACCACAAAACACTAGTCGCGAGTGCCTCGCCGGAGAAGACGCCGGAGGAGCCGGTCACCGCCACTCGCCACCGCATTGGAGAATTTTCCGACCGCCAATCGAGGTAAATGTTCTCCCTCTGGCTCATTTTTTGATGCTGAATCTGCCTATGGCCAAATCAGAGCCAAACCACCGACCAATCGGCCAAAAAATCCCGCCGAAGTCCAACGGCACCGTCGCGGTTTCCCTCTATTTTTGCCTCCGATGAGGCCCTTCCCGGTCTCCGTTCGATGCAACTTTTATACCACTGTGATCACCGTTCTTTTCTCTATAGATTGACCAAAGCAAAACATCAAAACGCGACTCACGCTAGAGAAGCTGTCGCACCCGAGATCACCGTCGCCGGTAAGTTTGGGTTTTTTGTGATTTTTTGGCCCACCGAGGGCCCTAGGATTTTTTTATCGCAGGGACCAATGCAAGTTTGGCCGAATTCGGTCGAAAATGGCCAACCCGAGGCGGATCACCGACGCAGGCGGCTGCGCTGTCGCCAGAGCACGGCAGAGCCGCCGTGCCAGAATTTTGATATTGGCCGAAAGGGGCCCTAGGTCTGATTTGGGATTTTTTGGGACACGTGCAGGTACTAGTAGTGCGTTTCAGTTTTCCAGAGAAAATTCAAGAAATTTAGGGACAGCACGTAGGCGTACCGTAGAGCCGATTTCAGACCCTGAGACAAGTAAGGATCTCTCACCCTACCTCCTATCAGAGCATTAAAGCTCAATAAATAATTAAACAGTATTTTGTGACTATATAGATATGTATAATTGATTGAGGTTACCAATGGAGCCCGAATATGATACATTGTTGGTCAGTTGTTGTTTGATCTATTTTTCAGTATTAAATGCAGTATGATATTTGATGTATTTATTTTATGGTCTCGTATGCATGAATCATGGTTTCTTTTATTATGATTTGTATTATGGTGAACTCGATACTGTGTTGTCTTGTTTGGTGTCAATTACTGGTTTACATGTTTGTGTATGATTGGATGATTGAGACCAAGGAAAAGGGAAAAAACGTTATGTGAATTGATAAATGGATAATGTGGACAGCCTGACTAGATATCCTGAGAGATGGTGGACGGACCGGGTCCGTAGGAAACCTTACCGGGAACGTGGTCTCTCATACCGGACGGGGTATGGAGACCTTATGTGTTTTGATGCCTATATCGGACGGGGTATGGGGACGACCCGTTTCACCCTCATACTGGACGAGGTATTGAGGTTTATGGTTTTGGCTCCCATACCGGACGGGGTATGGGGACGACCCTGGAATCAGGTTATTAATGTCAATAGTTCATGTGTAGCAGGGACCCCCTATGGATCCCCATGGATACTAGTAGGCTAGTAAAAGAGGAAATTTGTTGTCTGATTATTGAAGTGCAAAAGTATGACATGTGTTCGGTTACAAAGTGTACATGATTTTATGATGTTTATGATGTAATTATTTTAATAAGTTATTTTTATGAATCTCACCGAGGTAAGTGAACAGTTAAGGTTTTTATGTTAATAAATGAGTTTGTTATAAATTATGCTCCATTGGTTGTTTTTGTTTCCTACCGAGATTTATTCCTGTGGCAGTGAGATAGTGTGATGTCTTTACAGGGCTAGTGTAGCTCATTCCTTACTTAACCATTTCAGATCAGGAAGACGGCGAGTTAGACGCCTAAAGACTTCATAGTTCTATTTATAGTTTTTATTTCGAGTATCTCTTTTAATTAGCTTATTCTTTCATGTTTTGAGTACGTTTTTAGTTATTGTGTAAGGGATGTTAATCAAAATTTTTATTACGCTTCCGCATTTAAGATTTTTAATACATACGTCTTCATTTAAATTTTCGGGGCCATTACACAGGACAACAACTTGTTTTGTGATTAATGATGCATTTTGAGCAGAAATTATGTGGATTATTGATGTGGGATTATCATCTTTTAGTGAGAGATCGAAGTCGGTCAACGAAATGTAGTCGTCGAATCTTAATAACACATTTTTGGGTTTCAAATCACGGTAAACTATCTCCATCACATGTAGGTATTCTAAGGCCACTGTGACTTCAGATGCATAAAACCAGTGCAAAAATGAGAAGGTTACAAATCTGACTCCAAGTAAGAATACACACAAAATAACAATTTGACTCGAGATTAGTCAAGTGACATACACTAATTACAATACAATACAAATAGCTTTCAAATGATGACTCACATAAAAATACAATCTGACTCAAACTTATAATCTCTTATAAAAGAAGAAACGCATTAACTATTAAACTAATTAATTAATTAATTAAATATACACATATACAGTTAATTAAATTAATAATTATTTATCCATTAGGTGGATATCTAAGTACTTTTATCCTTATCTACAAGAGTACGAGTTCAAATAAGACTATACATCTCATGACATATCATTTAACTATTAAAATGTACGAATTTTTACTAGCAAAAATTGTACTTGAGAATTTTTATTGTTAAATGTAGATTATAAGATCAATAATAACACATATAAAATTTTCAAATTAAAGAGTTTTGAGCTGTGATGATTAGTATTAATTATATACCCTGAGGAGGCTCATTTAATCTTGATGCAAAATGCATAAATCTTATGAAAATCCGCATAAGATATTTTGTCCCTGTAAATTAGGAAAAGAAGATCAAATAACTAAAACCCATTAATTAATCAAATATTGTTAATAACTACTCAAATCTACATCGAGATATATATTACGTACACATACAAAGCTTTAGCCATGCCCGATAAGATGTTTTCAAATTAATCCCTGAAGGTGGAAAGCAGATCATATAAATAATTAGGATTGCAACCTGTATCTCCTTTCATTTCGTATGCTGCTACAAGAGAGTGCTCTACCGCATCCTTAAACAAAAATCGAATGCAAATCAATCAACAACTTCAATATATATATGATTGATAAACAAATAAGAGAAAAATAGATCAGATGTTAAGCACTAAACCTCTTATTCCATCGAGTGGATCATGTGGAGGAGCTATGTGCTTCAATCCTCCTATTTGAAATGATTGGATAAGAGCTGTAACAACCCATACCTCCATAGTGAGTCAGGGTACCGTAAGAACTCATATTGTCAGTGAAAAATAAAATAAACTTCTATTTCTAAATAAAATTAAGTACATCCAAGCGTAGTGTTCACATCTCTCGTCAGTGAGGGTTAACCATTACATCTATCAAAAATCAAGAAAACATCAAATTAAAGTTTGTGTAACTCATATTTTCCTACACGTGCATCACTGAGAACACTGTCTCTACTCACCTAGATCGGCTCCCAGAGTTTGTTTGTTCCATTGTCAATCCCATTCTGACTTCTAAATAGCATCACTTTCAACCTTATAGAGAACACTGTCTCTACTCACCTAGATTTGTGTAAACAGCCCCAAAAATTTAAAGGAAATGTATATAAAATTTCTAAGTGTGGAAGCGAAATAAAATAGATTATGGTTAACATCCCTTACACAATAACCAAAACGTATTAAACGTATGAAAGAATAAGCTAACTAAAGTAAATACTAGAAATGAATACTATAAGAAAAGCTATAAAATCTTTAGGCATCTACTCGCCGTCTTCCTGCGGAACGGGCTCGGGAACCAAGTCCTCCTAATCTGAAATGGTTAAGTAAGGAATGAGCTACACTAGCCCAGTAAAGATTTCACACTATCTCACTGTCACAAAATTAAAGGTTAGTGGAAAACAAAAACGACCAATGGAGCATAATTTATAAAAAAATTATTTATCAATAATAAAACCCTTTATTGTCCACTTACCTCGGTGAGATTTATGAAAACAACTTATGAAAAAAATAACATTATAATATCAGGAAATCATACGGACTCTGTAACATAACACATGTCATACTTTTAATATTTCAATCATCAAGCAACAAATTTCCTCTTTTACCAGCCTACCAGTATCCATGGGGATCCATAGGGGTCCTTGCTACATGTGTTCCATTCACCTTAATAACTTAATTCCAGGGCCGTCCCCATACCCCGTCCGGTATAGGCACCAAAACCATGAATCTCAATACCCCGTCCGATATAAGGGTGAAGCGGGCCGTCCTCATACCCTGTCCGGTATGAGCGCCAAAACATTTAAAGTCTCCATACCCCGTCCGATATGAGAGACAACGTTCCCGATAGGGTTCCCTATGGACCCAGTCCATCCACCATCTCCCAGGATATCTATTGAGGCTGTCGACTTATCCATTTGTCAACTCACATACATTTTTTATTTTTCCCTAATTTTCTATTTCTCACATAATCATGAATATTTAAACCAGTAACGAGCATCCAACAAGGCAAGCATATCATCGGATTCACAAAATCAAGTCATAATGAAGTAAACAATGATTTATGCATTCAAAACCATAAAATAAATAGATCATATACCATAATGCATTTAAAACTATAAAATAACTAAAACAGCAACTGACTGAAAATATATCAGATTCGGGCTCCATTAGCAACCTTAATTAATTATACATATTTATTAATTCATAAAATATCATTCTATCATTTATTAAGCTTTAATGTCGTGATAGGAAATAGGGTGAGAGATCCTTATTTGATTCGGAGTCTAAGACCGGTTTTTTTTTTCACTGCACCTACGGGCTGTCCCTAGATTCCCTGAATTTTTTTTCGGAAATTGAAACACACTTCCAGTACCTACACGTGTCCCCAAATAACTCAAAATTAAACCCAGGGCCTATTCAGCCAATTTCAGAATTCCGGCACGGCGGCTCCACCGTGCTCCGCCGACGGTGATCCGCCTCGGGTTGGTTGTTTGCTGGCCATTTTTGACCAAATTTGGTAAAACTTGCATTGGTTCCTGTGATAAAACACACGTAGGGCCCTCGGTGGGCCAAAAAATACAAAAAATTGAGACTTACCGGCGGTGGAGCTCTCGGGCTCATCCGGCTCGAGTCGCAGGTTGGTGTTTTTCTCCCGTCAACCTATAGAGGAAATGACAGTTGTTATAGTGGTGGAAAAATTACATCAAACGAGAATCGGGAAGGGCCTCATCAGAGGCAAAAACTGAGGAAACCTGTGGCGGCGCTGCTAGGCTTCGGTGGCATTTTCCAGCCAATTGGCTGGTGGTTTGGCTCCGATTTGGCCACAGGTGGGTTTAGAATCAAAATCCGAGCTAAAGGGAAAATGTTTACCTCGTTTGGCAGCCGGAAAGTGCTCCGGTGCGGCGGCGGGTGGCGGCGGTTGGTTCCTTCAGTGGCTGGGTTTTCTTCTCCGACGAGAGCTCTGGCGGCTAGGGTTTGGGTTTGGGTGTGGATGAGGTTATTTATAACCTTCCACTTTTAATCTGAGCCGTCTATCACAATTTAATCTGGACCGTCCGATCACGATTAAATTAGAAATGAATTTGGGCCATCCATCGCGATGCGATTTGGGCCATCCTACGTGATTCAATCTGGGCTGTCCGCACACGTGCAATCTGGACCGTCCGCACGCGCTTTTGATATGGGTCGTCCGTGCGTGGGGGAACGGATTTAAGTCGTCCGATAGCGCGCACGCGGATCGCCCACGTGGCCCCGTTCCGCGTGGCCTCCCGCGTCAGTGTTTCTACCACACGGCGTGTCTTGGTTGGCCAGGGATGCTGACCGGGCTGCTAATGTGGGATAATTTTTCTAAATTGTATTTTGACCCCCGGTTATCGATTTTTTTTTTCAAAAAATACCCCCAGAATCCGAATTTTCACCCCTCTTTCCCAAAATTGTTTTCAATTAAATTTCAAAAAAACTTTTACCCCTTTTTATCATTATTATTATTTTTATATCTATTTAATTAAATTAAACTAAATTAAAACTATATATTATTAAATAAATAATCATTTAATTCATATAAATTTACAAAAAAAAATTAAAACAAAACAAATTAATATTCATGAAAATAATAATAAATTTTTTGGGGTGTTACAATTTGCCTCTCATAATTTTATATTTATTTTGCTTTTAATCCCTTTCCAATTCATTTCCCTGTCTCTGCACCAATACCACCATTTCCCAAACAAACATCGAGAGAATTAAATCCAAAAGATAACTGAATAATAATTCCCAAATAGACTTCAGATTCAGACCACTATTTCCCTCTTTTTTTAATTTCCTATCCCTCTTTCGTTCTCATCCTTTTAATTTTCCTCCTAGGTTTCTAACATATTTCCTCTGTTCTCTCCTCATAGCTATCCACATGATAATTCCATCATTTCGTCCAATCTTCTATTTATCCTCAGATCTCACTCTCCATTTTTTTTTGTTTTTACTCTTGGTTCTATTCTGATTTCAAGAAAATGTCCCTATTCTAAGATCAACTAATTTCTTCCCAAAAATATCTCAAAGAATTTAAAACATAAATTCTACTCAAGTAGTGAGAGTCAAATTTAACTTTGTTCTCAATGTCGACGTTAATCTGATTGACGGATTCCTCCCTTGTTCTACTCCCAACTCCACCGCTAGCTAATTAATCCGATTGAAGAAATCGCACATAAACTTCCTCTTAGTGTACCCTAGTTATGAATTTTCTTCCTCTCCCTCTTCCCCTGCAGCTCGATGTCCTCTTTGAAAGTGAAGGAGGAACCATCAGAACCATTTAGGATGGCAAAGAAATCCCTAAATTAAATAAAATTACAAAATATTTTTTGATAATTGAGGTATAATCAATATTTTTACTTTTAATAGTTAAGATACAAACAAATAACATCTTCCTAAATATAATTATATAATTATATATTTACTTTTTAAAAAGAAGATTTTTATCTCTTTAACTGCTTAAGTAGTAATCAAAATTTTAAATTTTAAAGACTAATGAAGAAAATAAATCTCTAGACTTTGACTTCTAACAAGCATTCAATTCTCTAAATTTAGATATTCTTTAAGTGTAATCTTATAATAGTTTTTTTATAGATAACATAATGAAAATAATGTTAAAACTCTAAAATATTTGATTACATAAGTTCAAAGATAAATTACGACACTTCTAGTTTTTTTTTCTTTCTTGATTCTTTCAGTTTTTCTTTCAATTTTTCTTTAATGATATAATTTATATCTATGATGCAATGTTCATATAGGAAATGATAAAATAGTTTCTTTACAAAATTAGCTCTATTCATTTCTTCACCACAATATAATTTCTTCATATTCTGATCCTCACATTTATTATTGTGTTACGATGTGATCAATTTTAGGTGATTTAGAAATATAAGAAAAGTTAGAAAATAATTGGGAGAAGGAGGAAAAACATAAGGAAATGAGATAGGAAAACAAGAGTCAAACTAGAAGTATTATAAAGGTAAGTTCTCTTTTATTCTCCTAACACATAACGCACAATTAGGTAGTAATTATAAAGTAGATTCGTTATAAGGATTCATATTTTTCAAACAGTTCCTAAGTTTTAGCTAACGACCGCGAACTAACTCAAATCACATATTTGAATTTTTATTAAATTACTTTTTTACTCTAAATAACAGAAAAACATAAAAGTACAATCTAAATTAAATACGTCCAAAAATATATACATGTACTTACATTAAGTGGTATTAAATCTATCTTGTTCATTTGATTCAATTTTTACTTTTTGTGTAATTACTAGTAATCATTTACATGTTGAATGAGGTATATATTCATTAATTTTATTTTTGAACTTATGTTTTCAGCTTGAATTTATTGAATGAAATTTTATTTCATAATCCTTCATATATAGAAAGATTAATTAGAATTTAGTTCGCAAAAAACATAAATAAGAGAGTTTAAATATTAAAATTGTGATATATTGTTAAATTATAAAATATTTGAGAAATGTAATAATTAAATTTCTTAAGAAAAGGATGAAACTTGTTCAGAAATTAAAGCAAATGGGACAATTAGATACATATACAAATATTTTAACTTCTAATACTAAACTATATTATACTAATATGGTTTACTCATTCTGTCATAAAATGGTGCATGTATGTTATATATATTAATGCTCCTAAGGATGAATTAACCTAAACAGAAAATACTAGAAACAAAAAAAAATTGAAAAAGAAAAAATGCTCAGCACATGACATAGAAAATGTTTATGAATAATGAGTGGTTTACAGATCAGAGAACAGAGAGTTATATGCATAGGTGGCCGCAATTTTGTTTCCTTGTGAAGGAAAACGGTGAACAACTCACTATCAATTACTCCACTCTATGTAACCGCCATTTCACTCTATATGTATATACATACACCTATAGACACTGTCTTTTTCATCACTCTCAATTACCAGTTGATTAGCTCTTCTTCTCATTAATGGCTGATACGGCTGCTCTCAAATCCCAGATCTTAAATGTTACTGTCTCTCTTTCACTCACTTTTTCTCCAATATGCTACTGTATGATACATATATGTATATATATAATGATTTTGATGCATGCGTGTTTAGTTAATACTTGTAATGGTGAGGTGCAGGGAATAGTGGACGAGCAGCTTGCAATGGCTTATGGAATGAAAGAGATTCAAGAATGTGGACCTTTCTATTTTTTCCATCTGCTTCCTACTTTCATGAAGGATTCTCGAGTTATTTTAACGAATATGATGATAAAGTTGTATGTGTGTGTCTATATATATATATATATATATATATATAGATATAATATTGCATATGTCTTTAGTATTTTTTGTAAAATGCAATATATATTAATTTTGCGTAATGCAAAAAGTGGAACTTAATATTCTAATACGAATAAAAATATAAACAGTCGTTTGATTCATTTATATCCTTTTAATCATTCATATATTATGTGGGTATATATATATATATATAATTGGGTGTGTATATATAAGTATAGATAATTTTGCTCTTTATTTAACTTCGGTGAAAAATCGGAGGTGGACTTTCACGAGATTGGAGAACTTATTTTCAAAATCAAAGGGGCTTCTTCATGATAATTAATTATACAACCCCGGATAAACTATATATATGATATTAATGTATAGATCATAATAAATATTATTGTGTGTGTGTGTGTATATATATAATCATGGTTACTATGGTACTCCAGCATTGGTGCTTGTCGCATGGCACAGATCTGTCGTGAATTCCTTTAGCCTATTGAGGAACAATCTAAGCAACAGTGAGCAAACATTTATTTTTCTGTGTTTTTTTTTTCATCTCTATAATATTCTTATACAAATATACGCACCAATACATATATATATGTATTGAAATTTCATTTACTCAAATATTGATGATCAAATTAACTTTGGTTCGAAAATTCATCTTGAGACACTTGTGTCTTCTCTATACGTGTATCTTTCAATTGGAAGCACTCAAACATGAATTCTCAATCTTGCAAGAAAAATTAAGCATTCTTCATGAGGTAATTAATAATTATTGTTGGTATTTTTTATAATGGGTAATCATTTCACATTTTCATTAATAACCTTTTTAAGCTATTATATTGTATATTTATTTTTACAACACAATTTCTCAATTACTAGGTGATTTGACCCACAACCTAAATATTTCTATGTAATTTCTTCATTTACAAATTGAAAATATATACATATATATGAGACTAATTTCTATCGTTGTTGGAAATATATTTATTTTTTTATTTTTGATATTTTTTGTGGTACAATTTGAGAGAAGGATTGCGGCTAATGCTAGAACTAGATGAAGCAAAAGTTGTTAAATGCTATATGTTTAGTTTCCTTTATGAGCTGAGCTTTAGTTTCTTCTATGAATTGATCCCATAAACTTGGTAGTTTGTAACAGAGATTTAGTTTCCTTCATGAGTTGATGCTAAGAACTAAAAACTTACAAGTGTATAGTAATGCAAAAATATGTAATGAATAAAAAATGAGTTTGCAAGAAATATCTTATCATCACTTTCTAATCACTCTCTCAGACAATGCTTTACATACCAGTTGAATTTTTTCAACTAATCTGAAATCAACCGAGGAAATATATTGAAAAGTTTTTTTATCAAGCATTAATTTAGATGGCAAGGTATGATTTACGAGATAGAAAAATATCATAACCAATACAAAATGATTTACAAGATGCAGAAAATATCATAATCAAACAATAGAATTAAAATAATATAAAGGTATTTTTGATTTATAGTGAATTCTTTAAAAGAATGTCTTTCACTCCTATAATACTATGTATATGATATAAAGTCTGTAAATAGGAAATAACTTATTTAATCTCCAATCCAAGAAGATGTTTCGAGCTAATGCTAATCCTAAATCAACATATCATTTTTACATTAAAATCCTATGATACCCGAATCACTGCTCAAAAGCTTTAACTTCCAAATAAAATGAAAAATAAACCATTGTTATCATCACCATTATACATTTAAGTTTTTTAGATAGGTAAGTTGAGCCATAAATTGAAGTTACCTATCCTTGTGTGAAAGCAACTTCAGAATCTTATATTATATACGTCTGTTGGGAGTTCTTTTGACCATGTTTTCTCTTGGGGTTAGCACTTATCATGCAAGAGAAGGCATTGACAAGCTAAGAATCCTCTTTAGTTATTAGAATTTTTTCTGCACTTGGGTCTGCAAGTAGAAGCTTAGCCACAATGTATCCAAGAATTGATCATGTTTGGAATAATCGTACATGTTTCCCGATGAACCTTTCTATTTTCATGTCATAGTATTCAGGCCACTTGTCTCTTGATATGTGTCTTTCCGTAACTTCAACAGCTCTTGCAGTGATTTTTTGTCTTTTCATCTTTATGGCTGCAACAGTAAGCTATAAAAAGTCCATTTTAAAATCTTAAGTCGCACTGCCTATTGTAGACTGATTCAACATTGACAGTTGGATATTTGACTTAGTTTTGGATTTATCTCCTAAAATTTTTGAGGTTTTGTTAGTAGTGATAGAATTTGAGTTAGTGGCAGATTGCTCTACCATTTTTTTTTTAATTTTTTGTTCAGTTGTAAAGCCTATTTAAAAGGTATTTCTGGTTGCTGAATATGTCATCCCACTGCATTTAAAATTCCAGCAGCAATTCATACCCATAAAATGTTTTGATTAATATTTTTATTTTTCTACTGCATTCATTTCTTGTCTACTATATTTTTCCTTGTTGCCGCAGTAAATTTGCCGCAAGTTTGAGTTTAACAAAGCTCTCTTCTCCAACAATAGTGGTATCAGAGCAAAGTTTTGTTGTAATTGGGCGTGCATCTCATGGCGACAAATGGCAATGTCGTGAGTATTTCTCAACCATCAATTCTTATCTTTTCATGGTGGAAGCTGCGAATTTTGGAGCATTAAAATGAAGACATTATTCAAGTCTCAAGATTTATGGGACTTGGTTGGGAATGGGTATCCTAATCTGGATGAAGCAGGCAGGTTAAGAGAAAATAAAAAAAGGGATTCCAAAGCACTATTTTTCATCCAGCAAGCAGTGCATGAATATATTTTTTTTAAAATTTCAACTGTAAATACAACCAAAGAAGCATGGACGACTTTGCAAACAACATACAAAGGCTCATCCAAGATAATTATGGTAAAACTTCAATTTCTCCGTCGTGACTTTGAGATGTTGTAAATGAAAATTAGAGAATCGGTACAAGAATTTCTTTTATGAGTTGCAACGGTTGTTAATTAAATGAGATCTTACAGGGAAGAGATTTCTGATCAAACCACTATTGCAAAAGTGTTAAGGTGTTTGACTCTAAGTTTTGATCACATTGTTGCAGCTATTGAGAAGTCTAAGGACATAGCTACTTACTCATTTGACGAGCTGATGGGTTCTTTCTAATCCCATGGGCCAAGATTGAATCAGGTGAATGAAAAGACTGAAGAGAAGGCTTTTTAAGTGATGGGGGAGTCTCCCAAATAACAAGATGATTCAAAGAAGGCACAAGTAGAGGATGTGGTAGAGGAGGTTATATAGACAGCGGTAAACGAGGTAAAGGCAGAATTGCTAGACAAGATGAACAAAGGGAGATGATTGGAAAACAAATAAATTACAAAAGTAATATTTAGTGTTATTATTGCAAGTGATACGGGGATGTAAAGGTAGACTTCCAAAAAGAGAAAAACTAGCAAATTATGTTGAAGATGAGGAGGAGATTGAGCTATTTATGGCCTATCAAGATGGCACCAAAGCATCAAGCGGTATATGATTTTTGGATAGTGGTTGTTTCAACCATATGACTGGGATCAAATCTCTATTCAAGGAGCTGGATGAGTCATGTAAGGTGAAAGTAAGACTTGGTGATGATGGCAAAGGCACGGTGGCATTAAGCAATGGTCATGGTAACACAAAACTCCTTCACAATGTCTATTATATTCCTACTTTATCACAAATCTATTGAGCATTGGGCAGCTTATGGCTAGTGGGTATTCTATAATGTTTGATGATGTGTCTTGTGTGATTAGAGATAAAACATTTGATCGAATTATTGTTGGTGTTTAAATGGAACTTAATAAGCTTTTCCAACTTGAGGTTTTTAGTGTTAAAAACCATGCTCTTATTGTTAAAGAAAATAGTACAAATTGTGGCATTTAGGATATGGACATTTAAATGTAAAAGGTCTACAATTATTGAGTTAAAAGGAAACATTGTTCGGGCTACCTAAAATTGAGTCCTTAAATTTTTGCAAATGGTGCATTTATGGGAAACAATGTAAAAAACCATTTGCTATAGGAAAGTCTAGAAGGGCATATGAGTTTGTTGAACTTGTACATACTGATTTGTGTGGCCCTATGAAAGCACAATTTTTTGGTGGAAGTCAATATTTTTTGTTGTTTACAGACTATTACAGCCGTATGAGTTAAGTCTATTTCCTCCAATTCAACTCTGAAACGTTTGAGATCTTTAAGAAGTTCAAGGCACTCGTTGAGAAGCAAAGTGGAAGAAGCATAAAGGCATTGCGTACTGATAGAGGAGGGGAGTTTCTATCTAATGAATTTAACCAATTTTGTGAAGAACAAGACTTGCACAGAGAATTGACAGCACCACATACACCAAAACAAAACAAAGTGGATGAACATAAAAACTTAACAGTTGTTGAAATGGAAAAAAGCTTGCGAAAAGAAAAGGGGTTGAAAATGTTGTCGTTGCTATCTATCTATTGAATTTATCTCCTACAAGGGCTGTTCTCAACCAAACACCATATGAAGCTTTGAGTGGTAGGAGACCTTAGGTAAGCCACTTAAAATCTTTGGTTGTATTGCCTATTCCTTGATAGATTCACATAATCACAGCAAACTTAATGAAAAATTTGTGAAATGAATCTTTGTTGGTTATTGCTCTCAATATAAAGCATATAGGCTCTATAACCCTTTGAGTGGAAAGATAATTGATATAATTGAATTTTATAGATATTTTTCTATTTTATTTGAGTTGATTTTGATCGATTTTTGCCAGATATGCTGTTGGATTGTCTTTAGCACTTTTCAAGAATGATTTTAGAACTTGGAAGCAAATTAGAATGGGTTGGAAAAAGATTTGGGCGAAAATGGGTTGAAACATGAAGATGTGGGAGAGATGGCCATAACACACAACTATGTGTTATGGAGCCAACATTTTTATTTCTTAGGAGGAGTGAGACATGGCCGTGTTCCTGAAAGACACGGCCATGTGCCCTATACTGGGTTAGCACACAGCCATGTGTTAAGAAGGCAATGTTTCTATTTTGTTCGATAAAAGAGACATAGCTGTGAGCCTAGGAGACACGGTCGTGTCATGTCTAAAAGCTAAAAATTGACATAATTTCAAGGAAGACACAGCCGTGTGTCGATTTGACATGGTTGTGGGATGTGCCAGATTAGAAAATTAGGTTTTGAACGATATAAAAAAGAGAGGATCTGAAAAAGAAAAGGGGAGACTGGAGGAGGAGAGGAGGGAAGACAGCTGCAGACATCAAGAACTTCTTTTTGTCGGTCATTCTTTTCACGTTTCTTTTAGATTTAATTCTTATAATTTTCATTAGGATGTATAACTAAACTCTTCTGTTGGGATCTTTGATGAAACCCGAAGGGATACATGTGATTTTCTCATTCAATCTATGAAAAGCTTTTTCCCCAATCCCTATGTGTTATCTTGTGGCTTAATGCATAAATAGATTGATCACCTATTTATTGATTTATGATGAATGATTGGATTGAGAGATTGATTGTTCATTAGAATAGCAAGTTAGCACAATAGATTGAATGTGAGAAGAGATATTAAGCATAATCTATATATTTGATGATTGAATGTTAATGCACTGATTCATACTAATCCACAGAGATATGTGTGTTACAATGAAGTAGGTAAGGTAATTGATCTTTAGAAAGAGATTACTACATGATTGAATGAAATTAGGAAAAAGTTCTAGTTGTAGATTGAATTAAGGAAATTCATAGTTGAACTTAGGGTGGATTCTAAGATCTTGACTATTATTATATCTTGATTGTTAATTGAGAAGAGATTACTACATGATTGAACGAAATTGGGGGAAAGTTCTAGTTGTAGATTGAATTTAGGAAATTCATAGTTGAACTTAGGGTGGATTCTAAGATCTTGACCGTTATTATATCTTGATTGTTAATTAATCTTAATTCATTGTTTTTGTTGTTGTTGTTAAGTTTTAGTTTATACTCATTCTCTTAGTCATTGGCCAAATAATATCAATAAGTAGTGATTCTAGTAATTGTTATATTAGTCCTCGTGGGACGATATCCAAATTTATTGCTATAGTACGTGTTCGAACTAGTGCACTTGCTAGGTGAGTTCATATAACAACAAAGTTTTGGCTCTGTTGCTGGGGACTAATACTAGCAATATTAAAGTTGACTATTTTTTATTAATTTGGTATTTTTACCTTGTTTTTTTTTTGTTTTGCTAGCTATTTACAAGGGGTTCTATAGTGCATGACAAAAAGAAACAAAGAACCATTGATTTTTGAAACATAAATCGAGAGGACTCGCCACAGACTGAGAGCACAAGCAAGAAGTAGATTTCTCCCATCTCGTGTCAGAAATTTGTTGAGAAGAGGAACAACAACAATGGTTGATGAACCAGAAGGGCGAAGAGAGCACACAATGATGGATTATTCTATTCTACTCTTACTGGAATTGAACCGAGTGTCACATGGTCAGCTGTAAAAGCTAACAACTTTGAGATTAAGTCAGCCATCATCCAAATGATTCAGCAAAGTGTACAATTTTTTGGGTTCCCAGCTGATGATCCTAATGAGCACATTGCAAATTTTCTGGAAATCTGTGATACTTTCAAGCATAATGGAATGAGTAATGATGCAATCAGATTGAGACTTTTCCCTTTATCATTGAAGGATAGATCTAAGGCTTGGTTGAATTCATTACCAGCTGGTTCCATCACTACTTAGGAGGATATCACTCCACCTTTTTGAGCCAAGTACTTTCCACCTTCAAAGATAGGTAGGTTGAGGAATGAAATCACCACTTTCGCATAAATAGATGGAGAATTTTTGTATGAGTCTTAGGATCGCTATAGGGATCTACTAAGGAGAGTTCCTCACCATGGTCTACCTATGCTGCTTCAAGTACAGACATTCTACAATGGTCTCACAACCAACATCAAGATAATGATTGACATAGCAGCTTGAGGAACACTGAACAACAAGACACCTGAGGCTGCCTAGAAGTTGATTGAGAATATGGCAAATAATAGTTACCAATGGGAGAAGGAGAGATCTTCATCAAGAAATAATTGCAGCTTGCATAGTGTTGACAACTATACAGCTCTATCTGCACAAATTGAGGCCTTAACTAAGAAGATAGACAGCATGAATAGGGTGACAGCACAAGCAGTGCAAGTTCAGAATTATGAAGTTCAACAAGGGAATCCTTATTCTAATACTTATAATCCTGGATGGAGGAATCACCCTAATTTTCCATGGGGCAACCAAAATAATCAGACACAAGCTTCCCCGCTAGCTTTAATTATATATTTTTATAAATATTGAACCTTTCAACATGAATTTCTTTAAAATTTCTTGCTCTAATGTACAAATTACTTAAATCCCACTTTTGTTTAGTTATTAAAATTCAATATACATAAAAAAAACATATATCATGTAAATTAAAGACTAAATTTCTTGCTTCCTATTAATACTATATCGAACTCTCTATAGTACTATCAAATGTAATAAACTCCTTGCAAGATACAGGAGAAGGAACAAATGATGATTTTATACATCTCAAAAGTTCCTAATTAAGCCCATCAAAAAATTGGTGTCGTTTGATTGTTGTTACACCCATTGTGGACCCTATTTGCCTTGTCGGGTCCTTGATTAATAGCGATGTGATCAAATCCTTTGCTAGCTCTGAAACCATGATTTCTTTGGGAAACTCAAGTGCTCGAGCCACAATATTTGCTAAGGGTAACTCCTAGTCAACTCCCTTACAAGATGTCATCCCATATAACATTTCGAATACGAATATCCCTAGTGTCCACCAATCAGCTGTGTTTCCATGCCCTTCACCAGACACAATTTCTCATGCTAAGTACTCGTGGGTCCCAACAAAAGGCCTTGATTGGACATTGATTGACTCTGTGATGATTTCGACGGTTGTGGGATGTGTTGATTTTTTTTTATTTATGTTGACTAGGGTGTAAGCAGGAGGCTATTGCAGGTGTTATACAATGGGGTAGAATGCATGATGAATTAGAAAAGTTGGGTTGATCATCAGGGTAACAACTTGTTTTTGTGATTAGTGATGCATTTTGATTAGAAATTATATGAATCGTTGATGTGGAATTATCGTCTTTTTGTGAGAGATCGAAGTCAGTCAATAAAATGTGACCGTCGAATCTTACTAACACGTCTTAAAATCACAGTAAACTATCCCCATCATGTGTAAGTATTATATGGCCACTGTGACTTCAGATGCATAAAACCCGTGCCAAAAAGAGAAGGTCACAAAACTTTTTAAAAAATTGAATAAATTTAAATAAGTTCAAAATATATAAAATTGAGTTTGATAAGTTATGTGAATAGCTTGTTTAAAATTTAACACTTTATTCCATTTAATATATTTGAGAATATGCTTAATACATTATTGAAATATAATAATCTCTTGAAATATTACTTAGATTAATAAAAATATATAATATATTTAATTTATTAATATATAAACAGGTTCATAAACTTGTAAACCAAATTCCTTCATATTTGAATTTGGCTCTTATACTTTAACATTTTAGGACCGTATTAAAATATGAAAAAAAGATTTTATTAATTAATAAAATTGAAAATGAAGATGGTATCTATATATACATATATATATTTATGCAAAAATATGATAGAATCAAGAAGGTGACATGGGGAAAAGTTAAAAACTTCAAAAAGAAGATACTTATAATTGGGAATTATATAAATATATAATGTGTGTGTCTATATATATATATAACCTTCTCAATTTATCAATATATATGTGTGTGTGTGTATAGATAATGTATGTACGTATATCACAATACTAACTGCGTTAAATGTCATAGTAATAAATTAATGATTCGTATAATCATTTAATATATTTTTATTGATACATATAATTAATATTGTCGTACGTCTGTAGCGGGCAGCAGCTTCATTGAAGCATTTATCCGGCTACCTATGATGGAGGATGTGAAGATAGCCATCGGGATAGAACTTAATGAGTAAACACGACCACCGATCACAAATGAACTTCATACCTATTGGTGCCACATATGATTGCTCATACACCATCATATATATGAATTATATGTTTATATATATATATACACGTGTCAAGACATGGGATGAAAGGAGTAAGGAAGGGTAAACTTTCATACATAATTAACGACATCATAAATCAAATCAATTAGTGAATATAGTAAATTAATTTCATACTTATTTTTTATTGTACATATTATTAATATATTTCATTACTAAGTTTTTTTAAAAATTGTTTTAAATTTTTTCGAAAAAAAGGTGCATAAGCAGTGGATGCAACCAAACATGAATTCTTAGTAATGAAGGAAAAAATAAAAATCTTTCTTGAGGTAATATTTTATTTTATAAATTTTATTTTCATATATATCTTTTTCTTTTATAGATTTCGTAAAAATTTTAATTGAATTTAAATTTATAGATTTATACATATAAAATATTCTACATTTTAATAAAAGTTAAAGTTATAAATTTTAAATAGAAAATAAGTGTTTTAACTACTATCATATTGTTATAATTTATTATAATTATTAATAGCTATAATTATGGAGCTGACAAAATAAATTTTTAATGAAGTAAAACTCATGCTGTATAAGCATGCAAATTTAAATTTAATTAAAATTTTCACGAAGTCCAAAAGAAAAAAGAAATACATGAAAATAAAATTTTATAGAATATGTAAAATAAAATAATACCTTAAGAAGGATTTTCATTTTTTCCTTCATTAATTATTTATTAAAAAATAAAAATTGGGTACATCTATTAATTAAGTGGTATGCATCAATCATAAGACAATACAAAAACCTCCAAGTAAGAATACATATAAAAATACAGTTTCATCCGAGATTAGTCAAGTGATATTAACTAATTACAATACAATGCAGATAACTTTCAAATGATGACACACATAAAAATACAATCTAACTCGAACTTATAATCTCTTATAAAAAAAGAAACATATCAACTATTAAACTAATTATTTAATTAATTATGTATCCACATATATAATTAATTAATTTAATAATTATTTATCTTTTAGGCAGATATCTAAGTAATTTTATCCTTAACTATAAGAGTATGAGTTTAAATCAGACTATACATCTCATGACAAATCATTTAACTGTCAAAATGTACGAATTTTTACTAGCAAAAATTGTATATGAGAATTTTTATTGTTAAATATACATTATAAGATCAATAATAACACACAATAATACTCCAAATTGAAGAGTTTTGAGCTGTGATGATTAGTATTACTTATATACCTTGAGGAGCCTCCTTTAATCTTGATGCAAAGTGCACAAATCGTAGGAAAATTTGCATAAGATACTTTATCCCTGCAAGTCAAGAGAAGAAGATCAAATAATCAAATCCATCAATTAATCAAATATTGTTAATAACAATAAACTTTTATCTCCAAATAAAAATAAGTACATCCAAGGGCAGTGTTCACATCCCTCACCAGTGAAGGTTAACCATTACATCTATCTAAAATCAAGAAAACATCTTATTAAAGTTTGTGTAATTCATCCTTTCTTACATGTGTATCACAGAGAACATTGTCTCTCCTCACCCAAATCAGCTCCTAGAGTTTGTTAGTTCCGCTGTTAATCCAATTCCTACTTCCAAACAGCATCACTTTTACCCTCATAGAGAACATGGTCTCACTCACCTGGATTTGCCTCCTAGAATTTTATATTTATATTGTTTTTAATCCCTATACAATTCGTTTCTTTTTCTCTACTCACCAATGCTACCATTTTCGAAACAGACATCAAGAGAATTAAATATAAAAGATAACAGAATAATAATTCCCAAATAGATATCAGATTCAGACCACAATTTCCCTTTTTTTAAAATTTCCTATCCCTCTCCTGTTCTCATCCTTTCAATTTTCCTCCTATGTTTTTAGCATATCTCTTATGTCCTCTCCTCATAGTTGTCCACATGATAATTCCATCGTTTTGTCCGATCTTCTTTTTATCCTCAGATCTCACTCTCCATTTTTTTTGTTTTTACTTCTGGTTCTAATCTGATTTCAAGAAAATGTCCCTATTCCAAGATCAACTCATTTCTTCCCAAAAATATCTCAAAGAATTTAAAACATAAATTCTACTCAAGTAGTGAGAGTCAAATTTAACTTTGTTCTCAGTGACGGCGTTAATTTGATTGTTGGATTCCTCCCTTATTCTGCTCCCAATTCCACCGCTAGCTAATTAATATGATTGAGAAATCGCACATAAACTCCCTCTTAGTGTACCCTAGCTATGAATTTTCTTCCACTCCCTCTTCCCCTGCAGCCCGACATCCTCTTTGAAAGTGAAGGAGGAACCATCAAAACCATTGAGGATGGCAACGAAATCCCTAAATTAAATAAGATTACAAAATATTTTTTGATAATTGAGACATAATCAATATTTTTACTTTTAATAATTAAGGTAGAAACAATAATGTCTTCCTAAATATAATTATATATTTACTTTTTGAAAAGAAAATTTTTATCTCTTTAACTGCTTAAGTAGTAATCAAAATTTTAAATTTTAAAGACTAATGAAGAAAAAAAATCTCTAGACTTTGACTTCTAACAAGCATTCAATTCTCTAATTTTAGATATTCTTTAAGTGTAATCTTATAATAGTTCTTTTATAGATAACATAATGAAAATAATGTTAAAACTCTAAAATATTTGATAACGACACTTCTAGTTTTTTTTTCTTTCTTGATGCTTTCAGTTTTTCTTTCTTGATGCTTTTAGTTTTTCTTTCAATCTTTCTTTAATGATATAATTTATATCTATGACGCAATGTTCATATAGGAAATGATAAAATAGTTTCTTTATAAAATTAGCTCTATTTATTTCTTCACCACAATATAATTTCTTCATAATCTGATCCTCACATTTATTACTGTGTTATGATGTGATCAATTTTAGGTGATCTAGAAATATAAAAAGAGTTAGAAAATAATTGGGAAGAGGAGGAAAAACATAAGGAAATGAGATAGGAAAATAAGAGTTAGACTATAAGTATTATAAAGTTAAGTTCTCTTTTATTCCCCTAACAAATAACGCATAATTAGGTAGTAATTATAAAGTAGATTCATTATAAGGATTCATATTTTTCAAACAGTTCCTAAGTTTTAGTTAACGACCGCGAACTAACTCAAATCACATATTTGACTTTTTATTAAATTACTTTTTTACTCTAAATAACAGAAAAACATAAAAGTACAATCTAAATTAAATACATCCGAAAATATATACGTGTACTTACATTAGATATTCTTTAAATGTAATCTTATAATAATTTTTTTTATAGATTACATAATGAAAATAATGTTAAAACTCTAAAATATTTGATTACATAAGTTCAAAATAATGAAAATAAGATTTTTATCTCTTTAATTTTTAAATTTTAAAGACTAATGTAGAAAGAAATTTCTAAATTTTGACTCCTAGTAAGCATTCAATTCTCTATATTTAGATATCTTTTAAGTATAATCTTGCAATAATTCTTTTAAAGATTACATACCTTAGAATGAAAAATAATGTTAAAACACGAAAATATTTGATTATAAAAGTTTAAAAATAGATTATGACACTTCTATTTTTTTTTCTTTCTTGATGCTTTCAGCTTTTCTTTCAATATTTCTTTAATGCTATGATTTATATTTATGATGCAATATTTAGATAAAAAACAACAAGGTAGTTTTTTTTTATAAAATTACCTCTATTAATTTTTTTCACGACAATATGATTTCTTCATAATCTTATCCTCACATTTATTATTATGTTACGAGTGATCAATTTTAGGTGATCTAGAAATATAAGAAAAGTTAGAAAATAATTTGGAGAACGAGGAGGAAAAACATAAGGAAATGAAATAGGAAAACAAGAGTTAGATTGGAAGCATTATAGAGGTATGTTCTCTTTTTTTTTCCTAATGCATAACGCACAATTAGGTAGTAGATTCGTTATAAGGGGTCATATTCTTCTAACAATTCGAAATTTTAGACCGCGAACTAACTCAAATCTCATATTTGACTTTCTATGAAATTACCTCTTCATCCTAAATAACTGAAAAATATAAAAGTACAATCTTCCAAAAGTATATACATGTACTTACATTAAGCGGTATTAAATCTATCTTGTTCATTTGATTCAATTTTTACTTTTTTATGTAATTATTAGTAATCATTTACATGTTGAATGAGGTATATATTCATTAATTTTATTTTTGAACCGCTTATATTTTTAGCTTGAATTCATTGAATGAAATTTTATTTCATAATTCTTCATATATAGGAAGATCAACTAGAATTTAGTTCATAAATAAGAGAGTTTAAATATTAAAATTGTGATATATTGTTAAATTATAAAATATGGGACAAATGTCGCAAGTAAATTTCTTAAGAAAATGATGAAGCTTGTTTAGAAATTAAAGCAAATGGGACAATTAGATACATATACAAATATTTTAACTTCTAATACTATACTATACTATATATATTTTTAAAATATAGTTTCTCAATGAGTGGTGTAATTTGACTCACAACCTAAAAATTTCTACATAATTTCTTCATTTACAAATTGAAAATATATACATATGCATGAGGTTAATTGAAATTATTATTGTCATAATCGAGCAATAGAGTTAAAATAATATAAGAATATTCTCAATTTACAGTGAACTCTTTAAAAGAACACCTTTCACTCCTACAGTACTATATATATGATATAAAGTCTATAAACAGGAAACAATTTGTTTATTGTCCAATCCAGGAAGATGTTTCAAGCTAATGCTAATCCTAAATCAATATATCATCTTTACATTAAGATCCAATGATACCGAATCACTGCTCAAAAGCTTTAACCCCCAAATAAAATGAAAAATAAACATTGTTATCATCACCATTATAAATTTAAGTTATTCAAATAGGTAAGTTAAGCCACAAATTGAAGTTAACTATCCTTTTGTGAAAGCAGCTTAAGAATCTTATATTATGCAAGTCTTTTGGGAGTTCTTCCGACCACACTTTTTCTTGGGGTTAGCACTTATCATGCAAGAGAAGGCATTGACAAGCTCATAATCATCTTCAATTATCAGAATTTTGACTGCACTTGGGTCTGCAAGTAGAAGCTTAGCCACAAGGCATCCAGTAATTGACCATGTCTGGAATAATCGTGCTTGCTTCCTGATGAACTTTCCTCTTTTTATGTCATAGTATTAAGGTTAATTGTCTATTGATATGTGTCTTTCCGCAACTTCAAAAGATTTAGCAGTGATTTCTAGTCTTTTCATCTTTATGGGTGCAACAGTAAGCTATAAAAAGTCCATTTTTAAAATCTTAAGCCACATTGCCAACATTCCTTCATTATTACTTTATTTTATAAAACATCAACAAGGTGCCATATCCTATTGGATTCAAGTATGTGAACTTAAGAAACTTATACCTAAATATAACTTATACAAAGGGTTCTTTGGAGCAATGAACAAAACATTAGCAGCAGAGAGAATATTTAAGTATAACAAACTAACCTACCATAGCAGAGTTGGCCAAGAACCACCATTGTGGTAAGACCAAGGCCTGCATGAAAAGGAAACATAGTGAGAAATGCTGAAGATAATGAAGAAATAGATCATAAATAAATAATACGAGAGTAGATTCTTATGTGTTCTTAGGATCACTACTAGTGATTATTTGCCACACCTAACCTTCAAGAGCAGGATAACATATATTGAATAACATATCTGCTACCAAATCTACTTCGCTTCAATAAGATCTAGTATGGCATGTGACTAATCAACTGTTGTCAGACTGCTTACAACAGACCACATGTTTCTTAGAGAAAAAAATCAAAAATCCATATGTGCTGGTTGTAAGTTTCCAATTAGATAACCTCCTTTATTGGGCATCCATTCCACCAACCAAGGAGAAATTTGATCTGGGTAATTGTTGAACTTATTAACTGCATCATATGAGTACTCCTCAGTCTTGCAACTATAAATCTCTTTTAGTTTTCGCAAATTAATCAAATAATACTCCCTGATGTGGAATGAGAGAGCAAGTAGGCAATTATTCAGAGCCGAAACAAATCAGCTGATCCATCTTCTTGAGCAAGCATTTCACGTGCACAGAGTAAGGTAGATTAAAATAGTGCCTTCAAGAAAAAAAAAGGATTAACTAGAGATACCACAACAAAAAAAGGTAAACAAATAAGATCTCTCTATTACCAACTTATAAATTTAAATAATGGTCGATTCATGTAGGCTTGTGAGTCAGATCATAATCTGTTGTTTGAATCCAATTTGCTAAAACATGGATCAAAACTAAAACGACTGGGATTAGTTCTAGATAAAAGTAGCAAAACTCCCTCAGAAATTCCCATAGACATAATGATAATCAAATAATTATAACCTTCTCAATCCTCAAACCCTTCTTTTATCAAAGTGAACCCAAGAAATTCTTGACTCAATTGAAATAATACCTTTTTCTACTTCAATTTCAAGAATGATTAACCTTAAATCAGAAAATAAGCAAAAGAAACAAATCAAGGCATTAGATTCAATGTGAGTATTTTAGTGAAAACTTTCAACTAAATCAGACATACAACCCAAAAGTAAAAAAATCAACAATAAAAAGGAAAATAAACTTTGACACTCAAGGAAAACTAATGAAATGATGCTACGAATATACATAATACGTCTCTTTTTCCCCTTTATTTTTAGGAACCATAAAGAATTATCTTCTAATACCTAGAAGTCATATAATAAGAGTACTCAAAAGGTGAGAAAAACCTGATCAAAAGCCAAAAGCTAACGATTACAAGGCACCAATGCAATTTTTTTGTAAGAAACAACCAGAAGCATCTAAATAACTAGTCAATTTGTGATAGAACTTAACAAAAGTCTTACTATATGGACCATTCATAAATCAAGGATTCCAAAACAAGAAAAAAAAAGATCATAGCTTAAATCCAAACCTAGATGAAGTGATATTAAAATGAACATATGGAACTCACTATTTCCATGCCCCTTTTAGATAAGGAAGAAAATGAGGAATTGCAGGAAGTCCTACCTTCGGAAGTCTATGAGGATCCCATGGATCCACAAATCTGAGTGCATGACTGTTCTCGCACTCTAATGGATTCAATGGCATAGTGAAAGAAGTGGTCGTTATGTCTTGTATTTTGTAGTCGTTTCTAGCCTCAGTTTATGTATGTATTTGGAACATTATATATATTTGTAAGGATTTTATTATGGTCTGATTCCGCTACATAAATTGTATATGCACTCATTATTTTGAATCTATATCTGATACCCATTTGCCTTAATTAGCACTTGGGATGTCACAACCCATGAGTTTTCCTGCTTAATATTATCAAGACCTTGATGCAATAAATGTCCAAGTAATACCTTAAAAAGAGGATTACTACCTCTTATACCAAATATTAGAGAAATTAATAATTGAATACCAAATGTCCATTACCATTTCAAATGAACCATAAAGGCAATTTTTTCCTTTCTTGAAATAAACAATTGACGAGCACATGCGGCTATTCAAACAACTGTTAGAACAAAAAACGAATCTACCCTGATGATTCCTTCATTCCATTTAATAGAGTTAATTACCTCCCCTTTTTCCCTGAGAGGGTTAGGTTTTGAAACTTACAAAAGTAAATAGAATGTAATAGGAATTGACTTAGTCTAGTACCAAGTTAGTGTTGGATGACCTCTTCTCCATTTTCTTTTTTTGGTTCCAAGAGGTATTGTTTCCAACAATGAAACCTTTTGCACCATAGACAAGTTATTGTTGTTTCTCTCAATAGTCTATCAATTGGCATGCAAAGGGTGACCGATGGATATGGTGGATGGCATGGCATCATTATCGATCGTAGAGGAAGAGGATGGGGACTTGGACTTAATTGAACTTTTCCCTGAACAACAAGAGTTGTATGACCTCTATTTGGTGGGAAGATTCCTGACAGAAGCACTTGTGAAGTTTAAACTGATGAAGAATACACTGGCAAACCTGTTGAGGCCGATAGGGGTAGTAAATATTGTAGATCTCAATTTTGGCCGTTACTTGTACAGATTTTTCTACGAAGTGGATATCCGAAGAGTGCTCAACAAAGGGCCATGGACTTTTAATAACAACTTATTGGTTGTGCACCACCTTAGGGAGGGAGAATATCCAATGAAAGTAGCCATTGACACGAGCCTCTTCTAGGTGCAGATTCACTCACTCTCGCCAAGTTGTGTATCGAAGACAATGGCTAGGCAGTTTGGGAACCTGTTGGGGGGCTTTATGGACTATGACACACGTTTGTCTTCTATGGCTAGCCATTGATGTCTGAAAGCCTCTATTCAGAAGAAAGAGGTTCAACCTGAGAAATGGGGAATCAACATTTGCAATCTTCAAGTATGAACATCAGCCTTTATCCTACTTCCTGTGCGATTGGTTGGGGCATTCAGAATCTTTCTACAAACTCCACATCCATTCTAGTGCAGGAGAGGAGGGTTGATTCCTTCTGTGCAAATCCCCCACAGAATTTTTTCTCTGACGAGCAGATGGTTACGGGATGAAAAGGGGAAAAACTGACAGAATCATGGGCGAATATCCTGGCAAGTATCTTGGGGATAGGGGCAAGGAAGGAAGAGACGAATATCTCGGCCGAAGCGGGAAAGAAGGGAGATTCTTAAAATTTATTAAAAAAATATAAATTTATACATTTTATTAATTATATAATACTTATCCAGTAATAATAACACAACTTATGAATAATAATATATAGAATGTATAGTTCATAGTCCGAACTATAAGTTCAACTTTTATAGAAAATGGTGAAAGTACAAATGATTTATCTAAAAAATATTAAACATTGATAAATTTATATTTAATTAAGTTGTAAAATGTTAAAATAATTTTTAAGAAATGAAAATTAATTTTATGTAAAATTAAAAGAAAAAATTTTTAAATTCTTTCAATTTTTGTTATTTTCTAATTCGTTTCATCTCGTAATTAAATGAAATATGAATTTATTAATCACCTTAGTGAATAAAGTGGAGTTAACTTATATTTGTTATGCTTTGATAATTGATACATACCTAATATAAGTAACTACAGTTATTTAACTTTTCATATCATCATATCTTCTTGAGAAATGCACACACAAACACACAAATATATATGTGTGTGTGTGCATTTTATAAATTTAAAGAGCTATTGTAACTTGATGTAATGCTAAATCACTATAAAATTTTCGGTGGAATTTATAATAGGAAGTGGATATGATGATGATGACTGTCATATCATACATGAGAATCACTAAATATATATATGAGAAAAAAATACATTTTTTGGTTCTGATAACTAAAAGTTGAAAAATAAAGGAAATAAAAATCTTAATATTTTGTTTGGTTTAAATTTATAAATGAAAAATAATTACTATAAGAAAGTAATTAATAATATCAGTTATTAATATAATGATGAGTTAGCTACCGAGAATCAAAATAGAATTTAAAAAGAAATTAATCCTTTCCTCTTTCCTCTTTTGTTAAGAGTTCTTGTGTGGAAAAAGATTTATCATTCATGAACAATAGCATAATTACTATTTAAATAATAAATAATAAATATTTTAATATTTTAGTATAAAAACCAAGTCTATTTCTTCTTCTTTAATATTTATGTTAATAAATAATTTAAGAAAAATATTAATTTGAATTTTTTCGTTTAATTGTTCTATTTAAAAGAATCTATTTGTTACAAAACATTATTTTCGCTTGGATATATCATGACTCTTTAGGACAAAATGCAATTTCATTACTATATCTCTACCAATGCAATCATATGTTAAATCTTTTGATTCTATTGAATCAAATATTATAAATAAATCATCATTAATCCATATAATTACATCTAAAAAGTGATTAATTTTACATTTTAATAAGATTCAGACTTGTTGTCTTCAAGAAAAATTTAAGAATCGTAACCATTCAAACACTATGTTTATGTTAATTTATGAAAATTCTTAAAAACTTCATTGTAGTGTGTGCTTAATTGTGATAAATGAACAATTGTCACAAACTTTAATGGGTGCATTTTTGGTGCTTGAAATGCATGTTCCCATGTTAATGTATGTTAGTGGCTATTTTCTCTTTTTCAATGATATCGTCCTATGTTTACCTTATAAATAGTTAGCTCCTCTACTCTATCCTATCTTATTGCTACATATCTCTATTGCTCTCCCTTTTATGTCTTTTCTTTCACTTTCACTTTTCTTCAAATTTTCTTAAAAGATTTCTAACTTTTTTACTTTTCTAGTTGTGCAAATTAATAAAATCTATGATCTATAGCCAAGCTTATTGTATCATGCAATTAACATGTCAAAAAGCCCTTTTCTATACTCACCTTATCTGATTGAGAAAGGAACACTATTTCACACACATAACCTGATAAATTTACAGAGCAATAAGCAAAAACTTAAGATTCAATCATCCTTATACGAAATTACAAATTATGAGGCTTATAAAATTCTTTACACTACATGACTATAATATAATTAAACTAACTTTACAAGATGAACTTTCACTGTCACTAAAGGTTCTACAAAGTCTTCCTTCGACCTTAAACTTACTCTTGATTTGGACTAATCTGCATTGGGGGGTGTTAATTGGAGTGAGATTCACGAACTTAGTAAGGAAAAAGGGCAATGCCCATAACAAAGACATGCAAACACTCAACCACACAAGATTTACAAAACATATGCATATTTTCTTAAAACCAATTCTAAAGCAATGCAGTAACCATAATTTCACATATCTCAATAATTCACTCTTTCACATGTGATTTCATAAACATCATAAATACTCTAACATCACATCTACATAAATAAACAATATTATTCACTAGTTTCATAGCACTTGCACTTGTACTTTCTGACAATCACTTGCACTTGTTATTGAATTACTTATCTTTGCATATGTCAATATGACTTTCACCTTACATTGTTCACTTATCACTTTTCAGTTATACTTTCATTCTCAGTTACCTTTCTATTAAGGTTTATAATTTGTATTTTTTTGTCTTTTAAGAGTTTCATAGTGCGATGCCGTTTTTGCTGGCATCAACGAAAGCAGTAAGGATCCCCTCTACCATATGAATACATTCCAATTTAATTCACAGTTCATAATTTACAGTACACAATATACAATTCAAAGTTCTCATTGCTTCACCACATCCGGCAAAATTCGTATCCACAGTTAGGGTTCACCACAGTCACATGCCAAAAGACTACACACACACCCACCCTTTATTGATACCAATTAAATGGATTTCTCATCTTTTAAAGATTCTTATGTTATTCTTTTACTAATCAAGTTCATCATTGGATGACCGACTCAGGCATGGAGCTACTTATATATCATATATGTTATACATCAACATGCTTATACAATAAGCATAATATATACCCTTTACATACACAGTTATCAACTCAAATAAATATATATGTACATGTAACACATATAACATGAATATACTTGTATATTTACACAATTCATATGTGTATCCTATAAGTAGGCACATACAAGTTGTTCACTCATATATATACACGTTACACAACCTACAATTATAGATATATATGTATCACACACACTTATAACTCGATACTTAGCATGCATAAAATCTACATATATATACAAGTAACAATATGAATACATAAACATATGTCATACACAACATCATGTAGGTCTCCAATCATATACAATTGCACACATGCACATAAGTGAGTTCATAAAACTCGTGTTAGAAAACTTAAATAGTTTGCAAAGTCTGTAAAAATTCATTTTAATGGAAAACAAAGTTTCATAAAAATAATGGGGTTTTTGATTGAATCTAACCTAATCCCTTACCTACATTTGAATTGACAAGTTTTGGAATCCTTATTACCTCAGGTCTATGCTCTCTTCTAAATCCGATACTGTTTAAATAATTCTCTCATTTATAAATAAAAAATATGTGGGTTAATGATGGACACTTATAAAAATAATTAGAATACAAAAAGAAGATCAAGTTTTATCGTAGTGCGATCCTAGTCACCAGAATCACCACACGCCACCATACGCGTATCCTTGATTTCCTATGCATCACTGCAGAGAATTGCTACTGGATCATCATCACCAGAGCACCATTTGGCCATCGTACACCGCCACAAAACTATGTGAATCGACTGAAATTCACCACAAAATTCCTTGTGCACTCAGATCCAGCACGTATATGGTGAAATCGCACCAGAAAAAGCCAGAGATAAACAGAATTGTGCGACCAACTGTAGTGGATCTACTTCTTCTTTGAATGCATTTTGTCATATGATTCTCCTTCTGGTTTCTAATCGCGCAGATCATAGGCCACTTAGACTCCTCTACTTGTCGTGAGGAAAGTCATGCACCATCATAGACTGCCTCGTGCAGGTCGAAGGAAATTTTCCTCCCTCATTTTTTATGCCAAGAATCTTTCCCCATCTCTCTTCATCTAATTTTGCAACTTGGTGCGAATCCAATGGTTCAAATATTCTATAAATTGCCCTTCTCTTTTTGTTCCTCTCCGTACTTCAACTTCTTCCATTTCTCAAAGATTTAGAGAGAGAGAGAAAGAGAGAGAGATAGTAAATTAGTGAGAGAAGAAGAGAAAGAAAGGAAAATGGTGAAGAAGAAAACATCAAAGTTTTGGTAAGAACTCTAGTATTACTTTCAACATCTTAAGGAGTATTTTTTAGATAAAAAAATTTAATATGATTGTTATTTTGTCTGTTTTACATGCCTTTATGTTCAATTGAGTCGAATTGTTCTAATTTTCAAACATGCTATGTGAATTACTGACATTTGATGAATTTGCATGTAATATATGTAACATGTAGTTCATAATAGTAAAAGTAAAAAAAAAAATAAAAAAGAGAAAAGTGGAATGAAGCCTGCATGGTCTGAAGTGTATCTGTATTAACATGCATATTACATCAAGTATCTTGTTAGGCTTTTTATCTCTGAGGGGTATCGTTTCCCCTTGCCCTTCGGGGTATTTATTTTTTCCTCCTTTATCTGGTCTGGAAAGACGTAAGAGGACCACTCTTAGTGGATGACGGCGTGCCTTCTGACGAGAGTAGTATCGCACTATCTGTAGGGGCCACTAGTGGTTAAGTAATGTCGTGACTATAGATATCTATTAGGACCACTATAGTTAGTATGATCATGGTCATAGATCATACCATGGTTTGGCTAGCCAGAAGTGGGCATGAGAAAATTGTTGTATCTCTATCTGATCTGGTCATTTTACTTAGGCAGTTAGAAATCTATATTTGCCCTTAGAGATGGAAGTTTGTAACGACTTCGCGAAGCATGACACGAAATATCTGTGCATTTCATGATTTATTTAATTTTCTCTATTATTTGGCATGATATATGATTTTATGTGCTAATGTACTATTTTGATATTCAAATAAATGTTTTCTTTTTCTAATGATGAGTTAGGTAAAATCGAAGCTAAACGATGAGATAAAATAAAAAAATTTTGAAATCTTACGAGGTTAATTTAATACTATTGTCCTTACTGAGCATATGAAAAACATTCATTCCATCTTCCTCCTAGATGAGGAAGAAAATGATGAACCGTAGGCAGACTTACCCTTATAAGTCTATGAGGATCCCGTGGATGCATAAGTGTGAGTGCATGACTGTTCTTGCATTCTGATGAATTCCAGTAGCATAGTGAAAGAAGTGGCCTTTATGTTTTGTATTTTGTTGCCACTTCTGGCCTCAGTAATGCATGTATTTGGAACATATATATATTTGTAAGGGATTTTTTAAGGTTTGATTCTGCTGCATAAATATTATCATGCACTCGTTATTCTGAATTTGTATCTAACACCCATTTGCCTTAATTGGCACCTGGGATATCACAAAAGCCCTAATTCTTTGATCTCTAGATTTATCACATTCTAACTCTTGTAACGTCTATCTTTTTAGGCTTTTGGAACTATAATCCTACTTCTTCACATTCACAAATGTTTTGGAGGAAGTTCCAAAACATCTCCTAAGGTGTGTATTATCTAATTTCTTTAGACTATAAACGTTATAAGAATCCTAAACCTCATGATATAAGGGATGGTTCCTAGGAACGTGGGCTTTGATACCAATTGTAACGACCCGCTTTTTTTGTTGAGAAATGAGCACTATTCCACACACATAACCTGATAAATTTATGCAGTAATAAGCGAAAACTTAAGATTCAATCATCCTCTATATGGAATTACAAATCGTAAGGCTTATAAATTTTTTTACACTACATCACTATAATATAATTATACTGACTTTACAAGATGAACTTTCACTATCATTGAAGGTTCTTCAAAGTCTTCCTTCGACCTTAAACTTGCTCTTGATTTTGACTAATCTGCATTGGGGGTTTTAATTGGAATGAGCTTCACGAACTTAGTAAGGAAAAAAGACAGTGCCCATAACAAAGACATGCAAACACTCAACCACACAAGATTTACAAAATATATGCATATGTTCTTAAAACCAATTCTCAAGCAATGTAGTAACCATAATGTCACATATCTCAATAATTCACTCTTTCACATATGATTTCATAGACATCACAAATACTCTAACATCATATCTACATAAATAAATGAAATTATTCACTAGTTTCATAGCACTTGCACTTGAATTTTCTGACAATCACTTGCACTTATTACTGAATTACTTATCATTGCATATGTCAATATGACTTTCACCTTACATTGTTAACTTATCACTTTTCAATTATACTTTCATTCTCAGTTACCTTTCTATTAAGGTTTATAATTTGTATTTTTTTCATCTTTTAAGAGTTTCATAGTGCGATGCTGTTTTCACTGACATCAACGAGAGCAGTAAATATCCCTTCTACCACGTGAATACATTCCAATTTAGTTTACAGTTCACAATTTGCAGTACACAATATACAATTCAAAGTTCTCATCACTTCCCCACATCCAGAAAAATCTATATCCACATGTAGGGTTCACCACAGTCACATGCCAAAAGACTACACACACACCCACCCCTCTGTGATACTAATTAAATGGATTTTCTCGTCTTTTAAAGATTCTTATGTTATTCTTTTACTAATCAAGTTCATCATTGAATGACCTACTCAGGCATGGACATACTTATATATCATATATGTTATATATCAACATGCTTATACAACAAGCATAATATATACCCTTTATATGCACAATTATCAACGCAACACATATAACATGAATATACTTGTATATTTACACAAGTCATGTGTATCCTATAAGTAGGCACATACAAGTTATTCACTCATACATACACACGTTACACAACCTACAATTATACATACATCTATATGTATCACACATACCTATAACTCGATAACTATCATGCATAAAATTTGTATATATATAAAACTAACAATATGAATACATAAACATACATCATAGATAATATCATGTAGGTCTCCAATCATATACAATTGCACACACGCACATATGATGAGTTCACATAACTCGCGTAGAAAACTTAAATAGTTTGCAAAGTCTACAAATAATTTATTTTAATGGAAAATAAAGTTTTATAAGAATATGGGGGCATCTGAACGAGACTAACAATATTCGTTACCTACAGTTGAATCAAAAAGTGTCAGAATCCTTATTGTCTCAGCTCACCCAAATCAACTCCTAGAGTTTGTTTGTTCCGTTGTTAATCCCATTCCTACTTCCAAACAGCATCACTTTTACCCTCACAGAAAACACGGTCTCACTCACTTGGATTTGCCTCCTAGAATTTGATATTTATTTTGTTTTCAATCCCTATCCAGTTCGTTTCTTTTTATTTACTCACCAATAATACCATTTTCGAAACAGACATCAAGAGAATTAAATATAAAAGATAACAGAATAATAATTCCCAAATAGATATCAGATTCAGACAAAAATTTCCCTTTTTTTTAAATTTCCTATCCCTCTCCCATTCTCATCCTTTCAATTTTCCTCCTATGTTTTTAGCATATCTCTTATGTCCTCTCCTCATAGCTGTCAACACGATAATTCCATCATTTCATCCGATCTTCTTTTTATCCTCAGATTTCACTCTCCATTTTTTTTTGTTTTTACTTCTGGTTCTAATCTGATTTCAAGAAAATGTCCCTATTCCAAGATCAACTCATTACTTCCCAAAAATATCTCAAAGAATTTAAAAGATAAATTCTACTCAAGTAGTGAGAGTCAAATTTAACTTTGTTCTCAGTGACAGTGTTAATCTGATTGACAGATTCCTTCCTTATTCTGCTCCCAATTCCCTCGCTAGCTAATTAATCTGATTGAGAAATTGCACATAAACTTCCTCTTAGTGTATCCTAGCTATGAATTTTCTTCCTCTTCCCTTGTAGCCCGACATCCTCTTTAAAAGTGGAGGAACCGTAAAAACCATTGAGGATGGCATCAAAATCCCTAAATTAAATAAGATTACAAAATATTTTTTGATAATTGAGGCATAATCAACATTTTTACTTCTAATAATTAAGGTAGAAACAAATAATATCTTCCTAAATATAATTATATAATTATATATTTACTTTTTGAAAAGAAGATTTTTATCTCTTTAACTGCTTAAGTAGTAATCAAAATTTTAAATTTTAATGACTAATGAAGAAAATAAATCTCTAGACTTTGACTTCTAAACAAGCATTCAATTCTCTAATTTTAGATATTCTTTAAGTGTAAACTTATAATTTTTTTTTAATAGATAACATAATGAAAATAATATTAAAACTCTAAAATATTTGATTACATAAGTTCAAAAATAAATTACAACACTTCTAGTTTTTTTTTTCTTTCTTGATGTTTTTAGTTTTTTTTTTCAGTCTTTCTTTAATGATATAATTTATATCTATGATGCAATGTTCATATAGGAAATGATAAAATAGTTTCTTTATAAAATTAGCTCTATTTATTTCTTCACCACAATATAATTTCTTCATAATCTGATCCTCACATTTATTATTGTGTTACGATGTGATCAATTTTAGGTGATCTAGAAATATAAGAAGAGTTAGAAAATAATTGGGAGAAGGAGGAAAAACATAAAGAAATGAGATAGGAAAATAAGAGTTTAGAATATAAGTATTATAAAGGTAAGTTCTCTTTTATTCCCTTAACACATAACGCATAATTAGGTAGTAATTATAAAGTAAATTTGTTATAAGGATTCAAATTTTTCAAACAGTTCCAAAGTTTTAGTTAACGACCGTGAGCTAACTCAAATCACATATTTGACTTTTTATTAAATTATTTTTTACTCTAAATAACAGAAAAACATAAAAGTACAATCTAAATTAAATACGTCCGAAAATATATACGTGTACTTACATTAGATATTCTTTAAATGTAATCTTATAATAATTTTTTTTATAGATTACATAATGAAAATAATGTTAAAACTCTAAAATATTTGATTACATAAGTTCAAAATAATGAAAATAAGATTTCTATCTCTTTAATTTTTAAATTTTAAAGACTAATGTAGAAAGAAATTTCTAAATTTTGACTCCTAGTAAGCATTCAATTCTCTATATTTAGATATCTTTTAAGTATAATTTTGCAATAATTCTTTTAAAGATTACATACCTTAGAATGAAAAATAATGTTAAAACACTAAAATATTTGATTATAAAAGTTTAAAAATAGATTATGACACTTCTATTTTTTTTTCTTTCTTGATGCTTTCAGCTTTTCTTTCAATATTTCTTTAATGCTATGATTTATATTTATGATGCAATATTTAGATAAAAAACAACAAGGTAGTTTTTTTTATAAAATTACCTCTATTAATTTTTTTCACCACAATATGATTTCTTCATAATCTTATCCTCACATTTATTATTGTGTTACGATGTGATCAATTTTAGGTGATCTAGAAATATAAGAAAAGTTAGAAAATAATTTGGAGAACGAGGAGGAAAAACATAAGGAAATGAAATAGGAAAACAAGAGTTAGATTGGAAGCATTATAGAGGTATGTTCTCTTTTTTTTTCCTAATGCATAACGCACAATTAGGTAGTAGATTCGTTATAAGGGGTCATATTCTTCTAACAATTCGAAATTTTAGACCGCGAACTAACTCAAATCTCATATTTGACTTTCTATGAAATTACCTCTTCATCCTAAATAACTGAAAAATATAAAAGTACAATCTTCCAAAAGTATATACATGTACTTACATTAAGCGGTATTAAATCTATCTTGTTCATTTGATTCAATTTTTACTTTTTTATGTAATTATTAGTAATCATTTACATGTTGAATGAAGTATATATTCATTAATTTTATTTTTGAACCGCTTATATTTTTAGCTTGAATTCATTGAATGAAATTTTATCTCATAATTCTTCATATATAGGAAGATCAATTAGAATTTAGTTCTGAAAAAACATAAATAAGAGAGTTTAAATATTAAAATTGTGATATATTGTTAAATTATAAAATATGGGACACATGTAGCAATTTAATTTCTTAAGAAAATGATGAAGCTTGTTTAGAAATTAAAGTAAATGGGACAATTAGATACATATACAAATATTTTAACTTCTAATATTATACTACACTATATCAATTTTTAAAATATAGTTTCTCAATGAGTGGTGTAATTTGACCCACAACCTAAAAATTTCTATGTAATTTCTTCATTTACAAATTGAAAATATATACATATACATGAGGTTAATTGAAAATATTGTTCTCATAATCGAGCAATAGAGTTAAAATAATATAAGAGTATTCTCAATTTATAGTGAACTCTTTAGAAGAACACCTTTCACTCCTATAGTATTATATGTATGATATAAAGTCTATAAATAGGAAACAATTTGTTTATTCTCCAATCCAGGAAGATGTTTCAAGCTAATGCTAATCCTAAATCAACATATCATCTTTACATTAAGATCCAATGATACCTGAATCACTGCTTAAAAGCTTTAACCCCCAAATAAAATGAAAAATAAACATTGTTATCATCACCATTATACATTTAAGTTGTTCAGATAGGTAAGTGAAGCCACAAATTGAAGTTACCTTTCCTTATGTGAAAGCAGCTTAAGAATCTTATATTATGCAAGTCTTTTGGGAGTTCTTCCGACCACACTTTCTCTTGAGGTTAGCACTTATCATGCAAGAGAAGGCATTGATAAGCTCATAATACTCTTCAATTATCAGAATTTTGACTGCACTTGGGTCTGCAAGTAGAAGCTTAGCCACAAGGTATCTAGGAATTGACCCTATCTGGAATAATCGTGCTTGCTTCCTGATGAACTTTCCTCTTTTCATGTCATAGTATTAAGGTCAATTGTCTCTTGATATGTGTCTTTCCCCAACTTCAATAGATTTAGCAGTGATTTCTGGTCTTTTCATCTTTATGGGTGCAACAGTAAGCTGTAAAAAGTCCATTTTTAAAATCTTAAGCCACACTGCCAAGATTCCTTCATTATTACTTTATTTTATAAAACATCAACAAGGTACCATATCCTATTGGATTCAAGTATGTGAACTTAAGAAACTTATACCTAAATATAAATTCTACAAAGGGTTCTTTGGAGCAATGAATAAAACATTAACAGCAGAGAGAATTTTTAAGCATAACAAACTAACCTACCATAGCAGAGTTGGCCAAGAACCACCATTGTGGTAAGACCAAGGACTGCATGAAAAGGAAACATAGTGAGAAATGCTAAAGATAATGAAGAAATATATCATAAATAAATAATACGAGAGCAGATTCTTATGTGTTCTTAGGATCACTACTAGTGATTATTTGCTACTCCTGACCTTCAATAGCAGGATAACATATCTTAAATAGCATATCTGCTTCCAAATCTAATTCGCTTCAATAAGATCTAGTATGGCATGTGACTAATCAACTGTTATCAGACTGCTTACAACAGACCACATGTTTCTTAGAGAAAAAAATCAAAAATCCATTTGTGCTGGTTGTAAGTTTCCAATTAGATAACCTCCTTTATTGGGCATCCATTCCACCAACCAAGGAGAAATTTGATCTGGGTAATTGTTGAACTTATTAACTGCATCATATGAGTACTCCTCAATTTTGCAACTGTAATCTCTTTTAGTTTTCGCAAATCAATCAAATAATACTCCATGATGTGGAATGAAAGAACAAGCAGGCAATTATTCAGTGCCGAAATAGATCAGCTGATCCATCTTCTTGAGCAAGCATTTCACGTGCACAGAGTAAGGTAGAATAAAATAGTGCCTTCAAGAAAAAAAGAAGGATTAACTGGAGATACCACAACCAAAAAAAGTAAACAAATAAGATCTCTCTGTTACCAACTTATAAATTTAAATAATGACCGATTCATGTAAGCTAATGAGTCAGATCATAATTTATTGTTTGAATCCAATTTGCTAAAACATGGATCAAAACTAAAACAACTGGGAATAGTTCTAGATAAAAGTAGCAAAACTGCCTTAGAAATTCCCATAGACATAATGGTAATCAAATAATTATAACCCTCTCAATCCTCAAACTCTTCTTTTATCAAAGTGAACCCAAGAGATTCTTGACTCAATTGAAATAAGACATTCTTTTGCTTCAATTTCAAGAATGATTAACCTTAAATCAAAAAACAAGCAAAAAAACAAATCAAGGCATTAGATTCAATGTGAGTATTTTGGTGAAAACTTTCAACTAAATCAGACATACAACCCAAAAGTAAAAAATTCAACAATAAAAAGGAAAATAAACTGACACTCAAGGAAAACTAACGAAATGATGCTACGAATATACGTAATACGTCTCTTTTTCCCCTTTATTTTTAGGAACCATAAAGAATTATCTTCTATTACCTAGAAGTCATATAATAAGAGTACTCAAAAGGTGAGAAAACCTCATCAAAAGCCAAAAGCTAATGATTACAAGGCACCAATGCAATTTTTTTGTAAAAAACAACAGAAAGCATCTAAATAACTAGTCAATTTGTGATAGAACTTAACAAAAGTCCTACTAATTGGACCATTCACAAATCAAGGATTCCAAAACAAGAAAAAAAAAATCATAGCTTAAATCCAAACCCAGATGAAGTGATATTAAAAATGAACATACTCCAAAACTAAATCTAGAAAATAAAAGAGAAAGATGAATACCTTGTTGAAATAAAAAGTGGGTTTGTATCGAAGCGATGTTTGGGAGCAGAAAAATCTAGAAAAAGAGAAGATAATGTTGTGTCGTTTCAACATCTCCACATAATCAATAATAATCCAATTGTATGTATCGTATTTACTTTTGTTTTTGATAGTTGTGGATTATTATGAATAAATAAGAAATTATATGAAGATTCCGCTTGCTCTTCTTTTCTCATCTTGTCCCTTTATTTTATTTATTCATTTCATTTGATTATTTTTTAATTCTATATATAAATTTTCTCTCATTTTTCTACTTGCTTTTCCTTTTCTCTCTATTTTTTCTTTTCTCTGAATCACATGGTTAATGATAAGTATAACATATGTGCAGACGGAGGAGATATCTTGCGATGAGGGTAAGCACACTATAAATTCATGCACCCTCCATTTTCATCAATTTACCATTAATTTATTCAACTTATATGATCAATGATTTGTGTTGACCAGATTTCTTGTTTGTTTGTGTACAATAGTTCCCTCAATAATGATATACTCATAATCTTCCCTCTCTTGCTTGGTTAAGATAAATCATGAAAAACAACATGCAAGCAAGCTAGAGAAGAACAAGTGCCTGGAATTCAAAAGCTTCTGCAATGAACTTTAGAATCATAAAAAATAATTGATATGTGAACCAACTAAGATGAAGTTGTTTTTTTTTTGTTTTTAGATTTTCATGATTCATTAATGAAATTTGAGATATGATCACACTTTTATATGAGATAATAAGAATCTATAAGTAAGAATCATTACTTTGTTTCTAAAGTGGAGGTTTTATAATCTGAATGTTTTTGTTTTCTTTATTAAAAGAATTGAAATTAAACTATTTTATCTTACATTATTTTTTATTAAAATACATGAGATATTGTTTTAGTATTGTAATAACAATATATATTCATATGAGTTTGTGAAAAAAAAAATCAAAACTAAAGGTCTTTTATATGTGTGTAATAAGAAGACGAGAGATCTTCGACTTAATGAGAGAAAATGTAGGAAATCTCACCCTTTATATGTAGGCATTTTGTGAGTTTTACTTTAACAAATTTCTTCTTCTTTAATATTTATGTTAATAAATAATTTAAGAAAAATATTAATTTGAATTTTTTTGCTTATTATAATTGTTTTAATAAAAGAATCTAATCATTACAGAATATTAATTTCATTTAGATATGTCATGACTATATCTCTACTAAATCCAATTTCATTACTATATCTCTACCAACACAGTTATAAGTTAAATTTTTTGATTCTATTGAATCAAATATTATAAACAAATCATTATTAATACATATAATTATATCCAAAAAGTGATAAATTTTACATTTTAATATGATACAGACTTGTTATCTTCCAAAAAAATATAAGAATCTTAACCATTCAAACACCATGTTTATGATCATTTATGAAAATTCTTAAAAACTTCATTGTAGTGTGTGCTTAATTATGATAAATGAACATAGTCACAAGCTTTAATGGGGGCATTTTGGTGCATGAAATGCATGTTCCCATGTTAATGGATGTTAGTGGCTAGTTTTTCCTTTTCAATGGTATCATCCTATGTTTACCTTATAAATAGTTAGCTCCTCTACTCTATCCTATCTTATTCCTACATTTCTCTATTGTTCTCTCTTTTATTTCTTTTCTTTCACTTTCATTTTTTTCTAAAATTTTCTTGAAAGATTCTAACTTTTCCTTTTCTAGCTGTGCAAATTAATAAAATCTATGATCTATTGGTAG
This sequence comes from Carica papaya, assembly GCF_054855325.1. Lineage (NCBI taxonomy): Eukaryota > Viridiplantae > Streptophyta > Magnoliopsida > Brassicales > Caricaceae > Carica > Carica papaya. Next base: position 21,741,204 of record NC_142317.1, read on the forward strand.
CTAAGCTTATTGTATCATACAATTAACATGTCAAAAATCTCCTTTCTATACTCACCTTATCTGATTGACCTAGTGCACACCTCAATCCGTATAATGGATCCTCAAACTTCAATTCCTATTTGTATAGAAAGTAAATGTCTAAAGTAAATTCTCCTATCTTTTTTCACCAAGAGATATTTACGTGAAACTATTAAATATCAACAATTCATCTCAACCAATAGCAACAAAATTTAATTTTTTTTGAAATAATACCTTTCAATTTGTAATTATCTATGCAGAATAAGTTTGAGTTTCAAAGCAAAAAATTAAAAGTTAGGTCAAGATTTTGACCTACTATAGTTCCCTCAACTAAGAGAACTTAATAATCATGAAATATTTTTTTCACCTAAAAACATAACAGGCACGTTGAGATTAAACTCAACTTAATCACGACATCAGCAACATAAAAAAAAAGTTAAGAGTTTAAATTTGTTTTCCATGAAAAAGTAATACTTATTACAACCTGCAGAGAATTTATTGGTATTGATTTTTAGAAGCTTTCATCCCCTCATCTGCCCAACAAAAGAAAACATAATTACTTTATAATATTGTTATTGAAAGAGATGAAAATAGTTAAAATACAACTAGTGAAAAATTAAATATTGAACTTAAATTTTATAAATTAAAAGGATAATAATTACTTTAGTTAAGTTACAGTAATTGAAGAAAAATATAAATCTTATTTTATTCTTAATTAATTTAAAAGCAAATTGAATTAGTTAAAAAGAAATTGTATTTATTACAATAACAAAGTATTTGAGAGTAATATTCTCCATTTACTAGAACGATTCAAATTAAAATATTAAGGAATTAAAAAAATAAATAAGAATCGAATTAAATAAGTTGTTAGAAGCAAGAGTACCTTCATTTAAAAGAGTACGTTTGCGCTTGCAAGGGGTGGCGCTAGCTTCAAACTGCATCAGCATACATACCCATTCAGTGAATAATAATAATAAATATTTTAAAATCAAAATCTACAATGTTTAATATTTTAGAAAAACAGTTTTACTTTTTATTAAAATATAAACTTTACATTTTCAGCAAAACTTAAACTTGTAAATCTTAAATAAAACACAAAAATTTTAACTATTACCATATTATTATAATTCATTATAATTTTTAATTGCTATAATTATGAGCTAGCAAAACAAATTTTCAATTAAGTAAAACTCATACTTTATAAGTCAGCAAATTTAAATTTAGTTAAAATTTTTATGAAATCCATAAGAGAAAAAGATATATATGAAAATAAAATTTTGCAAAATATATAAAATAAAATATTACCTCAAGAAGGATGTTTATTTTATCCTTCCTAAGTAAGAAGTCATTTTCGATTGCATCCAATTGTAACTTGATGTAATGGTAAATCACTATAAAGTTTTCAATGGAATTTATAATAGGAAGTGGATATGATGATGATGATTGCCATATTATACATGAGAATATCTAAATATATATAAATGAGAAAAAAAATATGTTTTTTGGTTCTGATAACTAAAAGTTGAAAAATAAAGGAAATGAAAATTATAATATTTTGTTTGGTTTAAAGTTATAATTGAAAAATAATTGAATAATATTAGTTATTAATATAATGATGAGTTAGCTACCGATAATCAAAATAGAATTTAAAAAAAAATTATACTTTCCTCTTTCCTCTGTTGTTAAGAGTTCTTATATGAAAAAAGATTTATCATTCATGAACGATTACTATTGAAATAATTAATAATAAATATTTTAGTATAAAATCCAAGTCTATTTCTTCTTCTTTAATATTTATGTTAATAAATAATTTAAGAAAAATGCTAATTCAGAATTTTTCGCTTATTATAATTGTTCTAATTAAAAGAATCTAGTCGTTACAGAATATTATTTTCGTTTGGATATATCATGACTCTTTAGGACAAAATTCAATTTGATTACTATATCTCTATCAACACAGTCATAAGTTAAATCTTTTGATTCTATTGAATCAAATATTATAAACAAATCATTATTAATCCATATAATTACATCTCAAAAGTGATAAATTTTACATTTTAATAAGATTCAAACTTTTTGTCTTCAAGAAAAATGTAAGAATCTTAACTATTAAACCACCATATTTATGATAATTTATCGAAATTCTTAAAAACTTCATTGTACTGTGTGCTTAATTGTGATAAATGAACAATAGTCACAAACTTTAATGGGGTAATTTTTGGTGCATGAAATGCATGTTCCCATCTTAATGGATGTTAGTGGCTATTTTCTCTTTTTCACTTAGATCATCCTATGTTGACCTTGTAAATAGCTAGCTCCTCTACTCTATCATATCTTATTGCTACATTTCTCTATTGCTCTCCCTTTTATCTCTTTTTTTTTTTTCACTTTCACTTTTACTAAAATTTTCTTGAAAGATTTCTAACTTTTACTTTTCTAGTTTTCTAAATTAATAAAATCTATGATCTATAGCTAATCTAATTGTATCAAGCAATTAAAATGTCAAAAAGCTCTTTTTTATACTCACCTTATCCGATTGACCTAGTGCACACCTCAATCCTTATAATGTATCCTCACACTTCAATTCCTATTTGTATAGAAAGTAAATGTCTAAGGTAAATTCTTTTATCTTTTATCACCAAGATACTTTTACATGAAACTATTAAATATCAATGATTCATCTCAACCAACAGCAACAAAATTTATAATTTTTTGAAACAAAACCCTTTAGTTTGTAACTATCTCTGCAAAATAAATTTGAGTTTCAAATCAAAAAATTTAAAATTAGGTCGAGATTTTGATCTACTATAGTTCCCTAAACTAAGGGAACCTAATAATCATGAACTATTTTTTTCGCCTAAAAACATAATAGGCACGTTGAGATTTAAGTCAATTTAATCATGGCATCGCCACTAACATAAAAAAAAGTTAGAGTTTAAATTTGTTTTCCATGAAAAAGGAATATTTATTACAACCTGCAGAGAATTTATTGGTATTGATTTTTAGAAGCTTTCATCCACCCCATCTGCCCAACAAAAGGAAACATAATTACTTTATAATATTGTTATTGAAAGAAATGAAAATAGATAAAATACTAATAGTGAAATATTAAGTATTGAAGTTAACTTTTATAAATTAAATAAAGGATTATAATTACTTTAGTTAAGTTACAGTAATTAAAGAAAAATATAAATCTTATTTTATTCTTAATTAATTTAAACTCGAATAGAATTAGTTAAAAAGAAATTGTATTTGTTATAATAGAAAAATAATTGAGAGTAATATTCTCCATTACTAGAACTATTCGAATTAAAAAAAATAAGAATCGAATTAAATAAGTTGTAAGAAACAAGAGTACCTTAATTTAAAGGAGTGCGTTTGCGCTTGCGAGGGGTGGTCCTTGCTTCCAACTACATCACCATACATATCCCATTCAGGGAATAATAATAATAATAAAGATTTTTAAATTGAAATCTACAATGTTTAATATTTAAAAAAAATATTTTTACATTTTAATTAAAATATAAACTTTACATCTTCAGTGAAACTTAAACTTATAAATATTAAATAAAATACAAAAATTTTAACTACTACCATATTGTTAAAATTCATTATAATTGTTAATAGCTATAACTATTAGCTAGCAAAGCAGATTTTTAATTAAGTAAAACTCATACTTTATAAATCAGCAAATTTAAATTCTATTAAAATTTTCATGAAATCCATAAGAGAAAAAATATATATAAAAATAAAATTTCGCAAAATATGTGAAATAAAAAATTATCTCAAAAAGGATGTTTATTTTTCCCTTCAGAAGTAAGAAGTCATTTTTTATTGCAAAGTACACAAATTTTAGGAAAATCTACATCAGATACTTTGTCTCTGCAAATTAAGAGAAGAAGACCAAATAATTAAAACCCATTAACTAGTCAAACGTGGTTAATAACTACTCAGATCTATATCGAGATATATATTATGTACACATACAAAGCTTTAATCATGTCTGATAAGGTGATTTCATATTCAACTACGAAAGTGGAGAGTAGATTAGAGAAATATTTAAGACCGCAATCAAATACTCCTTTCATTTTATATGCTATTCCAAAAAAGTTATCTACCGTACCTTTTAAAAAAATTGAATGCAAATCAATCAATAATATCGATATATATACATGATCAGTAAATAAATAAGAAAAAAAATAGATAAGATGTTAAGCACTAAACCTCTTGTTCCATTGAGGGGATCATGTCGAGGAGCTGCGTGCTTCGATCCATCCTATTTGAAACAATTATAGAAGAGAAAATGGTTTTACCTAGAGAAAGGAGACTATTTTTTTTTTCGTATCTACAATGCTCACCGAAGTGGCGGAGAGTTATAATGAGTTTAGTATTTATAACAAATTGCTAATAATCTCAATCATTTCTAGTGATTAATATTTAGGTTATCAATATTCTATGCATTAATGAACTTGTATATTTTTGTATTTTGTGTTCCGAGTTTAGATTAATTTTGCCAATTGTTTTATGAGAAAAAATATTTTCTTTTAAAAAAACAAGAGTTTAATTTAATCCATTTATAATATTGTATAAATGACAAAGATGGTTTTTCTCCAAATAAATTACTTCAACTGATAAAGACATTATATTGGCACCTTTGAGAATGGTTAATTGTTGTTAAAAATTAGACAATAGATGATAAAATTTTACCAACAAATTTACATTTTCACTAAAAGTTCAAATGCCGCAAATTTAGAGGAAGCCACGTATCCATTTCATGCACAACTTGTCCATTTCTTTATTTGAAAAAAAATTATTTAACTTTTATGTTGACAAAAAGAAGTACAAAAGAAACTATAAATAAAATAGTTTATCTTTATGTTTTAAAACCTAAAGAAAATTCAATCTCCTCTGTTGCAAGATACTGAAACGTCTCTCTCTCTCTCTCTCTATTAGTTGCATCTCATTCCAGTCATCACTCATCACCTCTCATTATTTATTGAAGTATCAAATTTTCTTATTAGTCGTTAAATATTGTATTTTAAACAATAAATTTACGTTACTTAATTCACTCATTTATATAGATTAAATTACTTATTCGAGTTATACCTTATTATTTGACTGAACTACAAATTTAGCCATATTTCTTCCTAAACACTGTATAAGCCACTAAACAATGTAAATTAATACACTAACATCCAATACACGATTTACTTTTTCCTTTTTTTAAAAAAATCATGGATAAAACCATTCTGCTTAAGCAAGTAAACAAAAAATTGAGACTTATGAACAACTATATATCTTTCAAAATTCTTTACTACATCTCTAGCTCTGTTACATACTATCTAATTACACTTTACATCCAATTAAGAAGAAGAGAAACAAAATGTGGAATGAAAAGTTACTTTTAAATCCAACTAAAAATTAGACAATAAGTGACACAATTTTAGCAGGTGATAGAGGTTGTCACTAAAAGTCAAAATGTCGTTAAGTAAATAAATATACACCAAATAAAGGAAGCCACTTGTCCATTTCATGCACAATCTATCCATTTCTTTGAAAAAAATTATTTAACTTTTATATCGGCAAAGTAAATACATAAGAAGCTAGAAATAAAATAGTTCATCTTTATGTACTCAAACCTAAAGAAAATTTGATCTCTTCTATTGTAAGACATCAAAACTTCTATCTTTGTAATAGTTGCATCTCATTGCAATCGCCATCAATCACCTCTTATTATTTATTAAAGCATCAGTTCTCTTGATCAATTGTCAAAACACTATATTTAAACAGTAAATGTACATCATTTGATTCATTCATTTGTATGAGATTAAATAATTCATTCAAGATAAGTTCTATTTTGTCATTTCATTGACCTATAAAATTAGTCATATTTCTTTCTAGTATGGTATAAGTTTATACAATGTAAGTCAATATAATAACAACATTACAACATTTACTTTTTTTAAAGAAAATGTCTTCATCCATAAACAGTAAAAACCATTTTGCTTAAGCAAGTCAACAAAAAACTTAGGCTTATGAATAAATATACATCTTTCAATAGTCCTTACTACATTTCTAGGTAAGTTATGTACTATTCTACTAAACTTTTAAATCTAACTAAGAAGAAAAGAAACAAAATACGAAATGGAAGCTTAAACATCCTCAAATAACAATCCAAACTTTAGAAAAATATTCGTCAAGTATAAAATTTATATCTGGTACCTTTAATAAGGGTCCGATTACAGGTAGAAATTAGATAATAGACGATATAATTTTAGTGGTTGATTCAGACTGTCACAAAAGTTGAAATGTTGCTAGGTAACATGTGACAAATAGAGGAACTCATGTGTAACGGCCCCGAAAATTCAAAAGGAAATACATATAATAATAATCTGAGTGCAGAAGCTAAATAAAAGATTAAGGTTAACATCCCTTACACAATAACTTAAAAGTATTAAACAACATCACAGAATAAGTTCTCTAAAAGAAATACAAGAAATGAGAAAAATAAAGGAAACTATAAAGCATCTAGCACCTACTCGCAGTTTTCTTGTGAATCGAGCTCGGGAACCAGGTCCTCTTGATCTGAAATGGTTAAATAAGGAATGAGCTACACTAGCCCAGTAAGGACATCACATTATATCCCCGTCACAGAAGCAAAGATTGGTAGAAAACCAAAAACAACCAATGGAGCACAAATTTTAAACCAATACATTTATTTAAAATAAAACCATTTACCCTTTTTCTTACCCTTGGAGAACCTGTGAAAACAACCTATAAAGACAATAACATCATACAGATCACAATTTCATGCATAATCAGTAACATAAAACATATCATAAATCTGTATTCATTAACAATAACTAATTATCACCGTTTCTCATTTTTATCAGCCTACTAATATCCATGGGGATCCATAGGGGTGTCCCCGCTACACGTTAACCATTCTCCTTAACAATCTTAATTCTTGGGCCATCCCCATACCCCGTCCAGTATGAGCGCCAAGACGTTAAACCTCAATACCTTATCCAGTATGAGGATGAAGCAGGCCGTCCCCATACCTCATCCAGTATGATCGCTAAATGACTAAGTTTTCATACCCCGTCCGGTATGAGACAACGTTCACAGTAGGGTTTTCTATGAACCCGATTGGTCCACCATCTCCCTGGATATCTAATGAGGCTATCACCTCATCTGTTTTTCCATAGTCTCCGTTACCAAGTTGAAGATAATCACATAAACAATAAACATGCACCCAGTAATACAATCATATTATAAATTCTAAAATCACACAATGGTCAAGTAAAACAGTAATACATGCATTTAAAACTATAGAATAGATAGACCAGATACCATAATGCATTTAAACTGTAAAATAAATCAAACAGGAATCGACAGAGAATAATGTCCGGTTCGGGCTCCATAAGCAACCTTAATTAATTATGCATATCTATTAATTTGCACAAAATACAGTATTATCATTCATTCAAACATTAATTCCATGATAGGAAATAGGGTGAGGGGTCCTTACCTGATTCAACGACAAAAACCAGATTGTTACTGCGCCTACGTGCAGTCTCTAGGTTCCCTGAATTTTTTCTCGGGAACTGAAACGTGCTTACGGTACCTACACATGTCCCAAATAACCCAAAAATCATACCCAGGACCTACTCGGCCAATTTTAAAATTCTGGCACGGCTGCTTCGTCGTGCTCGGGTGACGGCGCCACTGCTCGTGTCAATAATCTGCCTTGGTTTGGCTATTTTCGGCCGTTTTCGGCTAAATTCAGCAAAACTTGCATTGGTTCCTGTGAGAAAACACACTTAGGGCCCTCGGTGGGTCAAAAAAATGTAGAAAATTAAAACTCTCCAGCGATGGGGCTCTCCTGTGCGGCGACTCCTCCAGCTCATGTTGAGGTTGGGTATTTTACTCTGGTTAACCTGTAGAAGAGGAAACGGTGATCACAACGGTAGAAAAATCACATCGAATGGGAATTGGGAAGGGCCTCAATGGGGGTAAAAACTGAAACACCCCGTAGCCACGCCGTTGAGCTTCAGCGACGTTTTTCAGCCAATTGGCTGGTTCTTTCACTCCAATTTGGCCATGGGTGGGTTTGGAATCAAATTCTAAGTAAAGGGTAAGATTTTTACCTCGTTTGGCAGCCAGAAATTGCTCCGGTGCGGCGGCGGGTGGCGGCGGTCGGCTCCTTGGCGGCTGGGTTGTCTTCTTAGATGAGGGGCTCTGGCAGCTAGGGTTAGGGTTTGGGTGCAGATGAGTTTATTTATACCTATCTGCTTTTGATCTGGGCTGTCCATCGCATTTAATCTGGATCGTCCGATCGCAATTAAATAGGGAGTGAATCTGGACCGTTCATCGCGATTCAATCTGGACCGTCCGTGCGCGATTCAATCTAAACCGTTTGTGTGTGATGCAATCTTGGCTATCCGTGCGTGATGGAATCTGGGTCGTCTGTGCGCGTTTTTCATCTGGGTCGTCCGTTTGCGCAGGAACGAATCTCAGTTGTTCGATCGCGCGCACGCGGGTCGCCCACGTGGCTCGCTCTTGTGTGGCCTCCCGCATCAGCGTCTCTACCACCTGGCGCGTCCTGGTTGGTCAGGGCTGTTGACCAGGCAGTTGACGTGGCGTAACTTTTTTAAATTACGTTTTGACCCCCATTTTCTGATATTTCTTTCAAAAATACCCTCAGAACCTAAATTTTCACCCCTTTTTCCCAAAATTGTTTTCAATTAAATCCTCAATTATTTTTTTTACCCTTTTTATTATTATTATTACTATTATTTTCATTTAATCAAATTAAATTCAATTAAATTCAATTAACACATATTTATATTTATATAGAAATAATAAAATAACATAAAAATAATTCAAAAAAAAATTGGGTGTTACAACTCTCCTCCCCTTAAAAAGAAATTTAGTTCCTCAAATTTGTCTCTTACTCTCGATCGAACAACTGGGGGTACTGGGCTCTAAAGTCTGATTCTAGCTCCCACGTAGCCTCCCTTGGTGTGTGGTTCTGTCATACGACCTTTACAAAGAATATTTTCCGATTGCGGAGTAATCTGCTTTTTTGATTCGTAATGCCAACTGGTACTTCCTCGTAAGATAAGTCCTCCTGGAGTGGGAGAGGTTCGTGGGCCAAGACATGAGAGGAGTACGGATTGTACTTGCGTAGCATGGACATATAAAACACATTGTGAACCTTGGAAAGTTCTGGAGGCAGTGCTAGGTTGTAGGCAGCGGTACTAATCCTGTCAAAAACTTCAAATTGTCCAATAAATCGGGGGTTCAGTTTCTCCCTCCTGCCGAACCTACTAATTTCCTTGAAAGGAGTGACCTTAAGGAATACCCAGTCGCCTTTCTCAAATGCTAAATCTCTCCTCCGGGTGTCTGCATAACTCTTCTGCCTGCTTTGAGCTGTCTAAATGTTCTTCTTGATCTTAACTATTTTGGATGTAGTCTCCTCTACCAGCTCCGGGCCGAACAGTTTTTTATCGCCCACTTCTTTCTAACAAATCGGCGATCTATATAGGCGCCCATATAATGCCTCATACGGAGCCATGCCAATACTCGCTTGCTAGCTGTTGTTGTAGGCGAACTCTATCAGGGGTAGATGGTCGTCCCAATAGCCCCCAGAGTCAAGGACACAAGCTCGGAGCATATCCTCAAGTGTACGGATTATCCTTTCTTACTATCCATCAGTCTGATGGTGGAAGGCAGTACTGAGGGACAGCTTCGTTCCCATGACTTGCTGAAAGCTACTCCAAAACTGAGAAGTGAACCTGGGGTCCCTATCGGACACCACTGTCACTGGGACTTCATGCAATTTGACTATTTTTTGGATATACATTCTTACCAATTTGTCCAAGGGATCAGTCATCCTGGTGGCTAAAAAGTGGGAAGACTTGATAAGCCGGTCAACAACTACCCAGATGGCATCATGTCCTGAGCGTGCCTTAGGTAACCCTGTCACAAAGTCCATTGTGATATGTTCCCACTTCCACTCTAGGATCGGTACAGGCTGAAGTAACCTGCCTGGGCACTGATGCTCTGCCTTGACCTGCTGACATACGAAGTATTTAGACACAAAGTCAGCTATGTCTTTTTTCATCCCATTCTACCAAAACCGGGGTTGCATGCTTTGGTACATTTTAATGCTTCCGGGATGCATGGCAAACTTTGAGCTATGGGCCTCTGTCATGATGTCTCTCTTTAACTTATTGTCACCTGGAACACACACCCTGTCCTAGAATCGGAGTAACCTGACAGCGGAGACTCAGAATTCTGAGCTAACTCCCTGTTGTGCATCATTCTTGAGGGCTACTAGGGCGGGATCAGCTGACTGAGTTTCCCTTATTCTCTGGATTAACTCAAGCTAGACGGTCAAATGGCCCAAACATGTGACTCTCTTCAAGTTCTGAAGTCGAATCTGTTGTGTGGCCCCAATTTGTCTGCATTCTGAAACTATCAAATGGGCTAAGATACCTGCACTTTTTTTGCTGAGTGCATCGACTACCACGTTGCCCTTACCTGGATGGTGCAAGATGTCACAATCATAGTCCTTACGAAGTTCTATCCACCTTCTCTGACGCATGAAGTCCATAAGTAAAGTGGGCTTGGTGAGGGGTCTAAAATTTTAGTGGATTGAATCTAATGAAAGGAAAAATAAAGAAATAAATAAACAAAAAGGGAAAGGAAAGCCCAACTCGAATGGGTTGAGCTCGTAGGAAGAATAAAGGAATTTCAGTGATGAATTGGGCCAAACCTCAAGAAATTAAGCAAAAAACAAGAAGGAAATTAAATCTTGTGGACCTAGCCTATAGGAAGGGGATAAGAGTAATTAAAATTTAAGTGAGCCCAGCCTTTAGGAATGGGTTAAGAGAGAAGGATAAAATTTAGTTTGAGAGGTTACATTAATTCAAAACAAACAAAGATAGGAAAGAAATAGTAATATTGAGAAACTAACAAATGGGTTGTTTCATTGGGGTTCTAGTCTATAAGCAAATAAAGTAAATTTGAATGAAATATGATATGGCCCCTAGTTGTGTTGGGTCAACGACGTTTCAGGCAGTGAATAGTAACTAGTCAAAAAACAACAATGATTATGATGGGCTTGAGATCTAGAATATGGGTTGAGGAAATTAATTACGACTTTGGAAAGATAAATTATATAAAATGAGACATTATTAATGAATATAATGCCTTAAATAAATATTAGGTATGTGATTTGGTTCAATAATTAATGAAGTTTTGAGTAATCTTGCCAACAATTTTATGAGAAAAATTATTTGAGAAAAATTATTTTTTTTTTAAAAAACAAGGGTTTAATTTAATTCATTTTAATATTGTATAAACAACAAAGATGGTTTTTCTCAAAATAAATTATTTCAACTAATAAAAGGCATTTTATTGGCACCTTTGAGAACAGTTAATTGCTGCTAATAATTAGACAATAAATAATAAAATTTTACTAGCAAATTTATATTGTCATAAAAAGTAAAAATGTCGCAACATAAATTTGCAACAAATAAAGGAAGCCACTTATCCATTTCATGCACAACCTGTCCATTTCTTTATTTGAAAAAAAATTAAACTTTTATATTGACAAAAAGAAGTACAAAAGAAACTGAAAATAAAATAGTTTATCTTTATGTTCTAAAATTTAAAGAAAATTCAATCTCCTCTCTTGCAAGACACCAAAACTTCTCTTCCTCTGTTAGTTACATCTCATTGCAGTCATCATCCATCACCCCTCCTTATTCATTAAAGGATTAGTTTTCCTTATCAGTCATTAAATATTGTAGTTTTAAAATAGTAAATTTACGTTATTTGATTCACTCATTTGTATGAGATTAAATTATTTATTTAAGTTAAATCATATTTTATTATTTGACTGAACTACAAATTTAGTCGTACTTCTTTCTAGTATTGCATAAGTCAGCAAACAATGTAAGTTAGTACAATAACATCCAATACAACACTTACTTTTTCCTTTATAAAAAAATATTGGATAAAAACCATTTTGCTTAAGCAAGGGAACAAAAAGCTAAGAGTCATGAACAAACTACATATCTTTCATAAGTCCTTACTACATATTTGGCTATGTTATATACTATCTGATTACACATTTACATCCAATTAAGAAGAAGAGAAAAAAAATATAAAATGAAAGTTACTTTTAAATCTGACTAAAAATTAGACAATAAATGACACAAATTTAGCAGCTAATAGACGTTGTTACTAAAAGTCAAAATGTCCTTAACTAAATATACAACAAATAAAAGAAGTAACTTGTCCATTTCATGCAAAACCTATCCATTTCCTTATTTTGAAAAGAAAATTATTTAACTTTTATATCAGCAAAAAGAAATACATAAGAAGCTGGAAATAAATTTGTTCATCTTTATGTACTCAAACCTAAAGAAAATTTGATCTCCTCTACTATAAGACATCAAAGCTTCTATATTTGTATTAGTTGCATTTTATTGCAGTCGCAATCAATCACTTCTCATTATTTATTAAAGCATCAGTTCTCCTTATCAATCGTCAAATACTATATTTTAAATAGTAAATGTACATCAATTTATTATTCATTTATATTAGCTTAAATAATTCATTCAAGTTAAGTTCTACCTTGTTATTCGATTGACATACAAAATTAGTCGTATTTCTTTCTAGTACGGTATTAGTTTATACAATGTAAGTCAATACAATAATGGCCATTACAATATTTTCTTTTTTTTTAAGAAAAAATCATCATACAATAACAGTAAAAGCCATTTTGCTCAAGCAAGTCAACCAAAAACATAGGCTCATGAATAAATATATATCTTTCAATAGTCCTTAGTGCATTCCTGGCAAAGTTATGTATTATTTGATTAATCTTTTAAATCTAACTAAGAAGCAAAGAAGCAAAATACAGAATGAAAGCTTAAACATCCTCAAGTAACAACCTAAACTTTAAAAAAATATTCATCAAGTATAAAATCTATACTTGGAACCTTTAAAATGGTCCTATTATGGCTAGAAATTAATTAATAGACGATATAATTTTAGCGGTTGATTCATACTAGCACAAAAGTTGAAATTTTGCTACGTAATATGCGACAAATAAAGGAACTCATGTGTCCATTTCGTGCTACCCTATCTATTTCTTTACTTGAAAAAAAAAGTTGTTTAACTTTTGTAGCAACAAAAAGGTGTACCAAAAAAAATTAAAAATAAAATAGTTCATCTTTGTCTTAAAACCTAAAGAAAATGTGATCTACTTTGTTGCAAGATGTTAAAGCTTTTATTTTTTGTGTTGGTTGCATTTCATTGTAGTCACTATCAATCGCCTCTCATTATTCACTGAAGTGTTAGTTCTCATAATTAGTCGTCAAATACTATATTTTAAATAATAAAATACATCATTTGATTCACTTATTTATTATAATATTAAATAATTCATTCAAATTAGGTTCTATTTTATTATTTAATTAAACTATAAATTTAGTAGAATTTTTTTTTAATACTAAATCAACTTATACAATGGAAGTCAATACAATAGCATCCAATATAAAATTATTTCTTTTAAGAAAAAATCATTATTCATTAACAATAAAAGCCATCATGCCTAAGTAAATAACCAAAACCATCATGTTCAAGTAAGTGAAGCAAAAACTGAGGAGGTTCATGACCAATTATCTATCTTATAGAAGTCCTTACTCATATCTAGCTAAGCTATATATTATTCTTATTATACTTTTGAATCCAACTAAGAAGGGAAACAAAATGCAAAATGAAAGATTAAACGTCCTCAAGTATAAACCTAAACTTAAAGAAATATTCATGAAGTATAAAATTTATGCTCGGTACAAAATTTACCATATAACTAAATAAAACATAATCTATACTAAATTAAATTTTAGGACACAACTTTTGTTTCTTAGTGCAACATAACATTACGAAAAAAAAAAGACTAAAACCTTAAGATTTAGATGTAACACCGCAGTTTTAAAGCTTTATTAAGACCTAATACATGCTCGAAACCTTATAGTTGTCTTAAGATAGGTCTAGAACCTGCAAAACTTGAGTTAGATAGTGGGCATGTTCCTCTTTGCGTTTTGAATAAACCAAGATGTCATCAATAAACACAATAACAAACTGATCCAAGAATTGTCTGAAAACCTTATTCATCAAGTCCATGAAGATTGTTGAAGTGTTGGTTAGTCCAAATGGCATGATCAGGAACTCATAGTGTCCGTACCTGGTTCGAAAGGTTGTCTTGGAGATGTCTTCTGCCCTGATTTTTACCTGATGGTAACCTGAACACAGGTCTATTTTGGAGAAGACCCGGGCACCCTGCAACTGGTCAACGAGGTCATCAATCCTGGGGAGGGGATACTTGTTCTTGATCGTGACTCTATTTAGACTCTGTAATCAATACATAACCTCAATGTCCCATCTCCCTTTCTTACAAATGTGACTTCAGCACCCCAAGGGGACACACTTTGTTAGATGAACTCACTGTCCTGTAATTCAGTGATCTGTTTCCTCAGTTCCTCCATCTCAACACGGCTCATACAGTAAGGAGCAATTGAAATCAGTTGGGTGCCTAGCTAAAGGTCTATGGTGAATTCGACTTCTCTGTCCACTAGTAATCCATATAGTTCATCTGGAAACACATCTTGAAAGTCTTAGACTACTAAAATCTCTTGAATACAAATCTCTTTCTTGGGTTTGCCTAGTTAGAGAAAACAACAACGTTAAAGTACTTGATAATAAGAAAATTTTTCATGAGGGAACAAATGCTAAACGATTTTATTAATTTATAAATGGCTTCTCATTAAGAGGATTGAATACAACCTTCTTTCTAAAACAATCTACAGTGGTGTGATACACCCCTAGCAAGTTCATTCTTAAAATTACATCAAAGTCCCCCATGTCTAATTCTATTAGGTCCACACTCAATTTCCTATCTACTATATCTACGACACAGGCTCTATATACAATTTCTTCTAATATTGTCGTACTCCCAACAGTAGACACAAACAACACAGAATCAAGTTTATCAGGTAATACATTAAATTTTGATTCAACAATAGGTAAAACAAATGAATGCGATGCACCAGTATCAATCAAAATATGAGCAAGATAGTTACAGATAGTATACATACCCTGTACCACATCCGGGTTGGCTTCTGCATCCTGCTGGTTGAGATTGTAAGCCCTACCCTAAATAGGTGGTCTAGCCTGATTCTGATTCCTCGGGCACTCCCTCGCATAATGTTGGGCACTACCACATATGCGACAAGTGTTATTGAGGTGATAGTAGGGTTGGTCCCCATGATCCCTGCCACAATGCTGACACATCTTACCGCGTCCTGCCACTAGAGCCTGAGGGGAAGCCTGAATCATCGGTCTGGGACTCTTGTTTTGTTGAACAGGTGCAGTAAGTGCTGGTCTGTGGGGTGGAGCTGAGGGCCTGAGGTTCCCTGCTGCTTGAGAGAAGGTAAGGAGGCTCCTCTCCACTAACTGTGTCTTTGCCAGAACAGCCAAATAAGTACTGAACTCAAACACAAACAACTGTTGGTTGATCTCTGGACAGAGACACCACTCCAACCTTCTAGCCTTCCTACCTTCATCCAACAATGTCTCAAGGGAATATCGGCCCAACTCTAGGAACTTACGAGCATATTATGATATAGTCATGTTCTCCAGGGCCAACTGTACAAACTCCATCTCCTTCAGATGTCGGAGATGCTCTGGAAGGTACTTTGCATGAAAGGCCACTCGAACTATTTCCAAGTAATTGGAACAGGCAGGGTGGTCTGTTTGACTTTCCACCAGTGGTCTGCTTCTCCCACTGGCATGTAGGTAACAAGGATAATTTTCTGTTCGGGAATCACTCCACTAGTCTTAAACGCCTTGTCTATCTCTGCTAACCAGTACTCGGCATCTTTGAAAGAGGATCCCCCTATTAAAGTAGATGGGTTTAATCTTTTGTACCTCTCTATGTAGCATGGGTCCATCATGGGAGGAGCTGGGTCCCGTGGAAGAGGGACTAGGTCGTGCTGAGGATGGACTGGATGGCCCTGCGGTGGTACTTGCTGATACGGTGGGGGCACCAGATTGTACTGTAGTGGTGCCGGGGGGTACTGCGGCTGGGGCACTGGATCATACTATGGTGGTGCCGAGTGGTATTGTGGAGGAGCAAGGTCATATCGGGGTGGCTCGGGATCCTCTTGTTGCAGGGGTGGCTCTACCCTGTGGTAGTGGGGGAGGATCAGGTAGCTCCCTCCTTTCCTCCTGGCCCTGCTAGGCAATAATGAGTCTCTCCAGCATCTCAAATATCTAGTCAACATCTTCTCTAAGCAAACCATCTCGAGCTGCTCAGTTTAGTAGGGGTCTTCCTCTCCTTATCTATCTGTACCTGTATTTCACAAGGAATGGTTGAGTGATAATCCATTGTTTTGGTGTTCCCTAAGGATTTTATACAAGAAATGGGTCCGAGGAACGTAGCTCTGATACCAACTATAACGACCCCGTAAATATCTAAAGGAAATAAATTATAAATTAAGTGCGAAAGCGTAATAAATGTTCAAGGTTTACATTCCCTACACAATAACTTAAAGAACCAAATGGGACTACGAATTTCAGTCTTAAAACAAAATATAAGAAATAAGGAAATAAACAGAAAATAAAGAAAACTAGCATCTACTCACAATCTTCTTGCGGTTCGGACTCTAGAACTTGGTTCTCTTGATTTGAAATGGTTAAATAAGGAATGAGCTAAACTAACCCAGTAACAACATCATACTATATCACCGACAAAGAAAAAAAAGTTGGTAGAAAATTAAAAATCACTAATAGAGTACTAAATTTAGCAAATTCATTTATCATTCATAAAACCATTTACCCTCCACTTACCGTAGTGGAATTTTTAAAAATAACCTATACAAACAATAATATTATAAAATCATGATTATATGTATAAGCAGCAACATAGCACATATATAGTTATATATCCATCATCAATAAATCAAACAATAACTGTCAATCTTTTTACCAGCCTGCTGGTATATATGGAGGTTCATAGAGATGTCCCTGTTACACATGAACCCTTTCCTTTAACATTCTCCATTATGGGCCATCCCCATTCCCCGTCCGGTATAAGCGCCAACTTACAAAACCTCAATACTTCGTCCGGTATGAGGGTGAAGTGTGCCGTTCCCATATCCCATTCGGTATGAGTGCCAAATTGCCAAGTCCTGATGCCCCGTTCGGCATGAGACAACATTCACGGTAGCGTTTCCTATGTACCCGGTTCGTCCACCATCTCCTAAGATATCCAGTAAGGCTGCTGTTTCATCCATTCACTTAATCACACAATTTTTATTGTTAAACCTTCTTTTTTTCTTAATTCAACCGTAAACACATAGAATAAACCATACATGCATTCAAAGCCATAAAATAAATTAATAAGATGCCATCATGCATACAAATTGTAAAAACAATCAACAAACAACAGTAGATAATTTTTTGTCTTGGCTCCATTAGCAATCCGTAATTAATTATGCACATTTTCCAAATTCGCACAAAATACCGGATTATTATTTATTTAGACTTCAATTCTATGATAAGGAATAGGGTGAGGGATCCTTACTCGATTTGATGTCCGAAAAGCTAAGCTGTTCGACTGCGCCTACAGGTGATTCTCGGGTTCTCTGAATTTTTTTTAGGAATTAAAATGCTCTAATAGTACCTACAAATGTCCAAAACAAACCCAAAATCAGTCCTAGGGCCTATATGGCTAATTTTAGAATTCTGGCACGGCAGCTTCGCCATGCTCCGGCGGTGGCACCACCGCCTGCGGCGGTAGTCCACCTCAGGTTGGCTATTTTCAGCCCTTTTTGGCTAAATTTGGCCGACTTTGCATGAATTCCTGCGAGAAAATACTTTAAGGAGCCTTGGTTTGCTGAAAAAACATAAAAAATCAAAACTTACCAGCGGTGGGGCGCTCTGATACGGCGGCTCCTCTAGCTCAAGCTGCAGTTGGGTGTTTTGCTCTGGCCAACCTGTAGAGAAGGATACAGTGATCACAATGGTAGAAAAATTACACATAATAAAAATCGAGAAGGGCCTCATCGAAGGCGTTTTGTGAAATTTTAAGTAGTGGCGCCGTCGGGCTTTGCCTGTATATTTTTGCCAATTGGCCAGTCCTTTTGCTCCAATTTTGCCATGATTGTGTTTAGAATTTAATTTCGAGCAAAAGAAATTTTTTTATCTTTTTTAGAAGTCAGAAAGGGCTTCGGTGCGGCGGCAGGTGGCGGCGGTCTCTTTCCTGGCGACTGGGTCTTCTTCTCCAGTGAGGGGTTCTGATGGATAGGGTTAGGATTTGGTGTGGATAGGGATTATTTATATCCGTCCGCTTTTGATCTTGGCCGTCCATCGTGTTTGATCTGGACCGTCTTATCGCAATTAAATGGGGAGTGAATCTGGGCTATTCATTGCGATCCAATTTGGGCCATCCATTGCGATTTAATATGGGCCTTTCGATCGCCCACGTAGCCTCCCGCGTGGCACTGCATCAGCGTCCGCTACCACACAATGCGTCCTAATTCATCGGGCCTGCTAACCGAGCATTTGGCATGACAAAACTTTCCTAAATTACATTTTAGTCCCCGATTTTTTATTTTTCTTTCAAAAATATCCCCAGAACCCAAATTTTCACCCCTTTTCCCCAAAATTGTTTCCACTTTCATCCTCCTTCAATTTTTACTTCATTTTTACTCTAAATTAAATTTTTTAAAAATTAAAAAATTACATTTATTAATTTTAAATTACATTACAATTTCATTTTAGGGTGTTACATAATGAGCTTCACTAACTCAATAAGTATTATTATTCTCTCAACCCAGATAAAATATCATGCAAAACACACAGTAAGAAACAAAAGTAATAAAAATATTTCAGTACAAATTCATGTTCTTATTTTCACTATTTCACATGTTCCTGATCGATCGGATGAATTCTCTCGAATATCATATACAAACCTCAAAAGTTTATTCCCATACTCTCGAAAGTCATAAATGCACTCAAATATCAATCGTCATTTTGAAACATAATCGCACAGACAAAAGATCATAGATACACTCGAATATCGTTTATAATCTCGAAACATAATCACACACATACAAAAGATCACAGATACACTCGAACGGTCATTTCTGTGGTTTCATCGCGCGATGCCGTTTATGTCATCATTGAGAAAATGTGAAATGGATTCCCCCATCGCATGGATAGCACACACACAAATCACACAATGGCCACAGCAGGTACGTTTGCTAGGTGGCCTACACTCACACAAATGCCTATCCACGTCTACATTAGGTTTCAGACTCTATGCATGTGAAGGTTCACATTCTTGCTAAACTTCAGCCACACACACTCACTCTCTTCCTCGATTCAGACTAAACAATAAGATATTTAGGGTTCCTACCCTATTCACTCATACCTTCTTATTCCAAAATTCTCAATTTGTTTAAATAATCATTTTTTAACCTCAATTATTTCTTTTCTTTTCTTATTTTTACAATTTTTTTTTTCTTTCTCTTTTTCAATTTTTCCTTAATTGGGAATTTTTCTTTCAATTTCATATTTCATAAGTCAAAATAACTCAGTTCAGATAACTCTCAGTCCATTGGGTATGTTTTCTGATTTCGTCTCCCCATAGGGTTCTAATTGCTTAGGTTTACTGATCATAATTTGGGTTCCGTTTTTCCATCGAAATTGGGCCAATGTCCCTCCAAATTTTAAAATTCATAATTTTTATAAAATGAATGCACTTTTCAAAATTTAACCTTGTTGAGATTTAGAAATACTTACTCTCCTACGAGTCTTCCCATATCCGCCTAAATGTCCAAATTTTCCTATACACACGATATAATTAATTAAAATACTTTGAAATACTAAAAATTAATTTAATTAGATTACGGGTTCCAACAGCCACCCAATGAAATACCTGAATCTATTAGGATTCGCACCCAAAAAACCTTTTGGGTCCACATTCAGCGAATTGGATTCCAATTTTTTGAGAAAGAATTTTTAGCTTCCGAGGAAAACTAAATTCTCGTTTCCTGAGGAAGACTTTTTTAGCTTCCTAGATGAAAAATCGGAACCCAAAATGGTGGATCGGATTTCCATGCTCGGGGAAGACCCTTTGGCTTCCTGAATGGGTCGGCTATCCCCATTCTCGAAGAAGCCTCTCGATTCCTATGCGGGTGGGTGGCCTGGCTGAGCCAGCGCGGTTAGCCCGACACCATCCCCACCCCACTGCCACTCAACCCCCATCAAAACATTAAAATAGAACGATTTTACCTTTCGATGTGGGCGATTTGGCCTCGGCTTTGCTCCCGATCGCTTCCTTTCGGTCACCCACGGCTCCCTTGCATGCTTGCAATTAGAATGGTGATTTTTACGCCTAAAAAATTGATTACTGCAAAATAGAAATAGATTGAATGGAAATAGGGGAAGAAAAGATGAAAAGGACGAACTTTACCTCGCTTGCCTCGGTCTCCCCAGTCATATTGCGTCTCGATCGTTTCCTCTTCCTCCTTCTTCCTTTTGCTTCAGTTTCCACACTCTTCTGCCTCTGCCCCTCTCTTCTTTTCTTCTTCCCTCATGGCAGTCGCTCTTTGGCCCCCTTTTTGTCCCACTCGGCCCCTCCTATCTTTTCTTCTCCTTCCTCCTTTTTTTCTCCTTTCCCTTCCCTCTTCCTTCCCTCTCCTTTTTTCTTCCTCTCTACTTCCCCACATGACCCTCTCTTCATCCTTCCCTTCCCGATTGCTATTTTTTCTTCTCCCTCTCTTTTTTTCAGCTACTCTTCAAAATGAAGAGAAAACCCTAATCTCTTCCCTTTTTATACCCGTTCCTTCAACCGTTGGATCTTTATGACTCGATCTGGGCCGTCCCTTTTCTTTTAAATCTCCTCCATCTGATCTCCTCAAGTGGGCCAATCTAGGCCATCCATCCTCCTTATTTCCTTTTCCCCCTTCCACTTCTCCTTAGTTATGTTTTTACCTCCTTTTTTCTTACCTACTTTCATTTAAGTCCCTAAATTTACTTAAAAGCTCAAATTTTTGAAAATTTCTTTCATTTATACCCAAACTCTAAATTTTATTTTCATTTCTTTTCCTTTAAGTGTATATTATAGTCCTATTACAGCTAAAAATTAGACAATAGACGATATAATTTTAGTGGTTGATTCAGACTATAAAAAAATTGAAATGTTGCTAGGTAATATGCCATAAATAGAGGAACTCATGTGTCCATTTTGTGCCCACCCTATCTATTTCTTTACTTGAAAAAAAAAAAGTTATTTAACTTTTATATCAACAACAAAGAATACAAAAAAAAATTAAAAATAAAATAGTTCATCTTTGTCTTAAATCCTAAAGAAAATGTGATCTACTTTTTCACAAGATACCAAAGCTTTTATTTTTGTGCTGGTTGCATTTCGTTGTTGTCACCATCAATCGCCACTCATTATTCACTAAAGTGTAAGTTCTCACAATTGGTCATCAAATACTATATTTTAAACAATAAATATACATAATTTAATTCACTTATTTATTATAATATTAAATAATTCATTCAAATTAGATTCTATTATATTATTTGATTGAACTATAAATTTAATAGTATCTATTTTTAGTTCTGAATCAACTTATACAATGGAAGTCAATACAATAGCATCTAATATAACATTATTTTTTAAAAGATAAAATCATTATTAATTAACAACAAAAACCATCATGCTCATGTAAATGACCAAAACCATCATGCTCAAGTAAGTGAAGCAAAAACTGAGGAGGTTCATGAACAATTATCTATCTTTCAGAAGTCCTTACTCATCTCTAACTAAGCCATGTATTATTCTTATTATACTTTTGAATCCAACTAAGAAAGGAAACAAAATGCAAAACGAAAGCTTAAACATCCTCAAGTAATAACCTAAACTTAGAGAAATATTCATCAAGTATAAAATTTGTACTTGGTACAAAATTTGCCATATAACTAAGTAAAACAAAATCTATACTAGGTTGAATGCATAAAACCTGTGCAAAAAGGAGAAGGTCACAAATCTTTTAAAAAAATAAATAAATGAATAAATTTAAATAAGTTCATAATATATGAAATAGAGTTTGATAAGTTATGCGAATAGCTTGTTGAAAATTTTAATACTTTATTCTACTTAATATATTTAAGAATATGTTTAATATACTATTAAAATATAATTATTTCTTGTAATATTACATGGATTAGTAAAAATATATAATATAAATAATTTATTAATATACAAATAGGTTCATGAACTTGTAAACCAAATTCCTTCATATTTGAATTTGGCTCTTATACTTTAACATTTTATGACCATATTAAAATATGAAAAGAAGATTTTATTAATTAATAAAGATGAAAATGAATATGGTATCTATATATACATATATATATATTTATGAATAAATATGAGAGAATCAAGAAGGTGCAAAGGGGAATGTAACACCCAAGTAAAATAAAATTTTATTTTATTATTTTTATTTTTATTTATTTGATTTTTATTTAATTTAATTTAATTTAATGAAAATAAAAATAATAATAATGATAAAATTGGGTAAAAATATTATTTGGATTTAATTGAAATTGATTTTGGGAAAAAGGGGTGAAAATTTGGATTCTGGGGGTGTTTTTGAAAATAAAATCGAAAATCGAGGGTCAAAACGCAATTTAGAAAAATTGTGCCACATCAGCACCCACCTCAGCAGCCACGTCAGCGGCCCGGTAAGCAGCCCCGGCCAACCAGGACCCGCCGCGTAGCAAGGCAACGCTGACCAGGGAACGGGCCACGTGGGCGATCCGCGTACGCGCGATTGGACGGCCCAGATCCGTTCCCGCGCGCACGAACGGCCCAGATCAAACGTGCGCATGGACGGCCCAGATTCACGCACACGGACGGTCCAGATTCAATCAGGCACGAACGGCCCAAATTGCATCGCGATGGACGGCCCAAATTTAATCCCAATTAAATCGCGATCGAACGGTCCAGATTTAATCTTGATGGACGGTTGAGATTAAAAGGCAAAGGGTATAAATAATCCCACCCACACCTGACCACAAAAACCCTAGCCACTAGTGCCTCGCCGGAGAAGAAGAACCAAACGCTGGAGGAGCCAGCTGCCGCCACCCGCCGCCGCACCGGGGAAGTTTTCGACCGTCGATCGAGGTAAAGTTTCTCCCCCTTACTCGTTTTTCGATGCTGAGTCCGCCTATGGCCAAACTGGAGCCAAACCACCGGTCAAACGGCCAAAAAACCTAGCCGAAGCCTAGCAGCGCCGCCGCGGCTCTCCTCAATTTTTACCTCCGATGAGGCCCTTTCCGGCCTCCGTTCAATGCAAATTTTATACCACTGTGATCATCGTTCTTTTCTCTACAGGTTGATCGGAGCCAAACATCAAAACGGGACTCACGCTAGAGGAGCCGCCGCACCCGAGAGAACCGCCGCCGGTAAGTCTTGGTTTTTCAAGATTTTTTGGCCCACCGAGGGTCCTAGGGTTGTTTTATCACAGGAACCGGTGCAAGTGTGGCCGAATTCAGCCAAAAATGGCAAACTCGAGGCGAATCACCGCTGCAAACGGCGGCGCCGTCGCCGGAGCACGGCGGAGCCGCCGTGCCAGAATTGCGATATTGGCCAAAAGGGTCCCTAGGTCTATTTTGGGATTTTCTGGGTCACGTGCAGGTACTGGTAGTGCTTTTCAGTTTTCCAGAAAAAATTCAGGGAAATTAGGGACAGCCTGTAGGCGCACTGTAGAGTCGATTTTAGACCCTGAAACAAGTAAGGACCCTTCACCCTATTTCCTATCACGATATTAAAGCTAAATAAATAATTAAACTGTACTGTGTGACTTTATAGATGTATAATTGATTAAGGTTGCCAACGGAGCCCGAGTCTGATACAATGTTGGTCTATTATTGTTTGATTTAATTTCCAATATTAAATGCAGCTTGATTTTTAATGTAATTATGTTATGGTCTCGTATGCATGAACTATGGTTCCTTTTATTATGGTTTCTATTATGGTGAACCCGGTACTGTATTGTCTTATTTGGTGTCAATTACTGGTTTACATATTTTGTATGATTGAATGATTGAGATTAAGGAAAAAGGTAGAAAGGTTATGTGAATTGATAAGTGGATAATGTGGACAGCCTAACTAGATATCCTGGGAGATAGTGGATGGATCGGGTCCGTAGGGAACCCTACCGGGAACATGGTCTCTCATACCGGACGGGGTATGGAGACCTCATGTGTTTTGGTGCCCATACCGAACGGGATATGGGGACGGCCCGTTTCACCCTCATACCAGACGGGGTATTGAGATTCATGGTTTTGGCGCCCATACCGGACGGGGTATGGGGACGGCCCTGGAATCAGGTTGTAAATGTTAATGGTTCACGTGTAGAGGGGACCCCCTATGGATCCCCAGGGATACTAGTAGGCTGGTAAAAGAGGAAATCTGTTTCCTGATGATTGAAATGTAAAGGTGTGATATATGTTATGTTATAAAGTGTGTATGATTTCATGATATTATAAGGTTATTGTTTTCATATGTTGTTTTCATGGATCTCGCCGAGGTAAGTGGACAGTAAAGGTTTTTATGTTAATAAACGAGTTCGTTATAAATTATGCTCCATTGGTCATTTTTGTTTTTTACCCACCTTTACTTCCGTGGCGGTGAGGTAGTGTGATGTCTTTACTGGGCTGGTGTAGCTCATCTCTTATTTAACCATTTTAGATCAAGAAGACGTTGTTCCTGAGCCCGTTCCGCAGGAAGACGGCGAAGGGGACGCCTAAAGACTTTATAGTTATATTTATAGTTTTTATTTCGAGTATCTCTTTTAGTTAGTTTGTTCCTTCATGTTTGAGTATGTTTTGGTTATTGTATAAGAGATGTTAATCAAAATTTTTATTACACTTCCACATTTGAGATTTTTAATACATATATTTCATTTAAATTTCCGGGGCCGTTACAGGGAAAGGTTAGAAACTTCAAAGAAGCTACTTATAATTGGGAATTATATAAATATATAATGTGTGTGTCTACATATATATATATATATATAACCTTCTCAATTTATCAATATATATATATGTGTGTGTGTGTGTGTGTGTATAGATAATTTTTGTATGTATATCACGATACTAATTGCGCTGAATATCATAATAATAAATTAACGATTGTATAATCATATAATATATTTTTATAGATATAAATAATTAATGTTGTTGTATGTACGTACCAGGCAACAACTTCGTTGAAGCGTTTATTTCGCTGCCTTTGATGGAGGACGTTAAGATCACCGTTAGGACAGAACTTAGTGAGTAAACACGACCACCGATCACAAATGAATTTCATACTTATTGGTACCACATATGATTTGTGCCACATATGATTGCTCATACACCATCATATATATGAATTATATGTTTATATATATATATATATACACACGTGTCAAGGCATCCGATGAAATGAGTAAGGAAGGGTAAACTTTCATATATAATTGACGATGTCATAAATCAAATCAATTAGTAAATGAATTTCATACTTATTTTTTATTGTACATATTATTTATATATTTCTTTACTGAGTTTTTTTAAAGAAATTTTAAATTTTTTTTTAAAAAGGTGGCCTAGGCAATGAATGCAACAAAACATGAATTCTCAGTAATGAAGGAAAAAATAAAAATCCTTCTTGAGGTAATATTTTATTTTATATATTTTATAAAATTTATTTTCATATATATCTTTTTCTCTTATAGATTTCGTAAAATTTTTAATTGAATTTAAATTTACAAACTTATACAGTATAAAATATTCTACATTTTTAATTAATGTTAAACTTATAAATTTTAAATAGAACATAAGAGTTTTAACTACTATCATATTGTTATAATTCCTTATAATTATCAATGCCTATAATTATGCAACGGACAAAACAGATTTTCAATGAAGTAAAACTCATGCTGTATAAGTATGCAAATTTAAATTCAGTTAAAAATTTCGCAAAGTCCCAAAAAAAAAAGATATCCATGAAAATAAAATTTTATAGTATATATAAAATAAAATATTATCTTAAGAGGGATTTTCATTTTTTCCTTCACTAATGAGAATTCATGTTTGCATCTAATTCTTCCATGCAATTTTTATTCAAAAAAAGAAATTAAAAAAAAAACTCAAAAAAGAGATATATTAGTAATATCTCCAATAAAAAATAAGTATAAAATTCATTTACTACCCTTCTTTACTCTTTTTATCAAATGCCTTGACAAATTCCTCACATTTCAATGCCATTTGACAAGCGCGAATGCTGCAATTAATATCAGCTAATTATTTTTTAAAAAACAAAAATTGGCTACATCTATTAATTAAGTTATATGCATCAATCATAACACAATACAAATAATCTCCAAGTAAGAATACACATAAAAATACAATTTGACTCGAGATTAGTCAAGTGATGTACACTAATTACAATACAATACAAATAACTTTCAAATGATGATACACATAAAAATACAATCTGACTCAAACTTATAATCTCTTGTAAAAGAAGAAACACATAAGCTATTAAACTAATTATTTAATTAATTAAGTATACACATGTATAGTTAATTAAATTAATAATTATTTATCTTTTGGGTTGATATCTAAGTACTTTCATCCTTATCTATAAGAGTATGAGTTCAAATTAGGCTATACATCTCAGAACATATCATTTAAATATTAAAATGTACAAATTTTTACTAGCAAAAATTGTACTTGAGAATTTTTATTATTAAATATTTATTTTAAGATCAATAATAATACACATAAATACTCCAAATTAAAGAGTTTTAAGTTGTGATGATTAGTATTACTTATGTACCTTGAGGAGGCTCCTTTAATCTTGATGCAAAGTGCATAAATCTTAGGAAAATATGCATAAGATAATCTGTCCTTGCTAATTAAGAGAAGAAAACCAAATAACTAAACCCATCAATTAATCAAATATGGTTAATAACTACTCAAATCTATATCGAGATATATATTACATACACATACAAAGCTTTATCCATGTCTGATAAGGTGATTTCAGATTTAGCCATGAAGGTGGAAAGCAAGTCATAGAAATAATTAGGACCGCAACTAGAATCTCCTTTCATTTCATACATTGCTATAAGAAAGTGATCTATGATATCCTTTTAAAAAAAATTGAATGCAAATCAATCAACGACATTGATATATATACATGATCAGTAAACAAATAAGAGAAAAATAGATCAATTGTTAAGCATTAAATCTCTTGTTCCATCGAATGGATCATGTAGAGGAGTTGTGTGCTTTGATCCTCCTATTTGAAATGATTGGATAAGAGCTGTAACAACTCATACCTCCATAGGGAGTCGGGGTACTGTAAGAACTTATATTCCCAGCACGAAAAATACAATAAACTTCTATCTCCAATTAAAAATAAGTACGTCGAAGCATAGTGTTCACATCCCTCGACTATAAGGGTTAACCATTACATCTATCTAAAATCAAGAAAACATCTAATTAAAGTTTGTGTAGTTCATCCTTTCCTACATGTGCATCATAGAGAACACTGCCTCTCCTCACCCAGATCGTCTCCCAGAGTTTGTTTTTTCTGTTGTTAATCCTATTCCTACTTCCAAACAACATCACTTTCACCCTCACAAAGAATATTGTCTCTGCTAACCTAGATTTGCCTCCCAGAATTTTATATTTATTTATTTTTTAATCCTTTTCCAGTTTGTTTCCCTGTTTATGCTCAACAATACCACTATTTTCCAAATAAATGTCAAGGGAATTAAATACAAAAGATAACAGAATAATAATTTATAAACATACATCATATTCAGACCACTATTTCCCCCTTTTTTTTATTTCCTATTCCTCTCACATTCCCATCCTTTCAATTTTCCTCCAACGTTTCTAGCATATCTCCTCTGTCCTCTCCTCATAGCTGTCCACACAATAATTCCATCATTTCGTCCGATCTTCTGTTTCTCCTTAGATCTCACTCTCCATTTTTTTTATTTTTACTCCTGGTTCTAATATGATTTCAAAAAAATATCCCTATTCCCAAATCAACTCATTTCTTTCCAAAAAATATCTCAAAGAATTTAGAAGATTCTACTCAAGTGGTGAGAGTCAAATTTCACTTACCTTTGTTCTCAGTGACTGCATTAATCTGATTAACGGATTCCTCCCATGTTCTGCTCCTGATTCCACCACTAGCTGATTAATCTAATTGAAGAATCACACAAAATCTTCCTTTCAGTTTACCCTTGCTACGAATTTTCTTCCTCTCCCTCTTTCCCTGCAGCCTGACGTCCTCTTTTAAAGTGAAGGAGGAACCATCAGAATCGTTGAGGATGGCAACGAAATCCCTAAATTAAATAGAGGTTACAAAATAGTTTTTGATAATTGAGGCATAATCAATATTTTTACTTTTAATAATTAAGGTAGGAACTAATAACATCTTCTTAAATATAATTATATATTTATATATTTAGTTTTTGAAAAGAAGATTTTTATCTCTTTAATTGCTTAAGTAGTAATCAAATTTTTAAATTTTAAAGACTAATGAAGAAAAGAAATCTTTAAACATTAACTTCTAATAAGCCTTCTATTCTTTAAATTTATTATTCTTTAAGTGTAATCTTATAACAGTTTTTTTATAGAAAACATAATGAAAAAAATGTTAAAACTCTAAAATATTTAATTACGTAAGTTCAAAATAATGAAAATAAGATTTCCATCTCTTTAATTTTTAAATTTTGAAGAGTAATGTAGAAAGAAATCTCTAAATTTTGACTCCTAGTAAGCATTCAATTCTCTATATTTAGATATTTTTTTAAGTATAATCTTATAATAATTCTTTTAAAGATTACATACTTTAGAATGAAAAATAATGTTAAAACTCTAAAATATTTGATTACATAAGTTTAAAAATAGATTATGACGCTTTTATGTTTTTTTTCTTTCTTGATGCTTTTGACCTTTCTTTCAATCTTTCTTTAATGCTATGATTTATATTTACGATGCAATATTTAGATAGAAAACAATAAGATAGTTTTTTTATAAAATTATTTCTATTAATTTCTTCACCACAATATAATTTCTTCATAATCTTATCCTCACATTTGTTATTGTGTTACGATGTGATCAATTTTAGGTGATCAAGAAATATAAGAAGAGTTAGAAAATAATCGGGAGAAAGAGGAGGAAAAACATAAGGAAATGAAATAGGAAAGCAAGAGCTAGACTGGAAGCATTATAGAGGTAAGTTCTTTTTTTTTTTTCCTAACGCATAATGCACAATTAGATAGTAATTATAAAGTAGATTCGTTATAAGGAGTCATATTCTTCCAACAATTCCTAAGTTTCAGACTACAAACTAACTCAAATCACATATTTGACTTTTCATGAAATTACCTCTCTACCCTAAATAACAGAAAAACATAAAAGTACAATCTAAATTAAATATGTCCAAAAGTATATACTTGTACTTACGTTAAGCGGTATTAAATATGTCTTGTTCATTCGGTTCAATTTTTACTTTTTTTGTAGTTACTAGTAATCCTTTACAGCTGAATGAGGTATATATTAATTAATTTTATTTTTGAACCACTCATATTTTTAGCTTGAATTCACTGAATGAAATTTTATTTCATAATCCTTCATATATGGAAGATCAACTAGAATTGAGTTCTCAAAAAACATAAATAAGAGAGTTTAAATATTAAAATTGTAATATATCATTAAATTATAAAATATTGGAGAAATGTAGCAATTAAATTTCTTAAGAAAATGATTAAACTTGTTTAGAAATTAAAGCCAATGGGACAATTAGATATGTATACAAATATTTTAACTTCTAATACTATACTATACTATACTATATCTATTTTTACAATATAGTTTCTCACTGTGACCCACAACCTAAAATTTTTTCGTAATTTCTTCATGTACAAATTGAAAATATATACATATATATGAGGTTAATTTCTATTGTTATTAGTAATATATTTATTTTTTTGTTTTTGATATTTTTTGTGGTATAGATTGAGAGAAAGATCGTGGCTAATGCTAGAACCAAATGAAGCAAAAGTTGTTGAATGCTATACGTTTAGTTTCCTTTATGAGCTGATGCTAAAAATTAAAAACTTACAACTCTGTAGTAATGCAAAACTATGTAATGAATAAAATATGAGTTTGCAAGAAATATCTTATCATCACTCTCTAATCACTCAGACAATGCTTTACATAGCA
This sequence comes from Carica papaya, assembly GCF_054855325.1. Taxonomy (NCBI): domain Eukaryota; kingdom Viridiplantae; phylum Streptophyta; class Magnoliopsida; order Brassicales; family Caricaceae; genus Carica; species Carica papaya. Next base: position 21,771,618 of record NC_142317.1, read on the forward strand.
GTTGAATTTTTTCAACTGATCTGGACTCAATCGAGGAAATGTATTAAAAAGTTCTATTGTCAAGCATTAATTTAGATGGCACGGTGATGATTTATGAGACTGAAAAATACCATAACCAATCCAAATGATTTACAAGATATAGAAAATGTCATAATCGAACAGTAGAGTTAAAATAATGTAAGGGTATTCCCGATTTTGAATACCTTTCACTCCTATAGTACTATGTATATGATATAAAGTCTGTAAACAAGAAACAATTTGTTTAATCTCCAATCTAGGAAGATGTTTCAAGCTAATGCTAATCCTAAATCAACATATCACCTTTAAATTAAGATCCTATGATACACGAATCATTGCTCAAAAGTTGATTGTTATACATTTAAGTTTTTCATATAAGTAAGTTGAGCCACAAATTGAAGTTACCGATCCTTGTGTGAAAGCAACTTCATATTCTTATATTTTATAAGCCTTTCAGGAGTTCTTCCGACAACACTTTCTCTTGGGGTTAACACTTATCATGTAAGAGAAGGCATTGACAAGCTTAGAATCCTCTTTCGTTATAAAAATTTTGGCTGCACTTGGGTCTACAAGTAGAAGCTTAACCACAAGGTATCCAACAATTAACCATGTTTGGAATAACTGTGCTTGTTTTCTGATGAACCTTCCTCTTTTTGTGTCAAAGTATTCAAGCCATTTGTCTCTTAATATGCATTTTTCAGCAACTTCAATAGCTCTTGCAGCGATTTCTGGTCTTTTCATCTTTATGGCTACAACAGTAAGCTGTAAAAAGTTCATTTTTAAAATCTTAAGCCGCACTGCCTTCATTCCTTTATTATTGCTTTATTTTATAAAACATCAACAATGTGTCATATTCTATTGGATCCAAGCATGACAACTCAGGAAACTTATACCTAAATATAACTTCTACAAAGGGTTCTTTGGAGCAATGAAAAAAAATTAGCAGCAGAGAGAATATTTAATCATAACAAACTAACCTGCCATAGCAGAGTTTGGCCAAGAACCACCATTATAGTAAGACCAAGGCCTGCATAAGAAGGAAATGTAGTGAGAAATGTTAAAGATAATGAAAAAATAGATCATAAATAAATAATACGAGAGCAAATATCTTATGTGTTTTTTGCATCACTACAAGTGATTATTTGCGCTCCTAACCTTCAAGAGTGAGATAACATATCTTGAATGGCATGTCTGTTACTAAATCTGCCCATTTCACTTCAATAAGATCCAGTATGGCATGTGATTGATCAGCTATTGCCAAATTTCTTACAATAGACCACATGTTTCCTAGAGAAAAAAATTGGAAATCCATGTGTCGCCTGTAAGTTTCCAATTAGATAACCTGTTTTATTAGGCATCCATTCCACCAACCAAGGAGAATTTTGATCAAGGTAAATGTTGAACTTATTAACTGCATCATATGAGTACTCCTCAGTCTTGTAAAAATAAATCTCATTCAGTTTTCACAAATCAATCCAATAATACTCCCTGATGTGGAATGAAAAAGCAAGTAGGAGATTATTTAGTGCCTGGATAAGATCAACAAATCCATTTTGGAGCAAGCATTTCATGTGCACAGAGTAAGGCATAATAAAATAGTGGTTGTAAGAAAAAAATAAGGATTAACTGGAGATACCATAAGAAAAGAAGGTAAACAAATAAGATCTATTAGTTACCAATTTATAAATTTAAATAATGGTCGATTCATGTAGGCTAGTGAGTTAGATCATAATCTGCTATTTCCACCAACATGTTACAAACATACTTAATGCATAAACAATAACTCCATGGTGTAAAGCATGTAAGCTATGAACTATCTCAAAAAATATAAGCTATAAACTATACAATCTCCATCATTCTAGGGAGTTGCACCATTCAGAAGCAACCAAAAATACAATGAGTAATAATTCTAACAATTGAACATTTTCTGAATCAACCATATTGGAATCATACACTTATTAAGCCTGCCAGAAATTCACTTGAGAAGCACCAAGATATGATATCAATTTAACTCAAGCTTGTCAAGTACTTAATCCTAGCTTTATTTTAAAACTTCTAATATTGTTTCCCAAATCGATTTAGTTTTATAATTTCGCTTCCAGCATAGTTGTTGGAACAAGCCCCTATTACACCATGTGCAGAATTATTTTGTACAACCACTCTTTTGCTCCAAAAAATCAAAAATCGAATACCAAATGTCCATTACCATTTCAAGTGAGCCATAAAGACAATTTTTCAATTGCTTGAAATAAATAGCTGATGAGCACATATGACTATTCAAACCACTTTTAGAACAAAAAATTAATATGCCCTAATGATTTCTTCATTCCATATGATAGAGTTAATTACCTCCCCTCTTTACTATGAGGATTAGGTTTAAAAACTTACAAATGTAAATAGAATGCAAATAGGAATTTACTTGGTTTAGTTCGAAGTTAGTGTTGGATGACCTTCTTCTCCATTTTCTTTGTTTGGTTACAAGAGGTATTGTTTCCAGCAATGAGACCTTTTTGAACCATAGACAAGTTATTGTTGTTTCTCTCAAAGTCTGTTGATTGGCACGTAAGGGGTGACCAATGGATACAGTGGATGGTGTGGCATCATTGTCAATCACAGAGGACGAGGATGGGGGCTAGGACTTAACTAAACTTGTTCCTGAACAACAAAAGTTGTATGACCTCTGTTTGGTGAGAAGATTCTTGATGAAAGTAGTCGTGAAGTTTGAACTGATGAAGAATACATTGGCAGACTTTTGGAGGCTGATAAGGGGAGTAAATATTGTAGATCTTAGTTCTAACTGTTACTTATATAGATTTTTCTGCAAAGTAGATATCCAAAAAGTGCTCAACAGAGGGCCGTGGAGTTTTAACAACCATTTGTTGGTTGTGCACTACCTTAGGGAAGGAGAATATCTAATAAAAGTAGCTATTGACACGAGCCTCTTCTAGGTACAGATTCTCTCACTCCCATCAGATTGTGTATCAAAAACAATGGCTAGGTAGTTTGGGAAATTGTTAGGGAGCTTTGTTGACTATGACACACGTTCATATTCTATGGTTGGGATGGAAATTCTTCATGAATATTCTCTATAAAGAATGGATACGCTACATGTTCAAACTCCTTTCAAGTTTCCACATAGGGATTACAAAATTGATTCAAGATTCTTAGTCATTAAACAATCATATGCTTAATGGATAAAAGCATTTTGGGAGATTGAGTAAATCATGAGCTTGGTGAGTATGAAAACTCCTACTAAATGAACAAAGTACAGCTAATTAGGATTTCTCTAAGTTTGCTACAGATCTGAAAGAAAATACAATCCTTTAAACCAATAAATCATATATAAAAATATTCAAAAAATTGAATAAGCATTTGAGACTTAAATATGTTTTTGAGGTTCAAATATATATTTAGAGAATAGTAATAATAAATATTCTACTTATATAAATTCTTATCAAGGTGCCACACGGGAGTTGTATTGAGGTAAGAAACCATTAGACCTTAAATCCTCATGTGCTTGATAGATTAAAAGACTTTTGTCTTGGATGAGACAGAGTACACTTAACTGGAACTCTTCTTCTTGACACTTTTTATTCATTCCAAAGTAAATTTCCAAGGAAAAAGAGAATACCATAAGGACATGTTATGACAACACACTATTAGTAATATGATAATAAATCCAAAACATGTTTTCTTTATCCTTAATAGGGACGTAAAAGATGATATAAGGTGTCAACATATTAATTCAAACCTCTAGGGTAGATATTATCTGAGTGACGCAGTGGAAGCATAGTGTGGAGTCATAACCAACCATACATATGAAAGATTTCTCTCGGGACCAACAAAGAGAAATTGTTAATGGGATAAACATGAAACTCACGCCCTAAGACTATACTCTTGGATGATCACACGAAAATCATGGAAGCCAAACCTAGTCTTAGAAGAACTTAAAGACTAAATTCACTCACTACTAGCAAGACTCTTAGATAATCCTTCCACCTAAGGAACTCCTAATGATTGTTGATAATAAATATGGATTCAATAATTCACTATGTATTGTGTAGTGGACCTTTTTTTTTAGAAAAAAAGGGGGTCGATTAAGTATTGAGGTATTTTTTATATCATTTGAATTTTCATTACTTTAGAGAGATAATATAATTCAGTAATGAATAATTTACACTAATGCACCGGACCCCATCGAACTTTATAGTTGAGTGTTTTGGCGAGAGTAGTACTAGGATGGGTGACCTTCTGGGAAGTCCTCGTGTTACGCCCATCTTTTTGCGGATGGGGTGTTAAACGTTATGCGCTATAGGAGCCATAGTCCGCTGGCGTGAGTCGCGGCGCCATAATATTTTTCTTAATATTTTTCGTGCATTCATTTATAGTCCACCACATGATAAGAGTGTCATTACGAGCATCTTACATAGTTGAGCAACAAAAAATGAGGTACGATAGACTGTCCGTTTATCTAGCCGTGAGTCGAGGTGTCCGGACATTTTGCTTGATATTAGAACTAGAAACAGAGGTATAGTGTGCACGTATAGCGAAACAAACGACGGGAGGGGGAGTGAAGGAGAAGGGGTATATGTATTTGCAGCACAGAATGGAAGGGGTGCGATCATACCAACACTAATGCACTGGATCTTGTCGAACTCCGCATCGACTCACCACAACAACAAAAAATGTTTTAAATATTTTAACATCATATCAAATCTAGGAATAATATTTGGAAGTCAGAAAATCACCACACCTATTAAATCTTAATGCTTACCTATTCTTAAGAGTTTTGAGCATAAAATGAAATGCTAAGGTTAAACCCTCATCTTTATAAATCTTCACATTTTAAGTACGACCAAGTACATAGAGAACATATACCAGCTAATCACAAAATAATTTCAAAAAATTAGAAAGTATTCAAAATAATTTGGCCACGTGAATTTTGGGATACCCTAAATTTATCATGACATTGAGGTTGCTTAAGTAATTAAGTAAATACATTTATGAAAAATAGAGGATATGAGATATGTTATTAAGAGATTAGAAATATACTATAACATTGAGGTTACAAAAAAAAATGGGATGAATTTAAGATATGATATATAGTTAATGAGAAATTCTTATGATAATTATTAAACTAGGAATGATGTTCCTAAGTCATGTCAAATAAAAATAACAATCGCATATAATATAATGGTATAACACTACGCTTTGATGCATTTTGAGGATAAAGATAGTCCCATATGATAACCAGAGATTTTATTAAAAGACATATATGGTATATTCTAAATAATCACATACTAATGTTCAAAATTTGAAAAATAATAATTTAAATGAGGTTATGAAATTCTAGAGGTTATAAACATGCTATGTTATTGAAGTTATTTAGATAATTAAAATTTATTCTTGTGCTAAAATTAGATGTGATATATATTGTTGAGAGATTATTAGAATGATGGATAAATTAGAAATGATGTTTTTTAAAAACCATGTGGATGTAATAACAATTACATATAATGTGGTTGGGAGACATTATGCTTTAATGAATTTTAAGGATCGATATAGTCCAAGATGGTAATCCGTTTGCCAGAGCAAATGTTCTTGAAGAAACTATAGGGAGATACCAACAAACCCTAAGTATTAAAATATTTGGAATTAAGAGACGAATTCTTAACAATTATACGTTTCTTACAAAAATTAGAAAGGAACGGATTAAGAACTAAAGAGATCCTATTAGTGATAACATTGTAACGAAACCATTAGGTTAAAGAGGAAACTTGGAAATAAACAAGTATATTTTTGAATCACCTAATCACTGCAAATTTGGAGGACCAAATTTTTTATATGGGGAGAAGATTATAATGACTCATCTCGCATAAATTAAAATTTGAATGCAAATTCATGCTCTAGAGAGTTTATTTAAGCATTAGGGGAATTTTCAAAAGTAAAAAAAAGGGATTCTAAAAATATAAAAATATAAAATATAATCTAAAAATAATAATAATAATAAATAATGAAATTGGGAAAATGACCAAACTGAAAGCAAATTTGGGAGTTTATCTGCTCTGTAATTGAATAGAAGCCCAAATGATTAAAATTATAGGATTTGGGGTCATTCCAAAATTCTCATAAATCAATCAATCTGCTTTAAAAAAACTCTGTTTTAATTTTGTTTTTTTTTTTTAAAAATTAACAGTCTAGATCTCATCTCACAACAAACGACCATGGTTTGATCATATTTACTATATAAAAGTTCTTGTTCACAAAAAAAATAATAATAAGAAAACCTTGGAGTAAATGAGCAGTAGTGGAAAGGAGTAGAGGGCCGATACGTGAAAGTGAAAGGGAAAAGAGAAGATTTTTCGACGTCTTGTTCGTCGAAAGGCTAAGATAGGTCGCGGTGAGCCTAGCCTTCAGCTAATAAGCCATAGTTTCACCATTGCCTCTCGTTTAATATCTTCTTCTTTTGTAAATAAAGACAAATCAGTGATGGGTTTTACACGTTGGGTAAAGAAGAATAATTGAAACCGCTATGAATCACGTCGTCGAGGGTAAGAGTAGTTTATACTCTAAATCCCTAAATTTAAGCTAATATATTTGATTTAGATAATTATTTGTTATAGGATCGTAATAAGGATTGATTGTTGTGGATACTGTCGAAGGAATATGTGATGACTAATCGAAACTTGAATTGGTTGTGTTATCTGATGAAGATGGCGGCTGGAATTAAATGTGAACTGCAATTAGGGTTTTCGACGATTGAAGAAGATGAAAAAGGGGCTTCATGTGGGTCAGGTTGATTGTACTTGTGAGGCCTAGGCTTGGTTTACCCTAACGTGTCCGAGCCTAGAAGGATTTGTTTAACGGGCTTAGTAATTAATTTGGAAGAAGAAAATGAAATTAAAATGAAAGGGTAAAAATATATATAAATATATAATAAATGTGTAACCTATAAAGGAAGTCAGGTATATGAAGTCCATAAGTAAAGTGGACCTAGTGAGGGGTCTAAAATGTTAGTGGATTGAATGTAATGAAAGGAAAAATAAATAAATAAAGAGGGAATGGAAGGGCAAACTCGAATGGGTTGAGCTCGTAGGAAGAATAAAGGAATTCCAGTGATGAATTGAGCCGAACCTGAAGAAATTAAACAAAAAAAAAAGAAGGAAATTAAATCTAGTGGGTCTAGCCTATAGGAAGGGATAAGAGTTATTAAAATTTAAGTGAGCCAAGCCCTTAGGAATGGGTTAAGATAGAAGATAAAATTTAGTTTGAGGGGTTACATTAATTCAAAATAAACAGAGATAGGAAAGAATTAGTAATATTGAGAACTAAACAAATGGGTTGTTTCATTGGGCTTCTAGCCCAGAAGCAAATAAAGTAAATTTGAATGAAATATTATATGGGCTCCTAGTTTACAGTCCAACAAGCAGGGTCAACTACGTTCCAAGCAGTGAATAGTAATGGGTCATAAAACAATAATGATTATGATGGGCTTGAGATCTAGAATATGGGCTGAGGAAATTCATTACGACTTTGAAAAGATAAATTATATAAAATAAAACATTATTAATGAATATAATGACTGAAATAAATAGTAGATATGCGATTTAGTTCAATAATTAATGGAGTGAATAAGCTATTTACAAAATTATAGAGAAGTCGCGATTGATCAAATTTTGATAACAATGTGTACAATGAGAAAAACATAGAAATTGTTGGGAGACTATGAATTAGTGGAGAATTTGAATCATTTATGATGTGAATAATTTAGAGTTTAAATGTTGTGATCCATCTTTTAATATTCTAGATAAATTAAGATATTTTAAAAGTTGATGAGTTCTAAAACTTGGGAGTAATTTAAGCATGAATAAGTATGAAATTAGGACTTGCCAAAAGAATAGAATAAGGATGAATTAAGTAGAAATGTCAAGGTATTATATGAAGCAAATTATGATAGAGAATACTTGGGATTAGCAGTAAAGATTTTTTGTATCATTGAAAAGTGAATATATGTACAGTTTAGGATTTGTATGGAATGATTATAAACTCTATCTCATGGATCGTTTATTGGCTGTAACTATGACTTAGTCCATGGGGGATGATGTGAATCATAAATATGATTGTAACTATGACTGTGTCCCTAGGGGACGATGTGAATCGTAATTATTACTATAACTATGACTATGTCTCTGGGGGATGATGTGAATTGTAACTATTGTTGTAACTATGACTTGTGGGAGCTATGATTTTGTCCATGTTGATGGTGTGAATTATTATCTCATTCTATGAGTCTATGTGCATATGTGATTGCTTGTGTTGGTGAATGATGAGAATATGTTGCTATGTGGATATGTATATGAGCTAGGGTATTCTACACGTTTAAGGAAGGATATTATATGTATGAATATATGTTCAAGAAAAGGTATTATATGTGTGATATGTGTTTAAAGAATTGTATTCTATGTGTGGATAAGAATTTAAAGAAGGGTATTCTATATGTTAGCATGTGTAATTAATATGAATATGATATTGCGTTTATGAAATTGTGAATAAACCAAAAGTAACTTATGAGAATGTAATTATGTAAATTATGGACACCCTTTGAATGAAATGAGATATATGACGTAACACCCCACCTATTACTGTGTTAAAATGATTTAAAAACTCTATTTATTTGGGCCTTTGGCCACTTTAAACTTAATTAATTTATGCTATTTAACATTTATCGTGATTTGTAATTTTGATTAATTTTTATTTGTATTTTATTTATTTAAAATTATTTTATTTTATTGTAAATTATTATGTTTTAGTTAAATTGAATTAAAATGAAAATTTAGAAAAAATGAATTAGAAAACGGCGAAACAACAAAAAAATGCTCGCGGCAAAAATCCTGCGAGAGGGCCATTTGCGCGCATGGGTACTGAGCATTGTGCACGTGCGACTGCGCGCATAGTGGCCGCAGGACGTCCGCACAGCGCGCACGTCCTGTGCGCATTCTCGCACACACAGGACGTGCGCACAAGGCACACCTCTCCTTCGCACGCACAGGATATGCGCACAACGCTATGTCTTTTTCATGCGCACGCGGAGTGGGGTTAGGACCTGCCCGCGCATCCTATCGCGCATAGGCGAGCCATTCGCACATCACCTCATGCACTAACATGTGCCGCACAATATGCGTGTGTCGTTCGCGCAACAAGCTTGTGCGAATAGGCCATGTGCGCCTGGGAGCTGCGTAAATGGCACCCAGCACGTCTAGGCCCTACATGCGTGGCAGTAGGCATGTGCACTTGCAGGCTAGCCTGTAGTGTGCTAGCTAAAGCACTGCTTCATTAGGCAGTGCACCACTGCTGCCTTGGGCATTGCACCATGGCCGGCGGCAGAGGAGTCTATCCTCCCTTATTTTTTGTGCTGAACATCTTTTTCTCCTCTCTTTTTACCAGATTTTGCCACTTGGTGTGAATCCAACAGTTCTAAAATTCTATAAATTACCCACCCCTTACCTTCCTCTCAACACTTCCATTTCTTCTATTTTTCAAAGGTTTAGAGATAGAGTAATTTAGTGAGAGAAAAAGTGAAAGAAAGGGGAACGACAAAGAAGAAATTATAGAGATTTCTGTAAGGAATCTAGTATTACTTTCAATGTCTTAAGGAGTATTTCTAGATAAAAAAATCTAATATGATTGTTAATTTTCTTATTTTGTATGCCTCTGTGTTCATATGAGTCGAATTGTTCTTGTTTTCAAGCATGCTATGTGAATTGCAGACACTTGATGAATTTGCATGTAATAAATATAATATGTAATCGGTAACAATAAAAGTAAAAAGAAAAGAAAAAGAGAAAAGTGGAATGAAGCCTATATGGTTCGAAATGTATCTGTATTAACATGCATATTGTATCAAGTGTCTTGTTCGGCTGTTTATCTCTGAGGGGTATCTATTCCCCTTACCCTTCAGAGTATCTATTTTTTCCTCCCATATCTGGTTTGGAAAGACTTATGAGGACCACTCCTAGTGGATGAGGGCATGCCCTCTGACGAGAGTGGTGTCGCGCTATCTATAGGGGTCACCCGTAGCTAAGTAATGTCATAACTATAGATATCTATTGGTACGACCATTTTCATAGATCGTACCATGGTTTGGCCAGCCGAAAATAGGCCTGAGAAAATTGTTGTATTTGTATATGATCTTATCATTCCACTTGGTTAGTTGGAAATCTGTATCTGCTCTCAAAGATGGAAGTTGTAACGACTTCAAAAAGCATAATCTGGCATGATGTATGTTTGATTTTCTATGCTAACGTATCATTTTCTTAATAAATAAATGTTCTTTTTATAATGTGAGATAGGTAAACAAAGAAGTTAAATGGTAAGATAAAATAATTAACTTTTAAAATCTTACGATGTTAATTTAATATTGTTTCCTTATTGAGCATATGAAACTCACTCTTTCTATATCCCCCTCCCAGATGAAGAAGAAAATGAGGAACCGCAGGCAAACTTACCCTTGGAAGTTTATGAGGATCCAATGGATCCACAAGTCTGAGTGCATGACTGTTCTCACACTCTGATGAATCTAATAGCATAGTGAAAGAAGTGGTATGTATGAATTTAGAACTCATATATATTTGTAAGGGATTTGTTATGATTTGGTTTTGCTGCATAAATTTTATCATGCACTCGTTATTCTGAATCTGTATCTGACACCCATTTGCTAAGACTAGCACTTGGGATGTCACATATAAAAGTGAAAACATGTGACTAGTAAGATCGATATAGTTGTAGTAGGGTGTCGAAATTAAATCATGATGAAGGGTCTGATAAGCTTGAGGTAAAGGTAATAGTTTGAATCAGTATATTATCTATGATCTTCGAATTGGAATTTTAAATTATTCTTACTGGGCAAGTGGTGGCTCACTCCTTTTTATCAATTCTAGAGCAAGAAGGCTTAGAGCAAGTTCATGGTCAAAGAAGATACAGAAGAATCCTTTTATGAAATTGAGAAATTTTTTTATAAAATAGATTTGAAAATTTACTATAGAAACATTATTAAAGACTTTATGAGCCTCATTAACTGTAACTTTGCACAAGGGATGTATGGTTAAGTTTTAGATTTTAGCATATTAATGCACTATTTATTAAGTTTTATACGTGTAGTAACACTTATTTCTTAGATGAGAAATGGGGTTGTTACAGTAAATCTATTGATTAAGTTATATACATCAATCATAACGTAATACAAATAATCTTCAAGTAAGAATACACATAAAAGTATAGTTTCACTCGAGATTAATTAGGCAATATGCACTAATTGCAATTCAAAACAAGTAGCTTTCAAATGATAACGCACACGAAAGTATAATCTGACTCGTACTTATGATCTCTTGTAAAAGAAAAAATGCATCAACTATTAAACTAATTAATTAATTAATTAAGTATACACATATACTAATCAAACATATATGTACTCGGCTTATAAATATTTGATTAATTAAATTATTAATTATTTGTCTATTGGTTGGATGTCTATGTACTTTTATCCTTATCTATAAGATTATGAGTTCAAATCAGACATACATCTCATGATATATCATTTAACTATTAAAATATATGAATTTTTACAAAAAAAATTGTACTTGATAATTTTTATTATTAAATAAATATTATAAGATCAATAATAACACACATAAATACTCTAAATTAAAGAGTTTTGAGTAGTGATGATTAGTATTAATTATATACCTTGAGGAGGCTCCTTTGATCTTGAAGCAAAGTGCAGAAAGCTTAGGAAAATCTGCATCAGATACTTTGTCCCTACAAATTAAGAGAAGAAGACTAAATAATTAAAACCCATTAACTAATCAAACGTGGTTAATAACTACTCAAATCTCTATCGAAATATATATTATATATAAATACAAAGCTTTAGCCATGTCCAAAAAGGTGATTTCAGATTCAACTACAAAGGTGGAGAGTAGATAAGATAAATAATTAGGACCACAACCAGGTACTCCTTTCATTTCATATGCTATACCATAAAAGTGATATACCATACCCTTTAACAAAAATCGAATGCAAATCAATCAACAATATCGATATATATACATGATTAGTAAACATATAAGAGAAAAATAGATAAGATGTTAAGCATTAAACCTCTTGTTCTACCAAGTGGATAATGTCGAGGAGCTGTGTGCTTCGATCTATTCTATTCGAAACAATTGGAAAAGAGAAACATGGTTTTGCTAAGAGGAGAGTGATTTTTTTTTTCAAATCTACAGTGCTCACCGAAGTGGCAGAGAGTTATAATGAGTTTAGTATTTATAACAAATTGCTAATAATCTAGGTCATTTATAGTGATTAATATTTAGGTTATCAATATTGTATGCATTAATGAACTTGCATATTTTTGAATTTTGTGTTCTGAGTTTCGATTAATCTTGCTAACAGTTTTATGATAAAAATTATTTTTTTAAAAAAACAAGAGTTTAATTTAATCTATTTTAATATTGTATGAACAACAAAGATGGTTTTTCTCCAAATAAATTACTTCAACTAATAAAAGGCATTATATTCGCACCTTTGAGAATAGTTAATTGCTACTAAAAGTTAGACTATAGACGATCAAATTTTACTAGCAAATTTATATTGTCATAAAAAATAGAAATGGTGCATCATAAATTTGCAGCAAACTTATCCATTTCATGCACAACCTGTCCATTTCTTTATTTTTTAAAAAATTATTTAACTTTTATATTGACAAAAAGAAGTACAAAAGAAATCAAAAATAAAATAGTTCATCTTTATGTTCTAAAAGCTAAAGAAAATTCAGTCTCCTCTGTTGTAAGACACCAAAACTACTCTCTCTCTGTTAGTTGCATCTCATTGCGGTCATCACCCATCACCTCTCGTTATTCATTGAAGTATCATTTTTCCTTATAAGTCATTAAATATTGTATTTTAAACAGTAAATTTACGTCATTTGATTCATTGATTTATATGAGATTAAATTATTTATTGAAGTTAAATCATACTTTATTAGTTTACTAAACTATAAATTTAGTTGTATTTCTTTCTAGTATTGTATAAGTCAGTAAATAATGTAAGTTACTACAGTAACATTGAATACAACATTTACTTTTTCCATTTAAAAAAAAACATAGATAAAAACCATTATGATTAAGCAAGTGAACAAAAAACTGACTCATGAACAACTATATATCTTTCGGAAGTCCTTACTACATCTCTGGCAATGTTATATACTATCTGATTACACGTTTACATCCAATTAAGAAGAAGAAAAGCAAAATGTGGAATGAAAGTTACTTTTAAATCCAACTAATAATTAGACAATAAACGACACAATTTTAGCAACTAATAGACATTGTCACTAAAAGTCAAAATGTCACTAACTAAATATACAGCAAAAAAGGAAGCAACTTGTCCATTTCTTTACTTGGAAAAAAAAATTATTTAACTTTTATATCAGCAAAAAGAAATACATAAGAAGCTGGAAATAAAATGTTCATCTTTATGTACTCAAACCTAAAGAAAATTTGATCTCCTTTACTATAAGACATCAAAGCTTCTATCTTTGTATTCGCCATATCATTGCAGTCGCCATCAATCACCTCTCATTATTTACTAAAGCATCAGTTCTCCTAATCAATCGTCAAATACTACATTTTAAACAGTAAATGTACTTTATTTTATTTATTCATTTGTATGAAATTAAATAATTCATTTAAGTTAAGTTCTACTTTGTTATTTGATTGACCTATAATATTAATCGTATTTCTTTCTAGTACGATATTAGTTTATACAATGTAAGTCAATACACTAACATCTATTAGAACATTTACATTTTTTAAAGAAAAAACCATCATCCATTAACTGTAAAAACCATTTTGCTCAAGCAAGTCAACTAAAAACTTAGGCTCATGAATAAATATATATATCTTTCAATAGTCTTCAGTACATTTCTAGCTAAGTTATGTACTATTCGATCAAAGTTTTAAATCTAACTAAGAAGAAAAGAAATAAAATACAGAATGAAAGCTTAAACATCCTCAAGTAACAACCCAAACTTTAGAAAATATTCATCAAGTATAAAATTTGTACTTGGTACCTTTAAAAATGGTCCTATTACAGCTAGAAATTAGACAATAGACGATATAATTTTGGCAGTTCATTCAGACTATCACAAAAGTTAAAATGTTGCTAGGTAATATGCAACAAATAGAGGAACTCATGTGTCCATTTTGTGCCCACCCTATCTATTTCTTTACTTGAAAAAAAAAGTTGTTAACTTTTGTATCAACAAAAAAAGAGTACAAAAAAAACTAAATAAATAAAATAGTTCATCTTTGTCTTATAACCTAAAGAAAATGTGATCTACTTTATTGCAAGATACCAAATCTTTTATTTTGTGTTAGTTGCATTTCATTATAGTCACCATCAATTGCCTCTCATTATTCACTGCAGTGTCAGTTCTCATAATTTGTCATCAAATACTACATTTTAAACAATAAATATACATATTTCGATTCACTTATTTATTATAATATTAAATAATTCATTCAAATTAGGTTATGTTTTATTATTTGATTGAACTATAAATTTAGTAGTATCTGTTTTTAATACTGAATCAACTTATACAACGGAAGTCAATACAATAGCATCCAATATAACATTATTTCTGTTAGGATAAAATCATTATTCATTAACAATAAAAGCCATCATGCTCAAGTAAATGAGCAAAACCATCATGCTCAAGTAAGTTAAGCAAAAACTAAGGAGGTTTATGAACAATGATCTATCTTTTAAAAGTTTTTACTCATCTCTAGCTAAGCTAGGTTGTAACAACCCGCTTTCTCTGTTGAGAAAGGAACACTATTCCACAAACATAACCTGATAAATTTACACAGCAATAAGCAAAAATTTAAGATTCAATCATCCTTATACGGAATTACAAATTATGAGGCTTATAAAATTCTTTACACTACATGACTATAATATAATTAAACTAACTTTACAAGACGAACTTTCACTGTCACTAAAGGTTCTACAAAGTCTTTCTTCGACCTTAAACTTGCTCTTGATTTGAACTAATCTGCATTGGGGGGTGTTAATTGGAGTGAGCTTCATGAACTTAGTAAGGAAAAAGGGCAGTGTCCATAATAAAGATATGCAAACACTCAACCACACAAGATTTACAAAATATATGCATATTTTCTTAAAACTAATTCTCAAGCAATGCAGTAACCATAATTTCACATATCTCAATAATTCACTCTTTCACATGTGATTTCATAAATATCACAAATAGTCTAACATCACATCTACATAAATAAATAATATTATTCACTAGTTTCGTAACACTTGCACTTGTACTTTCTGACAATCACTTGCACTTGTTATTGAATTACTTATCTTTGCATATGTCAATATGACTTTCACCTTACATTGTTCATTTATCACTTTTCAGTTATACTTTCATTCTCATTTACTTTTCTATTAAGGTTTATAATTTTTATTTTTCGTCTTTTAAGAGTTTCATAGTGCGATGCTGTTTTTGCTGGCATAAACAAGAGCAGTAAGGATCGCCTCTACCATATGAATATATTCCAATTTAATTCACAGTTCATAATTTTCAGTACATCGTATACAATTCAAAGTTCTCATTGCTTCACCACATCCGACAAAATCTATATCCACAGGTAGGGTTCACCACAGTCACATGCCAAAAGACTACATACACACTCACCCCTTATTGATACCAATTAAATGGATTTTCTCATCTTTTAAAGATTCTTATGTTATTCTTTTACTAATCAAGTTCATCATTGGATGACCTACTCAGGCATGGACCTACTTATATATCATATATGTTATACATCAACATGCTTATGCAATAAGCATAATATATACCCTTTATATACACAGATATCAACTCAAATAAATATATATGTACATGTAACACATATAACATGAATATACTTGTATATTTACAAAATTCATATGTGTATCCTATAACTAGGCGCATACAAGTTATTCACTCATATATGTACACGTACACAACCTACAATTATACATATATATGTATCACACACACTTATAACTCGATAACTAGCCTACATAAAATCTACATATATATACAAGTAATAATATGAATACATAAACATACGTTATACACAATATCATCTAGGTCTCCAATCATATACAATTGCACATATGCACATATGGTGAGTTCGCAAAACTTGTGTTAGAAAACCTAAATAATTTGCAAAGTCTGTAAATAATTCATTTAATGGAAAACAAAGTTTTATAAAAATAATGGGGTCTTTGACTGAATCTAACCTAATCCTTTACCTACATTTGAATCGAAAAGTTTTGGAATCCTTATTAGCTCAGGTCTATGCTCTCTTCTAAATCTGGTACTGTTTAAATAATTCTCTCATTTATAAATAGAAAACATGTGGGTTAATGATGAACACTTATAGAAATAAGTAGAATACAAAAAGGAGATCGAGTTTTACTGTAGCGTGATCTTAGTCACCAGAATCGCCACATGCCACCATACGCGTATCCTTGATTTCCTATGCATCACTGCAGAGCACTGCTGCTGAATCATCATCCCTAGAGCACCATTTGGCCATCGTACATCACCACGAAACTCTATGAATCGATCGAAATTCACCACAAAATGATTTGTGCACTCAGATCCAGCGTGCATATGGTAAAATCGCACCAGAAGAAGCCAGGGATTAACAGAATTGTGCGACCAACTGTAGTGGATATACTTCTTCTTTGAATGCATTTTGTCATATGATTCTCCTTCTAGTTTCTAATCGCGTAAATCATCGGCCACTTAGACTCCTCTACTTGTCGTGAGGAAAGTCATGCACCATCATAGACTGCCTCGTACAGGTCGATGGCAGCCCTGGCTCCCCTCACAAGTCTCATTCTCTCTCTTCACATAACTCTCTTTCTCTCTCTATGCACAGATCTCTCTATCTCCTCATGTACGGGATCTCCATCCCATAGAACAAGTCTCTCCTTTTTTGTGGGCAGAGAAGGGGAGCCCTACACATCTCTTCTTTTTTCTTCTCCAGTGTGCATGTGTGTTCTTCTACTCCTCATTCTTAGGCTTCTAGAGGTGTGCACGCCTCTAGCTGCCACCTTTTTTTTTATCAAAATGGCACCATTTTGGGGTTTTCTAAAATGACATCATTTTGTCCCTTTCTTTTTTTAATGCCCAGTTTTGGGTTGGGTTTCTATTTCCTAAGCCGGGGTGTTATAATCTCCCTCCCTTAAAATAAATTTAGTCCTCTAAATTTGTAGTGACCAGGTGGTTTGAAGACATCCTTACCCGTTTCCATGTTTCTCTAATTTCGTTATAATTTTATTACTGGTGGGATCTCTTTAGTTCATAATCAGATCATTTCTAGCTCTCATAATCAAGATATACTTGCTAAGAGTGCATCTCTCAACTCCAAATGTTATTTATGAATTTAGTACGATATTAGGGTTTTCAAGAGCTTTTCGCACTCGTATTCAATGACTTGATGTCTACATAGATTATCCTTTAACTAACTCATATAGTTTCTTTAATTTTGTCAAAGACTGAAAAATTCCTAATATACCCCTCATTCTCTATTCTTCACATGGATGTTTTCTTAATTATTAAAATACCCCAAACACTATGGTATGTTTACCTTCCCTCAAATTTCATATGTCTTAAGTGAAAATTATTTGTTATCTGATTTTCAAAAATTACCTTTGGAAAATTTGAAAATGTTTTAGTATCGAAACTTCCTCCTCTTTACTCAATGGGTCTGGTGCCTAAATAAGTTACTATTAGCTGAGTCAAACTGTACTTCTACCCCATCAAGGTTTGAATGATTTCTAAGGCACCTTAGTACTTGATCAGATTTTTCTTAAGGTCCTTTTATGTAAGTTATTATGAAATTCATACTCTTACTATAACTTATTAGGAGTCTTTGATAGAGGGGTCATATAATGGTCTAGCTAAAAATGATTATACTCTCTATCTATTCCATTCCTTTTATGGTTAAGTACTACACATTTTGCTTCCCAATGTTGGAAGTGATGATTCTTAGGTATGACACTAAGATAGGACTCATGGGTTTATCGTAATCTCATTTAGTCTTTGTTGATTTGAAAAATATTTCTTCAAGTGTTTAATTTGAGAGTGTCTAATTTGAAGATCCATCTTGATAGATTTATATGATGTACAAATTTTACATTTCAATTTAAGAATAAGCAAACAATATACGAGAGTTATTCACACTAATTGTTTTGTTATTCGAAAATATAATCACAACTAATGGCTAATGAAGGTTTAGTTAGGTTAATTCTGGTTATCTGAATTTACTATTAGTCGTACTATATTTAGAAACTTTACCTTTAGGAAGGTTGATTTATAGTATCCTGATCGAATTTCGATCTTGTAGGATATTGGATTTATAGTTGTCTTCTCTTTTTTTTTTTCTTCATGATTGGTCATATTTACCTAGCATACTTTTCATCAATGATTGAGAAAATTTAAGGTTCTTTTCTATATGATAGAGTAGAGAGGTCAGATACTCTCATATTGGAGCCAGTCTGTAGCAATAATAGGGTTGATCATATGGTTTCTATTATGTCTAGTTCATTTATAATGCTTCTTAGATTGTTTACTCTTTCATGTGTGGTGGTTTATGGGTCCATACCACATTTTCGTTGTGCCACTCTAAATAATGTTTAGTTTAAAGGTTTATCTGTGTGTATTGCATCGTTTTTGTGTCATCTTTTGGCATAAGGGAATTATATTCAGAGTTATTATTATATTATTAATGATTTATGGTTAAAATATGTCCTTACGATTCTTCTTTCCTCATGGAAATTTAATTTAGGAGGGATAAAGACTTTTAGAAAGAAGGATTCTAATGCATACACTAATCATCTAACACAATAGTTTTTTTTCCATCAAGGATATGATGATTTAATGCCTAAGGGTTTTTGAAGCAGCATTATAACTCCTATATGACATCTTAATAAGGATTTGAAATGGTTAGGGTATTCGTTCTTCCTAAAGAAGATTCATAAGAAATTTTATATTTTATCAAAGTACCAAATAATTATTTGGTCTCCCAAAATGCTTTATTTTGAGTCTATTTGTTTTAAGATTTCTTTTTCTTATTGGTCTCTAGCGAATTTAGGAAAAGCTCTTCCATCTCATAAGGAATTGATTGGAGGTAAATTACTAACTGACCAAATATCCCCAATAATGTTTATTGTTGAAGATAGTGATATTAGAGCATTAAGAATCTAAGTATTTGCAAAAACACTGGTAGGAGAAGTAAGAGGCTAAAAGTTGTCTCAATTCGGAAAAATATCCTCTATGATGAAAACTAGAATAATATCCATATGATAAGTAAATCAAGTAAATAGGTTGCTCAAAGCTCTCTAAAATGAAAGAATGGTATAGACCTCTAAACTCTCTATATGTGATGATTTTGATGCAGATCGCGACATAATCAACAATAACAAACTCTTTGGTCCTTTATTTCACAACATAACAAATTTATAACTTATATTACTAATTGCATCGCACATTTAATATCCCTATGCAAATTGAAAATTAGTTGGGTGATGGGATATGGTTGGTTAAGAAAGATAAGAATCATCATATATAACTATGAAGAAAAACATGTCTATAAGTAAACATTGATGAAGACAACTTGAAAGACATGATTCAACAATGGACTAGATACCATACTTGCTATAAGCAAATCTGATGGTAGCAAAAGCTTAAGCCCAAATATCATGTATTGGTTCAAAAGTGCATCTAAACAAGTCCTCAAACTACCTCTTTGAACAAATTATCACATCACTAAAAAGAAATGGTTGGGAACGTATCAACATTGTCCAAGGCTAGACACTTCGTAAGGTGAAGCTGTTGGCCTCAAGGATGAGAGAAGGTTCTTATCATTCCAACCCTTTAGAATATTACAGTAATTATCTGATTACATAAGAGGACTCTTCTAAAACCCACTTACTTGAGGGGTTTTATTCTACTTAGGAGAATTTTCTCTCACCAAAGGTTGTTCTCCTCTTTGAGGGATTTTTTTCTTACTTTGGGAAATCTTCCTCTTTTAACACTATTTCTCAACTCGAGGGAAATTAATGGCCTTTCCCAAAAATTTATTCACTTATTCCTAGTAAGTAATCTCTTTTAGTAGTATTTAAGATTTTTATGCTTTCATATAATACGATATATTACAGTTGTTGCTTATTCGCCATCTCCAATTAGCTTCGGAGTGAAGCTGTAATATACCACCTATCACTGTACTAAAATGCTTTAGAAACTCAAATTATTTGCGCGCACAGTGGCGGCGGGGTGTGTACACAGCACTCATGACCCATCCGCATGCACACACGCACTGGACGTGCGCACAACGTGCACGTTCCATCTGCGCTCATGGCGAGGGGTTGGGACCTGCGAGCACGTCCTGTCGAGTGCAGGCTGGTCGTCCGCGCATCACTCCACCGCACAGACTAGCACCGCACACTGTGCATGCACCGTTTGTACAACAGGCCTACGCAGATAGGCCCTGTGTGCCTAGGGCCTGCGCACAGTAGGCCTGTGCGCGTGGCACCCAATACACCAAGGCCCTATGCGCGCATAGGCTAGCCCATGCATGCGCAGCAGGCATGTGCACCTGCAGTGCATTGGCCAGACACTGCCTTGAGCGGCGCGCTGTCCCTGTCGGTGGAGGAAATTTTCCTCCCTCATTTTTTATGCCAAAAATCTTTCCCTATCTCTCTTCATCTAATTTTACAACTTGGCACGAATCCAACGGTTCGAATATTCTATAAATTGCCTTCTTCTTCCCTTCCTCTCCACAGTTCAATTTTTTCCATTTCTCAAAGGTTTAGAGAGAGAAAGAAAGAGAGAGAGATAGTAAATTAGTGAGAGAAGAAGAGAGAAAGGAAAATGGTGAAGAAGAAAACATCAAAGTTTCGGTAAGAAATCTAGTATTACTTTCAACATCTTAAGGAGTATTTTTTAGATAAAAAAATTTAATATGATTGTTATTTTGTCTTTTTTGCATTGCTCTGTGTTCAATTGAGTCGACTTGTTCTAATTTTCAAGCATGCTATGTGAATTACTGACACTTGATGAATTTGCATGTAATATATGTAATATGTAGTCCGTAATAGCAAAAATAAAAAGAAAAGAAAAAGAGAAAAGTGGAATGAAGTTTGTATGGTCTGAAGTGTATCTGTATTAACATGCATATTACATCAAGTATCTCGTTAGACTTTTTATCTCTGAGGGGTATCGTTTCCCCTTGCCC
This sequence comes from Carica papaya, assembly GCF_054855325.1. NCBI lineage: Eukaryota > Viridiplantae > Streptophyta > Magnoliopsida > Brassicales > Caricaceae > Carica > Carica papaya. The sequence goes on from NC_142317.1 coordinate 21,793,001, forward strand.
TTTGGGGTATTTATTTTTTCCTCCTTTATCTGGTCTGGAAAGACATAAAAGGACCACTCTTAGTGGATGACGGCGTGCCTTCTGACGAGAGTGGTATCGTACTATCTGTAGGGGTCACCTGTGGCTAAGTAATGTCATGATTATAGATATCTATTAGGACCACTATATTTAATACGGTCATGGTCATAGATCATACCATGGTTTGGCCAGCCGAAAGTGGGCATGAGCAAATTGTCGTATTTGTATCTGATCTGGTCATTCTACTTAGGCAGTTAGAAATCTATATCTGCCCTTAAAGATGGAAGTTTGTAACGACTTCGCGAAGCATGACACGAAATATCTGTGCATTTCATTATTTATTTAATTTTCTCTATTATTTGGCATGATATATGATTTTATGTGCTAACGTACTATTTTGATATTCAAATAAATGGTTTCTTTTTCTAATGATGAGTTAGGTAAATAAGGAAGCTAAACGGTGAGATAAAATAAATTTGTTTTGAAATCTTACAAGGTTAATTTAACTATTGTCCTTACTGAGCATATGGAACGCACTCATTCCATCTTCCCACTAGATGAGGAAGAAAATGAGGAACCATAGGCAAACTTACCCTTGGAAGTCTATGAGGATCCCGTGGATGCATAAGTCTGAGTGCGTGACTGTTCTTGCATTCTAATGAATTCCAGTAGCATAGTGAAAGAAGTGGCCCGTATGTTTTGTATTTTGTTACCACTTCTGGCCTCAGTAATGCTTCTGGCCTCAGTAAGGCATGTATTTGGAACATAAATATATTTGTAAGGGATTTTTTAAGGTTTAATTCCGCTGCATAAATATTATCATGCACTTGTTATTCTGAATTTGTATCTAACACCCATTTGCCTTAATTGGCACCTAGGATATCACAGAAAGAGTGAGTTTCATATACTCAATAAGGAAAACAATATTAAATTAACATCGTAAGATTTTAAAAGTTAATTATTTTATCTTACTGTTTAACTTCTTTGTTTACAAATCTCACATTATAAAAAGAACATTTATTTATTAAGAAAATGATACGTTAGCATAAAAAATCAAACATACATCATGCCAGATTTTCGTGTCATGCTTTTTGAAGTCATTACAACTTCCATCTTTGAGGACAAATACAGATTTTCAACTACCTAAGTGGAATGATAAGATCATATACAAATACAACAATTTTCTCAGGCCAAACCATGGTATGATCTATGACAATGGCCGTACCAATAGATATATATAGTTATGACATTACTTAGCCACGGGTGACCCCTATAGATAGCGTGACACCACTCTCGTCAGAGGGCATGTCGTCATCCACTATGAGTGGTCCTCATAAGTCTTTCCAAACCAGATATGGGAGGGGAAAATAGATACTCCGAAGGGCAAGGGGAATGGATACCCCTTAGAGATAAAAAGCCTAACAAGACACTTGATACAATATGCATGTCAATACAGATACAATTTGGACCATATAAGCTTCATTCCACTTTTCTCTTTTTCTTTTCTTTTTACTTTTATTGTTACCGATTACATATTATATTTATTATATGCAAATTCATCAAGTGTCTGCAATTCACATAGCATACTTGAAAACAAGAACAATTCGACTCATATGAACACAGAGGCATACAAAATAAGCAAATTAACAATCATATTAGATTTTCTTACCTAGAAATACTCCTTAAGACATCGAAAGTAATACTAGATTCCATACAGAAATCTCTATAATTTCTTCTTTATTGTTCCCATTTCTTTCACTTCTTCTCCCAATAAATTACTCTATCTCTAAACTTTTGAAAAATAGAAGAAATGGAAGTGTTGAGAGGAAGGTAAGGGGTGGGTAATTTATAGAATTTTGGAACTGTTGGATTCACGCCAAGTAGGGAAGACAGACTCCTTCGCCGTCGGCCGTGGTGCAATGCCCAAGGTAGCAGTGGCGCACTGCCCAATGAAGCAGTGCTTTGGCTAGTGCACTACAGGCTAGCCTGCAGGCGCACACACCTACTGCCACGCAAGTAGGGCCTAGACGCACTGGGTGCCATTTACGCAGGTCCCAGGTGCACAAGGCCTATTCGCACAAGCTTGTTGCACGAATGGCACACGCATATTGTGAGGCACATGTCAGCGCGTGAGGTGACGTGCGGATGGCTTGCCTATGAGCGATAGGATGCGCGGGCAGGTCCTAACCCCACGCCACGTGTACGCGAAAAAAACATGCGCGTTGTGCGCAAGTCCCGTGCGCGCGGAGAAGAGGTGTGCCTTGTGCGCATGTCCTGTGTGTGCGGGCATGCGGACGCGACGTGCGTGCTGTGCGCACGTCCCGCAACCACTATGCGCGCAGTCGCACGTGCACAATGCTCAGTACCTGCGCGCAAATGTCCCTCTCGCAGGATTTTTCCCGCGAGCATTTTTTTTTTGTTTTGCCGTTTTCCAATTCATTTTTTCTAAATTTTCATTTCAATTCAATTTAACTAAAACATAATAATTTAAAATAAAATAAAATAATTTAAAATAAAATAAAATATAAATAAAAATTAATAAAATAAATAAAAATCAATCAAAATTACAAATCACGATAAATGTTAAATAGCGCAAATTAATTAAGTTTAAAGTGGCCAAAGATCCAAATAAATAGAGTTTCTAAATCATTTTAGTACAGTAATAGGCGAGGTGTTATGTCATATATCTCATTTCATTCAAAGGGTGTTCATAATTTACATAACTACATTCTCATAAGTTACTTTTGGTTTATTCACAATTTCATAAACGCAATATCGTATTCATATTAATTACACATGCTAACATATAGAATACCCTTCTTTAAATTCTTATCCACACATAGAATATCATTCTTTAAACACATATCACACATATAATACCTTTTCTTGAACACATATTCACACATATAATATCCTTCCCTAAACGTGTAGAATACCCTAGCTCATATACATATCCGCATAGCAACATATTCTCATCATTCACCAACACAACTAATCACATATGCACATAGACTCATAGAATGATAAAATAATTCCCACCATCAACATGGACAAAATCATAGCTTCTACAAGTCATAGTTACAGCCATAGTTACAATTCACATCATCCCCCAGGGACATAGTCATAGTTATAGTGATAATTACGATTCACATCGTCCCCTAGTGACAGTCATAATTACAGTCATATTTACGATTCACATATCTAATATTTTTTTCTCATTGTACACATTATTTTCAAAATTTGATTAATCGCGACTTCTCTATAATTTTGTAAATAGCTTATTCACTCCATTAATTATTGAACCAAATCACATATCTAATATTTATTTAAGGCATTATATTCATTGCCTGAAATGTAGTTGACCCTGCTTGTTGGGTTATAAACTTGGAGCCCATATAATATTTCATTCAACTTTACTTTATTTGCTTATGGGCTAGAAGCCCAATGAAACAACCCATTTGTTAATTTCTCAATATTATTAATTCTTTCCTATCTCCGTTTGTTTTGAATTAATGTAACCCCTCAAACTAAATTTTATTCTTCTGTCTTAACCCATTCCTAAGGGCTGGGCTCACTGTAATTTTAATTACTCTAATCCCCTTCCTATAGGCTGGGCTCACTGTAATTTTAATTACTCTTATCCCCTTCCTATAGGCTAGGCCCACTAGATTTAATTTCCTTCTTTTTTTGCTTAATTTCTTCAGGTTTGTCCCAATTCACCACTGGAATTCCTTTATTCTTCCTACGGGCTCAACCCATTCGAGCTGCGCTTTCCTTTCCCTCTTTACATGTTTATTTATTTTTCCTTTCATTAGATTCAATCCACTAAAAGTTTGGACCCCTCACTAGGCCCACTTTACTTATGAACTTCATATACTTGACTTTCTCTATAGGTTACACATTTATTATGTATTTATATATATTTTTACCCTTTCATTTCAATTTCATTTTGCTCTTTCAAATTAATTACTAAGCCTTTCCTTCAAATCCTTATGGGCCCGGACCCGTTAGGGTAAACCGAGCCTAGGCCTCATAGGTACAATCAACCCAGCCTACTTGAAGCCCCTTTCATCTTCTTCAACCTTTGAAAACCCTAATTTCACTTCACATTCAATTCCAGCTGCCATCTTCATCACATAACACAACCAATTCAAGTTTTGCTCAGTCATCACATATTCCTTGAATAGTATCCAAAATAATCAATCTTTATTATTTATGATCCTATAATAAATAATTATCTAAATCAAATATATTAGCTTAAATCTAGGCATTTAGAGTATAAACTACTCTTACCCTTGGCGAGGTGATTCATAGGAGTTTCAACTACTCTTCTTTACCCAACCTACAAAACCCATCACTGATTTGTCTTTATTTACAAAAGAAGAAGATATTGAATGAGAGGAAAGTGTTGAACTACGGCTTACCAGCCGAAGGCTAGCCTCACCGCGACCTACCTTAGCCTTTCAACGAATAAGACGCCAAAAAATCTTCTCTCTTCCCTTTCACTTTCATGTATCTCCCCTCTACTCCTCCTTTCTGCCGCTGCTCATTTGCTCCTAGGGTTTCTTATTATTATTTTGTTGTGAACAGAAACTTTTATATAGTAAATAAGATCAAATTATGTTCGTCTATTGCGAGATGAGATCTAGACCGTTGATTTTCTTTAAAAAAAAAATCAAAACCGTGTCATTTTGAAGTAGATAGGGTGATTTTTTGAAAATTTTGGAATGACCCAAAATCTTGTAATTTTAATCATTTGGGCTTCTATTTAATTATGGCGTAGAATAAACTCACAAATTTGTTTTCAATTTGGTCATTTTCCCAATTTTATTATTTATTCTTATTATTATTTTTAGATTATATTTTGTATTTTTATATTTTTAGAATCCTTTTTTTTTCTACTTCTGAAAATTCCTCTAATGTTAAATAAACTCTCTACAGCATTATTTTGCATTCAAATTCTAACTTACACAAGCTGGGTCATTACATTTACACAATTTTTTTTTTAAAATAGTTTGCTAATTTTAATTACAGCCTTGGTGCTTGTCGAATGTGAGGAATTCATAAAAGCATATGATGAAAAGAGTAAAGAAGGGTAAGTTTTCATACATAATTGACGTCATAAATCAATTAGCATATCTCTTCATTGTGTTTTTTTCTAATTTTTTTCAATTTCTTTTTTTTTAAAAAAAAGGTGTGTTGCTGCATTGGATGCAATAAAAAATGATTCACATTGATGAAGGAAAAAATAAACATCCTTCTTGAGGTAATATTTTATTTTACATATTTTGCAAAATTTTATTTTCATATATATCCTTTTCTCTTATGGATTTCATAAAAATTTTAATTGAATTTTAAATTTGTTGACTCATAAAGTATGAGTTTTATTTAATTGAAAATCTACTTTGCCGGCTCATAATTATAGCTATTAATAATTATAATTAATTATAACAATATGGTAGTAGTTAAAATTTTTGTATTTTATTTAATATTTATGAATTTAAGTTTTAGTGAAGATGTAAGGTTTATATTTTAATAAAAAGTAAAGTAATTTTTTTTAAATATTAAACATTGTAGATTTTGATTTTAAAATCTTTATTATTATTATGATTATTATTATTATTATTATTACTCATTAAATGGGGTATGTATGGTGATGTAGTTGGAAGCAAGAACCACCCCTCGCAAGTGCAAATGCACTTCTTTAAATTAAGGTACTCTAGCTTCTTGCAACTTATTTAATTCGATTCTTACTTATTTTTTTTAATTCCTTAATCTTTTAATTCTAATAGTTGTAGTAAATGGAGAATATTACTCTCGAATACTTTGCTATTGTAACAAATACAATTTTTTTTAACTAATTCAATTTGATTTTAAATAAATTAAGAATAAAATAAAATTTATATTTTTCTCTAATTACTGTAACATAACTAAAGTAATTATTATCCTTTATTTAATTTATAAAAGTTAACTTCAATATTTGATTTTTAACTATTAGTATTTTATCTATTTCTATCTCTTTCAATAACAATATTATAAAGTAATTATGTTTTCTTTTGTTGGGCGGATAGGGTGGATAAAAGCTTCATAAAAATCAATACCAATAAAATCTCTACAGGTTGTAATAAGTATTCCTTTTCATGGAAAACAAATTTAAACTCTAACTTTTTTATATTAGTAGTGATGCCGTGATTAAATTGAGTTAAATCTCAACATGCCTATTATGTTTTTAGGCGAAAGAAATATTTCATGACTATTAGGTTCCCTTAGTTAAGGAAACTACCATAGGTCAAAATCTCGATCTAATTTTTAATTTTTTACTTTGAAACTGAAACTTATTTTGTAGAGATAGCTACAAACTAAAGGGTATTATTTCAAAAAATTATAAATTTTATTGCTATTGGTTGAGATGAATCATTGATATTTAATAGTTTCATGTAAAAATATTTTGGTGAGAAAAGATAGAAGAATTTACCTTAGACACTTACTTTCTATACAAATAGGAATTGAAGTTTGAGGATACATTATAAGGATTGAGGTGTGCACTAGGTCAATCAGATAAGGCGAGTATAAAAAAGAGCTTTTTGACATGTTAATTGTATGATACAATAAGCTTAGCTGTAGATCATAGATTTTATTAATTTGCACAACTAGAAAAGTAAAAGTTAGAAATCTTTCAAGAAAATTTTAGAAAAAGTGAAAGTGAAAGAAAAGAGATAAAAATGAGAGCAATAGAGAAATGTAGCAATAAGATAGGATAGAGTAAATGAGCTAACTATTTATAAGGTAAACATAGGATGATATCATTGAAAAAGAGAAAATAGCCACTAACATCCATTAACATGAGAACATGCATTTCAAGCACAAAAAATGCCCCATTAAAGTTTGTGACAATTGTTCATTTATCACAATTAAGCACACACTACAATGAAGTTTTTATGAATTTTTGTAAATTATCATAAATATGGTGTTTGAATACTTAAAATTCTTACATTTTTCTTGAAGACAACAAGTCTAAATCTTATTAAAATATAAAATTTATCACTTTTTAAATGTAATTATATGGATTAATGATGCTTTGTTTATAATATTTGATTCAATAGAATCAAAAGATTTAACTTATGACTGTGTTGGTAGAGATATAGTAATTAAATTGGATTTTGTTGTAAAGAGTCCTGACATATCCAACGAAAATAATATTCTGTAACGACTAGATTCCTTTAATTAGAACAATTATAATAAGTGAAAAAATCCGAATTAGCATTTTTCTTAAATTATTTATTAACATAAATATTAAAGAAGAATAAATAGACTTGGATTCTATACTAAAATATTTATTATTAATTATTTCAATAGTAATTATGATATCGTTCATGAAGGATAAATATTTTTTTCACATAAAAACTCTTAACGAAAGAGGAAAGAGGAAAGCATTAATTTTTTAATAAAAATTTAAAGAATCTCCCTTCTATCCTACTTCGGCCGAGATACTCATCTCTTCTTTCCTTCCCCTTATCCCCGACATACTTGCCGGGATATTCGACCATGATTCCATCAATTTTTTCCCCTATTCATCTCGTAACCATTTGCTCATTGGAGCGGGTTTCTGTAAGGGATTTGCGCGGAGGGATTCATCCCACTCCTGCTGTAGTGGTGCCACACTTGAATGGATGTGGAGTTTGCAGAAGGATTCTAAGTGCCCTAACCAACCGCACAATAGAATAAAGGTAGGCATTCATATTTGAAGATTGCAAATGTTGATTCCCCATTTCTTAAGTGGAGCCTCATTCTTCTGAACTGAGGCTTCCGAACATCAATGACCGCCTAAACCCCAGATAACCCCCATCCCAACCATAGAATATGAACGTGTGTCATAGTCAACAAAGCTCCCTAACAATTTCCCAAACTACCTAGCCATTGTTTTTGATACACAATCTGATGGGAGTGAGCGAATCTGTACCTAGAAGAGGCTCGTGTCAATACCTACTTTTATTAGATATTCTCCTTCCCTAAGGTAGTGCACAACCAACAAATGGTTGTTAAAAGTCCACGGCCCTCTGTTGAGCACTTTTTGGATATCTACTTTGCAGAAAAATCTATATAAGTAACAGTTAGAACTAAGATCTACAATATTTACTCCCCTTATCAGCCTCCAAAAGTCTGCCAATGTATTCTTCATCAGTTCAAACTTCACGACTACTTTCATCAAGAATCTTCTCACCAAACAGAGGTCATACAACTTTTGTTGTTCAGGAACAAGTTTAGTTAAGTCCTAGCCCCCATCCTCGTCCTCTGTGATTGACAATGATGCCGCACCATCCACTGTATTCATTGGTCACCCCTTACGTGCCAATCAACAGACTATTGAGAGAAACAACAATAACTTGTCTATGGTTCAAAAAGGTCTCACTGCTGGAAACAATACCTCTTGCAACCAAACAAAGAAAATGGAGAAGAAGGTCATCCAACACTAACTTCGAACTAAACCAAGTAAATTCCTATTTGCATTTTATTTACATTTGTAAGTTTTAAAACCTAATCCTCATAGTAAAGAGGGGAGGTAATTAACTCTATCATATGGAATGAAGAAATCATCAGGGCATATTAATTTTTTGTTCTAAAAGTGGTTTGAATAGTCATATGTGCTCATCAGCTATTTATTTCAAGCAATTGAAAAATTGTCTTTATGGCTCACTTGAAATGGTAATGGACATTTGGTATTCGATTTTTGATTTTTTGGAGCAAAAGAGTGGTTGTACAAAATAATTCTGCACATGGTGTAATAGGGGCTTGTTCCAACAACTATGCTGGAAGCGAAATTATAAAACTAAATCGATTTGGGAAACAATATTAGAAGTTTTAAAATAAAGCTAGGATTAAGTACTTGACAAGCTTGAGTTAAATTGATATCATATCTTGATGCTTCTCAAGTGAATTTCTGGCAGGCTTAATAAGTGTATGATTCCAATCTGGTTGATTCAGAAAATGTTCAATTGTTAGAATTATTACTCATTGTATTTTTGGTTGCTTCTGAATGGTGCAACTCCCTAGAATGATGGAGATTGTATAGTTTATAGCTTATATTTTTTGAGATAGTTCATAGCTTACATGCTTTACACCATGGAGTTATTGTTTATGCATTAAGTATGTTTGTAACATGTTGGTGGAAATAGCAGATTATGATCTAACTCACTAGCCTACATGAATCGACCATTATTTAAATTTATAAATTGGTAACTAATAGATCTTATTTGTTTACCTTCTTTTCTTGTGGTATCTCCAGTTAATCCTTATTTTTTTTCTTACAACCACTATTTTATTATGCCTTACTCTGTTCACATGAAATGCTTGCTCTAAAATGGATTTGTTGATCTTATCCAAGCACTAAATAATCGCCTACTTGCTTTTTCATTCCACATCAGGGAGTATTATTGGATTGATTTGTGAAAACTGAATGAGATTTATTTTTACAAGACTGAGGAGTAGTCATATGATGCAGTTAATAAGTTCAACATTTACCTTGATCAAAATTCTCCTTGGTTGGTGGAATGGATGCCTAATAAAGCAGGTTATCTAATTGGAAACTTACAGGCGACACACGGATTTCCAATTTTTTTCTCTAGGAAACATGTGGTCTATTGTAAGAAGTTTGGCAATAGCTGATCAATCACATGCCATACTGGATCTTATTGAAGTGAAATGGGCAGATTTAGTAACAGACATGCCATTCAAGATATGTTATCTCACTCTTGAAGGTTAGGAGCGCAAATAATCACTTGTAGTGATGCAAAAAACACATAAGATATTTGCTCTCGTATTATTTATTTATGATCTATTTTTTCATTATCTTTAACATTTCTCACTACATTTCCTTCTTATGCAGGCCTTGGTCTTACTATAATGGTGGTTCTTGGCCAAACTCTGCTATGGCAGGTTAGTTTGTTATGATTAAATATTCTCTCTGCTGCTAATTTTTTTTCATTGCTCCAAAGAACCCTTTGTAGAAGTTATATTTAGGTATAAGTTTCCTGAGTTGTCATGCTTGGATCCAATAGAATATGACACATTGTTGATGTTTTATAAAATAAAGCAATAATAAAGGAATGAAGGCAGTGCAGCTTAAGATTTTAAAAATGAACTTTTTACAGCTTACTGTTGTAGCCATAAAGATGAAAAGACCAGAAATCGCTGCAAGAGCTATTGAAGTTGCTGAAAAACGCATATTAAGAGACAAATGGCTTGAATACTTTGACACAAAAAGAGGAAGGTTCATCAGAAAACAAGCACAGTTATTCCAAACATGGTTAATTGTTAGATACCTTGTGGTTAAGCTTCTACTTGTAGACCCAAGTGCAGCCAAAATTTTTATAACTAAAGAGGATTCTAAGCTTGTCAATGCCTTCTCTTACATGATAAGTGTTAACCCCAAGAGAAAGTGTTGTCGGAAGAACTCCTGAAAGGCTTATAAAATATAAGAATATGAAGTTTCTTTCACACAAGGATAGGTAACTTCAATTTGTGGCTCAACTTACTTATATGAAAAACTTAAATGTATAACAATCAACTTTTGAGCAATGATTCGTGTATCATAGGATCTTAATTTAAAGGTGATATGTTGATTTAGGATTAGCATTAGCTTGAAACATCTTCCTAGATTGGAGATTAAACAAATTGTTTCTTGTTTACAGACTTTATATCATATACATAGTACTATAGGAGTGAAAGGCATTCAAAATCAGGAATACCCTTACATTATTTTAACTCTACTGTTCGATTATGACATTTTCTATATCTTGTAAATCATTTGGATTGGTTATGGTATTTTTCAGTCTCATAAATCATCATCGTGCCATCTAAATTAATGCTTGACAATAGAACTTTTTAATACATTTCCTCGGTTGAGTCCAGATCAGTTGAAAAAATTCAACTGCTATGTAAAGCATTGTCTGAGAGAGTGATTAGAGAGTGATGATACGATATTTCTTGCAAACTCATATTTTATTCATTACATAGTTTTGCATTACTACAGACTTGTAAGTTTTAAATTTTTAGCATCAGCTCATAAAGGAAACTAAACGTATAGGATTCAACAACTTTTGCTTCATTTGGTTCTAGCATTAGCCACGATCTTTCTCTCAATCTATACCACAAAAAATATCAAAAACAAAAAAATAAATATATTACTAATAACAATAGAAATTAACCTCATATATATGTATATATTTTCAATTTGTACATGAAGAAATTACGAAAAAATTTTAGGTTGTGGGTCACAGTGAGAAACTATATTGTAAAAATAGATATAGTATAGTATAGTATTAGAAGTTAAAATATTTGTATACGTATCTAATTGTCCCATTGGCTTTAATTTCTAAACAAGTTTAATCATTTTCTTAAGAAATTTAATTGCTACATTTCTCCAATATTTTATAATTTAATGATATATTACAATTTTAATATTTAAACTCTCTTATTTATGTTTTTTGAGAACTCAATTCTAGTTGATCTTCCATATATGAAGGATTATGAAATAAAATTTCATTCAGTGAATTCAAGCTAAAAATATGAGTGGTTCAAAAATAAAATTAATTAATATATACCTCATTCAGCTGTAAAGGATTACTAGTAACTACAAAAAAAGTAAAAATTGAACCGAATGAATAAGACATATTTAATACCGCTTAACGTAAGTACAAGTATATACTTTTGGACATATTTAATTTAGATTGTACTTTTATGTTTTTCTGTTATTTAGGGTAGAGAGGTAATTTCATGAAAAGTCAAATATGTGATTTGAGTTAGTTTGTAGTCTGAAACTTAGGAATTGTTGGAAGAATATGACTCCTTATAACGAATCTACTTTATAATTACTATCTAATTGTGCGTTATGCGTTAGGAAAAAAAAAGAGAACTTACCTCTATAATGCTTCCAGTCTAGCTCTTGCTTTCCTATTTCATTTCCTTATGTTTTTCCTCCTCTTTCTCCCGATTATTTTCTAACTCTTCTTATATTTCTAGATCACCTAAAATTGATCACATCGTAACACAATAACAAATGTGAGGATAAGATTATGAAGAAATTATATTGTGGTGAAGAAATTATATTGTGGTGAAGAAATTAATAGAAATAATTTTATAAAAAAACTATCTTATTGTTTTCTATCTAAATATTGCATCGTAAATATAAATCATAGCATTAAAGAAAGATTGAAAGAAAAGTCAAAAGCATCAAGAAAGAAAAAAAACATAAAAGCGTCATAATCTATTTTTAAACTTATGTAATCAAATATTTTAGAGTTTTAACATTATTTTTCATTCTAAAGTATGTAATCTTTAAAAGAATTATTATAAGATTATACTTAAAAAAATATCTAAATATAGAGAATTGAATGCTTACTAGAAGTCAAAATTTAGAGATTTCTTTCTACATTACTCTTCAAAATTTAAAAATTAAAGAGATGGAAATCTTATTTTCATTATTTTGAACTTACGTAATAAAATATTTTAGAGTTTTAACATTTTTTTCATTATGTTTTCTATAAAAAAACTGTTATAAGATTACACTTAAAGAATAATAAATTTAAAGAATAGAAGGCTTATTAGAAGTTAATGTTTAAAGATTTCTTTTCTTCATTAGTCTTTAAAATTTAAAAATTTGATTACTACTTAAGCAATTAAAGAGATAAAAATCTTCTTTTCAAAAACTAAATATATAAATATATAATTATATTTAAGAAGATGTTATTAGTTCCTACCTTAATTATTAAAAGTAAAAATATTGATTATGCCTCAATTATCAAAAACTATTTTGTAACCTCTATTTAATTTAGGGATTTCGTTGCCATCCTCAACGATTCTGATGGTTCCTCCTTCACTTTAAAAGAGGACGTCAGGTTGCAGGGAAAGAGGGAGAGGAAGAAAATTCGCAGCAAGGGTAAACTGAAAGGAAGATTTTGTGTGATTCTTCAATCAGATTAATCAGCTAGTGGTGGAATCAGGAGCAGAACATGGGAGGAATCCGTTAATCAGATTAATGCAGTCACTGAGAACAAAGGTAAGTGAAATTTGACTCTCACCACTTGAGTAGAATCTTCTAAATTCTTTGAGATATTTTTTGGAAAGAAATGAGTTGATTTGGGAATAGGGAGATTTTTTTGAAATCATATTAGAACCAGGAGTAAAAATAAAAAAAAATGGAGAGTGAGATCTAAGGAGAAACAGAAGATCAGACGAAATGATGGAATTATTGTGTGGACAGCTATGAGGAGAGGACAGAGGAGATATGCTAGAAACATTGGAGGAAAATTGAAAGGATGGGAATGTGAGAGGAATAGGAAATAAAAAAAAGGGGGAAATAGTGGTCTGAATATGATGTCTGTTTATAAATTATTATTCTGTTATCTTTTGTATTTAATTCCCTTGACATTTGTTTGGAAAATAGTGGTATTGTTGAGCATAAACAGGGAAACAAACTGGAAAAGGATTAAAAAATAAATAAATATAAAATTCTGGGAGGCAAATCTAGGTTAGCAGAGACAATATTCTCTGTGAGGGTGAAAGTGATGTTGTTTGGAAGTAGGAATAGGATTAACAACAGAAAAAACAAACTCTTGGAGACGATCTGGGTGAGGAGAGGCAGTGTTCTCTATGATGCACATGTAGGAAAGGATGAATTACACAAACTTTAATTAGATGTTTTCTTGATTTTAGATAGATGTAATGGTTAACCCTTATAGTCGAGGGATGTGAACACTATGCTTCGACGTACTTATTTTTAATTGGAGATAGAAGTTTATTGTATTTTTCGTGCTGGGAATATAAGTTCTTACGGTACCCCGACTCCCTATGGAGGTATGAGTTGTTACAGCTCTTATCCAATCATTTGAAATAAGAGGATCAAAGCACACAACTCCTCTACATGATCCATTCGATGGAACAAGAGATTTAATGCTTAACAATTGATCTATTTTTCTCTTATTTGTTTACTGATCATGTATATTTATCAATGTCGTTGATTGATTTGCATTCAATTTTTTTTAAAAGGATATCATAGATCACTTTCTTATAGCAATGTATAAAATGAAAGGAGATTCTAGTTGCGGTCCTAATTATTTCTATGACTTGCTTTCCACCTTCATGGCTAAATCTGAAATCACCTTATCAGACATGGATAAAGCTTTGTATGTGTATGTAATATATATCTCGATATAGATTTGAGTAGTTATTAACCATATTTGATTAATTGATGGGTTTAGTTATTTGGTTTTCTTCTCTTAATTAGCAAGGACAAATTATCTTATGCGGATTTTCCTAAGATTTATGCACTTTGCATCAAGATTAAAGGAGCCTCCTCAAGGTACATAAGTAATACTAATCATCACAACTTAAAACTCTTTAATTTGGAGTATTTATGTGTATTATTATTGATCTTAAAATAAATATTTAATAATAAAAATTCTCAAGTACAATTTTTGCTAGTAAAAATTTGTACATTTTAATATTTAAATGATATGTTCTGAGATGTATAGCCTAATTTGAACTCATACTCTTATAGATAAGGATGAAAGTACTTAGATATCAACCCAAAAGATAAATAATTATTAATTTAATTAACTATACATGTGTATACTTAATTAATTAAATAATTAGTTTAATAGCTTATGTGTTTCTTCTTTTACAAGAGATTATAAGTTTGAGTCAGATTGTATTTTTATGTGTATCATCATTTGAAAGTTATTTGTATTATATTGTAATTAGTGTACATCACTTGACTAATCTCAAGTCAAATTGTATTTTTATGTGTATTCTTACTTGGAGATTATTTGTATTGTGTTATGATTGATGCATATAACTTAATTAATAGATGTAGCCAATTTTTGTTTTTTAAAAAATAATTAGCTGATATTAATTGCAGCATTCGCGCTTGTCAAATGGTATTGAAATGTGAGGAATTTGTCAAGGCATCTGATAAAAAGAGTAAAGAAGGGTAGTAAATGAATTTTATACTTATTTTTTATTGGAGATATTACTAATATATCTCTTTTTTGAGTTTTTTTTTTAATTTCTTTTTTTGAATAAAAATTGCATGGAAGAATTAGATGCAAACATGAATTCTCATTAGTGAAGGAAAAAATGAAAATCCCTCTTAAGATAATATTTTATTTTATATATACTATAAAATTTTATTTTCATGGATATCTTTTTTTTTTGGGACTTTGCGAAATTTTTAACTGAATTTAAATTTGCATACTTATACAGCATGAGTTTTACTTCATTGAAAATCTGTTTTGTCCGTTGCATAATTATAGGCATTGATAATTATAAGGAATTATAACAATATGATAGTAGTTAAAACTCTTATGTTCTATTTAAAATTTATAAGTTTAACATTAATTAAAAATGTAGAATATTTTATACTGTATAAGTTTGTAAATTTAAATTCAATTAAAAATTTTACGAAATCTATAAGAGAAAAAGATATATATGAAAATAAATTTTATAAAATATATAAAATAAAATATTACCTCAAGAAGGATTTTTATTTTTTCCTTCATTACTGAGAATTCATGTTTTGTTGCATTCATTGCCTAGGCCACCTTTTTAAAAAAAAATTTAAAATTTCTTTAAAAAAACTCAGTAAAGAAATATATAAATAATATGTACAATAAAAAATAAGTATGAAATTCATTTACTAATTGATTTGATTTATGACATCGTCAATTATATATGAAAGTTTACCCTTCCTTACTCATTTCATCGGATGCCTTGACACGTGTGTATATATATATATATATAAACATATAATTCATATATATGATGGTGTATGAGCAATCATATGTGGCACAAATCATATGTGGTACCAATAAGTACGAAATTCATTTGTGATCGGTGGTCGTGTTTACTCACTAAGTTCTGTCCTAACGGTGATCTTAACGTCCTCCATCAAAGGCAGCGAAATAAACGCTTCAACGAAGTTGTTGCCTGGTACGTACATACAACAACATTAATTATTTATATCTATAAAAATATATTATATGATTATACAATTGTTAATTTATTATTATGATATTCAGCGCAATTAGTATCGTGATATACATACAAAAATTATCTATATACACACACACACACACACACATATAAATTGACAAAATTAAGAAGGTTATATATATATATATATGTAGACACACACATTATATATTTATATAATTCCCAATTATAAGTATCTTCTTTGAAGTTTCTAACCTTTCCCTGTAACGGCCCCGGAAATTTAAATGGAATATATGTATTAAAAATCTCAAATGTGGAAGCGTAATAAAAATTTTGATTAACATCCCTTATACAATAACCAAAACGTACTCAAACATGAAGGAACAAACTAACTAAAAGAGATACTCGAAATAAAAACTATAAATATAACTATAAAGTCTTTAGGCGTCCCCTTCGCCGTCTTCCTGCGGAACGGGCTCGGGAACAACGTCTTCCTGATCTAAAATGGTTAAATAAGAGATGAGCTACAACAGCCCAGTAAAGACATCACACTACCTCACCGCCACGGAAGTAAAGGTGGGTAGAAAACAAAAATGACCAATGGAGCAGAATTTATAATGAACTCGTTTATTAACATAAAAACCTTTACTGTCCACTTACCTCGGCGAGATCTATGAAAACAACATATGAAAATAATAACCTTATAATATCATGAAATCATACACACTTTATAACTTAACATATATCACACCTTTACATTTCAATCATCAGGAAACAGATTTCCTCTTTTACCAGCCTACTAGTATCCATGGGAATCCATAGGGGGTCCCCTCTACATGTGAACCATTAACATTTACAACCTGATTCCAGGGCTGTCCCCATACCCCGTCCGGTATGGGTGCCAAAATCATGAATCTCAATACCCCGTCCGGTATGAGGGTGAAACGGGCCGTCCCCATATCCCGTCCGGTATGGGCGCCAAAACACATGAGGTCTCCATACCCCGTCCGGTATGAGAGACCATGTTCCCGGTAGGGTTCCCTACGGACCCGGTCCGTCCACTACCTCCTAGGATATCTAGTTAGGCTGTCCACATTATTCACTTATCAATTCACATAACCTTTTTGCCTTTTTCCTTAATCTCAATCATTCAATCATACAAAATATGTAAACCAGTAATTGACACCAAATAAGACAATACAGTAACGGGTTCACCATAATACAAACCATAATAAAAGGAACCATAGTTCATGCATACAAGACCATAACATAATTACATTAAAAATCAAGCTGCATTTAATACTGGAAATTAAATCAAACAATAATAGACCAACACTATATCAGATTCGGGCTCCGTTGGCAACCTTAATCAATTATACATCTATAAAGTCACACAGTACAGTTTAATTATTTATTTAGCTTTAATATCGTGATAGGAAATAGGGTGAAGGGTCCTTACCTGTTTCAGGGTCTGAAATCGACTCTACAGTGCGCCTACAGGCTGTCCCTAATTTCCCTGAATTTTTTTCGAAAAACTGAAAAGCACTACCGGTACCTGCACGTGACCCAGAAAATCCCAAAACATACCTAGGGCCCCTTTCGGCCAATATCGCAGTTCTGGCCGCCGTGCTCTGGCGACGGCGCTGCCGCTTGCAGTAGTGATTCGCCTCGAGTTGGCCATTTTCGGCTGAATTCGGCCACACTTGCATCGGTTCCTGTGATAAAACAACCCTAGGACCCTCGGTGGGCCAAAAAATCTTGAAAAACCAAGGCTTACCGGCGGCGGTGCTCTCGGGTGCGGCGGCTCCTCCAGCGTGAGTCGTGTTTTGATGTTTGGCTCTGATCAACCTGTAGAGAAAAGAACGATGATCACAGTGGTATAAAATTTGCATTGAACGGAGGCCGGAAAGGGCCTCATCGGAGGTAAAAATTAAGGAGGGGCACGGCAGCGCTGCTAGGCTTCGGCTAGGTTTTTCGGCAGTTTGACCGGTGGTTTGGCTCCGGTTTGGCCATAGGCGGACTCAGCATCGAAAAACGAGTAAGGGGGAGAAACTTTACCTCGATCGACGGTCGGAAACTTCCCTGGTTCGGCGGCGGGTGGCGGCAGCCGGCTCCTCCAGCGTTTGGTTCTTCTTCTCCGGCGAGGCACTAGTGGCTAGGGTTTTTGTGGTCAGGTGTGGGTGGGGTTATTTATACCCTTTGCCTTTTAATCTCAACCGTCCATCAAGATTAAATCTGGACTGTTTGATCGCGATTTAATTGGGATTAAATTTGGGCCGTCCATCGCGATGCAATCTGGGTTGTCCGTGCCTGATTGAATCTGAACCGTCCGTGTGCGTGAATCTGGGCCGTCCATGCGCACGTTTGATCTGGGCCGTTCGTGCGCGCGGGAACGGATCTGGGCCGTCCTATCGCGGTACGCGGATTGCCCACGTGGCACGTTCCCTAGTCAACGTTGCCTTGCTACGCGGCGGGTCCTGATTGGCCGGGGCTGCTTACCGGACCGCTGACGTGGCTGCTGAGGTGGGTTCTGACGTGGCACAATTTTTTTAAATTGCGTTTTGACCCTCGATTTTCGATTTTCTTTTCAAAAACACCCCCAGAATCCAAAATTTCACCCTTTTTTCCCAAAATCAATTTCAATTAAATCCAAATAATATTTTTACCCAATTTTATCATTATTATTATTTTTATTTTCATTAAATTAAATTAAATTAAATAAAAATCAAATAAATAAAAATAAAAATAATAAAATAAAATTTTATTTTACTTGGGTGTTACATTCCCCTTTGCACCTTCTTGATTCTCTCATATTTATTCATAAATATATATATATATATGTATATATAGATACCATATTCATTTTCATCTTTATTAATTAATAAAATCTTCTTTTCATATTTTAATATGGTCATAAAATGTTAAAGTATAAGAGCCAAATTCAAATATGAAAGAATTTGGTTTACAAGTTCATGAACCTATTTGTATATTAATAAATTATTTATATTATATATTTTTACTAATCCATGTAATATTACAAGAAATAATTATATTTTAATAGTATATTAAACATATTCTTAAATATATTAAGTAGAATAAAGTATTAAAATTTTCAACAAGCTATTCGCATAACTTATCAAACTCTATTTCATATATTATGAACTTATTTAAATTTATTCATTTATTTATTTTTTTAAAAGATTTGTGACCTTCTCCTTTTTGCACAGGTTTTATGCATTCAACCTAGTATAGATTTTGTTTTACTTAATTATATGGCAAATTTTGTACCAAGTACAAATTTTATACTTGATGAATATTTCTCTAAGTTTAGGTTATTACTTGAGGATGTTTAAGCTTTCGTTTTGCATTTTGTTTCCTTTCTTAGTTGGATTGAAAAGTATAATAAGAATAATACATGGCTTAGTTAGAGATGAGTAAGGACTTCTGAAAGATAGATAATTGTTCATGAACCTCCTCAGTTTTTGCTTCACTTACTTGAGCATGATGGTTTTGGTCATTTACATGAGCATGATGGTTTTTGTTGTTAATTAATAATGATTTTATCTTTTAAAAGATAATGTTATATTAGATGCTATTGTATTGACTTCCATTGTATAAGTTGATTCAGAACTAAAAATAGATACTATTAAATTTATAGTTCAATCAAATAATAAAATAGAATCTAATTTGAATGAATTATTTAATATTATAATAAATAAGTGAATTAAATTATGTATATTTATTGTTTAAAATATAGTATTTGATGACCAATTGTGAGAACTTACACTTTAGTGAATAATGAGTGGCGATTGATGGTGACAACAATGAAATGCAACCAGCACAAAAATAAAAGCTTTGGTATCTTGTGAAAAAGTAGATCACATTTTCTTTAGGATTTAAGACAAAGATGAACTATTTTATTTTTAATTTTTTTTGGTATTCTTTGTTGTTGATATAAAAGTTAAACAACTTTTTTTTTTTCAAGTAAAGAAATAGATAGGGTGGGCACAAAATGGACACATGAGTTCCTCTATTTATGGCATATTACCTAGCAACATTTCAATTTTGTTATAGTCTGAATCAACCACTAAAATTATATCGTCTATTGTCTAATTTTTAGCTGTAATAGGACTATAATATCCATTTAAAGGAAAAGAAATGAAAATAAAATTTAGAGTTTGGGTATAAATGAAAGAAATTTTCAAAAATTTGAGCTTTTAAGTAAATTTAGGGACTTAAATGAAAGTAGGTAAGAAAAAAGGAGGTAAAAACATAACTAAGGAGAAGTGGAAGGGGGAAAAGGAAATAAGGAGGATGGATGGCCTAGATTGGCCCACTTGAGGAGATCAGATGGAGGAGATTTAAAAGAAAAGGGACGGCCCAGATCGAGTCATAAAGATCCAACGGTTGAAGGAATGGGTATAAAAAGGGAAGAGTTTAGGGTTTTCTCTTCATTTTGAAAAGTAGCCGAAAAAAAGAGAGGGAGAAGAAAAAATAGCAATCGGGAAGAGAAGGATGAAGAGAGGGTCATGTGGGGAAGTAGAGAGGAAGAAAAAAGGAGAGGGAAGGAAGAGGGAAGGGAAAGGAGAAAAAAAGGAGGAAGGAGAAGAAAAGATAGGAGGGGCCGAACGGGACAAAAAGGGGAGCCAAAGAGCGACTGCCATGAGGGAAGAAGAAAAGAAGAGAGGGGCGGAGGCAGAAGAGTGTGGAAACTGAAGCAAAAGGAAGAAAGAGGAAGAGGAAACGATCGAGACGCAATATGACTGGGGAGACCGAGGCAAGCGAGGTAAAGTTCGTCCTTTTCATCTTTTCTTCCCCTATTTCCATTCAATCTATTTCTATTTTGCAGTAATCAATTTTTTAGGCGTAAAAATCACCATTCTAATTGCAAGCATGCAAGGGAGCCGTGGGTGACCGAGAGGAAGCGATCGGGAGCAAAGTCGAGGCCAAATCGCCCACGTCGAAAGGTAAAATCGTTCTATTTTAATGTTTTGATGGGGGTTGAGTGGCAGTGGGGTGGGGCTGGTGTCGGGCTAACCGCGCTGGCTCAGCCAGGCCACCCACCCGCATAGGAATCGAGAGGCTTCTTCGAGAATGGGGATAGCCGACCCATTCAGGAAGCCAAAGGGTCTTCCCCGAGCATGGAAATCCGATCCACCATTTTGGGTTCCGATTTTTCATCTAGGAAGCTAAAAAAGTCTTCCTCAGGAAACGAGAATTTAGTTTTCCTGGGAAGCTAAAAATTCTTTCTCAAAAAATTGGAATCCAATTCGCTGAATGTGGAGCCAAAAGGTTTTTTGGGTGCGAATCCTAATAGATTCAGGTATTTCATTGGGTGGCTGTTGGAACCCGTAATCTAATTAAATTAATTTTTAGTATTTCAAAGTATTTTAATTAATTATATCGTGTGTATAGGAAAATTTGGACATTTAGGCGGATATGGGAAGACACGTAGGAGAGTAAGTATTTCTAAATCTCAACAAGGCTAAATTTTGAAAAGTGCATTCATTTTATAAAAATTATGAATTTTAAAATTTGGAGGGACATTGGCCCAATTTCGATGGAAAAACAGAACCCAAATTATGATCAGTAAACCTAAGCAATTAGAACCCTATGGGGAGACGAAATCAGAAAACATACCCAATGGACTGAGAGTTATCTGAACTGAGTTATTTTGACTTATGAAATATGAAATTGAAAGAAAAATTCCCAATTAAGGAAAAATTGAAAAAGAGAAAGAAAAAAAAAATTGTAAAAATAAGAAAAGAAAAGAAATAATTGAGGTTAAAAAATGATTATTTAAACAAATTGAGAATTTTGGAATAAGAAGGTATGAGTGAATAGGGTAGGAACCCTAAATATCTTCTTGTTTAGTCTGAATCAAGGAAGAGAGTGAGTGTGTGTGGCTGAAGTTCAGCAAGAATGTGAACCTTCACATGCATAGAGTCTTAAACCTAATGTAGACGTGGATAGGCATTTGTGTGAGTGTAGGCCACCTAGCAAACGTACCTGCTGTGGCCATTGTGTGATTTGTGTGTGTGCTATCCATTCACATTTTCTCAATGATGACATAAACGGCATCGCGCGATGAAACCACAGAAATGACCGTTCGAGTGTATCTGTGATATTTTGTATGTGTGTGATTATGTTTCGAGATTATAAACGATATTCGAGTGTATCTATGATCTTTTGTCTGTGCGATTATGTTTCAAAATGACGAT
The DNA here is from genome assembly GCF_054855325.1 of Carica papaya. Lineage (NCBI taxonomy): Eukaryota > Viridiplantae > Streptophyta > Magnoliopsida > Brassicales > Caricaceae > Carica > Carica papaya. The sequence goes on from NC_142317.1 coordinate 21,815,227, forward strand.
TGATATTTGAGTGCATTTATGACTTTCGAGAGTATGGGAATAAACTTTTGAGGTTTGTATATGATATTCGAGAGAATTCATCCGATCGATCAGGAACATGTGAAATAGTGAAAATAAGAACATGAATTTGTACTGAAATATTTTTATTACTTTTGTTTCTTACTGTGTGTTTTGCATGATATTTTATCTGGGTTGAGAGAATAATAATACTTATTGAGTTAGTGAAGCTCATTATGTAACACCCTAAAATGAAATTGTAATGTAATTTAAAATTAATAAATGTAATTTTTTAATTTTTTTAAAATTTAATTTAGAGTAAAAATGAAGTAAAAATTGAAGGAGGATGAAAGTGGAAACAATTTTGGGGAAAAGGGGTGAAAATTTGGGTTCTGGGGATATTTTTGAAAGAAAAATAAAAAATCGGGGACTAAAATGTAATTTAGGAAAGTTTTGTCATGTCAAATGCTCGGTGAATTAGGACGCATTGTGTGGTAGCGGACGCTGATGCAGTGCCACGCGGGAGGCTACGTGGGCGATCGAAAGGCCCATATTAAATCGAAATGGATGGCCCAAATTGGATCGCAATGAATAGCCCAGATTCACTCCCCATTTAATTGCGATAAGACGGTCCAGATCAAACACGATGGACGGCCCAGATCAAAAGCGGACGGATATAAATAATCCCTATCCACACCAAATCCTAACCCTATCCATCAGAACCCCTCACTAGAGAAGAAGACCCAGTCGCCGGGAAAGAGACCGCCGCCACCTGCTGCCGCACCGAAGCCCTTTCTGACTTCCAAAAAAGATAAAAAAAATTTATTTTGCTCAAAATTAAATTCTAAACACAATCATGGCAAAATTGGAGCAAAAGGACTGGCCAATTGGCAAAAATATACAGGCAAAGCCCGGCGGCGCCACTACCTAAAATTTCACAAAACGCCTTCGATGAGGCCCTTCTCGATTTTTATTATGTGTAATTTTTCTACCATTGTGATCACTGTATCCTTCTCTACAAGTTGGCCAGAGCAAAACACCCAACTGCAGCTTGAGCTAGAGGAGCTGCCGTATCGGAGCACCCCACCGCTGGTAAGTTTTGATTTTTTATGTTTTTTCAGCAAACCAAGGCTCCTTAAAGTATTTTCTCGCAGGAATTCATGCAAAGTCAGCCAAATTTAGCCAAAAAAGGCCGAAAATAGCCAACCTGAGATGGACTACCGCCGCAGGCGGTGGTGCCACCGCCGGAGCATGGCGAAGCTGCCGTGCCAGAATTCTAAAATTGGCCATATAGGCCCTAGGACTGATTTTGGGTTTGTTTGGGACATTTGTAGGTACTAATAGAGCATTTTAATTCCTAAAAAAAATTCAGAGAACCCGAGAATCACCTGTAGGCGCAGTCGAACAGCTTAACTTTTCGGGCATCAAATCGAGTAAGGATCCCTCACCCTATTCCTTATCATAGAATTGAAGTCTAAATAAATAATAATCCGGTATTTTGTGCGAATTTGGAAAATGTGCATAATTAATTACGGATTACTAATGGAGCCAAGACAAAAAATTATCTACTGTTGTTTGTTGATTGTTTTTACAATTTGTATGCATGATGGCATCTTATTAATTTATTTTATGGCTTTGAATGCATGTATGGTTTATTCTATGTGTTTACGGCTGAATTAAGAAAAAAAGAAGGTTTAACGATAAAAATTGTGTGATTAAGTGAATGCATGAAACAGCAGCCTTACTGGATATCTTGGGAGATGGTGAACGAAGCGGGTACATAGGAAACCCTACCGTGAATATTGTCTCATGCCGAACGGGGCATCGGGACTTGGCAATTTGGCACTCATACAGAATGGGATATGGGAACGGCACACTTCACCCTCATACCGGACGAAGTATTGAGGTTTTATAAGTTGGCGCTTATACCGGACGGGGTATGGGGATGGCCCATAATGGAGAATGTTAAAGGAAAGAGTTCATGTGTAACAGGGACATCTCTATGAACCTCCATATATACCAGCAGGCTGGTAAAAAGATTGACAGTTATTGTTTGATTTATTGATGATGGATATATAACTATATATGTGCTATGTTGCTGTTTATACATATAATCATGATCTTTATAATATTATTGTTTGTATAGGTTATTTTTAAAAATTTCACTACAGTAAGTGGAGGGTAAATGGTTTTATGATTGATAAATGAATTTGCTAAATTTAGTACTCTATTAGTGATTTTTAATTTTCTACCAACTTTTTTTTCTTTGTCGGTGATATAGTATGACGTTGTTACTGGGTTAGTTTAGCTCATTCCTTATTTAACCATTTCAAATCAAGAGAACCAAGTTCTAGAGTCCGAACCGTAAGAAGATTGCGAGTAGATGCTAGTTTTCTTTATTTTCTGTTTATTTCCTTATTTCTTATATTTTGTTTTAAGACTGAAATTTGTAGCCCCATTTGGTTCTTTAAGTTATTGTGTAGGGAATGTAAACCTTGAACATTTATTACGCTTTCGCACTTAATTTATAATTTATTTCCTTTAGATATTTACGGGGTCGTTATAGTTGGTATCAGAGCTACGTTCCTCGGACCCATTTCTTGTATAAAATCCTTAGGGAACACCAAAACAATGGATTATCACTCAACCATTCCTTGTGAAATGCAGGTACAGATAGATAAGGAGAGGAAGACCCCTACTAAACTGAGCAGCTCGAGATGGTTTGCTTAGAGAAGATGTTGACTAGATATTTGAGATGCTGGAGAGACTCATTATTGCCTAGCAGGGCCGGGAGGAAAGGAGGGAGCTACCTGATCCTCCCCCACTGCCACAGGGTAGAGCCACCCCTGCAACAAGAGGATCCCGAGCCACCCCGATACGACCTTGCTCCTCCACAATACCACTCGGCACCACCATAGTATGATCCAGTGCCCCAGCCGCAGTACCCCCCGGCACCACTACAGTACAATCTGGTGCCCCCACCGTATCAGCAAGTACCACCGCAGGGCCATCCAGTCCATCCTCAGCACGACCTAGTCCCTCTTCCACGGGACCCAGCTCCTCCCATGATGGACCCATGCTACATAGAGAGCTACAAAAGATTAAACTCATCTACTTTTATAGGGGGATCCTCTTTCAAAGATGCCGAGTACTGGTTAGCAGAGATAGACAAGGCGTTCAAGACTAGTGGAGTGATTCCCGAACAAAAAATTATCCTTGTTACCTACATGCCAGTGGGAGAAGCAGACCGCTGGTGGAAAGTCAAACAGACCACCCTGCCTGTTCCAATTACTTGGAAATAGTTCCTGGCGGCCTTTAATGCAAAGTACCTTCCAGAGCATCTCCGACATCTGAAGGAGATGGAGTTTGTACAGTTGGCCCTAGAGAACATGACTATATCATAATATGCTCGTAAGTTCCTAGAGTTGGGCCGATATTCCCCTGAGACATTGTTGGATGAAGGTAGGAAGGCTAGAAGGTTGGAGTGGTGTCTCTGTCCAGAGATCAACCAACAGTTGTTTGTGCTTGAGTTCAGTACTTATTTGGCTGTTCTGGCAAAGACACAGTTAGTGGAGAGGAGCCTCCGTACCTTCTCTCAAGCAGCAGGGAACCTCAGACCCTCAGCTCCACCCCACAGACCAGCACCTACTGCACCTGTTCAACAAAACAAGAGTCCCAGACCGATGATTCAGGCTTCCCCTCAAGCTCTAGTGGCAGGACGCGGTAAGATGTGTCAGCATTGTGGCAGGGATCATGGGGACCAACCCTACTATCGCCTCAATAACACTTGTCGCATATGTGGTAGTGCCCAACATTATGCGAGGGAGTGCCCGAGGAATCAGAATCAGGCCAGACCACCTATTTAGGGTAGGGCTTACAATCTCAACTAGCAGGATGTAGAAGCCAACCCGGATGTGGTACAGGGTATGTATACTATCTGTAACTATCTTGCTCATATTTTGATTGATACTGGTGCATCGCATTCATTTATTTTACCTATTGTTGAATCAAAATTTAATGTATTACCTGATAAACTTGATTCTGTGTTGTTTGTGTCTACTGTTGGGAGTACGACACTATTGGAAGAAATTGTATATAGAGCCTGTGTCGTAGATATAGTAGATAGGAAATTGAGTGTGGACCTAATAGAATTAGACATGGGGGACTTTGATGTAATTTTAAGAATGAACTTGCTAGCGGTGTATCACACCACTGTAGATTGTTTTAGAAAGAAGGTTGTATTCAATCCTCTTAATGAGAAGCCATTTATAAATTAATAAAATCGTTTAGCATTTGTTCCCTCATGAAAAATTTTCTTATTACCAAGTACTTTAACCTTGTTGTTTTCTCTAACTAGGCAAACCCAAGAAAGAGATTTGTATTCAATAGATTTTAGTAGTCCGAGACTTTCAAGATGTGTTTCCAGATGAACTATATGGATTACTAGTGGACAGAGAAGTCGAATTCACCATAGACCTTTAGCTAGGCACCCAACTGATTTCAGTTGCTCCTTACTGTATGAGCCGTGTTGAGATGGAGGAACTGAGGAAACAGATCACTGAATTACTGGACAGTGAGTTCATCTGACATAGTGTGTCCCATTGGGGTCCTGAAGTCACATTTGCAAGAAAGGGAGATGGGACATTAAGGTTATGTATTGATTACAGAGTCTAAATAGAGTCACGATCAAGAACAAGTATCCCCTCCCCAGGATTGATGACCTCGTTGACCAGTTGCAGGGTGCCCGGGTCTTCTCCAAAATAGACCTATGTTCAGGTTACCATCAGGTAAAAATCAGGGTAGAAGACATCTCCAAGACAACCTTTCGAACCAGGTACGGACACTATGAGTTCCTGATCATGCCATTTGGACTAACCAACACTTCAACAATCTTCATGGACTTGATGAATAAGGTTTTCAGACAATTCCTGGATCAGTTTGTTATTGTGTTTATTGATGACATCTTGGTTTATTCAAAACGCAAAGAGGAACACGCCCACTATCTAACTCAAGTTTTGCAGGTTCTAGACCTATCTTAAGACAACTATAAGGTTTCGAGCATGTATTAGGTCTTAATAAAGCTTTAAAACTGCGGTGTTACATCTAAATCTTAAGGTTTTAGTCTTTTTTTTTTCGTAATGTTATGTTGCACTAAGAAACAAAAGTTGTGTCCTAAAATTTAATTTAGTATAGATTATGTTTTACATGTTGAATGAGGTATATATTCATTAATTTTATTTTTGAACTTATGTTTTCAGCTTGAATTTATTGAATGAAATTTTATTTCATAATCCTTCATATATAGAAAGATTAATTAGAATTTAGTTCGCAAAAAACATAAATAAGAGAGTTTAAATATTAAAATTGTGATATATTGTTAAATTATAAAATATTTGAGAAATGTAATAATTAAATTTCTTAAGAAAAGGATGAAACTTGTTCAGAAATTAAAGCAAATGGGACAATTAGATACATATACAAATATTTTAACTTCTAATACTAAACTATATTATACTAATATGGTTTACTCATTCTGTCATAAAATGGTGCATGTATGTTATATATATTAATGCTCCTAAGGATGAATTAACCTAAACAGAAAATACTAGAAACAAAAAAAAATTGAAAAAGAAAAAATGCTCAGCACATGACATAGAAAATGTTTATGAATAATGAGTGGTTTACAGATCAGAGAACAGAGAGTTATATGCATAGGTGGCCGCAATTTTGTTTCCTTGTGAAGGAAAACGGTGAACAACTCACTATCAATTACTCCACTCTATGTAACCGCCATTTCACTCTATATGTATATACATACACCTATAGACACTGTCTTTTTCATCACTCTCAATTACCAGTTGATTAGCTCTTCTTCTCATTAATGGCTGATACGGCTGCTCTCAAATCCCAGATCTTAAATGTTACTGTCTCTCTTTCACTCACTTTTTCTCCAATATGCTACTGTATGATACATATATGTATATATATAATGATTTTGATGCATGCGTGTTTAGTTAATACTTGTAATGGTGAGGTGCAGGGAATAGTGGACGAGCAGCTTGCAATGGCTTATGGAATGAAAGAGATTCAAGAATGTGGACCTTTCTATTTTTTCCATCTGCTTCCTACTTTCATGAAGGATTCTCGAGTTATTTTAACGAATATGATGATAAAGTTGTATGTGTGTGTCTATATATATATATATATATATATATATATAGATATAATATTGCATATGTCTTTAGTATTTTTTGTAAAATGCAATATATATTAATTTTGCGTAATGCAAAAAGTGGAACTTAATATTCTAATACGAATAAAAATATAAACAGTCGTTTGATTCATTTATATCCTTTTAATCATTCATATATTATGTGGGTATATATATATATATATATATAATTGGGTGTGTATATATAAGTATAGATAATTTTGCTCTTTATTTAACTTCGGTGAAAAATCGGAGGTGGACTTTCACGAGATTGGAGAACTTATTTTCAAAATCAAAGGGGCTTCTTCATGATAATTAATTATACAACCCCGGATAAACTATATATATGATATTAATGTATAGATCATAATAAATATTATTGTGTGTGTGTGTGTATATATATAATCATGGTTACTATGGTACTCCAGCATTGGTGCTTGTCGCATGGCACAGATCTGTCGTGAATTCCTTTAGCCTATTGAGGAACAATCTAAGCAACAGTGAGCAAACATTTATTTTTCTGTGTTTTTTTTTTTCATCTCTATAATATTCTTATACAAATATACGCACCAATACATATATATATGTATTGAAATTTCATTTACTCAAATATTGATGATCAAATTAACTTTGGTTCGAAAATTCATCTTGAGACACTTGTGTCTTCTCTATACGTGTATCTTTCAATTGGTAGCACTCAAACATGAATTCTCAATCTTGCAAGAAAAATTAAGCATTCTTCATGAGGTAATTAATAATTATTGTTGGTATTTTTTATAATGGGTAATCATTTCACATTTTCATTAATAACCTTTTTAAGCTATTATATTGTATATTTATTTTTACAACACAATTTCTCAATTACTAGGTGATTTGACCCACAACCTAAATATTTCTATGTAATTTCTTCATTTACAAATTGAAAATATATACATATATATGAGACTAATTTCTATCGTTGTTGGAAATATATTTATTTTTTTATTTTTGATATTTTTTGTGGTACAATTTGAGAGAAGGATTGCGGCTAATGCTAGAACTAGATGAAGCAAAAGTTGTTAAATGCTATATGTTTAGTTTCCTTTATGAGCTGAGCTTTAGTTTCTTCTATGAATTGATCCCATAAACTTGGTAGTTTGTAACAGAGATTTAGTTTCCTTCATGAGTTGATGCTAAGAACTAAAAACTTACAAGTGTATAGTAATGCAAAAATATGTAATGAATAAAAAATGAGTTTGCAAGAAATATCTTATCATCACTTTCTAATCACTCTCTCAGACAATGCTTTACATACCAGTTGAATTTTTTCAACTAATCTGAAATCAACCGAGGAAATATATTGAAAAGTTTTTTTATCAAGCATTAATTTAGATGGCAAGGTATGATTTACGAGATAGAAAAATATCATAACCAATACAAAATGATTTACAAGATGCAGAAAATATCATAATCAAACAATAGAATTAAAATAATATAAAGGTATTTTTGATTTATAGTGAATTCTTTAAAAGAATGTCTTTCACTCCTATAATACTATGTATATGATATAAAGTCTGTAAATAGGAAATAACTTATTTAATCTCCAATCCAAGAAGATGTTTCGAGCTAATGCTAATCCTAAATCAACATATCATTTTTACATTAAAATCCTATGATACCCGAATCACTGCTCAAAAGCTTTAACTTCCAAATAAAATGAAAAATAAACCATTGTTATCATCACCATTATACATTTAAGTTTTTTAGATAGGTAAGTTGAGCCATAAATTGAAGTTACCTATCCTTGTGTGAAAGCAACTTCAGAATCTTATATTATATACGTCTGTTGGGAGTTCTTTTGACCATGTTTTCTCTTGGGGTTAGCACTTATCATGCAAGAGAAGGCATTGACAAGCTAAGAATCCTCTTTAGTTATTAGAATTTTTTCTGCACTTGGGTCTGCAAGTAGAAGCTTAGCCACAATGTATCCAAGAATTGATCATGTTTGGAATAATCGTACATGTTTCCCGATGAACCTTTCTATTTTCATGTCATAGTATTCAGGCCACTTGTCTCTTGATATGTGTCTTTCCGTAACTTCAACAGCTCTTGCAGTGATTTTTTGTCTTTTCATCTTTATGGCTGCAACAGTAAGCTATAAAAAGTCCATTTTAAAATCTTAAGTCGCACTGACTATTGTAGACTGATTCAACATTGACAGTTGGATATTTGACTTAGTTTTGGATTTATCTCCTAAAATTTTTAAGGTTTTGTTAGTAGTGATAGAATTTGAGTTAGTGGCAGATTGCTCTACCATTTTTTTTTTAATTTTTTGTTCAGTTGTAAAGCCTATTTAAAAGGTATTTCTGGTTGCTGAATATGTCATCCCACTGCATTTAAAATTCCAGCAGCAATTCATACCCATAAAATGTTTTGATTAATATTTTTATTTTTCTACTGCATTCATTTCTTGTCTACTATATTTTTCCTTGTTGCCGCAGTAAATTTGCCGCAAGTTTGAGTTTAACAAAGCTCTCTTCTCCAACAATAGTGGTATCAGAGCAAAGTTTTGTTGTAATTGGGCGTGCATCTCATGGCGACAAATGGCAATGTCGTGAGTATTTCTCAACCATCAATTCTTATCTTTTCATGGTGGAAGCTGCGAATTTTGGAGCATTAAAATGAAGACATTATTCAAGTCTCAAGATTTATGGGACTTGGTTGGGAATGGGTATCCTAATCTGGATGAAGCAGGCAGGTTAAGAGAAAATAAAAAAAGGGATTCCAAAGCACTATTTTTCATCCAGCAAGCAGTGCATGAATATATTTTTTTTAAAATTTCAACTGTAAATACAACCAAAGAAGCATGGACGACTTTGCAAACAACATACAAAGGCTCATCCAAGATAATTATGGTAAAACTTCAATTTCTCCGTCGTGACTTTGAGATGTTGTAAATGAAAATTAGAGAATCGGTACAAGAATTTCTTTTATGAGTTGCAACGGTTGTTAATTAAATGAGATCTTACAGGGAAGAGATTTCTGATCAAACCACTATTGCAAAAGTGTTAAGGTGTTTGACTCTAAGTTTTGATCACATTGTTGCAGCTATTGAGAAGTCTAAGGACATAGCTACTTACTCATTTGACGAGCTGATGGGTTCTTTCTAATCCCATGGGCCAAGATTGAATCAGGTGAATGAAAAGACTGAAGAGAAGGCTTTTTAAGTGATGGGGGAGTCTCCCAAATAACAAGATGATTCAAAGAAGGCACAAGTAGAGGATGTGGTAGAGGAGGTTATATAGACAGCGGTAAACGAGGTAAAGGCAGAATTGCTAGACAAGATGAACAAAGGGAGATGATTGGAAAACAAATAAATTACAAAAGTAATATTTAGTGTTATTATTGCAAGTGATACGGGGATGTAAAGGTAGACTTCCAAAAAGAGAAAAACTAGCAAATTATGTTGAAGATGAGGAGGAGATTGAGCTATTTATGGCCTATCAAGATGGCACCAAAGCATCAAGCGGTATATGATTTTTGGATAGTGGTTGTTTCAACCATATGACTGGGATCAAATCTCTATTCAAGGAGCTGGATGAGTCATGTAAGGTGAAAGTAAGACTTGGTGATGATGGCAAAGGCACGATGGCATTAAGCAATGGTCATGGTAACACAAAACTCCTTCACAATGTCTATTATATTCCTACTTTATCACAAATCTATTGAGCATTGGGCAGCTTATGGCTAGTGGGTATTCTATAATGTTTGATGATGTGTCTTGTGTGATTAGAGATAAAACATTTGATCGAATTATTGTTGGTGTTTAAATGGAACTTAATAAGCTTTTCCAACTTGAGGTTTTTAGTGTTAAAAACCATGCTCTTATTGTTAAAGAAAATAGTACAAATTGTGGCATTTAGGATATGGACATTTAAATGTAAAAGGTCTACAATTATTGAGTTAAAAGGAAACATTGTTCGGGCTACCTAAAATTGAGTCCTTAAATTTTTGCAAATGGTGCATTTATGGGAAACAATGTAAAAAACCATTTGCTATAGGAAAGTCTAGAAGGGCATATGAGTTTGTTGAACTTGTACATACTGATTTGTGTGGCCCTATGAAAGCACAATTTTTTGGTGGAAGTCAATATTTTTTGTTGTTTACAGACTATTACAGCCGTATGAGTTAAGTCTATTTCCTCCAATTCAACTCTGAAACGTTTGAGATCTTTAAGAAGTTCAAGGCACTCGTTGAGAAGCAAAGTGGAAGAAGCATAAAGGCATTGCGTACTGATAGAGGAGGGGAGTTTCTATCTAATGAATTTAACCAATTTTGTGAAGAACAAGACTTGCACAGAGAATTGACAGCACCACATACACCAAAACAAAACAAAGTGGATGAACATAAAAACTTAACAGTTGTTGAAATGGAAAAAAGCTTGCGAAAAGAAAAGGGGTTGAAAATGTTGTCGTTGCTATCTATCTATTGAATTTATCTCCTACAAGGGCTGTTCTCAACCAAACACCATATGAAGCTTTGAGTGGTAGGAGACCTTAGGTAAGCCACTTAAAATCTTTGGTTGTATTGCCTATTCCTTGATAGATTCACATAATCACAGCAAACTTAATGAAAAATTTGTGAAATGAATCTTTGTTGGTTATTGCTCTCAATATAAAGCATATAGGCTCTATAACCCTTTGAGTGGAAAGATAATTGATATAATTGAATTTTATAGATATTTTTCTATTTTATTTGAGTTGATTTTGATCGATTTTTGCCAGATATGCTGTTGGATTGTCTTTAGCACTTTTCAAGAATGATTTTAGAACTTGGAAGCAAATTAGAATGGGTTGGAAAAAGATTTGGGCGAAAATGGGTTGAAACATGAAGATGTGGGAGAGATGGCCATAACACACAACTATGTGTTATGGAGCCAACATTTTTATTTCTTAGGAGGAGTGAGACATGGCCGTGTTCCTGAAAGACACGGCCATGTGCCCTATACTGGGTTAGCACACAGCCATGTGTTAAGAAGGCAATGTTTCTATTTTGTTCGATAAAAGAGACACAGCTGTGAGCCTAGGAGACACGGTCGTGTCATGTCTAAAAGCTAAAAATTGACATAATTTCAAGGAAGACACAGCCGTGTGTCGATTTGACATGGTTGTGGGATGTGCCAGATTAGAAAATTAGGTTTTGAACGATATAAAAAAGAGAGGATCTGAAAAAGAAAAGGGGAGACTGGAGGAGGAGAGGAGGGAAGACAGCTGCAGACATCAAGAACTTCTTTTTGTCGGTCATTCTTTTCACGTTTCTTTTAGATTTAATTCTTATAATTTTCATTAGGATGTGTAACTAAACTCTTCTGTTGGGATCTTTGATGAAACCCGAAGGGATACATGTGATTTTCTCATTCAATCTATGAAAAGCTTTTTCCCCAATCCCTATGTGTTATCTTGTGGCTTAATGCATAAATAGATTGATCACCTATTTATTGATTTATGATGAATGATTGGATTGAGAGATTGATTGTTCATTAGAATAGCAAGTTAGCACAATAGATTGAATGTGAGAAGAGATATTAAGCATAATCTATATATTTGATGATTGAATGTTAATGCACTGATTCATACTAATCCACAGAGATATGTGTGTTACAATGAAGTAGGTAAGGTAATTGATCTTTAGAAAGAGATTACTACATGATTGAATGAAATTGGGAAAAAGTTCTAGTTGTAGATTGAATTAAGGAAATTCATAGTTGAACTTAGGGTGGATTCTAAGATCTTGACTATTATTATATCTTGATTGTTAATTGAGAAGAGATTACTACATGATTGAACGAAATTGGGGGAAAGTTCTAGTTGTAGATTGAATTTAGGAAATTCATAGTTGAACTTAGGGTGGATTCTAAGATCTTGACCGTTATTATATCTTGATTGTTAATTAATCTTAATTCATTGTTTTTGTTGTTGTTGTTAAGTTTTAGTTTATACTCATTCTCTTAGTCATTGGCCAAATAATATCAATAAGTAGTGATTCTAGTAATTGTTATATTAGTCCTCGTGGGACGATATCCAAATTTATTGCTATAGTACGTGTTCGAACTAGTGCACTTGCTAGGTGAGTTCATATAACAACAAAGTTTTGGCTCTGTTGCTGGGGACTAATACTAGCAATATTAAAGTTGACTATTTTTTATTAATTTGGTATTTTTACCTTGTTTTTTTTTTGTTTTGCTAGCTATTTACAAGGGGTTCTATAGTGCATGACAAAAAGAAACAAAGAACCATTGATTTTTGAAACATAAATCGAGAGGACTCGCCACAGACTGAGAGCACAAGCAAGAAGTAGATTTCTCCCATCTCGTGTCAGAAATTTGTTGAGAAGAGGAACAACAACAATGGTTGATGAACCAGAAGGGCGAAGAGAGCACACAATGATGGATTATTCTATTCTACTCTTACTGGAATTGAACCGAGTGTCACATGGTCAGCTGTAAAAGCTAACAACTTTGAGATTAAGTCAGCCATCATCCAAATGATTCAGCAAAGTGTACAATTTTTTGGGTTCCCAGCTGATGATCCTAATGAGCACATTGCAAATTTTCTGGAAATCTGTGATACTTTCAAGCATAATGGAATGAGTAATGATGCAATCAGATTGAGACTTTTCCCTTTATCATTGAAGGATAGATCTAAGGCTTGGTTGAATTCATTACCAGCTGGTTCCATCACTACTTAGGAGGATATCACTCCACCTTTTTGAGCCAAGTACTTTCCACCTTCAAAGATAGGTAGGTTGAGGAATGAAATCACCACTTTCGCATAAATAGATGGAGAATTTTTGTATGAGTCTTAGGATCGCTATAGGGATCTACTAAGGAGAGTTCCTCACCATGGTCTACCTATGCTGCTTCAAGTACAGACATTCTACAATGGTCTCACAACCAACATCAAGATAATGATTGACATAGCAGCTTGAGGAACACTGAACAACAAGACACCTGAGGCTGCCTAGAAGTTGATTGAGAATATGGCAAATAATAGTTACCAATGGGAGAAGGAGAGATCTTCATCAAGAAATAATTGCAGCTTGCATAGTGTTGACAACTATACAGCTCTATCTGCACAAATTGAGGCCTTAACTAAGAAGATAGACAGCATGAATAGGGTGACAGCACAAGCAGTGCAAGTTCAGAATTATGAAGTTCAACAAGGGAATCCTTATTCTAATACTTATAATCCTGGATGGAGGAATCACCCTAATTTTCCATGGGGCAACAAAAATAATCAGACACAAGCTTCCCCGCTAGCTTTAATTATATATTTTTATAAATATTGAACCTTTCAACATGAATTTCTTTAAAATTTCTTGCTCTAATGTACAAATTACTTAAATCCCACTTTTGTTTAGTTATTAAAATTCAATATACATAAAAAAAACATATATCATGTAAATTAAAGACTAAATTTCTTGCTTCCTATTAATACTATATCGAACTCTCTATAGTACTATCAAATGTAATAAACTCCTTGCAAGATACAGGAGAAGGAACAAATGATGATTTTATACATCTCAAAAGTTCCTAATTAAGCCCATCAAAAAATTGGTGTCGTTTGATTGTTGTTACACCCATTGTGGACCCTATTTGCCTTGTCGGGTCCTTGATTAATAGCGATGTGATCAAATCCTTTGCTAGCTCTGAAACCATGATTTCTTTGGGAAACTCAAGTGCTCGAGCCACAATATTTGCTAAGGGTAACTCCTAGTCAACTCCCTTACAAGATGTCATCCCATATAACATTTCGAATACGAATATCCCTAGTGTCCACCAATCAGCTGTGTTTCCATGCCCTTCACCAGACACAATTTCTCATGCTAAGTACTCGTGGGTCCCAACAAAAGGCCTTGATTGGACATTGATTGACTCTGTGATGATTTCGACGGTTGTGGGATGTGTTGATTTTTTTTTATTTATGTTGACTAGGGTGTAAGCAGGAGGCTATTGCAGGTGTTATACAATAGGGTAGAATGCATGATGAATTAGAAAAGTTGGGTTGATCATCAGGGTAACAACTTGTTTTTGTGATTAGTGATGCATTTTGATTAGAAATTATATGAATCGTTGATGTGGAATTATCGTCTTTTTGTGAGAGATCGAAGTCAGTCAATAAAATGTGACCGTCGAATCTTACTAACACGTCTTAAAATCACAGTAAACTATCCCCATCATGTGTAAGTATTATATGGCCACTGTGACTTCAGATGCATAAAACCCGTGCCAAAAAGAGAAGGTCACAAAACTTTTTAAAAAATTGAATAAATTTAAATAAGTTCAAAATATATAAAATTGAGTTTGATAAGTTATGTGAATAGCTTGTTTAAAATTTAACACTTTATTCCATTTAATATATTTGAGAATATGCTTAATACATTATTGAAATATAATAATCTCTTGAAATATTACTTAGATTAATAAAAATATATAATATATTTAATTTATTAATATATAAACAGGTTCATAAACTTGTAAACCAAATTCCTTCATATTTGAATTTGGCTCTTATACTTTAACATTTTAGGACCGTATTAAAATATGAAAAAAAGATTTTATTAATTAATAAAATTGAAAATGAAGATGGTATCTATATATACATATATATATTTATGCAAAAATATGATAGAATCAAGAAGGTGACATGGGGAAAAGTTAAAAACTTCAAAAAGAAGATACTTATAATTGGGAATTATATAAATATATAATGTGTGTGTCTATATATATATATAACCTTCTCAATTTATCAATATATATGTGTGTGTGTGTATAGATAATGTATGTACGTATATCACAATACTAACTGCGTTAAATGTCATAGTAATAAATTAATGATTCGTATAATCATTTAATATATTTTTATTGATACATATAATTAATATTGTCGTACGTCTGTAGCGGGCAGCAGCTTCATTGAAGCATTTATCCGGCTACCTATGATGGAGGATGTGAAGATAGCCATCGGGATAGAACTTAATGAGTAAACACGACCACCGATCACAAATGAACTTCATACCTATTGGTGCCACATATGATTGCTCATACACCATCATATATATGAATTATATGTTTATATATATATATACACGTGTCAAGACATGGGATGAAAGGAGTAAGGAAGGGTAAACTTTCATACATAATTAACGACATCATAAATCAAATCAATTAGTGAATATAGTAAATTAATTTCATACTTATTTTTTATTGTACATATTATTAATATATTTCATTACTAAGTTTTTTTAAAAATTGTTTTAAATTTTTTCGAAAAAAAGGTGCATAAGCAGTGGATGCAACCAAACATGAATTCTTAGTAATGAAGGAAAAAATAAAAATCTTTCTTGAGGTAATATTTTATTTTATAAATTTTATTTTCATATATATCTTTTTCTTTTATAGATTTCGTAAAAATTTTAATTGAATTTAAATTTATAGATTTATACATATAAAATATTCTACATTTTAATAAAAGTTAAAGTTATAAATTTTAAATAGAAAATAAGTGTTTTAACTACTATCATATTGTTATAATTTATTATAATTATTAATAGCTATAATTATGGAGCTGACAAAATAAATTTTTAATGAAGTAAAACTCATGCTGTATAAGCATGCAAATTTAAATTTAATTAAAATTTTCACGAAGTCCAAAAGAAAAAAGAAATACATGAAAATAAAATTTTATAGAATATGTAAAATAAAATAATACCTTAAGAAGGATTTTCATTTTTTCCTTCATTAATTATTTATTAAAAAATAAAAATTGGGTACATCTATTAATTAAGTGGTATGCATCAATCATAAGACAATACAAAAACCTCCAAGTAAGAATACATATAAAAATACAGTTTCATCCGAGATTAGTCAAGTGATATATACTAATTACAATACAATGCAGATAACTTTCAAATGATGACACACATAAAAATACAATCTAACTCGAACTTATAATCTCTTATAAAAAAAGAAACATATCAACTATTAAACTAATTATTTAATTAATTATGTATCCACATATATAATTAATTAATTTAATAATTATTTATCTTTTAGGCAGATATCTAAGTAATTTTATCCTTAACTATAAGAGTATGAGTTTAAATCAGACTATACATCTCATGACAAATCATTTAACTGTCAAAATGTACGAATTTTTACTAGCAAAAATTGTATATGAGAATTTTTATTGTTAAATATACATTATAAGATCAATAATAACACACAATAATACTCCAAATTGAAGAGTTTTGAGCTGTGATGATTAGTATTACTTATATACCTTGAGGAGCCTCCTTTAATCTTGATGCAAAGTGCACAAATCGTAGGAAAATTTGCATAAGATACTTTATCCCTGCAAGTCAAGAGAAGAAGATCAAATAATCAAATCCATCAATTAATCAAATATTGTTAATAACAATAAACTTTTATCTCCAAATAAAAATAAGTACATCCAAGGGCAGTGTTCACATCCCTCACCAGTGAAGGTTAACCATTACATCTATCTAAAATCAAGAAAACATCTAATTAAAGTTTGTGTAATTCATCCTTTCTTACATGTGTATCACAGAGAACATTGTCTCTCCTCACCCAAATCAGCTCCTAGAGTTTGTTTGTTCCGCTGTTAATCCAATTCCTACTTCCAAACAGCATCACTTTTACCCTCATAGAGAACATGGTCTCACTCACCTGGATTTGCCTCCTAGAATTTTATATTTATATTGTTTTTAATCCCTATACAATTCGTTTCTTTTTCTCTACTCACCAATGCTACCATTTTCGAAACAGACATCAAGAGAATTAAATATAAAAGATAACAGAATAATAATTCCCAAATAGATATCAGATTCAGACCACAATTTCCCTTTTTTTAAAATTTCCTATCCCTCTCCTGTTCTCATCCTTTCAATTTTCCTCCTATGTTTTTAGCATATCTCTTATGTCCTCTCCTCATAGTTGTCCACACGATAATTCCATCGTTTTGTCCGATCTTCTTTTTATCCTCAGATCTCACTCTCCATTTTTTTTGTTTTTACTTCTGGTTCTAATCTGATTTCAAGAAAATGTCCCTATTCCAAGATCAACTCATTTCTTCCCAAAAATATCTCAAAGAATTTAAAACATAAATTCTACTCAAGTAGTGAGAGTCAAATTTAACTTTGTTCTCAGTGACGGCGTTAATTTGATTGTTGGATTCCTCCCTTATTCTGCTCCCAATTCCACCGCTAGCTAATTAATATGATTGAGAAATCGCACATAAACTCCCTCTTAGTGTACCCTAGCTATGAATTTTCTTCCACTCCCTCTTCCCCTGCAGCCCGACATCCTCTTTGAAAGTGAAGGAGGAACCATCAAAACCATTGAGGATGGCAACGAAATCCCTAAATTAAATAAGATTACAAAATATTTTTTGATAATTGAGACATAATCAATATTTTTACTTTTAATAATTAAGGTAGAAATAATAATGTCTTCCTAAATATAATTATATAATTATATATTTACTTTTTGAAAAGAAAATTTTTATCTCTTTAACTGCTTAAGTAGTAATCAAAATTTTAAATTTTAAAGACTAATGAAGAAAAAAAATCTCTAGACTTTGACTTCTAACAAGCATTCAATTCTCTAATTTTAGATATTCTTTAAGTGTAATCTTATAATAGTTCTTTTATAGATAACATAATGAAAATAATGTTAAAACTCTAAAATATTTGATAACGACACTTCTAGTTTTTTTTTCTTTCTTGATGCTTTCAGTTTTTCTTTCTTGATGCTTTTAGTTTTTCTTTCAATCTTTCTTTAATGATATAATTTATATCTATGACGCAATGTTCATATAGGAAATGATAAAATAGTTTCTTTATAAAATTAGCTCTATTTATTTCTTCACCACAATATAATTTCTTCATAATCTGATCCTCACATTTATTACTGTGTTATGATGTGATCAATTTTAGGTGATCTAGAAATATAAAAAGAGTTAGAAAATAATTGGGAAGAGGAGGAAAAACATAAGGAAATGAGATAGGAAAATAAGAGTTAGACTATAAGTATTATAAAGTTAAGTTCTCTTTTATTCCCCTAACAAATAACGCATAATTAGGTAGTAATTATAAAGTAGATTCATTATAAGGATTCATATTTTTCAAACAGTTCCTAAGTTTTAGTTAACGACCGCGAACTAACTCAAATCACATATTTGACTTTTTATTAAATTACTTTTTTACTCTAAATAACAGAAAAACATAAAAGTACAATCTAAATTAAATACATCCGAAAATATATACGTGTACTTACATTAGATATTCTTTAAATGTAATCTTATAATAATTTTTTTTATAGATTACATAATGAAAATAATGTTAAAACTCTAAAATATTTGATTACATAAGTTCAAAATAATGAAAATAAGATTTTTATCTCTTTAATTTTTAAATTTTAAAGACTAATGTAGAAAGAAATTTCTAAATTTTGACTCCTAGTAAGCATTCAATTCTCTATATTTAGATATCTTTTAAGTATAATCTTGCAATAATTCTTTTAAAGATTACATACCTTAGAATGAAAAATAATGTTAAAACACGAAAATATTTGATTATAAAAGTTTAAAAATAGATTATGACACTTCTATTTTTTTTTCTTTCTTGATGCTTTCAGCTTTTCTTTCAATATTTCTTTAATGCTATGATTTATATTTATGATGCAATATTTAGATAAAAAACAACAAGGTAGTTTTTTTTTATAAAATTACCTCTATTAATTTTTTTCACGACAATATGATTTCTTCATAATCTTATCCTCACATTTATTATTATGTTACGATGTGATCAATTTTAGGTGATCTAGAAATATAAGAAAAGTTAGAAAATAATTTGGAGAACGAGGAGGAAAAACATAAGGAAATGAAATAGGAAAACAAGAGTTAGATTGGAAGCATTATAGAGGTATGTTCTCTTTTTTTTTCCTAATGCATAACGCACAATTAGGTAGTAGATTCGTTATAAGGGGTCATATTCTTCTAACAATTCGAAATTTTAGACCGCGAACTAACTCAAATCTCATATTTGACTTTCTATGAAATTACCTCTTCATCCTAAATAACTGAAAAATATAAAAGTACAATCTTCCAAAAGTATATACATGTACTTACATTAAGCGGTATTAAATCTATCTTGTTCATTTGATTCAATTTTTACTTTTTTATGTAATTATTAGTAATCATTTACATGTTGAATGAGGTATATATTCATTAATTTTATTTTTGAACCGCTTATATTTTTAGCTTGAATTCATTGAATGAAATTTTATTTCATAATTCTTCATATATAGGAAGATCAACTAGAATTTAGTTCATAAATAAGAGAGTTTAAATATTAAAATTGTGATATATTGTTAAATTATAAAATATGGGACAAATGTCGCAAGTAAATTTCTTAAGAAAATGATGAAGCTTGTTTAGAAATTAAAGCAAATGGGACAATTAGATACATATACAAATATTTTAACTTCTAATACTATACTATACTATATATATTTTTAAAATATAGTTTCTCAATGAGTGGTGTAATTTGACTCACAACCTAAAAATTTCTACATAATTTCTTCATTTACAAATTGAAAATATATACATATGCATGAGGTTAATTGAAATTATTATTGTCATAATCGAGCAATAGAGTTAAAATAATATAAGAATATTCTCAAATTACAGTGAACTCTTTAAAAGAACACCTTTCACTCCTACAGTACTATATATATGATATAAAGTCTATAAACAGGAAACAATTTGTTTATTGTCCAATCCAGGAAGATGTTTCAAGCTAATGCTAATCCTAAATCAATATATCATCTTTACATTAAGATCCAATGATACCGAATCACTGCTCAAAAGCTTTAACCCCCAAATAAAATGAAAAATAAACATTGTTATCATCACCATTATAAATTTAAGTTATTCAAATAGGTAAGTTAAGCCACAAATTGAAGTTAACTATCCTTTTGTGAAAGCAGCTTAAGAATCTTATATTATGCAAGTCTTTTGGGAGTTCTTCCGACCACACTTTTTCTTGGGGTTAGCACTTATCATGCAAGAGAAGGCATTGACAAGCTCATAATCATCTTCAATTATCAGAATTTTGACTGCACTTGGGTCTGCAAGTAGAAGCTTAGCCACAAGGCATCCAGTAATTGACCATGTCTGGAATAATCGTGCTTGCTTCCTGATGAACTTTCCTCTTTTTATGTCATAGTATTAAGGTTAATTGTCTATTGATATGTGTCTTTCCGCAACTTCAAAAGATTTAGCAGTGATTTCTAGTCTTTTCATCTTTATGGGTGCAACAGTAAGCTATAAAAAGTCCATTTTTAAAATCTTAAGCCACATTGCCAACATTCCTTCATTATTACTTTATTTTATAAAACATCAACAAGGTGCCATATCCTATTGGATTCAAGTATGTGAACTTAAGAAACTTATACCTAAATATAACTTATACAAAGGGTTCTTTGGAGCAATGAACAAAACATTAGCAGCAGAGAGAATATTTAAGTATAACAAACTAACCTACCATAGCAGAGTTGGCCAAGAACCACCATTGTGGTAAGACCAAGGCCTGCATGAAAAGGAAACATAGTGAGAAATGCTGAAGATAATGAAGAAATAGATCATAAATAAATAATACGAGAGTAGATTCTTATGTGTTCTTAGGATCACTACTAGTGATTATTTGCCACACCTAACCTTCAAGAGCAGGATAACATATATTGAATAACATATCTGCTACCAAATCTACTTCGCTTCAATAAGATCTAGTATGGCATGTGACTAATCAACTGTTGTCAGACTGCTTACAACAGACCACATGTTTTTTAGAGAAAAAAATCAAAAATCCATATGTGCTGGTTGTAAGTTTCCAATTAGATAACCTCCTTTATTGGGCATCCATTCCACCAACCAAGGAGAAATTTGATCTGGGTAATTGTTGAACTTATTAACTGCATCATATGAGTACTCCTCAGTCTTGCAACTATAAATCTCTTTTAGTTTTCGCAAATTAATCAAATAATACTCCCTGATGTGGAATGAGAGAGCAAGTAGGCAATTATTCAGAGCCGAAACAAATCAGCTGATCCATCTTCTTGAGCAAGCATTTCACGTGCACAGAGTAAGGTAGATTAAAATAGTGCCTTCAAGAAAAAAAAAGGATTAACTAGAGATACCACAACAAAAAAAGGTAAACAAATAAGATCTCTCTATTACCAACTTATAAATTTAAATAATGGTCGATTCATGTAGGCTTGTGAGTCAGATCATAATCTGTTGTTTGAATCCAATTTGCTAAAACATGGATCAAAACTAAAACGACTGGGATTAGTTCTAGATAAAAGTAGCAAAACTCCCTCAGAAATTCCCATAGACATAATGATAATCAAATAATTATAACCTTCTCAATCCTCAAACCCTTCTTTTATCAAAGTGAACCCAAGAAATTCTTGACTCAATTGAAATAATACCTTTTTCTACTTCAATTTCAAGAATGATTAACCTTAAATCAGAAAATAAGCAAAAGAAACAAATCAAGGCATTAGATTCAATGTGAGTATTTTAGTGAAAACTTTCAACTAAATCAGACATACAACCCAAAAGTAAAAAAATCAACAATAAAAAGGAAAATAAACTTTGACACTCAAGGAAAACTAATGAAATGATGCTACGAATATACATAATACGTCTCTTTTTCCCCTTTATTTTTAGGAACCATAAAGAATTATCTTCTAATACCTAGAAGTCATATAATAAGAGTACTCAAAAGGTGAGAAAAACCTGATCAAAAGCCAAAAGCTAACGATTACAAGGCACCAATGCAATTTTTTTGTAAGAAACAACCAGAAGCATCTAAATAACTAGTCAATTTGTGATAGAACTTAACAAAAGTCTTACTATATGGACCATTCATAAATCAAGGATTCCAAAACAAGAAAAAAAAAGATCATAGCTTAAATCCAAACCTAGATGAAGTGATATTAAAATGAACATATGGAACTCACTATTTCCATGCCCCTTTTAGATAAGGAAGAAAATGAGGAATTGCAGGAAGTCCTACCTTCGGAAGTCTATGAGGATCCCATGGATCCACAAATCTGAGTGCATGACTGTTCTCGCACTCTAATGGATTCAATGGCATAGTGAAAGAAGTGGTCGTTATGTCTTGTATTTTGTAGTCGTTTCTAGCCTCAGTTTATGTATGTATTTGGAACATTATATATATTTGTAAGGAATTTATTATGGTCTGATTCCGCTACATAAATTGTATATGCACTCATTATTTTGAATCTATATCTGATACCCATTTGCCTTAATTAGCACTTGGGATGTCACAACCCATGAGTTTTCCTGCTTAATATTATCAAGACCTTGATGCAATAAATGTCCAAGTAATACCTTAAAAAGAGGATTACTACCTCTTATACCAAATATTAGAGAAATTAATAATTGAATACCAAATGTCCATTACCATTTCAAATGAACCATAAAGGCAATTTTTTCCTTTCTTGAAATAAACAATTGACGAGCACATGCGGCTATTCAAACAACTGTTAGAACAAAAAACGAATCTACCCTGATGATTCCTTCATTCCATTTAATAGAGTTAATTACCTCCCCTTTTTCCCTGAGAGGGTTAGGTTTTGAAACTTACAAAAGTAAATAGAATGTAATAGGAATTGACTTAGTCTAGTACCAAGTTAGTGTTGGATGACCTCTTCTCCATTTTCTTTTTTTGGTTCCAAGAGGTATTGTTTCCAACAATGAAACCTTTTGCACCATAGACAAGTTATTGTTGTTTCTCTCAATAGTCTATCAATTGGCATGCAAAGGGTGACCGATGGATATGGTGGATGGCATGGCATCATTATCGATCGTAGAGGAAGAGGATGGGGACTTGGACTTAATTGAACTTTTCCCTGAACAACAAGAGTTGTATGACCTCTATTTGGTGGGAAGATTCCTGACAGAAGCACTTGTGAAGTTTAAACTGATGAAGAATACACTGGCAAACCTGTTGAGGCCGATAGGGGTAGTAAATATTGTAGATCTCAATTTTGGCCGTTACTTGTACAGATTTTTCTACGAAGTGGATATCCGAAGAGTGCTCAACAGAGGGCCATGGACTTTTAATAACAACTTATTGGTTGTGCACCACCTTAGGGAGGGAGAATATCCAATGAAAGTAGCCATTGACACGAGCCTCTTCTAGGTGCAGATTCACTCACTCTCGCCAAGTTGTGTATCGAAGACAATGGCTAGGCAGTTTGGGAACCTGTTGGGGGGCTTTATGGACTATGACACACGTTTGTCTTCTATGGCTAGCCATTGATGTCTGAAAGCCTCTATTCAGAAGAAAGAGGTTCAACCTGAGAAATGGGGAATCAACATTTGCAATCTTCAAGTATGAACATCAGCCTTTATCCTACTTCCTGTGCGATTGGTTGGGGCATTCAGAATCTTTCTACAAACTCCACATCCATTCTAGTGCAGGAGAGGAGGGTTGATTCCTTCTGTGCAAATCCCCCACAGAATTTTTTCTCTGACGAGCAGATGGTTACGGGATGAAAAGGGGAAAAACTGATAGAATCATGGGCGAATATCCTGGCAAGTATCTTGGGGATAGGGGCAAGGAAGGAAGAGACGAATATCTCGGCCGAAGCGGGAAAGAAGGGAGATTCTTAAAATTTATTAAAAAAATATAAATTTATACATTTTATTAATTATATAATACTTATCCAGTAATAATAACACAACTTATGAATAATAATATATAGAATGTATAGTTCATAGTCCGAACTATAAGTTCAACTTTTATAGAAAATGGTGAAAGTACAAATGATTTATCTAAAAAATATTAAACATTGATAAATTTATATTTAATTAAGTTGTAAAATGTTAAAATAATTTTTAAGAAATGAAAATTAATTTTATGTAAAATTAAAAGAAAAAATTTTTAAATTCTTTCAATTTTTGTTATTTTCTAATTCGTTTCATCTCGTAATTAAATGAAATATGAATTTATTAATCACCTTAGTGAATAAAGTGGAGTTAACTTATATTTGTTATGCTTTGATAATTGATACATACCTAATATAAGTAACTACAGTTATTTAACTTTTCATATCATCATATCTTCTTGAGAAATGCACACACAAACACACAAATATATATGTGTGTGTGTGCATTTTATAAATTTAAAGAGCTATTGTAACTTGATGTAATGCTAAATCACTATAAAATTTTCGGTGGAATTTATAATAGGAAGTGGATATGATGATGATGACTGTCATATCATACATGAGAATCACTAAATATATATATGAGAAAAAAATACATTTTTTGGTTCTGATAACTAAAAGTTGAAAAATAAAGGAAATAAAAATCTTAATATTTTGTTTGGTTTAAATTTATAAATGAAAAATAATTACTATAAGAAAGTAATTAATAATATCAGTTATTAATATAATGATGAGTTAGCTACCGAGAATCAAAATAGAATTTAAAAAGAAATTAATCCTTTCCTCTTTCCTCTTTTGTTAAGAGTTCTTGTGTGGAAAAAGATTTATCATTCATGAACAATAGCATAATTACTATTTAAATAATAAATAATAAATATTTTAATATTTTAGTATAAAAACCAAGTCTATTTCTTCTTCTTTAATATTTATGTTAATAAATAATTTAAGAAAAATATTAATTTGAATTTTTTCGTTTAATTGTTCTATTTAAAAGAATCTATTTGTTACAAAACATTATTTTCGCTTGGATATATCATGACTCTTTAGGACAAAATGCAATTTCATTACTATATCTCTACCAATGCAATCATATGTTAAATCTTTTGATTCTATTGAATCAAATATTATAAATAAATCATCATTAATCCATATAATTACATCTAAAAAGTGATTAATTTTACATTTTAATAAGATTCAGACTTGTTGTCTTCAAGAAAAATTTAAGAATCGTAACCATTCAAACACTATGTTTATGTTAATTTATGAAAATTCTTAAAAACTTCATTGTAGTGTGTGCTTAATTGTGATAAATGAACAATTGTCACAAACTTTAATGGGTGCATTTTTGGTGCTTGAAATGCATGTTCCCATGTTAATGTATGTTAGTGGCTATTTTCTCTTTTTCAATGATATCGTCCTATGTTTACCTTATAAATAGTTAGCTCCTCTACTCTATCCTATCTTATTGCTACATATCTCTATTGCTCTCCCTTTTATGTCTTTTCTTTCACTTTCACTTTTCTTCAAATTTTCTTAAAAGATTTCTAACTTTTTTACTTTTCTAGTTGTGCAAATTAATAAAATCTATGATCTATAGCCAAGCTTATTGTATCATGCAATTAACATGTCAAAAAGCCCTTTTCTATACTCACCTTATCTGATTGAGAAAGGAACACTATTTCACACACATAACCTGATAAATTTACAGAGCAATAAGCAAAAACTTAAGATTCAATCATCCTTATACGAAATTACAAATTATGAGGCTTATAAAATTCTTTACACTACATGACTATAATATAATTAAACTAACTTTACAAGATGAACTTTCACTGTCACTAAAGGTTCTACAAAGTCTTCCTTCGACCTTAAACTTACTCTTGATTTGGACTAATCTGCATTGGGGGGTGTTAATTGGAGTGAGATTCACGAACTTAGTAAGGAAAAAGGGCAATGCCCATAACAAAGACATGCAAACACTCAACCACACAAGATTTACAAAACATATGCATATTTTCTTAAAACCAATTCTAAAGCAATGCAGTAACCATAATTTCACATATCTCAATAATTCACTCTTTCACATGTGATTTCATAAACATCATAAATACTCTAACATCACATCTACATAAATAAACAATATTATTCACTAGTTTCATAACACTTGCACTTGTACTTTCTGACAATCACTTGCACTTGTTATTGAATTACTTATCTTTGCATATGTCAATATGACTTTCACCTTACATTGTTCACTTATCACTTTTCAGTTATACTTTCATTCTCAGTTACCTTTCTATTAAGGTTTATAATTTGTATTTTTTTGTCTTTTAAGAGTTTCATAGTGCGATGCCGTTTTTGCTGGCATCAACGAAAGCAGTAAGGATCCCCTCTACCATATGAATACATTCCAATTTAATTCACAGTTCATAATTTACAGTACACAATATACAATTCAAAGTTCTCATTGCTTCACCACATCCGGCAAAATTCGTATCCACAGTTAGGGTTCACCACAGTCACATGCCAAAAGACTACACACACACCCACCCTTTATTGATACCAATTAAATGGATTTCTCATCTTTTAAAGATTCTTATGTTATTCTTTTACTAATCAAGTTCATCATTGGATGACCGACTCAGGCATGGAGCTACTTATATATCATATATGTTATACATCAACATGCTTATACAATAAGCATAATATATACCCTTTACATACACAGTTATCAACTCAAATAAATATATATGTACATGTAACACATATAACATGAATATACTTGTATATTTACACAATTCATATGTGTATCCTATAAGTAGGCACATACAAGTTGTTCACTCATATATATACACGTTACACAACCTACAATTATACATATATATGTATCACACACACTTATAACTCGATACTTAGCATGCATAAAATCTACATATATATACAAGTAACAATATGAATACATAAACATATGTCATACACAACATCATGTAGGTCTCCAATCATATACAATTGCACACATGCACATAAGTGAGTTCATAAAACTCGTGTTAGAAAACTTAAATAGTTTGCAAAGTCTGTAAAAATTCATTTTAATGGAAAACAAAGTTTCATAAAAATAATGGGGTTTTTGATTGAATCTAACCTAATCCCTTACCTACATTTGAATTGACAAGTTTTGGAATCCTTATTACCTCAGGTCTATGCTCTCTTCTAAATCCGATACTGTTTAAATAATTCTCTCATTTATAAATAAAAAATATGTGGGTTAATGATGGACACTTATAAAAATAATTAGAATACAAAAAGAAGATCAAGTTTTATCGTAGTGCGATCCTAGTCACCAGAATCACCACACGCCACCATACGCGTATCCTTGATTTCCTATGCATCACTGCAGAGAATTGCTACTGGATCATCATCACCAGAGCACCATTTGGCCATCGTACACCGCCACAAAACTATGTGAATCGACTGAAATTCACCACAAAATTCCTTGTGCACTCAGATCCAGCACGTATATGGTGAAATCGCACCAGAAAAAGCCAGAGATAAACAGAATTGTGCGACCAACTGTAGTGGATCTACTTCTTCTTTGAATGCATTTTGTCATATGATTCTCCTTCTGGTTTCTAATCGCGCAGATCATAGGCCACTTAGACTCCTCTACTTGTCGTGAGGAAAGTCATGCACCATCATAGACTGCCTCGTGCAGGTCGAAGGAAATTTTCCTCCCTCATTTTTTATGCCAAGAATCTTTCCCCATCTCTCTTCATCTAATTTTGCAACTTGGTGTGAATCCAATGGTTCAAATATTCTATAAATTGCCCTTCTCTTTTTGTTCCTCTCCGTACTTCAACTTCTTCCATTTCTCAAAGATTTAGAGAGAGAGAGAAAGAGAGAGAGATAGTAAATTAGTGAGAGAAGAAGAGAAAGAAAGGAAAATGGTGAAGAAGAAAACATCAAAGTTTTGGTAAGAACTCTAGTATTACTTTCAACATCTTAAGGAGTATTTTTTAGATAAAAAAATTTAATATGATTGTTATTTTGTCTGTTTTACATGCCTTTATGTTCAATTGAGTCGAATTGTTCTAATTTTCAAACATGCTATGTGAATTACTGACATTTGATGAATTTGCATGTAATATATGTAACATGTAGTTCATAATAGTAAAAGTAAAAAAAAAAAATAAAAAAGAGAAAAGTGGAATGAAGCCTGCATGGTCTGAAGTGTATCTGTATTAACATGCATATTACATCAAGTATCTTGTTAGGCTTTTTATCTCTGAGGGGTATCGTTTCCCCTTGCCCTTCGGGGTATTTATTTTTTCCTCCTTTATCTGGTCTGGAAAGACGTAAGAGGACCACTCTTAGTGGATGACGGCGTGCCTTCTGACGAGAGTAGTATCGCACTATCTGTAGGGGCCACTAGTGGTTAAGTAATGTCGTGACTATAGATATCTATTAGGACCACTATAGTTAGTACGATCATGGTCATAGATCATACCATGGTTTGGCTAGCCAGAAGTGGGCATGAGAAAATTGTTGTATCTCTATCTGATCTGGTCATTTTACTTAGGCAGTTAGAAATCTATATTTGCCCTTAGAGATGGAAGTTTGTAACGACTTCGCGAAGCATGACACGAAATATCTGTGCATTTCATGATTTATTTAATTTTCTCTATTATTTGGCATGATATATGATTTTATGTGCTAATGTACTATTTTGATATTCAAATAAATGTTTTCTTTTTCTAATGATGAGTTAGGTAAAATCGAAGCTAAACGATGAGATAAAATAAAAAAATTTTGAAATCTTACGAGGTTAATTTAATACTATTGTCCTTACTGAGCATATGAAAAACATTCATTCCATCTTCCTCCTAGATGAGGAAGAAAATGATGAACCGTAGGCAGACTTACCCTTATAAGTCTATGAGGATCCCGTGGATGCATAAGTGTGAGTGCATGACTGTTCTTGCATTCTGATGAATTCCAGTAGCATAGTGAAAGAAGTGGCCTTTATGTTTTGTATTTTGTTGCCACTTCTGGCCTCAGTAATGCATGTATTTGGAACATATATATATTTGTAAGGGATTTTTTAAGGTTTGATTCTGCTGCATAAATATTATCATGCACTCGTTATTCTGAATTTGTATCTAACACCCATTTGCCTTAATTGGCACCTGGGATATCACAAAAGCCCTAATTCTTTGATCTCTAGATTTATCACATTCTAACTCTTGTAACGTCTATCTTTTTAGGCTTTTGGAACTATAATCCTACTTCTTCACATTCACAAATGTTTTGGAGGAAGTTCCAAAACATCTCCTAAGGTGTGTATTATCTAATTTCTTTAGACTATAAACGTTATAAGAATCCTAAACCTCATGATATAAGGGATGGTTCCTAGGAACGTGGGCTTTGATACCAATTGTAACGACCCGCTTTTTTTGTTGAGAAATGAGCACTATTCCACACACATAACCTGATAAATTTATGCAGTAATAAGCGAAAACTTAAGATTCAATCATCCTCTATATGGAATTACAAATTGTAAGGCTTATAAATTTTTTTACACTACATCACTATAATATAATTAAACTGACTTTACAAGATGAACTTTCACTATCATTAAAGGTTCTTCAAAGTCTTCCTTCGACCTTAAACTTGCTCTTGATTTTGACTAATCTGCATTGGGGGTTTTAATTGGAATGAGCTTCACGAACTTAGTAAGGAAAAAAGACAGTGCCCATAACAAAGACATGCAAACACTCAACCACACAAGATTTACAAAATATATGCATATGTTCTTAAAACCAATTCTCAAGCAATGTAGTAACCATAATGTCACATATCTCAATAATTCACTCTTTCACATATGATTTCATAGACATCACAAATACTCTAACATCATATCTACATAAATAAATGAAATTATTCACTAGTTTCATAGCACTTGCACTTGAATTTTCTGACAATCACTTGCACTTATTACTGAATTACTTATCATTGCATATGTCAATATGACTTTCTCCTTACATTGTTAACTTATCACTTTTCAATTATACTTTCATTCTCAGTTACCTTTCTATTAAGGTTTATAATTTGTATTTTTTTCATCTTTTAAGAGTTTCATAGTGCGATGCTGTTTTCACTGACATCAACGAGAGCAGTAAATATCCCTTCTACCACGTGAATACATTCCAATTTAGTTTACAGTTCACAATTTGCAGTACACAATATACAATTCAAAGTTCTCATCACTTCCCCACATCCGGAAAAATCTATATCCACATGTAGGGTTCACCACAGTCACATGCCAAAAGACTACACACACACCCACCCCTCTGTGATACTAATTAAATGGATTTTCTCGTCTTTTAAAGATTCTTATGTTATTCTTTTACTAATCAAGTTCATCATTGAATGACCTACTCAGGCATGGACATACTTATATATCATATATGTTATATATCAACATGCTTATACAACAAGCATAATATATACCCTTTATATGCACAATTATCAACGCAACACATATAACATGAATATACTTGTATATTTACACAAGTCATGTGTATCCTATAAGTAGGCACATACAAGTTATTCACTCATACATACACACGTTACACAACCTACAATTATACATACATCTATATGTATCACACATACCTATAACTCGATAACTATCATGCATAAAATTTGTATATATATAAAACTAACAATATGAATACATAAACATACATCATAGATAATATCATGTAGGTCTCCAATCATATACAATTGCACACACGCACATATGATGAGTTCACATAACTCGCGTAGAAAACTTAAATAGTTTGCAAAGTCTACAAATAATTTATTTTAATGGAAAATAAAGTTTTATAAGAATATGGGGGCATCTGAACGAGACTAACAATATTCGTTACCTACAGTTGAATCAAAAAGTGTCAGAATTCTTATTGTCTCAGCTCACCCAAATCAACTCCTAGAGTTTGTTTGTTCCGTTGTTAATCCCATTCCTACTTCCAAACAGCATCACTTTTACCCTCACAGAAAACACGGTCTCACTCACTTGGATTTGCCTCCTAGAATTTGATATTTATTTTGTTTTCAATCCCTATCCAGTTCGTTTCTTTTTATTTACTCACCAATAATACCATTTTCGAAACAGACATCAAGAGAATTAAATATAAAAGATAACAGAATAATAATTCCCAAATAGATATCAGATTCAGACCAAAATTTCCCTTTTTTTTAAATTTCCTATCCCTCTCCCATTCTCATCCTTTCAATTTTCCTCCTATGTTTTTAGCATATCTCTTATGTCCTCTCCTCATAGCTGTCAACACGATAATTCCATCATTTCATCCGATCTTCTTTTTATCCTCAGATTTCACTCTCCATTTTTTTTTGTTTTTACTTCTGGTTCTAATCTGATTTCAAGAAAATGTCCCTATTCCAAGATCAACTCATTACTTCCCAAAAATATCTCAAAGAATTTAAAAGATAAATTCTACTCAAGTAGTGAGAGTCAAATTTAACTTTGTTCTCAGTGACAGTGTTAATCTGATTGACAGATTCCTTCCTTATTCTGCTCCCAATTCCCTCGCTAGCTAATTAATCTGATTGAGAAATTGCACATAAACTTCCTCTTAGTGTATCCTAGCTATGAATTTTCTTCCTCTTCCCTTGTAGCCCGACATCCTCTTTAAAAGTGGAGGAACCGTAAAAACCATTGAGGATGGCATCAAAATCCCTAAATTAAATAAGATTACAAAATATTTTTTGATAATTGAGGCATAATCAACATTTTTACTTCTAATAATTAAGGTAGAAACAAATAATATCTTCCTAAATATAATTATATAATTATATATTTACTTTTTGAAAAGAAGATTTTTATCTCTTTAACTGCTTAAGTAGTAATCAAAATTTTAAATTTTAATGACTAATGAAGAAAATAAATCTCTAGACTTTGACTTCTAAACAAGCATTCAATTCTCTAATTTTAGATATTCTTTAAGTGTAAACTTATAATTTTTTTTTAATAGATAACATAATGAAAATAATATTAAAACTCTAAAATATTTGATTACATAAGTTCAAAAATAAATTACAACACTTCTAGTTTTTTTTTTCTTTCTTGATGTTTTTAGTTTTTTTTTTCAGTCTTTCTTTAATGATATAATTTATATCTATGATGCAATGTTCATATAGGAAATGATAAAATAGTTTCTTTATAAAATTAGCTCTATTTATTTCTTCACCACAATATAATTTCTTCATAATCTGATCCTCACATTTATTATTGTGTTACGATGTGATCAATTTTAGGTGATCTAGAAATATAAGAAGAGTTAGAAAATAATTGGGAGAAGGAGGAAAAACATAAAGAAATGAGATAGGAAAATAAGAGTTTAGAATATAAGTATTATAAAGGTAAGTTCTCTTTTATTCCCTTAACACATAACGCATAATTAGGTAGTAATTATAAAGTAAATTTGTTATAAGGATTCAAATTTTTCAAACAGTTCCAAAGTTTTAGTTAACGACCGTGAGCTAACTCAAATCACATATTTGACTTTTTATTAAATTATTTTTTACTCTAAATAACAGAAAAACATAAAAGTACAATCTAAATTAAATACGTCCGAAAATATATACGTGTACTTACATTAGATATTCTTTAAATGTAATATTATAATAATTTTTTTTATAGATTACATAATGAAAATAATGTTAAAACTCTAAAATATTTGATTACATAAGTTCAAAATAATGAAAATAAGATTTCTATCTCTTTAATTTTTAAATTTTAAAGACTAATGTAGAAAGAAATTTCTAAATTTTGACTCCTAGTAAGCATTCAATTCTCTATATTTAGATATCTTTTAAGTATAATCTTGCAATAATTCTTTTAAAGATTACATACCTTAGAATGAAAAATAATGTTAAAACACTAAAATATTTGATTATAAAAGTTTAAAAATAGATTATGACACTTCTATTTTTTTTTCTTTCTTGATGCTTTCAGCTTTTCTTTCAATATTTCTTTAATGCTATGATTTATATTTATGATGCAATATTTAGATAAAAAACAACAAGGTAGTTTTTTTTATAAAATTACCTCTATTAATTTTTTTCACGACAATATGATTTCTTCATAATCTTATCCTCACATTTATTATTGTGTTACGATGTGATCAATTTTAGGTGATCTAGAAATATAAGAAAAGTTAGAAAATAATTTGGAGAACGAGGAGGAAAAACATAAGGAAATGAAATAGGAAAACAAGAGTTAGATTGGAAGCATTATAGAGGTATGTTCTCTTTTTTTTCCCTAATGCATAACGCACAATTAGGTAGTAGATTCGTTATAAGGGGTCATATTCTTCTAACAATTCGAAATTTTAGACCGCGAACTAACTCAAATCTCATATTTGACTTTCTATGAAATTACCTCTTCATCCTAAATAACTGAAAAATATAAAAGTACAATCTTCCAAAAGTATATACATGTACTTACATTAAGCGGTATTAAATCTATCTTGTTCATTTGATTCAATTTTTACTTTTTTATGTAACTATTAGTAATCATTTACATGTTGAATGAGGTATATATTCATTAATTTTATTTTTGAACCGCTTATATTTTTAGCTTGAATTCATTGAATGAAATTTTATCTCATAATTCTTCATATATAGGAAGATCAATTAGAATTTAGTTCTGAAAAAACATAAATAAGAGAGTTTAAATATTAAAATTGTGATATATTGTTAAATTATAAAATATGGGACACATGTAGCAATTTAATTTCTTAAGAAAATGATGAAGCTTGTTTAGAAATTAAAGTAAATGGGACAATTAGATACATATACAAATATTTTAACTTCTAATATTATACTACACTATATCAATTTTTAAAATATAGTTTCTCAATGAGTGGTGTAATTTGACCCACAACCTAAAAATTTCTATGTAATTTCTTCATTTACAAATTGAAAATATATACATATACATGAGGTTAATTGAAAATATTGTTCTCATAATCGAGCAATAGAGTTAAAATAATATAAGAGTACTCTCAATTTATAGTGAACTCTTTAGAAGAACACCTTTCACTCCTATAGTATTATATGTATGATATAAAGTCTATAAATAGGAAACAATTTGTTTATTCTCCAATCCAGGAAGATGTTTCAAGCTAATGCTAATCCTAAATCAACATATCATCTTTACATTAAGATCCAATGATACCTGAATCACTGCTTAAAAGCTTTAACCCCCAAATAAAACGAGAAATAAACATTGTTATCATCACCATTATACATTTAAGTTGTTCAGATAGGTAAGTGAAGCCACAAATTGAAGTTACCTTTCCTTATGTGAAAGCAGCTTAAGAATCTTATATTATGCAAGTCTTTTGGGAGTTCTTCCGACCACACTTTCTCTTGAGGTTAGCACTTATCATGCAAGAGAAGGCATTGATAAGCTCATAATACTCTTCAATTATCAGAATTTTGACTGCACTTGGGTCTGCAAGTAGAAGCTTAGCCACAAGGTATCTAGGAATTGACCCTGTCTGGAATAATCGTGCTTGCTTCCTGATGAACTTTCCTCTTTTCATGTCATAGTATTAAGGTCAATTGTCTCTTGATATGTGTCTTTCCAATAGATTTAGCAGTGATTTCTGGTCTTTTCATCTTTATGGGTGCAACAGTAAGCTGTAAAAAGTCCATTTTTAAAATCTTAAGCCACACTGCCAAGATTCCTTCATTATTACTTTATTTTATAAAACATCAACAAGGTACCATATCCTATTGGATTCAAGTATGTGAACTTAAGAAACTTATACCTAAATATAAATTCTACAAAGGGTTCTTTGGAGCAATGAATAAAACATTAACAGCAGAGAGAATTTTTAAGCATAACAAACTAACCTACCAT
Organism: Carica papaya; assembly: GCF_054855325.1. NCBI lineage: Eukaryota > Viridiplantae > Streptophyta > Magnoliopsida > Brassicales > Caricaceae > Carica > Carica papaya. The sequence continues at coordinate 21,850,207 of NC_142317.1, forward strand.
AGCAGAGTTGGCCAAGAACCACCATTGTGGTAAGACCAAGGACTGCATGAAAAGGAAACATAGTGAGAAATGCTAAAGATAATGAAGAAATATATCATAAATAAATAATACGAGAGCAGATTCTTATGTGTTCTTAGGATCACTACTAGTGATTATTTGCTACTCCTGACCTTCAATAGCAGGATAACATATCTTAAATAGCATATCTGCTTCCAAATCTAATTCGCTTCAATAAGATCTAGTATGGCATGTGACTAATCAACTGTTATCAGACTGCTTACAACAGACCACATGTTTCTTAGAGAAAAAAATCAAAAATCCATTTGTGCTGGTTGTAAGTTTCCAATTAGATAACCTCCTTTATTGGGCATCCATTCCACCAACCAAGGAGAAATTTGATCTGGGTAATTGTTGAACTTATTAACTGCATCATATGAGTACTCCTCAATTTTGCAACTGTAATCTCTTTTAGTTTTCGCAAATCAATCAAATAATACTCCATGATGTGGAATGAAAGAACAAGCAAGCAATTATTCAGTGCCGAAATAGATCAGCTGATCCATCTTCTTGAGTAAGCATTTCACGTGCACAGAGTAAGGTAGAATAAAATAGTGCCTTCAAGAAAAAAAGAAGGATTAACTGGAGATACCACAACCAAAAAAAGTAAACAAATAAGATCTCTCTGTTACCAACTTATAAATTTAAATAATGACCGATTCATGTAAGCTAATGAGTCAGATCATAATTTATTGTTTGAATCCAATTTGCTAAAACATGGATCAAAACTAAAACAACTGGGAATAGTTCTAGATAAAAGTAGCAAAACTGCCTTAGAAATTCCCATAGACATAATGGTAATCAAATAATTATAACCCTCTCAATCCTCAAACTCTTCTTTTATCAAAGTGAACCCAAGAGATTCTTGACTCAATTGAAATAAGACATTCTTTTGCTTCAATTTCAAGAATGATTAACCTTAAATCAAAAAACAAGCAAAAAAACAAATCAAGGCATTAGATTCAATGTGAGTATTTTGGTGAAAACTTTCAACTAAATCAGACATACAACCCAAAAGTAAAAAATTCAACAATAAAAAGGAAAATAAACTGACACTCAAGGAAAACTAACGAAATGATGCTACGAATATACGTAATACGTCTCTTTTTCCCCTTTATTTTTAGGAACCATAAAGAATTATCTTCTATTACCTAGAAGTCATATAATAAGAGTACTCAAAAGGTGAGAAAACCTCATCAAAAGCCAAAAGCTAATGATTACAAGGCACCAATGCAATTTTTTTGTAAAAAACAACAGAAAGCATCTAAATAACTAGTCAATTTGTGATAGAACTTAACAAAAGTCCTACTAATTGGACCATTCACAAATCAAGGATTCCAAAACAAGAAAAAAAAAATCATAGCTTAAATCCAAACCCAGATGAAGTGATATTAAAAATGAACATACTCCAAAACTAAATCTAGAAAATAAAAGAGAAAGATGAATACCTTGTTGAAATAAAAAGTGGGTTTGTATCGAAGCGATGTTTGGGAGCAGAAAAATCTAGAAAAAGAGAAGATAATGTTGTGTCGTTTCAACATCTCCACATAATCAATAATAATCCAATTGTATGTATCGTATTTACTTTTGTTTTTGATAGTTGTGGATTATTATGAATAAATAAGAAATTATATGAAGATTCCACTTGCTCTTCTTTTCTCATCTTGTCCCTTTATTTTATTTATTCATTTCATTTGATTATTTTTTAATTCTATATATAAATTTTCTCTCATTTTTCTACTTGCTTTTCCTTTTCTCTCTATTTTTTCTTTTCTCTGAATCACATGGTTAATGATAAGTATAACATATGTGCAGACGGAGGAGATATCTTGCGATGAGGGTAAGCACACTATAAATTCATGCACCCTCCATTTTCATCAATTTACCATTAATTTATTCAACTTATATGATCAATGATTTGTGTTGACCAGATTTCTTGTTTGTTTGTGTACAATAGTTCCCTCAATAATGATATACTCATAATCTTCCCTCTCTTGCTTGGTTAAGATAAATCATGAAAAACAACATGCAAGCAAGCTAGAGAAGAACAAGTGCCTGGAATTCAAAAGCTTCTGCAATGAACTTTAGAATCATAAAAAATAATTGATATGTGAACCAACTAAGATGAAGTTGTTTTTTTTTTGTTTTTAGATTTTCATGATTCATTAATGAAATTTGAGATATGATCACACTTTTATATGAGATAATAAGAATCTATAAGTAAGAATCATTACTTTGTTTCTAAAGTGGAGGTTTTATAATCTGAATGTTTTTGTTTTCTTTATTAAAAGAATTGAAATTAAACTATTTTATCTTACATTATTTTTTATTAAAATACATGAGATATTGTTTTAGTATTGTAATAACAATATATATTCATATGAGTTTGTGAAAAAAAAAATCAAAACTAAAGGTCTTTTATATGTGTGTAATAAGAAGACGAGAGATCTTCGACTTAATGAGAGAAAATGTAGGAAATCTCACCCTTTATATGTAGGCATTTTGTGAGTTTTACTTTAACAAATTTCTTCTTCTTTAATATTTATGTTAATAAATAATTTAAGAAAAATATTAATTTGAATTTTTTTGCTTATTATAATTGTTTTAATAAAAGAATCTAATCATTATAGAATATTAATTTCATTTAGATATGTCATGACTATATCTCTACTAAATCCAATTTCATTACTATATCTCTACCAACACAGTTATAAGTTAAATTTTTTGATTCTATTGAATCAAATATTATAAACAAATCATTATTAATACATATAATTATATCCAAAAAGTGATAAATTTTACATTTTAATATGATACAGACTTGTTATCTTCCAAAAAAATATAAGAATCTTAACCATTCAAACACCATGTTTATGATCATTTATGAAAATTCTTAAAAACTTCATTGTAGTGTGTGCTTAATTATGATAAATGAACATAGTCACAAGCTTTAATGGGGGCATTTTGGTGCATGAAATGCATGTTCCCATGTTAATGGATGTTAGTGGCTAGTTTTTCCTTTTCAATGGTATCATCCTATGTTTACCTTATAAATAGTTAGCTCCTCTACTCTATCCTATCTTATTCCTACATTTCTCTATTGTTCTCTCTTTTATTTCTTTTCTTTCACTTTCATTTTTTTCTAAAATTTTCTTGAAAGATTCTAACTTTTCCTTTTCTAGCTGTGCAAATTAATAAAATCTATGATCTATTGGTAGCTAAGCTTATTGTATCATACAATTAACATGTCAAAAATCTCCTTTCTATACTCACCTTATCTGATTGACCTAGTGCACACCTCAATCCGTATAATGGATCCTCAAACTTCAATTCCTATTTGTATAGAAAGTAAATGTCTAAAGTAAATTCTCCTATCTTTTTTCACCAAGAGATATTTACGTGAAACTATTAAATATCAACAATTCATCTCAACCAATAGCAACAAAATTTAATTTTTTTTGAAATAATACCTTTCAATTTGTAATTATCTATGCAGAATAAGTTTGAGTTTCAAAGCAAAAAATTAAAAGTTAGGTCAAGATTTTGACCTACTATAGTTCCCTCAACTAAGAGAACTTAATAATCATGAAATATTTTTTTCACCTAAAAACATAACAGGCACGTTGAGATTAAACTCAACTTAATCACGACATCAGCAACATAAAAAAAAAGTTAAGAGTTTAAATTTGTTTCCCATGAAAAAGTAATACTTATTACAACCTGCAGAGAATTTATTGGTATTGATTTTTAGAAGCTTTCATCCCCTCATCTGCCCAACAAAAGAAAACATAATTACTTTATAATATTGTTATTGAAAGAGATGAAAATAGTTAAAATACAACTAGTGAAAAATTAAATATTGAACTTAAATTTTATAAATTAAAAGGATAATAATTACTTTAGTTAAGTTACAGTAATTGAAGAAAAATATAAATCTTATTTTATTCTTAATTAATTTAAAAGCAAATTGAATTAGTTAAAAAGAAATTGTATTTATTACAATAACAAAGTATTTGAGAGTAATATTCTCCATTTACTAGAACGATTCAAATTAAAATATTAAGGAATTAAAAAAATAAATAAGAATCGAATTAAATAAGTTGTTAGAAGCAAGAGTACCTTCATTTAAAAGAGTACGTTTGCGCTTGCAAGGGGTGGCGCTAGCTTCAAACTGCATCAGCATACATACCCATTCAGTGAATAATAATAATAAATATTTTAAAATCAAAATCTACAATGTTTAATATTTTAGAAAAACAGTTTTACTTTTTATTAAAATATAAACTTTACATTTTCAGCAAAACTTAAACTTGTAAATCTTAAATAAAACACAAAAATTTTAACTATTACCATATTATTATAATTCATTATAATTTTTAATTGCTATAATTATGAGCTAGCAAAACAAATTTTCAATTAAGTAAAACTCATACTTTATAAGTCAGCAAATTTAAATTTAGTTAAAATTTTTATGAAATCCATAAGAGAAAAAGATATATATGAAAATAAAATTTTGCAAAATATATAAAATAAAATATTACCTCAAGAAGGATGTTTATTTTATCCTTCCTAAGTAAGAAGTCATTTTCGATTGCATCCAATTGTAACTTGATGTAATGGTAAATCACTATAAAGTTTTCAATGGAATTTATAATAGGAAGTGGATATGATGATGATTGCCATATTATACATGAGAATATCTAAATATATATAAATGAGAAAAAAAATATGTTTTTTGGTTCTGATAACTAAAAGTTGAAAAATAAAGGAAATGAAAATTATAATATTTTGTTTGGTTTAAAGTTATAATTGAAAAATAATTGAATAATATTAGTTATTAATATAATGATGAGTTAGCTACCGATAATCAAAATAGAATTTAAAAAAAAATTATACTTTCCTCTTTCCTCTGTTGTTAAGAGTTCTTATATGAAAAAAGATTTATCATTCATGAACGATTACTATTGAAATAATTAATAATAAATATTTTAGTATAAAATCCAAGTCTATTTCTTCTTCTTTAATATTTATGTTAATAAATAATTTAAGAAAAATGCTAATTCAGAATTTTTCGCTTATTATAATTGTTCTAATTAAAAGAATCTAGTCGTTACAGAATATTATTTTCGTTTGGATATATCATGACTCTTTAGGACAAAATTCAATTTGATTACTATATCTCTATCAACACAGTCATAAGTTAAATCTTTTGATTCTATTGAATCAAATATTATAAACAAATCATTATTAATCCATATAATTACATCTCAAAAGTGATAAATTTTACATTTTAATAAGATTCAAACTTTTTGTCTTCAAGAAAAATGTAAGAATCTTAACTATTAAACCACCATATTTATGATAATTTATCGAAATTCTTAAAAACTTCATTGTACTGTGTGCTTAATTGTGATAAATGAACAATAGTCACAAACTTTAATGGGGTAATTTTTGGTGCATGAAATGCATGTTCCCATCTTAATGGATGTTAGTGGCTATTTTCTCTTTTTCACTTAGATCATCCTATGTTGACCTTGTAAATAGCTAGCTCCTCTACTCTATCATATCTTATTGCTACATTTCTCTATTGCTCTCCCTTTTATCTCTTTTTTTTTTTCACTTTCACTTTTACTAAAATTTTCTTGAAAGATTTCTAATTTTTACTTTTCTAGTTTTCTAAATTAATAAAATCTATGATCTATAGCTAATCTAATTGTATCAAGCAATTAAAATGTCAAAAAGCTCTTTTTTATACTCACCTTATCCGATTGACCTAGTGCACACCTCAATCCTTATAATGTATCCTCACACTTCAATTCCTATTTGTATAGAAAGTAAATGTCGAAGGTAAATTCTTTTATCTTTTATCACCAAGATACTTTTACATGAAACTATTAAATATCAATGATTCATCTCAACCAACAGCAACAAAATTTATAATTTTTTGAAACAAAACCCTTTAGTTTGTAACTATCTCTGCAAAATAAATTTGAGTTTCAAATCAAAAAATTTAAAATTAGGTTGAGATTTTGATCTACTATAGTTCCCTAAACTAAGGGAACCTAATAATCATGAACTATTTTTTTCGCCTAAAAACATAATAGGCACGTTGAGATTTAAGTCAATTTAATCATGGCATCGCCACTAACATAAAAAAAAGTTAGAGTTTAAATTTGTTTTCCATGAAAAAGGAATATTTATTACAACCTGCAGAGAATTTATTGGTATTGATTTTTAGAAGCTTTCATCCACCCCATCTGCCCAACAAAAGGAAACATAATTACTTTATAATATTGTTATTGAAAGAAATGAAAATAGATAAAATACTAATAGTGAAATATTAAGTATTGAAGTTAACTTTTATAAATTAAATAAAGGATTATAATTACTTTAGTTAAGTTACAGTAATTAAAGAAAAATATAAATCTTATTTTATTCTTAATTAATTTAAACTCGAATAGAATTAGTTAAAAAGAAATTGTATTTGTTATAATAGAAAAATAATTGAGAGTAATATTCTCCATTACTAGAACTATTCGAATTAAAAAAAATAAGAATCGAATTAAATAAGTTGTAAGAAACAAGAGTACCTTAATTTAAAGGAGTGCGTTTGCGCTTGCGAGGGGTGGTCCTTGCTTCCAACTACATCACCATACATATCCCATTCAGGGAATGATAATAATAATAAAGATTTTTAAATTGAAATCTACAATGTTTAATATTTTAAAAAAATATTTTTACATTTTAATTAAAATATAAACTTTACATCTTCAGTGAAACTTAAACTTATAAATATTAAATAAAATACAAAAATTTTAACTACTACCATATTGTTAAAATTCATTATAATTGTTAATAGCTATAACTATTAGCTGGCAAAGCAGATTTTTAATTAAGTAAAACTCATACTTTATAAATCAGCAAATTTAAATTCTATTAAAATTTTCATGAAATCCATAAGAGAAAAAATATATATGTGAAATAAAAAATTATCTCAAAAAGGATGTTTATTTTTCCCTTCAGAAGTAAGAAGTCATTTTTTATTGCAAAGTACACAAATTTTAGGAAAATCTACATCAGATACTTTGTCTCTGCAAATTAAGAGAAGAAGACCAAATAATTAAAACCCATTAACTAGTCAAACGTGGTTAATAACTACTCAGATCTATATCGAGATATATATTATGTACACATACAAAGCTTTAATCATGTCTGATAAGGTGATTTCATATTCAACTACGAAAGTGGAGAGTAGATTAGAGAAATATTTAAGACCGCAATCAAATACTCCTTTCATTTTATATGCTATTCCAAAAAAGTTATCTACCGTACCTTTTAAAAAAATTGAATGCAAATCAATCAATAATATCGATATATATACATGATCAGTAAATAAATAAGAAAAAAAATAGATAAGATGTTAAGCACTAAACCTCTTGTTCCATTGAGGGGATCATGTCGAGGAGCTGCGTGCTTCGATCCATCCTATTTGAAACAATTATAGAAGAGAAAATGGTTTTACCTAGAGAAAGGAGACTATTTTTTTTTTCGTATCTACAATGCTCACCGAAGTGGCGGAGAGTTATAATGAGTTTAGTATTTATAACAAATTGCTAATAATCTCAATCATTTCTAGTGATTAATATTTAGGTTATCAATATTCTATGCATTAATGAACTTGTATATTTTTGTATTTTGTGTTCCGAGTTTAGATTAATTTTGCCAATTGTTTTATGAGAAAAAATATTTTCTTTTAAAAAAACAAGAGTTTAATTTAATCCATTTATAATATTGTATAAATGACAAAGATGGTTTTTCTCCAAATAAATTACTTCAACTGATAAAGACATTATATTGGCACCTTTGAGAATGGTTAATTGTTGTTAAAAATTAGACAATAGATGATAAAATTTTACCAACAAATTTACATTTTCACTAAAAGTTCAAATGCCGCAAATTTAGAGGAAGCCACGTATCCATTTCATGCACAACTTGTCCATTTCTTTATTTGAAAAAAAATTATTTAACTTTTATGTTGACAAAAAGAAGTACAAAAGAAACTATAAATAAAATAGTTTATCTTTATGTTTTAAAACCTAAAGAAAATTCAATCTCCTCTGTTGCAAGATACTGAAACGTCTCTCTCTCTCTCTCTCTATTAGTTGCATCTCATTCCAGTCATCACTCATCACCTCTCATTATTTATTGACGTATCAAATTTTCTTATTAGTCGTTAAATATTGTATTTTAAACAATAAATTTACGTTACTTAATTCACTCATTTATATAGATTAAATTACTTATTCGAGTTATACCTTATTATTTGACTGAACTACAAATTTAGCCATATTTCTTCCTAAACACTGTATAAGCCACTAAACAATGTAAATTAATACACTAACATCCAATACACGATTTACTTTTTCCTTTTTTTAAAAAAATCATGGATAAAACCATTCTGCTTAAGCAAGTAAACAAAAAATTGAGACTTATGAACAACTATATATCTTTCAAAATTCTTTACTACATCTCTAGCTCTGTTACATACTATCTAATTACACTTTACATCCAATTAAGAAGAAGAGAAACAAAATGTGGAATGAAAAGTTACTTTTAAATCCAACTAAAAATTAGACAATAAGTGACACAATTTTAGCAGGTGATAGAGGTTGTCACTAAAAGTCAAAATGTCGTTAAGTAAATAAATATACACCAAATAAAGGAAGCCACTTGTCCATTTCATGCACAATCTATCCATTTCTTTGAAAAAAATTATTTAACTTTTATATCGGCAAAGTAAATACATAAGAAGCTAGAAATAAAATAGTTCATCTTTATGTACTCAAACCTAAAGAAAATTTGATCTCTTCTATTGTAAGACATCAAAACTTCTATCTTTGTAATAGTTGCATCTCATTGCAATCGCCATCAATCACCTCTTATTATTTATTAAAGCATCAGTTCTCTTGATCAATTGTCAAAACACTATATTTAAACAGTAAATGTACATCATTTGATTCATTCATTTGTATGAGATTAAATAATTCATTCAAGATAAGTTCTATTTTGTCATTTCATTGACCTATAAAATTAGTCATATTTCTTTCTAGTATGGTATAAGTTTATACAATGTAAGTCAATATAATAACAACATTACAACATTTACTTTTTTTAAAGAAAATGTCTTCATCCATAAACAGTAAAAACCATTTTGCTTAAGCAAGTCAACAAAAAACTTAGGCTTATGAATAAATATACATCTTTCAATAGTCCTTACTACATTTCTAGGTAAGTTATGTACTATTCTACTAAACTTTTAAATCTAACTAAGAAGAAAAGAAACAAAATACGAAATGGAAGCTTAAACATCCTCAAATAACAATCCAAACTTTAGAAAAATATTCGTCAAGTATAAAATTTATATCTGGTACCTTTAATAAGGGTCCGATTACAGGTAGAAATTAGATAATAGACGATATAATTTTAGTGGTTGATTCAGACTGTCACAAAAGTTGAAATGTTGCTAGGTAACATGTGACAAATAGAGGAACTCATGTGTAACGGCCCCGAAAATTCAAAAGGAAATACATATAATAATAATCTGAGTGCAGAAGCTAAATAAAAGATTAAGGTTAACATCCCTTACACAATAACTTAAAAGTATTAAACAACATCACAGAATAAGTTCTCTAAAAGAAATACAAGAAATGAGAAAAATAAAGGAAACTATAAAGCATCTAGCACCTACTCGCAGTTTTCTTGTGAATCGAGCTCGGGAACCAGGTCCTCTTGATCTGAAATGGTTAAATAAGGAATGAGCTACACTAGCCCAGTAAGGACATCACACTATATCCCCGTCACAGAAGCAAAGATTGGTAGAAAACCAAAAATAACCAATGGAGCACAAATTTTAAACCAATACATTTATTTAAAATAAAACCATTTACCCTTTTTCTTACCCTTGGAGAACCTGTGAAAACAACCTATAAAGACAATAACATCATACAGATCACAATTTCATGCATAATCAGTAACATAAAACATATCATAAATCTGTATTCATTAACAATAACTAATTATCACCGTTTCTCATTTTTATCAGCCTACTAATATCCATGGGGATCCATAGGGGTGTCCCCGCTACACGTTAACCATTCTCCTTAACAATCTTAATTCTTGGGCCATCCCCATACCCCGTCCAGTATGAGCGCCAAGACGTTAAACCTCAATACCTTGTCCAGTATGAGGATGAAGCAGGCCGTCCCCATACCTCATCCAGTATGATCGCTAAATGACTAAGTTTTCATACCCCGTCCGGTATGAGACAACGTTCACAGTAGGGTTTTCTATGAACCCGATTGGTCCACCATCTCCCTGGATATCTAATGAGGCTATCACCTCATCTGTTTTTCCATAGTCTCCGTTACCAAGTTGAAGATAATCACATAAACAATAAACATGCACCCAGTAATACAATCATATTATAAATTCTAAAATCACACAATGGTCAAGTAAAACAGTAATACATGCATTTAAAACTATAGAATAGATAGACCAGATACCATAATGCATTTAAACTGTAAAATAAATCAAACAGGAATCGACAGAGAATAATGTCCGGTTCGGGCTCCATAAGCAACCTTAATTAATTATGCATATCTATTAATTTGCACAAAATACAGTATTATCATTCATTCAAACATTAATTCCATGATAGGAAATAGGGTGAGGGGTCCTTACCTGATTCAACGACAAAAACCAGATTGTTACTGCGCCTACGTGCAGTCTCTAGGTTCCCTGAATTTTTTCTCGGGAACTGAAACGTGCTTACGGTACCTACACATGTCCCAAATAACCCAAAAATCATACCCAGGACCTACTCGGCCAATTTTAAAATTCTGGCACGGCTGCTTCGTCGTGCTCGGGTGACGGCGCCACTGCTCGTGTCAATAATCTGCCTTGGTTTGGCTATTTTCGGCCGTTTTCGGCTAAATTCAGCAAAACTTGCATTGGTTCCTGTGAGAAAACACACTTAGGGCCCTCGGTGGGTCAAAAAAATGTAGAAAATTAAAACTCTCCAGCGATGGGGCTCTCCTGTGCGGCGACTCCTCCAGCTCATGTTGAGGTTGGGTATTTTACTCTGGTTAACCTGTAGAAGAGGAAACGGTGATCACAACGGTAGAAAAATCACATCGAATGGGAATTGGGAAGGGCCTCAATGGGGGTAAAAACTGAAACACCCCGTAGCCACGCCGTTGAGCTTCAGCGACGTTTTTCAGCCAATTGGCTGGTTCTTTCACTCCAATTTGGCCATGGGTGGGTTTGGAATCAAATTCTAAGTAAAGGGTAAGATTTTTACCTCGTTTGGCAGCCAGAAATTGCTCCGGTGCGGCGGCGGGTGGCGGCGGTCGGCTCCTTGGCGGCTGGGTTGTCTTCTTAGATGAGGGGCTCTGGCAGCTAGGGTTAGGGTTTGGGTGCAGATGAGTTTATTTATACCTATCTGCTTTTGATCTGGGCTGTCCATCGCATTTAATCTGGATCGTCCGATCGCGATTAAATAGGGAGTGAATCTGGACCGTTCATCGCGATTCAATCTGGACCGTCCGTGCGCGATTCAATCTAAACCGTTTGTGTGTGATGCAATCTTGGCTATCCGTGCGTGATGGAATCTGGGTCGTCTGTGCGCGTTTTTCATCTGGGTCGTCCGTTTGCGCAGGAACGAATCTCAGTTGTTCGATCGCGCGCACGCGGGTCGCCCACGTGGCTCGCTCTTGTGTGGCCTCCCGCATCAGCGTCTCTACCACCTGGCGCGTCCTGGTTGGTCAGGGCTGTTGACCAGGCAGTTGACGTGGCGTAACTTTTTTAAATTACGTTTTGACCCCCATTTTCTGATATTTCTTTCAAAAATACCCTCAGAACCTAAATTTTCACCCCTTTTTCCTAAAATTGTTTTCAATTAAATCCTCAATTATTTTTTTTACCCTTTTTATTATTATTATTACTATTATTTTCATTTAATCAAATTAAATTCAATTAAATTCAATTAACACATATTTATATTTATATAGAAATAATAAAATAACATAAAAATAATTCAAAAAAAAATTGGGTGTTACAACTCTCCTCCCCTTAAAAAGAAATTTAGTTCCTCAAATTTGTCTCTTACTCTCGATCGAACAACTGGGGGTACTGGGCTCTAAAGTCTGATTCTAGCTCCCACGTAGCCTCCCTTGGTGTGTGGTTCTGTCATACGACCTTTACAAAGAATATTTTCCGATTGCGGAGTAATCTGCTTTTTTGATTCGTAATGCCAACTGGTACTTCCTCGTAAGATAAGTCCTCCTGGAGTGGGAGAGGTTCGTGGGCCAAGACATGAGAGGAGTACGGATTGTACTTGCGTAGCATGGACATATAAAACACATTGTGAACCTTGGAAAGTTCTGGAGGCAGTGCTAGGTTGTAGGCAGCGGTACTAATCCTGTCAAAAACTTCAAATTGTCCAATAAATCGGGGGTTCAGTTTCTCCCTCCTGCCGAACCTACTAATTTCCTTGAAAGGAGTGACCTTAAGGAATACCCAGTCGCCTTTCTCAAATGCTAAATCTCTCCTCCGGGTGTCTGCATAACTCTTCTGCCTGCTTTGAGCTGTCTAAATGTTCTTCTTGATCTTAACTATTTTGGATGTAGTCTCCTCTACCAGCTCCGGGCCGAACAGTTTTTTATCGCCCACTTCTTTCCAACAAATCGGCGATCTATATAGGCGCCCATATAATGCCTCATACGGAGCCATGCCAATACTCGCTTGCTAGCTGTTGTTGTAGGCGAACTCTATCAGGGGTAGATGGTCGTCCCAATAGCCCCCAGAGTCAAGGACACAAGCTCGGAGCATATCCTCAAGTGTACGGATTATCCTTTCTTACTATCCATCAGTCTGATGGTGGAAGGCAGTACTGAGGGACAGCTTCGTTCCCATGACTTGCTGAAAGCTACTCCAAAACTGAGAAGTGAACCTGGGGTCCCTATCGGACACCACTGTCACTGGGACTTCATGCAATTTGACTATTTTTTGGATATACATTCTTACCAATTTGTCCAAGGGATCAGTCATCCTGGTGGCTAAAAAGTGGGAAGACTTGATAAGCCGGTCAACAACTACCCAGATGGCATCATGTCCTGAGCGTGCCTTAGGTAACCCTGTCACAAAGTCCATTGTGATATGTTCCCACTTCCACTCTAGGATCGGTACAGGCTGAAGTAACCTGCCTGGGCACTGATGCTCTGCCTTGACCTGCTGACATACGAAGTATTTAGACACAAAGTCAGCTATTTCTTTTTTCATCCCATTCTACCAAAACCGGGGTTGCATGCTTTGGTACATTTTAATGCTTCCGGGATGCATGGCAAACTTTGAGCTATGGGCCTCTGTCATGATGTCTCTCTTTAACTTATTGTCACCTGGAACACACACCCTGTCCTAGAATCGGAGTAACCTGACAGCGGAGACTCAGAATTCTGAGCTAACTCCCTGTTGTGCATCATTCTTGAGGGCTACTAGGGCGGGATCAGCTGACTGAGTTTCCCTTATTCTCTGGATTAACTCAAGCTAGACGGTCAAATGGCCCAAACATGTGACTCTCTTCAAGTTCTGAAGTCGAATCTGTTGTCTGGCCCCAATTTGTCTGCATTCTGAAACTATCAAATGGGCTAAGATACCTGCACTTTTTTTGCTGAGTGCATCGACTACCACGTTGCCCTTACCTGGATGGTGCAAGATGTCACAATCATAGTCCTTACGAAGTTCTATCCACCTTCTCTGACGCATGAAGTCCATAAGTAAAGTGGGCTTGGTGAGGGGTCTAAAATTTTAGTGGATTGAATCTAATGAAAGGAAAAATAAAGAAATAAATAAACAAAAAGGGAAAGGAAAGCCCAACTCGAATGGGTTGAGCTCGTAGGAAGAATAAAGGAATTTCAGTGATGAATTGGGCCAAACCTCAAGAAATTAAGCAAAAAACAAGAAGGAAATTAAATCTTGTGGACCTAGCCTATAGGAAGGGGATAAGAGTAATTAAAATTTAAGTGAGCCCAGCCTTTAGGAATGGGTTAAGAGAGAAGGATAAAATTTAGTTTGAGAGGTTACATTAATTCAAAACAAACAAAGATAGGAAAGAAATAGTAATATTGAGAAACTAACAAATGGGTTGTTTCATTGGGGTTCTAGTCTATAAGCAAATAAAGTAAATTTGAATGAAATATGATATGGCCCCTAGTTGTGTTGGGTCAACGACGTTTCAGGCAGTGAATAGTAACTAGTCAAAAAACAACAATGATTATGATGGGCTTGAGATCTAGAATATGGGTTGAGGAAATTAATTACGACTTTGGAAAGATAAATTATATAAAATGAGACATTATTAATGAATATAATGCCTTAAATAAATATTAGGTATGTGATTTGGTTCAATAATTAATGAAGTTTTGAGTAATCTTGCCAACAATTTTATGAGAAAAATTATTTGAGAAAAATTATTTTTTTTTTAAAAAACAAGGGTTTAATTTAATTCATTTTAATATTGTATAAACAACAAAGATGGTTTTTCTCAAAATAAATTATTTCAACTAATAAAAGGCATTTTATTGGCACCTTTGAGAACAGTTAATTGCTGCTAATAATTAGACAATAAATAATAAAATTTTACTAGCAAATTTATATTGTCATAAAAAGTAAAAATGTCGCAACATAAATTTGCAACAAATAAAGGAAGCCACTTATCCATTTCATGCACAACCTGTCCATTTCTTTATTTGAAAAAAAATTAAACTTTTATATTGACAAAAAGAAGTACAAAAGAAACTGAAAATAAAATAGTTTATCTTTATGTTCTAAAATTTAAAGAAAATTCAATCTCCTCTCTTGCAAGACACCAAAACTTCTCTTCCTCTGTTAGTTACATCTCATTGCAGTCATCATCCATCACCCCTCCTTATTCATTAAAGGATTAGTTTTCCTTATCAGTCATTAAATATTGTAGTTTTAAAATAGTAAATTTACGTTATTTGATTCACTCATTTGTATGAGATTAAATTATTTATTTAAGTTAAATCATATTTTATTATTTGACTGAACTACAAATTTAGTCGTACTTCTTTCTAGTATTGCATAAGTCAGCAAACAATGTAAGTTAGTACAATAACCTCCAATACAACACTTACTTTTTCCTTTATAAAAAAATATTGGATAAAAACCATTTTGCTTAAGCAAGGGAACAAAAAGCTAAGAGTCATGAACAAACTACATATCTTTCAGAAGTCCTTACTACATATTTGGCTATGTTATATACTATCTGATTACACATTTACATCCAATTAAGAAGAAGAGAAAAAAAATATAAAATGAAAGTTACTTTTAAATCTGACTAAAAATTAGACAATAAATGACACAAATTTAGCAGCTAATAGACGTTGTTACTAAAAGTCAAAATGTCCTTAACTAACTATACAACAAATAAAAGAAGTAACTTGTCCATTTCATGCAAAACCTATCCATTTCCTTATTTTGAAAAGCAAATTATTTAACTTTTATATCAGCAAAAAGAAATACATAAGAAGCTGGAAATAAATTTGTTCATCTTTATGTACTCAAACCTAAAGAAAATTTGATCTCCTCTACTATAAGACATCAAAGCTTCTATCTTTGTATTAGTTGCATTTTATTGCAGTCGCAATCAATCACTTCTCATTATTTATTAAAGCATCAGTTCTCCTTATCAATCGTCAAATACTATATTTTAAATAGTAAATGTACATCAATTTATTATTCATTTATATTAGCTTAAATAATTCATTCAAGTTAAGTTCTACCTTGTTATTCGATTGACATACAAAATTAGTCGTATTTCTTTCTAGTACGGTATTAGTTTATACAATGTAAGTCAATACAATAATGGCCATTACAATATTTTCTTTTTTTTTTAAGAAAAAATCATCATACAATAACAGTAAAAGCCATTTTGCTCAAGCAAGTCAACCAAAAACATAGGCTCATGAATAAATATATATCTTTCAATAGTCCTTAGTGCATTCCTGGCAAAGTTATGTATTATTTGATTAATCTTTTAAATCTAACTAAGAAGCAAAGAAGCAAAATACAGAATGAAAGCTTAAACATCCTCAAGTAACAACCTAAACTTTAAAAAAATATTCATCAAGTATAAAATCTATACTTGGAACCTTTAAAATGGTCCTATTATGGCTAGAAATTAATTAATAGACGATATAATTTTAGCGGTTGATTCATACTAGCACAAAAGTTGAAATTTTGCTACGTAATATGCGACAAATAAAGGAACTCATGTGTCCATTTCGTGCTACCCTATCTATTTCTTTACTTGAAAAAAAAGTTGTTTAACTTTTGTAGCAACAAAAAGGTGTACCAAAAAAAATTAAAAATAAAATAGTTCATCTTTGTCTTAAAACCTAAAGAAAATGTGATCTACTTTGTTGCAAGATGTTAAAGCTTTTATTTTTTGTGTTGGTTGCATTTCATTGTAGTCACTATCAATCGCCTCTCATTATTCACTGAAGTGTTAGTTCTCATAATTAGTCGTCAAATACTATATTTTAAATAATAAAATACATCATTTGATTCACTTATTTATTATAATATTAAATAATTCATTCAAATTAGGTTCTATTTTATTATTTAATTAAACTATAAATTTAGTAGAATTTTTTTTTAATACTAAATCAACTTATACAATGGAAGTCAATACAATAGCATCCAATATAAAATTATTTCTTTTAAGAAAAAATCATTATTCATTAACAATAAAAGCCATCATGCCTAAGTAAATAACCAAAACCATCATGTTCAAGTAAGTGAAGCAAAAACTGAAGAGGTTCATGACCAATTATCTATCTTATAGAAGTCCTTACTCATATCTAGCTAAGCTATATATTATTCTTATTATACTTTTGAATCCAACTAAGAAGGGAAACAAAATGCAAAATGAAAGATTAAACGTCCTCAAGTATAAACCTAAACTTAAAGAAATATTCATGAAGTATAAAATTTATGCTCGGTACAAAATTTACCATATAACTAAATAAAACATAATCTATACTAAATTAAATTTTAGGACACAACTTTTGTTTCTTAGTGCAACATAACATTACGAAAAAAAAAAGACTAAAACCTTAAGATTTAGATGTAACACCGCAGTTTTAAAGCTTTATTAAGACCTAATACATGCTCGAAACCTTATAGTTGTCTTAAGATAGGTCTAGAACCTGCAAAACTTGAGTTAGATAGTGGGCATGTTCCTCTTTGCGTTTTGAATAAACCAAGATGTCATCAATAAACACAATAACAAACTGATCCAAGAATTGTCTGAAAACCTTATTCATCAAGTCCATGAAGATTGTTGAAGTGTTGGTTAGTCCAAATGGCATGATCAGGAACTCATAGTGTCCGTACCTGGTTCGAAAGGTTGTCTTGGAGATGTCTTCTGCCCTGATTTTTACCTGATGGTAACCTGAACACAGGTCTATTTTGGAGAAGACCCGGGCACCCTGCAACTGGTCAACGAGGTCATCAATCCTGGGGAGGGGATACTTGTTCTTGATCGTGACTCTATTTAGACTCTGTAATCAATACATAACCTCAATGTCCCATCTCCCTTTCTTACAAATGTGACTTCAGCACCCCAAGGGGACACACTTTGTTAGATGAACTCACTGTCCTATAATTCAGTGATCTGTTTCCTCAGTTCCTCCATCTCAACACGGCTCATACAGTAAGGAGCAATTGAAATCAGTTGGGTGCCTAGCTAAAGGTCTATGGTGAATTCGACTTCTCTGTCCACTAGTAATCCATATAGTTCATCTGGAAACACATCTTGAAAGTCTTAGACTACTAAAATCTCTTGAATACAAATCTCTTTCTTGGGTTTGCCTAGTTAGAGAAAACAACAAGGTTAAAGTACTTGATAATAAGAAAATTTTTCATGAGGGAACAAATGCTAAACGATTTTATTAATTTATAAATGGCTTCTCATTAAGAGGATTGAATACAACCTTCTTTCTAAAACAATCTACAGTGGTGTGATACACCCCTAGCAAGTTCATTCTTAAAATTACATCAAAGTCCCCCATGTCTAATTCTATTAGGTCCACACTCAATTTCCTATCTACTATATCTACGACACAGGCTCTATATACAATTTCTTCTAATATTGTCGTACTCCCAACAGTAGACACAAACAACACAGAATCAAGTTTATCAGGTAATACATTAAATTTTGATTCAACAATAGGTAAAACAAATGAATGCGATGCACCAGTATCAATCAAAATATGAGCAAGATAGTTACAGATAGTATACATACCCTGTACCACATCCGGGTTGGCTTATGCATCCTGCTGGTTGAGATTGTAAGCCCTACCCTAAATAGGTGGTCTAGCCTGATTCTGATTCCTCGGGCACTCCCTCGCATAATGTTGGGCACTACCACATATGCGACAAGTGTTATTGAGGCGATAGTAGGGTTGGTCCCCATGATCCCTGCCACAATGCTGACACATCTTACCGCGTCTTGCCACTAGAGCCTGAGGGGAAGCCTGAATCATCGGTCTGGGACTCTTGTTTTGTTGAACAGGTGCAGTAAGTGCTGGTCTGTGGGGTGGAGCTGAGGGCCTGAGGTTCCCTGCTGCTTGAGAGAAGGTAAGGAGGCTCCTCTCCACTAACTGTGTCTTTGCCAGAACAGCCAAATAAGTACTGAACTAAAACACAAACAACTGTTGGTTGATCTCTGGACAGAGACACCACTCCAACCTTCTAGCCTTCCTACCTTCATCCAACAATGTCTCAAGGGAATATCGGCCCAACTCTAGGAACTTACGAGCATATTATGATATAGTCATGTTCTCCAGGGCCAACTGTACAAACTCCATCTCCTTCAGATGTCGGAGATGCTCTGGAAGGTACTTTGCATGAAAGGCCACTCGAACTATTTCCAAGTAATTGGAACAGGCAGGGTGGTCTGTTTGACTTTCCACCAGTGGTCTGCTTCTCCCACTGGCATGTAGGTAACAAGGATAATTTTCTGTTCGGGAATCACTCCACTAGTCTTGAACGCCTTGTCTATCTCTGCTAACCAGTACTCGGCATCTTTGAAAGAGGATCCCCCTATTAAAGTAGATGGGTTTAATCTTTTGTACCTCTCTATGTAGCATGGGTCCATCATGGGAGGAGCTGGGTCCCGTGGAAGAGGGACTAGGTCGTGCTGAGGATGGACTGGATGGCCCTGCGGTGGTACTTGCTGATACGGTGGGGGCACCAGATTGTACTGTAGTGGTGCCGGGGGGTACTGCGGTTGGGGCACTGGATCATACTATGGTGGTGCCGAGTGGTATTGTGGAGGAGCAAGGTCGTATCGGGGTGGCTCGGGATCCTCTTGTTGCAGGGGTGGCTCTACCCTGTGGCAGTGGGGGAGGATCACGTAGCTCCCTCCTTTCCTCCTGGCCCTGCTAGGCAATAATGAGTCTCTCCAGCATCTCAAATATCTAGTCAACAACATCTTCTCTAAGCAAACCATTTCGAGCTGCTCAGTTTAGTAGGGGTCTTCCTCTCCTTATCTATCTGTACCTGTATTTCACAAGGAATGGTTGAGTGATAATCCATTGTTTTGGTGTTCCCTAAGGATTTTATACAAGAAATGGGTCCGAGGAACGTAGCTCTGATACCAACTATAACGACCCCGTAAATATCTAAAGGAAATAAATTATAAATTAAGTGCGAAAGCGTAATAAATGTTCAAGGTTTACATTCCCTACACAATAACTTAAAGAACCAAATGGGACTACGAATTTCAGTCTTAAAACAAAATATAAGAAATAAGGAAATAAACAGAAAATAAAGAAAACTAGCATCTACTCACAATCTTCTTGCGGTTCGGACTCTAGAACTTGGTTCTCTTGATTTGAAATGGTTAAATAAGGAATGAGCTAAACTAACCCAGTAACAACATCATACTATATCACCGACAAAGAAAAAAAAGTTGGTAGAAAATTAAAAATCACTAATAGAGTACTAAATTTAGCAAATTCATTTATCATTCATAAAACCATTTACCCTCCACTTACCGTAGTGGAATTTTTAAAAATAACCTATACAAACAATAATATTATAAAATCATGATTATATGTATAAGCAGCAACATAGCACATATATAGTTATATATCCATCATCAATAAATCAAACAATAACTGTCAATCTTTTTACCAGCCTGCTGGTATATATGGAGGTTCATAGAGATGTCCCTGTTACACATGAACCCTTTCCTTTAACATTCTCCATTATGGGCCATCCCCATTCCCCGTCCGGTATAAGCGCCAACTTACAAAACCTCAATACTTCGTCCGGTATGAGGGTGAAGTGTGCCGTTCCCATATCCCATTCGGTATGAGTGCCAAATTGCCAAGTCCTGATGCCCCGTTCGGCATGAGACAACATTCACGGTAGCGTTTCCTATGTACCCGGTTCGTCCACCATCTCCTAAGATATCCAGTAAGGCTGCTGTTTCATCCATTCACTTAATCACACAATTTTTATTGTTAAACCTTCTTTTTTTCTTAATTCAACCGTAAACACATAGAATAAACCATACATGCATTCAAAGCCATAAAATAAATTAATAAGATGCCATCATGCATACAAATTGTAAAAACAATCAACAAACAACAGTAGATAATTTTTTGTCTTGGCTCCATTAGCAATCCGTAATTAATTATGCACATTTTCCAAATTCGCACAAAATACCGGATTATTATTTATTTAGACTTCAATTCTATGATAAGGAATAGGGTGAGGGATCCTTACTCGATTTGATGTCCGAAAAGCTAAGCTGTTCGACTGCGCCTACAGGTGATTCTCGGGTTCTCTGAATTTTTTTTAGGAATTAAAATGCTCTAATAGTACCTACAAATGTCCAAAACAAACCCAAAATCAGTCCTAGGGCCTATATGGCTAATTTTAGAATTCTGGCACGGCAGCTTCGCCATGCTCCGGCGGTGGCACCACCGCCTGCGGCGGTAGTCCACCTCAGGTTGGCTATTTTCAGCCCTTTTTGGCTAAATTTGGCCGACTTTGCATGAATTCCTGCGAGAAAATACTTTAAGGAGCCTTGGTTTGCTGAAAAAACATAAAAAATCAAAACTTACCAGCGGTGGGGCGCTCTGATACGGCGGCTCCTCTAGCTCAAGCTGCAGTTGGGTGTTTTGCTCTGGCCAACCTGTAGAGAAGGATACAGTGATCACAATGGTAGAAAAATTACACATAATAAAAATCGAGAAGGGCCTCATCGAAGGCGTTTTGTGAAATTTTAAGTAGTGGCGCCGTCGGGCTTTGCCTGTATATTTTTGCCAATTGGCCAGTCCTTTTGCTCCAATTTTGCCATGATTGTGTTTAGAATTTAATTTCGAGCAAAAGAAATTTTTTTATCTTTTTTAGAAGTCAGAAAGGGCTTCGGTGCGGCGGCAGGTGGCGGCGGTCTCTTTCCTGGCGACTGGGTCTTCTTCTCCAGTGAGGGGTTCTGATGGATAGGGTTAGGATTTGGTGTGGATAGGGATTATTTATATCCGTCCGCTTTTGATCTTGGCCGTCCATCGTGTTTGATCTGGACCGTCTTATCGCAATTAAATGGGGAGTGAATCTGGGCTATTCATTGCGATCCAATTTGGGCCATCCATTGCGATTTAATATGGGCCTTTCGATCGCCCACGTAGCCTCCCGCGTGGCACTGCATCAGCGTCCGCTACCACACAATGCGTCCTAATTCATCGGGCCTGCTAACCGAGCATTTGGCATGACAAAACTTTCCTAAATTACATTTTAGTCCCTGATTTTTTATTTTTCTTTCAAAAATATCCCCAGAACCCAAATTTTCACCCCTTTTCCCCAAAATTGTTTCCACTTTCATCCTCCTTCAATTTTTACTTCATTTTTACTCTAAATTAAATTTTTTAAAAATTAAAAAATTACATTTATTAATTTTAAATTACATTACAATTTCATTTTAGGGTGTTACATAATGAGCTTCACTAACTCAATAAGTATTATTATTCTCTCAACCCAGATAAAATATCATGCAAAACACACAGTAAGAAACAAAAGTAATAAAAATATTTCAGTACAAATTCATGTTCTTATTTTCACTATTTCACATGTTCCTGATCGATCGGATGAATTCTCTCGAATATCATATACAAACCTCAAAAGTTTATTCCCATACTCTCGAAAGTCATAAATGCACTCAAATATCAATCGTCATTTTGAAACATAATCGCACAGACAAAAGATCATAGATACACTCGAATATCGTTTATAATCTCGAAACATAATCACACACATACAAAAGATCACAGATACACTCGAACGGTCATTTCTGTGGTTTCATCGCGCGATGCCGTTTATGTCATCATTGAGAAAATGTGAAATGGATTCCCCCATCGCATGGATAGCACACACACAAATCACACAATGGCCACAGCAGGTACGTTTGCTAGGTGGCCTACACTCACACAAATGCCTATCCACGTCTACATTAGGTTTCAGACTCTATGCATGTGAAGGTTCACATTCTTGCTAAACTTCAGCCACACACACTCACTCTCTTCCTCGATTCAGACTAAACAATAAGATATTTAGGGTTCCTACCCTATTCACTCATACCTTCTTATTCCAAAATTCTCAATTTGTTTAAATAATCATTTTTTAACCTCAATTATTTCTTTTCTTTTCTTATTTTTACAATTTTTTTTTTCTTTCTCTTTTTCAATTTTTCCTTAATTGGGAATTTTTCTTTCAATTTCATATTTCATAAGTCAAAATAACTCAGTTCAGATAACTCTCAGTCCATTGGGTATGTTTTCTGATTTCGTCTCCCCATAGGGTTCTAATTGCTTAGGTTTACTGATCATAATTTGGGTTCCGTTTTTCCATCGAAATTGGGCCAATGTCCCTCCAAATTTTAAAATTCATAATTTTTATAAAATGAATGCACTTTTCAAAATTTAACCTTGTTGAGATTTAGAAATACTTACTCTCCTACGCGTCTTCCCATATCCGCCTAAATGTCCAAATTTTCCTATACACACGATATAATTAATTAAAATACTTTGAAATACTAAAAATTAATTTAATTAGATTACGGGTTCCAACAGCCACCCAATGAAATACCTGAATCTATTAGGATTCGCACCCAAAAAACCTTTTGGGTCCACATTCAGCGAATTGGATTCCAATTTTTTGAGAAAGAATTTTTAGCTTCCGAGGAAAACTAAATTCTCGTTTCCTGAGGAAGACTTTTTTAGCTTCCTAGATGAAAAATCGGAACCCAAAATGGTGGATCGGATTTCCATGCTCGGGGAAGACCCTTTGGCTTCCTGAATGGGTCGGCTATCCCCATTCTCGAAGAAGCCTCTCGATTCCTATGCGGGTGGGTGGCCTGGCTGAGCCAGCGCGGTTAGCCCGACACCAGCCCCACCCCACTGCCACTCAACCCCCATCAAAACATTAAAATATAACGATTTTACCTTTCGATGTGGGCGATTTGGCCTCGGCTTTGCTCCCGATCGCTTCCTTTCGGTCACCCACGGCTCCCTTGCATGCTTGCAATTAGAATGGTGATTTTTACGCCTAAAAAATTGATTACTGCAAAATAGAAATAGATTGAATGGAAATAGGGGAAGAAAAGATGAAAAGGACGAACTTTACCTCGCTTGCCTCGGTCTCCCCAGTCATATTGCGTCTCGATCGTTTCCTCTTCCTCCTTCTTCCTTTTGCTTCAGTTTCCACACTCTTCTGCCTCTGCCCCTCTCTTCTTTTCTTCTTCCCTCATGGCAGTCGCTCTTTGGCCCCCTTTTTGTCCCACTCGGCCCCTCCTATCTTTTCTTCTCCTTCCTCCTTTTTTTCTCCTTTCCCTTCCCTCTTCCTTCCCTCTCCTTTTTTCTTCCTCTCTACTTCCCCACATGACCCTCTCTTCATCCTTCCCTTCTCGATTGCTATTTTTTCTTCTCCCTCTCTTTTTTTCAGCTACTCTTCAAAATGAAGAGAAAACCCTAATCTCTTCCCTTTTTATACCCGTTCCTTCAACCGTTGGATCTTTATGACTCGATCTGGGCCGTCCCTTTTCTTTTAAATCTCCTCCATCTGATCTCCTCAAGTGGGCCAATCTAGGCCATCCATCCTCCTTATTTCCTTTTCCCCCTTCCACTTCTCCTTAGTTATGTTTTTACCTCCTTTTTTCTTACCTACTTTCATTTAAGTCCCTAAATTTACTTAAAAGCACAAATTTTTGAAAATTTCTTTCATTTATACCCAAACTCTAAATTTTATTTTCATTTCTTTTCCTTTAAGTGTATATTATAGTCCTATTACAGCTAAAAATTAGACAATAGACGATATAATTTTAGTGGTTGATTCAGACTATAAAAAAATTGAAATGTTGCTAGGTAATATGCCATAAATAGAGGAACTCATGTGTCCATTTTGTGCCCACCCTATCTATTTCTTTACTTGAAAAAAAAAAGTTATTTAACTTTTATATCAACAACAAAGAATACCAAAAAAAATTAAAAATAAAATAGTTCATCTTTGTCTTAAATCCTAAAGAAAATGTGATCTACTTTTTCACAAGATACCAAAGCTTTTATTTTTGTGCTGGTTGCATTTCGTTGTTGTCACCATCAATCGCCACTCATTATTCACTAAAGTGTAAGTTCTCACAATTGGTCATCAAATACTATATTTTAAACAATAAATATACATAATTTAATTCACTTATTTATTATAATATTAAATAATTCATTCAAATTAGATTCTATTATATTATTTGATTGAACTATAAATTTAATAGTATCTATTTTTAGTTCTGAATCAACTTATACAATGGAAGTCAATACAATAGCATCTAATATAACATTATTTTTTAAAAGATAAAATCATTATTAATTAACAACAAAAACCATCATGCTCATGTAAATGACCAAAACCATCATGCTCAAGTAAGTGAAGCAAAAACTGAGGAGGTTCATGAACAATTATCTATCTTTCAGAAGTCCTTACTCATCTCTAACTAAGCCATGTATTATTCTTATTATACTTTTGAATCCAACTAAGAAAGGAAACAAAATGCAAAACGAAAGCTTAAACATCCTCAAGTAATAACCTAAACTTAGAGAAATATTCATCAAGTATAAAATTTGTACTTGGTACAAAATTTGCCATATAACTAAGTAAAACAAAATCTATACTAGGTTGAATGCATAAAACCTGTGCAAAAAGGAGAAGGTCACAAATCTTTTAAAAAAATAAATAAATGAATAAATTTAAATAAGTTCATAATATATGAAATAGAGTTTGATAAGTTATGCGAATAGCTTGTTGAAAATTTTAATACTTTATTCTACTTAATATATTTAAGAATATGTTTAATATACTATTAAAATATAATTATTTCTTGTAATATTACATGGATTAGTAAAAATATATAATATAAATAATTTATTAATATACAAATAGGTTCATGAACTTGTAAACCAAATTCCTTCATATTTGAATTTGGCTCTTATACTTTAACATTTTATGACCATATTAAAATATGAAAAGAAGATTTTATTAATTAATAAAGATGAAAATGAATATGGTATCTATATATACATATATATATATATTTATGAATAAATATGAGAGAATCAAGAAGGTGCAAAGGGGAATGTAACACCCAAGTAAAATAAAATTTTATTTTATTATTTTTATTTTTATTTATTTGATTTTTATTTAATTTAATTTAATTTAATGAAAATAAAAATAATAATAATGATAAAATTGGGTAAAAATATTATTTGGATTTAATTGAAATTGATTTTGGGAAAAAGGGGTGAAAATTTGGATTCTGGGGGTGTTTTTTAAAATAAAATCGAAAATCGAGGGTCAAAACGCAATTTAGAAAAATTGTGCCACATCAGCACCCACCTCAGCAGCCACGTCAGCGGCCCGGTAAGCAGCCCCGGCCAACCAGGACCCGCCGCGTAGCAAGGCAACGCTGACCAGGGAACGGGCCACGTGGGCGATCCGCGTACGCGCGATTGGACGGCCCAGATCCGTTCCCGTGCGCACGAACGGCCCAGATCAAACGTGCGCATGGACGGCCCAGATTCACGCACACGGACGGTCCAGATTCAATCAGGCACGAACGGCCCAAATTGCATCGCGATGGACGGCCCAAATTTAATCCCAATTAAATCGCGATCGAACGGTCCAGATTTAATCTTGATGGACGGTTGAGATTAAAAGGCAAAGGGTATAAATAATCCCACCCACACCTGACCACAAAAACCCTAGCCACTAGTGCCTCACCGGAGAAGAAGAACCAAACGCTGGAGGAGCCGGCTGCCGCCACCCGCCGCCGCACCGGGGAAGTTTTCGACCGTCGATCGAGGTAAAGTTTCTCCCCCTTACTCATTTTTCGATGCTGAGTCCGCCTATGGCCAAACTGGAGCCAAACCACCGGTCAAACGGCCAAAAAACCTAGCCGAATCCTAGCAGCGCCGCCGCGGCTCTCCTCAATTTTTACCTCCGATGAGGCCCTTTCCGGCCTCCGTTCAATGCAAATTTTATACCACTGTGATCATCGTTCTTTTCTCTACAGGTTGATCGGAGCCAAACATCAAAACGGGACTCACGCTGGAGGAGCCGCCGCACCCGAGAGAACCGCCGCCGGTAAGTCTTGGTTTTTCAAGATTTTTTGGCCCACCGAGGGTCCTAGGGTTGTTTTATCACAGGAACCGGTGCAAGTGTGGCCGAATTCAGCCAAAAATGGCAAACTCGAGGCGAATCACCGCTGCAAACGGCGGCGCCGTCGCCGGAGCACGGCGGAGCCGCCGTGCCAGAATTGCGATATTGGCCAAAAGGGTCCCTAGGTCTATTTTGGGATTTTCTGGGTCACGTGCAGGTACTGGTAGTGCTTTTCAGTTTTCCAGAAAAAATTCAGGGAAATTAGGGACAGCCTGTAGGCGCACTGTAGAGTCGATTTCAGACCCTGAAACAAGTAAGGACCCTTCACCCTATTTCCTATCACGATATTAAAGCTAAATAAATAATTAAACTGTACTGTGTGACTTTATAGATGTATAATTGATTAAGGTTGCCAACGGAGCCCGAGTCTGATACAATGTTGGTCTATTATTGTTTGATTTAATTTCCAATATTAAATGCAGCTTGATTTTTAATGTAATTATGTTATGGTCTCGTATGCATGAACTATGGTTCCTTTTATTATGGTTTCTATTATGGTGAACCCGGTACTGTATTGTCTTATTTGGTGTCAATTACTGGTTTACATATTTTGTATGATTGAATGATTGAGATTAAGGAAAAAGGTAGAAAGGTTATGTGAATTGATAAGTGGATAATGTGGACAGCCTAACTAGATATCCTGGGAGATAGTGGATGGACCGGGTCCGTAGGGAACCCTACCGGGAACATGGTCTCTCATACCGGACGGGGTATGGAGACCTCATGTGTTTTGGTGCCCATACCGGACGGGATATGGGGACGGCCCGTTTCACCCTCATACCAGACGGGGTATTGAGATTCATGGTTTTGGCGCCCATACCGGACGGGGTATGGGGACGGCCCTGGAATCAGGTTGTAAATGTTAATGGTTCACGTGTAGAGGGGACCCCCTATGGATCCCCAGGGATACTAGTAGGCTGGTAAAAGAGGAAATCTGTTTCCTAATGATTGAAATGTAAAGGTGTGATATATGTTATGTTATAAAGTGTGTATGATTTCATGATATTATAAGGTTATTGTTTTCATATGTTGTTTTCATGGATCTCGCCGAGGTAAGTGGACAGTAAAGGTTTTTATGTTAATAAACGAGTTCGTTATAAATTATGCTCCATTGGTCATTTTTGTTTTTTACCCACCTTTACTTCCGTGGCGGTGAGGTAGTGTGATGTCTTTACTGGGCTGGTGTAGCTCATCTCTTATTTAACCATTTTAGATCAAGAAGACGTTGTTCCTGAGCCCGTTCCGCAGGAAGACGGCGAAGGGGACGCCTAAAGACTTTATAGTTATATTTATAGTTTTTATTTCGAGTATCTCTTTTAGTTAGTTTGTTCCTTCATGTTTGAGTATGTTTTGGTTATTGTATAAGAGATGTTAATCAAAATTTTTATTACACTTCCACATTTGAGATTTTTAATACATATATTTCATTTAAATTTCCGGGGCCGTTACAGGGAAAGGTTAGAAACTTCAAAGAAGCTACTTATAATTGGGAATTATATAAATATATAATGTGTGTGTCTACATATATATATATATATATAACCTTCTCAATTTATCAATATATATATATGTGTGTGTGTGTGTGTGTGTATAGATAATTTTTGTATGTATATCACGATACTAATTGCGCTGAATATCATAATAATAAATTAACGATTGTATAATCATATAATATATTTTTATAGATATAAATAATTAATGTTGTTGTATGTACGTACCAGGCAACAACTTCGTTGAAGCGTTTATTTCGCTGCCTTTGATGGAGGACGTTAAGATCACCGTTAGGACAGAACTTAGTGAGTAAACACGACCACCGATCACAAATGAATTTCATACTTATTGGTACCACATATGATTTGTGCCACATATGATTGCTCATACACCATCATATATATGAATTATATGTTTATATATATATATATATACACACGTGTCAAGGCATCCGATGAAATGAGTAAGGAAGGGTAAACTTTCATATATAATTGACGATGTCATAAATCAAATCAATTAGTAAATGAATTTCATACTTATTTTTTATTGTACATATTATTTATATATTTCTTTACTGAGTTTTTTTAAAGAAATTTTAAATTTTTTTTTAAAAAGGTGGCCTAGGCAATGAATGCAACAAAACATGAATTCTCAGTAATGAAGGAAAAAATAAAAATCCTTCTTGAGGTAATATTTTATTTTATATATTTTATAAAATTTATTTTCATATATATCTTTTTCTCTTATAGATTTCGTAAAATTTTTAATTGAATTTAAATTTACAAACTTATACAGTATAAAATATTCTACATTTTTAATTAATGTTAAACTTATAAATTTTAAATAGAACATAAGAGTTTTAACTACTATCATATTGTTATAATTCCTTATAATTATCAATGCCTATAATTATGCAACGGACAAAACAGATTTTCAATGAAGTAAAACTCATGCTGTATAAGTATGCAAATTTAAATTCAGTTAAAAATTTCGCAAAGTCCCAAAAAAAAAAGATATCCATGAAAATAAAATTTTATAGTATATATAAAATAAAATATTATCTTAAGAGGGATTTTCATTTTTTCCTTCACTAATGAGAATTCATGTTTGCATCTAATTCTTCCATGCAATTTTTATTCAAAAAAAGAAATTAAAAAAAAAACTCAAAAAAGAGATATATTAGTAATATCTCCAATAAAAAATAAGTATAAAATTCATTTACTACCCTTCTTTACTCTTTTTATCAAATGCCTTGACAAATTCCTCACATTTCAATGCCATTTGACAAGCGCGAATGCTGCAATTAATATCAGCTAATTATTTTTTAAAAAACAAAAATTGGCTACATCTATTAATTAAGTTATATGCATCAATCATAACACAATACAAATAATCTCCAAGTAAGAATACACATAAAAATACAATTTGACTCGAGATTAGTCAAGTGATGTACACTAATTACAATACAATACAAATAACTTTCAAATGATGATACACATAAAAATACAATCTGACTCAAACTTATAATCTCTTGTAAAAGAAGAAACACATAAGCTATTAAACTAATTATTTAATTAATTAAGTATACACATGTATAGTTAATTAAATTAATAATTATTTATCTTTTGGGTTGATATCTAAGTACTTTCATCCTTATCTATAAGAGTATGAGTTCAAAGTAGGCTATACATCTCAGAACATATCATTTAAATATTAAAATGTACAAATTTTTACTAGCAAAAATTGTACTTGAGAATTTTTATTATTAAATATTTATTTTAAGATCAATAATAATACACATAAATACTCCAAATTAAAGAGTTTTAAGTTGTGATGATTAGTATTACTTATGTACCTTGAGGAGGCTCCTTTAATCTTGATGCAAAGTGCATAAATCTTAGGGAAATATGCATAAGATAATCTGTCCTTGCTAATTAAGAGAAGAAAACCAAATAACTAAACCCATCAATTAATCAAATATGGTTAATAACTACTCAAATCTATATCGAGATATATATTACATACACATACAAAGCTTTATCCATGTCTGATAAGGTGATTTCAGATTTAGCCATGAAGGTGGAAAGCAAGTCATAGAAATAATTAGGACCGCAACTAGAATCTCCTTTCATTTCATACATTGCTATAAGAAAGTGATCTATGATATCCTTTTAAAAAAAATTGAATGCAAATCAATCAACGACATTGATATATATACATGATCAGTAAACAAATAAGAGAAAAATAGATCAATTGTTAAGCATTAAATCTCTTGTTCCATCGAATGGATCATGTAGAGGAGTTGTGTGCTTTGATCCTCCTATTTGAAATGATTGGATAAGAGCTGTAACAACTCATACCTCCATAGGGAGTCGGGGTACCGTAAGAACTTATATTCCCAGCACGAAAAATACAATAAACTTCTATCTCCAATTAAAAATAAGTACGTCGAAGCATAGTGTTCACATCCCTCGACTATAAGGGTTAACCATTACATCTATCTAAAATCAAGAAAACATCTAATTAAAGTTTGTGTAGTTCATCCTTTCCTACATGTGCATCATAGAGAACACTGCCTCTCCTCACCCAGATCGTCTCCCAGAGTTTGTTTTTTCTGTTGTTAATCCTATTCCTACTTCCAAACAACATCACTTTCACCCTCACAAAGAATATTGTCTCTGCTAACCTAGATTTGCCTCCCAGAATTTTATATTTATTTATTTTTTAATCCTTTTCCAGTTTGTTTCCCTGTTTATGCTCAACAATACCACTATTTTCCAAATAAATGTCAAGGGAATTAAATACAAAAGATAACAGAATAATAATTTATAAACATACATCATACTCAGACCACTATTTCCCCCTTTTTTTTATTTCCTATTCCTCTCACATTCCCATCCTTTCAATTTTCCTCCAACGTTTCTAGCATATCTCCTCTGTCCTCTCCTCATAGCTGTCCACACAATAATTCCATCATTTCGTCCGATCTTCTGTTTCTCCTTAGATCTCACTCTCCATTTTTTTTATTTTTACTCCTGGTTCTAATATGATTTCAAAAAAATATCCCTATTCCCAAATCAACTCATTTCTTTCCAAAAAATATCTCAAAGAATTTAGAAGATTCTACTCAAGTGGTGAGAGTCAAATTTCACTTACCTTTGTTCTCAGTGACTGCATTAATCTGATTAACGGATTCCTCCCATGTTCTGCTCCTGATTCCACCACTAGCTGATTAATCTAATTGAAGAATCACACAAAATCTTCCTTTCAGTTTACCCTTGCTACGAATTTTCTTCCTCTCCCTCTTTCCCTGCAGCCTGACGTCCTCTTTTAAAGTGAAGGAGGAACCATCAGAATCGTTGAGGATGGCAACGAAATCCCTAAATTAAATAGAGGTTACAAAATAGTTTTTGATAATTGAGGCATAATCAATATTTTTACTTTTAATAATTAAGGTAGGAACTAATAACATCTTCTTAAATATAATTATATATTTATATATTTAGTTTTTGAAAAGAAGATTTTTATCTCTTTAATTGCTTAAGTAGTAATCAAATTTTTAAATTTTAAAGACTAATGAAGAAAAGAAATCTTTAAACATTAACTTCTAATAAGCCTTCTATTCTTTAAATTTATTATTCTTTAAGTGTAATCTTATAACAGTTTTTTTATAGAAAACATAATGAAAAAAATGTTAAAACTCTAAAATATTTAATTACGTAAGTTCAAAATAATGAAAATAAGATTTCCATCTCTTTAATTTTTAAATTTTGAAGAGTAATGTAGAAAGAAATCTCTAAATTTTGACTCCTAGTAAGCATTCAATTCTCTATATTTAGATATTTTTTTAAGTATAATCTTATAATAATTCTTTTAAAGATTACATACTTTAGAATGAAAAATAATGTTAAAACTCTAAAATATTTGATTACATAAGTTTAAAAATAGATTATGACGCTTTTATGTTTTTTTTCTTTCTTGATGCTTTTGACCTTTCTTTCAATCTTTCTTTAATGCTATGATTTATATTTACGATGCAATATTTAGATAGAAAACAATAAGATAGTTTTTTTATAAAATTATTTCTATTAATTTCTTCACCACAATATAATTTCTTCATAATCTTATCCTCACATTTGTTATTGTGTTACGATGTGATCAATTTTAGGTGATCAAGAAATATAAGAAGAGTTAGAAAATAATCGGGAGAAAGAGGAGGAAAAACATAAGGAAATGAAATAGGAAAGCAAGAGCTAGACTGGAAGCATTATAGAGGTAAGTTCTTTTTTTTTTTCCTAACGCATAACGCACAATTAGATAGTAATTATAAAGTAGATTCGTTATAAGGAGTCATATTCTTCCAACAATTCCTAAGTTTCAGACTACAAACTAACTCAAATCACATATTTGACTTTTCATGAAATTACCTCTCTACCCTAAATAACAGAAAAACATAAAAGTACAATCTAAATTAAATATGTCCAAAAGTATATACTTGTACTTATGTTAAGCGGTATTAAATATGTCTTGTTCATTCGGTTCAATTTTTACTTTTTTTGTAGTTACTAGTAATCCTTTACAGCTGAATGAGGTATATATTAATTAATTTTATTTTTGAACCACTCATATTTTTAGCTTGAATTCACTGAATGAAATTTTATTTCATAATCCTTCATATATGGAAGATCAACTAGAATTGAGTTCTCAAAAAACATAAATAAGAGAGTTTAAATATTAAAATTGTAATATATCATTAAATTATAAAATATTGGAGAAATGTAGCAATTAAATTTCTTAAGAAAATGATTAAACTTGTTTAGAAATTAAAGCCAATGGGACAATTAGATACGTATACAAATATTTTAACTTCTAATACTATACTATACTATATCTATTTTTACAATATAGTTTCTCACTGTGACCCACAACC
Organism: Carica papaya; assembly: GCF_054855325.1. Lineage (NCBI taxonomy): Eukaryota > Viridiplantae > Streptophyta > Magnoliopsida > Brassicales > Caricaceae > Carica > Carica papaya. Next base: position 21,883,538 of record NC_142317.1, read on the forward strand.
TAAAATTTTTTCGTAATTTCTTCATGTACAAATTGAAAATATATACATATATATGAGGTTAATTTCTATTGTTATTAGTAATATATTTATTTTTTTGTTTTTGATATTTTTTGTGGTATAGATTGAGAGAAAGATCGTGGCTAATGCTAGAACCAAATGAAGCAAAAGTTGTTGAATCCTATACGTTTAGTTTCCTTTATGAGCTGATGCTAAAAATTTAAAACTTACAAGTCTGTAGTAATGCAAAACTATGTAATGAATAAAATATGAGTTTGCAAGAAATATCTTATCATCACTCTCTAATCACTCTCTCAGACAATGCTTTACATAGCAGTTGAATTTTTTCAACTGATCTGGACTCAACCGAGGAAATGTATTAAAAAGTTCTATTGTCAAGCATTAATTTAGATGGCACGATGATGATTTATGAGACTGAAAAATACCATAACCAATCCAAATGATTTACAAGATATAGAAAATGTCATAATCGAACAGTAGAGTTAAAATAATGTAAGGGTATTCCTGATTTTGAATGCCTTTCACTCCTATAGTACTATGTATATGATATAAAGTCTGTAAACAAGAAACAATTTGTTTAATCTCCAATCTAGGAAGATGTTTCAAGCTAATATGATAATAAATCCAAAACATGTTTTCTTTATCCTTAATAGGGACGTAAAAGATGATATAAGGTGTCAACATATTAATTCAAACCTCTAGGGTAGATATTATCTGAGTGACGCAGTGGAAGCATAGTGTGGAGTCATAACCAACCATACATATGAAAGATTTCTCTCGGGACCAACAAAGAGAAATTGTTAATGGGATAAACATGAAACTCACGCCCTAAGACTATACTCTTGGATGATCACACGAAAATCATGGAAGCCAAACCTAGTCTTAGAAGAACTTAAAGACTAAATTCACTCACTACTAGCAAGACTCTTAGATAATCCTTCCACCTAAGGAACTCCTAATGATTGTTGATAATAAATATGGATTCAATAATTCACTATGTATTGTGTAGTGGACCTTTTTTTTTAGAAAAAAAGGGGGTCGATTAAGTATTGAGGTATTTTTTATATCATTTGAATTTTCATTACTTTAGAGAGATAATATAATTCAGTAATGAATAATTTACACTAATGCACCGGACCCCATCGAACTTTATAGTTGAGTGTTTTGGCGAGAGTAGTACTAGGATGGGTGACCTTCTGGGAAGTCCTCGTGTTACGCCCATCTTTTTGCGGATGGGGTGTTAAACGTTATGCGCTATAGGAGCCATAGTCCACTGGCGTGAGTCGCGGCGCCATAATATTTTTCTTAATATTTTTCGTGCATTCATTTATAGTCCACCACATGATAAGAGTGTCATTACGAGCATCTTACATAGTTGAGCAACAAAAAATGAGGTACGATAGACTGTCCGTTTATCTAGCCGTGAGTCGAGGTGTCCGGACATTTTGCTTGATATTAGAACTAGAAACAGAGGTATAGTGTGCACGTATAGCGAAACAAACGACGGGAGGGGGAGTGAAGGAGAAGGGGTATATGTATTTGCAGCACAGAATGGAAGGGGTGCGATCATACCAACACTAATGCACTGGATCTTGTCGAACTCCGCATCGACTCACCACAACAACAAAAAATGTTTTAAATATTCTAACATCATATCAAATCTAGGAATAATATTTGGAAGTCAGAAAATCACCACACCTATTAAATCTTAATGCTTACCTATTCTTAAGAGTTTTGAGCATAAAATGAAATGCTAAGGTTAAACCCTCATCTTTATAAATCTTCACATTTTAAGTACGACCAAGTACATAGAGAACATATACCAGCTAATCACAAAATAATTTCAAAAAATTAGAAAGTATTCAAAATAATTTGGCCACGTGAATTTTGGGATACCCTAAATTTATCATGACATTGAGGTTGCTTAAGTAATTAAGTAAATACATTTATGAAAAATAGAGGATATGAGATATGTTATTAAGAGATTAGAAATATACTATAACATTGAGGTTACAAAAAAAAATGGGATGAATTTAAGATATGATATATAGTTAATGAGAAATTCTTATGATAATTATTAAACTAGGAATGATGTTCCTAAGTCATGTCAAATAAAAATAACAATCGCATATAATATAATGGTATAACACTACGCTTTGATGCATTTTGAGGATAAAGATAGTCCCATATGATAACCAGAGATTTTATTAAAAGACATATATGGTATATTCTAAATAATCACATACTAATGTTCAAAATTTGAAAAATAATAATTTAAATGAGGTTATGAAATTCTAGAGGTTATAAACATGCTATGTTATTGAAGTTATTTAGATAATTAAAATTTATTCTTGTGCTAAAATTAGATGTGATATATATTGTTGAGAGATTATTAGAATGATGGATAAATTAGAAATGATGTTTTTTAAAAACCATGTGGATGTAATAACAATTACATATAATGTGGTTGGGAGACATTATGCTTTAATGAATTTTAAGGATCGATATAGTCCAAGATGGTAATCCGTTTGCCAGAGCAAATGTTCTTGAAGAAACTATAGGGAGATACCAACAAACCCTAAGTATTAAAATATTTGGAATTAAGAGACGAATTCTTAACAATTATACGTTTCTTACAAAAATTAGAAAGGAACGGATTAAGAACTAAAGAGATCCTATTAGTGATAACATTGTAACGAAACCATTAGGTTAAAGAGGAAACTTGGAAATAAACAAGGATATTTTTGAATCACCTAATCACTGCAAATTTGGAGGACCAAATTTTTTATATGGGGAGAAGATTATAATGACTCATCTCGCATAAATTAAAATTTGAATGCAAATTCATGCTCTAGAGAGTTTATTTAAGCATTAGGGGAATTTTCAAAAGTAAAAAAAAGGGATTCTAAAAATATAAAAATATAAAATATAATCTAAAAATAATAATAATAATAAATAATGAAATTGGGAAAATGACCAAACTGAAAGCAAATTTGGGAGTTTATCTGCTCTGTAATTGAATAGAAGCCCAAATGATTAAAATTATAGGATTTGGGGTCATTCCAAAATTCTCATAAATCAATCAATCTGCTTTAAAAAAACTCTGTTTTAATTTTGTTTTTTTTTTTAAAAAATTAACAGTCTAGATCTCATCTCACAACAAACGACCATGGTTTGATCATATTTACTATATAAAAGTTCTTGTTCACAAAAAAAATAATAATAAGAAAACCTTGGAGTAAATGAGCAGTAGTGGAAAGGAGTAGAGGGCCGATACGTGAAAGTGAAAGGGAAAAGAGAAGATTTTTCGACGTCTTGTTCGTCGAAAGGCTAAGATAGGTCGCGGTGAGCCTAGCCTTCAGCTAATAAGCCATAGTTTCACCATTGCCTCTCGTTTAATATCTTCTTCTTTTGTAAATAAAGACAAATCAGTGATGGGTTTTACACGTTGGGTAAAGAAGAATAGTTGAAACCGCTATGAATCACGTCGTCGAGGGTAAGAGTAGTTTATACTCTAAATCCCTAAATTTAAGCTAATATATTTGATTTAGATAATTATTTGTTATAGGATCGTAATAAGGATTGATTGTTGTGGATACTGTCGAAGGAATATGTGATGACTAATCGAAACTTGAATTGGTTGTGTTATCTGATGAAGAAGGCGGCTGGAATTAAATGTGAACTGCAATTAGGGTTTTCGACGATTGAAGAAGATGAAAAAGGGGCTTCATGTGGGTCAGGTTGATTGTACTTGTGAGGCCTAGGCTTGGTTTACCCTAACGTGTCCGAGCCTAGAAGGATTTGTTTAACGGGCTTAGTAATTAATTTGGAAGAAGAAAATGAAATTAAAATGAAAGGGTAAAAATATATATAAATATATAATAAATGTGTAACCTATAAAGGAAGTCAGGTATATGAAGTCCATAAGTAAAGTGGACCTAGTGAGGGGTCTAAAATGTTAGTGGATTGAATGTAATGAAAGGAAAAATAAATAAATAAAGAGGGAATGGAAGGGCAAACTCGAATGGGTTGAGCTCGTAGGAAGAATAAAGGAATTCCAGTGATGAATTGAGCCGAACCTGAAGAAATTAAACAAAAAAAAAAGAAGAAAATTAAATCTAGTGGGTCTAGCCTATAGGAAGGGATAAGAGTTATTAAAATTTAAGTGAGCCAAGCCCTTAGGAATGGGTTAAGATAGAAGATAAAATTTAGTTTGAGGGGTTACATTAATTCAAAATAAACAGAGATAGGAAAGAATTAGTAATATTGAGAACTAAACAAATGGGTTGTTTCATTGGGCTTCTAGCCCAGAAGCAAATAAAGTAAATTTGAATGAAATATTATATGGGCTCCTAGTTTACAGTCCAACAAGCAGGGTCAACTACGTTCCAAGCAGTGAATAGTAATGGGTCATAAAACAATAATGATTATGATGGGCTTGAGATCTAGAATATGGGCTGAGGAAATTCATTACGACTTTGAAAAGATAAATTATATAAAATAAAACATTATTAATGAATATAATGACTGAAATAAATAGTAGATATGCGATTTAGTTCAATAATTAATGGAGTGAATAAGCTATTTACAAAATTATAGAGAAGTCGCGATTGATCAAATTTTGATAACAATGTGTACAATGAGAAAAACATAGAAATTGTTGGGAGACTATGAATTAGTGGGGAATTTGAATCATTTATGATGTGAATAATTTAGAGTTTAAATGTTGTGATCCATCTTTTAATATTCTAGATAAATTAAGATATTTTAAAAGTTGATGAGTTCTAAAACTTGGGAGTAATTTAAGCATGAATAAGTATGAAATTAGGACTTGCCAAAAGAATAGAATAAGGATGAATTAAGTAGAAATGTCAAGGTATTATATGAAGCAAATTATGATAGAGAATACTTGGGATTAGCAGTAAAGATTTTTTGTATCATTGAAAAGTGAATATATGTACAGTTTAGGATTTGTATGGAATGATTATAAACTCTATCTCATGGATCGTTTATTGGCTGTAACTATGACTTAGTCCATGGGGGATGATGTGAATCATAAATATGATTGTAACTATGACTGTGTCCCTAGGGGACGATGTGAATCGTAATTATTACTATAACTATGACTATGTCTCTGGGGGATGATGTGAATTGTAACTATTGTTGTAACTATGACTTGTGGGAGCTATGATTTTGTCCATGTTGATGGTGTGAATTATTATCTCATTCTATGAGTCTATGTGCATATGTGATTGCTTGTGTTGGTGAATGATGAGAATATGTTGCTATGTGGATATGTATATGAGCTAGGGTATTCTACACGTTTAAGGAAGGATATTATATGTATGAATATATGTTCAAGAAAAGGTATTATATGTGTGATATGTGTTTAAAGAATTGTATTCTATGTGTGGATAAGAATTTAAAGAAGGGTATTCTATATGTTAGCATGTGTAATTAATATGAATATGATATTGCGTTTATGAAATTGTGAATAAACCAAAAGTAACTTATGAGAATGTAATTATGTAAATTATGGACACCCTTTGAATGAAATGAGATATATGACGTAACACCCCACCTATTACTGTGTTAAAATGATTTAAAAACTCTATTTATTTGGGCCTTTGGCCACTTTAAACTTAATTAATTTATGCTATTTAACATTTATCGTGATTTGTAATTTTGATTAATTTTTATTTGTATTTTATTTATTTAAAATTATTTTATTTTATTGTAAATTATTATGTTTAAGTTAAATTGAATTAAAATGAAAATTTAGAAAAAATGAATTAGAAAACGGCGAAACAACAAAAAAATGCTCGCGGCAAAAATCCTGCGAGAGGGCCATTTGCGCGCATGGGTACTGAGCATTGTGCACGTGCGACTGCGCGCATAGTGGCCGCAGGACGTCCGCACAGCGCGCACGTCCTGTGCGCATTCTCGCACACACAGGACGTGCGCACAAGGCACACCTCTCCTTCGCACGCACAGGATATGCGCACAACGCTATGTCTTTTTCATGCGCACGCGGAGTGGGGTTAGGACCTGCCCGCGCATCCTATCGCGCATAGGCGAGCCATTCGCACATCACCTCATGCACTAACATGTGCCGCACAATATGCGTGTGTCGTTCGCGCAACAAGCTTGTGCGAATAGGCCATGTGCGCCTGGGAGCTGCGTAAATGGCACCCAGCACGTCTAGGCCCTACATGCGTGGCAGTAGGCATGTGCACTTGCAGGCTAGCCTGTAGTGTGCTAGCTAAAGCACTGCTTCATTAGGCAGTGCACCACTGCTGCCTTGGGCATTGCACCATGGCCGGCGGCAGAGGAGTCTATCCTCCCTTATTTTTTGTGCTGAACATCTTTTTCTCCTCTCTTTTTACCAGATTTTGCCACTTGGCGTGAATCCAACAGTTCTAAAATTCTATAAATTACCCACCCCTTACCTTCCTCTCAACACTTCCATTTCTTCTATTTTTCAAAGGTTTAGAGATAGAGTAATTTAGTGAGAGAAAAAGTGAAAGAAAGGGGAACGACAAAGAAGAAATTATAGAGATTTCTGTAAGGAATCTAGTATTACTTTCAATGTCTTAAGGAGTATTTCTAGATAAAAAAATCTAATATGATTGTTAATTTTCTTATTTTGTATGCCTCTGTGTTCATATGAGTCGAATTGTTCTTGTTTTCAAGCATGCTATGTGAATTGCAGACACTTGATGAATTTGCATGTAATAAATATAATATGTAATCGGTAACAATAAAAGTAAAAAGAAAAGAAAAAGAGAAAAGTGGAATGAAGCCTATATGGTTCGAAATGTATCTGTATTAACATGCATATTGTATCAAGTGTCTTGTTCGGCTGTTTATCTCTGAGGGGTATCTATTCCCCTTACCCTTCAGAGTATCTATTTTTTCCTCCCATATCTGGTTTGGAAAGACTTATGAGGACCACTCCTAGTGGATGAGGGCATGCCCTCTGACGAGAGTGGTGTCGCGCTATCTATAGGGGTCACCCGTAGCTAAGTAATGTCATAACTATAGATATCTATTGGTACGACCATTTTCATAGATCGTACCATGGTTTGGCCAGCCGAAAATAGGCCTGAGAAAATTGTTGTATTTGTATATGATCTTATCATTCCACTTGGTTAGTTGGAAATCTGTATCTGCTCTCAAAGATGGAAGTTGTAACGACTTCAAAAAGCATAATCTGGCATGATGTATGTTTGATTTTCTATGCTAACGTATCATTTTCTTAATAAATAAATGTTCTTTTTATAATGTGAGATAGGTAAACAAAGAAGTTAAATGGTAAGATAAAATAATTAACTTTTAAAATCTTACGATGTTAATTTAATATTGTTTCCTTATTGAGCATATGAAACTCACTCTTTCTATATCCCCCTCCCAGATGAAGAAGAAAATGAGGAACCGCAGGCAAACTTACCCTTGGAAGTTTATGAGGATCCAATGGATCCACAAGTCTGAGTGCATGACTGTTCTCACACTCTGATGAATCTAATAGCATAGTGAAAGAAGTGGTATGTATGAATTTAGAACTCATATATATTTGTAAGGGATTTGTTATGATTTGGTTTTGCTGCATAAATTTTATCATGCACTCGTTATTCTGAATCTGTATCTGACACCCATTTGCTAAGACTAGCACTTGGGATGTCACATATAAAAGTGAAAACATGTGACTAGTAAGATCGATATAGTTGTAGTAGGGTGTCGAAATTAAATCATGATGAAGGGTCTGATAAGCTTGAGGTAAAGGTAATAGTTTGAATCAGTATATTATCTATGATCTTCGAATTGGAATTTTAAATTATTCTTACTGGGCAAGTGGTGGCTCACTCCTTTTTATCAATTCTAGAGCAAGAAGGCTTAGAGCAAGTTCATGGTCAAAGAAGATACAGAAGAATCCTTTTATGAAATTGAGAAATTTTTTTATAAAATAGATTTGAAAATTTACTATAGAAACATTATTAAAGACTTTATGAGCCTCATTAACTGTAACTTTGCACAAGGGATGTATGGTTAAGTTTTAGATTTTAGCATATTAATGCACTATTTATTAAGTTTTATACGTGTAGTAACACTTATTTCTTAGATGAGAAATGGGGTTGTTACAGTAAATCTATTGATTAAGTTATATACATCAATCATAACGTAATACAAATAATCTTCAAGTAAGAATACACATAAAAGTATAGTTTCACTCGAGATTAATTAGGCAATATGCACTAATTGCAATTCAAAACAAGTAGCTTTCAAATGATAACGCACACGAAAGTATAATCTGACTCGTACTTATGATCTCTTGTAAAAGAAAAAATGCATCAACTATTAAACTAATTAATTAATTAATTAAGTATACACATATACTAATCAAACATATATGTACTCGGCTTATAAATATTTGATTAATTAAATTATTAATTATTTGTCTATTGGTTGGATGTCTATGTACTTTTATCCTTATCTATAAGATTATGAGTTCAAATCAGACATACATCTCATGATATATCATTTAACTATTAAAATATATGAATTTTTACAAAAAAAATTGTACTTGATAATTTTTATTATTAAATAAATATTATAAGATCAATAATAACACACATAAATACTCTAAATTAAAGAGTTTTGAGTAGTGATGATTAGTATTAATTATATACCTTGAGGAGGCTCCTTTGATCTTGAAGCAAAGTGCAGAAAGCTTAGGAAAATCTGCATCAGATACTTTGTCCCTACAAATTAAGAGAAGAAGACTAAATAATTAAAACCCATTAACTAATCAAACGTGGTTAATAACTACTCAAATCTCTATCGAAATATATATTATATATAAATACAAAGCTTTAGCCATGTCCAAAAAGGTGATTTCAGATTCAACTACAAAGGTGGAGAGTAGATAAGATAAATAATTAGGACCACAACCAGGTACTCCTTTCATTTCATATGCTATACCATAAAAGTGATATACCATACCCTTTAACAAAAATCGAATGCAAATCAATCAACAATATCGATATATATACATGATTAGTAAACATATAAGAGAAAAATAGATAAGATGTTAAGCATTAAACCTCTTGTTCTACCAAGTGGATAATGTCGAGGAGCTGTGTGCTTCGATCTATTCTATTCGAAACAATTGGAAAAGAGAAACATGGTTTTGCTAAGAGGAGAGTGATTTTTTTTTTTCAAATCTACAGTGCTCACCGAAGTGACAGAGAGTTATAATGAGTTTAGTATTTATAACAAATTGCTAATAATCTAGGTCATTTATAGTGATTAATATTTAGGTTATCAATATTGTATGCATTAATGAACTTGCATATTTTTGAATTTTGTGTTCTGAGTTTCGATTAATCTTGCTAACAGTTTTATGATAAAAATTATTTTTTTAAAAAAACAAGAGTTTAATTTAATCTATTTTAATATTGTATGAACAACAAAGATGGTTTTTCTCCAAATAAATTACTTCAACTAATAAAAGGCATTATATTCGCACCTTTGAGAATAGTTAATTGCTACTAAAAGTTAGACTATAGACGATCAAATTTTACTAGCAAATTTATATTGTCATAAAAAATAGAAATGGTGCATCATAAATTTGCAGCAAACTTATCCATTTCATGCACAACCTGTCCATTTCTTTATTTTTTAAAAAATTATTTAACTTTTATATTGACAAAAAGAAGTACAAAAGAAATCAAAAATAAAATAGTTCATCTTTATGTTCTAAAAGCTAAAGAAAATTCAGTCTCCTCTGTTGTAAGACACCAAAACTACTCTCTCTCTGTTAGTTGCATCTCATTGCGGTCATCACCCATCACCTCTCGTTATTCATTGAAGTATCATTTTTCCTTATAAGTCATTAAATATTGTATTTTAAACAGTAAATTTACGTCATTTGATTCATTGATTTATATGAGATTAAATTATTTATTGAAGTTAAATCATACTTTATTAGTATACTAAACTATAAATTTAGTTGTATTTCTTTCTAGTATTGTATAAGTCAGTAAATAATGTAAGTTACTACAGTAACATTGAATACAACATTTACTTTTTCCATTTAAAAAAAAACATAGATAAAAACCATTATGATTAAGCAAGTGAACAAAAAACTGACTCATGAACAACTATATATCTTTCGGAAGTCCTTACTACATCTCTGGCAATGTTATATACTATCTGATTACACGTTTACATCCAATTAAGAAGAAGAAAAGCAAAATGTGGAATGAAAGTTACTTTTAAATCCAACTAATAATTAGACAATAAACGACACAATTTTAGCAACTAATAGACATTGTCACTAAAAGTCAAAATGTCACTAACTAAATATACAGCAAAAAAGGAAGCAACTTGTCCATTTCTTTACTTGGAAAAAAAAATTATTTAACTTTTATATCAGCAAAAAGAAATACATAAGAAGCTGGAAATAAAATGTTCATCTTTATGTACTCAAACCTAAAGAAAATTTGATCTCCTTTACTATAAGACATCAAAGCTTCTATCTTTGTATTCGCCATATCATTGCAGTCGCCATCAATCACCTCTCATTATTTACTAAAGCATCAGTTCTCCTAATCAATCGTCAAATACTACATTTTAAACAGTAAATGTACTTTATTTTATTTATTCATTTGTATGAAATTAAATAATTCATTTAAGTTAAGTTCTACTTTGTTATTTGATTGACCTATAATATTAATCGTATTTCTTTCTAGTACGATATTAGTTTATACAATGTAAGTCAATACACTAACATCTATTAGAACATTTACATTTTTTAAAGAAAAAACCATCATCCATTAACTGTAAAAACCATTTTGCTCAAGCAAGTCAACTAAAAACTTAGGCTCATGAATAAATATATATATCTTTCAATAGTCTTCAGTACATTTCTAGCTAAGTTATGTACTATTCGATCAAAGTTTTAAATCTAACTAAGAAGAAAAGAAATAAAATACAGAATGAAAGCTTAAACATCCTCAAGTAACAACCCAAACTTTAGAAAATATTCATCAAGTATAAAATTTGTACTTGGTACCTTTAAAAATGGTCCTATTACAGCTAGAAATTAGATAATAGACGATATAATTTTGGCAGTTCATTCAGACTATCACAAAAGTTAAAATGTTGCTAGGTAATATGCAACAAATAGAGGAACTCATGTGTCCATTTTGTGCCCACCCTATCTATTTCTTTACTTGAAAAAAAAAGTTGTTAACTTTTGTATCAACAAAAAAAGAGTACAAAAAAAACTAAATAAATAAAATAGTTCATCTTTGTCTTATAACCTAAAGAAAATGTGATCTACTTTATTGCAAGATACCAAATCTTTTATTTTGTGTTAGTTGCATTTCATTATAGTCACCATCAATTGCCTCTCATTATTCACTGCAGTGTCAGTTCTCATAATTTGTCATCAAATACTACATTTTAAACAATAAATATACATATTTCGATTCACTTATTTATTATAATATTAAATAATTCATTCAAATTAGGTTATGTTTTATTATTTGATTGAACTATAAATTTAGTAGTATCTGTTTTTAATACTGAATCAACTTATACAACGGAAGTCAATACAATAGCATCCAATATAACATTATTTCTGTTAGGATAAAATCATTATTCATTAACAATAAAAGCCATCATGCTCAAGTAAATGAGCAAAACCATCATGCTCAAGTAAGTTAAGCAAAAACTAAGGAGGTTTATGAACAATGATCTATCTTTTAAAAGTTTTTACTCATCTCTAGCTAAGCTAGGTTGTAACAACCCGCTTTCTCTGTTGAGAAAGGAACACTATTCCACAAACATAACCTGATAAATTTACACAGCAATAAGCAAAAATTTAAGATTCAATCATCCTTATACGGAATTACAAATTATGAGGCTTATAAAATTCTTTACACTACATGACTATAATATAATTAAACTAACTTTACAAGACGAACTTTCACTGTCACTAAAGGTTCTACAAAGTCTTTCTTCGACCTTAAACTTGCTCTTGATTTGAACTAATCTGCATTGGGGGGTGTTAATTGGAGTGAGCTTCATGAACTTAGTAAGGAAAAAGGGCAGTGTCCATAATAAAGATATGCAAACACTCAACCACACAAGATTTACAAAATATATGCATATTTTCTTAAAACTAATTCTCAAGCAATGCAGTAACCATAATTTCACATATCTCAATAATTCACTCTTTCACATGTGATTTCATAAATATCACAAATAGTCTAACATCACATCTACATAAATAAATAATATTATTCACTAGTTTCGTAACACTTGCACTTGTACTTTCTGACAATCACTTGCACTTGTTATTGAATTACTTATCTTTGCATATGTCAATATGACTTTCACCTTACATTGTTCATTTATCACTTTTCAGTTATACTTTCATTCTCATTTACTTTTCTATTAAGGTTTATAATTTTTATTTTTCGTCTTTTAAGAGTTTCATAATGCGATGCTGTTTTTGCTGGCATAAACAAGAGCAGTAAGGATCGCCTCTACCATATGAATATATTCCAATTTAATTCACAGTTCATAATTTTCAGTACATCGTATACAATTCAAAGTTCTCATTGTTTCACCACATCTGACAAAATCTATATCCACAGGTAGGGTTCACCACAGTCACATGCCAAAAGACTACATACACACTCACCCCTTATTGATACCAATTAAATGGATTTTCTCATCTTTTAAAGATTCTTATGTTATTCTTTTACTAATCAAGTTCATCATTGGATGACCTACTCAGGCATGGACCTACTTATATATCATATATGTTATACATCAACATGCTTATGCAATAAGCATAATATATACCCTTTATATACACAGATATCAACTCAAATAAATATATATGTACATGTAACACATATAACATGAATATACTTGTATATTTACAAAATTCATATGTGTATCCTATAACTAGGCGCATACAAGTTATTCACTCATATATGTACACGTACACAACCTACAATTATACATATATATGTATCACACACACTTATAACTCGATAACTAGCCTACATAAAATCTACATATATATACAAGTAATAATATGAATACATAAACATACGTTATACACAATATCATCTAGGTCTCCAATCATATACAATTGCACATATGCACATATGGTGAGTTCGCAAAACTTGTGTTAGAAAACCTAAATAATTTGCAAAGTCTGTAAATAATTCATTTAATGGAAAACAAAGTTTTATAAAAATAATGGGGTCTTTGACTGAATCTAACCTAATCCTTTACCTACATTTGAATCGAAAAGTTTTGGAATCCTTATTAGCTCAGGTCTATGCTCTCTTCTAAATCTGGTACTGTTTAAATAATTCTCTCATTTATAAATAGAAAACATGTGGGTTAATGATGAACACTTATAGAAATAAGTAGAATACAAAAAAGAGATCGAGTTTTACTGTAGCGTGATCTTAGTCACCAGAATCGCCACATGCCACCATACGCGTATCCTTGATTTCCTATGCATCACTGCAGAGCACTGCTGCTGAATCATCATCCCTAGAGCACCATTTGGCCATCGTACATCACCACGAAACTCTATGAATCGATCGAAATTCACCACAAAATGATTTGTGCACTCAGATCCAGCGTGCATATGGTAAAATCGCACCAGAAGAAGCCAGGGATTAACAGAATTGTGCGACCAACTGTAGTGGATATACTTCTTCTTTGAATGCATTTTGTCATATGATTCTCCTTCTAGTTTCTAATCGCGTAGATCATCGGCCACTTAGACTCCTCTACTTGTCGTGAGGAAAGTCATGCACCATCATAGACTGCCTCGTACAGGTCGATGGCAGCCCTGGCTCCCCTCACAAGTCTCATTCTCTCTCTTCACATAACTCTCTTTCTCTCTCTATGCACAGATCTCTCTATCTCCTCATGTACGGGATCTCCATCCCATAGAACAAGTCTCTCCTTTTTTGTGGGCAGAGAAGGGGAGCCCTACACATCTCTTCTTTTTTCTTCTCCAGTGTGCATGTGTGTTCTTCTACTCCTCATTCTTAGGCTTCTAGAGGTGTGCACGCCTCTAGCTGCCACCTTTTTTTTTATCAAAATGGCACCATTTTGGGGTTTTCTAAAATGACATCATTTTGTCCCTTTCTTTTTTTAATGCCCAGTTTTGGGTTGGGTTTCTATTTCCTAAGCCGGGGTGTTATAATCTCCCTCCCTTAAAATAAATTTAGTCCTCTAAATTTGTAGTGACCAGGTGGTTTGAAGACGTCCTTACCCGTTTCCATGTTTCTCTAATTTCATTATAATTTTATTACTGGTGGGATCTCTTTAGTTCATAATCAGATCATTTCTAGCTCTCATAATCAAGATATACTTGCTAAGAGTGCATCTCTCAACTCCAAATGTTATTTATGAATTTAGTAAGATATTAGGGTTTTCAAGAGCTTTTCCCACTCGTATTCAATGACTTGATGTCTACATAGATTATCCTTTAACTAACTCATATAGTTTCTTTAATTTTGTCAAAGACTGAAAAATTCCTAATATACCCCTCATTCTCTATTCTTCACATGGATGTTTTCTTAATTATTAAAATACCCCAAACACTATGGTATGTTTACCTTCCCTCAAATTTCATATGTCTTAAGTGAAAATTATTTGTTATCTGATTTTCAAAAATTACCTTTGGAAATTTTGAAAATGTTTTAGTATCGAAACTTCCTCCTCTTTACTCAATGGGTCTGGTGCCTAAATAAGTTACTATTAGCTGAGTCAAACTGTACTTCTACCCCATCAAGGTTTGAATGATTTCTAAGGCACCTTAGTACTTGATCAGATTTTTCTTAAGGTCCTTTTATGTAAGTTATTATGAAATTCATACTCTTACTATAACTTATTAGGAGTCTTTGATAGAGGGGTCATATAATGGTCTAGCTAAAAATGATTATACTCTCTATCTATTCCATTCCTTTTATGGTTAAGTACTACACATTTTGCTTCCCAATGTTGGAAGTGATGATTCTTAGGTATGACACTAAGATAGGACTCATGGGTTTATCGTAATCTCATTTAGTCTTTGTTGACTTGAAAAATATTTCTTCAAGTGTTTAATTTGAGAGTGTCTAATTTGAAGATCCATCTTGATAGATTTATATGATGTACAAATTTTACATTTCAATTTAAGAATAAGCAAACAATATACGAGAGTTATTCACACTAATTGTTTTGTTATTCGAAAATATAATCACAACTAATGGCTAATGAAGGTTTAGTTAGGTTAATTCTGGTTATCTGAATTTACTATTAGTCGTACTATATTTAGAAACTTTACCTTTAGGAAGGTTGATTTATAGTATCCTGATCGAATTTCGATCTTGTAGGATATTGGATTTATAGTTGTCTTCTCTTTTTTTTTTTTCTTCATGATTGGTCATATTTACCTAGCATACTTTTCATCAATGATTGAGAAAATTTAAGGTTCTTTTCTATATGATAGAGTAGAGAGGTCAGATACTCTCATATTGGAGCCAGTCTGTAGCAATAATAGGGTTGATCATATGGTTTCTATTATGTCTAGTTCATTTATAATGCTTCTTAGATTGTTTACTCTTTCATGTGTGGTGGTTTATGGGTCCATACCACATTTTCGTTGTGCCACTCTAAATAATGTTTAGTTTAAAGGTTTATCTGTGTGTATTGCATCGTTTTTGTGTCATCTTTTGGCATAAGGGAATTATATTCAGAGTTATTATTATATTATTAATGATTTATGGTTAAAATATGTCCTTACGATTCTTCTTTCCTCATGGAAATTTAATTTAGGAGGGATAAAGACTTTTAGAAAGAAGGATTCTAATGCATACACTAATCATCTAACACAATAGTTTTTTTTCCATCAAGGATATGATGATTTAATGCCTAAGGGTTTTTGAAGCAGCATTATAACTCCTATATGACATCTTAATAAGGATTTGAAATGGTTAGGGTATTCGTTCTTCCTAAAGAAGATTCATAAGAAATTTTATATTTTATCAAAGTACCAAATAATTATTTGGTCTCCCAAAATGCTTTATTTTGAGTCTATTTGTTTTAAGATTTCTTTTTCTTATTGGTCTCTAGCAAATTTAGGAAAAGCTCTTCCATCTCATAAGGAATTGATTGGAGGTAAATTACTAACTGACCAAATATCCCCAATAATGTTTATTGTTGAAGATAGTGATATTAGAGCATTAAGAATCTAAGTATTTGCAAAAACACTGGTAGGAGAAGTAAGAGGCTAAAAGTTGTCTCAATTCGGAAAAATATCCTCTATGATGAAAACTAGAATAATATCCATATGATAAGTAAATCAAGTAAATAGGTTGCTCAAAGCTCTCTAAAATGAAAGAATGGTATAGACCTCTAAACTCTCTATATGTGATGATTTTGATGCAGATCACGACATAATCAACAATAACAAACTCTTTGGTCCTTTATTTCACAACATAACAAATTTATAACTTATATTACTAATTGCATCGCACATTTAATATCCCTATGCAAATTGAAAATTAGTTGGGTGATGGGATATGGTTGGTTAAGAAAGATAAGAATCATCATATATAACTATGAAGAAAAACATGTCTATAAGTAAACATTGATGAAGACAACTTGAAAGACATGATTCAACAATGGACTAGATACCATACTTGCTATAAGCAAATCTGATGGTAGCAAAAGCTTAAGCCCAAATATCATGTATTGGTTCAAAAGTGCATCTAAACAAGTCCTCAAACTACCTCTTTGAACAAATTATCACATCACTAAAAAGAAATGGTTGGGAACGTATCAACATTGTCCAAGGCTAGACACTTCGTAAGGTGAAGCTGTTGGCCTCAAGGATGAGAGAAGGTTCTTATCATTCCAACCCTTTAGAATATTACAGTAATTATCTGATTACATAAGAGGACTCTTCTAAAACCCACTTACTTGAGGGGTTTTATTCTACTTAGGAGAATTTTCTCTCACCAAAGGTTGTTCTCCTCTTTGAGGGATTTTTTTCTTACTTTGGGAAATCTTCCTCTTTTAACACTATTTCTCAACTCGAGGGAAATTAATGGCCTTTCCCAAAAATTTATTCACTTATTCCTAGTAAGTAATCTCTTTTAGTAGTATTTAAGATTTTTATGCTTTCATATAATACGATATATTACAGTTGTTGCTTATTCGCCATCTCCAATTAGCTTCGGAGTGAAGCTGTAATATACCACCTATCACTGTACTAAAATGCTTTAGAAACTCAAATTATTTGCGCGCACAGTGGCGGCGGGGTGTGTACACAGCACTCATGACCCATCCGCATGCACACACGCACTGGACGTGCGCACAACGTGCACGTTCCATCTGCGCTCATGGCGAGGGGTTGGGACCTGCGAGCACATCCTGTCGAGTGCAGGCTGGTCGTCCGCGCATCACTCCACCGCACAGACTAGCACCGCACACTGTGCATGCACCGTTTGTACAATAGGCCTACGCAGATAGGCCCTGTGTGCCTAGGGCCTGCGCACAGTAGGCCTGTGCGCGTGGCACCCAATACACCAAGGCCCTATGCGCACATAGGCTAGCCCATGCATGCGCAGCAGGCATGTGCACCTGCAGTGCATTGGCCAGACACTGCCTTGAGCGGCGCGCTATCCCTGTCGGTGGAGGAAATTTTCCTCCCTCATTTTTTATGCCAAAAATCTTTCCCTATCTCTCTTCATCTAATTTTACAACTTGGCACGAATCCAACGGTTCGAATATTCTATAAATTGCCTTCTTCTTCCCTTCCTCTCCACAGTTCAATTTTTTCCATTTCTCAAAGGTTTAGAGAGAGAAAGAAAGAGAGAGAGATAGTAAATTAGTGAGAGAAGAAGAGAGAAAGGAAAATGGTGAAGAAGAAAACATCAAAGTTTCGGTAAGAAATCTAGTATTACTTTCAACATCTTAAGGAGTATTTTTTAGATAAAAAAATTTAATATGATTGTTATTTTGTCTTTTTTGCATTGCTCTGTGTTCAATTGAGTCGACTTGTTCTAATTTTCAAGCATGCTATGTGAATTACTGACACTTGATGAATTTGCATGTAATATATGTAATATGTAGTCCGTAATAGCAAAAATAAAAAGAAAAGAAAAAGAGAAAAGTGGAATGAAGTTTGTATGGTCTGAAGTGTATCTGTATTAACATGCATATTACATCAAGTATCTCGTTAGACTTTTTATCTCTGAGGGGTATAGTTTCCCCTTGCCCTTTGGGGTATTTATTTTTTCCTCCTTTATCTGGTCTGGAAAGACATAAAAGGACCACTCTTAGTGGATGACGGCGTGCCTTCTGACGAGAGTGGTATCGTACTATCTGTAGGGGTCACCTGTGGCTAAGTAATGTCATGATTATAGATATCTATTAGGACCACTATATTTAATACGGTCATGGTCATAGATCATACCATGGTTTGGCTAGCCGAAAGTGGGCATGAGCAAATTGTCGTATTTGTATCTGATCTGGTCATTCTACTTAGGCAGTTAGAAATCTATATCTGCCCTTAAAGATGGAAGTTTGTAACGACTTCGCGAAGCATGACACGAAATATCTGTGCATTTCATTATTTATTTAATTTTCTCTATTATTTGGCATGATATATGATTTTATGTGCTAACGTACTATTTTGATATTCAAATAAATGGTTTCTTTTTCTAATGATGAGTTAGGTAAATAAGGAAGCTAAACGGTGAGATAAAATAAATTTGTTTTGAAATCTTACAAGGTTAATTTAACTATTGTCCTTACTGAGCATATGGAACGCACTCATTCCATCTTCCCACTAGATGAGGAAGAAAATGAGGAACCATAGGCAAACTTACCCTTGGAAGTCTATGAGGATCCCGTGGATGCATAAGTCTGAGTGCGTGACTGTTCTTGCATTCTAATGAATTCCAGTAGCATAGTGAAAGAAGTGGCCCGTATGTTTTGTATTTTGTTACCACTTCTGGCCTCAGTAATGCTTCTGGCCTCAGTAAGGCATGTATTTGGAACATAAATATATTTGTAAGGGATTTTTTAAGGTTTAATTCCGCTGCATAAATATTATCATGCACTTGTTATTCTGAATTTGTATCTAACACCCATTTGCCTTAATTGGCACCTAGGATATCACAGAAAGAGTGAGTTTCATATACTCAATAAGGAAAACAATATTAAATTAACATCGTAAGATTTTAAAAGTTAATTATTTTATCTTACTGTTTAACTTCTTTGTTTACAAATCTCACATTATAAAAAGAACATTTATTTATTAAGAAAATGATACGTTAGCATAAAAAATCAAACATACATCATGCCAGATTTTCGTGTCATGCTTTTTGAAGTCATTACAACTTCCATCTTTGAGGACAAATACAGATTTTCAACTACCTAAGTGGAATGATAAGATCATATACAAATACAACAATTTTCTCAGGCCAAACCATGGTATGATCTATGACAATGGCCGTACCAATAGATATATATAGTTATGACATTACTTAGCCACGGGTGACCCCTATAGATAGCGTGACACCACTCTCGTCAGAGGGCATGTCGTCATCCACTATGAGTGGTCCTCATAAGTCTTTCCAAACCAGATATGGGAGGGGAAAATAGATACTCCGAAGGGCAAGGGGAATGGATACCCCTTAGAGATAAAAAGCCTAACAAGACACTTGATACAATATGCATGTCAATACAGATACAATTTGGACCATATAAGCTTCATTCCACTTTTCTCTTTTTCTTTTCTTTTTACTTTTATTGTTACCGATTACATATTATATTTATTATATGCAAATTCATCAAGTGTCTGCAATTCACATAGCATACTTGAAAACAAGAACAATTCGACTCATATGAACACAGAGGCATACAAAATAAGCAAATTAACAATCATATTAGATTTTCTTACCTAGAAATACTCCTTAAGACATCGAAAGTAATACTAGATTCCATACAGAAATCTCTATAATTTCTTCTTTATTGTTCCCATTTCTTTCACTTCTTCTCCCAATAAATTACTCTATCTCTAAACTTTTGAAAAATAGAAGAAATGGAAGTGTTGAGAGGAAGGTAAGGGGTGGGTAATTTATAGAATTTTGGAACTGTTGGATTCACGCCAAGTAGGGAAGACAGACTCCTTCGCCGTCGGCCGTGGTGCAATGCCCAAGGTAGCAGTGGCGCACTGCCCAATGAAGCAGTGCTTTGGCTAGTGCACTACAGGCTAGCCTGCAGGCGCACACACCTACTGCCACGCAAGTAGGGCCTAGACGCACTGGGTGCCATTTACGCAGGTCCCAGGTGCACAAGGCCTATTCGCACAAGCTTGTTGCACGAATGGCACACACATATTGTGAGGCACATGTCAGCGCGTGAGGTGACGTGCGGATGGCTTGCCTATGAGCGATAGGATGCGCGGGCAGGTCCTAACCCCACGCCACGTGTACGCGAAAAAAACATGCGCGTTGTGCGCAAGTCCCGTGCGCGCGGAGAAGAGGTGTGCCTTGTGCGCATGTCCTGTGTGTGCGGGCATGCGGACGCGACGTGCGTGCTGTGCGCACGTCCCGCAACCACTATGCGCGCAGTCGCACGTGCACAATGCTCAGTACCCGCGCGCAAATGTCCCTCTCGCAGGATTTTTCCCGCGAGCATTTTTTTTTTGTTTTGCCGTTTTCCAATTCATTTTTTCTAAATTTTCATTTCAATTCAATTTAACTAAAACATAATAATTTAAAATAAAATAAAATAATTTAAAATAAAATAAAATATAAATAAAAATTAATAAAATAAATAAAAATCAATCAAAATTACAAATCACGATAAATGTTAAATAGCGCAAATTAATTAAGTTTAAAGTGGCCAAAGATCCAAATAAATAGAGTTTCTAAATCATTTTAGTACAGTAATAGGCGAGGTGTTATGTCATATATCTCATTTCATTCAAAGGGTGTTCATAATTTACATAACTACATTCTCATAAGTTACTTTTGGTTTATTCACAATTTCATAAACGCAATATCGTATTCATATTAATTACACATGCTAACATATAGAATACCCTTCTTTAAATTCTTATCCACACATAGAATATCATTCTTTAAACACATATCACACATATAATACCTTTTCTTGAACACATATTCACACATATAATATCCTTCCCTAAACGTGTAGAATACCCTAGCTCATATACATATCCGCATAGCAACATATTCTCATCATTCACCAACACAACTAATCACATATGCACATAGACTCATAGAATGATAAAATAATTCCCACCATCAACATGGACAAAATCATAGCTTCTACAAGTCATAGTTACAGCCATAGTTACAATTCACATCATCCCCCAGGGACATAGTCATAGTTATAGTGATAATTACGATTCACATCGTCCCCTAGTGACAGTCATAATTACAGTCATATTTACGATTCACATATCTAATATTTTTTTCTCATTGTACACATTATTTTCAAAATTTGATTAATCGCGACTTCTCTATAATTTTGTAAATAGCTTATTCACTCCATTAATTATTGAACCAAATCACATATCTAATATTTATTTAAGGCATTATATTCATTGCCTGAAATGTAGTTGACCCTGCTTGTTGGGTTATAAACTTGGAGCCCATATAATATTTCATTCAACTTTACTTTATTTGCTTATGGGCTAGAAGCCCAATGAAACAACCCATTTGTTAATTTCTCAATATTATTAATTCTTTCCTATCTCCGTTTGTTTTGAATTAATGTAACCCCTCAAACTAAATTTTATTCTTCTGTCTTAACCCATTCCTAAGGGCTGGGCTCACTGTAATTTTAATTACTCTAATCCCCTTCCTATAGGCTGGGCTCACTGTAATTTTAATTACTCTTATCCCCTTCCTATAGGCTAGGCCCACTAGATTTAATTTCCTTCTTTTTTTGCTTAATTTCTTCAGGTTTGTCCCAATTCACCACTGGAATTCCTTTATTCTTCCTACGGGCTCAACCCATTCGAGCTGCGCTTTCCTTTCCCTCTTTACATGTTTATTTATTTTTCCTTTCATTAGATTCAATCCACTAAAAGTTTGGACCCCTCACTAGGCCCACTTTACTTATGAACTTCATATACTTGACTTTCTCTATAGGTTACACATTTATTATGTATTTATATATATTTTTACCCTTTCATTTCAATTTCATTTTGCTCTTTCAAATTAATTACTAAGCCTTTCCTTCAAATCCTTATGGGCCCGGACCCGTTAGGGTAAACCGAGCCTAGGCCTCATAGGTACAATCAACCCAGCCTACTTGAAGCCCCTTTCATCTTCTTCAACCTTTGAAAACCCTAATTTCACTTCACATTCAATTCCAGCTGCCATCTTCATCACATAACACAACCAATTCAAGTTTTGCTCAGTCATCACATATTCCTTGAATAGTATCCAAAATAATCAATCTTTATTATTTATGATCCTATAATAAATAATTATCTAAATCAAATATATTAGCTTAAATCTAGGCATTTAGAGTATAAACTACTCTTACCCTTGGCGAGGTGATTCATAGGAGTTTCAACTACTCTTCTTTACCCAACCTACAAAACCCATCACTGATTTGTCTTTATTTACAAAAGAAGAAGATATTGAATGAGAGGAAAGTGTTGAACTACGGCTTACCAGCCGAAGGCTAGCCTCACCGCGACCTACCTTAGCCTTTCAACGAATAAGACGCCAAAAAATCTTCTCTCTTCCCTTTCACTTTCATGTATCTCCCCTCTACTCCTCCTTTCTGCCGCTGCTCATTTGCTCCTAGGGTTTCTTATTATTATTTTGTTGTGAACAGAAACTTTTATATAGTAAATAAGATCAAATTATGTTCGTCTATTGCGAGATGAGATCTAGACCGTTGATTTTCTTTAAAAAAAAAATCAAAACCGTGTCATTTTGAAGTAGATAGGGTGATTTTTTGAAAATTTTGGAATGACCCAAAATCTTGTAATTTTAATCATTTGGGCTTCTATTTAATTATGGCGTAGAATAAACTCACAAATTTGTTTTCAATTTGGTCATTTTCCCAATTTTATTATTTATTCTTATTATTATTTTTAGATTATATTTTGTATTTTTATATTTTTAGAATCCTTTTTTTTTCTACTTCTGAAAATTCCTCTAATGTTAAATAAACTCTCTACAGCATTATTTTGCATTCAAATTCTAACTTACACAAGCTGGGTCATTACATTTACACAATTTTTTTTTTTAAAATAGTTTGCTAATTTTAATTACAGCCTTGGTGCTTGTCGAATGTGAGGAATTCATAAAAGCATATGATGAAAAGAGTAAAGAAGGGTAAGTTTTCATACATAATTGACGTCATAAATCAATTAGCATATCTCTTCATTGTGTTTTTTTCTAATTTTTTTCAATTTCTTTTTTTTTAAAAAAAAGGTGTGTTGCTGCATTGGATGCAATAAAAAATGATTCACATTGATGAAGGAAAAAATAAACATCCTTCTTGAGGTAATATTTTATTTTACATATTTTGCAAAATTTTATTTTCATATATATCCTTTTCTCTTATGGATTTCATAAAAATTTTAACTGAATTTTAAATTTGTTGACTCATAAAGTATGAGTTTTATTTAATTGAAAATCTACTTTGCCGGCTCATAATTATAGCTATTAATAATTATAATTAATTATAACAATATGGTAGTAGTTAAAATTTTTGTATTTTATTTAATATTTATGAATTTAAGTTTTAGTGAAGATGTAAGGTTTATATTTTAATAAAAAGTAAAGTAATTTTTTTTAAATATTAAACATTGTAGATTTTGATTTTAAAATCTTTATTATTATTATGATTATTATTATTATTATTATTACTCATTAAATGGGGTATGTATGGTGATGTAGTTGGAAGCAAGAACCACCCCTCGCAAGTGCAAATGCACTTCTTTAAATTAAGGTACTCTAGCTTCTTGCAACTTATTTAATTCGATTCTTACTTATTTTTTTTAATTCCTTAATCTTTTAATTCTAATAGTTGTAGTAAATGGAGAATATTACTCTCGAATACTTTGCTATTGTAACAAATACAATTTTTTTTAACTAATTCAATTTGATTTTAAATAAATTAAGAATAAAATAAAATTTATATTTTTCTCTAATTACTGTAACATAACTAAAGTAATTATTATCCTTTATTTAATTTATAAAAGTTAACTTCAATATTTGATTTTTAACTATTAGTATTTTATCTATTTCTATCTCTTTCAATAACAATATTATAAAGTAATTATGTTTTCTTTTGTTGGGCGGATAGGGTGGATAAAAGCTTCATAAAAATCAATACCAATAAAATCTCTACAGGTTGTAATAAGTATTCCTTTTCATGGAAAACAAATTTAAACTCTAACTTTTTTATATTAGTAGTGATGCCGTGATTAAATTGAGTTAAATCTCAACATGCCTATTATGTTTTTAGGCGAAAGAAATATTTCATGACTATTAGGTTCCCTTAGTTAAGGAAACTACCATAGGTCAAAATCTCGATCTAATTTTTAATTTTTTACTTTGAAACTGAAACTAATTTTGTAGAGATAGCTACAAACTAAAGGGTATTATTTCAAAAAATTATAAATTTTATTGCTATTGGTTGAGATGAATCATTGATATTTAATAGTTTCATGTAAAAATATTTTGGTGAGAAAAGATAGAAGAATTTACCTTAGACACTTACTTTCTATACAAATAGGAATTGAAGTTTGAGGATACATTATAAGGATTGAGGTGTGCACTAGGTCAATCAGATAAGGCGAGTATAAAAAAGAGCTTTTTGACATGTTAATTGTATGATACAATAAGCTTAGCTGTAGATCATAGATTTTATTAATTTGCACAACTAGAAAAGTAAAAGTTAGAAATCTTTCAAGAAAATTTTAGAAAAAGTGAAAGTGAAAGAAAAGAGATAAAAATGAGAGCAATAGAGAAATGTAGCAATAAGATAGGATAGAGTAAATGAGCTAACTATTTATAAGGTAAACATAGGATGATATCATTGAAAAAGAGAAAATAGCCACTAACATCCATTAACATGAGAACATGCATTTCAAGCACAAAAAATGCCCCATTAAAGTTTGTGACAATTGTTCATTTATCACAATTAAGCACACACTACAATGAAGTTTTTATGAATTTTTGTAAATTATCATAAATATGGTGTTTGAATACTTAAAATTCTTACATTTTTCTTGAAGACAACAAGTCTAAATCTTATTAAAATATAAAATTTATCACTTTTTAAATGTAATTATATGGATTAATGATGCTTTGTTTATAATATTTGATTCAATAGAATCAAAAGATTTAACTTATGACTGTGTTGGTAGAGATATAGTAATTAAATTGGATTTTGTTGTAAAGAGTCCTGACATATCCAACGAAAATAATATTCTGTAACGACTAGATTCCTTTAATTAGAACAATTATAATAAGTGAAAAAATCCGAATTAGCATTTTTCTTAAATTATTTATTAACATAAATATTAAAGAAGAATAAATAGACTTGGATTCTATACTAAAATATTTATTATTAATTATTTCAATAGTAATTATGATATCGTTCATGAAGGATAAATATTTTTTTCACATAAAAACTCTTAACGAAAGAGGAAAGAGGAAAGCATTAATTTTTTAATAAAAATTTAAAGAATCTCCCTTCTATCCTACTTCGGCCGAGATACTCATCTCTTCTTTCCTTCCCCTTATCCCCGACATACTTGCCGGGATATTCGACCATGATTCCATCAATTTTTTCCCCTATTCATCTCGTAACCATTTGCTCATTGGAGCGGGTTTCTGTAAGGGATTTGCGCGGAGGGATTCATCCCACTCCTGCTGTAGTGGTGCCACACTTGAATGGATGTGGAGTTTGCAGAAGGATTCTAAGTGCCCTAACCAACCGCACAATAGAATAAAGGTAGGCATTCATATTTGAAGATTGCAAATGTTGATTCCCCATTTCTTAAGTGGAGCCTCATTCTTCTGAACTGAGGCTTCCGAACATCAATGACCGCCTAAACCCCAGATAACCCCCATCCCAACCATAGAATATGAACGTGTGTCATAGTCAACAAAGCTCCCTAACAATTTCCCAAACTACCTAGCCATTGTTTTTGATACACAATCTGATGGGAGTGAGCGAATCTGTACCTAGAAGAGGCTCGTGTCAATAGCTACTTTTATTAGATATTCTCCTTCCCTAAGGTAGTGCACAACCAACAAATGGTTGTTAAAAGTCCACGGCCCTCTGTTGAGCACTTTTTGGATATCTACTTTGCAGAAAAATCTATATAAGTAACAGTTAGAACTAAGATCTACAATATTTACTCCCCTTATCAGCCTCCAAAAGTCTGCCAATGTATTCTTCATCAGTTCAAACTTCACGACTACTTTCATCAAGAATCTTCTCACCAAACAGAGGTCATACAACTTTTGTTGTTCAGGAACAAGTTTAGTTAAGTCCTAGCCCCCATCCTCGTCCTCTGTGATTGACAATGATGCCGCACCATCCACTGTATTCATTGGTCACCCCTTACGTGCCAATCAACAGACTATTGAGAGAAACAACAATAACTTGTCTATGGTTCAAAAAGGTCTCACTGCTGGAAACAATACCTCTTGCAACCAAACAAAGAAAATGGAGAAGAAGGTCATCCAACACTAACTTCGAACTAAACCAAGTAAATTCCTATTTGCATTTTATTTACATTTGTAAGTTTTAAAACCTAATCCTCATAGTAAAGAGGGGAGGTAATTAACTCTATCATATGGAATGAAGAAATCATCAGGGCATATTAATTTTTTGTTCTAAAAGTGGTTTGAATAGTCATATGTGCTCATCAGCTATTTATTTCAAGCAATTGAAAAATTGTCTTTATGGCTCACTTGAAATGGTAATGGACATTTGGTATTCGATTTTTGATTTTTTGGAGCAAAAGAGTGGTTGTACAAAATAATTCTGCACATGGTGTAATAGGGGCTTGTTCCAACAACTATGCTGGAAGCGAAATTATAAAACTAAATCGATTTGGGAAACAATATTAGAAGTTTTAAAATAAAGCTAGGATTAAGTACTTGACAAGCTTGAGTTAAATTGATATCATATCTTGATGCTTCTCAAGTGAATTTCTGGCAGGCTTAATAAGTGTATGATTCCAATCTGGTTGATTCAGAAAATGTTCAATTGTTAGAATTATTACTCATTGTATTTTTGGTTGCTTCTGAATGGTGCAACTCCCTAGAATGATGGAGATTGTATAGTTTATAGCTTATATTTTTTGAGATAGTTCATAGCTTACATGCTTTACACCATGGAGTTATTGTTTATGCATTAAGTATGTTTGTAACATGTTGGTGGAAATAGCAGATTATGATCTAACTCACTAGCCTACATGAATCGACCATTATTTAAATTTATAAATTGGTAACTAATAGATCTTATTTGTTTACCTTCTTTTCTTGTGGTATCTCCAGTTAATCCTTATTTTTTTTCTTACAACCACTATTTTATTATGCCTTACTCTGTTCACATGAAATGCTTGCTCTAAAATGGATTTGTTGATCTTATCCAGGCACTAAATAATCGCCTACTTGCTTTTTCATTCCACATCAGGGAGTATTATTGGATTGATTTGTGAAAACTGAATGAGATTTATTTTTACAAGACTGAGGAGTAGTCATATGATGCAGTTAATAAGTTCAACATTTACCTTGATCAAAATTCTCCTTGGTTGGTGGAATGGATGCCTAATAAAGCAGGTTATCTAATTGGAAACTTACAGGCGACACACGGATTTCCAATTTTTTTCTCTAGGAAACATGTGGTCTATTGTAAGAAGTTTGGCAATAGCTGATCAATCACATGCCATACTGGATCTTATTGAAGTGAAATGGGCAGATTTAGTAACAGACATGCCATTCAAGATATGTTATCTCACTCTTGAAGGTTAGGAGCGCAAATAATCACTTGTAGTGATGCAAAAAACACATAAGATATTTGCTCTCGTATTATTTATTTATGATCTATTTTTTCATTATCTTTAACATTTCTCACTACATTTCCTTCTTATGCAGGCCTTGGTCTTACTATAATGGTGGTTCTTGGCCAAACTCTGCTATGGCAGGTTAGTTTGTTATGATTAAATATTCTCTCTGCTGCTAATTTTTTTTCATTGCTCCAAAGAACCCTTTGTAGAATTTATATTTAGGTATAAGTTTCCTGAGTTGTCATGCTTGGATCCAATAGAATATGACACATTGTTGATGTTTTATAAAATAAAGCAATAATAAAGGAATGAAGGCAGTGCAGCTTAAGATTTTAAAAATGAACTTTTTACAGCTTACTGTTGTAGCCATAAAGATGAAAAGACCAGAAATCGCTGCAAGAGCTATTGAAGTTGCTGAAAAACGCATATTAAGAGACAAATGGCTTGAATACTTTGACACAAAAAGAGGAAGGTTCATCAGAAAACAAGCACAGTTATTCCAAACATGGTTAATTGTTAGATACCTTGTGGTTAAGCTTCTACTTGTAGACCCAAGTGCAGCCAAAATTTTTATAACTAAAGAGGATTCTAAGCTTGTCAATGCCTTCTCTTACATGATAAGTGTTAACCCCAAGAGAAAGTGTTGTCGGAAGAACTCCTGAAAGGCTTATAAAATATAAGAATATGAAGTTTCTTTCACACAAGGATAGGTAACTTCAATTTGTGGCTCAACTTACTTATATGAAAAACTTAAATGTATAACAATCAACTTTTGAGCAATGATTCGTGTATCATAGGATCTTAATTTAAAGGTGATATGTTGATTTAGGATTAGCATTAGCTTGAAACATCTTCCTAGATTGGAGATTAAACAAATTGTTTCTTGTTTACAGACTTTATATCATATACATAGTACTATAGGAGTGAAAGGCATTCAAAATCAGGAATACCCTTACATTATTTTAACTCTACTGTTCGATTATGACATTTTCTATATCTTGTAAATCATTTGGATTGGTTATGGTATTTTTCAGTCTCATAAATCATCATCGTGCCATCTAAATTAATGCTTGACAATAGAACTTTTTAATACATTTCCTCGGTTGAGTCCAGATCAGTTGAAAAAATTCAACTGCTATGTAAAGCATTGTCTGAGAGAGTGATTAGAGAGTGATGATAAGATATTTCTTGCAAACTCATATTTTATTCATTACATAGTTTTGCATTACTACAGACTTGTAAGTTTTAAATTTTTAGCATCAGCTCATAAAGGAAACTAAACGTATAGGATTCAACAACTTTTGCTTCATTTGGTTCTAGCATTAGCCACGATCTTTCTCTCAATCTATACCACAAAAAATATCAAAAACAAAAAAATAAATATATTACTAATAACAATAGAAATTAACCTCATATATATGTATATATTTTCAATTTGTACATGAAGAAATTACGAAAAAATTTTAGGTTGTGGGTCACAGTGAGAAACTATATTGTAAAAATAGATATAGTATAGTATAGTATTAGAAGTTAAAATATTTGTATACGTATCTAATTGTCCCATTGGCTTTAATTTCTAAACAAGTTTAATCATTTTCTTAAGAAATTTAATTGCTACATTTCTCCAATATTTTATAATTTAATGATATATTACAATTTTAATATTTAAACTCTCTTATTTATGTTTTTTGAGAACTCAATTCTAGTTGATCTTCCATATATGAAGGATTATGAAATAAAATTTCATTCAGTGAATTCAAGCTAAAAATATGAGTGGTTCAAAAATAAAATTAATTAATATATACCTCATTCAGCTGTAAAGGATTACTAGTAACTACAAAAAAAGTAAAAATTGAACCGAATGAACAAGACATATTTAATACCGCTTAACGTAAGTACAAGTATATACTTTTGGACATATTTAATTTAGATTGTACTTTTATGTTTTTCTGTTATTTAGGGTAGAGAGGTAATTTCATGAAAAGTCAAATATGTGATTTGAGTTAGTTTGTAGTCTGAAACTTAGGAATTGTTGGAAGAATATGACTCCTTATAACGAATCTACTTTATAATTACTATCTAATTGTGCGTTATGCGTTAGGAAAAAAAAAGAGAACTTACCTCTATAATGCTTCCAGTCTAGCTCTTGCTTTCCTATTTCATTTCCTTATGTTTTTCCTCCTCTTTCTCCCGATTATTTTCTAACTCTTCTTATATTTCTAGATCACCTAAAATTGATCACATCGTAACACAATAACAAATGTGAGGATAAGATTATGAAGAAATTATATTGTGGTGAAGAAATTAATAGAAATAATTTTATAAAAAAACTATCTTATTGTTTTCTATCTAAATATTGCATCGTAAATATAAATCATAGCATTAAAGAAAGATTGAAAGAAAAGTCAAAAGCATCAAGAAAGAAAAAAAACATAAAAGCGTCATAATCTATTTTTAAACTTATGTAATCAAATATTTTAGAGTTTTAACATTATTTTTCATTCTAAAGTATGTAATCTTTAAAAGAATTATTATAAGATTATACTTAAAAAAATATCTAAATATAGAGAATTGAATGCTTACTAGAAGTCAAAATTTAGAGATTTCTTTCTACATTACTCTTCAAAATTTAAAAATTAAAGAGATGGAAATCTTATTTTCATTATTTTGAACTTACGTAATAAAATATTTTAGAGTTTTAACATTTTTTTCATTATGTTTTCTATAAAAAAACTGTTATAAGATTACACTTAAAGAATAATAAATTTAAAGAATAGAAGGCTTATTAGAAGTTAATGTTTAAAGATTTCTTTTCTTCATTAGTCTTTAAAATTTAAAAATTTGATTACTACTTAAGCAATTAAAGAGATAAAAATCTTCTTTTCAAAAACTAAATATATAAATATATAATTATATTTAAGAAGATGTTATTAGTTCCTACCTTAATTATTAAAAGTAAAAATATTGATTATGACTCAATTATCAAAAACTATTTTGTAACCTCTATTTAATTTAGGGATTTCGTTGCCATCCTCAACGATTCTGATGGTTCCTCCTTCACTTTAAAAGAGGACGTCAGGTTGCAGGGAAAGAGGGAGAGGAAGAAAATTCGCAGCAAGGGTAAACTGAAAGGAAGATTTTGTGTGATTCTTCAATCAGATTAATCAGCTAGTGGTGGAATCAGGAGCAGAACATGGGAGGAATCCGTTAATCAGATTAATGCAGTCACTGAGAACAAAGGTAAGTGAAATTTGACTCTCACCACTTGAGTAGAATCTTCTAAATTCTTTGAGATATTTTTTGGAAAGAAATGAGTTGATTTGGGAATAGGGAGATTTTTTTGAAATCATATTAGAACCAGGAGTAAAAATAAAAAAAAATGGAGAGTGAGATCTAAGGAGAAACAGAAGATCAGACGAAATGATGGAATTATTGTGTGGACAGCTATGAGGAGAGGACAGAGGAGATATGCTAGAAACATTGGAGGAAAATTGAAAGGATGGGAATGTGAGAGGAATAGGAAATAAAAAAAAGGGGGAAATAGTGGTCTGAATATGATGTCTGTTTATAAATTATTATTCTGTTATCTTTTGTATTTAATTCCCTTGACATTTGTTTGGAAAATAGTTGTATTGTTGAGCATAAACAGGGAAACAAACTGGAAAAGGATTAAAAAATAAATAAATATAAAATTCTGGGAGGCAAATCTAGGTTAGCAGAGACAATATTCTCTGTGAGGGTGAAAGTGATGTTGTTTGGAAGTAGGAATAGGATTAACAACAGAAAAAACAAACTCTTGGAGACGATCTGGGTGAGGAGAGGCAGTGTTCTCTATGATGCACATGTAGGAAAGGATGAATTACACAAACTTTAATTAGATGTTTTCTTGATTTTAGATAGATGTAATGGTTAACCCTTATAGTCGAGGGATGTGAACACTATGCTCCGACGTACTTATTTTTAATTGGAGATAGAAGTTTATTGTATTTTTCGTGCTGGGAATATAAGTTCTTACGGTACCCCGACTCCCTATGGAGGTATGAGTTGTTACAGCTCTTATCCAATCATTTGAAATAAGAGGATCAAAGCACACAACTCCTCTACATGATCCATTCGATGGAACAAGAGATTTAATGCTTAACAATTGATCTATTTTTCTCTTATTTGTTTACTGATCATGTATATTTATCAATGTCGTTGATTGATTTGCATTCAATTTTTTTTAAAAGGATATCATAGATCACTTTCTTATAGCAATGTATAAAATGAAAGGAGATTCTAGTTGCGGTCCTAATTATTTCTATGACTTGCTTTCCACCTTCATGGCTAAATCTGAAATCACCTTATCAGACATGGATAAAGCTTTGTATGTGTATGTAATATATATCTCGATATAGATTTGAGTAGTTATTAACCATATTTGATTAATTGATGGGTTTAGTTATTTGGTTTTCTTCTCTTAATTAGCAAGGACAAATTATCTTATGCGGATTTCCCTAAGATTTATGCACTTTGCATCAAGATTAAAGGAGCCTCCTCAAGGTACATAAGTAATACTAATCATCACAACTTAAAACTCTTTAATTTGGAGTATTTATGTGTATTATTATTGATCTTAAAATAAATATTTAATAATAAAAATTCTCAAGTACAATTTTTGCTAGTAAAAATTTGTACATTTTAATATTTAAATGATATGTTCTGAGATGTATAGCCTAATTTGAACTCATACTCTTATAGATAAGGATGAAAGTACTTAGATATCAACCCAAAAGATAAATAATTATTAATTTAATTAACTATACATGTGTATACTTAATTAATTAAATAATTAGTTTAATAGCTTATGTGTTTCTTCTTTTACAAGAGATTATAAGTTTGAGTCAGATTGTATTTTTATGTGTATCATCATTTGAAAGTTATTTGTATTGTATTGTAATTAGTGTATATCACTTGACTAATCTCAAGTCAAATTGTATTTTTATGTGTATTCTTACTTGGAGATTATTTGTATTGTGTTATGATTGATGCATATAACTTAATTAATAGATGTAGCCAATTTTTGTTTTTTAAAAAATAATTAGCTGATATTAATTGCAGCATTCGCGCTTGTCAAATGGTATTGAAATGTGAGGAATTTGTCAAGGCATCTGATAAAAAGAGTAAAGAAGGGTAGTAAATGAATTTTATACTTATTTTTTATTGGAGATATTACTAATATATCTCTTTTTTTAGTTTTTTTTTTAATTTCTTTTTTTGAATAAAAATTGCATGGAAGAATTAGATGCAAACATGAATTCTCATTAGTGAAGGAAAAAATGAAAATCCCTCTTAAGATAATATTTTATTTTATATATACTATAAAATTTTATTTTCATGGATATCTTTTTTTTTTTTGGGACTTTGCGAAATTTTAACTGAATTTAAATTTGCATACTTATACAGCATGAGTTTTACTTCATTGAAAATCTGTTTTGTCCGTTGCATAATTATAGGCATTGATAATTATAAGGAATTATAACAATATGATAGTAGTTAAAACTCTTATGTTCTATTTAAAATTTATCAGTTTAACATTAATTAAAAATGTAGAATATTTTATACTGTATAAGTTTGTAAATTTAAATTCAATTAAAAATTTTACGAAATCTATAAGAGAAAAAGATATATATGAAAATAAATTTTATAAAATATATAAAATAAAATATTACCTCAAGAAAGATTTTTATTTTTTCCTTCATTACTGAGAATTCATGTTTTGTTGCATTCATTGCATAGGCCACCTTTTTAAAAAAAATTTTAAAATTTCTTTAAAAAAACTCAGTAAAGAAATATATAAATAATATGTACAATAAAAAATAAGTATGAAATTCATTTACTAATTGATTTGATTTATGACATCGTCAATTATATATGAAAGTTTACCCTTCCTTACTCATTTCATCGGATGCCTTGACACGTGGGTATATATATATATATATAAACATATAATTCATATATATGATGGTGTATGAGCAATCATATGTGGCACAAATCATATGTGGTACCAATAAGTATGAAATTCATTTGTGATCGGTGGTCGTGTTTACTCACTAAGTTCTGTCCTAACGGTGATCTTAACGTCCTCCATCAAAGGCAGCGAAATAAACGCTTCAACGAAGTTGTTGCCTGGTACGTACATACAACAACATTAATTATTTATATCTATAAAAATATATTATATGATTATACAATTGTTAATTTATTATTATGATATTCAGCGCAATTAGTATCGTGATATACATACAAAAATTATCTATATACACACACACACACACACATATATAAATTGATAAATTGAGAAGGTTATATATATATATATGTAGACACACACATTATATATTTATATAATTCCCAATTATAAGTATCTTCTTTGAAGTTTCTAACCTTTCCCTGTAACGGCCCCGGAAATTTAAATGGAATATATGTATTAAAAATCTCAAATGTGGAAGCGTAATAAAAATTTTGATTAACATCCCTTATACAATAACCAAAACGTACTCAAACATGAAGGAACAAACTAACTAAAAGAGATACTCGAAATAAAAACTATAAATATAACTATAAAGTCTTTAGGCGTCCCCTTCGCCGTCTTCCTGCGGAACGGGCTCGGGAACAACGTCTTCCTGATCTAAAATGGTTAAATAAGAGATGAGCTACAACAGCCCAGTAAAGACATCACACTACCTCACCGCCACGGAAGTAAAGGTGGGTAGAAAACAAAAATGACCAATGGAGCAGAATTTATAATGAACTCGTTTATTAACATAAAAACCTTTACTGTCCACTTACCTCGGCGAGATCTATGAAAACAACATATGAAAATAATAACCTTATAATATCATGAAATCATACACACTTTATAACTTAACATATATCACACCTTTACATTTCAATCATCAGGAAACAGATTTCCTCTTTTACCAGCCTACTAGTATCCCTGGGAATCCATAGGGGGTCCCCTCTACACGTGAACCATTAACATTTACAACCTGATTCCAGGGCTGTCCCCATACCCCGTCCGGTATGGGTGCCAAAATCATGAATCTCAATACCCCGTCCGGTATGAGGGTGAAACGGGCCGTCCCCATATCCCGTCCGGTATGGGCGCCAAAACACATGAGGTCTCCATACCCCGTCCGGTATGAGAGACCATGTTCCCGGTAGGGTTCCCTACGGACCCGGTCCGTCCACTACCTCCTAGGATATCTAGTTAGGCTGTCCACATTATCCACTTATCAATTCACATAACCTTTTTGCCTTTTTCCTTAATCTCAATCATTCAATCATACTTATCAATTCACATAACCTTTTTGCCTTTTTCCTTAATCTCAATCATTCAATCATACAAAATATGTAAACCAGTAATTGACACCAAATAAGACAATACAGTAACGGGTTCACCATAATACAAACCATAATAAAAGGAACCATAGTTCATGCATACAAGACCATAACATAATTACATTAAAAATCAAGCTGCATTTAATACTGAAAATTAAATCAAACAATAATAGACCAACACTATATCAGATTCGGGCTCCGTTGGCAACCTTAATCAATTATACATCTATAAAGTCACACAGTACAGTTTAATTATTTATTTAGCTTTAATATCGTGATAGGAAATAGGGTGAAGGGTCCTTACCTGTTTCAGGGTCTGAAATCGACTCTACAGTGCGCCTACAGGCTGTCCCTAATTTCCCTGAATTTTTTTCGAAAAACTGAAAAGCACTACCGGTACCTGCACGTGACCCAGAAAATCCCAAAACATACCTAGGGCCCCTTTCGGCCAATATCGCAGTTCTGGCCGCCGTGCTCTGGCGACGGCGCTGCCGCTTGCAGTAGTGATTCGCCTCGAGTTGGCCATTTTCGGCTGAATTCGGCCACACTTGCATCGGTTCCTGTGATAAAACAACCCTAGGACCCTCGGTGGGCCAAAAAATCTTGAAAAACCAAGGCTTACCGGCGGCGGTGCTCTCGGGTGCGGCGGCTCCTCCAGCGTGAGTCGTGTTTTGATGTTTGGCTCTGATCAACCTGTAGAGAAAAGAACGATGATCACAGTGGTATAAAATTTGCATTGAACGGAGGCCGGAAAGGGCCTCATCGGAGGTAAAAATTAAGGAGGGGCACGGCAGCGCTGCTAGGCTTCGGCTAGGTTTTTCGGCAGTTTGACCGGTGGTTTGGCTCCGGTTTGGCCATAGGCGGACTCAGCATCGAAAAACGAGTAAGGGGGAGAAACTTTACCTCTATCGACGGTCGGAAACTTCCCTGGTTCGGCGGCGGGTGGCGGCAGCCGGCTCCTCCAGCGTTTGGTTCTTCTTCTCCGGCGAGGCACTAGTGGCTAGGGTTTTTGTGGTCAGGTGTGGGTGGGGTTATTTATACCCTTTGCCTTTTAATCTCAACCGTCCATCAAGATTAAATCTGGACTGTTTGATCGCGATTTAATTGGGATTAAATTTGGGCCGTCCATCGCGATGCAATCTGGGTTGTCCGTGCCTGATTGAATCTGAACCGTCCGTGTGCGTGAATCTGGGCCGTCCATGCGCACGTTTGATCTGGGCCGTTCGTGCGCGCGGGAACGGATCTGGGCCGTCCTATCGCGGTACGCGGATTGCCCACGTGGCACGTTCCCTAGTCAACGTTGCCTTGCTA
Organism: Carica papaya; assembly: GCF_054855325.1. NCBI lineage: Eukaryota > Viridiplantae > Streptophyta > Magnoliopsida > Brassicales > Caricaceae > Carica > Carica papaya. The sequence continues at coordinate 21,920,376 of NC_142317.1, forward strand.
CGCGGCGGGTCCTGATTGGCCGGGGCTGCTTACCGGACCGCTGACGTGGCTGCTGAGGTGGGTTCTGACGTGGCACAATTTTTTTAAATTGCGTTTTGACCCTCGATTTTCGATTTTCTTTTCAAAAACACCCCCAGAATCCAAAATTTCACCCTTTTTTCCCAAAATCAATTTCAATTAAATCCAAATAATATTTTTACCCAATTTTATCATTATTATTATTTTTATTTTCATTAAATTAAATTAAATTAAATAAAAATCAAATAAATAAAAATAAAAATAATAAAATAAAATTTTATTTTACTTGGGTGTTACATTCCCCTTTGCACCTTCTTGATTCTCTCATATTTATTCATAAATATATATATATATATATGTATATATAGATACCATATTCATTTTCATCTTTATTAATTAATAAAATCTTCTTTTCATATTTTAATATGGTCATAAAATGTTAAAGTATAAGAGCCAAATTCAAATATGAAAGAATTTGGTTTACAAGTTCATGAACCTATTTGTATATTAATAAATTATTTATATTATATATTTTTACTAATCCATGTAATATTACAAGAAATAATTATATTTTAATAGTATATTAAACATATTCTTAAATATATTAAGTAGAATAAAGTATTAAAATTTTCAACAAGCTATTCGCATAACTTATCAAACTCTATTTCATATATTATGAACTTATTTAAATTTATTCATTTATTTATTTTTTTAAAAGATTTGTGACCTTCTCCTTTTTGCACAGGTTTTATGCATTCAACCTAGTATAGATTTTGTTTTACTTAATTATATGGCAAATTTTGTACCAAGTACAAATTTTATACTTGATGAATATTTCTCTAAGTTTAGGTTATTACTTGAGGATGTTTAAGCTTTCGTTTTGCATTTTGTTTCCTTTCTTAGTTGGATTGAAAAGTATAATAAGAATAATACATGGCTTAGTTAGAGATGAGTAAGGACTTCTGAAAGATAGATAATTGTTCATGAACCTCCTCAGTTTTTGCTTCACTTACTTGAGCATGATGGTTTTGGTCATTTACATGAGCATGATGGTTTTTGTTGTTAATTAATAATGATTTTATCTTTTAAAAGATAATGTTATATTAGATGCTATTGTATTGACTTCCATTGTATAAGTTGATTCAGAACTAAAAATAGATACTATTAAATTTATAGTTCAATCAAATAATAAAATAGAATCTAATTTGAATGAATTATTTAATATTATAATAAATAAGTGAATTAAATTATGTATATTTATTGTTTAAAATATAGTATTTGATGACCAATTGTGAGAACTTACACTTTAGTGAATAATGAGTGGCGATTGATGGTGACAACAATGAAATGCAACCAGCACAAAAATAAAAGCTTTGGTATCTTGTGAAAAAGTAGATCACATTTTCTTTAGGATTTAAGACAAAGATGAACTATTTTATTTTTAATTTTTTTTGGTATTCTTTGTTGTTGATATAAAAGTTAAACAACTTTTTTTTTTTCAAGTAAAGAAATAGATAGGGTGGGCACAAAATGGACACATGAGTTCCTCTATTTATGGCATATTACCTAGCAACATTTCAATTTTGTTATAGTCTGAATCAACCACTAAAATTATATCGTCTATTGTCTAATTTTTAGCTGTAATAGGACTATAATATCCATTTAAAGGAAAAGAAATGAAAATAAAATTTAGAGTTTGGGTATAAATGAAAGAAATTTTCAAAAATTTGAGCTTTTAAGTAAATTTAGGGACTTAAATGAAAGTAGGTAAGAAAAAAGGAGGTAAAAACATAACTAAGGAGAAGTGGAAGGGGGAAAAGGAAATAAGGAGGATGGATGGCCTAGATTGGCCCACTTGAGGAGATCAGATGGAGGAGATTTAAAAGAAAAGGGACGGCCCAGATCGAGTCATAAAGATCCAACGGTTGAAGGAATGGGTATAAAAAGGGAAGAGTTTAGGGTTTTCTCTTCATTTTGAAAAGTAGCCGAAAAAAAGAGAGGGAGAAGAAAAAATAGCAATCGGGAAGAGAAGGATGAAGAGAGGGTCATGTGGGGAAGTAGAGAGGAAGAAAAAAGGAGAGGGAAGGAAGAGGGAAGGGAAAGGAGAAAAAAAGGAGGAAGGAGAAGAAAAGATAGGAGGGGCCGAACGGGACAAAAAGGGGAGCCAAAGAGCGACTGCCATGAGGGAAGAAGAAAAGAAGAGAGGGGCGGAGGCAGAAGAGTGTGGAAACTGAAGCAAAAGGAAGAAAGAGGAAGAGGAAACGATCGAGACGCAATATGACTGGGGAGACCGAGGCAAGCGAGGTAAAGTTCGTCCTTTTCATCTTTTCTTCCCCTATTTCCATTCAATCTATTTCTATTTTGCAGTAATCAATTTTTTAGGCGTAAAAATCACCATTCTAATTGCAAGCATGCAAGGGAGCCGTGGGTGACCGAGAGGAAGCGATCGGGAGCAAAGTCGAGGCCAAATCGCCCACGTCGAAAGGTAAAATCGTTCTATTTTAATGTTTTGATGGGGGTTGAGTGGCAGTGGTGTGGGGCTGGTGTCGGGCTAACCGCGCTGGCTCAGCCAGGCCACCCACCAGCATAGGAATCGAGAGGCTTCTTCGAGAATGGGGATAGCCGACCCATTCAGGAAGCCAAAGGGTCTTCCCCGAGCATGGAAATCTGATCCACCATTTTGGGTTCCGATTTTTCATCTAGGAAGCTAAAAAAGTCTTCCTCAGGAAACGAGAATTTAGTTTTCCTGGGAAGCTAAAAATTCTTTCTCAAAAAATTGGAATCCAATTCGCTGAATGTGGAGCCAAAAGGTTTTTTGGGTGCGAATCCTAATAGATTCAGGTATTTCATTGGGTGGCTGTTGGAACCCGTAATCTAATTAAATTAATTTTTAGTATTTCAAAGTATTTTAATTAATTATATCGTGTGTATAGGAAAATTTGGACATTTAGGCGGATATGGGAAGACGCGTAGGAGAGTAAGTATTTCTAAATCTCAACAAGGCTAAATTTTGAAAAGTGCATTCATTTTATAAAAATTATGAATTTTAAAATTTGGAGGGACATTGGCCCAATTTCGATGGAAAAACAGAACCCAAATTATGATCAGTAAACCTAAGCAATTAGAACCCTATGGGGAGACGAAATCAGAAAACATACCCAATGGACTGAGAGTTATCTGAACTGAGTTATTTTGACTTATGAAATATGAAATTGAAAGAAAAATTCCCAATTAAGGAAAAATTGAAAAAGAGAAAGAAAAAAAAAATTGTAAAAATAAGAAAAGAAAAGAAATAATTGAGGTTAAAAAATGATTATTTAAACAAATTGAGAATTTTGGAATAAGAAGGTATGAGTGAATAGGGTAGGAACCCTAAATATCTTCTTGTTTAGTCTGAATCAAGGAAGAGAGTGAGTGTGTGTGGCTGAAGTTCAGCAAGAATGTGAACCTTCACATGCATAGAGTCTTAAACCTAATGTAGACGTGGATAGGCATTTGTGTGAGTGTAGGCCACCTAGCAAACGTACCTACTGTGGCCATTGTGTGATTTGTGTGTGTGCTATCCATGCGATGGGGGAATCCATTTCACATTTTCTCAATGATGACATAAACGGCATCGCGCGATGAAACCACAGAAATGACCGTTCGAGTGTATCTGTGATATTTTGTATGTGTGTGATTATGTTTCGAGATTATAAACGATATTCGAGTGTATCTATGATCTTTTGTCTGTGCGATTATGTTTCAAAATGACGATTGATATTTGAGTGCATTTATGACTTTCGAGAGTATGGGAATAAACTTTTGAGGTTTGTATATGATATTCGAGAGAATTCATCCGATCGATCAGGAACATGTGAAATAGTGAAAATAAGAACATGAATTTGTACTGAAATATTTTTATTACTTTTGTTTCTTACTGTGTGTTTTGCATGATATTTTATCTGGGTTGAGAGAATAATAATACTTATTGAGTTAGTGAAGCTCATTATGTAACACCCTAAAATGAAATTGTAATGTAATTTAAAATTAATAAATGTAATTTTTTAATTTTTTTAAAATTTAATTTAGAGTAAAAATGAAGTAAAAATTGAAGGAGGATGAAAGTGGAAACAATTTTGGGGAAAAGGGGTGAAAATTTGGGTTCTGGGGATATTTTTGAAAGAAAAATAAAAAATCGGGGACTAAAATGTAATTTAGGAAAGTTTTGTCATGTCAAATGCTCGGTGAATTAGGACGCATTGTGTGGTAGCGGACGCTGATGCAGTGCCACGCGGGAGGCTACGTGGGCGATCGAAAGGCCCATATTAAATCGAAATGGATGGCCCAAATTGGATCGCAATGAATAGCCCAGATTCACTCCCCATTTAATTGCGATAAGACGGTCCAGATCAAACACGATGGACGGCCCAGATCAAAAGCGGACGGATATAAATAATCCCTATCCACACCAAATCCTAACCCTATCCATCAGAACCCCTCACTAGAGAAGAAGACCCAGTCGCCGGGAAAGAGACCGCCGCCACCTGCTGCCGCACCGAAGCCCTTTCTGACTTCCAAAAAAGATAAAAAAAATTTATTTTGCTCAAAATTAAATTCTAAACACAATCATGGCAAAATTGGAGCAAAAGGACTGGCCAATTGGCAAAAATATACAGGCAAAGCCCGGCGGCGCCACTACCTAAAATTTCACAAAACGCCTTCGATGAGGCCCTTCTCGATTTTTATTATGTGTAATTTTTCTACCATTGTGATCACTGTATCCTTCTCTACAAGTTGGCCAGAGCAAAACACCCAACTGCAGCTTGAGCTAGAGGAGCTGCCGTATCGGAGCACCCCACCGCTGGTAAGTTTTGATTTTTTATGTTTTTTCAGCAAACCAAGGCTCCTTAAAGTATTTTCTCGCAGGAATTCATGCAAAGTCAGCCAAATTTAGCCAAAAAAGGCCGAAAATAGCCAACCTGAGATGGACTACCGCCGCAGGCGGTGGTGCCACCGCCGGAGCATGGCAAGCTGCCGTGCCAGAATTCTAAAATTGGCCATATAGGCCCTAGGACTGATTTTGGGTTTGTTTGGGACATTTGTAGGTACTAATAGAGCATTTTAATTCCTAAAAAAAATTCAGAGAACCCGAGAATCACCTGTAGGCGCAGTCGAACAGCTTAACTTTTCGGGCATCAAATCGAGTAAGGATCCCTCACCCTATTCCTTATCATAGAATTGAAGTCTAAATAAATAATAATCCGGTATTTTGTGCGAATTTGGAAAATGTGCATAATTAATTACGGATTACTAATGGAGCCAAGACAAAAAATTATCTACTGTTGTTTGTTGATTGTTTTTACAATTTGTATGCATGATGGCATCTTATTAATTTATTTTATGGCTTTGAATGCATGTATGGTTTATTCTATGTGTTTACGGCTGAATTAAGAAAAAAAGAAGGTTTAACGATAAAAATTGTGTGATTAAGTGAATGCATGAAACAGCAGCCTTACTGGATATCTTGGGAGATGGTGAACGAAGCGGGTACATAGGAAACCCTACCGTGAATATTGTCTCATGCCGAACGGGGCATCGGGACTTGGCAATTTGGCACTCATACAGAATGGGATATGGGAACGGCACACTTCACCCTCATACCGGACGAAGTATTGAGGTTTTATAAGTTGGCGCTTATACCGGACGGGGTATGGGGATGGCCCATAATGGAGAATGTTAAAGGAAAGAGTTCATGTGTAACAGGGACATCTCTATGAACCTCCATATATACCAGCAGGCTGGTAAAAAGATTGACAGTTATTGTTTGATTTATTGATGATGGATATATAACTATATATGTGCTATGTTGCTGTTTATACATATAATCATGATCTTTATAATATTATTGTTTGTATAGGTTATTTTTAAAAATTTCACTACAGTAAGTGGAGGGTAAATGGTTTTATGATTGATAAATGAATTTGCTAAATTTAGTACTCTATTAGTGATTTTTAATTTTCTACCAACTTTTTTTTCTTTGTCGGTGATATAGTATGACGTTGTTACTGGGTTAGTTTAGCTCATTCCTTATTTAACCATTTCAAATCAAGAGAACCAAGTTCTAGAGTCCGAACCGTAAGAAGATTGCGAGTAGATGCTAGTTTTCTTTATTTTCTGTTTATTTCCTTATTTCTTATATTTTGTTTTAAGACTGAAATTTGTAGCCCCATTTGGTTCTTTAAGTTATTGTGTAGGGAATGTAAACCTTGAACATTTATTACGCTTTCGCACTTAATTTATAATTTATTTCCTTTAGATATTTACGGGGTCGTTATAGTTGGTATCAGAGCTACGTTCCTCGGACCCATTTCTTGTATAAAATCCTTAGGGAACACCAAAACAATGGATTATCACTCAACCATTCCTTGTGAAATGCAGGTACAGATAGATAAGGAGAGGAAGACCCCTACTAAACTGAGCAGCTCGAGATGGTTTGCTTAGAGAAGATGTTGACTAGATATTTGAGATGCTGGAGAGACTCATTATTGCCTAGCAGGGCCGGGAGGAAAGGAGGGAGCTACCTGATCCTCCCCCACTGCCACAGGGTAGAGCCACCCCTGCAACAAGAGGATCCCGAGCCACCCCGATACGACCTTGCTCCTCCACAATACCACTCGGCACCACCATAGTATGATCCAGTGCCCCAGCCGCAGTACCCCCCGGCACCACTACAGTACAATCTGGTGCCCCCACCGTATCAGCAAGTACCACCGCAGGGCCATCCAGTCCATCCTCACCACGACCTAGTCCCTCTTCCACGGGACCCAGCTCCTCCCATGATGGACCCATGCTACATAGAGAGCTACAAAAGATTAAACTCATCTACTTTTATAGGGGGATCCTCTTTCAAAGATGCCGAGTACTGGTTAGCAGAGATAGACAAGGCGTTCAAGACTAGTGGAGTGATTCCCGAACAAAAAATTATCCTTGTTACCTACATGCCAGTGGGAGAAGCAGACCGCTGGTGGAAAGTCAAACAGACCACCCTGCCTGTTCCAATTACTTGGAAATAGTTCCTGGCGGCCTTTAATGCAAAGTACCTTCCAGAGCATCTCCGACATCTGAAGGAGATGGAGTTTGTACAGTTGGCCCTAGAGAACATGACTATATCATAATATGCTCGTAAGTTCCTAGAGTTGGGCCGATATTCCCCTGAGACATTGTTGGATGAAGGTAGGAAGGCTAGAAGGTTGGAGTGGTGTCTCTGTCCAGAGATCAACCAACAGTTGTTTGTGCTTGAGTTCAGTACTTATTTGGCTGTTCTGGCAAAGACACAGTTAGTGGAGAGGAGCCTCCGTACCTTCTCTCAAGCAGCAGGGAACCTCAGACCCTCAGCTCCACCCCACAGACCAGCACCTACTGCACCTGTTCAACAAAACAAGAGTCCCAGACCGATGATTCAGGCTTCCCCTCAAGCTCTAGTGGCAGGACGCGGTAAGATGTGTCAGCATTGTGGCAGGGATCATGGGGACCAACCCTACTATCGCCTCAATAACACTTGTCGCATATGTGGTAGTGCCCAACATTATGCGAGGGAGTGCCCGAGGAATCAGAATCAGGCCAGACCACCTATTTAGGGTAGGGCTTACAATCTCAACTAGCAGGATGTAGAAGCCAACCCGGATGTGGTACAGGGTATGTATACTATCTGTAACTATCTTGCTCATATTTTGATTGATACTGGTGCATCGCATTCATTTGTTTTACCTATTGTTGAATCAAAATTTAATGTATTACCTGATAAACTTGATTCTGTGTTGTTTGTGTCTACTGTTGGGAGTACGACACTATTGGAAGAAATTGTATATAGAGCCTGTGTCGTAGATATAGTAGATAGGAAATTGAGTGTGGACCTAATAGAATTAGACATGGGGGACTTTGATGTAATTTTAAGAATGAACTTGCTAGCGGTGTATCACACCACTGTAGATTGTTTTAGAAAGAAGGTTGTATTCAATCCTCTTAATGAGAAGCCATTTATAAATTAATAAAATCGTTTAGCATTTGTTCCCTCATGAAAAATTTTCTTATTATCAAGTACTTTAACCTTGTTGTTTTCTCTAACTAGGCAAACCCAAGAAAGAGATTTGTATTCAAGAGATTTTAGTAGTCCGAGACTTTCAAGATGTGTTTCCAGATGAACTATATGGATTACTAGTGGACAGAGAAGTCGAATTCACCATAGACCTTTAGCTAGGCACCCAACTGATTTCAGTTGCTCCTTACTGTATGAGCCGTGTTGAGATGGAGGAACTGAGGAAACAGATCACTGAATTACTGGACAGTGAGTTCATCTGACATAGTGTGTCCCCTTGGGGTCCTGAAGTCACATTTGCAAGAAAGGGAGATGGGACATTAAGGTTATGTATTGATTACAGAGTCTAAATAGAGTCACGATCAAGAACAAGTATCCCCTCCCCAGGATTGATGACCTCGTTGACCAGTTGCAGGGTGCCCGGGTCTTCTCCAAAATAGACCTATGTTCAGGTTACCATCAGGTAAAAATCAGGGTAGAAGACATCTCCAAGACAACCTTTCGAACCAGGTACGGACACTATGAGTTCCTGATCATGCCATTTGGACTAACCAACACTTCAACAATCTTCATGGACTTGATGAATAAGGTTTTCAGACAATTCCTGGATCAGTTTGTTATTGTGTTTATTGATGACATCTTGGTTTATTCAAAACGCAAAGAGGAACACGCCCACTATCTAACTCAAGTTTTGCAGGTTCTAGACCTATCTTAAGACAACTATAAGGTTTCGAGCATGTATTAGGTCTTAATAAAGCTTTAAAACTGCGGTGTTACATCTAAATCTTAAGGTTTTAGTCTTTTTTTTTTTCGTAATGTTATGTTGCACTAAGAAACAAAAGTTGTGCCCTAAAATTTAATTTAGTATAGATTATGTTTTACATGTTGAATGAGGTATATATTCATTAATTTTATTTTTGAACTTATGTTTTCAGCTTGAATTTATTGAATGAAATTTTATTTCATAATCCTTCATATATAGAAAGATTAATTAGAATTTAGTTCGCAAAAAACATAAATAAGAGAGTTTAAATATTAAAATTGTGATATATTGTTAAATTATAAAATATTTGAGAAATGTAATAATTAAATTTCTTAAGAAAAGGATGAAACTTGTTCAGAAATTAAAGCAAATGGGACAATTAGATACATATACAAATATTTTAACTTCTAATACTAAACTATATTATACTAATATGGTTTACTCATTCTGTCATAAAATGGTGCATGTATGTTATATATATTAATGCTCCTAAGGATGAATTAACCTAAACAGAAAATACTAGAAACAAAAAAAAATTGAAAAAGAAAAAATGCTCAGCACATGACATAGAAAATGTTTATGAATAATGAGTGGTTTACAGATCAGAGAACAGAGAGTTATATGCATAGGTGGCCGCAATTTTGTTTCCTTGTGAAGGAAAACGGTGAACAACTCACTATCAATTACTCCACTCTATGTAACCGCCATTTCACTCTATATGTATATACATACACCTATAGACACTGTCTTTTTCATCACTCTCAATTACCAGTTGATTAGCTCTTCTTCTCATTAATGGCTGATACGGCTGCTCTCAAATCCCAGATCTTAAATGTTACTGTCTCTCTTTCACTCACTTTTTCTCCAATATGCTACTGTATGATACATATATGTATATATATAATGATTTTGATGCATGCGTGTTTAGTTAATACTTGTAATGGTGAGGTGCAGGGAATAGTGGACGAGCAGCTTGCAATGGCTTATGGAATGAAAGAGATTCAAGAATGTGGACCTTTCTATTTTTTCCATCTGCTTCCTACTTTCATGAAGGATTCTCGAGTTATTTTAACGAATATGATGATAAAGTTGTATGTGTGTGTCTATATATATATATATATATATATATATATATAGATATAATATTGCATATGTCTTTAGTATTTTTTGTAAAATGCAATATATATTAATTTTGCGTAATGCAAAAAGTGGAACTTAATATTCTAATACGAATAAAAATATAAACAGTCGTTTGATTCATTTATATCCTTTTAATCATTCATATATTATGTGGGTATATATATATATATATATATAATTGGGTGTGTATATATAAGTATAGATAATTTTGCTCTTTATTTAACTTCGGTGAAAAATCGGAGGTGGACTTTCACGAGATTGGAGAACTTATTTTCAAAATCAAAGGGGCTTCTTCATGATAATTAATTATACAACCCCGGATAAACTATATATATGATATTAATGTATAGATCATAATAAATATTATTGTGTGTGTGTGTGTATATATATAATCATGGTTACTATGGTACTCCAGCATTGGTGCTTGTCGCATGGCACAGATCTGTCGTGAATTCCTTTAGCCTATTGAGGAACAATCTAAGCAACAGTGAGCAAACATTTATTTTTCTGTGTTTTTTTTTTTCATCTCTATAATATTCTTATACAAATATACGCACCAATACATATATATATGTATTGAAATTTCATTTACTCAAATATTGATGATCAAATTAACTTTGGTTCGAAAATTCATCTTGAGACACTTGTGTCTTCTCTATACGTGTATCTTTCAATTGGAAGCACTCAAACATGAATTCTCAATCTTGCAAGAAAAATTAAGCATTCTTCATGAGGTAATTAATAATTATTGTTGGTATTTTTTATAATGGGTAATCATTTCACATTTTCATTAATAACCTTTTTAAGCTATTATATTGTATATTTATTTTTACAACACAATTTCTCAATTACTAGGTGATTTGACCCACAACCTAAATATTTCTATGTAATTTCTTCATTTACAAATTGAAAATATATACATATATATGAGACTAATTTCTATCGTTGTTGGAAATATATTTATTTTTTTATTTTTGATATTTTTTGTGGTACAATTTGAGAGAAGGATTGCGGCTAATGCTAGAACTAGATGAAGCAAAAGTTGTTAAATGCTATATGTTTAGTTTCCTTTATGAGCTGAGCTTTAGTTTCTTCTATGAATTGATCCCATAAACTTGGTAGTTTGTAACAGAGATTTAGTTTCCTTCATGAGTTGATGCTAAGAACTAAAAACTTACAAGTGTATAGTAATGCAAAAATATGTAATGAATAAAAAATGAGTTTGCAAGAAATATCTTATCATCACTTTCTAATCACTCTCTCAGACAATGCTTTACATACCAGTTGAATTTTTTCAACTAATCTGAAATCAACCGAGGAAATATATTGAAAAGTTTTTTTATCAAGCATTAATTTAGATGGCAAGGTATGATTTACGAGATAGAAAAATATCATAACCAATACAAAATGATTTACAAGATGCAGAAAATATCATAATCAAACAATAGAATTAAAATAATATAAAGGTATTTTTGATTTATAGTGAATTCTTTAAAAGAATGTCTTTCACTCCTATAATACTATGTATATGATATAAAGTCTGTAAATAGGAAATAACTTATTTAATCTCCAATCCAAGAAGATGTTTCGAGCTAATGCTAATCCTAAATCAACATATCATTTTTACATTAAAATCCTATGATACCCGAATCACTGCTCAAAAGCTTTAACTTCCAAATAAAATGAAAAATAAACCATTGTTATCATCACCATTATACATTTAAGTTTTTTAGATAGGTAAGTTGAGCCATAAATTGAAGTTACCTATCCTTGTGTGAAAGCAACTTCAGAATCTTATATTATATACGTCTGTTGGGAGTTCTTTTGACCATGTTTTCTCTTGGGGTTAGCACTTATCATGCAAGAGAAGGCATTGACAAGCTAAGAATCCTCTTTAGTTATTAGAATTTTTTCTGCACTTGGGTCTGCAAGTAGAAGCTTAGCCACAATGTATCCAAGAATTGATCATGTTTGGAATAATCGTACATGTTTCCCGATGAACCTTTCTATTTTCATGTCATAGTATTCAGGCCACTTGTCTCTTGATATGTGTCTTTCCGTAACTTCAACAGCTCTTGCAGTGATTTTTTGTCTTTTCATCTTTATGGCTGCAACAGTAAGCTATAAAAAGTCCATTTTAAAATCTTAAGTCGCACTGCCTATTGTAGACTGATTCAACATTGACAGTTGGATATTTGACTTAGTTTTGGATTTATCTCCTAAAATTTTTAAGGTTTTGTTAGTAGTGATAGAATTTGAGTTAGTGGCAGATTGCTCTACCATTTTTTTTTTAATTTTTTGTTCAGTTGTAAAGCCTATTTAAAAGGTATTTCTGGTTGCTGAATATGTCATCCCACTGCATTTAAAATTCCAGCAGCAATTCATACCCATAAAATGTTTTGATTAATATTTTTATTTTTCTACTGCATTCATTTCTTGTCTACTATATTTTTCCTTGTTGCCGCAGTAAATTTGCCGCAAGTTTGAGTTTAACAAAGCTCTCTTCTCCAACAATAGTGGTATCAGAGCAAAGTTTTGTTGTAATTGGGCGTGCATCTCATGGCGACAAATGGCAATGTCGTGAGTATTTCTCAACCATCAATTCTTATCTTTTCATGGTGGAAGCTGCGAATTTTGGAGCATTAAAATGAAGACATTATTCAAGTCTCAAGATTTATGGGACTTGGTTGGGAATGGGTATCCTAATCTGGATGAAGCAGGCAGGTTAAGAGAAAATAAAAAAAGGGATTCCAAAGCACTATTTTTCATCCAGCAAGCAGTGCATGAATATATTTTTTTTAAAATTTCAACTGTAAATACAACCAAAGAAGCATGGACGACTTTGCAAACAACATACAAAGGCTCATCCAAGATAATTATGGTAAAACTTCAATTTCTCCGTCGTGACTTTGAGATGTTGTAAATGAAAATTAGAGAATCGGTACAAGAATTTCTTTTATGAGTTGCAACGGTTGTTAATTAAATGAGATCTTACAGGGAAGAGATTTCTGATCAAACCACTATTGCAAAAGTGTTAAGGTGTTTGACTCTAAGTTTTGATCACATTGTTGCAGCTATTGAGAAGTCTAAGGACATAGCTACTTACTCATTTGACGAGCTGATGGGTTCTTTCTAATCCCATGGGCCAAGATTGAATCAGGTGAATGAAAAGACTGAAGAGAAGGCTTTTTAAGTGATGGGGGAGTCTCCCAAATAACAAGATGATTCAAAGAAGGCACAAGTAGAGGATGTGGTAGAGGAAGTTATATAGACAGCGGTAAACGAGGTAAAGGCAGAATTGCTAGACAAGATGAACAAAGGGAGATGATTGGAAAACAAATAAATTACAAAAGTAATATTTAGTGTTATTATTGCAAGTGATACGGGGATGTAAAGGTAGACTTCCAAAAAGAGAAAAACTAGCAAATTATGTTGAAGATGAGGAGGAGATTGAGCTATTTATGGCCTATCAAGATGGCACCAAAGCATCAAGCGGTATATGATTTTTGGATAGTGGTTGTTTCAACCATATGACTGGGATCAAATCTCTATTCAAGGAGCTGGATGAGTCATGTAAGGTGAAAGTAAGACTTGGTGATGATGGCAAAGGCACGGTGGCATTAAGCAATGGTCATGGTAACACAAAACTCCTTCACAATGTCTATTATATTCCTACTTTATCACAAATCTATTGAGCATTGGGCAGCTTATGGCTAGTGGGTATTCTATAATGTTTGATGATGTGTCTTGTGTGATTAGAGATAAAACATTTGATCGAATTATTGTTGGTGTTTAAATGGAACTTAATAAGCTTTTCCAACTTGAGGTTTTTAGTGTTAAAAACCATGCTCTTATTGTTAAAGAAAATAGTACAAATTGTGGCATTTAGGATATGGACATTTAAATGTAAAAGGTCTACAATTATTGAGTTAAAAGGAAACATTGTTCGGGCTACCTAAAATTGAGTCCTTAAATTTTTGCAAATGGTGCATTTATGGGAAACAATGTAAAAAACCATTTGCTATAGGAAAGTCTAGAAGGGCATATGAGTTTGTTGAACTTGTACATACTGATTTGTGTGGCCCTATGAAAGCACAATTTTTTGGTGGAAGTCAATATTTTTTGTTGTTTACAGACTATTACAGCCGTATGAGTTAAGTCTATTTCCTCCAATTCAACTCTGAAACGTTTGAGATCTTTAAGAAGTTCAAGGCACTCGTTGAGAAGCAAAGTGGAAGAAGCATAAAGGCATTGCGTACTGATAGAGGAGGGGAGTTTCTATCTAATGAATTTAACCAATTTTGTGAAGAACAAGACTTGCACAGAGAATTGACAGCACCACATACACCAAAACAAAACAAAGTGGATGAACATAAAAACTTAACAGTTGTTGAAATGGAAAAAAGCTTGCGAAAAGAAAAGGGGTTGAAAATGTTGTCGTTGCTATCTATCTATTGAATTTATCTCCTACAAGGGCTGTTCTCAACCAAACACCATATGAAGCTTTGAGTGGTAGGAGACCTTAGGTAAGCCACTTAAAATCTTTGGTTGTATTGCCTATTCCTTGATAGATTCACATAATCACAGCAAACTTAATGAAAAATTTGTGAAATGAATCTTTGTTGGTTATTGCTCTCAATATAAAGCATATAGGCTCTATAACCCTTTGAGTGGAAAGATAATTGATATAATTGAATTTTATAGATATTTTTCTATTTTATTTGAGTTGATTTTGATCGATTTTTGCCAGATATGCTGTTGGATTGTCTTTAGCACTTTTCAAGAATGATTTTAGAACTTGGAAGCAAATTAGAATGGGTTGGAAAAAGATTTGGGCGAAAATGGGTTGAAACATGAAGATGTGGGAGAGATGGCCATAACACACAACTATGTGTTATGGAGCCAACATTTTTATTTCTTAGGAGGAGTGAGACATGGCCGTGTTCCTGAAAGACACGGCCATGTGCCCTATACTGGGTTAGCACACAGCCATGTGTTAAGAAGGCAATGTTTCTATTTTGTTCGATAAAAGAGACACAGCTGTGAGCCTAGGAGACACGGTCGTGTCATGTCTAAAAGCTAAAAATTGACATAATTTCAAGGAAGACACAGCCGTGTGTCGATTTGACATGGTTGTGGGATGTGCCAGATTAGAAAATTAGGTTTTGAACGATATAAAAAAGAGAGGATCTGAAAAAGAAAAGGGGAGACTGGAGGAGGAGAGGAGGGAAGACAGCTGCAGACATCAAGAACTTCTTTTTGTCGGTCATTCTTTTCACGTTTCTTTTAGATTTAATTCTTATAATTTTCATTAGGATGTGTAACTAAACTCTTCTGTTGGGATCTTTGATGAAACCCGAAGGGATACATGTGATTTTCTCATTCAATCTATGAAAAGCTTTTTCCCCAATCCCTATGTGTTATCTTGTGGCTTAATGCATAAATAGATTGATCACCTATTTATTGATTTATGATGAATGATTGGATTGAGAGATTGATTGTTCATTAGAATAGCAAGTTAGCACAATAGATTGAATGTGAGAAGAGATATTAAGCATAATCTATATATTTGATGATTGAATGTTAATGCACTGATTCATACTAATCCACAGAGATATGTGTGTTACAATGAAGTAGGTAAGGTAATTGATCTTTAGAAAGAGATTACTACATGATTGAATGAAATTGGGAAAAAGTTCTAGTTGTAGATTGAATTAAGGAAATTCATAGTTGAACTTAGGGTGGATTCTAAGATCTTGACTATTATTATATCTTGATTGTTAATTGAGAAGAGATTACTACATGATTGAACGAAATTGGGGGAAAGTTCTAGTTGTAGATTGAATTTAGGAAATTCATAGTTGAACTTAGGGTGGATTCTAAGATCTTGACCGTTATTATATCTTGATTGTTAATTAATCTTAATTCATTGTTTTTGTTGTTGTTGTTAAGTTTTAGTTTATACTCATTCTCTTAGTCATTGGCCAAATAATATCAATAAGTAGTGATTCTAGTAATTGTTATATTAGTCCTCGTGGGACGATATCCAAATTTATTGCTATAGTACGTGTTCGAACTAGTGCACTTGCTAGGTGAGTTCATATAACAACAAAGTTTTGGCTCTGTTGCTGGGGACTAATACTAGCAATATTAAAGTTGACTATTTTTTATTAATTTGGTATTTTTACCTTGTTTTTTTTTTGTTTTGCTAGCTATTTACAAGGGGTTCTATAGTGCATGACAAAAAGAAACAAAGAACCATTGATTTTTGAAACATAAATCGAGAGGACTCGCCACAGACTGAGAGCACAAGCAAGAAGTAGATTTCTCCCATCTCGTGTCAGAAATTTGTTGAGAAGAGGAACAACAACAATGGTTGATGAACCAGAAGGGCGAAGAGAGCACACAATGATGGATTATTCTATTCTACTCTTACTGGAATTGAACCGAGTGTCACATGGTCAGCTGTAAAAGCTAACAACTTTGAGATTAAGTCAGCCATCATCCAAATGATTCAGCAAAGTGTACAATTTTTTGGGTTCCCAGCTGATGATCCTAATGAGCACATTGCAAATTTTCTGGAAATCTGTGATACTTTCAAGCATAATGGAATGAGTAATGATGCAATCAGATTGAGACTTTTCCCTTTATCATTGAAGGATAGATCTAAGGCTTGGTTGAATTCATTACCAGCTGGTTCCATCACTACTTAGGAGGATATCACTCCACCTTTTTGAGCCAAGTACTTTCCACCTTCAAAGATAGGTAGGTTGAGGAATGAAATCACCACTTTCGCATAAATAGATGGAGAATTTTTGTATGAGTCTTAGGATCGCTATAGGGATCTACTAAGGAGAGTTCCTCACCATGGTCTACCTATGCTGCTTCAAGTACAGACATTCTACAATGGTCTCACAACCAACATCAAGATAATGATTGACA
Source organism: Carica papaya (assembly GCF_054855325.1). Taxonomy (NCBI): domain Eukaryota; kingdom Viridiplantae; phylum Streptophyta; class Magnoliopsida; order Brassicales; family Caricaceae; genus Carica; species Carica papaya. The sequence goes on from NC_142317.1 coordinate 21,937,316, forward strand.
TAGCAGCTTGAGGAACACTGAACAACAAGACACCTGAGGCTGCCTAGAAGTTGATTGAGAATATGGCAAATAATAGTTACCAATGGGAGAAGGAGAGATCTTCATCAAGAAATAATTGCAGCTTGCATAGTGTTGACAACTATACAGCTCTATCTGCACAAATTGAGGCCTTAACTAAGAAGATAGACAGCATGAATAGGGTGACAGCACAAGCAGTGCAAGTTCAGAATTATGAAGTTCAACAAGGGAATCCTTATTCTAATACTTATAATCCTGGATGGAGGAATCACCCTAATTTTCCATGGGGCAACCAAAATAATCAGACACAAGCTTCCCCGCTAGCTTTAATTATATATTTTTATAAATATTGAACCTTTCAACATGAATTTCTTTAAAATTTCTTGCTCTAATGTACAAATTACTTAAATCCCACTTTTGTTTAGTTATTAAAATTCAATATACATAAAAAAAACATATATCATGTAAATTAAAGACTAAATTTCTTGCTTCCTATTAATACTATATCGAACTCTCTATAGTACTATCAAATGTAATAAACTCCTTGCAAGATACAGGAGAAGGAACAAATGATGATTTTATACATCTCAAAAGTTCCTAATTAAGCCCATCAAAAAATTGGTGTCGTTTGATTGTTGTTACACCCATTGTGGACCCTATTTGCCTTGTCGGGTCCTTGATTAATAGCGATGTGATCAAATCCTTTGCTAGCTCTGAAACCATGATTTCTTTGGGAAACTCAAGTGCTCGAGCCACAATATTTGCTAAGGGTAACTCCTAGTCAACTCCCTTACAAGATGTCATCCCATATAACATTTCGAATACGAATATCCCTAGTGTCCACCAATCAGCTGTGTTTCCATGCCCTTCACCAGACACAATTTCTCATGCTAAGTACTCGTGGGTCCCAACAAAAGGCCTTGATTGGACATTGATTGACTCTGTGATGATTTCGACGGTTGTGGGATGTGTTGATTTTTTTTTATTTATGTTGACTAGGGTGTAAGCAGGAGGCTATTGCAGGTGTTATACAATAGGGTAGAATGCATGATGAATTAGAAAAGTTGGGTTGATCATCAGGGTAACAACTTGTTTTTGTGATTAGTGATGCATTTTGATTAGAAATTATATGAATCGTTGATGTGGAATTATCGTCTTTTTGTGAGAGATCGAAGTCAGTCAATAAAATGTGACCGTCGAATCTTACTAACACGTCTTAAAATCACAGTAAACTATCCCCATCATGTGTAAGTATTATATGGCCACTGTGACTTCAGATGCATAAAACCCGTGCCAAAAAGAGAAGGTCACAAAACTTTTTAAAAAATTGAATAAATTTAAATAAGTTCAAAATATATAAAATTGAGTTTGATAAGTTATGTGAATAGCTTGTTTAAAATTTAACACTTTATTCCATTTAATATATTTGAGAATATGCTTAATACATTATTGAAATATAATAATCTCTTGAAATATTACTTAGATTAATAAAAATATATAATATATTTAATTTATTAATATATAAACAGGTTCATAAACTTGTAAACCAAATTCCTTCATATTTGAATTTGGCTCTTATACTTTAACATTTTAGGACCGTATTAAAATATGAAAAAAAGATTTTATTAATTAATAAAATTGAAAATGAAGATGGTATCTATATATACATATATATATTTATGCAAAAATATGATAGAATCAAGAAGGTGACATGGGGAAAAGTTAAAAACTTCAAAAAGAAGATACTTATAATTGGGAATTATATAAATATATAATGTGTGTGTCTATATATATATATAACCTTCTCAATTTATCAATATATATGTGTGTGTGTGTATAGATAATGTATGTACGTATATCACAATACTAACTGCGTTAAATGTCATAGTAATAAATTAATGATTCGTATAATCATTTAATATATTTTTATTGATACATATAATTAATATTGTTGTACGTCTGTAGCGGGCAGCAGCTTCATTGAAGCATTTATCCGGCTACCTATGATGGAGGATGTGAAGATAGCCATCGGGATAGAACTTAATGAGTAAACACGACCACCGATCACAAATGAACTTCATACCTATTGGTGCCACATATGATTGCTCATACACCATCATATATATGAATTATATGTTTATATATATATATACACGTGTCAAGACATGGGATGAAAGGAGTAAGGAAGGGTAAACTTTCATACATAATTAACATCATAAATCAAATCAATTAGTGAATATAGTAAATTAATTTCATACTTATTTTTTATTGTACATATTATTAATATATTTCATTACTAAGTTTTTTTAAAAATTGTTTTAAATTTTTTCGAAAAAAAGGTGCATAAGCAGTGGATGCAACCAAACATGAATTCTTAGTAATGAAGGAAAAAATAAAAATCTTTCTTGAGGTAATATTTTATTTTATAAATTTTATTTTCATATATATCTTTTTCTTTTATAGATTTCGTAAAAATTTTAATTGAATTTAAATTTATAGATTTATACATATAAAATATTCTACATTTTAATAAAAGTTAAAGTTATAAATTTTAAATAGAAAATAAGTGTTTTAACTACTATCATATTGTTATAATTTATTATAATTATTAATAGCTATAATTATGGAGCTGACAAAATAAATTTTTAATGAAGTAAAACTCATGCTGTATAAGCATGCAAATTTAAATTTAATTAAAATTTTCACGAAGTCCAAAAGAAAAAAGAAATACATGAAAATAAAATTTTATAGAATATGTAAAATAAAATAATACCTTAAGAAGGATTTTCATTTTTTCCTTCATTAATTATTTATTAAAAAATAAAAATTGGGTACATCTATTAATTAAGTGGTATGCATCAATCATAAGACAATACAAAAACCTCCAAGTAAGAATACATATAAAAATACAGTTTCATCCGAGATTAGTCAAGTGATATATACTAATTACAATACAATGCAGATAACTTTCAAATGATGACACACATAAAAATACAATCTAACTCGAACTTATAATCTCTTATAAAAAAAGAAACATATCAACTATTAAACTAATTATTTAATTAATTATGTATCCACATATATAATTAATTAATTTAATAATTATTTATCTTTTAGGCAGATATCTAAGTAATTTTATCCTTAACTATAAGAGTATGAGTTTAAATCAGACTATACATCTCATGACAAATCATTTAACTGTCAAAATGTACGAATTTTTACTAGCAAAAATTGTATATGAGAATTTTTATTGTTAAATATACATTATAAGATCAATAATAACACACAATAATACTCCAAATTGAAGAGTTTTGAGCTGTGATGATTAGTATTACTTATATACCTTGAGGAGCCTCCTTTAATCTTGATGCAAAGTGCACAAATCGTAGGAAAATTTGCATAAGATACTTTATCCCTGCAAGTCAAGAGAAGAAGATCAAATAATCAAATCCATCAATTAATCAAATATTGTTAATAACAATAAACTTTTATCTCCAAATAAAAATAAGTACATCCAAGGGCAGTGTTCACATCCCTCACCAGTGAAGGTTAACCATTACATCTATCTAAAATCAAGAAAACATCTAATTAAAGTTTGTGTAATTCATCCTTTCTTACATGTGTATCACAGAGAACATTGTCTCTCCTCACCCAAATCAGCTCCTAGAGTTTGTTTGTTCCGCTGTTAATCCAATTCCTACTTCCAAACAGCATCACTTTTACCCTCATAGAGAACATGGTCTCACTCACCTGGATTTGCCTCCTAGAATTTTATATTTATATTGTTTTTAATCCCTATACAATTCGTTTCTTTTTCTCTACTCACCAATGCTACCATTTTCGAAACAGACATCAAGAGAATTAAATATAAAAGATAACAGAATAATAATTCCCAAATAGATATCAGATTCAGACCACAATTTCCCTTTTTTTAAAATTTCCTATCCCTCTCCTGTTCTCATCCTTTCAATTTTCCTCCTATGTTTTTAGCATATCTCTTATATCCTCTCCTCATAGTTGTCCACACGATAATTCCATCGTTTTGTCCGATCTTCTTTTTATCCTCAGATCTCACTCTCCATTTTTTTTGTTTTTACTTCTGGTTCTAATCTGATTTCAAGAAAATGTCCCTATTCCAAGATCAACTCATTTCTTCCCAAAAATATCTCAAAGAATTTAAAACATAAATTCTACTCAAGTAGTGAGAGTCAAATTTAACTTTGTTCTCAGTGACGGCGTTAATTTGATTGTTGGATTCCTCCCTTATTCTGCTCCCAATTCCACCGCTAGCTAATTAATATGATTGAGAAATCGCACATAAACTCCCTCTTAGTGTACCCTAGCTATGAATTTTCTTCCACTCCCTCTTCCCCTGCAGCCCGACATCCTCTTTGAAAGTGAAGGAGGAACCATCAAAACCATTGAGGATGGCAACGAAATCCCTAAATTAAATAAGATTACAAAATATTTTTTGATAATTGAGACATAATCAATATTTTTACTTTTAATAATTAAGGTAGAAACAATAATGTCTTCCTAAATATAATTATATAATTATATATTTACTTTTTGAAAAGAAAATTTTTATCTCTTTAACTGCTTAAGTAGTAATCAAAATTTTAAATTTTAAAGACTAATGAAGAAAAAAAATCTCTAGACTTTGACTTCTAACAAGCATTCAATTCTCTAATTTTAGATATTCTTTAAGTGTAATCTTATAATAGTTCTTTTATAGATAACATAATGAAAATAATGTTAAAACTCTAAAATATTTGATAACGACACTTCTAGTTTTTTTTTCTTTCTTGATGCTTTCAGTTTTTCTTTCTTGATGCTTTTAGTTTTTCTTTCAATCTTTCTTTAATGATATAATTTATATCTATGACGCAATGTTCATATAGGAAATGATAAAATAGTTTCTTTATAAAATTAGCTCTATTTATTTCTTCACCACAATATAATTTCTTCATAATCTGATCCTCACATTTATTACTGTGTTATGATGTGATCAATTTTAGGTGATCTAGAAATATAAAAAGAGTTAGAAAATAATTGGGAAGAGGAGGAAAAACATAAGGAAATGAGATAGGAAAATAAGAGTTAGACTATAAGTATTATAAAGTTAAGTTCTCTTTTATTCCCCTAACAAATAACGCATAATTAGGTAGTAATTATAAAGTAGATTCATTATAAGGATTCATATTTTTCAAACAGTTCCTAAGTTTTAGTTAACGACCGCGAACTAACTCAAATCACATATTTGACTTTTTATTAAATTACTTTTTTACTCTAAATAACAGAAAAACATAAAAGTACAATCTAAATTAAATACATCCGAAAATATATACGTGTACTTACATTAGATATTCTTTAAATGTAATCTTATAATAATTTTTTTTATAGATTACATAATGAAAATAATGTTAAAACTCTAAAATATTTGATTACATAAGTTCAAAATAATGAAAATAAGATTTTTATCTCTTTAATTTTTAAATTTTAAAGACTAATGTAGAAAGAAATTTCTAAATTTTGACTCCTAGTAAGCATTCAATTCTCTATATTTAGATATCTTTTAAGTATAATCTTGCAATAATTCTTTTAAAGATTACATACCTTAGAATGAAAAATAATGTTAAAACACGAAAATATTTGATTATAAAAGTTTAAAAATAGATTATGACACTTCTATTTTTTTTTCTTTCTTGATGCTTTCAGCTTTTCTTTCAATATTTCTTTAATGCTATGATTTATATTTATGATGCAATATTTAGATAAAAAACAACAAGGTAGTTTTTTTTTATAAAATTACCTCTATTAATTTTTTTCACGACAATATGATTTCTTCATAATCTTATCCTCACATTTATTATTATGTTACGATGTGATCAATTTTAGGTGATCTAGAAATATAAGAAAAGTTAGAAAATAATTTGGAGAACGAGGAGGAAAAACATAAGGAAATGAAATAGGAAAACAAGAGTTAGATTGGAAGCATTATAGAGGTATGTTCTCTTTTTTTTTCCTAATGCATAACGCACAATTAGGTAGTAGATTCGTTATAAGGGGTCATATTCTTCTAACAATTCGAAATTTTAGACCGCGAACTAACTCAAATCTCATATTTGACTTTCTATGAAATTACCTCTTCATCCTAAATAACTGAAAAATATAAAAGTACAATCTTCCAAAAGTATATACATGTACTTACATTAAGCGGTATTAAATCTATCTTGTTCATTTGATTCAATTTTTACTTTTTTATGTAATTATTAGTAATCATTTACATGTTGAATGAGGTATATATTCATTAATTTTATTTTTGAACCGCTTATATTTTTAGCTTGAATTCATTGAATGAAATTTTATTTCATAATTCTTCATATATAGGAAGATCAACTAGAATTTAGTTCATAAATAAGAGAGTTTAAATATTAAAATTGTGATATATTGTTAAATTATAAAATATGGGACAAATGTCGCAAGTAAATTTCTTAAGAAAATGATGAAGCTTGTTTAGAAATTAAAGCAAATGGGACAATTAGATACATATACAAATATTTTAACTTCTAATACTATACTATACTATATATATTTTTAAAATATAGTTTCTCAATGAGTGGTGTAATTTGACTCACAACCTAAAAATTTCTACATAATTTCTTCATTTACAAATTGAAAATATATACATATGCATGAGGTTAATTGAAATTATTATTGTCATAATCGAGCAATAGAGTTAAAATAATATAAGAATATTCTCAATTTACAGTGAACTCTTTAAAAGAACACCTTTCACTCCTACAGTACTATATATATGATATAAAGTCTATAAACAGGAAACAATTTGTTTATTGTCCAATCCAGGAAGATGTTTCAAGCTAATGCTAATCCTAAATCAATATATCATCTTTACATTAAGATCCAATGATACCGAATCACTGCTCAAAAGCTTTAACCCCCAAATAAAATGAAAAATAAACATTGTTATCATCACCATTATAAATTTAAGTTATTCAAATAGGTAAGTTAAGCCACAAATTGAAGTTAACTATCCTTTTGTGAAAGCAGCTTAAGAATCTTATATTATGCAAGTCTTTTGGGAGTTCTTCCGACCACACTTTTTCTTGGGGTTAGCACTTATCATGCAAGAGAAGGCATTGACAAGCTCATAATCATCTTCAATTATCAGAATTTTGACTGCACTTGGGTCTGCAAGTAGAAGCTTAGCCACAAGGCATCCAGTAATTGACCATGTCTGGAATAATCGTGCTTGCTTCCTGATGAACTTTCCTCTTTTTATGTCATAGTATTAAGGTTAATTGTCTATTGATATGTGTCTTTCCGCAACTTCAAAAGATTTAGCAGTGATTTCTAGTCTTTTCATCTTTATGGGTGCAACAGTAAGCTATAAAAAGTCCATTTTTAAAATCTTAAGCCACATTGCCAACATTCCTTCATTATTACTTTATTTTATAAAACATCAACAAGGTGCCATATCCTATTGGATTCAAGTATGTGAACTTAAGAAACTTATACCTAAATATAACTTATACAAAGGGTTCTTTGGAGCAATGAACAAAACATTAGCAGCAGAGAGAATATTTAAGTATAACAAACTAACCTACCATAGCAGAGTTGGCCAAGAACCACCATTGTGGTAAGACCAAGGCCTGCATGAAAAGGAAACATAGTGAGAAATGCTGAAGATAATGAAGAAATAGATCATAAATAAATAATACGAGAGTAGATTCTTATGTGTTCTTAGGATCACTACTAGTGATTATTTGCCACACCTAACCTTCAAGAGCAGGATAACATATATTGAATAACATATCTGCTACCAAATCTACTTCGCTTCAATAAGATCTAGTATGGCATGTGACTAATCAACTGTTGTCAGACTGCTTACAACAGACCACATGTTTCTTAGAGAAAAAAATCAAAAATCCATATGTGCTGGTTGTAAGTTTCCAATTAGATAACCTCCTTTATTGGGCATCCATTCCACCAACCAAGGAGAAATTTGATCTGGGTAATTGTTGAACTTATTAACTGCATCATATGAGTACTCCTCAGTCTTGCAACTATAAATCTCTTTTAGTTTTCGCAAATTAATCAAATAATACTCCCTGATGTGGAATGAGAGAGCAAGTAGGCAATTATTCAGAGCCGAAACAAATCAGCTGATCCATCTTCTTGAGCAAGCATTTCACGTGCACAGAGTAAGGTAGATTAAAATAGTGCCTTCAAGAAAAAAAAAGGATTAACTAGAGATACCACAACAAAAAAAGGTAAACAAATAAGATCTCTCTATTACCAACTTATAAATTTAAATAATGGTCGATTCATGTAGGCTTGTGAGTCAGATCATAATCTGTTGTTTGAATCCAATTTGCTAAAACATGGATCAAAACTAAAACGACTGGGATTAGTTCTAGATAAAAGTAGCAAAACTCCCTCAGAAATTCCCATAGACATAATGATAATCAAATAATTATAACCTTCTCAATCCTCAAACCCTTCTTTTATCAAAGTGAACCCAAGAAATTCTTGACTCAATTGAAATAATACCTTTTTCTACTTCAATTTCAAGAATGATTAACCTTAAATCAGAAAATAAGCAAAAGAAACAAATCAAGGCATTAGATTCAATGTGAGTATTTTAGTGAAAACTTTCAACTAAATCAGACATACAACCCAAAAGTAAAAAAATCAACAATAAAAAGGAAAATAAACTTTGACACTGAAGGAAAACTAATGAAATGATGCTACGAATATACATAATACGTCTCTTTTTCCCCTTTATTTTTAGGAACCATAAAAAATTATCTTCTAATACCTAGAAGTCATATAATAAGAGTACTCAAAAGGTGAGAAAAACCTGATCAAAAGCCAAAAGCTAACGATTACAAGGCACCAATGCAATTTTTTTGTAAGAAACAACCAGAAGCATCTAAATAACTAGTCAATTTGTGATAGAACTTAACAAAAGTCTTACTATATGGACCATTCATAAATCAAGGATTCCAAAACAAGAAAAAAAAAGATCATAGCTTAAATCCAAACCTAGATGAAGTGATATTAAAATGAACATATGGAACTCACTATTTCCATGCCCCTTTTAGATAAGGAAGAAAATGAGGAATTGCAGGAAGTCCTACCTTCGGAAGTCTATGAGGATCCCATGGATCCACAAATCTGAGTGCATGACTGTTCTCGCACTCTAATGGATTCAATGGCATAGTGAAAGAAGTGGTCGTTATGTCTTGTATTTTGTAGTCGTTTCTAGCCTCAGTTTATGTATGTATTTGGAACATTATATATATTTGTAAGGAATTTATTATGGTCTGATTCCGCTACATAAATTGTATATGCACTCATTATTTTGAATCTATATCTGATACCCATTTGCCTTAATTAGCACTTGGGATGTCACAACCCATGAGTTTTCCTGCTTAATATTATCAAGACCTTGATGCAATAAATGTCCAAGTAATACCTTAAAAAGAGGATTACTACCTCTTATACCAAATATTAGAGAAATTAATAATTGAATACCAAATGTCCATTACCATTTCAAATGAACCATAAAGGCAATTTTTTCCTTTCTTGAAATAAACAATTGACGAGCACATGCGGCTATTCAAACAACTGTTAGAACAAAAAACGAATCTACCCTGATGATTCCTTCATTCCATTTAATAGAGTTAATTACCTCCCCTTTTTCCCTGAGAGGGTTAGGTTTTGAAACTTACAAAAGTAAATAGAATGTAATAGGAATTGACTTAGTCTAGTACCAAGTTAGTGTTGGATGACCTCTTCTCCATTTTCTTTTTTTGGTTCCAAGAGGTATTGTTTCCAACAATGAAACCTTTTGCACCATAGACAAGTTATTGTTGTTTCTCTCAATAGTCTATCAATTGGCATGCAAAGGGTGACCGATGGATATGGTGGATGGCATGGCATCATTATCGATCGTAGAGGAAGAGGATGGGGACTTGGACTTAATTGAACTTTTCCCTGAACAACAAGAGTTGTATGACCTCTATTTGGTGGGAAGATTCCTGACAGAAGCACTTGTGAAGTTTAAACTGATGAAGAATACACTAGCAAACCTGTTGAGGCCGATAGGGGTAGTAAATATTGTAGATCTCAATTTTGGCCGTTACTTGTACAGATTTTTCTACGAAGTGGATATCCGAAGAGTGCTCAACAGAGGGCCATGGACTTTTAATAACAACTTATTGGTTGTGCACCACCTTAGGGAGGGAGAATATCCAATGAAAGTAGCCATTGACACGAGCCTCTTCTAGGTGCAGATTCACTCACTCTCGCCAAGTTGTGTATCGAAGACAATGGCTAGGCAGTTTGGGAACCTGTTGGGGGGCTTTATGGACTATGACACACGTTTGTCTTCTATGGCTAGCCATTGATGTCTGAAAGCCTCTATTCAGAAGAAAGAGGTTCAACCTGAGAAATGGGGAATCAACATTTGCAATCTTCAAGTATGAACATCAGCCTTTATCCTACTTCCTGTGCGATTGGTTGGGGCATTCAGAATCTTTCTACAAACTCCACATCCATTCTAGTGCAGGAGAGGAGGGTTGATTCCTTCTGTGCAAATCCCCCACAGAATTTTTTCTCTGACGAGCAGATGGTTACGGGATGAAAAGGGGAAAAACTGACAGAATCATGGGCGAATATCCTGGCAAGTATCTTGGGGATAGGGGCAAGGAAGGAAGAGACGAATATCTCGGCCGAAGCGGGAAAGAAGGGAGATTCTTAAAATTTATTAAAAAAATATAAATTTATACATTTTATTAATTATATAATACTTATCCAGTAATAATAACACAACTTATGAATAATAATATATAGAATGTATAGTTCATAGTCCGAACTATAAGTTCAACTTTTATAGAAAATGGTGAAAGTACAAATGATTTATCTAAAATATATTAAACATTGATAAATTTATATTTAATTAAGTTGTAAAATGTTAAAATAATTTTTAAGAAATGAAAATTAATTTTATGTAAAATTAAAAGAAAAAATTTTTAAATTCTTTCAATTTTTGTTATTTTCTAATTCGTTTCATCTCGTAATTAAATGAAATATGAATTTATTAATCACCTTAGTGAATAAAGTGGAGTTAACTTATATTTGTTATGCTTTGATAATTGATACATACCTAATATAAGTAACTACAGTTATTTAACTTTTCATATCATCATATCTTCTTGAGAAATGCACACACAAACACACAAATATATATGTGTGTGTGTGCATTTTATAAATTTAAAGAGCTATTGTAACTTGATGTAATGCTAAATCACTATAAAATTTTCGGTGGAATTTATAATAGGAAGTGGATATGATGATGATGACTGTCATATCATACATGAGAATCACTAAATATATATATGAGAAAAAAATACATTTTTTGGTTCTGATAACTAAAAGTTGAAAAATAAAGGAAATAAAAATCTTAATATTTTGTTTGGTTTAAATTTATAAATGAAAAATAATTACTATAAGAAAGTAATTAATAATATCAGTTATTAATATAATGATGAGTTAGCTACCGAGAATCAAAATAGAATTTAAAAAGAAATTAATCCTTTCCTCTTTCCTCTTTTGTTAAGAGTTCTTGTGTGGAAAAAGATTTATCATTCATGAACAATAGCATAATTACTATTTAAATAATAAATAATAAATATTTTAATATTTTAGTATAAAAACCAAGTCTATTTCTTCTTCTTTAATATTTATGTTAATAAATAATTTAAGAAAAATATTAATTTGAATTTTTTCGTTTAATTGTTCTATTTAAAAGAATCTATTTGTTACAAAACATTATTTTCGCTTGGATATATCATGACTCTTTAGGACAAAATGCAATTTCATTACTATATCTCTACCAATGCAATCATATGTTAAATCTTTTGATTCTATTGAATCAAATATTATAAATAAATCATCATTAATCCATATAATTACATCTAAAAAGTGATTAATTTTACATTTTAATAAGATTCAGACTTGTTGTCTTCAAGAAAAATTTAAGAATCGTAACCATTCAAACACTATGTTTATGTTAATTTATGAAAATTCTTAAAAACTTCATTGTAGTGTGTGCTTAATTGTGATAAATGAACAATTGTCACAAACTTTAATGGGTGCATTTTTGGTGCTTGAAATGCATGTTCCCATGTTAATGTATGTTAGTGGCTATTTTCTCTTTTTCAATGATATCGTCCTATGTTTACCTTATAAATAGTTAGCTCCTCTACTCTATCCTATCTTATTGCTACATATCTCTATTGCTCTCCCTTTTATGTCTTTTCTTTCACTTTCACTTTTCTTCAAATTTTCTTAAAAGATTTCTAACTTTTTTACTTTTCTAGTTGTGCAAATTAATAAAATCTATGATCTATAGCCAAGCTTATTGTATCATGCAATTAACATGTCAAAAAGCCCTTTTCTATACTCACCTTATCTGATTGAGAAAGGAACACTATTTCACACACATAACCTGATAAATTTACAGAGCAATAAGCAAAAACTTAAGATTCAATCATCCTTATACGAAATTACAAATTATGAGGCTTATAAAATTCTTTACACTACATGACTATAATATAATTAAACTAACTTTACAAGATGAACTTTCACTGTCACTAAAGGTTCTACAAAGTCTTCCTTCGACCTTAAACTTACTCTTGATTTGGACTAATCTGCATTAGGGGGTGTTAATTGGAGTGAGATTCACGAACTTAGTAAGGAAAAAGGGCAATGCCCATAACAAAGACATGCAAACACTCAACCACACAAGATTTACAAAACATATGCATATTTTCTTAAAACCAATTCTAAAGCAATGCAGTAACCATAATTTCACATATCTCAATAATTCACTCTTTCACATGTGATTTCATAAACATCATAAATACTCTAACATCACATCTATATAAATAAACAATATTATTCACTAGTTTCATAGCACTTGCACTTGTACTTTCTGACAATCACTTGCACTTGTTATTGAATTACTTATCTTTGCATATGTCAATATGACTTTCACCTTACATTGTTCACTTATCACTTTTCAGTTATACTTTCATTCTCAGTTACCTTTCTATTAAGGTTTATAATTTGTATTTTTTTGTCTTTTAAGAGTTTCATAGTGCGATGCCGTTTTTGCTGGCATCAACGAAAGCAGTAAGGATCCCCTCTACCATATGAATACATTCCAATTTAATTCACAGTTCATAATTTACAGTACACAATATACAATTCAAAGTTCTCATTGCTTCACCACATCCGGCAAAATTCGTATCCACAGTTAGGGTTCACCACAGTCACATGCCAAAAGACTACACACACACCCACCCTTTATTGATACCAATTAAATGGATTTCTCATCTTTTAAAGATTCTTATGTTATTCTTTTACTAATCAAGTTCATCATTGGATGACCGACTCAGGCATGGAGCTACTTATATATCATATATGTTATACATCAACATGCTTATACAATAAGCATAATATATACCCTTTACATACACAGTTATCAACTCAAATAAATATATATGTACATGTAACACATATAACATGAATATACTTGTATATTTACACAATTCATATGTGTATCCTATAAGTAGGCACATACAAGTTGTTCACTCATATATATACACGTTACACAACCTACAATTATACATATATATGTATCACACACACTTATAACTCGATACTTAGCATGCATAAAATCTACATATATATACAAGTAACAATATGAATACATAAACATATGTCATACACAACATCATGTAGGTCTCCAATCATATACAATTGCACACATGCACATAAGTGAGTTCATAAAACTCGTGTTAGAAAACTTAAATAGTTTGCAAAGTCTGTAAAAATTCATTTTAATGGAAAACAAAGTTTCATAAAAATAATGGGGTTTTTGATTGAATCTAACCTAATCCCTTACCTACATTTGAATTGACAAGTTTTGGAATCCTTATTACCTCAGGTCTATGCTCTCTTCTAAATCCGATACTGTTTAAATAATTCTCTCATTTATAAATAAAAAATATGTGGGTTAATGATGGACACTTATAAAAATAATTAGAATACAAAAAGAAGATCAAGTTTTATCGTAGTGCGATCCTAGTCACCAGAATCACCACACGCCACCATACGCGTATCCTTGATTTCCTATGCATCACTGCAGAGAATTGCTACTGGATCATCATCACCAGAGCACCATTTGGCCATCGTACACCGCCACAAAACTATGTGAATCGACTGAAATTCACCACAAAATTCCTTGTGCACTCAGATCCAGCACGTATATGGTGAAATCGCACCAGAAAAAGCCAGAGATAAACAGAATTGTGCGACCAACTGTAGTGGATCTACTTCTTCTTTGAATGCATTTTGTCATATGATTCTCCTTCTGGTTTCTAATCGCGCAGATCATAGGCCACTTAGACTCCTCTACTTGTCGTGAGGAAAGTCATGCACCATCATAGACTGCCTCGTGCAGGTCGAAGGAAATTTTCCTCCCTCATTTTTTATGCCAAGAATCTTTCCCCATCTCTCTTCATCTAATTTTGCAACTTGGTGCGAATCCAATGGTTCAAATATTCTATAAATTGCCCTTCTCTTTTTGTTCCTCTCTGTACTTCAACTTCTTCCATTTCTCAAAGATTTAGAGAGAGAGAGAAAGAGAGAGAGATAGTAAATTAGTGAGAGAAGAAGAGAAAGAAAGGAAAATGGTGAAGAAGAAAACATCAAAGTTTTGGTAAGAACTCTAGTATTACTTTCAACATCTTAAGGAGTATTTTTTAGATAAAAAAATTTAATATGATTGTTATTTTGTCTGTTTTACATGCCTTTATGTTCAATTGAGTCGAATTGTTCTAATTTTCAAACATGCTATGTGAATTACTGACATTTGATGAATTTGCATGTAATATATGTAACATGTAGTTCATAATAGTAAAAGTAAAAAAAAAAAATAAAAAAGAGAAAAGTGGAATGAAGCCTGCATGGTCTGAAGTGTATCTGTATTAACATGCATATTACATCAAGTATCTTGTTAGGCTTTTTATCTCTGAGGGGTATCGTTTCCCCTTGCCCTTCGGGGTATTTATTTTTTCCTCCTTTATCTGGTCTGGAAAGACGTAAGAGGACCACTCTTAGTGGATGACGGCGTGCCTTCTTACGAGAGTAGTATCGCACTATCTGTAGGGGCCACTAGTGGTTAAGTAATGTCGTGACTATAGATATCTATTAGGACCACTATAGTTAGTACGATCATGGTCATAGATCATACCATGGTTTGGCTAGCCAGAAGTGGGCATGAGAAAATTGTTGTATCTCTATCTGATCTGGTCATTTTACTTAGGCAGTTAGAAATCTATATTTGCCCTTAGAGATGGAAGTTTGTAACGACTTCGCGAAGCATGACACGAAATATCTGTGCATTTCATGATTTATTTAATTTTCTCTATTATTTGGCATGATATATGATTTTATGTGCTAATGTACTATTTTGATATTCAAATAAATGTTTTCTTTTTCTAATGATGAGTTAGGTAAAATCGAAGCTAAACGATGAGATAAAATAAAAAAATTTTGAAATCTTACGAGGTTAATTTAATACTATTGTCCTTACTGAGCATATGAAAAACATTCATTCCATCTTCCTCCTAGATGAGGAAGAAAATGATGAACCGTAGGCAGACTTACCCTTATAAGTCTATGAGGATCCCGTGGATGCATAAGTGTGAGTGCATGACTGTTCTTGCATTCTGATGAATTCCAGTAGCATAGTGAAAGAAGTGGCCTTTATGTTTTGTATTTTGTTGCCACTTCTGGCCTCAGTAATGCATGTATTTGGAACATATATATATTTGTAAGGGATTTTTTAAGGTTTGATTCTGCTGCATAAATATTATCATGCACTCGTTATTCTGAATTTGTATCTAACACCCATTTGCCTTAATTGGCACCTGGGATATCACAAAAGCCCTAATTCTTTGATCTCTAGATTTATCACATTCTAACTCTTGTAACGTCTATCTTTTTAGGCTTTTGGAACTATAATCCTACTTCTTCACATTCACAAATGTTTTGGAGGAAGTTCCAAAACATCTCCTAAGGTGTGTATTATCTAATTTCTTTAGACTATAAACGTTATAAGAATCCTAAACCTCATGATATAAGGGATGGTTCCTAGGAACGTGGGCTTTGATACCAATTGTAACGACCCGCTTTTTTTGTTGAGAAATGAGCACTATTCCACACACATAACCTGATAAATTTATGCAGTAATAAGCGAAAACTTAAGATTCAATCATCCTCTATATGGAATTACAAATCGTAAGGCTTATAAATTTTTTTACACTACATCACTATAATATAATTAAACTGACTTTACAAGATGAACTTTCACTATCATTAAAGGTTCTTCAAAGTCTTCCTTCGACCTTAAACTTGCTCTTGATTTTGACTAATCTGCATTGGGGGTTTTAATTGGAATGAGCTTCACGAACTTAGTAAGGAAAAAAGACAGTGCCCATAACAAAGACATGCAAACACTCAACCACACAAGATTTACAAAATATATGCATATGTTCTTAAAACCAATTCTCAAGCAATGTAGTAACCATAATGTCACATATCTCAATAATTCACTCTTTCACATATGATTTCATAGACATCACAAATACTCTAACATCATATCTACATAAATAAATGAAATTATTCACTAGTTTCATAGCACTTGCACTTGAATTTTCTGACAATCACTTGCACTTATTACTGAATTACTTATCATTGCATATGTCAATATGACTTTCTCCTTACATTGTTAACTTATCACTTTTCAATTATACTTTCATTCTCAGTTACCTTTCTATTAAGGTTTATAATTTGTATTTTTTTCATCTTTTAAGAGTTTCATAGTGCGATGCTGTTTTCACTGACATCAACGAGAGCAGTAAATATCCCTTCTACCACGTGAATACATTCCAATTTAGTTTACAGTTCACAATTTGCAGTACACAATATACAATTCAAAGTTCTCATCACTTCCCCACATCCGGAAAAATCTATATCCACATGTAGGGTTCACCACAGTCACATGCCAAAAGACTACACACACACCCACCCCTCTGTGATACTAATTAAATGGATTTTCTCGTCTTTTAAAGATTCTTATGTTATTCTTTTACTAATCAAGTTCATCATTGAATGACCTACTCAGGCATGGACATACTTATATATCATATATGTTATATATCAACATGCTTATACAACAAGCATAATATATACCCTTTATATGCACAATTATCAACGCAACACATATAACATGAATATACTTGTATATTTACACAAGTCATGTGTATCCTATAAGTAGGCACATACAAGTTATTCACTCATACATACACACGTTACACAACCTACAATTATACATACATCTATATGTATCACACATACCTATAACTCGATAACTATCATGCATAAAATTTGTATATATATAAAACTAACAATATGAATACATAAACATACATCATAGATAATATCATGTAGGTCTCCAATCATATACAATTGCACACACGCACATATGATGAGTTCACATAACTCGCGTAGAAAACTTAAATAGTTTGCAAAGTCTACAAATAATTTATTTTAATGGAAAATAAAGTTTTATAAGAATATGGGGGCATCTGAACGAGACTAACAATATTCGTTACCTACAGTTGAATCAAAAAGTGTCAGAATCCTTATTGTCTCAGCTCACCCAAATCAACTCCTAGAGTTTGTTTGTTCCGTTGTTAATCCCATTCCTACTTCCAAACAGCATCACTTTTACCCTCACAGAAAACACGGTCTCACTCACTTGGATTTGCCTCCTAGAATTTGATATTTATTTTGTTTTCAATCCCTATCCAGTTCGTTTCTTTTTATTTACTCACCAATAATACCATTTTCGAAACAGACATCAAGAGAATTAAATATAAAAGATAACAGAATAATAATTCCCAAATAGATATCAGATTCAGACCAAAATTTCCCTTTTTTTTAAATTTCCTATCCCTCTCCCATTCTCATCCTTTCAATTTTCCTCCTATGTTTTTAGCATATCTCTTATGTCCTCTCCTCATAGCTGTCAACACGATAATTCCATCATTTCATCCGATCTTCTTTTTATCCTCAGATTTCACTCTCCATTTTTTTTTGTTTTTACTTCTGGTTCTAATCTGATTTCAAGAAAATGTCCCTATTCCAAGATCAACTCATTACTTCCCAAAAATATCTCAAAGAATTTAAAAGATAAATTCTACTCAAGTAGTGAGAGTCAAATTTAACTTTGTTCTCAGTGACAGTGTTAATCTGATTGACAGATTCCTTCCTTATTCTGCTCCCAATTCCCTCGCTAGCTAATTAATCTGATTGAGAAATTGCACATAAACTTCCTCTTAGTGTATCCTAGCTATGAATTTTCTTCCTCTTCCCTTGTAGCCCGACATCCTCTTTAAAAGTGGAGGAACCGTAAAAACCATTGAGGATGGCATCAAAATCCCTAAATTAAATAAGATTACAAAATATTTTTTGATAATTGAGGCATAATCAACATTTTTACTTCTAATAATTAAGGTAGAAACAAATAATATCTTCCTAAATATAATTATATAATTATATATTTACTTTTTGAAAAGAAGATTTTTATCTCTTTAACTGCTTAAGTAGTAATCAAAATTTTAAATTTTAATGACTAATGAAGAAAATAAATCTCTAGACTTTGACTTCTAAACAAGCATTCAATTCTCTAATTTTAGATATTCTTTAAGTGTAAACTTATAATTTTTTTTTAATAGATAACATAATGAAAATAATATTAAAACTCTAAAATATTTGATTACATAAGTTCAAAAATAAATTACAACACTTCTAGTTTTTTTTTTCTTTCTTGATGTTTTTAGTTTTTTTTTTCAGTCTTTCTTTAATGATATAATTTATATCTATGATGCAATGTTCATATAGGAAATGATAAAATAGTTTCTTTATAAAATTAGCTCTATTTATTTCTTCACCACAATATAATTTCTTCATAATCTGATCCTCACATTTATTATTGTGTTACGATGTGATCAATTTTAGGTGATCTAGAAATATAAGAAGAGTTAGAAAATAATTGGGAGAAGGAGGAAAAACATAAAGAAATGAGATAGGAAAATAAGAGTTTAGAATATAAGTATTATAAAGGTAAGTTCTCTTTTATTCCCTTAACACATAACGCATAATTAGGTAGTAATTATAAAGTAAATTTGTTATAAGGATTCAAATTTTTCAAACAGTTCCAAAGTTTTAGTTAACGACCGTGAGCTAACTCAAATCACATATTTGACTTTTTATTAAATTATTTTTTACTCTAAATAACAGAAAAACATAAAAGTACAATCTAAATTAAATACGTCCGAAAATATATACGTGTACTTACATTAGATATTCTTTAAATGTAATCTTATAATAATTTTTTTTATAGATTACATAATGAAAATAATGTTAAAACTCTAAAATATTTGATTACATAAGTTCAAAATAATGAAAATAAGATTTCTATCTCTTTAATTTTTAAATTTTAAAGACTAATGTAGAAAGAAATTTCTAAATTTTGACTCCTAGTAAGCATTCAATTCTCTATATTTAGATATCTTTTAAGTATAATCTTGCAATAATTCTTTTAAAGATTACATACCTTAGAATGAAAAATAATGTTAAAACACTAAAATATTTGATTATAAAAGTTTAAAAATAGATTATGACACTTCTATTTTTTTTTCTTTCTTGATGCTTTCAGCTTTTCTTTCAATATTTCTTTAATGCTATGATTTATATTTATGATGCAATATTTAGATAAAAAACAACAAGGTAGTTTTTTTTATAAAATTACCTCTATTAATTTTTTTCACCACAATATGATTTCTTCATAATCTTATCCTCACATTTATTATTGTGTTACGATGTGATCAATTTTAGGTGATCTAGAAATATAAGAAAAGTTAGAAAATAATTTGGAGAACGAGGAGGAAAAACATAAGGAAATGAAATAGGAAAACAAGAGTTAGATTGGAAGCATTATAGAGGTATGTTCTCTTTTTTTTCCCTAATGCATAACGCACAATTAGGTAGTAGATTCGTTATAAGGGGTCATATTCTTCTAACAATTCGAAATTTTAGACCGCGAACTAACTCAAATCTCATATTTGACTTTCTATGAAATTACCTCTTCATCCTAAATAACTGAAAAATATAAAAGTACAATCTTCCAAAAGTATATACATGTACTTACATTAAGCGGTATTAAATCTATCTTGTTCATTTGATTCAATTTTTACTTTTTTATGTAATTATTAGTAATCATTTACATGTTGAATGAGGTATATATTCATTAATTTTATTTTTGAACCGCTTATATTTTTAGCTTGAATTCATTGAATGAAATTTTATCTCATAATTCTTCATATATAGGAAGATCAATTAGAATTTAGTTCTGAAAAAACATAAATAAGAGAGTTTAAATATTAAAATTGTGATATATTGTTAAATTATAAAATATGGGACACATGTAGCAATTTAATTTCTTAAGAAAATGATGAAGCTTGTTTAGAAATTAAAGTAAATGGGACAATTAGATACATATACAAATATTTTAACTTCTAATATTATACTACACTATATCAATTTTTAAAATATAGTTTCTCAATGAGTGGTGTAATTTGACCCACAACCTAAAAATTTCTATGTAATTTCTTCATTTACAAATTGAAAATATATACATATACATGAGGTTAATTGAAAATATTGTTCTCATAATCGAGCAATAGAGTTAAAATAATATAAGAGTATTCTCAATTTATAGTGAACTCTTTAGAAGAACACCTTTCACTCCTATAGTATTATATGTATGATATAAAGTCTATAAATAGGAAACAATTTGTTTATTCTCCAATCCAGGAAGATGTTTCAAGCTAATGCTAATCCTAAATCAACATATCATCTTTACATTAAGATCCAATGATACCTGAATCACTGCTTAAAAGCTTTAACCCCCAAATAAAATGAAAAATAAACATTGTTATCATCACCATTATACATTTAAGTTGTTCAGATAGGTAAGTGAAGCCACAAATTGAAGTTACCTTTCCTTATGTGAAAGCAGCTTAAGAATCTTATATTATGCAAGTCTTTTGGGAGTTCTTCCGACCACACTTTCTCTTGAGGTTAGCACTTATCATGCAAGAGAAGGCATTGATAAGCTCATAATACTCTTCAATTATCAGAATTTTGACTGCACTTGGGTCTGCAAGTAGAAGCTTAGCCACAAGGTATCTAGGAATTGACCCTGTCTGGAATAATCGTGCTTGCTTCCTGATGAACTTTCCTCTTTTCATGTCATAGTATTAAGGTCAATTGTCTCTTGATATGTGTGTTTCCCCAACTTCAATAGATTTAGCAGTGATTTCTGGTCTTTTCATCTTTATGGGTGCAACAGTAAGCTGTAAAAAGTCCATTTTTAAAATCTTAAGCCACACTGCCAAGATTCCTTCATTATTACTTTATTTTATAAAACATCAACAAGGTACCATATCCTATTGGATTCAAGTATGTGAACTTAAGAAACTTATACCTAAATATAAATTCTACAAAGGGTTCTTTGGAGCAATGAATAAAACATTAACAGCAGAGAGAATTTTTAAGCATAACAAACTAACCTACCATAGCAGAGTTGGCCAAGAACCACCATTGTGGTAAGACCAAGGACTGCATGAAAAGGAAACATAGTGAGAAATGCTAAAGATAATGAAGAAATATATCATAAATAAATAATACGAGAGCAGATTCTTATGTGTTCTTAGGATCACTACTAGTGATTATTTGCTACTCCTGACCTTCAATAGCAGGATAACATATCTTAAATAGCATATCTGCTTCCAAATCTAATTCGCTTCAATAAGATCTAGTATGGCATGTGACTAATCAACTGTTATCAGACTGCTTACAACAGACCACATGTTTCTTAGAGAAAAAAATCAAAAATCCATTTGTGCTGGTTGTAAGTTTCCAATTAGATAACCTCCTTTATTGGGCATCCATTCCACCAACCAAGGAGAAATTTGATCTGGGTAATTGTTGAACTTATTAACTGCATCATATGAGTACTCCTCAATTTTGCAACTGTAATCTCTTTTAGTTTTCGCAAATCAATCAAATAATACTCCATGATGTGGAATGAAAGAACAAGTAGGCAATTATTCAGTGCCGAAATAGATCAGCTGATCCATCTTCTTGAGCAAGCATTTCACGTGCACAGAGTAAGGTAGAATAAAATAGTGCCTTCAAGAAAAAAAGAAGGATTAACTGGAGATACCACAACCAAAAAAAGTAAACAAATAAGATCTCTCTGTTACCAACTTATAAATTTAAATAATGACCGATTCATGTAAGCTAATGAGTCAGATCATAATTTATTGTTTGAATCCAATTTGCTAAAACATGGATCAAAACTAAAACAACTGGGAATAGTTCTAGATAAAAGTAGCAAAACTGCCTTAGAAATTCCCATAGACATAATGGTAATCAAATAATTATAACCCTCTCAATCCTCAAACTCTTCTTTTATCAAAGTGAACCCAAGAGATTCTTGACTCAATTGAAATAAGACATTCTTTTGCTTCAATTTCAAGAATGATTAACCTTAAATCAAAAAACAAGCAAAAAAACAAATCAAGGCATTAGATTCAATGTGAGTATTTTGGTGAAAACTTTCAACTAAATCAGACATACAACCCAAAAGTAAAAAATTCAACAATAAAAAGGAAAATAAACTGACACTCAAGGAAAACTAATGAAATGATGCTACGAATATACGTAATACGTGTCTTTTTCCCCTTTATTTTTAGGAACCATAAAGAATTATCTTCTATTACCTAGAAGTCATATAATAAGAGTACTCAAAAGGTGAGAAAACCTCATCAAAAGCCAAAAGCTAATGATTACAAGGCACCAATGCAATTTTTTTGTAAAAAACAACAGAAAGCATCTAAATAACTAGTCAATTTGTGATAGAACTTAACAAAAGTCCTACTAATTGGACCATTCACAAATCAAGGATTCCAAAACAAGAAAAAAAAAATCATAGCTTAAATCCAAACCCAGATGAAGTGATATTAAAAATGAACATACTCCAAAACTAAATCTAGAAAATAAAAGAGAAAGATGAATACCTTGTTGAAATAAAAAGTGGGTTTGTATCGAAGCGATGTTTGGGAGCAGAAAAATCTAGAAAAAGAGAAGATAATGTTGTGTCGTTTCAACATCTCCACATAATCAATAATAATCCAATTGTATGTATTGTATTTACTTTTGTTTTTGATAGTTGTGGATTATTATGAATAAATAAGAAATTATATGAAGATTCCGCTTGCTCTTCTTTTCTCATCTTGTCCCTTTATTTTATTTATTCATTTCATTTGATTATTTTTTAATTCTATATATAAATTTTCTCTCATTTTTCTACTTGCTTTTCCTTTTCTCTCTATTTTTTCTTTTCTCTGAATCACATGGTTAATGATAAGTATAACATATGTGCAGACGGAGGAGATATCTTGCGATGAGGGTAAGCACACTATAAATTCATGCACCCTCCATTTTCATCAATTTACCATTAATTTATTCAACTTATATGATCAATGATTTGTGTTGACCAGATTTCTTGTTTGTTTGTGTACAATAGTTCCCTCAATAATGATATACTCATAATCTTCCCTCTCTTGCTTGGTTAAGATAAATCATGAAAAACAACATGCAAGCAAGCTAGAGAAGAACAAGTGCCTGGAATTCAAAAGCTTCTGCAATGAACTTTAGAATCATAAAAAATAATTGATATGTGAACCAACTAAGATGAAGTTGTTTTTTTTTTGTTTTTAGATTTTCATGATTCATTAATGAAATTTGAGATATGATCACACTTTTATATGAGATAATAAGAATCTATAAGTAAGAATCATTACTTTGTTTCTAAAGTGGAGGTTTTATAATCTGAATGTTTTTGTTTTCTTTATTAAAAGAATTGAAATTAAACTATTTTATCTTACATTATTTTTTATTAAAATACATGAGATATTGTTTTAGTATTGTAATAACAATATATATTCATATGAGTTTGTGAAAAAAAAAATCAAAACTAAAGGTCTTTTATATGTGTGTAATAAGAAGACGAGAGATCTTCGACTTAATGAGAGAAAATGTAGGAAATCTCACCCTTTATATGTAGGCATTTTGTGAGTTTTACTTTAACAAATTTCTTCTTCTTTAATATTTATGTTAATAAATAATTTAAGAAAAATATTAATTTGAATTTTTTTGCTTATTATAATTGTTTTAATAAAAGAATCTAATCATTACAGAATATTAATTTCATTTAGATATGTCATGACTATATCTCTACTAAATCCAATTTCATTACTATATCTCTACCAACACAGTTATAAGTTAAATTTTTTGATTCTATTGAATCAAATATTATAAACAAATCATTATTAATACATATAATTATATCCAAAAAGTGATAAATTTTACATTTTAATATGATACAGACTTGTTATCTTCCAAAAAAATATAAGAATCTTAACCATTCAAACACCATGTTTATGATCATTTATGAAAATTCTTAAAAACTTCATTGTAGTGTGTGCTTAATTATGATAAATGAACATAGTCACAAGCTTTAATGGGGGCATTTTGGTGCATGAAATGCATGTTCCCATGTTAATGGATGTTAGTGGCTAGTTTTTCCTTTTCAATGGTATCATCCTATGTTTACCTTATAAATAGTTAGCTCCTCTACTCTATCCTATCTTATTCCTACATTTCTCTATTGTTCTCTCTTTTATTTCTTTTCTTTCACTTTCATTTTTTTCTAAAATTTTCTTGAAAGATTCTAACTTTTCCTTTTCTAGCTGTGCAAATTAATAAAATCTATGATCTATTGGTAGCTAAGCTTATTGTATCATACAATTAACATGTCAAAAATCTCCTTTCTATACTCACCTTATCTGATTGACCTAGTGCACACCTCAATCCGTATAATGGATCCTCAAACTTCAATTCCTATTTGCATAGAAAGTAAATGTCTAAAGTAAATTCTCCTATCTTTTTTCACCAAGAGATATTTACGTGAAACTATTAAATATCAACAATTCATCTCAACCAATAGCAACAAAATTTAATTTTTTTTGAAATAATACCTTTCAATTTGTAATTATCTATGCAGAATAAGTTTGAGTTTCAAAGCAAAAAATTAAAAGTTAGGTCAAGATTTTGACCTACTATAGTTCCCTCAACTAAGAGAACTTAATAATCATGAAATATTTTTTTCACCTAAAAACATAACAGGCACGTTGAGATTAAACTCAACTTAATCACGACATCAGCAACATAAAAAAAAAGTTAAGAGTTTAAATTTGTTTTCCATGAAAAAGTAATACTTATTACAACCTGCAGAGAATTTATTGGTATTGATTTTTAGAAGCTTTCATCCCCTCATCTGCCCAACAAAAGAAAACATAATTACTTTATAATATTGTTATTGAAAGAGATGAAAATAGTTAAAATACAACTAGTGAAAAATTAAATATTGAACTTAAATTTTATAAATTAAAAGGATAATAATTACTTTAGTTAAGTTACAGTAATTGAAGAAAAATATAAATCTTATTTTATTCTTAATTAATTTAAAAGCAAATTGAATTAGTTAAAAAGAAATTGTATTTATTACAATAACAAAGTATTTGAGAGTAATATTCTCCATTTACTAGAACGATTCAAATTAAAATATTAAGGAATTAAAAAAATAAATAAGAATCGAATTAAATAAGTTGTTAGAAGCAAGAGTACCTTCATTTAAAAGAGTACGTTTGCGCTTGCAAGGGGTGGCGCTAGCTTCAAACTGCATCAGCATACATACCCATTCAGTGAATAATAATAATAAATATTTTAAAATCAAAATCTACAATGTTTAATATTTTAGAAAAACAGTTTTACTTTTTATTAAAATATAAACTTTACATTTTCAGCAAAACTTAAACTTGTAAATCTTAAATAAAACACAAAAATTTTAACTATTACCATATTATTATAATTCATTATAATTTTTAATTGCTATAATTATGAGCTAGCAAAACAAATTTTCAATTAAGTAAAACTCATACTTTATAAGTCAGCAAATTTAAATTTAGTTAAAATTTTTATGAAATCCATAAGAGAAAAAGATATATATGAAAATAAAATTTTGCAAAATATATAAAATAAAATATTACCTCAAGAAGGATGTTTATTTTATCCTTCCTAAGTAAGAAGTCATTTTCGATTGCATCCAATTGTAACTTGATGTAATGGTAAATCACTATAAAGTTTTTAATGGAATTTATAATAGGAAGTGGATATGATGATGATTGCCATATTATACATGAGAATATCTAAATATATATAAATGAGAAAAAAAATATGTTTTTTGGTTCTGATAACTAAAAGTTGAAAAATAAAGGAAATGAAAATTATAATATTTTGTTTGGTTTAAAGTTATAATTGAAAAATAATTGAATAATATTAGTTATTAATATAATGATGAGTTAGCTACCGATAATCAAAATAGAATTTAAAAAAAAATTATACTTTCCTCTTTCCTCTGTTGTTAAGAGTTCTTATATGAAAAAAGATTTATCATTCATGAACGATTACTATTGAAATAATTAATAATAAATATTTTAGTATAAAATCCAAGTCTATTTCTTCTTCTTTAATATTTATGTTAATAAATAATTTAAGAAAAATGCTAATTCAGAATTTTTTGCTTATTATAATTGTTCTAATTAAAAGAATCTAGTCGTTACAGAATATTATTTTCGTTTGGATATATCATGACTCTTTAGGACAAAATTCAATTTGATTACTATATCTCTATCAACACAGTCATAAGTTAAATCTTTTGATTCTATTGAATCAAATATTATAAACAAATCATTATTAATCCATATAATTACATCTCAAAAGTGATAAATTTTACATTTTAATAAGATTCAAACTTTTTGTCTTCAAGAAAAATGTAAGAATCTTAACTATTAAACCACCATATTTATGATAATTTATCGAAATTCTTAAAAACTTCATTGTACTGTGTGCTTAATTGTGATAAATGAACAATAGTCACAAACTTTAATGGGGTAATTTTTGGTGCATGAAATGCATGTTCCCATCTTAATGGATGTTAGTGGCTATTTTCTCTTTTTCACTTAGATCATCCTATGTTGACCTTGTAAATAGCTAGCTCCTCTACTCTATCATATCTTATTGCTACATTTCTCTATTGCTCTCCCTTTTATCTCTTTTTTTTTTTCACTTTCACTTTTACTAAAATTTTCTTGAAAGATTTCTAACTTTTACTTTTCTAGTTTTCTAAATTAATAAAATCTATGATCTATAGCTAATCTAATTGTATCAAGCAATTAAAATGTCAAAAAGCTCTTTTTTATACTCACCTTATCCGATTGACCTAGTGCACACCTCAATCCTTATAATGTATCCTCACACTTCAATTCCTATTTGTATAGAAAGTAAATGTCTAAGGTAAATTCTTTTATCTTTTATCACCAAGATACTTTTACATGAAACTATTAAATATCAATGATTCATCTCAACCAACAGCAACAAAATTTATAATTTTTTGAAACAAAACCCTTTAGTTTGTAACTATCTCTGCAAAATAAATTTGAGTTTCAAATCAAAAAATTTAAAATTAGGTCGAGATTTTGATCTACTATAGTTCCCTAAACTAAGGGAACCTAATAATCATGAACTATTTTTTTCGCCTAAAAACATAATAGGCACGTTGAGATTTAAGTCAATTTAATCATGGCATCGCCACTAACATAAAAAAAAGTTAGAGTTTAAATTTGTTTTCCATGAAAAAGGAATATTTATTACAACCTGCAGAGAATTTATTCGTATTGATTTTTAGAAGCTTTCATCCACCCCATCTGCCCAACAAAAGGAAACATAATTACTTTATAATATTGTTATTGAAAGAAATGAAAATAGATAAAATACTAATAGTGAAATATTAAGTATTGAAGTTAACTTTTATAAATTAAATAAAGGATTATAATTACTTTAGTTAAGTTTCAGTAATTAAAGAAAAATATAAATCTTATTTTATTCTTAATTAATTTAAACTCGAATAGAATTAGTTAAAAAGAAATTGTATTTGTTATAATAGAAAAATAATTGAGAGTAATATTCTCCATTACTAGAACTATTCGAATTAAAAAAAATAAGAATCGAATTAAATAAGTTGTAAGAAACAAGAGTACCTTAATTTAAAGGAGTGCGTTTGCGCTTGCGAGGGGTGGTCCTTGCTTCCAACTACATCACCATACATATCCCATTCAGGGAATAATAATAATAATAAAGATTTTTAAATTGAAATCTACAATGTTTAATATTTAAAAAAAATATTTTTACATTTTAATTAAAATATAAACTTTACATCTTCAGTGAAACTTAAACTTATAAATATTAAATAAAATACAAAAATTTTAACTACTACCATATTGTTAAAATTCATTATAATTGTTAATAGCTATAACTATTAGCTGGCAAAGCAGATTTTTAATTAAGTAAAACTCATACTTTATAAATCAGCAAATTTAAATTCTATTAAAATTTTCATGAAATCCATAAGAGAAAAAATATATATAAAAATAAAATTTCGCAAAATATGTGAAATAAAAAATTATCTCAAAAAGGATGTTTATTTTTCCCTTCAGAAGTAAGAAGTCATTTTTTATTGCAAAGTACACAAATTTTAGGAAAATCTACATCAGATACTTTGTCTCTGCAAATTAAGAGAAGAAGACCAAATAATTAAAACCCATTAACTAGTCAAACGTGGTTAATAACTACTCAGATCTATATCGAGATATATATTATGTACACATACAAAGCTTTAATCATGTCTGATAAGGTGATTTCATATTCAACTACGAAAGTGGAGAGTAGATTAGAGAAATATTTAAGACCGCAATCAAATACTCCTTTCATTTTATATGCTATTCCAAAAAAGTTATCTACCGTACCTTTTAAAAAAATTGAATGCAAATCAATCAATAATATCGATATATATACATGATCAGTAAATAAATAAGAAAAAAAATAGATAAGATGTTAAGCACTAAACCTCTTGTTCCATTGAGGGGATCATGTCGAGGAGCTGCGTGCTTCGATCCATCCTATTTGAAACAATTATAGAAGAGAAAATGGTTTTACCTAGAGAAAGGAGACTATTTTTTTTTTCGTATCTACAATGCTCACCGAAGTGGCGGAGAGTTATAATGAGTTTAGTATTTATAACAAATTGCTAATAATCTCAATCATTTCTAGTGATTAATATTTAGGTTATCAATATTCTATGCATTAATGAACTTGTATATTTTTGTATTTTGTGTTCCGAGTTTAGATTAATTTTGCCAATTGTTTTATGAGAAAAAATATTTTCTTTTAAAAAAACAAGAGTTTAATTTAATCCATTTATAATATTGTATAAATGACAAAGATGGTTTTTCTCCAAATAAATTACTTCAACTGATAAAGACATTATATTGGCACCTTTGAGAATGGTTAATTGTTGTTAAAAATTAGACAATAGATGATAAAATTTTACCAACAAATTTACATTTTCACTAAAAGTTCAAATGCCGCAAATTTAGAGGAAGCCACGTATCCATTTCATGCACAACTTGTCCATTTCTTTATTTGAAAAAAAATTATTTAACTTTTATGTTGACAAAAAGAAGTACAAAAGAAACTATAAATAAAATAGTTTATCTTTATGTTTTAAAACCTAAAGAAAATTCAATCTCCTCTGTTGCAAGATACTGAAACGTCTCTCTCTCTCTCTCTCTATTAGTTGCATCTCATTCCAGTCATCACTCATCACCTCTCATTATTTATTGAAGTATCAAATTTTCTTATTAGTCGTTAAATATTGTATTTTAAACAATAAATTTACGTTACTTACTTCACTCATTTATATAGATTAAATTACTTATTCGAGTTATACCTTATTATTTGACTGAACTACAAATTTAGCCATATTTCTTCCTAAACACTGTATAAGCCACTAAACAATGTAAATTAATACACTAACATCCAATACACGATTTACTTTTTCCTTTTTTTTAAAAAATCATGGATAAAACCATTCTGCTTAAGCAAGTAAACAAAAAATTGAGACTTATGAACAACTATATATCTTTCAAAATTCTTTACTACATCTCTAGCTCTGTTACATACTATCTAATTACACTTTACATCCAATTAAGAAGAAGAGAAACAAAATGTGGAATGAAAAGTTACTTTTAAATCCAACTAAAAATTAGACAATAAGTGACACAATTTTAGCAGGTGATAGAGGTTGTCACTAAAAGTCAAAATGTCGTTAAGTAAATAAATATACACCAAATAAAGGAAGCCACTTGTCCATTTCATGCACAATCTATCCATTTCTTTGAAAAAAATTATTTAACTTTTATATCGGCAAAGTAAATACATAAGAAGCTAGAAATAAAATAGTTCATCTTTATGTACTCAAACCTAAAGAAAATTTGATCTCTTCTATTGTAAGACATCAAAACTTCTATCTTTGTAATAGTTGCATCTCATTGCAATCGCCATCAATCACCTCTTATTATTTATTAAAGCATCAGTTCTCTTGATCAATTGTCAAAACACTATATTTAAACAGTAAATGTACATCATTTGATTCATTCATTTGTATGAGATTAAATAATTCATTCAAGATAAGTTCTATTTTGTCATTTCATTGACCTATAAAATTAGTCATATTTCTTTCTAGTATGGTATAAGTTTATACAATGTAAGTCAATATAATAACAACATTACAACATTTACTTTTTTTAAAGAAAATGTCTTCATCCATAAACAGTAAAAACCATTTTGCTTAAGCAAGTCAACAAAAAACTTAGGCTTATGAATAAATATACATCTTTCAATAGTCCTTACTACATTTCTAGGTAAGTTATGTACTATTCTACTAAACTTTTAAATCTAACTAAGAAGAAAAGAAACAAAATACGAAATGGAAGCTTAAACATCCTCAAATAACAATCCAAACTTTAGAAAAATATTCGTCAAGTATAAAATTTATATCTGGTACCTTTAATAAGGGTCCGATTACAGGTAGAAATTAGATAATAGACGATATAATTTTAGTGGTTGATTCAGACTGTCACAAAAGTTGAAATGTTGCTAGGTAACATGTGACAAATAGAGGAACTCATGTGTAACGGCCCCGAAAATTCAAAAGGAAATACATATAATAATAATCTGAGTGCAGAAGCTAAATAAAAGATTAAGGTTAACATCCCTTACACAATAACTTAAAAGTATTAAACAACATCACAGAATAAGTTCTCTAAAAGAAATACAAGAAATGAGAAAAATAAAGGAAACTATAAAGCATCTAGCACCTACTCGCAGTTTTCTTGTGAATCGAGCTCGGGAACCAGGTCCTCTTGATCTGAAATGGTTAAATAAGGAATGAGCTACACTAGCCCAGTAAGGACATCACACTATATCCCCGTCACAGAAGCAAAGATTGGTAGAAAACCAAAAACAACCAATGGAGCACAAATTTTAAACCAATACATTTATTTAAAATAAAACCATTTACCCTTTTTCTTACCCTTGGAGAACCTGTGAAAACAACCTATAAAGACAATAACATCATACAGATCACAATTTCATGCATAATCAGTAACATAAAACATATCATAAATCTGTATTCATTAACAATAACTAATTATCACCGTTTCTCATTTTTATCAGCCTACTAATATCCATGGGGATCCATAGGGGTGTCCCCGCTACACGTTAACCATTCTCCTTAACAATCTTAATTCTTGGGCCATCCCCATACCCCGTCCAGTATGAGCGCCAAGACGTTAAACCTCAATACCTTGTCCAGTATGAGGATGAAGCAGGCCGTCCCCATACCTCATCCAGTATGATCGCTAAATGACTAAGTTTTCATACCCCGTCCGGTATGAGACAACGTTCACAGTAGGGTTTTCTATGAACCCGATTGGTCCACCATCTCCCTGGATATCTAATGAGGCTATCACCTCATCTGTTTTTCCATAGTCTCCGTTACCAAGTTGAAGATAATCACATAAACAATAAACATGCACCCAGTAATACAATCATATTATAAATTCTAAAATCACACAATGGTCAAGTAAAACAGTAATACATGCATTTAAAACTATAGAATAGATAGACCAGATACCATAATGCATTTAAACTGTAAAATAAATCAAACAGGAATCGACAGAGAATAATGTCCGGTTCGGGCTCCATAAGCAACCATAATTAATTATGCATATCTATTAATTTGCACAAAATACAGAATTATCATTCATTCAAACATTAATTCCATGATAGGAAATAGGGTGAGGGGTCCTTACCTGATTCAACGACAAAAACCAGATTGTTACTGCGCCTACGTGCAGTCTCTAGGTTCCCTGAATTTTTTCTCGGGAACTGAAACGTGCTTACGGTACCTACACATGTCCCAAATAACCCAAAAATCATACCCAGGACCTACTCGGCCAATTTTAAAATTTTGGCACGGCTGCTTCGCCGTGCTCGGGTGACGGTGCCACTGCTCGTGTCAATAATCTGCCTTGGTTTGGCTATTTTCGGCCGTTTTCGGCTAAATTCAGCAAAACTTGCATTGGTTCCTGTGAGAAAACACACTTAGGGCCCTCGGTGGGTCAAAAAAATGTAGAAAATTAAAACTCTCCAGCGATGGGGCTCTCCTGTGCGGCGACTCCTCCAGCTCATGTTGAGGTTGGGTATTTTACTCTGGTCAACCTGTAGAAGAGGAAACGGTGATCACAACGGTAGAAAAATCACATCGAATGGGAATTGGGAAGGGCCTCAATGGGGGTAAAAACTGAAACACCCTGTAGCCACGCCGTTGAGCTTCAGCGACGTTTTTCAGCCAATTGGCTGGTTCTTTCACTCCAATTTGGCCATGGGTGGGTTTGGAATCAAATTCTAAGTAAAGGGTAAGATTTTTACCTCGTTTGGCAGCCAGAAATTGCTCCGGTGCGGCGGCGGGTGGCGGCGGTCGGCTCCTTGGCGGCTGGGTTGTCTTCTTAGATGAGGGGCTCTGGCAGCTAGGGTTAGGGTTTGGGTGCAGATGAGTTTATTTATACCTATCTGCTTTTGATCTGGGCTGTCCATCGCATTTAATCTGGATCGTCCGATCGCGATTAAATAGGGAGTGAATCTGGACCGTTCATCGCGATTCAATCTGGACCGTCCGTGCGCGATTCAATCTAAACCGTTTGTGTGTGATGCAATCTTGGCTATCCGTGCGTGATGGAATCTGGGTCGTCTGTGCGCGTTTTTCATCTGGGTCGTCCGTTTGCACAGGAACGAATCTCAGTTGTTCGATCGCGCGCACGCGGGTCGCCCACGTGGCTCGCTCTTGTGTGGCCTCCCGCATCAGCGTCTCTACCACCTGGCGCGTCCTGGTTGGTCAGGGCTGTTGACCAGGCAGTTGACGTGGCGTAACTTTTTTAAATTACGTTTTGACCCCCATTTTCTGATATTTCTTTCAAAAATACCCTCAGAACCTAAATTTTCACCCCTTTTTCCCAAAATTGTTTTCAATTAAATCCTCAATTATTTTTTTTACCCTTTTTATTATTATTATTACTATTATTTTCATTTAATCAAATTAAATTCAATTAAATTCAATTAACACATATTTATATTTATATAGAAATAATAAAATAACATAAAAATAATTCAAAAAAAAATTGGGTGTTACAACTCTCCTCCCCTTAAAAAGAAATTTAGTTCCTCAAATTTGTCTCTTACTCTCGATCGAACAACTGGGGGTACTGGGCTCTAAAGTCTGATTCTAGCTCCCACGTAGCCTCCCTTGGTGTGTGGTTCTGTCATACGACCTTTACAAAGAATATTTTCCGATTGCGGAGTAATCTGCTTTTTTGATTCGTAATGCCAACTGGTACTTCCTCGTAAGATAAGTCCTCCTGGAGTGGGAGAGGTTCGTGGGCCAAGACATGAGAGGAGTACGGATTGTACTTGCGTAGCATGGACATATAAAACACATTGTGAACCTTGGAAAGTTCTGGAGGCAGTGCTAGGTTGTAGGCAGCGGTACTAATCCTGTCAAAGACTTCAAATTGTCCAATAAATCGGGGGTTCAGTTTCTCCCTCCTGCCGAACCTACTAATTTCCTTGAAAGGAGTGACCTTAAGGAATACCCAGTCGCCTTTCTCAAATGCTAAATCTCTCCTCCGGGTGTCTGCATAACTCTTCTGCCTGCTTTGAGCTGTCTAAATGTTCTTCTTGATCTTAACTATTTTGGATGTAGTCTCCTCTACCAGCTCCGGGCCGAACAGTTTTTTATCGCCCACTTCTTTCCAACAAATCGGCGATCTATATAGGCGCCCATATAATGCCTCATACGGAGCCATGCCAATACTCGCTTGCTAGCTGTTGTTGTAGGCGAACTCTATCAGGGGTAGATGGTCGTCCCAATAGCCCCCAGAGTCAAGGACACAAGCTCGGAGCATATCCTCAAGTGTACGGATTATCCTTTCTTACTATCCATCAGTCTGATGGTGGAAGGCAGTACTGAGGGACAGCTTCGTTCCCATGACTTGCTGAAAGCTACTCCAAAACTGAGAAGTGAACCTGGGGTCCCTATCGGACACCACTGTCACTGGGACTTCATGCAATCTGACTATTTTTTGGATATACATTCTTACCAATTTGTCCAAGGGATCAGTCATCCTGGTGGCTAAAAAGTGGGAAGACTTGATAAGCCGGTCAACAACTACCCAGATGGCATCATGTCCTGAGCGTGCCTTAGGTAACCCTGTCACAAAGTCCATTGTGATATGTTCCCACTTCCACTCTAGGATCGGTACAGGCTGAAGTAACCTGCCTGGGCACTGATGCTCTGCCTTGACCTGCTGACATACGAAGTATTTAGACACAAAGTCAGCTATGTCTTTTTCCATCCCATTCTACCAAAACCGGGGTTGCATGCTTTGGTACATTTTAATGCTTCCGGGATGCATGGCAAACTTTGAGCTATGGGCCTCTGTCATGATGTCTCTCTTTAACTTATTGTCACCTGGAACACACACCCTGTCCTAGAATCGGAGTAACCTGACAGCGGAGACTCAGAATTCTGAGCTAACTCCCTGTTGTGCATCATTCTTGAGGGCTACTAGGGCGGGATCAGCTGACTGAGTTTCCCTTATTCTCTGGATTAACTCAAGCTAGACGGTCAAATGGCCCAAACATGTGACTCTCTTCAAGTTCTGAAGTCGAATCTGTTGTGTGGCCCCAATTTGTCTGCATTCTGAAACTATCAAATGGGCTAAGATACCTGCACTTTTTTTGCTGAGTGCATCGACTACCACGTTGCCCTTACCTGGATGGTGCAAGATGTCACAATCATAGTCCTTACGAAGTTCTATCCACCTTCTCTGACGCATGAAGTCCATAAGTAAAGTGGGCTTGGTGAGGGGTCTAAAATTTTAGTGGATTGAATCTAATGAAAGGAAAAATAAAGAAATAAATAAACAAAAAGGGAAAGGAAAGCCCAACTCGAATGGGTTGAGCTCGTAGGAAGAATAAAGGAATTTCAGTGATGAATTGGGCCAAACCTCAAGAAATTAAGCAAAAAACAAGAAGGAAATTAAATCTTGTGGACCTAGCCTATAGGAAGGGGATAAGAGTAATTAAAATTTAAGTGAGCCCAGCCTTTAGGAATGGGTTAAGAGAGAAGGATAAAATTTAGTTTGAGAGGTTACATTAATTCAAAACAAACAAAGATAGGAAAGAAATAGTAATATTGAGAAACTAACAAATGGGTTGTTTCATTGGGGTTCTAGTCTATAAGCAAATAAAGTAAATTTGAATGAAATATGATATGGCCCCTAGTTGTGTTGGGTCAACGACGTTTCAGGCAGTGAATAGTAACTAGTCAAAAAACAACAATGATTATGATGGGCTTGAGATCTAGAATATGGGTTGAGGAAATTAATTACGACTTTGGAAAGATAAATTATATAAAATGAGACATTATTA
This sequence comes from Carica papaya, assembly GCF_054855325.1. NCBI lineage: Eukaryota > Viridiplantae > Streptophyta > Magnoliopsida > Brassicales > Caricaceae > Carica > Carica papaya. The sequence continues at coordinate 21,973,634 of NC_142317.1, forward strand.
ATGAATATAATGCCTTAAATAAATATTAGGTATGTGATTTGGTTCAATAATTAATGAAGTTTTGAGTAATCTTGCCAACAATTTTATGAGAAAAATTATTTGAGAAAAATTATTTTTTTTTTAAAAAACAAGGGTTTAATTTAATTCATTTTAATATTGTATAAACAACAAAGATGGTTTTTCTCAAAATAAATTATTTCAACTAATAAAAGGCATTTTATTGGCACCTTTGAGAACAGTTAATTGCTGCTAATAATTAGACAATAAATAATAAAATTTTACTAGCAAATTTATATTGTCATAAAAAGTAAAAATGTCGCAACATAAATTTGCAACAAATAAAGGAAGCCACTTATCCATTTCATGCACAACCTGTCCATTTCTTTATTTGAAAAAAAATTAAACTTTTATATTGACAAAAAGAAGTACAAAAGAAACTGAAAATAAAATAGTTTATCTTTATGTTCTAAAATTTAAAGAAAATTCAATCTCCTCTCTTGCAAGACACCAAAACTTCTCTTCCTCTGTTAGTTACATCTCATTGCAGTCATCATCCATCACCCCTCCTTATTCATTAAAGGATTAGTTTTCCTTATCAGTCATTAAATATTGTAGTTTTAAAATAGTAAATTTACGTTATTTGATTCACTCATTTGTATGAGATTAAATTATTTATTTAAGTTAAATCATATTTTATTATTTGACTGAACTACAAATTTAGTCGTACTTCTTTCTAGTATTGCATAAGTCAGCAAACAATGTAAGTTAGTACAATAACATCCAATACAACACTTACTTTTTCCTTTATAAAAAAATATTGGATAAAAACCATTTTGCTTAAGCAAGGGAACAAAAAGCTAAGAGTCATGAACAAACTACATATCTTTCAGAAGTCCTTACTACATATTTGGCTATGTTATATACTATCTGATTACACATTTACATCCAATTAAGAAGAAGAGAAAAAAAATATAAAATGAAAGTTACTTTTAAATCTGACTAAAAATTAGACAATAAATGACACAAATTTAGCAGCTAATAGACGTTGTTACTAAAAGTCAAAATGTCCTTAACTAAATATACAACAAATAAAAGAAGTAACTTGTCCATTTCATGCAAAACCTATCCATTTCCTTATTTTGAAAAGAAAATTATTTAACTTTTATATCAGCAAAAAGAAATACATAAGAAGCTGGAAATAAATTTGTTCATCTTTATGTACTCAAACCTAAAGAAAATTTGATCTCCTCTACTATAAGACATCAAAGCTTCTATATTTGTATTAGTTGCATTTTATTGCAGTCGCAATCAATCACTTCTCATTATTTATTAAAGCATCAGTTCTCCTTATCAATCGTCAAATACTATATTTTAAATAGTAAATGTACATCAATTTATTATTCATTTATATTAGCTTAAATAATTCATTCAAGTTAAGTTCTACCTTGTTATTCGATTGACATACAAAATTAGTCGTATTTCTTTCTAGTACGGTATTAGTTTATACAATGTAAGTCAATACAATAATGGCCATTACAATATTTTCTTTTTTTTTAAGAAAAAATCATCATACAATAACAGTAAAAGCCATTTTGCTCAAGCAAGTCAACCAAAAACATAGGCTCATGAATAAATATATATCTTTCAATAGTCCTTAGTGCATTCCTGGCAAAGTTATGTATTATTTGATTAATCTTTTAAATCTAACTAAGAAGCAAAGAAGCAAAATACAGAATGAAAGCTTAAACATCCTCAAGTAACAACCTAAACTTTAAAAAAATATTCATCAAGTATAAAATCTATACTTGGAACCTTTAAAATGGTCCTATTATGGCTAGAAATTAATTAATAGACGATATAATTTTAGCGGTTGATTCATACTAGCACAAAAGTTGAAATTTTGCTACGTAATATGCGACAAATAAAGGAACTCATGTGTCCATTTCGTGCTACCCTATCTATTTCTTTACTTGAAAAAAAAAGTTGTTTAACTTTTGTAGCAACAAAAAGGTGTACCAAAAAAAATTAAAAATAAAATAGTTCATCTTTGTCTTAAAACCTAAAGAAAATGTGATCTACTTTGTTGCAAGATGTTAAAGCTTTTATTTTTTGTGTTGGTTGCATTTCATTGTAGTCACTATCAATCGCCTCTCATTATTCACTGAAGTGTTAGTTCTCATAATTAGTCGTCAAATACTATATTTTAAATAATAAAATACATCATTTGATTCACTTATTTATTATAATATTAAATAATTCATTCAAATTAGGTTCTATTTTATTATTTAATTAAACTATAAATTTAGTAGAATTTTTTTTTAATACTAAATCAACTTATACAATGGAAGTCAATACAATAGCATCCAATATAAAATTATTTCTTTTAAGAAAAAATCATTATTCATTAACAATAAAAGCCATCATGCCTAAGTAAATAACCAAAACCATCATGTTCAAGTAAGTGAAGCAAAAACTGAGGAGGTTCATGACCAATTATCTATCTTATAGAAGTCCTTACTCATATCTAGCTAAGCTATATATTATTCTTATTATACTTTTGAATCCAACTAAGAAGGGAAACAAAATGCAAAATGAAAGATTAAACGTCCTCAAGTATAAACCTAAACTTAAAGAAATATTCATGAAGTATAAAATTTATGCTCGGTACAAAATTTACCATATAACTAAATAAAACATAATCTATGCTAAATTAAAATTTAGGACACAACTTTTGTTTCTTAGTGCAACATAACATTACGAAAAAAAAAAGACTAAAACCTTAAGATTTAGATGTAACACCGCAGTTTTAAAGCTTTATTAAGACCTAATACATGCTCGAAACCTTATAGTTGTCTTAAGATAGGTCTAGAACCTGCAAAACTTGAGTTAGATAGTGGGCATGTTCCTCTTTGCGTTTTGAATAAACCAAGATGTCATCAATAAACACAATAACAAACTGATCCAAGAATTGTCTGAAAACCTTATTCATCAAGTCCATGAAGATTGTTGAAGTGTTGGTTAGTCCAAATGGCATGATCAGGAACTCATAGTGTCCGTACCTGGTTCGAAAGGTTGTCTTGGAGATGTCTTCTGCCCTGATTTTTACCTGATGGTAACCTGAACACAGGTCTATTTTGGAGAAGACCCGGGCACCCTGCAACTGGTCAACGAGGTCATCAATCCTGGGGAGGGGATACTTGTTCTTGATCGTGACTCTGTTTAGACTCTGTAATCAATACATAACCTCAATGTCCCATCCCCCTTTCTTGTAAATGTGACTTCGGCACCCCAAGGGGACACACTATGTCAGATGAACTCACTGTCCTGTAATTCAGTGATCTATTTCCTCAGTTCCTCCATCTCAACACGGCTCATACAGTAAGGAGCAACCGAAATCGATTGGGTGCCTAGTTAAAGGTCTATGGTGAATTCGACTTCTCTGTCCACTAGTAGTCCATATAGTTCATCTGGAAACAAATCTTGAAAGTCTTGGACTACCAGAATCTCTTGAATATAAATATCTTTCTTGGGTTTGCCTAGTTAGAGAAAACAGTAAGGTTAAAGTCTTGATAATAAGAAAATTTTCTATGAGGGAACAAATACTAAATGATTTTATTAATTTATAAATGGCTCCTCATTAAGAGGATTGAATACAACCTTCTTTCTAAAACAATCTACAGTAGTGTGATACACCGTTAGTAAGTTCATTCCTAAAATTACATCAAAGTCCCCCATGTCTAATTCTATTAGGTCCACACTCAATTTCCTATCTACTATATCTACGACACAGGTTCTATATACAACTTCTTCCAATAGTATTGTACTCCCAACAGTAGACACAAACAAGACAGAATCAAGTTTATCAGGTAATACATTAAATTTTGATTCAAAAATAGGTAAAACAAATGAATGCGATGCATCAGTATCAATCAAAATATGAGCAAGATAGTTACAGATAATGTACATACCCTGTACCACGTCCAGGTTGGCTTCTGCATTCTGCTGGTTGAGATTGTAAGCCCTACACTAGATAGGTGGTCTAGCCTGATTCTAATTCCTTAGTCACTCCCTCGCATAATGTTGGGCACTACCACATATGCGACAAGTGTTATTGAGGCGATAGTAGGGTCGGTCCCCATGATCCCTGTCACAATGTTGACATATCTTACCGCGTCCTGCCACTAGAGCTTGAGGGGAAGCCTGAATCATTGGTCTGGGACTCTTGTTTTGTTGAACAGGTGCAGTAGGTGCTGGTCTGCGGGGTGGAGTTGAGGGCCTGAGGTTCCCTGCTACTTGAGAGAAGGTACGGAGGCTCCTCTCCACTAACTGTGCCTTTGCCAGAACAACCAAATAAGTACTGAACTCAAGCACAAACAACTGCTGTTTGATCTCTGGACGGAGACACCACTCGAACCTTCTAGCCTTCCTACCCTTATCCAAAAATGTCTCAGGGGAATATCGGCCCAACTCTAGGAACTTACGAGCATATTATGATACAGTCATGTTCCCCTGGACCAACTGTACAAACTCCATCTCCTTCAGATGTTGGAGATGCTCTAGAAGGTACCTTGTTTAAAAGGCCGCCAGGAACTGTTTCCAAGTAATTGGAATAGGCAGGGTGGTCTATTTGACTTTCCACCAGCGATCTGCTTCTCCCACTAGCATATAGGTAGCAAGGATGATTTTCTGTTCGGGAATCACTCCACTAGTCTTGAAGGCCTTGTCTATCTCTACTAACCAGTACTTGGCATCTTCGAAAGAGGATCCCCCTATAAAAGTAGATGGGTTTAATCTTTTATACCTATCTATGTAGCATGGGTCCATCATGGGAGGAGCTGGGTCCCTTGGAAGAGGGACTAGGTCGTTCTGAGGATGGATTGGATGGCCCTGCGGTGGTACTTGCTGATACGGTGGGGGCACTAGATTGTACTGTGGTGGTGCTGGGGGGTACTGTGGCTGGGGCACTAGATCATACTGTGGTGGTGCCGAGTAGTATTGTAGAGGAGCAGGGTCGTACCAGGGTGGCTCGGGATCCTCTTGTTGCAAGGGTGGCTCTACCCTGTGGTAGCGGGGGAGGATCAGGTAGCTCCCTCCTTTCCTCCCAACCCTGCTAGGCAACAATGAGTCTCTCCAGCATCTCAAATATCTAGTCAACATCTTCTCTAAGCAAACCATCTCGGGCTGCTCAGTTTAGTGAGGGTCTTCCTTTCCTTATCTATCTGTACCTGCATTTCATAAGGAATGGTTGAGTGATAATCCATTGTTTTGGTGTTCCCTAAGGATTTTATGCAAGAAATGGGTCCAAGGAATGTAGCTCTAATACCAACTATAACGACCCCATAAATTTCCAAAGGAAATAAATTATAAATTAAGTCCGAAAGTGTAAGAAGTGTTTAAGGTTTACATTCCCTACACAATAACTTAAAGAACCAAACGGGGCTACGAAGTTCAGTCTTAAAACAAAATATAAGAAATAAGGAAATAAACAAAAAATAAAGAAAACTAGCATCTACTCGCAATCTTCTTGCAGTTCGGACTCTAGAACTTGGTTCTCTTGGTTTGAAATGGTTAAATAAAGAATGAGCTACACTACCCCAGTAACGACGTCATACTATATTACCAACAAAGAAAAAAAGGTTGGTAGAAAATTAAAAATCACTAATGGAGTACTAAATTTAGCAAATTCATTTATCAATCATAAAACTATTTACTCTCCACTTACCGTAGTGGAATTCTTAAAAATAACATATACAAACAATAATATTATAAAGATCATGATTTCATGTATAAGCAGCAACATAGCATATATATAATTATATATCTATCATCAATAAATCAAACAATAACTGTCAATCTTTTTACTAGCCTGCTGGTATATGTGGGGGTTCATAGAGATGTCCCCGTTACACACGAACCCTTTCCTTTAACATTCTCCATTATGGGCCATCCCCATACCCCGTCTGGTATGAGCGCCAATTTACAAAACCTCAATACCCCATCCGATATAAGGGTGAAGCGGGTCGTTCCCATACTCCGTTCGGTATGAGCACCAAATTACCAAGTCCCGATATCCCGTTCGGCATGAGACAACGTTCACGGTAAGGTTTCCTATGTATCCGGTCCGTCCACCATCTCCCAAGATATCCAGTAAGGCTGTTGTTTCATCCATTCACTTAATCACACAATTTTTATTGTTAAACCTTCTTTTTTTCTCAATTCAGCTGTAAACACATAGAATAAACCACACATGCATTCAAAGCCATAAAATAAATTAATAAGATGCCATCATGCATACAAATTGTAAAAACAATCAACAAACAACAGTAGATAATTTTCGGTCTTGGCTCTATTAGCAATCCGTAATTAATTATGCACATTTTCTAAATTCGCACAAAATACCGGATTATTATTTATTTAGACTTCAATTCTATGATAAGGAATAGGGTGAGGGATCCTTACTCGATTTGATGCCCGAAAAGCTAAGCTATTTGACTACGCCTACAGGTGATTCTCGGGTTCTCTGAATTTTTTTTAGGAATTAAAACGCTCTAATAGTACCTACAAATGTCCCAAACAAACCCAAAATCAGTCCCAGGGCCTATATGGCCAATTTCAGAATTCCGGCACGGCAGCTTTGGCATGCTCCGGCGGTGGCACCACTGCCTGCGGCGGTAGTCTGCCTCAGGTTGGATATTTTTGGCCGTTTTTGGCTAAATTTGGCCGACTTTGTATCAATTCCTGCGAGAAAATACGTTAAGGAGTCTTGGTTTGCTGAAAAAACATAAAAAATCAAAACTTACCGACGGTGGGGCGCTCCGATGCGGCGGCTCCTCCAGCTCAAGCTGCAGTTGGGTGTTTTGCTCCGGTCAACCTGTAGAGAAGGATACAGTGATCACAATGGTAGAAAAATTACACATAATGGAAATTAGGAAGGGCTTCATCAAGGCGTTTTGTGAAATTTTAGGCAGTGGCGCAGCTAGGTTTTGCCTGCGTATTTTTGCCAATTGGCCAGTCCTTTTGCTCCAATTTTTCCATGGTTGTGTTTAGAATTTAATTTCGAGCAAAAGAAATTTTTTTTACCTTTTTTGGAAGTCAGAAAGGGCTCCGGTGCGGCGGCAGGTGGCGGCGGTCTCTTTCCCGGCGGCCGGGTCTTCTTCTCTAGTGAGGGGGTCTGGCGGATAGGGTTAGGATTTAGTGTGGATGTGGGTTATTTATATCCGTCCGCTTTTGATCTGGACCGCCCATCACGTTTGATTTGGATCGTCTTTTCGCCATTAAATGGAGAGTGAATATGGACTGTTCATCGTGATCCAATCTGGGCCATCCATTGCGATCAAATATGGGCCTTCCGATCGCCCACGAGGCCTCCCGCGTGGCACTGCATCAGCGTCTGTTACCACACAATGCGTCCCAATTCATCGAGCGTACTGACCGAGAATTTGGCATGATAAAACTTTACTAAATTATATTTTGATCCCTGATTTTTTATTTTTTTTTTTAAATATCCCCATAACCCAAATTTTCACCCCTTTTCCCCGAAATTGTTTTCACTTTCATCCTCCTTCAATTTTTACTTCATTTTTACTCTAAATTAAATTTTAAAAAAATTAAAAAATTACATTTATTAATTTTAAATTACATTACAATTTCATTTTGCGGTGTTACATAATGAGCTTCACTAACTCAATAAGTATTATTGTTCTATCAACCCAGATAAAATATCATGCAAAACACACAGTAAGAAACAAAAGTAATAAAAATATTTCAGTACAAATTCATGTTCTTATTTTCACTATTTCATATGCTCCTGATCGATCGGATGAATTCTCTCGAATATCATATACGAATCTCAAAAGTCTATTCCCATACTCTCGAAAGTCATAAATGCACTCAAATATCAATCGTCATTTTGAAACATAATCGCACAGACAAAAGATCACAGATACACTCGAATATCGTTTATAATCTCGAAACATAATCACACACATACAAAAGATCACAAATACACTCGAACGGTCATTTCTATTGTTTCATCGCGCGATGCCGTTTTTGTCATCATTGAGAAAATGTGAAATGGATTCCCCCATCGCATGGATAGCGCACACACAAATCACACAATGGCCACAGCAGGTACGTTTGCTAGGTGGCCTACACTCACACGAATGCCTATCCACGTCTGCATTAGGTTTCAAACTCTATGCATGTGCAGGTTCACCATTCTTGCTGAACTTCAGCCACACGCACTCACTCTCTTCCTCAATTCAGACTAAACAAGAAGATATTTAGGGTTCCTACCCTATTCACTCATACCATCTCATTCCAAAATTCTCAATTTGTTTAAATAATCATTTTTTAACCTCAATTATTTCTTTTCCTTTTTTATTTTTACAATTTTATTTTTTTTCTTTTTCTTTTTCAATTTTTCCTTAATTGGGAATTTTTCTTTCAATTTCATATTTCATAAGTCAAAATAACTCAGTCCATTGGGTATGTTTTCTGATTTCGTCTCCCCATAGGGTTCTAATTGCTTAGGTTTACTTATCATAATTTGGGTTCTGTTTTTCCATCGAAATTGGGCCAATGTCCCTCCAAATTTTAAAATTCATAATTTTTATAAAATGAATGCACTTTTTAAAATTTAACCTTGTTGAGATTTAGAAATACTTACTCTCCTACGCGTCTTTCCAGATCTGTCTAAATGTTTAAATTTTCCTATACGCACGACATAATTAATTAAAATACTTTGAAATACTAAAAATTAATTTAATTAGATTACGGGTTCCAATAGCCACCCAATAAAATACCTGAATCTATTAGGATTCGCACCCAAAAAACCTTTTAGATCCACATTCAGCGAATTGGATTCCCATTTTTTGAGAAAGAATTTTTAGCTTCCCAGGAAAACTAAATTCTCGTTTCTCGAGGAAGACTTTTTCAGCTTCCTAGATGAAAAATCAGAACCCAAAATGGTGGATCGGATTTCCATGTTCGGGGAAGACCCTTTGGCTTCCCGAATGGGTCGACTATCCCCATTCTCGAAGAAGCCTCCTCGATTCCTGTGTGGGTGGGTGGCCTGGCCGAGCCAGCGCGGTTAGCCCGACACCAGTCCCACTCCACTGCCACTCAACCCCCATCAAAACATTAAAATAGAACGATTTTACCTTTCGACGTGGGCGATTTAGCCCCGGCTTTGCTCCCGATCGCTTCCTCTCAGTCACCCACGGCTCCCTTGCATGCTTTCAATTAGAATGGTGATTTTTATGCCTAAAAAATTGATTACTGCAAAGTAGAAATAGATTGAATGGAAATAGGGGAAGAAAAGATGAAAAAGACGAACTTTACCTCGCTTGCCTCGGTCTCCCCCTTCATATGGCGTCTCGATCGTTTCCTCTTCCTCCTTCTTCCTTTTGTTTCAGCTTCCACACTCTCCTGCCTCCGCCCCTCTCTTCTTTTCTTCCTCTCTCATGGCGGTCGCTCTTTGGCTCCCCTTTTTTTCCCGCTCGGCCCCTCCTATCTTTTCTTCTCCTTCCTCCTTTTTTTCTCCTTTCCCTTCCCTTTTCCTTCCCTCTCCTTTTTTCTTCCTCTCCGCTTCCCCACATGACTCTCTCTTCATCCTTCTCTTCCCGATTGCTATTTTCTCTTCTCCCTCTTTTTTTTTCGGCTACTCTTTAAAATGAAGAGAAAACCCTAATCTCTTCCCTTTTTATACCCGTTCCTTCAACCGTTGGATCTTCATGACTCCATCTGGGCCGTCCCTTTTCTTTTAAATCTCCTCCATCTGATCTCCTCAAGCGGTCCAATCTAGGCCGTCAATTCTCCTTATTTTCTCTTCCCCCTTCCACTTATCCTTAGTTATGTTTTTACCTCTTTTTTTCTTACCTACTTTCATTTAAGTCCCTAATTTACTTAAAAGCTTAAATTTTTGAAAATTTCTTTCATTTATACCCAAACTCTAAATTTTATTTTCATTTCTTTTCCTTTAAGTGGATATTATAGTCCTATTACAGCTAAAAATTAGACAATAGACGATATAATTTTAGTGGTTGATTCAGACTATAACAAAATTGAAATGTTGCTAGGTAATATGCCATAAATAGAGAAATTCATGTGTCCATTTTGTGCCCACCCTATCTGTTTCTTTACTTGAAAAAAAAAAGTTGTTTAACTTTTATATCAACAACAAAGAATACCAAAAAAATTTAAAAATAAAATAGTTCATCTTTGTCTTAAAACCTAAAGAAAATGTGATCTACTTTTTCACAAGATACCAAAGCTTTTATTTTTGTGCTGGTTGCATTTCATTGTTGTCACCATCAATCGCCACTCATTATTCACTAAAGTGTAAGTTCTCACAATTGGTCATCAAATACTATATTTTAAACAATAAATATACATAATTTGATTCACTTATTTATTATAATATTAAATAATTCATTCAAATTAGGTTCTATTTTATTATTTGATTGAACTATAAGTTTAATAGTATCTATTTTTAGTCCTGAATCAACTTATATAATGGAAGTCAATACAATAGCATCCAATATAATATTATTTTTTAAAAGATAAAATCATTATTAATTAACAACAAAAACCATCATGCTCATGTAAATGACCAAAACCATCATGCTCAAGTAAGTGAAGCAAAAACTGAGGAGGTTCATGAACAATTATCTATCTTTCATAAGTCCTTACTCATCTCTAACTAAGCCATGTATTATTCTTATTATACTTTTGAATCCAACTAAGAAAGGAAACAAAATGCAAAATGAAAGCTTAAACATCCTCAAGTAATAACCTAAACTCAGAGAAATATTCATCAAGTACAAAATTTGTACTTGGTACAAAATTTGCCATATAACTAAGTAAAACAAAATCTATACTAGATTAAATGCATAAAACCTGTGCAAAAAGGAGAGGGTCACAAATCTTTTCAAAAAATAAATAAATGAATAAATTTAAATAAGTTCAAAATATATGAAATAGAGTTTGGTAAGTTATGCGAATAGCTTGTTGAAAATTTTAATACTTTATACTACTTAATATATTTAAGAATATGTTTAATATACTATTAAAATATAATTATTTCTTGTAATATTACGTGGATTAGTAAAAATATATAAATAAATAATTTATTAATATATAAATAGGTTCATGAACTTGTAAACCAAATTCCTTCATATTTGAATTTGGCTCTTATACTTTAACATTTTATGACCATATTAAAATATGAAAAGAAGATTTTATTAATTAATAAAGATGAAAATGAATATGGTATCTATATATACATATATATATATTTATGAATAAATATGATAGAATCAAGAAGGTGCAAAGGGGAAAGGTTAGAAACTTCAAAGAAGATACTTATAATTGGGAATTATATAAATATATAATGTGTGTGTCTACATATATATGTATATATATATATATATATATATAACCTTCTCAATTTATCAATATATATATATGTGTGTGTGTGTATAGATAATTTTTGTATGTATATCACAATACTAATTGCGCTGAATATCATAATAATAAATTAACGATTATATAATCATATAATATATTTTTATAGATATAAATAATTAATGTTGTTGTATGTACATACCGGGCAACAGCTTTGTTGAAGTGTTTATTTCGCTGCCTTTGATGGAGGACGTTAAGATCACCGTTAGGACATAACTTAGTGAGTAAACACGACCACCGATCACAAATGAATTTCATACTTATTGGTACCACATATGATTTGTGCCACATATGATTGCTCATACACCATCATATATATGAATTATATGTTTATATATATATATATATACACACACGTGTCAAGGCATCCGATGAAATGAGTAAGGAAGGGTAAACTTTCATATATAATTGACGATGTCATAAATCAAATCAATTAGTAAATAAATTTCATATTTATTTTTTATTGTACATATTATTTATATATTTCTTTACTGATTTTTTTTAAAGAAATTTTAAAATTTTTTTTAAAAAGGTGGCCTAGGCAATGAATGCAACAAAACATGAATTCTCAGTAATGAAGGAAAAAATAAAAATCCTTCTTGAGGTGATATTTTATTTTATATATTTTATAAAATTTATTTTCATATATATCTTTTTCTCTTATAGATTTCGTAAAATTTTTAATTGAATTTAAATTTACAGACTTATACAGTATACAATATTCTACATTTTTAATTAATGTTAAACTTATAAATTTTAAATAGAACATAAGAGTTTTAACTACTATCATATTGTTATAATTCCTTATAATTATCAATGCCTATAATTATGCAACGGACCAAACAGATTTTTAATGAAGTAAAACTCATGCTGTATAAGTATGCAAATTTAAATTCAGTTAAAAATTTCACAAAGTCCCAAAAAAAAAAAAGATATCCATGAAAATAAAATTTTATAGTATATATAAAATAAAATATTATCTTAAGAGGGATTTTCATTTTTTCCTTCACTAATGAGAATTCATGTTTGCATCTAATTCTTCCATGCAATTTTTATTCAAAAAAAGAAATTAAAAAAAAAACTCAAAAAAGAGATATATTAGTAATATCTCCAATAAAAAATAAGTATAAAATTCATTTACTACCCTTCTTTACTCTTTTTATCAAATGCCTTGACAAATTCCTCACATTTCAATGCCATTTGACAAGTGCGAATGCTACAATTAATATCAACTAATTATTTTTTAAAAAACAAAAATTGGCTACATCTATTAATTAAGTTATATGCATCAATCATAACACAATACAAATAATCTCCAAGTAAGAATACACATAAAAATACAATTTGACTCGAGATTAGTCAAGTGATATACACTAATTACAATACAATACAAATAACTTTCAAATGATGATACACATAAAAATACAATCTGACTCGAACTTATAATCTCTTGTAAAAGAGGAAACACACAAGCTATTAAACTAATTATTTAATTAATTAATTATACACATGTATAGTTAATTAAATTAATAATTATTTATCTTTTAGGTTGATATCTAAGTACTTTCATCCTTATCTATAAGAGTATGAGTTCAAATTAGGCTATACATCTCAGAACATATCATTTAAATATTAAAATGTACAATTTTTTACTAGCAAAAATTGTACTTGAGAATTTTTATTATTAAATATTTATTTTAAGATCAATAATAATACACATAAATACTCCAAATTAAAGAGTTTTAAGTTGTGATGATTAGTATTACTTATGTACCTTGAGGAGGCTCCTTTAATCTTGATGCGAAGTGCATAAATCTTAGGGAAATCCGCATAAGATAATTTGTCCTTGCTAATTAAGAGAAGAAAACCAAATAACTAAACCCATCAATTAATCAAATATGGTTAATAACTACTCAAATCTATATCGAGATATATATTACATACACATACAAAGCTTTATCCATGTTTGATAAGGTGATTTCAGATTTAGCCATGAAGGTGGAAAGCAAGTCATAGAAATAATTAGGACCGCAACTAGAATCTCCTTTCATTTCATACATTGCTATAAGAAAGTGATTTATGATATCCTTTTAAAAAAAATTGAATGCAAATCAATCAACGACATTGATATATATACATGATCAGTAAATAAATAAGAGAAAAATAGATCAATTGTTAAGCACTAAATCTCTTGTTCCATCGAATGGATCATGTAGAGGAGTTGTGTGCTTTGATCCTCCTATTTGAAATGATTGGATAAGAGCTGTAACAACTCATACCTCCATAGGGAGTCGGGGTACTGTAAGAACTTATATTCCCAGCATGAAAAATACAATAAACTTCTATCTCCAATTAAAAATAAGTACGTCGAAGCATAGTGTTCACATCCCTCGACTATAAGGGTCAACCATTACATCTATCTAAAATCAAGAAAACATCTAATTAAAGTTTGTGTAGTTCATCCTTTCCTACATGTGCATCATAGAGAACACTGCCTCTCCTCACCCAGATTGTCTCCCAGAGTTTGTCTTTTCTGTTGTTAATCCTATTCCTACTTCCAAACAACATCACTTTCACCCTCACAGAGAATATTGTCTCTGCTCACCTAGATTTGCCTCCCAGAATTTTATATTTATTTATTTTTTAATCCTTTTCCAGTTTGTTTCCCTGTTTATGCTCAACAATACCACTATTTTCCAAACAAATGTCAAGGGAATTAAATACAAAAGATAACAAAATAATAATTTGTAAACAGACATCATATTCAGACCACTATTTCCCCCTTTTTTTTATTTCCTATTCCTCTCACATTCCCATCCTTTCAATTTTCCTCCAATGTTTCTAGCATATCTCCTCTGTCCTCTCCTCATAGCTGTCCACACAATAATTCCATCATTTCGTCCGATCTTCCGTTTGTCCTTAGATCTCACTCTCCATTTTTTTTATTTTTACTCCTGGTTCTAATATGATTTCAAAAAAATATCCCTATTCCCAAATCAACTCATTTCTTTCCAAAAAATATCTCAAAGAATTTAGAAGATTCTACTCAAGTGGTGAGAGTCAAATTTCACTTACCTTTGCTCTCAGTGACTGCATTAATCTGATTAACGGATTCCTCCCATGTTCTGCTCCTGATTCCACCACTAGCTGATTAATCTGATTGAAGAATCACACAAAATCTTCCTTTCAGTTTACCCTTGCTGCGAATTTTCTTCCTCTCCCTCTTCCCCTGCAGCCTGACGTCCTCTTTTAAAGTGAAGGAGGAACCATCAGAATCGTTGAGGATGGCAACGAAATCCCTAAATTAAATAGAGGTTACAAAATAGTTTTTGATAATTGAGGCATAATCAATATTTTTACTTTTAATAATTAAGGTAGGAACTAATAACCTCTTCTTAAATATAATTATATATTTATATATTTAGTTTTTGAAAAGAAGATTTGTATCTCTTTAATTGCTTAAGTAGTAATCAAATTTTTAAATTTTAAAGACTAATGAAGAAAAGAAATCTTTAAACATTAACTTCTAATAAGCCTTCTATTCTTTAAATTTATTATTCTTTAAGTGTAATCTTATAACAGTTTTTTTATAAAAAACATAATGAAAAAAATGTTAAAACTCTAAAATATTTTATTACGTAAGTTCAAAATAATGAAAATAAGATTTCCATCTCTTTAATTTTTAAATTTTGAAGAGTAATGTAGAAAGAAATCTCTAAATTTTGACTCCTAGTAAGCATTCAATTCTCTATATTTAGATATTTTTTAAGTATAATCTTATAATAATTCTTTTAAAGATTACATACTTTAGAATGAAAAATAATGTTAAAACTCTAAAATATTTGATTACATAAGTTTAAAAATAGATTATGATGCTTTTATGTTTTTTTTCTTTCTTGATGCTTTTGACTTTTCTTTCAATCTTTCTTTAATGCTATGATTTATATTTACGATGCAATATTTAGATAGAAAAAAATAAGATAGTTTTTTTATAAAATTATTTCTATTAATTTCTTCACCACAATATAATTTCTTCGTAATCTTATCCTCACATTTGTTATTGTGTTACGATGTGATCAATTTTAGGTGATCTAGAAATATAAGAAGAGTTAGAAAATAATCGGGAGAAAGAGGAGGAAAAACATAAGGAAATGAAATAGGAAAGCAAGAGCTAGACTGGAAGCATTATAGAGGTAAGTTCTCTTTTTTTTTTTCCTAACGCATAACGCACAATTAGATAGTAATTATAAAGTAGATTCGTTATAAGGAGTCATATTCTTCCAACAATTCCTAAGTTTCAGACTACAAACTAACTCAAATCACATATTTGACTTTTCATGAAATTACCTCTCTACCCTAAATAACAGAAAAATATAAAAGTACAATCTAAATTAAATATGTCCAAAAGTATATACTTGTACTTACGTTAAGCGGTATTAAATATGTCTTGTTCATTCGGTTCAATTTTTACTTTTTTTGTAGTTACTAGTAATCCTTTACAGCTGAATGAGGTATATATTCATTAATTTTATTTTTGAACCACTCATATTTTTAGCTTGAATTCACTGAATGAAATTTTATTTCATAATCCTTCATATATGGAAGATCAACTAGAATTGAGTTCTCAAAAAACATAAATAAGAGAGTTTAAATATTAAAATTGTAATATATTATTAAATATTAAAATATTGGAGAAATGTAGCAATTAAATTTCTTAAGAAAATGATTAAACTTGTTTAGAAATTAAAGCCAATGGGACAATTAGATACGTATACAAATATTTTAACTTCTAATACTATACTATACTATATCTATTTTTACAATATAGTTTCTCACTGTGACCCACAACCTAAAATTTTTTCGTAATTTCTTCATGTACAAATTGAAAATATATACATATATATGAGGTTAATTTCTATTGTTATTAGTAATATATTTATTTTTTTGTTTTTGATATTTTTTGTGGTATAGATTGAGAGAAAGATCGTGGCTAATGCTAGAACCAAATGAAGCAAAAGTTGTTGAATGCTATATGTTTAGTTTCCTTTATGAGCTGATGCTAAAAATTAAAAACTTACAACTCTGTAGTAATGCAAAACTATGTAATGAATAAAATATGAGTTTGCAAGAAATATCTTATCATCACTCTCTAATCACTCTCTCAGACAATGCTTTACATAGCAGTTGAATTTTTTCAACTGATCTGGACTCAACCGAGGAAATGTATTAAAAAGTTCTATTGTCAAGCATTAATTTAAATGGCACGGTGATGATTTATGAGACCGAAAAATACCATAACCAATCCAAAATGATTTACAAGATATAGAAAATGTCATAATCGAATAGTAGAGTTAAAATAATGTAAGGGTATTCCCGATTTTGAATGCCTTTCACTCCTATAGTACTATGTATATGATATAAAGTCTGTAAACAAGAAACAATTTGTTTAATCTCCAATCTAGGAAGATGTTTCAAGCTAATGCTAATCCTAAATCAACATATCATCTTTAAATTAAGATCCTATGATACACGAATCATTGCTCAAAAGTTGATTGTTATACATTTAAGTTTTTCATATAAGTAAGTTGAGCCACAAATTGAAGTTACCTATCCTTGTGTGAAAGCAACTTCATATTCTTATATTTTATAAGCCTTTCAGGAGTTCTTCCGACAACACTTTCTCTTGGGGTTAACACTTATCATGCAAGAGAAGGCATTGACAAGCTTAGAATCCTCTTTAGTTATAAAAATTTTGGCTGCACTTGGGTCTACAAGTAGAAGCTTAACCACAAGGTATCCAACAATTAACCATGTTTGGAATAACCGTGCTTGTTTTTTGATGAACCTTCCTCTTTTTGTGTCAAAGTATTCAAGCTATTTGTCTCTTAATATGCGTTTTTTAGCAACTTCAATAGCTCTTGCAGCGATTTCTGGTCTTTTCATCTTTATGGCTACAACAGTAAGCTGTAAAAAGTTCATTTTTAAAATCTTAAGCCGCACTGCCTTCATTCCTTTATTATTGCTTTATTTTATAAAACATCAACAATGTGTCATATCATATTGGATCCAAGCATGATAACTCAGGAAACTTATACCTAAATATAACTTCTACAAAGGGTTCTTTGGAGCAATGAAAAAAAATTAGCAACAGAGAGAATATTTAATCATAACAAACTAACCTGCCATAACAGAGTTTGGCCAAGAACCACCATTATAGTAAGACCAAGGCCTGCATAAGAAGGAAATGTAGTGAGAAATGTTAAAGATAATGAAGAAATAGATCATAAATAAATAATATGAGAGCAAATATCTTATGTGTTTTTTGCATCACTATAAGTGATTATTTGCGCTCCTAACCTTCAAGAGTGAGATAACATATCTTGAATGGCATGTCTGTTACTAAATCTTCCCATTTCACTTCAATAAGATCCACTATGGCATGTGATTGATCAGCTATTGCCAAACTTCTTACAATAGACCACATGTGTCCTAGAGAAAAAAATTGGAAATCCATGTGTCGCCTGTAAGTTTCCAATTAGATAACCTCCTTTATTAGGCATCCATTCCACCAACCAAGGAGAATTTTGATCAAGGTAAATGTTGAACTTATTAACTGCATCATATGAGTACTCCTCAGTCTTGTAACAATAAATCTCATTTAGTTTTCACAAATCAATCCAATAATACTCCCTGATGTGGAATGAAAAAGCAAGTAGGTGATTATTTAGTGCCTGGATAAGATCAACAAATCCATTTAAGAGCAAGCAATTCATGTGCACAGAGTAAGGCATAATAAAATAGTGGTTGTAAGAAAAAAAATTAAGGATTAACTAGAGATACCACAAGAAAAGAAGGTAAACAAATAAGATATATTAGTTACCAATTTATAAATTTAAATAATGGTCGATTCATGTAGGCTAGTGAGTTAGATCATAATCTGCTATTTCCACCAACATGTTACAAACATACTTAATGCGTAAACAATAACTCCATGGTGTAAAGCATGTAAGCTATGAACTATCTCAAAAAATATAAGCTATAAACTATACAATCTCCATCATTCTAGGGAGTTGCACCATTCAGAAGCAACCAAAAATACAATGAGTAATAATTCCAACAATTGAACATTTTCTGAATCAACCAGATTGGAATCATACACTTATTAAGCCTCCCAGAAATTCACTTGAGAAGCACCAAGATATGATATCAATTTAACTCAAGCTTGTCAAGTACTTAATCCTAGCTTTATTTTAAAACTTCTAATATTGTTTCCCAAATCGATTTAGTTTTATAATTTTGCTTCCAACATAGTTGTTGGAATAAGCCCCTATTACACCATGTGCAGAATTATTTTGTACAACCACTCTTTTGCTCCAAAAAATCAAAAATCGAATACCAAATGTCCATTACCATTTCAAGTGAGCCATAAAGACAATATTTCAATTGCTTGAAATAAATAGCAGATGAGCACATATGACTATTCAAACCACTTTTAGAACAAAAAATTAATATGCCCTGATGATTTCTTCATTCCATATGATAGAGTTAATTACCTCCCCTCTTTACTATGAGGATTAGGTTTTAAAACTTACAAATGTAAATAGAATGTAAATAGGAATTTACTTGGTTTAGTTCCAAGTTAGTGTTGGATGACCCTCTTCTCTATTTTCTTTGTTTGGTTGCAAGAGGTATTGTTTCCAGTAGTGAGACCTTTTTGAACCATAGACAAGTTATTGTTGTTTCTCTCAATAGTCTGTTGATTGGCACGTAAGGGGTGACCAATGGATACAGTGGTTGGTGTGGCATCATTGTCAATCACAGAGGACGAGGATGGGGGCTAGGACTTAACTAAACTTGTTCCTGAACAATAAAAGTTGTATGACCTCTGTTTGGTGAGAAGATTCTTGATAAAAGTAGTTGTGAAGTTTGAACTGATGAAGAATACATTGGCAGACTTTTGGAGGCTGATAAGGGGAGTAAATATTGTGGATCTTAGTTCTAACTGTTACTTATATAGATTTTTCTGTAAAGTATATATCAAAAAAGTGCTCAACAGAGGGCCGTGGACTTTTAACAACCATTTGTTGGTTGTGCACTACCTTAGGGAAGGAGAATATCTAATGAAAGTAGCTATTGACACGAGCCTCTTCTAGATATAGATTCTCTCACTCCCATCAAATTGTGTATCAAAAACAATGGCTAGGTAGTTTGGGAAATTGTTAGGGAGCTTTGTTGACTATGACACACGTTCATATTCTATGGCTGGGATGGGGGTTATCTGGGGTTTAGGCGGCCATTGATGTTCGGAAGCCTCAGTTCAGAAGAATGAGGCTCCACTTAAGAAATGGGGAATCAACATTTGCAATCTTCAAATATGAATGCCTACCTTTATTCTATTGTGCGGTTGGTTAGGGCACTTAGAATCCTTCTGCAAACTCCACATCCATTCAAGTGTGGCACCACTACAGCAGGAGTGGGATGAATCCCTCCACGCAAATCCCTTACAGAAACCCGCTCCAATGAGCAAATGGTTATGAGATGAATAGGGGAAAAAATTGATGGAATCATGGGCGAATATCCCGACAAGTATCTCAGGGATAGGGGGAAGGAAAGAAGAGATGAGTATCTCGGCCGAAGCAGGATAGAAGGGAGATTCTTTAAATTTTTATTAAAAAATTAATGTTTTCCTCTTTCTTCTTTCGTTAAGAGTTTTTATGTGAAAAAAAAATTTATCCTTCATGAACGATATCATAATTACTATTGAAATAATTAATAATAAAAATTTTAGTATAGAATCCAAGTCTATTTATTCTTCTTTAATATTTATGTTAATAAATAATTTAAGAAAAATGCTAATTCGGATTTTTTCGCTTATTATAATTGTTCTAATTAAAAGAATCTAGTCGTTACAGAATATTATTTTCGTTGGATATGTCATGACTCTTTACAACAAAATCCAATTTAATTACTATATCTCTACCAACACAGTCATAAGTTAAATCTTTTGATTCTATTGAATCAAATATTATAAATAAATCATCATTAATCCATATAATTACATTTAAAAAGTGATAAATTTTATATTTTAATAAGATTTAGACTTGTTGTCTTCAAGAAAAATGTAAGAATTTTAACTATTCAAACACCATATTTATGATAATTTACAAAAATTCATAAAAAATTCATTGTAGTGTGTGCTTAATTGTGATAAATGAACAATTGTCACAAACTTTAATGGGGCATTTTTTGTGCTTGAAATGCATGTTTCCATGTTAATGGATGTTAGTGGCTAGTTTCTCTTTTTCAATGATATCATCCTATGTTTACCTTATAAATAGTTAGCTCATTTACTCTTTCCTATCTTATTGCTACATTTCTCTATTGCTCTCCTTTTTATCTCTTTTCTTTCACTTTCACTTTTTCTAAAATTTTGTTGAAAGATTTCTAACTTCTACTTTTCTAGTTGTGCAAATTAATAAAATCTATGATCTACAGCTAAACTTATTGTATCATTCAATTAACATGTCAAAAAGCTCTTTTTTATACTTGCCTGATCTGATTGACCTAGTGCACACCTCAATCCTTATAATGTATCCTCAAACTTCAATTCCTATTTGTATAGAAAGTAAGTGTCTAAGGTAAATTCTTCTATCTTTTCTCACCAAAATATTTTTACATGAAACTATTAAATATCAATGATTCATCTCAACCAACAGCAATAAAATTTATAATTTTTTGAAATAATATCCTTTAGTTTATAGCTATCTCTACAAAATAAGTTTGAGTTTCAAATTAAAAAATTAAAAAATTAAAAATTAGATCGAGATTTTGACCTATGGTAGTTCCCTTAACTAAGGGAACCTAATAATCATGAAATATTTCTTTCACCTAAAAACATAATAGGCATGTTGAGATTTAACTCAATTTAATCACGGCATCACCACAAATATAAAATAAGTTAGAGTTTAAATTTGTTTTCCATGAAAAGGAATACTTATTACAACCTGTAGAGATTTTATTGGTTTTGATTTTTATGAAGCTTTTATCCACCCTATCCGCCCAACAAAAGAAAACATAATTACTTTATAATATTGTTATTGAAAGAGATGGAAATAGATAAAATACTAATAGTTAAAAATTAAATATTGAAGTTAACTTTTATAAATTAAATAAAGGATAATAATTGCTTTAGTTAAGTTACAGTAGAAAAATATAAATTTTATTTTATTCTTAATTTATTTAAAATCAAATTGAATTAGTTAAAAAAATTGTATTTGTTACAATAGCAAAGTATTCGAGAGTATTATTCTCCATTTACTACAACTATTCAAATTAAAAGATTAAGTGATTAAAAAAACTAAGTAAGAATTGAATTAAATAAGTTGTAAGAAGCTAGAGTACCTTAATTTAAAGAAGTGCATTTGCACTTGCAAGGGGTGGTTCTTGCTTCTAACTACATCACCATACATACCCCATTTAGTGAGTAATAATAATAATAATAATAATAATAATAATAATAATAAAGATTTTAAAATCAAAATCTAAATCTAAAAATAATAATAAGAATAAATAATAAAATTGGGAAAATGACCAAATTGAAAACAAATTTGTGAGTTTATTCTACGCCATAATTAAATAGAAGCCCAAATGATGAAGATTACAAGATTTGGGATCATTCCAAAATTTTTTAAAAAATCACCCTATCTGCTTCAAAATGACACGGTTTTGATTTTTTTTTAAGAAAATCAACGGTCTAGATCTCATCTCGCAATAGACGGCCATAATTTGATCTTATTTACTATATAAAAGTTTCTGTTCAGAACAAAATAATAATAACAAACCCTAGGAGCAAATGAGCTGCGGCAGAAAGGAGGAGTAGAGGGGAGATACATGAAAGTGAAAGGGAAGAGAGAAGATTTTTTGGCGTCTTATTCGTTGAAAGGCTAAGGTAGGTCGCGGTGAGGCTAGCCTTCAGCTGGTAAGCCGTAGTTGCACACTTTCCTCTCATTCAATATCTTCTTCTTTTGTAAATAAAGACAAATCAGTGATGGGTTTTGTAGGTTGGGTAAAGAAGAGTAGTTGAAACTCCTATGAATCACCTCACCAAGGGTAAGAGTAATTTATACTCTAAATGCCTAGATTTAAGCTAATATATTTTATTTAGATAATTATTTATTATAGGATCATAAATAATAAGGATTGATTATTTTGGATACTATTTAAGGAATATGTGATGACTGAGCGAAACTTGAACTGTGTTGTGTTATGTGATGAAGATGGCAGCTGGAATTAAATGTGAAGTGCAATTAGGGTTTTCAAAGGTTGAAGAAGATGAAAGGGGCTCCAAGTAGGTTGGGTTGATTGTACCTGTGAGGCATAGGCTCGGTTTACCCTAACGGGTCCGGGCCCATAAGGATTTGTAGGAAAGGCTTAGTAATTAATTTGGAAGAGCAAAATGAAATTGAAATGAAAGGGTAAAAATATATATAAATATATAACAAATATGTTACCTATAGAGAAAGTCAAGTATATGAAGTTCATAAGTAAAGTGGGCCTAGTGAGGGGTCCAAACTTTTAGTGGATTGAATCTAATGAAAGGAAAAATAAATAAACATGTAAAGAGGGAAAGGAAAGCCCAGCTCAAATGGGTTGAGCCCGTAGGAAGAATAAAGGAATTCCAGTGGTGAATTGGGACAAACCTGAAGAAATTAAGCAAAAAAAGAAGAAAATTAAATCTAGTGGGTCTAGCCTATAGGAAGGGGATAAGGGTAATTAAAATTACTGTGAGCCCAGCCCTTAGGAATGGGTTAAGACAGAAGGATAAAATTTAGTTTGAGGGGTTACATTAATTCAAAACAAACGGAGATAGGAAAGAATTAGTAATATTGAGAAATTAACAATGGGTTGTTTCATTGAGCTTCTAGCCCATAAGCAAATAAAGTAAAGTTGAATGAAATATTATATGGGCTCCAAGTTTACAACCCAACAAGCAGGGTCAACTACATTTCAGGCAATGAATATAATGCCTTAAATAAATATTAGATAGGTGATTTGGTTTAATAATTAATGGAGTGAATAAGCTATTTACAAAATTATAGGGAAGTCGCGATTAATCAAATTTTTATAATAATGTGTACAATGAGAAAAACATAGAAATTGTTGGGTGACTATGAATTAGTGAGAAGTTGAATAATTTATTATGTGAATAATTTAGAGTTTAAATGTTGTGATCCATCTTTAATATTCTAGATAAATTAAGATATTTTAGAAGTTGATGAGTTCTAGAACTTGGGAGTAATTTACGCTTGAATAAGTATGAAATTAAGACTCCCCACAAGAATAGAATGAGGATGAATTAAGTAGAAATGTCAAGGTATTATATGATATAAAATATCATAGAGAATACCTAGGATTAGCAGTAAAGATTTTTTGTATCATTGAAAAGTGAATATATATGTAGTTCAGGATCAGTATGGAATAATTATGAACTCTATCTCATTGACCATTTATTGACTATAACTATGACTGTGTCCTTAGGTGACGACGTGAATCATAAATATGATTGTAACTATGATTGTGTCCTTATCAGACGATGTAAATTATAACTATGACGGTAACTATGGCTAACTCCTTAGGGACGATATTAATAGTAACTATGACTATAACTATGATGGTGTCCTTGGGGGATGATTTGAATCATAACTATGGTTGGAAGGAACTCCTCTAGGTCACGAGAGACATAAAAAAGGAAAAAAAAAGGGGAAAGAGAATGTTAGGTGACCAAATAAATATTAAGACCTTGATGGTCTTTGGAAATTCTTCATGAATATTCTCTGGGAAGAATGGATACGCTACATGTTCAAACTCTTTCCAAGTTTCCACATAGGGATTACAAAATTGATTCAAGATTCTTAGTCATTAAACAATCATATGCTTAACGGATAAAAGCATTTTGGGAGATTGAGTAAATCATGAGCTTGGTGAGTATGAAAACTCCTACTAAATGAAATAAAATACAGTTAATTAGGATTTCTCTAAGTTTGCTACAGACCTGAAAGAAAATACAATCCTTTAAACCAATAAATCATATATAAAAATATTTAAAAAATTGAATAAGCATTAGAGACTTAAATATGTTTTTGAGGTTCAAATATATATTTATAGAATAGTAATAATAAATATTCTACTTATATAAATTCTTATCAAGGTGCCACACGGGAGTTGTATTGAGGTCAGAAACCATTGGACCTTAAATCCTCATGTGCTTGATAGATTAAAAGACTTTTGTCTTGGATGAGACAGAGTACACTTAACTGGAATTCTTCTTCCTGACACTTTTTATTCATTCCAAAGTAAATTTCCAAGGAAAAAGAGAATACCATAAGGACATGTTATGACAACACACTATTAATAATATGATAATAAATCAAAACATGTTTTCTTTACCCTTAACAGGGATGTAAAAGATGATACAAGGTGTCAACATATTAATTCAAACCTCTAGGGTAGATATTATCTGAGTGACGCAGTGGAAGCATAGTGTGGAGCCATAACAAACCATACATATGAAAGATTTCTCTCAGGACCAACAAAGAGAAATTGTTAATAGGATGAACATGAAACTCACGCCCTAAGACTATACTCTTGGATGATCACACGAAAATCATGGAAGTCAAACCTAGTCTTAGAAGAACTTAAAGACTAAATTCACTCACTACTAGCAAGACTCTTAGATAATCCTTCCACCTAAGGAACTCCTAATGATTGTCGATAATAAATATGGACTTAATAACTCACTATGTATTGTGTAGTGGACCTTTTTTTTTAAAAAAAGGGGGTCAATTAAGTATTGAGGTATTTTTTATATCGTTTAAATTTTCATGACTTTAGAGAGACAATATAATTCAGTAATGAATAATTTACTAGAATATCGACTCACCACAACAAAAAAAAAAGTCTTAAATATCCTAACATCATATCGAATCTATGAATAATATTTGGAAGTCAGAAAATCACCACACCTATTAAAACTTAATGCTTACCTATTCTTAAGAGTTTTGAGCAGAAAATGAAATGCTAAGGTTAAACCCTCATCTCTATAAATCTTCACATTTAAGTAGGACCAAGTACATAGATAACATATGCCAGCTAATCACAAAATAATTTCAAAAAATTAGAAAGTATTCAAAATAATTTGGACACATGAATTTTGGGATACCCTAAATTTATCATGACATCGAGGTTGCTTAGGTAATTGAGTAAATACATTTATGAAAAATAGAGGATATGAGATATATTATTAAGAGATTAGAAATATACTATAACATTGAGATTACAAAAAAAAAAAGAGATGAATTTAAGATATGATATATAGTTACTGAGAAATTCTTATGATAATTATTAAACTAGGAATGATGTTCCCAAGTCATGTCAAATAAAAATAACAATCGCATATAATATAATGGTATAACACTACGCTTTGATGCATTTTGAGGATAAAGATAGTCCCATATGATAACCAGAGATTTTATTAAAAGACATATATGGTATATTCTAAATAATCACATACTAATGTTCAAAAGTTGAAAAATAATAATTTAAATGAGGTTCATGAAATTCTAGAGGTTATAAACATGCTATGTTATTGAAGTTATTTAGATAATTAAAATTTATTCTTGTGCTGAAATTAGATGTGATATATATTGTTGAGAGATTATTATAATGATAAAACCATGTGGATGTAATGACAATTGCATATAATGTGGCTGGGAGATATTATGCTTTAATGAATTTTAAGGATCAATATAGTCCAAGATGGTAATCCTTTTGCCAGATCAAATGTTCTTGAAGAAACTATAGGGAGATACCAACAAACCCTAAGTATTAAAATATTTGGAATTAAGAAACAAATTCTTAACAATTATACGTTTCTTACCTAAATTAGAAAGGAACGGATTAATAACTAAAGAGATCTTATAAGTGATAATATTGTAACGAAATGATTAGGTTAAAGAGGAAACTTGGAAATAAGCAAGGATATTTCTGAATCACCTAATTACTACAAATTTGAAGGACCAAATTTTTTATATGGGGAGAAGATTATAATGACTCGTCTCGCATAAGTTAAAATTTGAATGCAACTTCATGCTCTAGAGAGTTTATTTAAGCATTAAGTGAATTTTCAAAAGTAAAAAAAAGGGATTCTAAAAATATAAAAATATAAAATGTAATCTAAAAATAATAATAATAATAAATAATGAAATTGGGAAAATGACCAAACTGAAAGCAAATTTGGGAGTTTATCTACTCTGTAATTGAATAGAAGCCCAAATGATTAAAATTATAGGATTTGGGGTCATTTTAAAATTTTTATAAATCAATCAATCTGCTTTAAAAAACTCTGTTTTAATTTTTGTTTTTAAAAAAAAAATCAACAGTCTAAATCTCATCTCACAACAGACAACCATGATTTGATCTTATTTACTATATAAAAGTTCTTGTTCATAAAAAAATAATAATAAGAAAACCTTGGAGCAAATGAGCAGTGGTGGAAAGGAGGAGTAGAGGGCCGATATGTGAAAGTGAAAGGGAAAAGAGAAAATTTTTTGACGTCTTGTTCGTTGAAAGGCTAAGATAGGTCGCGGTGAGCCTAGCCTTTAGATAATAAGCCATAGTTGCACCCTTTCCTCTGGTTTAATATCTTCTTCTTTAAAAATAAAGATGAATCCGTGATGGGTTTTGCAGGTTGGGTAAAGAAGAATAGTTGAAATCACTATGAATCACGTCATCAAGGGTAAGAGTAGTTTATACTTTAAATCCCTAGATTTAAGCTAATATATTTGATTTAGATAATTATTTGTTATAGGATCATAATAAGGATTGATTGTTGTGGATACTATCGAAGGAATATGTGATGACTAAGCAAAACTTGAATTGGTTGTGTTATGTGATGAAGATGGCGGCTGTAATTGAATGTGAAGTGTAATTAGGGTTTTCGACGATTGAAGAAGATGAAAAGGGGCCTCATGTGGGTCAGGTTGATTGTACTTGTGAGGCCTAGGCTTGGTTTACCCTAACGTGTCAAAGCCCAGAAGGATTTGTTTAACGGGCTTAGTAATTAATTTGGAAGAAGAAAATGAAATTAAAATGAAAGGGTAAAAATATATATAAATATATAATAAGTGTGTAACCTATAAAGGAAGTCGGGTATATGAAGTCCATAAGTAAAGTGGACCTAGTGAGGGGTCTAAAATTTTAGTGGATTGAATGTAATGAAAGGAAAAATAAATAAATAAATAAATAAAGAGGGAAAGGAAGGGCAAACTCGAATGGGTTGAGCTCGTAGGAAGAATAAAGGAATTCCAGTGATGAATTGAGCCAAACCTGAAGAAATTAAACAAAAAAAAGAGGAAATTAAATCTAGTGGGTCTAGCCTATAGGAAGGGGATAAGAGTAATAAAAATTTAAGTGAGCCGAGCCCTTAGGAATGGGTTAAGATAGAAGATAAAATTTAGTTTGAGGGGTTACATTAATTCAAAATAAATAGAGATAGGAAAGAATTAGTAATATTGAGAACTTAACAAATGGGTTGTTTCATTGGGCTTCTAGCCCAAAAGCAAATAAAGTAAATTTGAATGAAATATTATATGGGCTCCTAGTTTACAGCCCAACAAGCAGGGTCAACTACGTTCTAAGCAGTGAATAGTAATGGGTTAGAAAACAATAATGATTATGATGGGCTTGAGATCTAGAATATGGGTTGAGGAAATTCATTACGACTTTGAAAAGATAAATTGTATAAAATAAAACATTATTAATGAATATAATGCCTGAAATAAATAGTAGATATGCGATTTAGTTCAATAATTAATGGAATGAATAAGCTATTTATGAAATTATAGAGAAGTCGCGATTGATCAAATTTTGATAGCAATGTGTACAATGAGAAAAACATAGAAATTGTTGGGAGACTATGAATTAGTGGGGAATTTGAATCATTTATGATGTGAATAATTTAGAGTTTAAATATTGTGATCCATCTTTTAATATTCTAGATAAATTAAGATATTTTAAAAGTTGATGAGTTCTAGAACTTGGGAGTAATTTACGCGTGAATAAGTATGAAATTAGTACTTGCCCCAAGAATAGAATAAGGATGAATTAAGTAGAAATGTCAAGGTATTATATGAAGCAAATTATGATAGAGAATACCTAAATTAGCAGTAAAGATTTTTCGTATCATTGAAAAGCGAAAATATGTACAGTTTAGGATTTTTATAGAATGATTATAAACTCTATCTCATGGATCGTTTATTGGCTGTAACTATGACTTTGTCCATGGGGGACGATGTGAATCGTAAATATGAATGTAACTATGACTTTGTCACTAGGGGGGACGATGTGAATCGTAATTATTACAATAACTAGGACTATGTCCCTAGGGGATGATGTGAATTGTAACTATGGCTGTAACTATGACTTGTAGGAGCTATGATTTTATGCATGTTGATGGTGTGAATTATTATATCATTCTATGAGTCTATGTGCATATGTGATTGGTTGTGTTGGTGAATGATGAGAATATGTTGCTATGTGGATATGTATATGAGCTAGGGTATTCTACACGTTTAGGGAAGGATATTATATGTGTGAATACGTGTTCAAGAAAAGGTATTATATGTGTGATATGTGTTTAAAGAATGATATTCTATGTGTGGATAAGAATTTAAAGAAGGGTATTCTATATGTTAGCATGTGTAATTAATATGAATACGATATTGCGTTTATGAAATTGTGAATAAACCAAAAGTAACTTATGAGAATGTAGTTATGTAAATTATGGACACCCTTTGAATAAAATGAGATATATGACATAACACCCCGCCTATTACTGTGCTAAAATGATTTAGAAACTCTATTTATTTGGGCCTTTGGCCACTTTAAACTTAATTAATTTACGCTATTTAACATTTATCGTGATTTGTAATTTTGATTGATTTTTATTTATTTAATTAATTTTTATTTATATTTTATTTTATTTTAATTATTTTATTTTATTTTAAATTATTATGTATTAGTTAAATTGAATTAAAATGAAAATTTAGAAAAAATGAACTTGAAAACTTTGAAACAAAAAAAAAAATGCTCGCGGGAAAAATCCTGCGAGAGGGCCACTTGCGCGCGTGTACTGAGCATTGTGCACGTGCGACTGCGCGCATAGTGGCTGCGGGACATGCGCACAGCACGTACGTCCCTTCCGCACGCCCACACACACAAGACGTGCGCACAAGGCACACCTCTCCTCCGCGCGCACGGGACTTGTGCACAACGCGCATGTTTTTTTCGCGTGCACATGCCGTGGGGTTAGGACCTGCCCTCGCATCCTATCGCTCATAGGTGAGCCATCCTCACATCACCTCACACCCTGGCATGTGCCGCACAATATGCGTGTGCCATTCATGCAACAAGCTTGTGCGAATAGGCCCTGTGCACCAAGGACCTACGTAAATGGCACCCAGCACGTCTAGGCCCTACATGCGTGGCAGTAGGTGTGTGCGCCTGCAGGCTAGCCTGTAGTGCACTAGCCAAAGCACTGCTTCATTGGGCAGTGCGCCATCGCTACCTTGGGCATTGCGCCACGGCCGGCGGCGGAGGAGTTTGTGTTCCCTCATTTTTTGTGCTGAACATCTTATTCTCCTCTCTTTTTACCAGATTTTGCCACTTGGCGTGAATCCAACAATTCCAAAATTCTATAAATTACCCACCCCTTACCTTCCTCTCAACACTTCTATTTCTTCTATTTTTCAAAAGTTTAGAGATAGAGTAATTTAGTGAGAGAAGAAGTGAAAGAAAGGGGAACGATAAAGAAGAAATTATAGAGATTTCTGTAAGGAATCTAGTATTACTTTCGATGTCTTAAGGAGTATTTCTAGGTAAGAAAATCTAATATGATTGTTAATTTGCTTATTTTGTATGCCTCTGTGTTCATATGAGTCGAATTGTTCTTGTTTTCAAGCATGCTATGTGAATTGCAGACACTTGATGAATTTGCATATAATAAATATAATATGTAATCGGTAACAATAAAAGTAAAAAGAAAAGAAAAAGAGAAAAGTGGAATGAAGCTTATATGCTCCGAACTGTATCTGTATTGACATGCATATTGTATCAAGTGTCTTGTTAGGCTTTTTATCTCTAAGGGGTATCTATTCCCCTTGCCCTTCGGAGTATCTATTTTTCCCTCACATATCTGGTTTGGAAAGACTTATGAAGACCACTCATAGTGGATGATGACATGCCCTCTGACGAGAGTGGTGTCACGCTATCTATAGGGGTCACCCGTGGCTAAGTAATATAATGACTATATATATCTATTGGTACGGCCATTGTCATAGATCGTACCATTGTTTGGCCAGCCGAAAATAGGCCTGAGAAAATTGTTGTATTTGTATATGATCTTATCATTCCACTTAGGTAGTTGAAAATCTGTATTTGCCCTCAAAGATGGAAGTTGTAATGACTTCAAAAAGTATGACACGAAAATCTGGCATGATGTATGTTTGATTTTCTATGCTAACGTATCATTTTCTTAATAAATAAATGTGCTTTTTATAATGTGAGATTTGTAAACAAAGAAGTTAAACAGTAAGATAAAATAATTAACTTTTAAAATCTTACGATGTTAATTTAATATTGTTTTCCTTATTGAGCATATGAAACTCACTCTTTCTATACCCCCCTCCCAGATGAAGAAGAAAGTGAGGAACCGCTAACAAACTTACCCTTGGAAGTTTATGAGGATCTCATAGATCCACAAGTCTGAGTGCATGACTGTTTTCACACCTGATGAATCTAATAGCATAGTGAAAGAAGTGACCCTTATATTTTATATTTTGTAGCCACTTTTGTCCTCAATTTATGTATGAATTTAAAACTCATATATATTTGTAAGGGATTTATTATGATTTGGTTTTGCTACATAAATTTTATCATGTACTCGTTATTCTGAATCTGTATCTAACACCCATTTGCCTTAACTAGCACTTGGGATGTCACATATGAAAGTGAAAACGTGCGACTAGTAAGATCGATATAGTTGTAGTAGGGAGACGAAATTAAATCGTGATGAAGGGCCTGATAAGCTTGAGGTAAAGGTAATGGTTTAAATCAGTATATTATCTATGATCTTCGAATTGGAGTTTTAAATTATTCTTACTGAGCAAGTGGTGGCTCACTCATTTTTATTAATTCCAGAGTAGGAAGGCTAAGAGCAAGTTCATGGTCAAAGAAGATTCAGAAGAATCCTTTTATGAAATTGGGAAATTTTTTTGTAAAATAGATCTGAAAATTTACTATAAAAACGTTATTAAAGACTTTATGAGCCTCCTTAACTGTAACTTTGCACAAGGGATGTATGGTTGAGTTTTAGATTTTAGTATATTGATGCACTATTTATTAAGTTTTATACGTGTGGTAACACTCATTTCTTATATGAGAAATGGGGTTGTTACAGTAAATCTATTGATTAAGTTATATACATCAATCATAACGCAATACAAATAATCTTTAAGTAAGAATACACACAAAGGTATAGTTTCACTCGAGATTAATTAGGCAATATGTACTAATTGCAATTCAAAACAAGTAACTTTCAAGTGTTAATGCACACGAAAGTATAATCTGACTCGAACTTATGATCTCTTGTAAAAGAAAAAGTGCATCAACTATTAAACTAATTAATTAATTAATTAAGTATACACATATATCAATCAAATATATATATATATATATTCGGCTAATAAATATTTGATTAATTAAATTATTAATTATTTATCTATTAGTTGGATGTCTATGTACTTTTATCCTTATCTATAAGATTATGAGTTCAAATCAGACATACATCTCATGATATATTATTTAACTATTAAAATATATGAATTTTTACAAAAAAAAATTGTACTTGAGAATTTGTATTATTAAATAAATATTATAAGATCAATAATAACACACACAAATACTCCAAATTAAAGAGTTTTGAGTAGTGATGATTAGTTTTAATTATATACCTTGAGGAGGCTCCTTTGATCTTGAAGCAAAGTTCACAAAGCTTAGGAAAATCTGCATCAGATACTTTGTCCCTACAAATTAAGAGAAGAAGACTAAATAATTAAAACCCATTAACTAATCAGACGTGGTTAATAACTACTCAAATCTATATCGAAATATATATTATGTATAAATATAAAGTTTTAGCCATGTCTAAAATGGTGATTTCAGATTCAGCTACAAAGGTGGAGAGTAGATAAAAGAAATAATTAGGACCACAACTAGGTACTCCTTTCATTTCATAAAAGTGATATACCATACCCTTTAACAAAAATCGAATGCAAACCAATCAACAATATCGATATATATACATGATTAGTAAACATATAAGAGAAAAATAGATGAGATGTTAAGCATTAAACCTCTTGTTCTATCGAGTGGATCATGTCGAGGAGCTATGTGCTTCGATCTATTCTATTCGAAACAATTGGAAAATAGAAAAATGGTTTTGCTGAGAGGAGAGTGATTGTTTTTTTTTTCAAATCTACAGTACTCACCGAAGCGGCGGAGAGTTATAATGAGTTTAGTATTTATAACAGATTGCTAATAATCTAGGTCATTTATAGTGATTAATATTTAGGTTATCAATATTGTATGCATTAATGAACTTGCATATTTTTGAATTTTGTATTCTGAGTTTCGATTAATCTTGCTAACAGTTTTATGATAAAAATTATTTTTTAAACAGTAAATTTACGTTATTTGATTCATTGATTTATATGAGATTAAATTATTTATTGAAGTTAAATCATACTTTATTAGTTTACTGAACTATAAATTTAGTCGTATTTCTTTCTAGTATTACATAAGTCAGTAAATAATGTAAGTTAGTATAGTAATATTTAATACAACATTTACTTTTTCCATTTAAAAAAAAACATGGATAAAAACCATTTTGATTAAGCAAGTGAACAAAAAACTAAGACTCATGAACAACTATATATCTTTCGGAAGTCCTTACTACATCTCTGGCAATGTTATATACTATCTGATTACACGTTTACATCCAATTAAGAAGAAGAAAAGTAAAATGTGGAATGAAAGTTACTTTTAAATCCAACTAATAATTAGACAATAAACGACACAATTTTAGCAACTAATAGACATTGTCACTAAAAGTCAGAATGTCACTAACTAAATATACAGCAAATAAAGGAAGCAACTTGTCCATTTTTTTACTTGGAAAAAAAAAATTATTTAACTTTTATATCAGCAAAAAGAAATATGTAAGAAGCTGGAAATAAAATGTTCATCTTTATGTACTCAAACCTAAAGAAAATTTGATCTCCTTTACTATAAGACATCAAAGCTTCTATCTTTTGTATTTGTTGCATCTCATTGCAGTTGCCATCAATCACCTCTCATTATTTACTAAAGCATCAGTTCTCCTAATCAATCGTCAATACTGCATTCTAAACAGTAAATGTACTTCATTTTATTTATTCATTTGTATGAGATTAAGTAATTCATTCAAGTTAAGTTCTACTTTGTTATTTGATTAACCTACAATATTAGTCGTATTTTTTTCTAGTACGATATTAGTTTATATAATGTAAGTCAATACACTAACATCCATTAGAATATTTACTTTTTTTAAAGAAAAAACCATCATCCATTAACTGTAAAAACCATTTTGCTCAAGCAAGTCAACTAAAAACTTAGGCCCATGAATAAATATATATATATATCTTTCAATAGTCCTTAGTACATTTCTAGCTAAGTTATGTACTATTCGATCAAACTTTTAAATCTAAACAAGAAGAAAAGAAACAAAATACAAAATAAAAGCTTAAACATCCTCAAGTAACAACCCAAACTTTAGAAAATATTCAT
This sequence comes from Carica papaya, assembly GCF_054855325.1. Taxonomy (NCBI): domain Eukaryota; kingdom Viridiplantae; phylum Streptophyta; class Magnoliopsida; order Brassicales; family Caricaceae; genus Carica; species Carica papaya. Next base: position 22,008,038 of record NC_142317.1, read on the forward strand.
CAAGTATAAAATTTGTACTTGGTACCTTTAAAAATGGTCCTATTACAGCTAAAAATTAGACAATAGACGATATAATTTTAGCAGTTCATTTAGACTATCACAAAAGTTAAAACGTTGCTAGGTAATATGCAATAAATGGAGGAACTCATGTGTCCATTTTGTGCCCACCCTATCTATTTCTTTACTTGAAAAAAGAAGTTGTTAACTTTTGTATCAACAAAAAAGAGTATAAAAAAAATAAATAAATAAAATAGTTCATCTTTCTCTTAAAACCTAAAGAAAATGTGATCTACTTTTTGCAAGATACTAAAGCTTTTATTTTTGTGTTGGTTGCATTTCATTGTAGTCACCATCAATTGCCTCTCATTATTCACTAAAGTGTCAGTTCTCATAATTTGTCATCAAATACTACATTTTAAACAATAAATATACATCATTCGATTCACTTATTTATTATAATATTAAATAATTAATTCAAATTAGGTTATGTTTTATTATTTGATTGAACTATAAATTTAGTAGTATCTGTTTTTAATACTGAATCAACTTATACAATGGAAGTCAATACAATAGCATTCAATATAACATTATTTCTTTTAGGATAAAATCATTATTCATTAACAATAAAAGCCATCATGCTCAAGTAAATGAGCAAGACCATCATGCTCAAGTAAGTTAAGCAAAAACTAAGGAGGTTTATGAACAATGATCTATCTTTTAAAAGTTTTTACTCATCTCTAGCTAAGCTATGTTGTAATAATCCGCTTTCTCTGTTGAGAAAGGAACACTATTCCACACACATAACCTGATAAATTTACACAGCAATAAGTAAAAAATTAAGATTCAATCATCCTTATACGGAATTACAAATTATGAGGCTTATAAAATTCTTTACACTACATGACTATAATATAATTAAACTAACTTTACAAGACGAACTTTCACTGTCACTAAAGGTTCTATAAAGTCTTCCTTCGAGTTTCCAATTGCGCAGATTGTCAGCCACCTAGACTCCTCAGCTTGTCGCAAGGATAGTCGCGCACCATCACAGACCACCTTGAGTAGGTCAATGGCACCGCGACCCTCTTAATGTCTCATTTTCTCTTCTCACATAACTCTCTTTCTCTCTCTATACACAGATCTCTCTCTCCTCAAGCACAGGATCTCCATCCCACAGAACGAACGTAACACCTGCCTATCACTATGGTAAAATGATCTGAAAACTCTATTTATTTGGGTTGTTGGTCACTTTAAACTTAAATTAATTTACGTTATTTAACATTTCTCAAGATTCATGATTGATCTATTTTTATTTTATTTTATTATTTTTATTTTATCTTAAAATATTTTAAAATATTTTATTTTATTTCAAAGATAAAATTTAGAAAAAAATCAGGAAACAGAAAAAAATATGCTTGCAGTATAAATCCCGCGAGAAAGTAGTTTGTCAGTGTGGGTGCTGGGCACTGTGCTCACAAACATGCTTGCACAGAGGCCACAGAGCATGTGTAAAACACACACGACCCATCCGCATGCCCGCACGCACAGGACGTGCGCACAGCGCACACGTCCCCTCCGCCCGCACGCATGCACGGGACGTGCGCACAATGCACAATTCCCATCCTTGCACATAGCATGGAGTCAGGACCTACGTGCGTGTCCTATCGCTCACAAGCAGGTCATCTGGGTATCACTTTGTGCACAGACTAGAGCCACACACTGTGCGCTAGCGTTTTACGCAGCAGTCCTGCGCGAACAGGCCCTATGCGCCTGGGGCCTATGCATAGTTGGCCTGCGCACGCAACAGTGGGCCTGTGCACCTACAAGCTAGCCTGCAGTGTTGTTACCTTGGGCGACGTGCCACCGCGATCGATGGAGGAAATTTTCCTCCCTCACTTTTCATGCCAAGAATCTTTTTCTCCTCTCTCTTTACCAGATTTTGCCACTTGGCACGAATCAAGATGTTCTAAAATTCTATAAATTGCCCTTCCCCTTCCCTTCCTCTCCACACTTCCATTTGTTCCATTTTTTAAAGGTTTAGAGAGAGAAAGAGAGATAGTAAAATAGTGAGAGAAGAAGAGAAAGGAAGGAAAATGGTGAGGAAAAAAATATTAAAGTTTTGATAAGGAACCTAGTAGTACTTTCTACATCTTAAGGAGTCTTTTTAAATAAGAAAATTTAATCTGATTAATATTTTGCCTGTTTTGTATGCCTTTGTGTTCAAATGAGTCAAATTATTTTGGTTTTCAAGCATGCTTTGTGAATTACAGAGACTTGATGAATTTGCTTGTAATATATGTAATATGTAGTCTGTAATAGCAAAAGTAAAATGAAAAGAAAAAGAGAAAAGTGGAATGAAACCTATATTTTCTGAAGTATATCTGTATTGACATGTATATTATATCAAGTGTCTCGTTAGGATTTTTATCTCTGAGGGGTATTTTTTCCCCTTGCCCTTCGGGGTATCTGTTTCCCCTTATCCTATCTAGTCTTGAAAGACATATTAGAGTAGGTGGTATAGGCTGACCAAGACTTCTAATTTCTTGCTTATTCGAACCACAGGCTCCACCAGTAAGTTAACCTGCCTATATGTAGATGAGATTGTTCGACTTCATGGAGTTCCCTTATTTATTGTATCCAACCGCAATCCTCGGTTCACCGCTCACTTTTGGGATAGCTTCCAAAAACCTTTGAGTTTGGGTTATACTTCAGCATTGCTTATCATGCCCAGACGGATGGTCAGTCTAAGCGTACAATCTAGACATTGGAAGACATGTTACGTGCTTGCGTTCTCAACTTTTGTGATCACTGGTATAAGTATCTTCCTTTTTGTGATTTCACTTATAATAATAGTTATCATTACAGCATCGGTATGGCCCCATATGAAGCTTTGTATGGAAGGCCTTGTCATTCCCCTACTTGCTGGAGTGAAATCAGGAACCAGTGCCACTTATGACCAAATTTCTTTCAGGAGACCATAGAGAAGATCGCAATCATCTGCAAGAATTTGGCAACTACCCAAAGAAGGCAAGAAAGCTATTCATATAATCATAGGTAACCCTTAGAGTTTACCATAGGAGATCAAGTTTTCCTAAAAGTCTACCCCTACAAAGACAATATGCGGTTAGGAAAGAGAGAGAAATTGAGCCCTCGTTATGTGGGACCTTTTTTGATTTTCAAGTGTATTGAACCCGTGGCTTATCGCTCACCTTATCCAGGGAGTTTGAGGGTTTACATGATGTCTTTCATGTCTCGATGCTCAAGAAGTACCACCCTGATCTTTCTCATGTTATTCCTCGCGATGAGGTATAGTTACAGGCCAATATGACCTATTAGGAGGTTCATGTGAAAATTCTTCGGTGCACTAATAAGGTCTTACGTAACAAGATGATTCTCATGCTAAAGGTACATTGATAGCATCACACCTCAGAAGAAGGGACATGAGAGTTGGAGGACAAAATGAGGAAAAAGTATCAAGACTTATGCGAGACAAATTTAGGAACCAAATTTTTTTAGGTGGGAGGGATGTAACACTCCGCCTATCACTGTGCCAAAATGATTTGAAAACTCTATTTATTTGGGCTGTTGGCTGCTGTAAACTTAAATTAATTTACACTGTTTAACATTTTTCGAGATTCGTGATCTTAATTTATTTTATTATTTTCATTTTTATTTTATCTTAAAATATTTTAAATTATTTTATTTTATTTCAAAGAAAAAATTTAGAAAAAAATCAAAAAATAGCAAAACGGGAGAAAACCTACTTGCGGGGAAAAATCACCCAAGAAAGCAGTTTGCTCGCGTGGGTGCTGAGCACTGTGCGCGCATACATGCTGCACAGTGGTTACAGGGCATGCACACAGCGCGCACATCTAATCTGCACGCCAGCATACACGAGGCGTGCATGCAGCGCGCACGTCCCCTCCGTACGCACGCACGCACAGGACGTGCGCACAGTGAGCACTTGATGAATTTGCATGTAATATATGTAATATGTTGTCCGTAACAGCAAAAGTAAAAAGAAAAGAAATAGAGAAAAGCGGAATGAAGCCTGTATGGTCCAAAGTATATATGTATTGACATACATATTGCATCAAGTGTCTCGTTAGGCTTTTTATCTCTAAGAGGTATCTGTTTCCCTTACCCTTCGGGGTATCTGTTTCCCCCTCCCCTATCTAGTCTGGAAAGATATAAGAGAACTGCTCCTAGTGGATGATGATATGCCCTCTGACAAGAATGGTACACACTATCTGTAGGGGTAACCCTTGCCTAAGTAATGTCGTGACATAGATATCTATTAGGACTACTATAGTTGGTATGACTGTGGTCATACATCGTACCATGGTTTGGCCAGTCGGAAGTGGGTCTTAGCAAATTACTGTATCTGTATCTGATCTGGTCATTCGACTTGGGCAGTTGGAAATCTGTATCTACCCTCAGAAATGGAAGTTTGTAACGATTTCACGAAGCATGACATGAAATATCTGTGCATTTCATGATTTATTATTTTCTCTATTATTTGGCATGATATATGTATATTTGATTTTATGTGCTAACGTGCTATTTTGATATTCAAATAAATTATTTTTCCTAATGATTAGCTAGGTAAACGAGGAAGCTAAATGGTAAGATGAAATAATAAACTTTTGTAATCTTACGATATTAATTTAATACTATTTTCCTTACTGAGCATTTGTTACTCACTCTTTCCATCCTCCCCCCCCTGCCGAGATGAGGAAGAAAATGGGAAATCGCAGTTAGACCTACCCTTGGAAGTCTATGAGGATCCGGTGAATCCACAAGTCTAAGTGCATAACTGTACCCACACTCTGATAAATTTTAGTAGCATAGTGAAAGAAGTAGCCCTTATGTTTTGTATTTTATTGCCACTTCTGGCCTCACTGATGTATGTATTTTGAACATTATGTATATTTATAAGGGATTTGTTAAGGTTTGATTCTGCTGCATAAATATTATTGTGGACTTGTTATTTTAAATCTGTATCTGATACCCATTTGCCTTAATTGGCACATGGGATGTCACAACTCCGTTTTGTGGCGAAGAAGGGGAGCCCTACACGCCTATTTTTCCTTCTTTTACAGCATGCAGGTGTGATCTTCTTCTCATCCTTCTTTGGCTTCCAGAGGCATGCACACCTTTAGTTGCCATCTCTTTTTTTTTCCTTTTTAATTAAAACGGTGTCATTTTGTCCCTTTCTTTTCTTAATGCCCAAGTTTGGGCTGGGTTCCGTTTCCTGAGTCGGGGTGTTACATATGTATTATTCTTATTATACTTTTGAATCCAACTAAGAAAGGAAACAAAAAGCAAAATGAAAGCTTAAACATCCTCAAGTATAAACCTAAACTCAGATAAATATTCATGAAGTATAAAATCTATACCTGGTATAAAATTTACCGTATAACTAAGTAAAACAAAATCTATACTAAATTATATTTTAGGACAAAAAATTTGTATGTTAGTGCAACATAACATTAAGAAAAAAAAAAGACTAAAACCTTAAGATTTAGTTGTAACACCATAGGTTTAGAGCTTTATTAAGACCTAATACATACTCAAAACCTCATAGTTGTCTTAAGATAGGCCTAGAACACGAGAAAAATTTTAAAACCCTACACAAGCTTTTGGCAAAGCTATCTTGTAAGCTCATAGGTATCACAAAATAGCTCTAGAAGCCAAAAATTTCCTTATCCTCTATTAACCTTGAACCTTAGCATTGTTTATCCCAAATTAGGTAAGTAGTAATGAAGCACTACATAAGGACCCCTGAGTTTCCCTGCTTGATATTTTTAGTACTATCAATTTTATCCAAGTAACACCTTAAAAAGAGTATTACTGCCTCTTATACCACATATTCGAGAAATTAATATTACTTTTAGATGGTTAAGTAAAGTCATTAATTGAGAACAATTGAAAATGCTTTATCATTTGTTAGACAAAAAGATCTAGTAAATCCTTAATTATATATTTTTATACATATTGAACCTTTCAACATGAATTTCATTAAAATTTCTTGCCCCAATGTATAAATTACTTAAATCTCACTTCTGTTTAGTTATTAAAATTCAGTATACATAAAAAAATATATATCATGTAAATTAAAGGATAAATGTCTTGCTTCCTAGTAATACTCTATTGAACTCTCTATAGTACTATCAAATGTAGCAAACTCCTTACAAGATATAGGAGAAGGAACAAATGGTGATTTTATACATCTCAAAAGTGCCCAAGTAAGCCCATCAAAAAGTTGGTGTCGTTTGATTGTTGTTGCACCCATTGTTGACCCATTTTCTTGGTGGGTCCTTGATTAATAGTTGTGTGATCAAATCCTTTACTAGCTCTGAAACCATGGTTTATTTGGGAAACTCAACTGCTCGAGCCACAATATTCACCAGGGGCAACAACTTGTCAACTCCCTTATATGGCGTCATCCCATATAATATTTCGAATATCAATACCCCTAGTGTCCACCAATCAACCGTGTTTCTATGCCCTTCACCATACATAAACTATGGTGCTAAGTACTTATGGGTTTCAACAAAAGACATTGATTGGACATTGATTGGCTTTGTGATGATTTCCACAGCCATGTGATGTGTTGACTTTTTTTTTAAGGTGTAAGCAGGGCGCTACTGCAGGTGTGATACAATTGGGTAAAATTCATGATGAATTAAATTCTTCTGCTTGTTTTACCATTGATATAATATACACTAATTTTTTAGGCTAAGACGATCTTTGACAAATCACAATTCTTTGGTGGTGGCTTACTACCAATCTATCTAATAATTTTATATTTTATCTCTCAATAAGAACTTAAGTATCTCATTTTTCTAGAACCCAAGAATTTTTAGTATTAGAAAAAATATCCAATTCTTTAATAAACCATTATTTTTTATGAAATAATATCTACATATATTTAAAAGAAAGCCCATATCATATCAATAGTTTATACTAAATCAGTTTTTTTGTTTCATTTAGAGATTTTAGTAAAATTTTCTTAAATAGTAGGATTACGATAATCAAAAAATAAATTCAAGGATACCTCACATTTCTTTTAAATATAGTTTATATGCACATATTTTACAAATATAAATATGCTTACTTAAACAATATGTAGTATTATTGTTAGAGAATTTTTGAGATAGAAAAAAGAATATACATACAGACATATATATATATTGTTTATTGTCCTTTAATTCCAAAGAGTTTTCTTTATCTTCTCTAAAACCTAAATTTCAAACACAAATTTTTAAATCTAATCATCAGCCATCATATAGCAACAAGAACTTTTGATAAGAGCTTCCAATACATGGCCACAACAGAAGTTGAACAAACGACGACTAGTTTGAGAGCCTTATCATCCACCACCTCCAAGCTCAGAGCCTCTGTAGATGCTGCCGCCAGCACTGTAGGGATTTGTGTACCACGTGGAGGAAGATGGCATGTGCATCCAAATTCTATTTAAAAGTGGGGATTAAGCTCAAGCCCTTAATCAAAAAATATGAACATGCAGTCTGGATTTTATATTTAGTCGACATAAAGTCTGAAAGATGAAACTTTCAATCTACATAATCATTAAGCTAAAGTGATGACGAGGAGATTAGGAATGTGCATTTTGCATATAATAAATGCAGGTACAGCACTGTTAGTGTCTAAAGTGAGACCTGTATTAACCAATGTAGACACAAGAGGTGCATTCTACATTTTGGATCTCTTTTACACCTTTTGCAAGTTTTGTGACTTGTCCTTTCTTCATTAGGATAAAAATTTATCCATTAGAAATACATATATGCACATTACTCAGCATAACATGTAGTTGATTAGCACCTCCACCTTTTATTAGTCAAAGCATCATGGTAGAGCCAGTAACCCCTAGTAGTGCAGAGGCGGAAGTGTCAGTCCTTTTTACGCCTTATAAAGGTAATGAACTCACCTCGATGGAACTACTACTTTCCACCAATAAGTCTCGATGTGTTGTTTAGGTTTACAGCCAGCTTGTAGTATTTGATTTTGTACTTCTATATAAATAAAAGATCTTGTAGGTTTTCCTTCAGCTAATAAAAGTTGTGGGACAAACGAAAAATTGAATGATTTTTTACTTCTATACATATAGGAGATCTTGTACATATTCCTTGTACCTATAAAAGTCATGTGAAAAATGACAGATACTCAAACAAGTAACCTAAGTCACAAAGTTATAAAAGTAATCAGTATCTTAATAACGGTTTATTTTGTCACAAAACTGAACATTTTGGAATAATAGACATTGAATTGATAATTGCAACTCTATGCCACCAATCCCATTTACTTAATATTAATTGATAATTTCATCTTTTATATATATATATTTATATACATCCATTTATACATAATGTGAGAAAAATATTGAGGCTAAAATTTAGTTTTAAGTCTAAAAGGTGAGGTGAAAATTAAGAGACAACAAAATGTGAGGAAAAATATGACTGTGAGCTAAGAGGAAGAGAGGACAAATTGATTACATGAATAAAAAAGCTTCCAAAGAGAATGAATTTTTCATTTTTAAGCTCTAATAGACCATCGGGTGGAATAATTATTTTATATATAATTATCTTTTAAAATTTCGTACCAGGTTAGTAATAAGTTAAAGCTAACTCAAAAAATTTACAAATATATCACATTAGTTAAACTTACAAGATCAGTAATAAGTTAAGTTAATATTACAAAGTAAAGTTTGCACCAGTACACAATCATTTTAAAGGCTCACAAGGTGCTAAATGTTGTGATCATGTAAACCTTTAGTTTATAGTTTAAAATGTTATCATTATCGACTTATATTTTTTATATTACACTATATAGGATGTTAAAAGGCATTTTATAATTTTCATTAACCATTAGATCATGTTTCAGATATTATGTTTTAATCGAATTTTATATATTAGTATATAAATATATGATTTAAACTAAAATATTACATTAAAATAACTAAATATATTATTGTAAAGAATTGTAAATTTCTCAAAAGAAACAAACAAATGTATCTCATTAATTAATAAAAACTATGCAATCTATGAAAAGAAACAATGATAATTTAGGGATGAAATTAAATATTAAGCATGTTGATCAAGAATTTATATTTAATAAAAAAAGAATTAATGATCACATCTTTTCATGAAGCCAAGACTTTTGAGCATTAGGAAAAATATTCAATTATATAATAAACTATTATTTCTGAGAAAATAACAAACGCATTTGAAGACAAAAAAAAATCCAATTGCATATTACAAATTTATGCCGAATAAGAATCTTGATATCTTGCAAAAATTTTAATGAAGTTTTCTTATATAATAGTATTATGACAAAATAAAAAAAAAATTCAACTTTAACACACTTTTTTTATATATACCATACGTGTACATAGAAAATGTGAAACACCTATAGTTTTGAATTTAAAAAATTGGCTAATGTTAGAGTGTTCTCTTCCTCGATTGGGTAGCTCCTTCTCTTAATTTCTTTTTATTTTTCTTCTTCTTCTTTGTTTGGGTTGTTCTCATCTGCTTGTGTTATCTTCCTTGGTTCTAACTCTACTAACTATTTTCCACTCCTCAATGCTATAGCATTCACATGCTCTCTTGGGTTGGTCTCTGTGTTGCTTGGCAAAGTTCCTTGAGCACACTCAAAAATCAACTTTGCTGAATGCCCAATTTGGTTCTCTAGACTCTTGATGGAGGCTTCATTACTTTATAGCCTAGTGTCTGTTGCTGTCATGAATTTGGCGAGCATATCCTCTATGTTTGGCCTTTATTCAATGGGGGACAGAGCTAGCGGGGAAGCTTGTGTGTGATTATTTTTGTTGCCCCATGGAAAATTAGGGTGATTCCTCCATCCAGGATTATAAGTATTAGAATAAGGATTCCCTTGTTAAACTTCATAATTCTGAACTTGCACTACTTGTGCTGTCACCTATTCATGCTGTCTATCTTCTTAGTTAAGGCCTCAATTTCTGTAGATAGAGCTGTATAGTTGTCAACACTATGCAAGCTGTAATTATTTCTTGATGAAGATCTCTCCTTCTCCCATTGGTAACTATTATTTTCCATCTTCTTAATCAACTTCTAGGCAGCCTCAAGTGTCTTGTTGTTCAGTGTTCCTCAAGCTGCTATGTCAATCATTATCTTGATGTTGGTTGTGAGACCATTGTAGAATGTCTGTACTTAAAGCAGCATGGGTAGACCATGATGAGGAACTCTCCTTAGCAGATCCCTATAGCGATCCCAAGACTCATACAAAAATTCTCCATCTATTTATGCGAAAGTGGTGATTTCATTCCTCAACCTACCTGTCTTTAAAGGTGGAAAGTACTTGGCTTAAAAAGGTGGAGTGATACCCTCCTAAGTAGTGGTAGAACCAGCTGGTAACGAATTCAACCAAGCCTTAGATCTATCCTTCAATGATAAAGAGAAAAGTCTCAATCTGATTGCATCATTACTCATTCCATTATGCTTGAAAGTATCACAGATTTCTAGAAAATTGGCAATGTGCTCATTAGGATCTTCAGCTGGGAACCCAAAAAATTTTACACTTTGCTAAATCATCTGGATGATGGCTAGCTTAATCTCAAAGTTGCTAGCTTTTACAGCTGACCATGTGACACTCGGTTCAATTCCAATAAGAGTATAATAGAATAATCCATCATTGTGTGCTCTCTTCGCCCTTCTAGTTCGTCAACCATTGTTGTTGTTCCTCTTCTCAACAAATTTCTGACACGAGATGGGAGAAGTCTACTTCTTGCTTGTGCTCTCAGTCTGTGGCAAGTCCTCTCGATTTATGTATCAAAAATTAATGGTTCTTTGTTTCTTCTTGTCATGCACTATAGAACCCCTTGTAAATAGCTATAAAAAAAAAAAAGTAAAAATACTAAATTAATAAAAAATAGCCAACTTTAATATTGCTAGTATTAGTCCCCAGCAATAGAGCCAAAACTTTGTTGTTATATGAACTCACCTAGCAAGTGCACTAGTTCGAACACGTACTATAGCAATAAATTTGAATATCGTCCCACGAGGACTAATATAATAATTACTAGAATCACAACTAATTGATATTATTTGGCCAATGACTAAGAGAATGAGTATAAACTAAAACTTAACAACAACAAAAAAAACAATGAATTAAGATTAATAAACAATCAAGATATAATAACGGTTAAGATCTTAGAATCCACCCTAAGTTCAACTATGAATTTCCTAAATTCAATCTACAACTAGAACTTTCGCCCAATTTCGTTCAATCATGTAGTAATCTCTTCTCAATTAACAATCAAGATATAATAAAAGTCAAGATCTTAGAATCCACCCTAAGTTCAACTATGAATTTCCTTAATTCAATCTACAATTAGAACTTTTTCCCAATTTCATTCAATCATGTAGTAATCTCTTTCTAAAGATCAATTACCTTACCTACTTCATTGTAACACACATATCTCTATGGGTTAGTATGAATCAGTGCATTAACATTCAATCATCAAATATATGGATCATGCCTAATATCTCTACTCACATTCAATCTATTGTGCTAACTTGCTATTCTAATGAACAATCAATCTCTCAATCCAATCATTCATCATAAATCAATAAATAGGTGATCAATCTATTTATGCATTAAGCCACAAGATAACACATAGGGATTGGGGAAAAAGCTTTTCATAGATTAAATAAGAAAATCACAAAGTATCCCTTAGGGTTTCATCAAAGATCCCAACAGAAGAGTTTAGTTACACATCCTAATGAAAATTACAAGAATGAAATCTAAAAGAAATGTGAAAAGAATGACCGACAAAAAAAAGTTCTTGATGTCTGCAGTTGTCTTCCCTCCTCTCCTCCTCTAGTCTCCCCTTTTCTTTTTCAAATCCTCTCTTTTTTATATCGTTCAAAACCTAATTTTCTAATCTGGCACATCCCACGACCATGTCGAATTGACACACGGCTGTGTCTTCCTCGAAATTATGTCAATTTTTAGCTTTTAGACATGACACGACCGTGTCTCCTAGGCTCACAGCTGTGTCTCTTTTGTCAAACAAAATAGAAACGCTGCCTTCTTAACACATGGCTGTGTGTTAACCCAGTATAGGGCACATGGTCGTGTCTTTCAGGAACATGGCCATTTCTCACTCTTCCTAAGAAATAAAAATGTTGGCTCCATAACACATAGTTGTGTGTTATGGCCATCTCTCCCACATCTTCATGTTTCAAACCTTTTTCGCCCAAATCTTGTTCCAACCCATTCTAATTTGCTTCTAAGTTCTAAAATCATTCTTGAAAAGTGCTAAAGATAATCCAACAACATATCTGGTAAAAATCGATCAAAATCAACTCAAATAAAATAGAAACATATCTATAAAATTCAATTATATCAATTATCTTTCCACTCAAAGGGTTATAGAGCCTATATGCTTTATATTGAGAGCAATAACCAACAAAGATTCATTTCACAGATTTTTCATCAAGTTTGTTGTGATTATGTGAATCTATCAAGGAATAGGCAATACAACCAAAGATTTTTAAGTGGCTTACCTAAGGTCTCCTACCACTCAAAGATTCATATGGTGTTTGGTTGAGAACAGCCCTTGTAGGAGATAAATTCAATAGATAGATAGCAACGACAACATTTTCAGCCCTTTTTCTTTTCGCAAGCTTTTTTCCATTTCAACAACTGTTAAGTTTTTATGCTCATCCACTTTGTTTTGTTCTAGTGTATGTGGTGCTATCAATTCTCTGTGCAAGTCTTGTTCTTCAAAAAATTGGTTAAATTCATTAGATAGAAACTCCCCTCCTCTATCAGTACGCAATGCCTTTATGCTTCTTTCACTTTGCTTCTCAACGAGTGCCTTGAACTTCTTAAAGATCTCAAACGTTTCAGAGTTGAATTGGAGGAAGTAGACTTAACTCATACGGCTGTAATAGTCTGTAAACAACAAAAAATATTGACTTCCACCAAAAAATTGTGCTTTCATAGGGCCACACAAATCAGTATGTACAAGTTCAACACACTTATATGCCCTTCTAGACTTTCCTATAGCAAATGGTTTTTTACATTGTTTCCCATAAATGCACCATTTATAAAAATTTAAGGACTCAATTTTAGGTAGCCCGAACAACATTTCCTTTTAACTCAATAATTGTAGACCTTTTACATTCAAATGTCCATATCGTAAATGCCACAATTTTGACTCTTTATTTTCTTTAACAATAAGAGCATGGTTTTTAACACTAAAAACCTCAAGTTGGAAAAGCTTATTAAGTTCCATTTAAACACCAACAATAATTCGATCAAATGTTTTATCTCTAATCACACAAGACACATCATCAAACATTATAGAATACCCACTAGCCATAAGCTGCCCAATGCTCAATAGATTTTGTGATAAAGTAGGAATAAAATAGGCATTGTGATGGAGTTTTGTGTTACCATGACCATTGCTTAATGCCACCGTGCCTTTGCCATCATCACCAAGTCTTACTTTCACCTTACATGACTCATCCAGCTCCTTGAATAGAGATTTGATCCCGGTCATATGGTTGAAACAACCACTATCCAAAAATCATATGCCACTTGATGCTTTGGTGCCATCTTGATAGGCCATAAATAGCTCAATCTCCTCCTCATCTTCAACATAATTTGCATGTTTTTCTCTTTCTAGCAGTCTACCTTTACATCCCCGTATCGCTTGCAATAATAACACTAAATATTACTTTTGTAATTTATTTGTTTTCCAATCATCCCCTTTGTTCATCTTGTCCAGCAATTCTGCCTTTACCTCGGTTACCGCTGCCTCGATAACCTCCTCTACCACATCCTCTACTTGTGCCTTCTTTGAATCATCTTGTTATTTGGGAGACTCCCCCATCACTTGAAAAGCCTTCTCTTCAGTCTTTTCATTCACCTGATTCAATCTTGGCCCATGGGATTACAGCTCGTCAAATGAGTAAGTAGCTAAGTCCTTAGACTTCCCAATGGCTGCAACAATGTGATCAAAACTTAGAGTTAAACACCTTAACACTTTTGCAATAGTGGTTTGATCAGAAATCTCTTCCCTGTAAGATCTCATTTAATTAACAACCATTGCAACTCATAAAAGAAATTCTTGTACCGATTCTCTAATTTTCATTTACAACATCTCAAAGTCACAACGGAGAAATTGAAGTTTTACCATAATTATCTTCGATGAGCCTTTGTATGTTGTTTGCAAAGTCGTCCATGCTTCTTTGGTTGTATTTACAGTTGAAATTTTAGAAAAAATATATTCATGCACTGCTTGCTGGATGAAAAATAGTGCTTTAGAATCCCTTTTTTTATTTTCTCTTAACTTGCCTTCTTCATCCAGATTAGGATACCCATTCCCAACCAAGTCCCATAAATCTTGAGACTTGAATAATGTCTTCATTTTAATGCTCCAAAATTCGCAGCTTCCACCATGAAAAGATAAGAATTGATGGTTGAGAAATACTCACGACATTGCCATTTGTCGCCATGAGATGCACGCCCAATTACAACCAAACTTTTGCTCTGATACCACTATTGTTGGAGAAGAGAGCTTTGTTAAGCTCAAACTTGCGGCAGCAAGGAAAAATATAGTAGACAAGAAATGAATGCAGTAGAAAAATAAAAATATTAATCAAAACATTTTATGGGTATGAATTGCTGCTGGAATTTTAAATGCAGTGGGATGATATATTCAGCAACCAGAAATGCCTTTTAAATAGGCTTTACAACTGAACAAAAAATAAAAAGAAATGGTAGAGCAATCTGCCACTAACTCAAATTCTATCATTACTAACAAACATAAAAAATTTTAGGAGATAAATCCAAAACTAAGTCAAATATCCAACTGTCAATGTTGAATCAGTCTACAATAGGCAGTGCGACTTGAGATTTTAAAAATGGACTTTCTATAGCTTACTGTTGCAGCCATAAAGATGAAAAGACCAAAAATCACTGCAAGAGCTGTTGAAGTTACGGAAAGACACATATCAAGAGACAAGTGGCCTGAATACTATGACATGAAAATAGAAAGGTTCATTGGGAAACAAGTACAGTTATTCCAAACATGATCAATTCTTGGATATATTGTGGCTAAGCTTCTACTTACAGACCCAAGTGCAGAAAGAATTCTAATAACTAAAGAGGATTCTTAACTTGTCAATGCCTTCTCTTGCATGATGAGTGCTAACCCCAAGAGAAAACATGGTCAAAAGAACTCCCAACAGACGTATATAATATAAGATTCTGAAGCTGCTTTCAAATAAGGATAGGTAACTTCAATTTATGGCTCAACTTACCTATCAAAAAAACTTAAATGTATAATGGTGATGATAACAATGGTTTATTTTTCATTTTATATGGAGGTTAAAGCTTTTGAGCAGTGATTCGGGTATCATAGGATTTTAATGTAAAAATGATATGTTGATTTAGGATTAGCATTAGCTCGAAACATCTTCTTGGATTGGAGATTAAATAAGTTGTTCCTATTTACAGACTTTATATCATATACATAGTATTATAGGAGTGAAAGACATTCTTTTAAAGAATTCACTATAAATCAAAAATACCTTACATTATTTTAATTTTATTGTTTGATTATGATATTTTCTGCATCTTGTAAATCATTTTGTATTTGTTATGGTATTTTTCTATCTTGTAAATCATCACCTTGCCATCTAAATTAATGCTTGATAAAAAAAATTTTCAATACATTTCCTCGGTTGATTCCAGATTAGTTGAAAAAATTCAACTGGTATGTAAAGCATTGTTTGAGAGAGTGATTAGAAAGTGATGATAAGATATTTCTTGCAAACTCATATTTTATTCATTACATATTTTTGCATTACTATACACTTGTAAGTTTTTAGTTCTTAGCATCAACTCATGAAGGAAACTAAATCTCTGTTACAAACTTCCAAGTTTATGGGATCAATTCATAGAAGAAACTAAAGCTCAGCTCATAAAGGAAACTAAACATATCGCATTTAACAACTTTTGCTTCATCTAGGTCTAGCATTAGTCGCAATCCTTCTCTCAAATTGTACCACAAAAAATATCAAAAATAAAAAAATAAATATATTTCCAACAACAATAGAAATTAATCTCATATATATGTATATATTTTCAATTTGTAAATGAAAAAATTACATAGAAATATTTAGGTTGTGGGTCAAATCACACTAGTAATTGAGAAATTGTGTTGTAAAAATAAATATACAATATAATAGCTTAAAAAGATTATTAATGAAAATGTGAAATGATTACCCATTATAAAAAATACCAACAATATTTATTAATTACCTCATGAAGAATGCTTAATTTTTCTTGCAAGATTGAGAATTCATGTTTGAGTGCTTCCAATTGAAAGATATACCTATAGAAAAGACACAAGTGTCTCAAGATGAATTTTTGAACCAAAGTTAATTTGATTATCAATATTTGAGTAAATGAAATTTCAATATATATATATATGTATTGGTGCATATATTTGTATAAGAATATTATAGAGATGAAAAAAAAACACATAAAAATAAATGTTTGCTCACTGTTGCTTAGATTGTTCCTCAATAGGCTTAAGGAATTCATGACAGATCTGTGCCACGCGACAAGCACCAATGCTGGAGTACCATAGTAACCATGATTATATATATACACACACACACAATAATATTTATTATGATCTATGCATTAATATCATTTATATAGTTTATCCGGGGTTGTATAATTAATTATCATGAAGAAACCCTTTTGATTTTGAAAATAAGTTCTCCAATCTCGTGAAAGTCCACCTCCGATTTTTCACTGAAGTTAAATAAAGAGAAAAATTATCTATACTTATATATACACACCCAATTATATATATATATATATACCCACATAATATATGAATGATTAAACAGATATAAATTAATCAAATGACGGAGCCACCATGCCGAATCTGATATATTTTTGGTCAGTTGCTGTTTTAGTTATTTTACAGTTTTAAATGCATTGTGGTATCTGATCTATTTATTTTATGGTTTTGAATGCATGAATCACTGTTTACTTCATTATGGCTTGATTTTGTGAATATGATGATATGCCTGCCTTGTTGGATGCTCGTTACTGGTTTAAATATTTATGATTATGTGAGAAACAAAAAACTAAGGGAAAATAAAAAAGGTATGTGACCTGGGAGATGATGGATGGACCGGGTCCATAGGGAACCCTACCAGGAACATTATCTCTCATACCGAACGGGGTATGGAGACTTTAAATGTTTTGGCGCTCATACCGGACGGAGTATTGAGATTAATGGTTTTGGCGCCCATACCGGACGGGGTATGGGGACGGCCCTGGAATTAAGTTATTAAGGTGAATGGTTCACGTGTAGCGGAGACCCCTATGGTTCCCCATGGATACTGGTAGGCTGGTAAAAGAGAAAATTTGTTGCCTGATGATTTAAATATTAAAAGTATAACATGTGTTATGTTATAGAGTGCGTATGATTTCCTGATATTATAATGTTATTATTTTCATAACTTATTTTCATAAATCTCACCGAGATAAGTTGACAATAAAGGGTTTTATTATTAATAAATGAATTTGTTATAAATTATGCTCCATTGGTCATTTTTGTTTTCTACCAACCTTTAATTCTGTAACAGTGAGATAGTGTGAAATCTTTACTGGGCTAGTGTAGCTCATTCCTTACTTAACCATTTCAGATCAGGAGGACTTGGTTCCCGAGCCCGTTCCGTAGGAAGACGGTGAGTAGATGCCTAAAGATTTTATAGCTTTCCTTATAGTCTTCATTTCTAGTATTCACTTTAGTTAGCTTATTTTTTCATACATTTAATACGTTTGGTTATTGTGTAAGGAATGTTAACCATAATCTATTTTATTTTGCTTCTGCATTTAGAGATTTTATATACATTTCCTTTAAATTTTTGGGGATGTTTACAAAAATCTAGGTGAGCAGAGACAGTGTTCTCTATAAGGTTGAAAGTGGTGTTATTTAGAAGTCAGAATGGGATTGACAATGGAATAAACAAACTCTGGGAGCCGATCTAGGTGAGTAGAGACAATGTTCTCTATGTTGCACGTGTAGGAAAATATGAGTTACACAAACTTTAATTAGATGGTTTCTTGATTTTAGATAGATGTAATGGTTAACCCTCACTAGCGAGGGATGTGAACACTGCGCTTGGACGTACTTAATTTTATTTAGAAATAGAAGTTTATTGTATTTTTCGCTGGCAATATAAGTTCTTACGGTACCCTGACTCACTATGGAGGTATGGGTTGTTACAGCTCTTATCCAATCATTTCAAATAGGAGGATTGAAGCACATAGCTCCTCCACATGATCCACTCGATGGAATAAGAGGTTTAGTGCTTAACATCTGATCTATTTTTCTCTTATTTGCTTATCAATCATATATATATTGAAGTTTTTGATTGATTTGCATTCGATTTTTGTTTAAGGATGCAGTAGAGCACTCTCTTGTAGCAGCATACGAAATGAAAAGAGATACTGGTTGCAATCCTAATTATTTATATGATCTGCTTTCCACCTTCATGGATTAATTTGAAATCATCTTATCGGGCATGGCTAAAGCTTTGTATGTGTACGTAATATATATCTCGATGTAGGTTTAAGTAGTTATTAACCATATTTGATTAATTAATGGGTTTTAGTTATTTGATCTTCTTTTCCTAATTTACAGGGACAAAATATCTTATGCAGATTTTCATAAGATTTATGCATTTTGCATCAAGATTAAATGAGCATACTCAAGGTATATAATTAACACTAATCATCACAGCTCAAAACTCTTTAATTTGAAGAATTTATGTGTTATTATTGATCTTATAATATACATTTAACAATAAAAATTCTCAAGTACAATTTTTACTAGTAAAAATTCGTACATTTTAATAGTTAAATGATATGTCATGAGATGTATAGTCTTATTTGAACTCATACTCTTATAGATAAGGATAAAAGTACTTAGATACCCACTTAATGGATAAAGAATTATTAATTTAATTAACTATATATGTGTATATTTAATTAATTAAATAATTAGTTTAATAGTTAATGCATTTCTTCTTTTATAAGAGATTATAAGTTTGAGTCAGATTGTATTTTTTTGTGAGTCATCATTTGAAAGTTATTTGTATTGTATTGTATTGTAATTAGTGTATGTCACTTGACTAATCTCGGGTCAAATTGTATTTTTGAGTCTATTCTTACTTGGAGTCAGATTTGTAACCTTTTCATTTTTGCACTGGTTTTATGCATCTGAAGTCATAGTGGCCTTAGAATACCTACATGTGATGGGGATAGTTTACTATGATTTGAAACCCAAAAATATGTTAGTAAGATTCGACGACTACATTTCGTTGACTGACTTCGATCTCTCACTAAAAGATGATAATCCCACATCAATAATCCACATAATTTCTGCTCAAAATGCATCATCAATCACAAAACAAGTTATTATCCTGATCATAAACCCAACTTTTCTAATTCATCATACATTCTAGCCAATTGTATCACACCTGATGTAGCCTCCTGCTTACGCCCTAGTCAACACAAATAGAAAAAAGTAAACACATCGCGTAGTTGTGGAAATCATCACAGAGCCAATCAATGTTTAATTAATGTATTATGTTGGTACCCACTAGTACTTAGCACCAGAAATTGGGTATGGTGAAGGGCATGGAAATGCAGTTGATTGGTGGGCACTAGGGATATTCATATTCAAAATGTTATATGGGATGACGCTATGTAAGGAAGTTGACCAAGAGTTGCCCCTAGCGAATATCGTGGCTCGAGCACCTAAATTCCCAAAGAAACCATGGTCTCGGAGCCAGCAAAGGATTTGATCACGTGATTATAATCAACGACCCCACCAGGCGAATGGGGTCCATAATGGGTGCAATGGCAATCAAATGACACCAATTTTTTGATGGGCTTAATTGGGCATTTTTGAGATGTAATAAAATCACCATTTGTTCCTCCTCCTGTATCTTGTTAGGAGTTTGTTGCATTTGCTAGTACTATAGAGAGTTCAATAGAGTATTACTAGGAAGTAAGAAATTTATTCTTTAATTTACATGATATATGTTTTGTTATATATATCAAATTTTAATAACTAAATAGAAGTGAGATTTAAGTAATTTATATATTGGGGCAAGAAATTTTAATGAAATTCATGTTGAAAGGTTCAATATTTATAAAAATATATAATTAAGGATTTACTAGATAATTTTGTCCAGCAAACGATATAATATTTTCAATTGTTCTCAATTAATGTCTTTACTTAACTGTCTAAAAGTAATATTAATTTCTCTAACATGTGGTATAAGAGGTAGTAACACTCTTTATAAGGTATTACTTGGATAAAACCGAAATGTATTGCATCAACATCCTAATAATACCAAGCTTGGAAACTCATGCGTCCTTGTGTAGTGCTTTAGGACTTCTTACCTAATTTGGGATAAACAATGCTAAGGTTCAATAGTAGTTAAGGATAAGGAAGCTTTTGGCTTCTAGAGCTATTTTGAGATACCTGTGAGCTTACAAGATAGCTTTGCCAAAAGGTTGTGTAGAGTTTTAAAATTGCTCTCACATTCTAGACCTATCTTAAGACAACTGTGAGGTTTCAAGCATGTATTAGGTTTTAATAAAGCTCTAAAACTGCGGTATTAGTCTTTTCTTTTTTACTTAATGTTATGTTGCACTAAAATACAAATTTGTTGTCCTAAAATTTAATTTGGTATCGATTTTATTTTATTTAATTATATGGTAAATTTTGTAACAAGTATAAATTTTTTACTTGATGAATATTTCTCTGAGTTTAGGTTGTTACTTGAGGATGTATAAGCTTTCATTTTGCATTTTGTTTCCTTTCTTAGTTGGATTCAAAAGTAGAATAAGAATAATACATAACTTAGCTAAAGATGAGTAAGGACTTCTGAAAGATAGATAATTGTTCATGAACCTACTCAGTTTTTGTTTCACTTACTCAGAGCATGATGGTTTTGGTCATTTACTTGAGCATGATGGTTTTTATTGCTAATGAATAATAATTTTATCTTAAGAAAATAATGTTATATTGGGTGCTATTGTATTGACTTTCATTGTATAAGTTTAATTAGTATTAAAAGTAACTACTACTAAATTTATAGTTCAATCAAATAATAAAATAGAAACTAATTTGAATGAGTTATTTAATATTATAATAAATAAGCAAATCAAAGGATGTAAATTTATTGTTTAAAATATTGTATTTGGCAATCAATTATGAGAATTGACACTTCAGTGAATAATGAGAGGAGATTGATGGTGACTACAACGAAAAGCAACCAACACAGATAAAAGCTTTGGTATCTTGCAACAAAGTAGATCACATTTTCCTTCTGTTTTAAGACAAAGATGAACTATTTTATTTTTAATTTTTTTGTACTCCTTTTTGTTGATACAAAAATTAAACAACTCTTTTTTTCAAGTAAAGAAATAGATAGGGAGGGCACGAAATGGACACATGAGTTCCTCTATTTGTCGCATATTACCTAGCAACATTTTAACTTTTGTGATAGTCTAAATCAACTGTTAAAATTATATCGTCTATTGTATAATTTCTAATTGTAATAGGACCTTTTTTAAAGGTACGAGGTACAACTTTTACACTAGATGAATATTTTTCTAAAGTTTAGGTTTTTACTTAAGGATGTTTAAGCTTTCATTTCGTATTTTGTTTATTTTCTTCTTAGTTAGATTTAAAACGTTAATCGAATAGTACATAACTTAGCTAGAAATGTAGTAAGGACTATTGAAATATATATTTTTATTCATGAGCCTAAGTTTTTTGTCGACTTACTTGAGAAAAATGGTCTTTATTATTCATTGATGATGAATTTTTCTTTAAAAAAAAGTAAATGTTGTAATGGATGTTATTATATTGACTTACATTGCATAAACTAATACCATACTAGAAAGAAATATGTCTAATATTGTAGGTTAATCAAATAACAAAGTAGAACTTAACTTCAATGAATTATTTAACTCATACAAATGAATAAATAAAATGACGTACATTTAGTATTTAAAATATAGTATTCGATGATTGATTAGGAGAACTGATGTTTTAATAAATAATGAGAGGTGATTGATGATGACTGCAATAAGATGCAACTAATACAAAGATAGAAGCTTTGATGTCTTACAGTAGAGGGGATCAAATTTTCTTTAGGTTTGAGTACATTAAGATGAACTATTTTATTTCCTAATTCTTATGTATTTTTTTGCTGATATAAAAGTTAAATCAATTTTTTTTCTAAGTAAAGAAATGGATAGGTTGTGCATGAAATGGACAAGTTGCTTCCTTTATTTGTCGTATATTTAGTTAGCGATATTTTGACTTTTAGTGACAATGTCTATCACCCACTAAAATTGTGTCGTTTATTTTCTAATTTTTAGTTGGATTTAAAAGTAACTTTCATTCCACATTTTGTTTTTCTTTTTTATAATTAGATGTAAAAGTGTAATTAGGTAGTATACAACATAGCTAGAGATGTAGTAAGGACTTCTAAAAGATATAGCTCATGAGTTTTAGTTTTTTGTTCACTTGCTTAAGCAAAATGGTTTTTATCCATGATTTTTTTAAAAATGAAAAAGTAAATGTTTAATTGGATGTCATTATACTGACTTACATTGTTTACAGACTTATATAGTTTTAGAAAGAAGTACGATTAAATTTGTAATCTGTCAAATAATAATGATGATTTAACTTAAATTAATAATTTAATCTCATACAAATGAGTGAGTTAAGTAACATAAATTTACTATTTAAAATACAAAATTTAATGACCGATAAGGAAAACTGATATTTCAATGAATAATGATGGGTGATGATTGTAATGAGATGCAGCTAACACAGAGAGAGAAGTTTTGGTGTCTTGCAACAAAGGAGATTGAATTTTTTTAAGATTTTAACATAAAGATAAACTATTTTATTTTCAGTTTCTTTTATATTTCTCTTTGTTAATATAAAAGCTAAATAATTTTTTTTTTCAAATGGATAAGTGGCTTCCTCTATTTGTCGCAGATTTACTTTGTTGCATTTTTATGTTTAATGACAATATAAATCTGCTGGTAAAATTTTATCATCTATTGTCTAATTTTTAGCAGTAATTAATTGTTCTCAAAGGTGCCAATATAATTCCTTTTATCAGTTGAAGTGATTTATTTAGGGAAAAACCATACTTGTTTTTTACACAATATTATAATGGATTAAACAAAACTCTTTTTTTAAAAAAAAAAATTTCTCATAAAATGTTTAGCAAGATTAATCCAAACTTGGAACACAAAATTCAAAAAAATGCATACAATATTGATAACCTAAATATCAATCACTAGAAATGACCTAGACTATTAGCAATCTGTTATAAATACTAAACTCATTATAACTCTCTGCTGCTTTGGTGAGCACTGTAGATTCTAAGAAAAAAACAATCTCCCTTCTCTTGGCAAAACCATTTTTCTCTTCTCTAATCGTCTCGAAAAGGATGGATCAAAGCATACGACTCCTCAGCATGATCCACTCGATGGAACAAAAGGTTTAATGCTTAACATCTTATCAATTTTTCTTTTATCTATTTATTGATCATGTATATATATCGATATCATTGATTAATTTGGATTCAATATTTGTTAAAGGATATGGTAGACCACTTTTTTGAAATAGCATATGAAATTAGGGGTGTACCTGGTTGCAGTCCTAATTATTTCTCGGATATGCTCTCCATCTTCATAGCTGAATCTAAAATGACCTTATCAGACATGGCTAAAGCTTTATATGTGTACATATTATATATCTTGATATAGATCTTAGTTGTTATTAACCACGTTGATTAGTTAATGAGTTTTAATTATTTGGTCTTCTTCTCTTAATTTGCAAGGACAAAGTATTTAGTGCATATTTTCCTAAGATTTGCGAACTTTACTTCAAGATAAAAGAAGCCTCCTCAAGTTATATAATTAATGCTAATCATCACAGCTCAAAACTCTTTAATTTAAAGTATTTATGTGTGTTATTATTGATCTAATAATATGCATTTAATACTAAAAATTCTCAAGTATAATTTTTGTTGGTAAAAATTCATATATTTTAATAACTAAATGATATGTCATGAGATGTATAGTGTGATTTGAACTCATACTCTTATAGATAAGGATAAAAGTACATAGATATCAACACAATAGATAAATAATTAATAATTTAATTAACCAAATATCTATTAGTAGGATATATATTTGATTGGTGTATGTGTATACTTAATTAATTAATTAATTAGTTTAATAGTTGATGCATTTATCCTTTTACAAGAGATCATAAGTTCGAGTGAGATTATACTTTTATGTGTGTTATCATTTGAAAGTAGTGTTGACTTGTAATTATTTTAAAAAATAATTAGTTAATTTTAATTGTAGCATTGGTGCTTGTCGATTGGCACTGAAATATGAGGAATTCATCAAAGCATCTGATGAAAAGAGTAAGGAAGGGTAAGCTCTCATACATAATTGACGTCATAAATCGATTAACATATCCATTTATTGTGCTTTTTTAATTTTTTTAATTTCTTTTTTTTTTAAAGTATGTAGCGGCATTAGATGCAATAAAAAATGAATTCACATTGATGAAGGAAAAATAAAAATCCTTCTTGAGGTAATATTTTATTTTATATATTCTGCAGAATTTTATTTTCATATATATCTTTTTCTCTTATGGATTTTGTGAAAATTTTAACTGAATTTAAATTTGTAGAATTATACAGTATGAGTTTTACTTAATTAAAAATCTGTTTTGCTGGTTGCATAATTATAGCTATTAACAATTATAATAAATTATAACAACACAGTAGTAGTTTAAACTTGTGTTTTATTTAAGATTTACGAGTTTAAGTTTCACTGAAGATGTAAAGTTTATATTTTAATAAAAAGTAAAACTATTTTTTTAATATTAAACATTATAGATTTTGATTTTAAAATCTTTGTTATTATTATTATTAATTAATAAATGGGGTATGTATGCTGATATATTTGGAAACAAGCACCACGCCTCGCAAGCACAAGCACACTCCTTTAAATTAACAGAAAGTTAGGAAACTCATGGGTCCTTGCGTAGTGCTTCAGGACTGCTTACCTAATTTGGGATAAACAATGCTAAGGTTCAAGGGTAGTTGAAGATAATGAAACTTTTGGCTGCTAGAGTTATTTTGAGATACCTATGAGGTTAGAAGATAGTATTACGAAAAGGTTGTGCAAGGTTTTAAAATTATTCTCGTGTTCTAGACCTATCTTAAGACAACTATGAGGTTTCGATCATGTATTTGGTCTTAATAAAACTCTAAAACTGCGGTGTTACATTTAAATCTTAAGGTTTTAGTCTTTTCTTTTTTTAATGTTATGTCGCACTAAGATCCAAAGTTTTTGTCCTAAAATTTAATTTAGTATAGATTTTGTGTTACTTAGTTATCTGACAAATTTTGTACCAAGTACAAATTTTATACTTGATCAATATTTCTCTGAGTTTAGGTTATTACTTGAGCATGTTTAGGCTTTCATTCTACATTTTGTTTCCTTTCTTCTCAGTTGGATTTAAAATTATTATAAGAATAATACATAACTTAGCTAGAAATGAGTATGAACTTCTGAAAGATAGATAATTGTCCATGAACCTCAATTTTTGCTTCACTTACTTGAGCATGATAAAGTATAACCTAATTTCTACGAATTATTTAATTTTATAGTAAATAAGTGAATTGAATGATGAATATTTATTGTTTAAAATATTGTATTTGACGACCAATTATGAGAACTGATGCTTCAGTGAATAATTAGAGGCGATTGATAGTTACTACAATGAAATGCAACCAACACAAAGATAAAAGCTTTGGTATTTTGTAATGAAGTAGATCACATTTTCTTTAGGTTTTAAGATAAAGATGAAATATTTTATTTTTAATTTTTTTTGGTACCCCTTTTTGTTGATACAAAAGTTAAGAAACTTTTTTTTTAAAGTAGAGGAATAAATAGGGTGGGCACAAAATGGACACATGAACTCCTCTATTTGTTGCATATTACTTGGCAACATTTCAACTTTTGAAATAGTCTAAATCAACCACTAAAATTATGTTGTCTAAAATTATACTTGATGAATATTTTTCTAAAGTTTGGGTTGTTTACTGACTTATATAGTACTAGAAAGAAATACAACTAAATTTATAGTTCGGTCAAATAATAAGGTATGGATTAACTTGAATAAATAATTTAATCTCATACAAATGAGTAAACTGAGTAACGTAAATTTACTGTTTGAAATACGGTGTTTAATGACTGATAAGAAAAACTGATACTTCAATGAATAAAGAGAGGTGATGGGTGATGACTGCAATGAGATGCAACTAACATAGAGAGAGAAGTTTTAGTGTCTTGCAACAGAGGAGATTGAATTTTCTTTAGGTTTTAGAACATAAGGATAAATTATTTTATTTTTAATTTCTTTTGTACTTCTTTTTGTCATTATAAAAGTGAAATAATTTTTTAAAAAATAAAGAAATGGGCAGGTTGTGCATGAAATGGATATGTTGCTTCCTCTATTTGCTGCAAATTTACTTTATGGCATTTTGACTTTTAGTGACAATATAAATCTGCTGGTAAAATTTTATCATCTATTGTCTAATTTTTAGCAGCAATTAACCATTCTTAAAGGTGCCAATATAATGCCTTTTATCAGTTGAAGTAATTTATTTGGAGAACAACCATCTTTGTTGTTTATACAATATTATAAATGGATTAAATTAAACTCTTGTTTTTTTTTTTTGAAAGAAAATATTTTTTCTCATAAAATTGTTGGCTAGAATAATCCAAACTGGAAAACAAAATTAAAAAATATGCAAGTTCACTAATGCATAGAATATTGATAACCTAAATATCAAACCCTAGAAATGACCTAGATTATTAGCAATTTCTTATAAATTCTAAACTCATTATAACTCTCCGCTGCTTCGGTGAGCATTGCAAATTCGAAAAAAAAAAATCTCCCTTCTCTCGGTAAAACCATTTTTCTCTTCTCGAATTGTTTCTAATATGATGGATTGAAGCATGTAGCTCCTTGACATGATCCACTCGATGGAACAAGAGGTATAGTGATCATGTATATAAATCGATATTGTTGATTGATTTGCATTCAATTTTTTTAAAAGGGTATGGTGGATCACTTTCTTGGAATAGCATATGAAATGAGAGGAGTGCCTGGTTGAGGTCCTAATTATTTCTCTAATATGCTCTCCATGTAACACCCAACCTCTCATTTTTTTTTTCTTTTTATTAATTATAATTATATGAATATAATTATTATTTATATAATTTTAAATTAAATTAAATTTAAATTAATTTATTTTAATGGAAATAATAATAATAATAATAATAAAAAGGGGTAAAAATTATTTAGGGGTTTAATCAAAAATAATTTTGGGGAAAAGGGGTGAAAAATTGGGTTCTGGTGGTATTTTTAAAAGACAAATAAGAAACTGGGGGTCAAAATACAATTTAAAAAAGTTGTGCCACGTCAGCTGCCCCGTCTGTAGCCCCGACAAATTACGACGCACCAGGTGGCAGAGACGCTAACGCGGGAGGCCACGTGGGCGATCCACGTGCGCGCGATCGAATGGCTGAGATCCGTTGCCGCACGCACGGATGGCCCGGATCAAAAGCGCGCACAGACGAACCAGATTGTATCGCGCACGGATGGTCTATATTGAATCGCGCATGGACGTCCAAGATTAAATCGCGATGAATGACCCAGATTCACTTCCTATTTAATCGTGATCAGACAATCCAAATTAAAAGTGATGGACAGCTCAGATCAAAAGCGGATGGGTATAAATAACCCCATCCGCATCCAAACTCTAACCCTAACCGCCAGAGCCCCTCGTCGGAGAAGTCAGCCCAGCCACTGAGGAGTCGACCGTTGCCACCCGTTGTCGTACCGAAGCAATTTCCAGCCGCCAAAGGAGGTAAAAATTCTACCATTTGCTCAGAATTTTATTTTAAACCCACCTATGGCCAAATAAAAGTAAAAGCACCAGCCAATTGGCAGGAAAACACTGCCAAAGCTCAGCTGCACTATCGCGGGGTGTTTCAATTTTTGCCTCTGATGAGGCCCTTCCTGATTCCCGTTTGATGTGATTTTCTCACCGTTGTGATCACCGTTTCCTCCTCTACAAGTTGACTGGAGAAAAACACCCAACCGCAACGTGAGCTGGAGGAGCCACCGCACCGGAGAGCCCCACCGTAGGTGAGTTTCGGCTTTCTACGTTTTTTTGGCCAACCGAGGGCCCTAAGTGTGTTTTCTCAGAGGAACTGATGCAAGTTTGGTCGAATTCGACCGAAAACAGCCAACCCGAGGTGGATCACCGCTGCGAGCGGCGGCGCCATCGCTGGAACACCGCGGAGCTGCCGTGCCAGATTTCTGAAATTGGGCGAGTAGGCCTTGGGTCTGATTTTTGGGTTATTTGGGACATGTGTAGATACTGTAAGCCCGTTTTAGTTCCCGAGAAAAAATTCATGGAACCTAGGGACTGCTCGTAGGCGTGTTGACAATCTAGTTTTCGGCATCGAATCAAGTAAGGACCCTTCACCCTATTTCCTATCATGGAATTGGAGTTTAAATAAATGATAATACTGTATTTTATATAAATTAAATAGATATGTATAATTAATTACGGTTGCTAATGGAGTCCGAACTGGACATTATTCTCTGTCGATTCCTGTTTGATTTATTTTACAGTCTAAATGCATATGGTATCTAGTTTATCTATTCTATAGCTTTAAATGCATGTATCACTGCTTACTTCACTACTGTTTGATTTTGGGAATCTAAGATATGTTTGCTTTGTTGGATGGACGTTTCTTGTTAATATATTTATGTTTGATTTGGTAACGGAGACTAAGGACAAATAGGAATGGGATGTGATTTGATAAATGGATAAGATAACAACCTCATTAGATATCCTGCGAGATGGTGGACGGACCAGGTTCATAGGAAATCCTACTGTGAACGTCGTCTCATACCGGACGAGGTATAGAGACTTGGTCATTTGGCACTCATACTAGACGGGATATGGGGACGACCCGCTTCACCCTCATACCGGACGGGGTATTGAGGTTTATTATTTTGGCGCTTATACCGGACGTGATATGGGGATGGCCTTGGAATTAAGATTGTTAAGGGGAATGGTTCACGTGTAGTGGGGATCCCTATGGATCCCCATGGATACTAGTATGCTGATGAAAACGAGAAACGGTGATAATTAGTTATTGTTAATGAATACAGATTTATGATGTATTTTATGTTACTGATTATGCATGAAATTATGATCTGTATGATATTATTGTCTTTATAGGTTGTTTTCACAAGTGCTCCAAGGGTAAAAAAAGGGTAAGTGGTTTTATTTTAAATAATTGAATTGGTTTAAAATTTGTTCTCCATTGGTTGTTTTCAGTTTTCTACCAATTTTTGCTTCTGTGACGATGATATAGTGTGATGTCCTTACTGGGCTAGTGTAGCTCATTCCTTATTTAACCATTTTAGATCAGGAGGACCGAGTTCCCGAGCCTAATCCACAAGAAGACGACGAGTAGATGCTAGATGCTTTATAGTTTCCTTTATTTTTCTCATTTCTCGTATTTCTTTTAAAGAACTTATTCTGTGGTATTGTTTAGTACTCTTAAGTTGTTGTGTAAGGGATGTTAACCTTAATCTTTGATTTTGCTTCTGCACTCAGATTATTTTATGTATTTTCTTTTGAATTTTCGGGGGCCGTTACACTCCACCTTCGTAGTTGAATCTGAAATCATCTTATCAGACATGACTAAATCTTTGTATGTGGACATAATATATATCTCGATATAGATCTAAGTAGTTATTAACAAATTTTGACTAGTTAATGGGTTTTAATTATTTGGTTCTCTTCTCTTAATTTGCAATGACAAAGTATCTGATGCTGATTTTCCTAAAATTTGTGAACTTTGCTTCAAGATTAAAGGAGCCTCCTTAAGGTTTATAATTAATACTAATAATCATAGCTCAAAACTCTTTAATTTGGAGTATCTATGCGTGTTGTTATTGATCTTATAATATGTATTTAATAATAAAAATTCTCAAGTGCAAGTTTTGTTAGTAAAAATTCATGCAGTTTAGTCGTTAAATGATATGTCATGAGACATATAATCTGATATGAATTCATACTCTTATAGATAAGGATAAAAGCATATAGATATCCACCCAATAGATAAATAATTAATAATTTAATTAACAAAATATATATTAGTATGATATATATATCTATTTGGTATATGTGTACACTTAGTTAATTATTTAATTAGTTTAATAGTTGATGCATTTCCTCTTTTACAAGAGATCACAAGTTTGAGTCAGATTGTACTTTCGTGTGTGTCATCATTTAAAAGTTACTTGTATTGTATTGCATTTAGTGTATATTGCCTACTTAATCTCGAGTCAAACTATTGTTTTGTGTGTATTCTTACTCGGAGATTATTTATATTGCGTTATGATTGATGTATATCACTTAATCAATAGATTTACACAATTTTTATTTAAAAAAATAATTAGCTGATATTAATTACAGCCTTGACACTTGTCAAATGGCACTAAAATATGAGGAATTCATTAAGGCATCTGATGAAAAGAGTAAGGAAGGGTAAGCTTTCATACATAATTGACATCATAAATTGATTAACAGTCTTTATATATGCATTTAGTAAATGAATTTCGTACTTATTTTTTTATTTTAGATAATACTAATATATCTCTTTATTGAGTTTTTTTATAATTTTTTAAAATTATTTTCTTAAAAAAACAAAGGTGCATAGCAGCATTGGATGCAATCGAAAATGGCTTCTTACTTACGAAGGAAAAAATAAACATCCTTCTTGAGGTAATATTTTATTTTATATATTTTGCAAAATTTTATTTTCATATATATCTTTTTCTTTTATGGATTTCATAAAAATTTTAACTGAATTTAAATTTGCTAACTTATAAAGTATGAGTTTTACTTAATTGAAAATTTGTTTTGCCAGGTCATAATTATAGCAATTAAAAATTATAATGAATTATAATAATATGGTAGTAGTTAAATTTTTTTATGTTTTATTTAAGATTTAC
Source organism: Carica papaya (assembly GCF_054855325.1). Classification (NCBI taxonomy): domain Eukaryota; kingdom Viridiplantae; phylum Streptophyta; class Magnoliopsida; order Brassicales; family Caricaceae; genus Carica; species Carica papaya. The sequence continues at coordinate 22,039,314 of NC_142317.1, forward strand.
AAGTTTAGGTTTTGCTGAAAATACAAAGTTTATATTTTAATAAAAAGTAAAACTGTTTTTTTAAAACATTAAACATTGTAGATTTTGATTTTAAAATATTTATTATTATTATTATTATTATTATTCACTGAATGGGGTATGTATGGTGGTGCAGTTGGAAGCTAGAACCACCCCTCGCAAGCGCAAACGTACTCTTTGAAATAAAGGTACTCTTGCTTCTTACAACTTATTTAATTCGATTCTTATTTATTTTTTTAATTCCTTAAGATTTTAATCTGAATCGTTCTAGTAAATGGAGAATATTACTCTCGAATACCTTGTTATTGTAATAAATACAGTTTCTTTTTAAATAATTCAATTTGCTTTTAAATTAATTAAGAATAAAATAAGACTTATATTTTTCTTCAATTACTGTAACTTAACTAAAGTAATTATTATCCTTTTAATTTATAAAATTTTAGTTCAATATTTAATTTTTCACTATTTTTATTTTATCTATTTTCATCTCTTTCAATAACAATATTATAAAGTAATTACGTTTTTTTTTGTTGGGCAAATGAGGGGATGAAAGCTTCTAAAAATCAATACCAATAAATTCTCTGCAGGTTGTAATAAGTATTACTTTTTCATGGAAAACAAATTTAAACTCTTAACTTTTTTTTTATGTTGCTGATGTCGTGATTAAGTTGAGTTTAATCTCAACGTGCCTATTATGTTTTTAGGCGAAAAAAATATTTCATGATTATTAAGTTCTCTTAGTTGAGGGAACTATAGTAGGTCAAAATCTTGACCTAACTTTTAATTTTTTGCTTTGAAACTCATACTTATTCTACAGAGATAATTACAAATTAAAAGATATTATTTCAAAAAATTTTAAATTTTGTTGCTATTGGTTGAGATGAATTGTTGATATTTAATAGTTTTATGTAAAAATCTCTTGGTGAAAAAAGATAGGAGAATTTACCTTAGACATTTACTTTCTATACAAATAGGAATTGAAGTTTGAACATCCATTATAAGGATTGAGGTGTGCACTAGGTGAATCAGATAAGGTGAGTATAAAAAGGAGATTTTTGACATGTTAATTGTATGATACAATAAGCTTAGCTACCAATAGATCATAGATTTTATTAATTTGCACAACTAGAAAAGGAAAAGTTAGAATCTTTCAAGAAAATTTTTGAAAAAAATGAAAGTGAAAGAAAAAAGATAAAAGAGAGAGCAATAGAGAAATGTAGGAATGAGATAGGATAGAGTAGAGGAGCTAACTATTTATAAGGTAAACATAGGATGATACCATTGAAAAGGAGAAACTAGCCAGTAACATCCATTAACATGGGAACATGAATTTCATGCACCAAAATGCCCCCATTAAAGCTTGTGACTATGTTCATTTATCACAATTAAGCATACACTACAATGAAGTTTTTAAGAATTTTCATAAATGATCATAAACATGGTGTTTGAATGGTTAAGATTCTTACATTTTTTTGGAAGATAACAAGTCTGTATCTTATTAAAATGTAAAATTTATCACTTTTTGGATATAATTATATGTATTAATAATAATTTGTTTATAATATTTGATTTAATAGAATCAAAAGATTTAACTTATAACTTTGTTGGTAGAGATATAGTAATGAAATTGGATTTTGTCCTAAAGAGTCATGACATATCTAAATGAAAATAATATTCTGTAACTATTAGATTCTTTTATTAAAACAATTATAATAAGGGAAAAAATTCGAATTAATATTTTTCTTAAATTATTTATTAACATAAATATTAAAGAAGAAGAAATGTGTTAAAGTAAAACTCACAAAATGCCTACATATAAAGGGTGAGATTTCTTATATTTTCTCTCATTAAGTCAAAGATCTCTCGTCTTCTTATTACACACATATAAAAGACCCTTAGTTTTGATTTTGTTTTCAAAAACTCACATGAATATATATTGTTATTACAATACTAAAACAATCTCTCATGTATTTTAATAAAAAATAATGTAAGATAAAGTAGTTTAATTCCAATTCTTTTAATAAAGAAAAACAAAACATTCAGATTATAAAAACTCCACTTTAGAAACAAAGTAATGATTCTTACTTATAGATTCTTATTATCTCATATAAAAGTGTGATCATATCTCGAATTTCATTAATGAATCATGAAAATCTAAAAAAAAAAAAAACCAACTTTATCTTGATTGGTTCACATATCAATTATTTTTTATGATTCTCATTAAAGTTCATTCCAAAAGCTTTTAAATTCCAGGCACTTGTTCTTCTCTAACCTACTTGCATTTTGTCTTTCATGATTTATCTTAACCAAGCAAGAGAGGGAAAATTATGAGTATATCATTGTTGAGAGAACTATTGTACACAAACAAACAAGAAATATGCTCAACACAAATCATTGATCATATAAGTTGAATAAATTAATGGCAAATTGATGAAAATGGAGGGTGCATGAATTCATAGTGTGCTTACGCTCATCGCAAGATATCTCCTTCGTCTGCACATCCGCTATACTTATCATTAATCATGTGATTCAGAGAAAAGAAAAAACAGAGAGAAAAGGAAAAGCAAGTAGAAAAATGAGAGAAAATTTATATATAGAATTAAAAAATAATCAAATGAAATGAATAAATAAAATAAAAGGACAAGATGAGAAAAGAAGAGCAAGTAGAATTTTTATATAATTTCTTATTTATTCATAATAATCCATAATTATCCAAAACAAAACTAAATACGATACATACAATTGCATTATTGTTGATTGTGTCGAGATATTGAAACGACACAACATTGTCTTCTCTTTTTCTAGATTTTTCTGCTCCAAACATCACTTCGATACAAATCCACTTTTTATTTCATACAAGGTATGCACCTTTCTCTTTTATTTTCTCGTTCAGTTTTGGAGTATGTTCATTTTTAATATCACTTCATATGGGTTTGGATTTAAGCTATGATTTTTTTTTCTTGATTTGGAATCCTTGATTTATGAATGGTCCAATTAGTAAGACTTTTGTTAAGTTCTATCACAAATTTACTAGTTATTTAGATGCTTTCAGTTGTTTTTTACAAAAAAGTTGCATTTGTGCCTTGTAATCATTAGCTTTTATCTTTTGATGAGGTTTTCTCACCTTTTGAGTACTCTTATTATATGACTTCTAGGTATTAGAAGATAATTCTTTATGGTTCCTAAAAATAACGGGGGGAAAGAGACGTATTACGTATATTCGTAGCATCATTTCATTAGTTTTCCTTGAGTGTCAAAGTTTATTTTCCTTTTTATTGTTGAATTTTTTACTTTTGGGTTGTATGTCTAATTTAGTTGAAAGTTTTTACTAAAATACTCACATTGAATCTAATGCCTTTATTTGTTTCTTTTGCTTGTTTTTTCATTTAAGGTTAATCATTCTTGAAATTGAAGTAGAAGAAGGTATTATTTCAATTGAGTCAAGAATCTCTTGGGTTCACTTTGATAAAAGAAGGGTTTGAGGATTGAGAGGGTTATAATTATTTGATTACCATTATGTATATGGGAATTTCTGAGGCAATTCTACTACTTTTATCTAGAACTATTCCCAGTCGTTTTAATTTTGATCCATGTTTTAGCAAATTGGATTCAAACAATAGATTATGATCTGACTCACTAGCCTACATGGATCAGCCATTATTTAAATTTATAAGTTGGTAATAGAGAGATCTTATTTGTTTACCTTTTTGTCTTGAAGGCACTATTTTATTCTACCTTACTCTGTGCATGTGAAATGCTTGCTCAAGAAGATGGATCAGCTGATCTGTTTCGGCACTAAATAATTGCCTACTTGCTCTCTCATTCTACATCAGGGAGTATTATTTGATTGATTTGCGAAAACTGAAAGAGATTTATAGTTGCAAGACTGAGGAGTACTCATATGATGCAGTTAATAAGTTCAAAAATTACCCAGATCAAATTTCTCCTTGGTTGGTGGAATGGATGCCCAATAAAGGAGGTTATCTAATTGGAAATTTACAACCAGCACATATGGATTTTAGATTTTTTTCTCTAAGAAACATGTGGTATGTTGTAAGCAGTCTGACAACAGTTGATTAGTCACATGCCATACTAGATCTTATTGAAGCGAAACAGATTTGGTAGCAAATATGCTATTCAAGATATGTTATCCTGCTCTTGAAGGTCAGGTGTGGCAAATAATCACTAGTAGTGATCCTAAGAACACATAAGAATCTACTCTCGTATTATTTATTTATGATCTATTTCTTCATTATTTTCAGCATTTCTCACTACGTTTCCTTTTCATGCAGTCCTTGGTCTTACCACAATGGTGGTTCTTGGCAAACTCTACTATGGTAGGTTAGTTTGTTATGCTTAAATATTCTCTCTATTGCTAATGTTTTTTTCATTGCTCCAAAGAACCCTTTGTAGAAGTTATATTTAGGTATAAGTTTCTTAAGTTCACATACTTGACTCCAATAGGATATGGCACCTTGTTGACGTTTTATAAAATAAAGTAATAATCAAGGAATGTTGGCAGTGGCTTAAGATTTTAAAAATGGACTTTTTACAACTTACTGTTGCACCCATAAAGATGAAAAGACCAGAAATCACTGCAAAATCTGTTGAAGTTGTCGAAAGACACATATCAAGAGACAATTGACCTTAATACTATGACATGAAAATAGAAAGTTCATCGGGAAGCAAGCACCATTATTCCAGACATGGTCAATTACTGGATACCTTGTGGCTAAGCTTCTACTTGCAGACCAAAGTGCAGTCAAAATTCTGAAAATTGAAGAGGATTATGAGATTGTCAATGCCTTCTCTTGCATGATAAGTGCTAACCCCAAGAGAAAGTGTGGTCGGAAGAACTCCCAAAAGACTTGCATAATATAAGATTCTTAAGCTGCTTTCACATAAGCATAGGTAATTTCAATTTGTGGCTTAACTTACCTATCTTAACAACTTAAATGTAGAATGGTGATGATAACAATGTTTATTTTTCATTTTATTTGGGGGTTAAAGCTTTTGAGCAGTGATTCGGGTATCATTGGATCTTAATGTAAAATGATATATTGATTTACGATCAGCATTAGCTTGAAACATCATCCTGGATTGGAGAATAAACAAATTGTTTCTTGTTTATAGACTTTATATCATATATATAGTACTATAGGAGTGAAAGGTGTTCTTTTAAAGAGTTCACTGTAAATTGAGAATACTTTTATATTATTTTAACTCTATTGCTCGATTATGACAATAATAATTTCAATTAACCTCATGTATACGTATATATTTTAAATTTGCAAATGAAGAAATTACATAGAAATTTTTAGGTTGTGGGTCAAATTACACCACTTATTGAGAAATTATATTTTAAAAATAGATATAGTATAGTATAGTATTAGAAGTTAAAATATTTGTATATGTATCTAATTGTCCCATTTGCTTTAATTTCTAAACAAGCTTCATCATTTTCTTAAGAAATTTACTTGCTACATTTGTCCCATATTTTATAATTTAACAATATATCACAATTTTAATATTTAAACTCTCTTATTCATGTTTTTTGAGAACTAAATTCTAATTGATCTTCCTATATATGAAGAATTATGAAATAAAATTTCATTCAATGAATTCAAGCTAAAAATATAAATGGTTCAAAAATAAAATTAACGAATATATACATCATTCAACATGTAAAGGATTACTAATAATTACATAAAAAAGTAAAAATTGAATCAAATGAACAAGATAGATTTAATACTGCTTAATGTAAGTACATGTATATACTTTTGGACATATTTAATTTAGATTGTACTTTTATGTTTTTCAGTTATTTAGGATAAAGAGGTAATTTCATAGAAAGTCAAATATGAGATTTGAGTTAGTTCGCGGTCTAAAATTTAGAATTGTTAGAAGAATATGATCCCTTATAACGAATCTACTTTATAATTACTACCTAATTGTGCATTATGCATTAGGAAGAAAAAAAGAGAACTTACCTCTATAATGCTTCAAATCTAACTCTTGTTTTCCTATTTCATTTCCTTATGTTTTTCCTCCTCATTCTCCCAATTATTTTCCAACTCTTCTTATATTTCTAGATCACCTAAAATTCATCACATCGTAACACAATAATAAATGTGAGGATAAGATTATGAAGAAATCATATTGTGGTGAAGAAATTAATAGAGGTAATTTTATAAAAAAAAACTATCTTGTTATTTTTTATCTAAACATTACATCATAAATATAAATCATAGCATTAAAGAAAGATTGAAAGAAAAGCTGAAAGCATCAAGAAAGAAAAAAAAAATAGAAGTGTCATAATCTATTTTTAAACTTTTGTAATCAAATATTTTAGTGTTTTAACATTATTTTTCATTCTAAGGTATGTAATCTTTAAAAGAATTATTACAAGATTATACTTGAAAGATATCTAAATATAGAGAATTGAATGCTCCGTAGGAGTCAAAATTTAGAAATTTCTTTCTACATTAGTCTTTCAAATTTAAAAATTAAAGAGATAGAAATCTTATTTTCATTATTTTGAACTTATGTAATCAAATATTTTAGAGTTTTAACATTATTTTCATTATGTAATCTATAAAAAAAATTATTATAAGATTACATTTAAAGAATATCTAATATAAGTACACGTATATATTTTGGACGTATTGAATTTAAATTGTACTTTTATGTTTTTCTGTTATTTAGAGTAAAAAAGTAATTTAATAAAAAGTCAAATATGTGATTTGAGTTAGTTTGCGGTCGTTAGCTAAAACTTAGGAACTATTTGAAAAATATGAATCCTTATAACGAATCTACTTTATAATTACTACCTAATTGTGCATTATTTATTAGGGGAATAAAAGAGAACTTACCTTTATAATACTTATAGTCTAACTCTTATTTTCCTATCTCATTTCCTTATGTTTTTCCTCCTCCTCCCAATTATTTTCTTACTCTTCTTATATTTCAAGATCACCTAAAATTGATCATATCGTAACACAATAATAAATGTGAGGATCAGATTATAAAGAAATTATATTGTGGTGAAGAAATAAATAGAGTTAATTTTCTAAAGAAACTATTTTATCATTTCTTATATGAACTTTGCATCATAGATATAAATTATATCATTAAAGAAAGATTGAAAGAAAAACTGAAAGCATCAAGAAAGAAAAAAAAAACTAGAAGTGTTGTAATTTATTTTTGAACTTATGTAATCAAATATTTTAGAGTTTTAACATTATTTTCATTATGTTATCTATAAAAGAACTATTATAAGATTACACTTAAAGAATATCTAAAATTAGAGAATTGAATGCTTGCTAGAAGTCAAAGTCTAGAGATTTATTTTCTTCATTAGTCATTAAAATTTAAAATTTTGATTACTACTTAAGCAGTTAAAGAGATAAAAATCTTCTTTTCGAAAAGTAAATATATAATTATATAATTATATTTAGGAAGATGTTATTTGTTTCTACCTTAATTATTAAAAGTAAAAATATTGATTATGCCTCAATTATCAAAAAATATTTTGTAATCTTATTTAATTTAGGGATTTCGTTGCCATCCTGAATGGTTTTGATGGTTCCTCCTTCACTTTCAAAGAGGATGTCGGGCTGCAGGGGAAGAGGGAGAGGAAGAAAATTCATAGCTAGGGTACACTAAGAGGAAGTTTATGTGCGATTTCTTAATTATATTAATTAGCTAGCGGTGGATTGGGAGTAGAATAAGGGAGGAATTCGTCAATCAGATTAACGCCGTCACTGGGAACAAAGTTAAATTTGACTCTCACTACTTGAGTAGAATTTATGTTTTAAATTCTTTGAGATATTTTTGGGAAGAAATAGTTTATCCTGGAATAGGGACATTTTCTTGAAATCAGATTAGAACCAGAAGTAAAAACAAAAAAAATGGAGAGTGAGATCTGAGGATAAAAAGAAGATCGGACGAAATGATGGAATTATTGTGTGGACAGCTATGTGGAGAGGACATAAGAGATATGCGAAAAACATAGGAGGAAAATTGAAAGGATGAGAACGGGAGAGGGATAGGAAATTTTAAAAAAAGGAAAATTGTGGTCTGAATCTGATATCTATTTGGGAATTATTATTCTGTTATCTTTTATATTTAATTCTCTTGATGTCTGTTTCGAAAATGGTAGCATTGGTGAGTAGAGAAAAAGAAATGAACTAGATAGGGATTAAAAACAAAATAAATATAAAATTCTAGGAGGCAAATCCAGGTGAGTGAGACCGTGTTCTCTATGAGGGTAAAAGTGATGTTGTTTGGAAGAAGGAATGGGATTAACAACGGAACAAACAAACTCTAGGGGCTGATTTGGGTGAGGAGAGACAATGTTCTCTGTGATTCATGTGTAAGAAAGGATGAATTACACAAACTTTAATTAGATGTTTTCTTGATTTTAGATAGATGTAATGGTTAACCCTCAGTGGTGAGGGATGTGAACACTACCCTTGGACGTACTTATTTTTATTTGGAGATAAAAGTTTATTGTTATTAACCATATTTGATTAATTGATGGATTTTTTTATTTGGTCTTCTTCTCTTAATTTGCAGGGATAACGTATCTTATGCAAATTTTCCTACAATTTGTTACTTTGCATCAAGATTAAAGGAGGCTCCTCAAGGTATATAAGTAATACTAATCATCACAGCTCAAAACTCTTCAATTTGGAGTATTATTGTGTGTTATTATTGATCTTATAATGTATATTTAACAATAAAAATTCTCATATACAATTTTGCTAGTAAAAATTCGTACATTTTAATAGTTAAATGATTTGTCATGAGATCTATAGTCTGATTTGAACTCATACTCTTATAGATAAGGATAAAATTACTTAGATATTTGCCTAAAAGATAAATAATTATTAAATTAGTTAATTATATATGTGGATACATAATTAATTAAATAATTAGTATAATAGTTGATATGTTTCTTTTTTTATAAGAGATTATAAGTTCGAGTCGAATTGTATTTTTATGTGTGTCATCATGTGAAAGTTATTTGTATTGTATTGTAATTAGTATATATCACTTGAATAATCTCGGATTAAACTTTACTTTTATGTGTATTCTTACTTGGAGGTTTTTGTATTGTCTTACGATTGATGCATACCACTTAATTAATAGATGTACCTAATTTTTATTTTTTAATAAATAATTAATGAAGGAAAAAATGAAAATCCTTCTTAAGGTATTATTTTATTTTACATATTCTATAAAATTTTATTTTCATGTATGTCTTTTTTCTTTTGGACTTCGTGAAAATTTTAGCTAAATTTAAATTTGCATGCTTATATAGCATGAGTTTTACTTCATTAAAAATTTATTTTGTCAGCTCTATAATTATAGCTATTAATAATTATAATAAATTATAACAATATGATAGTAGTTAAAACACTTATTTTTTATTTAAAATTTATAAGTTTAACTTTTATTAAAATGTAGAATAATTTATACTGTATAAGTCTATAAATTTAAATTCAATTAAAGTTTTTACGAAATCTATAAAAGAAAAAGATATATATGAAAACAAAATTTATAAAATATATAAAATAAAATATTACCTCAAGAAAGATTTTTACTTTTTCCTTCATTACTACGAATTCATGTTTGGTTGCATCCACTGCCTATGCACCTTTTTTTCAAAAAAATTTAAAACAATTTATAAAAAAACTTAGTAATGAAATATATTAATAATATGTACAATAAAAAATAAGTACGAAATTGATTTACTATATTCACTAATTGATTTGATTTATGACGTCGTCAATTATGTATGAAAGTTTACCCTTCCTTACTCATTTCATCATATGCCTTGACACATGTATATATATATATATATATAAATATATAATTCATATATATGATGGTGTATGAGCAATCATATGTGGCACCAATCATATGTGGCACCAATAGGTATGAAGTTCATTTGTGATCGACGGTCACATTTCATTGATTGACTTCGATCTCTCACAAAAAGACGATAATTCCACATCAACGATTCATATAATTTCTTATCAAAATGCATCACTAATCTCTTGTTACCTTGATGATCAACCCAACATCTCTAATTCATCATGCATTCTACCCAATTGTATCACACCTGCAATAGCCTCCTGCTTACACCTTAGTCAACACATCACACAATCGTCAAAATCATCACAGAGTCAATCAATGTCCAGCCAAGGCCTTTTGTTGGGACCCACGAGTACTTAGCATGAGAAATTGTGTCTGGTGAAGGGCATCGAAACACGGCTGATTGGTGGACACTAGGGATATTCGTATTCAAAATGTTATATGAGACGACATCTTGTAAGGGAGTTGACTAGGAGTTACCCTTTGTAAATATTGTGGCTCGAGCACTTGAGTTTCCCAAAGAAATGATGGTTTCAGAGCTAGCAAAGGATTTGATCACACCGCTATTAATTAAGGACCCCACAAGGAAATAGGGTCCACAATGGGTGTAACGACAATCAAACGACACCAATTTTTTAATGGGCGTAATTAGGAAGTTTGAGATGTATAAAATCCTCATTTGTTCCTTCTCCTGTATCTTGCGAGGCATTTATTGCATTTGATAGTACTATAGAGAGTTCAATATAGTATTAATAGGAAGCAAAAAATTTAGTCTTTAATTTACATGATATATGTTTTTTTTATGTATATTGAATTTTAATAACTAAACAAAAGTGAGATTTAAGTAATTTGTACATTAGGGCAAGAAATTTTAAAGAAATTCACGTTGAAAGGTTAAATATTTATAAAAATATATAATTAAAGATTTACTGGATCATTTGTCTAACAGAAAATATAGCATTTTCAATTGTTCTCAATTAATGTCTTTACTTAACTGTATAAAAGTATTATTAATTTCTCAAATATTTGGTATAAGAGGTAGTAAAACTCTTTTTACGGGTATCACTTGGATTAAACTTAAATGTATTACTTCAAGGTCCTGATAATATCAAGTAAGGAAACTCATGGGTCCTTGTGTAGTGCTTCATTACTACTTACCTAATTGGGGACAAACAATGTCAAGATTCAAGGATAGTTGAGGATAAGGAAACTTTTGGCTTCTAAAGCTATTTTGATATACATATAAGGTTACAAGATAGCTTTTCCAAAAGTTTGTGTAGGGTTTTAAAATTGTTCTCGCGTTCTAGACCTTTTCTTATGAAAACTTTGAGGTTTCAAGCATGTATTAGGACTTAATAAAGCTCTAAAACTCCAATGTTACATCTAAATCTTTAGGTTTAAGTATTTTATTTATTTTTCTTAATGTTATATTGCACTAAGATACAAATTTTTTGTCCTAAAATTTAATTTAGTATAGAGTTTGTTTTACTTAGTTATATGGCAAATTTTGTACCAAGTATAAATTTTGTACTTGATGAATATTTCTCTTAGTTTAGGTTATTACTTGAGGATGTTTAAGCTTTCATTCTGCATTTTTTTTCCTTTCTTCTTAGTTGGATTGAAAAGTATTATAAGAATAATACATAGCTTAACTAGATATGAGTACGGACTTCTGAAAGATAGATAAATGTTCATGAATCTACTCAGTTTTTGCTTCACTTACTTGAGTATGATGTTTTTTATTATTAATGAATAATGATTTTTCTTTAAAGAAATCAGAGGTGATTTAGTATTAAAAACATATACTACTAAATTTATAGTTCAATCAAATAATAAAATATAACCTAATTTGAATGAATTATTTAATATTATAATAAATAAGTGAATCGAATGATGTATATTTTTTGTTTAAAATGTAGTATTTGATGACCAATTATGAGAACTGACACTTCAGTGAATAATGAAGGGCAATTGATGGTGACTACAATGAAGTGCAACCAACACAAAAATAAAAGCTTTGGTATCTTGCAACAAAGTAGATCACATTTTCTTTAGGTTTTAAGACAAAGATGAACTATTTTATTTTTAATTTTTTTGGGTACTCCTTTTTGTTGATACAAAAGTTAAACAACTTTTTTTCTGAAGTAAAGAAATAGATAGAGTGGGCACGAAATGGACACATGAGTTTCTCTATTTGTTGCATATTACCTAGCGACATTTCAACTTTTGTGACAATTTAAATCAATCACTAAAATTATATAATCTATTGTCTAATTTCTACCTGTAATAGGACCCTTATTAATGGTACCATATATAAATTTTATACTTGATGAATATTTTTCTCAGGTTTGGGTTGTTACTCGAGGATACTTAAGCTTTTATTCCGTATTTTGTTTATTTTCTTCTTAGTTAGATTTAAAAATTTATGAGCCTAAGTTTTTTGTTGACTTTCTTCAGCAAAATAGTTTTTACTGTTTATGGATGATGAAATTTTCTTGACAAAAAGTAAATGTAGTAATGGTTATTATTGTATTGACTTACATCGTATGAACTAATACCATACTAGAAAGAAATACGACTAATTTTGTAGGTAAATCAAATAATAAAGTATAACTTAACTTGAATGAATTATTTAATCTCATACAAATGATGAATCAAATGATGTTCATTTACTGTCTAAAATACAGTGTTTTGACAATTGATCATGAGAATTTATGCTTTAATAAATAATGAGGGGTGATTGATGGTGACTGCAATGAGATGCAACTAATACAAAGATAGAAGTTTTGATGTCTTATAATAGAAAAGATCAAATTTTCTTTAGTTTTGAGTACACAAAAAAGAACTATTTTATTTGCAGCTTCTTATGTATTTTTTTTACCGATATAAAAGTTAAATAATTATTTTCAAAAGAAATGGATAGATTGTGCATGAAATAGACAAGTGGCTTCCTTTATTTATTATATATTTATTTACTTAGCGACATTTTGACTTTTAGTGACAGTGTCTATCACTCGCTAAAATTGTGTTGTTTATTGTCTAATTTTTAGTTGGATTTAAAAGTAACTTCATTCTACATTTTGTTTTTCTTCTTAATAGTTGGATGTAAAAGTGTAATAAGATAGTATATAACATAGCTAGAGATGTAGTAAAGACTTTTGAAAGATATATAGTTGTTCATAAGTCTCAGTTTTTTGTTCACTTGCTTAAGCAGAATGGTTTTTATCCATGATTTTTTAAAAGGAAAAAATAAATGTTGTATTGGATGTTATTGTACTAACTTATATTGTTTATTGACTTACACAGTATTAGAAAGAAATACGGCTAAATTTGTAGTTCAGTCAAATAATAAGGTATGATTTAACTTGAATAAATATTTTAATCTCATACAAATGAGTAAATTAACTAACGTAAATTTAATGTTTAAAATACAATATTTAATGACTGATAAGGAAAATTGATACTTCAATGAATAATGAGAGGTGACGGGTGATGACTACAATTAGATGCAACTAACAAAGACAGAGAAGTTTTAGTGTCTTGCAATAGAGGAAATTGAATTTTCTTTAGGTTTTAAAACATAAAGATAAATAATTTTATTTTTGATTTCTTTTGTACATCTTTTTGTCAATATAAAAGTTAAATAATTTTTTTTTCAAATAAAGAAATGGACAGGTTGTGCATGAAATGGATACGTGGCTTCCTCTATTTTGCCATAAATTTACTTTGCATCATTTTGACTTTAGTAAAAATATGAATCTATTAGTAAAATTTTATCATCTATTGTCTAATTTTTAGCAGTAACTACCTGTTCTCAAAGGTGCCAATATGGTGCCTTTTATCAGTTAAAGTAATTTATTTAGAGAAAAATTATCTTTGTCGTTTATGCAATATTATAAATGGATTAAATTAAACTCTTATTTTTTTTCAAAAGAAAATATTTTTTCTTATAAAACTGTTGGCAAGATTAATCGAAACTCGAAACACAAAATCCAAAAATATGCAAGTTCATTAATGCATCGAATATTGATAACCTAAATATCAATCACTAGAAATGACCTAAATTATTAGCAATTTTTTATAAATACTAAACTCATTATAACTCTCCACCACTTCGGTGAGCATTACAGATTCAAAAAATTATAATGAATTATAGCTATTAACAATTATAATAAATTATAACAATATGGTAGTAGTTAAAATTTTGTGCTTTATTTAAGATTTATGAGATTATATTTTTAATGAAAAGTAAAACTATTTTTTAAAAATATTAAACACGATAGTTTTTTATTTTAAATCTTTATTATTATTATTATTATTATTATTCATCACTGAATGGGGTATGTATGGTGGTGCAGTTGGAATCAAGCACCACCCCTCACAAGCGCAAAGGCACTCCTTTAAATTAAGGTACTCTTGCTTCTTACAACTTATTTAATTGGATTCTTATTTATTTTTTTTAATTACTTAATCTTTTAATTCGAATAGTTCTAGTAAATGGAGAATATTACTCACAATTACTTTGTTATTTTAATAAATATAGTTTCTTTTTAACTAATTCAATTTGATTTTAAATTAATTAAGAGTAAAATAAGATTTATATTTTTCTTTAATTACTATAACTTAACTAAAGTAATTATTATCCTTTATTTAATTTATAAAAGTTAACTTCAATATTTAATTTTTCACTATTAGTATTTTATCTATTTTCATCTCTTTCAATAACAATAATATAAAGTAATTATGTTTTCTTTTGTTGGGCAGATGGGGTGGATGAAAGCTTCTAAAAATCAATAGAAATAAATTCTCTGCAGGTTATAATAAGTATTCCTTTTTTATGGAAAACAAATTTAAACTCTAACTTTTTTTATGTTGGTGGTGATGTCGTGATTAAATTTAGTTAAATCTCAATGTGCCTATTATGTTTTTAGGCGAAAGGAACATTCATGATTATTTGGTTCCCTTAGTTGAGGGAACTACAGTAGGTCAAAATCTCGACCTAATTTTTTATTTTTTGATTTGAAACTCTAACTTATTTTGCTTGTAAATTTTATTACTGTTTGTTGAGATGAATCACTGATATTTAATAGTTTCTTGTAAAAATATCTTAGTGAGAAAAGATAGAAGAATATACCTTAGACATTTACTTTCTATACAAATAGGAATTGAAGTTTGAGGATCTATTATACCTCTTGCAACCAAACAAAGCAAATGGAGAAGAGGGTCATCCAACACTGACTTGGTACTAGACCAAGTCAATTCTTATTTACATTTGTAGGTTTCAAAACCTAACCCTCTTAGTAAAGAGGGGAGGTAATTAACTCTATCATGTGGAATGAAGGAATTATCAAGGCAAATCCATTTTTTTGTTTTAACAGTTGTTTGAAATGCCATATGTGCTTGTCGACCATTTATTTCAAGCAAGGGAAAAATTACCTTTATGGTTCATTTGAAATGGTAATGGACATTTGGTATTCAGTTTTTGATTTTTTGGATCTTACAACTTTTGTAGCAAAAATGTTGTTGTACAAAATAATTCTGCACATGGTGTAATAGGGGCTTGTTCCAACAAGTATGCTGGAAGTCAAATTATAAAACTAATTTTAAACTTATGTAATCAAACATTTAAGAGTTTCAATATTATTTTCATTCTAAAGTATGTAATCTTTAAAAGAATTATTATAAGATTATACTTAAAAAAATCTAAATATAGAGAATTGAATAAGACGAGGAGTCAAAATTTAGATATTTCTTTCTATATTAGTCTTTAAAATTTAAAAATTAAAGAAATAGAAATCTTATTTTTCATTATTTTGAACTTATGTAATCAAATATTTTAGAGTTTTAACATTATTTTCTTTGTGTTTATCTATAAAAAAAACTATTATAAGATAAGACTTAAAGAATATCTTAATTTAGAGAATTGAATGCCTATTAGAAGTCAAAATTTAGAGATTTCTTTTCTTCATTAGTCTTTAAATTTTAAAATTTTGATTACTACTTAACCAATTAAAGAGATAAAAATATTCTTTTCAAAAAATAAATATATAATTATATTTAAGAAGATATTATTAGTTTATACCTTAATTATTAAAAGTAAAAATATTGATTATGCCTCAATTATCAAAAAATATTTTGTAATCTCTATTTAATTTAGTAATTTTGTTGCCATCCTTAATGGTTTTGATGGTTCCTCCACTTTAAAAGAGGGCATCGAGCTACAGGGCGAAGAGGAGGAGGAAGAAAATTCGTAGCTAAAGTAAACCGAGAGGGAGTTTTTGTGTGATTTGTTCAATCAGATTAATCAGCTAGCAGTGGAATCGGGAGCAGAACAAGGGAGGAATCCATCAATCAGATTAACACCATCACTAAGAACAAAGGTAAGTGAAATTTGACTCTCACCACTTGAGTAGAATTTATCTTCTAAATTCTTTAGGATATTTTTCGGAAGAAATAAGTTGATTTGGTAATAGGGACATTTTCTTGAAGTCGGATTAGAACTAGGAGTAAAAACAGAAAAAAATGGAGTGTGAGATTCGAGGATAAACAGAAGATCGAACGAAATGATGGAATTATTCTAATATTGGCCGAAAGGAGCCCTAGGTCTGATTTGGGATTTTTTGGGACACGTGCAGGTTTCGGTAGTGCATTTCAGTTTTCCGAGAAAAATTCAGGAAAATTAGGGACAGCCTGTAGGCACACTATAGAGTCTAATTCAGATCCCAAAACAGGTAAGGACCCCTCACCCTATTTTCTATCGCGGTATTAAAGCTAAATAAATAATTAAACTGTACTGTGTGACTTTGTAGATGTATAATTGATTAAGGTTGCCAATGGAGCCCGAGTCTAATATAGTGTTGGTCTGTTATTGTTTGATCTAATTTTCAGTATTAAATGCAGCATGATGTTCGATGTAATTATGTTATGGTCTCGTATGCATGAATCATGGTTTCTTTTATTCTGGTTTGTATTATGGTGAACCCGATACTGTGTTGTCTTGTTTGGTGTCAATTACTGGTTTACATGTTGTGTATAATTGGATGATTGAGATCAAGAAAAAAGGCAAAAATGTTATGTGAATTGATGAATGGATAATGTGGACAACCTAACTAGATATCCTGAGAGATGGTGGACAGACCGGGTCCGTAGGGAACCCTACCGGGAACGTGGTCTCTCATACAGGACGGGGTATGGAGACCTTATGTGTTTTGGCGCCCATACCGGACGGGGTATGGGGACAGCCCGTTTCACCCTCATACCAAACGGGGTATTGAGGTTCATGGTTTTTGGCACCCATACCGGACGGGGAATGGGGACTGCCCTGGAATCATGTTGTAAATGTTAATGGTTCACGTGTAGCGGGGTCTCCCTATAGATCCCCATGGATACTAGCAGGTTGGTAAAAAAGAAAATCTGTTTTCTGATGATTGAAATGTAAAGGTATGATATGTGTTATGTTATAAAGTGTGTATGATTTCATGATATTATATGGTTATTGTTTTCATATGTTGTTTTCATGGATCTCACCGAGGTAAGTGGATAGTAAAGGGTTTTATATTAATAAACGAGTTCGTTATAAATTATGCTCCATTGGTCATTTTTATTTTTTACCCACCTTTACTTCCGTGGCGGTGAGATAGTGTGATGTCTTTACTGGGCTGGTGTAGCTCATTCCTTATTTAACCATTTCAGATCAGGAAGACGTTGTTCTCGAGCCCGTTCCACGGGAAGACGGCGAAGGGGACGCCTAAAGACTCCATAGTTATATTTATAGTTCTTATTTCGAGTATCTCTTTTAGTTAGTTTGTTCTTTCATGTTTTGAGTACGTTTTGGTTATTGTGTAAGGGATGTTAATCAAAATTTTTATTACGCTTCCGCATTTGAGATTTTTAATACATATATTTCATTTAAATTTTTGGGGCCGTTACAATTGGTATCAGCGCCGCATTCCTCGGACCCATCCCTTACACAATAATGCTTAGAGAAATATTCACCGATAAATTGTTACTCAACCATTCCTTATGAAATGGAGGTGCAGAGAGATGAGGACAGGAAAACTCCCACTAAACCGAGCGGCCCGGGATAACTCACTTCGGGAGGATGTAGACAGGTTATTTGAGATGATGGAAGGATTCATAGCTGCCCAGCAAGGGCGAGGGGAGAGAAGGGAGTTACCCGACCCTCCTCCACTACCGCAGGTTGAGCCTCCGCTACAGCAAGCTGATCCCGAGCCACCCCAGCACGAGCCTGCTCCTCCACAGTACCACCTAGCACCACTGCCGCAGTACAACCCGGTGCCCCAGCCACGGTACTATCCAGCACCGCCACAGCATGACCCAGTGCCCCGAGCATATCAGCAGGTGCCACCACAGGACCCCCCAGTCTATCCCCAGCCGGGTCCAGTCCCTCCTCCACGGGACCCTGCTCATTCCTTGATCGACCCAGGCTACATAGAGAGGTACAGGAGACTGAACCCCTCCACCTTTACAGGGGGATCCTCTTTTGAAGAGGCCCAGTACTGGCTGGCGGAGACTGAGAGAGCTTCCAGGATCTTGGGAGTAGTTCCTGAGCAGAGAGCTGCCCTTGCTTCCTATATGCTGGTAGGGGAAGCAGGACGTTGGTAGGAGCTCAAACAGACCACCCTGCCTACACCAGTCACTTGGGAGCAGTTCCTAGCGGCCTTCCATGCAGAGTATCTCCCTGAGCACATCCGACACCTAAAGGAAACGGAGTTTGTTCAACTGGTTCAGGGCAACATGACAGTAGCAAAATATGCTCGTAAGTTCCTAGAGCTGGGCCGATACTCCCCGGAGACATTGATGGATGAGGGCCGAAAGGCCAGGAGATTCCAGTCGGGTCTCCACCCAGAGATCAGGTACCACTTGTTAGTACTGGAGCTCAAGACATATTCAGCAGTCCTAGCAAAGGTACAGATCGTGGAAAGAAGCTTCAGCACCCGTCCTTAGCCAGGAGGGAGTTCCCGACCCTCAACTCCATTCCGCAGGCCAGCACCTACTACGCCTGCCCAACCAAATAAGAGGCCCAGACCAGCCATTTAGGCCCCTCCTCAGGCTCCAGGGGCAGCACGTGGGAAGATTTGTCAGCACTGCGGTAGAGATCACAGGGACCGACCCTGCTACCGCCTCAACAACACTTGTCGCATTTGTGGCAGTGCCCAGCATTATGCAAGAGAATGCCCGAGGAACCAGAATCAAGGGAGGCTTCCTATCCAGGGCAGAGATTACAACCTTACCCAGCAGGATGCCGACGCCGACCTGGATGTAGTACAGGGTATGTATACTATCTGTGACCATCTTGCTCATGTTTGATTTGACACTGATGCATCGCACTCTTTTGTTTCACATGCTTTTGCTTCCAAAATTAATGTATCACCTGATAAACTTGATTCATTGTTGTTTGTGTCTACTGCCGGGGGTGAAACACTACTAGGGGAAGCTATCTATAGGGCTTGTGCCGTGGAGATAGCAAATAAGAAACTGAGTATACACCTGATAGAGTTAGACACGGGGGATTTTGATGTAATCTTAGGAATGGATTGGCTAGCGGCGTATCACACCACCATAGATTGCTTTAACAAGAAAGTTGTATTTAATCCTCCTAACGAGGAGCCATTTACAAATTAATAAAATTATTCAGTACTTATTCCTTGATGGCAAGTTTTCTTAACTTCTAGTGCCTTAATCTTGCTGTTTTCTCTGACTAGGCAAGTCTAAGAAGGAAATTTGTATTCAAGAGATTTTGGTAGTTCGAGACTTTCCAGATGTGTTTCCGGACAAACTGCCCAGTCTGTCAGTGGACAGAGAAGTCGAGTTCACTATAGACCTACAGCCAGGTACCCAGCCCATTTCGGTTGCTCCTTATCGCATGAGCCGCATTGAGATAGAAGAGCTGAGGAAACAGATCACTGAATTGCAAGACAGTGGTTTTATTAAACACAGTGTGTCCCCTTGGGGTGCTGGAGTCACTTTTGCAAGGAAGGGAGATGGAATGTTGAGACTGTGTACTGATTACAGAGGATTGAACAAGGTTACGGTCAAAAATAAGTGTCCCCTTCCCCGGATTGATGACCTCTTTGATTAGCTGCAGGGTGCACAGGTCTTCTCTAAAATAGACCTACGATCAGGTTACCATCAGGAGAAGATAAAAATAGAAGACATTCCCAAGACGGCCTTCCGAACTAGGTACGGACACTATGAGTTCCGGATCTTGCCATTTGGGCTAACCAATGCCCCGACAATCTTTATGGATCTGATGAACAAGGTCTTTAGAGAGTTCTTGGATCAATTTGTCATCGTGTTCATCGATGATATCTTAGTCTACTAAAAAAGCAGAGAAGAACATGCTCACCATCTTGCCCAAGTTTTGCAAGTCCTTAGAAATAAGAGGTTATATGCGAAGTTGAGTAAGTGTGGATTCTTGCTTGAGCAGACCGCCTTCCTAGGACACATCATATCGAAGGAAGGGGTATCAGTGAATCTCGAAAAGGTTGAAGTGGTACTTGGCTGGGAGAAGCTGACATCAGTTAAGGAAATCCGTAGCTTCCTAGGAATAGCAGGTTATTACCGCAGGTTCGTTGAAGGATTCTCCAGTCTAGCAGCTCCTCTAACCCGACTCATAAAGAAGAATGCTAAGTTTGAGTGGAAGGAAGACTACGAAAGAAGTTTTTCAGAATTAAAGAAGCGGTTGACCACTGCACCCGTGCTGGCTTTACCGAGTGGATCGGGGGGATATACAGTTTATAGTGATGCCTCTTATCTGGGCCTGGGTTGTGTCCTAATGCAGCATGGAAAGGTTATAGCATACGGGTCTAGACAGTTAAAGAATCATGAGAAGAACTATCCCACCCATGACTTGGAGCTTGCCGCAATCATTCACGCCTTGAAAACCTGGCGCTATTATTTGTACAGAGAGACCTTTCAGATCTATACCGATCATAAGAGTTTGAAACACATATTCACTCAGAAGGATCTGAACATGCGTCAGAGAAGGTGGATGGAACTCCTTAAGGACTATGATTGTGATATCTTATACCATCCAGGTAAGGGCAACGTGGTAGCAAATGCCCTCAGTAGGAAAAGTGCAGGTATCTTAGCCCATATGATGGTTTCAGAATGCAGACTAATTGGGGCCACGCAACAGGTTCGACTTCATGATCTGAAGAGAGTCACGTGTTTGGGCCGCCTGACAAACAAAAAACAAAAAACAAGAATATGCAAGTTCATTAATGCATAGAATATTGGTAACCTAAATATCAATCACTAAAAAAGACCTAGATTATTAGAAATTTATTATAAGTACTAAACTCATTATAACTCTCAGCCACTTCGGGGAGCACTGCAGATTCAAAAAAAAAAAAACAATCTCCCATCTCTCGGGAAACTCATTTTTCTCTACTCCAATCGTTTCGAATAGGAAGGATTGAAGAGCGCAGCTCCTCGACATGATCCACTCGATGGAACAAGAGGTTTAGTTCCTAACATCTTATCTATTTTTTTCTTATATGTTTACTGATCATGTGTATATATCGATATCATTGATTGATTTGCATTCGATTTTTTTTAAAGGGTACGGTAGATCACTTTTTTGGAATAGCATATGAATGGAAGGAGTACTTTGTTGTGGTCCCAATTATTCCTCTGATATGCTCTCCACCTTCGTAGTTGAATCTCAAATCACCTTATCAGACATGACTAATGCTTTGTATGTGTATATAATATATATCCCGATATAGATATGAGTTGTTATTAACCACGTTTGACTAGTTAATGGGTTTTAATTATTTGGTCTTCTTCTCTTAATTTACAGAGACAAAGTATCTTATGCAGATTTTCCTAGAATTTGTGAACTTTGCTTTAAGATTAAAGGAGCCTCCTTAAGGCATATAATTAATACTAATCATCATAGCTCAAAACTCTGTAATTTTGAGTATTTATGTGTGTTATTATTGATCTTATAATATATATTTAATAATAAAAATTCTCAAGTACAAGTTTTGTTAGTAAAAATTCATACAGTTTAATCAGTAAATGATATGTCATGAGATGTATAATCTAATTTGAATTCATATTCTTATAGTTAAGGATAAAAGTACATAGATATCCACCTAATAGATAAATAATTAATAATTTAATTAACCAAATATCTATTAGCAGGATATATATATATTTGTTTGGTATATGTGTATACTTAATTAATTATTTAATTTGTTGAATAGTTGATGCATTTCTTCTTTTGCAAGAAATCATAAGTTTGAGTCAGATTGTATTGCAATTAGTGTATAGATAACATCCCACATTTTCTATAAGACTCAACGTCACTAAAGTATTTATTTATTCATTCTATATTGACGATTTACACCTTAACACAACTCAACTATCATACAAAAAAAAAGGGGCTCCCATAGTTGTGTCTAATCTCACCTGACAAGCAGTAAATACAACAAACTAACAGAAATGATAATATTAACTATTAATCCACCAAAGTTTAATGTTAGTTCTGCATACATTGTAGTTCATGGCTATGCTCCAGAGGTTCTTGAGTTTCTTCCTACTTAACCATTTCTATAATATAATAAAGGAATGAGCTACACAGCTCAGTAAAATCAATTTAAACTTAAACCAAAAGAATTGAAATAGATGTAGATAAATTCCTCATTTTTCCTCAATGACTTCCTTCACCCAAATCATTCTTAGGTCTATCTCATACTCAGCCCAGCACCTGTCCATTTCTCCAACTTAGTACCCTTGTATCATGAAGATTTATAACAACAACTTCGTGCTTCTACTCCAACTTGCAACTTCTCGATTTTGACTTTTTTTTTTCTCTCTTGCAGATTACTTGTCTTTTTCTCTTTTTCCCAACTAATTTCAATCATTTCAATCTACATAATTGATTATGCAAATTTAAAAAAATGATCCACATTTAGCATACTTGCATTTTCACCAGATTATAACACACACACATCGACCATGAGGGCCATGCACACAAACACACACATCTTGCACTTAGCATACACGACACAACCCTTTTGGACCTTTATTTCTCTGCCACATTTCTTGTCTCATATACAACACACATCTGGGACATCTACTTCCCTTCAGACCCTCTATTATCTGGTCTACTCTACTGACTAATCACTAGTCAGCTGATACACATCACCACGACCAATACTGGCCACACTCACACCATGAAAAAGGAAACAACATACAGAAAGATGTGGATTAGTCCTAGTTTAATCTTATTTAATATTTACTCTCTAGTTTTTGATCATTTATTGTTCTCAATATACCACACTACTATCCAGTCCATTCACGACTCCATATTCAACTCCTTTCATACCCATTCATCATTATTACTATTCTATTATCACCCTCATTTGTTGATTTGGTCACTTAATGATATGGGTCACCTGAAAATTCTTTAGTTCATCTATGAGCAATAAGTATGCAAAATCACTATTGAACTCAAACCAGAATCAGTTCCACGACCTCCTAAATGGCCACATACACACCACAAGTGAACATGTTGTAATTTATTTATTTTGACAGTACATTGATTTCAGTTAGGCCATTTTATCATTTCCCTTTCTACATTCTCCTTCTAGTTTGGTTCAAACTTCATCTATTGGGTCCTCCCTTCCCCTTCCCTTCTGTTTCCCTAGCACCACGGTATGTTATTTATCTTTCAACCCTATTGTTCTCCATATTTTCCTTATTTCCACCCCTTTGTAGGCCCTTAATTGCATCAACTACTTATTGATATATGTGTATCCGATCTCATCGTGTTCCCTTATGAGGTCTACTAATTGATTTTTACCGATCTGTATAGCACAAGTTTGATCTATCCCTAAACCCCCAAACTTAACTCAGATTGAAAGTTATACCCACTGTACATGAATTAATTATTATCAAAACTGTCCTTACCACATGTTCTCCCATACCCAATTGATGATCCCCATTCTCATCCACGATTTACCTTGGACTTCTTTACTAAGTTATCGCATAGGAATATTCTTCACCATTACATCGAAATCATAGGAAATGCACATACAAAACTCACTAAAAATCTATATCCACGATATAGGAAATTTATAATACTCATTTCTAATTCGGGTTTCAAGAGTGAATTGATCTTACCTTCTGTTGGATTATTCGACCATCTTTTAGCTTGGCTTTCACGAAAATCACCCTCTTATTTCTTCTTCTATTAGCCTTACTGCTCTGTTAACCTCTCTCCTTCTCTTCCTCTCTACCACTCCCTCCTAGTGTCAGCAGCCTCACTCTCTCTTTGAGTTTCTTCTTTTTTTTTTAGATGTCTTTCCTATTTATAGCAATCTAGATTAAATCAGGGTCATCGAATTAGGAAAAGAAATCCTTATCGTTAAATCATTTTTTTCATTAGAATGGTGTCGTTTTAAGGTTTATTAACATGATGTCGTTGTTTTTTGCTTCTAGTTATTGTTGTCGTTGTTGTAGTCATTATTATTATTATTATTTTAAAGTAAATGAGCTGGGTTGCTTACCTGGGCCTGGGTGTTACAATATCACCTAATTAATCTTGAGTCAAACTGCACTTTTGTGTGTATACGTACTTGGAGATTATTTCTATTGCATTATGATTTATGCATAACACTTAATATAGATATATACCATTTTTATTTTAAAAAATAATTAGCTTATATCAATATTTAATTTTTCACTATTAGTATTTTATTTATTTTCATCGCTTTCAATAACGATATTATAAAGTAATTATGTTTTCTTTTGTTGGACAGATGGGGTGGATGAAAGCTTCTAAAAATCAATACCAATAAATTCTCTGTAGGTTTTAATAAGTATTCCTTTTTCATAGAAAAAGAATTTAAACTCTAACTTTTTTTTATGTTGGTGGTGATGTCGTGATTAAATTGAGTTAAATCTAAACGTGCCTATTATGTTTTTAGGCGAAAGAAACATTTCATGATTATTAGGTTCCCTTAGTTGAGGGAACTACAATAGGTCAAAATCTCGACCTAATTTTTAATTTTTTTTATTTGAAACTCAAACTTATTATGCAAAGATAGTTACAAACTAAAGTGTGTCGTTTCAAAAAATTGTAAATTTTGTTGCTGTTGGTTGGTGAGAAAAAATAGAAGAATTTACCTCAAACACTTACTTTCTATACAAATAGGAATTGATGTTTGAGGATACATTATAAGGATTGAGGTGTGCACTAGGTCAATCAGATAAGGTGAGTATAGAAAAGATCTTTTTGGCATGTTAATTGAATGATAAAATAAGCTTAGCTATAGATCATAGATTTTATTAATTTGCATAATTAGAAAAGTACAAATTCGAAATCTTTCAAGAAAATTTGAGAAAAAGTGAAAGTAAAAGAAAAGACATAAAAGGTAGAGCAATAGAGAAATGTAGCAATAAGATACGATAGAGTAGAGGAGCTAACTATTTATAGGATGATATCATTGAAAAAGAGAAAATAGCCACTAACATCCATTAACATGGGAACATGCATTTCAAGCACCAAAAATGCCCCCATTAAAGTTTGTAACAATTGTTCATTTATCAAAATTAAGCACACACTACAATGAAGTTTTTTAGAATTTTCATAAATTATCATAAACATTGTGTTTGAATAGTTAAGATTCTTATATTTTTGTTGAAGACAACAAGTCTGAATCTTATTAAAATGTAAAATTTATTAAGTTTTAGAAGTAATTATATGAATTAATGATGATTTGTTTATAATATTTGATTCAATAGAATCAAAAAATAAAAGATTTAACTTATCACTGCATTGGTCTCTATATAGTAATCAAATTGCATTTTTGTCCTAAAGAGTCATGACATATCCAAACAAAAATAATATTTTGTAACGACTAGATTTTTTTAATTTGAACATTTATAATAAGTGAAAAAATCCAAATTATAATTTTTCTTAAATTATTAATTAACATAAATGTTAAAGAAGAAGAAATAGACTTGGATTTCATACTAAAATATCTATTATTAATTATTTCAATAGTAATTATTGTAACACCCTAAAACAAAATTGCATGTAATTTAAAATTAATAAATATAGTTTTTTAATTTTTTAAATTTAATTTAGAGTAAAAATTGTAGGAAGAAATTGAAAACAATTTTAGGAAAAAAGGTAAAAATTTGGGTTTTGTGGGTATTTTTAAAAGAAAAATCAGAAACCAGGGGTCAAATTACAAGTTAGGAAAGGTCTGCCAGGTGGGACGCCCAGTCAGCAGCTCCGATCAATCAAGACGTGCCGTGTGGCAGTGGACGCTGACGCAGCGCCACGTGGGAGGCCACACGGGCGATCTGCGTGCCCATGATCGAACGACCAAGATCCGTTCCCGTGTGCACGAATGGCTTAGATGCGTTCCCTCCCCCAAACGCGATCGGACGGCCTAGATTAGATCCTTATGGACGACCCAGATTGGATCGTGATGAACGGTCCAGATTTACTCTCTATTTAATTGCAATCGGATGGTGTAGATCAAACAGTATGGACAGCCCAGATCAAAAGCAGATGGACATAAATAACCCCCATCCACACCAAACCCCAACCCTAGCCACCAGACCCCTTCACTGGAGACGAAGACCCAGCCGTCAAGAAGGAGACCGCCACCATCCTCCATCACACCGGAGCGCTTTCTGACCGCCAAAAAGGGTAAAAATTTCTTCTTTTGCTCAGAATTCAATACTAAATACACCCATGGCCAAATCAGAGCAAAAGGACTGGCCAATTGACTGAAAAATGCAGGTGAAGCCCAGCAGCGCCGCCACGGGAAATTTCACAAAACGCCTCTGATAAGGCCCTTCTCGATTCCCATTTTATGTAATTTTTTCACCATTGTGATCACTATGTCTTCTCTACAGGTTGACCAGAGCAAAACACCCAACTACAACGTAATCCAGAGGAGCCGCCGCACCGGAGAGCCCTGCCGCCGATGAGTTTTGGTTTTTGTGGTTTTTTAGCCACTGAGGCCTTTTAACGTGTTTTCTTGCAGGGATCGATGTGAAATCGACCGAATGTGGCTGAAAATGGTGAAAAACAGTCGACTCTAGGCGGATCGTTATCACGGGCGACAGCACCGTCGCCAAAGCACGGCAGAGCCGCCGTGCCAGAATTCCAAAATTTGCTAAGTGGACCTTGGAACTGATTTTAAATTTGTTTGGGACATTTGTAGGTACCATTAGTGCGTTTTAATTTTTGAAAAAAAGTTCAGGGAACTCGAGAATCGCCCGTAGGTGCAGTTGAACAACTTAGTTTTTTGGACATTAAATCGAGTAAGGATCCCTCACCCTATTCCCTATCATAGAATTGAAGTCTAAATAAATAATAATGCAATATTTGTTTGAATTTAGAAAGTGTGCATAATTAATTACGGATTGCTAATGGAGCCAGAACCGAAAATTCTCTACTATTACTTTGTTGATTGTTTTACAGTTCAAATGAATGTTAGTACCCTATTAATTGATTTTATGGCTTTGAATCCTTGTATAGTATATTCTATTTGTTTACTGCTGAATTGGGAAAAATGAAAGTTAAACGATAAAAAATGTATGATGAAATGAATAGATGAAATGATAGTCTTGCTGGATATACTAGGAGATGGTGAACGGATTGGGGACATAGAAAACCCTACCATGAATGTTGTCTCATACGGGATAGGGTATGGAGACTTGATAATTTGGTGCTCATACCGGACGGGGTATGGGGATGGTCCGTTTCACTCTAATACCGAACGGGATATTGAAGTTTGATAAATTGGTGCTCATATCAAACGGGGTATGGGGACGACCAATAGTTGAGAATGTTAAATGAAAGGGTTCACGTGTAGCGGGACATCTCTATGAACCCCCATGGATACCAGCAGGCTGGTAAAAAGAGTGACAATTATTGTTAGATTTATTAATGATAGATATAGATTTATAATATGTGCTATGATTGCTGATTATATATGGAATCATGATCTGTATAGATTGTTTTTATGAATCCCACTATGGTAAGTGAACGGTAAATGATTTTTATGACTGATAAAAGAATTTGCTAAATTTAGTGGTCCATTAGTAGTTTTTGATTTTATACCAATCTTTATTTCTATGTCAGTGATATAGTGTGATATCCTTACTGGGCTAGTGTAGCTCATCCTTTATTTAACCATTTCAGATAAAGAGGACCAGGTTCCAGAGTCCGATCCGTAAGAGGATTGCGAATAGATGCTAAATTTCTCTATTTTTCGTTTATTTTCTTATTTCTTGTATTTCTTTCAAAAGGGTGAATTTCGTAACACTGTTTGGTACTTTAAGTTATTTGTGTAAGGAATATAAACCCTGAACATTTATTACACTTCCGCACTTTAATTATCTTTTATTCCCTTCGGATATTTCTGGGGTCTTACAATTATGATATCTTTCATGAATGATAAAATCTTTTTTCACATGAGAACTCTTAACAAAAGAGGAAAGGATTAATTTTCTTTTTAAATTCTTTTTTGATTCTCGGTAGCTAACTCATCATTATATTAATAACTGATATTATTAATTATTTTCTTATAGTAATTATTTTTCATTTATAAATTTAAACCAAATAAAATATTATAATTTTATTTCCTTTATTTTTCAACTTTTATTATCAGAACCAACAAACGTACTTTTTTTCTCATATATATATTTAGTGATTCTCATGTATGATATGAAAATCATCATCATCATATCCACTTCCTATTATAAATTCCATTGAAAACTTTATATTGATTTAGCATTACATCAAGTTACAATAGCTCTTTAAATTTATTAAACACACACACACACATATATATTAGTGTGTTTGTGAGTGTATTTCTCAAAAAGTTGTAACGATAAAAAAAGTTAAATAACTATAGTTTCTTTTATTGGGTATGTATCAATTATCAAATCATAACAAAACGTAAGTGAATTCCACTTTATTCACTATGGTGATTAGTAAATTCGTATTGCATTCAATTACATAATGAAACCAATTAGAAAATAACAAAAATTGATAGAATTTAAAATTTTTTATTTTAATTTTACATAAAATTAATTTTCATTTCTTAAAAGTTATTTTAACATTTTACAATTTAATTAAATATAAATTTATCAACATTTAATATTTTTTAGATAAATTTATTATCTCTTCCTTCCCTCACCCTATCCCCGATATACTTACTAGGATATTTGCCCATGATTCTGTCAGTTTTTCCCCATGTTCATCCTGTAACCATCTACTCATCAGAGCAAGATTCCGTCAGGGATTTGTGCGGAGGGACTAATCCCACCTTTGTTGCATCGGTGCCACAATGGAATTGATGTGGAGTTTGCATAAAGATTTTGAATGCCCTAACCGGCCGAATAGGAAGCAGAATAAGAGCTGGCATTCGTACTAAAAGATTTCAAATGTTGATTCCCCATTTCTCAGGCTGAGCCTCTTTCTTCTGAACAGAGGCTTTCGAACATTAGTGGCCGCCTGAACCCACAAAAAACCTCTCATCCCAGCCATAGAAAACGAACATGTGTCATAATCCACAAAGCCCCGTAACATGTTCCAAAACTACCTAGCCATTGTCTACGATATATAACCTAGTGGGAGTGAGTGAATTTGTACCCAGAAGAGGCTCAGGTTAATGGCTACTTTCATTGGATGTTCTCCCTCCCTAAGGCGGTGCAAAACCAACAAGTGGTTGTTAAAAGTCCACGGGCCTCTATTAAGCATTCTTTCGAAATCCATTTTGCAAATAAATTTGTATAAGTAATGGCTAGAACTAAGATCTATAATATTTACTCCATCGATCAGCCTCCACGGGTCTGCCAGTATATTCTTCATTGGTTTATACTTTATAGTCGCTTCTCTCAAGAATCTTCCTACCAAACAGAGGTCATACAACTCTCGCTATTCAGGGACAAGTTTAGTTAAGTCCCAGCCCCCATCCTCCTCCTCTGCAATCGACAACGATGTCACGCCATCCACCATATCCATCGGCCACATTTACATGCCAATCGAAATACTATTGAGAGAAATAACAATAACTTGTCTATGGTGCGAAAAGGTCTCACTACTGGAAATAATACCTCTTGTAACCAAACAAAGCAAATGGAGAAGATGGTCATCCAACACTGACTAAGTACTAGACCAAGTCATTTCCTATTTACATTTTATTTACATTTGTAAGTTTCAAAACCTAACCCTCTCAGTAAAAAAGGGAGGTAATAAACTCCATTTTGTGGAATGAAGGAATCATCAAGGTAGATCCCCTTTTTGTGCTAACAGTTGATTGAATAGCCATATGTGCTCGTCAATTGTCTATTTCAAGAAAAGAAAAAATTGCCTTTATGGTTCATTTGAAATGGTAATGGGCATTTGGTATTCAATTTTTTATTTATTTGAGCTTGCGACTTTCGTACCAAAAGAGTGGTTGTACAGAATAATTCTGCACATGGTGTAATAAGGGCTTTTTTGCAGCAACTATGCTGGAAGTGAAATTATAAAACTAAATCAATTTGCGAAATAATAGTGGAAGTTTGAAAATAAAGTAAGGTTTAAGTACTTGACAAGCTTGAGTTAAATTGATATCATATCTTGGTGCTTCTCAAGTGAGTTTTTGGTAGGTGTAATAAATATATGATTCTTGTCTGGTCAATTCAAAAAATGTTCAACTATTAGGATTATTATTCATTGTATTTTTTGTATCTTTCGAATGGTGAAACTCCCCAAAATGATGGAGATTGTATAGTTTATAGCTTATATTTTTTAAGATAGTTCATAGCTTACATGTTTGACACTATAGAGATCTGGTTTGTGAATTAAATACGTTTATAACATGTAGGTGGAAACAACATATTATGATTTGACTCACTAAACTACATGAATCAGCTATTATTTAAATTTATAAGTTTGTAACTAAGAGATCTTATTTGTTTACCTTCTTTTCTTGTGGTATCTCCTGTTAATTTTTTTTTTCTTGTAGACAATTTTTTATTTTGCCTTACTCTATGCACATGAAATGCTTGCGAAATAATAGTGGAAGTTTGAAAATAAAGCAAGGTTTAAGTACTTGACAAGCTTGAGTTAAATTGATATCATATCTTGGTGCTTCTCAAGTGAGTTTTTGGTAGGTGTAATAAATATATGATTCTTGTCTGGTCAATTCAAAAAATGTTCAACTATTAGGATTATTATTCATTGTATTTTTTGTATCTTTCGAATGGTGAAACTCCCCAAAATGATGGAGATTGTATAGTTTATAGCTTATATTTTTTAAGATAGTTCATAGCTTACATGTTTGACACTATGGAGATCTGGTTTGTGCATTAAATATGTTTATAACATGTAGGTGGAAACAACATATTATGATTTGACTCACTAACCTACATGAATCAGCTATTATTTAAATTTATAAGTTTGTAACTAAGAGATCTTATTTGTTTACCTTCTTTTCTTGTGGTATCTCCTGTTAATTTTTTTTTTCTTGTAGACAATTTTTTATTTTGCCTTACTCTATGCACATGAAATGCTTGCTCTAGAAGATGGATCAGCTGATCTTATTCGGGCACTAAATAAATGTCTACTTGCTCATTCATACAACATCAAAGAGTATTATTGGATTTATTTGCGAAAACAGAATGAGATTTATCGTTACAAGACTTAGGAGTACTCATATGATGTAGTTAATAAGTTTAACATTTACCTAGATCAAAATTCTCCTTGGTTGGTGGAATGGATGCCTAATAAAGGAGGTTATCTAATTGAAAACTTACAGGTAGCACATATGGTTTGTTGTAAGCAGTCTGGCAACAGCTGTTCAATCACATGCCATACTTGATCTTATTGAAGTGAAATGGGCAGATTTGGTAGCAGACATGCCATTCAAGATATGTTATCCCCCTCTTGGAGGTCAGGAGTGGAAAATAATCACTGGCAGTGATTCTAAGAACACATAAGATATCTACTCTTGTATTATTTATTTATAATCTATTTCTTCATTATCTTCAACATTTCTCACTACATTTCCTTCTAATATAGGCCTATGTCTTACCACAATGGTGATTCTTGCCCAACTTTGTTATGGCAGGTTAGTTTGTTATGCTTAAATATTCTATCTGCTACTAATGTTTTGTTCATTGCTCCAAAGAATCCTGTATAGAAGTTATATTTAGGCATAAGTTTCCTGAGTTGTCATGTTTGAATCTAATAGTATATGACACCTTGCTGATGCTTTATAAAATAAAGCAATAATGAAGGAATGTTGGCAGTGCGGCTTAAGATTTTAAAAATGGACTTTTTAAAGCTTACTATTGCATGCATAAAATGAAAAGACCAGAAATCACTGCTAGAGCTGTTGAAGTTGTTGAAAGACACAAATTAAGAGACAAATGCCTTAATACTATGACATGGAAAAAGGAAGGTTCATCGGGAAGTAAGCACGGTTATTCCAGTCATGGTCAATTGTTGGATACCTTGTGGCTAAGCTTCTACTTGCAGACCCAAGTGCGGCCAAAATTCTAATAATTGAAGAGGATTTTGAGCTTGTCAAAGCCTTTTCTTGCGTGATAAGTGCTAACCTCAAGAGAAAGCATGGTTACAAGAACTTTTAAAACACTTACGTAATATAAGATTCTGAAGTTGCTTTCACACAAAGATAGGTAACTTCAATTTATAGCTCAGCTTACCCATCTGAACAACTTAAATGTATAAAGGTAATGATAACAGTGGTTTATTATTCATTTTATTTGGGGGTTAAAGCTTTTGAGCATTGATTCGGGTATCATAGGATCTTAATGTAAAGATGATATGTTGATTTAGGATTAGCATTAGCTTGAAACATCTTCTTGGATGGGAGATTAAACAAATTATTTCCTATTTACAGACTTTATATCATATACATAGTACTATAAGAGTGAAAGGCATTCTTTTAAAGAGTTCACTATAAATCGAGAATACCTTTACATTATTTTAACTCAATTATTCGATTATGACATTTTCTATATTTTGTAAATTATTTTGTATTGGTTATGGTATTTTTCTATCTCGTAAATCATCACCATGCCATTTAAATTAATGCTTGACAATAGAACTTTTTAATACAATTCCTCAGTTAATTCCAGATCAGTTGAAAAAATTTGACTCGTATGTAAGGCATCATCTAAGAGAGTGATTAGAGAGTGATGATAAGATATTTCTTGCAAACTCATATTTTTATTCAGTATATATTTTTTGGATTACTACAGACTTGTAAACTTTTAGTTCTTAGCATCAGCTCAGAAAGGAAACTAAACATATAGCATTCAACAACTTTTGTTTCATCTGGTTCTAGTATTAGCCACAATCCTTCTCCCAAACTGTACCAAAAAAAAATATCAAAAACAAAAAAATAAATATATTTCCAACAACAATAGAAATTAACCTCCTATATATGTATATATTTTTAATTTGTAACCTAAGAAATCACATAGAAATTTTAGGTTGTGGGTCAAATTACACTACTCATTGAGAAAATATTTTGTGAAAATAGATATAGTATAGTATAGTATTAGAAGTTAAAATATTTGTATATGTATCTAATTGTCCCATTTGCTTCAATTTCTAAACAAGCTCCATCATTTTTTTAAGAAATTTAATTGCTACATTTCTCCAATATTTTATAGTTTAACAATATATTACAATTTTAATATTTAAACTCTCTTATTTATGTTTTTTGAGAATTGAATTCTAATTGATCCTCCTATATACGAAGGATTATGAAATAAAATTTCATTCAATGAATTCAAGCTAAAAATATAGGTGGTTCAAAAATAAAATTAATGAATATATACGTAATTCAACATGTAAACGATTACTAGTAATTACATAAAAAGTAAAAATAGAATCAAGTGAACAAGATAGATTTAATACTACTTTATGTAAATACACTTATATACTTTTAGACATATTTAATTTAGATTGTGCTTTTATGTTTTTTTATTATTTAGGGTAAAGAGGTAATTTCATAGAAAGTCAAATATGTGATTTGAGTTAGTTCTCGTCTAAAACTTAGGAATCATTTGAAGAATATGACTTCTTATAATGAATATACTTTATAATTACAACCTAATTGTGCGTTATGCATTAGGAAAAAAAAAAGAGAACTTACCTCTATAATGCCTCCAGTCTAACTATTGTTTTCCTATTTCATTTCCTTATATTTTTCCTCTTCTTTCTCCTAATTATTTTCTAACTCTTCTTATATTTCTAGATCACCTAAAATTGATTAGATTGTAACACAATAACAAAAGTGAGGATAAGATTATGAAGAAATTATATTGTGGTGAAGAAATTAATAGAACTAATTTTATAAAAGAAGAACTATCTTATTGTTTTCTATCTAAATATTGCATCGTAAATATAAATAATAGCATTAAAGAAGGAATGAAAAAAAAAAGCCAAAAGCACCAAGAAAGAAAAAAAAATTGAAGTGTCATAATCTACTTTTAAACTTATGTAATCAAATATTCTAGAGTTTTAACATTATTTTTCATTCTAAATTATGTAATCTTTAAAAGAATTATTACAAAATTATACTTAAAAATTATCTAAAGATAGAGAATTCAATACTTACTAGGAGTCAAAATTTAGAGATTTCTTTCTACATTAGTCTTTAAAATTTAAAAATTAAAGAGATAAAAATCTTATTTTCATTATTTTGAACTTATGTAATCAAATATTTTAGAGTTTTAATATTATTTTCATTATGTTATCTATAAAAAAAACTATTATAAGATTAAACTTAAAGAATATCTAAATTTAGAAAATTGAATGCTTATTAGAAGTCAAAGTTTAAAGATTTCTTTTCTTCATTAGTCTTTAAATTTTAAAATTTTGATTACTACTTAAGCAATTAAAGAGATAAAAATCTTCTTTCCAAAAAGTAAATATATAAATATATAATTATATTTAAGAAGATGTTATTAGTTTTTCCCTTAATTATTAAAAGTAAAAATATTGATTATGCCTCAATTATCAATAACTATTTTGTAATCTCTATTTAATTTAGGAATTTCGTTGCCATCTTCAATGGTTCTGATGGTTCCTCCTTCACTTTAAAAGAGGACGTTGAGCTGCAGGAGAAGAGGGAGAGGAAGAAAATTCGTAGCTAGGGTAAACTAAGAGGAAGTTTTTGTGTGATTTCTTCAATCAGATTAATTAGCTAGCAATGGAATCGAGAGTGGAACGAGCGAGGATTCTGTCAATCATATTAACATCGTCATTGAGAAGAAAGGTAAGTGAAATTTGACTCTCACCACTTAAGTAGAATTTATCTTCTAAACTATTTGAGATATTTTTGGGAAGAAATGAGTTGATATGGGAATAGGGAAATTTTCTTGAAATCATATTAGAACTAGGAGTAAAAATAAAAGAAAATGGAGAGTGAGATCTAAGGATAAATAGAAGATTAGATGAAATGATGGAATTATTGTGTGGACAGCTATGAGGAGAGGACAAAAGATATATGCTAGAAACATAGGAGGAAAATTGAAAGGATGAGAACGGGAGAGGGATAGGAAATAAAAAAAGAAGGAAATAGTGCTTAACAAATCCTCTACATGATCCACTCGATGGAACAAGAGGTTTTGTGCTTAACAACTGATCTATTTTTCTCTTATTTATTTACCAATCATGTATATATGATCAATGTCATTGATTGATTTGCATTCAATTTTTTAAAAGGATATGGTAGAGCACTTTCTTGCAGCAACGTATGAAATTAAAGGAGATTCTAGTTGCGGTCATACTTATTTCTATGATTTGCTTTCCACCTTCTTGGCTGAATATGAAATCACCTTATCAGATATGGACAAAGTATTGTATTTGTATATAATGTATCTCGATATAGAGTTATTAACCATATTTAATTAATTGATTGGTTTTAGTTATTTGGTCTTCTTCTCTTAATTCACTGAGAAAAATTATATGATGCAAATTTTCCTAAGATTTATGCACTTTGCATCAAGATTAAATGAGCCTCCTCAAGGAATATAAGCAATACTAATCATCATAGCTCAAAATTTTTTAATTTAGAGTATTTATATGCGTCATTATTGATCTTAAAATAAATATTTAATAATAAAAATTATCAAGTACAATTTTTTCTAGTAAAAATTCGTACATTTTAAAAGGTAAATGATATGTCACAAGATATATTGTAACATCCGGTGGCGATCTTCACATCCTCCATCAAAGGCAACTAGATAAATGCTTCAACGAAGCTACTGCGCGGTACGTACAAACAACAACATTAATTATTGGTATCTATAAATATATATTATATGATTATACAAATCGTTATTTTATTATTATGATATTCAGCACAATTAGTATCGTGATATACGTACATACATTGTCTATATAGACACGCACACACATATATATTGATAAATTGAGAAGATTACATATATATATATATAGACACACACACACATTATATATTTATATAATTCCCAATTATAAGTATCTTCTTTGAAGCTTCTAACATTTCCCCTTTGCACCTTCTTGATCCTATAATATTTCTGCATAAATATATATATACATATATATATATATAGATACCATCTTCATTTTCATCTTTATTAATTTAGAAAATCTTCTTTTCATATTTTAATATAGTCCCAAAATGTTAAAGTATAAGAGCCAAATTCAAATATGAAGGAATTTGGTTTACAAGTTCATGAACCTATTTATATATTAATAAATTAAATATATGATATATTTTTTCTAATCTGAGTAATATTACAAGAGATAATTATATTTCAATAGTATATTAAACATATTCTTAAATATATTAAATAGAATAAAGTATTAAAATTTTCAAGAAGCTATTCATATAACTTATCAAACTCAATTTTATATATTTCCAACTTAGTTAAATTTATTCATTTATTTTTTTAAAAAAAAAAGATTTGTGGCCTTCTCTTTTTTGCACAGGTTTTATGCATATGAAGTCACAATGGCCTTAGAATACTTACACATGATGGGGATTGTTTATCGTGATTTGAAACCTGAAAACATGTTAGTAAGATTCCACAGCCATATTTCGTTGACTGACTTCGATCTCTCATGAAAAGACGATAATTCCACATCAATAATCCACATAATTTTTGATCAAAATGCATCATCAATCACAAAAACAAGTTGTTATCTAGATGATCAACCCAACTTTTTTAATTCATCATGCATTCTACCTAATTGTATCACACCTGCTATGGCCTCCTGCTTACACCCTTGTCAACACAAATAGAACAATAGTAAACCTATCACACTACTGTGGAAATCATCATAGAGCCAATCAATATCCAATCAATGTCTTTTATTGCGATCCACGAGTACTTAGCACAAGAAATTGTGTCTGGTGAACAGTATGGAAACATGATTGATTGATGGACACTAGGGACATTCAAAATTGAAATGTTATATGGGACGAAACCATGTAAGGGAGTTGACTAGGAGTTGCCCCTGGTGAATATTGTGGTTCGAGCACTTGAGTTTCCCAAAGAAGCAATCAGAGCCAGTAAAGGATTTGATCACACAACTATTAATAAAAGGACCCCACTAAGTAAATGGGGTCCGCAATGGGTGCAACGACAATCAAACGACACCAATTTTTTGATGGGCTTAATTGGGAATTTTTGAGATGTATAAAATCACCATTTGTTCCTTCTCCTGTATCTTGTAAGGAGTTTGTTGCATTTGATAGTACT
The DNA here is from genome assembly GCF_054855325.1 of Carica papaya. Lineage (NCBI taxonomy): Eukaryota > Viridiplantae > Streptophyta > Magnoliopsida > Brassicales > Caricaceae > Carica > Carica papaya. Next base: position 22,076,994 of record NC_142317.1, read on the forward strand.
ATAGAGAGTTCAATAGATTATTAGTAGGAAGCAAGACATTTATTCTTTAATTTACATGATATATTTTTTTTATATATATATCAAATTTTAATATTTAAAGAGAAGTGAGATTTAAGTAATCTATACATTGGAGCAAGAAATTTTAATGAAATTCATGTTGAAAGGTTCAATATTTATAAAAATATATAATTAAGGATTTATTGGACCATTTTGTCTAACAAATGATATAACATTTTCAATTGTTCTTAATTAATGTCTTTACTTAACTGTCTAAAAGTAATATTAATTTCTCTAATATGTTGTATAAGAGGTAGTAATACTCTTTTAAGGTATTACTTTGATAAAACCGAAATGTATTGCATCAAGGTCCTGATAATATCAAGCAAGACAACTCATTGATCCTTATGTAGTGCTTCATTACTGCTTATAGAATTTGGGATAAACAATGTCAAGGTTCAAGGAATGTTGAGGATAAGGAAACTTTTGGCTTTTAGAGCTATTTTAAGATACCTATGAGGTTACAAGATAAATTTTCCAAAAGGTTGTGTACGGTTTTAAAATTTTTCTCTCGTTCTAGACCTATCTTAAGATAACTATGAGATTTTGAGCATCTATTAGGTCTTAATAAAGCTCTAAAACTACGGTGTTACATCTAAATCTTAAGGTTTTAGTCTTTTCCTTTTTTCTCTTAATGTTATGTTGCACTAAGATACAAATTTTTTTTCCTAAAATTTAATTTAGTATAGATTTTGTTTTACTTAGTTATATGGTAAATTTTGTACGAAGTATAAATTTTATACTTCATGAATATTTCTTAACCATCAGGATGATCGATCCCTTGGACAAATTGGTAAGAATGTATATCCAAAAAATAGTCAGATTACTTGGAGTCCCAGTGACAGTGTTGTCCGACAGGGACCCCAGGTTCACTTCTCAGTTTTGGAGTAGCTTTCAGCAAGTCATGGGAACGAAGCTATCTCTCAGTACTGCCTTCCACCACCAGACTGATGGACAGTAAGAAAGGACAATCCGTACACTTGAGGATATGCTCCGAGCTTGTGTCATTGACTCTGGGGGCTATTGGGACGACCATCTACCCCTGATAGAGTTCGCCTACAACAACTACAAGCAAATGAGTATTGGCATGGCTCCGTATGAGGCGTTATATGGGCACCCATATAGATCGCCGATTTGTTGGAAAGAAGTGGGCGATAGAAAATTATTCGACCCGGAGCTGGTAGAGGAGACTACATCCAAAATAGTTAAGATCAGGAAGAACATTCAGACGGTTCAAAGCAGGCAGAAGAGTTATGCGGACACCCGGAGGAGAGATATAGCATTTGAGAAAGGCGACCGGGTGTTCCTTAAGTTCACTCCTTTCAAGGGAATTAGTAGGTTCGGTAGGAGGGAGAAACTGAACCCCCGATTTATTGGACAATTTGAAGTCTTAGACAGGATTGGTACTGCTGCCTACAAACTAGCACTGCCTCTAAAACTTTTCAAAGTTCACAATGTGTTTTATGTGTCCATGCTATGCAAGTATAACCCGTACCCCTCTCATGTCTTGGCCCACAAACCTCTCCCACTCCAGGAGGACTTATCCTACGAGGAAGTACCAATCGGCATTACGGATTGAAAGAGTAGATTACTCCGCAATCGAGAAATATTCTTTGTAAAGGTCGTATGGCAGAACCACACACAAAGGGAGGCTGCATGGGAGCTAGAATCAGACTTTAGAGCCCAGTACCCTCAGCTGTTCGATCGAGAGTAAGAGGCAAATTTGAGGGACTAAATTTCTTTTTAAGGGGAGGAGAGTTGTAACAACCAATTTTTTTTGAATTATGTTTATGTTATTTTATTATTTCTATATAAATATAAATATGTGTTAATTGAATTTAATTGAATTTAATTTATTTTAATTTGATTAAATGAAAATAATAGTAATAATAATAATAAAAAGGGTGAAAATTTAAGTTCTGGGAGTATTTTTGAAAGAAATATCAGAAAACGGGAGTCAAAACTCGATTTAAAAAAGTTATGCTACGTCAGCTGCCCGATCAGCAACCCTGACCAATCAGGACGCGCCAGGTGGCAAAGATGTTGATGCGCGAGGCAATGCAAGAGGGAGCCACGTGGGCGATCCGCGTGCGCGCAATCGAACAGCTGAGATCCATTCCTGCGCACATGGATGGCCTAGATCAAAAATGCGCATGGATGACTTAGATTCCATCGCGCACGGACGGCCAAGATTGCATCACACACGGACGGTCCATATTGAATTCCGCACAGACGGCCCAGATTAAATCGCGATGAACGATCCAGATTCACTTCCTATTTAATCATGATCAGACGGTTCTGATTAAATGCGATGGATAGCCCAGATCAAAAGCAGATAGATACAAATAAACCCATCAGCACCCAAACCCTAACCCTAGTTGCCAGAGCCCCTCATCTAAAAAGACAGCCCAGCCGCCGGGGAGCCGACCGCCACCACCCTCTGCCGCACTGGAGAATTTCTGGCTGCCAAACGAAGTAAAAATCCTACCCTTTACTCAAAATTTTCTACCGTTGTGATCACCGTTTCCTCTTCTATAGGTTGACCAGAGCAAAACACCCAACTGCAACATGAGCCGGAGGAGTCACCACACTGGAGAGCCCCACCGCCAGAGAGTTTCGATTTTCTACGTTTTTTTGACCCACCGAGGGCCCTAAGTGTGTTTTCTCACAGGAACCGATGCAAGTTTTGTTGAATTTAGCCAAAAATGGCAGAAAACAGCCAATCCGAGACGGATTGCTGACATGAGTAGTGGCGCCATCGCCCGAGCACGGCGGAGCAGCCGTGCCAGAATTTTAAAATTGGCCGAGTAGGCCCTGGGTCTGATTTTTGGGTTATTTGGGACATGTGTAGGTACCGTAAGCACGTTTTAGTTCCTGATGAAAAATTCAAGGAACCGAGGAACTGCACGTAGGGGCAGTAACAATCTAGTTTTCGGCGTTGAATCAAGTATGGACCCCTCACCCTATTTCCTACCATGGAATTGAAGTTTGAATAAATGATAATACTGTATTTTGTGCAAATTAATAGATATGCATAATTAATTAAGGTTGCTTATGGAGCCCAAACCAGAAATTCTTCTCTGTCGATTCCTGTTTGATTTATTTTACAGTTTAAATGCATTATGGTATCTGTCTATCTATTTTATGGTTTTAAATGCATGTATTACTGTCTTACTTGACCACTGTGTGATTTTAGAATTTACAATATGATTGTATTACCGGGTGCATGTTTATTATTTATATGATTATGTACAACTTTGTAACGGAGACTGCGGAAAAACAGATAAGGTGACAGCCTCACTAGATATCCAGGGAGATGGTGGACCAATCGGGTTCATAGAAAATCCTACCGTGAATGTTGTCTCATACCGGACGGGGTATGGAGACTTGGTTATTTGGCGCTCATACTGGATGGGGTATGGAGACAGCCCGCTTCATTCTCATACCGGACGAGGTATTGAGGTTTAATGTCTTGGCGCTCATACCGGACGGGGTATGGGGATGGCCCTGGAATTAAGATTGTTAAGGAGAATCGTTAATGTGTAGCGGGGACACCCCTATGGATCCCCATGGATATTAGTAGGCTGGTAAAAATGAGAAACGGTGATAATCAGTTATTGTTAATGAATACAGATTTATGATATGTTTTATGTTATTGATTATGCATGAAATTGTGATCTGTATGATGTTATTGTCTTTATAGGTTGTTTTCACAGGTTCTCCAAGGGTAAGAAAAAGGGTAAATGGTTTTATTTTAAATAAATGTACTGGTTTAAAATTTGTGCTCCATTGGTTATTTTTGGTTTTCTACCAACCTTTGATTCTGTGACGGTGATATAGCGTGATGTCCTTACTGGGCTAGTGTACCTCATTCCTTATTTAACCATTTCAAATCAGGAGGACCTGGTTCCCGAGCCCGACTCACAAGTAGACTGCGAGTAGATGCTAGATGCTTTATAGTTTCCTTTATTTTTCTCATTTCTCGTATTTCTTTCAGAGAACTTATTCTGTGATGTTATTTAGTACTTTTAAGTTATTGTGGAAGGGATGTTAACCTTAATCTTTTATTTCACTTCCGCACTCAGATTATTATTATATGTATTTCCTTTTGAATTTCTGGGGCCGTTACACATGAGTTCCTCTATTTGTCACTTGTTACCTAGCAACATTTCAACTTTTGTGACAGTCTGAATCAACCACTAAAATTATATCATCTATTGTCTAATTTCTACCTGTAATCGGACCCTTATTAAAGGTACTAGATATAAATTTTATACTTGACGAATATTTTTCTAAAGTTTGGATTGTTATTTGAGGATGTTTAAGCTTCCATTTCGTATTTTGTTTCTTTTCTTCTTAGTTAGATTTAAAAGTTTAGTAGAATAGTACATAACTTACCTAGAAATGTAGTAAGGACTATTGAAAGATATATATTTATTCATAAGCCTAAGTTTTTTGTTGACTTACTTAAGCAAAATGGTTTTTACTGTTTATGGATGAAGACATTTTCTTTAAAAAAAAAGTAAATGTTGTAATGTTGTTACTGTATTGACTTACATTGTATAAACTTATACCATACTAGAAAGAAATATGACTAATTTTATAGGTTAATGAAATGACAAAATAGAACTTATCTTGAATGAATTATTTAATCTCATACAAATGAATGAATCAAATGACGTACATTTACTGTTTAAAATATAGTGTTTTGACAATTGATCAAGAGAACTGATGCTTTAATAAATAATGAGAGGTGATTGATGGCGATTGCAATGAGATGCAACTATTACAAAGATAGAAGTTTTGATGTCTTACAATAGAAGAGATCAAATTTTCTTTAGGTTTGAGTACATAAAGATGAACTATTTTATTTCTAGCTTCTTATATATTTACTTTGCCGATATAAAAGTTAAATAATTTTTTTCAAAGAAATGGATAGATTGTGCATGAAATGGACAAGTGGCTTCCTTTATTTGGTGTATATTTATTTACTTAACGATATTTTGACTTTTAGTGACAACCTCTATCACCTACTAAAATTGTGTCGTTTATTGTCTAATTTTTAGTTGGATTTAAAAGTAACCTTTCATTCCACATTTTGTTTCTCTTCTTCTTAATTGGATGTAAAGTGTAATTAGATAGTATGTAATAGAACTAGAGATGTAGTAAAGAATTTTGAAAGATATAGAGTTGTTTATGAGTCTCAATTTTATGTTTACTTGCTTAAGCAGAATGGTTTTATCCATGATTTTTTTTAAAAAAGGAAAAAGTAAATCGTGTATTGGATGTTAGTGTATTAATTTACATTGTTTACTGGCTTATACAGTATTAGGAAGAAATATGGCTAAATTTGTAGTTCAGTCAAATAATAAGGTATGATTTAACTCGAATAAATAATTTAATCTATATAAATGAGTAAATTAAGTAACATAAATTTACTGTTTAAAATACAGTATTTAACGACTAATAAGAAAAATTGATACTTCAATAAATAATGAGAGGTGATGGATGATGACTGGAATGAGATGCAACTAATAGAGAGAGAGAGAGAGACATTTTAGTATCTTGCAACAGAGGAGATTGAATTTTCTTTAGGTTTTAGAACATAAAGATAAACTATTTTATTTATGGTTTCTTTTGTACTTCTTTTTATCAATATAAAAGTTAAGTAGTTTTTTTTCAAATAAAGAAATGGACAAGTTGTGCATGAAATGGATACGTGGCTTCCTCTAAATTTGCGGCATTTGAACTTTTAGTGAAAATATAAATTTGTTGGTAAAATTTTATCATCTATTGTCTAATTTTTAACAGCAATTAACCATTCTCAAAGTTGCCAATATAATGTCTTTATTAGTTGAAGTAATTTATTTGGAGAAAAATCATCTTTGTCATTTATACAATATTATAAATGGATTAAATTAAACTCTTGTCTTTTTAAAAGAAAATATTTTTTCTCATAAAACTGTTGGCAAAATTAATCTAAACTCGGAACACAAAATACAAAAATATGCAAGTTCATTAACGCATAGAATATTGATAACCTAAATATTAATCACTAGAAATGACTGAGATTATTAGCAATTTGTTATAAATACTAAACTCATTATAACTCTCCGCCACTTCGGTGAGCATTGCAGATACGAAAAAAAAAAATAGTCTCCTTTCTCTCGGTAAAACCATTTTCTCTTCTCTAATTGTTTCAAATACGATGGATCGAAGCACGCAGCTCCTCGACATGATCCCCTCGATGGAACAAGAGGTTTAGTGCTTAACATCTTATCCATTTTTTTTCTTATTTATTTACTGATCATGTATATATATCGATATTATTGATTGATTTGCATTCAATTTTTTTAAAGGGTACGGTAGATAACTTTTTTGGAATAGCATATGAAATGAAAGGAGTATTTGATTGCGGTCCTACATATTTCTCTGATCTACTCTCCACTTTCGTAGTTGAATATGAAATCACCTTATCAGACATGATTAAAGCTTTATATGTGTACATAATATATATCTCGATATAGATCTGAGTAATAATTAACCACGTTTAACTAGTTAATGGGTTTTAATTATTTGGTCTTCTTCTCTTAATTTGCAGAGACAAAGTATTTGATGTAGATTTTCCTAAAATTTGTGTACTTTGCAATAAAAAATGACTTCTTACTTCTGAAGGGAAAAATAAACATCCTTTTTGAGGTAATTTTTTCTTTCACATATTTTGCGAAATTTTATTTTTATATATATTTTTTCTCTTATGAATTTCATGAAAATTTTAACATAATTTAAATTTGCTTATTTATAAAGTATGAGTTTTACTTAATTAAAAATATGTTTTGCCGGCTAATAGTTATAGCTATTAACAATTATAATGAATTTTAACAATATGGTAGTAGTTAAAATTTTTGTATTTTATTTAATATTTATAAGTTTAAGTTTCACTGAAGATGTAAAGTTTATATTTTAATTAAAATGTAAAAATATTTTTTTAAATATTAAACATTGTAGATTTCAATTTAAAAATCTTTATTATTATTATTATTCCCTGAATGGGATATGTATGGTGATGTAGTTGGAAGCAAGGACCACCCCTCGCAAGCGCAAACGCACTCCTTTAAATTAAGGTACTCTTGCTTCCTACAACTTATTTAATTCGATTCTTATTTTTTTTAATTCTTTAATCTTTTAATTCGAATAGTTCTAGTAATGGAGAATATTACTCTCAATTATTTTTCTATTATAACAAATACAGTTTCTTTTTAACTAATTCTATTCGAGTTTAAATTAATTAAGAATAAAATAAGATTTATATTTTTCTTTAATTACTGTAACTTAACTAAAGTAATTATAATCCTTTATTTAATTTATAAAAGTTAACTTCAATACTTAATATTTCACTATTAGTATTTTATCTATTTTCATTTCTTTCAATAACAATATTATAAAGTAATTATGTTTCCTTTTGTTGGGCAAATGGGGTGGATGAAAGCTTCTAAAAATCAATACCAATAAATTCTCTGCAAGTTGTAATAAATATTCATTTTTCATGGAAAACAAATTTAAACTCTAACTTTTTTTTATGTTGGTGGCGATGCCATGATTAAATTGACTTAAATCTCAACGTGCCTATTATGTTTTTAGGCGAAAAAAATAGTTCATGATTATTAGGTTCCCTTAGTTTAGGGAACTATAGTAGATCAAAATCTCGACCTAATTTTTAATTTTTTGATTTGAAACTCAAATTTATTTTACAGAGATAGTTACAAACTAAAGGGTTTTGTTTCAAAAAATTATAAATTTTGTTGCTGTTGGTTGAGATGAATCATTTATATTTAATAGTTTCATGTAAAAGTATCTTGGTGATAAAAGATAAAAGAATTTACCTTAGACATTTACTTTCTATACAAATAGGAATTGAAGTGTGAGGATACATTATAAGGATTGAGGTGTGCACTAGGTCAATCGGATAAGGTGAGTATAAAAAAGAGCTTTTTGACACGTTAATTGCTTGATACAATTAGCTTAGCTATAGATCATAGATTTTATTAATTTAGAAAACTAGAAAAGTAAAAGTTAGAAATCTTTCAAGAAAATTTTAGGAAAAGTGAAAGTGAAAAAAAAAGAGATAAAAGGGAGAGCAATAGAGAAATGTAGCAATAAGATATGATAGAGTAGAGGAGCTAGCTATTTACAAGGTAAACATAGGATGATCTAAGTGAAAAAGAGAAAATAGCCACTAACATCCATTAAGATGGGAACATGCATTTCATGCACCAAAAATTACCCCATTAAAGTTTGTGACTATTGTTCATTTATCACAATTAAGCACACAGTACAATGAAGTTTTTAAGAATTTCGATAAATTATCATAAATATGGTGGTTTAATAGTTAAGATTCTTACATTTTTCTTGAAGACAAAAAGTCTGAATCTTATTAAAATGTAAAATTTATCACTTTTGAGATGTAATTATATGGATTAATAATGATTTGTTTATAATATTTGATTCAATAGAATCAAAAGATTTAACTTATGACTGTGTTGATAGAGATATAGTAATCAAATTGATTTTTTTCCTAAAGAGTCATGATATATCCAAACGAAAATAATATTCTGTAACGACTAGATTCTTTTAATTAGAACAATTATAATAAGCGAAAAATTCTGAATTAGCATTTTTCTTAAATTATTTATTAACATAAATATTAAAGAAGAAGAAATAGACTTGGATTTTATACTAAAATATTTATTATTAATTATTTCAATAGTAATCGTTCATGAATGATAAATCTTTTTTCATATAAGAACTCTTAACAACAGAGGAAAGAGGAAAGTATAATTTTTTTTTAAATTCTATTTTGATTCTCGGTAGCGAACTCATCATTATATTAATAACTAATATTATTCATTATTTTCTTATAGTAATTATTTTTCAATTATAACTTTAAACCAAACAAAATATTATAATTTTCATTTCTTTTATTTTTCAACTTTTAGTTATCAGAACCAAAAAACATATTTTTTTTCTCATTTGTATATATTTAGATATTCTCATGTATAATATGGCAATCATCATCATCATATCCACTTTCTATTATAAATTTCATTAAAAACTTTATAGTGATTTACCATTACATCAAGTTACAATAGCTCTTTAAATTTATAAAACGCACAAACAAACACACATACATATATCTGTGTGTTTGTGTGTGTATTTCTCAAAAAGATCGGATGATAAGAAAACTTAAATAACTGTAGTTACTTTTATTAGGCATGTATCAATTATCAAATCAAAACAAAATGTAAGTAAATTTGTATTTCATTCAATTACAAGATGAAACAAATTAAAAAATAATAAAAATTGATAGAATCTAAAATTTTTTATTTTAATTTTACATAAAATTAATTTTGAAATTTATTAAAAATTATTTTAACATTTTACAATATAATTAAATATAATTTACCAACTTTTTAATATTTTATAGATAAATCATTTGTACTTTCACCATTATCTATAAAAGTTGTATTTATAGTTCGGACTATAAACTATACGTTTTATATATTATTATTGATAAGTTGTGTTATTATTAGTGGAGAAGTAATATATAATTAATAAAATATTCAAATTTATATTTTTTAATAAAAATTTGAAGAATCTCCCTTCTTTCCTGCTTCGGTTGAGATACTTTTTAGGATATTCGCCCATGATTCCGTCAATTTTTCCCCCTATTCATCCTGTAACCATTTGCTCGTCGGAACGGAATTCTGTCGGGATTTGCGCGGAGGGACTCATCCCATTCCTATTGCAATGGCACCGCACTGGAATGGATGTGGAGTTTGTAAAAAGATTCTGAATGCCCCAGCTAACCGCACAGGAAGTAGAATAAAGGCAGGCGTTCATACTTGAAGATTGCAAATGCAGATTCTCCATTTCTCAAGTTGAGCCTCTTTCTTCTGAATAGAGGCTTCCAGACATCAATTGTCACCCGAACCCACAGACAACCCCCCATCTCAGCCATAGAAGATGAACTTGTGTCATAGTCGACAAAGCCCCCCAATAGGTTCCCAAACTGCCTAGTCATTGTTTTCGATACACAACCCAACGGGAGTGAGTGAATCTATACCTAGAAGAGGCTCGTGTCAATGGCTACTTTCATTGGATGTTTTCCCTCCCTAAGGTGGTGCACAACCAACAAGTGGTTGTTAAAAGTCCATGGCCCTCTGTTGAGCACTCTTTGGAAATCTAATTCGCAGAAAAATCTGTACAAGTAATGGCCAGATCTGAGATCAACAATATTTACCCCCCTTTCGACCTCCTCAGGTCTGCTAGTGTATTCATCATTGATTTAAACTTCACAACCGCTTCCATCAAGAATCTTCCCACCAAACAGAGGTCATACGACTCTTGCTATCCAGGGACAAGTTCAGTTAAGTCCGAGCCTCCATCCTTCTCCTCTGCAATCGACAATGACACTATGCTATCCACCATATCCATGGATCACCCCTTACGTGCCAATCAACTAACTATTGAGAGAAAAAACAATAACTTGTCTATGGTGTAAAAAGGTCTCACTACTGGAAACAATACCTCTTGTAACAAAATAAAGCAAATGGAGAAGAGGGTCATCCAATATTGACTTGGTACTAGACCAAGTAAATTCTTATCTATATTCTATTTACATTTGTAAGTTTTAAAACCTAACCCTCTCAGTAAATAAGGGAGGTAATTAACTCTACTTTGTGGAATGAAGGAATCATAAGGGTAGATTCATTTTTTTGTTGTAACAGTTGTTTGAATAGCCATATGTACTCGTCAACTGTTTATTTCAAGCAAGGGAAAAATTACCTTTATTGTTCATTTGAAATGGTAATGGACATTTGGTATTCAGTTTTTTATTTTTTGGAGCTTGCAACTTTTGTAGCAAAAGAGTGGTTATATAGAACAATTCTGCACATGGTGTAATAGGGGCTTATTCCAGCAACTATGTTGGAAGTGAAATTATAAAACTAAGTAAATTTGGGAAATAATAGTGGAAGTTTAAAAATAAAGCTAGTATTAAGTACTTGACAAGCTTGATTTAAATTGATATCATATCTTTGTGTTTCTCAAGTGAGTTTCTAGCATGTGTAATAAGTATATGATTCTAGTCTGGTCGATTCAAAAAATGTTCAACTATTAGAATTGTTACTCAATGTATTTTTTTGTTGCTTTCGAATGGTGTAATTCCCCAAAATGATGGAGATTATATAGTTTATAACATATATTTTTTGGAGATAGTTCATAGCTTACATGTCTGACACCATGGAGTTTTGGTTTGTGCATTAAGTATGTTTCTAACATGGTGGTGGAAATAACATATTATGATCTGACTCACTGGCCTACATGAATCGGCTATTATTTAAATTTATAAGTTGGTAACTAACATATCTTATTTATTTACCTTCTTTTCTATGGCATCCCCAATTAATCCTTATTTTTTATTTCTTATAGGCACTATTTTATTCTACCTTACTCTGTGCCCATAAAATGCTTACTCCAAAATGGATCAGTGAATCTTATTCGGGCATTGAATAACGCCTACTTGCTCTTTTATTCCACATCAGGGAGTATTATTGGATTGATTTGTGAAAACTGAATGAGATTTATCGTTACAAGATTGAGGAGTACTCATATGATGCAGTTAATAAGTTCAAAATTTACCCAGATCAAATTTCTCCGTGGTTAGTGGAATAGATGCCTAATAAAGGAAGTTATCTAATTAGAAACTTACAAGCAGCATATATGGATTTCCAATTTTTTTCTCTAGGAAACATGTGGTCTGTTGTAGTAGTTTGGCAACATTTAATCAGTCACATGCCATACTAGATCTTATTGAAGTGAAATGGGTAGATTTGGTAGCAGACATGCCATTCAAGATATGTAATCCCACTTTTGAAGGTCAGGAGTGGCAAATAATCACTGGTAGTGATCCTAAGAACACATAAGATATTTGCTCTCGTATTATTTATTTATGATCTATCTCTTCATTATCTTCAGTATTTCTCACTACATTTCTTTCTGATGCAGGCCTTGGTCTTACCACAATGGTGGTTCTTGGCCAACTCTGCTATGGCAGGTTAGTTTGTTATGCTCAAATATTCTCTCTGTTGCTAATGTTTTATTCATTACTCCAAAAAACTCTTTGTAGAAGTTATATTTAGGTATAAGTTTCCTGAGTTGTCATGCTTGAATCCAATAGGATATGGTACCTCGGTGATGTTTTATAAAATAAAGCAATAATGAAGGAATGTTGACAGTGCGGCTTAAGATTTTAAAAATAGACTTTTTGTAGCTTATTATTGCAACCATAAAGATGAAAATACCAGAAATCACTGCAAGAGCTATTGAAGTTGCTTAAAGACGCATATCAAGAGACAAGTGGCTTTAATACTATGACTAAAAAGAGGAAGGTTCGTCAGGAATTAAGCACAGTTATTCCAGACATGGTCAATTGCTGGATACCTTGTGGCTAAGCTTATACTTGCAGACCCAACTGCAGCCAAAATTCTGACAACTGAAGAGGATTCTGAGCTTATCAATGCCTTCTCTTGCATGATAAGTGCTAGCCCTAAGAGAAAGTGTGCTCAGAAGAACTCCCAAAAGACTTACATAATATAAGATTCTGAAGATGCTTTTATAAAAGGATAGGTAACTTCAATTTGCGGCTCAACTTACCTATCTGAACAACTTAAATGTATAATGGTGATGATAACAATGGTTTATTTTTAATTTTATTTTGGGGTTAAAGCTTTTGAGCAGTGATTCGAGTATCATAGGATCTTAATGTAAAGATGATTTGTTGATTTACGATTAGCATTAGCTTGAAATATCTTCCTAGATTGGAGATTAAACATATTATTTCCTTTTTATAGACTTTATATGTAACACCCCACAAACCTTTGCATTTAATTTGTAATTAGAAATCCCTATTTATTCAATCTCTAAGGTGACTTGAACTCTTTTAATTATTTCGTAATTTTTATATCGCATTTCATAAATTTAATTCACATGTTTAATTTTATTATGAAATTTTGATTTTTATTATTTTTGTCAATATTATTTTATTCTATTTTAAAAATAAATTTTTAGGAGAAAAGACAAAAAAAGGGGTAAAATCCCACGGGAATATACCTAGGGGAAAAGACCCACGCGGGCATTGCACGCCTCGTGCGCATGCGTGCGTGCGGCCAACACCGGAGGTGCACAATGTGTGCACGTCCCATCACCGTAGGGCATGAGGTCAGTTTGCGCGCGCAGATAGGCACGACACCGTGTGCCCTATGTATACGCCGTCCACGCTGTACGCCCTGCATGCAGTAGGATAAGCCAACGCACCTGCAGGCTAGGCATGAAACGCGCAGCCAACTGGGGAGGAACACTATTGCCTCGGGTAGTGTGCTGCCACCACCTTGGGTGTCGGGCACTGCCTCGGCTCGTGCGCACCACTAGTTTGGTGGTATGCCATTGTTGTCTTAAGAGTGTACCACCATCAGTTGGGAGGCTTTCTTCGTTTTTGCACCACAGTCGAGTCATGTCACATCACTTCTTTCTCATTTAACTCTCCCTTTCCTCACTAGATTTTGTCATTTGTTTCAAATTTAATGGTCTCCATTTTCTATAAATCGGGACCCCTCTCTTCAGTTTTTCTTATCACTTCCATTTCATTCTTCCATTCTCCAAGAGCTTTGGAGTGATTTATGTTTTTTTTGTCCCCCATCTGGTCCGAAAAGACGTGAGAGGACCGCTCCCTATGGATTATGGTGTACCCTCTGACGAGAGTGGTGCTGCAAATTATTTAGTAGGGGTCACCTTTGGTTAAATACTGTCGTGGTTATAAGCTATCTAATAAAACCACTGTGGTTGGCACGGTCGTTGTCATAGATCATGTCATGGTTTGGCAAGCCGAAAATGTGTTATTGGCAAATTACTGTTATATATCTGATCTGATCATTCCACGTGAGTAGTCAAAAATTTGTATTTGCCCTCAGTAGATGGAAGTTGGAATGACTTCCCGAAGCATGACATAAAAATCTAAGTATATCATGATTTATTTGATTTTCTCTATTATGAACATGATTGATTTGATTGTTATGACTATGATATGATAGATTTGATGTTTTCTTTAATAAATAAATTATTTTCATAAATAAGAAAGGACCCTGTTGTGACCCCTGATGGTAAGTATTGATGACATAATTATTCACTTTTAAAATCTTATGATGTTATTTAAATATTATTTTCATTATTGAGTATATGGAACTCATCCCTTTTCATGCTCCCCCCCTAAGATGAGGAAGATAGTGAGGAACAGATCGCTGACCTACCCTTTGAAGTCTATAAGGATTCCGTGGATCCACAAACCTTGACGGCATGACTGGTCCCAAAATTTTCTAATGAGTCCATTCACATAGTAAAAGAAGTGGCCCTTTTTGTATTTTGATATTTTGTATTTTGTTGCAACTTCTGGCCTTAGTTATATATGTATAATTGGAACTCATATATTTTGGCAAGGAATTTATAATAATTTGCTCCGCTACATACAATTATCTATCATGCACTTGTAACCTGTTTCTGCATCTGGCACCCTTATAACTTAATTAGCATTTGAGATGTCACATTGTATCATATACATAGTACTATAGGAGTGAAAGGCATTCTTTTGAAGAGTTAAATGTAAATTGAGAATATTCTTACATTATTTTAACTTTATTATTCGATTATGACATTTTCTGTATCTTGCATATCATTTTTGATTGGTTATGGCATTTTTCTGTCTCGTAAATCGTCACCATGATATCTAAATTAATGTTTGACAATAGAACTTTTTAATATATTCCCTCGGTTGATTCCAGATTAGTCGAAAAAATTCAACTGGCATGTAAAATATTACTTGAGAGAGTGATGATAAGATATTTCTTGCAAACTAATATTTGTATTCATTGCATATTTTTGCATTACTACTGACTTGTAAGTTTTTAGTTCTGAGCATTAGCTCATAAAGGAAACTAAACATATAGCATTCAACAACTTCTACTTCATCTAGTTCTAGCATTAGCCACAATCCTTCTCTCAAACTATACCACAAAAAATATCAAAAACAAAAAAAAAATAAATATATTTCTAGCGACAATAGAAATTAACCTCATATATATGTATATATTTTCAATTTATAAATGAATAAATTACATAGAAATTTTTAGGTTGTGGGTCAAATTATACTACTCATTGAGAAACTATATTGTAAAAATAGATATAGTATAGTATAGTAGTAGAAGTTAAAATATTTGTATATGTATCTAATTGTTCCATTTGCTTTAATTTCTAAACAAGCTTCATCATTTTCTTAAGAAATTTAATTGCTACATTTCACCCATATTTTATAATTTAACAATATATCACAATTTTAATATTTAAACTCTCTCATTTATGTTTTTTGAGAACTAAATTCTAATTGATCTTTCTATATATGAAGAATTATGAAATAAAATTTCATTCAATGAATTCAAGCTAAAAATATAAGTGATTCAAAAATAAAATTAATGAATATATACCTCATTCAACATGTAAAGGATTACTAGTAATTGCACAAAAAGTAAAAATTGAATCAAATGAACAAGATAGATTTAATACCGCTTAATGTAAGTACATATATATACTTTTGGACATATTTAATTTACAATGTAATTTTATGTTTTTCTGTTATTTAAGGTAAAGAGGTAATTTCATAGAAAATCAAATATGTGCTTTGTGTTATTTAGTGGTCTGAAACTTAGGAATACTTGGAAGAATATGATTCCTTATAATGAATCTACTTTATAATTACTACCTAATTGTGCGTTATGCATTAGGAAAAAAAAAAGAGAACTTAACTTTATAATACTACCAATCTAACTCTTGTTTTCCTATCTCATATCCTTATGTTTTTCCTCTTTCTCCCAATTATTTTCTGACTCTTCTTATATTTCTAAATGTAACACCCATTAATTTTGCCATTTATTATTATTATTTTTAATTAATTTTTGAATTTATTTTATTGTGTTTATTTTATAATTTTTGAATTTTAATTGAGTTATTTAATTTAATTTAATAAGAATAAAAATAATAATAATGATTAAATTGGGTAAAAATATTATTTGAATTTAATTAAAATTAATTTTGGAAAAAAGGGGTGAAAATTAGGATTCTGGGGGTATTTTTGAAAAAAAAATCGAAAACCGGGGGTCAAAATGCAATTTAGAAAAATTGTGCCCCGTCAGCGCCACGTCAGCAGCCCCGTCAGCGGCCCAGTCAGCAGCCCTGGCCAACCAGGACCTGTCGCGTGGTAAGACCACGTTGACCCGGGAACGGCCACGTGGGCGATCCGCGTGCGTGCGATCGGACGGCCCAGATGCATCCCCGCGGGCACGGACGACCCAGATAAAGCGTGCGCACGGATGGCCCAGATGCAAGCGCACGGACGACCCAAATGCACGCGAACGGACGGCCCAAATTCAATCGCGCACAGACTGCCCAGATTTAATCGCGCACAGACGGCCCAGATTTAATCAAAATGGACGGCTGTGATCAAAAAGCAAAAGGGTATAAATAGAACCCCCACACCAGACCACAAAAACCTTAGCCGCCTGCCCTCGCCAGAGAAGACGAACCAGACGCCGGAGGAGCCGGCCGCCGCCACCCGCCGCCGCACTGGGGAGTATTTCGACCGCCGATCGAGGTAAATTTCATACCCCCGGCTCATTTTTCAATGCTGAGTTTCTCCGTGGCCAAATCGGAGCTAAAATCCCAGCCAAACGGTCGAAAAACACGGCCGAAACCCAGCGGCGCCGTCGCGCCCCTCCTCGGTTTTTGCCTCCGATGAGGCCTTTCCCGGCCTCCGTTTGATACAATTTTTTATATCACCGTGATCACAATTCTTTTCTCTACAGGTTGATCGGAGCCAAATCACCAAAACACGAACCTCGCCGGAGAGCTGCCGCACCCGAGAGCATCACCACCGGTAAGCTTCAGTTTTTCGTAATTTTTTGGCCCCCCGGGGGCCCTAGGGTTGTTTTATCATAGGGACCAATGCAAGTGTGGCCGAATTCGGCCTGAAACGGCCGAAAACAGCCAACCTGAGGCAAATCGCCGCCGCTCGCCGGAGCACGGCGGAGCCGCCGTGCCGGAATTGCGATATTGGCCGAAAGGGGCCCTGGGTCTAATTTGGGATTTTTTGGAACACGTGCAGGTACCAGTAGTGCGTTTCAGTTTCTCGGGAAAAATTCAGGGAAATTAGGGACAGCCTGCAGGCGCACTGTAGAGCTGTATTCGGACCCCGAAACAAGTAAGGACCCCTCACCCTATTTC
Source organism: Carica papaya (assembly GCF_054855325.1). NCBI lineage: Eukaryota > Viridiplantae > Streptophyta > Magnoliopsida > Brassicales > Caricaceae > Carica > Carica papaya. The sequence continues at coordinate 22,094,433 of NC_142317.1, forward strand.
CTATCACGGTATTAAAGTTCAATAAATGATAAAACGGTATTTCATGAATCAACAAATGTGTGAAATTTTTTAAAGTCGCTAATGGAGCCCGAGTCTAGTGTGTTTGTCTGTTAGCTGTTGTTTGGCCTATTTTACGGTTTAAAATGCAGTATGAGGTCTTATGTTTTCATTTCATAGTTTCTTGTACACATATTACTGTTTTATTGGTTATGGGTTGAATGACTGAGAACCCGATGTTGTATGTTGTCTTGTTTGGCATAAATTACTGGTTTGCCTGTTTGTGTGTGAATTGATGATGCTGACTGAGGAAAAGGGGAATGAAAGGTTATGTAAATTGATAATTGTATAATGTGGTCAGCCTGACTAGATATCCTTGGAGCTGGTGGACGGACCGGGTCCGTAGGGAACCCTACCGAGATTGTGGTCTCTCATACCAGACAGGGTATGGAGACCTTATGTGTTTTGGCGCCCATACCGGACGGGGTATGGGGACAGCCCGTTTCACCCTCATACCGGACAGGGTATTGAGGTTTATAGTTTTGGCGCCCATACCGGACGGGGTATGGGGACGGCCCTGGAATCTGATTACAAGTGTTAAGGGTTCATGGGTAGCGGGACCCCTATGGATCCCCATGGATACTAGTAGACTGGTAAATGAGGAAAAATATGTTGTATAATGATTGAATTGCAAAAGGTGTGATAAGTATTATGTTATACAGCTCATATGATTTCATGATAATGATAATGTTACTGCTTTTGTATATTGTTTTATGAATTTCACCGAGGTAAGTGGATAGTAAAGGTTTTTATGTTAATAAACGAGTTTATTGTAAATTATGCTCCATTGGTCTTTTTGTGTTTTCTATCTACCTTTACCTCCGTGACGGTGAGATAGTGTGATGTCTTTACTGGGCTGGTGTAGCTCATTCCTTATTTAATCATTTCAGATCAGGAAGACATTGTTCCCGAGCCCGTTCCGCAGGAAGACTGTGAAGGGGACGCCTGAAGACTCCGTAGTTATATTTATAGCTTTTATTTTCGAGTTTCTCTTTTAGTTAGTTTGTTCTTTTATACTTTGAGCACGTTTTTTGTTTTAGTGTAAGGGATGTTAATCAAATTTTTATTCCGCTTCCACATTTGACCTTTTTAATACACATATTTCATTTCAAAATTCCGGGGCCGTTACATTAAATTACCTAAAATTGATCACATCGTAAAACAATAATAAATGGGAGGATAAGATTATAAAGAAATTATATTGTGGTGAAGAAATTAATAGAGTTAATTTTATAAAGAAACTATTTTATTGTTTCCCATCTGAACATTGCATCATAGATATAAATTATAGCATTAAAGAAAGATTGAAAGAAAATCAAAAAGCATCAAGAAAGAAAAAAAAAAAAAAACTACAAGTGTCATAATTTATTTTTGAACATATGTAATCAAATATTTTAGAGTTTTAACATTATTTTCATTATGTTATCTATAAAAAAAACTATTATGAGATTAGACTTAAAGAATATCTAAATTTAGAAAATTGAATGCTTATTAGAAGTCAAAGTTTAGAGATTTTTTTTCTTCATTAGTCTTTAAAATTTAAAAATTTGATTACTACTTCAATAATTAAAGAGATAAAAATCTTCTTTTCAAAAAATAAATATATAAATATATTTAAGAAGATGTTATTAGTTTCTACCATAATTATTAAAAGTAAAAATATTAATTATGCCTCAATTATCAAAAAATATTTTGTAATATCTATTTAATTTAGGGATTTCATTGCCATCCTCAACGGTTCTGGAGGTTCCTCCTTAATTTTAAAAAAGGACGTTGGGCTGCAGGGAAAGAGAAGAAAATTCAGAGTTAGGGTAAACCGAGAGGAAGTTTTTATGCGATTTCTTCAATAAGATTAATCAGCTAGTAGTGGAATCGGGAGCGGAACAAGGGAGGAATCCGTCAATCAGATTAACACCATCACTAAAAAAAAGGTAAGTGAAATTTGACTCTCACCACTTGAGTAAAATTTATCTTCTAAATTTTTTGAGATATTTTTTAGAAGAAATGAGTTTATCTGGGAATAGGGACATTTTGTTGAAATCATATTAGAACTAGGAGTAAAAATAAAAAAAATCGAGACTGAGATCTGAGGATAAACAAAAGATTGGAAAAATGATGGAATTATCGTGTGGACAACTATGAGGAGAGAACATAGGAGATATGCTAGAAACATAAGAGGAAAATTGAAAGGATGAGAACGGGTGAGGGATAGGAAAAAGAAAAAGAGGAAAATAGTTGTCTGAATCTGATGTTTGTTTGGGAATTATTATTTTGTTATCTTTTATATTTAATTGTCTTTATGTCTGTTTGGGAAATGGTGGTATTGGTGAGTCGAGACAAGGAAACAAATTGGATAGGGATTAAAAACAAAATAAATATAAAATTCTAGGAGGCAAATCTAGGTGAGCGAGATAGTGTTCTCTCTGAGGGTAAAAGTGATGCTGTTTGGAAATAGGAATGGGATTAACAATGGAACAAACAAACTCTAGGAGCTGATTTGGGTGAGCAGAGACAATGTTCCCTATGATCCACGTGTAAGAAAGGATGAATTACACAAACTTTAATTATATATATATTTTAATTTTAGATAAATCTAATGGTTAACCCTCACTAGTGAGGGATGTGAACATTGCTCTTAGACATACTTATTTTTATTTAGAGATACAAATTTATTGTATTATTCGTGTTGGGAATATAAGTTCTTATGGTATCCTAACTCCCTATAGAGGTATGGGTTGTTATAGCTCTTATCCAATCATTTCGAATAGGAGGATCAAAGCACACAGCTCCTCCACATGATCCACTCGATGGAATAAGAGGTTTAATGCTTAACATCTAATATATTTTTCTTTTATTTATTTATCGATGTCATTGATTGATTTGCATTCGATTTTTGTAAAGGATATGGTAGATCACTTTCTTGTAGTAGCATATGAATTGAAAGGAGATTTTGGTTGTGATCCAAATTATTTCTATGATATGGTTTGCACCTTCGTAATTGAATATGAAATCACCTTGTCAGATATGGGTAAAGCTTTGTATGTGTACATAATATATATCTCAATATAGATATGAGTAGTTATTAACAATATATGATTAATTGATGGGTTTTAGTTATCTGGTCTTCTTCTCTTAATTTGCAGGGACAAAGTATCTAATGCGGATTTTTCTAAGATTTGTGCACTTTACATCAAGATTAAATGAGCCTCCTCAAGGTATATAAGTAATACTAATTATCACAAATCAAAACTCTTTAATTTGGAGTATTTATGTGTGTTATTATTGATCTTATAATATATATTTAATAATAAAATTTATCGAGTACAATTTTTGCTAGCAAAAATTCATTGATTTTAATAGTTAAATGATATGTCATGGGATGTATAGTCTAATTTGAACTCATACTCTTATAGATAAGGATAAATGTACTTAGATATCTATCTAAAAGATATATAATTATTAATTTAATTAACTATATATTTGTATACTTAATTAATTAAATAATTAGTTTAATAGTTTATGTGTTTCTTTTTTTATAAGAGATTATAAGTTTGAATCAGATTGTATTTTTATACGTATCATCATTTGAAAGTTAATTGTAATATAGTAATTAGTGTATATCACTTAACTAATCTTGGGTCAAACTGTATTTTATGTGTGTTCTTAATTGGAGATCATTTGTATTGTGTTATTCTTGTGCTTATCACTTAATTAATAGATGTACCTAATTTTTACTTTTTACAAAATAATTAGCTGATATTAATTGTAGCCTTCGCGCTTGTCAAATGGCATTGAAATGTGAGGAATTCGTCAAGGCATTTGATAAAAAGAATAAGGAAAGGTAAGCTTTTATATACAATTGAGGTCATAAATCAATTAACAGTCTTTATATATTCATGTGGTAAACGAATTTTATACTTAATTTTTATTACAGATATTACTAATATATCTCTTTAAAGAGTTTTCTCTTTTTTTTTCAAATTTCTTTATTGGAATAAAAAAGTGCATGGATGCATTAGATGCAATCAAACGTGAATTCTCATTAGTGAAGGAAAAAATGAAAATCCTTCTTAAGGTAATATTTTATTTTACATATTCTGTAACATTTTATTTTCATGTATATCTTTTTTCTTTTGGATATTGTAAAAATTTTAACTGAATTTAAATTTGCATACTTATACAGCATGAGTTTTACTTTATTGAAAATCTGTTTTATAGGCTGCATAATTATAGCTATTAATAATTAAAATAATATGATAGTAGTTAAAACTCTTATATTCTATTTAAAATTTATGAATTTAACTTTTAATAAAAATGTAGAATATTTTATACTATATAAGTTTGTAAATTTCAATTCAATTAAAATTTTTACGAAATCTATTAAAGAAAAAGATATATATGAAAATAAATTATCTATATACACACGCACACACATGTATATGTATTGATAAATTGAGAAGGTTATATATATATATAGACACACACACATTATATATTTATATCATTCCCAATTATAAGTATCTTCTTTGAAGTTTTTAACCTTTCCCCTTTGCACCTTCTTGACTCTATCATATTTATGCATATATATATATATATGTATATATAGATACCATCTTCATTTTCATCTTTATTAATTAATAAAATCTTCTTTTCATATTTTAATATGATCCAAAAATGTTAAAGTATAAGAGCCAAATTCAAATGTGAAGAAATTTGGTTTACAACTTCATGAACTTATTTACAAAGTCATAAATTAAATATATTATATATTTTTATAATATGGGTAATATTACATGAGATAATTATATTTCTTAAATATATTAAATAGAATAAAGTATTAAAATTTTCAACAAGCTATTCGCATAACTTATTAAACTCAATTTTATATATTTCGAACTTATTTAAATTTATTCATTTATTTTTTTAAAAAAAAAATTTGTGACCTTCTCCTTTTTGCACTGATTTTATGCATATGAAGTCATAGTGGTCATAGAATACTTAAACATGATGGGGATAGTTTCACAGATTTAATGCATATGAAGTCATAGTGGTCATAGAATACTTAAACATTGATGGGGATAGTTTAGTGCGATTTGAAGCCCAAAAACGTGTTAGTAAGATTCGACGACCACATTTCGTTGACTGACTTCAATCTCTCACGAAAAGATGATAATTCTACATCAACTATTCACATAATTTTTGATTAAAATGCATCATCAGTCACAAAAACAAATTGTTATCCTGTTGACCAACCCAACTTTTCTAATTCATCAAGCATTCTACCCAATTGTATCACACCTGCAGTAGCCTCCTACTTACACCCTAGTCAACACAAATAGAAAAAAGTCAACACATCACACAGCTGTGGAAATCATCATAGAGCCAATGAATGTCTATCAATGTCTTTTATTAGGACCCACAAGTACTTAGCACCAGAAATTGTGTCTGGTGAAGGGCATGGAAACATGGCTAATTGGTGGACACTGGGGATATTCATATTTGAAATGTTATATGGGATGATACTGTGTTAGGGAGCTGACCAGGAGTTGCCCCTAGCAAATATTATGAGTCGAGCACTTGAGTTTCCTAAAGAAACCATGGTTTCGGAGCCAACAAAGGATTTGATCACAAGTCTATTAACTAAGGACCCCACAAGGCAAATGGGGTCCACAATGGGTGCAACAACAATCAAACAGCCCCAATTTTTTGATGGTATTAATTGGGCACTTTTGAGATGTATAAAATCACCATTTGATCCTTCTCCCATATCTTGTAATGAGTTTGTTACATTTGATAGCACTATAGAGAGTTCAATAGAGTATTACTAGGAAGCAAGAAATTTATTCTTTAATTTACATGATATATGTTTTTTTTATGTATATCAAATTTTAATAACTAGACAGAAGTGAGATTGAAGTAATTTGTACATTAGAGCAAGAAATTTTAATGAAATTCATGTTGAAAGGTTCAATATTTATAAAAATATATAATTAATGATTTACTGGATCATTTTGTCTAACAAATGATATAGCATTTTCAATTATTCTCAATTAATGTCTTTACTTAACCGTCTAGAAGTAATATTAATTTCTCTCATATGTGGTATAAGAGGTAGTAATACTCTTTTTAAGGTATTACTTGGATAAAACCGAAATGTATTACATCAAGGTCCTGATAATATCAAATAGTAAAACTCATGGGTCCTTGTACAATGCTTCATTACTGCTTACCTAATTTGGGATAAACAATGTTAAGGTTCAAGGGTAGTTGAGGATAAGGAAACTTTTGGCTTCTAGAGCTATTTTGAGATACCTATGATGTTACAAGATAGCTTTGTCAAAAGGTTGTGTAAGGTTTTAAAATTGTTCTCACGTTCTAGACCTATCTTAATAAAGACAAAGATGAACTATTATATTTTTAATTTTTTTTGTACTCCTTTTAGTTGATAAAAAAGTTAAACAACTCTTTTTTTTAAGTAAAGAAATAGATAGTGTGGGCACGAAATGGACACATGAGTTCCTCTATTTGTCACGTATTACCTAGCAACATTTCAACGTTTGCGATAGTTTGAATCAACCGCTAAAATTATGTCATCTATTGTCTACTTTCTAGCTATAATAGGACCATTTTTAAAGGTACCATGTCCAAATTTTATATTTGATGAATATTTTTCTAAAGTTTGGGTTGTTACTTGAGGATGTTTAAGCTTTCATTTCGTATTTTGTTGCTTTTCTTCTTAGTTAGATTTAAAATTTTAATTGAATAGTACATAACTTAGCTAGGAATGTACTAAGGATTATTAAAAGATATATATTTATTCATGAACCTAAGTTTTTTGTTGACTTGCTTGAGCAAAATGGTTTTTACTGTTAATGGATGATGATTTTTTCTTAAAAAAGTAAATGTTTAAATGGATGTTATTGTATTGACTTACATTATATAAACTAATATCGTACTAGAAAAAAATACAACTAATTTTGTAGGTCAATCAAATAACAAAGTAGAACTTTACTTGAATGAATTATTTAATCTCATGCATATGAATAAATAAAATTACATGCATTTACTGTTTAAAATTCAGTATTTGATGATTGATCAGGAGAGCTGATGCTTTAATAAATAATATGAGGTGATTGATGGCGACTGCAATGAGACGCAACTAATACAAAGATAGAAGCTTTGATCTCTTATAGTAGAGGAGATAAAATTTTCTTTAGGTTTACATACATAAAGATGACCAATTTTATTTTCAGCTTTTTAAGTATTTCTTTTTGTCGATATAAAAGTCACATAAATTTTTTTTTCCAAGTAAAGAAATGGACAGGTTGTACATGAAATGGACAAGTTGCTTCCTTTATTTGTTGTATATTTAGTTAGTGACCTTTTGACTTTTAGTGACAACATCTATTAGTTGCTAAAATTGTGTCATTTATTGTCTAATTTTTAGTTGGATTTAAAAGTAACTTTCATTCCACATTTTGTTTATCTTCTTTATAATTGGATGTAAATATGTAATCAGATAGTATATAACATAGCCAAGGATGTAGTAAGGACTTCTAAAAGATATATAATTGTTCATGAGTCTTAGTTTTTTGTTCACTTGCTTAAGTAGAATGGTTTTGATCCATGATTTTTTTAAAAAGTAAAAAGTAAATGTCGTATTGGATGTTGTTGTACTAACTTACATTGTTTGCTGTCTTATATAGTACCAGAAAGAAATGCGACTAAATTTTTGGTTCAGCCAAATAATAAAGTATGATTTAACTTAAATAAATAATTTAATCTCATACAAATGAGGGAATCAAATAACGTATATTTACTATTTAAAATACAATATTTAATGACTGATAAGAAAAATTGATACTTCAATGAATAACGAGAGGTGATGGGTGATGACTATAATGAGATACAACTAATAGAGAGAGAGAAGTTTTGGTGTCTTGCAAAAGAGGAGATTGAGTTTTCTTTAAATTATAGAACACAAACAAAAACTATTTTATTTCCAGTTTCTTTTATACTTCTCTTTGTCAATATAAATGTTAAATAATTTTCTTTTTCAAATAAAGAAATGGACAGGTTGTGCATGAAATGGATAAGCGGCTTCCTCTATTTGCCACAAATTTACGTTGCGGCATTTTTACTTTTTATGACAATATAAATCCATTGGTAAAATTTCATCATTTATTGTCTAATTTTCAACAGCAATTAACTGTTCACAAAGTTGTCAATATAATGCCTTTTATCAATTGAAGTAATTTATTTAGAAAAAAACCATCTTTGTTTTTTATATAATATTAAAATGGATTAAATTAAACTCTTGTTTTTTATAAAAAAAATTACTTTTTTCAGAAAAATGTTAGCAAGACTGATCAAAACTCGTAACACAAAATTCAAAAATATCCAAGTTTATTAATGCATACAATATTGGTAACCTAAAAATTAATCACTAGAAATGACCTAGATTATTAACAATCTGTTATAAATACTAAACTCATTATAACTCTCCACTGCTTTTGTGAGTACTGCAGATTCGAAAAAAAAAACAATATCCCTCCTCTTGAATAAACCATATTTCTCTTCTCCAATAGTTTCGAATAGGATGGATCGAAGCACACAGCTCCTCGACATGATCCATTTGATAGAACAAGAGATTTAATGCTTAAAATCTTATCTATTTTTCTCTTATTTGTTTATCAATTATGTATATATATCCATATTGTTGATTGATTTGCATTCGATTTTCTTTAAAGGGCATGGTAGATCTCTTTTTTGGAATAGTATATGAAATGAAAGGAGTACCTGGTTGCGGTCTTAATTATTTCTCTGATCTGCTTTCCACCTTCGTAGCTGAATCGAAAATCACGTTATCAGAAATGGTTAAAGCTTTGTATGTGTACATAATATATATCACGATATAGATCTAAGTAGTCATTAACCACGTTTGATTAATTAATGGTTTTTAATTATTTGGTCTTCTTATCTTAATTTGCAGGGACAAAGTATCTAATGTAGATTTTCCTAAGATTTGTAAACTTTGCTTCAAGATCAAAGAAGCCTCCTCAGGGTATATAATTAATACTAATCATCACAACTCAAAACTCTTTAATTTGGAGTATTTATGTGTGTTATTATTGATCTTATAATATGTATTTAATAATAAAAATTCTCAAGTAAAATTTTTGTTTGTAAAAATTCATACATTTTAATAGTTAAATGATATATCATGAGATGTATAATCTGATTTGAACTCATACTCTTATAGATAAGGATAAAAGTATATAGACATCCACCTAGTAGATAAATAGTTAATAATTTAATTAACCAAATATCTATTTATATTTGATTGGTATATGTGTATACTTAATTAATAAATTAATTAGTTTAATAGTTGAGACATTTCATTTTTTACAAGAGGTCATAAGTTCGAGTCAAATTATACTTTTGGTTGTTTTATCATTTGAAAGTTACTTGTATTGAATTGCAATTAATGTATATTGCCTAATTAATCTCGAGTGAAAGTATACTTTTGTGTGTATTCTTACTTGAAGATTATTTGAATTGCGTTATGATTGATGTATATAACTTAATCAATAGATTTATACAATTTTTATATTAAAAAATATTAGCTGATTTTAATTGCAGTCTTAGTGCTTGTTGAATGGCATTAAAATGTGAGGAATTCATCAAAGCATCTGATGAAAAGAGTAAGGAAATGTAAGCTTTCATCCATAATTGACGTCATAAATCAATTAACATATCTCTTTTTTGTGATAAATAAGTGAATTGAATGGTGCATATTTATTGTTTAAAATATAGTATTTGATGACCAATTATGAGAACTAATTCTTCAATGAATAATTAGAGGCGATTGATAGTGACTACAATGAAATGTAACCAACAGAAAGATAAAAACTTTGGTATTTTGCAACAGACAAAGATGAACTATTTTATTTTTAATTTTTTTTGTACTCCTTTTTGTTGATACAAAAGTTAAACAACTTTTTTTTGGTACTCCTTTGTAGTGTGCTTGTCCTCATTATAAGATATCTCCTTCGTTTGCACATCCACTTTACTTATCATTAGCCATGTGATTCAGAGAAAAGAAAAAGCAAAGAGAAAAAGAAAAGACAGTAGAAAAATGAGAGAAAATTTAGATATAGAATTAAAAAATAATCAAATGAAATGAATAAATAAAACAAAGTGACAAGATGAGAAAAAAAGAGCAAGTGGAATTTTCATATAATTTCTTATTTATTTATAATGATCCACAATTATCCAAAACAAAACTAAATATGATATATACAATTACATTATTATTGGTTGTGTGGAGATATTGAAACCACACAACATTGTCTTCTCTTTTTCCAGATTTTTCTACTCTCAAACATTGCTTCGATACAAACCCACTTTTTATTTCATGTAAGGTATGCACTTTTTTTCTTTTATTTTCTTGATTTAGTTTTAGAGTATGTTCATTTTTAATATCACTTCATCTGGGTTTGGATTTAAGCTATGATATTTTTCTTCTTCTTTTGGACTCCTTGATTTATGAATGGTCCAATTAGTAGGACTTTTATTAAGTTCTATCATGAATTGACTGGTTATTTGGATGCTTTTTGTTGTTTTTTACAAAAAATTTGCATCACTGTTTCGTAATCATTAGCTTTTGGCTTTTGATGAGTTTTTCTCACCGTTTGAGTACTCCTATTATCTGACTTTTGGGTAGTAGAAGATAATTCTTCTCTGGTTCCTGAAAATAAAGGGGAAGAATAGATGTATTACATATATTTGTAGCATCATTTCTGTGACATGCCAAATGCTACTTAAGGCAATGGGTATCAGATACAGAAACAGGATTACGAGTGCATGATAAAATTTTATGCAGCAGAACAAATTAATACAAATCCCTTACAAATATATATGAGTTCCATTTACATATATATAACTGAGGCTAGAAATGGCTACAAAATATAAAGTCAAAATACAAAAGAGGGCCACTTCTTTCACTATGTTGTTGGACTCATCAGAGTGCGAGAATGATCAAGCACTCAAGTTTTATAGATCCACAGGATCCTCATAAACCTCAATAGGTAGGTCAACAGGCAGTTCCTCAATTTCTTCCTCATCGGGGGGAGGGGGAGAGGCATAGAAAGAGTGAGTTTCATATACTTAGTAAGGAAAGAAGTATTTAAATAATATCGCAAGGTTTTAAAAGTAAATTATTCTAACATAAATACTTACCATTTGGCTACTTTGTAGACCTATCTTACATTATGAAAATAATTTATTTATTAGAGAAAACTGCACGTTGATAGAAGCAAAACAAACACACATCATACTAAATAATAGAGAAAATCAAATAAATCATGAAATGCTCAGATTTTTGTGTCATGCTTTTCGAATTTGTTATAATTTTCATTTCTAAAGGCAGATACAGATTTTCAACTACCCATGTGGAATGACCAGATCATATATAGATAACAACAATTTGCTCAGGCACATTTCCAGCTTGTCAAACCATGGTACGATCTATGACTACAGCCATACCGACCATAGTGATCCTATCAGATATTCTATAGTCATGACAGTACTTAGCCAAAGGTGACCCCTAACAGAGATTTGTGTCACCACTCTCATCGAAGGGTACGCCATCATCCATAGGGAGCAGTCCTCTTATGTCTTTCCAGACCAGATGACGGAGGAAAAAACAGATACCCCAAATAGGGTTAGAGAAACAGATACTCCTCAGAGATAAAAAAACTAATGAGACACTTGATGCATTATACATGTCAATACAGATACACACTTCAAATAATTCATTCTTCATTCCACACTTTTTTTTTATTTTTTATTTTCTAGGTAACAACACTGACTTCATATTATTATATGCAAATCGTCAGGTGTTTATAAATAAAATAACATGCTTGAAATTAAGAATAGTTCAATTTATTAGACTTATGAACATAAAAACATGCAAAACAGGTAAAATCAAAATTATTATATTTAATAATTTTTTTATCTAAAATTATCTCTTAAAACGTTTAAAGAAATACTAAATTCCTTACTGAAACCTTGATAATTTCTTCTGCACCGTTCTTCTTTATTTCTCTCCTTCTCTCTCTAGATTATTCTCTCTCTAATTCTTGAAAAATGGAAGAATGGAAGTTTGTGGAAGAATGAGAAGGGAAGGCCTTATTTATAGAAATTAGGAACCATCAGATTCATGCCAAGTGGTGAAATTCGATGAAGAGAGAGAGAAAAAGATGCTCGGCATGAAAAACGAGGGAGGAGAGTCTCCTTTGCCGGCGGCACACTGCCTGAGGTGGCAATGGCCCGCCTAGGCGCTGTAAGCTAACCTACTGGCGCACGACCCTCTTGCCGCGTACGCAGAAGCTAGCCTCCTCGTGTGCAGACCTACTGCCTGTAGGCCCCAGGCACACAGTTGCCTATTTGCGCAAGCCTGTTGCGCGGACAACATGCGAGGTGACGCACGGAGGGCTTGCCTGCGCGCGATAAGATGCGTGCTGGGTTTGACCACACGCCGCGCATGTGGATGGGACACATGCGCTATGCACACATCCTACCCCCACTGTGCCCGTGCGCGCGCACAGTTTGCAGCCGCCCGTGCAGGTAGCTCCCTTCCCCGCAGGATTTTTCCATGGGATTTTTCCCATTTTGTCGCTTTTCCAAAATTTCATTTTTTTCTTTTTTTTGCACTAAATAAAATAAAATAAAATTAAATGTAATTAAATAAAAATAGAATTAATTAAGATAAAATTAAATAAAATCAAATTAAAATCTACAAAATTCATGAATTACGATAGTAATTTACGGAGTAAATTAAATGAGTTCAATGTGTCCTAAAGGCTATGATAAATAGGGTTTTTCAAATTAATTAAGCACAATGATGGACGGAGTGTTACAATTTCATTAGTCTTCCTTGAGTGTCAAAGTTTATTTTCCTTTTTATTGTTGAATTTTTGGCTTTTGGGCTGAATGTCTAATTTAGTTGAAAGTTTTCATTAAAATACTTGCAGTGAATCTAATGCCTTGATTTGTTCATTTTGCTTTTTTTTTGATTTAAAGTTAATCATTCTTGAAATCAAAGTGGAGGAAGGCGTTTTTTCGATTGGGTCAGGAATCTCTTGGGTGCAGTTTGATCAAATAAGGGTTTGAGGTTTGAGAGGTTATAATTATTTGATTAGCATTATGTCTATGGGAGCTTCTGGGGCAGTTTTACCCGTTTTATCTAAAACTATTCCCAGTCCTTTTAATTCTGATCCATGTTTTATCAAATTGGATTCAAGATTTCATCCTAAATGAGTTATAAATTTTTTGAAAAAAAGGGCACAGAGGTTTAAACAATTTTTCATGTGTCCTACTATGCCACTAGGTTTCATGGGATCCCAACTAGTTAAGGGGTTAAGAAGTGGATTGCTTAGGAATAGAACAACAAAGAGGTTCCAGCTTCTAAGCTGTAAATTACAACATGATGAAAAGTTTGGGGGAACAACTACCGAAAGAAATGGAGCATGGTTTGTGGATAGTGCTAATGAACTAAATTAAATAATAGGGGATACAAACTGAGTGTTCTGGAATTTGGGGATGTTAAATAATTGAAATAGTAAAAGGAGAGTTTAACATCTAATTGTGCAGCTGGACCAGTTACGACTAACTTTCAGAAGGCCATTGTAGATTCTATTGAGGATGAAGCATGGGACCTATTGCGTGACTCTGTGGCTTATTACTGTGGGAGTCCTGTTGGAACTTTTACTGCCAATTATCCCACCAGTTCCAATATGTTAAATTATGATCAGTTCCATGTTTCATTTCTACGAATTACTTCAAGTTCTTCCATCATTGCATGATGCTATTCTTCCTTCTCAGTTGCTTCTTCTAGTGGATTAGTTACAAATAAGGCTTGTGTAGCGTCGTAAATTTCAGCTAATGGCTTGAATTTTCTTGGAGGAGTATCATCATCAGATGAACTTTTACTGCTAGAACTTGAAGAAGTGGAGGCTGATGGAGTTGAAGAAGGTGAGCTGGAAGTATTTAAAGGAGTTGGTTATTGTCCATTAGTTAGTGGAGCTTCATTTTCAAGTGGAACTTCAAACTAAATGCTATCTGATTTTTTTTTTCCAAACTCCAGCTTGCATCTTCATCAAATACAACATTCCTACTAATAATTATTGTTATGATGTGAACTCACTAGCAAGTGCACTAGTTCGAACATGTACCATAGCGGTAAATTCGGATATCTTCCCTTGAGGACTAATATAACAATTACTAGAATCACAACTAATTGATAGTATTTGGCCAACAACTAAGAGAATGAATATAAATTAAAACTTAATAACAAAAAGAAACAATGAATTCAGATTAATTAACAATCAAGATATAATAATAGTCAAGATCTTAGAATCCACCCTAAGTTCAACTATGAATTTTCTTAATTCAATCTACAACCAGAACTTTCCCCCAATTTCATTCAATCATGTAGTAATCTCTTTCTAAAGATCAATTACCTTACCTACTTCGTTGTAACACACATATCTCTATGGATTAGTATGAATCAGTGCATTAACATTCAATCATCAAATATATAGATCATGCCTAATATCTCTACTCACATTCAATCTATTGTGCTAACTTGCTATTATAATGAACAATCAATCTCTCAATTCAATCATTCACCATAAGTAAATAAATAAGTGATCAATCTATTTATGCATTTAGTCACAAGATAAAACATAGGGATTGGGGAAACAGCCTTTCATAGATTTATTAAGAAAATCACAAAGTATCTATCAGGATTTCATCAAAGATCCAAAGAAAAGAGTTTAGTTATACATCATAAAAAAAATTACGAGAATAAAATCTAAAGGAAACATGAAAAGAATAACCGAGTAGAAGAAGTTCTTGATTTCTGCAGTTGTCTTCTCTTCTTTCCTCCTCCAGTCTCCCTTTTTTTTTAGATCCTCTTGTTTTAATATCGTTCAAAACCTTATTTTCTGATCTGGCACGCCCCAGCCATGTCAAATTGACACAAGATCATGTCTTCCTCGAAATTATGTCAATTTTTAGCTTTTAGACATGACATGGCTGTGTCTCCCAGACACACAATCATGTCTCTTTCATTGAGAAAAACAGAAACGCTACCTTCTTAGCACATGGCCGTGTGTTAACCTAGTATAGGGCACACGGCCGTGTCTTTCAAGAACATGGCCATGTCTCACTCCTCAAAAAAAGAAACGTTGGCTCCATAACACATCTTCATGTTTCAACAATTTTTTTCCCAAATCTTGTTCCAACCCATTCTAATTTGCTTTTAAGTCCAAAAATCATTCGTAAAAAGTGCCAAAGACAATCCAACAACATATTTGGCAAAAATCAATTAAAATCAACTCAAATAAAATAGAAAACTATTTATAAAATTCAATTATATCAACTCCCCCACACTTGAGTTTTTATTTGTCCTCAAGCAATCTTAAATCCATTCCACAGCAAAAACATTAATGAAATCCTCCTCATCAAAACTATATTACCTTAAGATAACACAAAATAATATGTAAAAAGGCACAATCATCTATATAAGATAATTCAATAACTTTAGAAGATAGACCCCATCCAGTTTGATCTTATTCTTATAAATTAAGTATTCAAAACATTCTATGAGTTGTTCAATCATTCGTAGTATCCAAACTTTATAATCCAAAACATACTCAAGCTCAGTTGACAAAGGAGTAGGCATACATACAACTTTATTTTTTAATTTTTTTTAAAGCACCTTATTAGTTGTTCATAATGTCAATCGACTTTTTTACGCGAGAGCAAACATTGGTGATGCCAGCCCCGGTTACTCAGTTGATCACACATCTGAATGGCCACTAGCTCTACTCATAATCAACATTTTATTTTTGGAACTACATCGGTCCACTAAGGAGTAAACCCTCCCTACCAAATGCAACTGAGTTCACAGGGCTCAAAATGAGACCTTTATTTAGGCAGTATAGTGTCGAGCTGCTAAGCTATGCCCTTTAGTGGTGTAAAATTGAGTGATTAGCAGAGTATTTTTTTTACTAGCTTTACTCATCATCAACATTTTATTCTTTGAGCCAAATTGGTCCACTAAGGAGTAAGCTCTCCCTACCAAAGGCAACTGCTTTCCCAAGGCTCAAATTGGAGACCTCTAGTTAAGCTAGCATAGCGTCAAACCGCTAAGCTATGCCCCTTGGTGGTGTAAAATTGAGTGATCAGCAGAGTATTTTATTATTATTATTATTATTATTATTATTGCATACATATATATCTAATTCTATACCTAAATATGCTTTCTTTTGTAAGGAATTATTCAATTTAGACAGAAGAACAAATTTCATGACTCAAAGGATGTAGAAGATCTTAAACTCTTAAAACCTGAATAAACT
This sequence comes from Carica papaya, assembly GCF_054855325.1. Classification (NCBI taxonomy): domain Eukaryota; kingdom Viridiplantae; phylum Streptophyta; class Magnoliopsida; order Brassicales; family Caricaceae; genus Carica; species Carica papaya. The sequence continues at coordinate 22,110,917 of NC_142317.1, forward strand.
AAATAAGGTCAAATACTTCCATTGCTAAACTATTTCCACAAATAATCTTATCTCAGTACATATAGATTTAATGCCATAATTATTATAATAGGTAGTCATGACGCAACAGGATACATCAAGATCAAACCATAGAACTTCATTAAGATTTAATTAAGATTTAGAGGATAATAACAAATATAGAATTAGAATACCACTCCCCCACACTCAATTACGAATATGTCCCCATAGTTCACAAGGCCAAAAAATAAAAGGCAATGACAACAAAAGAAATGAAACTTCCTTGAAATTTTGATGGAGTAGCGTCCATTGCAGCCTCGATGAAGTTCACAAAAAAAAACCTAAAAACATTCTGACAACACCAAAGTCGAATTAAATAAGCAAGTTATTGGTAAAGGAGAGAAGGAAACTAAAAGATATAAAAGGTAAAGATATACTGAAAAACAAATATAAAGAAAATGAAAAATAAAATAAAATAAAAACAAAAGTGAGACTAACTGTCTTATGGTGGGTAGGGTGGGAGTTGGAATCCTATATACTAAAAGAACACCATCATATAATGCTCAATTTACCTTTAGCGTTCTTCAATTCTTTCTTGCACCCTACTTAGCTGATCTAGTCTTTCCTCTAAGATGGAACTTGAATTAGGACATACTCCTACATTGGCCTGGAGAGAGCTAGGTCCACCCCTATCCATGGGTCCCGACCACCTTGATTTCAACTTGTCTAATGGTTTTTTAGTTGAAGGTTTGTCTTTATCTTCACTAGAGTTACGAATCTCCTCAAATCTGAAGTTCTTTTGTGCATTAAACTAAGGTATCGCTTCTAGCAAATCTACTTGCTCCTTGACTTCTTCATTCTTCATGTTACTCCTTTCTCCATTCATGAAACCTTGTTTTATTGCATCTTTAAAGTAATTTTCTTGAAAAACACCTTGCACGATCGAATCAAGTATATCAATCATGAAACAAGTATCATATGGATTTAAACATATAAAAAGAAATTTCCTCATCAAATACCATAAGAGTCAATTTACCATCATGAACATCAATTAAAGCTCTAACAATTGCTAGAAATGGTCTTCCTAGGATAATTGGTATCTCAAAGTCCTTTTCCATATCTAAGATCACAAAGTCTACTAGAAATATAAACTTATCAACCTTAACTAGCACATTTTCTATTATTCCAACTGGAATTTTAATAGATGTATATGCTAACTACAAAATAATCTAAGTAAGCTTAGGTTCTCTCAATCCTAGCTTCTTGTAAGTATCATATGGCATCAAATTGATACTAACTTCTAAATACATAATGCTTTTTCAATTGAAAGATCACCGAAGTTACATGGAATAGTAAACTTAACTGGATCCTTTAAGTTTTATGGCATCTTGTTTTGTAAAATAGTTGAGCATTCTTCATTAAGCATTACCATGGCCACATCATTTAACTTCCTCTTCTTTGAGAGAATCTTCTTTAGGAGCTTTGCATAGCTAGGCATCTATTTTAAAGCTTCAACCAAAGGAATATTAATATGTAATTGTTCAAAAATATACAAAAATTTACCAAATTACTTTTTTTTATTGCTTTAATCTCCTCGAATATGGAATGTTCAAGTGTTCTCCTCCTCGATTAGGTAGCTCCATCTCTTGATCTCTTTTTTTTTTTCTTCTTCTTCCTTGTTTGGGTTGCTCTCATCTACTTGTGTTATCTTCCTTGGTTCCAATTCACTAACTGTTTTTCACTCCTCAATGCTATAGCATTCACATGCTTTCTTAGGTTGGTCTTTGTGTTGCTTGGCAAAGTTCCTTGAGCATGCTCAGAAATCAAATTTGCTAATTACCCAATTTAGTTCTATAGACTCTTGATGGAGGCTTCATTACTTTGTAGCCTAGTGTCCATTGCTGTTATGAATTTGGCGAGCATATCTTCTATGTTTAGCCTTCATTCAATGGGGGGCAGAGCTAGTGGGGAAGCTTGTCTCTGATTATTTTGGTTGCCCCATGAAAAATTAGGCAATATACACTAAATGCAATACAATACAAGTAACTTTTAAATGATGACACACACGAAAGTACAATCTGACTCAAACTTGTGATCTCTTGTAAAAGAGGAAATGCATCAACTATTAAACTAATTAAATAATTAACTAAGTATACACATATACCAAATAAATATATATATCATACTAATATATATTTGGTTAATTAAATTATTAATTATTTATCTATTGGGTGGATATCTATATACTTTTATCCTTATCTATAAGAGTATGAATTCAGATCAGATTATATGTCTCATGACATATCATTTAACAACTAAACTGCATGAATTTTTACTAACAAAACTTGTACTTGAGAATTTTTATTATTAAATACATATTATAAGATCAATAACAACACACAAATACTCCAAATTAAAGAGTTTTGAGCTATGATTATTAGTATTAATTATAAACCTTAAGGAGGCTCCTTTAATCTTGAAGTAAAGTTCATAAATTTCAGGAAAATCAGCATCAGATCCTTTGTCACTGCAAATTAAGAGAAGAGGACCAAATAATTAAAACCCATTAACTAGTCAAACGTGGTTAATAACTACTTAGATCTATATCGAGATATATATTATGTCCACATACAAAGATTTAGTCATGTCTGATAAGATGATTTCAGATTCAACTACGAAGGTGGATTGTAACGGCCCCGGAAATTCAAAAGAAAATACATATAATAATCAAAGATTAAGGCTAACATCCCTTACACAACAACTTAAAAGTACTAAACAATACCACGGAATAAGTTCTCTAAAAGAAATACGAGAAATGAGAAAAATAAAGGAAACTATAAAGCATCTAGCATCTACTCATCGTCTTCTTGTGGATTAGGCTCGGGAACTAGGTCCTCCTGATCTAAAATGGTTAAATAAGGAATGAGCTACACTATCCCAGTAAGGACATCACACTATATCATCGTTACAGAAGCAAAAATTGGTAGAAAACCAAAAACAACCAATGGAGCACAAATTTTAAACCAATTCAATTATTTAAAATAAAACCACTTACCTACCCTTGGAGCACCTGTGAAAACAACCTATAAAGACAATAACATCATACAGATCACAATTTCATGCATAATCAGTAACATAAAACACATCATAAATCTGTATTAATTAACAATAACTGATTATCACCGTTTCTCGTTTTCACCAGCATACTAGTATTCATGGGGATCCATAGGGGTCCCCGCTACACGTGAACCATTTTCCTTAATAATCTTAATTCCAGGGTCATCCCCATACCCCGTCCGGTATGAGGGTGAAACGGGTCATCCCCATACCCCGTTTAGTATGAGTGCCAAATGACCAAGTATCCATACCCCGTCCGGTATGAGACGACGTTCACGGTAGGGTTCCCTATGAACCCGATTCGTCCACCATCTCGCATGATATCTAGTGAGGCTATCATCTTATCCATTTATCAAATCACATCCCATTCCTATTTGTCCTTGGTCTCCGTTACCAACTCAAACATAAATATATAAACAAGAAACATCCATCCAACAAAGCAATAAAAACCATCATGCTCAAGTAAATGACCAAAACCATCATGCTCTGAGTAAGTGAAACAAAAACTGAGTAGGTTCATGAACAATTATCTATCTTTCAGAAGTCCTTACTCATCTTTAGCTAAGTTATGTATTATTCTTATTCTACTTTTGAATCCAACTAAGAAAGGAAACAAAATGCAAAATGAAAGCTTATACATCCTCAAGTAACAACCTAAACTCAGAGAAATATTCATCAAGTAAAAAATTTATACTTGTTACAAAATTTACCATATAATTAAATAAAATAAAATCGATACCAAATTAAATTTTAGGACAACAAATTTGTATTTTAGTGCAACATAACATTAAGTAAAAAAGAAAAGACTAATACCGCAGTTTTAGAGCTTTATTAAAACCTAATACATGCTTGAAACCTCACAGTTGTCTTAAGATAGGTCTAGAATGTGAGAGCAATTTTAAAACTCTACACAACCTTTTGGCAAAGCTATCTTGTAAGCTCACAGGTATCTCAAAATAGCTCTAGAAGCCAAAAGCTTCCTTATCCTTAACTACTATTGAACCTTAGCATTGTTTATCCCAAATTAGGTAAGAAGTCCTAAAGCACTACACAAGGACGCATGAGTTTCCAAGCTTGGTATTATTAGGATGTTGATGCAATACATTTCGGTTTTATCCAAGTAATACCTTATAAAGAGTGTTACTACCTCTTATACCACATGTTAGAGAAATTAATATTACTTTTAGACAGTTAAGTAAAGACATTAATTGAGAACAATTGAAAATGTTATATCGTTTGCTGGACAAAATGATCTAGTAAATCCTTAATTATATATTTTTATAAATATTGAACCTTTCAACATGAATTTCATTAAAATTTCTTGCCCCAATATATAAATTACTTAAATCTCACTTCTATTTAGTTATTAAAATTTGATATATATAACAAAACATATATCATGTAAATTAAAGAATAAATTTCTTACTTCCTAGTAATACTCTATTGAACACTCTATAGTACTAGCAAATGCAACAAACTCCTAACAAGATACAGGAGGAGGAACAAATGGTGATTTTATTACATCTCAAAAATGCCCAATTAAGCCCATCAAAAAATTGGTGTCATTTGATTGCCATTGCACCCATTATGGACCCCATTCGCCTGGTGGGGTCATTGATTAATAATCACGTGATCAAATCCTTTGCTGGCTCCGAGACCATGGTTTCTTTGGGAATTTAGGTGCTCGAGCCACGATATTCGCTAGGGGCAACTCTTGGTCAACTTCCTTACATAGCGTCATCCCATATAACATTTTGAATATGAATATCTCTAGTGCCCACCGATCAACTGCATTTCCATGCCCTTCACCATACCCAATTTCTGGTGCTAAGTACTAGTGGGTCCAGAAATAATACATTAATTGAAAATTGATTGGCTCTGTGATGATTTCCATAGCTGCGCGATGTGTTGACTTTTTTCTATTTGTGTTGACTAGGGCGCAAACAGGAGGCTACAACAGGTGTGATGCAATTGGTTGGAATGTATGATGAATTAGAAAAGTTGGATTTATGATCTGGATGTAACACACAAATTATTATTTTTATTTTCGTATTTGAATTTTAGTTTAATTTTTTTATATATTTAATTTATAAGATTTTAATTCAATTTAATTTAATTTAATAAAAATAAAAAAATAACAATGATAAAATAGGGTAAAATTATTTTTTTAATTTAATTGAAATTGATTTTGGAAAAAAAGTGTGAAAATTTAGATTCTAGGGGTATTTTTGAAAAGAAAATCAGAAATCGGAGCTCAAAACACAATTTGAAAAAGTTGTGCCATGTCAGCAGCCACGTCAGCAGCCCAGTTAGCAGCCCCGGCTAACCAGGACACGCCGCGTGGCAAGGAATGCTGACGCGGGACGGGCCATGTGCGTGATCGGACCGCCCAGATCCGTTCCCGCGCGCACGGACTGCCCAGATCAAATGTGCACACGGACAGCCCAGATCTCACGCGTACGGACGACCCAAATTCAATTAGGCACGGATGGCCCAGATCGCATCGCGATGAACAGCCCAGATTTAATCCCAAATAAATTACGATCGGACGGTCCATATTAAATCTTGATGGATGGATGAGATTAAAAGGGGAAGGCTATAAATAACTTCACCCACACCCGACCACAAAACACTAGTCGCCAGTGCCTCGCCGGAGAAGATGCCGGAGGAGCCGGCCGTCGCCACCTGCCGCCGCACTAGAGAATTTTCCGACTGCCAATCGAGGTAAATTTTCTCTCCCTGGCTCATTTTTCGATGTTGAATCTGCCTATGGCCAAATCGGAGCCAAACCACCGGCCAATCGGCTGAAAAACCCCACCGAAGTCCAACGGCACCGTCGCGACTTCCCTCTATTTTTGCCTCGATGAGGCCCTTCCCGGTCTCCGTTTGATGCAACTTTTATACCACTGTGATCACCGTTCTTTTCTCTACAGATTGACCAAAGCAATACATCAAAATGCGACTCACGCTAGAGAAGCTGCCACACCCGAGATCACCGTCGCCTGTAAGTCTGGGTTTTTTGTGATTTTTTGGCCCACCGAGGGCCCTAGGGCTTTTTAATCGCAGGGACCAATGCAAGTTTGGCCGAAAATGGCCAACCCGAGGTGGATCACTGACGCAGGCGGCGGCACTGTCACTAGAGCACGGCAGAGTCGCCGTGCTAGAATTTCGATATTGGTCGAAAGGTGCCCTAGGTCTGATTTGGGATTTTTTGGGACACGTGCAGGTACTGGTAGTGCGTTTCAGTTTCCCAGAAAAAATTCAGAAAATTTAGGGACAGCCCGTAGGCACACCGTAGAGCCGATTTCAGACCCTGAGACAAGGATCTCTCACCCTACCTCCTATCAGAGCATTAAAGCTCAATAAATAATTAAACGGTATTTTGTGACTATATAGATATGTATAATTGATTGAGGTTGCCAATGGAGCCCGAATCTGATACATTGTTGGTCAGTTGTTGTTTTATCTATTTTTCAGTATTAAATGCAGTATGATATTTGATGTATTTATTTTATGGTCTCGTATGCATGAATCATGGTTTCTTTTATTATGGTTTGTATTATGGTGAACTCGATACTGTGTTGTCTTATTTGGCGTTAATTACTGGTTTACATGTTTGTGTATGATTGGATGATTGAGACCAAGAAAAAGGACAAAAACGTTATGTGAATTGATAAATGGATAATGTGGACAGCCTGACTAGATATCCTGAGAGATGGTGGATAGACCAGGTCCGTAGGAAACCCTACTGGGAACGTGGTCTCTCATACCGGACGGGGTATGGAGACCTTATGTGTTTTGATGCCTATATCGGACGGGGTATGGGGACGACCCGTTTCACCCTCATACCGGACGAGGTATTGAGGTTTATGGTTTTGGCTCCCATACCGGACGGGGTATGGGGACGACCCTGGAATCAGGTTATTAATGTCAATAGTTCATGTGTAGCGGGGACCCCCTATGGATCACCATGGATATTAGTAGGCTAGTAAAAGAGGAAATTTGTTGTCTGATTATTGAAGTGCAAAAGTATGACATGTGTTCGGTTACAAAGTGTACATGATTTTATGATGTTTATGATGTAATTATTTTAATAAGTTATTTTTATGAATCTCACTGAGGTAGTGAACAGTAAAGGTTTTTATGTTAATAAATGAGTTTGTTATAAATTATGCTCCATTGGTTGTTTTTGTTTCCTACCGATCTTTACTCCTGTGGCAGTGAGATAGTGTGATGTCTTTACTGGGCTAGTGTAGCTCATTCCATACTTAACCATTTCAGATCAGGAAGACGGGGTTCCCGAGCCCGTTCCGCAGGAAGACGGCGAGTTAGACGCCTAAAGACTTCATAATTCTATTTATAGTTTTTATTTCGAGTATCTCTTTTAATTAGCTTATGCTTTCATGTTTTGAGTACGTTTTTAGTTATTGTGTAAGGGATGTTAATCAAAATTTTTATTACGCTTCCGCATTTAAGATTTTTAATACATACGTCTTCATTTAAATTTTCGGGGCCGTTACACAGGACAACAACTTGTTTTGTGATTGATGATGCATTTTGAGCAGAAATTATGTGGATTTTTGATGTGGGATTATCATCTTTTAGTGAGAGATCGAAGTCGGTCAACAAAATGTAGTCGTCGAATCTTACTAACACATTTTTGGGTTTCAAATCACGGTAAACTATCCCCATCACATGTAGGTATTCTAAGGCCACTGTGACTTCAGATGCATAAAACTAGTGCAAAAATGAGAAGGTTACAAATCTGACTCCAAGTAAGAATACACACAAAAATACAATTTGACTCGAGATTAGTCAAGTGACATACACTAATTACAATACAATACAAATAGTTTTCAAATGATGACTCACATAAAAATACAATCTGACTCAAACTTATAATCTCTTATAAAAGAAGAAACGCATTAACTATTAAACTAATTATTTAATTAATTAAATATACACATATACAGTTAATTAAATTAATAATTATTTATCCATTAGGTGGATATCTAAGTACTTTTATCCTTATCTACAAGAGTACGAGTTCAAATAAGACTATACATCTCATGACATATCATTTAACTATTAAAATGTACGAATTTTTACTAGCAAAAATTGTACTTGAGAATTTTTATTGTTAAATGTATATTATAAGATCAATAATAACACATATAAATTTTTCAAATTAAAGAGTTTTGAGCTGTGATGATTAGTATTAATTATATACCTTGAGGAGGCTCATTTAATCTTGATGCAAAATGCATAAATCTTATGAAAATCCGCATCAGATATTTTGTCCCTGTAAATTAGGAAAAAAAGATCAAATAACTAAAACCCATTAATTAATCAAATATGGTTAATAACTACTCAAATCTACATCGAGATATATATTACGTACACATACAAAGCTTTAGCCATGCCCGATAAGATGATTTCAAATTAATCCCTAAAGGTGGAAAGCAGATCATATAAATAGTTAGGATTGCAACCTGTATCTCCTTTCATTTCGTATGCTGCTACAAGAGAGTGCTCTACCGCATCCTTAAACAAAAATCGAATGCAAATCAATCAACAACTTCAATATATATATGATCGATAAACAAATAAGAGAAAAATAGATCAGATGTTAAGCACTAAACCTCTTATTCCATCGAATGGATCATGTGGAGGAGCTATGTGCTTCAATCCCCTCAGTAATGAAGGAAAAAATAAAAATTCTTCTTGAGGTAATATTCTATTTTGTATATTTTATAAAATTTATTTATATATATATCTTTTTCTCTTATAGATTTCGTAAAAATTTTAATTGAATTTAAATTTAAAGACTTATATAATATAAAATATTCTATATTTTTTATAAAAGTTAAACTCATAAATTTTAAATATAATGTAAGAGTTTTAACTACTATCATATTGTTATAATTCATTATAATTATTAATATGCAGTTGGCAAAACAGATTTTCAATGGAGTAAAACTCATGCTGTATAAGTATGCAAATTTAAATTCAGTTAAAATTTTTATGAAGTCTTAAAGAAAAAAGATATACATGAAAATAAAATTTTACAGAATATATAAAATAAAATATTAACTTAAGAAGGATTTTCATTTTTTCCTTCATTAATGAGAATTCATCTTTGATTGCATCTAATGCTTCCATGCACTTTTTTATTCAAAAAATAAATTTTAAAAAAATAAGAAAACTCAGTAAAGAGACATATTAGTAATATTTGTAATAAAAAATAAGTATAAAATTTATTACTACACGAATATATAAAGACTGTTAATTGATTTATGACGTCAATTGTATATAAAAGCTTGCCCTTCCTTACTCTTTTTGTCAAATGCCTTGACGAATTTCTCACATTTCAATGCCGTTTGACAAGCGCGAAGGCTGCAATTAATATCAGCTAATTATTTTAAAAAAAATAAAAATTGGGTACATCTATTAATTAAGTGATATGCATCAACCATGACACAATACAAATAATCTCCAAGTAAGAATACACATAAAAATACAATTTGACTCGAGATTAGTCAATTGATATACACTAATTATAATACAATACAAATAACTTTCAAATCACGACACACATAAAAATACAATCTGACTTAAACTTATAATCTCTTGTAAAAGAAGAAACACATCAACTATTAAACTAATTATTTAATTAATTAAGTATACACATATATAGTTAATTAAATTAATAATTATTTATCTTTTGGGTAGGTATCTGAGTACTTTTATCCTTATCTATAAAGTATGAGTTCAAATCAGACTATAAACCTCATGACATATCATTTAACTATTAAAATGTGCAAATTTTTACTAGCAAAAATTATACTTAAGAATTTTTATTATTAAATATATATTATAAGATCAATAATAACAGAGATAAATACTCCAAATTAAAGAGTTTTAAGTTGTGATGATTAGTATTACTTATATACCTTGAGGAGGCTCCTTCAATCTTAATGCAAAGTGCATAAACCTTAGAAAAATCCGCATAAGATACTTTGTCCCTGCAAATTAAAAGAAGAAGACCAAATAACTAAAACCCATCAATTAATCAAATATGGTTAATAACTACTCAAATCTATATCGAGATATATATTATGTACACATACGAAGCTTTAGCCATATTCGATAAGGTGATTTCAGATTTAGCCACGAAGGTGGAAAGCATATCACAGAAATAATTAGGACCGCAACTAGAATCTCCTTTCATTTCATATGCTGCAACAAGAAAGTGATCTACCATATCCTTAAAAAAAAAATCGAATGCAAATCAATCAATGACATCAATATATATACATGATCGGTAAACAAATAAGAGAAAAATAGTTTAGATGTTAAGCACTAAACCTCTTGTTTCATCGAGTGGATCATATGGAGGAGCGATGTGCTTTGATCCTCCTATTCAAAATGATTGGATAAGAGCTGTAAGAACCCGTACCTACATAGGGAGTCATGGTACCGTAAGAACTTATATTCCTAGTGTGAAAAATACATAACCTTCTATCTCCAAATAAAAAATAAGTACATCTAAGAGCAGTGTTCACATCCCTTGCCATGAGGGTTAACCATTACATCTATCTAAAATCAAGAAAACATCTAATTAAAGTTTGTGTAATTCATTCTTTCCTACACGTGCATCACAGAGAACACTATCTCTGCTCACCAAGATTGGCTCCCATAGTTTTTTTGTTCCATTGCTATTCCCATTCCTATTTCCAAACAACATCACTTTCACCCTCACAGAGAACACTGTCTCTACTCACCTAGATTTGCCTCCTAGAATTTTATGTTTATTTTGTTTTTAATCCCTTTCAAGTTTGTTTCCCTACCTCTACTCACCAATAGCACCATTTCCCAAATAGACATCAAGAGAATTAAATACAAAAAATAACATAATAATAATTCCCAAATAGACATCAAATGCAGACCACTATTTCCCTCTCCCATTCCCATCCTTTTATTTTTCCTCCTATGTTTCTAGCATGTCTCCTCTGTCCTCTCCTCATAGCTGTCCACACGATAATTCCATCATTTCGTTCGATCTTCTATTTATCCTCATATCTCACTCTCCATTTTTTCTATTTTTACTCCTAGTTCTAATCCGACTTCAAGAAAATGTCCTTATTACCAAATCAACTTATTTCTTCCGAAAAATATCTCAAAGAATTTAGAAGATAAATTCTACTCAAGTGGTGAGAGTCAAATTTCACTTACCTTTGTTCTTAGTGATGGTGTTAATCTGATTGATGGATTCCTCCCTTGTTCTGCTCCCGATTCCACTGCTAACTGATTAATCTGATTGAACAAATCACACAAAAACTCCCTCTCGGTTTACCTTAGCTACGAATTTTCTTCCTCCTCTTCGCCCTGTAGCTCGATGCCCTCTTTTAAAGTGGAGGAACCATCAAAACCATTGAGGATGGCAACAAAATTACTAAATTAAATAGAGATTACAAAATATTTTTTGATAATTGAGGCATAATCAATATTTTTACTTTTAATAGTTAAGGTATAAACAAATAACATCTTCTTAAATATAATTATATATTTATTTTTTGAAAAAAAGATTTTTATCTCTTTAATTGGTTAAGTAGTAATCAAAATTTTAAAATTTAAAGACTAATGAAGAAAAGAAATCTCTAAACTTTGACTTCTAATAAGCATTCAATTCTCTAAATTTAGATACTCTTTAAGTCTAATCTTATAATAGTTTTTTTTATAGATAAACATAAAGAAAATAATGTTAAAACTCTAAAATATTTGATTACATAAGTTCAAAATAATGAAAAATAAGATTTCTATTTCTTTAATTTTTAAATTTTAAAGACTAATATAGAGAGAAATATCTAAATTTTGACTCCTAGTAAGCATTCAATTCTGTATATTTAGATATTTTTTAAGTATAGTCTTGTAATAATTCTTTTAAAGATTACATACTTTAGAATGAAAATAATGTTAAAACTCTTAAATGTTTGATTACATAAGTTTAAAATTAGTTTTATAATTTGACTTCCAGCATAGTTGTTGGAACAAGCCCCTATTACACCATGTGCAGAATTATTTTGTACAACAACTTTTTTGCTACAAAAGTTGTAAGATCCAAAAACTCAAAAACTGAATACCAAATGTCCATTACCATTTCAAATGAACCATAAAGGCAATTTTTCCCTTGCTTGAAATAAACGGTCGACAAGCACATATGGCATTTCAAACAACTATTAAAACAAAAAAATGGATTTGCCTTGATAATTCCTTCATTCCACATGATAGAGTTAATTACCTCCCCTCTTTACTAAGAGGGTTAGGTTTTGAAACCTACAAATGTAAATAAGAATTGACTTGGTCTAGTACCAAGTCAGTGTTGGATGACCCTCTTCTCCATTTGCTTTGTTTGGTTGCAAGAGGTATAATAGATCCTCAAACTTCAATTCCTATTTGTATAGAAAGTAAATATCTAAGGTAAATTCTTCTATCTTTTCTCACCAAGATATTTTTACAAGAAACAATTAAATATCAGTGATTCATCTCAACAAACAGCAATATAATTTACAATTTTTTTGAAATAATAGCCTTTAGTTTGTAAATATCTCTGCAAAATAAGTAAGAGTTTCAAATCAAAAAATTAAAAATTAGGTCGAGATTTTGACCTACTGTAGCTCCCTCAACTAAGGGAACCAAATAATCATGAATGTTCCTTTCGCCTAAAAAGATAATAGGCACATTGAGATTTAACTAAATTTAATCACGACATCACCACCAACATAAAAAAAGTTAGAGTTTAAATTTGTTTTCCATAAAAAAGGAATACTTATTATAACCTGCAGAGAATTTATTTCTATTTATTTTTAGAAGCTTTCATCCACCCCATCTGCCCAACAAAAGAAAACATAATTACGTTATATTATTGTTATTGAAAGAGATGAAAATAGATAAAATACTAATAGTGAAAAATTAAATATTGAAGTTAACTTTTATAAATTAAATAAAGGATAATAATTACTTTAGTTAAGTAGCAGTAATTAAAGAAAAATATAAATTTTATTTTACTCTTAATTAATTTAAAATCAAATTGAATTAGTTAAAAAGAAACTATATTTGTTAAAATAACAAAGTAATTGTGAGTAATATTCTCCATTTACTAGAACTATTCGAATTAAAAGATTAAGTAATTAAAAAAAATAAATAAAAATCCAATTAAATAAGTTGTAAGAAGCAAGAGTACCTTAATTTAAAGGAGTGCCTTTGCGCTTGTAAGGGGTGGTGCTTGATTCCAACTTCATCACCATACATACCCCATTCAGTGATGAATAATAATAATAATAATAATAATAATAATAATAATAAAGATTTAAAATAAAAAACTATCATGTTTAATATTTTTAAAAAATAGTTTAACTTTTCATTAAAAATATAAACTCAAATCTTAAATAAAGCACAAAAATTTTAACTACTACTATATTGTTATAATTCATTATAATTGTTAATAGCTATAATTCATTATAATTTTTTGAATCTGTAATGCTCACCGAAGTGGTGGAGAGTTATAATGAGTTTAGTATTTATAAAAAATTGCTACTAATTTAGGTCATTTCTAGTGATTGATATTTAGGTTATCAATATTCTATGCATTAATGAACTTGCATATTTTTGGATTTTGTGTTTCGAGTTTGGATTAATCTTGCCAACAGTTTTGTAAGAAAAAATATTTTCTTTTGAAAAAAAATAAGAGTTTAATTTAATACATTTATAATATTGCATAAACGACAAAGATGATTTTTCTCTAAATAAATTACTTTAACTGATAAAAGGCACCATATTGGCACCTTTGAGAACAGTTAGTTACTACTAAAAATTAGACAATAGATGATAAAATTTTACTAATAGATTCATATTTTTAGATGATAAAATTTTACTAATAGATTCATATTTTTACTAAAAGTTAAAATGATGCAAAGTAAATTTGCGGCAAAATAGAGGAAGCCACGTATCCATTTCATGCACAACCTGTCCATTTCTTTATTTGAAAAAAAAAATTATTTAACTTTTATATTGACAAAAAGATGTACAAAAGAAATCAAAAATAAAATTATTTATCTTTATATTTTAAAACCTAAAGAAAATTCAATTTCCTCTATTGCAAGACACTAAAACTTCTCTGTCTTTGTTAGTTGCATCTAATTGTAGTCATCACCCATCACCTCTCATTATTCATTGAAGTATCAATTTTCTTTATCAGTCATTAAATATTGTATTTTAAACATTAAATTTACGTTAGTTAATTTACTCATTTGTATGAGATTAAAATATTTATTCAAGTTAAATCATACCTTATTATTTGACTGAACTACAAATTTAGCCGTATTTCTTTCTACTACTGTATAAGTCAATAAACAATGTAAGTTAGTACAATAACATCCAATACAACATTTACTTTTTCCTTTTAAAAAATAATGGATAAAAACCATTCTGCTTAAGCAAGTGAACAAAAACTGAGACTTATGAACAACTATATATCTTTCAAAAGTCTTTACTACATCTATAGCTATGTTATATACTATCTTATTACACTTTTACATCCAACTATGAAGAAGAAAAACAAAATGTAAAATGAAGTTACTTTTAAATCCAACTAAAAATTAGACATTAAACAACACAATTTTAGCGAGTGATAGACACTGTCCCTAAAAGTCAAAATGTTGCTAACTAAATAAATATATAACAAATAAAGGAAGCTTAAACATTCTCAAGTAATAACCTAAACTAAGAGAAATATTCATCAAGTACAAAATTTGTACTTGGTACAAAATTTGCCATATAACTAAATAAAACAAACTCTATACTAAATTAAATTTTAGGACAAAAAATTTGTATCTTAGTGCAATATAACATTAAGAAAAAAAAAGAAAATACTTAAACCAAATGATTTAGATGTAACATTGGAGTTTTAGAGCTTTATTAAGTCCTAATACATGCTCGAAACCTCAAAGTTTTCATAAGAAATGTCTAGAACGCGAGAACAATTTTAAAACCCTACACAAACTTTTAGAAAAGCTATCTTGTAACCTTATATGTATATCAAAATAGCTTTAGAAGCCAAAAGTTTCCTTATCCTCAACTATCCTTGAATCTTGACATTGTTTGTCCCCAATTAGGTAAGTAGTAATGAAGCACTACACAAGGACCCATGAGTTTCCTTACTTGATATTATCAGGACCTTGAAGTAATACATTTAAGTATATTATCAGGACCTTGAAGTAATACATTTAAGTATATTATCAGGACCTTGAAGTAATACATTTAAGTTTGATCCAAGTAATACCGAAAAAAGAGTATTACTACCTCTTATACCAAATATTTGAGAAATTAATAATACTTTTATACGGTTAAGTAAAGACATTAATTGAGAACAATTGAAAATGCTATATTTTTTGTTAGACAAATGATCCAGTAAATCTTTAATTATATATTTTTATAAATATTTAACCTTCAACGTGAATTTCTTTAAAATTTCTTGCCCTAATGTACAAATTACTTAAATCTCACTTTTGGTTAGTTATTAAAATTCAATATATATAAAAAAAATATATATCATGTAAATTAAAGACTAAATTTCTTGCTTCCTATTAATACTATATTGAACTCTCTATAGTACTATCAAATGTAATAAACGCCTTGCAAGATACAGGAGAAGGAACAAATGATGATTTTATACATCTCAAAAGTTCCTAATTAAGCCCATAAAAAAATTGGTGTCGTTTGATTGTCGTTACACCCATTGTGGACCCCATTTGCCTTGTGGGGTCCTTAATTAATAGCTGTGTGATCAAATCCTTTGCTAGCTCTGAAACCATCATTTCTTTGGGAAACTCAAGTGCTCTAGCCACAATATTTGCTAAGGGTAACTCCTAGTCAACTCCCTTACAAGACGTCGTCCCATATAACATTTCGAATACGAATGTCCCTAGTGTCCACCAATCAGCCGTGTTTCCACGAACTAACTCAAATCATATAAGGATTCATGTTTTTCAAACAGTTCCTAAGTTTTAGCTAACGACCGCGAACTAACTCAAATCACATATTTGACTTTTTATTAAATTACTTTTTTACTCTAAATAACAGAAAAACATAAAAGTACAATATAAATTAAATACGTCAAAAAATATATACGTGTACTTACATTAGATATTCTTTAAATGTAATCTTATAATAATTTTTTTTATAGATTACATAATGAAAATAACATTAAAACTCTAAAATATTTGATTACATAAGTTCAAAATAATGAAAATTAGATTTCTATCTCTTTAATTTTTAAATTTGAAAGACTAATGTAGAAAGAAATTTCTAAATTTTGACTCCTACTGAGCATTCAATTCTCTATATTTAGATATCTTTTAAGTATAATCTTGTAATAATTCTTTTAAAGATTACATACCTTAGAATGAAAAATAATGTTAAAACACTAAAATATTTTATTACAAAAGTTTAAAAATAGATTATGACACTTCTATTTTTTTTTCTTTCCTGATGCTTTCAGCTTTTCTTTCAATCTTTCTTTAATGCTATGATTTATATTTATGATGCAATGTTTAGATAAAAAATAACAAGATAGCTTTTTTTATAAAATTACCTCTATTAATTTCTTCGCCACAATATGATTTTTTCATAATCTTATCCTCACATTTATTATTGTGTTACGATGTGATCAATTTTAGGTGATCTAGAAATATAAGAAGAGTTAGAAAATAATTGGGAGAATGAGGAGGAAAAACATAAAGAAATGAAATAGGAAAACAAGAGTTAGATTTGAAGCATTATAGAGGTAAGTTCTCTTTTTTTTTTCTTAATGCATAACGCACAATTAGGCATTAATTATAAAGTATATTCGTTATAAGAGATCATATTCTTCTAACAATTCTAAATTTTAGACCGCGAACTAACTCAAATCTCATATTTGACTTTCTATGAAATTACCTCTTTATCTTAAATAACTGAAAAACATAAAAGTACAATCTAAATTAAATATGTCCAAAAGTATATACATGTACTTACATTAAGCAGTATTAAATCTATCTTGTTCATTTGATTCTATTTTTACTTTTTTTATGTAATTATTAGTAATCCTTTACATGTTGAATGAGGTATATATTCATTAATTTTATTTTTGAACCACTTATATTTTTAGCTTGAATTCATTGAATGAAATTTTATTTCATAATTCTTCATATATAGGAAGATCAATTAGAATTTAGTTCTCAAAAAAATAAATAAGAGAGTTTAAATATTAAAATTGTGATATATTGTTAAATTATAAAATATGGGACAAATGTAGCATGTAAATTTCTTAAGAAAATGATGAAGCTTGTTTAGAAATTAAAGCAAATGGGACAATTAGATACATATACAAATATTTCAACTTCTAATACTATACTATACTATATCTATTTTTTCAATATAGTTTCTCAATGAGTGGTGTAATTTGACCCACATCCTAAAAATTTCTATGTAATTTCTTCATTTACAAATTTAAAATATATACATATACATGAGGTTAATTGAAATTATTATTGTCATAATCGAGCAATAGAGTTAAAATAATATAAGAGTATTCTCAATTTACAGTGAACTCTTTAAAAGAACACCTTTCACTCCTATAGTACTATATATATGATATAAAGTCTATAAACAAAAAAACAATTTGTTTATTCTCCAATCCAGGAAGATGTTTCAAGCTAATGCTAATCGTAAATCAATATATCATCTTTACATTAAGATCCAATGATACCCGAATCACTGCTCAAAAGCTTTAACCCCCAAATAAAATAAAAAATAAACATTGTTATCATCACCATTATACATTTAAGTTATTCAGATAGGTAAGTTAAGCCACAAATTGAAGTTACCTATCCTTATGTGAAAGCAGCTTAAGAATCTTATATTATGCAAGTCTTTTGGGAGTTCTTTCGACCACACTTTCTCTTGGGGTTAGCACTTATCATGCAAGAGAAGGCATTGACAAGCTCATAATCCTCTTTAATTATCAGAATTTTGACTGCACTTGGGTTTGCAAGTAGAAGCTTAGCCACAAGGTATCTAGTAATTGACCATGTCTGGCATAATCGTGCTTGCTTCCCGATGAACTTTCCTATTTTCATGTCATAGTATTAAGGTCAATTGTCTCTTGATATGTGTCGTTCGGCAACTTAAACAGATTTTGCAGTGATTTTTGGTCTTTTCATCCTTATGGGTGCAACAGTGAGTTGTAAAAAGTCCATTTTTAAAATCTTAAGTCACACTGCCAACATTCCTTCATTATTACTTTATTTTATAAAACATCAACAAGGTGCCATATCCTATTGGATTCAAGTATGTGAACTTAAGAAACTTATACCTAAATATAACTTCTACAAAGGGTTATTTGGAGCAATGAACAAAGCATTAGCAGCAGAGAGAATATTTAAGCATAACAAACTAATCTACCATAGTAGAGTTGGCCAAGAACCACCATTGTGGTAAGACCAAGGACTGCATGAAAAGGAAACGTAGTGAGAAATGCTGAAAATAATGAAGAAATAGATCATAAATAAATAATACGAGAGTAGATTCTTATGTGTTCTTAGGATCACTACTAGTGATTATTTGCCACACCTGACCTTCAAGAGCAGGATAACATATCTTGAATAGCATATTTGCTACCAAATCTGCTTCGCTTCAAAAAGATCTAGTATGGCATGTGACTAATCAACTGTTGTCAGACTGCTTACAACAGTCCACATGCACAGAGTATTAAACTAATTAAATAGTGCCTTCAAGAAAAAAAAGAAGGATTAACTAGAGATACCACAACAAAAAAAGGTAAACAAATGAGATCTCTCTATTAAAAACTTATAAATTTAAATAATGGCTGATCCATGTAGGCTAGTGAGTCAGATCTTAATCTGTTGTTTGAATCCAATTTTCTAAAACATGGATCAAAACTAAAACGACTGGGCATAGTTCTAGATAAAAGTAGCAGAACTGCCTCAGAAATTCCCATATACATAATGGTAATCAAATAATTATAATCCTCTCAATCCTCAAACCCTTCTTTTATCAAAGTGAACCCAAGAGATTCTTGACTCAATTGAAATAATGCCTTCTTCTACTTCAATTTCAAGAATGATTAACCTTAAATAAAAAAACAAGCAAAAGAAACAAATCAAGGCATTAGATCCAATGTGAGTATTTTAGTGAAAACTTTCAACTAAATTAGATATACAACCCAAAAGTAAAAAATTCAACAATAAATAGGAAAATAAACTTTGACACTCAAGGAAAACTAATGAAATGATGCTACGCATATACGTAATATGTCTCTTTCCCCCCGTTATTTTTAGGAACCATAAAGAATTATCTTCTAATACCTAGAAGTCATATAATAAGAGTACTCAAATGGTGAGAAAAACTCATCAAAAGCCAAAAGCTAATGATTACAAGGCACCAATGCAACTTTTTTGTAAAAAACAATAGAAAGCATCTAAATAACTAGTCAATTTGTGATAGAACTTAACAAATATCCTTCTAATTGGACCATTCATAAATCAAGGATTCCAAATCAAGAAAAAAAAAGATCATAGCTTAAATCCAAACCCAGATGAAGTGATATTAAAAATGAACATACTCCAAAACTAAACGAGAAAATAAAAGAGAAAGGTGCATACCTTGTATGAAATAAAAAGTGGGTTTGTATCGAAGCGATGTTTGGGAGCAGAAAAATCTAGAAAAAGAGAAGACAATGTTGTGTTGTTTCAATATCTTCACACAATCAATAATAATGCAATTGTATGTATCGTATTTAGTTTTGTTTTTGATAGTTGTGGATTATTATGAATAAATAAGAAATTATATGAAAATTCCGCTTGCTCTTCTTTTCTCATCTTGTCCTTTTATTTTATTTATTCATTTCATTTGATTATTTTTAAATTCTATATATAAATTTTCTCTCATTTTTCTACTTGCTTTTCCTTTTATCTCTGTTTTTTCTTTTCTTTGAATCACATGGTTAATGATAAGTATAGCGGATGTGCAGACGGAGGAGATATCTTGCGATGAGGGAAAGCACACTATAAATTCATGCACCCTCTATTTTCATCAATTTGCCATTAATTTATTCAACTTATATGATCAATGATTTGTGTTGAGCATATTTCTTGTTTGTTTGTGTACAATAGTTCTCTTAACAATGATATACTCATAATTTTCCCTCTCTTGCTTGGTTAAGATAAATCATGAAAGACAACATGCAAGCAGGATAGAGAAGAACAAGTGCCTGGAATTCAAAAGCTTCTGGAATGAACTTTAATGAGAATCATAAAAAATAATTGATATGTGAACCAACCAAGATAAAGTTGGTTTTTTTTTTGTTTTTAGATTTTTATGATTCATTAATGAAATTCGCGATATGATCACAATTTTATATGAGATAATAAGAATCTATAAGTAAGAATCATTACTTTGTTTCTAAAGTGGAGGTTTTATAATCTGAATGTTTTTCTTTCTTTATTAAAAGAATTGGAATTAAACTACTTTTTCTTACATTATTTTTTATTAAAATACATGAGAGATTGTTTTAGTGTTGTAATAACAATATATATTCATGTGAGTTTTTGAAAACAAAATCAAAGGTCTTTTATATGTGTGTAATAAGAAGATGAGAGATTTTCGACTTAATGAGAGAAAATATAAGAAATCTCACCCTTTATTTGTAGGCATTTTGTGAGTTTTACTTTGACACATTTCTTCTTCTTTAATATTTATGTTAATAAATAATTTAAGAAAAATATTAATTTGAATTTTTTCGCTTATTATAATTGTTTTAATAAAAGAATCTAATCATTACAGAATATTATTTTCATTTAGATATGTAATGACTCTTTAGGACAAAATCCAATTTCATTACTATATCTCTACCAATAAAGTTATAAGTTAAATCTTTTGATTCTATTAAATCAAATATTATAAACAAATCATTATTAATACATATAATTATATCCAAAAAGTGATAAATTTTACATTTTAATAAGATACAGACTTGTTATCTTCCAAAAAAATGTAAGAATCTTAATTATTCAAACACCATGTTTATGATCATTTATGAAAATTCTTAAAAACTTCATTGTAGTGTGTGCTTAATTGTGATAAATGAACATAGTCACAAGCTTTTAATGGGGGCATTTTGGTGCATGAAATGCATGTTCCCATGTTAATGGATGTTAGTGGCTAGTTTCTCCTTTTCAATGGTATCATCCTAATGTTTACCTTATAAATAGTTAGCTCTTCTACTCTATCCTATCTTATTCCTACATTTCTCTATTGCTCTCTCTTTTATCTCTTTTCTTTCATTTTCATTTTTTTTCTAAAATTTTCTTGAAAGATTCTAACTTTTCCTTTTCTAGTTGTGCAAATTAATAAAATCTATGATCTATTAGTAGCTAAGCTTATTGTATCATACAATTAACATGTCAAAAATCTCCTTTCTATACTCACCTTATCTGATTGACCTAGTGCACACCTCAATCCGTATAATGGATCTTCAAACTTCAATTCCTATTTGTATAGAAAGTAAATGTCTAAGATAAATTCTCGTATCTTTTTTCACCAAGATATTTTTATGTGAAATTATTAAATATCAGCAATTCATCTCGACCAATAGCAACAAAATTTAAATTTTTTGAAATAATACCTTTCAATTTGTAATTATCTATACAGAATAAGTTTGAGTTTCAAAGCAAAAAATTAAAAGTTAGGTCAAGATTTTGACCTACTATAGAACATTCCCTCAACTAAGAGAACTTAATAATCATGAAATTTTTTTTTCGCCTAAAAACATAACAGGCACGTTGAGATTAAACTCAACTTAATCACGACATCAGCAACATAAAAAAAAGTTAAAGAGTTTAAATTTGTTTTCCATGAAAAAGTAATACTTATTACAACCTGCAGAGAATTTATTGGTATTGATTTTTAGAAGCTTTGATCCCCTCATCTACCCAACAAAAGAAAACATAATTACTTTATAATATTGTTATTGAAAGAGATGAAAATAGTTAAAATACAAATAGTGAAAAATTAAATATTGAACTTAAATTTTATAAATTAAAAGGATAATAATTACTTTAGTTAAGTTACAGTAATTGAAGAAAAATATAAATCTTATTTTATTCTTAATTAAAAAAGCAAATTGAATTAGTTAAAAAGAAACTGTATTTATTACAATAACAAAGTATTCGAGAGTAATATTCTCCATTTACTAGAACGATTCAAATTAAAATATTAAGGAATTAAAAAAATAAATAAGAATCGAATTAAATAAGTTGTAAGAAGCAAGAGTACCTTCATTTCAAAGAGTACGTTTGCGCTTGCTAGGGGTGGTTCTAGCTTCCAACTGCACCACCACACATACCCCATTCAGTGAATAATAATAATAATAATAATAATAAATATTTTAAAATCAAAATCTACAATGTTTAATATTTTAAAAAAACAGTTTTACTTTTTATTAAAATATAAACTTTGTATTTTCAGCAAAACTTAAACTTGTAAATCTTAAATAAAACATAAAAAAATTTAACTACTATCATATTATTATAATTCATTAGAATTTTTAATTGTTATAATTATGACCTGGCAAAACAAATTTTCAATTAAGTATAACTCATACTTTATAAGTTAGCAAATTTAAATTCAGTTAAAATTTTCATGAAATCCATAAGAGAAAAAGATATATATGAAAATAAAATTTTGCAAAATATGTAAAATAAAATATTACTTCGAGAAGGATGTTTATTTTTTCCTTCATAAGTAAGAAGTCATTTTCGATTACATCCAATGCTGTTATGCACCTTTGTTTTTTTTAAAAAATAATTTTAAAAAATTATAAAAAAACTCAATAAAGAGATATATTAGTATTATCTAAAATAAAAAAAATAAGTATGAAATTCATTTACTACATGCATATATAAATACTGTTAATCAATTTATGATGTCAATTATGTATGAAAGCTTACCCTTCCTTACTCTTTTCATCAGATGCCTTAATGAATTTCTCACATTTTAGTGCCATTTGACAAGTGTCAAGGCTGTAATTAATATCAGCTAATTATTTTTTTAAATAAAAATTGTGTAAATCTATTGATTAAGTGATATACATCAATCATAACGCAATATAAATAATCTCCAAGTAAGAATACACACAAAACAATAGTTTGACTCGAGATTAATTAGGCAATATACACTAAATGCAATACAATACAAGTAACTTTTAAATGATGACACACACGAAAGTACAATCTGACTCAAACTTGTGATCTCTTGTAAAAGAGGAAATGCATCAACTATTAAACTAATTAAATTATTAACTAGGTATACACATATACCAAATAAATATATATATCATACTAATATATATTTGGTTAATTAAATTATTAATTATTTATCTATTGGGTGGATATCTATATACTTTTATCCTTATCTATAAGAGTATGAATTCAGATCAGATTATATGTCTCATGACATATCATTTAACGACTAAACTGCATGAATTTTTATTATTAAATACATATTATAAGATCAATAACAACACACATAAATACTCCAAATTAAAGAGTTTTGAGCTATGATTATTAGTATTAATTATAAACCTTAAGGAGGCTCCTTTAATCTTGAAGGAAAGTTCACAAATTTCAGGAAAATCAGCATCAGATACTTTGTCACTGTAAATTAAGAGAAGAGGACCAAATAATTAAAACCCATTAACTAGTCAAACGTGGTTAATAACTACTTAGATCTATATCGAGATATATATTATGTCCACATACAAAGATTTAGTCATGTCTGATAAGATGATTTCAGATTTAACGACGAAGGTGGAGTGTAACGGCCCCGGAAATTCAAAAGAAAATATATATAATAATTTGAGTGCGGAAGCAAAATCAAAGATTAAGCTTAGCACCTTACACAACAACTTAAAAGTACTAAACAATGCCACGAAATAAATTCTCTAAAAGAAATACAATAAATGAGAAAAATAAAGGAAACTATAAAGCATCTAGCATCTACTCGCCGTCTTCTTATGGATTAGGCTCGGGAACTAGGTCCTCCTTATCTAAAATGGTTAAATAAGGAATGAGCTACACTAACCCAGTAAGGACATCACACTATATCATCGTCACAAAAGCAAAAATTGGTAGAAAACCGAAAACAACCAATGGAGCACAAATTTTAAACTAATTCAATTATTTAAAATAAAACCACTTACCTTTTTTTTACCCTTAGAGCACCTATGAAAACAACCTATAAAGACAATAACATCATACAGATCACAATTTCATGCATAATCAATAACATAAAACACATCATAAATCTGTATTCATTAACAATAACAGATTATCACCGTTCTCGTTTTCACCAGCATATTAGTATCCATGGGGATCCATAGGGGTCCCCACTAAATGTGAACCATTCCCCTTAACAATCTTAATTACAGGGCCATCCCCATACCTCGTCTGGTTTGAGCGCCAAAAGAATAAACCTCAATACCCCGTCCGGTATGAGGGTGAAGCGGGCCGTCCCCATACCCCGTCTAGTATGAGCGCCAAATGACCAAGTCTCCATACCCCGTCCGGTATGAGACGACGTTTACTGTAGGGTTCCCAATGAACGCAGTCCGTCCACCATCTCGCAGGATATCTAGTGAGGCTGTCATCTTATCCATTTATCAAATCACATCCCATTCCTATTTGTCCTTAGTCTCCGTTACCAACTCAAACATAAATATATAAACAAGAAACGTCCATCCAACAAAGCAAGCATATCATAGATTCTCAAAATCAAATAGTAGTGAAGTAAGCAGTGATACATGCATTTAAAACCATAGAATAGATAAACTATACCATAATGCATTTAAACTGTAAAATAAATCAAACAGAAATTGACAGAGAATAATGTCCGGTTTGAACTCTATTAGCAACCGTAATTAATTATACATATCTAATTAATTTGTACAAAATACAGTACTATCATTTATGTAAACTCCAATTCCATGATAGGAAATAGGGTGAGGGATCCTTACTTGATTCGACGTCAAAAAATAGATTGTCATTGCGTCTACGGGCGTTCCCTAGGTTCCTTGAATTTTTTTTCGGGAAATAAAATGCGCTTACAGTACCTACACTTGTCCCAAATAACCCAAAAATCAGACCCAAGGCCTACTCGGCCAATTTCAGAATTTTCACACGGCGGCTCCGCCTTCTTCCGGTGATGGCGCCACCTCGAGTTGGCTATTTTCGGTCGAATTCAGCCAAACTTGCATCGGTTCCTGTGAGAAAACACACTTAGGGCCCTTGGTGGGCCAAAAAAATATAGAAAGCCAAAACTCACCAGCAGTGGGGCTCTTCGGTACGGTGGCTCCTTCGGCTCACGTTGCGGTTGGGTGTTTTGCTCCGGTCAACCTGTAGAGGAGGAAACGTTGATCACAACGATGAAAAAATCACATCGAACTGGAATCGGGAAGGGTCTCATCAGAGGCAAAAATCGAAACACCCCGCGGCAGTGCAGCTGAGCTTTGGCAGCGTTTTCCTACCGATTGACTTGTGCTTTTGCTCTGATTTGGCCATAGTTGGGTTTAAAATCAAATTCTGAGCAAATGATAGAATTTTTATCACCTTTGGCTGCTGGAAATTACTTCGGTACGGCGGCAGGTGGCTGCGATCGACTCCCCAGTGGCTGGGCTGTCTTCTCCGGTGAGGGGCTCTGGCGATTAGGGTTAGGATTTAGGTGCGGATGGGGTTATTTATACCCATCCGCTTTTGATCTGAGTCATCCATCGGTTTTAATCTGGACTGTCCGATCGTGATTAAATAGGGAGTGAATCTAGACCGTTCATCGCGATTCAATCTTGGACGTCCATGCGCGATTCAATATGGACCGTCCGTGCGTGATGCAATCTGGGCCGTCTGTGCGCGCTTTTGATCTGGATCATCCGTGCGCGCAGGAACGGATCTCAACCGTTCGATCACGCGCATGTGGACCGCTCACGTGGCTCCCTCCCGCGTGGCCTCCCACGTCAGTGTCTCTACCACCTGGCGCGTCCTGCTTGGTCGGGGCTACGGACCGGGCAGCTAACGTGACAACTTTTTTAAATTACGTTTTGACCCCCAGTTTCTGATTTGTCTTTTAAAAATATCCCCAGAACCCAAATTTTCACCCCTTTTCCGTAGAATTATTTTCAGTTAAACCCCTAAATAATTTTTACCCTTTTTATTATTATTATTATTATTTCTATTAAAATAAATTAATTTAAATTAAATTTAATTTAAAATTACATAAATAATAATTATATTCATATAATAATAATTAATAAAAAGAAAAAAAAAAAAGAGGTTGGGTGTTACATGGAGAGCATATTAGAGAAATAATTAGGACCTTAACCAGGCACTCCTTTCATTTCATATGCTATTCCAAGAAAGTGATCGACCATACCCTTTTAAAAAAATCAAATGCAAATCAATCAACAATATCGATTTATATACATGATCACTAAATAGATAAGAAAAAAATAAATAAAATGTTAAAGCACTGTACCTCTTGTTCCATCGAGTGGATCAAGTCAAGGAGCTACATGCTTCAATCCATCATATTAGACACAATTCGAGAAGAGAAAAATGGTTTTACCGAGAGAAGGGAGATTTTTTTTTTTCGAATTTACAATGCTCACTGAAGCAGCGGAGAGTTATAATGAGTTTATAATTTATAACAAATTGCTAATAATCTAGGTCATTTCTAGTGATTGATATTTAGGTTATCAATATTCTATGTATTAGTGAACTCGCATATTTTTTAATTTTGTTTTCCAGTTTGGATTATTCTAGCCAACAATTTTATGAGAAAAAATATTTTCTTTTGAAAAAAAAAACAAGAGTTTAATTTAATCCATTTATAATGTTGTATAAACAACAAAGATGGTTTTTCTCCAAATAAATTACTTCAACTGATAAAAGGCATTATATTGGCACCTTTAAGAATGGTTAATTGTTGCTAAAAATTAGACAATAGATGCTAAAATTTTACCAGCAGATTTATATTGTCACTAAAAGTCAAAATGCCATAAAGTAAATTTGCAGCAAATAAAGGAAGCCACATATCTATTTCATGCACAACCTGCCCATTTCTTTATTTTTTAAAAAATTATTTCACTTTTATAATGACAAAAAGAAGTACAAAAGAAATTAAAAATAAAATAATTTATCCTTATGTTCTAAAACCTAAAGAAAATTCAATCTCCTCTGTTGCAAGACACTAAACTTCTCTCTCTATGTTAGTTGCATCTCATTGCAGTCATCACCCATCACCTCTCTTCATTCATTGAAGTATCAGTTTTCCTTATCAGTCATTAAACACCGTATTTCAAGCAGTAAATTTATGTTACTTAGTTTACTCATTTGTATGAGATTAAATTATTTATTCAAGTTAATCCATACCTTATTATTTGACCGAACTATAAATTTAGTTGTATTTCTTTCTAGTACTACATAAGTCAGTAAACAACCCAAACTTTAGAAAAATATTCATCAAGTATAAAATTTGTATCTGGTACCTTTAATAAGGATCCTAGTACAGGTAGAAATTAAATAATAGATGACATAATTTTAGTGGTTGATTTAGCCTATTACAAAAGTTAAAATGTTGCCAGGTAATATGCAACAAATAGAGGAACTCATGTGTCCATTTTGTGCCCACCCTATTTATTTCTCTACTTGAAAAAAAAAGTTACTTAACTTTTGTATCAACAAAAAGGGGTACAAAAAAAAAGTTAAAAATAAAATATTTAATCTTTATCTTAAAACCTAAAGAAAATGTGATCTACTTCACTGCAAAATACCAAAGCTTTTATCTTTGTGTTGGTCGCATTTCATTGTAGTAACTATCAATCGCCTCTAATTATTCACTGAAGCATCAGTTCTCATAATTGGTCATCAAATACAATATTTTAAACAATAAATATTCATCATTCAATTCACTTATTTACTATAAAATTAAATAATTCGTAGAAATTAGGTTATACTTTATCATGCTCAAGTAAGTGAAGCAAAAATTGTGGTTCATGGACAATTATCTATCTTTCAGAAGTTCATACTCATTTCTAGCTAAGTTATGTATTATTCTTATAATACTTTTGAATCCAACTGAGAAGAAAGGAAACAAAATATAGAATGAAAGCCAAAACATGCTCAAGTAATAACCTAAACTCAGAGAAATATTGATCAAGTATAAAATTTGTACTTGGTACAAAATTTGCCAGATAACTAAGTAACACAAAATCTATACTAAATTAAATTTTAGGACAAAAACTTTGGATCTTAGTGCGACATAACATTAAAAAAAGAAAAGACTAAAACCTTAAGATTTAAATGTAACACTGTAGTTTTAGAGCTTTATTAAGACCTAATACATGATCGAAACCTCATAGTTGTCTTAAGATAGGTCTAGAACACGAGAATTATTTTAAAACCCTGCACAACCTTTTGGTAATCCTATCTTATAACCTCATAGGTATCTCAAAATAACTCTAGCAGCCAAAAGTTTCATTATCTTCAACTACCCTTGAACCTTAGCATTGTTTATCCCAAATTAGGTAAGCAGTCCTGAAGCACTACACAAGGACCCATGAGTTTCCCAACTTTCTGTTAATTTAAAGGAGTGCGCTTGTGCTTGCGAGGCGTGGTGCTTGTTTCCAAATATATCAGCATACATACACCATTTATTAATTAATAATAATAATAATAATGATTTTAAAATCAAAATCTATAAATTTTAATATTAAAAAAATAGTTTTACTTTTTATTAAAATATAAACTTTACATCTTCAGTGAAACTTAAACTCGTAAATCTTAAATAAAACACAAGTTTAAACTACTACTGTGTTGTTAGAATTTATTATAATTGTTAATAGCTATAATTATGCAACCAGCAAAACAAATTTTTAATTAAGTAAAACTCATACTGTATAGTTCTAAATTTAAATTCAGTTAAAATTTTCACAAAATCCATAAGAGAAAAAGATATATATGAAAATAAAATTCTGCAAAATATATAAAATAAAATATTACCTCAAGAAGCACTTTTATTTTTTCCTTCATCAATGTGAATTCATTTTTTATTGCATCTAATGCCACTACACACTTTTTTTTTTAAAAAAAGAAATTAAAAAAATTAAAAAAGCACAATAAATAGATATGTTAATCGATTTATGACGTCAATTATGTATGAAAGCTTACCCTTCCTTACTCTTTTCATCAGATGCTTTGATGAATTCCTCATATTTTAGTGCCAATCGACAAGCACCAAGGGTACAATTAAAATTAGCTAATTATTTTTTAAAATAATTACAATTCAACGCAACTTTCAAATGATAACACACATAAAAGTATAATCTCAGTCGAACTTATGATCTCTTGTAAAAGAATAAATGCATCAACTATTAAACTAATTAATTAATTAGTTAAGTATACACATATATCAATCAAATATATATCCTACTAATAGATATTTGGTTAATTAAATTATTAATTATTTATCTATTGGGTTGATATCTATGTATTTTTATCCTTATCTATAAGAGTATGAGTTCAAATCACACTATACATCTCATGACATATCATTTAGTTATTAAAATGTATGAATTTATACCAACAAAA
Organism: Carica papaya; assembly: GCF_054855325.1. NCBI lineage: Eukaryota > Viridiplantae > Streptophyta > Magnoliopsida > Brassicales > Caricaceae > Carica > Carica papaya. Next base: position 22,140,784 of record NC_142317.1, read on the forward strand.
ATTATACTTGAGAATTTTTAGTATTAAATACATATTATTAGATCAATAATGACACACATAAATACTTTAAATTAAAGAGTTTTGAGCTGTGATGATTAGCATTAATTATATACCTTGAGGCAGCTTCTTTTATCTTGAAGTAAAGTTCGCAAATCTTAGGAAAATATGCACTAAATACTTTGTCCCTGCAAATTAAGAGAAGAAGACCAAATAATTAAAACTCATTAACTAATCAACGTGGTTAATAACAACTAAGATCTATATCAAGATATATATTATGTACACATATAAAGCTTTAGCCATGTCTGATAAGGTCATTTTAGATTCAGCTACGAAGATAGAGAGCATATCCGAGAAATAATTAGGACTGCAACCAAGTACACCTTTAATTTCATATGCTATTTCAAAAAAGTGATCTACCATATCTTTAACAAATATTGAATCCAAATTAATCAATGATATTGATATATATACATGATCAATAAATAGATAAGAGAAAAATTGATAAGATGTTAAGCACTAAACCTCTTGTTCCATCGAGTGGATCATGCTGAGGAGTCGTATGCTTTGATCCATCCTTTTCGAGACGATTAGAGAAGAGAAAAATGGTTTTGCCAAGAGAAGGGAGATTGTTTTTTTCTTCGAATCTACAGTGCTAACCAAAGCAGCAGAGAGTTATAATGAGTATAGTATTTATAACAGATTGCTAATAGTCTAGGTCATTTCTAGTAATTGATATTTAGGTTATCAATATTGTATGCATTAATGAATTTGCATTTTTTTGAATTTTGTGTTCCAAGTTTGGATTAATCTTGCTAAACATTTTATGAGAAATTTTTTTTTAAAAAAAGAGTTTTGTTTAATCAATTATAATATTGTGTAAAAAACAAATATGGTTTTTCTCTGAATAAATCACTTCAACTAATAAAAGGAATTATATTGGCACCTTTGAGAACAATTAATTACTGCTAAAAATTAGACAATAGAGGATAAAATTCTACCAGCAGATTTATATTGTCATTAAACGTAAAAATGCAGCAAAGTAAATTTGCGACAAATAGGGGAAGCCACTTATCCATTTGAAAAAAAAAATTATTTAGCTTTTATATTAACAAAGAGAAATACAAAAGAAACCGAAAATAAAATAGTTTATCTTTATGTCAAAATCTTAAAAAAATTCAATCTGCTTTGTTGCAAAATACCAAAACTTCTCTCTCTCTTTGTTAGTTGCATCTCATTACAATCATCACCCATCACCTCTCATTATTCATTGAAATATCAGTTTTCCTTATCGGTCATTAAATTTTGTATTTTAAATAGTAAATTTATGTTACTTAACTCACTCATTTGTATGAGATTAAATTATTAATTTAAGTTAAATCATCATTATTATTTGACAGATTACAAATATAATCGTACTTCTTTCTAAAACTATATAAGTCTGTAAACAATGTAAGTCAGTATAATGACATCCAATAAAACATTTACTTTTTCATTTAAAAAAAAATCATGGATAAAAACCATTCTACTTAAGCAAGTGAACAAAAAACTAAAACTCATGAACTATATCTTTTAGAAGTCCTTACTACATCTCTAGCTATGTTGTATACTATCTAATTACACTTTTACATCTAATTATGAAAAAGAAAAACAAAATGTGGAATGAAAGTTACTTTTAAATCCAACTAAAAATTAGAAAATAAACGACACAATTTTAGTGGGTGATAGACATTGTCACTGAAAGTCAAAATATCACTAACTAAATATACAACAAATAAAGGAAGCAACTTGTCCTTTTCATGCACAACCTATCCATTTCTTTACTTAGAAAAAAAATTTATTTAACTTTTATATCAGCAAAAAAATACATAAGAATTAGGAAATAAAATAGTTCATCTTAATGTACTCAAACCTAAAGAAAATTTGATCCCCTCTACCATAAGACATCAAAGCTTCTATCTTTGTATTAGTTGCTTCTTATTGCAGTCATCATCAATCACCTCTCATTATTTATTAAAACATCAGTTCTCCTAATCAATCATCAAATACTATATTTTAAACACTAAATGTACGTCATTTTATTTATTCATTTGTATGAGTTAAATAATTCATTGAAGTTAAGTTCATCTTTGTTATTTGATTAACCTACAATATTAGACATATTTCTTTCTACTATGGTATTAGTTTATGCAATGTAAGTCAATATAATAACATCCATTACAACATTTACTTTTTTTAAAAGAAAAATTCATCATCCATGAATAATAAAGACCATTTTTCTCAAGTAAGTCAACAAAAAACTTAGGCTCATGAATAAATAAATATATTTCAATAGTCCTTACTACATTTCTAGCTAAGTTATGTACTATTCGATTAAAGTTTTAAATCTAACTAAGAAGAAAAGAAACAAAATACGAAATGAAAGCTTAAACATCCTTAAGTAAAAACCTAAACTTTAGAAAAATATTCATCAAGTGTAAAATTTGTACCTCGTACCTTTAAAAAAGGTCCTATTACAATTAGAAATTATACAATAGACGATATAATTTAACAGTTGATTTAGACTATCACAAAAGTTAAAATGTTGCTAGGTAATATGCGACAAATAGAGGAACTCATGTGTCCATTTCGTGCCCACCCTATCTATTTCTTTACTTGAAAAAAAGAGTTGTTTAACTTTTGTATCAACAAAAAGGAGTACAAAAAAATTAAAAATAAAATAGTTCATCTTTGTCTTAAAACATAAGGAAAATGTGATCTACTTTGTTGCAAGATACCAAAGCTTTTATCTGTGTTGGTTGTATTTCATTGTAGTCACCATTAATCACCTCTCATTATTCACTGAAGTGTCAATTCTCATAATTGATTGTCAAATACTATATTTTAAACAATAAATATACATCCTTTGATTTGCTTATTTATTATAATATTAAATAATTCATTCAAATTAATTTCTATTTTATTATTTGATTGAACTATAAATTTAGTAGTAGTTACTTTTAATACTAATTAAACTTATAGAATGGAAGTCAATATAATAGCATCCAATATAACATTATTTTTTTAAGATAAAATCATTATTCATTAACAATAAAAACCATCATGCTCAAGTAAATGAAACAAAAACTGAGGAGGTTCATGAACAATTATCTATCTTTCAGAAGTCCTTACTCATCTTTAGCTAAGTTATGTATTATTCTTATTCTACTTTTGAATCCAACTAAGAAAGGAAACAAAATGCAAAATGAAAGCTTATACATCCTCAAGTAATATCCTAAACTCAGAGAAATATTCATCAAGTAAAAAATTTATACTTGTTACGAAATTTACCATATAATTAAATAAAACAAAATCGATACTAAATTAAATTTTAGGACAACAAATTTGTATCTTAGTGCAACATAACATTAAGAGAAAAAAGAAAAGACTAATACCGCAGTTTTAGAGCTTTATTAAAACCTAATACATGCTTGAAACCTCATAGTTGTCTTACGATAGGTCTAGAATGTGAGAGCAAATTTAAAACTCTACACAACCTTTTGGCAAAGCTATCTTGTTAGCTCATAGGTATCTCAAAATAGCTCTAAAAGCCAAAAGCTTCCTTATCCTCAACTACTATTGAACCTTAGCATTGTTTATCCCAAATTAGGTAAGCAGTCCTAAAGCACTACACAAGGACCCATGAGTTTCCCAACTTGGTATTATTAGGATGTTGATGTAATACATTTCGGTTTTATCCAAGTAATACCTTATAAAGAGTGTTACTACCTCTTATACCACTTGTTAGAGAAATTAATATTACTTTTAGACAGTTAAGTAAAGACATTAATTGAGAACAATTGAAAATGTTATATCGTTTGCTAGACAAAATGATCTAGTAAATCCTTAATTATATATTTTTATAAATATTGAACCTTTCAACATGAATTTCATTAAAATTTCTTGCCCCAATATATAAATTACTTAAATCTCACTTCTATTTAGTTATTAAAATTTGATATATATAACAAAACATATATCATGTAAATTAAAGAATAAATTCCTTACTTCCTAGTAATACTCTATTGAACTCTCTATAGTACTAGAAAATGCAACAAGCTCCTAACAAGATACAGGAGGAGGAACAAATGATAATTTTATTACATCTCAAATATGCCCAATTAAGCCCATCAAAAAATTGGTGTCATTTGATTGCCATTGCACCCATTATGGACCCCATTCGCCTGGTGGGGTCATTGATTAATAATCAAGTGATCAAATCCTTTGTTGGCTCCGAGACCATGGTTTCTTTGGGAATTTAGGTGCTCGAGCCACAATATTCGCTAGGGCCAACTCTTGGTCAACTTCCTTACATAGCGTCATCCCATATAACATTGTGAATATGAATATCCCTAGTGCCCACCAATCAACTGCATTTCCATGCCCTTCACCATACCCAATTTCTGGTGCTAAGTACTAGTGGGTCCCAACATAATACATTAATTGAACATTGATTGGCTCTGTGATGATTTCCACAGCTGCACGATGTGTTGACTTTTTTCTATTTGTGTTGACTAGGGCGTAAGCAGGAGGCTACATCAGGTGTGATACAGTTGACTAAAATGTATGATGAATTAGAAAAATTGGGTTTATGATCAGGATAACAACTTGTTTTGTGATTGATGATGTATTTTGAGCAGAAATTATGTGGATTATTGATGTCGGATTATCATCTTTTAATGAGAGATTGAAGTCGGTCAACGAAATGTAGTCGTCGAATCTTACTAACACATTTTTGGGTTTCAAATCATGGTAAATTATCCCCATCACATGTAGGTATTCTAAGGCCATTATGACTTCAGATGCATAAAACCAGTGCAAAAATGAGAAGGTTACAAATTTGACTCCAAGTAAGAATACACACAAAAATACAATTTGACCCGAGATTAGTCAAGTGACATACACTAATTACAATACAATACAATACAAATAACTTTCAAATGATGACTCACATAAAAATACAATCTGACTCAAACTTATAATCTCTTATAAAAGAAGAAACGCATTAACTATTAAACTAATTATTTAATTAATTAAATATACACATATATAGTTAATTATATTAATAATTATTTATCCATTAGGTGGATATCTAAGTACTTTTATCCTTATCTATAAGAGTATGAGTTCAAATAAGACTATACATCTCATGACATATCATTTAACTATTAAAATGTACGAATTTTTACTAGAAAAAATTGTACTTGAGAATTTTTATTGTTAAATGTATTTTATAAGATCAATAATAACACATATAAATTCTTCAAATTAAAGAGTTTTGAGCTGTGATGATTAGTATTAATTATATACCTTGAGGAGGCTCATTTAATCTTGATGCAAAATGCATAAATCTTATGAAAATCCGCATCAGATATTTTATCCTTGTAAATTAAGAAAAGAAGATCAAATAACTAAAACCCATTAATTAATAAAATATGGTTAATAACCACTCAAATCTCCATCGAGATATATATTACGTACACATACAATGCTTTAGCCATGCCCGATAAGATGATTTCAAATTAATCCCTGAAGGTGGAAAGCAGATCATATAAATAATTAGGATTGCAACCTGTATCTCCTTTCATTTCGTATGCTGCTACAAGAGAGTGCTCTACTGCATCCTTAAACAAAAATCAAATGCAAATCAATCAACAACTTCAATATATATATGATCGATAAACAAATAAGAGAAAAATAGATTAGATGTTAAGCACTAAACCTCTTATTCCATCAGTGGATCATGTGGAGGAGCTATGTGCTTCAATCCTCCTATTTGAAATGATTGGATAAGAGCTGTAACAACCCATACCTCCATAGTGAGTCAGGGTACTGTAAGAACTTATATTGCCAGCGAAAAATACAATAAACTTCTATTTCTAAATAAAATTAAGTGCATCCAAGCACAGTGTTCACATCCCTCGCTAGTGAGGGTTAACCATTATATCTATCTAAAATCAAGAAAACATCTAATTAAAGTTTGTGTAACTCATACTTTCCTACACGTGCATCACAGAGAACACTGTCTCTACTCACCTAGATCGGCTCCCAGAGTTTATTTGTTCCATTGTCAATCCTATTCCGACTTCTAAATAAAACCATTTTCAACCTTATAGAGAACACTGTCTATGCTCACCTAGATTTGTGTAAACGGCCCCGAAAATTTAAAGGAAGTGTATATAAAATTTCTAAGTGTAGAAGCGAAATAAAATAGATTATGGTTAACATTCCTTACACAATAACCAAAACGTATTAAACATATGAAAGAATAAGCTAACTAAAGTAAATACTAGAAATGAATACTATAAGGAAAGCTATAAAATCTTTAGGCATCTACTCACCTTCTTCCTGTGGAACGGGCTCGGGAACCAAGTCCTCCTGATCTGAAATGGTTAAGTAAGGAATGAGCTACAATAGCCTAGCAAAGATTTCACACTATCTAACTGTCACAGAATTCAAGGTTGGTGGAAAACAAAAACGACCAATAGAGCATAATTTATAACAAATTCATTTATCAATAATAAAATCCTTTATTGTCCACTTACCTCGGTGAGATTTATGAAAACAACTTATGAAAACAATAACATTATAATATTAGGAAATCATACGCACTCTGTAACATAACACATGTCATACTTTTAATATTTCAATCATCAGGCAACAAATTTTCTCTTTTACCAGCCTACCAGTATCCATGGGGATCCATAGGGGTCCCTGCTACACGTGAACCATTCACCTTAATAACTTAATTCCAGGGCCGTCCCCATACCCTGTCCGGTATGGGTGCCAAAATCATGAATCTCAATACCCCATCCGGTATGAGCGCCAAAACATTTAAAGTCTCTATACCCCATCTGGTATGAGAGACAACGTTCCCGGTAGGGTTCCCTATGGACCTGGTCCATCCACCATCTCCCAGAATATCTAGTGAGGCTGTCGACTTATCCATTTGTCAACTCACATACTTTTTCTATTTTTCCTTAGTTTTCTATTTCTCACATAATCATAAATATTTAAACCAGTAACGAGCATCCAACAAGGCAGACATATCATCGGATTCACAAAATCAAGCCATAATGAAGTAAACAGTGATTCATGCATTCAAAATCATAAAATAAATAGATCAGATACCATAATGCATTTAAAACTGAAAAATAACTAAAACAACAACTGACCAAAAATATATCAGATTCGAGCTCCATTAGCAACCTTAATTAATTATACATATCTATTAATTCATAAAATACCATTTTATCATTTATTAAGCTTTAATGCCGTGATCGAAAATAGGGTGAGAGATCCTTACTTGATTCGGAGTCTAAGACCGATTTTTTTTTCACTGCGCCTACGGGCTGCCCCTAGATTCTCTGAATTTTTTTTCGGGAACCGAAACACACTTACAGTACCTACACGTGTCCCCAAATAACTCAAAATTAGACCCAGGGCCTATTCGGCCAATTTCAGAATTTCAGCATGGCGGCTCCACCGTTTGATTCATTTATATCCGTTTAATCATTCATATATTATGTGGGAATATATATATATATAATTGGGTGTGTATATATAAGTATAGATAATTTTTCTCTTTATTTAACTTCAGTGAAAAATCAGAGGTGGACTTTCACAAGATTGGAGAACTTATTTTCAAAATCAAAGGGGCTTCTTCATGATAATCAATTATATAACCTCGGATAAACTATATAAATGATATTAATGTATAGATCATAATAAATATTATTGTGTGTGTGTGTGTATATATATAATCATGGTTACTATACTACTCTAGCATTGGTGCTTGTCGCATGGCACAGATCTGTCGTGAATTCCTTAAGCCTATTGAGGAACAATCTAAGCAACAGTGAGCAAACATTTATTTTTCTGTGTTTTTTTTTTCATCTCTATAATATTCTTATACAAATATACGCACCAATACATATATATCTATTGAAATTTCATTTACTCAAATATTGATGATCAAATTAACTTTGGTTCAAAAATTCATCTTGAGACACTTGTGTCTTTTCTATAGGTGTATCTTTCAATTAGAAGCACTCAAACATGAATTCTCAATCTGGAAAGAAAAATTAAGCAATCTTCATGAGGTAATTAATAATTATTGTTGGTATTTTTTATAATGGGTAATCATTTCACATTTTCATTAATAATCTTTTTAAGCTATTATATTGTATATTTATTTTTACAACACAATTTCTCAATTACTAGTGTGATTTGACCCACAACCTAAATATTTCTATGTAATTTCTTCATTTACAAATTGAAAATATATACATATATATGAGATTAATTTCTATTGTTGTTGGAAATATATTTATTTTTTTATTTTTGATATTTTTTGTGGTACAATTTGAGAGAAGGATTGCGGCTAATGCTAGACCTAGATGAAATAAAAGTTGTTAAATGCTATATGTTTAGTTTCCTTTATGAGCTGAGCTTTAGTTTCTTCTATGAATTGATCCCATAAACTTGGAAGTTTGTAACAGAGATTTAGTTTCCTTCATGAGTTGATGCTAAGAACTAAAATTCCAACAGCAATTCATACCCATAAAATGTTTTGATTAATATTTTTATTTTTCTACTGCATTCATTTCTTGTCTGCTATATTTTTCCTTGCTGCCGCAGTAAATTTGCCGTAAGTTTGAGTTTAACAAAGCTCTCTTCTCCAACAATAGTGGTATCAGAGCAAAGTTTGGTTGTAATTGGGCGTGCATCTCATGGTGACAAATGGCAATGTCGTGAGTATTTCTCAACCATCAATTCCTATTTTTTCATGGTGAAAGCTACAAATTTTGGAGCATTAAAATGAAGACATTATTCAAGTCTCAAGATTTATGGGACTTTGTTGAGAATGGGTATCCTAATCCTGATGAAGAAGGCAGGGTAAGAGAAAATAAACAAAGGGATTCCAAAGCACTATTTTTAATCCAGCAAGCAGTGCATGAATCTATTTTTTCTAAAATTTCAACTGTAAATACAACCAAAGAAGCATGGACGACTTTGCAAACAACATACAAAGGCTCATCGAAGATAATTATGGTAAAACTTCAATTTCTTCGTCGTGACTTTGAGATGTTGTAAATGAAAATTAGAGAATCAGTACAAGAATTTCATTTACGAGTTACAATGGTTGTTAATTAAATGAGATCTTACAGGGAAGAGATTTCTGATCAAACCACTATTGCAAAAGTGTTAAGGTGTTTAACTCTAAGTTTTGATCACATTGTTGCAGCCATTGAGAAGTCTAAGGACTTAGCTACTTACTCATTTGACGAGCTGATGGGTTCTTTGTAATCCCATGGGCCAAGATTGAATCAGGTGAATGAAAAGACTGAAGAGAAGGCTTTTCAAGTGATGGGGGAGTCTCCCAAATAACAAGATGATTCAAAGAAGGCACAAGTAGAGAATGTCGTAGAGGAGGTTATCAAGGCAGTGGTAATCGAGGTAAAGGCAGAATTGCTTGACAAGTTGAACAAAGGGAGATGATTGGAAAACAAATAAATTACAAAAGTAATATTTAGTGTTATTATTGCAAGTGATACGGGGATGTAAAGGTAGACTTCTAGAAAGAGAAAAATAAGCAAATTATGTTGAAGATGAGGAGGAGATTGAGCTATTTATGGCCTATCAAGATGGCACCAAAGCATCAAGTGGCATATGATTTTTGGATAGTGGTTGTTTCAACCAAATGGCCAGGATCAAATCTCTATTCAAGGAGCTGGATGAGTCATGTAAGGTGAAAGTAAGACTTGGTGATGATGGCAAAGGCACGGTGGCGTTAAGCAAGGGTCATGGTAACACAAAACTCCTTCACAATGTCTATTTTATTCCTACTTTATCACAAAATCTATTGAGCATTGGGCAGCTTATGGCTAGCGGGTATTCTATAATGTTTGATGATATGTCTTGTGTGATTAGAGATAAAACATTTGATCGAATTATTGTTGGTGTTTAAATGGAACTTAATAAGCTTTTCCAACTTGAGGTTTTTAGTGTTAAAAACCATGCTCTTATTGTTAAAGAAAATAAAGAGTCAAAATTGTGGCATTTATGATATGGACATTTGAATGTAAAAGGTCTACAATTATTGAGTTAAAAGGAAATGTTGTTCGGGCTACCTAAAATTGAGTCCTTAAATTTTTGCAAATGGTGCATTTATGGGAAACAATGTAAAAAACCATTTGCTATAGGAAAGTCTAGAAGGGCATATGAGTGTGTTGAACTTGTACATACAGATTTGTGTGGCCCTATAAAAGCACAATTTTTTGGTGGAAGTCAATATTTCTTGTTGTTTACAGACTATTACAGCCATATTAGTTAAGTCTATTTCCTCCAATTCAACTCTGAAACGTTTGAGATCTTTAAGAAGTTTAAAGCACTCGTTGAGAAGCAAAGTGGAAGAAGCATAAAGGCATTGCATACTGATAGAGGAGGGGAGTTTCTATCTAATGAATTTAATCAATTTTGTGAAGATCAAGACTTGCACAGAGAATTGACAGCACCACATACACCAGAACAAAACAAAGTGGATGAACATAAAAACTTAACAGTTGTTGAAATGGAAAAAAGCTTGCGAAAAGAAAAGGGGCTGAAAATGTTGTCGTTGCTATCTATCTATTGAATTTATCTCCTACAAGGGCTGTTCTCAACCAAACACCATATGAAGCTTTGAGTGGTAGGAGACCTTAGGTAAGCCACTTAAAATCTTTGGTTGTATTGCCTATTCCTTGATAGATTCACATAATCACAGCAAACTTGATGAAAAATTTGTGAAATGAATCTTTGTTGGTTATTGCTCTCAATATAAAGCATATAGGCTCTATAACCCTTTGAGTGGAAAGATAATTGATATAATTGAATTTTATAGATATTTTTCTATTTTATTTGAGTTGATTTTGATCGATTTTTGTGAGATATGCTGTTGGATTGTCTTTAGCACTTTTCAAGAATGATTTTAGAACTTGGAAGCAAATTAGAATGGGTTGGAACAAGATTTGGGCAAAAATGGGTTGAAACATGAAGATGTGGGAGAGATGGCCATAACACACAACTATGTGTTATGGAGCCAACATTTTTATTTCTTAGGAGGAGTGAGACATGGCCGTGTTCCTGAAAGACATGGCCATGTGCCCTATACTGGGTTAACACACAGCCATGTGTTAAGAAGGCAGCGTTTCTATTTTGTTCGACAAAAGAGACACAGCTATGAGCCTAGGAGACACGGTCGTGTCATGTCTAAAAGCTAAAAATTGACATAATTTCGAGGAAGACACAGCCGTGTGTCGATTCGACATGGTTGTGGGATGTGCCAGATTAGAAAATTAGGTTTTGAATGATATAAAAAAGAGAGGATCTGAAAAAGAAAAGGGGAGACTGGAGGAGGAGAGAAGGGAAGACAGCTGTAGACATCAAGAACTTCTTTTTGTCGGTCATTCTTTTCACGTTTCTTTTAGATTTCATTCTTGTAATTTTTGTTAGGATGTGTAACTAAACTCTTCTGTTGGGATCTTTGATGAAACCCTAAGGGATACTTTGTGATTTTCTTATTCAATCTATGAAAAGCTTTTTCCCCCAATCCCTATGTGTTATCTTGTGGCTTAATGCATAAATAGATTGATCACCTATTTATTGATTTATGATGAATGATTGGATTGAGAGATTGATTGTTCATTAGAATAGCAAGTTAGCATAATAGATTGAATGTGAGAAGAGATATTAAGCATAATCTATATATTTGATGATTGAATGTTAATGCATTGATTCATACTAATCCATAGAGATATGTGTGTTATAATGAAGTAGGTAAGGTAATTGATCTTTAGAAAGAGATTACTATATGACTGAATGAAATTGGGAAAAATTGTAGATTGAATTAAGGAAATTCATAGTTGAACTTAGGGTGGATTCTAAGATCTTGACTATTATTATATCTTGATTATTAATTGAGAAGAGATTACTACATGATTGAACGAAATTGGGGGAAAGTTCTAGTTGTAGATTGAATTTAGGAAATTCATAGTTGAACTTAGGGTGGATTCTAAGATCTTGACCGTTATTATATCTTGATTGTTAATTAATCTTAATTCATTGTTTTTGTTGTTGTTGTTAAGTTTTAGTTTATACTCATTCTCTTAGTCATTGGCCAAATAATATCAATAAGTAGTGATTCTAGTAATTGTTATATTAGTCCTCGTGGGACGATATCCAAATTTATTGCTATAGTACGTGTTCGAACTAGTGCACTTGCTAGGTGAGTTCATATAACAATAAAGTTTTGGCTTTTTTGCTGGGGACTAATACTAGCAATATTAAAGTTGACTATTTTTTATTAATTTGGTATTTTTACCTTGTTTTTTTTTTGTTTTGCTAGCTATTTACAAGGGGTTCTATAGGGCATGACAAGAAGAAACAAAGAACCATTGATTTTTGATACATAAATCGAGAGGACTCACCACAGACTGAGAGCACAAGCAAGAAGTAGATTTCTCCCATCTCGTGTCAGAAATTTGTTGAGAAGAGGAACAACAACAATGGTTGATGAACCAGAAGGGCGAAGAGAGCACACAATGATGGATTATTCTATTCTACTCTTACTGGAATTGAACCGAGTGTCACAAGGTCAGCTGTAAAAGCTAACAACTTTGAGATTAAGTCAGCCATCATCCAAATGATTCAGCAAAGTGTACAATTTTTTGGGTTCCCAGCTGATGATCCTAATGAGCACATTGCAAATTTTCTGGAAATCTGTGATACTTTCAAGCATAATGGAATGAGTAATGATGCAATCAGATTGAGACTTTTCCCTTTATCATTGAAGGATAGATCTAAGGCTTGGTTGAATTCATTACCAGCTGGTTCCATCACTACTTAGGAGGATATCACTCCACCTTTTTGAGCCAAGTACTTTCCACCTTCAAAGATAGGTAGGTTGAGGAATGAAATCACCACTTTCGCATAAATAGATGGAGAATTTTTGTATGAGTCTTGGGATCGCTATAGGGATCTACTAAGGAGAGTTCCTCACCATGGTCTACCTATGCTGCTTCAAGTACAGACATTCTACAATGGTCTCACAACCAACATCAAGATAATGATTGACATAGCAGCTTGAGGAACACTGAACAACAAGACACCTGAGGCTGCATAGAAGTTGATTGAGAATATGGCAAATAATAGTTACCAATGGGAGAAGGAGAGATCTTCATCAAGAAATAATTGCAGCTTGCATAGTGTTGACAACTATACAGCTCTATTTGCACAAATTGAGGCCTTAACTAAGAAGATAGACAGCATGAATAGGGTGACAGCACAAGCAGTGCAAGTTCAGAATTATGAAGTTCAACAAGGGAATCCTTATTCTAATACTTATAATCCTGGATGGAGGAATCACCCTAATTTTCCATGGGGCAACCAAAATAATCAGACACAAGCTTCCCCGCTAGCTTTAATTATATATTTTTATAAATATTGAACCTTTCAACATGAATTTCTTTAAAATTTCTTGCTCTAATGTACAAATTACTTAAATCCCACTTTTGTTTAGTTATTAAAATTCAATATACATAAAAAAAACATATATCATGTAAATTAAAGACTAAATTTCTTGCTTCCTATTAATACTATATTGAACTCTCTATAGTACTATCAAATGTAATAAACTCCTTGCAAGATACAGGAGAAGGAACAAATGATGATTTTATACATCTCAAAAGTTCCTAATTAAGCCCATCAAAAAATTGGTGTTGTTTGATTGTTGTTACACCCATTGTGGACCCCATTTGCCTTGTCGGGTCCTTGATTAATAGCGATGTGATCAAATCCTTTGCTAGCTCTGAAACCATGATTTCTTTGGGAAACTCAAGTGCTCGAGCCACAATATTTGCTAAGGGTAACTCCTAGTCAACTCCCTTACAAGATGTCGTCCCATATAACATTTCGAATACGAATATCCCTAGTGTCCACCAATCAGTTGTGTTTCCATGTCCTTCACCAGACACAATTTCTCATGCTAAGTACTCGTGGGTCCCAACAAAAGGCCTTGATTGGACATTGATTGACTCTGTGATGATTTCGACGGTTGTGGGATGTGTTGATTTTTTTTTATTTATGTTGACTCGGGTGTAAGCAGGAGGCTATTGCAGGTGTTATACAATAGGGTAGAATGCATGATGAATTAGAAAAGTTGGGTTGATCATCAGGGTAACAACTTGTTTTTGTGATTAGTGATGCATTTTGATTAGAAATTATATGAATCGTTGATGTGGAATTATCGTCTTTTTGTGAGAGATCGAAGTCAGTCAATAAAATGTGACCGTCGAATCTTACTAACACGTCTTAAAATCACAGTAAACTATCCCCATCATGTGTAAGTATTATATGGCCACTGTGACTTCAGATGCATAAAACCCGTGCCAAAAAGAGAAGGTCACAAAACTTTTTAAAAAATTGAATAAATTTAAATAAGTTCAAAATATATAAAATTGAGTTTGATAAGTTATGTGAATAGCTTGTTTAAAATTTAACACTTTATTCCATTTAATATATTTGAGAATATGTTTAATATATTATTGAAATATAATAATCTCTTGAAATATTACTTAGATTAATAAAAATATATAATATATTTAATTTATTAATATATAAACAGGTTCATAAACTTGTAAACCAAATTCCTTCATATTTGAATTTGGCTCTTATACTTTAACATTTTGGGACCGTATTAAAATATGAAAAAAAGATTTTATTAATTAATAAAATTGAAAATGAAGATGGTATCTATATATACATATATATATTTATGCAAAAATATGATAGAATCAAGAAGGTGACATGGGGAAAAGTTAAAAACTTCAAAAAGAAGATACTTATAATTGGGAATTATATAAATATATAATGTGTGTGTCTATATATATATATAACCTTCTCAATTTATCAATATATATATGTGTGTGTGTATAGATAATGTATGTACGTATATCACAATACTAACTGCGTTAAATGTCATAGTAATAAATTAATGATTCGTATAATCATTTAATATATTTTTATTGGTACATATAATTAATATTGTTGTACATCTGTAGCGGGCAGCAGCTTCATTGAAGCATTTATCCGGCTACCTATGATGGAGGATGTGAAGATAGCCATCGGGATAGAACTTAATGAGTAAACACAACCACCGATCACAAATGAACTTCATACCTATTGGTGCCACATATGATTGCTCATACACCATCATATATATGAATTATATGTTTATATATATATATACACGTGTCAAGACATGTGATGAAAGGAGTAAGGAAGGGTAAACTTTCACACATAATTAACGACATCATAAATCAAATCAATTAGTGAATATAGTAAATTAATTTCATACTTATTTTTTATTGTACATATTATTAATATATTTCATTACTAAGTTTTTTAAAAAATTGTTTTAAATTTTTTCGAAAAAAAGGTGCATAAGCAGTGGATGCAACCAAACATGAATTCTTAGTAATGAAGGAAAAAATAAAAATCTTTCTTGAGGTAATATTTTATTTTATAAATTTTATTTTCATATATATCTTTTTCTTTTATAGATTTCGTAAAAATTTTAATTGAATTTAAATTTATAGATTTATACATATAAAATATTCTACATTTTAATAAAAGTTAAAGTTATAAATTTTAAATAGAAAATAAGTGTTTTAACTACTATCATATTGTTATAATTTATTATAATTATTAATAGCTATAATTATGGAGCTGACAAAATAAATTTTTAATGAAGTAAAACTCATGCTGTATAAGCATGCAAATTTAAATTTAATTAAAATCTTCACGAAGTCCAAAAGAAAAAAGAAATACATGAAAATAAAATTTTATAGAATATGTAAAATAAAATAATACCTTATGAAGGATTTTCATTTTTTCCTTCATTAATTATTTATTAAAAAATAAAAATTGGGTACATCTATTAATTAAGTGGTATGCATCAATCATAAGACAATACAAAAACCTCCAAGTAAGAATACATATAAAAATACAGTTTCATCCGAGATTAGTCAAGTGATATATACTAATTACAATACAATGCAGATAACTTTCAAATGATGACACACATAAAAATACAATCTAACTCGAACTTATAATCTCTTATAAAAAAAGAAACATATCAACTATTAAACTAATTATTTAATTAATTATGTATCCACATATATAATTAATTAATTTAATAATTTTTTATCTTTTAGGCAGATATCTAAGTAATTTTATCCTTAATTATAAGAGTATGAGTTCAAATCAGACTATACATCTCATGACAAATCATTTAACTATCAAAATGTACGAATTTTTACTAGCAAAAATTGTATATGAGAATTTTTATTGTTAAATATATATTATAAGATCAATAATAACACACAATAATACTCCAAATTGAAGAGTTTTGAGCTGTGATGATTAGTATTACTTATATACCTTGAGGAGCCTCCTTTAATCTTGATGCAAAGTGCACAAATCGTAGGAAAATTTGCATAAGATACTTTATCCCTGCAAATCAAGAGAAGAAGATCAAATAATGAAATCCATCAATTAATCAAATATTGTTAATAACAATAAACTTTTATCTCCAAATAAAAATAAGTACATCCAAGGGCAGTGTTCACATCCCTCACCAGTGAAGGTTAACCATTACATCTATCTAAAATCAAGAAAACATCTAATTAAAGTTTGTGTAATTCATCCTTTCTTACATGTGTATCACAGAGAACATTGTCTCTCCTCACCCAAATCAGCTCCTAGAGTTTGTTTGTTCCGCTGTTAATCCAATTCCTACTTCCAAACAGCATCACTTTTACCCTCATAGAGAACATGGTCTCACTCACCTGGATTTACCTCCTAGAATTTTATATTTATATTGTTTTTAATCCCTATACAATTCGTTTCTTTTTCTCTACTCACCAATACTACCATTTTCGAAACAGACATCAAGAGAATTAAATATAAAAGATAACAGAATAATAATTCCCAAATAGATATCAGATTCAGACCACAATTTCCCTTTTTTTAAATTTCCTATCCCTCTCCTGTTCTCATCCTTTCAATTTTCCTCCTATGTTTTTAGCATATCTCTTATGTCCTCTCCTCATAGTTGTCCACACGATAATTCCATCGTTTTGTCCGATCTTCTTTTTATCCTCAGATCTCACTCTCCATTTTTTTCGTTTTTACTTCTGGTTCTAATCTGATTTCAAGAAAATGTCCCTATTCCAAGATCAACTCATTTCTTCCCAAAAATATCTCAAAGAATTTAAAACATAAATTCTACTCAAGTAGTGAGAGTCAAATTTAACTTTGTTCTCAGTGACGGCGTTAATTTGATTGTTGGATTCCTCCCTTATTCTGCTCCCAATTCCACCGCTAGCTAATTAATATGATTGAGAAATCGCACATAAACTCCCTCTTAGTGTACCCTAGCTATGAATTTTCTTCCACTCCCTCTTCCCCTGCAGCCCGACGTCCTCTTTGAAAGTGAAGGAGGAACCATCAAAACCATTGAGGATGGCAACGAAATCCCTAAATTAAATAAGATTACAAAATATTTTTTCATAATTGAGGCATAATCAATATTTTTACTTTTAATAATTAAGGTAGAAACAATAATGTCTTCCTAAATATAATTATATAATTATATATTTACTTTTTGAAAAGAAAATTTTTATCTCTTTAACTGCTTAAGTAGTAATCAAAATTTTAAATTTTAAAGACTAATGAAGAAAAAAAATCTCTAGACTTTGACTTCTAACAAGCATTCAATTCTCTAATTTTAGATATTCTTTAAGTGTAATCTTATAATAGTTCTTTTATAGATAACATAATGAAAATAATGTTAAAACTCTAAAATATTTGATTACGACACTTCTAGTTTTTTTTTCTTTCTTGATGCTTTCAGTTTTTCTTTCTTGATGCTTTTAGTTTTTCTTTCAATCTTTCTTTAATGATATAATTTATATCTATGACGCCATGTTCATATAGGAAATGATAAAATAGTTTCTTTATAAAATTAGCTCTATTTATTTCTTCACCACAATATAATTTCTTCATAATCTGATCCTCACATTTATTACTGTGTTATGATGTGATCAATTTTAGGTGATCTAGAAATATAAAAAGAGTTAGAAAATAATTGGGAAGAGGAGGAAAAACATAAGGAAATGAGATAGGAAAATAAGAGTTAGACCATAAGTATTATAAAGGTAAGTTCTCTTTTATTCCCCTAACAAATAACGCATAATTAGGTAGTAATTATAAAGTAGATTCATTATAAGGATTCATATTTTTCAAACAGTTCCTAAGTTTTAGTTAACGACCGCGAACTAACTCAAATCACATATTTGACTTTTTATTAAATTACTTTTTTACTCTAAATAACAGAAAAACATAAAAGTACAATCTAAATTAAATACATCCGAAAATATATACGTGTACTTACATTAGATATTCTTTAAATGTAATCTTATAATAATTTTTTTTATAGATTACATAATGAAAATAATGTTAAAACTCTAAAATATTTGATTACATAAGTTCAAAATAATGAAAATAAGATTTCTATCTCTTTAATTTTTAAATTTTAAAGACTAATGTAGAAAGAAATTTCTAAATTTTGACTCCTAGTAAGCATTCAATTCTCTATATTTAGATATCTTTTAAGTATAATCTTGCAATAATTCTTTTAAAGATTACATACCTTAGAATGAAAAATAATGTTAAAACACTAAAATATTTGATTATAAAAGTTTAAAAATAGATTATGACACTTCTATTTTTTTTTCTTTCTTGATGCTTTCAGCTTTTCTTTCAATCTTTCTTTAATGCTATGATTTATATTTATGATGCAATATTTAGATTAAAAACAACAAGGTAGTTTTTTTATAAAATTACCTCTATTAATTTTTTCACCACAATATGATTTCTTCATAATCTTATCCTCACATTTATTATTGTGTTACGATGTGATCAATTTTAGGTGATCTAGAAATATAAGAAAAGTTAGAAAATAATTGGGAGACCGAGGAGGAAAAACATAAGGAAATGAAATAGGAAAACAAGAGTTAGATTGGAAACATTATAGAGGTATGTTCTCTTTTTTTTTCCTAATGCATAACGCACAATTAGGTAGTAGATTCGTTATAAGGGGTCATATTCTTCTAACAATTCAAAATTTTAGACCGCGAACTAACTCAAATCTCATATTTGACTTTCTATGAAATTACCTCTTCATCCTAAATAACTGAAAAATATAAAAGTACAATCTAAATTAAATATGTCCAAAAGTATATACATGTACTTACATTAAGCAGTATTAAATCAATCTTGTTCATTTGATTCAATTTTTACTTTTTTAAGTAATTATTAGTAATCATTTACATGTTGAATGAGGTATATATTCATTAATTTTATTTTTGAACCGCTTATATTTTTAGCTTGAATTCATTGAATGAAACTTTATTTCATAATTCTTCATATATAGGAAGATCAATTTGAACTTAGTTCATAAATAAGAGAGTTTAAATATTAAAATTGTGATATATTGTTAAATTATAAAATATGGGACAAATGTCGCAAGTAAATTTCTTAAGAAAATGATGAAGCTTGTTTAGAAATTAAAGTAAATGGGACAATTAGATACATATACAAATATTTTAACTTCTAATACTATACTATACTATATCTATTTTTAAAATATAGTTTCTCAATGAGTGGTGTAATTTGATTGACAACCTAAAAATTTCTACATAATTTCTTCATTTACAAATTGAAAATATATACATATGCATGAGGTTAATTGAAATTATTATTGTCATAATCGAGCAATAGAGTTAAAATAATATAAGAATATTCTCAATTTACAGTGAACTCTTTAAAAGAACACCTTTCACTCCTACAGTACTATATATATGATATAAAGTCTATAAACAGGAAACAATTTGTTTATTGTCCAATCCAGGAAGATGTTTCAAGCTAATGCTAATCCTAAATCAATATATCATCTTTACATTAAGATCCAATGATACCGAATCACTGCTCAAAAGCTTTATAAAATGAAAAATAAACATTGTTATCATCACCATTATAAATTTAAGTTATTCAAATAGGTAAGTTAAGCCACAAATTGAAGTTAACTATCCTTATGTGAAAGCAGCTTAAGAATCTTATATTATGCAAGTCTTTTGGGAGTTCTTCCAACTGCACTTTTTCTTGGGGTTAGCACTTATCATGCAAGAGAAGGCATTGACAAGCTCATAATCATCTTCAATTATCAAAATTTTGACTGCACTTGGGTCTGCAAGTAGAAGCTTAGCCACAAGGCATCCAGTAATTGACCATGTCTGGAATAATCGTGCTTGCTTCCTGATGAACTTTCCTCTTTTTATGTCATAGTATTAAGGTTAATTGTCTATTGATATGTGTCTTTCCGCAACTTCAAAAGATTTAGCAGTGATTTCTGGTCTTTTCATCTTTATGGGTGCAACAGTAAGCTATAAAAAGTCCATTTTTAAAATCTTAAGCCACATTGCCAACATTCCTTCATTATTACTTTATTTTATAAAACATCAACAAGGTGCCATATCCTATTGGATTCAAGTATGTGAACTTAAGAAACTTATACCTAAATATAACTTATACAAAGGGTTCTTTGGAGCAATGAACAAAACATTAGCAGTAGAGAGAATATTTAAGCATAACAAACTAACCTACCATAGCAGAGTTGGCCAAGAACTACCATTGTGGTAAGACCAAGGCCTGCATGAAAAGGAAACATAGTGAGAAATTCTGAAGATAATGAAGAAATAGATCATAAATAAATAAGACGAGAGTAGATTCTTATGTGTTCTTAGGATCACTACTAGTGATTATTTGCCACACCTAACCTTCAAGAGCAGGATAACATATATTGAATAACATATCTGCTACCAAATCTACTTCGCTTCAATAAGATCTAGTATGGCATGTGACTAATCAACTGTTGTCAGACTGCTTACAACAGACCACATGTTTCTTAGAGAAAAAAATCAAAAATCCATATGTGCTGGTTGTAAGTTTCCAATTAGATAACCTCCTTTATTGGGCATCCATTCCACCAACCAAGGAGAAATTTGATCTGGGTAATTGTTGAACTTATTAACTGCATCATATGAGTACTCCTCAGTCTTGCAACTATAAATCTCTTTTAGTTTTCGCAAATCAATCAAATAATACTCCCTAATGTGGAATGAGAGAGCAAGTAGGCAATTATTCAGAGCCGAAACAAATCAGCTGATCCATCTTCTTGAGCAAGCATTTCACGTGCACAGAGTAAGGTAGAATAAAATAGTGCCTT
This sequence comes from Carica papaya, assembly GCF_054855325.1. Taxonomy (NCBI): domain Eukaryota; kingdom Viridiplantae; phylum Streptophyta; class Magnoliopsida; order Brassicales; family Caricaceae; genus Carica; species Carica papaya. The sequence continues at coordinate 22,162,208 of NC_142317.1, forward strand.
CAAGAAAAAAAAAGGATTAACTAGAGATACCACAACAAAAAAAGGTAAACAAATAAGATCTCTCTATTACCAACTTATAAATTTAAATAATGGTCGATTCATGTAGGCTAGTGAGTCAGATCATAATCTGTTGTTTGAATCCAATTTGCTAAAACATGGATCAAAACTAAAACGACTGGGAATAGTTCTAGATAAAAGTAGCAAAACTCCCTCAGAAATTCCCATAAACATAATGATAATCAAATAATTATAACCTTCTCAATCCTCAAACCCTTCTTTTATCAAAGTGAACCCAAGAAATTCTTGACTCAATTGAAATAATACCTTTTTCTACTTCAATTTCAAGAATGATTAACCTTAAATCAGAAAATAAGCAAAAGAAACAAATCAAGGCATTAGATTCAATGTGAGTATTTTAGTGAAAACTTTCAACTAAATCAGACATACAACCCAAAAGTAAAAAAATCAACAATAAAAAGGAAAATAAACTTTGACACTCAAGGAAAACTAATGAAATGATGCTACGAATATACATAATACGTCTCTTTTTCCCCTTTATTTTTAGGAACCATAAAGAATTATCTTCTAATACCTAGAAGTCATATAATAAGAGTACTCAAAAGGTGAGAAAAACCTGATCAAAAGCCAAAAGCTAACGATTACAAGGCACCAATGCAATTTTTTTGTAAGAAACAACTAGAAGCATCTAAATAACTAGTCAATTTGTGATAGAACTTAACAAAAATCCTACTAATTGGACCATTCATAAATCAAGGATTCCCAAACAAGAAAAAAAAAGATCATAGCTTAAATCCAAACCCAGATGAAGTGATATTAAAATGAACATATGGAACTCACTATTTCCATGCCCCTTTTAGATAAGGAAGAAAATGAGGAATTGCAGGAAGTCCTACCTTCGGAAGTCTATGAGGATCCCATGGATCCACAAATCTGAGTGCATGACTGTTCCCGCACTCTAATGGATTCAATGGCATAGTGAAAGAAGTGGTCGTTATGTCTTGTATTTTGTAGTCGTTTCTAGCCTCAGTTTATGTATGTATTTGGAACATTATATATATTTGTAAGGAATTTATTATGGTCTGATTCCGCTACATAAATTGTATCATGCACTCATTATTTTGAATCTATATCTGATACCCATTTGCCTTAATTAGCACTTGGGATGTCACAACCCATGAGTTTTCCTGCTTAATATTATCAAGACCTTGATGCAATAAATTTTGGTTTTGTCCAAGTAATACCTTAAAAAGAGGATTACTACCTCTTATACCAAATATTAGAGAAATTAATAATTGAATACCAAATGTCCATTACCATTTCAAATGAACCATAAAGGCAAATTTTTCCTTTCTTGAAATAAACAATTGACGAGCACATGCGGCTATTCAAACAACTGTTAGAACAAAAAACGAATCTACCCTGATGATTCCTTCATTCCATTTAATAGAGTTAATTACCTCCCCTTTTTCCCTGAGAGGGTTAGGTTTTGAAACTTACAAAAGTAAATAGAATGTAATAGGAATTGACTTAGTCTAGTACCAAGTTAGTGTTGGATGACCTCTTCTCCATTTTCTTTTTTTGGTTCCAAGAGGTATTGTTTCCAACAATGAAACCTTTTGCACCATAGACAAGTTATTGTTGTTTCTCTCAATAGTCTATCAATTGGCATGCAAAGGGTGACCGATGGATATGGTGGATGGCATGGCATCATTATCAATCGTAGAGGAAGAGGATGGGGACTTGGACTTAATTGAACTTTTCCCTGAACAACAAGAGTTGTATGACCTCTATTTGGTGGGAAGATTCCTGACAGAAGCACTTGTGAAGTTTAAACTGATGAAGAATACACTGGCAAACCTGTTGAGGCCGATAGGGGTAGTAAATATTGTAGATCTCAATTTTGGCCGTTACTTGTACAGATTTTTCTACGAAGTGGATATCCGAAGAGTGCTCAATAGAGGGCCATGGACTTTTAATAACAACTTATTGGTTGTGCACCACCTTAGGGAGGGAGAATATCCAATGAAAGTAGCCATTGACACGAGCCTCTTCTAGGTGCAGATTCACTCACTCTTGCCAAGTTGTGTATCGAAGACAATGGCTAGGCAGTTTGGGAACCTGTTGGGGGGCTTTATGGACTATGACACACGTTTGTCTTCTATGGCTAGCCATTGATGTCTGAAAGCCTCTATTCAGAAGAAAGAGGTTCAACCTGAGAAATGGGGAATCAACATTTGCAATCTTCAAGTATGAACATCAGCCTTTATCCTACTTCCTGTGCGATTGGTTGGGGCATTCAGAATCTTTCTACAAACTCCACATCCATTCTAGTGCAGGAGAGGAGGGTTGATTCCTTATGTGCAAATCCCCCACAGAATTTTTGCTCTGACGAGCAGATGGTTACGGAATGAAAAGGGGAAAAACTGACAGAATCATGGGCGAATATCCTGGCAAGTATCTTGGGGATAGGGGGAAGGAAAGAAGAGACGAATATCTCGGCCGAAGCGGGAAAGAAGGGAGATTCTTAAAATTTATTAAAAAAATATAAATTTATACATTTTATTAATTATATAATACTTATCCAGTAATAATAACACAACTTATGAATAATAATATATAGAATGTATAGTTCATAGTCCGAACTATAAGTTCAACTTTTATAGAAAATGGTGAAAGTACAAATGATTTATCTAAAAAATATTAAACATTGATAAATTTATATTTAATTAAGTTGTAAAATGTTAAAATAATTTTTAAGAAATGAAAATTAATTTTATGTAAAATTAAAATAAAAAATTTTTAAATTCTATCAATTTTTGTTATTTTCTAATTCGTTTCATCTCGTAATTAAATGAAATATGAATTTATTAATCACCTTAGTGAATAAAGTGGAGTTAACTTATATTTGTTATGCTTTGATAATTGATACATACCTAATATAAGTAACTACAGTTATTTAACTTTTCATATCATCATATCTTCTTGAGAAATACTCACACAAACACACAAATATATATGTGTGTGTGTGCATTTTATAAATTTAAAGAGCTATTGTAACTTGATGTAATGCTAAATCACTATAAAATTTTCGGTGGAATTTATAATAGGAAGTGGATATGATGATGATGACTGTCATATCATACATGAGAATCACTAAATATATATATGAGAAAAAAATACATTTTTTGGTTCTGATAACTAAAAGTTGAAAAATAAAGGAAATAAAAATCTTAATATTTTGTTTGGTTTAAATTTATAAATGAAAAATAATTACTATAAGAAAGTAATTAATAATATCAGTTATTAATATAATGATGAGTTAGCTACCGAGAATCAAAATAGAATTTAAAAAGAAATTAATCATTTCCTCTTTCCTCTTTTGTTAAGAGTTCTTGTGTGGAAAAAGATTTATCATTCATGAACAATAGCATAATTACTATTTAAATAATAAATAATAAATATTTTAATATTTTAGTATAAAAACCAAGTCTATTTCTTCTTCTTTAATATTTATGTTAATAAATAATTTAAGAAAAATATTAATTTGAATTTTTTCGTTTAATTGTTCTATTTAAAAGAATCTATTTGTTACAAAACATTATTTTCGCTTGGATATATCATGACTCTTTAGGACAAAATGCAATTTCATTACTATATCTCTACCAATGCAATCATATGTTAAATCTTTTGATTCTATTGAATCAAATATTATAAATAAATCATCATTAATCCATATAATTACATCTAAAAAGTGATTAATTTTACATTTTAATAAGATTCAGACTTGTTGTCTTCAAGAAAAATTTTAGAATCGTAACCATTCAAACACTATGTTTATGATAATTTATGAAAATTCTTAAAAACTTCATTGTAGTGTGTGCTTAATTGTGATAAATGAACAATTGTCACAAACTTTAATGGGTGCATTTTTGGTGCTTGAAATGCATGTTCCCATGTTAATGTATGTTAGTGGCTATTTTCTCTTTTTCAATGATATCGTCCTATGTTTACCTTATAAATAGTTAGCTCCTCTACTCTATCCTATCTTATTGCTACATATCTCTATTGCTCTCCCTTTTATGTCTTTTCTTTCACTTTCACTTTTCTTCAAATTTTCTTAAAAGATTTCTAACTTTTTTACTTTTCTAGTTGTGCAAATTAATAAAATCTATGATCTATAGCCAAGCTTATTGTATCATGCAATTAACATGTCAAAAAGCCCTTTTCTATACTCACCTTATCTGATTGAGAAAGGAGCACTATTTCACACACATAACCTGATAAATTTACAGAGCAATAAGCAAAAACTTAAGATTCAATCATCCTTATACGAAATTACAAATTATGAGGCTTATAAAATTCTTTACACTACATGACTATAATATAATTAAACTAACTTTACAAGATGAACTTTCACTGTCACTAAAGGTTCTATAAAGTCTTCCTTCGACCTTAAACTTACTCTGGATTTGGACTAATCTGCATTGGGGGGTGTTAATTGGAGTGAGATTCACGAACTTAGTAAGGAAAAAGGGCAATGCCCATAACAAAGACATGCAAACACTCAACCACACAAGATTTACAAAACATATGCATATTTTCTTAAAACCAATTCTAAAGCAATGCAGTAACCATAATTTCACATATCTCAATAATTCACTCTTTCACATGTGATTTCATAAACATCATAAATACTCTAACATCACATCTACATAAATAAACAATATTATTCACTAGTTTCGTAGCACTTGCACTTGTACTTTCTGACAATCACTTGCACTTGTTATTGAATTACTTATCTTTGCATATGTCAATATGACTTTCACCTTACATTGTTCACTTATCACTTTTCAGTTATACTTTCATTCTCAGTTACCTTTCTATTAAGGTTTATAATTTGTATTTTTTTGTCTTTTAAGAGTTTCATAGTGCGATGCCGTTTTTGCTGGCATCAACGAAAGCAGTAAGGATCCCCTTTACCATATGAATACATTCCAATTTAATTCACAGTTCATAATTTACAGTACACAATATACAATTCAAAGTTCTCATTGCTTCACCACATCCGGCAAAATTCGTATCCACAGTTAGGGTTCACCACAGTCACATGCCAAAAGACTACACACACACCCACCCTTTATTGATACCAATTAAATGGATTTCTCATCTTTTAAAGATTCTTATGTTATTCTTTTACTAATCAAGTTCATCATTGGATGACCTACTCAGGCATGGAGCTACTTATATATCATATATGTTATACGTCAACATGCTTATACAATAAGCATAATATATACCCTTTACATACACAGTTATCAACTCAAATAAATATATATGTACATGTAACACATATAACATGAATATACTTGTATATTTACACAATTCATATGTGTATCCTATAAGTAGGCACATACAAGTTGTTCACTCATATATATACACGTTACACAACCTACAATTATACATATATATGTATCACACACACTTATAACTCGATACTTAGCATGCATAAAATCTACATATATATACAAGTAACAATATGAATACATAAACATATGTCATACACAACATCATGTAGGTCTCCAATCATATACAATTGCACACATGCACATAAGTGAGTTCATAAAACTCGTGTTAGAAAACTTAAATAGTTTGTAAAGTCTGTAAAAATTCATTTTAATGGAAAACAAAGTTTCATAAAAATAATGGGGTTTTTGATTGAATCTAACCTAATCCCTTACCTACATTTGAATTGACAAGTTTTGGAATCCTTATTACCTCAGGTCTATGCTCTCTTCTAAATCCGATACTGTTTAAATAATTCTCTCATTTATAAATAAAAAATATGTGGGTTAATGATGGACACTTATAAAAATAATTAGAATACAAAAAGAAGATCGAGTTTTATCGTAGTGCGATCCTAGTCACCAGAATCACCACACGCCACTATACGCGTATCCTTGATTTCCTATGCATCACTGCAGAGAATTGCTACTGGATCATCATCACCAGAGCACCATTTGGCCATCGTACACCGCCACAAAACTATGTGAATCGACTGAAATTCACCACAAAATTCCTTGTGCACTCAGATCCAGCACGTATATGGTGAAATCGCACCAGAAAAAGCCAGAGATAAACAGAATTGTGCGACCAACTGTAGTGGATCTACTTCTTCTTTGAATGCATTTTGTCATATGATTCTCCTTCTGGTTTCTAATCGCGCAGATCATAGGCCACTTGGACTCCTCTACTTGTCGTGAGGAAAGTCGTGCACCATCATAGACTGCCTCGTGCAGGTCGAAGGAAATTTTCCTCCCTCATTTTTTATGCCAAGAATCTTTCCCCATCTCTCTTCATATAATTTTGCAACTTGGTGCGAATCCAATGGTTCAAATATTCTATAAATTGCCCTTCTCTTTCTGTTCCTCTCCGCACTTCAACTTCTTCCATTTCTCAAAGATTTAGAGAGAGAGAGAAAGAGAGAGAGATAGTAAATTAGTGAGAGAAAAAGAGAAAGAAAGGAAAATGGTGAAGAAGAAAACATCAAAGTTTCGGTAAGAACTCTAGTATTACTTTCAACATCTTAAGGAGTATTTTTTAGATAAAAAAATTTAATATGATTGTTATTTTGTCTGTTTTACATGCCTTTATGTTCAATTGAGTCGAATTGTTCTAATTTTCAAACATGCTATGTGAATTACTGACATTTGATGAATTTGCATGTAATATATGTAACATGTAGTTCATAATAGTAAAAGTAAAAAAAAAATAAAAAAGAGAAAAGTGGAATGAAGCCTGCATGGTCTGAAGTGTATCTGTATTAACATGCATATTACATCAAGTATCTTGTTAGGCTTTTTATCTCTGAGGGGTATCGTTTTCCCTTGCCCTTCGGGGTATTTATTTTTTCCTCCTTTATCTGGTCTGGAAAGACGTAAGAGGACCACTCTTAGTGGATGACGGCGTGCCTTCTGACGAGAGTAGTATCGCACTATCTGTAGGGGCCACTAGTGGTTAAGTAATGTCGTGATTATAGATATCCATTAGGACCACTATAGTTAGTACGGTCATGGTCATAGATCATACCATGGTTTGGCTAGCCAGAAGTGGGCATGAGAAAATTGTTGTATCTCTATCTGATCTGGTCATTTTACTTAGGCAGTTCGAAATTTATATCTGCCCTTAGAGATGGAAGTTTGTAACGACTTCGCGAAGCATGACACGAAATATCTGTGCATTTCATGATTTATTTAATTTTCTCTATTATTTGGCATGATATATGATTTTATGTGCTAATGTACTATTTTGATATTCAAATAAATGTTTTCTTTTTCTAATGATGAGTTAGGTAAAATCGAAGCTAAACGGTGAGATAAAATAAAAAAATTTTGAAATCTTACGAGGTTAATTTAATACTATTGTCCTTACTGAGCATATGAAAAACATTCATTCCATCTTCCTCCTAGATGAGGAAGAAAATGATGAACCGTAGGTAGACTTACCCTTATAAGTCTATGAGGATCCCATGGATGCATAAGTGTGAGTGCATGACTGTTCTTGCATTCTGATGAATTCCAGTAGCATAGTGAAAGAAGTGGCCTTTATGTTTTGTATTTTGTTGCCACTTCTGGCCTCAGTAATGCATGTATTTGGAACATATATATATTTGTAAGGAATTTTTTAAGGTTTGATTCTGCTGCATAAATATTATCATGCACTCGTTATTCTGAATTTGTATCTAACACCCATTTGCCTTAATTGGCACCTGGGATATCACAAAAGCCCTAATTCTTTAATCTCTAGATTTATCACATTCTAACTCTTGTAACGTCTATCTTTTTAGGCTTTTGGAACTATAATCCTACTTCTTCACATTCATAAATGTTTTGGAGGAAGTTCCAAAACATCTCCTAAGGTGTGTATTATCTAATTTCTTTAGACTATAAACGTTATAAGAATCCTAAACCTCATGATATAAGGGATGGTTCCTAGGAACGTGGGCTTTGATACCAATTGTAACGACCCACTTTTTCTGTTGAGAAATGAGCACTATTCAGTAATAAGCGAAAACTTAAGATTCAATCATCCTCTATATGGAATTACAAATCGTAAGGCTTATAAAATTTTTTACACTACATCACTATAATATAATTAAACTGACTTTACAAGATGAACTTTCACTATCATTAAAGGTTCTTCAAAGTCTTCCTTCGACCTTAAACTTGCTCTTGATTTTGACTAATCTGCATTGGGGGTTTTAATTGGAATGAGCTTCACGAACTTAGTAAGGAAAAAAGACAGTGCCCATAACAAAGACATGCAAACACTCAACCACACAAGATTTACAAAATATATGCATATGTTCTTAAAACCAATTCTCAAGCAATGTAGTAACCATAATGTCACATATCTCAATAATTCACTCTTTCACATATGATTTCATAGACATCAAAAATACTCTAACATCATATCTACATAAATAAATGAAATTATTCACTAGTTTCATAGCACTTGCACTTGAATTTTCTGACAATCACTTGCACTTATTACTGAATTACTTATCATTGCATATGTCAATATGACTTTCACCGTACATTGTTAACTTATCACTTTTCAATTATACTTTCATTCTCAGTTACCTTTCTATTAAGGTTTATAATTTGTATTTTTTTCATCTTTTAAGAGTTTCATAGTGCGATGCTGTTTTCACTGACATCAACGAGAGCAGTAAATATCCCTTCTACCACGTGAATACATTCCAATTTAGTTTACAGTTCACAATTTGCAGTACACAATATACAATTCAAAGTTCTCATCACTTCCCCACATCCGGCAAAATCTATATCCACATGTAGGGTTCACCACAGTCACATGCCAAAATACTACACACACACCCACCCCTCTGTGATACTAATTAAATGGATTTTCTCGTCTTTTAAAGATTCTTATGTTATTCTTTTACTAATCAAGTTCATCATTGAATGACCTACTCAGGCATGGACATACTTATATATCATATATGTTATATATCAACATGCTTATACAACAAGCATAATATATACCCTTTATATTCACAATTATCAACGCAACACATATAACATGAATATACTTGTATATTTACACAAGTCATGTGTATCCTATAAGTAGGCACATACAAGTTATTCACTCATACATACACACGTTACACAACCTACAATTATACATACATATATATGTATCATACATACCTATAACTCGATAACTATCATGCATAAAATTTGTATATATATAAAACTAACAATATGAATACATAAACATACATCATAGATAATATCATGTAGGTCTCCAATCATATACAATTGCACACACGCACATATGATGAGTTCACATAACTCGCGTAGAAAACTTAAATAGTTTGCAAAGTCTACAAATAATTTATTTTAATGGAAAATAAAGTTTTATAAGAATATGGGGGCATCTGAACGAGACTAACAATATTCGTTACCTACAGTTGAATCAAAAAGTATCAAAATCCTTATTGTCTCAGCTCACCCAAATCAACTCCTAGAGTTTGTTTGTTCCGTTGTTAATCCCATTCCTACTTCCAAACAGCATCACTTTTACCCTCACAGAAAACACGGTCTCACTCACTTGGATTTGCCTCCTAGAATTTTATATTTATTTTGTTTTCAATCCCTATCCAGTTCGTTTCTTTTTATCTACTCACCAATAATACCATTTTCGAAACAGACATCAAGAGAATTAAATATAAAAGATAACAGAATAATAATTCCCAAATAGATATCAGATTCAGACAAAAATTTCCCTTTTTTTTAAATTTCTTGTCCCTCTCCCGTTCTCATCCTTTCAATTTTCCTCCTATGTTTTTAGCATATCTCTTATGTCCTCTCCTCATAGCTGTCAACACGATAATTCCATCATTTCATCCGATCTTCTTTTTATCCTCAGATTTCACTCTCCATTTTTTTTTGTTTTTACTTCTGGTTCTAATCTGATTTCAAGAAAATGTCCCTATTCCAAGATCAACTCATTACTTCCCAAAAATATCTCAAAGAATTTAAAAGATAAATTCTACTCAAGTAGTGAGAGTCAAATTTAACTTTGTTCTCAGTGACAGTGTTAATCTGATTGACGGATTCCTCCCTTATTCTGCTCCCAATTCCCTCGCTAGCTAATTAATCTGATTGAGAAATTGCACATAAACTTCCTCTTAGTGTACCCTAGCTATGAATTTTCTTCCTCTTCCCTTGTAGCCCGACATCCTCTTTAAAAGTGGAGGAACCGTAAAAACCATTGAGGATGGCATCAAAATCCCTAAATTAAATAAGATTACAAAATATTTTTTGATAATTGAGGCATAATCAACATTTTTACTTCTAATAATTAAGGTAGAAACAAATAACATCTTCCTAAATATAATTATATAATTATATATTTACTTTTTGAAAAGAAGATTTTTATCTCTTTAACTGCTTAAGTAGTAATCAAAATTTTAAATTTTAATGACTAATGAAGAAAATAAATCTCTAGACTTTGACTTCTAACAAGCATTCAATTCTCGAATTTTAGATATTCTTTAAGTGTAAACTTATAATTTTTTTTTATAGATAACATAATGAAAATAATATTAAAACTCTAAAATATTTGATTTCATAAGTTCAAAAATAAATTACAACACTTCTAGTTTTTTTTTTCTTTCTTGATGTTTTTAGTTTTTTTTTCAGTCTTTCTTTAATGATATAATTTATATCTATGATGCAATGTTCATATAGGAAATGATAAAATAGTTTCTTTATAAAATTAGCTCTATTTATTTCTTCACCACAATATAATTTCTTCATAATCTGATCCTCACATTTATTATTGTGTTACGATGTGATCAATTTTAGCTGATCTAGAAATATAAGAAGAGTTAGAAAATAATTGGGAGAAGGAGGAAAAACATAAAGAAATGAGATAGGAAAATAAGAGTTTAGAATATAAGTATTATAAAGGTAAGTTCTCTTTTATTCCCTTAACACATAACGCATAATTAGGTAGTAATTATAAAGTAAATTCGTTATAAGGATTAAAATTTTTCAAACAGTTCCAAAGTTTTAGTTAACGACCGTGAGCTAACTCAAATCACATATTTGAATTTTTATTAAATTATTTTTTACTCTAAATAACAGAAAAACATAAAAGTACAATCTAAATTAAATACGTCCGAAAATATATACGTGTACTTACATTAGATATTCTTTAAATGTAATCTTATAATAATTTTTTTTATAGATTACATAATGAAAATAATGTTAAAACTCTAAAATATTTGATTACATAAGTTCAAAATAATGAAAATAAGATTTCTATCTCTTTAATTTTTAAATTTTAAAGACTAATGTAGAAAGAAATTTCTAAATTTTGACTCCTAGTAAGCATTCAATTCTCTATATTTAGATATCTTTCAAGTATAATCTTGCAATAATTCTTTTAAAGATTACATACCTTAGAATGAAAAATAATGTTAAAACACTAAAATATTTTATTATAAAAGTTTAAAAATAGATTATGACACTTCTATTTTTTTTTCTTTCTTGATGCTTTCAGCTTTTCTTTCAATCTTTCTTTAATGCTATGATTTATATTTATGATGCAATATTTAGATTAAAAACAACAAGGTAGTTTTTTTTTATAAAATTACCTCTATTAATTTCTTCACCACAATATGATTTCTTCATAATCTTATCCTCACATTTATTATTGTGTTACGATGTGATCAATTTTAGGTGATCTAGAAATATAAGAAGAGTTAGAAAATAATTGGGAGAACGAGGAGGAAAAACATAAGGAAATGAAATAGGAAAACAAGAGTTAGATTGGAAGCATTATAGAGGTATGTTCTCTTTTTTTTTCCTAATGCATAACGCACAATTAGGTAGTAGATTCGTTATAAGGGGTCATATTCTTCTAACAATTCGAAATTTTAGACCGCGAACTAACTCAAATCTCATATTTGACTTTCTATGAGATTACCTCTTCATCCTAAATAACTGAAAAATATAAAAGTACAATCTAAATTAAATATGTCCAAAAGTATATACATGTACTTACATTAAGCGGTATTAAATCTATGTTGTTCATTTGATTCAATTTTTACTTTTTTATGTAATTATTAGTAATCATTTACATGTTGAATGAGGTATATATTCATTAATTTTATTTTTGAACCGCTTATATTTTTAGCTTGAATTCATTGAATGAAATTTTATCTCATAATTCTTCATATATAGGAAGATCAATTAGAATTTAGTTCTGAAAAAACATAAATAAGAGAGTTTAAATATTAAAATTGTGATATATTGTTAAATTATAAAATATGGGACACATGTAGCAATTTAATTTCTTAAGAAAATGATGAAGCTTGTTTAGAAATTAAAGTAAATGGGACAATTAGATACATATACAAATATTTTAACTTCTAATATTATACTACACTATATCTATTTTTAAAATATAGTTTCTCAATGAGTGGTGTAATTTGACCCACAACCTAAAAATTTCTATGTAATTTCTTCATTTACAAATTGAAAATATATACATATACATGAGGTTAATTGAAAATATTATTCTCATAATCGAGCAATAGAGTTAAAATAATATAAGAGTATTCTCAATTTATAGTGAACTCTTTAGAAGAACACCTTTCACTCCTATAGTATTATATGTATGATATAAAGTCTATAAATAGGAAACAATTTGTTTATTCTCCAATCCAGGAAGATGTTTCAAGCTAATGCTAATCCTAAATCAACATATCATCTTTACATTAAGATCCAATGATACCTGAATCACTGCTTAAAAGCTTTAACCCCCAAATAAAATGAAAAATAAACATTGTTATCATCACCATTATACATTTAAGTTGTTCAGATAGGTAAGTCAAGCCACAAATTGAAGTTACCTTTCCTTATGTGAAAGCAGCTTAAGAATCTTATATTATGCAAGTCTTTTGGGAGTTCTTCCGATCACACTTTCTCTTGAGGTTAGCACTTATCATGCAAGAGAAGGCATTGATAAGCTCATAATACTCTTCAATTATCAGAATTTTGACTGCACTTGGGTCTGCAAGTAGAAGCTTAGCCACAAGGTATCCAGGAATTGACCCTGTCTGGAATAATCGTGCTTGCTTCCTGATGAACTTTCCTCTTTTCATGTCATAGTATTAAGGTCAATTGTCTCTTGATATGTGTCTTTCCCCAACTTCAATAGATTTAGCAGTGATTTCTGGTCTTTTCATCTTTATGGGTGCAATAGTAAGCTGTAAAAAGTCCATTTTTAAAATCTTAAGCCACACTGCCAAGATTCCTTCATTATTACTTTATTTTATAAAACATCAACAAGGTACCATATCCTATTGGATTCAAGTATGTGAACTTAAGAAACTTATACCTAAATATAAATTCTACAAAGGGTTCTTTGGAGCAATGAATAAAACATTAACAGCAGAGAGAATATTTAAGCATAACAAACTAACCTACCATAGCAGAGTTGGCCAAGAACCACCATTGTGGTAAGACCAAGGACTGCATGAAAAGGAAACATAGTGAGAAATGCTAAAGATAATGAAGAAATATATCATAAATAAATAATACGAGAGCAGATTCTTATGTGTTCTTAGGATCACTACTAGTGATTATTTGCTACTCCTGACCTTCAATAGCAGGATAACATATCTTAAATAGCATATCTGCTACCAAATCTAATTCGCTTCAATAAGATCTAGTATGGCATGTGACTAATCAACTGTTGTCAGACTGCTTACAACAGACCACATGTTTCTTAGAGAAAAAAATCAAAAATCCATTTGTGCTGGTTGTAAGTTTCCAATTAGATAACCTCCTTTATTGGGCATCCATTCCACCAACCAAGGAGAAATTTGATCTGGGTAATTGTTGAACTTATTAACTGCATCATATGAGTACTCCTCAATTTTGCAACTGTAATCTCTTTCAGTTTTTGCAAATAAATCAAATAATACTCCATGATGTGGAATGAAAGAGCAAGCAGGCAATTATTCAGTGCCGAAATAGATCAGCTGATCCATCTTCTTGAGCAAGCATTTCACGTGCACAGAGTAAGGTAGAATAAAATAGTGCCTTCAAGAAAAAAAGAAGGATTAACTGGAGATACCACAACCAAAAAAAGTAAACAAATAAGATCTCTCTGTTACCAACTTATAAATTTAAATAATGACCGATTCATGTAGGCTAATGAGTCAGATCATAATTTATTATTTGAATCCAATTTGCTAAAACATGGATCAAAACTAAAACAACTGGGAATAGTTCTAGATAAAAGTAGCAAAACTCCCTCAGAAATTCCCATAGACATAATGGTAATCAAATAATTATAACCCTCTCAATCCTCAAACTCTTCTTTTATCAAAGTGAACCCAAGAGATTCTTGACTCAATTGAAATAAGACATTCTTTTGCTTCAATTTCAAGAATGATTAACCTTAAATCAAAAAACAAGCAAAAAAACAAATCAAGGCATTAGATTCAATGTGAGTATTTTGGTGAAAACTTTCAACTAAATCAGACATACAACCCAAAAGTAAAAAATTCAACAATAAAAAGGAAAATAAACTGACACTCAAGGAAAACTAATGAAATGATGCTACGAATATACGTAATACGTCTCTTTTTCCCCTTTATTTTTAGGAACCATAAAGAATTATCTTCTATTACCTAGAAGTCATATAATAAGAGTACTCAAAAGGTGAGAAAAACTCATCGAAAGCCAAAAGCTAATGATTACAAGGCACCAATGCAATTTTTTTTGTAAAAAACAACAGAAAGCATCTAAATAACTAGTCAATTTGTGATAGAACTTAACAAAAGTCCTACTAATTGGACCATTCATAAATCAAGGATTCCAAAACAAGAAAAAAAAAGATCATAGCTTAAATCCAAACCCAGATGAAGTGATATTAAAAATGAACATACTCCAAAACTAAATCTAGAAAATAAAAGAGAAAGGTGAATACCTTGTTGAAATAAAAAGTGGGTTTGTATCGAAGCGATGTTTGGGAGCAGAAAAATCTAAAAAAAGAGAAGATGATGTTGTGTCGTTTCAATATCTCCACATAATCATTAATAATCCAATTGTATGTATCGTATTTACTTTTGTTTTTGATAGTTGTGGATTATTATGAATAAATAAGAAATTATATGAAGATTCCACTTGCTCTTCTTTTCTCATCTTGTCCCTTTATTTTATTTATTCATTTCATTTGATTATTTTTTAATTCTATATATAAATTTTCTCTCATTTTTCTACTTGCTTTTCCTTTTCTCTCTGTTTTTTCTTTTCTCTGAATCACATGGTTAATGATAAGTATAACATATGTGCAGACGGAGGAGATATCTTGCGATGAGGGTAAGCACACTATAAATTCATGCACCCTCCATTTTCATCAATTTACCATTAATTTATTCAACTTATATGATCAATGATTTGTGTTGACCAGATTTCTTGTTTGTTTGTGTACAATAGTTCCCTCAACAATGATATACTCATAATCTTCCCTCTCTTGCTTGGTTAAGATAAATCATGAAAGACAACATGTAAGCAAGCTAGAGAAGAACAAGTGCCTGGAATTCAAAAGCTTCTGGAATGAACTTTAGAATCATAAAAAATAATTGATATGTGAACCAACTAAGATGAAGTTGTTTTTTTTTTTGTTTTTAGA
Source organism: Carica papaya (assembly GCF_054855325.1). Lineage (NCBI taxonomy): Eukaryota > Viridiplantae > Streptophyta > Magnoliopsida > Brassicales > Caricaceae > Carica > Carica papaya. The sequence goes on from NC_142317.1 coordinate 22,177,964, forward strand.
TTTTCATGATTCATTAATGAAATTTGAGATATGATCACACTTTTATATGAGATAATAAGAATCTATAAGTAAGAATCATTACTTTGTTTCTAAAGTGGAGGTTTTATTATCTGAATGTTTTTACTTTCTTTATTAAAAGAATTGAAATTAAACTATTTTATCTTACATTATTTTTTATTAAAATACATGAGATATTGTTTTAGTATTGTAATAACAATATATATTCATATGAGTTTGTGAAAAAAAAAAATCAAAACTAAAGGTCTTTTATATGTGTGTAATAAGAAGACGAGAGATCTTCGACTTAATGAGAGAAAATGTAAGAAATCTCACCCTTTATATGTAGGCATTTTGTGAGTTTTACTTTAACAAATTTCTTCTTCTTTAATATTTATGTTAATAAATAATTTAAGAAAAATATTAATTTGAATTTTTTTGCTAATTATAATTGTTTTAATAAAAGAATCTAATCATTACAGAATATTATTTTCATTTAGATATGTCATGACTATATCTCTACTAAATCCAATTTCATTACTATATCTCTACCAACACAGTTATAAGTTAAATTTTTTTATTCTATTGAATCAAATATTATAAACAAATCATTATTAATACATATAATTATATCCAAAAAGTGATAAATTTTACATTTTAATATGATACAGACTTGTTATCTTCCAAAAAAATATAAGAATCTTAACCATTCAAACACCATGTTTATGATCATTTATGAAAATTCTTAAAAACTTCATTGTAGTGTGTGCTTAATTATGATAAATGAACATAGTCACAAGCTTTAATGGGGGCATTTTGGTGCATGAAATGCATGTTCCCATGTTAATGGATGTTAGTGGCTAGTTTTTCCTTTTCAATGGTATCATCCTATGTTTACCTTATAAATAGTTAGCTCCTCTACTCTATCCTATCTTATTCCTACATTTCTCTATTGCTCTCTCTTTTATTTCTTTTCTTTCACTTTCATTTTTTTCTAAAATTTTCTTGAAAGATTCTAACTTTTCCTTTTCTAGCTGTGCAAATTAATAAAATCTATGATCTATTAGTAGCTAAGCTTATTGTATCATACAATTAACATGTCAAAAATCTCCTTTCTATACTCACCTTATCTGATTGACCTAGTGCACACCTCAATCCGTATAATGGATCCTCAAACTTCAATTCCTATTTGTATAGAAAGTAAATGTCTAAAGTAAATTCTCCTATCTTTTTTCACCAAGAGATATTTACGTGAAACTATTAAATATCAACAATTCATCTCAACCAATAGCAACAAAATTTAATTTTTTTTGAAATAATACCTTTCAATTTGTAATTATCTTTGCAGAATAAGTTTGAGTTTCAAAGCAAAAAATTAAAAGTTAGGTCAAGATTTTGACCTACTATAGTTCCCTCAACTAAGAGAACTTAATAATCATGAAATATTTTTTTCACCTAAAAACATAACAGGCACGTTGAGATTAAACTCAACTTAATCACGACATCAGCAACATAAAAAAAAAGTTAAGAGTTTAAATTTGTTTTCCATGAAAAAGTAATACTTATTACAACCTGCAGAGAATTTATTGGTATTGATTTTTAGAAGCTTTCATCCCCTCATCTGCCCAACAAAAGAAAACATAATTACTTTATAATATTGTTATTGAAAGAGATGAAAATAGTTAAAATACAACTAGTGAAAAATTAAATATTGAACTTAAATTTTATAAATTAAAAGGATAATAATTACTTTAGTTAAGTTACAGTAATTGAAGAAAAATATAAATCTTATTTTATTCTTAATTAATTTAAAAGCAAATTGAATTAGTTAAAAAGAAATTGTATTTATTACAATAACAAAGTATTTGAGAGTAATATTCTCCATTTACTAGAACGATTCAAATTAAAATATTAAGGAATTAAAAAAATAAATAAGAATCGAATTAAATAAGTTGTTAGAAGCAAGAGTACCTTCATTTAAAAGAGTACGTTTGCGCTTGCAAGGGGTGGCGCTAGCTTCAAACTGCATCACCATACATACCCATTCAGTGAATAATAATAATAAATATTTTAAAATCAAAATCTACAATGTTTAATATTTTAGAAAAACAGTTTTACTTTTTATTAAAATATAAACTTTACATTTTCAGCAAAACTTAAACTTGTAAATCTTAAATAAAACACAAAAATTTTAACTATTACCATATTATTATAATTCATTATAATTTTTAATTGCTATAATTATGAGCTAGCAAAACAAATTTTCAATTAAGTAAAACTCATACTTTATAAGTCAGCAAATTTAAATTTAGTTAAAATTTTTATGAAATCCATAAGAGAAAAAGATATATATGAAAATAAAATTTTGCAAAATATATAAAATAAAATATTACCTCAAGAAGGATGTTTATTTTATCCTTCCTAAGTAAGAAGTCATTTTCGATTGCATCCAATGCTGCTATGCACCTTTGTTTTTTAAAAAAACAATTTTAAAAAATTATAAAAAAACTCAATAAAGAGATATATTAGTATTCTATAAAATAAAAAAAAATAAGTACGAAATTCATTTACTACATGCATATATAAAGACTGTTAATCAATTTATGATGTCAATTACGTATGAAAGCTTACCCTTCCTTACTCTTTTCATCAGATGCCTTAGTGAATTCCTCACATTTTAGTGCCATTTGACAAGTGTCAAGGCTTCAATTAATATCAGCTAATTATTTTTTTAAATAAAAATTGTGTAAATCTATTGATTAAGTGATATACATCAATCATAATGCAATATAAATAATCTCCAAGTAAGAATACACACAAAACAGTAGTTTGACTCGAGATTAATTAGGCAATATACACTAAATGCAATACAATACGAGTAACTTTTAAATGATGACACACACGAAAGTACAATCTGACTCAAACTTGTGATCTCTTGTAAAAGAGAAAATGCATCAATTATTAAACTAATTAAATAATTAACTAAGTATACACATATACCAAATAAATATATATATCATACTAATATATATTTGGTTAATTAAATTATTAATTATTTATCCATTGGGTGGATATCTACATACTTTTATCCTTATCTATAAGAGTATGAATTCAAATCAGATTATATGTCTCATAACATATCATCTAACGACTAAACTGCATGAATTTTTACTAACAAAAATTTGTACTTGAGAATTTTTATTATTAAATACATTTTATAAGATCAATAACAACACACATAAATACTCCAAATTAAAGAGTTTTGAGCTATGATTATTAGTATTAATTATAAACCTTAAGGAGGCTCCTTTAATCTTGAAGCAAAGTTCACAAATTTTAGGAAAATCAGCATTAGATACTTTGTCATTGCAAATTAAGAGAAGAAGACAAAATAATTAAACCCATTAACTAGTCAAACGTGGTTAATAACTACTCAGATCTATATCGAGATATATATTATGTCCACATACAAAGATTTAGTCATGTCTGATAAAATGATTTCAGATTCAACTACGAAGGTGGAGAGCAGATTAGAGAAATAATTAGGACCTCAACCATCATTTCATATGCTATTCCAAAAAAGTGATCGACCATACCCTTTTAAAAAAATTTAATGCAAATCAATCAACAATATCGATTTATATACATGATCACTAAACAGATAAGAAAAAAATAGATAAGATGTTAAAGCACTAAACCTCTTGTTCCATCAAGTGGTTCATGTCAAGGAGCTACATGCTTCAATCCATCATATTAGAAACAACTGGAGAAGAGAAAAATGGTTTTACTGAGAGAAGGGAGATTTTTTTTTTTGAATTTGCAATGCTCGCTGAAGCAGCGGAGAGTTATAATGAATTTAGAATTTATAACAAATTGCTAATAATCTAGGTCATTTCTAGTGATTGAATTTTAGGTTATCAATATTCTATGCATTAGTGAACTTGCATATTTTTGAATTTTGTTTTCCAATTTGGATTATTCTAGGTTATACTTTATCATGCTCAAGTAAGTGAAGCAAAAATTGAGGTTCATGAACAATTATCTATCTTTCAGTAGTTCATACTCATTTCTAGCTAAGTTATGTATTATTCTTATAATACTTTTGAATCCAACTGAGAAGAAAGGAAACAAAATGTAGAATGAAAGCCTAAACATGCTCAAGTAATAACCTAAACTCAGAGAAATATTCATCAAGTATAAAATTTATATTTGGTACAAAATTTGCCAGATAACTAAGTAACACAAAATCTATACTAAATTAAATTTTAGGACAAAAACTTTGGATCTTTGTGTAACATAACATTAAAAAAAAGAAAAGACTAAAACCTTAAGATTTAAATGTAACACCGTAGTTTTAGAGCTTTATTAAGACCTAATACATGATCGAAACCTCATAGTTGTCTTAAGATAGGTCTAGAACACGAGAATAATTTTAAAACCCTGCACAAACTTTTGGTAATACTATCTTGTAACCTCATAGTTATCTCAAAATAACTCTAGAAGCCAAAAGTTTCCTTATCTTCAACTACTCTTGATCCTTAGCATTGTTTATCTCAAATTAGGTAAGCAGTCCTGAAGCACTACACAAGGACCCATGAGTTTCCCAACTTTCTGTTAATTTAAAGGAGTGCGCTTGTGCTTGCGAGGGGTGGTGCTTGTTTCCAAATATATCAGCATACATACCCCATTTACTAATTAATAATAATAATAATAAAGATTTTAAAATCAAAATCTACAATGTTTATTATTAAAAAAATAGTTTTACTTTTTATTAAAATGTAAACTTTACATCTTCAGTGAAACTTAATCTCGTAAATCTTAAATAACGTCAATAAATAGATATGTTAATCGATTTATAACGTCAATTATGTATGAAAGCTTACTTTATGACGTCAGTTATGTATGAAAGATTACCCTTCCTTACTCTTTTCATCAGATGCTTTGATGAATTCCTCATATTTCAGTGCCAATCGACAAGCACCAAGGCTGCAAATAAAATTAGCTAACTATTTTTTAAAATAATTACAATTCAACGCATCTTTCAAATGACAACACACATAAAAGTATAATCTCACTCGAACTTATGATCTCTTGTAAAAGAATAAATGCATCAACTATTAAACAAATTAATTAATTATACACAAATACCAATCAAATATATATCCTACTAATACATATTTGGTTAATTAAATAATTAATTATTTATCTATTGGGTTGATATCTATGTACTTTTATCCTTATCTATAAGAGTATGAGTTCAAATCACACTATACATCTCATGACATATCATTTAATTATTAAAATGTATAAATTTTTACCAACAAAAATTATACTTGAGAATTTTTAGTATTAAATACATATTATTAGATCAATAATAACACAAATAAATACTTTAAATTAAAGAGTTTTGAGCTGTGATGATTAGCATTAATTATATACCTTGAGGAGGCTTCTTTTATCTTGAACTAGAGTTTGCAAATCTTAGGAAAATATGCACTAGATACTTTGTCCCTCCAAATTAAGAGAAGAAGACCAAATAATTAAAACTCATTAACTAATCAAACGTGGTTAATAACAACTAAGATCTATATCAAGATATATATTATGTACACATAAAAAGCTTTAGCCATGTCTGATAAGGTCATTTTAGATTCAGCTACAAAGATGGAGAGCATATCAGAGAAATAATTAGGACTGCAACCAGGTACTCCTTTAATTTCATATGCTATTCCAAAAAAGTGATCTACCATATACATTAACAAATATTGAATGCAAATTAATCAATGATATCGATATATATACATGATCGATAAATAGATAAGAGAAAAATTGATAGGATGTTAAGCATTAAACCTCTTGTTCCATCGAGTGGATCATGCTGTGGAGTCGTATTCTTTGATCCATCCTTTTCGAGACGATTAAAGAAGAGAAAAATGGTTTTACCAAGAGAAAGGAGATTGTTTTTTTCTTCGAATCTGCAGTGCTCACCAAAGCGGCAGAGAGATATAATGAGTTTAGTATTTATAACAGATTGCTAATAATCTAGGTCATTTCTAGTGATTGATATTTAGGTTATCAATATTGTATGCATTAATGAACTTGCATTTTTTTGAATTTTGTGTTCCAAGTTTGGATTAATCTTGCTAAACATTTTATGAGAAATTTTTTTTTTTAAAAAACAAGAGTTTTGTTTAATGCATTATAATATTGCGTAAACAACAAATATGGTTTTTCTCTAAATAAATCACTTCAACTGATGAAAGAAATTATATTGGCACCTTTGAGAACAATTAATTACTGCTAAAAATTAGACAATAGACGATAAAATTTTACCAGCAGATTTATATTGTCATTAAAAGTAAAAATGCAACAAATAGAGGAAGCAACTTATCCATTTGAAAAAAAAATTATTTAGCTTTTATATTAACAAAAAGAAATACAAAAGAAACTGAAAATAAAATAGTTTATCTTTATGTTAAAATCTAAAAAAAATTCAATATCCTTTGTTGCAAGACACCAAAACTTCTCTCTCTCTGTTAGTTGCATCTCATTACAATCCTCACCCATCACCTCTCGTTATTCATTGAAATATCAGTTTTCCTTATCGGTCATTAAATTTTGTATTTTAAATAGTAAATTTATGTTACTTAACTCACTCATTTGTATGAGATTAAATTATTTATTTAAGTTAAATCATTATTATTATTTGACAGATTACAAATTTAATCGTACTTCTTTCTAAAATTGTATAAGTCTGTAAACAATGTAAGTCAGTATAATGACATCCAATAAAACATTTACTTTTTCATTTAAAAAAAAATCATGGATAAAAACCATTCTACTTAAGCAAGTGAACAAAAAACTAAAACTCATGAACTATATCTTTTAGAAGTCTTTACTACATCTCTAGCTATGTTGTATACTATCTAATTACACTTTTACATCTAATTATGAAAAAGAAAAATAAAATGTGGAATGAAAGTTACTTTTAAATCCAACTAAAAATTAGAAAATAAACGACATAATTTTAGTGGGTGATAGACATTGTCACTAAAAGTCAAAATGTCGCTAACTAAATATACAACAAATAAAGGAAGCAACTTGTCCATTTCATGCACAACTTATCCATTTCTTTACTTAGAAAAAAAAATTATTTAACTTTTATATCAGCGAAAAAAAATACATAAGACTTTGGAAATAAAATAGTTCATCTTAATGTACTAAAACCTAAAGAAAATTTGATCCCCTCTATTATAAGACATCAAAGCTTCTATCTTAGTATTAGTTACATCTCATTGCAGTCATGATCAATCACCTCTCGTTATTTATTAAAACATCAGTTCTCATATTCAATCATCAAATACTATATTTTAAACACTAAATGTACATCATTTTACTTATTCATTTGTATGAGTTAAATAATTCATTGTAGTTAAATTCTACTTTGTTATTTGATTAACCTACAAAATTAGATATATTTCTTTCTAGCATGGTATTAGTTTATGCAATGTAAGTCAATATAATAACATCCATTACAACATTTACTTTTTTTTTTAAGAAAAATTCATCATCCGTGAACAATGAAGACCATTTTTCTCAAGTAAGTCAACAAAAAAATTAGGCTCATGAATAAATATATATTTTTCAATAGTCCTTACTACATTTCTAGCTAAGTTATGTACTATTTGATTAAAGTTTTAAATTTAACTAAGAAGAAAAGAAATAAAATACGAAATGAAAGCTTAAACATCCTTAAGTAAAAACCTAAACTTTAGAAAAATATTCGTCAAGTATAAAATTTGTACCTCGTACCTTTAAAAAAGGTCCTATTACAATTAAAAATTATACAATAGATGATATAATTTTAACAGTTGATTTAGACTATCACAAAAGTTGAAATGTTGCTAGGTAATATGCGAAAAATAGAAGAACTCATGTGTCCATTTTGTGCCCACCCTATCTATTTCTTTACTTGAAAGAAAAAGTTGTTTAACTTTTGTATCAACAAAAAGGAGTACAAAAAAATTAAAAATAAAATAGTTCATCTTTGTCTTAAAACATAAGGAAAATATGATCTACTTTGTTGCAAGATACCAAATCTTTTATCTGTGTTGGTTGCACTTCGTTGTAGTCACCATCAATCTCCTCTCATTATTCACTGAAGTGTCAATTCTCATAATTGATTGTCAAAGACTATATTTTACACAATAAACATACATCCTTTGATTCGCTTATTTATTATAATATTAAATAATTCATTCAAATTAGTTTTTATTTTATTATTTTATTGAACAATAAATTTAGTAGTAACTATTTTTAATACTGAATCAACTTATACAATGGAAGTCAATACAATAGCATCCAATATAACATTATTTTTAAAGATAAAATCAATATTCATTAACAATAAAAACCATCATGCTCAAGTAAGTGAAATAAAAACTGAGGAGGTTCATGAACAATTATCTATCTTTCAGAAGTTTCGACTCATCTTTAGCTAAGTTATGTATTATTCTTATTATACTTTTGAATCCAACTAAGAAAGGAGAAAAAATGCAAAATGAAGGCTTATACATCCTCAAGTAATAACCTAAACTCAGAGAAATATTCATCAAGTAAAAAATTTATACTTGGTACAAAATTTACCATATAACTAAGTAAAATAAAATCGATACTAAATTAAATTTTAGGGCAACAAATTTGTATCTTAGTGCAACATAACATTAAGAAAAAAAAGAAAAGACTAATACCATAGTTTTAGAGCTTTATTAAGACCTAATACATGCTTGAAACCTCATAGTTTTCTTAAGATAGGTCTAGAATGTGAGAGCAATTTTAAAACTCTACATAACCTTTTGGCAAAGCTATCTTGTAACCTCACATGTATCTCAAAATAGCTCTAGAAGCCAAAAGCTTCCTTATCCTCAACTACTATTGAACCTTAGCACTGTTTATCCCAAATTAGGTAAGCAGTCCTGAAGCACTACACAAGGACCCATGAGTTTCCAAGCTTGGTATTATTAGGATGTTGATGCAATACATTTCGGTTTTATCCAAGTAATACCTTATAAAGAGTGTTACTACCTCTTATATCACATGTTAGAGAAATTAATATTACTTTTAAACAGTTAAGTAAAGACATTAATTGAGAACAATTGAAAATGTTATATCGTTCGCTAGACAAAATGATCTAGTAAATCCTTAATTATATATTTTTATAAATATTGAACCTTTCAACATGAATTTCATTAAAATTTCTTGCTCCAATATATAAATTACTTAAATCTCACTTCTATTTAGGTATTAAAATTTGATATATATAACAAAACATATATCATGTAAATTAAAGAATAAATTTCTTATTTCCTAGTAATACTCTATTGAACTCTCTATAGTACTATCAAATGCAACAAACTCCTAACAAGATACAGGAGGAGGAACAAATGGTGATTTTATACATCTCAAAAATGCCCAATTAAGTCCATTAAAAAATTGGTGTCATTTTATTGCCATTGCACCCATTATGGACCCCATTCGCTGGTGGGGTCGTTGATTAATAATCATGTGATCAAATCCTTTACTGGCTCCGAGACCATGGTTTCTTTGGGAATTTAGGTTCTCGAGCCACAATATTCTCTAGGGGCAACTCTTGGTCAACTTCCTTACATAGCGTCGTCCCATATAACATTTATAATATGAATATCCCTAGTGCCCACCAATCAACTGCATTTCCATGCCCTTCACCATACCCAATTTTTGGTGCTAGGTACTAGTGGGTCCCAACATAATATATTAATTGAACATTGATTGGCTCTGTGATGATTTCTACAACTGTGCGATGTATTGACTTTTTTCTATTTGTGTTGACTAGGGCATATGCAGGAGGCTACAACAGGTGTGATACAATTGGCTATAATGTATGATGAATTAGAAAAGTTGGATTTATGATCAGGATAACAACTTGTTTTCTGATTGATGATGCATTTTGAGCAGAAATGATGTGAATTGTTGATGTGGGATTATCATCTTTTAGTCAGAGATCGAAGTCGGTCAACGAAATGTAGTCGTTGAATCTTACTAACACATTTTTGGGTTTCAAATCACGGTAAACTATCCCCATCACATGTAGGTATTCTAAGGCCACTATGACTTCAGATGCATAAAACCTGTGCAAAAAAGAGAAGGTTACAAATCTTTTTAAAAAATGAATAAATTTAAATAAGTTGGAAATATATAAAATTGAGTTTGATAGGTTATGCGAATAGCTTGCTCAAAATTTTAATACTTTATTCTATTTAATATATTTAAGAATATGTTTAATACACACATTGAAATATAATTATCTCTTATAACATTATCTGTATTAGTAAAAATGTATAATATATTTATTTTACTAATATATAAACAGGTTCATGAACTTTTAAACCAAATTCCTTCATATTTGAATTTTGCTCTTATAATTATAACATTTTAGGACCATATTAAAATATGAAAAGAAGATTTTATTAATTAATAAAGATGAAATGAAGATGGTATCTATATATACATATATATATGTAGAAATATGATAGAATCAAGAAGGTGCAAAAGGGAAAGCTTAGAAACTTCAAAGAAGATACTTATAATTGGGAATTATATAAAAATCCATGCACAACCCATGAGTTACCCAAATCATTATTTAACTTGGATTATCGCATACATAACCCATGAATTACCCATTTCCTCCCATGCTTCCTTATTATGGCTCTACATTATTTATGTGTGTGTGTGTCTCTCTCTATATATATAACCTTCTCAATTCATCAGTATATACATATATATGTGTGTGTGCATATAGAGAATGTATGTATGTATATCACGATACTAATTGCACTGAATATCATAATAATAAATTAACGATTCGTATAATCATATAATATATTTTTATAGATATAGATAATTAATGTTGTTGTACATACGTACCGGACAACAGCTTCGTTGAATTGTTTATCCGGCTGCCGTTGACGGAGGACGTGAAGATCGCCGTCGGGATAGAACTCAGTGAATGAACATGACCACCGATCATAAAAAAATTTCATACTTATTGGTGCCACGTATGATTGCTCATACACCATCATATATATGAATTATATGTTTATATATATGTACACATGTCAAAGCATATGATGAAAGGAATAAGGAAGGATAAACTTTCATACATAATTGACGACGTCATAAATCAAATCAATTAGTGAATATAGTAAATGAATTTCATAATTATTTTTTATTGTATATATTTCTTTACTACGTTTTTTTTAATTTTTTTTAAAAAGGTGCATAGGCATTGAATGCAATCAAACATGAATTCACATTGATGAAGGAAAAAATTAAAATCTTTCTTCAGGTAATATTTTATTTTATATGTTTTATAAAATTTATTTTTATATATATCTTTTTCTCTTATAGATTTCGTAAAAATTTTAATTGAATTTGAATTTACAGACTTATACAATATAAAGTGTTCTACATTTTTAGTGAGAGTTAAACTCGTATATTTTAAATAAAACATAAGAGTTTTAACTGCAATCATATTATTATCATTCATTATAATTATAAATAGCTAACATTATGTAGCCAGCAAAATAGATTTTTAATGAAATAAAACTCATGCTGTATAAGTATGCAAATTTAAATTCAGTTAACATTTTCACAAAATCTATAAGAAAAAAGATATACATGAAAATAAAATTTTACAGAATATATAAAGTAAAACATTATCTCAAAAAAGATTTTCATTTTTTCCTTTACCAATGAGAATCCATGTTTGATTGCATCAAATACTGCTATACACTTTATTTTCAAAAAAAAAAAAATTTAAATTCAGAAAACTCAATAAAAAGATATATTAGTAATATCTGTAATAAAAAATAAGTATAAAATTCATTTACCACATGAATATTTAAAGACTACTAATTGATTTATGACATTAATTGTATATAAAAGCTTACCCTTCCTTGCTTTTTTTATCAGATGCCTTGATGAATTCCTCACATTTCAATGCCATTTGACAAGTGCAAATGCTGCAATTAATATCAACTAATTATTTTTTTAAAAATAAAAATTGGTACATCTATTAATTCAGTGACATGCACCAATCATAACACAATACAAATAACCTCTAAGTAAGAATACACACAAAAATACAATTTGACCCGAGATTAGTCAAGTGACATACACAAATGACAATACAATACAATACAAATAACTTTCAAATGATGACTCACATAAAAATACAATCTGACTCAAACTTATAATCTCTTATAAAAGAAGAAACGCATTAACTATTAAACTAATTATTTAATTAATTAAATATACACATATATAGTTAATTAAATTAATAATTATTTATCCATTAGGTGGATATCTAAGTACTTTTATCCTTATCTACAAGAGTATGAGTTCAAATAAGACTATACATCTCATGACATATCATTTAACTATTAAAATGTATGAATTTTTACTAGTAAAAATTGTACTTGAGAATTTTTATTGTTAAATGTATATTATAAGATCAATGATAACACGTAAATTCTCCAAATTAAAGAGTTTTGAGCTGTGATGATTAGTATTACCTTGAGGAGGCTCATTTAATCTTGATGCAAAATGCATAAATCTTATGAAAATCCGCTTTAGATATTTTATCCCTGCAAATTAGGAAAAGAAGATCAAATAACTAAAACCCATTAATTAATCAAATATGGTTAATAACTACTCAAATCTACATCGAGATATATATTACGTACACATACAAAGCTTTAGCCATTCCCGATAAGATGATTTCAAATTCAGCCATGAAGGTGGAAAGCAGATCATATAAATAATTAGGATTGCAGCCAGTATCTCCTTTCATTTCGTATGCTACTACAAGAGAGTGCTCTACCGCATCCTTAAACAAAAATCGAATGCAAATCAATCAACAACTTCAATATATATATGATCGATAAACAAATAAGAGAAAAATAGATTAGATGTTAAGTACTAAACCTCTTATTCCATCGAGTGGATCATGTGGAGGAGCTATGTGCTTCAAGCCTCCTATTTGAAATGATTGGATAAGAGCTGTAACAACCCATACCTCCATAGTGAGTCACGGTACCATATGAACTTATATTGCCAGTGAAAAATACAATAAACTTCTATTTCTAAATAAAATTAAGTACATCCAAGCACAATGTTCACATCCCTCGCTAGTGAGGGTTAACCATTACATCTATCTAAAATCAAAAAAACATCTAATTAAAGTTTGTCTAACTCATACTTTCCTACACGTGCATCACAGAGAACACTGTCTCTACTCACCTAGATCGGCTCTTAGAGTTTGTTTGTTCCATTGTCAATGCCATTCCGACTTCTAAATAGCACCACTTTCAACCTTATAGAGAACACTATCTCTGCTCACCTAGATTTGCCACCTAGAATTTTATATTTATTTTGTTTTTAATCCCTTTCCAGTTCGTTTCCCTATCTCTGCACCAATACCACCATTTCCCAAATAGACATCAAGAGAATTAAATCTAAAAGATAAAGCATTCAATTCTCTAAATTTAGATATTCTTTAAGTGTAATCTTATAGGAAACAACTTATTTAATCTCCAATCCAAGAAGATGTTTCGAGCTAATGCTAATCCTAAATCAACCTATCATTTTTACATTAAAATCTTATGATACCTGAATCACTGCTTAAAAGCTTTAACCTCCAAATAAAATGAAAAATAAACCATTGTTATCATCACCATTATATATTTAAGTTGTTTAGATAGGTAAGTTGAGCCATAAATTGAAGTTACCTATCCTTGTGTGAAAGTAGCTTCAGAGTCTTATATTATATACCTCTGTTGGGAGTTCTTTTGACCACGCTTACTCTTGGGGTTAGCACTATTCAAAAGAAGGCATTGACAAGCTAAGAATCCTCTTTAGTTATTAGAATTTTTGCTGCACATGGGTCTACAAGTAGAAGCTTATCCACAAGGTATCTAAGAATTGATCATGTTTGGAATAACCGTACTTGTTTCTTGATGAACCTTTCTATTTTCATGTCATAGTATTCAGGCCACTTGTCTCTTGATATGTGTCTTTCAATAACTTCAACAGCTCTTGCAGTGATTTTTGGTCTTTTCATCTTTATGGCTGCAACAGTAAGCTATAAAAACTCCATTTTTAAAATCTTAAGTCACACTACCTATTGTAGACTGATTCAACATTGATAGTTGGATATTTGACTTAGTTTTAGATTTATCTCCTAAAATTTCTGATGTTTTGTTAGTAGTGATAGAATTTGAGTTAGTGGCAGATTGCTCTACCATTTCTTTTTATTTTTAGTTCAGTTGTAAAGCCTATTTAAAAGGCATTTCTGGTTGCTGAATATATCATCCCACTGCATCTAAAATTCCAGCAGCAATTCATACCCATAAAAAGTTTTGATTAATAATTTTTCTACTGCATTCATTTCTTGTTTGCTATATTTTTCCTTGCTGGCGGAGTAAATTTACGCAAGTTTGAGTTCAACAAAACTCTCTTCTCCAACAATAGTGGTATTAGAGCAAAGTTTGGTTGTAATTGGGCGTGCATCTCATGGCGACAAATGGCAATGTTGTGAGTATTTCTCAACCATCAATTCCTATCTTTTCATGGTGAAAGCTACGAATTTTGGAGCATTAAAATGAAGACATTATTCAAGTCTCAAGATTTATGGGACTTTGTTGAGAATGGGTATCCTAATCCGGATAAAGAACGCAGGTTAAGAGAAAATAAAAAAAGGGATTCCAAAGCACTATTTTTCATCCAGCAAGCAGTGCATGAATCTATTTTTTCTAAAATTTCAACTGTAAATACAACTAAAGAAGCATGGACGACTTTGCGAACAACATACAAAGGCTCATCGAAGATAATTATGGTAAAACTTCAATTTCTCCATCGTGATTTTGAGATGTTGTAAATGAAAATTAGAGAATCAGTACAAGAATTTCTTTTACGAGTTGCAACGGTTGTTAATTAAATGAAATCTTACAGGAAAGAGATTTTTGATCAAACCACTATTGCAAAAGTGTTAAGGTGTTTAACTCTAAGTTTTGATCACATTGTTGCAGCCATTGAGAAGTCTAAGGACTTAGCTAGTTACTCATTTGACGAGCTGATGGGTTCTTTATAATCCCATGGGCCAAGATTGAATCGGGTGAATGAAAAGACTGAAGAGAAGGCTTGTCAAGTGATGGGGGAGTCTCCCAAATAACAAGATGATTCAAAGAAGGCACAAGTAGAGGATGTGGTAGAAGAGCTTATCGAGGCAGTGGTAATCGAGGTAAAGGCAGAATTGCTGGACAAGATGAATAAAGGGAGATGATTGGAAAACAAATAAATTACAAATGTAATATTTAGTGTTATTATTGCAAGCGATACGGGGATGTAAAGGTAGAGTGCTAGAAAGAGAAAAACAAGCAAATTATGTTGAAGATGAGGAGGAAATTGAGCTATTTATGGCCTATCAAGATGGCACCAAAGCTTCAAGTGGCATATAATTTTTGGATAGTGGTTGTTTCAACCATATGACTGGGATCAAATCTTTATTCAAGGAGCTGGATGAGTCATGTACGTTGAAAGTAAGACTTGGTGATGATGGCAAAGGCACGGTGGCATTAAGCAATGGTCATGGTAACACAAAACTCCTTCACAATGTCTATTTTATTCCTACTTTATCACAAAATCTATTGAGCATTGGGCAGCTTAAGGCTAGTGGGTATTCTATAATGTTTGATGATGTGTCTTGTGTGATTAGAGATAAAACATTTGATCGAATTATTATTGGTGTTTAAATGGAACTTAATAAGCTTTTCCAACTTGAGGTTTTTAGTGTTAAAAACCATGCTCTTATTGCTAAAGAAAATAAAGAGTCAAAATTATGGCATTTACGATATGGACATTTGAATCTAAAAGATCTACAATTATTGAGTTAAAAGGAAATGTTATTCAGGCTACCTAAAATTGAGTCCTTAAATTTTTGCAAATGGTGCATTTATGGGAAACAATGTAAAAAACCATTTGCTATAGGAAAGTCACTTAAAAATCTTTGAGTGGTAGGAGACCTTAGGTAAGCCACTTAAAAATCTTTGGTTGTATTGCCTATTCCTTGATAGATTCACATAATCACAACAAACTTGATGAAAAATCTGTGAAATGAATCTTTGTTGGTTATTGCTCTCAATATAAAGCATATAGGCTCTATAACCCTTTGAGTGGAAAGATAATTGATATAATTGAATTTTATAGATATTTTTCTATTTTATTTGAGTTGATTTTGATCAATATTTGCCAGATATGCTGCTGTATTGTCTTTAGCACTTTTCAAGAATGATTTTAGAACTTGGAAGCAAATTAGAATGGGTTAGAACAAGATTTGGGTGAAAAAGGGTTGAAACATGAAGATGTGGGAGAGATGGCCATAACACATAACTATGTGTTATGGAGCCAACATTTTTATTTCTTAGGAGGAGTGAGACATGGCCATGTTCCTTAAAGACACGGCCGTGTGCCCTATACTAGGTTAACACATAGCCATGTGTTAAGAAGGTAGCGTTTCTATTTTGTTGACAAACGAGACACAGCTGTGCGCCTAGGAGACAAAGTCGTGTCATGTCTAAAAGCTAAAAATTGACATAATTTCGAGGAAGACATAGCCGTGTGTCAATTCGACATGGTTGTGGGACGTGCCAGATTAGAAAATTAGGTTTTGAATGATATAAAAAAGAGAGGATCTGAAAAAGAAAGGGGAGATTGGAGGAGGAGAGGAGGGAAGACAGCTGCAGACATCAAGAACTTCTCTTTGTCGGTCATTCTTGATTTCATTCTTGTAATTTTCATTAGGATGTGCAACTAAACTCTTCTGTTGGGATCTTTAATGAAACCCTAAAGGATACTTTGTGATTTTCTAATTCAATCTATGAAAAGCTTTTTCCCCAATCCTTATGTGTTATCTTGTGGCTTAATGTATAAATAGATTGATCACCTATTCATTGATTTATGATGAATGAGTGGATTGAGAGATTGATTGTTCATTAGAATAATAAGTTAGCACAATAGATTGAATGTGATTAGAGATATTAGGCATGATCTATATATTTGATGATTGAATGTTAATGCACTTATTCATACTAATCCATAGAGATATGTGTGTTACAATGAAGTAAGTAAGGTAATTGATCTTTAGAAAGAGATTACTAAATGATTGAATGAAATTGGGAAAAAGTTCTGGTTGTAGATTGAATTAAGAAAATTCATAGTTGAACTTAGGGTGGATTCTAAGATCTTGACTATTATTATATCTTGATTGTTAATTGAGAAGAGATTACTACATGATTGAACAAAATTGGAGGAAAGTTCTAGTTGTAGGTTGAATTTAGGAAATTCATAGTTGAACTTAGGGTGGATTCTAAGATCTTGACCGTTATTATATCTTAATTGTTAATTAATCTTAGTTCATTGTTTTTTGTTGTTCTTGTTAAGTTTTAGTTTATACTCATTCTCTTAGTCATTGGCCAAATAATATCAATTAGTTGTAATTCTAGTAATTGTTATATTAGTCCTCGTGGACGATATCCAAATTTATTGCTATAGTACATGTTCGAATTAGTGCACTTGCTAGGTGAGTTCGCATAACAACAAAGTTTTGGCTCTGTGGCACTAATACTAGCAATATTAAAGTTGACTAATTTTTATTAATTTGGTACTTTTACATTGTTTTTTTTGTTTTGCTAGCTATGTACAAGGGGTTCTGTAGTGCATGACAAGAAGAAACAAAGAACCGTTGATTTTTGATACATAAATCGAGAGAACTCACCACAGACTGAGAACACAAGCAAGAAGTAGACTTCTCCCATCTCGTGTCAGAAATTTGTTGAGAAGAGGAACAACAACAATGGTTGATGAACCAGAAGGGTGAAGAGAGCTCACAATGATGGATTATGCTATTCTATCTCTTACTGGAATTGAACCGAGAGTCACATGGTCAGCTGTAGCAGCTAACAACTTTGAGATTAAGCCAGCCATCATCCAGATGATTCAGCAAAGTGTACAATTTTTTGGGTTCCCAGCTGAAGATCCTAATGAGCACATTGCCAATTTTCTGGAAATCTGTGATACTTTCAAGCATAATGGAATGAGTAATGATGCAATCAGATTGAGAATTTTTCTTTTCTCATTGAAGGATAGATATAAGGCTTGGTTGAATTCGTTACCAGCTGGTTCAATCACTACTTAGGAGGATATCGCTCCACCTTTTTGAGCCAAGTACTTTCCACCTTTAAAGACAGGTAGGTTGAGGAATGAAATCACCACTTTCGCATAAATAGATGGAGAATTTTTGTATGAGTCTTGGGATCGCTATATGGATTTGCTAAGGAGAGTTCCTCACTATGGTCTACCTATGCTGCTTCAAGTACAAACATTCTACAATGGTCTCACAACCAACATCAAGGTAATGATTGATATAGCAGCTTGAGGAACACTGAACAACAAGACACCTAAGGCTGCCTACAAATTGATTGAGAAGTTGGCAAACAATAGTTACCAATGGGAGCGGCTTGCATAGTGTTGACAGCTATACAACTCTATCTGCACAAATTAAGGCCTTAACTAAGAAGATAGACAGCATGAATAGGGTGACAGCACAAGCAGTGCAAGTTCAGAATTATAAAGTTCAACAAGGGAATCTTTATTCTAATACTTATAATCTTGGATGGAGGAATCACCCTAATTTTCCATGTGGCAACAAAAATAATCAGACACAAGCTTCCCCACTAGCTCTACCCCCCATTGAACGAAGGCCAAACATAGAGGATATGCTCGCCAAATTCATGACAGCAACGGACACTAGGCTACAAAGTAATGAAGCCTCCATCAAGAGTCTAGAGAACCAAATTGGGCATTTGGCAAAGTTGATTTTTGAGTGTGCTCAAGGAACTTTGCCAACCAACACAGAGACCAACCCAAGAGAGCATGTGAATGCTATAACATTGAGGAGTGGAAAATAGTTAGTAGAGTTAGAACCAAGGAAGATAACACAAGTAGATGAGAGCAACCCAAACAAAGAAGAAGAAAAAAAATAAAAAGAAATCAAGAGAAGGAGCTGCCCAATCGAGGAAGAGAACACTCTAACATTGCATATTCAGGGAGATTGAAGCAACAACAAAAAAATAAGCAATTTGGTAAGTTTTTGGATATTTTTAAACAATTGCATATTAACATTCCTTTGGTTAAAGGTTTAAAACAGATGCCTAGCTATACAAAGTTCCTAAAGGAGATTCTCTCAAATAATAGAAAGTTGGAAGATGTGACCATGGTGATGCTTAATGAAGAATGTTTAGCTATTTTATAAAACAAGATGCCACAAAAGTTGAAGGATCCTAGTAAGTTTACTATTCCATGTAACTTAGGTGATCTTTCAATTGAGAAAGCATTATGTGATTTAGGAGCTAGTATCAATTTGATGCCATGTGATGCTTACAAGAAGCTAGGATTGAGAAAACCTTAGCCTACTAAGATTACTTTACAATTAGCAGATACATCTATTAAAATTCTAGTTGAAATAATAGAAAATGTGCTAGTTAAGGTTGATAAGTTTATATTTCCAGTAGACTTTGTGATCTTAGATATGGAAGAGGACGTTAAGATACTAATGATACTAGGAAGATCATTTCTAGCAACTACTAGAGCTTTAATTGATGTTTATGATGGTAAATTGACTCTTAGAGTATTCATAATGGATACACTTGATTCTGTCGTGCAAGGTGTTTTTTAGGAAAATTACCTTAAAAATGCATTAAAACAAGGTATCATGAATGGAGAAAAGAGTAACATGAAGAATGAAAGAGTCAAGAGCAAATAGATTTGATAGAAGTGAGACCTTAATTTAATGCACAAAAGAACTTCAGATTTGAGGAGATTCATAACTCTAGTGAAGATAAGGATAAGCCATCAGCTAAAAAACCACCAGACAAGTTAAAATCAAGGTGGTCGGGACCCATGAATAGGGGTGGGCCTAGCTCTCTCCAGGCTAATGTAGGAGCATGCCCTAATTCAAGTTCTATCTTGGAGGAAAGATTAAAGCAGCTAAATAGGGGGCAAGAAAGAATTGAAGAACGCCGAAGGTGAACTGAGCATTATATGAGGGCATTCTTTCAGCATACAGGATTCCAACTCCCACCCTACCCACCATCAGACAGTTAGTCTCACTTTTGTTTTTATTTTATTTTATTTTATTTTTTATTTTCATTTTTTTTATGTTTGTTTTTTAGTTTATCTTTACCTATTATATCTTTTAGTTCCCTTCTCTCCTTTACCACTAATTTTCTTGCTTAGTTCACCTTTAGTGTTGTCAGTATGTTTTTAGGTTCTTTTTTTTTTGCAAACTTCACTGAGGCTGCAGTGGATGCTACTCCATCAAAATTTTAGGGAAGTTTCGTTTCTTTTGTTGTCATTGCCTTTTATTTTTTTGCTTTACGAACTATGGGGACATAGTCGCAATTAAGTGTGGGGGAGTGGTATTCTAATTATATATTTGTTGTCATCATCTAAATCTTAATTAAATCTTAATGAAGTTAAATCGGTAAAATGATAAGAGAAAAATAGATAAGATGTTAAGCATTAAACCTCTTATTCTATCGAGTTGATCATGTTGAGGAGCTGTGTGCTTCGATCAATCTTATCCGAAACGATTGGAGAAGAGGAAAATTGTTTTACCGAGAGGAGGGAGATTGTTTCTCTTTTCGAATGAGCAGTGCTCACCAAAAGGGGTGGAGAGTTATAATGAGTTTAGTTTTTATAACAGATTGCCAATAATCAAGGTCATTTCTAGTGATTAAATATTTACATTATCAATATTGTATGCATTAATGAACTTGCATATTTTTGAATTTTGTGTTCTAAATTTTGATTAATTTTGCCAATAGTTTTATATTTTTTTTAAAATAGAACAAGAGTTTAATTTAATCCATTTTAATATTGTATAAACAATAAAGATGGTTTTGCTCCAAATAAATTACTTCAACTGATAAAAGGCATTATATTGGCACCTTTGAGAACAATTAATTGCTGCTAAAAATTAGACAATAGACAATAAAATTTTACCAGGGAATTTATATTGTCATAAAAAGTCAAAATTCTGCAACATAAATTTGTGGCAAATAGAGGAAGCCACGTATCTATTTCATGCACAACCTGTCCATTTCTTTATTTGAAAAAAAATTACTTAACTTTTATATGGACAAAAAGAAGTACAAAAGAAACCGAAATAAAATAGTTTATTTTTATGTTCTAAAATCTAAAGAAAATTCGATCTCCTCTGTTGCAAGACACCAAAACTTCTCTCTCTTTGTTAGTTGCATCTCATTGTAGTCATCACCCATCATCTCTCGTTATTCATTGAAGTATCATTTTTCCTAATCAGTCATTAAATATTGTATTTTAAACAATAAATATACGTTACTTGATTCACTCATTTGTATGAGATTAAATTATTTATTGAAGTTAAATCATACTTTATTATTTGACTGAACTATAAATTTCGTCGTATTTCTTTCTAGTACTAAATAAGTCAACAAATAATGAACGTCAGTACAATAACATCCAATGCAACATTTACTTTTTCCTTTTAAAAAAACACATGGATAAAAACTATTTTGCTTAAGCAAGTGAACAAAAAACTAAGACTCGTGAACAACTATATATCTTTTAGAAGTCCTTACTATATCTTTGGCTATGTTATATACTATCAAATTACACGTTTACATCCAATTAAGAATAAGAGAAACAAAATGTGGAATGATAGTTACTTTTAAATCCAACTAAAAATTAGACAATAGACGACACAATTTTAGTAGCTGATAGATTTCTCACTAAAAGTCAAAATGCCACTAACTCAATATACAGCAAATAAAGGAAGCAACTTGTTCATTTCATGCACAACCTATCCATTTATTTAATTGAAAAAAAAAATTATTTAACTTTTATATCAGTAAAAAGAAATACACAAGAAGCTGGAAATAAAATGGTTCATCTTTATGTACTCAAACCTAAAAAAAATTTAATCTTCTCTATTATAAGGCATTAAAGCTTCTATCTTTGCATTAGTTACATCTCATTGCAATCGCCATCAATCACCTCTCATTATTTGTTAAAGCATCAATTCCCCTTATCAATCATCAAATATTATGTTTTAAACAGTAAATATACGTCATTTTATTTATTCATTTGTATGAGATTAAATAATTCATTCAAGTTACGTTCTACTTTATTATTTGATTGACCTACAAAATTAGTCGTATTTCTTTCTAGTACCATATTAGTTTATACAATGTAAGTCAATACAATAACATCCATTACAACATTTACTTTTTTTAAAGAAAAAATCATCATCCATTAATAGTAAAAACCATTTTGCTCAAGTAAGTCAACAAAAAAGTTAGGCTCATGAATAAATATATATCTTTCAATAGTCCTTACTACATCTCTAGCTAAGTTATGTAGTATTCGATTAAACTTTTAAATCTAACTAAGAACAAAAGAAACAAAATACATAATGAAAGCTTAAACATCCTCAAGTAACAACCCAAACTTTAGAAAAATATTCATCAAATATAAAATATGTACCCGGTTCCTTTAAAAATGGCCCTATTATAGTTAAAAATTAGACAATAGACGATATAATTTTTAGCTATTGATTTAGACTATCACAAAAGTTGAAATGTTGCTAGGTAATAAATGACAAATAGAGGAATTTATGTGTCTATTTCGTATCCACCCTATCTATTTCTTTACTTGGAAAAAAAAGTTGTTAAACTTTTGTATCAACGAAAAGGAGTACCCAAAAAACAATTAAAAATAAAATAGTTCATCTTTGTCTTAAAACCTAAAGAAAATGTGATCTAGTTTGTTGCAAGATACCAAAGCTTTTATTTTTGTGTTGATTTCATTTCATTGTAGTCACCATCAATTGCCTCTCATTATTCTCTGAAGTGTCAATTCTCATAATTGGTCGTTAAATACTATATTTTAAATAATAAATATGCATCATTTAATTCACTTATTTATTATAATATTAAAGAATTCATTCAAATTAGGTTATTTTATTGTTTGATAGAATTATAAATTTAGTTGTATCTATTTTTAATAATGAATCAACTTATACAATGGAAGTTATACAATAGCACCTAATATAAAATTATTTATTTTAAGATAAAATCATTATTCTTAACAATAAAAACCATCATGCTCAAGTAAATGACCAAAACCATTATGCTCAAGTAGGTGAAGCAAAAACTGAGGAGGTTCATGAACAATTATCTATCTTTTAGAAGTCCTTACTCATATCCAGCTAAGCTATGTATTATTCTTATTATACTTTTGAATCCAACTAAGAAAGGAAACAAAATGCAAAATGAAAGCTTAAACATCGTCAAGAATAAACCTAAACTCAGAGAAATATTCATGAAGTATAAAATTTATACTTCGTACAAAATTTACCATATAACTAAGTAAAACAAAATCTATACTAAATTAAATTTTAGGAAAAAAAATTTGTATCTTAGTGCAACATAACATTAAGAGAAAAAAGGAAAAGACTAAAGCCTTAAGATTTAGATGTAACACCGTAGTTTTAGAGCTTTATTAAGACCTAATACATGCTCAAAATCTCATAGTTATCTTTAGATAGGTCTAGAACGAGAGAACAATTTTAAAACCCTACACAAACTTTTGGAAAATTTATCTTGTAACCTCATAGGTATCTTAAAATAGCTCTAAAAGCCAAAAGTTTCCTTATCCTCAACAACCCTTGAACTTTAACATTGTTTATCCGAAATTCTATAAGCAGTAACGATGCACTACATAAGGACCAATGAGTTGTCCTGCTTGATATTATCAGGACCTTGATGCAATACATTTCGGTTTTATCTAAGTAATACCTTAAAAGAGTATTACTACCTCTTATACAACATATTAGAGAAATTAATATTACTTTTAGACAGTTAAGTAAAGACATTAATTAAGAACAATTGAAAATGTTATATCATTTGTTAGACAAAATGGTCCAATAAATCCTTAATTATATATTTTTATAAATATTGAACCTTTCAAAATGAATTTCATTAAAATTTCTTGCTCCAATGTATAGATTACTTAAATCTCACTTCTCTTTAAATATTAAAATTTGATATATATAAAAAAAAATATATCATGTAAATTAAAGAATAAATGTCTTGCTTCCTACTAATAATCTATTGAACTCTCTATAGTACTATCAAATGCAACAAACTATTTACAAGATAAAGGAGAAGGAACAAATGGTGATTTTATACATCTCAAAAATTCCCAATTAAGCCCATCAAAAAATTGGTGTCGTTTGATTGTCGTTGCACCCATTGCGGACCCCATTTACTTAGTGGGGTCCTTTTATTAATAGTTGTGTGATCAAATCCTTTACTGGCTCTGAAACCATTGCTTCTTTGGGAAACTCAAGTGCTCGAACCACAATATTCACCTGGGGCAACTCCTAGTCAACTCCCTTACATGGTTTCGTTCGATATAACATTTCAATTTTGAATATCCCTAGTGTCCATCAATCAATCATGTTTCCGTACTATTCACCAGACACAATTTCTTGTGCTAAGTACTCGTGGATCGCAATAAAAGACATTGATTGGATATTGATTGGCTTTATGATGATTTCCACAGCAGTGTGGTAGGTTGACTATTGTTCTATTTGTGTTGACAAGGGTGTAAGCAGGAGGCCACAGCAGGTGTGATACAATTAGGTAGAATGCATGATGAATTAAAAAAGTTGGGTTGATCATCTGGATAACTTGTTTTTGTGATTGATGATGCATTTTGATAAAAAATTATGTGGATTGTTGATGTGGAATTATCGTCTTTTCATGAGAGATCGAAGTCAGTCAACGAAATGTGGTTGTGGAATCTTACTAACATGTTTTCAGGTTTCAAATCACGATAAACAATCCCCATCATGTGTAAGTATTCTAAGGCCATTGTGACTTCATATGCATAAAACCTGCGCAAAAAGAGAAGGCCACAAATCTTTTAAAAAAAAAAATAAATGAATAAATTTAACTAAGTTGGAAATATATAACATTGAGTTTGATAAGTTATATGAATAGCTTCTTGAAAATTTTAATACTTTATTCTATTTAATATATTTAAGAATATGTTTAATATACTATTGAAATATAATTATCTCTTGTAATATTACTCAGATTAGAAAAAATATATCATATATTTAATTTATTAATATATAAATAGGTTCATGAACTTGTAAACCAAATTCCTTCATATTTGAATTTGGCTCTTATACTTTAACATTTTGGGACCATATTAAAATATGAAAAGAAAATTTTCTAAATTAATAAAGATGAAAATGAAGATGGTATCTATATATATATATATGTATATATATATTTATGCAGAAATATTATAGGATCAAGAAGGTGGAAAGGGGAAATGTTAGAAGCTTCAAAGAAGATACTTATAATTGGGAATTATATAAATATATAATGTGTGCGTGTGTCTATATATATATATGTAATCTTCTCAATTTATCAATATATATGTGTGTGCGTGTCTATATAGACAATGTATGTACGTATATCACGATACTAATTGTGCTGAATATCATAATAATAAATTAACGATTTGTATAATCATATAATATATATTTATAGATACAAATAATTAATGTTGTTGTTTGTACCTACCGCGTAGTAGCTTCGTTGAAGCATTTATCTGGTTGCGTTTGATGGAGGATGTGAAGATCGCCACCAGGTGTTACAATACATCTTGTGACATATCATTTACCTATTAAAATGTACGAATTTTTACTAGAAAAAATTGTACTTGAGAATTTTTATTATTAAATATTTATTTTAAGATCAATAATGACGCACATAAATACTCCAAATTAAAAAATTTTGAGCTATGATGATTAGTATTGCTTATATTCCTTGAGGAGGCTCCTTTAATCTTGATGCAAAGTGTATAAATCTTAGGGAAATTTGCATCAAATAATTTTTCTCAATGAATTAAGAGAAGAAGACCAAATAACTAAAACCAATCAATTAATTAAATATGGTTAATAACTCTATATCGAGATATATTATATACAAATACAATACTTTATCCATGTCTGATAAGGTGATTTCATATTCAGCCATGAAGGTGCAAAGCAAATCATAGAAATAAGTATGACCGCAACTAGAATCTCCTTTAATTTCATACGTTGCTGCAAGAAAGTGATCTACCATATCCTTTTAAAAAATTGAATGCAAATCAATCAACGACATTGATCATATATACATGATTGGTAAATAAATAAGAGAAAAATAGATCAGTTGTTAAGCACTAAACCTCTTGTTCCATCGAGTGGATCATGTAGAGGATTTGTTAAGCACTATTTCCTTCTTTTTTTATTTCCTATCCCTCTCCCGTTCTCATCCTTTCAATTTTCCTCCTATGTTTCTAGCATATATCTTTTGTCCTCTCCTCATAGCTGTCCACACAATAATTCCATCATTTCATCTAATCTTCTATTTATCCTTAGATTTCACTCTCCATTTTCTTTTATTTTTACTCCTAGTTCTAATCTGATTTCAAGAAAATTTCCCTATTCCCATATCAACTCATTTCTTCCCAAAAATATCTCAAATAATTTAGAAGATAAATTCTACTTAAGTGATGAGAGTCAAATTTCACTTACCTTTCTTCTCAATGACGATGTTAATATGATTGACAGATTCCTCCCTCGTTCCACTCTCGATTCCACTGCTAGCTAATTAATCTGATTGAAGAAATCACACAAAAACTTCCTCTTAGTTTACCCTAGCTACGAATTTTCTTCCTCTCCCTCTTGTCCTGCAGCTCAACGTCCTCTTTTAAAGTGAAGGAAGAACCATCAGAACCATTGAAGATGCCAACGAAATTCCTAAATCAAATAGAGATTACAAAATAGTTATTGATAATTGAGGCATAATCAATACTTTTACTTCTAATAATTAAGGGAAAAACTAATAACATCTTCTTAAATATAATTATATATTTATATATTTACTTCTTGAAAAGAAGATTTTTATCTCTTTAATTGCTTAAGTAGTAATCAAAATTTTAAAATTTAAAGACTAATGAAGAAAAGAAATCTTTAAACTTTGACTTCTAATAAGCATTCAATTTTCTAAATTTAGATATTCTTTAAGTCTAATCTTATAATAGTTTTTTTTGTATATAACATAATGAAGATAATATTAAAACTCTAAAATATTTGATTACATAAGTTCAAAATAATGAAAATAAGATTTTTATCTCTTTAATTTTTAAATTTTAAAGATTAATGTAGAAAGAAATCTCTAAATTTTGACTCCTAGTAAGTATTGAATTCTCTATCTTTAGATAATTTTTAAGTATAATTTTGTAATAATTCTTTTAAAGATTACATAATTTAGAATGAAAAATAATGTTAAAACTCTAAAATATTTGATTACATAAGTTTAAAAATAGATTATGACACTTCAATTTTTTTTTCTTTCTTGGTGCTTTTGGCTTTTTTTTTCATTCTTTCTTTAATGCTATTATTTATATTTACGATGCAATATTTAGATAGAAAACAATAAGATAGTTATTCTTTTATAAAATTAGTTCTATTAATTTCTTCACCACAATATAATTTCTTCATAATCTTATCCTGACATTTGTTATTGTGTTACAATCTGATCAATTTTAGGTGATCTATAAATGTAAGAAGAGTTAGAAAATAATTAGGAGAAAGAGGAGGAAAAATATAAGGAAATGAAATAGGAAAACAATAGTTAGACTGGAGGCATTATAGAGGTATGAAATAGGAAAACAATAGTTAGACTGGAGGCATTATAGAGGTAAGTTCTCTTTTTGTTTTCCTAATGCATAACGCACAATTAGGTTGTAATTATAAAGTATATTCGTTATAGGAAGTCATATTCTTCAAATGATTCCTAAGTTTTAGACGAGAACTAACTCAAATCACATATTTGACTTTCTATGAAATTACCTCTTTACCCTAAATAATAAAAAAACATAAAAGTACAATCTAAATTAAATATGTCTAAAAGTATATAAGTGTATTTACATAAAGTAGTATTAAATCTATCTTGTTCACTTGATTCTCTTTTTACTTTTTATGTAATTACTAGTAATCGTTTACATGTTGAATTACATATATATTCATTAATTTTATTTTTGAACCACCTATATTTTTAGCTTGAATTCATTGAATGAAATTTTATTTCATAATCCTTCATGTATAGAAGGATCAATTAGAATTCAATTCTCAAAAAACATAAATAAGAGAGTTTAAATATTAAAATTGTGATATATTGTTAAACTATAAAATATTGGAGAAATGTAGCAATTAAATTTCTTAAAAAAATGATGAAGCTTGTTTAGAAATTGAAGCAAATGGGACAATTAGATACATATACAAATATTTGAACTTCTAATACTATACTATACTATATCTTTTTTTACAAAATATTTTGTCAATGAGTAGTGTAATTTGACCTACAACCTAAAATTTCTATGTGATTTCTTAGGTTACAAATTAAAAATATATACATATATATGAGGTTAATTTTTATTGTTGTTGGAAATATATTTATTTTTTTGTTTTTGATTTTTTTTTTGGTACAGTTTGGGAGAAGGATTGTGGCTAATGCTAGAACCAGATGAAACAAAAGTTGTTGAATGCTATATCCATGGGGGTTCATAGAGATTTCCCCGCTACACGTGAACCCTTTCATTTAACATTCTCAATTATTGGTCGTCCCCATACCCCGTTTGATATGAGCACCAATTTATCAAACCTCAATACCCCATTCGGTATTAGAGTGAAACGGACCATCCCCATACCCCGTCCGGTATGAGCACCAAATTATCAAGTCTCCATACCCTATCCCGTATGAGACAACATTCATGGTAGGGTTTTCTATGTCCCCAGTCCGTTCACCATCTCCCAATATATCCAACAAGACTATCGTTTCATCTATTCATTTCATCACACACTTTTTATCGTTTAACTTTCATTTTTCCTGATTCAGCAGTAAACATATAGAATATACCATACAAGGATTCAAAGCCATAAAATCAATTAATAGGGTACTAACATTCATTTGAACTATAAAATAATCAACAAAGTAATAGTAGAGAATTTTCGGTTCTGGCTCCATTAGCAATCCGTAATTAATTATGCACATTTTCTAAATTCACACAAATATTGCATTATTATTTATTTAGACTTCAATTCTATGATAGGGAATAGGGTGAGGGATCCTTACTCGATTTAATATCTAAAAAGCTAAGCTGTTCAACTACGCCTACGGGCGATTCTCGAGTTCCCTGAACTTTTTTTCAAAAATTAAAACGCACTAATGGTACCTATAAATGTCCCAAACAAATTTAAAATCAGTTCCAAGGCCCACTTAGCAAATTTTGGAATTCTGGCACGGCGGCTCTGCCGTGCTTTGGCGACGGTGTCGTCGCCCTCGATAACGATCTGCCTAGAGTCGACTATTTTTCACCATTTTTAGCCACATTCGGCCGATTTCACATCGATCCTTGTAAGAAAACACGTTAAAAGGCCTCAGTGGCTAAAAAAACACAAAAACCCAAAACTCATCGGCGGTGGGACTCTCCAGTGCGGCGGCCTCTGGCTCACGTTGTAGTTGGGTGTTTTGCTCTGGTCAACCTGTAGAGAAGACATAGTGATCACAATGGTGAAAAAATTACATAAAATGGGAATCGAGAAGGGCCTTATCAGAGGCGTTTTGTGAAATTCCCCGTGGCGGCGCTGCTGGGCTTCATCTGCGTTTTTCAATCAATTGGCCAGTCCTTTTGCTCTGATTTGGACATGGGTGTGTTTAGAATTGAATTCTAAGTAAAAGAAGAAATTTTTACCCTTTTTGGCGGTCAGAAAGGGCTTCGGTGTGATGGAGGATGGCGACGGTCTCCTTCTTGACGGCTGGGTCTTTGTCTCTAGCGAGGGGGTCTGGCGGATAGGGTTGGGGTTTGGTGTGGATGGGGGTTATTTATATCCATCTGCTTTTGATCTGGGCTGTCCATAGTATTTGATCTACACCATCCGATCGCAACTAAATAGAGAGTGAATCTAGACTGTTCATCACGATCAAATCTGGGTCGTCCATCAGGATCTAATTTGGGCCGTCCGATCGCGTTTGGGGGAGGGAACGCATCTAGGCCATCCGTGCACGCGGGAACGGATCTTGGTCGTTTGATCATGGGCACGCGGATCGCCCGCGTGGCCTCTCACGTGGCGCTGCGTCAGCGTCCACTGCCACGCGGCACGTCCTGATTGATCGGAGCTGCTGACTGGGCGTCCCACCTGGCAGACCTTTCCTAACTTGCAATTTGAACCCTGGTTTCTGATTTTTCTTTTAAAAATACCCACAAAACTCAAATTTTCACCTTTTTTCCTAAAATTGTTTTCAATTTCTTCCTCCAATTTTTACTCTAAATTAAATTTAAAAAATTAAAAAACTATATTTATTAATTTTAAATTACATGCAATTTTGTTTTGGGGTGTTACAATAATTACTATTGAAATAATTAGTAATAGATATTTTAGTATGAAATCCAAGTCTATTTCTTCTTCTTTAATATTTATGTTAATTAATAATTTAAGAAAAATTCTAATTTGGATTTTTTCACTTATTATAAATGTTCAAATTAAAAAAATCTAGTCGTTACAAAATATTATTTTTGTTTGGATATGTCATGACTCTTTAGGACAAAAATGCAATTTGATTACTATATCTCTACCAATGCAGTGATAAGTTAAATCTTTTATCATTTGATTCTATTGAATCAAATATTATAAACAAATCATCATTAATCCATATAATTACATCTAAAAAGTGATAAATTTTACATTTTAATAAGATTCAGACTTATTTTCTTCAAGAAAAAGGTAAGAATCTTAACTATTCAAACACCATGTTTATGATAATTTATGAAAATTTTTAAAAACTTCATTGTAGTGTGTGCTTAATTATGATAAATGAACAATTGTCACAAACTTTAATGGGGCATTTTTTGTGCTTGAAATGCATGTTCCCATGTTAATGGATGTTAGTGGCTATTTTCTCTTTTTCAATGATATCATCCTATGTTTACCTTATAAATAGTTAGCTCCTCTACTCTATCGTATCTTATTGCTACATTTCTCTATTGCTCTACCTTTTATGTCTTTTCTTTCACTTTCACTTTTCCTCAAATTTTCTTGAAAGATTTCGAACTTTTACTTTTCTAGTTATGCAAATTAATAAAATCTATGATCTATAGCTAAGCTTATTTTATCATGCAATTAACATGCCAAAAAGATCTTTTCTATACTCACCTTATTTGATTGACCTAGTGCACACCTCAATCCTTATAATGTATCCTCAAACATCAATTCCTATTTGTATAGAAAGTAAGTGTTTGAGGTAAATTCTTCTATCTTTTCTCACCAACCAACAGCAACAAAATTTACAATTTTTTGAAACGACACAATTTAGTTTGTAACTATCTTTGCAAAACAAATTTGAGTTTCAAATAAAAAAAATTAAAAATTAGGTTGAGATTTTGACCTATTGTAGTTCCCTCAACTAAGGGAACCTAATAATCATGAAATGTTTCTTTCGCCTAAAAACATAATAGGCACGTTTAGGTTTAACTCAATTTAATCACGACAACACCACCAACATAAAAAAAAAGTTAGAGTTTAAATTTGTTTTCTATGAAAAAGGAATACTTATTACAACCTACAGAGAATTTATTGGTATTAATTTTTAGAAGCTTTCATCCACCCCATTTGTCCAACAAAAGAGAACATAATTACTTTATAATATCATTATTGAAAGCGATGAAAATAGATAAAATACTAATAGTGAAAAATTAAATATTGATATAAGCTAATTATTTTTTAAATAAAAATGGTATATATCTATATTAAGTGTTATGTATAAATTATAATGCAATAAAAATAATCTCCAAGTACGTATACACACAAAAGTGCAGTTTGACTCAAGATTAATTAGGTGATATTGTAACACCCAGGCCCAGGTAAGCAACCCAACTCATCGACTTTAAAATAATAATAATAATAATGACTACAACAATGACAATAATAACTAGAAGCAAAAAACAACGACGTCATGTTAATAAACCTTAAAACGACACCATTCTGATGAAAAAAATGATTTAACGATAAGGATTTCTTTTCCTAATTCGATGACCCTGATTTAATCTAGATTGCTATAAATAGGAAAGACATCTAAAAAAAAAAAGAAGAAACTCAAAGAGAGAGTGAGGCTGCTGACACTAGGAGGGAGTGGTAGAGAGGAAGAGAAGGAGAGAGGTTAACAGAGCAGTAAGGCTAATAGAAGAATAAATAGGAGGGTGATTTCCGTGAAGGCCAAGCTAAAAGATGGTCGAATCATCCAACAGAAGGTAAGATCAATTCACTCTTGAAACCCGAATTAGAAATGAGTATTATAAATTTCCTATATCGTGGGTATAGATTTTTAGTGAGTTTTGTATGTGCATTTCCTATGATTTCGATGTAATGGTGAAGAATATTCCTGTGCGATAACTTAGTAAAGAAGTCCAAGGTAAATCGTGGATAAGAATGGGGATCATCAATTGGGTATGGGAGAAAATAAGTCTTGTGGTAAGGACGGTTTTGATAATAATTAATTCATGTACAGTGGGTATAACTTTCAATCTGAGTTAAGTTTGGGGGTTTAGGGATAGATCAAACTTGTACTATACAGATCGGTAAAAATCAACTAGTAGACCTTATAAGGGAACATGATGAGATCAGATACACATATATCAATAAGTAGTTGATGCGATTAAGGGCCTACAAAGGGGTGGAAATAAGGAAAATATGGAGAACAATAGGGTTGAAAGATAAATAACATACCGTGGTGCTAGGGAAACAGAAGGGAAGGGGAAGGGAGGACCCAATAGATGAAGTTTGAACCAAACTAGAAGTAGAATGTAGAAAGGGAAATGATAAAATGGCCTAACTGAAATCAATGTACTGTCAAAATAAATAAATTACAACATGTTCACTGGTGGTGTGTATGTGGCCATTTATGAGGTCGTGGAACTGATTCTGGTATGAGTTCAATAGTGATTTTGCATACTTATTGCTCATAGATGAACTAAAGAATTTTCAGGTGACCCATATCATTAAGTGACCAAATCAACAAATGAGGGTGATAATAGAATAGTAATAATGATGAATGGGTATGAAAGGAGTTGAATATGGAGTCGTGAATGGACTGGGTAGTAGTGTGGTATATTGAGAACAATAAATGATAAAAAACTAGAGAGTAAATATTAAATAAGATTAAACTAGGACTAATCCACATCTTTCTGTATGTTGTTTCCTTTTTTATGGTGTGAGTGTGGCCAGTATTGGTCGTGGTGATGTGTATCAGCTGACTAGTGATTAGTCAGTAGAGTAGACCAGATAATAGAGGGTCTGAAGGGGAGTAGATGTCCCAGATGTGTGTTGTATATGAGACAAGAAATGTGGCCGAGAAATGAAGGTCCAAAAGGGTTGTGTCGTGTATGCTAAGTGTAAGATGTGTGTGTGCTATAATCTGGTGAAAATGCAAGTATGTTAAATGTGGATCATTTTTTAAAATTTGCATAATCTATTATGTAGATTGAAATGATTGAAATTAGTTGGAAAAAAGAGAAAAAGACAAGGAATCTGCAAGAGAGAAAAAAAAAGTCAAAATCGAGAAGTTGCAAGTTGGAGTAGAAGCACGGAGTTGTTGTTATAAATCTTCATGATACAAGGGTACTAAGTTGGAGAAATGGACAGGTCCTGGGCTGAGTATGAGATAGACCTGAGAATGATTTGGGTGAAGGAAGTCATTGAGGAAAAATGAGGAATTTATCTATATCTATTTCAATTCTTTTGGTTTAAGTTTAAATTGATTTTACTGAGCTGTGTAGCTCATTCCTTTATTATATTATAGAAACGGTTAAGTAGGAAGAAACTCAAGAACCTCTGGAGCATAGCCATGAGCTACAATGTATGCAGAACTAACATTAAACTTTGGTGGATTAATAGTTAATATTATCATTTCTGTTAGTTTGTTGTATTTACTGCTTGTCAGGTAAGATTAGACACAGCTATGGGAGCCCCTTTTTTTTGTATGATAGTTGAGTTGTGTTAAGGAGTAAATCGTCAATATAAAATGAATAAATAAATACTTTAGTGACGTTGAGTCTTATAGAAAATGTGGGATGTTATCTATACACTAATTGCAGTACAATACAAGTAACTTTCAAATAATAACACACAAAAGTACAATCTGACTCGAACTTATGATTTCTTGCAAAAGAAGAAATGCATCAACTATTCAACAAATTAAATAATTAATTAAGTATACACATATACCAAACAAATATATATATATCCTGCTAATAGATATTTGGTTAATTAAATTATTAATTATTTATCTATTAGGTGGATATCTATGTACTTTTATCCTTAACTATAAGAGTATGAATTTAAATTAGATTATACATCTCATGACATATCATTTACTGATTAAACTGTATGAATTTTTACTAACAAAACTTGTACTTGAGAATTTTTATTATTAAATATACATTATAAGATCAATAATAACACACATAAATACTCAAAATTACAGAGTTTTGAGCTATGATGATTAGTATTAATTATATACCTTAAGGAGGCTCCTTTAATCTTAAAGCAAAGTTCACAAATTCTAGGAAAATCTGCATCAGATACTTTGTCTCTGTAAATTAAGAGAAGAAGACCAAATAATTAAAACCCATTAACTAGTCAAACGTGGTTAATAACAACTCATATCTATATCGGGATATTTATTATATACACATACAAAGCTTTAGTCATGTCTGATAAAGTGATTTGAGATTCAACTACGAAGGTGGAGAGCATATCAGAGAAATAATTGGGATCGCAACCAAGTACTCCTTCCATTTCATATGCTATTCCAAAAAAGTGATCTACTGTACCCTTTAAAAAAAATCGAACGCAAATCAATCAACAATATTGATATATATATATGAACGGTAAATAGATAAGTAAAAAATAGATAAGATATTAAGCATTAAACATCTTATTCTATCGAGTGGATCATGTGGAGGAGCTCCATCCTATTCGAAATTATTGGAGAAGAGAAAAATGGTTTTGCTAAGAGGTTTTTTTTTTCGAATTTGCAGTGCTCACCGAAGCGGTGGAGAGTTATAATGAGTTTTGTATTTATAATAGATTGCTAATAATCTAGGTCATTTCTAGTGATTAATACTTAGGTTATTAATATTATATACATTAATGAACCTGCATATTTTTGTGTTTTATGTTCCGAGATTTGATTAATCTTGCCAACAGTTTTATGAGAAAAACTATTTTTTTAAAAAAAGAAGAGTTTAATTTAATCCATTTTAATATTGTATAAACAACAAAGATGATTTTTCTCCGAATTAATTACTTCAACTGATAGAATGCATTATATTGGCACAATTGAGAACAGTTAATTACTTCTAAAAATTAGACAATAGACGTTAAAATTTTACCAACGAATTTATATTATCATAAAAAGTAAAAATGTCACAATGTAAATTTGCAGTAAATAGAGGAAGCCACTTATCCATTTTATGCACAACCTGTCCATTTCTTTATTTGAAAAAAAAAATTTATCTTTTATATTGACAAAAAGAAGTACAAAAGAAACCAGAAATAAAATAGTTTATCTTTATGTTCTAAAATCTAAAGAAAATTCAATCTCCTCTGTTGCAAGGCACCAAAACTTCTCTCTCTTTGTTTGTTGCATTTCATTGTAGTCATCACCCTTCACCTCTCATTATTCATTGAAGTATCAATTTTTCTTATCAGTAGTTAAACATTGTATTTTAAACAGTAAATTTACGTTACTTGATTCACTCATTTGTATGAAATTAATTTTTTTTTTTAATTTAAATCATACTTTGTTATTAATTTTTTTTTTTAATTTAAATCATACTTTGTTATTTGACAGAACTACAAATTTAGTCGTATTTCTTTTTGGCACTATTTCTCAGCAAACAATGTAAGTCAGTACAATAACATCCAATACAATATTTAATTTTTCCTTTTTAAAAAAAATCATGGATAAAAACCATTCTTCTCAAACAAGTGAACAAAAAACTATGACTCCTGAACAACTACATATCTTTCAGAAGTCCTTACTAGATCTCTGGCTATGTTATATACTATCTGATTACACATTTACATCCAATTTAAGAAGAAGAGAAAGAAAATGTTGAATGAAAGTTACTTTTAAATACAACTAAAAATTAGACAATAAATGACACAATTTTAGCGGCTGATAGAGGTAGTCACTAAAAGTCAAAATGTCGCGAACTAAATATGCATCAAATAAAAAAAGCAACTTGTCCATTTCATGGACAACCTGTCAATTTCTTTACTTGAAAGAAAAAATTATTTAACTTTTCTATTAGCAAAAAAAAAAAAATACATAAGAAACTGGAAATAAAATAGTTCATCTTTATGCATTCAAACGTAAAGAAAATTTGATCTCCTCTATTATAAGACATCAAAGCTTCTATCTTTGTATTAGTTGCATCTCACTGTAGTCGCCATCAATCACCTCTCATTATTTATTAAAGCATCAATTCTCTTGATCAATCATCAAATATTATATTTTAAACAGTAAATATACGTCATTATTTATTTCTTTGTATGAGATTAAATAATTCATTCAGATTAAGTTCTACTTTGTTATTTGAGGACCTAAAAAATTAGTTATATTTATTTCTAATACAGTATTAGTTTATAAAATGTAAGTCAATACAATAACATCCATTTCAACATTTACTTTTCTTTTTTTAAAAAATCATGGATAAAAACCATTCTTCTTAAACAAGTGAACGAAAAACTATGACTCATGAACAACTGTATATCTTTCAGAAGTCCTTACTAGATCTCTGGCTATGTTATATACTATCTGATTACACATTTACATTCAATTTAAGAAGAAGAGAAAGAAAATGTTGAATGAAAGTTACTTTTAAATCCAACTAAAAATTAGACAATAAATGACATAATTTTTGCAACTAATAGAGGTTGTCATGAAAACTCAAAATGTTGCTAACTAAATATACATCAAATAAAGGAAGGAACATATCCATTTCATGCACAACCTGTCCATTTCTTTACTTGAAAAAAAAAATACTTAAGTTTTATATTAGCAAAAAGAAATACATAAGAAGCTGGAAATAAAATAATTCATCTTTCTGTACTCAAACGTAAAGAAAATTTGATCTCCTCTACTATAAGACACCAAAGCTTTTATCTTTGTATTAGTTGCATCTCATTGTAGTCGCCATCAATCACCTCTCATTATTTATTAAAGCATCAATTCTCCTGATCAATCGTCAAATACTGTATTTTAAATAGTAAATGTACGTCATTTTATTTATTCATTTGTATGAGATTAAATAATTCATTCAGGTTAAGTTCTACTTTGTTATTTGAGGACCTGCAAAATTAGTTGTATTTCTTTCTAGTACAGTATTAGTTTATACAATGTAAGTCAATGCAATAACATGCATTTCAACATTTACTTTTTTTTAAAGAAAAAATCATCATCCATTAACAGTAAAAACCATTTTTCTCAACCAAGTCAACCCAAAACTTGGGCTCATGAGTAAATATATATCTTTCAATAGTCCTTACAACAATTCTAGCTATGTTATGTACTATTCAATTAAACTTTTAAATCTAACTAAGAAGAAAAGAAATAAAATATGAAATGAAAGCTTAAACATCCTCAAGTAACAACCCAAACTTTAGAAAAATATTCATAAAGTATAAAATTTTAACCTGGTACCTTTAAAAATGGTCTTATTATAGGTAGAAATTAGACAATAGACGATATAATTTTAGCGGTTGATTCAGACTATCACAAAAGTTAAAATGTTGCTAGGTAATATGCAACAAATATAGGAACTCATGTGTCTATTTCGTGCCCACCCTATCTATTTCTTTACTTTAAAAAAAAAGTTGTTTAACTTTTGTATCAACAAAAAGGTGTACTGAAAAAAAATTAAAAATAAAGTAGGTCATTTTTGTCTTAAAACCTAAAGAAAATGTGATCTACTTTGTTGTAAGATACCAAAACTTTTATTTTTGTGTTGGTTGCATTTCATTGTAGTCACCATCAATCGCCTCTCTTTATTCCCTAAATGTCAGTTCTCATAACTGGTCATTAAATACTATATTTTAACAATAAATATACATAATTCAATTCAATTATTTATTATAATATTAAATAATTCATTCAAATTAGGTTCTATTTTATTATTTGATTGAACTATAAATTTAGTAGTACATGTTTTTAATACTGAATCAACTTATATAATGGAATTTAATGCAATAGCATCCAATATAACATTATTTCTTTTAAGATAAAATCATTATTCATTAACAATAAAAACCATCATGCTCAACTAAGTGGAGCAAAAACTGAGGATGTTCATGAACAATTATCTATCTTTCAGAAGTCCGTACTCATCTCTAGATAAGTTATGTATTATTCTTATTATACTTTTGATCCAACTAAGAAAGGAAACAAAATGCAAAATGAAAGCTTAAACATCCTCAAGTATAAATGTAAACTTAGAGAAATATTCGTGAAGTATAAAATTTATACTTGGTACAAAATTTACCATATAACTAAGTAAAACAAAATCTATACTAAACTAAATTTTAGGAAAAGAAATTTCTACCTTAGTGCAACATAATATTAAGAAGAAAAAAAAGACTAAAACCTTAAGAGTTAGATGTAATACCGTAGTTTTAGAGCATTATTAAGACTTAATACATGCTCGAAACCTCATAGTTGTCTTATGATAGGTCTACAATTTGAAAATCCTACACAACCTTTTGGCAAAGCTATCTTGTAATCTCATAGGTATCTCAAAATAGCTCTAGAAGCCAAAAGTTTTCTTATCTTCAATCACCCTTGAACCTTAACATTGTTTATCCCAAATTAGGTAACCAGTAATGAAGCACTACACAAGGACCCATGACTTTCCCTGCTTGATATTATCAGGACCTTGATGCAATACATTTCGATTTTATCCAAGTAATACCTTAAAAAAAGTATTACTACCTCTTATACCACATATTAGAGAAATTAATATTACTTTTAGACGGTTAAGTAAAGACACTAATTGAGAACAATTGAAAATACTAAATCATTTGTTAGACAAAATGATCCAGAAAATCCTTAATTATATATTTTTATAAATATTAAACCTTTTTAACATGAATGTCATTAAAATTTCTTGCCCCAATATATAAATTACTTAAATCTCACTTCTGTTTAGTTATGAAAATTAGATATAAATTAAAAAAACATATATCATGTAAATTAAGGAATAAATTTTTTGCTTCCTAGCAATACTCTATTGAACTCTCTATAGTACTGTCAAATGCAGCAAACTCCTTACAAGATATAGGACAAGGAACAACTGGTGATTTTATACATCTCAAAAGTGCCCAATTAAGCCCATCAAAAAACTGGTGTCGTTTGATTGCCATTACACCCATTGTGGACCCCATTTGCCTAGTAGGGTCCTTGATTAATAACCATGCGATCAAATCCTTTGCTGACTCCAAAACCATGGCTTCTTTGGGAAACTCAAGGGCTCAGGCCACAATATTCACGAGGGGCAACTCCTAATCAACTCCCTTACACAGCGTCGTCCCATATAACATTTCAAATATGAGTATCCTTAGTGTCCACTAATCAATTATGTTTCCATGCCCTTCACCAGACACACTTTTTTGGTGCTAAGTACTCGTGGGTCCCAATAAAAGACATTAATTGGACATTGATTGGCTTTGTGATGATTTCGACAGCTGTGTGATGTGTTAACTTTTTTTTTCTATTTGTGTTTCCTAGGGTGTAAGTAGGAGGCTACTGCAGGTGTGGTACAATTGGGTAGAATGCATGAGAAATTAGAAAAGTTGGGTTGATCATCAGGATAACAACTTGTTTTTGTGATTGATTATGCATTTTGATCAGAAATTATATGGATTGTTGATGTGGAATTATCGTCTTTTCATGAAAGATCGAAGTCAGTCAACGAAATGTGGCTATAGAATCTTAATAACACTTTTTCGAGATTTAAATCACGCTAAACTATCTCCATCTTGTGTAAGTATTCTATGGCAATTGTGACTTTAGATGCATAAAACCTATGGAAAAAAGAGAATGTCACAAATCTCTTAAAAATAAATAAATTTAAATAAGTTCAAAATATATAAAATTGAGTTTGCTAAGTTATGCGAATAGCTTGTTGAAAATTTTAATACTTTATTCTATTTAATATATTTAAGAATATGTTTAATATACTATTGAAATATAATTATCTCTTGTAATATTACCCGAATTACTAAATATATATAATATATTTAATTTATTAATATATAGATAGGTTTGTGAACTTGTAAACCAAATTCCTTCATATTTGAATTTGACTCTTATACTTCAACATTTTGGGACCAAATTAAAATATGAAAAGAAGATTTTATTAAGTAATAAAGATGAAAATGAAGATGGTATCTATATACATATATATATTTATGCAGAAATATGGTAGAATCAAGAAGGTGCAAAGGGGAAATGTTAGAAACTTCAAAGAAGATACTTATAATTGGGAATTATATAAATATATAAGGTGTGTGTGTCTACATATATACATAACCTCCTCAATTTAACAATATATATATGTGTGCGTGTGCATATACATAATGTATGTACATATATTGCTATACTAATTGTGCTGAATATCATAATAATAAATTAACGATTCGTATAATCATATAATATATTTTTATAAATACAGATAATTAATGCTGTTGTACATACATACCAGGACGCAGCTTCATGGAAGCGTTTATCCGGCCTTTGACAGAGGATGTGAAGATTGATGCCAGGACAGAACTCAGTGAGTAAACACAACCATCAATCACAAATGAATTTCATGCCTATTGGTGCCACATATGATTGCTCATACACCATCATATGTATGAGTTATATGTTTATATATATATATATATATATATATATACACAGACACACACTTGTCAAGGCATCTGATGAAAAGAGTAAGGAAGGGTATACTTTCATACAGAATTGATGACGTCATAAATCAGATCAATTAGTGAATATAGTAAATGAATTTCATACTTATTTTTTATTGTATATATTATTTATATATTTTTTTACTGAGTTTTTTTAAAATTGTTTTTAAATTTTTTTTTGTAAAGGTGCATAGGCAGTGAATGCAACCAAACATGAATTCTTAGTAATGAAGGAAAAAATAAAAATCCTTCTTGGAGTAATATTCTATTTTATATATTTTATAAAATTTATTTTCATAAATATCGCTTTCTCTTATAGATTTCATAAAAATTTAATTGAATTTAAATTTACAGACTTATACAATATAAAATATTCTACATTTTTAGTAGAAGTTAAACTCATAAATTTTAAATAGAACATAAGAGTTTTAACTACTATCATTTTGTTATAATTCATTATAATTATCAATAGCATAATTATGCAGCAGGCAAAATAGATCAGATTTTCAATGAAGTAAAACTCATCCTTTATAAATATGCAAATTTAAATTAAGTTAAAATTTTCACAAAGTCCAAAAGAAAACAGATGTAAATGAAAATAAAATTTTACAGAATATATAAAATAAAATATTACCGTAAGAACATAAAAATACAATTTAACTCAAGATTAGTCAAGTGATATACAGTAATTACAAAACAATACAAATAACTTTCAAATGATGACGCACATAAAAAAACAATCTGACTTGAACTTATAATCTCTTGTAAAAGAATAAACATATCAACTATTAAACTAATTATTTAATTAATTAAGTATACACATATATAGTTAATTAAATTAATAATTATTTATCTTTTGGGTAGATATCTAAGTACTTTTATCCTTATCTATAAGAGTATGAGTTCAAATCAGACTATACATATCATAATATCATTTAACTAATAAAATGTACAAATTTTTATTAGCAAAAATTGTATTTGAGAATTTTTATTATTAAATATATATTATAAGATCAATAATAACACACATAAATATTTTCAATTAAAGAGTTTTGAGCTGTGATGATTAGTTTTACTTATATACCTTGAGGAAGCTCTTTTAATCTTGATGTAAAGTGCACAAATCATAGGAAAATCCGTATCAGATACTTTTTCCTTGTAAATTAAGATAAGAAGACCAAATAACTAAAACTCATCAATTAATCAAATATGGTTAATACCTACTAACATCTATATTGAGATATATATTATATACAAATATAAAGCTTTATCCATGTTTGATAAGGTGATTTCATATTCAGCCACGAAGGTGGAAAGCAGATCATAGAAATAATTAGGACCGCAACCAAAATCTCCTTTCATTTCATATGCTGCTGCAAGAAAGTGATCTACCATATTGCTTTAACAAAAATCGAATGCAAATCAATCAACAACATCGAGATATATACATGATTGGTAAACTAATAAGAGAAAAATATATCAAATATTAAGCATTAAACCTCTTGTTCCATCGAGTGAATCATGTAGCGGAGCTGAGTGCTTCGATCCTCCTATTCATGGTAAGAGCTATAACAACCCATACCTGCATAGGGAGTCGGGGTACCGTAAGAACTTATATTCCTAACACAAAAAATACAATAAACTTCTATCACCAAATAAAAATAAGTATGTCCAAGTGCAGTGTTCACATTCCTTGCTAGTGAGGGTTAACCGTTACACCTATCTAAAATCAAGAAAACATCCTTCTTTATCCATGTCAGATAAGGTGATTTCAGATAGCTGCGAATTTTATTCCTTTCCCTCTTCTCCTGCAGCCTGACGTCCTCCTTTAAAGTGAAGGAGGAACCATTAGAACTGTTGAAGATGGCAACAAAATCCTTAAATTAAATAGAGATTACAAAATAGTTATTGATAATTGAGGCATAATCAATATTTTTACTCTTAATAATTAAGGTAGAAACTAATAAGATCTTCTTAAATATAATTATATAATTATTATTTACTTTTTGAAAAGAAGATTTTTATCTCTTTAATTGCTTAAGTAGTAATAAAATTTTTAAAATTTAAATACTAATGAAGAAAACAAATCTCTAAACTTTGACTTCTAATAAGCATTCAATTCTCTAAATTTAGATATTCTTTAAGTCTAATCTTATAATAATATTTTTTATAGATAACATAATGAAAATAATATTAAAAATCTACAATATTTGATTACATAAGTTCAAATTAATGAAAATAAGATCTCTATCTCTTTAATTTTTAAATTTTAAAGATTAATGTAGAAAGAAATCTCTAAATTTTGACTCCTAGTATGCATTGAATTCTCTATATTTAGATATTTTTTAAGTATAATCTTCTAATAATTCTTTTGAAGATTACATACTTTAGAATGAAAAATAATGTTAAAACTCTAAAATATTTGATTACATAAGTTTAAAAATAGATTATGACACTTCTATTTTTTTTTTTCTTTCTTGATGCTTTTGGTTTTTCTTTCAATCTTTCTTTAATGCTATGATTTATATTTATGATGCAATATTTAGAAAGAAAACAATAAGATACTTTTTTTTTATAAAATCAGCTTTATTAATTTCTTCACCACAATATAATTTCTTTATAATCTTATCCTCACATTTGTTATTGTATTATAATGGGATCAATTTTAGGTAATCTAGAAATATAAGAAGAGTTAGAAAATAATTGGGAGAAAGAGGAGGAAAAACATAAGGAAATGAAATAGGAAAACAAGAGTTAGACTAGAGGCACTATAGACGTAAGTTCTCTTTTTTTTACCTAATGCATAACGCTCAATTAGGTAGTAATTATAAAATAGATTCGTTATAAGGAGTAATATTCTTCCAACGATTCCTAAGTTTCAAACTGCGAACTAACTCAAATCACATAATTGACTTTTAATGAAATTACTTCTTTACCCTAATTAACAGAAAAACATAAAAGTACAATCTAAATTAAATATGTCCAAAAATATATACATGTACTTACATTAAGTGGTATTAAATCTATCTTATTCATTTGATTCAATTTTTACCATTTGTGTAATTACTAGTAATCCTTTACATATTGAATTAGGTATATATTCATTAATTTTATTTTTGGACCACTTA
The DNA here is from genome assembly GCF_054855325.1 of Carica papaya. NCBI lineage: Eukaryota > Viridiplantae > Streptophyta > Magnoliopsida > Brassicales > Caricaceae > Carica > Carica papaya. The sequence continues at coordinate 22,222,373 of NC_142317.1, forward strand.
TAGTTTTTGCTTTAATTCATTGAATGAAATTTTATTTCATAATCCTTCATATATAAAAAAGTTCAATTAGAATTCGATTCTCAAAAAACATAAATAAGAGAGCTTAAATATTAAAATTGTGATATATTGTTAAATTATAAAATATGGGAGAAATGTAACAACTAAATTTCTTAAGAAAATGATGAAGCTTGTTTAGAAATTAAAGCAAATGGGACAATTAGATACATATATAAATATTTTAACTTCTAATACTATACTATACTATGTCTATTTCTACAATATAGTTTCTCCATGAGTAGTGTAATTTGACCCACAACCTAAAAATTTCTATGTAATTTCTTCATTACAAATTAAAAATATATACATATATATGAAGTTAATTTCTATTGTTGTTGGAAATATATTTATTTTTTGTGGTACAGTTTGAGAGAAGGATTGTGGCTAATGCTAGAACCAGATGAAGCAAAAGTTTTTAAATGCTATATGTTTAGTTTCCTTTATAAGCTCATGCTAAGAATTAAAAACTTATAAGTCTGTAATAATGCAAAAATACGTAATGAATAAAAATATGAGTTTGCAAGAAATATCTTATCATCACTCTCTAATCACTCTCTGAGACAATGCTTTACATACTAGTTGAATTTTTTCAACTGATCTGGAATCAACAAAGGAAATGTATTAAAAAGTTCTATTGTCAAGCATTAATTATGATGACATGGTAATGATTTATGAGACAGAAAAATACCATAACAAATCCAAAATGATTTACAAGATATAAAAATGTCATAATAAAAAAATGGAGTTAAAATAATGTAAGGGTATTCTTGATTTACAGTGAACTCTTTAAAAGAATGCTACTATGTATATGATCTAAAGTTTGTAAACAAGAAACAATTTGTTTAATCTCCAATGCAGGAAGATGTTCCAAGCTAATGCTAAATCAACATATCATCTTTACATTAAGATCCTATCATACTGGAATCACTACTCAAAAGCTTTAATCCCTAAATAAAATGAAGCATAAACCACTATTATCATCACCTTTATACATTTAAGTTGTTCAGATAAGTAAGTTGAGCCACAAATTGAAGTTAACTATCCTTATGTGAAAGCAGCTTTAAAATCTTATATTACATAAGTGTTTTAGGAGTTCTTTCGACCACACTTTCTCTTGGGGTTAGCACTTATCATGCAAGAGAAGGCATTGGCATGCTCAAAATCCTCTTCAGTTATCAGAATTTTGGCTGTACTTGGGTCTGCAAGTAGAAGCTTAGCCACCAAGTATCTAACAATTGACCATGTTTCCAATAATCGTGCTTGTTTCCCAATGAACCTTCCTCTTTTTGTGTCATAGTATTAAGGCCACTTATCTCTTGATATGCATCTTTCAGTATCTTCAACAGCTCTTGCAGCAATTTTTGGCCTTTTCGTCTTTATGGCTTTAATAGTAAGCTGCAAAAAGTCTAATTTTAAATTTTTAAGCCCCACTGCCAACATTCCTTCATTATTACTTTATTTTATAAAACAACAACAAGGTGCCATATCCTATTGGATCTAAGCATGATAACTCAGGAAACTTGTTCCTAAATATAACTTCTACCAAGGGTCTGGAGCAATGAACAAAACATTAATAGCAGAGAGAATATTTAAGCATAATAAACTAACTTGCCATAGCAGAGTTGGCCAAGAATCACCATTGTGGTAAGACTAAAGCCTACATTAGAAGGAAATAAAGTGAGAAATGTTGAAGATAATGATGAAATAGATCATAAATAAATAATAAGAGAGTAGATATCTTACGTGATTTTAGGATCACTACCAGTGATTATTTGCCAGTCCTGACCTTAAGGAGAATGATAACATATCTTCATGTCTGCTACCAAATCTACCCATTTTGCCAGACTACTTACAACAGAATACATGTTTCCTAGAGAAAAAATTAGAAATCCATATATGCTGCCTGTAAGTTTCCAAATAGATAACCTCCTTTATTAGACATCCATTACACCAACCAAGGAAAAATTTGATCTGGGTAAATGTTGAACTTATTAACTACATCGTATGAGTACTCCTCTGTCTTGTCATGATAAATCTCATTTAGTTTTTGTAAATCAATCCAACAATACTCCCTGATGTGGAATGAAAGAGCAAGTAGGCGATTATTCAGTGCCCAAACAAGATTAGCTAATCCATTTTCTAGAGCAAGCATTTCACGTGCACAAAGTAAGGCAGAATAAATAGTGGATGCAAGAAAAAAAATAAGGACTAACTGGAGATACCACAAGAAAAGAAGGTAAACAAATAAGATCTCTTAGTTACCAACTTATAAATTTAAATAATAGCTTATTCATGTAGGCTAGTATGTCATATAATAATCTACTGTTTCCACCGACATGTTACAAACATACTTAATGCACAAACTAGATCTCCATGGTGTCAAACATGTAAGCTATGAACTATCTCAAAAAATATAAGCTATAAACTATACAATCTCTATCATTCTAGGGAGTTGCACCATTCAGAAGCAACCATAAATATAATGAGTAACAATTCCAATTGTTAAACATTTTCTAAATTGACCAGACTGGAATCATATACTTATTACACCTACTAAAAAGTCACTTGAGAGGCACCAAGATATGATATCAATTTAATTCAATCTTGTCAAGTACTTAATCCTAGCTTTATTTTCAAACTTCCATTATTGTTTCCCAAATTGATTTAGTTTTATAATTTCACTTCTACCATAGTTGCTGCAAAAAGCCCCTATTACACCATGTGCATAACTATTTTGTATAACCACTCTTTTGCTACAAAAGTTGCAAGCACTAAAAAATAAAAAATTGAATACCAAATGTCAATTACCATTTTAAAACAACAATAAAGACAATTTTTTCCTTGATTGAAATAAACAATTGATGAGCAAATATGGCAATTCAAACAACTGTTAGAACAAAAAATGAATCTACCCTTATGATTCCTTCATTCCACATAATATAGTTAATTACCTCCCCTTTTTACTAAGAGGGTTTGGTTTTGAAACTTACAAATGTAAATCAAATGTAAATAGGAATTGACTTGGTCTAGTACCAAGTCAGTGTTGGATGACCCTATTCTCCATTTTCTTTGTTTGGTAAGAGTTATTGTTTCTAGTAGTGAGAACTTTTTGCACCACAGATAAGTTATTGTTGTTTCTCTCAATAGTCTATCAATTGGCACGTAAAGGGTGACCGATGGATATGGTGGATGGCATGGTGTCATTGTCGATCGTAGAGGAGGAGGATTGAAGCTGGGACTTAACTGAACTTCTCCCTGAACAACAAGAGTCGTATGATCCATGTTTTGTAGGAAGATTCTATACTGAAGCGGTTGTGAAGTTTGAAGTGATGAGGAATACACTAGCAGACCTGTGGAGGCTGATAAGGAGAGTAAATATTGTAGATCTCAGTTTCGACCATTACTTGTATAGATTTTTTTACGAAGTGGATATCCAAAGAGTGCTCAACAAAGGGCCATGATCGAGTGGATCATGTCGAGGAGCTGTGCTCTTCAATCCTTCCTATTCGAAATGATTGGAGTAAAGAAAAATGAGTTCCCCGAGAGATGGGAGATTGTTTTTTTTTTAATCTGCAGTGCTCCCCGAAGTGGCTGAGAGTTATAATGAGTTTAGTACTTATAATAAATTTCTAATAATCTAGGTCTTTTTTAGTGATTGATATTTAGGTTACCAATATTCTATGCATTAATGAACTTGCATATTCTTGTTTTTTGTTTTTCGAGTTTAGATTAATCTTGTCAACAATTTTATGAGAAAAATATTTTCTTTAAAAAAAATATGAGTTTAATTTAGTCAATTTATAATATTGTATAAACGACAAAGATGGTTTGTAACGGCCCCGGAAGTTCAAAAGGAAATACATATAATAATCTGAGTGCGGAAGCGAAATAAAAGATTAAGGTTAACATCCCTTACACAATAACTTAAAAGTACTAAACAATATCACGGAATAAGTTCTCTAAAAGAAATACAAGAAATGAGAAAAATAAAGAAAACTATAAAGCATCTAGTATCTATTCACCGTCTTCTTATGGATCGGGCTCAGGAACCAGGTCCTCTTGATCTGAAATGGTTAAATAAGGAATGAGCCACACTAGCCCAGTAAGAACATCACACTATATCAATGTCACAGAAGCAAAGGTTGGTAGAAAACTAAAAAAATAACCAATGGAGCACAAATTTTAAAGCAATACATTTATTTAAAATAAAATCATTTACCCTTTTTGTTACCCTTGGAGAACCTGTGAAAACAACTTATAAAGACAATGACATCATACAAATCACTATTTCATGTATAATCAGTAACATAAAACATATCATAATTTCGTATTCATTAACAATAACTGATTATCATTATTTCTCGTTTTCACTAGCCTACTAATATCCATGGGGATCCATAGGGGTGTCCCCGCCACATGTGAACCATTCTTTTTAACAATCTTAATTCCAGGGCCGTCCCCATACCCTGTCTGGTATGAGTGCCAAAATATTAAATCTCAATACCTCGTCTGGTATGAGGGTGAAGCAGGTCGTCCCCATACCTCGTCCGGTATGAGTGCCAAGACATTAAACCTCAATAGCCCGTCTGGTATGAGGGTGAAACAAGCTGTCCCCATACCCCTTCCAGTATGAGCGCCAAAGAACTATTATAAGATTACACTTAAAGAATATCTTCAATTAGAAAATTGAATGCTTGTTAGAAGTTAAAGTCTAGAGATTTATTTTCTTCATTAGCCATTAAAATTTAAAATTTTGATTACTACTTAAGCAGTTAAAGAGATAAAAATCTTCTTTCAAAAAGTAAATATATTATTATATAATTATATTTAAGAAGATGTTATTTGTTTCTATCTTAATTATTAGAAGTAAAAATATTTATTATGCCTCAATTATCAAAAAATATTTTTTAATCTTATTTAATTTAGGGATTTCGTTGCCATCCGAATGGTTCTTATGGTTCTTCCTTCACTTCAAAGAGGACGTCGAGCTGCAGGGAAAGAGGGAGAGGAAGAAAATTCATAGCTAGGGTACACTAAGAGGAAGTTTATGTGCGATTTCTCAATCAAATTAATTAGCTAGCGGTGGAATTGGGAGCAGAATAAGGGAGGAATTCGTCAATCAGATTAACGCCCTCACTGAGAACAAAGTTAAATTTGACTCTCACTACTTGAGTAGAATTTATGTTTTAAATTCTTTGAGATATTTTTGGGAAGAAATGAGTTGATCTTGGAATAGGGACATTTTCTTGAAATCAGATTAGAACCAGAAGTAAAAACAAAAAAAATGGAGAGTGAGATCTGAGGATAAAACGAAGATCGGACGAAATGATGGAATTATCGTGTGGACAGCTATGTGGAGAGGACATAAGAGATATGCTAAAAACATAGGAGGAAAATTGAAAGGATGAGAACGGGAGAGGGATAGGAAATTTAAAAAAAGGAAAATTGTGGTCTGAATCTGATATCTATTTGGGAATTATTATTCTTTTATTTTTTATATTTAATTCTCTTGATGTCTGTTTCGAAAATGGTAACATTGGTGAGTAGAGAAAAAGAAATGAACTGGATAGGGATTAAAAACAAAATAAATATAAAATTCTAGGAGGCAAATCCAGGTGAGACAGACCGTGTTCTCTATGAGTGTAAAAGTGATGCTGTTTGGAAGAAGGAATGGGATTAACAACGGAACAAACAAACTCTAGGAGCTGATTTGGGTGAGGAGAGACAATGTTCTCTGTGATGCATATGTAAGAAAGGATGAATTACAAAAACTTTAATTAGATGTTTTCTTGATTTTAGATAGATTTAATGGTTAACACTCACTGGTGAGGGATGTGAACACTGCCCTTAGATCTACTTATTTTTATTTGGAGATAAAAGTTTATTGTTATTAACCATATTTGATTAATTGATGGATTTTGTTATTTGGTCTTCTTCTCTTAATTTGCAAAGATAAAATATCTTATGCAAATTTTCCTATGATTTGTTACTTTGCATCAAGATTAAAGGAGGCACCTCAAGGTATATAAGTAATACTTTTCATCACAGCTCAAAACTTTTCAATTTGGAGTATTATTGTGTGTTATTATTGATCTTATAATGTATATTTAACAATAAAAATTCTCATATACAATTTTTGCTAGTAAAAATTCGTACATTTTAATAGTTAAATGATTTGTCATAAGATCTATAGTCTGATTTGAACTCATACTCTTATAGATAAGGATAAAATTACTTAGATATCTGTCTAAAAGATAAATAATTATTAAATTAATTAATTAAATATGTGGATACATAATTAATTAAATAATTAGTTCAATAGTTGATATGTTTCTTTTTTTATAAGAGATTATAAGTTCGAGTCGGATTGTATTTTTATGTGTGTCATCATTTGAAAGTTATTTGTATTGTATTGTAATTAGTATATATCACTTGACTAATCTCGGATGAAATTGTATTTTTATGTGTATTCTTACTTGGAGGTTTTTGTATTGTCTTATGACTGATGCATACCACTTAATTAATAGATGTACCCAATTTTTATTTTTTAATAAATAATTAATGAAGGAAAAAATGAAAATCCTTCTTAAGGTATTATTTTATTTTACATATTCTATAAAATTTTATTTTCATGTATGTCTTTTTTCTTTTGGACTTCGTGAAAATTTTAGTTAAATTTAAATTTGCATGCTTATACAACATGAATTTTACTTCATTAAAAATTTATTTTGTCAGCTCCATAATTATAGCTATTAATAATTATAATAAATTATAACAATATGATAGTAGTTAAAACACTTATTTTCTATTTAAAATTTATAAGTTTAACTTTTATTAAAATGTAGAATATTTTATACTGTATAAGTCAGTAAATTTAAATTCAATTAAAATTTTTATGAAATCTATAAAAGAAAAAGATATATATGAAAACAAAATTTATAAAATATATAAAATAAAATATTACCTCAAGAAAGATTTTTATTTGTTCCTTCATTACTAAGAATTCATGTTTGGTTTCATCCACTGCCTATGCACCTTTTTTTCGAAAAAAATTAAAACAATTTTTAAAAAAACTTAGTAATGAAATATATTAATAATATGTACAATAAAAAATAAGTATGAAATTGATTTACTATATTCACATCCTCCATCATAGGTAGCCGGATAAATGCTTCAATGAAGCTGTTGTTCGCTACGTACGTACAGCAATATTAATTTTATGTATCAATAAAAATATATTAAATGACTATACGAATCATTAATTTTTTACTATGTTATTCAACGCAGTTAGTATTGTGATATACGTACATACATTATCTATACACACACACACACACACATATATATTGATAAATTGAGAAGGTTATATATATATATATATAGACACACACACATTATATATTTATATAATTCCCAATTATAAGTATCTTCTTTTTGAAGTTTTTAACTTTTCCCCATTTCACCTTCTTGATTCTATCATATTTTTGCATAAATATATATATGTATATATAGATACCATCTTAATTTTCTTCTTTATTAATTAACAAAATCTTTTTTTCATATTTTAATATGGTCCCAAAATGTTAAAGTATAAGAGCCAAATTCAAATATGAAGGAATTTGGTTTTCAAGTTTATGAACCTGTTTATATATTAATAAATTAAATATATTATATATTTTTATTAATCTAGGTAATATTTCAAGAGATTATTATATTTCAATAGTATATTAAACATATTCTCAAATATATTAAATAGAATAAAGTGTTAAATTTTAAACAAGCTATTCACATAACTTATCAAACTCAATTTTATAAATTTTGAATTTATTTAAATTTATTCAATTTTTTAAAAAGTTTTGTGACCTTCTCTTTTTGGCACGGGTTTTATGCATCTGAAGTCACAGTGGCCATAGAATACTTACACATGATGGGGATAGTTTACTGTGATTTGAAGACATGTTAGTAAGATTCGACGATCACATTTTATTGATTGACTTCGATCTCTCACAAAAAGACGATAATTCCACATCAACGATTCATATAATTTCTAATCAAAATGCATCACTAATCGCAAAAACAAGTTGTTACCCTGATGATCAACCCAACTTTTCTAATTCATCATGCATTCTACCCAATTATATAGTTTATCCGGGGTTGTATAATTAATTATCATGAATAAGCCCCTTTGATTTTGAAAATAAGTTCTCCAATCTCGTGAAAGTCCGCCTCCGATTTTTCACTGAAGTTAAATAAAGAGCAAAATTATCTATACTTATATATGCACACCCAATTATATATATATATATACCCACATAATATATGAATGATTAAACAGATATAAATGAATCAAACGGTGGAATCGCCATGCAGAAATTTCGAAATTGGCCGAATAGGCCCTATGTCTAATTTTGAGTTATTTGGGGACACGTGTAGGTACCATAAGTGTGTTTCGGTTCCTGGAAAAAAATTCAGGGAATCTAGGGACAGCCCGTAGGCGCAGTGAAAAAAAATTGGTCTTATACTCCGAATCAAGTAAGGATCTCTCACCCTATTTTCTATCACGGCATTAAAGCTTAATAAATGATAAAACGGTATTTTATGAATTAATAGATATGTATAATTAATTCAGGTGGCTAATGGAGCCCGAATCTGATATATTTTCGGTCAGTTGATGTTTTAGTTATTTTACAGTTTTAAATGCATTATGGTATCTGATCTATTTATTTTATGGTTTTGAATGCATGAATCACTGTTTACTTCATTATGGCTTGATTTTGTGAATCTGATGATATGTCTGCCTTGTTGGATGCTCGTTACTGGTTTAAATATTTATGATTATGTGAGAAATAGAAAACTAAGAAAAAATAGAAAATGTATGTGAGTTGACAAATGGATAAGTCGATAGCCTCACTAGATATCCTGAGAGATGGTGGATGGACCGGGTCCATAGGGAACCTTACCGGGAACGTTGTCTCTCATATCGGACGGGGTATGGAGACTTTAAATATTTTGGCGCTCATACTGGACGGGGTATTGAGATTCATGATTTTCGCGCCCATACCGGACGGGGTATGGGGACGGCCCTGGAATTAAGTTATTAAGGTGAATGGTTCACGTGTAGCAGGGACCCCTATGGATCCCCATGGATACTGGTAGGCTGGTAAAAGAGAAAATTTGTTGCCTGATGATTGAAATATTAAAAGTATGACATGTTTTATGTTACAGAGTGCGTATGATTTTCTAATATTATAATGTTATTGTTTTCATAAGTTGTTTTCATAAATCTCACCGAGTTAAGTATACAATAAAAGATTTTATTATTGGTAAATGAATTTGTTATAAATTATGCTCAATTGGTCGTTTTTGTTTTCCACCAACCTTTAATTCTGTGATAGTGAGATAGTGTGAAATCTTTACTGGGCTAGTGTAGCTCATTCCTTACTTAACCATTTCAGATAAGGAGGACTTGGTTCCCGAGCCCGTTCCGTAAGAAGGCGGTGAGTAGATGCCTAAAGATTTTATAGCTTTCCTTATAGTATTCATTTCTAGTATTTACTTTAGTTAGCTTATTCTTTCTTACGTTTAATACGTTTTGGTTATTGTGTAAGGAATGTTAACCATAATCTATTTTATTTCGCTTCTGCACTTAGAAATTTTATATACATTTCCTTTAAATTTTCGGGGCCGTTTACACAAATCTAGGTGAGCAGAGACAGTGTTCTCTATAAGGTTAAAAGTGGTGTTATCTAGAAGTCGGAATGGGATTGACAATGGAACAAACAAACTCTGGGAGCCAATCTAGGTGAGTAGAGACAGTGTTCTCTGTGATGCACGTGTAGGAAAGTATGAGTTACACAAACTTTAATTAGATGTTTTCTTGATTTTAGATAGATGTAATGGTTAACCCTCACTAGCGAGGGATGTGAACACTGCGCTTGGATGTACTTAATTTTATTTAGAAATAGAAGTTTATTGTATTTTTCGCTGGCAATATAAGTTCTTACAGTACCCTGACTCACTATGGAGGTGTGGGTTGTTACAGTTCTTATCCAATCATTTCAAATAGGAGGATTGAAGCACATAGCTCCTCCACATGATCCACTCGATGGAATAAGAGGTTTAGTGCTTAACATCTGATCTATTTTTCTCTTATTTGTTTCTCGATCATATATATATTGAAGTTGTTGATTGATTTGCATTCGATTTTTGTTTAAGGATGCGATAGAGCACTTTCTTGTAGCAGTATACGAAATGAAAGGAGATACTGGTTGCATCCTAATTATTTATATGATGTGCTTTCCACCTTCATGGATTAATTTGAAATCATCTTATCGGTTGCATCCTAATTATTTATATGATGTGCTTTCCACCTTCATGGATTAATTTGAAATCATCTTATCGGGCATGGCTAAAGCTTTGTATGTGTACGTAATATATATCTCGATGTAGATTTGAGTAGTTATTAACCATATTTGATTAATTAATGGGTTTTAGTTATTTGATCTTCTTTTCCTAATTTATAGGGACAAAATATCTGATGCGGATTTTCATAAGATTTATGCATTTTGCATCAAGATTAAATGAGCCTCCTCAAGGTATATAATTAATACTAATCATCACAGCTCAAAACTCTTTAATTTGAAGAATTTATATGTGTTATTATTGATCTTATAATATACATTTAACAATAAAAATTCTCAAGTACAATTTTTGCTAGTAAAAATTCGTACATTTTAATAGTTAAATGATATGTCATGAGATGTATAGTCTTATTTGAACTCATACTCATATAGATAAGGATAAAAGTACTTACATATCCACCTAATGGATAAATAATTATTAATATAATTCACTATATATGTGTATATTTAATTAATTTAATAATTAGTTTAATAGTTAATGCGTTTCTTCTTTTATAAGAGATTATAAGTTTGAGTCAGATTGTATTTTTATGTGAGTCATCATTTGAAAGTTATTTGTATTGTATTGTATTGTAATTAGTGTATGTCACTTGACTAATCTCGGGTCAAATTGTATTTTTGTGTGTATTCTTACTTGGAGTTAGATTTGTAACCTTCTCATTTTTGCACTGGTTTTATGCATCAGAAGTCATAGTGGCCTTAGAATACCTACATATGATGGGGATAGTTTACCGTGATTTGAAACCCAAAAATCTGTTAGTAAGAGTCGACGACTATATTTTGTTGACCGACTTCGATCTCTCACTAAAAGATGATAATCCTGCATCAATAATCCACATAATTTCTGCTCAAAATGCATCATCAATCACAAAACAAGTTGTTATCCTGATCAAAAACAAAACTTTTCTAATTCATCATACATTCTAGCCAATTGTATCGCACCAGATGTAGCCTCCTGCTTACGTCCTAGTCAACACAAATAAAAAATAGTCAACACATCGCTCAGTTGTGGAAATAATCACAGACCCAATCAATGTTCAATTAATGTATTATGTTGGGACCCACTAGTACTTAGCACCAGAAATTGAGTATGGTGAAGGGCATGGAAATGCAGTTGATTGGTGGGCACTAGGGATATTCATATTCAAAATGTTATATGGGATGACGCTATGTAAGGAAGTTGACCAAGAGTTGCCCCTAGCGAATATTGTGGCTCGAACACCTAAATTCCCAAAGAAACCATGGTCTCGGAGCCAGCAAAGGATTTGATCACGTGATTATTAATCAACGACCCCAGCAGACGAATGGGGTCCGTAATGGGTGCAATGGCAATCAAATGACACCAATTTTTTGATGGGCTTAATTGGGCATTTTTGAGATGTAATAAAATCACCATTTGTTCCTTCTCCTGTATCTTGTTAAGAGTTTGTTGCATTTGCTAGTACTATAGAGAGTTCAATAGAGTATTACTAGGAAGTAAGAAATTTATTCTTTAATTTACATGATATATGTTTTGTTATATATATCAAATTTTAATAACTAAATAGAAGTGAGATTTAAGTAATTTATATATTGGGGCAAGAAATTTTAATGAAATTCATGTTGAAAGGTTCAATATTTATAAAAATATATAATTAAGGATTTACTAGATCATTTTGTCTAGCAAACGATATAACATTTTTAATTGTTCTCAATTAATGTCTTTACTTGACTGTCTAAAAGTAATATTAATTTCTCTAACATGTGGTATAAGAGGTAGTAACACTCTTTATAAGGTATTACTTGGATAAAATCGAAATGTATTGCATCAACATCCTAATAATACTAAGCTGGGAAACTCATGGGTCCTTGTGTAGTGCTTTAGGACTGCTTACCTAATTTGGGATAAATAATGCTAAAGTTCAATAGTAGTTGAGGATAAGGAAGCTTTTGGCTTCTAGAGCTATTTTGAGATACCTATGAGCTTACAAGATAGCTTTGCCAAAAGGTTGTGTAGAGTTTTAAAATTGCTCTCACATTTTAGACCTATCTTAAGACAACTATAAGGTTTCAAACATGTATTAGGTTTTAATAAAGCTCTAAAACTGCGGTATTAGTGTTTTCTTTTTTTTCTTAATGTTATGTTGCACTAAGATACAAATTTGTTGTCCTAAAATTTAATTTAGTATCGATTTTGTTTTATTTAATTATATGGTAAATTTTGTAACAAGTATAAATTTTTTACTTGATGAATATTTCTCTGAGTTTAGGTTATTACTTGAGGATGTATAAGCTTTCATTTTGCATTTTGTTTCCTTTCTTAGTTGGATTCAAAAGTAGAATAAGAATAATACATAATTTAGCTAAAGATGAGTAAGGACTTCTGAAAGATAGATAATTGTTCATTAACCTCCTCAGTTTTTGTTTCACTTACTTGAGCATGATGGTTTTAATTGTTAATGAATAACGATTTTATCTTAAAAAAATAATGTTATATTGGATGCTATTGTATTGACTTCCATTGTATAAGTTTAATTAGTATTAAAAGTAACTACTACTAAATTTATAGTTCAATCAAATAATAAAATAGAAATTAATTTGAATGAATTATTTAATATTATAATAAATAAGCAAATCAAAGGATGTATATTTATTGTTTAAAATACAGTATTCGAAAATCAATTATGAGAATTGACACTTCAGTGAATAATGAGAGGAGATTGATGGTGACTATAATGAAATACAACCAACACAGATAAAAGCTTTGGTATCTTGCAACATCACATTTTCCTTATGTTTTAAGACAAAGATGAACTATTTTATTTTTAATTTTTTTGAACTCCTTTTTGTTGATACAAAAGTTAAACAACTCTTTTTTTCAAGTAAAGAAATAGATAGGGTGGGGACGAAATGGACACATGAGTTCCTCTATTTGTCGCATGTTACCTAGCAACATTTTAACTTTTGTGATAGTCTAAATCAACTGTTAAATTATATCTTCTATTGTATAATTTCTAATTGTAATAGGACCTTTTTTAAAGGTATGAGGTACAAATTTTACACTTGATGAATATTTTTCTAAAGTTTAGGTTTTTACTTAAGGATGTTTAAGCTTTCATTTCGTATTTTGTTTCTTTTCTTCTTAGTTAGATTTAAAACTTTAATCGAATAGTACATAACTTAGCTAGAAATGTAGTAAGGACTATTGAAATATATATATTTATTCACGAGCCTAAGTTTTTTGTTGACTTACTTGAGAAAAATGGTCTTTATTATTCATGGATGATGAATTTTTCTTTAAAAAAAAGTAAATGTTGTAGTGGATGTTATTATATTGACTTACATTGCATAAACTAATACCATACTAGAAAGAAATATGTCTAATATTGTAGGTTAATCAAATAACAAAGTAGAACTTAACTTCAATGAATTATTTAACTCATACAAATGAATATATAAAATGACGTACATTTAGTGTTTAAAATATAGTATTTGATGATTGATTAGGAGAACTGATGTTTTAATAAATAATGAGAGGTGATTGATGATGACTGCAATAAGAAGCAACTAATACAAAGATAGAAGCTTTGATGTCTTATAGTAGAGGGGATCAAATTTTCTTTAGGTTTGAGTACATTAAGATGAACTATTTTATTTCCTAATTCTTATGTATTTTTTTGCTGATATAAAAGTTAAATAAATTTTTTTTCTAAGTAAAGAAATGGATAGGTTGTGCATGAAATGGACAAGTTGCTTCCTTTATTTGTTGTATATTTAGTTAGCGATATTTTGACTTTTAGTGACAATGTCTATCACCCACTAAAATTGTGTCGTTTATTTTCTAATTTTTAGTTGGATTTAAAAGTAACTTTCATTCCACATTTTGTTTTTCTTTTTCATAATTAGATGTAAAAGTGTAATTAGATAGTATACAACATAGCTAAAGATGTAGTAAGGACTTCTAAAAGATATAGTTCATGAGTTTTAGATTTTTGTTCACTTGCTTAAGCAGAATGGTTTTTATCCATGATTTTTTTTTAAAATGAAAAAGTAAATGTTTTATTGGATGTCATTATACTGACTTACATTGTTTACAGACTTATATAGTTTTAGAAAGAAGTACGATTAAATTTGTAATATGTCAAATAATAATGCTGATTTAACTTAAATTAATAATTTAATCTCATACAAATGAGTGAGTTAAGTAACATAAATTTACTATTTAAAATACAAAATTTAATGACCGATAAGGAAAACTGATATTTCAATGAATAATGAGAGGTGATGGGTGATGATTGTAATGAGATGCAACTAACAGAGAGAGAGAAGTTTTGGTGTCTTGCAACAAAGGAGATTGATTTTTTTTAAGATTTTAACATAAAGATAAACTATTTTATTTTCGGTTTCTTTTGTATTTCTCTTTGTTAATATAAAAGCTAAATAATTTTTTTTTCAAATGGATAAGTGGCTTTCTCTATTTGTCGTAAATTTACTTTGTTTCATTTTTACGTTTAATGACAATATAAATCTGCTAGTAAAATTTTATTATCTATTGTCTAATTTTTAGCAGTAATTAATTGTTCTCAAAGGTGCCAATATAATTCCTTTTATCAGTTGAAGTGATTTATTTAGAGAAAAACCATATTTGTTTTTTACACAATATTATAATGGATTAAACAAAACTCTTTTTTTAAAAAAAAAATTCTCATAAAATGTTTAGCAAGATTAATCCAAACTTGGAACACAAAATTCAAAAAAATGCAAATTCATTAATGCATACAATATTGATAACATAAATATCAATCACTAGAAATGACCTAGACTATTAGCAATCTGTTATAAATACTAAACTCATTATAACTCTCTGCTGCTTTGGTGAGCACTGTAGATTCGAAGAAAAAAACAATCTCCCTTCTCTTGGCAAAACCATTTTTCTCTTCTCTAATTGTCTCGAAAAGGATGGATCAAAGCATACGACTCCTCAGCATGATCCACTCGATGGAACAAGAGGTTTAATGCTTAACATCTTATCAATTTTTCTCTTATCTATTTATTGATCATGTATATATATCGATATCATTGATTAATTTGGATTCAATATTTGTTAAAGGATATGGTAGATCACTTTTTTGAAATAGCATATGAAATTAAAGGTGTACCTGGTTGCAGTCCTAATTATTTCTCGGATACGCTCTCTATCTTTGTAGCCGAATCTAAAATGACCTTATCAGACATGGCTAAAGCTTTATATGTGTACATAATATATATCTTGATATAGATCTTAGTTGTTATTAACCACGTTGATTAGTTAATGAGTTTTAATTATTTAGACTTCTTCTCTTAATTTGCAGGGACAAAGTATTTAGTGCATATTTTCTTAAGATTTGCGAACTTTACTTCAAGATAAAAGAAGCCGCCTCAAGGTATATAATTAATGCTAATCGTCACAGCTCAAAACTCTCTAATTTAAAGTATTTATATGTGTTATTATTGATCTAATAATATGTATTTAATACTAAAAATTCTTAAGTATAATTTTTGTTGGTAAAAATTCATACATTTTAATAACTAAATGATATGTCATGAGATGTATAGTGTGATTTGAACTCATACTCTTATAGATAAGGATAAAAGTACATAGATATTAACCCAATAGATAAATAATTAATAATTTAATTAACCAAATATCTATTAGTAGGATATATATTTGATTGGTATATGTGTATACTTAATTAATTAATTAATTAGTTTAATAGTTGATGCATTTATTCTTTTATAAGAGATCATAAGTTCGACTGAGATTATACTTTTATGTGTGTTATCATTTGAAAGTTGCGTTGAATTGTAATTATTTTAAAAAATAATTAGCTAATTTTAATTGTACCCTTGGTGCTTGTCGATTGGCACTAAAATATGAGGAATTCATCAAAGCATCTGATGAAAAGAGTAAAGAAGGGTAAGCTTTCATACATAATTGACGTCATAAATCGATTAACATATCTATTTATTGTGCTTTTTTAATTTTTTTTAATTTCCTTTTTTAAAAAAAAAGTGTGTAGCGGCATTAGATGCAATAAAAAATGAATTCACATTGATGAAGGAAAACATAAAAGTCCTTCTTGAGGCAATATTTTATTTTATATATTTTGCAGAATTTTATTTTCATATATATCTTTTTCTCTTATGAATTTTGTGAAAATTTTAACTAAATTTAAATTTGTAGAATTATACAGTATGAGTTTTACTTAATTAAAAATCTGTTTTGTTGGTTGCATAATTATAGCTATTAAGAATTATAATAAATTCTAACAACACAGTAGTAGTTTAAACTTGTGTTTTATTTAAGATTTACGAGTTTAAGTTTCACTGAAGATGTAAAGTTTATATTTTAATAAAAAGTAAAACTATTTTTTTAATATTAAACATTATAGATTTTGATTTTAAAATCTTTATTATTATTATTATTATTAATTAATAAATGGGGTATATATGCTGATATATTTGGAAACAAGCACTACGCCTCGCAAGCACAAGCGCACTCCTTTAAATTAACAGAAAGTTGGGAAACTCATGGGTCCTTGTGTAGTGCTTCAGGACTGCTTACCTAATTTGGGATAAACAATGCTAAGGTTCAAGGGTAGTTGAAGATAATGAAAATTTTGGCTGCTAGAGTTATTTTGAGATACCTATGAGGTTATAAGATAGTATTACCAAAAGGTTGTGCAGGGTTTTAAAATTATTCTCGTGTTTTAGACCTATCTTAAGACAACTATGAGGTTTCGATCATGTATTAGGTCTTAATAAAGCTCTAAAACTACAGTGTTACATTTAAATCTTAAGGTTTTAGTCTTTTCTTTTTTTAATGTTATGTCGCATTAAGATCCAAAGTTTTTGTCCTAAAATTTAATTTAGTATAGATTTTGTGTTACTTAGTTATCTGGCAAATTTTGTACCAAGTACAAATTTTATACTTGATCAATATTTCTCTGAGTTTAGGTTATTACTTGAGCATGTTTAGGCTTTCATTCTATCTTTTGTTTCCTTTCTTCTCAGTTGGATTCAAAAGTATTATAAGAATAATACATAACTTAGCTAGAAATGAGTATGACTGAAAGATAGATAATTGTCCATGAACCTCAATTTTTGCTTCACTTACTTGAGCATGAGAAAGTATAACCTAATTTCTACGAATTATTTAATTTTATAGTAAATAAGTGAATTGAATGATGAATATTTATTGTTTAAAATATTGTATTTGATGACCAATTATGAGAACTGATGCTTCAGTGAATAATTAGAGGCGATTAATAGTTACTACAATGAAATGCAACCAACACAAAGATAAAAGCTTTGGTATTTTGCAATGAAGTAGATCACATTTTCTTTAGGTTTTAAGATAAAGATGAAATATTTTTTTTTTATTTTTTTTTTGGTACCCCTTTTTGTTGATACAAAAGTTAAGCAACTTTTTTTTTCAAGTAGAGAAATAAATAGGGTGGGCACAAAATGGACACATGAGTTCCTCTATTTGTTGCATATTACCTGGAAACATTTCAACTTTTGTAATAGTCTAAATCAACTACTAAAATTATGTCATCTATTATTTAATTTCTACCTGTAATAGGATCCTTATTAAAGGTACCAGATACAAATTTTATACTTGATGAATATTTTTCTAAAGTTTGGGTTGTTTACTAACTTATGTAGTACTAGAAATTAATACAACTAAATTTATAGTTCGGTCAAATAATAAGGTATGGATTAACTTGAATAAATAATTTAATCTCATACAAATGAGTAAACTAAGTAACGTAAATTTACCGTTTGAAATACGGTGTTTAATGACTGATAAGGAAAACTGATACTTCAATGAATAAAGAGAGGTGATGGGTGATGACTACAATGAGATGCAACTAACATAGAGAGAGAAGTTTTAGTGTCTTGCAACAGAGGAGATTGAATTTTCTTTAGGTTTTAGAACATAAGGATAAATTATTTTATTTTTAATTTCTTTTGTACTTCTTTTTCTCATTATAAAAGTGAAATAATTTTTTAAAAAATAAAGAAATGGGCAGGTTGTGCATGAAATGGATATGTGGCTTCCTTTATTTGCTCCAAATTTATTTTATGGCATTTTGACTTTTAGTGACAATATAAATTTGTTGGTAAAATTTTATCATCTATTGTCTAATTTTTAGCAGCAATTAACCATTCTTAAAGGTGCCAATATAATGCCTTTCATCAGTTGAAGTAATTTATTTGTAGAAAAACCATCTTTGTAGTTTATACAATATTATAAATGGATTAAATTAAACTCTTGTTTTTTTTTTCAAAAGAAAATATTTTTTTTTCACCGTTGTGATCACCGTTTCCTCCTCTACAGGTTGACCGGAGCAAAACACCCAACTGCAATGTGAGCCGGAGGAGCCACCGCATCGGAGAGCCCCACCACCGGTGAGTTTTGGCTTTCTACGTTTTTCTGGCCCACCGAGGGCTCTAAGTGTGTTTTCTCACAGGAACAAATGCAAGTTTGGTCGAATTCGACCGAAAACAGCCAACCCGAGGTGGATCACCGCCGTGAGCGGCAGTGCCATCGCCGGAACATGGCAGAGCCACCGTGCCAGAATTCCAAAATTGGCCGAGTAGGCCCTGGGTCTGATTTTTGGGTTATTTGGGACATGTGTAGGTACTGTAAGCGCGTTTTAGTTCCCGAAAAAAAATTTAGGGAACCTAGGGACCGCCTGTAGGTGTAGTGACAATCTAGTTTTCAGCATCGAATCAAGTAAAGACCCCTCACTCTATTTCCTATCATGGAATTGGAGTTTAAATAAATGATAATACTTTATTTTATATAAATTAAATAGATATGTATAATTAATTACGGTTGTTAATGGAGTCCGAACCGGACATTATTCTCTGTCGATTCCTGTTTGATTTATTTTACAGTCTAAATGCATTAAGGTATCTAGTTTATCTATTCTATGGTTTGAAATGCATGTATCACTGCTTACTTCACTAATGTTTGATTTTGGGAATCTAAGATATGCTTGCTTTGTTGGATGGACGTTTCTTGTTTATATATTTATGTTTGAGTTGGTAACGGAGACCAAGGACAAATAGGAATGGGATGTGATTTGATAAATGGATAAGATGATAGCCTCACTAGATATCCTGCGAGATGGTAGACGAATCGGGTTCATAGGGAACCCTACCTTGAACGTCGTCTCATACCGGACGGGGTATGGAGACTTGGTCATTTGGCGCTCATACTAGACAGGGTATGGGGACGACCCGCTTCAGCCTCATACCGGACGAAGTATTGAGGTTTATTATTTTGGCGCTCATTCCGAACGGGGTATGGGGATGACCCTGGAATTAAGATTGTTAAGAAAAATGGTTCACGTGTAGCGGGGACCCCTATGGATCCCCATAGATACTAGTATGCTGGTGAAAACGAGAAATGGTGATAATCAGTTATTGTTAATGAATACAGATTTATGATGTGTTTTATGTTACTGATTATTCATGAAATTATGATCTGTATGATGTTATTGTCTTTATAGGTTGTTTTCACAGGTGCTCCAAGGGTAAAAAAAAGGGTAAGTGGTTTTATTTTAAATAATTGAATTGGTTTAAAATTTGTGCTCCATTGGTTGTTTTCGGTTTTCTACTAATTTTTACTTCTGTGACGATGATATAGTGTGATGTCCTTACTGGGCTAGTGTAGCTCATTCCTTATTTAACCATTTTAGATCAGGAGGACCTAGTTCCCGAGCCTAATCCACAAGAAGACGGCGAGTAGATGCTAGATGCTTTATAGTTTCCTTTATTTTTCTCATTTCTCGTATTTCTTTTAGAGAACTTATTCCGTGGTATTGTTTAGTACTTTTAAGTTGTTGTGTAAGGGATGTTAACCTTAATCTTTGATTTCGCTTCCGCACTCAGATTATTATATGTATTTTCTTTTGAATTTCCGGGGCCGTTAAACTCCACCTTCGTAGTTGAATCTGAAATCATCTTATCAGACATGACTAAATCTTTATATGTGGACATAATATATATCTCGATATAGATCTAGGTAGTTATTAACCACATTTGACTAGTTAATGGGTTTTAATTATTTGGTCCTCTTCTCTTAATTTGCAGTGACAAAGGATCTGATGCTGATTTTCCTGAAATTTATGAACTTTGCTTCAAGATTAAAGGAGCCTCCTTAAGGTTTATAATTAATACTAATAATCATAGCTCAAAACTCTTTAATTTGGAGTATTTATGTGTGTTGTTATTGATCTTATAATATGTATTTAATAATAAAAATTCATGCAGTTTAGTCGTTAAATGATATGTCATGAGACATATAATCTGATCTGAATTCATACTCTTATAGATAAGGATAAAAGTATATAGATATCCACCCAATAGATAAATAATTAATAATTTAATTAACCAAATATATGTTAGTATGATATATATATTTATTTGGTATATGTGTATACTTAGTTAATTACTTAATTAGTTTAATAGTTGATGCATTTCCTCTTTTACAAGAGATCACAAGTTTGAGTCAGATTGTACTTTCGTGTGTGTCATCATTTAAAAGTTACTTGTATTGTATTGCATTTAGTGTATATTGCCTAATTAATCTCGAGTCAAACTATTGTTTTGTGTGTATTCTTACTTGGAGATTATTTATATTGCGTTATGATTGATGTATATCACTTAATCAATAGATTTACACAATTTTTATTTTAAAAAATAATTAGCTGATATTAATTACAGCCTTGACACTTGTCAAATGGCACTAAAATGTGAGGAATTCATTAAGGCATCTGATGAAAAGAGTAAGGAAGGGTAAGCTTTCATACATAATTGACATCATAAATTGATTAACAGTATTTATATATGCATGTAGTAAATGAATTTCATACTTATTTTTTTTATTTTAGATAATACTAATATATCTCTTTATTGAGTTTTTTTATAATTTTTTAAAATTATTTTTTAAAAAAAACAAAGGTGCATAACAGCATTGGATGCAATCGAAAATGACTTCTTACTTAAGAAGGAAAAAATAAACATCCTTCTTGAGGTAATATTTTATTTTACATATTTTGCAAAATTTTATTTTCATATATATCTTTTTCTCTTATGGATTTCATGAAAATTTTAACTGAATTTAAATTTGCTAACTTATAAAGTATGAGTTATACTTAATTGAAAATTTGTTTTGCCAGGTCATAATTACAGCAATTAAAAATTCTAATGAATTATAATAATATGATAGTAGTTAAAATTTTTTATGTTTTATTTAAGATTTACAAGTTTAAGTTTTGCTGAAAATACAAAGTTTATATTTTAATAAAAAGTAAAACTGTTTTTTTAAAATATTAAACATTGTAGATTTTGATTTTAAAATATTTATTATTATTATTATTATTATTATTCACTGAATGGGGTATGTGTGGTGGTGCAGTTGGAAGCTAGAACCACCCCTCGCAAGCGCAAACGTACTCTTTGAAATGAAGGTACTCTTGCTTCTTACAACTTATTTAATTCGATTCTTATTTATTTTTTTAATTCTTTAATATTTTAATTTGAATCGTTCTAGTAAATGGAGAATATTACTCTCGAATACTTTGTTATTGTAATAAATACAGTTTCTTTTTAACTAATTCAATTTGCTTTTAAATTAATTAAGAATAAAATAAGATTTATATTTTTCTTCAATTACTGTAACTTAACTAAAGTAATTATTATCCTTTTAATTTATAAAATTTAAGTTCAATATTTAATTTTCCACTATTTGTATTTTAACTATTTTCATCTCTTTCAATAACAATATTATAAAGTAATTATGTTTTCTTTTGTTGGGCAAATGAGGGGATGAAAGCTTCTAAAAATCAATACCAATAAATTCTCTGCAGGTTGTAATAAGTATTACTTTTTCATGGAAAACAAATTTAAACTCTTAACTTTTTTTTATGTTGCTGATGTCGTGATTATGTTGAGTTTAATCTCAACGTGCCTGTTATGTTTTTAGGCGAAAAAAAAATTTCATGATTATTAAGTTCTCTTAGTTGAGGGAATGTTCTATAGTAGGTCAAAATCTTGACCTAACTTTTAATTTTTTGCTTTGAAACTCAAACTTATTCTGCAGAGATAATTACAAATTGAAAGGTATTATTTCAAAAAAATTTAAATTTTGTTGCTATTGGTCGAGATGAATTGCTAATATTTAATAATTTCACATAAAAATATCTTGGTGAAAAAAGATAGGAGAATTTATCTTAGACATTTACTTTCTATACAAATAGGAATTGAAGTTTGAGGATCCATTATACGGATTGAGGTGTGCACTAGGTAAATCAGATAAGGTGAGTATAGAAAGGAGATTTTTGACATGTTAATTGTATGATACAATAAGCTTAGCTACTAATAGATCATAGATTTTATTAATTTGCACAACTAGAAAAGGAAAAGTTAGAATCTTTCAAGAAAATTTTAGAAAAAAAATGAAAGTGAAAGAAAAGAGAGAAAAGAGAGAGCAATAGAGAAATGTAGGAATAAGATAGGATAGAGTAGAAGAGCTAACTATTTATAAGGTAAACATAGGATGATACCATTGAAAAGGAGAAACTAGTCACTAACATCCATTAACATGGGAACATGCATTTCATGCACCAAAATGCCCTCATTAAAAGCTTGTGACTATGTTCATTTATCACAATTAAGCACACACTACAATGAAGTTTTTAAGAATTTTCATAAATGATCATAAACATGGTGTTTGAATAGTTAAGATTCTTACATTTTTTTGGAAGATAACAAGTCTGTATCTTATTAAAATGTAAAATTTATCACTTTTTGGATATAATTATATGTATTAATAATGATTTGTTTATAATATTTGATTTAATAGAATCAAAAGATTTAACTTATAACTTTGTTGGTAGAGATATAGTAATGAAATTGGATTTTGTCCTAAAGAGTCATTACATATCTAAATGAAAATAATATTCTATAATGATTAGATTCTTTTATTAAAACAATTATAATAAGCGAAAAAATTCGAATTAATATTTTTCTTAAATTATTTATTAACATAAATATTAAAGAAGAAGAAATGTGTTAAAGTAAAACTCACAAAATGCCTACATATAAAGGGTGAGATTTCTTATATTTTCTCTCATTAAGGCGAAAATCTCTCATCTTCTTATTACACACATATAAAAGACCTTTGATTTTGTTTTCAAAAACTCACATGAATATATATTGTTATTACAATACTAAAAAAATCTCTCATGTATTTTAATAAAAAATAATATAAGAAAAAGTAGTTTAATTCCAATTCTTTTAATAAAGAAAAAAAAACATTCTGATTATAAAACCTCCACTTTAGAAACAAAGTAATGATTCTTACTTATAGATTCTTATTATCTCATATAAAAGTGTGATCATATCGCGAATTTCATTAGTGAATCATGAAAATCTAAAAACAAAAAAAAAAACCAACTTTATCTTGGTTGGTTCACATATCAATTATTTTTTATGATTCTCATTAAAGTTCATTCCAGAAGCTTTTGAATTCGAGGCACTTGTTCTTCTCTATCCTGCTTGCATGTTGTCTTTCATGATTTATCTTAACCAAGCAAGAGAGGGAAAATTATGAGTATATCATTGTTAAGAGAACTATTGTACACAAACAAACAAGAAATATGCTCAACACAAATCATTGATCATATAAGTTGAATAAATTAATGGCAAATTGATGAAAATAGAGGGTGCATGAATTTATAGTGTGCTTACCCTCATCGCAAGATATCTCCTCCGTCTGCACATCCGCTATACTTATCATTAACCATGTGATTCAAAGAAAAGAAAAAACAGAGATAAAAGGAAAAGCAAGTAGAAAAATGAGAGAAAATTTATATATAGAATTAAAAAATAATCAAATGAAATGAATAAATAAAATAAAAGGACAAGATGAGAAAAGAAGAGCAAGCGGAATTTTCATATAATTTCTTATTTATTCATAATAATCCACAACTATCAAAAACAAAACTAAATACGATACATACAATTGCATTATTATTGATTGTGTGGAGATATTGAAACAACACAACATTGTCTTCTCTTTTTCTAGATTTTTCTGCTCCCAAACATCGCTTCGATACAAACCCACTTTTTATTTCATACAAGGTATGCACCTTTCTCTTTTATTTTCTTGTTTAGTTTTGGAGTATGTTCATTTTTAATATCACTTCATCTGGGTTTGGATTTAAGCTATGATCTTTTTTTTTTCTTGATTTGGAATCCTTGATTTATTAATGGTCCAATTAGTAGGATATTTGTTAAGTTCTATCACAAATTGACTAGTTATTTAGATGCTTTCTGTTGTTTTTTACAAAAAAGTTGCATTGGTGCCTTGTAATCATTAGCTTTTGGCTTTTGATGAGTTTTTCTCACCATTTGAGTACTCTTAATATATGACTTCTAGTTATTAGAAGATAATTCTTTATGGTTCCTAAAAATAACAGGGGGAAAGAGACGTATTACTTATATGCGTAGCATCATTTCATTAGCTTTCCTTGAGTGTCAAAGTTTATTTTCCTATTTATTGTTGAATTTTTTACTTTTGTGTTGTATATCTAATTTAGTTGAAAGTTTTCACTAAAATACTCACATTGGATCTAATGCCTTGATTTGTTTCTTTTGCTTGTTTTTTTATTTAAGGTTAATCATTCTTGAAATTGAAGTAGAAGAAGGTATTATTTCAATTGAGTCAAGAATCTCTTGGGTTCACTTTGATAAAAGAAGGGTTTGAGGATTGAGAGGATTATAATTATTTGATTACCATTATGTATATGGGAATTTCTGAGGCCAGTTCTGCTACTTTTATCTAGAACTATGCCCAGTCGTTTTAGTTTTGATCCATGTTTTAGCAAATTGGATTCAAACAACAGATTATGATCTGACTCACTAGCCTACATGGATCAGCCATTATTTAAATTTATAAGTTGGTAATAGAGAGATCTTATTTGTTTACCTTTTTTTGTTGTGGTATCTCTAGTTAATCCTTCTTTTTTTCTTGAAGGCACTATTTTATTCTACCTTACTCTGTGCACGTGAAATGCTTGCTCAAGAAGATGGATCAGCTGATCTGTTTCGGCACTGAATAATTGCCGACTTGCTCTCTCATTCCACATCAGGGAGTATTATTTGATTGATTTGCGAAAACTGAAAGAGATTTATAGTTGCAAGACTGAGGAGTACTCATATGTTGCAGTTACTAAGTTCAACAATTACCCAGATCAAATTTCTCCTTGGTTGGTGGAATGGATGCCCAATAAAGGAGGTTATATAATTGGAAACTTACAACCAGCACATATAGATTTTTGATTTTTTTCTCTAAGAAACATGTGGTCTGTTGTAAGCAGTCTGACAACAGTTGATTAGTCACATGCCATACTAGATCTTATTGAAGCGAAGCAGATTTGGTAGCAAATATGCTATTCAAGATATGTTATCCTGCTCTTGAAGGTCAGGTGTGGCAAATAATCACTAGTAGTGATCCTAAGAACACATAAGAATCTACTCTCGTATTATTTATTTATGATCTATTTCTTCATTATTTTCAGCATTTCTCACTACATTTCCTTTTCATGCAATCCTTGGTCTTACCACAATGGTGGTTCTTGGCCAACTCTACTATGGTAGGTTAGTTTGTTATGCTTAAATATTCTCTCTGCTGCTAATGTTTTGTTCATTGCTCCAAATAACCCTTTGTAGAAGTTATATTTAGGTATAAGTTTCTTAAGTTCACATACTTGAATCCAATAGGATATGGCACCTTGTTGATGTTTTATAAAATAAAGTAATAATGAAGGAATGTTGGCAGTGTGACTTAAGATTTTAAAAATGGACTTTTTACAACTCACTGTTGCACCCATAAAGATGAAAAGACCAGAAATCACTGCAAAATCTGTTGAAGTTGCCGAACGACACATATCAAGAGACAATTGACCTTAATACTATGACATGAAAATAGGAAAGTTCATCGGGAAGCAAGCACGATTATTCCAGACATGGTCAATTACTGGATACCATGTGGCTAAGCTTCTACTTGCAAACCCAAGTGCAGTCAAAATTCTGATAATTAAAGAGGATTATGAGCTTGTCAATGCCTTCTGTTGCATGATAAGTGCTAACCCCAAGAGAAAGTGTGGTCAGAAGAACTCCCAAAAGACTTGCATAATATAAGATTCTTAAGCTGCTTTCACATAAGGATAGGTAACTTCAATTTGTGGCTTAACTTACCTATCTGAATAACTTAAATGTATAGTGGTGATGATAACAATGTTTATTTTTCATTTTATTTGGGGGTTAAAGCTTTTGAGCAGTGATTCGGGTATCATTGGATCTTAATGTAAAGATGATATATTGATTTACGATTAGCATTAGCTTGAAACATCTTCCTGGATTGGAGAATAAACAAATTGTTTCCTGTTTATAGACTTTATATCATATATATAGTACTATAGGAGTGAAAGGTGTTCTTTTAAAGAGTTCACTATAAATTGAGAATACTCTTATATTATTTTAACTCTATTGCTCGATTATGACAATAATAATTTCAATTAACCTCATGTATATATATATATTTTAAATTTGTAAATGAAGAAATTACATAGAAATTTTTAGGTTGTGGGTCAAATTACACCACTCATTGAGAAACTATATTTTAAAAATAGATATAATATAGTATAGTATTAGAAGTTGAAATATTTGTATATGTATCTAATTGTCCCATTTGCTTTAATTTCTAAACAAGCTTCATCATTTTCTTAAGAAATTTACATGCTACATTTGTCCCATATTTTATAATTTAACAATATATCACAATTTTAATATTTAAACTCTCTTATTTATGTTTTTTGAGAACTAAATTCTAATTGATCTTCCTATATATGAAGAATTATGAAATAAAATTTCATTCAATGAATTCAAGCTAAAAATATAAGGGGTTCAAAAATAAAATTAATGAATATATACCTCATTCAACATGTAAAGGATTACTAATAATTACATAAAAAAAGTAAAAATAGAATCAAATGAACAAGATAGATTTAATACTGCTTAATGTAAGTACATGTATATACTTTTGGACATATTTAATTTAGATTGTACTTTTATGTTTTTCAGTTATTTAAGATAAAGAGGTAATTTCATAGAAAGTCAAATATGAGATTTGAGTTAGTTCGCGGTCTAAAATTTAGAACTGTTAGAAGAATATATCCCTTATAACGAATCTACTTTATAATTACTACCTAATTGTGCGTTATGCATTAAGAAAAAAAAAAGAGAACTTACCTCTATAATGCTTCAAATCTAACTCTTGTTTTCCTATTTCATTTCCTTATGTTTCTAGATCACCTAAAATTGATCACATCGTAACACAATAATAAATGTGAGGATAAGATTATGAAGAAATCATATTGTGGTGAAGAAATTAATAGAGGTAATTTTATAAAAAAAGCTATCTTGTTATTTTTTATCTAAACATTGCATCATAAATATAAATCATAGCATTAAAGAAAGATTGAAAGAAAAGCTGAAAGCATCAGGAAAGAAAAAAAAATAGAAGTGTCATAATCTATTTTTAAACTTTTGTAATAAAATATTTTAGTGTTTTAACATTATTTTTCATTCTAAGGTATGTAATCTTTAAAAGAATTATTACAAGATTATACTTAAAAGATATCTAAATATAGAGAATTGAATGCTCAGTAGGAGTCAAAATTTAGAAATTTCTTTCTACATTAGTCTTTCAAATTTAAAAATTAAAGAGATAGAAATCTAATTTTCATTATTTTGAACTTATGTAATCAATTATTTTAGAGTTTTAACGTTATTTTCATTATGTAATCTATAAAAAAAATTATTATAAGATTACATTTAAAGAATATCTAATGTAAGTAAACGTATATATTTTTGGACGTATTTAATTTATATTGTACTTTTATGTTTTTCTGTTATTTAGAGTAAAAAAGTAATTTAATAAAAAGTCAAATATGTGATTTGAGTTAGTTCGCGGTCGTTAGCTAAAACTTAGGAACTGTTTGAAAAACATGAATCCTTATGTGATTTGAGTTAGTTCGTGGAAACACGGCTGATTGGTGGACACTAGAGATATTCGTATTCGAAATGTTATATGGGACGACATCTTGTAAGGGAGTTGACTAGGAGTTACCCTTAGCAAATATTGTGGCTCGAGCACTTGAGTTTCCCAAAGAAATGATGGTTTCAGAGCTAGCAAAGGATTTGATCACACCGCTATTAATTAAGGACCCCACAAGGCAAATGGGGTCCACAATGGGTGTAACGACAATCAAACGACACCATTTTTTTTATGGGCTTAATTAGGAACTTTTGAGATGTATAAAATCATCATTTGTTCCTTCTCCTGTATCTTGCAAGGCGTTTATTACATTTGATAGTACTATAGAGAGTTCAATATAGTATTAATAGTAAGCAAGAAATTTAGTCTTTAATTTACATGATATATTTTTTTTATGTATATTGAATTTTAATAACTATCCAAAAGTGAGATTTAAGTAATTTGTACATTAGGGCAAGAAATTTTAAAGAAATTCACGTTGAAGGTTAAATATTTATAAAAATATATAATTAAAGATTTACTGGATCATTTGTCTAACAAAAAATATAGCATTTTCAATTGTTCTCAATTAATATCTTTACTTAACCGTATAAAAGTATTATTAATTTCTCAAATATTTGGTATAAGAGGTAGTAATACTCTTTTTTCGGTATTACTTGGATCAAACTTAAATGTATTACTTCAAGGTCCTGATAATATACTTAAATGTATTACTTCAAGGTCCTGATAATATCAAGTAAGGAAACTCATGGGTCCTTGTGTAGTGCTTCATTACTACTTACCTAATTGGGGACAAACAATGTCAAGATTCAAGGATAGTTGAGGATAAGGAAACTTTTGGCTTCTAAAGCTATTTTGATATACATATAAGGTTACAAGATAGCTTTTCTAAAAGTTTGTGTAGGGTTTTAAAATTGTTCTCGCGTTCTAGACATTTCTTATGAAAACTTTAAGGTTTCGAGCATGTATTAGGACTTAATAAAGCTCTAAAACTCCAATGTTACATCTAAATCATTTGATTTAAGTATTTTCTTTTTTTTTCTTAATGTTATATTGCACTAAGATACAAATTTTTTGTCCTAAAATTTAATTTAGTATAGAGTTTGTTTTATTTAGTTATATGGCAAATTTTGTACCAAGTACAAATTTTGTACTTGATGAATATTTCTCTTAGTTTAGGTTATTACTTGAGAATGTTTAAGCTTCCGTTCTGCATTTTGTTTCCTTTCTTCTTAGTTGGATTGAAAAGTATTATAAGAATAATACATTGCTTAGCTAAAGATGAGTACGGACTTCTGAAAGATAGATAAATGTTCATGAATCTCCTCAGTTTTTGTTTCACTTACTTGAGTATGATGTTTTTTATTATTAATGAATAATGATTTTTCTTTAAAAAAATCAAAGGTGATTTAGTATTAAAAACATATACAACTAAATTTATAGTTCAATCAAATAATAAAACATAACCTAATTTGAATGAATTATTTAATATTATAATAAATAAGTGAATCGAATGATGTATATTTATTGTTTAAAATGTAGTATTTGATTACCAATTACGAGAACTGACACTTTAGTGAATAATGAAAGGCAATTGATGGTGACTACAATGAAATGCAACCAACACAAAAATAAAAGATTTGGTATCTTGCAATAAAGTAGATCACATTTTCTTTAGGTTTTAAGACAAAGATGAACTATTTTATTTTTAATTTTTTTGGGTACTCCTTTTTGTTGATACAAAAGTTAAACAACTTTTTTTCTAAAGTAAAGAAATAGATAGGGTAGGCACGAAATGGACACATGAGTTTCTCTATTTGTTGCATATTACCTAGCAACATTTCAACTTTTGTGACAATTTGAATCAATCACTAAACTTATATCATCTATTGTCTAATTTCTACCTGTAATAGGACCCTTATTAAAGGTACCATATACAAATTTTATACTTGATGAATATTTTTCTCAGGTTTGGGTTGTTACTTGAGGATGTTTAAGCTTTCATTCCGTATTTTGTTTCTTTTCTTCTTTTTAGATTTAAAAATTCATGAGCCTAAGTTTTTTGTTGACTTTCTTGAGCAAAATAGTTTTTACTGTTTATGTATGATGAAATTTTCTTGACAAAAAGTAAATGTTGTAATGGTTATTATTGTATTGACTTACATCGTATGAACTAATACCATACTAGAAAGAAATACGACTAATTTTGTAGGTAAATTAATAACAAAGTAGAACTTAACTTGAATGAATTATTTAATCTCATACAAATGATGAATCAAATGATGTACATTTACTATCTAAAATACAGTGTTTTGACAATTGATCACGAGAATTTATGCTTTAATAAATAATGAGGGGTGATTGATGGTGACTGCAATGAGATGCAACTAATACAAAGATAGAAGTTTTGATGTCTTATAATAGAAGAGATCAATTTTTCTTTAGTTTTGAGTACACAAAAATGAACTATTTTATTTGCAGCTTCTTATGTATTTTTTTTACCGATATAAAAGTTAAATAATTATTTTCAAAAGAAATGGATAGATTGTGCATGAAATAGACAAGTGGCTTCCTTTATTTGTTATATATTTATTTACTTAGCGACATTTTGACTTTTAGTGGCAGTGTCTATCACTCGCTAAAATTGTGTTGTTTAATGTCTAATTTTTAGTTGGATTTAAAAGTAACTTCATTCTACATTTTGTTTTTCTTCTTCATAGTTGGATGTAAAAGTGTAATAAGATAGTATATAACATAGCTAGAGATGTAGTAAAGACTTTTAAAAGATATATAGTTGTTCATAAGTCTTAGTTTTTTGTTCACTTGCTTAAGCAGAATGGTTTTTATCCATGATTTTTTAAAAGGAAAAAGTAAATGTTGTATTGGATGTTATTGTAATAACTTACATTGTTTATTGACTTATACAGTATTAGAAAGAAATACGGCTAAATTTGTAGTTCAGTCAAATAATAAGGTATGATTTAACTTGAATAAATATTTTAATCTCATACAAATGAGTAAATTAACTAACATAAATTTAATGTTTAAAATACAATATTTAATGACTGATAAAGAAAATTGATACTTCAATGAATATTGATTATGCCTCAATTATCAAAAAATATTTTGTAATCTTATTTAATTTAGGGATTTCGTTGCCATCCTGAATGGTTCTGATGGTTCCTCCTTCACTTTCAAAGAGGACGTCGGGCTACAGGAGAAGAGGGAGAGAAAGAAAATTCATAGCTAGGGTACACTAAGAGGAAGTTTATGTGCGATTTCTCAATCAGATTAATTAGCTAGCGGTGGAATTGCGAGCAGAATAAGGGAGGAATTCGTCAATCAGATTAACACCGTCACTGAGAACAAAGTTAAATTTGACTCTCACTACTTGAGTAGAATTTATGTTTTAAATTCTAAGATATTTTTTGGGAAGAAATGAGTTGATCTTGGAATAGGGACATTTCATTGAAATCAGATTAGAACCAGAAGTAAAAACAAAAAAAATGGAGAGTGAGATCTGAGGATAAAAAGAAGATCGGACAAAATGATGAAATTATCGTGTGGACAGCTATGTGGAGAGGACATAAGAGATATGCTAAAAACATAGGAGGAAAATTGAAAGGATGAGAACGGGAGAGGAATTAGAAATTTAAAAAAAAGCAAAATTCTGGTCTAAATCGGATATCTATTTAGGAATTATTATTCTGTTATCTTTTATATTTAATTCTCTTGATGTCTATTTCGAAAATGGTAGCATTGGTGAGTAGAGAAAAAGAAATGAACTGGATAGGGATTGAAAACAATATAAATATAAAATTCTAGGAGGCAAATCCAGGTGAGTGAGACCGTGTTCTCTGTGAGGGTAAAAGTGATGATGTTTGGAAGAAGGAATGGGATTAACAACGGAACAAACAAACTCTAGGAGCTGATTTGGGTGAGGAGAGACAATGTTCTCTGTGATCATGTGTAAGAAAGGATGAATTACACAAACTTTAATTAGATGTTACCTTGATTTTAGATAGATGTAATGGTTAACCCTCACTGGTGAGGGATGTGAACACTGCCCTTGAATGTACTTATTTTTATTTGGAGATAAAAGTTTATTGTTATTAACCATATTTGATTAATTAATGGATTTTTTTATTTGGTCTTCTTCTCTTAATTTGCAAGGATAAAGTATCTTATGCAAATTTTCTTACGATTTGTTACTTTGCATCAAGATTAAAGGAGGCTCCTCAAGGTATATAAGTAATACTAATCATCACAGCACAAAACTTTTCAATTTGGAGTATTATTGTGTGTTATTATTGATCTTATAATGTATATTTAACAATAAAAATTCTCATACACAATTTTTGCTAGTAAAAATTCGTACATTTTAATAGTTAAATGATTTGTCATGAGATCTATAGTCTGATTTGAACTCACACTTTTATAGATAAGGATAAAATTACTTAGATATCTGTCTAAAAGATAAATAATTATTAAATTAATTAATTATATATGTGGATACATAATTAATTAAATAATTAGTTTAATAGTTGATATGTTTCTTTTTTTATAAGAGATTATAAGTTCGAGTCGGATTGTATTTTTATGTGTGTCATCATTTGAAAGTTATTTGTATTGTATTGTAATTAGTATATATCACTTGACTAATCTCGAATGAAATTGTATTTTTATGTGTATTCTTACTTGGAGGTTTTTGTATTGTCTTATGATTGATGCATATCACTTAATTAATAGATGTACCCAATTTTTATTTTTTAATAAATAATTAATGAAGGAAAAAATGAAAATCCTTCTTAAGGTATTATTTTATTTTACATATTCTATAAAATTTTATTTTCATGTATGTCTTTTTTCTTTTGGACTTCGTGAAAATTTTAGCTAAATTTAAATTTGCATGCTTATACAGCATGAGTTTTACGTCATTAAAAATTTATTTTGTTAGCTCCATAATTATAGCTATTAATAATTATAATAAATTATAACAATATGATAGTAGTTAAAACACTTATTTTCTATTTAAAATTTATAAGTTTAACTTTTATTAAAATGTAGAATATTTTATACTGTATAAGTCTATAAATTTAAATTCAATTAAAATTTTTACGAAATCTATAAAAGAAAAAGATATATATGAAAATAAAATTTATAAAATATATAAAATAAAATATTATCTCAAGAAAGATTTTTATTTTTTCCTTCATTACTAA
Organism: Carica papaya; assembly: GCF_054855325.1. Classification (NCBI taxonomy): domain Eukaryota; kingdom Viridiplantae; phylum Streptophyta; class Magnoliopsida; order Brassicales; family Caricaceae; genus Carica; species Carica papaya. The sequence continues at coordinate 22,256,230 of NC_142317.1, forward strand.
GAATTCATGTTTGGTTCCATCCACTGCCTATGAACAATTTTTTTGAAAAAATTTAAAACAATTTTTAAAAAAACTTAGTAATGAAATATATTAATAATATGTACAATAAAAAATAAGTATGAAATTGATTTACTATATTCACTAATTGATTTGATTTATGACGTCGTCAATTATGTATGAAAGTTTACCCTTCCTTACTCCTTTCATCATATGCCTTGACATGTGTATATATATATATAAACATATAATTCATATATATGATGGAGTATGAGCAATCATATGTGGTACCAATCATATGTGGCACCAATAGGTAAGAAGTTCATTTGTGATCGGTGGTCGTGTTTACTCATTAAGTTCTATCTCGATGGCTATCTTCACATCCTCTATCATAGGTAGCCGGATAAATGCTTCAATGAAGCTGCTGCTCGCTACATACATACAACAATATTAATTATATGTATCAATAAAAATATATTAAATGATTATTCGAATCATTAATTTATTACTATGATATTCAACGCAGTTAGTATTGTGATATACGTACATACATTATCTATACACACACACACACACATATATATTGATAAATTGAGAGGGTTATATATATATATAGACACACACACATTATATATTTATATAATTCCCAATTATAAGTATCTTCTTTTTGAAGTTTTTAACTTTTCCCCATTTCACCTTCTTGATTCTATCATATTTTTGCATAAATATATATGTATATATAGATACTATCTTCATTTTCATCTTTATTAATTAATAAAATCTTTTTTTCATATTTTAATATGGTCCCAAAATGTTAAAGTATAAGAGCCAAATTCAAATATGAAGGAATTTGGTTTACAAGTTTATGAACCTATTTATATATTAATAAATTAAATATATTATATATTTTTATTAATCTAGGTAATATTTCAAGAGATTATTATATTTCAATAGTATATTAAATATATTCTCAAATATATTAAATAGAATAAAGTGTTAAATTTTAAACAAGCTATTCACATAACTTATCAAACTCAATTTTATATATTTTGAATTTATTTAAATTTATTCAATTTTTTAAAAAGTTTTGTGACCTTCTCTTTTTGGCACGGGTTTTATGCATTTGAAGTCACAGTGGCCATAGAATACTTACACATGATGGGGATAGTTTACTGTGATTTGAAGACGTGTTAGTAAGATTCGACGGTCTTATTTTATTGATTGACTTTGATCTCTCACAAAAAGACGATAATTCCACATCAACGATTCATATAATTTCTAATCAAAATGCATCACTAATCACAAAAACAAGTTGTTACCCTGATGATCAACCCAGCTTTTCTAATTCATCATGCATTCTACCCAATTGTATCACACCTGCAATAGCCTCTTGCTTACACCCTAGTCAACACAAATAAAAAAAGTCAACACATCACACAACCGTTGAAATCATCACAGAGTCAATCAACGTCCAGTCAAGGCCTTTTGTTGGGACCCACGAGTACTTGGCATGAGAAATTGTGTCTAGTGAAGGGCATGGAAACACGGCTGATTGGTGGACACTAGGGATATTCGTATTCGAAATGTTATATGGGACGATGTCTTATAAGGGAGTTGACTAGGAGTTACCTTTAGTAAATATTGTGGCTCGAGCACTTGAGTTTCCCAAGGAAACCATGGTTTCGGAGCTAGCAAAGGATTTGATCATACCGCCATTAATCAAGGACCCCACAAGGCAAATGGGGTCCACAATGGGTGTAACAACAATCAAACGACACCAATTTTTTGATGGGCTTAATTAAGAACTTTTGAGATGTATAAAATCATCATTTGTTCCTTCTCCTGTATCTTGCAAGGAGTTTATTGCATTTGATAGTACTATAGAGAGTTCAATATAGTATTAATAGGAAGCAAGAAATTTAGTCTTTAATTTACATGATATATGTTTTTTTTATGTATATTGAATTTTAATAACTAAACAAAAGTGGGATTTAAGTAATTTGTACATTAGGGCAAGAAATTTTAAAGAAATTCACGTTAAAAGGTTTAATATTTATAAAAATATATAATTAAAGATTTATTGGATCATTTGTCTGCCAAAAAATATAGCATTTTCAATTGTTCTCAATTAATGTCTTTACTTAACCGTATAAAAGTATTATTAATTTCTCAAATATTTGGTATAAGCGGTAGTAATACTCTTTTTACGATATTACTTGGATAAAACTTAAATGCATTACTTCAAGGTCCTGATAATATCAAGTAAGGAAACTCATGGGTCCTTGTGTAGTGCTTCATTACTGCTTACCTAATTGGGGACAAACAATGTCAAGATTCAAAGATAGTTGAGGATAAGGAAACTTTTGGCTTCTAGAGCTATTTTGATATACATATAAGGTTACAAGATAGCTTTGCCAAAAGTTTGTGTAGGGTTTTATAATTGTTCTCGTGTTCTAGACCTTTCTTATGACAACTTTGAGGTTTCGAGCATGTATTAGAACCTAAAAAAGCTCTAAAACTCCAATGTTACATCTAAATCTTTAGGTTTAAGTATTTTCTTTTTTTTTCTTAATGTTATATTGCACTAAGGTACAAAGTTTTTGTCCTAAAATTTAATTTAGTACAGAGTTTGTTTTACTTAGTTATATGGCAAATTTTGTACCAAGTACAAATTTTGTACTTTATGAATATTTCTCTGAGTTTAGGTTATTACTTGAGGATGTTTAAGCTTTCATTCTGTATTTTGTTTCCTATTGAGGATGTTTAAGCTTTCATTCTGCATTTTGTTTCCTTTCTTCTTAGTTGGATTGAAAAGTATTATAAGAATAATACATTGCTTAGCTAGAGATGAGTACGGACTTCTGAAAGATAGATAAATGTTCATGAATCTCCTCAGTTTTTGCTTCACTTACTTGAGTATGATGTTTTTTATTATTAATGAATAATGATTTTTCTTTAAAAAAATAATAGGTGATTTAGTATTAAAAACATATACTACTAAATTTATAGTTCAATCAAATAATAAAACATAACCTAATTTGAATGAATTATTTAATATTATAATAAATAAGTGAATCGAATGATGTATATTTATTGTTTAAAATGTAGTATTTGATGACCAATTATGAGAACTAACACTTCAGTGAATAATGAAAGGCGATTGATGGTGAATACAATGAAATGCAACCATCACAAAAATAAAAGATTTGGTATCTTGCAATAAAGTAGATCACATTTTCTTTAGATTTTAAGACAAAGATGAACTATTTTATTTTTAATTTTTTTTATACTCCTTTTTGTTGATACAAAAGTTAAACAACTTTTTTTCCGAAGTAAAGAAATAGATAGGGTGGGCACGAAATGGACACATGAGTTTCTCTATTTGTTGTATATTACCTAGCAACATTTCAACTTTTGTGACAATTTGAATCAATCACTAAAATTATATCATCTATTGTCTTATTTCTACCTGTAGTAGTAGCCTTATTAAAGGTACCATATACAAATTTTATACTTGATGAATATTTTTCTAAAGTTTGGGTTGTTACTTGAGAATGTTTAAGCTTTCATTCCTTATTTTGTTTCTTTTCTTCTTAGTTAGATTTAAAAATTCATGAGCCTAAGTTTTTTGTTGACTTTCTTGAGCAAAATAGTTTTTACTGTTTATGGATGATGAAATTTTCTTGACAAAAAGTAAATGTTATAAAGGTTATTATTGTATTGACTTACATTGTATGAACTAATACCATGCTAGAAAGAAATACGACTAATTTTATAGGTAAATCAAATAACAAAGTAGAACTTAACTTGAATGAATTATTTAATCTCATACAAATGAATGAATCAAATGATGTACAATTACTGTTTAAAATATAGAGTTTTGAAAATTGGTCACGAGAACTTATGCTTTGATAAATAATGAGGGGTGATTGATGATGACTGCAATGAGATGCAACTAATACAAAGATAGAAGTTTCGATGTCTTATAATAGAAGAGATCAAATTTTCTTTAGTTTTGAGTACACAAAAATGAACTATTTTATTTGCAGCTTCTTATGTATTTTTTTTACCGATATAAAAGTTAAATAATTATTTTCCAAAGAAATGGATAGATTGTGCATGAAATAGACAAGTGGCTTCCTTTATTTGTTATATATTTATTTACTTAGCGATATTTTGACTTTTAGTGACAACGTCTCTCAGTTTTTTGTTCACTTGCTTAAGCAGAATGGTTTTTATCCATGATTTTTTAAAAGGAAAAAATAAATGTTGTATTGGATGTTATTGTACTAACTTACATTGTTTATTGACTTATATAGTATTAAAAAGAAATACGGCTAAATTTGTAGATGAGTCAAATAATAAGGTATGATTTAACTTAAATAAATATTTTAATATCATACAAATGAGTGAATTAACTAATGTAAATTTACTGTTTAAAATACAATATTTAATGACTGATAAGGAAAATTGATACTTCAATGAATGATGAGAGGTGATGGGTGATGACTACAATTAGATGCAACTAACAAAGACAGAGAAGTTTTAGTGTCTTGCAATAGAGGAAATTAAATTTTCTTTAGGTTTTAGAACATAAAGATAAATAATTTTATTTTTGATTTCTTTTGTACATCTTTTTGTCAATATAAAAGTTAAATAATTTTTTTTTTCAAATAAAGAAATGGATACGTGGCTTCCTCTATTTTGTCGCAAATTTACTTTGCATCATTTTGACTTTTAGTAAAAATATTAATCTATTGGTAAAATTTTATCATCTATTGTCTAATTTTTAGCAGTAACTAACTGTTCTCAAAGGTGCCAATATAGTGCCTTTTATCAGTTAAAGTAATTTATTTGGAGAAAAATCATCTTTGTCGTTTATGCAATATTATAAATGGATTAAATTAAACTCTTATTTTTCTTCAAAAGAAAATATTTTTTCTTATGAAACTGTTGACAAGATTAATCCAAAGTCAAAACACAAAATCCAAAAATATGCAAGTTCATTAATGCATAGAATATTGATAACCTAAATATCAATCACTAGAAATGACCTAAATTGTTAGCAATTTTTTATAAATACTAAACTCATTATAACTCTCCACCACTTCGGTGAGCATTACAAATTCGAAAAAAAAAAAAAATCTCCCTTCTCTCGGCAAAACCATTTTTTTCTTCTCTAATCGTTTCGAATAGGATGGATCAAAGCACGCAACTCCTCGACATGATCCACTCGATGGAACAAGAAGTTTAGTGCTTAACATCTTATTAATTTTTTTCTTATTTGTTTACCAATCACGTACATATTGATATCCTTGATTGATTTACATTTGATTTTTTTCAAAGGGTACGGTAGATCAGTTTTTTGGGATAGCATATGAAATAAAAGGAGTACTTGGTTGCAATCCGAATTATTTCTCTGATCTGGTCTCTAACTTCATAGTTAAATATGAAATCATCTTATCAGACATGACTAAAGCTTTATATGTGTGCAAAATACATATCTCGATATAGATCTGAGTAGTTTATTAACCATGTTTGACTAGCAAATGGGTTTTATTTATTTGGTCTTTTTCTTTTAATTTGTAGAGACAAAGTATCTGATGCAGATTTTGTAACACCCAAATGAAAATAAATATTTTATTTATTTATTTTTATTTTTATTATTTATTTATTTATTTATTTGGATTTTTATTTAATTCAATTTAATTTAATTCAATGAAAATAAAAATAAAAATAATGATAAAATTGGGTTAAAATATTAATTAGATTTAATTGAAATTGATTTTGGAAAAAAGGGGTGAAAATTTAGATTCTGGGGGTATTTTTGAAAATAAAATAGGAAACCGGGGGTCAAAACGTAATTTAGAAAAGTTGTACCACGTCAGCACCACGTTAGCAGCCACGTCAGCGGCCCGGTCAACAGCCCTGGCAAACCAGGACGCACCGCGTGGCAAGGACACACTGACCAGGGGACGGGCCACGGGGGCGATCCGCGTGCGCGCGATCGGACGGCCCAGATCCGTTCCCGCGCGCACAGACGGCCCAGATCAAACGTGCGCACGGACGGCCCAGATTCACGCGCACGGACGACCCAGATCAAACGTGCGCACGGACGGCCCAGATTCAAGTGCACGGACGGCCCAGATTCACGCGCACTGACGGCTCAGATTCAATCAGGCACGGACGGCCCAGATTGCATCGCGATGAACGGCCCAGATTTAATCCCAATTAAATTGCGATCGAACAATCCAGATTCAATCTTGATGGACGGTCAAGATTAAAAGGCAAAGGGTATAAATACCCCCACCCACACCTGACCAAAGAAACCCTAGCCGCCAGTGCTCGCCTGAGAAGAAGAACCAGACGCTAGAGGAGCCGGCCACCGCCACCTGCTGCCACACCCGGGAAGTTTTCGATCGTCGATCGAGGTAATTTTTCTCCCCCTTGCTCATTTTCCGACGCTGAGTCCGCTTATGGCCAAACCGGAGCCAAACCACCGGCCAAACGGCCAGAAAACTCAGTCGAAATCCCACGGCACCGCCGCGTCCCTCCTCGACTTTTGCCTCTGATGAGGCCCTTCCCGGCCTCCGTTTGATGCAAATTTTATACCACTGTGATCACCGTTCTTTTCTCTACAAGTTGATCGGAGCAAAACATCAAAACGCGACTCACGCCGGAGGAGCCACCGCACCCGAGTGCACCGCCGCCAGTAAGTGTCAGTTTTTCGTGATTTTTTGGCCCACCGAGGGCCCTAGGGTTGTTCTATCGCAGGAACCGATGCAAACGTGGCCGAATTTGGCCAAAACGGCCAACTTGAGGCAAATCGCCGCCGCTTGCGGCGGTGCCGTCGCTGGAGCACGGCGGAGCTGCCGTGCCGGAATTGCAATATTGGCCAAAAGGGTCCCTAGGTCTAATTTGGGATTTTTTGGGACACGTGCAGGTACCAGTAGTGCATTTCAGTTCCCTGAAAAAAATTCAATGAAAATTAGGGACAGCCTGTAGGCGCACTGTAGAGCCGTATTCAGACCCCAAAACAATAAGGATCCCTCACCCTATTTCATATCACGGTATTAAAGCTAAATAAATAATTAAACTGTGCTTTGTGACTCTATAGATGTTTAATTTATTAAGGTTACCAATGGAGCTCGAGTCTGATACTACGTTGGTTTGTTATTGTTTGATTTAATTTCCAGTATTAAATGCAGCATGATGTTTGATGTAATTATATTATGGTCCCGTATGCATGAATCATGGTTTCCTTATTATGGTCGGTATTATGCTTAACTCGATACTGTGTTGTCTTGTTTGGTGTCCATTACTGGTTTACATGTTGTGTGTGTTTGCTTGATTGAAACCAAGGAAAAGGTCAAAAAGGTTACGTAAATTGATAGTGGATATTGTGGACAGCCTGACTAGATATCCTGGGAGATGGTGGACGGACCGGGTCCGTAGGGAACCCTACTGGGAATGTGGTCTCTCATACCGGACGGGGTATGGAGACCTTATGTGTTTGGCGCCCATACTGGACGGGGTATGGGGACGGCCTGTTTTACCCTCATACCGGACGGGGTATTGAGGTTCATGGTTTTGGCACCCATACCAGACAGGGTGTGGGGACGACCCTGGAATTAGGTTATAAATGTTAAGGGTTCACGGGTAGCGGGACCCCTATGGATCCCCATGGATACTAGTAGGCTGGTAAATGAGGAAAATATGTTGTGTAATGATTGAAATGCAAAGGCGTGGTAAGTATTATGTTATACAGTTCATATGATTTCATGATGATGATAATGTTATTGCTTTCGTATGTTGTTCTATGGATCTAACCGAGGTAAGTGGACAGTAAAGGATTTTATTATTGATAAAAGAATTTGTTATAAATTATGCTCCATTGGTCTTTTTGTGTTTTCTACCCACCTTTATTTCCGTGGTGGTGAGATAGTGTGATGTCTTTACTGGGCTGGTGTAGCTCATCCCTTACTTAACTATTTCAGATCAGGAAGACGTTGTTCCCGAGCCCGTTCCGCAGGAAGACGGCGAAGGGGACGCCTAAAGACTCCGTAGTTATATTTATAGTTCTTATTTTCGAATATCTCTTTTAGTTAGTTTGTTCTTTTATATTTTGAGCACGTTTTTAGTTTTAGTGTAAGGGATGTTAATCAAAAATTTTATTACGCTTCCGCATTTGACATTTTTAATACACATATTTCATTCTAAATTTTCGAGGCCGTTACAGATTTTCCTAAAATTTGTGAACTTTGCTTCAAGATTAAAGGAGCTCCTAAAGATATATAATTAATACTAGTCATCACAGCTCAAAACTCTTTAATTTGGAGTATTTATGTGTATTATTATTGATCTTACAATATGTATTTAATAATAAAAATTCTCAAGTATAATTTTGTTAGTAAAAATTCATACATTTTAATAGTTAAAATGATAAGTCCATGTATAGTATGATTTGAATTCATACTCTTATAATAAGGATAAAAGTACGTAGATATCAATCTAATACATAAATAATTAATAATTTAATTAACCAAATATCTATTAGCATGATATATATATTTGATTGGTGTATGTGTATACTTAATTAATTAATTAATTAATTAGTTTAATAGTTGATTCATTTCTTCTTTTACAAGAGATCATAAGTTCGAATCAGATTGTACTTTCGTGTGTGTCATCAATTAAAGTTACTTGTATTGTATTGTAATTAGTGTTTATCGCCTAATTAATCTCAAGTCAAACTGCACTTTTATGTGTATTCTAATTGGGAGATTATTTTTATTGTATTATGATTGATGTATACTACATAATCAATAGATTTACACAATTTTTGTTAAAAAAATAATTAGTTGATTTTAATCACAGCCTTGGTGCTTGTCGAGTGGCACTGAAATGTGAAGAATTCATCAAAGGCATCTGATGAAAAGAATGAGGAAGGGTAAGCTTTCATACATAATGGACATCATAAATTAATTAGCAGTCTTTATATATTCATATAGTAAATGAATTTCGTTCTTTTTTTTTATTTTAGATAATACTAATATATATCTTTATTGAGTTTTCTTTAAAATTTTTTAAATTTGTTTTTTTTTAAACAAAGGTGCGTAGCAGCATTGGATGCAATCACAAATGACTTCTTACTTATGAAGGAAAAAATAAACATCCTTCTTGAGGGAATATTTTATTTTCATATATATCTTTTTCTCTTATGGATTTTATGAAAATTTTAACTGAATTTAAATTTGCTTATTTATAAAGTACGAGTTTTACTTAATTAAAAATATGTTTTATTGGCTCATAATTATAGCTATTAACAATTATAATGAATTATAACAATATGGTAGTAGTTAAAATTTTTGTGTTTTATTTAAGATTTATGAGTTTATATTTTAACGAAAAGTAAAACTATTTTTTAAAAATATTAAACATAGTAGTTGTTGCTTCAATCTCCCTGGATATCCAATGTTCGAGTGTTCTCTTCCTCGATTGGGTAGCTCCTTCTCTTAATTTTCTTTTAATTTTTTTTTTCTTCTTTGTTTGGGTTGCTCTCATATGCTTGTGTTATCTTCCTTGGTTCTAACTCTACTAACTATTTTCCACTCCTCAATGCTATAGCATTCACATGCTCTCTTGGGTTGGTCTCTATGTTGGTTGGCAAAGTTCCTTAAGCACACTCAAAAATCAACTTTGCCAAATGCCCAATTTGGTTCTCTAGACTCTTGATGGAGGCTTCATTACTTTGTAGCCTGGTGTCCGGTGCTATCATGAATTTGGCGAGCATATCCCCTATGTTTGGCCTTCATTCAATGGGGGACAGAGCTAGCGGGGAAGCTTGTGTCTGATTATTTTGGTTGCCCCATGGAAAATTAGGGTGATTCCTCCATCCAGCATTACAAGTATTAGAATCAGGATTCCCTTATTGAACTTCATAATTCTGAACTTGCACTGCTTGTGCTGTCACCCTATTCATGTTGTCTATCTTCTTAGTTAAGGCCTCCATTTGTGCAGATAGAGCTGTATAGTTGTCAACACTATGCAAGCTGTAATTATTTCTTGATGAAGATCTCTCGTTCTCCCATTGGTAACTATTATTTGCCATATTCTCAATCAACTTCTAGGCAGCCTCAAGTTTCTTGTTGTTCAGTTTTCCTCAAGCTGCTATGTTAATCATTATCTTGATGTTTGTTGTGAGACCATTATAGAATGTCTGTACTTGAAACAGCATAGGTAGACCATGGTGAGGAACTCTCTTTAGCAGATCCCTAGAGCGATCACAAGACTCATACAAAAATTCTCCATCTATTTATGCGAAAGTGGTGATTTCATTCCTCAACCTACCTGTCTTTGAAGGTGGAAAGTACTTGGCTCAAAAAGGTGGAGTGATATCCTCCTAAGTAGTGATGGAACCAGCTGGTAACGAATTCAACCAAGCCTTAGATCTATCCTTCAATGATAAAGGGAAAAGTCTCAATCTGATTGCATCATTACTCATTCCATTATGCTTGAAAGTATCACAGATTTCTAGAAAATTGGCAATGTGCTCATTAGGATCTTCAGCTGGGAACCCAAAAAATTGTACACTTTGTGGAATCATCTGGATGATGGCTGACTTAATCTTAAAGTTGTTAGCTTTTACAGCTGACCATGTGACACTCGGTTCAATTCCAGTAAGAGTAGAATAGAATAATCCATCATTGTGTGCTCTCTTCGCCCTTCTGGTTCGTCAACCATTGTTGTTGTTCCTCTTCTCAACAAATTTCTGACACGAGATGGGAGAAGTCTACTTCTTGCTTGTGCTCTCAGTCTGTGGCGAGTCCTCTCGATTTATGTATCAAAAATCAATGTTTCTTTGTTTCTTTTTGTCATGCACTATAGAACCCCTTGTAAATAGCTAGCAAAACAAAAAAAAAACAAGGTAAAAATACCAAATTAATAAAAAATAGTCAACTTTAATATTGCTAGTATTAGTCCCCAGCAACAGCGCCAAAAATTTGTTGTTATATGAACTCACCTAGCAAGTGCACTAGTTCGAACACGTACTATAGCAATAAATTTGGATATCGTCCCACGAGGACTAATATAACAATTATTAGAATCACTACTTATTGATATTATTTGGCCAATGACTAAGATAATGAGTATAAACTAAAACTTAACAACAACAAAAAAAACAATGAATTAAGATTAATTAACAATCAAGATATAATAACGGTCAAGATCTTAGAATCCACCCTAAGTTCAACTATGAATTTCCTAAATTCAATCAACAACTAGAACTTTCCCCCAATTTCGTTCAATCATATAGTAATCTCTTCTCAATTAACAATCAAGATATAATAATAGTCAAGATCTTAGAATCCACCCTAAGTTCAACTATGAATTTCCTTAATTCAATCTACAACTAGAACTTTGTCCCAATTTCATTCAATCATGTAGTAATCTCTTCTCAATTAACAATCAAGATATAATAATAGTCAAGATCTTAGAATCCACCCTAAGTTCAACTATGAATTTCCTTAATTCAATCTACAACTAGAATTTTTTCCCAATTTCATTCAATCATGTAGTAATCTCTTTCTAAAGATCAATTACCTTACCTACTTCATTGTAACACACATATCTCTATGGATTAGTATGAATCAGTGCATTAACTTTCAATCATCAAATATATAGATTATGCTTAATATCTCTTCTCACATTCAATCTATTGTGCTAACTTGCTATTCTAATGAACAATCAATCTCTCAATCCAATCATTCATCATAAATCAATAAATAGGTGATCAATCTATTTATGCATTAAGCCACAAGATAACATTAAATATTACTTTTGTAATTTATTTTTTTTCCAATCATCTCCCTTTGTTCATCTTGTCCAACAATTCTGCCTTTACCTCGATTACCGCTGCCTCGATAACCTCCTCTACCACATCCTCTACTTGTGCCTTCTTTGAATCATCTTGTTATTTGGGAGACTCCCCCATCACTTGAAAAAAGCCTTCTCTTCAGTCTTTTCATTCACCTGATTCAATCTTGGCTCATGGGATTATAAAGAACCCATCAACTCATCAAATGAGTAAGTAGCTAAGTATTTAGACTTCTCAATGGTTGCAACAATGTGATCAAAACTTAGAGTTAAACACCTTAACACTTTTGCAATAGTGGTTTGATCAGAAATCTCTTCCCTGTAAGATCTCATTTAATTAACAACCGTTGCAACTCGTAAAAGAAATTCTTGTACCGATTCTCTAATTTTCATTTACAACATCTCAAAGTCACGACGGAGAAATTGAGGTTTTACCATAATTATCTTCGATGAGCCTTTGTATGTTGTTTGCAAAGTCGTCCATGCTTCTTTAGTTGTATTTACAGTTGAAATTTTAGAAAAAATAGATTCATGCACTGCTTGCTGGATGAAAAATAGTGCTTTGGAATCCCTTTTTTTATTTTCTCTTAACCTACCTTCTTCATCCAGATTATACCATTCTCAACCAAGTCCCATAAATCTTAAGACTTGAATAATGTCTTCATTTTAATGCTCCAAAATTCGTAGCTTCCACCATGAAAAGATAGGAATTGATGGTTGAGAAATACTCAGGACATTGCCATTTGTCGCCATGAGATGCACGCCCAATTACAACCAAACTTTGCTCTGATACCACTATTGCTGGAGAAGAGAGCTTTGTTAAACTCAAACTTGCGGCAAATTTACTGCGGCAGCAAGGAAAAATATAGTAGACAAGAAATGAATGCAGTAGAAAAATAAAAATATTAATCATAACATTTTATGGGTATGAATTGCTGCTGGAATTTTAAATGCAGTGGGATGATATATTCAGCAACCAGAAATGCCTTTTAAATAGGCTTTACAACTGAACAAAAAATAAAAAGAAATGGTAGAGCAATCTGCCACTAACTCAAATTCTATTACTACTAACAAAACATCAAAAATTTTAGGAGATAAATCCAAAACTAAGTCAAATATCCAACTGTCAATGTTGAATCAGTCTATAATAGGCAGTGCGACTTAAGATTTTAAAAATTGACTTTCTATAGCTTACTGTTGCAGCCATAAAGATGAAAAGACCAAAAATCACTGCAAGAGCTGTTGAAGTTACGGAAAGACACATATCAAAAGACAAGTGGCCTGAATACTATGACATGAAAATAGAAAGGTTCATCGGGAAACAAGTACGGTTATTCCAAACATGATCAATTCTTGGATACATTGTGGCTAAGCTTCTACTTACAGACCCAAGTGCAGAAAGAATTCTAATAACTAAAGAGGATTCTTAACTTGTCAGTGCCTTCTCTTGCATGATAAGTGCTAACCCCAAGAGAAAACATGGTCAAAAGAACTCCCAACAGACGTATATAATATAAGATTCTGAAGCTGCTTTCAAATAAGGATAGGTAACTTCAATTTATGGCTCAACTTACCTATCTAAAAAACTTAAATGTATAATGGTGATGATAACAATGGTTTATTTTTCATTTTATTTGGAGGTTAAAGCTTTTTAAGCAGTGATTCGGGTATCATAGGATTTTAATGTAAAAATGATATGTTGATTTAGGATTAGCATTAGCTCGTAACATCTTCTTGGATTGGAGATTAAATAAGTTGTTCCTATTTACAGACTTTATATCATATACATAGTATTATAGGAGTGAAAGACATTCTTTTTAAAGAATTCACTATAAATAAAAAATACCTTACATTATTTTAATTTTATTATTTGATTATGATATTTTCTGCATCTTGTAAATCATTTTGTATTTGTTATGGTATTTTTCTATCTCGTAAATCATCACCTTGCCATCTAAATTAATGCTTGATAAAAAAAACTTTTCAATACATTTCCTCAGTTGATTCCAAATTAGTTGAAAAAATTCAACTGGTATGTGAAGCATTGTCTGAGAGAGTGATTAGAAAGTGATGATAAGATATTTCTTGCAAACTCATATTTTATTCATTACATATTTTTGCATTACTATACACTTGTAAGTTTTTAGTTCTTAGCATCAACTCATGAAAGAAACTAAATCTCTATTACAAACTTCCAAGTTTATGGGATCAATTCATAGAAGAAACTAAAGCTCAGCTCATAAAGGAAACTAAACATATAGCATTTAACAACTTTTTCTTCATCTAGGTCTAGCATTAGCCGCAATCCTTCTCTCAAATTGTACTACAAAAAATATCAAAAATAAAAAAATAAACATATTTCCAACAACAATAGAAATTAATCTCATATATATGTATATATTTTCAATTTGTAAATGAAGAAATTACATAGAAATATTTAGGTTGTGGGTCAAATCACACTAGTAATTGAGAAATTGTGTTGTAAAAATAAATATACAATATAATAGCTTAAAAAGATTATTAATGAAAATGTGAAATGATTACCCATTATAAAAAATACCAACAATAATTATTAATTACCTCATGAAGAATGCTTAATTTTTCTTTCAAGATTGAGAATTCATGTTTGAGTGCTTCCAATTGAAAGATACACCTATAGAAAAGACATAAGTGTCTCAAGATGAATTTTTGAACCAAAGTTAATTTGATCATCAATATTTGAGTAAATGAAATTTCAATAGATATATATGTATTTGTGCGTATATTTGTATAAGAATATTATAGAGATGAAAAAAAACACAGAAAAATAAATGTTTGCTCACTGTTGCTTAGATTGTTCCTCAATAGCCTTAAGGAATTCACGACAGATCTGTGCCATGCGACAAGCACCAATGCTAGAGTACTATAGTAACGATGATTATATATATACACACATACACACAATAATATTTCTTATGATCTATACATTAATATCATTTATATAGTTTATCCGAGGTTATATAATTGATTATCATGAAGAAGCCCCTTTGATTTTGAAAATAAGTTCTCCAATCTCGTGAAAGTCCACCTCCGATTTTTCACTGAAGTTAAATAAAGAGCAAAATTATCTATACTTATATGTACACACCCAATTATATATATATATATACCTACATAATATATGAATGATTAAGCGGATATAAATTAATCAAACGGTGGAGCTGCCATGCCGAATCTGATATATTTTCGGTCAGTTGCTGTTTTAGTTATTTTATAGTTTTAAATGCATTGTGGTATCTGATCTATTTATTTTATGGTTTTGAATGCATGAATCACTGTTTACTTCATTATGGCTTGATTTTGTGAATCCGATGATATACCTGCCTTGTTGGATGCTCGTTACTGGTTTAAATATTTATGATTATGTGAGAAACAGAAAACTGAGGAAAAATAGAAAAGGTATGTGAGTTGATAAATGGATAAGTCGACAGCCTCACTAGATATTCTGGGAGATGGTGGATGGACCGGGTCAATAGGGAACCCTATCAAGAATGTTATCTCTCATACCGAACGGGGTATGGAGACTTTAAATGTTTTGGCGCTCATACCGGACGGAGTATTGAGATTCATGGTTTTGGCGCCCATACCGGACGGGGTATAGGGACGGCCCTAGAATTAAGTTATTAAGGTGAATGGTTCACATGTAGTGGGGACCCCTATGGATCCCCATGGATACTGGTAGGCTGGTAAAAGAGAAAATTTGTTGCCTGATGATTGAAATATTAAAAGTATGACATCCGTTATGTTACAGAGTGCTTATGATTTTCTGATATTATAATGTTATTGTTTTCATAAGTTGTTTTCATAAATCTCACCGAGGTAAGTGGACAATAAAGAGTTTTATTATTGATAAATGAATTTGTTACAAATTATGCTCCATTGGTCGTTTTTGTTTTCTACCAACCTTTAATTTTGTAACAGTGAGATAGTGTAAAATCTTTACTAGGCTAGTGTAGCTCATTCCTTACTTAACCATTTCAGATCAGGAGGACTTGGTTCCCGAGCCCGTTCCGTAAGAAGGCGGTGAGTAGATGCCTAAAGATTTTATAGCTTTCCTTATAGTATTCATTTCTAGTATTTACTTTAGTTAGCTTATTTTTTCATACGTTTAATACGTTTTAGTTATTGTGTAAGGAATGTTAACCATAATCTATTTTATTTTGCTTCTGCACTTAGAGATTTTATATACATTTCCTTTAAATTTTCGGAGATGTTTACACAAATCTAGGTGAGCAAAGACAGTTTTCTCTATAAGGTTGAAAGTGGTGTTTTTTAGAAGTCGGAATGGGATTGACAATGGAACAAACAAACTCTGGGAGCCGATCTAGGTGAGTAGAGACAGTGTTCTCTGTGATGCACATGTAGGAAAGTATGAGTTACACAAACTTTAATTAGATGGTTTCTTGATTTTAGATAGATGTAATGGTTAACCCTCACTAGCGAGGGATGTGAACACTGCGCTTGGATGTACTTAATTTTATTTAGAAATAGAAGTTTATTGTATTTTTCGCTGGCAATATAAGTTCTTACGGTACCCTGACTCACTATGGAGGTATGGGTTGTTACAGCTCTTATCCAATCATTTCAAATAGGAGGATTGAAGCACATAGCTCCTCCATATGATCCACTTGATGGAATAAGAGGTTTAGTGCTTAACATCTGATCTATTTTTCTCTTATTTGCTTATCGATCATATATATATATTGAAGTTGTTGATTGATTTGCATTCGATTTTTGTTTAAGGATGCAGTAGAGCACTCTCTTGTAGCAGCATACGAAATGAAAAGAGATACTGGTTGCAATCCTAATTATTTATATGATCTGCTTTCCACCTTCATGGATTAATTTGAAATCATCTTATCGGGCATGGCTAAAGCTTTGTATGTGTACGTAATATATATCTCGATGTAGATTTGAGTAGTTATTAACCATATTTGATTAATTAATGGGTTTTAGTTATTTGATCTTCTTTTCCTAATTTACAGGAACAAAATATCTTATGCAAATTTTCATAAGATTTATGCATTTTGCATCAAGATTAAATGAGCCTCCTCAAGGTATATAATTAATACTAATCATCACAGCTCAAAACTCTTTAATTTGAAGAATTTATATGTGTTATTATTGATCTTATAATATACAGTTAACAATAAAAATTCTCAAGTACAATTTTTGCTAGTAAAAATTCATACATTTTAATAGTTAAATGATATGTCATGAGATGTATAGTCTTATTTGAACTCATACTCTTATAGATAAGGATAAAAGTACTTAGATATCCACCTAATGGATAAATAATTATTAATATAATTAACTATATATGTGTATATTTAATTAATTAAATAATTAGTTTAATAGTTAATGCGTTTCTTCTTTTATAAGAGATTATAAGTTTGAGTCAGATTGTATTTTTATGTGAGTCATTATTTGAAAGTTATTTGTATTGTATTGTATTGTAATTAGTGTATGTCACTTGACTAATCTCGGGTCAAATTGTATTTTTGTGTGTATTCTTACTTGGAGTCAAATTTGTAACCTTCTCATTTTTGCACTGGTTTTATGCATCTGAAGTCATAGTGGCCTTAGAATACCTACATGTGATGGGGATAGTTTACTGTGATTTGAAACCCAAAAATGTGTTAGAAAGATTCGACGACTACATTTCGTTGACCGACTTCGATCTCTCACTAAAAGATGATAATCCCACATCAATATCCACATAATTTCTGCTCAAAATGCATCATCAATCACAAAACAAGTTATTATCCTGATCATAAACCCAACTTTTCTTATTCATCATACATTCTAGCCAATTGTATCACACCTGATGTAGCCTCCTGCTTACGCCCTAGTCAACACAAATAGAAAAAAGTCAACACATCGCGCAGCTATGGAAATCATCACAGAGCCAATCAATTTTCAATTAATGTACTATGTTGGGACCCACTAGTACTTAGCACCAGAAATTGGGTATGGTGAAGGGCATGGAAATGCAGTTGATTGGTGGGCACTAGGGATATTTATATTCAAAATGTTATATGGGATGACGCTATGTAAGGAAGTTGACCAAGAGTTGCCTCAAGCGAATATTGTGGCTCGAGCACCTAAATTCCCAAAGAAACCATGGTCTCGGAGCCAGCAAAGGATTTGATCACGTGATTATTAATCAACGACCCCACCAGGCGAATGGGGTCCATAATGGGTGCAATGGCAATCAAATGACACCAATTTTTTGATTCACTTATTTGGGCATTTTTGAGATGTAATAAAATCACCATTTGTTCCTCCTCCTGTATCTTGTTAGGAGTTTGTTGTATTTGCTAGTACTATAGAGAGTTCAATAGAGTATTAGTAGGAAGTAAGAAATTTATTCTTTAATTTACATGATATATGTTTTGTTATATATATCAAATTTTAATAACTAAATAGAAGTAAGATTTAAGTAATTTATATATTGGGGCAAGAAATTTAATGAAATTCATGTTGAAAGGTTCAATATTTATAAAAATATATAATTAAGAATTTACTAGATCATTTTGTCTAGCAAACGATATAACATTTTCAATTGTTCTCAAATAATGTCTTTACTTAACTGTCTAAAAGTAATATTAATTTCTCTAACAAGTGGTATAAGAGGTACTAACACTCTTTATAAGGTATTACATGGATAAAACCGAAATGTATTGCATCAACATCCTAATAATACCAAGCTGGGAAACTCATGGGTCCTTGTGTAGTGCTTTAGGACTGCTTACCTAATTTGGTATAAACAAGTCTAAGGTTTAATAGTAGTTGAGGATAAGGATGCTTTTGGCTTCTAGAGCTATTTTGAGATACCTATGAGCTTACAAGATAGCTTTGCAAAAAGGTTGTGTAGAGTTTTAAAATTGCTCTCACATTCTAGACCTATCTTAAGACAACTATGAGGTTTCAAGCATGTATTAGGTTTTAATAAAGCTCTAAAGTTGCGGTATTATTCTTTTCTTTTTTTTCTTAATGTTATGTTGCACTAAGATACAAATTTGTTGTCCTAAAATTTAATTTAGTATCGATTTTGTTTTATTTAATTATATGATAAATTTTATAACAAGTATAAATTTTTTACTTGATGAATATTTCTCTGAGTTTAGGTTATTACTTGAGGATGTATAAGCTTTCATTTTGCATTTTGTTTCCTTTCTTAGTTGGATTAAAAAATAGAATAAGAATAATACATAACTTAGCTAAAGATGAGTAAGGACTTCTGAAAGATAGATAATTGTTCATGAACCTCCTCAGTTTTTGTTTCACTTACTTGAGCATGATGGTTTTGGTCATTTACTTGAGCATGATGGTTTTTATTGTTAATGAATAATGATTTTATCTTAAGAAAATAATGTTATATTGGATGCTATTGTATTGACTTCCATTGTATAAGTTTAATTAGTATTAAAAGTAACTACTACTAAATTTATAGTTCAATCAAATAATAAAATAGAAACTAATTTGAATGAATTATTTAATATTATAATAAATAAGCAAATCAAAGGATGTAAATTTATTGTTTAAAATATAGTATTTGACAATCAATTATGAGAATTGACACTTCAGTGAATAATGAGAGGAGATTGATGGTGACTACAACGAAATGCAACCAACACAGATAAAAGCTTTGGTATCTTACAACAAAGTAGATCACATTTTCCTTCTGTTTTAAGACAAAGATGAACTATTTTATTTTTAATTTTTTTGTACTCTTTTTTGTTGATACAAAAGTTAAACAACTCTTTTTTTCAAGTAAAGAAATAGATAGGGTGGGCACGAAATGGACACATGAGTTCCTCTATTTTTCGCATATTACCTAGCAACAATTTAACTTTTGTGATAGTCTAAATCAACTGTTAAAATTATATCGTCTATTGTATAATTTCTAATTGTAATAGGACCTTTTTTAAAGGTACGAGGTACAAATTTTACACTTGATGAATATTTTTCTAAAGTTTAGGTTTTTACTTAAGGATGTTTAAGCTTTCATTTCGTATTTTGTTTCTTTTCTTCTTAGTTAGATTTAAAACTTTAATCGAATAGTACATAACTTAGCTAGAAATGTAGTAAGGACTATTGAAATATATATATTTATTCATGAGCCTAAGTTTTTTGTTGACTTACTTGAGAAAAATGGTCTTTATTATTCATGGATGATGAATGTTTCTTTTAAAAAAAGTAAATGTTGTAGTGGATGTTATTATATTGACTTACATTGCATAAACTAATACCATACTAGACAGAAATATGTCTAATATTGTAGGTTAATCAAATAACAAAGTAGAACTTAACTTCAATGAATTATTTAACTCATACAAATGAACAAATAAAATGACGTACATTTAGTGTTTAAAATATAGTATTTGATGATTGATTAGGAGAACTGATGTTTTAATAAATAACGAGAGGTGATTGATGATGATTGCAATAAGAAGCAACTAATACAAAGATAGAAGCTTTGATGTCTTATAGCAGAGGGGATCAAATTTTCTTTAGGTTTGAGTACATTAAGATGAACTATTTTATTTCCTAATTCTTATGTATTTTTTTGCTAATATAAAAGTTAAATAAATTTTTTTTCTAAGTAAAGAAATGAATAGGTTGTGCATGAAATGGACAAGTTGCTTCCTTTATTTGTTGTATATTTAGTTAGCGATATTTTGACTTTTAGTGACAATGTCTATCACCCACTAAAATTGTGTCGTTTATTTTCTAATTTTTAGTTGGATTTAAAAGTAACTTTCATTCCACATTTTGTTTTTCTTTTTCATAATTAGATGTAAAAGTGTAATTAGATAGTATACAACATAGCTAAAGATGTAGTAAGGACTTCTAAAAGATAAAGTTCATGAGTTTTAGATTTTTGTTCACTTGCTTAAGCAGAATGGTTTTTATCCATGATTTTTTTAAAAATGAAAAAGTAAATGTTTTATTGGATGTCATTATACTGACTTACATTGTTTACAGACTTATATAGTTTTAGAAAGAAGTACGATTAAATTTGTAATCTATCAAATAATAATGATGATTTAACTTAAATTAATAATTTAATCTCATACAAATGAGTGAGTTAAGTAACATAAATTTACTATTTAAAATACAAAATTTAATGACCGATAAGGAAAACTGATATTTCAATGAATAATGAGAGGTGATGGGTGATGATTGTAATGAGATGCAACTAACAGAGAGAGAGAAGTTTTGGTGTCTTGCAACAAAGGAGATTGAATTTTTTTAAGATTTTAACATAAAGATAAACTATTTTATTTTCGGTTTCTTTTGTATTTCTCTTTGTTAATATAAAAGCTAAATAATTTTTTTTTTCAAATGGATAAGTGGCTTCCTCTATTTGTCGTAAATTTACTTTGTTGCATTTTTACGTTTAATGACAATATAAATCTGCTAGTAAAATTTTATCGTCTATTGTCTAATTTTTAGCAGTAATTAATTGTTCTCAAAGGTGCCAATATAATTCCTTTTATCAGTTGAAGTGATTTATTTAGAGAAAAACTATATTTGTTTTTTACACAATATTATAATGGATTAAACAAAACTCTTTTTTTTAAAAAAAATTTCTCATAAAATGTTTAGCAAGATTAATCCAAACTTGGAACACAAAATTCAAAAAAATGCAAATTCATTAATGCAAACAATATTGATAACCTAAATATCAATCACTAGAAATGACCTAGACTATTAGCAATCTGTTATAAATACTAAACTCATTATAACTCTCTGCTGCTTTGGTGAGCACTGTAGATTCGAAGAAAAAAACAATCTCCCTTCTCTTGGCAAAACCATTTTTCTCTTCTCTAATCGTCTCGAAAAGGATGGATCAAAGCATACGACTCCTCAACATGATCCACTCGATGGAATAAGAGGTTTAATGCTTAACATCTTATAGATTTTTCTCTTATCTATTTATTGATCATGTATATATCGATATCATTGATTAATTTGGATTCAATATTTGTTAAAGGATATGGTAGATCACTTTTTTGAAATAGCATATGAAATTAAAGGTGTACCTGGTTGAAGTCCTAATTATTTCTTGGATATGCTCTCTATCTTCGTAGCCGAATCTAAAATGACCTTATCAGACATGGCTAAAGCTTTATATGTGTACATAATATATATCTTGATATAGATCTTAGTTGTTATTAACCACGTTGATTAGTTAATGAGTTTTAAATATTTGGTCTTCTTCTCTTAATTTGCAGGGACAAAGTATTTAGTGCATATTTTCCTAAGATTTGCAAACTCTACTTCAAGATAAAAGAAGCCGCATCAAGGTATATAATTAATGCTAATCATCACAGCTCAAAACTCTTTAATTTAAAGTATTTATGTGTGTTATTATTGATCTAATAATATGTATTTAATACTAAAAATTCTTAAGTATAATTTTTGTTGGTAAAAATTCATACATTTTAATAACTAAATGATATGTCATGAGATGTATAGTGTGATTTGAACTCACACTCTTATAGATAAGGATAAAAGTACATAGATATTAACCCAATAGATAAATAATTAATAATTTAATTAACCAAATATCTATTAGTAGGATATATATTTGATTGGTATATGTGTATACTTAATTAATTAATTAATTAGTTTAATAGTTGATGCATTTATTCTTTTACAAGAGATCATAAGTTCGACTGAGATTATACTTTTATGTGTGTTATCATTTGAAAGTTGCGTTGAATTGTAATTATTTTAAAAAATAATTAGCTAATTTTAATTGTACCCTTGGTGCTTGTCGATTGGCACTGAAATATGAGGAATTCATCAAAGCATCTGATGAAAAGAGTAAGGAAGGGTAAGCTTTCATACATAATTGACGTCATAAATCGATTAACATATCTATTTATTGTGCTCTTTTAATTTTTTTAATTTCTTTTTTAAAAAAAAAAGTGTGTAGCGGCATTAGATGCAATAAAAAATGAATTCACATTGATGAAGGAAAAAATAAAATTCCTTCTTGAGGTAATATTTTATTTTATATATTTTGCAGAATTTTATTTTCATATATATCTTTTTTTCTTATGAATTTTGTGAAAATTTTAACTGAATTTAAATTTGTAGAATTATACAGTATGAGTTTTACTTAATTAAAAATCTGTTTTGCTGGTTGCATAATTATAGCTATTAACAATTATAATAAATTCTAACAACACAATAGTACTTTAAACTTGTGTTTTATTTAAGATTTACGAGTTTAAGTTTCACTGAAGATATAAAGTTTATATTTTAATGAAAAGTAAAACTATTTTTTTAATATTAAACATTATAGATTTTGATTTAAAAATCTTTATTATTATTATTATTAATTAATAAATGGGGTATGTATGCCGATATATTTGGAAACAAGCACCACCCCTCGCAAGCACAAGCGCACTCCTTTAAATTAATAAAAAGTTAGGAAACTCATGGGTCCTTGTGTAGTGCTTCAGGACTGCTTACCTAATTTGGGATAAACAATGCTAAGGTTCAAGGGTAGTTGAAGATAATGAAACTTTTGGCTGCTAGAGTTATTTTGAGATACCTATGAGATTAGAAGATAGTATTACCAAAAGGTTGTGCAGGGTTTTAAAATTATTCTCGTGTTCTAGACCTATCTTAAGACAACTATGAGGTTTCGATCATGTATTTGGTCTTAATAAAACTCTAAAACTGCGGTGTTACATTTAAATCTTAAGGTTTTAGTCTTTTCTTTTTTTAATGTTATGTCGCACTAAGATCCAAAGTTTTTGTCCTAAAATTTAATTTAGTATAGATTTTGTGTTACTTAATTATCTGGCAAATTTTGTACCAAGTACAAATTTTATACTTGATCAATATTTCTCTGAGTTTAGGTTATTACTTGAGCATGTTTAGGCTTTCATTCTACATTTTGTTTCCTTTCTTCTCAGTTGGATTTAAAAGTATTATAAGAATAATACATAACTTAGCTAGAAATGAGTAAGAACTTCTGAAAGACAGATAATTGTCCATGAACCTCAATTTTTGCTTCACTTACTTGAGCATGATAAAGTATAACCTAATTTCTATGAATTATTTAATTTTATAGTAAATAAGTGAATTGAATGATGAATATTTATTGTTTAAAATATTGTATTTGATGACCAATTATGAGAATTGATGCTTCAGTGAATAATTAGAGGTGATTGATAGTTACTACAATGAAATGCAACCAACACAAAGATAAAAGCTTTGGTATTTTGTAATGAAGTAGATCACATTTTCTTTAGGTTTTAAGATAAAGATGAAATATTTGATTTTTAATTGTTTTTGGTACCCCTTTTTGTTGATACAAAAGTTAAGCAACTTTTTTTTTAAAGTAGAGGAATAAATAGGGTGGGCACAAAATAGACACATGAGTTCCTCTATTTGTTGCATATTACCTAGCAACATTTCAACTTTTGTAATAGTCTAAATCAACCACTAAAATTATGTCGTCTAAAATTATACTTGATGAATATTTTTCTAAAGTTTGGGTTGTTTACTGACTTATATAGTACTAGAAAGAAATAAAACTAAATTTATAGTTCGGTCAAATAATAAGGTATGGATTAACTTGAATAAATAATTTAATCTCATACAAATGAGTAAACTGAGCAACGTAAATTTATTGTTTGAAATACGGTGTTTAATGACTGATAAGGAAAACTGATACTTCAATGAATAAAGAGAGGTGATGGGTGATGACTGCAATGAGATGCAACTAACATAGAGAGAGAAGTTTTAGTGTCTTGCAATAGAGGAGATTGAATTTTCTTTAGGTTTTAGAACATAAGGATAAATTATTTTATTTTTAATTTCTTTTATACTTCTTTTTATCATTATAAAAGAGAAATAATTTTTTAAAAAATAAAGAAATGGGCAGATTGTGCATGAAATGGATATGTGGCTTCCTTTATTTGCTGCAAATTTACTTTATGGCATTTTGACTTTTAGTGACAATATAAATCTGCTGGTAAAATTTTATCATCTATTGTCTAATTTTTAGTAGCAATTAACCATTCTTAAAGGTGCCAATATAATGCCTTTTATCAGTTGAAGTAATTTATTTGGAGAACAACCATCTTTGTTGTTTATACAATATTATAAATGGATTAAATTAAACTCTTGTTTTTTTTTTCAAAAGAAAATATTTTTTCTCATAAAATTGTTGGCTAGAATAATCCAAACTGGATATGCAAGTTCACTAATGCATAGAATATTGATAACCTAAATATCAAACCCTAGAAATGACCTAGATTATTAGCAATTTGTTATAAATTCTAAACTCATTATAACTCTTTGCTGCTTCGGTGACCATTGCAAATTTGAAAAAAAAAATCTCCCTTCTCTCGATGAAACCATTTTTCTCTTCTCGAATTGTTTCTAATATGATGGATTGAAGCATGTAGCTCCTTGACATGATCCACTTGATGGAACAAGAGGTATAGTGCTTTAACATTTTATCTTTTTTTTTGTTATCTATTTAGTGATCATGTATATAAATCGATATTGTTGATTGATTTGCATTCGATTTTTTTAAAAGGGTATGGTCGATCACTTTCTTGGAATAGCATATGAAATGAGAGGAGTGCCTGGTTGAGGTCCTAATTATTTCTCTAATCTGCTCTCCATGTAACACCCAACCTCTCCTTTTTTTTTCTTTTTATTAATTATTATTATATGAATATAATTATTATTTATGTAATTTTAAATTAAATTTAATTTAAATTAATTTATTTTAATAGAAATAATAATAATAATAATAAAAAGGGGTAAAAATTATTTAGGGGTTTAATCGAAAATAATTTTGGGGAAAAGGGGTGAAAATTTAGGCTCTGGGGGAATTTTTAAAAGACAAATCAGAAACTGGGGGTCAAAATGTAATTTAAAAAAGTTGTGCCACGTTAGGTGCTCCGTCTGTAGCCTCGACAAACTAGGACGCGCCAGGTGGCAGCGAAAACGACATCGCACTATGAAACTCTTAAAAGATGAAAAAAATACAAATTATAAACTTTAATAGAAAGGTAACTGAGAATGAAAGTATAACTGAAAAGTGATAAGTTAACACTGTAAGGTGAAAGTCATATTGATATATGCAACGATAAGTAATTCAGTAACAAGTGCAAGTGATTGTCAGAAAGTTCAAGTGCAAGTGCTACGAAACTAGTGAATAATATCATTTATTTATGTAGATATGATGTTAGAGTATTTGTGATGTCTATGAAATCATATGTGAAAGAGTGAATTATTGAGATATGTGAAATTATGGTTACTACATTGCTTGAGAATTGGTTTTAAGAAAATATGTATATGTTTTGTAAATCTTGTGTGGTTGAGTGTTTGTATGTCTTTATTATGGGCATTGCTCTTTTTCCTTACTAAGTTTGTGAAACTCACTCCAATTAACACCCCCAATGCAGATTAATCCAAATCAAGAGCAAGTTTAAGGTCGAAGGAAGACTTTATAGAACCTTTAGTGACAGTGAAAGTTCGTCTTGTAAAGTTAGTTTAATTATATTATAGTCATGTAGTGTAAAGAATTTTATAAGCCTCATAATTTGTAATTCCGTATAAGGATGATTGAATCTTAAGTTTTTGCTTATTGCTGTGTAAATTTATCAGGTTATGTGTGTGGAATAGTGTTCCTTTCTCAACAGAGAAAGCGGGTTATTACAACATAGTTTGATTCAAAACCCACCCATGGCCAAATCAAAGTGAAAGAACTGTCCAATTGGCCGAAAAACGACGCCGAAGCTCAATGGAGCCTCCACGGGGTGCTTTAATTTTTGCCTCCGATGAGGCCCTTCCTGTTTCCCGTTCGATGTGATTTTTTCACCGTTGTGATCACTGTTTCCTCCTCTACAGGTTGACCGAAGCAAAACTCCCAACCGCATGTGAGCGAGAGGAGCCGCCGCACCAAAGAGCCCCACCGCCGGTGGGTTTAAGTTTTTTACATTTTTTTGGCCCACCGAAGGCCCTAAGTGTGTTTTCTCACAGGAACTGATGCAAGTTTGGCTGAATTATGCCAAAAACAGCCAACCCAAGGCGGATCGCCGCTGCCCATAGTGGCGCCGTCGTCGGAGCACGGCGGAGCCGCCGTGCCAGAATTTTGAAATTGGCCGAGTAGGCCCTAGGTCTGATTTTTGGGTTATTTGGGACATGTGTAGGTACCGTAAACGCGTTTTAGTTTCCGAGAAAAAATTCAGGAAACTTAGTGACTGCCCTCGTAGGCGCAGTAACAATCTAGTTTTCGGCGTCGAATCAAGTAAAGGCCCCTCACCCTATTTTATATCATGGAATTGAAGTTGAAATAAAAGATAATACTATTTTTGTACAAATAAAATAGATATGCATAATTAATTAAGGTTGTTAATGGAGCCCGAATCGGACATTATTCTCTGTCGATTCCTGCTTGATTTATTTTACAGTATAAATGCATTATGGTATCTGGTCTATCTATTCTATAGTTTTAATTGTATGTATTACTGTCTTACTTGACCACTGTGTGATTTTGGAATTTATGATATGATTGTTTTACAAGGTGCATGTTTATTGTTTATGTGATTATGTTCAACTTGGTAACAGAGACTAAGGGAAAACAGATAAGGTGACAGCCTCACTAGATATCCTGGGAGATGGTGGACGGACTGGGTTCATAGGGAACACTATCGTGAACGTCGTCTCATACCGAACGGAGTATGGAGACTTGGTCATTTGGCGCTCATACCGGAAGGGGTATGGGGACAGCTTGTTTCACCCTCATACCAGACGGGCTATTGAGGTTTAATGTCTTAGCACTCATACCGGACGGAGTATGGGGACGACCTGCTTCACCCTCATACCGGACGAGGTATTGAGATTTAATATTTTGGCGCTCATACCAGACAGGGTATGGGGATGGCCCTGGAATTAAGATTGTTAAAAAGAATGGTTCACGTGTGGAGGGGACACCCCTATGGATCCCCATGGATATTAGTAGGCTGGTGAAAATGAGAAATGATGATAATCAGTTATTGTTAATGAATACGAAATTATGATATGTTTTATGTTACTGATTATACATGAAATAATGATTTGTATGATGTCATTGTCTTTATAAGTTGTTTTCACAGGTTCTCCAAGGGTAACAAAAAGGGTAAATGGTTTTATTTTAAATAAATGTATTGCTTTAAAATTTGTGCTCCATTGGTTATTTTTTAGTTTTCTACCAACCTTTGCTTCTGTGACATTGATATAGTGTGATGTTCTTACTGGGCTAGTGTAGCTCATTCCTTATTTAACCATTTCAGATCAAGAGGACCTGGTTCCTGAGCCTGATCCACAAGAAGACGGTGAGTAGATACTAGATGCTTTATAGTTTTCTTTATTTTTCTCATTTCTTGTATTTCTTTTAGAGAACTTATTCCGTGATATTGTTTAGTACTTTTAAGTTATTGTGTAAGGGATGTTAACCTTAATCTTTTATTTCGCTTCCGCACTCAGATTATTATATGTATTTCCTTTTGAACTTCCGGGGCCGTTACAAACCATCTTTGTCGTTTATACAATATTATAAATTGATTAAATTAAACTCATATCTTTTTTAAAGAAAATATTTTTCTCATAAAATTGTTGACAAGATTAATCTAAACTCGAAAAACAAAAAACAAGAATATGCAAGTTCATTAATGCATAGAATATTGGTAACCTAAATATCAATCACTAAAAAAGACCTAGATTATTAGAAATTTATTATAAGTACTAAACTCATTATAACTCTCAGCCACTTCGGGGAGCACTGCAGATTAAAAAAAAAAAACAATCTCCCATCTCTCGGGAAACTCATTTTTCTCTACTCCAATCGTTTCGAATAGGAAGGATTGAAGAGTGCAGCTCCTCGACATGATCCACTCGATCATGGCCCTTTGTTGAGCACTCTTTGGATATCCACTTCGTAAAAAAATCTCTACAAGTAATGGCCGAAACTGAGATCTACAATATTTACTCTCCTTATCAGCCTCCACAGGTCTGCTAGTGTATTCCTCATCACTTCAAACTTCACAACCGCTTCAGCATAGAATCTTCCTACAAAACATGGATCATACGACTCTTGTTGTTCAGGGACAAGTTCAGTTAAGTCCCAGCTTCAATCCTCCTCCTCTACGATCGACAACGATGCCACGCCATCCACCATATCCATCGGTCACCCTTTACGTGCCAATTGATAGACTATTGAGAGAAACAACAATAACTTGTCTGTGGTGCAAAAAGGTCTCACTGCTAGAAACAATAACTCTTACCAAACAAAGAAAATGGAGAATAGGGTCATCCAACACTGACTTGGTACTAGACCAAGTTAATTCCTATTTACATTTGATTTACATTTGTAAGTTTCAAAACCAAACCCTCTTAGTAAAAAGGGGAGGTAATTAACTATATTATGTGGAATGAAGGAATCATCAGGGTAGATTCATTTTTTGTTCTAACAGTTGTTTGAATTGCCATATTTGCTCATCAATTGTTTATTTCAATCAAGGAAAAAATTGTCTCTATTGTTCATTTAAAATGGTAATTGACATTTGGTATTCAATTTTTTATTTTTTAGTGCTTGCAACTTTTGTAGCAAAAGAGTGGTTATACAAAATAATTCTGCACATGGTGTAATAGGGGCTTTTTGCAGCAACTATGGTAGAAGTGAAATTATAAAACTAAATCAATTCGGGAAACAATAATGGAAGTTTGAAAATAAAGTTAGGATTAAGTACTTGACAAGATTGAATTAAATTGATATCATATCTTGGTGCCTCTCAAGTGACTTTTTAGTAGGTGTAATAAGTATATGATTCCAGTCTGGTCAATTTAGAAAATGTTTAACAATTGGAATTGTTACTTATTATATTTATGGTTGCTTCTGAATGGTGCAACTCCCTAGAATGATAGAGATTGTATAGTTTATAGCTTATATTTTTTGAGATAGTTCATAGCTTACATATTTGACACCATGGAGATCTAGTTTGTGCATTAAGTATGTTTGTAACATGTTGGTGGAAATAGTAGATTATTATATGACATACTAGCCTACATGAATAAGCTATTATTTAAATTTATAAGTTGGTAACTAAGAGATCTTATTTGTTTACCTTCTTTTCTTGTGGTATCTCCAGTTAGTCCTTATTTTTTTTCTTGCATGCACTATTTATTCTGCCTTACTTTGTGCACGTGAAATGCTTGCTCGAGAAGATGGATTAGCTAATCTTGTCCGGGCACTGAATAATCGCCTACTTGCTTTTTCATTCCACATCAGGGAGTATTGTTGGATTGATTTACAAAAACTAAATGAGATTTATCATTACAAGACAGAGGAGTACTCATATGATGTAGTTAATAAGTTCAACATTTACCCAGATCAAATTTTTCCTTGGTTGGTGTAATGGATGCCTAATAAAGGAGGTTATCTATTTGGAAACTTACAGGCAGTACATATGGATTTCTAATTTTTTCTCTAGGAAACATGTGTTCTGTTGTAAGCAGTCTGGCAACAACTGATCAGTCACATGCCATACTTGATCTTATTGAAGCAAAATGGGTAGATTTGGTAGCAGACATGCCATTGAAGATATGTTATCATTCTCCTTAAGGTCAGGACTGGCAAATAATCACTGGTAGTGATCCTAAAATCACGTAAGATATCTACTCTCTTATTATTTATTTATGATCTATTTCATCATTATCTTCAACATTTCTCACTTTATTTCCTTCTAATGTAGGCTTTAGTCTTACCACAATGGTGATTCTTGGCCAACTCTGCTATGGCAAGTTAGTTTATTATGCTTAAATATTCTCTCTGCTATTAATGTTTTGTTCATTGCTCCAGACCCTTGGTAGAAGTTATATTTAGGAACAAGTTTCCTGAGTTATCATGCTTAGATCCAATAGGATATGGCACCTTGTTGTTGTTTTATAAAATAAAGTAATAATGAAGGAATGTTGGCAGTGGGGCTTAAAAATTTAAAATTAGACTTTTTGCAGCTTACTATTAAAGCCATAAAGACGTAAAGGCCAAAAATTGCTGCAAGAGCTGTTGAAGATACTGAAAGACGGATATCAAGAGATAAGTGGCCTTAATACTATGACACAAAAAGAGGAAGGTTCATTGGGAAACAAGCACGGTTATTGGAAACATGGTCAATTGTTAGATACTTGGTGGCTAAGTTTCTAGTTGCAGACCCAAGTACAGCCAAAATTCTGATAACTGAAGAGGATTTTGAGCATGCCAATGCCTTCTCTTGCATGATAAGTGCTAACCCCAAGAGAAAGTTTGGTCGAAAGCACTCCTAAAACACTTATGTAATATAAGATTTTAAAGCTGCTTTCACATAAGGATAGTTAACTTCAATTTGTGGCTCAACTTACTTATCTGAACAACTTAAATGTATAAAGGTGATGATAATAGTGGTTTATGTTTCATTTTATTTAGGGATTAAAGCTTTTGAGTAGTGATTCCAGTATGATAGGATCTTAATGTAAAGATGATATGTTGATTTAGCATTAGCTTGGAACATCTTCCTGCAATGGAGATTAAACAAATTGTTTCTTGTTTACAAACTTTAGATCATATACATAGTAGCATTCTTTTAAAGAGTTCACTGTAAATCAAGAATACCCTTACATTATTTTAACTCCATTTTTTTATTATGACATTTTTATATCTTGTAAATCATTTTGGATTTGTTATGGTATTTTTCTGTCTCATAAATCATTACCATGTCATTATAATTAATGCTTGACAATAGAACTTTTTAATACATTTCCTTTGTTGATTCCAGATCAGTTGAAAAAATTCAACTAGTATGTAAAGCATTGTCTCAGAGAGTGATTAGAGAGTGATGATAAGATATTTCTTGCAAACTCATATTTTTATTCATTACATATTTTTGCATTATTACAGACTTATAAGTTTTTAATTCTTAGCATGAGCTTATAAAGGAAACTAAACATATAGCATTCAAAAACTTTTGCTTCATCTGGTTCTAGCATTAGCCACAATCCTTCTCTCAAACTGTACCACAAAAAATAAATATATTTCCAACAACAATAGAAATTAACTTCATATATATGTATCTATTTTTAATTTGTAATGAAGAAATTACATAGAAATTTTTAGGTTGTGGGTCAAATTACACTACTCATTGAGAAACTATATTGTAGAAATAGACATAGTATAGTATAGTATTAGAAGTTCAAATATTTATATATGTATCTAATTGTCCCATTTGCTTTAATTTCTAAACAAGCTTCATCATTTTCTTAAGAAATTTAATTGTTACATTTCTCCCATATTTTATAATTTAACAATATATCACAATTTTAATATTTAAGCTCTCTTATTTATGTTTTTTGAGAATCGAATTCTAATTGAACTTTTTTATATATGAAGGATTATGAAATAAAATTTCATTCAATGAATTAAAGCAAAACCTATAAGTGGTCCAAAAATAAAATTAATGAATATATACCTAATTCAATATGTAAAGGATTACTAGTAATTACACAAATGGTAAAAATTGAATCAAATGAATAAGATAGATTTAATACCACTTAATGTAAGTACATGTATATATTTTTGGACATATTTAATTTAGATTGTACTTTTATGTTTTTCTATTAATTAGGGTAAAGAGGTAATTTCATTAAAAGTCAATTATGTGATTTGAGTTAGTTCGCAGTTTGAAACTTAGGAATCGTTGGAAGAATATGACTCCTTATAATGAATCTATTTTATAATTACTATCTAATTGAGCGTTATGCATTAGGTAAAAAAAAGAGAACTTACGTCTATAGTGCCTCTAGTCTAACTCTTGTTTTCCTATTTCATTTCCTTATGTTTTTCCTCCTCTTTCTCCCAATTATTTTCTAACTCTTCTTATATTTCTAGATTACCTAAAATTGATCCCATTATAATACAATAACAAATGTGAGGATAAGATTATAAAGAAATTATATTGTGGTGAAGAAATTAATAAAGCTGATTTTATAAAAAAAAAGTATCTTATTGTTTTCTTTCTAAATATTGCATCATAAATATAAATCATAGCATTAAAGAAAGATTGAAAGAAAAACCAAAAGCATCAAGAAAGAAAAAAATAATAAAAGTGTCATAATCTATTTTTAAACTTATGTAATCAAATATTTTAGAGTTTTAACATTATTTTTCATTCTAAAGTATGTAATCTTCAAAAGAATTATTAGAAGATTATACTTAAAAAATATCTAAATATAGACAATTCAATGCATACTAGGAGTCAAAATTTAGAGATTTCTTTCTACATTAATCTTTAAATTTTAAAAATTAAAGAGATAGAGATCTTATTTTCATTTATTTTACACTAATGTAATCAAATATTGTAGAGTTTTAATATTATTTTCATTATGTTATCTATAAAAAACATTATTATAAGATTAGACTTAAAGAATATCTAAATTTAGAGAATTGAATGCTTATTAGAAGTCAAAGTTTAGAGATTTCTTTTCTTCATTAGTATTTAAATTTTAAAAATTTTATTACTACTTAAGCAATTAAAGAGATAAAAATCTTCTTTTCAAAAAGTAAATATATAATTATATAATTATATTTAAGAAGATCTTATTAGTTTCTACCTTAATTATTAAGAATAAAAATATTGATTATGCCTCAATTATCAATAACTATTTGGTAATCTCTATTTAATTTAAGGATTTTGTTGCCATCTTCAACAGTTCTAATGGTTCCTCCTTTGCTTTAAAGGAGGACGTCAGGCTGCAGGAGAACAGGGAAAGGAATAAAATTCGCAGCTATCTGAAATCACCTTATCCGACATGGATAAAGAAGGATGTTTTCTTGATTTTAGATAGGTGTAACGGTTAACCCTCACTGGCAAGGAATGTGAACACTGCACTTGGACATACTTATTTTTATTTGGTGATAGAAGTTTATTGTATTTTTTGTGTTAGGAATATAAGTTCTTACGGTACCCTGACTCCCTATGCAGGTATGGGTTGTTACAGCTCTTACCATGAATAGGAGGATCGAAGCACTCAGCTCCTCTACATGATTCACTCGATGGAACAAGATGTTTAATGCTTAATATTTGATATATTTTTCTCTTATTAGTTTACTAATCATGTATATATCTCGATGTTGTTGATTGATTTGCATTCGATTTTTGTTAAAGCAATATGGTAGATCACTTTCTTGCTGCAGCATATGAAATGAAAGGAGATTTTGGTTGCGGTCCTAATTATTTCTATGATCTGCTTTCCACCTTCGTGGCTGAATCTGAAATCACCTTATCAAACATGGATAAAGCTTTATATTTGTATATAATATATATCTCAATATAGATGTTAGTAGGTATTAACCATATTTAATTAATTGATGGATTTTAGTTATTTGGTCTTCTTATCTTTATTTGCAAGGAAAAAGTATCTGATACGGATTTTCCTATGATTTGTGCACTTTACATCAAGATTAAAAGAGCTTCCTCAAGGTATATAAGTAAAACTAATCATCACAGTTCAAAACTCTTCAATTAGAAATATTTATGTGTGTTATTATTGATCTTATAATATATATTTAATAATAAAAATTCTCAAATACAATTTTTGCTAGTAAAAATTTGTACATTTTATTAGTTAAATGATATTATGATATGTATAGTCTCATTTGAACTCATACTCTTATAGATAAGGATAAAAGTACTTAGATATATACCCAAAAGATAAATAATTTTTAATTTAATTAACTATATATGTGTATACTTAATTAATTAAATAATTAGTTTAATAGTTGATATGTTTATTCTTTTACAAGAGATTATAAGTTGAAGTCAGATTGTATTTTTATGTGTCATCATTTGAAAGTTATTTGTATTGTTTTGTAATTACTATATATCACTTGACTAATCTTGAGTTAAATTGTATTTTTATGTTCTTACGGTAATATTTTATTTTATATATTCTGTAAAATTTTATTTTCATTTATATCTGTTTTCTTTTGGACTTTGTGAAAATTTTAACTGAATTTAAATTTGCATATTTATAAAGGATTAGTTTTACTTCATTGAAAATCTGATCTATTTTGCCTGCTGCATAATTATGCTATTGATAATTATAATGAATTATAACAAAATGATAGTAGTTAAAACTCTTATGTTCAATTTAAAATTTATGAGTTTAACTTCTATTAAAAATGTAGAATATTTTATATTGTATAAGTCTGTAAATTTAAATTCAATTAAATTTTTTATGAAATCTATAAGAGAAAGAGATATATATGAAAATAAATTTTATAAAATATATAAAATAGAATATTACTCCAAGAAGGATTTTTATTTTTTCCTTCATTACTAAGAATTCATGTTTGGTTGCATTCACTGCCTA
The DNA here is from genome assembly GCF_054855325.1 of Carica papaya. Taxonomy (NCBI): domain Eukaryota; kingdom Viridiplantae; phylum Streptophyta; class Magnoliopsida; order Brassicales; family Caricaceae; genus Carica; species Carica papaya. Next base: position 22,291,573 of record NC_142317.1, read on the forward strand.
TGTACCTTTACAAAAAAAAATTTAAAAATAATTTTAAAAAAACTCAGTAAAAAAATATATAAATAATACGTACAATAAAAAATAAGTATGAAATTCATTTACTATATTCACTAATTGATCTGATTTATGACGTCATCAATTATGTATGAAAGTATACCCTTCCTTACTCTTTTCATCAGATGCCTTGACAAGTGTGTGTGTGTATATATATATATATAAACATATAACTCGTACATATGATGGTGTATGAGCAATCATATGTGGCATAAATCATGTGGCACCAATAGGCATGAAATTCATTTGTGATTGATGGTTGTGTTTACTCACTGAGTTCTGTCCTAGCGTCAATCTTCACGTCCTCTGTCAAAGGCCAGATAAACGCTTCCATGAAGCTGCGTCCTGGTATGTATGTTCAACAGCATTAATTATCTGTATTTATAAAAATATATTATATGATTATACGAATCGTTAATTTATTATTATGATATTCAGCACAATTAGTATAGCAATATATGTACATACATTATGTATATGCACACGCACACATATATATATTGATAAATTGAGGAGGTTATGTATATATGTAGACACACACACCTTATATATTTATATAATTCCCAATTATAAGTATCTTCTTTGAAGTTTCTAACATTTTCCCTTTGCACCTTCTTGATTCTACCATATTTCTGCATAAATATATATATGTATATAGATACCATCTTCATTTTCATCTTTATTAATTAATAAAATCTTCTTTTTATATTTTAATTTGGTCCCAAAATGTTGAAGTATAAGAGCCAAATTCAAATATGAAGGAATTTTGTTTACAAGTTCACGAACCTATCTATATATTAATAAATTAAATATATTATATATTTTTAGTAATTCGGGTAATATTACAAGAGATAATTATATTTCAATAGTATATTAAACATATTCTTAAATATATTAAATAGAATAAAGTATTAAAATTTTCAACAAGCTATTCGCATAACTTAGCAAACTCAATTTTATATATTTTGAACTTATTTAAATTTATTTATTTTTAAGAGATTTGTGACATTGTCTTTTTTCCACAGGTTTTATGCATCTAAAGTCACAATGGCCATAGAATACTTACACAAGATGGAGATAGTTTAGTGTGATTTAAATCTCGAAAAAGTGTTATTAAGATTCGACAGCCACATTTCGTTGACTGACTTCGATCTTTCATGAAAAGACGATAATTCCACATCAACAGTCCACATAATTTCTGATCAAAATGCATCATCAATCACAAAAACAAGTTGTTATCCTGATGATCAACCCAACTTTTCTAATTTCTCATGCATTCTACCCAATTGTACCACACCTGTAGTAGCCTCCTACTTACACCCTAGGAAACACAAATAGAAAAAAAAAGTCAACACATCACACAGCTGTCGAAATCATCACAAAGCCAATCAATGTCCAATTAATGTCTTTTATTGGGACCCACGAGTACTTAGCACCAAAAAATTGTGTCTGGTGAAGGGCATTGAAACATAATTGATTAGTGGACACTAAGGATATTCATATTTGAAATGTTATATGGGACGACGCTGTGTAAGGGAGTTGATTAGGAGTTGCCCCTCGCGAATATTGTGGCCTGAGCCCTTGAGTTTCCCAAAGAAGCCATGGTTTTGAAGTCAGCAAAGGATTTGATCACATGGTTATTAATCAAGGACCCTACTAGGCAAATGGGGTCCACAATGGGTGTAATGGCAATCAAACGACACCAGTTTTTTGATGGGCTTAATTGGGCACTTTTGAGATGTATAAAATCACCAGTTGTTCCTTGTCCTATATCTTGTAAGGAGTTTGTTGCATTTGACAGTACTATAGAGAGTTCAATAGAGTATTGCTAGGAAGCAAAAAATTTATTCTTTAACTTACATGATATATGTTTTTTTAATTTATATATAATTTTCATAACTAAACAGAAGTGAGATTTAAGTAATTTATATATTGGGGCAAGAAATTTTAATGACATTCATGTTAAAAAGGTTTAGTATTTATAAAAATATATAATTAAGGATTTTCTGGATCATTTTGTCTAACAAATGATTTAGCATTTTCAATTTTTCTCAATTAGTGTCTTTACTTAACCGTCTAAAAGTAATATTAATTTCTCTAATATGTGGTATAAGAGGTAGTAATACTTTTTTTAAGGTATTACTTGGATAAAATCGAAATGTATTGCATCAAGGTCCTGATAATATCAAGCAGGGAAAGTCATGGGTCCTTGTGTAGTGCTTCATTACTGGTTACCTAATTTGGGATAAACAATGTTAAGGTTCAAGGGTGATTGAAGATAAGAAAACTTTTGGCTTCTAGAGCTATTTTGAGATACCTATGAGATTACAAGATAGCTTTGCCAAAAGGTTGTGTAGGATTTTAAAATTGTAAACCTATCATAAGACAACTATGAGGTTTCGAGCATGTATTAAGTCTTAATAATGCTCTAAAATGACGGTATTACATCTAACTCTTAAGGTTTTAGTCTTTTTGTTCTTCTTAATATTATGTTGCACTAAGGTACAAAATTTTTTTCCTAAAATTTAGTTTAGTATAGATTTTGTTTTACTTAGTTATATGGTAAATTTTGTACCAAGTATAAATTTTATACTTCATGAATATTTCTCTAAGTTTACATTTATACTTGAGGATGTTTAAGCTTTCATTTTGCATTTTGTTTCCTTTCTTAGTTGGATCAAAAGTATAATAAGAATAATACATAACTTATCTAGAGATGAGTACGGACTTCTGAAAGATAGATAATTGTTCATGAACATCCTCAATTTTTGCTCCACTTAGTTGAGCATGATGGTTTTTATTGTTAATGAATAATGATTTTATCTTAAAAGAAATAACGTTATATTGGATGCTATTGCATTAAATTCCATTATATAAGTTGATTCAGTATTAAAAACATGTACTACTAAATTTATAGTTCAATCAAATAATAAAATAGAACCTAATTTGAATGAATTATTTAATATTATAATAAATAATTGAATTGAATTATGTATATTTATTGTTAAAATATAGTATTTAATGACCAGTTATGAGAACTGACATTTAGGGAATAAAGAGAGGCGATTGATGGTGACTACAATGAAATGCAACCAACACAAAAATAAAAGTTTTGGTATTTTACAACAAAGTAGATCACATTTTCTTTAGGTTTTAAGACAAAAATGACCTACTTTATTTTTATTTTTTTTCAGTACACCTTTTTGTTGATATAAAAGTTAAACAACTTTTTTTTTAAAGTAAAGAAATAGATATGGTGGGCACGAAATAGACACATGAGTTCCTATATTTGTTGCATATTACCTAGCAACATTTTAACTTTTGTGATAGTCTGAATCAACCACTAAAATTATATCGTCTATTGTCTAATTTCTACCTATAATAGGATCATTTTTAAAGGTACCAGGTTAAAATTTTATACTTGATGAATATTTTTCTAAAGTTTGGGTTGTTACTAGAGGATGTTTAAGATTTCATTCCATATTTTATTTCTTTTCTTCTTAGTTAGATTGAAAAGTTTAATTGAATAGTACATAACATAGCTAGAATTGTTGTAAGGACTATTGAAAGATATATATTTACTAATGAGCCCAAGTTTTGGGTTGACTTGGTTGAGAAAAATGGTTTTTACTGTCAATGGATGATGATTTTTTCTTTAAAAAAAGTAAATGTTGAAATGCATGTTATTGTATTGACTTACATTGTATAAACTAATACTGTACTAGAAAGAAATACAACTAATTTTGCATGTCCTCAAATAACAAAGTAGAATTTAACCTAAATGAATTATTTAATCTCATACAAATGAATAAATAAAATGACGTACATTTACTGTTTAAAATACAGTATTTGATGATTGATCAGGAGAATTGATGCTTAAATAAATAATGAGAGGTGATTGATGGCGACTACAATGAGATGCAACTAATACAAAGATAGAAGCTTTGGTGTCTTATAGTAGAGGAGATCAAATTTTCTTTACGTTTGAGTACAGAAAGATGAACTATTTTATTTCCAGCTTCTTATGTATTTCTTTTTGCTAATATAAAACTTAAGTATTTTTTTTTTCAAGTAAAGAAATGGACAGGTTGTGCATGAAATGGATATGTTCCTTCCTTATTTGATGTATATTTAGTTAGCAACATTTTGAGTTTTCATGACAACCTCTATTAGTTGCAAAAATTGTGTCATTTATTGTCTAATTTTTAGTTGGATTTAAAAGTAACTTTTATTCAACATTTTCTTTCTCTTCTTCTTAAATTGAATATAAATGTGTAATCAGATAGTATATAACATAGCCAGAGATCTAGTAAGGACTTCTAAAAGATATACAGTTGTTCATGAGTCATAGTTTTTCGTTCACTTGTTTAAGAAGAATGGTTTTTATCCATGATTTTTTAAAAAAAGAAAAATAAATGTTGAAATGGATGTTATTGTATTGACTTACATTTTATAAACTAATACTGTATTAGAAATACATATAACTAATTTTTTAGGTCCTCAAATAACAAAGTAGAACTTAACCTGAATGAATTATTTAATCTCATACAAATAAATAAATAATGACGTATATTTACTGTTTAAAATATAATATTTGATGATTGATCAAGAGAATTGATGCTTTAATAAATAATGAGAGGTGATTGATGGCGACTACAGTGAGATGCAACTAATACAAAGATAGAAGCTTTGATGTCTTATAGTAGAGGAGATCAAATTTTCTTTACGTTTGAATACATAAAGATGAACTATTTTATTTCCAGTTTCTTATGTATTTTTTTTTTTTGCTAATAGAAATGTTAAATATTTTTTTTTTTCAAGTAAAGAAATTGACAGGTTGTGCATGAAATGGACAAGTTGCTTCCTTTATTTAATGCATATTTAGTTAGCGACATTTTGACTTTTAGTGACAACCTCTATCAGCCGCTAAAATTGTGTCATTTATTGTCTAATTTTTAGTTGTATTTAAAAGTAACTTTCATTCAACATTTTCTTTCTCTTCTTCTTAAATTGGATGTAAATGTGTAATCAGATAGTATATAACATAGCCAGAGATCTAGTAAGGACTTCTGAAAGATATATAGTTGTTCAGGAGTCATAGTTTTTTGTTCACTTGTTTAAGAAGAATGGTTTTTATCCATGATTTTTTTAAAAAAGGAAAAATTAAATATTGTATTGGATGTTATTGTACTGACTTACATTGTTTGCTGAGAAATAGTGCTAAAAAGAAATACAACTAAATTTGTAGTTCTGTCAAATAACAAAGTATGATTTAAATTAAAAAAAAATAATAATTTCATACAAATGAGCGAATCAAGTAACGTAAATTTACTGTTTAAAATACAATGTTTAACTACTGATAAGAAAAATTGATACTTCAATGAATAATGAGAGGTGAAGGGTGATGACTACAATGAAATGCAACAAACAAAGAGAGAGAATTTTTGGTGCCTTGCAACAGAGGAGATTGAATTTTATTTAGATTTTAGAACATAAAGATAAACTATTTTATTTCTGGTTTCTCTTGTACTTCTTTTTGTCAATATAAAAGATAAATTTTTTTTTCAAATAAAGAAATGGACAGGTTGTGCATAAAATGGATAAGTGGCTTCCTCTATTTACTGTAAATTTACATTGTGACATTTTTACTTTTTATGATAATATAAATTCGTTGGTAAAATTTTATCGTCTATTATCTAATTTTTAGCAGTAATTAACTGTTCTCAATTGTGCCAATATAATGCCTTCTATCAGTTGAAGTAATTAATTCAGAGAAAAACCATCTTTGTTGTTTATACAATATTAAAATGGATTAAATTAAACTCTTCTTTTTTTAAAAAAATAGTTTTTCTCATAAAACTGTTGGCAAGATTAATCAAATCTCGGAACATAAAACACAAAAATATGCAGGTTCATTAATGTATATAATATTAATAACCTAAGTATTAATCACTAGAAATGACCTAGATTATTAGCAATCTATTATAAATACAAAACTCATTATAACTCTCCGCCACTTCGGTGAGCACAGCAAATTCGAAAAAAAAAAACCTCTTAGCAAAACCATTTTTATCTTCTCCAATCATTTCGAATAGGATGGAGCTCCTCCACATGATCCACTCGATAGAATAAGATGTTTAATGCTTAATATCTTATCTATTTTTTACTTATCTATTTACCGTTCATATATATATATCAATATTGTTGATTGATTTGCGTTCGATTTTTTTTAAAGGGTACAGTAGATCACTTTTTTGGAATAGCATATGAAATGGAAGGAGTACTTGGTTGCGATCCCAATTATTTCTCTGATATGCTCTCCACCTTCGTAGTTGAATCTCAAATCACCTTATCAGACATGACTATATCCCAATATAGATATGAGTTGTTATTAACCACGTTTGACTAGTTAATGGGTTTTAATTATTTGGTCTTCTTCTCTTAATTTACAGAGACAAAGTATCTGATGCAGATTTTCCTAGAATTTGTGAACTTTGCTTTAAGATTAAAGGAGCCTCCTTAAGGTATATAATTAATACTAATCATCATAGCTCAAAACTCTGTAATTTTGAGTATTTATGTGTGTTATTATTGATCTTATAATATATATTTAATAATAAAAATTCTCAAGTACAAGTTTTGTTAGTAAAAATTCATACAGTTTAATCAGTAAATGATATGTCATGAGATGTATAATCTAATTTGAATTCATACTCTTATAGTTAAGGATAAAAGTACATAGATATCCACCTAATAGATAAATAATTAAAAATTTAATTAACCAAATATCTATTAGCAGGATATATATATATTTGTTTGGTATATGTGTATACTTAATTAATTATTTAATTTGTTGAATAGTTTATGCATTTCTTCTTTTGCAAGAAATCATAAGTTCGAGTTAGATTGTACTTTTGTGTGTCATTATCTGAAAGTTACTTGTATTGTACTGCAATTAGTGTATAGATAACATCCCACATTTTCTATAAGACTCAACGTCACTAAAGTATTTATTTATTCATTTTATATTGACGATTTACACCTTAACACAACTCAACTATCATACAAAAAAAAGGGGCTCCCATAGCTGTGTCTAATCTTACCTGACAAGAAGTAAATACAACAAACTAACAGAAATGATAATATTAACTATTAATCCACCAAAGTTTAATGTTAGTTCTGCATACATTGTAGCTCATGGCTATGCTCCAGAGGTTCTTGAGTTTCTTCATACTTCACCGTTTCTATAATATAATAAAGGAATGAGCTACACAGCTCAGTAAAATCAATTTAAACTTAAACCAAAAGAATTGAAATAGATATAGATAAATTCCTCATTTTTCCTCAATGACTTCCTTCACCCAAATCATTCTCAGGTCTATCTCATACTCAGCCCAGGACCTGTCCATTTCTCCAACTTAGTACCCTTGTATCATGAAGATTTATAACAACAACTCCGTGCTTCTACTCCAACTTGCAACTTCTCGATTTTGACTTTTTTTTCTCTCTTGCAGATTCCTTGTCTTTTTCTCTTTTTTCCAACTAATTTCAATCATTTCAATCTACATAATAGATTATGCAAATTTTAAAAAATGATCCACATTTAATATACTTGCATTTTCACCATATTATAACACACACACACATCGACCATGAGGGCCACGCACACAAACACACACATCTTGCACTTAGCATACACGAAACAACCCTTTTGGACCTTCATTTCTCGGCCACATTTCTTGTCTCATATACAACACACATCTGGGACATCTACTCCCCTTCAGACCCTCTATTATCTGGTCTACTCTACTGACTAATCACTAGTCAGCTGATACACATCACCACGACCAATACTGGCCACACTCACACCATAAAAAAGGAAACAACATACAGAAAGATGTGGATTAGTCCTAGTTTAATCTTATTTAATATTTACTCTCTAGTTTTTTATCATTTATTATTCTCAATATACCACACTACTACCCAGTCCATTCACGACTCCATATTCAACTCCTTTCATACCCATTCATCATTATTACTATGCTATTATCACCCTCATTTGTTGATTTGGTCACTTAATGATATGGGTCACCTAAAAATTCTTTAGTTCATCTATGAGCAATAAGTATGCAAAATCACTATTGAACTCATACCAGAATCAGTTCCACGACCTCATAAATGGCCACATACACACCACCAGTGAATATGTTGTAATTTATTTATTTTGACAGTACATTGATTTCAGTTAGGCCATTTTATCATTTCCCTTTCTACATTCTACTTCTAGTTTGGTTCAAACTTCGTCTATTGGGTCCTCCCTTCCCCTTCCCTTCTGTTTCCCTAGCACCACGGTATGTTATTTATCTTTCAACCCTATTGTTCTCCATATTTTCCTTATTTCCACCCCTTTGTAGGCCCTTAATCGCATCAACTACTTATTGATATATGTGTATCCGATCTCATCATGTTCCCTTATGAGGTCTACTAGTTGATTTTTACCGATCTGTATAGTACAAGTTTGATCTATCCCTAAACCCCCAAACTTAACTCAGATTGAAAGTTATACCCACTGTACATGAATTAATTATTATCAAAACTGTCCTTACCACAAGACTTATTTTCTCCCATACCCAATTGATGATCCCCATTCTCATCCATGATTTACCTTGGACTTCTTTACTAAGTTATCGCACAGGAATATTCTTCACCATTACATCGAAATCATAGGAAATGCACATACAAAACTCACTAAAAATCTATATCCACGATATAGGAAATTTATAATACTCATTTCTAATTCGGGTTTCAAGAGTGAATTGATCTTACCTTCTGTTGGATGATTCGACCATCTTTTAGCTTGGCCTTCACGGAAATCACCTTCCTATTTCTTCTTCTATTAGCCTTACTGCTCTGTTAACCTCTCTCCTTCTCTTCCTCTCTACCACTCCCTCCTAGTGTCAGCAGCCTCACTCTCTCTTTGAATTTCTTCTTTTTTTTTTTAGATGTCTTTCCTATTTATAGCAATCTAGATTAAATCAGGGTCATCGAATTAGGAAAAGAAATCCTTATCGTTAAATCATTTTTTTCATCAGAATGGTGTCATTTTAAGGTTTATTAACATGACGTCGTTGTTTTTTGCTTATAGTTATTATTGTCGTTGTTGTAGTCATTATTATTATTATTATTTTAAAGTCGATGAGCTGGGTTGCTTACCTGGGCCTGGGTGTTACAATATCACCTAATTAATCTTGAGTCAAACTGCACTTTTGTGTGTATACGTACTTGGAGACTATTTCTTTTGCATTATAATTTATGCATAACACTTAATATAGATATACACCATTTTTATTTTAAAAAATAATTAGCTTATGTCAATATTTAATTTTTCACAATTAGTATTTTATCTATTTTCATCGCTTTCAATAATAATATTATAAAGTAATTATGTTCTCTTTTGTTGGACAAATGGGGTGGATGAAAGCTTCTAAAAATTAATACCAATAAATTCTCTGTAGGTTGTAATAAGTATTCCTTTTTCATAGAAAACAAATTTAAACTCTAACTTTTTTTTATGTTGGTGGTGATGTCGTGATTAAATTGAGTTAAATCTAAACGTGCCTATTATGTTTTTAGGCGAAAGAAACATTTCATGATTATTAGGTTCCCTTAGTTGAGGGAACTACAATAGGTCAAAATCTCAACCTAATTTTTAATTTTTTTTATTTGAAACTCAAATTTATTTTGCAAAGATAGTTACAAACTAAATTGTGTCGTTTCAAAAAATTGTAAATTTTTTTGCTGTTGGTTGGTGAGAAAAGATAAAAGAATTTACCTCAAACACTTACTTTCTATACAAATAGGAATTGATGTTTGAGGATACATTATGAGGATTGAGGTGTGCACTAGGTCAATCAGATAAGGTGAGTATAGAAAAGATCTTTTTGGCATGTTAATTGCATGATAAAATAAGCTTAGCTATAGATCATAGATTTTATTAATTTGCATAACTAGAAAAGTAAAAGTTCGAAATCTTTCAAGAAAATTAGAGGAAAAGTGAAAGTGAAAGAAAAGACATAAAAGGTAGAGCAATAGAGAAATGTAGAAATAAGATACGATAGAGTAGAGGCGTTAACTATTTATAAGGTAAACATAGGATGATATCATTGAAAAAGAGAAAATAGCCACTAACATCCATTAACATGGGAACATGCATTTCAAGCACAAAAAATGCCCCATTAAAGTTTGTGACAATTGTTCATTTATCCTAATTAAGCACACACTACAATGAAGTTTTTAAAAATTTTCATAAATTATCATAAACATGGTGTTTGAATAGTTAAGATTCTTACCTTTTTCTTGAAGAAAATAAGTCTGAATCTTATTAAAATGTAAAATTTATCACTTTTTAGATGTAATTATATGGATTAATGATGATTTGTTTATAATATTTGATTCAATAGAATCAAAAGATAAAAGATTTAACTTATCACTGCATTGGTAGAGATATAGTAATCAAATTGCATTTTTGTCCTAAAGAGTCATGACATATCCAAAAAAAAATAATATTTTGTAACGACTAGATTTTTTTAATTTGAACATTTATAATAAGTGAAAAAATCCAAATTAGAATTTTCCTTAAATTATTAATTAACATAAATATTAAAGAAGAAGAAATAGACTTGGATTTCATACTAAAATATCTATTATTAATTATTTCAATAGTAATTATTGTAACACCCCAAAACAAAATTGCATGTAATTTAAAATTAATAAATATAGTTTTTTAATTTTTTAAATTTAATTTAGAGTAAAAATTGGAGGAAGAAATTGAAAACAATTTTAGGAAAAAAGGTGAAAATTTGGGTTTTGTGGGTATTTTTGAAAGAAAAATCAGAAACCAGGGATCAAATTGCAAGTTAGGAAAGGTCTGCCAGGTGGGACGCCCAGTCAGCAGCTCCGATCAATCAGGACGTGCCGCATGGCAGTGGACGCTGACGCAGCGCCACGTGAGAGGCCATGCGGGCGATCCGCGTGCCCATGATCAAACGACCAAGATCCGTTCCCGCGTGCACGGATGGCCTAGATGCGTTCCCTCCCCCAAACGCGATCGGACGATCCAGATTAGATCCTGATGGACGACCCAGATTGGATCGTGATGAACGGTCTAGATTCACTCTCTATTTAGTTGCGATCGGATGGTGTAGATCAAATACTATGGACAGCGCAGATCAAAAGTAGATGGATATAAATAACCCCCATCCACACCAAACCCCAACCCTATCCGCCAGACCCCCTCGCTGGAGACAAAGACCCAGCCGTCAAGAAGGAGACCGTCGCCATCCTCCATCACACTGGAGCCCTTTCTGACCGCCAAAAAGGGTAAAAATTTCTTCTTTTGCTAAGAATTCAATTCTAAACACACCCATGGCCAGATCAGAGCAAAAGGACTGGCCGATTGACTGAAAAACGCAGGTGAAGCCCAGCAGCGCCGCCACGGGGAATTTCACAAAACGCCTCTGATAAGGCCCTTCTCGATTCCCATTTTATGTAATTTTTTCACCATTGTGATCACTATGTCTTCTCTACAGGTTGACCAGAGCAAAACACCCAACTACAACGTGAGCCAGAGGCCGCCGCACCGGAGAGCCCCGCCGCCGATGAGTTTTGAGTTTTTATGTTTTTTTAGCCACTGAGGCCTTTTAACGTTTTTTCTTATAGGGATCGATGTGAAATCGGCCGAATGTGGCTGAAAATGGTGAAAAATAGTCGACTCTTGGCAGATCGTTATCGAGGGCGACGACACCGTCGCCAAAGCACTGCAGAGCCGCCGTGCCAGAATTTCAAAATTTGCTAAGTGGGCCTTGGAACTGATTTTAAATTTGTTTGGGACATTTGTAGGTACCATTAGTGCGTTTTAATTTTTGAAAAAAAGTTTAGGGAACTCGAGAATCGCCCGTAGGCGCAGTTGAACAGCTTAGCTTTTTGGACATTAAATCGAGTAAGGATCCCTCACCCGATTCCCTATCATAGAATTGAAGTCTAAATAAATAATAATGCAATATTTGTGTGAATTTAGAAAATGTGCATAATAATTACGGATTGCTAATGGAGCCAGAACCGAAAATTCTCTACTATTACTTTGTTGATTATTTTATAGTTCAAATGAATGTTAGTACCCTATTAATTGATTTTATGGCTTTGAATCCTTGTATGGTATATTCTATGTGTTTACTGCTGAATCAGGAAAAATGAAAGTTAAACGATAAAAAGTGTGTGATGAAATGAATAGATGAAACGATAGTCTTGTTGGATATACTGGGAGATGGTGAACGGACTGGGGACATAGAAAACCCTACCATGAATGTTGTCTCATACGGGATAGGGTATGGAGACTTGATAATTTGGTGCTCATACCGGACGGGGTATGGGGATGGTCTGTTTCACTCTAATACCGAATGGGGTATTGAGGTTTGATAAATTGGTGCTCATATCAAACGGGGTATGGGGACGACCAATAATTGAGAATGTTAAATGAAAGGGTTCACGTGTAGCGGGGACATCTCTATGAACCCCCATGGATACCAGTAGGCTGGTAAAAAGAGTGACAATTATTGTTTGATTTATTAATGATATATATAGATTTATAATATATGCTATGATTGCTGATTATATACGGAATCATGATCTGTATAATATTATTATCTGTATAGATTGTTTTTATGAATCCCACTATGGTAAGTGAACGGTAAATGATTTTTATGACTGATAAAAGAATTTACTAAATTTAGTGGTCCATTAGTAGTTTTTGATTTTATACCAATCTTTATTTCTGTGTCAGTGATATAGTATGATATCCTTACTGGGCTAGTGTAGCTCATCCTTTATTTAACCATTTAAGATAAAGAGGACCAGGTTCTAGAGCCTGATCTGCAAGAGGATTGCGAGTAGATGCTAAATTTCTCTATTTTTCGTTTATTTCCTTATTTCTTGTATTTCTTTCAAAAGGGTGAATTTCATAACACTGTTTGGTACTTTAAGTTATTTGTGTAAGGAATATAAACCCTGAACATTTATTACACTTCTGCACTTTAATTATCTTTTATTCCCTTTGGATATTTCCGGGGTCGTTACAATTATGATATCTTTCATGAATGATAAAATCTTTTTTCACATGAGAACTCTTAACAAAAGAGGAAAGGATTAATTTTATTTTTAAATTCTTTTTTGATTCTCGGTAGCTAACTCATCATTATATTAATAACTGATATTATTAACTATTTTCTTATAGTAATTATTTTTCATTTATAAATTTAAACCAAACAAAATATTATAATTTTATTTCCTTTATTTTTTAACTTTTATTATCAGAACCAACAAACGTACTTTTTTTCTCATATATATATTTAGTGATTCTCATGTATGATATGAAAATCATCATCATCATATCCACTTCCTATTATAAATTCCATTGAAAACTTTATATTGATTTAGCATTACATCAAGTTACAATAGCTCTTTAAATTTATTAAACGCACACACACACATATATATTTGTGTGTTTGTGAGTGTATTTCTCAAAAAGTTGTAACGATAAAAAAAGTTAAATAACTGTAGTTTCTTTTATTGGGTATGTATCAATTATCAAATCATAACAAAACGTAAGTGAATTCCACTTTATTCACTAGGGTGATCAGTAAATTCGTATTTCATTCAACGTAAGTGAATTCCACTTTATTCACTAGGGTGATCAGTAAATTCGTATTTCATTCAATTACATGATGAAACCAATTAGAAAATAACAAAAATTGATAGAATTTAAAATTTTTTATTTTAATTTTACATAAAATTAATTTTCATTTCTTAAAAGTTATTTTAACATTTTACAATTTAATTAAATATAAATTTATCAACATTTAATATTTTTTAGATAAATTTATTGTCTCTTCCTTCCCTCCCCCTATCCCGGAGATACTTGCTAGGATATTTGCCCATGATTCTGTCAGTTTTTCCCCATGTTCATCCTGCAACCATCTACTCATCAGAGAAAGATTCCGTCAGGGATTTGCGCGGAGGGACTAATCCCACCTTTGTTGCATCGGTGCCACAATGGAATTGATGTGGAGTTTGCATAAAGATTTTGAATGCCCCAACCGGTCGCATAGGAAGCAGAATAAGAGCTGGCCTTCGTACTAAAAGATTTCAAATGTTGATTCCCCATTTCTCAGGCTGAGCCTCTTTCTTCTGAACAGAGGCTTTCGAACATTAGTGGCCGCCTGAACCTACAAAAAACCTCCCATCCCAGCCATAGAAAACGAACATGTGTCATAGTCCACAAAGCCCCGCAACATGTTCCAAAACTACCTAGCCATTGTCTACGATATATAACCTAGTGGGAGTGAGTGAATTTGTACCCAGAAGACGCTCAGGTTAATGGCTACTTTCATTGGATGTTCTCCCTCCCTAAGGCGGTGCAAAACCAACAAGTGGTTTTTAAAAGTCCACAGCCCTCTGTTAAGCATTCTTTCAAAATCCATTTTGCAAATAAATTTGTATAAGTAACGGCTAGAACTAAGATCTATAATATTTACTCCATAGATCGGCCTCCACGGGTTTGCCAGTATATTCTTCATTGGTTTAAACTTTATAGTCGCTTCTATCAAGAATCTTCCTACCAAATAGAGGTCATACGACTCTCGCTGTTCAGGGACAAGTTTAGTTAAGTCCCAGCCCCCATCCTCCTCCTCTGCAATCGACAACGATGTCACACCATCCACCATATCCATCGGTCACCTTTACATGCCAATCGACATGCTGTTGAGAGAAACAACAATAACTTGTCTATGGTGCAAAAAGGTCTCACTGCTGGAAATAATACCTCTTGTAACCAAACAAAGCAAATGGAGAAGATGGTCATCCAACACTGACTAAGTACTAGACCAAGTCATTTCCTATTTACATTTTATTTACATTTGTAAGTTTCAAAACCTAACCCTCTCAGTAAAAAAGGGAGGTAATAAACTCTATTATGTGGAATGAAAGAATCATCAAGGTAGATCCCTTTTTTGTTCTAACAGTTGTTTGAATAGCCATATGTGCTCGTCAATTGTCTATTTCAAGCAAAGAAAAAATTGCCTTTATGGTTCATTTGAAATGGTAATGGGCATTTGGTATTCAATTTTTTATTTATTAGAGCTTGCGACTTTCGTACCAAAAGAGTGGTTGTACAGAATAATTCTGCACATGGTGTAATAAGGGCTTTTTTGTAGCAACTATGCTGAAAGTGAAATTATAAAACTAAATCAATTTGCGAAACAATAGTGGAAGTTTGAAAATAAAGCAAGGTTTAAGTACTTGACAAGATTGAGTTAAATTGATATCATATCTTGGTGCTTCTCAAGTGAGTTTTTGGTAGGTGTAATAAGTATATGATTCTTGTCTGGTCAATTCAAAAAATGTTCAACTATTAGGATTATTATTCATTGTATTTTTTGTTGCTTTCGAATGGTGAAACTCCCCAAAATGATGGAGATTGTATAGTTTATAGCTTATATTTTTTAAGATAGTTCATAGCTTACATGTTTGACACTATGGAGATCTGGTTTGTGCACTAAATATGTTTATAACATGTTGGTGGAAACAACAGATTATGATTTGACTCACTAACCTACATGAATCATCTATTATTTAAATTTATAAGTTTGTAACTAAGAGATCTTATTTGTTTACCTTCTTTTCTTGTGGTATCTCCTGTTAATTTTTTTTTTCTTGTAGACAATATTTTATTTTGCCTTACTCTATGCACGTGAAATGCTTGCTCTAGAAGATGGATCAACTGATCTTATTCGGGCACTGAATAAATGTCTACTTGCTCATTCATACAACATCAAAGAGTATTATTGGATTGATTTGCGAAAACAGATGAGATTTATCGTTACAAGACTTAGGAGTACTCATATGATGTAGTTAATAAGTTTAACATTTACCTAGATCAAAATTCTCCTTGGTTGGTGGAATGGACGCCTAATAAAGGAGGTTATCTAATTGAAAACTTACAGGCAGCACATATGGTTTGTTGTAAGCAGTCTGGCAATAGTTGTTCAATCACATGCCATACTTGATCTTATTGAAGTGAAATTGGCAGATTTGGTAGCAGACATGCCATTCAAGATATGTTATCCCCCTCTTGGAGGTCAGGAGTGGAAAATAATCACTGGCAGTGATTCTAAGAACACATAAGATATCTACTCTTGTATTATTTATTTATAATCTATTTCTTCATTATCTTCAACATTTCTCACTATATTTCCTTCTAATATAGGCCTTAGTCTTGCCACAATGGTGATTCTTGCCCAACTTTGTTATGGCAGGTTAGTTTGTTATGCTTAAATATTCTATCTGTTACTAATGTTTTGTTCATTGCTCCAAAGAATCCTTTATAGAAGTTATATTTAGGCATAAGTTTCCTGAGTTGCCATGTTTGAATCTAATAGTATATGGCACCTTGTTGATGCTTTATAAACTAAAGCAATAATGAAGGAATGTTGGCACTGCGGCTTAAGATTTTAAAAATGGACTTTTTAAAGCTTACTATTGCATGCATAAAATGAAAAGACCAGAAATCACTGCTAGAGCTGTTGAAGTTGTTGAAAGACACAAATCAAGAGACAAATGCCTTAATACTATGACACGGAAAAAGGAAGGTTCATCGGGAAGCAAGCACGGTTATTCCAAGCATGGTCAATTGTTGGATACCTTGTGGCTAAGCTTCTACTTGCAGACCCAAGTGCGGCCAAAATTCTGATAATTGAAGAGGATTTTGAGCTTGTCAAAGCCTTTTCTTGCGTGATAAGTGCTAACCTCAAGAGAAAGCATGGTTACAAGAACTCCTAAAAGACTTACGTAATATAAGATTCTGAAGTTGCTTTCACACAAAGATAGGTAACTTCAATTTGTAGCTCAGCTTACCCATCTGAACAACTTAAATGTATAAAGGTAATGATAACAGTGGTTTATTTTTCATTCTATTTGGGGGTTAAAGCTTTTGAGCATTAATTCGAGTATCATAGGATCTTAATGTAAAGATGATATGTTGATTTAGGATTAGCATTAGCTTGAAACATCTTCTTGGATTGGAGATTAAACAAATTATTTCCTATTTACAGACTTTATATCATATACATAGTACTATAGGAGTGAAAGGCATTCTTTTAAAGAGTTTACTATAAATCGAGAATACCTTTACATTATTTTAACTCAATTGTTCGATTATGACATTTTCTGTATTTTGTAAATTATTTTGTATTGGTTATGGTATTTTTCTATCTCGTAAATCATCACCATCCCATTTAAATTAATGCTTGACAATAGAACTTTTTAATACAATTCCTTAGTTGATTCCAGATAAGTTGAAAAAATTCGACTCGTATGTAAGGCATCATCTGAGAGAGTGATTAGAGAGTGATGATAAGATATTTCTTGCAAACTCATATTTTTATTTAGTATATATTTTTTGGATTACTACAGACTTGTAAGTTTTTAGTTCTTAGCATCAGCTCACAAAGGAAACTAAACATATAGCATTCAACAACTTTTGTTTCATTTGGTTCTAGCATTAGCCACAATCCTTCTCCCAAACTGTACCCAAAAAAAATATCAAAAACAAAAAAATAAATATATTTCCAACAACAATAAAAATTAACCTCATATATATGTATATATTTTTAATTTGTAACCTAAGAAATCACATAGAAATTTTAGGTTGTAGGTCAAATTACACTACTCATTGACAAAATATTTTGTAAAAATAGATATAGTATAGTATAGTATAGTATTAGAAGTTCAAATATTTTTATATGTATCTAATTGTCCCATTTGCTTCAATTTCTAAACAAGCTTCATCATTTTTTTAAGAAATTTAATTGCTACATTTCTCCAATATTTTATAGTTTAACAATATATCACAATTTTAATATTTAAACTCTCTTATTTATGTTTTTTGAGAATTGAATTCTAATTGATCCTTCTATACATGAAGGATTATGAAATAAAATTTCATTCAATGAATTCAAGCTAAAAATATAGGTGCTAAAAATATAGGTGGTTCAAAAATAAAATTAATGAATATATACGTAATTCAACATGTAAACGATTACTAGTAATTACATAAAAAGTAAAAATAGAATCAAGTGAACAAGATAGATTTAATACTACTTTATATAAATACACTTATATACTTTTAGACATATTTAATTTAGATTGTACTTTTATGTTTTTTTATTATTTAGGGTAAAGAGGTAATTTCATAGAAAGTCAAATATGTGATTTGAGTTAGTTCTCGTCTAAAACTTAGGAATCATTTGAAGAATATGACTTCTTATAACGAATATACTTTATAATTATAACCTAATTGTGCGTTATGCATTAGGAAAACAAAAAGAGAACTTACCTCTATAATGCCTCCAGTCTAACTATTGTTTTCCTATTTCATTTCCTTATATTTTTCCTCCTCTTTCTCCTAATTATTTTCTAACTCTTCTTATATTTATAGATCACCTAAAATTGATCAGATTGTAACACAATAACAAATGTGAGGATAAGATTATGAAGAAATTATATTGTGGTGAAGAAATTAATAGAACTAATTTTATAAAAGAAGAACTATCTTATTGTTTTCTATCTAAATATTGCATCGTAAATATAAATAATAGCATTAAAGAAAGAATGAAAAAAAAAAGCCAAAAGCACCAAGAAAGAAAAAAAAATTGAAGTGTCATAATCTATTTTTAAACTTATGTAATCAAATATTTTAGAGTTTTAACATTATTTTTCATTCTAAATTATGTAATCTTTAAAAGAATTATTACAAAATTATACTTAAAAATTATCTAAAGATAGAGAATTCAATACTTACTAGAAGTCAAAATTTAGAGATTTCTTTCTACATTAATCTTTAAAATTTAAAAATTAAAGAGATAAAAATCTTATTTTCATTATTTTGAACTTATGTAATCAAATATTTTAGAGTTTTAATATTATTTTCATTATGTTATCTACAAAAAAAACTATTATAAGATTAGACTTAAAGAATATCTAAATTTAGAAAATTGAATGCTTATTAGAAGTCAATGTTTAAAGATTTCTTTTCTTCATTAATCTTTAAATTTTAAAATTTTGATTACTACTTAAGCAATTAAAGAGATAAAAATCTTCTTTTCAAAAAGTAAATATATAAATATATAATTATATTTAAGAAGATGTTATTAGTTTTTTCCTTAATTATTAAAAGTAAAAATATTGATTATGCCTCAATTATCAATAACTATTTTGTAATCTTTATTTGATTTAGGAATTTCGTTGCCATCTTCAATGGTTCTGATGGTTCCTCCTTCACTTTAAAAGAGGACGTTGAGCTGCAGGAGAAGAGGGAGAGGAAGAAAATTCGTAGCTAGGGTAAACTAAGAGGAAGTTTTTGTGTGATTTCTTCAATCAAATTAATTAGCTAGCAGTGGAATCGAGAGTGGAACGAGGGAGGAATCTGTCAATCATATTAACATCGTCATTGAGAAGAAAGGTAAGTGAAATTTGACTCTCATCACTTAAGTAGAATTTATCTTCTAAATTATTTGAGATATTTTTGGGAAGAAATGAGTTGATATGGGAATAGGAAAATTTTCTTGAAATCAGATTAGAACTAGGAGTAAAAATAAAAGAAAATGGAGAGTGAGATCTAAGGATAAATAGAAGATTCGATGAAATGATGGAATTATTGTGTGGACAGCTATGAGGAGAGGACAAAAGATATATGCTAGAAACATAGGAGGAAAATTGAAAGGATGAGAACGGGAGAGGGATAGGAAATAAAAAAAGAAGGAAATAGTGCTTAACAAATCCTCTACATGATCCACTCGATGGAACAAGAGGTTTAGTGCTTAACAACTGATCTATTTTTCTCTTATTTATTTACCAATCATGTATATATGATCAATGTCGTTGATTGATTTGCATTCAATTTTTTAAAAGGATATGGTAGATCACTTTCTTGCAGCAACGTATGAAATTAAAGGAGATTCTAGTTGCAGTCATACTTATTTCTATGATTTGCTTTCCACCTTCATGGCTGAATATGAAACATGGATAAAGTATTGTATTTGTATATAATATATCTCGATATAGAGTTATTAACCATATTTAATTAATTAATTGGTTTTAGTTATTTGGTCTTCTTCTCTTAATTCACTAAGAAAAATTATCTGATGCAAATTTCCCTAAGATTTATGCACTTTGCATCAAGATTAAAGGAGCCTCCTCAAGGAATATAAGCAATACTAATCATCATAGCTCAAAATTTTTTAATTTGGAGTATTTATATGCGTCATTATTGATCTTAAAATAAATATTTAATAATAAAAATTCTCAAGTACAATTTTTTCTAGTAAAAATTCGTACATTTTAATAGGTAAATGATATGTCACAAGATATATTGTAACACCTGGTGGCGATCTTCACATCCTCCATCAAAGGCAACCAGATAAATGCTTCAACGAAGCTACTGCGCGGTACGTACAAACAACAACATTAATTATTTGTATCTATAAATATATATTATATGATTATACAAATCGTTAATTTATTATTATGATATTCAGCACAATTAGTATCGTGATATACGTACATACATTGTCTATATAGACACGCACACACATATATATTGATAAATTGAGAAGATTACATATATATATATAGACACACACACACATTATATATTTATATAATTCCCAATTATAAGTATCTTCTTTGAAGCTTCTAACATTTCCCCTTTGCACCTTCTTAATCCTATAATATTTCTACATAAATATATATATACATATATATATATAGATACCATCTTCATTTTCATCTTTATTAATTTAGAAAATTTTCTTTTCATATTTTAATATGGTCCCAAAATGTTAAAGCATAAGAGCCAAATTCAAATATGAAGGAATTTGGTTTACAAGTTCATGAACCTATTTATATATTAATAAATTAAATATATGATATATTTTTTCTAATCTGAGTAATATTACAAGAGATAATTATATTTCAATAGTATATTAAACATATTCTTAAATATATTAAATAGAATAAAGTATTAAAATTTTCAAGAAGCTATTCATATAACTTATCAAACTCAATTTTATATATTTCCAACTTAGTTAAATTTATTCATTTATTTATTTTTTTTAAAAGATTTGTGCCCTTCTCTTTTTGCACAGGTTTTATGTATATGAAGTCACAATGGCCTTAGAATACTTACACATGATGGGGATTGTTTATCGTGATTTGAAACCTGAAAACATGTTAGTAAGATTCCACAGCCACATTTCGTTGACTGACTTCGATCTCTCATGAAAAGACGATAATTCCACATCAACAATCCACATAATTTTTGATCAAAATGCATCATCAATCACAAAAACAAGTTGTTATCCAGATGATCAACCCAACTTTTTTAATTCATCATGCATTCTACCTAATTGTATCACACCTGCTGTGGCCTCCTGCTTACACCCTTGTCAACACAAATAGAACAATAGTCAACCTACCACACTGCTGTGGAAATCATCATAGAGCCAATCAATATCCAATCAATGTCTTTTATTGCGATCCACGAGTACTTAGCACAAGAAATTGTGTCTGGTAAATAGTATGGAAACATGATTGATTGATGGACACTAGGGATATTCAAAATTAAAATGTTATACGGGATGAAACCATGTAAGGGAGTTGACTAGGAGTTGCCCCTGGTGAATATTGTGGTTCGAGCACTTGAGTTTCCCAAAAAAGCAATGGTTTCAGAGCTAGTAAAGGATTTGATCACACAACTATTAATAAAAGGACCCCACTAAGTAAATGGGGTCCGCAATGGGTGCAACGACAATCAAACGACACCAATTTTTTGATGGGCTTAATTGGGAATTTTTGAGATGTATAAAATCACCATTTGTTCCTTCTCCTGTATCTTGTAAGGAGTTTGTTGCATTTGATAGTACTATAGAGAGTTCAATAGATTATTAGTAGGAAGCAAGACATTTATTCTTTAATTTACATGATATATTTTTTTTTATATATATCAAATTTTAATATTTAAAGAGAAGTGAGATTTAAGTAATCTATACATTGGAGCAAGAAATTTTAATGAAATTCATGTTGAAAGGTTCAATATTTATAAAAATATATAATTAAGGATTTATTGGACCATTTTGTCTAACAAATGATATAACATTTTCAATTGTTCTTAATTAATGTCTTTATTTAACTGTCTAAAAGTAATATTAATTTCTCTAATATGTTGTATAAGAGGTAGTAATACTCTTTTAAGGTATTACTTAGATAAAACCGAAATGTATTGCATCAAGGTCCTGATAATATCAAGCAGGACAACTCATTGGTCCTTATGTAGTGCTTCATTACTACTTATAGAATTTGGGATAAACAATGTTAAGGTTCAAGTGTGTTGAGGATAAGGAAACTTTTGGCTTTTATAGCTATTTTAAGATACCTATGAGGTTACAAGATAAATTTTCCAAAAGGTTGTGTAGGGTTTTAAAATTGTTCTCTCGTTCTAGACCTATCTTAAGATAACTATGAGATTTTGAGCATGTATTAGGTCTTAATAAAGCTCTAAAACTACGGTGTTACATCTAAATCTTAAGATTTTAGTCTTTTCCTTTTTTCTCTTAATGTTATGTTGCACTAAGATACAAATTTTTTTTCCTAAAATTTAATTTAGTATAGATTTTGTTTTACTTAGTTATATGGTAAATTTTGTACGAAGTATAAATTTTATACTTCACGAATATTTCTCTGAGTTTAGGTTTATACTTGAGGATGTTTAATCTTTCATTTTGCATTTTGTTTTCTTTCTTAGTTGGATTCAAAAGTATAATAAGAATAATACATAGCTTAGCTGGATATGAGTAAGGACTTCTAAAAGATAGATAATTGTTCATGAACCTCTTCAGTTTTTGCTTCACCTACTTGAGCATGATGGTTTTGGTCATTTACTTGAGCATGATGGTTTTTATTGTTAAGAATAATGATTTTATCTTAAAATAAATAATGTTATATTAGGTGCTATTGTATAACTTCCATTGTATAAGTTGATTCATTATTAAAAATTGATACAACTAAATTTATAATTCTATCAAACAATAAAATAACCTAATTTGAATGAATTATTTAATATTATAATAAATAAGTGAATCGAATGATGCATATTTATTATTTAAAATATAGTATTTAACGACCAATTATGAGAATTGACACTTCAGAGAATAATGAGAGGCAATTGATGGTGACTACAATGAAATGAAACCAACACAAAAATAAAAGCTTTGGTATCTTGCAACAAAGTAGATCACATTTTCTTTAGGTTTTAAGACAAAGATGAACTATTTTATTTTTAATTGTTTTTTGGGTACTCCTTTTCGTTGATACAAAAGTTAAACAACTTTTTTTACCAAGTAAAGAAATAGATAGGGTGGATACGAAATAGACACATGAATTCCTCTATTTGTCATTTATTACCTAGCAACATTTCAACTTTTGTGATAGTCTAAATCAATAGCTAAAAATTATATTGTCTATTGTCTAATTTTTAACTATAATAGGGCCATTTTTAAAGGAACCGGGTACATATTTTATACTTGATGAATATTTTTCTAAAGTTTGGGTTGTTACTTGAGGATGTTTAAGCTTTCATTCTGTATTTTGTTTCTTTCCTTCTTAGTTAGATTTAAAAGTTTAATCGAATAGTACATAACTTAGCTAGAGATGTAGTAAGGACTATTGAAAGATATATATTTATTCATGAGCCTAACTTTTTTGTTGACTTACTTGAGCAAAATGGTTTTTACTATTAATGGATGATGATTTTTTCTTTAAAAAAAGTAAATGTCGTAATGGATGTTATTGTATTGACTTACATTGTATAAACTAATATGGTACTAGAAAGAAATACGACTAATTTTGTAGGTCAATCAAATAATAAAGTAGAACTTAACTTGAATGAATTATTTAATCTCATACAAATGAATAAATAAAATGACGTATATTTACTGTTTAAAACATAATATTTGATGATTGATAAGGGGAATTGATGCTTTAACAAATAATGAGAGGTGATTGATGGCGATTGCAATGAGATGTAACTAATGCAAAGATAGAAGCTTTAATGCCTTATAATAGAGGAGATTAAATTTTTTTTAGGTTTGAGTACATAAAGATGAACCATTTTATTTCCAGCTTCTTGTGTATTTCTTTTTACTGATATAAAAGTTAAATAATTTTTTTTTTCAATTAAATCAATGGATAGGTTGTGCATGAAATGAACAAGTTGCTTCCTTTATTTGCTGTATATTGAGTTAGTGGCATTTTGACTTTTAGTGAGAAATCTATCAGCTACTAAAATTGTGTCATCTATTGTCTAATTTTTAGTTGGATTTAAAAGTAACTATCATTCCACATTTTGTTTCTCTTATTCTTAATTGGATGTAAACGTGTAATTAGATAGTATATAACATAGCCAAAGATATAGTAAGGACTTCTAAAAGATATATAGTTGTTCACGAGTCTTAGTTTTTTGTTCACTTGCTTAAGCAAAATAGTTTTTATCCATGTGTTTTTTAAAAAGGAAAAAGTAAATGTTGCATTGGATGTTGTTGTACTGACGTTCATTATTTGTTGACTTATTTAGTACTAGAAAGAAATACGACTAAATTTATAGTTCAGTCAAATAATAAAGTATGGTTTAACTTCAATAAATAATTTAATCTCATACAAATGAGTGAATCAAGTAACGTATATTTATTGTTTAAAATACAATATTTAATGACTGATTAGGAAAAACGATACTTCAATGAATAACGAGAGATGATGGGTGATGACTGCAATGAGATGCAACTAACAAAGAGAGAGAAGTTTTGGTGTCTTGCAACAGAGGAGATCGAATTTTCTTTAGATTTTAGAACATAAAAATAAACTATTTTATTTCGGTTTCTTTTGTACTTCTTTTTGTCCATATAAAAGTTAAGTAATTTTTTTTCAAATAAAGAAATGAACAGGTTGTGCATGAAATAGATACGTGGCTTCCTCTATTTGCCGCAAATTTATGTTGCAGCATTTTGACTTTTTATGACAATATAAATTCCCTGGTAAAATTTTATTGTCTATTGTCTAATTTTTAGCAGCAATTAATTGTTCTCAAAGGTGGCAATATAATGCCTTTTATCAGTCGAAGTAATTTATTTGGAGCAAAACCATCTTTATTGTTTATACAATATTAAAATGGATTAAATTAAACTCTTGTTTTCTTTTAAAAAAAATATAAAACTATTGGCAAAATTAATCAAAATTTAGAACACAAAATTCAAAAATATGCAGGTTCATTAATGCATACAATATTGATAATGTAAATATTTAATCACTAGAAATGACCTTGATTATTGGCAATCTGTTATAAAAACTAAACTCATTATAACTCTCCACCCCTTTTGGTGAGCACTGCTCATTCGAAAAGAGAAACAATCTCCTTCCTCTCGGCAAAACAATTTTTCTCTTCTCTAATCGTTTCGGATAAGATTGATCGAAGCACACAGCTCCTCAACATGATCGACTCGATAGAATAAGAGGTTTAATGCTTAACATCTTATCTATTTTTCTCTTATCATTTTACCGATTTAACTTCATTAAGATTTAATTAAGATTTAGATGATAACAACAAATATATAATTAGAATACCACTCCCCCACACTTAATTCCGACTATGTCCCCATATTTCGTAAAGCAAAAAAGTAAAAGGCAATGACAACAAAAGAAACAAAACTTCCATAAAATTTTGATGGAGTAGCATCCACTGCAGCCTCAGTGAATTTTGCAAAAAAAAAAAGAACCTAAAACCATAATGACAACACTAAAGGCGAACTAAGCAAGAAAATTAGTGGTAAAGGAAAGAAGGGAACTAAAAGATATAATAGGTAAAGATAAACTGAAAAACAAACGTAAAAAAAATGAAAATAAAAAATAAAATAAAATAAAATAAAAACAAAAGTGAGACTAACTGTCTGATGGTGGGTAGGGTGGGAGCTGGAATCCTATATGCTGAAAGAATGCCATCATATAATGCTCAGTTGACCTTCGGCGTTCTTCAATTCTTTCTTGCCCCCTATTTAGCTGCTTTAATCTTTCCTCTAAGATAGAACTTGAATTAGGGCATGCTCCTACATTAGCCTGGAGAGAGCTAGGCCCACCCCTATCCATGGGTCCCGACCACCTTGATTTTAACTTGTCTGGTGGTTTTTTAGCTGATGGCTTATCCTTATCTTCACTAGAGTTATGAATCTCCTCAAATCTGAAGTTCTTTTGTGCATTAAATTAAGGTCTCACTTCTATCAAATCTATTTGCTCTTGACTCTTTCATTCTTCATGTTACTCTTTTCTCCATTCATGATACCTTGTTTTAATGCATTTTTAAGGTAATTTTCCTAAAAAACACCTTGCACGATAGAATCAAGTGTATCCATTATGAATACTCTAAGAGTCAATTTACCATCATAAACATCAATTAAAGCTCTAGTAGTTGCTAGAAATGATCTTCCTAGTATCATTAGTATCTTAAAGTCCTCTTCCATATCTAAGATCACAAAGTCTACTGGAAATATAAACTTATCAACCTTAACTAGCACATTTTCTATTATTTCAACTAGAATTTTAATAGATGTATCTGCTAATTGTAAAGTAATCTTAGTAGGCTAAGGTTTTCTCAATCCTAGCTTCTTGTAAGCATCACATGGCATCAAATTGATACTAGCTCCTAAATCACATAATGCTTTCTCAATTGAAAGATCACCTAAGTTACATGGAATAGTAAACTTACCTGGATCCTTCAACTTTTGTGGCACCTTGTTTTATAAAATAGCTAAACATTCTTCATTAAGCATCACCATGGTCACATCTTCCAACTTTCTATTATTTGAGAGAATCTCCTTTAGGAACTTTGTATAGCTAGGCATCTGTTTTAAACCTTCAACCAAAGGAATGTTAATATGCAATTGTTTAAAAATATCCAAAAACTTACCAAATTGCTTATTTTTTTGTTGTTGCTTCAATCTCCCTGAATATGCAATGTTAGAGTGTTCTCTTCCTCGATTGGGCAGCTCCTTCTCTTGATTTCTTTTTATTTTTTTTCTTCTTCTTTGTTTGGGTTGCTCTCATCTACTTATGTTATCTTCCTTGGTTCTAACTCTACTAACTATTTTCCACTCCTCAATGCTATAGCATTCACATGCTCTCTTGGGTTGGTCTCTGTGTTGGTTGGCAAAGTTCCTTGAGCACACTCAAAAATCAACTTTGCCAAATGCCCAATTTGGTTCTCTAGACTCTTGATGGAGGCTTCATTATTTTGTAGCCTAGTGTCCGTTGCTGTCATGAATTTGGCGAGCATATCCTCTATGTTTGGCCTTCGTTCAATGGGGGGCAGAGCTAGTGGGGAAGCTTGTGTCTGATTATTTTTGTTGCCACGTGGAAAATTAGGGTGATTCCTCCATCCAAGATTATAAGTATTAGAATAAAGATTCCCTTGTTGAACTTTATAATTCTAAACTTGCACTGCTTGTGCTGTCACCCTATTCATGCTGTCTATCTTCTTAGTTAAGGCCTTAATTTGTGCAGATAGAGTTGTATAGCTGTCAACACTATGCAAGCCGCTCCCATTGGTAACTATTGTTTGCCAACTTCTCAATCAATTTGTAGGCAGCCTCAAGTGTCTTGTTGTTCAGTGTTCCTCAAGCTGCTATATCAATCATTACCTTGATGTTGGTTGTGAGACCATTGTAGAATGTTTGTACTTGAAGCAGCATAGGTAGACTATAGTGAGGAACTCTCCTTAGCAAATCCCTATAGCGATCCCAAGACTCATACAAAAATTCTCCATCTATTTATGCGAAAGTGGTGATTTCATTCCTCAACCTACCTGTCTTTAAAGGTGGAAAGTACTTGGCTCAAAAAGGTGGAGCGATATCCTCCTAAGTAGTGATTGAATTAGCTGGTAACGAATTCAACCAAGCCTTATATCTATCCTTCAATGAGAAAAGAAAAATTCTCAATCTGATTGCATCATTACTCATTCCATTATGCTTGAAAGTATCACAGATTTCTAGAAAATTGGCAATGTGCTCATTAGGATCTTCAGCTGGGAACCCAAAAAATTGTACACTTTGCTGAATCATCTGGATGATGGCTGGCTTAATCTCAAAGTTGTTAGCTGCTACAGCTGACCATGTAACACTCGGTTCAATTCCAGTAAGAGATAGAATAACATAATCCATCATTGTGAGCTCTCTTCACCCTTCTTGTTCATCAACCATTGTTGTTGTTCCTCTTCTCAACAAATTTCTAACACGAGATGGGAGAAGTCTACTTCTTGCTTGTGCTCTCAGTCTGTGGTGAGTTCTCTCGATTTATGTATCAAAAATCAATGGTTCTTTGTTTCTTCTTGTCATGCACTACAGAACCCCTTGTACATAGCTAGCAAAACAAAAAAAACAAGGTAAAAGTACCAAATTAATAAAAATTAGTCAACTTTAATATTGCTAGTATTAGTGCAACAGAGCCAAAACTTTGTTGTTATGCGAACTCACCTAGCAAGTGCACTAATTCGAACACGTACTATAGCAATAAATTTGGATATCGTCCACGAGGACTAATATAACAATTACTAGAATTACAACTAATTGATATTATTTGGCCAATGACTAAGAGAATGAGTATAAACTAAAACTTAACAACAACAACAAAAAACAATGAACTAAGATTAATTAGCAATTAAGATATAATAACGGTCAAGATCTTAGAATCCACCCTAAGTTCAACTATGAATTTCCTAAATTCAACCTACAACTAGAACTTTCCTCCAATTTTGTTCAATCATGTAGTAATCTCTTCTCAATTAACAATCAAGATATAATAATAGTCAAGATCTTAGAATCCACCCTAAGTTCAACTATGAATTTTCTTAATTCAATCTACAACCAGAACTTTTTCCCAATTTCATTCAATCATGTAGTAATCTCTTTCTAAAGATCAATTACCTTACCTACTTCATTGTAACACACATATCTCTATGGATTAGTATGAATAAGTGCATTAACATTCAATCATCAAATATATAGATCATGCCTAATATCTCTAATCACATTCAATCTATTGTGCTAACTTGTTATTCTAATGAACAATCAATCTCTCAATCCACTCATTCATCATAAATCAATAAATAGGTGATCAATCTATTTATACATTAAGCCACAAGATAACACATAAGGATTGGGGAAAAAGCTTTTCATAGATTGAATTAGAAAATCACAAAGTATCCTTTAGGGTTTCATCAAATATCCCAACAGAAGAGTTTAGTTACACATCCTAATGAAAATTACAAGAATGAAATCAAGAATGACCGACAAAGAGAAGTTCTTAATGTCTGCAGCTGTCTTCCCTCCTCTCCTCTTCTAATCTCCCCTTTTCTTTTTCAGATCCTCTCTTTTTTATATCGTTCAAAACCTAATTTTCTAATCTGGCAATCCCACAACCATGTCGAATTGACACACGGCTATGTCTTCCTCGAAATTATGTCAATTTTTAGCTTTTAGACATGACACAACTTTGTCTCCTAGGCGCATAGCTGTGTCTCGTTTGTCAACAAAATAGAAACGCTACCTTCTTAACACATGGCTGTGTGTTAACCCAGTATAGGGCACACGGTCGTGTCTTTAAGAAACATGGCCATGTCTCACTCCTCCTAAGAAATAAAAATGTTGGCTCCATAACACATAGTTATGTGTTATGGCCATCTCTCCCACATCTTCATGTTTCAACCCTTTTTCACCCAAATCTTGTCCTAACCCATTCTAATTTGCTTCCAAGTTCTAAAATCATTCTTGAAAAGTGCTAAAGACAATACAGCAGCATATCTGGAAAATATTGATCAAAATCAACTCAAATAAAATAGAAAAATATCTATAAAATTCAATTATATCAATTATCTTTCCACTCAAAGGGTTATAGAGCCTATATGCTTTATATTGAGAGCAATAACCAATAAAGATTCATTTCACAGATTTTCATCAAGTTTGCTATGATTCTGTGAATCTATCAAGGAATAGGCAATACAACAAAGATTTTTAAGTGGCTTACCTAAGGTCTCCTACCACTCAAAGCTTCATATGGTGTTTGGTTGAGAACAGCCCTTGTAGGAGATAAATTCAATATATAGATAGCAATAACAACATTTTCAGCCCCTTTTCTTTTCGCAAGCTTTTTTCCATTTCAACAACCGTTAAGTTTTTACGTTCATACACTTTGTTTTTTTCTGGTGTATGTGGTGTTGTCAATTCTCTGTGCAAGTCTTGTTCTTCACAAAATTGATTAAATTCATTAGATAGAAACTCCCCTCCTCTATCAGTACGCAATGCCTTTATGCTTCTTCCACTTTGCTTCTCAACGAGTGCCTTGAACTTCTTAAAGATCTCAAACGTTTCAGAGTTGAATTGGAGGAAGTAGACTTAACTCATACGGCTGTAATAGTCTGTAAACAACAAAAAATATTGACTTCCACCAAAAAATTGTGCATTCATTGGGCCACACAAGTCAGTATGTACAAGTTCAACACACTCATATGCCCTTCTAGACTTTCCTTATAGCAAATGGTTTTTTACATTGTTTCCCATAAATGCACCATTTGCAAAAATTTAAGGACTCAATTTTAGGTAGCCCGAACAACATTTCCTTTTAACTCAATAATTGTAGACCTTTTACATTCAAATGTCCATATCGTAAATGCCACAATTTTGACTCTTTATTTTCTTTAACAATAAGAGCATGGTTTTTAACACTAAAAACCTCAAGTTGGAAAAGCTTATTAAGTTCCATTTAAACACCAATAATAATTCGATCAAATGTTTTATCTCTAATCACACAAAACACATCATCAAACATTATAGAATACCCACTAGCCTTAAGATGCCCAATGCTCAATAGATTTTGTGATAAAGTAGGAATAAAATAGACATTGTGAAGGAGTTTTGTGTTACCATGACCATTGCTTAATGCCACCGTGCCTTTGCCATCATCACCAAGTCTTACTTTCAACGTACATGACTCATCCAGCTCCTTGAATAGAGATTTGATCCCGGTCATATGGTTGAAACAACCATTATCCAAAAATTATATGCCACTTGAAGCTTTGGTGCCATCTTGATAGGCCATAAATAGCTCAATTTCCTCCTCATCTTCAACATAATTTGCTTGTTTTTCTCTTTCTAGCACTCTACCTTTACATCCCCGTATCGCTTGCAATAATAACACTAAATATTACATTTGTAATTTATTTGTTTTCCAATCATCTCCCTTTATTCATCTTGTCCAGCAATTCTGCCTTTACCTAGGTTACCGCTGCCTCGATAACCTCTTCTACCACATCCTCTACTTGTGCCTTCTTTGAATCATCTTGTTATTTGGGAGACTCCTCCATCACTTGAAAAGCCTTCTCTTCAGTCTTTTCATTCACCCGATTCAATCTTGGCCCATGGGATTACAAAGAACCCATCAGCTCATCAAATGAGTAAGTAGCTAAGTCCTTAGACTTCTCAATGGCTGCAACAATGTGATCAAAACTTAGAGTTAAACACCTTAACACTTTTGCAATAGTGGTTTGATCAGAAATCTCTTTCCTGTAAGATTTCATTTAATTAACAACCGTTGCAACTCGTAAAAGAAATTTTTGTACCGATTCACTAATTTTCATTTACAACATCTCAAAATCACGACAGAGAAATTGAAATTTTACCATAATAATCTTCGATGAGCCTTTGTATGTTGTTTACAAAGTCATCCATGCTTCTTTAGTTGTATTTATAGTTGAAATTTTAGAAAAAATAGATTCATGTACTGCTTACTAGATGAAAAATAGTGCTTTGGAATCCCTTTTTTTATTTTCTCTTAATCTGCGTTCTTTATCCGGATTAGGATACCCATTCTTAACAAAGTCCCATAAATCTTGAGACTTGAATAATGTCTTCATTTTAATGCTCCAAAATTCATAGCTTTCACCATGAAAAATATAGGAATTGATGGTTGAGAAATACTCACGACATTGCCATTTGTCGCCATGAGATGCACGCCCAATTATAACCAAACTTTTCTCTAATACCACTATTGTTGGAGAAGAGAGTTTTGTTGAACTCAAACTTGCGTAAATTTACACCGCCAGCAAGGAAAAATATAGCAGACAATAAATGAATGCAGTAGAAAAATAAAAATATTAATCAAAACTTTTTATGGGTATGAATTGCTGCTGGAATTTTAGATGCAGTGGGATGATATATTCAGCAACCAGAAATGCCTTTTAAATAGGCTTTACAACTGAACTAAAAATAAAAAGAAATGGTAGAGCAATCTGCCACTAACTCAAATTCTATCACTACTAACAAAACATCATAAATTTTAGGAGATAAATCCAAAACTAAGTTAAATATCCAACTATCAATGTTGAATCAGTCTACAATAGGTAGTGTGACTTAAGATTTTAAAAATGGAGTTTTTATAGCTTACTGTTGCAGCCATAAAGATGAAAAGACCAAAAATCACTGCAAGAGCTGTTGAAGTTATTGAAAGACACATATCAAGAGACAAGTGGCCTGAATACTATGACATGAAAATAGAAAGGTTCATCAGGAAACAAGTACGGTTATTCCAAACATGATCAATTCTTAGATACCTTGTGGATAAGCTTCTACTTGCAGACCCATGTGCAGCAAAAATTCTAATAACTAAAGAGGATTCTTAGCTTGTCAATGCCTTCTTTTGCATAGTGTTAACCCCAAGAGTAAGCGTGGTCAAAAGAACTCCCAACAGAGGTATATAATATAAGACTCTGAAGTTGCTTTCACACAAGGATAGGTAACTTCAATTTATGGCTCAACTTACCTATCTAAACAACTTAAATATATAATGGTGATGATAACAATGGTTTATTTTTCATTTTATTTGGAGGTTAAAGCTTTTGAGCAGTGATTCGAGTATCATAAGATTTTAATGTAAAAATGATAGGTTGATTTAGGATTAGCATTAGCTCGAAACATCTTCTTGGATTAGAGATTAAATAAGTTGTTTCCTATAAGATTACACTAAAAGAATATCTAAATTTAGAGAATTGAATGCTTTATCTTTTAGATTTAATTCTCTTGATGTCTGTTTGGGAAATGGTGGTATTGGTGTAGAGACAGAGAAACGAACTGGAAAGGGATTAAAAACAAAATAAATATAAAATTCTAGGAGGCAAATCTAGGTGAGCAGAGACAGTGTTCTCTATAAGGTTGAAAGTGGTGCTATTTAGAAGTCAGAATGGCATTGACAATGGAACAAACAAACTCTAAGAGCCGATCTAGGTGAGTAGAGACAGTGTTCTCTGTGATGCACGTGTAGGAAAGTATGAGTTAGACAAACTTTAATTAGATGTTTTCTTGATTTTAGATAGATGTAATGGTTAACCCTCACTAGCGAGGGATGTGAACATTGTGCTTGGATGTACTTAATTTTATTTAGAAATAGAAGTTTATTGTATTTTTCACTGGCAATATAAGTTCATATGGTACCGTGACTCACTATGGAGGTATGGGTTGTTGCAGCTCTTATCCAATCATTTCAAATAGGAGGCTTGAAGCACATAGCTCCTCCACATGATCCACTCGATGGAATAAGAGGTTTAGTGCTTAACATCTTATCTATTTTTCTCTTATTTGTTTATCGATCATATATATATTGAAGTTGTTGATTAATTTGCATTCGATTTTTGTTTAAGGATGCGGTAGAGCACTCTCTTGTAGCAGCATACGAAATGAAAGGAGATACTGGCTGCAATCCTAATTATTTATATGATCTGCTTTCCACCTTCATGGCTGAATTTGAAATCATCTTATCGGGAATGGCTAAAGCTTTATGTGTGTACGTAATATATATCTCGATGTAGATTTGAGTAGTTATTAACCATATTTGATTAATTAATGGGTTTTAGTTATTTGATCTTCTTTTCCTAATTTGCAGGGATAAAATATCTGATGCAGATTTTCATAAGATTTATGCATTTTGCATCAAGATTAAATGAGCCTCCTCAAGGTAATACTAATCATCACAGCTCAAAACTCTTTAATTTGGAGAATTTACGTGTTATTATTGATCTTATAATGTACATTTAACAATAAAAATTCTCAAGTACAATTTTTGCTAGTAAAAATTCATACATTTTAATAGTTAAATGATATGTCATGAGATGTATAGTCTTATTTGAACTCATACTCTTGTAGATAAGGATAAAAGTACTTAGATATCCACCTAATGGATAAATAATTATTAATTTAATTAACTATATATGTGTATATTTAATCAATTAAATAATTAGTTTAATAGTTAATGCGTTTCTTCTTTTATAAGAGATTATAAGTTTGAGTCAGATTGTATTTTTATGTGAGTCATCATTTGAAAGTTATTTGTATTATATTGTATTGTAATTAGTGTATGTCACTTGACTAATCTCGGGTCAAATTGTATTTTTGTGTGTATTCTTACTTAGAGGTTATTTGTATTGTGTTATGATTGGTGCATGTCACTGAATTAATAGATGTACCAATTTTTATTTTTTAAAAAATAATTAGTTGATATTAATTGCAGCATTTGCACTTGTCAAATGGCATTGAAATGTGAGGAATTCGTCAAGGCATCTGATAAAAAAAGCAAGGAAGGGTAAGCTTTTATATACAATTAATGTCATAAATCAATTAGTAGTCTTTAAATATTCATGTGGTAAATGAATTTTATACTTATCTTTTATTACAGATATTACTAATATATCTTTTTATTGAGTTTTCTGAATTTAAAATTTTTTTTTTTTTGAAAATAAAGTGTATAGCAGTATTAGATGCATTCAAACATGGATTCTCATTGGTAAAGGAAAAAATGAAAATCCTTTTTGAGATAATGTTTTACTTTATATATTCTGTAAAATTTTATTTTCATGTATATCTTTTTTCTTATAGATTTTGTGAAAATGTTAACTGAATTTAAATTTGCATACTTATACAGCATGAGTTTTATTTCATTAAAAATCTATTTTGTCGGCTACATAATGTTAGCTATTTATAATTATAATGAATGATAATAATATGATTGCAGTTAAAACTCTTATGTTTTATTTAAAATATACGAGTTTAACTCTCACTAAAAATGTAAAACACTTTATATTGTATAAGTCTGTAAATTCAAATTCAATTAAAATTTTTACGAAATCTATAAGAGAAAAATATATATATAAAAATAAATTTTATAAAACATATAAAATAAAATATTACCTGAAGAAAGATTTTAATTTTTTCCTTCATCAATGTGAATTCATGTTTGATTGCATTCAATACCTATGCACCTTTTTAAAAAAAATTAAAAAAAACTTAGTAAAGAAATATGTACAATAAAAAATAATTATGAAATTCATTTACTATATTCACTAATTGATTTGATTTATGACGTCGTCAATTATGTATGAAAGTTTATCCTTCCTTATTCCTTTCATCATATGCTTTGACACGTGTACATATATATAAACATATAATTCATATATATGATGGTGTATGAGCAATCCTACGTGGCACCAATAAGTATGAAATTTTTGTGTGATCGGTGGTCATGTTCATTCACTGAGTTCTATCCCGGTGGCAATCTTCACGTCCTCCGTCAACGGCAGCCGGATAAACAATTCAACGAAGCTGCTGTCCGGTACGTATGTACAACAACATTAATTATCTATATCTATAAAAATATATTATATGATTATACGAATCGTTAATTTATTATTATGATATTCAGTGCAATTAGTATCGTGATATACATACATACATTCTCTATATGCACACACACATATATATGTATATACTGATGAATTGAGAAGGTTATATATATAGAGAGAGACACACACACACATAAATAATGTAGAGCTGTAATAAGGAAGCATGGGAGGAAATGGGTAATTCATGGGTTATGTATGCGATAATCCAAGTTAAATAATGATTTGGGTAACTCATGGGTTGTGCATGGGTTTTTATATAATTCCCAATTATAAGTATCTTCTTTGAAGTTTCTAACCTTTCCCCTTTGCACCTTCTTGATTCTATCATATTTCTACATATATATATGTATATATAGATACCATCTTCATTTCATCTTTATTAATTAATAAAATCTTCTTTTCATATTTTAATATGGTCCTAAAATGTTATAATTATAAGAGCAAAATTCAAATGTGAAGGAATTTGGTTTAAAAGTTCATGAACCTGTTTATATATTAGTAAAATAAATATATTATACATTTTTAATAATACGGATAATGTTATAAGAGATAATTATATTTCAATGTGTGTATTAAACATATTCTTAAATATATTAAATAGAATAAAGTATTAAAATTTTGAGCAAGCTATTCGCATAACCTATCAAACTCAATTTTATATATTTCCAACTTATTTAAATTTATTCATTTATTTATTTTTTAAAAAGATTTGTAACCTTCTCATTTTTGCACAGGTTTTATGCATCTGAAGTCATAGTGGCCTTAGAATACCTACATGTGATGGGGATAGTTTACCGTGATTTGAAACCCAAAAATGTGTTAGTAAGATTCGACGACTACATTTCGTTGACTGACTTCGATCTCTCACTAAAAGATGATAATCCCACATCAACAATTCACATCATTTCTGCTCAAAATGCATCATCAATCATAAAACAAGTTGTTATCATGATCATAAACCCAACTTTTCTAATTCATCATACATTATAGCCAATTGTATCACACCTGTTGTAGCCTCCTACTTATGCCCTAGTCAACACAAATAGAAAAAAGTCAATACATCGCACAGCTGTAGAAATCATCACAGAGCCAATCAATGTTCAATTAATATATTATGTTGGGACCCACTAGTACTTAGCACCAAAAATAGGGTATGGTGAAGGGCATGGAAATGCAGTTGATTGGTGGGCACTAGGGATATTCATATTCTAAATGTTATATGGGACGACGCTATGTAAGGAAGTTGACCAAGAGTTTCCCCTAGCGAATATTGTGGCTCGAGCACCTAAATTCCCAAAGAAACCATGGTCTTGGAGCCAGCAAAGGATTTGTTCTCAAAGGTGCCAATATAATTCCTTTCATCAGTTGAAGTGATTTATTTAGAGAAAAACTATATTTTTTGTTTACGCAATATTATAATGCATTAAACAAAACTCTTGTTTTTTTTAAAAAAAAAATTCTCATAAAATGTTTAGCAAGATTAATCCAAACTGGGAACACCAAATTCAAAAAAATGCAAGTTCATTAATGCATACAATATTGATAACCTAAATATCAATCACTAGAAATGACCTAGATTATTAGCAATCTGTTATAAATACTAAACTCATTATAACTCTCTGCTGCTTTGGTGAGCACTGCAAATTCGAAGAAAAAAACAATCTCCTTTCTCTTGGCAAAACCATTTTTCTCTTCTTTAATCGTCTAGAAAAGGATGGATCAAAGAATACGACTCCACAGCATGATCCACTCGATGGAACAAGAGGTTTAATGCTTAACATCCTATCAATTTTTCTCTTATCTATTTATCGATCATGTATATATATCGATATCATTGATTAATTTGCATTCAATATTTGTTAATGTATATGGTAGATCACTTTTTTGGAATAGCATATGAAATTAAAGGAGTACCTGGTTGCAGTCCTAATTATTTCTCTGATATGCTCTCCATCTTCGTAGCTGAATCTAAAATGACCTTGTCAGACATGGCTAAAGCTTTATATGTGTACATAATATATATCTTGATATAGATCTTAGTTGTTATTAACCACGTTTGATTAGTTAATGAGTTTTAATTATTTGGTCTTCTTCTCTTAATTTGGAGGGACAAAGTATCTAGTGCATATTTTCCTAAGATTTGCGAACTCTAGTTTAAGATAAAAGAAGCCTCCTCAAGGTATATAATTAATGCTAATCATCACAGCTCAAAACTCTTTAATTTAAAGTATTTATTTGTGTTATTATTGATCTAATAATATGTATTTAATACTAAAAATTCTCAAGTATAATTTTTGTTGGTAAAAATTTATACACTTTAATAATTAAATGATATGTCATGAGATGTATAGTGTGATTTGAACTCATACTCTTATAGATAAGGATAAAAGTACATAGATATCAACCCAATAGATAAATAATTAATTATTTAATTAACCAAATATGTATTAGTAGGATATATATTTGATTGGTATTTGTGTATAATTAATTAATTAATTAATTAGTTTAATAGTTGATGCATTTATTCTTTTACAAGAGATCATAAGTTCGAGTGAGATTATACTTTTATGTGTGTTATCCTTCGAAAGATGCGTTTTATTGTAATCATTTTAAAAAATAATTAGCTAATTTTATTTGCAGCCTTGGTGCTTGTCGATTGGCACTGAAATATGAGGAATTCATCAAAGCATCTGATGAAAAGAGTAAGGAAGGGTAATCTTTCATACATAACTGACGTCATAAAGTAAGCTTTCATACATAATTGACGTTATAAATTGATTAACATATCTATTTATTGTGCTTTTTTAATTTTTTTTTATTTCTTTTTTTTTAAAAAAAGTGTGTAGTGGCATTAGATGCAATAAAAAACGAATTCACATTGATGACGGAAAAAATAAAAATCCTTCTTGAGGTAATATTTTATTTTATATATTCTGCAGAATTTTATTTTCATATATATCTTTTTCTCTTATGGATTTTGTGAAAATTTTAACTGAATTTAAATTTGTAGAATTATAAAGTATGAGTTTTACTTAATTGAAAATCTGTTTTGCCGATTGCATAATTATAGCTATTAACATTTATAATAAATTATAACAACACGGTAGTAGTTTAAACTTGTGTTTTATTTAAGATTTACGAGATTAAGTTTCACTGAAGATGTAAAGTTTACATTTTAATAAAAAGTAAAACTATTTTTTTAATAATAAACATTGTAGATTTTGATTTTAAAATCTTTATTATTATTATTATTAATTAGTAAATGGGGTATGTATGCTGATATATTTGGAAACAAGCACCACCCCTCGCAAGCACAAGCGCACTCCTTTAAATTAACAGAAAGTTGGGACACTCATGGGTCCTTGTGTAGTGCTTCAGGACTGCTTACCTAATTTGAGATAAACAATGCTAAGGTTCAAGAGTAGTTGAAGATAAGGAAACTTTTGGCTTCTAGAGTTATTTTGAGATACCTATGAGGTTACAAGATAGTATTACTAAAAGTTTGTGCAGGGTTTTAAAATTATTCTCGTGTTCTAGACCTATCTTAAGACAACTATGAGGTTTCGATCATGTATTAGGTCTTAATAAAGCTCTAAAACTACGGTGTTACATTTAAATCTTAAGGTTTTAGTCTTTTCTTTTTTTTAATGTTATGTTACACAAAGATCCAAAGTTTTTGTCCTAAAATTTAATTTAGTATAGATTTTGTTTTACTTAGTTATCTGGCAAATTTTGTACCAAATATAAATTTTATACTTGATGAATATTTCTCTGAGTTTAGGTTATTACTTGAGCATGTTTAGGCTTTCATTCTACATTTTGTTTCCTTTCTTCTCAGTTGGATTCAAAAGTATTATAAGAATAATACATAACTTAGCTAGAAATGAGTATGAACTTCTGAAAGATAGATAATTGTTCATGAACCTCAATTTTTGCTTCACTTACTTGAGCATGATAAAGTATAACCTAATTTGTATGAATTATTTAATTTTATAATAAATAAGTGAATCGAATGATGTATATTTATTGTTTAAAATATTGTATTTGACGACCAATTATGAGAACTGATGCTTCACTGAATAATTAGAGGCGATTGATAGTTACTACAATGAAATGCGACCAACACAAAGATAAAAGCTTTGGTATTTTGCAATGAAGTAGATCACATTTTCTTTAGGTTTTAAGAAAAAGATGAAATATTTTATTTTTAATTTTTTTTTGGTACCCCTTTTTGTTGATACAAAAGTTAAGCAACTTTTTTTTCAAGTAAAGAAATAAATAGGGTGGGCACAAAATGGACACATGAGTTCCTCTATTTGTCGCATATTACTTGGCAACATTTCTACTTTTGTAGTAGTCTAAATAAACCACTAAAATTATGTCGTCTATTATTTAATTTCTACTTGTAATAAGACCCTTATTAAAGGTACCAGATACAAATTTTATACTTGATGAATATTTTTCTAAAGTTTGGGTGGTTTACTGACTTATATAGTACTAAAAAGAAATACGACTAAATTTATAGTTTTGTCAAATAATAAGGTATTGATTAACTTGAATAAATAATTTAATCTCATACAAATGAGTAAACTAAGCAACGTAAATCTACTGTTTGAAATACAATGTTTAATGATTGATAAGGAAAACTGATACTTTAATGAATAACGAGAGGTGATGGGTGATGACTCCAATGAGATGCAACTAACATAGAGAGAGAAGTTTTAGTGTCTTGCAACAGAGGAGATTGAATTTTCTTTAGGTTTTAGAACATAAAGATAAATTATTTTATTTTTAATTTCTTTTGTACTTCTTTTTGTCATTATAAAAGTGAAATAATTTTTTTTAAAAATAAAGAAATGGGCAAGTTGGGCATGAAATGGATATGTGGCTTCCTCTATTTGCTGTAAATTTACTTTATGGCATTTTGACTTTTAGTGACAATATAAATCTACTGGTAAAATTTTATCATCTATTGTCTAATTTTTAGCAGCAATTAACCATTCTTAAAGGTGCTAATATAATGCCTTTTATCAGTTGAAATAATTTATTTGGAGAAAAACCATCTTTGTTGTTTATACAATATTATAAATGGATTAAATTAAACTCTTGTTTTTTTTTTCAAAAGAAAATATTTTTTCTCATAAAATCGTTGGCTAGAATAATCCAAATTGGAAAACAAAATTCAAAAATATGCAAGTTCACTAATGCATAGAATATTGATAACCTAAATATCAATCACTAGAAATGACCTAGATTATTAGCAATTTATTATAAATTCTAAACTCATTATAACTCTCCGCTGCTTCAGTGAGCATTGCAAATTCAAAAAAAAAAGAAATCTCCCTTCTCTCAGTAAAACCATTTTTCTCTTCTCCAGTTGTTTCTAATATGATGGATTGAAGCATGTAGCTCCTTGACATGAACCACTTGATGGAACAAGAGGTTTAGTGCTTTAACATCTTATCTATTTTTTTCTTATCTGTTTAGTGATCATGTATATAAATCGATATTGTTGATTGATTTGCATTCGATTTTTTTAAAAGGGTATGGTCGATCACTTTTTTGGAATAGCATATGAAATGATGGTTGAGGTCCTAATTATTTCTCTAATCTGCTCTCCACCTTCGTAGTTGAATCTGAAATCATTTTATCAGACATGACTAAATCTTTGTATGTGGACATTATATATCTCGATATAGATCTGAGTAGTTATTAACCACGTTTGACTAGTTAATGGGTTTAATTATTTTGTCTTCTTCTCTTAATTTGCAATGACAAAGTATCTAATGCTGATTTTCCTAAAATTTGTGAACTTTGCTTCAAGATTAAAGGAGCCTCCTTAAGGTTTATAATTAATACTAATAGTCATAGCTCAAAACTCTTTAATTTGGAGTATTTATGTGTGTTGTTATTGATCTTATAAAATGTATTTAATAATAAAAATTCTCAAGTACAAATTTTTGTTAGTAAAAATTCATGCAGTTTAGTCGTTAAATGATATATTATGAGACATATAATCTGATTTGAATTCATACTCTTATAGATAAGGATAAAAGTATGTAGATATCCACCCAATAGATAAATAATTAATAATTTAATTAACCAAATATATATTAGTATGATATATATATTTATTTGGTATATGTGTATACTTAGTTAATTATTTAATTAGTTTAATAGTTGATGCATTTTCTCTTTTACAAGAGATCACAAGTTTGAGTCAGATTGTACTTTCGTGTGTGTCATCATTTAAAAGTTACTCGTATTGTATTGCATTTAGTGTATATTGCCTAATTAATCTCGAGTCAAACTACTGTTTTGTGTGTATTCTTACTTGGAGATTATTTATATTGCATTATGATTGATGTATATCACTTAATCAATAGATTTACACAATTTTTATTTAAAAAAATAATTAGCTGATATTAATTGAAGCCTTGACACTTGTCAAATGGCACTAAAATGTGAGGAATTCATTAAGGCATCTGATGAAAAGAGTAAGGAAGGGTAAGCTTTCATACGTAATTGACATCATAAATTGATTAACAGTCTTTATATATGCATGTAGTAAATGAATTTCGTACTTACTTTTTTTATTTTATAGAATACTAATATATCTCTTTATTGAGTTTTTTTATAATTTTTTAAAGTTATTTTTTTAAAAAACAAAGGTGCATAGCAGCATTGGATGCAATCGAAAATGACTTCTTACTTAGGAAGGATAAAATAAACATCCTTTTTGAGGTAATATTTTATTTTATATATTTTGCAAAATTTTATTTTCATATATATCTTTTTCTCTTATGGATTTCATAAAAATTTTAACTAAATTTAAATTTGCTGACTTATAAAGTATGAGTTTTACTTAATTGAAAATTTGTTTTGCTAGCTCATAATTATAGCAATTAAAAATTATAATGAATTATAATAATATGGTAATAGTTAAAATTTTTGTGTTTTATTTAAGATTTACAAGTTTAAGTTTTGCTAAAAATGTAAAGTTTATATTTTAATAAAAAGTAAAACTGTTTTTCTAAAATATTAAATATTGTAGATTTTGATTTTAAAATATTTATTATTATTATTCACTGAATGGGTATGTATGGTGATGCAGTTGGAAGCTAGCGCCACCCCTTGCAAGCGCAAACATACTCTTTTAAATGAAGGTACTCTTGCTTCTAACAACTTATTTAATTCGATTCTTATTTATTTTTTTAATTCCTTAATATTTTAATTTGAATCGTTCTAGTAAATGGAGAATATTACTCTCAAATACTTTGTTATTGTAATAAATACAATTTCTTTTTAACTAATTCAATTTGCTTTTAAATTAATTAAGAATAAAATAATATTTATATTTTTCTTCAGTTACTGTAACTTAACTAAAGTAATTATTATCCTTTTAATTTATAAAATTTAAGTTCAATATTTAATTTTTCACTAGTTGTATTTTAACTATTTTCATCTCTTTCAATAACAATATTATAAAGTAATTATGTTTTCTTTTGTTGGGCAGATGAGGGGATGAAAGCTTCTAAAAATCAATACCAATAAATTCTCTGCAGGTTGTAATAAGTATTACTTTTTCATGGAAAACAAATTTAAACTCTTAACTTTTTTTTTATGTTGCTGATGTCGTGATTAAGTTGAGTTTAATCTCAACGTGCCTGTTATGTTTTTAGGTGAAAAACATATTTCATGATTATTAAGTTCTCTTAGTTGAGGGAACTATAGTAGGATCAAAATCTTGACCTAACTTTTAATTTTTTGCTTTGAAACTCAAACTTATTCTGCAGAGATAATTACAAATTGAAAGGTATTATTTCAAAAAAATTTAAATTTTGTTGCTATTGGTTGAGATGAATTGTTGATATTTAATAGTTTCACATAAAAATCTCTTGGTGAAAAAAGATAGGAGAATTTACTTTAGACATTTACTTTCTATACAAATAGGAATTGAAGTTTGAGGATCCATTCTACGGATTGAGGTGTGCACTAGGTCAATCAGATAA
The DNA here is from genome assembly GCF_054855325.1 of Carica papaya. Lineage (NCBI taxonomy): Eukaryota > Viridiplantae > Streptophyta > Magnoliopsida > Brassicales > Caricaceae > Carica > Carica papaya. Next base: position 22,335,562 of record NC_142317.1, read on the forward strand.
TAGAAAGGAGATTTTTGACATGTTAATTGTATGATACAATAAGCTTAGCTCCCAATAGATCATAGATTTTATTAATTTGCACAGCTAGAAAAGGAAAAGTTAGAATCTTTCAAGAAAATTTTAGAAAAAAATGAAAGTGAAAGAAAAGAGATAAAAGAGAGAGCAATAGAGAAATGTAGGAATAAGATAGGATAGAGTAGAGGAGCTAACTATTTATAAGGTAAACATAGGATGATACCATTGAAAAGGAAAAACTAACCACTAACATCCATTAACATGGGAACATGCATTTCATGCACCAAAATGCCCCCATTAAAGCTTGTGACTATGTTCATTTATCATAATTAAGCACACACTACAATGAAGTTTTTAAGAATTTTCATAAATGATCATAAACATGGTGTTTGAATGGTTAAGATTCTTACATTTTTTTAGAAGATAACAAGTCTGTATCATATTAAAATGTTAAATTTATCACTTTTTGGATATAATTATATGTATTAATAATGATTTGTTTATAATATTTGATTCAATAGAATCAAAAGATTTAACTTATAACTGTGTTGGTAGAGATATAGTAATGAAATTGGATTTGGTAGAGATATAGTCATGACATATCTAAATGAAAATAATATTCTGTAATGATTAGATTCTTTTATTAAAACAATTATAATAAGCAAAAAAATTCAAATTAATATTTTTCTTAAATTATTTATTAACATAAATATTAAAGAAGAAGAAATGTGTTAAAGTAAAACTCACAAAATGCCTACATATAAAGGGTGAGATTTCTTACATTTTCTCTCATTAAGCCGAAGATCTCTCGTCTTCTTATTACACACATATAAAAGACCTTTAGTTTTGATTTTTTTTTTCACAAACTCATATGAATATATATTGTTATTACAATACTAAAACAATATCTCATGTATTTTAATAAAAAATAATGTAAGATAAAATAGTTTAATTTCAATTCTTTTAATAAAGAAAACAAAAACATTCAGATTATAAAACCTCCACTTTAGAAACAAAGTAATGATTCTTACTTATAGATTCTTATTATCTCATATAAAAGTGTGATCATATCTCAAATTTCATTAATGAATCATGAAAATCTAAAAACAAAAAAAAACAACTTCATCTTGGTTGGTTCACATATCAATTATTTTTTATGATTCTCATTAAAGTTCATTCTAGAAGCTTTTGAATTCCAGGCACTTTTTCTTCTCTAACCTGCTTGCATGTTATCTTTCATGATTTATCTTAACCAAGCAAGAGAGGGAAAATAATGAGTATATCATTGTTGAGGGAACTATTGTACACAAACAAACAAGAAATCTGGTCAACACAAGTCATTGATCATATAAGTTGAATAAATTAATGGTAAATTGATGAAAATGGAGGGTGCATGAATTTATAGTGTGCTTACCCTCATCGCAAGATATCTCTTCCGTCTGCACATATGCTATACTTATCATTAACCATGTGATTAAGAGAAAAGAAAAAACAGAGAGAAAAGGAAAAGCAAGAGAAAAATGAGAGAAAATTTATATATAGAATTAAAAAATAATCAAATGAAATGAATAAATAAAATAAAGGGACAAGATGAGAAAAGAAGAGCAAGCGGAATCTTCATATAATTTCTTATTTATTCATAATAATCCACAACTATCAAAAACAAAAGTAAATACGATACATACAATTGGATTATTATTGATTATGTGGAGATATTGAAACGACACAACATTATCTTCTCTTTTTCTTGATTTTTCTGCTCCCAAACAACGCTTCGATACAAACCCACATTTTATTTCAACAAGGTATTCACCTTTCTCTTTTTTTTTCTAGATTTAGTTTTAGAGTATGTTCATTTTTAATATCACTTCATCTGGGTTTGGATTTAAGCTATGATCTTTTTTTTTTCTTGTTTTGGAATCCTTGATTTATGAATGGTTCAATTAGTAGGACTTTTGTTAAGTTCTATCACAAATTGACTAGTTAGTTAGATGCTTTCTATTGTTTTTTATAAAAAAATTGCATTGGTGCCTTGTAATCATTAGCTTTTGGCTTTTGATGAGTTTTTCTCACCTTTTGAGTACTCTTATTATATCACTTCTAGGTAATAGAAGATAATTCTTTACGGTTCCTAAAAATAAAGGGGAAAAAGAGACGTATTACGTATATTCGTAGCATCATTTCATTAGTTTTCCTTGAGTGTCAGTTTATTTTCCTTTTTATTGTTGAATTTTTTACTTTTGGGTTGTATGTCTGATTTAGTTGAAAGTTTTCACCAAAATACTCACATTGAATCTAATGCCTTGATTTGTTTTTTTGCTTGTTTTTTGATTTAAGGTTAATCATTCTTGAAATTGAAGCAAAAGAATGTATTCTTTCAATTGAGTCAAGAATCTCTTGGGTTCACTTTGATAAAAGAAGGGTTTGAGGATTGAGAGGGTTATAATTATTTGATTACCATTATGTTTATGGGAATTTCTGAGGCAGTTCTGCTACTTTTATCTAGAACTATTCCCAGTTGTTTTAGTTTTGATCCATGTTTTAGCAAATTGGATTCAAACAACAAATTATGATCTGACTCATTAGCCTACATGAATCGGTCATTATTTAAATTTATAAGTTGGTAATAGAGAGATCTTATTTGTTTACTTTTTTTGGTTGTGGTATCTCCAGTTAATCCATCTTTTTTTCTTAAAGGCACTATTTTATTCTACCTTACTCTGTGCACGTGAAATGCTTGCTCAAGAAGATGGATCAGCTGATCTCTTTCGGCACTGAATAATTGCCTGCTTGCTCTTTCATTCCACATCATGGAGTATTATTTGATTGATTTGCGAAAACTGAAAGAGATTACAGTTGCAAGATTGAGGAGTACTCATATAATGCAGTTAATAAGTTCAACAATTACCCAGATCAAATTTCTCCTTGGTTGGTGGAATGGATGCCCAATAAAAGAGGTTATCTAATTGGAAACTTACAACTAGCACATATGGATTTTTGATTTTTTTCTCTAAGAAACATGTGGTCTGTTGTAAACAGTCTAACAACAGTTGATTAGTCACATGCCATACTAGATCTTATTGAAGCGAATTAGATTTGGTAGCAGATATGCTATTTAAGATATGTTATCCTACTATTGAAGGTCAGGAGTAGCAAATAATCACTAGTAGTGATCCTAAGAACACATAAGAATCTGCTCTCGTATTATTTATTTATGATATATTTCTTCATTATCTTTAGCATTTCTCACTATGTTTCCTTTTCATGCAACCCTTGGTCTTACCACAATGGTGGTTCTTGGCCAACTCTGCTATGGTAGGTTAGTTTTTTATGCTTAAATATTCTCTCTACTACTAATGTTTTATTCATTGCTCCAAAGAACCCTTTGTAGAATTTATATTTAGTTATAAGTTTCTTAAGTTCACATACTTGAATCCAATAGGATATGGTACCTTGTTGATGTTTTATAAAATAAAGTAATAATGAAGGAATGTTGGCAGTGTGGCTTAAGATTTTAAAAATGGACTTTTTACAGCTTACTATTGCACCCATAAAGATGAAAAGACCAGAAATCACTGCAAAATCTATTGAAGTTGGGGAAAGACACATATCAAGAGACAATTGACCTTAATACTATGACATGAAAAGAGAAAAGTTCATCGGGAAGCAAGCACGATTATTCCAGACAGGGTCAATTCCTGAATACCTTGTGGCTAAGCTTCTACTTGCAGACCCAAGTGCAGTCAAAATTCTGATAATTAAAGAGTATTATGAGCTTATCAATGCCTTCTCTTGCATGATAAGTGCTAACCTCAAGAGAAAGTGTGGTCGGAAGAACTCCCAAAAGACTTGCATAATATAAGATTCTTAAGCTGCTTTCACATAAGGAAAGGTAACTTCAATTTGTGGCTTAACTTACCTATCTGAACAACTTAAATGTATAATGGTGATGATAACAATGTTTATTTTTCATTTTATTTGGGGGTTAAAGCTTTTGAGCAGTGATTCGGGTATCATTGGATCTTAATGTAAAGATGATATGTTGATTTAGGATTAGCATTTGCTTGAAACATCTTCCTGGATTGGAGAATAAACAAATTGTTTCCTGTTTATAGACTTTATATCATATATATAATACTATAGGAGTGAAAGGTGTTCTTCTAAAGAGTTCACTATAAATTGAGAATACTCTTATATTATTTTAACTCTATTGCTCGATTATGAGAATAATATTTTCAATTAACCTCATGTATATGTATATATTTTCAATTTGTAAATGAAGAAATTACATAGAAATTTTTAGGTTGTGGGTCAAATTACACCACTCATTGAGAAACTATATTTTAAAAATAGATATAGTGTAGTATAATATTAGAAGTTAAAATATTTGTATATGTATCTAATTGTCCCATTTACTTTAATTTCTAAACAAGCTTCATCATTTTCTTAAGAAATTAACTTGCTACATGTGTCCCATATTTTATAATTTAATAATATATCACAATTTTAATATTTAAACTCTCTTATTTATGTTTTTTCAGAACTAAATTCTAATTGATCTTCCTATATATGAAGAATTATGAGATAAAATTTCATTCAATGAATTCAAGTTAAAAATATAAGTGGTTCAAAAATAAAATTAATGAATATATGCCTCATTCAACATGTAAAGGATTACTAATAATTACATAAAAAAGTAAAAATTGAATCAAATGAACAAGATAGATTTAATACCGCTTAATGTAAGTACATGTACATACTTTTGGACATATTTAATTTAGATTGTACTTTTATGTTTTTCAGTTATTTAGGATAAAGAGGTAATTTCATAGAAAATCAAATATGAGATTTGAGTTAGTTCGCGGTCTAAAATTTCGAACTGTTAGAAGAATATGACCCCTTATAACGAATCTACTTTATAATTACTACCTAATTGTGCATTATGTAATAGGAAAAAAAAAGAGAACTTACCTCTATAATGCTTCCAATCTAACTCTTGTTTTCCTATTTCATTTCCTTATGTTTTTCCTCCTCGTTCTCCCAATTATTTTCTAACTCTTCTTATATTTCTAGATCACCTAAAATTGATCACACTGTAACACAATAATAAATGTGAGGACAAGATTATGAAGAAATCATATTGTGGTGAAGAAATTAATAGAGGTAATTTTATAAAAAAAACTACCTTGTTGTTTTTTATCTAAATATTGCATCATAAATATAAATCATAGCATTAAAGAAAGATTGAAAGAAAAGCTGAAAGCATCAAGAAAGAAAAAAAATAGAAGTGTCATAATCTATTTTTAAACTTTTATAATCAAATATTTTAGTGTTTTAACATTATTTTTCATTCTAAGGTATGTAATCTTTAAAAGAATTATTGCAAGATTATATTAAAAGATATCTAAATATAGAGAATTGAATGCTTACTAGGAATCAAAATTTAGAAATTTCTTTCTACATTAGTCTTTAAAATTTAAAAATTAAAGAGATAGAAATCTTATTTTCATTATTTTGAACTTATGTAATCAAATATTTTAGAGTTTTAACATTATTTTCATTATGTAATCTATAAAAAAAATTATTAGAAGATTACATTTAAAGAATATCTAATATAAGTACACGTATATATTTTTGGACGTATTTAATTTAGATTGTACTTTTATGTTTTTCTGTTATTTAGAGTAAAAAATAATTTAATAAAAAGTTAAATATGTGATTTGAGTTAGCTCACGGTCGTTAACTAAAACTTAGGAACTGTTTGAAAAATATGAATCCTTATAACGAATTTACTTTATAATTACTACCTAATTATGCGTTATGTGTTAAGGGAATAAAAGAGAACTTACCTTTATAATACTTATAGTCTAACTCTTATTTTCCTATCTCATTTCTTTATGTTTTTCCTCCTTCTCCCAATTATTTTCTAACTCTTCTTATATTTCTAGATCACCTAAAATTGATCACATCGTAACACAATAATAAATGTGAGGATCAGATTATGAAGAAATTATATTGTGGTGAAGAAATAAATAGAGCTAATTTTATAAAGAAACTATTTTATCATTTCCTATATGAACATTGCATCATAGATATAAATTATATCATTAAAGAAAGACTGAAAAAAAAACTGAAAGCATCAAGAAAGAAAAAAAAAACTAGAAGTGTTGTAATTTATTTTTGAACTTATGTAATCAAATATTTTAGAGTTTTAATATTATTTTCATTATGTTATCTATAAAAAAACTATTATAAGTTTACACTTAAAGAATATTTAAAATTAGAAAATTGAATGCTTGTTAGAAGTCAAAGTCTAGAGATTTATTTTCTTCATTAGTCATTAAAATTTAAAATTTTGATTACTACTTAAGCAGTTAAAGAGATAAAAATCTTCTTTTCAAAAAGTAAATATATAATTATATAATTATATTTAGGAAGATGTTATTTGTTTCTACCTTAATTATTAAAAGTAAAAATGTTGATTATGCCTCAATTATCAAAAAATATTTTGTAATCTTATTTAATTTAGGGATTTTGATGCCATCCTCAATGGTTTTTACGGTTCCTCCACTTTTAAAGAGGATGTCGGGCTACAAGGGAAGAGGAAGAAAATTCATAGCTAGGGTACACTAATAGGAAGTTTATGTGCAATTTCTCAATCAGATTAATTAGCTAGCAAGGGAATTGGGAGCAGAATAAGGGAGGAATCCGTCAATCAGATTAACACTGTCACTGAGAACAAAGTTAAATTTGACTCTCACTACTTGAGTAGAATTTATCTTTTAAATTCTTTGAGATATTTTTGGGAAGAAATGAGTTGATCTTGGAATAGGGACATTTTCTTGAAATCAGATTAGAACCAGAAGTAAAAACAAAAAAAAATGGAGAGTGAAATCTGAGGATAAAAAGAAGATCGGACGAAATGATGGAATTATCGTGTTGACAGCTATGAGGAGAGGACATAAGAGATATGCTAAAAACATAGGAGGAAAATTGAAAGGATGAGAACGGGAGAGGGATAAGAAATTTAAAAAAAAGAGAAATTTTGGTCTGAATCTGATATCTATTTGGAAATTATTATTCTGTTATCTTTTATATTTAATTCTCTTGATGTCTGTTTCGAAAATGGTATTATTGGTGAGTAGATAAAAAGAAACGAACTGGATAGGGATTGAAAACAAAATAAATATAAAATTCTAGGAGGCAAATCCAAGTGAGTGAGACCGTGTTTTCTGTGAGGGTAAAAGTGATGCTGTTTGGAAGTAGGAATGGGATTAACAACGGAACAAACAAATTCTAGGAGTTGATTTGGGTGAGCAGAGAAAATGTTCTCTGTGATGCACGTGTAAGAAAGGATGAATTACACAAACTTTAATTAGATGTTTTCTTGATTTTAGATAGATGTAATGGTTAACCCTCACTGGTGAGGGATGTGAACACTGCCCTTGGATGTACTTATTTTTATTTGGAGATAAAAGTTTATTGTTATTAACCATATTTGATTAATTGATGGATTTTTTTATTTGGTCTTCTTCTCTTAATTTGAAGGGATAAAGTATCTTATGCAAATTTTCCTATGATTTGTGCACTTTGCATCAAGATTAAAGGAGGCTCCTCAAGGTATATAAGTAATAGTAATCATCACAGCTCAAAACTCTTCAATTTGGAGTATTATTATGTGTTATTATTGATCTTATAATGTATATTTAACAATAAAAATTCTCATATAAAATTTTTGCTAGTAAAAATTCGTATATTTTAATAGTTAAATGATTTGTCATGAGATCTATAGTCTGATTTGAACTCATACTCTTATAGATAAGGATAAAATTACTTAGATATCTGCCTAAAAGATAAATAATTATTAAATTAATTAATTATATATGTGGATACGTAATTAATTAAATAATTAGTTTAATAGTTGATATGTTTCTTTTTTTATAAGAGATTATAAGTTCGAGTCGGATTGTATTTTTATGTGTGTCATCATTTGAAAGTTATTTGTATTGTATTGTAATTAGTATATATCACTTGATTAATCTCGGATGAAACTGTATTTTTATGTGTATTCTTACTTGGAGGTTTTTGTATTGTCTTATGATTGATGCATATCACTTAATTAATAGATGTACCCAATTTTTATTTTTTAATAAATAATTAATGAAGGAAAAAATGAAAATCCTTCTTAAGGTATTATTTTATTTTACATATTCTATAAAATTTTGTTTTCATGTATGTCTTTTTTCTTTTGGACTACGTGAAAATTTTAATTAAATTTAAATTTGCATGCATGTACAACATGAGTTTCAATTCATTAAAAATTTATTTTGTCAGCTCCATAATTATAGCTATTAATAATTATAATAAATTATAACAATATGATAGTAGTTAAAACACTTATTTTCTATTTAAAATTTATAACTTTAACTTTTATTAAAATGTAAAATATTTTATACTGTATAAATCTGTAAATTTAAATTCAATTAAAATTTTTACGAAATCTATAAAAGAAAAAGATATATATGAAAACAAACTTTATAAAATATATAAAATAAAATATTACCTCAAGAAATATTTTTATTTTTTCCTTCAATACTAAGAATTAATGTTTGGTTGCATCCACAGCCTATGCACCTTTTTTTGAAAAAATTTAAAACAATTTTTTAAAAAACTAAGTAAAGAAATATGTTAATAATATGTACAATAAAAAATAAGTATTAAATTGATTTACTATATTCACTAATTGATTTGATTTATGACGTCGTCAATTATGTATGAAAGTTTACCCTTCCTTCTTTCATCATATGCCTTGACACATGTATATATATATAAACATATAATTCATATATATGATGGTGTATGAGCAATCATATGTGGCACCAATAGCTATGAAGTTCATTTGTGATTGGTGGTCGTGTTTACTCATTAAGTTCTATCCCGATGGCTATCTTCACATCCTCCATCATAGGCAGCTGGATAAATGCTTCAATGAAGCTACTGCTCGCTACGTGCGTATAACAATATTAATTATATGTATCAATAAAAATATATTAAATGATTATACGAATCATTAATTTATTACTATGATATTCAACGCAATTAGTATTGTGATATACGTACATACATTATCTATACACATACACACACACACATATATTGATAAATTAAGAAGGTTATATATATATATATATATATATATATATAGACACACACATTATATATTTATATAATTCCCAATTATAAGTATCTTCTTTTTGAAGTTTTTAACTTTTTTCCATTTCACCTTCTTGAGTCTATCATATTTTTGCATAAATATATATATGTATATATAGATACCATCTTCATTTTCATCTTTATTAAGTAATAAAATCTTCTTTTCATATTTTAATATGGTCCCAAAATGTTAAAGTATAAGAGCCAAATTCAAATATGAAGGAATTTGGTTTACAAGTTTATGAACCTGTTTATATATTAATAAATTAAATATATTATATATTTTTATTAATCTAGGTAATATTTCAAGAGATTATTATATTTAAATAGTATATTAAACATATTCTCAAATATATTAAATAGAATAAAGTGTTAAATTTTAAACAAGCTATTCACATAACTTATCAAACTCAATTTTATATATTTTGAACTTATTTAAATTTATTCATTTTTTTAAAAAGTTTTGTGACCTTCTCTTTTTTGCACAGGTTTTATGCATATGAAGTCACAGTGGCCATAGAATACTTACACATGATGGGGATAGTTTACTGTGATTTGAAGACGTGTTAGTAAGATTCGACGGTCGTATTTTATTGATTGACTTCGATCTCTAACAAAAAGACGATAATTCCACATCAACGATTCATATAATTTCTGATCAAAATGCATCACTAATCACAAAAACAAGTTGTTACCCTAATGATCAACCCAACTTTTCTTATTCATCATGCATTCTACCCAATTGTATCACACTTGCAATAGCCTCCTGCTTACACCCTAGTCAACACAAATAGAAAAAAGTCGACACATCACATAACTGTTGAAATCATCATAGAGTCAATCAATTTCTAGTCAAGGCCTTTTGTTGGGACCCATGAGTACTTAGTATAAGAAATTATGTCTGGTGAAGGGCATGGAAACACGGCTGATTGGTGGACACTAGGGATATTCGTATTCGAAATGTTATATGGGACGACGTCTTGTAAGGGAGTTGACTAGGAGTTACCCTTTGCAAATATTGTGGCTCGAGCACTTGAGTTTCCCAAAGAAACCATGGTTTCGGAGCCAGCAAAGGATTTGATCACACCATTATTAATCAAGGACCCCACAAGGCAAATGGGGTCCACAATGGGTGTAACGACAATCAAACGACGCCAATTTTTTGATGGGCTTAATTAGGAACTTTTGAGATGTATAAAATCATCATTTGTTCCTTCTCCTGTATCTTGCAATGAGTTTATTGCATTTGATAGTACTATAGAGAGTTCAATATAGTATTAATAGGAAGCAAGAAATTTAGTCTTTAATTGATATATGTTTTTTTATGTATATTGAATTTTAATAACTAAACAAAAGTGGGATTTAAGTAATTTGTACATTAGGGCAAGAAATTTTAAAGAAATTCATGTTGAAAGGTTCAATATTTATAAAAATATATAATTAAAGATTTACTGGATCATTTGTCTAAATAAAAATATAGCATTTTCAATTGTTCTCAATTAATGTTTTTACTTAACCGTATAAAAGTATTATTAATTTCTCAAATATTTGGTATAAGAGGTAGTAATACTCTTTTTACGATATTACTTGGATAAAACTTAAACGTATTACTTCAAGGTCCTGATAATATCAAGTAAGGAAACTTATGGGTCCTTGTGTAGTGCTTCATTACTACTTACCTAATTGGGGACAAACAATGTCAAGATTCAAGGATAGTTGAGGATAAGGAAACTTTTGGCTTCTAGAGCTATTTTGATATACATATAAGGTTACAAGATAGCTTTGTCAAAAGTTTGTGTAGGGTTTTAAAATTGTTCTCGCGTTCTAGACCTTTCTAATGACAACTTTGAGGTTTCGAGCATGTATTAGGACTTAATAAAGCTCTAAAACTCCATTGTTACATCTAAATCTTTAGGTTTAAGTATTTTTTTTTTCTTAATGTTATATTGCACTAAGATACAAATTTTTTGTCCTAAAATTTAATTTAGTATAGAGTTTGTTTTACTTAGTTATATGACAATTTTTGTACCAAGTACAAATTTTGTACTTTATGAATATTTCTCTGAGTTTAGGTTATTACTTGAGGATGTTTAAGCTTTCATTCTATATTTTGTTTCCTATTGAGGATGTTTAAGCTTTCATTCTGCATTTTGTTTCCTTTCTTCTTAGTTGGATTGAAAAGTATTATAAGAATAATACATAACTTAGCTAGAGATGAGTACGGACTTTTGAAAGATAGATAAATGTTCATGAATCTCCTCAGTTTTTGCTTCACTTACTTGAGTATGATGTTTTTTATTATTAATGAATAATGATTTTTCTTTAAAAAATCATAGGTGATTTAGTATTAAAAGCATATACTACTAAATTTATAGTTCAATCAAATAATCAAACATAACTTAATTTGAATGAATTATTTAATATTATAATAAATAAGTGAATCGAATGATGTATATTTATTGTTTAAAATGTATTATTTGATGACCAATTATGAGAACTGACAATTCAGTGAATAATGAAAGGCAATTGATGGTGACTACAATGAAATGCAACCAACACAAAAATAAAAGCTTTGGTATCTTGCAACAAAGTAGATCACATTTTCTTTAGGTTTTAAGACAAAGATGAACTATTTTATTTTTAATTTTTTTTTGTACTCCTTTTTGTTGATACAAAAGTTAAACAACTTTTTTTCTGAAGTAAAGAAATAGATAGGGTGGGCACGAAATGGACACATGAATTTCTCTATTTGTTGCATATTACCTAACAATATTTCAACTTTTGTGACAATTTGAATCAATCACTAAAATTATATCATCTATTGTCTAATTTCTACCTGTAATAGGACCCTTATTAAAGGTACCATATACAAATTTTATACTTGATGAATATTTTTCTGAAGTTTGGGTTGTTACTTGAGGATGTTTAAGCTTTCATTTTGTATTTTGTTTATTTTCTTCTTAGTTAGATTTAAAAATTCATGAGCCTAAGTTTTTTGTTGACTTTCTTCAGCAAAATAGTTTTTACTGTCTATGGATGATAAAATTTTTTTGACAAAAAGTAAATGTTGTAATGGTTATTATTGTATTGATTTACATTGTATGAACTAATACCATACTAAAAAGAAATACGACTAATTTTGTAGGTAAATCAAATAACAAAGTAGAACTTAACTTGAATGAATTATTTAATCTCATACAAATGATGAATCAAATGATGTACATTTACTGTCTAAAATACAGTGTTTTGATAATTGATCACGAGAACTTATGCTTTAATAAATAATGAGGGGTGACTGATGGTGACTACAATGAGATGCAACTAATACAAAGATAGAAGTTTTGATGTCTTATAATAGAAGAGATCAAATTTTCTTTAGTTTTGAGTACACAAAAAAGAAATATTTTATTTACAGCTTCTTATGTATTTTTTACCGATATAAAAGTTAAATAATTATTTTCCAAAGAAATGGATAGATTGTGGATGAAATAGACAAGTGGCTTCCTTTATTTGTTATATATTTATTTACTTAGCGACATTTTGACTTTTCATGACAACGTCTATCACTCGCTAAAATTGTGTTTGTAACAGCCCCGGAAATTTAGAATGAAATATGTGTATTAAAAATATCAAATGCGGAAGCGTATTAAAAATTTTGATTAACATTCCTTACACAAAAACAAAAAACGTGCTCAAAATATAAAAGAACAAACTAACTAAAAGAGATACTCAAAAATAAGAACTATAAATATAACTACGGAGTCTTTAGGCGTCCCCTTCGCCGTCTTCCTGCGGAACGGGCTCGGGAACAATGTCTTCCTGATCTGAAATGGTTCAATAAGGAATGAGCTACACCAGCCCAGTAAAGACATCACACTATCTCACCGCCACAGAGGTAAAGGTGGGTAGAAAACACAAAAAAGGAACAATGGAGCATAATTTATAATAAACTCGTTTATCAGTAATAAAATCCTTTACTGTCCACTTACCTCGGTGAGATCCATAAAACAACATATGAAAGCAATAACATTATCACCATCATGAAATCATATGAACTGTATAACATAATACTTACCACGCCTTTGCATTTCAATCATTAAACAACATATTCTCCTCATTTACCAGCCTACTAGTATCCGTGGGGATCCATAGGGGTCCTGCTACTCGTGAACCCTTAACATTTATAACTTGATTCCAGAGCCGTCCCCATACCCCGTCCGGTATGGGCACCAAAACCATGAACCTCAATACCCTGTCCGGTATGAGGGTGAAATGGGCCGTCCACATACCCCGTCCGGTATGGGTGCCAAAACACATAAGGTCTCCATACCCTGTCCGGTATGAGAGACCACGTTCCCAGTAGGGTTCCCTACGGACCCGGTCTGTCCACCATCTCCCAGGATATCTAGTTAGGCTGTCCACATTATCCACTTATCAATTCACATATCCTTTTTGCCCTTTTTATTGGTTTCAATCATCCAAACACACACATGTAAACCAATAATGGACACCAAACAAGACAACACAGTATCAGGTTAAGCATAATACCAACCATAATAAAGAAACCATGATTCATGCATACGAGACCATAATATAACTACATCAAACATCATGCTGCATTTAATGCTGTAAATTAAATCAGACAATAACAGACCAACACTGTATCAGACTCGGGCTCCATTGGCAACCTTAATCAATTATACATTTATAAAGTCACACAGTACAGTTTAATTATTTATTTAGCTTTAATACCGTGATAGGAAATAGGGTGAGGGGTCCTTACTTGTTTCGAGGTCTGAATACGGCTCTACAGTGCGCCTACAGGCTATCCCTAATTTTTTCTGAATTTTTTCTCAGAAAACTTAAACGCACTAATGATACCTGCACGTGTCCCAAAAAATCCCAAATTAGACCTAGGGCCCCTTTTCAGCCAATATCGCAATTCCGGCACGGTGGCTCCACCGCGCTCCGGCGATGGCGCCGCCGCAAGTGGCGGTGATTCGCCTCGGGTTGGCTGTTTTCGGCCGTTATTGGTCGAATTTGGCCACACTTGCATCGGTCCCTATGATAGAACAACCCTAGGGCCCTCGATGGGCTGAAAAATCACGAAAAATCGAAACTTACCAGTGGCGGTGCTCTCGGGTGCGGCGGCTCCTCCGGCGTGAGTCGTGTTTTGATGTTTGGCTCTGATCGACCTGTAGAGAAAAGAACGGTTATCACAGTGGTATAAAATTTGCATCAAACAGAGGCCGGGAAGGGCCTCATCGGAGGAAAAAACTGAGGAGGGGCGCCGCTGGGTTTTGGCTGGGTTTTTCGACCGTTTGGCCGGTTATTTGGCTCCAGTTTGGCCATTGGTGGACTCAGCATCGAAAAACGAGCAAGGGAGAGAAAATTTACCTCGATCGGCAGTCAGAAACTTCCCTGGTGCGGCGGCGGGTGGCGGCGGTCGGCTCCTCCGGCGTCTGGTTCTTCTTCTCCGACGAGCACTGGCGGCTAGGGTTTCTTTGGTCAGGTGTGGGTGGGGGTATTTATACCCTTTGCCTTTTAATCTCAACCGTCCATCAAGATTAAATCTGGACCGTTCGATCGCGATTTAATTGGAATTAAATTTGGGTCGTCCATTGCGATGCAATCTGGGCTGTCTGTGCCTGATTGAATCTGGACCGTCCGTGCGCGTGAATCTGGGCCGTCCGTGCGCACGTTTGATTTGGCCTGTCCGTGCGTGCGAGAACGGATCTGGGCCGTCCGATCGCGCCCACGCGGATCGCCCACGTGGCCCGTCCCCTGGTCAGCGTTTGCTTGCCACGCGGCACGTCCTGGTTGGCCGGGGCTGCTGACCGGGCCGCTGACGTGGCTGCTGACGTGGTGCTGACGTGGCACAACTTTTTTAAATTGTTCTTTGACCCCCGATTTTCGATTTTCTTTTCAAAAACACCCCCATAATTCAAATTTTCACCCTTTTTTTCCAAAATCAATTTCAATTAAATCCAAATAATATTTTTACCCAATTTTATCATTATTATTATTTTTATTTTCATTAAATTAAATTAAATTAAATTAAATTAAATTAAATTAAATTAAATTAAATAAAAAATCAAATAAAAATTCCAATAATTACAAAATAAAATAAATTGAAAAAAATAATAATAATAATAATACACTTTGGGTGTTACAGTGTTGTTTATTGTCTAATTTTTAGTTGGATTTAAAAGTAACTTCATTCTACATTTTGTTTCTCTTCTTCATAGTTGGATGTAAAAGTGTAATAAGATAGTATATAACATAGCTAGAGATGTAGTAAAGACTTTTGAAAGATATATAGTTGTTCATAAGTCTAAGTTTTTTGTTCACTTACTTAAGCAGAATGATTTTTATCCATGATTTGTTTAAAGGAAAAGTAAATGTTGTATTGGATGTTATTGTACTAACTTACATTATTTATTGACTTATACAGTATTAGAAAGAAATACAGCTAAATTTGTAGTTTAGTCAAATAATAAGGTATGATTTAACTTGAATAAATATTTTAATCTCATATAAATGAGTGAATTAACTAACGCAAATTTACTGTTTAAAATACAATATTTAATGACTGATAAGGAAAATTGATACTTCAATGAATAATGAGAGGTGATGGGTGATGACTACAATTAGATGCAACTAAAAAAGACAGAGAAGTTTTAGTGTCTTGCAATAGAGGAAATTGAATTTTCTTTAGGTTTTAGAACATAAAGATAAATAATTTTATTTTTGATTTCTTTTGTACGTCTTTTTGTCAATATAAAAGTTAAATAATTTTTTTTTTCAAATAAAGAAATGGACACGTTGTGCATGAAATGGATACGTGGCTTCCTCTATTTTGCCGCAAATTTACTTTGCATCATTTTGACTTTTAGTAAAAATGTGAATCTAGTGGTAAAATTTTATCATCTATTGTCTAATTTTTAGCAGTAACTAACTGTTCTTACAGGTGCTAATATAGTGCCTTTTATCAGTTAAAGTAATTTATTTGGAGAAAAATCATCTTTGTCGTTTATGCAATATTATAAATGGATTAAATTAAACTCTTATTTTTTTTCAAAAGAAAATATTTTTTCTTATAAAACTGTTGGCAAGATTAATCCAAACTCGAAACACAAAATCCAGAAATATGCAAGTTCATTAATGCATAAATATTGATAACCTAAATATCAATCACTAGAAATGACCTAAATTATTAGCAATTTTTTATAAATACTAAACTCATTATAACTCTCCACCACTTCGGTGAGCATTACAGATTCGAAAAAAAAAACAATCTCCCTTCTCTCGGCAAAACCATTTTTTTCTTCTCTAATCGTTTCGAATAGGATGGATCAAAGCACGCAACTCCTCGACATGATCGACTCAATGGAACAAGAAGTTTAGTGCTTAACATCTTATTTATTTTTTTCTTATCTGTGTACCAATAATGTATATATTGATATCGTTGATTGATTTACATTCAATTTTTTAAAGGGTATGGTAGATCAGATTTTTGGAATAGCATATGAAATGAAAGGAGTACTTGGTTGCAATCCTAATTATTTCTCTGATCTGGTCTCCACCTTCATAATTAAATATGAAATCACCTTATCAGACATGACTAAAGCTTTATACGTATAATAATACATATCTCGATATAGATCTGAGTAGTTTATTAACCATGTTTGACTAGTTAATGGGTTTTATTTATTTGGTCTTTTTCTTTTAATTTGCAGAGACAAAGTATCTAATGCAGATTTTCCTAAAATTTGTCAACTTTGCTTCAAGATTAAAGGAGCCTCCTCAAGGTATAAAATTAATACTAGTCATAGTAGCTCAAAACTCTTTAATTTGGAGTATTTATGTGTGTCATTATTGATCTTATAATATATATTTAATAACTAAAATTCTCAAGTATAATTTTGTTAGTAAAAATTCATACATTTTAATAGTTAAAATGATATGTCATGAGATGTATAGTCTGATTTGAATTCATACTCTTATAATAAGGATAAAAGTACATAGATATCAACCTAATAAATAAATAATCAATAATTTAATTAACTAAATATCTATTAGCAGGATATATATATTTGATTGGTGTATGTGTATACTTAATTAATTAATTAATTAATTAGTTTAATAGTTTATTCATATTTTCTTTTACAAGAGATCATAAGTTCGAATCAGATTGTACTTTCGTGTGTGTCATCAATTAAAGTTACTTGTATTGTATTGTTATTAGTGTATATCGCCTAATTAATCTCAAGTCAAACTGCACTTTTATGTGTATTCTAATTGGGAGATTATTTGTATAGTATTATGATTGATGTATATTACATAATCAATAGATTTATACAATTTTTGTTAAAAAAATAATTAGCTGATATTAATCGTAGCCTTGGTGTTTGTCGAGTGGCACTAAAATGTGGAGAATTCATCAAAAGCATCTGATGAAAAGAATAATGAAAAGAATAAGGAAGGGTAAGCTTTCATATATAATTGAGATAATAAATTAATTAGTAGTCTTTATATATTCATATAGTAAATAAATTTCGTTCTTATTTTTTTATTTTAGATAATACTAATATATCTCTTTATTGAGTTTTCTTTAAAATTTTTTAAATTTATTTATTTTTTAAACAAAGGTGCATAGCAGCATTAGATACAATCACAAATGACTTCTTACTTATGAAGGAAAAAATAAACATCCTTCTTGAGGGAATATTTTATTTTACATATTTTGTAAAATTTTATTTTCATATATATCTTTTTCTCTTATGGATTTCATGAAAATTTTAACTGAATTAAAATTTGCTTACTTATAAAGTATGAGTTTTACTTAATTAAAAATCAGTTTTATTGGCTCATAATTATAGCTATTAATAATTATAATGAATTATAACAATATGGTAGTAGTTAAAATTTTTGTGTTTTATTTAAAATTTATGAGTTTATATTTTAATGAAAAGTAAAACTATTTTTTAAAAATATTAAACATGGTAGTTTTTGATTTTAAAATCTTTATTATTATTATTATTATTATTATTCATCACTGAATGGGGTATGTATGGTGATGTAGTAGGAATCAAGCACCACCCCTCACAAACGCAAAGGCACTCCTTTAAATTAAGGTACTTTCTTACAACTTATTTAATTGGATTCTTATTTATTTTTTTTAATTACTTAATCTTTTAATTCGAATAGTTCTAGTAAATGGAGAATATTACTCACTTTACTTTGTTATTGTAACAAATATAGTTTCTTTTTATCTAATTCAATTTGATTTTAAATTAATTAAGAGTAAAATAAGATTTATATTTTTCTTTAATTACTGTAACTTAACTAAAGTAATTATTATCCTTTATTTAATTTATAAAAGTAAACTTCAATATTTAATTTTTCACTATTAGTATTTTATCTATTTTCATCTCTTTCAATAACAATAATATAAAGTAATTATGTTTTCTTTTGTTGCGCAGATGGGGTAGATGAAAGCTTATAAAAATCAATAGAAATAAATTCTCTGCAGGTTGTAATAAGTATTCCTTTTTCATGGAAAATAAATTTAAACTCTAACTTTTTTTATGTTGGTGGTGATGTCGTGATTAAATTTAGTTAAATCTCAATGTGCCTATTATGTTTTTAGGCGAAAGAAACATTCATGATTATTTGGTTCTCTTAGTTAAGGGAACTACAATGGGTCAAAATCTCGACCTAATTTTTAATTTTTTGATTTGAAACTCTAACTTAGTTTGCAGAGATATTTATAAACTAAAGGCTATTATTTCAAAAAATTGTAAATTTTATTACTATTTGTTGAGATGAATCATTAATATTTAATAGTTTTTTGTAAAAACTAGACCAAGTCAATTCTTATTTACATTTGTAGGTTTCAAAACCTAACCCTCTTAGTAAAGAGGGGAGGTAATTAACTCTATCATGTGGAATGAAGGAATTATCAAGGCAAATCCATTTTTTTGTTTTAACAGTTGTTTGAATTGCCATATGTGCTTGTCGACTGTTTATTTCAAGCAAGGGAAAAATTACCTTTATGGTTCATTTAAAAATGTAATGGACATTTGGTATTCAGTTTTTGATTTTTTCGAGCTTACAACTTTTGTAGCAAAAAAGTGGTTATACAAAATAATTCTGCACATGGTGTAATAGGGGCTTGTTCCAACAACTATGTTGGAAGTGAAATTATAAAACTAATTTTAAAATTATGTAATCAAACATTTAAGAGTTTTAACATTATTTTCATTCTAAAGTATGTAATCTTTAAAAGAATTATTACAAGATTATACTTTAAAATATCTAAATATAGAGAATTGAATGCTTACTAGGAGTCAAAATTTAGATATTTCTTTCTATATTGGTCTTTACAATTTAAAAATTAAAGAAATAGAAATCTTATTTTTCATTATTTTAAACTTATGTAATAAAATATTTTAGAGTCCTAACATTATTTTCATTATGTTTATCTATAAAAAAAACTATTATAAGATTAGACTTAAAGAGTATCTAAATTTAGAGAATTGAATGCTTATTAGAAGTCAAAGTTTAGAGATTTCTTTTCTTTATTAGTCTTTAAATTTTAAATTTTTGATTACTACTTAAGCAATTAAAGAGATAAAAATCTACTTTTCAAAAAGTAAATATATAATTATATTTAAGAAGATGTTATTAATTTCTACCTCAATTATTAAAAGTAAAAATATTGATTATGCCTCAATTATCAAAAAATATTTTGTAATCTCTATTTAATTTAGGAATTTTGTTGCCATCCTCAATGGTTTTGATGGTTCCTCCACTTTAAAAGAGGGCATCAAGCTACAGGGCGAAGAGGAGGAGGAAGAAAATTCGTAGCTAAGGTAAACCGAGAGGGAGTTTTTATGTGATTTGTTCAATCAGATTAATCAGCTAGCAGTGGAATCAGGAGTAGAACAAGGGAGGAATCCATCAATCAGATTAACACCATCACTAAGAACAAAGGTCAGTGTAATTTGACTCTCACCGCTTGAGTAGAATTTATCTTCTAAATATTTTGAGATATTTTTTGGAAGAAATAAGTTGATTTGGTAATAGGGACATTTTCTTGAAGTCGGATTAGAACTAGGAGTAAAAACAAAAATAATGGAGAGTGAGATATGAGGATAAATAGAAGATCGAACGAAATGACGGAATTATCGTGTGGACAACTATGAGGAGAGGACAGAGGAGATATGCAAGAAACATAGGAGGAAAATTAAAAGGATGAGAATGGGAGAGGGAAATAGTGGTCTGAATTTGATGTCTATTTGGGAATTATTATTTTGTTATTTTTTGTATTTAATTCTCTTGATGTCTATTTGGGAAATGGTGCTATTGGTGAGTAGAGGTAGGGAAACAAACTTGAAAGGGATTAAAAACAAAATAAACATAAAATTCTAGGAGGCAAATCTAGGTGAGCAGAGACAGTGTTCTCTGTGAGGGTGAAAGTGATGTTGTTTGGAAATAGGAATGGGAATAACAATGGAACAAAAAAACTATGGGAGCCAATCTTGGTGAACAGAGATAGTGTTCTCTGTGATGCACGGGTAGGAAAGAATGAGTTACACAAACTTTAATTAGACGTTTTCTTGATTTTAAATAGATGTAATGGTTAACCCTCATGGCAAGGGATGTGAACATTTCTCTTGGATGTACTTATTTTTATTTGGAGATAGAAGGTTATGTATTTTTCACACTGGGAATATAAGTTCTTACGGTACCCCGACTCCCTATGCAGGTTTGGTTTGTTACAATTCTTATCCAATCATTTTAAATAGGAGGATCAAAGCACATCGCTCCTCCATATGATCCACTCGATGGAATAAGAGGTTTAGTGCTTAACATCTGATCTATTTTTCTCTTATTTGTTTACCAATCATGTATATATATTGATGTCATTAATTTATTTGCATTCGATTTTTTTTTAAGGATATGGTATATCACTTTCTTATTGCAGCATATGAAATGAAAGGAGATTCTAGTTGCGGTCCTAATTATTTCTGTGATATGCTTTCCACCTTCGTGGCTGAATCTAAAATCACCTTATCGAACATGGCTAAAGCTTCATATGTGTACATAATATATATCTCGATATAGATTTGAGTAGTTATTAACCATATTTGATTAATTGATGGGTTTCAGTTATTTGGTCTTCTTCTTTTAATTTGCAGGGACAAAGTATCTGATGCGGATTTTTCTAAGTAATACTAACCATCACAACTCAAGGTATATAAGTAATACTAATCATCACAACTCAAGGTATATAAGTAATACTAATCATCACAACTCAAAACTCTTTAATTTGGATTGATCTTATAATATATATTTAATAATAAAAATTCTTAAGTATAATTTTTGCTAGTAAAAAAGTTGCACATTTTAATAGTTAAATGATATGTCATGAGCTTTATAGTCTGATTTGAACTCATACTTTATAGATAAGGATAAAAGTACTCAGATACCTACCCAAAAGATAAATAATTATTAATTTAATTTACTATATATGTGTATACTTAATTAATTAAATAATTAGTTTAATAGTTGATGTGTTTCTTCTTTTACAAGAGATTATAAGTTTGAGTCAGATTGTATTTTCATGTGTCGTGATTTGAAAGTTATTCGTATTGTATTATAATTAGTGTATATCAATTGACTAATCTCGGGTCAAACTGTATTTTTATGTGTATTCTTACTTGGAGATTATTTGTATTGTGTCATGGTTGATGCATATTACTTAATTAATAGATGTACCCAATTTTTATTTTTTAAAAAATAATTAGCTGATATTAATTGCAGCCTTCGCACTTGTCAAACAGCATTGAAATGTGAGAAATTCGTCAAGGCATTTGACAAAAAGAGTAAGGAAGGGCAAGCTTTTATATACAATTGATGTCATAAATCAATTAACAGTCTTTATATATTGCAGTAATGAATTTTATACTTATTTGTTATTGCAGATATTACTAATATATCTATTTACTGAGTTTTTTATTTTTTTAAAATTTCTTTTTTTGAATAAAAAAGTGCATGGAAGCATTAGATGCAATCAAAGATGAATTCTCATTAATGAAGGAAAAAATGAAAATACTTCTTAAGTTAATATTTTATTTTATATATTCTGTAAAATTTTATTTACATGTACATCTTTTTTCTTTAAGACTTCATGAAAATTTTAACTAAATTTAAATTTGCATAATTATACAACATGAGTTTTACTTCATTGAAAATTTGTTTTGCCAGCTGCATATTAATAATTATAATGAATTATAACAATATGATAGTAGTTAAAACTCTTATATTATATTTAAAATTTATGAGTTTAACTTTTATAAAAAATATAAAATATTTTATACTATATAAGTCTTTAAATTTAAATTCAATTAAAATTTTTACGAAATCTATAAGAGAAAAAGATATTTATGAAAATAAATTTTATAAAATATACAAAATAGAATATTACCTCAAGAAAGATTTTTATTTTTTCCTTCATTACTGAGAATTCATGTTTGGTTGCATCTACTACCTGCGCACCCTTTTTAAGAAAACTCAGTAAAGAAATATAGTAATAATATGTACAATAAAAAATAAGTATGAAATTCGTTTACTATATTCACTAATTGATTTGATTTATAATGTTGTCAATTATGTATGAAATTATACCCTTCCTTACTCTTTTGATCAGATGCCTTGACACGTGTATATATATATAAACATATAATTCATGTATATGATGGTGTATGAGCAATCATATGTGGCACCAATAAGTATGAAATTCATTTGTGATCAGTGGTCATGTTTACTCACTAAGTTCTGTCCCAAGCGCGATCTCATGTCTTTTGTCAAAGGTAGCTGGATAGACGCTTCAACGAATCTGCTTTCTGGTATGTACGTACAACAACATTAATTATCTGTATCTATAAAAATATATTATATAATTATACAAATAATTAATTTATTATTATGATATTCAACGCAATTAGTATCGTGATATACGTACATAAATTATCTATACACACATGAACACATATATATATTGATAAATTGAGAGGGTTATATATATATATATATAGACACACACACATTATATATGTATATAATTTCCAATTATAATTATCTTCTTTGACGTTTCTAACCTTTCCCCTTCGCACCTTCTTGATTGTATCATATTTCAGCATAAATATATATATGTATATATAGATACCATCTTCATTGTCATCTTTATTAATTAATAAAATCTTCTTTTTATATTTTAATATGGTCCCAAAATGTTAAAGTATAAGAGCCAAATTCAAATATGAAGGAATTTGGTTTACACTTTCATGAACCTGTTTATATATTAATAAATTAAATATATTATATATTTTTACTAATCCGAGTAATATTACAAGAGATATTTATATTTCAATAGTATATTAAACATATTCTTAAATATATTAAATAGAATAAAGTATTAAAATTTTCAATAAGCTATTCACATAACTTATCAAACTCATTTTTATATATTTCAAACATATTTAAATTTATTCATTTATTTAATTTTTTAAAAGATTTGTGACCTTTTCTTTTTTTGCACAATTTATATGCATTTGAAGTCACAGTGGCCGTAGAATACTTACACATGATGGGGATAGTTTATCATGATTTGAAGCCCGAAAATGTGTTATGAAGATTCAACGTCCAAATTTCTTTGACTAACTTCAATTTCTCATGAAAAGACAATAATTCCACATCAATGATCCACATAATTTCTGATCAAAATGCATCATCAATCACAAAACAAATTTTTATCTTGATGATCAACCCAACTTTTCTAATTCATCATGAATTTTACCCAATTGTATCACACCTGTAGTAGCGTTCTGCTTACACCTTAAAAAAAAAGTCAACACATCACATGGCTGTGGAAATCATCATAGAGCCAATCAATGTCCAATCAATGTCTTTTGTTGAAACCCACAAGTACTTAGCACCATAATTTATGTATGGTGAAGGGCATGGAAACATGGTTGATTGGTGGACACTAGGGATATTCACATTCGAAATGTTATATGGGATGACGCCATATAAGGGAGTTGACTAGGAGTTGCCCCTGGTGAATATTGTGGCTCGAGCAATTGAGTTTCCCAAAGAAACCATGGTTTCAGAGCCAGTAAAGGATTTGATCACACGACTATTAATCAAGGACCCACTAGGAAAATGGGTCAACAATGGGTGCAACGACAATCAAACGACACCAATTTTTTGATGGGCTTACTTGGGCACTTTTGAGATGTATAAAATCACCATTTGTTCTTTCTCCTACATCTTGTAAGGAGTTTGCTGCATTTGATAGTACTATAGAGAGTTCAATAGAGTATTACTGGGAAGTAAGACATTTATTCTTTAATTTACATGATATATATTTTTTTTTGTATGCTGAATTTTAATAACTAAACAGAATTGAGATTTAAGTAATTTGTACATTGGGGCAAGAAATTTTAATGAAATTCATGTTGAAAGGTTCAATATGTATAAAAATATATAATTAAGGATTTACTGGATCTTTTTGTCTAACAAATAATAAAGCATTTTCAATTGTTCTCAATTAATGTCGTTACTTAACCGTCTAAAAGTAATATTAATTTCTCTAATATGTGGTATAAGAGGTAATAATACTCTTTTTAAGGTGTTACTTGGATAGAACCGAAATGTATTACATCAAAGTACTAATAATATCAAGTAGGGAAACTCATGGGTCCTTGTGTAGTGCTTCATTACTACTTACCTAATTTGAGATAAACAATGCTAAGGTTCAAGGTTAATAGAGGATAAGGAAACTTTTGGCTTCTAGAGCTATTTTGTGATACCTATGAGCTTACAAGATAGCTTTACCAAAAGCTTGTGTAGGGTTTTAAAATTTTTCTCGTGTTCTAGGCCTATTTTAAGACAACTATGAGGTTTTGAGTATGTATTAGGTCTTAATAAAGCTCTAAAACTAATGTGCTACAACTAAATCTTAAGGTTTACGTCTTTTCTTTTTTTTTCTTAATGTTATGTTGCACGAAGATACAAATTTTTTGTCCTAAAATATAATTTAGTATAGATTTTGTTTTACTTAGTTATACGGTAAATTTTATAACAGGTATAGATTTTATACTTCATGAATATTTATCTAAGTTTAGGTTTATACTTGAGGATGTTTAAGCTTTCATTTTGCATTTTGTTTCCTTTCTTAGTTGGATTCAAAAGTATAATAAGAATAATACATATGTAACACCTCGAATCAGGAAACGGAACCTAGCCCAAACTTGGGCATTAAGAAAAGCAAGGGACAAAATGACGCCATTTTAATTAAAAAAGGAAAAAAAAAAAGAAATAGCAACCAAAGGTGTGCATGCCTCTAGAAGCCAAAGAAGGAGGAGAAGAAGAACACACCTGCACGCCATAAAAGAAGGAAGAAGAGGCGTGTAGGGCTCCCCTTCTTCGCCACAAAAAGGGAGTTGTGACATCCCAAGTGCCAATTAAGGCAAATGGGTATCAGATACAGATTTAAAATAACAAGTGCACGATAATATTTATGCAGCGGAATCAAACCTTAACAAATTCTTTATAAATATACATAATGTTCAAAATACATACATCAGTGAGGCCAGAAGTGGCAATAAAATACAAAACATAAGGGCTACTTTTTTCACTATGCTACTGAAATTTATCAGAGTGTGGGTACAGTCATGCACTCAGACTTGTGGATTTATGGGATCCTCATAGACTTTTAAGGGTAGGTCTAACTGTGATTTCCCATTTTCTTTCTCATCTCGAGGGGGGGGAGGACGGAAAGAGTGAGTAACAAATGCTCAGTGAGGAAAACAGTATTAAATTAATACCGTAAGATTTCAAAAGTTTATTATTTCATCTTACCATTTAGCTTCCTCGTTTACCTAGCTAATCATTATAAAAAATAATTTATTTGAATATCAAAATAGAACGTTAGCACATAAAATCAAATATACATATATCATGCCAAATAATAGAGAAAATCAAATAAATCATGAAATGCACAAATATTTCATGTCATGCTTCGCGAAATCATTACAAAGTTCCATTTCTAAGGGTAGATACAGATTTTCAATTGCCCAAGTCGAATGACCAGATCAGATACAGATACAGCAATCTACTCAGACCCACTTCCAGCTGGCCAAACCATGGTACGATGTATGATCATCGTCGTACCAACTATAGTAGTCCTAACAGATATCTATGTCACGACATTACTTAGGCATGGGTTACCCCTATAGATAGTGTGATACCATTCTTGTCAGAAGGCATGTCATCATCCACTAGGAGCGGTTCTCTTATGTCTTTCCAAACAAGATAGGGGAGGGGGAAACAGATACCCCGAAGGGTAAGGGAAACAGATACTTCTAAGAGATAAAAAGTCTAACGAGACACTTGATGCAATATGTATGTCAATACATATATACTTTGGACCATACAAGCTTCATTCCACTTTTCTCTTTTTCTTTTCTTTTTACTTTTTCTATTACGGACAACATATTACATATATTACATGCAAATTCATCAAGTGCTCACTGTGCGCACGTCCCGTGCATGCAGAGGGGATGTGCGCGCTGTGTGCACACCCCGTGCATGCTGGCGTGCAGATTGGATGTGCGCACTGTGTGCATGCCCTCCGGCCACTGTGCGCGCATGTATGCGGGCACAGTGCTCAGTACCCACGTGAGCAAATTGCTTTCTTGGGTGATTTTTCCTGCAAGCATGTTTTCTCCCGTTTCACTATTTTTTAATTTTTTTCTAAATTTTTTCTTTGAAATAAAATAAAATAATTTAAAATATTTTAAGATAAATTAAAAATAAAAATAATAAAATAAATAAAATGAAATTAGATTAAGATCATGAATCTCGAAAAATGTTAAACAGTGTAAATTAATTTAAGTTTAAAGCAGCCAACAGCCCAAATAAATAGAGTTTTCAAATCATTTTAGCACAGTGATAGGCGGAGTGTTACATCCCTCCCACCTAAAAAAATTTGGTTCCTAAATTTGTCTCGAATAAGTCTTGATACTTTTTCCTCATTTCATCCTCCAACTCTCATGTCCCTTCTTTTGAGGTGTGATGCTATCAACGTACCTTTAGCATGAGAATCATCTTGTTACGTAAGACCTTATCAGTTCGCCGAAGAATTTTCACATGAACCTCCTAATAGGTCATATTGGCCTGTAACTGTACCTCATCATGAGGAATAACATGAGAAAGATCAGGGTGGTATTTCTTGAGCATCGAGACATGAAAGATATCATGTAAACCCGTAAACTCCCTGGATAAGGTGAGGCGATAAGCCACGGGTCCAATGCACTCGACAATCAAAAAAGGTCCCACATAACAAGAGCTCAATTTCCCTCTCTTCCCAAACTGCATCTTGCCTTTGTAGGGGTAGACTTTTAGGAAAACTTGATCTTCTAAGGTAAACTCTAAGGGTTACCGACGATTATCAACATAGCTCTTTTACTTTCTTTGGGCAGTTGCAAAATTCTTGCAGATGATTGCGATCTTCTCTATGGTCTCCTGAATGAAGTCTGGTCCTAAGTGGTGCTGGTTCCTGACTTGACTCCAGCAACAGAGCCTTCTATACAAAGCTTCATATGGGGCCATACCATGTTGGAATGATAACTGTTATTATAAGCGAATTCATAAAGAGGAAGATACTTATACCAGTGATCACAAAAGTCGAGAACGCAAGCACGTAACATGTCTTCCAATGTCTGGATCGTACGCTCAGATTGACCATCCGTCTGGGCATGATAAGCAATGCTGAAGTATAACCCAAGCTTCAACACCCGTCCTCAGCCAGGAGGGAGTTCCCGACCCTCAGCCCCGTTCCGCAGGCCAGCACCTACTGCACCTGCCCAACTAAATAAGAGGCCCAGACCAGCCATCCAGGCCCCTCCTCAGGCTCCAGGGGCAGCACATGGGAAGATGTCAGCACTGCGGCAGAGATCATGGGGACCGACCCTGCTACCACCTCAACAAAACTTGTCGCATTTGTGGCAGTGCCCACCATTATGCAAGAGAATGCCCAAGGAACTAGAATCAAGGGAGGCCTCCTATCTAGGACAGAGCCTACAACCTTACCTAGCAGGATGCCGACGTCGACCCGGATGTAGTACAGGG
Source organism: Carica papaya (assembly GCF_054855325.1). Lineage (NCBI taxonomy): Eukaryota > Viridiplantae > Streptophyta > Magnoliopsida > Brassicales > Caricaceae > Carica > Carica papaya. Next base: position 22,363,993 of record NC_142317.1, read on the forward strand.
TATGTATACTATCTGTGACCATATTGCTCATGTTTTATTTGACACTGGTGCATTGCACTCTTTTGTTTCATATGCTTTTGCTTCCAAAATTAATGTATCACCTGATAAACTTGAATCATTGTTGTTTGTCTCTACTACCGGGGGTGAAATACTACTAGGGGAAGCTATCTATAGGGCTTGTGCCATGGAGATAGAAAATAGGAAACTGAGTGTAGACCTGATAGGGTTAGACACGGAGAATTTTGATGTAATCTTAGGAATGGATTGGCTAGCGGCGTATCACGCCACTATAGATTGCTTTAACAAGAAAGTTGTATTTAATCCTCCTAACGAGGAGCCATTTACAAATTAATAAAATTATTCAGTACGTATTCTTTGATGGCAAGTTTTCTTAACTTCTAGTGCCTTAATCTTGCTGTTTTCTCTGACTAGGTAAGTCCAAGAAGGAAATTTGTATTCAAGAGATTCCGGTAGTCCTAGACTTCCCAGATGTGTTTCCGGACGAACTACCCAGTCTACCAGTGGACAGAGAAATCGAGTTCACTATAGACCTACAGCTAGGTACCCAGCCCATTTCAGTTGCTCCTTACCGCATGAGCCGTATTGAGATGGAAGAGCTGAGGAAACAGATCACCGAATTGCAAGATAGTGGTTTTATTAGACACAGTGTGTCCCTTTGGGGTGCTGGAGTCACTTTTGCAAGGAAGGGAGATGGAACGTTGAGACTGTGCATTGATTACAGAGGATTGAACAAGGTTACGGTCAAAAACAAGTATCCCCTTCCCCGGATTGATGATCTCTTTGATCAGCTGCAGGGTGCACAGGTCTTCTCTAAAATAGACCTACGATCAGATTACCATCGGGTGAAGATAAGAATAGAAGACATCCCCAAGACGGCCTTCCGAACCAAGTACGGACACTATGAGTTCCTGGTCATGCCATTTGGGCTAACCAATGCCCCAACAATCTTTATGGATCTGATGAATAGGGTCTTCAGAGAGTTCTTGGATCAATTTGTCATCATGTTCATCGATGATATCTTAGTCTACTCAAAAAGCAAAGAAGAACATGCTCAGCATCTTGCCCAAGTTTTGCAGGTCCTTAGAAATAAGAGGTTATATGCGAAGTTGGGTAAGTGTGGATTCTGGCTTGAGCAAACCGCCTTCCTAGGACACACCATATCAAAGGAAGGGATATCAGTAAATCCTGAAAAGGTTGAAGCGATACTTGGCTGGGAGAAGCTGACATCAGTTAAGGAAATCCGTAGCTTCTTGGGAATGGCAGGTTATTACTGCAGGGTCGTTGAAGGATTCTCTAGTCTAGCAGCTCCTCTAACCCGACTCACAAAGAAGAATGCCAAGTTTGAGTGGAATGAAGACTGCGAAAGAAGATTTTCAGAATTAAAGAAGCGGCTGACCACTGCACCCGTGCTGGCTTTACCGAGTGGATCGGGAGGATATACAGTTTATAGTGATGCCTCCTATCTAGGCCTGGGTTGTGTCCTAATGCAGCATGGAAAGGTTATACCATACGGGTCTAGACAGTTAAAGAATCATGAGAAGAACTATCCCACCCATGACTTGGAGCTTGCCGCAATCATTCACGCCTTAAAAACCTGGCGCCATTATTTGTACGGAGAGACCTTTCAGATCTATACCGATCATAAGAGTTTGAAACACATATTCACTCAGAAGGATCTCAACATGCATCAGAGAAGGTGGATGGAACTCCTTAAGGACTATGATTGTGATATCTTATACCATCCGGGTAAGGGCAACGTGGTAGCAGATGCCCTCAGTAGGAAAAGTGCAGGTACCTTAGCCCATTTGATGGTTTCATAATGCAGACCAATTGGGACCACGCAACAGGTTTGACTTCATGATCTGAAGAGAGTCACATGTTTGGGCCGCCTGACAATCCAGCCCTAGTTAATCTAGAGAATAAGGGAAGCCCAAACAGTCGACCCCGCCCAGGTAGCCCGCAAGAAGGATGCAGAACAGGGAGGGAGCTCAGAATTCTGAATCTCTGCCGATAGATTACTTCGTTTCCAAGATAGGGTGTGTGTCCCAGATGACAGTGAGTTAAAAAGAGACATCATGACGGAGTCCCATAGCTCGAAGTTTGCCATGCATCCAGGAAGCACCAAAATGTACCAAAGCATGTGACCTCGATTTTGGTGGCATGGGATGAAGAGAGACATAGCCAACTTTGTATCTAAATGCTTGGTATGTCAGCAGGTCAAGGCAGAGCATCAGCGCCCAGGTGGGTTACTTCAACCTTTACCGATCCCAGATTGGAAGTGGAAACATATCACCATGGACTTTGTATCAGGGCTACCCAAGGCACGTTCAGGACATGATGCCATATGGGTAATCGTTGACCGACTTACAAAGTCTTCCCACTTCCTAGCCATCAGGATGACCGATTCATTGGACAAGTTGGCAAGGATGTATATCTAGGAGATAGTCAGATTGCATGGGATTCTAGTGACAGTAGTATCCGACAGGGATCCCAGGTTCACTTCTCGATTTTAGAGTAGCTTCCAGCAAGCTATGGGAACAAAGTTGTCTCTTAGTACTGCCTTCCATCCCCAGACTGATGGACAATCAGAGAGGACAATTCGTACGCTTGAGGATATGCTCCGAGCTTGTGTCCTAGACTCTGGGGGCCATTGGGATGACCATCTACCCCTGATAGAGTTTGCCTACAACAACAGCTACCAAGCTAGCATCGGCATGGCTCCATATGAGGCGTTATATGGGTGCCCGTGCAGATCACCGATTTGTTGGGAGGAAGTGGGCGATAGAAGATTGTTCGGCCCGAAGTTGGTAGAGGAGACCACATCCAAAATAGTTAAAATCAGAAAGAACATTCAGACAACTCAGAGTAGGTAGAAGAGTTATGCAGATACCCGGAGGAGAGACCTAGCATTTGAGAAAGGCGATCGGGTATTTCTTAAGGTCACTTCTTTTAAGGGAATAAATAGGTTCGGCAGGAGGGGAAAATTAAACCCCCGATATATTGGACCCTTTAAAATCTTATACAGGATTGGTACTGATGCATACAGACTAGCACTGCATCCAGAGCTCTCCAGAGTCCATAACGTGTTCCAGGTATCCATGCTACGTAAGTATAACCCGGACCCTTCTCATGTCTTGGCTCATGAACCGTTTCCAATCCAAGAGGACTTGTCTTATGAAGAAGTACCAGTCAGTATCACGGACCAAAAGAGCAGAATACTCCGCAACCGGAAAATATCTTTTGTAAAGGTTGTATGGCAGAATCACATGCCCAGGGAGGCTACCTAGGAGCTAGAATCAGAATTTAGAGCCTAGTATCCCCATTTGTTCGACCAAGAGTAAGAGAAAAATTTGGGGGAATTTCTTTAATGGGGGGAGAGTTGTAACACTCAAGTGATTCTAATTTTTTTCTTATTATTTTTATTTTTCTTTTTTTTTGTATTTGAATTTTTTGGATTTTTATTTAATTTAATTTAATTCAATTTAATTTAATTTAATGAAAATAAAAATAATAATAATGATAAAATTGGGTAAAAATATTATTTGGATTTAATTGAAATTGATTTTGAAAAAATGGGGTGAAAATTGGATTCTTGGGGTATTTTTGAAAAGAAAATCAGAAACCGGAGGTCAAAACGCAATTTAGAAAATTTGTGCCACATCAGCACCCACGTCAGCGCCCACGTCAGTGGCCCAGTCAGTAGCCCCGGCCAACCAGGAAACGCCGCGTGGCAAGAAAGTGCTGACACAGGACGGACCACGTGGGCGATCCGCGTGTGCACAATCGAACGGCCCAGATCCGTTCCCGCGCGTACGGATGGCCCAGATCAAACGTGCGCACGGACGGCCCAGATTCACGCGTACGGACAGTCCAGATTCAATCAGGCACAGACGGCCCAGATTTAATCCCAATTAAATCGCGATCGGACGGTCCAGATTTAATCTTGATAGATGGTTAAGATTAAAAGGCAAAGGATATAAATAACCCCACCCACACCTGACCACAAAACCCTAGCCGCCAGTGCCTCGCCGGAGAAGAAGAACCAGACGCCTGAGGAGCGAGCCGCCGCCACCCACCGCCGCACCGGGGAAGTTTCTGATAGCCGATCGAGGTAAATTTTCTCCACCTGGCTCATTTTTCGATGCTAAGTCCGCCTATGGCCAAACTGGAGCCAAACCATCGGCCAAACGGTCGGAAAACCTAGCCGACTCCCAGCGGCGCCGCCGCGCCCCCCCTCTAGTTTTGCCTCCGATGAGGCCCTTCCCGGCCTCTGTTGGATGCAAATTTTATACCACTGTGATCATCGTTCTTTTCTCAACAGGTTGATCAGAGCCAAACATCAAAAACGCGACTCACGCCGGAGGAGCCGCCGCACCCGAGAGCACCGCCGTAGGTAAGTTTTAATTTTTCGTGATTTTTTGGCCCCCCGAGGGCCCTATGGTTGTTTTATCGCAGGGACCGATGCAAGTGTGGTCGAAAACGGCCAACCCGAGGCAGATCGCCACCGCAAGCGGCGGTGCCTTCGCTGGAGCACGGCGAAGCCGCCGTGCCAGAATTTTGATATTGGCCGAAAGGGGCCCTAGGTCTAATTTTGAATTTTTTGGGACACGTGCAGGTACTGGTAGTGCGTTTCAATTTTTCAGGAAAAAATTCAGGAAAATTAGGGACAGCCTGTAGGCGCACTGTAGAGTCAAATTCAGACTCCAAAACAAGTAAGGACCCCTCACCATATTTCCTATCACGGTATTAAAGCTAAATAAATAATTAAAATGTACTGTGTGACTTTATAGATGTATAATTGATTAAGGTTGCCAATGGAGCCTGAGTTTGATACAGTGTTGGTCTGTTATTGTTTGATCTAATTTCCAGTATTAAATGCAGCATGATGTTTGATGTAATTATGTTATGGTCTCGTATGCATGAACTATGGTTTCTTTTATTATGGTTTGTATTATGGTGAACCCGGTACTGTATTGTCTTATTTGGTGTCAATTACTGGTTTACATGTTGTGTATGATTGGATGATTGAGATTAAGGAAAAAAAAAGGCAAAAAGGATATGTGAATTGATAAGTAGAAAATGTGGACAGCCTGACTAGATATCCTAGGAGATGGTGGACGGACCGGGTCCGTAGGGAACCCTACCGGGAACATGGTCTCTCATATCGGACGGGGTATGGAGACCTTATGTATTTTGGCACCCATACCAGACAGGGTATTGAGGTTCATGGTTTTGGCGCCCATACCGGACGGGGTATGGAGACAGCCCTGGAATGAGGTTGTAAATGTTAATGGTTCACGTGTAGCAGGGTCCCCCTATGGATCCCCATGGATACTAGCAGGTTGGTAGAAGAGGAAATATGTTTTCTGATGATTGAAATGTAAAGGTATGATATGTGTTATGTTATAAAGTGTGTATGATTTCATGATATTATAAGGTTATTGTTTTCATATGTTGTTTTCGTGGATCTCACCGAGGTAAGTGGACAGTAAAGATTTTTATATTAATAAACGAGTTTGTTATAAATTATGCTCCATTGGTCATTTTCTTTTTCTACCCACCTTTACTTCCGTGACGGTGAGATAGTGTGATGTCTTTACTGGGCTGGTATAGCTCATCCCTTATTTAACCATTTCAGATCAGGAAGACGTTGTTCCCAAGCCCGTTCCGCAGGAAGACAGCGAAGGGGATGCCTAAAGACTTTATAGTTATATTTATAGTTTTTATTTCGAGTATCTCTTTTAGTTAGTTTGTTCCTTCATGTTTTGAGTACGTTTTGGTTATTGTATAAGGGATATTAATCAAAATTTTTATTACGCTTCCGCATTTAAGATTTTTAATACATATATTTCATTTAAATTTCTGGGGCTGTTACATAATTACCTCCCTTATTTACTGAGAGGGTTAGGTTTTGAAACTTACAAATGTAAATAGAATATAAATAAAAATTTACTTGGTCTAGTACCAAGTCAATATTGGATGACCCTCTTCTCCATTTGCTTTGTTTTGTTACAAGAGGTATTGTTTCCAGTAGTGAGACCTTTTTACACCATAGACAAGTTATTGTTTTTTCTCTCAATAGTTAGTCGATTGGCACGTAAGGGGTGATCCATGGATACGGTGGATAGCGTAGTGTCATTGTCGATTGCAGAGGAGGAGGATGGGGGCTCGGACTTAATTGAACTTGTCCCTGAATAGCAAGAGTCGTATGACCTCTGTTTGGTGGGAAGATTCTTGATGGAAGCGGTTGTGAAGTTTAAATCAATGATGAATACACTAGTAGACCTGAGGAGGTCGAAAGGGGGGTAAATATTGTTGATCTCAGATCTGGCCATTACTTGTACAGATTTTTCTGCGAATTGGATTTCCATAGAGTGCTCAACAGAGGGCCATGGACTTTTAACAACCACTTGTTGGTTGTGCACCACCTTAGGGAGGAAAAACATCAAATGAAAGTAGCCATTGACACAAGCCTCTTCTAGGTATAGATTCACTCACTCCCGTTGGGTTGTGTGTCGAAAACAATGGCTAGGCAGTTTGGGAACCTATTGGGGGGCTTTGTCGACTATGACACAAGTTCATCTTCTATGGCTGAGATGGGGGGTTGTCTGTGGGTTCGGGTGACAATTGATGTCTGAAAGCCTCTATTCAGAAAAAAGAGGCTCAACCTGAGAAATGGGGAATCCGCATTTGCAATCTTCAAGTATGAACGCCTGCCTTTATTCTACTTCCTGTGCGGTTAGTTGGGGCATTCAGAATCTTTTTGCAAACTCCACATCCATTCCAGTGCGGTGTCACTGCAGTAAGAATGGGATGAGTCCCTCCGCGCAATCCCGATAGAATCCCATTCCGACGAGCAAATGGTTACAGGATGAACAGGGGGAAAAATTGACGGAGTCATGGGCGAATATCCTTACAAATATCTCAACTGAAGCAGGAAAGAAGGGAGATTCTTCAAATTTTTATTAAAAAATATAAATTTGAATATTTTATTAATTATATATTACTTATCCACTAATAATAACACAATTTATCAATAATAATATATAAAATGTATAGTTTATAGTCCGAACTATAAATACAACTTTTATAGATAATGATGAAAGTACAAATGATTTATCTATAAAATATTAAAAAGTTGGTAAATTATATTTAATTATATTGTGAAATGTTAAAATAATTTTTAATAAATGAAAATTAATTTTATGTAAAATTAAAATAAAAAATTTTAGATTCTATCAATTTTTATTATTTTTTAATTTGTTTCATCTTGTAATTGAATGAAATACAAATTTACTTACATTTTGTTTTGACTTGATAATTGATACATGCCTAATAAAAGTAACTACAGTTATTTAAGTTTTCTTATCATCAGATCTTTTTGAGAAATACACACACAAACACACAGATATATATGTGTGTGTGTGTGTGTGTGTTTGTTTGTGCGTTTTATAAATTTAACGAGCTATTGTAACTTGATGTAATGGTAAATCACTATAAAGTTTTCAATGGAATTTATAATAGGAAGTGGATATGATGATGATGATTGCCATATTATACATGAGAATATCTAAATATATATAAATGAGAAAAAAAATATGTTTTTTGGTTCTGATAACTAATAGTTGAAAAATAAAGGAAATGAAAATTATAATATTTTGCTTGGTTTAAATTTATAATTGAAAAATAATTACTATAAGAAAATAATGAATAATATTAGTTATTAATATAATGATGAGTTAGCTACCGAGAATCAAAATAGAATTTAAAAAGAAAATTAATCCTTTCCTCTTTCCTCTTTTGTTAAGAGTTCTTATATGAAAAAAGATTTATCATTCATGAACGATTACTATTGAAATAATTAATAATAAATATTTTAGTATAAAATCCAAGTCTATTTCTTCTTCTTTAATATTTATGTTAATAAATAATTTAAGAAAAATGCCAATTCAGAATTTTCGCTTATTATAATTGTTCTAATTAAAAGAATCTAGTCGTTACAGAATATTATTTTCGTTTAGATATATCATGACTCTTTAGGACAAAATTCAATTTAATTACTATATCTCTATCAACACAGTCATAAGTTAAATCTTTTGATTCTATTGAATCAAATATTATAAACAAATCATCATTAATCCATATAATTACATCTCAAAAGTGATAAATTTTATTTTTTAATAAGATTCAGACTTGTTGTCTTCAAGAAAAATGTAAGAATCTTAACTATTAAACCACCATATTTATGATAATTTATGGAAATTCTTAAAAACTTCATTGTACTGTGTGCTTAATTGTGATAAATGAACAATAGTCACAAACTTTAATGGGGTAATTTTTGGTGCATGAAATGCATGTTTCCTAAAATTTTCTTGAAAGATTTCTAACTTTTACTTTTCTAGTTGTGTAAATTAATAAAATCTATGATCTATAGCTAAGCTAATTGTATCAAGCAATTAACATGTCAAAAAGCTCTTTTCTATACTCACCTTATCCGATTGACCTAGTGCACACCTCAATCCTTATAATGTATCCTCAAACTTCAATTCCTATTTGTATAGAAAGTAAATGTATAAGGTAAATTCTTTTATCTTTTATCATCAAGATACTTTTACATGAAACTATTAAATATTAATGATTCATCTCAACCAACAGCAACAAAATTTATAATTTTTTGAAACAAAACCCCTTAGTTTGTAACTATCTCTGCAAAATAAATTTGAGTTTCAAATCAAAAAATTAAAAATTAGGTCGAGATTTTGATCTACAATAGTTCCCTTAACTAAGGGAACCTAATAATCATGAACTATTTTTTTTGCCTAAAAACATAATAGGCATGTTGAGATTTAAGTCAATTTAATCATGGCATCACCACCAACATAAAAAAAAGTTAGAGTTTAAATTTGTTTTCCATAAAAAAGGAATATTTATTACAACCTGCAGAGAATTTATTGGTATTGATTTTTAGAAGCTTTCATCCTCCCCATCTGCCCAACAAAAGAAAACATAATTACTTTATAATATTGTTATTGAAAGAAATGAAAATAGATAAAATACTAATAGTGAAATATTAAGTATTGAAGTTAACTTTTATAAATTAAATAAAGGATTATAATTACTTTAGTTAAGTTACAGTAATTAAAGAAAAATATAAATCTTATTTTATTCTTAATTAATTTAATCACGAATAGAATTAGTTAAAAAGAAACTGTATTTGTTATAATAGCAAAGTAATCGAGAGTAATATTCTCCATTACTAGAACTATTCGAATTAAAAGATTAAAGAATTAAAAAAAATAAGAATCGGATTAAATAAGTTGTAAGAAGTAAGAGTACCTTAATTTAAAGGAGTGCGTTTACCCTTGCGAGGGGTGGTTCTTGCTTCCAACTACATCACCATACATATCCCATTCAGGGAATAATAATAATAATAAAGATTTTTAAATTGAAATCTACAATGTTTAATATTTTAAAAAAATATTTTTACATTTTAATTAAAATATAAACTTTACATCTTCAGTGAAACTTAAACTTATAAATATTAAATAAAACACAAAAATTTTAACTACTACCATATTGTTATAATTCATTATAATTGTTAATAGCTATAACTATTAGCCGGCAAAACAGATTTTTAATTAAGTAAAACTCATACTTTATAAATAAGCAAATTTAAATTATGTTAAAATTTTCATGAAATCCATAAGAGAAAAAATATATATAAAAATAAAATTTCGCAAAATATGTGAAAGAAAAAATTACCTCAAAAAGGATGTTTATTTTTCCCTTCAGAAGTAAGAAGTCATTTTTTATTGCAAAGTACACAAATTTTAGGAAAATCTACATCAGATACTTTGTCTCTGCAAATTAAGAGAAGAAGACCAAATAATTAAAACCCCTTAACTAGTCAAACGTGGTTAATAACTACTCAGATCTATATCGAGATATATATTATGTACACATACAAAGCTTTAATCATGTCTGATAAGGTGATTTCATATTCAACTACGAAAGTGGAGAGTAGATCAGAGAAATATTTAGGACCGCAATCAAATACTCCTTTCATTTCATATGCTATTCCAAAAAAGTTATCTACCGTACCTTTTAAAAAAAGTGAATGCAAATCAATCAATAATATCGATATATATACATGATCAGTAAATAAATAAGAAAAAAAATAGATAAGATGTTAACCACTAAACCTCTTGTTCCATCAAGGGGATCATGTCGAGGAGCTGCGTGCTTCGATCCATCCTATTTGAAACAATTAGAGAAGAGAAAATGGTTTTACCGAGAGAAAGGAGACTATTTTTTTTTTCGTATCTGCAATGCTCACCGAAGTGGCGGAGAGTTATAATGAGTTTAGTATTTATAACAAATTGCTAATAATCTTAGTCATTTCTAGTGATTAATATTTAGGTTATCAATATTTTATGCGTTAATGAACTTGCATATTTTTGTATTTTGTATTCCGAGTTTAGATTAATTTTGCCAACAGTTTTATGAGAAAAAATATTTTCTTTTAAAAAAACAAGAGTTTAATTTAATCCATTTATAATATTGTATAAATGACAAAGATGGTTTTTCTCCAAATAAATTACTTCAGCTGATAAAGACATTATATTGGCACCTTTGAGAATGGTTAATTGCTGTTAAAAATTAGACAATAGATGATAAAATTTTACCAACAAATTTACATTTTCACTAAAAGTTCAAATGCCGCAAATTTAGAGGAAGCCACGTATCCATTTCATGCACAACTTGTCCATTTCTTTATTTGAAAAAAAATTACTTAACTTTTATATTGATAAAAAGAAGTACAAAAGAAACCATAAATAAAATAGTTTATCTTTATGTTCTAAAACCTAAAGAAAATTCAATCTCCTCTGTTGCAAGATACTAAAACGTCTCTCTCTCTCTCTCTATTAGTTGCATCTCATTCCAGTCATCACCCATCACCTCTCATTATTTATTGAAGTATCAATTTTTCTTATTAGTCGTTAAATACTGTATTTTAAGCAGTAAATTTACGTTACTTAATTCACTCATTTATATAGATTAAATTATTTATTCGAGTTAAATCATACCTTATTATTTGACTGAACTACAAATTTAGCCATATTTCTTCCTAATATTGTTTAAGCCAGTAAACAATGTAAATTAATACACTAACATCCAATACACGATTTACTTTTTCCTTTTTAAAAAAAAATCATGGATAAAACCATTCTGCTTAAGCAAGGAAACAAAAAATTGAGACTCATGAACAACTATATATCTTTCAAAATTCTTTACTACATCTCTAGTTCTGTTACATATTATCTAATTACACTTTACATCCAATTAAGAAGAAGAGAAACAAAATGTGGAATGAAAAGTTACTTTTAAATCCAACTAAAAATTAGACAATAAACGACACAATTTTAGCAGGTGATAGAGGTTGTCACTAAAAGTCAAAATGTCATTAAGTAAATAAATATACACCAAATAAAGGAAGCCACTTGTCCATTTCATACACAATCTATCCATTTGTTTGAAAAAAATTATTTAACTTTTATATCGGCAAAGTAAATACATAAGAAGCTAGAAATAAAATAGTTCATCTTTATGTACTCAAACCTAAAGAAAATTTGATCTCTTCTATTGTAAGACATCAAAACTTCTATCTTTGTAATAGTTGCATCTCATTGCAATCGCCATCAATCACCTCTCATTATTTAATAAAGCATAAGTTCTCTTGATCAATTGTCAAAACACTATATTTTAAACAGTAAATGTACGTCATTTGATTCATTCATTTGTATGAGATTAAATAATTCATTCAAGATAAGTTCTATTTTGTCATTTCATTGACCTATAAAATTAGTCATATTTCTTTCTAGTATGGTATAAGTTTATACAATGTAAGTCAATATAGTAACAACATTACAACATTTACTTTTTTTTAAAGAAAATGTCTTCATCCATAAACAGTAAAAACCATTTTGCTTAAGCAAGTCAACAAAAAACTTAGGCTTATGAATAAATATATATCTTTCAATAGTCCTTACTACATTTCTAGGTAAGTTATGTACTATTCTACTAAACTTTTAAATCTGACTAAGAAGAAAAGAAACAAAATACGAAATGAAAGCTTAAACATCCTCAAATAACAATCCAAACTTTAGAAAAATATTCGTCAAGTATAAAATTTATATCTGGTACCTTTAATAAGGGTCCTATTATAGGTAGAAATTAGACAATAGATGATATACTTTTAGTGGTTGATTCAGACTGTCACAAAAGTTGAAATGTTGCTAGGTAACATGTGACAAATAGAGGAACTCATGTGTAACGGCCCCAGAAATTCAAAAGGAAATACATATAATAATAATCTGAGTGCGGAAGCGAAATAAAAGATTAAGGTTAACATCCCTTACACAATAACTTAAAAGTACTAAACAACATCACAGAATAAGTTCTCTGAAAGAAATACGAGAAATGAGAAAAATAAAGGAAACTATAAAGCATCTAGCATCTACTCGCAGTCTTCTTGTGAATCGGGCTCGGGAACCAGGTCCTCCTGATCTGAAATGGTTAAATAAGGAATGAGGTACACTAGCCCAGTAAGGACATCACGCTATATCACCGTCACAGAAGCAAAGGTTGGTAGAAAACCAAAAACAACCAATGGAGCACAAATTTTAAACCAGTACATTTATTTAAAATAAAACCATTTACCCTTTTTCTTACCCTTGGAGAACCTGTGAAAACAACCTATAAAGACAAAAACATCATACAGATCACAATTTCATGCATAATCAGTAACATAAAATATATCATAAATCTATATTCATTAACAATAACTGATTATCACTGTTTCTCATTTTTACCAGCCTACTAATATCCATGGGGATCCATAGGGGTGTCCCCGCTACACATTAACGATTCTCCTTAACAATTTTAATTCCAGGGCCATCCCCATACCCCGTCCAGTATGAGCGCCAAGATATTAAACCTCAATACCTCATCCAGTATGAGGATGAAGCGGGCTGTCCCCATACCCCATCCAGTATGAGCGCCAAATGACTAAGTCTCCATACCCCGTCCGGTATAAGACAACATTCACGGTAGGATTTTCTATGAACCCGATTGGTCCACCATCTCCCTGGATATCTAGTGAGGCTGTCACCTTATCTGTTTTTTCGCAATCTCTGTTACCAAGTTGTACATAATCACATAAACAATAAACATGCACCCGGTAATACAATCATATTGTAAATTTTAAAATCACACAGTGGTCAAGTAAGACAGTTATACATGCATTTAAAACCATAGAATAGATAGACCAGATACCATAATGCATTTAAACTGTATAATAAATCAAACAGGAATCGACAGAGAATAATGTCCGGTTCGGGCTCCATAAGCAACCTTAATTAATTATGCATATATATTAATTTGCACAAAATACAATATTATCATTTATTCAAACTTCAATTCCATGGTAGGAAATAGGGTGAGGGGTCCTTACTTGATTCAACGCTGAAAACTAGATTATTACTGCCCCTACATGCAGTTCCTCGGTTTCTTGAATTTTTCCTCGAGAACTGAAACGGGCTTACGGTACCTACACATGTCCCAAATAACCCAAAAATCAGACCCAGGGCCTACTCGACTAATTTTAAAATTCTGGCACGGCTGCTCTGCCATGCTCGGACGATGGCGCCACTACTCGTGTTAGCAATCTGCCTCAGGTTGGCTGTTTTCGGCCATTATTGGCTAAATTCAAGAAAACTTGCATCGGTTCCTGTGAGAAAACACACTTAGGGTCCTTGGTGGGTCAAAAAAATGTAGAAAATCGAAACTCTCTGGCGGTGGGGCTCTCCGGTGTGGCGACTCCTCCGGCTAATATTGTAGTTGGGTGTTTTGCTCTGGTCAACCTATAGAAGAAGAAACGGTGATCACAACGGTAGAAAATTCTGAGTAAAGGGTAGGATTTTTACTTCGTTTGGTAGCCAGAAATTTCTCCGGTGTGGCAGCGGGTGGTGGCGGTTGGCTCCCCGACGGCTGGGCTGTCTTCTTAGATGAGAGGCTCTGGCAGCTAGGGTTAGGGTTTGGGTGCGAATGGGTTTATTTGTACCTATCTACTTTTGATTTGGGCTGTCCATCGCATTTAATCTGGACCGTCCGATCATGATTAAATAGGGAGTGAATCTGGATCGTTCATCGCGATTCAATCTAGGTCATCTATGCGCAATTCAATCTGGACCGTCCGTGTGTGATGCAATCTTTACCGTCCGTGCGTGATGGAATCTAGGTCGTCCGTGTGCTTTTTTGATCTGGGCCGTCCATGTGCGCAGGAATGGATCTCAGCTGTTCGATTGCGCGCACGCGGATCGACCACGTGGTTCCCTCTTGCGTGGCCTCCCGCATCAGTGTCTCTACCGCCTGGCATGTCCTGGTTGGTCAGGGTTGCTGACCGGGCAGCTGACGTAGCGTAACTTTTTTAAATTGAGTTTTGACTCCTGTTTTCTGATATTTCTTTCAAAAATACCCCCAGAACTTAAATTTTCACCCTTTTTATTATTATTATTACTATTATTTTCATTTAATCAAATTAAAATAAATTAAATTCAATTAACACATATTTATATTTATATAGAAATAATAAAATAACATAAAAATAATTCAAAAAAAATTGGGTGTTACAACTCTTCTCCCCTTAAAAAGAAATTTAGTCCCTCAAATTTTCCTCTTACTCTCGATCGAACAGCTGGGGGTAGTGGGCTCTATAGTCTGATTCTAGCTCCTATGCAGCCTCCCTTGGTGTATGGTTCTGCCATCGACCTTTACAAAGAATATTTCCTGATTGCGGAGTAATCTACTCTTTCGATCCGTAATGCCGACTGGTACTTCCTCGTAGGATAAGTCCTCCTGGAGTGGGAGAGGTTTGTAGGCCAAGACATGAGAGGGGTACGGGTTGTACTTGCGTAGCATGGACATATAAAACACATTGTGAACCTTGGAAAATTCTGGAGGCAGTGCTAGTTTGTAGGCAGCGGTACTAATCCTGTCTAAGACTTCAAATTGTCCAATAAATCGGGGGTTCAGTTTCTCCCTCCTGCCGAACCTGCTAATTCCCTTGAAAGGAGTGACCTTAAGGAACACCCGGTCGCCTTTCTCAAATGCTAAATCCCTCATCAGGGTGTCCATATAACTCTTCTGCCTGCTTTGAACCATTTGAATGTTCTTCGTGATCTTAACTATTTTGGATGTAGTCTCCTCTACCAGCTCTGGGTCGAACAATTTTCTATCGCCCACTTCTTTCCAACAAATAGGCGATCTATATAGGCACCCATATAACGCCTCATACGGAGCCATGCCAGTACTCACTTGCTAGCTGTTGTTGTTGGCGAACTCTATCAAGGGTAGATGGTCGTCCCAATGGCCCCCAGAGTCAATGACACAAGCTCGGAGCATATCCTCAAGTGTACAGATTGTCCTTTCTTATTGTCCATCAGTCTGGTGGTGGAAGGCAGTACTGAGAGACAGCTTCGTTCCCATGACTTGCTGAAAGCTACTCCAAAACTGAGAAGTGAACCTGTCGGACAACACTGTCATTGGGACTCCACGCAATCTGACTATTTTTTGGATATACATTCTTATCAATTTGTCCAAGGGATCGGTCATCCTAATGGTTAAGAAGTGGGAAGACTTGATAAGCCGGTCAACAACTACCCAGATGGCATCATGTCATGAGCGTGCCTTAGGTAACCCTGTCACAAAGTCCATGGTGATATGTCCTAAGCGTGGCTAGCCATAGAAGACAAACGTGTGTCATAGTCCATAAAGCCCCCCAACAGGTTCCCAAACTGCCTAGCCATTGTCTTTGATACACAACTTGGCGAGAATGAGTGAATCTGCACCTAGAAGAGGCTCGTGTCAATGGCTACTTTCATTGGATATTCTCCCTCCCTAAGGTGGTGCACAACCAATAAGTTGTTATTAAAAGTCCATGGCTCTCTGTTGAGCACTCTTTGGATATCCACTTCGTAGAAAAATCTGTACAAGTAACGGCCAAAACTGAGATCTACAATATTTACTACCCCTATCGGCCTCAACAGGTTTGCCAGTGTATTCTTCATCAGTTTAAACTTCACAAGCGCTTCTGTCAGGAATCTTCCCACCAAATAGAGGTCATACAACTCTTGCTGTTCAGGGAAAAGTTCAATTAAGTCCAAGTCCCCATCCTCTTCCTCTACGATCGATAATGATGCCATGCCATCCACCATATCCATCGGTCACCCTTTGCATGCCAATTGATAGACTATTGAGAGAAACAACAATAACTTGTCTATGGTGCAAAAGGTTTCATTGTTGGAAACAATACCTCTTGGAACCAAAAAAAGAAAATGGAGAAGAGGTCATCTGACACTAACTTGGTACTAGACTAAGTCAATTCCTATTTACATTCTAATTACATTTGTAAGTTTCAAAACCTAACCCTCTCAGGGAAAAAAGGGAGGTAATTAACTCTATTAAATGGAATGAAGGCATCATCAGGGTAGATTCATTTTTTGTTCTAACAGTTGTTTGAATAGCCGCATGTGCTCGTCAATTGTTTATTTCAAGAAAGGAAAAAATTGCCTTTATGGTTCATTTGAAATGGTAATGGACATTTGGTATTCAATTATTAATTTCTCTAATATTTGGTATAAGAGGTAGTAATCCTCTTTTTAAGGTATTCCTTGGACAAAACCAAAATTTATTGCATCAAGGTCTTGATAATATTAAGGAGGAAAACTCATGGGTTGTGACATCCCAAGTGCTAATTAAGGCAAATGGGTATCAGATATAGATTCAGAATAATGAGTGCATGATACAATTTATGCAGCGGAATCAGACCATAACAAATTCCTTACAAATATATATAATGTTCCAAATACATACATAAACTGAGGCTAGAAACGACTACAAAATACAAAACATAACGACCACTTCTTTCACTATGCCATTGAATCCATCAGAGTGCGGGAACAGTCATGCACTTAGATTTGTGGATCCATGGGATCCTCATAGACTTCCGAAGGTAGGACTTCCTGCAGTTCCTCATTTTCTTCCTTATCTAAAAGGGGCACGGAAATAGTGAGTTCCATATGTATATTTTAATTTCACTTCATCTGGGTTTGGATTTAAGCTATGATCTCTTTTTTTTCTTGTTTTGGAATCCTTGATTTATGAATGGTCCAATTAGTAGGACTTTTGTTAAGTTCTATCACAAATTGACTAGTTATTTAGATGCTTCTGGTTGTTTCTTACAAAAAAAATTGCATTGGTGCCTTGTAATCATTAGCTTTTGGCTTTTGATGAGGTTTTTCTCACCTTTTGAGTACTCTTATTATATGACTTCTAGGTATTAGAAGCTAATTCTTTATGGTTCCTAAAAATAAAGGGGAAAAAGAGACGTATTATGTATATTCGTAGCATCATTTCATTAGTTTTCCTTGAGTGTCAAAGTTTATTTTCCTTTTTATTGTTGATTTTTTTACTTTTGGGTTGTATGTCTGATTTAGTTGAAAGTTTTCACTAAAATACTCACATTGAATCTAATGCCTTGATTTGTTTCTTTTGCTTATTTTCTGATTTAAGGTTAATCATTCTTGAAATTGAAGTAGAAAAAGGTATTATTTCAATTTAGTCAAGAATTTCTTGGGTTCACTTTGATAAAAGAAGGGTTTGAGGATTGAGAGGGTTATAATTATTTGATTATCATTATGTCTACGGGAAATTCTTAGGCAGTTTTGCTACTTTTATCTAGAACTATTCCCAGTCGTTTTAGTTTTGATCCATGTTTTACCAAATTGGATTCAAACAACAGATTATGATCTGACTCACTATCCTACATGAATCGACCATTATTTAAATTTATAAGTTGGTAATAGAGAGATCTTATTTGTTTACCTTTTTTTGTTGTGGTATCTCTAGTTATTCCTTTTTTTTTCTTAAAGGCACTATTTTATTCTACCTTACTCTGTGCACGTGAAATGCTTGCTCAAGAAGATGGATCAGCTGATTTGTTTCGGCTCTGAATAATTGCCTACTTGCTCTCTCATTCCACATCAGGGAGTATTATTTGATTGATTTACGAAAACTGAAAGAGATTTATAGTTGCAAGACTGAGGAGTACTCATATGATGTAGTTAATAAGTTCAACAATTACCCAGATCAAATTTCTCCTTGGTTGGTGGAATGGATGCCCAATAAAGGAGGTTATCTAATTGGAAACTTACAACCAGCACATATGGATTTTTAATTTTTTTCTCTAAGAAACATGTGGTCTATTATAAGCAGTCTGACAACAGTTGATCAGTCACATGCCATACTAGATCTTATTGAAGCGAAGTAGATTTGGTAGCAGATATGTTATTCAAGATATGTTATCCTGCTCTTGAAGGTCAGGTGTGGCAAATAATCACTAGTAGTGATCCTAAGAAGACATAAGAATATACTCTCGTATTATTTATTTATGATCTATTTCTTCATTATCTTTAGCATTTCTCACTACGTTTCCTTTTCATGCTGGCCTTGGTCTTACCACAATGGTGGTTTTTGGCCAACTCTGCTATGGTAGGTTAGTTTGTTATGCTTAAATATTCTCTCTGCTGCTAATGTTTTGTTCATTGCTCCAAAGAACCCTTTGTATAAGTTATATTTAGGTATAAGTTTCTTAAGTTCACATACTTGAATCCAATAGGATATGGCACCTTGTTGATGTTTTATAAAATAAAGTAATAATGAAGGAATGTTGGCAGTGTGGCTTAAGATTTTAAAAATGGATTTTTTACAGCTTACTGTTGCACCCATAAAGATGAAAAGACAAGAAATCACTGCAAAATCTGTTGAAGTTGCGGAAAGACACATATCAATAGACAATTAACCTTAATACTATGACATAAAAAGAGGAAAGTTCATCAAGAAGCAAGCACGATTATTTCAGACATGGTCAATTACTGGATGCCTTGTGGCTAAGCTTCTATTTGCAGACCCAAGTCCAGTCAAAATTCTGATAATTGAAGATGATTATGAGCTTGTCAATGCCTTCTCTTGCATGATAAGTGCTAACCCCAAGAAAAAGTGTGGTCGGAAGAACTCCCAAAAGACTTGCATAATATAAGATTCTTAAGCTGCTTTCACATAAGGATAGGTAACTTCAATTTGTGGCTTAACTTACCTATTTGAATAACTTAAATGTATAATGGTGATGATAACAATGTTTATTTTTCATTTTATTTTGGGGTTAAAGCTTTTGAGCAGTGATTCGGTATCATTGGATCTTAATGTAAAGATGATATATTGATTTAGGATTAGCATTAGCTTGAAACATCTTCCTGGATTGGACAATAAACAAATTGTTTCCTGTTTATAGACTTTATATCATATATATAGTACTATAGGAGTGAAAGGTGTTCTTTTAAAGAGTTCACTGTAAATTGAGAATATTCTTATATTATTTTAACTCTATTGCTCGATTATGACAATAATAATTTCAATTAACCTCATGCATATGTATATATTTTCAATTTGTAAATGAAGAAATTATATAGAAATTTTTAGGTTGTGAGTTAAATTACACCACTCATTGAGAAACTATATTTTAAAAATAGATATAGTATAGTATAGTATTAGAAGTTAAAATATTTGTATATGTATCTAATTGTCCCATTTGCTTTAATTTCTAAACAAGCTTCATCATTTTCTTAAGAAATTTACTTGCGACATTTGTTCCATATTTTATAATTTAACAATATATCACAATTTTAATATTTAAACTCTCTTATTTATGAACTAAATTCTAATTGATCTTCCTATATATGAAGAATTATGAAATAAAATTTCATTCAATGAATTCAAGCTAAAAATATAAGTGGTTCAAAAATAAAATTAATGAATATATACCTCATTCAACATGTAAATGATTACTAATAATTACATAAAAAAGTAAAAATTGAATCAAATGAACAAGATAGATTTAATACCGCTTAATGTAAGTACATGTACATACTTTTGGACATATTTAATTTAGATTGTACTTTTATGTTTTTCAGTTATTTAGGATGAAGAGGTAATTTCATAGAAAGTCAAATATGAGATTTGAGTTAGTTCGCGGTCTAAAATTTCGAATTGTTAGGAGAATATGACCCTTATAACGAATCTACTTTCTAATTACTACCTAATTGTGCGTTATGCATTAGGAAAAAAAAAGAGAACATACCTCTATAATGCTTCCAATCTAACTCTTGTTTTCCTATTTCATTTCCTTATATTTTTCCTCCTCGTTCTCCCAATTATTTTCTAACTCTTCTTATATTTCTAGATCACCTAAAATTGATCACATCGTAACACAATAATAAATGTGAGGATAAGATTATGAAGAAATCATATTGTGGTGAAGAAATTAATAGAGGTAATTTTATAAAAAAAATTATCTTGTTTTTTATCTAAATATTGCATCATAAATATAAATCATAGCATTAAAGAAAGATTGAAAGAAAAGCTGAAAGCATCAAGAAAGAAAAAAAAATAAAAGTGTCATAATCTATTTTTAAACTTTTGTAATCGAATATTTTAGTGTTTTATCATTATTTTTCATTCTAAGGTATGTAATCTTTAAAAGAATTATTACAAGATTATACTTAAAAGATATCTAAATATAGAGAATTGAATGCTTACTAGGAGTAAAAATTTAGAAATTTCTTTCTACATTAGTCTTTTAAATTTAAAAATTAAAGAGACAGAAATCTTATTTTCATTATTTTGAACTTATGTAATCAAATATTTTAGAGTTTTAACATTATTTTCATTATGTAATCTATAAAAAAAATTATTATAAGATTTTATTTAAAGAATATCTAATGTAAGAACACGTATATATTTTTGGACGTATTTAATTTAGATTGTACTTTTATGTTTTTCTGTTATTTAGAGTAAAAAAGTAATTTAATAAAAAGTCAAATATGTGATTTGAGTTAGTTCGTGGTCGTTAGCTAAAACTTAGGAACTGTTTGAAAAATATGAATCCTTATAATGAATCTACTTTATAATTACTACCTAATTATGCGTTATTTGTTAGGGGAATAAAAGAGAACTTACCTTTATAATACTTATAGTCTAACTCTTATTTTCCTATCTCATTTCCTTATGTTTTTCCTCCTCCTCCCAATTATTTTCTAACTCTTCTTATATTTCTAGATTACCTAAAATTGATCACATCATAACATAGTAATAAATGTGAGGATCAGATTATGAAGAAATTATATTGTGGTGAAGAAATAAATAGAGCTAATTTTATAAAGAAACTATTTTATCATTTCGTATATGAACATTGTGTCATAGATATAAATTATATCATTAAAGAAAGATTGAAAGAAAAACTAAAAGCATCAAGAAAGAAAAACTGAAAGCATCAAGAAAGAAAAAAAAACTAGAAGTGTCGTAATAAAATATTTTAGAGTTTTAACATTATTTTCATTATGTTATCTATAAAAGAACTATTATAAGATTACAGTTAAAGAATATCTAAAATTAGAGAATTGAATGCTTGTTAGAAGTCAAAGTCTAGAGATTTATTTTCTTTATTAGTCTTTAAAATTTAAAATTTTGATTACTACTTAAGCAGTTAAAGAGATAAAAAATTTTTTTTCAAAAAGTAAATAAATAATTATATAATTATATTTAGGAAGATGTTATTGTTTCTACCTTAATTATATTAAAAGTAAAAATATTGATTATGCCTCAATTATCAAAAAATATTTTGTAATCTTATTTAATTTAGGGATTTCGTTGCCATCCTCAATGGTTTTGATGGTTCCTCTTTCACTTTCAAAGAGGACGTCGGGCTGCAGGGGAAGAGGGAGTGGAAGAAAATTCATAGCTAGGGTACACTAAGAGGGAGTTTATGTGTGATTTCTCAATCATATTAATTAGCTAGCGGTGGAATTGGGAGCAGAATAAGAGAGGAATCCAACAATCAGATTAATGCCGTCACTGAGAACAAAGTTAAATTTGACTCTCACTACTTGAGTAGAATTTATGTTTTAAATTCTTTGAGATATTTTTGGAAAGAAATGAGTTGATCTTGGAATAGAGACATTTTCATGAAATCAGATTAGAACCAGAAGTAAAAACAAAAAAAATGGAGAGTGAGATCTGAGGATAAAAAGAAGATTGGACGAAATGATGGAATTATCGTGTGGACAACTATGACGAGAGGACATAAGAGATATGCTAAAAACATAGGAGGAAAATTGAAAGGATGAGAACAGGAGAGGGATAGGAAATTTAAAAAAAAGGGAAATTGTGGTCTGAATCTGATATCTATTTGGGAATTATTATTCTGTTATCTTTTATATTTAATTCTCTTGATGTCTGTTTCGAAAATGGTAGTATTGGTGAGTAGAGAAAAAGAAACTAACTGTATAGAGATTAAAAACAATATAAATATAAAATTCTAGGAGGCAAATCCAGGTGAGTGAGACCATGTTCTCTATGAGGGTAAAAGTGATGCTGTTTGGAAGTAGGAATGGGATTAACAACGGAACAAACAAACTCTAGGAGCTGATTTGGGTGAGGAGAGACAATGTTCTCTGTGATACACATGTAAGAAAGGATGAATTACACAAACTTTAATTAGATGTTTTCTTGATTTTAGATAGATGTAATGGTTAACCTTCACTGGTGAGGGATGTGAACACTGCCCTTGGATGTACTTATTTTTATTTGGAGATAAAAGTTTATTGTTATTAACAATATTTGATTAATTGATGGATTTTGTTATTTGATCTTCTTCTCTTAATTTGCAGGGATAAAGTATCTTATGCAAATTTTCCTACGATTTGTGCACTTTGCTTCAAGATTAAAGGAGGCTCCTCAAGGTATATAAGTAATACTAATCATCACAGCTCAAAACTCTTCAATTTGGAGTATTATTGTGTGTTATTATTGATCTTATAATGTATATTTAACAATAAAAATTCTCATATACAATTTTTGCTAGTAAAAATTCGTACATTTTAATAGTTAAATGATTTGTCATGAGATGTATAGTCTGATTTGAACTCATACTCTTATAGTTAAGGATAAAATTACTTAGATATCTGCCTAAAAGATAAATAATTATTAAATTAATTAATTATCTATGTGGATAAATAATTAATTAAATAATTAGTTTAATAGTTGATATGTTTCTTTTTTTATAAGAGATTATAAGTTCGAGTCAGATTGTATTTTTATGTGTGTCATCATTTGAAAGTTATTTGTATTGTATTGTAATTAGTATATATCACTTGACTAATCTCGGATGAAACTGTATTTTTATGTGTATTCGTACTTGGAGGTTTTTGTGTTGTCTTATGATTTATGCATACCACTTAATTAATAGATGTACCCAATTTTTATTTTTTAATAAATAATTAATGAAGGAAAAAATGAAAATCCTTCTTAAGGTATTATTTTATTTTACATATTCTATAAAATTTTATTTTCATGTATGTCTTTTTTCTTTTGGACTTCGTGAAAATTTTAACTAAATTTAAATTTGCATGCTGATACAGCATGAGTTTTACTTCATTAAAAATTTATTTTATCAGCTCCATAATTATAGCTATTAATAATTATAATAAATTATAACAATATGATAGTAGTTAAAACACTTATTTTCTATTTAAAATTTATAACTTTAACTTTTATTAAAATGTAGAATATTTTATACTGTATAAATTTATAAATTTAAATTCAATTAAAATTTTTACGAAATCTATAAAAGAAAAAGATATATATGAAAATAAAATTTATAAAATAAAATATTACCTCAAGAAAGATTTTTATTTTTTCCTTCATTACTAAGAATTCATGTTTGGTTGCATCCACTGCCTATGCACCTTTTTTTTCGAAAAAATTTAAAACAATTTTTAAAAAAACTTAGTAATGAAATATATTAATAATATGTACAATAAAAAATAAGTATGAAATTGATTTACTATATTCACTAATTGATTTGATTTTTGATATCGTTAATTATGTATGAAAGTTTACCCTTCCTTACTCCTTTCATCACATGTCTTGACACGCGTATATATATATATAAACATATAATTCATATATATGATGGTGTATGAGCAATCATATGTGGCACCAATAGGTATGAAGTTCATTTGTGATCGGTGGTCGTGTTTACTCATTAAGTTCTATCCCGATGGCTATCTTCACATCCTCCATCATAGGTAGCCGGATAAATGCTTCAATGAAGCTGCTGCCCCCTACAGACGTACAATAATATTAATTATATGTATCAATAAAAATATATTAAATGATTATACGAATCATTAATTTATTACTATGACATTTAACGCAGTTAGTATTGTGATATACGTACATAGATTATCTATACACACACACACACATATATATTGATAAATTGAGAAGGTTATATATATATATAGACACATTATATATTTATATAATTCCCAATTATAAGTATCTTCTTTTTGAAGTTTTTAACTTTTCCCCATTTCACCTTCTTAATTCTATCATATTTTTGCATAAATATATATATGTATATATAGATACCATCTTCATTTTCATCTTTATTAATTAATAAAATCTTTTTTTCATATTTTAATATGGTCCCAAAATGTTAAAGTATAAGAGCCAAATTCAAATATGAAGGAATTTGGTTTACAAGTTTACGAACCTGTTTATATATTAATAAATTAAATATATTATATATTTTTATTAATCTAGGTAACATTTCAAGAGATTGTTATATTTCAATAATATATTAAATAGAATAAAGTGTTAAATTTTAAACAAGCTATTCACATAACTTATCAAACTCAATTTTATATATTTTGAACTTATTTAAATTTATTCAATTTTTTAAAAAATTTTGTGACTTTCTCTTTTTGGCACGGGTTTTATGCATCTGAAGTCACAGTGGTCATATAATACTTACACATGATGGGGATAGTTTACTGTGATTTTAAGACGTGTTAGTAAGATTCGACGGTCATATTTTATTGATTGACTTCGATCTCTCACAAAAAGACGATAATTCCACATCAACGATTCATATAATTTCTAATCAAAATGCATCACTAATCACAAAAACAAGTTGTTACCCTGATGATCAACCCAACTTTTCTAATTCATCATGCATTCTACCCAATTGTATAACACCTGCAATAGCCTCCTGCTTACACCCTAGTCAACATAAATAGAAAAAAGTCAACACATTCCACAACCATTGAAATCATCACAGAGTCAATCAATGTCCAGTCAAGGCCTTTTGTTGGGACCCACGAGTACTTAGCATGAGAAATTGTGTCTGGTGAAGGGCATGGAAACACAGCTGATTGGTGGACACTAGGGATATTCGTATTCGAAATGTTATATGGGACGACATCTTGTAAGGGAGTTGACTAGGACTTACCCTTAGCAAATATTATGGCTCGAGCACTTGAGTTTCCCAAAGAAATCATGGTTTCGGAGCTAGCAAAGGATTTGATCACACCGCTATTAATCAAGGACCCCACGAGGCAAATGGGGTCCACAATGGGTGTAACAACAATCAAACAACACCAATTTTTTGATGGGCTTAATTAGTATAGAGTTTGTTTTACTTAGTTATATGGCAAATTTTGTACCAAGTACAAATTTTGTACTTTATGAATATTTCTCTGAGTTTAGGTTATTACTTGAGGATGTTTAAGCTTTCATTCTGTATTTTGTTTCCTATTGAGGATGTTTAAGCTTTCATTCTGCATTTTGTTTCCTTTCTTCTTAGTTGGATTGAAAAGTATTATAAGAATAATACATAGCTTAGCTAGAGATGAGTACGGACTTCTGAAAGATAGATAAATGTTCATGAATCTCCTCAGTTTTTGCTTCACTTACTTGAGTATGATGTTTTTTATTATTAATGAATAATGATTTTTCTTTAAAAAAATAATAGGTGATTTAGTATTAAAAACATATACTACTAAATTTATAGTTCAGTCAAATAATAAAACATAACCTAATTTGAATGAATTATTTAATATTATAATAAATAAGTGAATCGAATGATGTATATTTATTGTTTAAAATGTAGTATTTGATGACCAATTATGAGAACTAACACTTTAGTGAATAATGAAAGGCGATTGATGGTGAATACAATGAAATGCAACCAACACAAAAATAAAAGATTTGGTATCTTGCAACAAAGTAGATCACATTTTCTTTGGATTTTAAGACAAAGATGAACTATTTTATTTTTAATTTTTTTTGGTACTCCTTTTTATTGATGCAAAAGTTAAACAACTTTTTTTCCAAAGTAAAGAAATAGATAGGGTGGGCAAGAAATGGACACATGAGTTTCTCTATTTGTTGCATATTACCTAGCAACATTTCAACTTTTGTGACAATTTGAATCAATCACTAAAATTATATCATCTATTGTATAATTTCTACCTGTAATAGGACCCTTATTAAAGGTACCATATACAAATTTTATACTTGATGAATATTTTTCAAGAGTTTGGGTTGTTACTTGAGAATGTTTAAGCTTTCATTCCGTATTTTGTTTCTTTTCTTCTTAGTTAGATTTAAAAATTCATGAGTCTAAGTTTTTTGTTAACTTTCTTGAGCAAAATAGTTTTTACTGTTATGGATGATGAAATTTTCTTGACAAAAAGTAAATGTTGTAATGGCTATTATTGTATTGACTTACATTGTATGAACTAATACCATACTAGAAAGAAATACGACTAATTTTATAGGTAAATCAAATAACAAAGTAGAACTTAACTTGAATGAATTATTTAATCTCATACAAATGAATGAATCAAATGATGTACATTTACTGTTTAAAATATAGTGTTTTGACAATTGATCACGATAACTTATGCTTTAATAAATAATGAGGGGTGATTGATGGTGACTGCAATGAGATGCAACTAATACAAATATAGAAGTTTTGATGTCTTATAATAGAAGAGATCAAATTTTCTTTAGTTTTGAGTACACAAAAAAGAACTATTTTATTTGCAGCTTCTTATGTATTTTTTTTACCGATATAAAAGTTAAATAATTATTTTCCAAAGAAATGGATAGATTGTGCATGAAATAGACAAGTGGCTTCCTTTATTTGTTATATATTTATTTACTTAGCTACATTTTGACTTTTAGTGACAACGTCTATCACTCGCTAAAATTGTGTCGTTTATTGTCTAATTTTTAGTTGGATTTAAAAGTAACTTTCATTCCACATTTTGTTTCTTTTCTTCTTAATTGGATGTAAAAGTGTAATCATATAGCATATAACATAGCTAGAGATGTAGCAAAGAATTCTGAAAGATATATAGTTGTTCATGAGTCTCAGTTTTTTGTTCACTTGCTTAAGCAGAATGGTTTTTATCCATGATTTTTTAAAAGGAAAAAGTAAATGTTGTATTGGATGTTCTTGTACTAACTTACATTGTTTATTGACTTATACAGTATTAGAAAGAAATACGGCTAAATTTGTAGTTTAGTCAAATAATAAGGTATGATTTAACTTGAATAAATATTTTAATCTCATACAAATGAGTGAATTAACTAACGTAAATTTACTGTTTAAAATACAATATTTAATGACTGATAAGGAAAATTGATACTTCAATGAATAATGAGAGGTGATGGGTGATGACTACAATTAGATGCAACTAACAAAGACAGAGAAGTTTTAGTGTCTTGCAATAGAGGAAATTGAATTTTCTTTAGGTTTTAGAACATAAAGATAAATAATTTTATTTTTGATTTCTTTTGTACGTCTTTTTGTCAATATAAAAGTTAAATAATTTTTTTTTTCAAATAAAGAAATGGACAAGTTGTGCATGAAATGGATATGTGGCTTCCTCTATTTTTCCGCAAATTTACTTTGCATCATTTTGACTTTTAGTAAAAATATGAATCTATTGATAAAATTTTATCATCTATTGTCTAATTTTTAACAGTAACTAACTGTTCTCAAAGGTGCCAATATAGTACCTTTTATCAGTTAAAGTAATTTATTTGGAGAAAAATCAACTTTGTCGACATGATCCACTCGATGGAACAAAAAGTTTAGTGCTTAACATCTTATTTATTTTTTTCTTATTTGTTTACCAATCATGTACATATTGATATCCTTGATTGATTTACATTCGATTTTTTTCAAAGGATACGATAGATCAGTTTTTTGGAATAGCATATGAAATGAATGGAGTACTTGGTAGAGATCCTAATTATTTCTCTGATCTGGTCTCCAACTTCATAGTTAAATATGAAATCACCTTATAAGACATGACTAAAGCTTTATATGTGCACAAAATACATATCTCGATATAGATCTGAGTAGTTTATTAACCATGTTTGACTAGCTAATGGGTTTTATTTATTTGGTCTTTTTCTTTTAATTTGCAGAGACAAATTATCTTATGCAGATTTTCCTAAAATTTGTGAACTTTCCTTCAAGATTAAAGGAGCTCCTCAAGGTATATAATTAATACTAGTCATCATAGCTCAAAACTCTTTAATTTGAAGTATTTATGTGTATTATTATTGATCTTAGAATATGTATTTAATAATAAAAATTCTCAAGTATAATTTTGTTAGTAAAAATTCATACATTTTAATAGTTAAAATGATATGTCATGAGATGTATAGTCTGATTTGAATTCATACTCTTATAATAAGGATAAAAGTACATAGATATTAACCTAATACATAAATAATTAATAATTTAATTAACCAAATATCTATTAGCAGGATATATATATTTGATTGGTGTATGTGTATACTTAATGAATTAATTAATTAATTAGTTTAATAGTTGATTCATTTCTTCTTTTACAAGAGATCATAAGTTCGAATCAGATTGTACTTTCGTGTGTGTCATCAATTAAAGTTACTTGTATTGTATTGTAATTAGTGTATATCGCCTAATTAATCTCAAGTCAAACTGCACTTTTATGTGTATTCTAATTGGGAGATTATTTGTATTGTATTATGATTAATGTATACTACATAATCAATAGATTTACATAATTTTTGTTAAAAAAATAATTAGTTGATTTTAATCGCAGCCTTGGTGCTTGTCGAGTGGCACTGAAATGTGAAGAATTCATCAAAGGCATCTGAAGAAAAGAATAAGGAAGGGTAAGCTTTCATACATAATGGACATCATAAATTAATTAGCAGTCTTTATATATTCATTTAGTAAATGAATTTCGTTCTTTTTTTTATTTTAGATAATACTAATATATATCTTTATTGAGTTTTCTTTAAAATTTTTTGAATTTGTTTTTTTTTTAAACAAAGGTGCGTAGCAGCATTGGATGCAATCACAAATGACTTCTTACTTATGAAGGAAAAAATAAACATCCTTCTTGAGGGAATATTTTATTTTACATATTTTGTAAAATTTTATTTTCATATATATCTTTTTCTCTTATGGATTTTATGAAAATTTTAACTGAATTTAAATTTGCTGACTTATAAAGTATGAGTTTTACTTAATTAAAAATCTGTTTTATTGGCTCACAATTATAGCTATTAACAATTATAATGAATTATAAAAATATTGTAGTAATTAAAATTTTTGTGTTTTATTTAAGATTTATGAGTTTATATTTTAACAAAAAGTAAAACTATTTTTTAAAAATATTAAACATAGTAGTTGTTGCTTCAATCTCCCTCGATATGCAATGTTAGAGTGTTCTCTTCCTCGATTGGGTAGCTCCTTCTCTTAATTTTCTTTTTATTTTCTTTTTCTTCTTTGTTTGGGTTGCTCTCATCTACTTGTGTTATCTTCGTTGGTTCTAACTCTACTAACTATTTTCCACTCCTCAATGCTATAGCATTCACAAGCTCTCTTGGGTTGGTCTCTGTGTTGGTTGGCAAAGTTCCTTAAGCACACTCAAAAATCAACTTTGCCAAATGCCCAATTTGGTTCTCTAGACTCTTGACGGAGGCTTCATTACTCTGTAGCCTAGTGTCCGTTGCTGTCATGAATTTGGTGAGCATATCCTCTATGTTTGGCCTTCATTCAATGGGGGACAGAGCTAGCGGGGAAGCTTGTATCTAATTATTTTGGTTGCCCCATGGAAAATTAGGGTGATTCCTCCTTCCAGGATTACAAGTATTAGAATAAGGATTCCCTTATTGAACTTCATAATTCTGAACTTGCACTGCTTGTGCTGTCACCCTATTCATGCTGTCTATCTTCTTAGTTAAGGCCTTAACTTGTGCAGATAGAGCTGTATAGTTGTCAACACTATGCAAGCTGTAATTATTTCTTGATGAAGATCTCTCCTTCTCCCATTGGTAACTATTATTTGCCATATTCTCAATCAACTTCTAGGCAGCCTCAGGTGTCTTGTTGTTCAGTGTTCCTCAAGCTGCTATGTCAATAATTATCTTGATGTTGGTTGTGAGACCATTGTAGAATGTCTGTACTTGAAGCAACATAGGTAGACCATGGTGAGGAACTCTCCTTAGCAGATCCCTATAGCGATCCCAAGACTCATACAAAAATTCTCCATCTATTTATGCGAAAGTGGTGATTTCATTCCTCAACGTACCTGTCTTTGAAGGTGGAAAGTACTTGGCTAAAAAAGGTGGAGCGATATCCTCCTAAGTAGTGATGGAACCAGCTGGTAATGAATTCAACCAAGCCTTAGATCTATCCTTCAATGATAAAGGGAAAAGTCTCAATCTGATTGCATAATTACTCATTCCATTATGCTTGAAAGTATCACAGATTTCCAGAAAATTTGCAATGTGCTCATTAGGATCTTCAGCTGGGAACCCAAAAAATTGTACACTTTGCTGAATCATCTGGAAGATGGCTGACTTAATCTCAAAGTTGTTAGCTTTTACAGCTGACCATGTGACACTCGGTTCAATTCCAGTAAGAGTAGAATAGAATAATCCATCATTGTGTGCTCTCTTCGCCCTTCTAGTTCGTCAAGCATTGTTGTTGTTCCTCTTCTCAACAAATTTCTGACACGAGATGGGAGAAGTCTACTTCTTGCTTGTGCTCTCAGTCTGTGACGAGTCCTCTCGATTTATGTATCAAAAATCAATGGTTCTTTGTTTCTTCTTGTCATGCACTATAGAACCCCTTGTAAATAGCTAGCAAAACAAAAAAGAAACAAGGTAAAAATACCAAAATAATAAAAAATAGTCAACTTTAATATTGCTAGTATTAGTCCCCAGCAACAGAGCCAAAACTTTGTTGTTATATGAACTCACCTAGCAATTGCACTAGTTCGAACACGTACTATAGCAATAAATTTGGATATCGTCCCACGAGGACTAATATAACAATTACTAGAATCACTACTTATTGATATTATTTGGCCAATGACTAAGAGAATGAGTATAAAATAACTCTTAACAACAACAACAAAAATAATGAATTAAGATTAATTAACAATCAAGATATAATAACGGTCAAGATCTTAGAATCCACCCTAAGTTCAACTATGAATTTCCTAAATTCAATCTACAATTAGAACTTTCCCCCAATTTCGTTCAATCATGTAGTAATCTCTTCTCAATTAACAATCAAGATATAATAATAGTCAAGATCTTAGAATCTACCCTAAGTTCAAGTATGAATTTCCTTAATTCAATCTACAACTAGGACTTTTTCCCAATTTCATTCAATCATGTAGTAATCTCTTTCTAAAGATCAATTACCTTACCTACTTCATTGTAACACACATATCTCTATGGATTAGTATGAATCAGTGCATTAACATTCAATCATTAAATATATAGATTATGCTTAATATCTCTTCTCACATTCAATCTATTGTGCTAACTTGCTATTCTAATGAAAAATCAATCTCTCAATCCAATCATTCATCATAAATCAATAAATAGGTGATCAATCTATTTATGCATTAAGCCACAAGATAACACATAGGGATTGGGGAAAAAACTTTTCATAGATTGAATAAGAAAATTACAAAGTATCCCTTAGGGTTTCATCAAAGATCCCAACAGAAGAGTTTAGTTACACATCCTAACGAAAATTACAAGAATGAAATCTAAAAGAAACGTGAAAAGAATGACCGACAAAAAGAAGTTCTTGATGTCTGCAGCTGTCTTTCCTCCTCTCCTCCTCCAGTCTCCCCTTTTCTTTTTCAGATCCTCTCTTTTTTATATCGTTCAAAACCTAATTTTCTAATCTGACACATCCCACAACCATGTCGAATCGACACACAGCTGTGTCTTCCTCGAAATTATGTCAATTTTTAGCTTTTAGACATGACATGACTGTGTCTCCTAGGCTCACATCTGTGTCTCTTTTGTCGAACAAAATAGAAACGCTGCCTTCTTAACACATGGCTGTGTGTTAAGCCAGTATAGGGCACACGGCCATGTCTTTCAGGAACACGGCCATGTCTCACTCCTCCTAAGAAATAAAAATGTTGGCTCCATAACACATAGTTGTGTGTTATGGCCATCTCTCCCACATCTTCATGTTTCAACCCATTTTTACCCAAATCTTGTTCCAACCCATTCTAATTTGCTTCCAAGTTCTAAAATCATTCTTGAAAAGTGCTAAAGACAATCCATTAGCATATCTGGCAAAAATCGATCAAAATCAACTCAAATAAAATAGAAAAATATCTATAAAATTCAATTATATCAATTATCTTTCCACTCAAAGGGTTATAGAGCCTATATGCTTTATATTGAGAGCAATAACCAACAAAGATTCATTTCACAAATTTTTCATCAAGTTTGCTGTGATTATGTGAATTTATCAAGGAATAGGCAATACAACAAAAGATTTTAAGTGGCTTACCTAAGGTCTCCTACCACTCAAAGCTTCATATGGTGTTTGGTTGAGAACAACCCTTGTAGGAGATAAATTCAATAGATAGATAGCAACGACAACATTTTCGGCCCCTTTTCTTTTCACAAGCTTTTTTCCATTTCAACAACTGTTAAGTTTTTATGTTCATCCACTTTGTTTTGTTCTGATGTATGTGGTGCTGTCAATTCTCTGTGCAAGTCTTGTTCTTCATAAAATTGATTAAATTCATTAGATAGAAACTCCCCTCCTCTATCAGTACGCAATGCCTTTATGCTTCTTCCACTTTGCTTCTCAACGAGTGCCTTGAACTTCTTAAAGATCTCAAACGTTTCAGAGTTGAATTGAAGGAAATAGACTTAACTCATACGGCTGTAATAGTCTGTAAACAACAAAAAATATTGACTTCCACCAAAAAATTGTGCTTTCATAGGGCCACACAAATCAGTATGTATAAGTTCAACACACTCATATGCGCTTCTAGACTTTCATATAGCAAATGGTTTTTTACATTGTTTCCCATAAATGCACCATTTGCAAAAATTTAAGGACTCAATTTTAGGTAGCCCGAACAACATTTCCTTTTAACTCAATAATTGTAGACCTTTTACATTCAAATGTCCATATCATAAATGCCACAATTTTGACTATTTATTTTCTTTAACAATAAGAGCATGGTTTTTAACACTAAAAACCTCAAGTTGGAAAAGCTTATTAAGTTCCATTTAAACACCAACAATAATTCGATCAAATGTTTTATCTAATCACACAAGACATATCATCAAACATTATAGAATACCCACTAGCCATAAGCTGCCCAATGCTCAATAGATTTTGTGATAAAGTAGGAATAAAATAAACATTGTGAAGGAGTTTTGTGTTACCATGACCATTGCTTAACGCCACCGTGCCTTTGCCATCATCACCAAGTCTTACTTTCACCTTACATGACTCATCCAGCTCCTTGAATAGAGATTTGTTCCCGGTCATATGGTTGAAACAGCCACTATCCAAAAATCATACGCCACTTGATGTTTTGGTGCCATCTTGATAGGCCATAAATAGCTCAATCTCCTCCTCATCTTCAACATAATTTGCTTGTTTTTCTCTTTCTAGAAGTCTACCTTTACATCCCCGTATCACTTGCAATAATAACACTAAATATTACTTTTGTAATTTATTTGTTTTCCAATCATCTCCCTTTGTTCAACTTGTCCAGCAATTCTGCCTTTACCTCGATTACCGCTGCCTCGATAACCTCCTTTACGACATCCTCTACTTGTGCCTTCTTTGAATCATCTTGTTATTTGGGAGACTCCCACATCACTTGAAAAGCCTTCTCTTCAGTCTTTTCATTCACCTGATTCAATCTTGGCCCATGGGATTACAAAGAACCCATCAGCTCATCAAATGAGTAAGTAGCTAAGTCCTTAGACTTCTCAATGGCTGCAACAATGTGATCAAAACTTAGAGTTAAACACCTTAACACTTTTGCAATAGTGGTTTGATCAGAAATCTCTTCCCTGTAAGATCTCATTTAATTAACAACCGTTGTAAATCGTAAAAGAAATTCTTGTACCGATTCTCTAATTTTCATTTACAACATCTCAAAGTCACGACGGAGAAATTGAAGTTTTACCATAATTATCTTCGATGAGCCTTTGTATGTTGTTTGCAAAGTCGTCCATGCTTCTTTGATTGTATTTACAGTTGAAATTTTAGAAAAAATAGATTCATGCACTGCTTGCTGGATGAAAAATAGTGCTCTGGAATCCCTTTGTTTATTTTCTCTTAACCTGCCTTCTTCATCCGGATTAGGATATCCATTCTCAACAAAGTCCCATAAATCTTGAGACTTGAATAATGTCTTCGTTTTAATGCTCCAAAATTTGTAGCTTTCACCATGAAAAGATAGGAATTGATGGTTGAGAAATACTCACAACATTGCCATTTGTCGCCATGAGATGCACGCCCAATTACAACCAAACTTTGCTCTGATACCACTATTGTTGGAGAAGAGAGCTTTGTTAAACTCAAACTTATGGCAAATTTACTATGGCAGCAAGGAAAAATATAGCAGACAAGAAATGAATGCAGTAGAAAAATAAAAATATTAATCAAAACATTTTATGGGTATGAATTGCTGTTAGAATTTTAAATGCAGTGGGATGATATATTCAGCAACCAGAAATGCCTTTAAATAGGCTTTACAACTGAACTAAAAATAAAAAGAAATGGTAGAGCAATCTTCCACTAACTAAAATTCAATCACTACTAACAAAACATCAAAAATTTTAGGAGATAAATCCAAAACTAAGTCAAATATCCAACTGTCAATGTTGAATCAGCCTACAATAGGCAGTGCGACTTAAGATTTTAAAAATGGACTTTTTATAGCTTACTGTTGCAGCCATAAAGATGAAAAGACCAAAAATCACTGCAAGAGCTGTTCAAGTTACTGAAAGACACATATCAAGAGACAAGTGGCCTGAATACTATGACATGAAAATAGAAAGGTTCATCGGGAAACAAGTACGGTTATTCCAAACATGATCAATTCTTGGATACCTTGTGGCTAAGCTTCTACTTGCATACCCAAGTGCAGAAAAAATTCTAATAACTAAAGAGGATTCTTAGCTTGTCATTGCCTTCTCTTGCATGATAAGTGCTAACCCCAAGAGAAAACATGGTTAAAAGAACTCCCAACAGACGTATATAATATAAGATTCTGAAGCTGCTTTCACACAAGGATAGGTGACTTCAATTTATGGCTCAACTTACTTATCTAAAAAACTTAAATGTATAACGGTGATGATAATAATGGTTTTTTTTTCATTTTATTTGGAGGTTAAAGCTTTTGAGCAGTGATTCGAGTATCATAGGATTTTAATGTAAAAATGATATGTTGATTTAGGATTAGCATTAGCTCAAAACATCTTCTTAGATTGGAGATTAAATAAGTTGTTTCCTATTTACAGACTTTATATCATATGCATAGTATTATAGGAGTGAAAGACATTCTTTTAAAGAATTCACTATAAATCAAAAATACCTTACATTATTTTAATTCTATTGTTTGATTATGATATTTTCTACATCTTGTAAATCATTTTGTATTGGTTATGGTATTTTTCTATCTCGTAAATCATGACCTTGCCATCTAAATTAATGCTTGATAAAAAAACTTTTCAATACATTTCCTCGGTTGATTCCAGATTAGTTGAAAAAATTCAACTGGTATGTAAAGCATTGTCTGAGAGAGTGATTAGAAAGTGATGATAAGATATTTCTTGCAAACTCATATTTTATTCATTACATATTTTTGCATTACTATACACTTGTAAGTTTTTAGTTCTTAGCATCAACTCATGAAGGAAACTAAATCTCTGTTACAAACTTCCAAGTTTATGGGATCAATTCATAGAAGAAACTAAAGCTCAGCTCATAAAGGAAACTAAACATATAGCATTTAACAACTTTTGCTTCATCTAGGTCTAGCATTAACCGCAATCCTTCTCTCAAATTGTACCACAAAAAATATCAAAAATAAAAAAATAAATATATTTCCAACAACAATAGAAATTAATCTCATATATATGTATATATTTTCAATTTGTAAATGAAGAAATTACATAGAAATATTTAGGTTGTGGGTCAAATCACACTAGTAATTGAGAAATTGTGTTGTAAAAATAAATATACAATATAATAGCTTAAAAAGATTATTAATGAAAATGTGAAATGATTACCCATTATAAAAAATACCAACAATAATTATTAATTACCTCATGAAGAATGCTTAATTTTTCTTTCAAGATTGAGAATTCATGTTTGAGTGCTTCCAATTGAAAGATACACCTATAGAAAAGACACAAGTGTCTCAAGATGAATTTTTGAACCAAAGTTAATTTGATCATCAATATTTGAGTAATGAAATTTCAATATATATATATATGTATTGGTGCGTATATTTGTATAAGAATATTATAGAGATGAAAAAAAACACAGAAAAATAAATGTTTTCTCACTGTTGCTTAGATTGTTCCTCAATAGGCTTAAGGAATTCACGACAAATCTGTGCCATGCGACAAACACCAATGCTAGAGTACTATAGTAACCATGATTATATATACACACACACACACACAATAATAGTTATTATGATCTATACATTAATATCATTTATATAGTTTATCCGAGGTTATATAATTGATTATCATGAAGAAGCCCCATTGATTTTGAAAATAAGTTCTCCAATCTTGTGAAAGTCCACCTCCGATTTTTCACTGAAGTTAAATAAAGAGCAAAATTATCTATACTTATATATACACACCCAATTATATATATATATATATACCCACATAATATATGAATGATTAAATGGATATAAATGAATCAAAGGGTGGAGCTGCCATGCCGAAATTCTGAAATTGGCCGAATAGGCCCTAGGTCTAATTTTGAGTTATTTGGGGACACGTGTAGGTACTGTAAGTGTGTTTCGGTTCCCGAAAAAAAATTCAGAGAATCTAGGGACAGCCCGTAGACGCAGTAAAAAAAAAACCGGTCTTAGACTCCGAATCAAGTAAGGATCTCTCACCCTATTTTCTATCACGGCATTAAAACTTAATAAATGATAAAACGGTATTTTATAAATTAATAGATATGTATAATTAATTAAGGTTTCTAATGGAGTCCGAATCTGATATATTTTCGGTCAGTTGCTGTTTTAGTTATTTTATAGTTTTAAATGCATTATGGTATCTGATCTATTTATTTTATGATTTTGAATGCATGAATCACTGTTTACTTCATTATGGCTTGATTTTGTGAATCCGATGATATGCCTGCCTTGTTGGATGCTCGTTACTGGTTTAAATATTTATGATTATGTGAGAAATAAAAAACTAAGGAAAAATAGAAAAAGTATGTGAGTTGACAAATCGATAAGTCGACAGCCTCACTAGATATCCTGGGAGATGGTGGATGGACCAGGTCCATAGGGAACCCTACCGGGAACGTTGTCTCTCATACCGGACGGGGTATGGAGACTTTAAATGTTTTGGCGCTCATACCGGATGGGGTATTGAGATTCATGGTTTTGGCGGCCATACCGAACAGGGTATGGGGACGGCCCTGGAATTAAGTTATTAAGGTGAATGGTTCACGTGTAGCAGGGACCCTATGGATCCCCATGGATACTGGTAGGCTGGTAAAAGAAAAAATTTATTGCCTGATGATTGAAATATTAAAAGTATGACATGTGTTATGTTACAGAGCGCGTATGATTTCCTAATATTATAATGTTATTGTTTTCATAAGTTGTTTTCATAAATCTCACCGAGGTAAGTGGACAATAAAGGGTTTTATTATTGATAAATGAATTTGTTATAAATTATACTCCATTGGTCGCTTTTGTTTTCCACCAATCTTTACTAGACTAGTGTAGCTCATTCCTTACTTAATCATTTCATATCAGGAGGACTTGGTTCCCGAGCCCGTTCCGCAGGAAGAAGGTGAGTAGATGCCTAAAGATTTTATAGCTTTCCTTATAGTATTCATTTCTAGTATTTACTTTAGTTAGCTTATT
Organism: Carica papaya; assembly: GCF_054855325.1. Classification (NCBI taxonomy): domain Eukaryota; kingdom Viridiplantae; phylum Streptophyta; class Magnoliopsida; order Brassicales; family Caricaceae; genus Carica; species Carica papaya. The sequence continues at coordinate 22,402,470 of NC_142317.1, forward strand.
CTTTCATACGTTTAATACGTTTTGGTTATTGTGTAAGGAATGTTAACCATAATCTATTTTATTTCGCTTCTACACTTAGAAATTTTATATACATTTCCTTTAAATTTTTGGGGCCATTTACACAAATCTAGGTGAGCATAGACAGTGTTCTCTATAAGGTTGAAATTGGTGTTATTTAGAAGTCAGAATAGGATTGACAATGGAACAAATAAACTCTGGGAGCCGATCTAGGTGAGTAGAGACAGTGTTCTCTGTGATGCACGTGTAGGAAAGTATGAGCTACACAAACTTTAATTAGATGTTTTCTTGATTTTAGATAGATATAATGGTTAACCCTCACTAGCGAGGGATGTGAATACTGTGCTTTTATGTACTTAATTTTATTTAGAAATAGAAGGTTATTGTATTTTTCGCTGGCAATATAAGTTCTTACGGTACCCTGACTCACTATGGAGGTATGGGTTGTTACAGCTCTTATCCAATCATTTCAAATAGGAGGATTGAAGCACATAGCTCCTCCACATGATCCACTCGATGGAATAAGAGGCTTAGTGCTTAACATCTAATCTATTTTTCTCTTATTTGTTTATCAATCATATATATATTGAAGTTGTTGATTGATTTGCATTTGATTTTTGTTTAAGGATGCAGTAGAGCAGTCTCTTGTAGCAGCATATGAAATGAAAGGAGATACTGGTTGCAATCCTAATTATTTATATGATCTGCTTTCCACCTTCATGGATTAATTTGAAATCATCTTATCGGGCATGGTTAAAGCATTGTATGTGTACGTAATATATATCTCGATGTAGATTTGAGTAGTTATTAACCATATTTTATTAATTAATGGGTTTTAGTTATTTGATCTTCTTTTCTTAATTTACAGGGATAAAATATCTGATGCGGATTTTCATAAGATTTATGCATTTTACATCAAGATTAAATGAGCCTCCTCAAGGTATATAATTAATACTAATCATCACAGCTCAAAACTCTTTAATTTGAAGAATTTATATATGTTATTATTGATCTTATAATATACATTTAACATGGTGAAGGGCATGGAAATGCAGTTGATTGGTGGGCACTAGGGATATTCATATTCAAAATGTTATATGGGATGACGCTATGTAAGGAAGTTGACCAAGAGTTGCCCCTAGCGAATATTGTGGCTCGAGCACCTAAATTCCCAAAGAAACAATGGTCTCGGAGCCAGCAAAGGATTTGATCACGTGATTATTAATCAACGACCCCACCAGGCGAATGTGGTCCATAATGGGTGCAATGGCAATCAAATGACACCAATTTTTTTATGGGCTTAATTGGGCATTTTTGAGATGTAATAAAATCACCATTTGTTCCTCCTCCTGTATCTTGTTAGGACTTTGTTGCATTTGCTAGTACTATAAAGAGTTCAATAGAGTATTACTAGGAAGTAAGAAATTTATTCTTTAATTTACATGATATATGTTTTGTTATATATATCAAATTTTAATAACTAAATAGAAGTGAGATTTAAGTAATTTATATATTGGGGCAAGAAATTTTAATGAAATTCATGTTGAAAGGTTCAATATTTATAAAAATATATAATTAAGGATTTACTAGATCATTTTGTCTAGCAAACGATATAACATTTTCAATTGTTCTCAATTAATGTCTTTACTTAACTGTCTAAAAGTAATATTAATTTCTCTAACAAGTGGTATAAGAGGTAGTAACACTCTTTATAAGGCATTACTTGGATAAAACCGAAATGTATTGCATCAACATCCTAATAATAGCAAGCTGGGAAACTCATGGGTCCTTGTGTAGTGCTTTAGGACTGCTTACCTAATTTGGGATAAACAACGCTAAGGTTCAATAGTAGTTGAGGATAAGGAAGCTTTTGGCTTCTAGAGCTATTTTGAGATACCTATGATCTTACAAGATAGCTTTGCCAAAAGGTTGTGTCGAGTTTTAAAATTGCTCTCACAATCTAGACCTATCTTAAGACAACTATGAGGTTTCAAGCATGTATTAGGTTTTAATAAAGCTCTAAAACTGCGGTATTAGTCTTTTCTTTTTTCTCTTAATGTTATGTTGCACTAAGATACAAATTTGTTGTCCTAAAATTTAATTTAGTATTGATTTTGTTTTATTTAATTATATGGTAAATTTTGTAACAAGTATAAATTTTTTACTTGATGAATATTTCTCTGAGTTTAGGTTATTACTTGAGGATGTATAAGCTTTCATTTTGCATTTTGTTTCCTTTCTTAGTTGGATTCAAAAGTAGAATAAGAATAATACATAACTTAGGTAAAGATGAGTAAGGACTTCTGAAAGATAGATAATTGTTCATGAACCTCCTCAGTTTTTGTTTCACTTACTTGAGCATGATGGTTTTTATTGTTAATGAATAATGATTTTATCTTAAAAAAATAATGTTATATTGGATGCTATTGTATTGACTTCCATTGTATAAGTTTAATTAGTATTAAAAGTAACTACTACTAAATTTATAGTTCAATCAAATAATAAAATAGAAATTAATTTGAATGAATTATTTAATATTACAATAAATAAGCAAATCAAAGGATGTATATTTATTGTTTAAAATATAGTATTTGACAATCAACTATGAGAATTGACACTTCAGTGAATAATGAGAGGAGATTGATGGTGACTACAATGAAATACAACCAACACAGATAAAAGCTTTGGTATCTTGCAACAAAGTGGATCACATTTTCCTTATGTTTTAAGAAAAAGATAAACTATTTTATTTTTAATTTTTTTGTACTCCTTTTTGTTGATACAAAAGTTAAACAACTCTTTTTTTCAAGTAAAGAAATAGATAGGGTGGGCACGAAATGGACACATGAGTTCCTCTATTTGTCGCATATTACCTAGCAACATTTTAACTTTTGTGATAGTCTAAATCAACTGTTAAATTATATCGTCTATTGTATAATTTCTAATTGTAATAGGACCTTTTTTAAAGGTACGAGGTACAAATTTTACACTTGATGAATATTTTTCTAAAGTTTAGGTTTTTACTTAAGGATGTTTAAGCTTTCATTTCATATTTTGTTTCTTTTCTTCTTAGTTAGATTTAAAACTTTAATCGAATAGTATATAACTTAGCTAGAAATGTAGTAAGGACTATTGAAATATATTTATTTATTCATGAGCCTAAGTTTTTTGTTGACTTACTTGAGAAAAATGGTCTTTATTATTCATGGATGATGAATTTTTCTTTTAAAAAAAGTAAATGTTGTAATGGATGTTATTATATTGACTTACATTGCATAAACTAATACCATACTAGAAAGAAATATGTCTAATATTGTAGGTTAATCAAATAACAAAGAAGAACTTAACTTCAATGAATTATTTAACTCATACAAATGAATAAATAAAATGACGTACATTTAGTGTTTAAAATATAGTATTTGATGATTGATTAGGAGAACTGATGTTTTAATAAATTATGAGAGTGATTGATGATGACTGCAATAAGAAGCAACTAATACAAAGATAGAAGCTTTGATGTCTTATAGTAGAGGGGATCAAATTTTCTTTAGGTTTGAGTACATTAAGATGAACTATTTTATTTCTTAATTCTTATGTATTTTTTTACTGATATAAAAGTTAAATAAATTTTTTTTCTAAGTAAAGAAATGGATAGGTTGTGCATGAAATGGACAAGTTGCTTCCTTTATTTGTTGTATATTTAGTTAACGATATTTTGACTTTTAGTGACAATGTCTATCACCCACTAAAATTGTGTCGTTTATTTTCTAATTTTTAGTTGGATTTAAAAGTAACTTTCATTCCACATTTTGTTTTTCTTTTTCATAATTAGATGTAAAAGTGTAATTAGATAGTATACAACATAGCTAGAGATGTAGTAAGGACTTCTAAAAGATATAGTTCATGAATTTTAGTTTTTTTGTTCACTTGCTTAAGTAGAATGGTTTTTATCCATGATTTTTTTAAAAATGAAAAAGTAAATGTTTTATTGGATGTCATTATACTGACTTACATTGTTTACAGACTTATATAGTTTTAGAAAGAAGTACGATTAAATTTGTAATCTGTCAAATAATAATGATGATTTAACTTAAATTAATAATTTAATCTCATACAAATGAGTGAGTTAAGTAACATAAATTTACTATTTAAAATACAAAATTTAATGACTGATAAGGAAAACTGATATTTCAATGAATAATGAGAGGTGATGGGTGATGATTGTAATGAGATGCAACTAACAGAGAGAGAGAAGTTTTGGTATCTTGCAACAAAGGAGATTGAATTTTTTTAAGATTTTGACATAAAGATAAACTATTTTATTTTCGGTTTCTTTTGTATTTCTCTTTGTTAATATAAAAGCTAAATAATTTTTTTTTCAAATGGATAAGTGGCTTCCCTTATTTGTCGCAAATTTACTTCGTTGCATTTTTACGTTTAACGACAATATAAATCTGCTGGTAAAATTTTATCATCTATTGTCTAATTTTTAGCAGTAATTAATTGTTCTCAAAGGTGCCAATATAATTCCTTTTATCAGTTGAAGTGATTTATTTAGAGAAAAACCATATTTGTTTTTTACACAATATTATAATGGATTAAACAAAACTCTTTTTTAAAAAAAAAAATTTCTCATAAAATGTTTAGCAAGGTTAATCCAAACTTGGAACACAAAATTCAAAAAAATGCAAATTCATTAATGCATACAATATTGATAACCTAAATATCAATCACTAAAAATGACCTAGACTAGTAGCAATCTGTTATAAATACTAAACTCATTATAACTCTCTGCTGCTTTGGTGAGCACTGTAGATTCGAAGAAAAAAACAATCTCCCTTCTCTTGGCAAAACCATTTTTCTCTTCTCTAATCGTCTCAAAAAGGATGGATCAAAGCATTCGACGACTCAGCATGATCCACTCGATGGAACAAGAGGTTTAGTGCTTAACATCTTATCTATTTATTGATCATGTATATATATCGATATCATTGATTAATTTGGATTCAATATTTGTTAAAGGATATGGTAGATCACTTTTTTGAAATAGCATATGAAATTAAAGGTGTACCTGGTTGTAGTCCTAATTATTTCTCGGATATGCTCTCTATCTTCGTAGCTGAATCTAAAATGACCTTATCAGACATGGCTAAAGCTTTATATGTGTACATAATATATATCTTGATATAGATCTTAGTTGTTATTAACCACGTTGATTAGTTAATGAGTTTTAATTATTTGGTCTTCTTCTCTTAATTTGCAGGGACAAAGTATTTAGTGCATATTTTCCTAAGATTTGCGAACTTTACTTCAAGATAAAAGAAGCTGCCTCAAGGTATATAATTAATGCTAATCATCACAGCTCAAAACTATTTAATTTAAAGTATTTATGTGTGTCATTATTGATCTAATAATATGTATTTAATACTAAAAATTCTCAAGTATAATTTTTGTTGGTAAAAATTCATACATTTTAATAACTAAATGATATGTAATGAGATTTATAGTGTGATTTGAACTTATACTCTTATAGATAAGGATAAAAATACAAAGATATCAACCCAACAGATAAATAATTAATAATTTAATTAACCAAATATCTATTAGTAGGATATATATTTGATTGGTATATGTGTATACTTAATTAATTAATTAATTAGTTTAATAGTTGATGCATTTATTCTTTTACAAGAGATCATAAGTTCGACTGAGATTATACTTTTACGTGTGTTATCATTTGAAAGTTGCGTTGAATTGTAATTATTTTAAAAAATAATTAGCTAATTTTAATTGTACCCTTGGTGCTTGTCGATTGGCACTGAAATATGAGGAATTCATCAAAGCATCTGATGAAAAGAGTAAGGAAGGGTAAGCTTTCATAAATAATTGACGTCATAAATCGATTAACATATCTATTTATTGTGCTTTTTTAATTCTTTTAATTTCTTTTTTTAAAAAAAAAAGTGTGTAGCGGCATTAGATGCAATAAAAAATGAATTCACATTGATGAAGGAAAAAATAAAAGTCCTTCTTGAGGTAATATTTTATTTTATATATTTTGCAGAATTTTATTTTCATATATATCTTTTTCTCTTATGGATTTTGTGAAAATTTTAACTGAATTTAAATTTGTAGAATTATACAGTATGAGTTTTACTTAATTAAAAATTTGTTTTGCTGGTTGCATAATTATAGCTATTAACAATTATAATAAATTCTGACAACACAGTAGTAGTTTAAACTTGTGTTTTATTTAAGATTTACGAGTTTAAGTTTCACTGAAGATGTAAAGTTTATATTTTAATAAAAAGTAAAACTATTTTTTTAATATTAAACATTATAGATTTTGATTTTAAAATCTTTATTATTATTATTATTAATTAATAAATGGGGTATGTGCTGATATATTTGGAAACAAGCACCACGCTTCGCAGGCACAAGCGCACTCCTTTAAATTAATAGAAAGTTGGGAAACTCATGGGTCCTTGTGTAGTGCTTTAGGACTGCTTACCTAATTTGGGATAAACAATGCTAAGGTTCAAGGATAGTTGAAGATAATGAAATGTAACGGCCCTGGAAATTTAGAATGAAATATGTGTATTAATAATGTCAAATGCGAAAGCGTAATAAAAATTTTGATTAACATTCCTTACACAAAAACCAAAAACGTGCTTAAAATATAAAAGAACAAACTAAGTAAAAGAGTGATACTCGAAAATAAGAACTATAAATATAACTACGGAGTCTTATGGCGTCCCCTTCGCCGTCTTCCTGCGAAACGGGCTCGGGAACAATGTCTTCCTTATCTGAAATGGTTAAATAAGGAATGAGCTACACCAGCACAGTAAAGACATCACACTATCTCACCGCCACGGAGGTAAAGGTGGGTAGAAAATACAAAAAAGACAAATGGAGCATAATTTATAATAAACTCGTTTATTAACATAAAAACGTTTACTGTCCACTTACCTCGGTAAGATCCATAAAACAACAAATGAAAGCAATAACATTATCATCATCATGAAATCATATGAACTGTATGACATAATACTTACCACGCCTTTGCATTTCAATCATTAAACAACACATTTTCCTCATTTACCAGCCTACTAGTATCCATGGGGATCCATAGGGGTCCCGCTACCCGTGAACCCTTAACATTTATAACCTGATTCCAGAGCCATCCCCATACCCCGTCCAGTATGGGCACCAAAACCATGAACCTCAATACCCCGTCCGGTATGAGGGTGAAATGGGCCGTCCCCATACCCCGTCCGGTATGGGTGCCAAAACACATAAGGTCTCCATACCCCGTCCGGTATGAGAGACCACGTTCCCGGTAGGGTTCTCTACGGACCCAGTCCATCCACCATCTCCCAGGATATCTAGTCAGACTGTCCACATTATCCACTTATCAATTCACATAATCTTTTTGCCATTTTTCTTAGTTTCAATCATCCAAACACACACAACATGTAAACCAGTAATGGACACCAAACAAGACAACACAGTACCGGATTCATCATCATACAAACCATAATAAAAGAAACCATGATTCATACATACGAGACCATAACGTAATTACATCAAACATCATGCTGCATTTAATACTGGAAACTAAATCAAACAATAACAGACCAACACTGTATCAGACTCGGGCTCCATTGGCAACCTTAATCAATTATACATTTATAAAGTCACACAGTACAGTTTAATTATTTATTTAGTTTTAATACCGTGATAGAAAATAGGGTGAGGGGTCCTTACTTGTTTCGGGGTCTGAATACGGCTCTACAGTGCGCCTACAGGCTGTTCCTAATTTTTTCTGAATTTTTTTCTGGGAAACTGAAACGCACTACTGGTACCTGCACGTGCCCCAAAAAAATCCCAAATTAGACCTAGGGCCCTTTTCGGCCAATATCGCAATTCCGGCACGGCGGCTCTGCCGTGCTCCGGCGATGGCACCGCCGCTTGCGGCGGCGATTCACCTCGAGTTGGCTATTTTCGGCCGAATTCGGCCACACTTGTATCGGTCCCTGCGATAGAACAACCCTAGGGCCCTCGGTGGGCCGAAAAATCACGAAAAATTGAAACTTACCGGTGGCGGTGCTCTCGGGTGTGGCAGCTCCTCCGGCATGAGTAGTGTTTTGATGTTTGGCTCCGATCAACCTGTAGAGAAAAGAACGGTGATCACAGTGGTATAAAATTTGCATCAAACGGAGGCTGGGAAGGGCCTCATCGGACGCAAAAACTGAGGGGCACGGCGGTGCCGCTGGGTTTCGGCTGGGTTTTTCGATCTTTTAACCGGTGGTTTGGCCTCAGTTTGGCCATAGGCGGACTCAGCATCAAAAAACGAGCAAGGGGGAGAAAATTTACCTCGATCGGCGGTCGGAAACTTCTCCGGTGCGACGGCAGGTGACGGCGGCTGGCTCCTCCGGTGCCTGGTTCTTCTTCTCCGGGCAGCACTAGCGGCTAGGGTTTCTTTGGTTAGGTGTGGGTGGGATTATTTATACCCTTTTCCTTTTAATCTTGACCGTCCATCAAGATTAAATCTGGACCGTTCATCGCGATGCAATCTGGGCCGTCCGTGCCTGATTGAATCTGGGCCGTCCGTGTGCATGACTCTGGGCCGTCCGTGCGCACGTTTGATCTGGGCCGTCCGTGTGCGCGGGAATGGATCTGGGCCTTCCGATCGCACGCACGCGGATCGCCCACGTGGCCCGTTCCCTGGTCAGTGTTGCCTTGCCATGCAGCGCGTTCTGGTTAGCCGGGACTGCTGACCGGGCCGCTGACGTGGCGGCTGACGTGGTGCTGATGTGGCACAACTTTTCTAAATTGCGTTTTGACCCCTGGTTTCTGATTTTCTTTTTAAAAACACCCCCATAATCCAAATTTTCACCCCTTTTTCCCAAAATCAATTTCAATTAAATCCAAATAATATTTTTACCCAAATTTTATCATTGTTATTACTTTTATTTTCATTGAATTAAATTAAATTAAATTAAATAAAAAATCAAATAAATAAATAAAAAACCCAAATAAATAAATAAAATTTTTATTTTTATTTGGGTGTTACATGAAACTTTTGGCTGCTATAGTTATTTTGAGATACCTATGAGGTTATAAGATAGTATTACCAAAAGGTTGTGCAGGGTTTTAAAATAATTCTCGTGTTCTAGACCTATCTTAATACAACTATGAGGTTTCGATCATGTATTAGGTCTTAATAAAGCTCTAAAACTGCAGTGTTACATTTAAATCTTAACGTTTTAGTCTTTTCTTTTTTTAATGTTATGTCGCACTAAGATCAAAAGTTTTTGTCCTAAAATTTAATTTCTCATAGATTTTGTGTTACTTAGTTATCTGGCAAATTTTGTACCAAGTACAAATTTTATACTTGATCAATATTTCTCTGAGTTTAGGTTATTACTTGAGCATGTTTTGGCTTTCATTCTATATTTTGTTTCCTTTCTTCTCAGTTGGATTCAAAAGTATTATAAGAATAATACATAACTTAGCTAGAAATGAGTATGAACTTCTGAAAGATAGATAATTGTCCATGAACCACAATTTTTGCTTCACTTACTTGAGCATGATAAAGTATAACCTAATTTCTACGAATTATTTAATTTTATAGTAAATAAGTGAATTGAATGATGAATATTTATTGTTTAAAATATTGTATTTGATGACCAATTATGAGATCTGATGCTTCAGTAAATAATTAGAGGCGATTGATAGATACTACAATGAAATGCGACCAACACAAAGATAAAAGCTTTGGTATTTTGCAATGAAGTAGATCACATTTTCTTTAGGTTTTAAGATAAAGATGAAATATTTTATTTTTAACTTTTTTTTGTAGCCCTTTTTGTTGATACAAAAGTTAAGCAACTTTTTTTTTCAAGTAGAGAAATAAATAGGGTGGGCACAAAATGGACACATGAGTTCCTCTATTTGTTGCATATTACCTGGCAACATTTTAACATTTGTAATAGTCTAAATCAACCACTAAAATTATGTCATCTATTATTTAATTTCTACCTGTAATAGGATCCTTATTAAAGGTACCAGATACAAATTTTATACTTGATGAATATTTTTCTAAAGTTTGGGTTGTTTACTGACTTATGTAGTACTAGAAAGAAATACAACTAAATTTATAGTTTGGTCAAATAATAAGGTATGGATTAACTTGAATAAATAATTTAATCTCATACAAATGAGTAAACTAAGTAACATAAATTTACTGTTTGGAATACGGTGTTTAATGACTGATAAGGAAAACTGATACTTCAATGAATGAAGAGAGGTGATGGGTGATGACTGCAATGAGATGCAACAACATAGAGAGAGAAGTTTTAGTCTCTTGCAATAGAGGAGATTGAATTTTCTTTAGGTTTTAGAACATAAAGATAAATTATTTTATTTTTAATTTCTTTTGTACTTCTTTTTGTCATTATAAAAGTGAAATAATTTTTTAAAAAATAAAGAAATGGGCAGGTTGTGCATGAAATGGATATGTGGCTTCCTTTATTTGCTGCAAATTTGCTTTATGGCATTTTGACTTTTAGTGACAATATAAATCTGCTGGTAAAATTTTATCATCTATTGTCTAATTTTTAGCAGCAATTAACCATTCTTAAAGGTGTTAATATAATGCCTTTTATCAGTTGAAGTAATTTATTTGGAGAAAAACCATCTTTGTTGTTTATACAACATTATAAATGGATTAAATTAAACTCTTGTTTTTTTTTTCAAAAGAAAATATTTTTTCTCATAAAATTGTTGGCTAGAATAATCCAAACTGGAAAACAAAATTCAAAAATATGCAAGTTCACTAATGCATAGAATATTGATAACCTAAATATCGATCACTAGAAATGACCTAGATTATTAGCAATTTGTTATAAATTCTAAACTCATTATAACTCTCCGCTGCTTTGGTGAGCATTGTAAATTCGAAAAAAAAAAATCTCCCTTCTCTCGGTAAAACCATTTTTCTCTTCTCAAATTGTTTCTAATATAATGGATTGAAGCATGTAGCTCCTTGACATGATCCACTCGATGGAACAAGAGGTATAGTGCTTTAACATTTTATCTATTTTTTCCTTATCTATTTAGTGATCATGTATATAAATCGATATTGTTGATTGATTTGCATTCGATTTTTTTAAAAGGGTATGGTCGATCACTTTCTTGGAATAGCATACGAAATGAAAGGAGTGCCTGGTTGAGGTCCTAATTATTTCTCTAATCTACTCTCCATGTAACACCCAACCTCTACTTTTTTTTTCTTTTTATTAATTATTATTATATGAATATAATTATTATTTATGTAATTTTAAATTTAATTAAATTTAAATTAATTTATTTTAAAGGAAATAATAATAATAAAAATAATAAAAAGGGGTAAAAATTATTTAGGGGTTTAATTGAAAATAATTTTGGGGAAAAGGGGTGATAATTTGGGTTTTGGGGGTATTTTTAAAAGACAAATCAGAAAATAGGGGTCAAAATACAATTTAAAAAAGTTGTGCCACGTTAGCTACCCGGTCCGTAGCCCTGACCAACCAGGACGTGCCAAGTGGCAGTGACAATGACGCGGGTGGCCACGCGGGAGAGAGCCGCGTGGGCGATCCATGTGCGCACGATCGAACGGCTGAGATCCGTTCCCGTGCGCACAGACGACCCAGATCAAAAGCGCGCATAGACGGCCCAGATTGCATCGCGCACGGACGGTCCATATTGAATCGCGCATGGACGTCCAAGATTGAATCGCGATGAACGGCCCAGATTCACTCCCTATTTAATCGCGATCGGACAGTCCAGATTAAAAGCGATGGATGGCTCATATCAAAAGCGGATGGGTATAAATAACCCCATCCGCACCTAAACCCTAACCCTAATCGCCAGAGCCCCTCGCCGGAGAAGACAGCCCAGCCACTGGGGAGTCGACCGCCGGCACCCGCCGTCGTACCGAAGCAATTTCCAGCTACCAAAGGTGGTAAAAATTCAACCATTTGCTCAGAATTTTATTTTAAACCCAACTATAGCCAAATCAGAGCAAAAGCACAAGCCAATTGGCAGGAAAACGCTGCCAAAGCTCAGTTGCGCTGCCGCGGGGTGTTTCGATTTTTGCCTCTGATGAGGCCCTTCCTAATTCCAGTTCGATGCGATTTTTTCATCGTTGTGATCAACGTTTCCTCCTCTACAGGTTGACCGGTGCAAAACACCCAACCGCAACGTGAGCCGGAGGAGCCACCGCACCGGAGAGCCCCACCGCTGGTGAGTTTTGGCTTTCTACCTTTTTCTAGCCCACCGAGGGCCCTAAGTGTGTTTTCTCACAGGAACCGATGCAAGTTTGGCCGAATTCAACCAAAAATAGCCAACTCGAGGTGGATCACCGCCTCGAGCGGCGGCGCCATCACCGGAACACGGTGGAGCCGCCGTGTCAGAATTTTGAAATTGGCCGAGTAGGCCCTGGGTCTGATTTTTGGGTTATTTGGGACATGTGTAGGTACTGTAAACGCGTTTTATTTCCCGAAAAAAAATTCAGGGAACCTAGGGAACGCCCGTAGGCGCAGTGACAATCTATTTTTTGACGTCGAATCAAGTAAGGATCCCTCACCCTATTTCCTATCATGGAATTGGAGTTTAAATAAATGATAATACTGTATTTTGTACAAATTAACTAGATATATATAATTAATTACGGTTGCTAATAGAGTTCAAACTAGACATTATTCTTTATCGATTTCTGTTTGATTTATTTTACAGTCTAAATGCATTATGGTATAGTTTATCTATTCTATGGTTTTAAATCCATGTATCACTGCTTACTTCACTACTGTTTGATTTTGGGAATCTAAGATATGCTTGCTTTGTTGGATGGACATTTCTTGTTTATATATTTATGTTTGAGTTGGTAACGAAGACTAAGGACAAATAGGAATGAGATGTGATTTGATAAATGGATAAGATGACAACCTCACTAGATATCCTGCGAGATGGTGGACGGACCGCATTCATTGGGAACCCTACCGTGAACGTCGTCTCATACCGGACGGGGTATGGAGACTCGGTCATTTGGCGCTCATACTAGACGGGGTATGGGGACGGCCCGCTTCACCCTCATACCGGACGGGGTATTGAGGTTTATTGTTTTGGCGCTCATACTAGACGAGGTATGGGGATGGCCCTGTAATTAAGATTGTTAAGGGGAATGGTTCACGTTTAGCGGGGACCCCTATTGATCCCTATGGATACTAGTATGCTGGTGAAAACGAGAACGGTGATAATCAGTTATTGTTAATGAATACAAATTTATGATGTGTTTTATGTTACTGATTATGCATGAAATTGTGATATGTATGATGTTATTGTGTTTATAGGTTGTTTTCACAGGTGATCCAAGGGTAAAAAAAAAGGGTAAGTGGTTTTATTTTAAATAATTGAATTAGTTTAAAATTTGTGCTCCATTGGTTGTTTTCGGTTTTCTACCAATTTTTGCTTCTGTGACGATGATATAGTGTGATGTCCTTACTGGGCTAGTGTAGCTCATTCCTTACTTAACCATTTTAGATTAGGAGGACCTAGTTCCCGAGCCTAATCCACAAGAAGACGGCGAGTAGATACTAGATGCTTTATAGTTTCCTTTATTTTTCTCATTTATCGTATTTCTTTTAGAGAACTTATTCCGTGGTATTCTTTAATACTTTTAAGTTGTTGTGTAAGGGATGTTAACCTTAATCTTTGATTTTGCTTCCACAATCAAATTATTATATGTATTTTCTTTTGAATTTCCGGGGTCGTTACACTCCACCTTCGTAGTTGAATCTGAAATCATCTTATCAGACATGACTAAATCTTTGTATGTGGACATAATATATATCTCGATATATATCTAAGTAGTTATTAACCAATTTTGACTAGTTAATGGGTTTTAATTATTTGGTTCTCTTCTCTTAATTTGCAATGACAAAGTATCTGATGCTGATTTTCCTAAAATTTGTGAACTTTGCTTCAAGATTAAAGGAGCCTCCTTAAGGTTTATAATTAATACTAATAATCATAGCTCAAAACTCTTTAATTTGGAGTATTTGTGCGTGTTGTTATTGATCTTATAATATGTATTTAATAATAAAAATTCTCAAGTGCAAGTTTTGTTAGTAAAAATTCATGCAGTTTAGTCGTTAAATGATATGTCATGAGACATATAATCTGATTTGAATTCATACTCTTATAGATAAGGATAAAAGCATAAATATATCCACCCAATAGATAAATAATTAATAATTTAATTAACCAAATATATATTAGTATGATATATATATTTATTTGGTATATGTGTATACTTAGTTAATTATTTAATTAGTTTAATAGTTGATGCATTTCCTCTTTTACAAGAGATCACAAGTTTGAGTCAGATTGTACTTTCATGTATGTCATCATTTGAAAGTTACTTGTATTGTATTGCATTTACTGTATATTGCCTAATTAATCTCAAGTCAAACTATTGTTTTGTGTGTATTCTTACATGGAGATTATTTATATTGCGTTATGATTGATGTATATCACTTAATCAATATATTTACACAATTTTTATTTAAAAAAATAATTAGCTGATATTAATTGCAGCCTTGACACTTGTCAAATGGCACTAAAATGTGAGGAATTCATTAAGGCATCTGATGAAAAGAGTAAGGAAGGGTAAGCTTTCATACATAATTGACATCATAAATTGATTCACAGTCTTTATATATGCATGTAGTAAATGAATTTCATACTTATTTTTTTATTTTAGATAATACTAATATATCTCTTTATTGAGTTTTTTTATAATTTTTTAAAATTATTTTTTTAAAAAAACAAAGGTGGATAGCAGCATTGGATGCAATCGAAAATGGCTTCTTACTTACAAAGGAAAAAATAAGCATCCTTCTTGAGGTAATATTTTATTTTACATATTTTACAAAATTTTATTTTCATATATATCTTTTTCTCTTATGGATTTCATAAAAATTTTAACTGAATTTAAATTTGCTAACTTATAAAGTATGAGTTTTACTTAATTAAAAATTTGTTTTGCCAGGTCATAATTATAGCAATTAAAAATTATAATGAATTATAATAATATGGTAGTAGTTAAAATTTTTTATGTTTTATTTAAGATTTACAAGTTTAAGTTTTGCTGAAAATACAAAGTTTATATTTTAATAAAAAGTAAAACTATTTTTTTTAAATATTAAACATTGTAGATTTTGATTTTAAAATATTTATTATTATTATTCACTAAATGGGGTATGTATGGTGGTGCAGTTAAAAGCTAGAACCACCCCTCGCAAGCGCAAACGTACTCTTTGAAATGAAGGTACTCTTGCTTCTTACAACTTATTTAATTCGATTCTTATTTATTTTTTTTAATTCCTTAATATTTTAATTTGAATTGTTCTAGTAAATGGAGAATATTACTCTCGAATACCTTGTTACTGTAATAAACACAGTTTCTTTTTAAATAATTCAATTTGCTTTTAAATTAACTAAGAATAAAATAAGACTTATATTTTTCTTCAATTACTGTAACTTAACTAAAGTAATTATTATCCTTTTAATTTATAAAATTTAAGTTCAATATTTAATTTTTCACTATTTGTATTTTATCTATTTTCATCTCTTTCAATAACAATATTATAAAGTAATTATGTTTTTTTTTGGTTGGGCAGATGAGGGGATGAAAGCTTCTAAAAATCAATACCAATAAATTCTCTGCAGGTTGTAATAAGTATTACTTTTTCATGGAAAATAAATTTAAACTCTTAACTTTTTTTTTATGTTGTTGATGTCGTGATTAAGTTGAGTTTAATCTCAACGTGCCTATTATGTTTTTAGGCGAAAAAAATATTTCATGATTATTAAGTTCTCTTAGTTGAGGGAACTATAGTAGGTCAAAATCTTAACCTAACTTTTAATTTTTTGCTTTGAAACTCATACTTATTCTACAAAGATAATTACAAATTAAAAGGTATTATTCAAAAAATTTTAAATTTTGTTGCTATTGGTTGAGATGAATTGTTAATATTTAATAGTTTTATGTAAAAATCTCTTGGTGAAAAAAGATAGGAGAATTTACCTTAGACATTTACTTTCTATACAAATAGGAATTGAAGTTTGAGCATCCATTATAAGGATTGAGGTGTGCACTAGGTCAATCAGATAAGGTGAGTATAAAAAGGAGATTTTTGACATGTTAATTGTATGATACAATAAGCTTAGCTACCAATAGATCATAGATTTTATTAATTTGCACAACTAGAAAAGAAAAAGTTAGAATCTTTCAAGAAAATTTTAGAAAAAAATGAAAGTGAAAGAAAAAAGATAAAAGAGAGAGCAATAGAGAAATGTAGGAATAAGATAGGATAGAGTAGAGGAGCTAACTATTTATAAGGTAAACATAGGATGATACCATTGAAAAGGAGAAACTAGCCACTAACATCCATTAACATGGGAACATGAATTTCATGCACCAAAATGCCCCCATTAAAGCTTGTGACTATGTTCATTTATCACAATTAAGCACACACTACAATGAAGTTTTAAAGAATTTTCATAAATGATCATAAACATGGTGTTTGAATGGTTAAGATTCTTACATTTTTTTGGAAGATAACAAGTCTGTATCTTATTAAAATGTAAAATTTATCACTTTTTGGATATAATTATATGTATTAATAATGATTTGTTTATAATATTTGATTTAACAGAATCAAAAGATTTAACTTATAACTTTGTTGGTAGAGATATAGTAATGAAATTGGATTTTATCCTAAAGAGTCATGACATATCTAAATGAAAATAATATTCTGTAACGATTAGATTCTTTTATTAAAACAATTATAATAAGCGAAAAAATTCGAATTAATATTTTTCTTAAATTATTTATTAACATAAATATTAAAGAAGAAGAAATGTGTTAAAGTGAAACTCACAAAATGCCTACATATAAAGGGTGAGATTTCTTATATTTTCTCTCATTAAGTCGAAGATCTCTCGTCTTCTTATTACACACATATAAAAGACCTTTAGTTTTGATTTTGTTTTCAAAAACTCACATGAATATATATTTTTATTACAATACTAAAACAATCTCTCATGTATTTTAATAAAAAATAATGTAAGATAAAGTAGTTTAATTCCAATTCTTTTAATGAAGAAAAAAAAACATTCAGATTATAAAACCTCCACTTTAGAAACAAAGTAATGATTCTTACTTATAGATTCTTATTATCTCATATAAAAGTGTGATCATATCTCGAATTTCATTAATGAATCATGAAAATCTAAAAAGAAAACAAAACCAACTTTATCTTGGTTGGTTCACATATCAATTATTTTTTATGATTCTCATTAAAGTTCATTCCGGAAGCTTTTGAATTCCAGGCACTTGTTCTTCTCTAACCTGCTTGCATGTTGTCTTTCATGATTTATCTTAACCAAGCAAGAGAGGGAAAATTATGAGTATATCATTGTTGAGAGAACTATTGTACACAAACAAACAAGAAATATCCTCAACATAAATCATTGATCATATAAGTTGAATAAATTAATGGCAAATTGATGAAAATGGAGGGTGCATGAATTTATAGTGAGCTTACCCTCATCGCAAGATATCTCCTCCGTCTGCACATCCACTATACTTATCATTAACCATGTGATTCAGAGAAAAGAAAAAAGAGAGAGAAAAGGAAAAGCAAGTAAAAAAATGAGAGAAAATTTATATATAGAATTAAAAAATAATCAAATGAAATGAATAAATAAAATAAAAGGACAAGATGAGAAAAGAAGAGCAAGTGGAATTTTCATATAATTTCTTATTTATTCATAATAATCCACAACTATCAAAAACAAAACTAAATACAATACATACAATTGCATTATTATTGATTGTGTGGAGATATTGAAACGACACAATATTGTCTTCTCTTTTTCTAGATTTTTCTGCTCCCAAACATCACTTCGATACAAACCCACTTTTTATTTCATACAAGGTATGCATCTTTCTCTTTTATTTTCTCGTTTAGTTTTGGAGTATGTTCATTTTTAATATCACTTCATCTGGGTTTGGATTTAAGCTATGATTTTTTTTCTTGATTTGGAATCCTTGATTTATGAATGGTCCAATTAGTAGGACTTTTGTTAAGTTCTATCACAAATTGACTAGTTATTTAGATGCTTTCTGTTGTTTTTTACAAAAAAGTTGCATTGGTGCCTTGTAATCATTAGCTTTTGGCTTTTGATGAGGTTTTCTCACCTTTTGAGTACTCTTATTATATGACTTCTAGGTATTAAAAGATAATTCTTTATGGTTCCTAAAAATAACGGGGGGAAAGAGACATATTATGTATATTCGTAGCATCATTTCGTTAGTTTTCCTTGAGTGTCAAAGTTTATTTTCCTTTTTATTGTTGAATTTTTTACTTTTGGGTTGTATGTCTAATTTAGTTGAAAGTTTTCACTAAAATACTCACATTGAATCTAATGCCTTGATTTGTTTCTTTTGTTTGTTTTTTTATTTAAGGTTAATCATTCTTGAAATTGAAGTAGAAGAAGGTATTATTTCAATTGAGTCAAGAATCTCTTTGGTTCACTTTGATAAAAGAAGGGTTTGAGAATTGAGAGGGTTATAATTATTTGATTACCATTATGTATATGGGAATTTCTGAGGCAGTTATGCTACTTTTATCTAGAACTATTCCCAGTCGTTTTAGTTTTGATCCATGTTTTAGCAAATTGGATTCAAACAACAGATTATGATCTGACTCACTAGCCTACATGGATCAGCCATTATTTAAATTTATAAGTTGGTAATAGAGAGATCTTATTTGTCTACCTTTTTTTGTTGTGGTATCTCCAGTTAATCCTTTTTTTTTTCTTGAAGGCACTATTTTATTCTACCTTACTCTGTGCACGTGAAATGCTTGCTCAAGAAGATGGATCAGCTGATCTGTTTCGGCACTGAATAATTGCCTACTTGCTCTCTCATTCCACATCAGGGAGTATTATTTGATTGATTTGCGAAAACTGAAAGAGATTTATAGTTGCAAGACTGAGGAGTACTCATATGTTGCAGTTAATAAGTTCAACAATTACCCAGATCAAATTTCTCCTTGGTTGGTGGAATGGATGCCCAATAAAGGAGGTTATATAATTGGAAACTTACAACCAGCACATATAGATTTTTGATTTTTTTCTCTAAGAAACATGTGGTCTGTTGTAAGCAGTCTGACAACAGTTGATTAGTCACATGCCATACTAGATCTTATTGAAGCGAAGCAGATTTGGTAGCAAATATGCTATTCAAGATATGTTATCCTGCTCTTGAAGGTCAGGTGTGGCAAATAATCACTAGTAGTGATCCTAAGAACACATAAGAATCTACTCTCGTATTATTTATTTATGATCTATTTCTTCATTATTTTCAGCATTTCTCACTACGTTTCCTTTTCATACAGTCCTTGGTCTTACCAAAATGGTGGTTCTTGGCCAACTCTTCTATGGTAGGTTAGTTTGTTATGCTTAAATATTCTCTCTGCTGCTAATGTTTTGTTCATTGCTCCAAATAACCCTTTGTAGAAGTTATATTTAGGTATAAGTTTCTTAAGTTCACATACTTGAATCCAATAGGATATGGCACCTTGTTGATGTTTTATAAAATAAAGTAATAATGAAGGAATGTTGGCAGTGTGACTTAAGATTTTAAAAATGGACTTTTTACAACTCACTGTTGCACCCATAAAGATGAAAAGACCAGAAATCACTGCAAAATCTGTTGAAGTTGCCGAACGATACATATCAAGAGACAATTGACCTTAATACTATGACATGAAAATAGGAAAGTTCATCGGGAAGCAAGCACGATTATTCCAGACATGGTCAATTACTGGATACCTTGTGGCTAAGCTTCTACTTGCAAACCCAAGTGCAGTCAAAATTCTGATAATTAAAGAGGATTATGAGCTTGTCAATGCCTTCTCTTGCATGATAAGTGCTAACCCCAAGAGAAAGTGTGGTCGGAAGAACTCCCAAAAGACTTGCATAATATAAGATTCTTAAGCTGCTTTCACATAAGGATAGGTAACTTCAATTTATGGCTTAACTTACCTATCTGAATAACTTAAATGTATAATGGTGATGATAACAATGTTTATTTTTCATTTTATTTGGGGGTTAAAGCTTTTGAGCAGTGATTCGGGTATCATTGGATCTTAATGTAAAGATGATATATTGATTTACGATTAGCATTAGCTTGAAACATCTTCCTGGATTGGAGAATTAACAAATTGTTTCCTGTTTATAGACTTTATATCATATATATAGTACTATAGGAGTGAAAGGTGTTCTTTTAAAGAGTTCACTATAAATTGGGAATACTCTTATATTATTTTAACTCTATTGCTCGATTATGACAATAATAATTTAAATTAACCTCATTTATATATATATATTTTAAATTTGTAAATGAAGAAATTACATAGAAATTTTTAGGTTGTGGGTCAAATTACACCACTCATTGAGAAACTATATTTTAAAAATAGATATAATATAGTATAGTATTAGAAGTTGAAATATTTGTATATGTATCTAATTGTCCCATTTGCTTTAATTTCTAAACAAGCTTCATCATTTTCTTAAGAAATTTACATGCTACATTTGTCCCATATTTTATAATTTAACAATATATCACAATTTTAATATTTAAACTCTCTTATTTATGTTTTTTGAGAACTAAATTCTAATTGATCTTCCTATATATGAAGAATTATGAAATAAAATTTCATTCAATGAATTCAAGCTAAAAATATAAGGGGTTCAAAAATAAAATTAAGGAATATATACCTCATTCAACATGTAAAGGATTACTAATAATTACATAAAAAAAGTAAAAATAGAATCAAATGAACAAGATAGATTTAATACTGCTTAATGTAAGTACATGTATATACTTTTGGACATATTTAATTTAGATTGTACTTTTATGTTTTTCAGTTATTTAAGATAAAGAGGTAATTTCATAGAAAGTCAAATATGAGATTTGAGTTAGTTCGCGGTCTAAAATTTAGAATTGTTAGAAGAATATGATCCCTTATAACGAATCTACTTTATAATTACTACCTAATTGTGCGTTATGCATTAAGAAAAAAAAAAAGAGAACTTACCTCTATAATGCTTCAAATCTAACTCTTGTTTTCCTATTTCATTTCCTTATGTTTTTCCTCCTCGTTCTCCCAATTATTTTCTAACTCTTCTTATTTTTCTAGATCACCTAAAATTGATCACATCGTAACACAATAATAAATGTGAGGATAAGATTATGAAGAAATCATATTGTGGCGAAGAAATTAATAGAGGTAATTTTATAAAAAAAGCTATCTTGTTATTTTTTATCTAAACATTGCATCATAAATATAAATCATAGCATTAAAGAAAGATTGAAAGAAAAGCTGAAAGCATCAGGAAAGAAAAAAAAATAGAAGTGTCATAATCTATTTTTAAACTTTTGTAATAAAATATTTTAGTGTTTTAACATTATTTTTCATTCTAAGGTATGTAATCTTTAAAAGAATTATTACAAGATTATACTTAAAAGATATCTAAATATAGAGAATTGAATGCTCAGTAGGAGTCAAAATGTAGAAATTTCTTTCTACATTAGTCTTTCAAATTTAAAAATTAAAGAGATAGAAATCTAATTTTCATTATTTTGAACTTATGTAATCAAATATTTTAGAGTTTTAACGTTATTTTCATTATGTACTCTATAAAAAAAATTATTATAAGATTACATTTAAAGAATATCTAATGTAAGTACACGTATATATTTTTGGACGTATTTAATTTATATTGTACTTTTATGTTTTTCTGTTATTTAGAGTAAAAAAGTAATTTAATAAAAAGTCAAATATGTGGTTTGAGTTAGTTCGCGGTCGTTAGCTAAAACTTAGGAACTGTTTGAAAAACATGAATCCTTATGTGATTTGAGTTAGTTCTTGGAAACACGGCTGATTGGTGGACACTCGGGATATTCGTATTCGAAATGTTATATGGGACGATGTCTTGTAAGGGAGTTGACTAGGAGTTACCCTTAGCAAATATTGTGGCTCGAGCACTTGAGTTTCCCAAAGAAATGATGGTTTCAGAGCTAGCACAGGATTTGATCACACCGCTATTAATTAAGGACCCCACAAGGCAAATGGGGTCCACAATGGGTGCAACGACAATCAAACGACACCAATTTTTTTATGGGCTTAATTAGGAACTTTTGAGATGTATAAAATCATCATTTGTTCCTTCTTCTGTATCTTGCAAGGCGTTTATTACATTTGATAGTACTATAGAGAGTTCAATATAGTATTAATAGGAAGCAAGAAATTTAGTCTTTAATTTACATGATATATTTTTTTTTATGTATATTGAATTTTAATAACTAACCAAAAGTGAGATTTAAGTAATTTGTACATTAGGGCAAGAAATTTTAAAGAAATTCACATTGAAGGTTAAATATTTATAAAAATATATAATTAAAGATTTACTGGATCATTTGTCTAACAAAAAATATAGCATTTTCAATTGTTCTCAATTAATATCTTTACTTAACCGTATAAAAGTATTATTAATTTCTCAAATATTTGGTATAAGAGGTAGTAATACTCTTTTTTCGGTATTACTTGGATCAAACTTAAATGTATTACTTCAAGGTCCTGATAATATACTTAAATGTATTACTTCAAGGTCCTGATAATATCAAGTAAGGAAACTCATGGGTCCTTGTGTAGTGCTTCATTACTACTTACCTAATTGGGGACAAACAATGTCAAGATTCAAGGATAGTTGAGGATAAGGAAACTTTTGGCTTCTAAAGCTAGTTTGATATACATATAAGGTTACAAGATAGCTTTTCTAAAAGTTTGTGTAGGGTTTTAAAATTGTTCTCGCGCTCTAGACATTTCTTATGAAAACTTTGAGGTTTCGAGCATGTATTAGGACTTAATAAAGCTCTAAAACTCCAATGTTACATCTAAATCATTTGGTTTAAGTATTTTCTTTTTTTTTTCTTAATGTTATATTGCACTAAGATACAAATTTTTTGTCCTAAAATTTAATTTAGTATAGAGTTTGTTTTATTTAGTTATATGGCAAATTTTGTACCAAGTACAAATTTTGTACTTGATGAATATTTCTCTTAGTTTAGGTTATTACTTGAGAATGTTTAAGCTTCCGTTCTGCATTTTGTTTCGTTTCTTCTTAGTTGGATTGAAAAGTATTATAAGAATAATACATAGCTTAGCTAGAGATGAGTACGGACTTCTGAAAGATAGATAAATGTTCATGAATCTCCTCAGTTTTTGTTTCACTTACTTGAGTATGATGTTTTTTATTATTAATGAATAATGATTTTTCTTTAAAAAAATCAGAGGTGATTTAGTATTAAAAACATATACAACTAAATTTATAGTTCAATCAAATAATAAAACATAACCTAATTTGAATGAATTATTTAATATTATAATAAATAAGTGAATCAAATTATGTATATTTATTGTTTAAAATGTAGTATTTGATTACCAATTACGAGAACTGACACTTTAGTGAATAATGAAAGGCAATTGATGGTGACTACAATGAAATGCAACCAACACAAAAATAAAAGCTTTGGTATCTTGCAACAAAGTAGATCACATTTTCTTTAGGTTTTAAGACAAAGATGAACTATTTTATTTTTAATTTTTTTGGGTACTCCTTTTTGTTGATACAAAAGTTAAACAACTTTTTTTCTAAAGTAAAGAAATAGATAGGGTAGGCACGAAATGGACACATGAGTTTCTCTATTTGTTGCATATTACCTAGCAACATTTCAACTTTTGTGACAATTTGAATCAATCACTAAAATTATATCATCTATTGTCTAATTTCTACCTGTAATAGGACCCTTATTAAAGGTACCATATACAAATTTTATACTTGATGAATATTTTTCTCAGGTTTGGGTTGTTACTTGAGGATGTTTAAGCTTTCATTCCGTATTTTGTTTCTTTTCTTCTTTTTAGATTTAAAAATTCATGAGCCTAAGTTTTTTGTTGACTTTCTTCAGCAAAATAGTTTTTACTGTTTATGGATGATGAAATTTTCTTGACAAAAAGTAAATGTTGTAAATGGTTATTATTGTATTGACTTACATCGTATGAACTAATACCGTACTAGAAAGAAATACGACTAATTTTGTAGGTAAATCAAATAACAAAGTAGAACTTAACTTGAATGAATTATTTAATCTCATACAAATGATGAATCAAATGATGTACATTTACTATCTAAAATACAGTGTTTTGACAATTGATCACGAGAATTTATGCTTTAATAAATAATGAGGGGTGATTGATGGTGACTGCAATGAGATGCAACTAATACAAAGATAGAAGTTTTGATGTCTTATAATAGAAGAGATCAATTTTTCTTTAGTTTTGAGTACACAAAAAAGAACTATTTTATTTGCAGCTTCTTATGTATTTTTTTTACCGATATAAAAGTTAAATCATTATTTTCAAAAGAAATGGATAGATTGTGCATGAAATAGACAAGTGGCTTCCTTTATTTGTTATATATTTATTTACTTAGCGACATTTTGACTTTTAGTGACAGTGTCTATCACTCGCTAAAATTGTGTTGTTTAATGTCTAATTTTTAGTTGGATTTAAAAGTAACTTCATTCTACATTTTGTTTTTCTTCTTCATAGTTGGATGTAAAAGTGTAATAAGATAGTATATAACATAGCTAGAGATGTAGTAAAGACTTTTGAAAGATATATAGTTGTTCATAAGTCTCAGTTTTTTGTTCACTTGCTTAAGCAGAATGGTTTTTATCCATGATTTTTTAAAAGGAAAGAGTAAATGTTGTATTGGATGTTATTGTACTAACTTACAATGTTTATTGACTTATACAGTATTAGAAAGAAATACGGCTAAATTTGTAGTTCAGTCAAATAATAAGGTATGATTTAACTTGAATAAATATTTTAATCTCATACAAATGAGTAAATTAACTAACGTAAATTTAATGTTTAAAATACAACATTTAATGACTGATAAAGAAAATTGATACTTCAATGAATAATGAGAGGTGATGGGTGATGACTACAATTAGATGCAACTAACAAAGACAGAGAAGTTTTAGTGTCTTGCAATAGAGGAAATTGAATTTTCTTTAGGTTTTAAAACATAAAGATAAATAATTTTATTTTGGATTTCTTTTGTACATCTTTTTGTCAATATAAAAGTTAAATAATTTTTTTTTCAAATAAAGAAATGGACAAGTTGTGCATGAATTGGATACGTGGCTTCCTCTATTTTGCCGCAAATTTACTTTGCATCATTTTAACTTTTAGTAAAAATATGAATCTATTAGTAAAATTTTATCATCTATTGTCTAATTTTTAGCAGTAACTAACTGTTCTCAAAGGTGCCAATATGGTGCCTTTTATCAGTTAAAGTAATTTATTTAGAGAAAAATCATCTTTGTCGTTTATGCAATATTATAAATGTATTAAATTAAACTCTTATTTTTTTTCAAAAGAAAATATTTTTTCTTATAAAACTGTTGGCAAGATTAATCCAAACTCGAAACACAAAATCCAAAAATATGCAAGTTCATTAATGCATAAAATATTGATAACCTAAATATCAATCACTAGAAATGACCTAAATTAGTAGCAATTTTTTATAAATACTAAACTCATTATAACTCTCCACCACTTCAGTGAGCATTACAGATTCAAAAAATTATAATGAATTATAGCTATTAACAATTATAATGAATTATAACAATATAATAGTAGTTAAAATTTTTGTGCTTTATTTAAGATTTGAGTTTATATTTTTAATGAAAAGTAAAACTATTTTTTAAAAATATTAAACATGATAGTTTTTTATTTTAAATCTTTATTATTATTATTATTATTATTATTATTCATCACTGAATGGGGTATGTATGGTGATGAAGTTGGAATCAAGCACCGCCCCTCACAAGCGCAAAGGCACTCCTTTAAATTAAGGTACTCTTGCTTCTTACAACTTATTTAATTGGATTTTTATTTATTTTTTTTAATTACTTAATCTTTTAATTCGAATAGTTCTAGTAAATGGAGAATATTACTCACAATTACTTTGTTATTTTAACAAATATAGTTTCTTTTTAACTAATTCAATTTGATTTTAAATTAATTAAGAGTAAAATAAAATTTATATTTTTCCTTAATTACTGTAACTTAACTAAAGTAATTATTATCCTTTATTTAATTTATAAAAGTTAACTTCAATATTTAATTTTTCACTATTAGTATTTTATCTATTTTCATCTCTTTCAATAACAATAATATAACGTAATTATGTTTTCTTTTGTTGGGCAGATGGGGTGGATGAAAGCTTCTAAAAATAAATAGAAATAAATTCTCTGCAGGTTATAATAAGTATTCCTTTTTTATGGAAAACAAATTTAAACTCTAACTTTTTTTATGTTGGTGGTGATGTCATGATTAAATTTAGTTAAATCTCAATGTGCCTATTATCTTTTTAGGCGAAAGGAACATTCATGATTATTTGGTTCCCTTAGTTGAGGGAACTACAGTAGGTCAAAATCTCGACCTAATTTTTTATTTTTTGATTTGAAACTCTAACTTATTTTGCAGAGATATTTACAAACTAAAGGCTATTATTTCAAAAAAATTGTAAATTATATTGCTGTTTGTTGAGATGAATCACTGATATTTAATAGTTTCTTGTAAAAATATCTTGGTGAGAAAAGATAGAAGAATTTACCTTAGACATTTACTTTCTATACAAATAGGAATTGAAGTTTGAGGATCTATTATACCTCTTGCAACCAAACAAAGCAAATGGAGAAGAGGGTCATCCAACACTGACTTGGTACTAGACCAAGTCAATTCTTATTTACATTTGTAGGTTTCAAAACCTAACCCTCTTAGTAAAGAGGGGAGGTAATTAACTCTATCATGTGGAATGAAGGAATTATCAAGGCAAATCCATTTTTTTGTTTTAATAGTTGTTTGAAATGCCATATGTGCTTGTCGACCGTTTATTTCAAGCAAGGGAAAAATTGCCTTTATGGTTCATTTGAAATGGTAATGGACATTTGGTATTCAGTTTTTGATTTTTTGGATCTTACAACTTTTGTAGCAAAAAAGTTGTTGTACAAAATAATTCTGCACATGGTGTAATAGGGGCTTGTTCCAACAACTATGCTGGAAGTCAAATTATAAAACTAATTTTAAACTTATGTAATCAAACATTTAAGAGTTTTAACATTATTTTCATTCTAAAGTATGTAATCTTTAAAAGAATTATTACAAGACTATACTTAAAAAATATCTAAATTTACAAAATTGAATGCTTACTAGGAGTCAAAATTTAGATATTTCTCTCTATATTAGTCTTTAAAATTTAAAAATTAAAGAAACATAAATCTTATTTTTAATTATTTTGAACTTATGTAATCAAATATTTTAGAGTTTTAACATTATTTTCTTTATGTTTATCTATAAAAAAAAACTATTATAAGATTAGACTTAAAGAGTATCTAAATTTAAGAGAATTGAATGCTTATTAGAAGTCAAAGTTTACAGATTTCTTTTCTTCATTAGTCTTTAAATTTTAAAATTTTGATTACTACTTAACCAATTAAAGAGATAAAAATCTTCTTTTCAAAAAATAAATATATAATTATATTTAAGAAGATGTTATTAGTTTATACCTTAATTATTAAAAGTAAAAATATTGATTATGCCTCAATTATCAAAAAATATTTTGTAATCTCTATTTAATTTAGTAATTTTGTTGCCATCCTCAATGGTTTTGATGGTTCCTCCACTTTAAAAGAGGGCATCGAGCTACAGGGCGAAGAGGAGGAAGAAAATTCGTAGCTAAGGTAAACCGAGAGGGAGTTTTTGTGTGATTTGTTCAATCAGATTAATCAGTTAGCAGTGGAATCGGGAGCAGAACAAGGGAGGAATCCATCAATCAGATTAACACCATCACTAAGAACAAAGGTAAGTGAAATTTGACTCTCACCACTTGAGTAGAATTTATCTTCTAAATTCTTTGAGATATTTTTCGAAAGAAATAAGTTGATTTGGTAATAGGGACATTTTCTTGAAGTTGGATTAGAACTAGGAGTAAAAATAGAAAAAATGGAGAGTGAGATATGAGGATAAATAGAAGATCGAACAAAATGATGGAATTATCGTGTGGATAGCTATGAGGAGAGGACAGAGGAGACATGCTAGAAACATAGGAGGAAAATTAAAAGGATGGGAATGGGAGAGGGAAATAGTGGTCTGCATTTGATGTCTATTTGGGAATTGTTATTATGTTATTTTTTGTATTTAATTCTCTTGATGTCTATTTGGGAAATGGTGCTATTGGTGAGTAGAGGTAGGGAAATAAACTTGAAAGGGATTAAAAACAAAATAAACATAAAATTTTAGGAGGCAAATCTAGGTGAGTAGAGACAGTGTTCTCTGTGAGGGTGAAAGTGATGTTGTTTGGAAATAGGAATGGGAATAACAATGGAACAAAAAAACTATGGGAGCCAATCTTGGTGAGCAGAGATAGTGTTCTCTGTGATGCACGTGTAGGAAAGAATGAATTACACAAACTTTAATTAGATGTTTTCTTGATTTTAGATAGATGTAATGGTTAACCCTCATGGCAAGGGATGTGAACACTGCTCTTAGATGTACTTATTTTTTATTTGGAGATAGAAGGTTATGTATTTTTCACACTGGGAATATAAGTTCTTACGGTACCATGACTCCCTATGTAGGTACGGGTTGTTACAGCTCTTATCCAATCATTTTGAATAGGAGGATCAAAGCACATCGCTCCTCCATATGATCCACTCGATGGAACAAGAGGTTTAGTGCGTAACATCTGAACTATTTTTCTCTTATTTGTTTACCGATCATGTATATATATTGATGTCATTGATTGATTTGCATTCGATTTTTTTTTAAGGATATGGTAGATCACTTTCTTGTTGCAGCATATGAAATGAAAGGAGATTCTAGTTGCGGTCCTAATTATTTCTGTGATATGTTTTCCACCTTCGTGGCTAAATCTGAAATCACCTTATCGAACATGGCTAAAGCTTCGTATGTGTACATAATATATATCTCGATATAGATTTGAGTAGTTATTAACCATATTTGATTAATTGATGGGTTTTAGTTATTTGGTCTTCTTCTTTTAATTTGCAGGGACAAAGTATCTTATGCGGATTTTTCTAAGGTTTATGCACTTTGCATTAAGATTGAAGGAGCCTCCTCAAGGTATATAAGTAATACTAATCATCACAACTCAAAACTCTTTAATTTGGAGTATTTATCTCTGTTATTATTGATCTTATAATATATATTTAATAATAAAAATTCTTAAGTATAATTTTTGCTAGTAAAAATTTGCACATTTTAATAGTTAAATGATATGTCATGAGGTTTATAGTCTGATTTGAACTCATACTTTATAGATAAGGATAAAAGTACTCAGATACCTACCCAAAAGATAAATAATTATTAATTTAATTAACTATATATGTGTATACTTAATTAATTAAATAATTAGTTTAATAGTTGATGTGTTTCTTCTTTTACAAGAGATTATAAGTTTGAGTCAGATTGTATTTTTATGTGTGTCGTGATTTGAAAGTTATTTGTATCGTATTATAATTAGTGTATATCAATTGACTAATCTCGAGTCAAATTGTATTTTTATGTGTATTCTTACTTGGAGATTATTTGTATTGTGTCATGGTTGATGCATATCACTTAATTAATAGATGTACCCAATTTTTATTTTTTAAAAAATAATTAGCTGATATTAATTGCAGCCTTCGCGCTTGTCAAACGACATTGAAATGTGAGAAATTCGTCAAGGCATTTGACAAAAAGAGTAAGGAAGGGCAAGCTTTTATATACAATTGACGTCATAAATCAATTAACAGTCTTTATATATTCGTGTAGTAATAAATTTTATACTTATTTTTTATTACAAATATTACTAATATGTCTCTTTACTGAGTTTTCTTATTTTTAAATTTTTTTTTTTGAATAAAAAAGTGCATGGAAGCATTAGATGCAATCAAAGATGAATTCTCATTAATGAAGGAAAAAATGAAAATCCTTCTTAAGTTAATATTTTATTTTATATATTCTGTAAAATTTTATTTTCATGTATATCTTTTTTCTTTAAGACTTCATAAAAATTTTAACTGAATTTAAATTTGCATACTTATAGAGCATGAGTTTTACTCCATTGAAAATCTGTTTTGCCAGCTGCATATTAATAATTATAATGAATTATAACAATATGATAGTAGTTAAAACTCTTATATTATATTTAAAATTTATGAGTTTAACTTTTATAAAAAATATAGAATATTTTATATTATATAAGTCTTTAAATTTAAATTCAATTAAAATTTTTACGAAATCTATAAGAGAAAAAGATATATATAAAAATAAATTTTATAAAATATACAAAATAGAATATTACCTCAAGAAGAATTTTTATTTTTTCCTTCATTACTGAGAGGATTGAAGCACATAGCTCCTCCACATGATCCACTCGATGGAATAAGAGGTTTAGTGCTTAACATCTGATCTATTTTTCTCTTATTTGTTTATCGATCATATATATATTGAAGTTGTTGATTGATTTGCATTCGATTTTTGTTTAAGGATGCGGTAGAACACTCTCTTGTAGCAGCATGCGAAATGAAAGGAGATACAGGTTGCAATCCTAATTATTTATATGATCTGCTTTCCACCTTCAGGGATTAATTTGAAATCATCTTATCGGGCATGGCTAAAGCTTTGTATGTGTACGTAATATATATCTCGATGTAGATTTGAGTAGTTATTAACCATATTTGATTAATTAATGGGTTTTAGTTATTTGATCTTCTTTTCCTAATTTACAGGGACAAAATATCTGATGCGGATTTTCATAAGATTTATGCATTTTGCATCAAGATTAAATGAGCCTCCTCAAGGTATATAATTAATACTAATCATCACAGCTCAAAACTCTTTAATTTGAAAAATTTATATGTGTTATTATTGATCTTATAATATACATTTAACAATAAAAATTCTCAAGTACAATTTTTGCTAGTAAAAATTCGTACATTTTAATAGTTAAATGATATGTCATGAGATGTATAGTCTTATTTGAACTCGTACTCTTGTAGATAAGGATAAAAGTACTTAGATATCCACCTAATGGATAAATAATTATTAATTTAATTGACTGTATATGTGTATATTTAATTAATTAAATAATTAGTTTAATAGTTAATGCGTTTCTTCTTTTATAAAAGATTATAAGTTTGAGTCAAATTGTATTTTTATGTGAGTCATCATTTGAAATGTAGCGCCCGGGAAATTGAAGAAAAAGAGAAAAAAAAAAAAAAAAAAGGGGGGGGGGGGGCCACGTCAGCAGCCACGTCAGCAAACCCAGTCAGCAGTCCGGCCAACTAGGACCTGCAACGTGCCAAGACCACATCAATCCGGGACGAGCCACGTTGGCGATCCGCGTATGCGCGATCGGACGGCCCAGATCGAACGTGCGATCGGACGGCCCAGATGCAATCGCACGGACGGCCCAGATTCAATCAAAAACGGACGGTCCAGATTAAATCAAAATGGACGGCTGAGATCAAAAGGCAAAAGGGTATAAATAAGATGCCCACACCAGACCACAAACCCTAGCCGCCTGCCCTCGCCGGAGAAGACGAACCAGAAGCCGGCCGCCGCCACCCGCCGCCGCACTGGAGGGATTTCTGACCGCCGATCGAGGTAAAATTCATACTCCCGACTTGTTTTTCCACGCTGATTTCCCTTGTGGCCAAATCGGAGCCAAAATCCCGGCCAAACGACCAGAAAACACGGCCGAAGCCCAGCGGCGCCGGCCCGCCCCTCCTCGATTTTTGCCTCCGATGAGGCCCTTCCCGGCCTCCATTTAATGCAATTTTTATATCACCGTGATCACCATTCTTTTCTCTACAGGTTGATCGGAGCTGAATCACCAAAACACGAACTTCACCGGAGAGCCGCCGTACCCGAGAGCACCGCCGTCGGTATGCTTCGATTTTCCGTAATTTTTTGGCCCCCCGAGGACCCTAGAGTTGTTTAATCATAAGGATCGATGCAAGTGTGGCCGAAAACAGCCAAACCGAGGCGAATCGCCGTCGCCGGAGTATGGCGGAGCCGCCGTGCCGGAAATGCGATATTGGCCGAAAGGGGCCCTGGGCCTAATTTGGATTTTTTGGAACACGTGCAGGTACCAGTAGTGCGTTTCAGTTCCCCAGAAAAAATTCAGGGAAAATTAGGGACAGCTCGTTGGCGCACTGTGAAGCCGTGTTCGGACCCCGAAACGTGTAAGGACCCCTCACCCTATTTCCTATCACGGTATTAAAGTTCAATAAATGATAAAACGATATTTCATGAATCAACGAATGTGTGAAATTGCTTAAGGTCGCTAATGGAGCCCGAGTCTAGTGTGTTTGTCGGTTAACTGTTTTTGGCCTATTTTACAGTTTTAAATGCAGTATGAGGTTTGATGTTTTCATTTTATAGTTTCATGTGCATATTTTACTGTTTTACTGATTATGGATTGAATGACTGGGATATTGATGCTGTATGTTGTCTGTTTGGCATAAATTACCGTTTTGCTTGTTTGTATGTGGATTGATAATGCTGACTGAGGGAAAGGAGAATGAAAGATTATGTAAATGGGTAATTGTATAATGTGGTCAGCCTGACTAGATATCCTGGGAGATGGTGGATGGACCGGGTCCGTAGGGAACCCTACCGGGATTGTGGTCTCCCATACCAGACGGGGTATGGAGATCTTATGTGCTTTGGCGCCCATACCGGACGAGGTATGGGGACGGCCCTGGAATATAATTTCAAGTGTTAAGGGTTAACGGGTAGCAGGACCCCTATGGATCCCCATGGATACTATTGGGCTGGTAAATGAGGAAAATATATTGTGTAATGATTGAATTACGAAAGGCTTGATAAGTATTACGTTATACAGTTTATATATGATTTCATGATGATGATGACGTTATTGCTTTCGTATATTGTCTTATGAATTTCACCGAGGTAAGTGAATGGTAAAGGTTTTATTATTGATAAAAGGTTTTGTTGTAAATTATGCTCCATTGGTCTTTTTGTGTTTTCTACCCACCTTTACCTCCGTGACGGTGAGATATCGTGATGTCTTTACTGGGCTAGTGTAGCTCATTCCTTATTTAATCATTTCAGATCAGGAAGACATTGTTCCCGAGCCGGTTCCGCAGGAGGACGACGAAGGGGACGCCTAAGGACTCCATAGTCATATTTGTAGCTTTTACTTTCAAGTTTCTCCTTTAGGTAGTTTGATCTTTTATATTGTGAGCACGTTTTTGGTTTTAGTGTAAGGGATGTTAATCGAATTTTTGACTTCGCTTCCGCATTTGATATTTTTAATATACATTCCATTTTAAATTTCCGGGGTTGTTACATGAAAGCTATTTGTATTGTATTGTAATTAGTGTATGTCACTTGACTAATCTCGAGTCAAATTGTATTTT
Organism: Carica papaya; assembly: GCF_054855325.1. NCBI lineage: Eukaryota > Viridiplantae > Streptophyta > Magnoliopsida > Brassicales > Caricaceae > Carica > Carica papaya. The sequence continues at coordinate 22,436,191 of NC_142317.1, forward strand.
TGTGTGTATTCTTACTTGGAGTCAGATTTGTAACCTTCTCATTTTTGCACTAGTTTTATGCATCTGAAGTCACAGTGGCCTTAGAATACCTACATGTGATGGGGATAGTTTACCGTGATTTGAAACCTAAAAATGTGTTAGTAAGATTCGACGACTACATTTTGTTGACCGACTTCCATCTCTCACTAAAAGATGATAATCCCACATCAATAATCCACATAATTTCTGCTCAAAATGCATCATCAATCACAAAACAAGTTGTTGTCCTGTGTAACGGCCCCGAAAATTTAAATGAAGACGTATGTATTAAAAATCTTAAATGCGGAAGCGTAATAAAAATTTTGATTAACATCCCTTACACAATAACTAAAAACGTACTCAAAACATTAAAGAATAAGCTAATTAAAAGAGATACTAGAAATAAAAACTATAAATAGAACTATGAAGTCTTTAGGCGTCTAACTCGCCGTCTTCCTGCGGAACGGGCTCGGGAATCCCGTCTTCCTGATCTGAAATGGTTAAGTAAGGAATGAGCTACACTAGCCCAGTAAAGACATCACACTATCTCACTGCCACAGGAGTAAAGATCGGTAGGAAACAAAAACAACCAATGGAGCATAATTTATAACAAACTCATTTATTAACATAAAAACCTTTACTGTTCACTTACCTCGGTGAGATTCATAAAAATAACTTATTAAAATAATTACATCATAAACATCATAAAATCATGTACACTTTGTAACCGAACACATGTCATACTTTTGCACTTCAATAATCAGACAACAAATTTCCTCTTTTACCAGCCTACTAGTATCCATGGGGATCCGTAGGGGGTCCCCGCTACACATGAACTATTGACATTAATAACCTAATTCCAGGGTCGTCCCCATACCCCGTCCGGTATGGGAGCCAAAACCATAAACCTCAATACCTCGTCCGGTATGAGGGTGAAACGGGCCGTCCCCATACCCCGTCCGGTATAGGCATCAAAACACATAAGGTCTCCATACCCCGTCCGGTATGAGAGACCACGTTCCCGGTAGGGTTTCCTACGGACCCGGTCTATCCACCATCTCTTAGGATATCTAGTCAGGCTGTCCACATTATCCATTTATCAATCCACATAACGTTTTTGCCCTTTTCCTTGGTCTCAATCATCCAATCATACACAAACATGTAAACCAATAATTGACGCCAAACAAGACAACACAGTATCGAGTTCACCATAATACAAACCATAATAAAAGAAACCATCATTCATGCATACGAGACCATAAAATAAATACATCAAATATCATACTGCATTTAATACTGAAAAATAGATCTAACAACAACTGACCAACAATATATCAGATTCGGGCTCCATTGGCAACCTCAATCAATTATACATATCTATATAGTCACAAAATACTGTATAATTATTTATTGAGCTTTTATGCTCTGATAGGAGGTAGGGTGAGAGATCCTTACTTATCTCAGGGTCTGAAATCGGCTCTACGGTGTGCCTACGGGCTGTCCCTAAATTTCCTGAATTTTTTCTGGGAAACTGAAACGCACTACGAGTACCTGCACGTGTCCCAAAAAATCCCAAATCAGACCTAGGGCCCTTTTCGGCCAATATCGAAATTCTAGCACGGCGGCTCTTCCGTGCTCTAGCGACAGCACTGCCGCCTGCGTCGGTGATCCGCCTCGGGTTGGCCATTTTCGGCCAAACTTACATTGGTCCCTGCGATAAAAAAGCCCTAGGGCCCTCGGTGGGCCAAAAAATTACAAAAAACCCAGACTTACAGGCGACGGTGATCTCGGGTGCAGCAGCTTCTCTGGCGTGAGTCGCATTTTGATGTATTGCTTTGGTCAATCTATAGAGAAAAGAACGGTGATCACAGTGGTATAAAAGTTGCATCAAACGGAGACCGGGAAGGGCCTCATCGAGGCAAAAACAGAGAGAAGTCGCGACGGTGCCGTTGGACTTTGGTGGGATTTTTCAGCCGATTGGCCGGTGGTTTGGCTCCGATTTGGCCATAGGCAGATTCAGCATCGAAAAATGAGCCAGGGGGAGAAAATTTACCTCAATTGGCGATTGGAAAATTCTCCAGTGCGGCGGCGGGTGGCGGCGGCCGGCTCCTCTGGCACCTTCTCCGGCGAGGCACTGGCAACTAGTGTTTTGTGGTCGGGTGTGGGTGAAGTTATTTATAGCCTTCCCCTTTTAATCTCATCCATCCATCAAGATTTAATATGGACTGTCCGATCGTAATTTATTTGGGATTAAATCTGGACTGTCCATCGCGATGCGATCTGGGCCATCCGTGCCTAATTGAATTTGGGTCGTCCGTACGCGTGAGATCTGGGTTGTCCGTGTGCACATTTGATCTGGGTAGTCCGTGCGCGCGGGAACGGATCTGGGCGGTCCGATCACGCACATGGCCCGTCCCGTGTCAGCGTTCCTTGCCATGCGGCGTGTCCTGGTTGGCCGGGGCTGCTGACTGGGCTGCTGACATGGCTGCTGACATGGCAAAACTTTTTCAAATTGTGTTTTGACCTCCGGTTTCCGATTTTCTTTTCAAAAATACCCCCAGAATCTAAATTTTCACCCTTTTTTTCCAAAATCAATTTCAATTAAATCAAAAAAATAATTTTACCCTATTTTATCATTTTTATTATTTTTATTTTTATTAAATTAAATTAAATTGAATTAAAATCTTATAAATTAAATATATAAAAAAATTAAACTAAAATTCAAATACGAAAATAAAAATAATAATTTGTGTGTTACATCTAGATCATAAATCCAACTTTTCTAATTCATCATACATTCCAGCCAATTGCATCACACCTGTTGTAGCCTCCTGTTTGCGCCCTAGTCAACACAAATAGAAAAAAGTCAACACATCGCGTAGCTGTGGAAATCATCACAGAGCCAATCAATGTTCAATTAATGTATTATTTCTGGACCCACTAGTACTTAGCACCAGAAATTGGGTATGGTGAAGGGCATGGAAATGCAGTTGATCGGTGGGCACTAGGGATATTCATATTCAAAATGTTATATGGGATAACGCTATGTAAGGAAGTTGACCAAGAGTTGCCCCTAGTGAATATCGTGGCTCGAGCACCTAAATTCCCAAAGAAACCATGGTCTCGGAGCCAGTAAAGGATTTGATCACGTGATTATTAATCAATGAATAACTAATTATTAATATAATTAACTATATATGTGTATATTTAATTAATTAAATAATTAGTTTAATAGTTAATGCGTTTCTTCTTTTATAAGAGATTATAAGTTTGAGTCAGATTGTATTTTTATGTGAGTCATCATTTGAAAGTTATTTGTATTGTATTGTATTGTAATTAGTGTATGTCACTTGACTAATCTCGGGTCAAATTGTATTTTTGTGTCTATTCTTACTTGGAGTCAGATTTGTAACCTTTTCATTTTTGCACTGGTTTTATGCATCTGAAGTCATAGTGGCCTTAGAATACCTACATGTGATGGTGATAGTTTACTATGATTTGAAACCCAAAAATGTGTTAGTAAGATTCGACACTACATTTCGTTGACTGACTTCGATCTCTCACTAAAAGATGATAATCCCACATCAATAATCCACATAATTTCTACTCAAAATGCATCATCAATCACAAAACAAGTTATTATCCTGATCATAAACCCAACTTTTCTAATTCATCATACATTCTAGCCAATTGTATCACACCTGATGTAGCCTCCTGCTTACGCCCTAGTCAACACAAATATAAAAAAGTAAACACATCGCGCAGTTGTGGAAATCATCACAGAGCCAATCAATGTTTAATTAATGTATTATGTTGGTACCCACTAGTACTTAGCACCAGAAATTGAGTATGGTGAAGGGCATGGAAATGCAGTTGATTGGTGGGCACTAGGGATATTCATATTCAAAATGTTATATGGGATGACGCTATGTAAGGAAGTTGACCAAGAGTTGCCCCTAGCGAATATCGTGGCTCGAGCACCTAAATTCCCAAAGAAACCATGGTCTCGGAGCCAGCAAAGGATTTGATCACGTGATTATAATCAACGACCCCACCAGGCGAATGGGGTCCATAATGGGTGCAATGGCAATCAAATGACACCAAGTTTTTGATGGGCTTAATTGGGCATTTTTAAGATGTAATAAAATCACCATTTGTTCCTCCTCCTGTATCTTGTTAGGAGTTTGTTGCATTTGCTAGTACTATAGAGAGTTCAATAGAGTATTACTAGGAAGTAAGAAATTTATTCTTTAATTTACATGATATATGTTTTGTTATATATATCAAATTTTAATAACTAAATAGAAGTGAGATTTAAGTAATTTATATATTGGGGCAAGAAATTTTAATGAAATTCATGTTGAAAGGTTCAATATTTATAAAAATATATAATTAAGGATTTACTAGATAATGTTGTCCAGCAAACGATATAACATTTTCAATTGTTCTCAATTAATGTCTTTACTTAACTGTCTAAAAGTAATATTAATTTCTCTAACATGTGGTATAAGAGGTAGTAACACTCTTTATAAGGTATTACTTGGATAAAATCGAAATGTATTGCATCAACATCCTAATAATACCAAGCTTGGAAACTCATGCGTCCTTGTGTAGTGCTTTAGGACTTCTTACCTAATTTGGGATAAACAATGCTAAGGTTCAATAGTAGTTGAGGATAAGGAAGCTTTTGGCTTCTAGAGCTATTTTGAGATACCTGTGAGCTTACAAGATAGCTTTGCCAAAAGGTTGTCTAGAGTTTTAAAATTGCTCTCACATTCTAGACCTATCTTAAGACAACTGTGAGGTTTCAAGCATGTATTAGGTTTTAATAAAGCTCTAAAACTGCGGTATTAGTCTTTTCTTTTTTTCTTAATGTTATGTTGCACTAAAATACAAATTTGTTGTCCTAAAATTTAATTTGGTATCGATTTTATTTTATTTAATTATATGGTAAATTTTGTAACAAGTATAAATTTTTTACTTGATGAATATTTCTCTGAGTTTAGGTTGTTACTTGAGGATGTATAAGCTTTCATTTTGCATTTTGTTTCCTTTCTTAGTTGGATTCAAAAGTAGAATAAGAATAATACATAACTTAGCTAAAGATGAGTAAGGACTTCTGAAAGATAGATAATTGTTCATGAACCTACTCAGTTTTTGTTTCACTTACTCAGAGCATGATGGTTTTGGTCATTTACTTGAGCATGATGGTTTTTATTGCTAATGAATAATGATTTTATCTTAAGAAAATAATTTTATAGTGGGTGCTATTGTATTGACTTCCATTGTATAAGTTTAATTAGTATTAAAAGTAACTACTACTAAATTTATAGTTCAATCAAATAATAAAATAGAAACTAATTTGAATGAATTATTTAATATTATAATAAATAAGCAAATCAAAGGATGTAAATTTATTGTTTAAAATATAATATTTGACAATCAATTATGAGAATTGACACTTCAGTGAATAATGAGAGGAGATTGATGGTGACTATAATGAAATGCAACCAACACAGATAAAAGCTTTGGTATCTTGCAACAAAGTAGATCACATTTTCCTTATGTTTTAAGACAAAGATGAACTATTTTATTTTTAATTTTTTTGTACTCCTTTTTGTTGATACAAAAGTTAAACAACTCTTTTTTTCAAGTAAAGAAATAGATAGGGTGGGCACGAAATGGACACGAGTTCCTCTCTTTGTTGCATATTACCTAGCAACATTTTAACTTTTGTGATAGTCTAAATCAACTGTTAAATTATATTGTCTATTGTATAATTTCTAATTGTAATAGGACCTTTTTCAAAGGTATGAGGTACAAATTTTACACTTGATGAATATTTTTCTAAAGTTTAGGTTTTTACTTAAGGATGTTTAAGCTTTCATTTCGTATTTTGTTTCTTTTCTTCTTAGTTAGATTTAAAACTTTAATCGAATAGTACATAACTTAGCTAGAAATGTAGTAAGGACTATTGAAATATATATATTTATTCATGAGTCTAAGTTTTTTGTTGACTTACTTGAGAAAAATGGTCTTTATTATTCATGGATGATGAATGTTTCTTTTAAAAAAAGTAAATGTTGTAGTGGATGTTATTATATTGACTTACATTGCATAAACTAATACCATACTAGAAAGAAATATGTCTAATATTGTAGGTTAATCAAATAACAAAGTAGAACTTAACTTCAATGAATTATTTAACTCATACAAATGAACAAATAAAATGACGTACATTTAGTGTTTAAAATATAGTATTTGATGATTGATTAGGAGAACTGATGTTTTAATAAATAATGAGAGGTGATTGATGATGACTGCAATAAGAAGCAACTAATACAAAGATAGAAGCTTTGATGTCTTACAGTAGAGGGGATCAAATTTTCTTTAGGTTTGAGTACATTAAGATGAACTATTTTATTTCCTAATTCTTATGTATTTTTTTGCTGATATCAAAGTTAAATAAATTTTTTTTCTAAGTAAAGAAATGGATAGGTTGTGCATGAAAAGGACAAGTTGCTTCCTTTATTTGTTGTATATTTAGTTAGCGATATTTTGACTTTCAGTGACAATGTCTATCACCCACTAAAATTGTGTCGTTTATTTTCTAATTTTTAGTTGGATTTAAAAGTAACTTTCATTCCACATTTTGTTTTTCTTTTTCATAATTAGATGTAAAAGTGTAATTAGATAGTATACAACATAGCTAGAGATGTAGTAAGGACTTCTAAAAGATATAGTTCATGAGTTTTAGTTTTTTGTTCACTTGCTTAAGTAGAATGGTTTTTATCCATGATTTTTTCTAAAATGAAAAAGTAAATGTTTTATTGGATGTCATTATACTGACTTACATTGTTTACAGACTTATATAGTTTTAGAAAGAAGTACGATTAAATTTGTAATCTGTCAAATAACAATGATGATTTAACTTAAATTAATAATTTAATCTCATACAAATGAGTGAGTTAAGTAACATAAATTTACTATTTAAAATACAAAATTTAATGACCGATAAGGAAAACTGATATTTCAATGAATAATGAGAGGTGATGGGTGATGATTGTAATGAGATGCAACTAATAGAGAGAGAGAAGTTTTGGTATCTTGCAACAAAGGAGATTGAATTTTTTTAAGATTTTGACATAAAGATAAACTATTTTATTTTCGGTTTCTTTTGTATTTCTCTTTGTTAATATAAAAGCTAAATAATTTTTTTTTCAAATGGATAAGTGGCTTCCCCTATTTGTTGCAAATTTACTTTATTGCATTTTTACGTTTAATGACAATATAAATCTGCTGGTAAAATTTTATCACCTATTGTCTAATTTTTAGCAGTAATTAATTGTTCTCAAAGGTGCCAATATAATTCTTTTTATCAGTTGAAGTGATTTATTCAGAGAAAAACCATATTTGTTTTTTACACAATATTATAATGGATTAAACAAAACTCTTTTTAAAAAAAAAAAATTCTCATAAAATGTTTAGCAAGATTAATCCAAACTTGGAACACAAAATTCAAAAAAATGCAAATTCATTAATGCATACAATATTGATAACCTAAATATCAATCACTAGAAATGACCTAGACTATTAGCAATCTGTTATAAATACTAAACTCATTATAACTCTCTGCTGCTTTGGTTAGCACTGTAGATTCGAAGAAAAAAACAATCTCCCTTCTCTTGGCAAAACCATTTTTCTCTTCTCTAATCGTCTCGAAAAGGATGGATCAAAGCATACGACTCCTCAGCATGATCCACTCGATGGAACAAGAGGTTTGGTGCTTAACATCTTATCAATTTTTCTCTTATCTATTTATTGATCATGTATATATATCGATATCATTGATTAATTTGGATTCAATATTTGTTAAAGGATATGGTAGATCACTTTTTTGAAAAAGTATATGAAATTAAAGGTGTACTTGGTTGCAGTCCTAATTATTTCTCAGATATGCTCTCTATCTTCGTAGCTGAATCTAAAATGACCTTATCAGATATGGCTAAAGCTTTATATGTGTACATAATATATATCTTGATATAGATCTTAGTTGATATTAACCACGTTGATTAGTTAATGAGTTTTAATTATTTGGTCTTCTTCTCTTAATTTGCAGGGACAAAGTATTTAGTGCATATTTTCCTAAGATTTGCGAACTTTACTTCAAGAAAAAAGAAGCTGCCTCAAGGTATATAATTAATGCTAATCATCACAGCTCAAAACTCTTTAATTTAAAGTATTTATGTGTGTCATTATTGATCTAATAATATGTATTTAATACTAAAAATTCTCAAGTATAATTTTTGTTGGTAAAAATTCATACATTTTAATAACTAAATGATATGTCATGAGATGTATAGTGTGATTTGAACTCATACTCTTATAGATAAGGATAAAAATACATAGATATCAACCCAATAGATAAATAATTAATAATTTAATTAACCAAATATCTATTAGTAGGATATATATTTGATTGGTATATGTGTATACTTAATTAATTAATTAATTAGTTTAATAGTTGATGCATTTATTCTTTTACAAGAGATCATAAGTTCCACTGAGATTATACTTTTATGTGTGTTATCATTTGAAAGTTGCGTTGAATTGTAATTATTTTAAAAAATAATTAGCTAATTTTAATTGTACCCTTGGTGCTTGTCGATTGGCACTGAAATATGAGGAATTCATCAAAGCATCTGATGAAAAGAGTAAGGAAGGGTAAGCTTTCATACATAATTGACGTCATAAATCGATTAACATATCTATTTATTGTGCTTTTTTAACTTTTTTAATTTCTTTTTTTTTAAAAAAGTGTGTAGCGGCATTAGATGCAATAAAAAATGAATTCACATTGATGAAGGAAAAAATAAAAGTCCTTCTTGAGGTAATATTTTATTTTATATATTTTGTAGAATTTTATTTTCATATATATCTTTTTCTCTTATGGATTTTGTGAAAATTTTAACTGAATTTAAATTTGTAGAATTATACAGTATGAGTTTTACTTAATTAAAAATTTGTTTTGCTGGTTGCATAATTATAGCTATTAACAATTATAATAAATTCTAATAACACAGTAGTAGTTTAAACTTGTGTTTTATTTAAGATTTATGAGTTTAAGTTTCACTGAAGATGTAAAGTTTATATTTTAATAAAAAGTAAAACTATTTTTTTAATATTAAACATTATAGATTTTGATTTTAAAATCTTTATTATTATTATTATTAATTAATAAATGGGGTATGTATGCTGATATATTTGGAAACAAGCACCACGCCTTGCAAGCACAAGCGCACTCCTTTAAATTAACAGAAAGTTGGGAAACTCATGGGTCCTTGTGTAGTGCTTCAGGACTGCTTACCTAATTTGGGATAAACAATGCTAAGGTTCAAGGGTAGTTGAAGATAATGAAACTTTTGGCTGCTAGAGTTATTTTGAGATACCTATGAGGTTATAAGATAGGATTACCAAAAGGTTGTGCAGGGTTTTAAAATAATTCTCGTGTTCTAGACCTATCTTAAGACAACTATGAGGTTTCGATCATGTATTAGGTCTTAATAAAGCTCTAAAACTGCAGTGTTACATTTAAATCTTAAGGTTTTAGTCTTTTCTTTTTTTAATGTTATCTCGCATTAAGATCCAAAGTTTTTGTCCTAAAATTTAATTTAGTATAGATTTTGTGTTACTTAGTGATCTGGCAAATTTTGTACCAAGTACAAATTTTATACTTGATCAATATTTCTCTGAGTTTAGGTTATTACTTGAGCATGTTTAGGCTTTCATTCTACATTTTGTTTCCTTTCTTCTTAGTTGGATTCAAAAGTATTATAAGAATAATACATAACTTAGCTAGAAATGAGTATGACTGAAAGATAGATAATTGTCCATGAACCTCAATTTTTGCTTCACTTACTTGAGCATGATAAAGTATAACCTAATTTCTACGAATTATTTAATTTTATAGTAAATAAGTGAATTGAATGATGAATATTTATTGTTTAAAATATTGTATTTGACGACCAATTATGAGAACTGATGCTTCAGTGAATAATTAGAGGCGATTAATAGTTACTACAATGAAATGCAACCAACACAAAGATAAAAGCTTTGGTATTTTGCAATGAAGTAGATCACATTTTCTTTAGGTTTTAAGATAAAGATGAAATATTTTTTTTTTATTTTTTTTTTGGTACCCCTTTTTGTTGATACAAAAGTTAAGCAACTTTTTTTTTTCCAATAGAAAAATAAATAGGGTGGGCACAAAATGGACACATGAGTTCCTCTATTTGTTGCATATTACCTGGCAACATTTCAACTTTTGTAATAGTCTAAATCAACCACTAAAATTATGTCATCTATTATTTAATTTCTACCTGTAATAGGATCCTTATTAAAGGTACCAGATACAAATTTTATACTTGATGAATATTTTTCTAAAGTTTGGGTTGTTTACTGACTTATGTAGTACTAGAAAGAAATACAACTAAATTTATAGTTCGGTCAAATAATAAGGTATGGATTAACTTGAATAAATAATTTAATCTCATACAAATGAGTAAACTAAGTAACGTAAATTTACCGTTTGAAATACGGTGTTTAATGACTGATAAGGAAAACTGATACTTCAATGAATGAAGATAGGTGATGGGTGATGACTGCAATGAGATGCAACAACATAGAGAGAGAAGTTTTAGTCTCTTGCAATAGAGGAGATTGAATTTTCTTTAGGTTTTAGAACATAAGGATAAATTATTTTATTTTTAATTTCTTTTGTACTTCTTTTTGTCATTATAAAAGTGAAATAATTTTAAAAAAAATAAAGAAATGGACAGGTTGTGCATGAAATGGATATGTGGCTTCCTTTATTTGCTCCAAATTTACTTTATGGCATTTTGACTTTTAGTGATAATATAAATCTGCTGGTAAAATTTTATCATCTATTGTCTAATTTTTAGCAGTAATTAACCATTCTTAAAGGTGCCAATATAATGCCTTTCATCAGTTGAAGTAATTTATTTGAAGAAAAACCATCTTTGTTGTTTATACAATATTATAAATGGATTAAATTAAACACTTTTTTTTTTCAAAAGAAAATATTTTTTCTCATAAAATTGTTGGCTAGAATAATCCAAACTATAAAACAAAATTCAAAAATATGCAAGTTCACTAATGCATCGAATATTGATAACCTAAATATCAATCACTAGAAATGACCTAGATTATTAGCAATTTGTTATAAATTCTAAACTCATTATAACTCTCCGCTGCTTCGGTGAGCATTGCAAATTCGAAAAAAAAAAATCTCCCTTCTCTCGGTAAAACTATTTTTCTCTTCTCGAATTGTTTCTAATATGATGGATTGAAGCATGTAGCTCCTTGACATGATCCACTCGATGGAACAAGAGGTACAGTGCTTTAACATTTTATCTATTTTTTTCTTATCTATTTAGTGATCATGTATATAAATCAATATTGTTGATTGATTTGCATTCGATTTTTTTAAAAGGGTATGGTCGATCACTTTCTTGGAATGGCATATGAAATGAAAGGAGTGCCTGGTTGAGGTCTTAATTATTTCTCTAATCTGCTCTCCATGTAACACCCAACCTCTCTTTTTTTTTTCTTTTTATTAATTATTATTATATGAATATAATTATTATTTATGTAATTTTAAATTAAATTTAATTTAAATTAATTTATTTTAATGGAAATAATAATAACAATAAAAAGGGTAAAAATTATTTAGAGGTTTAACTGAAAATAATTCTGGAGAAAAGGGGTGAAAATTTGGGTTCTGGGGATATTTTTAAAAGACAAATCAGAAAATGGGGGTCAAAACGCAATTTAAAAAAGTTGTCACGTTAGCTGCCCGGTCCGTAGCCCCGACCAAGCGGGACGCGCCAGGTGGCAGAGACACTGACGCGGGAGGCCACGCGGGAGGGAGCCACGTGAGCGGTCCACATGCACGTGATCGAACGACTGAGATCCATTCCCGCGCGCACGGATGATCCAGATCAAAAGCGCGCACAGACGGCCCAGATTGCATCGCGCACGGACGGTCCATATTGAATCGTGCATGGACGTCCAAGATTGAATCGCGATGAATGGCCCAGATTCACTCCCTATTTAATCACGATCGGACAGTTCATATTTAAAGCAATGGACGGCTCATATCAAAAGCGGATGGGTATAAATAACCCCATCCGCACCCAAACCCTAACCTTAACCGCCAGAGCCCCTCGCCGGAGAAGACAGCCCAGCCACTAGGGAGTCGACCGTAGCCACCCGCCGCCGTACCAAAGCAATTTTCAACCATCAAAGGAGGTAAAAATTCTATGATTTGCTCAGAATTTGATTTTAAACCCACCTATGGCTAAATCAGAGCAGAAGCACCAGCCAATTGGAAGAAAAACGCTGCCAAAGCTCAGTTGCGCTGCCGCAGGGTGTTTCAATTTTTACCTCTGATGAGGCCCTTCCCGATTCCCGTTCGATGTGATTTTTTCACTGTTGTGATCACCGTTTCCTCCTCTACAGGTTGACCGGAGCAAAACACCCAACCGCAATGTGAGCCGGAGGAGCCACCGCACCGGAGAGCCCCACCGCCGGTGAGTTTTGGCTTTCTACATTTTTTTGGCCCACCGAGGGCTCTAAGTGTGTTTTCTCACAGGAACCGATGCAAGTTTGGTCGAATTCGACCGAAAATAGCCAACCCGAGGCGGATCACCGCTGTGAGCGACGGTGCCATCGTCGGAACACGGCGGAGCTGCCGTGCCAGAATTCCAAAATTGGCTGAATAGGCCCTGGGTCTGATTTTTGGGTTATTTGGGATATGTGTAGGTACTGTAAGCGCGTTTTAGTTCCTGAAAAAAAAATTAGGGAACCTAAGGACCGCCTGTAGGTGTAGTGACAATCTAGTTTTCAGCATCGAATCAAGTAAAGATCCCTCACCCTATTTTCTATAATGGAATTGGAGTTTAAATAAATGATAATACTTTATTTTGTATAAATTAAATAGATATGTATAATTAATTACGGTTGCAATTGGAGTCTGAACCGGACATTATTCTCTGTCGATTCTTGTTTGATTTATTTTACAGTCTAAATGCATTATGGTATCTAGTTTATCTATTCTATGGTTTTAAATGCATGTATCACTGCTTACTTCACTAATGTTTGATTTTGGGAATCTAAGATATGCTTGCTTTGTTGCATGGACGTTTCTTGTTTATATATTTATGTTTGAGTTGGTAACGAAGACCAAGGACAAATATGAATGGGATGTGATTTGATAAATAGATAAGATGATAGCCTCACTAGATATCATGCGAGATGGTGGACGAATCGGGTTCATAGGGAACCCTACCGTGAACGTCGTCTCATACTAGACGGGGTATGGGGATGACCCGCTTCACCCTCATACTGGACGGGGTATTGATGTTTATTATTTTGGCACTCATACTGGACGGGGTATAGGGATGACCCTAGAATTAAGATTATTAAGGAAAATGGTTCACGTGTAACGGGGACCCCTATGGATCCCCATGAATACTAGTATGCTGGTGAAAACGAGAAACGGTGATAATCAGTTATTGTTAATGAATACAGATTTATGATGTGTTTTATGTTACTGATTATGCATGAAATTGTGATCTGTATGATGTTATTGTCTTTATAGGTTGTTTTCACAGGTGCTCCAAGGGTAAAAAAAAGGTAAGTGGTTTTATTTTAAATAATTGAATTGGTTTAAAATTTGTGCTCCATTGGTTGTTTTTGGTTTTCTACCAATTTTTGCTTCTGTAACGATGATATAGTGTGATGTCCTTACTGGGATAGTGTAGCTCATTCCTTATTTAACCATTTTAGATCAGGAGGACCTAGTTCCCGAGCCTAATCCACAAGAAGACGGCGAGTAGATGCTAGATGCTTTATAGTTTCCTTTATTTTTCTCATTTCTCGTATTTCTTTTAGAGAACTTATTCCGTGGTATTGTTTAATACTTTTAAGTTGTTGTGTAAGGGATGTTAACCTTAATCTTTGATTTCACTTCCGCACTCAGATTATTATATGTATTTTCTTTTGAATTTCCGGGGCCGTTACAATCCACCTTCGTAGTTGAATCTGAAATCATCTTATCAGACATGACTAAATCTTTGTATGTGGACATAATATATATCTCGATATAGATCTAAGTAGTTATTAACCACGTTTGACTAGTTAATGGGTTTTAATTATTTGGTCCTCTTCTCTTAATTTCTAGTGACAAAGGATCTGATGCTGATTTTCCTGAAATTTATGAACTTTGCTTCAAGATTAAAGGAGCCTCCTTAAGGTTTATAATTAATACTAATAATCATAGCTCAAAACTCTTTAATTTGGAGTATTTATGTGTGTTGTTATTGATCTTATAATATGTATTTAATAATAAAAATTCTCAAGTACAAGTTTTGTTAGTAAAAATTCATGCAGTTTAGTTGTTAAATGATATGTCATGAGACATATAATCTGATCTGAATTCATACTCTTATAGATAAGGATAAAAGTATATAGATATCCACCCAATAGATAAATAATTAATAATTTAATTAACCAAATATATATTAGTATGATATATATATTTATTTGGTATATGTGTATACTTAGTTAATTATTTAATTAGTTTAATAGTTGATGCATTTCCTCTTTTACAAGAGATCACAAGTTTGAGTCAGATTGTACTTTCGTGTGTGTCATCATTTAAAAGTTACTTGTATTGTATTGCATTTAGTGTATATTGCCTAATTTTTCATGGGGCAACCAAAATAATCAGAGACAAGCTTCCCCACTAGCTCTGCCCCCCATTGAATGAAGGCTAAACATAGAAGATATGCTCGCCAAATTCATAACAGCAATGGACACTAGGCTGCAAAGTAATGAAGCCTCCATCAAGAGTCTATAGAACCAAATTGGGTAATTAGCAAATTTTATTTCTGAGCATGCTCAAGGAACTTTGCCAAGCAACACAAAGACTAACCTAAGAAAGCATGTGAATGCTATAGCATTGAGGAGTGAAAAACAGTTAGTGAATTGGAACCAAGGAAGATAACACAAGTAGATGAGAGCAACCCAAACAAGGAAGAAGAAGAAAAAAAAAAAGAGATCAAGAGATGGAGCTACCTAATCGAGGAGGAGAACACTTGAACATTCCATATTCGAGGAGATTAAAGCAATAAAAAAAAGTAATTTGGTAAATTTGTGTATATTTTTGAACAATTACATATTAATATTTCTTTGGTTGAAGCTTTAAAACAGATGCCTAGCTAGGCAAAGCTCCTAAAGAAGATTCTCTCAAAGAAGAGGATGTTAAATGATGTGGCCATGGTAATGCTTAATGAAGAATGCTCAACTATTTTACAAAACAAGATGCCATTAAACTTAAAGGATCCAGTTAAGTTTACTATTCCATGTAACTTAGGTGATCTTTCAATTGAAAAAGCATTATGTATTTAGAAGTTAGTATCAATTTGATGCCATATGATACTTACAAGAACCTAGGATTGAGAGAACCTAAGCTTACTAAGATTATTTTGTAGTTAGCATATACATCTATTAAAATTCCAGTTGGAATAATAGAAAATGTGCTAGTTAAGGTTGATAAGTTTATATTTCTAGTAGACTTTGTGATCTTAGATATGGAAAAGGACTTTGAGATACCAATTATCCTAGGAAGACCATTTCTAGCAATTGTTAGAGCTTTAATTGATGTTCATGATGGTAAATTGACTCTTATGGTATTTGATGAGGAAATTTCTTTTTATATGTCTAAATCCATATGATACTTGTTTCACGATTGATATACTTGATTCGATCGTGCAAGGTGTTTTTCAGGAAAATTACTTTAAAGATGCAATAAAACAAGGTTTCATGAATGGAGAAAGGAGTAACATGAAGGATGAAGAAGTTAAGGAGCAAGTAGATTTACTAGAAGCGATACCTTAGTTTAATGCACAAAAGAACTTCAGATTTGAGGAGATTCGTAACTCTCGTGAAGATAAAGACAAACCATCAACTAAAAAACCATTAGACAAGTTGAAATCAAGGTGGTCGGGACCCATGGATAGGGGTGGACCTGGCTCTCTCCAGGCCAATGTAGGAGTATGTCCTAATTCAAGTTCCATCTTAGAGGAAAGACTAGATAAGCTAAGTAGGGTGCAAGAAAGAATTGAAGAACGCTAAAGGTAAATTGAGCATTATATGATGGTGTTCTTTCAGCATATAGGATTCCAACCCCCACCCTACCCACCATAAGACAGTTAGTCTCACTTTTGTTTTTATTTTATTTTATTTTTCATTTTCTTTATATTTGTTTTTCAGTCTATCTTTACCTTTTATATCTTTTAGTTTCCTTCTCTCCTTTACCAATAACTTGCTTGTTTAATTCGACTTTGGTGTTGTCAGAATGTTTTTAGGTTTTTTTTTTGTGAACTTCATCGAGGCTGCAATGGACGCTACTCCATCAAATTTTCAAAGAAGTTTCATTTCTTTTGTTGTCATTGCCTTTTATTTTTTGGCTTTGTGAACTATGGGGACATATTCGCAATTGAGTGTGGGGGAGTGGTATTCTAAATCTATATTTGTTATTATCCTCTAAATCTTAATTAAATCTTAATGAAGTTCTATGGTTTGATCTTGATGTATCCTGTTGCGTCATGACTACCTATTATAATAATTATGGCATTAAATCTATATGTACTGGATAAGATTATTTGTGGAAATAGTTTAGCAATGGAAGTATTTGACCTTATTTAGTTTATTCAGGTTTTAAGAGTCTAAGATCTTCTACATCCTTTGAGTCATGAAATTTGTTCTTCTGTCTAAATTGAATAATTCCTTACAAAAGAAAGCATATTTAGGTATAGAATTAGATATATATGTATGCAATAATAATAATAATAATAATAAAATACTCTGCTGATCACTCAATTTTACACCACCAAGGGGTGTAGCTTAGCAGTTTGACGTTATGCTAGCTTAACCAGAGGTCTCCAATTTGAGCCTTGGGAAAGCAGCTGCCTTTGGTAGGGAGAGCTTACTCCTTAGTGGACCGATTTGGCTCAAAGAATAAAATGTTGATGATGAGTAAAGCTAGTAAAAAAAATACTCTGCTAATCACTCAATTTTACACCACTAAAGGGCATAGCTTAGCAGCTCGACACTATACTGCCTAACTAAAGGTCTCATTTTGAGCCCTGCGAACGCAGTTGCATTTGGTAGGGAGGGTTTACTCCTTAGTGGACCGATGTAGTTCCAAAAATAAAATGTTGATTATGAGTAGAGCCAGTGGCCATTCAGAAGTGTGATCAATTGAGTAACCGGGGCTGGCATCACCAATGTTTGCTCTCGCGTAAAAAAGTCGATTGACATTATGAACAACTAATAAGGTGCTTTAAAAAAAATTAAAAAATAAAGGTGTATGTATGCCTACTCCTTTGTCAACTGAGCTTGAGTATGTTTTGGATTATAAAGTTTGGATACTACGAATGATTGAACAACTCATAGAATGTTTTGAATACTAAATTTATAAGAATAAGATCAAACTGGATGGGGTCTATCTTCTAAAGTTATTGAATTATCTTATATAGATGATTGTGCCTTTTTACATATTATTTTGTGTTATCTTAAGGTAATATAGTTTTGATGAGGAGGATTTCATTAATGTTTTTGCTGTGGAATGGATTTAAGATTGCTTGAGGACAAATAAAAACTCAAGTGTGGGGGAGTTGATATAATTGAATTTTATAAATATTTTTCTATTTTATTTGAGTTGATTTTGATTGATTTTTGCCAAATATGTTGTTGGATTGTCTTTGGCACTTTTTACGAATGATTTTTGGACTTAAAAGCAAATTAGAATGGGTTGGAATAAGATTTGGGCAAAAAATGGTTGAAACATGAAGATGTGTTACGGAGCCAATGTTTCTTTTTTTGAGGAGTGAGACATGGCCATGTTCTTGAAAGACACGGCCGTGTGCCCTATACTAGGTTAACACATGGCCATGTGTTAAGAAGGTAGCGTTTCTGTTTTTCTCGATGAAAGAGACATGATTGTGTGTCTGGGAGACACAGCCATGTCATGTCTAAAAGCTAAAAATTGACATAATTTCGAGGAAGACATGATCTTGTGTCAATTTGACATGGCTGGGGCGTGCCAGATCAGAAAATAAGGTTTTAAACGATATTAAAACAAGAGGATCTAAAAAAAAAAGGGGAGACTGGAGGAGGAAAGAAGAGAAGACAACTGCAGAAATCAAGAACTTCTTCTACTCGGTTATTCTTTTCATGTTTCCTTTAGATTTTATTCTCGTATTTTTCTTTATGATGTATAACTGAACTCTTTTCTTTGGATCTTTGATGAAATCCTAATAGATACTTTGTGATTTTCTTATTAAATCTATGAAAGGCTTTTTCCCCAATCCCTATGTTTTATCTTATGACTAAATGCATAAATAGATTGATCACTTATTTATTTACTTATGGTGAATGATTAAATTGAGAGATTGATTGTTCATTAGAATAGCAAGTTAGCACAATAGATTGAATGTGAGTAGAGATATTAGGCATGATCCATATATTTGATGATTGAATGTTAATGCACTGATTCATACTAATCCATAGAGATATGTGTGTTACAATGAAGAAGGTAAGGTAATTGATCTTTAGTAAGAGATTACTACATGATTGAATGAAATTGGGGGAAAGTTCTGGTTGTAGATTGAATTAAGAAAATTCATAGTTGAACTTAGGGTGGATTCTAAGATCTTGACTATTATTATATCTTGATTGTTAATTAATCTGAATTCATTGTTTTTTTTTGTTATTAAGTTTTAATTTATATTCATTCTCTTAGTTGTTAGCCAAATACTATCAATTAGTTGTGATTCTAGTAATTGTTATATTAGTCCTCAAGGGAAGATATTCGAATTTACCACTATGGTACGTGTTCGAACTAGTGCACTTGCTAGTGAGTTCACATCACAACAATAATTATTAGTAGGAATGTTGTATTTGATGAAGATGCAAGCTGGAGTTTGGAAAAAAAAAATCAGATAGCATTTAGTTTGAAGTTCCACTTGAAAATGAAGCTCCACTAACTAATGGACAACAACCAACTCCTTTAAATACTTCCAGCTCACCTTCTTCAACTCCATCAGCCTCCACTTCTTCAAGTTCTAGTAATAAAAGTTCATCCGATGATGATACTCCTCCAAGAAAATTCAAGCCATTAGCTGAAATTTACGAGGCTACACAAGCCTTATTTGTAACTAATCCACTAGAAGAAGCAACTGAGAAGGAAGAATAGCATCATGCAATGATGGAAGAACTTGAAGCAATTCGTAGAAATGAAACATGGAATTTGGTGGATCTACCGAAAGACAAGAAAACTATTGGAGTGAAATGGGTGTTTAGAACAAAATTTCAAGCAGATGACAGCATAAAAAACTGAAGGCACGGCTTGTGGTGAAAGACTATGCGCAACAACAAGGTGTGGATTATGATAAAATATTTTATCCGATTACACGGTTTGAGATAGTGAGAATTCTAATAGCTTTAGCTACTCAATTAAATTGGCCTATTTACCAATTTGATGTCAAGTCAGTGTTCTTAAATAGAGAGCTGGATGAGGAAGTGTATGTCTCTCAACCTAAAGGTTTTGTAGTTCATGGGAAAGAGGAGTAAGTGTACAAGTTAAAGAAGGCTCTTTAGGGCTTAAAGCAGGCTCCGTGGGCATGGTATAGCAAAATTGAGTCATAGTTTTTAGAGAATGGCTTTGAGAAAAGTAAGAATGAACCCACTCTTTACTTTAAAACACAAGGTAAAAATGATTTCCTCATTGTTTGCCTTTATGTTGATGACATGATATACATGGGTTCATCTTCTTCTCTTACTAATGAGTTCAAGTTATGCATGAAAAGGAAATTTGAGATGTCAAATTTGGGTTTGCTGAATTATTTTCTTGGGTTAGAGGTGAAGCAAGTTGAAGATGGAATTTTTATGTCACAAGGAAAATATGCAACTGACTTACAAAATTCAGCATGTTTAGTTGTAAATTTACAGCAGCACTAATGAATTTGAATGAGAAGTTGTAGCTTGTTGATGGAACTTAACAAGCTAACACAAGCCACTTTGAAAGCTTGGTTGATGGGTTAATTTACTTGACCCATTCAAGGCCAGATAGAGCTTTTTCAATTGGACTAATTTCCAGGTTTATGCACAACCCTTCAATGCATCATCTAGGGGCAACCAAATGAGTATTGCGTTATATGGCTGGAACACTTGATTATGGTTTGTGGTATGAGAAAATATCATATTTCAGACTGGCTGGGTTCAGTGACAGTGATTGGGCTGGTTGCTTGGAGGATAGAAAGAGCACTTCAGGTTACATATTCAATCTCGGATCAGCTACTATTGCCTGGAGCTCAAAGAAACAAGCTACAACAGCTCTGTCTTCATCAGAAGCAGAATATGCAGCTGCAGTGACATCAGCTTATCAAGCAGTATGGTTCAGAAGAATTTTGGCAGATCTCAGTCAAGAGAAAAATGAAGAAACTACTATTTATTATGACAACAAAACAACAATTATTATGTCCAAGAATTCAGTTTATCATGGGAGAATAAAGCATGTTGATATTCAAGTTCACTTCATCCGTGATCTTGTGGCAGATGGGTCAATTAAATTATAGTATTGCAATACCAATGAGTAGGTAGCTGATATTTTTTCAAAATCTCTCCTACGACAAGCATGTCTACTTGAGAAATCTGCTTGGTTTTTGCAACTTTGAATCAAGGGGGAGTATTAAAGACTAATTCAATATTGACAGCTGGATATTTGACTGACTTTTGGATTTATCTCCTAAAATTTCTGATGTTTTGTCAATAGTGATGGAATTTGAGTGGCAAATTATTCTACTATTTTTTTTGTTTTTAGTTGAGTTGTAAAGCTTATTTAAAAGGCATTTCTAGTTGCTGAATATATCATCCCACTGCACTTAAAATTCCAGCAACAGTTCATACCCATTAAATGTTTTGATTAATATTTTTATTTTTCTACTGCATTCATTTCTTGTCTGTTATATTTTTATTTGCTGTTGTAGTAAATTTGCAGCAAGTCTGAGTTCAACAAAGCTCTCTTCTCCAAAACTGCCAACATTCCTTCATTATTGCTTTATTTTATAAAACATCAACAAGGTGCCATATCCAATATGGATTCAAGCATGACAACTCAGGAAACTTATCCCTAAATATAACTGCTACAAAGGGTTCTTTGGGACAATGAACAAAACATTAGCTGCAGAGAGAATATTTAAGCATAACAAACTAACCTGCCATAGTAAAGTTAGCCAAGAACCACCATTGTGGTAAGAGCAAGGCCTGCATCAGAAGGAAATGTAATGAGAAAGCCGACGATAATGAAGAAATATATCATAAATAAATAATACAATAGCAGATATCTTACATGTTCTTAGGATCACTACCAGTGATTATTTGCCACTCTTGACCTTCAAGAGTGGGATAACATATCTTGAATGCATGTCTGCTACCAAATCTGCCCATTTCGCTTCAATAAGATCCAGCATGGCATGTGACTGGTTAGCTGTTGCCAGACTGCTTACAATAAACCACATGTTTCCTAGAGAAAAAAATCAGAAATCCATATGTGATAGCTGTAAGTTTCCAATTAGATAACCTCCTTTATTGGGCATCCATTCCACCAACCAAGGAGAAATTTGATATGGGTAAATGTTGAACTTATTAACTGCATCATATGAGTACTCCTCAATCTTGTAATGATAAATCTCATTCAGTTTTTGCAAATCAATCCAATAATACTTCCTGATGTGGAATGAAAGAGCAAGTAGGCGATTATTCAGTGCCAAGATAGGATCAGCTGATCCATCTTCTAGAGTAAGTATTTCATGTGCACAAAGTAAGGCAAAATAAAATAGTGCCTACAAGAAAAAAAAGGGATTAACTGGAGATACTAGAAGAAAAGAAGGTAAACAAATAAGATCTCTCTGTTACCAACTTATAAATTTAAATAATGGCCGATTCATATAGGCTAGTGAGTTAGATCATAATCTGCTATTTCCATCATTATGTTACAAACATACTTAATGCAGAAACCAGATCTCCATGGTGTCAAACATGTAAGCTATGAACTATCTCAAAAATATATGCTATAAACTATACAATCTCCATCATTCTGGGGAGTTACACCATTCGAAAACAACCAAAAATACAATGAGTAACAATTCCAATAGTTGAACATTTTCTGAATCAACCAAACTGGAATCATATACTTATTACACCTGCCATAAACTCACTTGAGAAGCACCAAGATATGATATCAATTTAACTCAAGCTTGTCAAGTACTTAATCCTAGCTTTATTTTTAAACTTCCACTGTTATTTCCCAAAATGATTTAGTTTTATAATTTCACTTCCAACACAGTTGCTGGAACAAGCTCTTATTACACCATGTGCTAAATTATTTTGTACCCCCACTCTTTTGCTACAAAAGTCACAAGCTCCAAGAAATCAAAAACTGAATACCAAATGTCCATTAGCATTTCAAATGAACCATAAAGGCAATTTTTCCCTTGCTTGAAATAAACAATTGACAGGCACATATGGCTATTCAAAAAACTGTTAGAACGAAAAAATGAATATGCCTTGATGATTCCTCATTCCACATACTAATTCCATATTCTAAATTAAAAAAATACTATTTCAATACCAGGAGAACTAATCACCTCGATTTCGAGAGGATGACCATGAATTCCAATCGTGCAAGAACCATCAGTCACCAATAATGTAGCAAACATGTTAAAACCATAAGCAAGACAAAGCTTCAATATCATTTTAGTTCTAGTTTGCACGTCAACTCTCTCCTGAACAGATAGATCAGCAGAGCACTTTCCATATGCACGCAATCCACCATAAACCTACAAAAGAAGTAGAGGTAAAAAGAATTATGAAAAAGGAAAAAAAGTAAAAACTCGTCATGACAAACAAACACAATGCATATTTCATCTTCTGAACAACTTCTGGCATGGTATAAAGTTTGCCGCATACCATAATAGACTGGTGCAACAATGCTAATTGCTACCTCTCCAAAGTAAGGATCCAATGCTTCTTCTATAGCAGAATCATCACAATCTAAGGGAACAGTTTGCACCATGAAACTAGTAAGCATCAACCCCTGATAAGGTCTCTAACAGTGCATCATTTTTCGTAGCTCTGTAAAGAAAATCAAAAACAAAATACATATCAATTATGTCTGAGGTGAGCAAGAGACTAGGATATAATTTATCGGATGGTCATGGCCCCACCAGGGATCGCTCATGCACAGATTTACCTAGTACTCAAAGAATTTTCTAAATTACATCACTGCATGGGTTTTTTAGGTGCCAATAGTCACATTCTCGCAACTATGAAACAAGTAGTCAATTTTATTCACAATATGGTTACATATCAAGAAGATTCATTAACATAATCATAATCCTGTAAAAATATTATAGAAAAGACATGCTCTCCTATGTACATTCAACCACACATAAAAACCAGTTACTAAGAATTTATGGAATTATCTTGATAGCCAGATTTGAAAGTAAACTCATTGATAGAGGTTTAACTATGTCGACTACTTATGAACAAATTAGATGGATGCTTATTTGAAAAAGTACCTTTCTCTTATATGATATTTTTTTCATGATCAAAAAGCGCCTAATCAGTAGAGAGATTTCTTAGAAAAGCCCAGCTGAGATATGAACAATAAAAAGAAAGATGCATATCACGTGTATCTGTTGCACTTCTTAATTTACAGAAACAAGCAAAAAAGTGTTTTAGTCCAAACTACTATATAAAAATGATTAATTGCCAGAATAAAAAGCAAATGCGATCCTACTAATAAAATTTCACATTATCTGCAACTAAAGGGTATGAAAGATAAAATTCTGAATAATGTTATACTCTCCCTTCAAAAGAAAGGCAATGCTAGAAGGTATAAAGTCATGGATAAAGACTTGATCATAATTTAACATATCGGAACTGGTGGGATCATTGGCAGTAAAAGTTCCAAGAGGACTCCCACAGTAATAAGCCACAGAGTCACGCAATAGGTCCCATGCTTCATCTTCAATAGAATCTACAATGGCCTTCTGAAAGTTAGTCGTAACTGGTCCAGCTGTACAATTAGATGTTAAACTCTCCTTTTACTATTTCAATTATTTAACATCCCCAAATTCCAGAACACTCAGTTTATATCCCCTATTATTTAATTTAGTTCATTAGCACTATCCACAAACCATGCTCCATTTCTTTCAGTAGTTGTTCCCCTAAACTTTTCATCATGTTCTAATTTGCAGCTTAGAAGCTGGAATCTCTTTGTTGTTCTATTCCTAAGCAATCCACTTCTTAACCCCTTAACTAGTTGGGATCCCATGAAACCTAGTGGCATAGTAGGACACATGAAAAATTGTTTAAACCTCTATGCCCTTTTTTTCAAAAAATTTATAACTCATTTAGGATGAAATCTTGAATCCAATTTGCTAAAACATGGATCAGAATTAAAAGGACTGGGAATAGTTCTAGATAAAACGGGTAAAATTGCCCCAGAAGCTCCCATAGACATAATGCTAATCAAATAATTATAACCTCTCAAACCTCAAACCCATATTTGATCAAACTGCACCCAAGAGATTCCTAACCCGATCGAAAAAACACCTTCCTCCACTTTGATTTCAAGAATGATTAACTTTAAATCAAAAAACAAGCAAAATGAACAAATCAAGGCATTAGATTCATTGCAAGTATTTTAATGAAAACTTTCAACTAAATTAGACATTCAGCCCAAAAGCCAAAAATTCAACAATAAAAAGGAAAATAAACTTTGACACTCAAGGAAGACTAATGAAATTGTAACACCCTGTCCATCATTGTGCTTAATTAATTTGAAAAACCCTATTTATCCTAGCCTTTAGGACACATTGAACTCATTTAATTTACTCCGTAAATTACTATCGTAATTCGTGAATTTTGTAGATTTTAATTTGATTTTATTTAATTTTATCTTAATTAATTCTATTTTTATTTAATTACATTTAATTTTATTTTATTTTATTTAGTAAAGAAAAAGAAAAAAATGAAATTTTGGAAAACCGACAAAACGGGAAAAATCCCATGGAAAAATCCTGCGGGGAAGGGAGCTACCTGCACGGCCGCCTGCGAACTGTGCTCGCACACGCGCACAGTGGGGGCAGGACGTGTGCATAGCGCACACGTCCCATCCACATGTGCGGCGCGGGGTCAAACCCTGCGCGCATCTTATCGCGCGCAGGCGAGCCCTCCGTGCGTCACCTCACATGTCGTCCGCGCAGCAAGCTTGCGCAAATAGGCAACTGTGCGCTTGGGGCCTACAGGCAGTAGGTCTGCATACGAGGAGGCTAGCTTCTGCGAACGCGGCAAGAGGGTCGTGCACCATTAGGTTAGCTTACAGTGCCTAGGTGAGCCATTGCCACCTCAGGCAGTGTGCCGCCGGCAAATGAGACTCTCTTCCCTCGTTTTTCATGCCGAGCATCTTTTTTCTCTCACTCTTCACCGAATTTCACCATTTGGCATGAATATGATGGTTCCTAATTTCTATAAATAGAGCCTTCCCTTCTCATTCTTCCACAAACTTCCATTCTTCTATTTTTCAAGAATTAGAGAGAGAATAATCTAGAGAGAGAAGGAGAGAAATAAAGAAGAACAGTGTAGAAGAAATTATCAAGGTTTCAGTAAGGAATTTAGTATTTTTTTAAATGTCTTAAGAGATAATTTTAGATAAAAAAATTATTAAATATAATAATTCTGATTTTGCCTGTTTTACATGTTTTTATGTTCATAGGTCTAATAAGTTGAACTATTCTTAATTTCAAGCATGTTATTTGATTTATAAACACTTGACGATTTGCATATACTAATATGAAGTCAGTGTTGTTACCTAGAAAATAAAAAAAAAAAGAAAAAAAGTGTGGAATGAAGAATGAATCATTTGAAGTATGTATCTGTATTGACATGTATAATGCATCAAGTGTCTCATTACGTTTTTTATCTCTAAGGGATATCTGTTTCTCTAACCCTATTTGGGGTATCTGTTTTTCCCTCCGTCATCTGGTCTGGAAAGACATAAGAGGACTGCTTCCTATGGATGATGGCGTACCCTTCGACGAGAGTGGTGACACAAATCTCTGTTAGGGGTCACCTTTGGCTAAGTACTGTCATGACTATAGAATATCTGATAGGATCACTATGGTCGGTACGGCTGTAGTCATAGATCGTACCATGGTTTGACAAGCTGGAAATATGCCTGAGCAAATTGTTGTTATCTATATATGATCTGGTCATTCCACATGAGTAGTTGAAAATCTGTATCTGCCTTCAGAAATGAAAATTGTAACAAATTCGAAAAGCATGACACAAAATCTGAGCATTTCATGATTTATTTGATTTTCTCTATTATTTAGTATGATGTGTGTTTGTTTTGCTTCTATCAACGTGCAGTTTTCTCTAATAAATAAATTATTTTCATAATGTAAGATAGGCCTACAAAGTAGCCAAATGGTAAGTATTTATGTTAGAATAATTTACTTTTAAAATCTTACGATATTATTTAAATACTTCTTTCCTTACTAAGTATATGAAACTCACTCTTTCTATGCCCCTACCCCTCCCCCCGATGAGGAAGAAATTGAGAAACTGCCTGTTGACCTACCTATTGAGGTTTATGAGGATCCTGTGGATCCATAAAACTTGAGTGCTTGATCATTCTCGCACTCTGATGAGTCCAATAACATAGTGAAAGAAGTGGCCCTCTTTTGTATTTTGACTTTATATTTTGTAGCCATTTCTAGCCTCAATTATATATATGTAAATGGAACTCATATATATTTGTAAGGGATTTGTATTAATTTGTTCTGCTGCATAAAATTTTGTCATGCACTCGTAATCCTGTTTCTGTATCTGATACCCATTGCCTTAAGTAGCATTTGGCATGTCACAGAAATGATGCTACAAATATATGTAATACATCTATTCTTCCCCTTTATTTTCAGGAACCAGAGAAGAATTATCTTCTACTACCCAAAAGTCAGATAATAGGAGTACTCAAACGGTGATAAAAACTCATCAAAAGCCAAAAGCTAATGATTACGAGACAGTGATGCAAATTTTTTGTAAAAAACAACAAAAAACATCCAAATAACCAGTCAATTCATGATAGAACTTAACAAAAGTCCTACTAATTGGACCATTCATAAATCAAGGATTCCAAAAGAAGAAAAAAAATATCATAGCTTAAATCCAAACCCAGATGAAGTGATATTAAAAATGAACATACTCTAAAACTAAATCAAGAAAATAAAAGAAAAAAAGTGCATACCTAACATGAAATAAAAAGTGGGTTTGTATCGAAGCAATGTTTGAGAGTAGAAAAATCTGGAAAAAGAGAAGACAATGTTGTGTGGTTTCAATATCTCCACACAACCAATAATAATGTAATTGTATATATCATATTTAGTTTTGTTTTGGATAATTGTGGATCATTATAAATAAATAAGAAATTATATGAAAATTCCACTTGCTCTTTTTTTCTCATCTTGTCCCTCTGTTTTATTTATTCATTTCATTTGATTATTTTTTAATTCTATATCTAAATTTTCTCTCATTTTTCTACTATCTTTTCTTTTTCTCTTTGCTTTTTCTTTTCTCTGAATCACATGGCTAATGATAAGTGGATGTGCAAACGAAGGAGATATCTTATAGTGAGGACAAGCACACTATAAAGCAGTACCAAAAAAAAGTTGTTTAACTTTTGTATCAACAAAAAAGAGTACAAAAAAAAATTAAAAATAAAATAGTTCATCTTTGTCTGTTGCAAAATACCAAAGCTTTTATCTTTCTGTTGGTTACATTTCATTGTAGTCACTATCAATCGCCTCCAATTATTCATTGAAGAATTAGTTCTCATAATTGGTCATCAAATACTATATTTTAAACAATAAATATGCACCATTCAATTCACTTATTTATCATAAAATTAAATAATTCATTCAAATTAGGTTCTACTTTATTATTTGATTGAAATATAAATTTAATAGTATTTGTTTTTGGCACTGAATCAACTATGATTTTCTTTTTAAGAAAAAATCATTATTCATTAACAATAAAAAACATCATGCTCAAGTAAGAGACCAAAACCATCATGCTCAAGTAAGTGAAGCAAAAACTGAGGTTCATGAGCAATTATCTATCTTTCAGAAGTCCTTACTCATCTCTAGCTAAGCTATGCATTATTCATATAATACTTTTGAATCCAACTGAAAAGAAAGGAAACAAAATGCAGAATGTAAGCTTAAACATCCTCAAGTAATAACCTAAACTCAAAGAAATATTCATCAAGTATAAAATTTGTACTAGGTACAAAATTTGCCATATAACTAAGTAAAATAAAATCTATACTAAATTAAATTTTAGGACAAAAAATTTATATCTTCGTGCGATATAACATTAAAAAAAAAAAGAAAAGACTAAAACCTTTAGATTTAGATGTAACACCGCAGTTGTAGAGCTTTAGTAAGACATAATACATGCTCGACACCACATAATTGTTTTAAGATATGTCTAGAACACTAGAACAATTTTAAAACCCTACACAACCTTTTGGCAAAGCTATCTTGTAACCTCATAGGTATCTTAAAATAACTCTAGAAGCCAAAAGTTTCCGTATCCTCAACTACCCTTGAACCTTAGCATTGTTTATCCTAAATTACCTAAGCAATCCTAAAGCACCACACAAGGACCCATGAGTTTCCCAACTTTATCTTAATTTAAACAAGTGCGATTGCACTTACGAGGGGTAGTGCTTGTTTCCAACTGCATCAGCGTACATACCCCATTCAGTGAAAAATAATAATAATAACAATAAAGATTTTAAAATCAAAATCTACAATGTTTAATATTTTTAAAAAATAGTTTTAATTTTTATTAAAATGTAAACTTTACATCTTCGTGAAACTTAAACTCGTAAATCTTATATAAAACACAAAAGTTTTAACTACTACCATATTTTTATAATTCATTATAATTATTAATAGCTATAATTATGTAGCTGACAAAATAGATTTTCAATTAAGTAAAACAAATACTGTATAAGTCTATAAATTTAAATTGAGTTAAATTTTTTACAAAATCCATAAGAGAAAAATATATATATGAAAATAAAATTTTGCAAAATATATAAAATAAAATATTACCTCGAGAAGGATTTTATTTTTTCCTTCACTAATGTGAATTCATTTTCATTGCATCCAATGTTGCTACGCACTTTTTTTAAAAAAAATTAAAAAAATTTAGAAAAAAACACAAAAAAGAGATATGTTAATTGATTTATGACGTCAATTATGGATGAAAGCTTACATTTCCTTACTCTTTTCATCAGATGCTTTGATGAATTCCTCACATTTTAATGCCATTCAACAAGCACTAAGACTGCAATTAAAATCAGCTAATATTTTTTAAAATAAAAATTGTGTAAATCTATTGATTAAGTTATATACATCAATCATAACGCAATTCAAATAATCTTCAAGTAAGAATACACACAAAAGTATACTTTCACTCAAGATTAATTAGGCAATATACACTAATTGCAATTCAATACAAGTAACTTTCAAATGATAAAACAACCAAAAGTATAATTTGACTCGAACTTATGACCTCTTGTAAAAAATGAAATGTCTCAACTATTAAACTAATTAATTTATTAATTAAGTATACACATATACCAATCAAATATAAATAGATATTTGGTTAATTAAATTATTAACTATTTATATGTCTACATACTTTTATCCTTATCTATAAGAGTATGAGTTCAAATCAGATTATACATCTCATGATATATCATTTAACTATTAAAATGTATGAATTTTTACAAACAAAAAATTTACTTGAGAATTTTTATTATTAAATACATATTATAAGATCAATAATAACACACATAAATACTCCAAATTAAAGAGTTTTGAGCTGTGATGATTAGTATTAATTATATACCCTGAGGAGGCTTCTTTGATCTTGAAGCAAAATTTACAAATCTTAGAAAAATCTACATTAGATACTTTGTCCCTGCAAATTAAGAGAAGAAGACTAAATAATTAAAAACCATTAACTAATCAAACGTGGTTAATGACTACTTAGATCTATATCGTGATATATATTATGTACACATACAAAGCTTTAACCATTTCTGATAACGTGATTTTCGATTCAGCTACGAAGGTGGAGAGCAGATCAGAGAAATAATTAAGACCGCAACCAGGTACTCCTTTCATTTCATATACTATTCCAAAAAAGAGATCTACCATGCCTTTTAAAGAAAATCGAATGCAAATCAATCAACCATATGGATATATATACATGATTGACAAACAAATAAGAGAAAAATAGATAAGATGTTAAGCATTAAACCTCTTGTTCTATCAAATGGATCATGTCGAGGAGCTGTGTGCTTCGATCCATCCTATTCGAAACTATTGGATAAGAGAAATATGGTTTTGTCAAGAAGAGGGATATTGTTTTTTTTTTTTTTGAATCTGCAGTACTCATAAAAGCAGTGGAGAGTTATAATGAGTTTAGTATCTATAACAGATTGTTAATAATCTAGGTCATTTCTAGTGATTAATTTTTAGGTTACCAATATTGTATGCATTAATAAACTTGGATATTTTTGAATTTTGTGTTACGAGTTTTGATCAATCTTGCCAACATTTTTCTGAAAAAAGTAATTTTTTTTATAAAAAACAAGAGTTTAATTTAATCCATTTTAATATTATATAAAAACAAAGATGGTTTTTTTCTAAATAAATTACTTCAATTGATAAAAGGCATTATATTGACAACTTTGTGAACAGTTAATTGCTGTTGAAAATTAGACAATAAACGATGAAATTTTACCAGTGGATTTATATTGTCATAAAAAGTAAAAATGCCGCAACGTAAATTTGTGGCAAATAGAGGAAGCCGCTTATCCATTTCACGCACAACCTGTCCATTTCTTTATTTGAAAAAGAAAATTATTTAACATTTATATTGACAAAAAGAAGTATAAAAGAAACTGAAAATAAAATAGTTTTTCTTTGTGTTCTATAATTTAAAGAAAACTCAATCTCCTCTTTTGCAAGACACCAAAACTTCTCTCTCTCTATTAGTTGTATCTCATTATAGTCATCACCCATCACCTCTCGTTATTCATTGAAGTATCAATTTTTCTTATCAGTCATTAAATATTGTATTTTAAATAGTAAATATACGTTACTTGATTCCCTCATTTGTATGAGATTAAATTATTTATTTAAGTTAAATCATAATTTATTATTTGGCTGAACCAAAAATTTAGTCGCATTTCTTTCTAGTACTATATAAGACAGCAAACAATGTAAGTTAGTACAACAACATCCAATACGACATTTACTTTTTACTTTTTAAAAAAATCATGGATAAAAACCATTCTACTTAAGCAAGTGAACAAAAAACTAAGACTCATGAACAATTATATATCTTTTAGAAGTCCTTACTACATCCCTGGCTATGTTATATACTATCTGATTACATATTTACATCCAATTATAAAGAAGAGAGACAAAATGTGGAATGAAAGTTACTTTTAAATCCAACTAAAAATTAGACAATAAATGACACAATTTTAGCAGCTAATAGATGTTGTCACTAAAAGTCAAAAGGTCACTAACTAAATATACAACAAATAAAGGAAGCAACTTGTCCATTTCATGCACAACCTGTCCATTTCTTTACTTGGAAAAAACAATTTATTTAACTTTTATATCGACAAAAAGAAATACATAAAAAGCTGAAAATAAAATTGTTCATCTTTATGTACGTAAACCTAAAGAAAATTTTATCTCCTCTACTATAAGAGATCAAAGCTTCTATCTTTGTATTAGTTGTGTCTCATTGCAGTCACCATCAATCACCTCATATTATTTATTAAAGCATCAGCTCTCCTGATCAATCATCAAATATTGTATTTTAAACAGTAAATGCATGTAATTTTATTTATTCATATGCATGAGATTAAATAATTCATTCAAGTAAAGTTCTACTTTGTTATTTGATTGACCTACAAAATTAGTTGTATTTTTTTCTAGTACGATATTAGTTTATATAATGTAAGTCAATACAATAACATCTATTTAAACATTTACTTTTTTAAGAAAAAATCATCATCCATTAATAGTAAAAACCATTTTGCTCAAGCAAGGCAACAAAAAACTTAGGTTCATGAATAAATATATATCTTTTAATAATCCTTAGTACATTCCTAGCTAAGTTATGTACTATTCAATTAAAATTTTAAATCTAACTAAGAAGAAAAGCAACAAAATACGAAATGAAAGCTTAAACATCCTCAAGTAACAACCCAAACTTTAGAAAAATATTCATCAAGTATAAAATTTGGACATGGTACCTTTAAAAATGATCCTATTATAGCTAGAAAGTAAACAATAGATGATATAATTTTAGCAGTTGATTCAAACTATCGCAAACGTTGAAATGTTGCTAGGTAATACGTGACAAATAGAGGAACTCATGTGTCAATTTCGTGCCCACACTATTTATTTCTTTACTTAAAAAGAAGAGTTGTTTAACTTTTTTATCAACAAAAAAGAGTACAAAAAAAATTAAAAATATAATAGTTCATCTTTGTCTTTATTAAGATAGGTCTACAACGTGAGAACAATTTTAAAACCTTACACAACCTTTTGACAAAGCTATCTTGTAACATCATAGGTATCTCAAAATAGCTCTAGAAGCCAAAAGTTTCCTTATCCTCAACTACCCTTGAACCTTAACATTGTTTATCCCAAATTAGGTAAGCAGTAATGAAGTATTATACAAGGACCCATGAGTTTTACTATTTGATATTATCAGGACCTTGATGTAATACATTTCGGTTTTATCTACCTTAAAAAGAGTATTACTACCTCTTATACCACATATTAGAGAAATTAATATTACTTCTAGACGGTTAAGTAAAGACATTAATTGAGAATAATTGAAAATGCTATATCATTTGTTAGACAAAATGATCTAGTAAATCATTAATTATATATTTTTATAAATATTGAATCTTTCAACATGAATTTCATTAAAATTTCTTACTCCAATGTACAAATTACTTCAATCTCACTTCTGTCTAGTTATTAAAATTTGATATACATAAAAAAAACATATATCATGTAAATTAAAGAATAAATTTCTTGCTTCCTAGTAATACTCTATTGAACTCTCTATAGTACTATCAAATGTAACAAACTATTTACAAGATATGGGAGAAGGATCAAATGGTGATTTTATACATCTCAAAAGTGCCCAATTAATACCATCAAAAAATTGGGGCTGTTTGATTGTTGTTGCACCCATTGTGGACCCCATTTGCCTTGTGGGGTCCTTAGTTAATAGCCTTGTGATCAAATCCTTTGTTGGCTCAGAAACCATGGTTTCTTTAGGAAACTCAAGTGCTCGACTCATAATATTTGCTAGGGGCAACTCCTGGTCAGCTCCCTAACACAGTATCGTCCCATATAACATTTCAAATATGAATATCCCCAGTGTCCACCAATTAGCCATGTTTCCATGCCCTTCACCAGACACAATTTCTGGTGCTAAGTACTTGTGGGTCCTAATAAAAGACATTGATAGACATTCATTGGCTCTATGATGATTTCCACAACTGTGTGATGTGTTGACTTTTTTCTATTTGTGTTGACTAGGGTGTAAGTAGGAGGCTACTGCAGGTGTGATACAATTGGGTAGAATGCTTGATGAATTAGAAAAGTTGGGTTGATCAATAGGATAACAATTTGTTTTTGTGACTGATGATGCATTTTAATAAAAAATTATGTGAATAGTTGATGTAGAATTATCATCTTTTCGTGAGAGATTTAAGTCAGTCAACGAAATGTGGTCGTCGAATCTTACTAACACGTTTTTGGGCTTCAAATCGCACTAAACTATCCCCATCATGTTTAAGTATTCTATGACCACTATGACTTCATATGCATAAAATCTGTGCAAAAACGAGAAGGTCACAAAATTTTTTTTAAAAAAAATAAATGAATAAATTTAAATAAGTTCGAAATATATAAAATTGAGTTTGATAAGTTATGCGAATAGCTTGTTGAAAATTTTAATACTTTATTCTATTTAATATATTTAAGAAAATATTTAAGAAATATAATTATCTCATGTAATATTACCCATATTATAAAAATATATAATATATTTAATTTATGACTCTGTAAATAAGTTCATGAAGTTGTAAACCAAATTCCTTCACATTTGAATTTGGCTCTTATACTTTAACATTTTTGGATCATATTAAAATATGAAAAGAAAATTTTATTAATTAATAAAGATGAAAATGAAGATGGTATCTATATATACATATATATATATATATTTATGCAGAAATATGATAGAATCAAGAAGGTGCAAAGGGGAAAGGTTAAAAACTTCAAAGAAGATACTTATAATTGGGAATTATATAAATATATAATGTGTGTGTGTCTCTATATATATATATAACCTTATCAATTTATCAATACATATACATGTGTGTGCGTGTGTATATAGATAATATATGCACGTATATCACGATATTAATTGCACTGAATATCATAATAATAATTTAACAATTTGTATAATCATATAATATATATTTATAGATACAGATAATTAATGTTGTTGTAAGTATATACTAGGCAGCAGCTTCGTTGAAGCGTTTATCCAACTGCCTTTGACAGAGGACATGAAGATCGCCGCCAAGACAAGACTTAGCATGTAAACACGACCACCGATCACAAATGAATTTCAAACTTATTGGGGCCACATATGATTGTTCATACACCATCATATATATGAATTATGTGTTTATATATATATACACACGTGTCAAGGCATTTGATAAAAAGAGTAAGGAAGGGTAAACTTTCATACATAATTGACAACGTCATAAACCAAATCAATTAGTGAATATAGTAAATAAATTTAGTACTTATTTTTTATTATACATATTAATAATATATTTCTTCACTAAGTTTTTTATTAAAAAAATTTAATTTTTTTAAAAAGGTGCATAGGCAGTGGATGCAACCAAACATGAATTTTCAATAATGAAGGAAAAAATAAAAATCCTTCTTGAGGTAATATTCTATTTTATATATTTCATAAAATTTATTTTCATATATATCTTTTTCTTTTATAGATTTCGTAAAAATTTCAATTGAATTGAAATTTACAAACTTATATAGTATAAAATATTCTATATTTTTATTAAAAGTTAAATTCATAAATTTTAAATAGAATATAAGAGTTTTAACTACAATCATATTATTTTAATTATTAATAGCTATAATTATGCAGCCTATAAAACAGATTTTCAATAAAGTAAAACTTATGCTGTATAAGTATGCAAATTTAAATTCAGTTAAAATTTTTACAATATCCAAAAGAAAAAAGATATACATGAAAATAAAATGTTACAGAATATGTAAAATAAAATATTACCTTAAGAAGGATTTTCATTTTTTCCTTCACTAATGAGAATTCACGTTTGATTGCATCTAATGCATCCATGCACTTTTTTATTCCAATAAAGAAATTTGAAAAAAAAAAGAAAACTCTTTAAAGAGATATATTAGTAATATCTGTAATAAAAATTAAGTATAAAATTTGTTTACCACATGAATATATAAAGACTGTTAATTGATTTATGACCTCAATTGTATATAAAAGCTTACCTTTCCTTATTCTTTTTATCAAATGCCTTGACGAATTCCTCACATTTCAATGCCATTTGACAAGCGCGAAGGCTACAATTAATATCAGCTAATTATTTTGTAAAAAGTAAAAATTAGGTACATCTATTAATTAAGTGATAAGCACAAGAATAACACAATACAAATGATCTCCAAGTAAGAACACACATAAAATACAGTTTGACCCAAGATTAGTTAAGTGATATACACTAATTACTATAATACAAATAACTTTCAAATGAAGATACATATAAAAATACAATCTGATTCAAACTTATAATCTCTTATAAAAGAAGAAACACATAAACTATTAAACTAATTATTTAATTAATTAAGTATACACATATATAGTTAATTAAATTAATAATTATATATCTTTTGGATAGATATCTAAGTACATTTATCCTTATCTATAAGAGTATGAGTTCAAATTAGACTATACATCCCATGACATATCATTTAACTATTAAAATCAATGAATTTTTGCTAGCAAAAATTGTACTTGATAAATTTTATTATTAAATATATATTATAAGATCAATAATAACACACATAAATACTCCAAATTAAAGAGTTTTGATTTGTGATAATTAGTATTACTTACATACCTTGAGGAGGCTCATTTAATCTTGATGTAAAGTGCACAAATCTTAGAAAAATCCGCATTAGATACTTTGTCCCTGCAAATTAAGAGAAGAAGACCAGATAACTAAAACCAATCAATTAATCATATATTGTTAATAACTACTCATATCTATATTGAGATATATATTATGTACACATACAAAGCTTTACCCATATCTGATAAGGTGATATCATATTCAATCACGAAGGTGCAAACCATATCATAGAAATAATTTGGATCACAACCAAAATCTCCTTTCAATTCATATGCTACTACAAGAAAGTGATCTACCATATCCTTTAACAAAAATCGAATGCAAATCAATCAATGACATCGATAAATAAATAAAAGAAAAATATATCAGATGTTAAGCATTAAACCTCTTATTCCATCGAGTGGATCATGTGGAGGAGCTGTGTGCTTTGATCCTCCTATTCGAAATGATTGGATAAGAGCTATAACAACCCATACCTCTATAGGGAGTTAGGGTACCATAAGAACTTATATTCCCAACACGAAAAATACAATAAAGTTGTATCTCTAAATAAAAATAAGTATGTCTAAGAGCAATGTTCACATCCCTCGCTAGTGAGGGTTAACCATTAGATTTATCTAAAATTAAAAAAATATATATAATTAAAGTTTGTGTAATTCATCCTTTCTTACACGTGGATCATAGGGAACATTGTCTCTGCTCACCCAAATCAGCTCCTAGAGTTTGTTTGTTCCATTGTTAATCCCATTCCTATTTCCAAACAGCATCACTTTTACCCTCACAGAGAACACTATCTCGCTCACCTAGATTTGCCTCCTAGAATTTTATATTTATTTTGTTTTTAATCCCTATCCAATTTGTTTCCTTGTCTCGACTCACCAATGCCACCATTTCCCAAACAGACATAAAGAGAATTAAATATAAAAGATAACAAAATAATAATTCCCAAACAAACATCAGATTCAGACCACTATTTTCCTCTTTTTCTTTTTCCTATCCCTCACCCGTTCTCATCCTTTTAATTTTCCTCCTATGTTTCTAGCATATCTCCTATGTTCTCTCCTCATAGTTGTCCACACGATAATTCCATCATTTTTCCAATCTTTTGTTTATCCTCAGATCTCAGTCTCGATTTTTTTAATTTTTACTCCTGGTTCTAATCTGATTTCAAGAAAATGTCCCTATTCCCAGATAAACTCATTTCCTCTAAAAAATATCTCAAAAAATTTAGAAGATAAATTTTACTCAAGCGGTGAGAGTCAAATTTCACTTACCTTTTTTCTTAGTGATGGTGTTAATCTGATTGACGGATTCCTCCCTTGTTCCACTCCCGATTCCACTACTAGCTGATTAATCTTATTGAAGAAATCGCATAAAAACTTCCTCTCGGTTTACCCTAACTCTGAATTTTCTTCTCTTCCCCTGTAGCCCAACGTCCTCTTTTAAAATTAAGGAGGAACCTCCAGAACCGTTGAGGATGGCAACGAAATCCCTAAATTAAATAGATATTACAAAATATTTTTTGATAATTGATTCATAATTAATATTTTTACTTTTAATAATTATGGTAGAAACTAATAACATCTTCTAAAATATATTTATATATTTGTATATTTATTTTTTGAAAAGAAGATTTTTATCTCTTTAATTATTGAAGTAGTAATCAAATTTTTAAATTTTAAAGACTAATGAAGAAAAAAAATCTCTAAACTTTGACTTCTAATAAGCATTCAATTTTCTAAATTTAGATATTCTTTAAGTCTAATCTCATAATAGTTTTTTTTATAGATAACATAATGAAAATAATGTTAAAACTCTAAAATATTTGATTACATAAGTTCAAAAATAAATTATGACACTTGTAGTTTTTTTTTTCTTTCTTGATGCTTTTTGATTTTCTTTCAATCTTTCTTTAATGCTATAATTTATATCTATGATGCAATGTTCAGATGGGAAACAATAAAATAGTTTCTTTATAAAATTAACTCTATTAATTTCTTCACCACAATATAATTTCTTTATAATCTTATCCTCCCATTTATTATTGTTTTACGATGTGATCAATTTTAGGTGATTTAGAAATATAAGAAGAGTCAAAAAATAATTGGGAGAAAGAGGAAAAACATAAGGATATAAGATAGAAAAACAAGAGTTAGATTGGTAGTATTATAAAGTTAAGTTCTCTTTTTTTTTCCTAATGCATAACGCACAATTAGGTAGTAATTATAAAGTAGATTCATTATAAGGAATCATATTCTTCCAATGATTCCTAAGTTTCAGACCGCTAAATAACACAAAGCACATATTTGACTTTCTATGAAATTACCTCTTTACCTTAAATAACAAAAAAACATAAATTACATTGTAAATTAAATATGTCCAAAAGTATATATCTGTACTTACATTAAGCGGTATTAAATCTATCTTGTTCATTTGATTCAATTTTTACTTTTTGTGCAATTACTAGTAATCCTTTACATGTTGAATGAGGTATATATTCATTAATTTTATTTTTGAACCACTTATATTTTTAGCTTGAATTCATTGAATGAAATTTTATTTCATAATTCTTCATATATAGGAAGATCAATTAGAATTTAGTTCTCAAAAAACATAAATGAGAGAGTTTAAATATTAAAATTGTGATATATTGTTAAATTATAAAATATGGGAGAAATGTAGCAATTAAATTTCTTAAGAAAATGATGAAGCTTGTTTAGAAATTAAAGCAAATGGAACAATTAGATACATATACAAATATTTTAACTTCTACTACTATACTATACTATATCTATTTTTACAATATAGTTTCTCAATGAGTAGTATAATTTGACCCACAAACTAAAAATTTCTATGTAATTTATTCATTTATAAATTGAAAATATATACCATATATATGAGGTTAATTTCTATTGTCGCTAGAAATATATTTATTTATTTTTTATTTTTGATATTTTTTGTGGTACAGTTTGAGAGAAGGATTGTGGCTAATGCTAGAACTAGATGAAGTAGAAGTTGTTGAATGCTGTATGTTTAGTTTCCTCTATGAGCTGATGCTCAGAACTAAAAACTTACAAGTCTGTAGTAATGCAAAAATATGCAATGAATACAAATATTAGTTTGCAAGAAATATCTTATCATCACTCTCTAATCACTCTCTCAAGTAATATTTTACATGCCAGTTGAATTTTTTCGACTAATCTGGAATCAACCGAGGGAATATATTAAAAAGTTCTATTGTCAAACATTAATTTAGATATCATGGTGACGATTTACGAGACAGAAAAAAGCCATAACCAATCAAAAATGATATGCAAGATACAGAAAATGTCATAATCGAATAATAAAGTTAAAATAATATAAGAATATTCTCGATTTACAGTTAACTCTTCAAAAGAATGCCTTTCACTCCTATAGTACTATGTATATGATATAATGTGACATCTCAAATGCTAATTAAGTTATAAGGGTGCCAGATGCAGAAATAGGTTACAAGTGCATGATAGATAATTGTATGTAGCGGAGCAAATTATTATAAATTCCTTACCAAAATATATGAGTTCCAATTATACATATATAACTAAGGCCAGAAGTTGCAACAAAATATAACATATCAAAATACAAAAAGGGCCACTTCTTTTACTATGTGAATGGACTCATTAAAAAATTTTGGGACAAGTCATGCCGTCAAGGTTTGTGGATCCACGAAATCCTTATAAACTTCAAAGGGTAGGTCAGCGATCTGTTCCTCACTATCTTCCTCATCTTAGGGGGGGAACATGAAAAGGGATGAGTTCCATATACTCAGTAAGGAAAATAATATTTAAATAACATCATAAGATTTTAAAAGTGAATAATTATGTCATCAATACTTACCATCAGGGGTCACATCAGGGTCCTTTCTTATTTATGAAAATAATTTATTTATTAAAAAAACATCAAATCTATCATATCATAGTCATAACAATCAAATCAATCATGTTCATAATAGAGAAAATCAAATAAATCATGATATACTTAGATTTTTATGTCATGCTTCGGGAAGTCATTCCAACTTCCATCTACTGAGGGCAAATACGAATTTTTGACTACTCACGTGGAATGATCAGATCAGATATATAACAGTAATTTACCAATAACACATTTTCGGCTTGCCAAACCATGACATGATCTATGACAACGACCGTGCCAACCACAGTGGTTTTATTAGATAGCTTATAACCACGACAGTATTTAACCAAAGGTGACCCCTATTAAATAATTCGCAGCACCACTCTCGTCAGAGGGTACACCATCATCCACAGGGAGCGGTCCTCTCACGTCTTTCTGGACCAGATGGGGGACGAAAAAAACATAAATCACTCCTAAGCTCTTGGAGAATGGAAGAATGAAATGGAAGTGATAAGAAAAATTGAAGAGAGGGGTCCCAATTTATAGAAAATGGGGACCATAAAATTTGAAACAAATGACAAAATCTAGTGAGGAAAGGGAGAGTTAAATGAGAAAGAAGTGATGTGACATGACTCGACTGTGGTGAAAAAACGAAGAAAGCCTCCCAACTGATGGTGGCACACTCTTAAGACAACAATGGCATACCACCCAACTAGTGGTGCGCACGAGCCGAGGCAGTGCCCGACACCCAAGGTGGTGGCAGCACACTGCCCGAGGCAATAGTGTTCCTCCCCAGTTGGCTGCGCATTGCATGCCTAGCCTGCAGGTGCGTTGGCTTATCCTACTGCATGCAGGGTGTACAACGTGGACGGCGTATGCATAGGGCACACGGTGTCGTGCCTGTCTGCGCGCGCAAACTGACCTCATGCCCTGCGATGATGGGACGTGCACACATTG
Source organism: Carica papaya (assembly GCF_054855325.1). Lineage (NCBI taxonomy): Eukaryota > Viridiplantae > Streptophyta > Magnoliopsida > Brassicales > Caricaceae > Carica > Carica papaya. Next base: position 22,477,595 of record NC_142317.1, read on the forward strand.
TGCACCTCCGATGTTGGCCGCACGCACGCATGCGCACGAGGTGTGCAATGCCCGCGTGGGTCTTTTCCCCTAGGTATATTCCCGTGGGATTTTACCCCTTTTTTTGTCTCTTCTCCTGAAAATTTATTTTTAAAATAGAATAAAATAATATTGACAAAAATAATAAAAATCAAAATTTCATAATAAAATTAAAAATGTGAATTAAATTTATGAAATGCGATATAAAAATTACGAAATAATTAAAAGAGTTCAAGTCACCTTAGGGCTTGAATAAATAGGGATTTCCTAATTACAAATTAAATGCAAAGGTTTGTGGGGTGTTACATATAAAGTCTATAAAAAGGAAATAATATGTTTAATCTCCAATCCAGGAAGATGTTTCAAGCGAATGCTAATCGTAAATCAACAAATCATCTTTACATTAAGATCCTATGATACTCGAATCACTGCTCAAAAGCTTTAACCCCAAAATAAAATTAAAAATAAACCATTGTTATCATCACCATTATACATTTAAGTTTTTCAAATAGGTAAGTTGAGCCGCAAATTGAAGTTACCTATCCTTGTATAAAAGTAGCTTTAGAATCTTATATTATGTAAGTCTTTTGGGAGTTCTTCTAACCACACTTTCTCTTAGGGTTAGCACTTATCATGCAAGAGAAGGCATTGATAAGCTCAGAATCCTCTTCAGTTATCAGAATTTTGGCTGCAGTTGGTCTGCAAGTATAAGCTTAGCCACAAGGTATCCAACAATTGACCATGTCTGGAATAACCGTGCTTAATTCCTGATGAACCTTCCTCTTTTTAGTCATAGTATTCAAGCCACTTGTCTCTTGATATGCGTCTTTAAGCAACTTCAATAGCTCTTGCAGTGATTTATGGTATTTTCATCTTTATGGTTGCAACAATAAGCTACAAAAAGTCCATTTTTAAAATGTTAAGCCGCACTGTCAACATTCCTTCATTATTGCTTTATTTTATAAAACATCACGAGGTAGCATATCCTATTGGATTCAAGCATGATAACTCAGGAAACTTATACCTAAATATAACTTCTACAAAGGGTTTTTTGGAGCAATGAATAAAACATTAGCAACAGAGAGAATATTTGAGCATAACAAACTAACCTGCCATAGCAGAGTTGGCCAAGAACCACCATTGTGGTAAGACCAAGGCCTGCATCAGAAAGAAATGTAGTGAGAAATACTGAAGATAATGAAGAGATAGATCATAAATAAATAATACGAGAGCAAATATCTTATGTGTTCTTAGGATCACTACCAGTGATTATTTTCCACTCCTAACCTTCAAAAGTGGGATTACATATCTTGAATGGCATGTCTGCTACCAAATCTACCCATTTCACTTCAATAAGATCTAGTATGGCATGTGACTGATTAGATGTTGCCAAACTACTACAACAGACCACATGTTTCCTAGAGAAAAAAATTGGAAATCCATATATACTGCCTATAAGTTTCCAATTAGATAACTTCCTTTATTAGGCATCTATTCCACCAACCACGTAGAAATTTGATCTGGGTAAATTTTGAACTTATTAACTGCATCATATGAGTACTCCTCAATCTTGTAACGATAAATCTTATTCAGTTTTCACAAATCAATCCAATAATACTCCATGATGTGGAATAAAAGAGCAAGTAGGCAATTATTCAATGCCCGGATAAGATTCACTGATCCATTTTGGAGTAAGCATTTTATGGGCACAGAGTAAGGCAGAATAAAATAGTGCCTATAAGAAATAAAAATTAAGGATTAATTGGGGATGCCATAGAAAAGAAGGTAAATAAATAAGATATGTCAGTTACCAACTTATAAATTTAAATAATAGCCGATTCATGTAGGCTAGTGAGTCAGATCATAATCTGTTATTTCCACCACCATGTTAGAAACATACTTAATGCACAAACCAAAACTCTATGGTGTCAGACATGTAAGCTATGAACTATCTCCAAAAAATATATGTTATAAACTATACAATCTCCATCATTTTGGGGAATTACACCATTCGAAAGTAACAAAAAAATACATTGAGTAACAATTCTAATAGTTGAACATTTTTTGAATCGACCAGACTAGAATCATATACTTATTACACATGCCAGAAACTCACTTGAGAAACACGAAGATATGATATCAATTTAAATCAAGCTTGTCAAGTACTTAATTTAAACTTCCACTATTGTTTCCCAAATTTATTTAATTTTATAATTTCACTACCAGCATAGTTGCTGGAACAAGGCCCTATTACATCATATGCAGAATTATTCTATATAACCACTCTTTTGCTACAAAAGTTGCAAACTCCAAAAACTCAAAAACTGAATACCAAATGTCCATTACCATAAAAATGAATCTACCCTGATGATTCCTTCGTTCCACAAACTAGAGTTAATTTGTAACACTCAAGTGATTCTAATTCCTTTCTTATTATTTTTATTTTTCTTTTTTTTGTATTTGAATTTTTTGGATTTTTATTTAATTTAATTTAATTCAATTTAATTTAATTTAATGAAATAAAAATAATAATAATGATAAAATTAGGTAAAAATATTATTTGGATTTAATTGAAATTGATTTTGGGAAAAAGGGGTGGAAATTTGGATTCTGGGGGTGTTTTTAAAAATAAAATTAGAAACTGGGGGTCAAAACGTAATTTAAAAAAGTTGTGCCACGTCAGCACCCACGTCAGCAGCCACGTCAGTGGCCCGGTTAGCAGCCTCGACCAACCAAGACACGCCACGTGACAAGAAAGCGCTGACACGGGACGGGCCAAGTGGGCGATCCGCGTGCGCGTGATTGGACGGCCCAGATCTGTCCCCGCGCGCACGGATGACCCAGATCAAACATGCACACAGACGGCCTAGATTCACGCGTACGGACGGCCTAGATTCAATCAGGCACAGACGACACAGATTGCATCGCGATCGACGGCCCTGATTTAATCCCAATTAAATCGTAATCAGATGGTCCAAATTTAATCTTGATGGACGGTTGAGATTAAAAGGCAAAGGGTATAAATAACCCCACTCACACCTGACCACAAAACCCTAGCCGCCAATGCCTCGCCGGAGAAGAAGAACTAGACGCCGGAGGAGCCAGCCGCCGCCGCACCAGGGAAGTTTCTGACCACTGATCGAGATAAATTTTCTCCCCCTAGCTCGTTTTTTGATGCTGAGTACACCTATGGCAAAACCGGAGCCAAACCACTCGCCAAACGGTCGAAAAACCCAGCCGAAGCCCAGCGGCGCCGCCGCGTCCCCCCTCTATTTTTGCCTTCGATAAGGCCCTTCCCGGCCTCCGTTCGATGCAAATTTTATACCACTGTGATCACCGTTCTTTTCTCTACAGGTTGATTGGAGCCAAACATCAAAAACGCGACTCACACCGGAGGAGCCGCTAAACCCAAAGCACCGCCGTCGGTTAGTTTCGAGTTTTCATGAATTTTTGGCCCCTCGAGGGCCCTAGGGTTGTTTTATCGCAAGGATCGATGCAAGTGTGGCCAAATTCGGCCAAAAACGTCCAACCTGAGGCGGATCACCACTGCAAGCGGTGGCGTCGTCACCGGAGCACGGCAGAGCCACCGTGTCAGAATTTCGATATTGGCTGAAAGGGGCCCTAGGTCTAATTTTGGATTTTTTGGGACACGTGCAGGTACCAGTAGTGCGTTTCAGTTTTTTTAGAAAAAATTCAGGAAAATTAGGGACAGCCTCTAGGCGCACTGTAGAGTCGAATTCAGACCCCGAAACAAGTAAGGACCTCTCACCCTATTTCCTATCACGGTATTAAAGCTAAATAAATAATTAAACTGTATTATGTGACTTTATAGATGTATAATTCATTAAGGTTGCCAATGGAGCCCGAGTCTGATACAGTGTTGGTCTGTTATTGTTTGATCTAATTTCCAGTATTAAATGCAGCATGATGTTTGATGTAATTATGTTATGGTCTCATATGCATGAACTATGGTTTCTTTTATTATAGTTTGTATTATAGTGAACCCGGTACTATATTGTCTTATTTGATGTCAATTACTGGTTTATATGTTGTATATGATTGGATGATTGAGATTAAGGAAAAAAAAAAGGCAAAAAGGATATGTGAATTGATAGGTGGAAAATGTGGACAGCCTGACTAGATATCCTAGGAGAAGGTGGATGGACCGGGTCCGTAGGGAACCCTATCGGGAACGTGGTCTCTCATACCGGACGGGGTGTGGAGACCTTATGTGTTTTGGCGCTCATACCGGACGGGGTATGGGGACGGCCCATTTCACCCTCATACCGGACGGGGTATTGAGGTTCATGGTTTTGGCTCCCATACCGGACGGGGTATGGGGACGGCCCTGGAATCAGGCTGTAAATGTTAATGGTTCACGTGTAGCGGAGTCTCCCTATAGATCCCCATGGATACTAGCAGGTTGGTAAAAAAGGAAATCTATTTTCTGATGATTGAAATGTAAAGGTATGATATGTGTTATGTTATAAAGTGTGTATGATTTCATGATATTATAAGGTTATTGTTTTCATATGTTGTTTTCGTGGATCTCACCGAGGTAAGTGGACAGTAAAGGTTTTTATGTTAATAAACGAGTTTGTTATAAATTATGCTCCATTGGTCATTTTTGTTTTCTACCCACCTTTACTTCCGTGGCGGTGAGATAGTATGATGTCTTTAATGGGCTAGTGTAGCTCATCCCTTATTTAACCATTTTAGATCAGGAAGAGGTTGTTCCCGAGCCCGTTCCGCAGGAAGATGGCGAAGGAGATGCCTAAAGACTTTATAGTTATATTTATAGTTTTTATTTCGAGTATCTCTTTTAGTTAGTTTGTTCCTTCATGTTTTGAGTATGTTTTGGTTATTGTGTAAGGGATGTTAATCAAAATTTTTATTACACTTCCACATTTGAGATTTTTAATACATATATTTCATTTAAATTTCTGGGGCCGTTACAGTTGGTATCAGAGCCACGTTCCTTGGACCCATCCCTTACACAATAATGCTTAGAGAAATATTCACCGATAAACCGTTACTCAACCATTCCTTATGAAATGCAGGTGTAGAGAGATAAGGAGAGGAAGACCCCCACTAAACCGAGCAGCCCGGGATAATTCACTTCGGGAGGATATAAACAGGTTATTTGAGATGATGGAAGGATTCATAGCTGCCCAGCGAGGGCGAGAGGAGAGGAGGGAGTTACCCGACCCTCCTCCACTACCGCAGGTTGAGCCTCCGCTACAGCAGGCTGATCCTGAGCCGCCCCAGCAAGAGCCTGCTCCTCCACCGTACCACCCGGCACCACTGCCGTAGTACAACCTGGTGCCCCAGCCACGGAACTACCCGGCACCGCCACAGCACGAGCCAGTGCCCCCAGCATATCAGCAGGTGCCACCACAAGACCCCCCAGTCTATCCCATGCCGGGTCCAGTCCCTCCTCCACGGGACCCCGCTCATTCCTTGATCGATCCAGGCTACACAGAGAGGTATAGGAGATTGAACCCCTCCACCTTTGCAGGGGGATCCTCTTTTGAAGAGGCCCAGTACTGGCTAGTGGAAACTGAGAGAGCTTTCAGGACCTTGGGAGTAGTTCCTGAGCAGAGAGCTACCCTTGCTTCTTACATGTTGGTAGGGGAAGCAGGACGTTGGTGGGAGCTCAAGCAGACCACCCTTCCTACACCAGTCACTTGGGAGCAGTTCTTAGCGGCCTTCCATGCGGAGTATCTCCCTGAGCACATCTGACACCTAAAGGAAACAAATTCTGTTCAACTGGTTCAGGGAAACATGACAGTATTAGAATATGCTCATAAGTTCCTAGAGCTGGGCCGATACTCCCTGGAGACATTGATGGATGAGGGCCGAAAGACCAGGAGATTCCAGTGGGGTCTCCGCCCAGAGATCAGGCAACACTTGTTAGTACTAGAGCTCAAGACATATTCAGCAGTCCTAGCAAAGGCACAGATCGTGGAAAGAAGCTTCAGCACCCGTCCTCAGCCAGGAGGGAGTTCCCGACCCTCAGCCCCGTTCTGCAGGCCAGCACCTACTGCGCCTGCCCAACTAAATAAGAGGCCAAGACCAGCCATCCAGGCCCCTCCTCAGGCTCCAGGGGCAGCACATGGGAAGATCTGTCAGCACTACGGCAGAGATCACGGGGACCGACCCTGCTACCGCCTCAACAACACTTGTCGCATTTGTGGCAGTGCCCAGCATTATGCAAGAGAATGCCCGAGGAACCAGAATCAAGGGAGGCCTCTTATCCAGGACAGAGCCTACAACCTTACCTAGCAGGATGCCGACGCCGACGCCGACCCGGATGTAGTACAGGGTATGTATACTATCTGTGACCATATTGCTCATTTTTTATTTGACATTGGTGCATTGCATTCTTTTGTTTCATATGCTTTTGCTTCCAAAATTAATGTATCACTTGATAAACTTGAATCATTGTTGTTTGTGTCTACTGGCGGGGGTGAAACACTACTAGGGAAAGCTATCTATAGGGCTTGTGCCATGGAGATAGAAAATAAAAAACTGAGTGTAGACCTGATAGGGTTAGACATGGGGAATTTTGATGTAATCTTAGGAATGAATTGGCTAGCGGCGTATCACGCCACTATAGATTGCTTTAACAAGAAAGTTGTATGTAATCCTCCTAACGAGGAGCCATTTACAAATTAATAAAATTATTCAGTATGTATTCCTTGATGGTAAGTTTTCTTAACTTCTAGTGCCTTAATCTTGCTGCTTTCTTTGACTAGGCAAGCCCAAGAAGAAAATTTGTATTCAAGAGATTCCGGTAGTCCTAGACTTCCCATATGTGTTTCTGAACGAACTGCCCAGTCTGCCAGTTGACAGAGAAGTTGAGTTCACTATAGACCTACAGCCAGGTACCCAGCCCATTTCGGTTGCTCCTTACCGCATGAGCCATATTGAGATGGAAGAGCTGAGGAAACAGATCACCGAATTGCAAGACAGTGGTTTTATTAGACACAATGTGTCCCCTTGGGGTGCTGGAGTCACTTTTGCAAGGAAGGGAGATGGAACGTTGAGACTGTGCATTGATTACAGAGGATTGAACAAGGTTACGGTCAAAAACAAGTATCCCCTTCCCCGGATTGATGACCTCTTTGATCAGCTGTAGGGTGCACAAGTCTTCTCTAAAATAGACCTACGATCAGGTTACCATCAAGTGAAGATAAGAATAGAAGACATTCCCAAGACGGCCTTCCGAACCAGGTACGGACACTATGAGTTCCTGGTCATGTCATTTGGCCTAACCAATGCCCCGGCAATCTTTATGGATATGATGAACAGGGTCTTTAGAGAATTCTTGGATCAATTTTTCATCGTGTTCATTGATGATATCTTAGTCTACTCAAAAAGCAGAGAAGAACATGCTCACCATCTTGCCCAAGTTTTGCAGGTCCTTAGAAACAAGAGGTTATATGCGAAGTTGAGTAAGTGTAAATTCTGGCTTGAGCAAACCGCCTTCCTAGGACACATCATATCAAAGGAAGGGATATCAGTAAATCCTGAAAAGGTTGAAGCGGTACTTGGCTGGGAGAAGCTGACATGAGTTAACGAAATCCGTAGCTTCCTGGGAATGGCAGGTTATTACTACAGGTTCGTTGAAGGATTCTCCAGTCTAGCAGCTCATCTAACTCGACTCACAAAGAAGAATGCCAAGTTTGAGTGGAATTAAGACTGCGAAAGAAGATTTTCAGAATTAAAGAAGCGGCTGACCACTGCACCCGTGCTGCCTTTACTGAGTGGATCGGGAGGATATATAGTTTATAGTGATGCCTCCTATCTGGGCCTGGGTTGTGTCCTAATGCAGCATGGAAAGGTTATAGCATACGGGTCTAGACAGCTAAAGAATCATGAGAAGAACTATCCCACCCATGACTTGGAGCTTGCCGCAATCATTCACGCCTTGAAAACCTGGCGCCATTATTTGTACAGAGAGACCTTTTAGATCTATATCAATCATAAGAGTTTGAAACACATATTCACTCAGAAGGATCTCAACATGCGTCAAAGAAGGTGGATGGAACTCCTTAAGGACTATGATTGTGATATCTTATACCATCCGGGTAAGGGCAACGTGGTAGCAGATGCCCTCAGTAGGAAAAGTGCAGGTATCTTAGCCCATTTGATGGTTTCATAATGCAGACCAATTGGGGCCACACAACAGGTTCGACTTCATGACCTGAAGAGAGTCACATGTTTGGGCCACCTGACAGTCCAGCCTGAGTTAATCCAGAGAATAAGGGAAGCCCAAACAGTCGACCCCCCCTGGTAGCCCGCAAGAAGGATGCAGAACAAGGAGGGAGCTCAGAATTCTAAATCTCTACCGATGGATTACTTCGTTTCCAAGACAGGGTGTGTGTCCCAGATGAAAGTGAGTTAAAAAGAGACATCATGACGGAGTCCCATAGCTCGAAGTTTGCCATACATCCAGGAAGCACCAAAATGTACCAAAGCATGTGACCCCGATTTTGGTGGCATGGGATGAAGAGACACATAGCCGACTTTGTATCTAAATGCTTGGTATGTCAGCAGGTCAAGGTAGAGCATCAGCGCCCAAGTGGGTTACTTCAGCCTTTACCGATCCTGGATTGGAAGTGGAAACATATCACCATGGACTTCGTATTAGGGCTACCCAAGGCACGTTCAGGACATGATGCCATATGGGTAATCGTTGACCGACTTACAAAGTCTTCCCACTTCCTAGCCATCAGGATGAACGATTCATTGGACAAGTTGGCAAGAATGTATATCCGGGAGATAGTCAGATTGCATGGGGTTCTAGTGACAGTAGTATCCAACAGGGATCCCAGGTTCACTTCTCGGTTTTGGAGTAGCTTCAAGCAAGCTATGGGAACAAAGCTGTCTCTTAGTACTGCCTTCCATCCTCAGACTGATGGACAATCAGAGAGGACAATTCGTACGCTTGAGGATATGCTTCGAGCTTGTGTCCTGGACTCTGGGGGCCACTGGGATGACCATCTACCCCTGATAGAGTTTGCCTGCAACAACAGCTACCAAGCTAGCATCGGCATGGCTCCATATGAGGTGTTATATGGGCGCCCGTGCAGATCACCGATTTGTTGGGAGGAAGTGGGCGATAGAAGATTGTTCGGCCCGGAGTTGGTAGAGGAGACCACGTCCAAAATAGTTAAAATCAGAAAGAACATTCAGACAGCTCAGAGTAGGTAGAAGAGTTATGCAGATACCCGGAGGAGAGACCTAGCATTTGAGAAAGGCGATCGGGTATTTCTTAAGGTCACTCCTTTTAAGGGAATTAATAGGTTCGACAGGAGGGGAAAATTAAACCCCCGATATATTGGACCCTTTGAAATCTTAGACAAGATTGGTACTGCTGCATACAGACTAGCACTGCATCCAGAGCTCTCCAGAGTTCATAACGTGTTCCACGTATCCATGCTACGTAAGTATAACCCGGACCCTTCTCATGTCTTGGCTCATGAACCGCTTCCAATCCAAGACGACTTGTCTTATGAAGAAGTACCAGTCAGTATCACGGACCGAAAGAGCAGAATACTCCGCAACCGAAAAATATCTTTTGTAAAGGTCGTATGGCAGAACCACACGCCCAAGGAGGCTACCTAGGAGCTAGAATCAGAATTTAGAGCCCAGTATCCCCATTTGTTCAACCAAGAGTAAGAGGAAAATTTGGGGGACCAAATTTCTTTAAGGGGCGGAGAGTTGTAACACTCAAGTGATTCTAATTTTTTTCTTATTATTTTTATTTTTCTTTTTTCTTGTATTTGAATTTTTTGGATTTTTATTTAATTTAATTTAATTCAATTTAATTTAATTTAATGAAAATAAAAATAATAATAATGATAAAATTGGGTAAAAATATTATTTGAATTTAATTGAAATTGATTTTGAGAAAATGGGGTGAAAATTTGGATTCCTGGGGTGTTTTTGAAAAGAAAATCAGAAATCGGAGGTCAAAACACAATTTAGAAAAGTTGTGCCACGTCAGCACCCACGTCAGCGCCCACGTCAGCGGCCCGGTCAGTAGACCTAGCCAACCAGAAAATGCCGCGTGGCAATAAAGTGCTGACACAGGACGGACTACGTGGGCGATCCGCGTGCGCGCAATTAGACGGCCTAGATCCGTTCCCGCGCGAATGGACGGCCCAGATCAAACGTGCGCACGGACGGCCCAGATTCACGCGTACAGACGGTCCATATTCAATCAGGCACAGACGGCCCAGATTGCATCGCGATGGACAGCCCAAATTTAATCCCAATTAAATCGCGATCGGACAGTCCAAATTTAATATTGATAGACGGTTGAGATTAAAAGGCAAAGGATATAAATAACCCCACCCACACCTGACCACAAAACCCTAGCCGCCAGTGCCTCGCCGGAGAAGAAGAATCAGACGCTTGAGGAGTGGGCCGCCGCCACCCACCGTTGCACTGGGGAAGTTTCTGACAGCTGATCGAGGTAAATTTTCTCCCCCTGGCTCATTTTTCGATGCTGAGTCTGCCTATGGCCAAACCGAAGCCAAACCACCGGCTAAACGGCCGAAAAACCCAGCCGAATCCCAGTGGCGCTGCCGTGCCCCCCTCTGTTTTTACCTCCGATTAGGCCTTTTCCGGCCTCTGTTCGATGCAAATTTTAGACCACTGTGATCACCGTTCTTTTCTCAACAGGTTGATCAGAGCCAAACATCAAAAACGCGACTAATGTCGGAGGAGCTGTCGCACCCGAGAGCAACGTCGCAGGTAAGTTTCAGTTTTTCGTAATTTTTTGGCCCCCCGAGGGCCCTATGGTTGTTTTATCGCAGGGAACGATGCAAGTGTGGCCGAAAATGGCCAACCCGAGGCGGATCACCGCCGCAAGCAGCGGTGCCATCGCTGGAGCACAGTGAAGCCGCCATGCCACAGTTCTAATATTGGCTGAAAGGGGCCCTAGGTCTAATTTGGAATTTTTTTGGGATACGTGCAGGTACCGGTAGTGCGTTTTAGTTTTTTAGAAAAAAATTTAGGAAAATTAGGAACAGCCTGTAGGCGCACTGTAGAGTTGAATTCAGACCCCGAAACAAGTAAGGACCCCTCACCCTATTTTCTATCACGGTATTAAAGCTGAATAAATAATTAAAATGTACTGTGTGACTTTATAGATGTATAATTGATTAATGTTGCCAATGGAGCCCGAGTCTGATACAGTGTTGGTCTGTTATTGTTTGATCTAATTTCCAGTATTAAATGCAGCATGATGTTTGATGTAATTATGTTATGGTCTTGTATGCATGAACTATGGTTTCTTTTATTATGTTTTGTATTATGGTGAACCGGGTACTGTATTGTCTTATTTGGTGTCAATTACTGGTTTACATGTTGTGTATGATTGGATGATTGAGATTAAGAAAAAAAAAATCAAAAAGGATATGTGAATTGATAAGTGGAAAATGTTGACAGCCTGACTAGATATCCTAGGAGATGGTGGACGGACCGGGTCCGTAGGGAACGTGGTCTCTCATACCAGACGGGGTATGGAGACCTTATGTGTTTTGGCACCCACACCGGACGGGATATGGGGACGGCCCGTTTCACCCTCATACCGGACGGGGTATTGAGGTTCATGGTTTTGGCGCCCATACCGGACGGGGTATGGGGACGGCCCTGGAATCAGGTTGTAAATGTTAATGGTTCACGTGTAGTAGGGTCCCCCTATGGATCCCCATGGATACTAGCAGGTTGGTAAAAGAGGAAATCTGGTTTCTCATGATTGAAATGTAAAGGTATGATATATGTTATGTTATAAAGTGTGTATGATTTCATGATATTATAAGGTTATTATTTTCATATGTTGTTTTCGTGGATCTCACCGAGGTAAGTGGACAGTAAAGGTTTTTATGTTAATAAACGAGTTTGTTATAAATTATGCTCCATTAGTCATTTTTGTTTTCTACCCACCTTTACTTCCGTGGCAGTGAGATAGTGTGATGTCTTTATTGGGCTGGTATAGCTCATCCCTTATTTAACCATTTCAAATCAGGAAGATGTTGTTCCCGAGCCCGTTCCGCAGGAAGACGGCGAAGGAGACGCCTAAAGACTTTATAGTTATATTTATAGTTTTTATTTCGAGTATCTCTTTTAGTTAGTTTGTTCCTTCATGTTTTGAGTACGTTTTGGTTATTGTGTAAGGGATGTTAATCAAAATTTTTATTATGCTTCTGCATTTGAGATTTTTAATACATATATTTCATTTAAATTTCCAGGGCCGTTACATAATTACCTCCCTTATTTATTGAGAGGGTTAGGTTTTGAAACTTACAAATGTAAATAGAATATAAATAAAAATTTACTTGGTCTAGTACCAAGTCAATATTGGATGACCCTCTTCTCCATTTGCTTTGTTTTCTTACAAGAGGTATTGTTTCCAGTAGTGAGACCTTTTTACACCATAGACAAGTTATTGTTTTTTCTCTCAATAGTTAGTCGATTGGCACGTAAGGGGTGATCCATGGATACGGTGGATAGCGTAGTGTCATTGTTGATTGCAAAGGAGGAGGATGGGGGCTCGGACTTAACTGAACTTGTCCCTGAATAGCAAGAGTCGTATGACCTCTGTTTGGTGGGAAGATTCTTGATGGAAGCGGTTGTGAAGTTTAAATCAATGATGAATACACTAGTAGACCTGAGGAGGTCCAAAGAGGGGTAAATATTGTTGATCTCATATCTGGCCATTACTTGTACAGATTTTTCTGCTAATTGGATTTCCAGAGAGTGCTCAACAAAGGGCCACGGACTTTTAACAACAACTTGTTGGTTGTGCACCACCTTAGGGAGGGAAAACATCCAATGAAAGTAGCCATTGACACAAGCCTCTTCTAGGTATAGATTCACTCACTTCCCTTGGGTTGTGTATCGAAAACAATGACTAGGCAGTTTGGGAACCTATTTGGGGGCTTTGTCGACTATGACATAAGTTCATCTTCTATGGCTGAGATGGGGGGTTGTCTGTGGGTTCGGGTGATAATTGATGTCTGAAAGCCTCTATTCAGAAGAAAGAGGCTCAACTTGAGAAATGGGGAATCTGCATTTGCAATCTTCAAGTATGAATGCCTACCTTTATTTTACTTCTTGTGCGGTTAGTTAGGGCATTCAGAATCTTTTTGCAAACTCCACATCCATTCCAGTGCGGTGCCACTGCAGTAGGAATGGGATGAGTCCCTCCGCGCAATCCCGATAGAATCCCGTTTCGACGAGGAAATGGTTACAGGATGAACAGGGGGAAAAATTAACGGAGTCATGGGCGAATATCCTTACAAGTATCTCAACCGAAGCAGGAAAGAAGGGAGATTCTTCAAATTTTTATTAAAAAATATAAATTTGAATATTTTATTAATTATATATTACTTATCCACTAATAATAACACAACTTATCAATAATAATATATAAAATGTATAGTTTATAGTCCGAATTATAAATACAACTTTTACAGATAATGGTGAAAGTACAAATGATTTATCTATAAAATATTAAAAATTTGGTAAATTATATTTAATTATATTGTAAAATGTTAAAATAATTTTTAATAAATGAAAATTAATTTTATGTAAAATTAAAATAAAAAATTTTAGATTCTATCAATTTTTATTATTTTTTAATTTGTTTCATCTTGTAATTGAATGAAATACAAATTTACTTACATTTTGTTTTGATTTGATAATTGATACATGCCTAATAAAAGTAACTACAGTTATTTAAGTTTTCTTATCATCAGATCTTTTTGAGAAATACACACACAAACACACAGATATATGTGTGTGTGTGTGAGTGTGCGTTTTATAAATTTAAAGAGCTATTGTAACTTGATATAATGGTAAATAACTATAAAGTTTTCAATGGAATTTATAATAGGAAGTGGATATGATGATGATGATTGCCATATTATACATGAGAATATCTAAATATATATAAATGAGAAAAAAAAAATGTTTTTTGGTTATGATAACTAATAGTTGAAAAATAAATGAAATGAAAATTATAATATTTTGTTTGTTTTAAATTTATAATTGAAAAATAATTACTATAAGAAAATAATGAATAATATTAGTTATTAATATAATGATGAGTTAGCTACCGAGAATCAAAATAGAATTTAAAAAGAAAATTAATCCTTTCCTCTTTCCTCTTTTGTTAAGAGTTCTTATATGAAAAAAGATTTATCATTCATGAACGATTACTATTAAAATAATTAATAATAAATATTTTAGTATAAAATCTAAGTCTATTTCTTCTTCTTTAATATTTATGTTAATAAATAATTTAAGAAAAATGCCAATTCAGAATTTTCGCTTATTATAATTGTTCTAATTAAAAGAATCTAGTCGTTACAGAATATTATTTTCGTTTAGATATATCATGACTCTTTAGGACAAAATTCAATTTAATTACTATATCTCTATCAACACAGTCATAAGTTAAATCTTTTGATTCTATTGAATCAAATATTATAAACAAATCATCATTAATCCATATAATTACATCTCAAAAGTGATAAATTTTATATTTTAATAAGATTCAGACTTCTTGTCTTCAAGAAAAATGTAAGAATCTTAACTATTAAACCACCATATTTATGATAATTTATGGAAATTCTTAAAAACTTCATTGTACTGTGTGCTTAATTGTGATAAATGAACAATAGTCACAAACTTTAATGGGGTAATTTTTGGTGCATGAAATGCATGTTTCCTAAAATTTTCTTGAAAGATTTCTAACTTTTACTTTTCTAGTTGTGTAAATTAATAAAATCTATGATCTATAGCTAAGCTAATTGTATCAAGCAATTAACATGTCAAAAAGCTCTTTTCTATACTCACCTTATCCGATTGACCTAGTGCACACCTCAATCCTTATAATGTATCCTGAAACTTCAATTCCTATTTGTATAGAAAGTAAATATCTAAGGTAAATTCTTTTATCTTTTATCACCAAGATACTTTTACATGAAACTATTAAATATCAATGATTCATCTCAACCAACAGCAACAAAATTTATAATTTTTTGAAACAAAACCCTTTAGTTTGTAACTATCTCTACAAAATAAATTTGAGTTTCAAATCAAAAAATTAAAAATTAGGTCGAGATTTTGATCTACTATAGTTCCCTCAACTAAGGGAACCTAATAATCATGAACTATTTTTTTTGCCTAAAAACATAATAGGCATGTTGAGATTTAAGTCAATTTAATCATGGCATCACCACCAACATAAAAAAAAGTAATATTTATTACATAAAAAAGGAATATTTATTACAACCTGCAGAGAATTTATTGGTATTGATTTTTAGAAGCTTTCATCCACCCCATCTGCCCAACAAAAGAAAACATAATTACTTTATAATATTGTTATTGAAAGAAATGAAAATAGATAAAATACTAATAGTGAAATATTAAGTATTGAAGTTAACTTTTATAAATTAAATAAAGGATTATAATTACTTTAGTTAAGTTACAGTAATTAAAGAAAAATATAAATCTTATTTTATTCTTAATTAATTTAATAACGAATAGAATTAGTTAAAAAGAAACTGTATTTGTTATAATAGCAAAGTAATCGAGAGTAATATTCTCCATTACTAGAACTATTCGAATTAAAAGATTAAAGAATTAAAAAAAAATAAGAATCGGATTAAATAAGTTGTAAGAAGCAAGAGTACCTTAATTTAAAGGAGTGCGTTTATGCTTGCGAGGGGTGGTGCTTGCTTCCAACTACATCACCATACATATCCCATTCAGGGAATAATAATAATAACAAAGATTTTTAAATTGAAATCTACAATGTTTAATATTTAAAAAAAATATTTTTACATTTTAATTAAAATATAAACTTCACATCTTCGGTGAAACTTAAACTTATAAATATTAAATAAAATAAAATAAATTTAACTACTACCATATTGTTATAATTCATTATAATTGTTAATAGCTATAACTATTAGCCGGCAAAACAGATTTTTAATTAAGTAAAACTCATACTTTATAAATAAGCAAATTTAAATTATGTTAAAATTTTCATGAAATCCATAAGAGAAAAAATATATATAAAAATAACATTTCGCAAAATATGTGAAAGAAAAAATTACCTCAAAAAGGATGTTTATTTTTCCCTTCAGAAGTAAGAAGTCATTTTTTTTTGCAAAGTACACAAAATTTAGGGAAATCTGCATCAGATAATTTGTCCGTGCAAATTAAGAGAATAAGATCAAATAATTAAAACCCATTAACTAGTCAAACATGGTTAATAACGACTCATATTTTTATCGAGATATATATTATGTACACATACAAAACTTTAGTCATGTCTGATAAGGTGATTTCATATTCAACTACGAAAGTGGAGAGTAGATCAGAGAAATATTTAGGACCGCAATCAAATACTCCTTTCATTTCATATGCTATTCCAAAAAAGTTATCTACCGTACCTTTTAAAAAAATTGAATGTAAATCAATCAATAATATCAATATATATACATGATCAGTAAATAAATAAGAAAAAAATAGATAAGATGTTAAGCACTAAACCTCTTGTTCCATCGAGGGGATCATGTCGAGGAGTTGCGTGCTTCGATCCATCCTATTTGAAACAATTAGAGAAGAGAAAATGGTTTTACCGAGAGAAAGGAGACTATTTTTTTTTTCGTATCTGCAATGCTCACCGAAGTGGCGGAGAGTTATAATTAGTTTAGTATTTATAACAAATTGCTAATAATCTCAGTCATTTCTAGTGATTAATATTTAGGTTATCAATATTCTATGTGTTAATGAACTTGCATATTTTTGTATTTTGTGTTCCGAGTTTATATTAATTTTTCCAACAGTTTTATGAGAAAAAATATTTTCTTTTAAAAAAACAAGAGTTTAATTTAATCCATTTATAATATTGTATAAATGACAAAGATGGTTTTTCTCCAAATAAATTACTTCAACTGATAAAGACATTATATTGGCACCTTTGAGAATAGTTAATTGCTGTTAAAAATTAGACAATAGATGATAAAATTTTACCAACAAATTTACATTTTCACTAAAAGTTCAAATGCCGCAAATTTAGAGGAAGCCACGTATCCATTTCATGCACAACTTGCCCATTTCTTTATTTGAAAAAAAATTACTTAACTTTTATATTGATAAAAAGAAGTACAAAAGAAACCATAAATAAAATAATTTATCTTTATGTTCTAAAACCTAAAGAAAATTCAATCTCCTCTGTTACAAGATACTAAAATGTCTCTCTCTCTCTCTCTATTAGTTGCATCTCATTCCAGTCATCACCCATCACCTCTCATTATTTATTGAAGTATCAATTTTTCTTATTATTCATTAAATACTGTATTTTAAACAGTAAATTTACGTTACTTAATTCACTCATTTATATAGATTAAATTATTTATTCGAGTTAAATCATACCTTATTATTTGACTGAACTACAAATTTAGCCATATTTCTTCCTAATACTGTTTAAGCTAGTAAACAATGTAAATTAATACACTAACATCCAATACACGATTTACTTTTTTCTTTTTAAAAAAAAATCATGGATAAAACCATTCTGCTTAAGCAAGTAAACAAAAAATTGAGACTCATGAACAACTATATATCTTTCAAAATTCTTTACTACATCTCTAGTTCTGTTACATACTATCTAATTACACTTTACATCCAATTAAGAAGAAGAGAAACAAAATGTGGAATGAAAAGTTACTTTTAAATCCAACTAAAAATTAGACAATAAAGGACACAATTTTAGCAGGTGATAGAGGTTGTCAGTAAAAGTGAAAATGTCATTAAGTAAATAAATATACACCAAATAAAGGAAGCCACTTGTCCATTTCATGCACAATCTATCCATTTCTTTGAAAAAAATTATTTAACTTTTATATCGGTAAAGTAAATACATAAGAAGCTAGAAATAAAATAGTTCATCTTTATGTACTCAAACCTAAAGAAAATTTGATCTCTTCTATTGTAAAACATCAAAACTTCTATCTTTGTAATAGTTGCATCTCATTGCAATCGCCATCAATCACCTCTCATTATTTATTAATGCATCAATTCTCTTGATCAATTGTCAAAACACTATATTTTAAACAATAAATGTACGTCATTTGATTCATTCATTTGTATGAGATTAAATAATTCATTCAAGATAAGTTCTATTTTGTCATTTCATTGACCTATTAAATTAGTCATATTTCTTTCTAGTATTGTATAAGTTTATACAATGTAAGTCAATACAGTAACAACATTACAACATTTACTTTTTTTTTAAAGAAAATGTCTTCATCCATAAACAATAAAAACCATTTTGCTTAAGCAAGTCAACAAAAAACTTAGGCTTATGAATAAATATATATCTTTCAATAGTCCTTACTACATTTCTAGGTAAGTTATGTACTATTCTACTAAACTTTTAAATCTAACTAAGAAGAAAAGAAACAAAATAGGAAATGGAAGCTTAAACATCCTCAAATAACAATCCAAACTTTAGAAAAATATTCGTCAAGTATAAAATTTATATCTGGTACCTTTAATAAGGGTCCGATTACAGGTAGAAATTAGACAATATATGATATAATTTTAGTGGTTGATTTAGACTGTCACAAAAGTTGAAATGTTGCTAGGTAACATGTGACAAATAGAGGAACTCATGTGTAACGGCCCCAGAAATTCAAAAGGAAATACATATAATAATAATCTGAGTGTGGAAGCGAAATAAAAGATTAAGGTTAACATCCTTTCCACAATAACTTAAAAGTACTAAACAACATCACAGAATAAGTTCTCTGAAAGAAATACGAGAAATGAGAAAAATAAAGGAAACTATAAAGCATCTGCTCGCAGTCTTCTTGTGAATCGGGCTCGGGAACCAGGTCCTCCTGATATGAAATGGTTAAATAAGGAATGAGGTATACTAGCCTAGTAAGGACATCACGCTATATCACCGTCACAGAAGCAAAGGTTGGTAGAAAATCAAAAACAACCAATGGAGCACAAATTTTAAACCAGTACGCTTATTTAAAATAAAACCATTTACCCTTTTTCTTACCCTTGGAGAACCTGTGAAAACAACCTATGAAAACAATAACATCATACAGATCACAATTTCATGCATAATCAGTAACATAAAACATATCATAAATTTGTATTCATTAACAATAACTAATTATCACCGTTTCTCATTTTTACCAGCCTACTAATATCCATGAGGATCCATAGGGGTGTCCCCACTACACATTAATGATTCTCCTTAACAATTTTAATTCCAGGGCCATCCCCATACCCCGTCCGGTATGAGCGCCAAGATATTAAACCTCAATACCTCGTCCGGTATGAGGATGAAGCGGGCTGTCCCCATACCCCATCCAGTATGAGCGCCAAATGACCAAGTCTCCATACCCAGTTCGGTATGAGACAACGTTCACGATAGGGTTTTCTATGAACCTGATTGGTCAACCATCTCCCTAGATATCTAGTGAGACTGTCACCTTATCTGTTTTTCTGCAGTCTCCGTTACCAAGTTGTACATAATCACATAAACAATAAACATGCACCCGGTAATACAATCATATTGTAAATTCTAAAATCACACAGTGATCAAGTAAGACAGTAATACATGCATTTAAAACCATAGAATAGATAGACCAGATACCATAATGCATTTAAACTGTAAAATAAATCAAACAGGAATCGACAGAGAATAATGTCCGGTTTGGGCTCCATAAGCAACCTTAATTAATTATGCATATCTATTAATTTGCACAAAATACAGTATTATCATTTATTCAAACTTCAATTCCATGGTAGGAAATAGGGTGAGGGGTCCTTACTTGATTCAACGTCGAAAACTAGATTGTTACTACCCCTACGTGCAGTTCTTCGGTTCCCTGAATTTTTTCTCAAGAACTGAAACGTGCTTACGGTACCTACACATGTCCCAAATAACCCAAAAATCAGACCCAGGGCTTACTCGGCAAATTTTAAAATTTTGGCACGGCTGCTCCGCCGTGCTCGGACGATGGCACCACTACTTGTGTCAGCAATCCGCCTCGGGTTGGCTGTTTTCGGCCATTTTTGGCTAAATTCAACAAAACTTGCATCGGTTCCTGTGAGAAAACACACTTAGGGCTCTCGGTGGGTCAAAAAAATGTAGAAAATTGAAACTCTCTGGCGGTGGGGCTCTCCGGTGTGGCGACTCCTCCGGCTCATATTGCGGTTGGGTGTTTTGCTCTGGTCAACCTATAGAAGAGGAAACGGTGATCACAACGGTAGAAAATTCTGAGTAAAGGGTAGGATTTTTACTTTGTTTGGCAGCCAAAAATTTCTACAGTGTGGCAGCGGGTGGTGGCAGTCGGCTCCCCGGCGGCTGGGCTGTCCTCTTAGATGAGGGGCTCTGGAAGCTAGGGTTAGGGTTTGGGTGCGGATGGGTTTATTTGTACCTATCTGCTTTTGATCTAGACTGTCCATCGCATTTAATCTGGACCGTCCGATCGTGATTAAATAGGGAGTGAATCTGGATCGTTCATTGCGATTCAATCTGGGCCGTCTGTGCGCAATTCAATCTGGACCGTCCGTGTGTGATACAATCTTTGTCGTTTGTGCGCGATGGAATCTAGATCGTCCGTGTGTTTTTTTGATCTGGGCTGTCCATGTGCGCAGGAATGAATCTCAGCTGTTCGATTGCACGCACATGGATTGCCCACGTGGCTCCCTCTTGCGCGGCCTCCCGCGTCAGCGTCTCTGCCGCCTGGCGCGTCCTGGTTGGTCAGGGTTGCTGATCGGGCAGCTGACGTAGCGTAACTTTTTTAAATTGAGTTTTGACTCTCGTTTTCTGATATTTCTTTCAAAAATACCCCCGAACTTAAATTTTCACCCATTTTATTATTATTATTACTATTATTTTCATTTAGTCAAATTAAAATAAATTAAATTCAATTAAATTCAATTAACACATATTTATATTTATATAGAAATAATAAAATAACATAAAAATAATTCAAAAAAAATTGGGTGTTACAACTCTCCTCCCCTTAAAAAGAAATTTAGTCCCTCAAATTTGCCTCTTACTCTCGATCGAACAGCTGGGGTTACTGGGGTCTAAAGTCTGATTCTAGCTCCCATGCAGCCTCCCTTGGTGTGTGGTTCTGCCATACGACCTTTACAAAGAATATTTCCCGATTGCGGAGTAATCTACTCTTTCAATCCGTAATGTCGACTGGTACTTCCTTGTAGGATAAGTCCTCCTGAAGTGGGAGAGGTTTGTGGGCCAACACATGAGAGGGGTACAGGTTGTACTTGCGTAGCATGGACATATAAAACACATTGTGAACCTTGGAAAGTTCTGGAGGCAGTGCTAGTTTGTAGGCAGTGGTACCAATCCTGTCTAAGACTTCAAATTGTCCAATAAATCAGGGGTTCAATTTCTCCCTCCTGCCGAACCTACTAATTCCCTTAAAAGGAGTGACCTTAAGGAACACCCGGTCGCCTTTCTCAAACGCTAAATCTCTCATCCGAGTGTCCGCATAACTCTTCTGCCTGCTTTGAACCGTCTGAATGTTCTTCTTGATCTTAACTATTTTGGATGCAGTCTCCTTTACAGCTCCGGGTCGAACAATTTTCTATCGCTAACTTCTTTCCAACAAATCGGCGATCTATATGGGCGGCCACATAACGCCTCATACGGAGTCATGCCAATACTCACTTGCTAGCTGTTGTTGTAGGCGAACTCTATCAGGGGTAGATAGTCGTCCCAATGGCCCCCAGAGTCAATGACACAAGCTTGGAGCATATCCTCAAGTGTACGGATTGTCCTTTCTTACTGTCCATCAGTCTAGTGGTGGAAGGCTGTATTGAGAGACAGCTTCGTTCCCATGACTTGCTGAAAGCTACTCCAAAACTGAGAAGTGAACCTGGTGTCCCTGTCGGACAACATTGTCACTGGGACTCCATGCAATCTGACTATTTTTTGGATATACATTCTTATCAATTTGTCCAAGGGATCGGTCATCCTGATGGTTAAGAAGTGGGAAGACTTGATAAGCCGGTCAACAACTACCCAGATGGCATGATGTCCTGAGCGTGCCTTAGGTAACCCTGTCACAAAGTCCATGATGATATGTTCCCACTTCCACTCTGGGATCGGTAAAGGCTGAAGTAACTCGCCTGGGTGCTGATGCTCTGCCTTGACCTGCTGACATACCAAGCATTTAGACACAAAGTCAGCTATGTCTCTTTTTATCCCATTCCACCAAAACTGGGGTCGCATGCTTTGGTATATTTTAGTGTTTCTGAGATGCATGGAAAACTTTGAGCTATGGGCCTCTATCATGATGTCTCTCTTTAACTTATTGTCACCTAGAACACACACCCTATTCTGGAATTGGAGTAACCCATCAGCGGAGACTCGGAATTCTGAGCTAACTCCCTGTTCTGCATCATTCTTGAGGGCTACTAGGGCGGGATCAACTGACTGAGTTTCCCTTATTCTTTGGATTAACTCAAGCTGGACGATCAGATGGCCCAAACATGTGACTTTCTTCAAGTCCTGAAGTCGAACCTGTTGTGTGGCCCCAATTTGCCTGCATTCTGAAACTATCAAATGGGCTAAGATACCTGCACTTTTTTTGCTGAGTGCATCGACTACCACGTTGCCCTTACCCGCATGGTGCAAGATGTCACAATCATAGTACTTAAGAAGTTCTATCCACCTTCTCTGACGCATGAAGTCCATAAGTAAAGTGGGCTTGGTGAGGGGTCTAAAATTTTAGTGGATTGAATCTAATGAAAAGAAAAATAAAGAAATAAATAAATAAAGAGGGAAAGGAAAGCCCAACTCGAATGGGTTGAGCTCGTAGGAAGAATAAAGGAATTCCAGTGATGAATTGGGCCAAACCTGAAGAAATTAAGCAAAAAAACAAAAAGGAAATTAAATCTTGTGGGCCTAGCCTATAGGAAGGGGATAAGAGTAATTAAAATTTAAGTGAGCCAAGCCTTTAAGAATGGTTTAAGACAGAAGGATAAAATTTAGTTTGAGGGGTTACATTAATTCAAAACAAACAAAGATAGGAAAGAATAGTAATATTGAGAAACTAACAAATGGGTTGTTTCATTGGGGTTCTAGCCTATAAGCAAATAAAGTAAATTTGTATGAAATATGATATGGCTCCTAGTTTACAGCCCAACAAGCAGGGTCAATGACATTTCGGGCAGTGAATAGTAACTAGTCAAAAAACAACAATGATTATGATGGGCTTGAGATCTAGAATATGGGTTGAGGAAATTAATTACGACTTTAGAAAGATAAATTATATAAAATGCGACATTATTAATGAATATAATGCCTTAAATAAATATTAGATATGTGATTTGGTTCAATAATTAATGGAGTTTTGATTAATCTTGCCAACAGTTTTATGAGAAAAATTATTTGAGAAAAATTATTTTTTTTTTAAAAACAAGAGTTTAATTTAATTCATTTTAATATTGTATAAACAAGAAAGATGGTTTTTCTCAAAATAAATTACTTCAACTAATAAAAGGCATTATATTGGCACCTTTGAGAACAATTAATTGCTGCTAATAATTAGACAATAGACAATAAAATTTTACTAGCGAATTTATATTGTCATAAAAAATAAAAATGCCGCAACATAAATTTGCAACAAATAAAGGAAGCCACTTATCCATTTCATGCACAACCTGTCCATTTCTTTATTTGAAAAAAAATTAAACTTTTATATTGACAAAAAGAAGTACAAAAGAAACTGAAAATAAAATAGTTTATCTTTATGTTCTAAAATTTAAAGAAAATTTAATCTCCTCTGTTGCAAGACACCAAAACTTCTCTTCCTCTGTTAGTTACGTCTCATTGCAGTCATCACCCATCACCCCTCCTTATTCATTAAAGGATTAGTTTTCCTTATCAGTCATTAAATATTGTATTTTAAACAGTAAATTTACGTTATTTGATTCACTCATTTGTATGAGATTAAATTATTTATTTAAGTTAAATCATATTTTATTATTTGACTGAACTACAAATTTAGTCGTATTTGATCTCCTCTACTATAAGACATCAGAGCTTCTATCTTTATATTAGTTGCATTTTATTGCAGTCGCAATCAATCACTTCTCATTATTTATTAAAGCATAAGTTCTCCTTATCAATTGTCAAGTACTCTATTTTAAATAGTAAATGTACATTAATTTATTATTCATTTGTATTAGATTAAATAATTCATTAAAGTTAAGTTCTACCTTGTTATTCGATTGACATACAAAATTAGTCGTATTTCTTTCTAGTACGGTATTAGTTTATACAATGTAAGTCAATACAAGAATGCCCATTACAACATTTTCTTTTTTTTTTTAAGAAAAAATCATCATACAATAACAGTAAAAGCCATTTTGCTCAAGCAAGTCAACCAAAAACATAGGCTCATGAATAAATATATATCTTTCAATAGTCCTTAGTACATTCCTGGCAAAGTTATGTATTATTTGATTAAACTTTTAAATCTAACTAAGAAGAAAAGAAGCAAAATATAGAATGAAAGCTTAAACATCCTCAAGTAACAACCTAAACTTTAAAAAAATATTCATCAAGTATAAAATCTATACTTGGAACCTTTAAAATGGTCCTATTATAGCTAGAAATTAGATAATAGACAATATAATTTTAGCGGTTGATTCATCCTAGCACAAAAGTTGAAATGTTGCTACGTAATATGCGACAAATAAAGGAATTCATGTGTCCATTTCGTGCTACCCTATCTATTTCTTTACTTCAAAAAAAAAGTTGTTTAACTTTTGTAGCAACAAAAAGGTGTACCAAAAAAAATTAAAAATAAAATAGTTCATATTTGTCTTAAAACCTAAAGAAAATGTGATCTACTTTGTTGCAAGATGCTAAAGCTTTTATTTTTGTGTTGGTTGCATTTCATTGTAGTCACCATCAATCGCCTCTCATTATTCACTGAAGTGTCAGTTCTCATAATTAGTCGTCAAATACTATATTTTAAACAATAAAATACATAATTTGATTCACTTATTTATTATAATATTAAATAATTCATTCAAATTAGGTTCTATTTTATTATTTAATTAAACTATAAATTTAGTAGAATTTTTTTTTAATACTAAATCAACTTATACAATGGAAGTCAATACAATAGCATCCAATATAAAAATATTTCTTTTAAGAAAAAATCATTATTCATTAACAATTAAAACCTTCATGCTTAAGTAAATAACCAAAACCATCATGTTCAAGTAAATGAAGCAAAAACTGAGAAGGTTCATGACCAATTATCTATCTTTTAGAAGTCCTTACTCATATCGAGCTAAGCTATGTATTATTCTTATTATACTTTTGAATCCAACTAAGACGGGAAACAAAATGCAAAATGAAAGATTAAACATCCTCAAGTATAAACCTAAACTCAAAGAAATATTCATGAAGTATAAAATTTATGCTTGGTACAAAATTTACCATATAACTAAATAAAATAGAATCTATACTAAATTAA
The DNA here is from genome assembly GCF_054855325.1 of Carica papaya. Lineage (NCBI taxonomy): Eukaryota > Viridiplantae > Streptophyta > Magnoliopsida > Brassicales > Caricaceae > Carica > Carica papaya. Next base: position 22,503,196 of record NC_142317.1, read on the forward strand.
ATTTTAGGACACAACTTTTGTTTCTTAGTGCAACATAACATTACGAAAAAAAGAAAAGACTAAAACCTTAAGATTTAGATGTAACACCGCAATTTTAAAGCTTTATTAAGACCTAATACATGCTCGAAACCTTATAGTTGTCTTAAGATAGGTCTAGAACCTGCAAAATTTGAGTTAGATAGTGGGTGTGTTCCTCTTTGCATTTTGAATAAACCAAGATATCATCAATGAACACAATAACAAACTGATCCAGGAATTGTCTGAAAACCTTATTCATCAAGTCCATGAAGATTGTTGAAGTGTTGGTTAGTCCAAATGGCATGACCAAGAACTCATAGTGTCCGTACCTAGTTCGAAAAGTTGTCTTGGGGATGTCTTCTGCCCTGATTTTTACTTGATGGTAACCTGAACACAGGTCTATTTTGGAGAAGACCCGGGCACTCTGCAACTAGTCAATGAGGTCATCAATCCTGGGGAGGGGATACTTGTTCTTGATCGTGACTCTGTTTAGACTCTGTAATCAATACATAACCTCAATGTCCCATCCCCCTTTCTTGCAAATGTGACTTCGGCACCCCAAGGGGACACACTATGTTAGATGAACTCACTGTCCTGTAATTCAGTGATCTGTTTCCTTAGTTCCTCCATCTCAACACGGCTCATACAGTAAGGAGCAACCGAAATCGATTGGGTGCCTAGCTAAAGGTCTATGGTGAATTCGACTTCTCTATCCACTAGTAGTCCATATAGTTCATCTGGAAACACATCTTGAAAGTCTTGGACTACCAGAATCTCTTGAATATAAATCTTTTTCTTGGGTTTGCCTAGTTAGAGAAAACATCAAGGTTAAAGTACTTGATAATAAGAAAATTTTCTATGAGGGAACAAATGCTAAACGATTTTATTAATTTATAAATGGCTCCTCATTAAGAGGATTGAATACAACCTTCTTTCTAAAACAATCTACAGTGGTGTGATACACCGCTAGTAAGTTCATTCCTAAAATTACATCAAAGTCCCCCATGTCTAATTCTATTATGTCCACACTCAATTTCCTATCTACTATATCTACGACACAGGCTCTATATACAACTTCTTCTAATAGTGTCGTACTCCCAACAGTAGACACAAACAAGACAGAATCAAGTTTATCAGGTAATACATTAAATTTTAATTCAAAAATAGGTAAAACAAATGAATGCGATGCATCAGTATCAATCAAAATATAAGCAAGATAGTTACAGATAATGTACATACCCTGTACCACGTCCAGGTTGGCTTCTACATTCTGCTGGTTGAGATTGTAAGCCCTACCCTAGATAGGTGGTCTGGCCTGATTCTGATTCCTCGGTCACTCCCTCGCATAATGTTGGGCACTACCACATATGCGACAAGTGTTATTGAGGCGATAGTAGGGTCGGTCCCCATGATCCCTGCCACAATGCTGACATATCTTACCGCGTCCTGCCACTAGAGCCTGAGGGGAAGCCTGAATCATCGGTCTGGGACTCTTGTTTTGTTGAACAGGTGCAGTAGGTGCTGGTCTGCGGGGTGGAGCTGAGGGCCTGAGGTTCCCTACTGCTTGAGAGAAGGTACGGAGGCTCCTCTCCACTAAGTGTGCCTTTGCCAGAACAGCCAAATAAGTACTGAACTCAAGCACAAACAACTGCTGTTTGATCTCTGGACGGAGACACCACTCGAACCTTCTAGCCTTCCTACCCTCATCAAACAATGTCTCAGGGGAATATCGGCCCAACTCTAGGAACTTACGAGCATGTTATGATACAATCATGTTCCCCTGGACCAACTGTACACACTCCATCTCCTTCAGATGTCGGAGATGCTCTGGAAGGTACCTTGTATGAAAGGCCGCCAGGAACTGTTTCCAAGTAATTAGAACAGGCAGGGTGGTCTATTTGACTTTCCACCAGTGGTCTGCTTCTCCCACTAGCATGTAGGTAGCAAGGACGATTTTTTGTTCGGGAATCACTCCACTAGTCTTGAAGGCCTTGTCTATCTCTTCTAACCAGTACTTGGCATCTTCAAAAGAGGATCCCCATATAAAAGTATATGGGTTTAATCTTTTATACCTCTCTATGTAGCATGGGTCCATCATGGGAGGAGCTGGGTCCCGTGGAAGAGGGACTAGGTCGTGCTGAGGATGGATTAGATGGCCCTGCGGTGGTACTTGTTGATACGGTGGGGGCACTAGATTGTACTGTGGTGGTGTCGCGGGGTACTGCGGCTGGGGCACTAGATCATACTGTGGTGGTGCCGAGTGGTATTGTGGAGGAGTAGGGTCGTACCGGGGTTGCTCGGAATCCTCTTATTGCAGGGGTAGCTCTACCCTGTGGCAGCGGGGGAGGATCAGGTAGCTCCCTCCTTTCCTCCCGGCCCTGCTAGGCAACAATGAGTCTCTCCAGCATCTCAAATATCTAGTCAACATCTTCTCTAAGCGAACTATCTCGGGCTACTCAGTTTAGTGGGGGTCTTCCTCTCCTTATCTATCTGTACCTGCATTTCATAAGGAATGGTTGAGTGATAATCCATTGTTTTGGTGTTCCCTAAGGATTTTATGCAAGAAATGGGTCCAAGGAACGTATCTCTGATACCAACTATACTGACCCCGTAAATATCCAAAGGAAATAAATTATAAATTAAGTCCGAAAGTGTAATAAATGTTTAAGGTTTACATTCCCTACACAATAACTTAAAGAACCAAATGGGGCTACAAAGTTTAGTCTTAAAACAAAATATAAGAAATAAGGAAATAAACAAAAAATAAAGAAAACTAGCATCTACTCGCAATCTTCTTGCAGTTCGGACTCTAGAACTTGGTTTTCTTGGTTTGAAATGGTTAAATAAGGAATGAGCTCCACTAGCCCAGTAACGACGTCATACTATATCACCAACAAAGAAAAAAAGGTTGATAGAAAATTAAAAATCACTAATGGAGTACTAAATTTAGCAAATTCATTTATCAATCATAAAACCATTTCATGTATAAGCTATACAAACAATAATATTATAAAGATCATGATTTCATGTATAAGCAGCAACATAGCACATATATAATTATATATCCATCATCAATAAATCAAACAATAACTGTCAATCTTTTTACTAGCCTGCTGGTATATGTGGAGGTTCATAGAGATGTCCCCGTTACACATGAACCCTTTTCTTTAACATTCTCCATTATGGGCCATCCCCATACCCCGTCTGGTATGAGCACCAACTTACAAAACCTCAATACCCCGTCCGATATAAGGGTGAAGCGGGCCGTTCCCATACTCCGTTCGGTATGAGCACCAAATTACCAAGTTCCGATATCCCGTTCGGCATGAAACAACGTTCACAGTAGGGTTTCCTATGTACCCGGTTCGTCCACCATCTCCCAAGATATCCAGTAAGGCTGTTGTTTCATCCATTCACTTAATCACACAATTTTTATCGTTAAACCTTCTTTTTTTCTCAATTCAGCTGTAAACACATAGAATAAACCATACATGCATTCAAAGCCATAAAATAAATTAATAAGATGCCATCATGCATACAAATTGTAAAAACAATCAATAAACAATAGTAGATAATTTTCAGTCTTGGCCTATTAGCAATCCGTAATTAATTATGCATATTTTCTAAATTCGCACAAAATACTGGATTATTATTTATTTAGACTTCAATTCTATGATAAGGAATAGGGTGAGGGATCCTTACTCGATTTGATGCCCGAAAAGCTAAGCTGTTTGACTGCGCCTACAGGCGATTCTCGGGTTCTCTGAATTTTTTTTAGGAATTAAAACGCTCTAATAGTACCTACAAATGTCCCAAACAAACCCAAAATCAGTCCCAGGGCCTATATTGCCAATTTCATAATTCTGGCCAATTTCATAGTGGCTGCGGGACGTGCGCACAGCACGCACGTCCCTTCTGCACGCCCGCACACACAGGACGTGCGCACAAGGCACACCTCTCCTCCGCGCGCACAGGACTTGCGCACAACGCGCATGCTTTTTTCGCGTGCACGTGCTGTGGGGTTAGGACCTGCCCATGCATCCTATCGCTCATAGGTGAGCCATCCGCACGTCACCTCACACCCTGACATGTGTCGCACAATATGCGTGTGCCATTCGTGCAACAAGCTTGTGCGAATAGGCCCTGTGCGCCTGGGACCTACGTAAATGGCACCCAGCACGTCTAGGCCCTACATGCGTGGCAGTAGGTGTGGCAGTAGGTGTGTGCGCCTACAGGCTAGCCTGTAGTGCACTAGCTAAAGCACTGCTTCATTGGGCAATGCACCACTGCTACCTTGGGCATTGCGCCACAACCGGCGGCGGAGGAGTCTGTCTTCCCTCATTTTTTGTGCTGAACATCTTATTCTCCTCTCTTTTTACCAGATTTTGCCACTTGGTGTGAATCCAACAGTTCCAAAATTCTATAAATTACCCACCCCTTACCTTCCTCTCAACACTTCCATTTCTTCTATTTTTCAAAAGTTTAGAGATAGAGTAATTTAGTGAGAGAAGAAGTGAAAGAAAGGGGAACAATAAAGAAGAAATTATAGAGATTTCTGTAAGGAATCTAGTATTACTTTCAATATCTTAAGGAGTATTTATAGGTAAGAAAATCTAATATGATTGTTAATTTACTTATTTTGTATGCCTCTGTGTTCATATGAGTCGAATTGTTCTTGTTTTCAAGCATGCTATGTGAATTGCAGACACTTGATGAATTTGCATATAATAAATATAATATGTAATCGGTAACAATAAAAGTAAAAAGAAAAGAAAAAGAGAAAAGTGGAATGAAGCTTATATGCTCCGAACTGTATCTGTATTGACATGCATATTGTATCAAGTGTCTTGTTAGGCTTTTTATCTCTAAGGGGTATCTATTCCCCTTGCCCTTCAGAGTATCTATTTTACCCTCCCATATCTGGTTTAGAAAGACTTATGAGGACCACTCATAGTGGATGACAACATGCCCTCTGACGAGAGTGGTGTCACGCTATCTATAGGGGTCACCCGTGGCTAAGTAATGTAATAACTATATATATCTATTTGTACGGCCATTGTCATAGATAGTACAATGGTTTGGCCAGCCGAAAATAGGCCTGAGAAAATTGTTGTATTTGTATATGATCTTATCATTCCACTTAGGTAGTTGAAAATCTGTATTTGCCCTCAAAGATGGAAGTTGTAATGACTTCAAAAAGCATGACACGAAAATCTGGCATAATGTATGTTTGATTTTCTATGCTAACGTATCATTTTCTTAATAAATAAATGTTCTTTTTATAATCTAAGATTTGTAAACAAAGAAGTTAAACAGTAAGATAAAATAATTAACTTTTAAAATCTTACGATGTTAATTTAATATTGTTTTCCTTATTGAGCATATGAAACTCACTCTTTCTATACCCCCCTCCCAGATGAAGAAGAAAGTGAGGAACCGCTAACAAACTTACCATTGGAAGTTTATGAGGATTCCATAGATCCACAAGTCTGAGTGCATGATTGTTTTCACACTCTGATGAATCTAATAGCATAGTGAAAGAAGTGGCCCTTATATTTTATATTTTGTAGCCACTTTTGTCCTCAATTTATGTATGAATTTAAAACTCATATATATTTGTAAGGGATTTGTTATGATTTGTTTTTACTACATAAATTTTATCATGCACTCATTATTCTGAATCTGTATCTGACACCCATTTGCCTTAACTAGCACTTGGGATGTCACATATGAAAGTGAAAACGTGTGACTAGTAAGATCGATATAGTTGTAGTAGGGAGACGAAATTAAATCGTGATGAAGGGCCTGATAAGCTTGAGGTAAAGGTAATGGTTTGAATCAGTATATTATCTATGATCTTCGAATTGGAGTTTTAAATTATTCTTACTGAGCAAGTGGTGGCTCACTCCTTTTTATCAATTCCAGAGTAGGAAGGTTAAGAGCAAGTTCATGGTCAAAGAAGATTCAGAAGAATCCTTTTATGAAATTGGGAAATTTTTTTGTAAAATAGATCTGAAAATTTACTATAGAAATGTTATTAAAGACTTTATGAATCTCATTAACTGTAACTTTGCACAAGGGATGTATAGTTGAGTTTTAGATTTTAGTATATTGATGCACTATTTATTAAGTTTTATACGTGTGGTAACACTCATTTCTTAGATGAGAAATGGGGTTGTTACAGTAAATCTATTGATTAAGTTATATACATCAATCATAACGCAATACAAATAATCTTTAAGTAAGAATACACACAAAGGTATAGTTTCACTCGAGATTAATTAGGCAATATATACTAATTGCAATTCAAAACAAGTAACTTTCAAGTGTTAATGCACACGAAAGTATAATCTGACTCGAACTTATGATCTCTTGTAAAAAAAAAAGTGCATCAACTATTAAACTAATTAATTAATTAATTAAGTATACACATATACCAATCAAATATATATATATTCGGCTAATAAATATTTGATTAATTAAATTATTAATTATTTATCTATTTATTGGATGTCTATGTACTTTTATCCTTATCTATAAGATTATGAGTTCAAATCTGACATAAATCTCATGATATATTATTTAACTATTAAAATATATGAATTTTTACAAAAAAAAATTGTACTTGAGAATTTGTATTATTGAATAAATATTATAAGATCAATAATAACACACATAAATACTCCAAATTAAAGAGTTTTGAGTAGTGATGATTAGTTTTAATTATATACCTTGAGGAGGCTCCTTTGATCTTGAAGCAAAGTTCACAAAGCTTAGGAAAATCTACATCAGATACTTTGTCCCTACAAATTAAGAGAAGAAGACTAAATAATTAAAACCCATTAACTAATCAGACGTGGTTAATAACTACTCAAATCTATATCGAAATATATATTATGTATAAATATAAAGTTTTAGCCATGTCTAAAATGGTGATTTCAGATTCAGCTACAAAGGTGGAGAGTAGATAAGAGAAATAATTAGGACCACAACTAGGTACTCCTTTCATTTCATATGTTATACAATAAAAGTGATATACCATACCCTTTAACAAAAATCGAATACAAACCAATCAACAATATCGATATATATACATGATTAGTAAACATATAAGAGAAAAATAGATAAGATGTTAAGCATTAAACCTCTTGTTCTATCAAGTGGATCATGTCGAGGAGCTGTGTGCTTCGATCTATTCTATTCGAAACAATTGGAAAATAGAAAAATGATTTTGCTGAGAGGAGAGTGATTATTTTTTTTTTCAAATCTACAGTGCTCACCGAAGCGGCGGAGAGTTATAATGAGTTTAGTATTTATAACAGATTGCTAATAATCTAGGTCATTTATAGTGATTAATATTTAGGTTATCAATATTGTATGCATTAATGAACTTGCATATTTTTGAATTTTGTATTCTGAGTTTCGATTAATCTTGCTAACAGTTTTATGATAAAAATTATTTTATAAACAGTAAATTTATGTTATTTGATTCATTGATTTGTATGAGATTAAATTATTTATTGAAGTTAAATCATACTTTATTAGTTTACTGAACTATAAATTTAGTCGTATTTCTTTCTAGTATTATATATGTCAGCAAATAATGTAAGTTAGTACAGTAATATTTAATACAACATTTACTTTTTCCATTTAAAAAAAAACATGGATAAAAACCATTCTGATTAAGCAAATGAACAAAAAACTAAGACTCATGAACAACTATATATCTTTCGGAAGTCCTTAATACATCTCTGGCAATGTTATATACTATCTGATTACACGTTTACATTCAATTAAGAAGAAGAAAAGCAAAATGTGGAATGAAAGTTACTTTTAAATCCAACTAATAATTAGACAATAAACGACACAATTTCAGCAACTAATAGACATTGTCACTAAAAGTCAGAATGTCACTAACTAAATATACAGCAAATAAAGGAAGCAACTTGTCCATTTCTTTACTTGGAAAAAAAAAATTATTTAACTTTTATATCAGCAAAAAGAAATATATAAGAAGCTGGAAATAAAATGTTCATCTTTATGTACTCAAACCTAAAGAAAATTTGATCTCCTTTACTATAAGACATCAAAGCTTCTATCTTTGTATTTGTTGCATCTCATTGCAGTCGCCATCAATCACCTCTCATTATTTACTAAAGCATCAGTTCTCCTAATCAATCGTCAATACTGCATTTTAAACAGTAATGTACTTCATTTTATTTATTCATTTGTATGAGATTAAATAATTCATTCAAGTTAAGTTCTACTTTGTTATTTGATTAACCTACAATATTAGTCGTATTTTTTTCTAATACGATATTAGTTTATATAATGTAAGTCAATACACTAACATCCATTAGAACATTTACTTTTTTTAAAGAAAAAACCATCATCCATTAACTGTAAAAACCATTTTGCTCAAGCAAGTCAACTAAAAACTTAGGCCCATGAATAAATATATATATATATATCTTTCAATAGTCCTTAGTACATTTCTAGCTAAGTTATGTACTATTCGATCAAACTTTAAAATCTAAATAAGAAGAAAAGAAACAAAATATAGAATGAAAGCTTAAACATCCTCAAGTAACAACCCAAACTTTAGAGAATATTCATCAAGTATAAAATTTGTACTTGGTACCTTTAAAAATGGTCCTATTACAGCTAAAAATTAGACAATAGACGATATAATTTTAGCAGTTCATTCAGACTATCACAAAAGTTAAAACGTTGCTAGGTAATATGCAATAAATGGAGGAACTCATGTGTCCATTTTGTGCCCACCCTATCTATTTCTTTACTTGAAAAAAAAAGTTGTTAACTTTTGTATCAACAAAAAAGAGTACAAAAAAATAAATAAATAAAATAGTTCATCTTTGTCTTAAAACCTAAAGAAAATGTGATCTACTTTATTGCAAGATACTAAAGCTTTTATTTTTGTGTTGGTTGCATTTTATTGTTGTCACCATCAATTGCCTCTCATTATTCACTTAAGTGTCAGTTCTCATAATTTGTCATCAAATACTACATTTTAAACAATAAATATACATCATTCGATTCACTTATTTATTATAATATTAAATAATTCATTCAAATTAGGTTATGTTTTATTATTTGATTGAACTATAAATTTAGTAGTATCTGTTTTTAATACTGAATCAACTTATACAATGGAAGTCAATACAATAGCATCCAATATAACATTATTTCTTTTAGGATAAAATCATTATTCATTAACAATAAAAGCCATCATGCTCAAGTAAATGAGCAAAACCATCATGTTCAAGTAAGTTAAGCAAAAACTAAGGAGGTTTATGAACAATGATCTATCTTTTAAAAGTTTTTACTCATCTCTAGCTAAGCTATGTTGTAATAACCTGCTTTCTCTGTTGAGAAAGGAACACTATTCCACACACATAACCTGATAAATTTACACAGCAATAAGTAAAAAATTAAGATTCAATCATCTTTATACGGAATTATAAATTATGAGGCTTATAAAATTCTTTACACTACATGACTATAATATAATTAAACTAACTTTACAAGACGAACTTTCACTGTCACTAAAGGTTCTATAAAGTCTTCCTTCGACCTTAAACTTGCTCTTGATTTGGACTAATCTGCATTGGGGGTGTTAATTGGAGTGAGTTTCACAAACTTAGTAACGAAAAAGAGCAGTGCCCATAACAAAGACATACAAACACTCAACCACACAAGATTTACAAAACATATACATATTTTCTTAAAACCAATTCTCAAGCAATATAGTAACCATAATTTTACATATCTCAATAATTCACTCTTTCACATATGATTTAATAGACATCACAAATACTCTAACATCATATCTACATAAATAAATGATATTATTCACTAGTTTCGTAGCACTTGCACTTGAACTTTCTGACAATCACTTGCACTTGTTACTGAATTACTTATCATTGCATATGTCAATATGACTTTCACCTTACAGTGTTAACTTATCACTTTTCAGTTATACTTTCATTCTCAGTTACCTTTCTATTAAAGTTTATAATTTGTATTTTTTTCATCTTTTAAGAGTTTCATAGTGCGATGCCGTTTTCGCTGGCATCAACGAGAGAAGTAAAGATCTCTTCTACCACGTGAATACATTCCAATTTAGTTCACAGTTCACAATTTGCAGTACACAGTATCCAATTCAAAGTTCTCATCACTTCACCACATCCGGCAAAATCTGTATCCACAGGTAGGGTTCACCACAGTCATATGCCAAAAGACTACATACACACCCACCCCTCTGTGATACCAATTAAATGGATTTTCTTGTCTTTTAAAGATTCTTATGTTATTCCTTTACTAATCAAGTTCATCATTGAATGACCTACTCAGACATGGACCTACTTATATATCATATATGTTATACATCAACATGCTTATACAATAAGCATAATATATACCCTTTATATGCACAGTTATCAACTCAAATAAATATATATGTACACACAACACATATAACATGAATATACTTGTATATTTACACAAGTCATATGTGTATCCTATAAGTAGGTACATACAAGTTGTTCACTCATACATACACACGTTACACAACCTACAATTATACTCATATATATGTATCACACATACCTATAGCTCGATAACTATCATGCATAAAATCTGTATATATATAAAACTAACAATATGAATACATAAACATACATCGTAGACAATATCATGTAGGTCTCCAATCATATACAATTGCACACACGCACATATGATGAGTTCACAGAACTCGTGTTAGAAAACTTAAATAGTTTGCAAAGTCTACAAACAATTCATTTTAATGAAAAATAAAGTTTTATAAAACTATGGGGACATCTGAACGAGACTAAAACAATTTGTTACCTACAGTTGAATCAAAAAGTGTCAGAATCTTTATTGGCTCGGGTCTGTACTCTCTTATAAATCTAGTATTGTTAAATAATTCTCTCATTTACAAATAAAAAACATGTGGGTTAATGACAGACACTTGTAGAAATAATTGGAATACAAAATGGAGATCGAGTTTTACCATAGTGTGATCTCGGTCACATGTAACTGTCGCTTGTCACCATACGCATGTCCTTGATTTGCTACGCGCTACAGCTGGAGTGCTGTTACTAGAGCACCGCTGCCGGACCACTATTTGGCCACCGCACATTGTTCTGAACCTCTGCGAATCAACCAAAATTCACTATGAACTACTTTGCACACTCAAATCCAGCGCGTATATGGTGAAATTGCATAGAAAAAAGCTAAGGATAGGAAGAATCATGCGACCAACAATAGTAGCTCTCCTTCTTCTTCGAATGCATGCTATCACATGATTCTCCTTCTAGTTTCCAATTGCGCAGATTGTCAGCTGCCTAGACTCTTCAGCTTGTCGCAAGGATAGTCGCGCACCATCACATACCACCTTGAGTAGGTCAATGGCACCGCGACCCTCTTAAGGTCTCATTTTCTCTCTTCACATAACTCTCTTTCTCTCTCTATACATAGATCTCTCTCTCCTTACGCACAGGATCTCCATCCCACAGAACGAACGTAACACCTGCCTATCACTATGCTAAAATGATCTGAAAATTCTATTTATTTGGGTCGTTGGTCACTTTAAACTTAACATTTCTCAAGATTCATGATTGATCTATTTTTATTTTATTTTATTATTTTTATTTTATCTTAAAATATTTTAAATTCTTTTATTTTATTTCAAAGATAAAATTTAAAAAAAAAACAGGAAACAGAAAAAAACATGCTTGCAGTATAAATCCCGCGAGAAAGTAGTTTGTCAGTGTGGGTGCTGGGCACTGTGCTCACAAACATGCTTGTATAGAGGCCACAGAGCATGTGTAAAACACACACAACCCATCCGCATGCCAGCACGCACAGGACGTGCGCACAGCGCACACGTCCCCTCCGCCCGCACGCATGCATGGGACGTGCGCACAATGCACAATTCCCATCCTCGTGCATAGCATGGAGTCAAGACCTACGTGCGTGTCCTGTCGCGCACAAGCAGGTCATCTGGGGAATCCACAAGTCTATGAGGATCCGGTGAATCCACAAGTCTAAGTGCATAACTGTACCCACACTCTGATAAATTTTAGTAGCATAGTGAAATAAGTAGCCCTTATGTTTTGTATTTTATTGCCACTTCTGGCCTCACTGATGTATGTATTTTGAACATTATATATATTTATAAGGGATTTGTTAAGGTTTGATTCTGCTGCATAAATATTATTATGCACTTGTTATTTTAAATCTGTATCTGATACCCATTTGCCTTAATTGGCACATGGGATGTCACAACTCCATTTTTGTGGCGAAGAAGGGGAGCCCTACACGCCTCTTTTTCCTTCTTTTACAGCATGCAGGTGTGATCTTCTTCTCATCCTTCTTTGGCTTCCAGAGGCATGCACACCTTTAGTTGCCATCTCTTTTTTTTTCCTTTTTAATTAAAACGGTGTCATTTTGTCCCTTGCTTTTCTTAATGCCCAAGTTTGGGCTGGGTTCTGTTTCCTGAGTCGGGGTGTTACATATGTATTATTCTTATTATACTTTTGAATCCAACTAAGAAAGGAAACAAAAAGCAAAATGAAAGCTTAAACATCCTCAAGTATAAACCTAAACTCAGATAAATATTCATGAAGTATAAAATCTATACCTGGTATAAAATTTACCGTATAACTAAGTAAAACAAAATCTATACTAAATTATATTTTAGGACAAAAAATTTGTATGTTAGTGCAACATAACATTAAGAAAAAAAAAAAGACTAAAACCTTAAGATTTAATTGTAACACCATAGGTTTAGAGCTTTATTAAGACCTAATACATACTCAAAACCTCATAGTTGTCTTAAGATAGGCCTAGAACACGAGAAAAATTTTAAAACCCTACACAAGCTTTTGGCAAAGCTATCTTGTAAGCTCATAGGTATCACAAAATAGCTCTAGAAGCCAAAAATTTCCTTATCCTCTATTAACCTTGAACCTTAGCATTGTTTATCCCAAATTAGGTAAGTAGTAATGAAGCACTACATAAGGACCCCTGAGTTTCCCTGCTTGATATTTTTAGTACTATCAATTTTATCCAAGTAACACCTTAAAAAGAGTATTACTGCCTCTTATACCACATATTCGAGAAATTAATTTTACTTTTAGATGGTTAAGTAAAGTCATTAATTGAGAACAATTGAAAATGCTTTATCATTTGTTAGACAAAAAGATCTAGTAAATCCTTAATTATATATTTTTATACATATTGAACCTTTCAACATGAATTTCATTAAAATTTCTTGCCCCAATGTAGAAATTACTTAAATCTCACTTCTGTTTAGTTATTAAAATTCAGTATACATGTAAATTAAAGGATAAATGTCTTGCTTCCTAGTAATACTCTATTGAACTCTCTATAGTACTATCAAATGTAGCAAACTTCTTACAAGATATAGGAGAAGGAAAAAATGGTGATTTTATACATCTCAAAAGTGCCCAAGTAAGCCCATCAAAAAGTTGGTGTCGTTTGATTGTTGTTGAACCCATTGTTGACCCATTTTCCTGGTGGGTCCTTGATTAATAGTTGTGTGATCAAATCCTTTACTGGCTCTGAAACCATGGTTTATTTGGGAAACTAAACTGCTCGAGCCACAATATTCACCAAGGGTAACTCCTAGTCAACTCCCTTATATGGCGTCATCCCATATAACATTTCGAATATCAATACCCCTAGTGTCCACCAATCAACCGTGTTTCCATGCCCTTCACCATACATAAACTATGGTGCTAAGTACTTATGGGTTTCAACAAAAGACATTGATTGGACATTGATTGGCTTTGTGATGATTTCCACAGCCATGTGGTGTGTTGACTTTTTTTTTAGGGTGTAAGCAGGACGCTACTGTAGGTGTGATACAATTGGGTAAAATTCATGATGAATTAAATTCTTCTGCTTGTTTTACCATTGATATAATATACACTAATTTTTTAGGCTAAGACGATCTTTGACAAATCACAATTCTTTGGTGGTGGCTTACTACCAATCTATCTAATAATTTTATATTTTATCTCTCAATAAGAACTTAAGTATCTCATTTTTCTAGAACCCAAGAATTTTTAGTATTAGAAAAAATATCCAATTCTTTAATAAACCATTATTTTTTATGAAATAATATCTTCATATATTTAAAAGAAAGCCCATATCATATCAATAGTTTATATTAAATCAGTTTTTTTGTTTCATTTAGAGATTTTAGTAAAATTTTCTTAAATAGTAGGATTACGATAATCAAAAAATAAATTCAAGGATACCTCACATTTCTTTTAAATATAGTTTATATGCACATATTTTACAAATATAAATATGCTTACTTAAACAATATGTAGTATTATTGTTAGAGAATTTTTGAGATAGAAAAAAGAATATACATACATACATATATATATATATTTATTGTCCTTTAATTCTAAAGAGTTTTCTTTCTCTTCTCTAAAACCTAAATTTCAAACACAAATTTTTAAATCTAATCATCACCCATCATATAGCAACAAGAACTTTTGATAAGAGCTTCCAATACATGGCCACAACAGAACTTGAACAAATGACGACTAGTTTGAGAGCCTTATCATCCACCACCTCCAAACTCAGAGCATCTGTAGATGCTGCCGCCAGCACTGTAGGGATTTGTGTACCACGTGGAGGAAGATGGCATGTGCATCCAAATTCTATTTAAAAGTGGGGATTAAGCTCAAGCCCTTAATAAAAAAATATGAACATGCAGTCTGGATTTTATATTTAGTCGACATAAGTCTGAAAGATGAAACTTTCAATCTACATAATCATTAAGCTAAAGTGATGACGAGGAGATTAGGAATGTGCATTTTGCATATAATAAATGCAGGTACAGCACTGTTAGTGTCTAAAGTGAGACCTGTATTAACCAATGTAGACACAAGAGGTGCATTCTACGTTTTGGATCTCTTGTACACCTTTTGCAAGTTTTGTGACTTGTCCTTTCTTCATTAGGATCAAAATTTATCCATTAGAAATACATATATGCACATTACTCAGCATAACATGTAGTTGATTAGCACCTCCACCTTTTATTAGTCAAAGCATCATGGTAGAGCCAGTAACCCCTAGTAGTGCAAAGGCGGAAGTGTCAGTCCTTTTTACGCCTTATAAAGGTAATGAACTCACCTCGATAGAACTACTACTTTCCACCAATAAGTCTCGATGTGTTGTTTAGGTTTACAGCAAGCTTGTAGTATTTGATTTTGTACTTCTATATAAATAAAAGATCTTGTAGGTTTTCCTTCAGCTAATAAAAGTTGTGGGACAAAGAAAAAATTGAATGATTTTTTACTTCTATACATATAGGAGATCTTGTACATATTCCTTGTACCTATAAAAGTCATGTGAAAAATGACAGATACTCAAACAAGTAAACTAAGTCACAAAGTTATAAAAGTAATCAGTATCTTAATAACGGTTTATTTTGTCACAAAACTGAACATTTTGGAATAATAGACATTGAATTGATAATTGCAACTCTATGCCACCAATCCCATTTACTTAATATTAATTGATAATTTCATCTTTTATATATATATTTATATACATCCATTTATACATAATGTGAGAAAAATATTGAGGCTAAAATTTAGTTTTAAGTCTAAAAGGTGAGGTGAAAATTAAGAGACAACAAAATGTGAGGAAAAATATGACTGTGAGCTAAGAGGAAGAGAGGACAAATTGATTACATGAATAAAAAAGCTTCCAAAGAGAATGAATTTTTCATTTTTAAGCTCTAATAGACCATCAGGTGGAATAATTATTTTATATATAATTATCTTTTAAAATTTCGTACCAGGTTAGTAATAAGTTAAAGCTAACTCAAAAAATTTACAAATGTATCACATTAGTTAAACTTACAAGATCAGTAATAAGTTAAGTTAATATTACAAAGTAAAGTTTGCACCAGTACACAATCATTTTAAAGGGTCACAAGGTGCTAAATGTTGTGATCATGTAAACCTTTAGTTTACAGTTTAAAATGTTATCATTATCGACTTATATTTTTTATATTACACTATGTAGGATGTTAAAAGGCATTTTATAATTTTCATTAACCATTAGATCATGTTTCAGATATTATGTTTTAATCGAATTTTATATATTAGTATATAAATATATGATTTAAACTAAAATATTACATTAAAATAACTAAATATATTATTGTAAAGAATTGTAAATTTCTCAAAAGAAACAAACAAATGTATCTCATTAATTAATAAAAACCATGCAATCTATGAAAAGAAACAATGATAATTTAGGGATGAAATTAAATATTTAGCATGTTGATCAAGAATTTATATTTAATAAAAAAAGAATTAATGATCACATCTTTTCATGAAGCCAAGAATTTTGAGCATTAGGAAAAATATTCAATTATATAATAAACTATTATTTCTGAGAAAATAACAAACGCATTTGAAGACAAAAAAAAATCCAATTGCATATTACAAATTTATGCCGAATAAGAATCTTGATATCTTGCAAAAATTTTAATGAAGTTTTCTTATATAATAGTATTATGACAAAATAAAAAAAAATTCAACTTTAACACACTTTTTTTATATATACCATACGTGTACATAGAAAATGTGAAACACCTATAGTTTTGAATTTAAAAAAATTGGCTAATGTTAGAGTGTTCTCTTCCTCGATTGGGTAGCTCCTTCTCTTGATTTTTTTTTATTTTTTTTCTTCTTCTTTGTTTGGGTTGCTCTCATTTGCTTGTGTTATCTTCCTTGGTTCTAACTCTACTAACTATTTTCCACTCCTCAATGCTATAGCATTCACATGCTCTCTTGGGTTGGTCTCTGTGTTGCTTGGCAAAGTTCCTTGAGCACACTCAAAAATCAACTTTGCTGAATGCCCAATTTGGTTCTCTAGACTCTTGATGGAGGCTTCATTACTTTATAGCCTAGTGTCTGTTGCTGTCATGAATTTGGCGAGCATATCCTCTATGTTTGGCCTTTATTCAATGGGGGACAGAGCTAGCGGGGAAGCTTGTGTATGATTATTTTTGTTGCCCCATGGAAAATTAGGGTGATTCCTCCATCCAGGATTATAAGTATTAGAATAAGGATTCCCTTGTTGAACTTCATAATTCTGAACTTGCACTACTTGTGCTGTCACCTATTCATGCTGTCTATCTTCTTAGTTAAGGCCTCAATTTGTGCAGATAGAGCTGTATAGTTGTCAACACTATGCAAGCTACAATTATTTCTTGATGAAGATCTCTCCTTCTCCCATTGGTAACTATTATTTGCCAACTTCTCAATCAACTTCTAGGCAGCCTCAAGTGTCTTGTTGTTTAGTGTTCCTCAAGCTGTTATGTCAATCATTATCTTGATGTTGGTTGTGAGACCATTGTAGAATGTCTGTACTTAAAGCAGCATGGGTAGACCATGATGAGGAACTCTCCTTAGCAGATCCCTATAGCGATCCCAAGACTCATACAAAAATTCTCCATCTATTTATGCGAAAGTGGTGATTTCATTCCTCAACCTACCTGTCTTCGAAGGTGGAAAGTACTTGGCTTAAAAAGGTGGAGTGATACCCTCCTAAGTAGTGATAGAACCAGCTGGTAACGAATTCAACCAAGCCTTAGATCTATCCTTCAATGATAAAGAGAAAAGTCTCAATCTGATTGCATCATTACTCATTCCATTATGCTTGAAAGTATCACAGATTTCTAGAAAATTGGCAATGTGCTCATTAGGATCTTCAGCTGGGAACCCAAAAAATTTTACACTTTGCTGAATCATCTGGATGATGGCTAGCTTAATCTCAAAGTTGCTAGCTTTTACAGCTGACCATGTGACACTCGGTTCAATTCCAATAAGAGTATAATAGAATAATCCATCATTGTGTGCTCTCTTCGCCCTTCTAGTTCGTCAACCATTGTTGTTGTTCCTCTTCTCAACAAATTTCTAACACGAGATGGGAGAAGTCTACTTCTTGCTTGTGCTCTCAGTCTGTGGCGAGTCCTCTCGATTTATGTATCAAAAATCAATGGTTCTTTGTTTCTTCTTGTCATGCACTATAGAACCCCTTGTAAATAGCTAGCAAAAAAAAAAACAAGTTAAAAATACCAAATTAATAAAAAATAGTCAACTTTAATATTGCTAGTATTAGTCCCCAACAATAGAGCCAAAACTTTGTTGTTATATGAACTCACCTAGCAAGTGCACTAGTTCGAACACGTACTATAGCAATAAATTTGGATATCGTCCCACGAGGACTAATATAATAACTACTAGAATCACAACTAATTGATATTATTTGGCCAATGACTAAGAGAATGAGTATAAACTAAAACTTAACAACAACAAAAAAAAACAATGAATTAAGATTAATAAACAATCAAGATATAATAACGGTTAAGATCTTAGAATCCACCCTAAGTTCAACTATGAATTTCCTAAATTCAATCTACAACTAGAACTTTCCCCCAATTTCGTTCAATCATGTAGTAATCTCTTCTCAATTAACAATCAAGATATAATAAAAGTCAAGATCTTAGAATCCACCCTAAGTTCAACTATGAATTTCCTTAATTCAATCTACAATTAGAACTTTTTCCCAATTTCATTCAATCATGTAGTAATCTCTTTCTAAAGATCAATTACCTTACCTACTTCATTGTAACACACATATCTCTATGGGTTAGTATGAATCAGTGTATTAACATTCAATCATCAAATATATAGATTATGCTTAATATTTCTACTCACATTCAATCTATTGTGCTAACTTGCTATTCTAATGAACAATCAATCTCTCAATCCAATCATTCATCATAAATCAATAAATAGGTGATCAATCTATTTATGCATTAAGCCACAAGATAACACATAGGGATTGGGGAAAAAGCTTTTCATAGATTAAATAAGAAAATCACAAAGTATCCCTTAGGGTTTCATCAAAGATCCCAACAGAAGAGTTTAGTTACACATCCTAACGAAAATTACAAGAATGAAATCTAAAAGAAATGTGAAAAAAATGACCGACAAAAAAAGTTCTTGATGTCCGCAGCTGTCTTCCCTCCTCTCCTCCTCTAGTCTCCCATTTTCTTTTTCAAATCCTCTCTTTTTTATATCGTTCAAAACCTAATTTTCTAATCTGGCACATCCCACGACCATGTCGAATTGACACACGGCTGTGTCTTCCTCGAAATTATGTCAATTTTTAGCTTTTAGACATGACACAACCGTGTCTCCTAGGCTCACAGCTGTGTCTCTTTTGTCAAACAAAATAAAAACGCTGCCTTCTTAACACATGGCTGTGTGTTAACCCAGTATAGGGCACATGGCCGTGTCTTTCAGGAACATGGCCATTTCTCACTCTTCCTAAGAAATAAAAATGTTGGCTCCATAACACATAGTTGTGTTATGGCCATCTCTCCCACATCTTCATGTTTCAAACCTTTTTCGCTCAAATCTTGTTCCAACCCATTCTAATTTGCTTCTAAGTTCTAAAATCATTCTTGGAAATTGCTAAAGATAATCCAACAGCATATCTGGCAAAAATCAATCAAAATCAACTCAAATAAAATAGAAAAATATCTATAAAATTCAATTATATCAATTATCTTTCCACTCAAAGGGTTATAGAGCCTATATGCTTTATATTGAGAGCAATAACCAACAAAGATTCATTTCACAGATTTTTCATCAAGTTTGTTGTGATTATGTGAATCTATCAAGGAATAGGCAATACAACCAAAGATTTTTAAGTGGCTTACCTAAGGTCTCCTACCACTCAAAGATTCATATGGTGTTTGGTTGAGAACAGCCCTTGTAGGAGATAAATTCAATAGATAGATAGCAACGACAACATTTTTAGCCCTTTTTCTTTTCGCAAGCTTTTTTCCATTTCAACAACTATTAAGTTTTTATGTTCATCCACTTTGTTTTGTTCTGGTGTATGTGGTGCTGTCAATTCTCTGTGCAAGTCTTGTTCTTCAAAAAATTGGTTAAATTCATTAGATAGAAGCCCCCCTCCTCTATCAGTACGCAATGCCTTTATGCTTCTTTCACTTTGCTTCTAAACGAGTGCCTTGAACTTCTTAAAGATCTCAAACGTTTCAGAGTTGAATTGGAGGAAGTAGACTTAACTCATACGGCTGTAATAGTCTGTAAACAACAAAAAATATTGACTTCCACCAAAAAATTGTGCTTTCATAGGGCCACACAAATCAGTATGTACAAGTTTAACACACTCATATGCCCTTCTAGACTTTCCTATAGCAAATGGTTTTTTACATTGTTTCCCATAAATGCACCATTTATAAAAATTTAAGGACTCAATTTTAGGTAGCCCGAACAACATTTCCTTTTAACTCAATAATTGTAGACCTTTTACATTCAAATGTCCATATCGTAAATGCCACAATTTTGACTCTTTATTTTCTTTAACAATAAGAGCATGGTTTTTAACACTAAAAACCTCAAGTTGGAAAAGCTTATTAAGTTCCATTTAAACACCAACAATAATTCAATCAAATGTTTTATCTCTAATCACACAAGACACATCATCAAACATTATAGAATACCCACTAGCCATAAGCTGCCCAATGCTCAATAGATTTTGTGATAAAGTAGGAATAAAATAGGCATTGTGATGGAGTTTTGTGTTACCATGACCATTGCTTAAAGCCACCGTGCCTTTGCCATCATCACCAAGTCTTACTTTCACCTTACATGACTCATCCAGCTCCTTGAATAGAGATTTGATCCCAGTCATATGGTTGAAACAACCACTATCCAAAAATCATATGCCACTTGATGCTTTGGTGCCATCTTGATAGGCCATAAATAGCTCAATCTCCTCCTCATCTTTAACATAATTTGCTTGTTTTTCTCTTTCTAGCAGTGTACCTTTACATCCCCGTATCGCTTGCAATAATAACACTAAATATTACTTTTGTAATTTATTTGTTTTCCAATCATCTCCCTTTGTTCATCTTGTCCAGCAATTCTGCCTTTACCTCGATTACCGCTGCCTCGATAACCTCCTCTACCACATCCTCTACTTGTGCCTTCTTTGAATCATCTTGTTATTTGGGAGACTCCCCCATCACTTGAAAAGCCTTCTTCAATCTTGGCCCATGGGATTACAAAGAACCCATTAGCTCGTCAAATGAGTAAGTAGCTAAGTCCTTAGACTTCCCAATGGCTGCAACAATGTGATCAAAACTTAGAGTTAAACACCTTAACACTTTTGCAATAGTGGTTTGATCAGAAATCTCTTCCCTGTAAGATCTCATTTAATTAACAACCATTGCAACTCGTAAAAGAAATTCTTGTACCGATTCTCTAATTTTCATTTACAACATCTCAAAGTCACGACAGAGAAATTGAAGTTTTACCATAATTATCTTGGATGATCCTTTGTAAGTTGTTTGCAAAGTCGTCCATGCTTCTTTGGTTGTATTTACAGTTGAAATTTTAGAAAAAATATATTCATGCACTGCTTGCTGGATGAAAAATAGTGCTTTGGAATCCCTTTTTTTATTTTCTCTTAACCTGCCTTCTTCATCCAGATTAGGATACCCATTCCCAACCAAGTCCCATAAATCTTGAGACTTGAATAATGTCTTCATTTTAATGCTCCAAAATTCGTAGCTTCCACCATGAAAAGATAAGAATTGATGGTTGAGAAATACTCACGACATTGCCATTTGTCGCCATGAGATGCACGCCCAATTACAACCAAACTTTGCTCTGATACCACTATTGTTGGAGAAGAGAGCTTTGTTAAACTCAAACTTGCGGCAGTAAGGAAAAATATAGTAGACAAGAAATGAATGCAGTAGAAAAATAAAAATATTAATCAAAACATTTTATGGGTATGAATTGCTGCTGGAATTTTAAATGCAGTGGGATGATATATTCAGCAACCAGAAATGCCTTTTAAATAGGCTTTACAACTGAACAAAAAATAAAAAAAAATGGTAGAGCAATCTGCCACTAACTCAAATTCTATCATTACAAACAAAACATCAAAAATTTTAGGAGATAAATCCAAAACTAAGTCAAATATCCAACTGTCAATGTTGAATTAGTCTACAATAGGCAGTGCGACTTGAGATTTTAAAAATGGACTTTCTATAGCTTACTGTTGCAGCCATAAAGATGAAAAGACCAAAAATCACTGCAAGAGCTGTTGAAGTTACAGAAAGACACATATCAAGAGACAAGTGGCCTGAATACTATGACATGAAAATAGAAAGGTTCATCGGGAAACAAGTACGGTTATTCCAAACATGATCAATTCTTGGATACATTGTGGCTAAGCTTCTACTTACAGACCCAAGTGCAGAAAGAATTCTAATAACTAAAGAGGATTCTTAACTTGTCAATGCCTTCTCTTGCATGATAAGTGCTAACCCCAAGAGAAAACATGGTCAAAAGAACTCCCAACAGACGTATATAATATAAGATTCTGAAGCTGCTTTCAAATAAGGATAGGTAACTTCAATTTATGGCTCAACTTACCTATAAAAAAAACTTAAATGTATAATGGTGATGATAACAATGGTTTATTTTTCATTTTATATGGAGGTTAAAGCTTTTGAGCAGTGATTCGGGTATCATAGGATTTTAATGTAAAAATGATATGTTGATTTAGGATTAGCATTAGCTCGAAACATCTTCTTGGATTGGAGATTAAATAATTTGTTCCTATTTACAGACTTTATATCATATACATAGTATTATAGGAGTGAAAGACATTCTTTTAAAGAATTCACTATAAATCAAAAATACCTTACATTATTTTAATTTTATTGTTTGATTATGATATTTTCTGCATCTTGTAAATCATTTTGTATTTGTTATGGTATTTTTCTATCTCGTAAATCATCACCTTGCCATCTAAATTAATGCTTGATAAAAAAACTTTTCAATACATTTCCTCGGTTGATTCCAGATTAGTTGAAAAAATTCAACTGGTATGTAAAGCATTGTCTGAGAGAGTGATTAGAAAGTGATGATAAGATATTTCTTGCAAACTCATATTTTATTCATTACATATTTTTGCATTACTATACACTTGTAAGTTTTTAGTTCTTAGCATCAACTCATGAAGGAAACTAAATCTCTGTTACAAACTTCCAAGTTTATGGGATCAATTCATAGAAGAAACTAAAGCTCAGCTCATAAAGGAAACTAAACATATAGCATTTAACAACTTTTACTTCATCTAGGTCTAGCATTAGCCGCAATCCTTCTCTCAAACTGTACCACAAAAAATATTAAAAATAAAAAAATAAATATATTTCCAACAACAATAGACATTAATCTCATATATATGTATATATTTTCAATTTGTAAATGAAGAAATTACATAGAAATATTTAGGTTGTGGGTCAAATCACACTAGTAATTGAGAAATTGTGTTGTAAAAATAAATATACAATATAATAGCTTAAAAAGATTATTAATGAAAATGTGAAATGATTACCCATTATAAAAAATACCAACAATATTTATTAATTACCTTATGAAGAATGCTTAATTTTTCTTGCAAGATTGAGAATTCATGTTTGAGTGCTTCCAATTGAAAGATACACCTATAGAAAAGACACAAGTGTCTCAAGATGAATTTTTGAACCAAAGTTAATTTGATTATCAATATTTGAGTAAATGAAATTTCAATATATATATATATATGTATTGGTGCGTATATTTGTATAAGAATATTATAGAGATGAAAAAAAAACACAGAAAAATAAATGTTTGCTCACTATTGCTTAGATTGTTCCTCAATAGGCTTAAGGAATTCACGACAGATCTGTGCCATGCGACAAGCACCAATGCTGGAGTACCATAGTAACCATGATTATATATATACACACACACACACAATAATATTTATTATGATCTATGCATTAATATCATTTATATAGTTTATCCGGGGTTGTATAATTAATTATCATGAAGAAACCCTTTTGATTTTGAAAATAAGTTCTCCAATCTCGTGAAAGTCCACCTCCAATTTTTCACTGAAGTTAAATAAAGAGAAAAATTATCTATACTTATATATACACACCCAATTATATATATATATATATACCCACATAATATATGAATGATTAAACATATATAAATTAATCAAACGGCGGAGCCACCATGCCGAATCTGATATATTTTCGGTTAGTTGCTGTTTTAGTTATTTTACAGCTTTAAATGCATTGTGGTATCTAATCTATTTATTTTATAGTTTTGAATGCATGAATCACTGTTTACTTCATTATGGCTTGATTTTGTGAATCCGATGATATGCCTGCCTTGTTGGATGCTCGTTACTGGTTTAAATATTTATGATTATGTGAGAAACAGAAAACTAAGGGAAAATAGAAAAGGTATGTGACCTGGGAGATGGTGGATGGACCGGGTCCATAGGGAACCCTACCAGGAACATTATCTCTCATACCGAACAGGGTATGGAGACTTTAAATGTTTTGGCGCTCATACCAGATGGAGTATTGAGATTAATGGTTTTGGCGCCCATACCGGACGGGGTATGGGGACGGCCCTGGAATTAAGTTATTAAGGTGAATGGTTCACGTGTAGCGGGGACCCCTATGGATCCCCATGGATACTGGTAGGCTGGTAAAAGAGAAAATTTATTGCCTGATGATTTAAATATTAAAAGTATAACATGTGTTATGTTACAGAGTGCGTATGATTTCCTGATATTATAATGTTATTATTTTCATAAGATGTTTTCATAAATCTCACCGAGGTAAGTTGACAATAAAGGGTTTTATTATTACAAAATGAATTTGTTATAAATTATGCTCCATTGGTCGTTTTTGTTTTCTACCAACTTTTAATTCTGTAACAGTGAGATAGTGTGAAATCTTTACTGGGCTAGTGTAGCTCATTCCTTACTTAACCATTTCAGATCAGGAGGACTTGGTTCCCGAGCCCGTTCTGTAGGAAGACAGTGAGTAGATGCCTAAAGATTTTATAAGTTTCCTTATAGTATTCATTTCTAGTATTTACTTTAGTTAGCTTATTTTTTCATACATTTAATACGTTTGGTTATTGTGTAAGGAATGTTAACCATAATCTATTTTATTTTGCTTATGCACTTAGAGATTTTATATATATTTCCTTTAAATTTTCGGGGATGTTTACACAAATCTAGGTGAGCAGAGACAGTGTTCTCTATAAGGTTGAAAGTGGTGTTATTTAGAAGTCAGAATGGGATTGACAATGGAATAAACAAACTCTGGGAGCCGATCTAGGTGAGTAGAGACAGTGTTCTCTATGATGCACGTGTAGGAAAATATGAGTTACACAAACTTTAATTAGATGGCTTCTTGATTTTAGATAGATGTAATGGTTAACCCTCACTAGCGAGGGATGTGAACACTGCGCTTGGACGTACTTAATTTTATTTAGAAATAGAAGTTTATTGTATTTTTCGCTGGCAATATAAGTTCTTACGGTACCCTGACTCACTATGGAGGTATGGGTTGTTACAGCTCTTATCCAATCATTTCAAATAGGAGGATTGAAGCACATAGCTCCTCCACATGATCCACTCAATGGAATAAGAGGTTTAGTGCTTAACATCTGATCTATTTTTCTCTTATTTGCTTATCGATCATATATATATTGAAGTTTTTGATTGATTTGCATTCGATTTTTGTTTAAGGATGCAGTAGAGCACTCTCTTGTAGCAGCATACGAAATGAAAAGAGATACTGGTTGCAATCCTAATTATTTATATGATCTACTTTCCACCTTCATGGATTAATTTGAAATCATCTTATCGGGCATGGCTAAAGCTTTGTATGTGTACGTAATATATATCTCGATGTAGGTTTGAGTAGTTATTAACCATATTTGATTAGTTAATGGGTTTTAATTATTTGATCTTCTTTTCCTAATTTACAGGGACAAAATATCTTATGCAGATTTTCATAAGATTTATGCATTTTGCATCAAGATTAAATGAGCATCCTCAAGGTATATAATTAACACTAATCATCACAGCTCAAAACTCTTTAATTTGAAGAATTTATATGTGTTATTATTGATCTTATAATATACATTTAACAATAAAAATTCTCAAGTACAATTTTTACTAGTAAAAATTCGTACATTTTAATAGTTAAATGATATGTCATGAGATGTATAGTCTTATTTGAACTCATACTCTTATAGATAAGGATAAAAGTACTTAGATATCCACCTAATGGATAAATAATTATTAATATAATTAACTATATATGTGTATATTTAATTAATTAAATAATTAGTTTAATAGTTAATGCGTTTCTTCTTTTATAAGAGATTATAAGTTTGAGTCAGATTGTATTTTTATGTGAGTCATCATTTGAAAGTTATTTGTATTGTATTGTATTGTAATTAGTGTATGTCACTTGACTAATCTCGAGTCAAATTGTATTTTTGTGTCTATTCTTACTTGGAGTCAGATTTGTAACCTTTTCATTTTTGCACTGGTTTTATGCATCTGAAGTCATAGTGGCCTTAGAATACCTACATGTGATGGGGATAGTTTACTATGATTTGAAACCCAAAAATGTGTTAGTAAGATTCGACGACTACATTTCGTTGACCGACTTCGATCTCTCACTAAAAGATGATAATCCCACATCAATAATCCACATAATTTCTGCTCAAAATGCATCATCAATCACAAAAACAAGTTATTATCCTGATCATAAACCCAACTTTTCTAATTCATCATACATTCTAGCCAATTGTATCACACCTGATGTAGCCTCCTGCTTACGCCCTAGTCAACACAAATAGAAAAAAGTAAACACATCGCGCAGTTGTGGAAATCATCACAGAGCCAATCAATGTTTAATTAATGTATTATGTTGGTACCCACTAGTACTTAGCACCAGAAATTGGGTATGGTGAAGGGCATGGAAATGCAGTTGATTGGTGGGCACTAGGGATATTCATATTCAAAATGTTATATGGGATGACGCTATGTAAGGAAGTTGACCAAGAGTTGCCCCTAGCGAATATCGTGGCTCGAGCACCTAAATTCCCAAAGAAACCATGGTCTCGGAGCCAGCAAAGGATTTGATCACGTGATTATAATCAACGACCCCACCAGGCGAATGGAGTCCATAATGGGTGCAATGGCAATCAAATGACACCAATTTTTTGATGGGCTTAATTGGGCATTTTTGAGAGGTAATAAAATCACCATTTGTTCCTCCTCCTGTATCTTGTTAAGAGTTTGTTGCATTTGCTAGTACTATAGAGAGTTCAATAGAGTATTACTAGGAAGTAAGAAATTTATT
Organism: Carica papaya; assembly: GCF_054855325.1. NCBI lineage: Eukaryota > Viridiplantae > Streptophyta > Magnoliopsida > Brassicales > Caricaceae > Carica > Carica papaya. The sequence goes on from NC_142317.1 coordinate 22,530,605, forward strand.
CTTTAATTTACATGATATATGTTTTGTTATATATATCAAATTTTAATAACTAAATAGAAGTGAGATTTAAGTAATTTATATATTGGGGCAAGAAATTTTAATGAAATTCATGTTGAAAGGTTCAATATTTATAAAAATATATAATTAAGGATTTACTAGATAATTTTGTCCAGCAAACGATATAACATTTTCAATTGTTCTCAATTAATGTCTTTACTTAACTGTCTAAAAGTAATATTAATTTCTCTAACATGTGGTATAAGAGGTAGTAACACTCTTTATAAGGTATTACTTGGATAAAACCGAAATGTATTGCATCAACATCCTAATAATACCAAGCTTGGAAACTCATGCGTCCTTGTGTAGTGCTTTAGGACTTCTTACCTAATTTGGGATAAACAATGCTAAGGTTCAATAGTAGTTGAGGATAAGGAAGCTTTTGGCTTCTAGAGCTATTTTGAGATACCTATGAGCTTACAAGATAGCTTTGCCAAAAGGTTGTGTAGAGTTTTAAAATTGCTCTCACATTCTAGACCTATCTTAAGACAACTGTGAGGTTTCAAGCATGTATTAGGTTTTAATAAAGCTCTAAAACTGCGGTATTAGTCTTTTCTTTTTTTCTTAATGTTATGTTGCACTAAAATACAAATTTGTTGTCCTAAAATTTAATTTGGTATCGATTTTATTTTATTTAATTATATGGTAAATTTTGTAACAAGTATAAATTTTTTACTTGATGAATATTTCTCTGAGTTTAGGTTGTTACTTGAGGATGTATAAACTTTCATTTTGCATTTTGTTTCCTTTCTTAGTTGGATTCAAAAGTAGAATAAGAATAATACATAACTTAGCTAAAGATGAGTAAGGACTTCTGAAAGATAGATAATTGTTCATGAACCTACTCAATTTTTGTTTCACTTACTCAAAGCATGATGGTTTTGGTCATTTACTTGAGCATGATGGTTTTTATTGCTAATGAATAATGATTTTATCTTAAGAAAATAATGTTATATTGGGTGCTATTGTATTGACTTCCATTGTATAAGTTTACTTAGTATTAAAAGTAACTACTACTAAATTTATAGTTCAATCAAATAATAAAATAGAAACTAATTTGAATGAATTATTTAATATTATAATAAATAAGCAAATCAAAGGATGTAAATTTATTGTTTAAAATATAGTATTTGGCAATCAATTATGAGAATTGACACTTCAGTGAATAATGAGAGGAGATTGATGGTGACAATAATGAGAGGAGATTGATGGTGACTACAACGAAATGCAACCAACACAGATAAAAGCTTTGGTATCTTGCAACAAAGTAGATCACATTTTCCTTCTGTTTTAAGACAAAGATGAACTATTTTATTTTTAATTTTTTTGTACTCCTTTTTGTTGATACAAAAATTAAACAACTCTTTTTTTCAAGTAAAGAAATAGATAGGGTGGGCACGAAATGGACACATGAGTTCCTCTATTTGTCGCATATTACCTAGCAACATTTTAACTTTTGTGATAGTCTAAATCAACTGTTAAAATTATATCGTCTATTGTATAATTTCTAATTGTAATAGGACCTTTTTTAAAGGTACGAGGTACAAATTTTACACTAGATGAATATTTTTCTAAAGTTTAGGTTTTTACTTAAGGATGTTTAAGCTTTCATTTCGTATTTTGTTTATTTTCTTCTTAGTTAGATTTAAAACTTTAATCGAATAGTACATAACTTAGCTAGAAATGTAGTAAGGACTATTGAAATATATATTTTTATTCATGAGCCTAAGTTTTTTGTTGACTTACTTGAGAAAAATGGTCTTTATTATTCATTGATGATGAATTTTTCTTTAAAAAAAAGTAAATGTTGTAATGGATGTTATTATATTGACTTACATTGCATAAACTAATACCATACTAGAAAGAAATATGTCTAATATTGTAGGTTAATCAGATAACAAAGTAGAACTTAACTTCAATGAATTATTTAACTCATACAAATGAATAAATAAAATGACGAACATTTAGTGTTTAAAATATAGTATTTGATGATTGATTAGGAGAACTGATGTTTTAATAAATAATGAGAGGTGATTGATGATGACTGCAATAAGATGCAACTAATACAAAGATAGAAACTTTGATGTCTTACAGTAGAGGGGATCAAATTTTCTTTAGGTTTGAGTACATTAAGATGAACTATTTTATTTCCTAATTCTTATGTATTTTTTTGCTGATATAAAAGTTAAATCAATTTTTTTTCTAAGTAAAAAAATGGATAGGTTGTGCATGAAATGGACAAGTTGCTTCCTTTATTTGTTGTATATTTAGTTAGCGATATTTTGACTTTTAGTGACAATGTCTATCACCCACTAAAATTGTGTCGTTTATTTTCTAATTTTTAGTTGGATTTAAAAGTAACTTTCATTCCACATTTTGTTTTTCTTTTTTATAATTAGATGTAAAAGTGTAATTAGGTAGTATACAACATAGCTAAAGATGTAGTAAGGACTTCTAAAAGATATAGTTCATGAGTTTTAGTTTTTTGTTCACTTGCTTAAGCAAAATGGTTTTTATCCATGATTTTTTTAAAAATGAAGAAGAAAATGTTTTATTGGATGTCATTATACTGACTTACATTGTTTACAGACTTATATAGTTTTAGAAAGAAGTACGATTAAATTTGTAATCTGTCAAATAATAATGATGATTTAACTTAAATTAATAATTTAATCTCATACAAATGAGTGAGTTAAGTAACATAAATTTACTATTTAAAATACAAAATTTAATGACCGATAAGGAAAACTGATATTTCAATGAATAATGATGGGTGATGATTGTAATGAGATGCAGCTAACACAGAGAGAGAAGTTTTGGTGTCTTGCAACAAAGGAGATTGAATTTTTTTATGATTTTAACATAAAGATAAACTATTTTATTTTCAGTTTCTTTTATATTTCTCTTTGTTAATATAAAAGCTAAATAATTTTTTTTTTCAAATGGATAAGTGGCTTCCTCTATTTGTTGCAAATTTACTTTGTTGCATTTTTATGTTTAATGACAATATAAATCTGCTGGTAAAATTTTATCATCTATTGTCTAATTTTTAGCAGTAATTAATTGTTCTCAAAGGTGCCAATATAATTCCTTTTATCAGTTGAAGTGATTTATTTAGGGAAAAACCATACTTGTTTTTTACACAATATTATAATGGATTAAACAAAACTCTTTTTTTTAAAAAAAAAATTTCTCATAAAATGTTTAGCAAGATTAATCCAAACTTGGAACACAAAATTCAAAAAAATGCAAATTCATTAATGCATACAATATTGATAACCTAAATATCAATCACTAGAAATGACCTAGACTATTAGCAATTTGTTATAAATACTAAACTCATTATAACTCTCTGCTGCTTTGGTGAGCACTGTAGATTCGAAGAAAAAAACAATCTCCCTTCTCTTGGCAAAACCATTTTTCTCTTCTCTAATCGTCTCGAAAAGGATGGATCAAAGCATACGACTCCTCAGCATGATCCACTCGATGGAACAAAAGGTTTAATGCTTAACATCTTATCAATTTTTCTGTTATCTATTTATTGATCATGTATATATATCGATATCATTGATTAATTTGGATTCAATATTTGTTAAAGGATATGGTAGACCACTTTTTTGAAATAGCATATGAAATTAGAGGTGTACCTGGTTGCAGTCCTAATTATTTCTCGGATATGCTCTCCATCTTCGTAGCTGAATCTAAAATGACCTTATCAGACATGGCTAAAGCTTTATATGTGTACATATTATATATCTTGATATAGATCTTAGTTGTTATTAACCACGTTGATTAGTTAATGAGTTTTAATTATTTGGTCTTCTTCTCTTAATTTGCAAGGACAAAGTATTTAGTGCATATTTTCCTAAGATTTGCGAACTTTACTTCAAGATAAAAGAAGCCTCCTCAAGGTATATAATTAATGCTAATCATCACAGCTCAAAACTCTTTAATTTAAAGTATTTATGTGTGTTATTATTGATCTAATAATATGCATTTAATACTAAAAATTCTCAAGTATAATTTTTGTTGGTAAAAATTCATACATTTTAATAACTAAATGATATGTCATGAGATGTATAGTGTGATTTGAACTCATACTCTTATAGATAAGGATAAAAGTACATAGATATCAACCCAATAGATAAATAATTAATAATTTAATTAACCAAATATCTATTAGTAGGATATATATTTGATTGGTGTATGTGTATACTTAATTAATTAATTAATTAGTTTAATAGTTGATGCATTTATCCTTTTACAAGAGATCATAAGTTCGAGTGAGATTATACTTTTATGTGTGTTATCGTTTGAAAGTAGTGTTGAATTGTAATTATTTTAAAAAATAATTAGTTAATTTTAATTGTAGCGTTGGTGCTTGTCGATTGGCACTGAAATATGAGGAATTCATCAAAGCATCTGATGAAAAGAGTAAGGAAGGGTAAGCTCTCATACATAATTGACATCATAAATCGATTAACATATCTATTTATTGTGCTTTTTTAATTTTTTTAATTTCTTTTTTTTTAAAGTATGTAGCGGCATTAGATGCAATAAAAAATGAATTCACATTGATGAAGGAAAAATAAAAATCCTTCTTGAGGTAATATTTTATTTTATATATTTTGCAGAATTTTATTTTCATATATATCTTTTTCTCTCATGGATTTTGTGAAAATTTTAACTGAATTTAAATTTGTAGAATTATACAGTATGAGTTTTACTTAATTAAAAATCTGTTTTGCTGGTTGCATAATTATAGCTGTTAACAATTATAATAAATTATAACAACACAGTAGTAGTTTAAACTTGTGTTTTATTTAAGATTTACGAGTTTAAGTTTCACTGAAGATGTAAAGTTTATATTTTAATAAAAAGTAAAACTATTTTTTTAATATTAAACATTATAGATTTTGATTTTAAAATCTTTGTTATTATTATTATTAATTAATAAATGGGGTATGTATGCTGATATATTTGGAAACAAGCACCACCCCTCGCAAGCACAAGCGCATTCCTTGAAATTAACAGAAAGTTAGGAAACTCATGGGTCCTTGTGTAGTGCTTCAGAACTGCTTACCTAATTTGGGATAAACAATGCTAAGGTTCAAGGGTAGTTGAAGATAATAAAACTTTTGGCTGCTAGAGTTATTTTGAGATACCTATGAGGTTAGAAGATAGTATTACCAAAAGGTTGTGCAAGGTTTTAAAATTATTCTCGTGTTCTAGACCTATCTTAAGACAACTATGAGGTTTCGATCATGTATTTGGTCTTAATAAAACTCTAAAACTACGGTGTTACATTTAAATCTTAAGGTTTTAGTCTTTTCTTTTTTTAATGTTATGTCGCACTAAGATCCAAAGTTTTTGTCCTAAAATTTAATTTAGTATAGATTTTGTGTTACTTAGTTATCTGGCAAATTTTGTACCAAGTACAAATTTTATACTTGATCAATATTTCTCTGAGTTTAGGTTATTACTTGAGCATGTTTAGGCTTTCATTCTATATTTTGTTTCCTTTGTTCTCAGTTGGATTTAAAATTATTATAAGAATAATACATAACTTAGCTAGAAATGAGTATGAACTTCTGAAAGATAGATAATTGTCCATGAACCTCAATTTTTGCTTCACTTACTTGAGCATGATAAAGTATAACCTAATTTCTATGAATTATTTAATTTTATAGTAAATAAATGAATTGAATGATGAATATTTATTGTTTAAAATATTGTATTTGACGACCAATTATGAGAACTGATGCTTCAGTGAATAATTAGAGACGATTGATAGTTACTACAATGAAATGCAACCAACACAAAGATAAAAGCTTTGGTATTTTGTAATGAAGTAGATCACATTTTCTTTAGGTTTTAAGATAAAGATGAAATATTTTATTTTTAATTTTTTTTGGTACCCCTTTTTGTTGATACAAAAGTTAAGAAACTTTTTTTTTAAAGTAGAGGAATAAATAGGGTGGGCACAAAATGGACACATGAGTTCCTCTATTTGTTGCATATTACTTGGCAACATTTCAACTTTTGTAATAGTCTAAATCAACCACTAAAATTATGTTGTCTAAAATTATACTTGATGAATATTTTTCTAAAGTTTGGGTTGTTTACTGACTTATATAGTACTAGAAAGAAATACAACTAAATTTATAGTTCGGTCAAATAATAAGGTATGGATTAACTTGAATAAATAATTTAATCTCATACAAATGAGTAAACTGAGTAACGTAAATTTACTGTTTGAAATACGGTGTTTAATGACTGATAAGGAAAACTGATACTTCAATGAATAAAGAGAGGTGATGGGTGATGACTGCAATGAGATGCAACTAACATAGAGAGAGAAGTTTTAGTGTCTTGCAATAGAGGAGATTGAATTTTCTTTAGGTTTTAGAACATAAGGATAAATTATTTTATTTTTAATTTCTTTTGTACTTCTTTTTGTCATTATAAAAGTGAAATAATTTTTTAAAAAATAAAGAAATGGGCAGGTTGTGCATGAAATGTATATGTGGCTTCCTCTATTTGCTGCAAATTTACTTTATGGCATTTTGACTTTTAGTGATAATATAAATCTGCTGGTAAAATTTTATCATCTATTGTCTAATTTTTAGCAGCAATTAACCATTCTTAAAGGTGCCAATATAATGCCTTTTATCAGTTGAAGTAATTTATTTGGAGAACAACCATTTTTGTTGTTTATACAATATTATAAATGGATTAAATTAAACTCTTGTTTTTTTTTTCAAAAGAAAATATTTTTTCTCATAAAATTGTTGGCTAGAATAATCCAAACTGGAAAACAAAATTAAAAAATATGCAAGTTCACTAATGCATCGAATATTGATAACCTAAATATCAAACCCTAGAAATGACCTAGATTATTAGCAATTTCTTAAAAATTCTAAACTCATTATAACTCTCCGCTGCTTCGGTGAGCATTGCAAATTCGAAAAAAAAAATCTCCCTTCTCTCGATAAAACCATTTTTCTCTTCTCGAATTGTTTCTAATATGATGGATTGAAGCATGTAGCTCCTTGACATGATCCACTCGATGGAACAAGAGGTATAGTGCTTTAACATTTTATCTATTTTTTTGTTATATATTTAGTGATCATGTATATAAATCGATATTGTTGATTGATTTGCATTCGATTTTTTTAAAAGGGTATGGTGGATCACTTTCTTGGAATAGCATATGAAATGAGAGGAGTGCCTGGTTGAGGTCCTAATTATTTCTCTAATATGCTCTCCATGTAACACCCAACCTCTCCTTTTTTTTTCTTTTTATTAATTATAATTATATGAATATAATTATTATTTATGTAATTTTAAATTAAATTAAATTTAAATTAATTTATTTTAATGGAAATAATAATAATAATAATAATAAAAAGGGGTAAAAATTATTTAGGGGTTTAATCGAAAATAATTTTGGGGAAAAGGGGTGAAAATTTGGGTTCTGGTGGTATTTTTAAAAGACAAATAAGAAACTGGGGGTCAAAATACAATTTAAAAAAGTTGTGCCACGTCAGCTGCCCCGTCTGTAGCCCTGACAAACTAGGACGCGCCAGTTGGCAGAGACGCTAACGCGGAAGGCCACGTGGGCGATCCACGTGCACGCGATCGAATGACTGAGATCCATTGCCGCACGCACGGACGGCCCGGATCAAAAGCGCGCACAGACGGACCAGATTGTATCGCGCACGGATGGTCCATATTGAATCGCGCATGGACGTCCAAGATTAAATCGCGACGAATGGCCCAGATTCACTCCCTATTTAATCGTGATCAGACAATCCAAATTAAAAGCGATGGACAGCTCAGATCAAAAGCGGATGGGTATAAATAACCCCATCCGCACCCAAACTCTAACCCTAACCGCCAGAGCCCCTCGCCGGAGAAGTCAGCCCAGCCAATGGGGAGTCGACCGTTGCCACCCGCTGCCATACCGAAGCAATTTCCGGCCGCCAAAGGAGGTAAAAATTCTACCATTTGCTCAGAATTTTATTTTAAACCCACCTATGGCCAAATAAGAGTAAAAGCACTAGCCAATTGGCAAGAAAACACTGCCAAAGCTCAACTGCGCTACCGCGGGGTATTTCAATTTTTGCCTCTGATGAGGCCCTTCCCGATTCCCCTTTGATGTGATTTTCTCACCGTTGTGATCACCGTTTCCTCCTCTACAAGTTGACTGGAGCAAAACACCCAACCGCAACGTGAGCTGGAGGAGCCACCGCACCAGAGAGCCCCACCGTAGGTGAGTTTCGGCTTTCTTCATTTTTTTGGCCAACCGAGGGCCCTAAGTGTGTTTTCTCAGAGGAACTGATGCAAGTTTGGTCGAATTCGACCGAAAACAGCCAACCCGAGGTGGATCACCGCTGCGAGCGGCGGCGCCATCACCGGAACACCGCAGAGCCACCGTGCCAGATTTCTGAAATTGGCCGAGTAGGCCTTGGGTCTGATTTTTGGGTTATTTGGGACATGTGTAGATACTGTAAGCCCGTTTTAGTTCCCGAGAAAAAATTCAGGGAACCTAGGACTGCTCGTAGGCGTAGTGACAATCTAGTTTTCGGCATCGAATCAAGTAAGGACCCTTCACCCTATTTCCTATCATGGAATTGGAGTTTAAATAAATGATAATACTGTATTTTATATAAATTAAATAGATATGTATAATTAATTACGGTTGCTAATGGAGTCCGAACTGGACATTATTCTCTGTCGATTCCTGTTTGATTTATTTTACAGTCTAAATGCATTATGGTATCTAGTTTATCTATTCTATAGCTTTAAATGCATGTATCACTGCTTACTTCACTACTGTTTGATTTTGGGAATCTAAGATATGTTTGCTTTGTTGGATGGACGTTGCTTGTTTATATATTTATGTTTGAGTTGGTAACAGAGACTAAGGACAAATAGGAATGGGATGTGATTTGATAAATGGATAAGATAACAACCTCATTAGATATCCTGCGAGATGGTGGACGGACCAGGTTCATAGGAAATCCTACCGTGAACGTCGTCTCATACCGGACGGGGTATAGAGACTTGGTCATTTGGCACTCATACTAGACGGGATATGGGGACGGCCCGCTTCACCCTCATACCGGACGGGGTATTGAGGTTTATTATTTTGGCGCTTATACCAGAAGTGATATGGGGATGGCCCTGGGATTAAGATTGTTAAGGGGAATGGTTCACGTGTAGCGGGGATCCCTATGGATCCCCATGGATACTAGTATGCTGATGAAAACGAGAAACGGTGATAATCAGCTATTGTTAATGAATACAAATTTATGATGTATTTTATGTTACTGATTATGCATGAAATTATGATCTGTATGATATTATTGTCTTTATAGGTTGTTTTCACAAGTGCTCCAAGGGTAAAAAAAAGGGTAAGTGGTTTTATTTTAAATAATTGAATTGGTTTAAAATTTGTTCTCCATTGGTTGTTTTCAGTTTTCTACCAATTTTTGCTTCTGTGACGATGATATAGTGTGATGCCCTTACTGGGCTAGTGTAGCTCATTCCTTATTTAACCATTTTAGATCAGAAGGACCGAGTTCCCGAGCCTAATCCACAAGAAGACGGCGAGTAGATGCTAGATGCTTTATAGTTTCCTTTATTTTTCTCATTTCTCGTATTTCTTTTAGAGAACTTATTCCGTGGTATTGTTTAGTACTTTTAAGTTGTTGTGTAAGGGATGTTAACCTTAATCTTTGATTTTGCTTCCGCACTCAGATTATTATATGTATTTTCTTTTGAATTTTCAGGGGCCGTTACACTCCACCTTCGTAGTTGAATCTGAAATCATCTTATCAGACATGACTAAATCTTTGTATGTGGACATAATATATATCTCGATATAGATCTAAGTAGTTATTAACCAATTTTGACTAGTTAATGGGTTTTAATTATTTGGTTCTCTTCTCTTAATTTGCAATGACAAAGTATCTGATGCTGATTTTCCTAAAATTTGTGAACTTTGCTTCAAGATTAAAGGAGCCTCCTTAAGGTTTATAATTAATACTAATAATCATAGCTCAGAACTCTTTAATTTGGAGTATTTATGCGTGTTGTTATTGATCTTATAATATGTATTTAATAATAAAAATTCTCAAGTGCAAGTTTTGTTAGTAAAAATTCATGCAGTTTAGTCGTTAAATGATATGTCATGAGACATATAATCGGATATGAATTCATACTCTTATAGATAAGGATAAAAGCATATAGATATCCACCCAATAGATAAATAATTAATAATTTAATTAACAAAATATATATTAGTATGATATATATATCTATTTGGTATATGTGTATACTTAGTTAATTATTTAATTAGTTTAATAGTTGATGCATTTCCTCTTTTACAAGAGATCACAAGTTTGAGTCAGATTGTACTTTCGTGTGTGTCATCATTTAAAAGTTACTTGTATTGTATTGCATTTAGTGTATATTGCCTAATTAATCTCGAGTCAAACTATTGTTTTGTGTGTATTCTTACTCGGAGATTATTTATATTGCGTTATGATTGATGTATATCACTTAATCAATAGATTTACACAATTTTTATTTAAAAAAATAATTAGCTGATATTAATTGCAGCATTGACACTTGTCAAATGGCACTAAAATATGAGGAATTCATTAAGGCATCTGATGAAAAGAGTAAGGAAGGGTAAGCTTTCATACATAATTGACATCATAAATTGATTAACAGTCTTTATATATGCATTTAGTAAATGAATTTCGTACTTATTTTTTTATTTTAGATAATACTAATATATCTCTTTATTGAGATTTTTTATAATTTTTTAAAATTATTTTCTTAAAAAAACAAAGGTGCATAGCAGCATTGGATGCAATCGAAAATGGCTTCTTACTTACAAAGGAAAAAATAAACATCCTTCTTGAGGTAATATTTTATTTTACATATTTTGCAAAATTTTATTTTCATATATATCTTTTTCTTTTATGGATTTCATAAAAATTTTAACTAAATTTAAATTTGCTAACTTATAAAGTATGAGTTTTACTTAATTGAAAATTTGTTTTACCAGGTCATAATTATAGCAATTAAAAATTATAATGAATTATAATAATATGGTAGTAGTTAAATTTTTTTATGTTTTATTTAAGATTTACAAGTTTAGGTTTTGCTGAAAATACAAAGTTTATATTTTAATAAAAAGTAAAACTGTTTTTTTAAAACATTAAACATTGTAGATTTTGATTTTAAAATATTTATTATTATTATTATTATTATTATTCACTGAATGGGGTATGTATGGTGGTGCAGTTGGAAGCTAGAACCACCCCTCGCAAGCGCAAATGTACTCTTTGAAATAAAGGTACTCTTGCTTCTTACAACTTATTTAATTTGATTCTTATTTATTTTTTTAATTCCTTAATATTTTAATTTGAATCGTTCTAGTAAATGGAGAATATTACTCTCGAATACCTTGTTATTGTAATAAATACAGTTTCTTTTTAAATAATTCAATTTGCTTTTAAATTAATTAAGAATAAAATAAGACTTATATTTTTCTTCAATTACTGTAACTTAACTAAAGTAATTATTATCCTTTTAATTTATAAAATTTTAGTTCAATATTTAATTTTTCATTATTTTTATTTTATCTATTTTCATCTCTTTCAATAACAATATTATAAAGTAATTACGTTTTTTTTTGTTAGGCAGATGAGGGGATGAAAGCTTCTAAAAATCAATACCAATAAATTCTCTGCAGGTTGTAATAAGTATTACTTTTTCATGGAAAACAAATTTAAACTCTTAACTTTTTTTTTATGCTGCTGATGTCGTGATTAAGTTGAGTTTAATCTCAACGTGCCTATTATGTTTTTAGGCGAAAAAAATATTTCATGATTATTAAGTTCTCTTAGTTGAGGGAACTATAGTAGGTCAAAATCTTGACCTAACTTTTAATTTTTTGCTTTGAAACTCATACTTATTCTACAGAGATAATTACAAATTAAAAGATATTATTTCAAAAAAATTTAAATTTTGTTGCTATTGGTTGAGATGAATTGTTGATATTTAATAGTTTTATGTAAAAATCTCTTGGTGAAAAAAGATAGGAGAATTTACCTTAGACATTTACTTTCTATACAAATAGGAATTGAAGTTTGAACATCCATTATAAGGATTGAGGTGTGCACTAGGTGAATCAGATAAGGTGAGTATAAAAAGGAGATTTTTGACATGTTAATTGTATGATACAATAAGCTTAGCTACCAATAGATCATAGATTTTATTAATTTGCGCAACTAGAAAAGGAAAAGTTAGAATCTTTCAAGAAAATTTTTAAAAAAAATGAAAGTGAAAGAAAAAAGATAAAAGAGAGAGCAATAGAGAAATGTAGGAATGAGATAGGATAGAGTAGAAGAGCTAACTATTTATAAGGTAAACATAGGATGATACCATTGAAAAGGAGAAACTAGCCACTAACATCCATTAACATGGGAACATGAATTTCATGCACCAAAATGCCCCCATTAAAGCTTGTGACTATGTTTATTTATCACAATTAAGCATACACTACAATGAAGTTTTTAAGAATTTTCATAAATGATCATAAACATGGTGTTTGAATGGTTAAGATTCTTACATTTTTTTGGAAGATAACAAGTCTGTATCTTATTAAAATGTAAAATTTATCACTTTTTGGATATAATTATATGTATTAATAATGATTTGTTTATAATATTTGATTTAATAGAATCAAAAGATTTAACTTATAACTTTGTTGGTAGAGATATAGTAATGAAATTGGATTTTGTCCTAAAGAGTCATGGCATATCTAAATGAAAATAATATTCTGTAACGATTAGATTCTTTTATTAAAACAATTATAATAGGCGAAAAAATTCGAATTAATATTTTTCTTAAATTATTTATTAACATAAATATTAAAGAAGAAGAAATGTGTTAAAGTAAAACTCACAAAATGCCTACATATAAAGGGTGAGTTTTCTTATATTTTCTCTCATTAAGTCAAAGATCTCTCGTCTTCTTATTACACACATATAAAAGACCCTTAGTTTTGATTTTGTTTTCAAAAACTCACATGAATATATATTGTTATTACAATACTAAAACAATCTCTCATGTATTTTAATAAAAAATAATGTAAGATAAAGTAGTTTAATTCCAATTCTTTTAATAAAGAAAAAAAAACATTCATATTATAAAACCTCCACTTTAGAAACAAAGTAATGATTCTTACTTATAGATTCTTATTATCTCATATAAAAGTGTGATCATATCTCGAATTTCATTAATGAATCATGAAAATCTAAAAACAAAAAAAAAACCAACTTTATCTTGATTGGTTCACATATCCATTATTTTTTATGATTCTCATTAAAGTTCATTCCAAAAGCTTTTGAATTCCAGGCACTTGTTCTTCTCTAACCTACTTGCATTTTGTCTTTCATGATTTATCTTAACCAAGCAAGAGAGGGAAAATTATGAGTATATCATTGTTGAGAGAACTATTGTACACAAACAAACAAGAAATATGCTCAACACAAATCATTGATCATATAAGTTGAATAAATTAATGGCAAATTGATGAAAATGGAGGGTGCATGAATTCATAGTGTGCTTACCCTCATCGCAAGATATCTCCTTCGTCTGCACATCCGCTATACTTATCATTAATCATGTGATTCAGAGAAAAGGAAAAACAAGTAGAAAAATGAGAGAAAATTTATATATAGAATTAAAAAATAATCAAATGAAATGAATAAATAAAATAAAAGGACAAGATGAGAAAAGAAGAGCAAGCAGAATTTTTATATAATTTCTTATTTATTCATAATAATCCACAACTATCCAAAACAAAACTAAATACGATACATACAATTGCATTATTGTTGATTGTGTCGAGATATTGAAACGACACAACATTGTCTTCTCTTTTTCTAGATTTTTCTGCTCCAAACATCGCTTCAATACAAATCCACTTTTTATTTCATACAAGGTATGCACCTTTCTCTTTTATTTTCTCGTTCAGTTTTGGAGTATGTTCATTTTTAATATCACTTCATATGAGTTTGGATTTAAGCTATGATTTTTTTTCTTGATTTGGAATCCTTGATTTATGAATGGTCCAATTAGTAGGACTTTTGTTAAGTTCTATCACAAATTTACTAGTTATTTAGATGCTTTCTGTTGTTTTTTACAAAAAAGTTGCATTGGTGCCTTGTAATCATTAGCTTTTGTCTTTTGATGAGGTTTTCTCACCTTTTAAGTACTCTTATTATATGACTTCTAGGTATTAGAAGATAATTCTTTATGGTTCCTAAAAATAACGGGGGGAAAGAGACGTATTACGTATATTCGTAGCATCATTTCATTAGTTTTCCTTGAGGGTCAAAGTTTATTTTCCTTTTTATTGTTGAATTTTTTACTTTTGGGTTGTATGTCTAATTTAGTTGAAAGTTTTCACTAAAATACTCACATTGAATCTAATGCCTTTATTTGTTTCTTTTGCTTGTTTTTTCATTTAAGGTTAATCATTCTTGAAATTGAAGTAGAAGAAGGTATTATTTCAATTGAGTCAAGAATCTCTTGGGTTCACTTTGATAAAAGAAGGGTTTGAGGATTAAGAGGGTTATAATTATTTGATTACCATTATGTATATGGGAATTTCTGAGGCAATTCTACTACTTTTATCTAGAACTATTCCCAGTCGTTTTAGTTTTGATCAATGTTTTAGCAAATTGGATTCAAACAACAGATTATGATCTGACTCACTAGCCTACATGGATCAGCCATTATTTAAATTTATAAGTTAGTAATAGAGAGATCTTATTTGTTTACCTTTTTGTCTTAAAGGCATTATTTTATTCTACCTTACTCTGTGCACGTGAAATGCTTGCTCAAGAAGATGGATCAGCTGATCTGTTTCGGCACTAAATAATTGCCTACTTGCTCTCTCATTCCACATCAGGGAGTATTATTTGATTGATTTGCGAAAACTGAAAGAGATTTATAGTTGCAAGATTGAGGAGTACTCATATGATGCAGTTAATAAGTTCAAAAATTACCCAGATCAAATTTCTCCTTGGTTGGTGGAATGGATGCCCAATAAAGGAGGTTATCTAATTGGAAATTTACAACTAGCACATATGGATTTTTGATTTTTTTCTCTAAGAAACATGTGGTCTGTTGTAAGCAGTCTGACAATAGTTGATTAGTCATATGCCATACTAGATCTTATTGAAGCGAAACAGATTTGGTAGCAAATATGCTATTCAAGATATGTTATCCTGCTCTTGAAGGTCAGGTGTGGCAAATAATCACTAGTAGTGATCCTAAGAACACATAAGAATCTACTTTCGTATTATTTATTTATGATATATTTCTTCATTATTTTCAGCATTTCTCACTACGTTTCCTTTTCATGCAGTCCATGGTCTTACCACAATGGTGGTTCTTGGCAAACTCTGCTATGGTAAGTTAGTTTGTTATGCTTAAATATTCTCTCTGTTGCTAATGTTTTTTTCATTGCTCCAAAGAACCCTTTGTAGAAGTTATATTTAGGTATAAGTTTCTTAAGTTCACATACTTGACTCCAATAGGATATGGCACCTTGTTGATGTTTTATAAAATAAAGTAATAATGAAGGAAAGTTGGCAGTGGCTTAAGATTTTAAAAATGGACTTTTTACAACTTACTATTGCACCCATAAAGATGAAAAAACCAGAAATCACTGCAAAATCTGTTGAAGTTGTCGAAAGACACATATCAAGAGACAATTGACCTTAATACTATGACATGAAAATAGAAAGTTCATCGGGAAGCAAGCACCATTATTCCAGACATGGTCAATTACTGGATACCTTGTGGCTAAGCTTCTACTTGCAGACCGAAGTGCAGTCAAAATTCTGAAAATTGAAGAGGATTATGAGATTGTCAATGCCTTCTCTTGCATGATAAGTGCTAACCCCAAGAGAAAGTGTGGTCGGAAGAACTCCCAAAAGACTTGCATAATATAAGATTCTTAAGCTGCTTTCACATAAGGATAGGTAACTTCAATTTGTGGCTTAACTTACCTATCTTAACAACTTAAATGTAGAATGGTGATTATAACAATGTTTATTTTTCATTTTATTTGGGGGTTAAAGCTTTTGAGCAGTGATTCGGGTATCATTAGATCTTAATGTAAAGATGATATATTGATTTACGATTAGCATTAGCTTGAAACATCTTCCTGGATTGGAGAATAAACAAATTGTTTCCTGTTTATAGACTTTATATCATATATATAGTACTATAGGAGTGAAAGGTGTTCTTTTAAAAAGTTCACTATAAATTGAGAATACTCTTATATTATTTTAACTCTATTGCTCGATTATGACAATAATAATTTCAATTAACCTCATGTATATGTATATATTTTCAATTTGTAAATGAAGAAAGTACATAGAAATTTTTAGGTTGTGGGTCAAATTACACCACTCGTTGAGAAACTATATTTTAAAAATAGATATAGTATAGTATAGTATTAGAAGTTAAAATATTTGTATATGTATCTAATTGTCCCATTTGCTTTAATTTCTAAACAAGCTTCATCATTTTCTTAAGAAATTTACTTGCTACATTTGTCCTATATTTTATAATTTAACAATATATCACAATTTTAATATTTAAACTCTCTTATTTATGTTTTTTGAGAACTAAATTCTAATTTATCTTCCTATATATGAAGAATTATGAAATAAAATTTCATTCAATGAATTCAACCTAAAAATATAAGTGGTTTAAAAATAAAATTAATGAATATATACCTCATTCAACATGTAAAGGATTACTAATAATTACATAAAAAAGTAAAAATTGAATCAAATGAACAAGATAGATTTAATACTGCTTAATGTAAGTACATGTATATACTTTTAGACATATTTAATTTAGATTGTACTTTTATGTTTTTCAGTTATTTAGGATAAAGAGGTAATTTCATAGAAAGTCAAATATGAGATTTGAGTTAGTTCGCGGTCTAAAATTTAGAATTGTTAGAAGAATATGACCCCTTATAACGAATCTACTTTACAATTACTACCTAATTGTGCATTATGCATTAGGAAAAAAAAAGAGAACTTACCTCTATAATGCTTCAAATCTAACTCTTGTTTTTCTATTTCATTTCCTTATGTTTTTCCTCCTTGTTCTCCTAATTACTTTCTAACTCTTCTTATATTTCTAGATCACCTAAAATTGATCACATCGTAACACAATAATAAATGTGAGGATAAGATTATGAAGAAATCATATTGTGGTGAAGAAATTAATAGAGGTAATTTTAATAAAAAAACTATCTTGTTATTTTTTATCTAAACATTGCATCATAAATATAAATCATAGCATTAAAGAAAGATTGAAAGAAAAGTTGAAAACATCAAGAAAGAAAAAAAAATAGAAGTGTCATACTCTATTTTTAAACTTTTGTAATCAAATATTTTAGTGTTTTAACATTATTTTTCATTCTAAGGTATGTAATCTTTAAAAAAATTATTACAAGATTATACTTAAAAGATACCTAAATATAGAGAATTCAATGCTCAATAGGAGTCAAAATTTAGAAATTTCTTTCTACATTAATCTTTCAAATTTAAAAATTAAAGAGATAGAAATCTTATTTTCATTATTTTGAACTTATGTAATCAAATATTTTAGAGTTTTAACATTATTTTCATTATGTAATCTATAAAAAAAATTATTATAAGATTACATTTAAAGAATATCTAATGTAAGTACACGTATATATTTTTGGACGTATTTAATTTAGATTGTACTTTTATGTTTTTCTGTTATTTAGAGTAAAAAAATAATTTAATAAAAAGTCAAATATGTGATTTGAGTTAGTTCGCGGTCGTTAGCTAAAACTTAGGAACTATTTGAACAATATGAATCCTTATAACGAATCTACTTTATAATTACTACCTAATTATGCGTTATTTGTTAGGGGAATAAAATAGAACTTACCTTTATAATACTTATAGTCTAACTCTTATTTTCTTATCTCATTTCCTTATGTTTTTCCTCCTCCTCCCAATTATTTTCTAACTCTTCTTATATTTGAAGATCACCTAAAATTGATCACATCGTAACATAATAATAAATGTGAGGATCAGATTATGAAGAAATTATATTGTGGTGAAGAAATAAATAAAGCTAATTTTATAAAGAAATTATTTTATCATTTCTTATATGAACTTTGCATCATAAATATAAATTATATCATTAAAGAAAGATTGAAAGAAAAACTGAAAGCATCAAGAAAGAAAAAAAAAACTAGAAATGTCATAATTTATTTTTGAACTTATGTAATCAAATATTTTAGAGTTTTAACATTATTTTCATTATGTTATCTATAAAAGAACTATTATAAGATTACACTTAAAGAATATCTAAAATTAAAGAATTGAATGCTTGTTAGAAGTTAAAGTCTAGAGATTTATTTTCTTCATTAGTCATTAAAATTTAAAATTTTGATTACTACTTAAGCAGTTAAAGAGATAAAAATCTTCTTTTCAAAAAGTAAATATATAATTATATAATTATATTTAGGAAGATGTTATTTGTTTCTACCTTAATTATTAAAAAAAAAAATATTGATTATGCCTCAATTATCAGAAAATATTTTGTAATCTTATTTAATTTAGGGATTTCGTTGCCATCCTCAATGGTTCCGATAGTTCCTCCTTCACTTTCAAAGAGGACGTCGGGCTGCAGGGGAAGAGGGAGAGAAAGAAAATTCATAGCTAGGGTACACTAAGAGGAAGTTTATGTGCGATTTCTCAATCAAATTAATTAGCTAGCGGTGGAATTGGGAGCAGAATAAGGGAGGAATTCGTCAATCATGGTTTCGGAGCTAGCAAAGGATTTGATCACACCGCTATTAATCAAGGACCCCACGAGGCAAATGCGGTCCACAATGGGTGTAACAACAATCAAACGATACCAATTTTTTGATGGGCTTAATTAGGAACTTTTGAGATGTATAAAATCATCATTTGTTCCTTCTCCTGTATCTTGCAAGGAATTTATTGCATTTGATAGTACTATAGAGAGTTCAATATAGTATTAATAGGAAGCAAGAAATTTAGTCTTTAATTTACATGATATATGTTTTTTTTTTATGTATATTGAATTTTAATAACTAAACAAAAGTGAGATTTAAGTAATATGTACATTAGGGCAAGAAATTTTAAAGAAATTCATGTTGAAAGGTTCAATATTTATAAAAATATATAATTAAAGATTTACTGGATCATTTGTCTAACAAAAAATATAGCATTTTCAATTGTTCTCAATTAATGTCTTTACTTAACCGTATAAAAGTATTATTAATTTCTCAAATATTTGGTATAAGAGGTAGTAATACTCTTTTTACGATATTACTGGGATAAAACTTAAATGTATTACTTCAAGGTCCTGATAATATCAAGTAAGGAAACTCATGGGTCCTTGTGTAGTGCTTCATTACTACTTACCTTATTGGGAACAAACAATGTCAAGATTCAAGGATAGTTGAGGATAAGGAAACTTTTGGCTTCTAGAGCTATTTTGATATACATATAAGGTTACAAGATAGCTTTGCCAAAAGTTTGTGTAGGGTTTTAAAATTGTTCTCGCGTTCTAGACCTTTCTTATGACAACTTTGAGGTTTCGAGCATGTATTAGGACTTAATAAAGCTCTAAAACTCCAATGTTACATCTAAATCTTTAGGTTTAAGTATTTTCTTTTTTTTTCCTTAATGTTATATTGCACTAAGATACAAATTTTTTGTCTTAAAATTTAATTTAGTATAGAGTTTGTTTTACTTAGTTATATGGACAATTTTGTACCAAGTACAAATTTTGTACTAAGTACAAATTTTGTACTTTATGAATATTTCTCTGAGTTTAGGTTATTACTTGAGGATGTTTAAGCTTTCATTCTGTATTTTGTTTCCTATTGAGGATGTTTAAGCTTTCATTCTGCATTTTGTTTCCTTTCTTCTTAGTTGGATTGAAAAGTATTATAATAATAATACATAGCTTAGCTAGAGATGAGTACGGACTTCTGAAAGATAGATAAATGTTCATGAATCTCCTCAGTTTTTGCTTCACTTACTTGAGTATGATGTTTTTTATTATTAATGAATAATGATTTTTCTTTAAAAAAATAATAGGTGATTTAGTATTAAAAACATATACTACTAAATTTATAGTTCAATCAAATAATAAAACATAACCTAATTTGAATGAATTATTTAATATTATAATAAATAAGTAAATCGAATGATGTATATTTATTGTTTAAAATGTAGTATTTGATGACCAATTATGAGAACTAACACTTCAGTGAATAATGAAAGGCGATTGATGGTGAATACAATGAAATGCAACCAACACAAAAAGAAAAGATTTGGTATCTTGCAACAAAGTAGATCACATTTTCTTTAGATTTTAAGACAAAGATGAACTGTTTTATTTTTAATTTTTTTTTATACTCCTTTTTGTTGATACAAAAGTTAAACAACTTTTTTTCCGAAGTAAAGAAATAGATAGGGTGGGCACGAAATGGACACATGAGTTTCTCTATTTGTTGCATATTACCTAGCAACATTTCAACTTTTGTGACAATTTAAATCAGTCACTAAAATTATATCATCTATTGTCTAATTTCTACCTGTAATAAGACCCTTATTAAAAGTACCATATACAAATTTTATACTTGATGAATATTTTTCTAAAGTTTGGGTTGTTACTTGAGAATGTTTATGCTTTCATTCTGTATTTTGTTTATTTTCTTCTTAGTTAGATTTAAAAATTCATGAGCCTAAGTTTTTTGTTGACTTTCTTGAGCAAAATAGTTTTTACTGTTTATGGATGATGAAATTTTCTTGACAAAATGTAAATGTTGTAATGGTTATTATTGTATTGACTTACATTGTATGAACTAATACCATACTAGAAAGAAATACGACTAATTTTGTAGGTAAATCAAATAACAAAATAGAACTTAACTTGAATGAATTATTTAATCTCATACAAATGAATGAATCAAATGATGTACAATTACTATTTAAAATATAGTGTTTTGACAATTGGTCACGAGAACTTATGCTTTAATAAATAATGAGGGGTGATTGATGATGACTGCAAAGAGATGCAACTAATACAAAGATAGAAGTTTTGATGTCTTATAATAGAAGAGATCAAATTTTCTTTAGTTTTGAGTACACAAAAAAGAACTATTTTATTTGTAGCTTCTTATGTATTTTTTTTACCAATATAAAAGTTAAATAATTATTTTCCAAAGAAATGGATAGATTGTGCATGAAATAGACAAGTGGCTTCCTTTATTTGTTATATATTTAGCGACATTTTGACTTTTAGTGACAACGTCTATCACTCGCTAAAATTGTGTTGTTTATTGTCTAATTTTTAGTTGAATTTAAAAGTAACTTCATTCTACATTTTGTTTCTCTTCTTCATAGTTGGATGTAAAAGTGTAATAAGATAGTATATAACATAGCTAGAGATGTAGTAAAGACTTTTGAAAGATATATAGTTGTTCATAAGTCTCTGTTTTTTGTTCACTTGCTTAAGCAGAATTGTTTTTATCCATGATTTTTTAAAAGGAAAAAGTAAATGTTGTATTGGATGTTCTTGTACTAACTTACATTCTTTATTGACTTATACAGTATTAGAAAGAAATACGGCTAAATTTGTAGTTTAGTCAAATAATAAGGTATGATTTAACTTGAATAAATATTTTAATCTCATACAAATGAGTGAATTAACTAACATAAATTCACTGTTTAAAATACAATATTTAATGACTGATAAGAAAAATTGATACTTCAATGAATAATGAGAGGTGATGGGTGATGACTACAATTAGATGCAACTAACAAAGACAGAGAAGTTTTAGTGTCTTGCAATAGAGGAAATTAAATTTTCTTTAGGTTTTAGAACATAAAGATAAATAATTTTATTTTTGATTTCTTTTGTACGTCTTTCTGTCAATATAAAAGCTAAATAATTTTTTTTTTCAAATAAAGAAATGGACAGGTTGTGCATGAAATGGATACGTGGCTTCCTCTATTTTGCTGCAAATTTACTTTGCATCATTTTGACTTTTAGTAAAAATATGAATCTATTGGTAAAATTTTATCATCTATTGTCTAATTTTTAGCAGTAACTAACTGTTCTGAAAGGTGCCAATAAAGTATCTTTTATCAGTTAAAGTAATTTATTTGGAGAAAAATCATCTTTATCGTTTATGCAATATTATAAATGGATTAAATTAAACTCTTATTTTTTTTCAAAAGAAAATATTTTTTCTTATAAAACTGTTGGCAAGATTAATCCAAACTCGAAACACAAAATCCAAAAATATGCAAGTTCATTAATGCATAGAATATTGATAACCTAAAGATCAATCACTAGAAATGACCTAAATTATTAACAATTTTTTATAAACACTAAACTCATTATAACTCTCCACCACTTCGGTGAGCATTACAGATTCGAAAAAAAAAAACAATCTCCCTTCTCTCGGCAAAACCATTTTTTCTTCTCTAATCGTTTCGAATAGGATGGATCAAAGCACGCAACTCCTCGACATGATCCACTCGATGGAACAAGAAGTTTAGTGCTTAACATCTTATTTATTTTTTTCTTATTTGTTTACCAATCATGTACATATTGATATCCTTGATTGATTTACATTTGATTTTTTTCAAAGAGTACGGTAGATTAGTTTTTTGGAATAGCATATGAAATGAAAGGAGTATTTGGTTGCGATCCTAATTATTTCTCTGATCTGGTCTCCAACTTCATAATTAAATATGAAATCACCTTATCAGACATGACTAAAGCTTTATATGTGTGCAAAATACATATCTCAATATAGATCTGAGTAATTTATTAACTATGTTTGACTAGTTAATGGGTTTTATTTATTTGATCTTTTTCTTTTAATTTGTAGAGACAAATTATTTGATGTAGATTTTCCTAAAATTTGTGAACTTTGCTTCAAGATTAAAGGAGTTCCTCAAGGTATATAATTAATACTAGTCATCACGGCTCAAAACTCTTTAATTTGGAGTATTTATGTGTATTATTATTGATCTTACAATATTTATTTAATAATAAAAATTCATACATTTTAATAGTTAAAATGATATGTCATGAGATGTATAGTCTGATTTGAATTCATACTCTTATAATAAGGATAAAAGTACATAGATATCAACCTAATACATAAATAATTAATAATTTAATTAACCAAATATCTATTAGCAGGATATATATATTTGATTGGTGTATGTGTATACTTAATTAATTAATTAATTAGTTTAATAGCTTATTCATTTCTTCTTTTACAAATTAATTAATTAATTAGTTTAATAGCTGATTCATTTCTTCTTTTACAAGAGATCATAAGTTCAAATCAGATTGTACTTTCGTGTGTGTCATCAATTAAAGTTACTTGTATTGTATTGTAATTAGTGTATATCGCCTAATTAATCTCAAGTCAAACTGCACTTTTATGTGTATTCTAATTGGGAGATTATTTGTATTATATTATGATTGATGTATACTACATAATCAATAGATTTACACAATTTTTGTTAAAAAAATAATTAATTGATATTAATCGCAGCCCTGGTGCTTGTCGAGTGGCATTGAAATATGAAGAATTCATCAAAGGCATCTGATGAAAGGAATAAAGAAGGGTAAGCTTTCATACATAATGGACATCATAAATTAATTAGTAGTCTTTATATATTCATATAATAAATGAATTTCGTTCTTTTTTTTATTTTAGATAATACTAATATATCTCTTTATTGAGTTTTCTATAAAATATTTTAAATTTATTTTTTTTTAAACAAAGGTGCATAGCAGCATTGGATGCAATCACAAATGACTTCTTACTTATGAAGGAAAAAATAAACATCCTTCTTGAGGGAATATTTTATTTTACATATTTTGCAAAATTTTATTTTCATATATATCTTTTTCTCTTATGGATTTTATGAAAATTTTAACTAAATTTAAATTTGCTGACTTATAAAGTATGAGTTTTACTTAATTAAAAATATGTTTTATTAGCTCATAATTATAGCTATTAACAATTATAATAAATTATAACAATATGGTAGCAGTTAAAATTTTTGTGTTTTATTTAAGATTTATGAGTTTATATTTTAACGAAAAGTAAAACTATTTTTTAAAAATATTAAACATAGTAGTTGTTGCTTCAATCTCCCTGGATATGCAATGTTAGAGAGTTCTCTTCCTCGATTGGGTAGCTCCTTCTCTTGATTTCTTTTTATTTTTTTCTTCTTCTTTGTTTGGGTTGCTCTCATCTACTTGTGTTATCTTCCTTGGTTCTAACTCTACTAACTATTTTCCACTCCTCAATGCTATAGCATTCACATGCTCTCTTGGGTTGGTCTCTGTGTTGCTTGGCAAAGTTCCTTGAGCACACTCAAAAATCAACTTTGCTAAATGCCCAATTTGGTCCTCTAGACTCTTGATGGAGGCTTCATTACTTTGTAGCCTAGTGTCCGTTGCTATCCTGAATTTGGTGAGCATATCCTCTATGTTTGGCCTTCATTCAATGGGGGACAGAGCTAGCGGGGAAGCTTGTGTCTGATTATTTTTGTTGCCCCATGGAAAATTAGGGTGATTCCTCCATCCAGGATTATAAGTATTAGAATAAGGATTCCCTTGTTGAACTTCATAATTCTGAACTTGCACTGCTTGTGCTGTCACCCTATTCATGCTGTCTATTTTCTTAGTTAAGGCCTCAATTTGTGCAGATAGAGCTGTATAGTTGTCAACACTATGCAAGCTGCAATTATTTCTTGATGAAGATCTCTCCTTCTCCAATTGGTAACTATTATTTGCCATCTTCTCAATCAACTTCTAGGCAGCCTCAGGTGTCTTGTTGTTCAGTGTTCCTCAAGCTGCTATGTCAATCATTATCTTGATGTTGGTTGTGAGACCATTGTAGAATGTCTGTACTTGAAGCAGAATAAGTATACCATAGTGAGGAACTCTCCTTAGCAGATCCCTATAGCGATCCCAAGACTCATACAAAAATTCTCCATTTATTTATGCGAAAGTGGTGATTTCATTCCTCAACCTACCTGTCTTTGAAGTTGGAAAGTACTTGGCTAAAAAAAAGTGGAGCAATATCCTCCTAAGTAGTGATGGAACCAGCTGGTAACGAATTCAACCAAGCCTTAGATCTATCCTTCAATGATAAAGGGAAAAGTCTCAATCTGATTGCATCATTACTCATTCCATTATGCTTGAAAGTATCACAGATTTCCAGAAAATTGGCAATGTGCTCATTAGGATCTTCAGCTGGGAACCCAAAAAATTGTACACTTTGCTGAATCATCTGGATGATGGCTGACTTAATCTCAAAGTTGTTAGCTTTTACAGCTGACCATGTGACACTCGGTTCAATTCTAATAAGAGTATAATAGAATAATCCATCATTGTGTGCTCTCTTCGCCCTTCTAGTTCGTCAACCATTGTTTTTGTTCCTCTTCTCAACAAATTTCTGACACGAGATGGGAGAAGTCTACTTCTTGCTTGTGCTCTCAGTCTGTGGTGAGTCCTCTCGATTTATGTATCAAAAATCAATGGTTCTTTGTTTCTTTTTATCATGCACTATAGAACCCCTTGTAAATAGCTAGCAAAACAAAAAAAAAAACAAGGTAAAAATACCAAATTAATAAAAAATAGTCAACTTTAATATTGCTAGTATTAGTCCCCAGCAACAGAGCCAAAACTTTGTTGTTATATGAACTCACCTAACAAGTGCACTAGTTCGAACACGTACTATAGCAATAAATTTGGATATCGTCCCACGAGGACTAATATAACAATTACTAGAATCACAACTAATTGATATTATTTGGCCAATGACTAAGAGAATGAGTATAAACTAAAACTTAACAACAACAAAAAAAACAATGAATTAAGATTAATTAACAATCAAGATATAATAACGGTCAAGATCTTAGAATCCACCCTAAGTTCAACTATGAATTTCCTAAATTCAATCTACAACTAGAACTTTCCCCCAATTTCGCTCAATCATGTAGTAATCTCTTCTCAATTAACAATCAAGATATAATAAAAGTCAAGATCTTAGAATCCACCCTAAGTTCAATTATGAATTTCCTTAATTCAATCTACAACTAGATCTTTTTTCCAATTTCATTCAATCATGTAGTAATCTCTTTCTAAAGATCAATTACCTTACCTACTTCATTGTAACACACATATTTCTATGGATTAGTATGAATCAGTGCATTAACATTCAATCATCAAATATATAGATTATGCTTAATATCTCTACTCACATTCAATCTATTGTGCTAACTTGCTATTCTAATGAATAATCAATCTCTCAATCCAATCATTCATCATAAATCAATAAATAGGTGATCAATCTATTTATGCATTAAGCCACAAGATAACACATAGGGATTGGGGAAAAAGCTTTTCATAGATTGAATAAAAAAATCACAAAGTATCCCTTAGGGTTTCATCAAAGATCCCAACAGAAGAGTTTAGTTACACATCCTAACGAAAATTACAAGAATGAAATCTAAAAGAAACGTGAAAAGAATGACCGACAAAAGAAGTTCTTGATGTCTGCAGCTGTCTTCCCTCCTCTCCTCCTCCAGTCTTCCCTTTTCTTTTTCAGATCCTCTCTTTTTTATATCGTTCAAAACCTAATTTTCTAATCTGGCACATCCCACGACCATGTCAAATCGACACACGGCTGTGTCTTCCTCGAAATTATGTCAATTTTTAGCTTTTAGACATGACACGACCGTGTCCCCTAGGCTCACAGCTGTGTCTCTTTTGTCAAACAAAATAGAAACACTGCCTTCTTAACACATGGCTTTGTGTTAACCTAGTATAAGACACATGGCCGTGTCTTTCAGGAACATGGCCATGTCTCACTCCTCCTAAGAAATAAAAATGTTGGCTCCATAACACATAGTTGTGTGTTATGGCCATCTCTCCCACATCTTCATGTTTCAACACTTTTTCACCCAAATCTTATTCCAACCCATTCTAATTTGCTTCCAAGTTCTAAAATCATTCTTGAAAAGTGCTAAAGACAATCACACAGCATATCTGGCAAAAATCGATCAAAATCAACTCAAATAAAATAGAAAAATATCTATAAAATTCAATTATATCAATTATCTTTCCACTCAAAGGGTTATAGAGCTTATATGCTTTATATTGAGAGCAATAACCAACAAAGATTCATTTCACAGATTTTTCATCAAGTTTGTTGTGATTATGTGAATCTATCAAGGAATAGGCAATACAACAAAAGATTTTTAAGTGGCTTACCTAAGGTCTCATAACACTCAAAGCTTCATATGGTGTTTGGTTGAGAACAGCCCTTGTAGGAGATAATTTCAATAGATAGGTAGCAACGACAACATTTTCAGCCCCTTTTCTTTTCGTAAGCTTTTTTCCATTTCAACAACTGTTAAGTTTTTACATTCATCCACTTTGTTTTGTTCTGGTGTATGTGGTGCTGTCAATTCTCTGGGCAAGTCTTGTTCTTCACAAAATTGATTAAATTCATTAGATAGAAACTCCCCTCCTCTATTAGTACGCAATGCCTTTATGCTTCTTCCACTTTGCTTCTCAACAAGTGCCTTGAACTTCTTAAAGATCTCAAACGTTTCAGAGTTGAATTGAAGGACGTAGACTTAACTCATACAGCTGTAATAGTCTGTAAACAACAAAAAATATTGACTTCCACCAAAAAATTGTGCTTTCATAGGGCCACACAAATCAGTATGTACAAGTTCAACACACTTATATGCCCTTCTAGACTTTCCTATAGCAAATGGTTTTTTACATTGTTTCCCATAAATGTACCATTTGCAAAAATTTAAGGACTCAATTTTAGGTAACCCGAACAACATTTCCTTTTAACTCAATAATTGTAGACCTTTTACATTCAAATGTCCATATCGTAAATGCCACAATTTTGACTCTTTATTTTCTTTAACAATAAGAGCATGGTTTTTAACACTAAAAACCTCAAGTTGGAAAAGCTTATTAAGTTCCATTTAAACACCAACAATAATTTGATCAAATGTTTTATCTCTAATCACACAAGACACATCATCAAACATTATAGAATACCCACTAACCATAAGCTGCCCAATGCTCAATAGATTTTGTGATAAAGTAGGAATAAAATAGGCATTGTGATGGAGTTTTGTGTTACCATGACCATTGCTTAATGCCACCGTGCCTTTGCCATCATCACCAAGTCTTACTTTCACCTTACATGACTCATCCAGCTCCTTGAATAGAGATTTGATCCCGGTCATATGGTTGAAACAACCACTATCCAAAAATCATATGCCACTTGATGCTTTGGTGCCATCTTGATAGGCCATAAATAGCTCAATCTCCTCCTCATCTTCAACATAATTTGCTTGTTTTTCTCTTTTTAGCAGTCTACCTTTACATCCCCGTATCGCTTGCAATAATAACACTAAATATTACTTTTTTAATTTATTTGTTTTCCAATCATCTCCCTTTGTTCATCTTGTCCAGCAATTCTGCCTTTACCTCGATTACCGCAGCCTCGATAACCTCCTCTACCACATCCTCTACTTGTGCCTTCTTTGAATCATCTTGTCATTTGGGAGACTCCCCCATCACTTGAAAAGCCTTCTCTTCAGTCTTTTCATTCACCTGATTCAATCTTGGCCCATGGGATTACAAAGAACCCATCAGCTCGTCAAATGAGTAAGTTGCTAAGTCCTTAGACTTCTCAATGGCTGTAACAATGTGATCAAAACTTAGAGTTAAACACCTTAACACTTTTGCAATAGTGGTTTGATCAGAAATCTCTTCCCTATAAGATCTCATTTAATTAACAACCCTTGCAACTCGTAAAAGAAATTATTGTATCGATTCTCTAATTTTCATTTACAACATCTCAAAATCATGACGAAGAAATTGAAGTTTTACCATAATTATCTTCGATGAGCCTTTGTATGTTGTTTGCAAAGTCGTCCATGCTTCTTTTGTTGTATTTACATTTGAAATTTTAGAAAAAATAGATTCATGCACTGCTTGTTGGATGAAAAATAGTGCTTTAGAATCCTTTTTTTTATTTTCTCTTAACCTGCCATCTACATCCGGATTAGGATACCCATTCTCAACAAAGTCCCATAAATCTTGAGACTTGAATAATGTCTTCATTTTAATGCTCCAAAATTCGTAGCTTTCACCACGAAAAGATAGGAATTGATGGTTGAGAAATATTCACGACATTGCCATTTGTCGCCATGAGATGCACGCCCAATTACAACCAAACTTTGCTCTGATACTACTATTGTTGGAGAAGAGAGCTTTGTTAAACTCAAACTTGCGGCAGCAAGGAAAAATATAGTAGACAAGAAATGAATGCAGTAGAAAAATAAAAATATTAATCAAAACATTTTATGGGTATGAATTGCTATTGGAATTTTAAAATCAGTGGGATGATAGATTTAGCAACCAGAAATGCCTTTTAAATAGGCTTTACAACTGAACTAAAAATAAAAAGAAATGGTAGAGATTTGTGCCACTAACTCAAATTCTATCACGACTAACAAAACATCAAAAATTTTAGGAGATAAATCCAAAACTAAGTCAAATATCCAACTGTCAATGTTGAATCAGCCTACAATAGGCAGTGCGACTTAAGATTTTAAAAATGGACTTTTTATAGCTTACTGTTGTAGCCATAAAGATGAAAAGTCCAAAAATCACTGCAAGAGCTGTTGAAGTTATTGAAAGACACATATCAAGAGACAAGTGGCCTGAATACTATGACATGAAAATAGAAAAGTTCATCAGGAAACAAGTACGGTTATTCCAAACAAGATCAATTCTTGGATACCTTGTGGCTAAGCTTCTACTTGCAGACCCAAGTGCAAAAAAAATTCTAATAACTAAAGAGGATTCTTAGCTTGTCAATGCCTTCTCTTGCATGATAAGTGCTAACCCCAAGAGAAAACATGGTCAAAAGAACTCCCAACAGATGTATATAATATAAGATTCTGAAGCTGCTTTCACACAAGGATAGGTAACTTCAATTTATGGCTCAACTTACCTATTTAAAAAACTTAAATGTATAATGGTGATGATAACAATGGTTTATTTTTCATTTTATTTGGAGGTTAAAGCTTTTGAGCAATGATTCGGGTATCATAGGATTTTAATGTAAAAATGATATGTTGATTTAGGATTAGCATTAGCTCAAAACATCTTCTTGGATTGGAGATTAAATAAGTTGTTTCCTATTTACAGACTTTATATCATATATAAAGTGTTATAGGAGTGAAAGACATTCTTTTAAAGAATTCACTATAAATCAAAAATACCTGACATTATTTTAATTCTAATGTTTGATTATGATATTTTCTGCATCTTGTAAATCATTTTGTATTGGTTATGGTATTTTTCTATCTCGTAAATCATCACCTTTCCATCTAAATTAATGCTTGATAAAAAAACTTTTCAATACATTTCCTCGGTTGGTTCCAGATTAGTTGAAAAAATTCAACTGGTATGTAAAGCATTGTCTGAGAGAGTGATTAGAAAGTGATGATAAGATATTTTTTGCAAACTCATATTTTATTCATTACATATTTTTGCATTACTATACACTTGTAAGTTTTTAGTTCTTAGCATCAACTCATGAAGGAAACTAAATCTCTGTTACAAACTTCCAAGTTTATGGGATCAATTCATAGAAGAAACTAAAGCTCAGCTCATAAAGGAAACTAAACATATAGCATTTAACAACTTTTACTTCATCTAGGTCTAGCATTAGCCGCAATCCTTCTCTCAAACTGTACCACAAAAAATATTAAAAATAAAAAAATAAATATATTTCCAACAACAATAGACATTAATCTCATATATATGTATATATTTTCAATTTGTAAATGAAGAAATTACATAGAAATATTTAGGTTGTGGGTCAAATCACACTAGTAATTGAGAAATTGTGTTGTAAAAATAAATATACAATATAATAGCTTAAAAAAATTATTAATGAAAATGTGAAATGATTACCCATTATAAAAAATACCAACAATAATTATTAATTACCTCATGAAGAATGCTTAATTTTTCTTGCAAGATTGAGAATTCATGTTTGAGTGCTTCCAATTGAAAGATACACCTATAGAAAAGACACAAGTGTCTCAAGATGAATTTTTGAACCAAAGTTAATTTGATCATCAATATTTGAGTAAATGAAATTTCAATATATATATATATATGTATTGGTGCATATATTTGTATAAGAATATTATAGAGATGAAAACAAAACACAGAAAAATAAGTGTTTGCTCATTGTTGCTTAGATTGTTCCTCAATAGGCTTAAGGAATTCACGACAGATCTGTGCCATGCGACAAGCACCAATGCTGGAGTACCATAGTAACCATGATTATATATACATACACACACACACAATAATATTTATTATGATCTATACATTAATATCATTTATATAGTTTATCCGGGGTTGTATAATTAATTATCATGAAGAAGCCCCTTTGATTTTGAAAATAAGTTCTCCAATCTCGTGAAAGTCCACCTCTGATTTTTCACTGAAGTTAAATAAAGAGCAAAATTATCTATACTTATATATACACACCCAATTATATATATATATATATACCCACATAATATATGAATGATTAAAAGGATATAAATGAATCAAACGACTGTTTATATTTTTATTCGTATTAGAATATTAAGTTCCACTTTTTGCATTATGCAAAATTAATATATATTGCATTTTACAAAAAATACTAAAGACATATGCAATATTATATCTATATATATATATATATAAATAGACACACAAATACAATTTTATCATCATATTTGTTAAAATAACTCGAGAATCCTTCATGAAAGTAGGAAGCCGATGGAAAAAATAAAAAGGTCCACATTCTTGAATCTCTTTCATTCCATAAGCCATTGCAAGCTGCTCGTTCACTATTCCCTGCACCTCACCATTACAAGTATTAACTAAACACGCATGCATCAAAATCATTATATATATAGATATATGTATCATACAGTAGCATATTGGAGAAAAAGTGAGTGAAAGAGAGAAAGTAACATTTAAGATCTGGGATTTGAGAGCAGCCGTATCAGCCATTAATGAGAAGAAGAGCTAATCAACTGGTAATTGAGAGTGATGAAAAAGACAGTGTCTATAGGTGTATGTATATACATATAGAGTGAAATGGCGGTTACATAGAGTGGAGTAATTGATAGTGAGTTGTTCACCGTTTTCCTTCACAAGGAAACAAATTGCGGCCACCTATGCATATAACTCTCTGTTCTCTGATCTGTAAACCACTCATTATTCATAAACATTTTCTATGTCATGTGCTGAGCATTTTTTCTTTTTCAATTTTTTTTCGTTTCTAGTCTTTTCTGTTTAGGGTTAATTCATCCTTAGGAGCATTAATATATATATATATGTCTACATATATATAACATACATGCACCATTTTATGACAGAATGACTAAACCATATTAGTATAATATAGAATAGTATTAGAACTTAAAATATTTGTATATGTATCTAATTGTCCCATTTGCTTTAATTTCTGAACAAGTTTCATCCTTTTCTTAAGAAATTTAATTATTACATTTCTCAAATATTTTATAATTTAATAATATATCACAATTTTAATATTTAAACTCTCTTAATTATGTTTTTTGCGAACTAAATTCTAATTAATCTTCATATATTTGAAGGATTATGAAATAAAATTTCATTCAATAAATTCAAGCTGAAAATATAAGTTCAAAAATAAAATTAATGAATATATACCTCATTCAACATGTAAATGATTACTAGTAATTACACAAAAAGTAAAAATTGAATCAAATGAACAAGATAGATTTAATACCACTTAATGCAAGTACATGTATATATTTTTGGACGTATTTAATTTAGATTGTACTTTTATGTTTTTCTGTTATTTAGAGTAAAAAAGTAATTTAATAAAAAGTCAAATATGTTATTTGAGTTAGTTCGCGATCGTTAGCTAAAACTTAGAAACTGTTTGAAAAATATGAATCCTTATAACGAATCTACTTTATAATTACTACCTAATTGTGCGTTATGTGTTAGGGGAATAAAAGAGAACTCACCTTTATAATACTTCTAGTTTGACTCTTGTTTTCCTATCTCATTTCCTTATGTTTTTCCTCCTTCTCCCAATTATTTTGTAACTTTTCTTATATTTCTAAATCACCTAAAATTGATCACATCGTAACACAATAATAAATGTGAGGATCAGATTATGAAGAAATTATATTGTGGTGAAGTAATAAATAGAGCTAATTTTGTAAAGAAACTATTTTATCATTTCTTATATGAACATTGCATCATAGATATAAATTATATCATTAAAGAAAGATTGAAAGAAAAATTGAAAGCATCAAGAAAGAAAAAAAAACTAGAAGTATCGTAATTTATTTTTGAACTTATGTAATCAAATATTTTAGAGTTTTAACATTATTTTTATTATGTTATCTATAAAAAAACTATTATAAGATTACACTTAAAGAATATCTAAATTTAGAGAATTCAATGCTTGTTAGAAGTCAAAGTCTAGAGATTTATTTTCTTCATTAGTCATTAGAATTTAAAATTTTGATTACTACTTAAGCAGTTAAAGAGATAAAAATCTTCTTTTCAAAAAGTAAATATATAATTATATAATTATATCTAGGAAGATGTTATTTGTTTCTAACTTAACTATTAAAAGTAAAAATATTGATTATACCTCAATTATCAAATAATATTTTGTAATTTTATTTAATTTAGGGATTTCTTTGCCATCCTAAATGGTTCTGATGGTTCCTCCTTCACTTTCAAAGAGGACGTCGGGCTGCAGGGTACACTAAGAGGAAGTTTATGTGCAGTTTCTTCAATCAGATTAATTAGCTAGTGGTGGAGTTGGGAGTAGAACAATGGAGGAATCCGTCAATCAGATTAACGTCGTCATTGAGAACTAAGTTAAATTTGACTCTCACTACTTGAGTAGAATTTATGTTTTAAATTCTTTGAGATATTTTTGGGAAGAAATGAGTTGATCTTAGAATAGGGACATTTTCTTGAAATCAGATTAGAACCAAGAGTAAAAACAAAAAAAAAATGGAGAGTGAGATATGAGGATAAATAGAAGATTGGACGAAATGATGGA
Source organism: Carica papaya (assembly GCF_054855325.1). Classification (NCBI taxonomy): domain Eukaryota; kingdom Viridiplantae; phylum Streptophyta; class Magnoliopsida; order Brassicales; family Caricaceae; genus Carica; species Carica papaya. The sequence continues at coordinate 22,565,028 of NC_142317.1, forward strand.
ATTATCATGTGGATAGCTATGAGGAGAGAACAGAGGAAATATGTTAGAAACCTAGGAGGAAAATTAAAAGGATGAGAACGAGAGAGGGATAGGAAATTAAAAAAAGAGGGAAATAGTGGTCTAAATCTGATGTCTATTTGGGAATTATTATTCAATTATCTTTTGGATTTAATTCTCTTGATGTCTGTTTGGGAAATGGTGGTATTGGTGCAGTGACAAGGAAATGAATTGGAAAAGGATTAAAAACAAAATAAATATAAAATTCTGAGAGGCAAATTGTAACACCCCAAAAAATTTATTATTATTTTAATGAACATTAATTTGTTTTGTTTTAATTTTTTTTTGTAAATTTATATGAATTAAATGATTATTTATTTAATAATATATAGTTTTAATTTAGTTTAATTTAATAAAATAGAAATAAAAATAATAATAATGATAAAAAGGCATAAAATTTTTTTGGGATTTAATTGAAAATAATTTTGGGAAGAGGGGTGAAAATTCAGATTATGGGGGTATTTTTTGAAAAGAAAATTGAAAACCAGGGGTCAAAATACAATTTAGAAAAATTATGCCACGTCAGCAGCCCTGGCCAACCAAGGCACGCCGCGTGGCAGAAACTCTAACGCAGGAGGCCACACGGAGTGGAGCCACGTGGCTGATCCGCGTGCGTGCGATCGGACGGCTGAGATCTGTTCCCGCACGCACGGAAGACCCAGATTAAAAGCGTGTGCGGACGGCCCAGATTGCACGCTTGCGGATAGCCAAGATTGAATCACGCATGGACGGCCCAGATCGCATCGTGATAGACGGCCCAAATTCATTCCCAATTTAATCGCGATCAGACGGTATAGATTAAATCGTGATGGACGGTTCAGATTAAAAGCAGAAGGTTATAAATAACCTCATCCATACCCAAACCCAAACTCTAGCCGCTAGAGCCATCGCCGGAGAAGACAGCCCAACCACCGGAGGAATCGACTGCCGCCACCTGCCGCCACACCGGAGAACTTTTTAGCCGCCAAATGAGGTAGACATTTTCCCTTTAGCTCGGATTTCGATTCTAAACCCACCTGTGGCCAAATTGGAGCCAAACCAGTGGCGCCGCCGTGGGTTTCTACAGTTTTTGCCTCCGATGAGGCCCTTCCCGATTTTCGTTCGATGTAATTTTTCCATCACTGTGACCATTGTCCTTTCCTCTATAGGTTTACTAGAGCAAAACACCAACCTGCGACTCGAGCCGGAGAAGCCCGAGAGCTCCACCGCTGGTAAGTCTCAGTTTTTTGTATTTTTTGGCCCACCGAGGGCCCTACGTGTGTTTTATCACAGGAACCGGTACAAGTTTGGCTGAATTCGGTCGAAAACGACCAGAAAACTGCCAACCCGAGGCGGATCGCCGTCGCCAGAGCACGGTGGAGCTGCCGTGCCAGAATTTCGAAATTGGCTGAATAGGCCCTGGGTCTGATTTTGATTTATTTGGGGACACGTGTAGGTACCAGAAGTGTGTTTCAGTTCCTGAAAAAAAATTCAGAGAATCTAGGGACAGCCCGTAGGTGCAGTGAAAAAAAAACCGGTCTTAGACTTCGAATCAAGTATGGATCTCTCACCCTATTTTCTATCATGACATTAAAGCTTAATAAATGATAAAACAGTATTTTATGAATTAATAGATATGTATAATTAATTAAAGTGGCTAATGGAGTCCAAATCTGATATATTTTCGGTCAGTTGCTGTTTTAGTTATTTTATAGTTTTAAATGCATTATGGTAGATGATCTATTTATTTTATGGTTTTGAATGCATGAATCACTATTTACTTCATTATGGCTTGATTTTGTGAATCCGATGATATGCCTGCCTTATTGGATGCTTGTTACTGGTTTAAATATTCATGATTATGTGAGAAACAGAAAACTAAGGAAAAATAGAAAAGGTATGTGAGTTGACAAATGGATAAGTTGACAGCCTCACTAGATATCTTGGGAGATGGTGGATGAACCAAGTCCATAGAGAACCCTACCGGGAACGTTGTCTCCCATACCGGACGGGGTATGGAGACTTTAAATATTTTGGCACTCATATCGGACGGGGTATGAGGACGGCCCGCTTCACCCTCATACCAGACGGGGTATTGAGATTCATGATTTTGGTGCCTATACCGGACGGGGTATGGGGACGGCCCTGGAATTAAGTTATTAAGGTGAATGGTTCACGTGTAACGGGGACCCCTATGGATTCCCATGGATACTGGTAGGCTGGTAAAAGAGGAAATTTATTGCCTGATAATTGAAATATTAAAAGTATGACATATGTTATGTTACAGAGTGCGTATAATTTCCTGATATTATAATGTTATTATTTTTATAAGTTATTTTCATAAATCTCACCGAGGTAAGTGGACAATAAAGAGTTTTATTATTGATAAATGAATTTTTTATAAATTATACTCCATTGGTCATTTTTGTTTTCTACCAACCTTTAATTTTGTGACAATGAGATAATGTGAAATCTTTACTGGGCTAGTGTAGTTCATTCCATACTTAACCATTTCAGATCAGGAGGACTTGGTTTCCGAGCCCGTTCCGCATGAAGACGGCGAGTAGATGCCTAAAGATTTTATAGCTTTCCTTATAGTATTCATTTCTAGTATTTACTTTAGTTAGCTTATTCTTTCATACGTTTAATACGTTTTTGTTATTATGTAAGGGATGTTAACCATAATCTATTTTATTTCACTTCCACACTTAGAAATTTTATATACATTTCCTTTAAATTTTTGGGGCTGTTTACACAAATCTAGGTGAACAGAGACAGTGTTCTCTATAAGGTTGAAAGTGGTGCTATTTAGAAGTCAGAATGGGATTGACAATGGAACAAACAAACTCTGGGAACCAATTTAGGTGAGTAGAGACAGTGTTCTCTATGATGCACATGTAGGAAAGTATGAGTTACACAAACTTTAATTAGATGTTTTCTTGATTTTCGATAGATGTAATGGTTAACCCTCACTGGCAATATAAGTTCTTACGGTACCCTGACTCACTATGGAGGTATGGGTTATTACAGCTCTTATCCAATCATTTCAAATAGGAGGATTGAAGCACATAGCTCCTCCACATGATCCACTCAATGGAATAAGAGGTTTAGTGCTTAACATCTGATCTATTTTTCTCTTATTTGTTTATCGATCATATATATATTGAAGTTATTGATTGATTTGCATTCCATATTTGTTTAAGGATGCGGTAGAGCACTCTCTTGTAGCAGCATACGAAATGAAAGGAGATACTGGTTGCAATCCTAATTATTTATATGATCTGCTTTCCACCTTTAGGGATTAATTTAAAATCATTTTATCGGGCATGGCTAAAGCTTTGTATGTATACATAATATATATCTTGATGTAGATTTGAGTAGTTATTAACCATATTTGATTAATTAATGGATTTTAGTTATTTGATCTTCTTTTCCTAATTTACAGGGACAAAATATCTGATGCAGATTTTCATAAGTTTTATGCATTTTGCATCAAGATTAAATGAGCCGCCTCAAGGCATATAATTAATACTAATCACCACAGCTCAAAACTCTTTAATTTGAAGAATTTATATGTGTTATTATTGATATTATAATATATATTTAACAATAAAAATTCTCAAGTACAATTTTTGCTAGTAAAAATTCGTACATTTTAATAGTTAAATGATATGTCATGAGGTGTATAGTCTTTTTTGAACTCATACTCTTGTAGATAAGGATAAAAGTACTTAGATATCCACCTAATGGATAAATAATTATTAATTTAATTAACTATATATGTGTATATTTAATTAATTAAATAATTAGTTTAATAGTTAATGCGTTTCTTCTTTTATAAGAGATTATAAGTTTGAGTCAGATTTTATTTTTATGTGAGTCACCATTTGAAAGTTATTTGTATTGTATTGTATTGTAATTAGTGTATGTCACTTGACTAATCTCGAGTCAAATTGTATTTTTGTGTGTATTCTTACTCGGAGTCAGATTTGTAACCTTCTCATTTTTGCACTAGTTTTATGCATATGAAGTCATAGTGGCCTTAGAATACCTACATGTGATAGGGATAGTTGACCGTGATTTGAAACCCAAAAATGTGTTAGTAAGATTCGACGACTACATTTCGTTGACCGACTTCGATCTCTCACTAAAAGATGATAATCCCACATCAATAATCCACATAATTTCTGCTCAAAATGCATCATCAATCACAAAACAAGTTGTTATCCTGATCATAAACCCAACTTTTCTAATTCATCATACATTATAGCCAATTGTATCACACCTGTTTTAGCCTCCTGCTTACGCCCTAGTCAACACAAATAGAAAAAAGTCAACACATCGCGCAGCTGTGGAAATCATCACAGAGCCAATCAATGTTTAATTAATGTATTATGTTGGTACCCACTAGTACTTAGCACCAGAAATTGGTTATGGTGAAGGGCATGGAAATGCAGTTGATTGGTGGGCACTAGGGATATTCATATTCAAAATGTTATATGGGATGACACTATGTAAGGAAGTTGACCAAGAGTTGCCCCTAGCGAAGATCGTGGCTCGAGCACCTAAATTCCCAAAGAAACCATGGTCTCGGAGCCAGCAAAAGATTTGATCACGTGATTATTAATCAACGACCCCACCAGGCGAATGGGGTCCATAATGGGTGCAATGGCAATCAAATGACACCAATTTTTTGATGGGCTTAATTGGGCATTTTTGAGATGTAATAAAATCACCATTTGTTCCTCCTCTTGTATCTTGTTAGGAGTTTGTTGCATTTGCTAGTACTATAGAGAGTTCAATTGAGTATTACTAAGAAGTAAAAAATTTATTCTTTAATTTACATGATATATGTTTTGTTATATATATCCAATTTTAATAACTAAATAGAAGTGAGATTTCAGTAATTTATATATTGGGGCAAGAAATTTTAATGAAATTCATGTTGAAAGGTTCAATATTTATAAAAATATATAATTAAGGATTTACTAGATCATTTTGTCCAGCAAACGATATAACATTTTCAATTGTTCTCAATTAATGTCTTTACTTAACTGTCTAAAAGTAATATTAATTTCTCTAACATGTGGTATAAGAGGTAGTAACACTCTTTATAAGGTATTATTTGGATAAAACCGAAATGTATTGCATCAACATCCTAATAATACCAAGCTTGGAAACTCATGCGTCCTTGTGTAGTGCTTTAGGACTGCTTACCTAATTTGGGATAAACAATGCTAAGGTTCAATAGTAGTTGAGGATAAGGAAGCTTTTGGCTTCTAGAGCTATTTTGAGATACCTGTGAGCTTACAAGATAGCTTTGCCAAAAGGTTGTGTAGAGTTTTAAAATTGCTCTCACATTCTAGACCTATCTTAAGACAACTGTGAGGTTTCAAGCATGTATTAGGTTTTAATAAAGCTCTAAAACTGCGGTATTAGTCTTTTCTTTTTTTCTTAATGTTATGTTGCACTAAGATACAAATTTGTTGTCCTAAAACTTAATTTGGTATCGATTTTGTTTTATTTAATTATATGGCAAATTTTGTAACAAGTATAAATTTTTTACTTGATGAATATTTCTCTGAGTTTAGGTTATTACTTGAGGATGTATAAGCTTTCATTTTGCATTTTGTTTCCTTTCTTAGTTGGATTCAAAAATAGAATAAGAATAATACATAACTTAGCTAAAGATGAGTAAGGACTTCTGAAAGATAGATAATTGTTCATGAACCTCCTCAGTTTTTGTTTCACTTACTTGAGCATGATGGTTTTGGTCATTTACTTGAGCATGATGGTTTTTATTGTTAATGAATAATGATTTTATCTTAAGAAAATAATGTTATATTGGATGCTATTGTATTGACTTACATTGTATAAGTTTAATTAGTATTAAAAGTAACTACTACTAAATTTATAGTTCAATCAAATAATAAAATAGAAACTAATTTGAATGAATTATTTAATATTATAATAAATAAGCAAATCGAAAGATGTATATTTATTGTTTAAAATATAATATTTGATAATCAATTATGAGAATTGACACTTCAGTGAATAATGAGAGGAGATTGATGTGACTATAACGAAATGCAACCAACACAAATAAAAGCTTTGGTATCTTACAACAAAGTAGATCACATTTTCCTTATGTTTTAAGACAAAGATGAACTATTTTATTTTTAATTTTTTTGTACTCCTTTTTGTTGATACAAAAGTTAAACAACTCTTTTTTTCAAGTAAAGAAATAGATAGGGTGGGCACGAAATGGACACATGAGTTCCTCTATTTGTCGCATATTACCTAGCAACATTTTAACTTTTGTGATAGTCTAAATCAACTATTAAAATTATATCGTCTATTGTATAATTTCTAATTGTAATAGGACCTTTTTTAAAGGTACGAGGTACAAATTTTACACCTGATGAATATTTTTCTAAAGTTTAGGTTTTTACTTAAGGATGTTTAAGCTTTCATTTCGTATATTGTTTCTTTTCTTCTTAGTTAGATTTAAAACTTTAATCGAAAAGTACATAACTTAGCTAGAAATGTAGTAAGGACTATTGAAATATATATATTTATTCATGAGCCTAAGTTTTTTGTTGACTTACTTGAGAAAAATGGTCTTTATTATTCATGGATGATGAATTTCTCTTTAAAAAAAAGTAAATGTTGTAATGGATGTTATTATATAGACTTACATTGCATAAACTAATACCATACTAGAAAGAAATATGTCTAATATTGTAGGTTAATCAAATAACAAAGTAGAACTTAACTTCAATGAATTATTTAACTCATATAAATGAATAAATAAAAAGATGTACATTTAGTGTTTAAAATATAGTATTTGATGATTGATTAGGAGAACTGATGTTTTAATAAATAATGAGAGGTGATTGATGATGACTGCAATAAGATGCAACTAATACAAAGATAGAAGCTTTGATGTCTTATAGTAGAGGAGATCAAATTTTCTTTAGGTTTGAGTACATTAAGATGAATTTTTTTATTTCCTAATTCTTATGTATTTTTTTGGTGATATGAAAGTTAAATAAATTTTTTTTCTAAGTAAAGAAATGGATAGGCTGTGCATGAAATTGACAAGTTGCTTCCCTTATTTGTTGTATATTTAATTAGCGATATTTTGACTTTTAGTGACAATGTTTATCACCCACTAAAATTGTGTCATTTATTTTCTAATTTTTAGTTGGATTTAAAAGTAACTTTCATTCCACATTTTGTTTTTCTTTTTCATAATTAGATGTAAAAGTGTAATTAGATAGTATACAATATAGCTAGAGATGTAGTAAGGACTTCTAAAAGATATAGTTCATGAGTTTTAGTTTTTTGTTCACTTGCTTAACAGAATGGTTTTTATCCATGATTATTTTTAAAATGAAAAAGTAAATGTTTTATTGGATGTCATTATACTGACTTACATTGTTTACAGACTTATATAGTTTTAGAAAGAAGTACGATTAAATTTGTAATCTGTCAAATAATAATGATGATTTAACTTAAATTAATAATTTAATCTCATACAAATGAGTGAGTTAAGTAACATAAATTTACTACTTAAAATACAAAATTTAATGACCGATAAGGAAAACTGATATTTCAACGAATAATGAGAGGTGATGGGTGATGATTGTAATGAGATGCAACTAACAGAGAGAGAGAAGTTTTTGTGTCTTGCAACAAAGGAGATTGAATTTTTTTAAGATTTTAACATAAAGATAAACTATTTTATTTTCGGTTTCTTTTGTATTTCTCTTTGTTAATATAAAAGCTAAATAATTTTTTTTTCAAATGGATAAGTGGCTTCCTCTATTTGTCGCAAATTTACTTTGTTGCATTTTTAATGACAATATAAATCAACTGGTAAAATTTTATCGTCTATTGTCTAATTTTTAGCAGTAATTAATTGTTCTCAAAGGTGCCAATATAATTCCTTTTATCAGTTGAAGTGATTTATTTAGAGAAAAACCATATTTGTGTTTTACACAATATTATAATGGATTAAACAAAACTCTTTTTTTTTAAAAAAAAATTTCTCATAAAATGTTTAGCAAGATTAATCCAAACTTGGAACACAAAATTCAAAAAAATGCAAATTCAGTAATGCATACAATATTGATAACCTAAATATCAATCACTAGAAATGACCTAGACTATTAGCAATCTGTTATAAATACTAAACTCATTATAACTCTCTGCTGCTTTGGTGAGCACTGTAGATTTGAAGAAAAAAACAATCTCCCTTCTCTTGGCAAAACCATTTTTCTCTTCTCTTATTGTCTCGAAAAGGATGGATCAAAGCTTACGACTCCTCAGCATGATCCACTCGATGGAACAAGAGGTTTAATGCTTAACATCTTATCAATTTTTCTCTTATCTATTTATTGATCATGTATATATATCGATATCATTGATTGATTTGTATTCAATATTTGTTAAAGGATATGGTAGATCACTTTTTTGAAATAGCATATGAAATTAAAGGTGTACCTGGTTGCAGTCCTAATTATTTCTCGGATATGCTCTCCATCTTCGTAGCTGAATCTAAAATGACATTATCAGACATGGCTAAAGCTTTATATGTGTACATAATATATATCTTGATATAGATCTTAGTTGTTATTAACCACGTTGATTAGTTAATGAGTTTTAATTATTTGGTCTTCTTCTCTTAATTTTCAGGGACAAAGCATTTAGTACATATTTTCCTAAGATTTGCGAACTTTACTTCAAGATAAAAGAAGCCTCCTCAAGGTATATAATTAATGCTAATCATCATAGCTCAAAACTCTTTAATTTAAAGTATTTATGTGTGTTATTATTGATCTAATAATATGCATTTAATACTAAAACTTCTCAAGTATAATTTTTGTTGGTAAAAATTCATACATTTTAATAACTAAATGATATGTCATGAGATGTATAATGTGATTTGAACTCATATTCTTATAGATAAGGATACTATTACATAGATATCAACCTAATAGATAAATAATTAATAATTTAATTAATCAAATATCTATTAATAGGATATATATCTAATTGGTATATGTGTATACTTAATTAAATAATTAATTAGTTTAATAGTTGATGCATTTATTCTTTTACAAGAGATCATAAGTTCGAGTGAGATTATACTTTTATGTGTGTTACCATTTGAAAGATACGTTGAATTGTAATTTTTTTAAAAAATAATTAGCTAATTTTAATTGTAGCGTTGGTGCTTGTCGATTGGCACTGAAATATGAGGAATTCATCAAAGCATCTGATGAAAAGAGTAAGGAAGGGTAAGCTCTCATACATAATTGACATCATAAATCGATTAACATATCTATTTATTGTGCTTTTTTAATTTTTTTAATTTCTTTTTTTTTTTAAAAAGTGTGTAGCGGCATTAGATGCAATAAAAAATGAATTCACCTTGATGAAGAAAAAAATAAAAATCCTTCATGAGGAAATATTTTATTTTATATATTTTGTAGAATTTTATTTTCATATATATCTTTTTCTCTTATGGATTTTGTGAAAATTTTAACTGAATTTAAATTTGTAGAATTATACAGTATGAGTTTTACTTAATTAAAAATCTTTTTTGTTGGTTGTATAATTATAGCTATTAACAATTATAATAAATTATAAAAACACAGTAGTAGTTTAAACTTGTGTTTTATTTAAGATTTACGAGTTTAAGTTTCACTGAAGATGTAAAGTTTATATTTTAATAAAAAGTAAAACTATTTTTTTAATATTAAACATTATAGATTTTAATTTTAAAATCTTTATTATTATTATTATTAATTAATAAATAGGGTATGTATGCTGATATATTTGGAAACAAGCACCACGCCTCGCAAGCACAAGCGCACTCCTTTAAATTAACAAAAAGTTGGGAAACTCATGGGTCCTTTTGTAGTGCTTCAGGACTGCTTACCTAATTTGGGATAAACAATGCTAAGGTTCAAGGGTAGTTGAAGATAATGAAACTTTTGGCTGCTAGAGTTATTTTGAGATACCTATAAGGTTATAAGATAGTATTACCAAAAGGTTGTGCAGGGTTTTAAAATTATTCTCATGTTCTAGACCTATCTTAAGACAACTATGAGGTTTCGATCATGTATTAAGTCTTAATAAAGCTCTAAAACTGCAGTGTTACATTTAAATCTTAAGGTTTTAATCTTTTGTTTTTTTAATGTTATGTCGTACTAAGATCCAAAGTTTTTATCTTAAAATTTAATTTAGTATAGATTTTGTGTTACTTAGTTATCTGGCAAATTTTGTACCAAGTACAAATTTTATACTTGATCAATATTTCTCTGAGTTTAGGTTATTACTTGAGCATGTTTAGGCTTTCATTCTACATTTTGTTTCCTTTCTTCTTAGTTGGATTGAAAAGTATTATAAGAATAATACATAACTTAGCTAGAAATGAGTATGAACTTCTGAAAGATAGATAATTGTCCATGAACCTCAATTTTTGCTTCACTTACTTGAACATGATAAAGTATAACCTAATTTCTACGAATTATTTAATTATATAGTAAATAAGTGAATTGAATGATGAATATTTATTGTTTAAAATATTGTATTTGACGACCAATTATGAGAACTGATGCTTCAGTGAATAATTAGAGGCGATTCATAGTTACTACAATGAAATGCAACCAACACAAAGATAAAAGCTTTGGTATTTTGCAATGAAGTAGATCACATTTTTTTTAGGTTTTAAGATAAAGATGAAATATTTTATTTTTAATTTTTTTTGGTACCCCTTCTTGTTGATACAAAAGTTAAGCAACTTTTTTTTTCAAGTAGCGGAATAAATAGGGTGGGCACAAAATGGATACATGAGTTCCTCTATTTGTTGCATATTACCTGGCAATATTTCAACTTTTGTAATAGTCTAAATCAACCACTAAAATTATGTCGTCTATTATTTAATTTCTACCTGTAATAGGATCCTTATTAAAGGTACGAGATACAAATTTTATACTTGATGAATATTTTTCTAAAGTTTGGGTTGTTTATTGACTTATATAGTACTAGAAAGAAATACAACTAAATTTATAGTTCGGTCAAATAATAAGGTATGGATTAACTTGAATAAATAATTTAATCTCATACAAATGAGTAAACTAAGTAATGTAAATTTACTGTTTGAAATACGATGTTTAATGACTGATAAGGAAAACTGATACTTCAATGAATAACGAGAGGTGATGGGTGATGACTGCAATGAGATGCAACTAACGTAGAGAGAGAAGTTTTAGTGTCTTGCAACAGAGGAGATTGAATTTTCTTTAGCTTTTAAAACATAAGGATAAATTATTTTATTTTTAATTTATTTTGTACTTCTTTTTGTCATTATAAAAGTGAAATAATTTTTTTAAAAATAAAGAAATGGGCAAGTTGTGCATGAAATGGATATGTGGCTTCCTCTATTTGCTGCAAATTTACTTTATGGCATTTTGACTTTTAGTGACAATATAAATCTGCTGGTAAAATTTTATCATTTATTGTCTAATTTTTAGCAGCAATTAACCATTCTTAAAGATGCGAATATAATGCCTTTTATCAGTTGAAGTAATTTATTTGGAGAAAAACCATCTTTATTGTTTATTCAATATTATAAATGGATTAAATTAAACTCTTGTTTTTTTTTCAAAAGAAAATATGTTTTCTCATAAAATTGTTGGCTAGAATAATCCAAACTGGAAAACAAAGTTAAAAAATATGCAAGTTCACTAATGCATAGAATATTGATAACCTAAATATCAATTACTAGAAATGACCTAGATTATTAGCAATTTGTTATAAATTCTAAACTCATTATAACTCTCCGCTGCTTCGGTGAGCATTGCAAATTTGAAAGAAAAAAATCTCCCTTCTCTCGGTAAAACCATTTTTCTCTTCTCCAATTGTTTCTAATATGATTGATTGAAGCATGTAGCTCCTTGACATGATCCACTCGATGGAACAAGAGGTATAGTGCTTTAACATTTTATCTATTTTTTTCTTATCTATTTAGTGATCATGTATATAAATCGATATTGTTGATTGATTTGCATTCGATTTTTTTAAAAGGGTATGGTCGATCACTTTCTTAGAATAACATATGAAATAAAAGGAGTACCTGGTTGAGGTCCTAATTATTTCTCTAATCTTCTCTCCATGTAACACCCAACCTCTCCTTTTTTTTTCTTTTTATTAATTATTATTGTACGAATATAATTATTATTTATGTAATTTTAAATTAAATTTAATTTAAATTAATTTATTTTAATGGAAATAATAATAATAAAAAGGGGTAAAAATTATTTAGGGGTTTAATCGAAAACAATTTTTGGAAAAAGTGGTGAAAATTTTGGTTCTGGGGGTATTTTTGAAAGACAAATCAGAAACTGGGGGTCAAAACAAAATTTAGAAAAGTTGTGCCACGTCAATTGCCCGGTCAGTAGTCCCGACCAACTAGGACGCGCCAGGTGGCAGAGACGCGGACGCGAGAGGCCACGTGGGAGGGAGCCACGTGGGCGATCCGTGTGAGTGCGATCGAACGGGTGAGATCCGTTCTCGTGCGCACGGACGGTCCAGATCAAAAGCGCGTACAGACATCCTACATTGCATCTCACACGGACGGTCCATATTGAATCGCGCATGGACATCACAAATTGAATCGCGATGAACGGCCCAGATTCACTTCCTATTTAATCGCGATCGGACAGTCCAGATTAAAAGCGATGGATGGCTCAGATCAAAAGCGGATGGGTATAAATAACCCCATCCACACCCAAACCCTAACCCTAACCGCCAGAGCCCCTCGCCGGAGAAAACAGCCCAGCCGTTGGGGAGTCGATCGCAACCACCTGCCGTCGTACCAAAGCAATTTTCGGCCGCCAAAGGAGGTAAAAATTATACCCTTTGCTCAGAATTTGATTTTAAACCCAACCATGGCCAAATCTGAGCAAAAGCACCAGCCAATTGGCAGGAAAACGCAGCCAAAGCTCAGCAGTGCTGATGCGGGGTGTTTCAGTTTTTGCCTCTGATGAGGCCCTTCCCGATTCCCATTTGATGTGATTTTTCCACCATTATGATCACCGTTTCCTCCTCTACAGGTTGACCAGAGAAAAACACCCAACCGCAACGTGAGCTAGAGGAGCCACCACACTGAAGAGCCCCACCGCCGGTGAGTTTCGGCTTTCTACATTTTTCTGGCCCACCAAGGGACCTAAGTTTGTTTTTTTACAGGAACCGATGCAAGTTTGGCTGAATTCGACCAAAAACAGCCAACCCGAGGCGGATCACCGCCATGAGCGATAGTGCCATCGCCGGAACACGGCGGAGCCGCCGTGCCAGAATTTTGAAATTGGCCGAGTAGGCCCTAGTTCTGATTTTTGGGTTATTTTGGACATGTGTAGGTACTGTAAGCACATTTTAGTTCCCGAGAAAAAATTCAGGAAACCAAGGGACCGCCCGTAGGTGCAGTGACAATCTAGCTTTCGACGTCGAATCAAGTAAAGACCCCTCACCCTATTTCCTATCATGGAATTGTAGTTTAAGTAAATGATAATACTGTATTTTGTAGAAATTAAATAGATATGTATAATTAATTATGGTTGCTAATGGAGCCCGAACCGGACATTATTATCTGTCGATTCCTTTTTGATTTATTTTACAGTCTAAATGCATTATGGTATGTAGTTTATCTATTCTATGATTTTAAATGCATGTATCACTACTTACTTCACTACTGTTTGATTTTGGAAATCTAAGATATAATTGCTTTGTTGGATGGACGTTGCTTGTTTATATATTTATGTTTGAGTTCGTAACAGAGACTAAGGACAAATAGGAATGGGATGTGATTTGATAAATGGATAAGATGACAGCCTCACTAGATATCCCGCGAGATGGTGGACGGACCGGGTTCATAGGGAACCCTACCGTGAACGTCGTCTCATACCGGACAGGGTATAGAGACTTGGTCATTTGGTGCTCATATTAGACGGGGTATGGGGATGGCCTGCTTCACCCTCATACCGGACGGGGTATGGGATGGCCCTGGAATTAAGATTGTTAAGGGGAATGGTTCACGTGTAGCGGGGACCCCTATGGATCCCTATGGATACTAGTAGGCTGGTGAAAACAAGAAACGGTAATAATCAATTATTGTTAATGAATACAGATTTATGATGTGTTTTATGTTACTGATTATGCATGAAATTGTGATCTGTATGATGTTATTATCTTTATAGGTTGTTTTCACAGGTGCTCCAAGGGTAAAAAAAAAGGGTAAGTGGTTTTATTTTAAATAATTGAATTGGTTTAAAATTTGTGCTCCATTGGTTGTTTTCGATTTTCTACCAATTTTTGCTTCTGTGACGATGATATAGTGTGATGTCCTTACTGGGCTAGTGTAGCTCATTCCTTATTTAACCATTTTAGATCAGGAGAACCTAGTTCCCGAGCCTAATCCATAAGAAGACGACGAGTAAATGCTAGATGCTTTTTAGTTTCCTTTATTTTTCTCATTTCTCGTATTTCTTTTAGAAAACTTATTCCGTGGTATAGTTTAGTACTTTTAAGTTGTTGTGTAAGGGATGTTAATCTTAATCTTTGATTTCACTTCCGCACTCAGATTATTATATGTATTTTCTTTTGAATTTCCAGGGCCGTTACACTCCACCTTCGTAGTTGAATCTGAAATCATCTTATCAAACATGACTAAATCTTTGTATGTGGACATAGTATATATCTTCATATAGATCTAAGTAGTTATTAACCCCATTTGACTAGTTAATGGATTTTAATTATTTGATCTTCTTCTCTTAATTTGCAATGACAAAGTATCTGAACGCTGATTTTCCTAAAATTTATTAACTTTGCTTCAAGATTAAAGGAGTCTCCTTAAGGTTTATAATTAATACTAATAATCATAGCTCAAAACTCTTTAATTTGGAGTATTTATGTGTATTGTTATTGATCTTATAATATGTATTTAATAATAAAAATTCTCAAGTACAAGTTTTGTTAGTAAAAATTCATGCAGTTTAGTCGTTAAATGATATGTTATGAGACATATAATCTGATCTGAATTCATACTCTTATAGATAAGGATAAAGGTATATAGATATCCATCCAATAGATAAATAATTAATAATTTAATTAACCAAATAAATATTAATATGATATATATATTTATTTGGTATATGTGTATACTTAGTTAATTATTTAATTAGTTTAATAGTTGATACATTTCCTCTTTTACAAGAGATCACAAGTTTGAGTCAGATTGTATTTTCGTGTGTGTCATCATTTAAAAGTTACTTGTATTGTATTGCATTTAGTGTATATTGCTTAATTAATCTCGAGTCAAACTATTGTTTTGTGTGTATTCTTACTTGGAGATTAGTTATATTGCGTTATGATTGATGTATATCACTTAATCAATAGATTTACATAATTTTTATTTAAAAAAATAATTAGCTAATATTAATTGCAGCCCTGACACTTGTCAAATGACACTAAAATGTGAGGAATTCATTAAGGCATCTGATGAAAAGAGTAAGGAAGGGTAAGCTTTCATACATAATTGACATCATAAATTGATTAATAGTCTTTATATATGCATGTAGTAAATGAATTTCGTACTTATTTTTTTTATTTTAGATAATACTAATATATATCTTTATTGAGTTTTTTTATAATTTTTTAATTTTTTTTTTTTAAAACAAAGATGCATAGCAGCATTGGATGCAATCTAAAATGACTTCTTACTTACGAAGGAAAAAATAAACATCCTTCTTGAGGTAATATTTTATTTTACGTATTTTGCAAAATTTTATTTTCATATATATCTTTTTCTCTTATGAATTTCATAAAAATTTTAACTGAATTTAAATTTGCTAACTTATAAAGTATGAGTTTTACTTAATTGAAAATTTGTTTTGCCAGGTGATAATTATAGCAATTAAAAATTATAATGAATTATAATAATATGGTAGTAGTTAAAATTTTTTATGTTTTATATAAAATTTACAAGTTTAAGTTTTGTTGAAAATGCAAAGTTTATCATTATTTTTTATGATTCTCATTAAAGTTCATTCCATAAGCTTTTGAATTCCAGGCACTTGTTCTTCTGTAATCTGCTTGCATGTTGTCTTTCATGATTTATCTTAACCAAGCAAAAGAGGGAAAATTATGAGTATATCATTGTTGAGAGAACTATTGTACAAAAACAAACAAGAAATATGCTCAACACAAATCATTGATCATATAAGTTGAATAAATTAATGGCAAATTGATGAAAATGGAGGGTGCATGAATTTATAATGTGCTTACCCTCATCGCAAGATATCTCCTCCGTCTGCACATCCGCTATATTTATCATTAACCATGTGATTCAGAGAAAAGAAAAAACAGAGAGAAAAGGAAAAGCAAGTAGAAAAATTAGTTTTCCTTGAGTGTTAAAGTTTATTTTCCTTTTAATTGTTGAATTTTTTACTTTTGGGTTGTATATCTAATTTTTAGTTGAAAGTTTTCACTAAAATACTCACATTGGATCTAATGCCTTGATTTGTTTCTTTTGCTTGTTTTTTTATTTAAGGTTAATCATTCTTGAAATTGAAGTAGAAGAAGGTATTATTTCAATTGAGTCAAGAATCTCTTGGGTTCACTTTGATAAAAGAAGGGTTTGAGGATTGAGAGGGTTATAATTATTTGATTACCATTATGTATATGGGAATTTCTGAGGCAATTCTGCTACTTTTATCTAGAACTATTCCTAGTCATTTTAGTTTTGATCCATGTTTTAGCAAATTGGATTCAAACAATAGATTATGATCTGACTCACTAGCCTACATGGATCGGCCATTATTTAAATTTATAAGTTGGTAAAAGAGAGATCTTATTTGTTTACCTTTTTTCGTTGTGGTATCTCCAGTTAATCCTTCTTTTTTTCTTGAAGGCACTATTTTATTCTACCTTACTCTGTGTATGTGAAATGCTTGCTCAAGAAGATGGATCAGTTGATCTATTTCGGCACTGAATAATTGCCTACTTGTTCTCTCATTCCACATCAGGGAGTATTATTTGATTGATTTATGAAAACTAAAAGAGATTTATAGTTGCAAGACTGAGGTGTACTTATATGATGTAGTTAATAAGTTCAACAATTACCCAGATCAAATTTCTCCTTGGTTGGTGGAATGAATGCCCAATAAAGGAGGTTATCTAATTGGAAACTTACAACCAGCACATATGGATTTTTGATTTTTTTCTCTAAGAAACATGTGGTCTGTTGTAAGCAGTCTGACAACAGTTGATTAGTCACATGCCATACTAGATCTTATTGAAGCGAAGCAGATTTGGTAGCAAATATGCTATTCAAGATATGTTATCCTGCTCTTGAAGGTCAGGTGTGGCAAATAATCACTAATAGTGATCCTAAGAACACATAAGAATCTACTCTCATATTATTTATTTATGATCTATTTCTTCATTATTTTCAACATTTCTCACTACATTTCCTTTTCATGCAGTCCTTGGTCTTACCACAATGGTGGTTCTTGGCCAACTCTGCTATGGTAGGTTAGTTTGTTATGCTTAAATATTTTCTCTGCTGCTAATGTTTTGTTCATTGCTCCAAAGAACCCTTTGTAGAAGTTATATTTAGGTATAAGTTTCTTAAGTTCACATACTTCAATTCAATAGGATATGGCACCTTGTTGATGTTTTATAAAATAAAGTAATAATGAAGGAATGTTGGAAGTGTGGCTTAAGATTTTAAAAATGGACTTTTTACAACTTATTGTTGCACCTATAAAGATGAAAAGACCAGAAATCACTGCAAAATCTATTGAAGTTGCCGAAAGACACATATCTAGAGACAATTGACCTTAATACTATGACATGAAAATAGGAAAGTTCATCGGGAAGCAATCACGATTATTCCAGACATGGTCAATTACTAGATATCTTATGGCTAAGCTTCTACTTGCAGACCCAAGTGCAGTCAAAATTCTGATAATTGAAGAAGATTATGAGCTTGTCAATGCCTTCTCTTGCATGATAAGTACTAACCCCAAGAGAAAGTGTGGTCAGAAGAACTCCCAAAAGACTTGCATAATATAAGATTCTTAAGCTGCTTTCACATAAGGATAGGTAACTTCAATTTGTGGCTTAACTTACCTATCTAAACAACTTAAATGTATAATGGTGATGATAACAATGTTTATTTTTCATTTTATTTGGGGGTTAAAGCTTTTGAGCAGTGATTCGGGTATCATTGGATCTTAATGTAAAATGATATATTGATTTACGATCAGCATTAGCTTGAAACATCATCCTGGATTGGAGAATAAACAAATTGTTTCCTGTTTATAGACTTTATATCATATATATAGTACTATAGGAGTGAAAGGTGTTCTTTTAAAGAGTTCACTGTAAATTGAGAATACTCTTATATTATTTTAACTCTATTGCTCGATTATGACAATAATAATTTCAATTAACCTCATGTATAGGTATATATTTTCAATTTGTAAATGAAGAAATTACATAGAAATTTTTAGGTTGTGGGTCAAATTACACCACTTATTGAGAAATTATATTTTAAAAATAGATATAGTATATTATAGTATTAGAAGTTAAAATATTTGTATATGTATCTAATTGTCCCATTTGCTTTAATTTCTAAACAAGCTTCATCATTTTCTTAAGAAATTTACTTGCTACATTTGTCCCATATTTTATAATTTAACAATATATCACAATTTTAATATTTAAACTCTCTTATTCATGTTTTTTGAGAACTAAATTCTAATTGATCTTCCTATATATGAAGAATTATGAAATAAAATTTCATTCAATGAATTCAAGCTAAAAACATAAATGGTTCAAAAATAAAATTAACGAATATATACCTCATTCAACATGTAAAGGATTACTAATAATTACATAAAAAAGTAAAAATTGAATCAAATGAACAAGATAGATTTAATACTGCTTAATGTAAGTACATGTATATACTTTTGGACATTTAATTTAGATTGTACTTTTATGTTTTTCAGTTATTTAGGATAAAGAGGTAATTTCATAGAAAGTCAAATATGAGATTTGAGTTAGTTCGCGGTCTAAAATTTAGAATTATTAGAAGAATATGATCCCTTATAACGAATCTACTTTATAATTACTACCTAATTGTGCGTTATGCATTAGGAAAAAAAAAAAGAGAACTTACCTCTATAATGCTTCAAATCTAACTCTTGTTTTCCTATTTCATTTCCTTATGTTTTTCCTCCTCATTCTCCCAATTATTTTCTAACTCTTCTTATATTTGTAGATCACCTAAAATTGATCACATCGTAACACAATAATAAATGTGAGGATAAGATTATGAAGAAATCATATTGTGGTGAAGAAATTAATAGAGGTAATTTTATAAAAAAAACTATTTTGTTATTTTTTATCTAAACATTGCATCATAAATATAAATCATAGCATTAAAGAAAGATTGAAAGAAAAGCTGAAAGCATCAAGAAAGAAAAAAAAATAGAAGTGTCATAATCTATTTTTAAACTTTTGTAATCAAATATTTTAGTGTTTTAACATTATTTTTCACTCTAAGGTATGTAATCTTTAAAAGAATTATTACAAGATTATACTTGAAAGATATCTAAATATAGAGAATTGAATGCTCAGTCGGAGTCAAAATTTAGAAATTTCTTTCTACATTAGTCTTTCAAATTTAAAAATTAAAGAGATAGAAATCTTATTTTCATTATTTTGAACTTATGTAATCAAATATTTTAGAGTTTTAACATTATTTTCATTATGTAATCTATAAAAAAAATTATTATAAGATTACATTTAAAGAATATCTAATGTAAGTACACGTATATATTTTTGGACGTATTTAATTTAAATTGTACTTTTATGTTTTTCTGTTATTTAGAGTAAAAAAGTAATTTAATAAAAAGTCAAATATGTGATTTGAGTTAGTTTGCGGTCGTTAGCTAAAACTTAGGAACTGTTTGAAAAATATGAATCCTTATAACGAATCTACTTTATAATTACTACCTAATTGTGTGTTATTTATTAGGGGAATAAAAGAGAACTTACCTTTATAATACTTATAGTCTAACTCTTATTTTCCTATCTCATTTCCTTATGTTTTTCCTCCTCCTCCCAATTATTTTCTTACTCTTCTTATATTTCAAGATCACCTAAAAGTGATCATATCGTAACACAATAATAAATGTGAGGATCAGATTATAAAGAAATTATATTGTGGTGAAGAAATAAATAGAGCAAATTTTATAAAGAAACTATTTTATCATTTCTTATACGAACTTTGCATCATAGATATAAATTATATCATTAAAGAAAGATTGAAAGAAAAACTGAAAGCATCAAGAAAGAAAAAAAAAACTAGAAGTGTTGTAATTTATTTTTGAACTTATGTAATCAAATATTTTAGAGTTTTAACATTATTTTCATTATGTTATCTATAAAAGAACTATTATAAGATTACACTTAAAGAATATCTAAAATTAGAGAATTGAATGCTTGTTAGAAGTCAAAGTCTAGAGATTTATTTTCTTCATTAGTCATTAAAATTTAAAATTTTGATTACTACTTAAGCAGTTAAAGAGATAAAAATCTTCTTTTCAAAAAGTAAATATATAATTATATAATTATATTTAGGAAGATGTTATTTGTTGCTACCTTAATTATTAAAAGTAAAAATATTGATTATGCCTCAATTATCAAAAAATATTTTGTAATCTTATTTAATTTAGGGATTTCGTTGCCATCCTGAATGGTTCTGATGGTTCCTCCTTCACTTTCAAAGAGGATGTCGGGCTGCAGGGGAAGAGGGAGAGGAAGAAAATTCATAGCTAGGGTACACTAAGAGGAAGTTTATGTGCGATTTCTCAATTATATTAATTAGCTAGCGGTGGATTGGGAGTAGAATAAGGGAGGAATTCGTCAATCAGATTAATGCCGTCACTGGGAACAAAGTTAAATTTGACTCTCACTACTTGAGTAGAATTTATGTTTTAAATTCTTTGAGATATTTTTGGGAAGAAATAGTTGATCCTGGAATAGGGACATTTTCTTGAAATCAGATTAGAACCAGAAGTAAAAACAAAAAAAAATGGAGAGTGAGATCTGAGGATAAAAAGAAGATCGGACGAAATGATGGAATTATCATGTGGACAGCTATGTGGAGAGGACATAAGAGATATGCGAAAAACATAGGAGGAAAATTGAAAGGATGAGAATGGGAGAGGGATAGGAAATTTTAAGAAAAGGAAAATTGTGGTCTGAATCTGATATCTATTTGGGAATTATTATTCTATTATCTTTTATATTTAATTCTCTTGATGTCTGTTTCGAAAATGGTAGCATTTGTGAGTAGAGAAAAAGAAATAAACTGGATAGGGATTAAAAACAAAATAAATATAAAATTCTAGGAGGCAAATCCAGGTGAGTGAGACCGTGTTCTCTGTGAGGGTAAAAGTGATGTTGTTTGGAAGAAGGAATGGGATTAACAACGGAACAAACAAACTCTAGGGGCTGATTTGGGTGAGGAGAGACAATGTTCTCTGTGATTCATGTGTAAGAAAGGATGAATTACACAAACTTTAATTAGA
This sequence comes from Carica papaya, assembly GCF_054855325.1. Lineage (NCBI taxonomy): Eukaryota > Viridiplantae > Streptophyta > Magnoliopsida > Brassicales > Caricaceae > Carica > Carica papaya. The sequence continues at coordinate 22,586,735 of NC_142317.1, forward strand.
TGTTTTCTTGATTTTAGATAGATGTAATGGTTAACCCTCAGTGGTGAGGGATGTGAACACTACCCTTGGACGTACTTATTTTTATTTGGAGATAAAAGTTTATTGTTATTAACCATATTTGATTAATTGATGGATTTTTTTATTTGGTCTTCTTCTCTTAATTTGCAGGGATAACGTATCTTATGCAAATTTTCCTACAATTTGTTACTTTGCATCAAGATTAAAGGAGGCTCCTCAAGGTATATAAGTAATACTAATCATCACAGCTCAAAACTCTTCAATTTGGAGGATTATTGTGTGTTATTATTGATCTTATAATGTATATTTAACAATAAAAATTCTCATATACAATTTTGCTAGTAAAAATTCGTACATTTTAATAGTTAAATGATTTGTCATGAGATCTATAGTCTGATTTGAACTCATACTCTTATAGATAAGGATAAAATTACTTAGATATTTGCCTAAAAGATAAATAATTATTAAATTAATTAATTATATATGTGGATACATAATTAATTAAATAATTAGTATAATAGTTGATATGTTTCTTTTTTTATAAGAGATTATAAGTTCGAGTCGAATTGTATTTTTATGTGTGTCATCATTTGAAAGTTATTTGTATTGTATTGTAATTAGTATATATCACTTGAATAATCTCGGATGAAACTTTACTTTTATGTGTATTCTTACTTGGAGGTTTTTGTATTGTCTTACGATTGATGCATACCACTTAATTAATAGATGTACCTAATTTTTATTTTTTAATAAATAATTAATGAAGGAAAAAATGAAAATCCTTCTTAAGGTATTATTTTATTTTACATATTCTATAAAATTTTATTTTCATGTATGTCTTTTTTCTTTTGGACTTCGTGAAAATTTTAGCTAAATTTAAATTTGCATGCTTATATAGCATGAGTTTTACTTCTTTAAAAATTTATTTTGTCAGCTCTATAATTATAGCTATTAATAATTATAATAAATTATAACAATATGATAGTAGTTAAAACACTTATTTTTTATTTAAAATTTATAAGTTTAACTTTTATTAAAATGTAGAATATTTTATACTGTATAAGTCTATAAATTTAAATTCAATTAAAGTTTTTACGAAATCTATAAAAGAAAAAGATATATATGAAAACAAAATTTATAAAATATATAAAATAAAATATTACCTCAAGAAAGATTTTTACTTTTTCCTTCATTACTAAGAATTCATGTTTGGTTGCATCCACTGCCTATGCACCTTTTTTTCAAAAAAATTTAAAACAATTTTTAAAATGAAAAATAAACCATTGTTATCATCACCATTATATATTTAAGTTGTTTAGATAGGTAAGTTGAGCCATAAATTGAAGTTACCTATCCTTGTGTGAAAGCAACTTCAGAGTCTTATATTATATACCTCTGTTGGGAGTTCTTTTGACCACGCTTACTCTTGGGGTTAACACTATGCAAAAGAAGGCATTGACAAGCTAAGAATCCTCTTTAGTTATTAGAATTTTTGCTGCACATGGGTCTGCAAGTAGAAGCTTATCCACAAGGTATCTAAGAATTGATCATGTTTGGAATAACCGTACTTGTTTCCTGATGAACCTTTCTATTTTCATGTCATAGTATTCAGGCCACTTGTCTCTTGATATGTGTCTTTCAATAACTTCAACAGCTCTTGCAGTGATTTTTGGTCTTTTCATCTTTATGGCTGCAACAGTAAGCTATAAAAACTCCATTTTTAAAATCTTAAGTCACACTACCTATTGTAGACTGATTCAACATTGATAGTTGGATATTTAACTTAGTTTTGGATTTATCTCCTAAAATTTATGATGTTTTGTTAGTAGTGATAGAATTTGAGTTAGTGGCAGATTGCTCTACCATTTCTTTTTATTTTTAGTTCAGTTGTAAAGCCTATTTAAAAGGCATTTCTGGTTGCTGAATATATCATCCCACTGCATCTAAAATTCCAGCAGCAATTCATACCCATAAAAAGTTTTGATTAATATTTTTATTTTTCTACTGCATTCATTTATTGTCTGCTATATTTTTCCTTGCTGGCGGTGTAAATTTACGCAAGTTTGAGTTCAACAAAACTCTCTTCTCCAACAATAGTGGTATTAGAGAAAAGTTTGGTTATAATTGGGCGTGCATCTCATGGCGACAAATGGCAATGTCGTGAGTATTTCTCAACCATCAATTCCTATATTTTTCATGGTGAAAGCTATGAATTTTGGAGCATTAAAATGAAGACATTATTCAAGTCTCAAGATTTATGGGACTTTGTTAAGAATGGGTATCCTAATCCGGATAAAGAACGCAGATTAAGAGAAAATAAAAAAAGGGATTCCAAAGCACTATTTTTCATCTAGTAAGCAGTACATGAATCTATTTTTTCTAAAATTTCAACTATAAATACAACTAAAGAAGCATGGATGACTTTGTAAACAACATACAAAGGCTCATCGAAGATTATTATGGTAAAATTTCAATTTCTCTGTCGTGATTTTGAGATGTTGTAAATGAAAATTAGTGAATCGGTACAAAAATTTCTTTTACGAGTTGCAACGGTTGTTAATTAAATGAAATCTTACAGGAAAGAGATTTCTGATCAAACCACTATTGCAAAAGTGTTAAGGTGTTTAACTCTAAGTTTTGATCACATTGTTGCAGCCATTGAGAAGTCTAAGGACTTAGCTAGTTACTCATTTGACGAGCTGATGGGTTCTTTATAATCCCATGGGCCAAGATTGAATCGGGTGAATGAAAAGACTGAAGAGAAGGCTTGTCAAGTGATGGGGGAGTCTCCCAAATAACAAGATGATTCAAAGAAGGCACAAGTAGAGGATGTGGTAGAAGAGCTTATCGAGGTAGTGGTAATCGAGGTAAAGGTAGAATTGCTGGACAAGATGAATAAAGGGAGATGATTGGAAAACAAATAAATTACAAATGTAATATTTAGTGTTATTATTGCAAGCGATACGGGGATGTAAAGGTAGAGTGCTAGAAAGAGAAAAACAAGTAAATTATGTTGAAGATGAGGAGGAAATTGAGCTATTTATGGCCTATCAAGATGGCACCAAAGCTTCAAGTGGCATATAATTTTTGGATAGTGGTTGTTTCAACCATATGACTGGGATCAAATCTTTATTCAAGGAGCTGGATGAGTCATGTACGTTGAAAGTAAGACTTGGTGATGATGGCAAAGGCACGGTGGCATTAAGCAATGGTCATGGTAACACAAAACTCCTTCACAATGTCTATTTTATTCCTACTTTATCACAAAATCTATTGAGCATTGGGCAGCTTAAGGCTAGTGGGTATTCTATAATGTTTGATGATGTGTCTTGTGTGATTAGAGATAAAACATTTGATCGAATTATTATTGGTGTTTAAATGGAACTTAATAAGCTTTTCCAACTTGAGGTTTTTAGTGTTAAAAACCATGCTCTTATTGCTAAAGAAAATAAAGAGTCAAAATTATGGCATTTACGATATGGACATTTGAATGTAAAAGATCTACAATTATTGAGTTAAAAGGAAATGTTATTCAGGCTACCTAAAATTGAGTCCTTAAATTTTTGCAAATGGTGCATTTATGGGAAACAATGTAAAAAACCATTTGCTATAGGAAAGTCTAGAAGGGCATATGAGTGTGTTGAACTTGTACATACTGACTTGTGTGGCCCAATGAATGCACAATTTTTTGGTAGAAGTAAATATTTTTTGTTGTTTACAGACTATTACAGCCATATGAGTTAAGTCTACTTCCTCCAATTCAACTCTGAAACGTTTGAGATCTTTAAGAAGTTCAAGGCACTCGTTGAGAAGCAAAGTGGAAGAAGCATAAAGGCATTGCGTACTGATAGAGGAGGGGAGTTTCTATCTAATGAATTTAATCAATTTTGTGAAGAACAAGACTTGCACAGAGAATTGACAACACCACATACACCAGAAAAAAACAAAGTGGATGAACGTAAAAACTTAACGGTTGTTGAAATGAAAAAAAGCTTGCAAAAAGAAAAGGGGCTAAAAATGTTGTTATTGCTATCTATCTATTGAATTTATCTCCTACAAGGGCTGTTCTCAACCAAACACCATATAAAGCTTTGAATGGTAGGAGACCTTAGGTAAGCCACTTAAAAATCTTTGGTTGTATTGCCTATTCCTTGATAGATTCACAGAATCATAGCAAACTTGATGAAAATCTGTGAAATGAATCTTTATTGGTTATTGCTCTCAATATAAAGCATATAGGCTCTATAACCCTTTGAGTGGAAAGATAATTGATATAATTGAATTTTATAGATATTTTTCTATTTTATTTGAGTTGATTTTGATCAATATTTTCCAGATATGCTGCTGTATTGTCTTTAGCACTTTTCAAGAATGATTTTAGAACTTGGAAGCAAATTAGAATGGGTTAGAACAAGATTTGGGTGAAAAAGGGTTGAAACATGAAGATGTGGGAGAGATGGCCATAACACATAACTATGTGTTATGGAGCCAACATTTTTATTTCTTAGGAGGAGTGAGACATGGCCATGTTCCTTAAAGACACGGCCGTGTGCCCTATACTAGGTTAACACACAGCCATGTGTTAAGAAGGTAGCGTTTCTATTTTGTTGACAAACGAGACACAGCTGTGCGCCTAGGAGACAAAGTCGTGTCATGTCTAAAAGCTAAAAATTGACATAATTTCGAGGAAGACATAGCCGTGTGTCAATTCGACATGGTTGTGGGACGTGCCAGATTAGAAAATTAGGTTTTGAACGATATAAAAAAGAGAGGATCTGAAAAAGAAAGGGGAGATTGGAGGAGGAGAGGAGGGAAGACAGCTGCAGACATCAAGAACTTCTCTTTGTCGGTCATTCTTGATTTCATTCTTGTAATTTTCATTAGGATGTGCAACTAAACTCTTCTGTTGGGATCTTTAATGAAACCCTAAAGGATACTTTGTGATTTTCTAATTCAATCTATGAAAAGCATTTTCCCCAATCCTTATGTGTTATCTTGTGGCTTAATGTATAAATAGATTGATCACCTATTCATTGATTTATGATGAATGAGTGGATTGAGAGATTGATTGTTCATTAGAATAATAAGTTAGCACAATAGATTGAATGTGATTAGAGATATTAGGCATGATCTATATATTTGATGATTGAATGTTAATGCACTTATTCATACTAATCCATAGAGATATGTGTGTTACAATGAAGTAGGTAAGGTAATTGATCTTTAGAAAGAGATTACTACATGATTGAATGAAATTGGGAAAAAGTTCTGGTTGTAGATTGAATTAAGAAAATTCATAGTTGAACTTAGGGTGGATTCTAAGATCTTGACTATTATTATATCTTGATTGTTAATTGAGAAGAGATTACTACATGATTGAACAAAATTGGAGGAAAGTTCTAGTTGTTGGTTGAATTTAGGAAATTCATAGTTGAACTTAGGGTGGATTCTAAGATCTTGACCGTTATTATATCTTAATTGTTAATTAATCTTAGTTCATTGTTTTTTGTTGTTGTTGTTAAGTTTTAGTTTATACTCATTCTCTTAGTCATTGGCCAAATAATATCAATTAGTTGTAATTCTAGTAATTGTTATATTAGTCCTCGTGGACGATATCCAAATTTATTGCTATAGTACTTGTTCGAATTAGTGCACTTGCTAGGTGAGTTCGCATAACAACAAAGTTTTGGCTCTGTGGCACTAATACTAGCAATATTAAAGTTGACTAATTTTTATTAATTTGGTACTTTTACATTGTTTTTTTTTGTTTTGCTAGCTATGTACAAGGGGTTCTGTAGTGCATGACAAGAAGAAACAAAGAACCGTTGATTTTTGATACATAAATCGAGAGAACTCACCACAGACTGAGAGCACAAGCAAGAAGTAGACTTCTCCCATCTCGTGTCAGAAATTTGTTGAGAAGAGGAACAACAACAATGGTTGATGAACCAGAAGGGTGAAGAGAGCTCACAATGATGGATTATGCTATTCTATCTCTTACTGGAATTGAACCGAGAGTCACATGGTCAGCTGTAGCAGCTAACAACTTTGAGATTAAGCCAGCCATCATCCAGATGATTCAGCAAAGTGTACAATTTTTTGGGTTCCCAGCTGAAGATCCTAATGAGCACATTGCCAATTTTCTGGAAATCTGTGATACTTTCAAGCATAATGGAATGAGTAATGATGCAATCAGATTGAGAATTTTTCTTTTCTCATTGAAGGATAGATATAAGGCTTGGTTGAATTCGTTACCAGCTGGTTCAATCACTACTTAGGAGGATATCGCTCCACCTTTTTGAGCCAAGTACTTTCCACCTTTAAAGACAGGTAGGTTGAGGAATGAAATCACCACTTTCGCATAAATAGATGGAGAATTTTTGTATGAGTCTTGGGATCGCTATATGGATTTGCTAAGGAGAGTTCCTCACTATGGTCTACCTATGCTGCTTCAAGTACAAACATTCTACAATGGTCTCACAACCAACATCAAGGTAATGATTGATATAGCAGCTTGAGGAACACTGAACAACAAGACACCTAAGGCTGCCTACAAATTGATTGAGAAGTTGGCAAACAATAGTTACCAATGGGAGCGGCTTGCATAGTGTTGACAGCTATACAACTCTATCTGCACAAATTAAGGCCTTAACTAAGAAGATAGACAGCATGAATAGGGTGACAGCACAAGCAGTGCAAGTTCAGAATTATAAAGTTCAACAAGGGAATCTTTATTCTAATACTTATAATCTTGGATGGAGGAATCACCCTAATTTTCCATGTGGCAACAAAAATAATCAGACACAAGCTTCCCCACTAGCTCTACCCCCCATTGAACGAAGGCCAAACATAGAGGATATGCTCGCCAAATTCATGACAGCAACGGACACTAGGCTACAAAGTAATGAAGCCTCCATCAAGAGTCTAGAGAACCAAATTGGGCATTTGGCAAAGTTGATTTTTGAGTGTGCTCAAGGAACTTTGCCAACCAACACAGAGACCAACCCAAGAGAGCATGTGAATGCTATAACATTGAGGAGTGGAAAATAGTTAGTAGAGTTAGAACCAAGGAAGATAACACAAGTAGATGAGAGCAACCCAAACAAAGAAGAAGAAAAAAAATAAAAAGAAATCAAGAGAAGGAGCTGCCCAATCGAGGAAGAGAACACTCTAACATTGCATATTCAGGGAGATTGAAGCAACAACAAAAAAATAAGCAATTTGGTAAGTTTTTGGATATTTTTAAACAATTGCATATTAACATTCCTTTGGTTAAAGGTTTAAAACAGATGCCTAGCTATACAAAGTTCCTAAAGGAGATTCTCTCAAATAATAGAAAGTTGGAAGATGTGACCATGGTGATGCTTAATGAAGAATGTTTAGCTATTTTATAAAACAAGATGCCACAAAAGTTGAAGGATCCTAGTAAGTTTACTATTCCATGTAACTTAGGTGATCTTTCAATTGAGAAAGCATTATGTGATTTAGGAGCTAGTATCAATTTGATGCCATGTGACGCTTACAAGAAGCTAGGATTGAGAAAACCTTAGCCTACTAAGATTACTTTACAATTAGCAGATACATCTATTAAAATTCTAGTTGAAATAATAGAAAATGTGCTAGTTAAGGTTGATAAGTTTATATTTCCAGTAGACTTTGTGATCTTCGATATGGAAGAGGACGTTAAGATACTAATGATACTAGGAAGATCATTTCTAGCAACTACTAGAGCTTTAATTGATGTTTATGATGGTAAATTGACTCTTAGAGTATTCATAATGGATACACTTGATTCTGTCGTGCAAGGTGTTTTTTAGGAAAATTACCTTAAAAATGCATTAAAACAAGGTATCATGAATGGAGAAAAGAGTAACATGAAGAATGAAAGAGTCAAGAGCAAATAGATTTGATAGAAGTGAGACCTTAATTTAATGCACAAAAGAACTTCAGATTTGAGGAGATTCATAACTCTAGTGAAGATAAGGATAAGCCATCAGCTAAAAAACCACCAGACAAGTTAAAATCAAGGTGGTCGGGACCCATGAATAGGGGTGGGCCTAGCTCTCTCCAGGCTAATGTAGGAGCATGCCCTAATTCAAGTTCTATCTTGGAGGAAAGATTAAAGCAGCTAAATAGGGGGCAAGAAAGAATTGAAGAACGCCGAAGGTGAACTGAGCATTATATGAGGGCATTCTTTCAGCATACAGGATTCCAACTCCCACCCTACCCACCATCAGACAGTTAGTCTCACTTTTGTTTTTATTTTATTTTATTTTATTTTTTATTTTCATTTTTTTTATGTTTGTTTTTTAGTTTATCTTTACCTATTATATCTTTTAGTTCCCTTCTCTCCTTTACCACTAATTTTCTTGCTTAGTTCACCTTTAGTGTTGTCAGTATGTTTTTAGGTTCTTTTTTTTTTTGCAAACTTCACTGAGGCTGCAGTGGATGCTACTCCATCAAAATTTTAGGGAAGTTTCGTTTCTTTTGTTGTCATTGCCTTTTATTTTTTTTCTTTACGAACTATGGGGACATAGTCGCAATTAAGTGTGGGGGAGTGGTATTCTAATTATATATTTGTTGTCATCATCTAAATCTTAATTAAATCTTAATGAAGTTAAATCGGTAAAATGATAAGAGAAAAATAGATAAGATGTTAAGCATTAAACCTCTTATTCTATCGAGTTTATCATGTTGAGGAGCTGTGTGCTTCGATCAATCTTATCCGAAACGATTGGAGAAGAGGAAAATTGTTTTACCGAGAGGAGGGAGATTGTTTCTCTTTTCGAATGAGCAGTGCTCACCAAAAGGGGTGGAGAGTTATAATGAGTTTAGTTTTTATAACAGATTGCCAATAATCAAGGTCATTTCTAGTGATTAAATATTTACATTATCAATATTGTATGCATTAATGAACTTGCATATTTTTGAATTTTGTGTTCTAAATTTTGATTAATTTTGCCAATAGTTTTATATTTTTTTTAAAATAGAACAAGAGTTTAATTTAATCCATTTTAATATTGTATAAACAATAAAGATGGTTTTGCTCCAAATAAATTACTTCAACTGATAAAAGGCATTATATTGGCACCTTTGAGAACAATTAATTGCTGCTAAAAATTAGACAATAGACAATAAAATTTTACCAGGGAATTTATATTGTTATAAAAAGTCAAAATTCTGCAACATAAATTTGTGGCAAATAGAGGAAGCCACGTATCTATTTCATGCACAACCTGTCCATTTCTTTATTTGAAAAAAAATTACTTAACTTTTATATGGACAAAAAGAAGTACAAAAGAAACCGAAATAAAATAGTTTATTTTTATGTTCTAAAATCTAAAGAAAATTCGATCTCCTCTGTTGCAAGACACCAAAACTTCTCTCTCTTTGTTAGTTGCATCTCATTGTAGTCATCACCCATCATCTCTCGTTATTCATTGAAGTATCATTTTTCCTAATCAGTCATTAAATATTGTATTTTAAACAATAAATATACGTTACTTAATTCACTCATTTGTATGAGATTAAATTATTTATTGAAGTTAAATCATACTTTATTATTTGACTGAACTATAAATTTAGTCGTATTTCTTTCTAGTACTAAATAAGTCAACAAATAATGAACGTCAGTACAATAACATCCAATGCAACATTTACTTTTTCCTTTTAAAAAAACACATGGATAAAAACTATTTTGCTTAAGCAAGTGAACAAAAAACTAAGACTCGTGAACAACTATATATCTTTTAGAAGTCCTTACTATATCTTTGGCTATGTTATATACTATCAAATTACACGTTTACATCCAATTAAGAATAAGAGAAACAAAATGTGGAATGATAGTTACTTTTAAATCCAACTAAAAATTAGACAATAGACGACACAATTTTAGTAGCTGATAGATTTCTCACTAAAAGTCAAAATGCCACTAACTCAATATACAGCAAATAAAGGAAGCAACTTGTTCATTTCATGCACAACCTATCCATTTATTTAATTGAAAAAAAAATTTATTTAACTTTTATATCAGTAAAAAGAAATACACAACAAGCTGGAAATAAAATGGTTCATCTTTATGTACTCAAACCTAAAAAAAATTTAATCTCCTCTATTATAAGGCATTAAAGCTTCTATCTTTGCATTAGTTACATCTCATTGCAATCGCCATCAATCACCTCTCATTATTTGTTAAAGCATCAATTCCCCTTATCAATCATCAAATATTATGTTTTAAACAGTAAATATACGTCATTTTATTTATTCATTTGTATGAGATTAAATAATTCATTCAAGTTACGTTCTACTTTATTATTTGATTGACCTACAAAATTAGTCGTATTTCTTTCTAGTACCATATTAGTTTATACAATGTAAGTCAATACAATAACATCCATTACAACATTTACTTTTTTTAAAGAAAAAATCATCATCCATTAATAGTAAAAACCATTTTGCTCAAGTAAGTCAACAAAAAAGTTAGGCTCATGAATAAATATATATCTTTCAATAGTCCTTACTACATCTCTAGCTAAGTTATGTAGTATTCGATTAAACTTTTAAATCTAACTAAGAACGAAAGAAACAAAATACATAATGAAAGCTTAAACATCCTCAAGTAACAACCCAAACTTTAGAAAAATATTCATCAAATATAAAATATGTACCCGGTTCCTTTAAAAATGGCCCTATTATAGTTAAAAATTAGACAATAGACGATATAATTTTTAGCTATTGATTTAGACTATCACAAAAGTTGAAATGTTGCTAGGTAATAAATGACAAATAGAGGAATTTATGTGTCTATTTCGTATCCACCCTATCTATTTCTTTACTTGGAAAAAAAAGTTGTTAAACTTTTGTATCAACGAAAAGGAGTACCCAAAAAACAATTAAAAATAAAATAGTTCATCTTTGTCTTAAAACCTAAAGAAAATGTGATCTAGTTTGTTGCAAGATACCAAAGCTTTTATTTTTGTGTTGATTTCATTTCATTGTAGTCACCATCAATTGCCTCTCATTATTCTCTGAAGTGTCAATTCTCATAATTGGTCGTTAAATACTATATTTTAAATAATAAATATGCATCATTTAATTCACTTATTTATTATAATATTAAAGAATTCATTCAAATTAGGTTATTTTATTGTTTGATAGAATTATAAATTTAGTTGTATCTATTTTTAATAATGAATCAACTTATACAATGGAAGTTATACAATAGCACCTAATATAAAATTATTTATTTTAAGATAAAATCATTATTCTTAACAATAAAAACCATCATGCTCAAGTAAATGACCAAAACCATTATGCTCAAGTAGGTGAAGCAAAAACTGAGGAGGTTCATGAACAATTATCTATCTTTTAGAAGTCCTTACTCATATCCAGCTAAGCTATGTATTATTCTTATTATACTTTTGAATCCAACTAAGAAAGGAAACAAAATGCAAAATGAAAGCTTAAACATCGTCAAGAATAAACCTAAACTCAGAGAAATATTCATGAAGTATAAAATTTATACTTCGTACAAAATTTACCATATAACTAAGTAAAACAAAATCTATACTAAATTAAATTTTAGGAAAAAAAATTTGTATCTTAGTGCAACATAACATTAAGAGAAAAAAGGAAAAGACTAAAGCCTTAAGATTTAGATGTAACACCGTAGTTTTAGAGCTTTATTAAGACCTAATACATGCTCAAAATCTCATAGTTATCTTTAGATAGGTCTAGAACGAGAGAACAATTTTAAAACCCTACACAAACTTTTGGAAAATTTATCTTGTAACCTCATAGGTATCTTAAAATAGCTCTAAAAGCCAAAAGTTTCCTTATCCTCAACAACCCTTGAACTTTAACATTGTTTATCCGAAATTCTATAAGCAGTAACGATGCACTACATAAGGACCAATGAGTTGTCCTGCTTGATATTATCAGGACCTTGATGCAATACATTTCGGTTTTATCTAAGTAATACCTTAAAAGAGTATTACTACCTCTTATACAACATATTAGAGAAATTAATATTACTTTTAGACAGTTAAGTAAAGACATTAATTAAGAACAATTGAAAATGTTATATCATTTGTTAGACAAAATGGTCCAATAAATCCTTAATTATATATTTTTATAAATATTGAACCTTTCAACATGAATTTCATTAAAATTTCTTGCTCCAATGTATAGATTACTTAAATCTCACTTCTCTTTAAATATTAAAATTTGATATATATAAAAAAAAATATATCATGTAAATTAAAGAATAAATGTCTTGCTTCCTACTAATAATCTATTGAACTCTCTATAGTACTATCAAATGCAACAAACTATTTACAAGATACAGGAGAAGGAACAAATGGTGATTTTATACATCTCAAAAATTCCCAATTAAGCCCATCAAAAAATTGGTGTCGTTTGATTGTCGTTGCACCCATTGCGGACCCCATTTACTTAGTGGGGTCCTTTTATTAATAGTTGTGTGATCAAATCCTTTACTGGCTCTGAAACCATTGCTTCTTTGGGAAACTCAAGTGCTCGAACCACAATATTCACCTGGGGCAACTCCTAGTCAACTCCCTTACATGGTTTCGTTCGATATAACATTTCAATTTTGAATATCCCTAGTGTCCATCAATCAATCATGTTTCCGTACTATTCACCAGACACAATTTCTTGTGCTAAGTACTCGTGGATCGCAATAAAAGACATTGATTGGATATTGATTGGCTTTATGATGATTTCCACAGCAGTGTGGTAGGTTGACTATTGTTCTATTTGTGTTGACAAGGGTGTAAGCAGGAGGCCACAGCAGGTGTGATACAATTAGGTAGAATGCATGATGAATTAAAAAAGTTGGGTTGATCATCTGGATAACTTGTTTTTGTGATTGATGATGCATTTTGATAAAAAATTATGTGGATTGTTGATGTGGAATTATCGTCTTTTCATGAGAGATCGAAGTCAGTCAACGAAATGTGGTTGTGGAATCTTACTAACATGTTTTCAGGTTTCAAATCACGATAAACAATCCCCATCATGTGTAAGTATTCTAAGGCCATTGTGACTTCATATGCATAAAACCTGCGCAAAAAGAGAAGGCCACAAATCTTTTAAAAAAAAAAATAAATGAATAAATTTAACTAAGTTGGAAATATATAACATTGAGTTTGATAAGTTATATGAATAGCTTCTTGAAAATTTTAATACTTTATTCTATTTAATATATTTAAGAATATGTTTAATATACTATTGAAATATAATTATCTCTTGTAATATTACTCAGATTAGAAAAAATATATCATATATTTAATTTATTAATATATAAATAGGTTCATGAACTTGTAAACCAAATTCCTTCATATTTGAATTTGGCTCTTATACTTTAACATTTTGGGACCATATTAAAATATGAAAAGAAAATTTTCTAAATTAATAAAGATGAAAATGAAGATGGTATCTATATATATATATATGTATATATATATTTATGCAGAAATATTATAGGATCAAGAAGGTGGAAAGGGGAAATGTTAGAAGCTTCAAAGAAGATACTTATAATTGGGAATTATATAAATATATAATGTGTGCGTGTGTCTATATATATATATGTAATCTTCTCAATTTATCAATATATATGTGTGTGCGTGTCTATATAGACAATGTATGTACGTATATCACGATACTAATTGTGCTGAATATCATAATAATAAATTAACGATTTGTATAATCATATAATATATATTTATAGATACAAATAATTAATGTTGTTGTTTGTACCTACCGCGTAGTAGCTTCGTTGAAGCATTTATCTGGTTGCGTTTGATGGAGGATGTGAAGATCGCCACCAGGTGTTACAATACATCTTGTGACATATCATTTACCTATTAAAATGTACGAATTTTTACTAGAAAAAATTGTACTTGAGAATTTTTATTATTAAATATTTATTTTAAGATCAATAATGACGCACATAAATACTCCAAATTAAAAAATTTTGAGCTATGATGATTAGTATTGCTTATATTCCTTGAGGAGGCTCCTTTAATCTTGATGCAAAGTGTATAAATCTTAGGGAAATTTGCATCAAATAATTTTTCTCAATGAATTAAGAGAAGAAGACCAAATAACTAAAACCAATCAATTAATTAAATATGGTTAATAACTCTATATCGAGATATATTATATACAAATACAATACTTTATCCATGTCTGATAAGGTGATTTCATATTCAGCCATGAAGGTGCAAAGCAAATCATAGAAATAAGTATGACCGCAACTAGAATCTCCTTTAATTTCATACGTTGCTGCAAGAAAGTGATCTACCATATCCTTTTAAAAAATTGAATGCAAATCAATCAACGACATTGATCATATATACATGATTGGTAAATAAATAAGAGAAAAATAGATCAGTTGTTAAGCACTAAACCTCTTGTTCCATCGAGTGGATCATGTAGAGGATTTGTTAAGCACTATTTCCTTCTTTTTTTATTTCCTATCCCTCTCCCGTTCTCATCCTTTCAATTTTCCTCCTATGTTTCTAGCATATATCTTTTGTCCTCTCCTCATAGCTGTCCACACAATAATTCCATCATTTCATCTAATCTTCTATTTATCCTTAGATTTCACTCTCCATTTTCTTTTATTTTTACTCCTAGTTCTAATCTGATTTCAAGAAAATTTCCCTATTCCCATATCAACTCATTTCTTCCCAAAAATATCTCAAATAATTTAGAAGATAAATTCTACTTAAGTGATGAGAGTCAAATTTCACTTACCTTTCTTCTCAATGACGATGTTAATATGATTGACAGATTCCTCCCTCGTTCCACTCTCGATTCCACTGCTAGCTAATTAATCTGATTGAAGAAATCACACAAAAACTTCCTCTTAGTTTACCCTAGCTACGAATTTTCTTCCTCTCCCTCTTGTCCTGCAGCTCAACGTCCTCTTTTAAAGTGAAGGAAGAACCATCAGAACCATTGAAGATGGCAACGAAATTCCTAAATCAAATAGAGATTACAAAATAGTTATTGATAATTGAGGCATAATCAATATTTTTACTTCTAATAATTAAGGGAAAAACTAATAACATCTTCTTAAATATAATTATATATTTATATATTTACTTTTTGAAAAGAAGATTTTTATCTCTTTAATTGCTTAAGTAGTAATCAAAATTTTAAAATTTAAAGACTAATGAAGAAAAGAAATCTTTAAACTTTGACTTCTAATAAGCATTCAATTTTCTAAATTTAGATATTCTTTAAGTCTAATCTTATAATAGTTTTTTTTGTATATAACATAATGAAGATAATATTAAAACTCTAAAATATTTGATTACATAAGTTCAAAATAATGAAAATAAGATTTTTATCTCTTTAATTTTTAAATTTTAAAGATTAATGTAGAAAGAAATCTCTAAATTTTGACTCCTAGTAAGTATTGAATTCTCTATCTTTAGATAATTTTTAAGTATAATTTTGTAATAATTCTTTTAAAGATTACATAATTTAGAATGAAAAATAATGTTAAAACTCTAAAATATTTGATTACATAAGTTTAAAAATAGATTATGACACTTCAATTTTTTTTTCTTTCTTGGTGCTTTTGGCTTTTTTTTTCATTCTTTCTTTAATGCTATTATTTATATTTACGATGCAATATTTAGATAGAAAACAATAAGATAGTTATTCTTTTATAAAATTAGTTCTATTAATTTCTTCACCACAATATAATTTCTTCATAATCTTATCCTGACATTTGTTATTGTGTTACAATCTGATCAATTTTAGGTGATCTATAAATGTAAGAAGAGTTAGAAAATAATTAGGAGAAAGAGGAGGAAAAATATAAGGAAATGAAATAGGAAAACAATAGTTAGACTGGAGGCATTATAGAGGTATGAAATAGGAAAACAATAGTTAGACTGGAGGCATTATAGAGGTAAGTTCTCTTTTTGTTTTCCTAATGCATAACGCACAATTAGGTTGTAATTATAAAGTATATTCGTTATAGGAAGTCATATTCTTCAAATGATTCCTAAGTTTTAGACGAGAACTAACTCAAATCACATATTTGACTTTCTATGAAATTACCTCTTTACCCTAAATAATAAAAAAACATAAAAGTACAATCTAAATTAAATATGTCTAAAAGTATATAAGTGTATTTACATAAAGTAGTATTAAATCTATCTTGTTCACTTGATTCTCTTTTTACTTTTTATGTAATTACTAGTAATCGTTTACATGTTGAATTACGTATATATTCATTAATTTTATTTTTGAACCACCTATATTTTTAGCTTGAATTCATTGAATGAAATTTTATTTCATAATCCTTCATGTATAGAAGGATCAATTAGAATTCAATTCTCAAAAAACATAAATAAGAGAGTTTAAATATTAAAATTGTGATATATTGTTAAACTATAAAATATTGGAGAAATGTAGCAATTAAATTTCTTAAAAAAATGATGAAGCTTGTTTAGAAATTGAAGCAAATGGGACAATTAGATACATATACAAATATTTGAACTTCTAATACTATACTATACTATATCTTTTTTTACAAAATATTTTGTCAATGAGTAGTGTAATTTGACCTACAACCTAAAATTTCTATGTGATTTCTTAGGTTACAAATTAAAAATATATACATATATATGAGGTTAATTTTTATTGTTGTTGGAAATATATTTATTTTTTTGTTTTTGATTTTTTTTTTGGTACAGTTTGGGAGAAGGATTGTGGCTAATGCTAGAACCAGATGAAACAAAAGTTGTTGAATGCTATATCCATGGGGGTTCATAGAGATTTCCCCGCTACACGTGAACCCTTTCATTTAACATTCTCAATTATTGGTCGTCCCCATACCCCGTTTGATATGAGCACCAATTTATCAAACCTCAATACCCCATTCGGTATTAGAGTGAAACGGACCATCCCCATACCCCGTCCGGTATGAGCACCAAATTATCAAGTCTCCATACCCTATCCCGTATGAGACAACATTCATGGTAGGGTTTTCTATGTCCCCAGTCCGTTCACCATCTCCCAATATATCCAACAAGACTATCGTTTCATCTATTCATTTCATCACACACTTTTTATCGTTTAACTTTCATTTTTCCTGATTCAGCAGTAAACACATAGAATATACCATACAAGGATTCAAAGCCATAAAATCAATTAATAGGGTACTAACATTCATTTGAACTATAAAATAATCAACAAAGTAATAGTAGAGAATTTTCGGTTCTGGCTCCATTAGCAATCCGTAATTAATTATGCACATTTTCTAAATTCACACAAATATTGCATTATTATTTATTTAGACTTCAATTCTATGATAGGGAATAGGGTGAGGGATCCTTACTCGATTTAATATCTAAAAAGCTAAGCTGTTCAACTGCGCCTACGGGCGATTCTCGAGTTCCCTGAACTTTTTTTCAAAAATTAAAACGCACTAATGGTACCTATAAATGTCCCAAAGAAATTTAAAATCAGTTCCAAGGCCCACTTAGCAAATTTTGGAATTCTGGCACAGCGGCTCTGCCGTGCTTTGGCGACGGTGTCGTCGCCCTCGATAACGATCTGCCTAGAGTCGACTATTTTTCACCATTTTTAGCCCCATTCGGCCGATTTCACATCGATCCTTGTAAGAAAACACGTTAAAAGGCCTCAGTGGCTAAAAAAACACAAAAACCCAAAACTCATCGGCGGCGGGGCTCTCCAGTGCGGCGGCCTCTGGCTCACGTTGTAGTTGGGTGTTTTGCTCTGGTCAACCTGTAGAGAAGACATAGTGATCACAATGGTGAAAAAATTACATAAAATGGGAATCGAGAAGGGCCTTATCAGAGGCGTTTTGTGAAATTCCCCGTGGCGGCGCTGCTGGGCTTCATCTGCGTTTTTCAATCAATTGGCCAGTCCTTTTGCTCTGATTTGGCCATGGGTGTGTTTAGAATTGAATTCTTAGCAAAAGAAGAAATTTTTACCCTTTTTGGCGGTCAGAAAGGGCTCCGGTGTGATGGAGGATGGCGACGGTCTCCTTCTTGACGGCTGGGTCTTTGTCTCCAGCGAGGGGGTCTGGCGGATAGGGTTGGGGTTTGGTGTGGATGGGGGTTATTTATATCCATCTGCTTTTGATCTCGGCTGTCCATAGTATTTGATCTACACCATCTGATCGCAACTAAATAGAGAGTGAATCTAGACTGTTCATCACGATCAAATCTGGGTCGTCCATCAGGATCTAATTTGGGCCGTCCGATCGCGTTTGGGGGAGGGAACGCATCTAGGCCATCCGTGCACGCGGGAACGGATCTTGGTCGTTTGATCATGGGCACGCGGATCGCCCGCGTGGCCTCTCACGTGGCGCTGCGTCAGCGTCCACTGCCACGCGGCACGTCCTGATTGATCGGAGCTGCTGACTGGGCGTCCCACCTGGCAGACCTTTCCTAACTTGCAATTTGAACCCTGGTTTCTGATTTTTCTTTTAAAAATACCCACAAAACCCAAATTTTCACATTTTTTCCTAAAATTGTTTTCAATTTCTTCCTCCAATTTTTACTCTAAATTAAATTTAAAAAATTAAAAAACTATATTTATTAATTTTAAATTACATGCAATTTTGTTTTGGGGTGTTACAATAATTACTATTGAAATAATTAGTAATAGATATTTTAGTATGAAATCCAAGTCTATTTCTTCTTCTTTAATATTTATGTTAATTAATAATTTAAGAAAAATTCTAATTTGGATTTTTTCACTTATTATAAATGTTCAAATTAAAAAAATCTAGTCGTTACAAAATATTATTTTTGTTTGGATATGTCATGACTCTTTAGGACAAAAATGCAATTTGATTACTATATCTCTACCAATGCAGTGATAAGTTAAATCTTTTATCATTTGATTCTATTGAATCAAATATTATAAACAAATCATCATTAATCCATATAATTACATCTAAAAAGTGATAAATTTTACATTTTAATAAGATTCAGACTTATTTTCTTCAAGAAAAAGGTAAGAATCTTAACTATTCAAACACCATGTTTATGATAATTTATGAAAATTTTTAAAAACTTCATTGTAGTGTGTGCTTAATTATGATAAATGAACAATTGTCACAAACTTTAATGGGGCATTTTTTGTGCTTGAAATGCATGTTCCCATGTTAATGGATGTTAGTGGCTATTTTCTCTTTTTCAATGATATCATCCTATGTTTACCTTATAAATAGTTAGCTCCTCTACTCTATCGTATCTTATTGCTACATTTCTCTATTGCTCTACCTTTTATGTCTTTTCTTTCACTTTCACTTTTCCTCAAATTTTCTTGAAAGATTTCGAACTTTTACTTTTCTAGTTATGCAAATTAATAAAATCTATGATCTATAGCTAAGCTTATTTTATCATGCAATTAACATGCCAAAAAGATCTTTTCTATACTCACCTTATTTGATTGACCTAGTGCACACCTCAATCCTTATAATGTATCCTCAAACATCAATTCCTATTTGTATAGAAAGTAAGTGTTTGAGGTAAATTCTTCTATCTTTTCTCACCAACCAACAGCAACAAAATTTACAATTTTTTGAAACGACACAATTTAGTTTGTAACTATCTTTGCAAAACAAATTTGAGTTTCAAATAAAAAAAATTAAAAATTAGGTTGAGATTTTGACCTATTGTAGTTCCCTCAACTAAGGGAACCTAATAATCATGAAATGTTTCTTTCGCCTAAAAACATAATAGGCACGTTTAGGTTTAACTCAATTTAATCACGACAACACCACCAACATAAAAAAAAAGTTAGAGTTTAAATTTGTTTTCTATGAAAAAGGAATACTTATTACAACCTACAGAGAATTTATTGGTATTAATTTTTAGAAGCTTTCATCCACCCCATTTGTCCAACAAAAGAGAACATAATTACTTTATAATATCATTATTGAAAGCGATGAAAATAGATAAAATACTAATAGTGAAAAATTAAATATTGATATAAGCTAATTATTTTTTAAATAAAAATGGTATATATCTATATTAAGTGTTATGTATAAATTATAATGCAATAAAAATAATCTCCAAGTACGTATACACACAAAAGTGCAGTTTGACTCAAGATTAATTAGGTGATATTGTAACACCCAGGCCCAGGTAAGCAACCCAACTCATCGACTTTAAAATAATAATAATAATAATGACTACAACAATGACAATAATAACTAGAAGCAAAAAACAACGACGTCATGTTAATAAACCTTAAAACGACACCATTCTGATGAAAAAAATGATTTAACGATAAGGATTTCTTTTCCTAATTCGATGACCCTGATTTAATCTAGATTGCTATAAATTGGAAAGACATCTAAAAAAGAAAAAGAAGAAACTCAAAGAGAGAGTGAGGCTGCTGACACTAGGAGGGAGTGGTAGAGAGGAAGAGAAGGAGAGAGGTTAACAGAGCAGTAAGGCTAATAGAAGAATAAATAGGAGGGTGATTTCCGTGAAGGCCAAGCTAAAAGATGGTCGAATCATCCAACAGAAGGTAAGATCAATTCACTCTTGAAACCCGAATTAGAAATGAGTATTATAAATTTCCTATATCGTGGGTATAGATTTTTAGTGAGTTTTGTATGTGCATTTCCTATGATTTCGATGTAATGGTGAAGAATATTCCTGTGCGATAACTTAGTAAAGAAGTCCAAGGTAAATCGTGGATAAGAATGGGGATCATCAATTGGGTATGGGAGAAAATAAGTCTTGTGGTAAGGACGGTTTTGATAATAATTAATTCATGTACAGTGGGTATAACTTTCAATCTGAGTTAAGTTTGGGGGTTTAGGGATAGATCAAACTTGTACTATACAGATCGGTAAAAATCAACTAGTAGACCTTATAAGGGAACATGATGAGATCAGATACACATATATCAATAAGTAGTTGATGCGATTAAGGGCCTACAAAGGGGTGGAAATAAGGAAAATATGGAGAACAATAGGGTTGAAAGATAAATAACATACCGTGGTGCTAGGGAAACAGAAGGGAAGGGGAAGGGAGGACCCAATAGATGAAGTTTGAACCAAACTAGAAGTAGAATGTAGAAAGGGAAATGATAAAATGGCCTAACTGAAATCAATGTACTGTCAAAATAAATAAATTACAACATGTTCACTGGTGGTGTGTATGTGGCCATTTATGAGGTCGTGGAACTGATTCTGGTATGAGTTCAATAGTGATTTTGCATACTTATTGCTCATAGATGAACTAAAGAATTTTCAGGTGACCCATATCATTAAGTGACCAAATCAACAAATGAGGGTGATAATAGAATAGTAATAATGATGAATGGGTATGAAAGGAGTTGAATATGGAGTCGTGAATGGACTGGGTAGTAGTGTGGTATATTGAGAACAATAAATGATAAAAAACTAGAGAGTAAATATTAAATAAGATTAAACTAGGACTAATCCACATCTTTCTGTATGTTGTTTCCTTTTTTATGGTGTGAGTGTGGCCAGTATTGGTCGTGGTGATGTGTATCAGCTGACTAGTGATTAGTCAGTAGAGTAGACCAGATAATAGAGGGTCTGAAGGGGAGTAGATGTCCCAGATGTGTGTTGTATATGAGACAAGAAATGTGGCCGAGAAATGAAGGTCCAAAAGGGTTGTGTCGTGTATGCTAAGTGTAAGATGTGTGTGTGCTATAATCTGGTGAAAATGCAAGTATGTTAAATGTGGATCATTTTTTAAAATTTGCATAATCTATTATGTAGATTGAAATGATTGAAATTAGTTGGAAAAAAGAGAAAAAGACAAGGAATCTGCAAGAGAGAAAAAAAAAGTCAAAATCGAGAAGTTGCAAGTTGGAGTAGAAGCACGGAGTTGTTGTTATAAATCTTCATGATACAAGGGTACTAAGTTGGAGAAATGGACAGGTCCTGGGCTGAGTATGAGATAGACCTGAGAATGATTTGGGTGAAGGAAGTCATTGAGGAAAAATGAGGAATTTATCTATATCTATTTCAATTCTTTTGGTTTAAGTTTAAATTGATTTTACTGAGCTGTGTAGCTCATTCCTTTATTATATTATAGAAACGGTTAAGTAGGAAGAAACTCAAGAACCTCTGGAGCATAGCCATGAGCTACAATGTATGCAGAACTAACATTAAACTTTGGTGGATTAATAGTTAATATTATCATTTCTGTTAGTTTGTTGTATTTACTGCTTGTCAGGTAAGATTAGACACAGCTATGGGAGCCCCTTTTTTTTGTATGATAGTTGAGTTGTGTTAAGGAGTAAATCGTCAATATAAAATGAATAAATAAATACTTTAGTGACGTTGAGTCTTATAGAAAATGTGGGATGTTATCTATACACTAATTGCAGTACAATACAAGTAACTTTCAAATAATAACACACAAAAGTACAATCTGACTCGAACTTATGATTTCTTGCAAAAGAAGAAATGCATCAACTATTCAACAAATTAAATAATTAATTAAGTATACACATATACCAAACAAATATATATATATCCTGCTAATAGATATTTGGTTAATTAAATTATTAATTATTTATCTATTAGGTGGATATCTATGTACTTTTATCCTTAACTATAAGAGTATGAATTTAAATTAGATTATACATCTCATGACATATCATTTACTGATTAAACTGTATGAATTTTTACTAACAAAACTTGTACTTGAGAATTTTTATTATTAAATATATATTATAAGATCAATAATAACACACATAAATACTCAAAATTACAGAGTTTTGAGCTATGATGATTAGTATTAATTATATACCTTAAGGAGGCTCCTTTAATCTTAAAGCAAAGTTCACAAATTCTAGGAAAATCTGCATCAGATACTTTGTCTCTGTAAATTAAGAGAAGAAGACCAAATAATTAAAACCCATTAACTAGTCAAACGTGGTTAATAACAACTCATATCTATATCGGGATATTTATTATATACACATACAAAGCTTTAGTCATGTCTGATAAAGTGATTTGAGATTCAACTACGAAGGTGGAGAGCATATCAGAGAAATAATTGGGATCGCAACCAAGTACTCCTTCCATTTCATATGCTATTCCAAAAAAGTGATCTACTGTACCCTTTAAAAAAAATCGAACGCAAATCAATCAACAATATTGATATATATATATGAACGGTAAATAGATAAGTAAAAAATAGATAAGATATTAAGCATTAAACATCTTATTCTATCGAGTGGATCATGTGGAGGAGCTCCATCCTATTCGAAATTATTGGAGAAGAGAAAAATGGTTTTGCTAAGAGGTTTTTTTTTTCGAATTTGCAGTGCTCACCGAAGCGGTGGAGAGTTATAATGAGTTTTGTATTTATAATAGATTGCTAATAATCTAGGTCATTTCTAGTGATTAATACTTAGGTTATTAATATTATATACATTAATGAACCTGCATATTTTTGTGTTTTATGTTCCGAGATTTGATTAATCTTGCCAACAGTTTTATGAGAAAAACTATTTTTTAAAAAAAAGAAGAGTTTAATTTAATCCATTTTAATATTGTATAAAAAACAAAGATGGTTTTTCTCCGAATTAATTACTTCAACTGATAGAAGGCATTATATTGGCACAATTGAGAACAGTTAATTACTGCTAAAAATTAGACAATAGACGATAAAATTTTACCAACGAATTTATATTATCATAAAAAGTAAAAATGTCACAATGTAAATTTATAGTAAATAGAGGAAGCCACTTATCCATTTTATGCACAACCTGTCCATTTCTTTATTTGAAAAAAAAAATTTATCTTTTATATTGACAAAAAGAAGTACAAAAGAAACCAGAAATAAAATAGTTTATCTTTATGTTCTAAAATCTAAATAAAATTCAATCTCCTCTGTTGCAAGGCACCAAAAATTCTCTCTCTTTGTTTGTTGCATTTCATTGTAGTCATCACCCTTCACCTCTCATTATTCATTGAAGTATCAATTTTTCTTATCAGTAGTTAAACATTGTATTTTAAACAGTAAATTTACGTTACTTGATTCACTCATTTGTATGAAATTAATTTTTTTTTTTAATTTAAATCATACTTTGTTATTAATTTTTTTTTTTAATTTAAATCATACTTTGTTATTTGACAGAACTACAAATTTAGTCGTATTTCTTTTTGGCACTATTTCTCAGCAAACAATGTAAGTCAGTACAATAACATCCAATACAATATTTAATTTTTCCTTTTTAAAAAAAATCATGGATAAAAACCATTCTTCTCAAACAAGTGAACAAAAAACTATGACTCCTGAACAACTACATATCTTTCAGAAGTCCTTACTAGATCTCTGGCTATGTTATATACTATCTGATTACACATTTACATCCAATTTAAGAAGAAGAGAAAGAAAATGTTGAATGAAAGTTACTTTTAAATACAACTAAAAATTAGACAATAAATGACACAATTTTAGCGGCTGATAGAGGTAGTCACTAAAAGTCAAAATGTCGCGAACTAAATATGCAACAAATAAAGGAAGCAACTTGTCCATTTCATGGACAACCTGTCAATTTCTTTACTTGAAAGAAAAAATTATTTAACTTTTCTATTAGCAAAAAAAAAAAAATACATAAGAAACTGGAAATAAAATAGTTCATCTTTATGTATTCAAACGTAAAGAAAATTTTATCTCCTCTATTATAAGACATCAAAGCTTCTATCTTTGTATTAGTTGCATCTCACTGTAGTCGCCATCAATCACCTCTCATTATTTATTAAAGCATCAATTCTCTTGATCAATCATCAAATATTATATTTTAAACAGTAAATATACGTCATTATTTATTTCTTTGTATGAGAATAAATAATTCATTCAGATTAAGTTCTACTTTGTTATTTGAGGACCTAAAAAATTAGTTATATTTATTTCTAATACAGTATTAGTTTATAAAATGTAAGTCAATACAATA
This sequence comes from Carica papaya, assembly GCF_054855325.1. NCBI lineage: Eukaryota > Viridiplantae > Streptophyta > Magnoliopsida > Brassicales > Caricaceae > Carica > Carica papaya. The sequence continues at coordinate 22,611,731 of NC_142317.1, forward strand.
ACATCCATTTCAACATTTACTTTTCTTTTTTTAAAAAATCATGGATAAAAACCATTCTTCTTAAACAAGTGAACGAAAAACTATGACTCATGAACAACTGTATATCTTTCAGAAGTCCTTACTAGATCTCTGGCTATGTTATATACTATCTGATTACACATTTACATTCAATTTAAGAAGAAGAGAAAGAAAATGTTGAATGAAAGTTACTTTTAAATCCAACTAAAAATTAGACAATAAATGACATAATTTTTGCAACTAATAGAGGTTGTCATGAAAACTCAAAATGTTGCTAACTAAATATACATCAAATAAAGGAAGGAACATATCCATTTCATGCACAACCTGTCCATTTCTTTACTTGAAAAAAAAAATACTTAAGTTTTATATTAGCAAAAAGAAATACATAAGAAGCTGGAAATAAAATAGTTCATCTTTCTGTACTCAAACGTAAAGAAAATTTGATCTCCTCTACTATAAGACACCAAAGCTTCTATCTTTGTATTAGTTGCATCTCATTGTAGTCGCCATCAATCACCTCTCATTATTTATTAAAGCATCAATTCTCCTGATCAATCGTCAAATACTGTATTTTAAATAGTAAATGTACGTCATTTTATTTATTCATTTGTATGAGATTAAATAATTCATTCAGGTTAAGTTCTACTTTGTTATTTGAGGACCTGCAAAATTAGTTGTATTTCTTTCTAGTACAGTATTAGTTTATACAATGTAAGTCAATGCAATAACATGCATTTCAACATTTACTTTTTTTTAAAGAAAAAATCATCATCCATTAACAGTAAAAACCATTTTTCTCAACCAAGTCAACCCAAAACTTGGGCTCATGAGTAAATATATATCTTTCAATAGTCCTTACAACAATTCTAGCTATGTTATGTACTATTCAATTAAACTTTTAAATCTAACTAAGAAGAAAAGAAATAAAATATGAAATGAAAGCTTAAACATCCTCAAGTAACAACCCAAACTTTAGAAAAATATTCATAAAGTATAAAATTTTAACCTGGTACCTTTAAAAATGGTCTTATTATAGGTAGAAATTAGACAATAGACGATATAATTTTAGCGGTTGATTCAGACTATCACAAAAGTTAAAATGTTGCTAGGTAATATGCAACAAATATAGGAACTCATGTGTCTATTTCGTGCCCACCCTATCTATTTCTTTACTTTAAAAAAAAAGTTGTTTAACTTTTGTATCAACAAAAAGGTGTACTGAAAAAAAATTAAAAATAAAGTAGGTCATTTTTGTCTTAAAACCTAAAGAAAATGTGATCTACTTTGTTGTAAGATACCAAAACTTTTATTTTTGTGTTGGTTGCATTTCATTGTAGTCACCATCAATCGCCTCTCTTTATTCCCTAAATGTCAGTTCTCATAACTGGTCATTAAATACTATATTTTAACAATAAATATACATAATTCAATTCAATTATTTATTATAATATTAAATAATTCATTCAAATTAGGTTCTATTTTATTATTTGACTGAACTATAAATTTAGTAGTACATGTTTTTAATACTGAATCAACTTATATAATGGAATTTAATGCAATAGCATCCAATATAACATTATTTCTTTTAAGATAAAATCATTATTCATTAACAATAAAAACCATCATGCTCAACTAAGTGGAGCAAAAACTGAGGATGTTCATGAACAATTATCTATCTTTCAGAAGTCCGTACTCATCTCTAGATAAGTTATGTATTATTCTTATTATACTTTTGATCCAACTAAGAAAGGAAACAAAATGCAAAATGAAAGCTTAAACATCCTCAAGTATAAATGTAAACTTAGAGAAATATTCGTGAAGTATAAAATTTATACTTGGTACAAAATTTACCATATAACTAAGTAAAACAAAATCTATACTAAACTAAATTTTAGGAAAAGAAATTTCTACCTTAGTGCAACATAATATTAAGAAGAAAAAAAAGACTAAAACCTTAAGAGTTAGATGTAATACCGTAGTTTTAGAGCATTATTAAGACTTAATACATGCTCGAAACCTCATAGTTGTCTTATGATAGGTCTACAATTTGAAAATCCTACACAACCTTTTGGCAAAGCTATCTTGTAATTTCATAGGTATCTCAAAATAGCTCTAGAAGCCAAAAGTTTTCTTATCTTCAATCACCCTTGAACCTTAACATTGTTTATCCCAAATTAGGTAACCAGTAATGAAGCACTACACAAGGACCCATGACTTTCCCTGCTTGATATTATCAGGACCTTGATGCAATACATTTCGATTTTATCCAAGTAATACCTTAAAAAAAGTATTACTACCTCTTATACCACATATTAGAGAAATTAATATTACTTTTAGACGGTTAAGTAAAGACACTAATTGAGAACAATTGAAAATACTAAATCATTTGTTAGACAAAATGATCCAGAAAATCCTTAATTATATATTTTTATAAATATTAAACCTTTTTAACATGAATGTCATTAAAATTTCTTGCCCCAATATATAAATTACTTAAATCTCACTTCTGTTTAGTTATGAAAATTAGATATAAATTAAAAAAACATATATCATGTAAATTAAGGAATAAATTTTTTGCTTCCTAGCAATACTCTATTGAACTCTCTATAGTACTGTCAAATGCAGCAAACTCCTTACAAGATATAGGACAAGGAACAACTGGTGATTTTATACATCTCAAAAGTGCCCAATTAAGCCCATCAAAAAACTGGTGTCGTTTGATTGCCATTACACCCATTGTGGACCCCATTTGCCTAGTAGGGTCCTTGATTAATAACCATGCGATCAAATCCTTTGCTGACTCCAAAACCATGGCTTCTTTGGGAAACTCAAGGGCTCAGGCCACAATATTCACGAGGGGCAACTCCTAATCAACTCCCTTACACAGCGTCGTCCCATATAACATTTCAAATATGAGTATCCTTAGTGTCCACTAATCAATTATGTTTCCATGCCCTTCACCAGACACACTTTTTTGGTGCTAAGTACTCGTGGGTCCCAATAAAAGACATTAATTGGACATTGATTGGCTTTGTGATGATTTCGACAGCTGTGTGATGTGTTAACTTTTTTTTTCTATTTGTGTTTCCTAGGGTGTAAGTAGGAGGCTACTGCAGGTGTGGTACAATTGGGTAGAATGCATGAGAAATTAGAAAAGTTGGGTTGATCATCAGGATAACAACTTGTTTTTGTGATTGATTATGCATTTTGATCAGAAATTATATGGATTGTTGATGTGGAATTATCGTCTTTTCATGAAAGATCGAAGTCAGTCAACGAAATGTGGCTATAGAATCTTAATAACACTTTTTCGAGATTTAAATCACGCTAAACTATCTCCATCTTGTGTAAGTATTCTATGGCAATTGTGACTTTAGATGCATAAAACCTGTGGAAAAAAGAGAATGTCACAAATCTCTTAAAAATAAATAAATTTAAATAAGTTCAAAATATATAAAATTGAGTTTGCTAAGTTATGCGAATAGCTTGTTGAAAATTTTAATACTTTATTCTATTTAATATATTTAAGAATATGTTTAATATACTATTGAAATATAATTATCTCTTGTAATATTACCCGAATTACTAAATATATATAATATATTTAATTTATTAATATATAGATAGGTTTGTGAACTTGTAAACCAAATTCCTTCATATTTGAATTTGACTCTTATACTTCAACATTTTGGGACCAAATTAAAATATGAAAAGAAGATTTTATTAATTAATAAAGATGAAAATGAAGATGGTATCTATATACATATATATATTTATGCAGAAATATGGTAGAATCAAGAAGGTGCAAAGGGGAAATGTTAGAAACTTCAAAGAAGATACTTATAATTGGGAATTATATAAATATATAAGGTGTGTGTGTCTACATATATACATAACCTCCTCAATTTAACAATATATATATGTGTGCGTGTGCATATACATAATGTATGTACATATATTGCTATACTAATTGTGCTGAATATCATAATAATAAATTAACGATTCGTATAATCATATAATATATTTTTATAAATACAGATAATTAATGCTGTTGTACATACATACCAGGACGCAGCTTCATGGAAGCGTTTATCCGGCCTTTGACAGAGGACGTGAAGATTGATGCCAGGACAGAACTCAGTGAGTAAACACAACCATCAATCACAAATGAATTTCATGCCTATTGGTGCCACATATGATTGCTCATACACCATCATATATATGAGTTATATGTTTATATATATATATATTTACACTTGTCAAGGCATCTGATGAAAAGAGTAAGGAAGGGTATACTTTCATACATAATTGATGACGTCATAAATAAGATCAATTAGTGAATATAGTAAATGAATTTCATACTTATTTTTTATTGTATATATTATTTATATATTTTTTTACTGAGTTTTTTTAAAATTGTTTTTAAATTTTTTTTTGTAAAGGTGCATAGGCAGTGAATGCAACCAAACATGAATTCTTAGTAATGAAGGAAAAAATAAAAATCCTTCTTGGAGTAATATTCTATTTTATATATTTTATAAAATTTATTTTCATAAATATCGCTTTCTCTTATAGATTTCATAAAAATTTAATTGAATTTAAATTTACAGACTTATACAATATAAAATATTCTACATTTTTAGTAGAAGTTAAACTCATAAATTTTAAATAGAACATAAGAGTTTTAACTACTATCATTTTGTTATAATTCATTATAATTATCAATAGCATAATTATGCAGCAGGCAAAATAGATCAGATTTTCAATGAAGTAAAACTCATCCTTTATAAATATGCAAATTTAAATTAAGTTAAAATTTTCACAAAGTCCAAAAGAAAACAGATGTAAATGAAAATAAAATTTTACAGAATATATAAAATAAAATATTACCGTAAGAACATAAAAATACAATTTAACTCAAGATTAGTCAAGTGATATACAGTAATTACAAAACAATACAAATAACTTTCAAATGATGACGCACATAAAAAAACAATCTGACTTGAACTTATAATCTCTTGTAAAAGAATAAACATATCAACTATTAAACTAATTATTTAATTAATTAAGTATACACATATATAGTTAATTAAATTAATAATTATTTATCTTTTGGGTAGATATCTAAGTACTTTTATCCTTATCTATAAGAGTATGAGTTCAAATCAGACTATACATATCATAATATCATTTAACTAATAAAATGTACAAATTTTTATTAGCAAAAATTGTATTTGAGAATTTTTATTATTAAATATATATTATAAGATCAATAATAACACACATAAATATTTTCAATTAAAGAGTTTTGAGCTGTGATGATTAGTTTTACTTATATACCTTGAGGAAGCTCTTTTAATCTTGATGTAAAGTGCACAAATCATAGGAAAATCCGTATCAGATACTTTTTCCTTGCAAATTAAGATAAGAAGACCAAATAACTAAAACTCATCAATTAATCAAATATGGTTAATACCTACTAACATCTATATTGAGATATATATTATATACAAATATAAAGCTTTATCCATGTTTGATAAGGTGATTTCATATTCAGCCACGAAGGTGGAAAGCAGATCATAGAAATAATTAGGACCGCAACCAAAATCTCCTTTCATTTCATATGCTGCTGCAAGAAAGTGATCTACCATATTGCTTTAACAAAAATCGAATGCAAATCAATCAACAACATCGAGATATATACATGATTGGTAAACTAATAAGAGAAAAATATATCAAATATTAAGCATTAAACCTCTTGTTCCATCGAGTGAATCATGTAGCGGAGCTGAGTGCTTCGATCCTCCTATTCATGGTAAGAGCTATAACAACCCATACCTGCATAGGGAGTCGGGGTACCGTAAGAACTTATATTCCTAACACAAAAAATACAATAAACTTCTATCACCAAATAAAAATAAGTATGTCCAAGTGCAGTGTTCACATTCCTTGCTAGTGAGGGTTAACCGTTACACCTATCTAAAATCAAGAAAACATCCTTCTTTATCCATGTCAGATAAGGTGATTTCAGATAGCTGCGAATTTTATTCCTTTCCCTCTTCTCCTGCAGCCTGACGTCCTCCTTTAAAGTGAAGGAGGAACCATTAGAACTGTTGAAGATGGCAACAAAATCCTTAAATTAAATAGAGATTACAAAATAGTTATTGATAATTGAGGCATAATCAATATTTTTACTCTTAATAATTAAGGTAGAAACTAATAAGATCTTCTTAAATATAATTATATAATTATTATTTACTTTTTGAAAAGAAGATTTTTATCTCTTTAATTGCTTAAGTAGTAATAAAATTTTTAAAATTTAAATACTAATGAAGAAAACAAATCTCTAAACTTTGACTTCTAATAAGCATTCAATTCTCTAAATTTAGATATTCTTTAAGTCTAATCTTATAATAATATTTTTTTATAGATAACATAATGAAAATAATATTAAAAATCTACAATATTTGATTACATAAGTTCAAATTAATGAAAATAAGATCTCTATCTCTTTAATTTTTAAATTTTAAAGATTAATGTAGAAAGAAATCTCTAAATTTTGACTCCTAGTATGCATTGAATTCTCTATATTTAGATATTTTTTAAGTATAATCTTCTAATAATTCTTTTGAAGATTACATACTTTAGAATGAAAAATAATGTTAAAACTCTAAAATATTTGATTACATAAGTTTAAAAATAGATTATGACACTTCTATTTTTTTTTTCTTTCTTGATGCTTTTGGTTTTTCTTTCAATCTTTCTTTAATGCTATGATTTATATTTATGATGCAATATTTAGAAAGAAAACAATAAGATACTTTTTTTTTATAAAATCAGCTTTATTAATTTCTTCACCACAATATAATTTCTTTATAATCTTATCCTCACATTTGTTATTGTATTATAATGGGATCAATTTTAGGTAATCTAGAAATATAAGAAGAGTTAGAAAATAATTGGGAGAAAGAGGAGGAAAAACATAAGGAAATGAAATAGGAAAACAAGAGTTAGACTAGAGGCACTATAGACGTAAGTTCTCTTTTTTTTACCTAATGCATAACGCTCAATTAGGTAGTAATTATAAAATAGATTCGTTATAAGGAGTAATATTCTTCCAACGATTCCTAAGTTTCAAACTGCGAACTAACTCAAATCACATAATTGACTTTTAATGAAATTACTTCTTTACCCTAATTAACAGAAAAACATAAAAGTACAATCTAAATTAAATATGTCCAAAAATATATACATGTACTTACATTAAGTGGTATTAAATCTATCTTATTCATTTGATTCAATTTTTACCATTTGTGTAATTACTAGTAATCCTTTACATATTGAATTAGGTATATATTCATTAATTTTATTTTTGGACCACTTATAGTTTTTGCTTTAATTCATTGAATGAAATTTTATTTCATAATCCTTCATATATAAAAAAGTTCAATTAGAATTCGATTCTCAAAAAACATAAATAAGAGAGCTTAAATATTAAAATTGTGATATATTGTTAAATTATAAAATATGGGAGAAATGTAACAACTAAATTTCTTAAGAAAATGATGAAGCTTGTTTAGAAATTAAAGCAAATGGGACAATTAGATACATATATAAATATTTTAACTTCTAATACTATACTATACTATGTCTATTTCTACAATATAGTTTCTCCATGAGTAGTGTAATTTGACCCACAACCTAAAAATTTCTATGTAATTTCTTCATTACAAATTAAAAATATATACATATATATGAAGTTAATTTCTATTGTTGTTGGAAATATATTTATTTTTTGTGGTACAGTTTGAGAGAAGGATTGTGGCTAATGCTAGAACCAGATGAAGCAAAAGTTTTTAAATGCTATATGTTTAGTTTCCTTTATAAGCTCATGCTAAGAATTAAAAACTTATAAGTCTGTAATAATGCAAAAATACGTAATGAATAAAAATATGAGTTTGCAAGAAATATCTTATCATCACTCTCTAATCACTCTCTGAGACAATGCTTTACATACTAGTTGAATTTTTTCAACTGATCTGGAATCAACAAAGGAAATGTATTAAAAAGTTCTATTGTCAAGCATTAATTATGATGACATGGTAATGATTTATGAGACAGAAAAATACCATAACAAATCCAAAATGATTTACAAGATATAAAAATGTCATAATAAAAAAATGGAGTTAAAATAATGTAAGGGTATTCTTGATTTACAGTGAACTCTTTAAAAGAATGCTACTATGTATATGATCTAAAGTTTGTAAACAAGAAACAATTTGTTTAATCTCCAATGCAGGAAGATGTTCCAAGCTAATGCTAAATCAACATATCATCTTTACATTAAGATCCTATCATACTGGAATCACTACTCAAAAGCTTTAATCCCTAAATAAAATGAAGCATAAACCACTATTATCATCACCTTTATACATTTAAGTTGTTCAGATAAGTAAGTTGAGCCACAAATTGAAGTTAACTATCCTTATGTGAAAGCAGCTTTAAAATCTTATATTACATAAGTGTTTTAGGAGTTCTTTCGACCACACTTTCTCTTGGGGTTAGCACTTATCATGCAAGAGAAGGCATTGGCATGCTCAAAATCCTCTTCAGTTATCAGAATTTTGGTTGTACTTGGGTCTGCAAGTAGAAGCTTAGCCACCAAGTATCTAACAATTGACCATGTTTCCAATAACCGTGCTTGTTTCCCAATGAACCTTCCTCTTTTTGTGTCATAGTATTAAGGCCACTTATCTCTTGATATGCATCTTTCAGTATCTTCAACAGCTCTTGCAGCAATTTTTGGCCTTTTCGTCTTTATGGCTTTAATAGTAAGCTGCAAAAAGTCTAATTTTAAATTTTTAAGCCCCACTGCCAACATTCCTTCATTATTACTTTATTTTATAAAACAACAACAAGGTGCCATATCCTATTGGATCTAAGCATGATAACTCAGGAAACTTGTTCCTAAATATAACTTCTACCAAGGGTCTGGAGCAATGAACAAAACATTAATAGTAGAGAGAATATTTAAGCATAATAAACTAACTTGCCATAGCAGAGTTGGCCAAGAATCACCATTGTGGTAAGACTAAAGCCTACATTAGAAGGAAATAAAGTGAGAAATGTTGAAGATAATGATGAAATAGATCATAAATAAATAATAAGAGAGTAGATATCTTACGTGATTTTAGGATCACTACCAGTGATTATTTGCCAGTCCTGACCTTAAGGAGAATGATAACATATCTTCATGTCTGCTACCAAATCTACCCATTTTGCAAGACTACTTACAACAGAATACATGTTTCCTAGAGAAAAAATTAGAAATCCATATGTGCTGTCTGTAAGTTTCCAAATAGATAACCTCCTTTATTAGACATCCATTACACCAACCAAGGAAAAATTTGATCTGGGTAAATGTTGAACTTATTAACTGCATCGTATGAGTACTCCTCTGTCTTGTCATGATAAATCTCATTTAGTTTTTGTAAATCAATCCAACAATACTCCCTGATGTGGAATGAAAGAGCAAGTAGGCGATTATTCAGTGCCCAAACAAGATTAGCTAATCCATTTTCTAGAGCAAGCATTTCACGTGCACAAAGTAAGGCAGAATAAATAGTGGATGCAAGAAAAAAAATAAGGAGTAACTGGAGATACCACAAGAAAAGAAGGTAAACAAATAAGATCTCTTAGTTACCAACTTATAAATTTAAATAATAGCTTATTCATGTAGGCTAGTATGTCATATAATAATCTACTGTTTCCACCGACATGTTACAAACATACTTAATGCACAAACTAGATCTCCATGGTGTCAAACATGTAAGCTATGAACTATCTCAAAAAATATAAGCTATAAACTATACAATCTCTATCATTCTAGGGAGTTGCACCATTCAGAAGCAACCATAAATATAATGAGTAACAATTCCAATTGTTAAACATTTTCTAAATTGACCAGACTGGAATCATATACTTATTACACCTACTAAAAAGTCACTTGAGAGGCACCAAGATATGATATCAATTTAATTCAATCTTGTCAAGTACTTAATCCTAGCTTTATTTTCAAACTTCCATTATTGTTTCCCAAATTGATTTAGTTTTATAATTTCACTTCTACCATAGTTGCTGCAAAAAGCCCCTATTACACCATGTGCATAACTATTTTGTATAACCACTCTTTTGCTACAAAAGTTGCAAGCACTAAAAAATAAAAAATTGAATACCAAATGTCAATTACCATTTTAAAACAACAATAAAGACAATTTTTTCCTTGATTGAAATAAACAATTGATGAGCAAATATGGCAATTCAAACAACTGTTAGAACAAAAAATGAATCTACCCTTATGATTCCTTCATTCCACATAATATAGTTAATTACCTCCCCTTTTTACTAAGAGGGTTTGGTTTTGAAACTTACAAATGTAAATCAAATGTAAATAGGAATTGACTTGGTCTAGTACCAAGTCAGTGTTGGATGACCCTATTCTCCATTTTCTTTGTTTGGTAAGAGTTATTGTTTCTAGTAGTGAGAACTTTTTGCACCACAGATAAGTTATTGTTGTTTCTCTCAATAGTCTATCAATTGGCACGTAAAGGGTGACCGATGGATATGGTGGATGGCATGGTGTCATTGTCGATCGTAGAGGAGGAGGATTGAAGCTGGGACTTAACTGAACTTCTCCCTGAACAACAAGAGTCGTATGATCCATGTTTTGTAGGAAGATTCTATACTGAAGCGGTTGTGAAGTTTGAAGTGATGAGGAATACACTAGCAGACCTGTGGAGGCTGATAAGGAGAGTAAATATTGTAGATCTCAGTTTCGACCATTACTTGTATAGATTTTTTTACGAAGTGGATATCCAAAGAGTGCTCAACAAAGGGCCATGATCGAGTGGATCATGTCGAGGAGCTGTGCTCTTCAATCCTTCCTATTCGAAATGATTGGAGTAAAGAAAAATGAGTTCCCCGAGAGATGGGAGATTGTTTTTTTTTTAATCTGCAGTGCTCCCCGAAGTGGCTGAGAGTTATAATGAGTTTAGTACTTATAATAAATTTCTAATAATCTAGGTCTTTTTTAGTGATTGATATTTAGGTTACCAATATTCTATGCATTAATGAACTTGCATATTCTTGTTTTTTGTTTTTCGAGTTTAGATTAATCTTGTCAACAATTTTATGAGAAAAATATTTTCTTTAAAAAAAATATGAGTTTAATTTAGTCAATTTATAATATTGTATAAACGACAAAGATGGTTTGTAACGGCCCCGGAAGTTCAAAAGGAAATACATATAATAATCTGAGTGCGGAAGCGAAATAAAAGATTAAGGTTAACATCCCTTACACAATAACTTAAAAGTACTAAACAATATCACGGAATAAGTTCTCTAAAAGAAATACAAGAAATGAGAAAAATAAAGAAAACTATAAAGCATCTAGTATCTATTCACCGTCTTCTTATGGATCGGGCTCAGGAACCAGGTCCTCTTGATCTGAAATGGTTAAATAAGGAATGAGCCACACTAGCCCAGTAAGAACATCACACTATATCAATGTCACAGAAGCAAAGGTTGGTAGAAAACTAAAAAAATAACCAATGGAGCACAAATTTTAAAGCAATACATTTATTTAAAATAAAATCATTTACCCTTTTTGTTACCCTTGGAGAACCTGTGAAAACAACTTATAAAGACAATGACATCATACAAATCACTATTTCATGTATAATCAGTAACATAAAACATATCATAATTTCGTATTCATTAACAATAACTGATTATCATTATTTCTCGTTTTCACTAGCCTACTAATATCCATGGGGATCCATAGGGGTGTCCCCGCCACATGTGAACCATTCTTTTTAACAATCTTAATTCCAGGGCCGTCCCCATACCCTGTCTGGTATGAGTGCCAAAATATTAAATCTCAATACCTCGTCTGGTATGAGGGTGAAGCAGGTCGTCCCCATACCTCGTCCGGTATGAGTGCCAAGACATTAAACCTCAATAGCCCGTCTGGTATGAGGGTGAAACAAGCTGTCCCCATACCCCTTCCAGTATGAGCGCCAAAGAACTATTATAAGATTACACTTAAAGAATATCTTCAATTAGAAAATTGAATGCTTGTTAGAAGTTAAAGTCTAGAGATTTATTTTCTTCATTAGCCATTAAAATTTAAAATTTTGATTACTACTTAAGCAGTTAAAGAGATAAAAATCTTCTTTCAAAAAGTAAATATATTATTATATAATTATATTTAAGAAGATGTTATTTGTTTCTATCTTAATTATTAGAAGTAAAAATATTTATTATGCCTCAATTATCAAAAAATATTTTTTAATCTTATTTAATTTAGGGATTTCGTTGCCATCCGAATGGTTCTTATGGTTCTTCCTTCACTTCAAAGAGGACGTCGAGCTGCAGGGAAAGAGGGAGAGGAAGAAAATTCATAGCTAGGGTACACTAAGAGGAAGTTTATGTGCGATTTCTCAATCAAATTAATTAGCTAGCGGTGGAATTGGGAGCAGAATAAGGGAGGAATTCGTCAATCAGATTAACGCCCTCACTGAGAACAAAGTTAAATTTGACTCTCACTACTTGAGTAGAATTTATGTTTTAAATTCTTTGAGATATTTTTGGGAAGAAATGAGTTGATCTTGGAATAGGGACATTTTCTTGAAATCAGATTAGAACCAGAAGTAAAAACAAAAAAAATGGAGAGTGAGATCTGAGGATAAAACGAAGATCGGACGAAATGATGGAATTATCGTGTGGACAGCTATGTGGAGAGGACATAAGAGATATGCTAAAAACATAGGAGGAAAATTGAAAGGATGAGAACGGGAGAGGGATAGGAAATTTAAAAAAAGGAAAATTGTGGTCTGAATCTGATATCTATTTGGGAATTATTATTCTTTTATTTTTTATATTTAATTCTCTTGATGTCTGTTTCGAAAATGGTAACATTGGTGAGTAGAGAAAAAGAAATGAACTGGATAGGGATTAAAAACAAAATAAATATAAAATTCTAGGAGGCAAATCCAGGTGAGACAGACCGTGTTCTCTATGAGTGTAAAAGTGATGCTGTTTGGAAGAAGGAATGGGATTAACAACGAAACAAACAAACTCTAGGAGCTGATTTGGGTGAGGAGAGACAATGTTCTCTGTGATGCATATGTAAGAAAGGATGAATTACAAAAACTTTAATTAGATGTTTTCTTGATTTTAGATAGATTTAATGGTTAACACTCACTGGTGAGGGATGTGAACACTGCCCTTAGATCTACTTATTTTTATTTGGAGATAAAAGTTTATTGTTATTAACCATATTTGATTAATTGATGGATTTTGTTATTTGGTCTTCTTCTCTTAATTTGCAAAGATAAAATATCTTATGCAAATTTTCCTATGATTTGTTACTTTGCATCAAGATTAAAGGAGGCACCTCAAGGTATATAAGTAATACTTTTCATCACAGCTCAAAACTTTTCAATTTGGAGTATTATTGTGTGTTATTATTGATCTTATAATGTATATTTAACAATAAAAATTCTCATATACAATTTTTGCTAGTAAAAATTCGTACATTTTAATAGTTAAATGATTTGTCATAAGATCTATAGTCTGATTTGAACTCATACTCTTATAGATAAGGATAAAATTACTTAGATATCTGTCTAAAAGATAAATAATTATTAAATTAATTAATTAAATATGTGGATACATAATTAATTAAATAATTAGTTCAATAGTTGATATGTTTCTTTTTTTATAAGAGATTATAAGTTCGAGTCGGATTGTATTTTTATGTGTGTCATCATTTGAAAGTTATTTGTATTGTATTGTAATTAGTATATATCACTTGACTAATCTCGGATGAAATTGTATTTTTATGTGTATTCTTACTTGGAGGTTTTTGTATTGTCTTATGACTGATGCATACCACTTAATTAATAGATGTACCCAATTTTTATTTTTTAATAAATAATTAATGAAGGAAAAAATGAAAATCCTTCTTAAGGTATTATTTTATTTTACATATTCTATAAAATTTTATTTTCATGTATGTCTTTTTTCTTTTGGACTTCGTGAAAATTTTAGTTAAATTTAAATTTGCATGCTTATACAACATGAATTTTACTTCATTAAAAATTTATTTTGTCAGCTCCATAATTATAGCTATTAATAATTATAATAAATTATAACAATATGATAGTAGTTAAAACACTTATTTTCTATTTAAAATTTATAAGTTTAACTTTTATTAAAATGTAGAATATTTTATACTGTATAAGTCAGTAAATTTAAATTCAATTAAAATTTTTATGAAATCTATAAAAGAAAAAGATATATATGAAAACAAAATTTATAAAATATATAAAATAAAATATTACCTCAAGAAAGATTTTTATTTGTTCCTTCATTACTAAGAATTCATGTTTGGTTTCATCCACTGCCTATGCACCTTTTTTTCGAAAAAAATTAAAACAATTTTTAAAAAAACTTAGTAATGAAATATATTAATAATATGTACAATAAAAAATAAGTATGAAATTGATTTACTATATTCACATCCTCCATCATAGGTAGCCGGATAAATGCTTCAATGAAGCTGTTGTTCGCTACGTACGTACAGCAATATTAATTTTATGTATCAATAAAAATATATTAAATGACTATACGAATCATTAATTTTTTACTATGTTATTCAACGCAGTTAGTATTGTGATATACGTACATACATTATCTATACACACACACACACACACATATATATTGATAAATTGAGAAGGTTATATATATATATATATAGACACACACACATTATATATTTATATAATTCCCAATTATAAGTATCTTCTTTTTGAAGTTTTTAACTTTTCCCCATTTCACCTTCTTGATTCTATCATATTTTTGCATAAATATATATATGTATATATAGATACCATCTTAATTTTCTTCTTTATTAATTAACAAAATCTTTTTTTCATATTTTAATATGGTCCCAAAATGTTAAAGTATAAGAGCCAAATTCAAATATGAAGGAATTTGGTTTTCAAGTTTATGAACCTGTTTATATATTAATAAATTAAATATATTATATATTTTTATTAATCTAGGTAATATTTCAAGAGATTATTATATTTCAATAGTATATTAAACATATTCTCAAATATATTAAATAGAATAAAGTGTTAAATTTTAAACAAGCTATTCACATAACTTATCAAACTCAATTTTATAAATTTTGAATTTATTTAAATTTATTCAATTTTTTAAAAAGTTTTGTGACCTTCTCTTTTTGGCACGGGTTTTATGCATCTGAAGTCACAGTGGCCATAGAATACTTACACATGATGGGGATAGTTTACTGTGATTTGAAGACATGTTAGTAAGATTCGACGATCACATTTTATTGATTGACTTCGATCTCTCACAAAAAGACGATAATTCCACATCAACGATTCATATAATTTCTAATCAAAATGCATCACTAATCGCAAAAACAAGTTGTTACCCTGATGATCAACCCAACTTTTCTAATTCATCATGCATTCTACCCAATTATATAGTTTATCCGGGGTTGTATAATTAATTATCATGAATAAGCCCCTTTGATTTTGAAAATAAGTTCTCCAATCTCGTGAAAGTCCGCCTCCGATTTTTCACTGAAGTTAAATAAAGAGCAAAATTATCTATACTTATATATGCACACCCAATTATATATATATATATACCCACATAATATATGAATGATTAAACAGATATAAATGAATCAAACGGTGGAATCGCCATGCAGAAATTTCGAAATTGGCCGAATAGGCCCTATGTCTAATTTTGAGTTATTTGGGGACACGTGTAGGTACCATAAGTGTGTTTCGGTTCCTGGAAAAAAATTCAGGGAATCTAGGGACAGCCCGTAGGCGCAGTGAAAAAAAATTGGTCTTATACTCCGAATCAAGTAAGGATCTCTCACCCTATTTTCTATCACGGCATTAAAGCTTAATAAATGATAAAACGGTATTTTATGAATTAATAGATATGTATAATTAATTCAGGTGGCTAATGGAGCCCGAATCTGATATATTTTCGGTCAGTTGATGTTTTAGTTATTTTACAGTTTTAAATGCATTATGGTATCTGATCTATTTATTTTATGGTTTTGAATGCATGAATCACTGTTTACTTCATTATGGCTTGATTTTGTGAATCTGATGATATGTCTGCCTTGTTGGATGCTCGTTACTGGTTTAAATATTTATGATTATGTGAGAAATAGAAAACTAAGAAAAAATAGAAAATGTATGTGAGTTGACAAATGGATAAGTCGATAGCCTCACTAGATATCCTGAGAGATGGTGGATGGACCGGGTCCATAGGGAACCTTACCGGGAACGTTGTCTCTCATATCGGACGGGGTATGGAGACTTTAAATATTTTGGCGCTCATACTGGACGGGGTATTGAGATTCATGATTTTCGCGCCCATACCGGACGGGGTATGGGGACGGCCCTGGAATTAAGTTATTAAGGTGAATGGTTCACGTGTAGCAGGGACCCCTATGGATCCCCATGGATACTGGTAGGCTGGTAAAAGAGAAAATTTGTTGCCTGATGATTGAAATATTAAAAGTATGACATGTTTTATGTTACAGAGTGCGTATGATTTTCTAATATTATAATGTTATTGTTTTCATAAGTTGTTTTCATAAATCTCACCGAGTTAAGTATACAATAAAAGATTTTATTATTGGTAAATGAATTTGTTATAAATTATGCTCAATTGGTCGTTTTTGTTTTCCACCAACCTTTAATTCTGTGATAGTGAGATAGTGTGAAATCTTTACTGGGCTAGTGTAGCTCATTCCTTACTTAACCATTTCAGATAAGGAGGACTTGGTTCCCGAGCCCGTTCCGTAAGAAGGCGGTGAGTAGATGCCTAAAGATTTTATAGCTTTCCTTATAGTATTCATTTCTAGTATTTACTTTAGTTAGCTTATTCTTTCTTACGTTTAATACGTTTTGGTTATTGTGTAAGGAATGTTAACCATAATCTATTTTATTTCGCTTCTGCACTTAGAAATTTTATATACATTTCCTTTAAATTTTCGGGGCCGTTTACACAAATCTAGGTGAGCAGAGACAGTGTTCTCTATAAGGTTAAAAGTGGTGTTATCTAGAAGTCGGAATGGGATTGACAATGGAACAAACAAACTCTGGGAGCCAATCTAGGTGAGTAGAGACAGTGTTCTCTGTGATGCACGTGTAGGAAAGTATGAGTTACACAAACTTTAATTAGATGTTTTCTTGATTTTAGATAGATGTAATGGTTAACCCTCACTAGCGAGGGATGTGAACACTGCGCTTGGATGTACTTAATTTTATTTAGAAATAGAAGTTTATTGTATTTTTCGCTGGCAATATAAGTTCTTACAGTACCCTGACTCACTATGGAGGTGTGGGTTGTTACAGTTCTTATCCAATCATTTCAAATAGGAGGATTGAAGCACATAGCTCCTCCACATGATCCACTCGATGGAATAAGAGGTTTAGTGCTTAACATCTGATCTATTTTTCTCTTATTTGTTTCTCGATCATATATATATTGAAGTTGTTGATTGATTTGCATTCGATTTTTGTTTAAGGATGCGATAGAGCACTTTCTTGTAGCAGTATACGAAATGAAAGGAGATACTGGTTGCATCCTAATTATTTATATGATGTGCTTTCCACCTTCATGGATTAATTTGAAATCATCTTATCGGTTGCATCCTAATTATTTATATGATGTGCTTTCCACCTTCATGGATTAATTTGAAATCATCTTATCGGGCATGGCTAAAGCTTTGTATGTGTACGTAATATATATCTCGATGTAGATTTGAGTAGTTATTAACCATATTTGATTAATTAATGGGTTTTAGTTATTTGATCTTCTTTTCCTAATTTATAGGGACAAAATATCTGATGCGGATTTTCATAAGATTTATGCATTTTGCATCAAGATTAAATGAGCCTCCTCAAGGTATATAATTAATACTAATCATCACAGCTCAAAACTCTTTAATTTGAAGAATTTATATGTGTTATTATTGATCTTATAATATACATTTAACAATAAAAATTCTCAAGTACAATTTTTGCTAGTAAAAATTCGTACATTTTAATAGTTAAATGATATGTCATGAGATGTATAGTCTTATTTGAACTCATACTCATATAGATAAGGATAAAAGTACTTACATATCCACCTAATGGATAAATAATTATTAATATAATTCACTATATATGTGTATATTTAATTAATTTAATAATTAGTTTAATAGTTAATGCGTTTCTTCTTTTATAAGAGATTATAAGTTTGAGTCAGATTGTATTTTTATGTGAGTCATCATTTGAAAGTTATTTGTATTGTATTGTATTGTAATTAGTGTATGTCACTTGACTAATCTCGGGTCAAATTGTATTTTTGTGTGTATTCTTACTTGGAGTTAGATTTGTAACCTTCTCATTTTTGCACTGGTTTTATGCATCAGAAGTCATAGTGGCCTTAGAATACCTACATATGATGGGGATAGTTTACCGTGATTTGAAACCCAAAAATCTGTTAGTAAGAGTCGACGACTATATTTTGTTGACCGACTTCGATCTCTCACTAAAAGATGATAATCCTGCATCAATAATCCACATAATTTCTGCTCAAAATGCATCATCAATCACAAAACAAGTTGTTATCCTGATCAAAAACAAAACTTTTCTAATTCATCATACATTCTAGCCAATTGTATCGCACCAGATGTAGCCTCCTGCTTACGTCCTAGTCAACACAAATAAAAAATAGTCAACACATCGCTCAGTTGTGGAAATAATCACAGACCCAATCAATGTTCAATTAATGTATTATGTTGGGACCCACTAGTACTTAGCACCAGAAATTGAGTATGGTGAAGGGCATGGAAATGCAGTTGATTGGTGGGCACTAGGGATATTCATATTCAAAATGTTATATGGGATGACGCTATGTAAGGAAGTTGACCAAGAGTTGCCCCTAGCGAATATTGTGGCTCGAACACCTAAATTCCCAAAGAAACCATGGTCTCGGAGCCAGCAAAGGATTTGATCACGTGATTATTAATCAACGACCCCAGCAGACGAATGGGGTCCGTAATGGGTGCAATGGCAATCAAATGACACCAATTTTTTGATGGGCTTAATTGGGCATTTTTGAGATGTAATAAAATCACCATTTGTTCCTTCTCCTGTATCTTGTTAAGAGTTTGTTGCATTTGCTAGTACTATAGAGAGTTCAATAGAGTATTACTAGGAAGTAAGAAATTTATTCTTTAATTTACATGATATATGTTTTGTTATATATATCAAATTTTAATAACTAAATAGAAGTGAGATTTAAGTAATTTATATATTGGGGCAAGAAATTTTAATGAAATTCATGTTGAAAGGTTCAATATTTATAAAAATATATAATTAAGGATTTACTAGATCATTTTGTCTAGCAAACGATATAACATTTTTAATTGTTCTCAATTAATGTCTTTACTTGACTGTCTAAAAGTAATATTAATTTCTCTAACATGTGGTATAAGAGGTAGTAACACTCTTTATAAGGTATTACTTGGATAAAATCGAAATGTATTGCATCAACATCCTAATAATACTAAGCTGGGAAACTCATGGGTCCTTGTGTAGTGCTTTAGGACTGCTTACCTAATTTGGGATAAATAATGCTAAAGTTCAATAGTAGTTGAGGATAAGGAAGCTTTTGGCTTCTAGAGCTATTTTGAGATACCTATGAGCTTACAAGATAGCTTTGCCAAAAGGTTGTGTAGAGTTTTAAAATTGCTCTCACATTTTAGACCTATCTTAAGACAACTATAAGGTTTCAAACATGTATTAGGTTTTAATAAAGCTCTAAAACTGCGGTATTAGTGTTTTCTTTTTTTTCTTAATGTTATGTTGCACTAAGATACAAATTTGTTGTCCTAAAATTTAATTTAGTATCGATTTTGTTTTATTTAATTATATGGTAAATTTTGTAACAAGTATAAATTTTTTACTTGATGAATATTTCTCTGAGTTTAGGTTATTACTTGAGGATGTATAAGCTTTCATTTTGCATTTTGTTTCCTTTCTTAGTTGGATTCAAAAGTAGAATAAGAATAATACATAATTTAGCTAAAGATGAGTAAGGACTTCTGAAAGATAGATAATTGTTCATTAACCTCCTCAGTTTTTGTTTCACTTACTTGAGCATGATGGTTTTAATTGTTAATGAATAACGATTTTATCTTAAAAAAATAATGTTATATTGGATGCTATTGTATTGACTTCCATTGTATAAGTTTAATTAGTATTAAAAGTAACTACTACTAAATTTATAGTTCAATCAAATAATAAAATAGAAATTAATTTGAATGAATTATTTAATATTATAATAAATAAGCAAATCAAAGGATGTATATTTATTGTTTAAAATACAGTATTCGAAAATCAATTATGAGAATTGACACTTCAGTGAATAATGAGAGGAGATTGATGGTGACTATAATGAAATACAACCAACACAGATAAAAGCTTTGGTATCTTGCAACATCACATTTTCCTTATGTTTTAAGACAAAGATGAACTATTTTATTTTTAATTTTTTTGAACTCCTTTTTGTTGATACAAAAGTTAAACAACTCTTTTTTTCAAGTAAAGAAATAGATAGGGTGGGGACGAAATGGACACATGAGTTCCTCTATTTGTCGCATGTTACCTAGCAACATTTTAACTTTTGTGATAGTCTAAATCAACTGTTAAATTATATCTTCTATTGTATAATTTCTAATTGTAATAGGACCTTTTTTAAAGGTATGAGGTACAAATTTTACACTTGATGAATATTTTTCTAAAGTTTAGGTTTTTACTTAAGGATGTTTAAGCTTTCATTTCGTATTTTGTTTCTTTTCTTCTTAGTTAGATTTAAAACTTTAATCGAATAGTACATAACTTAGCTAGAAATGTAGTAAGGACTATTGAAATATATATATTTATTCACGAGCCTAAGTTTTTTGTTGACTTACTTGAGAAAAATGGTCTTTATTATTCATGGATGATGAATTTTTCTTTAAAAAAAAGTAAATGTTGTAGTGGATGTTATTATATTGACTTACATTGCATAAACTAATACCATACTAGAAAGAAATATGTCTAATATTGTAGGTTAATCAAATAACAAAGTAGAACTTAACTTCAATGAATTATTTAACTCATACAAATGAATATATAAAATGACGTACATTTAGTGTTTAAAATATAGTATTTGATGATTGATTAGGAGAACTGATGTTTTAATAAATAATGAGAGGTGATTGATGATGACTGCAATAAGAAGCAACTAATACAAAGATAGAAGCTTTGATGTCTTATAGTAGAGGGGATCAAATTTTCTTTAGGTTTGAGTACATTAAGATGAACTATTTTATTTCCTAATTCTTATGTATTTTTTTGCTGATATAAAAGTTAAATAAATTTTTTTTCTAAGTAAAGAAATGGATAGGTTGTGCATGAAATGGACAAGTTGCTTCCTTTATTTGTTGTATATTTAGTTAGCGATATTTTGACTTTTAGTGACAATGTCTATCACCCACTAAAATTGTGTCGTTTATTTTCTAATTTTTAGTTGGATTTAAAAGTAACTTTCATTCCACATTTTGTTTTTCTTTTTCATAATTAGATGTAAAAGTGTAATTAGATAGTATACAACATAGCTAAAGATGTAGTAAGGACTTCTAAAAGATATAGTTCATGAGTTTTAGATTTTTGTTCACTTGCTTAAGCAGAATGGTTTTTATCCATGATTTTTTTTTAAAATGAAAAAGTAAATGTTTTATTGGATGTCATTATACTGACTTACATTGTTTACAGACTTATATAGTTTTAGAAAGAAGTACGATTAAATTTGTAATATGTCAAATAATAATGCTGATTTAACTTAAATTAATAATTTAATCTCATACAAATGAGTGAGTTAAGTAACATAAATTTACTATTTAAAATACAAAATTTAATGACCGATAAGGAAAACTGATATTTCAATGAATAATGAGAGGTGATGGGTGATGATTGTAATGAGATGCAACTAACAGAGAGAGAGAAGTTTTGGTGTCTTGCAACAAAGGAGATTGATTTTTTTTAAGATTTTAACATAAAGATAAACTATTTTATTTTCGGTTTCTTTTGTATTTCTCTTTGTTAATATAAAAGCTAAATAATTTTTTTTTCAAATGGATAAGTGGCTTTCTCTATTTGTCGTAAATTTACTTTGTTTCATTTTTACGTTTAATGACAATATAAATCTGCTAGTAAAATTTTATTATCTATTGTCTAATTTTTAGCAGTAATTAATTGTTCTCAAAGGTGCCAATATAATTCCTTTTATCAGTTGAAGTGATTTATTTAGAGAAAAACCATATTTGTTTTTTACACAATATTATAATGGATTAAACAAAACTCTTTTTTTAAAAAAAAAATTCTCATAAAATGTTTAGCAAGATTAATCCAAACTTGGAACACAAAATTCAAAAAAATGCAAATTCATTAATGCATACAATATTGATAACATAAATATCAATCACTAGAAATGACCTAGACTATTAGCAATCTGTTATAAATACTAAACTCATTATAACTCTCTGCTGCTTTGGTGAGCACTGTAGATTCGAAGAAAAAAACAATCTCCCTTCTCTTGGCAAAACCATTTTTCTCTTCTCTAATTGTCTCGAAAAGGATGGATCAAAGCATACGACTCCTCAGCATGATCCACTCGATGGAACAAGAGGTTTAATGCTTAACATCTTATCAATTTTTCTCTTATCTATTTATTGATCATGTATATATATCGATATCATTGATTAATTTGGATTCAATATTTGTTAAAGGATATGGTAGATCACTTTTTTGAAATAGCATATGAAATTAAAGGTGTACCTGGTTGCAGTCCTAATTATTTCTCGGATACGCTCTCTATCTTTGTAGCCGAATCTAAAATGACCTTATCAGACATGGCTAAAGCTTTATATGTGTACATAATATATATCTTGATATAGATCTTAGTTGTTATTAACCACGTTGATTAGTTAATGAGTTTTAATTATTTAGACTTCTTCTCTTAATTTGCAGGGACAAAGTATTTAGTGCATATTTTCTTAAGATTTGCGAACTTTACTTCAAGATAAAAGAAGCCGCCTCAAGGTATATAATTAATGCTAATCGTCACAGCTCAAAACTCTCTAATTTAAAGTATTTATATGTGTTATTATTGATCTAATAATATGTATTTAATACTAAAAATTCTTAAGTATAATTTTTGTTGGTAAAAATTCATACATTTTAATAACTAAATGATATGTCATGAGATGTATAGTGTGATTTGAACTCATACTCTTATAGATAAGGATAAAAGTACATAGATATTAACCCAATAGATAAATAATTAATAATTTAATTAACCAAATATCTATTAGTAGGATATATATTTGATTGGTATATGTGTATACTTAATTAATTAATTAATTAGTTTAATAGTTGATGCATTTATTCTTTTATAAGAGATCATAAGTTCGACTGAGATTATACTTTTATGTGTGTTATCATTTGAAAGTTGCGTTGAATTGTAATTATTTTAAAAAATAATTAGCTAATTTTAATTGTACCCTTGGTGCTTGTCGATTGGCACTAAAATATGAGGAATTCATCAAAGCATCTGATGAAAAGAGTAAAGAAGGGTAAGCTTTCATACATAATTGACGTCATAAATCGATTAACATATCTATTTATTGTGCTTTTTTAATTTTTTTTAATTTCCTTTTTTAAAAAAAAAGTGTGTAGCGGCATTAGATGCAATAAAAAATGAATTCACATTGATGAAGGAAAACATAAAAGTCCTTCTTGAGGCAATATTTTATTTTATATATTTTGCAGAATTTTATTTTCATATATATCTTTTTCTCTTATGAATTTTGTGAAAATTTTAACTAAATTTAAATTTGTAGAATTATACAGTATGAGTTTTACTTAATTAAAAATCTGTTTTGTTGGTTGCATAATTATAGCTATTAAGAATTATAATAAATTCTAACAACACAGTAGTAGTTTAAACTTGTGTTTTATTTAAGATTTACGAGTTTAAGTTTCACTGAAGATGTAAAGTTTATATTTTAATAAAAAGTAAAACTATTTTTTTAATATTAAACATTATAGATTTTGATTTTAAAATCTTTATTATTATTATTATTATTAATTAATAAATGGGGTATATATGCTGATATATTTGGAAACAAGCACTACGCCTCGCAAGCACAAGCGCACTCCTTTAAATTAACAGAAAGTTGGGAAACTCATGGGTCCTTGTGTAGTGCTTCAGGACTGCTTACCTAATTTGGGATAAACAATGCTAAGGTTCAAGGGTAGTTGAAGATAATGAAAATTTTGGCTGCTAGAGTTATTTTGAGATACCTATGAGGTTATAAGATAGTATTACCAAAAGGTTGTGCAGGGTTTTAAAATTATTCTCGTGTTTTAGACCTATCTTAAGACAACTATGAGGTTTCGATCATGTATTAGGTCTTAATAAAGCTCTAAAACTACAGTGTTACATTTAAATCTTAAGGTTTTAGTCTTTTCTTTTTTTAATGTTATGTCGCATTAAGATCCAAAGTTTTTGTCCTAAAATTTAATTTAGTATAGATTTTGTGTTACTTAGTTATCTGGCAAATTTTGTACCAAGTACAAATTTTATACTTGATCAATATTTCTCTGAGTTTAGGTTATTACTTGAGCATGTTTAGGCTTTCATTCTATCTTTTGTTTCCTTTCTTCTCAGTTGGATTCAAAAGTATTATAAGAATAATACATAACTTAGCTAGAAATGAGTATGACTGAAAGATAGATAATTGTCCATGAACCTCAATTTTTGCTTCACTTACTTGAGCATGAGAAAGTATAACCTAATTTCTACGAATTATTTAATTTTATAGTAAATAAGTGAATTGAATGATGAATATTTATTGTTTAAAATATTGTATTTGATGACCAATTATGAGAACTGATGCTTCAGTGAATAATTAGAGGCGATTAATAGTTACTACAATGAAATGCAACCAACACAAAGATAAAAGCTTTGGTATTTTGCAATGAAGTAGATCACATTTTCTTTAGGTTTTAAGATAAAGATGAAATATTTTTTTTTTATTTTTTTTTTGGTACCCCTTTTTGTTGATACAAAAGTTAAGCAACTTTTTTTTTCAAGTAGAGAAATAAATAGGGTGGGCACAAAATGGACACATGAGTTCCTCTATTTGTTGCATATTACCTGGCAACATTTCAACTTTTGTAATAGTCTAAATCAACTACTAAAATTATGTCATCTATTATTTAATTTCTACCTGTAATAGGATCCTTATTAAAGGTACCAGATACAAATTTTATACTTGATGAATATTTTTCTAAAGTTTGGGTTGTTTACTAACTTATGTAGTACTAGAAATTAATACAACTAAATTTATAGTTCGGTCAAATAATAAGGTATGGATTAACTTGAATAAATAATTTAATCTCATACAAATGAGTAAACTAAGTAACGTAAATTTACCGTTTGAAATACGGTGTTTAATGACTGATAAGGAAAACTGATACTTCAATGAATAAAGAGAGGTGATGGGTGATGACTACAATGAGATGCAACTAACATAGAGAGAGAAGTTTTAGTGTCTTGCAACAGAGGAGATTGAATTTTCTTTAGGTTTTAGAACATAAGGATAAATTATTTTATTTTTAATTTCTTTTGTACTTCTTTTTCTCATTATAAAAGTGAAATAATTTTTTAAAAAATAAAGAAATGGGCAGGTTGTGCATGAAATGGATATGTGGCTTCCTTTATTTGCTCCAAATTTATTTTATGGCATTTTGACTTTTAGTGACAATATAAATTTGTTGGTAAAATTTTATCATCTATTGTCTAATTTTTAGCAGCAATTAACCATTCTTAAAGGTGCCAATATAATGCCTTTCATCAGTTGAAGTAATTTATTTGTAGAAAAACCATCTTTGTAGTTTATACAATATTATAAATGGATTAAATTAAACTCTTGTTTTTTTTTTCAAAAGAAAATATTTTTTTTTCACCGTTGTGATCACCGTTTCCTCCTCTACAGGTTGACCGGAGCAAAACACCCAACTGCAATGTGAGCCGGAGGAGCCACCGCATCGGAGAGCCCCACCACCGGTGAGTTTTGGCTTTCTACGTTTTTCTGGCCCACCGAGGGCTCTAAGTGTGTTTTCTCACAGGAACAAATGCAAGTTTGGTCGAATTCGACCGAAAACAGCCAACCCGAGGTGGATCACCGCCGTGAGCGGCAGTGCCATCGCCGGAACATGGCAGAGCCACCGTGCCAGAATTCCAAAATTGGCCGAGTAGGCCCTGGGTCTGATTTTTGGGTTATTTGGGACATGTGTAGGTACTGTAAGCGCGTTTTAGTTCCCGAAAAAAAATTTAGGGAACCTAGGGACCGCCTGTAGGTGTAGTGACAATCTAGTTTTCAGCATCGAATCAAGTAAAGACCCCTCACTCTATTTCCTATCATGGAATTGGAGTTTAAATAAATGATAATACTTTATTTTATATAAATTAAATAGATATGTATAATTAATTACGGTTGTTAATGGAGTCCGAACCGGACATTATTCTCTGTCGATTCCTGTTTGATTTATTTTACAGTCTAAATGCATTAAGGTATCTAGTTTATCTATTCTATGGTTTGAAATGCATGTATCACTGCTTACTTCACTAATGTTTGATTTTGGGAATCTAAGATATGCTTGCTTTGTTGGATGGACGTTTCTTGTTTATATATTTATGTTTGAGTTGGTAACGGAGACCAAGGACAAATAGGAATGGGATGTGATTTGATAAATGGATAAGATGATAGCCTCACTAGATATCCTGCGAGATGGTAGACGAATCGGGTTCATAGGGAACCCTACCTTGAACGTCGTCTCATACCGGACGGGGTATGGAGACTTGGTCATTTGGCGCTCATACTAGACAGGGTATGGGGACGACCCGCTTCAGCCTCATACCGGACGAAGTATTGAGGTTTATTATTTTGGCGCTCATTCCGAACGGGGTATGGGGATGACCCTGGAATTAAGATTGTTAAGAAAAATGGTTCACGTGTAGCGGGGACCCCTATGGATCCCCATAGATACTAGTATGCTGGTGAAAACGAGAAATGGTGATAATCAGTTATTGTTAATGAATACAGATTTATGATGTGTTTTATGTTACTGATTATTCATGAAATTATGATCTGTATGATGTTATTGTCTTTATAGGTTGTTTTCACAGGTGCTCCAAGGGTAAAAAAAAGGGTAAGTGGTTTTATTTTAAATAATTGAATTGGTTTAAAATTTGTGCTCCATTGGTTGTTTTCGGTTTTCTACTAATTTTTACTTCTGTGACGATGATATAGTGTGATGTCCTTACTGGGCTAGTGTAGCTCATTCCTTATTTAACCATTTTAGATCAGGAGGACCTAGTTCCCGAGCCTAATCCACAAGAAGACGGCGAGTAGATGCTAGATGCTTTATAGTTTCCTTTATTTTTCTCATTTCTCGTATTTCTTTTAGAGAACTTATTCCGTGGTATTGTTTAGTACTTTTAAGTTGTTGTGTAAGGGATGTTAACCTTAATCTTTGATTTCGCTTCCGCACTCAGATTATTATATGTATTTTCTTTTGAATTTCCGGGGCCGTTAAACTCCACCTTCGTAGTTGAATCTGAAATCATCTTATCAGACATGACTAAATCTTTATATGTGGACATAATATATATCTCGATATAGATCTAGGTAGTTATTAACCACATTTGACTAGTTAATGGGTTTTAATTATTTGGTCCTCTTCTCTTAATTTGCAGTGACAAAGGATCTGATGCTGATTTTCCTGAAATTTATGAACTTTGCTTCAAGATTAAAGGAGCCTCCTTAAGGTTTATAATTAATACTAATAATCATAGCTCAAAACTCTTTAATTTGGAGTATTTATGTGTGTTGTTATTGATCTTATAATATGTATTTAATAATAAAAATTCATGCAGTTTAGTCGTTAAATGATATGTCATGAGACATATAATCTGATCTGAATTCATACTCTTATAGATAAGGATAAAAGTATATAGATATCCACCCAATAGATAAATAATTAATAATTTAATTAACCAAATATATGTTAGTATGATATATATATTTATTTGGTATATGTGTATACTTAGTTAATTACTTAATTAGTTTAATAGTTGATGCATTTCCTCTTTTACAAGAGATCACAAGTTTGAGTCAGATTGTACTTTCGTGTGTGTCATCATTTAAAAGTTACTTGTATTGTATTGCATTTAGTGTATATTGCCTAATTAATCTCGAGTCAAACTATTGTTTTGTGTGTATTCTTACTTGGAGATTATTTATATTGCGTTATGATTGATGTATATCACTTAATCAATAGATTTACACAATTTTTATTTTAAAAAATAATTAGCTGATATTAATTACAGCCTTGACACTTGTCAAATGGCACTAAAATGTGAGGAATTCATTAAGGCATCTGATGAAAAGAGTAAGGAAGGGTAAGCTTTCATACATAATTGACATCATAAATTGATTAACAGTATTTATATATGCATGTAGTAAATGAATTTCATACTTATTTTTTTTATTTTAG
The DNA here is from genome assembly GCF_054855325.1 of Carica papaya. Taxonomy (NCBI): domain Eukaryota; kingdom Viridiplantae; phylum Streptophyta; class Magnoliopsida; order Brassicales; family Caricaceae; genus Carica; species Carica papaya. Next base: position 22,640,539 of record NC_142317.1, read on the forward strand.
ATAATACTAATATATCTCTTTATTGAGTTTTTTTATAATTTTTTAAAATTATTTTTAAAAAAAAACAAAGGTGCATAACAGCATTGGATGCAATCGAAAATGACTTCTTACTTACGAAGGAAAAAATAAACATCCTTCTTGAGGTAATATTTTATTTTACATATTTTGCAAAATTTTATTTTCATATATATCTTTTTCTCTTATGGATTTCATGAAAATTTTAACTGAATTTAAATTTGCTAACTTATAAAGTATGAGTTATACTTAATTGAAAATTTGTTTTGCCAGGTCATAATTACAGCAATTAAAAATTCTAATGAATTATAATAATATGATAGTAGTTAAAATTTTTTATGTTTTATTTAAGATTTACAAGTTTAAGTTTTGCTGAAAATACAAAGTTTATATTTTAATAAAAAGTAAAACTGTTTTTTTAAAATATTAAACATTGTAGATTTTGATTTTAAAATATTTATTATTATTATTATTATTATTATTCACTGAATGGGGTATGTGTGGTGGTGCAGTTAGAAGCTAGAACCACCCCTCGCAAGCGCAAACGTACTCTTTGAAATGAAGGTACTCTTGCTTCTTACAACTTATTTAATTCGATTCTTATTTATTTTTTTAATTCTTTAATATTTTAATTTGAATCGTTCTAGTAAATGGAGAATATTACTCTCGAATACTTTGTTATTGTAATAAATACAGTTTCTTTTTAACTAATTCAATTTGCTTTTAAATTAATTAAGAATAAAATAAGATTTATATTTTTCTTCAATTACTGTAACTTAACTAAAGTAATTATTATCCTTTTAATTTATAAAATTTAAGTTCAATATTTAATTTTCCACTATTTGTATTTTAACTATTTTCATCTCTTTCAATAACAATATTATAAAGTAATTATGTTTTCTTTTGTTGGGCAAATGAGGGGATGAAAGCTTCTAAAAATCAATACCAATAAATTCTCTGCAGGTTGTAATAAGTATTACTTTTTCATGGAAAACAAATTTAAACTCTTAACTTTTTTTTATGTTGCTGATGTCGTGATTATGTTGAGTTTAATCTCAACGTGCCTGTTATGTTTTTAGGCGAAAAAAAAATTTCATGATTATTAAGTTCTCTTAGTTGAGGGAATGTTCTATAGTAGGTCAAAATCTTGACCTAACTTTTAATTTTTTGCTTTGAAACTCAAACTTATTCTGCAGAGATAATTACAAATTGAAAGGTATTATTTCAAAAAAATTTAAATTTTGTTGCTATTGGTCGAGATGAATTGCTAATATTTAATAATTTCACATAAAAATATCTTGGTGAAAAAAGATAGGAGAATTTATCTTAGACATTTACTTTCTATACAAATAGGAATTGAAGTTTGAGGATCCATTATACGGATTGAGGTGTGCACTAGGTAAATCAGATAAGGTGAGTATAGAAAGGAGATTTTTGACATGTTAATTGTATGATACAATAAGCTTAGCTACTAATAGATCATAGATTTTATTAATTTGCACAACTAGAAAAGGAAAAGTTAGAATCTTTCAAGAAAATTTTAGAAAAAAAATGAAAGTGAAAGAAAAGAGATAAAAGAGAGAGCAATAGAGAAATGTAGGAATAAGATAGGATAGAGTAGAAGAGCTAACTATTTATAAGGTAAACATAGGATGATACCATTGAAAAGGAGAAACTAGTCACTAACATCCATTAACATGGGAACATGCATTTCATGCACCAAAATGCCCTCATTAAAAGCTTGTGACTATGTTCATTTATCACAATTAAGCACACACTACAATGAAGTTTTTAAGAATTTTCATAAATGATCATAAACATGGTGTTTGAATAGTTAAGATTCTTACATTTTTTTGGAAGATAACAAGTCTGTATCTTATTAAAATGTAAAATTTATCACTTTTTGGATATAATTATATGTATTAATAATGATTTGTTTATAATATTTGATTTAATAGAATCAAAAGATTTAACTTATAACTTTGTTGGTAGAGATATAGTAATGAAATTGGATTTTGTCCTAAAGAGTCATTACATATCTAAATGAAAATAATATTCTATAATGATTAGATTCTTTTATTAAAACAATTATAATAAGCGAAAAAATTCGAATTAATATTTTTCTTAAATTATGTATTAACATAAATATTAAAGAAGAAGAAATGTGTTAAAGTAAAACTCACAAAATGCCTACATATAAAGGGTGAGATTTCTTATATTTTCTCTCATTAAGGCGAAAATCTCTCATCTTCTTATTACACACATATAAAAGACCTTTGATTTTGTTTTCAAAAACTCACATGAATATATATTGTTATTACAATACTAAAAAAATCTCTCATGTATTTTAATAAAAAATAATATAAGAAAAAGTAGTTTAATTCCAATTCTTTTAATAAAGAAAAAAAAACATTCTGATTATAAAACCTCCACTTTAGAAACAAAGTAATGATTCTTACTTATAGATTCTTATTATCTCATATAAAAGTGTGATCATATCGCGAATTTCATTAGTGAATCATGAAAATCTAAAAAAAAAAAAAAAAACAACTTTATCTTGGTTGGTTCACATATCAATTATTTTTTATGATTCTCATTAAAGTTCATTCCAGAAGCTTTTGAATTCGAGGCACTTGTTCTTCTCTATCCTGCTTGCATGTTGTCTTTCATGATTTATCTTAACCAAGCAAGAGAGGGAAAATTATGAGTATATCATTGTTAAGAGAACTATTGTACACAAACAAACAAGAAATATGCTCAACACAAATCATTGATCATATAAGTTGAATAAATTAATGGCAAATTGATGAAAATAGAGGGTGCATGAATTTATAGTGTGCTTACCCTCATCGCAAGATATCTCCTCCGTCTGCACATCCGCTATACTTATCATTAACCATGTGATTCAAAGAAAAGAAAAAACAGAGATAAAAGGAAAAGCAAGTAGAAAAATGAGAGAAAATTTATATATAGAATTAAAAAATAATCAAATGAAATGAATAAATAAAATAAAAGGACAAGATGAGAAAAGAAGAGCAAGCGGAATTTTCATATAATTTCTTATTTATTCATAATAATCCACAACTATCAAAAACAAAACTAAATACGATACATACAATTGCATTATTATTGATTGTGTGGAGATATTGAAACAACACAACATTGTCTTCTCTTTTTCTAGATTTTTCTGCTCCCAAACATCGCTTCGATACAAACCCACTTTTTATTTCATACAAGGTATGCACCTTTCTCTTTTATTTTCTCGTTTAGTTTTGGAGTATGTTCATTTTTAATATCACTTCATCTGGGTTTGGATTTAAGCTATGATCTTTTTTTTTTCTTGATTTGGAATCCTTGATTTATTAATGGTCCAATTAGTAGGATATTTGTTAAGTTCTATCACAAATTGACTAGTTATTTAGATGCTTTCTGTTGTTTTTTACAAAAAAGTTGCATTGGTGCCTTGTAATCATTAGCTTTTGGCTTTTGATGAGTTTTTCTCACCATTTGAGTACTCTTAATATATGACTTCTAGTTATTAGAAGATAATTCTTTATGGTTCCTAAAAATAACGGGGGGAAAGAGACGTATTACTTATATGCGTAGCATCATTTCATTAGCTTTCCTTGAGTGTCAAAGTTTATTTTCCTATTTATTGTTGAATTTTTTACTTTTGTGTTGTATATCTAATTTAGTTGAAAGTTTTCACTAAAATACTCACATTGGATCTAATGCCTTGATTTGTTTCTTTTGCTTGTTTTTTTATTTAAGGTTAATCATTCTTGAAATTGAAGTAGAAGAAGGTATTATTTCAATTGAGTCAAGAATCTCTTGGGTTCACTTTGATAAAAGAAGGGTTTGAGGATTGAGAGGATTATAATTATTTGATTACCATTATGTATATGGGAATTTCTGAGGCCAGTTCTGCTACTTTTATCTAGAACTATGCCCAGTCGTTTTAGTTTTGATCCATGTTTTAGCAAATTGGATTCAAACAACAGATTATGATCTGACTCACTAGCCTACATGGATCAGCCATTATTTAAATTTATAAGTTGGTAATAGAGAGATCTTATTTGTTTACCTTTTTTTGTTGTGGTATCTCTAGTTAATCCTTCTTTTTTTCTTGAAGGCACTATTTTATTCTACCTTACTCTGTGCACGTGAAATGCTTGCTCAAGAAGATGGATCAGCTGATCTGTTTCGGCACTGAATAATTGCCGACTTGCTCTCTCATTCCACATCAGGGAGTATTATTTGATTGATTTGCGAAAACTGAAAGAGATTTATAGTTGCAAGACTGAGGAGTACTCATATGTTGCAGTTACTAAGTTCAACAATTACCCAGATCAAATTTCTCCTTGGTTGGTGGAATGGATGCCCAATAAAGGAGGTTATATAATTGGAAACTTACAACCAGCACATATAGATTTTTGATTTTTTTCTCTAAGAAACATGTGGTCTGTTGTAAGCAGTCTGACAACAGTTGATTAGTCACATGCCATACTAGATCTTATTGAAGCGAAGCAGATTTGGTAGCAAATATGCTATTCAAGATATGTTATCCTGCTCTTGAAGGTCAGGTGTGGCAAATAATCACTAGTAGTGATCCTAAGAACACATAAGAATCTACTCTCGTATTATTTATTTATGATCTATTTCTTCATTATTTTCAGCATTTCTCACTACATTTCCTTTTCATGCAATCCTTGGTCTTACCACAATGGTGGTTCTTGGCCAACTCTACTATGGTAGGTTAGTTTGTTATGCTTAAATATTCTCTCTGCTGCTAATGTTTTGTTCATTGCTCCAAATAACCCTTTGTAGAAGTTATATTTAGGTATAAGTTTCTTAAGTTCACATACTTGAATCCAATAGGATATGGCACCTTGTTGATGTTTTATAAAATAAAGTAATAATGAAGGAATGTTGGCAGTGTGACTTAAGATTTTAAAAATGGACTTTTTACAACTCACTGTTGCACCCATAAAGATGAAAAGACCAGAAATCACTGCAAAATCTGTTGAAGTTGCCGAACGACACATATCAAGAGACAATTGACCTTAATACTATGACATGAAAATAGGAAAGTTCATCGGGAAGCAAGCACGATTATTCCAGACATGGTCAATTACTGGATACCATGTGGCTAAGCTTCTACTTGCAAACCCAAGTGCAGTCAAAATTCTGATAATTAAAGAGGATTATGAGCTTGTCAATGCCTTCTGTTGCATGATAAGTGCTAACCCCAAGAGAAAGTGTGGTCAGAAGAACTCCCAAAAGACTTGCATAATATAAGATTCTTAAGCTGCTTTCACATAAGGATAGGTAACTTCAATTTGTGGCTTAACTTACCTATCTGAATAACTTAAATGTATAGTGGTGATGATAACAATGTTTATTTTTCATTTTATTTGGGGGTTAAAGCTTTTGAGCAGTGATTCGGGTATCATTGGATCTTAATGTAAAGATGATATATTGATTTACGATTAGCATTAGCTTGAAACATCTTCCTGGATTGGAGAATAAACAAATTGTTTCCTGTTTATAGACTTTATATCATATATATAGTACTATAGGAGTGAAAGGTGTTCTTTTAAAGAGTTCACTATAAATTGGGAATACTCTTATATTATTTTAACTCTATTGCTCGATTATGACAATAATAATTTCAATTAACCTCATGTATATATATATATTTTAAATTTGTAAATGAAGAAATTACATAGAAATTTTTAGGTTGTGGGTCAAATTACACCACTCATTGAGAAACTATATTTTAAAAATAGATATAATATAGTATAGTATTAGAAGTTGAAATATTTGTATATGTATCTAATTGTCCCATTTGCTTTAATTTCTAAACAAGCTTCATCATTTTCTTAAGAAATTTACATGCTACATTTGTCCCATATTTTATAATTTAACAATATATCACAATTTTAATATTTAAACTCTCTTATTTATGTTTTTTGAGAACTAAATTCTAATTGATCTTCCTATATATGAAGAATTATGAAATAAAATTTCATTCAATGAATTCAAGCTAAAAATATAAGGGGTTCAAAAATAAAATTAATGAATATATACCTCATTCAACATGTAAAGGATTACTAATAATTACATAAAAAAAGTAAAAATAGAATCAAATGAACAAGATAGATTTAATACTGCTTAATGTAAGTACATGTATATACTTTTGGACATATTTAATTTAGATTGTACTTTTATGTTTTTCAGTTATTTAAGATAAAGAGGTAATTTCATAGAAAGTCAAATATGAGATTTGAGTTAGTTCGCGGTCTAAAATTTAGAACTGTTAGAAGAATATATCCCTTATAACGAATCTACTTTATAATTACTACCTAATTGTGCGTTATGCATTAAGAAAAAAAAAAGAGAACTTACCTCTATAATGCTTCAAATCTAACTCTTGTTTTCCTATTTCATTTCCTTATGTTTCTAGATCACCTAAAATTGATCACATCGTAACACAATAATAAATGTGAGGATAAGATTATGAAGAAATCATATTGTGGTGAAGAAATTAATAGAGGTAATTTTATAAAAAAAGCTATCTTGTTATTTTTTATCTAAACATTGCATCATAAATATAAATCATAGCATTAAAGAAAGATTGAAAGAAAAGCTGAAAGCATCAGGAAAGAAAAAAAAATAGAAGTGTCATAATCTATTTTTAAACTTTTGTAATAAAATATTTTAGTGTTTTAACATTATTTTTCATTCTAAGGTATGTAATCTTTAAAAGAATTATTACAAGATTATACTTAAAAGATATCTAAATATAGAGAATTGAATGCTCAGTAGGAGTCAAAATTTAGAAATTTCTTTCTACATTAGTCTTTCAAATTTAAAAATTAAAGAGATAGAAATCTAATTTTCATTATTTTGAACTTATGTAATCAATTATTTTAGAGTTTTAACGTTATTTTCATTATGTAATCTATAAAAAAAATTATTATAAGATTACATTTAAAGAATATCTAATGTAAGTAAACGTATATATTTTTGGACGTATTTAATTTATATTGTACTTTTATGTTTTTCTGTTATTTAGAGTAAAAAAGTAATTTAATAAAAAGTCAAATATGTGATTTGAGTTAGTTCGCGGTCGTTAGCTAAAACTTAGGAACTGTTTGAAAAACATGAATCCTTATGTGATTTGAGTTAGTTCGTGGAAACACGGCTGATTGGTGGACACTAGAGATATTCGTATTCGAAATGTTATATGGGACGACATCTTGTAAGGGAGTTGACTAGGAGTTACCCTTAGCAAATATTGTGGCTCGAGCACTTGAGTTTCCCAAAGAAATGATGGTTTCAGAGCTAGCAAAGGATTTGATCACACCGCTATTAATTAAGGACCCCACAAGGCAAATGGGGTCCACAATGGGTGTAACGACAATCAAACGACACCATTTTTTTTATGGGCTTAATTAGGAACTTTTGAGATGTATAAAATCATCATTTGTTCCTTCTCCTGTATCTTGCAAGGCGTTTATTACATTTGATAGTACTATAGAGAGTTCAATATAGTATTAATAGTAAGCAAGAAATTTAGTCTTTAATTTACATGATATATTTTTTTTATGTATATTGAATTTTAATAACTATCCAAAAGTGAGATTTAAGTAATTTGTACATTAGGGCAAGAAATTTTAAAGAAATTCACGTTGAAGGTTAAATATTTATAAAAATATATAATTAAAGATTTACTGGATCATTTGTCTAACAAAAAATATAGCATTTTCAATTGTTCTCAATTAATATCTTTACTTAACCGTATAAAAGTATTATTAATTTCTCAAATATTTGGTATAAGAGGTAGTAATACTCTTTTTTCGGTATTACTTGGATCAAACTTAAATGTATTACTTCAAGGTCCTGATAATATACTTAAATGTATTACTTCAAGGTCCTGATAATATCAAGTAAGGAAACTCATGGGTCCTTGTGTAGTGCTTCATTACTACTTACCTAATTGGGGACAAACAATGTCAAGATTCAAGGATAGTTGAGGATAAGGAAACTTTTGGCTTCTAAAGCTATTTTGATATACATATAAGGTTACAAGATAGCTTTTCTAAAAGTTTGTGTAGGGTTTTAAAATTGTTCTCGCGTTCTAGACATTTCTTATGAAAACTTTAAGGTTTCGAGCATGTATTAGGACTTAATAAAGCTCTAAAACTCCAATGTTACATCTAAATCATTTGATTTAAGTATTTTCTTTTTTTTTCTTAATGTTATATTGCACTAAGATACAAATTTTTTGTCCTAAAATTTAATTTAGTATAGAGTTTGTTTTATTTAGTTATATGGCAAATTTTGTACCAAGTACAAATTTTGTACTTGATGAATATTTCTCTTAGTTTAGGTTATTACTTGAGAATGTTTAAGCTTCCGTTCTGCATTTTGTTTCCTTTCTTCTTAGTTGGATTGAAAAGTATTATAAGAATAATACATTGCTTAGCTAAAGATGAGTACGGACTTCTGAAAGATAGATAAATGTTCATGAATCTCCTCAGTTTTTGTTTCACTTACTTGAGTATGATGTTTTTTATTATTAATGAATAATGATTTTTCTTTAAAAAAATCAAAGGTGATTTAGTATTAAAAACATATACAACTAAATTTATAGTTCAATCAAATAATAAAACATAACCTAATTTGAATGAATTATTTAATATTATAATAAATAAGTGAATCGAATGATGTATATTTATTGTTTAAAATGTAGTATTTGATTACCAATTACGAGAACTGACACTTTAGTGAATAATGAAAGGCAATTGATGGTGACTACAATGAAATGCAACCAACACAAAAATAAAAGATTTGGTATCTTGCAATAAAGTAGATCACATTTTCTTTAGGTTTTAAGACAAAGATGAACTATTTTATTTTTAATTTTTTTGGGTACTCCTTTTTGTTGATACAAAAGTTAAACAACTTTTTTTCTAAAGTAAAGAAATAGATAGGGTAGGCACGAAATGGACACATGAGTTTCTCTATTTGTTGCATATTACCTAGCAACATTTCAACTTTTGTGACAATTTGAATCAATCACTAAACTTATATCATCTATTGTCTAATTTCTACCTGTAATAGGACCCTTATTAAAGGTACCATATACAAATTTTATACTTGATGAATATTTTTCTCAGGTTTGGGTTGTTACTTGAGGATGTTTAAGCTTTCATTCCGTATTTTGTTTCTTTTCTTCTTTTTAGATTTAAAAATTCATGAGCCTAAGTTTTTTGTTGACTTTCTTGAGCAAAATAGTTTTTACTGTTTATGTATGATGAAATTTTCTTGACAAAAAGTAAATGTTGTAATGGTTATTATTGTATTGACTTACATCGTATGAACTAATACCATACTAGAAAGAAATACGACTAATTTTGTAGGTAAATTAATAACAAAGTAGAACTTAACTTGAATGAATTATTTAATCTCATACAAATGATGAATCAAATGATGTACATTTACTATCTAAAATACAGTGTTTTGACAATTGATCACGAGAATTTATGCTTTAATAAATAATGAGGGGTGATTGATGGTGACTGCAATGAGATGCAACTAATACAAAGATAGAAGTTTTGATGTCTTATAATAGAAGAGATCAATTTTTCTTTAGTTTTGAGTACACAAAAATGAACTATTTTATTTGCAGCTTCTTATGTATTTTTTTTACCGATATAAAAGTTAAATAATTATTTTCAAAAGAAATGGATAGATTGTGCATGAAATAGACAAGTGGCTTCCTTTATTTGTTATATATTTATTTACTTAGCGACATTTTGACTTTTAGTGGCAGTGTCTATCACTCGCTAAAATTGTGTTGTTCAATGTCTAATTTTTAGTTGGATTTAAAAGTAACTTCATTCTACATTTTGTTTTTCTTCTTCATAGTTGGATGTAAAAGTGTAATAAGATAGTATATAACATAGCTAGAGATGTAGTAAAGACTTTTAAAAGATATATAGTTGTTCATAAGTCTTAGTTTTTTGTTCACTTGCTTAAGCAGAATGGTTTTTATCCATGATTTTTTAAAAGGAAAAAGTAAATGTTGTATTGGATGTTATTGTAATAACTTACATTGTTTATTGACTTATACAGTATTAGAAAGAAATACGGCTAAATTTGTAGTTCAGTCAAATAATAAGGTATGATTTAACTTGAATAAATATTTTAATCTCATACAAATGAGTAAATTAACTAACATAAATTTAATGTTTAAAATACAATATTTAATGACTGATAAAGAAAATTGATACTTCAATGAATATTGATTATGCCTCAATTATCAAAAAATATTTTGTAATCTTATTTAATTTAGGGATTTCGTTGCCATCCTGAATGGTTCTGATGGTTCCTCCTTCACTTTCAAAGAGGATGTCGGGCTACAGGAGAAGAGGGAGAGAAAGAAAATTCATAGCTAGGGTACACTAAGAGGAAGTTTATGTGCGATTTCTCAATCAGATTAATTAGCTAGCGGTGGAATTGCGAGCAGAATAAGGGAGGAATTCGTCAATCAGATTAACACCGTCACTGAGAACAAAGTTAAATTTGACTCTCACTACTTGAGTAGAATTTATGTTTTAAATTCTAAGATATTTTTTGGGAAGAAATGAGTTGATCTTGGAATAGGGACATTTTCTTGAAATCAGATTAGAACCAGAAGTAAAAACAAAAAAAATGGAGAGTGAGATCTGAGGATAAAAAGAAGATCGGACAAAATGATGAAATTATCGTGTGGACAGCTATGTGGAGAGGACATAAGAGATATGCTAAAAACATAGGAGGAAAATTGAAAGGATGAGAACGGGAGAGGAATTAGAAATTTAAAAAAAAGCAAAATTCTGGTCTAAATCGGATATCTATTTAGGAATTATTATTCTGTTATCTTTTATATTTAATTCTCTTGATGTCTATTTCGAAAATGGTAGCATTGGTGAGTAGAGAAAAAGAAATGAACTGGATAGGGATTGAAAACAATATAAATATAAAATTCTAGGAGGCAAATCCAGGTGAGTGAGACCGTGTTCTCTGTGAGGGTAAAAGTGATGATGTTTGGAAGAAGGAATGGGATTAACAACGGAACAAACAAACTCTAGGAGCTGATTTGGGTGAGGAGAGACAATGTTCTCTGTGATCATGTGTAAGAAAGGATGAATTACACAAACTTTAATTAGATGTTACCTTGATTTTAGATAGATGTAATGGTTAACCCTCACTGGTGAGGGATGTGAACACTGCCCTTGAATGTACTTATTTTTATTTGGAGATAAAAGTTTATTGTTATTAACCATATTTGATTAATTAATGGATTTTTTTATTTGGTCTTCTTCTCTTAATTTGCAAGGATAAAGTATCTTATGCAAATTTTCTTACGATTTGTTACTTTGCATCAAGATTAAAGGAGGCTCCTCAAGGTATATAAGTAATACTAATCATCACAGCACAAAACTTTTCAATTTGGAGTATTATTGTGTGTTATTATTGATCTTATAATGTATATTTAACAATAAAAATTCTCATACACAATTTTTGCTAGTAAAAATTCGTACATTTTAATAGTTAAATGATTTGTCATGAGATCTATAGTCTGATTTGAACTCACACTTTTATAGATAAGGATAAAATTACTTAGATATCTGTCTAAAAGATAAATAATTATTAAATTAATTAATTATATATGTGGATACATAATTAATTAAATAATTAGTTTAATAGTTGATATGTTTCTTTTTTTATAAGAGATTATAAGTTCGAGTCGGATTGTATTTTTATGTGTGTCATCATTTGAAAGTTATTTGTATTGTATTGTAATTAGTATATATCACTTGACTAATCTCGAATGAAATTGTATTTTTATGTGTATTCTTACTTGGAGGTTTTTGTATTGTCTTATGATTGATGCATATCACTTAATTAATAGATGTACCCAATTTTTATTTTTTAATAAATAATTAATGAAGGAAAAAATGAAAATCCTTCTTAAGGTATTATTTTATTTTACATATTCTATAAAATTTTATTTTCATGTATGTCTTTTTTCTTTTGGACTTCGTGAAAATTTTAGCTAAATTTAAATTTGCATGCTTATACAGCATGAGTTTTACGTCATTAAAAATTTATTTTGTTAGCTCCATAATTATAGCTATTAATAATTATAATAAATTATAACAATATGATAGTAGTTAAAACACTTATTTTCTATTTAAAATTTATAAGTTTAACTTTTATTAAAATGTAGAATATTTTATACTGTATAAGTCTATAAATTTAAATTCAATTAAAATTTTTACGAAATCTATAAAAGAAAAAGATATATATGAAAATAAAATTTATAAAATATATAAAATAAAATATTATCTCAAGAAAGATTTTTATTTTTTCCTTCATTACTAAGAATTCATGTTTGGTTCCATCCACTGCCTATGAACAATTTTTTTGAAAAAATTTAAAACAATTTTTAAAAAAACTTAGTAATGAAATATATTAATAATATGTACAATAAAAAATAAGTATGAAATTGATTTACTATATTCACTAATTGATTTGATTTATGACGTCGTCAATTATGTATGAAAGTTTACCCTTCCTTACTCCTTTCATCATATGCCTTGACATGTGTATATATATATATAAACATATAATTCATATATATGATGGAGTATGAGCAATCATATGTGGTACCAATCATATGTGGCACCAATAGGTAAGAAGTTCATTTGTGATCGGTGGTCGTGTTTACTCATTAAGTTCTATCTCGATGGCTATCTTCACATCCTCTATCATAGGTAGCCGGATAAATGCTTCAATGAAGCTGCTGCTCGCTACATACATACAACAATATTAATTATATGTATCAATAAAAATATATTAAATGATTATTCGAATCATTAATTTATTACTATGATATTCAACGCAGTTAGTATTGTGATATACGTACATACATTATCTATACACACACACACACACATATATATTGATAAATTGAGAGGGTTATATATATATATAGACACACACACATTATATATTTATATAATTCCCAATTATAAGTATCTTCTTTTTGAAGTTTTTAACTTTTCCCCATTTCACCTTCTTGATTCTATCATATTTTTGCATAAATATATATGTATATATATTTACTATCTTCATTTTCATCTTTATTAATTAATAAAATCTTTTTTTCATATTTTAATATGGTCCCAAAATGTTAAAGTATAAGAGCCAAATTCAAATATGAAGGAATTTGGTTTACAAGTTTATGAACCTATTTATATATTAATAAATTAAATATATTATATATTTTTATTAATCTAGGTAATATTTCAAGAGATTAATATATTTCAATAGTATATTAAATATATTCTCAAATATATTAAATAGAATAAAGTGTTAAATTTTAAACAAGCTATTCACATAACTTATCAAACTCAATTTTATATATTTTGAATTTATTTAAATTTATTCAATTTTTTAAAAAGTTTTGTGACCTTCTCTTTTTGGCACGGGTTTTATGCATTTGAAGTCACAGTGGCCATAGAATACTTACACATGATGGGGATAGTTTACTGTGATTTGAAGACGTGTTAGTAAGATTCGACGGTCTTATTTTATTGATTGACTTTGATCTCTCACAAAAAGACGATAATTCCACATCAACGATTCATATAATTTCTAATCAAAATGCATCACTAATCACAAAAACAAGTTGTTACCCTGATGATCAACCCAGCTTTTCTAATTCATCATGCATTCTACCCAATTGTATCACACCTGCAATAGCCTCTTGCTTACACCCTAGTCAACACAAATAAAAAAAAGTCAACACATCACACAACCGTTGAAATCATCACAGAGTCAATCAATGTCCAGTAAAGGCCTTTTGTTGGGACCCACGAGTACTTGGCATGAGAAATTGTGTCTAGTGAAGGGCATGGAAACACGGCTTATTGGTGGACACTAGGGATATTCGTATTCGAAATGTTATATGGGACGATGTCTTATAAGGGAGTTGACTAGGAGTTACCTTTAGTAAATATTGTGGCTCGAGCACTTGAGTTTCCCAAGGAAACCATGGTTTCGGAGCTAGCAAAGGATTTGATCATACCGCCATTAATCAAGGACCCCACAAGGCAAATGGGGTCCACAATGGGTGTAACAACAATCAAACGACACCAATTTTTTGATGGGCTTAATTAAGAACTTTTGAGATGTATAAAATCATCATTTGTTCCTTCTCCTGTATCTTGCAAGGAGTTTATTGCATTTGATAGTACTATAGAGAGTTCAATATAGTATTAATAGGAAGCAAGAAATTTAGTCTTTAATTTACATGATATATGTTTTTTTTATGTATATTGAATTTTAATAACTAAACAAAAGTGGGATTTAAGTAATTTGTACATTAGGGCAAGAAATTTTAAAGAAATTCACGTTAAAAGGTTTAATATTTATAAAAATATATAATTAAAGATTTATTGGATCATTTGTCTGCCAAAAAATATAGCATTTTCAATTGTTCTCAATTAATGTCTTTACTTAACCGTATAAAAGTATTATTAATTTCTCAAATATTTGGTATAAGCGGTAGTAATACTCTTTTTACGATATTACTTGGATAAAACTTAAATGCATTACTTCAAGGTCCTGATAATATCAAGTAAGGAAACTCATGGGTCCTTGTGTAGTGCTTCATTACTGCTTACCTAATTGGGGACAAACAATGTCAAGATTCAAAGATAGTTGAGGATAAGGAAACTTTTGGCTTCTAGAGCTATTTTGATATACATATAAGGTTACAAGATAGCTTTGCCAAAAGTTTGTGTAGGGTTTTATAATTGTTCTCGTGTTCTAGACCTTTCTTATGACAACTTTGAGGTTTCGAGCATGTATTAGAACCTAAAAAAGCTCTAAAACTCCAATGTTACATCTAAATCTTTAGGTTTAAGTATTTTCTTTTTTTTTCTTAATGTTATATTGCACTAAGGTACAAAGTTTTTGTCCTAAAATTTAATTTAGTACAGAGTTTGTTTTACTTAGTTATATGGCAAATTTTGTACCAAGTACAAATTTTGTACTTTATGAATATTTCTCTGAGTTTAGGTTATTACTTGAGGATGTTTAAGCTTTCATTCTGTATTTTGTTTCCTATTGAGGATGTTTAAGCTTTCATTCTGCATTTTGTTTCCTTTCTTCTTAGTTGGATTGAAAAGTATTATAAGAATAATACATTGCTTAGCTAGAGATGAGTACGGACTTCTGAAAGATAGATAAATGTTCATGAATCTCCTCAGTTTTTGCTTCACTTACTTGAGTATGATGTTTTTTATTATTAATGAATAATGATTTTTCTTTAAAAAAATAATAGGTGATTTAGTATTAAAAACATATACTACTAAATTTATAGTTCAATCAAATAATAAAACATAACCTAATTTGAATGAATTATTTAATATTATAATAAATAAGTGAATCGAATGATGTATATTTATTGTTTAAAATGTAGTATTTGATGACCAATTATGAGAACTAACACTTCAGTGAATAATGAAAGGCGATTGATGGTGAATACAATGAAATGCAACCATCACAAAAATAAAAGATTTGGTATCTTGCAATAAAGTAGATCACATTTTCTTTAGATTTTAAGACAAAGATGAACTATTTTATTTTTAATTTTTTTTATACTCCTTTTTGTTGATACAAAAGTTAAACAACTTTTTTTCCGAAGTAAAGAAATAGATAGGGTGGGCACGAAATGGACACATGAGTTTCTCTATTTGTTGTATATTACCTAGCAACATTTCAACTTTTGTGACAATTTGAATCAATCACTAAAATTATATCATCTATTGTCTTATTTCTACCTGTAGTAGTAGCCTTATTAAAGGTACCATATACAAATTTTATACTTGATGAATATTTTTCTAAAGTTTGGGTTGTTACTTGAGAATGTTTAAGCTTTCATTCCTTATTTTGTTTCTTTTCTTCTTAGTTAGATTTAAAAATTCATGAGCCTAAGTTTTTTGTTGACTTTCTTGAGCAAAATAGTTTTTACTGTTTATGGATGATGAAATTTTCTTGACAAAAAGTAAATGTTATAAAGGTTATTATTGTATTGACTTACATTGTATGAACTAATACCATGCTAGAAAGAAATACGACTAATTTTATAGGTAAATCAAATAACAAAGTAGAACTTAACTTGAATGAATTATTTAATCTCATACAAATGAATGAATCAAATGATGTACAATTACTGTTTAAAATATAGAGTTTTGAAAATTGGTCACGAGAACTTATGCTTTGATAAATAATGAGGGGTGATTGATGATGACTGCAATGAGATGCAACTAATACAAAGATAGAAGTTTCGATGTCTTATAATAGAAGAGATCAAATTTTCTTTAGTTTTGAGTACACAAAAATGAACTATTTTATTTGCAGCTTCTTATGTATTTTTTTTACCGATATAAAAGTTAAATAATTATTTTCCAAAGAAATGGATAGATTGTGCATGAAATAGACAAGTGGCTTCCTTTATTTGTTATATATTTATTTACTTAGCGATATTTTGACTTTTAGTGACAACGTCTCTCAGTTTTTTGTTCACTTGCTTAAGCAGAATGGTTTTTATCCATGATTTTTTAAAAGGAAAAAATAAATGTTGTATTGGATGTTATTGTACTAACTTACATTGTTTATTGACTTATATAGTATTAAAAAGAAATACGGCTAAATTTGTAGATGAGTCAAATAATAAGGTATGATTTAACTTAAATAAATATTTTAATATCATACAAATGAGTGAATTAACTAATGTAAATTTACTGTTTAAAATACAATATTTAATGACTGATAAGGAAAATTGATACTTCAATGAATGATGAGAGGTGATGGGTGATGACTACAATTAGATGCAACTAACAAAGACAGAGAAGTTTTAGTGTCTTGCAATAGAGGAAATTAAATTTTCTTTAGGTTTTAGAACATAAAGATAAATAATTTTATTTTTGATTTCTTTTGTACATCTTTTTGTCAATATAAAAGTTAAATAATTTTTTTTTTCAAATAAAGAAATGGATACGTGGCTTCCTCTATTTTGTCGCAAATTTACTTTGCATCATTTTGACTTTTAGTAAAAATATTAATCTATTGGTAAAATTTTATCATCTATTGTCTAATTTTTAGCAGTAACTAACTGTTCTCAAAGGTGCCAATATAGTGCCTTTTATCAGTTAAAGTAATTTATTTGGAGAAAAATCATCTTTGTCGTTTATGCAATATTATAAATGGATTAAATTAAACTCTTATTTTTCTTCAAAAGAAAATATTTTTTCTTATGAAACTGTTGACAAGATTAATCCAAAGTCAAAACACAAAATCCAAAAATATGCAAGTTCATTAATGCATAGAATATTGATAACCTAAATATCAATCACTAGAAATGACCTAAATTGTTAGCAATTTTTTATAAATACTAAACTCATTATAACTCTCCACCACTTCGGTGAGCATTACAAATTCGAAAAAAAAAAAAAATCTCCCTTCTCTCGGCAAAACCATTTTTTTCTTCTCTAATCGTTTCGAATAGGATGGATCAAAGCACGCAACTCCTCGACATGATCCACTCGATGGAACAAGAAGTTTAGTGCTTAACATCTTATTAATTTTTTTCTTATTTGTTTACCAATCACGTACATATTGATATCCTTGATTGATTTACATTTGATTTTTTTCAAAGGGTACGGTAGATCAGTTTTTTGGGATAGCATATGAAATAAAAGGAGTACTTGGTTGCAATCCGAATTATTTCTCTGATCTGGTCTCTAACTTCATAGTTAAATATGAAATCATCTTATCAGACATGACTAAAGCTTTATATGTGTGCAAAATACATATCTCGATATAGATCTGAGTAGTTTATTAACCATGTTTGACTAGCAAATGGGTTTTATTTATTTGGTCTTTTTCTTTTAATTTGTAGAGACAAAGTATCTGATGCAGATTTTGTAACACCCAAATGAAAATAAATATTTTATTTATTTATTTTTATTTTTATTATTTATTTATTTATTTATTTGGATTTTTATTTAATTCAATTTAATTTAATTCAATGAAAATAAAAATAAAAATAATGATAAAATTGGGTTAAAATATTAATTAGATTTAATTGAAATTGATTTTGGAAAAAAGGGGTGAAAATTTAGATTCTGGGGGTATTTTTGAAAATAAAATAGGAAACCGGGGGTCAAAACGTAATTTAGAAAAGTTGTACCACGTCAGCACCACGTTAGCAGCCACGTCAGCGGCCCGGTCAACAGCCCTGGCAAACCAGGACGCACCGCGTGGCAAGGACACACTGACCAGGGGACGGGCCACGGGGGCGATCCGCGTGCGCGCGATCGGACGGCCCAGATCCGTTCCCGCGCGCACAGACGGCCCAGATCAAACGTGCGCACGGACGGCCCAGATTCACGCGCACGGACGACCCAGATCAAACGTGCGCACGGACGACCCAGATTCAAGTGCACGGACGGCCCAGATTCACGCGCACTGACGGCTCAGATTCAATCAGGCACGGACGGCCCAGATTGCATCGCGATGAACGGCCCAGATTTAATCCCAATTAAATTGCGATCGAACAATCCAGATTCAATCTTGATGGACGGTCAAGATTAAAAGGCAAAGGGTATAAATACCCCCACCCACACCTGACCAAAGAAACCCTAGCCGCCAGTGCTCGCCTGAGAAGAAGAACCAGACGCTAGAGGAGCCGGCCACCGCCACCTGCTGCCACACCCGGGAAGTTTTCGATCGTCGATCGAGGTAATTTTTCTCCCCCTTGCTCATTTTCCGACGCTGAGTCCGCTTATGGCCAAACCGGAGCCAAACCACCGGCCAAACGGCCAGAAAACTCAGTCGAAATCCCACGGCACCGCCGCGTCCCTCCTCGACTTTTGCCTCTGATGAGGCCCTTCCCGGCCTCCGTTTGATGCAAATTTTATACCACTGTGATCACCGTTCTTTTCTCTACAAGTTGATCGGAGCAAAACATCAAAACGCGACTCACGCCGGAGGAGCCACCGCACCCGAGTGCACCGCCGCCAGTAAGTGTCAGTTTTTCGTGATTTTTTGGCCCACCGAGGGCCCTAGGGTTGTTCTATCGCAGGAACCGATGCAAACGTGGCCGAATTTGGCCAAAACGGCCAACTTGAGGCAAATCGCCGCCGCTTGCGGCGGTGCCGTCGCTGGAGCACGGCGGAGCTGCCGTGCCGGAATTGCAATATTGGCCAAAAGGGTCCCTAGGTCTAATTTGGGATTTTTTGGGACACGTGCAGGTACCAGTAGTGCATTTCAGTTCCCTGAAAAAAATTCAATGAAAATTAGGGACAGCCTGTAGGCGCACTGTAGAGCCGTATTCAGACCCCAAAACAATAAGGATCCCTCACCCTATTTCATATCACGGTATTAAAGCTAAATAAATAATTAAACTGTGCTTTGTGACTCTATAGATGTTTAATTTATTAAGGTTACCAATGGAGCTCGAGTCTGATACTACGTTGGTTTGTTATTGTTTGATTTAATTTCCAGTATTAAATGCAGCATGATGTTTGATGTAATTATATTATGGTCCCGTATGCATGAATCATGGTTTCCTTATTATGGTCGGTATTATGCTTAACTCGATACTGTGTTGTCTTGTTTGGTGTCCATTACTGGTTTACATGTTGTGTGTGTTTGCTTGATTGAAACCAAGGAAAAGGTCAAAAAGGTTACGTAAATTGATAGTGGATATTGTGGACAGCCTGACTAGATATCCTGGGAGATGGTGGACGGACCGGGTCCGTAGGGAACCCTACTGGGAATGTGGTCTCTCATACCGGACGGGGTATGGAGACCTTATGTGTTTGGCGCCCATACTGGACGGGGTATGGGGACGGCTTGTTTTACCCTCATACCGGACGGGGTATTGAGGTTCATGGTTTTGGCACCCATACCAGACAGGGTGTGGGGACGACCCTGGAATTAGGTTATAAATGTTAAGGGTTCACGGGTAGCGGGACCCCTATGGATCCCCATGGATACTAGTAGGCTGGTAAATGAGGAAAATATGTTGTGTAATGATTGAAATGCAAAGGCGTGGTAAGTATTATGTTATACAGTTCATATGATTTCATGATGATGATAATGTTATTGCTTTCGTATGTTGTTCTATGGATCTAACCGAGGTAAGTGGACAGTAAAGGATTTTATTATTGATAAAAGAATTTGTTATAAATTATGCTCCATTGGTCTTTTTGTGTTTTCTACCCACCTTTATTTCCGTGGCGGTGAGATAGTGTGATGTCTTTACTGGGCTGGTGTAGCTCATCCCTTACTTAACTATTTCAGATCAGGAAGACGTTGTTCCCGAGCCCGTTCCGCAGGAAGACGGCGAAGGGGACGCCTAAAGACTCCGTAGTTATATTTATAGTTCTTATTTTCGAATATCTCTTTTAGTTAGTTTGTTCTTTTATATTTTGAGCACGTTTTTAGTTTTAGTGTAAGGGATGTTAATCAAAAATTTTATTACGCTTCCGCATTTGACATTTTTAATACACATATTTCATTCTAAATTTTCGAGGCCGTTACAGATTTTCCTAAAATTTGTGAACTTTGCTTCAAGATTAAAGGAGCTCCTAAAGATATATAATTAATACTAGTCATCACAGCTCAAAACTCTTTAATTTGGAGTATTTATGTGTATTATTATTGATCTTACAATATGTATTTAATAATAAAAATTCTCAAGTATAATTTTGTTAGTAAAAATTCATACATTTTAATAGTTAAAATGATAAGTCCATGTATAGTATGATTTGAATTCATACTCTTATAATAAGGATAAAAGTACGTAGATATCAATCTAATACATAAATAATTAATAATTTAATTAACCAAATATCTATTAGCATGATATATATATTTGATTGGTGTATGTGTATACTTAATTAATTAATTAATTAATTAGTTTAATAGTTGATTCATTTCTTCTTTTACAAGAGATCATAAGTTCGAATCAGATTGTACTTTCGTGTGTGTCATCAATTAAAGTTACTTGTATTGTATTGTAATTAGTGTTTATCGCCTAATTAATCTCAAGTCAAACTGCACTTTTATGTGTATTCTAATTGGGAGATTATTTTTATTGTATTATGATTGATGTATACTACATAATCAATAGATTTACACAATTTTTGTTAAAAAAATAATTAGTTGATTTTAATCACAGCCTTGGTGCTTGTCGAGTGGCACTGAAATGTGAAGAATTCATCAAAGGCATCTGATGAAAAGAATGAGGAAGGGTAAGCTTTCATACATAATGGACATCATAAATTAATTAGCAGTCTTTATATATTCATATAGTAAATGAATTTCGTTCTTTTTTTTTATTTTAGATAATACTAATATATATCTTTATTGAGTTTTCTTTAAAATTTTTTAAATTTGTTTTTTTTTAAACAAAGGTGCGTAGCAGCATTGGATGCAATCACAAATGACTTCTTACTTATGAAGGAAAAAATAAACATCCTTCTTGAGGGAATATTTTATTTTCATATATATCTTTTTCTCTTATGGATTTTATGAAAATTTTAACTGAATTTAAATTTGCTTATTTATAAAGTACGAGTTTTACTTAATTAAAAATATGTTTTATTGGCTCATAATTATAGCTATTAACAATTATAATGAATTATAACAATATGGTAGTAGTTAAAATTTTTGTGTTTTATTTAAGATTTATGAGTTTATATTTTAACGAAAAGTAAAACTATTTTTTAAAAATATTAAACATAGTAGTTGTTGCTTCAATCTCCCTGGATATCCAATGTTCGAGTGTTCTCTTCCTCGATTGGGTAGCTCCTTCTCTTAATTTTCTTTTAATTTTTTTTTTCTTCTTTGTTTGGGTTGCTCTCATATGCTTGTGTTATCTTCCTTGGTTCTAACTCTACTAACTATTTTCCACTCCTCAATGCTATAGCATTCACATGCTCTCTTGGGTTGGTCTCTATGTTGGTTGGCAAAGTTCCTTAAGCACACTCAAAAATCAACTTTGCCAAATGCCCAATTTGGTTCTCTAGACTCTTGATGGAGGCTTCATTACTTTGTAGCCTGGTGTCCGGTGCTATCATGAATTTGGCGAGCATATCCCCTATGTTTGGCCTTCATTCAATGGGGGACAGAGCTAGCGGGGAAGCTTGTGTCTGATTATTTTGGTTGCCCCATGGAAAATTAGGGTGATTCCTCCATCCAGCATTACAAGTATTAGAATCAGGATTCCCTTATTGAACTTCATAATTCTGAACTTGCACTGCTTGTGCTGTCACCCTATTCATGTTGTCTATCTTCTTAGTTAAGGCCTCCATTTGTGCAGATAGAGCTGTATAGTTGTCAACACTATGCAAGCTGTAATTATTTCTTGATGAAGATCTCTCGTTCTCCCATTGGTAACTATTATTTGCCATATTCTCAATCAACTTCTAGGCAGCCTCAAGTTTCTTGTTGTTCAGTTTTCCTCAAGCTGCTATGTTAATCATTATCTTGATGTTTGTTGTGAGACCATTATAGAATGTCTGTACTTGAAACAGCATAGGTAGACCATGGTGAGGAACTCTCTTTAGCAGATCCCTAGAGCAATCACAAGACTCATACAAAAATTCTCCATCTATTTATGCGAAAGTGGTGATTTCATTCCTCAACCTACCTGTCTTTGAAGGTGGAAAGTACTTGGCTCAAAAAGGTGGAGTGATATCCTCCTAAGTAGTGATGGAACCAGCTGGTAACGAATTCAACCAAGCCTTAGATCTATCCTTCAATGATAAAGGGAAAAGTCTCAATCTGATTGCATCATTACTCATTCCATTATGCTTGAAAGTATCACAGATTTCTAGAAAATTGGCAATGTGCTCATTAGGATCTTCAGCTGGGAACCCAAAAAATTGTACACTTTGTGGAATCATCTGGATGATGGCTGACTTAATCTTAAAGTTGTTAGCTTTTACAGCTGACCATGTGACACTCGGTTCAATTCCAGTAAGAGTAGAATAGAATAATCCATCATTGTGTGCTCTCTTCGCCCTTCTGGTTCGTCAACCATTGTTGTTGTTCCTCTTCTCAACAAATTTCTGACACGAGATGGGAGAAGTCTACTTCTTGCTTGTGCTCTCAGTCTGTGGCGAGTCCTCTCGATTTATGTATCAAAAATCAATGTTTCTTTGTTTCTTTTTGTCATGCACTATAGAACCCCTTGTAAATAGCTAGCAAAACAAAAAAAAAACAAGGTAAAAATACCAAATTAATAAAAAATAGTCAACTTTAATATTGCTAGTATTAGTCCCCAGCAACAGCGCCAAAAATTTGTTGTTATATGAACTCACCTAGCAAGTGCACTAGTTCGAACACGTACTATAGCAATAAATTTGGATATCGTCCCACGAGGACTAATATAACAATTATTAGAATCACTACTTATTGATATTATTTGGCCAATGACTAAGATAATGAGTATAAACTAAAACTTAACAACAACAAAAAAAACAATGAATTAAGATTAATTAACAATCAAGATATAATAACGGTCAAGATCTTAGAATCCACCCTAAGTTCAACTATGAATTTCCTAAATTCAATCAACAACTAGAACTTTCCCCCAATTTCGTTCAATCATATAGTAATCTCTTCTCAATTAACAATCAAGATATAATAATAGTCAAGATCTTAGAATCCACCCTAAGTTCAACTATGAATTTCCTTAATTCAATCTACAACTAGAACTTTGTCCCAATTTCATTCAATCATGTAGTAATCTCTTCTCAATTAACAATCAAGATATAATAATAGTCAAGATCTTAGAATCCACCCTAAGTTCAACTATGAATTTCCTTAATTCAATCTACAACTAGAATTTTTTCCCAATTTCATTCAATCATGTAGTAATCTCTTTCTAAAGATCAATTACCTTACCTACTTCATTGTAACACACATATCTCTATGGATTAGTATGAATCAGTGCATTAACTTTCAATCATCAAATATATAGATTATGCTTAATATCTCTTCTCACATTCAATCTATTGTGCTAACTTGCTATTCTAATGAACAATCAATCTCTCAATCCAATCATTCATCATAAATCAATAAATAGGTGATCAATCTATTTATGCATTAAGCCACAAGATAACATTAAATATTACTTTTGTAATTTATTTTTTTTCCAATCATCTCCCTTTGTTCATCTTGTCCAACAATTCTGCCTTTACCTCGATTACCGCTGCCTCGATAACCTCCTCTACCACATCCTCTACTTGTGCCTTCTTTGAATCATCTTGTTATTTGGGAGACTCCCCCATCACTTGAAAAAAGCCTTCTCTTCAGTCTTTTCATTCACCTGATTCAATCTTGGCTCATGGGATTATAAAGAACCCATCAACTCATCAAATGAGTAAGTAGCTAAGTATTTAGACTTCTCAATGGTTGCAACAATGTGATCAAAACTTAGAGTTAAACACCTTAACACTTTTGCAATAGTGGTTTGATCAGAAATCTCTTCCCTGTAAGATCTCATTTAATTAACAACCGTTGCAACTCGTAAAAGAAATTCTTGTACCGATTCTCTAATTTTCATTTACAACATCTCAAAGTCACGACGGAGAAATTGAGGTTTTACCATAATTATCTTCGATGAGCCTTTGTATGTTGTTTGCAAAGTCGTCCATGCTTCTTTAGTTGTATTTACAGTTGAAATTTTAGAAAAAATAGATTCATGCACTGCTTGCTGGATGAAAAATAGTGCTTTGGAATCCCTTTTTTTATTTTCTCTTAACCTACCTTCTTCATCCAGATTATACCATTCTCAACCAAGTCCCATAAATCTTAAGACTTGAATAATGTCTTCATTTTAATGCTCCAAAATTCGTAGCTTCCACCATGAAAAGATAGGAATTGATGGTTGAGAAATACTCAGGACATTGCCATTTGTCGCCATGAGATGCACGCCCAATTACAACCAAACTTTGCTCTGATACCACTATTGCTGGAGAAGAGAGCTTTGTTAAACTCAAACTTGCGGCAAATTTACTGCGGCAGCAAGGAAAAATATAGTAGACAAGAAATGAATGCAGTAGAAAAATAAAAATATTAATCATAACATTTTATGGGTATGAATTGCTGCTGGAATTTTAAATGCAGTGGGATGATATATTCAGCAACCAGAAATGCCTTTTAAATAGGCTTTACAACTGAACAAAAAATAAAAAGAAATGGTAGAGCAATCTGCCACTAACTCAAATTCTATTACTACTAACAAAACATCAAAAATTTTAGGAGATAAATCCAAAACTAAGTCAAATATCCAACTGTCAATGTTGAATCAGTCTATAATAGGCAGTGCGACTTAAGATTTTAAAAATTGACTTTCTATAGCTTACTGTTGCAGCCATAAAGATGAAAAGACCAAAAATCACTGCAAGAGCTGTTGAAGTTACGGAAAGACACATATCAAAAGACAAGTGGCCTGAATACTATGACATGAAAATAGAAAGGTTCATCGGGAAACAAGTACGGTTATTCCAAACATGATCAATTCTTGGATACATTGTGGCTAAGCTTCTACTTACAGACCCAAGTGCAGAAAGAATTCTAATAACTAAAGAGGATTCTTAACTTGTCAGTGCCTTCTCTTGCATGATAAGTGCTAACCCCAAGAGAAAACATGGTCAAAAGAACTCCCAACAGACGTATATAATATAAGATTCTGAAGCTGCTTTCAAATAAGGATAGGTAACTTCAATTTATGGCTCAACTTACCTATCTAAAAAACTTAAATGTATAATGGTGATGATAACAATGGTTTATTTTTCATTTTATTTGGAGGTTAAAGCTTTTTAAGCAGTGATTCGGGTATCATAGGATTTTAATGTAAAAATGATATGTTGATTTAGGATTAGCATTAGCTCGTAACATCTTCTTGGATTGGAGATTAAATAAGTTGTTCCTATTTACAGACTTTATATCATATACATAGTATTATAGGAGTGAAAGACATTCTTTTTAAAGAATTCACTATAAATAAAAAATACCTTACATTATTTTAATTTTATTATTTGATTATGATATTTTCTGCATCTTGTAAATCATTTTGTATTTGTTATGGTATTTTTCTATCTCGTAAATCATCACCTTGCCATCTAAATTAATGCTTGATAAAAAAAACTTTTCAATACATTTCCTCAGTTGATTCCAAATTAGTTGAAAAAATTCAACTGGTATGTGAAGCATTGTCTGAGAGAGTGATTAGAAAGTGATGATAAGATATTTCTTGCAAACTCATATTTTATTCATTACATATTTTTGCATTACTATACACTTGTAAGTTTTTAGTTCTTAGCATCAACTCATGAAAGAAACTAAATCTCTATTACAAACTTCCAAGTTTATGGGATCAATTCATAGAAGAAACTAAAGCTCAGCTCATAAAGGAAACTAAACATATAGCATTTAACAACTTTTTCTTCATCTAGGTCTAGCATTAGCCGCAATCCTTCTCTCAAATTGTACTACAAAAAATATCAAAAATAAAAAAATAAACATATTTCCAACAACAATAGAAATTAATCTCATATATATGTATATATTTTCAATTTGTAAATGAAGAAATTACATAGAAATATTTAGGTTGTGGGTCAAATCACACTAGTAATTGAGAAATTGTGTTGTAAAAATAAATATACAATATAATAGCTTAAAAAGATTATTAATGAAAATGTGAAATGATTACCCATTATAAAAAATACCAACAATAATTATTAATTACCTCATGAAGAATGCTTAATTTTTCTTTCAAGATTGAGAATTCATGTTTGAGTGCTTCCAATTGAAAGATACACCTATAGAAAAGACATAAGTGTCTCAAGATGAATTTTTGAACCAAAGTTAATTTGATCATCAATATTTGAGTAAATGAAATTTCAATAGATATATATGTATTTGTGCGTATATTTGTATAAGAATATTATAGAGATGAAAAAAAACACAGAAAAATAAATGTTTGCTCACTGTTGCTTAGATTGTTCCTCAATAGCCTTAAGGAATTCACGACAGATCTGTGCCATGCGACAAGCACCAATGCTAGAGTACTATAGTAACCATGATTATATATATACACACATACACACAATAATATTTCTTATGATCTATACATTAATATCATTTATATAGTTTATCCGAGGTTATATAATTGATTATCATGAAGAAGCCCCTTTGATTTTGAAAATAAGTTCTCCAATCTCGTGAAAGTCCACCTCCGATTTTTCACTGAAGTTAAATAAAGAGCAAAATTATCTATACTTATATGTACACACCCAATTATATATATATATATACCTACATAATATATGAATGATTAAGCGGATATAAATTAATCAAACGGTGGAGCTGCCATGCCGAATCTGATATATTTTCGGTCAGTTGCTGTTTTAGTTATTTTATAGTTTTAAATGCATTGTGGTATCTGATCTATTTATTTTATGGTTTTGAATGCATGAATCACTGTTTACTTCATTATGGCTTGATTTTGTGAATCCGATGATATACCTGCCTTGTTGGATGCTCGTTACTGGTTTAAATATTTATGATTATGTGAGAAACAGAAAACTGAGGAAAAATAGAAAAGGTATGTGAGTTGATAAATGGATAAGTCGACAGCCTCACTAGATATTCTGGGAGATGGTGGATGGACCGGGTCAATAGGGAACCCTATCAAGAATGTTATCTCTCATACCGAACGGGGTATGGAGACTTTAAATGTTTTGGCGCTCATACCGGACGGAGTATTGAGATTCATGGTTTTGGCGCCCATACCGGACGGGGTATAGGGACGGCCCTAGAATTAAGTTATTAAGGTGAATGGTTCACATGTAGTGGGGACCCCTATGGATCCCCATGGATACTGGTAGGCTGGTAAAAGAGAAAATTTGTTGCCTGATGATTGAAATATTAAAAGTATGACATCCGTTATGTTACAGAGTGCTTATGATTTTCTGATATTATAATGTTATTGTTTTCATAAGTTGTTTTCATAAATCTCACCGAGGTAAGTGGACAATAAAGAGTTTTATTATTGATAAATGAATTTGTTACAAATTATGCTCCATTGGTCGTTTTTGTTTTCTACCAACCTTTAATTTTGTAACAGTGAGATAGTGTAAAATCTTTACTAGGCTAGTGTAGCTCATTCCTTACTTAACCATTTCAGATCAGGAGGACTTGGTTCCCGAGCCCGTTCCGTAAGAAGGCGGTGAGTAGATGCCTAAAGATTTTATAGCTTTCCTTATAGTATTCATTTCTAGTATTTACTTTAGTTAGCTTATTTTTTCATACGTTTAATACGTTTTAGTTATTGTGTAAGGAATGTTAACCATAATCTATTTTATTTTGCTTCTGCACTTAGAGATTTTATATACATTTCCTTTAAATTTTCGGAGATGTTTACACAAATCTAGGTGAGCAAAGACAGTTTTCTCTATAAGGTTGAAAGTGGTGTTATTTAGAAGTCGGAATGGGATTGACAATGGAACAAACAAACTCTGGGAGCCGATCTAGGTGAGTAGAGACAGTGTTCTCTGTGATGCACATGTAGGAAAGTATGAGTTACACAAACTTTAATTAGATGGTTTCTTGATTTTAGATAGATGTAATGGTTAACCCTCACTAGCGAGGGATGTGAACACTGTGCTTGGATGT
This sequence comes from Carica papaya, assembly GCF_054855325.1. Classification (NCBI taxonomy): domain Eukaryota; kingdom Viridiplantae; phylum Streptophyta; class Magnoliopsida; order Brassicales; family Caricaceae; genus Carica; species Carica papaya. The sequence goes on from NC_142317.1 coordinate 22,669,375, forward strand.
ACTTAATTTTATTTAGAAATAGAAGTTTATTGTATTTTTCGCTGGCAATATAAGTTCTTACGGTACCCTGACTCACTATGGAGGTATGGGTTGTTACAGCTCTTATCCAATCATTTCAAATAGGAGGATTGAAGCACATAGCTCCTCCATATGATCCACTTGATGGAATAAGAGGTTTAGTGCTTAACATCTGATCTATTTTTCTCTTATTTGCTTATCGATCATATATATATATTGAAGTTGTTGATTGATTTGCATTCGATTTTTGTTTAAGGATGCAGTAGAGCACTCTCTTGTAGCAGCATACGAAATGAAAAGAGATACTGGTTGCAATCCTAATTATTTATATGATCTGCTTTCCACCTTCATGGATTAATTTGAAATCATCTTATCGGGCATGGCTAAAGCTTTGTATGTGTACGTAATATATATCTCGATGTAGATTTGAGTAGTTATTAACCATATTTGATTAATTAATGGGTTTTAGTTATTTGATCTTCTTTTCCTAATTTACAGGAACAAAATATCTTATGCAAATTTTCATAAGATTTATGCATTTTGCATCAAGATTAAATGAGCCTCCTCAAGGTATATAATTAATACTAATCATCACAGCTCAAAACTCTTTAATTTGAAGAATTTATATGTGTTATTATTGATCTTATAATATACAGTTAACAATAAAAATTCTCAAGTACAATTTTTGCTAGTAAAAATTCATACATTTTAATAGTTAAATGATATGTCATGAGATGTATAGTCTTATTTGAACTCATACTCTTATAGATAAGGATAAAAGTACTTAGATATCCACCTAATGGATAAATAATTATTAATATAATTAACTATATATGTGTATATTTAATTAATTAAATAATTAGTTTAATAGTTAATGCGTTTCTTCTTTTATAAGAGATTATAAGTTTGAGTCAGATTGTATTTTTATGTGAGTCATTATTTGAAAGTTATTTGTATTGTATTGTATTGTAATTAGTGTATGTCACTTGACTAATCTCGGGTCAAATTGTATTTTTGTGTGTATTCTTACTTGGAGTCAAATTTGTAACCTTCTCATTTTTGCACTGGTTTTATGCATCTGAAGTCATAGTGGCCTTAGAATACCTACATGTGATGGGGATAGTTTACTGTGATTTGAAACCCAAAAATGTGTTAGAAAGATTCGACGACTACATTTCGTTGACCGACTTCGATCTCTCACTAAAAGATGATAATCCCACATCAATATCCACATAATTTCTGCTCAAAATGCATCATCAATCACAAAACAAGTTATTATCCTGATCATAAACCCAACTTTTCTTATTCATCATACATTCTAGCCAATTGTATCACACCTGATGTAGCCTCCTGCTTACGCCCTAGTCAACACAAATAGAAAAAAGTCAACACATCGCGCAGCTATGGAAATCATCACAGAGCCAATCAATTTTCAATTAATGTACTATGTTGGGACCCACTAGTACTTAGCACCAGAAATTGGGTATGGTGAAGGGCATGGAAATGCAGTTGATTGGTGGGCACTAGGGATATTTATATTCAAAATGTTATATGGGATGACGCTATGTAAGGAAGTTGACCAAGAGTTGCCTCAAGCGAATATTGTGGCTCGAGCACCTAAATTCCCAAAGAAACCATGGTCTCGGAGCCAGCAAAGGATTTGATCACGTGATTATTAATCAACGACCCCACCAGGCGAATGGGGTCCATAATGGGTGCAATGGCAATCAAATGACACCAATTTTTTGATTCACTTATTTGGGCATTTTTGAGATGTAATAAAATCACCATTTGTTCCTCCTCCTGTATCTTGTTAGGAGTTTGTTGTATTTGCTAGTACTATAGAGAGTTCAATAGAGTATTAGTAGGAAGTAAGAAATTTATTCTTTAATTTACATGATATATGTTTTGTTATATATATCAAATTTTAATAACTAAATAGAAGTAAGATTTAAGTAATTTATATATTGGGGCAAGAAATTTAATGAAATTCATGTTGAAAGGTTCAATATTTATAAAAATATATAATTAAGAATTTACTAGATCATTTTGTCTAGCAAACGATATAACATTTTCAATTGTTCTCAAATAATGTCTTTACTTAACTGTCTAAAAGTAATATTAATTTCTCTAACAAGTGGTATAAGAGGTACTAACACTCTTTATAAGGTATTACATGGATAAAACCGAAATGTATTGCATCAACATCCTAATAATACCAAGCTGGGAAACTCATGGGTCCTTGTGTAGTGCTTTAGGACTGCTTACCTAATTTGGTATAAACAAGTCTAAGGTTTAATAGTAGTTGAGGATAAGGATGCTTTTGGCTTCTAGAGCTATTTTGAGATACCTATGAGCTTACAAGATAGCTTTGCAAAAAGGTTGTGTAGAGTTTTAAAATTGCTCTCACATTCTAGACCTATCTTAAGACAACTATGAGGTTTCAAGCATGTATTAGGTTTTAATAAAGCTCTAAAGTTGCGGTATTATTCTTTTCTTTTTTTTCTTAATGTTATGTTGCACTAAGATACAAATTTGTTGTCCTAAAATTTAATTTAGTATCGATTTTGTTTTATTTAATTATATGATAAATTTTATAACAAGTATAAATTTTTTACTTGATGAATATTTCTCTGAGTTTAGGTTATTACTTGAGGATGTATAAGCTTTCATTTTGCATTTTGTTTCCTTTCTTAGTTGGATTAAAAAATAGAATAAGAATAATACATAACTTAGCTAAAGATGAGTAAGGACTTCTGAAAGATAGATAATTGTTCATGAACCTCCTCAGTTTTTGTTTCACTTACTTGAGCATGATGGTTTTGGTCATTTACTTGAGCATGATGGTTTTTATTGTTAATGAATAATGATTTTATCTTAAGAAAATAATGTTATATTGGATGCTATTGTATTGACTTCCATTGTATAAGTTTAATTAGTATTAAAAGTAACTACTACTAAATTTATAGTTCAATCAAATAATAAAATAGAAACTAATTTGAATGAATTATTTAATATTATAATAAATAAGCAAATCAAAGGATGTAAATTTATTGTTTAAAATATAGTATTTGACAATCAATTATGAGAATTGACACTTCAGTGAATAATGAGAGGAGATTGATGGTGACTACAACGAAATGCAACCAACACAGATAAAAGCTTTGGTATCTTACAACAAAGTAGATCACATTTTCCTTCTGTTTTAAGACAAAGATGAACTATTTTATTTTTAATTTTTTTGTACTCTTTTTTGTTGATACAAAAGTTAAACAACTCTTTTTTTCAAGTAAAGAAATAGATAGGGTGGGCACGAAATGGACACATGAGTTCCTCTATTTTTCGCATATTACCTAGCAACAATTTAACTTTTGTGATAGTCTAAATCAACTGTTAAAATTATATCGTCTATTGTATAATTTCTAATTGTAATAGGACCTTTTTTAAAGGTACGAGGTACAAATTTTACACTTGATGAATATTTTTCTAAAGTTTAGGTTTTTACTTAAGGATGTTTAAGCTTTCATTTCGTATTTTGTTTCTTTTCTTCTTAGTTAGATTTAAAACTTTAATCGAATAGTACATAACTTAGCTAGAAATGTAGTAAGGACTATTGAAATATATATATTTATTCATGAGCCTAAGTTTTTTGTTGACTTACTTGAGAAAAATGGTCTTTATTATTCATGGATGATGAATGTTTCTTTTAAAAAAAGTAAATGTTGTAGTGGATGTTATTATATTGACTTACATTGCATAAACTAATACCATACTAGACAGAAATATGTCTAATATTGTAGGTTAATCAAATAACAAAGTAGAACTTAACTTCAATGAATTATTTAACTCATACAAATGAACAAATAAAATGACGTACATTTAGTGTTTAAAATATAGTATTTGATGATTGATTAGGAGAACTGATGTTTTAATAAATAACGAGAGGTGATTGATGATGATTGCAATAAGAAGCAACTAATACAAAGATAGAAGCTTTGATGTCTTATAGCAGAGGGGATCAAATTTTCTTTAGGTTTGAGTACATTAAGATGAACTATTTTATTTCCTAATTCTTATGTATTTTTTTGCTAATATAAAAGTTAAATAAATTTTTTTTCTAAGTAAAGAAATGAATAGGTTGTGCATGAAATGGACAAGTTGCTTCCTTTATTTGTTGTATATTTAGTTAGCGATATTTTGACTTTTAGTGACAATGTCTATCACCCACTAAAATTGTGTCGTTTATTTTCTAATTTTTAGTTGGATTTAAAAGTAACTTTCATTCCACATTTTGTTTTTCTTTTTCATAATTAGATGTAAAAGTGTAATTAGATAGTATACAACATAGCTAAAGATGTAGTAAGGACTTCTAAAAGATAAAGTTCATGAGTTTTAGATTTTTGTTCACTTGCTTAAGCAGAATGGTTTTTATCCATGATTTTTTTTAAAATGAAAAAGTAAATGTTTTATTGGATGTCATTATACTGACTTACATTGTTTACAGACTTATATAGTTTTAGAAAGAAGTACGATTAAATTTGTAATCTATCAAATAATAATGATGATTTAACTTAAATTAATAATTTAATCTCATACAAATGAGTGAGTTAAGTAACATAAATTTACTATTTAAAATACAAAATTTAATGACCGATAAGGAAAACTGATATTTCAATGAATAATGAGAGGTGATGGGTGATGATTGTAATGAGATGCAACTAACAGAGAGAGAGAAGTTTTGGTGTCTTGCAACAAAGGAGATTGAATTTTTTTAAGATTTTAACATAAAGATAAACTATTTTATTTTCGGTTTCTTTTGTATTTCTCTTTGTTAATATAAAAGCTAAATAATTTTTTTTTTCAAATGGATAAGTGGCTTCCTCTATTTGTCGTAAATTTACTTTGTTGCATTTTTACGTTTAATGACAATATAAATCTGCTAGTAAAATTTTATCGTCTATTGTCTAATTTTTAGCAGTAATTAATTGTTCTCAAAGGTGCCAATATAATTCCTTTTATCAGTTGAAGTGATTTATTTAGAGAAAAACTATATTTGTTTTTTACACAATATTATAATGGATTAAACAAAACTCTTTTTTTTAAAAAAAATTTCTCATAAAATGTTTAGCAAGATTAATCCAAACTTGGAACACAAAATTCAAAAAAATGCAAATTCATTAATGCAAACAATATTGATAACCTAAATATCAATCACTAGAAATGACCTAGACTATTAGCAATCTGTTATAAATACTAAACTCATTATAACTCTCTGCTGCTTTGGTGAGCACTGTAGATTCGAAGAAAAAAACAATCTCCCTTCTCTTGGCAAAACCATTTTTCTCTTCTCTAATCGTCTCGAAAAGGATGGATCAAAGCATACGACTCCTCAACATGATCCACTCGATGGAATAAGAGGTTTAATGCTTAACATCTTATAGATTTTTCTCTTATCTATTTATTGATCATGTATATATCGATATCATTGATTAATTTGGATTCAATATTTGTTAAAGGATATGGTAGATCACTTTTTTGAAATAGCATATGAAATTAAAGGTGTACCTGGTTGAAGTCCTAATTATTTCTTGGATATGCTCTCTATCTTCGTAGCCGAATCTAAAATGACCTTATCAGACATGGCTAAAGCTTTATATGTGTACATAATATATATCTTGATATAGATCTTAGTTGTTATTAACCACGTTGATTAGTTAATGAGTTTTAAATATTTGGTCTTCTTCTCTTAATTTGCAGGGACAAAGTATTTAGTGCATATTTTCCTAAGATTTGCAAACTCTACTTCAAGATAAAAGAAGCCGCATCAAGGTATATAATTAATGCTAATCATCACAGCTCAAAACTCTTTAATTTAAAGTATTTATGTGTGTTATTATTGATCTAATAATATGTATTTAATACTAAAAATTCTTAAGTATAATTTTTGTTGGTAAAAATTCATACATTTTAATAACTAAATGATATGTCATGAGATGTATAGTGTGATTTGAACTCACACTCTTATAGATAAGGATAAAAGTACATAGATATTAACCCAATAGATAAATAATTAATAATTTAATTAACCAAATATCTATTAGTAGGATATATATTTGATTGGTATATGTGTATACTTAATTAATTAATTAATTAGTTTAATAGTTGATGCATTTATTCTTTTACAAGAGATCATAAGTTCGACTGAGATTATACTTTTATGTGTGTTATCATTTGAAAGTTGCGTTGAATTGTAATTATTTTAAAAAATAATTAGCTAATTTTAATTGTACCCTTGGTGCTTGTCGATTGGCACTGAAATATGAGGAATTCATCAAAGCATCTGATGAAAAGAGTAAGGAAGGGTAAGCTTTCATACATAATTGACGTCATAAATCGATTAACATATCTATTTATTGTGCTCTTTTAATTTTTTTAATTTCTTTTTTAAAAAAAAAAGTGTGTAGCGGCATTAGATGCAATAAAAAATGAATTCACATTGATGAAGGAAAAAATAAAATTCCTTCTTGAGGTAATATTTTATTTTATATATTTTGCAGAATTTTATTTTCATATATATCTTTTTTTCTTATGAATTTTGTGAAAATTTTAACTGAATTTAAATTTGTAGAATTATACAGTATGAGTTTTACTTAATTAAAAATCTGTTTTGCTGGTTGCATAATTATAGCTATTAACAATTATAATAAATTCTAACAACACAATAGTACTTTAAACTTGTGTTTTATTTAAGATTTACGAGTTTAAGTTTCACTGAAGATATAAAGTTTATATTTTAATGAAAAGTAAAACTATTTTTTTAATATTAAACATTATAGATTTTGATTTAAAAATCTTTATTATTATTATTATTAATTAATAAATGGGGTATGTATGCCGATATATTTGGAAACAAGCACCACCCCTCGCAAGCACAAGCGCACTCCTTTAAATTAATAAAAAGTTAGGAAACTCATGGGTCCTTGTGTAGTGCTTCAGGACTGCTTACCTAATTTGGGATAAACAATGCTAAGGTTCAAGGGTAGTTGAAGATAATGAAACTTTTGGCTGCTAGAGTTATTTTGAGATACCTATGAGATTAGAAGATAGTATTACCAAAAGGTTGTGCAGGGTTTTAAAATTATTCTCGTGTTCTAGACCTATCTTAAGACAACTATGAGGTTTCGATCATGTATTTGGTCTTAATAAAACTCTAAAACTGCGGTGTTACATTTAAATCTTAAGGTTTTAGTCTTTTCTTTTTTTAATGTTATGTCGCACTAAGATCCAAAGTTTTTGTCCTAAAATTTAATTTAGTATAGATTTTGTGTTACTTAATTATCTGGCAAATTTTGTACCAAGTACAAATTTTATACTTGATCAATATTTCTCTGAGTTTAGGTTATTACTTGAGCATGTTTAGGCTTTCATTCTACATTTTGTTTCCTTTCTTCTCAGTTGGATTTAAAAGTATTATAAGAATAATACATAACTTAGCTAGAAATGAGTAAGAACTTCTGAAAGACAGATAATTGTCCATGAACCTCAATTTTTGCTTCACTTACTTGAGCATGATAAAGTATAACCTAATTTCTATGAATTATTTAATTTTATAGTAAATAAGTGAATTGAATGATGAATATTTATTGTTTAAAATATTGTATTTGATGACCAATTATGAGAATTGATGCTTCAGTGAATAATTAGAGGTGATTGATAGTTACTACAATGAAATGCAACCAACACAAAGATAAAAGCTTTGGTATTTTGTAATGAAGTAGATCACATTTTCTTTAGGTTTTAAGATAAAGATGAAATATTTGATTTTTAATTGTTTTTGGTACCCCTTTTTGTTGATACAAAAGTTAAGCAACTTTTTTTTTAAAGTAGAGGAATAAATAGGGTGGGCACAAAATAGACACATGAGTTCCTCTATTTGTTGCATATTACCTAGCAACATTTCAACTTTTGTAATAGTCTAAATCAACCACTAAAATTATGTCGTCTAAAATTATACTTGATGAATATTTTTCTAAAGTTTGGGTTGTTTACTGACTTATATAGTACTAGAAAGAAATAAAACTAAATTTATAGTTCGGTCAAATAATAAGGTATGGATTAACTTGAATAAATAATTTAATCTCATACAAATGAGTAAACTGAGCAACGTAAATTTATTGTTTGAAATACGGTGTTTAATGACTGATAAGGAAAACTGATACTTCAATGAATAAAGAGAGGTGATGGGTGATGACTGCAATGAGATGCAACTAACATAGAGAGAGAAGTTTTAGTGTCTTGCAATAGAGGAGATTGAATTTTCTTTAGGTTTTAGAACATAAGGATAAATTATTTTATTTTTAATTTCTTTTATACTTCTTTTTATCATTATAAAAGAGAAATAATTTTTTAAAAAATAAAGAAATGGGCAGATTGTGCATGAAATGGATATGTGGCTTCCTTTATTTGCTGCAAATTTACTTTATGGCATTTTGACTTTTAGTGACAATATAAATCTGCTGGTAAAATTTTATCATCTATTGTCTAATTTTTAGTAGCAATTAACCATTCTTAAAGGTGCCAATATAATGCCTTTTATCAGTTGAAGTAATTTATTTGGAGAACAACCATCTTTGTTGTTTATACAATATTATAAATGGATTAAATTAAACTCTTGTTTTTTTTTTCAAAAGAAAATATTTTTTCTCATAAAATTGTTGGCTAGAATAATCCAAACTGGATATGCAAGTTCACTAATGCATAGAATATTGATAACCTAAATATCAAACCCTAGAAATGACCTAGATTATTAGCAATTTGTTATAAATTCTAAACTCATTATAACTCTTTGCTGCTTCGGTGACCATTGCAAATTTGAAAAAAAAAATCTCCCTTCTCTCGATGAAACCATTTTTCTCTTCTCGAATTGTTTCTAATATGATGGATTGAAGCATGTAGCTCCTTGACATGATCCACTTGATGGAACAAGAGGTATAGTGCTTTAACATTTTATCTTTTTTTTTGTTATCTATTTAGTGATCATGTATATAAATCGATATTGTTGATTGATTTGCATTCGATTTTTTTAAAAGGGTATGGTCGATCACTTTCTTGGAATAGCATATGAAATGAGAGGAGTGCCTGGTTGAGGTCCTAATTATTTCTCTAATCTGCTCTCCATGTAACACCCAACCTCTCCTTTTTTTTTCTTTTTATTAATTATTATTATATGAATATAATTATTATTTATGTAATTTTAAATTAAATTTAATTTAAATTAATTTATTTTAATAGAAATAATAATAATAATAATAAAAAGGGGTAAAAATTATTTAGGGGTTTAATCGAAAATAATTTTGGGGAAAAGGGGTGAAAATTTAGGCTCTGGGGGAATTTTTAAAAGACAAATCAGAAACTGGGGGTCAAAATGTAATTTAAAAAAGTTGTGCCACGTTAGGTGCTCCGTCTGTAGCCTCGACAAACTAGGACGCGCCAGGTGGCAGCGAAAACGACATCGCACTATGAAACTCTTAAAAGATGAAAAAAATACAAATTATAAACTTTAATAGAAAGGTAACTGAGAATGAAAGTATAACTGAAAAGTGATAAGTTAACACTGTAAGGTGAAAGTCATATTGATATATGCAACGATAAGTAATTCAGTAACAAGTGCAAGTGATTGTCAGAAAGTTCAAGTGCAAGTGCTACGAAACTAGTGAATAATATCATTTATTTATGTAGATATGATGTTAGAGTATTTGTGATGTCTATGAAATCATATGTGAAAGAGTGAATTATTGAGATATGTGAAATTATGGTTACTACATTGCTTGAGAATTGGTTTTAAGAAAATATGTATATGTTTTGTAAATCTTGTGTGGTTGAGTGTTTGTATGTCTTTATTATGGGCATTGCTCTTTTTCCTTACTAAGTTTGTGAAACTCACTCCAATTAACACCCCCAATGCAGATTAATCCAAATCAAGAGCAAGTTTAAGGTCGAAGGAAGACTTTATAGAACCTTTAGTGACAGTGAAAGTTCGTCTTGTAAAGTTAGTTTAATTATATTATAGTCATGTAGTGTAAAGAATTTTATAAGCCTCATAATTTGTAATTCCGTATAAGGATGATTGAATCTTAAGTTTTTGCTTATTGCTGTGTAAATTTATCAGGTTATGTGTGTGGAATAGTGTTCCTTTCTCAACAGAGAAAGCGGGTTATTACAACATAGTTTGATTCAAAACCCACCCATGGCCAAATCAAAGTGAAAGAACTGTCCAATTGGCCGAAAAACGACGCCGAAGCTCAATGGAGCCTCCACGGGGTGCTTTAATTTTTGCCTCCGATGAGGCCCTTCCTGTTTCCCGTTCGATGTGATTTTTTCACCGTTGTGATCACTGTTTCCTCCTCTACAGGTTGACCGAAGCAAAACTCCCAACCGCATGTGAGCGAGAGGAGCCGCCGCACCAAAGAGCCCCACCGCCGGTGGGTTTAAGTTTTTTACATTTTTTTGGCCCACCGAAGGCCCTAAGTGTGTTTTCTCACAGGAACTGATGCAAGTTTGGCTGAATTATGCCAAAAACAGCCAACCCAAGGCGGATCGCCGCTGCCCATAGTGGCGCCGTCGTCGGAGCACGGCGGAGCCGCCGTGCCAGAATTTTGAAATTGGCCGAGTAGGCCCTAGGTCTGATTTTTGGGTTATTTGGGACATGTGTAGGTACCGTAAACGCGTTTTAGTTTCCGAGAAAAAATTCAGGAAACTTAGTGACTGCCCTCGTAGGCGCAGTAACAATCTAGTTTTCGGCGTCGAATCAAGTAAAGGCCCCTCACCCTATTTTATATCATGGAATTGAAGTTGAAATAAAAGATAATACTATTTTTGTACAAATAAAATAGATATGCATAATTAATTAAGGTTGTTAATGGAGCCCGAATCGGACATTATTCTCTGTCGATTCCTGCTTGATTTATTTTACAGTATAAATGCATTATGGTATCTGGTCTATCTATTCTATAGTTTTAATTGTATGTATTACTGTCTTACTTGACCACTGTGTGATTTTGGAATTTATGATATGATTGTTTTACAAGGTGCATGTTTATTGTTTATGTGATTATGTTCAACTTGGTAACAGAGACTAAGGGAAAACAGATAAGGTGACAGCCTCACTAGATATCCTGGGAGATGAGACTTGGTCATTTGGCGCTCATACCGGAAGGGGTATGGGGACAGCTTGTTTCACCCTCATACCAGACGGGCTATTGAGGTTTAATGTCTTAGCACTCATACCGGACGGAGTATGGGGACGACCTGCTTCACCCTCATACCGGACGAGGTATTGAGATTTAATATTTTGGCGCTCATACCAGACAGGGTATGGGGATGGCCCTGGAATTAAGATTGTTAAAAAGAATGGTTCACGTGTGGAGGGGACACCCCTATGGATCCCCATGGATATTAGTAGGCTGGTGAAAATGAGAAATGATGATAATCAGTTATTGTTAATGAATACGAAATTATGATATGTTTTATGTTACTGATTATACATGAAATAATGATTTGTATGATGTCATTGTCTTTATAAGTTGTTTTCACAGGTTCTCCAAGGGTAACAAAAAGGGTAAATGGTTTTATTTTAAATAAATGTATTGCTTTAAAATTTGTGCTCCATTGGTTATTTTTTAGTTTTCTACCCACCTTTGCTTCTGTGACATTGATATAGTGTGATGTTCTTACTGGGCTAGTGTAGCTCATTCCTTATTTAACCATTTCAGATCAAGAGGACCTGGTTCCTGAGCCTGATCCACAAGAAGACGGTGAGTAGATACTAGATGCTTTATAGTTTTCTTTATTTTTCTCATTTCTTGTATTTCTTTTAGAGAACTTATTCCGTGATATTGTTTAGTACTTTTAAGTTATTGTGTAAGGGATGTTAACCTTAATCTTTTATTTCGCTTCCACACTCAGATTATTATATGTATTTCCTTTTGAACTTCCGGGGCCGTTACAAACCATCTTTGTCGTTTATACAATATTATAAATTGATTAAATTAAACTCATATCTTTTTTAAAGAAAATATTTTTCTCATAAAATTGTTGACAAGATTAATCTAAACTCGAAAAACAAAAAACAAGAATATGCAAGTTCATTAATGCATAGAATATTGGTAACCTAAATATCAATCACTAAAAAAGACCTAGATTATTAGAAATTTATTATAAGTACTAAACTCATTATAACTCTCAGCCACTTCGGGGAGCACTGCAGATTAAAAAAAAAAACAATCTCCCATCTCTCGGGAAACTCATTTTTCTCTACTCCAATCGTTTCGAATAGGAAGGATTGAAGAGTGCAGCTCCTCGACATGATCCACTCGATCATGGCCCTTTGTTGAGCACTCTTTGGATATCCACTTCGTAAAAAAATCTCTACAAGTAATGGCCGAAACTGAGATCTACAATATTTACTCTCCTTATCAGCCTCCACAGGTCTGCTAGTGTATTCCTCATCACTTCAAACTTCACAACCGCTTCAGCATAGAATCTTCCTACAAAACATGGATCATACGACTCTTGTTGTTCAGGGACAAGTTCAGTTAAGTCCCAGCTTCAATCCTCCTCCTCTACGATCGACAACGATGCCACGCCATCCACCATATCCATCGGTCACCCTTTACGTGCCAATTGATAGACTATTGAGAGAAACAACAATAACTTGTCTGTGGTGCAAAAAGGTCTCACTGCTAGAAACAATAACTCTTACCAAACAAAGAAAATGGAGAATAGGGTCATCCAACACTGACTTGGTACTAGACCAAGTTAATTCCTATTTACATTTGATTTACATTTGTAAGTTTCAAAACCAAACCCTCTTAGTAAAAAGGGGAGGTAATTAACTATATTATGTGGAATGAAGGAATCATCAGGGTAGATTCATTTTTTGTTCTAACAGTTGTTTGAATTGCCATATTTGCTCATCAATTGTTTATTTCAATCAAGGAAAAAATTGTCTCTATTGTTCATTTAAAATGGTAATTGACATTTGGTATTCAATTTTTTATTTTTTAGTGCTTGCAACTTTTGTAGCAAAAGAGTGGTTATACAAAATAATTCTGCACATGGTGTAATAGGGGCTTTTTGCAGCAACTATGGTAGAAGTGAAATTATAAAACTAAATCAATTCGGGAAACAATAATGGAAGTTTGAAAATAAAGTTAGGATTAAGTACTTGACAAGATTGAATTAAATTGATATCATATCTTGGTGCCTCTCAAGTGACTTTTTAGTAGGTGTAATAAGTATATGATTCCAGTCTGGTCAATTTAGAAAATGTTTAACAATTGGAATTGTTACTTATTATATTTATGGTTGCTTCTGAATGGTGCAACTCCCTAGAATGATAGAGATTGTATAGTTTATAGCTTATATTTTTTGAGATAGTTCATAGCTTACATATTTGACACCATGGAGATCTAGTTTGTGCATTAAGTATGTTTGTAACATGTTGGTGGAAATAGTAGATTATTATATGACATACTAGCCTACATGAATAAGCTATTATTTAAATTTATAAGTTGGTAACTAAGAGATCTTATTTGTTTACCTTCTTTTCTTGTGGTATCTCCAGTTAGTCCTTATTTTTTTTCTTGCATGCACTATTTATTCTGCCTTACTTTGTGCACGTGAAATGCTTGCTCGAGAAGATGGATTAGCTAATCTTGTCCGGGCACTGAATAATCGCCTACTTGCTTTTTCATTCCACATCAGGGAGTATTGTTGGATTGATTTACAAAAACTAAATGAGATTTATCATTACAAGACAGAGGAGTACTCATATGATGTAGTTAATAAGTTCAACATTTACCCAGATCAAATTTTTCCTTGGTTGGTGTAATGGATGCCTAATAAAGGAGGTTATCTATTTGGAAACTTACAGGCAGTACATATGGATTTCTAATTTTTTCTCTAGGAAACATGTGTTCTGTTGTAAGCAGTCTGGCAACAACTGATCAGTCACATGCCATACTTGATCTTATTGAAGCAAAATGGGTAGATTTGGTAGCAGACATGCCATTGAAGATATGTTATCATTCTCCTTAAGGTCAGGACTGGCAAATAATCACTGGTAGTGATCCTAAAATCACGTAAGATATCTACTCTCTTATTATTTATTTATGATCTATTTCATCATTATCTTCAACATTTCTCACTTTATTTCCTTCTAATGTAGGCTTTAGTCTTACCACAATGGTGATTCTTGGCCAACTCTGCTATGGCAAGTTAGTTTATTATGCTTAAATATTCTCTCTGCTATTAATGTTTTGTTCATTGCTCCAGACCCTTGGTAGAAGTTATATTTAGGAACAAGTTTCCTGAGTTATCATGCTTAGATCCAATAGGATATGGCACCTTGTTGTTGTTTTATAAAATAAAGTAATAATGAAGGAATGTTGGCAGTGGGGCTTAAAAATTTAAAATTAGACTTTTTGCAGCTTACTATTAAAGCCATAAAGACGTAAAGGCCAAAAATTGCTGCAAGAGCTGTTGAAGATACTGAAAGACGGATATCAAGAGATAAGTGGCCTTAATACTATGACACAAAAAGAGGAAGGTTCATTGGGAAACAAGCACGGTTATTGGAAACATGGTCAATTGTTAGATACTTGGTGGCTAAGTTTCTAGTTGCAGACCCAAGTACAGCCAAAATTCTGATAACTGAAGAGGATTTTGAGCATGCCAATGCCTTCTCTTGCATGATAAGTGCTAACCCCAAGAGAAAGTTTGGTCGAAAGCACTCCTAAAACACTTATGTAATATAAGATTTTAAAGCTGCTTTCACATAAGGATAGTTAACTTCAATTTGTGGCTCAACTTACTTATCTGAACAACTTAAATGTATAAAGGTGATGATAATAGTGGTTTATGTTTCATTTTATTTAGGGATTAAAGCTTTTGAGTAGTGATTCCAGTATGATAGGATCTTAATGTAAAGATGATATGTTGATTTAGCATTAGCTTGGAACATCTTCCTGCAATGGAGATTAAACAAATTGTTTCTTGTTTACAAACTTTAGATCATATACATAGTAGCATTCTTTTAAAGAGTTCACTGTAAATCAAGAATACCCTTACATTATTTTAACTCCATTTTTTTATTATGACATTTTTATATCTTGTAAATCATTTTGGATTTGTTATGGTATTTTTCTGTCTCATAAATCATTACCATGTCATCATAATTAATGCTTGACAATAGAACTTTTTAATACATTTCCTTTGTTGATTCCAGATCAGTTGAAAAAATTCAACTAGTATGTAAAGCATTGTCTCAGAGAGTGATTAGAGAGTGATGATAAGATATTTCTTGCAAACTCATATTTTTATTCATTACATATTTTTGCATTATTACAGACTTATAAGTTTTTAATTCTTAGCATGAGCTTATAAAGGAAACTAAACATATAGCATTCAAAAACTTTTGCTTCATCTGGTTCTAGCATTAGCCACAATCCTTCTCTCAAACTGTACCACAAAAAATAAATATATTTCCAACAACAATAGAAATTAACTTCATATATATGTATCTATTTTTAATTTGTAATGAAGAAATTACATAGAAATTTTTAGGTTGTGGGTCAAATTACACTACTCATTGAGAAACTATATTGTAGAAATAGACATAGTATAGTATAGTATTAGAAGTTCAAATATTTATATATGTATCTAATTGTCCCATTTGCTTTAATTTCTAAACAAGCTTCATCATTTTCTTAAGAAATTTAATTGTTACATTTCTCCCATATTTTATAATTTAACAATATATCACAATTTTAATATTTAAGCTCTCTTATTTATGTTTTTTGAGAATCGAATTCTAATTGAACTTTTTTATATATGAAGGATTATGAAATAAAATTTCATTCAATGAATTAAAGCAAAACCTATAAGTGGTCCAAAAATAAAATTAATGAATATATACCTAATTCAATATGTAAAGGATTACTAGTAATTACACAAATGGTAAAAATTGAATCAAATGAATAAGATAGATTTAATACCACTTAATGTAAGTACATGTATATATTTTTGGACATATTTAATTTAGATTGTACTTTTATGTTTTTCTATTAATTAGGGTAAAGAGGTAATTTCATTAAAAGTCAATTATGTGATTTGAGTTAGTTCGCAGTTTGAAACTTAGGAATCGTTGGAAGAATATGACTCCTTATAATGAATCTATTTTATAATTACTATCTAATTGAGCGTTATGCATTAGGTAAAAAAAAGAGAACTTACGTCTATAGTGCCTCTAGTCTAACTCTTGTTTTCCTATTTCATTTCCTTATGTTTTTCCTCCTCTTTCTCCCAATTATTTTCTAACTCTTCTTATATTTCTAGATTACCTAAAATTGATCCCATTATAATACAATAACAAATGTGAGGATAAGATTATAAAGAAATTATATTGTGGTGAAGAAATTAATAAAGCTGATTTTATAAAAAAAAAGTATCTTATTGTTTTCTTTCTAAATATTGCATCATAAATATAAATCATAGCATTAAAGAAAGATTGAAAGAAAAACCAAAAGCATCAAGAAAGAAAAAAATAATAAAAGTGTCATAATCTATTTTTAAACTTATGTAATCAAATATTTTAGAGTTTTAACATTATTTTTCATTCTAAAGTATGTAATCTTCAAAAGAATTATTAGAAGATTATACTTAAAAAATATCTAAATATAGACAATTCAATGCATACTAGGAGTCAAAATTTAGAGATTTCTTTCTACATTAATCTTTAAATTTTAAAAATTAAAGAGATAGAGATCTTATTTTCATTTATTTTACACTAATGTAATCAAATATTGTAGAGTTTTAATATTATTTTCATTATGTTATCTATAAAAAACATTATTATAAGATTAGACTTAAAGAATATCTAAATTTAGAGAATTGAATGCTTATTAGAAGTCAAAGTTTAGAGATTTCTTTTCTTCATTAGTATTTAAATTTTAAAAATTTTATTACTACTTAAGCAATTAAAGAGATAAAAATCTTCTTTTCAAAAAGTAAATATATAATTATATAATTATATTTAAGAAGATCTTATTAGTTTCTACCTTAATTATTAAGAATAAAAATATTGATTATGCCTCAATTATCAATAACTATTTGGTAATCTCTATTTAATTTAAGGATTTTGTTGCCATCTTCAACAGTTCTAATGGTTCCTCCTTTGCTTTAAAGGAGGACGTCAGGCTGCAGGAGAACAGGGAAAGGAATAAAATTCGCAGCTATCTGAAATCACCTTATCCGACATGGATAAAGAAGGATGTTTTCTTGATTTTAGATAGGTGTAACGGTTAACCCTCACTGGCAAGGAATGTGAACACTGCACTTGGACATACTTATTTTTATTTGGTGATAGAAGTTTATTGTATTTTTTGTGTTAGGAATATAAGTTCTTACGGTACCCTGACTCCCTATGCAGGTATGGGTTGTTACAGCTCTTACCATGAATAGGAGGATCGAAGCACTCAGCTCCTCTACATGATTCACTCGATGGAACAAGATGTTTAATGCTTAATATTTGATATATTTTTCTCTTATTAGTTTACTAATCATGTATATATCTCGATGTTGTTGATTGATTTGCATTCGATTTTTGTTAAAGCAATATGGTAGATCACTTTCTTGCTGCAGCATATGAAATGAAAGGAGATTTTGGTTGCGGTCCTAATTATTTCTATGATCTGCTTTCCACCTTCGTGGCTGAATCTGAAATCACCTTATCAAACATGGATAAAGCTTTATATTTGTATATAATATATATCTCAATATAGATGTTAGTAGGTATTAACCATATTTAATTAATTGATGGATTTTAGTTATTTGGTCTTCTTATCTTTATTTGCAAGGAAAAAGTATCTGATACGGATTTTCCTATGATTTGTGCACTTTACATCAAGATTAAAAGAGCTTCCTCAAGGTATATAAGTAAAACTAATCATCACAGTTCAAAACTCTTCAATTAGAAATATTTATGTGTGTTATTATTGATCTTATAATATATATTTAATAATAAAAATTCTCAAATACAATTTTTGCTAGTAAAAATTTGTACATTTTATTAGTTAAATGATATTATGATATGTATAGTCTCATTTGAACTCATACTCTTATAGATAAGGATAAAAGTACTTAGATATATACCCAAAAGATAAATAATTTTTAATTTAATTAACTATATATGTGTATACTTAATTAATTAAATAATTAGTTTAATAGTTGATATGTTTATTCTTTTACAAGAGATTATAAGTTGAAGTCAGATTGTATTTTTATGTGTCATCATTTGAAAGTTATTTGTATTGTTTTGTAATTACTATATATCACTTGACTAATCTTGAGTTAAATTGTATTTTTATGTTCTTACGGTAATATTTTATTTTATATATTCTGTAAAATTTTATTTTCATTTATATCTGTTTTCTTTTGGACTTTGTGAAAATTTTAACTGAATTTAAATTTGCATATTTATAAAGGATTAGTTTTACTTCATTGAAAATCTGATCTATTTTGCCTGCTGCATAATTATGCTATTGATAATTATAATGAATTATAACAAAATGATAGTAGTTAAAACTCTTATGTTCAATTTAAAATTTATGAGTTTAACTTCTATTAAAAATGTAGAATATTTTATATTGTATAAGTCTGTAAATTTAAATTCAATTAAATTTTTTATGAAATCTATAAGAGAAAGAGATATATATGAAAATAAATTTTATAAAATATATAAAATAGAATATTACTCCAAGAAGGATTTTTATTTTTTCCTTCATTACTAAGAATTCATGTTTGGTTGCATTCACTGCCTATGTACCTTTACAAAAAAAAATTTAAAAATAATTTTAAAAAAACTCAGTAAAAAAATATATAAATAATACGTACAATAAAAAATAAGTATGAAATTCATTTACTATATTCACTAATTGATCTGATTTATGACGTCATCAATTATGTATGAAAGTATACCCTTCCTTACTCTTTTCATCAGATGCCTTGACAAGTGTGTGTGTGTATATATATATATATAAACATATAACTCGTACATATGATGGTGTATGAGCAATCATATGTGGCATAAATCATGTGGCACCAATAGGCATGAAATTCATTTGTGATTGATGGTTGTGTTTACTCACTGAGTTCTGTCCTAGCGTCAATCTTCACGTCCTCTGTCAAAGGCCAGATAAACGCTTCCATGAAGCTGCGTCCTGGTATGTATGTTCAACAGCATTAATTATCTGTATTTATAAAAATATATTATATGATTATACGAATCGTTAATTTATTATTATGATATTCAGCACAATTAGTATAGCAATATATGTACATACATTATGTATATGCACACGCACACATATATATATTGATAAATTGAGGAGGTTATGTATATATGTAGACACACACACCTTATATATTTATATAATTCCCAATTATAAGTATCTTCTTTGAAGTTTCTAACATTTTCCCTTTGCACCTTCTTGATTCTACCATATTTCTGCATAAATATATATATGTATATAGATACCATCTTCATTTTCATCTTTATTAATTAATAAAATCTTCTTTTTATATTTTAATTTGGTCCCAAAATGTTGAAGTATAAGAGCCAAATTCAAATATGAAGGAATTTTGTTTACAAGTTCACGAACCTATCTATATATTAATAAATTAAATATATTATATATTTTTAGTAATTCGGGTAATATTACAAGAGATAATTATATTTCAATAGTATATTAAACATATTCTTAAATATATTAAATAGAATAAAGTATTAAAATTTTCAACAAGCTATTCGCATAACTTAGCAAACTCAATTTTATATATTTTGAACTTATTTAAATTTATTTATTTTTAAGAGATTTGTGACATTGTCTTTTTTCCACAGGTTTTATGCATCTAAAGTCACAATGGCCATAGAATACTTACACAAGATGGAGATAGTTTAGTGTGATTTAAATCTCGAAAAAGTGTTATTAAGATTCGACAGCCACATTTCGTTGACTGACTTCGATCTTTCATGAAAAGACGATAATTCCACATCAACAGTCCACATAATTTCTGATCAAAATGCATCATCAATCACAAAAACAAGTTGTTATCCTGATGATCAACCCAACTTTTCTAATTTCTCATGCATTCTACCCAATTGTACCACACCTGTAGTAGCCTCCTACTTACACCCTAGGAAACACAAATAGAAAAAAAAAAGTCAACACATCACACAGCTGTCGAAATCATCACAAAGCCAATCAATGTCCAATTAATGTCTTTTATTGGGACCCACGAGTACTTAGCACCAAAAAATTGTGTCTGGTGAAGGGCATTGAAACATAATTGATTAGTGGACACTAAGGATATTCATATTTGAAATGTTATATGGGACGACGCTGTGTAAGGGAGTTGATTAGGAGTTGCCCCTCGCGAATATTGTGGCCTGAGCCCTTGAGTTTCCCAAAGAAGCCATGGTTTTGAAGTCAGCAAAGGATTTGATCACATGGTTATTAATCAAGGACCCTACTAGGCAAATGGGGTCCACAATGGGTGTAATGGCAATCAAACGACACCAGTTTTTTGATGGGCTTAATTGGGCACTTTTGAGATGTATAAAATCACCAGTTGTTCCTTGTCCTATATCTTGTAAGGAGTTTGTTGCATTTGACAGTACTATAGAGAGTTCAATAGAGTATTGCTAGGAAGCAAAAAATTTATTCTTTAACTTACATGATATATGTTTTTTTAATTTATATATAATTTTCATAACTAAACAGAAGTGAGATTTAAGTAATTTATATATTGGGGCAAGAAATTTTAATGACATTCATGTTAAAAAGGTTTAGTATTTATAAAAATATATAATTAAGGATTTTCTGGATCATTTTGTCTAACAAATGATTTAGCATTTTCAATTTTTCTCAATTAGTGTCTTTACTTAACCGTCTAAAAGTAATATTAATTTCTCTAATATGTGGTATAAGAGGTAGTAATACTTTTTTTAAGGTATTACTTGGATAAAATCGAAATGTATTGCATCAAGGTCCTGATAATATCAAGCAGGGAAAGTCATGGGTCCTTGTGTAGTGCTTCATTACTGGTTACCTAATTTGGGATAAACAATGTTAAGGTTCAAGGGTGATTGAAGATAAGAAAACTTTTGGCTTCTAGAGCTATTTTGAGATACCTATGAGATTACAAGATAGCTTTGCCAAAAGGTTGTGTAGGATTTTAAAATTGTAAACCTATCATAAGACAACTATGAGGTTTCGAGCATGTATTAAGTCTTAATAATGCTCTAAAATGACGGTATTACATCTAACTCTTAAGGTTTTAGTCTTTTTGTTCTTCTTAATATTATGTTGCACTAAGGTACAAAATTTTTTTCCTAAAATTTAGTTTAGTATAGATTTTGTTTTACTTAGTTATATGGTAAATTTTGTACCAAGTATAAATTTTATACTTCATGAATATTTCTCTAAGTTTACATTTATACTTGAGGATGTTTAAGCTTTCATTTTGCATTTTGTTTCCTTTCTTAGTTGGATCAAAAGTATAATAAGAATAATACATAACTTATCTAGAGATGAGTACGGACTTCTGAAAGATAGATAATTGTTCATGAACATCCTCAATTTTTGCTCCACTTAGTTGAGCATGATGGTTTTTATTGTTAATGAATAATGATTTTATCTTAAAAGAAATAACGTTATATTGGATGCTATTGCATTAAATTCCATTATATAAGTTGATTCAGTATTAAAAACATGTACTACTAAATTTATAGTTCAATCAAATAATAAAATAGAACCTAATTTGAATGAATTATTTAATATTATAATAAATAATTGAATTGAATTATGTATATTTATTGTTAAAATATAGTATTTAATGACCAGTTATGAGAACTGACATTTAGGGAATAAAGAGAGGCGATTGATGGTGACTACAATGAAATGCAACCAACACAAAAATAAAAGTTTTGGTATTTTACAACAAAGTAGATCACATTTTCTTTAGGTTTTAAGACAAAAATGACCTACTTTATTTTTATTTTTTTTCAGTACACCTTTTTGTTGATATAAAAGTTAAACAACTTTTTTTTTAAAGTAAAGAAATAGATATGGTGGGCACGAAATAGACACATGAGTTCCTATATTTGTTGCATATTACCTAGCAACATTTTAACTTTTGTGATAGTCTGAATCAACCACTAAAATTATATCGTCTATTGTCTAATTTCTACCTATAATAGGATCATTTTTAAAGGTACCAGGTTAAAATTTTATACTTGATGAATATTTTTCTAAAGTTTGGGTTGTTACTAGAGGATGTTTAAGATTTCATTCCATATTTTATTTCTTTTCTTCTTAGTTAGATTGAAAAGTTTAATTGAATAGTACATAACATAGCTAGAATTGTTGTAAGGACTATTGAAAGATATATATTTACTAATGAGCCCAAGTTTTGGGTTGACTTGGTTGAGAAAAATGGTTTTTACTGTCAATGGATGATGATTTTTTCTTTAAAAAAAGTAAATGTTGAAATGCATGTTATTGTATTGACTTACATTGTATAAACTAATACTGTACTAGAAAGAAATACAACTAATTTTGCATGTCCTCAAATAACAAAGTAGAATTTAACCTAAATGAATTATTTAATCTCATACAAATGAATAAATAAAATGACGTACATTTACTGTTTAAAATACAGTATTTGATGATTGATCAGGAGAATTGATGCTTAAATAAATAATGAGAGGTGATTGATGGCGACTACAATGAGATGCAACTAATACAAAGATAGAAGCTTTGGTGTCTTATAGTAGAGGAGATCAAATTTTCTTTACGTTTGAGTACAGAAAGATGAACTATTTTATTTCCAGCTTCTTATGTATTTCTTTTTGCTAATATAAAACTTAAGTATTTTTTTTTTCAAGTAAAGAAATGGACAGGTTGTGCATGAAATGGATATGTTCCTTCCTTATTTGATGTATATTTAGTTAGCAACATTTTGAGTTTTCATGACAACCTCTATTAGTTGCAAAAATTGTGTCATTTATTGTCTAATTTTTAGTTGGATTTAAAAGTAACTTTTATTCAACATTTTCTTTCTCTTCTTCTTAAATTGAATATAAATGTGTAATCAGATAGTATATAACATAGCCAGAGATCTAGTAAGGACTTCTAAAAGATATACAGTTGTTCATGAGTCATAGTTTTTCGTTCACTTGTTTAAGAAGAATGGTTTTTATCCATGATTTTTTAAAAAAAGAAAAATAAATGTTGAAATGGATGTTATTGTATTGACTTACATTTTATAAACTAATACTGTATTAGAAATACATATAACTAATTTTTTAGGTCCTCAAATAACAAAGTAGAACTTAACCTGAATGAATTATTTAATCTCATACAAATAAATAAATAATGACGTATATTTACTGTTTAAAATATAATATTTGATGATTGATCAAGAGAATTGATGCTTTAATAAATAATGAGAGGTGATTGATGGCGACTACAGTGAGATGCAACTAATACAAAGATAGAAGCTTTGATGTCTTATAGTAGAGGAGATCAAATTTTCTTTACGTTTGAATACATAAAGATGAACTATTTTATTTCCAGTTTCTTATGTATTTTTTTTTTTTGCTAATAGAAATGTTAAATATTTTTTTTTTCAAGTAAAGAAATTGATAGGTTGTGCATGAAATGGACAAGTTGCTTCCTTTATTTAATGCATATTTAGTTAGCGACATTTTGACTTTTAGTGACAACCTCTATCAGCCGCTAAAATTGTGTCATTTATTGTCTAATTTTTAGTTGTATTTAAAAGTAACTTTCATTCAACATTTTCTTTCTCTTCTTCTTAAATTGGATGTAAATGTGTAATCAGATAGTATATAACATAGCCAGAGATCTAGTAAGGACTTCTGAAAGATATATAGTTGTTCAGGAGTCATAGTTTTTTGTTCACTTGTTTAAGAAGAATGGTTTTTATCCATGATTTTTTTTAAAAAGGAAAAATTAAATATTGTATTGGATGTTATTGTACTGACTTACATTGTTTGCTGAGAAATAGTGCTAAAAAGAAATACAACTAAATTTGTAGTTCTGTCAAATAACAAAGTATGATTTAAATTAAAAATAAAAAAATAAATTTCATACAAATGAGTGAATCAAGTAACGTAAATGTATTGTTTAAAATACAGTGTTTAACTACTGATAAGAAAAATTGATACTTCAATGAATAATGAGAGGTGAAGGGTGATGACTACAATGAAATGCAACAAACAAAGAGAGAGAAGTTTTGGTGCCTTGCAACAGAGGAGATTGAATTTTCTTTAGATTTTAGAACATAAAGATAAACTATTTTATTTCTGGTTTCTCTTGTACTTCTTTTTGTCAATATAAAAGATAAATTTTTTTTTCAAATAAAGAAATGGACAGGTTGTGCATAAAATGGATAAGTGGCTTCCTCTATTTACTGTAAATTTACATTGTGACATTTTTACTTTTTATGATAATATAAATTCGTTGGTAAAATTTTATCGTCTATTATCTAATTTTTAGCAGTAATTAACTGTTCTCAATTGTGCCAATATAATGCCTTCTATCAGTTGAAGTAATTAATTCAGAGAAAAACCATCTTTGTTGTTTATACAATATTAAAATGGATTAAATTAAACTCTTCTTTTTTTTAAAAAATAGTTTTTCTCATAAAACTGTTGGCAAGATTAATCAAATCTCGGAACATAAAACACAAAAATATGCAGGTTCATTAATGTATATAATATTAATAACCTAAGTATTAATCACTAGAAATGACCTAGATTATTAGCAATCTATTATAAATACAAAACTCATTATAACTCTCCGCCACTTCGGTGAGCACAGCAAATTCGAAAAAAAAAAACCTCTTAGCAAAACCATTTTTATCTTCTCCAATCATTTCGAATAGGATGGAGCTCCTCCACATGATCCACTCGATAGAATAAGATGTTTAATGCTTAATATCTTATCTATTTTTTACTTATCTATTTACCGTTCATATATATATATCAATATTGTTGATTGATTTGCGTTCGATTTTTTTTAAAGGGTACAGTAGATCACTTTTTTGGAATAGCATATGAAATGGAAGGAGTACTTGGTTGCGATCCCAATTATTTCTCTGATATGCTCTCCACCTTCGTAGTTGAATCTCAAATCACCTTATCAGACATGACTATATCCCAATATAGATATGAGTTGTTATTAACCACGTTTGACTAGTTAATGGGTTTTAATTATTTGGTCTTCTTCTCTTAATTTACAGAGACAAAGTATCTGATGCAGATTTTCCTAGAATTTGTGAACTTTGCTTTAAGATTAAAGGAGCCTCCTTAAGGTATATAATTAATACTAATCATCATAGCTCAAAACTCTGTAATTTTGAGTATTTATGTGTGTTATTATTGATCTTATAATATATATTTAATAATAAAAATTCTCAAGTACAAGTTTTGTTAGTAAAAATTCATACAGTTTAATCAGTAAATGATATGTCATGAGATGTATAATCTAATTTGAATTCATACTCTTATAGTTAAGGATAAAAGTACATAGATATCCACCTAATAGATAAATAATTAAAAATTTAATTAACCAAATATCTATTAGCAGGATATATATATATTTGTTTGGTATATGTGTATACTTAATTAATTATTTAATTTGTTGAATAGTTTATGCATTTCTTCTTTTGCAAGAAATCATAAGTTCGAGTTAGATTGTACTTTTGTGTGTCATTATCTGAAAGTTACTTGTATTGTACTGCAATTAGTGTATAGATAACATCCCACATTTTCTATAAGACTCAACGTCACTAAAGTATTTATTTATTCATTTTATATTGACGATTTACACCTTAACACAACTCAACTATCATACAAAAAAAAGGGGCTCCCATAGCTGTGTCTAATCTTACCTGACAAGAAGTAAATACAACAAACTAACAGAAATGATAATATTAACTATTAATCCACCAAAGTTTAATGTTAGTTCTGCATACATTGTAGCTCATGGCTATGCTCCAGAGGTTCTTGAGTTTCTTCATACTTCACCGTTTCTATAATATAATAAAGGAATGAGCTACACAGCTCAGTAAAATCAATTTAAACTTAAACCAAAAGAATTGAAATAGATATAGATAAATTCCTCATTTTTCCTCAATGACTTCCTTCACCCAAATCATTCTCAGGTCTATCTCATACTCAGCCCAGGACCTGTCCATTTCTCCAACTTAGTACCCTTGTATCATGAAGATTTATAACAACAACTCCGTGCTTCTACTCCAACTTGCAACTTCTCGATTTTGACTTTTTTTTCTCTCTTGCAGATTCCTTGTCTTTTTCTCTTTTTTCCAACTAATTTCAATCATTTCAATCTACATAATAGATTATGCAAATTTTAAAAAATGATCCACATTTAATATACTTGCATTTTCACCATATTATAACACACACACACATCGACCATGAGGGCCACGCACACAAACACACACATCTTGCACTTAGCATACACGAAACAACCCTTTTGGACCTTCATTTCTCGGCCACATTTCTTGTCTCATATACAACACACATCTGGGACATCTACTCCCCTTCAGACCCTCTATTATCTGGTCTACTCTACTGACTAATCACTAGTCAGCTGATACACATCACCACGACCAATACTGGCCACACTCACACCATAAAAAAGGAAACAACATACAGAAAGATGTGGATTAGTCCTAGTTTAATCTTATTTAATATTTACTCTCTAGTTTTTTATCATTTATTATTCTCAATATACCACACTACTACCCAGTCCATTCACGACTCCATATTCAACTCCTTTCATACCCATTCATCATTATTACTATGCTATTATCACCCTCATTTGTTGATTTGGTCACTTAATGATATGGG
Organism: Carica papaya; assembly: GCF_054855325.1. Classification (NCBI taxonomy): domain Eukaryota; kingdom Viridiplantae; phylum Streptophyta; class Magnoliopsida; order Brassicales; family Caricaceae; genus Carica; species Carica papaya. Next base: position 22,696,415 of record NC_142317.1, read on the forward strand.
TCACCTGAAAATTCTTTAGTTCATCTATGAGCAATAAGTATGCAAAATCACTATTGAACTCATACCAGAATCAGTTCCACGACCTCATAAATGGCCACATACACACCACCAGTGAATATGTTGTAATTTATTTATTTTGACAGTACATTGATTTCAGTTAGGCCATTTTATCATTTCCCTTTCTACATTCTACTTCTAGTTTGGTTCAAACTTCGTCTATTGGGTCCTCCCTTCCCCTTCCCTTCTGTTTCCCTAGCACCACGGTATGTTATTTATCTTTCAACCCTATTGTTCTCCATATTTTCCTTATTTCCACCCCTTTGTAGGCCCTTAATCGCATCAACTACTTATTGATATATGTGTATCCGATCTCATCATGTTCCCTTATGAGGTCTACTAGTTGATTTTTACCGATCTGTATAGTACAAGTTTGATCTATCCCTAAACCCCCAAACTTAACTCAGATTGAAAGTTATACCCACTGTACATGAATTAATTATTATCAAAACCGTCCTTACCACAAGACTTATTTTCTCCCATACCCAATTGATGATCCCCATTCTCATCCACGATTTACCTTGGACTTCTTTACTAAGTTATCGGACAGGAATATTCTTTACCATTACATCGAAATCATAGGAAATGCACATACAAAACTCATTAAAAATCTATATCCACGATATAGGAAATTTATAATACTCATTTCTAATTTGGGTTTCAAGAGTGAATTGATCTTACCTTCTGTTGGATGATTCGGCCATCTTTTAGCTTGGCCTTCACGGAAATCACCCTCCTATTTCTTCTTCTATTAGCCTTACTGCTCTGTTAACCTCTCTCCTTCTCTTCCTCTCTACCACTCCCTCCTAGTGTCAGCAGCCTCACTCTCTCTTTGAGTTTCTTCTTTTTTTTTTTAGATGTCTTTCCTATTTATAGCAATCTAGATTAAATCAAGGTCATCGAATTAGGAAAAGAAATCCTTATCGTTAAATCATTTTTTTCATCAGAATGGTGTCGTTTTAAGGTTTATTAACATGACATCTTTGTTTTTTGCTTCTAGTTATTATTGTCGTTGTTGTAGTCATTATTATTATTATTATTTTAAAGTCAATGAGCTGGGTTGCTTGCCTGGGCCTGGGTGTTACAATATCACCTAATTAATCTTGAGTCAAACTGCACTTTTGTGTGTATACGTACTTGGAGATTATTTCTTTTGCATTATAATTTATGCATAACACTTAATATAGATACATACCATTTTTATTTTAAAAAATAATTAGCTTATATCAATATTTAATTTTTCACTATTAGTATTTTATCTATTTTCATCGCTTTCAATAACGATATTATAAAGTAATTATGTTCTCTTTTGTTGGACAGATGGGGTGGATGAAAGCTTCTAAAAATTAATACCAATAAATTCTCTGTAGGTTGTAATAAGTATTCCTTTTTCATAGAAAACAAATTTAAACTCTAACTTTTTTTTATGTTGGTGGTGATGTCGTGATTAAATTGAGTTAAATCTAAACGTGCCTATTATGTTTTTAGGCGAAAGAAACATTTCATGATTATTAGGTTCCCTTAGTTGAGGGAACTACAATAGGTCAAAATCTCAACCTAATTTTTAATTTTTTTTATTTGAAACTCAAATTTATTTTGCAAAGATAGTTACAAACTAAATTGTGTCGTTTGAAAAAATTGTAAATTTTTTTGCTGTTGGTTGGTGAGAAAAGATAAAAGAATTTACCTCAAACACTTACTTTCTATACAAATAGGAATTGATGTTTGAGGATACATTATGAGGATTGAGGTGTGCACTAGGTCAATCAGATAAGGTGAGTATAGAAAAGATCTTTTTGGCATGTTAATTGCATGATAAAATAAGCTTAGCTATAGATCATAGATTTTATTAATTTGCATAACTAGAAAAGTAAAAGTTCGAAATCTTTCAAGAAAATTAGAGGAAAAGTGAAAGTGAAAGAAAAGACATAAAAGGTAGAGCAATAGAGAAATGTAGAAATAAGATACGATAGAGTAGAGGCGTTAACTATTTATAAGGTAAACATAGGATGATATCATTGAAAAAGAGAAAATAGCCACTAACATCCATTAACATGGGAACATGCATTTCAAGCACAAAAAATGCCCCATTAAAGTTTGTGACAATTGTTCATTTATCCTAATTAAGCACACACTACAATGAAGTTTTTAAAAATTTTCATAAATTATCATAAACATGGTGTTTGAATAGTTAAGATTCTTACCTTTTTCTTGAAGAAAATAAGTCTGAATCTTATTAAAATGTAAAATTTATCACTTTTTAGATGTAATTATATGGATTAATGATGATTTGTTTATAATATTTGATTCAATAGAATCAAAAGATAAAAGATTTAACTTATCACTGCATTGGTAGAGATATAGTAATCAAATTGCATTTTTGTCCTAAAGAGTCATGACATATCCAAACAAAAATAATATTTTGTAACGACTAGATTTTTTTAATTTGAACATTTATAATAAGTGAAAAAATCCAAATTAGAATTTTTCTTAAATTATTAATTAACATAAATATTAAAGAAGAAGAAATAGACTTGGATTTCATACTAAAATATCTATTATTAATTATTTCAATAGTAATTATTGTAACACCCCAAAACAAAATTGCATGTAATTTAAAATTAATAAATATAGTTTTTTAATTTTTTAAATTTAATTTAGAGTAAAAATTGGAGGAAGAAATTGAAAACAATTTTAGGAAAAAAGGTGAAAATTTGGGTTTTGTGGGTATTTTTGAAAGAAAAATCAGAAACCAGGGATCAAATTGCAAGTTAGGAAAGGTCTGCCAGGTGGGACGCCCAGTCAGCAGCTCCGATCAATCAGGACGTGCCGCATGGCAGTGGACGCTGACGCAGCGCCACGTGAGAGGCCACGCGGGCGATCCGCGTGCCCATGATCAAATGACCAAGATCCGTTCCCGCGTGCACGGATGGCCTAGATGCGTTCCCTCCCCCAAACGCGATCGGACGATCCAGATTAGATCCTGATGGACGACCCAGATTGGATCGTGATGAACGGTCTAGATTCACTCTCTATTTAGTTGCGATCGGATGGTGTAGATCAAATACTATGGACAGCCCAGATCAAAAGCAGATGGATATAAATAACCCCCATCCACACCAAACCCCAACCCTATCCGCCAGACCCCCTCGCTAGAGACAAAGACCCAGCCGTCAAGAAGGAGACCGTCGACATCCTCCATCACACCGAAGCCCTTTCTGACCGCCAAAAAGGGTAAAAATTTCTTCTTTTACTTAGAATTCAATTCTAAACACACCCATGTCCAAATCAGAGCAAAAGGACTGGCCAATTGACTGAAAAACGCAGGTGAAGCCTAGCAGCGCCGCCACGGGGAATTTCATAAAACGCCTCTGATAAGGCCCTTCTCGATTCCCATTTTATGTAATTTTTTCACCATTGTGATCACCATGTCTTCTCTACAGGTTGACTAGAGCAAAACACCCAACTACAGCGTGAGCCAGAGGCCGCCGCACCGCAGAGCCCCGCCGCCGATGAGTTTTGGTTTTTTGTGTTTTTTTAGCCACTGAGGCCTTTTAACGTGTTTTCTTACAGGGATCGATGTGAAATCGGCCGAATGTGGCTGAAAATGGTGAAAAATAGTCGACTCTAAGCGGATCGTTATCGAGGGCGACGACACCGTCGCCAAAGCACTGCAGAGCCGCCGTGCCAGAATTTCAAAATTTGCTAAGTGGGCCTTGGAACTGATTTTAAATTTGTTTGGGACATTTGTAGGTACCATTAGTGCGTTTTAATTTTTGAAAAAAAGTTTAGGGAACTCGAGAATCGCCCGTAGGCGCAGTTGAACAGCTTAGCTTTTTGGACATTAAATCGAGTAAGGATCCCTCACCCGATTCCCTATCATAGAATTGAAGTCTAAATAAATAATAATGCAATATTTGTGTGAATTTAGAAAATGTGCATAATAATTACGGATTGCTAATGGAGCCAGAACCGAAAATTCTCTACTATTACTTTGTTGATTATTTTATAGTTCAAATGAATGTTAGTACCCTATTAATTGATTTTATGGCTTTGAATCCTTGTATGGTATATTCTATGTGTTTACTGCTGAATCAGGAAAAATGAAAGTTAAACGATAAAAAGTGTGTGATGAAATGAATAGATGAAACGATAGTCTTGTTGGATATACTGGGAGATGGTGAACGGACTGGGGACATAGAAAACCCTACCATGAATGTTGTCTCATACGGGATAGGGTATGGAGACTTGATAATTTGGTGCTCATACCGGACGGGGTATGGGGATGGTCTGTTTCACTCTAATACCGAATGGGGTATTGAGGTTTGATAAATTGGTGCTCATATCAAACGGGGTATGGGGACGACCAATAATTGAGAATGTTAAATGAAAGGGTTCACGTGTAGCGGGGACATCTCTATGAACCCCCATGGATACCAGTAGGCTGGTAAAAAGAGTGACAATTATTGTTTGATTTATTAATGATATATATAGATTTATAATATATGCTATGATTGCTGATTATATACGGAATCATGATCTGTATAATATTATTATCTGTATAGATTGTTTTTATGAATCCCACTATGGTAAGTGAACGGTAAATGATTTTTATGACTGATAAAAGAATTTACTAAATTTAGTGGTCCATTAGTAGTTTTTGATTTTATACCAATCTTTATTTCTGTGTCAGTGATATAGTATGATATCCTTACTGGGCTAGTGTAGCTCATCCTTTATTTAACCATTTAAGATAAAGAGGACCAGGTTCTAGAGCCTGATCTGCAAGAGGATTGCGAGTAGATGCTAAATTTCTCTATTTTTCGTTTATTTCCTTATTTCTTGTATTTCTTTCAAAAGGGTGAATTTCATAACACTGTTTGGTACTTTAAGTTATTTGTGTAAGGAATATAAACCCTGAACATTTATTACACTTCTGCACTTTAATTATCTTTTATTCCCTTTGGATATTTCCGGGGTCGTTACAATTATGATATCTTTCATGAATGATAAAATCTTTTTTCACATGAGAACTCTTAACAAAAGAGGAAAGGATTAATTTTATTTTTAAATTCTTTTTTGATTCTCGGTAGCTAACTCATCATTATATTAATAACTGATATTATTAACTATTTTCTTATAGTAATTATTTTTCATTTATAAATTTAAACCAAACAAAATATTATAATTTTATTTCCTTTATTTTTTAACTTTTATTATCAGAACCAACAAACGTACTTTTTTTCTCATATATATATTTAGTGATTCTCATGTATGATATGAAAATCATCATCATCATATCCACTTCCTATTATAAATTCCATTGAAAACTTTATATTGATTTAGCATTACATCAAGTTACAATAGCTCTTTAAATTTATTAAACGCACACACACACATATATATTTGTGTGTTTGTGAGTGTATTTCTCAAAAAGTTGTAACGATAAAAAAAGTTAAATAACTGTAGTTTCTTTTATTGGGTATGTATCAATTATCAAATCATAACAAAACGTAAGTGAATTCCACTTTATTCACTAGGGTGATCAGTAAATTCGTATTTCATTCAACGTAAGTGAATTCCACTTTATTCACTAGGGTGATCAGTAAATTCGTATTTCATTCAATTACATGATGAAACCAATTAGAAAATAACAAAAATTGATAGAATTTAAAATTTTTTATTTTAATTTTACATAAAATTAATTTTCATTTCTTAAAAGTTATTTTAACATTTTACAATTTAATTAAATATAAATTTATCAACATTTAATATTTTTTAGATAAATTTATTGTCTCTTCCTTCCCTCCCCCTATCCCGGAGATACTTGCTAGGATATTTGCCCATGATTCTGTCAGTTTTTCCCCATGTTCATCCTGCAACCATCTACTCATCAGAGAAAGATTCCGTCAGGGATTTGCGCGGAGGGACTAATCCCACCTTTGTTGCATCGGTGCCACAATGGAATTGATGTGGAGTTTGCATAAAGATTTTGAATGCCCCAACCGGCCGCATAGGAAGCAGAATAAGAGCTGGTGTTCGTACTAAAAGATTTCAAATGTTGATTCCTCATTTCTCAGGCTGAGCCTCTTTCTTCTGAACAGAGGCTTTCGAACATTAGTGGCCGCCTGAACCTACAAAAAACCTCCCATCCCAGCAATAGAAAACGAACATGTGTCATAGTCCACAAAGCCCCGCAACATGTTCCAAAACTACCTAGCCATTGTCTACGATATATAACCTAGTGGGAGTGAGTGAATTTGTACCCAGAAGAGGCTCAGGTTAATGGCTACTTTCATTGGATGTTCTCCCTCCCTAAGGCGGTGCAAAACCAACAAGTGGTTTTTAAAAGTCCACAGCCCTCTGTTAAGCATTCTTTCAAAATCCATTTTGCAAATAAATTTGTATAAGTAACGGCTAGAACTAAGATCTATAATATTTACTCCATAGATCGGCCTCCACGGGTTTGCCAGTATATTCTTCATTGGTTTAAACTTTATAGTCGCTTCTATCAAGAATCTTCCTACCAAATAGAGGTCATACGACTCTCGCTGTTCAGGGACAAGTTTAGTTAAGTCCCAGCCCCCATCCTCCTCCTCTGCAATCGACAACGATGTCACACCATCCACCATATCCATCGGTCACCTTTACATGCCAATCGACATGCTGTTGAGAGAAACAACAATAACTTGTCTATGGTGCAAAAAGGTCTCACTGCTGGAAATAATACCTCTTGTAACCAAACAAAGCAAATGGAGAAGATGGTCATCCAACACTGACTAAGTACTAGACCAAGTCATTTCCTATTTACATTTTATTTACATTTGTAAGTTTCAAAACCTAACCCTCTCAGTAAAAAAGGGAGGTAATAAACTCTATTATGTGGAATGAAAGAATCATCAAGGTAGATCCCTTTTTTGTTCTAACAGTTGTTTGAATAGCCATATGTGCTCGTCAATTGTCTATTTCAAGCAAAGAAAAAATTGCCTTTATGGTTCATTTGAAATGGTAATGGGCATTTGGTATTCAATTTTTTATTTATTAGAGCTTGCGACTTTCGTACCAAAAGAGTGGTTGTACAGAATAATTCTGCACATGGTGTAATAAGGGCTTTTTTGTAGCAACTATGCTGAAAGTGAAATTATAAAACTAAATCAATTTGCGAAACAATAGTGGAAGTTTGAAAATAAAGCAAGGTTTAAGTACTTGACAAGATTGAGTTAAATTGATATCATATCTTGGTGCTTCTCAAGTGAGTTTTTGGTAGGTGTAATAAGTATATGATTCTTGTCTGGTCAATTCAAAAAATGTTCAACTATTAGGATTATTATTCATTGTATTTTTTGTTGCTTTCGAATGGTGAAACTCCCCAAAATGATGGAGATTGTATAGTTTATAGCTTATATTTTTTAAGATAGTTCATAGCTTACATGTTTGACACTATGGAGATCTGGTTTGTGCATTAAATATGTTTATAACATGTTGGTGGAAACAACAGATTATGATTTGACTCACTAACCTACATGAATCATCTATTATTTAAATTTATAAGTTTGTAACTAAGAGATCTTATTTGTTTACCTTCTTTTCTTGTGGTATCTCCTGTTAATTTTTTTTTTCTTGTAGACAATATTTTATTTTGCCTTACTCTATGCACGTGAAATGCTTGCTCTAGAAGATGGATCAACTGATCTTATTCGGGCACTGAATAAATGTCTACTTGCTCATTCATACAACATCAAAGAGTATTATTGGATTGATTTGCGAAAACAGATGAGATTTATCGTTACAAGACTTAGGAGTACTCATATGATGTAGTTAATAAGTTTAACATTTACCTAGATCAAAATTCTCCTTGGTTGGTGGAATGGACGCCTAATAAAGGAGGTTATCTAATTGAAAACTTACAGGCAGCACATATGGTTTGTTGTAAGCAGTCTGGCAATAGTTGTTCAATCACATGCCATACTTGATCTTATTGAAGTGAAATGGGCAGATTTGGTAGCAGACATGCCATTCAAGATATGTTATCCCCCTCTTGGAGGTCAGGAGTGGAAAATAATCACTGGCAGTGATTCTAAGAACACATAAGATATCTACTCTTGTATTATTTATTTATAATCTATTTCTTCATTATCTTCAACATTTCTCACTATATTTCCTTCTAATATAGGCCTTAGTCTTGCCACAATGGTGATTCTTGCCCAACTTTGTTATGGCAGGTTAGTTTGTTATGCTTAAATATTCTATCTGTTACTAATGTTTTGTTCATTGCTCCAAAGAATCCTTTATAGAAGTTATATTTAGGCATAAGTTTCCTGAGTTGCCATGTTTGAATCTAATAGTATATGGCACCTTGTTGATGCTTTATAAACTAAAGCAATAATGAAGGAATGTTGGCACTGCGGCTTAAGATTTTAAAAATGGACTTTTTAAAGCTTACTATTGCATGCATAAAATGAAAAGACCAGAAATCACTGCTAGAGCTGTTGAAGTTGTTGAAAGACACAAATCAAGAGACAAATGCCTTAATACTATGACACGGAAAAAGGAAGGTTCATCGGGAAGCAAGCACGGTTATTCCAAGCATGGTCAATTGTTGGATACCTTGTGGCTAAGCTTCTACTTGCAGACCCAAGTGCGGCCAAAATTCTGATAATTGAAGAGGATTTTGAGCTTGTCAAAGCCTTTTCTTGCGTGATAAGTGCTAACCTCAAGAGAAAGCATGGTTACAAGAACTCCTAAAAGACTTATGTAATATAAGATTCTGAAGTTGCTTTCACACAAAGATAGGTAACTTCAATTTGTAGCTCAGCTTACCCATCTGAACAACTTAAATGTATAAAGGTAATGATAACAGTGGTTTATTTTTCATTCTATTTGGGGGTTAAAGCTTTTGAGCATTAATTCGGGTATCATAGGATCTTAATGTAAAGATTATATGTTGATTTAGGATTAGCATTAGCTTGAAACATCTTCTTGGATTGGAGATTAAACAAATTATTTCCTATTTACAGACTTTATATCATATACATAGTACTATAGGAGTGAAAGGCATTCTTTTAAAGAGTTTACTATAAATCGAGAATACCTTTACATTATTTTAACTCAATTATTCGATTATGACATTTTCTGTATTTTGTAAATTATTTTGTATTGGTTATGGTATTTTTCTATCTCGTAAATCATCACCATGCCATTTAAATTAATGCTTGACAATAGAACTTTTTAATACAATTCCTTAGTTGATTCCAGATAAGTTGAAAAAATTCGACTCGTATGTAAGGCATCATCTGAGAGAGTGATTAGAGAGTGATGATAAGATATTTCTTGCAAACTCATATTTTTATTTAGTATATATTTTTTGGATTACTACAGACTTGTAAGTTTTTAGTTCTTAGCATCAGCTCACAAAGGAAACTAAACATATAGCATTCAACAACTTTTGTTTCATTTGGTTCTAGCATTAGCCACAATCCTTCTCCCAAACTGTACCCAAAAAAAATATCAAAAACAAAAAAATAAATATATTTCCAACAACAATAAAAATTAACCTCATATATATGTATATATTTTTAATTTGTAACCTAAGAAATCACATAGAAATTTTAGGTTGTAGGTCAAATTACACTACTCATTGACAAAATATTTTGTAAAAATAGATATAGTATAGTATAGTATAGTATTAGAAGTTCAAATATTTTTATATGTATCTAATTGTCCCATTTGCTTCAATTTCTAAACAAGCTTCATCATTTTTTTAAGAAATTTAATTGCTACATTTCTCCAATATTTTATAGTTTAACAATATATCACAATTTTAATATTTAAACTCTCTTATTTATGTTTTTTGAGAATTGAATTCTAATTGATCCTTCTATACATGAAGGATTATGAAATAAAATTTCATTCAATGAATTCAAGCTAAAAATATAGGTGCTAAAAATATAGGTGGTTCAAAAATAAAATTAATGAATATATACGTAATTCAACATGTAAACGATTACTAGTAATTACATAAAAAGTAAAAATAGAATCAAGTGAACAAGATAGATTTAATACTACTTTATATAAATACACTTATATACTTTTAGACATATTTAATTTAGATTGTACTTTTATGTTTTTTTATTATTTAGGGTAAAGAGGTAATTTCATAGAAAGTCAAATATGTGATTTGAGTTAGTTCTCGTCTAAAACTTAGGAATCATTTGAAGAATATGACTTCTTATAACGAATATACTTTATAATTATAACCTAATTGTGCGTTATGCATTAGGAAAACAAAAAGAGAACTTACCTCTATAATGCCTCCAGTCTAACTATTGTTTTCCTATTTCATTTCCTTATATTTTTCCTCCTCTTTCTCCTAATTATTTTCTAACTCTTCTTATATTTATAGATCACCTAAAATTGATCAGATTGTAACACAATAACAAATGTGAGGATAAGATTATGAAGAAATTATATTGTGGTGAAGAAATTAATAGAACTAATTTTATAAAAGAAGAACTATCTTATTGTTTTCTATCTAAATATTGCATCGTAAATATAAATAATAGCATTAAAGAAAGAATGAAAAAAAAAAGCCAAAAGCACCAAGAAAGAAAAAAAAATTGAAGTGTCATAATCTATTTTTAAACTTATGTAATCAAATATTTTAGAGTTTTAACATTATTTTTCATTCTAAATTATGTAATCTTTAAAAGAATTATTACAAAATTATACTTAAAAATTATCTAAAGATAGAGAATTCAATACTTACTAGAAGTCAAAATTTAGAGATTTCTTTCTACATTAATCTTTAAAATTTAAAAATTAAAGAGATAAAAATCTTATTTTCATTATTTTGAACTTATGTAATCAAATATTTTAGAGTTTTAATATTATTTTCATTATGTTATCTACAAAAAAAAACTATTATAAGATTAGACTTAAAGAATATCTAAATTTAGAAAATTGAATGCTTATTAGAAGTCAATGTTTAAAGATTTCTTTTCTTCATTAATCTTTAAATTTTAAAATTTTGATTACTACTTAAGCAATTAAAGAGATAAAAATCTTCTTTTCAAAAAGTAAATATATAAATATATAATTATATTTAAGAAGATGTTATTAGTTTTTCCCTTAATTATTAAAAGTAAAAATATTGATTATGCCTTAATTATCAATAACTATTTTGTAATCTCTATTTGATTTAGGAATTTCGTTGCCATCTTCAATGGTTCTGATGGTTCCTCCTTCACTTTAAAAGAGGACGTTGAGCTGCAGGAGAAGAGGGAGAGGAAGAAAATTCGTAGCTAGGGTAAACTAAGAGGAAGTTTTTGTGTGATTTCTTCAATCATATTAATTAGCTAGCAGTGGAATCGAGAGTGGAACGAGGGAGGAATCTGTCAATCATATTAACATCGTCATTGAGAAGAAAGGTAAGTGAAATTTGACTCTCATCACTTAAGTAGAATTTATCTTCTAAATTATTTGAGATATTTTTGGGAAGAAATGAGTTGATATGGGAATAGGAAAATTTTCTTGAAATCAGATTAGAACTAGGAGTAAAAATAAAAGAAAATGGAGAGTGAGATCTAAGGATAAATAGAAGATTCGATGAAATGATGGAATTATTGTGTGGACAGCTATGAGGAGAGGACAAAAGATATATGCTAGAAACATAGGAGGAAAATTGAAAGGATGAGAACGGGAGAGGGATAGGAAATAAAAAAAGAAGGAAATAGTGCTTAACAAATCCTCTACATGATCCACTCGATGGAACAAGAGGTTTAGTGCTTAACAACTGATCTATTTTTCTCTTATTTATTTACCAATCATGTATATATGATCAATGTCGTTGATTGATTTGCATTCAATTTTTTAAAAGGATATGGTAGATCACTTTCTTGCAGCAACGTATGAAATTAAAGGAGATTCTAGTTGCAGTCATACTTATTTCTATGATTTGCTTTCCACCTTCATGGCTGAATATGAAACATGGATAAAGTATTGTATTTGTATATAATATATCTCGATATAGAGTTATTAACCATATTTAATTAATTAATTGGTTTTAGTTATTTGGTCTTCTTCTCTTAATTCACTAAGAAAAATTATCTGATGCAAATTTCCCTAAGATTTATGCACTTTGCATCAAGATTAAAGGAGCCTCCTCAAGGAATATAAGCAATACTAATCATCATAGCTCAAAATTTTTTAATTTGGAGTATTTATATGCGTCATTATTGATCTTAAAATAAATATTTAATAATAAAAATTCTCAAGTACAATTTTTTCTAGTAAAAATTCGTACATTTTAATAGGTAAATGATATGTCACAAGATATATTGTAACACCTGGTGGCGATCTTCACATCCTCCATCAAAGGCAACCAGATAAATGCTTCAACGAAGCTACTGCGCGGTACGTACAAACAACAACATTAATTATTTGTATCTATAAATATATATTATATGATTATACAAATCGTTAATTTATTATTATGATATTCAGCACAATTAGTATCGTGATATACGTACATACATTGTCTATATAGACACGCACACACATATATATTGATAAATTGAGAAGATTACATATATATATATAGACACACACACACATTATATATTTATATAATTCCCAATTATAAGTATCTTCTTTGAAGCTTCTAACATTTCCCCTTTGCACCTTCTTAATCCTATAATATTTCTACATAAATATATATATACATATATATATATAGATACCATCTTCATTTTCATCTTTATTAATTTAGAAAATTTTCTTTTCATATTTTAATATGGTCCCAAAATGTTAAAGCATAAGAGCCAAATTCAAATATGAAGGAATTTGGTTTACAAGTTCATGAACCTATTTATATATTAATAAATTAAATATATGATATATTTTTTCTAATCTGAGTAATATTACAAGAGATAATTATATTTCAATAGTATATTAAACATATTCTTAAATATATTAAATAGAATAAAGTATTAAAATTTTCAAGAAGCTATTCATATAACTTATCAAACTCAATTTTATATATTTCCAACTTAGTTAAATTTATTCATTTATTTATTTTTTTAAAAGATTTGTGCCCTTCTCTTTTTGCACAGGTTTTATGTATATGAAGTCACAATGGCCTTAGAATACTTACACATGATGGGGATTGTTTATCGTGATTTGAAACCTGAAAACATGTTAGTAAGATTCCACAGCCACATTTCGTTGACTGACTTCGATCTCTCATGAAAAGACGATAATTCCACATCAACAATCCACATAATTTTTGATCAAAATGCATCATCAATCACAAAAACAAGTTGTTATCCAGATGATCAACCCAACTTTTTTAATTCATCATGCATTCTACCTAATTGTATCACACCTGCTGTGGCCTCCTGCTTACACCCTTGTCAACACAAATAGAACAATAGTCAACCTACCACACTGCTGTGGAAATCATCATAGAGCCAATCAATATCCAATCAATGTCTTTTATTGCGATCCACGAGTACTTAGCACAAGAAATTGTGTCTGGTAAATAGTATGGAAACATGATTGATTGATGGACACTAGGGATATTCAAAATTAAAATGTTATACGGGATGAAACCATATAAGGGAGTTGACTAGGAGTTGCCCCTGGTGAATATTGTGGTTCGAGCACTTGAGTTTCCCAAAAAAGCAATGGTTTCAGAGCTAGTAAAGGATTTGATCACACAACTATTAATAAAAGGACCCCACTAAGTAAATGGGGTCCGCAATGGGTGCAACGACAATCAAACGACACCAATTTTTTGATGGGCTTAATTGGGAATTTTTGAGATGTATAAAATCACCATTTGTTCCTTCTCCTGTATCTTGTAAGGAGTTTGTTGCATTTGATAGTACTATAGAGAGTTCAATAGATTATTAGTAGGAAGCAAGACATTTATTCTTTAATTTACATGATATATTTTTTTTTATATATATCAAATTTTAATATTTAAAGAGAAGTGAGATTTAAGTAATCTATACATTGGAGCAAGAAATTTTAATGAAATTCATGTTGAAAGGTTCAATATTTATAAAAATATATAATTAAGGATTTATTGGACCATTTTGTCTAACAAATGATATAACATTTTCAATTGTTCTTAATTAATGTCTTTATTTAACTGTCTAAAAGTAATATTAATTTCTCTAATATGTTGTATAAGAGGTAGTAATACTCTTTTAAGGTATTACTTAGATAAAACCGAAATGTATTGCATCAAGGTCCTGATAATATCAAGCAGGACAACTCATTGGTCCTTATGTAGTGCTTCATTACTACTTATAGAATTTGGGATAAACAATGTTAAGGTTCAAGTGTGTTGAGGATAAGGAAACTTTTGGCTTTTATAGCTATTTTAAGATACCTATGAGGTTACAAGATAAATTTTCCAAAAGGTTGTGTAGGGTTTTAAAATTGTTCTCTCGTTCTAGACCTATCTTAAGATAACTATGAGATTTTGAGCATGTATTAGGTCTTAATAAAGCTCTAAAACTACGGTGTTACATCTAAATCTTAAGATTTTAGTCTTTTCCTTTTTTCTCTTAATGTTATGTTGCACTAAGATACAAATTTTTTTTCCTAAAATTTAATTTAGTATAGATTTTGTTTTACTTAGTTATATGGTAAATTTTGTACGAAGTATAAATTTTATACTTCACGAATATTTCTCTGAGTTTAGGTTTATACTTGAGGATGTTTAATCTTTCATTTTGCATTTTGTTTTCTTTCTTAGTTGGATTCAAAAGTATAATAAGAATAATACATAGCTTAGCTGGATATGAGTAAGGACTTCTAAAAGATAGATAATTGTTCATGAACCTCTTCAGTTTTTGCTTCACCTACTTGAGCATGATGGTTTTGGTCATTTACTTGAGCATGATGGTTTTTATTGTTAAGAATAATGATTTTATCTTAAAATAAATAATGTTATATTAGGTGCTATTGTATAACTTCCATTGTATAAGTTGATTCATTATTAAAAATTGATACAACTAAATTTATAATTCTATCAAACAATAAAATAACCTAATTTGAATGAATTATTTAATATTATAATAAATAAGTGAATCGAATGATGCATATTTATTATTTAAAATATAGTATTTAACGACCAATTATGAGAATTGACACTTCAGAGAATAATGAGAGGCAATTGATGGTGACTACAATGAAATGAAACCAACACAAAAATAAAAGCTTTGGTATCTTGCAACAAAGTAGATCACATTTTCTTTAGGTTTTAAGACAAAGATGAACTATTTTATTTTTAATTGTTTTTTGGGTACTCCTTTTCGTTGATACAAAAGTTAAACAACTTTTTTTACCAAGTAAAGAAATAGATAGGGTGGATACGAAATAGACACATGAATTCCTCTATTTGTCATTTATTACCTAGCAACATTTCAACTTTTGTGATAGTCTAAATCAATAGCTAAAAATTATATTGTCTATTGTCTAATTTTTAACTATAATAGGGCCATTTTTAAAGGAACCGGGTACATATTTTATACTTGATGAATATTTTTCTAAAGTTTGGGTTGTTACTTGAGGATGTTTAAGCTTTCATTCTGTATTTTGTTTCTTTCCTTCTTAGTTAGATTTAAAAGTTTAATCGAATAGTACATAACTTAGCTAGAGATGTAGTAAGGACTATTGAAAGATATATATTTATTCATGAGCCTAACTTTTTTGTTGACTTACTTGAGCAAAATGGTTTTTACTATTAATGGATGATGATTTTTTCTTTAAAAAAAGTAAATGTCGTAATGGATGTTATTGTATTGACTTACATTGTATAAACTAATATGGTACTAGAAAGAAATACGACTAATTTTGTAGGTCAATCAAATAATAAAGTAGAACTTAACTTGAATGAATTATTTAATCTCATACAAATGAATAAATAAAATGACGTATATTTACTGTTTAAAACATAATATTTGATGATTGATAAGGGGAATTGATGCTTTAACAAATAATGAGAGGTGATTGATGGCGATTGCAATGAGATGTAACTAATGCAAAGATAGAAGCTTTAATGCCTTATAATAGAGGAGATTAAATTTTTTTTAGGTTTGAGTACATAAAGATGAACCATTTTATTTCCAGCTTCTTGTGTATTTCTTTTTACTGATATAAAAGTTAAATAATTTTTTTTTTCAATTAAATCAATGGATAGGTTGTGCATGAAATGAACAAGTTGCTTCCTTTATTTGCTGTATATTGAGTTAGTGGCATTTTGACTTTTAGTGAGAAATCTATCAGCTACTAAAATTGTGTCATCTATTGTCTAATTTTTAGTTGGATTTAAAAGTAACTATCATTCCACATTTTGTTTCTCTTATTCTTAATTGGATGTAAACGTGTAATTAGATAGTATATAACATAGCCAAAGATATAGTAAGGACTTCTAAAAGATATATAGTTGTTCACGAGTCTTAGTTTTTTGTTCACTTGCTTAAGCAAAATAGTTTTTATCCATGTGTTTTTTAAAAAGGAAAAAGTAAATGTTGCATTGGATGTTGTTGTACTGACGTTCATTATTTGTTGACTTATTTAGTACTAGAAAGAAATACGACTAAATTTATAGTTCAGTCAAATAATAAAGTATGGTTTAACTTCAATAAATAATTTAATCTCATACAAATGAGTGAATCAAGTAACGTATATTTATTGTTTAAAATACAATATTTAATGACTGATTAGGAAAAACGATACTTCAATGAATAACGAGAGATGATGGGTGATGACTGCAATGAGATGCAACTAACAAAGAGAGAGAAGTTTTGGTGTCTTGCAACAGAGGAGATCGAATTTTCTTTAGATTTTAGAACATAAAAATAAACTATTTTATTTCGGTTTCTTTTGTACTTCTTTTTGTCCATATAAAAGTTAAGTAATTTTTTTTCAAATAAAGAAATGAACAGGTTGTGCATGAAATAGATACGTGGCTTCCTCTATTTGCCGCAAATTTATGTTGCAGCATTTTGACTTTTTATGACAATATAAATTCCCTGGTAAAATTTTATTGTCTATTGTCTAATTTTTAGCAGCAATTAATTGTTCTCAAAGGTGGCAATATAATGCCTTTTATCAGTCGAAGTAATTTATTTGGAGCAAAACCATCTTTATTGTTTATACAATATTAAAATGGATTAAATTAAACTCTTGTTTTCTTTTAAAAAAAATATAAAACTATTGGCAAAATTAATCAAAATTTAGAACACAAAATTCAAAAATATGCAGGTTCATTAATGCATACAATATTGATAATGTAAATATTTAATCACTAGAAATGACCTTGATTATTGGCAATCTGTTATAAAAACTAAACTCATTATAACTCTCCACCCCTTTTGGTGAGCACTGCTCATTCGAAAAGAGAAACAATCTCCTTCCTCTCGGCAAAACAATTTTTCTCTTCTCTAATCGTTTCGGATAAGATTGATCGAAGCACACAGCTCCTCAACATGATCGACTCGATAGAATAAGAGGTTTAATGCTTAACATCTTATCTATTTTTCTCTTATCATTTTACCGATTTAACTTCATTAAGATTTAATTAAGATTTAGATGATAACAACAAATATATAATTAGAATACCACTCCCCCACACTTAATTCCGACTATGTCCCCATATTTCGTAAAGCAAAAAAGTAAAAGGCAATGACAACAAAAGAAACAAAACTTCCATAAAATTTTGATGGAGTAGCATCCACTGCAGCCTCAGTGAATTTTGCAAAAAAAAAAAGAACCTAAAACCATAATGACAACACTAAAGGCGAACTAAGCAAGAAAATTAGTGGTAAAGGAAAGAAGGGAACTAAAAGATATAATAGGTAAAGATAAACTGAAAAACAAACGTAAAAAAAATGAAAATAAAAAATAAAATAAAATAAAATAAAAACAAAAGTGAGACTAACTGTCTGATGGTGGGTAGGGTGGGAGCTGGAATCCTATATGCTGAAAGAATGCCATCATATAATGCTCAGTTGACCTTCGGCGTTCTTCAATTCTTTCTTGCCCCCTATTTAGCTGCTTTAATCTTTCCTCTAAGATAGAACTTGAATTAGGGCATGCTCCTACATTAGCCTGGAGAGAGCTAGGCCCACCCCTATCCATGGGTCCCGACCACCTTGATTTTAACTTGTCTGGTGGTTTTTTAGCTGATGGCTTATCCTTATCTTCACTAGAGTTATGAATCTCCTCAAATCTGAAGTTCTTTTGTGCATTAAATTAAGGTCTCACTTCTATCAAATCTATTTGCTCTTGACTCTTTCATTCTTCATGTTACTCTTTTCTCCATTCATGATACCTTGTTTTAATGCATTTTTAAGGTAATTTTCCTAAAAAACACCTTGCACGATAGAATCAAGTGTATCCATTATGAATACTCTAAGAGTCAATTTACCATCATAAACATCAATTAAAGCTCTAGTAGTTGCTAGAAATGATCTTCCTAGTATCATTAGTATCTTAAAGTCCTCTTCCATATCTAAGATCACAAAGTCTACTGGAAATATAAACTTATCAACCTTAACTAGCACATTTTCTATTATTTCAACTAGAATTTTAATAGATGTATCTGCTAATTGTAAAGTAATCTTAGTAGGCTAAGGTTTTCTCAATCCTAGCTTCTTGTAAGCATCACATGGCATCAAATTGATACTAGCTCCTAAATCACATAATGCTTTCTCAATTGAAAGATCACCTAAGTTACATGGAATAGTAAACTTACCTGGATCCTTCAACTTTTGTGGCACCTTGTTTTATAAAATAGCTAAACATTCTTCATTAAGCATCACCATGGTCACATCTTCCAACTTTCTATTATTTGAGAGAATCTCCTTTAGGAACTTTGTATAGCTAGGCATCTGTTTTAAACCTTCAACCAAAGGAATGTTAATATGCAATTGTTTAAAAATATCCAAAAACTTACCAAATTGCTTATTTTTTTGTTGTTGCTTCAATCTCCCTGAATATGCAATGTTAGAGTGTTCTCTTCCTCGATTGGGCAGCTCCTTCTCTTGATTTCTTTTTATTTTTTTTCTTCTTCTTTGTTTGGGTTGCTCTCATCTACTTATGTTATCTTCCTTGGTTCTAACTCTACTAACTATTTTCCACTCCTCAATGCTATAGCATTCACATGCTCTCTTGGGTTGGTCTCTGTGTTGGTTGGCAAAGTTCCTTGAGCACACTCAAAAATCAACTTTGCCAAATGCCCAATTTGGTTCTCTAGACTCTTGATGGAGGCTTCATTATTTTGTAGCCTAGTGTCCGTTGCTGTCATGAATTTGGCGAGCATATCCTCTATGTTTGGCCTTCGTTCAATGGGGGGCAGAGCTAGTGGGGAAGCTTGTGTCTGATTATTTTTGTTGCCACGTGGAAAATTAGGGTGATTCCTCCATCCAAGATTATAAGTATTAGAATAAAGATTCCCTTGTTGAACTTTATAATTCTAAACTTGCACTGCTTGTGCTGTCACCCTATTCATGCTGTCTATCTTCTTAGTTAAGGCCTTAATTTGTGCAGATAGAGTTGTATAGCTGTCAACACTATGCAAGCCGCTCCCATTGGTAACTATTGTTTGCCAACTTCTCAATCAATTTGTAGGCAGCCTCAAGTGTCTTGTTGTTCAGTGTTCCTCAAGCTGCTATATCAATCATTACCTTGATGTTGGTTGTGAGACCATTGTAGAATGTTTGTACTTGAAGCAGCATAGGTAGACTATAGTGAGGAACTCTCCTTAGCAAATCCCTATAGCGATCCCAAGACTCATACAAAAATTCTCCATCTATTTATGCGAAAGTGGTGATTTCATTCCTCAACCTACCTGTCTTTAAAGGTGGAAAGTACTTGGCTCAAAAAGGTGGAGCGATATCCTCCTAAGTAGTGATTGAATTAGCTGGTAACGAATTCAACCAAGCCTTATATCTATCCTTCAATGAGAAAAGAAAAATTCTCAATCTGATTGCATCATTACTCATTCCATTATGCTTGAAAGTATCACAGATTTCTAGAAAATTGGCAATGTGCTCATTAGGATCTTCAGCTGGGAACCCAAAAAATTGTACACTTTGCTGAATCATCTGGATGATGGCTGGCTTAATCTCAAAGTTGTTAGCTGCTACAGCTGACCATGTAACACTCGGTTCAATTCCAGTAAGAGATAGAATAACATAATCCATCATTGTGAGCTCTCTTCACCCTTCTTGTTCATCAACCATTGTTGTTGTTCCTCTTCTCAACAAATTTCTAACACGAGATGGGAGAAGTCTACTTCTTGCTTGTGCTCTCAGTCTGTGGTGAGTTCTCTCGATTTATGTATCAAAAATCAATGGTTCTTTGTTTCTTCTTGTCATGCACTACAGAACCCCTTGTACATAGCTAGCAAAACAAAAAAAACAAGGTAAAAGTACCAAATTAATAAAAATTAGTCAACTTTAATATTGCTAGTATTAGTGCAACAGAGCCAAAACTTTGTTGTTATGCGAACTCACCTAGCAAGTGCACTAATTCGAACACGTACTATAGCAATAAATTTGGATATCGTCCACGAGGACTAATATAACAATTACTAGAATTACAACTAATTGATATTATTTGGCCAATGACTAAGAGAATGAGTATAAACTAAAACTTAACAACAACAACAAAAAACAATGAACTAAGATTAATTAGCAATTAAGATATAATAACGGTCAAGATCTTAGAATCCACCCTAAGTTCAACTATGAATTTCCTAAATTCAACCTACAACTAGAACTTTCCTCCAATTTTGTTCAATCATGTAGTAATCTCTTCTCAATTAACAATCAAGATATAATAATAGTCAAGATCTTAGAATCCACCCTAAGTTCAACTATGAATTTTCTTAATTCAATCTACAACCAGAACTTTTTCCCAATTTCATTCAATCATGTAGTAATCTCTTTCTAAAGATCAATTACCTTACCTACTTCATTGTAACACACATATCTCTATGGATTAGTATGAATAAGTGCATTAACATTCAATCATCAAATATATAGATCATGCCTAATATCTCTAATCACATTCAATCTATTGTGCTAACTTGTTATTCTAATGAACAATCAATCTCTCAATCCACTCATTCATCATAAATCAATAAATAGGTGATCAATCTATTTATACATTAAGCCACAAGATAACACATAAGGATTGGGGAAAAAGCTTTTCATAGATTGAATTAGAAAATCACAAAGTATCCTTTAGGGTTTCATCAAATATCCCAACAGAAGAGTTTAGTTACACATCCTAATGAAAATTACAAGAATGAAATCAAGAATGACCGACAAAGAGAAGTTCTTAATGTCTGCAGCTGTCTTCCCTCCTCTCCTCTTCTAATCTCCCCTTTTCTTTTTCAGATCCTCTCTTTTTTATATCGTTCAAAACCTAATTTTCTAATCTGGCAATCCCACAACCATGTCGAATTGACACACGGCTATGTCTTCCTCGAAATTATGTCAATTTTTAGCTTTTAGACATGACACAACTTTGTCTCCTAGGCGCATAGCTGTGTCTCGTTTGTCAACAAAATAGAAACGCTACCTTCTTAACACATGGCTGTGTGTTAACCCAGTATAGGGCACACGGTCGTGTCTTTAAGAAACATGGCCATGTCTCACTCCTCCTAAGAAATAAAAATGTTGGCTCCATAACACATAGTTATGTGTTATGGCCATCTCTCCCACATCTTCATGTTTCAACCCTTTTTCACCCAAATCTTGTCCTAACCCATTCTAATTTGCTTCCAAGTTCTAAAATCATTCTTGAAAAGTGCTAAAGACAATACAGCAGCATATCTGGAAAATATTGATCAAAATCAACTCAAATAAAATAGAAAAATATCTATAAAATTCAATTATATCAATTATCTTTCCACTCAAAGGGTTATAGAGCCTATATGCTTTATATTGAGAGCAATAACCAATAAAGATTCATTTCACAGATTTTCATCAAGTTTGCTATGATTCTGTGAATCTATCAAGGAATAGGCAATACAACAAAGATTTTTAAGTGGCTTACCTAAGGTCTCCTACCACTCAAAGCTTCATATGGTGTTTGGTTGAGAACAGCCCTTGTAGGAGATAAATTCAATATATAGATAGCAATAACAACATTTTCAGCCCCTTTTCTTTTCGCAAGCTTTTTTCCATTTCAACAACCGTTAAGTTTTTACGTTCATACACTTTGTTTTTTTCTGGTGTATGTGGTGTTGTCAATTCTCTGTGCAAGTCTTGTTCTTCACAAAATTGATTAAATTCATTAGATAGAAACTCCCCTCCTCTATCAGTACGCAATGCCTTTATGCTTCTTCCACTTTGCTTCTCAACGAGTGCCTTGAACTTCTTAAAGATCTCAAACGTTTCAGAGTTGAATTGGAGGAAGTAGACTTAACTCATACGGCTGTAATAGTCTGTAAACAACAAAAAATATTGACTTCCACCAAAAAATTGTGCATTGATTGGGCCACACAAGTCAGTATGTACAAGTTCAACACACTCATATGCCCTTCTAGACTTTCCTTATAGCAAATGGTTTTTTACATTGTTTCCCATAAATGCACCATTTGCAAAAATTTAAGGACTCAATTTTAGGTAGCCCGAACAACATTTCCTTTTAACTCAATAATTGTAGACCTTTTACATTCAAATGTCCATATCGTAAATGCCACAATTTTGACTCTTTATTTTCTTTAACAATAAGAGCATGGTTTTTAACACTAAAAACCTCAAGTTGGAAAAGCTTATTAAGTTCCATTTAAACACCAATAATAATTCGATCAAATGTTTTATCTCTAATCACACAAAACACATCATCAAACATTATAGAATACCCACTAGCCTTAAGATGCCCAATGCTCAATAGATTTTGTGATAAAGTAGGAATAAAATAGACATTGTGAAGGAGTTTTGTGTTACCATGACCATTGCTTAATGCCACCGTGCCTTTGCCATCATCACCAAGTCTTACTTTCAACGTACATGACTCATCCAGCTCCTTGAATAGAGATTTGATCCCGGTCATATGGTTGAAACAACCATTATCCAAAAATTATATGCCACTTGAAGCTTTGGTGCCATCTTGATAGGCCATAAATAGCTCAATTTCCTCCTCATCTTCAACATAATTTGCTTGTTTTTCTCTTTCTAGCACTCTACCTTTACATCCCCGTATCGCTTGCAATAATAACACTAAATATTACATTTGTAATTTATTTGTTTTCCAATCATCTCCCTTTATTCATCTTGTCCAGCAATTCTGCCTTTACCTAGGTTACCGCTGCCTCGATAACCTCTTCTACCACATCCTCTACTTGTGCCTTATTTGAATCATCTTGTTATTTGGGAGACTCCTCCATCACTTGAAAAGCCTTCTCTTCAGTCTTTTCATTCACCCGATTCAATCTTGGCCCATGGGATTACAAAGAACCCATCAGCTCATCAAATGAGTAAGTAGCTAAGTCCTTAGACTTCTCAATGGCTGCAACAATGTGATCAAAACTTAGAGTTAAACACCTTAACACTTTTGCAATAGTGGTTTGATCAGAAATCTCTTTCCTGTAAGATTTCATTTAATTAACAACCGTTGCAACTCGTAAAAGAAATTTTTGTACCGATTCACTAATTTTCATTTACAACATCTCAAAATCACGACAGAGAAATTGAAATTTTACCATAATAATCTTCGATGAGCCTTTGTATGTTGTTTACAAAGTCATCCATGCTTCTTTAGTTGTATTTATAGTTGAAATTTTAGAAAAAATAGATTCATGTACTGCTTACTAGATGAAAAATAGTGCTTTGGAATCCCTTTTTTTATTTTCTCTTAATCTGCGTTCTTTATCCGGATTAGGATACCCATTCTTAACAAAGTCCCATAAATCTTGAGACTTGAATAATGTCTTCATTTTAATGCTCCAAAATTCATAGCTTTCACCATGAAAAATATAGGAATTGATGGTTGAGAAATACTCACGACATTGCCATTTGTCGCCATGAGATGCACGCCCAATTATAACCAAACTTTTCTCTAATACCACTATTGTTGGAGAAGAGAGTTTTGTTGAACTCAAACTTGCGTAAATTTACACCGCCAGCAAGGAAAAATATAGCAGACAATAAATGAATGCAGTAGAAAAATAAAAATATTAATCAAAACTTTTTATGGGTATGAATTGCTGCTGGAATTTTAGATGCAGTGGGATGATATATTCAGCAACCAGAAATGCCTTTTAAATAGGCTTTACAACTGAACTAAAAATAAAAAGAAATGGTAGAGCAATCTGCCACTAACTCAAATTCTATCACTACTAACAAAACATCATAAATTTTAGGAGATAAATCCAAAACTAAGTTAAATATCCAACTATCAATGTTGAATCAGTCTACAATAGGTAGTGTGACTTAAGATTTTAAAAATGGAGTTTTTATAGCTTACTGTTGCAGCCATAAAGATGAAAAGACCAAAAATCACTGCAAGAGCTGTTGAAGTTATTGAAAGACACATATCAAGAGACAAGTGGCCTGAATACTATGACATGAAAATAGAAAGGTTCATCAGGAAACAAGTACGGTTATTCCAAACATGATCAATTCTTAGATACCTTGTGGATAAGCTTCTACTTGCAGACCCATGTGCAGCAAAAATTCTAATAACTAAAGAGGATTCTTAGCTTGTCAATGCCTTCTTTTGCATAGTGTTAACCCCAAGAGTAAGCGTGGTCAAAAGAACTCCCAACAGAGGTATATAATATAAGACTCTGAAGTTGCTTTCACACAAGGATAGGTAACTTCAATTTATGGCTCAACTTACCTATCTAAACAACTTAAATATATAATGGTGATGATAACAATGGTTTATTTTTCATTTTATTTGGAGGTTAAAGCTTTTGAGCAGTGATTCGAGTATCATAAGATTTTAATGTAAAAATGATAGGTTGATTTAGGATTAGCATTAGCTCGAAACATCTTCTTGGATTAGAGATTAAATAAGTTGTTTCCTATAAGATTACACTAAAAGAATATCTAAATTTAGAGAATTGAATGCTTTATCTTTTAGATTTAATTCTCTTGATGTCTGTTTGGGAAATGGTGGTATTGGTGTAGAGACAGAGAAACGAACTGGAAAGGGATTAAAAACAAAATAAATATAAAATTCTAGGAGGCAAATCTAGGTGAGCAGAGACAGTGTTCTCTATAAGGTTGAAAGTGGTGCTATTTAGAAGTCAGAATGGCATTGACAATGGAACAAACAAACTCTAAGAGCCGATCTAGGTGAGTAGAGACAGTGTTCTCTGTGATGCACGTGTAGGAAAGTATGAGTTAGACAAACTTTAATTAGATGTTTTCTTGATTTTAGATAGATGTAATGGTTAACCCTCACTAGCGAGGGATGTGAACATTGTGCTTGGATGTACTTAATTTTATTTAGAAATAGAAGTTTATTGTATTTTTCACTGGCAATATAAGTTCATATGGTACCGTGACTCACTATGGAGGTATGGGTTGTTGCAGCTCTTATCCAATCATTTCAAATAGGAGGCTTGAAGCACATAGCTCCTCCACATGATCCACTCGATGGAATAAGAGGTTTAGTGCTTAACATCTTATCTATTTTTCTCTTATTTGTTTATCGATCATATATATATTGAAGTTGTTGATTAATTTGCATTCGATTTTTGTTTAAGGATGCGGTAGAGCACTCTCTTGTAGCAGCATACGAAATGAAAGGAGATACTGGCTGCAATCCTAATTATTTATATGATCTGCTTTCCACCTTCATGGCTGAATTTGAAATCATCTTATCGGGAATGGCTAAAGCTTTATGTGTGTACGTAATATATATCTCGATGTAGATTTGAGTAGTTATTAACCATATTTGATTAATTAATGGGTTTTAGTTATTTGATCTTCTTTTCCTAATTTGCAGGGATAAAATATCTGATGCAGATTTTCATAAGATTTATGCATTTTGCATCAAGATTAAATGAGCCTCCTCAAGGTAATACTAATCATCACAGCTCAAAACTCTTTAATTTGGAGAATTTACGTGTTATTATTGATCTTATAATGTACATTTAACAATAAAAATTCTCAAGTACAATTTTTGCTAGTAAAAATTCATACATTTTAATAGTTAAATGATATGTCATGAGATGTATAGTCTTATTTGAACTCATACTCTTGTAGATAAGGATAAAAGTACTTAGATATCCACCTAATGGATAAATAATTATTAATTTAATTAACTATATATGTGTATATTTAATCAATTAAATAATTAGTTTAATAGTTAATGCGTTTCTTCTTTTATAAGAGATTATAAGTTTGAGTCAGATTGTATTTTTATGTGAGTCATCATTTGAAAGTTATTTGTATTATATTGTATTGTAATTAGTGTATGTCACTTGACTAATCTCGGGTCAAATTGTATTTTTGTGTGTATTCTTACTTAGAGGTTATTTGTATTGTGTTATGATTGGTGCATGTCACTGAATTAATAGATGTACCAATTTTTATTTTTTAAAAAATAATTAGTTGATATTAATTGCAGCATTTGCACTTGTCAAATGGCATTGAAATGTGAGGAATTCGTCAAGGCATCTGATAAAAAAAGCAAGGAAGGGTAAGCTTTTATATACAATTAATGTCATAAATCAATTAGTAGTCTTTAAATATTCATGTGGTAAATGAATTTTATACTTATCTTTTATTACAGATATTACTAATATATCTTTTTATTGAGTTTTCTGAATTTAAAATTTTTTTTTTTTTGAAAATAAAGTGTATAGCAGTATTAGATGCATTCAAACATGGATTCTCATTGGTAAAGGAAAAAATGAAAATCCTTTTTGAGATAATGTTTTACTTTATATATTCTGTAAAATTTTATTTTCATGTATATCTTTTTTCTTATAGATTTTGTGAAAATGTTAACTGAATTTAAATTTGCATACTTATACAGCATGAGTTTTATTTCATTAAAAATCTATTTTGTCGGCTACATAATGTTAGCTATTTATAATTATAATGAATGATAATAATATGATTGCAGTTAAAACTCTTATGTTTTATTTAAAATATACGAGTTTAACTCTCACTAAAAATGTAAAACACTTTATATTGTATAAGTCTGTAAATTCAAATTCAATTAAAATTTTTACGAAATCTATAAGAGAAAAATATATATATAAAAATAAATTTTATAAAACATATAAAATAAAATATTACCTGAAGAAAGATTTTAATTTTTTCCTTCATCAATGTGAATTCATGTTTGATTGCATTCAATACCTATGCACCTTTTTAAAAAAAATTAAAAAAAACTTAGTAAAGAAATATGTACAATAAAAAATAATTATGAAATTCATTTACTATATTCACTAATTGATTTGATTTATGACGTCGTCAATTATGTATGAAAGTTTATCCTTCCTTATTCCTTTCATCATATGCTTTGACACGTGGACATATATATAAACATATAATTCATATATATGATGGTGTATGAGCAATCATACGTGCCACCAATAAGTATGAAATTTTTTTGTGATCGGTGGTCATGTTCATTCATTGAGTTCTATCCCGGCGGCGATCTTCACGTCCTCCGTCAACGGCAGCCGGATAAACAATTCAACGAAGCTGCTGTCCGGTACGTATGTACAACAACATTAATTATCTATATCTATAAAAATATATTATATGATTATACGAATCGTTAATTTATTATTATGATATTCAGTGCAATTAGTATCGTGATATACATACATACATTCTCTATATGCACACACACATATATATGTATATACTGATGAATTGAGAAGGTTATATATATAGAGAGAGACACACACACACATAAATAATGTAGAGCCGTAATAAGGAAGCATGGGAGGAAATGGGTAATTCATGGGTTATGTATGCGATAATCCAAGTTAAATAATGATTTGGGTAACTCATGGGTTGTGCATGGGTTTTTATATAATTCCCAATTATAAGTATCTTCTTTGAAGTTTCTAACCTTTCCCCTTTGCACCTTCTTGATTCTATCATATTTCTACATATATATATGTATATATAGATATCATCTTCATTTCATCTTTATTAATTAATAAAATCTTCTTTTCATATTTTAATATGGTCCTAAAATGTTATAATTATAAGAGCAAAATTCAAATGTGAAGGAATTTGGTTTAAAAGTTCATGAACCTGTTTATATATTAGTAAAATAAATATATTATACATTTTTAATAATACGGATAATGTTATAAGAGATAATTATATTTCAATGTGTGTATTAAACATATTCTTAAATATATTAAATAGAATAAAGTATTAAAATTTTGAGCAAGCTATTCGCATAACCTATCAAACTCAATTTTATATATTTCCAACTTATTTAAATTTATTCATTTATTTATTTTTTAAAAAGATTTGTAACCTTCTCATTTTTGCACAGGTTTTATGCATCTGAAGTCATAGTGGCCTTAGAATACCTACATGTGATGGGGATAGTTTACCGTGATTTGAAACCCAAAAATGTGTTAGTAAGATTCGACGACTACATTTCGTTGACTGACTTCGATCTCTCACTAAAAGATGATAATCCCACATCAACAATTCACATCATTTCTGCTCAAAATGCATCATCAATCATAAAACAAGTTGTTATCATGATCATAAACCCAACTTTTCTAATTCATCATACATTATAGCCAATTGTATCACACCTGTTGTAGCCTCCTACTTATGCCCTAGTCAACACAAATAGAAAAAAGTCAATACATCGCACAGCTGTAGAAATCATCACAGAGCCAATCAATGTTCAATTAATATATTATGTTGGGACCCACTAGTACTTAGCACCAAAAATAGGGTATGGTGAAGGGCATGGAAATGCAGTTGATTGGTGGGCACTAGGGATATTCATATTCTAAATGTTATATGGGACGACGCTATGTAAGGAAGTTGACCAAGAGTTTCCCCTAGCGAATATTGTGGCTCGAGCACCTAAATTCCCAAAGAAACCATGGTCTTGGAGCCAGCAAAGGATTTGTTCTCAAAGGTGCCAATATAATTCCTTTCATCAGTTGAAGTGATTTATTTAGAGAAAAACTATATTTTTTGTTTACGCAATATTATAATGCATTAAACAAAACTCTTGTTTTTTTTTTAAAAAAAATTCTCATAAAATGTTTAGCAAGATTAATCCAAACTGGGAACACCAAATTCAAAAAAATGCAAGTTCATTAATGCATACAATATTGATAACCTAAATATCAATCACTAGAAATGACCTAGATTATTAGCAATCTGTTATAAATACTAAACTCATTATAACTCTCTGCTGCTTTGGTGAGCACTGCAAATTCGAAGAAAAAAACAATCTCCTTTCTCTTGGCAAAACCATTTTTCTCTTCTTTAATCGTCTAGAAAAGGATGGATCAAAGAATACGACTCCACAGCATGATCCACTCGATGGAACAAGAGGTTTAATGCTTAACATCCTATCAATTTTTCTCTTATCTATTTATCGATCATGTATATATATCGATATCATTGATTAATTTGCATTCAATATTTGTTAATGTATATGGTAGATCACTTTTTTGGAATAGCATATGAAATTAAAGGAGTACCTGGTTGCAGTCCTAATTATTTCTCTGATATGCTCTCCATCTTCGTAGCTGAATCTAAAATGACCTTGTCAGACATGGCTAAAGCTTTATATGTGTACATAATATATATCTTGATATAGATCTTAGTTGTTATTAACCACGTTTGATTAGTTAATGAGTTTTAATTATTTGGTCTTCTTCTCTTAATTTGGAGGGACAAAGTATCTAGTGCATATTTTCCTAAGATTTGCGAACTCTAGTTTAAGATAAAAGAAGCCTCCTCAAGGTATATAATTAATGCTAATCATCACAGCTCAAAACTCTTTAATTTAAAGTATTTATTTGTGTTATTATTGATCTAATAATATGTATTTAATACTAAAAATTCTCAAGTATAATTTTTGTTGGTAAAAATTTATACACTTTAATAATTAAATGATATGTCATGAGATGTATAGTGTGATTTGAACTCATACTCTTATAGATAAGGATAAAAGTACATAGATATCAACCCAATAGATAAATAATTAATTATTTAATTAACCAAATATGTATTTGTAGGATATATATTTGATTGGCATATGTGTATAATTAATTAATTAATTAATTAGTTTAATAGTTGATGCATTTATTCTTTTACAAGAGATCATAAGTTCGAGTGAGATTATACTTTTATGTGTGTTATCCTTCGAAAGATGCGTTTTATTGTAATCATTTTAAAAAATAATTAGCTAATTTTATTTGCAGCCTTGGTGCTTGTCGATTGGCACTGAAATATGAGGAATTCATCAAAGCATCTGATGAAAAGAGTAAGGAAGGGTAATCTTTCATACATAACTGACGTCATAAAGTAAGCTTTCATACATAATTGACGTTATAAATTGATTAACATATCTATTTATTGTGCTTTTTTAATTTTTTTTATTTCTTTTTTTTTTAAAAAAGTGTGTAGTGGCATTAGATGCAATAAAAAACGAATTCACATTGATGACGGAAAAAATAAAAATCCTTCTTGAGGTAATATTTTATTTTATATATTCTGCAGAATTTTATTTTCATATATATCTTTTTCTCTTATGGATTTTGTGAAAATTTTAACTGAATTTAAATTTGTAGAATTATAAAGTATGAGTTTTACTTAATTGAAAATCTGTTTTGCCGATTGCATAATTATAGCTATTAACATTTATAATAAATTACAACAACACGGTAGTAGTTTAAACTTGTGTTTTATTTAAGATTTACGAGATTAAGTTTCACTGAAGATGTAAAGTTTACATTTTAATAAAAAGTAAAACTATTTTTTTAATAATAAACATTGTAGATTTTGATTTTAAAATCTTTATTATTATTATTATTAATTAGTAAATGGGGTATGTATGCTGATATATTTGGAAACAAGCACCACCCCTCGCAAGCACAAGCGCACTCCTTTAAATTAACAGAAAGTTGGGACACTCATGGGTCCTTGTGTAGTGCTTCAGGACTGCTTACCTAATTTGAGATAAACAATGCTAAGGTTCAAGAGTAGTTGAAGATAAGGAAACTTTTGGCTTCTAGAGTTATTTTGAGATACCTATGAGGTTACAAGATAGTATTACCAAAAGTTTGTGCAGGGTTTTAAAATTATTCTCGTGTTCTAGACCTATCTTAAGACAACTATGAGGTTTCGATCATGTATTAGGTCTTAATAAAGCTCTAAAACTACGGTGTTACATTTAAATCTTAAGGTTTTAGTCTTTTCTTTTTTTTAATGTTATGTTACACAAAGATCCAAAGTTTTTGTCCTAAAATTTAATTTAGTATAGATTTTGTTTTACTTAGTTATCTGGCAAATTTTGTACCAAATATAAATTTTATACTTGATGAATATTTCTCTGAGTTTAGGTTATTACTTGAGCATGTTTAGGCTTTCATTCTACATTTTGTTTCCTTTCTTCTCAGTTGGATTCAAAAGTATTATAAGAATAATACATAACTTAGCTAGAAATGAGTATGAACTTCTGAAAGATAGATAATTGTTCATGAACCTCAATTTTTGCTTCACTTACTTGAGCATGATAAAGTATAACCTAATTTGTATGAATTATTTAATTTTATAATAAATAAGTGAATCGAATGATGTATATTTATTGTTTAAAATATTGTATTTGACGACCAATTATGAGAACTGATGCTTCACTGAATAATTAGAGGCGATTGATAGTTACTACAATGAAATGCGACCAACACAAAGATAAAAGCTTTGGTATTTTGCAATGAAGTAGATCACATTTTCTTTAGGTTTTAAGAAAAAGATGAAATATTTTATTTTTAATTTTTTTTTGGTACCCCTTTTTGTTGATACAAAAGTTAAGCAACTTTTTTTTTCAAGTAAAGAAATAAATAGAGTGGGCACAAAATGGACACATGAGTTCCTCTATTTGTCGCATATTACTTGGCAACATTTCTACTTTTGTAGTAGTCTAAATAAACCACAAAAATTATGTCGTCTATTATTTAATTTCTACTTGTAATAAGACCCTTATTAAAGGTACCAGATACAAATTTTATACTTGACGAATATTTTTCTAAAGTTTGGGTTGTTTACTGACTTATATAGTACTAAAAAGAAATACGACTAAATTTATAGTTTTGTCAAATAATAAGGTATGGATTAACTTGAATAAATAATTTAATCTCATGCAAATGAGTAAACTAAGCAACGTAAATCTATTGTTTGAAATACAATGTTTAATGATTGATAAGGAAAACTGATACTTCAATGAATAACGAGAGGTGATGGGTGATGACTCTAATGAGATGCAACTAACATAGAGAGAGAAGTTTTAGTGTCTTGCAACAGAGGAGATTGAATTTTCTTTAGGTTTTAGAACATAAAGATAAATTATTTTATTTTTAATTTCTTTTGTACTTCTTTTTGTCATTATAAAAGTGAAATATTTTTTAAAAAAATAAAGAAATGGGCAAGTTGGGCATGAAATGGATATGTGGCTTCCTCTATTTGCTGTAAATTTACTTGATGGCATTTTGACTTTTAGTGACAATATAAATCTACTGGTAAAATTTTATCATCTATTGTCTAATTTTTAGCAGCAATTAACCATTCTTAAAGGTTCTAATATAATGCCTTTTATTAGTTGAAGTAATTTATTTGGAGAAAAACCATCTTTGTTGTTTATACAATATTATAAATGGATTAAATTAAACTCTTGTTTTTTTTTTTCAAAAGAAAATATTTTTTCTCATAAAATCGTTGGCTAGAATAATCCAAATTGGAAAACAAAATTCAAAAATATGCAAGTTCACTAATGCATAGAATATTGATAACCTAAATATCAATCACTAGAAACGACCTAGGTTATTAGCAATTTATTATAAATTCTAGACTCATTATAACTCTCCGTTGCTTCAGTGAGCATTGCAAATTCGAAAAAAAAAAAATCTCCCTTCTCTCGGTAAAACCATTTTTCCCTTCTCCAGTTGTTTCTAATATGATGGATTGAAGCATGTAGCTCCTTGACATGATCCACTCGATGGAACAAGAGGTTTAGTGCTTTAACATCTTATCTATTTTTTTCTTATCTGTTTAGTGATCGTGTATATAAATCGATATTGTTGATTGATTTGCATTTGATTTTTTTAAAAGGGTATGGTCGATCACTTTTTTGGAATAGCATATGAAATGATGGTTGAGGTCCTAATTATTTCTCTAATCTGCTCTCCACCTTCGTAGTTGAATCTGAAATCATTTTATCAGACATGACTAAATCTTTGTATGTGGACATAATATATATCTTGATATAGATCTGAGTAGTTATTAACCACGTTTGACTAGTTAATGGGTTTTAATTATTTGGTCTTCTTCTCTTAATTTGCAATGTCAAAGTATTTAATGCTGATTTTCCTAAAATTTATGAACTTTGCTTCAAGATTAAAGGAGCCTCCTTAAGATTTATAATTAATACTAATAATCATAGCTCAAAACTCTTTAATTTGGAGTATTTATGTGTGTTGTTATTGATCTTATAAAATGTATTTAATAATAAAAATTCTCAAGTACAAATTTTTGTTAGTAAAAATTCATGCAGTTTAGTCGTTAAATGATATATTATGAGACATATAATCTGATTTGAATTCATACTCTTATAGATAAGGATAAAAGTATGTAGATATCCACCCAATAGATAAATAATTAATAATTTAATTAACGAAATATATATTAGTATGATATATATATTTATTTGGTATATGTGTATACTTAGTTAATTATTTAATTAGTTTAATAGTTGATGCATTTTCTCTTTTACAAGAGATCACAAGTTTGAGTCAGATTGTACTTTCGTGTGTGTCATCATTTAAAAGTTACTCGTATTGTATTGCATTTAGTGTATATTGCCTAATTAATCTCGAGTCAAACTACTGTTTTGTGTGTATTCTTACTTGGAGATTATTTATATTGCATTATGATTGATGTATATCACTTAATCAATAGATTTACACAATTTTTATTTAAAAAAATAATTAGCTGATATTAATTGAAGCCTTGACACTTGTCAAATGGCACTAAAATGTGAGGAATTCATTAAGGCATCTGATGAAAAGAGTAAGGAAGGGTAAGCTTTCATACGTAATTGACATCATAAATTGATTAACAGTCTTTATATATGCATGTAGTAAATGAATTTCGTACTTACTTTTTTTATTTTATAGAATACTAATATATCTCTTTATTGAGTTTTTTTATAATTTTTTAAAGTTATTTTTTTAAAAAACAAAGGTGCATAGCAGCATTGGATGCAATCGAAAATGACTTCTTACTTAGGAAGGATAAAATAAACATCCTTTTTGAGGTAATATTTTATTTTATATATTTTGCAAAATTTTATTTTCATATATATCTTTTTCTCTTATGGATTTCATAAAAATTTTAACTAAATTTAAATTTGCTGACTTATAAAGTATGAGTTTTACTTAATTGAAAATTTGTTTTGCTAGCTCATAATTATAGCAATTAAAAATTATAATGAATTATAATAATATGGTAATAGTTAAAATTTTTGTGTTTTATTTAAGATTTATAAGTTTAAGTTTTGCTGAAAATGTAAAGTTTATATTTTAATAAAAAGTAAAACTGTTTTTCTAAAATATTAAACATTGTAGATTTTGATTTTAAAATATTTATTATTATTATTCACTGAATGGGTATGTATGGTGATGTAGTTGGAAGCTAGCGCCACCCCTTGCAAGCGCAAACGTACTCTTTTAAATGAAGGTACTCTTGCTTCTAACAACTTATTTAATTCGATTCTTATTTATTTTTTTAATTCCTTAATATTTTAATTTGAATCGTTCTAGTAAATGGAGAATATTACTCTCAAATACTTTGTTATTGTAATAAATACAATTTCTTTTTAACTAATTCAATTTGCTTTTAAATTAATTAAGAATAAAATAATATTTATATTTTTCTTCAGTTACTGTAACTTAACTAAAGTAATTATTATCCTTTTAATTTATAAAATTTAAGTTCAATATTTAATTTTTCACTAGTTGTATTTTAACTATTTTCATCTCTTTCAATAACAATATTATAAAGTAATTATGTTTTCTTTTGTTGGGCAGATGAGGGGATGAAAGCTTCTAAAAATCAATACCAATAAATTCTCTGCAGGTTGTAATAAGTATTACTTTTTCATGGAAAACAAATTTAAACTCTTAACTTTTTTTTTATGTTGCTGATGTCGTGATTAAGTTGAGTTTAATCTCAACGTGCCTGTTATGTTTTTAGGTGAAAAACATATTTCATGATTATTAAGTTCTCTTAGTTGAGGGAACTATAGTAGGATCAAAATCTTGACCTAACTTTTAATTTTTTGCTTTGAAACTCAAACTTATTCTGCAGAGATAATTACAAATTGAAAGGTATTATTTCAAAAAAATTTAAATTTTGTTGCTATTGGTTGAGATGAATTGTTGATATTTAATAGTTTCACATAAAAATCTCTTGGTGAAAAAAGATAGGAGAATTTACTTTAGACATTTACTTTCTATACAAATAGGAATTGAAGTTTGAGGATCCATTCTACGGATTGAGGTGTGCACTAGGTCAATCAGATAATAGAAAGGAGATTTTTGACATGTTAATTGTATGATACAATAAGCTTAGCTCCCAATAGATCATAGATTTTATTAATTTGCACAGCTAGAAAAGGAAAAGTTAGAATCTTTCAAGAAAATTTTAGAAAAAAATGAAAGTGAAAGAAAAGAGATAAAAGAGAGAGCAATAGAGAAATGTAGGAATAAGATAGGATAGAGTAGAGGAGCTAACTATTTATAAGGTAAACATAGGATGATACCATTGAAAAGGAAAAACTAACCACTAACATCCATTAACATGGGAACATGCATTTCATGCACCAAAATGCCCCCATTAAAGCTTGTGACTATGTTCATTTATCATAATTAAGCACACACTACAATGAAGTTTTTAAGAATTTTCATAAATGATCATAAACATGGTGTTTGAATGGTTAAGATTCTTACATTTTTTTAGAAGATAACAAGTCTGTATCATATTAAAATGTTAAATTTATCACTTTTTGGATATAATTATATGTATTAATAATGATTTTTTTATAATATTTGATTCAATATAATCAAAAGATTTAACTTATAACTGTGTTGGTAGAGATATAGTAATGAAATTGGATTTGGTAGAGATATAGTCATGACATATCTAAATGAAAATAATATTCTGTAATGATTAGATTCTTTTATTAAAACAATTATAATAAGCAAAAAAATTCAAATTAATATTTTTCTTAAATTATTTATTAACATAAATATTAAAGAAGAAGAAATGTGTTAAAGTAAAACTCACAAAATGCCTACATATAAAGGGTGAGATTTCTTACATTTTCTCTCATTAAGCCGAAGATCTCTCGTCTTCTTATTACACACATATAAAAGACCTTTAGTTTTGATTTTTTTTTTCACAAACTCATATGAATATATATTGTTATTACAATACTAAAACAATATCTCATGTATTTTAATAAAAAATAATGTAAGATAAAATAGTTTAATTTCAATTCTTTTAATAAAGAAAACAAAAACATTCAGATTATAAAACCTCCACTTTAGAAACAAAGTAATGATTCTTACTTATAAATTCTTATTATCTCATATAAAAGTGTGATCATATCTCAAATTTCATTAATGAATCATGAAAATCTAAAAACAAAAAAAAACAACTTCATCTTGGTTGGTTCACATATCAATTATTTTTTATGATTCTCATTAAAGTTCATTCTAGAAGCTTTTGAATTCCAGGCACTTTTTCTTCTCTAACCTGCTTGCATGTTATCTTTCATGATTTATCTTAACCAAGCAAGAGAGGGAAAATAATGAGTATATCATTGTTGAGGGAACTATTGTACACAAACAAACAAGAAATCTGGTCAACACAAGTCATTGATCATATAAGTTGAATAAATTAATGGTAAATTGATGAAAATGGAGGGTGCATGAATTTATAGTGTGCTTACCCTCATCGCAAGATATCTCTTCCGTCTGCACATATGCTATACTTATCATTAACCATGTGATTAAGAGAAAAGAAAAAACAGAGAGAAAAGGAAAAGCAAGAGAAAAATGAGAGAAAATTTATATATAGAATTAAAAAATAATCAAATGAAATGAATAAATAAAATAAAGGGACAAGATGAGAAAAGAAGAGCAAGCGGAATCTTCATATAATTTCTTATTTATTCATAATAATCCACAACTATCAAAAACAAAAGTAAATACGATACATACAATTGGATTATTATTGATTATGTGGAGATATTGAAACGACACAACATTATCTTCTCTTTTTCTTGATTTTTCTGCTCCCAAACAACGCTTCGATACAAACCCACATTTTATTTCAACAAGGTATTCACCTTTCTCTTTTTTTTTCTAGATTTAGTTTTAGAGTATGTTCATTTTTAATATCACTTCATCTGGGTTTGGATTTAAGCTATGATCTTTTTTTTTTCTTGTTTTGGAATCCTTGATTTATGAATGGTTCAATTAGTAGGACTTTTGTTAAGTTCTATCACAAATTGACTAGTTAGTTAGATGCTTTCTATTGTTTTTTATAAAAAAATTGCATTGGTGCCTTGTAATCATTAGCTTTTGGCTTTTGATGAGTTTTTCTCACCTTTTGAGTACTCTTATTATATCACTTCTAGGTAATAGAAGATAATTCTTTACGGTTCCTAAAAATAAAGGGGAAAAAGAGACGTATTACGTATATTCGTAGCATCATTTCATTAGTTTTCCTTGAGTGTCAGTTTATTTTCCTTTTTATTGTTGAATTTTTTACTTTTGGGTTGTATGTCTGATTTAGTTGAAAGTTTTCACCAAAATACTCACATTGAATCTAATGCCTTGATTTGTTTTTTTGCTTGTTTTTTGATTTAAGGTTAATCATTCTTGAAATTGAAGCAAAAGAATGTATTCTTTCAATTGAGTCAAGAATCTCTTGGGTTCACTTTGATAAAAGAAGGGTTTGAGGATTGAGAGGGTTATAATTATTTGATTACCATTATGTTTATGGGAATTTCTGAGGCAGTTCTGCTACTTTTATCTAGAACTATTCCCAGTTGTTTTAGTTTTGATCCATGTTTTAGCAAATTGGATTCAAACAACAAATTATGATCTGACTCATTAGCCTACATGAATCGGTCATTATTTAAATTTATAAGTTGGTAATAGAGAGATCTTATTTGTTTACTTTTTTTGGTTGTGGTATCTCCAGTTAATCCATCTTTTTTTCTTAAAGGCACTATTTTATTCTACCTTACTCTGTGCACGTGAAATGCTTGCTCAAGAAGATGGATCAGCTGATCTCTTTCGGCACTGAATAATTGCCTGCTTGCTCTTTCATTCCACATCATGGAGTATTATTTGATTGATTTGCGAAAACTGAAAGAGATTACAGTTGCAAGATTGAGGAGTACTCATATAATGCAGTTAATAAGTTCAACAATTACCCAGATCAAATTTCTCCTTGGTTGGTGGAATGGATGCCCAATAAAAGAGGTTATCTAATTGGAAACTTACAACTAGCACATATGGATTTTTGATTTTTTTCTCTAAGAAACATGTGGTCTGTTGTAAACAGTCTAACAACAGTTGATTAGTCACATGCCATACTAGATCTTATTGAAGCGAATTAGATTTGGTAGCAGATATGCTATTTAAGATATGTTATCCTACTATTGAAGGTCAGGAGTAGCAAATAATCACTAGTAGTGATCCTAAGAACACATAAGAATCTGCTCTCGTATTATTTATTTATGATATATTTCTTCATTATCTTTAGCATTTCTCACTATGTTTCCTTTTCATGCAACCCTTGGTCTTACCACAATGGTGGTTCTTGGCCAACTCTGCTATGGTAGGTTAGTTTTTTATGCTTAAATATTCTCTCTACTACTAATGTTTTATTCATTGCTCCAAAGAACCCTTTGTAGAATTTATATTTAGTTATAAGTTTCTTAAGTTCACATACTTGAATCCAATAGGATATGGTACCTTGTTGATGTTTTATAAAATAAAGTAATAATGAAGGAATGTTGGCAGTGTGGCTTAAGATTTTAAAAATGGACTTTTTACAGCTTACTATTGCACCCATAAAGATGAAAAGACCAGAAATCACTGCAAAATCTATTGAAGTTGGGGAAAGACACATATCAAGAGACAATTGACCTTAATACTATGACATGAAAAGAGAAAAGTTCATCGGGAAGCAAGCACGATTATTCCAGACAGGGTCAATTCCTGAATACCTTGTGGCTAAGCTTCTACTTGCAGACCCAAGTGCAGTCAAAATTCTGATAATTAAAGAGTATTATGAGCTTATCAATGCCTTCTCTTGCATGATAAGTGCTAACCTCAAGAGAAAGTGTGGTCGGAAGAACTCCCAAAAGACTTGCATAATATAAGATTCTTAAGCTGCTTTCACATAAGGAAAGGTAACTTCAATTTGTGGCTTAACTTACCTATCTGAACAACTTAAATGTATAATGGTGATGATAACAATGTTTATTTTTCATTTTATTTGGGGGTTAAAGCTTTTGAGCAGTGATTCGGGTATCATTGGATCTTAATGTAAAGATGATATGTTGATTTAGGATTAGCATTTGCTTGAAACATCTTCCTGGATTGGAGAATAAACAAATTGTTTCCTGTTTATAGACTTTATATCATATATATAATACTATAGGAGTGAAAGGTGTTCTTCTAAAGAGTTCACTATAAATTGAGAATACTCTTATATTATTTTAACTCTATTGCTCGATTATGAGAATAATATTTTCAATTAACCTCATGTATATGTATATATTTTCAATTTGTAAATGAAGAAATTACATAGAAATTTTTAGGTTGTGGGTCAAATTACACCACTCATTGAGAAACTATATTTTAAAAATAGATATAGTGTAGTATAATATTAGAAGTTAAAATATTTGTATATGTATCTAATTGTCCCATTTACTTTAATTTCTAAACAAGCTTCATCATTTTCTTAAGAAATTAACTTGCTACATGTGTCCCATATTTTATAATTTAATAATATATCACAATTTTAATATTTAAACTCTCTTATTTATGTTTTTTCAGAACTAAATTCTAATTGATCTTCCTATATATGAAGAATTATGAGATAAAATTTCATTCAATGAATTCAAGTTAAAAATATAAGTGGTTCAAAAATAAAATTAATGAATATATGCCTCATTCAACATGTAAAGGATTACTAATAATTACATAAAAAAGTAAAAATTGAATCAAATGAACAAGATAGATTTAATACCGCTTAATGTAAGTACATGTACATACTTTTGGACATATTTAATTTAGATTGTACTTTTATGTTTTTCAGTTATTTAGGATAAAGAGGTAATTTCATAGAAAATCAAATATGAGATTTGAGTTAGTTCGCGGTCTAAAATTTCGAACTGTTAGAAGAATATGACCCCTTATAACGAATCTACTTTATAATTACTACCTAATTGTGCATTATGTAATAGGAAAAAAAAAGAGAACTTACCTCTATAATGCTTCCAATCTAACTCTTGTTTTCCTATTTCATTTCCTTATGTTTTTCCTCCTCGTTCTCCCAATTATTTTCTAACTCTTCTTATATTTCTAGATCACCTAAAATTGATCACACTGTAACACAATAATAAATGTGAGGACAAGATTATGAAGAAATCATATTGTGGTGAAGAAATTAATAGAGGTAATTTTATAAAAAAAACTACCTTGTTGTTTTTTATCTAAATATTGCATCATAAATATAAATCATAGCATTAAAGAAAGATTGAAAGAAAAGCTGAAAGCATCAAGAAAGAAAAAAAATAGAAGTGTCATAATCTATTTTTAAACTTTTATAATCAAATATTTTAGTGTTTTAACATTATTTTTCATTCTAAGGTATGTAATCTTTAAAAGAATTATTGCAAGATTATATTAAAAGATATCTAAATATAGAGAATTGAATGCTTACTAGGAATCAAAATTTAGAAATTTCTTTCTACATTAGTCTTTAAAATTTAAAAATTAAAGAGATAGAAATCTTATTTTCATTATTTTGAACTTATGTAATCAAATATTTTAGAGTTTTAACATTATTTTCATTATGTAATCTATAAAAAAAATTATTAGAAGATTACATTTAAAGAATATCTAATATAAGTACACGTATATATTTTTGGACGTATTTAATTTAGATTGTACTTTTATGTTTTTCTGTTATTTAGAGTAAAAAATAATTTAATAAAAAGTTAAATATGTGATTTGAGTTAGCTCACGGTCGTTAACTAAAACTTAGGAACTGTTTGAAAAATATGAATCCTTATAACGAATTTACTTTATAATTACTACCTAATTATGCGTTATGTGTTAAGGGAATAAAAGAGAACTTACCTTTATAATACTTATAGTCTAACTCTTATTTTCCTATCTCATTTCTTTATGTTTTTCCTCCTTCTCCCAATTATTTTCTAACTCTTCTTATATTTCTAGATCACCTAAAATTGATCACATCGTAACACAATAATAAATGTGAGGATCAGATTATGAAGAAATTATATTGTGGTGAAGAAATAAATAGAGCTAATTTTATAAAGAAACTATTTTATCATTTCCTATATGAACATTGCATCATAGATATAAATTATATCATTAAAGAAAGACTGAAAAAAAAACTGAAAGCATCAAGAAAGAAAAAAAAAACTAGAAGTGTTGTAATTTATTTTTGAACTTATGTAATCAAATATTTTAGAGTTTTAATATTATTTTCATTATGTTATCTATAAAAAAACTATTATAAGTTTACACTTAAAGAATATTTAAAATTAGAAAATTGAATGCTTGTTAGAAGTCAAAGTCTAGAGATTTATTTTCTTCATTAGTCATTAAAATTTAAAATTTTGATTACTACTTAAGCAGTTAAAGAGATAAAAATCTTCTTTTCAAAAAGTAAATATATAATTATATAATTATATTTAGGAAGATGTTATTTGTTTCTACCTTAATTATTAAAAGTAAAAATGTTGATTATGCCTCAATTATCAAAAAATATTTTGTAATCTTATTTAATTTAGGGATTTTGATGCCATCCTCAATGGTTTTTACGGTTCCTCCACTTTTAAAGAGGATGTCGGGCTACAAGGGAAGAGGAAGAAAATTCATAGCTAGGGTACACTAATAGGAAGTTTATGTGCAATTTCTCAATCAGATTAATTAGCTAGCAAGGGAATTGGGAGCAGAATAAGGGAGGAATCCGTCAATCAGATTAACACTGTCACTGAGAACAAAGTTAAATTTGACTCTCACTACTTGAGTAGAATTTATCTTTTAAATTCTTTGAGATATTTTTGGGAAGAAATGAGTTGATCTTGGAATAGGGACATTTTCTTGAAATCAGATTAGAACCAGAAGTAAAAACAAAAAAAAATGGAGAGTGAAATCTGAGGATAAAAAGAAGATCGGACGAAATGATGGAATTATCGTGTTGACAGCTATGAGGAGAGGACATAAGAGATATGCTAAAAACATAGGAGGAAAATTGAAAGGATGAGAACGGGAGAGGGATAAGAAATTTAAAAAAAAGAGAAATTTTGGTCTGAATCTGATATCTATTTGGAAATTATTATTCTGTTATCTTTTATATTTAATTTTCTTGATGTCTGTTTCGAAAATGGTATTATTGGTGAGTAGATAAAAAGAAACGAACTGGATAGGGATTGAAAACAAAATAAATATAAAATTCTAGGAGGCAAATCCAAGTGAGTGAGACCGTGTTTTCTGTGAGGGTAAAAGTGATGCTGTTTGGAAGTAGGAATGGGATTAACAACGGAACAAACAAATTCTAGGAGTTGATTTGGGTGAGCAGAGAAAATGTTCTCTGTGATGCACGTGTAAGAAAGGATGAATTACACAAACTTTAATTAGATGTTTTCTTGATTTTAGATAGATGTAATGGTTAACCCTCACTGGTGAGGGATGTGAAAACTGCCCTTGGATGTACTTATTTTTATTTGGAGATAAAAGTTTATTGTTATTAACCATATTTGATTAATTGATGGATTTTTTTATTTGGTCTTCTTCTCTTAATTTGAAGGGATAAAGTATCTTATGCAAATTTTCCTATGATTTGTGCACTTTGCATCAAGATTAAAGGAGGCTCCTCAAGGTATATAAGTAATAGTAATCATCACAGCTCAAAACTCTTCAATTTGGAGTATTATTATGTGTTATTATTGATCTTATAATGTATATT
This sequence comes from Carica papaya, assembly GCF_054855325.1. NCBI lineage: Eukaryota > Viridiplantae > Streptophyta > Magnoliopsida > Brassicales > Caricaceae > Carica > Carica papaya. The sequence goes on from NC_142317.1 coordinate 22,739,986, forward strand.
TAACAATAAAAATTCTCATATAAAATTTTTGCTAGTAAAAATTCGTATATTTTAATAGTTAAATGATTTGTCATGAGATCTATAGTCTGATTTGAACTCATACTCTTATAGATAAGGATAAAATTACTTAGATATCTGCCTAAAAGATAAATAATTATTAAATTAATTAATTATATATGTGGATACGTAATTAATTAAATAATTAGTTTAATAGTTGATATGTTTCTTTTTTTATAAGAGATTATAAGTTCGAGTCGGATTGTATTTTTATGTGTGTCATCATTTGAAAGTTATTTGTATTGTATTGTAATTAGTATATATCACTTGATTAATCTCGGATGAAACTGTATTTTTATGTGTATTCTTACTTGGAGGTTTTTGTATTGTCTTATGATTGATGCATATCACTTAATTAATAGATGTACCCAATTTTTATTTTTTAATAAATAATTAATGAAGGAAAAAATGAAAATCCTTCTTAAGGTATTATTTTATTTTACATATTCTATAAAATTTTGTTTTCATGTATGTCTTTTTTCTTTTGGACTACGTGAAAATTTTAATTAAATTTAAATTTGCATGCATGTACAACATGAGTTTCAATTCATTAAAAATTTATTTTGTCAGCTCCATAATTATAGCTATTAATAATTATAATAAATTATAACAATATGATAGTAGTTAAAACACTTATTTTCTATTTAAAATTTATAACTTTAACTTTTATTAAAATGTAAAATATTTTATACTGTATAAATCTGTAAATTTAAATTCAATTAAAATTTTTACGAAATCTATAAAAGAAAAAGATATATATGAAAACAAACTTTATAAAATATATAAAATAAAATATTACCTCAAGAAATATTTTTATTTTTTCCTTCAATACTAAGAATTAATGTTTGGTTGCATCCACAGCCTATGCACCTTTTTTGAAAAAATTTAAAACAATTTTTTAAAAAACTAAGTAAAGAAATATGTTAATAATATGTACAATAAAAAATAAGTATTAAATTGATTTACTATATTCACTAATTGATTTGATTTATGACGTCGTCAATTATGTATGAAAGTTTACCCTTCCTTCTTTCATCATATGCCTTGACACATGTATATATATATAAACATATAATTCATATATATGATGGTGTATGAGCAATCATATGTGGCACCAATAGCTATGAAGTTCATTTGTGATTGGTGGTCGTGTTTACTCATTAAGTTCTATCCCGATGGCTATCTTCACATCCTCCATCATAGGCAGCTGGATAAATGCTTCAATGAAGCTACTGCTCGCTACGTGCGTATAACAATATTAATTATATGTATCAATAAAAATATATTAAATGATTATACGAATCATTAATTTATTACTATGATATTCAACGCAATTAGTATTGTGATATACGTACATACATTATCTATACACATACACACACACACATATATTGATAAATTAAGAAGGTTATATATATATATATATATATATATATATAGACACACACATTATATATTTATATAATTCCCAATTATAAGTATCTTCTTTTTGAAGTTTTTAACTTTTTCCCATTTCACCTTCTTGAGTCTATCATATTTTTGCATAAATATATATATGTATATATAGATACCATCTTCATTTTCATCTTTATTAAGTAATAAAATCTTCTTTTCATATTTTAATATGGTCCCAAAATGTTAAAGTATAAGAGCCAAATTCAAATATGAAGGAATTTGGTTTACAAGTTTATGAACCTGTTTATATATTAATAAATTAAATATATTATATATTTTTATTAATCTAGGTAATATTTCAAGAGATTATTATATTTAAATAGTATATTAAACATATTCTCAAATATATTAAATAGAATAAAGTGTTAAATTTTAAACAAGCTATTCACATAACTTATCAAACTCAATTTTATATATTTTGAACTTATTTAAATTTATTCATTTTTTTAAAAAGTTTTGTGACCTTCTCTTTTTTGCACAGGTTTTATGCATATGAAGTCACAGTGGCCATAGAATACTTACACATGATGGGGATAGTTTACTGTGATTTGAAGACGTGTTAGTAAGATTCGACGGTCGTATTTTATTGATTGACTTCGATCTCTAACAAAAAGACGATAATTCCACATCAACGATTCATATAATTTCTGATCAAAATGCATCACTAATCACAAAAACAAGTTGTTACCCTAATGATCAACCCAACTTTTCTTATTCATCATGCATTCTACCCAATTGTATCACACTTGCAATAGCCTCCTGCTTACACCCTAGTCAACACAAATAGAAAAAAGTCGACACATCACATAACTGTTGAAATCATCATAGAGTCAATCAATTTCTAGTCAAGGCCTTTTGTTGGGACCCATGAGTACTTAGTATAAGAAATTATGTCTGGTGAAGGGCATGGAAACACGGCTGATTGGTGGACACTAGGGATATTCGTATTCGAAATGTTATATGGGACGACGTCTTGTAAGGGAGTTGACTAGGAGTTACCCTTTGCAAATATTGTGGCTCGAGCACTTGAGTTTCCCAAAGAAACCATGGTTTCGGAGCCAGCAAAGGATTTGATCACACCATTATTAATCAAGGACCCCACAAGGCAAATGGGGTCCACAATGGGTGTAACGACAATCAAACGACGCCAATTTTTTGATGGGCTTAATTAGGAACTTTTGAGATGTATAAAATCATCATTTGTTCCTTCTCCTGTATCTTGCAATGAGTTTATTGCATTTGATAGTACTATAGAGAGTTCAATATAGTATTAATAGGAAGCAAGAAATTTAGTCTTTAATTGATATATGTTTTTTTATGTATATTGAATTTTAATAACTAAACAAAAGTGGGATTTAAGTAATTTGTACATTAGGGCAAGAAATTTTAAAGAAATTCATGTTGAAAGGTTCAATATTTATAAAAATATATAATTAAAGATTTACTGGATCATTTGTCTAAATAAAAATATAGCATTTTCAATTGTTCTCAATTAATGTTTTTACTTAACCGTATAAAAGTATTATTAATTTCTCAAATATTTGGTATAAGAGGTAGTAATACTCTTTTTACGATATTACTTGGATAAAACTTAAACGTATTACTTCAAGGTCCTGATAATATCAAGTAAGGAAACTTATGGGTCCTTGTGTAGTGCTTCATTACTACTTACCTAATTGGGGACAAACAATGTCAAGATTCAAGGATAGTTGAGGATAAGGAAACTTTTGGCTTCTAGAGCTATTTTGATATACATATAAGGTTACAAGATAGCTTTGTCAAAAGTTTGTGTAGGGTTTTAAAATTGTTCTCGCGTTCTAGACCTTTCTAATGACAACTTTGAGGTTTCGAGCATGTATTAGGACTTAATAAAGCTCTAAAACTCCATTGTTACATCTAAATCTTTAGGTTTAAGTATTTTTTTTTTCTTAATGTTATATTGCACTAAGATACAAATTTTTTGTCCTAAAATTTAATTTAGTATAGAGTTTGTTTTACTTAGTTATATGACAATTTTTGTACCAAGTACAAATTTTGTACTTTATGAATATTTCTCTGAGTTTAGGTTATTACTTGAGGATGTTTAAGCTTTCATTCTATATTTTGTTTCCTATTGAGGATGTTTAAGCTTTCATTCTGCATTTTGTTTCCTTTCTTCTTAGTTGGATTGAAAAGTATTATAAGAATAATACATAACTTAGCTAGAGATGAGTACGGACTTTTGAAAGATAGATAAATGTTCATGAATCTCCTCAGTTTTTGCTTCACTTACTTGAGTATGATGTTTTTTATTATTAATGAATAATGATTTTTCTTTAAAAAATCATAGGTGATTTAGTATTAAAAGCATATACTACTAAATTTATAGTTCAATCAAATAATCAAACATAACTTAATTTGAATGAATTATTTAATATTATAATAAATAAGTGAATCGAATGATGTATATTTATTGTTTAAAATGTATTATTTGATGACCAATTATGAGAACTGACAATTCAGTGAATAATGAAAGGCAATTGATGGTGACTACAATGAAATGCAACCAACACAAAAATAAAAGCTTTGGTATCTTGCAACAAAGTAGATCACATTTTCTTTAGGTTTTAAGACAAAGATGAACTATTTTATTTTTAATTTTTTTTTGTACTCCTTTTTGTTGATACAAAAGTTAAACAACTTTTTTTCTGAAGTAAAGAAATAGATAGGGTGGGCACGAAATGGACACATGAATTTCTCTATTTGTTGCATATTACCTAACAATATTTCAACTTTTGTGACAATTTGAATCAATCACTAAAATTATATCATCTATTGTCTAATTTCTACCTGTAATAGGACCCTTATTAAAGGTACCATATACAAATTTTATACTTGATGAATATTTTTCTGAAGTTTGGGTTGTTACTTGAGGATGTTTAAGCTTTCATTTTGTATTTTGTTTATTTTCTTCTTAGTTAGATTTAAAAATTCATGAGCCTAAGTTTTTTGTTGACTTTCTTCAGCAAAATAGTTTTTACTGTCTATGGATGATAAAATTTTTTTGACAAAAAGTAAATGTTGTAATGGTTATTATTGTATTGATTTACATTGTATGAACTAATACCATACTAAAAAGAAATACGACTAATTTTGTAGGTAAATCAAATAACAAAGTAGAACTTAACTTGAATGAATTATTTAATCTCATACAAATGATGAATCAAATGATGTACATTTACTGTCTAAAATACAGTGTTTTGATAATTGATCACGAGAACTTATGCTTTAATAAATAATGAGGGGTGACTGATGGTGACTACAATGAGATGCAACTAATACAAAGATAGAAGTTTTGATGTCTTATAATAGAAGAGATCAAATTTTCTTTAGTTTTGAGTACACAAAAAAGAAATATTTTATTTACAGCTTCTTATGTATTTTTTACCGATATAAAAGTTAAATAATTATTTTCCAAAGAAATGGATAGATTGTGGATGAAATAGACAAGTGGCTTCCTTTATTTGTTATATATTTATTTACTTAGCGACATTTTGACTTTTCATGACAACGTCTATCACTCGCTAAAATTGTGTTTGTAACAGCCCCGGAAATTTAGAATGAAATATGTGTATTAAAAATATCAAATGCGGAAGCGTATTAAAAATTTTGATTAACATTCCTTACACAAAAACAAAAAACGTGCTCAAAATATAAAAGAACAAACTAACTAAAAGAGATACTCAAAAATAAGAACTATAAATATAACTACGGAGTCTTTAGGCGTCCCCTTCGCCGTCTTCCTGCGGAACGGGCTCGGGAACAATGTCTTCCTGATCTGAAATGGTTCAATAAGGAATGAGCTACACCAGCCTAGTAAAGACATCACACTATCTCACCGCCACAGAGGTAAAGGTGGGTAGAAAACACAAAAAAGGAACAATGGAGCATAATTTATAATAAACTCGTTTATCAGTAATAAAATCCTTTACTGTCCACTTACCTCGGTGAGATCCATAAAACAACATATGAAAGCAATAACATTATCACCATCATGAAATCATATGAACTGTATAACATAATACTTACCACGCCTTTGCATTTCAATCATTAAACAACATATTCTCCTCATTTACCAGCCTACTAGTATCCGTGGGGATCCATAGGGGTCCTGCTACTCGTGAACCCTTAACATTTATAACTTGATTCCAGAGCCGTCCCCATACCCCGTCCGGTATGGGCACCAAAACCATGAACCTCAATACCCTGTCCGGTATGAGGGTGAAATGGGCCGTCCACATACCCCGTCCGGTATGGGTGCCAAAACACATAAGGTCTCCATACCCTGTCCGGTATGAGAGACCACGTTCCCAGTAGGGTTCCCTACGGACCCGGTCTGTCCACCATCTCCCAGGATATCTAGTTAGGCTGTCCACATTATCCACTTATCAATTCACATATCCTTTTTGCCCTTTTTATTGGTTTCAATCATCCAAACACACACATGTAAACCAATAATGGACACCAAACAAGACAACACAGTATCAGGTTAAGCATAATACCAACCATAATAAAGAAACCATGATTCATGCATACGAGACCATAATATAACTACATCAAACATCATGCTGCATTTAATGCTGTAAATTAAATCAGACAATAACAGACCAACACTGTATCAGACTCGGGCTCCATTGGCAACCTTAATCAATTATACATTTATAAAGTCACACAGTACAGTTTAATTATTTATTTAGCTTTAATACCGTGATAGGAAATAGGGTGAGGGGTCCTTACTTGTTTCGAGGTCTGAATACGGCTCTACAGTGCGCCTACAGGCTATCCCTAATTTTTTCTGAATTTTTTCTCAGAAAACTTAAACGCACTAATGATACCTGCACGTGTCCCAAAAAATCCCAAATTAGACCTAGGGCCCCTTTTCAGCCAATATCGCAATTCCGGCACGGTGGCTCCACCGCGCTCCGGTGATGGCGCCGCCGCAAGTGGCGGTGATTCGCCTCGGGTTGGCTGTTTTCGGCCGTTATTGGTCGAATTTGGCCACACTTGCATCGGTCCCTATGATAGAACAACCCTAGGGCCCTCGATGGGCTGAAAAATCACGAAAAATCGAAACTTACCAGTGGCGGTGCTCTCGGGTGCGGCGGCTCCTCCGGCGTGAGTCGTGTTTTGATGTTTGGCTCTGATCGACCTGTAGAGAAAAGAACGGTTATCACAGTGGTATAAAATTTGCATCAAACAGAGGCCGGGAAGGGCCTCATCGGAGGAAAAAACTGAGGAGGGGCGCCGCTGGGTTTTGGCTGGGTTTTTCGACCGTTTGGCCGGTTATTTGGCTCCAGTTTGGCCATTGGTGGACTCAGCATCGAAAAACGAGCAAGGGAGAGAAAATTTACCTCGATCGGCAGTCAGAAACTTCCCCGGTGCGGCGGCGGGTGGCGGCGGTCGGCTCCTCCGGCGTCTGGTTCTTCTTCTCCGACGAGCACTGGCGGCTAGGGTTTCTTTGGTCAGGTGTGGGTGGGGGTATTTATACCCTTTGCCTTTTAATCTCAACCGTCCATCAAGATTAAATCTGGACCGTTCGATCGCGATTTAATTGGAATTAAATTTGGGTCGTCCATTGCGATGCAATCTGGGCTGTCTGTGCCTGATTGAATCTGGACCGTCCGTGCGCGTGAATCTGGGCCGTCCGTGCGCACGTTTGATTTGGCCTGTCCGTGCGTGCGAGAACGGATCTGGGCCGTCCGATCGCGCCCACGCGGATCGCCCACGTGGCCCGTCCCCTGGTCAGCGTTTGCTTGCCACGCGGCACGTCCTGGTTGGCCGGGGCTGCTGACCGGGCCGCTGACGTGGCTGCTGACGTGGTGCTGACGTGGCACAACTTTTTTAAATTGTTCTTTGACCCCCGATTTTCGATTTTCTTTTCAAAAACACCCCCATAATTCAAATTTTCACCCTTTTTTTCCAAAATCAATTTCAATTAAATCCAAATAATATTTTTACCCAATTTTATCATTATTATTATTTTTATTTTCATTAAATTAAATTAAATTAAATTAAATTAAATTAAATTAAATTAAATAAAATAAAAAATCAAATAAAAATTCCAATAATTACAAAATAAAATAAATTGAAAAAAATAATAATAATAATAATACACTTTGGGTGTTACAGTGTTGTTTATTGTCTAATTTTTAGTTGGATTTAAAAGTAACTTCATTCTACATTTTGTTTCTCTTCTTCATAGTTGGATGTAAAAGTGTAATAAGATAGTATATAACATAGCTAGAGATGTAGTAAAGACTTTTGAAAGATATATAGTTGTTCATAAGTCTAAGTTTTTTGTTCACTTACTTAAGCAGAATGATTTTTATCCATGATTTGTTTAAAGGAAAAGTAAATGTTGTATTGGATGTTATTGTACTAACTTACATTATTTATTGACTTATACAGTATTAGAAAGAAATACAGCTAAATTTGTAGTTTAGTCAAATAATAAGGTATGATTTAACTTGAATAAATATTTTAATCTCATATAAATGAGTGAATTAACTAACGCAAATTTACTGTTTAAAATACAATATTTAATGACTGATAAGGAAAATTGATACTTCAATGAATAATGAGAGGTGATGGGTGATGACTACAATTAGATGCAACTAAAAAAGACAGAGAAGTTTTAGTGTCTTGCAATAGAGGAAATTGAATTTTCTTTAGGTTTTAGAACATAAAGATAAATAATTTTATTTTTGATTTCTTTTGTACGTCTTTTTGTCAATATAAAAGTTAAATAATTTTTTTTTTCAAATAAAGAAATGGACACGTTGTGCATGAAATGGATACGTGGCTTCCTCTATTTTGCCGCAAATTTACTTTGCATCATTTTGACTTTTAGTAAAAATGTGAATCTAGTGGTAAAATTTTATCATCTATTGTCTAATTTTTAGCAGTAACTAACTGTTCTTACAGGTGCTAATATAGTGCCTTTTATCAGTTAAAGTAATTTATTTGGAGAAAAATCATCTTTGTCGTTTATGCAATATTATAAATGGATTAAATTAAACTCTTATTTTTTTTCAAAAGAAAATATTTTTTCTTATAAAACTGTTGGCAAGATTAATCCAAACTCGAAACACAAAATCCAGAAATATGCAAGTTCATTAATGCATAAATATTGATAACCTAAATATCAATCACTAGAAATGACCTAAATTATTAGCAATTTTTTATAAATACTAAACTCATTATAACTCTCCACCACTTCGGTGAGCATTACAGATTCGAAAAAAAAAACAATCTCCCTTCTCTCGGCAAAACCATTTTTTTCTTCTCTAATCGTTTCGAATAGGATGGATCAAAGCACGCAACTCCTCGACATGATCGACTCAATGGAACAAGAAGTTTAGTGCTTAACATCTTATTTATTTTTTTCTTATCTGTGTACCAATAATGTATATATTGATATCGTTGATTGATTTACATTCAATTTTTTAAAGGGTATGGTAGATCAGATTTTTGGAATAGCATATGAAATGAAAGGAGTACTTGGTTGCAATCCTAATTATTTCTCTGATCTGGTCTCCACCTTCATAATTAAATATGAAATCACCTTATCAGACATGACTAAAGCTTTATACGTATAATAATACATATCTCGATATAGATCTGAGTAGTTTATTAACCATGTTTGACTAGTTAATGGGTTTTATTTATTTGGTCTTTTTCTTTTAATTTGCAGAGACAAAGTATCTAATGCAGATTTTCCTAAAATTTGTCAACTTTGCTTCAAGATTAAAGGAGCCTCCTCAAGGTATAAAATTAATACTAGTCATAATAGCTCAAAACTCTTTAATTTGGAGTATTTATGTGTGTCATTATTGATCTTATAATATATATTTAATAACTAAAATTCTCAAGTATAATTTTGTTAGTAAAAATTCATACATTTTAATAGTTAAAATGATATGTCATGAGATGTATAGTCTGATTTGAATTCATACTCTTATAATAAGGATAAAAGTACATAGATATCAACCTAATAAATAAATAATCAATAATTTAATTAACTAAATATCTATTAGCAGGATATATATATTTGATTGGTGTATGTGTATACTTAATTAATTAATTAATTAATTAGTTTAATAGTTTATTCATATTTTCTTTTACAAGAGATCATAAGTTCGAATCAGATTGTACTTTCGTGTGTGTCATCAATTAAAGTTACTTGTATTGTATTGTTATTAGTGTATATCGCCTAATTAATCTCAAGTCAAACTGCACTTTTATGTGTATTCTAATTGGGAGATTATTTGTATAGTATTATGATTGATGTATATTACATAATCAATAGATTTATACAATTTTTGTTAAAAAAATAATTAGCTGATATTAATCGTAGCCTTGGTGTTTGTCGAGTGGCACTAAAATGTGGAGAATTCATCAAAAGCATCTGATGAAAAGAATAATGAAAAGAATAAGGAAGGGTAAGCTTTCATATATAATTGAGATAATAAATTAATTAGTAGTCTTTATATATTCATATAGTAAATAAATTTCGTTCTTATTTTTTTATTTTAGATAATACTAATATATCTCTTTATTGAGTTTTCTTTAAAATTTTTTAAATTTATTTATTTTTTAAACAAAGGTGCATAGCAGCATTAGATACAATCACAAATGACTTCTTACTTATGAAGGAAAAAATAAACATCCTTCTTGAGGGAATATTTTATTTTACATATTTTGTAAAATTTTATTTTCATATATATCTTTTTCTCTTATGGATTTCATGAAAATTTTAACTGAATTAAAATTTGCTTACTTATAAAGTATGAGTTTTACTTAATTAAAAATCAGTTTTATTGGCTCATAATTATAGCTATTAATAATTATAATGAATTATAACAATATGGTAGTAGTTAAAATTTTTGTGTTTTATTTAAAATTTATGAGTTTATATTTTAATGAAAAGTAAAACTATTTTTTAAAAATATTAAACATGGTAGTTTTTGATTTTAAAATCTTTATTATTATTATTATTATTATTATTCATCACTGAATGGGGTATGTATGGTGATGTAGTAGGAATCAAGCACCACCCCTCACAAACGCAAAGGCACTCCTTTAAATTAAGGTACTTTCTTACAACTTATTTAATTGGATTCTTATTTATTTTTTTTAATTACTTAATCTTTTAATTCGAATAGTTCTAGTAAATGGAGAATATTACTCACTTTACTTTGTTATTGTAACAAATATAGTTTCTTTTTATCTAATTCAATTTGATTTTAAATTAATTAAGAGTAAAATAAGATTTATATTTTTCTTTAATTACTGTAACTTAACTAAAGTAATTATTATCCTTTATTTAATTTATAAAAGTAAACTTCAATATTTAATTTTTCACTATTAGTATTTTATCTATTTTCATCTCTTTCAATAACAATAATATAAAGTAATTATGTTTTCTTTTGTTGCGCAGATGGGGTAGATGAAAGCTTATAAAAATCAATAGAAATAAATTCTCTGCAGGTTGTAATAAGTATTCCTTTTTCATGGAAAATAAATTTAAACTCTAACTTTTTTTATGTTGGTGGTGATGTCGTGATTAAATTTAGTTAAATCTCAATGTGCCTATTATGTTTTTAGGCGAAAGAAACATTCATGATTATTTGGTTCTCTTAGTTAAGGGAACTACAATGGGTCAAAATCTCGACCTAATTTTTAATTTTTTGATTTGAAACTCTAACTTAGTTTGCAGAGATATTTATAAACTAAAGGCTATTATTTCAAAAAATTGTAAATTTTATTACTATTTGTTGAGATGAATCATTAATATTTAATAGTTTTTTGTAAAAACTAGACCAAGTCAATTCTTATTTACATTTGTAGGTTTCAAAACCTAACCCTCTTAGTAAAGAGGGGAGGTAATTAACTCTATCATGTGGAATGAAGGAATTATCAAGGCAAATCCATTTTTTTGTTTTAACAGTTGTTTGAATTGCCATATGTGCTTGTCGACTGTTTATTTCAAGCAAGGGAAAAATTACCTTTATGGTTCATTTAAAAATGTAATGGACATTTGGTATTCAGTTTTTGATTTTTTCGAGCTTACAACTTTTGTAGCAAAAAAGTGGTTATACAAAATAATTCTGCACATGGTGTAATAGGGGCTTGTTCCAACAACTATGTTGGAAGTGAAATTATAAAACTAATTTTAAAATTATGTAATCAAACATTTAAGAGTTTTAACATTATTTTCATTCTAAAGTATGTAATCTTTAAAAGAATTATTACAAGATTATACTTTAAAATATCTAAATATAGAGAATTGAATGCTTACTAGGAGTCAAAATTTAGATATTTCTTTCTATATTGGTCTTTACAATTTAAAAATTAAAGAAATAGAAATCTTATTTTTCATTATTTTAAACTTATGTAATAAAATATTTTAGAGTCCTAACATTATTTTCATTATGTTTATCTATAAAAAAAACTATTATAAGATTAGACTTAAAGAGTATCTAAATTTAGAGAATTGAATGCTTATTAGAAGTCAAAGTTTAGAGATTTCTTTTCTTTATTAGTCTTTAAATTTTAAAATTTTGATTACTACTTAAGCAATTAAAGAGATAAAAATCTACTTTTCAAAAAGTAAATATATAATTATATTTAAGAAGATGTTATTAATTTCTACCTCAATTATTAAAAGTAAAAATATTGATTATGCCTCAATTATCAAAAAATATTTTGTAATCTCTATTTAATTTAGGAATTTTGTTGCCATCCTCAATGGTTTTGATGGTTCCTCCACTTTAAAAGAGGGCATCAAGCTACAGGGCGAAGAGGAGGAGGAAGAAAATTCGTAGCTAAGGTAAACCGAGAGGGAGTTTTTATGTGATTTGTTCAATCAGATTAATCAGCTAGCAGTGGAATCAGGAGTAGAACAAGGGAGGAATCCATCAATCAGATTAACACCATCACTAAGAACAAAGGTCAGTGTAATTTGACTCTCACCGCTTGAGTAGAATTTATCTTCTAAATATTTTGAGATATTTTTTGGAAGAAATAAGTTGATTTGGTAATAGGGACATTTTCTTGAAGTCGGATTAGAACTAGGAGTAAAAACAAAAATAATGGAGAGTGAGATATGAGGATAAATAGAAGATCGAACGAAATGACGGAATTATCGTGTGGACAACTATGAGGAGAGGACAGAGGAGATATGCAAGAAACATAGGAGGAAAATTAAAAGGATGAGAATGGGAGAGGGAAATAGTGGTCTGAATTTGATGTCTATTTGGGAATTATTATTTTGTTATTTTTTGTATTTAATTCTCTTGATGTCTATTTGGGAAATGGTGCTATTGGTGAGTAGAGGTAGGGAAACAAACTTGAAAGGGATTAAAAACAAAATAAACATAAAATTCTAGGAGGCAAATCTAGGTGAGCAGAGACAGTGTTCTCTGTGAGGGTGAAAGTGATGTTGTTTGGAAATAGGAATGGGAATAACAATGGAACAAAAAAACTATGGGAGCCAATCTTGGTGAACAGAGATAGTGTTCTCTGTGATGCACGGGTAGGAAAGAATGAGTTACACAAACTTTAATTAGACGTTTTCTTGATTTTAAATAGATGTAATGGTTAACCCTCATGGCAAGGGATGTGAACATTTCTCTTGGATGTACTTATTTTTATTTGGAGATAGAAGGTTATGTATTTTTCACACTGGGAATATAAGTTCTTACGGTACCCCGACTCCCTATGCAGGTTTGGTTTGTTACAATTCTTATCCAATCATTTTAAATAGGAGGATCAAAGCACATCGCTCCTCCATATGATCCACTCGATGGAATAAGAGGTTTAGTGCTTAACATCTGATCTATTTTTCTCTTATTTGTTTACCAATCATGTATATATATTGATGTCATTAATTTATTTGCATTCGATTTTTTTTTAAGGATATGGTATATCACTTTCTTGTTGCAGCATATGAAATGAAAGGAGATTCTAGTTGCGGTCCTAATTATTTCTGTGATATGCTTTCCACCTTCGTGGCTGAATCTAAAATCACCTTATCGAACATGGCTAAAGCTTCGTATGTGTACATAATATATATCTCGATATAGATTTGAGTAGTTATTAACCATATTTGATTAATTGATGGGTTTCAGTTATTTGGTCTTCTTCTTTTAATTTGCAGGGACAAAGTATCTGATGCGGATTTTTCTAAGTAATACTAACCATCACAACTCAAGGTATATAAGTAATACTAATCATCACAACTCAAGGTATATAAGTAATACTAATCATCACAACTCAAAACTCTTTAATTTGGATTGATCTTATAATATATATTTAATAATAAAAATTCTTAAGTATAATTTTTGCTAGTAAAAAAGTTGCACATTTTAATAGTTAAATGATATGTCATGAGCTTTATAGTCTGATTTGAACTCATACTTTATAGATAAGGATAAAAGTACTCAGATACCTACCCAAAAGATAAATAATTATTAATTTAATTTACTATATATGTGTATACTTAATTAATTAAATAATTAGTTTAATAGTTGATGTGTTTCTTCTTTTACAAGAGATTATAAGTTTGAGTCAGATTGTATTTTCATGTGTCGTGATTTGAAAGTTATTCGTATTGTATTATAATTAGTGTATATCAATTGACTAATCTCGGGTCAAACTGTATTTTTATGTGTATTCTTACTTGGAGATTATTTGTATTGTGTCATGGTTGATGCATATTACTTAATTAATAGATGTACCCAATTTTTATTTTTTAAAAAATAATTAGCTGATATTAATTGCAGCCTTCGCACTTGTCAAACAGCATTGAAATGTGAGAAATTCGTCAAGGCATTTGACAAAAAGAGTAAGGAAGGGCAAGCTTTTATATACAATTGATGTCATAAATCAATTAACAGTCTTTATATATTGCAGTAATGAATTTTATACTTATTTGTTATTGCAGATATTACTAATATATCTATTTACTGAGTTTTTTATTTTTTTAAAATTTCTTTTTTTGAATAAAAAAGTGCATGGAAGCATTAGATGCAATCAAAGATGAATTCTCATTAATGAAGGAAAAAATGAAAATACTTCTTAAGTTAATATTTTATTTTATATATTCTGTAAAATTTTATTTACATGTACATCTTTTTTCTTTAAGACTTCATGAAAATTTTAACTAAATTTAAATTTGCATAATTATACAACATGAGTTTTACTTCATTGAAAATTTGTTTTGCCAGCTGCATATTAATAATTATAATGAATTATAACAATATGATAGTAGTTAAAACTCTTATATTATATTTAAAATTTATGAGTTTAACTTTTATAAAAAATATAAAATATTTTATACTATATAAGTCTTTAAATTTAAATTCAATTAAAATTTTTACGAAATCTATAAGAGAAAAAGATATTTATGAAAATAAATTTTATAAAATATACAAAATAGAATATTACCTCAAGAAAGATTTTTATTTTTTCCTTCATTACTGAGAATTCATGTTTGGTTGCATCTACTACCTGCGCACCCTTTTTAAGAAAACTCAGTAAAGAAATATAGTAATAATATGTACAATAAAAAATAAGTATGAAATTCGTTTACTATATTCACTAATTGATTTGATTTATAATGTTGTCAATTATGTATGAAATTATACCCTTCCTTACTCTTTTGATCAGATGCCTTGACACGTGTATATATATATAAACATATAATTCATGTATATGATGGTGTATGAGCAATCATATGTGGCACCAATAAGTATGAAATTCATTTGTGATCAGTGGTCATGTTTACTCACTAAGTTCTGTCCCAAGCGCGATCTCATGTCTTTTGTCAAAGGTAGCTGGATAGACGCTTCAACGAATCTGCTTTCTGGTATGTACGTACAACAACATTAATTATCTGTATCTATAAAAATATATTATATAATTATACAAATAATTAATTTATTATTATGATATTCAACGCAATTAGTATCGTGATATACGTACATAAATTATCTATACACACATGAACACATATATATATTGATAAATTGAGAGGGTTATATATATATATATATAGACACACACACATTATATATGTATATAATTTCCAATTATAATTATCTTCTTTGACGTTTCTAACCTTTCCCCTTCGCACCTTCTTGATTGTATCATATTTCAGCATAAATATATATATGTATATATAGATACCATCTTCATTGTCATCTTTATTAATTAATAAAATCTTCTTTTTATATTTTAATATGGTCCCAAAATGTTAAAGTATAAGAGCCAAATTCAAATATGAAGGAATTTGGTTTACACTTTCATGAACCTGTTTATATATTAATAAATTAAATATATTATATATTTTTACTAATCCGAGTAATATTACAAGAGATATTTATATTTCAATAGTATATTAAACATATTCTTAAATATATTAAATAGAATAAAGTATTAAAATTTTCAATAAGCTATTCACATAACTTATCAAACTCATTTTTATATATTTCAAACATATTTAAATTTATTCATTTATTTAATTTTTTAAAAGATTTGTGACCTTTTCTTTTTTTGCACAATTTATATGCATTTGAAGTCACAGTGGCCGTAGAATACTTACACATGATGGGGATAGTTTATCATGATTTGAAGCCCGAAAATGTGTTATGAAGATTCAACGTCCAAATTTCTTTGACTAACTTCAATTTCTCATGAAAAGACAATAATTCCACATCAATGATCCACATAATTTCTGATCAAAATGCATCATCAATCACAAAACAAATTTTTATCTTGATGATCAACCCAACTTTTCTAATTCATCATGAATTTTACCCAATTGTATCACACCTGTAGTAGCGTTCTGCTTACACCTTAAAAAAAAAGTCAACACATCACATGGCTGTGGAAATCATCATAGAGCCAATCAATGTCCAATCAATGTCTTTTGTTGAAACCCACAAGTACTTAGCACCATAATTTATGTATGGTGAAGGGCATGGAAACATGGTTGATTGGTGGACACTAGGGATATTCACATTCGAAATGTTATATGGGATGACGCCATATAAGGGAGTTGACTAGGAGTTGCCCCTGGTGAATATTGTGGCTCGAGCAATTGAGTTTCCCAAAGAAACCATGGTTTCAGAGCCAGTAAAGGATTTGATCACACGACTATTAATCAAGGACCCACTAGGAAAATGGGTCAACAATGGGTGCAACGACAATCAAACGACACCAATTTTTTGATGGGCTTACTTGGGCACTTTTGAGATGTATAAAATCACCATTTGTTCTTTCTCCTACATCTTGTAAGGAGTTTGCTGCATTTGATAGTACTATAGAGAGTTCAATAGAGTATTACTGGGAAGTAAGACATTTATTCTTTAATTTACATGATATATATTTTTTTTTGTATGCTGAATTTTAATAACTAAACAGAATTGAGATTTAAGTAATTTGTACATTGGGGCAAGAAATTTTAATGAAATTCATGTTGAAAGGTTCAATATGTATAAAAATATATAATTAAGGATTTACTGGATCTTTTTGTCTAACAAATGATAAAGCATTTTCAATTGTTCTCAATTAATGTCGTTACTTAACCGTCTAAAAGTAATATTAATTTCTCTAATATGTGGTATAAGAGGCAGTAATACTCTTTTTAAGGTGTTACTTGGATAAAACCGAAATGTATTACATCAAAGTACTAATAATATCAAGTAGGGAAACTATGGGTCCTTGTGTAGTGCTTCATTACTACTTACCTAATTTGGGATAAACAATGCTAAGGTTCAAGGTTAATAGAGGATAAGGAAACTTTTGGCTTCTAGAGCTATTTTGTGATACCTATGAGCTTACAAGATAGCTTTACCAAAAGCTTGTGTAGGGTTTTAAAATTTTTCTCGTGTTCTAGGCCTATCTTAAGACAACTATGAGGTTTTGAGTATGTATTAGGTCTTAATAAAGCTCTAAAACTAATGTGCTACAACTAAATCTTAAGGTTTTAGTCTTTTCTTTTTTTTTCTTAATGTTATGTTGCACTAAGATACAAATTTTTTGTCCTAAAATATAATTTAGTATAGATTTTGTTTTACTTAGTTATACGGTAAATTTTATAACAGGTATAGATTTTATACTTCATGAATATTTATCTAAGTTTAGGTTTATACTTGAGGATGTTTAAGCTTTCATTTTGCATTTTGTTTCCTTTCTTAGTTGGATTCAAAAGTATAATAAGAATAATACATATGTAACACCTCGAATCAGGAAACGGAACCTAGCCCAAACTTGGGCATTAAGAAAAGCAAGGGACAAAATGACGCCATTTTAATTAAAAAAGGAAAAAAAAAAAAGAAATAGCAACCAAAGGTGTGCATGCCTCTAGAAGCCAAAGAAGGAGGAGAAGAAGAACACACCTGCACGCCATAAAAGAAGGAAGAAGAGGCGTGTAGGGCTCCCCTTCTTCGCCACAAAAAGGGAGTTGTGACATCCCAAGTGCCAATTAAGGCAAATGGGTATCAGATACAGATTTAAAATAACAAGTGCACGATAATATTTATGCAGCGGAATCAAACCTTAACAAATTCTTTATAAATATACATAATGTTCAAAATACATACATCAGTGAGGCCAGAAGTGGCAATAAAATACAAAACATAAGGGCTACTTTTTTCACTATGCTACTGAAATTTATCAGAGTGTGGGTACAGTCATGCACTCAGACTTGTGGATTTATGGGATCCTCATAGACTTTTAAGGGTAGGTCTAACTGTGATTTCCCATTTTCTTTCTCATCTCGAGGGGGGGGAGGACGGAAAGAGTGAGTAACAAATGCTCAGTAAGGAAAACAGTATTAAATTAATACCGTAAGATTTCAAAAGTTTATTATTTCATCTTACCATTTAGCTTCCTCGTTTACCTAGCTAATCATTATGAAAAATAATTTATTTGAATATCAAAATAGCACGTTAGCACATAAAATCAAATATACATATATCATGCCAAATAATAGAGAAAATCAAATAAATCATGAAATGCACAAATATTTCATGTCATGCTTCGCGAAATCATTACAAAGTTCCATTTCTAAGGGTAGATACAGATTTTCAACTGCCCAAGTCGAATGACCAGATCAGATACAGATACAGCAATCTACTCAGACCCACTTCCAGCTGGCCAAACCATGGTACGATGTATGATCATCGTCGTACCAACTATAGTAGTCCTAACAGATATCTATGTCACGACATTACTTAGGCATGGGTTACCCCTATAGATAGTGTGATACCATTCTTGTCAGAAGGCATGTCATCATCCACTAGGAGCGGTTCTCTTATGTCTTTCCAAACAAGATAGGGGAGGGGGAAACAGATACCCCGAAGGGTAAGGGAAACAGATACTTCTAAGAGATAAAAAGTCTAACGAGACACTTGATGCAATATGTATGTCAATACATATATACTTTGGACCATACAAGCTTCATTCCACTTTTCTCTTTTTCTTTTCTTTTTACTTTTTCTATTACGGACAACATATTACATATATTACATGCAAATTCATCAAGTGCTCACTGTGCGCACGTCCCGTGCATGCAGAGGGGATGTGCGCGCTGTGTGCACACCCCGTGCATGCTGGCGTGCAGATTGGATGTGCGCACTGTGTGCATGCCCTCCGGCCACTGTGCGCGCATGTATGCGGGCACAGTGCTCAGTACCCACGTGAGCAAATTGCTTTCTTGGGTGATTTTTCCTGCAAGCATGTTTTCTCCCGTTTCACTATTTTTTAATTTTTTTCTAAATTTTTTCTTTGAAATAAAATAAAATAATTTAAAATATTTTAAGATAAATTAAAAATAAAAATAATAAAATAAATAAAATGAAATTAGATTAAGATCATGAATCTCGAAAAATGTTAAACAGTGTAAATTAATTTAAGTTTAAAGCAGCCAACAGCCCAAATAAATAGAGTTTTCAAATCATTTTAGCACAGTGATAGGCGGAGTGTTACATCCCTCCCACCTAAAAAAATTTGGTTCCTAAATTTGTCTCGAATAAGTCTTGATACTTTTTCCTCATTTCATCCTCCAACTCTCATGTCCCTTCTTTTGAGGTGTGATGCTATCAACGTACCTTTAGCATGAGAATCATCTTGTTACGTAAGACCTTATCAGTTCGCCGAAGAATTTTCACATGAACCTCCTAATAGGTCATATTGGCCTGTAACTGTACCTCATCAGGAGGAATAACATGAGAAAGATCAGGGTGGTATTTCTTGAGCATCGAGACATGAAAGATATCATGTAAACCCGTAAACTCCCTGGATAAGGTGAGGCGATAAGCCACGGGTCCAATGCACTCGACAATCAAAAAAGGTCCCACATAACAAGAGCTCAATTTCCCTCTCTTCCCAAACTGCATCTTGCCTTTGTAGGGGTAGACTTTTAGGAAAACTTGATCTTCTAAGGTAAACTCTAAGGGTTACCGACGATTATCAACATAGCTCTTTTACTTTCTTTGGGCAGTTGCAAAATTCTTGCAGATGATTGCGATCTTCTCTATGGTCTCCTGAATGAAGTCTGGTCCTAAGTGGTGCTGGTTCCTGACTTGACTCCAGCAACAGAGCCTTCTATACAAAGCTTCATATGGGGCCATACCATGTTGGAATGATAACTGTTATTATAAGCGAATTCATAAAGAGGAAGATACTTATACCAGTGATCACAAAAGTCGAGAACGCAAGCACGTAACATGTCTTCCAATGTCTGGATCGTACGCTCAGATTGACCATCCGTCTGGGCATGATAAGCAATGCTGAAGTATAACCCAAGCTTCAACACCCGTCCTCAGCCAGGAGGGAGTTCCCGACCCTCAGCCCCGTTCCGCAGGCCAGCACCTACTGCACCTGCCCAACTAAATAAGAGGCCCAGACCAGCCATCCAGGCCCCTCCTCAGGCTCCAGGGGCAGCACATGGGAAGATGTCAGCACTGCGGCAGAGATCATGGGGACCGACCCTGCTACCACCTCAACAAAACTTGTCGCATTTGTGGCAGTGCCCACCATTATGCAAGAGAATGCCCAAGGAACTAGAATCAAGGGAGGCCTCCTATCTAGGACAGAGCCTACAACCTTACCTAGCAGGATGCCGACGTCGACCCGGATGTAGTACAGGGTATGTATACTATCTGTGACCATATTGCTCATGTTTTATTTGACACTGGTGCATTGCACTCTTTTGTTTCATATGCTTTTGCTTCCAAAATTAATGTATCACCTGATAAACTTGAATCATTGTTGTTTGTCTCTACTACCGGGGGTGAAATACTACTAGGGGAAGCTATCTATAGGGCTTGTGCCATGGAGATAGAAAATAGGAAACTGAGTGTAGACCTGATAGGGTTAGACACGGAGAATTTTGATGTAATCTTAGGAATGGATTGGCTAGCGGCGTATCACGCCACTATAGATTGCTTTAACAAGAAAGTTGTATTTAATCCTCCTAACGAGGAGCCATTTACAAATTAATAAAATTATTCAGTACGTATTCTTTGATGGCAAGTTTTCTTAACTTCTAGTGCCTTAATCTTGCTGTTTTCTCTGACTAGGTAAGTCCAAGAAGGAAATTTGTATTCAAGAGATTCCGGTAGTCCTAGACTTCCCAGATGTGTTTCCGGACGAACTACCCAGTCTACCAGTGGACAGAGAAATCGAGTTCACTATAGACCTACAGCTAGGTACCCAGCCCATTTCAGTTGCTCCTTACCGCATGAGCCGTATTGAGATGGAAGAGCTGAGGAAACAGATCACCGAATTGCAAGATAGTGGTTTTATTAGACACAGTGTGTCCCTTTGGGGTGCTGGAGTCACTTTTGCAAGGAAGGGAGATGGAACGTTGAGACTGTGCATTGATTACAGAGGATTGAACAAGGTTACGGTCAAAAACAAGTATCCCCTTCCCCGGATTGATGATCTCTTTGATCAGCTGCAGGGTGCACAGGTCTTCTCTAAAATAGACCTACGATCAGATTACCATCGGGTGAAGATAAGAATAGAAGACATCCCCAAGACGGCCTTCCGAACCAAGTACGGACACTATGAGTTCCTGGTCATGCCATTTGGGCTAACCAATGCCCCAACAATCTTTATGGATCTGATGAATAGGGTCTTCAGAGAGTTCTTGGATCAATTTGTCATCATGTTCATCGATGATATCTTAGTCTACTCAAAAAGCAAAGAAGAACATGCTCAGCATCTTGCCCAAGTTTTGCAGGTCCTTAGAAATAAGAGGTTATATGCGAAGTTGGGTAAGTGTGGATTCTGGCTTGAGCAAACCGCCTTCCTAGGACACACCATATCAAAGGAAGGGATATCAGTAAATCCTGAAAAGGTTGAAGCGATACTTGGCTGGGAGAAGCTGACATCAGTTAAGGAAATCCGTAGCTTCTTGGGAATGGCAGGTTATTACTGCAGGGTCGTTGAAGGATTCTCTAGTCTAGCAGCTCCTCTAACCCGACTCACAAAGAAGAATGCCAAGTTTGAGTGGAATGAAGACTGCGAAAGAAGATTTTCAGAATTAAAGAAGCGGCTGACCACTGCACCCGTGCTGGCTTTACCGAGTGGATCGGGAGGATATACAGTTTATAGTGATGCCTCCTATCTAGGCCTGGGTTGTGTCCTAATGCAGCATGGAAAGGTTATACCATACGGGTCTAGACAGTTAAAGAATCATGAGAAGAACTATCCCACCCATGACTTGGAGCTTGCCGCAATCATTCACGCCTTAAAAACCTGGCGCCATTATTTGTACGGAGAGACCTTTCAGATCTATACCGATCATAAGAGTTTGAAACACATATTCACTCAGAAGGATCTCAACATGCATCAGAGAAGGTGGATGGAACTCCTTAAGGACTATGATTGTGATATCTTATACCATCCGGGTAAGGGCAACGTGGTAGCAGATGCCCTCAGTAGGAAAAGTGCAGGTACCTTAGCCCATTTGATGGTTTCATAATGCAGACCAATTGGGACCACGCAACAGGTTTGACTTCATGATCTGAAGAGAGTCACATGTTTGGGCCGCCTGACAATCCAGCCCTAGTTAATCTAGAGAATAAGGGAAGCCCAAACAGTCGACCCCGCCCAGGTAGCCCGCAAGAAGGATGCAGAACAGGGAGGGAGCTCAGAATTCTGAATCTCTGCCGATAGATTACTTCGTTTCCAAGATAGGGTGTGTGTCCCAGATGACAGTGAGTTAAAAAGAGACATCATGACGGAGTCCCATAGCTCGAAGTTTGCCATGCATCCAGGAAGCACCAAAATGTACCAAAGCATGTGACCTCGATTTTGGTGGCATGGGATGAAGAGAGACATAGCCAACTTTGTATCTAAATGCTTGGTATGTCAGCAGGTCAAGGCAGAGCATCAGCGCCCAGGTGGGTTACTTCAACCTTTACCGATCCCAGATTGGAAGTGGAAACATATCACCATGGACTTTGTATCAGGGCTACCCAAGGCACGTTCAGGACATGATGCCATATGGGTAATCGTTGACCGACTTACAAAGTCTTCCCACTTCCTAGCCATCAGGATGACCGATTCATTGGACAAGTTGGCAAGGATGTATATCTAGGAGATAGTCAGATTGCATGGGATTCTAGTGACAGTAGTATCCGACAGGGATCCCAGGTTCACTTCTCGATTTTAGAGTAGCTTCCAGCAAGCTATGGGAACAAAGTTGTCTCTTAGTACTGCCTTCCATCCCCAGACTGATGGACAATCAGAGAGGACAATTCGTACGCTTGAGGATATGCTCCGAGCTTGTGTCCTAGACTCTGGGGGCCATTGGGATGACCATCTACCCCTGATAGAGTTTGCCTACAACAACAGCTACCAAGCTAGCATCGGCATGGCTCCATATGAGGCGTTATATGGGTGCCCGTGCAGATCACCGATTTGTTGGGAGGAAGTGGGCGATAGAAGATTGTTCGGCCCGAAGTTGGTAGAGGAGACCACATCCAAAATAGTTAAAATCAGAAAGAACATTCAGACAACTCAGAGTAGGTAGAAGAGTTATGCAGATACCCGGAGGAGAGACCTAGCATTTGAGAAAGGCGATCGGGTATTTCTTAAGGTCACTTCTTTTAAGGGAATAAATAGGTTCGGCAGGAGGGGAAAATTAAACCCCCGATATATTGGACCCTTTAAAATCTTATACAGGATTGGTACTGATGCATACAGACTAGCACTGCATCCAGAGCTCTCCAGAGTCCATAACGTGTTCCAGGTATCCATGCTACGTAAGTATAACCCGGACCCTTCTCATGTCTTGGCTCATGAACCGTTTCCAATCCAAGAGGACTTGTCTTATGAAGAAGTACCAGTCAGTATCACGGACCAAAAGAGCAGAATACTCCGCAACCGGAAAATATCTTTTGTAAAGGTTGTATGGCAGAATCACATGCCCAGGGAGGCTACCTAGGAGCTAGAATCAGAATTTAGAGCCTAGTATCCCCATTTGTTCGACCAAGAGTAAGAGAAAAATTTGGGGGAATTTCTTTAATGGGGGGAGAGTTGTAACACTCAAGTGATTCTAATTTTTTTCTTATTATTTTTATTTTTCTTTTTTTTTGTATTTGAATTTTTTGGATTTTTATTTAATTTAATTTAATTCAATTTAATTTAATTTAATGAAAATAAAAATAATAATAATGATAAAATTGGGTAAAAATATTATTTGGATTTAATTGAAATTGATTTTGAAAAAATGGGGTGAAAATTGGATTCTTGGGGTATTTTTGAAAAGAAAATCAGAAACCGGAGGTCAAAACGCAATTTAGAAAATTTGTGCCACATCAGCACCCACGTCAGCGCCCACGTCAGTGGCCCAGTCAGTAGCCCCGGCCAACCAGGAAACGCCGCGTGGCAAGAAAGTGCTGACACAGGACGGACCACGTGGGCGATCCGCGTGTGCACAATCGAACGGCCCAGATCCGTTCCCGCGCGTACGGATGGCCCAGATCAAACGTGCGCACGGACGGCCCAGATTCACGCGTACGGACAGTCCAGATTCAATCAGGCACAGACGGCCCAGATTTAATCCCAATTAAATCGCGATCGGACGGTCCAGATTTAATCTTGATAGATGGTTAAGATTAAAAGGCAAAGGATATAAATAACCCCACCCACACCTGACCACAAAACCCTAGCCGCCAGTGCCTCGCCGGAGAAGAAGAACCAGACGCCTGAGGAGCGAGCCGCCGCCACCCACCGCCGCACCGGGGAAGTTTCTGATAGCCGATCGAGGTAAATTTTCTCCACCTGGCTCATTTTTCGATGCTAAGTCCGCCTATGGCCAAACTGGAGCCAAACCATCGGCCAAACGGTCGGAAAACCTAGCCGACTCCCAGCGGCGCCGCCGCGCCCCCCCTCTAGTTTTGCCTCCGATGAGGCCCTTCCCGGCCTCTGTTGGATGCAAATTTTATACCACTGTGATCATCGTTCTTTTCTCAACAGGTTGATCAGAGCCAAACATCAAAAACGCGACTCACGCCGGAGGAGCCGCCGCACCCGAGAGCACCGCCGTAGGTAAGTTTTAATTTTTCGTGATTTTTTGGCCCCCCGAGGGCCCTATGGTTGTTTTATCGCAGGGACCGATGCAAGTGTGGTCGAAAACGGCCAACCCGAGGCAGATCGCCACCGCAAGCGGCGGTGCCTTCGCTGGAGCACGGCGAAGCCGCCGTGCCAGAATTTTGATATTGGCCGAAAGGGGCCCTAGGTCTAATTTTGAATTTTTTGGGACACGTGCAGGTACTGGTAGTGCGTTTCAATTTTTCAGGAAAAAATTCAGGAAAATTAGGGACAGCCTGTAGGCGCACTGTAGAGTCAAATTCAGACTCCAAAACAAGTAAGGACCCCTCACCATATTTCCTATCACGGTATTAAAGCTAAATAAATAATTAAAATGTACTGTGTGACTTTATAGATGTATAATTGATTAAGGTTGCCAATGGAGCCTGAGTTTGATACAGTGTTGGTCTGTTATTGTTTGATCTAATTTCCAGTATTAAATGCAGCATGATGTTTGATGTAATTATGTTATGGTCTCGTATGCATGAACTATGGTTTCTTTTATTATGGTTTGTATTATGGTGAACCCGGTACTGTATTGTCTTATTTGGTGTCAATTACTGGTTTACATGTTGTGTATGATTGGATGATTGAGATTAAGGAAAAAAAAAGGCAAAAAGGATATGTGAATTGATAAGTAGAAAATGTGGACAGCCTGACTAGATATCCTAGGAGATGGTGGACGGACCGGGTCCGTAGGGAACCCTACCGGGAACATGGTCTCTCATACCGGACGGGGTATGGAGACCTTATGTATTTTGGCACCCATACCAGACAGGGTATTGAGGTTCATGGTTTTGGCGCCCATACCGGACGGGGTATGGAGACAGCCCTGGAATGAGGTTGTAAATGTTAATGGTTCACGTGTAGCAGGGTCCCCCTATGGATCCCCATGGATACTAGCAGGTTGGTAGAAGAGGAAATCTGTTTTCTGATGATTGAAATGTAAAGGTATGATATGTGTTATGTTATAAAGTGTGTATGATTTCATGATATTATAAGGTTATTGTTTTCATATGTTGTTTTCGTGGATCTCACCGAGGTAAGTGGACAGTAAAGATTTTTATATTAATAAACGAGTTTGTTATAAATTATGCTCCATTGGTCATTTTCTTTTTCTACCCACCTTTACTTCCGTGGCGGTGAGATAGTGTGATGTCTTTACTGGGCTGGTATAGCTCATCCCTTATTTAACCATTTCAGATCAGGAAGACGTTGTTCCCAAGCCCGTTCCGCAGGAAGACAGCGAAGGGGATGCCTAAAGACTTTATAGTTATATTTATAGTTTTTATTTCGAGTATCTCTTTTAGTTAGTTTGTTCCTTCATGTTTTGAGTACGTTTTGGTTATTGTATAAGGGATATTAATCAAAATTTTTATTACGCTTCCGCATTTAAGATTTTTAATACATATATTTCATTTAAATTTCTGGGGCTGTTACATAATTACCTCCCTTATTTACTGAGAGGGTTAGGTTTTGAAACTTACAAATGTAAATAGAATATAAATAAAAATTTACTTGGTCTAGTACCAAGTCAATATTGGATGACCCTCTTCTCCATTTGCTTTGTTTTGTTACAAGAGGTATTGTTTCCAGTAGTGAGACCTTTTTACACCATAGACAAGTTATTGTTTTTTCTCTCAATAGTTAGTCGATTGGCACGTAAGGGGTGATCCATGGATACGGTGGATAGCGTAGTGTCATTGTCGATTGCAGAGGAGGAGGATGGGGGCTCGGACTTAATTGAACTTGTCCCTGAATAGCAAGAGTCGTATGACCTCTGTTTGGTGGGAAGATTCTTGATGGAAGCGGTTGTGAAGTTTAAATCAATGATGAATACACTAGTAGACCTGAGGAGGTCGAAAGGGGGGTAAATATTGTTGATCTCAGATCTGGCCATTACTTGTACAGATTTTTCTGCGAATTGGATTTCCATAGAGTGCTCAACAGAGGGCCATGGACTTTTAACAACCACTTGTTGGTTGTGCACCACCTTAGGGAGGAAAAACATCAAATGAAAGTAGCCATTGACACAAGCCTCTTCTAGGTATAGATTCACTCACTCCCGTTGGGTTGTGTGTCGAAAACAATGGCTAGGCAGTTTGGGAACCTATTGGGGGGCTTTGTCGACTATGACACAAGTTCATCTTCTATGGCTGAGATGGGGGGTTGTCTGTGGGTTCGGGTGACAATTGATGTCTGAAAGCCTCTATTCAGAAAAAAGAGGCTCAACCTGAGAAATGGGGAATCCGCATTTGCAATCTTCAAGTATGAACGCCTGCCTTTATTCTACTTCCTGTGCGGTTAGTTGGGGCATTCAGAATCTTTTTGCAAACTCCACATCCATTCCAGTGCGGTGTCACTGCAGTAAGAATGGGATGAGTCCCTCCGCGCAATCCCGATAGAATCCCATTCCGACGAGCAAATGGTTACAGGATGAACAGGGGGAAAAATTGACGGAGTCATGGGCGAATATCCTTACAAATATCTCAACTGAAGCAGGAAAGAAGGGAGATTCTTCAAATTTTTATTAAAAAATATAAATTTGAATATTTTATTAATTATATATTACTTATCCACTAATAATAACACAATTTATCAATAATAATATATAAAATGTATAGTTTATAGTCCGAACTATAAATACAACTTTTATAGATAATGATGAAAGTACAAATGATTTATCTATAAAATATTAAAAAGTTGGTAAATTATATTTAATTATATTGTGAAATGTTAAAATAATTTTTAATAAATGAAAATTAATTTTATGTAAAATTAAAATAAAAAATTTTAGATTCTATCAATTTTTATTATTTTTTAATTTGTTTCATCTTGTAATTGAATGAAATACAAATTTACTTACATTTTGTTTTGACTTGATAATTGATACATGCCTAATAAAAGTAACTACAGTTATTTAAGTTTTCTTATCATCAGATCTTTTTGAGAAATACACACACAAACACACAGATATATATGTGTGTGTGTGTGTGTGTGTTTGTTTGTGCGTTTTATAAATTTAACGAGCTATTGTAACTTGATGTAATGGTAAATCACTATAAAGTTTTCAATGGAATTTATAATAGGAAGTGGATATGATGATGATGATTGCCATATTATACATGAGAATATCTAAATATATATAAATGAGAAAAAAAATATGTTTTTTGGTTCTGATAACTAATAGTTGAAAAATAAAGGAAATGAAAATTATAATATTTTGCTTGGTTTAAATTTATAATTGAAAAATAATTACTATAAGAAAATAATGAATAATATTAGTTATTAATATAATGATGAGTTAGCTACCGAGAATCAAAATAGAATTTAAAAAGAAAATTAATCCTTTCCTCTTTCCTCTTTTGTTAAGAGTTTTTATATGAAAAAAGATTTATCATTCATGAACGATTACTATTGAAATAATTAATAATAAATATTTTAGTATAAAATCCAAGTCTATTTCTTCTTCTTTAATATTTATGTTAATAAATAATTTAAGAAAAATGCCAATTCAGAATTTTCGCTTATTATAATTGTTCTAATTAAAAGAATCTAGTCGTTACAGAATATTATTTTCGTTTAGATATATCATGACTCTTTAGGACAAAATTCAATTTAATTACTATATCTCTATCAACACAGTCATAAGTTAAATCTTTTGATTCTATTGAATCAAATATTATAAACAAATCATCATTAATCCATATAATTACATCTCAAAAGTGATAAATTTTATTTTTTAATAAGATTCAGACTTGTTGTCTTCAAGAAAAATGTAAGAATCTTAACTATTAAACCACCATATTTATGATAATTTATGGAAATTCTTAAAAACTTCATTGTACTGTGTGCTTAATTGTGATAAATGAACAATAGTCACAAACTTTAATGGGGTAATTTTTGGTGCATGAAATGCATGTTTCCTAAAATTTTCTTGAAAGATTTCTAACTTTTACTTTTCTAGTTGTGTAAATTAATAAAATCTATGATCTATAGCTAAGCTAATTGTATCAAGCAATTAACATGTCAAAAAGCTCTTTTCTATACTCACCTTATCCGATTGACCTAGTGCACACCTCAATCCTTATAATGTATCCTCAAACTTCAATTCCTATTTGTATAGAAAGTAAATGTATAAGGTAAATTCTTTTATCTTTTATCATCAAGATACTTTTACATGAAACTATTAAATATTAATGATTCATCTCAACCAACAGCAACAAAATTTATAATTTTTTGAAACAAAACCCCTTAGTTTGTAACTATCTCTGCAAAATAAATTTGAGTTTCAAATCAAAAAATTAAAAATTAGGTCGAGATTTTGATCTACAATAGTTCCCTTAACTAAGGGAACCTAATAATCATGAACTATTTTTTTTGCCTAAAAACATAATAGGCATGTTGAGATTTAAGTCAATTTAATCATGGCATCACCACCAACATAAAAAAAAGTTAGAGTTTAAATTTGTTTTCCATAAAAAAGGAATATTTATTACAACCTGCAGAGAATTTATTGGTATTGATTTTTAGAAGCTTTCATCCTCCCCATCTGCCCAACAAAAGAAAACATAATTACTTTATAATATTGTTATTGAAAGAAATGAAAATAGATAAAATACTAATAGTGAAATATTAAGTATTGAAGTTAACTTTTATAAATTAAATAAAGGATTATAATTACTTTAGTTAAGTTACAGTAATTAAAGAAAAATATAAATCTTATTTTATTCTTAATTAATTTAATCACGAATAGAATTAGTTAAAAAGAAACTGTATTTGTTATAATAGCAAAGTAATCGAGAGTAATATTCTCCATTACTAGAACTATTCGAATTAAAAGATTAAAGAATTAAAAAAAATAAGAATCGGATTAAATAAGTTGTAAGAAGTAAGAGTACCTTAATTTAAAGGAGTGCGTTTACCCTTGCGAGGGGTGGTTCTTGCTTCCAACTACATCACCATACATATCCCATTCAGGGAATAATAATAATAATAAAGATTTTTAAATTGAAATCTACAATGTTTAATATTTTAAAAAAATATTTTTACATTTTAATTAAAATATAAACTTTACATCTTCAGTGAAACTTAAACTTATAAATATTAAATAAAACACAAAAATTTTAACTACTACCATATTGTTATAATTCATTATAATTGTTAATAGCTATAACTATTAGCCGGCAAAACAGATTTTTAATTAAGTAAAACTCATACTTTATAAATAAGCAAATTTAAATTATGTTAAAATTTTCATGAAATCCATAAGAGAAAAAATATATATAAAAATAAAATTTCGCAAAATATGTGAAAGAAAAAATTACCTCAAAAAGGATGTTTATTTTTCCCTTCAGAAGTAAGAAGTCATTTTTTATTGCAAAGTACACAAATTTTAGGAAAATCTACATCAGATACTTTGTCTCTGCAAATTAAGAGAAGAAGACCAAATAATTAAAACCCCTTAACTAGTCAAACGTGGTTAATAACTACTCAGATCTATATCGAGATATATATTATGTACACATACAAAGCTTTAATCATGTCTGATAAGGTGATTTCATATTCAACTACGAAAGTGGAGAGTAGATCAGAGAAATATTTAGGACCGCAATCAAATACTCCTTTCATTTCATATGCTATTCCAAAAAAGTTATCTACCGTACCTTTTAAAAAAAGTGAATGCAAATCAATCAATAATATCGATATATATACATGATCAGTAAATAAATAAGAAAAAAAATAGATAAGATGTTAACCACTAAACCTCTTGTTCCATCAAGGGGATCATGTCGAGGAGCTGCGTGCTTCGATCCATCCTATTTGAAACAATTAGAGAAGAGAAAATGGTTTTACCGAGAGAAAGGAGACTATTTTTTTTTTCGTATCTGCAATGCTCACCGAAGTGGCGGAGAGTTATAATGAGTTTAGTATTTATAACAAATTGCTAATAATCTTAGTCATTTCTAGTGATTAATATTTAGGTTATCAATATTTTATGCGTTAATGAACTTGCATATTTTTGTATTTTGTATTCCGAGTTTAGATTAATTTTGCCAACAGTTTTATGAGAAAAAATATTTTCTTTTAAAAAAACAAGAGTTTAATTTAATCCATTTATAATATTGTATAAATGACAAAGATGGTTTTTCTCCAAATAAATTACTTCAGCTGATAAAGACATTATATTGGCACCTTTGAGAATGGTTAATTGCTGTTAAAAATTAGACAATAGATGATAAAATTTTACCAACAAATTTACATTTTCACTAAAAGTTCAAATGCCGCAAATTTAGAGGAAGCCACGTATCCATTTCATGCACAACTTGTCCATTTCTTTATTTGAAAAAAAATTACTTAACTTTTATATTGATAAAAAGAAGTACAAAAGAAACCATAAATAAAATAGTTTATCTTTATGTTCTAAAACCTAAAGAAAATTCAATCTCCTCTGTTGCAAGATACTAAAACGTCTCTCTCTCTCTCTCTATTAGTTGCATCTCATTCCAGTCATCACCCATCACCTCTCATTATTTATTGAAGTATCAATTTTTCTTATTAGTCGTTAAATACTGTATTTTAAGCAGTAAATTTACGTTACTTAATTCACTCATTTATATAGATTAAATTATTTATTCGAGTTAAATCATACCTTATTATTTGACTGAACTACAAATTTAGCCATATTTCTTCCTAATATTGTTTAAGCCAGTAAACAATGTAAATTAATACACTAACATCCAATACACGATTTACTTTTTCCTTTTTAAAAAAAAATCATGGATAAAACCATTCTGCTTAAGCAAGGAAACAAAAAATTGAGACTCATGAACAACTATATATCTTTCAAAATTCTTTACTACATCTCTAGTTCTGTTACATATTATCTAATTACACTTTACATCCAATTAAGAAGAAGAGAAACAAAATGTGGAATGAAAAGTTACTTTTAAATCCAACTAAAAATTAGACAATAAACGACACAATTTTAGCAGGTGATAGAGGTTGTCACTAAAAGTCAAAATGTCATTAAGTAAATAAATATACACCAAATAAAGGAAGCCACTTGTCCATTTCATACACAATCTATCCATTTGTTTGAAAAAAATTATTTAACTTTTATATCGGCAAAGTAAATACATAAGAAGCTAGAAATAAAATAGTTCATCTTTATGTACTCAAACCTAAAGAAAATTTGATCTCTTCTATTGTAAGACATCAAAACTTCTATCTTTGTAATAGTTGCATCTCATTGCAATCGCCATCAATCACCTCTCATTATTTAATAAAGCATAAGTTCTCTTGATCAATTGTCAAAACACTATATTTTAAACAGTAAATGTACGTCATTTGATTCATTCATTTGTATGAGATTAAATAATTCATTCAAGATAAGTTCTATTTTGTCATTTCATTGACCTATAAAATTAGTCATATTTCTTTCTAGTATGGTATAAGTTTATACAATGTAAGTCAATATAGTAACAACATTACAACATTTACTTTTTTTTAAAGAAAATGTCTTCATCCATAAACAGTAAAAACCATTTTGCTTAAGCAAGTCAACAAAAAACTTAGGCTTATGAATAAATATATATCTTTCAATAGTCCTTACTACATTTCTAGGTAAGTTATGTACTATTCTACTAAACTTTTAAATCTGACTAAGAAGAAAAGAAACAAAATACGAAATGAAAGCTTAAACATCCTCAAATAACAATCCAAACTTTAGAAAAATATTCGTCAAGTATAAAATTTATATCTGGTACCTTTAATAAGGGTCCTATTATAGGTAGAAATTAGACAATAGATGATATACTTTTAGTGGTTGATTCAGACTGTCACAAAAGTTGAAATGTTGCTAGGTAACATGTGACAAATAGAGGAACTCATGTGTAACGGCCCCAGAAATTCAAAAGGAAATACATATAATAATAATCTGAGTGCGGAAGCGAAATAAAAGATTAAGGTTAACATCCCTTACACAATAACTTAAAAGTACTAAACAACATCACAGAATAAGTTCTCTGAAAGAAATACGAGAAATGAGAAAAATAAAGGAAACTATAAAGCATCTAGCATCTACTCGCAGTCTTCTTGTGAATCGGGCTCGGGAACCAGGTCCTCCTGATCTGAAATGGTTAAATAAGGAATGAGGTACACTAGCCCAGTAAGGACATCACGCTATATCACCGTCACAGAAGCAAAGGTTGGTAGAAAACCAAAAACAACCAATGGAGCACAAATTTTAAACCAGTACATTTATTTAAAATAAAACCATTTACCCTTTTTCTTACCCTTGGAGAACCTGTGAAAACAACCTATAAAGACAAAAACATCATACAGATCACAATTTCATGCATAATCAGTAACATAAAATATATCATAAATCTATATTCATTAACAATAACTGATTATCACTGTTTCTCATTTTTACCAGCCTACTAATATCCATGGGGATCCATAGGGGTGTCCCCGCTACACATTAACGATTCTCCTTAACAATTTTAATTCCAGGGCCATCCCCATACCCCGTCCAGTATGAGCGCCAAGATATTAAACCTCAATACCTCATCCAGTATGAGGATGAAGCGGGCTGTCCCCATACCCCATCCAGTATGAGCGCCAAATGACTAAGTCTCCATACCCCGTCCGGTATAAGACAACATTCACGGTAGGATTTTCTATGAACCCGATTGGTCCACCATCTCCCTGGATATCTAGTGAGGCTGTCACCTTATCTGTTTTTTCGCAATCTCTGTTACCAAGTTGTACATAATCACATAAACAATAAACATGCACCCGGTAATACAATCATATTGTAAATTTTAAAATCACACAGTGGTCAAGTAAGACAGTTATACATGCATTTAAAACCATAGAATAGATAGACCAGATACCATAATGCATTTAAACTGTATAATAAATCAAACAGGAATCGACAGAGAATAATGTCCGGTTCGGGCTCCATAAGCAACCTTAATTAATTATGCATATATATTAATTTGCACAAAATACAATATTATCATTTATTCAAACTTCAATTCCATGGTAGGAAATAGGGTGAGGGGTCCTTACTTGATTCAACGCTGAAAACTAGATTATTACTGCCCCTACATGCAGTTCCTCGGTTTCTTGAATTTTTCCTCGAGAACTGAAACGTGCTTACGGTACCTACACATGTCCCAAATAACCCAAAAATCAGACCCAGGGCCTACTCGACTAATTTTAAAATTCTGGCACGGCTGCTCTGCCATGCTCGGACGATGGCGCCACTACTCGTGTTAGCAATCTGCCTCAGGTTGGCTGTTTTCGGCCATTATTGGCTAAATTCAAGAAAACTTGCATCGGTTCCTGTGAGAAAACACACTTAGGGTCCTTGGTGGGTCAAAAAAATGTAGAAAATCGAAACTCTCTGGCGGTGGGGCTCTCCGGTGTGGCGACTCCTCCGGCTAATATTGTAGTTGGGTGTTTTGCTCTGGTCAACCTATAGAAGAAGAAACGGTGATCACAACGGTAGAAAATTCTGAGTAAAGGGTAGGATTTTTACTTCGTTTGGTAGCCAGAAATTTCTCCGGTGTGGCAGCGGGTGGTGGCGGTTGGCTCCCCGACGGCTGGGCTGTCTTCTTAGATGAGAGGCTCTGGCAGCTAGGGTTAGGGTTTGGGTGCGAATGGGTTTATTTGTACCTATCTACTTTTGATTTGGGCTGTCCATCGCATTTAATCTGGACCGTCCGATCATGATTAAATAGGGAGTGAATCTGGATCGTTCATCGCGATTCAATCTAGGTCATCTATGCGCAATTCAATCTGGACCGTCCGTGTGTGATGCAATCTTTACCGTCCGTGCGTGATGGAATCTAGGTCGTCCGTGTGCTTTTTTGATCTGGGCCGTCCATGTGCGCAGGAATGGATCTCAGCTGTTCGATTGCGCGCACGCGGATCGACCACGTGGTTCCCTCTTGCGTGGCCTCCCGCATCAGTGTCTCTACCGCCTGGCATGTCCTGGTTGGTCAGGGTTGCTGACCGGGCAGCTGACGTAGCGTAACTTTTTTAAATTGAGTTTTGACTCCTGTTTTCTGATATTTCTTTCAAAAATACCCCCAGAACTTAAATTTTCACCCTTTTTATTATTATTATTACTATTATTTTCATTTAATCAAATTAAAATAAATTAAATTCAATTAACACATATTTATATTTATATAGAAATAATAAAATAACATAAAAATAATTCAAAAAAAATTGGGTGTTACAACTCTTCTCCCCTTAAAAAGAAATTTAGTCCCTCAAATTTTCCTCTTACTCTCGATCGAACAGCTGGGGGTAGTGGGCTCTATAGTCTGATTCTAGCTCCTATGCAGCCTCCCTTGGTGTATGGTTCTGCCATCGACCTTTACAAAGAATATTTCCTGATTGCGGAGTAATCTACTCTTTCGATCCGTAATGCCGACTGGTACTTCCTCGTAGGATAAGTCCTCCTGGAGTGGGAGAGGTTTGTAGGCCAAGACATGAGAGGGGTACGGGTTGTACTTGCGTAGCATGGACATATAAAACACATTGTGAACCTTGGAAAATTCTGGAGGCAGTGCTAGTTTGTAGGCAGCGGTACTAATCCTGTCTAAGACTTCAAATTGTCCAATAAATCGGGGGTTCAGTTTCTCCCTCCTGCCGAACCTGCTAATTCCCTTGAAAGGAGTGACCTTAAGGAACACCCGGTCGCCTTTCTCAAATGCTAAATCCCTCATCAGGGTGTCCATATAACTCTTCTGCCTGCTTTGAACCATTTGAATGTTCTTCGTGATCTTAACTATTTTGGATGTAGTCTCCTCTACCAGCTCTGGGTCGAACAATTTTCTATCGCCCACTTCTTTCCAACAAATAGGCGATCTATATAGGCACCCATATAACGCCTCATACGGAGCCATGCCAGTACTCACTTGCTAGCTGTTGTTGTTGGCGAACTCTATCAAGGGTAGATGGTCGTCCCAATGGCCCCCAGAGTCAATGACACAAGCTCGGAGCATATCCTCAAGTGTACAGATTGTCCTTTCTTATTGTCCATCAGTCTGGTGGTGGAAGGCAGTACTGAGAGACAGCTTCGTTCCCATGACTTGCTGAAAGCTACTCCAAAACTGAGAAGTGAACCTGTCGGACAACACTGTCATTGGGACTCCACGCAATCTGACTATTTTTTGGATATACATTCTTATCAATTTGTCCAAGGGATCGGTCATCCTAATGGTTAAGAAGTGGGAAGACTTGATAAGCCGGTCAACAACTACCCAGATGGCATCATGTCATGAGCGTGCCTTAGGTAACCCTGTCACAAAGTCCATGGTGATATGTCCTAAGCGTGGCTAGCCATAGAAGACAAACGTGTGTCATAGTCCATAAAGCCCCCCAACAGGTTCCCAAACTGCCTAGCCATTGTCTTTGATACACAACTTGGCGAGAATGAGTGAATCTGCACCTAGAAGAGGCTCGTGTCAATGGCTACTTTCATTGGATATTCTCCCTCCCTAAGGTGGTGCACAACCAATAAGTTGTTATTAAAAGTCCATGGCTCTCTGTTGAGCACTCTTTGGATATCCACTTCGTAGAAAAATCTGTACAAGTAACGGCCAAAACTGAGATCTACAATATTTACTACCCCTATCGGCCTCAACAGGTTTGCCAGTGTATTCTTCATCAGTTTAAACTTCACAAGCGCTTCTGTCAGGAATCTTCCCACCAAATAGAGGTCATACAACTCTTGCTGTTCAGGGAAAAGTTCAATTAAGTCCAAGTCCCCATCCTCTTCCTCTACGATCGATAATGATGCCATGCCATCCACCATATCCATCGGTCACCCTTTGCATGCCAATTGATAGACTATTGAGAGAAACAACAATAACTTGTCTATGGTGCAAAAGGTTTCATTGTTGGAAACAATACCTCTTGGAACCAAAAAAAGAAAATGGAGAAGAGGTCATCTGACACTAACTTGGTACTAGACTAAGTCAATTCCTATTTACATTCTAATTACATTTGTAAGTTTCAAAACCTAACCCTCTCAGGGAAAAAAGGGAGGTAATTAACTCTATTAAATGGAATGAAGGCATCATCAGGGTAGATTCATTTTTTGTTCTAACAGTTGTTTGAATAGCCGCATGTGCTCGTCAATTGTTTATTTCAAGAAAGGAAAAAATTGCCTTTATGGTTCATTTGAAATGGTAATGGACATTTGGTATTCAATTATTAATTTCTCTAATATTTGGTATAAGAGGTAGTAATCCTCTTTTTAAGGTATTCCTTGGACAAAACCAAAATTTATTGCATCAAGGTCTTGATAATATTAAGGAGGAAAACTCATGGGTTGTGACATCCCAAGTGCTAATTAAGGCAAATGGGTATCAGATATAGATTCAGAATAATGAGTGCATGATACAATTTATGCAGCGGAATCAGACCATAACAAATTCCTTACAAATATATATAATGTTCCAAATACATACATAAACTGAGGCTAGAAACGACTACAAAATACAAAACATAACGACCACTTCTTTCACTATGCCATTGAATCCATCAGAGTGCGGGAACAGTCATGCACTTAGATTTGTGGATCCATGGGATCCTCATAGACTTCCGAAGGTAGGACTTCCTGCAGTTCCTCATTTTCTTCCTTATCTAAAAGGGGCACGGAAATAGTGAGTTCCATATGTATATTTTAATTTCACTTCATCTGGGTTTGGATTTAAGCTATGATCTCTTTTTTTTCTTGTTTTGGAATCCTTGATTTATGAATGGTCCAATTAGTAGGACTTTTATTAAGTTCTATCACAAATTGACTAGTTATTTAGATGCTTCTGGTTGTTTCTTACAAAAAAAATTGCATTGGTGCCTTGTAATCATTAGCTTTTGGCTTTTGATGAGGTTTTTCTCACCTTTTGAGTACTCTTATTATATGACTTCTAGGTATTAGAAGCTAATTCTTTATGGTTCCTAAAAATAAAGGGGAAAAAGAGACGTATTATGTATATTCGTAGCATCATTTCATTAGTTTTCCTTGAGTGTCAAAGTTTATTTTCCTTTTTATTGTTGATTTTTTTACTTTTGGGTTGTATGTCTGATTTAGTTGAAAGTTTTCACTAAAATACTCACATTGAATCTAATGCCTTGATTTGTTTCTTTTGCTTATTTTCTGATTTAAGGTTAATCATTCTTGAAATTGAAGTAGAAAAAGGTATTATTTCAATTTAGTCAAGAATTTCTTGGGTTCACTTTGATAAAAGAAGGGTTTGAGGATTGAGAGGGTTATAATTATTTGATTATCATTATGTCTACGGGAAATTCTTAGGCAGTTTTGCTACTTTTATCTAGAACTATTCCCAGTCGTTTTAGTTTTGATCCATGTTTTACCAAATTGGATTCAAACAACAGATTATGATCTGACTCACTATCCTACATGAATCGACCATTATTTAAATTTATAAGTTGGTAATAGAGAGATCTTATTTGTTTACCTTTTTTTGTTGTGGTATCTCTAGTTATTCCTTTTTTTTTCTTAAAGGCACTATTTTATTCTACCTTACTCTGTGCACGTGAAATGCTTGCTCAAGAAGATGGATCAGCTGATTTGTTTCGGCTCTGAATAATTGCCTACTTGCTCTCTCATTCCACATCAGGGAGTATTATTTGATTGATTTACGAAAACTGAAAGAGATTTATAGTTGCAAGACTGAGGAGTACTCATATGATGTAGTTAATAAGTTCAACAATTACCCAGATCAAATTTCTCCTTGGTTGGTGGAATGGATGCCCAATAAAGGAGGTTATCTAATTGGAAACTTACAACCAGCACATATGGATTTTTTATTTTTTTCTCTAAGAAACATGTGGTCTATTATAAGCAGTCTGACAACAGTTGATCAGTCACATGCCATACTAGATCTTATTGAAGCGAAGTAGATTTGGTAGCAGATATGTTATTCAAGATATGTTATCCTGCTCTTGAAGGTCAGGTGTGGCAAATAATCACTAGTAGTGATCCTAAGAAGACATAAGAATATACTCTCGTATTATTTATTTATGATCTATTTCTTCATTATCTTTAGCATTTCTCACTACGTTTCCTTTTCATGCTGGCCTTGGTCTTACCACAATGGTGGTTTTTGGCCAACTCTGCTATGGTAGGTTAGTTTGTTATGCTTAAATATTCTCTCTGCTGCTAATGTTTTGTTCATTGCTCCAAAGAACCCTTTGTATAAGTTATATTTAGGTATAAGTTTCTTAAGTTCACATACTTGAATCCAATAGGATATGGCACCTTGTTGATGTTTTATAAAATAAAGTAATAATGAAGGAATGTTGGCAGTGTGGCTTAAGATTTTAAAAATGGATTTTTTACAGCTTACTGTTGCACCCATAAAGATGAAAAGACAAGAAATCACTGCAAAATCTGTTGAAGTTGCGGAAAGACACATATCAATAGACAATTAACCTTAATACTATGACATAAAAAGAGGAAAGTTCATCAAGAAGCAAGCACGATTATTTCAGACATGGTCAATTACTGGATGCCTTGTGGCTAAGCTTCTATTTGCAGACCCAAGTCCAGTCAAAATTCTGATAATTGAAGATGATTATGAGCTTGTCAATGCCTTCTCTTGCATGATAAGTGCTAACCCCAAGAAAAAGTGTGGTCGGAAGAACTCCCAAAAGACTTGCATAATATAAGATTCTTAAGCTGCTTTCACATAAGGATAGGTAACTTCAATTTGTGGCTTAACTTACCTATTTGAATAACTTAAATGTATAATGGTGATGATAACAATGTTTATTTTTCATTTTATTTTGGGGTTAAAGCTTTTGAGCAGTGATTCGGTATCATTGGATCTTAATGTAAAGATGATATATTGATTTAGGATTAGCATTAGCTTGAAACATCTTCCTGGATTGGACAATAAACAAATTGTTTCCTGTTTATAGACTTTATATCATATATATAGTACTATAGGAGTGAAAGGTGTTCTTTTAAAGAGTTCACTGTAAATTGAGAATATTCTTATATTATTTTAACTCTATTGCTCGATTATGACAATAATAATTTCAATTAACCTCATGCATATGTATATATTTTCAATTTGTAAATGAAGAAATTATATAGAAATTTTTAGGTTGTGAGTTAAATTACACCACTCATTGAGAAACTATATTTTAAAAATAGATATAGTATAGTATAGTATTAGAAGTTAAAATATTTGTATATGTATCTAATTGTCCCATTTGCTTTAATTTCTAAACAAGCTTCATCATTTTCTTAAGAAATTTACTTGCGACATTTGTTCCATATTTTATAATTTAACAATATATCACAATTTTAATATTTAAACTCTCTTATTTATGAACTAAATTCTAATTGATCTTCCTATATATGAAGAATTATGAAATAAAATTTCATTCAATGAATTCAAGCTAAAAATATAAGTGGTTCAAAAATAAAATTAATGAATATATACCTCATTCAACATGTAAATGATTACTAATAATTACATAAAAAAGTAAAAATTGAATCAAATGAACAAGATAGATTTAATACCGCTTAATGTAAGTACATGTACATACTTTTGGACATATTTAATTTAGATTGTACTTTTATGTTTTTCAGTTATTTAGGATGAAGAGGTAATTTCATAGAAAGTCAAATATGAGATTTGAGTTAGTTCGCGGTCTAAAATTTCGAATTGTTAGGAGAATATGACCCTTATAACGAATCTACTTTCTAATTACTACCTAATTGTGCGTTATGCATTAGGAAAAAAAAAGAGAACATACCTCTATAATGCTTCCAATCTAACTCTTGTTTTCCTATTTCATTTCCTTATATTTTTCCTCCTCGTTCTCCCAATTATTTTCTAACTCTTCTTATATTTCTAGATCACCTAAAATTGATCACATCGTAACACAATAATAAATGTGAGGATAAGATTATGAAGAAATCATATTGTGGTGAAGAAATTAATAGAGGTAATTTTATAAAAAAAATTATCTTGTTTTTTATCTAAATATTGCATCATAAATATAAATCATAGCATTAAAGAAAGATTGAAAGAAAAGCTGAAAGCATCAAGAAAGAAAAAAAAATAAAAGTGTCATAATCTATTTTTAAACTTTTGTAATCGAATATTTTAGTGTTTTATCATTATTTTTCATTCTAAGGTATGTAATCTTTTAAAGAATTATTACAAGATTATACTTAAAAGATATCTAAATATAGAGAATTGAATGCTTACTAGGAGTAAAAATTTAGAAATTTCTTTCTACATTAGTCTTTTAAATTTAAAAATTAAAGAGACAGAAATCTTATTTTCATTATTTTGAACTTATGTAATCAAATATTTTAGAGTTTTAACATTATTTTCATTATGTAATCTATAAAAAAAATTATTATAAGATTTTATTTAAAGAATATCTAATGTAAGAACACGTATATATTTTTGGACGTATTTAATTTAGATTGTACTTTTATGTTTTTCTGTTATTTAGAGTAAAAAAGTAATTTAATAAAAAGTCAAATATGTGATTTGAGTTAGTTCGTGGTCGTTAGCTAAAACTTAGGAACTGTTTGAAAAATATGAATCCTTATAATGAATCTACTTTATAATTACTACCTAATTATGCGTTATTTGTTAGGGGAATAAAAGAGAACTTACCTTTATAATACTTATAGTCTAACTCTTATTTTCCTATCTCATTTCCTTATGTTTTTCCTCCTCCTCCCAATTATTTTCTAACTCTTCTTATATTTCTAGATTACCTAAAATTGATCACATCATAACATAGTAATAAATGTGAGGATCAGATTATGAAGAAATTATATTGTGGTGAAGAAATAAATAGAGCTAATTTTATAAAGAAACTATTTTATCATTTCGTATATGAACATTGTGTCATAGATATAAATTATATCATTAAAGAAAGATTGAAAGAAAAACTAAAAGCATCAAGAAAGAAAAACTGAAAGCATCAAGAAAGAAAAAAAAACTAGAAGTGTCGTAATAAAATATTTTAGAGTTTTAACATTATTTTCATTATGTTATCTATAAAAGAACTATTATAAGATTACAGTTAAAGAATATCTAAAATTAGAGAATTGAATGCTTGTTAGAAGTCAAAGTCTAGAGATTTATTTTCTTTATTAGTCTTTAAAATTTAAAATTTTGATTACTACTTAAGCAGTTAAAGAGATAAAAAATTTTTTTTCAAAAAGTAAATAAATAATTATATAATTATATTTAGGAAGATGTTATTGTTTCTACCTTAATTATATTAAAAGTAAAAATATTGATTATGCCTCAATTATCAAAAAATATTTTGTAATCTTATTTAATTTAGGGATTTCGTTGCCATCCTCAATGGTTTTGATGGTTCCTCTTTCACTTTCAAAGAGGACGTCGGGCTGCAGGGGAAGAGGGAGTGGAAGAAAATTCATAGCTAGGGTACACTAAGAGGGAGTTTATGTGTGATTTCTCAATCATATTAATTAGCTAGCGGTGGAATTGGGAGCAGAATAAGAGAGGAATCCAACAATCAGATTAATGCCGTCACTGAGAACAAAGTTAAATTTGACTCTCACTACTTGAGTAGAATTTATGTTTTAAATTCTTTGAGATATTTTTGGAAAGAAATGAGTTGATCTTGGAATAGAGACATTTTCATGAAATCAGATTAGAACCAGAAGTAAAAACAAAAAAAATGGAGAGTGAGATCTGAGGATAAAAAGAAGATTGGACGAAATGATGGAATTATCGTGTGGACAACTATGACGAGAGGACATAAGAGATATGCTAAAAACATAGGAGGAAAATTGAAAGGATGAGAACAGGAGAGGGATAGGAAATTTAAAAAAAAGGGAAATTGTGGTCTGAATCTGATATCTATTTGGGAATTATTATTCTGTTATCTTTTATATTTAATTCTCTTGATGTCTGTTTCGAAAATGGTAGTATTGGTGAGTAGAGAAAAAGAAACTAACTGTATAGAGATTAAAAACAATATAAATATAAAATTCTAGGAGGCAAATCCAGGTGAGTGAGACCATGTTCTCTATGAGGGTAAAAGTGATGCTGTTTGGAAGTAGGAATGGGATTAACAACGGAACAAACAAACTCTAGGAGCTGATTTGGGTGAGGAGAGACAATGTTCTCTGTGATACACATGTAAGAAAGGATGAATTACACAAACTTTAATTAGATGTTTTCTTGATTTTAGATAGATGTAATGGTTAACCTTCACTGGTGAGGGATGTGAACACTGCCCTTGGATGTACTTATTTTTATTTGGAGATAAAAGTTTATTGTTATTAACAATATTTGATTAATTGATGGATTTTGTTATTTGATCTTCTTCTCTTAATTTGCAGGGATAAAGTATCTTATGCAAATTTTCCTACGATTTGTGCACTTTGCTTCAAGATTAAAGGAGGCTCCTCAAGGTAT
This sequence comes from Carica papaya, assembly GCF_054855325.1. NCBI lineage: Eukaryota > Viridiplantae > Streptophyta > Magnoliopsida > Brassicales > Caricaceae > Carica > Carica papaya. Next base: position 22,783,632 of record NC_142317.1, read on the forward strand.
ATAAGTAATACTAATCATCACAGCTCAAAACTCTTCAATTTGGAGTATTATTGTGTGTTATTATTGATCTTATAATGTATATTTAACAATAAAAATTCTCATATACAATTTTTGCTAGTAAAAATTCGTACATTTTAATAGTTAAATGATTTGTCATGAGATGTATAGTCTGATTTGAACTCATACTCTTATAGTTAAGGATAAAATTACTTAGATATCTGCCTAAAAGATAAATAATTATTAAATTAATTAATTATCTATGTGGATAAATAATTAATTAAATAATTAGTTTAATAGTTGATATGTTTCTTTTTTTATAAGAGATTATAAGTTCGAGTCAGATTGTATTTTTATGTGTGTCATCATTTGAAAGTTATTTGTATTGTATTGTAATTAGTATATATCACTTGACTAATCTCGGATGAAACTGTATTTTTATGTGTATTCGTACTTGGAGGTTTTTGTGTTGTCTTATGATTTATGCATACCACTTAATTAATAGATGTACCCAATTTTTATTTTTTAATAAATAATTAATGAAGGAAAAAATGAAAATCCTTCTTAAGGTATTATTTTATTTTACATATTCTATAAAATTTTATTTTCATGTATGTCTTTTTTCTTTTGGACTTCGTGAAAATTTTAACTAAATTTAAATTTGCATGCTGATACAGCATGAGTTTTACTTCATTAAAAATTTATTTTATCAGCTCCATAATTATAGCTATTAATAATTATAATAAATTATAACAATATGATAGTAGTTAAAACACTTATTTTCTATTTAAAATTTATAACTTTAACTTTTATTAAAATGTAGAATATTTTATACTGTATAAATTTATAAATTTAAATTCAATTAAAATTTTTACGAAATCTATAAAAGAAAAAGATATATATGAAAATAAAATTTATAAAATAAAATATTACCTCAAGAAAGATTTTTATTTTTTCCTTCATTACTAAGAATTCATGTTTGGTTGCATCCACTGCCTATGCACCTTTTTTTTCGAAAAAATTTAAAACAATTTTTAAAAAAACTTAGTAATGAAATATATTAATAATATGTACAATAAAAAATAAGTATGAAATTGATTTACTATATTCACTAATTGATTTGATTTTTGATATCGTTAATTATGTATGAAAGTTTACCCTTCCTTACTCCTTTCATCACATGTCTTGACACGCGTATATATATATATAAACATATAATTCATATATATGATGGTGTATGAGCAATCATATGTGGCACCAATAGGTATGAAGTTCATTTGTGATCGGTGGTCGTGTTTACTCATTAAGTTCTATCCCGATGGCTATCTTCACATCCTCCATCATAGGTAGCCGGATAAATGCTTCAATGAAGCTGCTGCCCCCTACAGACGTACAATAATATTAATTATATGTATCAATAAAAATATATTAAATGATTATACGAATCATTAATTTATTACTATGACATTTAACGCAGTTAGTATTGTGATATACGTACATAGATTATCTATACACACACACACACATATATATTGATAAATTGAGAAGGTTATATATATATATAGACACATTATATATTTATATAATTCCCAATTATAAGTATCTTCTTTTTGAAGTTTTTAACTTTTCCCCATTTCACCTTCTTAATTCTATCATATTTTTGCATAAATATATATATGTATATATAGATACCATCTTCATTTTCATCTTTATTAATTAATAAAATCTTTTTTTCATATTTTAATATGGTCCCAAAATGTTAAAGTATAAGAGCCAAATTCAAATATGAAGGAATTTGGTTTACAAGTTTACGAACCTGTTTATATATTAATAAATTAAATATATTATATATTTTTATTAATCTAGGTAACATTTCAAGAGATTGTTATATTTCAATAATATATTAAATAGAATAAAGTGTTAAATTTTAAACAAGCTATTCACATAACTTATCAAACTCAATTTTATATATTTTGAACTTATTTAAATTTATTCAATTTTTTAAAAAATTTTGTGACTTTCTCTTTTTGGCACGGGTTTTATGCATCTGAAGTCACAGTGGTCATATAATACTTACACATGATGGGGATAGTTTACTGTGATTTTAAGACGTGTTAGTAAGATTCGACGGTCATATTTTATTGATTGACTTCGATCTCTCACAAAAAGACGATAATTCCACATCAACGATTCATATAATTTCTAATCAAAATGCATCACTAATCACAAAAACAAGTTGTTACCCTGATGATCAACCCAACTTTTCTAATTCATCATGCATTCTACCCAATTGTATAACACCTGCAATAGCCTCCTGCTTACACCCTAGTCAACATAAATAGAAAAAAGTCAACACATTCCACAACCGTTGAAATCATCACAGAGTCAATCAATGTCCAGTCAAGGCCTTTTGTTGGGACCCACGAGTACTTAGCATGAGAAATTGTGTCTGGTGAAGGGCATGGAAACACAGCTGATTGGTGGACACTAGGGATATTCGTATTCGAAATGTTATATGGGACGACATCTTGTAAGGGAGTTGACTAGGACTTACCCTTAGCAAATATTATGGCTCGAGCACTTGAGTTTCCCAAAGAAATCATGGTTTCGGAGCTAGCAAAGGATTTGATCACACCGCTATTAATCAAGGACCCCACGAGGCAAATGGGGTCCACAATGGGTGTAACAACAATCAAACAACACCAATTTTTTGATGGGCTTAATTAGTATAGAGTTTGTTTTACTTAGTTATATGGCAAATTTTGTACCAAGTACAAATTTTGTACTTTATGAATATTTCTCTGAGTTTAGGTTATTACTTGAGGATGTTTAAGCTTTCATTCTGTATTTTGTTTCCTATTGAGGATGTTTAAGCTTTCATTCTGCATTTTGTTTCCTTTCTTCTTAGTTGGATTGAAAAGTATTATAAGAATAATACATAGCTTAGCTAGAGATGAGTACGGACTTCTGAAAGATAGATAAATGTTCATGAATCTCCTCAGTTTTTGCTTCACTTACTTGAGTATGATGTTTTTTATTATTAATGAATAATGATTTTTCTTTAAAAAAATAATAGGTGATTTAGTATTAAAAACATATACTACTAAATTTATAGTTCAGTCAAATAATAAAACATAACCTAATTTGAATGAATTATTTAATATTATAATAAATAAGTGAATCGAATGATGTATATTTATTGTTTAAAATGTAGTATTTGATGACCAATTATGAGAACTAACACTTCAGTGAATAATGAAAGGCGATTGATGGTGAATACAATGAAATGCAACCAACACAAAAATAAAAGATTTGGTATCTTGCAACAAAGTAGATCACATTTTCTTTGGATTTTAAGACAAAGATGAACTATTTTATTTTTAATTTTTTTTGGTACTCCTTTTTATTGATGCAAAAGTTAAACAACTTTTTTTCCAAAGTAAAGAAATAGATAGGGTGGGCAAGAAATGGACACATGAGTTTCTCTATTTGTTGCATATTACCTAGCAACATTTCAACTTTTGTGACAATTTGAATCAATCACTAAAATTATATCATCTATTGTATAATTTCTACCTGTAATAGGACCCTTATTAAAGGTACCATATACAAATTTTATACTTGATGAATATTTTTCAAGAGTTTGGGTTGTTACTTGAGAATGTTTAAGCTTTCATTCCGTATTTTGTTTCTTTTCTTCTTAGTTAGATTTAAAAATTCATGAGTCTAAGTTTTTTGTTAACTTTCTTGAGCAAAATAGTTTTTACTGTTATGGATGATGAAATTTTCTTGACAAAAAGTAAATGTTGTAATGGCTATTATTGTATTGACTTACATTGTATGAACTAATACCATACTAGAAAGAAATACGACTAATTTTATAGGTAAATCAAATAACAAAGTAGAACTTAACTTGAATGAATTATTTAATCTCATACAAATGAATGAATCAAATGATGTACATTTACTGTTTAAAATATAGTGTTTTGACAATTGATCACGATAACTTATGCTTTAATAAATAATGAGGGGTGATTGATGGTGACTGCAATGAGATGCAACTAATACAAATATAGAAGTTTTGATGTCTTATAATAGAAGAGATCAAATTTTCTTTAGTTTTGAGTACACAAAAAAGAACTATTTTATTTGCAGCTTCTTATGTATTTTTTTTACCGATATAAAAGTTAAATAATTATTTTCCAAAGAAATGGATAGATTGTGCATGAAATAGACAAGTGGCTTCCTTTATTTGTTATATATTTATTTACTTAGCTACATTTTGACTTTTAGTGACAACGTCTATCACTCGCTAAAATTGTGTCGTTTATTGTCTAATTTTTAGTTGGATTTAAAAGTAACTTTCATTCCACATTTTGTTTCTTTTCTTCTTAATTGGATGTAAAAGTGTAATCATATAGCATATAACATAGCTAGAGATGTAGCAAAGAATTCTGAAAGATATATAGTTGTTCATGAGTCTCAGTTTTTTGTTCACTTGCTTAAGCAGAATGGTTTTTATCCATGATTTTTTAAAAGGAAAAAGTAAATGTTGTATTGGATGTTCTTGTACTAACTTACATTGTTTATTGACTTATACAGTATTAGAAAGAAATACGGCTAAATTTGTAGTTTAGTCAAATAATAAGGTATGATTTAACTTGAATAAATATTTTAATCTCATACAAATGAGTGAATTAACTAACGTAAATTTACTGTTTAAAATACAATATTTAATGACTGATAAGGAAAATTGATACTTCAATGAATAATGAGAGGTGATGGGTGATGACTACAATTAGATGCAACTAACAAAGACAGAGAAGTTTTAGTGTCTTGCAATAGAGGAAATTGAATTTTCTTTAGGTTTTAGAACATAAAGATAAATAATTTTATTTTTGATTTCTTTTGTACGTCTTTTTGTCAATATAAAAGTTAAATAATTTTTTTTTTCAAATAAAGAAATGGACAAGTTGTGCATGAAATGGATATGTGGCTTCCTCTATTTTTCCGCAAATTTACTTTGCATCATTTTGACTTTTAGTAAAAATATGAATCTATTGATAAAATTTTATCATCTATTGTCTAATTTTTAACAGTAACTAACTGTTCTCAAAGGTGCCAATATAGTACCTTTTATCAGTTAAAGTAATTTATTTGGAGAAAAATCAACTTTGTCGACATGATCCACTCGATGGAACAAAAAGTTTAGTGCTTAACATCTTATTTATTTTTTTCTTATTTGTTTACCAATCATGTACATATTGATATCCTTGATTGATTTACATTCGATTTTTTTCAAAGGATACGATAGATCAGTTTTTTGGAATAGCATATGAAATGAATGGAGTACTTGGTAGAGATCCTAATTATTTCTCTGATCTGGTCTCCAACTTCATAGTTAAATATGAAATCACCTTATAAGACATGACTAAAGCTTTATATGTGCACAAAATACATATCTCGATATAGATCTGAGTAGTTTATTAACCATGTTTGACTAGCTAATGGGTTTTATTTATTTGGTCTTTTTCTTTTAATTTGCAGAGACAAATTATCTTATGCAGATTTTCCTAAAATTTGTGAACTTTCCTTCAAGATTAAAGGAGCTCCTCAAGGTATATAATTAATACTAGTCATCATAGCTCAAAACTCTTTAATTTGAAGTATTTATGTGTATTATTATTGATCTTAGAATATGTATTTAATAATAAAAATTCTCAAGTATAATTTTGTTAGTAAAAATTCATACATTTTAATAGTTAAAATGATATGTCATGAGATGTATAGTCTGATTTGAATTCATACTCTTATAATAAGGATAAAAGTACATAGATATTAACCTAATACATAAATAATTAATAATTTAATTAACCAAATATCTATTAGCAGGATATATATATTTGATTGGTGTATGTGTATACTTAATGAATGAATTAATTAATTAGTTTAATAGTTGATTCATTTCTTCTTTTACAAGAGATCATAAGTTCGAATCAGATTGTACTTTCGTGTGTGTCATCAATTAAAGTTACTTGTATTGTATTGTAATTAGTGTATATCGCCTAATTAATCTCAAGTCAAACTGCACTTTTATGTGTATTCTAATTGGGAGATTATTTGTATTGTATTATGATTAATGTATACTACATAATCAATAGATTTACATAATTTTTGTTAAAAAAATAATTAGTTGATTTTAATCGCAGCCTTGGTGCTTGTCGAGTGGCACTGAAATGTGAAGAATTCATCAAAGGCATCTGAAGAAAAGAATAAGGAAGGGTAAGCTTTCATACATAATGGACATCATAAATTAATTAGCAGTCTTTATATATTCATTTAGTAAATGAATTTCGTTCTTTTTTTTATTTTAGATAATACTAATATATATCTTTATTGAGTTTTCTTTAAAATTTTTTGAATTTGTTTTTTTTTTAAACAAAGGTGCGTAGCAGCATTGGATGCAATCACAAATGACTTCTTACTTATGAAGGAAAAAATAAACATCCTTCTTGAGGGAATATTTTATTTTACATATTTTGTAAAATTTTATTTTCATATATATCTTTTTCTCTTATGGATTTTATGAAAATTTTAACTGAATTTAAATTTGCTGACTTATAAAGTATGAGTTTTACTTAATTAAAAATCTGTTTTATTGGCTCACAATTATAGCTATTAACAATTATAATGAATTATAAAAATATTGTAGTAATTAAAATTTTTGTGTTTTATTTAAGATTTATGAGTTTATATTTTAACAAAAAGTAAAACTATTTTTTAAAAATATTAAACATAGTAGTTGTTGCTTCAATCTCCCTCGATATGCAATGTTAGAGTGTTCTCTTCCTCGATTGGGTAGCTCCTTCTCTTAATTTTCTTTTTATTTTCTTTTTCTTCTTTGTTTGGGTTGCTCTCATCTACTTGTGTTATCTTCGTTGGTTCTAACTCTACTAACTATTTTCCACTCCTCAATGCTATAGCATTCACAAGCTCTCTTGGGTTGGTCTCTGTGTTGGTTGGCAAAGTTCCTTGAGCACACTCAAAAATCAACTTTGCCAAATGCCCAATTTGGTTCTCTAGACTCTTGACGGAGGCTTCATTACTCTGTAGCCTAGTGTCCGTTGCTGTCATGAATTTGGTGAGCATATCCTCTATGTTTGGCCTTCATTCAATGGGGGACAGAGCTAGCGGGGAAGCTTGTATCTAATTATTTTGGTTGCCCCATGGAAAATTAGGGTGATTCCTCCTTCCAGGATTACAAGTATTAGAATAAGGATTCCCTTATTGAACTTCATAATTCTGAACTTGCACTGCTTGTGCTGTCACCCTATTCATGCTGTCTATCTTCTTAGTTAAGGCCTTAACTTGTGCAGATAGAGCTGTATAGTTGTCAACACTATGCAAGCTGTAATTATTTCTTGATGAAGATCTCTCCTTCTCCCATTGGTAACTATTATTTGCCATATTCTCAATCAACTTCTAGGCAGCCTCAGGTGTCTTGTTGTTCAGTGTTCCTCAAGCTGCTATGTCAATAATTATCTTGATGTTGGTTGTGAGACCATTGTAGAATGTCTGTACTTGAAGCAACATAGGTAGACCATGGTGAGGAACTCTCCTTAGCAGATCCCTATAGCGATCCCAAGACTCATACAAAAATTCTCCATCTATTTATGCGAAAGTGGTGATTTCATTCCTCAACGTACCTGTCTTTGAAGGTGGAAAGTACTTGGCTAAAAAAGGTGGAGCGATATCCTCCTAAGTAGTGATGGAACCAGCTGGTAATGAATTCAACCAAGCCTTAGATCTATCCTTCAATGATAAAGGGAAAAGTCTCAATCTGATTGCATAATTACTCATTCCATTATGCTTGAAAGTATCACAGATTTCCAGAAAATTTGCAATGTGCTCATTAGGATCTTCAGCTGGGAACCCAAAAAATTGTACACTTTGCTGAATCATCTGGAAGATGGCTGACTTAATCTCAAAGTTGTTAGCTTTTACAGCTGACCATGTGACACTCGGTTCAATTCCAGTAAGAGTAGAATAGAATAATCCATCATTGTGTGCTCTCTTCGCCCTTCTAGTTCGTCAAGCATTGTTGTTGTTCCTCTTCTCAACAAATTTCTGACACGAGATGGGAGAAGTCTACTTCTTGCTTGTGCTCTCAGTCTGTGACGAGTCCTCTCGATTTATGTATCAAAAATCAATGGTTCTTTGTTTCTTCTTGTCATGCACTATAGAACCCCTTGTAAATAGCTAGCAAAACAAAAAAGAAACAAGGTAAAAATACCAAAATAATAAAAAATAGTCAACTTTAATATTGCTAGTATTAGTCCCCAGCAACAGAGCCAAAACTTTGTTGTTATATGAACTCACCTAGCAATTGCACTAGTTCGAACACGTACTATAGCAATAAATTTGGATATCGTCCCACGAGGACTAATATAACAATTACTAGAATCACTACTTATTGATATTATTTGGCCAATGACTAAGAGAATGAGTATAAAATAACTCTTAACAACAACAACAAAAATAATGAATTAAGATTAATTAACAATCAAGATATAATAACGGTCAAGATCTTAGAATCCACCCTAAGTTCAACTATGAATTTCCTAAATTCAATCTACAATTAGAACTTTCCCCCAATTTCGTTCAATCATGTAGTAATCTCTTCTCAATTAACAATCAAGATATAATAATAGTCAAGATCTTAGAATCTACCCTAAGTTCAAGTATGAATTTCCTTAATTCAATCTACAACTAGGACTTTTTCCCAATTTCATTCAATCATGTAGTAATCTCTTTCTAAAGATCAATTACCTTACCTACTTCATTGTAACACACATATCTCTATGGATTAGTATGAATCAGTGCATTAACATTCAATCATTAAATATATAGATTATGCTTAATATCTCTTCTCACATTCAATCTATTGTGCTAACTTGCTATTCTAATGAAAAATCAATCTCTCAATCCAATCATTCATCATAAATCAATAAATAGGTGATCAATCTATTTATGCATTAAGCCACAAGATAACACATAGGGATTGGGGAAAAAACTTTTCATAGATTGAATAAGAAAATTACAAAGTATCCCTTAGGGTTTCATCAAAGATCCCAACAGAAGAGTTTAGTTACACATCCTAACGAAAATTACAAGAATGAAATCTAAAAGAAACGTGAAAAGAATGACCGACAAAAAGAAGTTCTTGATGTCTGCAGCTGTCTTTCCTCCTCTCCTCCTCCAGTCTCCCCTTTTCTTTTTCAGATCCTCTCTTTTTTATATCGTTCAAAACCTAATTTTCTAATCTGACACATCCCACAACCATGTCGAATCGACACACAGCTGTGTCTTCCTCGAAATTATGTCAATTTTTAGCTTTTAGACATGACATGACTGTGTCTCCTAGGCTCACATCTGTGTCTCTTTTGTCGAACAAAATAGAAACGCTGCCTTCTTAACACATGGCTGTGTGTTAAGCCAGTATAGGGCACATGGCCATGTCTTTCAGGAACACGGCCATGTCTCACTCCTCCTAAGAAATAAAAATGTTGGCTCCATAACACATAGTTGTGTGTTATGGCCATCTCTCCCACATCTTCATGTTTCAACCCATTTTTACCCAAATCTTGTTCCAACCCATTCTAATTTGCTTCCAAGTTCTAAAATCATTCTTGAAAAGTGCTAAAGACAATCCATTAGCATATCTGGCAAAAATCGATCAAAATCAACTCAAATAAAATAGAAAAATATCTATAAAATTCAATTATATCAATTATCTTTCCACTCAAAGGGTTATAGAGCCTATATGCTTTATATTGAGAGCAATAACCAACAAAGATTCATTTCACAAATTTTTCATCAAGTTTGCTGTGATTATGTGAATTTATCAAGGAATAGGCAATACAACAAAAGATTTTAAGTGGCTTACCTAAGGTCTCCTACCACTCAAAGCTTCATATGGTGTTTGGTTGAGAACAACCCTTGTAGGAGATAAATTCAATAGATAGATAGCAACGACAACATTTTCGGCCCCTTTTCTTTTCACAAGCTTTTTTCCATTTCAACAACTGTTAAGTTTTTATGTTCATCCACTTTGTTTTGTTCTGATGTATGTGGTGCTGTCAATTCTCTGTGCAAGTCTTGTTCTTCATAAAATTGATTAAATTCATTAGATAGAAACTCCCCTCCTCTATCAGTACGCAATGCCTTTATGCTTCTTCCACTTTGCTTCTCAACGAGTGCCTTGAACTTCTTAAAGATCTCAAACGTTTCAGAGTTGAATTGAAGGAAATAGACTTAACTCATACGGCTGTAATAGTCTGTAAACAACAAAAAATATTGACTTCCACCAAAAAATTGTGCTTTCATAGGGCCACACAAATCAGTATGTATAAGTTCAACACACTCATATGCGCTTCTAGACTTTCATATAGCAAATGGTTTTTTACATTGTTTCCCATAAATGCACCATTTGCAAAAATTTAAGGACTCAATTTTAGGTAGCCCGAACAACATTTCCTTTTAACTCAATAATTGTAGACCTTTTACATTCAAATGTCCATATCATAAATGCCACAATTTTGACTATTTATTTTCTTTAACAATAAGAGCATGGTTTTTAACACTAAAAACCTCAAGTTGGAAAAGCTTATTAAGTTCCATTTAAACACCAACAATAATTCGATCAAATGTTTTATCTAATCACACAAGACATATCATCAAACATTATAGAATACCCACTAGCCATAAGCTGCCCAATGCTCAATAGATTTTGTGATAAAGTAGGAATAAAATAAACATTGTGAAGGAGTTTTGTGTTACCATGACCATTGCTTAACGCCACCGTGCCTTTGCCATCATCACCAAGTCTTACTTTCACCTTACATGACTCATCCAGCTCCTTGAATAGAGATTTGTTCCCGGTCATATGGTTGAAACAGCCACTATCCAAAAATCATACGCCACTTGATGTTTTGGTGCCATCTTGATAGGCCATAAATAGCTCAATCTCCTCCTCATCTTCAACATAATTTGCTTGTTTTTCTCTTTCTAGAAGTCTACCTTTACATCCCCGTATCACTTGCAATAATAACACTAAATATTACTTTTGTAATTTATTTGTTTTCCAATCATCTCCCTTTGTTCAACTTGTCCAGCAATTCTGCCTTTACCTCGATTACCGCTGCCTCGATAACCTCCTTTACGACATCCTCTACTTGTGCCTTCTTTGAATCATCTTGTTATTTGGGAGACTCCCACATCACTTGAAAAGCCTTCTCTTCAGTCTTTTCATTCACCTGATTCAATCTTGGCCCATGGGATTACAAAGAACCCATCAGCTCATCAAATGAGTAAGTAGCTAAGTCCTTAGACTTCTCAATGGCTGCAACAATGTGATCAAAACTTAGAGTTAAACACCTTAACACTTTTGCAATAGTGGTTTGATCAGAAATCTCTTCCCTGTAAGATCTCATTTAATTAACAACCGTTGTAAATCGTAAAAGAAATTCTTGTACCGATTCTCTAATTTTCATTTACAACATCTCAAAGTCACGACGGAGAAATTGAAGTTTTACCATAATTATCTTCGATGAGCCTTTGTATGTTGTTTGCAAAGTCGTCCATGCTTCTTTGGTTGTATTTACAGTTGAAATTTTAGAAAAAATAGATTCATGCACTGCTTGCTGGATGAAAAATAGTGCTCTGGAATCCCTTTGTTTATTTTCTCTTAACCTGCCTTCTTCATCCGGATTAGGATATCCATTCTCAACAAAGTCCCATAAATCTTGAGACTTGAATAATGTCTTCGTTTTAATGCTCCAAAATTTGTAGCTTTCACCATGAAAAGATAGGAATTGATGGTTGAGAAATACTCACAACATTGCCATTTGTCGCCATGAGATGCACGCCCAATTACAACCAAACTTTGCTCTGATACCACTATTGTTGGAGAAGAGAGCTTTGTTAAACTCAAACTTATGGCAAATTTACTATGGCAGCAAGGAAAAATATAGCAGACAAGAAATGAATGCAGTAGAAAAATAAAAATATTAATCAAAACATTTTATGGGTATGAATTGCTGTTAGAATTTTAAATGCAGTGGGATGATATATTCAGCAACCAGAAATGCCTTTAAATAGGCTTTACAACTGAACTAAAAATAAAAAGAAATGGTAGAGCAATCTTCCACTAACTAAAATTCAATCACTACTAACAAAACATCAAAAATTTTAGGAGATAAATCCAAAACTAAGTCAAATATCCAACTGTCAATGTTGAATCAGCCTACAATAGGCAGTGCGACTTAAGATTTTAAAAATGGACTTTTTATAGCTTACTGTTGCAGCCATAAAGATGAAAAGACCAAAAATCACTGCAAGAGCTGTTCAAGTTACTGAAAGACACATATCAAGAGACAAGTGGCCTGAATACTATGACATGAAAATAGAAAGGTTCATCGGGAAACAAGTACGGTTATTCCAAACATGATCAATTCTTGGATACCTTGTGGCTAAGCTTCTACTTGCATACCCAAGTGCAGAAAAAATTCTAATAACTAAAGAGGATTCTTAGCTTGTCATTGCCTTCTCTTGCATGATAAGTGCTAACCCCAAGAGAAAACATGGTTAAAAGAACTCCCAACAGACGTATATAATATAAGATTCTGAAGCTGCTTTCACACAAGGATAGGTGACTTCAATTTATGGCTCAACTTACTTATCTAAAAAACTTAAATGTATAACGGTGATGATAATAATGGTTTTTTTTTCATTTTATTTGGAGGTTAAAGCTTTTGAACAGTGATTCGAGTATCATAGGATTTTAATGTAAAAATGATATGTTGATTTAGGATTAGCATTAGCTCAAAACATCTTCTTAGATTGGAGATTAAATAAGTTGTTTCCTATTTACAGACTTTATATCATATGCATAGTATTATAGGAGTGAAAGACATTCTTTTAAAGAATTCACTATAAATCAAAAATACCTTACATTATTTTAATTCTATTGTTTGATTATGATATTTTCTACATCTTGTAAATCATTTTGTATTGGTTATGGTATTTTTCTATCTCGTAAATCATGACCTTGCCATCTAAATTAATGCTTGATAAAAAAACTTTTCAATACATTTCCTCGGTTGATTCCAGATTAGTTGAAAAAATTCAACTGGTATGTAAAGCATTGTCTGAGAGAGTGATTAGAAAGTGATGATAAGATATTTCTTGCAAACTCATATTTTATTCATTACATATTTTTGCATTACTATACACTTGTAAGTTTTTAGTTCTTAGCATCAACTCATGAAGGAAACTAAATCTCTGTTACAAACTTCCAAGTTTATGGGATCAATTCATAGAAGAAACTAAAGCTCAGCTCATAAAGGAAACTAAACATATAGCATTTAACAACTTTTGCTTCATCTAGGTCTAGCATTAACCGCAATCCTTCTCTCAAATTGTACCACAAAAAATATCAAAAATAAAAAAATAAATATATTTCCAACAACAATAGAAATTAATCTCATATATATGTATATATTTTCAATTTGTAAATGAAGAAATTACATAGAAATATTTAGGTTGTGGGTCAAATCACACTAGTAATTGAGAAATTGTGTTGTAAAAATAAATATACAATATAATAGCTTAAAAAGATTATTAATGAAAATGTGAAATGATTACCCATTATAAAAAATACCAACAATAATTATTAATTACCTCATGAAGAATGCTTAATTTTTCTTTCAAGATTGAGAATTCATGTTTGAGTGCTTCCAATTGAAAGATACACCTATAGAAAAGACACAAGTGTCTCAAGATGAATTTTTGAACCAAAGTTAATTTGATCATCAATATTTGAGTAATGAAATTTCAATATATATATATATATGTATTGGTGCGTATATTTGTATAAGAATATTATAGAGATGAAAAAAAACACAGAAAAATAAATGTTTTCTCACTGTTGCTTAGATTGTTCCTCAATAGGCTTAAGGAATTCACGACAAATCTGTGCCATGCGACAAACACCAATGCTAGAGTACTATAGTAACCATGATTATATATACACACACACACACACAATAATAGTTATTATGATCTATACATTAATATCATTTATATAGTTTATCCGAGGTTATATAATTGATTATCATGAAGAAGCCCCATTGATTTTGAAAATAAGTTCTCCAATCTTGTGAAAGTCCACCTCCGATTTTTCACTGAAGTTAAATAAAGAGCAAAATTATCTATACTTATATATACACACCCAATTATATATATATATATATACCCACATAATATATGAATGATTAAATGGATATAAATGAATCAAAGGGTGGAGCTGCCATGCCGAAATTCTGAAATTGGCCGAATAGGCCCTAGGTCTAATTTTGAGTTATTTGGGGACACGTGTAGGTACTGTAAGTGTGTTTCGGTTCCCGAAAAAAAATTCAGAGAATCTAGGGACAGCCCGTAGACGCAGTAAAAAAAAAACCGGTCTTAGACTCCGAATCAAGTAAGGATCTCTCACCCTATTTTCTATCACGGCATTAAAACTTAATAAATGATAAAACGGTATTTTATAAATTAATAGATATGTATAATTAATTAAGGTTTCTAATGGAGTCCGAATCTGATATATTTTCGGTCAGTTGCTGTTTTAGTTATTTTATAGTTTTAAATGCATTATGGTATCTGATCTATTTATTTTATGATTTTGAATGCATGAATCACTGTTTACTTCATTATGGCTTGATTTTGTGAATCCGATGATATGCCTGCCTTGTTGGATGCTCGTTACTGGTTTAAATATTTATGATTATGTGAGAAATAAAAAACTAAGGAAAAATAGAAAAAGTATGTGAGTTGACAAATCGATAAGTCGACAGCCTCACTAGATATCCTGGGAGATGGTGGATGGACCAGGTCCATAGGGAACCCTACCGGGAACGTTGTCTCTCATACCGGACGGGGTATGGAGACTTTAAATGTTTTGGCGCTCATACCGGATGGGGTATTGAGATTCATGGTTTTGGCGGCCATACCGAACAGGGTATGGGGACGGCCCTGGAATTAAGTTATTAAGGTGAATGGTTCACGTGTAGCAGGGACCCTATGGATCCCCATGGATACTGGTAGGCTGGTAAAAGAAAAAATTTATTGCCTGATGATTGAAATATTAAAAGTATGACATGTGTTATGTTACAGAGCGCGTATGATTTCCTAATATTATAATGTTATTGTTTTCATAAGTTGTTTTCATAAATCTCACCGAGGTAAGTGGACAATAAAGGGTTTTATTATTGATAAATGAATTTGTTATAAATTATACTCCATTGGTCGCTTTTGTTTTCCACCAATCTTTACTAGACTAGTGTAGCTCATTCCTTACTTAATCATTTCATATCAGGAGGACTTGGTTCCCGAGCCCGTTCCGCAGGAAGAAGGTGAGTAGATGCCTAAAGATTTTATAGCTTTCCTTATAGTATTCATTTCTAGTATTTACTTTAGTTAGCTTATTCTTTCATACGTTTAATACGTTTTGGTTATTGTGTAAGGAATGTTAACCATAATCTATTTTATTTCGCTTCTACACTTAGAAATTTTATATACATTTCCTTTAAATTTTTGGGGCCATTTACACAAATCTAGGTGAGCATAGACAGTGTTCTCTATAAGGTTGAAATTGGTGTTATTTAGAAGTCAGAATAGGATTGACAATGGAACAAATAAACTCTGGGAGCCGATCTAGGTGAGTAGAGACAGTGTTCTCTGTGATGCACGTGTAGGAAAGTATGAGCTACACAAACTTTAATTAGATGTTTTCTTGATTTTAGATAGATATAATGGTTAACCCTCACTAGCGAGGGATGTGAATACTGTGCTTTTATGTACTTAATTTTATTTAGAAATAGAAGGTTATTGTATTTTTCGCTGGCAATATAAGTTCTTACGGTACCCTGACTCACTATGGAGGTATGGGTTGTTACAGCTCTTATCCAATCATTTCAAATAGGAGGATTGAAGCACATAGCTCCTCCACATGATCCACTCGATGGAATAAGAGGCTTAGTGCTTAACATCTAATCTATTTTTCTCTTATTTGTTTATCAATCATATATATATTGAAGTTGTTGATTGATTTGCATTTGATTTTTGTTTAAGGATGCAGTAGAGCAGTCTCTTGTAGCAGCATATGAAATGAAAGGAGATACTGGTTGCAATCCTAATTATTTATATGATCTGCTTTCCACCTTCATGGATTAATTTGAAATCATCTTATCGGGCATGGTTAAAGCATTGTATGTGTACGTAATATATATCTCGATGTAGATTTGAGTAGTTATTAACCATATTTTATTAATTAATGGGTTTTAGTTATTTGATCTTCTTTTCTTAATTTACAGGGATAAAATATCTGATGCGGATTTTCATAAGATTTATGCATTTTGCATCAAGATTAAATGAGCCTCCTCAAGGTATATAATTAATACTAATCATCACAGCTCAAAACTCTTTAATTTGAAGAATTTATATATGTTATTATTGATCTTATAATATACATTTAACATGGTGAAGGGCATGGAAATGCAGTTGATTGGTGGGCACTAGGGATATTCATATTCAAAATGTTATATGGGATGACGCTATGTAAGGAAGTTGACCAAGAGTTGCCCCTAGCGAATATTGTGGCTCGAGCACCTAAATTCCCAAAGAAACAATGGTCTCGGAGCCAGCAAAGGATTTGATCACGTGATTATTAATCAACGACCCCACCAGGCGAATGTGGTCCATAATGGGTGCAATGGCAATCAAATGACACCAATTTTTTTATGGGCTTAATTGGGCATTTTTGAGATGTAATAAAATCACCATTTGTTCCTCCTCCTGTATCTTGTTAGGACTTTGTTGCATTTGCTAGTACTATAAAGAGTTCAATAGAGTATTACTAGGAAGTAAGAAATTTATTCTTTAATTTACATGATATATGTTTTGTTATATATATCAAATTTTAATAACTAAATAGAAGTGAGATTTAAGTAATTTATATATTGGGGCAAGAAATTTTAATGAAATTCATGTTGAAAGGTTCAATATTTATAAAAATATATAATTAAGGATTTACTAGATCATTTTGTCTAGCAAACGATATAACATTTTCAATTGTTCTCAATTAATGTCTTTACTTAACTGTCTAAAAGTAATATTAATTTCTCTAACAAGTGGTATAAGAGGTAGTAACACTCTTTATAAGGCATTACTTGGATAAAACCGAAATGTATTGCATCAACATCCTAATAATAGCAAGCTGGGAAACTCATGGGTCCTTGTGTAGTGCTTTAGGACTGCTTACCTAATTTGGGATAAACAACGCTAAGGTTCAATAGTAGTTGAGGATAAGGAAGCTTTTGGCTTCTAGAGCTATTTTGAGATACCTATGATCTTACAAGATAGCTTTGCCAAAAGGTTGTGTCGAGTTTTAAAATTGCTCTCACAATCTAGACCTATCTTAAGACAACTATGAGGTTTCAAGCATGTATTAGGTTTTAATAAAGCTCTAAAACTGCGGTATTAGTCTTTTCTTTTTTCTCTTAATGTTATGTTGCACTAAGATACAAATTTGTTGTCCTAAAATTTAATTTAGTATTGATTTTGTTTTATTTAATTATATGGTAAATTTTGTAACAAGTATAAATTTTTTACTTGATGAATATTTCTCTGAGTTTAGGTTATTACTTGAGGATGTATAAGCTTTCATTTTGCATTTTGTTTCCTTTCTTAGTTGGATTCAAAAGTAGAATAAGAATAATACATAACTTAGGTAAAGATGAGTAAGGACTTCTGAAAGATAGATAATTGTTCATGAACCTCCTCAGTTTTTGTTTCACTTACTTGAGCATGATGGTTTTTATTGTTAATGAATAATGATTTTATCTTAAAAAAATAATGTTATATTGGATGCTATTGTATTGACTTCCATTGTATAAGTTTAATTAGTATTAAAAGTAACTACTACTAAATTTATAGTTCAATCAAATAATAAAATAGAAATTAATTTGAATGAATTATTTAATATTACAATAAATAAGCAAATCAAAGGATGTATATTTATTGTTTAAAATATAGTATTTGACAATCAACTATGAGAATTGACACTTCAGTGAATAATGAGAGGAGATTGATGGTGACTACAATGAAATACAACCAACACAGATAAAAGCTTTGGTATCTTGCAACAAAGTGGATCACATTTTCCTTATGTTTTAAGAAAAAGATAAACTATTTTATTTTTAATTTTTTTGTACTCCTTTTTGTTGATACAAAAGTTAAACAACTCTTTTTTTCAAGTAAAGAAATAGATAGGGTGGGCACGAAATGGACACATGAGTTCCTCTATTTGTCGCATATTACCTAGCAACATTTTAACTTTTGTGATAGTCTAAATCAACTGTTAAATTATATCGTCTATTGTATAATTTCTAATTGTAATAGGACCTTTTTTAAAGGTACGAGGTACAAATTTTACACTTGATGAATATTTTTCTAAAGTTTAGGTTTTTACTTAAGGATGTTTAAGCTTTCATTTCATATTTTGTTTCTTTTCTTCTTAGTTAGATTTAAAACTTTAATCGAATAGTACATAACTTAGCTAGAAATGTAGTAAGGACTATTGAAATATATTTATTTATTCATGAGCCTAAGTTTTTTGTTGACTTACTTGAGAAAAATGGTCTTTATTATTCATGGATGATGAATTTTTCTTTTAAAAAAAGTAAATGTTGTAATGGATGTTATTATATTGACTTACATTGCATAAACTAATACCATACTAGAAAGAAATATGTCTAATATTGTAGGTTAATCAAATAACAAAGAAGAACTTAACTTCAATGAATTATTTAACTCATACAAATGAATAAATAAAATGACGTACATTTAGTGTTTAAAATATAGTATTTGATGATTGATTAGGAGAACTGATGTTTTAATAAATTATGAGAGTGATTGATGATGACTGCAATAAGAAGCAACTAATACAAAGATAGAAGCTTTGATGTCTTATAGTAGAGGGGATCAAATTTTCTTTAGGTTTGAGTACATTAAGATGAACTATTTTATTTCTTAATTCTTATGTATTTTTTTACTGATATAAAAGTTAAATAAATTTTTTTTCTAAGTAAAGAAATGGATAGGTTGTGCATGAAATGGACAAGTTGCTTCCTTTATTTGTTGTATATTTAGTTAACGATATTTTGACTTTTAGTGACAATGTCTATCACCCACTAAAATTGTGTCGTTTATTTTCTAATTTTTAGTTGGATTTAAAAGTAACTTTCATTCCACATTTTGTTTTTCTTTTTCATAATTAGATGTAAAAGTGTAATTAGATAGTATACAACATAGCTAGAGATGTAGTAAGGACTTCTAAAAGATATAGTTCATGAATTTTAGTTTTTTTGTTCACTTGCTTAAGTAGAATGGTTTTTATCCATGATTTTTTTAAAAATGAAAAAGTAAATGTTTTATTGGATGTCATTATACTGACTTACATTGTTTACAGACTTATATAGTTTTAGAAAGAAGTACGATTAAATTTGTAATCTGTCAAATAATAATGATGATTTAACTTAAATTAATAATTTAATCTCATACAAATGAGTGAGTTAAGTAACATAAATTTACTATTTAAAATACAAAATTTAATGACTGATAAGGAAAACTGATATTTCAATGAATAATGAGAGGTGATGGGTGATGATTGTAATGAGATGCAACTAACAGAGAGAGAGAAGTTTTGGTATCTTGCAACAAAGGAGATTGAATTTTTTTAAGATTTTGACATAAAGATAAACTATTTTATTTTCGGTTTCTTTTGTATTTCTCTTTGTTAATATAAAAGCTAAATAATTTTTTTTTCAAATGGATAAGTGGCTTCCCTTATTTGTCGCAAATTTACTTCGTTGCATTTTTACGTTTAACGACAATATAAATCTGCTGGTAAAATTTTATCATCTATTGTCTAATTTTTAGCAGTAATTAATTGTTCTCAAAGGTGCCAATATAATTCCTTTTATCAGTTGAAGTGATTTATTTAGAGAAAAACCATATTTGTTTTTTACACAATATTATAATGGATTAAACAAAACTCTTTTTTAAAAAAAAAAATTTCTCATAAAATGTTTAGCAAGGTTAATCCAAACTTGGAACACAAAATTCAAAAAAATGCAAATTCATTAATGCATACAATATTGATAACCTAAATATCAATCACTAAAAATGACCTAGACTAGTAGCAATCTGTTATAAATACTAAACTCATTATAACTCTCTGCTGCTTTGGTGAGCACTGTAGATTCGAAGAAAAAAACAATCTCCCTTCTCTTGGCAAAACCATTTTTCTCTTCTCTAATCGTCTCAAAAAGGATGGATCAAAGCATTCGACGACTCAGCATGATCCACTCGATGGAACAAGAGGTTTAGTGCTTAACATCTTATCTATTTATTGATCATGTATATATATCGATATCATTGATTAATTTGGATTCAATATTTGTTAAAGGATATGGTAGATCACTTTTTTGAAATAGCATATGAAATTAAAGGTGTACCTGGTTGTAGTCCTAATTATTTCTCGGATATGCTCTTTATCTTCGTAGCTGAATCTAAAATGACCTTATCAGACATGGCTAAAGCTTTATATGTGTACATAATATATATCTTGATATAGATCTTAGTTGTTATTAACCACGTTGATTAGTTAATGAGTTTTAATTATTTGGTCTTCTTCTCTTAATTTGCAGGGACAAAGTATTTAGTGCATATTTTCCTAAGATTTGCGAACTTTACTTCAAGATAAAAGAAGCTGCCTCAAGGTATATAATTAATGCTAATCATCACAGCTCAAAACTATTTAATTTAAAGTATTTATGTGTGTCATTATTGATCTAATAATATGTATTTAATACTAAAAATTCTCAAGTATAATTTTTGTTGGTAAAAATTCATACATT
Organism: Carica papaya; assembly: GCF_054855325.1. NCBI lineage: Eukaryota > Viridiplantae > Streptophyta > Magnoliopsida > Brassicales > Caricaceae > Carica > Carica papaya. The sequence goes on from NC_142317.1 coordinate 22,804,664, forward strand.
TTAATAACTAAATGATATGTAATGAGATTTATAGTGTGATTTGAACTTATACTCTTATAGATAAGGATAAAAATACAAAGATATCAACCCAACAGATAAATAATTAATAATTTAATTAACCAAATATCTATTAGTAGGATATATATTTGATTGGTATATGTGTATACTTAATTAATTAATTAATTAGTTTAATAGTTGATGCATTTATTCTTCTACAAGAGATCATAAGTTCGACTGAGATTATACTTTTACGTGTGTTATCATTTGAAAGTTGCGTTGAATTGTAATTATTTTAAAAAATAATTAGCTAATTTTAATTGTACCCTTGGTGCTTGTCGATTGGCACTGAAATATGAGGAATTCATCAAAGCATCTGATGAAAAGAGTAAGGAAGGGTAAGCTTTCATAAATAATTGACGTCATAAATCGATTAACATATCTATTTATTGTGCTTTTTTAATTCTTTTAATTTCTTTTTTTAAAAAAAAAAGTGTGTAGCGGCATTAGATGCAATAAAAAATGAATTCACATTGATGAAGGAAAAAATAAAAGTCCTTCTTGAGGTAATATTTTATTTTATATATTTTGCAGAATTTTATTTTCATATATATCTTTTTCTCTTATGGATTTTGTGAAAATTTTAACTGAATTTAAATTTGTAGAATTATACAGTATGAGTTTTACTTAATTAAAAATTTGTTTTGCTGGTTGCATAATTATAGCTATTAACAATTATAATAAATTCTGACAACACAGTAGTAGTTTAAACTTGTGTTTTATTTAAGATTTACGAGTTTAAGTTTCACTGAAGATGTAAAGTTTATATTTTAATAAAAAGTAAAACTATTTTTTTAATATTAAACATTATAGATTTTGATTTTAAAATCTTTATTATTATTATTATTAATTAATAAATGGGGTATGTGCTGATATATTTGGAAACAAGCACCACGCTTCGCAGGCACAAGCGCACTCCTTTAAATTAATAGAAAGTTGGGAAACTCATGGGTCCTTGTGTAGTGCTTTAGGACTGCTTACCTAATTTGGGATAAACAATGCTAAGGTTCAAGGATAGTTGAAGATAATGAAATGTAACGGCCCTGGAAATTTAGAATGAAATATGTGTATTAATAATGTCAAATGCGAAAGCGTAATAAAAATTTTGATTAACATTCCTTACACAAAAACCAAAAACGTGCTTAAAATATAAAAGAACAAACTAAGTAAAAGAGTGATACTCGAAAATAAGAACTATAAATATAACTACGGAGTCTTATGGCGTCCCCTTCGCCGTCTTCCTGCGAAACGGGCTCGGGAACAATGTCTTCCTTATCTGAAATGGTTAAATAAGGAATGAGCTACACCAGCACAGTAAAGACATCACACTATCTCACCGCCACGGAGGTAAAGGTGGGTAGAAAATACAAAAAAGACAAATGGAGCATAATTTATAATAAACTCGTTTATTAACATAAAAACGTTTACTGTCCACTTACCTCGGTAAGATCCATAAAACAACAAATGAAAGCAATAACATTATCATCATCATGAAATCATATGAACTGTATGACATAATACTTACCACGCCTTTGCATTTCAATCATTAAACAACACATTTTCCTCATTTACCAGCCTACTAGTATCCATGGGGATCCATAGGGGTCCCGCTACCCGTGAACCCTTAACATTTATAACCTGATTCCAGAGCCATCCCCATACCCCGTCCAGTATGGGCACCAAAACCATGAACCTCAATACCCCGTCCGGTATGAGGGTGAAATGGGCCGTCCCCATACCCCGTCCGGTATGGGTGCCAAAACACATAAGGTCTCCATACCCCGTCCGGTATGAGAGACCACGTTCCCGGTAGGGTTCTCTACGGACCCAGTCCATCCACCATCTCCCAGGATATCTAGTCAGACTGTCCACATTATCCACTTATCAATTCACATAATCTTTTTGCCATTTTTCTTAGTTTCAATCATCCAAACACACACAACATGTAAACCAGTAATGGACACCAAACAAGACAACACAGTACCGGATTCATCATCATACAAACCATAATAAAAGAAACCATGATTCATACATACGAGACCATAACGTAATTACATCAAACATCATGCTGCATTTAATACTGGAAACTAAATCAAACAATAACAGACCAACACTGTATCAGACTCGGGCTCCATTGGCAACCTTAATCAATTATACATTTATAAAGTCACACAGTACAGTTTAATTATTTATTTAGTTTTAATACCGTGATAGAAAATAGGGTGAGGGGTCCTTACTTGTTTCGGGGTCTGAATACGGCTCTACAGTGCGCCTACAGGCTGTTCCTAATTTTTTCTGAATTTTTTTCTGGGAAACTGAAACGCACTACTGGTACCTGCACGTGCCCCAAAAAAATCCCAAATTAGACCTAGGGCCCTTTTCGGCCAATATCGCAATTCCGGCACGGCGGCTCTGCCGTGCTCCGGCGATGGCACCGCCGCTTGCGGCGGCGATTCACCTCGAGTTGGCTATTTTCGGCCGAATTCGGCCACACTTGTATCGGTCCCTGCGATAGAACAACCCTAGGGCCCTCGGTGGGCCGAAAAATCACGAAAAATTGAAACTTACCGGTGGCGGTGCTCTCGGGTGTGGCAGCTCCTCCGGCATGAGTAGTGTTTTGATGTTTGGCTCCGATCAACCTGTAGAGAAAAGAACGGTGATCACAGTGGTATAAAATTTGCATCAAACGGAGGCTGGGAAGGGCCTCATCGGACGCAAAAACTGAGGGGCACGGCGGTGCCGCTGGGTTTCGGCTGGGTTTTTCGATCTTTTAACCGGTGGTTTGGCCTCAGTTTGGCCATAGGCGGACTCAGCATCAAAAAACGAGCAAGGGGGAGAAAATTTACCTCGATCGGCGGTCGGAAACTTCTCCGGTGCGACGGCAGGTGACGGCGGCTGGCTCCTCCGGTGCCTGGTTCTTCTTCTCCGGGCAGCACTAGCGGCTAGGGTTTCTTTGGTCAGGTGTGGGTGGGATTATTTATACCCTTTTCCTTTTAATCTTGACCGTCCATCAAGATTAAATCTGGACCGTTCATCGCGATGCAATCTGGGCCGTCCGTGCCTGATTGAATCTGGGCCGTCCGTGTGCATGACTCTGGGCCGTCCGTGCGCACGTTTGATCTGGGCCGTCCGTGTGCGCGGGAATGGATCTGGGCCTTCCGATCGCACGCACGCGGATCGCCCACGTGGCCCGTTCCCTGGTCAGTGTTGCCTTGCCATGCAGCGCGTTCTGGTTAGCCGGGACTGCTGACCGGGCCGCTGACGTGGCGGCTGACGTGGTGCTGATGTGGCACAACTTTTCTAAATTGCGTTTTGACCCCTGGTTTCTGATTTTCTTTTTAAAAACACCCCCATAATCCAAATTTTCACCCCTTTTTCCCAAAATCAATTTCAATTAAATCCAAATAATATTTTTACCCAAATTTTATCATTGTTATTACTTTTATTTTCATTGAATTAAATTAAATTAAATTAAATAAAAAATCAAATAAATAAATAAAAAACCCAAATAAATAAATAAAATTTTTATTTTTATTTGGGTGTTACATGAAACTTTTGGCTGCTATAGTTATTTTGAGATACCTATGAGGTTATAAGATAGTATTACCAAAAGGTTGTGCAGGGTTTTAAAATAATTCTCGTGTTCTAGACCTATCTTAATACAACTATGAGGTTTCGATCATGTATTAGGTCTTAATAAAGCTCTAAAACTGCAGTGTTACATTTAAATCTTAACGTTTTAGTCTTTTCTTTTTTTAATGTTATGTCGCACTAAGATCAAAAGTTTTTGTCCTAAAATTTAATTTCTCATAGATTTTGTGTTACTTAGTTATCTGGCAAATTTTGTACCAAGTACAAATTTTATACTTGATCAATATTTCTCTGAGTTTAGGTTATTACTTGAGCATGTTTTGGCTTTCATTCTATATTTTGTTTCCTTTCTTCTCAGTTGGATTCAAAAGTATTATAAGAATAATACATAACTTAGCTAGAAATGAGTATGAACTTCTGAAAGATAGATAATTGTCCATGAACCACAATTTTTGCTTCACTTACTTGAGCATGATAAAGTATAACCTAATTTCTACGAATTATTTAATTTTATAGTAAATAAGTGAATTGAATGATGAATATTTATTGTTTAAAATATTGTATTTGATGACCAATTATGAGATCTGATGCTTCAGTAAATAATTAGAGGCGATTGATAGATACTACAATGAAATGCGACCAACACAAAGATAAAAGCTTTGGTATTTTGCAATGAAGTAGATCACATTTTCTTTAGGTTTTAAGATAAAGATGAAATATTTTATTTTTAACTTTTTTTTGTAGCCCTTTTTGTTGATACAAAAGTTAAGCAACTTTTTTTTTCAAGTAGAGAAATAAATAGGGTGGGCACAAAATGGACACATGAGTTCCTCTATTTGTTGCATATTACCTGGCAACATTTTAACATTTGTAATAGTCTAAATCAACCACTAAAATTATGTCATCTATTATTTAATTTCTACCTGTAATAGGATCCTTATTAAAGGTACCAGATACAAATTTTATACTTGATGAATATTTTTCTAAAGTTTGGGTTGTTTACTGACTTATGTAGTACTAGAAAGAAATACAACTAAATTTATAGTTTGGTCAAATAATAAGGTATGGATTAACTTGAATAAATAATTTAATCTCATACAAATGAGTAAACTAAGTAACATAAATTTACTGTTTGGAATACGGTGTTTAATGACTGATAAGGAAAACTGATACTTCAATGAATGAAGAGAGGTGATGGGTGATGACTGCAATGAGATGCAACAACATAGAGAGAGAAGTTTTAGTCTCTTGCAATAGAGGAGATTGAATTTTCTTTAGGTTTTAGAACATAAAGATAAATTATTTTATTTTTAATTTCTTTTGTACTTCTTTTTGTCATTATAAAAGTGAAATAATTTTTTAAAAAATAAAGAAATGGGCAGGTTGTGCATGAAATGGATATGTGGCTTCCTTTATTTGCTGCAAATTTGCTTTATGGCATTTTGACTTTTAGTGACAATATAAATCTGCTGGTAAAATTTTATCATCTATTGTCTAATTTTTAGCAGCAATTAACCATTCTTAAAGGTGTTAATATAATGCCTTTTATCAGTTGAAGTAATTTATTTGGAGAAAAACCATCTTTGTTGTTTATACAACATTATAAATGGATTAAATTAAACTCTTGTTTTTTTTTTCAAAAGAAAATATTTTTTCTCATAAAATTGTTGGCTAGAATAATCCAAACTGGAAAACAAAATTCAAAAATATGCAAGTTCACTAATGCATAGAATATTGATAACCTAAATATCGATCACTAGAAATGACCTAGATTATTAGCAATTTGTTATAAATTCTAAACTCATTATAACTCTCCGCTGCTTTGGTGAGCATTGTAAATTCGAAAAAAAAAAATCTCCCTTCTCTCGGTAAAACCATTTTTCTCTTCTCAAATTGTTTCTAATATAATGGATTGAAGCATGTAGCTCCTTGACATGATCCACTCGATGGAACAAGAGGTATAGTGCTTTAACATTTTATCTATTTTTTCCTTATCTATTTAGTGATCATGTATATAAATCGATATTGTTGATTGATTTGCATTCGATTTTTTTAAAAGGGTATGGTCGATCACTTTCTTGGAATAGCATACGAAATGAAAGGAGTGCCTGGTTGAGGTCCTAATTATTTCTCTAATCTACTCTCCATGTAACACCCAACCTCTACTTTTTTTTTCTTTTTATTAATTATTATTATATGAATATAATTATTATTTATGTAATTTTAAATTTAATTAAATTTAAATTAATTTATTTTAAAGGAAATAATAATAATAAAAATAATAAAAAGGGGTAAAAATTATTTAGGGGTTTAATTGAAAATAATTTTGGGGAAAAGGGGTGATAATTTGGGTTTTGGGGGTATTTTTAAAAGACAAATCAGAAAATAGGGGTCAAAATACAATTTAAAAAAGTTGTGCCACGTTAGCTACCCGGTCCGTAGCCCTGACCAACCAGGACGTGCCAAGTGGCAGTGACAATGACGCGGGTGGCCACGCGGGAGAGAGCCGCGTGGGCGATCCATGTGCGCACGATCGAACGGCTGAGATCCGTTCCCGTGCGCACAGACGACCCAGATCAAAAGCGCGCATAGACGGCCCAGATTGCATCGCGCACGGACGGTCCATATTGAATCGCGCATGGACGTCCAAGATTGAATCGCGATGAACGGCCCAGATTCACTCCCTATTTAATCGCGATCGGACAGTCCAGATTAAAAGCGATGGATGGCTCATATCAAAAGCGGATGGGTATAAATAACCCCATCCGCACCTAAACCCTAACCCTAATCGCCAAAGCCCCTCGCCGGAGAAGACAGCCCAGCCACTGGGGAGTCGACCGCCGGCACCCGCCGTCGTACCGAAGCAATTTCCAGCTACCAAAGGTGGTAAAAATTCAACCATTTGCTCAGAATTTTATTTTAAACCCAACTATAGCCAAATCAGAGCAAAAGCACAAGCCAATTGGCAGGAAAACGCTGCCAAAGCTCAGCTGCGCTGCCGCGGGGTGTTTCGATTTTTGCCTCTGATGAGGCCCTTCCTAATTCCAGTTCGATGCGATTTTTTCATCGTTGTGATCAACGTTTCCTCCTCTACAGGTTGACCGGTGCAAAACACCCAACCGCAACGTGAGCCGGAGGAGCCACCGCACCGGAGAGCCCCACCGCTGGTGAGTTTTGGCTTTCTACCTTTTTCTAGCCCACCGAGGGCCCTAAGTGTGTTTTCTCACAGGAACCGATGCAAGTTTGGCCGAATTCAACCAAAAATAGCCAACTCGAGGTGGATCACCGCCTCGAGCGGCGGCGCCATCACCGGAACACGGTGGAGCCGCCGTGTCAGAATTTTGAAATTGGCCGAGTAGGCCCTGGGTCTGATTTTTGGGTTATTTGGGACATGTGTAGGTACTGTAAACGCGTTTTATTTCCCGAAAAAAAATTCAGGGAACCTAGGGAACGCCCGTAGGCGCAGTGACAATCTATTTTTTGACGTCGAATCAAGTAAGGATCCCTCACCCTATTTCCTATCATGGAATTGGAGTTTAAATAAATGATAATACTGTATTTTGTACAAATTAACTAGATATATATAATTAATTACGGTTGCTAATAGAGTTCAAACTAGACATTATTCTCTATCGATTTCTGTTTGATTTATTTTACAGTCTAAATGCATTATGGTATAGTTTATCTATTCTATGGTTTTAAATCCATGTATCACTGCTTACTTCACTACTGTTTGATTTTGGGAATCTAAGATATGCTTGCTTTGTTGGATGGACGTTTCTTGTTTATATATTTATGTTTGAGTTGGTAACGAAGACTAAGGACAAATAGGAATGAGATGTGATTTGATAAATGGATAAGATGACAACCTCACTAGATATCCTGCGAGATGGTGGACGGACCGCATTCATTGGGAACCCTACCGTGAACGTCGTCTCATACCGGACGGGGTATGGAGACTCGGTCATTTGGCGCTCATACTAGACGGGGTATGGGGACGGCCCGCTTCACCCTCATACCGGACGGGGTATTGAGGTTTATTGTTTTGGCGCTCATACTAGACGAGGTATGGGGATGGCCCTGTAATTAAGATTGTTAAGGGGAATGGTTCACGTTTAGCGGGGACCCCTATTGATCCCTATGGATACTAGTATGCTGGTGAAAACGAGAACGGTGATAATCAGTTATTGTTAATGAATACAAATTTATGATGTGTTTTATGTTACTGATTATGCATGAAATTGTGATATGTATGATGTTATTGTGTTTATAGGTTGTTTTCACAGGTGATCCAAGGGTAAAAAAAAAGGGTAAGTGGTTTTATTTTAAATAATTGAATTAGTTTAAAATTTGTGCTCCATTGGTTGTTTTCGGTTTTCTACCAATTTTTGCTTCTGTGACGATGATATAGTGTGATGTCCTTACTGGGCTAGTGTAGCTCATTCCTTACTTAACCATTTTAGATTAGGAGGACCTAGTTCCCGAGCCTAATCCACAAGAAGACGGCGAGTAGATACTAGATGCTTTATAGTTTCCTTTATTTTTCTCATTTATCGTATTTCTTTTAGAGAACTTATTCCGTGGTATTCTTTAATACTTTTAAGTTGTTGTGTAAGGGATGTTAACCTTAATCTTTGATTTTGCTTCCACAATCAAATTATTATATGTATTTTCTTTTGAATTTCCGGGGTCGTTACACTCCACCTTCGTAGTTGAATCTGAAATCATCTTATCAGACATGACTAAATCTTTGTATGTGGACATAATATATATCTCGATATATATCTAAGTAGTTATTAACCAATTTTGACTAGTTAATGGGTTTTAATTATTTGGTTCTCTTCTCTTAATTTGCAATGACAAAGTATCTGATGCTGATTTTCCTAAAATTTGTGAACTTTGCTTCAAGATTAAAGGAGCCTCCTTAAGGTTTATAATTAATACTAATAATCATAGCTCAAAACTCTTTAATTTGGAGTATTTGTGCGTGTTGTTATTGATCTTATAATATGTATTTAATAATAAAAATTCTCAAGTGCAAGTTTTGTTAGTAAAAATTCATGCAGTTTAGTCGTTAAATGATATGTCATGAGACATATAATCTGATTTGAATTCATACTCTTATAGATAAGGATAAAAGCATAAATATATCCACCCAATAGATAAATAATTAATAATTTAATTAACCAAATATATATTAGTATGATATATATATTTATTTGGTATATGTGTATACTTAGTTAATTATTTAATTAGTTTAATAGTTGATGCATTTCCTCTTTTACAAGAGATCACAAGTTTGAGTCAGATTGTACTTTCATGTATGTCATCATTTGAAAGTTACTTGTATTGTATTGCATTTACTGTATATTGCCTAATTAATCTCAAGTCAAACTATTGTTTTGTGTGTATTCTTACATGGAGATTATTTATATTGCGTTATGATTGATGTATATCACTTAATCAATATATTTACACAATTTTTATTTAAAAAAATAATTAGCTGATATTAATTGCAGCCTTGACACTTGTCAAATGGCACTAAAATGTGAGGAATTCATTAAGGCATCTGATGAAAAGAGTAAGGAAGGGTAAGCTTTCATACATAATTGACATCATAAATTGATTCACAGTCTTTATATATGCATGTAGTAAATGAATTTCATACTTATTTTTTTATTTTAGATAATACTAATATATCTCTTTATTGAGTTTTTTTATAATTTTTTAAAATTATTTTTTTAAAAAAACAAAGGTGGATAGCAGCATTGGATGCAATCGAAAATGGCTTCTTACTTACAAAGGAAAAAATAAGCATCCTTCTTGAGGTAATATTTTATTTTACATATTTTACAAAATTTTATTTTCATATATATCTTTTTCTCTTATGGATTTCATAAAAATTTTAACTGAATTTAAATTTGCTAACTTATAAAGTATGAGTTTTACTTAATTAAAAATTTGTTTTGCCAGGTCATAATTATAGCAATTAAAAATTATAATGAATTATAATAATATGGTAGTAGTTAAAATTTTTTATGTTTTATTTAAGATTTACAAGTTTAAGTTTTGCTGAAAATACAAAGTTTATATTTTAATAAAAAGTAAAACTATTTTTTTTAAATATTAAACATTGTAGATTTTGATTTTAAAATATTTATTATTATTATTCACTAAATGGGGTATGTATGGTGGTGCAGTTAAAAGCTAGAACCACCCCTCGCAAGCGCAAACGTACTCTTTGAAATGAAGGTACTCTTGCTTCTTACAACTTATTTAATTCGATTCTTATTTATTTTTTTTAATTCCTTAATATTTTAATTTGAATTGTTCTAGTAAATGGAGAATATTACTCTCGAATACCTTGTTACTGTAATAAACACAGTTTCTTTTTAAATAATTCAATTTGCTTTTAAATTAACTAAGAATAAAATAAGACTTATATTTTTCTTCAATTACTGTAACTTAACTAAAGTAATTATTATCCTTTTAATTTATAAAATTTAAGTTCAATATTTAATTTTTCACTATTTGTATTTTATCTATTTTCATCTCTTTCAATAACAATATTATAAAGTAATTATGTTTTTTTTTGGTTGGGCAGATGAGGGGATGAAAGCTTCTAAAAATCAATACCAATAAATTCTCTGCAGGTTGTAATAAGTATTACTTTTTCATGGAAAATAAATTTAAACTCTTAACTTTTTTTTTATGTTGTTGATGTCGTGATTAAGTTGAGTTTAATCTCAACGTGCCTATTATGTTTTTAGGCGAAAAAAATATTTCATGATTATTAAGTTCTCTTAGTTGAGGGAACTATAGTAGGTCAAAATCTTAACCTAACTTTTAATTTTTTGCTTTGAAACTCATACTTATTCTACAAAGATAATTACAAATTAAAAGGTATTATTCAAAAAATTTTAAATTTTGTTGCTATTGGTTGAGATGAATTGTTAATATTTAATAGTTTTATGTAAAAATCTCTTGGTGAAAAAAGATAGGAGAATTTACCTTAGACATTTACTTTCTATACAAATAGGAATTGAAGTTTGAGCATCCATTATAAGGATTGAGGTGTGCACTAGGTCAATCAGATAAGGTGAGTATAAAAAGGAGATTTTTGACATGTTAATTGTATGATACAATAAGCTTAGCTACCAATAGATCATAGATTTTATTAATTTGCACAACTAGAAAAGAAAAAGTTAGAATCTTTCAAGAAAATTTTAGAAAAAAATGAAAGTGAAAGAAAAAAGATAAAAGAGAGAGCAATAGAGAAATGTAGGAATAAGATAGGATAGAGTAGAGGAGCTAACTATTTATAAGGTAAACATAGGATGATACCATTGAAAAGGAGAAACTAGCCACTAACATCCATTAACATGGGAACATGAATTTCATGCACCAAAATGCCCCCATTAAAGCTTGTGACTATGTTCATTTATCACAATTAAGCACACACTACAATGAAGTTTTAAAGAATTTTCATAAATGATCATAAACATGGTGTTTGAATGGTTAAGATTCTTACATTTTTTTGGAAGATAACAAGTCTGTATCTTATTAAAATGTAAAATTTATCACTTTTTGGATATAATTATATGTATTAATAATGATTTGTTTATAATATTTGATTTAACAGAATCAAAAGATTTAACTTATAACTTTGTTGGTAGAGATATAGTAATGAAATTGGATTTTATCCTAAAGAGTCATGACATATCTAAATGAAAATAATATTCTGTAACGATTAGATTCTTTTATTAAAACAATTATAATAAGCGAAAAAATTCGAATTAATATTTTTCTTAAATTATTTATTAACATAAATATTAAAGAAGAAGAAATGTGTTAAAGTGAAACTCACAAAATGCCTACATATAAAGGGTGAGATTTCTTATATTTTCTCTCATTAAGTCGAAGATCTCTCGTCTTCTTATTACACACATATAAAAGACCTTTAGTTTTGATTTTGTTTTCAAAAACTCACATGAATATATATTTTTATTACAATACTAAAACAATCTCTCATGTATTTTAATAAAAAATAATGTAAGATAAAGTAGTTTAATTCCAATTCTTTTAATGAAGAAAAAAAAACATTCAGATTATAAAACCTCCACTTTAGAAACAAAGTAATGATTCTTACTTATAGATTCTTATTATCTCATATAAAAGTGTGATCATATCTCGAATTTCATTAATGAATCATGAAAATCTAAAAAGAAAACAAAACCAACTTTATCTTGGTTGGTTCACATATCAATTATTTTTTATGATTCTCATTAAAGTTCATTCCGGAAGCTTTTGAATTCCAGGCACTTGTTCTTCTCTAACCTGCTTGCATGTTGTCTTTCATGATTTATCTTAACCAAGCAAGAGAGGGAAAATTATGAGTATATCATTGTTGAGAGAACTATTGTACACAAACAAACAAGAAATATCCTCAACATAAATCATTGATCATATAAGTTGAATAAATTAATGGCAAATTGATGAAAATGGAGGGTGCATGAATTTATAGTGAGCTTACCCTCATCGCAAGATATCTCCTCCGTCTGCACATCCACTATACTTATCATTAACCATGTGATTCAGAGAAAAGAAAAAAGAGAGAGAAAAGGAAAAGCAAGTAAAAAAATGAGAGAAAATTTATATATAGAATTAAAAAATAATCAAATGAAATGAATAAATAAAATAAAAGGACAAGATGAGAAAAGAAGAGCAAGTGGAATTTTCATATAATTTCTTATTTATTCATAATAATCCACAACTATCAAAAACAAAACTAAATACAATACATACAATTGCATTATTATTGATTGTGTGGAGATATTGAAACGACACAATATTGTCTTCTCTTTTTCTAGATTTTTCTGCTCCCAAACATCACTTCGATACAAACCCACTTTTTATTTCATACAAGGTATGCATCTTTCTCTTTTATTTTCTCGTTTAGTTTTGGAGTATGTTCATTTTTAATATCACTTCATCTGGGTTTGGATTTAAGCTATGATTTTTTTTCTTGATTTGGAATCCTTGATTTATGAATGGTCCAATTAGTAGGACTTTTGTTAAGTTCTATCACAAATTGACTAGTTATTTAGATGCTTTCTGTTGTTTTTTACAAAAAAGTTGCATTGGTGCCTTGTAATCATTAGCTTTTGGCTTTTGATGAGGTTTTCTCACCTTTTGAGTACTCTTATTATATGACTTCTAGGTATTAAAAGATAATTCTTTATGGTTCCTAAAAATAACGGGGGGAAAGAGACATATTATGTATATTCGTAGCATCATTTCGTTAGTTTTCCTTGAGTGTCAAAGTTTATTTTCCTTTTTATTGTTGAATTTTTTACTTTTGGGTTGTATGTCTAATTTAGTTGAAAGTTTTCACTAAAATACTCACATTGAATCTAATGCCTTGATTTGTTTCTTTTGTTTGTTTTTTTATTTAAGGTTAATCATTCTTGAAATTGAAGTAGAAGAAGGTATTATTTCAATTGAGTCAAGAATCTCTTTGGTTCACTTTGATAAAAGAAGGGTTTGAGAATTGAGAGGGTTATAATTATTTGATTACCATTATGTATATGGGAATTTCTGAGGCAGTTATGCTACTTTTATCTAGAACTATTCCCAGTCGTTTTAGTTTTGATCCATGTTTTAGCAAATTGGATTCAAACAACAGATTATGATCTGACTCACTAGCCTACATGGATCAGCCATTATTTAAATTTATAAGTTGGTAATAGAGAGATCTTATTTGTCTACCTTTTTTTGTTGTGGTATCTCCAGTTAATCCTTTTTTTTTTCTTGAAGGCACTATTTTATTCTACCTTACTCTGTGCACGTGAAATGCTTGCTCAAGAAGATGGATCAGCTGATCTGTTTCGGCACTGAATAATTGCCTACTTGCTCTCTCATTCCACATCAGGGAGTATTATTTGATTGATTTGCGAAAACTGAAAGAGATTTATAGTTGCAAGACTGAGGAGTACTCATATGTTGCAGTTAATAAGTTCAACAATTACCCAGATCAAATTTCTCCTTGGTTGGTGGAATGGATGCCCAATAAAGGAGGTTATATAATTGGAAACTTACAACCAGCACATATAGATTTTTGATTTTTTTCTCTAAGAAACATGTGGTCTGTTGTAAGCAGTCTGACAACAGTTGATTAGTCACATGCCATACTAGATCTTATTGAAGCGAAGCAGATTTGGTAGCAAATATGCTATTCAAGATATGTTATCCTGCTCTTGAAGGTCAGGTGTGGCAAATAATCACTAGTAGTGATCCTAAGAACACATAAGAATCTACTCTCGTATTATTTATTTATGATCTATTTCTTCATTATTTTCAGCATTTCTCACTACGTTTCCTTTTCATGCAGTCCTTGGTCTTACCAAAATGGTGGTTCTTGGCCAACTCTTCTATGGTAGGTTAGTTTGTTATGCTTAAATATTCTCTCTGCTGCTAATGTTTTGTTCATTGCTCCAAATAACCCTTTGTAGAAGTTATATTTAGGTATAAGTTTCTTAAGTTCACATACTTGAATCCAATAGGATATGGCACCTTGTTGATGTTTTATAAAATAAAGTAATAATGAAGGAATGTTGGCAGTGTGACTTAAGATTTTAAAAATGGACTTTTTACAACTCACTGTTGCACCCATAAAGATGAAAAGACCAGAAATCACTGCAAAATCTGTTGAAGTTGCCGAACGATACATATCAAGAGACAATTGACCTTAATACTATGACATGAAAATAGGAAAGTTCATCGGGAAGCAAGCACGATTATTCCAGACATGGTCAATTACTGGATACCTTGTGGCTAAGCTTCTACTTGCAAACCCAAGTGCAGTCAAAATTCTGATAATTAAAGAGGATTATGAGCTTGTCAATGCCTTCTCTTGCATGATAAGTGCTAACCCCAAGAGAAAGTGTGGTCGGAAGAACTCCCAAAAGACTTGCATAATATAAGATTCTTAAGCTGCTTTCACATAAGGATAGGTAACTTCAATTTATGGCTTAACTTACCTATCTGAATAACTTAAATGTATAATGGTGATGATAACAATGTTTATTTTTCATTTTATTTGGGGGTTAAAGCTTTTGAGCAGTGATTCGGGTATCATTGGATCTTAATGTAAAGATGATATATTGATTTACGATTAGCATTAGCTTGAAACATCTTCCTGGATTGGAGAATTAACAAATTGTTTCCTGTTTATAGACTTTATATCATATATATAGTACTATAGGAGTGAAAGGTGTTCTTTTAAAGAGTTCACTATAAATTGGGAATACTCTTATATTATTTTAACTCTATTGCTCGATTATGACAATAATAATTTAAATTAACCTCATTTATATATATATATTTTAAATTTGTAAATGAAGAAATTACATAGAAATTTTTAGGTTGTGGGTCAAATTACACCACTCATTGAGAAACTATATTTTAAAAATAGATATAATATAGTATAGTATTAGAAGTTGAAATATTTGTATATGTATCTAATTGTCCCATTTGCTTTAATTTCTAAACAAGCTTCATCATTTTCTTAAGAAATTTACATGCTACATTTGTCCCATATTTTATAATTTAACAATATATCACAATTTTAATATTTAAACTCTCTTATTTATGTTTTTTGAGAACTAAATTCTAATTGATCTTCCTATATATGAAGAATTATGAAATAAAATTTCATTCAATGAATTCAAGCTAAAAATATAAGGGGTTCAAAAATAAAATTAAGGAATATATACCTCATTCAACATGTAAAGGATTACTAATAATTACATAAAAAAAGTAAAAATAGAATCAAATGAACAAGATAGATTTAATACTGCTTAATGTAAGTACATGTATATACTTTTGGACATATTTAATTTAGATTGTACTTTTATGTTTTTCAGTTATTTAAGATAAAGAGGTAATTTCATAGAAAGTCAAATATGAGATTTGAGTTAGTTCGCGGTCTAAAATTTAGAATTGTTAGAAGAATATGATCCCTTATAACGAATCTACTTTATAATTACTACCTAATTGTGCGTTATGCATTAAGAAAAAAAAAAGAGAACTTACCTCTATAATGCTTCAAATCTAACTCTTGTTTTCCTATTTCATTTCCTTATGTTTTTCCTCCTCGTTCTCCCAATTATTTTCTAACTCTTCTTATTTTTCTAGATCACCTAAAATTGATCACATCGTAACACAATAATAAATGTGAGGATAAGATTATGAAGAAATCATATTGTGGCGAAGAAATTAATAGAGGTAATTTTATAAAAAAAGCTATCTTGTTATTTTTTATCTAAACATTGCATCATAAATATAAATCATAGCATTAAAGAAAGATTGAAAGAAAAGCTGAAAGCATCAGGAAAGAAAAAAAAATAGAAGTGTCATAATCTATTTTTAAACTTTTGTAATAAAATATTTTAGTGTTTTAACATTATTTTTCATTCTAAGGTATGTAATCTTTAAAAGAATTATTACAAGATTATACTTAAAAGATATCTAAATATAGAGAATTGAATGCTCAGTAGGAGTCAAAATGTAGAAATTTCTTTCTACATTAGTCTTTCAAATTTAAAAATTAAAGAGATAGAAATCTAATTTTCATTATTTTGAACTTATGTAATCAAATATTTTAGAGTTTTAACGTTATTTTCATTATGTACTCTATAAAAAAAATTATTATAAGATTACATTTAAAGAATATCTAATGTAAGTACACGTATATATTTTTGGACGTATTTAATTTATATTGTACTTTTATGTTTTTCTGTTATTTAGAGTAAAAAAGTAATTTAATAAAAAGTCAAATATGTGGTTTGAGTTAGTTCGCGGTCGTTAGCTAAAACTTAGGAACTGTTTGAAAAACATGAATCCTTATGTGATTTGAGTTAGTTCTTGGAAACACGGCTGATTGGTGGACACTCGGGATATTCGTATTCGAAATGTTATATGGGACGATGTCTTGTAAGGGAGTTGACTAGGAGTTACCCTTAGCAAATATTGTGGCTCGAGCACTTGAGTTTCCCAAAGAAATGATGGTTTCAGAGCTAGCACAGGATTTGATCACACCGCTATTAATTAAGGACCCCACAAGGCAAATGGGGTCCACAATGGGTGTAACGACAATCAAACGACACCAATTTTTTTATGGGCTTAATTAGGAACTTTTGAGATGTATAAAATCATCATTTGTTCCTTCTTCTGTATCTTGCAAGGCGTTTATTACATTTGATAGTACTATAGAGAGTTCAATATAGTATTAATAGGAAGCAAGAAATTTAGTCTTTAATTTACATGATATATTTTTTTTTATGTATATTGAATTTTAATAACTAACCAAAAGTGAGATTTAAGTAATTTGTACATTAGGGCAAGAAATTTTAAAGAAATTCACATTGAAGGTTAAATATTTATAAAAATATATAATTAAAGATTTACTGGATCATTTGTCTAACAAAAAATATAGCATTTTCAATTGTTCTCAATTAATATCTTTACTTAACCGTATAAAAGTATTATTAATTTCTCAAATATTTGGTATAAGAGGTAGTAATACTCTTTTTTCGGTATTACTTGGATCAAACTTAAATGTATTACTTCAAGGTCCTGATAATATACTTAAATGTATTACTTCAAGGTCCTGATAATATCAAGTAAGGAAACTCATGGGTCCTTGTGTAGTGCTTCATTACTACTTACCTAATTGGGGACAAACAATGTCAAGATTCAAGGATAGTTGAGGATAAGGAAACTTTTGGCTTCTAAAGCTAGTTTGATATACATATAAGGTTACAAGATAGCTTTTCTAAAAGTTTGTGTAGGGTTTTAAAATTGTTCTCGCGCTCTAGACATTTCTTATGAAAACTTTGAGGTTTCGAGCATGTATTAGGACTTAATAAAGCTCTAAAACTCCAATGTTACATCTAAATCATTTGGTTTAAGTATTTTCTTTTTTTTTTCTTAATGTTATATTGCACTAAGATACAAATTTTTTGTCCTAAAATTTAATTTAGTATAGAGTTTGTTTTATTTAGTTATATGGCAAATTTTGTACCAAGTACAAATTTTGTACTTGATGAATATTTCTCTTAGTTTAGGTTATTACTTGAGAATGTTTAAGCTTCCGTTCTGCATTTTGTTTCGTTTCTTCTTAGTTGGATTGAAAAGTATTATAAGAATAATACATAGCTTAGCTAGAGATGAGTACGGACTTCTGAAAGATAGATAAATGTTCATGAATCTCCTCAGTTTTTGTTTCACTTACTTGAGTATGATGTTTTTTATTATTAATGAATAATGATTTTTCTTTAAAAAAATCAGAGGTGATTTAGTATTAAAAACATATACAACTAAATTTATAGTTCAATCAAATAATAAAACATAACCTAATTTGAATGAATTATTTAATATTATAATAAATAAGTGAATCAAATTATGTATATTTATTGTTTAAAATGTAGTATTTGATTACCAATTACGAGAACTGACACTTTAGTGAATAATGAAAGGCAATTGATGGTGACTACAATGAAATGCAACCAACACAAAAATAAAAGCTTTGGTATCTTGCAACAAAGTAGATCACATTTTCTTTAGGTTTTAAGACAAAGATGAACTATTTTATTTTTAATTTTTTTGGGTACTCCTTTTTGTTGATACAAAAGTTAAACAACTTTTTTTCTAAAGTAAAGAAATAGATAGGGTAGGCACGAAATGGACACATGAGTTTCTCTATTTGTTGCATATTACCTAGCAACATTTCAACTTTTGTGACAATTTGAATCAATCACTAAAATTATATCATCTATTGTCTAATTTCTACCTGTAATAGGACCCTTATTAAAGGTACCATATACAAATTTTATACTTGATGAATATTTTTCTCAGGTTTGGGTTGTTACTTGAGGATGTTTAAGCTTTCATTCCGTATTTTGTTTCTTTTCTTCTTTTTAGATTTAAAAATTCATGAGCCTAAGTTTTTTGTTGACTTTCTTCAGCAAAATAGTTTTTACTGTTTATGGATGATGAAATTTTCTTGACAAAAAGTAAATGTTGTAAATGGTTATTATTGTATTGACTTACATCGTATGAACTAATACCGTACTAGAAAGAAATACGACTAATTTTGTAGGTAAATCAAATAACAAAGTAGAACTTAACTTGAATGAATTATTTAATCTCATACAAATGATGAATCAAATGATGTACATTTACTATCTAAAATACAGTGTTTTGACAATTGATCACGAGAATTTATGCTTTAATAAATAATGAGGGGTGATTGATGGTGACTGCAATGAGATGCAACTAATACAAAGATAGAAGTTTTGATGTCTTATAATAGAAGAGATCAATTTTTCTTTAGTTTTGAGTACACAAAAAAGAACTATTTTATTTGCAGCTTCTTATGTATTTTTTTTACCGATATAAAAGTTAAATCATTATTTTCAAAAGAAATGGATAGATTGTGCATGAAATAGACAAGTGGCTTCCTTTATTTGTTATATATTTATTTACTTAGCGACATTTTGACTTTTAGTGACAGTGTCTATCACTCGCTAAAATTGTGTTGTTTAATGTCTAATTTTTAGTTGGATTTAAAAGTAACTTCATTCTACATTTTGTTTTTCTTCTTCATAGTTGGATGTAAAAGTGTAATAAGATAGTATATAACATAGCTAGAGATGTAGTAAAGACTTTTGAAAGATATATAGTTGTTCATAAGTCTCAGTTTTTTGTTCACTTGCTTAAGCAGAATGGTTTTTATCCATGATTTTTTAAAAGGAAAGAGTAAATGTTGTATTGGATGTTATTGTACTAACTTACAATGTTTATTGACTTATACAGTATTAGAAAGAAATACGGCTAAATTTGTAGTTCAGTCAAATAATAAGGTATGATTTAACTTGAATAAATATTTTAATCTCATACAAATGAGTAAATTAACTAACGTAAATTTAATGTTTAAAATACAACATTTAATGACTGATAAAGAAAATTGATACTTCAATGAATAATGAGAGGTGATGGGTGATGACTACAATTAGATGCAACTAACAAAGACAGAGAAGTTTTAGTGTCTTGCAATAGAGGAAATTGAATTTTCTTTAGGTTTTAAAACATAAAGATAAATAATTTTATTTTGGATTTCTTTTGTACATCTTTTTGTCAATATAAAAGTTAAATAATTTTTTTTTCAAATAAAGAAATGGACAAGTTGTGCATGAATTGGATACGTGGCTTCCTCTATTTTGCCGCAAATTTACTTTGCATCATTTTAACTTTTAGTAAAAATATGAATCTATTAGTAAAATTTTATCATCTATTGTCTAATTTTTAGCAGTAACTAACTGTTCTCAAAGGTGCCAATATGGTGCCTTTTATCAGTTAAAGTAATTTATTTAGAGAAAAATCATCTTTGTCGTTTATGCAATATTATAAATGTATTAAATTAAACTCTTATTTTTTTTCAAAAGAAAATATTTTTTCTTATAAAACTGTTGGCAAGATTAATCCAAACTCGAAACACAAAATCCAAAAATATGCAAGTTCATTAATGCATAGAATATTGATAACCTAAATATCAATCACTAGAAATGACCTAAATTAGTAGCAATTTTTTATAAATACTAAACTCATTATAACTCTCCACCACTTCAGTGAGCATTACAGATTCAAAAAATTATAATGAATTATAGCTATTAACAATTATAATGAATTATAACAATATAATAGTAGTTAAAATTTTTGTGCTTTATTTAAGATTTGAGTTTATATTTTTAATGAAAAGTAAAACTATTTTTTAAAAATATTAAACATGATAGTTTTTTATTTTAAATCTTTATTATTATTATTATTATTATTATTATTCATCACTGAATGGGGTATGTATGGTGATGAAGTTGGAATCAAGCACCGCCCCTCACAAGCGCAAAGGCACTCCTTTAAATTAAGGTACTCTTGCTTCTTACAACTTATTTAATTGGATTTTTATTTATTTTTTTTAATTACTTAATCTTTTAATTCGAATAGTTCTAGTAAATGGAGAATATTACTCACAATTACTTTGTTATTTTAACAAATATAGTTTCTTTTTAACTAATTCAATTTGATTTTAAATTAATTAAGAGTAAAATAAAATTTATATTTTTCCTTAATTACTGTAACTTAACTAAAGTAATTATTATCCTTTATTTAATTTATAAAAGTTAACTTCAATATTTAATTTTTCACTATTAGTATTTTATCTATTTTCATCTCTTTCAATAACAATAATATAACGTAATTATGTTTTCTTTTGTTGGGCAGATGGGGTGGATGAAAGCTTCTAAAAATAAATAGAAATAAATTCTCTGCAGGTTATAATAAGTATTCCTTTTTTATGGAAAACAAATTTAAACTCTAACTTTTTTTATGTTGGTGGTGATGTCATGATTAAATTTAGTTAAATCTCAATGTGCCTATTATCTTTTTAGGCGAAAGGAACATTCATGATTATTTGGTTCCCTTAGTTGAGGGAACTACAGTAGGTCAAAATCTCGACCTAATTTTTTATTTTTTGATTTGAAACTCTAACTTATTTTGCAGAGATATTTACAAACTAAAGGCTATTATTTCAAAAAAATTGTAAATTATATTGCTGTTTGTTGAGATGAATCACTGATATTTAATAGTTTCTTGTAAAAATATCTTGGTGAGAAAAGATAGAAGAATTTACCTTAGACATTTACTTTCTATACAAATAGGAATTGAAGTTTGAGGATCTATTATACCTCTTGCAACCAAACAAAGCAAATGGAGAAGAGGGTCATCCAACACTGACTTGGTACTAGACCAAGTCAATTCTTATTTACATTTGTAGGTTTCAAAACCTAACCCTCTTAGTAAAGAGGGGAGGTAATTAACTCTATCATGTGGAATGAAGGAATTATCAAGGCAAATCCATTTTTTTGTTTTAATAGTTGTTTGAAATGCCATATGTGCTTGTCGACCGTTTATTTCAAGCAAGGGAAAAATTGCCTTTATGGTTCATTTGAAATGGTAATGGACATTTGGTATTCAGTTTTTGATTTTTTGGATCTTACAACTTTTGTAGCAAAAAAGTTGTTGTACAAAATAATTCTGCACATGGTGTAATAGGGGCTTGTTCCAACAACTATGCTGGAAGTCAAATTATAAAACTAATTTTAAACTTATGTAATCAAACATTTAAGAGTTTTAACATTATTTTCATTCTAAAGTATGTAATCTTTAAAAGAATTATTACAAGACTATACTTAAAAAATATCTAAATTTACAAAATTGAATGCTTACTAGGAGTCAAAATTTAGATATTTCTCTCTATATTAGTCTTTAAAATTTAAAAATTAAAGAAACATAAATCTTATTTTTAATTATTTTGAACTTATGTAATCAAATATTTTAGAGTTTTAACATTATTTTCTTTATGTTTATCTATAAAAAAAAACTATTATAAGATTAGACTTAAAGAGTATCTAAATTTAAGAGAATTGAATGCTTATTAGAAGTCAAAGTTTACAGATTTCTTTTCTTCATTAGTCTTTAAATTTTAAAATTTTGATTACTACTTAACCAATTAAAGAGATAAAAATCTTCTTTTCAAAAAATAAATATATAATTATATTTAAGAAGATGTTATTAGTTTATACCTTAATTATTAAAAGTAAAAATATTGATTATGCCTCAATTATCAAAAAATATTTTGTAATCTCTATTTAATTTAGTAATTTTGTTGCCATCCTCAATGGTTTTGATGGTTCCTCCACTTTAAAAGAGGGCATCGAGCTACAGGGCGAAGAGGAGGAAGAAAATTCGTAGCTAAGGTAAACCGAGAGGGAGTTTTTGTGTGATTTGTTCAATCAGATTAATCAGTTAGCAGTGGAATCGGGAGCAGAACAAGGGAGGAATCCATCAATCAGATTAACACCATCACTAAGAACAAAGGTAAGTGAAATTTGACTCTCACCACTTGAGTAGAATTTATCTTCTAAATTCTTTGAGATATTTTTCGAAAGAAATAAGTTGATTTGGTAATAGGGACATTTTCTTGAAGTTGGATTAGAACTAGGAGTAAAAATAGAAAAAATGGAGAGTGAGATATGAGGATAAATAGAAGATCGAACAAAATGATGGAATTATCGTGTGGATAGCTATGAGGAGAGGACAGAGGAGACATGCTAGAAACATAGGAGGAAAATTAAAAGGATGGGAATGGGAGAGGGAAATAGTGGTCTGCATTTGATGTCTATTTGGGAATTGTTATTATGTTATTTTTTGTATTTAATTCTCTTGATGTCTATTTGGGAAATGGTGCTATTGGTGAGTAGAGGTAGGGAAATAAACTTGAAAGGGATTAAAAACAAAATAAACATAAAATTTTAGGAGGCAAATCTAGGTGAGTAGAGACAGTGTTCTCTGTGAGGGTGAAAGTGATGTTGTTTGGAAATAGGAATGGGAATAACAATGGAACAAAAAAACTATGGGAGCCAATCTTGGTGAGCAGAGATAGTGTTCTCTGTGATGCACGTGTAGGAAAGAATGAATTACACAAACTTTAATTAGATGTTTTCTTGATTTTAGATAGATGTAATGGTTAACCCTCATGGCAAGGGATGTGAACACTGCTCTTAGATGTACTTATTTTTTATTTGGAGATAGAAGGTTATGTATTTTTCACACTGGGAATATAAGTTCTTACGGTACCATGACTCCCTATGTAGGTACGGGTTGTTACAGCTCTTATCCAATCATTTTGAATAGGAGGATCAAAGCACATCGCTCCTCCATATGATCCACTCGATGGAACAAGAGGTTTAGTGCGTAACATCTGAACTATTTTTCTCTTATTTGTTTACCGATCATGTATATATATTGATGTCATTGATTGATTTGCATTCGATTTTTTTTTAAGGATATGGTAGATCACTTTCTTGTTGCAGCATATGAAATGAAAGGAGATTCTAGTTGCGGTCCTAATTATTTCTGTGATATGTTTTCCACCTTCGTGGCTAAATCTGAAATCACCTTATCGAACATGGCTAAAGCTTCGTATGTGTACATAATATATATCTCGATATAGATTTGAGTAGTTATTAACCATATTTGATTAATTGATGGGTTTTAGTTATTTGGTCTTCTTCTTTTAATTTGCAGGGACAAAGTATCTTATGCGGATTTTTCTAAGGTTTATGCACTTTGCATTAAGATTGAAGGAGCCTCCTCAAGGTATATAAGTAATACTAATCATCACAACTCAAAACTCTTTAATTTGGAGTATTTATCTCTGTTATTATTGATCTTATAATATATATTTAATAATAAAAATTCTTAAGTATAATTTTTGCTAGTAAAAATTTGCACATTTTAATAGTTAAATGATATGTCATGAGGTTTATAGTCTGATTTGAACTCATACTTTATAGATAAGGATAAAAGTACTCAGATACCTACCCAAAAGATAAATAATTATTAATTTAATTAACTATATATGTGTATACTTAATTAATTAAATAATTAGTTTAATAGTTGATGTGTTTCTTCTTTTACAAGAGATTATAAGTTTGAGTCAGATTGTATTTTTATGTGTGTCGTGATTTGAAAGTTATTTGTATCGTATTATAATTAGTGTATATCAATTGACTAATCTCGAGTCAAATTGTATTTTTATGTGTATTCTTACTTGGAGATTATTTGTATTGTGTCATGGTTGATGCATATCACTTAATTAATAGATGTACCCAATTTTTATTTTTTAAAAAATAATTAGCTGATATTAATTGCAGCCTTCGCGCTTGTCAAACGACATTGAAATGTGAGAAATTCGTCAAGGCATTTGACAAAAAGAGTAAGGAAGGGCAAGCTTTTATATACAATTGACGTCATAAATCAATTAACAGTCTTTATATATTCGTGTAGTAATAAATTTTATACTTATTTTTTATTACAAATATTACTAATATGTCTCTTTACTGAGTTTTCTTATTTTTAAATTTTTTTTTTTGAATAAAAAAGTGCATGGAAGCATTAGATGCAATCAAAGATGAATTCTCATTAATGAAGGAAAAAATGAAAATCCTTCTTAAGTTAATATTTTATTTTATATATTCTGTAAAATTTTATTTTCATGTATATCTTTTTTCTTTAAGACTTCATAAAAATTTTAACTGAATTTAAATTTGCATACTTATAGAGCATGAGTTTTACTCCATTGAAAATCTGTTTTGCCAGCTGCATATTAATAATTATAATGAATTATAACAATATGATAGTAGTTAAAACTCTTATATTATATTTAAAATTTATGAGTTTAACTTTTATAAAAAATATAGAATATTTTATATTATATAAGTCTTTAAATTTAAATTCAATTAAAATTTTTACGAAATCTATAAGAGAAAAAGATATATATAAAAATAAATTTTATAAAATATACAAAATAGAATATTACCTCAAGAAGAATTTTTATTTTTTCCTTCATTACTGAGAGGATTGAAGCACATAGCTCCTCCACATGATCCACTCGATGGAATAAGAGGTTTAGTGCTTAACATCTGATCTATTTTTCTCTTATTTGTTTATCGATCATATATATATTGAAGTTGTTGATTGATTTGCATTCGATTTTTGTTTAAGGATGCGGTAGAACACTCTCTTGTAGCAGCATGCGAAATGAAAGGAGATACAGGTTGCAATCCTAATTATTTATATGATCTGCTTTCCACCTTCAGGGATTAATTTGAAATCATCTTATCGGGCATGGCTAAAGCTTTGTATGTGTACGTAATATATATCTCGATGTAGATTTGAGTAGTTATTAACCATATTTGATTAATTAATGGGTTTTAGTTATTTGATCTTCTTTTCCTAATTTACAGGGACAAAATATCTGATGCGGATTTTCATAAGATTTATGCATTTTGCATCAAGATTAAATGAGCCTCCTCAAGGTATATAATTAATACTAATCATCACAGCTCAAAACTCTTTAATTTGAAAAATTTATATGTGTTATTATTGATCTTATAATATACATTTAACAATAAAAATTCTCAAGTACAATTTTTGCTAGTAAAAATTCGTACATTTTAATAGTTAAATGATATGTCATGAGATGTATAGTCTTATTTGAACTCGTACTCTTGTAGATAAGGATAAAAGTACTTAGATATCCACCTAATGGATAAATAATTATTAATTTAATTGACTGTATATGTGTATATTTAATTAATTAAATAATTAGTTTAATAGTTAATGCGTTTCTTCTTTTATAAAAGATTATAAGTTTGAGTCAAATTGTATTTTTATGTGAGTCATCATTTGAAATGTAGCGCCCGGGAAATTGAAGAAAAAGAGAAAAAAAAAAAAAAAAAAGGGGGGGGGGGGGGGGGGCCACGTCAGCAGCCACGTCAGCAAACCCAGTCAGCAGTCCGGCCAACTAGGACCTGCAACGTGCCAAGACCACATCAATCCGGGACGAGCCACGTTGGCGATCCGCGTATGCGCGATCGGACGGCCCAGATCGAACGTGCGATCGGACGGCCCAGATGCAATCGCACGGACGGCCCAGATTCAATCAAAAACGGACGGTCCAGATTAAATCAAAATGGACGGCTGAGATCAAAAGGCAAAAGGGTATAAATAAGATGCCCACACCAGACCACAAACCCTAGCCGCCTGCCCTCGCCGGAGAAGACGAACCAGAAGCCGGCCGCCGCCACCCGCCGCCGCACTGGAGGGATTTCTGACCGCCGATCGAGGTAAAATTCATACTCCCGACTTGTTTTTCCACGCTGATTTCCCTTGTGGCCAAATCGGAGCCAAAATCCCGGCCAAACGACCAGAAAACACGGCCGAAGCCCAGCGGCGCCGGCCCGCCCCTCCTCGATTTTTGCCTCCGATGAGGCCCTTCCCGGCCTCCATTTAATGCAATTTTTATATCACCGTGATCACCATTCTTTTCTCTACAGGTTGATCGGAGCTGAATCACCAAAACACGAACTTCACCGGAGAGCCGCCGTACCCGAGAGCACCGCCGTCGGTATGCTTCGATTTTCCGTAATTTTTTGGCCCCCCGAGGACCCTAGAGTTGTTTAATCATAAGGATCGATGCAAGTGTGGCCGAAAACAGCCAAACCGAGGCGAATCGCCGTCGCCGGAGTATGGCGGAGCCGCCGTGCCGGAAATGCGATATTGGCCGAAAGGGGCCCTGGGCCTAATTTGGATTTTTTGGAACACGTGCAGGTACCAGTAGTGCGTTTCAGTTCCCCAGAAAAAATTCAGGGAAAATTAGGGACAGCTCGTTGGCGCACTGTGAAGCCGTGTTCGGACCCCGAAACGTGTAAGGACCCCTCACCCTATTTCCTATCACGGTATTAAAGTTCAATAAATGATAAAACGATATTTCATGAATCAACGAATGTGTGAAATTGCTTAAGGTCGCTAATGGAGCCCGAGTCTAGTGTGTTTGTCGGTTAACTGTTTTTGGCCTATTTTACAGTTTTAAATGCAGTATGAGGTTTGATGTTTTCATTTTATAGTTTCATGTGCATATTTTACTGTTTTACTGATTATGGATTGAATGACTGGGATATTGATGCTGTATGTTGTCTGTTTGGCATAAATTACCGTTTTGCTTGTTTGTATGTGGATTGATAATGCTGACTGAGGGAAAGGAGAATGAAAGATTATGTAAATGGGTAATTGTATAATGTGGTCAGCCTGACTAGATATCCTGGGAGATGGTGGATGGACCGGGTCCGTAGGGAACCCTACCGGGATTGTGGTCTCCCATACCAGACGGGGTATGGAGATCTTATGTGCTTTGGCGCCCATACCGGACGAGGTATGGGGACGGCCCTGGAATATAATTTCAAGTGTTAAGGGTTAACGGGTAGCAGGACCCCTATGGATCCCCATGGATACTATTGGGCTGGTAAATGAGGAAAATATATTGTGTAATGATTGAATTACGAAAGGCTTGATAAGTATTACGTTATACAGTTTATATATGATTTCATGATGATGATGACGTTATTGCTTTCGTATATTGTCTTATGAATTTCACCGAGGTAAGTGAATGGTAAAGGTTTTATTATTGATAAAAGGTTTTGTTGTAAATTATGCTCCATTGGTCTTTTTGTGTTTTCTACCCACCTTTACCTCCGTGACGGTGAGATATCGTGATGTCTTTACTGGGCTAGTGTAGCTCATTCCTTATTTAATCATTTCAGATCAGGAAGACATTG
This sequence comes from Carica papaya, assembly GCF_054855325.1. NCBI lineage: Eukaryota > Viridiplantae > Streptophyta > Magnoliopsida > Brassicales > Caricaceae > Carica > Carica papaya. Next base: position 22,832,605 of record NC_142317.1, read on the forward strand.
TTCCCGAGCCGGTTCCGCAGGAGGACGACGAAGGGGACGCCTAAGGACTCCATAGTCATATTTGTAGCTTTTACTTTCAAGTTTCTCCTTTAGGTAGTTTGATCTTTTATATTGTGAGCACGTTTTTGGTTTTAGTGTAAGGGATGTTAATCGAATTTTTGACTTCGCTTCCGCATTTGATATTTTTAATATACATTCCATTTTAAATTTCCGGGGTTGTTACATGAAAGCTATTTGTATTGTATTGTAATTAGTGTATGTCACTTGACTAATCTCGAGTCAAATTGTATTTTTGTGTGTATTCTTACTTGGAGTCAGATTTGTAACCTTCTCATTTTTGCACTAGTTTTATGCATCTGAAGTCACAGTGGCCTTAGAATACCTACATGTGATGGGGATAGTTTACCGTGATTTGAAACCTAAAAATGTGTTAGTAAGATTCGACGACTACATTTTGTTGACCGACTTCCATCTCTCACTAAAAGATGATAATCCCACATCAATAATCCACATAATTTCTGCTCAAAATGCATCATCAATCACAAAACAAGTTGTTGTCCTGTGTAACGGCCCCGAAAATTTAAATGAAGACGTATGTATTAAAAATCTTAAATGCGGAAGCGTAATAAAAATTTTGATTAACATCCCTTACACAATAACTAAAAACGTACTCAAAACATTAAAGAATAAGCTAATTAAAAGAGATACTAGAAATAAAAACTATAAATAGAACTATGAAGTCTTTAGGCGTCTAACTCGCCGTCTTCCTGCGGAACGGGCTCGGGAATCCCGTCTTCCTGATCTGAAATGGTTAAGTAAGGAATGAGCTACACTAGCCCAGTAAAGACATCACACTATCTCACTGCCACAGGAGTAAAGATCGGTAGGAAACAAAAACAACCAATGGAGCATAATTTATAACAAACTCATTTATTAACATAAAAACCTTTACTGTTCACTTACCTCGGTGAGATTCATAAAAATAACTTATTAAAATAATTACATCATAAACATCATAAAATCATGTACACTTTGTAACCGAACACATGTCATACTTTTGCACTTCAATAATCAGACAACAAATTTCCTCTTTTACCAGCCTACTAGTATCCATGGGGATCCGTAGGGGGTCCCCGCTATACATGAACTATTGACATTAATAACCTAATTCCAGGGTCGTCCCCATACCCCGTCCGGTATGGGAGCCAAAACCATAAACCTCAATACCTCGTCCGGTATGAGGGTGAAACGGGCCGTCCCCATACCCCGTCCGGTATAGGCATCAAAACACATAAGGTCTCCATACCCCGTCCGGTATGAGAGACCACGTTCCCGGTAGGGTTTCCTACGGACCCGGTCTATCCACCATCTCTTAGGATATCTAGTCAGGCTGTCCACATTATCCATTTATCAATCCACATAACGTTTTTGCCCTTTTCCTTGGTCTCAATCATCCAATCATACACAAACATGTAAACCAATAATTGACGCCAAACAAGACAACACAGTATCGAGTTCACCATAATACAAACCATAATAAAAGAAACCATCATTCATGCATACGAGACCATAAAATAAATACATCAAATATCATACTGCATTTAATACTGAAAAATAGATCTAACAACAACTGACCAACAATATATCAGATTCGGGCTCCATTGGCAACCTCAATCAATTATACATATCTATATAGTCACAAAATACCGTATAATTATTTATTGAGCTTTTATGCTCTGATAGGAGGTAGGGTGAGAGATCCTTACTTATCTCAGGGTCTGAAATCGGCTCTACGGTGTGCCTACGGGCTGTCCCTAAATTTCCTGAATTTTTTCTGGGAAACTGAAACGCACTACGAGTACCTGCACGTGTCCCAAAAAATCCCAAATCAGACCTAGGGCCCTTTTCGGCCAATATCGAAATTCTAGCACGGCGGCTCTTCCGTGCTCTAGCGACAGCACTGCCGCCTGCGTCGGTGATCCGCCTCGGGTTGGCCATTTTCGGCCAAACTTACATTGGTCCCTGCGATAAAAAAGCCCTAGGGCCCTCGGTGGGCCAAAAAATTACAAAAAACCCAGACTTACAGGCGACGGTGATCTCGGGTGCAGCAGCTTCTCTGGCGTGAGTCGCATTTTGATGTATTGCTTTGGTCAATCTATAGAGAAAAGAACGGTGATCACAGTGGTATAAAAGTTGCATCAAACGGAGACCGGGAAGGGCCTCATCGAGGCAAAAACAGAGAGAAGTCGCGACGGTGCCGTTGGACTTTGGTGGGATTTTTCAGCCGATTGGCCGGTGGTTTGGCTCCGATTTGGCCATAGGCAGATTCAGCATCGAAAAATGAGCCAGGGGGAGAAAATTTACCTCAATTGGCGATTGGAAAATTCTCCAGTGCGGCGGCGGGTGGCGGCGGCCGGCTCCTCTGGCACCTTCTCCGGCGAGGCACTGGCAACTAGTGTTTTGTGGTCGGGTGTGGGTGAAGTTATTTATAGCCTTCCCCTTTTAATCTCATCCATCCATCAAGATTTAATATGGACTGTCCGATCGTAATTTATTTGGGATTAAATCTGGACTGTCCATCGCGATGCGATCTGGGCCATCCGTGCCTAATTGAATTTGGGTCGTCCGTACGCGTGAGATCTGGGTTGTCCGTGTGCACATTTGATCTGGGTAGTCCGTGCGCGCGGGAACGGATCTGGGCGGTCCGATCACGCACATGGCCCGTCCCGTGTCAGCGTTCCTTGCCATGCGGCGTGTCCTGGTTGGCCGGGGCTGCTGACTGGGCTGCTGACATGGCTGCTGACATGGCAAAACTTTTTCAAATTGTGTTTTGACCTCCGGTTTCCGATTTTCTTTTCAAAAATACCCCCAGAATCTAAATTTTCACCCTTTTTTTCCAAAATCAATTTCAATTAAATCAAAAAAATAATTTTACCCTATTTTATCATTTTTATTATTTTTATTTTTATTAAATTAAATTAAATTGAATTAAAATCTTATAAATTAAATATATAAAAAAATTAAACTAAAATTCAAATACGAAAATAAAAATAATAATTTGTGTGTTACATCTAGATCATAAATCCAACTTTTCTAATTCATCATACATTCCAGCCAATTGCATCACACCTGTTGTAGCCTCCTGTTTGCGCCCTAGTCAACACAAATAGAAAAAAGTCAACACATCGCGTAGCTGTGGAAATCATCACAGAGCCAATCAATGTTCAATTAATGTATTATTTCTGGACCCACTAGTACTTAGCACCAGAAATTGGGTATGGTGAAGGGCATGGAAATGCAGTTGATCGGTGGGCACTAGGGATATTCATATTCAAAATGTTATATGGGATAACGCTATGTAAGGAAGTTGACCAAGAGTTGCCCCTAGTGAATATCGTGGCTCGAGCACCTAAATTCCCAAAGAAACCATGGTCTCGGAGCCAGTAAAGGATTTGATCACGTGATTATTAATCAATGAATAACTAATTATTAATATAATTAACTATATATGTGTATATTTAATTAATTAAATAATTAGTTTAATAGTTAATGCGTTTCTTCTTTTATAAGAGATTATAAGTTTGAGTCAGATTGTATTTTTATGTGAGTCATCATTTGAAAGTTATTTGTATTGTATTGTATTGTAATTAGTGTATGTCACTTGACTAATCTCGGGTCAAATTGTATTTTTGTGTCTATTCTTACTTGGAGTCAGATTTGTAACCTTTTCATTTTTGCACTGGTTTTATGCATCTGAAGTCATAGTGGCCTTAGAATACCTACATGTGATGGTGATAGTTTACTATGATTTGAAACCCAAAAATGTGTTAGTAAGATTCGACACTACATTTCGTTGACTGACTTCGATCTCTCACTAAAAGATGATAATCCCACATCAATAATCCACATAATTTCTACTCAAAATGCATCATCAATCACAAAACAAGTTATTATCCTGATCATAAACCCAACTTTTCTAATTCATCATACATTCTAGCCAATTGTATCACACCTGATGTAGCCTCCTGCTTACGCCCTAGTCAACACAAATATAAAAAAGTAAACACATCGCGCAGTTGTGGAAATCATCACAGAGCCAATCAATGTTTAATTAATGTATTATGTTGGTACCCACTAGTACTTAGCACCAGAAATTGAGTATGGTGAAGGGCATGGAAATGCAGTTGATTGGTGGGCACTAGGGATATTCATATTCAAAATGTTATATGGGATGACGCTATGTAAGGAAGTTGACCAAGAGTTGCCCCTAGCGAATATCGTGGCTCGAGCACCTAAATTCCCAAAGAAACCATGGTCTCGGAGCCAGCAAAGGATTTGATCACGTGATTATAATCAACGACCCCACCAGGCGAATGGGGTCCATAATGGGTGCAATGGCAATCAAATGACACCAAGTTTTTGATGGGCTTAATTGGGCATTTTTAAGATGTAATAAAATCACCATTTGTTCCTCCTCCTGTATCTTGTTAGGAGTTTGTTGCATTTGCTAGTACTATAGAGAGTTCAATAGAGTATTACTAGGAAGTAAGAAATTTATTCTTTAATTTACATGATATATGTTTTGTTATATATATCAAATTTTAATAACTAAATAGAAGTGAGATTTAAGTAATTTATATATTGGGGCAAGAAATTTTAATGAAATTCATGTTGAAAGGTTCAATATTTATAAAAATATATAATTAAGGATTTACTAGATAATGTTGTCCAGCAAACGATATAACATTTTCAATTGTTCTCAATTAATGTCTTTACTTAACTGTCTAAAAGTAATATTAATTTCTCTAACATGTGGTATAAGAGGTAGTAACACTCTTTATAAGGTATTACTTGGATAAAATCGAAATGTATTGCATCAACATCCTAATAATACCAAGCTTGGAAACTCATGCGTCCTTGTGTAGTGCTTTAGGACTTCTTACCTAATTTGGGATAAACAATGCTAAGGTTCAATAGTAGTTGAGGATAAGGAAGCTTTTGGCTTCTAGAGCTATTTTGAGATACCTGTGAGCTTACAAGATAGCTTTGCCAAAAGGTTGTCTAGAGTTTTAAAATTGCTCTCACATTCTAGACCTATCTTAAGACAACTGTGAGGTTTCAAGCATGTATTAGGTTTTAATAAAGCTCTAAAACTGCGGTATTAGTCTTTTCTTTTTTTCTTAATGTTATGTTGCACTAAAATACAAATTTGTTGTCCTAAAATTTAATTTGGTATCGATTTTATTTTATTTAATTATATGGTAAATTTTGTAACAAGTATAAATTTTTTACTTGATGAATATTTCTCTGAGTTTAGGTTGTTACTTGAGGATGTATAAGCTTTCATTTTGCATTTTGTTTCCTTTCTTAGTTGGATTCAAAAGTAGAATAAGAATAATACATAACTTAGCTAAAGATGAGTAAGGACTTCTGAAAGATAGATAATTGTTCATGAACCTACTCAGTTTTTGTTTCACTTACTCAGAGCATGATGGTTTTGGTCATTTACTTGAGCATGATGGTTTTTATTGCTAATGAATAATGATTTTATCTTAAGAAAATAATTTTATAGTGGGTGCTATTGTATTGACTTCCATTGTATAAGTTTAATTAGTATTAAAAGTAACTACTACTAAATTTATAGTTCAATCAAATAATAAAATAGAAACTAATTTGAATGAATTATTTAATATTATAATAAATAAGCAAATCAAAGGATGTAAATTTATTGTTTAAAATATAATATTTGACAATCAATTATGAGAATTGACACTTCAGTGAATAATGAGAGGAGATTGATGGTGACTATAATGAAATGCAACCAACACAGATAAAAGCTTTGGTATCTTGCAACAAAGTAGATCACATTTTCCTTATGTTTTAAGACAAAGATGAACTATTTTATTTTTAATTTTTTTGTACTCCTTTTTGTTGATACAAAAGTTAAACAACTCTTTTTTTCAAGTAAAGAAATAGATAGGGTGGGCACGAAATGGACACGAGTTCCTCTCTTTGTTGCATATTACCTAGCAACATTTTAACTTTTGTGATAGTCTAAATCAACTGTTAAATTATATTGTCTATTGTATAATTTCTAATTGTAATAGGACCTTTTTCAAAGGTATGAGGTACAAATTTTACACTTGATGAATATTTTTCTAAAGTTTAGGTTTTTACTTAAGGATGTTTAAGCTTTCATTTCGTATTTTGTTTCTTTTCTTCTTAGTTAGATTTAAAACTTTAATCGAATAGTACATAACTTAGCTAGAAATGTAGTAAGGACTATTGAAATATATATATTTATTCATGAGTCTAAGTTTTTTGTTGACTTACTTGAGAAAAATGGTCTTTATTATTCATGGATGATGAATGTTTCTTTTAAAAAAAGTAAATGTTGTAGTGGATGTTATTATATTGACTTACATTGCATAAACTAATACCATACTAGAAAGAAATATGTCTAATATTGTAGGTTAATCAAATAACAAAGTAGAACTTAACTTCAATGAATTATTTAACTCATACAAATGAACAAATAAAATGACGTACATTTAGTGTTTAAAATATAGTATTTGATGATTGATTAGGAGAACTGATGTTTTAATAAATAATGAGAGGTGATTGATGATGACTGCAATAAGAAGCAACTAATACAAAGATAGAAGCTTTGATGTCTTACAGTAGAGGGGATCAAATTTTCTTTAGGTTTGAGTACATTAAGATGAACTATTTTATTTCCTAATTCTTATGTATTTTTTTGCTGATATCAAAGTTAAATAAATTTTTTTTCTAAGTAAAGAAATGGATAGGTTGTGCATGAAAAGGACAAGTTGCTTCCTTTATTTGTTGTATATTTAGTTAGCGATATTTTGACTTTCAGTGACAATGTCTATCACCCACTAAAATTGTGTCGTTTATTTTCTAATTTTTAGTTGGATTTAAAAGTAACTTTCATTCCACATTTTGTTTTTCTTTTTCATAATTAGATGTAAAAGTGTAATTAGATAGTATACAACATAGCTAGAGATGTAGTAAGGACTTCTAAAAGATATAGTTCATGAGTTTTAGTTTTTTGTTCACTTGCTTAAGTAGAATGGTTTTTATCCATGATTTTTTCTAAAATGAAAAAGTAAATGTTTTATTGGATGTCATTATACTGACTTACATTGTTTACAGACTTATATAGTTTTAGAAAGAAGTACGATTAAATTTGTAATCTGTCAAATAACAATGATGATTTAACTTAAATTAATAATTTAATCTCATACAAATGAGTGAGTTAAGTAACATAAATTTACTATTTAAAATACAAAATTTAATGACCGATAAGGAAAACTGATATTTCAATGAATAATGAGAGGTGATGGGTGATGATTGTAATGAGATGCAACTAATAGAGAGAGAGAAGTTTTGGTATCTTGCAACAAAGGAGATTGAATTTTTTTAAGATTTTGACATAAAGATAAACTATTTTATTTTCGGTTTCTTTTGTATTTCTCTTTGTTAATATAAAAGCTAAATAATTTTTTTTTCAAATGGATAAGTGGCTTCCCCTATTTGTTGCAAATTTACTTTATTGCATTTTTACGTTTAATGACAATATAAATCTGCTGGTAAAATTTTATCACCTATTGTCTAATTTTTAGCAGTAATTAATTGTTCTCAAAGGTGCCAATATAATTCTTTTTATCAGTTGAAGTGATTTATTCAGAGAAAAACCATATTTGTTTTTTACACAATATTATAATGGATTAAACAAAACTCTTTTTAAAAAAAAAAAATTCTCATAAAATGTTTAGCAAGATTAATCCAAACTTGGAACACAAAATTCAAAAAAATGCAAATTCATTAATGCATACAATATTGATAACCTAAATATCAATCACTAGAAATGACCTAGACTATTAGCAATCTGTTATAAATACTAAACTCATTATAACTCTCTGCTGCTTTGGTTAGCACTGTAGATTCGAAGAAAAAAACAATCTCCCTTCTCTTGGCAAAACCATTTTTCTCTTCTCTAATCGTCTCGAAAAGGATGGATCAAAGCATACGACTCCTCAGCATGATCCACTCGATGGAACAAGAGGTTTGGTGCTTAACATCTTATCAATTTTTCTCTTATCTATTTATTGATCATGTATATATATCGATATCATTGATTAATTTGGATTCAATATTTGTTAAAGGATATGGTAGATCACTTTTTTGAAAAAGTATATGAAATTAAAGGTGTACTTGGTTGCAGTCCTAATTATTTCTCAGATATGCTCTCTATCTTCGTAGCTGAATCTAAAATGACCTTATCAGATATGGCTAAAGCTTTATATGTGTACATAATATATATCTTGATATAGATCTTAGTTGATATTAACCACGTTGATTAGTTAATGAGTTTTAATTATTTGGTCTTCTTCTCTTAATTTGCAGGGACAAAGTATTTAGTGCATATTTTCCTAAGATTTGCGAACTTTACTTCAAGAAAAAAGAAGCTGCCTCAAGGTATATAATTAATGCTAATCATCACAGCTCAAAACTCTTTAATTTAAAGTATTTATGTGTGTCATTATTGATCTAATAATATGTATTTAATACTAAAAATTCTCAAGTATAATTTTTGTTGGTAAAAATTCATACATTTTAATAACTAAATGATATGTCATGAGATGTATAGTGTGATTTGAACTCATACTCTTATAGATAAGGATAAAAATACATAGATATCAACCCAATAGATAAATAATTAATAATTTAATTAACCAAATATCTATTAGTAGGATATATATTTGATTGGTATATGTGTATACTTAATTAATTAATTAATTAGTTTAATAGTTGATGCATTTATTCTTTTACAAGAGATCATAAGTTCCACTGAGATTATACTTTTATGTGTGTTATCATTTGAAAGTTGCGTTGAATTGTAATTATTTTAAAAAATAATTAGCTAATTTTAATTGTACCCTTGGTGCTTGTCGATTGGCACTGAAATATGAGGAATTCATCAAAGCATCTGATGAAAAGAGTAAGGAAGGGTAAGCTTTCATACATAATTGACGTCATAAATCGATTAACATATCTATTTATTGTGCTTTTTTAACTTTTTTAATTTCTTTTTTTTTAAAAAAGTGTGTAGCGGCATTAGATGCAATAAAAAATGAATTCACATTGATGAAGGAAAAAATAAAAGTCCTTCTTGAGGTAATATTTTATTTTATATATTTTGTAGAATTTTATTTTCATATATATCTTTTTCTCTTATGGATTTTGTGAAAATTTTAACTGAATTTAAATTTGTAGAATTATACAGTATGAGTTTTACTTAATTAAAAATTTGTTTTGCTGGTTGCATAATTATAGCTATTAACAATTATAATAAATTCTAATAACACAGTAGTAGTTTAAACTTGTGTTTTATTTAAGATTTATGAGTTTAAGTTTCACTGAAGATGTAAAGTTTATATTTTAATAAAAAGTAAAACTATTTTTTTAATATTAAACATTATAGATTTTGATTTTAAAATCTTTATTATTATTATTATTAATTAATAAATGGGGTATGTATGCTGATATATTTGGAAACAAGCACCACGCCTTGCAAGCACAAGCGCACTCCTTTAAATTAACAGAAAGTTGGGAAACTCATGGGTCCTTGTGTAGTGCTTCAGGACTGCTTACCTAATTTGGGATAAACAATGCTAAGGTTCAAGGGTAGTTGAAGATAATGAAACTTTTGGCTGCTAGAGTTATTTTGAGATACCTATGAGGTTATAAGATAGGATTACCAAAAGGTTGTGCAGGGTTTTAAAATAATTCTCGTGTTCTAGACCTATCTTAAGACAACTATGAGGTTTCGATCATGTATTAGGTCTTAATAAAGCTCTAAAACTGCAGTGTTACATTTAAATCTTAAGGTTTTAGTCTTTTCTTTTTTTAATGTTATCTCGCATTAAGATCCAAAGTTTTTGTCCTAAAATTTAATTTAGTATAGATTTTGTGTTACTTAGTGATCTGGCAAATTTTGTACCAAGTACAAATTTTATACTTGATCAATATTTCTCTGAGTTTAGGTTATTACTTGAGCATGTTTAGGCTTTCATTCTACATTTTGTTTCCTTTCTTCTTAGTTGGATTCAAAAGTATTATAAGAATAATACATAACTTAGCTAGAAATGAGTATGACTGAAAGATAGATAATTGTCCATGAACCTCAATTTTTGCTTCACTTACTTGAGCATGATAAAGTATAACCTAATTTCTACGAATTATTTAATTTTATAGTAAATAAGTGAATTGAATGATGAATATTTATTGTTTAAAATATTGTATTTGACGACCAATTATGAGAACTGATGCTTCAGTGAATAATTAGAGGCGATTAATAGTTACTACAATGAAATGCAACCAACACAAAGATAAAAGCTTTGGTATTTTGCAATGAAGTAGATCACATTTTCTTTAGGTTTTAAGATAAAGATGAAATATTTTTTTTTTATTTTTTTTTTGGTACCCCTTTTTGTTGATACAAAAGTTAAGCAACTTTTTTTTTTTCCAATAGAAAAATAAATAGGGTGGGCACAAAATGGACACATGAGTTCCTCTATTTGTTGCATATTACCTGGCAACATTTCAACTTTTGTAATAGTCTAAATCAACCACTAAAATTATGTCATCTATTATTTAATTTCTACCTGTAATAGGATCCTTATTAAAGGTACCAGATACAAATTTTATACTTGATGAATATTTTTCTAAAGTTTGGGTTGTTTACTGACTTATGTAGTACTAGAAAGAAATACAACTAAATTTATAGTTCGGTCAAATAATAAGGTATGGATTAACTTGAATAAATAATTTAATCTCATACAAATGAGTAAACTAAGTAACGTAAATTTACCGTTTGAAATACGGTGTTTAATGACTGATAAGGAAAACTGATACTTCAATGAATGAAGAGAGGTGATGGGTGATGACTGCAATGAGATGCAACAACATAGAGAGAGAAGTTTTAGTCTCTTGCAATAGAGGAGATTGAATTTTCTTTAGGTTTTAGAACATAAGGATAAATTATTTTATTTTTAATTTCTTTTGTACTTCTTTTTGTCATTATAAAAGTGAAATAATTTTAAAAAAAATAAAGAAATGGACAGGTTGTGCATGAAATGGATATGTGGCTTCCTTTATTTGCTCCAAATTTACTTTATGGCATTTTGACTTTTAGTGATAATATAAATCTGCTGGTAAAATTTTATCATCTATTGTCTAATTTTTAGCAGTAATTAACCATTCTTAAAGGTGCCAATATAATGCCTTTCATCAGTTGAAGTAATTTATTTGAAGAAAAACCATCTTTGTTGTTTATACAATATTATAAATGGATTAAATTAAACACTTTTTTTTTTCAAAAGAAAATATTTTTTCTCATAAAATTGTTGGCTAGAATAATCCAAACTATAAAACAAAATTCAAAAATATGCAAGTTCACTAATGCATCGAATATTGATAACCTAAATATCAATCACTAGAAATGACCTAGATTATTAGCAATTTGTTATAAATTCTAAACTCATTATAACTCTCCGCTGCTTCGGTGAGCATTGCAAATTCGAAAAAAAAAAATCTCCCTTCTCTCGGTAAAACTATTTTTCTCTTCTCGAATTGTTTCTAATATGATGGATTGAAGCATGTAGCTCCTTGACATGATCCACTCGATGGAACAAGAGGTACAGTGCTTTAACATTTTATCTATTTTTTTCTTATCTATTTAGTGATCATGTATATAAATCAATATTGTTGATTGATTTGCATTCGATTTTTTTAAAAGGGTATGGTCGATCACTTTCTTGGAATGGCATATGAAATGAAAGGAGTGCCTGGTTGAGGTCTTAATTATTTCTCTAATCTGCTCTCCATGTAACACCCAACCTCTCTTTTTTTTTTCTTTTTATTAATTATTATTATATGAATATAATTATTATTTATGTAATTTTAAATTAAATTTAATTTAAATTAATTTATTTTAATGGAAATAATAATAACAATAAAAAGGGTAAAAATTATTTAGAGGTTTAACTGAAAATAATTCTGGAGAAAAGGGGTGAAAATTTGGGTTCTGGGGATATTTTTAAAAGACAAATCAGAAAATGGGGGTCAAAACGCAATTTAAAAAAGTTGTCACGTTAGCTGCCCGGTCCGTAGCCCCGACCAAGCGGGACGCGCCAGGTGGCAGAGACACTGACGCGGGAGGCCACGCGGGAGGGAGCCACGTGAGCGGTCCACATGCACGTGATCGAACGACTGAGATCCATTCCCGCGCGCACGGATGATCCAGATCAAAAGCGCGCACAGACGGCCCAGATTGCATCGCGCACGGACGGTCCATATTGAATCGTGCATGGACGTCCAAGATTGAATCGCGATGAATGGCCCAGATTCACTCCCTATTTAATCACGATCGGACAGTTCATATTTAAAGCAATGGACGGCTCATATCAAAAGCGGATGGGTATAAATAACCCCATCCGCACCCAAACCCTAACCTTAACCGCCAGAGCCCCTCGCCGGAGAAGACAGCCCAGCCACTAGGGAGTCGACCGTAGCCACCCGCCGCCGTACCAAAGCAATTTTCAACCATCAAAGGAGGTAAAAATTCTATGATTTGCTCAGAATTTGATTTTAAACCCACCTATGGCTAAATCAGAGCAGAAGCACCAGCCAATTGGAAGAAAAACGCTGCCAAAGCTCAGTTGCGCTGCCGCAGGGTGTTTCAATTTTTACCTCTGATGAGGCCCTTCCCGATTCCCGTTCGATGTGATTTTTTCACTGTTGTGATCACCGTTTCCTCCTCTACAGGTTGACCGGAGCAAAACACCCAACCGCAATGTGAGCCGGAGGAGCCACCGCACCGGAGAGCCCCACCGCCGGTGAGTTTCGGCTTTCTACATTTTTTTGGCCCACCGAGGGCTCTAAGTGTGTTTTCTCACAGGAACCGATGCAAGTTTGGTCGAATTCGACCGAAAATAGCCAACCCGAGGCGGATCACCGCTGTGAGCGACGGTGCCATCGTCGGAACACGGCGGAGCTGCCGTGCCAGAATTCCAAAATTGGCTGAATAGGCCCTGGGTCTGATTTTTGGGTTATTTGGGATATGTGTAGGTACTGTAAGCGCGTTTTAGTTCCTGAAAAAAAAATTAGGGAACCTAAGGACCGCCTGTAGGTGTAGTGACAATCTAGTTTTCAGCATCGAATCAAGTAAAGATCCCTCACCCTATTTTCTATAATGGAATTGGAGTTTAAATAAATGATAATACTTTATTTTGTATAAATTAAATAGATATGTATAATTAATTACGGTTGCAATTGGAGTCTGAACCGGACATTATTCTCTGTCGATTCTTGTTTGATTTATTTTACAGTCTAAATGCATTATGGTATCTAGTTTATCTATTCTATGGTTTTAAATGCATGTATCACTGCTTACTTCACTAATGTTTGATTTTGGGAATCTAAGATATGCTTGCTTTGTTGCATGGACGTTTCTTGTTTATATATTATTGTTTGAGTTGGTAACGAAGACCAAGGACAAATATGAATGGGATGTGATTTGATAAATAGATAAGATGATAGCCTCACTAGATATCATGCGAGATGGTGGACGAATCGGGTTCATAGGGAACCCTACCGTGAACGTCGTCTCATACTAGACGGGGTATGGGGATGACCCGCTTCACCCTCATACTGGACGGGGTATTGATGTTTATTATTTTGGCACTCATACTGGACGGGGTATAGGGATGACCCTAGAATTAAGATTATTAAGGAAAATGGTTCACGTGTAACGGGGACCCCTATGGATCCCCATGAATACTAGTATGCTGGTGAAAACGAGAAACGGTGATAATCAGTTATTGTTAATGAATACAGATTTATGATGTGTTTTATGTTACTGATTATGCATGAAATTGTGATCTGTATGATGTTATTGTCTTTATAGGTTGTTTTCACAGGTGCTCCAAGGGTAAAAAAAAGGTAAGTGGTTTTATTTTAAATAATTGAATTGGTTTAAAATTTGTGCTCCATTGGTTGTTTTTGGTTTTCTACCAATTTTTGCTTCTGTAACGATGATATAGTGTGATGTCCTTACTGGGATAGTGTAGCTCATTCCTTATTTAACCATTTTAGATCAGGAGGACCTAGTTCCCGAGCCTAATCCACAAGAAGACGGCGAGTAGATGCTAGATGCTTTATAGTTTCCTTTATTTTTCTCATTTCTCGTATTTCTTTTAGAGAACTTATTCCGTGGTATTGTTTAATACTTTTAAGTTGTTGTGTAAGGGATGTTAACCTTAATCTTTGATTTCACTTCCGCACTCAGATTATTATATGTATTTTCTTTTGAATTTCCGGGGCCGTTACAATCCACCTTCGTAGTTGAATCTGAAATCATCTTATCAGACATGACTAAATCTTTGTATGTGGACATAATATATATCTCGATATAGATCTAAGTAGTTATTAACCACGTTTGACTAGTTAATGGGTTTTAATTATTTGGTCCTCTTCTCTTAATTTGTAGTGACAAAGGATCTGATGCTGATTTTCCTGAAATTTATGAACTTTGCTTCAAGATTAAAGGAGCCTCCTTAAGGTTTATAATTAATACTAATAATCATAGCTCAAAACTCTTTAATTTGGAGTATTTATGTGTGTTGTTATTGATCTTATAATATGTATTTAATAATAAAAATTCTCAAGTACAAGTTTTGTTAGTAAAAATTCATGCAGTTTAGTTGTTAAATGATATGTCATGAGACATATAATCTGATCTGAATTCATACTCTTATAGATAAGGATAAAAGTATATAGATATCCACCCAATAGATAAATAATTAATAATTTAATTAACCAAATATATATTAGTATGATATATATATTTATTTGGTATATGTGTATACTTAGTTAATTATTTAATTAGTTTAATAGTTGATGCATTTCCTCTTTTACAAGAGATCACAAGTTTGAGTCAGATTGTACTTTCGTGTGTGTCATCATTTAAAAGTTACTTGTATTGTATTGCATTTAGTGTATATTGCCTAATTTTTCATGGGGCAACCAAAATAATCAGAGACAAGCTTCCCCACTAGCTCTGCCCCCCATTGAATGAAGGCTAAACATAGAAGATATGCTCGCCAAATTCATAACAGCAATGGACACTAGGCTGCAAAGTAATGAAGCCTCCATCAAGAGTCTATAGAACCAAATTGGGTAATTAGCAAATTTTATTTCTGAGCATGCTCAAGGAACTTTGCCAAGCAACACAAAGACTAACCTAAGAAAGCATGTGAATGCTATAGCATTGAGGAGTGAAAAACAGTTAGTGAATTGGAACCAAGGAAGATAACACAAGTAGATGAGAGCAACCCAAACAAGGAAGAAGAAGAAAAAAAAAAAGAGATCAAGAGATGGAGCTACCTAATCGAGGAGGAGAACACTTGAACATTCCATATTCGAGGAGATTAAAGCAATAAAAAAAAGTAATTTGGTAAATTTGTGTATATTTTTGAACAATTACATATTAATATTTCTTTGGTTGAAGCTTTAAAACAGATGCCTAGCTAGGCAAAGCTCCTAAAGAAGATTCTCTCAAAGAAGAGGATGTTAAATGATGTGGCCATGGTAATGCTTAATGAAGAATGCTCAACTATTTTACAAAACAAGATGCCATTAAACTTAAAGGATCCAGTTAAGTTTACTATTCCATGTAACTTAGGTGATCTTTCAATTGAAAAAGCATTATGTATTTAGAAGTTAGTATCAATTTGATGCCATATGATACTTACAAGAACCTAGGATTGAGAGAACCTAAGCTTACTAAGATTATTTTGTAGTTAGCATATACATCTATTAAAATTCCAGTTGGAATAATAGAAAATGTGCTAGTTAAGGTTGATAAGTTTATATTTCTAGTAGACTTTGTGATCTTAGATATGGAAAAGGACTTTGAGATACCAATTATCCTAGGAAGACCATTTCTAGCAATTGTTAGAGCTTTAATTGATGTTCATGATGGTAAATTGACTCTTATGGTATTTGATGAGGAAATTTCTTTTTATATGTCTAAATCCATATGATACTTGTTTCACGATTGATATACTTGATTCGATCGTGCAAGGTGTTTTTCAGGAAAATTACTTTAAAGATGCAATAAAACAAGGTTTCATGAATGGAGAAAGGAGTAACATGAAGAATGAAGAAGTTAAGGAGCAAGTAGATTTACTAGAAGCGATACCTTAGTTTAATGCACAAAAGAACTTCAGATTTGAGGAGATTCGTAACTCTCGTGAAGATAAAGACAAACCATCAACTAAAAAACCATTAGACAAGTTGAAATCAAGGTGGTCGGGACCCATGGATAGGGGTGGACCTGGCTCTCTCCAGGCCAATGTAGGAGTATGTCCTAATTCAAGTTCCATCTTAGAGGAAAGACTAGATAAGCTAAGTAGGGTGCAAGAAAGAATTGAAGAACGCTAAAGGTAAATTGAGCATTATATGATGGTGTTCTTTCAGCATATAGGATTCCAACCCCCACCCTACCCACCATAAGACAGTTAGTCTCACTTTTGTTTTTATTTTATTTTATTTTTCATTTTCTTTATATTTGTTTTTCAGTCTATCTTTACCTTTTATATCTTTTAGTTTCCTTCTCTCCTTTACCAATAACTTGCTTGTTTAATTCGACTTTGGTGTTGTCAAAATGTTTTTAGGTTTTTTTTTTGTGAACTTCATCGAGGCTGCAATGGACGCTACTCCATCAAATTTTCAAAGAAGTTTCATTTCTTTTGTTGTCATTGCCTTTTATTTTTTGGCTTTGTGAACTATGGGGACATATTCGCAATTGAGTGTGGGGGAGTGGTATTCTAAATCTATATTTGTTATTATCCTCTAAATCTTAATTAAATCTTAATGAAGTTCTATGGTTTGATCTTGATGTATCCTGTTGCGTCATGACTACCTATTATAATAATTATGGCATTAAATCTATATGTACTGGATAAGATTATTTGTGGAAATAGTTTAGCAATGGAAGTATTTGACCTTATTTAGTTTATTCAGGTTTTAAGAGTCTAAGATCTTCTACATCCTTTGAGTCATGAAATTTGTTCTTCTGTCTAAATTGAATAATTCCTTACAAAAGAAAGCATATTTAGGTATAGAATTAGATATATATGTATGCAATAATAATAATAATAATAATAAAATACTCTGCTGATCACTCAATTTTACACCACCAAGGGGTGTAGCTTAGCAGTTTGACGTTATGCTAGCTTAACCAGAGGTCTCCAATTTGAGCCTTGGGAAAGCAGCTGCCTTTGGTAGGGAGAGCTTACTCCTTAGTGGACCGATTTGGCTCAAAGAATAAAATGTTGATGATGAGTAAAGCTAGTAAAAAAAATACTCTGCTAATCACTCAATTTTACACCACTAAAGGGCATAGCTTAGCAGCTCGACACTATACTGCCTAACTAAAGGTCTCATTTTGAGCCCTGCGAACGCAGTTGCATTTGGTAGGGAGGGTTTACTCCTTAGTGGACCGATGTAGTTCCAAAAATAAAATGTTGATTATGAGTAGAGCCAGTGGCCATTCAGAAGTGTGATCAATTGAGTAACCGGGGCTGGCATCACCAATGTTTGCTCTCGCGTAAAAAAGTCGATTGACATTATGAACAACTAATAAGGTGCTTTAAAAAAAATTAAAAAATAAAGGTGTATGTATGCCTACTCCTTTGTCAACTGAGCTTGAGTATGTTTTGGATTATAAAGTTTGGATACTACGAATGATTGAACAACTCATAGAATGTTTTGAATACTAAATTTATAAGAATAAGATCAAACTGGATGGGGTCTATCTTCTAAAGTTATTGAATTATCTTATATAGATGATTGTGCCTTTTTACATATTATTTTGTGTTATCTTAAGGTAATATAGTTTTGATGAGGAGGATTTCATTAATGTTTTTGCTGTGGAATGGATTTAAGATTGCTTGAGGACAAATAAAAACTCAAGTGTGGGGGAGTTGATATAATTGAATTTTATAAATATTTTTCTATTTTATTTGAGTTGATTTTGATTGATTTTTGCCAAATATGTTGTTGGATTGTCTTTGGCACTTTTTACGAATGATTTTTGGACTTAAAAGCAAATTAGAATGGGTTGGAATAAGATTTGGGCAAAAAATGGTTGAAACATGAAGATGTGTTACGGAGCCAATGTTTCTTTTTTTGAGGAGTGAGACATGGCCATGTTCTTGAAAGACACGGCCGTGTGCCCTATACTAGGTTAACACATGGCCATGTGTTAAGAAGGTAGCGTTTCTGTTTTTCTCGATGAAAGAGACATGATTGTGTGTCTGGGAGACACAGCCATGTCATGTCTAAAAGCTAAAAATTGACATAATTTCGAGGAAGACATGATCTTGTGTCAATTTGACATGGCTGGGGCGTGCCAGATCAGAAAATAAGGTTTTGAACGATATTAAAACAAGAGGATCTAAAAAAAAAAGGGGAGACTGGAGGAGGAAAGAAGAGAAGACAACTGCAGAAATCAAGAACTTCTTCTACTCGGTTATTCTTTTCATGTTTCCTTTAGATTTTATTCTCGTATTTTTCTTTATGATGTATAACTGAACTCTTTTCTTTGGATCTTTGATGAAATCCTAATAGATACTTTGTGATTTTCTTATTAAATCTATGAAAGGCTTTTTCCCCAATCCCTATGTTTTATCTTATGACTAAATGCATAAATAGATTGATCACTTATTTATTTACTTATGGTGAATGATTAAATTGAGAGATTGATTGTTCATTAGAATAGCAAGTTAGCACAATAGATTGAATGTGAGTAGAGATATTAGGCATGATCCATATATTTGATGATTGAATGTTAATGCACTGATTCATACTAATCCATAGAGATATGTGTGTTACAATGAAGAAGGTAAGGTAATTGATCTTTAGTAAGAGATTACTACATGATTGAATGAAATTGGGGGAAAGTTCTGGTTGTAGATTGAATTAAGAAAATTCATAGTTGAACTTAGGGTGGATTCTAAGATCTTGACTATTATTATATCTTGATTGTTAATTAATCTGAATTCATTGTTTTTTTTTGTTATTAAGTTTTAATTTATATTCATTCTCTTAGTTGTTAGCCAAATACTATCAATTAGTTGTGATTCTAGTAATTGTTATATTAGTCCTCAAGGGAAGATATTCGAATTTACCACTATGGTACGTGTTCGAACTAGTGCACTTGCTAGTGAGTTCACATCACAACAATAATTATTAGTAGGAATGTTGTATTTGATGAAGATGCAAGCTGGAGTTTGGAAAAAAAAAATCAGATAGCATTTAGTTTGAAGTTCCACTTGAAAATGAAGCTCCACTAACTAATGGACAACAACCAACTCCTTTAAATACTTCCAGCTCACCTTCTTCAACTCCATCAGCCTCCACTTCTTCAAGTTCTAGTAATAAAAGTTCATCCGATGATGATACTCCTCCAAGAAAATTCAAGCCATTAGCTGAAATTTACGAGGCTACACAAGCCTTATTTGTAACTAATCCACTAGAAGAAGCAACTGAGAAGGAAGAATAGCATCATGCAATGATGGAAGAACTTGAAGCAATTCGTAGAAATGAAACATGGAATTTGGTGGATCTACCGAAAGACAAGAAAACTATTGGAGTGAAATGGGTGTTTAGAACAAAATTTCAAGCAGATGACAGCATAAAAAACTGAAGGCACGGCTTGTGGTGAAAGACTATGCGCAACAACAAGGTGTGGATTATGATAAAATATTTTATCCGATTACACGGTTTGAGATAGTGAGAATTCTAATAGCTTTAGCTACTCAATTAAATTGGCCTATTTACCAATTTGATGTCAAGTCAGTGTTCTTAAATAGAGAGCTGGATGAGGAAGTGTATGTCTCTCAACCTAAAGGTTTTGTAGTTCATGGGAAAGAGGAGTAAGTGTACAAGTTAAAGAAGGCTCTTTAGGGCTTAAAGCAGGCTCCGTGGGCATGGTATAGCAAAATTGAGTCATAGTTTTTAGAGAATGGCTTTGAGAAAAGTAAGAATGAACCCACTCTTTACTTTAAAACACAAGGTAAAAATGATTTCCTCATTGTTTGCCTTTATGTTGATGACATGATATACATGGGTTCATCTTCTTCTCTTACTAATGAGTTCAAGTTATGCATGAAAAGGAAATTTGAGATGTCAAATTTGGGTTTGCTGAATTATTTTCTTGGGTTAGAGGTGAAGCAAGTTGAAGATGGAATTTTTATGTCACAAGGAAAATATGCAACTGACTTACAAAATTCAGCATGTTTAGTTGTAAATTTACAGCAGCACTAATGAATTTGAATGAGAAGTTGTAGCTTGTTGATGGAACTTAACAAGCTAACACAAGCCACTTTGAAAGCTTGGTTGATGGGTTAATTTACTTGACCCATTCAAGGCCAGATAGAGCTTTTTCAATTGGACTAATTTCCAGGTTTATGCACAACCCTTCAATGCATCATCTAGGGGCAACCAAATGAGTATTGCGTTATATGGCTGGAACACTTGATTATGGTTTGTGGTATGAGAAAATATCATATTTCAGACTGGCTGGGTTCAGTGACAGTGATTGGGCTGGTTGCTTGGAGGATAGAAAGAGCACTTCAGGTTACATATTCAATCTCGGATCAGCTACTATTGCCTGGAGCTCAAAGAAACAAGCTACAACAGCTCTGTCTTCATCAGAAGCAGAATATGCAGCTGCAGTGACATCAGCTTATCAAGCAGTATGGTTCAGAAGAATTTTGGCAGATCTCAGTCAAGAGAAAAATGAAGAAACTACTATTTATTATGACAACAAAACAACAATTATTATGTCCAAGAATTCAGTTTATCATGGGAGAATAAAGCATGTTGATATTCAAGTTCACTTCATCCGTGATCTTGTGGCAGATGGGTCAATTAAATTATAGTATTGCAATACCAATGAGTAGGTAGCTGATATTTTTTCAAAATCTCTCCTACGACAAGCATGTCTACTTGAGAAATCTGCTTGGTTTTTGCAACTTTGAATCAAGGGGGAGTATTAAAGACTAATTCAATATTGACAGCTGGATATTTGACTGACTTTTGGATTTATCTCCTAAAATTTCTGATGTTTTGTCAATAGTGATGGAATTTGAGTGGCAAATTATTCTACTATTTTTTTTGTTTTTAGTTGAGTTGTAAAGCTTATTTAAAAGGCATTTCTAGTTGCTGAATATATCATCCCACTGCACTTAAAATTCCAGCAACAGTTCATACCCATTAAATGTTTTGATTAATATTTTTATTTTTCTACTGCATTCATTTCTTGTCTGTTATATTTTTATTTGCTGTTGTAGTAAATTTGCAGCAAGTCTGAGTTCAACAAAGCTCTCTTCTCCAAAACTGCCAACATTCCTTCATTATTGCTTTATTTTATAAAACATCAACAAGGTGCCATATCCAATATGGATTCAAGCATGACAACTCAGGAAACTTATCCCTAAATATAACTGCTACAAAGGGTTCTTTGGGACAATGAACAAAACATTAGCTGCAGAGAGAATATTTAAGCATAACAAACTAACCTGCCATAGTAAAGTTAGCCAAGAACCACCATTGTGGTAAGAGCAAGGCCTGCATCAGAAGGAAATGTAATGAGAAAGCCGACGATAATGAAGAAATATATCATAAATAAATAATACAATAGCAGATATCTTACATGTTCTTAGGATCACTACCAGTGATTATTTGCCACTCTTGACCTTCAAGAGTGGGATAACATATCTTGAATGCATGTCTGCTACCAAATCTGCCCATTTCGCTTCAATAAGATCCAGCATGGCATGTGACTGGTTAGCTGTTGCCAGACTGCTTACAATAAACCACATGTTTCCTAGAGAAAAAAATCAGAAATCCATATGTGATAGCTGTAAGTTTCCAATTAGATAACCTCCTTTATTGGGCATCCATTCCACCAACCAAGGAGAAATTTGATATGGGTAAATGTTGAACTTATTAACTGCATCATATGAGTACTCCTCAATCTTGTAATGATAAATCTCATTCAGTTTTTGCAAATCAATCCAATAATACTTCCTGATGTGGAATGAAAGAGCAAGTAGGCGATTATTCAGTGCCAAGATAGGATCAGCTGATCCATCTTCTAGAGTAAGTATTTCATGTGCACAAAGTAAGGCAAAATAAAATAGTGCCTACAAGAAAAAAAAGGGATTAACTGGAGATACTAGAAGAAAAGAAGGTAAACAAATAAGATCTCTCTGTTACCAACTTATAAATTTAAATAATGGCCGATTCATATAGGCTAGTGAGTTAGATCATAATCTGCTATTTCCATCATTATGTTACAAACATACTTAATGCAGAAACCAGATCTCCATGGTGTCAAACATGTAAGCTATGAACTATCTCAAAAATATATGCTATAAACTATACAATCTCCATCATTCTGGGGAGTTACACCATTCGAAAACAACCAAAAATACAATGAGTAACAATTCCAATAGTTGAACATTTTCTGAATCAACCAAACTGGAATCATATACTTATTACACCTGCCATAAACTCACTTGAGAAGCACCAAGATATGATATCAATTTAACTCAAGCTTGTCAAGTACTTAATCCTAGCTTTATTTTTAAACTTCCACTGTTATTTCCCAAAATGATTTAGTTTTATAATTTCACTTCCAACACAGTTGCTGGAACAAGCTCTTATTACACCATGTGCTAAATTATTTTGTACCCCCACTCTTTTGCTACAAAAGTCACAAGCTCCAAGAAATCAAAAACTGAATACCAAATGTCCATTAGCATTTCAAATGAACCATAAAGGCAATTTTTCCCTTGCTTGAAATAAACAATTGACAGGCACATATGGCTATTCAAAAAACTGTTAGAACGAAAAAATGAATATGCCTTGATGATTCCTCATTCCACATACTAATTCCATATTCTAAATTAAAAAAATACTATTTCAATACCAGGAGAACTAATCACCTCGATTTCGAGAGGATGACCATGAATTCCAATCGTGCAAGAACCATCAGTCACCAATAATGTAGCAAACATGTTAAAACCATAAGCAAGACAAAGCTTCAATATCATTTTAGTTCTAGTTTGCACGTCAACTCTCTCCTGAACAGATAGATCAGCAGAGCACTTTCCATATGCACGCAATCCACCATAAACCTACAAAAGAAGTAGAGGTAAAAAGAATTATGAAAAAGGAAAAAAAGTAAAAACTCGTCATGACAAACAAACACAATGCATATTTCATCTTCTGAACAACTTCTGGCATGGTATAAAGTTTGCCGCATACCATAATAGACTGGTGCAACAATGCTAATTGCTACCTCTCCAAAGTAAGGATCCAATGCTTCTTCTATAGCAGAATCATCACAATCTAAGGGAACAGTTTGCACCATGAAACTAGTAAGCATCAACCCCTGATAAGGTCTCTAACAGTGCATCATTTTTCGTAGCTCTGTAAAGAAAATCAAAAACAAAATACATATCAATTATGTCTGAGGTGAGCAAGAGACTAGGATATAATTTATCGGATGGTCATGGCCCCACCAGGGATCGCTCATGCACAGATTTACCTAGTACTCAAAGAATTTTCTAAATTACATCACTGCATGGGTTTTTTAGGTGCCAATAGTCACATTCTCGCAACTATGAAACAAGTAGTCAATTTTATTCACAATATGGTTACATATCAAGAAGATTCATTAACATAATCATAATCCTGTAAAAATATTATAGAAAAGACATGCTCTCCTATGTACATTCAACCACACATAAAAACCAGTTACTAAGAATTTATGGAATTATCTTGATAGCCAGATTTGAAAGTAAACTCATTGATAGAGGTTTAACTATGTCGACTACTTATGAACAAATTAGATGGATGCTTATTTGAAAAAGTACCTTTCTCTTATATGATATTTTTTTCATGATCAAAAAGCGCCTAATCAGTAGAGAGATTTCTTAGAAAAGCCCAGCTGAGATATGAACAATAAAAAGAAAGATGCATATCACGTGTATCTGTTGCACTTCTTAATTTACAGAAACAAGCAAAAAAGTGTTTTAGTCCAAACTACTATATAAAAATGATTAATTGCCAGAATAAAAAGCAAATGCGATCCTACTAATAAAATTTCACATTATCTGCAACTAAAGGGTATGAAAGATAAAATTCTGAATAATGTTATACTCTCCCTTCAAAAGAAAGGCAATGCTAGAAGGTATAAAGTCATGGATAAAGACTTGATCATAATTTAACATATCGGAACTGGTGGGATCATTGGCAGTAAAAGTTCCAAGAGGACTCCCACAGTAATAAGCCACAGAGTCACGCAATAGGTCCCATGCTTCATCTTCAATAGAATCTACAATGGCCTTCTGAAAGTTAGTCGTAACTGGTCCAGCTGTACAATTAGATGTTAAACTCTCCTTTTACTATTTCAATTATTTAACATCCCCAAATTCCAGAACACTCAGTTTATATCCCCTATTATTTAATTTAGTTCATTAGCACTATCCACAAACCATGCTCCATTTCTTTCAGTAGTTGTTCCCCTAAACTTTTCATCATGTTCTAATTTGCAGCTTAGAAGCTGGAATCTCTTTGTTGTTCTATTCCTAAGCAATCCACTTCTTAACCCCTTAACTAGTTGGGATCCCATGAAACCTAGTGGCATAGTAGGACACATGAAAAATTGTTTAAACCTCTATGCCCTTTTTTTCAAAAAATTTATAACTCATTTAGGATGAAATCTTGAATCCAATTTGCTAAAACATGGATCAGAATTAAAAGGACTGGGAATAGTTCTAGATAAAACGGGTAAAATTGCCCCAGAAGCTCCCATAGACATAATGCTAATCAAATAATTATAACCTCTCAAACCTCAAACCCATATTTGATCAAACTGCACCCAAGAGATTCCTAACCCGATCGAAAAAACACCTTCCTCCACTTTGATTTCAAGAATGATTAACTTTAAATCAAAAAACAAGCAAAATGAACAAATCAAGGCATTAGATTCATTGCAAGTATTTTAATGAAAACTTTCAACTAAATTAGACATTCAGCCCAAAAGCCAAAAATTCAACAATAAAAAGGAAAATAAACTTTGACACTCAAGGAAGACTAATGAAATTGTAACACCCTGTCCATCATTGTGCTTAATTAATTTGAAAAACCCTATTTATCCTAGCCTTTAGGACACATTGAACTCATTTAATTTACTCCGTAAATTACTATCGTAATTCGTGAATTTTGTAGATTTTAATTTGATTTTATTTAATTTTATCTTAATTAATTCTATTTTTATTTAATTACATTTAATTTTATTTTATTTTATTTAGTAAAGAAAAAGAAAAAAATGAAATTTTGGAAAACCGACAAAACGGGAAAAATCCCATGGAAAAATCCTGCGGGGAAGGGAGCTACCTGCACGGCCGCCTGCGAACTGTGCGCGCACACGCGCACAGTGGGGGCAGGACGTGTGCATAGCGCACACGTCCCATCCACATGTGCGGCGCGGGGTCAAACCCTGCGCGCATCTTATCGCGCGCAGGCGAGCCCTCCGTGCGTCACCTCACATGTCGTCCGCGCAGCAAGCTTGCGCAAATAGGCAACTGTGCGCTTGGGGCCTACAGGCAGTAGGTCTGCATACGAGGAGGCTAGCTTCTGCGAACGCGGCAAGAGGGTCGTGCACCATTAGGTTAGCTTACAGTGCCTAGGTGAGCCATTGCCACCTCAGGCAGTGTGTCGCCGGCAAATGAGACTCTCTTCCCTCGTTTTTCATGCCGAGCATCTTTTTTCTCTCACTCTTCACCGAATTTCACCATTTGGCATGAATATGATGGTTCCTAATTTCTATAAATAGAGCCTTCCCTTCTCATTCTTCCACAAACTTCCATTCTTCTATTTTTCAAGAATTAGAGAGAGAATAATCTAGAGAGAGAAGGAGAGAAATAAAGAAGAACAGTGTAGAAGAAATTATCAAGGTTTCAGTAAGGAATTTAGTATTTTTTTAAATGTCTTAAGAGATAATTTTAGATAAAAAAATTATTAAATATAATAATTCTGATTTTGCCTGTTTTACATGTTTTTATGTTCATAGGTCTAATAAGTTGAACTATTCTTAATTTCAAGCATGTTATTTGATTTATAAACACTTGACGATTTGCATATACTAATATGAAGTCAGTGTTGTTACCTAGAAAATAAAAAAAAAAGAAAAAAAGTGTGGAATGAAGAATGAATCATTTGAAGTATGTATCTGTATTGACATGTATAATGCATCAAGTGTCTCATTACGTTTTTTATCTCTAAGGGATATCTGTTTCTCTAACCCTATTTGGGGTATCTGTTTTTCCCTCCGTCATCTGGTCTGGAAAGACATAAGAGGACTGCTTCCTATGGATGATGGCGTACCCTTCGACGAGAGTGGTGACACAAATCTCTGTTAGGGGTCACCTTTGGCTAAGTACTGTCATGACTATAGAATATCTGATAGGATCACTATGGTCGGTACGGCTGTAGTCATAGATCGTACCATGGTTTGACAAGCTGGAAATATGCCTGAGCAAATTGTTGTTATCTATATATGATCTGGTCATTCCACATGAGTAGTTGAAAATCTGTATCTGCCTTCAGAAATGAAAATTGTAACAAATTCGAAAAGCATGACACAAAATCTGAGCATTTCATGATTTATTTGATTTTCTCTATTATTTAGTATGATGTGTGTTTGTTTTGCTTCTATCAACGTGCAGTTTTCTCTAATAAATAAATTATTTTCATAATGTAAGATAGGCCTACAAAGTAGCCAAATGGTAAGTATTTATGTTAGAATAATTTACTTTTAAAATCTTACGATATTATTTAAATACTTCTTTCCTTACTAAGTATATGAAACTCACTCTTTCTATGCCCCTCCCCCTCCCCCCGATGAGGAAGAAATTGAGAAACTGCCTGTTGACCTACCTATTGAGGTTTATGAGGATCCTGTGGATCCATAAAACTTGAGTGCTTGATCATTCTCGCACTCTGATGAGTCCAATAACATAGTGAAAGAAGTGGCCCTCTTTTGTATTTTGACTTTATATTTTGTAGCCATTTCTAGCCTCAATTATATATATGTAAATGGAACTCATATATATTTGTAAGGGATTTGTATTAATTTGTTCTGCTGCATAAAATTTTGTCATGCACTCGTAATCCTGTTTCTGTATCTGATACCCATTACCTTAAGTAGCATTTGGCATGTCACAGAAATGATGCTACAAATATATGTAATACATCTATTCTTCCCCTTTATTTTCAGGAACCAGAGAAGAATTATCTTCTACTACCCAAAAGTCAGATAATAGGAGTACTCAAACGGTGATAAAAACTCATCAAAAGCCAAAAGCTAATGATTACGAGACAGTGATGCAAATTTTTTGTAAAAAACAACAAAAAACATCCAAATAACCAGTCAATTCATGATAGAACTTAACAAAAGTCCTACTAATTGGACCATTCATAAATCAAGGATTCCAAAAGAAGAAAAAAAATATCATAGCTTAAATCCAAACCCAGATGAAGTGATATTAAAAATGAACATACTCTAAAACTAAATCAAGAAAATAAAAGAAAAAAAGTGCATACCTAACATGAAATAAAAAGTGGGTTTGTATCGAAGCAATGTTTGAGAGTAGAAAAATCTGGAAAAAGAGAAGACAATGTTGTGTGGTTTCAATATCTCCACACAACCAATAATAATGTAATTGTATATATCATATTTAGTTTTGTTTTGGATAATTGTGGATCATTATAAATAAATAAGAAATTATATGAAAATTCCACTTGCTCTTTTTTTCTCATCTTGTCCCTCTGTTTTATTTATTCATTTCATTTGATTATTTTTTAATTCTATATCTAAATTTTCTCTCATTTTTCTACTATCTTTTCTTTTTCTCTTTGCTTTTTCTTTTCTCTGAATCACATGGCTAATGATAAGTGGATGTGCAAACGAAGGAGATATCTTATAGTGAGGACAAGCACACTATAAAGCAGTACCAAAAAAAAGTTGTTTAACTTTTGTATCAACAAAAAAGAGTACAAAAAAAAATTAAAAATAAAATAGTTCATCTTTGTCTGTTGCAAAATACCAAAGCTTTTATCTTTCTGTTGGTTACATTTCATTGTAGTCACTATCAATCGCCTCCAATTATTCATTGAAGAATTAGTTCTCATAATTGGTCATCAAATACTATATTTTAAACAATAAATATGCACCATTCAATTCACTTATTTATCATAAAATTAAATAATTCATTCAAATTAGGTTCTACTTTATTATTTGATTGAAATATAAATTTAATAGTATTTGTTTTTGGCACTGAATCAACTATGATTTTCTTTTTAAGAAAAAATCATTATTCATTAACAATAAAAAACATCATGCTCAAGTAAGAGACCAAAACCATCATGCTCAAGTAAGTGAAGCAAAAACTGAGGTTCATGAGCAATTATCTATCTTTCAGAAGTCCTTACTCATCTCTAGCTAAGCTATGCATTATTCATATAATACTTTTGAATCCAACTGAAAAGAAAGGAAACAAAATGCAGAATGTAAGCTTAAACATCCTCAAGTAATAACCTAAACTCAAAGAAATATTCATCAAGTATAAAATTTGTACTAGGTACAAAATTTGCCATATAACTAAGTAAAATAAAATCTATACTAAATTAAATTTTAGGACAAAAAATTTATATCTTCGTGCGATATAACATTAAAAAAAAAAAGAAAAGACTAAAACCTTTAGATTTAGATGTAACACCGCAGTTGTAGAGCTTTAGTAAGACATAATACATGCTCGACACCTCATAATTGTTTTAAGATATGTCTAGAACACTAGAACAATTTTAAAACCCTACACAACCTTTTGGCAAAGCTATCTTGTAACCTCATAGGTATCTTAAAATAACTCTAGAAGCCAAAAGTTTCCGTATCCTCAACTACCCTTGAACCTTAGCATTGTTTATCCTAAATTACCTAAGCAATCCTAAAGCACCACACAAGGACCCATGAGTTTCCCAACTTTATCTTAATTTAAACAAGTGCGATTGCACTTACGAGGGGTAGTGCTTGTTTCCAACTGCATCAGCGTACATACCCCATTCAGTGAAAAATAATAATAATAACAATAAAGATTTTAAAATCAAAATCTACAATGTTTAATATTTTTAAAAAATAGTTTTAATTTTTATTAAAATGTAAACTTTACATCTTCGTGAAACTTAAACTCGTAAATCTTATATAAAACACAAAAGTTTTAACTACTACCATATTTTTATAATTCATTATAATTATTAATAGCTATAATTATGTAGCTGACAAAATAGATTTTCAATTAAGTAAAACAAATACTGTATAAGTCTATAAATTTAAATTGAGTTAAATTTTTTACAAAATCCATAAGAGAAAAATATATATATGAAAATAAAATTTTGCAAAATATATAAAATAAAATATTACCTCGAGAAGGATTTTATTTTTTCCTTCACTAATGTGAATTCATTTTCATTGCATCCAATGTTGCTACGCACTTTTTTTAAAAAAAATTAAAAAAATTTAGAAAAAAACACAAAAAAGAGATATGTTAATTGATTTATGACGTCAATTATGGATGAAAGCTTACATTTCCTTACTCTTTTCATCAGATGCTTTGATGAATTCCTCACATTTTAATGCCATTCAACAAGCACTAAGACTGCAATTAAAATCAGCTAATATTTTTTAAAATAAAAATTGTGTAAATCTATTGATTAAGTTATATACATCAATCATAACGCAATTCAAATAATCTTCAAGTAAGAATACACACAAAAGTATACTTTCACTCAAGATTAATTAGGCAATATACACTAATTGCAATTCAATACAAGTAACTTTCAAATGATAAAACAACCAAAAGTATAATTTGACTCGAACTTATGACCTCTTGTAAAAAATGAAATGTCTCAACTATTAAACTAATTAATTTATTAATTAAGTATACACATATACCAATCAAATATAAATAGATATTTGGTTAATTAAATTATTAACTATTTATATGTCTACATACTTTTATCCTTATCTATAAGAGTATGAGTTCAAATCAGATTATACATCTCATGATATATCATTTAACTATTAAAATGTATGAATTTTTACAAACGAAAATTGTACTAGAGAATTTTTATTATTAAATACATATTATAAAATCAATAATAACACACATAAATACTTCAAATTAAAGAGTTTTAAGCTGTAATGATTAGTATTAATTATATGCCTTGAGGAGGCTCCTTTGATCTTGAAGCAAAGTTCACACATCTTAGAAAAATCTACATTAGATACTTTGTCCCTACAAATTAAGAGAAGAAGACTAAACTATTAAAACCAATTAACTAATCAAACGTGGTTAATAACTACTCAAATCTACATCAAGATATATATTATGTACACATACAAAGCTTTAACCATTTCTGATAACGTGATTTTCGATTCAGCTACGAAGGTGGAGAGCAGATCAGAGAAATAATTAAGACCGCAACCAGGTACTCCTTTCATTTCATATACTATTCCAAAAAAGAGATCTACCATGCCTTTTAAAGAAAATCGAATGCAAATCAATCAACCATATGGATATATATACATGATTGACAAACAAATAAGAGAAAAATAGATAAGATGTTAAGCATTAAACCTCTTGTTCTATCAAATGGATCATGTCGAGGAGCTGTGTGCTTCGATCCATCCTATTCGAAACTATTGGATAAGAGAAATATGGTTTTGTCAAGAAGAGGGATATTGTTTTTTTTTTTTTTGAATCTGCAGTACTCATAAAAGCAGTGGAGAGTTATAATGAGTTTAGTATCTATAACAGATTGTTAATAATCTAGGTCATTTCTAGTGATTAATTTTTAGGTTACCAATATTGTATGCATTAATAAACTTGGATATTTTTGAATTTTGTGTTACGAGTTTTGATCAATCTTGCCAACATTTTTCTGAAAAAAGTAATTTTTTTTATAAAAAACAAGAGTTTAATTTAATCCATTTTAATATTATATAAAAACAAAGATGGTTTTTTTCTAAATAAATTACTTCAATTGATAAAAGGCATTATATTGACAACTTTGTGAACAGTTAATTGCTGTTGAAAATTAGACAATAAACGATGAAATTTTACCAGTGGATTTATATTGTCATAAAAAGTAAAAATGCCGCAACGTAAATTTGTGGCAAATAGAGGAAGCCGCTTATCCATTTCACGCACAACCTGTCCATTTCTTTATTTGAAAAAGAAAATTATTTAACATTTATATTGACAAAAAGAAGTATAAAAGAAACTGAAAATAAAATAGTTTTTCTTTGTGTTCTATAATTTAAAGAAAACTCAATCTCCTCTTTTGCAAGACACCAAAACTTCTCTCTCTCTATTAGTTGTATCTCATTATAGTCATCACCCATCACCTCTCGTTATTCATTGAAGTATCAATTTTTCTTATCAGTCATTAAATATTGTATTTTAAATAGTAAATATACGTTACTTGATTCCCTCATTTGTATGAGATTAAATTATTTATTTAAGTTAAATCATAATTTATTATTTGGCTGAACCAAAAATTTAGTCGCATTTCTTTCTAGTACTATATAAGACAGCAAACAATGTAAGTTAGTACAACAACATCCAATACGACATTTACTTTTTACTTTTTAAAAAAATCATGGATAAAAACCATTCTACTTAAGCAAGTGAACAAAAAACTAAGACTCATGAACAATTATATATCTTTTAGAAGTCCTTACTACATCCCTGGCTATGTTATATACTATCTGATTACATATTTACATCCAATTATAAAGAAGAGAGACAAAATGTGGAATGAAAGTTACTTTTAAATCCAACTAAAAATTAGACAATAAATGACACAATTTTAGCAGCTAATAGATGTTGTCACTAAAAGTCAAAAGGTCACTAACTAAATATACAACAAATAAAGGAAGCAACTTGTCCATTTCATGCACAACCTGTCCATTTCTTTACTTGGAAAAAACAATTTATTTAACTTTTATATCGACAAAAAGAAATACATAAAAAGCTGAAAATAAAATTGTTCATCTTTATGTACGTAAACCTAAAGAAAATTTTATCTCCTCTACTATAAGAGATCAAAGCTTCTATCTTTGTATTAGTTGTGTCTCATTGCAGTCACCATCAATCACCTCATATTATTTATTAAAGCATCAGCTCTCCTGATCAATCATCAAATATTGTATTTTAAACAGTAAATGCATGTAATTTTATTTATTCATATGCATGAGATTAAATAATTCATTCAAGTAAAGTTCTACTTTGTTATTTGATTGACCTACAAAATTAGTTGTATTTTTTTCTAGTACGATATTAGTTTATATAATGTAAGTCAATACAATAACATCTATTTAAACATTTACTTTTTTAAGAAAAAATCATCATCCATTAATAGTAAAAACCATTTTGCTCAAGCAAGGCAACAAAAAACTTAGGTTCATGAATAAATATATATCTTTTAATAATCCTTAGTACATTCCTAGCTAAGTTATGTACTATTCAATTAAAATTTTAAATCTAACTAAGAAGAAAAGCAACAAAATACGAAATGAAAGCTTAAACATCCTCAAGTAACAACCCAAACTTTAGAAAAATATTCATCAAGTATAAAATTTGGACATGGTACCTTTAAAAATGATCCTATTATAGCTAGAAAGTAAACAATAGATGATATAATTTTAGCAGTTGATTCAAACTATCGCAAACGTTGAAATGTTGCTAGGTAATACGTGACAAATAGAGGAACTCATGTGTCAATTTCGTGCCCACACTATTTATTTCTTTACTTAAAAAGAAGAGTTGTTTAACTTTTTTATCAACAAAAAAGAGTACAAAAAAAATTAAAAATATAATAGTTCATCTTTGTCTTTATTAAGATAGGTCTACAACGTGAGAACAATTTTAAAACCTTACACAACCTTTTGACAAAGCTATCTTGTAACATCATAGGTATCTCAAAATAGCTCTAGAAGCCAAAAGTTTCCTTATCCTCAACTACCCTTGAACCTTAACATTGTTTATCCCAAATTAGGTAAGCAGTAATGAAGTATTATACAAGGACCCATGAGTTTTACTATTTGATATTATCAGGACCTTGATGTAATACATTTCGGTTTTATCTACCTTAAAAAGAGTATTACTACCTCTTATACCACATATTAGAGAAATTAATATTACTTCTAGACGGTTAAGTAAAGACATTAATTGAGAATAATTGAAAATGCTATATCATTTGTTAGACAAAATGATCTAGTAAATCATTAATTATATATTTTTATAAATATTGAATCTTTCAACATGAATTTCATTAAAATTTCTTACTCCAATGTACAAATTACTTCAATCTCACTTCTGTCTAGTTATTAAAATTTGATATACATAAAAAAAACATATATCATGTAAATTAAAGAATAAATTTCTTGCTTCCTAGTAATACTCTATTGAACTCTCTATAGTACTATCAAATGTAACAAACTATTTACAAGATATGGGAGAAGGATCAAATGGTGATTTTATACATCTCAAAAGTGCCCAATTAATACCATCAAAAAATTGGGGCTGTTTGATTGTTGTTGCACCCATTGTGGACCCCATTTGCCTTGTGGGGTCCTTAGTTAATAGCCTTGTGATCAAATCCTTTGTTGGCTCAGAAACCATGGTTTCTTTAGGAAACTCAAGTGCTCGACTCATAATATTTGCTAGGGGCAACTCCTGGTCAGCTCCCTAACACAGTATCGTCCCATATAACATTTCAAATATGAATATCCCCAGTGTCCACCAATTAGCCATGTTTCCATGCCCTTCACCAGACACAATTTCTGGTGCTAAGTACTTGTGGGTCCTAATAAAAGACATTGATAGACATTCATTGGCTCTATGATGATTTCCACAACTGTGTGATGTGTTGACTTTTTTCTATTTGTGTTGACTAGGGTGTAAGTAGGAGGCTACTGCAGGTGTGATACAATTGGGTAGAATGCTTGATGAATTAGAAAAGTTGGGTTGATCAATAGGATAACAATTTGTTTTTGTGACTGATGATGCATTTTAATAAAAAATTATGTGAATAGTTGATGTAGAATTATCATCTTTTCGTGAGAGATTTAAGTCAGTCAACGAAATGTGGTCGTCGAATCTTACTAACACGTTTTTGGGCTTCAAATCGCACTAAACTATCCCCATCATGTTTAAGTATTCTATGACCACTATGACTTCATATGCATAAAATCTGTGCAAAAACGAGAAGGTCACAAAATTTTTTTTAAAAAAAATAAATGAATAAATTTAAATAAGTTCGAAATATATAAAATTGAGTTTGATAAGTTATGCGAATAGCTTGTTGAAAATTTTAATACTTTATTCTATTTAATATATTTAAGAAAATATTTAAGAAATATAATTATCTCATGTAATATTACCCATATTATAAAAATATATAATATATTTAATTTATGACTCTGTAAATAAGTTCATGAAGTTGTAAACCAAATTCCTTCACATTTGAATTTGGCTCTTATACTTTAACATTTTTGGATCATATTAAAATATGAAAAGAAAATTTTATTAATTAATAAAGATGAAAATGAAGATGGTATCTATATATACATATATATATATATATTTATGCAGAAATATGATAGAATCAAGAAGGTGCAAAGGGGAAAGGTTAAAAACTTCAAAGAAGATACTTATAATTGGGAATTATATAAATATATAATGTGTGTGTGTCTCTATATATATATATAACCTTATCAATTTATCAATACATATACATGTGTGTGCGTGTGTATATAGATAATATATGCACGTATATCACGATATTAATTGCACTGAATATCATAATAATAATTTAACAATTTGTATAATCATATAATATATATTTATAGATACAGATAATTAATGTTGTTGTAAGTATATACTAGGCAGCAGCTTCGTTGAAGCGTTTATCCAACTGCCTTTGACAGAGGACATGAAGATCGCCGCCAAGACAAGACTTAGCATGTAAACACGACCACCGATCACAAATGAATTTCAAACTTATTGGGGCCACATATGATTGTTCATACACCATCATATATATGAATTATGTGTTTATATATATATACACACGTGTCAAGGCATTTGATAAAAAGAGTAAGGAAGGGTAAACTTTCATACATAATTGACAACGTCATAAACCAAATCAATTAGTGAATATAGTAAATAAATTTAGTACTTATTTTTTATTATACATATTAATAATATATTTCTTCACTAAGTTTTTTATTAAAAAAATTTAATTTTTTTAAAAAGGTGCATAGGCAGTGGATGCAACCAAACATGAATTTTCAATAATGAAGGAAAAAATAAAAATCCTTCTTGAGGTAATATTCTATTTTATATATTTCATAAAATTTATTTTCATATATATCTTTTTCTTTTATAGATTTCGTAAAAATTTCAATTGAATTGAAATTTACAAACTTATATAGTATAAAATATTCTATATTTTTATTAAAAGTTAAATTCATAAATTTTAAATAGAATATAAGAGTTTTAACTACAATCATATTATTTTAATTATTAATAGCTATAATTATGCAGCCTATAAAACAGATTTTCAATAAAGTAAAACTTATGCTGTATAAGTATGCAAATTTAAATTCAGTTAAAATTTTTACAATATCCAAAAGAAAAAAGATATACATGAAAATAAAATGTTACAGAATATGTAAAATAAAATATTACCTTAAGAAGGATTTTCATTTTTTCCTTCACTAATGAGAATTCACGTTTGATTGCATCTAATGCATCCATGCACTTTTTTATTCCAATAAAGAAATTTGAAAAAAAAAAGAAAACTCTTTAAAGAGATATATTAGTAATATCTGTAATAAAAATTAAGTATAAAATTTGTTTACCACATGAATATATAAAGACTGTTAATTGATTTATGACCTCAATTGTATATAAAAGCTTACCTTTCCTTATTCTTTTTATCAAATGCCTTGACGAATTCCTCACATTTCAATGCCATTTGACAAGCGCGAAGGCTACAATTAATATCAGCTAATTATTTTGTAAAAAGTAAAAATTAGGTACATCTATTAATTAAGTGATAAGCACAAGAATAACACAATACAAATGATCTCCAAGTAAGAACACACATAAAATACAGTTTGACCCAAGATTAGTTAAGTGATATACACTAATTACTATAATACAAATAACTTTCAAATGAAGATACATATAAAAATACAATCTGATTCAAACTTATAATCTCTTATAAAAGAAGAAACACATAAACTATTAAACTAATTATTTAATTAATTAAGTATACACATATATAGTTAATTAAATTAATAATTATATATCTTTTGGATAGATATCTAAGTACATTTATCCTTATCTATAAGAGTATGAGTTCAAATTAGACTATACATCCCATGACATATCATTTAACTATTAAAATCAATGAATTTTTGCTAGCAAAAATTGTACTTGATAAATTTTATTATTAAATATATATTATAAGATCAATAATAACACACATAAATACTCCAAATTAAAGAGTTTTGATTTGTGATAATTAGTATTACTTACATACCTTGAGGAGGCTCATTTAATCTTGATGTAAAGTGCACAAATCTTAGAAAAATCCGCATTAGATACTTTGTCCCTGCAAATTAAGAGAAGAAGACCAGATAACTAAAACCAATCAATTAATCATATATTGTTAATAACTACTCATATCTATATTGAGATATATATTATGTACACATACAAAGCTTTACCCATATCTGATAAGGTGATATCATATTCAATCACGAAGGTGCAAACCATATCATAGAAATAATTTGGATCACAACCAAAATCTCCTTTCAATTCATATGCTACTACAAGAAAGTGATCTACCATATCCTTTAACAAAAATCGAATGCAAATCAATCAATGACATCGATAAATAAATAAAAGAAAAATATATCAGATGTTAAGCATTAAACCTCTTATTCCATCGAGTGGATCATGTGGAGGAGCTGTGTGCTTTGATCCTCCTATTCGAAATGATTGGATAAGAGCTATAACAACCCATACCTCTATAGGGAGTTAGGGTACCATAAGAACTTATATTCCCAACACGAAAAATACAATAAAGTTGTATCTCTAAATAAAAATAAGTATGTCTAAGAGCAATGTTCACATCCCTCGCTAGTGAGGGTTAACCATTAGATTTATCTAAAATTAAAAAAATATATATAATTAAAGTTTGTGTAATTCATCCTTTCTTACACGTGGATCATAGGGAACATTGTCTCTGCTCACCCAAATCAGCTCCTAGAGTTTGTTTGTTCCATTGTTAATCCCATTCCTATTTCCAAACAGCATCACTTTTACCCTCACAGAGAACACTATCTCGCTCACCTAGATTTGCCTCCTAGAATTTTATATTTATTTTGTTTTTAATCCCTATCCAATTTGTTTCCTTGTCTCGACTCACCAATGCCACCATTTCCCAAACAGACATAAAGAGAATTAAATATAAAAGATAACAAAATAATAATTCCCAAACAAACATCAGATTCAGACCACTATTTTCCTCTTTTTCTTTTTCCTATCCCTCACCCGTTCTCATCCTTTTAATTTTCCTCCTATGTTTCTAGCATATCTCCTATGTTCTCTCCTCATAGTTGTCCACACGATAATTCCATCATTTTTCCAATCTTTTGTTTATCCTCAGATCTCAGTCTCGATTTTTTTAATTTTTACTCCTGGTTCTAATCTGATTTCAAGAAAATGTCCCTATTCCCAGATAAACTCATTTCCTCTAAAAAATATCTCAAAAAATTTAGAAGATAAATTTTACTCAAGCGGTGAGAGTCAAATTTCACTTACCTTTTTTCTTAGTGATGGTGTTAATCTGATTGACGGATTCCTCCCTTGTTCCACTCCCGATTCCACTACTAGCTGATTAATCTTATTGAAGAAATCGCATAAAAACTTCCTCTCGGTTTACCCTAACTCTGAATTTTCTTCTCTTCCCCTGTAGCCCAACGTCCTCTTTTAAAATTAAGGAGCAACCTCCAGAACCGTTGAGGATGGCAACGAAATCCCTAAATTAAATAGATATTACAAAATATTTTTTGATAATTGATTCATAATTAATATTTTTACTTTTAATAATTATGGTAGAAACTAATAACATCTTCTAAAATATATTTATATATTTGTATATTTATTTTTTGAAAAGAAGATTTTTATCTCTTTAATTATTGAAGTAGTAATCAAATTTTTAAATTTTAAAGACTAATGAAGAAAAAAAAATCTCTAAACTTTTTCTTCTAATAAGCATTCAATTTTTTAAATTTAGATATTCTTTAAGTCTAATCTCATAATAGTTTTTTTTATAGATACCATATTGAAAGTAATGTTATAAGTCTACAATATTTGATTACATAAGTTCAAAAATAAATTATGACACTTGTAGTTTTTTTTTTCTTTCTTGATGCTTTTTGATTTTCTTTCAATCTTTCTTTAATGCTATAATTTATATCTATGATGCAATGTTCA
The DNA here is from genome assembly GCF_054855325.1 of Carica papaya. Lineage (NCBI taxonomy): Eukaryota > Viridiplantae > Streptophyta > Magnoliopsida > Brassicales > Caricaceae > Carica > Carica papaya. Next base: position 22,871,403 of record NC_142317.1, read on the forward strand.
GATGGGAAACAATAAAATAGTTTCTTTATAAAATTAACTCTATTAATTTCTTCACCACAATATAATTTCTTTATAATCTTATCCTCCCATTTATTATTGTTTTACGATGTGATCAATTTTAGGTGATTTAGAAATATAAGAAGAGTCAAAAAATAATTGGGAGAAAGAGGAAAAACATAAGGATATAAGATAGAAAAACAAGAGTTAGATTGGTAGTATTATAAAGTTAAGTTCTCTTTTTTTTTCCTAATGCGTAACGCACAATTAGGTAGTAATTATAAAGTAGATTCATTATAAGGAATCATATTCTTCCAATGATTCCTAAGTTTCAGACCGCTAAATAACACAAAGCACATATTTGACTTTCTATGAAATTACCTCTTTACCTTAAATAACAAAAAAACATAAATTACATTGTAAATTAAATATGTCCAAAAGTATATACATGTACTTAAATTAAGCGGTATTAAATCTATCTTGTTCATTTGATTCAATTTTTACTTTTTTGTGTAATTACTAGTAATCCTTTACATGTTGAATGAGGTATATATTCATTAATTTTATTTTAGAACCACTTATATTTTTATCTTGAATTCATTGAATGAAATTTTATTTTGTAATCCTTCATATATAGGAAGATCAATTAGAATTCAGTTCTCAAAGAACATAAATCAGAGAGTTTAAATATTAACATTATGATATATTGTTAAATTATAAAATATGGGAGAAATGTAGCAATTAAATTTCTTAAGAAAATGATGAAGCTTGTTTAGAAATTAAAGCAAATGGAACAATTAGATACATATACAAATATTTTAACTTCTACTACTATACTATACTATATCTATTTTTACAATATAGTTTCTCAATGAGTAGTATAATTTGACCCACAAACTAAAAATTTCTATGTAATTTATTCATTTATAAATTGAAAATATATACCATATATATGAGGTTAATTTCTATTGTCGCTAGAAATATATTTATTTATTTTTTATTTTTGATATTTTTTGTTGTACAGTTTGAGAGAAGGATTGTGGCTAATGCTAGAACTAGATGAAGTAGAAGTTGTTGAATGCTGTATGTTTAGTTTCCTTTATGAGCTGATGCTCAGAACTAAAAACTTACAAGTCTGTAGTAATGCAAAAATATGCAATGAATACAAATATTAGTTTGCAAGAAATATCTTATCATCACTCTCTAATCACTCTCTCAAGTAATATTTTACATGCCAGTTGAATTTTTTCGACTAATCTGGAATCAACCGAGGGAATATATTAAAAAGTTCTATTGTCAAACATTAATTTAGATATCATGGTGACGATTTACGAGACAAAAAAAAGCCATAACCAATCAAAAATGATATGCAAGATACAGAAAATGTCATAATCGAATAATAAAGTTAAAATAATATAAGAATATTCTCGATTTACAGTTAACTCTTCAAAAGAATGCCTTTCACTCCTATAGTACTATGTATATGATATAATGTGACATCTCAAATGCTAATTAAGTTATAAGGGTGCCAGATGCAGAAACAGGTTACAAGTGCATGATAGATAATTGTATGTAGCGGAGCAAATTATTATAAATTCCTTACCAAAATATATGAGTTCCAATTATACATATATAACTAAGGCCAGAAGTTGCAACAAAATATAACATATCAAAATACAAAAAGGGCCACTTCTTTTACTATGTGAATGGACTCATTAAAAAATTTTGGGACAAGTCATGCCGTCAAGGTTTGTGGATCCACGAAATCCTTATAAACTTCAAAGGGTAGGTCAGCGATCTGTTCCTCACTATCTTCCTCATCTTAGGGGGGGAACATGAAAAGGGATGAGTTCCATATACTCAGTAAGGAAAATAATATTTAAATAACATCATAAGATTTTAAAAGTGAATAATTATGTCATCAATACTTACCATCAGGGGTCACATCAGGGTCCTTTCTTATTTATGAAAATAATTTATTTATTAAAAAAACATCAAATCTATCATATCATAGTCATAACAATCAAATCAATCATGTTCATAATAGAGAAAATCAAATAAATCATGATATACTTAGATTTTTATGTCATGCTTCGGGAAGTCATTCCAACTTCCATCTACTGAGGGCAAATACGAATTTTTGACTACTCACGTGGAATGATCAGATCAGATATATAACAGTAATTTACCAATAACACATTTTCGGCTTGCCAAACCATGACATGATCTATGACAACGACCGTGCCAACCACAGTGGTTTTATTAGATAGCTTATAACCACGACAGTATTTAACCAAAGGTGACCCCTATTAAATAATTCGCAGCACCACTCTCGTCAGAGGGTACACCATCATCCACAGGGAGCGGTCCTCTCACGTCTTTCTGGACCAGATGGGGGACGAAAAAAACATAAATCACTCCTAAGCTCTTGGAGAATGGAAGAATGAAATGGAAGTGATAAGAAAAATTGAAGAGAGGGGTCCCAATTTATAGAAAATGGGGACCATAAAATTTGAAACAAATGACAAAATCTAGTGAGGAAAGGGAGAGTTAAATGAGAAAGAAGTGATGTGACATGACTCGACTGTGGTGAAAAAACGAAGAAAGCCTCCCAACTGATGGTGGCACACTCTTAAGACAACAATGGCATACCACCCAACTAGTGGTGCGCACGAGCCGAGGCAGTGCCCGACACCCAAGGTGGTGGCAGCACACTGCCCGAGGCAATAGTGTTCCTCCCCAGTTGGCTGCGCATTGCATGCCTAGCCTGCAGGTGCGTTGGCTTATCCTACTGCATGCAGGGTGTACAACGTGGACGGCGTATGCATAGGGCACACGGTGTCGTGCCTGTCTGCGCGCGCAAACTGACCTCATGCCCTGCGATGATGGGACGTGCACACATTGTGCACCTCCGATGTTGGCCGCACGCACGCATGCGCACGAGGTGTGCAATGCCCGCGTGGGTCTTTTCCCCTAGGTATATTCCCGTGGGATTTTACCCCTTTTTTTGTCTCTTCTCCTGAAAATTTATTTTTAAAATAGAATAAAATAATATTGACAAAAATAATAAAAATCAAAATTTCATAATAAAATTAAAAATGTGAATTAAATTTATGAAATGCGATATAAAAATTACGAAATAATTAAAAGAGTTCAAGTCACCTTAGGGCTTGAATAAATAGGGATTTCCTAATTACAAATTAAATGCAAAGGTTTGTGGGGTGTTACATATAAAGTCTATAAAAAGGAAATAATATGTTTAATCTCCAATCCAGGAAGATGTTTCAAGCGAATGCTAATCGTAAATCAACAAATCATCTTTACATTAAGATCCTATGATACTCGAATCACTGCTCAAAAGCTTTAACCCCAAAATAAAATTAAAAATAAACCATTGTTATCATCACCATTATACATTTAAGTTTTTCAAATAGGTAAGTTGAGCCGCAAATTGAAGTTACCTATCCTTGTATAAAAGTAGCTTTAGAATCTTATATTATGTAAGTCTTTTGGGAGTTCTTCTAACCACACTTTCTCTTAGGGTTAGCACTTATCATGCAAGAGAAGGCATTGATAAGCTCAGAATCCTCTTCAGTTATCAGAATTTTGGCTGCAGTTGGTCTGCAAGTATAAGCTTAGCCACAAGGTATCCAACAATTGACCATGTCTGGAATAACCGTGCTTAATTCCTGATGAACCTTCCTCTTTTTAGTCATAGTATTCAAGCCACTTGTCTCTTGATATGCGTCTTTAAGCAACTTCAATAGCTCTTGCAGTGATTTATGGTATTTTCATCTTTATGGTTGCAACAATAAGCTACAAAAAGTCCATTTTTAAAATGTTAAGCCGCACTGTCAACATTCCTTCATTATTGCTTTATTTTATAAAACATCACGAGGTAGCATATCCTATTGGATTCAAGCATGATAACTCAGGAAACTTATACCTAAATATAACTTCTACAAAGGGTTTTTTGGAGCAATGAATAAAACATTAGCAACAGAGAGAATATTTGAGCATAACAAACTAACCTGCCATAGCAGAGTTGGCCAAGAACCACCATTGTGGTAAGACCAAGGCCTGCATCAGAAAGAAATGTAGTGAGAAATACTGAAGATAATGAAGAGATAGATCATAAATAAATAATACGAGAGCAAATATCTTATGTGTTCTTAGGATCACTACCAGTGATTATTTTCCACTCCTAACCTTCGAAAGTGGGATTACATATCTTGAATGGCATGTCTGCTACCAAATCTACCCATTTCACTTCAATAAGATCTAGTATGGCATGTGACTGATTAGATGTTGCCAAACTACTACAACAGACCACATGTTTCCTAGAGAAAAAAATTGGAAATCCATATATACTGCCTATAAGTTTCCAATTAGATAACTTCCTTTATTAGGCATCTATTCCACCAACCACGTAAAAATTTGATCTGGGTAAATTTTGAACTTATTAACTGCATCATATGAGTACTCCTCAATCTTGTAACGATAAATCTTATTCAGTTTTCACAAATCAATCCAATAATACTCCATGATGTGGAATAAAAGAGCAAGTAGGCAATTATTCAATGCCCGGATAAGATTCACTGATCCATTTTGGAGTAAGCATTTTATGGGCACAGAGTAAGGCAGAATAAAATAGTGCCTATAAGAAATAAAAATTAAGGATTAATTGGGGATGCCATAGAAAAGAAGGTAAATAAATAAGATATGTCAGTTACCAACTTATAAATTTAAATAATAGCCGATTCATGTAGGCTAGTGAGTCAGATCATAATCTGTTATTTCCACCACCATGTTAGAAACATACTTAATGCACAAACCAAAACTCTATGGTGTCAGACATGTAAGCTATGAACTATCTCCAAAAAATATATGTTATAAACTATACAATCTCCATCATTTTGGGGAATTACACCATTCGAAAGTAACAAAAAAATACATTGAGTAACAATTCTAATAGTTGAACATTTTTTGAATCGACCAGACTAGAATCATATACTTATTACACATGCCAGAAACTCACTTGAGAAACACGAAGATATGATATCAATTTAAATCAAGCTTGTCAAGTACTTAATTTAAACTTCCACTATTGTTTCCCAAATTTATTTAATTTTATAATTTCACTACCAGCATAGTTGCTGGAACAAGGCCCTATTACATCATATGCAGAATTATTCTATATAACCACTCTTTCGCTACAAAAGTTGCAAACTCCAAAAACTCAAAAACTGAATACCAAATGTCCATTACCATAAAAATGAATCTACCCTGATGATTCCTTCGTTCCACAAACTAGAGTTAATTTGTAACACTCAAGTGATTCTAATTCCTTTCTTATTATTTTTATTTTTCTTTTTTTTGTATTTGAATTTTTTGGATTTTTATTTAATTTAATTTAATTCAATTTAATTTAATTTAATGAAATAAAAATAATAATAATGATAAAATTAGGTAAAAATATTATTTGGATTTAATTGAAATTGATTTTGGGAAAAAGGGGTGGAAATTTGGATTCTGGGGGTGTTTTTAAAAATAAAATTAGAAACTGGGGGTCAAAACGTAATTTAAAAAAGTTGTGCCACGTCAGCACCCACGTCAGCAGCCACGTCAGTGGCCCGGTTAGCAGCCTCGACCAACCAAGACACGCCACGTGACAAGAAAGCGCTGACACGGGACGGGCCAAGTGGGCGATCCGCGTGCGCGTGATTGGACGGCCCAGATCTGTCCCCGCGCGCACGGATGACCCAGATCAAACATGCACACAGACGGCCTAGATTCACGCGTACGGACGGCCTAGATTCAATCAGGCACAGACGACACAGATTGCATCGCGATCGACGGCCCTGATTTAATCCCAATTAAATCGTAATCAGATGGTCCAAATTTAATCTTGATGGACGGTTGAGATTAAAAGGCAAAGGGTATAAATAACCCCACTCACACCTGACCACAAAACCCTAGCCGCCAATGCCTCGCCGGAGAAGAAGAACTAGACGCCGGAGGAGCCAGCCGCCGCCGCACCAGGGAAGTTTCTGACCACTGATCGAGATAAATTTTCTCCCCCTAGCTCGTTTTTTGATGCTGAGTACACCTATGGCAAAACCGGAGCCAAACCACTCGCCAAACGGTCGAAAAACCCAGCCGAAGCCCAGCGGCGCCGCCGCGTCCCCCCTCTATTTTTGCCTTCGATAAGGCCCTTCCCGGCCTCCGTTCGATGCAAATTTTATACCACTGTGATCACCGTTCTTTTCTCTACAGGTTGATTGGAGCCAAACATCAAAAACGCGACTCACACCGGAGGAGCCGCTAAACCCAAAGCACCGCCGTCGGTTAGTTTCGAGTTTTCATGAATTTTTGGCCCCTCGAGGGCCCTAGGGTTGTTTTATCGCAAGGATCGATGCAAGTGTGGCCAAATTCGGCCAAAAACGTCCAACCTGAGGCGGATCACCACTGCAAGCGGTGGCGTCGTCACCGGAGCACGGCAGAGCCACCGTGTCAGAATTTCGATATTGGCTGAAAGGGGCCCTAGGTCTAATTTTGGATTTTTTGGGACACGTGCAGGTACCAGTAGTGCGTTTCAGTTTTTTTAGAAAAAATTCAGGAAAATTAGGGACAGCCTCTAGGCGCACTGTAGAGTCGAATTCAGACCCCGAAACAAGTAAGGACCTCTCACCCTATTTCCTATCACGGTATTAAAGCTAAATAAATAATTAAACTGTATTATGTGACTTTATAGATGTATAATTCATTAAGGTTGCCAATGGAGCCCGAGTCTGATACAGTGTTGGTCTGTTATTGTTTGATCTAATTTCCAGTATTAAATGCAGCATGATGTTTGATGTAATTATGTTATGGTCTCATATGCATGAACTATGGTTTCTTTTATTATAGTTTGTATTATAGTGAACCCGGTACTATATTGTCTTATTTGATGTCAATTACTGGTTTATATGTTGTATATGATTGGATGATTGAGATTAAGGAAAAAAAAAAAGGCAAAAAGGATATGTGAATTGATAGGTGGAAAATGTGGACAGCCTGACTAGATATCCTAGGAGAAGGTGGATGGACCGGGTCCGTAGGGAACCCTATCGGGAACGTGGTCTCTCATACCGGACGGGGTGTGGAGACCTTATGTGTTTTGGCGCTCATACCGGACGGGGTATGGGGACGGCCCATTTCACCCTCATACCGGACGGGGTATTGAGGTTCATGGTTTTGGCTCCCATACCGGACGGGGTATGGGGACGGCCCTGGAATCAGGCTGTAAATGTTAATGGTTCACGTGTAGCGGAGTCTCCCTATAGATCCCCATGGATACTAGCAGGTTGGTAAAAAAGGAAATCTATTTTCTGATGATTGAAATGTAAAGGTATGATATGTGTTATGTTATAAAGTGTGTATGATTTCATGATATTATAAGGTTATTGTTTTCATATGTTGTTTTCGTGGATCTCACCGAGGTAAGTGGACAGTAAAGGTTTTTATGTTAATAAACGAGTTTGTTATAAATTATGCTCCATTGGTCATTTTTGTTTTCTACCCACCTTTACTTCCGTGGCGGTGAGATAGTATGATGTCTTTAATGGGCTAGTGTAGCTCATCCCTTATTTAACCATTTTAGATCAGGAAGAGGTTGTTCCCGAGCCCGTTCCGCAGGAAGATGGCGAAGGAGATGCCTAAAGACTTTATAGTTATATTTATAGTTTTTATTTCGAGTATCTCTTTTAGTTAGTTTGTTCCTTCATGTTTTGAGTATGTTTTGGTTATTGTGTAAGGGATGTTAATCAAAATTTTTATTACACTTCCACATTTGAGATTTTTAATACATATATTTCATTTAAATTTCTGGGGCCGTTACAGTTGGTATCAGAGCCACGTTCCTTGGACCCATCCCTTACACAATAATGCTTAGAGAAATATTCACCGATAAACCGTTACTCAACCATTCCTTATGAAATGCAGGTGTAGAGAGATAAGGAGAGGAAGACCCCCACTAAACCGAGCAGCCCGGGATAATTCACTTCGGGAGGATATAAACAGGTTATTTGAGATGATGGAAGGATTCATAGCTGCCCAGCGAGGGCGAGAGGAGAGGAGGGAGTTACCCGACCCTCCTCCACTACCGCAGGTTGAGCCTCCGCTACAGCAGGCTGATCCTGAGCCACCCCAGCAAGAGCCTGCTCCTCCACCGTACCACCCGGCACCACTGCCGTAGTACAACCTGGTGCCCCAGCCACGGAACTACCCGGCACCGCCACAGCACGAGCCAGTGCCCCCAGCATATCAGCAGGTGCCACCACAAGACCCCCCAGTCTATCCCATGCCGGGTCCAGTCCCTCCTCCACGGGACCCCGCTCCTTCCTTGATCGATCCAGGCTACACAGAGAGGTATAGGAGATTGAACCCCTCCACCTTTGCAGGGGGATCCTCTTTTGAAGAGGCCCAGTACTGGCTAGTGGAAACTGAGAGAGCTTTCAGGACCTTGGGAGTAGTTCCTGAGCAGAGAGCTACCCTTGCTTCTTACATGTTGGTAGGGGAAGCAGGACGTTGGTGGGAGCTCAAGCAGACCACCCTTCCTACACCAGTCACTTGGGAGCAGTTCTTAGCGGCCTTCCATGCGGAGTATCTCCCTGAGCACATCTGACACCTAAAGGAAACAAATTCTGTTCAACTGGTTCAGGGAAACATGACAGTATTAGAATATGCTCATAAGTTCCTAGAGCTGGGCCGATACTCCCTGGAGACATTGATGGATGAGGGCCGAAAGACCAGGAGATTCCAGTGGGGTCTCCGCCCAGAGATCAGGCAACACTTGTTAGTACTAGAGCTCAAGACATATTCAGCAGTCCTAGCAAAGGCACAGATCGTGGAAAGAAGCTTCAGCACCCGTCCTCAGCCAGGAGGGAGTTCCCGACCCTCAGCCCCGTTCTGCAGGCCAGCACCTACTGCGCCTGCCCAACTAAATAAGAGGCCAAGACCAGCCATCCAGGCCCCTCCTCAGGCTCCAGGGGCAGCACATGGGAAGATCTGTCAGCACTACGGCAGAGATCACGGGGACCGACCCTGCTACCGCCTCAACAACACTTGTCGCATTTGTGGCAGTGCCCAGCATTATGCAAGAGAATGCCCGAGGAACCAGAATCAAGGGAGGCCTCTTATCCAGGACAGAGCCTACAACCTTACCTAGCAGGATGCCGACGCCGACGCCGACCCGGATGTAGTACAGGGTATGTATACTATCTGTGACCATATTGCTCATTTTTTATTTGACATTGGTGCATTGCATTCTTTTGTTTCATATGCTTTTGCTTCCAAAATTAATGTATCACTTGATAAACTTGAATCATTGTTGTTTGTGTCTACTGGCGGGGGTGAAACACTACTAGGGAAAGCTATCTATAGGGCTTGTGCCATGGAGATAGAAAATAAAAAACTGAGTGTAGACCTGATAGGGTTAGACATGGGGAATTTTGATGTAATCTTAGGAATGAATTGGCTAGCGGCGTATCACGCCACTATAGATTGCTTTAACAAGAAAGTTGTATGTAATCCTCCTAACGAGGAGCCATTTACAAATTAATAAAATTATTCAGTATGTATTCCTTGATGGTAAGTTTTCTTAACTTCTAGTGCCTTAATCTTGCTGCTTTCTTTGACTAGGCAAGCCCAAGAAGAAAATTTGTATTCAAGAGATTCCGGTAGTCCTAGACTTCCCATATGTGTTTCTGAACGAACTGCCCAGTCTGCCAGTTGACAGAGAAGTTGAGTTCACTATAGACCTACAGCCAGGTACCCAGCCCATTTCGGTTGCTCCTTACCGCATGAGCCATATTGAGATGGAAGAGCTGAGGAAACAGATCACCGAATTGCAAGACAGTGGTTTTATTAGACACAATGTGTCCCCTTGGGGTGCTGGAGTCACTTTTGCAAGGAAGGGAGATGGAACGTTGAGACTGTGCATTGATTACAGAGGATTGAACAAGGTTACGGTCAAAAACAAGTATCCCCTTCCCCGGATTGATGACCTCTTTGATCAGCTGTAGGGTGCACAAGTCTTCTCTAAAATAGACCTACGATCAGGTTACCATCAAGTGAAGATAAGAATAGAAGACATTCCCAAGACGGCCTTCCGAACCAGGTACAGACACTATGAGTTCCTGGTCATGTCATTTGGCCTAACCAATGCCCCGGCAATCTTTATGGATATGATGAACAGGGTCTTTAGAGAATTCTTGGATCAATTTTTCATCGTGTTCATTGATGATATCTTAGTCTACTCAAAAAGCAGAGAAGAACATGCTCACCATCTTGCCCAAGTTTTGCAGGTCCTTAGAAACAAGAGGTTATATGCGAAGTTGAGTAAGTGTAAATTCTGGCTTGAGCAAACCGCCTTCCTAGGACACATCATATCAAAGGAAGGGATATCAGTAAATCCTGAAAAGGTTGAAGCGGTACTTGGCTGGGAGAAGCTGACATGAGTTAACGAAATCCGTAGCTTCCTGGGAATGGCAGGTTATTACTACAGGTTCGTTGAAGGATTCTCCAGTCTAGCAGCTCATCTAACTCGACTCACAAAGAAGAATGCCAAGTTTGAGTGGAATTAAGACTGCGAAAGAAGATTTTCAGAATTAAAGAAGCGGCTGACCACTGCACCCGTGCTGCCTTTACTGAGTGGATCGGGAGGATATATAGTTTATAGTGATGCCTCCTATCTGGGCCTGGGTTGTGTCCTAATGCAGCATGGAAAGGTTATAGCATACGGGTCTAGACAGCTAAAGAATCATGAGAAGAACTATCCCACCCATGACTTGGAGCTTGCCGCAATCATTCACGCCTTGAAAACCTGGCGCCATTATTTGTACAGAGAGACCTTTTAGATCTATATCAATCATAAGAGTTTGAAACACATATTCACTCAGAAGGATCTCAACATGCGTCAAAGAAGGTGGATGGAACTCCTTAAGGACTATGATTGTGATATCTTATACCATCCGGGTAAGGGCAACGTGGTAGCAGATGCCCTCAGTAGGAAAAGTGCAGGTATCTTAGCCCATTTGATGGTTTCATAATGCAGACCAATTGGGGCCACACAACAGGTTCGACTTCATGACCTGAAGAGAGTCACATGTTTGGGCCACCTGACAGTCCAGCCTGAGTTAATCCAGAGAATAAGGGAAGCCCAAACAGTCGACCCCCCCTGGTAGCCCGCAAGAAGGATGCAGAACAAGGAGGGAGCTCAGAATTCTAAATCTCTACCGATGGATTACTTCGTTTCCAAGACAGGGTGTGTGTCCCAGATGAAAGTGAGTTAAAAAGAGACATCATGACGGAGTCCCATAGCTCGAAGTTTGCCATACATCCAGGAAGCACCAAAATGTACCAAAGCATGTGACCCCGATTTTGGTGGCATGGGATGAAGAGACACATAGCCGACTTTGTATCTAAATGCTTGGTATGTCAGCAGGTCAAGGTAGAGCATCAGCGCCCAAGTGGGTTACTTCAGCCTTTACCGATCCTGGATTGGAAGTGGAAACATATCACCATGGACTTCGTATTAGGGCTACCCAAGGCACGTTCAGGACATGATGCCATATGGGTAATCGTTGACCGACTTACAAAGTCTTCCCACTTCCTAGCCATCAGGATGAACGATTCATTGGACAAGTTGGCAAGAATGTATATCCGGGAGATAGTCAGATTGCATGGGGTTCTAGTGACAGTAGTATCCAACAGGGATCCCAGGTTCACTTCTCGGTTTTGGAGTAGCTTCAAGCAAGCTATGGGAACAAAGCTGTCTCTTAGTACTGCCTTCCATCCTCAGACTGATGGACAATCAGAGAGGACAATTCGTACGCTTGAGGATATGCTTCGAGCTTGTGTCCTGGACTCTGGGGGCCACTGGGATGACCATCTACCCCTGATAGAGTTTGCCTGCAACAACAGCTACCAAGCTAGCATCGGCATGGCTCCATATGAGGTGTTATATGGGCGCCCGTGCAGATCACCGATTTGTTGGGAGGAAGTGGGCGATAGAAGATTGTTCGGCCCGGAGTTGGTAGAGGAGACCACGTCCAAAATAGTTAAAATCAGAAAGAACATTCAGACAGCTCAGAGTAGGTAGAAGAGTTATGCAGATACCCGGAGGAGAGACCTAGCATTTGAGAAAGGCGATCGGGTATTTCTTAAGGTCACTCCTTTTAAGGGAATTAATAGGTTCGACAGGAGGGGAAAATTAAACCCCCGATATATTGGACCCTTTGAAATCTTAGACAAGATTGGTACTGCTGCATACAGACTAGCACTGCATCCAGAGCTCTCCAGAGTTCATAACGTGTTCCACGTATCCATGCTACGTAAGTATAACCCGGACCCTTCTCATGTCTTGGCTCATGAACCGCTTCCAATCCAAGACGACTTGTCTTATGAAGAAGTACCAGTCAGTATCACGGACCGAAAGAGCAGAATACTCCGCAACCGAAAAATATCTTTTGTAAAGGTCGTATGGCAGAACCACACGCCCAAGGAGGCTACCTAGGAGCTAGAATCAGAATTTAGAGCCCAGTATCCCCATTTGTTCAACCAAGAGTAAGAGGAAAATTTGGGGGACCAAATTTCTTTAAGGGGCGGAGAGTTGTAACACTCAAGTGATTCTAATTTTTTTCTTATTATTTTTATTTTTCTTTTTTCTTGTATTTGAATTTTTTGGATTTTTATTTAATTTAATTTAATTCAATTTAATTTAATTTAATGAAAATAAAAATAATAATAATGATAAAATTGGGTAAAAATATTATTTGAATTTAATTGAAATTGATTTTGAGAAAATGGGGTGAAAATTTGGATTCCTGGGGTGTTTTTGAAAAGAAAATCAGAAATCGGAGGTCAAAACACAATTTAGAAAAGTTGTGCCACGTCAGCACCCACGTCAGCGCCCACGTCAGCGGCCCGGTCAGTAGACCTAGCCAACCAGAAAATGCCGCGTGGCAATAAAGTGCTGACACAGGACGGACTACGTGGGCGATCCGCGTGCGCGCAATTAGACGGCCTAGATCCGTTCCCGCGCGAATGGACGGCCCAGATCAAACGTGCGCACGGACGGCCCAGATTCACGCGTACAGACGGTCCATATTCAATCAGGCACAGACGGCCCAGATTGCATCGCGATGGACAGCCCAAATTTAATCCCAATTAAATCGCGATCGGACGGTCCAAATTTAATATTGATAGACGGTTGAGATTAAAAGGCAAAGGATATAAATAACCCCACCCACACCTGACCACAAAACCCTAGCCGCCAGTGCCTCGCCGGAGAAGAAGAATCAGACGCTTGAGGAGTGGGCCGCCGCCACCCACCGTTGCACTGGGGAAGTTTCTGACAGCTGATCGAGGTAAATTTTCTCCCCCTGGCTCATTTTTCGATGCTGAGTCTGCCTATGGCCAAACCGAAGCCAAACCACCGGCTAAACGGCCGAAAAACCCAGCCGAATCCCAGTGGCGCTGCCGTGCCCCCCTCTGTTTTTACCTCCGATTAGGCCTTTTCCGGCCTCTGTTCGATGCAAATTTTAGACCACTGTGATCACCGTTCTTTTCTCAACAGGTTGATCAGAGCCAAACATCAAAAACGCGACTAATGTCGGAGGAGCTGTCGCACCCGAGAGCAACGTCGCAGGTAAGTTTCAGTTTTTCGTAATTTTTTGGCCCCCCGAGGGCCCTATGGTTGTTTTATCGCAGGGAACGATGCAAGTGTGGCCGAAAATGGCCAACCCGAGGCGGATCACCGCCGCAAGCAGCGGTGCCATCGCTGGAGCACAGTGAAGCCGCCATGCCACAGTTCTAATATTGGCTGAAAGGGGCCCTAGGTCTAATTTGGAATTTTTTTGGGATACGTGCAGGTACCGGTAGTGCGTTTTAGTTTTTTAGAAAAAAATTTAGGAAAATTAGGAACAGCCTGTAGGCGCACTGTAGAGTTGAATTCAGACCCCGAAACAAGTAAGGACCCCTCACCCTATTTTCTATCACGGTATTAAAGCTGAATAAATAATTAAAATGTACTGTGTGACTTTATAGATGTATAATTGATTAATGTTGCCAATGGAGCCCGAGTCTGATACAGTGTTGGTCTGTTATTGTTTGATCTAATTTCCAGTATTAAATGCAGCATGATGTTTGATGTAATTATGTTATGGTCTTGTATGCATGAACTATGGTTTCTTTTATTATGTTTTGTATTATGGTGAACCGGGTACTGTATTGTCTTATTTGGTGTCAATTACTGGTTTACATGTTGTGTATGATTGGATGATTGAGATTAAGAAAAAAAAAATCAAAAAGGATATGTGAATTGATAAGTGGAAAATGTTGACAGCCTGACTAGATATCCTAGGAGATGGTGGACGGACCGGGTCCGTAGGGAACGTGGTCTCTCATACCAGACGGGGTATGGAGACCTTATGTGTTTTGGCACCCACACCGGACGGGATATGGGGACGGCCCGTTTCACCCTCATACCGGACGGGGTATTGAGGTTCATGGTTTTGGCGCCCATACCGGACGGGGTATGGGGACGGCCCTGGAATCAGGTTGTAAATGTTAATGGTTCACGTGTAGTAGGGTCCCCCTATGGATCCCCATGGATACTAGCAGGTTGGTAAAAGAGGAAATCTGGTTTCTCATGATTGAAATGTAAAGGTATGATATATGTTATGTTATAAAGTGTGTATGATTTCATGATATTATAAGGTTATTATTTTCATATGTTGTTTTCGTGGATCTCACCGAGGTAAGTGGACAGTAAAGGTTTTTATGTTAATAAACGAGTTTGTTATAAATTATGCTCCATTAGTCATTTTTGTTTTCTACCCACCTTTACTTCCGTGGCAGTGAGATAGTGTGATGTCTTTATTGGGCTGGTATAGCTCATCCCTTATTTAACCATTTCAAATCAGGAAGATGTTGTTCCCGAGCCCGTTCCGCAGGAAGACGGCGAAGGAGACGCCTAAAGACTTTATAGTTATATTTATAGTTTTTATTTCGAGTATCTCTTTTAGTTAGTTTGTTCCTTCATGTTTTGAGTACGTTTTGGTTATTGTGTAAGGGATGTTAATCAAAATTTTTATTATGCTTCTGCATTTGAGATTTTTAATACATATATTTCATTTAAATTTCCAGGGCCGTTACATAATTACCTCCCTTATTTATTGAGAGGGTTAGGTTTTGAAACTTACAAATGTAAATAGAATATAAATAAAAATTTACTTGGTCTAGTACCAAGTCAATATTGGATGACCCTCTTCTCCATTTGCTTTGTTTTCTTACAAGAGGTATTGTTTCCAGTAGTGAGACCTTTTTACACCATAGACAAGTTATTGTTTTTTCTCTCAATAGTTAGTCGATTGGCACGTAAGGGGTGATCCATGGATACGGTGGATAGCGTAGTGTCATTGTTGATTGCAAAGGAGGAGGATGGGGGCTCAGACTTAACTGAACTTGTCCCTGAATAGCAAGAGTCGTATGACCTCTGTTTGGTGGGAAGATTCTTGATGGAAGCGGTTGTGAAGTTTAAATCAATGATGAATACACTAGTAGACCTGAGGAGGTCCAAAGAGGGGTAAATATTGTTGATCTCATATCTGGCCATTACTTGTACAGATTTTTCTGCTAATTGGATTTCCAGAGAGTGCTCAACAAAGGGCCACGGACTTTTAACAACAACTTGTTGGTTGTGCACCACCTTAGGGAGGGAAAACATCCAATGAAAGTAGCCATTGACACAAGCCTCTTCTAGGTATAGATTCACTCACTTCCCTTGGGTTGTGTATCGAAAACAATGACTAGGCAGTTTGGGAACCTATTTGGGGGCTTTGTCGACTATGACATAAGTTCATCTTCTATGGCTGAGATGGGGGGTTGTCTGTGGGTTCGGGTGATAATTGATGTCTGAAAGCCTCTATTCAGAAGAAAGAGGCTCAACTTGAGAAATGGGGAATCTGCATTTGCAATCTTCAAGTATGAATGCCTACCTTTATTTTACTTCTTGTGCGGTTAGTTAGGGCATTCAGAATCTTTTTGCAAACTCCACATCCATTCCA
The DNA here is from genome assembly GCF_054855325.1 of Carica papaya. Taxonomy (NCBI): domain Eukaryota; kingdom Viridiplantae; phylum Streptophyta; class Magnoliopsida; order Brassicales; family Caricaceae; genus Carica; species Carica papaya. Next base: position 22,887,509 of record NC_142317.1, read on the forward strand.
GTGCGGTGCCACTGCAGTAGGAATGGGATGAGTCCCTCCGCGCAATCCCGATAGAATCCCGTTTCGACGAGGAAATGGTTACAGGATGAACAGGGGGAAAAATTAACGGAGTCATGGGCGAATATCCTTACAAGTATCTCAACCGAAGCAGGAAAGAAGGGAGATTCTTCAAATTTTTATTAAAAAATATAAATTTGAATATTTTATTAATTATATATTACTTATCCACTAATAATAACACAACTTATCAATAATAATATATAAAATGTATAGTTTATAGTCCGAATTATAAATACAACTTTTACAGATAATGGTGAAAGTACAAATGATTTATCTATAAAATATTAAAAATTTGGTAAATTATATTTAATTATATTGTAAAATGTTAAAATAATTTTTAATAAATGAAAATTAATTTTATGTAAAATTAAAATAAAAAATTTTAGATTCTATCAATTTTTATTATTTTTTAATTTGTTTCATCTTGTAATTGAATGAAATACAAATTTACTTACATTTTGTTTTGATTTGATAATTGATACATGCCTAATAAAAGTAACTACAGTTATTTAAGTTTTCTTATCATCAGATCTTTTTGAGAAATACACACACAAACACACAGATATATGTGTGTGTGTGTGAGTGTGCGTTTTATAAATTTAAAGAGCTATTGTAACTTGATATAATGGTAAATAACTATAAAGTTTTCAATGGAATTTATAATAGGAAGTGGATATGATGATGATGATTGCCATATTATACATGAGAATATCTAAATATATATAAATGAGAAAAAAAAAATGTTTTTTGGTTATGATAACTAATAGTTGAAAAATAAATGAAATGAAAATTATAATATTTTGTTTGTTTTAAATTTATAATTGAAAAATAATTACTATAAGAAAATAATGAATAATATTAGTTATTAATATAATGATGAGTTAGCTACCGAGAATCAAAATAGAATTTAAAAAGAAAATTAATCCTTTCCTCTTTCCTCTTTTGTTAAGAGTTCTTATATGAAAAAAGATTTATCATTCATGAACGATTACTATTAAAATAATTAATAATAAATATTTTAGTATAAAATCTAAGTCTATTTCTTCTTCTTTAATATTTATGTTAATAAATAATTTAAGAAAAATGCCAATTCAGAATTTTCGCTTATTATAATTGTTCTAATTAAAAGAATCTAGTCGTTACAGAATATTATTTTCGTTTAGATATATCATGACTCTTTAGGACAAAATTCAATTTAATTACTATATCTCTATCAACACAGTCATAAGTTAAATCTTTTGATTCTATTGAATCAAATATTATAAACAAATCATCATTAATCCATATAATTACATCTCAAAAGTGATAAATTTTATATTTTAATAAGATTCAGACTTCTTGTCTTCAAGAAAAATGTAAGAATCTTAACTATTAAACCACCATATTTATGATAATTTATGGAAATTCTTAAAAACTTCATTGTACTGTGTGCTTAATTGTGATAAATGAACAATAGTCACAAACTTTAATGGGGTAATTTTTGGTGCATGAAATGCATGTTTCCTAAAATTTTCTTGAAAGATTTCTAACTTTTACTTTTCTAGTTGTGTAAATTAATAAAATCTATGATCTATAGCTAAGCTAATTGTATCAAGCAATTAACATGTCAAAAAGCTCTTTTCTATACTCACCTTATCCGATTGACCTAGTGCACACCTCAATCCTTATAATGTATCCTGAAACTTCAATTCCTATTTGTATAGAAAGTAAATATCTAAGGTAAATTCTTTTATCTTTTATCACCAAGATACTTTTACATGAAACTATTAAATATCAATGATTCATCTCAACCAACAGCAACAAAATTTATAATTTTTTGAAACAAAACCCTTTAGTTTGTAACTATCTCTACAAAATAAATTTGAGTTTCAAATCAAAAAATTAAAAATTAGGTCGAGATTTTGATCTACTATAGTTCCCTCAACTAAGGGAACCTAATAATCATGAACTATTTTTTTTGCCTAAAAACATAATAGGCATGTTGAGATTTAAGTCAATTTAATCATGGCATCACCACCAACATAAAAAAAAGTAATATTTATTACATAAAAAAGGAATATTTATTACAACCTGCAGAGAATTTATTGGTATTGATTTTTAGAAGCTTTCATCCACCCCATCTGCCCAACAAAAGAAAACATAATTACTTTATAATATTGTTATTGAAAGAAATGAAAATAGATAAAATACTAATAGTGAAATATTAAGTATTGAAGTTAACTTTTATAAATTAAATAAAGGATTATAATTACTTTAGTTAAGTTACAGTAATTAAAGAAAAATATAAATCTTATTTTATTCTTAATTAATTTAATAACGAATAGAATTAGTTAAAAAGAAACTGTATTTGTTATAATAGCAAAGTAATCGAGAGTAATATTCTCCATTACTAGAACTATTCGAATTAAAAGATTAAAGAATTAAAAAAAAAATAAGAATCGGATTAAATAAGTTGTAAGAAGCAAGAGTACCTTAATTTAAAGGAGTGCGTTTATGCTTGCGAGGGGTGGTGCTTGCTTCCAACTACATCACCATACATATCCCATTCAGGGAATAATAATAATAACAAAGATTTTTAAATTGAAATCTACAATGTTTAATATTTAAAAAAAATATTTTTACATTTTAATTAAAATATAAACTTCACATCTTCGGTGAAACTTAAACTTATAAATATTAAATAAAATAAAATAAATTTAACTACTACCATATTGTTATAATTCATTATAATTGTTAATAGCTATAACTATTAGCCGGCAAAACAGATTTTTAATTAAGTAAAACTCATACTTTATAAATAAGCAAATTTAAATTATGTTAAAATTTTCATGAAATCCATAAGAGAAAAAATATATATAAAAATAACATTTCGCAAAATATGTGAAAGAAAAAATTACCTCAAAAAGGATGTTTATTTTTCCCTTCAGAAGTAAGAAGTCATTTTTTTTTGCAAAGTACACAAATTTTAGGAAAATCTACATCAGATACTTTATCTCTGCAAATTAAGAGAAGAAGACCAAATAATTAAAACCCATTAACTAGTCAAACATGGTTAATAACTACTCAGATCTATATCGAGATATATATTATGTACACATACAAAGCTTTTATCATGTCTGATAAGGTGATTTCATATTCAACTACGAAAGTGGAGAGTAGATCAGAGAAATATTTAGGACCGCAATCAAATACTCCTTTCATTTCATATGCTATTCCAAAAAAGTTATCTACCGTACCTTTTAAAAAAATTGAATGTAAATCAATCAATAATATCAATATATATACATGATCAGTAAATAAATAAGAAAAAAATAGATAAGATGTTAAGCACTAAACCTCTTGTTCCATCGAGGGGATCATGTCGAGGAGTTGCGTGCTTCGATCCATCCTATTTGAAACAATTAGAGAAGAGAAAATGGTTTTACCGAGAGAAAGGAGACTATTTTTTTTTTCGTATCTGCAATGCTCACCGAAGTGGCGGAGAGTTATAATGAGTTTAGTATTTATAACAAATTGCTAATAATCTCAGTCATTTCTAGTGATTAATATTTAGGTTATCAATATTCTATGTGTTAATGAACTTGCATATTTTTGTATTTTGTGTTCCGAGTTTATATTAATTTTTCCAACAGTTTTATGAGAAAAAATATTTTCTTTTAAAAAAACAAGAGTTTAATTTAATCCATTTATAATATTGTATAAATGACAAAGATGGTTTTTCTCCAAATAAATTACTTCAACTGATAAAGACATTATATTGGCACCTTTGAGAATAGTTAATTGCTGTTAAAAATTAGACAATAGATGATAAAATTTTACCAACAAATTTACATTTTCACTAAAAGTTCAAATGCCGCAAATTTAGAGGAAGCCACGTATCCATTTCATGCACAACTTGCCCATTTCTTTATTTGAAAAAAAATTACTTAACTTTTATATTGATAAAAAGAAGTACAAAAGAAACCATAAATAAAATAATTTATCTTTATGTTCTAAAACCTAAAGAAAATTCAATCTCCTCTGTTACAAGATACTAAAATGTCTCTCTCTCTCTCTCTATTAGTTGCATCTCATTCCAGTCATCACCCATCACCTCTCATTATTTATTGAAGTATCAATTTTTCTTATTATTCATTAAATACTGTATTTTAAACAGTAAATTTACGTTACTTAATTCACTCATTTATATAGATTAAATTATTTATTCGAGTTAAATCATACCTTATTATTTGACTGAACTACAAATTTAGCCATATTTCTTCCTAATACTGTTTAAGCTAGTAAACAATGTAAATTAATACACTAACATCCAATACACGATTTACTTTTTTCTTTTTAAAAAAAAATCATGGATAAAACCATTCTGCTTAAGCAAGTAAACAAAAAATTGAGACTCATGAACAACTATATATCTTTCAAAATTCTTTACTACATCTCTAGTTCTGTTACATACTATCTAATTACACTTTACATCCAATTAAGAAGAAGAGAAACAAAATGTGGAATGAAAAGTTACTTTTAAATCCAACTAAAAATTAGACAATAAAGGACACAATTTTAGCAGGTGATAGAGGTTGTCAGTAAAAGTGAAAATGTCATTAAGTAAATAAATATACACCAAATAAAGGAAGCCACTTGTCCATTTCATGCACAATCTATCCATTTCTTTGAAAAAAATTATTTAACTTTTATATCGGTAAAGTAAATACATAAGAAGCTAGAAATAAAATAGTTCATCTTTATGTACTCAAACCTAAAGAAAATTTGATCTCTTCTATTGTAAAACATCAAAACTTCTATCTTTGTAATAGTTGCATCTCATTGCAATCGCCATCAATCACCTCTCATTATTTATTAATGCATCAATTCTCTTGATCAATTGTCAAAACACTATATTTTAAACAATAAATGTACGTCATTTGATTCATTCATTTGTATGAGATTAAATAATTCATTCAAGATAAGTTCTATTTTGTCATTTCATTGACCTATTAAATTAGTCATATTTCTTTCTAGTATTGTATAAGTTTATACAATGTAAGTCAATACAGTAACAACATTACAACATTTACTTTTTTTTTTAAAGAAAATGTCTTCATCCATAAACAATAAAAACCATTTTGCTTAAGCAAGTCAACAAAAAACTTAGGCTTATGAATAAATATATATCTTTCAATAGTCCTTACTACATTTCTAGGTAAGTTATGTACTATTCTACTAAACTTTTAAATCTAACTAAGAAGAAAAGAAACAAAATAGGAAATGGAAGCTTAAACATCCTCAAATAACAATCCAAACTTTAGAAAAATATTCGTCAAGTATAAAATTTATATCTGGTACCTTTAATAAGGGTCCGATTACAGGTAGAAATTAGACAATATATGATATAATTTTAGTGGTTGATTTAGACTGTCACAAAAGTTGAAATGTTGCTAGGTAACATGTGACAAATAGAGGAACTCATGTGTAACGGCCCCAGAAATTCAAAAGGAAATACATATAATAATAATCTGAGTGTGGAAGCGAAATAAAAGATTAAGGTTAACATCCTTTCCACAATAACTTAAAAGTACTAAACAACATCACAGAATAAGTTCTCTGAAAGAAATACGAGAAATGAGAAAAATAAAGGAAACTATAAAGCATCTAGCATCTGCTCGCAGTCTTCTTGTGAATCGGGCTCGGGAACCAGGTCCTCCTGATATGAAATGGTTAAATAAGGAATGAGGTATACTAGCCTAGTAAGGACATCACGCTATATCACCGTCACAGAAGCAAAGGTTGGTAGAAAATCAAAAACAACCAATGGAGCACAAATTTTAAACCAGTACACTTATTTAAAATAAAACCATTTACCCTTTTTCTTACCCTTGGAGAACCTGTGAAAACAACCTATGAAAACAATAACATCATACAGATCACAATTTCATGCATAATCAGTAACATAAAACATATCATAAATTTGTATTCATTAACAATAACTAATTATCACCGTTTCTCATTTTTACCAGCCTACTAATATCCATGAGGATCCATAGGGGTGTCCCCACTACACATTAATGATTCTCCTTAACAATTTTAATTCCAGGGCCATCCCCATACCCCGTCCGGTATGAGCGCCAAGATATTAAACCTCAATACCTCGTCCGGTATGAGGATGAAGCGGGCTGTCCCCATACCCCATCCAGTATGAGCGCCAAATGACCAAGTCTCCATACCCAGTTCGGTATGAGACAACGTTCACGATAGGGTTTTCTATGAACCTGATTGGTCAACCATCTCCCTAGATATCTAGTGAGACTGTCACCTTATCTGTTTTTCTGCAGTCTCCGTTACCAAGTTGTACATAATCACATAAACAATAAACATGCACCCGGTAATACAATCATATTGTAAATTCTAAAATCACACAGTGATCAAGTAAGACAGTAATACATGCATTTAAAACCATAGAATAGATAGACCAGATACCATAATGCATTTAAACTGTAAAATAAATCAAACAGGAATCGACAGAGAATAATGTCCGGTTTGGGCTCCATAAGCAACCTTAATTAATTATGCATATCTATTAATTTGCACAAAATACAGTATTATCATTTATTCAAACTTCAATTCCATGGTAGGAAATAGGGTGAGGGGTCCTTACTTGATTCAACGTCGAAAACTAGATTGTTACTACCCCTACGTGCAGTTCTTCGGTTCCCTGAATTTTTTCTCAAGAACTGAAACGTGCTTACGGTACCTACACATGTCCCAAATAACCCAAAAATCAGACCCAGGGCTTACTCGGCAAATTTTAAAATTTTGGCACGGCTGCTCCGCCGTGCTCGGACGATGGCACCACTACTTGTGTCAGCAATCCGCCTCGGGTTGGCTGTTTTCGGCCATTTTTGGCTAAATTCAACAAAACTTGCATCGGTTCCTGTGAGAAAACACACTTAGGGCTCTCGGTGGGTCAAAAAAATGTAGAAAATCGAAACTCTCTGGCGGTGGGGCTCTCCGGTGTGGCGACTCCTCCGGCTCATATTGCGGTTGGGTGTTTTGCTCTGGTCAACCTATAGAAGAGGAAACGGTGATCACAACGGTAGAAAATTCTGAGTAAAGGGTAGGATTTTTACTTTGTTTGGCAGCCAAAAATTTCTACAGTGTGGCAGCGGGTGGTGGCAGTCGGCTCCCCGGCGGCTGGGCTGTCCTCTTAGATGAGGGGCTCTGGAAGCTAGGGTTAGGGTTTGGGTGCGGATGGGTTTATTTGTACCTATCTGCTTTTGATCTAGACTGTCCATCGCATTTAATCTGGACCGTCCGATCGTGATTAAATAGGGAGTGAATCTGGATCGTTCATTGCGATTCAATCTGGGCCGTCTGTGCGCAATTCAATCTGGACCGTCCGTGTGTGATACAATCTTTGTCGTTTGTGCGCGATGGAATCTAGATCGTCCGTGTGTTTTTTTGATCTGGGCTGTCCATGTGCGCAGGAATGAATCTCAGCTGTTCGATTGCACGCACATGGATTGCCCACGTGGCTCCCTCTTGCGCGGCCTCCCGCGTCAGCGTCTCTGCCGCCTGGCGCGTCCTGGTTGGTCAGGGTTGCTGATCGGGCAGCTGACGTAGCGTAACTTTTTTAAATTGAGTTTTGACTCTCGTTTTCTGATATTTCTTTCAAAAATACCCCCGAACTTAAATTTTCACCCATTTTATTATTATTATTACTATTATTTTCATTTAGTCAAATTAAAATAAATTAAATTCAATTAAATTCAATTAACACATATTTATATTTATATAGAAATAATAAAATAACATAAAAATAATTCAAAAAAAATTGGGTGTTACAACTCTCCTCCCCTTAAAAAGAAATTTAGTCCCTCAAATTTGCCTCTTACTCTCGATCGAACAGCTGGGGTTACTGGGGTCTAAAGTCTGATTCTAGCTCCCATGCAGCCTCCCTTGGTGTGTGGTTCTGCCATACGACCTTTACAAAGAATATTTCCCGATTGCGGAGTAATCTACTCTTTCAATCCGTAATGTCGACTGGTACTTCCTTGTAGGATAAGTCCTCCTGAAGTGGGAGAGGTTTGTGGGCCAACACATGAGAGGGGTACAGGTTGTACTTGCGTAGCATGGACATATAAAACACATTGTGAACCTTGGAAAGTTCTGGAGGCAGTGCTAGTTTGTAGGCAGCGGTACCAATCCTGTCTAAGACTTCAAATTGTCCAATAAATCAGGGGTTCAATTTCTCCCTCCTGCCGAACCTACTAATTCCCTTGAAAGGAGTGACCTTTAAGGAACACCCGGTCACCTTTCTCAAACGCTAAATCTCTCATCCGAGTGTCCGCATAACTCTTCTGCCTGCTTTGAACCGTCTGAATGTTCTTCTTAATCTTAACTATTTTGGATGCAGTCTCCTTTACAGCTCCGGGTCGAACAATTTTCTATCGCTAACTTCTTTCCAACAAATCGGCGATCTATATGGGCGGCCACATAACGCCTCATACGGAGTCATGCCAATACTCACTTGCTAGCTGTTGTTGTAGGCGAACTCTATCAGGGGTAGATAGTCGTCCCAATGGCCCCCAGAGTCAATGACACAAGCTTGGAGCATATCCTCAAGTGTACGGATTGTCCTTTCTTACTGTCCATCAGTCTAGTGGTGGAAGGCTGTATTGAGAGACAGCTTCGTTCCCATGACTTGCTGAAAGCTACTCCAAAACTGAGAAGTGAACCTGGTGTCCCTGTCGGACAACATTGTCACTGGGACTCCATGCAATCTGACTATTTTTTGGATATACATTCTTATCAATTTGTCCAAGGGATCGGTCATCCTGATGGTTAAGAAGTGGGAAGACTTGATAAGCCGGTCAACAACTACCCAGATGGCATGATGTCCTGAGCGTGCCTTAGGTAACCCTGTCACAAAGTCCATGATGATATGTTCCCACTTCCACTCTGGGATCGGTAAAGGCTGAAGTAACTCGCCTGGGTGCTGATGCTCTGCCTTGACCTGCTGACATACCAAGCATTTAGACACAAAGTCAGCTATGTCTCTTTTTATCCCATTCCACCAAAACTGGGGTCGCATGCTTTGGTATATTTTAGTGTTTCTGAGATGCATGGAAAACTTTGAGCTATGGGCCTCTATCATGATGTCTCTCTTTAACTTATTGTCACCTAGAACACACACCCTATTCTGGAATTGGAGTAACCCATCAGCGGAGACTCGGAATTCTGAGCTAACTCCCTGTTCTGCATCATTCTTGAGGGCTACTAGGGCGGGATCAACTGACTGAGTTTCCCTTATTCTTTGGATTAACTCAAGCTGGACGATCAGATGGCCCAAATATGTGACTTTCTTCAAGTCCTGAAGTCGAACCTGTTGTGTGGCCCCAATTTGCCTGCATTCTGAAACTATCAAATGGGCTAAGATACCTGCACTTTTTTTGCTGAGTGCATCGACTACCACGTTGCCCTTACCCGCATGGTGCAAGATGTCACAATCATAGTACTTAAGAAGTTCTATCCACCTTCTCTGACGCATGAAGTCCATAAGTAAAGTGGGCTTGGTGAGGGGTCTAAAATTTTAGTGGATTGAATCTAATGAAAAGAAAAATAAAGAAATAAATAAATAAAGAGGGAAAGGAAAGCCCAACTCGAATGGGTTGAGCTCGTAGGAAGAATAAAGGAATTCCAGTGATGAATTGGGCCAAACCTGAAGAAATTAAGCAAAAAAACAAAAAGGAAATTAAATCTTGTGGGCCTAGCCTATAGGAAGGGGATAAGAGTAATTAAAATTTAAGTGAGCCAAGCCTTTAAGAATGGTTTAAGACAGAAGGATAAAATTTAGTTTGAGGGGTTACATTAATTCAAAACAAACAAAGATAGGAAAGAATAGTAATATTGAGAAACTAACAAATGGGTTGTTTCATTGGGGTTCTAGCCTATAAGCAAATAAAGTAAATTTGTATGAAATATGATATGGCTCCTAGTTTACAGCCCAACAAGCAGGGTCAATGACATTTCGGGCAGTGAATAGTAACTAGTCAAAAAACAACAATCATTATGATGGGCTTGAGATCTAGAATATGGGTTGAGGAAATTAATTACGACTTTAGAAAGATAAATTATATAAAATGCGACATTATTAATGAATATAATGCCTTAAATAAATATTAGATATGTGATTTGGTTCAATAATTAATGGAGTTTTGATTAATCTTGCCAACAGTTTTATGAGAAAAATTATTTGAGAAAAATTATTTTTTTTTTAAAAACAAGAGTTTAATTTAATTCATTTTAATATTGTATAAACAAGAAAGATGGTTTTTCTCAAAATAAATTACTTCAACTAATAAAAGGCATTATATTGGCACCTTTGAGAACAATTAATTGCTGCTAATAATTAGACAATAGACAATAAAATTTTACTAGCGAATTTATATTGTCATAAAAAATAAAAATGCCGCAACATAAATTTGCAACAAATAAAGGAAGCCACTTATCCATTTCATGCACAACCTGTCCATTTCTTTATTTGAAAAAAAATTAAACTTTTATATTGACAAAAAGAAGTACAAAAGAAACTGAAAATAAAATAGTTTATCTTTATGTTCTAAAATTTAAAGAAAATTTAATCTCCTCTGTTGCAAGACACCAAAACTTCTCTTCCTCTGTTAGTTACGTCTCATTGCAGTCATCACCCATCACCCCTCCTTATTCATTAAAGGATTAGTTTTCCTTATCAGTCATTAAATATTGTATTTTAAACAGTAAATTTACGTTATTTGATTCACTCATTTGTATGAGATTAAATTATTTATTTAAGTTAAATCATATTTTATTATTTGACTGAACTACAAATTTAGTCGTATTTGATCTCCTCTACTATAAGACATCAGAGCTTCTATCTTTATATTAGTTGCATTTTATTGCAGTCGCAATCAATCACTTCTCATTATTTATTAAAGCATAAGTTCTCCTTATCAATTGTCAAGTACTCTATTTTAAATAGTAAATGTACATTAATTTATTATTCATTTGTATTAGATTAAATAATTCATTAAAGTTAAGTTCTACCTTGTTATTCGATTGACATACAAAATTAGTCGTATTTCTTTCTAGTACGGTATTAGTTTATACAATGTAAGTCAATACAAGAATGCCCATTACAACATTTTCTTTTTTTTTTTAAGAAAAAATCATCATACAATAACAGTAAAAGCCATTTTGCTCAAGCAAGTCAACCAAAAACATAGGCTCATGAATAAATATATATCTTTCAATAGTCCTTAGTACATTCCTGGCAAAGTTATGTATTATTTGATTAAACTTTTAAATCTAACTAAGAAGAAAAGAAGCAAAATATAGAATGAAAGCTTAAACATCCTCAAGTAACAACCTAAACTTTAAAAAAATATTCATCAAGTATAAAATCTATACTTGGAACCTTTAAAATGGTCCTATTATAGCTAGAAATTAGATAATAGACAATATAATTTTAGCGGTTGATTCATCCTAGCACAAAAGTTGAAATGTTGCTACGTAATATGCGACAAATAAAGGAACTCATGTGTCCATTTCGTGCTACCCTATCTATTTCTTTACTTCAAAAAAAAAGTTGTTTAACTTTTGTAGCAACAAAAAGGTGTACCAAAAAAAATTAAAAATAAAATAGTTCATATTTGTCTTAAAACCTAAAGAAAATGTGATCTACTTTGTTGCAAGATGCTAAAGCTTTTATTTTTGTGTTGGTTGCATTTCATTGTAGTCACCATCAATCGCCTCTCATTATTCACTGAAGTGTCAGTTCTCATAATTAGTCGTCAAATACTATATTTTAAACAATAAAATACATAATTTGATTCACTTATTTATTATAATATTAAATAATTCATTCAAATTAGGTTCTATTTTATTATTTAATTAAACTATAAATTTAGTAGAATTTTTTTTTAATACTAAATCAACTTATACAATGGAAGTCAATACAATAGCATCCAATATAAAAATATTTCTTTTAAGAAAAAATCATTATTCATTAACAATTAAAACCTTCATGCTTAAGTAAATAACCAAAACCATCATGTTCAAGTAAATGAAGCAAAAACTGAGAAGGTTCATGACCAATTATCTATCTTTTAGAAGTCCTTACTCATATCGAGCTAAGCTATGTATTATTCTTATTATACTTTTGAATCCAACTAAGACGGGAAACAAAATGCAAAATGAAAGATTAAACATCCTCAAGTATAAACCTAAACTCAAAGAAATATTCATGAAGTATAAAATTTATGCTTGGTACAAAATTTACCATATAACTAAATAAAATAGAATCTATACTAAATTAAATTTTAGGACACAACTTTTGTTTCTTAGTGCAACATAACATTACGAAAAAAAGAAAAGACTAAAACCTTAAGATTTAGATGTAACACCGCAATTTTAAAGCTTTATTAAGACCTAATACATGCTCGAAACCTTATAGTTGTCTTAAGATAGGTCTAGAACCTGCAAAATTTGAGTTAGATAGTGGGTGTGTTCCTCTTTGCATTTTGAATAAACCAAGATATCATCAATGAACACAATAACAAACTGATCCAGGAATTGTCTGAAAACCTTATTCATCAAGTCCATGAAGATTGTTGAAGTGTTGGTTAGTCCAAATGGCATGACCAAGAACTCATAGTGTCCGTACCTAGTTCGAAAAGTTGTCTTGGGGATGTCTTCTGCCCTGATTTTTACTTGATGGTAACCTGAACACAGGTCTATTTTGGAGAAGACCCGGGCACTCTGCAACTAGTCAATGAGGTCATCAATCCTGGGGAGGGGATACTTGTTCTTGATCGTGACTCTGTTTAGACTCTGTAATCAATACATAACCTCAATGTCCCATCCCCCTTTCTTGCAAATGTGACTTCGGCACCCCAAGGGGACACACTATGTTAGATGAACTCACTGTCCTGTAATTCAGTGATCTGTTTCCTTAGTTCCTCCATCTCAACACGGCTCATACAGTAAGGAGCAACCGAAATCGATTGGGTGCCTAGCTAAAGGTCTATGGTGAATTCGACTTCTCTATCCACTAGTAGTCCATATAGTTCATCTGGAAACACATCTTGAAAGTCTTGGACTACCAGAATCTCTTGAATATAAATCTTTTTCTTGGGTTTGCCTAGTTAGAGAAAACATCAAGGTTAAAGTACTTGATAATAAGAAAATTTTCTATGAGGGAACAAATGCTAAACGATTTTATTAATTTATAAATGGCTCCTCATTAAGAGGATTGAATACAACCTTCTTTCTAAAACAATCTACAGTGGTGTGATACACCGCTAGTAAGTTCATTCCTAAAATTACATCAAAGTCCCCCATGTCTAATTCTATTATGTCCACACTCAATTTCCTATCTACTATATCTACGACACAGGCTCTATATACAACTTCTTCTAATAGTGTCGTACTCCCAACAGTAGACACAAACAAGACAGAATCAAGTTTATCAGGTAATACATTAAATTTTAATTCAAAAATAGGTAAAACAAATGAATGCGATGCATCAGTATCAATCAAAATATAAGCAAGATAGTTACAGATAATGTACATACCCTGTACCACGTCCAGGTTGGCTTCTACATTCTGCTGGTTGAGATTGTAAGCCCTACCCTAGATAGGTGGTCTGGCCTGATTCTGATTCCTCGGTCACTCCCTCGCATAATGTTGGGCACTACCACATATGCGACAAGTGTTATTGAGGCGATAGTAGGGTCGGTCCCCATGATCCCTGCCACAATGCTGACATATCTTACCGCGTCCTGCCACTAGAGCCTGAGGGGAAGCCTGAATCATCGGTCTGGGACTCTTGTTTTGTTGAACAGGTGCAGTAGGTGCTGGTCTGCGGGGTGGAGCTGAGGGCCTGAGGTTCCCTACTGCTTGAGAGAAGGTACGGAGGCTCCTCTCCACTAAGTGTGCCTTTGCCAGAACAGCCAAATAAGTACTGAACTCAAGCACAAACAACTGCTGTTTGATCTCTGGACGGAGACACCACTCGAACCTTCTAGCCTTCCTACCCTCATCAAACAATGTCTCAGGGGAATATCGGCCCAACTCTAGGAACTTACGAGCATGTTATGATACAATCATGTTCCCCTGGACCAACTGTACAAACTCCATCTCCTTCAGATGTCGGAGATGCTCTGGAAGGTACCTTGTATGAAAGGCCGCCAGGAACTGTTTCCAAGTAATTAGAACAGGCAGGGTGGTCTATTTGACTTTCCACCAGTGGTCTGCTTCTCCCACTAGCATGTAGGTAGCAAGGACGATTTTTTGTTCGGGAATCACTCCACTAGTCTTGAAGGCCTTGTCTATCTCTTCTAACCAGTACTTGGCATCTTCAAAAGAGGATCCCCATATAAAAGTATATGGGTTTAATCTTTTATACCTCTCTATGTAGCATGGGTCCATCATGGGAGGAGCTGGGTCCCGTGGAAGAGGGACTAGGTCGTGCTGAGGATGGATTAGATGGCCCTGCGGTGGTACTTGTTGATACGGTGGGGGCACTAGATTGTACTGTGGTGGTGTCGCGGGGTACTGCGGCTGGGGCACTAGATCATACTGTGGTGGTGCCGAGTGGTATTGTGGAGGAGTAGGGTCGTACCGGGGTTGCTCGGAATCCTCTTATTGCAGGGGTAGCTCTACCCTGTGGCAGCGGGGGAGGATCAGGTAGCTCCCTCCTTTCCTCCCGGCCCTGCTAGGCAACAATGAGTCTCTCCAGCATCTCAAATATCTAGTCAACATCTTCTCTAAGCGAACTATCTCGGGCTACTCAGTTTAGTGGGGGTCTTCCTCTCCTTATCTATCTGTACCTGCATTTCATAAGGAATGGTTGAGTGATAATCCATTGTTTTGGTGTTCCCTAAGGATTTTATGCAAGAAATGGGTCCAAGGAACGTATCTCTGATACCAACTATACTGACCCCGTAAATATCCAAAGGAAATAAATTATAAATTAAGTCCGAAAGTGTAATAAATGTTTAAGGTTTACATTCCCTACACAATAACTTAAAGAACCAAATGGGGCTACAAAGTTTAGTCTTAAAACAAAATATAAGAAATAAGGAAATAAACAAAAAATAAAGAAAACTAGCATCTACTCGCAATCTTCTTGCAGTTCGGACTCTAGAACTTGGTTTTCTTGGTTTGAAATGGTTAAATAAGGAATGAGCTCCACTAGCCCAGTAACGACGTCATACTATATCACCAACAAAGAAAAAAAGGTTGATAGAAAATTAAAAATCACTAATGGAGTACTAAATTTAGCAAATTCATTTATCAATCATAAAACCATTTCATGTATAAGCTATACAAACAATAATATTATAAAGATCATGATTTCATGTATAAGCAGCAACATAGCACATATATAATTATATATCCATCATCAATAAATCAAACAATAACTGTCAATCTTTTTACTAGCCTGCTGGTATATGTGGAGGTTCATAGAGATGTCCCCGTTACACATGAACCCTTTTCTTTAACATTCTCCATTATGGGCCATCCCCATACCCCGTCTGGTATGAGCACCAACTTACAAAACCTCAATACCCCGTCCGATATAAGGGTGAAGCGGGCCGTTCCCATACTCCGTTCGGTATGAGCACCAAATTACCAAGTTCCGATATCCCGTTCGGCATGAAACAACGTTCACAGTAGGGTTTCCTATGTACCCGGTTCGTCCACCATCTCCCAAGATATCCAGTAAGGCTGTTGTTTCATCCATTCACTTAATCACACAATTTTTATCGTTAAACCTTCTTTTTTTCTCAATTCAGCTGTAAACACATAGAATAAACCATACATGCATTCAAAGCCATAAAATAAATTAATAAGATGCCATCATGCATACAAATTGTAAAAACAATCAATAAACAATAGTAGATAATTTTCAGTCTTGGCCTATTAGCAATCCGTAATTAATTATGCATATTTTCTAAATTCGCACAAAATACTGGATTATTATTTATTTAGACTTCAATTCTATGATAAGGAATAGGGTGAGGGATCCTTACTCGATTTGATGCCCGAAAAGCTAAGCTGTTTGACTGCGCCTACAGGCGATTCTCGGGTTCTCTGAATTTTTTTTAGGAATTAAAACGCTCTAATAGTACCTACAAATGTCCCAAACAAACCCAAAATCAGTCCCAGGGCCTATATTGCCAATTTCATAATTCTGGCCAATTTCATAGTGGCTGCGGGACGTGCGCACAGCACGCACGTCCCTTCTGCACGCCCGCACACACAGGACGTGCGCACAAGGCACACCTCTCCTCCGCGCGCACAGGACTTGCGCACAACGCGCATGCTTTTTTCGCGTGCACGTGCTGTGGGGTTAGGACCTGCCCATGCATCCTATCGCTCATAGGTGAGCCATCCGCACGTCACCTCACACCCTGACATGTGTCGCACAATATGCGTGTGCCATTCGTGCAACAAGCTTGTGCGAATAGGCCCTGTGCGCCTGGGACCTACGTAAATGGCACCCAGCACGTCTAGGCCCTACATGCGTGGCAGTAGGTGTGGCAGTAGGTGTGTGCGCCTACAGGCTAGCCTGTAGTGCACTAGCTAAAGCACTGCTTCATTGGGCAATGCACCACTGCTACCTTGGGCATTGCGCCACAACCGGCGGCGGAGGAGTCTGTCTTCCCTCATTTTTTGTGCTGAACATCTTATTCTCCTCTCTTTTTACCAGATTTTGCCACTTGGTGTGAATCCAACAGTTCCAAAATTCTATAAATTACCCACCCCTTACCTTCCTCTCAACACTTCCATTTCTTCTATTTTTCAAAAGTTTAGAGATAGAGTAATTTAGTGAGAGAAGAAGTGAAAGAAAGGGGAACAATAAAGAAGAAATTATAGAGATTTCTGTAAGGAATCTAGTATTACTTTCAATATCTTAAGGAGTATTTATAGGTAAGAAAATCTAATATGATTGTTAATTTACTTATTTTGTATGCCTCTGTGTTCATATGAGTCGAATTGTTCTTGTTTTCAAGCATGCTATGTGAATTGCAGACACTTGATGAATTTGCATATAATAAATATAATATGTAATCGGTAACAATAAAAGTAAAAAGAAAAGAAAAAGAGAAAAGTGGAATGAAGCTTATATGCTCCGAACTGTATCTGTATTGACATGCATATTGTATCAAGTGTCTTGTTAGGCTTTTTATCTCTAAGGGGTATCTATTCCCCTTGCCCTTCAGAGTATCTATTTTACCCTCCCATATCTGGTTTAGAAAGACTTATGAGGACCACTCATAGTGGATGACAACATGCCCTCTGACGAGAGTGGTGTCACGCTATCTATAGGGGTCACCCGTGGCTAAGTAATGTAATAACTATATATATCTATTTGTACGGCCATTGTCATAGATAGTACAATGGTTTGGCCAGCCGAAAATAGGCCTGAGAAAATTGTTGTATTTGTATATGATCTTATCATTCCACTTAGGTAGTTGAAAATCTGTATTTGCCCTCAAAGATGGAAGTTGTAATGACTTCAAAAAGCATGACACGAAAATCTGGCATAATGTATGTTTGATTTTCTATGCTAACGTATCATTTTCTTAATAAATAAATGTTCTTTTTATAATCTAAGATTTGTAAACAAAGAAGTTAAACAGTAAGATAAAATAATTAACTTTTAAAATCTTACGATGTTAATTTAATATTGTTTTCCTTATTGAGCATATGAAACTCACTCTTTCTATACCCCCCTCCCAGATGAAGAAGAAAGTGAGGAACCGCTAACAAACTTACCATTGGAAGTTTATGAGGATTCCATAGATCCACAAGTCTGAGTGCATGATTGTTTTCACACTCTGATGAATCTAATAGCATAGTGAAAGAAGTGGCCCTTATATTTTATATTTTGTAGCCACTTTTGTCCTCAATTTATGTATGAATTTAAAACTCATATATATTTGTAAGGGATTTGTTATGATTTGTTTTTACTACATAAATTTTATCATGCACTCATTATTCTGAATCTGTATCTGACACCCATTTGCCTTAACTAGCACTTGGGATGTCACATATGAAAGTGAAAACGTGTGACTAGTAAGATCGATATAGTTGTAGTAGGGAGACGAAATTAAATCGTGATGAAGGGCCTGATAAGCTTGAGGTAAAGGTAATGGTTTGAATCAGTATATTATCTATGATCTTCGAATTGGAGTTTTAAATTATTCTTACTGAGCAAGTGGTGGCTCACTCCTTTTTATCAATTCCAGAGTAGGAAGGTTAAGAGCAAGTTCATGGTCAAAGAAGATTCAGAAGAATCCTTTTATGAAATTGGGAAATTTTTTTGTAAAATAGATCTGAAAATTTACTATAGAAATGTTATTAAAGACTTTATGAATCTCATTAACTGTAACTTTGCACAAGGGATGTATAGTTGAGTTTTAGATTTTAGTATATTGATGCACTATTTATTAAGTTTTATACGTGTGGTAACACTCATTTCTTAGATGAGAAATGGGGTTGTTACAGTAAATCTATTGATTAAGTTATATACATCAATCATAACGCAATACAAATAATCTTTAAGTAAGAATACACACAAAGGTATAGTTTCACTCGAGATTAATTAGGCAATATATACTAATTGCAATTCAAAACAAGTAACTTTCAAGTGTTAATGCACACGAAAGTATAATCTGACTCGAACTTATGATCTCTTGTAAAAAAAAAAGTGCATCAACTATTAAACTAATTAATTAATTAATTAAGTATACACATATACCAATCAAATATATATATATTCGGCTAATAAATATTTGATTAATTAAATTATTAATTATTTATCTATTTATTGGATGTCTATGTACTTTTATCCTTATCTATAAGATTATGAGTTCAAATCTGACATACATCTCATGATATATTATTTAACTATTAAAATATATGAATTTTTACAAAAAAAAATTGTACTTGAGAATTTGTATTATTGAATAAATATTATAAGATCAATAATAACACACATAAATACTCCAAATTAAAGAGTTTTGAGTAGTGATGATTAGTTTTAATTATATACCTTGAGGAGGCTCCTTTGATCTTGAAGCAAAGTTCACAAAGCTTAGGAAAATCTACATCAGATACTTTGTCCCTACAAATTAAGAGAAGAAGACTAAATAATTAAAACCCATTAACTAATCAGACGTGGTTAATAACTACTCAAATCTATATCGAAATATATATTATGTATAAATATAAAGTTTTAGCCATGTCTAAAATGGTGATTTCAGATTCAGCTACAAAGGTGGAGAGTAGATAAGAGAAATAATTAGGACCACAACTAGGTACTCCTTTCATTTCATATGTTATACAATAAAAGTGATATACCATACCCTTTAACAAAAATCGAATACAAACCAATCAACAATATCGATATATATACATGATTAGTAAACATATAAGAGAAAAATAGATAAGATGTTAAGCATTAAACCTCTTGTTCTATCAAGTGGATCATGTCGAGGAGCTGTGTGCTTCGATCTATTCTATTCGAAACAATTGGAAAATAGAAAAATGATTTTGCTGAGAGGAGAGTGATTATTTTTTTTTTCAAATCTACAGTGCTCACCGAAGCGGCGGAGAGTTATAATGAGTTTAGTATTTATAACAGATTGCTAATAATCTAGGTCATTTATAGTGATTAATATTTAGGTTATCAATATTGTATGCATTAATGAACTTGCATATTTTTGAATTTTGTATTCTGAGTTTCGATTAATCTTGCTAACAGTTTTATGATAAAAATTATTTTATAAACAGTAAATTTATGTTATTTGATTCATTGATTTGTATGAGATTAAATTATTTATTGAAGTTAAATCATACTTTATTAGTTTACTGAACTATAAATTTAGTCGTATTTCTTTCTAGTATTATATATGTCAGCAAATAATGTAAGTTAGTACAGTAATATTTAATACAACATTTACTTTTTCCATTTAAAAAAAAACATGGATAAAAACCATTCTGATTAAGCAAATGAACAAAAAACTAAGACTCATGAACAACTATATATCTTTCGGAAGTCCTTAATACATCTCTGGCAATGTTATATACTATCTGATTACACGTTTACATTCAATTAAGAAGAAGAAAAGCAAAATGTGGAATGAAAGTTACTTTTAAATCCAACTAATAATTAGACAATAAACGACACAATTTCAGCAACTAATAGACATTGTCACTAAAAGTCAGAATGTCACTAACTAAATATACAGCAAATAAAGGAAGCAACTTGTCCATTTCTTTACTTGGAAAAAAAAAATTATTTAACTTTTATATCAGCAAAAAGAAATATATAAGAAGCTGGAAATAAAATGTTCATCTTTATGTACTCAAACCTAAAGAAAATTTGATCTCCTTTACTATAAGACATCAAAGCTTCTATCTTTGTATTTGTTGCATCTCATTGCAGTCGCCATCAATCACCTCTCATTATTTACTAAAGCATCAGTTCTCCTAATCAATCGTCAATACTGCATTTTAAACAGTAATGTACTTCATTTTATTTATTCATTTGTATGAGATTAAATAATTCATTCAAGTTAAGTTCTACTTTGTTATTTGATTAACCTACAATATTAGTCGTATTTTTTTCTAATACGATATTAGTTTATATAATGTAAGTCAATACACTAACATCCATTAGAACATTTACTTTTTTTAAAGAAAAAACCATCATCCATTAACTGTAAAAACCATTTTGCTCAAGCAAGTCAACTAAAAACTTAGGCCCATGAATAAATATATATATATATATCTTTCAATAGTCCTTAGTACATTTCTAGCTAAGTTATGTACTATTCGATCAAACTTTAAAATCTAAATAAGAAGAAAAGAAACAAAATATAGAATGAAAGCTTAAACATCCTCAAGTAACAACCCAAACTTTAGAGAATATTCATCAAGTATAAAATTTGTACTTGGTACCTTTAAAAATGGTCCTATTACAGCTAAAAATTAGACAATAGACGATATAATTTTAGCAGTTCATTCAGACTATCACAAAAGTTAAAACGTTGCTAGGTAATATGCAATAAATGGAGGAACTCATGTGTCCATTTTGTGCCCACCCTATCTATTTCTTTACTTGAAAAAAAAAGTTGTTAACTTTTGTATCAACAAAAAAGAGTACAAAAAAATAAATAAATAAAATAGTTCATCTTTGTCTTAAAACCTAAAGAAAATGTGATCTACTTTATTGCAAGATACTAAAGCTTTTATTTTTGTGTTGGTTGCATTTTATTGTTGTCACCATCAATTGCCTCTCATTATTCACTTAAGTGTCAGTTCTCATAATTTGTCATCAAATACTACATTTTAAACAATAAATATACATCATTCGATTCACTTATTTATTATAATATTAAATAATTCATTCAAATTAGGTTATGTTTTATTATTTGATTGAACTATAAATTTAGTAGTATCTGTTTTTAATACTGAATCAACTTATACAATGGAAGTCAATACAATAGCATCCAATATAACATTATTTCTTTTAGGATAAAATCATTATTCATTAACAATAAAAGCCATCATGCTCAAGTAAATGAGCAAAACCATCATGTTCAAGTAAGTTAAGCAAAAACTAAGGAGGTTTATGAACAATGATCTATCTTTTAAAAGTTTTTACTCATCTCTAGCTAAGCTATGTTGTAATAACCTGCTTTCTCTGTTGAGAAAGGAACACTATTCCACACACATAACCTGATAAATTTACACAGCAATAAGTAAAAAATTAAGATTCAATCATCTTTATACGGAATTATAAATTATGAGGCTTATAAAATTCTTTACACTACATGACTATAATATAATTAAACTAACTTTACAAGACGAACTTTCACTGTCACTAAAGGTTCTATAAAGTCTTCCTTCGACCTTAAACTTGCTCTTGATTTGGACTAATCTGCATTGGGGGTGTTAATTGGAGTGAGTTTCACAAACTTAGTAACGAAAAAGAGCAGTGCCCATAACAAAGACATACAAACACTCAACCACACAAGATTTACAAAACATATACATATTTTCTTAAAACCAATTCTCAAGCAATATAGTAACCATAATTTTACATATCTCAATAATTCACTCTTTCACATATGATTTAATAGACATCACAAATACTCTAACATCATATCTACATAAATAAATGATATTATTCACTAGTTTCGTAGCACTTGCACTTGAACTTTCTGACAATCACTTGCACTTGTTACTGAATTACTTATCATTGCATATGTCAATATGACTTTCACCTTACAGTGTTAACTTATCACTTTTCAGTTATACTTTCATTCTCAGTTACCTTTCTATTAAAGTTTATAATTTGTATTTTTTTCATCTTTTAAGAGTTTCATAGTGCGATGCCGTTTTCGCTGGCATCAACGAGAGAAGTAAAGATCTCTTCTACCACGTGAATACATTCCAATTTAGTTCACAGTTCACAATTTGCAGTACACAGTATCCAATTCAAAGTTCTCATCACTTCACCACATCCGGCAAAATCTGTATCCACAGGTAGGGTTCACCACAGTCATATGCCAAAAGACTACATACACACCCACCCCTCTGTGATACCAATTAAATGGATTTTCTTGTCTTTTAAAGATTCTTATGTTATTCCTTTACTAATCAAGTTCATCATTGAATGACCTACTCAGACATGGACCTACTTATATATCATATATGTTATACATCAACATGCTTATACAATAAGCATAATATATACCCTTTATATGCACAGTTATAAACTCAAATAAATATATATGTACACACAACACATATAACATGAATATACTTGTATATTTACACAAGTCATATGTGTATCCTATAAGTAGGTACATACAAGTTGTTCACTCATACATACACACGTTACACAACCTACAATTATACTCATATATATGTATCACACATACCTATAGCTCGATAACTATCATGCATAAAATCTGTATATATATAAAACTAACAATATGAATACATAAACATACATCGTAGACAATATCATGTAGGTCTCCAATCATATACAATTGCACACACGCACATATGATGAGTTCACAGAACTCGTGTTAGAAAACTTAAATAGTTTGCAAAGTCTACAAACAATTCATTTTAATGAAAAATAAAGTTTTATAAAACTATGGGGACATCTGAACGAGACTAAAACAATTTGTTACCTACAGTTGAATCAAAAAGTGTCAGAATCTTTATTGGCTCGGGTCTGTACTCTCTTATAAATCTAGTATTGTTAAATAATTCTCTCATTTACAAATAAAAAACATGTGGGTTAATGACAGACACTTGTAGAAATAATTGGAATACAAAATGGAGATCGAGTTTTACCATAGTGTGATCTCGGTCACATGTAACTGTCGCTTGTCACCATACGCATGTCCTTGATTTGCTACGCGCTACAGCTGGAGTGCTGTTACTAGAGCACCGCTGCCGGACCACTATTTGGCCACCGCACATTGTTCTGAACCTCTGCGAATCAACCAAAATTCACTATGAACTACTTTGCACACTCAAATCCAGCGCGTATATGGTGAAATTGCATAGAAAAAAGCTAAGGATAGGAAGAATCATGCGACCAACAATAGTAGCTCTCCTTCTTCTTCGAATGCATGCTATCACATGATTCTCCTTCTAGTTTCCAATTGCGCAGATTGTCAGCTGCCTAGACTCTTCAGCTTGTCGCAAGGATAGTCGCGCACCATCACATACCACCTTGAGTAGGTCAATGGCACCGCGACCCTCTTAAGGTCTCATTTTCTCTCTTCACATAACTCTCTTTCTCTCTCTATACATAGATCTCTCTCTCCTTACGCACAGGATCTCCATCCCACAGAACGAACGTAACACCTGCCTATCACTATGCTAAAATGATCTGAAAATTCTATTTATTTGGGTCGTTGGTCACTTTAAACTTAACATTTCTCAAGATTCATGATTGATCTATTTTTATTTTATTTTATTATTTTTATTTTATCTTAAAATATTTTAAATTCTTTTATTTTATTTCAAAGATAAAATTTAAAAAAAAAACAGGAAACAGAAAAAAACATGCTTGCAGTATAAATCCCGCGAGAAAGTAGTTTGTCAGTGTGGGTGCTGGGCACTGTGCTCACAAACATGCTTGTATAGAGGCCACAGAGCATGTGTAAAACACACACAACCCATCCGCATGCCAGCACGCACAGGACGTGCGCACAGCGCACACGTCCCCTCCGCCCGCACGCATGCATGGGACGTGCGCACAATGCACAATTCCCATCCTCGTGCATAGCATGGAGTCAAGACCTACGTGCGTGTCCTGTCGCGCACAAGCAGGTCATCTGGGGAATCCACAAGTCTATGAGGATCCGGTGAATCCACAAGTCTAAGTGCATAACTGTACCCACACTCTGATAAATTTTAGTAGCATAGTGAAATAAGTAGCCCTTATGTTTTGTATTTTATTGCCACTTCTGGCCTCACTGATGTATGTATTTTGAACATTATATATATTTATAAGGGATTTGTTAAGGTTTGATTCTGCTGCATAAATATTATTATGCACTTGTTATTTTAAATCTGTATCTGATACCCATTTGCCTTAATTGGCACATGGGATGTCACAACTCCATTTTTGTGGCGAAGAAGGGGAGCCCTACACGCCTCTTTTTCCTTCTTTTACAGCATGCAGGTGTGATCTTCTTCTCATCCTTCTTTGGCTTCCAGAGGCATGCACACCTTTAGTTGCCATCTCTTTTTTTTTCCTTTTTAATTAAAACGGTGTCATTTTGTCCCTTGCTTTTCTTAATGCCCAAGTTTGGGCTGGGTTCTGTTTCCTGAGTCGGGGTGTTACATATGTATTATTCTTATTATACTTTTGAATCCAACTAAGAAAGGAAACAAAAAGCAAAATGAAAGCTTAAACATCCTCAAGTATAAACCTAAACTCAGATAAATATTCATGAAGTATAAAATCTATACCTGGTATAAAATTTACCGTATAACTAAGTAAAACAAAATCTATACTAAATTATATTTTAGGACAAAAAATTTGTATGTTAGTGCAACATAACATTAAGAAAAAAAAAAAGACTAAAACCTTAAGATTTAATTGTAACACCATAGGTTTAGAGCTTTATTAAGACCTAATACATACTCAAAACCTCATAGTTGTCTTAAGATAGGCCTAGAACACGAGAAAAATTTTAAAACCCTACACAAGCTTTTGGCAAAGCTATCTTGTAAGCTCATAGGTATCACAAAATAGCTCTAGAAGCCAAAAATTTCCTTATCCTCTATTAACCTTGAACCTTAGCATTGTTTATCCCAAATTAGGTAAGTAGTAATGAAGCACTACATAAGGACCCCTGAGTTTCCCTGCTTGATATTTTTAGTACTATCAATTTTATCCAAGTAACACCTTAAAAAGAGTATTACTGCCTCTTATACCACATATTCGAGAAATTAATTTTACTTTTAGATGGTTAAGTAAAGTCATTAATTGAGAACAATTGAAAATGCTTTATCATTTGTTAGACAAAAAGATCTAGTAAATCCTTAATTATATATTTTTATACATATTGAACCTTTCAACATGAATTTCATTAAAATTTCTTGCCCCAATGTAGAAATTACTTAAATCTCACTTCTGTTTAGTTATTAAAATTCAGTATACATGTAAATTAAAGGATAAATGTCTTGCTTCCTAGTAATACTCTATTGAACTCTCTATAGTACTATCAAATGTAGCAAACTTCTTACAAGATATAGGAGAAGGAAAAAATGGTGATTTTATACATCTCAAAAGTGCCCAAGTAAGCCCATCAAAAAGTTGGTGTCGTTTGATTGTTGTTGAACCCATTGTTGACCCATTTTCCTGGTGGGTCCTTGATTAATAGTTGTGTGATCAAATCCTTTACTGGCTCTGAAACCATGGTTTATTTGGGAAACTAAACTGCTCGAGCCACAATATTCACCAAGGGTAACTCCTAGTCAACTCCCTTATATGGCGTCATCCCATATAACATTTCGAATATCAATACCCCTAGTGTCCACCAATCAACCGTGTTTCCATGCCCTTCACCATACATAAACTATGGTGCTAAGTACTTATGGGTTTCAACAAAAGACATTGATTGGACATTGATTGGCTTTGTGATGATTTCCACAGCCATGTGGTGTGTTGACTTTTTTTTTAGGGTGTAAGCAGGACGCTACTGTAGGTGTGATACAATTGGGTAAAATTCATGATGAATTAAATTCTTCTGCTTGTTTTACCATTGATATAATATACACTAATTTTTTAGGCTAAGACGATCTTTGACAAATCACAATTCTTTGGTGGTGGCTTACTACCAATCTATCTAATAATTTTATATTTTATCTCTCAATAAGAACTTAAGTATCTCATTTTTCTAGAACCCAAGAATTTTTAGTATTAGAAAAAATATCCAATTCTTTAATAAACCATTATTTTTTATGAAATAATATCTTCATATATTTAAAAGAAAGCCCATATCATATCAATAGTTTATATTAAATCAGTTTTTTTGTTTCATTTAGAGATTTTAGTAAAATTTTCTTAAATAGTAGGATTACGATAATCAAAAAATAAATTCAAGGATACCTCACATTTCTTTTAAATATAGTTTATATGCACATATTTTACAAATATAAATATGCTTACTTAAACAATATGTAGTATTATTGTTAGAGAATTTTTGAGATAGAAAAAAGAATATACATACATACATATATATATATATTTATTGTCCTTTAATTCTAAAGAGTTTTCTTTCTCTTCTCTAAAACCTAAATTTCAAACACAAATTTTTAAATCTAATCATCACCCATCATATAGCAACAAGAACTTTTGATAAGAGCTTCCAATACATGGCCACAACAGAACTTGAACAAATGACGACTAGTTTGAGAGCCTTATCATCCACCACCTCCAAACTCAGAGCATCTGTAGATGCTGCCGCCAGCACTGTAGGGATTTGTGTACCACGTGGAGGAAGATGGCATGTGCATCCAAATTCTATTTAAAAGTGGGGATTAAGCTCAAGCCCTTAATAAAAAAATATGAACATGCAGTCTGGATTTTATATTTAGTCGACATAAGTCTGAAAGATGAAACTTTCAATCTACATAATCATTAAGCTAAAGTGATGACGAGGAGATTAGGAATGTGCATTTTGCATATAATAAATGCAGGTACAGCACTGTTAGTGTCTAAAGTGAGACCTGTATTAACCAATGTAGACACAAGAGGTGCATTCTACGTTTTGGATCTCTTGTACACCTTTTGCAAGTTTTGTGACTTGTCCTTTCTTCATTAGGATCAAAATTTATCCATTAGAAATACATATATGCACATTACTCAGCATAACATGTAGTTGATTAGCACCTCCACCTTTTATTAGTCAAAGCATCATGGTAGAGCCAGTAACCCCTAGTAGTGCAAAGGCGGAAGTGTCAGTCCTTTTTACGCCTTATAAAGGTAATGAACTCACCTCGATAGAACTACTACTTTCCACCAATAAGTCTCGATGTGTTGTTTAGGTTTACAGCAAGCTTGTAGTATTTGATTTTGTACTTCTATATAAATAAAAGATCTTGTAGGTTTTCCTTCAGCTAATAAAAGTTGTGGGACAAAGAAAAAATTGAATGATTTTTTACTTCTATACATATAGGAGATCTTGTACATATTCCTTGTACCTATAAAAGTCATGTGAAAAATGACAGATACTCAAACAAGTAAACTAAGTCACAAAGTTATAAAAGTAATCAGTATCTTAATAACGGTTTATTTTGTCACAAAACTGAACATTTTGGAATAATAGACATTGAATTGATAATTGCAACTCTATGCCACCAATCCCATTTACTTAATATTAATTGATAATTTCATCTTTTATATATATATTTATATACATCCATTTATACATAATGTGAGAAAAATATTGAGGCTAAAATTTAGTTTTAAGTCTAAAAGGTGAGGTGAAAATTAAGAGACAACAAAATGTGAGGAAAAATATGACTGTGAGCTAAGAGGAAGAGAGGAAAAATTGATTACATGAATAAAAAAGCTTCCAAAGAGAATGAATTTTTCATTTTTAAGCTCTAATAGACCATCAGGTGGAATAATTATTTTATATATAATTATCTTTTAAAATTTCGTACCAGGTTAGTAATAAGTTAAAGCTAACTCAAAAAATTTACAAATGTATCACATTAGTTAAACTTACAAGATCAGTAATAAGTTAAGTTAATATTACAAAGTAAAGTTTGCACCAGTACACAATCATTTTAAAGGGTCACAAGGTGCTAAATGTTGTGATCATGTAAACCTTTAGTTTACAGTTTAAAATGTTATCATTATCGACTTATATTTTTTATATTACACTATGTAGGATGTTAAAAGGCATTTTATAATTTTCATTAACCATTAGATCATGTTTCAGATATTATGTTTTAATCGAATTTTATATATTAGTATATAAATATATGATTTAAACTAAAATATTACATTAAAATAACTAAATATATTATTGTAAAGAATTGTAAATTTCTCAAAAGAAACAAACAAATGTATCTCATTAATTAATAAAAACCATGCAATCTATGAAAAGAAACAATGATAATTTAGGGATGAAATTAAATATTTAGCATGTTGATCAAGAATTTATATTTAATAAAAAAAGAATTAATGATCACATCTTTTCATGAAGCCAAGAATTTTGAGCATTAGGAAAAATATTCAATTATATAATAAACTATTATTTCTGAGAAAATAACAAACGCATTTGAAGACAAAAAAAAATCCAATTGCATATTACAAATTTATGCCGAATAAGAATCTTGATATCTTGCAAAAATTTTAATGAAGTTTTCTTATATAATAGTATTATGACAAAATAAAAAAAAATTCAACTTTAACACACTTTTTTTATATATACCATATGTGTACATAGAAAATGTGAAACACCTATAGTTTTGAATTTAAAAAAATTGGCTAATGTTAGAGTGTTCTCTTCCTCGATTGGGTAGCTCCTTCTCTTGATTTTTTTTTATTTTTTTTCTTCTTCTTTGTTTGGGTTGCTCTCATTTGCTTGTGTTATCTTCCTTGGTTCTAACTCTACTAACTATTTTCCACTCCTCAATGCTATAGCATTCACATGCTCTCTTGGGTTGGTCTCTGTGTTGCTTGGCAAAGTTCCTTGAGCACACTCAAAAATCAACTTTGCTGAATGCCCAATTTGGTTCTCTAGACTCTTGATGGAGGCTTCATTACTTTATAGCCTAGTGTCTGTTGCTGTCATGAATTTGGCGAGCATATCCTCTATGTTTGGCCTTTATTCAATGGGGGACAGAGCTAGCGGGGAAGCTTGTGTATGATTATTTTTGTTGCCCCATGGAAAATTAGGGTGATTCCTCCATCCAGGATTATAAGTATTAGAATAAGGATTCCCTTGTTGAACTTCATAATTCTGAACTTGCACTACTTGTGCTGTCACCTATTCATGCTGTCTATCTTCTTAGTTAAGGCCTCAATTTGTGCAGATAGAGCTGTATAGTTGTCAACACTATGCAAGCTGCAATTATTTCTTGATGAAGATCTCTCCTTCTCCCATTGGTAACTATTATTTGCCAACTTCTCAATCAACTTCTAGGCAGCCTCAAGTGTCTTGTTGTTTAGTGTTCCTCAAGCTGTTATGTCAATCATTATCTTGATGTTGGTTGTGAGACCATTGTAGAATGTCTGTACTTAAAGCAGCATGGGTAGACCATGATGAGGAACTCTCCTTAGCAGATCCCTATAGCGATCCCAAGACTCATACAAAAATTCTCCATCTATTTATGCGAAAGTGGTGATTTCATTCCTCAACCTACCTGTCTTCGAAGGTGGAAAGTACTTGGCTTAAAAAGGTGGAGTGATACCCTCCTAAGTAGTGATAGAACCAGCTGGTAACGAATTCAACCAAGCCTTAGATCTATCCTT
The DNA here is from genome assembly GCF_054855325.1 of Carica papaya. Taxonomy (NCBI): domain Eukaryota; kingdom Viridiplantae; phylum Streptophyta; class Magnoliopsida; order Brassicales; family Caricaceae; genus Carica; species Carica papaya. Next base: position 22,917,642 of record NC_142317.1, read on the forward strand.
CAATGATAAAGAGAAAAGTCTCAATCTGATTGCATCATTACTCATTCCATTATGCTTGAAAGTATCACAGATTTCTAGAAAATTGGCAATGTGCTCATTAGGATCTTCAGCTGGGAACCCAAAAAATTTTACACTTTGCTGAATCATCTGGATGATGGCTAGCTTAATCTCAAAGTTGCTAGCTTTTACAGCTGACCATGTGACACTCGGTTCAATTCCAATAAGAGTATAATAGAATAATCCATCATTGTGTGCTCTCTTCGCCCTTCTAGTTCGTCAACCATTGTTGTTGTTCCTCTTCTCAACAAATTTCTAACACGAGATGGGAGAAGTCTACTTCTTGCTTGTGCTCTCAGTCTGTGGCGAGTCCTCTCGATTTATGTATCAAAAATCAATGGTTCTTTGTTTCTTCTTGTCATGCACTATAGAACCCCTTGTAAATAGCTAGCAAAAAAAAAAAACAAGTTAAAAATACCAAATTAATAAAAAATAGTCAACTTTAATATTGCTAGTATTAGTCCCCAACAATAGAGCCAAAACTTTGTTGTTATATGAACTCACCTAGCAAGTGCACTAGTTCGAACACGTACTATAGCAATAAATTTGGATATCGTCCCACGAGGACTAATATAATAACTACTAGAATCACAACTAATTGATATTATTTGGCCAATGACTAAGAGAATGAGTATAAACTAAAACTTAACAACAACAAAAAAAAACAATGAATTAAGATTAATAAACAATCAAGATATAATAACGGTTAAGATCTTAGAATCCACCCTAAGTTCAACTATGAATTTCCTAAATTCAATCTACAACTAGAACTTTCCCCCAATTTCGTTCAATCATGTAGTAATCTCTTCTCAATTAACAATCAAGATATAATAAAAGTCAAGATCTTAGAATCCACCCTAAGTTCAACTATGAATTTCCTTAATTCAATCTACAATTAGAACTTTTTCCCAATTTCATTCAATCATGTAGTAATCTCTTTCTAAAGATCAATTACCTTACCTACTTCATTGTAACACACATATCTCTATGGGTTAGTATGAATCAGTGTATTAACATTCAATCATCAAATATATAGATTATGCTTAATATTTCTACTCACATTCAATCTATTGTGCTAACTTGCTATTCTAATGAACAATCAATCTCTCAATCCAATCATTCATCATAAATCAATAAATAGGTGATCAATCTATTTATGCATTAAGCCACAAGATAACACATAGGGATTGGGGAAAAAGCTTTTCATAGATTAAATAAGAAAATCACAAAGTATCCCTTAGGGTTTCATCAAAGATCCCAACAGAAGAGTTTAGTTACACATCCTAACGAAAATTACAAGAATGAAATCTAAAAGAAATGTGAAAAAAATGACCGACAAAAAAAGTTCTTGATGTCCGCAGCTGTCTTCCCTCCTCTCCTCCTCTAGTCTCCCATTTTCTTTTTCAAATCCTCTCTTTTTTATATCGTTCAAAACCTAATTTTCTAATCTGGCACATCCCACGACCATGTCGAATTGACACACGGCTGTGTCTTCCTCGAAATTATGTCAATTTTTAGCTTTTAGACATGACACAACCGTGTCTCCTAGGCTCACAGCTGTGTCTCTTTTGTCAAACAAAATAAAAACGCTGCCTTCTTAACACATGGCTGTGTGTTAACCCAGTATAGGGCACATGGCCGTGTCTTTCAGGAACATGGCCATTTCTCACTCTTCCTAAGAAATAAAAATGTTGGCTCCATAACACATAGTTGTGTTATGGCCATCTCTCCCACATCTTCATGTTTCAAACCTTTTTCGCTCAAATCTTGTTCCAACCCATTCTAATTTGCTTCTAAGTTCTAAAATCATTCTTGGAAATTGCTAAAGATAATCCAACAGCATATCTGGCAAAAATCAATCAAAATCAACTCAAATAAAATAGAAAAATATCTATAAAATTCAATTATATCAATTATCTTTCCACTCAAAGGGTTATAGAGCCTATATGCTTTATATTGAGAGCAATAACCAACAAAGATTCATTTCACAGATTTTTCATCAAGTTTGTTGTGATTATGTGAATCTATCAAGGAATAGGCAATACAACCAAAGATTTTTAAGTGGCTTACCTAAGGTCTCCTACCACTCAAAGATTCATATGGTGTTTGGTTGAGAACAGCCCTTGTAGGAGATAAATTCAATAGATAGATAGCAACGACAACATTTTTAGCCCTTTTTCTTTTCGCAAGCTTTTTTCCATTTCAACAACTATTAAGTTTTTATGTTCATCCACTTTGTTTTGTTCTGGTGTATGTGGTGCTGTCAATTCTCTGTGCAAGTCTTGTTCTTCAAAAAATTGGTTAAATTCATTAGATAGAAGCCCCCCTCCTCTATCAGTACGCAATGCCTTTATGCTTCTTTCACTTTGCTTCTAAACGAGTGCCTTGAACTTCTTAAAGATCTCAAACGTTTCAGAGTTGAATTGGAGGAAGTAGACTTAACTCATACGGCTGTAATAGTCTGTAAACAACAAAAAATATTGACTTCCACCAAAAAATTGTGCTTTCATAGGGCCACACAAATCAGTATGTACAAGTTTAACACACTCATATGCCCTTCTAGACTTTCCTATAGCAAATGGTTTTTTACATTGTTTCCCATAAATGCACCATTTATAAAAATTTAAGGACTCAATTTTAGGTAGCCCGAACAACATTTCCTTTTAACTCAATAATTGTAGACCTTTTACATTCAAATGTCCATATCGTAAATGCCACAATTTTGACTCTTTATTTTCTTTAACAATAAGAGCATGGTTTTTAACACTAAAAACCTCAAGTTGGAAAAGCTTATTAAGTTCCATTTAAACACCAACAATAATTCAATCAAATGTTTTATCTCTAATCACACAAGACACATCATCAAACATTATAGAATACCCACTAGCCATAAGCTGCCCAATGCTCAATAGATTTTGTGATAAAGTAGGAATAAAATAGGCATTGTGATGGAGTTTTGTGTTACCATGACCATTGCTTAAAGCCACCGTGCCTTTGCCATCATCACCAAGTCTTACTTTCACCTTACATGACTCATCCAGCTCCTTGAATAGAGATTTGATCCCAGTCATATGGTTGAAACAACCACTATCCAAAAATCATATGCCACTTGATGCTTTGGTGCCATCTTGATAGGCCATAAATAGCTCAATCTCCTCCTCATCTTTAACATAATTTGCTTGTTTTTCTCTTTCTAGCAGTGTACCTTTACATCCCCGTATCGCTTGCAATAATAACACTAAATATTACTTTTGTAATTTATTTGTTTTCCAATCATCTCCCTTTGTTCATCTTGTCCAGCAATTCTGCCTTTACCTCGATTACCGCTGCCTCGATAACCTCCTCTACCACATCCTCTACTTGTGCCTTCTTTGAATCATCTTGTTATTTGGGAGACTCCCCCATCACTTGAAAAGCCTTCTTCAATCTTGGCCCATGGGATTACAAAGAACCCATTAGCTCGTCAAATGAGTAAGTAGCTAAGTCCTTAGACTTCCCAATGGCTGCAACAATGTGATCAAAACTTAGAGTTAAACACCTTAACACTTTTGCAATAGTGGTTTGATCAGAAATCTCTTCCCTGTAAGATCTCATTTAATTAACAACCATTGCAACTCGTAAAAGAAATTCTTGTACCGATTCTCTAATTTTCATTTACAACATCTCAAAGTCACGACAGAGAAATTGAAGTTTTACCATAATTATCTTGGATGATCCTTTGTAAGTTGTTTGCAAAGTCGTCCATGCTTCTTTGGTTGTATTTACAGTTGAAATTTTAGAAAAAATATATTCATGCACTGCTTGCTGGATGAAAAATAGTGCTTTGGAATCCCTTTTTTTATTTTCTCTTAACCTGCCTTCTTCATCCAGATTAGGATACCCATTCCCAACCAAGTCCCATAAATCTTGAGACTTGAATAATGTCTTCATTTTAATGCTCCAAAATTCGTAGCTTCCACCATGAAAAGATAAGAATTGATGGTTGAGAAATACTCACGACATTGCCATTTGTCGCCATGAGATGCACGCCCAATTACAACCAAACTTTGCTCTGATACCACTATTGTTGGAGAAGAGAGCTTTGTTAAACTCAAACTTGCGGCAGTAAGGAAAAATATAGTAGACAAGAAATGAATGCAGTAGAAAAATAAAAATATTAATCAAAACATTTTATGGGTATGAATTGCTGCTGGAATTTTAAATGCAGTGGGATGATATATTCAGCAACCAGAAATGCCTTTTAAATAGGCTTTACAACTGAACAAAAAATAAAAAAAAATGGTAGAGCAATCTGCCACTAACTCAAATTCTATCATTACAAACAAAACATCAAAAATTTTAGGAGATAAATCCAAAACTAAGTCAAATATCCAACTGTCAATGTTGAATTAGTCTACAATAGGCAGTGCGACTTGAGATTTTAAAAATGGACTTTCTATAGCTTACTGTTGCAGCCATAAAGATGAAAAGACCAAAAATCACTGCAAGAGCTGTTGAAGTTACAGAAAGACACATATCAAGAGACAAGTGGCCTGAATACTATGACATGAAAATAGAAAGGTTCATCGGGAAACAAGTACGGTTATTCCAAACATGATCAATTCTTGGATACATTGTGGCTAAGCTTCTACTTACAGACCCAAGTGCAGAAAGAATTCTAATAACTAAAGAGGATTCTTAACTTGTCAATGCCTTCTCTTGCATGATAAGTGCTAACCCCAAGAGAAAACATGGTCAAAAGAACTCCCAACAGACGTATATAATATAAGATTCTGAAGCTGCTTTCAAATAAGGATAGGTAACTTCAATTTATGGCTCAACTTACCTATAAAAAAAACTTAAATGTATAATGGTGATGATAACAATGGTTTATTTTTCATTTTATATGGAGGTTAAAGCTTTTGAGCAGTGATTCGGGTATCATAGGATTTTAATGTAAAAATGATATGTTGATTTAGGATTAGCATTAGCTCGAAACATCTTCTTGGATTGGAGATTAAATAATTTGTTCCTATTTACAGACTTTATATCATATACATAGTATTATAGGAGTGAAAGACATTCTTTTAAAGAATTCACTATAAATCAAAAATACCTTACATTATTTTAATTTTATTGTTTGATTATGATATTTTCTGCATCTTGTAAATCATTTTGTATTTGTTATGGTATTTTTCTATCTCGTAAATCATCACCTTGCCATCTAAATTAATGCTTGATAAAAAAACTTTTCAATACATTTCCTCGGTTGATTCCAGATTAGTTGAAAAAATTCAACTGGTATGTAAAGCATTGTCTGAGAGAGTGATTAGAAAGTGATGATAAGATATTTCTTGCAAACTCATATTTTATTCATTACATATTTTTGCATTACTATACACTTGTAAGTTTTTAGTTCTTAGCATCAACTCATGAAGGAAACTAAATCTCTGTTACAAACTTCCAAGTTTATGGGATCAATTCATAGAAGAAACTAAAGCTCAGCTCATAAAGGAAACTAAACATATAGCATTTAACAACTTTTACTTCATCTAGGTCTAGCATTAGCCGCAATCCTTCTCTCAAACTGTACCACAAAAAATATTAAAAATAAAAAAATAAATATATTTCCAACAACAATAGACATTAATCTCATATATATGTATATATTTTCAATTTGTAAATGAAGAAATTACATAGAAATATTTAGGTTGTGGGTCAAATCACACTAGTAATTGAGAAATTGTGTTGTAAAAATAAATATACAATATAATAGCTTAAAAAGATTATTAATGAAAATGTGAAATGATTACCCATTATAAAAAATACCAACAATATTTATTAATTACCTTATGAAGAATGCTTAATTTTTCTTGCAAGATTGAGAATTCATGTTTGAGTGCTTCCAATTGAAAGATACACCTATAGAAAAGACACAAGTGTCTCAAGATGAATTTTTGAACCAAAGTTAATTTGATTATCAATATTTGAGTAAATGAAATTTCAATATATATATATATATGTATTGGTGCGTATATTTGTATAAGAATATTATAGAGATGAAAAAAAAACACAGAAAAATAAATGTTTGCTCACTATTGCTTAGATTGTTCCTCAATAGGCTTAAGGAATTCACGACAGATCTGTGCCATGCGACAAGCACCAATGCTGGAGTACCATAGTAACCATGATTATATATATACACACACACACACAATAATATTTATTATGATCTATGCATTAATATCATTTATATAGTTTATCCGGGGTTGTATAATTAATTATCATGAAGAAACCCTTTTGATTTTGAAAATAAGTTCTCCAATCTCGTGAAAGTCCACCTCCAATTTTTCACTGAAGTTAAATAAAGAGAAAAATTATCTATACTTATATATACACACCCAATTATATATATATATATATACCCACATAATATATGAATGATTAAACATATATAAATTAATCAAACGGCGGAGCCACCATGCCGAATCTGATATATTTTCGGTTAGTTGCTGTTTTAGTTATTTTACAGCTTTAAATGCATTGTGGTATCTAATCTATTTATTTTATAGTTTTGAATGCATGAATCACTGTTTACTTCATTATGGCTTGATTTTGTGAATCCGATGATATGCCTGCCTTGTTGGATGCTCGTTACTGGTTTAAATATTTATGATTATGTGAGAAACAGAAAACTAAGGGAAAATAGAAAAGGTATGTGACCTGGGAGATGGTGGATGGACCGGGTCCATAGGGAACCCTACCAGGAACATTATCTCTCATACCGAACAGGGTATGGAGACTTTAAATGTTTTGGCGCTCATACCAGATGGAGTATTGAGATTAATGGTTTTGGCGCCCATACCGGACGGGGTATGGGGACGGCCCTGGAATTAAGTTATTAAGGTGAATGGTTCACGTGTAGCGGGGACCCCTATGGATCCCCATGGATACTGGTAGGCTGGTAAAAGAGAAAATTTATTGCCTGATGATTTAAATATTAAAAGTATAACATGTGTTATGTTACAGAGTGCGTATGATTTCCTGATATTATAATGTTATTATTTTCATAAGATGTTTTCATAAATCTCACCGAGGTAAGTTGACAATAAAGGGTTTTATTATTACAAAATGAATTTGTTATAAATTATGCTCCATTGGTCGTTTTTGTTTTCTACCAACTTTTAATTCTGTAACAGTGAGATAGTGTGAAATCTTTACTGGGCTAGTGTAGCTCATTCCTTACTTAACCATTTCAGATCAGGAGGACTTGGTTCCCGAGCCCGTTCTGTAGGAAGACAGTGAGTAGATGCCTAAAGATTTTATAAGTTTCCTTATAGTATTCATTTCTAGTATTTACTTTAGTTAGCTTATTTTTTCATACATTTAATACGTTTGGTTATTGTGTAAGGAATGTTAACCATAATCTATTTTATTTTGCTTCTGCACTTAGAGATTTTATATATATTTCCTTTAAATTTTCGGGGATGTTTACACAAATCTAGGTGAGCAGAGACAGTGTTCTCTATAAGGTTGAAAGTGGTGTTATTTAGAAGTCAGAATGGGATTGACAATGGAATAAACAAACTCTGGGAGCCGATCTAGGTGAGTAGAGACAGTGTTCTCTATGATGCACGTGTAGGAAAATATGAGTTACACAAACTTTAATTAGATGGCTTCTTGATTTTAGATAGATGTAATGGTTAACCCTCACTAGCGAGGGATGTGAACACTGCGCTTGGACGTACTTAATTTTATTTAGAAATAGAAGTTTATTGTATTTTTCGCTGGCAATATAAGTTCTTACGGTACCCTGACTCACTATGGAGGTATGGGTTGTTACAGCTCTTATCCAATCATTTCAAATAGGAGGATTGAAGCACATAGCTCCTCCACATGATCCACTCAATGGAATAAGAGGTTTAGTGCTTAACATCTGATCTATTTTTCTCTTATTTGCTTATCGATCATATATATATTGAAGTTTTTGATTGATTTGCATTCGATTTTTGTTTAAGGATGCAGTAGAGCACTCTCTTGTAGCAGCATACGAAATGAAAAGAGATACTGGTTGCAATCCTAATTATTTATATGATCTACTTTCCACCTTCATGGATTAATTTGAAATCATCTTATCGGGCATGGCTAAAGCTTTGTATGTGTACGTAATATATATCTCGATGTAGGTTTGAGTAGTTATTAACCATATTTGATTAGTTAATGGGTTTTAATTATTTGATCTTCTTTTCCTAATTTACAGGGACAAAATATCTTATGCAGATTTTCATAAGATTTATGCATTTTGCATCAAGATTAAATGAGCATCCTCAAGGTATATAATTAACACTAATCATCACAGCTCAAAACTCTTTAATTTGAAGAATTTATATGTGTTATTATTGATCTTATAATATACATTTAACAATAAAAATTCTCAAGTACAATTTTTACTAGTAAAAATTCGTACATTTTAATAGTTAAATGATATGTCATGAGATGTATAGTCTTATTTGAACTCATACTCTTATAGATAAGGATAAAAGTACTTAGATATCCACCTAATGGATAAATAATTATTAATATAATTAACTATATATGTGTATATTTAATTAATTAAATAATTAGTTTAATAGTTAATGCGTTTCTTCTTTTATAAGAGATTATAAGTTTGAGTCAGATTGTATTTTTATGTGAGTCATCATTTGAAAGTTATTTGTATTGTATTGTATTGTAATTAGTGTATGTCACTTGACTAATCTCGAGTCAAATTGTATTTTTGTGTCTATTCTTACTTGGAGTCAGATTTGTAACCTTTTCATTTTTGCACTGGTTTTATGCATCTGAAGTCATAGTGGCCTTAGAATACCTACATGTGATGGGGATAGTTTACTATGATTTGAAACCCAAAAATGTGTTAGTAAGATTCGACGACTACATTTCGTTGACCGACTTCGATCTCTCACTAAAAGATGATAATCCCACATCAATAATCCACATAATTTCTGCTCAAAATGCATCATCAATCACAAAAACAAGTTATTATCCTGATCATAAACCCAACTTTTCTAATTCATCATACATTCTAGCCAATTGTATCACACCTGATGTAGCCTCCTGCTTACGCCCTAGTCAACACAAATAGAAAAAAGTAAACACATCGCGCAGTTGTGGAAATCATCACAGAGCCAATCAATGTTTAATTAATGTATTATGTTGGTACCCACTAGTACTTAGCACCAGAAATTGGGTATGGTGAAGGGCATGGAAATGCAGTTGATTGGTGGGCACTAGGGATATTCATATTCAAAATGTTATATGGGATGACGCTATGTAAGGAAGTTGACCAAGAGTTGCCCCTAGCGAATATCGTGGCTCGAGCACCTAAATTCCCAAAGAAACCATGGTCTCGGAGCCAGCAAAGGATTTGATCACGTGATTATAATCAACGACCCCACCAGGCGAATGGGGTCCATAATGGGTGCAATGGCAATCAAATGACACCAATTTTTTGATGGGCTTAATTGGGCATTTTTGAGAGGTAATAAAATCACCATTTGTTCCTCCTCCTGTATCTTGTTAAGAGTTTGTTGCATTTGCTAGTACTATAGAGAGTTCAATAGAGTATTACTAGGAAGTAAGAAATTTATTCTTTAATTTACATGATATATGTTTTGTTATATATATCAAATTTTAATAACTAAATAGAAGTGAGATTTAAGTAATTTATATATTGGGGCAAGAAATTTTAATGAAATTCATGTTGAAAGGTTCAATATTTATAAAAATATATAATTAAGGATTTACTAGATAATTTTGTCCAGCAAACGATATAACATTTTCAATTGTTCTCAATTAATGTCTTTACTTAACTGTCTAAAAGTAATATTAATTTCTCTAACATGTGGTATAAGAGGTAGTAACACTCTTTATAAGGTATTACTTGGATAAAACCGAAATGTATTGCATCAACATCCTAATAATACCAAGCTTGGAAACTCATGCGTCCTTGTGTAGTGCTTTAGGACTTCTTACCTAATTTGGGATAAACAATGCTAAGGTTCAATAGTAGTTGAGGATAAGGAAGCTTTTGGCTTCTAGAGCTATTTTGAGATACCTATGAGCTTACAAGATAGCTTTGCCAAAAGGTTGTGTAGAGTTTTAAAATTGCTCTCACATTCTAGACCTATCTTAAGACAACTGTGAGGTTTCAAGCATGTATTAGGTTTTAATAAAGCTCTAAAACTGCGGTATTAGTCTTTTCTTTTTTTCTTAATGTTATGTTGCACTAAAATACAAATTTGTTGTCCTAAAATTTAATTTGGTATCGATTTTATTTTATTTAATTATATGGTAAATTTTGTAACAAGTATAAATTTTTTACTTGATGAATATTTCTCTGAGTTTAGGTTGTTACTTGAGGATGTATAAACTTTCATTTTGCATTTTGTTTCCTTTCTTAGTTGGATTCAAAAGTAGAATAAGAATAATACATAACTTAGCTAAAGATGAGTAAGGACTTCTGAAAGATAGATAATTGTTCATGAACCTACTCAATTTTTGTTTCACTTACTCAAAGCATGATGGTTTTGGTCATTTACTTGAGCATGATGGTTTTTATTGCTAATGAATAATGATTTTATCTTAAGAAAATAATGTTATATTGGGTGCTATTGTATTGACTTCCATTGTATAAGTTTACTTAGTATTAAAAGTAACTACTACTAAATTTATAGTTCAATCAAATAATAAAATAGAAACTAATTTGAATGAATTATTTAATATTATAATAAATAAGCAAATCAAAGGATGTAAATTTATTGTTTAAAATATAGTATTTGGCAATCAATTATGAGAATTGACACTTCAGTGAATAATGAGAGGAGATTGATGGTGACAATAATGAGAGGAGATTGATGGTGACTACAACGAAATGCAACCAACACAGATAAAAGCTTTGGTATCTTGCAACAAAGTAGATCACATTTTCCTTCTGTTTTAAGACAAAGATGAACTATTTTATTTTTAATTTTTTTGTACTCCTTTTTGTTGATACAAAAATTAAACAACTCTTTTTTTCAAGTAAAGAAATAGATAGGGTGGGCACGAAATGGACACATGAGTTCCTCTATTTGTCGCATATTACCTAGCAACATTTTAACTTTTGTGATAGTCTAAATCAACTGTTAAAATTATATCGTCTATTGTATAATTTCTAATTGTAATAGGACCTTTTTTAAAGGTACGAGGTACAAATTTTACACTAGATGAATATTTTTCTAAAGTTTAGGTTTTTACTTAAGGATGTTTAAGCTTTCATTTCGTATTTTGTTTATTTTCTTCTTAGTTAGATTTAAAACTTTAATCGAATAGTACATAACTTAGCTAGAAATGTAGTAAGGACTATTGAAATATATATTTTTATTCATGAGCCTAAGTTTTTTGTTGACTTACTTGAGAAAAATGGTCTTTATTATTCATTGATGATGAATTTTTCTTTAAAAAAAAGTAAATGTTGTAATGGATGTTATTATATTGACTTACATTGCATAAACTAATACCATACTAGAAAGAAATATGTCTAATATTGTAGGTTAATCAGATAACAAAGTAGAACTTAACTTCAATGAATTATTTAACTCATACAAATGAATAAATAAAATGACGAACATTTAGTGTTTAAAATATAGTATTTGATGATTGATTAGGAGAACTGATGTTTTAATAAATAATGAGAGGTGATTGATGATGACTGCAATAAGATGCAACTAATACAAAGATAGAAACTTTGATGTCTTACAGTAGAGGGGATCAAATTTTCTTTAGGTTTGAGTACATTAAGATGAACTATTTTATTTCCTAATTCTTATGTATTTTTTTGCTGATATAAAAGTTAAATCAATTTTTTTTCTAAGTAAAAAAATGGATAGGTTGTGCATGAAATGGACAAGTTGCTTCCTTTATTTGTTGTATATTTAGTTAGCGATATTTTGACTTTTAGTGACAATGTCTATCACCCACTAAAATTGTGTCGTTTATTTTCTAATTTTTAGTTGGATTTAAAAGTAACTTTCATTCCACATTTTGTTTTTCTTTTTTATAATTAGATGTAAAAGTGTAATTAGGTAGTATACAACATAGCTAAAGATGTAGTAAGGACTTCTAAAAGATATAGTTCATGAGTTTTAGTTTTTTGTTCACTTGCTTAAGCAAAATGGTTTTTATCCATGATTTTTTTAAAAATGAAGAAGAAAATGTTTTATTGGATGTCATTATACTGACTTACATTGTTTACAGACTTATATAGTTTTAGAAAGAAGTACGATTAAATTTGTAATCTGTCAAATAATAATGATGATTTAACTTAAATTAATAATTTAATCTCATACAAATGAGTGAGTTAAGTAACATAAATTTACTATTTAAAATACAAAATTTAATGACCGATAAGGAAAACTGATATTTCAATGAATAATGATGGGTGATGATTGTAATGAGATGCAGCTAACACAGAGAGAGAAGTTTTGGTGTCTTGCAACAAAGGAGATTGAATTTTTTTATGATTTTAACATAAAGATAAACTATTTTATTTTCAGTTTCTTTTATATTTCTCTTTGTTAATATAAAAGCTAAATAATTTTTTTTTTCAAATGGATAAGTGGCTTCCTCTATTTGTTGCAAATTTACTTTGTTGCATTTTTATGTTTAATGACAATATAAATCTGCTGGTAAAATTTTATCATCTATTGTCTAATTTTTAGCAGTAATTAATTGTTCTCAAAGGTGCCAATATAATTCCTTTTATCAGTTGAAGTGATTTATTTAGGGAAAAACCATACTTGTTTTTTACACAATATTATAATGGATTAAACAAAACTCTTTTTTTTAAAAAAAAAATTTCTCATAAAATGTTTAGCAAGATTAATCCAAACTTGGAACACAAAATTCAAAAAAATGCAAATTCATTAATGCATACAATATTGATAACCTAAATATCAATCACTAGAAATGACCTAGACTATTAGCAATTTGTTATAAATACTAAACTCATTATAACTCTCTGCTGCTTTGGTGAGCACTGTAGATTCGAAGAAAAAAACAATCTCCCTTCTCTTGGCAAAACCATTTTTCTCTTCTCTAATCGTCTCGAAAAGGATGGATCAAAGCATACGACTCCTCAGCATGATCCACTCGATGGAACAAAAGGTTTAATGCTTAACATCTTATCAATTTTTCTGTTATCTATTTATTGATCATGTATATATATCGATATCATTGATTAATTTGGATTCAATATTTGTTAAAGGATATGGTAGACCACTTTTTTGAAATAGCATATGAAATTAGAGGTGTACCTGGTTGCAGTCCTAATTATTTCTCGGATATGCTCTCCATCTTCGTAGCTGAATCTAAAATGACCTTATCAGACATGGCTAAAGCTTTATATGTGTACATATTATATATCTTGATATAGATCTTAGTTGTTATTAACCACGTTGATTAGTTAATGAGTTTTAATTATTTGGTCTTCTTCTCTTAATTTGCAAGGACAAAGTATTTAGTGCATATTTTCCTAAGATTTGCGAACTTTACTTCAAGATAAAAGAAGCCTCCTCAAGGTATATAATTAATGCTAATCATCACAGCTCAAAACTCTTTAATTTAAAGTATTTATGTGTGTTATTATTGATCTAATAATATGCATTTAATACTAAAAATTCTCAAGTATAATTTTTGTTGGTAAAAATTCATACATTTTAATAACTAAATGATATGTCATGAGATGTATAGTGTGATTTGAACTCATACTCTTATAGATAAGGATAAAAGTACATAGATATCAACCCAATAGATAAATAATTAATAATTTAATTAACCAAATATCTATTAGTAGGATATATATTTGATTGGTGTATGTGTATACTTAATTAATTAATTAATTAGTTTAATAGTTGATGCATTTATCCTTTTACAAGAGATCATAAGTTCGAGTGAGATTATACTTTTATGTGTGTTATCGTTTGAAAGTAGTGTTGAATTGTAATTATTTTAAAAAATAATTAGTTAATTTTAATTGTAGCGTTGGTGCTTGTCGATTGGCACTGAAATATGAGGAATTCATCAAAGCATCTGATGAAAAGAGTAAGGAAGGGTAAGCTCTCATACATAATTGACATCATAAATCGATTAACATATCTATTTATTGTGCTTTTTTAATTTTTTTAATTTCTTTTTTTTTAAAGTATGTAGCGGCATTAGATGCAATAAAAAATGAATTCACATTGATGAAGGAAAAATAAAAATCCTTCTTGAGGTAATATTTTATTTTATATATTTTGCAGAATTTTATTTTCATATATATCTTTTTCTCTCATGGATTTTGTGAAAATTTTAACTGAATTTAAATTTGTAGAATTATACAGTATGAGTTTTACTTAATTAAAAATCTGTTTTGCTGGTTGCATAATTATAGCTGTTAACAATTATAATAAATTATAACAACACAGTAGTAGTTTAAACTTGTGTTTTATTTAAGATTTACGAGTTTAAGTTTCACTGAAGATGTAAAGTTTATATTTTAATAAAAAGTAAAACTATTTTTTTAATATTAAACATTATAGATTTTGATTTTAAAATCTTTGTTATTATTATTATTAATTAATAAATGGGGTATGTATGCTGATATATTTGGAAACAAGCACCACCCCTCGCAAGCACAAGCGCATTCCTTGAAATTAACAGAAAGTTAGGAAACTCATGGGTCCTTGTGTAGTGCTTCAGAACTGCTTACCTAATTTGGGATAAACAATGCTAAGGTTCAAGGGTAGTTGAAGATAATAAAACTTTTGGCTGCTAGAGTTATTTTGAGATACCTATGAGGTTAGAAGATAGTATTACCAAAAGGTTGTGCAAGGTTTTAAAATTATTCTCGTGTTCTAGACCTATCTTAAGACAACTATGAGGTTTCGATCATGTATTTGGTCTTAATAAAACTCTAAAACTACGGTGTTACATTTAAATCTTAAGGTTTTAGTCTTTTCTTTTTTTAATGTTATGTCGCACTAAGATCCAAAGTTTTTGTCCTAAAATTTAATTTAGTATAGATTTTGTGTTACTTAGTTATCTGGCAAATTTTGTACCAAGTACAAATTTTATACTTGATCAATATTTCTCTGAGTTTAGGTTATTACTTGAGCATGTTTAGGCTTTCATTCTATATTTTGTTTCCTTTGTTCTCAGTTGGATTTAAAATTATTATAAGAATAATACATAACTTAGCTAGAAATGAGTATGAACTTCTGAAAGATAGATAATTGTCCATGAACCTCAATTTTTGCTTCACTTACTTGAGCATGATAAAGTATAACCTAATTTCTATGAATTATTTAATTTTATAGTAAATAAATGAATTGAATGATGAATATTTATTGTTTAAAATATTGTATTTGACGACCAATTATGAGAACTGATGCTTCAGTGAATAATTAGAGACGATTGATAGTTACTACAATGAAATGCAACCAACACAAAGATAAAAGCTTTGGTATTTTGTAATGAAGTAGATCACATTTTCTTTAGGTTTTAAGATAAAGATGAAATATTTTATTTTTAATTTTTTTTGGTACCCCTTTTTGTTGATACAAAAGTTAAGAAACTTTTTTTTTAAAGTAGAGGAATAAATAGGGTGGGCACAAAATGGACACATGAGTTCCTCTATTTGTTGCATATTACTTGGCAACATTTCAACTTTTGTAATAGTCTAAATCAACCACTAAAATTATGTTGTCTAAAATTATACTTGATGAATATTTTTCTAAAGTTTGGGTTGTTTACTGACTTATATAGTACTAGAAAGAAATACAACTAAATTTATAGTTCGGTCAAATAATAAGGTATGGATTAACTTGAATAAATAATTTAATCTCATACAAATGAGTAAACTGAGTAACGTAAATTTACTGTTTGAAATACGGTGTTTAATGACTGATAAGGAAAACTGATACTTCAATGAATAAAGAGAGGTGATGGGTGATGACTGCAATGAGATGCAACTAACATAGAGAGAGAAGTTTTAGTGTCTTGCAATAGAGGAGATTGAATTTTCTTTAGGTTTTAGAACATAAGGATAAATTATTTTATTTTTAATTTCTTTTGTACTTCTTTTTGTCATTATAAAAGTGAAATAATTTTTTAAAAAATAAAGAAATGGGCAGGTTGTGCATGAAATGTATATGTGGCTTCCTCTATTTGCTGCAAATTTACTTTATGGCATTTTGACTTTTAGTGATAATATAAATCTGCTGGTAAAATTTTATCATCTATTGTCTAATTTTTAGCAGCAATTAACCATTCTTAAAGGTGCCAATATAATGCCTTTTATCAGTTGAAGTAATTTATTTGGAGAACAACCATTTTTGTTGTTTATACAATATTATAAATGGATTAAATTAAACTCTTGTTTTTTTTTTCAAAAGAAAATATTTTTTCTCATAAAATTGTTGGCTAGAATAATCCAAACTGGAAAACAAAATTAAAAAATATGCAAGTTCACTAATGCATCGAATATTGATAACCTAAATATCAAACCCTAGAAATGACCTAGATTATTAGCAATTTCTTAAAAATTCTAAACTCATTATAACTCTCCGCTGCTTCGGTGAGCATTGCAAATTCGAAAAAAAAAATCTCCCTTCTCTCGATAAAACCATTTTTCTCTTCTCGAATTGTTTCTAATATGATGGATTGAAGCATGTAGCTCCTTGACATGATCCACTCGATGGAACAAGAGGTATAGTGCTTTAACATTTTATCTATTTTTTTGTTATATATTTAGTGATCATGTATATAAATCGATATTGTTGATTGATTTGCATTCGATTTTTTTAAAAGGGTATGGTGGATCACTTTCTTGGAATAGCATATGAAATGAGAGGAGTGCCTGGTTGAGGTCCTAATTATTTCTCTAATATGCTCTCCATGTAACACCCAACCTCTCCTTTTTTTTTTCTTTTTATTAATTATAATTATATGAATATAATTATTATTTATGTAATTTTAAATTAAATTAAATTTAAATTAATTTATTTTAATGGAAATAATAATAATAATAATAATAAAAAGGGGTAAAAATTATTTAGGGGTTTAATCGAAAATAATTTTGGGGAAAAGGGGTGAAAATTTGGGTTCTGGTGGTATTTTTAAAAGACAAATAAGAAACTGGGGGTCAAAATACAATTTAAAAAAGTTGTGCCACGTCAGCTGCCCCGTCTGTAGCCCCGACAAACTAGGACGCGCCAGTTGGCAGAGACGCTAACGCGGAAGGCCACGTGGGCGATCCACGTGCACGCGATCGAATGACTGAGATCCATTGCCGCACGCACGGACGGCCCGGATCAAAAGCGCGCACAGACGGACCAGATTGTATCGCGCACGGATGGTCCATATTGAATCGCGCATGGACGTCCAAGATTAAATCGCGACGAATGGCCCAGATTCACTCCCTATTTAATCGTGATCAGACAATCCAAATTAAAAGCGATGGACAGCTCAGATCAAAAGCGGATGGGTATAAATAACCCCATCCGCACCCAAACTCTAACCCTAACCGCCAGAGCCCCTCGCCGGAGAAGTCAGCCCAGCCAATGGGGAGTCGACCGTTGCCACCCGCTGCCATACCGAAGCAATTTCCGGCCGCCAAAGGAGGTAAAAATTCTACCATTTGCTCAGAATTTTATTTTAAACCCACCTATGGCCAAATAAGAGTAAAAGCACTAGCCAATTGGCAAGAAAACACTGCCAAAGCTCAACTGCGCTACCGCGGGGTATTTCAATTTTTGCCTCTGATGAGGCCCTTCCCGATTCCCCTTTGATGTGATTTTCTCACCGTTGTGATCACCGTTTCCTCCTCTACAAGTTGACTGGAGCAAAACACCCAACCGCAACGTGAGCTGGAGGAGCCACCGCACCAGAGAGCCCCACCGTAGGTGAGTTTCGGCTTTCTTCATTTTTTTGGCCAACCGAGGGCCCTAAGTGTGTTTTCTCAGAGGAACTGATGCAAGTTTGGTCGAATTCGACCGAAAACAGCCAACCCGAGGTGGATCACCGCTGCGAGCGGCGGCGCCATCACCGGAACACCGCAGAGCCACCGTGCCAGATTTCTGAAATTGGCCGAGTAGGCCTTGGGTCTGATTTTTGGGTTATTTGGGACATGTGTAGATACTGTAAGCCCGTTTTAGTTCCCGAGAAAAAATTCAGGGAACCTAGGACTGCTCGTAGGCGTAGTGACAATCTAGTTTTCGGCATCGAATCAAGTAAGGACCCTTCACCCTATTTCCTATCATGGAATTGGAGTTTAAATAAATGATAATACTGTATTTTATATAAATTAAATAGATATGTATAATTAATTACGGTTGCTAATGGAGTCCGAACTGGACATTATTCTCTGTCGATTCCTGTTTGATTTATTTTACAGTCTAAATGCATTATGGTATCTAGTTTATCTATTCTATAGCTTTAAATGCATGTATCACTGCTTACTTCACTACTGTTTGATTTTGGGAATCTAAGATATGTTTGCTTTGTTGGATGGACGTTGCTTGTTTATATATTTATGTTTGAGTTGGTAACAGAGACTAAGGACAAATAGGAATGGGATGTGATTTGATAAATGGATAAGATAACAACCTCATTAGATATCCTGCGAGATGGTGGACGGACCAGGTTCATAGGAAATCCTACCGTGAACGTCGTCTCATACCGGACGGGGTATAGAGACTTGGTCATTTGGCACTCATACTAGACGGGATATGGGGACGGCCCGCTTCACCCTCATACCGGACGGGGTATTGAGGTTTATTATTTTGGCGCTTATACCAGAAGTGATATGGGGATGGCCCTGGGATTAAGATTGTTAAGGGGAATGGTTCACGTGTAGCGGGGATCCCTATGGATCCCCATGGATACTAGTATGCTGATGAAAACGAGAAACGGTGATAATCAGCTATTGTTAATGAATACAAATTTATGATGTATTTTATGTTACTGATTATGCATGAAATTATGATCTGTATGATATTATTGTCTTTATAGGTTGTTTTCACAAGTGCTCCAAGGGTAAAAAAAAGGGTAAGTGGTTTTATTTTAAATAATTGAATTGGTTTAAAATTTGTTCTCCATTGGTTGTTTTCAGTTTTCTACCAATTTTTGCTTCTGTGACGATGATATAGTGTGATGCCCTTACTGGGCTAGTGTAGCTCATTCCTTATTTAACCATTTTAGATCAGAAGGACCGAGTTCCCGAGCCTAATCCACAAGAAGACGGCGAGTAGATGCTAGATGCTTTATAGTTTCCTTTATTTTTCTCATTTCTCGTATTTCTTTTAGAGAACTTATTCCGTGGTATTGTTTAGTACTTTTAAGTTGTTGTGTAAGGGATGTTAACCTTAATCTTTGATTTTGCTTCCGCACTCAGATTATTATATGTATTTTCTTTTGAATTTTCAGGGGCCGTTACACTCCACCTTCGTAGTTGAATCTGAAATCATCTTATCAGACATGACTAAATCTTTGTATGTGGACATAATATATATCTCGATATAGATCTAAGTAGTTATTAACCAATTTTGACTAGTTAATGGGTTTTAATTATTTGGTTCTCTTCTCTTAATTTGCAATGACAAAGTATCTGATGCTGATTTTCCTAAAATTTGTGAACTTTGCTTCAAGATTAAAGGAGCCTCCTTAAGGTTTATAATTAATACTAATAATCATAGCTCAGAACTCTTTAATTTGGAGTATTTATGCGTGTTGTTATTGATCTTATAATATGTATTTAATAATAAAAATTCTCAAGTGCAAGTTTTGTTAGTAAAAATTCATGCAGTTTAGTCGTTAAATGATATGTCATGAGACATATAATCGGATATGAATTCATACTCTTATAGATAAGGATAAAAGCATATAGATATCCACCCAATAGATAAATAATTAATAATTTAATTAACAAAATATATATTAGTATGATATATATATCTATTTGGTATATGTGTATACTTAGTTAATTATTTAATTAGTTTAATAGTTGATGCATTTCCTCTTTTACAAGAGATCACAAGTTTGAGTCAGATTGTACTTTCGTGTGTGTCATCATTTAAAAGTTACTTGTATTGTATTGCATTTAGTGTATATTGCCTAATTAATCTCGAGTCAAACTATTGTTTTGTGTGTATTCTTACTCGGAGATTATTTATATTGCGTTATGATTGATGTATATCACTTAATCAATAGATTTACACAATTTTTATTTAAAAAAATAATTAGCTGATATTAATTGCAGCATTGACACTTGTCAAATGGCACTAAAATATGAGGAATTCATTAAGGCATCTGATGAAAAGAGTAAGGAAGGGTAAGCTTTCATACATAATTGACATCATAAATTGATTAACAGTCTTTATATATGCATTTAGTAAATGAATTTCGTACTTATTTTTTTATTTTAGATAATACTAATATATCTCTTTATTGAGATTTTTTATAATTTTTTAAAATTATTTTCTTAAAAAAACAAAGGTGCATAGCAGCATTGGATGCAATCGAAAATGGCTTCTTACTTACAAAGGAAAAAATAAACATCCTTCTTGAGGTAATATTTTATTTTACATATTTTGCAAAATTTTATTTTCATATATATCTTTTTCTTTTATGGATTTCATAAAAATTTTAACTAAATTTAAATTTGCTAACTTATAAAGTATGAGTTTTACTTAATTGAAAATTTGTTTTACCAGGTCATAATTATAGCAATTAAAAATTATAATGAATTATAATAATATGGTAGTAGTTAAATTTTTTTATGTTTTATTTAAGATTTACAAGTTTAGGTTTTGCTGAAAATACAAAGTTTATATTTTAATAAAAAGTAAAACTGTTTTTTTAAAACATTAAACATTGTAGATTTTGATTTTAAAATATTTATTATTATTATTATTATTATTATTCACTGAATGGGGTATGTATGGTGGTGCAGTTGGAAGCTAGAACCACCCCTCGCAAGCGCAAATGTACTCTTTGAAATAAAGGTACTCTTGCTTCTTACAACTTATTTAATTTGATTCTTATTTATTTTTTTAATTCCTTAATATTTTAATTTGAATCGTTCTAGTAAATGGAGAATATTACTCTCGAATACCTTGTTATTGTAATAAATACAGTTTCTTTTTAAATAATTCAATTTGCTTTTAAATTAATTAAGAATAAAATAAGACTTATATTTTTCTTCAATTACTGTAACTTAACTAAAGTAATTATTATCCTTTTAATTTATAAAATTTTAGTTCAATATTTAATTTTTCATTATTTTTATTTTATCTATTTTCATCTCTTTCAATAACAATATTATAAAGTAATTACGTTTTTTTTTGTTAGGCAGATGAGGGGATGAAAGCTTCTAAAAATCAATACCAATAAATTCTCTGCAGGTTGTAATAAGTATTACTTTTTCATGGAAAACAAATTTAAACTCTTAACTTTTTTTTTATGCTGCTGATGTCGTGATTAAGTTGAGTTTAATCTCAACGTGCCTATTATGTTTTTAGGCGAAAAAAATATTTCATGATTATTAAGTTCTCTTAGTTGAGGGAACTATAGTAGGTCAAAATCTTGACCTAACTTTTAATTTTTTGCTTTGAAACTCATACTTATTCTACAGAGATAATTACAAATTAAAAGATATTATTTCAAAAAAATTTAAATTTTGTTGCTATTGGTTGAGATGAATTGTTGATATTTAATAGTTTTATGTAAAAATCTCTTGGTGAAAAAAGATAGGAGAATTTACCTTAGACATTTACTTTCTATACAAATAGGAATTGAAGTTTGAACATCCATTATAAGGATTGAGGTGTGCACTAGGTGAATCAGATAAGGTGAGTATAAAAAGGAGATTTTTGACATGTTAATTGTATGATACAATAAGCTTAGCTACCAATAGATCATAGATTTTATTAATTTGCGCAACTAGAAAAGGAAAAGTTAGAATCTTTCAAGAAAATTTTTAAAAAAAATGAAAGTGAAAGAAAAAAGATAAAAGAGAGAGCAATAGAGAAATGTAGGAATGAGATAGGATAGAGTAGAAGAGCTAACTATTTATAAGGTAAACATAGGATGATACCATTGAAAAGGAGAAACTAGCCACTAACATCCATTAACATGGGAACATGAATTTCATGCACCAAAATGCCCCCATTAAAGCTTGTGACTATGTTTATTTATCACAATTAAGCATACACTACAATGAAGTTTTTAAGAATTTTCATAAATGATCATAAACATGGTGTTTGAATGGTTAAGATTCTTACATTTTTTTGGAAGATAACAAGTCTGTATCTTATTAAAATGTAAAATTTATCACTTTTTGGATATAATTATATGTATTAATAATGATTTGTTTATAATATTTGATTTAATAGAATCAAAAGATTTAACTTATAACTTTGTTGGTAGAGATATAGTAATGAAATTGGATTTTGTCCTAAAAAGTCATGACATAGCCAAACGAAAATAATATTCTGTAACGATTAGATTCTTTTAGTTAGAACATTTATAATAAGCAAAAATATCTGAATTAACATTTTTCTTAAATTATTTATTAACATAAATATTAAAGAAGAAGAAATGTGTTAAAGTAAAACTCACAAAATGCCTACATATAAAGGGTGAGTTTTCTTATATTTTCTCTCATTAAGTCAAAGATCTCTCGTCTTCTTATTACACACATATAAAAGACCCTTAGTTTTGATTTTGTTTTCAAAAACTCACATGAATATATATTGTTATTACAATACTAAAACAATCTCTCATGTATTTTAATAAAAAATAATGTAAGATAAAGTAGTTTAATTCCAATTCTTTTAATAAAGAAAAAAAAACATTCATATTATAAAACCTCCACTTTAGAAACAAAGTAATGATTCTTACTTATAGATTCTTATTATCTCATATAAAAGTGTGATCATATCTCGAATTTCATTAATGAATCATGAAAATCTAAAAACAAAAAAAAAACCAACTTTATCTTGATTGGTTCACATATCCATTATTTTTTATGATTCTCATTAAAGTTCATTCCAAAAGCTTTTGAATTCCAGGCACTTGTTCTTCTCTAACCTACTTGCATTTTGTCTTTCATGATTTATCTTAACCAAGCAAGAGAGGGAAAATTATGAGTATATCATTGTTGAGAGAACTATTGTACACAAACAAACAAGAAATATGCTCAACACAAATCATTGATCATATAAGTTGAATAAATTAATGGCAAATTGATGAAAATGGAGGGTGCATGAATTCATAGTGTGCTTACCCTCATCGCAAGATATCTCCTTCGTCTGCACATCCGCTATACTTATCATTAATCATGTGATTCAGAGAAAAGGAAAAACAAGTAGAAAAATGAGAGAAAATTTATATATAGAATTAAAAAATAATCAAATGAAATGAATAAATAAAATAAAAGGACAAGATGAGAAAAGAAGAGCAAGCAGAATTTTTATATAATTTCTTATTTATTCATAATAATCCACAACTATCCAAAACAAAACTAAATACGATACATACAATTGCATTATTGTTGATTGTGTCGAGATATTGAAACGACACAACATTGTCTTCTCTTTTTCTAGATTTTTCTGCTCCAAACATCGCTTCAATACAAATCCACTTTTTATTTCATACAAGGTATGCACCTTTCTCTTTTATTTTCTCGTTCAGTTTTGGAGTATGTTCATTTTTAATATCACTTCATATGAGTTTGGATTTAAGCTATGATTTTTTTTCTTGATTTGGAATCCTTGATTTATGAATGGTCCAATTAGTAGGACTTTTGTTAAGTTCTATCACAAATTTACTAGTTATTTAGATGCTTTCTGTTGTTTTTTACAAAAAAGTTGCATTGGTGCCTTGTAATCATTAGCTTTTGTCTTTTGATGAGGTTTTCTCACCTTTTAAGTACTCTTATTATATGACTTCTAGGTATTAGAAGATAATTCTTTATGGTTCCTAAAAATAACGGGGGGAAAGAGACGTATTACGTATATTCGTAGCATCATTTCATTAGTTTTCCTTGAGGGTCAAAGTTTATTTTCCTTTTTATTGTTGAATTTTTTACTTTTGGGTTGTATGTCTAATTTAGTTGAAAGTTTTCACTAAAATACTCACATTGAATCTAATGCCTTTATTTGTTTCTTTTGCTTGTTTTTTCATTTAAGGTTAATCATTCTTGAAATTGAAGTAGAAGAAGGTATTATTTCAATTGAGTCAAGAATCTCTTGGGTTCACTTTGATAAAAGAAGGGTTTGAGGATTAAGAGGGTTATAATTATTTGATTACCATTATGTATATGGGAATTTCTGAGGCAATTCTACTACTTTTATCTAGAACTATTCCCAGTCGTTTTAGTTTTGATCAATGTTTTAGCAAATTGGATTCAAACAACAGATTATGATCTGACTCACTAGCCTACATGGATCAGCCATTATTTAAATTTATAAGTTAGTAATAGAGAGATCTTATTTGTTTACCTTTTTGTCTTAAAGGCATTATTTTATTCTACCTTACTCTGTGCACGTGAAATGCTTGCTCAAGAAGATGGATCAGCTGATCTGTTTCGGCACTAAATAATTGCCTACTTGCTCTCTCATTCCACATCAGGGAGTATTATTTGATTGATTTGCGAAAACTGAAAGAGATTTATAGTTGCAAGATTGAGGAGTACTCATATGATGCAGTTAATAAGTTCAAAAATTACCCAGATCAAATTTCTCCTTGGTTGGTGGAATGGATGCCCAATAAAGGAGGTTATCTAATTGGAAATTTACAACTAGCACATATGGATTTTTGATTTTTTTCTCTAAGAAACATGTGGTCTGTTGTAAGCAGTCTGACAATAGTTGATTAGTCATATGCCATACTAGATCTTATTGAAGCGAAACAGATTTGGTAGCAAATATGCTATTCAAGATATGTTATCCTGCTCTTGAAGGTCAGGTGTGGCAAATAATCACTAGTAGTGATCCTAAGAACACATAAGAATCTACTTTCGTATTATTTATTTATGATATATTTCTTCATTATTTTCAGCATTTCTCACTACGTTTCCTTTTCATGCAGTCCATGGTCTTACCACAATGGTGGTTCTTGGCAAACTCTGCTATGGTAAGTTAGTTTGTTATGCTTAAATATTCTCTCTGTTGCTAATGTTTTTTTCATTGCTCCAAAGAACCCTTTGTAGAAGTTATATTTAGGTATAAGTTTCTTAAGTTCACATACTTGACTCCAATAGGATATGGCACCTTGTTGATGTTTTATAAAATAAAGTAATAATGAAGGAAAGTTGGCAGTGGCTTAAGATTTTAAAAATGGACTTTTTACAACTTACTATTGCACCCATAAAGATGAAAAAACCAGAAATCACTGCAAAATCTGTTGAAGTTGTCGAAAGACACATATCAAGAGACAATTGACCTTAATACTATGACATGAAAATAGAAAGTTCATCGGGAAGCAAGCACCATTATTCCAGACATGGTCAATTACTGGATACCTTGTGGCTAAGCTTCTACTTGCAGACCGAAGTGCAGTCAAAATTCTGAAAATTGAAGAGGATTATGAGATTGTCAATGCCTTCTCTTGCATGATAAGTGCTAACCCCAAGAGAAAGTGTGGTCGGAAGAACTCCCAAAAGACTTGCATAATATAAGATTCTTAAGCTGCTTTCACATAAGGATAGGTAACTTCAATTTGTGGCTTAACTTACCTATCTTAACAACTTAAATGTAGAATGGTGATTATAACAATGTTTATTTTTCATTTTATTTGGGGGTTAAAGCTTTTGAGCAGTGATTCGGGTATCATTAGATCTTAATGTAAAGATGATATATTGATTTACGATTAGCATTAGCTTGAAACATCTTCCTGGATTGGAGAATAAACAAATTGTTTCCTGTTTATAGACTTTATATCATATATATAGTACTATAGGAGTGAAAGGTGTTCTTTTAAAAAGTTCACTATAAATTGAGAATACTCTTATATTATTTTAACTCTATTGCTCGATTATGACAATAATAATTTCAATTAACCTCATGTATATGTATATATTTTCAATTTGTAAATGAAGAAAGTACATAGAAATTTTTAGGTTGTGGGTCAAATTACACCACTCGTTGAGAAACTATATTTTAAAAATAGATATAGTATAGTATAGTATTAGAAGTTAAAATATTTGTATATGTATCTAATTGTCCCATTTGCTTTAATTTCTAAACAAGCTTCATCATTTTCTTAAGAAATTTACTTGCTACATTTGTCCCATATTTTATAATTTAACAATATATCACAATTTTAATATTTAAACTCTCTTATTTATGTTTTTTGAGAACTAAATTCTAATTTATCTTCCTATATATGAAGAATTATGAAATAAAATTTCATTCAATGAATTCAACCTAAAAATATAAGTGGTTTAAAAATAAAATTAATGAATATATACCTCATTCAACATGTAAAGGATTACTAATAATTACATAAAAAAGTAAAAATTGAATCAAATGAACAAGATAGATTTAATACTGCTTAATGTAAGTACATGTATATACTTTTAGACATATTTAATTTAGATTGTACTTTTATGTTTTTCAGTTATTTAGGATAAAGAGGTAATTTCATAGAAAGTCAAATATGAGATTTGAGTTAGTTCGCGGTCTAAAATTTAGAATTGTTAGAAGAATATGACCCCTTATAACGAATCTACTTTACAATTACTACCTAATTGTGCATTATGCATTAGGAAAAAAAAGAGAACTTACCTCTATAATGCTTCAAATCTAACTCTTGTTTTTCTATTTCATTTCCTTATGTTTTTCCTCCTTGTTCTCCTAATTACTTTCTAACTCTTCTTATATTTCTAGATCACCTAAAATTGATCACATCGTAACACAATAATAAATGTGAGGATAAGATTATGAAGAAATCATATTGTGGTGAAGAAATTAATAGAGGTAATTTTAATAAAAAAACTATCTTGTTATTTTTTATCTAAACATTGCATCATAAATATAAATCATAGCATTAAAGAAAGATTGAAAGAAAAGTTGAAAACATCAAGAAAGAAAAAAAAATAGAAGTGTCATAATCTATTTTTAAACTTTTGTAATCAAATATTTTAGTGTTTTAACATTATTTTTCATTCTAAGGTATGTAATCTTTAAAAAAATTATTACAAGATTATACTTAAAAGATACCTAAATATAGAGAATTCAATGCTCAATAGGAGTCAAAATTTAGAAATTTCTTTCTACATTAATCTTTCAAATTTAAAAATTAAAGAGATAGAAATCTTATTTTCATTATTTTGAACTTATGTAATCAAATATTTTAGAGTTTTAACATTATTTTCATTATGTAATCTATAAAAAAAATTATTATAAGATTACATTTAAAGAATATCTAATGTAAGTACACGTATATATTTTTGGACGTATTTAATTTAGATTGTACTTTTATGTTTTTCTGTTATTTAGAGTAAAAAAATAATTTAATAAAAAGTCAAATATGTGATTTGAGTTAGTTCGCGGTCGTTAGCTAAAACTTAGGAACTATTTGAACAATATGAATCCTTATAACGAATCTACTTTATAATTACTACCTAATTATGCGTTATTTGTTAGGGGAATAAAATAGAACTTACCTTTATAATACTTATAGTCTAACTCTTATTTTCTTATCTCATTTCCTTATGTTTTTCCTCCTCCTCCCAATTATTTTCTAACTCTTCTTATATTTGAAGATCACCTAAAATTGATCACATCGTAACATAATAATAAATGTGAGGATCAGATTATGAAGAAATTATATTGTGGTGAAGAAATAAATAAAGCTAATTTTATAAAGAAATTATTTTATCATTTCTTATATGAACTTTGCATCATAAATATAAATTATATCATTAAAGAAAGATTGAAAGAAAAACTGAAAGCATCAAGAAAGAAAAAAAAAACTAGAAATGTCATAATTTATTTTTGAACTTATGTAATCAAATATTTTAGAGTTTTAACATTATTTTCATTATGTTATCTATAAAAGAACTATTATAAGATTACACTTAAAGAATATCTAAAATTAAAGAATTGAATGCTTGTTAGAAGTTAAAGTCTAGAGATTTATTTTCTTCATTAGTCATTAAAATTTAAAATTTTGATTACTACTTAAGCAGTTAAAGAGATAAAAATCTTCTTTTCAAAAAGTAAATATATAATTATATAATTATATTTAGGAAGATGTTATTTGTTTCTACCTTAATTATTAAAAAAAAAAATATTGATTATGCCTCAATTATCAGAAAATATTTTGTAATCTTATTTAATTTAGGGATTTCGTTGCCATCCTCAATGGTTCCGATAGTTCCTCCTTCACTTTCAAAGAGGACGTCGGGCTGCAGGGGAAGAGGGAGAGAAAGAAAATTCATAGCTAGGGTACACTAAGAGGAAGTTTATGTGCGATTTCTCAATCAAATTAATTAGCTAGCGGTGGAATTGGGAGCAGAATAAGGGAGGAATTCGTCAATCATGGTTTCGGAGCTAGCAAAGGATTTGATCACACCGCTATTAATCAAGGACCCCACGAGGCAAATGGGGTCCACAATGGGTGTAACAACAATCAAACGATACCAATTTTTTGATGGGCTTAATTAGGAACTTTTGAGATGTATAAAATCATCATTTGTTCCTTCTCCTGTATCTTGCAAGGAATTTATTGCATTTGATAGTACTATAGAGAGTTCAATATAGTATTAATAGGAAGCAAGAAATTTAGTCTTTAATTTACATGATATATGTTTTTTTTTATGTATATTGAATTTTAATAACTAAACAAAAGTGAGATTTAAGTAATATGTACATTAGGGCAAGAAATTTTAAAGAAATTCATGTTGAAAGGTTCAATATTTATAAAAATATATAATTAAAGATTTACTGGATCATTTGTCTAACAAAAAATATAGCATTTTCAATTGTTCTCAATTAATGTCTTTACTTAACCGTATAAAAGTATTATTAATTTCTCAAATATTTGGTATAAGAGGTAGTAATACTCTTTTTACGATATTACTGGGATAAAACTTAAATGTATTACTTCAAGGTCCTGATAATATCAAGTAAGGAAACTCATGGGTCCTTGTGTAGTGCTT
Source organism: Carica papaya (assembly GCF_054855325.1). Classification (NCBI taxonomy): domain Eukaryota; kingdom Viridiplantae; phylum Streptophyta; class Magnoliopsida; order Brassicales; family Caricaceae; genus Carica; species Carica papaya. The sequence goes on from NC_142317.1 coordinate 22,946,920, forward strand.
CATTACTACTTACCTTATTGGGAACAAACAATGTCAAGATTCAAGGATAGTTGAGGATAAGGAAACTTTTGGCTTCTAGAGCTATTTTGATATACATATAAGGTTACAAGATAGCTTTGCCAAAAGTTTGTGTAGGGTTTTAAAATTGTTCTCGCGTTCTAGACCTTTCTTATGACAACTTTGAGGTTTCGAGCATGTATTAGGACTTAATAAAGCTCTAAAACTCCAATGTTACATCTAAATCTTTAGGTTTAAGTATTTTCTTTTTTTTTCCTTAATGTTATATTGCACTAAGATACAAATTTTTTGTCTTAAAATTTAATTTAGTATAGAGTTTGTTTTACTTAGTTATATGGACAATTTTGTACCAAGTACAAATTTTGTACTAAGTACAAATTTTGTACTTTATGAATATTTCTCTGAGTTTAGGTTATTACTTGAGGATGTTTAAGCTTTCATTCTGTATTTTGTTTCCTATTGAGGATGTTTAAGCTTTCATTCTGCATTTTGTTTCCTTTCTTCTTAGTTGGATTGAAAAGTATTATAATAATAATACATAGCTTAGCTAGAGATGAGTACGGACTTCTGAAAGATAGATAAATGTTCATGAATCTCCTCAGTTTTTGCTTCACTTACTTGAGTATGATGTTTTTTATTATTAATGAATAATGATTTTTCTTTAAAAAAATAATAGGTGATTTAGTATTAAAAACATATACTACTAAATTTATAGTTCAATCAAATAATAAAACATAACCTAATTTGAATGAATTATTTAATATTATAATAAATAAGTAAATCGAATGATGTATATTTATTGTTTAAAATGTAGTATTTGATGACCAATTATGAGAACTAACACTTCAGTGAATAATGAAAGGCGATTGATGGTGAATACAATGAAATGCAACCAACACAAAAAGAAAAGATTTGGTATCTTGCAACAAAGTAGATCACATTTTCTTTAGATTTTAAGACAAAGATGAACTGTTTTATTTTTAATTTTTTTTTATACTCCTTTTTGTTGATACAAAAGTTAAACAACTTTTTTTCCGAAGTAAAGAAATAGATAGGGTGGGCACGAAATGGACACATGAGTTTCTCTATTTGTTGCATATTACCTAGCAACATTTCAACTTTTGTGACAATTTAAATCAATCACTAAAATTATATCATCTATTGTCTAATTTCTACCTGTAATAAGACCCTTATTAAAAGTACCATATACAAATTTTATACTTGATGAATATTTTTCTAAAGTTTGGGTTGTTACTTGAGAATGTTTAAGCTTTCATTCTGTATTTTGTTTATTTTCTTCTTAGTTAGATTTAAAAATTCATGAGCCTAAGTTTTTTGTTGACTTTCTTGAGCAAAATAGTTTTTACTGTTTATGGATGATGAAATTTTCTTGACAAAATGTAAATGTTGTAATGGTTATTATTGTATTGACTTACATTGTATGAACTAATACCATACTAGAAAGAAATACGACTAATTTTGTAGGTAAATCAAATAACAAAATAGAACTTAACTTGAATGAATTATTTAATCTCATACAAATGAATGAATCAAATGATGTACAATTACTATTTAAAATATAGTGTTTTGACAATTGGTCACGAGAACTTATGCTTTAATAAATAATGAGGGGTGATTGATGATGACTGCAAAGAGATGCAACTAATACAAAGATAGAAGTTTTGATGTCTTATAATAGAAGAGATCAAATTTTCTTTAGTTTTGAGTACACAAAAAAGAACTATTTTATTTGTAGCTTCTTATGTATTTTTTTTACCAATATAAAAGTTAAATAATTATTTTCCAAAGAAATGGATAGATTGTGCATGAAATAGACAAGTGGCTTCCTTTATTTGTTATATATTTAGCGACATTTTGACTTTTAGTGACAACGTCTATCACTCGCTAAAATTGTGTTGTTTATTGTCTAATTTTTAGTTGAATTTAAAAGTAACTTCATTCTACATTTTGTTTCTCTTCTTCATAGTTGGATGTAAAAGTGTAATAAGATAGTATATAACATAGCTAGAGATGTAGTAAAGACTTTTGAAAGATATATAGTTGTTCATAAGTCTCTGTTTTTTGTTCACTTGCTTAAGCAGAATTGTTTTTATCCATGATTTTTTAAAAGGAAAAAGTAAATGTTGTATTGGATGTTCTTGTACTAACTTACATTCTTTATTGACTTATACAGTATTAGAAAGAAATACGGCTAAATTTGTAGTTTAGTCAAATAATAAGGTATGATTTAACTTGAATAAATATTTTAATCTCATACAAATGAGTGAATTAACTAACATAAATTCACTGTTTAAAATACAATATTTAATGACTGATAAGAAAAATTGATACTTCAATGAATAATGAGAGGTGATGGGTGATGACTACAATTAGATGCAACTAACAAAGACAGAGAAGTTTTAGTGTCTTGCAATAGAGGAAATTAAATTTTCTTTAGGTTTTAGAACATAAAGATAAATAATTTTATTTTTGATTTCTTTTGTACGTCTTTCTGTCAATATAAAAGCTAAATAATTTTTTTTTTCAAATAAAGAAATGGACAGGTTGTGCATGAAATGGATACGTGGCTTCCTCTATTTTGCTGCAAATTTACTTTGCATCATTTTGACTTTTAGTAAAAATATGAATCTATTGGTAAAATTTTATCATCTATTGTCTAATTTTTAGCAGTAACTAACTGTTCTGAAAGGTGCCAATAAAGTATCTTTTATCAGTTAAAGTAATTTATTTGGAGAAAAATCATCTTTATCGTTTATGCAATATTATAAATGGATTAAATTAAACTCTTATTTTTTTTCAAAAGAAAATATTTTTTCTTATAAAACTGTTGGCAAGATTAATCCAAACTCGAAACACAAAATCCAAAAATATGCAAGTTCATTAATGCATAGAATATTGATAACCTAAAGATCAATCACTAGAAATGACCTAAATTATTAACAATTTTTTATAAACACTAAACTCATTATAACTCTCCACCACTTCGGTGAGCATTACAGATTCGAAAAAAAAAAACAATCTCCCTTCTCTCGGCAAAACCATTTTTTCTTCTCTAATCGTTTCGAATAGGATGGATCAAAGCACGCAACTCCTCGACATGATCCACTCGATGGAACAAGAAGTTTAGTGCTTAACATCTTATTTATTTTTTTCTTATTTGTTTACCAATCATGTACATATTGATATCCTTGATTGATTTACATTTGATTTTTTTCAAAGAGTACGGTAGATTAGTTTTTTGGAATAGCATATGAAATGAAAGGAGTATTTGGTTGCGATCCTAATTATTTCTCTGATCTGGTCTCCAACTTCATAATTAAATATGAAATCACCTTATCAGACATGACTAAAGCTTTATATGTGTGCAAAATACATATCTCAATATAGATCTGAGTAATTTATTAACTATGTTTGACTAGTTAATGGGTTTTATTTATTTGATCTTTTTCTTTTAATTTGTAGAGACAAATTATTTGATGTAGATTTTCCTAAAATTTGTGAACTTTGCTTCAAGATTAAAGGAGTTCCTCAAGGTATATAATTAATACTAGTCATCACGGCTCAAAACTCTTTAATTTGGAGTATTTATGTGTATTATTATTGATCTTACAATATTTATTTAATAATAAAAATTCATACATTTTAATAGTTAAAATGATATGTCATGAGATGTATAGTCTGATTTGAATTCATACTCTTATAATAAGGATAAAAGTACATAGATATCAACCTAATACATAAATAATTAATAATTTAATTAACCAAATATCTATTAGCAGGATATATATATTTGATTGGTGTATGTGTATACTTAATTAATTAATTAATTAGTTTAATAGCTTATTCATTTCTTCTTTTACAAATTAATTAATTAATTAGTTTAATAGCTGATTCATTTCTTCTTTTACAAGAGATCATAAGTTCAAATCAGATTGTACTTTCGTGTGTGTCATCAATTAAAGTTACTTGTATTGTATTGTAATTAGTGTATATCGCCTAATTAATCTCAAGTCAAACTGCACTTTTATGTGTATTCTAATTGGGAGATTATTTGTATTATATTATGATTGATGTATACTACATAATCAATAGATTTACACAATTTTTGTTAAAAAAATAATTAATTGATATTAATCGCAGCCCTGGTGCTTGTCGAGTGGCATTGAAATATGAAGAATTCATCAAAGGCATCTGATGAAAGGAATAAAGAAGGGTAAGCTTTCATACATAATGGACATCATAAATTAATTAGTAGTCTTTATATATTCATATAATAAATGAATTTCGTTCTTTTTTTTATTTTAGATAATACTAATATATCTCTTTATTGAGTTTTCTATAAAATATTTTAAATTTATTTTTTTTTAAACAAAGGTGCATAGCAGCATTGGATGCAATCACAAATGACTTCTTACTTATGAAGGAAAAAATAAACATCCTTCTTGAGGGAATATTTTATTTTACATATTTTGCAAAATTTTATTTTCATATATATCTTTTTCTCTTATGGATTTTATGAAAATTTTAACTAAATTTAAATTTGCTGACTTATAAAGTATGAGTTTTACTTAATTAAAAATATGTTTTATTAGCTCATAATTATAGCTATTAACAATTATAATAAATTATAACAATATGGTAGCAGTTAAAATTTTTGTGTTTTATTTAAGATTTATGAGTTTATATTTTAACGAAAAGTAAAACTATTTTTTAAAAATATTAAACATAGTAGTTGTTGCTTCAATCTCCCTGGATATGCAATGTTAGAGAGTTCTCTTCCTCGATTGGGTAGCTCCTTCTCTTGATTTCTTTTTATTTTTTTCTTCTTCTTTGTTTGGGTTGCTCTCATCTACTTGTGTTATCTTCCTTGGTTCTAACTCTACTAACTATTTTCCACTCCTCAATGCTATAGCATTCACATGCTCTCTTGGGTTGGTCTCTGTGTTGCTTGGCAAAGTTCCTTGAGCACACTCAAAAATCAACTTTGCTAAATGCCCAATTTGGTCCTCTAGACTCTTGATGGAGGCTTCATTACTTTGTAGCCTAGTGTCCGTTGCTATCCTGAATTTGGTGAGCATATCCTCTATGTTTGGCCTTCATTCAATGGGGGACAGAGCTAGCGGGGAAGCTTGTGTCTGATTATTTTTGTTGCCCCATGGAAAATTAGGGTGATTCCTCCATCCAGGATTATAAGTATTAGAATAAGGATTCCCTTGTTGAACTTCATAATTCTGAACTTGCACTGCTTGTGCTGTCACCCTATTCATGCTGTCTATTTTCTTAGTTAAGGCCTCAATTTGTGCAGATAGAGCTGTATAGTTGTCAACACTATGCAAGCTGCAATTATTTCTTGATGAAGATCTCTCCTTCTCCAATTGGTAACTATTATTTGCCATCTTCTCAATCAACTTCTAGGCAGCCTCAGGTGTCTTGTTGTTCAGTGTTCCTCAAGCTGCTATGTCAATCATTATCTTGATGTTGGTTGTGAGACCATTGTAGAATGTCTGTACTTGAAGCAGAATAAGTATACCATAGTGAGGAACTCTCCTTAGCAGATCCCTATAGCGATCCCAAGACTCATACAAAAATTCTCCATTTATTTATGCGAAAGTGGTGATTTCATTCCTCAACCTACCTGTCTTTGAAGTTGGAAAGTACTTGGCTAAAAAAAAGTGGAGCAATATCCTCCTAAGTAGTGATGGAACCAGCTGGTAACGAATTCAACCAAGCCTTAGATCTATCCTTCAATGATAAAGGGAAAAGTCTCAATCTGATTGCATCATTACTCATTCCATTATGCTTGAAAGTATCACAGATTTCCAGAAAATTGGCAATGTGCTCATTAGGATCTTCAGCTGGGAACCCAAAAAATTGTACACTTTGCTGAATCATCTGGATGATGGCTGACTTAATCTCAAAGTTGTTAGCTTTTACAGCTGACCATGTGACACTCGGTTCAATTCTAATAAGAGTATAATAGAATAATCCATCATTGTGTGCTCTCTTCGCCCTTCTAGTTCGTCAACCATTGTTTTTGTTCCTCTTCTCAACAAATTTCTGACACGAGATGGGAGAAGTCTACTTCTTGCTTGTGCTCTCAGTCTGTGGTGAGTCCTCTCGATTTATGTATCAAAAATCAATGGTTCTTTGTTTCTTTTTATCATGCACTATAGAACCCCTTGTAAATAGCTAGCAAAACAAAAAAAAAACAAGGTAAAAATACCAAATTAATAAAAAATAGTCAACTTTAATATTGCTAGTATTAGTCCCCAGCAACAGAGCCAAAACTTTGTTGTTATATGAACTCACCTAACAAGTGCACTAGTTCGAACACGTACTATAGCAATAAATTTGGATATCGTCCCACGAGGACTAATATAACAATTACTAGAATCACAACTAATTGATATTATTTGGCCAATGACTAAGAGAATGAGTATAAACTAAAACTTAACAACAACAAAAAAAACAATGAATTAAGATTAATTAACAATCAAGATATAATAACGGTCAAGATCTTAGAATCCACCCTAAGTTCAACTATGAATTTCCTAAATTCAATCTACAACTAGAACTTTCCCCCAATTTCGCTCAATCATGTAGTAATCTCTTCTCAATTAACAATCAAGATATAATAAAAGTCAAGATCTTAGAATCCACCCTAAGTTCAATTATGAATTTCCTTAATTCAATCTACAACTAGATCTTTTTTCCAATTTCATTCAATCATGTAGTAATCTCTTTCTAAAGATCAATTACCTTACCTACTTCATTGTAACACACATATTTCTATGGATTAGTATGAATCAGTGCATTAACATTCAATCATCAAATATATAGATTATGCTTAATATCTCTACTCACATTCAATCTATTGTGCTAACTTGCTATTCTAATGAATAATCAATCTCTCAATCCAATCATTCATCATAAATCAATAAATAGGTGATCAATCTATTTATGCATTAAGCCACAAGATAACACATAGGGATTGGGGAAAAAGCTTTTCATAGATTGAATAAAAAAATCACAAAGTATCCCTTAGGGTTTCATCAAAGATCCCAACAGAAGAGTTTAGTTACACATCCTAACGAAAATTACAAGAATGAAATCTAAAAGAAACGTGAAAAGAATGACCGACAAAAGAAGTTCTTGATGTCTGCAGCTGTCTTCCCTCCTCTCCTCCTCCAGTCTTCCCTTTTCTTTTTCAGATCCTCTCTTTTTTATATCGTTCAAAACCTAATTTTCTAATCTGGCACATCCCACGACCATGTCAAATCGACACACGGCTGTGTCTTCCTCGAAATTATGTCAATTTTTAGCTTTTAGACATGACACGACCGTGTCCCCTAGGCTCACAGCTGTGTCTCTTTTGTCAAACAAAATAGAAACACTGCCTTCTTAACACATGGCTTTGTGTTAACCTAGTATAAGACACATGGCCGTGTCTTTCAGGAACATGGCCATGTCTCACTCCTCCTAAGAAATAAAAATGTTGGCTCCATAACACATAGTTGTGTGTTATGGCCATCTCTCCCACATCTTCATGTTTCAACACTTTTTCACCCAAATCTTATTCCAACCCATTCTAATTTGCTTCCAAGTTCTAAAATCATTCTTGAAAAGTGCTAAAGACAATCACACAGCATATCTGGCAAAAATCGATCAAAATCAACTCAAATAAAATAGAAAAATATCTATAAAATTCAATTATATCAATTATCTTTCCACTCAAAGGGTTATAGAGCTTATATGCTTTATATTGAGAGCAATAACCAACAAAGATTCATTTCACAGATTTTTCATCAAGTTTGTTGTGATTATGTGAATCTATCAAGGAATAGGCAATACAACAAAAGATTTTTAAGTGGCTTACCTAAGGTCTCATAACACTCAAAGCTTCATATGGTGTTTGGTTGAGAACAGCCCTTGTAGGAGATAATTTCAATAGATAGGTAGCAACGACAACATTTTCAGCCCCTTTTCTTTTCGTAAGCTTTTTTCCATTTCAACAACTGTTAAGTTTTTACATTCATCCACTTTGTTTTGTTCTGGTGTATGTGGTGCTGTCAATTCTCTGGGCAAGTCTTGTTCTTCACAAAATTGATTAAATTCATTAGATAGAAACTCCCCTCCTCTATTAGTACGCAATGCCTTTATGCTTCTTCCACTTTGCTTCTCAACAAGTGCCTTGAACTTCTTAAAGATCTCAAACGTTTCAGAGTTGAATTGAAGGACGTAGACTTAACTCATACAGCTGTAATAGTCTGTAAACAACAAAAAATATTGACTTCCACCAAAAAATTGTGCTTTCATAGGGCCACACAAATCAGTATGTACAAGTTCAACACACTTATATGCCCTTCTAGACTTTCCTATAGCAAATGGTTTTTTACATTGTTTCCCATAAATGTACCATTTGCAAAAATTTAAGGACTCAATTTTAGGTAACCCGAACAACATTTCCTTTTAACTCAATAATTGTAGACCTTTTACATTCAAATGTCCATATCGTAAATGCCACAATTTTGACTCTTTATTTTCTTTAACAATAAGAGCATGGTTTTTAACACTAAAAACCTCAAGTTGGAAAAGCTTATTAAGTTCCATTTAAACACCAACAATAATTTGATCAAATGTTTTATCTCTAATCACACAAGACACATCATCAAACATTATAGAATACCCACTAACCATAAGCTGCCCAATGCTCAATAGATTTTGTGATAAAGTAGGAATAAAATAGGCATTGTGATGGAGTTTTGTGTTACCATGACCATTGCTTAATGCCACCGTGCCTTTGCCATCATCACCAAGTCTTACTTTCACCTTACATGACTCATCCAGCTCCTTGAATAGAGATTTGATCCCGGTCATATGGTTGAAACAACCACTATCCAAAAATCATATGCCACTTGATGCTTTGGTGCCATCTTGATAGGCCATAAATAGCTCAATCTCCTCCTCATCTTCAACATAATTTGCTTGTTTTTCTCTTTTTAGCAGTCTACCTTTACATCCCCGTATCGCTTGCAATAATAACACTAAATATTACTTTTGTAATTTATTTGTTTTCCAATCATCTCCCTTTGTTCATCTTGTCCAGCAATTCTGCCTTTACCTCGATTACCGCAGCCTCGATAACCTCCTCTACCACATCCTCTACTTGTGCCTTCTTTGAATCATCTTGTCATTTGGGAGACTCCCCCATCACTTGAAAAGCCTTCTCTTCAGTCTTTTCATTCACCTGATTCAATCTTGGCCCATGGGATTACAAAGAACCCATCAGCTCGTCAAATGAGTAAGTTGCTAAGTCCTTAGACTTCTCAATGGCTGTAACAATGTGATCAAAACTTAGAGTTAAACACCTTAACACTTTTGCAATAGTGGTTTGATCAGAAATCTCTTCCCTATAAGATCTCATTTAATTAACAACCCTTGCAACTCGTAAAAGAAATTATTGTATCGATTCTCTAATTTTCATTTACAACATCTCAAAATCATGACGAAGAAATTGAAGTTTTACCATAATTATCTTCGATGAGCCTTTGTATGTTGTTTGCAAAGTCGTCCATGCTTCTTTTGTTGTATTTACATTTGAAATTTTAGAAAAAATAGATTCATGCACTGCTTGTTGGATGAAAAATAGTGCTTTAGAATCCTTTTTTTTATTTTCTCTTAACCTGCCATCTACATCCGGATTAGGATACCCATTCTCAACAAAGTCCCATAAATCTTGAGACTTGAATAATGTCTTCATTTTAATGCTCCAAAATTCGTAGCTTTCACCACGAAAAGATAGGAATTGATGGTTGAGAAATATTCACGACATTGCCATTTGTCGCCATGAGATGCACGCCCAATTACAACCAAACTTTGCTCTGATACTACTATTGTTGGAGAAGAGAGCTTTGTTAAACTCAAACTTGCGGCAGCAAGGAAAAATATAGTAGACAAGAAATGAATGCAGTAGAAAAATAAAAATATTAATCAAAACATTTTATGGGTATGAATTGCTATTGGAATTTTAAAATCAGTGGGATGATAGATTTAGCAACCAGAAATGCCTTTTAAATAGGCTTTACAACTGAACTAAAAATAAAAAGAAATGGTAGAGATATGTGCCACTAACTCAAATTCTATCACGACTAACAAAACATCAAAAATTTTAGGAGATAAATCCAAAACTAAGTCAAATATCCAACTGTCAATGTTGAATCAGCCTACAATAGGCAGTGCGACTTAAGATTTTAAAAATGGACTTTTTATAGCTTACTGTTGTAGCCATAAAGATGAAAAGTCCAAAAATCACTGCAAGAGCTGTTGAAGTTATTGAAAGACACATATCAAGAGACAAGTGGCCTGAATACTATGACATGAAAATAGAAAAGTTCATCAGGAAACAAGTACGGTTATTCCAAACAAGATCAATTCTTGGATACCTTGTGGCTAAGCTTCTACTTGCAGACCCAAGTGCAAAAAAAATTCTAATAACTAAAGAGGATTCTTAGCTTGTCAATGCCTTCTCTTGCATGATAAGTGCTAACCCCAAGAGAAAACATGGTCAAAAGAACTCCCAACAGATGTATATAATATAAGATTCTGAAGCTGCTTTCACACAAGGATAGGTAACTTCAATTTATGGCTCAACTTACCTATTTAAAAAACTTAAATGTATAATGGTGATGATAACAATGGTTTATTTTTCATTTTATTTGGAGGTTAAAGCTTTTGAGCAATGATTCGGGTATCATAGGATTTTAATGTAAAAATGATATGTTGATTTAGGATTAGCATTAGCTCAAAACATCTTCTTGGATTGGAGATTAAATAAGTTGTTTCCTATTTACAGACTTTATATCATATATAAAGTGTTATAGGAGTGAAAGACATTCTTTTAAAGAATTCACTATAAATCAAAAATACCTGACATTATTTTAATTCTAATGTTTGATTATGATATTTTCTGCATCTTGTAAATCATTTTGTATTGGTTATGGTATTTTTCTATCTCGTAAATCATCACCTTTCCATCTAAATTAATGCTTGATAAAAAAACTTTTCAATACATTTCCTCGGTTGGTTCCAGATTAGTTGAAAAAATTCAACTGGTATGTAAAGCATTGTCTGAGAGAGTGATTAGAAAGTGATGATAAGATATTTTTTGCAAACTCATATTTTATTCATTACATATTTTTGCATTACTATACACTTGTAAGTTTTTAGTTCTTAGCATCAACTCATGAAGGAAACTAAATCTCTGTTACAAACTTCCAAGTTTATGGGATCAATTCATAGAAGAAACTAAAGCTCAGCTCATAAAGGAAACTAAACATATAGCATTTAACAACTTTTACTTCATCTAGGTCTAGCATTAGCCGCAATCCTTCTCTCAAACTGTACCACAAAAAATATTAAAAATAAAAAAATAAATATATTTCCAACAACAATAGACATTAATCTCATATATATGTATATATTTTCAATTTGTAAATGAAGAAATTACATAGAAATATTTAGGTTGTGGGTCAAATCACACTAGTAATTGAGAAATTGTGTTGTAAAAATAAATATACAATATAATAGCTTAAAAAAATTATTAATGAAAATGTGAAATGATTACCCATTATAAAAAATACCAACAATAATTATTAATTACCTCATGAAGAATGCTTAATTTTTCTTGCAAGATTGAGAATTCATGTTTGAGTGCTTCCAATTGAAAGATACACCTATAGAAAAGACACAAGTGTCTCAAGATGAATTTTTGAACCAAAGTTAATTTGATCATCAATATTTGAGTAAATGAAATTTCAATATATATATATATATGTATTGGTGCATATATTTGTATAAGAATATTATAGAGATGAAAACAAAACACAGAAAAATAAGTGTTTGCTCATTGTTGCTTAGATTGTTCCTCAATAGGCTTAAGGAATTCACGACAGATCTGTGCCATGCGACAAGCACCAATGCTGGAGTACCATAGTAACCATGATTATATATACATACACACACACACAATAATATTTATTATGATCTATACATTAATATCATTTATATAGTTTATCCGGGGTTGTATAATTAATTATCATGAAGAAGCCCCTTTGATTTTGAAAATAAGTTCTCCAATCTCGTGAAAGTCCACCTCCGATTTTTCACTGAAGTTAAATAAAGAGCAAAATTATCTATACTTATATATACACACCCAATTATATATATATATATATACCCACATAATATATGAATGATTAAACGGATATAAATGAATCAAACGACTGTTTATATTTTTATTCGTATTAGAGTATTAAGTTCCACTTTTTGCATTACGCAAAATTAATATATATTGCATTTTACAAAAAATACTAAAGACATATGCAATATTATATCTATATATATATATATAAATAGACACACAAATACAATTTTATCATCATATTCGTTAAAATAACTCGAGAATCCTTCATGAAAGTAGGAAGCCGATGGAAAAAATAAAAAGGTCCACATTCTTGAATCTCTTTCATTCCATAAGCCATTGCAAGCTGCTCGTTCACTATTCCCTGCACCTCACCATTACAAGTATTAACTAAACACGCATGCATCAAAATCATTATATATATAGATATATGTATCATACAGTAGCATATTGGAGAAAAAGTGAGTGAAAGAGAGAAAGTAACATTTAAGATCTGGGATTTGAGAGCAGCCGTATCAGCCATTAATGAGAAGAAGAGCTAATCAACTGGTAATTGAGAGTGATGAAAAAGACAGTGTCTATAGGTGTATGTATATACATATAGAGTGAAATGGCGGTTACATAGAGTGGAGTAATTGATAGTGAGTTGTTCACCGTTTTCCTTCACAAGGAAACAAATTGCGGCCACCTATGCATATAACTCTCTGTTCTCTGATCTGTAAACCACTCATTATTCATAAACATTTTCTATGTCATGTGCTGAGCATTTTTTCTTTTTCAATTTTTTTTCGTTTCTAGTCTTTTCTGTTTAGGGTTAATTCATCCTTAGGAGCATTAATATATATATATATGTCTACATATATATAACATACATGCACCATTTTATGACAGAATGACTAAACCATATTAGTATAATATAGAATAGTATTAGAACTTAAAATATTTGTATATGTATCTAATTGTCCCATTTGCTTTAATTTCTGAACAAGTTTCATCCTTTTCTTAAGAAATTTAATTATTACATTTCTCAAATATTTTATAATTTAATAATATATCACAATTTTAATATTTAAACTCTCTTAATTATGTTTTTTGCGAACTAAATTCTAATTAATCTTCATATATTTGAAGGATTATGAAATAAAATTTCATTCAATAAATTCAAGCTGAAAATATAAGTTCAAAAATAAAATTAATGAATATATACCTCATTCAACATGTAAATGATTACTAGTAATTACACAAAAAGTAAAAATTGAATCAAATGAACAAGATAGATTTAATACCACTTAATGCAAGTACATGTATATATTTTTGGACGTATTTAATTTAGATTGTACTTTTATGTTTTTCTGTTATTTAGAGTAAAAAAGTAATTTAATAAAAAGTCAAATATGTTATTTGAGTTAGTTCGCGATCGTTAGCTAAAACTTAGAAACTGTTTGAAAAATATGAATCCTTATAACGAATCTACTTTATAATTACTACCTAATTGTGCGTTATGTGTTAGGGGAATAAAAGAGAACTCACCTTTATAATACTTCTAGTTTGACTCTTGTTTTCCTATCTCATTTCCTTATGTTTTTCCTCCTTCTCCCAATTATTTTGTAACTTTTCTTATATTTCTAAATCACCTAAAATTGATCACATCGTAACACAATAATAAATGTGAGGATCAGATTATGAAGAAATTATATTGTGGTGAAGTAATAAATAGAGCTAATTTTGTAAAGAAACTATTTTATCATTTCTTATATGAACATTGCATCATAGATATAAATTATATCATTAAAGAAAGATTGAAAGAAAAATTGAAAGCATCAAGAAAGAAAAAAAAACTAGAAGTATCGTAATTTATTTTTGAACTTATGTAATCAAATATTTTAGAGTTTTAACATTATTTTTATTATGTTATCTATAAAAAAACTATTATAAGATTACACTTAAAGAATATCTAAATTTAGAGAATTCAATGCTTGTTAGAAGTCAAAGTCTAGAGATTTATTTTCTTCATTAGTCATTAGAATTTAAAATTTTGATTACTACTTAAGCAGTTAAAGAGATAAAAATCTTCTTTTCAAAAAGTAAATATATAATTATATAATTATATCTAGGAAGATGTTATTTGTTTCTAACTTAACTATTAAAAGTAAAAATATTGATTATACCTCAATTATCAAATAATATTTTGTAATTTTATTTAATTTAGGGATTTCTTTGCCATCCTAAATGGTTCTGATGGTTCCTCCTTCACTTTCAAAGAGGACGTCGGGCTGCAGGGTACACTAAGAGGAAGTTTATGTGCAGTTTCTTCAATCAGATTAATTAGCTAGTGGTGGAGTTGGGAGTAGAACAATGGAGGAATCCGTCAATCAGATTAACGTCGTCATTGAGAACTAAGTTAAATTTGACTCTCACTACTTGAGTAGAATTTATGTTTTAAATTCTTTGAGATATTTTTGGGAAGAAATGAGTTGATCTTAGAATAGGGACATTTTCTTGAAATCAGATTAGAACCAAGAGTAAAAACAAAAAAAAAATGGAGAGTGAGATATGAGGATAAATAGAAGATTGGACGAAATGATGGAATTATCATGTGGATAGCTATGAGGAGAGAACAGAGGAAATATGTTAGAAACCTAGGAGGAAAATTAAAAGGATGAGAACGAGAGAGGGATAGGAAATTAAAAAAAGAGGGAAATAGTGGTCTAAATCTGATGTCTATTTGGGAATTATTATTCAATTATCTTTTGGATTTAATTCTCTTGATGTCTGTTTGGGAAATGGTGGTATTGGTGCAGTGACAAGGAAATGAATTGGAAAAGGATTAAAAACAAAATAAATATAAAATTCTGAGAGGCAAATTGTAACACCCCAAAAAATTTATTATTATTTTAATGAACATTAATTTGTTTTGTTTTAATTTTTTTTTGTAAATTTATATGAATTAAATGATTATTTATTTAATAATATATAGTTTTAATTTAGTTTAATTTAATAAAATAGAAATAAAAATAATAATAATGATAAAAAGGCGTAAAAATTTTTTGGGATTTAATTGAAAATAATTTTGGGAAGAGGGGTGAAAATTCAGATTCTGGGGGTATTTTTTGAAAAGAAAATTGAAAACCAGGGGTCAAAATGTAATTTAGAAAAATTATGCCACGTCAGCAGCCCTGGCCAACCAAGGCACGCCGCGTGGCAGAAACTCTAACGCAGGAGGCCACACAGAGTGGAGCCACGTGGCTGATCCGCGTGCGTGCGATCGGACGGCTGAGATCTGTTCCCGCACGCACGGAAGACCCAGATTAAAAGCGTGTGCGGACGGCCCAGATTGCACGCTTGCGGATAGCCAAGATTGAATCACGCATGGACGGCCCAGATCGCATCGTGATAGACGGCCCAAATTCATTCCCAATTTAATCGCAATAAGACGGTATAGATTAAATCGTGATGGACGGTTCAGATTAAAAGCAAAAGGTTATAAATAACCTCATCCATACCCAAACCCAAACTCTAGCCGCCAGAGCCATCGCCGGAGAAGACAGCCCAACCACCGGAGGAGCCGACTGCCGCCACCTGCCGCCACACCGGAGAACTTTTTAGCCGCCAAATGAGGTAGACATTTTCCCTTTAGCTCGGATTTCGATTCTAAACCCACCTGTGGCCAAATTGGAGCCAAACCACTGGCCAATTGGCCGAAAAACGCCGCCGAAGCCCAGTGGCGCCGCCGTGGGTTTCTGCAGTTTTTGCCTCCGATGAGGCCCTTCCCGATTTTCGTTCGATGTAATTTTTCCATCACTGTGACCATTGTCCTTTCCTCTATAGGTTTACTAGAGCAAAACACCAACCTGCGACTCGAGCCGGAGAAGCCCGAGAGCTCCACCGCTGGTAAGTCTCAGTTTTTTGTATTTTTTGGCCCACCGAGGGCCCTACGTGTGTTTTATCACAGGAACCGGTACAAGTTTGGCTGAATTCGGTCGAAAACGACCAGAAAACTGCCAACCCGAGGCGGATCGCCGTCGCCAGAGCACGGTGGAGCTGCCGTGCCAGAATTTCGAAATTGGCTGAATAGGCCCTGGGTCTGATTTTGATTTATTTGGGGACACGTGTAGGTACCAGAAGTGTGTTTCAGTTCCTGAAAAAAAATTCAGAGAATCTAGGGACAGCCCGTAGGTGCAGTGAAAAAAAAACCGGTCTTAGACTTCGAATCAAGTATGGATCTCTCACCCTATTTTCTATCATGACATTAAAGCTTAATAAATGATAAAACAGTATTTTATGAATTAATAGATATGTATAATTAATTAAAGTGGCTAATGGAGTCCAAATCTGATATATTTTCGGTCAGTTGCTGTTTTAGTTATTTTATAGTTTTAAATGCATTATGGTAGATGATCTATTTATTTTATGGTTTTGAATGCATGAATCACTATTTACTTCATTATGGCTTGATTTTGTGAATCCGATGATATGCCTGCCTTATTGGATGCTTGTTACTGGTTTAAATATTCATGATTATGTGAGAAACAGAAAACTAAGGAAAAATAGAAAAGGTATGTGAGTTGACAAATGGATAAGTTGACAGCCTCACTAGATATCTTGGGAGATGGTGGATGAACCAAGTCCATAGAGAACCCTACCGGGAACGTTGTCTCCCATACCGGACGGGGTATGGAGACTTTAAATATTTTGGCACTCATATCGGACGGGGTATGAGGACGGCCCGCTTCACCCTCATACCAGACGGGGTATTGAGATTCATGATTTTGGTGCCTATACCGGACGGGGTATGGGGACGGCCCTGGAATTAAGTTATTAAGGTGAATGGTTCACGTGTAACGGGGACCCCTATGGATTCCCATGGATACTGGTAGGCTGGTAAAAGAGGAAATTTATTGCCTGATAATTGAAATATTAAAAGTATGACATATGTTATGTTACAGAGTGCGTATAATTTCCTGATATTATAATGTTATTATTTTTATAAGTTATTTTCATAAATCTCACCGAGGTAAGTGGACAATAAAGAGTTTTATTATTGATAAATGAATTTTTTATAAATTATACTCCATTGGTCATTTTTGTTTTCTACCAACCTTTAATTTTGTGACAATGAGATAATGTGAAATCTTTACTGGGCTAGTGTAGTTCATTCCATACTTAACCATTTCAGATCAGGAGGACTTGGTTTCCGAGCCCGTTCCGCATGAAGACGGCGAGTAGATGCCTAAAGATTTTATAGCTTTCCTTATAGTATTCATTTCTAGTATTTACTTTAGTTAGCTTATTCTTTCATACGTTTAATACGTTTTTGTTATTATGTAAGGGATGTTAACCATAATCTATTTTATTTCACTTCCACACTTAGAAATTTTATATACATTTCCTTTAAATTTTTGGGGCTGTTTACACAAATCTAGGTGAACAGAGACAGTGTTCTCTATAAGGTTGAAAGTGGTGCTATTTAGAAGTCAGAATGGGATTGACAATGGAACAAACAAACTCTGGGAACCAATTTAGGTGAGTAGAGACAGTGTTCTCTATGATGCACATGTAGGAAAGTATGAGTTACACAAACTTTAATTAGATGTTTTCTTGATTTTCGATAGATGTAATGGTTAACCCTCACTGGCAATATAAGTTCTTACGGTACCCTGACTCACTATGGAGGTATGGGTTATTACAGCTCTTATCCAATCATTTCAAATAGGAGGATTGAAGCACATAGCTCCTCCACATGATCCACTCAATGGAATAAGAGGTTTAGTGCTTAACATCTGATCTATTTTTCTCTTATTTGTTTATCGATCATATATATATTGAAGTTATTGATTGATTTGCATTCCATATTTGTTTAAGGATGCGGTAGAGCACTCTCTTGTAGCAGCATACGAAATGAAAGGAGATACTGGTTGCAATCCTAATTATTTATATGATCTGCTTTCCACCTTTAGGGATTAATTTAAAATCATTTTATCGGGCATGGCTAAAGCTTTGTATGTATACATAATATATATCTTGATGTAGATTTGAGTAGTTATTAACCATATTTGATTAATTAATGGATTTTAGTTATTTGATCTTCTTTTCCTAATTTACAGGGACAAAATATCTGATGCAGATTTTCATAAGTTTTATGCATTTTGCATCAAGATTAAATGAGCCGCCTCAAGGCATATAATTAATACTAATCACCACAGCTCAAAACTCTTTAATTTGAAGAATTTATATGTGTTATTATTGATATTATAATATATATTTAACAATAAAAATTCTCAAGTACAATTTTTGCTAGTAAAAATTCGTACATTTTAATAGTTAAATGATATGTCATGAGGTGTATAGTCTTTTTTGAACTCATACTCTTGTAGATAAGGATAAAAGTACTTAGATATCCACCTAATGGATAAATAATTATTAATTTAATTAACTATATATGTGTATATTTAATTAATTAAATAATTAGTTTAATAGTTAATGCGTTTCTTCTTTTATAAGAGATTATAAGTTTGAGTCAGATTTTATTTTTATGTGAGTCACCATTTGAAAGTTATTTGTATTGTATTGTATTGTAATTAGTGTATGTCACTTGACTAATCTCGAGTCAAATTGTATTTTTGTGTGTATTCTTACTCGGAGTCAGATTTGTAACCTTCTCATTTTTGCACTAGTTTTATGCATATGAAGTCATAGTGGCCTTAGAATACCTACATGTGATAGGGATAGTTGACCGTGATTTGAAACCCAAAAATGTGTTAGTAAGATTCGACGACTACATTTCGTTGACCGACTTCGATCTCTCACTAAAAGATGATAATCCCACATCAATAATCCACATAATTTCTGCTCAAAATGCATCATCAATCACAAAACAAGTTGTTATCCTGATCATAAACCCAACTTTTCTAATTCATCATACATTATAGCCAATTGTATCACACCTGTTTTAGCCTCCTGCTTACGCCCTAGTCAACACAAATAGAAAAAAGTCAACACATCGCGCAGCTGTGGAAATCATCACAGAGCCAATCAATGTTTAATTAATGTATTATGTTGGTACCCACTAGTACTTAGCACCAGAAATTGGTTATGGTGAAGGGCATGGAAATGCAGTTGATTGGTGGGCACTAGGGATATTCATATTCAAAATGTTATATGGGATGACACTATGTAAGGAAGTTGACCAAGAGTTGCCCCTAGCGAAGATCGTGGCTCGAGCACCTAAATTCCCAAAGAAACCATGGTCTCGGAGCCAGCAAAAGATTTGATCACGTGATTATTAATCAACGACCCCACCAGGCGAATGGGGTCCATAATGGGTGCAATGGCAATCAAATGACACCAATTTTTTGATGGGCTTAATTGGGCATTTTTGAGATGTAATAAAATCACCATTTGTTCCTCCTCTTGTATCTTGTTAGGAGTTTGTTGCATTTGCTAGTACTATAGAGAGTTCAATTGAGTATTACTAAGAAATAAAAAATTTATTCTTTAATTTACATGATATATGTTTTGTTATATATATCCAATTTTAATAACTAAATAGAAGTGAGATTTCAGTAATTTATATATTGGGGCAAGAAATTTTAATGAAATTCATGTTGAAAGGTTCAATATTTATAAAAATATATAATTAAGGATTTACTAGATCATTTTGTCCAGCAAACGATATAACATTTTCAATTGTTCTCAATTAATGTCTTTACTTAACTGTCTAAAAGTAATATTAATTTCTCTAACATGTGGTATAAGAGGTAGTAACACTCTTTATAAGGTATTATTTGGATAAAACCGAAATGTATTGCATCAACATCCTAATAATACCAAGCTTGGAAACTCATGCGTCCTTGTGTAGTGCTTTAGGACTGCTTACCTAATTTGGGATAAACAATGCTAAGGTTCAATAGTAGTTGAGGATAAGGAAGCTTTTGGCTTCTAGAGCTATTTTGAGATACCTGTGAGCTTACAAGATAGCTTTGCCAAAAGGTTGTGTAGAGTTTTAAAATTGCTCTCACATTCTAGACCTATCTTAAGACAACTGTGAGGTTTCAAGCATGTATTAGGTTTTAATAAAGCTCTAAAACTGCGGTATTAGTCTTTTCTTTTTTTCTTAATGTTATGTTGCACTAAGATACAAATTTGTTGTCCTAAAACTTAATTTGGTATCGATTTTGTTTTATTTAATTATATGGCAAATTTTGTAACAAGTATAAATTTTTTACTTGATGAATATTTCTCTGAGTTTAGGTTATTACTTGAGGATGTATAAGCTTTCATTTTGCATTTTGTTTCCTTTCTTAGTTGGATTCAAAAATAGAATAAGAATAATACATAACTTAGCTAAAGATGAGTAAGGACTTCTGAAAGATAGATAATTGTTCATGAACCTCCTCAGTTTTTGTTTCACTTACTTGAGCATGATGGTTTTGGTCATTTACTTGAGCATGATGGTTTTTATTGTTAATGAATAATGATTTTATCTTAAGAAAATAATGTTATATTGGATGCTATTGTATTGACTTACATTGTATAAGTTTAATTAGTATTAAAAGTAACTACTACTAAATTTATAGTTCAATCAAATAATAAAATAGAAACTAATTTGAATGAATTATTTAATATTATAATAAATAAGCAAATCGAAAGATGTATATTTATTGTTTAAAATATAATATTTGATAATCAATTATGAGAATTGACACTTCAGTGAATAATGAGAGGAGATTGATGTGACTATAACGAAATGCAACCAACACAAATAAAAGCTTTGGTATCTTACAACAAAGTAGATCACATTTTCCTTATGTTTTAAGACAAAGATGAACTATTTTATTTTTAATTTTTTTGTACTCCTTTTTGTTGATACAAAAGTTAAACAACTCTTTTTTTCAAGTAAAGAAATAGATAGGGTGGGCACGAAATGGACACATGAGTTCCTCTATTTGTCGCATATTACCTAGCAACATTTTAACTTTTGTGATAGTCTAAATCAACTATTAAAATTATATCGTCTATTGTATAATTTCTAATTGTAATAGGACCTTTTTTAAAGGTACGAGGTACAAATTTTACACCTGATGAATATTTTTCTAAAGTTTAGGTTTTTACTTAAGGATGTTTAAGCTTTCATTTCGTATATTGTTTCTTTTCTTCTTAGTTAGATTTAAAACTTTAATCGAAAAGTACATAACTTAGCTAGAAATGTAGTAAGGACTATTGAAATATATATATTTATTCATGAGCCTAAGTTTTTTGTTGACTTACTTGAGAAAAATGGTCTTTATTATTCATGGATGATGAATTTCTCTTTAAAAAAAAGTAAATGTTGTAATGGATGTTATTATATAGACTTACATTGCATAAACTAATACCATACTAGAAAGAAATATGTCTAATATTGTAGGTTAATCAAATAACAAAGTAGAACTTAACTTCAATGAATTATTTAACTCATATAAATGAATAAATAAAAAGATGTACATTTAGTGTTTAAAATATAGTATTTGATGATTGATTAGGAGAACTGATGTTTTAATAAATAATGAGAGGTGATTGATGATGACTGCAATAAGATGCAACTAATACAAAGATAGAAGCTTTGATGTCTTATAGTAGAGGAGATCAAATTTTCTTTAGGTTTGAGTACATTAAGATGAATTTTTTTATTTCCTAATTCTTATGTATTTTTTTGGTGATATGAAAGTTAAATAAATTTTTTTTCTAAGTAAAGAAATGGATAGGCTGTGCATGAAATTGACAAGTTGCTTCCCTTATTTGTTGTATATTTAATTAACGATATTTTGACTTTTAGTGACAATGTTTATCACCCACTAAAATTGTGTCGTTTATTTTCTAATTTTTAGTTGGATTTAAAAGTAACTTTCATTCCACATTTTGTTTTTCTTTTTCATAATTAGATGTAAAAGTGTAATTAGATAGTATACAATATAGCTAGAGATGTAGTAAGGACTTCTAAAAGATATAGTTCATGAGTTTTAGTTTTTTGTTCACTTGCTTAACAGAATGGTTTTTATCCATGATTATTTTTAAAATGAAAAAGTAAATGTTTTATTGGATGTCATTATACTGACTTACATTGTTTACAGACTTATATAGTTTTAGAAAGAAGTACGATTAAATTTGTAATCTGTCAAATAATAATGATGATTTAACTTAAATTAATAATTTAATCTCATACAAATGAGTGAGTTAAGTAACATAAATTTACTACTTAAAATACAAAATTTAATGACCGATAAGGAAAACTGATATTTCAACGAATAATGAGAGGTGATGGGTGATGATTGTAATGAGATGCAACTAACAGAGAGAGAGAAGTTTTTGTGTCTTGCAACAAAGGAGATTGAATTTTTTTAAGATTTTAACATAAAGATAAACTATTTTATTTTCGGTTTCTTTTGTATTTCTCTTTGTTAATATAAAAGCTAAATAATTTTTTTTTCAAATGGATAAGTGGCTTCCTCTATTTGTCGCAAATTTACTTTGTTGCATTTTTAATGACAATATAAATCAACTGGTAAAATTTTATCGTCTATTGTCTAATTTTTAGCAGTAATTAATTGTTCTCAAAGGTGCCAATATAATTCCTTTTATCAGTTGAAGTGATTTATTTAGAGAAAAACCATATTTGTGTTTTACACAATATTATAATGGATTAAACAAAACTCTTTTTTTTAAAAAAAAAATTTCTCATAAAATGTTTAGCAAGATTAATCCAAACTTGGAACACAAAATTCAAAAAAATGCAAATTCAGTAATGCATACAATATTGATAACCTAAATATCAATCACTAGAAATGACCTAGACTATTAGCAATCTGTTATAAATACTAAACTCATTATAACTCTCTGCTGCTTTGGTGAGCACTGTAGATTTGAAGAAAAAAACAATCTCCCTTCTCTTGGCAAAACCATTTTTCTCTTCTCTTATTGTCTCGAAAAGGATGGATCAAAGCTTACGACTCCTCAGCATGATCCACTCGATGGAACAAGAGGTTTAATGCTTAACATCTTATCAATTTTTCTCTTATCTATTTATTGATCATGTATATATATCGATATCATTGATTGATTTGTATTCAATATTTGTTAAAGGATATGGTAGATCACTTTTTTGAAATAGCATATGAAATTAAAGGTGTACCTGGTTGCAGTCCTAATTATTTCTCGGATATGCTCTCCATCTTCGTAGCTGAATCTAAAATGACATTATCAGACATGGCTAAAGCTTTATATGTGTACATAATATATATCTTGATATAGATCTTAGTTGTTATTAACCACGTTGATTAGTTAATGAGTTTTAATTATTTGGTCTTCTTCTCTTAATTTTCAGGGACAAAGCATTTAGTACATATTTTCCTAAGATTTGCGAACTTTACTTCAAGATAAAAGAAGCCTCCTCAAGGTATATAATTAATGCTAATCATCATAGCTCAAAACTCTTTAATTTAAAGTATTTATGTGTGTTATTATTGATCTAATAATATGCATTTAATACTAAAACTTCTCAAGTATAATTTTTGTTGGTAAAAATTCATACATTTTAATAACTAAATGATATGTCATGAGATGTATAATGTGATTTGAACTCATATTCTTATAGATAAGGATACTATTACATAGATATCAACCTAATAGATAAATAATTAATAATTTAATTAATCAAATATCTATTAATAGGATATATATCTAATTGGTATATGTGTATACTTAATTAATTAATTAATTAGTTTAATAGTTGATGCATTTATTCTTTTACAAGAGATCATAAGTTCGAGTGAGATTATACTTTTATGTGTGTTACCATTTGAAAGATACGTTGAATTGTAATTTTTTTAAAAAATAATTAGCTAATTTTAATTGTAGCGTTGGTGCTTGTCGATTGGCACTGAAATATGAGGAATTCATCAAAGCATCTGATGAAAAGAGTAAGGAAGGGTAAGCTCTCATACATAATTGACATCATAAATCGATTAACATATCTATTTATTGTGCTTTTTTAATTTTTTTAATTTCTTTTTTTTAAAAAAAAGTGTGTAGCGGCATTAGATGCAATAAAAAATGAATTCACCTTGATGAAGAAAAAAATAAAAATCCTTCATGAGGAAATATTTTATTTTATATATTTTGTAGAATTTTATTTTCATATATATCTTTTTCTCTTATGGATTTTGTGAAAATTTTAACTGAATTTAAATTTGTAGAATTATACAGTATGAGTTTTACTTAATTAAAAATCTTTTTTGCTGGTTGTATAATTATAGCTATTAACAATTATAATAAATTATAAAAACACAGTAGTAGTTTAAACTTGTGTTTTATTTAAGATTTACGAGTTTAAGTTTCACTGAAGATGTAAAGTTTATATTTTAATAAAAAGTAAAACTATTTTTTTAATATTAAACATTATAGATTTTAATTTTAAAATCTTTATTATTATTATTATTAATTAATAAATAGGGTATGTATGCTGATATATTTGGAAACAAGCACCACGCCTCGCAAGCACAAGCGCACTCCTTTAAATTAACAAAAAGTTGGGAAACTCATGGGTCCTTTTGTAGTGCTTCAGGACTGCTTACCTAATTTGGGATAAACAATGCTAAGGTTCAAGGGTAGTTGAAGATAATGAAACTTTTGGCTGCTAGAGTTATTTTGAGATACCTATAAGGTTATAAGATAGTATTACCAAAAGGTTGTGCAGGGTTTTAAAATTATTCTCATGTTCTAGACCTATCTTAAGACAACTATGAGGTTTCGATCATGTATTAAGTCTTAATAAAGCTCTAAAACTGCAGTGTTACATTTAAATCTTAAGGTTTTAATCTTTTGTTTTTTTAATGTTATGTCGTACTAAGATCCAAAGTTTTTATCTTAAAATTTAATTTAGTATAGATTTTGTGTTACTTAGTTATCTGGCAAATTTTGTACCAAGTACAAATTTTATACTTGATCAATATTTCTCTGAGTTTAGGTTATTACTTGAGCATGTTTAGGCTTTCATTCTACATTTTGTTTCCTTTCTTCTTAGTTGGATTGAAAAGTATTATAAGAATAATACATAACTTAGCTAGAAATGAGTATGAACTTCTGAAAGATAGATAATTGTCCATGAACCTCAATTTTTGCTTCACTTACTTGAACATGATAAAGTATAACCTAATTTCTACGAATTATTTAATTATATAGTAAATAAGTGAATTGAATGATGAATATTTATTGTTTAAAATATTGTATTTGACGACCAATTATGAGAACTGATGCTTCAGTGAATAATTAGAGGCGATTCATAGTTACTACAATGAAATGCAACCAACACAAAGATAAAAGCTTTGGTATTTTGCAATGAAGTAGATCACATTTTTTTTAGGTTTTAAGATAAAGATGAAATATTTTATTTTTAATTTTTTTTGGTACCCCTTCTTGTTGATACAAAAGTTAAGCAACTTTTTTTTTCAAGTAGCGGAATAAATAGGGTGGGCACAAAATGGATACATGAGTTCCTCTATTTGTTGCATATTACCTGGCAATATTTCAACTTTTGTAATAGTCTAAATCAACCACTAAAATTATGTCGTCTATTATTTAATTTCTACCTGTAATAGGATCCTTATTAAAGGTACGAGATACAAATTTTATACTTGATGAATATTTTTCTAAAGTTTGGGTTGTTTATTGACTTATATAGTACTAGAAAGAAATACAACTAAATTTATAGTTCGGTCAAATAATAAGGTATGGATTAACTTGAATAAATAATTTAATCTCATACAAATGAGTAAACTAAGTAATGTAAATTTACTGTTTGAAATACGATGTTTAATGACTGATAAGGAAAACTGATACTTCAATGAATAACGAGAGGTGATGGGTGATGACTGCAATGAGATGCAACTAACGTAGAGAGAGAAGTTTTAGTGTCTTGCAACAGAGGAGATTGAATTTTCTTTAGCTTTTAAAACATAAGGATAAATTATTTTATTTTTAATTTATTTTGTACTTCTTTTTGTCATTATAAAAGTGAAATAATTTTTTTAAAAATAAAGAAATGGGCAAGTTGTGCATGAAATGGATATGTGGCTTCCTCTATTTGCTGCAAATTTACTTTATGGCATTTTGACTTTTAGTGACAATATAAATCTGCTGGTAAAATTTTATCATTTATTGTCTAATTTTTAGCAGCAATTAACCATTCTTAAAGATGCGAATATAATGCCTTTTATCAGTTGAAGTAATTTATTTGGAGAAAAACCATCTTTATTGTTTATTCAATATTATAAATGGATTAAATTAAACTCTTGTTTTTTTTTCAAAAGAAAATATGTTTTCTCATAAAATTGTTGGCTAGAATAATCCAAACTGGAAAACAAAGTTAAAAAATATGCAAGTTCACTAATGCATAGAATATTGATAACCTAAATATCAATTACTAGAAATGACCTAGATTATTAGCAATTTGTTATAAATTCTAAACTCATTATAACTCTCCGCTGCTTCGGTGAGCATTGCAAATTTGAAAGAAAAAAATCTCCCTTCTCTCGGTAAAACCATTTTTCTCTTCTCCAATTGTTTCTAATATGATTGATTGAAGCATGTAGCTCCTTGACATGATCCACTCGATGGAACAAGAGGTATAGTGCTTTAACATTTTATCTATTTTTTTCTTATCTATTTAGTGATCATGTATATAAATCGATATTGTTGATTGATTTGCATTCGATTTTTTTAAAAGGGTATGGTCGATCACTTTCTTAGAATAACATATGAAATAAAAGGAGTACCTGGTTGAGGTCCTAATTATTTCTCTAATCTTCTCTCCATGTAACACCCAACCTCTCCTTTTTTTTTCTTTTTATTAATTATTATTGTACGAATATAATTATTATTTATGTAATTTTAAATTAAATTTAATTTAAATTAATTTATTTTAATGGAAATAATAATAATAAAAAGGGGTAAAAATTATTTAGGGGTTTAATCGAAAACAATTTTTGGAAAAAGTGGTGAAAATTTTGGTTCTGGGGGTATTTTTGAAAGACAAATCAGAAACTGGGGGTCAAAACAAAATTTAGAAAAGTTGTGCCACGTCAATTGCCCGGTCAGTAGTCCCGACCAACTAGGACGCGCCAGGTGGCAGAGACGCGGACGCGAGAGGCCACGTGGGAGGGAGCCACGTGGGCGATCCGTGTGAGTGCGATCGAACGGGTGAGATCCGTTCTCGTGCGCACGGACGGTCCAGATCAAAAGCGCGTACAGACATCCTACATTGCATCTCACACGGACGGTCCATATTGAATCGCGCATGGACATCACAAATTGAATCGCGATGAACGGCCCAGATTCACTTCCTATTTAATCGCGATCGGACAGTCCAGATTAAAAGCGATGGATGGCTCAGATCAAAAGCGGATGGGTATAAATAACCCCATCCACACCCAAACCCTAACCCTAACCGCCAGAGCCCCTCGCCGGAGAAAACAGCCCAGCCGTTGGGGAGTCGACCGCAACCACCTGCCGTCGTACCAAAGCAATTTTCGGCCGCCAAAGGAGGTAAAAATTATACCCTTTGCTCAGAATTTGATTTTAAACCCAACCATGGCCAAATCTGAGCAAAAGCACCAGCCAATTGGCAGGAAAACGCAGCCAAAGCTCAGCAGTGCTGATGCGGGGTGTTTCAGTTTTTGCCTCTGATGAGGCCCTTCCCGATTCCCATTTGATGTGATTTTTCCACCATTATGATCACCGTTTCCTCCTCTACAGGTTGACCAGAGAAAAACACCCAACCGCAACGTGAGCCAGAGGAGCCACCACACTGAAGAGCCCCACCGCCGGTGAGTTTCGGCTTTCTACATTTTTCTGGCCCACCAAGGGACCTAAGTTTGTTTTTTTACAGGAACCGATGCAAGTTTGGCTGAATTCGACCAAAAACAGCCAACCCGAGGCGGATCACCGCCATGAGCGATAGTGCCATCGCCGGAACACGGCGGAGCCGCCGTGCCAGAATTTTGAAATTGGCCGAGTAGGCCCTAGTTCTGATTTTTGGGTTATTTTGGACATGTGTAGGTACTGTAAGCACATTTTAGTTCCCGAGAAAAAATTCAGGAAACCAAGGGACCGCCCGTAGGTGCAGTGACAATCTAGCTTTCGACGTCGAATCAAGTAAAGACCCCTCACCCTATTTCCTATCATGGAATTGTAGTTTAAGTAAATGATAATACTGTATTTTGTAGAAATTAAATAGATATGTATAATTAATTATGGTTGCTAATGGAGCCCGAACCGGACATTATTATCTGTCGATTCCTTTTTGATTTATTTTACAGTCTAAATGCATTATGGTATGTAGTTTATCTATTCTATGATTTTAAATGCATGTATCACTACTTACTTCACTACTGTTTGATTTTGGAAATCTAAGATATAATTGCTTTGTTGGATGGACGTTGCTTGTTTATATATTTATGTTTGAGTTCGTAACAGAGACTAAGGACAAATAGGAATGGGATGTGATTTGATAAATGGATAAGATGACAGCCTCACTAGATATCCCGCGAGATGGTGGACGGACCGGGTTCATAGGGAACCCTACCGTGAACGTCGTCTCATACCGGACAGGGTATAGAGACTTGGTCATTTGGTGCTCATATTAGACGGGGTATGGGGATGGCCTGCTTCACCCTCATACCGGACGGGGTATGGGATGGCCCTGGAATTAAGATTGTTAAGGGGAATGGTTCACGTGTAGCGGGGACCCCTATGGATCCCTATGGATACTAGTAGGCTGGTGAAAACAAGAAACGGTAATAATCAATTATTGTTAATGAATACAGATTTATGATGTGTTTTATGTTACTGATTATGCATGAAATTGTGATCTGTATGATGTTATTATCTTTATAGGTTGTTTTCACAGGTGCTCCAAGGGTAAAAAAAAAGGGTAAGTGGTTTTATTTTAAATAATTGAATTGGTTTAAAATTTGTGCTCCATTGGTTGTTTTCGATTTTCTACCAATTTTTGCTTCTGTGACGATGATATAGTGTGATGTCCTTACTGGGCTAGTGTAGCTCATTCCTTATTTAACCATTTTAGATCAGGAGAACCTAGTTCCCGAGCCTAATCCATAAGAAGACGATGAGTAAATGCTAGATGCTTTTTAGTTTCCTTTATTTTTCTCATTTCTCGTATTTCTTTTAGAAAACTTATTCCGTGGTATAGTTTAGTACTTTTAAGTTGTTGTGTAAGGGATGTTAATCTTAATCTTTGATTTCACTTCCGCACTCAGATTATTATATGTATTTTCTTTTGAATTTCCAGGGCCGTTACACTCCACCTTCGTAGTTGAATCTGAAATCATCTTATCAAACATGACTAAATCTTTGTATGTGGACATAGTA
Source organism: Carica papaya (assembly GCF_054855325.1). Classification (NCBI taxonomy): domain Eukaryota; kingdom Viridiplantae; phylum Streptophyta; class Magnoliopsida; order Brassicales; family Caricaceae; genus Carica; species Carica papaya. The sequence continues at coordinate 22,976,579 of NC_142317.1, forward strand.
TATATCTTCATATAGATCTAAGTAGTTATTAACCCCATTTGACTAGTTAATGGATTTTAATTATTTGATCTTCTTCTCTTAATTTGCAATGACAAAGTATCTGAACGCTGATTTTCCTAAAATTTATTAACTTTGCTTCAAGATTAAAGGAGTCTCCTTAAGGTTTATAATTAATACTAATAATCATAGCTCAAAACTCTTTAATTTGGAGTATTTATGTGTATTGTTATTGATCTTATAATATGTATTTAATAATAAAAATTCTCAAGTACAAGTTTTGTTAGTAAAAATTCATGCAGTTTAGTCGTTAAATGATATGTTATGAGACATATAATCTGATCTGAATTCATACTCTTATAGATAAGGATAAAGGTATATAGATATCCATCCAATAGATAAATAATTAATAATTTAATTAACCAAATAAATATTAATATGATATATATATTTATTTGGTATATGTGTATACTTAGTTAATTATTTAATTAGTTTAATAGTTGATACATTTCCTCTTTTACAAGAGATCACAAGTTTGAGTCAGATTGTATTTTCGTGTGTGTCATCATTTAAAAGTTACTTGTATTGTATTGCATTTAGTGTATATTGCTTAATTAATCTCGAGTCAAACTATTGTTTTGTGTGTATTCTTACTTGGAGATTAGTTATATTGCGTTATGATTGATGTATATCACTTAATCAATAGATTTACATAATTTTTATTTAAAAAAATAATTAGCTAATATTAATTGCAGCCCTGACACTTGTCAAATGACACTAAAATGTGAGGAATTCATTAAGGCATCTGATGAAAAGAGTAAGGAAGGGTAAGCTTTCATACATAATTGACATCATAAATTGATTAATAGTCTTTATATATGCATGTAGTAAATGAATTTCGTACTTATTTTTTTTATTTTAGATAATACTAATATATATCTTTATTGAGTTTTTTTATAATTTTTTAATTTTTTTTTTTAAAACAAAGATGCATAGCAGCATTGGATGCAATCTAAAATGACTTCTTACTTACGAAGGAAAAAATAAACATCCTTCTTGAGGTAATATTTTATTTTACGTATTTTGCAAAATTTTATTTTCATATATATCTTTTTCTCTTATGAATTTCATAAAAATTTTAACTGAATTTAAATTTGCTAACTTATAAAGTATGAGTTTTACTTAATTGAAAATTTGTTTTGCCAGGTGATAATTATAGCAATTAAAAATTATAATGAATTATAATAATATGGTAGTAGTTAAAATTTTTTATGTTTTATATAAAATTTACAAGTTTAAGTTTTGTTGAAAATGCAAAGTTTATCATTATTTTTTATGATTCTCATTAAAGTTCATTCCATAAGCTTTTGAATTCCAGGCACTTGTTCTTCTGTAATCTGCTTGCATGTTGTCTTTCATGATTTATCTTAACCAAGCAAAAGAGGGAAAATTATGAGTATATCATTGTTGAGAGAACTATTGTACAAAAACAAACAAGAAATATGCTCAACACAAATCATTGATCATATAAGTTGAATAAATTAATGGCAAATTGATGAAAATGGAGGGTGCATGAATTTATAATGTGCTTACCCTCATCGCAAGATATCTCCTCCGTCTGCACATCCGCTATATTTATCATTAACCATGTGATTCAGAGAAAAGAAAAAACAGAGAGAAAAGGAAAAGCAAGTAGAAAAATTAGTTTTCCTTGAGTGTTAAAGTTTATTTTCCTTTTAATTGTTGAATTTTTTACTTTTGGGTTGTATATCTAATTTTTAGTTGAAAGTTTTCACTAAAATACTCACATTGGATCTAATGCCTTGATTTGTTTCTTTTGCTTGTTTTTTTATTTAAGGTTAATCATTCTTGAAATTGAAGTAGAAGAAGGTATTATTTCAATTGAGTCAAGAATCTCTTGGGTTCACTTTGATAAAAGAAGGGTTTGAGGATTGAGAGGGTTATAATTATTTGATTACCATTATGTATATGGGAATTTCTGAGGCAATTCTGCTACTTTTATCTAGAACTATTCCTAGTCATTTTAGTTTTGATCCATGTTTTAGCAAATTGGATTCAAACAATAGATTATGATCTGACTCACTAGCCTACATGGATCGGCCATTATTTAAATTTATAAGTTGGTAAAAGAGAGATCTTATTTGTTTACCTTTTTTCGTTGTGGTATCTCCAGTTAATCCTTCTTTTTTTCTTGAAGGCACTATTTTATTCTACCTTACTCTGTGTATGTGAAATGCTTGCTCAAGAAGATGGATCAGTTGATCTATTTCGGCACTGAATAATTGCCTACTTGTTCTCTCATTCCACATCAGGGAGTATTATTTGATTGATTTATGAAAACTAAAAGAGATTTATAGTTGCAAGACTGAGGTGTACTTATATGATGTAGTTAATAAGTTCAACAATTACCCAGATCAAATTTCTCCTTGGTTGGTGGAATGAATGCCCAATAAAGGAGGTTATCTAATTGGAAACTTACAACCAGCACATATGGATTTTTGATTTTTTTCTCTAAGAAACATGTGGTCTGTTGTAAGCAGTCTGACAACAGTTGATTAGTCACATGCCATACTAGATCTTATTGAAGCGAAGCAGATTTGGTAGCAAATATGCTATTCAAGATATGTTATCCTGCTCTTGAAGGTCAGGTGTGGCAAATAATCACTAATAGTGATCCTAAGAACACATAAGAATCTACTCTCATATTATTTATTTATGATCTATTTCTTCATTATTTTCAACATTTCTCACTACATTTCCTTTTCATGCAGTCCTTGGTCTTACCACAATGGTGGTTCTTGGCCAACTCTGCTATGGTAGGTTAGTTTGTTATGCTTAAATATTTTCTCTGCTGCTAATGTTTTGTTCATTGCTCCAAAGAACCCTTTGTAGAAGTTATATTTAGGTATAAGTTTCTTAAGTTCACATACTTCAATTCAATAGGATATGGCACCTTGTTGATGTTTTATAAAATAAAGTAATAATGAAGGAATGTTGGAAGTGTGGCTTAAGATTTTAAAAATGGACTTTTTACAACTTATTGTTGCACCTATAAAGATGAAAAGACCAGAAATCACTGCAAAATCTATTGAAGTTGCCGAAAGACACATATCTAGAGACAATTGACCTTAATACTATGACATGAAAATAGGAAAGTTCATCGGGAAGCAATCACGATTATTCCAGACATGGTCAATTACTAGATATCTTATGGCTAAGCTTCTACTTGCAGACCCAAGTGCAGTCAAAATTCTGATAATTGAAGAAGATTATGAGCTTGTCAATGCCTTCTCTTGCATGATAAGTACTAACCCCAAGAGAAAGTGTGGTCAGAAGAACTCCCAAAAGACTTGCATAATATAAGATTCTTAAGCTGCTTTCACATAAGGATAGGTAACTTCAATTTGTGGCTTAACTTACCTATCTAAACAACTTAAATGTATAATGGTGATGATAACAATGTTTATTTTTCATTTTATTTGGGGGTTAAAGCTTTTGAGCAGTGATTCGGGTATCATTGGATCTTAATGTAAAATGATATATTGATTTACGATCAGCATTAGCTTGAAACATCATCCTGGATTGGAGAATAAACAAATTGTTTCCTGTTTATAGACTTTATATCATATATATAGTACTATAGGAGTGAAAGGTGTTCTTTTAAAGAGTTCACTGTAAATTGAGAATACTCTTATATTATTTTAACTCTATTGCTCGATTATGACAATAATAATTTCAATTAACCTCATGTATAGGTATATATTTTCAATTTGTAAATGAAGAAATTACATAGAAATTTTTAGGTTGTGGGTCAAATTACACCACTTATTGAGAAATTATATTTTAAAAATAGATATAGTATATTATAGTATTAGAAGTTAAAATATTTGTATATGTATCTAATTGTCCCATTTGCTTTAATTTCTAAACAAGCTTCATCATTTTCTTAAGAAATTTACTTGCTACATTTGTCCCATATTTTATAATTTAACAATATATCACAATTTTAATATTTAAACTCTCTTATTCATGTTTTTTGAGAACTAAATTCTAATTGATCTTCCTATATATGAAGAATTATGAAATAAAATTTCATTCAATGAATTCAAGCTAAAAACATAAATGGTTCAAAAATAAAATTAACGAATATATACCTCATTCAACATGTAAAGGATTACTAATAATTACATAAAAAAGTAAAAATTGAATCAAATGAACAAGATAGATTTAATACTGCTTAATGTAAGTACATGTATATACTTTTGGACATTTAATTTAGATTGTACTTTTATGTTTTTCAGTTATTTAGGATAAAGAGGTAATTTCATAGAAAGTCAAATATGAGATTTGAGTTAGTTCGCGGTCTAAAATTTAGAATTATTAGAAGAATATGATCCCTTATAACGAATCTACTTTATAATTACTACCTAATTGTGCGTTATGCATTAGGAAAAAAAAAAAGAGAACTTACCTCTATAATGCTTCAAATCTAACTCTTGTTTTCCTATTTCATTTCCTTATGTTTTTCCTCCTCATTCTCCCAATTATTTTCTAACTCTTCTTATATTTGTAGATCACCTAAAATTGATCACATCGTAACACAATAATAAATGTGAGGATAAGATTATGAAGAAATCATATTGTGGTGAAGAAATTAATAGAGGTAATTTTATAAAAAAAACTATTTTGTTATTTTTTATCTAAACATTGCATCATAAATATAAATCATAGCATTAAAGAAAGATTGAAAGAAAAGCTGAAAGCATCAAGAAAGAAAAAAAAATAGAAGTGTCATAATCTATTTTTAAACTTTTGTAATCAAATATTTTAGTGTTTTAACATTATTTTTCACTCTAAGGTATGTAATCTTTAAAAGAATTATTACAAGATTATACTTGAAAGATATCTAAATATAGAGAATTGAATGCTCAGTCGGAGTCAAAATTTAGAAATTTCTTTCTACATTAGTCTTTCAAATTTAAAAATTAAAGAGATAGAAATCTTATTTTCATTATTTTGAACTTATGTAATCAAATATTTTAGAGTTTTAACATTATTTTCATTATGTAATCTATAAAAAAAATTATTATAAGATTACATTTAAAGAATATCTAATGTAAGTACACGTATATATTTTTGGACGTATTTAATTTAAATTGTACTTTTATGTTTTTCTGTTATTTAGAGTAAAAAAGTAATTTAATAAAAAGTCAAATATGTGATTTGAGTTAGTTTGCGGTCGTTAGCTAAAACTTAGGAACTGTTTGAAAAATATGAATCCTTATAACGAATCTACTTTATAATTACTACCTAATTGTGTGTTATTTATTAGGGGAATAAAAGAGAACTTACCTTTATAATACTTATAGTCTAACTCTTATTTTCCTATCTCATTTCCTTATGTTTTTCCTCCTCCTCCCAATTATTTTCTTACTCTTCTTATATTTCAAGATCACCTAAAAGTGATCATATCGTAACACAATAATAAATGTGAGGATCAGATTATAAAGAAATTATATTGTGGTGAAGAAATAAATAGAGCAAATTTTATAAAGAAACTATTTTATCATTTCTTATACGAACTTTGCATCATAGATATAAATTATATCATTAAAGAAAGATTGAAAGAAAAACTGAAAGCATCAAGAAAGAAAAAAAAAACTAGAAGTGTTGTAATTTATTTTTGAACTTATGTAATCAAATATTTTAGAGTTTTAACATTATTTTCATTATGTTATCTATAAAAGAACTATTATAAGATTACACTTAAAGAATATCTAAAATTAGAGAATTGAATGCTTGTTAGAAGTCAAAGTCTAGAGATTTATTTTCTTCATTAGTCATTAAAATTTAAAATTTTGATTACTACTTAAGCAGTTAAAGAGATAAAAATCTTCTTTTCAAAAAGTAAATATATAATTATATAATTATATTTAGGAAGATGTTATTTGTTGCTACCTTAATTATTAAAAGTAAAAATATTGATTATGCCTCAATTATCAAAAAATATTTTGTAATCTTATTTAATTTAGGGATTTCGTTGCCATCCTGAATGGTTCTGATGGTTCCTCCTTCACTTTCAAAGAGGATGTCGGGCTGCAGGGGAAGAGGGAGAGGAAGAAAATTCATAGCTAGGGTACACTAAGAGGAAGTTTATGTGCGATTTCTCAATTATATTAATTAGCTAGCGGTGGATTGGGAGTAGAATAAGGGAGGAATTCGTCAATCAGATTAATGCCGTCACTGGGAACAAAGTTAAATTTGACTCTCACTACTTGAGTAGAATTTATGTTTTAAATTCTTTGAGATATTTTTGGGAAGAAATAGTTGATCCTGGAATAGGGACATTTTCTTGAAATCAGATTAGAACCAGAAGTAAAAACAAAAAAAAATGGAGAGTGAGATCTGAGGATAAAAAGAAGATCGGACGAAATGATGGAATTATCATGTGGACAGCTATGTGGAGAGGACATAAGAGATATGCGAAAAACATAGGAGGAAAATTGAAAGGATGAGAATGGGAGAGGGATAGGAAATTTTAAGAAAAGGAAAATTGTGGTCTGAATCTGATATCTATTTGGGAATTATTATTCTATTATCTTTTATATTTAATTCTCTTGATGTCTGTTTCGAAAATGGTAGCATTTGTGAGTAGAGAAAAAGAAATAAACTGGATAGGGATTAAAAACAAAATAAATATAAAATTCTAGGAGGCAAATCCAGGTGAGTGAGACCGTGTTCTCTGTGAGGGTAAAAGTGATGTTGTTTGGAAGAAGGAATGGGATTAACAACGGAACAAACAAACTCTAGGGGCTGATTTGGGTGAGGAGAGACAATGTTCTCTGTGATTCATGTGTAAGAAAGGATGAATTACACAAACTTTAATTAGATGTTTTCTTGATTTTAGATAGATGTAATGGTTAACCCTCAGTGGTGAGGGATGTGAACACTACCCTTGGACGTACTTATTTTTATTTGGAGATAAAAGTTTATTGTTATTAACCATATTTGATTAATTGATGGATTTTTTTATTTGGTCTTCTTCTCTTAATTTGCAGGGATAACGTATCTTATGCAAATTTTCCTACAATTTGTTACTTTGCATCAAGATTAAAGGAGGCTCCTCAAGGTATATAAGTAATACTAATCATCACAGCTCAAAACTCTTCAATTTGGAGGATTATTGTGTGTTATTATTGATCTTATAATGTATATTTAACAATAAAAATTCTCATATACAATTTTGCTAGTAAAAATTCGTACATTTTAATAGTTAAATGATTTGTCATGAGATCTATAGTCTGATTTGAACTCATACTCTTATAGATAAGGATAAAATTACTTAGATATTTGCCTAAAAGATAAATAATTATTAAATTAATTAATTATATATGTGGATACATAATTAATTAAATAATTAGTATAATAGTTGATATGTTTCTTTTTTTATAAGAGATTATAAGTTCGAGTCGAATTGTATTTTTATGTGTGTCATCATTTGAAAGTTATTTGTATTGTATTGTAATTAGTATATATCACTTGAATAATCTCGGATGAAACTTTACTTTTATGTGTATTCTTACTTGGAGGTTTTTGTATTGTCTTACGATTGATGCATACCACTTAATTAATAGATGTACCTAATTTTTATTTTTTAATAAATAATTAATGAAGGAAAAAATGAAAATCCTTCTTAAGGTATTATTTTATTTTACATATTCTATAAAATTTTATTTTCATGTATGTCTTTTTTCTTTTGGACTTCGTGAAAATTTTAGCTGAATTTAAATTTGCATGCTTATATAGCATGAGTTTTACTTCTTTAAAAATTTATTTTGTCAGCTCTATAATTATAGCTATTAATAATTATAATAAATTATAACAATATGATAGTAGTTAAAACACTTATTTTTTATTTAAAATTTATAAGTTTAACTTTTATTAAAATGTAGAATATTTTATACTGTATAAGTCTATAAATTTAAATTCAATTAAAGTTTTTACGAAATCTATAAAAGAAAAAGATATATATGAAAACAAAATTTATAAAATATATAAAATAAAATATTACCTCAAGAAAGATTTTTACTTTTTCCTTCATTACTAAGAATTCATGTTTGGTTGCATCCACTGCCTATGCACCTTTTTTTCAAAAAAATTTAAAACAATTTTTAAAAAAACTTAGTAATGAAATATATTAATAATATGTACAATAAAAAATAAGTATGAAATTGATTTACTATATTCACTAATTGATTTGATTTATGATGTCGTCAATTATGTATGAAAGTTTACCCTTCCTTACTCATTTCATCATATGCCTTGACATGTGTATATATATATATATATAAATATATAATTCATATATATGATGGTGTATGAGCAATCATATGTGGCACCAATAGGTATGAAGTTCATTTGTGATCGACGGTCACATTTCATTGATTGACTTCGATCTCTCACAAAAAGACGATAATTCTACATCAACGATTCATATAATTTCTTATCAAAATGCATCACTAATCTCTTGTTACCTTGATGATCAACCCAACTTCTCTAATTCATCATGCATTCTACCCAATTGTATCACACCTGCAATAGCCTCCTGCTTACACCCTAGTCAACACATCACACAACCGTCAAAATCATCATAGAGTCAATCAATGTCCAGTCAAGGCCTTTTGTTGGGACCCACGAGTACTTAGGATGAGAAATTGTGTCTGGTGAAGGGCATGGAAACACGGCTGATTGGTGGACACTAGGGATATTCGTATTCGAAATGTTATATGAGACGACGTCTTGTAAGGGAGTTGACTAGGAGTTACCCTTTGTAAATATTGTGGCTCGAGCACTTGAGTTTCCCAAAGAAATGATGGTTTCAGAGCTAGCAAAGGATTTGATCACACCGCTATTAATTAAGGACCCCACAAGGAAATGGGGTCCACAATGGGTGTAACGACAATCAAACGACACCAATTTTTTAATGGGCGTAATTAGGAACTTTGAGATGTATAAAATCCTCATTTGTTCCTTCTTTTGTATCTTGCGAGGTATTTATTGCATTTGATAGTACTATAGAGAGTTCAATATAGTATTAATAGGAAGCAAGAAATTTAGTCTTTAATTTACATGATATATGTTTTTTTTATGTATATTGAATTTTAATAACTAAACAAAAGTGAGATTTAAGTAATTTGTACATTAAGGCAAGAAATTTTAAAGAAATTCACGTTGAAAGGTTAAATATTTATAAAAATATATAATTAAAGATTTACTGGATCATTTGTCTAACAAAAAATATAGCATTTTCAATTGTTCTGAATTAATGTCTTTACTTAACCGTATAAAAGTATTATTAATTTCTCAAATATTTGGTATAAGAGGTAGTAATACTCTTTTTACGGGTATCACTTGGATTAAACTTAAATGTATTACTTCAAGGTCCTGATAATATCAAGTAAGGAAACTCATGGGTCCTTGTGTAGTGCTTCATTACTACTTACCTAATTGGGGACAAACAATGTCAAGATTCAAGGATAGTTGAGGATAAGGAAACTTTTGGCTTCTAAAGCTATTTTGATATACATATAAGGTTACAAGATAGCTTTTCCAAAAGTTTGTGTAGGGTTTTAAAATTGTTCTCGCGTTCTAGACCTTTCTTATGAAAACTTTGAGGTTTCGAGCATGTATTAGGACTTAATAAAGCTCTAAAACTCCAATGTTACATCTAAATCTTTAGGTTTAAGTATTTTATTTTTTTTCTTAATGTTATATTGCACTAAGATACAAATTTTTTGTCCTAAAATTTAATTTAGTATAGAGTTTGTTTTACTTAGTTATATGGCAAATTTTGTACCAAGTATAAATTTTGTACTTGATGAATATTTCTCTTAGTTTAGGTTATTACTTGAGGATGTTTAAGCTTTCATTCTGCATTTTTTTTCCTTTCTTCTTAGTTGGATTGAAAAGTATTATAAGAATAATACATAGCTTAACTAGATATGAGTACGGACTTCTGAAAGATAGATAAATGTTCATGAATCTCCTCAGTTTTTGCTTCACTTACTTGAGTATGATGTTTTTTATTATTAATGAATAATGATTTTTCTTTAAAGAAATCAGAGGTGATTTAGTATTAAAAACATATACTACTAAATTTATAGTTCAATCAAATAATAAAATGTAACCTAATTTGAATGAATTATTTAATATTATAATAAATAAGTGAATCGAATGATGTATATTTTTTGTTTAAAATGTAGTATTTGATGACCAATTATGAGAACTGACACTTCAGTGAATAATGAAGGGCAATTGATGGTGACTACAATGAAATGCAACCAACATAAAAATAAAAGCTTTGATATCTTTCAACAAAGTAGATAACATTTTCTTTAGGTTTTAAGACAAAGATGAACTATTTTATTTTTAATTTTTTTGGGTACTCCTTTTTGTTGATACAAAAGTTAAACAACTTTTTTTCTGAAGTAAAGAAATAGATAGGGTGGGCACGAAATGGACACATGAGTTTCTCTATTTGTTGCATATTACCTAGCGACATTTCAACTTTTGTGACAATTTAAATCAATCACTAAAATTATATCATCTATTGTCTAATTTCTACCTGTAATAGGACCCTTATTAAAGGTACCATATATAAATTTTATACTTGATGAATATTTTTCTCAGGTTTGGGTTGTTACTCGAGGATGCTTAAGCTTTCATTCCGTATTTTGTTTCTTTTCTTCTTAGTTAGATTTAAAAATTTATGAGCCTAAGTTTTTTGTTGACTTTCTTCAGCAAAATAGTTTTTTCTGTTTATGGATGATGAAATTTTCTTGACAAAAAGTAAATGTAGTAATGGTTATTATTGTATTGACTTACATCGTATGAACTAATACCATACTAGAAAGAAATACGACTAATTTTGTAGGTAAATCAAATAATAAAGTAGAACTTAACTTGAATGAATTATTTAATCTCATACAAATGATGAATCAAATGATGTTCATTTACTGTCTAAAATACAGTGTTTCGACAATTGATCACGAGAATTTATGCTTTAATAAATAATGAGGGGTGATTGATGGTGACTGCAATGAGATGCAACTAATACAAAGATAGAAGTTTTGATGTCTTATAATAGAAAAGATCAAATTTTCTTTAGTTTTGAGTACACAAAAAAGAACTATTTTATTTGCAGCTTCTTATGTATTTTTTTTACCGATATAAAAGTTAAATAATTATTTTCAAAAGAAATGGATAGATTGTGCATGAAATAGACAAGTGGCTTCCTTTATTTGTTATATATTTATTTACTTAGCGACATTTTGACTTTTAGTGACAGTGTCTATCACTCGCTAAAATTGTGTTGTTTATTGTCTAATTTTTAGTTGGATTTAAAAGTAACTTCATTCTACATTTTGTCTTTCTTCTTCATAATTGGATGTAAAAGTGTAATAAGATAGTATATAACATAGCTAGAGATGCAGTAAAGACTTTTGAAAGATATATAGTTGTTCATAAGTCTCAGTTTTTTGTTCACTTGCTTAAGCAGAATGGTTTTTATCCATGATTTTTTAAAAGGAAAAAATAAATGTTGTATTGGATGTTATTGTACTAACTTATATTGTTTATTGACTTACACAATATTAGAAAGAAATACGGCTAAATTTGTAGTTCAGTCAAATAATAAGGTATGATTTAACCTGAATAAATATTTTAATCTCATACAAATGAGTAAATTAACTAACATAAATTTAATGTTTAAAATACAATATTTAATGACTGATAAAGAAAATTGATACTTCAATGAATAATGAGAGGTGACGGGTGATGACTACAATTAGATGCAACTAACAAAGACAGAGAAGTTTTAGTGTCTTGCAATAGAGGAAATTGAATTTTCTTTAGGTTTTAAAACATAAAGATAAATAATTTTATTTTTGATTTCTTTTGTACATCTTTTTGTCAATATAAAAGTTAAATAATTTTTTTTTCAAATAAAGAAATGGACAGGTTGTGCATGAAATGGATACGTGGCTTCCTCTATTTTGCCACAAATTTACTTTGCATCATTTTGACTTTAGTAAAAATATGAATCTATTAGTAAAATTTTATCATCTATTGTCTAATTTTTAGCAGTAACTAACTATTCTCAAAGGTGCCAATATGGTGCCTTTTATTAGTTAAAGTAATTTATTTAGAGAAAAATTATCTTTGTCATTTATGCAATATTATAAATGGATTAAATTAAACTCTTATTTTTTTTCAAAAGAAAATATTTTTTCTTATAAAACTGTTGGCGAGATTAATCCAAACTCTAAACACAAAATCCAAAAAAATGCAAGTTCATTAATGCATCGAATATTGATAACCTAAATATCAATCACTAGAAATGACCTAAATTATTAGCAATTTTTTATAAATACTAAACTCATTATAACTCTCCACCACTTCGGTGAGCATTACAGATTAAAAAAATTATAATGAATTATAGCTATTAACAATTATAATAAATTATAACAATATGGTAGTAGTTAAAATTTTGTGCTTTATTTAAGATTTATGAGATTATATTTTTAATGAAAAGTAAAACTATTTTTTAAAAATATTAAACACAATAGTTTTTTATTTTAAATCTTTATTATTATTATTATTATTATTATTCATCACTGAATGGGGTATGTATGGTGATGCAGTTGGAATCAAGCACCACCCCTCACAAGCGCAAAGGCACTCCTTTAAATTAAGGTACTCTTGCTTCTTACAACTTATTTAATTGGATTCTTATTTATTTTTTTAATTACTTAATCTTTTAATTCGAATAGTTCTAGTAAATGGAGAATATTACTCACAATTACTTTGTTATTTTAACAAATATAGTTTCTTTTTAACTAATTCAATTTGATTTTAAATTAATTAAGAGTAAAATAAGATTTATATTTTTCTTTAATTACTGTAGCTTAACTAAAGTAATTATTATCCTTTATTTAATTTATAAAAGTTAACTTCAATATTTAATTTTTCACTATTAGTATTTTATCTATTTTAATCTCTTTCAATAACAATAATATAAAGTAATTATGTTTTCTTTTGTTGGGCAGATGGGGTGGATGAAAGCTTCTAAAAATCAATAGAAATAAATTCTCTGCAGGTTATAATAAGTATTCCTTTTTTATGGAAAACAAATTTAAACTCTAACTTTTTTTATGTTGGTGGTGATGTCGTGATTAAATTTAGTTAAATCTCAATGTGCCTATTATGCTTTTAGGCGAAAGGAACATTCATGATTATTTGGTTCCCTTAGTTGAGGGAACTACAGTAGGTCAAAATCTCGACCTAATTTTTTATTTTTTGATTTGAAACTCTAACTTATTTTGCAGAGATATTTACAAACTAAAAGCTATTATTTCAAAAAAATTGTAAATTTTATTACTGTTTGTTGAGATGAATCACTGATATTTAATAGTTTCTTGTAAAAATATCTTGGTGAGAAAAGATAGAAGAATATACCTTAGACATTTACTTTCTATACAAATAGGAATTGAAGTTTGAGGATCTATTATACCTCTTGCAACCAAACAAAGCAAATGGAGAAGAGGGTCATCCAACACTGACTTGGTACTAGACCAAGTCAATTCTTATTTACATTTGTAGGTTTCAAAACCTAACCCTCTTAGTAAAGAGGGGAGGTAATTAACTCTATCATGTGGAATGAAGGAATTATCAAGGCAAATCCATTTTTTTGTTTTAACAGTTGTTTGAAATGCCATATGTGCTTGTCGACCATTTATTTCAAGCAAGGGAAAAATTACCTTTATGGTTCATTTGAAATGGTAATGGACATTTGGTATTCAGTTTTTGATTTTTTGGATCTTACAACTTTTGTAGCAAAAATGTTGTTGTACAAAATAATTCTGCACATGGTGTAATAGGGGCTTGTTCCAACAAGTATGCTGGAAGTCAAATTATAAAACTAATTTTAAACTTATGTAATCAAACATTTAAGAGTTTTAATATTATTTTCATTCTAAAGTATGTAATCTTTAAAAGAATTATTATAAGATTATACTTAAAAAAATCTAAATATAGAGAATTGAATAAGACTAGGAGTCAAAATTTAGATATTTCTTTCTATATTAGTCTTTAAAATTTAAAAATTAAAGAAATAGAAATCTTATTTTTCATTATTTTGAACTTATGTAATCAAATATTTTAGAGTTTTAACATTATTTTCTTTGTGTTTATCTATAAAAAAAACTATTATAAGATAAGACTTAAAGAATATCTTAATTTAGAGAATTGAATGCCTATTAGAAGTCAAAATTTAGAGATTTCTTTTCTTCATTAGTCTTTAAATTTTAAAATTTTGATTACTACTTAACCAATTAAAGAGATAAAAATCTTCTTTTCAAAAAATAAATATATAATTATATTTAAGAAGATATTATTAGTTTATACCTTAATTATTAAAAGTAAAAATATTGATTATGCCTCAATTATCAAAAAATATTTTGTAATCTCTATTTAATTTAGTAATTTTGTTGCCATCCTTAATGGTTTTGATGGTTCCTCCACTTTAAAAGAGGGCATCGAGCTACAGGGCGAAGAGGAGGAGGAAGAAAATTCGTAGCTAAAGTAAACCGAGAGGGAGTTTTTGTGTGATTTGTTCAATCAGATTAATCAGCTAGCAGTGGAATCGAGAGCAGAACAAGGGAGGAATCCATCAATCAGATTAACACCATCACTAAGAACAAAGGTAAGTGAAATTTGACTCTCACCACTTGAGTAGAATTTATCTTCTAAATTCTTTGAGATATTTTTCGGAAGAAATAAGTTGATTTGGTAATAGGGACATTTTCTTGAAGTCGGGTTAGAACTAGGAGTAAAAACAGAAAAAAATGGAGTGTGAGATTCGAGGATAAACAGAAGATCGAACGAAATGATGGAATTATTCTGATATTGGCCGAAAGGAGCCCTAGGTCTGATTTGGGATTTTTTGGGACACGTGCAGGTATCGGTAGTGCATTTCAGTTTTCCGAGAAAAATTCAGGAAAATTAGGGACAGCCTGTAGGCACACTATAGAGTCTAATTCAGATCCCAAAACAGGTAAGGACCCCTCACCCTATTTCTTATCGCGGTATTAAAGCTAAATAAATAATTAAACTGTACTGTGTGACTTTGTAGATGTATAATTGATTAAGGTTGTCAATGGAGCCCGAGTCTGATATAGTGTTGGTCTGTAATTGTTTGATCTAATTTTTAGTATTAAATGCAGCATGATGTTTGATGTAATTATGTTATGGTCTCGTATGCATGAATCATGGTTTCTTTTATTATGGTTTATATTATGGTCAACCCGATACTGTGTTGTCTTGTTTGGTGTCAATTACTGGTTTACATGTTGTGTATAATTGGATGATTGAGATCAAGGAAAAAGGCAAAAATGTTATGTGAATTGATGAATGGATAATGTGGACAGCCTAACTAGATATCCTGGGAGATGGTGGACAGACCGGGTCCATAGGGAACCCTACCGGGAACGTGGTCTCTCATACCGGACGGGGTATGGAGACCTTATGTGTTTTGGCGCCCATACCGGACGGGGTATGGGGACAGCTCGTTTCACCCTCATACCAGACGGGGTATTGAGATCCATGGTTTTTGGCGCCCATACCGGACGGGGTATGGGGACGGCCCTGGAATCAGGTTGTAAATGTTAATGGTTCACGTGTAGCGGGGTCTCCCTATAGATCCCCATGTATACTAGCAGGTTGGTAAAAAAGAAAATCTGTTTTCTGATGATTGAAATGTAAAGGTATGATATGTGTTATGTTATAAAGTGTGTATGATTTCATGATATTATAAGGTTATTGTTTTCATATGTTGTTTTCATGGATCTCACCGAGGTAAGTGGATAGTAAAGGTTTTTATATTAATAAACGAGTTCGTTATAAATTATGCTCCATTGGTCATTTTTGTTTTCTACCCACCTTTACTTCCGTGGCGGTGAGATAGTGTGATGTCTTTACTGGGCTGGTGTAGCTCATTCCTTATTTAACCATTTCAGATCAGGAAGAGGTTGTTCCCGAGCCCGTTCCACAGGAAGACAGCGAAGGGGACGCCTAAAGACTCCATAGTTATATTTATAGTTCTTATTTCGAGTATCTCTTTAAGTTAGTTTGTTCTTTCATGTTTTGAGTACGTTTTGGTTATTGTGTAAGGGATGTTAATCAAAATTTTTATTACGCTTCCGTATTTGAGATTTTTAATACATATATTTCATTTAAATTTTCGGGACCGTTACAATTGGTATCAGCGCCGCGTTCCTCGGACCCATCCCTTACACAATAATACTTAGAGAAATATTCACCGATAAATCGTTACTCAACCATTCTTTATGAAATGCAGGTGCAGAGAGATGAGGATAGGAAAACTCCCACTAAACCGAGCGGCCCGGGATAACTCACTTCGGGAGGATGTAGACAGGTTATTTGAGATGATGGAAGGATTCATAGCTACCCAGCAAGGGCGAGGGGAGAGAAGGGAGTTACCCGACCCTCCTCCACTACTGCAGGTTGAGCCTCCGCTACAGCAGGTTGATCCCGAGCCACCCCGGCAAGAGCCTACTCCTCCACAGTACCACCTGGCACCACTGCCGCAGTACAACCCGGTGCCCCAGCCACGGTACTATCCGGCACCGCCACAGCATGACCCAGTGCCCCGAGCATATCAGCAGGTGCCACCACAGGACCCCCCAGTCTATCCCCAGCCGGGTCCAGTCCCTCCTCCACGGGACCCTGCTCATTCCTTGATCGACCCGGGCTACATAGAGAGGTACAGGAGACTGAACCCCTCCACCTTTAAAGGGGGATCCTTTTTTGAAGAGGCCCAGTACTCGCTGGCGGAGACTAAGAGAGCTTTCAGGATCTTGGGAGTAGTTCCTGAGCAAAGAGCTGCCCTTGCTTCCTATATGCTGGTAGGGGAAGCAGGACGTTGGTAGGAGCTCAAGCAGACCACCCTGCCTACACCAGTCACTTGGGAGCAGTTCCTAGCGGCCTTCCATGCAGAGTATCTCCCTGAGCACATCCGACACCTAAAGGAAACGGAGTTTCTTCAACTGGTTCAGGGAAACATGACAGTAGCAAAATATGCTCGTAAGTTCCTAGAGCTGGACCGATACTCCCCGGAGACATTAATGGATGAGGGCCGAAAGGCTAGGAGATTCCAGTCGGGTCTCCACCCAGAGATCAGGTAACACTTGTTAGTACTGGAGCTCAAGACATATTCAGCAGTCCTAGCAAAGGAACAGATCATGGAAAGAAGCTTCAGCACCTGTCCTCAGCCAGGAGGGAGTTCCCGACCCTTAGCTCCATTCCGCAGGCCAACACCTACTACGCTTGCCCAACCAAATAAGAGGCCCAGACCAGCCATTTAGGCCCCTCCTCAGGCTCCAGGGGTAGCACGTGGGAAGATTTATCAGCACTGCGGCAGAGATCACAGGGACCGACCCTGCTACCGCCTCAACAACACTTGTCGCATTTGTGGCAGTGCCCAGCATTATGCAAGAGAATGCCCGAGGAACCAGAATCAAGGGAGGCTTCCTATCCAGGGCAGAGATTACAACCTTACCCAGCAGGATGCCGACGCCGACCTGGATCTAGTACAGGGTATGTATACTATCTGTGACCATCTTGCTCATGTTTTATTTGACACTGGTGCATCGCACTCTTTTGTTTCACATGCTTTTGCTTCCAAAATTAATGTATCACCTGATAAACTTGATTCATTGTTGTTTGTGTCTACTGTCGGGGGTGAAACACTACTAGGGGAAGCTATCTATAGGACTTGTGCCGTGGAGATAGCAAATAGGAAACTGAGTATAGACCTGATAGGGTTAGACATGGGGGATTTTGATATAATCTTAGGAATGGATTGGCTAGCGGCGTATCACACCACCATAGATTGCTTTAACAAGAAAGTTGTATTTAATCCTCCTAACGAGGAGCCATTTATAAATTAATAAAATTATTCAGTACTTATTCCTTGATGGCAAGTTTTCTTAACTTCTAGTGCCTTAATCTTGCTGTTTTCTCTGACTAGGCAAGTCTAAGAAGGAAATTTGTATTCAAGAGATTTTGGTAGTCCGAGACTTTCCAGATGTGTTTCCGAACAAACTGCCCGGTCTGCCAGTGGATAGAGAAGTTGAGTTCACTATAGACCTACAGCCAGGTACCCAGCCCATTTCGGTTGCTCCTTATCGCATGAGCCGCATTGAGATGGAAGAGCTGAGGAAACAGATCACTGAATTGCAAGACAGTGGTTTTATTGAACACAGTGTGTCCCCTTGGGGTGCTGGAGTCACTTTTGCAAGGAAGGGAGATGGAACGTTGAGATTGTGTATTGATTACAGAGGATTGAACAAGGTTACAGTAAAAAATAAGTATCCCCTTCCCCGGATTGATCACCTCTTTGATTAGCTGCAGGGTGCACAGGTCTTCTCTAAAATAGACCTACGATCAGGTTACCATCAGGTGAAGATAAAAACAGAAGACATTCCCAAGACGGCCTTCCGAACCAAGTACGGACACTATGAGTTCCGGGTCATGCCATTTGGGCTAACCAATGCCCCGGCAATCTTTATGGATCTGATGAACAAGGTCTTTAGAGAGTTCTTGGATCAATTTGTCATCGTGTTCATCCATGATATCTTAGTCTACTCAAAAAGCAGAGAAGAACATGCTCACCATCTTGCCCAAGTTTTGTAGGTCCTTAGAAACAAGAGGTTATATGCGAAGTTGAGTAAGTGTGGATTCTTACTTGAGCAGACCGCCTTCCTAGGACACATCATATCGAAGGAAGGGGTATCAGTGAATCTCGAAAAGGTTGAAGCAGTACTTGGCTGGGAGAAGCTGACATCAGTTAAGGAAATCCGTAGCTTCCTGGGAATAACAGGTTATTACCGTAGGTTCGTTGAAGGATTCTCCAGTCTAACAGCTCCTCTAACCCGACTCACAAAGAAGAATGCCAAGTTTGAGTGGAAGGAAGACTACGAAAGAAGTTTTTCAGAATTAAAGAAGCGGCTGACCACTGCACCCGTGCTGGCTTTACCGAGTGGATCGGGGGGATATACAGTTTATAGTGATGCCTCCTATCTGGGCCTGGGTTGTGTCCTAATGCAGCATGGAAAGGTTATAGCATACGGGTCCAGACAGTTAAAGAATCATGAGAAGAACTATCCCACCCATGACTTGGAGCTTGCCGCAATCATTCACGCCTTGAAAACCTGGCGCCATTATTTATACGGAGAGACCTTTCAGATCTATACCGATCATAAGAGTTTGAAACACATATTCACTCAGAAGGATCTCAACATGCATCAGAGAAGGTGGATGGAACTCCTTAAGGACTATGATTGTGATATCTTATACCATCCAGGTAAGGGCAACGTGGTAGCAGATGCCTTCAGCAGGAAAAGTGCAGGTATCTTAGCCTATTTGATGGTTTCAGAATGCAGACTAATTGGGGCCACGCAACAGGTTTGACTTCATGATCTGAAGAGAGTCACGTGTTTGGGCCGCCTGACAAACAAAAAACAAAAAACAAGAATATGCAAGTTCATTAATGCATAGAATATTGGTAACCTAAATATCAATCACTAAAAAAGACCTAGATTATTAGAAATTTATTATAAGTACTAAACTCATTATAACTCTCAGCCACTTCGGGGAGCACTGCAGATTCAAAAAAAAAAAACAATCTCCCATCTCTCGGGAAACTCATTTTTCACTACTCCAATCGTTTCGAATAGGAAAGATTGAAGAGCGCAGCTCCTCGACATGATCCACTCGATGGAACAAGAGGTTTAGTTCCTAACATCTTATCTATTTTTTTCTTATATGTTTACCGATCATGTGTATATATCGATATCATTGATTGATTTGCATTCGATTTTTTTTAAAGGGTACGGTAGATCACTTTTTTGGAATAGCATATGAATGGAAGGAGTACTTGGTTGTGGTCCCAATTATTTCTCTGATATGCTCTCCACCTTCGTAGTTGAATCTCAAATCACCTTATCAGACATGACTAAAGCTTTGTATGTGTATATAATATATATCCCGATATAGATATGAGTTGTTATTAACCACGTTTGACTAGTTAATGGGTTTTAATTATTTGGTCTTCTTCTCTTAATTTACAGAGACAAAGTATCTTATGCAGATTTTCCTAGAATTTGTGAACTTTGCTTTAAGATTAAAGGAGCCTCCTTAAGGCATATAATTAATACTAATCATCATAGCTCAAAACTCTGTAATTTTGAGTATTTATGTGTGTTATTATTGATCTTATAATATATATTTAATAATAAAAATTCTCAAGTACAAGTTTTGTTAGTAAAAATTCATACAGTTTAATCAGTAAATGATATGTCATGAGATGTATAATCTAATTTGAATTCATACTCTTATAGTTAAGGATAAAAGTACATAGATATCCACCTAATAGATAAATAATTAATAATTTAATTAACCAAATATCTATTAGCAGGATATATATATATTTGTTTGGTATATGTGTATACTTAATTAATTATTTAATTTGTTGAATAGTTGATGCATTTCTTCTTTTGCAAGAAATCATAAGTTCGAGTCAGATTGTACTGCAATTAGTGTATAGATAACATCCCACATTTTCTATAAGACTCAACGTCACTAAAGTATTTATTTATTCATTCTATATTGACGATTTACACCTTAACACAACTCAACTATCATACAAAAAAAAGGGTCTCCCATAGTTGTGTCTAATCTCACCTGACAAGCAGTAAATACAACAAACTAACAGAAATGATAATATTAACTATTAATCCACCAAAGTTTAATGTTAGTTCTGCATACATTATAGCTCATGGCTATGCTCCAGAGGTTCTTGAGTTTCTTCCTACTTAACCATTTCTATAATATAATAAAGGAATGAGCTACACAGCTCAGTAAAATCAATTTAAACTTAAACCAAAAGAATTGAAATAGATGTAGATAAATTCCTCATTTTTCCTCAATGACTTCCTTCACCCAAATCATTCTTAGGTCTATCTCATACTCAGCCCAGCACCTGTCCATTTCTCCAACTTAGTACCCTTGTATCATGAAGATTTATAACAACAACTTCGTGCTTCTACTCCAACTTGCAACTTCTCGATTTTGACTTTTTTTTTTCTCTCTTGCAGATTCCTTGTCTTTTTCTCTTTTTCTCAACTAATTTCAATCATTTCAATCTACATAATAGATTATGCAAATTTAAAAAAATGATCCACATTTAGCATACTTGCATTTTCACCAGATTATAACACACACACATCGACCATGAGGGCCATGCACACAAACACACACATCTTGCACTTAGCATACACGACACAACCCTTTTGGACCTTCATTTCTCGGCCACATTTCTTGTCTCATATACAACACACATCTGGGACATCTACTCCCCTTCAGACCCTCTATTATCTGGTCTACTCTACTGACTAATCACTAGTCAGCTGATACACATCACCACGACCAATACTGGCCACACTCACACCATAAAAAAGGAAACAACATACAGAAAGATGTGGATTAGTCCTAGTTTAATCTTATTTAATATTTACTCTCTAGTTTTTGATCATTTATTGTTCTCAATATACCACACTACTACCCAGTCCATTCACGACTCCATATTCAACTTCTTTCATACCCATTCATCATTATTACTATTCTATTATCACCCTCATTTGTTGATTTGGTCACTTAATGATATGGGTCACCTGAAAATTCTTTAGTTCATCTATGAGCAATAAGTATGCAAAATCACTATTGAACTCAAACCAGAATCAGTTCCACGACCTCATAAATGGCCACATACACACCACCAGTGAACATGTTGTAATTTATTTATTTTGATAGTACATTGATTTCAGTTAGGCCATTTTATCATTTCCCTTTCTACATTCTCCTTCTAGTTTGGTTCAAACTTCATCTATTGGGTCCTCCCTTCCCCTTCCCTTCTGTTTCCCTAACACCACGGTATGTTATTTATCTTTCAACCCTATTGTTCTCCATATTTTCCTTATTTCCACCCCTTTGTAGGCCCTTAATCGCATCAACTACTTATTGATATATGTGTATCCGATCTCATCGTGTTCCCTTATGAGGTCTACTAGTTGATTTTTACCGATCTGTATAGCACAAGTTTGATCTATCCCTAAACCCCCAAACTTAACTTAGATTGAAAGTTATACCCACTGTACATGAATTAATTATTATCAAAACTGTCCTTACCACAAGACTTATTTTCTCCCATACCCAATTGATGATCCCCATTCTCATCCATGATTTACCTTGGACTTCTTTACTAAGTTATCGCATAGGAATATTCTTCACCATTACATCGAAATCATAGGAAATGCACATACAAAACTCACTAAAAATCTATATCCACGATATAGGAAATTTATAATACTCATTTCTAATTCGGGTTTCAAGAGTGAATTGATCTTACCTTTTGTTGGATGATTCGACCATCTTTTAGTTTGGCCTTCACGAAAATCACCCTCCTATGTCTTCTTCTATTAGCCTTACTGCTCTGTTAACCTCTCTCCTTCTCTTCCTCTCTACCACTCCCTCCTAGTGTCAGCAGCCTCACTCTCTCTTTGAGTTTCTTCTTTTTTTTTAGATGTCTTTCCTATTTATAGCAATCTAGATTAAATCAGGGTCATCGAATTAGGAATAGAAATCCTTATCGTTAAATCATTTTTTTCATCAGAATGGTGTCGTTTTAAGGTTTATTAACATGACGTCGTTGTTTTTTGCTTCTAGTTATTGTTGTCGTTGTTGTAGTCATTATTATTATTATTATTTTAAAGTAAATGAGCTGGGTTGCTTACTTGGGCTTGGGTGTTACAATATCACCTAATTAATCTTGAGTCAAACTGCACTTTTGTGTGTAAACGTACTTGGAGATTATTTCTATTGCATTATGATTTATGCATAACACTTAATATAGATATATACCATTTTTATTTTAAAAAATAATTAGCTTATATCAATATTTAATTTTTCACTATTAGTATTTTATTTATTTTCATCGCTTTCAATAACGATATTATAAAGTAATTATGTTTTCTTTTGTTGGACAGATGGGGTGGATGAAAGCTTCTAAAAATCAATACCAATAAATTCTCTTTAGGTTTTAATAAGTATTCCTTTTTCATAGAAAAAGAATTTAAACTCTAACTTTTTTTTATGTTGGTGGTGATGTCATGATTAAATTGAGTTAAATCTAAACGTGCCTATTATGTTTTTAGGCGAAAGAAACATTTCATGATTATTAGGTTCCCTTAATTGAGGGAACTACAATAGGTCAAAATCTCAACCTAATTTTTAATTTTTTTATTTGAAACTCAAACTTATTATGCAAAGATAGTTACAAACTAAAGTGTGTCATTTCAAAAAATTGTAAATTTTGTTGTTGTTGGTTGGTGAGAAAAGATAGAAGAATTTACCTCAAACACTTACTTTCTATACAAATAGGAATTGATGTTTGAGGATACATTATAAGGATTGAGGTGTGCACTAGGTCAATCAGATAAGGTAAGTATAGAAAAGATCTTTTTGGCATGTTAATTGAATGATAAAATAAGCTTAGCTATAGATCATAGATTTTATTAATTTGAATAATTAGAAAAGTAAAAATTCGAAATCTTTCAAGAAAATTTGAGAAAAAGTGAAAGTAAAAGAAAAGACATAAAAGGTAGAGCAATAGAGAAATGTAGCAATAAGATACGATAGAGTAGAGGAGCTAACTATTTATAGGATGATATCATTGAAAAAGAGAAAATAGCCACTAACATCCATTAACATGGGAACATGCATTTCAAGCACCAAAAATGCCCCCATTAAAGTTTGTAACAATTGTTCATTTATCAAAATTAAGCACACACTACAATGAAATTTTTTAGAATTTTCATAAATTATCATAAACATTGTGTTTGAATAGTTAAGATTCTTACATTTTTCTTGAAGACAACAAGTCTGAATCTTATTAAAATGTAAAATTTATTAAGTTTTAGAAGTAATTATATGGATTAATGATGATTTGTTTATAATATTTGATTCAATAGAATCAAAAAATAAAAGATTTAACTTATCACTGCATTGGTCTCTATATAGTAATCAAATTGCATTTTTGTCCTAAAGAGTCATGACATATCCAAACAAAAATAATATTTTGTAACGACTAGATTTTTTTAATTTGAACATTTATAATAAGTGAAAAAATCCAAATTAGAATTTTTCTTAAATTATTAATTAACATAAATGTTAAAGAAGAAGAAATAGACTTGGATTTCATACTAAAATATCTATTATTAATTATTTCAATAGTAATTATTGTAACACCCCAAAACAAAATTGCATGTAATTTAAAATTAATAAATATAGTTTTTTAATTTTTTAAATTTAATTTAGAGTAAAAATTGGAGGAAGAAATTGAAAACAATTTTAGGAAAAAAGGTGAAAATTTGGGTTTTGTGGGTATTTTTAAAAGAAAAATCAGAAACCAGGGATCAAATTACAAGTTAGGAAAGGTTTGCCAGGTGGGACGCCCAGTCAGCAGCTCCGATCAATCAAGATGTGCCGTGTGGCAGTGGACGCTGACGCAGCGCCACGCAGGAGGCCACGCGGGCGATCTGCGTGCCTATGATCGAACGACCAAGATCAGTTCCCGCGTGCACGGATGGCCTAGATACGTTCCCTCCCCCAAACGCGATCGGACGGCCTAGATTAGATCCTTATGGACGACCCGGATTGGATCGTGATGAACGGTTCAGATTCACTCTCTATTTAATTGCAATCGGATGGTGTAGATCAAACACTATGGACAGCCCAGATCAAAAGCAGATGGATATAAATAACCCCCATCCACACCAAACCCCAACCCTAGCCACCTGACCCCTTCACTGGAGACGAAGACCCAGCCATCAAGAAAGAGACCGCCACCATCCTCCATCACACCGGAGCCCTTTCTGACCGCCAAAAAGGGTAAAAATTTCTTCTTTTGCTCAGAATTCAATTCCAAATACACCCATGGCCAAATCAGAGCAAAAGGACTGGCCAATTGACTGAAAAATGCAGGTGAAGCCCAGCAGTGCCGCCACGGGAAATTTCACAAAACACCTCTGATAAGGCCCTTCTCGATTCCCATTTTATGTAATTTTTTCACCATTGTGATCACTATATCTTCTCTATAGGTTGACCAGAGCAAAACACCCAACTACAACATAATCCAGAGGAGCCGCCGCACGGAGAGCCCCGCCGTCGATGAGTTTTGGTTTTTGTGGTTTTTTAGCCACTGAGGCCTTTTAACGTGTTTTCTTGCAGGGATCGATGTGAAATCGACCGAATGTGGCTGAAAATAGTGAAAAACAATCGACTCTAGGCGGATCGTTATCGCAGGCGACAGCACCGTCGCCAAAGCACGGCAGAGCCGCCGTGCCAGAATTCCAAAATTTGCTAAGTGGACCTTAGAACTGATTTTAAATTTGTTTGGGACATTTGTAGGTACCATTAGAGCGTTTTAATTTTTGAAAAAAAGTTCAGGGAACTCGAGAATCGCCCGTAGGTGCAGTTGAACAACTTAGCTTTTTGGACATTAAATCGAGTAAGGATCCCTCACCCTATTCCCTATCATAGAATTGAAGTCTAAATAAATAATAATGCAATATTTGTTTGAATTTAGAAAATGTGCATAATTAATTACGGATTGCTAATGGAGCCAGAACCGAAAATTCTCTACTATTACTTTATTGATTGTTTTACAGTTCAAATGAATGTTAGTACCCTATTAATTGATTTTATGGCTTTGAATCCTTGTATAGTATATTCTATGTGTTTACTGCTGAATTGGAAAAAATGAAAGTTAAACGATAAAAAATGTGTGATGAAATGAATAGATGAAACGATAGTCTTGCTGGATATACTGGGAGATGGTGAACGGATTGGGGACATAGAAAACCCTACCATGAATGTTGTCTCATACGGGATAGGGTATGGAGACTTGATAATTTGGTGCTCATACCGGACGGGGTATGGGGATGGTCCGTTTCACTCTAATACCGAACGGGGTATTGAAGTTTGATAAATTGGTGCTCATATCAAACGGGGTATGGGGACGACCAATAATTGAGAATGTTAAATGAAAGGGTTCACGTGTAGCGGGGACATCTCTATGAACCCCCATGGATACCAGCAGGCTGGTAAAAAGAGTGACAATTATTGTTAGATTTATTAATGATAGATATAGATTTATAATATGTGCTATGATTGCTGATTATATATGGAATCATGATCTGTATAGATTGTTTTTATGAATCCCACTATAGTAAGTGAACGGTAAATGATTTTTATGACTGATAAAAGAATTTGCTAAATTTAGTGGTCCATTAGTAGTTTTTGATTTTCTACCAATCTTTATTTCTATGTCAGTGATATAGTTTGATATCCTTACTGGGCTAGTGTAGCTCATCCTTTATTTAACCATTTCAGATAAAGAGGACCAAGTTCCAGAGTCCGATCCGTAAGAGGATTGCGAATAGATGCTAAATTTATCTATTTTTTGTTTATTTCCTTATTTCTTGTATTTCTTTCAAAAGGGTGAATTTCGTAACACTATTTGGTACTTTAAGTTATTTGTGTAAGGAATATAAATCCTGAACATTTATTATACTTCCGCACTTTAATTATCTTTTATTCCCTTTGGATATTTCGAGGGTCGTTACAATTATGATATCTTTCATGAATGATAAAATCTTTTTTCACATGAGAACTCTTATGTGGAATGAAGGAATCATTAAGGTAGATCCCTTTTTTGTGCTAACAGTTGATTGAATAGCCATATGTGCTCGTCAATTGTCTATTTCAAGAAAAGAAAAAATTGCCTTTATGGTTCATTTGAAATGGTAATGGGCATTTGGTATTCAATTTTTGATTTATTAGAGCTTGCGACTTTCGTTCCAAAAGAGTGGTTGTACAGAATAATTCTGCACATGGTGTAATAAGGGCTTTTTTGCAGCAACTATGCTGGAAGTGAAATTATAAAACTAAATCAATTTGTGAAATAATAGTGGAAGTTTGAAAATAAAGCAAGGTTTAAGTACTTGACAAGCTTGAGTTAAATTGATATCATATCTTGGTGCTTCTCAAGTGAGTTTTTGGTAGGTGTAATAAATATATGATTCTTGTCTGGTCAATTCAAAAAATGTTCAACTATTAGGATTATTATTCATTGTATTTTTTGTATCTTTCGAATGGTGAAACTCCCCAAAATGATGGAGATTGTATAGTTTATAGCTTATATTTTTTAAGATAGTTCATAGCTTACATGTTTGACACTATGGAGATCTTGTTTGTGCATTAAATATGTTTATAACATGTAGGTGGAAACAACATATTATGATTTGACTCACTAACCTACATGAATAAGCTATTATTTAAATTTATAAGTTTGTAACTAAGAGATCTTATTTGTTTACCTTTTTTTCTTGTGGTATCTCCTGTTAATTTTTTTTTTCTTGTAGACAATTTTTTATTTTGCCTTACTCTATGCACATGAAATGCTTGCTCTAGAAGATGGATCAGCTGATCTTATTCGGGCACTAAATAAATGTCTACTTGCTCATTCATACAACATCAAAGAGTATTATTGGATTGATTTGCGAAAACAGAATGAGATTTATCGTTACAAGACTTAGGAGTACTCATATGATGTAGTTAATAAGTTTAACATTTACCTAGATCAAAATTCTCCTTGGTTGGTGGAATGGATGCCTAATAAAGGAGGTTATCTAATTGAAAACTTACAGGCAGCACATATGGTTTGTTGTAAGCAGTCTGGCAACAGCTGTTCAATCACATGCCATACTTGATCTTATTGAAGTGAAATGGGCAGATTTGGTAGCAAACATGCCATTCAAGATATGTTATCCCCCTCTTGGAGGTCAGGAGTGGAAAATAATCACTGGCAGTGATTCTAAGAACACATAAGATATCTACTCTTGTATTATTTATTTATAATCTATTTCTTCATTATCTTCAACATTTCTCACTACATTTCCTTCTAATATAGGCCTATGTCTTACCACAATGGTGATTCTTGCCCAACTTTGTTATGGCAGGTTAGTTTGTTATGCTTAAATATTCTATCTGCTACTAATGTTTTGTTCATTGCTCCAAAGAATCCTTTATAGAAGTTATATTTAGGCATAAGTTTCCTGAGTTGTCATGTTTGAATCTAATAGTATATGGCACCTTGTTGATGCTTTATAAAATAAAGCAATAATGAAGGAATGTTGGCAGTGCGGCTTAAGATTTTAAAAATGGACTTTTTAAAGCTTACTATTGCATGCAAAAAATGAAAAGACCAAAAATCACTGCTAGAGCTATTGAAGTTGTTGAAAGACACAAATTAAGAGACAAATGCCTTAATACTATGACATGGAAAAAGGAAGGTTCATCGGGAAGCAAGCACGGTTATTCCAGTCATGGTCAATTGTTGGATACCTTGTGGCTAAGCTTCTACTTGCAGACCCAAGTGCGGCCAAAATTCTAATAATTGAAGAGGATTTTGAGCTTGTCAAAGCCTTTTCTTGCGTGATAAGTGCTAACCTCAAGAGGAAGCATGGTTACAAGAACTTCTAAAACACTTACGTAATATAAGATTCTGAAGTTGCTTTCACACAAAGATAGGTAACTTCAATTTAAAGCTCAGCTTACCCATCTAAACAACTTAAATGTATAAAGGTAATGATAACAGTGGTTTATTTTTCATTTTATTTGGGGGTTAAAGCTTTTGAGCATTGATTCGGGTATCATAGGATCTTAATGTAAAGATGATATATTGATTTAGGATTAGCATTAGCTTGAAACATCTTCTTGGATGGGAGATTAAACAAATTATTTCCTATTTACAGACTTTATATCATATACATAGTACTATAGGAGTGAAAGGCATTCTTTTAAAGAGTTCACTATAAATCGAGAATACCTTTACATTATTTTAACTCAATTATTCGATTATGACATTTTCTGTATTTTGTAAATTATTTTGTATTGGTTATGGTATTTTTCTATCTCGTAAATCATCACCATGCCATTTAAATTAATGCTTGACAATAGAACTTTTTAATACGATTCCTCAGTTGATTCCAGATCAGTTGAAAAAATTCGACTCGTATGTAAGGCATCATCTGAGAGAGTGATTAGAGAGTGATGATAAGATATTTCTTGCAAACTCATATTTTTATTCAGTATATATTTTTTGGATTACTACAGACTTGTAAACTTTTAGTTCTTAGCATCAGCTCAGAAAGGAAACTAAACATATAGCATTCAACAACTTTTGTTTCATCTGGTTCTAGCATTAGCCACAATCCTTCTCCCAAACTGTACAAAAAAAAATATCAAAAACAAAAAAATAAATATATTTCCAACAACAATAGAAATTAACCTCATATATATGTATATATTTTTAATTTGTAACCTAAGAAATCACATAGAAATTTTAGGTTGTGGGTCAAATTACACTACTCATTGAGAAAATATTTTGTAAAAATAGATATAGTATAGTATAGTATTAGAAGTTAAAATATTTGTATATGTATCTAATTGTTCCATTTGCTTCAATTTTTAAACAAGCTTCATAATTTTTTTAAGAAATTTAATTGCTACATTTCTCCAATATTTTATAGTTTAACAATATATCACAATTTTAATATTTAAACTCTCTTATTTATGTTTTTTTAGAATTGAATTCTAATTAATCCTCCTATATACGAAGGATTATGAAATAAAATTTCATTCAATGAATTCAAGCTAAAAATATAGGTGGTTCAAAAATAAAATTAATGAATATATACGTAATTCAACATGTAAACGATTACTAGTAATTACATAAAAAGTAAAAATAGAATCAAGTGAACAAGATAGATTTAATACTACTTTATGTAAATACACTTATATACTTTTAGACATATTTAATTTAGATTGTACTTTTATGTTTTTTTATTATTTAGGGTAAAGAGGTAATTTCATAGAAAGTCAAATATGTGATTTGAGTTAGTTCTCGTCTAAAACTTAGGAATCATTTGAAGAATATGACTTCTTATAACGAATATACTTTATAATTACAACCTAATTGTGCGTTATGCATTAGGAAAAAAAAAAGAGAACTTACCTCTATAATGCCTCCAGTCTAACTATTGTTTTCCTATTTCATTTCCTTATATTTTTCCTCTTCTTTCTCCTAATTATTTTCTAACTCTTCTTATATTTCTAGATCACCTAAAATTGATCAGATTGTAACACAATAACAAATGTGAGGATAAGATTATGAAGAAATTATATTGTGGTGAAGAAATTAATAGAACTAATTTTATAAAAGAAGAACTATCTTATTGTTTTCTATCTAAATATTGCATCGTAAATATAAATAATAGCATTAAAGAAAGAATGAAAAAAAAAGCCCAAAGATCCAAGAAAGAAAAAAAAATTGAAGTGTCATAATCTACTTTTAAACTTATGTAATCAAATATTTTAGAGTTTTAACATTATTTTTCATTCTAAATTATGTAATCTTTAAAAGAATTATTACAAAATTATACTTAAAAATTATCTAAAGATAGAGAATTCAATACTTACTAGGAGTCAAAATTTAGAGATTTCTTTCTACATTAGTCTTTAAAATTTAAAAATTAAAGAGATAAAAATCTTATTTTCATTATTTTGAACTTATGTAATCAAATATTTTAAAGTTTTAATATTATTTTCATTATGTTATCTATAAAAAAAACTATTATAAGATTAAACTTAAAGAATATCTAAATTTAGAAAATTGAATGCTTATTAGAAGTCAAAGTTTAAAGATTTCTTTTCTTCATTAGTCTTTAAATTTTAAAAATTTGATTACTACTTAAGCAATTAAAGAGATAAAAATCTTCTTTTCAAAAAGTAAATATATAAATATATAATTATATTTAAGAAGATGTTATTAGTTTTTTTCTTAATTATTAAAAGTAAAAATATTGATTATGCCTCAATTATCAATAACTATTTTGTAATCTCTATTTAATTTAGGAATTTCGTTGCCATCTTCAATGGTTCTGATGGTTCCTCCTTCACTTTAAAAGAGGAGGTTGAGCTGCAGGAGAAGAGGGAGAGGAAGAAAATTCGTATGTAGCACCCGGAAAAAAAAAAAGCCACGTCGGCAGCCACGTCAACAGGCCCGGTCAGCAGTCTCGGCCAACCGGGACCTGCCACGTGGCAAGACCACGTCGTTCCAAAACGGGCCACGTTGGCGATTCGCGTAAGCGCGATCGGACGGCCCAGATCAAGCGTGCGATCGGACGGCCTAGATTTAATCGCACGGATGGCCCAGATTTAATCAAAAACGGACGGCCCAGATTAAAACAAAATGGACGGCTGAGATCAAAAGGCAAAGGGTTATAAATAGAACCCCCACACCAGACCACAAACCTTAGCCGCCTGCCGCTCGCCGGAGAAGACGAACCAGAAGCCGGCCGCCGCCACCCACCGCCGCACCGGAGGGATTTTCGACCGCCGATCGAGGTAAATTTCATACCCCCGACTCGTTTTTCCACGCTGATTTCCCCAGTGGCCAAATCGGAGCCAAAATCCTGGCCAAACGGCCGGAAAACACGGCCGAAAGCCAGCGCCGCCGCGGCGCCCTTCTCAGTTTTTGCCTCTGATGAGGCCCTTCCCGGCCTCCATTTAATGCAATTTTTATATCACCGTGATCACCATTCTTTTCTCTACAGGTTGATCGGAGCCAAATCACCAAAACACGAACTTCACCGGAGAGCCGCCGCACCCGAGAGCACCGTCGCCGGTAAGCTTCAGTTTTTCGTAAATTTTCGGCCCCTCGAAGGCCGTAGGGTTGTTTTATCACAGGAACCAATGCGAGTGTGGCCGAATTCGGCCAGAAACGGCCAAAAAAGGCCAACCTAAGGTAAACCGCCGCCGCAAGCGGCGGTGCCGTCGCCGAAGCACGGCGGAGCCGCCGTGCCGGAGTTGCGATATTGGCCGAAAGGGGCCCTGGGCCTAATTTGGGATTTTTTGGAACACGTGTAGGTACCAGTAGTGCGTTTCAGTTTCTCGAGAAAAATTCAGGGAAAATTAGGGACAGCCTGTAGGCGCACTGTGAAGCCGTGTTCGGACCCCGAAACGTGTAAGGACCCCTCACCCTATTTCCTATCACGGTTTTAAAGTTCAATAAATGATAAAACGGTATTTCATGAATCAACGAATGTGTGAAATTGCTTAAGGTCGCTAATGGAGCCCGAGTCTAGTGTGTTTGTCGGTTAACTGTTATTTGGCCTGTTTATAGTTTTAAATGCAGTATGAGATTTGATGTTTTCATTTTATAGTTTCGTGTGCATATTCTACTGTTTTATTGATTATGGATTGAATGACTGGGATACTGATGCTGTATGTTGTCTGTTTGGCATAAATTATCGTTTTGCTTGTTTGTATGTGATTGATATCGTTTTGCTTGTTTGTATGTGATTGATAATGCTGACTGAGGGAAAAGGAGAATGAAAGATTATGTAAATGGAAATTGTATAATGTGGTCAGCCTGACTAGATATCCTGGGAGATGGTGGACGGACCGGGTCCGTAGGGAACCCTACCGGGATTGTGGTCTCCCATACCGGAAGGGGTATGGAGATCTTATGTGTTTTGGCGCCCATACCGGACGGGGTATGGGGACGGCCCGTTTCACTCTCATACCAGACGGGGTAATGAGGTCTATGGTTTGGCGCCCATACTGGACGGGGTATGGGGACGACCTTGGAATATGATTTCAAGTGTTAAGGGTTAACGGGTAGCGGGACCCCTATGGATCCCCATGGATACTAGTGGGCTGGTAAATGAGGAAAATATGTTGTGTAACGATTAAATTACGAAAAGCTTGATAGGTATTATGTTATACAGTTCATATATATGTTTTCATGATGATGATGATGTTATTGCTTTCGTATATTGTTTTATGAATTTCACCGAGGTAAGTGAATGGTAAAGGTTTTATTATTAATAAAAGGATTTGTTGTAAATTATGCTCCATTGGTCTTTTTGTGTTTTCTACCCACCTTTACCTCCGTGACGGTGAGATATCGTGATGTCCTTACTGGGCTAGTGTAGCTCATTCCTTATTTAATCATTTCAGATCAAGAGGACATCGTTCCCGAGCCGGTTCCGCAGGAGGACGACGAAGGGGACGCCTAAAGACTCCATAGTCACATTCGTAGTTTTTACTTTCAAGTTTCTCCTTTAGGTAGTTTAATCTTTTATATTTTGTGAGCACGTTTTTGGTTTTAGTGTAAGGGATGTTAATCAAATTTTGTCTTCGCTTCCGCATTTGATATTTATAATATAAATTCCATTTTAAATTTTCGGGGCTGCTACATCGTAGCTAGGGTAAACTAAGAGGAAGTTTTTGTGTGATTTCTTCAATCAGATTAATTAGCTAGCAATGGAATTGAGAGTGGAACGAGGGAGGATTCTGTCAATCATATTAACATCGTCATTGAGAAGAAAGGTAAGTGAAATTTGACTCTCACCACTTAAGTAGAATTTATCTTCTAAATTATTTGAGATATTTTTGGGAAGAAATGAGTTGATATGGGGATAGGGAAATTTTTTTGAAATCAGATTAGAACTAGGAGTAAAAATAAAAGAAAATAGAGAGTGAGATCTAAGGATAAATAGAAGATTAGATGAAATGATGGAATTATTGTGTGGACAACTATGAGGAGAGGACAAAAGATATATGCTAGAAACATAGGAGGAAAATTGAAAGGATGAGAATGGGAGAGGGATAGGAAATAAAAAAAGAAGGAAATAGTGCTTAACAAATCCTCTACATGATCCACTCGATGGAACAAGAGGTTTAGTGCTTAACAACTGATCTATTTTTCTCTTATTTATTTACCAATCATGTATATATGATCAATGTCGTTGATTGATTTGCATTCAATTTTTTAAAAGGATATGGTAGAGCACTTTCTTGCAGCAATGTATGAAATTAAAGGAGATTCTAGTTGCGGTCATACTTATTTCTATGATTTGCTTTCCACCTTCATGGCTGAATATGAAATCACCTTATCAGATATGGATAAAGTATTGTATTTGTATATAATATATCTCGATATAGATTTATTAACCATATTTAATTAATTGATTGGTTTTAGTTATTTGGTCTTCTTCTCTTAATTCACTAAGAAAAATTATCTGATGCAAATTTTCCTAAGATTTATGCACTTTGCATCAAGATTAAATGAGCCTCCTCAAGGAATATAAGCAATACTAATCATCATAGCTCAAAATTTTTTAATTTAGAGTATTTATATGCGTCATTATTGATCTTAAAATAAATATTTAATAATAAAAATTATCAAGTACAATTTTTTCTAGTAAAAATTCGTACATTTTAAAAGGTAAATGATATGTCACAAGATGTATTGTAACATCCGGTGGCGATCTTCACATCCTCCATCAAAGGCAACTAGATAAATGCTTCAACGAAGCTACTGCGCGGTACGTACAAACAACAACATTAATTATTTGTATCTATAAATATATATTATATGATTATACAAATCATTATTTTATTATTATGATATTCAGCACAATTAGTATCGTGATATACGTACATACATTGTCTATATAGACACGCACACACATATATATTGATAAATTGAGAAGATTACATATATATATATATATAGACACACACACATTATATATTTATATAATTCCCAATTATAAGTATCTTCTTTGAAGCTTCTAACATTTCCCCTTTGCACCTTCTTGATCCTATAATATTTCTACATAAATATATATATACATATATATATATATATATAGATACCATCTTCATTTTCATCTTTATTAATTTAGAAAATCTTCTTTTCATATTTTAATATAGTCCCAAAATGTTAAAGTATAAGAGCCAAATTCAAATATGAAGGAATTTGGTTTACAAGTTCATGAACCTATTTATATATTAATAAATTAAATATATGATATATTTTTTCTAATCTGAGTAATATTACAAGAGATAATTATACTTCAATAGTATATTAAACATATTCTTAAATATATTAAATAGAATAAAGTATTAAAATTTTCAAGAAGCTATTCATATAACTTATCAAACTCAATTTTATATATTTCCAACTTAGTTAAATTTATTCATTTATTTTTTAAAAAAAAAAAGATTTGTGGCCTTCTCTTTTTTGCACAAGTTTTATGCATATGAAGTCACAATGGCCTTAGAATACTTACACATGATAGGGATTGTTTATCGTGATTTGAAACCTGAAAACATGTTAGTAAGATTCCACAGCCACATTTCGTTGACTGACTTTGATCTCTCATGAAAAGACGATAATTCCACACAACAATCCACATAATTTTTGTTCAAAATGCATCATCAATGACAAAAACAAGTTGTTATCTAGATGATCAACCCAACTTTTTTAATTCATCATGCATTCTACCTAATTGTATCACACCTGCTGTGGCCTCCTGCTTACACCCTTGTCAACACAAATAGAACAATAGTAAACCTATCACACTACTGTGGAAATCATCATAGAGCCAATCAATATCCAATCAATGTCTTTTATTGCGATCCACGAGTACTTAGCACAAGAAATTGTGTCTGGTGAACAGTATGGAAACATGATTGATTGATGGACACTAGGGACATTCAAAATTGAAATGTTATATGGGACGACACCATGTAAGGGAGTTGACTAGGAGTTGCCCCTGGTGAATATTGTGGTTCGAGCACTTGAGTTTCCCAAAGAAGCAATCAGAGCCAGTAAAGGATTTGATCACACAACTATTAATAAAAGGACCCCACTAAGTAAATGGGGTCCGCAATGGGTGCAACGACAATCCAACAACACCAATTTTTTAATGGGCTTAATTGGGAATTTTTGAGATGTATAAAATCACCATTTGTTCCTTCTCCTGTATCTTGTAAGGAGTTTGTTTCATTTGATAGTACTATAGAGAGTTCAATAGATTATTAGTAGGAAGCAAGACATTTATTCTTTAATTTACATGATATATTTTTTTTTATATATATCAAATTTTAATATTTAAAGAGAAGTGAGATTTAAGTAATCTATACATTGGAGCAAGAAATTTTAATGAAATTCATGTTGAAAGGTTCAATATTTATAAAAATATGTAATTAAGGATTTATTGGACCATTTTGTCTAACAAATAATATAACATTTTCAATTGTTCTTAATTATTCTTTACTTAACTGTTTAAAAGTAATATTAATTTCTCTAATATGTTGTATAAGAGGTAGTAATACTCTTTTAAGGTATTACTCGAATAAAACCGAAATGTATTGCATCAAGGTCCTAATAATATCAAGCAGGACAACTCATTGATCCTTATGTAGTGCTTCATTACTGCTTATAGAATTTGGGATAAACAATGTTAAGGTTCAAGGGTTGTTGAGGATAAGGAAACTTTTGGATTTTAGAGCTATTTTAAGATACCTATGAGGTTACAAGATAAATTTTCCAAAAGGTTGTGTAGGGTTTTAAAATTGTTCTCTCGTTCTAGACCTATCTTAAGATAACTATGAGATTTTGAGCATGTATTAGGTCTTACTAAAGCTCTAAAACTACGGTGTTACATCTAAATCTTAAGGTTTTAGTCTTTTCTTTTTTTCTCTTAATGTTATGTTGCACTAAGATACAAATTTTTTTTCCTAAAATTTAATTTAGTATAGATTTTGTTTTACTTAGTTATATGGTAAATTTTGTACGAAGTATAAATTTTATACTTCATGAATATTTCTCTGAGTTGTACGAAGTATAAAGTGAATCGAATGATGCATATTTATTATTTAAAATATAGTATTTATCGACCAATTATGAGAATTGACACTTCAGAGAATAATGAGAGGCAATTGATGGTGACTACAATGAAATGAAACCAACATAAAAATAAAAGCTTTGGTATCTTGCAACAAAGTAGATCACATTTTCTTTAGGTTTTAAGACAAAGATGAACTATTTTTTTTTTAATTTTTTTTTGGGTACTCCTTTTCGTTGATACAAAAGTTAAACAACTTTTTTTTCCAAGTAAAGAAATAGATAGGGTGGATACGAAATAGACACATGAATTCCTCTATTTGTCATTTATTACCTAGCAACATTTCAACTTTTGTGATAGTCTAAATCAATAGCTAAAAATTATATCGTCTATTGTCTAATTTTTAACTATAATAGGGCCATTTTTAAAGGAACCGGGTACAGATTTTATACTTGATGAATATTTTTCTAAAGTTTGGGTTGTTACTTGAGGATGTTTAAGCTTTCATTCTGTATTTTGTTTCTTTCCTTCTTAGTTAGATTTAAAAGTTTAATCGAATAGTACATAACTTAGCTAGAGATGTAGTAAGGACTATTGAAAGATATATATTTATTCATGAGCCTAACTTTTTTGTTGATTTACTTGAGCAAAATGGTTTTTACTATTAATGGATGATGATTTTTTCTTTAAAAAAAGTAAATGTTGTAATGGATGTTATTGTATTGACTTACATTATATAAACTAATACGGTACTAGAAAGAAATACGACTAATTTTGTAGGTCAATCAAATAATAAAGTAGAACTTAACTTGAATGAATTATTTAATCTCATACAAATGAATAAATAAAATGACGTATATTTACTGTTTAAAACATAATATTTGATGATTGATAAGGGGAATTGATGCTTTAACAAATAATGAGAGGTGATTGATGGCGATTGCAATGAGATGTAACTAATGCAAAGATAGAAGCTTTAATGCCTTATAATAGAGGAGATTAAATTTTTTTTAGGTTTAAGTACATAAAGATGAACTATTTTATTTCCAGCTTCTTGTGTATTTCTTTTTACTGATATAAAAGTTAAATAATTTTTTTTTCAATTAAAGAAATGGATAGGTTGTGCATGAAATGGACAAGTTGCTTCCTTTATTTGCTGTATATTGAGTTAGTGGCATTTTGACTTTTAGTGAGAAATCTATCAGCTGCTAAAATTGTGTCGTCTATTGTCTAATTTTTAGTTGGATTTAAAAGTAACTTTCATTCCACATTTTGTTTCTCTTATTATTAATTGGATGTAAACGTGTAATTAGATAGTATATAACATAGCCAAAGATATAGTAAGGACTTCTAAAAGATATATAGTTGTTCACGAGTCTTAGTTTTTTGTTCACTTGCTTAAGCAAAATAGTTTTTATCCATGTGTTTTTTAAAAAGGAAAAAGTCAATGTTGCATTGTATGTTATTGTACTGGCGTTCATTATTTGCTGACTTATTTAGTACTAGAGAAATACGACTAAATTTATAGTTCAGTCAAATAATAAAGTATGGTTTAACTTCAATAAATAATTTAATCTCATACAAATGAGTGAATCAAGTAACGTATATTTATTGTTTAAAATACAATATTTAATGACTGATTAGGAAAAATGATACTTCAATGAATAACGAGAGATGATGAGTGACGACTGCAATGAGATGCAACTAACAAAGATAGAGAAGTTTTGGTGTCTTCCAACAGAGGAGATCGAATTTTCTTTAGATTTTAGAACATAAAAATAAACTATTTTATTTCGGTTTCTTTTGTACTTCTTTTTGTCCATATAAAAGTAAAATAATTTTTTTTCAAATAAAGAAATGGGCAGGTTGTGCATGAAATAGATACGTGGCTTCCTCTATTTGCCGCAAATTTATGTTGCAGTATTTTGACTTTTTATGACAATATAAATTCCCTGGTAAAATTTTATTGTCTATTGTCTAATTTTTAGCAGCAATTAATTGTTCTCAAAGGTGCCAATATAATGCCTTTTATCAGTTGAAGTAATTTATTTGGAGCAAAACCATCTTTATTGTTTATACAATATTAAAATGGATTAAATTAAACTCTTGTTTTCTTTTAAAAAAAATATAAAACTATTGGCAAAATTAATCAAAATTTAGAACACAAAATTCAAAAATATGCAAGTTCATTAATGCATACAATATTGATAATGTAAATATTTAATCACTAGAAATGACCTTGATTATTGGCAATCTGTTATAAAAACTAAACTCATTATAACTCTCCACCCCTTTTGGTGAGCACTGCTCATTCGAAAAGAGAAACAATCTCCCTCCTCTCGGCAAAACAATTTTTCTCTTCTCCAATCGTTTCGGATAAGATGGATCGAAGCACACAGCTCCTCAACATGATCAACTCGATAGAATAAGAGGTTTAATGCTTAACATCTTATCTATTTTTCTCTTATCATTTTACCGATCATGTATAAATATCGATATTGTTGAATGATTTGCATTTGAACCGCCAAGCTACGTTCGTTGTCGGTGTAAAATTGTGTGATCAGCAGAGTTATTTTTTGTTTTTTACTAGGTTTACTCATAATCACCATTTTATTCTTTGAGCCAATCGGTCCACTAAGGAGTAAGCTCTCCCTACTAAAGCAACTGCATTCTCAGGGCTCAAATTAGAGACCTCTGGTTAAGCTAGCATGGTGCCGAACTGCTAAGCTACACCCCTTGGTGGTGTAAAATTGAGTGATCAGCGGAGTATTTTATTATTATTACTATTTTTATTACATATAGATATATCTAATTATATACCAAAATATGCTTTCTTTTGTAAGGAATTATTCAATTTAGACAAAAGAACAAATTTCACGACTCAAAAGATGTAGAAGATCCTAAACTCTTAAAACTTGAATGAACTAAATAAGGTCAAATACTTCCATTGCTAAACTGTTTCTACAAACAATCTTATCCCATTATATATAGATTTAATGCCATAATTATCATCATAGGTAGTCATGACACAATAGGACATATCAAGATCGAACCATAGAACTTCATTAAGATTTAATTAAGATTTAGATGATAACAACAAATATATAATTAGAATACCACTCCCCCACACTTAATTGCGACTATGTCCCCATAGTTCGTAAAGCAAAAACATAAAAGGCAATGACAACAAAAGAAACGAAACTTCCCTAAAATTTTGATGGAGTAGCATCTACTGCAGCCTCAGTGAAGTTTGCAAAAAAAAAAAGAACCTAAAAACATACTGACAACACTAAAGGCGAACTAAGCAAAAAAATTAGTGGTAAAGGAGAGAAGGGAACTAAAAGATATAATAGGTAAAGATAAACTGAAAAACAAACATAAAGAAAATGAAAATAAAAAATAAAATAAAATAAAATAAAAACAAAAGTGAGACTAACTGTCTGATGGTGGGTAGGGTGGGAGTTGGAATCCTATATGCTGAAAGAACGCCATCATATAATGCTCAGTTCACCTTCGACGTTCTTCAATTCTTTCTTGCCCCCTATTTAGCTGCTTTAATCTTTCCTCCAAGATAGAACTTGAATTAGGGCATGCTCCTACATTAGCCTAGAGAGAGCTAGGCCGACCCCTATCCATGGGTCCCGACCACCTTGATTTTAACTTGTCTGGTGGTTTTTTAGCTGATGGCTTATCCTTATCTTCACTAGAGTTACGAATCTCCTCAAATCTGAAGTTCTTTTGTGCATTAAATTAAGGTCTCACTTCTATCAAATCTATTTGCTCTTGACTCTTTCATTCTTCATGTTACTCTTTTCTCCATTCATGATACCTTGTTTTAATGCATTTTTAAGGTAATTTTCCTAAAAAACACCTTGCACGACAGAATCAAGTGTATCCATTATGAATACTCTAAGAGTCAATTTACCATCATAAACATCAATTAAAGCTCTAGTAGTTACTACAAATGATCTTCCTAGTATCATTAGTATCTTAAAGTCCTCTTCCATATCTAAGATCACAAAGTCTACTGGAAATAAAAACTTATCAACCTTAACTAGCACATTTTCTATTATTTCAACTAGAATTTTAATAGATGTATCTGCTAATTGTAAAGTAATCTTAGTAGGCTAAGGTTTTCTTAATCCTAGCTTCTTGTAAGCATCACATGGCATCAAATTGATACTAGCTCCTAAATCACATATTGCTTTCTCAATTGAAAGATCACCTAAGTTACATGGAATAGTAAACTTACCTGGATCCTTCAACTTTTGTGGCATCTTGTTTTATAAAATAGCTAAACATTTTTCATTAAGCATCACCATGCTCACATCTTTCAACTTTCTATTATTTGAGAGAATCTCCTTTAGGAAATTTGTATAGCTAGGCATCTGTTTTAAACCTTCAACCAAAGGAATGTTAATATGCAATTGTTTAAAAATATCCAAAAACTGACCAAATTGCTTATTTTTTTGTTGTTGCTTCAATCTCCCTGAATATGCAATCTTCTTGGATTGGAGATTAAATAAGTTGTTTCCTATAAGATTACACTTAAAGAATATCTAAATTTAGAGAATTGAATGCTTGTTAGAAGTCAAAGTCTAGAGATTTATTTTCTTCGTTAGCCATTAAAATTTAAAATTTGATTACTGCTTAAGCAGTTAAAGAGATAAAAATCTTCTTTTCAAAAAGTAAATATATAATTATATAATTATATTTAGGAAGATGTTATTTGTTTCTACCTTAATTATTAAAAGTAAAAATATTGATTATGCCTCAATTATCAAAAAATATTTTGTAATCTTATTTAATTTAGGGATTTCGTTGCCATCCTGAATGGTTCTGATGGTTCCTCCTGCACTTTTAAAGAGGACGTCGGGCTGCAGGGGAAGAGGGAGAGGAAGAAAATTCATAGCTAGGGTACACTAAGAGGAAGTTTATGTGCGATTTCTTCAATCAGATTAATTAGCTAGCAGTGGAGTTGGGAGCAGAATAAGGGGGGAATCCGTTAATCAGATTAACGCTGTCACTGAGAACAAAGCTAAATTTGACTCTTACTACTTGAGTAGAATTTATGTTTTAAATTCTTTGAGATATTTTTGGGAAGAAATGAGTTGATCTTAGAATAGGAACATTTTCTTGAAATAAGATTAGAACCAGGAGTAAAAACAAAAAAAAAATGGAGAGTGAGATCTGAAGATAAATAAAAGATTGGATGAAATGATGGAATTATCATGTGGATAGCTGTGAGGAGAGAACAGAGGAAATATGCTAGAAACCTAGGAGGAAAATTGAAAGGATGAGAACGGGAGAGGGATTGGAAACTAAAAAAAAAAGAGGGAAATAGTAGTCTGAATCTGATGTCTATTTGGGAATTATTATTCAGTTATCTTTTAGATTTAATTCTCTTGATGTCTGTTTGGGAAATGGTGGTATTGGTGCAGAGACAGGGAAAGGAACTGGAAAGGGATTAAAAACAAAATAAATATAAAATTCTAAGAGGCAAATCTAGGTGAGCAGAGACAGTGTTCTCTATAAGGTTGAAAGTGGTGCTATTTAGAAGTCAGAATGGCATTGACAATGGAACAAACAAACTCTGGGAGCCGATCTAAGTGAGTAGAGACAGTGTTCTCTGTGATGCACGTGTAGGAAAGTATGAGTTACACAAACTTTAATTAGATATTTTCTTGATTTTAGTTAGATGTAATGGTTAACCCTCACTAGCGAGGGATGTAAACATTGTGCTTGGATGCACTTAATTTTATTTAGAAATAGAAGTTTATTGTATTTTTCACTGGCAATATAAGTTCTTATGGTACCGTGACTCACTATGGAGGTATGGGTTGTTACAGTTCTTATCCAATCATTTCAAATAGGAGGCTTGAAGCACATAGCTCCTCCACATGATCCACTCGATGGAATAAGAGGTTTAGTGCTTAACATCTGATCTATTTTTCTCTTATTTGTTTATCGATCATATATATATTGAAGTTGTTGATTGATTTGCATTCGATTTTTGTTTAAGGATGCGGTAGAGCACTCTCTTGTAGCAGCATACGAAATGAAAGGAGATACTGGTTGCAATCCTAATTATTTATATGATCTGCTTTACACCTTCATGGGTGAATTTGAAATCATCTTATCGGGAATGGCTAAAGCTTTGTATGTGTACGTAATATATATCTCGATGTAGATTTGAGTAGTTATTAACCATATTTGATTAATTAATGGGTTTTAGTTATTTGATCTTCTTTTCCTAATTTGCAGGGATAAAATATCTTATGCGAATTTTAATAAGATTTATGCATTTTGCATCAAGATTAAATGAGCCTCCTCAAGATATATAATTAATACTAATCATCACAGCTCAAAACTCTTTAATTTGAAGAATTTATATGTGTTATTATTGATCTTATAATATACATTTAACAATAAAAATTCTCAAGTACATTTTTTCTAGTAAAAATTCGTACATTTTAATAGTTAAATGATATGTCATGAGATGTATAGTCTTATTTGAACTCATACTCTTATAGATAAGGATAAAAGTACTTAGATATCCACCTAATGGATAAATAATTATTAATATCATTAACTATGTATGTGTATATTTAATTAATTTAATAATTAGTTTAATAGTCAATGCGTTTCTTCTTTTATAAGAGATTATAAGTTTGAGTCAGATTGTATTTTTATGTGAGTCATCATTTGAAAGTTAGTTGTATTGTATTGTATTGTAATTAGTGTATGTCACTTGACTAATCTCGGGTCAAATTGTATTTTTGTGTGTATTCTTACTTAGAGGTTATTTGTATTGTGTTATGATTGGTGCATGTCACTGAATTAATAGAAGTACCAATTTTTATTTTTTAAAAAATAATTAGTTGATATTAATTGCAGCATTTGCACTTGTCAAATGGCATTGAAATGTGAGGAATTCGTCAAGGCATCTGATAAAAAAAGGAAGGAAGGGTAAGCTTTTATATACAATTAATATCATAAATCAATTAGTAGTCTTTAAATATTCATGTGGTATATGAATTTTATACTTATTTTTTATTACAGATATTATTAATATATCTTTTTATTGAGTTTTCTGAATTTTAAAATTTTTTTTCTTTGAAAATAAAGTGTATAGCAGTATTAGATGCAATCAAACATGGATTCTCATTGGTAAAGGAAAAAATGAAAATTCTTTTTGAGATAATGTTTTACTTTATATATTCTGTAAAATTTTATATTCATGTATATCTTTTTTCTTATAGATTTTGTGAAAATGTTAACTGAATTTAAATTTGCATACTTATACAGCATGAGTTTTATTTCATTAAAAATCTATTTTGCCGGCTACATAATGTTAGCTATTTATAATTATAATGAATGATAATAATATGATTGCAGTTAAAACTCTTATGTTTTATTTAAAATATACAAGTTTAACTCTCATTAAAAATGTAGAACACTTTATATTGTATAAGTCTGTAAATTCAAGTTCAATTAAAATTTTTACGAAATCTATAAGAGAAAAAGATATATATAAAAATAAATTTTATAAAACATATAAAATAAAATATTACCTGAAGAAAGATTTTAATTTTTTCCTTCATCAATGTGAATTCATGTTTGATTGCATTTAATGTCTATGCACCTTTTTAAAAAAAATTAAAAAAAACTTAGTAAAGAAATATGTACAATAAAAAATAATTATGAAATTCATTTACTATATTCACTAATTGATTTGATTTATGACGTCATCAATTATGCATGAAAGTTTATCCTTCCTTA
This sequence comes from Carica papaya, assembly GCF_054855325.1. Lineage (NCBI taxonomy): Eukaryota > Viridiplantae > Streptophyta > Magnoliopsida > Brassicales > Caricaceae > Carica > Carica papaya. The sequence continues at coordinate 23,021,338 of NC_142317.1, forward strand.
TTCCTTTCATCATATGCTTTGACACGTGTACATATATATAAACATATAATTCATATATGATGGTGTATGAGCAATCATACATGGCACCAATAAGTATGAAATTTTTTTGTGATCGGTGGTCGTGTTCATTCACTGAGTTCTATCCCGGCGGCGATCTTCACGTCCTCCGTCAATGGCAGCCGAATAAACAATTCAACGAAGCTACTGTCCGGTACATATGTACAACAACATTAATTATCTATATCTATAAAAATATATTATATGATTATACGAATCGTTAATTTATTATTATGATATTCAGTGCAATTAGTATGGTGATATACATACATACATTCTCTATATGCACACACACATATATATGTATATACTGATGAATTGAGAAGGTTATATATATAGAGAGAGACACACACACACATAAATAATGTAGAGCCGTAATGAGGAAGCATGGGAGGAAATGGGTAATTCATGGGTTATGTATGCGATAATCCAAGTTAAATAATGATTTGGGTAACTCATGGGTTGTGCATGGGTTTTTATATAATTCCCAATTATAAGTATCTTCTTTGAAGTTTCTAACCTTTCCCCTTTACACGTTCTTGATTCTATCATATTTCTACATATATATATGTATATATAGATACCATCTTCATTTCATCTTTATTAATTAATAAAATCTTCTTTTCATATTTTAATATAGTCCTAAAATCTTATAATTATAAGAGCAAAATTCAAATATGAAGGAATTTGGTTTAAAAGTTCATGAACCTGTTTATATATTAGTAAAATAAATATATTATACATTTTTACTAATACGGATAATGTTATAAGAGATAATTATATTTCAATGTGTGTATTAAACATATTCTTAAATATATTAAATAGAATAAAGTATTAAAATTTTGAGCAAGCTATTCGCATAACCTATCAAACTCAATTTTATATATTTCCAACTTATTTAAATTTATTCATTTATTTTTTTTTTAAAAAGATTTGTAACCTTCTCTTTTTTGCACAGGTTTTATGCATCTGAAGTCATAGTGGCCTTAGAATACCTACATGTGATGGGGATAGTTTACCGTGATTTGAAACCCAAAAATGTGTTAGAAAGATTCAACGACTACATTTCGTTGACCGACTTCGATCTCTCACTAAAAGATGATAATCCCACATCAACAATTCACATAATTTCTGCTCAAAATGCATCATCAATCACAAAACAAGTTGTTATCCTGATCATAAACCCAAATTTTCTAATTCATCATACATTATAGCCAATTGTATCACACCTGTTGTAGCCTCCTGCTTATGCCCTAGTCAACACAAATAGAAAAAAGTCAACACATCACGCAGCTGTAGAAATCATCACAGAGCTAGTCAATGTTCAATCAATATATTATGTTGGGACCCATTAGTACTTAGCACCAGAAATTGGGTATGGTGAAGGGCGTGGAAATGCAGTTGATTGGTGGGCACTAGGGATATTCATATTATAAATGTTATATGGGATGACGCTATGTAAGGAAGTTGATCAAGAGTTGCCCCTAGCGAATATTGTGGCTCGAGCACCTAAATTCCTAAAGAAACCATGGTCTCAGAGCCAGTAATGGATTTGATCACATGATTATTAATCAACGACCCCACCAGCGAATGGGGTCCATAATGGGTGCAATGGCAATAAAATGACACCAATTTTTTGATGGGCTTAATTGGGCATTTTTAAGATGTATAAAATCACCATTTGTTCCTCCTCCTGTATCTTGTTAGGAGTTTGTTGCAATTGATAGTACTATAGAGAGTTCAATAGAGTATTACTAAGAAGCAAGAAATTTATTCTTTAATTTACATGATATATGTTTTGTTATATATATCAAATTTTAATACCTAAATAGAAGTGAGATTTAAGTAATTTATATATTGGAGCAAGAAATTTTAATGAAATTCATGTTGAAAGGTTCAATATTTATAAAAATATATAATTAAGGATTTACTAGATCATTTTGTCTAGCAAACGATATAACATTTTCAATTGTTCTCAATTAATGTCTTTACTTAACTGTCTAAAAGTAATATTAATTTCTCTAACATGTGGTATAAGAGGTAGTAACACTCTTTATAAGGCGTTACTTGGATAAAACCGAAATGTATTGCATCAACATCCTAATAATACCAAGCTTGGAAACTCATGGGTCCTTGTGTAGTGCTTCAGGACTGCTTACCTAATTTGGGATAAACAGTGCTAAGGTTCAATAGTAGTTGAGGATAAGGAAGCTTTTGGCTTCTAGAGCTATTTTGAGATACCTATGAGGTTACAAGATAGCTTTGCCAAAAGGTTGTGTAGAGTTTTAAAATTGCTCTCACATTCTAGACCTATCTTAAGACAACTATGAGGTTTCAAGCATGTATTAGGTCTTAATAAAGCTCTAAAACTACGATATTAGTCTTTTCTTTTTTCTCTTAATGTTATGTTGCACTAAGATACAAATTTGTTGTCCTAAAATTTAATTTAGTATCGATTTTGTTTTACTTAGTTATATGGTAAATTTTGTACCAAGTATAAATTTTTTACTTGATGAATATTTCTCTGAGTTTAGGTTATTACTTGAGGATGTATAAGCTTTCATTTTGCATTTTGTCTCCTTTCTTAGTTGGATTCAAAAGTATAATAAGAATAATACATAACTTAGCTAAAGATGAGTCGAAACTTCTGAAAGATAGATAATTGTTCATGAACCTCCTCAGTTTTTGTTTCACTTACTTGAGCATGATGGTTTTTATTGTTAATGAATATTGATTTTATCTTTAAAAAATAATGTTATATTGGATGCTATTGTATTGACTTCCATTGTATAAGTTGATTCAGTATTAAAATGAGTTACTACTAAATTTATAGTTCAATTAAATAATAAAATAGAAACTAATTTGAATGAATTATTTAATATTATAATAAATAAGCGAATCAAATGATGTATGTTTATTGTGTAAAATATAGTATTTGACAATCAATTATGATAATTGACACTTCAGTGAATAATGAGAGGAGATTGATGGTGACTACAACGAAGTGCAACCAACACAGATAAAAGATTTGGTATCTTGCAACAAAGTAGATCACATTTTCCTTATGTTTTAAGACAAAGATGAACTATTTTATTTTTAATTTTTTTGTACTCCTTTTTGTTGGTACAAAAGTTAAACAACTTTTTCTTTCAAGTAAAGAAATAGATAGGGTGGGCACAAAATGGACACATGAGTTCCTCTATTTATCGCATATTACCTAGCAACATTTCAACTTTTGTGATAGTCTAAATCAACTATTAAAATTATATCGTCTATTGTATAACTTTTAATTGTAATAGGACCTTTTTTAAAGGTACGAGCTACAAATTTTATACTTGATGAATATTTTTCTAAAGTTTAGGTTTTTACTTAAGGATGTTTAAGCTTTCATTTCGTATTTTATTTCTTTTCTTCTTAGTTAAATTTAAAACTTTAATCAAATAGTATATAACTTAGCTAGAAATGTAGTAAGGACTATTGAAAAATATATATTTATTCATGAGCCTAATTTTTTTGTTGACTTACTTGAGAAAAATGGTCTTCATTATTCATGGATGATGAATTTTTCTTAAAAAAAATAGTAAATGTTGTAATGGATGTTATTATATTGACTTACATTGCATAAACTAATACCATACTAGAAAGAAATATGTCTAATTTTGTAGGTTAATCAAATAACAAAGTAGAATTTAACTTCAATGAATTATTTAACTCATACAAATGAATAAGTAAAATGATGTACATTTAGTGTTTAAAATATAGTATTTGATGATTGATTATGAGAACTGATGTTTTAATAAATAACGAGAGGTGATTGATCATGACTACAATGAGATGTAACTAATACAAAGATAGAAGCTTTGATGTCTTATAATAGAGGGGATCAAATTTTCTTTAGGTTTGAGTACATTAAGATGAACTATTTTATTTCCAAATTCTTATGTATTTTTTTTCTAAGTAAAGAAATGGATAAGTTGTGCATGAAATGGACAAGTTGCTTCCTTTATTTGTTGTATATTTAGTTAGCGACATTTTGACTTTTAGTGACAATGTTTATCACCCACTAAAATTGTGTCGTTTATTTTCTAAATTTTAATTGGATTTAAAAGTAACTTTCATTCCACATTTTGTTTTTCTTTTTCATAATTAGATGTAAAAGTGTAATTAGATAGTATACAACATAGCTAGAGATGTAGTAAGGACTTCTAAAAGATATAGTTCATGAGTTTTAGTTTTTTGTTCACTTGCTTAAGCAGAATGGTTTTTATCCATGATTTTTTTAAAATGAAAAAGTAAATGTTTTATTGGATGTCATTATACTGACTTACATTGTTTACAGACTTATACAGTTTTAGAAAGAAGTACGATTAAATTTATAATCTGTCAAATAATAATAAAGATTTAACTTAAATAAATAATTTAATCTCATACAAATGAGTGAATTAAGTAACATAAATTTACTATTTAAAATACAAAATTTAATGACCGATAAGGAAAACTGATATTTCAATGAATAACGAGAGGTGATGGGTGAGGATTGTAATGAGATGCAACTAACAGAGAGAGAGAAGTTTTGGTTTCTTGCAACAAAGGAGATTGAATTTTGTTTAGATTTTAACATAAAGATAAACTATTTTATTTTCAGTTTCTATTGTATTTCTTTTTGTTAATATAAAAGCTAAATAATTTTTTTTTTTCAAATGGATAAGTTGCTTCCTCTATTTGTTGCAAATTTACTTTGTTGCATTTTTACTTTTAATGACAATATAAATCTGTTGGTAAAATTTTATCGTCTATTATCCAATTTTTAGCAGTAATTAATTCTTCTCAAAGGTGCCAATATAATTCCTTTCATCAGTTGAAGTGATTTATTTAGAGAAAAATCATATTTGTTGTTTACGCAATATTATAATGCATTAAACAAAACTCTAGTTTTTTTTAAAAAAAAATTTCTCATAAAATGTTTAGCAAGATTAATCCAAACTTGGAACACAAAATTCAAAAAAATGCAAGTTCATTAATGCATATGATATTGATAACCTAAATATCAATCACTAGAAATGACCTAGATTATTAGCAATCTATTATAAATACTAAACTCATTATAACTCTCTGCCGCTTTGGTGAGCACTGTAGATTCAAAGAAAAAAACAATCTCCTTTCTCTTGGCAAATACATTTTTCTCTTCTTTAATCGTCTCGAAAAGGATGGATCAAAGAATATGACTCCACAGCATGATCCACTCGATGGAACAAGAGGTTTAATGCTTAACATCCTATCAGTTTTTCTCTTATCTATTTATCGATCATGTATATATATCGATATCATTGATTAATTTGCATTCAATATTTGTTAATGTATATGGTAGATCACTTTTTTGGAATAGCATATGAAATTAAAGGAGTACCTTGTTGCAGTCCTAATTATTTCTCTGATATGCTCTCCATCTTCGTAGCTGAATCTAAAATGACCTTATCAGACATGGCTAAAGCTTTATATGTGTATATAATATATATCTTGATATAGATCTTAGTTGTTATTAACCACGTTTGATTAGTTAATGAGTTTTAATTATTTGGTCTTCTTCTCTTAATTTGGAGGGACAAAGTATCTAGTGCATATTTTCCTAAGATTTGCGAACTCTAGTTCAAGATAAAAGAAGCCTCCTCAAGGTATATAATTAATGCTAATCATCACAGCTCAAAACTCTTTAATTTAAAGTATTTATTTGTGTTATTATTGATCTAATAATATGTATTTAATACTAAAAATTCTCAAGTATAATTTTTGTTGGTAAAAATTCATACATTTTAATAATTAAATGATATGTCATGAGTTGTATAGTGTGATTTGAACTCATACTCTTATAGATAAGGATAAAAGTACATAGATATCAACCCAAAAGATAAATAATTAATTATTTAATTAACCAAATATGTATTAGTAGGATATATATTTGATTGGTATATGTGTATACTTAATTAATTAATTAATTAGTTTAATAGTTGATGCATTTATTCTTTTACAAGAGATCATAAGTTCGAGTGAGATTATACTTTTATGTGTGTTGTCATTTGAAAGATGCGTTGAATTGTAATTATTTTAAAAAATAGTTAGCTAATTTTATTTGCAGCCTTGGTGCTTGTCGATTGGCACTGAAATATGAGGAATTCATCAAAGCATCTGATGAAAAGAGTAAGGAAGGGTAATCTTTCATACATAACTGACGTCATAAAGTAAGCTTTCATACATAATTGACGTTATAAATCGATTAACATATCTATTTATTGACGTTATTTAAGATTTACGAGATTAAGTTTCACTGAAGATGTAAAGTTTACATTTTAATAAAAAGTAAAACTATTTTTTAAATAATAAACATTGTAGATTTTGATTTTAAAATCTTTGTTATTATTATTATTAATTAGTAAATGGGGTATGTATGCTGATATATTTGGAAACAAGCACCACCCCTAGCAAGCACAAGCGCACTTCTTTAAATTAACAGAATGTTGGGAAACTCATGGGTCCTTGTGTAGTGCTTCAGGACTGCTTACCTAATTTGAGATAAACAATGCTAAGGTTCAAGGGTAGTTGAAGATAAGGAAACTTTTGGCTTCTAGAGTTATTTTGAGATACCTATGAGGTTACAAGATAGTATTACCAAAAGTTTGTGCAGGGTTTTAAAATTATTCTCGTGTTCTAGACCTATCTTAAGACAACTATGAGGTTTTGATCATGTATTAGGTCTTAATAAAGCTCTAAAACTACGGTGTTACATTTAAATCTTAAGGTTTTAGTCTTTTCTTTTTTTTAATGTTATGTTACACAAAGATCCAAAGTTTTTTTCCTAAAATTTAATTTAGTATAGATTTTGTTTTACTTAGTTATCTGGCAAATTTTGTACCAAGTATAAATTTTATACTTGATGAATATTTTTCTGAGTTTAGGTTATTACTTGAGCATGTTTAGGCTTTCATTCTACATTTTGTTTCCTTTCTTCTCAGTTGAATTCAAAAGTATTATAAGAATAATACATAATTTAGCTAGAAATGAGTATGAACTTCTGAAAGATAGATAATTGTTCATGAACCTAAATTTTTGCTTCACTTACTTGAGCATGATAAAGTATAACCTAATTTGTATGAATTATTTAATTTTATAATAAATAAGTGAATCGAATGATGTATATTTATTGTTTAAAATATTGTATTTGACGACCAATTATGAGAACTGATACTTCAGTGAATAATTAGAGGCAATTGATAGTTACTACAATGAAATGTGAGCAACACAAAGATAAAAGCTTTAGTATTTTGCAATGAAGTAGATCACATTTTCTTTAGGTTTTAAGATAAAGATGAAATATTTTATTTTTCATTTTTTTTGGTACCCCTTTTTGTTGATACAAAAGTTAAGCAACTTTTTTTTTTGAAGTAAAGAAATAAATAGGGTGGGCACAAAATGGACACAGGAGTTCCTCTATTTGTCGCATATTACCTGGCAACATTTCTACTTTTGTAGTAGTCTAAATCAACCACTAAAATTATGTCGTCTATTATTTAATTTCTACCTGTAATAAGACCCTTATTAAAGGTACCAGATACAAATTTTATACTTGATGAATATTTTTCTAAAGTTTGGGTTATTTACTGACTTATATAGTACTAAAAAGAAATACGATTAAATTTATAGTTTTGTCAAATAATAAGGTATGGATTAACTTGAATAAATAATTTAATCTCATACAAATGAGTAAACTAAGTAATGTAAATCTACTGTTTGGAATACAATGTTTAATGATTGATAAGGAAAACTGATACTTCAATGAATAACGAGAGGTGATGGGTGATGACTCCAATGAGATGCAACTAACATAGAGAGAGAAGTTTTAGTGTCTTGCAACAGAGGAGATTGAATTTTCTTTAGGTTTTAGAACATAAAGATAAATTATTTTATTTTTAATTTCTTTTGTACTTCTTTTTGTCATTATAAAAGTGAAATAATTTTTTAAAAAATAAAGAAATGGGCAAATTGTGCATGAAGTGGATATGTGGCTTCCTCTATTTGCTGTAAATTTACTTTATGGCATTTTGACTTTTAGTGACAATATAAATCTGCTGGTATAATTTTATCATTTATTGTCTAATTTTTAGCAGCAATTAACCATTCTTAAAGGTGCCAATATAATGCCTTTTATCAGTTGAAGTAATTTATTTGGAGAAAAACCATCTTTGTTGTTTATACAATATTATAAACGGATTAAATTAAACTCTTGTTTTTTTTTTCAAAAGAAAATATTTTTTCTCATAAAATCGTTGGCTAGAATAATCCAAACTGGAAAACAAAATTCAAAAATATGCAAGTTCACTAATGCATAGAATATTGATAACCTAAATATCAATCACTAGAAACGACCTAGGTTATTAGCAATTTATTATAAATTCTAGACTCATTATAACTCTCCGTTGCTTCAGTGAGCATTGCAAATTCGAAAAAAAAAAAATCTCCCTTCTCTCGGTAAAACCATTTTTCCCTTCTCCAGTTGTTTCTAATATGATGGATTGAAGCATGTAGCTCCTTGACATGATCCACTCGATGGAACAAGAGGTTTAGTGCTTTAACATCTTATCTATTTTTTTCTTATCTGTTTAGTGATCGTGTATATAAATCGATATTGTTGATTGATTTGCATTTGATTTTTTTAAAAGGGTATGGTCGATCACTTTTTTGGAATAGCATATGAAATGATGGTTGAGGTCCTAATTATTTCTCTAATCTGCTCTCCACCTTCGTAGTTGAATCTGAAATCATTTTATCAGACATGACTAAATCTTTGTATGTGGACATAATATATATCTTGATATAGATCTGAGTAGTTATTAACCACGTTTGACTAGTTAATGGGTTTTAATTATTTGGTCTTCTTCTCTTAATTTGCAATGTCAAAGTATTTAATGCTGATTTTCCTAAAATTTATGAACTTTGCTTCAAGATTAAAGGAGCCTCCTTAAGATTTATAATTAATACTAATAATCATAGCTCAAAACTCTTTAATTTGGAGTATTTATGTGTGTTGTTATTGATCTTATAATATGTATTTAATAATAAAAATTCTCAAGTACAAATTTTTGTTAGTAAAAATTCATGCAGTTTAGTCGTTAAATGATATGTTATGAGACATATAATCTGATTTGAATTCATACTCTTATAGATAAGGATAAAAGTATGTAGATATCCACCCAATAGATAAATAATTAATAATTTAATTAACCAAATATATATTAGTATGATATATATATTTATTTGGTATATGTGTATACTTAGTTAATTATTTAATTAGTTTAATAGTTGATGCATTTTCTCTTTTACAAGAGATCACAAATATGAGTCAGATTGTACTTTCGTGTGTGTCATCATTTAAAAGTTACTTGTATTGTATTGCATTTAGTGTATATTGCCTAATTAATCTCGAGTCAAACTACTGTTTTGTGTGTATTCTTACTTGGAGATTATTTATATTGCATTATGATTGATGTATATCACTTAATCAATAGATTTACACAATTTTTATTTAAAAAAATAATTAGCTGATATTAATTGAAGCCTTGACACTTGTCAAATGGCACTAAAATGTGAGGAATTCATTAAGGCATCTGATGAAAAGAGTAAGGAAGGGTAAGCTTTCATACGTAATTGACATCATAAATTAATTAACAGTCTTTAAATATGCATGTAGTAAATGAATTTCGTACTTATTTTTTTTATTTTATAGAATACTAATATATCTCTTTATTGAGTTTTTTTATAATTTTTTAAAATTATTTTTTAAAAAAAACAAAGGTGCATAGCAGCATTGGATGCAATCGAAAATGACTTCTTACTTAGGAAGGATAAAATAAACATCCTTCTTGAGGTAATATTTTATTTTATATATTTTGCAAAATTTTATTTTCATATATATCTTTTTCTCTTATGGATTTCATAAAAATTTTAACTGAATTAAAATTTGCTGATTTATAAAGTATGAGTTTTACTTAATTGAAAATTTGTTTTGCTATCTCATAATTATAGCAATTAAAAATTATAATGAATTATAATAATATGGTAATAGTTAAATTTTTTGTGTTTTATTTAAGATTTACAAGTTTAAGTTTTGCTGAAAATATAAAGTTTATATTTTAATAAAAAGTAAAACTGTTTTTCTAAAATATTAAACATTGTAGATTTTGATTTTAAAATATTTATTATTATTATTCACTGAATGGGTATGTATGGTAATGCAGTTGGAAGCTAGCGCCACCCCTCGCAAGCGCAAACGTACTCTTTTAAATGAACGTACTCTTGCTTCTAACAACTTACTTAATTCGATTCTTATTTATTTTTTTAATTCCTTAATATTTTAATTTGAATAGTTCTAGTAAATGGAGAATATTACTCTCAAATACTTTGTTATTGTAATAAATACAGTTTCTTTTTAACTAATTCAATTTGCTTTTAAATTAATTAAGAATAAAATAAGATTTATATTTTTCTTCAATTACTGTAACTTAACTAAAGTAATTATTATCCTTTTAATTTATAAAATTTAAGTTCAATATTTAATTTTTCACTATTTGTATTTTAACTATTTTCATCTCTTTCAATAACAATATTATAAAGTAATTATGTTTTCTTTTGTTGGGCAGATGAGGGGATGAAAGCTTCTAAAAATCAATACCAATAAATTCTCTACAAGTTGTAATAAGTATTACTTTTTCATGGAAAACAAATTTAAACTCTTAACTTTTTTTTTTTATGTTGCTGATGTCGTGATTAAGTTGAGTTTAATCTCAACGTGCCTGTTATGTTTTTAGGTGAAAAAATTATTTCATGATTATTAAGTTCTCTTAGTTGAGGGAACTATAGTAGGTCAAAATCTTGACCTAACTTTTAATTTTTTGCATTGAAACTCAAATTTATTCTGCAGAGATAATTACAAATTGAAAGGTATTATTTTAAAAAAATTTAAATTTTGTTGCTATTGGTTGAGATGAATTGTTGATATTTAATAGTTTCACGTAAAAATCTCTTGGTGAAAAAAGATAGGAAAATTTACTTTAGACATTTACTTTCTATACAAATAGGAATTGAAGTTTGAGGATCCATTATACGGATTGAGGTGTGCACTAGGTCAATCAGATAAGGTGAGTATAGAAAGGAGATTTTTGACATGTTAATTGTATGATAAAATAAGCTTAGCTACCAATAGATCATAGATTTTATTAATTTGCACAACTAGAAAAGGAAAAGTTAGAATCTTTCAAGAAAATTTTAGAAAAAAATGAAAGTGAAAGAAAAGAGATAAAAGAGAGAGCAATAGAGAAATGTAGGAATAAGATAGGATAGAGTAGAGGAGCTAACTATTTATAAGGTAAACATAGGGTGATACCATTGAAAAGGAGAAACTAGCCACTAACATCCATTAACATGGGAACATGCATTTCATGCACCAAAATGCCCCCATTAAAGCTTGTGACTATGTTCATTTATCATAATTAAGCACACACTACAATGAAGTTTTTAAGAATTTTCATAAATGATCATAAACATGGTGTTTGAATGGTTAAGATTCTTACATTTTTTTTGGAAGATAATAAGGCTGTATCATATTAAAATGTAAAATTTATCACTTTTTGGATATAATTATATGTATTAATAATGATTTGTTTATAATATTTGATTCAATAGAATCAAAAGATTTAACTTATAACTGTGTTGGTAGAGATATTGTAATGAAATTGGATTTTGTCCTAAAGAGTCATGACATATCTAAATGAAATAAATATTCTGTAACGATTAGATTCTTTTATTAAAACAATTATAATAAGCAAAAAAATTCAAATTAATATTTTTCTTAAATTATTTATTAACATAAATATTAAAGAAGAAGAAATATGTTAAAGTAAAACTCACAAAATGCCTACATATAAAGGGTGAGATTTCTTACATTTTCTCTCATTAAGTCGAAGATCTCTCGTCTTTTATTACACACATATAAAAGACCTTTAGTTTTGATTTTTTTTTCACAAACTCATATGAATATATATTGTTATTACAATACTAAAACAATATCTCATGTATTTTAATAAAAAATAATGTAAGATAAAATAGTTTAATTTCAATTCTTTTAATAAAGAAAAAAAACATTCAGATTATAAAACCTCCACTTTAGAAACAAAGTAATGATTCTTACTTGTAGATTCTTATTATCTCATATAAAAGTGTGATCATATCTCAAATTTCATTAATGAATCATGAAAATCTAAAAACAGAAAAAAAAAAAAACAACTTTATCTTGGTTGGTTCACATATCAATTATTTTTTATGATTCTCATTAAAGTTCATTCCAGAAGCTTTTGAATTCCAGGCACTTGTTCTTCTCTAACCTGCTTGCATGTTGTCTTTCATGATTTATCTTAACCAAGCAAGAGAGGGAAAATTATGAGTATATCATTGTTGAGGGAACTATTGTACACAAAAAAACAAGAAATCTGGTCAACACAAATCATTGATCATATAAGTTGAATAAATTAATGGTAAATTGATGAAAATGGAGGGTGCATGAATTTATAGTGTGCTTACCCTCATCGCAAGAATATATGCTCCGTCTGCACATATGCTATACTTATCATTAACCATGTGATTCAGAGAAAAGAAAAAATAGAGAGAAAAGGAAAAGCAAATAGAAAAATGAGAGAAAATTTATATATAGAATTAAAAAATAATCAAATGAAATGAATAAATAAAATAAAGGGACAAAATGAGAAAAGAAGAGCAAGCTGAATCTTCATATAATTTCTTATTTATTAATAATAATCCACAACTATCAAAAACAAAAGTAAATACGATACATACAATTGGATTATTATTGATTGTGTGGAGATATTGAAACGACACAACATTATCTTCTCTTTTTCTAGATTTTTCTGCTCCCAAACATCGCTTCGATACAAACCCACTTTTTATTTCATACAAGGTATTCACCTTTCTCTTTTATTTTCTAGATTTAGTTTTGGAGTATGTTCATTTTTAATATCACTTCATCTGGGTTTGGATTTAAGCTATGATCTTTTTTTTTTCTTGTTTTGGAATCCTTGATTTTTGAATGGTCCAATTAGTAGGACTTTTGTTAAGTTCTATCACAAATTGACTAGTTATTTAGATGCATTCTATTGTTTTTTACAAAAAAATTGCATTGGTGCCTTGTAATCATTAGCTTTTGGCTTTTGATGAGTTTTTCTCACCTTTTGAGTACTCTTATTATATGACTTCTAGGTAATAGAAGATAATTCTTTATGGTTCCTAAAAATAAAGGGGAAAAAGAGACGTATTATGCATATTCGTAGCATCATTTCATTAGTTTTCCTTGAGTGTCAAAGTTTATTTTTCTTTTTATTGTTGATTTTTTTACTTTTGGGTTGTATGTCTGATTTAGTAGAAAGTTTTCACTAAAATACTCACATTGAATCTAATGCCTTGATTTTTTTATTTTGCTTATTTTCTTATTTAAGGTTAATCATTCTTGAAATTGAAGTAGAAAAAGGTATTATTTCAATTGAGTCAAGAATTTCTTGGGTTCACTTTGATAAAAGAAGGGTTTAAGGATTGAGAGGGTTATAATTATTTGATTATCATTATGTCTATGAGAATTTCTGAGGCAGTTTTGCTACTTTTATCTAGAACTATTCCCAGTCGTTTTAGTTTTGATCCATGTTTTAGCAAATTGGATTCAAACAACATATTATGATCTGACTCACTAGCCTACATGAATCGACCATTATTTAAATTTATAAGTTGGTAATAGAGAGGTCTTATTTGTTTACCTTTTATTGTTATGGTATCTCTAGTTAATCCTTCGTTTTTTCTTGAAGACACTATTTTATTCTACCTTACCCTGTGCACGTGAAATGCTTTCTCAAGAAGATAGATCAGCTGATTTGTTTCGGCTCTGAATAATTGCCTGCTTGCTCTCTCATTCCACATCAGGGAGTATTATTTGATTGATTTGCGAAAACTGAAAGAGATTACAATTGCAAGATTGAGGAGTACTCATATGATGCAGTTAATAAGTTCAACAATTACCCAGATCAAATTTCTCCTTGGTTGGTGGAATGGATGCCTAATAAAGGAGGTTATCTAATTGGAAACTTACAACTAGCACATATGGATTTTTGATTTTTTTCTCTAAGACACATGTGGTCTGTTGTAAGCAGTCTAACAACAGTTGATTAGTCACAAGCCATACTAGATCTTATTGAAGCAAAGCAGATTTGGTAGCAGATATGCTATTTAAGATATGTTATCCTGCTATTAAAGGTCAGGAGTAACAAATAATCACTAGTAGTGATCCTAAGAACACATAAGAATCTGCTCTCGTATTATTTATTTATGATATATTTCTTCATTATCTTTAGCATTTCTCACTATGTTTCCTTTTCATGCAAGCCTTGGTCTTACCACAATGGTGGTTCTTGGCCAACTCTGCTATGGTAGGTTAGTTTTTTATGCTTAAATATTCTCTCTGCTACTAATGTTTTATTCATTGCTCCAAAGAACCCTTTGTAGAAGTTATATTTAGTTATAAGTTTCTTAAGTTCACATACTTGAATCCAATAGGATATGGTATCTTGTTGATGTTTTATAAAATAAAGTAATAATGAAGGAATGTTGGCAGTGTGGCTTAAGGTTTTAAAAATGGACTTTTTACAGCTTACTATTGCACCCATAAAGATGAAAAGACCAGAAATCACTGCAAAATCTATTGAAGTTGGGGAAAGACACATATCAAGAGACAATTGACTTTAATACTATGACATGAAAAGAGGAAAGTTCATCGGGAAGCAAGCACGATTATTCCAGACATGGTCAATTCCTGGATACCTTGTGGCTAAGGTTCTACTTGCAGACTCAAGTGCAGTCAAAATTCTGATAATTGAAGAGTATTATGAGCTTATCAATGCCTTCTCTTGCATGATAAGTGCTAACCTCAAGAGAAAGTGTGGTCGGAAGAACTCCCAAAAGACTTGCATAATATAAGATTCTTAAGCTGCTTTCACATAAGGAAAGATAACTTCAATTTGTGGCTTAACTTACCTATATGAACAACTTAAATGTATAATGGTGATGATAATAATGTTTATTTTTCATTTTATTTGGGGGTTAAAGCTTTTGAGCAATGATTCGGGTATCATTGTATCTTAATGTAAAGATGATATGTTGATTTAGGATTAGCATTAGCTTGAAACATCTTCCTGGATTGGAGAATAAACAAATTGTTTCCTATTTATAGACTTTATATCATATATATAATACTATAGGAGTGAAAGGTGTTCTTCTAAAGAGTTCACTATAAATTGAGAATATTCTTATATTATTTTAACTCTATTGCTCGATTATGAGAATAATATTTTCAATTAACCTCATGTATAGGTATATATTTTCAATTTGTAAATGAAGAAATTACATAGAAATTTTTAGGTTGTGGGTCAAATTACACCACTCATTGAGAAACTATATTTTAAAAATAGATATAGTGTAGTATAATATTAGAAGTTAAAATATTTGTATATGTATCTAATTGTCCCATTTACTTTAATTTCTAAACAAGCTTCATCATTTTCTTAAGAAATTTACTTGCTACATGTGTCCCATATATTATAATTTAACAATATATCACAATTTTAATATTTAAACTCTCTTATTTATGTTTTTTCAGAACTAAATTCTAATTGATCTTCCCATATATGAAGAATTATGAGATAAAATTTCATTCAATGAATTCAAGTTAAAAATATAAGTGGTTCAAAAATAAAATTAATGAATATATGCCTCATTCAACATGTAAAGGATTACTAATAACTACATAAAAAAATAAAAATTGAATCAAATGAACAAGATAGATTTAATACCACTTAATGTAAGTACATGTATATACTTTTGGACATATTTAATTTAGATTGTACTTTTATTTTTTTCAGTTATTTAGGATAAAAAGGTAATTTCATAGAAAGTCAAATATGAGATTTGAGTTAGTTTGCGGTCTAAAATTTAGAATTGTTAGAAGAATATGTATAACGGCCCCAGAAATTTAAAATGAAATATGTGTATTAAAAATGTCAAATGCGGAAGCGTAACAAAAATTTTGATTAACATCCCTTACACAAACCAAAAACGTGCTCGAAATATAAAAGAATAAACTAACTAAAAGAGATACTCGAAAATAAGAACTATAAATATAACTACGGAGTCTTTAGGGGTCCCCTTCGCCGTCTTTCTGCGGAACGAGCTTGGGAACAATGTCTTCCTAATCTGAAATGGTTAAATAAGGAGTGAGCTACACCGGCCCAGTAAAGACATCACACTATCTCACTGCCACAGAGGTAAAGGTGGGTAGAAAACACAAAAAGACCAATGGAGCATAATTTATAACAATTTCTTTTATCAGTAATAAAATCCTTTACTCTCCACTTACCTCGGTGAGATCCATAAAAGAACATATGAAAGCAATAACATTATCATCATCATGAAATCATATGAACTGTATAACATAATACTTACCACGCCTTTGCATTTCAATCATTAAACAACATATTTTCCTCATTTACCAGCCTACTAGTATCCATGGGGATCCATAGGGGTCCCACTACCCGTGAACCCTTAACATTTATAACCTGATTCAAGGGCCGTCCCCATACCCCGTCCGGTATGAACGCCAAAACCATGAACCTCAATACCCCGTCCGGTATGAGGGTGAAACGGGCCGTCCCCATACCCCGTCCAGTATGGGCGCCAAAACACATAAGGTCTCCATACCCCGTCCGGTATGAGAGACCACGTTCCCAGTAGGGTTCCCTACGGATTTGGTCCGTCCACCATCTCCCAAGATATCTAGTCAGGCTGTCCACATTTTCCACTTATCAATTCACATAACCTTTTTTGCCTTTTTCCTTAATCTCAATCATCCAATCATACAAAACATGTAAATCAGTAATTGACACCAAATAAGACAATATAGTACCGGGTTCACCATAATACAAACCATAATAAAAGAAACATAGTTCATGCAAACGAGACCATAACATAATTACATCAAACATCATGCTGCATTTAATACTGGAAATTAGATCAAACAATAACAGACCAACACTATATCAGACTCGGGCTCCATTAGCAACCTTAATCAATTATGCATCTATAAAGTCACACAGTACAGTTTAATTATTTATTTAGCTTTAATACCGTGATAGGAAATAGGGTGAGGGGTCCTTACTTGTTTCGGTTGTTACTCGAGGATGTTTAAGCTTTCATTCCGTATTTTGTTTCTTTTCTTCTTAGTTAGATTTAAAAATTCATGAGCCTAAGTTTTTTGTTGACTTTCTTCAGCAAAATAGTTTTTACTGTCTATGGATGATAAATTTTTTTTGACAAAAAGTAAATGTTGTAATGGTTATTATTGTATTGATTTACATTGTATGAACTAATTCCATACTAAAAAGAAATACGACTAATTTTGTAGGTAAATCAAATAACAAAGTAGAACTTAACTTGAATGAATTATTTAATCTCATGCAAATGATGAATCAAATGATGTACATTTACTGTCTAAAATACAGTGTTTTGACAATTGATCACGAGAACTTATGCTTTAATAAATAATGAGGGGTGATTGATGGTGACTGCAATGAGATGCAACTAATACAAAGATAGAAGTTTTGATGTCTTATAATAGAAGATATCAAATTTTCTTTAGTTTTGAGTACACAAAAAATAACTATTTTATTTGCAGCTTCTTATGTATTTTTTTTACCGATATAAAAGTTAAATAATTATTTTCGAAAGAAATGGATAGATTGTGCATGAAATAGACAAGTGGCTTCCTTTATTTGTTATATATTTATTTACTTAGCGACATTTTGACTTTTAGTGACAACGTCTATCACTCGCTAAAATTGTGTTGTTTATTGTCTAATTTTTAGTTGGATTTAAAAGTAACTTCATTTTACATTTTGTTTCTCTTCTTTATAGTTGGATGTAAAAGTGTAATAAGATAGTATATAACATAGCTAGAGATGTAGTAAAGACTTTTGAAAGATATATAGTTGTTCATAAGTCTAAGTTTTTTGTTCACTTACTTAGCAGAATGATTTTTATCCATGATTTTTTAAAAGGAAAAGTAAATGATGTTATTGTACTAACTTACATTGTTTATTGACCTATATAGTATTAGAAACAAATACGGCTAAATTTGTAGTTTAGTCAAATAATAAGGTATGATTTAACTTGAATAAATATTTTAATCTCATATAAATGAGTGAATTAACTAACGTAAATTTACTGTTTAAAATACAATATTTAATGACTGATAAGGAAAATTGATACTTCAATGAATAATGAGAGGTGATGCGTGATGACTACAATTAGATGCAACTAACAAAGAATGAGAAGTTTTAGTGTCTTGCAATAGAGGAAATTGAATTTTCTTTAGGTTTTAGAACATAAAGATAAATAATTTTATTTTTGATTTCTTTTGTACGTCTTTTTGTCAATATAAAAGTTAAATAATTTTTTTTTTCAAATAAAGAAATGGACACGTTGTGCATGAAATGGATACGTGGCTTCCTCTATTTTGCCGCAAATTTACTTTGCATCATTTTGACTTTTAGTAAAAATATGAATCTATTGGTAAAATTTTATCATCTATTGTCTAATTTTTAGCAGTAACTAACTGTTCTCAAAGGTGCTAATATAGTGCCTTTTATCAGTTAAAGTAATTTATTTGGAGAAAAATCATCTTTTATTTGGAGAAAAATCATCTTTGTCATTTATGCAATATTATAAATGGATTAAATTAAACTCTTATTTTTTTTCAAAAGAAAATATTTTTTCTTATAAAACTGTTGGCAAGATTAATCCAAACTCGGAACACAAAATCCAGAAATATGCAAGTTCATTAATGTATAGAATATTGATAACCTAAATATCAATCACTAGAAATGACCTAAATTATTAGCAATTTTTTATAAATACTAAACTCATTATAACTCTCCACCACTTCGGTGAGCATTACAGATTCGAAAAAAAAAACAATCTCCCTTCTCTCGGCAAAACCATTTTTTTCTTCTCTAATCGTTTCGAATAGGATGGATCAAAGCATGCAATTCCTCGACATGATCCACTCAATGGAACAAGAAGTTTAGTGCTTAACATCTTATTTATTTTTTTCTTATCTGTGTACCAATAATGTATATATTGATATCGTTGATTGATTTACATTCAATTTTTTAAAGGGTATGGTAGATTAGTTTTTTGGAATAGCATATGAAATGAAAGGAGTACTTGGTTGCGATCCTAATTATTTCTCTGATCTGGTCTCCACCTTCATAGTTAAATATGAAATCACCTTATCAGACATGACTAAAGCTTTATACGTATAATAATACATATCTCGATATAGATCTGAGTAGTTTATTAACCATGTTTGACTAGTTAATGGGTTTTATTTATTTGGTCTTTTTCTTTTAATTTGCAGAGACAAAGTATCTGATGCAGATTTTCCTAAAATTTGTTAACTTTGCTTCAAGATTAATGGAGCCTCCTCAAGGTATATAATTAATACTAGTCATAATAGCTCAAAACTCTTTAATTTGGAGTATTTATGTGTGTTATTATTGATCTTATAATATATATTTAATAACTAAAATTCTCAAGTATAATTTTGTTAGTAAAAATTCATACATTTTAATAGTTAAAATGATATGTCATGAGATGTATAGTCTGATTTGAATTCATACTCTTATAATAAGGATAAAAGTACATAGATATCAACCTAATAAATAAATAATTAATAATTTAATTAACTAAATATCTATTAGCAGGAGATATATATTTGATTGGTGTATGTGTATACTTAATTAATTAGTTTAATAGTTGATTCATATTTTCTTTTACAAGAGATCATAAGTTCGAATCAGATTGTACTTTCGTGTGTGTCATCAATTAAAGTTACTTGTATTGTATTGTTATTAGTGTATATCGCCTAATTAATCTCAAGTCAAACTGCACTTTTATGTGTATTCTAATTGGGAGATTATTTGTATAGTATTATGATTGATGTATATTACATAATCAATAGATTTACACAATTTTTGTTAAAAAAATAATTAGCTGATATTAATCGTAGCCTTGGTGCTTGTCGAGTGGCACTAAAATGTGGAGAATTCATCAAAAGCATCTGATGAAAAGAATAAGGAAGGGTAAGCTTTCATATATAATTGAGATCATAAATTAATTAGTAGTCTTTATATATTCATATAGTAAATGAATTTCGTTCTTATTTTTTTATTTTAGATAATACTAATATATCTCTTTATTGAGTTTTCTTTAAAATTTTTTAAATTTATTTATTTTTTAAACAAAGGTGCATAGCAGCATTAGATGCAATCACAAATGACTTCTACTTATGAAGGAAAAAATAAACATCCTTCTTGAGGGAATATTTTATTTTACATATTTTGCAAAATTTTATTTTCATATATATCTTTTTCTCTTATGGATTTCATGAAAATTTTAACTGAATTAAAATTTGCTTACTTATAAAGTATGAGTTTTACTTAATTAAAAATCAGTTTTATTGGCTCATAATTATAGTTATTAATAATTATAATGAATTATAACAATATGGTAGTAGTTAAAATTTTTGTGTTTTATTTAAAATTTATGAGTTTATATTTTAATGAAAAGTAAAACTATTTTTTAAAAATATTAAACATGGTAGTTTTTGATTTTAAAATCTTTATTATTATTATTATTATTATTATTATTATTCATCACTGAATGGGGTATGTATGGTGATGTAGTTGGAATCAAGCACCACCCCTCACAAGCGCAAAGGCACTCCTTTAAATTAAGGTACTCTTGCTTCTTACAACTTATTTAATTGGATTCTTATTTTTTTTTTAATTACTTAATCTTTTAATTCGAATAGTTCTAGTAAATGGAGAATATTACTCACTTTACTTTGTTATTGTAACAAATATAGTTTCTTTTTATCTAATTCAATTTGATTTTAAATTAATTAAGAGTAAAATAAGATTTATATTTTTCTTTAATTACTGTAACTTAACTAAAGTAATTATTATCCTTTATTTAATTTATAGAAGTTAACTTCAATATTTAATTTTTCACTATTAGTATTTTATCTATTTTCATCTCTTTCAATAACAATGATATAAAGTAATTATGTTTTCTTTTGTTGGGCAGATGGGGTAGATGAAAGCTTCTAAAAATCAATAGAAATAAATTCTCTGCAGGTTGTAATAAGTATTCCTTTTTTATGGAAAATAAATTTAAACTCTAACTTTTTTTATGTTGGTGGTGATGTCGTGATTAAATTTAGTTAAATCTCAATGTGCCTATTATGTTTTTAGGCGAAAGAAGCATTCATGATTATTTGGTTCTCTTAGTTAAGGGAACTACAGTAGGTCAAAATGTCGACCTAATTTTTAGTTTTTTGATTTGAAACTCTAACTTAGTTTGCAGAGATATTTATAAACTAAAGGCTATTATTTCAAAAAATTGTAAATTTTATTACTGTTTGTTGAGATGAATCATTAATATTTAATAGTTTCTTATAAAAACTAGACCAAGTCAATTCTTATTTACATTTGTAGGTTTCAAAACCTAACCCTCTTAGTAAAGATGGGAGGTAATTAACTCTATCATGTGGAATGAAGGAATTATCAAGGCAAATCCATTTTTTTGTTTTAACAGTTGTTTGAATTGCCATATGTGCTTGTCGACTGTTTATTTCAAGCAAGGGAAAAATTACCTTTATGGTTCATTTGAAATGGTAATGGACATTTGGTATTCAGTTTTTGATTTTTTGGAGCTTACAACTTTTGTAGCAAAAAAGTGGTTATACAAAATAATTCTGCATATGGTGTAATAGGGCTTGTTCCAACAACTATGCTGGAAGTGAAATTATAAAACTAATTTTAAAATTATGTAATCAAACATTTAAGAGTTTTAACATTATTTTCATTCTAAAGTATGTAATCTTTTAAAGAATTATTACAAGATTATACTTAAAAAATATCTAAATATAGAGAATTGAATGCTTACTAGGAGTCAAAATTTAGATATTTCTTTCTATATTAGTCTTTAAAATTTAAAAATTAAAGAAATAGAAATCTTATTTTTCATTAATTTCAACATATGTAATAAAATATTTTTGAGTCCTAACATTATTTTCATTATGTTTATCTATAAAAAAAAACTATTATAAGATTAGACTTAAAGAGTATCTAAATTTAGAGAATTGAATGCTTATTAGAAGTCAAAGTTTAGAGATTTCTTTTCTTCATTAGTCTTTAAATTTTAAAATTTTGATTACTACTTAAGCAATTAAAGAGATAAAAATCTACTTTTCAAAAAGTAAATATATAATTACATTTAAAAAGATGTTATTAATTTCTACCTTAATTATTAAAAGTAAAAATATTGATTATGCCTCAATTATCAAAAAATATTTTGTAATCTCTATTTAATTTAGGAATTTTGTTGCCATCCTCAATGGTTTTGATGGTTCCTCCACTTTAAAAGAGGGCATCGAGCTACAGGGCGAAGAGGACGAGGAAGAAAATTCGTAGCTAAGGTAAACCGAGAGGGAGTTTTTATGTGATTTGTTCAATCAGGAATCAGGAGTAGAACAAGGGAGGAATCCATCAATCAGATTAACACCATCACTAAGAACAAAGGTAAGTGAAATTTGACTCTCACCGCTTGAGTAGAATTTATCTTTCTAAATATTTTGAGATATTTTTTGGAAGAAATAAGTTGATTTGGTAATAGGGACATTTTCTTGAAGTCGGATTAGAACTAGGAGTAAAAACAAAAATAATGGAGAGTGAGATATGAGGATAAACAGAAGATCGAACGAAATGACGGAATTATCGTGTGGACAACTATGAGGAGAGGACGGAGGAGATATGCTAGAAACATAGGAGGAAAATTAAAAGGATGAGAACGGGAGAGGGAAATAGTGGTCTGAATTTGATTTCTATTTGGGAATTATTATTCTGTTATTTTTTGTATTTAATTCTCTTGATGTCTATTTGGGAAATGGTGCTATTGGTGAGTAGAGATAGGGAAACAAACTTGAAAGGGATTAAAAACAAAATAAACATAAAATTCTAGGAGGCAAATCTAGGTGAGCAGAGACAGTGTTCTCTGTGAGGGTGAAAGTGATCTTGTTTGGAAATAGGAATGGGAATAACAATGGAACAAAAAAACTATGGGAGCCAATCTTGGTGAACAGAGATAGTGTTCTCTGTGATGCACGTGTAGGAAAGAATGAGTTACACAAACTTTAATTAGATGTTTTCTTGATTTTAAATAGATGTAATGGTTAACCCTCACGGCAAGGGATGTGAACATTTCTCTTGGATGTACTTATTTTTATTTGGAGATAGAAGGTTATGTATTTTTCACACTAGGAATATAAGTTCTTACGGTACCCCGACTCCCTATGCAAGTATGGTTTGTTACAATTCTTATCCAATCATTTTAAATAGGAGGATCAAAGCACATCGCTCCTCCATATGATCCACTCGATGGAACAAGAGGTTTAGTGCTTAACATCTGAACCATTTTTCTCTTATTTGTTTACCAATCATGTATATATATTGATGTCATTAATTTATTTGCATTCGATTTTTTTTAAGGATATGGTATATCACTTTCTTGTTGCAGCATATGAAATGAAAGGACATTCTAGTTGCGGTCCTAATTATTTCTGTGATATGCTTTCCACCTTCGTGGCTGAATCTGAAATCACCTTATCGAACATGGCTAAAGCTTCGTATGTGTACATAATATATATCTCGATATAGATTTGAGTAGTTATTAACCATATTTGATTAACTGATGGGTTTCAGTTATTTGGTCTTCTTCTTTTAATTTGCAGGGACAAAGTATCTGATGCGGATTTTTCTAAGTAATACTAATCATCACAACTCAAGGTATATAAGTAATACTAATCATCACAACTCAAAACTCTTTAATTTGGAGTATTTATCTCTGTTATTATTGATCTTATAATATATATTTAATAATAAAAATTCTTAAGTATAATTTTTGCTAGTAAAAAAGTTGCACATTTTAATAGTTAAATGATATGTCATGAGGTTTATAGTCTGATTTGAACTCATACTTTATAGATAAGGATAAAAGTACTCAGATACCTACCCAATTGACTAATCTCGGGTCAAACTGTATTTTTATGTGTATTCTTACTTGGAGATTATTTGTATTGTATCATGGTTGATGCATATCACTTAATTAATAGATGTACCCAATTTTTATTTTTTTAAAAATAATTAGCTGATATTAATTGCAGCCTTCGCACTTGTCAAACGGCATTGAAATGTGAGAAATTCGTCAAGGCATTTGACAAAAAGAGTAAGGAAGGGCAAGCTTTTATATACAATTGACGTCATAAATCAATTAACAGTCTTTATATATTCGTGCAGTAATGAAGTTTATACTTATTTTTTATTGCAGATATTACTAATATATCTCTTTACTGAGTTTTTTATTTTTTTAAAATTTCTTTTTTTGAATAAAAAAGTGCATGGAAGCATTAGATGCAATCAAAGATGAATTCTCATTAATGAAGGAAAAAATGAAAATACTTCTTAAGTTAATATTTTATTTTATATATTCTGTAAAATTTTATTTTCATGTACATCTTTTTTCTTTAAGACTTCATGAAAATTTTAAGTAAATTTAAATTTGCATACTTATACAGCATGAGTTTTACTTCATTAAAAATTTGTTTTGCCAGCTGCATATTAATAATTATAATGAATTATAACAATATGATAGTAGTTAAAACTCTTATATTATATTTAAAATTTATGAGTTTAACTTTTATAAAAAATATAGAATATTTTATACTATAGAAGTCTTTAAATTTAAATTCAATTAAAATTTTTACGAAATCTATAAGAGAAAAAGATATTTATGAAAATAAATTTTATAAAATATACAAAATAGAATATTACCTCAAGAAAGATTTTTATTTTTTCCTTCATTACTGAGAATTCATGTTTGGTTGCATCCACTACCTACGCACCCTTTTTAGAAAAACTCAGTAAAGAAATATAGTAATAATATGTACAATAAAAAATAAGTATGAAATTCGTTTACTATATTCACTAATTGATTTGATTTATAATGTTGTCAATTATGTATGAAATTATACCCTTAATCTTTTGATCAGATGCCTTGACACGTGTATATATATATAAACATATAATTCATATATATGATGGTGTATGAACAATCATATGTGGCACCAATAAGTATGAAATTCATTTGTGATCAGTGGTCGTGTTTACTCACTAAGTTCTGTCCCAAGCGCGATCTCATGTCTTTTGTCAAAGGTAGCTGGATAGACGCTTCAACGAATCTGCTTTCTGGTATGTACGTACAACAACATTAATTATCTGTATTATAAAAATATATTATATAATTATACAAATAATTAATTTATTATTATGATATTCAAAGCAATTAGTATAGTGATATACGTACATAAATTATCTATACACACATGAACACATATATATATTGATAAATTGAGAAGGTTATATATACATATATAGACACACACACATTATATATGTATATAATTCCCAATTATAATTATCTTCTTTGACGTTTCTAACCTTTCCCCTTCGCACCTTCTTGATTGTATCATATTTCAGCATAAATATATATATGTATATATAGATACCATCTTCACTGTCATCTTTATTATTTAATAAAATCTTCTTTTTATATTTTAATATGGTCCCAAAATGTTAAAGTATAAGAGCCAAATTCAAATATGAAGGAATTTGGTTTACACATTCATGAACCTGTTTATATATTAATAAATTAAATATATTATATATTTTTACTAATTCGAGTAATATTACAAGAGATATTTATATTTCAATAGTATATTAAACATATTCTTAAATATATTAAATAGAATATAGTAATAAAATTTTCAACAAGCTATTCACATAACTTATCAAACTCATTTTTATATATTTCAAACATATTTAAATTTATTCATTTATTTAATTTTTTAAAAGATTTGTGACCTTTTCTTTTTTTGCACAATTTATATGCATTTGAAGTCACAGTGGCCGTAGAATACTTACACATGATGGGGATAGTTTATCATGATTTGAAGCCCGAAAATGTGTTATGAAGATTCAACATCCAAATTTTGTTGACTAACTTCGATTTCTCATGAAAAGACAATAATTCCACATCAATGATCCACATAATTTCTGATCAAAATGCATCATCAATCACAAAACAAATTTTTATCTAGATGATCAACCCAACTTTTCTAATTCATCATGAATTTTACCCAATTGTATCACACCTGCAGTAGCGTTCTGCTTACACCTTAAAAAAAAAGTCAACACATCACATGGCTGTGGAAATCATCATAGAGCCAATCAATGTCCAATCAATGTCTTTTGTTGAAACCCACAAGTACTTAGCACCATAATTTATGTATGGTGAAGGGCATGGAAACACGGTTGATTGGTGGACACTAGGGATATTCACATTCGAAATGGTATATGGGATGACGCCGTATAAGGGAGTTGAATAGGAGTTGCCCCTGGTGAATATTGTGGCTCGAGCAATTGAGTTTCCCAAAGAAACCATGGTTTCAAAGCCAGTAAAGGATTTGATCACACGATTATTAATCAAGGACCCACTAGGAAAATGGGTCAATAATGGGTGCAACGACAATCAAACGACACCAATTTTTTGATGGGCTTACTTGGGCACTTTTGAGATGTATAAAATCACCATTTGTTCTTTCTCCTACATCTTGTAAGGAGTTTGCGGCATTTGATAGTACTATAGAGAGTTCAATAGAGTATTACTGGGAAGTAAGATATTTATTCTTTAATTTACATGATATATATTTTTTTATGTATGCTGAATTTTAATAACTAAACAGAATTGAGATTTAAGTAATTTGTACATTGGGGCAATAAATTTTAATGAAATTCATGTTGAAAGGTTCAATATGTATAAAAATATATAATTAAGGATTTACTGGATCTTTTTGTCTAACTAATGATAAAGCATTTTCAATTATTCTCAATTAATGTCGTTACTTAACCGTTTAAAAGTAATATTAATTTCTCTAATATGTGGTATAAGAGGCAGTAATACTCTTTTTAAGGTGTTACTTGGATAAAATTGAAATGTATTACATCAAAGTACTAATAATATCAAGTAGGGAAACTCATGGGTCCTTGTGTAGTGCTTCATTACTACTTACCTAATTTGGGATAAACAATGCTAAGGTTCAAGGTTAATAGAGGATAAGGAAACTTTTGGCTTCTAGAGCTATTTTGTGATACCTATGAGCTTACAAGATAGCTTTACCAAAAGCTTGTGTAGGGTTTTAAAATTTTTCTCATGTTCTAGGCCTATCTTAAGACAACTATGAGGTTTTGAGTATGTATTAGGTCTTAATAAAGCTCTAAAACTAAGGTGCTAGAACTAAATCTTAAGGTTTTAGTTTTTTCTTTTTTTTTCTTAATGTTATGTTGCACTAAGATACAAATTTTTTGTCCTAAAATATAATTTAGTATAGATTTTGTTTTACTTAGTTATACGGTAAATTTTATAACGGGTATAGATTTTATACTTCATGAATATTTATCTGAGTTTAGGTTTATACTTGAGGATGTTTAAGCTTTCATTTTGCATTTTGTTTCCTTTCTTAGTTGGATTCAAAAGTATAATAAGAATAATACATATGTAACACCTCGAATCAGGAAACGGAACCTAGCCCAAACTTGGGCATTAAGAAAAGCAAGGGACAAAATGACGCCGTTTTAATTAAAAAGGAAAAAAAAAAGAAATGGCAACCAAAGGTGTGCATGCCTCTAGAAGCCAAAGAAGGAGGAGAAGAAGAACACACCTGCACGCCATAAAAGAAGGAAAAAGAGGCGTGTAGGGCTCCCCTTCTTCGCCACAAAAAGGGAGTTGTGACATCCCAGGTGCCAATTAAGGCAAATGGGTATCAGATACAGATTTAAAATAACAAGTGCACGATAATATTTATGCAGCGAAATCAAACCTTAACAAATCCCTTATAAATATACATAATGTTCAAAATACAAACATCAGTGAGGCCAGAAGTGGCAATAAAATACAAAACATAGGGGCTACTTTTTTCACTATGCTACTGAAATTTATCAGAGTGTGGGTATAGTCATGCACTCAGACTTGTGGATTCACGGGATCCTCATAGACTTCCAAGGGTATGTCTAACTGTGATTTCCCATTTTCTTCCTCATCTCGAGGGGAGGGAGGATGGAGAGAGTGAGTAACAAATGCTCAGTAAGGAAAACAATATTAAATTAATATCGTAAGATTTCAAAAGTTTATTATTTCATCTTACCATTTAGCTTCCTCGTTTACCTAGCTAATCATTATGAAAAATAATTTATTTGAATTTCAAAATAGCACATTAGCACATAAAATCAAATATACATATATCATGCCAAATAATAGAGAAAATCAAATAAATCATGAAATGCACAAATATTTCATGTCATGCTTCGCGAAATCATTACAAAGTTCCATTTCTAAGGGTAGATACAGATTTTCAACTGCCCAAGTCGAATGACCAGATCAGATATAGTTACAGCAATCTGCTCAGACCCACTTCCGGCTGGCTAAACCATGGTACGATGTATGATCATAGTCGTACCAACTATAGTAGTCCTAACAGATATCTATGTCACGACATTACTTAGGCATGGGTTACCCCTACAGATAGTGTGATACCATTTTTGTCAGAAGGCATGTCATCATCCACTAGGAGCAGTTCTCTTATGTCTTTCCAAACAAGATAGGGGAGAGGAAAACAGATACCCCGAAGGGTAAGGAAAACAGATACTTCTAAGAGATAAAAAGTCTAACGAGACACTTGATGCAATATGTATGTCAATACATATATACTTTGGACCATACAAGCTTCATTCCACTTTTCTCTTTTTCTTTTCTTTTTACTTTTTCTATTACGGACAACATATTACATATATTACATGCAAATTCATCAAGTGCTCACTGTGCGCACGTCCCGTGCATGCGGAGGGGATGTGCACGCTGTGTGCACGCCTCGTGCATGCTGGCGTGCAGATTGGATGTGCGCGCTGTGTGCATGCCCTGCGGCCACTGTGCGCGCATGTATGCGCGCACAGTGCTCAGTACCCACGTGAGCAAATTGCTTTTCTGGTGATTTTTCCTGCAAGCAGGTTTTCTCCCGTTTCACTATTTTTTAATTTTTTTCTAAATTTTTTCTTTGAAATAAAATAAAATAATTTAAAATATTTTAAGATAAAATAAAAATAAAAATAATAAAATAAATAAAATGAAATTAGATTAAGATCATGAATCTCAAAAAATGTTAAACATTGTAAATTAATTTAAGTTTAAAGCAGCCAACAGCCCAAATAAATAGAGTTTTCAAATCATTTTAGCACAGTGATAGGCGGAGTGTTACATCCCTCCCACCTAAAAAAATTTGGTTCCTAAATTTGTCTCGAATAAGTCTTGATACTTTTTCCTCATTTCATCCTCCAACTCTCATGTCCCTTCTTTTGAGGTGTGATGCTATCAACGTACCTTTAGCATGAGAATCATCTTGTTACGTAAGACCTCATTAGTTCGCCGAAGAATTTTCACATGAACCTCCTAATAGGTCATATTGGCCTGTAACTGTACCTCATCACGAGGAATAACATGAGAAAGATCAGGGTGGTATTTCTTGAGCATCGAGACATGAAAGACATCATGTAAACCCATAAACTCCCTGGATAAGGTGAGGCGATAAGCCACGGGTCCAATGCACTCGACAATCGAAAAAGGTCCCATATAACAAGAGCTCAATTTCCATCTCTTCCCAAACCGCATCTTGCCTTTGTAGGGGTAGACTTTTAGGAAAACTTGATCTCCTATGGTAAACTCTAAGGGTTACCTACGATTATCAACATAGCTCTTTTACCTTCTTTGGGCAGTTGCAAAATTCTTGCAGATGATTGCGATCTTCTCTATGGTCTCCTGAATGAAGTCTAGTCCTAAGTGGTGCTGGTTCCTGACTTGACTCCAGCAAGTAGGGGAACGACAAAGCCTTCTATATAAAGCTTCATATAGGGCCATACCATGCTAGAATGATAACTGTTATTATAAGCAAATTCATAAAGAGGAAGATACTTATACCAGTGATCACAAAAGTCGAGAACGCAAGCACATAACATGTCTTCCAATGTCTGGATCGTACGCTCAGACTGACCATCCGTCTGGGCATGATAAGCAATGCTGAAGTATAACCCAAACTCTAAAGCTTTTTGGAAGCTGTCCCAAAAGTGAGCGGTGAACCGGGGGTTGCGGTCGGATACAATGGATAAGGGAACTCCATGAAGTCGAATAATCTCATCTACATATAGGCAGGCTAACTTACTAGTGGAGCCCGTGGTTCGAATAAGCAAGAAATTGGAAGTCTTGGTCAGCCTATACCACGTACTCTAATGCGTCTTTCAAGACTAGATAGGATAAGGGAAAACAGATACCCCGAAGGGTAAGGAGAAAAGATACCCCTCAGAGATAAAAATCTTAAGGAGACACTTGATATAATATGCATGTCAAATACAGATATACTTCAGACAATACAGGTTTCATTCCACTTTTCTCTTCTTTTTTTCCATTTTACTTTTGCTATTACAGACTACATATTACATATATTACATGCAAATTCATCAAGTGTCTGTAATTCACAAGCATGCTTGAAAACCAGAATAATTCGACTCATTTGAACACAAAGGCATACAAAAGAGGAAAAATATTAATCAGATTAAATTTTCTTATCTAAAAAGACTCCTTAAGATGTAGAAAGTAATACTAGATTCTTTGTCGAAACTTTAATGTTTTTTTCTTCACCGTTTTCCTTCCTTTCTCTTCTTCTCTCATTATTTTACTATCTCTCTTTCTCTATCTCTCTAAACCTTTAAAAAATGGAACAAATGGAAGTGTGGAGAGGAAAAGAAGGGGAAGGGCAATTTATAGAATTTTAGAATAGTTGGATTCGTTCCAAATGGCAAAATTAAAGAGAGGAGAAAAAGATTTTTGGCAAGAAAAATGAGGGAGGAAAATTTCTTCCACCGGCTGCGGTGGCGCACCGCCCAAGGTAGTGACACTGCAGGCTAGTCTATAGGTGCACAGGCCTGCTGTTTCGTGCGCAGGCCAACTTAGTGCAGGCCCCAGGCGTAAAGGGCCTGTCCGCGCAGGACTGCTGCACAGAATGCTCACGCATAGTGTGCGGCACTAGTTCGTGCGCGAAGTGATGCGTGAATGACCCGCTTGTGCGCGACAGGACACACGCGAAGGTCCTGACTCCATCCTGTGCGCACGGATGGGAATTGTGCATTGTGCGCATGTCTTGTGTGTGCTGGCATGCGGATGGGTCGTGCATGTTGTGCGCATGCTCTATGGCTACTATACAAGCATGTTCGCGAGCACAGTGCCCAGCACCCATACTGACAAACTACTTTCTCGCGGGATTTTTTTCGCAAGCATGTTTTCTTCCGTTTCCTAATTGTTTTCTAAATTTTCTCTTTGAAATAAAATAAAATAATTTAAAATATTTTAAGATAAAATAAAAATAAAAATAGATCAATATCACGAATCTTGAGAAATGTTAAATAGCATAAATTAATTTAAGTTAAAAGCAGCCAACGAACCAAATAAATAAAGTTTTCAGATCATTTTAGCATAGTGATAGGCAGGGTGTTACGTTCGTTCTATGGGATGGAGATCCTGTGCATGAGGAGAGAGAGATCTGTGTATGGAGAGAGAAAGAGAGTTATGTGAAGAGAGAAAACGAGACCTTAAGAGGGTTGCGGTGCCACTGACCTATGTGAGGTGCTCTGTGACGGTGAGCGACTATCCTTGCGACAAGTTGAGGAGTCTAGGCGGCTGATAATCTGCACAATTGGAAACTAGAAGGAGAATCGTGTGATAGCATGCATCCAAAGAAGAAGGAGATCTACTATAGTTAGTCACATGATTCGACCTATATTTGGCTTTTTTCTATGCAATTTCACCATATACGCGCTGGATTTGAGTGTGCAAAGTATTTCATAGTGAATTTTGGTCGATTCGCAGAGGTTCGTAACAATGTGCGGTGGCTAAATAGTGGTCCGGCAGCGGTGCTCTAGTAGCAGCACTCCGGCGGTAGCGCGTAGCAAATCAAGGACACGCGTATGGTGACGAGTGGCAGTTACATGTGACCGAGATCACGCTATGGTAAAACTCGATCTCCATTTTGTATTCTAATTGTTTCTACAAGTGTCTGTCATTAACCCACATGTTTTCTATTTGTAAATGATCGAATTATTTAAACAATACTAGATTTATAAGAGAGTATAGACTCGAGCCAATAAGGATTCTGACACTTTTTGATTCAACTGTAGGTAACGAATATTGTTAGTCTCGTTCAGATGCCCCCATATTCTTATAAAACTTTATTTTCCATTAAAATAAATTATTTGTAGACTTTGCAAACTATTTAAGCTTTCTACGCGAGTTATGTGAACTCATCATATGTGCGTGTGTGCAATTGTATATGATTGGAGACCTACATGATATTTTCTATGATGTATGTTTATGTATTCATATTGTTAGTTTTATATATATACAAATTTTATGCATGGTAGTTATCGAGTTATAGGTATGTGTGATACATATATATGTATGTATAATTGTAGGTTGTGTAACGTGTGTATGTATGAGTGAATAACTTGTATGTGCCTACTTATAGGATACACATGACCTATGTAAATAGACAAGTATATTCATGTTATATGTGTTGCGTATACATATATATTTATTTAAGTTGATAATTGTGCATATAAAGGGTATATATTATGCTTATTGTATAAGCATGTTGATATATAACATATATGATATATAAGTATGTCCATGCCTGAGTAGGTCATTCAATGATGAACTTGGTTAGTAAAAGAATAACATAAGAATCTTTAAAAGACGAGAAAATCCATTTAATTAGTATCGTAGAGGGGTGGGTGTGTGTGTAGTCTTTTGGCATGTGACTGTGGTAAACCCTACATGTGGATATAGATTTTGCCAGATGTGGGGAAGTGATGAGAACTTTGAATTGTATATTGTGTACTGCAAATTGTGAACTGTGAACTAAATTGGAATGTATTCACGTGGTAGAAGGGATATTTACTACTCTCGTTGATGTCAGTAAAAACAACATCGCACTATGAAACTCTTAAAAGACGAAAAAAATACAAATTATAAACCTTAATAGAAAGGTAACTGAGAATGAAAGTATAATTGAAAAGTGATAAGTTAACAATGCAAGGTGAAAGTCATATTGACATATGCAATGATAAGTAATTCAATAATAAGTGCAAGTGATTGTCAGAAAATTCAAGTGCAAGTGCTATGAAACTAGTGAATAATATCATTTATTTATGTAGATATGATGTTAGAGTATTTGTGATGTCTATGAAATCATATGTGAAAGAGTGAATTATTCAGATATGTGACATTATGGTTACTACATTGCTTGAGAATTGGTTTTAAGAAAATATGCATATATTTTGTAAATCTTGTGTGGTTGAGTGTTTGCATGTCTTTGTTATGGGCACTGTCTTTTTTCCTTACTAAGTTCGTGAAGCTCATTCCAATTAAAACCCCCAATGCAGATTAGTCAAAATCAAGAGCAAGTTTAAGGTCGAAGGAAGACTTTAAAGAACCTTTAATGACAGTGAAAGTTCATCTTGTAAAGTCAGTTTAATTATATTATAGTGATGTAGTGTAAAAAATTTTATAAGCCTTACGATTTGTAATTCCATATAGACGATGATTGAATCTTAAGTTTTCGCTTATTACTGCATAAATTTATTAGGTTATGTGTGTGGAATAGTGCTCATTTCTCAACAGAAAAAGCGGGTCGTTACAATTGGTATCAAAGCCCACGTTCCTAGGAACCATCCCTTATATCATGAGGTTTAGGATTCTTATAACGTTTATAGTCTAAAGAAATTAGATAATACACACCTTAGGAGATGTTTTGGAACTTCCTCCAAAACATTTGTGAATGTGAAGAAGTAGGATAGTTCCAAAAGCCTAAAAAGATAGACGTTACAAGAGTTAGAATGTGATAAATCTAGAGATCAAAGAATTAGGGCTTCTGTGATATCCCAGGTGCCAATTAAGGCAAATGGGTGTTAGATACAAATTCAAAATAACTAGTGCATGATAATATTTATGCAGGGGAATCAAACCTTAAAAAATCCCTTACAAATATATATATGTTCCAAATACATGCATTACTGAGGCCAGAAGTGGCAACAAAATACAAAACATAAAGGCCACTTCTTTCACTATGCTACTGGAATTCATCAGAATTCAAGAACAGTCATGCACTCACACTTATGCATCCACGGGATCCTCATAGACTTATAAGGGTAAGTCTGCCTATGGTTCCTCATTTTCTTCCTCATCTAGGAGGAAGATGGAATGAATGTTTTTCATATGCTCAGTAAGGACAATAGTATTAAATTAACCTCGTAAGATTTCAAATTTTTTTTTATTTTATCCCACCGTTTAGCTTCGATTTTACCTAACTCATCATTAGAAAAAGAAAACATTTATTTGAATATCAAAATAGTACATTAGCACATAAAATCATATATCATGCCAAATAATAGAGAAAATTAAATAAATCATGAAATGCACAGATATTTCGTGTCATGCTTCGCGAAGTC
Source organism: Carica papaya (assembly GCF_054855325.1). NCBI lineage: Eukaryota > Viridiplantae > Streptophyta > Magnoliopsida > Brassicales > Caricaceae > Carica > Carica papaya. Next base: position 23,056,326 of record NC_142317.1, read on the forward strand.
ATTACAAACTTCCATCTCTAAGGGCAGATATAGATTTCTAACTGCCTAAGTAAAATGACCAGATCAGATACAGATACAACAATTTTCTCATGCCCACTTCCAGTTGGCCAAACCATGGTATGATCTATGACCATGACCGTACTAACTATAGTGGTCCTAATAGATATCTATAATCATGACATTACTTAACCACAAGTGGCCCCTACAGATAGTGCGATATAACTCTCGTCAGAAGGCATGCCGTCATCCACTAAGAGTGGTCCTCTTAAGTCTTTCCAGACCAGATAAAGGAGGAAAAAATAAATACCCCGAAGGGCAAGGGGAAACGATACCCCTCAGAGATAAAAAGCCTAACAAGATACTTGATGTAATATGCATGTTAATATAGATACACTTCAGACCATGCAGGCTTCATTCCACTTTTCTCTTTTTTTTTCTTTTACTTTTACTATTACGAACTACATGTTACATATATTACATGCAAATTCATCAAATGTCAGTAATTCACATAGCATGCTTGAAAATTAGAACAATTCGACTCAATTGAATACAGAGGCATGTAAAACAGACAAAATAACAATCATATTAAATTTTTTTATTTAAAAAATACTCCTTAAGATGTTGAAAGTAATACTAGATTTCTTACCGAAACTTTGATGTTTTCTTCTTCACCATTTTCCTTTCTTTCTCTTCTTCTCTCACTAATTTACTATCTCTCTCTCTTGCTCTCTCTTTTTAAACCTTTGAGAAATGGAAGAAGTTAAAGTGCGGAGAGGAACAGAAAGAGAAGGGCAATTTATAGAATATTCAAACAATTGGATTCGCGCCAAGTTACAAAATTAGATGAAGAGAGATGGGGAAAGATTCTTGGCATAAAAAATGAGGGAGGAAAATTTCCTCCACCGGCGGGGACAGCGCGCCGCTCAAGGCAGTGCCTGGCTGATGCACTGCAGGCGCACATGCCTGTTGTACATGCATGGGCTAGCCTATGCGCACATAGGGCTTAGGTGTACTGGGTACCACGCGCACAGGCCTACTGCGCGCAGGCCCTAGGCACACAGGGCCTGTCTGCGTAGGCCTATTGTGCAAACGGTGCACGCACAGTGTGCGGTGCCAGTCCGTGCGGTGGAGTGATGCACGGACGGCCAACCTGCGCTCGACAGGACATGCGCGCAGGTCCCAACCTCGCGCCATGAGAATAGATGGGACGTACGCGTTGTGCACACGTCCCGTGCGTGCGTGCGTGCGAATGGGTCATGCACGCATGTGCACGTGCATAGTGCCCAACACCCACACAGGCAAACTTCTTTCACGCAGGATTTTTCTCGCAGGCAGGTTTTCTCCCATTTTGTCATTTTTTGATTTTTTTCTAAATTTTTTCTTTGAAATAAAATAAAATATTTTAAAATAAAATAAATAAAAATAAAAATAGATCAAAATCATAAATCTAGAGAAATGTTAAACAACGTAAATTAATTTAAGTTTAAGGCGGCCAAAGGCACAAATAAATAGAGTTTCTAAAGCATTTTAGTACAATGATAGGTGGGGTATTACAGCTTCACTCCGAAGCTAACTGGAGATGGCGAATAAGCAACAACTGTAATTTATCGTATTCTATGAAAACATAAAAAGCTTAAATGCTACTAAAAGAGATTACTTACTAGGAGTAAGTGAATAAATTTTTGGGAAAGACCATTAATTTCCCTCGAGTTGGGAAATGAGTGTTAAAAGAGGAAGATTTCCCAAAGTAAGAAAAAAATCCCTCGAAGAGGAGAACAACCTTTGGTGAGAGAAAATTCTCCTAAGTAGAATAAAACCCCTCAAGTAACTGGGTTTTAGAAGAGTCCTATTATGTAATCAGATAATTACTGTAATATTCCAAAGGGTTTGAATGATAAGAACCTTCTCTCATCCTTGAGGCCAACACCTTCACCAAGTGTCTAGCCTTGGACAATGTTGATATGTTCCCGACCATTTCTTTTTAGTGATGTGATAACGTGTTCAAAGAGGTAGTTTGAGGACTTGTTTAGATGAACTTTTGAACCAATACACGATGTTTGGGCTTAAACTTTTGCTACCATCAGATTTGCTTATAGCAAGTATGGTATCTAGTCCATTGTTGAATCATGTCTTTCAAGTTGTCTTCATCAATGTTTACTTATAGACATGTTTTTCTTCATAGTTATATATGATGATTCTTATCTTTCTTAACCAACCATATCCCATCACCCAACTAATTTCCAGTTTGCATAGGGATATTAAATGTGAGATGCAATTAGTAATATAAGTTATAAATTTGTTATGTTGTGAAATAAAGGACCAAAGAGTTTGCTATTGTTGATTATGTCACGATCTGCATCAAAATCGTCACATATAGAGAGTTTAGAGGTCTAGACCATTCTTTCATTTTAAAGAGCTTTGACACAACCTATTTACTTGATTTACTTATCATATGGATATTATTCGAGTTTTCATCATAGAGGATATTTTTTCGAATTGAGACAACTTTTAGCCTCTTACTTCTCTTACCAGTGTCTTTGCAAATACTTAGATTCTTAATGCTCTAATATCACTATCTTCAGCAATAAACATTATTGAGGATATTTTAGTCAGTTAGTAATTTACCTCCAATCAATTCCTTATCAGATGGAATAGCTTTTCCTAAATTCACTAGAGACCAATAAGAAAAACAAATCTTAAAACAAGTAGACTCAAAAGAAAGCATTTTGGGAGACCAAATAATTATTTGGTACTTTGATAAAATATAGAATTTCTTATGAATCTTCTTTAGGAAGAAAGAATACCCTAACCATTTCAAATCCTTATTAAGATGTCATATAGGAGTTATAATGCTGCTTCAGAAACCCTTAGGCATTAAATCATTATATCCTTGATGGAAAAAAAAAACTATTGTGTCAGATGATTAGTGTATGCATTAGAACCCTTCTTTCTAAAAGTCCTTATCCCTCCTAAATTAAATTTCCATGAGGGAAGAGGAATCCTAAGGACATATTTTAACCATAAATCATTAATAATATAATAATAACTCTGAATATAATTCCCTTATGCCAAAAGATGACACAAAAATGATGCAATACACACAGATAAACCTTCAAACTAAACACTATTTAGAGTGGCACAACGAAAATGTGGTATGGACCCATAAACCACCACACATGAAAGAGTAAACCATCTAAGAATCATTTTATAAATGAACTAGACATAATAGAAACCGTATGATCAACCCTATTATTGCTACAGACTGGCTCCAATATGAGAGTATCCGACCTCCCTACTCTCTCAGATAGAAAAGAACCTTAAAGTTTCTCAACCATTGATGAAAAGTACGCTAGGTAAATATGACCAATCATGAAGAAAAAAAAAAGAGAAGACAACTGTAAATCCAATATCCTACAAGATCGAAATTCGATCAGGATACTATAAACCAACCTTCCTAAAGGTAAAATTTCTAAATATAGTAGGACTAATAGTAAATTCAGACCAGAATTAACCCAACTAAACCTTCGTTAGCCATTAGTTGTGATTATATTTTCTAATAATAAAACAATTAGTGTGAATAACTCTCGTATATTGTTTGCTTATTCTTAAATTGAAATGTAAAATTTGTACATCATATAAATCTATCAAGATGGATCTTCAAATTAGACACTCTCAAATTAAACACTTGAAGAAATGCTTTTCAAGTTAACAAAGACTAAATGAGACTACAATAAACCCACGAGTCCTATCTTAGTGTCATACCTAAGAATCATCACTTGCAACATTGGGAAGCAAAATGTTTAGTACTTAACCATAAAAGGAATGGAATAGATAGAGAGTATAATCATTTTTAGCTAGACCATTATATGACCCCTCTATCAAAGACTCCTAATAAATTCTAGTAAGAGTATGAATTTCATAATAACTTACTTAAAAGGACCTTAAGAAAAATCTGATCAAGTACTAAGGTGCCTTGGAAATCATTCAAACCTTGATGGGGTAGAAGTACAATTTGACTCAGCTAATAGTAACTTATTTATGCACCAGACCCATTGAGTAAAGAGGAGGAAGTTTCGATACTAAAACATTTTCAAAATTTCGAAAGGTAATTTTTGAAAATCAGATAACAAATAATTTTCACTTAAGACATATGAAATTTGAGGGAAGGTAAACATACCATAGTGTTTGGGGTATTTTAATAATTAAGAACACATCCTTGTGAAGAATAGAGAATGAGGGGTATATTAGAAATTTTTCAGTCTTTGACAAAATTAAAGAAACTATATAAGTTAGTTAAAGGATAATCTATGTAAACATCAAGTCATTGAGTACGAGAGGGAAAAGCTCTTGAAAACCCTAATATCTTACTAAATTCATAAATAACATTTGGACTTGAGAGATGAACTCTTAGCAAGTATATCTTAATTATGGGAGCTAGAAATGATTTGACTATGAACTAAAGAGATCCTTCCAGTAACAACATTATAACGAAACTAGAGAAACATGGAAACGGGTAAGGGTGTCTTCAAACCACCTGGTCACTGCAAATTTAGAGGACTAAATTTACTTTAAGGGAGGGAGATTATAACACCTCGGCTTAGGAAATAGATACCCAACCCAAAACTGGGCATTAAGAAAAACAAGGGACAAAAAGATGTAATTTTAGAAAACCCCAAAATGGTGCCATTTTGATTAAAAAAAGGTGGCAACTAGAGGCGTGCACGCCTCTAAAAGCCTAAGAAGGAGGAGTAGAAGAACACACATGCACACTAGAGAAGAAGGAAGAAGAGATGTGTAGGGCTCCCTTTCTCTGCCCACAAAAAGGGAGAGACTCGTTCTATGGGATAGAGATCCCATACATGAGGAGATAGAGAGATCTGTGCATAAAGAGAGAAAGAGAGTTATGTGAAGAGAGAGAACAAGACTTGTGAGAGGGAGCCAAGGCTACCTTCGACCTGCACGAGGCAGTCTATGATGGTGCATGACTTCCTCACGACAAGTAGAGGAGTCTAAGTGGCCGATGATCTTCACGATTAGAAACCAGAAGGAGAATCATATGACAAAATGCATTCAAAGAAGAAGTAGATCCACTACAGTTGGTCGCACAATTATGTTTATCTCTGGTTTTTTCTGGTGCGATTTCACCATATATGTGCTGGATCTGAGTGCACAAAGAATTTTGTGGTGAATTTCAGTCGATCCATAGAGTTTTGTGGTGGTGTACGATGGCCAAATGGTGCTTGTGCGATGATGAGCCAGTAGCAGTTCTCTGCAGTGATGCATAGGAAATCAAGGATACGCGTATGGTGGTGTGTGGCGATTCTGGTGACTAGGATCGCACTACGATAAAACTCAATCTTCTTTTTGTATTCTAATTATTTCTATAAGTGTCCATCATTAACCCACATATTTTTTATTTATAAATGAGAGAATTATTTAAACAGTATCGGATTTAGAAGAGAGCATAGACCTGAGGTAATAAGGATTCCAAAACTTGTCAATTCAAATGTAGGTAAGGGATTAGGTTAGATTCAATCAAAAACCCCATTATTTTTATGAAACTTTGTTTTCCATTAAAATGAATTTTTACAAACTTTGCAAACTATTTAAGTTTTCTAACACGAGTTTTATGAACTCACTTATGTGCATGTGTGCAATTGTATATGATTGGAGACCTACATGATGTTGTGTATGACATATGTTTATGTATTCATATTGTTACTTGTATATATATGTAGATTTTATGCACGCTAAGTATCAAGTTATAAGTGTGTGTGATACATATATATGTATAATTATAGGTTGTGTAACGTGTATACATATGAGTGAACAACTTGTATGTGCCTACTTATAGGATACACAAATGAATTGTGTAAATATACAAGTATATTCATGTTATATGTGTTACATGTACATATATATTTATTTGAGTTGATAACTGTGTATGTAAAGGGTATATATTATGTTTATTGTATAAGCATATTGATGTATAACATATATGATATATAAGTAGCTCTATGCCTGAGTAGGTCATCCAATGATGAACTTGATTAGTAAAAGAATAACATAAGAATCTTTAAAAGACGAGAAATCCATTTAATTGGTATCAATAAAGGGTGGGTGTGTGTGTAGTCTTTTGGCATGTGACTGTGGTGAACCCTAACTGTGGATACGAATTTTGCCGGATGTGGTGAAGCAATAAGAACTTTGAATTGTATATTGTGTACTGTAAATTATGAACTGTGAATTAAATTGGAATGTATTCATATGGTAGAGGGGATCCTTATTGCTTTCGTTGATGCCAGCAAAAACGGCATCGCACTATGAAACTCTTAAAAGACGAAAAAATACAAATTATAAACCTTAATAGAAAAGTAACTGAGAATGAAAGTATAACTAAAAAGTGATAAGTGAACAATGTAAGGTGAAAGTCATATTGACATATGCAAAGATAAGTAATTCAATAACAAGTGCAAGTGATTGTCAGAAAGTACAAGTGCAAGTGCTACGAAACTAGTGAATAATATTGTTTATTTATGTAGATGTGATGTTAGAGTATTTGTGATGTTTATGAAATCACATGTGAAAGAGTGAATTATTGAGATATGAGAAATTATGGTTACTGCATTGCTTTAGAATTGGTTTTAAGAAAATATGCATATGTTTTGTAAATCTTGTGTGGTTGAGTGTTTGCATGTCTTTGTTATGGGCATTGCCCTTTTTCCTTACTAAGTTCGTGAATCTCACTCCAATTAACACCCCCCAATGACTATTAGTCAAAATCAAGAGTAAGTTTAAGGTCGAAGGAAGACTTTGTAGAACCTTTAGTGACAGTGAAAGTTCATCTTGTAAAGTTAGTTTAATTATATTATAGTCATATAGTGTAAAGAATTTTATAAGCCTCATAATTTGTAATTTCGTATAAGGATGATTGAATCTTAAGTTTTTGCTTATTGCTGTATAAATTTATCAGGTTATGTGTGTGAAATAGTGCTCCTTTCTCAATCAGATAAGGTGAGTATAGAAAAGGGCTTTTTGACATGTTAATTGCATGATACAATAACCTTGGCTATAGATCATAGATTTTATTAATTTGCACAACTAGAAAAGTAAAAAAGTTAGAAATCTTTTAAGAAAATTTGAGGAAAAGTGAAAGTGAAAGAAAAGACATAAAAGAGAGAGTAATAGATATATGTAGCAATAAGATAAGATAGAGTAGAGGAGCTAACTATTTATAAGGTAAACATAGGACGATATCATTGAAAAAGAGAAAATAGCCACTAACATACATTAACATGGGAACATGCATTTCAAGCACAAAAAATGCACCCATTAAAGTTTGTGACAATTGTTCATTTATCACAATTAAGCACACACTACAATGAAGTTTTTAAGAATTTTCATAAATTATCATAAACATAGTGTTTGAATGGTTACGATTCTTAAATTTTTCTTGAAGACAACACGTCTGAATCTTATTAAAATGTAAAATTAATCACTTTTTAGATGTAATTATATGGATTAATGATGATTTATTTATAATATTTGATTCAATAGAATCAAAAGATTTAACATATGATTGCATTGGTAGAGATATAGTAATGAAATTGCATTTTGTCCTAAAGAGTCATGATATATCCAAACGAAAATAATGTTTTGTAACAACTAGATTCTTTTAAATAGAACAATTAAACGAAAAAATCCAAATTAATATTTTTCTTAAATTATTTATTAACATAAATATTAAAGAAGAAGAAATAGACTTGGATTTTATACTAAAATATTAAAATATTTATTATTTATTATTTAAATAGTAATTATGCTATTGTTCATGAATGATAAATCTTTTTCCACACAAGAACTCTTAACAAAAGAGGAAAGAGGAAAGGATTAATTTCTTTTTAAATTCTATTTTGATTCTCGGTAGCTAACTCATCATTATATTAATAACAGATATTATTAATTACTTTCTTATAGTAATTATTTTTCATTTATAAATTTAAACCAAACAAAATATTATGATTTTTATTTCCTTTATTTTTCAACTTTTAGTTATCAGAACCAAAAAATGTATTTTTTTCTCATATATATATATTTAGTAATTCTCATGTATGATATGACAGTCATCATCATCATATCCACTTCCTATTATAAATTCCACCGAAAATTTTATAGTGATTTAGCATTACATCAAGTTACAATAGCTCTTTAAATTTATAAAATGCTCACACACACACATATATATTTGTGTGTTTGTGTTTGTATTTCTCAAGAAGATATGATGATATGAAAAGTTAAATAACTGTAGTTACTTATATTAGGTATGTATCAATTATCAAAGCATAACAAATATAAGTTAACTCCACTTTATTCACTAAGGTGATTAATAAATTCATATTTCATTTAATTACGAGATGAAACGAATTAGAAAATAACAAAAATTGATAGAATTTAAAACAAATTTATTTTAATTTTACATAAAATTAATTTTCGTTTCTTAAAAATTATTTTAACATTTTACAACTTAATTAAATATAAATTTATCAATGTTTAATATTTTTTAGATAAATCATTTGTACTTTCACCATTTTCTATAAAAGTTGAACTTATAGTTCGAACTATGAACTATACATTCTATATATTATTATTCATAAGTTGTGTTATTATTACTGGATAAGTATTATATAATTAATAAAATGTATAAATTTATATTTTTTAATAAATTTTAAGAATCTCCCTTCTTTCCCGCTTCGGCTGAGATATTCGTCTATTCCTTCCTTCCCCCTATCCCTAAGATACTTGCCGGGATATTCGCCCATGATTCCGTCAGTTTTTCCCCTTTTCATCCCGTAACCATCTGCTCGTCAGAGCGAAAATTCTGTGGGGGATTTGCACAGAAGGAATCAACCCTCCTCTCCTGCAGTAGAATGGATGTGGAGTTTGTAGAAAGATTCTTAATGCCCCAACCAATCGCACAGGAAGTAGGATAAAGGTTGATGTTCATACTTGAAGATTGCAAATGTTGATTCCCCATTTCTCAGGTTGAACCTCTTTCTTCTGAATAGAGGCTTTCGGACATCAATGGCTAGCCATAGAAGACAAACGTGTGTCATAGTCCATAAAGCCCCCCAACAGGTTCCCAAACTGCCTAGCCATTGTCTTCGATACACAACTTGGCGAGAGTGAGTGAATCTGCACCTAGAAGAGGCTCGTGTCAATGGCTACTTTCATTGGATATTCTCCCTCCCTAAGGTGGTGCACAACCAATAAGTTGTTATTAAAAGTCCGTGGCCCTCTGTTGAGCACTCTTTGGATATCCACTTTGTAGAAAAATCTGTACAAGTAACGGCCAAAACTGAGATCTACAATATTTACTGCCCCTATCGGCCTCAACAGGTTTGCCAGTGTATTCTTCATCAGTTTAAACTTCACAAGTGCTTCTGTTAGGAATCTTCCCACCAAATAAAGGTCATACAACTCTTCTTGTTCAGGGAAAAGTTCAATTAAGTCCAAGTCCCCATCCTCTTCCTCTACGATCGACAATGATGCCATGCCATCCACCATATCCATCGGTCACCCTTTGCATGCCAATTGATAGACTATTGAGAGAAACAACAATAACTTGTCTATGGTGCAAAAGGTTTCATTGTTGGAAACAATACCTCTTGGAACCAAAAAAAGAAAATGGAGAAGAGGTCATCCAACACTAACTTGGTACTAGACTAAGTCAATTCCTATTTACATTCTATTTACATTTGTAAGTTCCAAAACCTAACCCTCTCAGGGAAAAAGGGGAGGTAATTAACTCTATTAAATGGAATGAAGGAATCATCAGGGTAGATTCGTTTTTTGTTCTAACAGTTGTTTGAATAGCCGCATGTGCTCGTCAATTGTTTATTTCAAGAAAGGAAAAAATTGCCTTTATGGTTCATTTGAAATGGTAATGGGCATTTGGTATTCAATTATTAATTTCTCTAATATTTGGTATAAGAGGTAGTAATCCTCTTTTTAAGGTATTACTTGGACAAAACCAAAATTTATTGCATCAAGGTCTTGATAATATTAAGCAGAAAAACTCATGGGTTGTGACATCCCAAGTGCTAATTAAGACAAATACGTATCAGATATAGATTCAAAATAAAGAGTGCATGATACAATTTATGCAGCGGAATTAGACCATAACAAATTCCTTACAAATATATATAATGTTCCAAATACATACATAAACTGAGGCTAGAAACGACTACAAAATACAAAACATAACGACCACTTCTTTCACTATGCCATTGAATCCATCAGAGTGCGGGAACAATCATGCACTCAGATTTGTGGATCCATGGGATCCTCATAGACTTCCGAAGGTAGGACTTCCTGCAATTCCTCATTTTCTTCTATCTAAAAGGGGCATGGAAATAGTGAGTTCCATATGTTCATTTTAATATCACTTCATCTGGGTTTGGATTTAAGCTATGATCTTTTTTTTTCTTGTTTTGGAATCCTTGATTTATGAATGGTCCAATTAGTAGGACTTTTCTTAAGTTCTATCATAAATTGACTAGTTATTTAGATGCTTCTGGTTGTTTCTTACAAAAAAATTGCATTGGTGCCTTGTAATCATTAGCTTTTGGCTTTCGATGAGGTTTTTCTCACCTTTTGAGTACTCTTATTATATGACTTCTAGGTATTAGAAGATAATTCTTTATGGTTCCTAAAAATAAAGGGGAAAAAGAGACGTATTATGCATATTCGTAGCATCATTTCATTAGTTTTCCTTGAGTGTCAAAGTTTATTTTCCTTTTTATTGTTGATTTTTTTACTTTTGGGTTGTATGTCTGATTTAGTTGAAAGTTTTCACTAAAATACTCACATTGAATCTAATGCCTTGATTTTTTTCTTATTTAAGGTTAATCATTCTTGAAATTGAAGTAGAAAAAGGTATTATTTCAATTGAGTCAAGAATTTCTTGGGTTCACTTTGATAAAAGAAGGGTTTGAGGATTGAGAGGGTTATAATTATTTGATTATCATTATGTCTATGAGAATTTCTGAGGCAGTTTTACTACTTTTATCTAGAACTATTCCCAGTCGTTTTAGTTTTGATCCATGTTTTAGCAAATTGGATTCAAACAACATATTATGATCTGACTCACTAGCCTACATGAATCGACCATTATTTAAATTTATAAGTTGGTAATAGAGAGGTCTTATTTGTTTACCTTTTTTTGTTATGGTATCTCTAGTTAATCCTTTTTTTTTTCTTGAAGGCACTATTTTATTCTACCTTACCCTGTGCACGTGAAATGCTTTCTCAAGAAGATAGATCAGCTGATTTGTTTCGGCTCTGAATAATTGCCTACTTGCTCTCTCATTCCACATCAGGGAGTATTATTTGATTGATTTGCGAAAACTGAAAGAGATTTATAGTTGCAAGACTGAGGAGTACTCATATGATGCAGTTGATAAGTTCAACAATTACCCAGATCAAATTTCTCCTTGGTTGGTGGAATGGATGCCCAATAAAGGAGGTTATCTAATTGGAAACTTATAACCAGCACATATTGATTTTTGATTTTTTTCTCTAAGAAACATGTGGTCTGTTGTAAGCAGTCTGACAACAGTTGATTAGTCATATGCCATACTAGATCTTATTGAAGCAAAGCAGATTTGGTAGCAAATATGCTATTCAAGATATGTTATCCTGCTCTTGAAGGTCAGGTGTGGCAAATAATCACTAGTAGTGATCCTAAGAACACATAAGAATCTACTCTCGTATTATTTATTTATGATCTATTTCTTCATTATCTTCAGCATTTCTCACTACGTTTCCTTTTCATGCAGGCCTTGGTCTTACCACAATGGTGGTTCTTGGCCAACTCTGCTATGGTAGGTTAGTTTGTTATGCTTAAATATTCTCTCTGCTGCTAATGTTTTGTTCATTGCTCCAAAGAACCCTTTGTAGAAGTTATATTTAGGTATAAGTTTCTTAAGTTCACATACTTGAATCCAATAGGATATGACACCTTGTTGATGTTTTATAAAATAAAGTAATAATGAAGGAATGTTGGCAGTGTGGCTTAAGATTTTAAAAATGGACTTTTTACAGCTTACTGTTGCACTCATAAAGATGAAAAGACCAGAAATCACTGCAAAATCTGTTGAAGTTGTGGAAAGACACATATCAATAGACAATTGGCCTTAATACTATGACATGAAAAGAGGAAAGTTCATCGGGAAGCAAGCACGATTATTCCAGACATGGTCAATTCCTGGATACCTTGTGGCTAAGGTTCTACTTGCAGACCCAAGTGCAGTCAAAATTCTGATAATTGAAGATGATTATGAGCTTGTCAATGCCTTCTCTTGCATGATAAGTGCTAACCCCAAGAAAAAGTGTGGTTGGAAGAACTCCCAAAAGACTTGCATAATATAAGATTCTTAAGCTGTTTTCACATAAGGATAGGTAACTTCAATTTGTGGCTTAACTTACCTATTTGAATAACTTAAATGTATAATGGTGATGATAACAATGTTTATTTTTCATTTTATTTGGGGGTTAAAGCTTTTGAGCAGTGATTTGGTATCATTGGATCTTAATGTAAAGATGATATATTGATTTAGGATTAGCATTAGCTTGAAACATCTTCCTGGATTGGAGAATAAACAAATTGTTTCCTATTTATAGACTTTATATCATATATATAGTACTATAGGAGTGAAAGGTGTTCTTTTAAAGAGTTCACTGTAAATTGAGAATACTCTTATATTATTTTAACTCTATTGCTCGATTATGACAATAATAATTTCAATTAACCTCATGTATATGTATATATTTTCAATTTGTAAATGAAGAAATTACATAGAAATTTTTAGGTTGTGGGTCAAATTACACCACTCATTGAGAAACTATATTTTAAAAATAGATATTGTGTAGTGTAGTATTAGAAGTTAAAATATTTGTATATGTATCTAATTGTCCCATTTGCTTTAATTTCTAAACAAGCTTCATCATTTTCTTAAGAAATTTACTTGCGACATTTGTCCCATATTTTATAATTTAACAATATATCACAATTTTAATATTTAAACTCTCTTATTTATGAACTAAATTCTAATTGATCTTCCTATATATGAAGAATTATGAAATAAAATTTCATTCAATGAATTCAAGCTAAAAATATAAGCAGTTCAAAAATAAAATTAATGAATATATACCTCATTCAACATGTAAATGATTACTAATAATTACATAAAAAAGTAAAAATTGAATCAAATGAACAAGATAGATTTAATACCGCTTAATGTAAGTACATGTATATACTTTTAGACATATTTAATTTAGATTGTACTTTTATTTTTTCAGTTATTTAGGATGAAGAGGTAATTTCATAGAAAGTCAAATATGAGATTTGAGTTAGTTCGCGGTCTAAAATTTCGAATTGTTAGAAGAATATGACCCCTTATAACGAATCTACTTTATAATTACTACCTAATTGTGCGTTAAGCATTAGGAAAAAAAAAAGAGAACATACCTCTATAATGCTTCCAATCTAACTCTTGTTTTCCTATTTCATTTCCTTATGCTTTTCCTCCTCGTTCTCCCAATTATTTTCTAACTCTTCTTATATTTCTAGATCACCTAAAATTGATCACATCATAACACAATAATAAATGTGAGGATAAGATTATGAAGAAATCATATTGTGGTGAAGAAATTAATAGAGGTAATTTTATAAAAAAAATTATCTTGTTTTTTATCTAAATATTGCATCATAAATATAAATCATAGCATTAAAGAAAGATTGAAAAAAAGCTGAAAGCATCAAGAAAGAAAAAAAAATAAAAGTGTCATAATCTATTTTTAAACTTTTGTAATCAAATATTTTAGTGTTTTATCATTATTTTTCATTCTAAGTTATGTAATCTTTAAAACAATTATTACAAGATTATACTTAAAAGATATCTAAATATAGAGAATTGAATGTTTACTAGGAGTCAAAATTTAGAAATTTCTTTCTACATTATTTTTTAAATTTAAAAATTAAAGAGACACAAATCTTATTTTCATTATTTTTAACTTATGTAATCAAATATTTTAGAGTTTTAACATTATTTTCATTATGTAATCTATAAAAAAAATTATTATAAGATTATATTTAAAGAAGATCTAATGTAAGAACACGTATATATTTTTGGACGTATTTAATTTAGATTGTACTTTTATGTTTTTCTGTTATTTAGAGTAAAAAAGTAATTTAATAAAAAGTCAAATATGTTATTTGAGTTAATTCGCGGTCGTTAGCTAAAACTTAGGAACGGTTTGAAAAATATGAATCCTTATAATGAATCTACTTTATAATTACTACCTAATTATGCGTTATTTGTTAGGGGAATAAAAGAGAACTTACCTTTATAATACTTATAGTCTAACTCTTATTTTCCTATCTCATTTCCTTATGTTTTTCCTCCTCCTCCCAATTATTTTCTAACTCTTCTTATATTTTTAGATCACCTAAAATTGATCACATCATAACACAGTAATAAATGTGAGGATCAGATTATGAAGAAATTATATTGTGGTGAAGAAATAAATAGAGCTAATTTTATAAAGAAACTATTTTATCATCTCCTATATGAACATTGCGTCATAGATATAAATTATATCATTAAAGAAAGATTGATAGAAAAACTAAAAGCATCAAGAAAGAAAAACTGAAAGCATCAAGAAAGAAAAAAAAACTAGAAGTGTCATAATCAAATATTTTAGAGTTTTAACATTATTTTCATTATGTTATCTATAAAAGAACTATTATAAGATTATACTTAAAGAATATCTAAAATTAGAGAATTGAATGCTTGTTAGAAGTCAAAGTCTAGAGATTTATTTTCTTCATTAGTCTTTAAAATTTAAATTTTTGATTACTACTTAAGCAGTTAAAGTGATAAAAATTTTCTTTTCAAAAAGTAAATATATAATTATATAATTATATTTAGGAAGATGTTATTGTTTCTACCTTAATTATTAAAAGTAAAAATATTGATTATGCCTTAATTATCAAAAAATATTTTGTAATCTTATTTAATTTAGGGATTTCGTTGCCATCCTCAATGGTTTTGATGGTTCCTCCTTCACTTTCAAAGAGGACGTCGGGCTGCAGGGGAAGAGGAAGTAGAAGAAAATTCATAGCTAGGGTACACTAAGAGGGAGTTTATGTGCGATTTCTCAATCATATTAATTAGCTAGCGGTGGAATTGGGATAAAGTATCTTATGCAAATTTTCCTACGATTTGTGCACTTTGCATCAAGATTAAAGGAGGCTCCTCAAGGTATATAAGTAATACTAATAATCATAGCTCAAAACTCTTCAATTTGGAGTATTATTGTGTGTTATTATTGATCTTATAATGTATATTTAACAATAAAAATTCTCATATACAATTTTTGCTAGTAAAAATTCGTACATTTTAATAGTTAAATGATTTGTCATGAGATGTATAGTCTGATTTGAACTCATACTCTTATAGTTAAGGATAAAATTACTTAGATATCTGCCTAAAAGATAAATAATTATTAAATTAATTAATTATATATGTGGATACATAATTAATTAAATAATTAGTTTAATAGTTGATATGTTTCTTTTTTTATAAGAGATTATAAGTTCGAGTCAGATTGTATTTTTATGTGTGTCATCATTTGAAAGTTATTTGTATTGTATTGTAATTAGTATATATCACTTGACTAATCTCGGATGAAACTGTATTTTTATGTGTATTCTTACTTGGAGGTTTTTGTATTGTCTTATGATTGATGCATACCACTTAATTAATAGATTTACCCAATTTTTATTTTTTAATAAATAATTAATGAAGGAAAAAATGAAAATCATTCTTAAGGTATTATTTTATTTTACATATTCTATAAAATTTTATTTTCATGTATGTCTTTTTTCTTTTGGACTTCGTGAAAATTTTAACTAAATTTAAATTTGCATGCTTATACAGCATGAGTTTTACTTCATTAAAAATTTATTTTGTCAGCTCCATAATTATAGCTATTAATAATTATAATAAATTATAACAATATGATAGTAGTTAAAATACTTATTTTCTATTTAAAATTTATAACTTTAACTTTTATTAAAATGTAGAATATTTTATACTGTATAAATCTATAAATTTAAATTCAATTAAAATTTTTACGAAATCTATAAAAGAAAAAGATATATATAAAAATAAAATTTATAAAATAAAATATTACCTCAAGAAAGATTTTTATTTTTTCCTTCATTACTAAGAATTCATGTTTGGTTGCATCCACTTCCTATGCACCTTTTTTTCGAAAAAATTTAAAACAATTTTTAAAAAAACTTAGTAATGAAATATATTAATAATATGTACAATAAAAAATAAGTATGAAATTGATTTACTATATTCACTAATTGATTTGATTTATGACGTCGTCAATTATGTATGAAAGTTTACCCTTCCTTACTCCTTTCATCATATGCCTTGACACGTGTATATATATATATATAAACATATAATTCATATATATGATGGAGTATGAGCAATCATATGTGGCACCAATCATATGTGGCACCAATAGGTATGAAGTTCATTTGTGATCGGTGGTCGTGTTTACTCATTAAGTTCTATCCCGATGGCTATCTTCACATCCTCTATCATAGGTAGCCGGATAAATGCTTCAATGAAGCTGCTGCTCGCTACATACATACAACAATATTAATTATATGTATCAATAAAAATATATTAAATGATTATTCGAATCATTAATTTATTACTATGATATTCAACGCAGTTAGTATTGTGATATACGTACATACATTATCTATACACACACACACACACACATATATTGATAAATTGAGAGGGTTATATATATATATAGACACACACACATTATATATTTATATAATTCCCAATTATAAGTATATTCTTTTTGAAGTTTTTAACTTTTCCTCATTTCACCTTCTTTATTCTATCATATTTTTGCATAAATATATATATGTATATATAGATACCATCTTCATTTTCATCTTTATTAATTAATAAAATCTTTTTTCATATTTTAATATGGTCCCAAAATGTTAAAGTATAAGAGCCAAATTAAGATATGAATGAATTTGGTTTACAAGTTTATGAACCTGTTTATATATTAATAAATTAAATATATTATATATTTTTATTAATCTAGGTAATATTTCAAGAGATTATTATATTTCAATAGTATATTAAACATATTCTCAAATATATTAAATAGAATAAAGCGTTAAATTTTAAACAAGCTATTCACATAACTTATCAAACTCAATTTTATATATTTTGAATTTATTTAAATTTATTCAATTTTTTAAAAAGTTTTGTGACCTTCTCTTTTTGGCACGGGTTTTATGCATCTGAAGTCACAGTGGCCATAAAATACTTACACATGATGGGGATAGTTTACTGTGATTTTAAGACATGTTAGTAAGATTCGACGGTCACATTTTATTGATTGACTTCGATCTCTCACAAAAAGACGATAATTCCACATCAACGATTCATATAATTTCTAATCAAAATGCATCACTAATCACAAAAACAAGTTGTTACCCTGATGATCAACCCAACTTTTCTAATTCGTCATGCATTCTACCCAATTGTATCACACCTGCAATAGCCTCCTGCTTACACCCTAGTCAACACAAATAGAAAAAAGTCAACACATCACACAACAATCGAAATCATCACAGAGTCAATCAATTTCCAGTCAAGGCCTTTTGTTGGGACCCATGAGTACTTAGCATGAGAAATTGTGTCTGGTGAAGGGCATGGAAACACGGCTGATTGGTGGAAACTAGGGATTTTCGTATTCGAAATGTTATATGGGACGACGTCTTGTCAGGGGACTAGGAGTTACCCTTAGCAAATATTGTGGCTCGAGAACTTGAGTTTCCCAAAGAAATCATGGTTTCGGAGCTAGCAAAGGATTTGATCACACCGCTATTAATCAAGGACCCCACGAGGCAAATGGGGTCCACAATGGGTGTAACAACAATCAAACGACACCAATTTTTTGATGTGCTTAATTAGGAACTTTTGAGATGTATAAAATCATCATTTGTTCCTTCTCTTGTATCTTGCAAGGAGTTTATTGCTTTTGATAGTACTATAGAGAGTTCAATATAATATTAATAGGAAGCAAGAAATTTAGTCTTTAATTTACATGATATATGTTTTTTTTATGTATATTGAATTTTAATAACTAAACAAAAGTGGGATTTAAGTAATTTGTACATTAGGGCAAGAAATTTTAAAGAAATTCAAATTGAAAGGTTCAATATTTATAAAAATATATAATTAAAGATTTACTGGATCATTTGTCTAACAAAAAATATAGCATTTCCAATTGTTCTCAATTAATGTCTTTACTTAACCGTATAAAAGTATTATTAATTTCTCAAATATTTGGTATAAGCGGTAGTAATACTCTTTTTACGATATTACTTGGATAAAACTTAAATGTATTACTTCAAGGTCCTGATAATATCAAGTAAGGAAACTCATGGGTCCTTGTGTAGTGCTTCATTACTACTTACCTAATTGGGGACAAACAATGTCAAGATTCAAGGATAGTTGAGGATAAGGAAACTTTTGGCTTCTAGAGCTATTTTGATATACATATAAGGTTACAAGATAGCTTTCCCAAAAGTTTGTGTAGGGTTTTATAATTGTTCTCGCGTTCTAGACTTTTCTTATGACAACTTTGAGGTTTCGAGCATGTATTAGGACCTAAAAAAGCTCTAAAACTCCAATGTTACATCTAAATCTTTAGGTTTAAGTATTTTCTTTTTTTTTCTTAATGTTATATTGCACTAAGATACAAATTTTTTGTCCTAAAATTTAATTTAGTACAGAGTTTGTTTTACTTAGTTATATGGCAATTTTTGTACCAAGTACAAATTTTGTACTTTATGAATATTTCTCTGAGTTTAGGTTATTACTTGAGGATGTTTAAGCTTTCATTCTGTATTTTGTTTCCTATTGAGGATGTTTAAGCTTTCATTCTGCATTTTGTTTCCTTTCTTCTTAGTTGGATTAAAAAGTATTATAAGAATAATACATAGCTTAGCTAGAGATGAGTACGGACTTCTGAAAGATAGATAAATGTTCATGAATCTCCTCAGTTTTTGCTTCACTTGCTTGAGTATGATGTTTTTTATTATTAATGAATAATGATTTTTCTTTAAAAAAATAATAGGTGATTTAGTATTAAAAACATATACTACTAAATTTATAGTTCAATCAAATAATAAAACATAACCTAATTTGAATGATTTATTTAATATTATAATAAATAAGTGAATTGAATGATGTATATTTATTGTTTAAAATGTAGTATTTGATGACCAATTATGAGAACTAACACTTCAGTGAATAATGAAAGGCGATTGATGGTGAATACAATGAAATGCAACCATCACAAAAATAAAAGATTTGGTATCTTGCAACAAAGTAGATCACATTTTCTTTAGATTTTAAGACAAAGATGAACTGTTTTATTTTTAATTTTTTTTCTACTCCTTTTTGTTGATACAAAACTTAAAAAACTTTTTTTCCGAAGTAAAGAAATAGATAGGGTGGGCACGAAATGGACACATGAGTTTCTCTATTTGTTGCATATTACCTAGCAACATTTCAACTTTTGTGACAATTTGAATCAATCACTAAAATTATATCATCTATTGTCTAATTTCTACCTGTAGTAGGACCCTTATTAAAGGTACCATATACAAATTTTATACTTGATGAATATTTTTCTAAAGTTTGGGTTGTTACTTGAGAATGTTTAAGCTTTCATTCCGTATTTTGTTTCTTTTCTTCTTAGTTAGATTTAAAAATTCATGAGCCTAAGTTTTTTGTTGACTTTCTTGAGCAAAATAGTTTTTACTGTTTATGGATGATGAAATTTTCTTGACAAAAAGTAAAAGTTGTAAAGGTTATTATCGTATTGACTTACATTGTATGAACTAATACCATACTAGAAAGAAATACGACTAATTTTATAGGTAAATCAAATAACAAAGTAGAACTTAACTTGAATGAATTATTTAATCTCATATAAATGAATGAATCAAATGATGTACAATTACTGTTTAAAATATAGAGTTTTGACAATTGGTCACGAGAACTTATGCTTTAATAAATAATGAGGGGTGATTGATGATGACTGCAATGAGATGCAAATAATACAAAGATAGAAATTTCGATGTCTTATAATAGAAGAGATCAAATTTTCTTTAGTACATAAAAAAGAACTATTTTATTTGCAGCTTCTTATGTATTTTTTTTACCGATATAAAAGTTAAATAATTATTTTCCAAAGAAATGGATAGATTGTGCATGAAATAGACAAGTGGCTTCCTTTATTTGTTATATATTTATTTACTTAGCGATATTTTGACTTTTAGTGACAATGTCTCTCAGTTTTTTGTTCACTTGCTTAAGCAGAATGGTTTTTATCCATGATTTTTTAAAAGGAAAAAATGAATGTTGTATTGGATGTTATTGTACTAAGTTACATTGTTTATTGACTTATACAGTATTAAAAAAAAATACTGCTAAATTTGTAGTTTAGTCAAATAATAAGGTATGATTTAACTTGAATAAATATTTTAATCTCATACAAATGAGTGAATTAACTAATGTAAATTTACTGTTTAAAATACAATATTTAATGACTGATAATGAAAATTGATACTTCAATGAATGATGAGAGGTGATGGGTGATGACTACAATTAGATGCAACTAACAAAGACAGAGAAGTTTTAGTGTCTTGCAATAGAGGAAATTAAATTTTCTTTAGGTTTTAGAACATAAAGATAAATAATTTTATTTCTGATTTCTTTTGTACGTCTTTTTGTCAATATAAAATTTAAATAATTTTTTTTTTCAAATAAAGAAATGGATACGTGGCTTCCTCTATTTTGCCGCAAATTTACTTTGCATCATTTTGACTTTTAGTAAAAATATGAATCTATTGGTAAAATTTTATCATCTATTGTCTAATTTTTAGCAGTAACTAACAGTTCTCAAAGGTGCCAATATAGTGCCTTTTATCAGTTAAAGTAATTTATTTGGAGAAAAATCATCTTTGTCGTTTATGCAATATTATAAATGGATTAAATTAAACTCTTATTTTTTTTCAAAAGAAAATATTTTTTCTTATAAAACTATTGGCCAGATTAATCCAAACTCAAAACACAAAATCCAAAAATATGCAAGTTCATTAATGCATAGAATATTGATAACCTAAATATCAATCACTAGAAATGACCTAAATTATTAGCAATTTTTTATAAATACTAAACTCATTATAACTCTCCACCACTTCGGTGAGCATTACAGATTCGAAAAAAAAAAAAATCTCCCTTCTCTCGGCAAAACCATTTTTTTCTTCTCAAATCGTTTCGAATAGGATGGATCAAAGCATGCAACTCCTCGACA
Source organism: Carica papaya (assembly GCF_054855325.1). Lineage (NCBI taxonomy): Eukaryota > Viridiplantae > Streptophyta > Magnoliopsida > Brassicales > Caricaceae > Carica > Carica papaya. The sequence continues at coordinate 23,077,833 of NC_142317.1, forward strand.
TGATCCACTCGATGGAACAAGAAGTTTAGTGCTTAACATCTTATTTATTTTTTTCTTATTTGTTTACCAATCATGTATATATTGATATCCTTGATTGATTTACATTTGATTTTTTTTAAAGGGTACGGTAGATCAGTTTTTTTGGATAGCATATGAAATGAAAGGAGTACTTGTTTGCGATCCTTATTATTTCTCTGATCTGGTCTCCAACTTCATAGTTAAATATGAAATCATCTTATCAGACATGACTAAAGCTTTATATGTGTGCAAAATACATATCTCGATATAGCTCTGAGTAGTTTATTAACCATGTTTGACTAGCTAATGGGTTTTATTTATTTGGTCTTTTTCTTTTAATTTGTAGAGACAAAGTATCTGATGCAGATTTTCCTAAAATTTGTGAACTTTGCTTCAAGATTAAAGGAGCTCCTCATGATATATAATTAATACTAGTCATCACAGCTCAAAACTCTTTAATTTGGAGTATTTATGTGTATTATTATTGATCTTACAATATGTATTTAATAATAAAAATTCTTAAGTATAATTTTGTTAGTAAAAATTCATACATTTTAATAGTTAAAATGATATGTCATGAGATGTATAGTCTGATTTGAATTTATACTCTTATAATAAGGATAAAAGTACGTAGATATCAATCTAATACATAAATAATTAATAATTTAATTAACCAAATATCTATTAGCATGATATATATATTTGATTGGTGTATGTGTATACTTAATTAATTAATTAATTAATTAGTTTAATAGTTGATTCATTTCTTCTTTTACAAGAGATCATAAGTTCGAATCAGATTGTACTTTCGTGTGTGTCATCAATTAAAGTTACTTGTATTGTATTGTAATTAGTGTATATCGCCTAATTAATCTCAAGTCAAACTGCACTTTTATGTGTATTCTAATTGGGAGATTATTTGTATTGTATTATGATTGATGTATACTACATAATCAATAGATTTACACAATTTTTGTTAAAAAAATAACTAGTTGATTTTAATCACAGCCTTGGTGCTTATCGAGTGGCACTGAAATGTGAAGAATTCATCAAAGGCATCTGATGAAAAGAATGAGGAAGGGTAAGCTTTCATACATAATGGACATCATAAATTAATTAGCAGTCTTTATATATTCATATAGTAAATGAATTTCGTTCTTTTTTTTATTTTAGATAATACTAATATATATCTTTATTGAGTTTTCTTTAAAATTTTTTAAATTTGTTTTTTTTTAAAACAAAGGTGCGTAGCAGCATTGGATGCAATCACAAATGACTTCTTACTTATGAAGGAAAAAATAAACATCCTTCTTGAGGGAATATTTTATTTTCATATATATCTTTTTCTCTTATGGATTTTATGAAAATTTTAATTGAATTTAAATTTGCTGACTTATAAAGTATGAGTTTTACTTAATTAAAAATCTGTTTTATTGGCTCATAATTATAGCTATTAACAATTATAATGAATTATAACAATATGGTAGTAGTTAAAATTTTTGTGTTTTATTTAAGATTTATGAGTTTATATTTTAACGAAAAGTAAAACTATTTTTTAAAAATATTAAACATAGTAGTTGTTGCTTCAATCTCCCTGGATATGCAATGTTAGAGTGTTCTCTTCCTCGATTGGGTAGCTCCTTCTCTTGATTTCTTTTTATTTTTTTTCTTCTTCTTTGTTTGGGTTGCTCTCATATGCTTGTGTTATCTTCCTTGGTTCTAACTCTACTAACTATTTTCCACTCCTCAATGCTATAGCATTCACATGCTCTCTTAGGTTGGTCTCTGTGTTGGTTGGCAAAGTTCCTTAAGCACACTCAAAAATCAACTTTGCCAAATGCCCAATTTGGTTCTCTAGACGCTTGATGGAGGCTTCATTACTTTGTAGCCTAATGTCCGTTGCTATCATGAATTTGGCGAGCATATCCTCTATGTTTGGCCTCCATTCAATGGGGGACAGAGCTAGCGGGGAAGCTTGTGTCTGATTATTTTGGTTGCCCCATGGAAAATTAGGGTGATTCCTCCATCTAGGATTATAAGTATTAGAATAAGGATTCCCTTATTGAACTTCATAATTCTGAACTTGCACTGCTTGTGCTGTCACCCTATTCATGCTGTTTATCTTCTTAATTAAGGCCTCAATTTGTGCAGATAGAGCTGTATAGTTGTCAACACTATGCAAGCTGTAATTATTTCTTGATGAAGATCTCTCCTTCTCCCATTGGTAACTATTATTTGCCATATTCTCAATCAACTTCTAGGCAGCCTCAGGTGTCTTGTTGTTCAGTTTTCCTCAAGCTGCTATGTTAATCATTATCTTGATGTTGGTTGTGAGACCATTGTAGAATGTCTGTACTTGAAGCAGCATAGGTAGACCATGGTGAGGAACTCTCTTTAGCAGATCCCTATAGCGATCCCAAGACTCATACAAAAATTCTCCATCTATTTATGCGAAAGTGGTGATTTAATTCCTCAACCTACCTGTCTTTGAAGGTGGAAAGTACTTGGCTCAAAAAGGTGGAGCGATATCCTCCTAAGTAGTGATGGAACCAGCTGGTAACGAATTCAACCAAGCCTTAGATCTATCCTTCAATGATAAAGGGAAAAGTCTCAATCTGATTGCATCATTACTTATTCCATTATGCTTGAAAGTATCACAGATTTCTAGAAAATTGGCAATGTGCTCATTAGGATCTTCAGCTGAGAACCCAAAAAATTGTACACTTTGCTGAATCATCTGGATGATGGCTGACTTAATCTCAAAGTTGTTAGCTTTTACAGCTGACCATGTGACACTCGGTTCAATTCCAGTAAGAGTAGAATAGAATAATCCATCATTGTGTGCTCTCTTCGCCCTTCTGGTTCGTTAACCATTGTTGTTGTTCCTCTTCTCAACAAATTTCTGGCACGAGATGGGAGAAGTCTACTTCTTGCTTGTGCTCTCAGTCTGTGGCGAGTCCTCTCGATTTATGTACCAAAAATCAATGGTTCTTTGTTTCTTCTTGTCATGCACTATAGAACCCCTTGTAAATTGCTAGCAAAACAAAAAAAAAAAAAAACAAGGTAAAAATACCAAATTAATAAAAAATAGTCAACTTTAATATTGCTAGTATTAGTCCCCAGCAACAGAGCGAAAACTTTGTTGTTATATGAACTCACCTAGCAAGTGCACTAGTTTGAACACGTACTATAGCAATAAATTTGGATATCGTCCAACGAGGACTAATATAACAATTACTAGAATCACTACTTATTGATATTATTTGGCGAATGACTAAGAGAATGAGTATAAACTAAAACTTAACAACAACAAAAAAAACAATGAATTAAGATTAATTAACAATCAAGATATAATAACGGTCAAGATCTTAGAATCCACCCTAAGTTCAACTATGAATTTCCTAAATTCAATCTACAACTAGAACTTTCCCCCAATTTCGTTCAATCATGTAGTAATCTCTTCTCAATTAACAATCAAGATATAATAATAGTCAAGATCTTAGAATCCACCCTAAGTTCAACTATGAATTTCCTTAATTCAATCTACAACTAGAACTTTTTTCCAGTTTCATTCAATCATGTAGTAATCTCTTTCTAAAGATCAATTACCTTACCTACTTCATTGTAACACACATATCTCTATGGATTAGTATGAATCAGTGCATTAACATTCAATCATCAAATATATAGATTATGCTTAATATCTCTTCTCACATTCAATCTATTGTACTAACTTGCTATTCTAATGAACAATCAATCTCTCAATCCAATCATTCATCATAAATCAATAAATAGGTGATCAATCTATTTATGCATTAAGCCACAAGATAACATATAGGGATTGGAGAAAAAGCTTTTCATAGATTGAATAAGAAAATCACAAAGTATCCCTTAGGGTTTCATCAAAGATCCCAACAGAAGAGTTTAGTTACACATCCTAACGAAAATTACAAGAATGAAATCTAAAAGAAACGTGAAAAGAATGACCGACAAAAAGAAGTTCTTGATGTCTGCAGCTGTCTTCCCTCCTCTCCTCCTCCAGTCTCCCCTTTTCTTTTTTAGATCCTCTCTTTTTTATATCGTTCAAAACCTAATTTTCTAATCTGGCACATCCCACGACCATGTCGAATCGACACACGGCTGTGTCTTCCTCGAAATTATGTCAATTTTTAGCTTTTAGACATGACACGACCGTGTCTCCTAGGCTCACAGCTGTGTCTCTTTTGTCGAACAAAATAGAAACACTGCCTTCTTAATACATGGCTGTGTGTTAATCCAGTATAGGGCACATGGCAGTGTCTTTCAGGAACACGGCCATGTCTCACTCCTCCTAAGAAATAAAAATGTTGGCTCCATAACACATAGTTGTGTGTTATGACCATCTCTCCCACATCTTCATGTTTCAACCCATTTTCGCCCAAATCTTGTTCCAACCCATTCTAATTTGCTTCCAAGTTCTAAAATCATTCTTGAAAAGTGCTAAAGACAATCCAACAGCATATCTGGCAAAAATCGATCAAAATCAACTCAAATAAAATAGAAAAATATCTATAAAATTCAATTATATCAATTATCTTTCCACTCAAAGGGTTATAGAGCCTATATGCTTTATATTGAGAGCAATAACCAACAAAGATTCATTTCACAAATTTTTCATCAAGTTTGTTGTGATTATGTGAATCTATCAAGGAATAGGCAATACAACCAAAGATTTTAAGTGGCTTACCTAAGGTCTCCTACCGCTCAAAGCTTCATATGGTGTTTGGTTGAGAACAGCCCTTGTAGGAGATAAATTCAATAGATTGATAGCAACGACAACATTTCAGCCCTTTTTCTTTTCGCAAGCATTTTTCCATTTCAACAACTGTTAAGTTTTTATGTGCATCCACTTTGTTTTGTTCTGTTGTATGTGGTGCTGTCAATTATCTGTGCAAGTCTTGTTCTTCACAAAATTGATTAAATTCATTAGATAGAAACTCCCCTCCTCTATCAGTATGCAATGCCTTTATGCTTCTTCCACTTTGCTTCTCAACGAGTGCCTTGAACTTCTTAAAGATCTCAAACGTTTCAGAGTTGAATTGGAGGAAATAGACTTAACTTATACGGCTGTAATAGTCTGTAAACAACAAAAAATATTGACTTCCACCAAAAAATTGTGCTTTCATAGGGCCACACAAATCAGTAAGTACAAGTTCAACACACTCATATGCCCTTCTAGACTTTCCTAGAGCAAATGGTTTTTTACATTGTTTCCCATAAATGCACCATTTGCAAAAATTTAAGGACTCAATTTTAGGTAGCTCGAACAACGTTTCCTTTTAACTCAATAATTGTAGACCTTTTACATTTAAATGTCCATATCCTAAATGCCACAATTTGTACTCTTTTCTTTAACAATAAGAGCATGGTTTTTAACACTAAAAACCTCAAGTTGGAAAAGCTTATTAAGTTCTATTTAAACACCAACAATAATTCGATCAAATATTTTATCTCTAATCACACAAGACACATCATCAAACATTATAGAATACCCACTAGCCATTAAGCTGCCCAATGGTCAATAGATTTTGTGATAAAGTAGGAATAAAATAGACATTGTGAAGGAGTTTTGTGTTACCATGACCATTGCTTAATGCCACCGTGCCTTTGCCATCATCACCAAGTCTTACTTTCACCTTACATGACTCATCCAGCTCCTTAAATAGAGATTTGATCCCAGTCATATGGTTGAAACAACCACTATCCAAAAATCATATGCCACTTGATGCTTTGGTGCCATCTTGATAGGCCATAAATAGCTCAATCTCCTCCTCATCTTCAACATAATTTGCTTGTTTTTCTCTTTCTAGAAGTCTACCTTTACATCCCCGTATCACTTGCAATAATAACACTAAATATTACTTTTGTAATTTATTTTTTTTCCAATCATCTCCCTTTGTTCATCTTGTCCAATAATTCTGCCTTTACCTCGTTTACCGCTGCCTAGAAAACCTCCTCTATCACATCCTCTACTTGTGCCTTCTTTGAATCATCTTGTTATTTGGGAGACTCCCCCATCACTTGAAAAGCCTTCTCTTCAGTCTTTTCATTCACCTGATTCAATCTTGGCCCATGGGATTACAAAGAACCCATTAGCTCGTCAAATGAGTAAGTAGCTAAGTCCTTAGACTTCTCAATGGCTGCAACAATGTGATCAAAACTTAGAGTTAAACACCTTAACACTTTTGCAATAGTCGTTTGATCAGAAATCTCTTCCCTGTAAGATCTCATTTAAATAACAACCATTGCAACTCGTAAAAGAAATTCTTGTATTGATTCTCTAATTTTCATTTACAACATCTCAAAGTCACGACGGAGAAATTGAAGTTTTACCATAATTATCTTGGATGAGCCTTTGTATGTTGTTTGCAAAGTCGTCCATGCTTCTTTGGTTGTATTTACAGTTGAAATTTTAGAAAAAATATATTCATGCACTGGTTGCTAGATGAAAATTAGTGCTTTGGAATCCCTTTTTTTATTTTCTCTTAACCTGCCTTCTTCATCCAGATTAGGATACCCATTCCCAACCAAGTCCCATAAATCTTGAGACTTGAATAATGTCTTCATTTTAATGCTCCAAAATTCGCAGCTTCCACCATGAAAAGATAAGAATTGATGGTTGAGAAATACTCACGACATTGCCATTTGTCGCCATGAGATACACACCCAATTACAACCAAACTTTGCTCTGATACCACTATTGTTGGAGAAGAGAGCTTTGTTAAACTCAAACTTGCGATAGCAAGGAAAAATATAGCAGACAAGAAATGAATGCAGTAGAAAAATAAAAATATTAATCTGAACATTTTATGGGTATGAATTGCTGCTGGAATTTTAAATGCAGTGGGATGGTATATTCAGCAACCAAAAATGCCTTTTAAATAGGCTTTACAACTGAACAAAAAATAAAAAGAAATGGTAAAGCAATCTGCCACTAACTCAAATTCTATCACTATTAACAAAACCTAAAAAATTTTAGGAGATAAATCCAAAATTAAGTCAAATATCCAACTGTCAATGTTGAATCAGTCTACAATAGGCAGTGCGACTTAAGATTTTAAAAATGGACTTTTTATAGCTTACGGTTGCAGCCATAAAGATGAAAAGACCAAAAATCACTGCAAGAGCTGTTGAAGTTACGGAAAGACACATATCAAGAGACAAGTGGCCTGAATACTATGACATAAAAATAGAAAGGTTCATCGGGAAACATGTACAGTTATTCCAAACATGATCAATTCTTGGATACATTGTGGCTAAGCTTCTACTTGCAGACCCAAGTGCAGAAAAAATTTTAATAACTAAAGAGGATTCTTAGCTTGTCAATGCCTTATCTTGCATGATAAGTGCTAACCCCAAGAGAAAACATGGTCAAAAGAACTCCCAACAGACGTATATAATATAAGATTCTGAAGCTGCTTTCACACAAGGATAGGTAAATTCAATTTATGGCTCAACTTACCTATCTAAAAAACTTAAATGTATAATGGTGATGATAATAATGGTTTATTTTTCATTTTATTTGGAGGTTAAAGCTTTTGAGCAGTGATTCGGGTATCATAGGATTTTAATGTAAAAATGAGATGTTGATTTAGGATTAGCATTAGCTCGAAACATCTTCTTGGATTGGAGATTAAATAAGTTATTTCCTATTTACAGACTTTATATCATATACATAGTATTATAGGAGTGAAAGACATTCTTTTAAAGAATTCACTATAAATCAAAAATACCTTACATTATTTTAATTCTATTGTTTGATTATGATATTTTCTGCATCTTGTAAATCATTTTGTATTGGTTATGATATTTTTCTATCACGTAAATCATACTTTGCCATCTAAATTAATGCTTGATAAAAAAACTTTTCAATACATTTCCTCGGTTAATTTCAGATTAGTTGAAAAAATTCAACTGGTATGTAAAGCATTGTCTGAGAGAGTGATTAGAAAGTGATGATAAGATATTTCTTGCAAACTCATATTTTATTCATTACATATTTTTGCATTACTATGCACTTGTAAGTTTTTAGTTCTTAGCATCAACTCATGAAGGAAACTAAATCTCTGTTACAAACTACCAAGTTTATGGGATCAATTCATAGAAGAAACTAAAGCTCAGCTCATAAAGGAAACTAAACATATAGCATTTAACAACTTTTGCTTCATCTAGGTCTAGCATTAGCCGCAATCCTTCTCTCAAATTGTACCACAAAAAATATCAAAAATAAAAAAATAAATATATTTCCAACAACAATAGAAATTAATCTCATATATATGTATATATTTTCAATTTGTAAATGAAGAAATTACATAGAAATATTTAGGTTGTGGGTCAAATCACACTAGTAATTGAGAAATTGTGTTATAAAAATAAATATACAATATAATAGCTTAAAAAGGTTATTAATGAAAATGTGAAATGATTACCCATTATAAAAAATACCAACAATAATTATTAATTACCTCATGAAGAATGCTTAATTTTTCTTGCAAGATTGAGAATTCATGTTTGAGTGCTTCCAATTGAAAGATACACCTATAGAAAAGACACAAGTGTCTCAAGATGAATTTTTGAACCAAAGTTAATTTGATCATCAATATTTGAGTAAATGAAATTTCAATATATATATATATGTATTGGTGCATATATTTGTATAAGAATATTATAGAGATGAAAAAAAAACACAGAAAAATAAATGTTTGCTCACTGTTGCTTAGATTGTTCCTCAATAGGCTTAAGGAATTCACGACAGATCTGTGCCATGCGACAAGCACCAATGCTGGAGTACCATAGTAACCATGATTATATATACACACACACACACAATAATATTTATTATGATCTATACATTAATATCATTTATATAGTTTATCCGGGGTTGTATAATTAATTATCATGAAGAAGCCCCTTTGATTTTGAAAATAAGTTCTCCAATCTCGTGAAAGTCCACCTCCGATTTTTCACTGAAGTTAAATAAAGAGCAAAATTATCTATACTTATATATACACACCCAATTATATATATATATACCCACATAATATATGAATGATTAAACGGATATAAATGAATCAAACGACTGTTTATATTTTTATTCGTATTAGAGTATTAAGTTCCACTTTTTGCATTACGCAAAATTAATATATATTGCATTTTACAAAAAATACTAAAGACATATGCAATATTATATCTATATATATATATATATAGACACACAAATACAATTTTATCATCATATTCGTTAAAATAACTCGAGAATCCTTCATGAAAGTAGGAAGCCGATGGAAAAAATAGAAAGGTCCACATTCTTGAATCTCTTTCATTCCATAAGCCATTGCAAGCTGCTCGTTCACTATTCCCTGCACCTCACCATTACAAGTATTAACTAAACACGCATGCATCAAAATCATTATATATAGAGATATATGTATCATACAGTAGCATATTGGAGAAAAAGTGAGTGAAAGAGAGACAGTAACATTTAAGATCTGGGATTTGAGAGCAGCCGTATCAGCCATTAATGAGAAGAAGAGCTAATCAACTGGTAATTGAGAGTGATGAAAAAGACAGTGTCTATAGGTGTATGTATATACATATAGAGTGAAATGGCGGTTACATAGAGTGGAGTAATTGATAGTGAGTTGTTCACCGTTTTCCTTCACAAGGAAACAAAATTGCGGCCACCTATGCATATAACTCTCTGTTCTCTGATCTGTAAACCACTCATTATTCATAAACATTTTCTATGTCATGTGCTGAGCATTTTTTCTTTTTCAATTTTTTTTCGTTTCTAGTCTTTTCTGTTTAGGGTTAATTCATCCTTAGGAGCATTAATATATAGATATATATATGTCTACATATATATAACATACATGCACCATTTTATGACAGAATGACTAAACCATATTAGTATAATATAGAATAGTATTAGAACTTAAAATATTTGTATATGTATCTAATTGTCTCATTTGCTTTAATTTCTGAACAAGTTTCATCCTTTTCTTAAGAAATTTAATTATTACATTTCTCAAATATTTTATAATTTAATAATATATCACAATTTTAATATTTAAACTCTCTTATTTATGTTTTTTGCGAACTAAATTCTAATTAATCTTCATATATTTGAAGGATTATGAAATAAAATTTCATTCAATAAATTCAAGCTGAAAATATAAGTTCAAAAATAAAATTAATGAATATATACCTCATTCAACATGTAAATGATTACTAGTAATTACACAAAAAGTAAAAATTGAATCAAATGAACAAGATAGATTTAATACCACTTAATGTCAGTACATGTATATATTTTTGGACGTATTTAATTTAGATTGTACTTTTATGTTTTTCTGTTATTTAGAGTAAAAAAGTAATTTAATAAAAAGTCAAATATGTTATTTGAGTTAGTTCGCGATCGTTAGCTAAAACTTAGAAACTGTTTGAAAAATATGAATCCTTATAACGAATCTACTTTATAATTACTACCTAATTGTGCGTTATGTGTTAGGGGAATAAAAGAGAACTTACCTTTATAATACTTCTAGTTTGACTCTTGTTTTCCTATCTCATTTCCTTATGTTTTTCCTCCTTCTCCCAATCGTTTTCTAACTTTTCTTATATTTCTAGATCACCTAAAATTGATCACATCGTAACACAATAATAAATGTGAGGATCAGAATATGAAGAAATTATATTGTGGTGAAGAAATAAATAGAGCTAATTTTGTAAAGAAACTATTTTATCATTTCCTATATGAACATTGCATCATAGATATAAATTATATCATTAAAGAAAGATTGAAAGAAAAACTGAAAGAATCAAGAAAGAAAAAAAAACTAAAAATGTCATAATTTATTTTTGAACTTATCTAATCAAATATTTTAGAGTTTTAACATTATTTTCATTATGTTATCTATAAAAAAATTATTATAAGATTACACTTAAAGAATATCTAAATTTAGAAAATTGAATGCTTGTTAGAAGTCAAAGTCTAGAGATTTATTTTCTTCATTAGTCTTTAAAATTTAAAATTTTGATTACTACTTAAGCAGTTAAAGAGATAAAAATCTTCTTTTCAAAAAGTAAATATATAATTATATAATTATATTTAGGAAGATGTTATTTGTTTCTACCTTAACTATTAAAAGTAAAAATATTGATTATACCTCAATTATCAAAAAATATTTTGTAATTTTATTTAATTTAGAGATTTCTTTGCGATCCTGAATGGTTCTGATGGTTCCTCCTTCACTTTCAAAGAGGACATCGAGCTGCAGGGGAAGAGGGAGAGGAAGAAAATTCATATCTAGGGTACACTAAGAGGAAGTTTATGTGCGATTTCTTCAATCAGATTAATTAGCTAGCGGTGGAGTTGGGAGTAGAACAAGGGAGGAATCCGTCAATCAGATTAACGTCGGCATTGAGAACAAAGTTAAATTTGACTCTCGCTACTTGAGTAGAATTTATGTTTTAAATTCTTTGAGATATTTTTGGGAAGAAATTAGTTGATCTTAGAATAGGGACATTTTCTTGAAATCAGAATAGAACTAGGAGTAAAAACAAAAAAAAATGGAGAGTGAGATCTGAGGATAAATAGAAGATTGGACGAAATGATGGAATTATCATGTGGATAGCTATGATGAGAGAACAGAGGAAATATGTTAGAAACCTAGGAGGAAAATTAAAAGGATGAGAACGAGAGAGGGATAGGAAATTAAAAAAAGAGGGAAATAGTGGTCTGAATATGAAGTATATTTGGGAATTATTATTCAGTTATCTTTTGGATTTAATTCTCTTGATGTCTGTTTGGGAAATGGTGGTATTGGTGCAGAGACAGGGAAATGAATTGGAAAGGGATTAAAAACAAAATAAATATAAAATTCTGAGAGGCAAATTTTTATGAATATTAATTTGTTTTATTTTAATTTTTTGTTGTAAATTTATATGAATTATATTATTATTTATTTAATAATATATAGTTTTAATTTAGTTTAATTTAATTAAATAGAAATAAAAATAATAATAATGATAAAAATGGGTAAATTTTTTTTTGGGATTTAATTGAAAACAATTTTGGGAAAGAGGGGTGAAAATTCGGATTCTGGGGGTATTTTTTGAAAAAATAATCGATAACCGATGGTCAAAATGCAATTTAGAAAAATTGCCCCACATTAGCAGCCGGTCAGCATCCCCGGCCAACCAAGACACGCCGCGTGGCAGAAACACTGATGCGGGAGGCCACGCAGAACGGGGCCACGTGGGCGATCCGCGTGCGCGCTATCGGACGGCTGAGATCCGTTCCCGCGCGCACGGACGACCCATATCAAAAGCGCGTGCGGACGGTCCAGATTGCACGCATGCGGACAGCCCAGATTGAATCACATAGGACGGCCCAGATCGCATCGCGATGGATGACCCAAATTCATTTCCAATTTAATCGCGATCGGACGGTCCAGATTAAATCGTGATAGATGGCTCAGATTAAAAACGAAGGTTATAAATAACCTCATCCACACCCAAACCCAAACCCTAGCCGCCAGAGCCCTCGCCGGAGAAGAAAACCCAGCCACTGAAGGAACCGACTGCCGCCACCCGCCGCCGCATCAGAGCACTTTTCGGCCACCAAATGAGGTAAACATTTTCCCTTTAGCTTGGATTTTAATTCTAAACCCACCTGTGGCCAAATCAGAGCCAAACCACCAGCCAATTGGCTGGAAAACGCCGCCGAAGCCCAGCAGTGCCGCCGCAGGTTTCCTCAATTTTTGCCTCCGATGAGGCCCTTCTCGATTCTCGTTCGATGTAATTTTTCCACCACTGTGACAACTGTCCTTTCCTCTATAGGTTGACAGGAGGAAAACACCAACCCGCGACTCGAGCCGGACGAGCCCGAGAGCTCCACCGCCAGTAAGTCTCAATTTTTTGTATTTTTTGGCCCACCGAGGGCCCTACGCTCCACCGTGCCAGAATTCTAAAATTAGCCGAATAGGCCCTGAGTCTGATTTTGAGTTATTTGGGGACACGTGTAGGTACTGGAAGTGTGTTTCAGTTCCCGAGGAAAAATTCAGGGAATCTAGGGACAGCCCGTAGGTGCAGTGAAAAAAAACCGGTCTTAGACTCCGAATCAAATAAGGATCTCTCACCCTATTTCCTATCACGACATTAAAGCTTGATAAATGATAAAACGATATTTTATGATTTAATAAATATGTATAATTAATTAAGGTTGCTAATGGAGCCCGAATCTGATATATTTTCGGTCAGTTGCTGTTTTAGTTATTTTATAGTTTTAAATGCATTATGGTATATGATCTATTTATTTTATGATTTTGAATGCATAAATCACTGTTTACTTCATTATAGGTTGATTTTGTGAATCCGATGATATGTCTACCTTGTTGGATGCTCGTTACTAGTTTAAATATTCATGATTATGTGAGAAACAGAAAACTAAGGAAAAATAAAAAAGGTATGTGAGTTGACAAATGGATAAGTCGACAGCCTCAACAGATATCCTGGGAGATGGTGGATGGACCGGGTCCATAGGGAACCCTATCGGGAACGTTGTCTCTCATACCAGACGGGGTATGGAGACTTTAAATGTTTTGGCGCTCATACCGGATGGGGTATGAGGACGGCCCGCTTCACCCTTATACCGGACGGGGTATTGAGATTCATGATTTTGGTGCCTATACCGAACGGGGTATGGGGACGGCCCTGGAATTAATTTATTAAGGTGAATGGGTCACGTGTAGCGGGGACCCCTATGGATCCCCATGGATACTAGTAGGCTGGTAAAAGAGGAAATTTGTTGCCTGATGATTGAAATATTAAAAGTATGACATGTGTTATGTTACAGAGTCCGTATGATTTCCTAATATTATAATGTTATTGTTTTCATAAGTTGTTTTCATAAATCTCACTGAGGTAACTGGACAATAAAGGGTTTTATTATTGATAAATAAATTTTTTATAAATTATGCTCCATTGGTCGTTTTTGTTTTCCACCAACCTTTAATTTTGTGACAGTGAGATAGTGTGAAATCTTTACTAGGCTAGTGTAGCTCATTCCTTACTTAACCATTTCAGATTAGGAGGACTTGGTTCCCGAGCCCATTCCGCAGGAAGACGGCGAGTAGATGCCTAAAGATTTTATAGCTTTTCTTATAGTATTCATTTATAGTATTTACTTTAGTTAGCTTATTCTTTCATACGTTTAATACGTTTTGGTTATTGTGTAAGGGATGTTAACCATAATTTATTTTATTTCGCTTCCACACTTAGAAATTTTATATACATTTCCTTTAAATTTTCGGGGCCGTTTACACAAATCTAGGTGAGCAGAGACAGTGTTCTCTATAAGGTTGAAAGTGATGCTATTTAGAAGTCATAATGGGATTGACAATGGAACAAACAAACTCTGGGAGCCGATCTAGGTGAGTAGAGACAGTGTTCTCAGTGATGCACGTGTAGGAAAGTATGAGTTACACAAACTTTAATTAGATGTTTTCTTGATTTTCGATAGATGTAATGGTTAACCCTCACTGGCGAGGGATGTGAACACTGCGCTTGGATGTACTTAATTTTATTTAGAAATAGAAGTTTATTTTATTTTTCGCTTGCAATATAAGTTCTTACGGTACCCTGACTCACTATGGAGGCATGGGTTGTTACAGCTCTTATCCAATCATTTCAAATAGGAGGATTGAAGCACATAGCTCCTCCACATGATCCACTCGATGGAATAAGAGGTTTAGTGCTTAACATCTGATCTATTTTTCTCTTATTTGTTTATTGATCATATATATATTGAAGTTGTTGATTAATATGCATTCAATTTTTGTTTAAGGATGCGGTAGAGCACTCTCTTGTAGCAGCATACGAAATGAAAGGAGATACAGGTTGCAATCCTAATTATTTATATGATCTGCTTTCCACCTTCAGGGATTAATTTGAAATCATCTTATCGGGCATGGCTAAAGCTTTGTATGTGTACGTAATATATATCTCGATGTAGATTTGAGTAGTTATCAACCATATTTGATTAATTAATGGGTTTTAGTTATTTGATCTTCTTTTCCTAATTTACAGGGACAAAATATCTGATGCGGATTTTCATAAGATTTATGCATTTTGCATCAAGATTAAATGAGCCTCCTCAAGGTATATAATTAATACTAATCATCACAACTCAAAACTCTTTAATTTGAAAAATTTATATGTGTTATTATTGATCTTATAATATACATTTAACAATAAAAATTCTCAAGTACAATTTTTGCTAGTAAAAATTCGTACATTTTAATAGTTAAATGATATGTCATAAGATGTATAGTCTTATTTGAACTCATACTCTTGTAGATAAGGATAAAAATACTTAGATATCCACCTAATGGATAAATAATTATTAATTTAATTAACTGTATATGTGTATATTTAATTAATTAATTAATTAGTTTAATAGTTAATGCGTTTCTTCTTTTATAAGAGATTATAAGTTTGAGTCAGATTGTATTTTTATGTGAGTCATCATTTGAAAGCTATTTGTATTGTATTGTAATTAGTGTATGTCACTTGACTAATCTCGAGTCAAATTGTATTTTTGTGTGTATTCTTACTTGGAGTCAGATTTGTAACCTTCTCATTTTTGCACTGGTTTTATGCATCTGAAGTCACAGTGGCCTTAGAATACCTACATGTGATGGGGATAGTTTACCGTGATTTGAAACCCAAAAATGTGTTAGTAAGATTTGACGACTACATTTCGTTGACTGACTTCGATCTCTCACTAAAAGATGATAATCCCACATCAATAATCCACATAATTTCTGCTCAAAATGCATCATCAATCACAAAACAAGTTGTTGTCCTGTGTAACGGCCCCGAAAATTTAAATGAAGACGTATGTATTAAAAATCTTAAATGCGGAAGCGTAATAAAAATTTTGATTAACATCCCTTACACAATAACTAAAAACGTACTCAAAACATGAAAGAATAAGCTAATTAAAAGAGACACTCAAAATAAAAACTATAAATAGAACTATGAAGTCTTTACGCGTCTAACTCGCCGTCTTCCTGATCTGAAATGGTTAAGTAAGGAATGAGCTACACTAGCCTAGTAAAGACATCACACTATCTCATTGCCACAGGAGTAAAGGTCGATAGGAAACAAAAACAACCAATGGAGCATAATTTATAACAAACTCATTTATTAACATAAAAACCTTTATTGTCCACTTACCTCGGTGAGATTCATAAAAATAATTTATTAAAATAATTACATCATAAACATCATAAAATCATATATACTTTATAACTGAACATATGTCATACTTTTGCACTTCAATAATCAGACAACAAATTTCCTCTTTTACCAGCCTACTAGTATCCATGGGGATCCATAAGGGGTTCCCGCTACACATGAACTATTGACATTAATAACCTAATTCCAGGGCCGTCCCCATAGCCCATCCGGTATGGGAGCAAAAACCATAAACCTCAATACCCCGTTCGGTATAAGGGTGAAACGGGCCGTCCCCATACCCCGTCCGGTATAGGCGTCAAAACACATAAGGTCTCCATACCCTGTCCAATATGAGAGACCACGTTCCCGGTAGGGTTTCCTACGGACTCGATCCGTCCACCATCTCTCAGGATATCTAGTCAAGTTGTCCACATTATCCATTTATCAATTCACATAACGTTTTTGCCCTTTTCCTTGGTCTCAATCATCCAATCATACACAAACATGTAAACCAGTAATTGACACCAAACAAGACAACACAGTATCGAGTTCACCATAATACAAACCATAATAAAAGAAATCATGATTCATGCATACGAGACCATAAAATAAATACATCAAATATCATACTGTATTTAATACTGAAAAATAGATCAAACAACAACTGACCAACAATGTATTAGATTCGGGCTCCATTGGCAACCTCAATCAATTATACATATCTATATAGTCACAAAATACTGTTTAATTATTTATTGAGCTTTAATGCCGTGATAGGAGGTAGGGTGAGAGATCCTTACTTGTCTCAGAGTTTGAAATCGACTCTACAGTGTGCCTACGAGCTGTCTCTAAATTCCCAGAATTTTTTCCAGGAAATTGAAACGCACTACCAGTACCTGAACGTGTCCCAAAAAATTCCAAATCAGACCTAGGGCCACTTTCGGCCAATATCAAAATTCTGGCACGGCGGCTCTGCCGTGCTCTGGCGACAGCGCCGCCGCCTGCGTCGGCGATCTGCCTCGGGTTGGCCATTTTTAGCCGAATTCGGCCAAACTTGCATTGGTCCCTGCGATAAAAAAACCCTAGGGCCCTCGGTGGGCCAAGAAATCACAAAAAACTGAGACTTACCGGCGACGGTGCTCTCGGGTGCGGCATCTTCTCTAGCGTGAGTCCCGTTTTAATATTTTACTCTGGTCAATCTGTAGAGAAAAGAACGGTGATCACAGTGATATAAAAGTTGCATCGAACGGAGACCGGGAAGGGCCTCATCAGAGGCAAAAACAGAGGGAAGCTGCGGCGGCACCGTTGGACTTCGGCGGGGTTTTTCGGCAGATTGGCCGGTGGTTTGGCTCCGATTTTACCATAAGCAGATTCAGCATCGAAAAATGAGCTAGGGGGAGAAAATTTACCCCGATTGGCGGTCGAAAAATTCTCCGGTGCGGTGGCGGGTGGTGGCGGCCGACTCCTCCGGCATCTTCTCAAGCGAGGCACTGGCGGCTAGGGTTTTGTGGTCGGGTGTGGGTGAAGTCATTTATAGCCTTCCCCTTTTAATCTCATCCGTCCATCAAGATTTAATATGGACCGTTCGATCGCGATTTATGTAGGATTAAATCTGGGTCGTCCATCGCGATGCGATCTGGGCCATCCGTGCTTGATTGAATTTGGGCCGTCCATACGCGTGAGATCTGGGTCGTCCGTGTGCACATTTGATCTGGGCAGTCTGTGTGCACGGGAATGGATCTGGGCCGTCCGATCGTGCACATGTGGATCGCCCACGTGGCCCGTCCCGTGTCAGCGTTCCTTGCCACGCGACGTGTCCTGGTTGGTCGGGGCTGCTGACTGGGCTTCTGACATGGCTGCTGACATGGCACAACTTTTTCAAATTGCATTTTGACCCCCGGTTTCTGATTTTCTTTTCAAAAATACCCCCATAATCCAAATTTTCACCCCTTTTTTCGAAAATCAATTTTAATTAAATCAAAAAAATAATTTTATCCTATTTTATCATTGTTATTATTTTTATTTTTATTAAATTAAATTAAATATATATAAAAATTAAACTAAAATTCAAATAGGAAAATAAAAATAATAATTTGTGTGTTACATCCAGATCATAAATCCAACTTTTCTAATTCATCATACATTTTAGCCAATTGTATCACACCTGTTGTAACCTCCTGCTTGCGCCCTAGTCAACACAAATAGAAAAAAGTCAGCACATCGCGCAGCTATGGAAATCATCACAGAGCCAATCAATGTTCAATTAATGTATTATTTTGGGACCCACTAGTACTTAGCGCCAGAAATTGGGTATGGTGAAGGGCATGGAAATGCAGTTGATCGGTGGACACTAAGGATATTCATATGCAAAATGTTAAATGGGATGACGCTATGTAAGGAAGTTGACCAAGAGTTGCCCCCAGCAAATATCGTGGCTCGAACACCTAAATTCCCAAAGAAACCATGGTCTTGGAGCCAGCAAAGGATTTGATCACGTGATTATTAATCAATGACCCCACTAGGCGAATGGGGTCCATAATGGGTGCAATGGCAATCAAAAGACACAAATTTTTTGATGGACTTAATTGGGCATTTTTGAGATGTAATAAAATCACCATTTGTTCCTCCTCCTGTATCTTGTTAGGAGTTTGTTGCATTTGCTAGTACTATAGAGAGTTCAATAGAGTATTACTAGGAAGTAATAAATTTATTCTTTAATTTACATGATATATGTTTTGTTATATATATCAACTTTTAATAACTAAATAGAAGTGAGATTTAAGTAATTTATATATTGGGGCAAGAAATTTTAATGAAATTCATGTTGAAAGGTTCAATATTTATAAAAATATATAATTAAGGATTTACTAGATCATTTTGTCTAGCAAACGATATAACATTTTCAATTGTTCTCAATTAATGTCTTTACTTAACTGTCTAAAAGTAATATTAATTTCTCTAACAAGTGGTATAAGAGGTAGTAACACTCTTTATAAGGTATTACTTGGATAAAACTGAAATGTATTGCATCAACATCCTAATAATACCAAGCTGGGAAACTCATGGGTCCATGTGCAGTGCTTTAGGACTGCTTACCTAATTTGGGATAAACAATGCTAAGGTTCAATAATAGTTGAGGATAAGGAAGCTTTTGGCTTCTAGAGCTATTTTGAGATACCTATGAGCTTACAAGATAGCTTTGCCAAAAGGTTGTGTAGAGTTTTAAAATTACTCTCACATTCTAGACCTATCTTAAGACAACTATGAGGTTTCAAGCATGTATTAGGTTTTAATAAAGCTCTAAAACTGCGGTATTAGTCTTTTCTTTTTTCTCTTAATGTTATGTTGCACTAAGATACAAATTTGTTGTCCTAAAATTTAATTTAGTATCGATTTTGTTTTATTTAATTATATGGTAAATTTTGTAACAAGTATAAAGTTTTTACTTGATGAATATTTCTCTGAGTTTAGGTTATTACTTGAGGATGTATAAGCTTCCATTTTGCATTTTGTTTCCTTTCTTAGTTGGATTCAAAAGTAGAATAAGAATAATACATAACTTAGCTAAAGACGAGTAAGGACGTCTGAAAGATAGATAATTGTTCATGAACCTCCTCAGTTTTTGTTTCACTTACTTGAGCATGATGGTTTTTATTGTTAATGAATAATGATTTTATCTTAAAAAAATAATGTTATATTGGATGCTATTGTATTGACTTCCATTGTATAAGTTTAATTAGTATTAAAAGTAACTACTACTAAATTTATACTTCAATCAAATAATAAAATAGAAATTAATTTGAATGAATTATTTAATATTATAATAAATAAGAAAATCAAAGGATGTATATTTATTGTTTAAAATATAGTATTTGACAATCAATTATGAGAATTGACACTTCAGTGAATAATGAGAGGAGATTGATGGTGACTATAATGAAATGCAACCAACACAAATAAAAGCTTTGGTATCTTGCAACAAAGTAGATCACATTTTCCTTATGTTTTAAGACAAAGATGAACTATTTTATTTTTAATTTTTTTGTACTCCTTTTTGTTGATACAAAAGTTAAACAACTCTTTTTTTCAAGTAAAGAAATAGATAGGGTGGGCACGAAATGGACACATGAGTTCCTCTATTTGTCGCATATTACCTAGCAACATTTTAACTTTTATGATAGTCTAAATCAACTGTTAAATTATATCGTCTATTGTATAATTTCTAATTGTAATAGGACCTTTTTTAAAGGTACGAGGTACAAATTTTACACTTGATGAATATTTTTCTAAAGTTTAGGTTTTTACTTAAGGATGTTTAAGCTTTCATTTCGTATTTTGTTTCTTTTCTTCTTAGTTAGATTTAAAACTTTAATCGAATAATACATAACTTAGCTAGAAATGTAGTAAGGACTATTGAAATATTTTTATTTATTCATGAGCCTAAGTTTTTTGTTGACTTACTTGAGAAAAATGGTCTTTATTATTCATGGATGATGAATTTTTCTTTTAAAAAAAGTAAATGTTGTAATGGATGTTATTATATTGACTTACATTGCATAAACTAATACCATACTAGAAAGAAATATGTCTAATATTGTAGGTTAATCAAATAACAAAGAAGAACTTAACTTCAATGAATTATTTAACTCATACAAATGAATAAATAAAATAACGTACATTTAATGTTTAAAATATAATATTTGATGATTGATTAGGAGAACTAATGTTTTAATAAATAATGAGAGGTGATTGATGATGACTGCAATAAGAAGCAACTAATACAAAGATAGAAGCTTTGATGTCTTACAGTAGAGGGGATCAAATTTTCTTTAGGTTTGAGTACATTAAGATGAACTATTTTATTTCCTAATTCTTATGTATTTTTTTGCTGATATCAAAGTTAAATAAATTTTTTTTCTAAGTAAAGAAATGGATAGGTTGTGCATGAAAAGGACAAGTTGCTTCCTTTATTTGTTGTATATTTAGTTAGCGATATTTTGACTTTCAGTGACAATGTCTATCACCCACTAAAATTGTGTCGTTTATTTTCTAATTTTTAGTTGGATTTAAAAGTAACTTTCATTCCACATTTTGTTTTTCTTTTTCATAATTAGATGTAAAAGTGTAATTAGATAGTATACAACATAGCTAGAGATGTAGTAAGGACTTCTAAAAGATATAGTTCATGAGTTTTAGTTTTTTGTTCACTTGCTTAAGTAGATGTTTTTATCCATGATTTTTTCTAAAATGAAAAAGTAAATGTTTTATTGGATGTCATTATACTGACTTACATTGTTTACAGACTTATATAGTTTTAGAAAGAAGTACGATTAAATTTGTAATCTGTCAAATAACAATGATGATTTAACTTAAATTAATAATTTAATCTCATACAAATGAGTGAGTTAAGTAACATAAATTTACTATTTAAAATACAAAATTTAATGACCGATAAGGAAAACTGATATTTCAATGAATAATGAGAGGTGATGGGTGATGATTGTAATGAGATGCAACTAATAGAGAGAGAGAAGTTTTGGTATCTTGCAACAAAGGAGATTGAATTTTTTTAAGATTTTGACATAAAGATAAACTATTTTATTTTCGGTTTCTTTTGTATTTCTCTTTGTTAATATAAAAGCTAAATAATTTTTTTTTCAAATGGATAAGTGGCTTCCCCTATTTGTTGCAAATTTATTTTATTGCATTTTTACGTTTAATGACAATATAAATCTGCTGGTAAAATTTTATCACCTATTGTCTAATTTTTAGCAGTAATTAATTGTTCTCAAAGGTGCCAATATAATTCTTTTTATCAGTTGAAGTGATTTATTCAGAGAAAAACCATATTTGTTTTTTACACAATATTATAATGGATTAAACAAAACTCTTTTTTTTAAAAAAAAAATTCTCATAAAATGTTTAGCAAGATTAATCCAAACTTGGAACACAAAATTCAAAAAAATGCAAATTCATTAATGCATACAATATTGATAACCTAAATATCAATCACTAGAAATGACCTAGACTATTAGCAATCTGTTATAAATACTAAACTCATTATAACTCTCTGCTGCTTTGGTTAGCACTGTAGATTCGAAGAAAAAAACAATCTCCCTTCTCTTGGCAAAACCATTTTTCTCTTCTCTAATCGTCTCGAAAAGGATGGATCAAAGCATACGACTCCTCAGCATGATCCACTCGATGGAACAAGAGGTTTGGTGCTTAACATCTTATCAATTTTTCTCTTATCTATTTATTGATCATGTATATATATCGATATCATTGATTAATTTGGATTCAATATTTGTTAAAGGATATGGTAGATCACTTTTTTGAAAAAGTATATGAAATTAAAGGTGTACTTGGTTGCAGTCCTAATTATTTCTCAGATATGCTCTCTATCTTCGTAGCTGAATCTAAAATGACCTTATCAGATATGGCTAAAGCTTTATATGTGTACATAATATATATCTTGATATAGATCTTAGTTGATATTAACCACGTTGATTAGTTAATGAGTTTTAATTATTTGGTCTTCTTCTCTTAATTTGCAGGGACAAAGTATTTAGTGCATATTTTCCTAAGATTTGCGAACTTTACTTCAAGAAAAAAGAAGCTGCCTCAAGGTATATAATTAATGCTAATCATCACAGCTCAAAACTCTTTAATTTAAAGTATTTATGTGTGTCATTATTGATCTAATAATATGTATTTAATACTAAAAATTCTCAAGTATAATTTTTGTTGGTAAAAATTCATACATTTTAATAACTAAATGATATGTCATGAGATGTATAGTGTGATTTGAACTCATACTCTTATAGATAAGGATAAAAATACATAGATATCAACCCAATAGATAAATAATTAATAATTTAATTAACCAAATATCTATTAGTAGGATATATATTTGATTGGTATATGTGTATACTTAATTAATTAATTAATTAGTTTAATAGTTGATGCATTTATTCTTTTACAAGAGATCATAAGTTCGACTGAGATTATACTTTTATGTGTGTTATCATTTGAAAGTTGCGTTGAATTGTAATTATTTTAAAAAATAATTAGCTAATTTTAATTGTACCCTTGGTGCTTGTCGATTGGCACTGAAATATGAGGAATTCATCAAAGCATCTGATGAAAAGAGTAAGGAAGGGTAAGCTTTCATACATAATTGACGTCATAAATCGATTAACATATCTATTTATTGTGCTTTTTTAACTTTTTTAATTTCTTTTTTTTAAAAAAAGTGTGTAGCGGCATTAGATGCAATAAAAAATGAATTCACATTGATGAAGGAAAAAATAAAAGTCCTTCTTGAGGTAATATTTTATTTTATATATTTTGTAAAATTTTATTTTCATATATATCTTTTTCTCTTATGGATTTTGTGAAAATTTTAACTGAATTTAAATTTGTAGAATTATACAGTATGAGTTTTACTTAATTAAAAATTTGTTTTGCTGGTTGCATAATTATAGCTATTAACAATTATAATAAATTCTAATAACACAGTAGTAGTTTAAACTTGTGTTTTATTTAAGATTTACGAGTTTAAGTTTCACTGAAGATGTAAAGTTTATATTTTAATAAAAAGTAAAACTATTTTTTTAATATTAAACATTATAGATTTTGATTTTAAAATCTTTATTATTATTATTATTAATTAATAAATGGGGTATGTATGCTGATATATTTGGAAACAAGCACCACGCCTTGCAAGCACAAGCGCACTCCTTTAAATTAACAGAAAGTTGGGAAACTCATGGGTCCTTGTGTAGTGCTTCAGGACTGCTTACCTAATTTGGGATAAACAATGCTAAGGTTCAAGGGTAGTTGAAGATAATGAAACTTTTGGCTGCTAGAGTTATTTTGAGATACCTATGAGGTTATAAGATAGGATTACCAAAAGGTTGTGCAGGGTTTTAAAATAATTCTCGTGTTCTAGACCTATCTTAAGACAACTATGAGGTTTCGATCATGTATTAGGTCTTAATAAAGCTCTAAAACTGCAGTGTTACATTTAAATCTTAAGGTTTTAGTCTTTTCTTTTTTTAATGTTATGTCGCACTAAGATCCAAAGTTTTTGTCCTACAATTTAATTTAGTATAGATTTTGTGTTACTTAGTTATTTGGCAAATTTTGTACCAAGTACAAATTTTATACTTGATCAATATTTCTCTGAGTTTAGGTTATTACTTGAGCATGTTTTGGCTTTCATTCTATATTTTGTTTCCTTTCTTCTCAGTTGGATTCAAAAGTATTATAAGAATAATACATAACTTAGCTAGAAATGAGTATGAACTTCTGAAAGATAGATAATTGTCCATGAACCACAATTTTTGCTTCACTTACTTGAGCATGATAAAGTATAACCTAATTTCTACGAATTATTTAATTTTATAGTAAATAAGTGAATTGAATGATGAATATTTATTGTTTAAAATATTGTATTTGATGACCAATTATGAGAACTGATGCTTCAGTGAATAATTAGAGGCGATTGATAGTTACTACAATGAAATGCGACCAACACAAAGATAAAAGCTTTGGTATTTTGCAATGAAGTAGATCGCATTTTCTTTAGGTTTTAAGATAAAGATGAAATGTTTTTTTTTAATTTTTTTTTCGGTACCCCTTTTTGTTGATACAAATGTTAAGCAACTTTTTTTTTTCAAGTTGAGAAATAAATAGGGTGGGCACAAAATGGACACATGAGTTCCTCTATTTGTTGCATATTACCTGGCAACATTTCAACTTTTGTAATAGTCTAAATCAACCACTAAAATTATGTCATCTATTATTTAATTTCTACCTGTAATAGGATCCTTATTAAAGGTACCAGATACAAATTTTATACTTGATGAATATTTTTTTAAAGTTTGGGTTGTTTACTGACTTATGTAGTACTAGAAAGAAATACAACTAAATTTATAGTTCGGTCAAATAATAAGGTATGGATTAACTTGAATAAATAATTTAATCTCATACAAATGAGTAAACTATATAACGTAAATTTACCGTCGAAATACGGTGTTTAATGACTGATAAGGAAAACTGATACTTCAATGAATAAAGAGAGGTGATGGGTGATGACTGCAATGAGATGCAACTAACATAGAGAGAGAAGTTTTAGTGTCTTGCAACAGAGGAGATTGAATTTTCTTTAGGTTTTAGAACATAAGGATAAATTATTTTATTTTTAATTTATTTTGTACTTCTTTTTGTCATTATAAAAGTGAAATAATTTTTAAAAAAATAAAGAAATGGGCAGGTTGTGCATGAAATGGATATGTGGCTTCCTTTATTTGCTCCAAATTTACTTTATGGCATTTTGACTTTTAGTGATAATATAAATCTGCTTGTAAAATTTTATCATCTATTGTCTAATTTTTAGCAGCAATTAACCATTCTTAAAGATGCCAATATAATGCCTTTCATCAGTTGAAGTAATTTATTTGAAGAAAAACCATCTTTGTTGTTTATACAATATTATAAATGGATTAAATTAAACTCTTGTTTTTTTTTTTCAAAAGAAAATATTTTTTCTCATAAAATTGTTGGCTAGAATAATCCAAACTAGAAAACAAAATTCAAAAATATGCAAGTTCACTAATGCATAGAATATTGATGACCTAAATATCAATCACTAGAAATGACCTAGATTATTAGCAATTTGTTATAAATTCTAAACTCATTATAACTCTCCCCTGCTTCGGTGAGCATTGCAAATTCGAAAAAAAAAAAATCTCCCTTCTCTCGGTAAAACCATTTTTCTCTTCTCGAATTGTTTCTAATATGATGGATTGAAGCATGTAGCTCCTTGACATGATCCACTCGATGGAACAAGAGGTATAGTTCTTTAACATTTTATCTATTTTTTCTTATCTATTTAGTGATCATGTATATAAATCGATATTGTTGATTGATTTGCATTCGATTTTTTTAAAAGGGTATGGTCGATCACTTTCTCGGAATAGCATATGAAATGAAGGGAGTGCCTGGTTGAGGTCCTAATTATTTCTCTAATCTGCTCTCCATGTAACACCCAACCTCTCTTTTTTTTCTTTTTATTAATTATTATTATATGAATATAATTATTATTTATGTAATTTTAAATTAAATTAAATTTAAATTAATTTATTTTAATGGAAATAATAATAATAATAATAATAATAATAATAAAAAGGGGTAAAAATTATTTAGGAGTTTAACTGAAAATAATTCTGGGAAAAATGGGTGAAAATTTGGGTTCTGGGGATATTTTTAAAAGACAAATCAGAAACTGGGGGTCAAAATGCAATTTAAAAAAGTTGTGCCACGTTAGCTGCCCGGTCCGTAGCCCCGACCAACCAGGACGCGCCAGGTGGCAAAGATGCTGACGTGGGAGGCCATGCGGGAGGGAGCCACGTGAGCGATCCACATGCGCGTGATCGAACGGCTAAGATCTATTCCCGCTCGCACTGACGACCCAGATCAAAAGCACGCACAGACGGCCCAGATTGCATCGCGCATGGACGGTCCATATTGAATCGCGCATGGACGTCCAAGATTGAATTGCGATGAATGGCTCAGATTCACTCCCTATTTAATCGCGATCGGACAGTTCAGATTAAAAGCGATGGACGGCTTAGATCAAAAGCGGATGGGAATAAATAACCTTATCCGCACCCAAACCCTAACCCTAATCGCCAGAGCCCCTCGCCGGATAAGATAGCCCAGCCACTGGGGAGTCGACCGCAGCCACTCGCCGCCGTACCGAAGCAATTTTTGACCACCAAAGGAGATAAAAATTATACCATTGTCTTGGAATTTGATTTTAAACCCACCTATAGCCAAATCATAGCAAAAGCGCCAACCAATTGGTAGGAAAATGCTGCCAAAGCTCAGTTGGGCTGCCGCGGGGTGTTTCAATTTTTACCTCTGATGAGGCCCTTCCTGATTCTCGTTCGATGTAATTTTTTCACTGTTGTGATCACCGTTTCCTCCTCTACAGGTTGACCAGAGCAAAACACCCAACCACAATGTGAGCCGGAGGAGCCACCGCACCGGAGAGCCCCACCGCCGGTGAGTTTCGGCTTTCTACATTTTTTTGGCCCACCGAGGGCTCTAAGTGTGTTTTCTCACAGGAACCGATGCAAGTTTGGCCGAATTCGATCGAAAATAGCCAACTCGAGGCAGATCACCGCCGTGAGCGGTGGTGCCATCGTCGAAACACGGCGGAGCCGCCGTGCCAGAATTCCAAAATTGGCCAAATAGGCCCTGGGTCTGATGTTTGGGTTATTTGGGATATGTGTAGGTACTGTAAGTGCGTTTTAGTTCCCGAAAAAAAATTTAGAGAACCTAGGGACCGCCTATAGGTGTAGTGACAATCTAGTTTTGAGCATTGAATCAAGTAAAGACCCCTCACCCTATTTCCTATAATGGAATTGGAGTTTAAATAAATGATAATACTTTATTTTGTATAAATTAAATAGATATGTATAATTAATTACGGTTGCTAATGGAGTCTGAACCGGACATTATTCTCTGTCAATTCCTGTTTGATTTATTTTACAGTCTAAATGCATTATGGTATCTAGTTTATCTATTCTATGGTTTTAAATGCATGTATCACTGCTTACTTCACTAATGTTTGATTTTGGGAATCTAAGATATGCTTGCTTTGTTGGATGGACGTTTCTTGTTTATATATTTATGTTTGAGTTGGTAACGGAGACCAAGGACAAATAGGAATGGGATGTGATTTGATAAATGGATAAGATGATAGCCTCACTAGATATCCTGCGAGATGGTGGACGAATCGGGTTCATAGGGAACCCTACCGTGAACGTCGTCTCATACCGGACGGGGTATGGAGACTTGGTCATTTGGCGCTCATACTAGACGGGGTATGGGGACGACCTACTTCACCCTCATACCCGACGGGGTATTGAGGTTTATTGTTTTGGCGCTCATACCGAACAGGGTATGGGGATGACCTTGGAATTAAAATTGTTAAGGAAAATTGTTCACGTGTAGCGGGTACCTCTATGGATCCCTATGGATACTAGTATGCTGATGAAAACGAGAAACGGTGATAATCAGTTATTGTTAATGAATACAGATTTATGATGTGTTTTATGTTACTGATTATGCATGAAATTGTGATCTGTATGATGTTATTGTCTTTATAGATTGTTTTCACAGGTGCTCCAAGGGTAAAAAAAAGGGTAAGTGGTTTTATTTTAAATAATTAAATTGGTTTAAAATTTGTGCTCCATTGGTTGTTTTCGGTTTTCTACCAATTTTTGCTTCTGTGACGATGATATAGTGTGATGTCCTTACTGGGCTAGTGTAGCTCATCCCTTATTTAACCATTTTAGATCAGGAGGACCTAGTTCCCGAGCCTAATCCACAAGAAGACGGCGAGTAGATGCTAGATGCTTTATAGTTTCCTTTATTTTTCTCATTTTTCGTATTTCTTTTAGAGAACTTATTCCGTGGTATTGTTTAGTACTTTTAATTTGTTGTGTAAGGGATGTTAACCTTAATATTTGATTTCGCTTCCGCACTCAGATTATTATATGTATTTTTTTTTGAATTTCCGGGGCCGTTACACTCCACCTTCGTAGTTGAATCTGAAATCATCTTATCAGACATGACTAAATCTTTGTATGTGGACATAATATATATCTCGATATAGATCTAAGTAGTTATTAACCACGTTTGACTAGTTAATGGGTTTTAATTATTTGGTCCTCTTCTCTTAATTTGCAGTGACAAAGGATCTGATGCTGATTTTCCTAAAATTTATGAACTTTGCTTCAAGATTAAAGGAGCCTCCTTAAGGTTTATAATTAATACTAATAATCATAGCTCAAAACTCTTTAATTTGGAGTATTTATGTGTGTTGTTATTGATCTTATAATATGTATTTAATAATAAAAATTCTCAAGTACAAGTTTTGTTAGTAAAAATTCATGCAGTTTAGTCGTTAAATGATATGTCATGAGACATATAATCTGATCTAAATTTATACTCTTATAGATAAGGATAAAAGTATATAGATATCCACCCAATAGATAAATAATTAATAATTTAATTAACCAAATATATATTAGTATGATATATATATTTATTTGGTATATGTGTATACTTAGTTAATTATTTAATTAGTTTAATAGTTGATGCATTTCCTCTTTTACAAGAGATCACAAGTTTGAGTCAGATTGTACTTTCGTGTGTGCCATCATTTAAAAGTTATTTGTATTGTAGTGCATTTAGTGTATATTGCCTAATTAATCTCGAGTCAAACTATTGTTTTGTGTGTATTCTTACTTGGAGATTATTTATATTGCGTTATGATTGATGTATATCACTTAATCAATAGATTTACACAATTTTTATTTTAAAAAATAATTAGCTGATATTAATTACAGCCTTGACACTTGTCAAATGGCACTAAAATGTGAGGAATTCATTAAGGCATCTGATGAAAAGAGTAAGGAAGGGTAAGCTTTCATACATAATTGACATCATAAATTGATTAACAGTCTTTATATATGCATGTAGTAAATGAATTTCATACTTATTTTTTTTTTATTTTAGATAATACTAATATATCTCTTTATTGAGTTTTTTTATAATTTTTTAAAATTATTTTTTTTTTAAAACAAAGGTGCATAATAGCATTGGATGCAATCAAAAATGGCTTCTTACTTACGAAGGAAAAAATAAACATCCTTCTTGAGGTAATATTTTATTTTACATATTTTGCAAAATTTTATTTTCATATATATCTTTTTCTCTTATGGATTTCATGAAAATTTTAACTGAATTTAAATTTGCTAACTTATAAAGTATGAGTTTTACTTAATTGAAAATTTGTTTTGCCGGGTCATAATTATAGCAATTAAAAATTATAATGAATTATAATAATATGATAGTAGTTAAAATTTTTTATGTTTTATTTAAGATTTACAAGTTTAAGTTTTGCTGAAAATACAAAGTTTATATTTTAATAAAAAGTAAAACTGTTTTTTTAAAATATTAAACATTGTAGATTTTGATTTTAAAATATTTATTATTATTATTATTATTATTATTCACTGAATGGGGTATTTATGGTGGTGCAGTTGGAAGCTAGAACCAACCCTCGCAAGCGCAAACGTACTCTTTGAAATGAAGGTACTCTTGCTTCTTACAACTTATTTAATTCGATTCTTATTTTTTTTTTTAATTCCTTAATATTTTAATTTGAATCGTTCTAGTAAATGGAGAATATTACTCTAGAATACTTTGTTATTGTAATAAATACAGTTTCTTTTTAACTAATTCAATTTGCTTTTAAATTATTTAAGAATAAAATAAGATTTATATTTTTCTTCAATTACTATAACTTAACTAAAGTAATTATTATCCTTTTAATTTATAAAATTTAAGTTAAATATTTAATTTTTCACTATTTGTATTTTAACTATTTTCATCTCTTTCAATAACAATATTATAAAGTAATTATGTTTTCTTTTGTTGGGCAGATGAGGGGATGAAAGCTTCTAAAAATCAATACCAATAAATTCTCTGCAAGTTGTAATAAGTATTACTTTTTCATGGAAAACAAATTTAAACTCTTAACTTTTTTTTATATTGCTGATGTCGTGATTAACTTGAGTTTATTCTCAACGTGCCTGTTATGTTTTTAGGCGAAAAAAAAATTTCATGATTATTAAGTTCTCTTAGTTGAGGGAACGTTCTATAGTAGGTCAAAATCTTGACCAAACTTTTAATTTTTTGCTTTGAAACTCAAACTTATTCTACAGAGATAATTACAAATTGAAAGGTATTATTTCAAAAAAATTTAAATTTTGTTGCTATTGGTCGAGATGAATTGCTGATATTTAATAATTTCACATAAAAATATCTTGGTGAAAAAAGATAGGAGAATTTACCTTAGACATTTACTTTCTATACAAATAAGAATTGAAGTTTGAGGATCTATTATACGGATTGAGGAGTGCACTAGGTCAATCAGATAAGGTGAGTATAGAAAGGAGATTTTTAACATGTTAATTGTATGATACAATAAGCTTAGCTACCAGTAAATCATAGATTTTATTAATTTGCACAACTAGAAAAGGAAAAGTTAGAATATTTCAAGAAAATTTTAGAAAAAAAATGAAAGTGAAAGAAAAGAGATAAAAGAGAGAGCAATAGAGAAATGTAGGAATAAGATAGGATAGAGTAGAGGAGCTAACTATTTATAAGGTAAACATAGGATGATACCATTGAAAAGGAGAAACTAGCCACTAACATCCATTAACATGGGAACATGCATTTCATACACCGAAATGCCCCCATTAAAAGCTTGTGACTATGTTCATTTATCACAATTAAGCACACACTACAATGAAGTTTTTAAGAATTTTCATAAATGATCATAAACATGGTGTTTGAATAGTTAAGATTCTTACATTTTTTTGTAAGATAACAAGTCTGTATCTTGTTAAAATGTAAAATTTATCACTTTTTGGATATAATTATATGTATTAATAATGATTTGTTTATAATATTTGATTTAATAGAATCAAAAGATTTAACTTATAACTTTGTTGGTAGAGATATAGTAATGAAATTGGATTTTGTCCTAAAGAGTCATGACATATCAAAATGAAAATAATATTCTGTAACGATTAGATTCTTTTATTAAAACAATTATAATAAGCGAAAAAATTCAAATTAATATTTTCTTAAATTATTTATTAACATAAATATTAAAGAAGAAGAAATGTGTTAAAGTAAAACTCACAAAATGCCTACATATAAAGGGTGAGATTTCTTATATTTTCTCTCATTAAGTCGAAAATCTCTCATCTTCTTATTACACACATATAAAAGACCTTTAGTTTTGATTTTGTTTTCAAAAACTCACATGAATATATATTGTTATTACAATACTAAAACAATCTCTCATGTATTTTAATAAAAAATAATGTAAGAAAAAGTAGTTTAATTCCAATTCTTTTAATAAAGAAAAAAAAAACATTCAGATTATAAAACCTCCACTTTAGAAACAAAGTAATGATTCTTACTTATAGATTCTTATTATCTCATATAAAAGTGTGATCATATCTCGAATTTCATTAGTGCATCATGAAAATCTAAAAACAAAAAAAAACCAACTTTATCTTGGTTGGTTCACATATCAATTATGTTTTATGATTCTCATTAAAGTTCATTCCAGAAGCTTTTGAATTCCAGGCACTTGTTCTTCTCTAACCTGCTTGCATGTTGTCTTTCATGATTTATCTTAACCAAGCAAGAGAGGGAAAATTATGAGTATATCATTGTTGAGAGAACTATTGTACACAAACAAACAAGAAATATGCTCAACACAAATCATTGATCATATAAGTTGAATAAATTAATGGAAAATTGATGAAAATGGAGGGTGCATGAATTTATAGTGTGCTTACCCTCATCGCAAGATATCTCCTCCGTCTGCACATCCGCTATACTTATCATTAACCATGTGATTCAGAGAAAAGAAAAAACAGAGATAAAAGGAAAAGCAAGTAGAAAAATGAGAGAGAATTTATATATAGAATTAAAAAATAATCAAAT
Organism: Carica papaya; assembly: GCF_054855325.1. Classification (NCBI taxonomy): domain Eukaryota; kingdom Viridiplantae; phylum Streptophyta; class Magnoliopsida; order Brassicales; family Caricaceae; genus Carica; species Carica papaya. Next base: position 23,110,743 of record NC_142317.1, read on the forward strand.
GAAATGAATAAATAAAATAAAAGGACAAGATGAGAAAAGAAGAGCAAGCAGAATTTTCATATAATTTCTTATTTATTCATAATAATCCACAACTATCAAAAACAAAACTAAATACGATACATACAATTGCATTATTATTGATTGTGTGGAGATATTGAAACAACACAACATTGTCTTATCTTTTTCTAGATTTTTCTGCTCCCAAACATCGCTTCGATACAAATCCACTTTTTATTTCATACAAGGTATGCACCTTTCTCTTTTATTTTCTCGTTTAGTTTTGGAGTATGTTCATTTTTAATATCACTTCATCTGGGTTTGGATTTAAGCTATGATCTTTTTTTTCTTGATTTTTAATCCTTGATTTATGAATGGTCCAATTAGTAGATTTTTGTTAAGTTCTATCACAAATTGACTAGTTATTTAGATGCTTTCTGTTGTTTTTTACAAAAAAGTTGCACTGGTGCCTTGTAATCATTAGCTTTTGGCTTTTGATGAGTTTTTCTCACCATTTGAGTACTCTTATTATATGACTTCTAGGTATTAGAAGATAATTCTTTATGGTTCCTAAAAATAACGGGGGAAAAGAGACGTATTACGTATATGCGTAGCATCATTTCATTAGTTTCCTTGAGTGTCAAAGTTTATTTTCCTTTTTATTCTTGAATTTTTTACTTTTGGGTTGTATGTCTAATTTAGTTGAAAGTTTTCACTAAAATACTCACATTGGATCTAATGCCTTGATTTGTTTCTTTTACTTGTTTTTTTATTTAAGGTTAATCATTCTTGAAATTGAAGTAGAAGAAGGTATTATTTTAATTGAGTCAAGAATCTCTTGGGTTCACTTTCATAAAAGAAGGGTTTGAGGATTAAGAGGATTATAATTATTTGATTACAATTATGTATATGGGAATTTCTGAGGCAGTTCTGCTACTTTTATCTAGAACTATTCCCAGTTGTTTTAGTTTTGATCCATGTTTTAGCAAATTGGATTCAAACAACAGATTATGATCTGACTCACTAGCCTACATGGATCAGCCATTATTTAAATTTATAAGTTGGTAATAGAGAGATCTTATTTGTTTACCTTTTTTTGTTGTGGTATCTCTAGTTAATCCTTCTTTTTTTCTTGAAGGCACTATTTTATTCTACCTTACTCTGTGCACGTGAAATGCTTGCTCAAGAAGATGGATCAGCTGATCTGTTTTGTTACTGAATAATTGCCTACTTGCTCTCTCATTCCACATCAGGGAGTATTATTTGATTGATTTGCGAAAACTGAAAGAGATTTATAGTTGCAAGACTGAGGAGTACTCATATGTTGCAGTTAATAAGTTCAACAATTACCCAGATCAAATTTCTCCTTGGTTAGTGGAATGGATGCCCAATAAAGGAGGTTATATAATTGGAAACTTACAACCAGCACATATGGATTTTTGATTTTTTTCTCTAAGAAACATGTGGTCTGTTGTAAGCAGTCTGACAACAGTTGATTAGTCACATGCCATACTAGATCTTATTGAAGCGAAGCAGATTTGGTAGCAAATATGCTATTCAAGATATGTTATCCTGCTCTTAAAGGCCAGGTGTGGTAAATAATCACTAGTAGTGATCCTAAGAACACATAAGAATCTACTCTCGTATTATTTATTTATGATCTATTTCTTCATTATTTTCAGCATTTCTCACTACGTTTCCTTTTCATGCAGTCCTTGGTCTTACCACAATGGTGGTTCTTGGCCAACTCTGCTATGGTAGGTTAGTTTGTTATGCTTAAATATTCTCTCTGCTGCTAATGTTTTGTTCATTGCTCCAAATAACCCTTTGTAGAAGTTATATTTAGGTATAAGTTTCTTAAGTTCACATACTTGAATCCAATAGGATATGGCACCTTGTTGATGTTTTATAAAATAAAGTAATAGTGAAGGAATGTTGGCAGTGTGACTTAAGATTTTAAAAATGGACTTTTTACAACTCATTGTTGCACACATAAAGATGAAAAGACCAGAAATCACTGCAAAATCTGTTGAAGTTGCCGAACGACACATATCAAGAGACAATTGACCTTAATACTATGACATGAAAATAGGAAAGTTCATCGGGAAGCAAGCACGATTATTCCAGACATGGTCAATTACTGGATACCTTGTGGCTAAGCTTCTACTTGCAGACCCAAGTGCAGTCAAAATTATGATAATTAAAGAGGATTATGAGCTTGTCAATGCCTTCTCTTGCATGATAAGTGCTAACCCCAAGAGAAAGTGTGGCCGGAAGAACTCCCAAAAGACTTGCATAATATAAGATTCTTAAGCTGCTTTCACATAAGGATAGGTAACTTCAATTTGTGGCTTAACTTACCTATCTGAATAATTAAATGTATAATGGTGATGATAATAATGTTTATTTTTCATTTTATTTGGTGGTTAAAGCTTCTGAGCAGTGATTCGGGTATCATTGGATCTTAATGTAAAGGTGATATATTGATTTACGATTAGCATTAGCTTGAAACATCTTCCTGGATTGGAGAATAAACAAATTGTTTCTTGTTTATAGACTTTATATCATATATATAGTACTATAGGAGTGAAAGGTGTTCTTTTAAAGAGTTCACTGTAAATTGAGAATACTCTTATTTTATTTTAACTCTATTGCTCGATTATGACAATAATAATTTCAATTAACCTCATGTATATGTATATATTTTAAATTTGTAAATGAAGAAATTACATAGAAATTTTTAGGTTGTGGGTCAAATTACACCACTCATTGAGAAACTATATTTTAAAAATAGATATAGCATAGTATAGTATTAGAAGTTAAAATATTTGTATATGTATCTAATTGTCCCATTTGCTTTAATTTCTAAACAAGCTTCATCATTTTCTTAAGAAATTTACATGCTACATTTGTCCCATATTTTATAATTTAACAATATATCACAATTTTAATATTTAAACTCTCTTATTAATGTTTTTTGAGAACTAAATTCTAATTGATCTTCCTATTTATGAAGAATTATGAAATAAAATTTCTTTCAATGAATTCAAGCTAAAAATATAAGGGGTTCAAAAATAAAATTAATGAATATATACCTCATTCAACATGTAAAGGATTACTAATAATTACATAAAAAAAGTAAAAATAGAATCAAATGAACAAAATAGATTTAATAATACTTATAGTCTAACTCTTATTTTTCTATCTCATTTCCTTATGTTTTTCCTCCTCCTCCCAATTATTTTCTAACTCTTCTTATATTTCTAGATCACCTAAAATTGATCACATCATAACACAGTAATAAATGTGAGGATCAGATTATGAAGAAATTATATTGTGGTGAAGAAATAAATAGAGCTAATTTTATAAAGAAACTATTTTATCATTTCCTATATGAACATTGCGTCATAGATATAAATTATATCATTAAAGAAAGATTGAAAGAAAAACTAAAAGCATCAAGAAAGAAAAACTGAAAGCATCAAGAAAGAAAAAAAAACTAGAAGTGTCGTGATCAAATATTTTAGAGTTTTAACATTATTTTCATTATGTTATCTATAAAAGAACTATTATAAGATTATACTTAAAGAATATCTAAAATTAGAGAATTGAATGCTTGTTAGAAGTCAAAGTCTAGAGATTTATTTTCTTCATTAGTCTTTAAAATTTAAAATTTTGATTACTACTTAAGCAGTTAAAGAGATAAAAATTTTCTTTTCAAAAAGTAAATATATAATTATATAATTATATTTAGGAAGATGTTATTGTTTCTACCTTAATTATTAAAAGTAAAAATATTGATTATGCCTCAATTATCAAAAAATATTTTGTAATCTTATTTAATTTAGGGATTTCGTTGCCATCCTCAATGGTTTTGATGGTTCCTCCTTCACTTTCAAAGAGGACGTCAGGCTACAGGGGAAGAGGGAGTGGAAGAAAATTCATAGCTAGGGTACACTAAGAGGGAGTTTATGTGCAATTTCTCAATCATATTAATTAGCTAGCGGTGGAATTGGGAGAAGAATAAGGGAGGAATCTAACAATCAGATTAACGCCGTCACTGAGAACTAAGTTAAATTTGACTCTCACTACTTGAGTAGAATTTATGTTTTAAATTCTTTGAGATATTTTTGGGAAGAAATGAGTTGATCTTGGAATAGGGACATTTTCTTGAAATCAGATTAGAACCAGAAGTAAAAACAAAAAAAAATGGAGAGTGAGATATGAGGATAAAAAGCAGATTGGACGAAATGATGTAATTATCGTGTGGACAACTATGAGGAGAGGACATAAGGGATATGCTAAAAACATAGGAGGAAAACTGAAAGGATGAGAACAAGAGAGGGATAGGAAATTTAAAAAAAAGGGAAATTGTGGTCTGAATCTGATATCTATTTGGGAATTATTATTCTGTTATCTTTTATATTTAATTCTCTTGATGTCTGTTTCGAAAATGGTAATATTGGTGAGTAGAGAAAAAGAAACGAACTGTATAGGGATTAAAAACAATATAAAGATAAAATTCTAGGAGGCAAATCCAGGTGAGTGAGACCATGTTCTCTATGAGGGTAAAAGTGATGCTGTTTGGAAGTAGGAATGGGATTAACAACGGAACAAACAAACTCTAGGAGCTTATTTGGGTGAGGAGAGACAATGTTCTCAGTGATGCATGTGTAAGAAAGGATGAATTACACAAACTTTAATTAGATGTTTTCTTGATTTTAGATAGATGTAATGGTTAACCCTCAGTGGTGAGGGATGTGAACACTGCCCTTGGATGTACTTATTTTTATTTGGAGATAAAAGTTTATTGTTATTAACAATATTTGATTAATTGATGGATTTTGTTATTTGATCTTCTTCTCTTAATTTGCAGGGATAAAGTATCTTATGCAAATTTTCCTACGATTTGTGCACTTTGCATCAAGATTAAAGGAGGCTTCTCAAGGTATATAAGTAATACTAATTATCACAGCTCAAAAATCTTCAATTTGGAGTATTATTGTGTGTTATTATTGATCTTATAATGTATATTTAACAATAAAAATTCTCATATACAATTTTTGCTAGTAAAAATTCGTACATTTTAATAGTTAAATGATTTGTCATGAGATGTATAGTCTAATTTGAACTCATACTCTTATAGTTAAGGATAAAATTACTTAGATATCTGCCTAAAAGATAAATAATTATTAAATTAATTAATTATATATGTGGATACATAATTAATTAAATAATTAGTTTAATAGTTGATATGTTTCTTTTTTTATAAGAGATTATAAGTTCGAGTCAGATTGTATTTTTATGTGTGTCATCATTTGAAAGTTATTTGTATTATATTGTAATTAGTATATATCACTTGACCAATCTCGGATGAAACTGTATTTTTATGTGTATTCTTACTTGGGGGTTTTTGTATTGTCTTATGATTGATGCATACCACTTAATTAATAGATGTACCCAATTTTTATTTTTTAATAAATAATTAATGAAGGAAAAAATTAAAATCCTTCTTAAGGTATTATTTTATTTTACATATTCTATAAAATTTTATTTTCATGTATGTCTTTTTTCTTTTGGACTTCGTGAAAATTTTAACTAAATTTAAATTTGCATGCTTATACAGCATGAGTTTTACTTCATTAAAAATTTATTTTGTCAGCTCCATAATTATAGCTATTAATAATTATAATAAATTATAACAATATGATAGTAGTTAAAATACTTATTTTCTATTTAAAATTTATAACTTTAACTTTTATTAAAATGTAGAATATTTTATACTGTATAAATCTATAAATTTAAATTCAATTAAAATTTTTACGAAATCTATAAAAGAAAAAGATATATATAAAAATAAAATTTATAAAATAAAATATTACCTCAAGAAAGATTTTTATTTTTTCCTTCATTACTAAGAATTTATGTTTGGTTGCATCCACTGCCTATGCACCTTTTTTTCGAAAAAATTTAAAACAATTTTTAAAAAAACTTAGTATTGAAATATATTAATAATATGTACAATAAAAAATAAGTATGAAATTGATTTACTATATTCACTAATTGATTTGATTTATGACGTCGTCAATTATGTATGAAAGTTTACCCTTCCTTACTCGTTTCATCATATGCCTTGACACGTGTATATATATATATATATAAACATATAATTCATATATATGATGGTGTATGAGCAATCATATGTGGCACCAATATAAATATATAACAAATAAAGGAAGCCACTTGTCTATTTCATGCACAATCTTGCAACAAAGTAGATCACATTTTCTTTAGATTTTAAGACAAAGATGAACTATTTTATTTTTAATTTTTTTTTGGTACTCCTTTTTATTGATACAAAAGTTAAATAACTTTTTTTCCGAAGTAAAGAAATAGATAGGGTGGGCACGAAATAGACACATGAGTTTCTCTATTTCTTGCATATTACCTAGCAACATTTCAACTTTTGTGACAATTTGAATCAATCACTAAAATTATATCATCTATTGTCTAATTTCTACCTGTAATAGGACCCTTATTAAAGGTACCATATACAAATTTTATACTTGATGAATATTTTTCTAGAGTTTGGGTTGTTACTTGAGAATGTTTAAGCTTTCGTTCCGTATTTTGTTTCTTTTCTTCTTAGTTAGATTTAAAAATTCATGAACCTAAGTTTTTTGTTGACTTTCTTGAGCAAAATAGTTTTTACTGTTTATGGATGATGAAATTTTCTTGACAAAAAGTAAATGTTGTAATGGTTATTATTGTATTGACTTACATTGTATGAACTAATACCATACTAGAAAGAAATACGACTAATTTTATAGGTAAATCAAATAACAGAGTAGAACTTAACTTGAATGAATTATTTAATCTCATACAAATGAATGAATCAAATAATGTACATTTACTATTTAAAATATAGTGTTTTGACAATTGATCACGAGAACTTATGCTTTAATAAATAATGAGGGGTGATTGATGGTGACTGCAATGAGATGCAACTAATACAAATATAGAAGTTTTGATGTATTATAATAGAAGAGATCAAATTTTCTTTAGTTTTGAGTACACAAAAAAGAACTATTTTATTTGTAGCTTCTTATGTATTTTTTTTACCGATATAAAAGTTAAATAATTATTTTCCAAAGAAATGGATAGATTGTGCATGAAATAGACAAGTGGCTTCCTTTATTTTTTATATATTTATATTGGTGCCACATATGATTGCTCATACACCATCATATATATGAATTATATGTTTATATATATATATATACACGTGTCAAGGCCTGATTGACGAATTCCTCCCTTATTCTGCTCCCAATTCCACCGCTAGCTAATTAATCTGATTGAGAAATCGCACATAAACTTCCTCTTAGTGTACCCTAGCTATGAATTTTCTTCCTCTCCCTCTTCCCCTGCAGCCCGACGTCCTCTTTGAAAGTGAAGTAGGAACCATTAGAACCATTCAGGATGGCAACGAAATCCCTAAATTAAATAAGATTACAAAATATTTTTTGATAATTGAGGCATAATCAATATTTTTACTTTTAATAATTAAGGTAGAAATAAATAACATCTTCCTAAATATAATTATATAATTATATATTTACTTTTTGAAAAGAAGATTTTTATCTCTTTAACTGCTTAAGTAGTAATCAAAATTTTAAATTTTAATGACTAATGAAGAAAATAAATCTCTAGACTTTGACTTCTAACAAGCATTCAATTCTCTAATTTTAGATATTCTTTAAGTGTAATCTTATAATAGTTCTTTTATAGATAACATAATGAAAATAATGTTAAAACTCTAAAATATTTGATTACATAAGTTCAAAAATAAATTACGATACTTCTAGTTTTTTTTTTCTTTCTTGATGCTTTCAGTTTTTCTTTCAATCTTTCTTTAATGATATAATTTATATCTATGATGCAAAGTTCATATAAGAAATGATAAAATAGTTTCTTTATAAATTAGCTCTATTTATTTCTTCACCACAATATAATTTCTTCATAATTTGATCCTCACATTTATTATTGTGTTACGATGTGATCAATTTTATGTGATCTTGAAATATAAGAAGAGTTAGAAAATAATTGGGAGGAGGAGGAAAAACATAAGGAAATGAGATAGGAAAATAAGAGTTAGACTATAAGTATTATAAAGGTAAGTTCTCTTTTATTCCCCTAACAAATAACGCACAATTAGGTAGTAATTATAAAGTACATTCATTATAAGGATTCATGTTTTTCAAACAGTTCCTAAGTTTTAGCTAACGACTGCGAACTAACTCAAATCACATATTTAACTTTTTATTAAATTACTTTTTTACTTTAAATAACAGAAAAACATAAAAGTACAATCTAAATTAAATACGTCCAAAAATATATACGTGTACTTACATTAGATATTCTTTAAATGTAATCTTATAATAATTTTTTTTATAGATTACATAATGAAAATAATGTTAAAACTCTAAAATATTTGATTACATAAGTTCAAAATAATGAAAATAAGATTTCTATCTCTTTAATTTTTAAATTTGAAAGACTAATGTAGAAAGAAATTTCTAAATTTTGACTCCTACTGAGCATTCAATTCTCTATATTTAGATATCTTTTAAGTATAATCTTGTAATAATTTTTTTAAAGATTACATACCTTAGAATGAAAAATAATGTTAAAAGACTAAAATATTTTATTACAAAAGTTTAAAAATAGATTATAACACTTCTATTTTTTTTTCTTTCCTGATGATTTCAGCTTTTCTTTCAATCTTTCTTTAATGCTATGATTTATATTTATAATGCAATGTTTAGATAAAAAATAACAAGATAGCTTTTTTTATAAAATTACCTCTATTAATTTCATCACCACAATATGATTTCTTCATAATCTTATCCTCACATTTATTATTGTGTTACGATGTGATCAATTTTAGGTGATCTAGAAATATAAGAAGAGTTAGAAAATAATTGGGAGAACGCGGAGGAAAAACATAAGGAAATGAAATAGGAAAACAAGAGTTAGATTGGAAGCATTATAGAGGTATGTTCTCTTTTTTTTTTCCTAATGCATAACGCACAATTAGGTAGTAATTATAAAGTAGATTCGTTATAAGGGGTCATATTCTTCTAACAATTTGAAATTTTAGACCGCGAACTAACTCAAATCTCATATTTAACTTTCTATGAAATTACCTCTTCATCCTAAATAACTGAAAAACATAAAAGTACAATCTAAAGTAAATATGTCCAAAAGTATATACATGTACTTACATTAAGCGGTATTAAATCTATCTTGTTCATTTGATTCAATTTTTACTTTTTTATGTAATTATTAGTAATCATTTACATGTTGAATGAGGTATATATTCATTAATTTTATTTTTGAACCGCTTATATTTTTAGCTTGAATTCATTGAATGAAATTCTATTTCATAATTCTTCATATATAGGAAGATCAATTAGAATTTAGTTCATAAATAAGAGAGTTTAAATATTAAAATTGTGATATATTGTTAAATTATAAAATATGGGACAAATGTAGCATGTAAATTTCTTAAGAAAATGATGAAGCTTGTTTAGAAATTAAAGCAAATGGGACAATTAGATACATATACAAATATTTTAACTTCTAATACTATACTATGCTATATCTATTTTTAAAATATAGTTTCTCAATGAGTGGTGTAATTTGACCCACAACCTAAAAATTTCTATGTAATTTCTTCATTTACAAATTGAAAATATATACATATACATGAGGTTAATTGAAATTATTATTGTCATAATCGAGCAATAGAGTTCAAATAAAATAAGAGTATTCTCAATTTACAGTGAACTCTTTAAAAGAACACCTTTCACTCCTATAGTACTATATATATGATATTAAGTCTATAAACAGGAAACAATTTGTTTATTCTCCAATCCAGGAAGATGTTTCAAGCTAATGCTAATCGTAAATCAATATATCATCTTTACATTAAGATCCAATGATACCCGAATCACTGTTCAAAAGCTTTAACCACCAAATAAAATGAAAAATAAACATTGTTATCATCACCATTATACATTTAATTGTTCAGATAGGTAAGTTAAGCCACAAATTGAAGTTACCTATCCTTATGTGAAAGCAGCTTAAGAATCTTATATTATGCAAGTCTTTTGGGAGTTCTTCCGGCCACACTTTCTCTTGGGGTTAGCAATTCTCATGCAAGAGAAGGCATTGACAAGCTCATAATCATCTTCAATTATCAGAATTTTGACTGCACTTGGGTCTGCAAGTAGAAGCTTAGCCACAAGGCATCCAATAATTGACCATGTATGGAATAATCGTGCTTGCTTCCTGATGAACTTTCCTCTTTTTATGTCATAGTATTAAGGTCAATTGTCTATTGATATTTGTCTTTCCGCAACTTCAACAGATTCTGCAGTGATTTCTGGTCTTTTCATCTTTATGGGTGCAACAGTAAGCTGTAAAAAGTCCATTTTTAAAATCTTAAGCCACACTGCCAACATTCCTTCATTATTACTTTATTTTATAAAACATCAATAAGGCACCATATCCTATTGGATTCAAGTATGTGAACTTAAGAAACTTATACCTAAATATAACTTCTACAAAGGGTTCTTTGGAGCAATGAACAAAACATTAGCAGCAGAGAGAATATTTAAGCATAACAAACTAACCTACCATAGCAGAGTTGGCCAAGAACCACCATTGTGGTAAGACCAAGGCCTGTATGAAAAGGAAACGTAGTGAGAAATGCTGAGGATAATGAAGAAATAGATCATAAATAAATAATACGAGAGTAGATTCTTATGTGTTCTTAGGATCACTACTAGTGATTACTTGCCACACCTGACCTTCAAGAGCAGGATAACATATCTTGTATAACATATCTGCTACCAAATCTACTTCGCTTCAATAAGATCTAGTATGGCATGTGACTAATCAACTGTTGTCAGACTGCTTACAATAGACCACATGTTTCTTAGAGAAAAAAATCAAAAATCCATATGTGCTGGTTGTAAGTTTCCAATTAGATAACCTCCTTTATTGGGCATCCATTCCACCAACCAAGGAGAAATTTGATCTGGGTAATTGTTGAACTTATTAACTGCATCATATGAGTACTCCTCAGTCTTGCAACTATAAATCTCTTTCAGTTTTCGCAAATCAATCAAATAATACTCCCTGATGTGGAATGAGAGAGCAAGTAGGCAATTATTCAGAGCCAAAACAAATCAGCTGATCCATCTTCTTGAGCAAGCATTTCACGTGCACAGAGTAAGGTAGAATAAAATAGTGCCTTCAAGAAAAAAAGGTAAACAAATAAGATCTCTCTATTACCAACTTATAAATTTAAATAATGGCCGATTCATGTAGGCTAGTGAATCAGATCATAATCTGTTGTTTGAATCCAATTTGCTAAAACATGGATCAAAACTAAAACGACTGGGAATAGTTCTAGATAAAAGTAGCAAAACTGCCTCAGAAATTCCCATAGACATAATGATAATCAAATAATTATAACCCTCTCAATCCTCAAACCCTTCTTTTATCAAAGTGAACCCAAGAGATTCTTGACTCAATTGAAATAATACCTTTTTCTACTTCAATTTCAAGAATGATTAACCTTAAATTAGAAAATAAGCAAAATAAACAAATCAAGGCATTAGATTCAATGTGAGTATTTTAGTGAAAACTTTCAACTAAATCAGACATACAACCCAAAAGTAAAAAAATCAACAATAAAAAGGAAAATAAACTTTGACACTCAAGGAAAACTAATAAAATGATGCTACGAATATACATAATACGTCTCTTTTTCCCCTTTATTTTAAGGAACCATAAAGAATTATCTTCTAATACCTAGAAGTCATATAATAAGAGTACTCAAAAGGTGAGAAAAACCTCATCAAAAGCCAAAAGCTAATGATTACAAGGCAACAATGCAATTTTTTTGTAAAAAACAACTAGAAGCATCTAAATAACTAGTCAATTTGTGATAGAACTTAACAAAAGTCCTACTAATTGGACCATTCATAAATCAAGGATTCCAAAACAAGAAAAAAAAAGATCATAGCTTAAATCCAAACCCAGATGAAGTGATATTAAAATGAACATATGGAACTCACTATTTCCATGCCCTTTTTAGATAAGGAAGAAAATGAGGAATTGCAGGAAGTTCTACCTTCGGAAGTCTATGAGGATCCCATGGATCCACAAATCTGAGTGCATGACTGTTCCCGCACTCTGATGGATTCAATGGCATAGTGAAAGAAGTGGTCGTTATGTTTTGTATTTTGTAGTGGTTTCTAGCCTCAGTTTATGTATGTATTTGGAACATTATATATATTTGTAAGGAATTTGTTATGGTCTGATTCTGCTGCATAAATTGTATCATGCACTCATTATTTTGAATCTATATCCGATACCCATTTGCCTTAATTAGCACTTGGGATGTCATAACCCATGAGTTTTCCTGCTTAATATTATCAAGACCTTGATGCAATAAATTTTGGTTTTGTCCAAGTAATACCTTAAAAAGAGGATTACTACCTCTTATACCAAATATTAGAGAAATTAATAATTGAATACCAAATGTCCATTACCATTTCAAATGAACCATAAAGGCAATTTTTTCCTTTCTTGAAATAAACAATTGACGAGCACATGCGGCTATTCAAACAACTGTTAGAACAAAAAACGAATCTACCCTGATGATTCCTTCATTGAATTTAATAGAGTTAATTACCTCCCCTTTTTTCCTGAGAGGGTTAGGTTTTGAAACTTACAAATGTAAATAGAATGTAAATAGGAATTGACTTAGTCTAGTACCAAGTTAGTGTTGGATGACCTCTTCTCCATTTTGTTTTTTTGGTTGCAAGAGGTATTGTTTCCAACAATGAAACCTTTTGCACCATAGACAAGTTATTGTTGTTTCTCTCAATAGTCTATCAATTGGCATGCAAAGGGTGACCGATGGATATGGTGGATGGCATGGCATCATTGTCGATCGTAAAGGAAGAGGATGGGGACTGGGACTTAATTGAACTTTTCCCTGAACAACAAGAGTTGTATGACCTCTATTTGGTGGGAAGATTCCTGACAGAAGCTCTTGTGAAGTTTAAACTGATGAAGAATACACTGGCAAACCTGTTGAGGCCGATAGGGGTAGTAAATATTATAGATCTCAGTTTTGGCCGTTACTTGTACAGATTTTTCTACAAAGTGGATATCCAAAGAGTGCTCAATAGAGGGCCATGGACTTTTAATAACAACTTATTGGTTGTGCACCACCTTAGGGAGGGAGAATATCCAATGAAAGTAGCCATTGACACGAGCCTCTTCTAGGTGCAGATTCACTCACTCTCACCAAGTTATGTATCGAAGACAATGGCTAGGCAGTTTTGGAACCTGTTGGGGGGCTTTATGGACTATGACACACGTTTTTCTTCTATGGCTAGCCATTGATGTCTGAAAGCCGCTATTCAGAAGAAAGAGGTTCAACCTGAGAAATGGGGAATCAACATTTGCAATCTTCAAGTATGAACATCAGCCTTTATCCTACTTCCTGTGCGATTGGTTGGGGCATTCAGAATCTTTCTACAAACTCCACATCCATTCTAGTGCAGGAGAGGAGGGTTGATTCCTTCTGTGCAAATCCCCCACAGAATTTTCGCTCTGACGAGCAGATGGTTACGGGATGAAAAGGGGAAAAACTGACAGAATCATGGGCGAATATCCCGGCAAGTATCTTGGGGATAGGGGGAAGGAAGGAAGAGACGAATATCTCGGCTGAAGCGGGAAAGAAGGGAGATTCTTAAAATTTATTAAAAAATATAAATTTATACATTTTATTAATTATATAATACTTATCCAGTAATAATAACACAACTTAGGAATAATAACGCCTAAGCCCTATGTGCGCATAGGCTAGCCCTTGCATGTGCGCCTGCAGTGCATCGGCCAGACACTGCCTTGAGCGGCGCGCTGTCCCCGCCAGTGGAGGAGATTTTCCTCCCTCATTTTTTATGCCAAGAATCTTTCCCCATCTCTCTTCATCTAATTTTGCAACTTGGCGCGAATCCAATGGTTCGAATATTCTATAAATTGCCCTTCTCTTTCTATTCCTCTCCGCACTTCAACTTCTTCCATTTCTCAAAGGTTTAGAGAGAGAGAGAAAAAGAGAGAGATAGTAAATTAGTGAGAGAAGAAGAGAAAGAAAGGAAAATGGTGAAGAAGAAAACATCAAAGTTTCGATAAGAAATCTAATATTACTTTCAACATCTTATGGAGTATTTTTTAGATAAAAAAATTTAATATGATTGTTATTTTGTCTGTTTTACATGCCTCTGTGTTCAATTGAGTCGAATTGTTCTAATTTTCAAGCATGCTATGTGAATTACTGACATTTGATGAATTTGCATGTAATATATGTAACATATAGTTCGTAATAGTAAAAGTAAAAAAACAAATAAAAGAGAAAAGTGGAATGAAACCTACATGGTCTGAAGTGTATCTGTATTAACATGCAAATTACATCAAGTATCTTGTTAGGCTTTTTATCTCTGAGGGGTATCGTTTCCCCTTGCCCTTCGGGGTATTTATTTTTTCCTCCTTTATCTGGTCTGGAAAGACGTAAGAGGACCACTCTTAGTGGATGACGGCGTGCCTTCTAACGAGAGTAGTATCGCACTATCTGTAGGGGCCACTTGTGGTTAAGTAATGTCGTAATTATAGATATCTATTAAGACCACTATAGTTAGTACAGTCATGGTCATAGATCATACCATGGTTTGGCCAGCCGGAAGTGGGCATGAGAAAATTGTTGTATCTGTATCTGATCTGGTCATTTTACTTAGGTAGTTAGAAATCTATATCTGCCCTTAGAGATGGAAGTTTGTAACGACTTCGCGAAGCATGACACGAAATATCTGTGCATTTCATGATTTATTTAATTTTCTCTATTATTTGGCATAATATATGATTTTATGTGCTAATGTACTATTTTGATATTCAAATAAATGTTTTCTTTTTCTAATGATGAGTTAGGTAAACAAGAAGCTAAACGGTGAGATAAAATAAAAAAAATTTGAAATCTTACGAGGTTAATTTAATACTATTGTCCTTACTGAGCATATGAAAAACACTCATTCCATCTTCCCCCTAGATGAGGAAGAAAATGAGGAACCGTAGGCAGACTTACCTTTATAAGTCTATGAGGATCCCGTGGATGCATAAGTGTGAGTGCATGACTGTTCTTGCATTCTGATGAATTCCAATAGCATAGTGAAAGAAGTGGCCTTTATGTTTTGTATTTTGTTGCCACTTCTGGCCTCAGTAATGCATGTATTTGGAACATATATATATTTGTAAGGGATTTTTTAAGGTTTGATTCCGCTGCATAAATATTATCATGCACTCGTTATTCTGAATTTGTATCTAACACCCATTTGCCTTAATTGGCACCTAGGATATCACAGAAGCCCTAATTCTTTGATCTCTAGATTTATCACATTCTAACTCTTGTAACGTCTATCTTTTTAGGATTTTGGAACTATAATCCTACTTCTTCACATTCACAAATGTTTTGGAGGAAGTTCCAAAACATCTCCTAAGGTGTGTATTATCTAATTTCTTTAGACTATAAACGTTATAAGAATCCTAAACCTCATGATATAAGGGATGGTTCCTAGGAACGTGGGCTTTGATACCAATTGTAACGACCCGCTTTTTCTGTTGAGAAATGAGCACTATTCCACACACATAACCTGATAAATTTATGCAGTAATAAGTGAAAACTTAAGATTCAATCATCCTCTATATGGAATTACAAATCGTAAGGCTTATAAAATTTTTTACACTGCATCACTATAATATAATTATACTGACTTTACAAGATGAACTTTCACTGTCATTAAAGGTTCTTCAAAGTCTTCCTTCGACCTTAAACTTGCTCTTGATTTTGACTAATCTGCATTGGGGGTTTTAATTGGAATGAACTTCACGAACTTAGTAAGGAAAAAAGACAGTGCCCATAACAAAGACATGCAAACACTCAATCACACAAGATTTATAAAATATATGCATATTTTCTTAAAACCAATTCTCAAGCAATGTAGTAACCATAATGTCACATATCTCAATAATTCACTCTTTCACATATGATTTCATAGACATCACAAATACTCTAACATCATATCTACATAAATAAATGATATTATTCACTCGTTTCATAGCACTTGCACTTGAATTTTCTGACAATCACTTGCACTTATTACAGAATTACTTATCATTGCATATGTCAATATGACTTTCACCTTACATTGTTAACTTATCACTTTTCAGTTATATTTTCATTCTCAGTTACCTTTCTATTAAGGTTTATAATTTATATTTTTTTCGTCTTTTAAGAGTTTCATAGTGCGATGCTACTTTCACTGACATCAACGAGAGCAGTAAATATCCCTTCTACCATGTGAATACATTCCAATTTAGTTCACAGTTCACAATTTGCAGTACACAATATATAATTCAAAGTTCTCATCACTTCCCCACATACGGCAAGATCTATATCCACATGTAGGGTTCACCACAGTCACATGCCAAAAGACTACACACACACCCACCCCTCTGTGATACTAATTAAATGGATTTTCTCGTCTTTTAAAGATTCTTATGCTATTCTTTTACTAATCAAGTTCATCATTGAATGACCTACTCAGGCATGGACATACTTATATATCATATATGTTATATATCAACATGCTTATACAATAAGCATAATATATACCCTTTATATGCACAATTATCAACTTAAATAAATATATATGTACACGCAACACATATAACATGAATATACTTATATATTTACACAAGTCATGTGTATCCTATAAGTAGGCACATACAAGTTATTCACTCATACATACACACGTTACACAACCTACAATTATACATATATATATATGTATCACACATACCTATAACTCGATAACTATCATGCATAAAATTTGTATATATATAAAACTAACAATATGAATACATAAACATACATCATAGACAATATCATGTAGGTCTCCAATCATATACAATTGCACACATGCACATATGATGAGTTCACATAACTCGCGTAGAAAACTTAAATAGTTTGCAAAGTCTACAAATAATTTATTTTAATGGAAAATAAAGTTTTATAAGAATATGGGGGCATCTGAACGAGACTAACAATATTCGTTACCTACAGTTGAATCAAAAAGTGTCAGAATCCTTATTGGCTCGAGTCTATACTCTCTTATAAATCTAGTATTGTTTAAATAATTCGATCATTTATAAATAGAAAACATGTGGGTTAATGACAGACACTTGTAGAAACAATTAAAATACAAAATGGAGATCGAGTTTTACCATAGTGTGATCTCGGTCACATGTAACTGCCACTCGTCACCATACGCGTGTCCTTGATTTGCTACGCGCTACCGCCGGAGTGCTGCTACCAGAGCACCGCTGCTGGACCACTATTTAGCCACCGCACATTGTTACAAACCTCTACAAATCAACCAAAATTCACAATGAAATACTTTGTACACTCAAATACAGCGCGTATATGGTGAAATTGCATAGAAAAAAGCCAAGGATAGGTCGAATCATACGACTAACTGTAGTAGATCTCCTTCTTCTTCAGATGCATGCTATCACATGATTCTCCTTCTAGTTTCTAATTGTGCAGATTATCAGCCGCCTAGACTCCTCAACTTGTCGCAAGGATAGTCACGCACCGTCACAGAGCACCTCGCATAAGTCAGTGGCACCGCAACCCTCTTAAGGTCTCGTTTTCTCTCTTCACATAACTCTCTTTCTCTCTCCATACACAGATCTCTCTCTCCTCACGCATAGGATCTCCATCCCACAGAACGAACGTAACACCCTTCCTATCACTATGCTAAAATGATCTGAAAACTTTATTTATTTGGTTCGTTGGCTGCTTTTAACTTAAATTAATTTATGCTATTTAACATTTCTCAAGCTTCGTGATATTGATCTATTTTTATTTTATTATTTTTATTTTTATTTTATCTTAAAATATTTTAAATTACTTTATTTTATTTCAAAGAGAAAATTTAGAAAAAAATTAGGAAACGGAAGAAAACATGCTTGCGGAAAAAATCCCGCGAGAAAGTAGTTTGTCAGTATGGGTGCTGGGCACTGTGCTCGCGAACATGCTTGTATAGTAGCCATAGAGCATGCGCACAACACGCACGACCCATCCGCATGCCAACACACACAGGACGTGCGCACAGCGTACACATCCCCTCCGCTCGCATCCATGAACGGGACGTGCACACAACGCACAATTCCCATCCGTGCGCACAGGATGGAGTCAGGACCTTCGCGCGTGTCTTGTCGCGCACAGGCGGATCATTCGCGCATCACTTCGCACACGAACTAGTGCCGCACACTATGTGTGAGCATTCTGTGCAGCAGTCCTGCGTGGACAGGTCCTTTGCGCCTGGGGCCTGCGCTGAGTTGGCCTGCACACGAAACAGCAGGCTTGTGCACCTATAGGCTAGCCTGCAGTGTCACTACCTTGGGCGGTGCACCACCGCAGCAGTTGGAGGAAATTTTCCTCCCTCATTTTTCTAAACAAGAATCTTTTTCTCCTCTCTTTTTAATTTTGCCACTTGGAACGAATCCAACTATTCTAAAATTCTATAAATTGCCCTTCCCCTTCTTTTCCTCTCCATACTTCCATTTGTTCCATTTTTTAAAGGTTTAGAGAGAGAGAGAAAGAGAGATAGTAAAATAGTGAGAGAAGAAGAGAAAGGAAGGAAAACAGTGAGGAAAAAAAATATTAAAGTTTCGACAAGGAATCTAGTATTACTTTCTACATCTTAAGGAGTCTTTTTAGATAAAAAAATTTAATCTGATTAATATTTTGCCTCTTTTGTATGCCTTTGTGTTCAAATGAGTCGAATTATTCTGGTTTTCAAGCATGCTATGTGAATTACAGACACTTGATGAATTTGCATGTAATATATGTAATATGTAGTCTGTAATAGCAAAAGTAAAATGAAAAAAAAGAAGAGAAAAGTAGAATGAAACCTGTATTGATTGGCTCTATGATGATTTCCACAGCCATGTGATGTGTTGACTTTTTTTTTAAGGTGTAAGCAGAACGCTACTACAGGTGTGATACAATTGGGTAAAATTCATGATGAATTAGAAAAGTTGGGTTGATCATCAAGATAAAAATTTGTTTTGTGATTGATGATGCATTTTGATCAGAAATTATGTGGATCATTGATGTTGAATTATTGTCTTTTCATGAGAAATCGAAGTTAGTCAACGAAATTTGGACGTTGAATCTTCATAACACATTTTCGGGCTTCAAATAATGATAAACTATCCCCATCATGTGTAAGTATTCTACGGCCACTGTGACTTCAAATGCATATAAATTGTGCAAAAAAAGAAAAGGTCACAAATCTTTAAAAAAATTAAATAAATGAATAAATTTAAATATGTTTGAAATATATAAAAATGAGTTTGATAAGTTATGTCAATAGCTTGTTGAAAATTTTAATACTTTATTCTATTTAATATATTTAAGAATATGTTTAATATACTATTGAAATATAAATATCTCTTGTAATATTACTCGAATTAGTAAAAATATATAATATATTTAATTTATTAATATATAAACAGGTTCATGAACGTGTAAATCAAATTCCTTCATATTTGAATTTGGCTCTTATACTTTAACATTTTGGGACCATATTAAAATATAAAAAGAAGATTTTATTAATTAATAAAGATGACAATGAAGATGGTATCTATATATACATATATATATTTATGCTGAAATATGATACAATCAAGAAGGTGCGAAGGGGAAAGGTTAGAAACGTCAAAGAAGATAATTATAATTGGGAATTATATACATATATAATGTGTGTGTCTATATATATATATATAACCTTCTCAATTTAACAATATATATATGTGTTCATGTGTGTATAGATAATTTATGTACGTATATCACGATACTAATTGCGTTGAATATCATAATAATAAATTAATTATTTGTATAATTATATAATATATTTTTATAGATATAGATAATTAATGTTGTTGTACGTACATACCAGAAAGCAGATTCGTTGAAGCGTCTATCCAGCTACCTTTGACAAAAGACATGAGATCGCGCTTGGGACAGAACTTAGTGAGTAAACACGACCACTGATCACAAATGAATTTCATACTTATTGGTGCCACATATGATTGCTCATACACCATCATATATATGAATTATATGTTTATATATATATACACGTGTCAAGGCATCTGATCAAAAAAGTAAGGAAGGGTATAATTTCATACATAATTGACAACATTATAAATCAAATCAATTAGTGAATATAGTAAACGAATTTCATACTTATTTTTTATTATGCATATTATTACTATATTTCTTTACTGAGTTTTTTTAAAAAGGGTGCGTAGGTAGTGGATGCAACCAAACATGAATTCTCAATAATGAAAGAAAAAATAAAAATCTTTCTTGAGGTAATATTCTATTTTGTATATTTTATAAAATTTATTTTCATAAATATCTTTTTCTCTTATAGATTTCGTAAAAATTTTAATTGAATTTAAATTTAAAGACTTATATAGTATAAAATATTCTATATTTTTTATAAAAGTTAAACTCATAAATTTTAAATATAATATAAGAGTTTTAACTACTATTATATTGTTATAATTCATTATAATTATTAATATGCAGCTGGCAAAACAAATTTTCAATGAAGTAAAACTCATGCTGTATAAGTATGCAAATTTAAATTTAATTAAAATTTTCATGAAGTCTTAAAGAAAAAAGATGTACACGAAAATAAAATTTTACAGAATATATAAAATAAAATATTAACTTAAGAAGTATATTCATTTTTTCCTTCATTAATGAGAATTCATCTTTGATTGCATCTAATGCTTCCATACACTTTTTTTATTCAAAAAAAGAAATTTTAAAAAAATAAAAAACTTGGTAATGAGATATATTAGTAATATCTGCAATAAAAAATAAGTATAAAATTCATTACTGCACGAATATATAAAGACTGTTAATTGATTTATGACGTCAATTGTATATAAAAGCTTGCCCTTCCTTACTCTTTTTGTCAAATGCCTTGACGAATTTCTCACATTTCAATGCCGTTTGACAAGTGCGAAGGCTGCAATTAATATCAGCTAATTATCTTTTAAAAATAAAAATTGGGTACATCTATTAATTAAGTGATATGCATCAACCTTGACACAATACAAATAATCTCCAAGTAAGAATACACATAAAAATATAGTTTGACCCGAGATTAGTCAATTGATATACACTAATTATAATACAATACAAATAACTTTCAAATAACGACACACATGAAAATACAATCTGACTCAAACTTACAATCTCTTGTAAAAGAAGAAACACATCAACTATTAAACTAATTATTTAATTGATTAAGTATACACATATATAGTAAATTAAATTAATAATTATTTATCTTTTGGGTAGGTATCTGAGTACTTTTATCCTTATCTATAAAGTATGAGTTCAAATCAGACTATAAACCTCATGACATATCATTTAACTATTAAAATGTACAACTTTTTTACTAGCAAAAATTATTCTTAAGAATTTTTATTATTAAATATATATTATAAGATCAATAATAACAGAGATAAATACTCCAAATTAAAGAGTTTTGAGTTGTGATGATTAGTATTACTTATATACCTTGAGTTGTGATGATTAGTATTACTTAGAAAAATCTGCATCAGATACTTTGTCCCTGCAAATTAAAAGAAGAAGACCAAATAACTGAAACCCATCAATTAATCAAATATGGTTAATAACTACTCAAATCTATATCGAGATATATATTATGTACACATACGAAGCTTTAGCCATGTTCGATAAGGTGATTTCAGATTCAGCCACAAAGGTGGAAAGCATATCACAGAAATAATTAGGACCGCAACTAGAATCTCCTTTCATTTCATATGCTGCAACAAGAAAGTGATATACCATATCCTTAAAAAAAATCGAATGCAAATAAATTAATAACATCAATATATATACATGATTGGTAAACAAATAAGAGAAAAATAGTTCAGATGTTAAGCACTAAACCTCTTGTTCCATCGAGTGGATCATATGGAGGAGCGATGTGCTTTGATCCTCCTATTTAAAATGATTGGATAAGAATTGTAACAACCCATTCCTGCATAGGGAGTCGGGGTACCGTAAGAACTTATATTCCTAGTGTGAAAAATACATAACCTTCTATCTCCAAATAAAAATAAGTACATCCAAGAGAAATGTTCACATCCCTTGCCATGAGGGTTAACCATTACATCTATTTAAAATCAAGAAAACATCTAATTAAAGTTTGTGTAATTCATTCTTTCCTACACGTGCATCACAGAGAACACTATCTCTATTCACCAAGATTGGCTCCCATAGTTTTTTTGTTCCATTGTTATTCCCATTCCTATTTCCAAACAACATCACTTTCACCCTCACAGAGAACACTGTCTCTGCTCACCTAGATTTGCCTCCTAGAATTTTATGTTTATTTTGTTTTTAATCCCTTTCAAGTTTGTTTCCCTACCTCTACTCGCCAATAGCACCATTTTCCAAATAGACATCAAGAGAATTAAATACAAAAAATAACAGAAGAATAATTCCCAAATAGACATCAAATTCAGACCACTATTTCCCTCTCCCATTCTCATCCTTTTAATTTTCCTCCTATGTTTCTAGCATATCTCCTCTGTCCTCTCCTCATAGTTTTTCACACGATAACTCCGTCATTTCATTCGATCTTCCGTTTATCCTCATATCTCACTCTCCATTATTTTTGTTTTTACTCCTAGTTCTAATCCGACTTCAAGAAAATGTCCCTATTACCAAATCAACTTATTTCTTCCAAAAAATATCTCAAAATATTTAGAAGATAAATTCTACTCAAGCGATGAGAGTCAAATTTCACTTACCTTTGTTCTTAGTGATGGTGTTAATCTGATTGATGGATTCCTCCCTTGTTCTACTCTTGATTCTACTGTTAGCTGATTAATCTGATTGAACAAATCACACAAAAACTCCCTCTCAGTTTACCTTAGCTATAAATTTTCTTCCTCCTCCTCTTTGCCCTATAGCTCGATGCCCTCTTTTAAAGTGGAGGAACCATCAAAACCATTGAGGATGGCAACAAAATTCCTAAATTAAATAGAGATTACAAAATATTTTTTGATAATTAAAGCATAATCAATATTTTTACTTTTAATAATTAAGGTAGAAATTAATAACATCTTCTTAAATATAATTATATATTTACTTTTTGAAAAGTAGATTTTTATCTCTTTAATTGCTTAAGTAGTAATCAAAAATTTAAAATTTAAAGACTAATGAAGAAAAGAAATCTCTAAACTTTGACTTCTAATAAGCATTCAATTCTCTAAATTTAGATACTCTTTAAGTCTAATCTTATAATAGTTTTTTTTATAGATAAACATAATGAAAATAATGTTAGGACTCTAAAATATTTGATTACATAAGTTTAAAATAATGAAAAATAAGATTTTTATTTCTTTAATTTTTAAATTTTAAAGACTAATATAGAAAGAAATATCTAAATTTTGACTCCTAGTAAGCATTCAATTCTCTATATTTAGATATTTTTTAAGTATAATCTTGTAATAATTCTTTTAAAGATTACATACTTAGAATGAAAATAATGTTAAAACTCTTAAATGTTTGATTACATAATTTTAAAATTAGTTTTATAATTTCACTTCCAGCATAGTTGTTGGAACAAGCCCCTATTACACCATGTGCAGAATTATTTTGTATAACCACTTTTTTGCTACAAAAGTTGTAAGCTCCAAAAAATCAAAAACTGAATACCAAATGTCCATTACCATTTCAAATGAACCATAAAGGTAATTTTTCCCTTGCTTGAAATAAACAGTCGACAAGCACATATGGTAATTCAAACAACTGTTAAAACAAAAAAATGGATTTGCCTTGATAATTCCTTCATTCCACATGATAGAGTTAATTACCTCCCCTCTTTACTAAGAGGGTTAGGTTTTGAAACCTACAAATGTAAATAAGAATTGACTTGGTCTAGTTTTTACAAGAAACTATTAAATATTAATGATTCATCTCAACAAACAGTAATAAAATTTACAATTTTTTGAAATAATAGCCTTTAGTTTATAAATATCTCTGCAAACTAAGTTAGAGTTTCAAATCAAAAAATTAAAAATTAGGTCGAGATTTTGACCTACTGTAGTTCCCTTAACTAAGAGAACCAAATAATCATGAATGTTTCTTTCGCCTAAAAACATAATAGGCACATTGAGATTTAACTAAATTTAATCACGACATCACCACCAACATAAAAAAAGTTAAGAGTTTAAATTTATTTTCCATGAAAAAGGAATACTTATTACAACCTGCAGAGAATTTATTTCTATTGATTTTTAGAAGCTTTCATCTACCCCATCTGCCCAACAAAAGAAAACATAATTACTTTATATTATTGTTATTGAAAGAGATGAAAATAGATAAAATACTAATAGTGAAAAATTAAATATTGAAGTTAACTTTTATAAATTAAATAAAGGATAATAATTACTTTAGTTAAGTTACAGTAATTAAAGAAAAATATAAATCTTATTTTATTCTTAATTAATTTAAAATCAAATTGAATTAGATAAAAAGAAACTATATTTGTTACAATAACAAAGTAAAGTGAGTAATATTCTCCATTTACTAGAACTATTCGAATTAAAAGATTAAGTAATTAAAAAAATAAATAAGAATCCAATTAAATAAGTTGTAAGAAATAAGAGTACCTTAATTTAAAGGAGTGCCTTTGCGCTTGTGAGGGGTGGTGCTTGATTCCAACTACATCACCATACATACCCCATTCAGTGATGAATAATAATAATAATAATAATAAAGATTTTAAAATCAAAAACTACCATGTTTAATATTTTTAAAAAATAGTTTTACTTTTCATTAAAATATAAACTCATAAATTTTAAATAAAACACAAAAATTTTAACTACTACCATATTGTTATAATTCATTATAATTATTAATAGCTATAATTATGAGCCAATAAAACTGATTTTTAATTAAATAAAACTCATACTTTATAAGTAAGCAAATTTTAATTCAGTTAAAATTTTCATGAAATCCATAAGAGAAAATGATATATATGAAAATAAAATTTTGCAAAATATGTAAAATAAAATATTCCCTCAAGAAGGATGTTTATTTTTTCCTTCATAAGTAAGAAGTCATTTGTGATTGCACCTAATGCTGCTATGCACCTTTGTTTAAAAAATAAATAAATTTAAAAAATTTTAAAGAAAACTCAATAAAGAGATATATTAGTATTATCTAAAATAAAAAAATAAGAACGAAATTCATTTACTATATGAATATATAAAGACTACTAATTAATTTATGATCTCAATTATATATGAAAGCTTACCCTTCCTTATTCCTTTCATCAGATGCTTTTGATGAATTCTCCACATTTTAGTGCCACTCGACAAGCACCAAGGCTACGATTAATATCAACTAATTATTTTTTTAACAAAAATTGTGTAAATCTATTGATTATGTAATATACATCAATCATAATACTATACAAATATTCTCCCAATTAGAATACACATAAAAGTGCAGTTTGACTTGAGATTAATTAGGCGATATACACTAATAACAATACAATATAAGTAACTTTAATTGATGACACACATGAAAGTACAATCTGATTCGAACTTATGATCTCTTGTAAAAGAAAATATGAATCAACTATTAAACTAATTAATTAATTAATTAATTAAGTATACACATACACCAATCAAATATATATATCCTGCTAATAGATATTTAGTTAATTAAATTATTAATTATTTATTTATTAGGTTGATATCTATGTACTTTTATCCTCATTATAAGAGTATGAATTCAAATCAGACTATACATCTCATGACATATCATTTTAACTATTAAAATGTATGAATTTTTACTAACAAAATTATAGTTGAGAATTTTAGTTATTAAATATATATTATAAGATCAATAATAACACACATAAATACTCCAAATTAAAGAGTTTTGAGCTATTTTGACTAGTATTAATTATATACCTTGAGGAGGCTCCTTTAATCTTGAAGCAAAGTTGACAAATTTTAGGAAAATCTGCATCAGATACTTTGTCTCTGCAAATTAAAAGAAAAAGACCAAATAAATAAAACCCATTAACTAGTCAAACATGGTTAATAAACTACTCAGATCTATATCGAGATATGTATTATTATACGTATAAAGCTTTAGTCATGTCTGATAAGGTGATTTCATATTTAATTATGAAGGTGGAGACCATATCAGAGAAATAATTAGGATCGTAACCAAGTACTCCTTTCATTTCATATGCTATTCCAAAAAATTGATCTACCATACCCTTTAAAAAATTGAATGTAAATCAATCAACGATATCAATATATACATTATTGGTACACAGATAAGAAAAAAATAAATAAGATGTTAAGCACTAAACTTCTTGTTCCATTGAGTGGATCATGTCGAGGAGTTGCGTGCTTTGATCCATCCTATTCGAAACGATTAAAGAAGAAAAAAATGGTTTTGCCGAGAGAAGGGAAATTGTTTTTTTTTTCGAATCTGTAATGCTCACTGAAGTGGTGGAGAGTTATAATGAGTTTAGTATTTATAAAAAATTGCTAATAATTTAGGTCATTTCTAGTGATTGATATTTAGGTTATCAATATTCTATGCATTAATGAACTTGCATATTTCTGGATTTTGTGTTTCGAGTTTGGATTAATCTTGCCAACAATTTTATAAGGAAAAATATTTTCTTTTGAAAAAAAATAAGAGTTTAATTTAATCCATTTATAATATTGCATAAACGACAAAGATGATTTTTCTCCAAATAAATTACTTTAACTGATAAAAAGCACTATATTAACACCTTTGAGAACAGTTAGTTACTGCTAAAAATTAGACAATAGATGATAAAATTTTACCAATAGATTCATATTTTTACTAATAGTCAAAATGATGCAAAGTAAATTTGCGGCAAAATAGAGGAAGCCACGTATCCATTTCATGCACAACGTGTCCATTTCTTTATTTGAAAAAAAAAAATTATTTAACTTTTATATTGACAAAAAGACGTACAAAAGAAATCAAAAATAAAATTATTTATCTTTATGTTCTAAAACCTAAAGAAAATTCAATTTCCTCTATTGCAAGACACTAAAACTTCTCTGTCTTTGTTAGTTGCATCTAATTGTAGTCATCACCCATCACCTCTCATTATTCATTGAAGTATCAATTTTCCTTATCAGTCATTAAATATTGTATTTTAAACAATAAATTTACGTTAGTTAATTCACTCATTTATATGAGATTAAAATATTTATTCAAGTTAAATCATACTTTATTATTTGACTGAACTACAAATTTAGCCGTATTTCTTTCTAATAC
The DNA here is from genome assembly GCF_054855325.1 of Carica papaya. Classification (NCBI taxonomy): domain Eukaryota; kingdom Viridiplantae; phylum Streptophyta; class Magnoliopsida; order Brassicales; family Caricaceae; genus Carica; species Carica papaya. The sequence goes on from NC_142317.1 coordinate 23,138,347, forward strand.
TGTATAAGTCAATAAACAATGTAAGTTAGTACAATAACATCCAATACAACATTTACTTTTCCTTTTAAAAAATCATGGATTAAAATCATTCTGCTTAAGTAAGTGAACAAAAAACTTAGACTTATGAACAACTATATATCTTTCAAAAGTCTTTACTACATCTCTAGCTATGTTATATACTATCTGATTACACTTTTACATCCAACTATGAAGAAGAGAAACAAAATGTAGAATGAAGTTACTTTTAAATCCAACTAAAAATTAGACAATAAACAACACAATTTTAGCAAGTGATAGACATTGTCACTAAAAGTCAAAATGTCGCTAAGTAAATAAATATATAACAAATAAAGGAAGCCACTTGTCTATTTCATGCACAATCTATCCATTTCTTTGGAAAATAATTATTTAACTTTTATATCGGTAAAAAAAATACATAAGAAGCTGCAAATAAAATAGTTCTTTTTTATGTACTCAAAACTAAAGAAAATTTGATCTCTTCTATTATAAGACATCAAAACTTCTATCTTTGTATTAGTTGCATCTCATTGCAGTCACCATCAATCACCCCTCATTATTTATTAAAGCATAAGTTCTCGTGATCAATTGTCAAAACACTATATTTTAAACAGTAAATGTACAATATTTTATTCATTCATTTGTATGAGATTAAATAATTCATTCAAGTTAAGTTCTACTTTGTTATTTGATTTACCTATAAAATTAGTCGTATTTCTTTCTATTATGGTATTAGTTCATACAATGTAAGTCAATACAATAATAACCATTACAACATTTACTTTTTGTCAAGAAAATTTCATCATCCATAAACAGTAAAAACTATTTTGCTCAAGAAAGTCAACAAAAAACTTAGGTTCATGAATTTTTAAATCTAACTAAGAAGAAAAGAAACAAAATACGGAATAAAAGCTTAAACATTCTCAAGTAACAACCCAAACTCTAGAAAAATATTCATCAAGTATAAAATTTGTATATGGTACCTTTAATAAGGGTCCTATTACAGGTAGAAATTAGACAATAGATGACATAATTTTAGTGATTGATTCAAATTGTCACAAAAGTTAAAATGTTGCTAGGTAATATGCAACAAATAGAGAAACTCATGTGTCTATTTCGTGCCCACCCTATCTATTTCTTTACTTCGGAAAAAAAGTTGTTTAACTTTTATATCAATAAAAAGGAGTACCCAAAAAAATTAAAAATAAAATAGTTCATCTTTGTCTTAAAATCTAAAGAAAATGTGATCTACTATGTTGCAAGATACCAAATCTTTTATTTTTGTGTTGGTTGCATTTCATTGTATTCACCATCAATCGCCTTTCATTATTCACTGAAGTGTTAGTTCTTATAATTGGTCATCAAATACTACATTTTAAACAATAAATATACATCATTCGATTCACTTATTTATTATAATATTAAATAATTCATTCAAATTAGGTTATGTTTTATTATTTGATTGAACTATAAATTTAGTAGTATATGTTTTTAATACTAAATCACCTATTATTTTTTTAAAGAAAAATCATTATTCATTAATAATAAAAAACATCATACTCAAGTAAGTGAAGCAAAAACTGAGGAGATTCATGAGCATTTATCTATCTTTCAGAAGTCCGTACTCATCTCTAGCTAAGCTATGTATTATTCTTATAATACTTTTCAATCCAACTAAGAAGAAAGGAAACAAAATGCAGAATGAAAGCTTAAACATCCTCAATAGGAAACAAAATACAGAATGAAAGCTTAAACATCCTCAAGTAATAACTTAAACTCAGAGAAATATTCATAAAGTACGAAATTTGTACTTGGTACAAAATTGTCCATATAACTAAGTAAAACAAACTCTATACTAAATTAAATTTTAAGACAAAAAATTTGTATCTTAGTGCAATATAACATTAAGAAAAAAAAAGAAAATACTTAAACCTAAAGATTTAGATGTAACATTGGAGTTTTAGATCTTTATTAAGTCCTAATACATGCTCGAAACCTCAAAGTTGTCATAAGAAAGGTCTAGAACGCGAGAACAATTTTAAAAGCCTACACAAACTTTTGGCAGAGCTATCTTGTAACCTTATATGTATATCAAAATAGCTCTAGAAGCCAAAAGTTTTCTTATCCTCAACTATCCTTGAATCTTGACATTGTTTGTCCCCAATTAGGTAAGTAGTAATGAAGCACTACACAAGGACCCATGAGTTTCCTTACTTGATATTATCAGGACCTTGAAGTAATACATTTAAGTTTTATCCAAGTAATATCGTAAAAAGAGTATTACTACCTCTTATACCAAATATTTGAGAAATTAATAACACTTTTATACGGTTAAGTAAAGACATTAATTGAGAACAATTGAAAATGCTATATTTTTTGTTAGACAAATGATCCAGTAAATCTTTAATTATATATTTTTATAAATATTGAACCTTTCAACATGAATTTCTTTAAAATTTCTTGCCCTAATGTACATATTACTTAAATCCCACTTTTGTTTAGTTATTAAAATTCAATATACATAAAAAAAACATATATCATGTAAATTAAAGACTAAATTTCTTGCTTCCTATTAATACTATATTGAACTCTCTATAGTACTATCAAATACAATAAACTCCTTGCAAGATACAGGAGAAGGAACAAATGATGATTTTATACATCTCAAAAGTTCCTAATTAAACCCATCAAAAAATTGGTATCGTTTGATTGTTGTTACACCCATTATGGACCCCATTTGCCTTGTGGGGTCCTTGATTAATAGCGGTGTGATCAAATCCTTTGCTAGCTCCAAAACCATGGTTTCTTTGGGAAACTCAAGTGCTCGAGCCACAATATTTGCTAAGGGTAACTCCTAGTCAACTCCCTGACAAGATGTCGTCCCATATAACATTTCGAATACGAAAATCCCTAGTTTCCACCAATCAGCCGTGTTTCCATGCCCTTCACCAGACACAATTTCTCATGCTAAGTACTCATGGGTCCCAACAAAAGGCCTTGACTGGAAATTGATTGACTCTGTGATGATTTCGACTGTTGTGTGATGTGTTGACTTTTTTCTATTTGTGTTGACTAAGGTGTAAGCAGGAGGCTATTGCAGGTGTGATACAATTGGGTAGAATGCATGATGAATTAGAAAAGTTGGGTTGATCATCAGGGTAACAACTTGTTTTTGTGATTAGTGATGCATTTTGATTAGAAATTATATGAATCGTTGATGTGGAATTATCGTCTTTTTGTGAGAGATCGAAGTCAATCAATAAAATGTGACCGTCTAATCTTACTAACACGTCTTCAACACATATGATTGCTCATACACCATCATATATATGAATTATAGGTTTATATGTATATACACGTGTTAAGGCATATGATGAAAGGAGTAAGGAAGGGTAAACTTTCATACATAATTGACGATGTCATAAATCAAATCAATTAGTGAATATAGTAAATCAATTTATAAGTTAAATCTTTTGATTCTATTGAATCAAATATTATAAACAAATCATTATTAATACATATAATTATATCCAAAAAGTGATAAATTTTACATTTTAATATGATACAGATTGTTATCTTCCAAAAAAATGTAAGAATCTTAACCATTCAAACACCATGTTTATGATCATTTATGAAAATTCTTAAAAACTTCATTGTAGTGTGTGCTTAATTATGATAAATGAACATAGTCACAAGCTTTAATGGGGGCATTTTGGTGTATGAAATGCATGTTCCCATGTTAATGGATGTTAGTGGCTAGTTTCTCCTTTTCAATGGTATCATCCTATGTTTACCTTATAAATAGTTAGCTCCTCTACTCTATCCTATCTTATTCCTACATTTCTCTATTGCTCTCTCTTTTATCTCTTTTCTTTCACTTTCATTTTTTTCTAAAATTTTCTTGAAAGATTCTAACTTTTCCTTTTCTAGTTGTGCAAATTAATAAAATCTATGATCTATTGGTAGCTAAGCTTATTTTATCATACAATTAACATGTCAAAAATCTCCTTTCTATACTTACCTTATCTGATTGGCCTAGTGCACACCTCAATCCGTATAATGGATCCTCAAACTTCAATTCCTATTTGTATAGAAAGTAAATGTCTAAAGTAAATTCTCTTATCTTTTTTCACCAAGAGATTTTTATGTGAAACTATTAAATATCAACAATTCATCTCAACCAATAGCAACAAAATTTAAATTTTTTTGAAATAATACCTTTCAATTTGTAATTATCTCTGCAGAATAAATTTGAGTTTCAAAGCAAAAAATTAAAAGTTAGGTCAAGATTTTGACCTACTATAGTTCCCTCAACTAAGAGAACTTAATAATCATGAAATATTTTTTTTACCTAAAAACATAACAGGCACGTTGAGATTAAACTCAACTTAATCACGATATCAGCAACATAAAAAAAAGTTAAGAGTTTAAATTTGTTTTCCATGAAAAAGTAATACTTATTACAACTTGCAGAGAATTTATTGGTATTGATTTTTAGAAGCTTTCATCCCCTCATCTGCCCAACAAAAGAAAACATAATTACTTTATAATATTGTTATTGAAAGAGATGAAAATAGTTAAAATACAAATAGTGAAAAATTAAATATTGAACTTAAATTTTATAAATTAGAAGGATAATAATTACTTTAGTTAAGTTACAGTAATTGAAGAAAAATATAAATCTTATTTTATTCTTAATTAATTTAAAAGCAAATTGAATTAGTTAAAAAGAAACTGTATTTATTACAATAACAAAGTATTTGAGAGTAATATTCTCCATTTACTAGAACGATTCAAATTAAAATATTAAGGAATTAAAAAAATAAATAAGAATCGAATTAAATAAGTTATTAGAAGCAAGAGTACGTTCATTTAAAAGAGTACGTTTGCGCTTGCGAGTGGTGGCGCTAGCTTCCAACTGCATCACGATACATAACCATTCAGTGAATAATAATAATAAATATTTTAAAATCAAAATCTACAATGTTTAATATTTTAGAAAAACAGTTTTACTTTTTATTAAAATATTAACTTTACGTTTTCAGCAAAACTTAAACTTGTAAATCTTAAATAAAACACAAAAATTTTAACTATTACCATATTATTATAATTCATTATAATTTTTAATTGCTATAATTATGAGCTAGCAAAACAAATTTTCAATTAAGTAAAACTCATACTTTATATGTCAGCAATTTAAATTCAGTTAAAATTTTTATGAAATCTATAAGAGAAAAAGATATATATGAAAATAAAATTTTGTAAAATATATAAAATAAAATATTACCTCAAGAAGGATCTTTATTTTATCCTTCCTAACTAAGAAGTCATTTTCGATTGCATCCAATGCTGCTATGCACCTTTGTTTTTTAAAAAAGCAATTTTAAAAAATTATAAAAAAACTCAATAAAGAGATATATTAGTATTCTATAAAATAAAAAAAATAAGTACGAAATTCATTTACTACATGCATATATAAAGACTGTTAATCAATTTATGATGTCAATTACGTATGAAAGCTTACCCTTCCTTACTCTTTTCATCAGATGCCTTAATGAATTCCTCACATTTTAGTGCCATTTGACAAGTGTCAAGGCTTCAATTAATATCAGCTAATTATTTTTTTAAATAAAAATTGTGTAAATCTATTGATTAAGTGATATACATCAATCATAATGCAATATAAATAATCTCCAAGTAAGAATACACACAAAACAGTAGTTTGACTCGAGATTAATTAGGCAATATACACTAAATGCAATACAATACAAGTAACTTTTAAATGATGACACACACGAAAGTACAATCTGACTCAAACTTCTGATCTCTTGTAAAAGAGAAAATGCATCAACTATTAAACTAATTAAATAATTAACTAAATATACACATTTACCAAATAAATATGTATATCATACTAATATATATTTGGTTAATTAAATTATTAATTATTTATCTATTGGGTGGATATCTACATACTTTTATCCTTATCTATAAGAGTACGAATTCAAATCAGATTATATGTCTCATAACATATCATATAACGACTAAACTGCATGAATTTTTACTAACAAAAATTTGTACTTGAGAATTTTTATTATTAAATTATAAGTTCAATAACAACACACATAAATACTCCAAATTAAAGAGTTTTGAGCTATGATTATTAGTATTAATTATAAATCTTAAGGAGGCTCCTTTAATCTTGAAGCAAAGTTCACAAATTTTAAGAAAATCAGCATTAGATACTTTGTCATTGCAAATTAAGAGAAGAAGACCAAATAATTAAAACCATTAACTAGTCAAACGTGGTTAATAACTACTCAGATCTATATCGAGATATATATTATGTCCACATACAAAGATTTAGTCATGTCTGATAAAATGATTTCAGATTCAACTACGAAGGTGGAGAGCAGATTAGAGAAATAATTAGGACCTCAACCATCATTTCATATGCTATTCCAAAAAAGTGATCGACCATACCCTTTTAAAAAAATCGAATGCAAATCAATCAACAATATCGATTTATATACATGATCACTAAACAGATAAGAAAAAAATAGATAAGATGTTAAAGCACTAAACCTCTTGTTCCATCAAGTGGATCATGTCAAGGAGCTACATGCTTCAATCCATCATATTAGAAACAACTGGAGAAGAGAAAAATGGTTTTACTGAGAGAATGGAGATTTTTTTTTTTTGAATTTGTAATGCTCACTGAAGTAGCGGAGCGTTATAATGAGTTTAGAATTTATAACAAATTGCTAATAATCTAGGTCTTTTCTAGTGATTGATATTTAGGTTATCAATATTCTATGCATTAGTGAACTTGCATATTTTTGAATTTTTTTTTCTAGTTTGGATTATTCTAGCCAACGATTTTATGAGAAAAAATATTTTCTTTTGAAAAAAAAAACAATAGTTTAATTTAATCCGTTTATAATATTGTATAAACAACAAAGATGGTTTTTCTCCAAATAAATTACTTCAACTGATAAAAGGCATTATATTGGCACCTTTAAGAATGGTTAATTGCTGCTAAAAATTAGACAATAGATGATAAAATTTTACCAGCAGATTTATATTGTCACTAAAAGTCAAAATGCCATAAAGTAAATTTACAGCAAATAAAGGAAGCCACATATCCATTTCATGCCCAACTTGCCCATTTCTTTATTTTTTAAAAAATTATTTCACTTTTATAATGACAAAAAGAAGTACAAAAGAAATTAAAAATAAAATAATTTATCTTTATGTTCTAAAACCTAAAGAAAATTCAATCTCCTCTGTTGCAAGACACTAAAACTTCTCTCTCTATGTTAGTTGCATCTCATTGGAGTCATCACCCATCACCTCTCGTTATTCATTGAAGTATCAATTTTCCTTATCAGTCATTAAACATTGTATTTCAAACAGTAGATTTACGTTACTTAGTTTACTCATTTGTATGAGATTAAATTATTTATTCAAGTTAATCCATACTTTATTATTTGACAAAACTATAAATTTAGTCATATTTCTTTTTAGTACTATATAAGTCAGTAAACAACCCAAACTTTAGAAAAATATTCATCAAGTATAAAATTTGTATCTGGTACCTTTAATAAGGGTCTTATTACAGGTAGAAATTAAATAATAGACGACATAATTTTAGTGGTTGATTTAGACTACTACAAAAGTAGAAATGTTGCCAGGTAATATGCAACAAATAGAGGAACTCATGTGTCCATTTTGTGCCCACCCTATTTATTTCTTTACTTGAAAAAAAAAGTTGCTTAACTTTTGTATCAACAAAAAGGAGTACCAAAAAAAAAATTAAAAAAAAAATATTTCATCTTTATCTTAAAACCTAAAGAAAATGTGATCTACTTCATTGCAAAATACCAAAGCTTTTATCTTTGTGTTGGTCGCATTTCATTGTAGTAACTATCAATCGCCTCTAATTATTCACTGAAGCATCAGTTCTCATAATTGGTCGTCAAATACAATATTTTAAACAATAAATATACATCATTCGATTCACTTATTTATTATAAAATTAAATAATTCATACAAATTAGGTTATACTTTATCATGCTCAAGTAAGTGAAGCAAAAATTTAGGTTCATGAACAATTATCTATCTTTCAGAAGTTCATACTCATTTCTAGCTAAGTTATGTATTATTCTTATAATACTTTTGAATCCAACTGAGAAGAAAGGAAACAAAATGTAGAATGAAAGCCTAAACATGCTCAAGTAATAACCTAAACTCAGAGAAATATTCATCAAGTATAAAATTTATACTTGGTACAAAATTTGCCAGATAACTAAGTAAAACAAAATCTATACTAAATTAAATTTTAGGACAAAAACTTTGGATCTTTGGTAACATAACATTAAAAAAAAGAAAAGACTAAAACCTTAAGATTTAAATGTAACACTGTAGTTTTTGAGCTTTATTAAGACCTAATACATGATCGAAACCTCATAGTTGTCTTAAGATAGGTCTAGAACACGAGAATAATTTTAAAACCCTGCACAAACTTTTGGTAATATTATCTTGTAACCTCATAGGTATCTCAAAATAACTCTAGAAGCCAAAAGTTTCCTTATCTTCAACTACCCTTGAACCTTAGCATTGTTTATCTCAAATTAGGTAAGCAGTCCTGAAGCACTACACAAGGACCCATGAGTTTCCCAACTTTCTGTTAATTTAAAGGAGTGCGCTTGTGCTTGCGAGGGGTGGTGCTTGTTTCCAAATATATCAGCATACATACCCCATTTACTAATTAATAATAATAATAATAAAGATTTTAAAACCAAATCTACAATGTTTATTATTAAAAAAATAGTTTTACTTTTTATTAAAATGTAAACTTTACATCTTCAGTGAAACTTAATCTCGTAAATCTTAAATAAAACACAAGTTTAAACTACTACCGTGTTGTTATAATTTATTATAAATGTTAATAGCTATAATTATGCAATCGGCAAAACAGATTTTCAATTAAGTAAAACTCATACTTTATAATTCTACAAATTTAAATTCAGTTAAAATTTTCACAAAATCCATAAGAGAAAAAGATATATATGAAAATAAAATTCTGCAGAATATATAAAATAAAATATTACCTCAAGAAGGATTTTTATTTTTTCCTTCATCAATGTGAATTCATTTTTTATTGCATCTAATGCCACTACACACTTTTTTTTTAAAAAAAAAAGAAATTAAAAAAATTAAAAAATCACAATAAATAGATATGTTAATCGATTTATAACGTCAATTATGTATGAAGGCTTACTTTATGACGTCAGTTATGTATGAAAGATTACCCTTCCATACTCTTTTCATCAGATGCTTTGATGAATTCTTCATATTTCAGTGCCAATCGACAAGCACCAAGGCTGCAAATAAAATTAGCTAATTATTTTTTAAAATAATTATAATTCAACGCATCTTTCAAATGATAACACACATAAAAGTATAATCTCACTCGAACTTATGATCTCTTGTAAAAGAATAAATGCATCAACTATTAAACTAATTAATTAATTAATTAAGTATACACATATACCAATCAAATATATATCCTACTAATACATATTTGGTTAATTAAATAATTAATTATTTATCTATTGGGTTGATATCTATGTACTTTTATCCTTATCTATAAGAGTATGAGTTCAAATCACACTATACATCTCATGACATATGATTTAGTTATTAAAATGTATAAATTTTTACCAACAAAAATTATACTTGAGAATTTTTAGTATTAAATACATATTATTAGATCAATAATAACACAAATAAATACTTTAAATTAAAGAGTTTTGAGCTGTGATGATTAGCATTAATTATATACCTTGAGGAGGCTTCTTTTATCTTGAACTAGAGTTCGCAAATCTTAGGAAAATATGCACTAGATACTTTGTCCCTCCAAATTAAGAGAAGAAGACCAAATAATTAAAACTCATTAACTAATCAAACGTGGTTAATAACAACTAAGATCTATATCAAGATATATATTATGTACACATATAAAGCTTTAGCCATGTCTGATAAGGTCATTTTAGATTCAGCTACGAAGATGGAGAGCATATCAGAGAAATAATTAGGACTGCAACCAGGTACTCCTTTAATTTCATATGCTATTCCAAAAAAGTGATCTACCATATACATTAACAAATATTGAATGCAAATTAATCAATGATATCGATATATATACATGATCGATAAATAGATAAGAGAAAAATTGATAGGATGTTAAGCATTAAACCTCTTGTTCCATCGAGTGGATCATGCTGTGGAGTCGTATTCTTTGATCCATCCTTTTCGAGACGATTAAAGAAGAGAAAAATGGTTTTGCCAAGAGAAAGGAGATTGTTTTTTTCTTCGAATCTGCAGTGCTCACCAAAGCAGCAGAGAGTTATAATGAGTTTAGTAGTTATAACAGATTGCTAATAATCTAGGTCATTTCTAGTGATTGATATTTAGGTTATCAATATTGTATGCATTAATGAACTTGCATTTTTTTGAATTTTGTGTTCCAAGTTTGGATTAATCTTGCTAAACATTTTATGAGAAATTTTTTTTTTAAAAAAAACAAGAGTTTTGTTTAGTGCATTATAATATTGCGTAAACAACAAATATGGTTTTTCTCTAAATAAATCACTTCAACTAATGAAAGGAATTATATTGGCACCTTTGAGAAGAATTAATTACTGCTAAAAATTAGACAATAGACGATAAAATTTTACCAGCAGATTTATATTGTCATTAAAAGTAAAAATGCAACAAAGTAAATTTACAACAAATAGAGGAAGCAACTTATCCATTTGAAAAAAAAAATTATTTAGCTTTTATATTAACAAAAAGAAATACAAAAGAAACCGAAAATAAAATAGTTTATCTTTATGTTAAAATCTAAAAAAAATTCAATCTCCTTTGTTGCAAGACACCAAAACATCTCTCTCTCTGTTAGTTGCATCTCATTACAATCCTCACCCATCAACTCTCGTTATTCATTGAAATATCAGTTTTCCTTATCGGTCATTAAATTTTATATTTTAAATAGTAAATTTATGTTACTTAACTCACTCATTTGTATGAGATTAAATTATTTATTTAAGTTAAATCATCATTATTATTTGACAGATTACAAATTTAATCGTACTTCTTTCTAAAACTGTATAAGTCTGTAAACAATGTAAGTTAGTATAATGACATCCAATAAAACATTTACTTTTTCATTTTTTAAAAAAATCATGGATAAAAACCATTCTGCTTAAGCAAGTGAACAAAAAACTAAAACTTATGAACTATATCTTTTAGAAGTCCTTACTACATCTCTAGCTATGTTGTATACTATCTAATTACACTTTTACATCTAATTATGAAAAAGAAAAACAAAATGTGGAATGAAAGTTACTTTTAAATCCAACTAAAAATTAGAAAATAAACGACACAATTTTAGTGGGTGATAGACATTGTCACTAAAAGTCAAAATGTTGCTAACTAAATATACAACAAATAAAGGAAGCAACTTGTCCATTTCATGCACAACTTATCCATTTCTTTACTTAGAAAAAAAATTTATTTAACTTTTATATCAGCAAAAAAAATACATAAGAATTTGGAAATAAAATAGTTCATCTTAATGTACTCAAACCTAAAGAAAATTTGATCCCCTCTATTATAAGACATCAAAGCTTCTATCTTTGTATTAGTTACATCTCATTGCAGTCATGATCAATCACCTCTCGTTATTTATTAAAACATCAGTTCTCATAATCAATCATCAAATACTATATTTTAAACACTAAATGTACATCATTTTACTTATTCATTTGTATGAGTTAAATAATTCATTGAAGTTAAATTCTACTTTGTTATTTGATTAACCTACAAAATTAGACATATTTCTTTCTAGTATGGTATTAGTTTATGCAATGTAAGTCAATATAATAACATCCATTACAACATTTACTTTTTTTTTAAGAAAAATTCATCATCCGTGAACAATGAAGACCATTTTTCTCAAGTAAGTCAACAAAAAAATTAGGCTCATGAATAAATATATATTTTTCAATAGTCCTTACTACATTTCTAGCTAAGTTATGTACTATTTGATTAAAGTTTTAAATTTAACTAAGAAGAAAAGAAATAAAATACAAAATGAAAGCTTAAACATCCTTGAGTAAAAACCTAAACTTTAGAAAAATATTCATCGAGTATAAAATTTGTACCTCGTACCTTTAAAAAAGGACCTATTACAATTAAAAATTATACAATAGACGATATAATTTTAACAGTTTATTTAGACTATCACAAAAGTTGAAATGTTGCTAGGTAATATGCGACAAATAGAGGAACTCATGTGTCCATTTTGTGCCCACCTTATCTATTTCTTTACTTGAAAGAAAAAGTAGTTTAACTTTTGTATCAACAAAAAGGAGTACAAAAAAATTAAAAATAAAATAGTTCATCTTTGTCTTAAAACATAAGGAAAATGTGATCTACTTTGTTGCAAGATACCAAATCTTTTATCTGTGTTGGTTGTACTTCGTTGTAGTCACCATCAATCTCCTCTCATTATTCACTGAAGTGTCAATTCTCATAATCGATTGTCAAATACTATATTTTACACAATAAACATACATCCTTTGATTCGCTTATTTATTATAATATTAAATAATTCATTCAAATTAGTTTCTATTTTATTATTTGATTGAACTATAAATTTAGTAATAACTACTTTTAATACTGAATCAACTTATACTATGGAAGTCAATACAATAGCATCCAATATAACATTATTTTTTTAAGATAAAATCAATATTCATTAACAATAAAAACCATCATGCTCAAGTAAGTGAAACAAAAACTGAGGAGGTTCATGAACAATTATCTATCTTTCAGAAGTTTCGACTCATCTTTAGCTAAGTTATGTATTATTCTTATTATACTTTTGAATCCAACTAAGAAAGGAGACAAAATGAAAAATGAAAGCTTATACATCCTCAAGTAATAACCTAAACTCAGAGAAATATTCATCAAGTAAAAAATTTATACTTGGTACAAAATTTACCATATAACTAAGTAAAACAAAATCGATACTAAATTAAATTTTAGGACAACAAATTAGTATCTTAGTGCAACATAACATTAAGAAAAAAAAGAAAAGACTAATACCGTAGTTTTAGAGCTTTATAAGACCTAATACATGCTTGAAACCTCATAGTTTTCTTAAGATAGGTCTAGAATGTGAGAGCAATTTTAAAACTCTACACAACCTTTTGGCAAAGCTATCTTGTAACCTCATAGGTATCTCAAAATAGCTCTAGAAGCCAAAAGCTTCCTTATCCTCAACTACTATTAAACCTTAGCACTGTTTATCCCAAATTAGGTAAGTAGTCCTGAAGCACTACACAAGGACCCATGAGTTTCCAAGCTTGGTATTATTAGGATGTTGATGCAATACATTTCGAGGTAATACCTTATAAAGAGTGTTACTACCTCTTATACCACATGTTAGAGAAATTAATATTACTTTTAAATAGTTAAGTAAAGACATTAATTGAGAACAATTGAAAATGTTATATCGTTCGCTAGACAAAATGATCTAGTAAATCCTTAATTATATATTTTTATAAATATTGAACCTTTCAACATGAATTTCATTAAAATTTCTTGCTCCAATGTATAAATTACTTAAATCTCACTTCCATTTAGGTATTAAAATTTGATATATATAACAAAACATATATCATGTAAATTAAAGAATAAATTTCTTACTTCCTAGTAATACTCTATTGAACTCTCTATAGTACTATCAAATGCAACAAACTCCTAACAAGATACAGGAGGAGGAACAAATGGTGATTTTATACATCTAAAAAATGCTCAATTAAGCCCATCAAAAAATTGGTGTCATTTTATTGCCATTGCCCCCATTATGGACCCCATTCGCTGGTGGGGTCGTTGATTAATAATCATGTGATCAAATCCTTTACTGGCTCCGAAATCATGGTTTCTTTGGGAATTTAGGTGCTCGAGCCACAATATTCGCTAGGGGCAACTCTTGGTCAACTTCCTTACATAGCGTCGTAACATTTATAATATGAATATCCCTAGTGCCCACCAATCAACTGCATTTCCATGCCCTTCACCATACCCAATTTCTGGTGCTAAGTACTAGTGGGTCCCAACATAATATATTAATTGAACATTGATTGGCTCTGTGATGATTTCTACAGCTGCGCAATGTGTTGACTTTTTTCTATTTGTGTTGACTAGGGCATAAGCAGGAGGCTACAACAGGTGTGATACAATTGGCTATAATGTATGATGAATTAGAAAAGTTGGGTTTATGATCAGGATAACAACTTGTTTTGTGAATTGTTGATGTGGGATTATCATCTTTTTGTGAGAGATCGAAGTTGGTCAACGAAATGTAGTCGTCGAATCTTACTAACACATTTTTGGGTTTCAAATCACGGTAAACTATTCCCATCACATGTAGGTATTCTAAGGCCACTATGACTTCAGATGCATAAAACCTGTGCAAAAAAGAGAAGGTTACAAATCTTTTTAAAAAATAAATAAATGAATAAATTTAAATAAGTTGGAAATATATAAAATTGAGTTTGATAGGTTATGCGAATAGCTTGCTCAAAATTTTAATACTTTATTCTATTTAATATATTTAAGAATATGTTTAATACACACATTGAAATATAATTATCTCTTATAACATTATCCGTATTAGTAAAAATGTATAATATATTTATTTTACTAATATATAAACAGGTTCATGAACTTTTAAACCAAATTCCTTCATATTTGAATTTTGCTCTTATAATTATAAGATTTTAGGACTATATTAAAATATGAAAAGAAGATTTTATTAATTAATAAAGATGAAATGAAGATGGTATCTATATATACATATATATATGTAGAAATATGATAGAATCAAAAACGTGTAAAGGGGAAAGGTTAGAAACTTCAAAGAAGATACTTATAATTGGGAATTATATAAAAACCCATGCACAACCCGTGAGTTACCCAAATCATTATTTAACTTGGATTATCGCATACATAACCCATGAATTACCCATTTCCTCCCATGCTTCCTCATTACGGCTCTACATTATTTATGTGTGTGTGTGTCTCTCTCTATATATATAACCTTCTCAATTCATCAGTATATACATATATGTGTGTGTGCATATAGAGAATGTATGTATGTATATCACGATACTAATTGCACTGAATATCATAATAATAAATTAACGATTCGTATAATCATATAATATATTTTTATAGATATAGATAATTAATGTTGTTGTACATACGTACCGGATAGTAGCTTCGTTGAATTGTTTATCCGGCTGCCGTTGACGGAGGATGTGAAGATTGCCGCCGGGATAGAACTCAGTGAATGAACACGACCACCGATCACAAAAAATTTCATACTTATTGGTGCCACGTATGATTGCTCATACACCATCATATATATGAATTATATGTTTATATATATGTACACGTGTCAAAGCATATGATGAAAGGAATAAGGAAGGATAAACTTTCATACATAATTGACGACGTCATAAATCAAATCAATTAGTGAATATAGTAAATGAATTTCATAATTATTTTTTATTGTATATATTTCTTTACTAAGTTTTTTTTAATTTTTTTTAAAAAGGTGCATAGGCATTGAATGCAATCAAACATGAATTCACATTGATGAAGGAAAAAATTAAAATCTTTCTTCAGGTAATATTTTATTTTATATGTTTTATAAAATTTATTTTTATATATATCTTTTTCTCTTATAGATTTCGTAAAAATTTTAATTGAATTTGAATTTACAGACTTATACAATATAAAGTGTTCTACATTTTTAGTGAGAGTTAAACTCGTATATTTTAAATAAAACATAAGAGTTTTAACTGCAATCATATTATTATCATTCATTATAATTATAAATAGCTAACATTATGTAGCCAGCAAAATAGATTTTTAATGAAATAAAACTCATGCTGTATAAGTATGCAAATTTAAATTCAGTTAACATTTTCACAAAATCTATAAGTAAAAAGATATACATGAAAATAAAATTTTACAGAATATATAAAGTAAAACATTATCTCAAAAAGGATTTTCATTTTTTCCTTTACCAATGAGAATCCATGTTTGATTGCATCTAATACTGCTATACACTTTATTTTCAAAAAAAAAAAATTTAAAATTCAGAAAACTCAATAAAAAGATATATTAGTAATATCTGTAATAAAAAATAAGTATAAAATTCATTTACCACATGAATATTTAAAGACTACTAATTGATTTATGACATTAATTGTATATAAAAGCTTACCCTTCCTTGCTTTTTTTATCAGATGCCTTGACGAATTCCTCACATTTCAATGCCTTTTGACAAGTGCAAATGCTGCAATTAATATCAACTAATTATTTTTTAAAAAATAAAAATTGGTACATCTATTAATTTAGTGACATGCACCAATCATAACACAATACAAATAACATCTAAGTAAGAATACACACAAAAATACAATTTGACCCGAGATTAGTCAAGTGACATACACTAATTACAATACAATACAATACAAATAACTTTCAAATGATGACTCACATAAAAATACAATCTGACTCAAACTTATAATCTCTTATAAAAGAAGAAACGCATTAACTATTAAACTAATTATTTAATTAATTAAATATACACATATATAGTTAATTAAATTAATAATTATTTATCCGTTAGGTGGATATCTAAGTACTTTTATCATTATCTACAAGAGTATGAGTTTAAATAAGACTACATCTCATGACATATCATTTAACTATTAAAATATATGAATTTTTACTAGCAAAAATTGTACTTGAGAATTTTTATTGTTAAATGTATATTATAAGATCAATAATAACACATATAAATTCTTCAAATTAAAGAGTTTTGAGCTGTGATGATTAGTATTACCTTGAGGAGGCTCATTTAATCTTGATGCAGAATGCATAAATCTTATGAAAATCCGCATCAAATATTTTATCCCTGTAAATTAGGAAAAGAAGATCAAATAACTAAAACCCATTAATTAATCAAATATGGTTAATAACTACTCAAATCTACATCGAGATATATATTACGTACACATACAAAGCTTTAACCATTCCCGATAAGATGATTTCAAATTCAGCCATGAAGGTGGAAAACAGATCATATAAATAATTAGGATTGCAGCCAGTATCTCCTTTCATTTCGTATGCTGCTACAAGAGAGTGCTCTACCGCATCCTTAAACAAAAATCGAATGCAAATCAATCAACAACTTCAATATATATATATGATTGATAAACAAATAAGAGAAAAATAGACCAGATGTTAAGCACTAAACCTCTTATTCCATAGAGTGGATCATGTGGAGGAGCTATGTGCTTCAAGCCTCCTATTTGAAATGACTGGATAAGAGCTGTAACAACCCATACCTCCATAGTGAGTCACGGAACCATAAGAACTTATATTGGCAGTGAAAAATACAATAAACTTCTATTTCTAAATAAAATTAAGTACATCCAAGCAGAATGTTCACATCCCTCGCTAGTGAGGGTTAACCATTACATCTATCTAAAATCAAGAAAACATCTAATTAAAGTTTGTGTAACTCATACTTTCCTACACGTGCATCACAGAGAACACTGTCTCTACTCACCTAGATCGGCTCCTAGAGTTTGTTTGTTCCATTGTCAATGCCTTTCCGACTTCTAAATAACACCACTTTCAACCTTATAGAGAACACTCTCTCTGCTCACCTAGATTTGTCGCCTAGAATTTTATATTTATTTTGTTTTTAATCCCTTTCAGTTCGTTTCCCTGTCTCTGCACCAATACCACCATTTCCCAAACAGACATCAAGAGAATTAAATCTAAAAGATAACTGAATAATAATTCCCAAATAGACATCAGATTCAGACCACTATTTCCCTCTTTTTTTTAATTTTCTATCCCTCTCCTGTTCTCATCCTTTCAATTTTCCTCCTAGGTTTCTAGTATATTTCCTTTGTTCTCTCCTCACAGCTATCCACATGATAATTCTATCATTTCATCCAATCTTTTATTTATCCTCAGATCTCACTCTCTATTTTTTTTTGTTTTTACTCCTGGTTCTAATATGATTTCAAGAAAATGTCCTTATTCTAAGATCAACTCATTTCTTCCCAAAAATATCTCAAAGAATTTAAAACATAAATTCTACTCAAGTAGTGAGAGTCAAATTTAACTTTGTTCTCAGTGACGACGTTAATCTGATTGACGGATTCCCCCCTTATTCTGCTCCCAACTCCACTGCTAGCTAATTAATCTGATTGAAGAAATCGCACATAAACTTCCTCTTAGTGTACCCTAGCTATGAATTTTCTTCCTCTCCCTCTTCCCCTGTAGCTCGACGTCCTCTTTGAAAGTGAAGGTGGAACCATCAAAACCATTCAGGATGGCAACGAAATCCCTAAATTAAATAAGATTACAAAATATTTTTTGATAATTGAGGCATAATCAATATTTTTACTTTTAATAATTAAGGTAGAAACAAATAACATCTTCCTAAATATAATTATATAATTATATATTTACTTTTTGAAAAGAAGATTTTTATCTCTTTAACTTCTTAAGTAGTAATCAAATTTTAAATTTTAATGGCTAATGAAGAAAATAAATCTCTAGACTTTGACTTCTAACAAGCATTCAATTCTCTAAATTTAGATATTCTTTAAGTGTAATCTTATAGGAAACAACTTATTTAATCTCCAATCCAAGAAGATGTTTCGAGCTAATGCTAATCCTAAATCAACCTATCATTTTTACATTAAAATCTTATGATACCCGAATCACTGCTCAAAAGCTTTAACCTCCAAATAAAATGAAAAATAAACCATTGTTATCATCACCCTTATATATTTAAGTTGTTTAGATAGGTAAGTTGAGCCATAAATTTAAGTTGTATCCTTGTGTGAAAGCAGCTTCAGAGTCTTATATTATATACCTCTGTTGGGAGTTCTTTTGACCACGCTTACTCTTGGGGTTAGCACTATGCAAAAGAAGGCATTGACAAGCTAAGAATCCTCTTTAGTTATTAGAATTTTTGCTGCACATGGGTCTGCAACTAGAAGCTTAGCCACAAGGTATCCAAGAATTGATCATGTTTGGAATAACCGTACTTGTTTCCTGATGAACCTTTCTATTTTCATGTCATAGTATTCAGGCCACTTGTCTCTTGATATGTGTCTTTTAATAACTTCAACAGCTCTTGCAGTGATTTTTGGTATTTTCATCTTTATGGCTGCAACAGTAAGCTATAAAAACTCCATTTTTAAAATCTTAAGTCACACTACCTATTGTAGACTGATTCAACATTGATAGTTGGATATTTGACTTAGTTTTGGATTTATCTCCTAAAATTTCTGATGTTTTGTTAGTAGTGATAGAATTTGAGTTAGTGGCAGATTGCTCTACCATTTCTTTTTATTTTTAGTTCAGTTGTAAAGCCTATTTAAAAGGCATTTCTGGTTGCTGAATATATCATCCCACTGCATCTAAAATTCCAGCAGCAATTCATACCCATAAAAAGTTTTCATTAATATTTTTATTTTTCTACTGCATTCATTTCTTGTCTGCTATATTTTTCCTTGCTGGTGGAGTAAATTTGCCGCAAGTTTGAGTTCAACAAAACTCTCTTCTCCAACAATAGTGGTATTAGAGCAAAGTTTGGTTGTAATTGGGCGTGCATCTCATGGCGACAAATGGCAATGTCGTGAGTAGTTCTCAACCATCAATTCCTATCTTTTTCATGGTGAAAGCTACGAATTTTGGAGCATTAAAATGAAGACATTATTCAAGTCTCAAGATTTATGGGACTTTGTTGAGAATGGGTATCCTAATCCGGATAAAGAACGCAGGTTAAGAGAAATTAAAAAAAGGGATTCCAAAGCACTATTTTTCATCCAGTAAGCAGTACATGAATCTATTTTTTCTAAAATTTCAACTATAAATACAACTAAAGAAGCATGGATGACTTTGCAAACAACATACAAAGGCTCATCGAAGAAAATTATGGTAAAATTTCAATTTCTCTGTCGTGATTTTGAGATGTTGTAAATGAAAATTAGAGAATCGGTACAAGAATTTCTTTTACGAGTTGCAACGGTTGTTAATTAAATGAAATCTTACAGGAAAGAGATTTCTGATCAAACCACTATTGCAAAATTGTTAATGTGTTTAACTCTAAGTTTTGATCACATTGTTGCAGCCATTGAGAAGTCTAAGGACTTAGCTACTTACTCATTTGACGAGCTGATGGGTTCTTTGTAATCCCATGGGCCAAGATTGAATCGGGTGAATGAAAAGACTGAAGAGAAGGCTTTTCAAGTGATGGAGGAGTCTCCCAAATAACAAGATGATTCAAAGAAGGCACAAGTAGAGGATGTGGTAGAAGAGGTTATCGAGGCAGCGGTAACCTAAGTAAAGGCAGAATTGCTGGACAAGATGAATAAAGGGAGATGATTGGAAAACAAATAAATTACAAATGTAATATTTAATGTTATTATTGCAAGCGATACGGGGATGTAAAGGTAGAGTGCTAGAAAGAGAAAAACAAGCAAATTATGTTGAAGATGAGGAGGAAATTGAGCTATTTATGGCCTATCAAGATGGCACCAAAGCTTCAAGTGGCATATAATTTTTGGATAATGGTTGTTTCAACCATATGACCGGGATCAAATCTCTATTCAAGGAGCTGGATGAGTCATGTACGTTGAAAGTAAGACTTGGTGATGATGGCAAAAGCACGGTGGCATTAAGCAATGGTCATGGTAACACAAAACTCCTTCACAATGTCTATTTTATTCCTACTTTATCACAAAATCTATTGAGCATTGGGCATCTTAAGGCTAGTGGGTATTCTATAATGTTTGATGATGTGTCTTGTGTGATTAGAGATAAAACATTTGATTGAATTATTATTGGTGTTTAAATGGAACTTAATAAGCTTTTCCAACTTGAGGTTTTTAGTGTTAAAAACCATGCTCTTATTGTTAAAGAAAATAAAGAGTCAAAATTGTGGCATTTACGATATGGACATTTGAATGTAAAAGGTCTACAATTATTGAGTTAAAAGGAAATGTTGTTCGGGCTACCTAAAATTGAGTCCTTAAATTTTTGCAAATGGTGCATTTATGGGAAACAATGTAAAAAACCATTTCCTATAGGAAAGTCTAGAAGGGCATATGAGTGTGTTGAACTTGTACATACTGACTTGTGTGGCCCAATGAATGCACAATTTTTTGGTGGAAGTTAATATTTTTTGTTGTTTACAAACTATTACAGCCGTATGAGTTAAGTCTACTTCCTCCAATTCAACTCTGAAACGTTTGAGATCTTTAAGAAGTTCAAGGCACTCGTTGAGAAGCAAAGTGGAAGAAGCATAAAGGCATTGCGTACTGATAAAGGAGGGGAGTTTCTATCTAATGAATTTAATCAATTTTGTGAAGAACAAGACTTGCACAGAGAATTGACAACACCACATACACCAGAAAAAAACAAAGTGGATGAACGTAAAAACTTAACGGTTGTTGAAATGGAAAAAAGCTTGCGAAAAGAAAAGGGGCTGAAAATGTTGTTATTGCTATCTATCTATTGAATTTATCTCCTACAAGGGCTGTTCTCAACCAAACACCATATGAAGCTTTGAGTGGTAGGAGACCTTAGGTAAGCCACTTAAAAATCTTTGGTTGTATTGCCTATTCCTTGATAGATTCACAGAATCATAGCAAACTAGATGAAAATCTGTGAAATGAATCTTTATTGGTTATTGCTCTCAATATAAAGCATATAGGCTCTATAACCCTTTGAGTGGAAAGATAATTGATATAATTGAATTTTATAGATATTTTTCTATTTTATTTGAGTTGATTTTGATCAATATTTTCCAGATATGCTGCTGTATTGTCTTTAGCACTTTTCAAGAATGATTTTAGAACTTGGAAGCAAATTAGAATGGGTTAGGACAAGATTTGGGTGAAAAAGGGTTGAAACATGAAGATGTGGGAGAGATGGCCATAACACATAACTATGTGTTATGGAGCCAACATTTTTATTTCTTAGGAGGAGTGAGACATGGCCATGTTCCTTAAAGACACGACCGTGTGCCCTATACTGGGTTAACACACAGCCATGTGTTAAGAAGGTAGCGTTTCTATTTTGTTGACAAACGAGACACAGCTGTGCGCCTAGGAGACAAAGTCGTGTCATGTCTAAAAGCTAAAAATTGACATAATTTCGAGGAAGACATAGCCGTGTGTCAATTCGACATGGTTGTGGGATTGCCAGATTAGAAAATTAGGTTTTGAACGATATAAAAAAGAGAGGATCTAAAAAAGAAAAGGGGAGATTAGAAGAGGAGAGGAGGGAAGACAGCTGCAGACATCAAGAACTTCTCTTTGTCGGTCATTCTTGATTTCATTCTTGTAATTTTCATTAGGATGTGTAACTAAACTCTTCTGTTGGGATATTTGATGAAACCCTAAAGGATACTTTGTGATTTTCTAATTCAATCTATGAAAAGCTTTTTCCCCAATCCTTATGTGTTATCTTGTGGCTTAATGTATAAATAGATTGATCACCTATTTATTGATTTATGATGAATGAGTGGATTGAGAGATTGATTGTTCATTAGAATAACAAGTTAGCACAATAGATTGAATGTGATTAGAGATATTAGGCATGATCTATATATTTGATGATTGAATGTTAATGCACTTATTCATACTAATCCATAGAGATATGTGTGTTACAATGAAGTAGGTAAGGTAATTGATCTTTAGAAAGAGATTACTACATGATTGAATGAAATTGGGAAAAAGTTCTGGTTGTAGATTGAATTAAGAAAATTCATAGTTGAACTTAGGGTGGATTCTAAGATCTTGACTATTATTATATCTTGATTGTTAATTGAGAAGAGATTACTACATGATTGAACAAAATTGGAGGAAAGTTCTAGTTGTAGGTTGAATTTAGGAAATTCATAGTTGAACTTAGGGTGGATTCTAAGATCTTGACCGTTATTATATCTTAATTGTTAATTAATCTTAGTTCATTGTTTTTTGTTGTTGTTGTTAAGTTTTAGTTTATACTCATTCTCTTAGTCATTGGCCAAATAATATCAATTAGTTGTAATTCTAGTAATTGTTATATTAGTCCTCGTGGACGATATCCAAATTTATTGCTATAGTACGTGTTCGAATTAGTGCACTTGCTAGGTGAGTTCGCATAACAACAAAGTTTTGGCTCTGTTGCACTAATACTAGCAATATTAAAGTTGACTAATTTTTATTAATTTGGTACTTTTACCTTGTTTTTTTTGTTTTGCTAGCTATGTACAAGGGGTTCTGTAGTGCATGACAAGAAGAAACAAAGAACCATTGATTTTTGATACATAAATCGAGAGAACTCACCACAGACTGAGAGCACAAGCAAGAAGTAGACTTCTCCCATCTTGTGTCAAAAATTTGTTGAGAAGAGGAACAACAACAATGGTTGATGAACAAGAAGGGTGAAGAGAGCTCACAATGATGGATTATGCTATTCTATCTCTTACTGGAATTGAACCGAGTGTCACATGGTCAGCTGTAGCAGCTAACAACTTTGAGATTAAGCCAGCCATCATCCAGATGATTCAGCAAAGTGTACAATTTTTTAGGTTCCCAGCTGAAGATCCTAATGAGCACATTGCCAATTTTCTGGAAATCTGTGATACTTTCAAGCATAATGGAATGAGTAATGATGCAATCAGATTGAGAATTTTTCTTTTCTCATTGAAGGATAGATATAAGGCTTGGTTGAATTTGTTACCAGCTGGTTCAATCACTACTTAGGAGGATATCGCTCCACCTTTTTGAGCCAAGTACTTTCCACCTTTAAAGACAGGTAGGTTGAGGAATGAAATCACCACTTTCGCATAAATAGATGGAGAATTTTTGTATGAGTCTTGGGATCGCTATAGGGATTTGCTAAGGAGAGTTCCTCACTATAGTCTACCTATGCTGCTTCAAGTACAAACATTCTACAATGGTCTCACAACCAACATCAAGGTAATGATTGATATAGCAGCTTGAGGAACACTGAACAACAAGACACCTGAGGCTGCCTACAAATTGATTGAGAAGTTGGCAAACAATAGTTACCAATGGGAGCGGCTTGCATAGTGTTGACAGCTATACAACTCTATCTGCACAAATTAAGGCCTTAACTAAGAAGATAGACAGCATGAATAGGGTGACAACACAAGCAGTGCAAGTTCAGAATTATAAAGTTCAACAAGGGAATCTTTATTCTAATACTTATAATCTTGGATGGAGGAATCACCCTAATTTTCCACGTGGCAACAAAAATAATCAGACACAAGCTTCCCCACTAGCTCTGCCCCCCATTGAACGAAGGCCAAACATAGAGGATATGCTCGCCAAATTCATGACAGCAATGGACACTAGGCTACAAAGTAATGAAGCCTCCACAAGAGTCTAGAGAACCAAATTGGACATTTGGCAAAGTTGATTTTTGAGTGTGCTTAAGGAACTTTGCCAACCAACACAGAGACCAACCCAAGAGAGCATGTGAATGCTATAGCATTGAGGAGTGGAAAATAGTTAGTAGAGTTAGAACCAAGGAAGATAACACAAGTAGATGAGAGCAACCCAAACAAAGAAGAAGAAAAAAAATAAAAAGAAATCAAGAGAAGGAGCTGCCCAATCGAGGAAGAGAACACTCTAACATTGCATATTCAGGGAGATTAAAGCAACAACAAAAAAATAAGCAATTTGGTAAGTTTTTGGATATTTTTAAACAATTACATATTAACATTCCTTTGGTTGAAGGTTTAAAACAGATGCCTAGCTATACAAAGTTCCTAAAGGAGATTCTCTCAAATAATAGAAAGTTGGAAGATGTGACCATGGTGATGCTTAATGAAGAATGTTTAGCTATTTTATAAAACAAGGTGCCACAAAAGTTGAAGGATCCAGGTAAGTTTACTATTCCATGTAACTTAGGTGATCTTTCAATTGAGAAAGCATTATGTGATTTAGGAGCTAGTATCAATTTGATGCCATGTGATGCTTACAAGAAGCTAGGATTGAGAAAACCTTAGCCTCTTAAGATTACTTTACAATTAGCAGATACGTCTATTAAAATTCTAGTTGAAATAATAGAAAATGTGCTAGTTAGGGTTGATAAGTTTATATTTCCAGTAGACTTTGTGATCTTAGATATGGAAGAGGACTTTAAGATACTAATGATACTAGGAAGATCATTTCTAGCAACTACTAGAGCTTTAATTGATGTTTATGATGGTAAATTGACTCTTAGAGTATTCATAATGGATACACTTGATTCTATCGTGCAAGGTGTTTTTTAGGAAAATTACCTTAAAAATGCATTAAAACAAGGTATCATGAATGGAGAAAAGAGTAACATGAAGAATGAAAGAGTCAATAGAAAATAGATTTGATAGAAGTGAGACCTTAATTTAATGCACAAAAGAACTTCAGATTTGAGGAGATTCATAACTCTAGTGAAGATAAGGATAAGCCATCAGCTAAAAAACCACCAGACAAGTTAAAATCAAGGTGGTCGGGACCCATGGATAGGGGTGGGCCTAGCTCTCTCCAGGCTAATGTAGGAGCATGCCCTAATTCAAGTTCTATCTTAGAGGAAAGATTAAAGCAGCTAAATAGGGGGCAAGAAAGAATTGAAGAACGCCGAAGGTGAACTGAGCATTATATGATGGCATTCTTTCAGCATATAGGATTCCAACTCCCACCCTACCCACCATCAGACAGTTAGTCTCACTTTTGTTTTTATTTTATTTTATTTTATTTTTTATTTTCATTTTTTTTATGTTTGTTTTTCAGTTTATCTTTACCTATTATATCTTTTAGTTCCCTTCTCTCATTTACCACTAATTTTCTTGCTTAGTTCGCCTTTAGTGTTGTCAATATGTTTTTAGGTTCTTTTTTTTTTTTGCAAAATTCACTGAGGCTGCAGTGGATGCTACTCCATCAAAATTTTATGGAAGTTTCGTTTCTTTTGTTGTCATTGCCTTTTATTTTTTTGCTTTACGAACTATGGGGACATAGTCGCAATTAAGTGTGGGGGAGTGGTATTCTAATTATATATTTGTTGTTATCATCTAAATCTTAATTAAATCTTAATAAAGTTAAATCGGTAAAATGATAAGAGAAAAATAGATAAGATGTTAAGCATTAAACCTCTTATTCTATCGAGTTGATCATGTTGAGGAGCTGTGTGCTTCGATCAATCTTATCCGAAACGATTAGAGAAGAGAAAAATTGTTTTGCCGAGAGGAAGGAGATTGTTTCTCTTTTTGAATGAGCAGTGCTCACCAAAAGGGGTGGAGAGTTATAATGAGTTTAGTTTTTATAACAGATTGCCAATAATCAAGGTCATTTCTAGTGATTAAATGTTTACATTATCAATATTGTATGCATTAATGAACTTGCATATTTTTGAATTTTGTGTTCTAAATTTTGATTAATTTTGCCAATAGTTTTATATTTTTTTTAAAAGAAAACAAGAGTTTAATTTAATCCATTTTAATATTGTATAAACAATAAAGATGGTTTTGCTCCAAATAAATTACTTCAACTGATAAAAGGCATTATATTGCCACCTTTGAGAACAATTAATTGCTGCTAAAAATTAGACAATAGACAATAAAATTTTACCAGGGAATTTATATTGTCATAAAAAGTCAAAATGCTGCAACATAAATTTGCAGCAAATAGAGGAAGCCACGTATCTATTTCATGCACAACCTGTTCATTTCTTTATTTGAAAAAAAATTATTTAACTTTTATATGGACAAAAAGAAGTACGAAAGAAACCGAAATAAAATAGTTTATTTTTATGTTCTAAAATCTAAAGAAAATTCGATCTCCTCTGTTGCAAGACACCAAAACTTCTCTCTCTTTGTTAGTTGCATCTCATTGCAGTCATCGCCCATCATCTCTCGTTATTCATTGAAGTATCGTTTTTCCAAATCAGTCATTAAATATTGTATTTTAAACAATAAATATATGTTACTTGATTCACTCATTTGTATGAGATTAAATTATCTATTGAAGTTAAACCATACTTTATTATTTGACTGAACTATAAATTTAGTCGTATTTCTTTCTAGTACTAAATAAGTCAACAAATAATGAACGTCAGTACAATAACATCCAATGCAACATTTACTTTTTCCTTTTTAAAAAACACATGGACAAAAACTATTTTGCTTAAGCAAGTGAACAAAAAACTAAGACTCGTGAACAACTATATATCTTTTAGAAGTCCTTACTATATCTTTGGCTATGTTATATACTATCTAATTACACGTTTACATCCAATTAAGAATAAGAGAAACAAAATGTGGAATGATAGTTACTTTTAAATCCAACTAAAAATTAGACAATAGACGACACAATTTTAGTAGCTGATAGATTTCTCACTAAAAGTCAAAATGCCACTAACTCAATATACAGCAAATAAAGGAAGCAACTTGTTCATTTCATGCAAAACCTATCCATTCCTTTAATTGAAAAAAAAAATTATTTAACTTTTATATCAATAAAAAGAAATACACAAGAAGCTGGAAATAAAATGGTTCATCTTTATGTACTCAAACCTAAAAAAATTTAATCTCCTCTATTATAAGGCATTAAAGCTTCTATCTTTGCATTAGTTACATCTCATTGCAATCGCCATCAATCACCTCTCATTATTTGTTAAAGCATCAATTCCCCTTATCAATCATCAAATATTATGTTTTAAACAGTAAATATACGTCATTTTATTTATTCATTTGTATGAGATTAAATAATTCATTCAAGTTAAGTTCTACTTTATTATTTGATTGACCTACAAAATTAGTCGTATTTCTTTCTAGTACCATATTAGTTTATACAATGTAAGTCAATACAATAACATCCATTACAACATTTACTTTTTTTAAAGAAAAAATCGTCATCCATTAATAGTAAAAAGCATTTTGCTCAAGTAAGTCAACAAAAAAGTTAGGCTCATGAATAAATATATATCTTTCAATAGTCCTTACTACATCTCTAGCTAAGTTATGTACTATTCGATTAAACTTTTAAATCTAACTAAGAAGGAAAGAAACAAAATACAGAATGAAAGCTTAAACATCCTCAAGTAACAACCCAAACTTTAGAAAAATATTCATCAAGTATAAAATATGTACCCGGTTCCTTTAAAAATGGCCCTATTATAGTTAAAAATTAGACAATAGACAATATAATTTTTAGCTATTGATTTAGACTATCACAAAAGTTGAAATGTTGCTAGATAATAAATGACAAATAGAGGAATTCATGTGTCTATTTCGTATCCACCCTATCTATTTCTTTACTTGGAAAAAAAAGTTGTTTAACTTTTGTATCAACGAAAAGGAGTACCCAAAAAACAATTAAAAATAAAATAGTTCATCTTTGTCTTAAAACCTAAAGAAAATGTGATCTACTTTGTTGCAAGATACCAAAGCTTTTATTTTTGTGTTGGTTTCATTTCATTGTAGTCACCATCAATTGCCTCTCATTATTCTCTGAAGTGTCAATTCTCATAATTGGTCGTTAAATACTATATTTTAAATAATAAATATGCATCATTCGATTCACTTATTTATTATAATATTAAATAATTCATTCAAATTAGGTTATTTTATTGTTTGATAGAATTATAAATTTAGTTGTATCAATTTTTAATAATGAATCAACTTATACAATGGAAGTTATACAATAGCACCTAATATAACATTATTTATTTTAAGATAAAATCATTATTCTTAACAATAAAAACCATCATGCTCAAGTAAATGACCAAAACCATCATGCTCAAGTAGGTGAAGCAAAAACTGAGGAGGTTCATGAACAATTATCTATCTTTTAGAAGTCCTTACTCATATCCAGCTAAGCTATGTATTATTCTTATTATACTTTTGAATCCAACTAAGAAAGGAAACAAAATGCAAAATGAAAGCTTAAACATCCTCAAGTATAAACCTAAACTCAGAGAAATATTCATGAAGTATAAAATTTATACTTCGTACAAAATTTACCATATAACTAAGTAAAACAAAATCTATACTAAATTAAATTTTAGGAAAAAAAATTTGTATCTTAGTGCAACATAACATTAAGAGAAAAAAGGAAAAGACTAAAATCTTAAGATTTAGATGTAACACCGTAGTTTTAGAGCTTTATTAAGACCTAATACATGCTCAAAATCTCATAGTTATCTTAAGATAGGTCTAGAACGAGAGAACAATTTTAAAACCCTACACAACCTTTTGGAAAATTTATCTTGTAACCTCATAGGTATCTTAAAATAGCTCTAAAAGCCAAAAGTTTCCTTATCCTCAACACACTTGAACTTTAACATTGTTTATCCCAAATTCTATAAGCAGTAATGAAGCACTACATAAGGACTAATGAGTTGTCCTGCTTGATATTATCAGGACCTTGATGCAATACATTTCGGTTTTATCTAAGTAATACCTTAAAAGAGTATTACTACCTCTTATACAACATATTAGAGAAATTAATATTACTTTTAGACAGTTAAGTAAAGACATTAATTAAGAACAATTGAAAATGTTATATCATTTGTTAGACAAAATGGTCCAATAAATCCTTAATTATATATTTTTATAAATATTGAACCTTTCAACATGAATTTCATTAAAATTTCTTGCTCCAATGTATAGATTACTTAAATCTCACTTCTCTTTAAATATTAAAATTTGATATATATAAAAAAATATATATCATGTAAATTAAAGAATAAATGTCTTGCTTCCTACTAATAATCTATTGAACTCTCTATAGTACTATCAAATGCAACAAACTCCTTACAAGATACAGGAGAAGGAACAAATGGTGATTTTATACATCTCAAAAATTCCCAATTAAGCCCATCAAAAAATTGGTGTCGTTTGATTGTCGTTGCACCCATTGCGGACCCCATTTACTTAGTGGGGTCCTTTTATTAATAGTTGTGTGATCAAATCCTTTACTGGCTCTGAAACCATTGCTTCTTTGGGAAACTCAAGTGCTCGAACCACAATATTCACCAGGGGCAACTCCTAGTCAACTCCCTTACATGGTTTCATCCCATATAACATTTTAATTTTGAATATCCCTAGTGTCCATCAATCAATCATGTTTCCATACTATTCACCAGACACAATTTCTTGTGCTAAGTACTCGTGGATCGCAATAAAAGACATTGATTGGATATTGATTGGCTCTATGATGATTTCCACAGCAGTGTGGTAGGTTGACTATTGTTCTATTTGTGTTGACAAGGGTGTAAGCATGAGGCCACAGCAGGTGTGATACAATTAGGTAGAATGCATAATGAATTAAAAAAGTTGGGTTGATCATCTGGATAACTTCTTGTTTTTGTGATTGATGATGCATTTTGATCAAAAATTATGTGGATTGTTGATGTGGAATTATCGTCTTTTCATGAGAGATCGAAGTCAGTCAACGAAATGTGGCTGTGGAATCTTAGTAACATGTTTTCAGGTTTCAAATCACGATAAACAATCCCCATCATGTGTAAGTATTCTAAGGCCATTGTGACTTCATATGCATAAAACCTGTGCAAAAAGAGAAGGCCACAAATCTTTTAAAAAAATAAATAAATGAATAAATTTAACTAAGTTGGAAATATATAAAATTGAGTTTGATAAGTTATATGAATAGCTTCTTGAAAATTTTAATACTTTATTCTATTTAATATATTTAAGAATATGTTTAATATACTATTGAAATATAATTATCTCTTGTAATATTACTCAGATTAGAAAAAATATATCATATATTTAATTTATTAATATATAAATAGGTTCATGAACTTGTAAACCAAATTCCTTCATATTTGAATTTGGCTCTTATACTTTAACATTTTGGGACCATATTAAAATATGAAAAGAAAATTTTCTAAATTAATAAAGATGAAAATGAAGATGGTATCTATATATATATATGTATATATATATTTATGCAGAAATATTATAGGATTAAGAAGGTGCAAAGGGGAAATGTTAGAAGCTTCAAAGAAGATACTTATAATTGGGAATTATATAAATATATAATGTGTGTGTGTGTCTATATATATATATGTAATCTTCTCAATTTATCAATATATATGTGTGTGCGTGTCTATATAGACAATGTATGTACGTATATCACGATACTAATTGTGCTGAATATCATAATAATAAATTAACGATTTGTATAATCATATAATATATATTTATAGATACAAATAATTAATGTTGTTGTTTGTACGTACCGCGCAGTAGCTTCGTTGAAGCATTTATCTGGTTGCCTTTGATGGAGGATGTGAAGATCGCCACCAGGTGTTACAATATATCTTGTGACATATCATTTACCTATTAAAATGTACAAATTTTTACTAGAAAAAATTGTACTTGAGAATTTTTACTATTAAATATTTATTTTAAGATCAATAATGACGCACACAAATACTCCAAATTAAAAAATTTTGAGCTATGATGATTAGTATTGCTTATATTCCTTGAGGAGGCTCCTTTAATCTTGATGCAAAGTGCATAAATCTTAGGGAAATTTGCATCAGATAATTTTTCTCAGTGAATTAAGAGAAGAAGACCAAATAACTAAAACTAATCAATTAATTAAATATGGTTAATAACTCTATATCGAGATATATTATATACAAATACAATACTTTATCCATGTCTGATAAGGTGATTTCATATTCAGCCATGAAGGTGGAAAGCAAATCATAGAAATAAGTATGACCACAACTAGAATCTCCTTTAATTTCATACGTTGCTGCAAGAAAGTGATCTACCATATCCTTTTAAAAAATTGAATGCAAATCAATCAACGACATTGATCATATATACATGATTGGTAAATAAATAAGAGAAAAATAGATCAGTTGTTAAGCACTAAACCTCTTGTTCCATCGAGTGGATCATGTAGAGGATTTGTTAAGCACTATTTCCTTCTTTTTTTATTTCCTATCCCTCTCCCGTTCTCATCCTTTCAATTTTCCTCCTATGTTTCTAGCATATATCTTTTGTCCTCTCCTCATAGCTGTCCACACAATAATTCCATCATTTCATCGAATCTTCTATTTATCCTTCGATCTCACTCTCCATTTTCTTTTATTTTTACTCCTAGTTCTAATCTGATTTCAAGAAAATTTTCCTATTCCCATATCAACTCATTTCTTCCCAAAAATATCTCAAATAATTTAGAAGATAAATTCTACTTAAGTGATGAGAGTCAAATTTCACTTACCTTTCTTCTCAATGACGATGTTAATATGATTGACAGATTCCTCCCTCGTTCCACTCTCGATTCCACTGCTAGCTAATTAATTTGATTGAAGAAATCACACAAAAACTTCCTCTTAGTTTAACCCTAGCTACGAATTTTCTTCCTCTCCCTCTTCTCCTGCAGCTCAACGTCCTCTTTTTAAGTGAAGGAGGAACCATCAGAACCATTGAAGATGGCAACGAAATTCCTAAATCAAATAAAGATTACAAAATAGTTATTGATAATTGAGGCATAATCAATATTTTTACTTTTAATAATTAAGGAAAAAACTAATAACATCTTCTTAAATATAATTATATATTTATATATTTGCTTTTTGAAAAGAAGATTTTTATCTCTTTAATTGCTTAAGTAGTAATCAAAATTTTAAAATTTAAAGATTAATGAAGAAAAGAAATCTTTAAACTTTGACTTCTAATAAGCATTCAATTTTCTAAATTTAGATATTCTTTAAGTCTAATCTTATAATAGTTTTTTTTGTAGATAACATAATGAAAATAATATTAAAACTCTAAAATATTTGATTACATAAGTTCAAAATAATGAAAATAAGATTTTTATCTCTTTAATTTTTAAATTTTAAAGATTAATGTAGAAAGAAATCTCTAAATTTTGACTCCTAGTAAGTATTGAATTCTCTCTCTTTAGATAATTTTTAAGTATAATTTTGTAATAATTCTTTTAAAGATTACATAATTTAGAATGAAAAATAATGTTAAAACTCTAAAATATTTGATTACATAAGTTTAAAAATAGATTATGACACTTCAATTTTTTTTTCTTTCTTGGTGCTTTTGGCTTTTTTTTTCATTCTTTCTTTAATGCTATTATTTATATTTACGATGCAATATTTAGATAGAAAACAATAAGATAGTTCTTCTTTTATAAAATTAGTTCTATTAATTTCTTCACCACAATATAATTTCTTCATAATCTTATCCTCACATTTGTTATTGTGTTACAATCTGATCAATTTTAGGTGATCTATAAATATAAGAAGAGTTAGAAAATAATTAGGAGAAAGAAAAGGAAAAATATAAGGAAATGAAATAGGAAAACAATAGTTAGACTGGAGGCATTATAGAGGTATGAAATAGGAAAACAATAGTTAGACTGGAGGCATTATAAAGGTAAGTTTTCTTTTTGTTTTCCTAATGCATAACGCACAATTAGGTTGTAATTATAAAGTATATTCGTTATAAGAAGTCATATTCTTCAAATGATTCCTAAGTTTTAGACGAGAACTAACTCAAATCACATATTTGACTTTCTATGAAATTACCTCTTTACCCTAAATAATAAAAAAACATAAAAGTACAATCTAAATTAAATATGTCTAAAAGTATATAAGTGTATTTATATAAAGTAGTATTAAATCTATCTTTTTCACTTGATTCTATTTTTACTTTTTATGTAATTACTAGTAATCGTTTACATGTTGAATTACGTATATATTCATTAATTTTATTTTTGAACCACCTATATTTTTAGCTTGAATTCATTGAATGAAATTTTATTTCATAATTCTTCATGTATAGAAGGATCAATTAGAATTCAATTCTCAAAAAACATAAATAAGAGAGTTTAAATATTAAAATTGTGATATATTGTTAAACTATAAAATATTGGAGAAATGTAGCAATTAAATTTCTTAAAAAAATGATGAAGCTTGTTTAGAAATTGAAGCAAATGGGACAATTAGATACATATACAAATATTTGAACTTCTAATACTATACTATACTATACTAAATCTATTTTTACAAAATATTTTGTCAATGAGTAGTGTAATTTGACCTACAACCTAAAATTTCTATGTGATTTCTTAGGTTACAAATTAAAAATATATACATATATATGAGGTTAATTTTTATTGTTGTTGGAAATATATTTATTTTTTTGTTTTTGATATTTTTTTTTGGTACAGTTTGGGAGAAGGATTGTGGCTAATGCTAGAACCAGATGAAACAAAGGTTGTTGAATGCTATATGTTTAGTTTCCTTTCTGTGCTGATGCTAAGAACTAAAAACTTACAAGTCTGTAGTAATCCAAAAAATATATACTAAATAAAAATATGAGTTTGCAAGAAATATCTTATCATCACTCTCTAATCACTCTCTCAGATGACGCCTTACATACGAGTCGAATTTTTTCAACTGATCTGGAATCAACTAAGGAATTGTATTAAAAAGTTCTATTGTCAAGCATTAATTTAAATGGCATGGTGATGATTTACGAGATAGAAAAATACCATAACCAATACAAAATAATTTACAAAATATAGAAAATGTCATAATCGAACAATTGAGTTAAAATAATGTAAAGGTATTCTCGATTTATAGTAAACTCTTTAAAAGAATGCCTTTCACTCCTATAGTACTATGTATACGATATAAAGTCTGTAAATAGGAAATAATTTGTTTAATCTCCAATCCAAGAAGATGTTTCAAGCTAATGCTAATCCTAAATCAACATATCATCTTTACATTAAGATCCTATGATACCCGAATTAATGCTCAAAAGCTTTAACCCCCAAATAAAATGAAAAATAAACCACTGTTATCATTACCTTTATACATTTAAGTTGTTCAGATGGGTAAGCTGAGCTACAAATTGAAGTTACCTATCTTTGTGTGAAAGCAACTTCAGAATCTTATATTACGTAAGTCTTTTAGGAGTTCTTGTAACCATGCTTTCTCTTGAGTTTAGCACTTATCACGCAAGAAAAGGCTTTGACAAGCTCAAAATCCTCTTCAATTATCAGAATTTTAGCCGCACTTGGGTCTGCAAGTAGAAGCTTAGCCACAAGGTATCCAACAATTGACCATGCTTGGAATAACCGTGCTTGCTTCCTGATGAACCTTCCTTTTTCCGTGTCATAGTATTAAGGCATTTGTCTCTTGATTTGTGTCTTTCAACAACTTCAACAGCTCTAGCAGTGATTTCTGGTCTTTTCATTTTATGCATGCAATAGTAAGCTTTAAAAAGTCCATTTTTAAAATCTTAAGCCGCAGTGCCAACATTCCTTCATTATTGCTTTAGTTTATAAAGCATCAACAAGGTGCCATATACTATTAGATTCAAACATGACAACTCAGGAAACTTATGCCTAAATATAACTTCTATAAAGGATTCTTTGGAGCAATGAACAAAATATTAGTAGCAGATAGAATATTTAAGCATAACAAACTAACCTGCCATAACAAAGTTGGGCAAGAATCACCATTGTGGTAAGACTAAGGCCTATATTATAAGGAAATGTAGTGAGAAATGTTAAAGATAATGAAGAAATAGATTATAAATAAATAATACAAGAGTAGATATCTTATGTGTTCTTAGAATCACTGCCAGTGATTATTTTCCACTCCTGACCTCCAAGAGGGGGATAACATATCTTGAATGGCATGTCTGCTACCAAATTTGCCCATTTCACTTCAATAAGATCAAGTATGGCATGTGATTGAACAGCTGTTGCCAGACTGCTTACAACAAACCATATGTGCTGCCTGTAAGTTTTCAATTAGATAACCGCCTTTATTAGGCGTCCATTCCACCAACCAAGGAGAATTTAGATCTAGGTAAATGTTAAACTTATTAACTACATCATATGAGTACTCCTAAGTCTTGTAACGATAAATCTCATTCTGTTTTCGCAAATCAATCCAATAATACTCTTTGATGTTGTATGAATGAGCAAGTAGACATTTATTCAGTGCCCGAATAAGATCAGTTGATCCATCTTCTAGAGCAAGCATTTCACGTGCATAGAGTAAGGCAAAATAAAATATTGTCTACAAGAAAAAAAAAATTAACAGGAGATACCACAAGAAAAGAAGGTAAACAAATAAGATCTCTTAGTTACAAACTTATAAATTTAAATAATAGATGATTCATGTAGGTTAGTGAGTCAAATCATAATCTGTTGTTTCCACCAACATGTTATAAACATATTTAATGCACAAACCAGATCTCCATAGTGTTAAACATGTAAGCTATGAACTATCTTAAAAAATATAAGCTATAAACTATACAATCTCCATCATTTTGGGGAGTTTCACCATTCGAAAGATACAAAAAATACAATGAATAATAATCCTAATAGTTGAACATTTTTTGAATTGACCAGACAAGAATCATATACTTATTACACCTACCAAAAACTCACTTGAGAAGCACCAAGATATGATATCAATTTAACTCAAGCTTGTCAAGTACTTAAACCTTGCTTTATTTTCAAACTTCCACTATTGTTTCGCAAATTGATTTAGTTTTATAATTTCACTTCCAGCATAGTTGCTGCAAAAAAGCCCTTATTACACCATGTGCAGAATTATTCTGTACAACCACTCTTTTGGTACGAAAGTCGCAAGCTCTAATAAATCAAAAATTGAATACCAAATGCCCATTACCATTTCAAATGAACCATAAAGGCAATTTTTTCTTTTCTTGAAATAGACAATTGATGAGCACATATGGCTATTCAAACAACTGTTAGAACAAAAAAGGGATCTACCTTGATGATTACTTCATTCCACATAATAGAGTTTATTACCTCCCTTTTTTAGTGAGAGGGTTAGGTTTTGAAACTTACAAATGTAAATAAAATGTAAATAGGAAATGACTTGGTCTAGTACTTAGTCAGTGTTGGATGACCATCTTCTCCATTTGTTTTGTTTGGTTACAAGAGGTATTATTTCCAGTAGTGAGACCTTTTTGCACCATAGACAAGTTATTGTTGTTTCTCTCAATAGTATGTCGATTGGCATGTAAAGGTGACTGATGGATACGGTGGATGGCGTGACATCATTGTCGATTGCAGAGGAGGAGGATGGGAGCTGGGACTTAACTAAACTTGTCCCTGAGAGTCGTATGACCTCTGTTTGGTAGGAAGATTCTTGATAGAAGTGACTATAAAGTTTAAACCAATGAAGAATATACTGGCAGACCCGTGGAGGCTGATCGATGGAGTAAATATTATAGATCTTTGTTCTAGCCGTTACTTATACAAATTTATTTGCAAAATGGATTTCGAAAGAATGCTTAACAGAGGGCCGTGGACTTTTAACAACCACTTGTTGGTTTTGCATCGCCTTAGGGAGGGAGAACATCCAATGAAAGTAGCCATTAACCTGAGCCTCTTCTGGGTACAAATTCACTCACTCCCACTAGGTTATATATCGTAGACAATGGCTAGGTAGTTTTGGAACATGTTGCGGGGCTTTGTGGACTATGACACATCTTCGTTTTCTATGGCTGGGATGGGAGGTTTTTTGTGGGTTCAAGCGGCCACTAATGTTCAAAAGCCTATGTTCAGAAGAAAGAGGCTCAGCCTGAGAAATGGGGAATCAACATTTGAAATCTTTAAGTACGAACGCCAGCTCTTATTCTGCTTCCTATGCGGCCGGTTAGGGCATTCAAAATCTTTATGCAAACTCCACATCAATTCCATTGTGGCACCGATGCAACAAAGGTGGGATTAGTCCCTCCGCGTAAATCCCTAACAGAATCTTACTCTGATGAGTAGATGGTTACAGGATGAACATGGGGAAAAACTGACAGAATCATGGGCAAATATCCTAGCAAGTATCTCGGGGATAGGGGGAGGGAAGGAAGAGACAATAAATTTATCTAAAAAATATTAAATGTTGATAATTTATATTTAATTAAATTGTAAAATGTTAAAATAACTTTTAAGAAATGAAAATTAATTTTATGTAAAATTAAAATAAAAAATTTTAAATTCTATCAATTTTTGTTATTTTCTAATTGGTTTCATCATGTAATTGAATGAAATACGAATTTACTAATCACCATAGTGAATAAAGTGGAATTCACTTACGTTTTGTTATGATTTGATAATTGATACATACCCAATAAAAGAAACTACAGTTATTTAACTTTTTTTATCGTTACAACTTTTTGAGAAATACACTCACAAACACACAAATATATATGTGTGTGTGTGCGTTTAATAAATTTAAAGAGCTATTGTAACTTGATGTAATGCTAAATCAATATAAAGTTTTCAATGGAATTTATAATAGGAAGTGGATATGATGATGATGATTTTCATATCATACATGAGAATCACTAAATATATATATGAGAAAAAAAGTACGTTTGTTGGTTCTGATAATAAAAGTTGAAAAATAAAGGAAATAAAATTATAATATTTTGTTTGGTTTAAATTTATAAATGAAAAATAATTACTATAAGAAAATAATTAATAATATCAGTTATTAATATAATGATGAGTTAGCTACTGAGAATCAAAAAAGAATTTAAAAAGAAAATTAATCCTTTCCTCTTTTGTTTAGAGTTCTCATGTGAAAAAGGATTTTATCATTCATGAAAGATATCATAATTGTAACGACCCCGGAAATATCCAAAGGGAATAAAAGATAATTAAAGTGCGGAAGTGTAATAAATGTTCAGGGTTTATATTCCTTACACAAATAACTTAAAGTACCAAACAATGTTACGAAATTCACCCTTTTGAAAGAAATACAAGAAATAAGGAAATAAACAAAAAATAGAGAAATTTAGCATTTACTCGCAATCCTCTTGCGGATCGGGCTCTGGAACCTGGTCCTCTTTATCTGAAATAGTTAAATAAAGGATGAGCTACACTAGCCCAGTAAGGATATCACACTATATCACTGACACAGAAATAAAGATTGGTATAAAATCAAAAACTACTAATGGACCACTAAATTTAACAAATTCTTTTATCAGTCATAAAAATCATTTACCATTCACTTACCATAGTGGGATTCATAAAAATAATCTATACAGATAATAATATTATACAGATCATGATTCCGTATATAATCAGCAATCATAGCACATATTATAAATCTATATCTATCATTAATAAATCAAACAATAATTGTCACTCTTTTTACCAGCCTGCTGGTATCCATGGGGGTTCATAGAGATGTCCCCGCTACACGTGAACCCTTTCATTTAACATTCTCAATTATTGGTTGTCCCCATACCCCGTTTGATATGAGCACCAATTTATTAAACCTCAATACCCTGTTCAGTATTAGAGTGAAACGGACCGTCCCCATACCCCGTCTGGTATGAGCACTAAATTATCAAGTCTCCATACCCTATCCCATATGAGACAACATTCATGGTAAGGTTTTCTATGTCCCCAGTCCGTTCACCATCTGCCAATATATCCAGCAAGACTATCGTTTCATCTATTCATTTCATCACACACTTTTTATCGTTTAACTTTCATTTTTTTCGATTCAGCAGTAAACACATAGAATATACTATACAAGGATTCAAAGCCATAAAATCAATTAATAGGGTACTAACATTCATTTGAACTGTAAAACAATCAACAAAGTAATAGTAGAGAATTTTCAGTTCTGGCTCCATTAGCAATCCGTAATTAATTATGCACATTTTCTAAATTCACAAAAATATTGCGTTATTATTTATTTAGACTTCACTTCTATGATAGGGAATAGAGTGAGGGATCCTTACTCGATTTAATGTCCAAAAAGCTAAGCTGTTTAACTGCGCCTACGGGCGATTCTCGAGTTCCCTGAACTTTTTTTCAAAAATTAAAATGCACTAATGGTACCTACAAATGTCCCAAAAAAATTTAAAATCAGTTCCAAGGCCCACTTAACAAATTTTGGAATTCTGGCACGGCGGCTCTGCCGTGCTTTGGCGACGGTGTTGTAGCCCGCGATAACGATCCGCCTAGAGTCGACTGTTTTTCACCATTTTTAGCCACATTCGGTGGATTTCACATTGATCCCTGCAAGAAAACACGTTAAAAGGCCTCAATGGCTAAAAAAATACAAAAAACCAAAACTCATCGGCGGCGGGGCTCTCCGGTGCGGCGGCTCCTCTGGCTCACGTTGTAGTTGGGTGTTTTGCTCTGGTCAACCTGTAGAGAAGACATAGTGATCACAATGGTGAAAAAATTACATAAAATGGGAATCGAGAAGGGCCTTATCAGAGGCATTTTGTGAAATTTCCCGTGGCGGCACTACTGGGCTTCACCTACGTTTTTCAGTCAATTGGCTAGTCCTTTTGCTCTGATTTGGCCATGGGTGTGTTTAGAATTGAATTCTGAGCAAAAGAAGAAATTTTTACCCTTTTTGGCGGTTAAAAAGGGCTCCGGTGTGATGGAGGATGGCGGCGGTCTCCTTCTTGACGGCTGGGTCTTCGTCTCCAGTGAGAGGGTCTGGTGGCTAGGGTTGGGGTTTGGTGTGGATGGGAGTTATATATATCCATCTGCTTTTGATCTGGGCTGTCCATAGTCTTTGATCTACACCATCCAATCGCAATTAAATAGAGAGTGAATCTGGACCGTTCATCACGATCCAATTTGGGTCGTCCATCAGGATCTAATCTAGGCCGTCCGATCACGTTTGGGGGAGGGAACGCATCTAGGCCATTCGTGCACGCGGGAACGGATCTTGGTCGTTCGATCATGGGCATGCGGATCGCCCGCGTGGCCTCCCACGTGGCGCTGCGTCAGCGTCCACTGCCACGCGGCACGTCCTGATTGATCGGAGCTGCTGACTGGGCGTCCCACCTGGCAGACCTTTCCTAACTTGCAATTTGACCCCTGGTTTCTAATTTTTCTTTTAAAAATACCCACAAAACCCAAATTTTCACGTTTTTTCCTAAAATTGTTTTCAATTTCTTCCTCCAATTTTTACTC
This sequence comes from Carica papaya, assembly GCF_054855325.1. Lineage (NCBI taxonomy): Eukaryota > Viridiplantae > Streptophyta > Magnoliopsida > Brassicales > Caricaceae > Carica > Carica papaya. Next base: position 23,179,533 of record NC_142317.1, read on the forward strand.
TAAATTAAATTTAAAAAATTAAAAAATTATATTTATTAATTTTAAATTACATGCAATTTTGTTTTGGGGTGTTACAATAATTACTATTGAAATAATTAATAATAGATATTTTAGTATGAAATCCAAGTCTATTTCTTCTTCTTTAATATTTATGTTAATTAATAATTTAAGAAAAATTATAATTTGGATTTTTTCACTTATTATAAATGTTCAAATTAAAAAAATCTAGTCGTTACAAAATATTATTTTTGTTTGGATATGTCATGACTCTTTAGGACAAAAATGCAATTTGATTACTATATCTCTACCAATGCAATGATAAGTTAAATCTTTTATTTTTTGATTCTATTGAATCAAATATTATAAACAAATCATCATTAATCCATATAATTACATCTAAAAAGTGATAAATTTTACATTTTAATAAGATTCAGACTTATTTTCTTCAAGAAAAAGGTAAGAATCTTAACTATTCAAACACCATGTTTATGATAATTTATGAAAATTTTGAAAAACTTCATTGTAGTGTGTGCTTAATTATGATAAATGAACAATTGTCACAAACTTTAATGGGGCATTTTTTGTGCTTGAAATGCATGTTCCCATGTTAATGGATGTTAGTGGCTATTTTCTCTTTTTCAATGATATCATCCTATGTTTACCTTATAAATAGTTAGCTCCTCTACTCTATCGTATCTTATTGCTACATTTCTCTATTGCTCTACCTTTTATGTCTTTTCTTTCACTTTCACTTTTCCTCAAATTTTCTTGAAAGATTTCGAACTTTTACTTTTCTAATTATGTAAATTAATAAAATCTATGATCTATAGCTAAGCTTATTTTATCATGCAATTAACATGCCAAAAAGATCTTTTCTATACTCACCTTATCTGATTGACCTAGTGCACACCTCAATCCTTATAATGTATCCTCAAACATCAATTCCTATTTGTATAGAAAGTAAGTGTTTGAGGTAAATTCTTCTATCTTTTCTCACCAACCAACAGCAACAAAATTTACAATTTTTTGAAACGACACACTTTAGTTTGTAACTATCTTTGCAAAATAAGTTTGCGTTTCAAATAAAAAAAATTAAAAATTAGGTCGAGATTTTGACCTATTGTAGTTCCCTCAACTAAGGGAACCTAATAATCATGAAATGTTTCTTTCGCCTAAAAACATAATAGGCACGTTTAGATTTAACTTAATTTAATCACGACATCACCACCAACATAAAAAAAAGTTAGAGTTTAAATTTGTTTTCTATGAAAAAGGAATACTTATTACAACCTACATAGAATTTATTGGTATTGATTTTTAGAAGCTTTCATCCACCCCATCTGTCCAACAAAAGAAAACATAATTACTTTATAATATCATTATTGAAAGCGATGAAAATAGATAAAATACTAATAATGAAAAATTAAATATTGATATAAGCTAATTATTTTTTAAAATAAAAATGGTATATATCTATATTAAGTGTTATGCATAAGTCATAATGCAATAGAAATAATCTCCAAGTACGTATACACACAAAAGTGCAGTTTGACTCAAGATTAATTAGGTGATATTGTAACACCCAGGCCCAGGTAAGCAACCCAACTCATCTACTTTAAAATAATAATAATAATAATGACTACAACAATGACAACAATAACTAGAAGCAAAAAACAATGACGTCATGTTAATAAACCTTAAAACGACACCATTCTGATGAAAAAAATGATTTAACGATAAGGATTTCTTTTCCTAATTCGATGACCCTAATTTAATCTAGATTGCTATAAATAGGAAAGACATCTAAAAAAAAGAGAAGAAACTCGAAGAGAGAGTGAGGCTGCTGACACTAGGAGGGAGTGGTAGAGAGGAAGAGAAGGAGAGAGATTAACAGAGCAATAAGGCTAATAGAAGAAGAAATAGGAGGGTGATTTTCGTGAAGGCCAAGCTAAAAGATGGTCGAATCATCCAACAGAAGGTAAGATCAGTTCACTCTTGAAACCCGAATTAGAAATGAGTATTATAAATTTCCTATATCGTGGATATAGATTTTTAGTGAGTTTTGTATGTGCATTTCCTATGATTTCGATGTAATGGTGAAGAATATTCCTGTGCGATAACTTAGTAAAGAAGTCCAAGGTAAATCATGGATGAGAATGGGGATCATCAATTGGGTATGGGAGAAAATAAGTCTTGTGGTAAGGACGGTTTTGATAATAATTAATTCATGTACAATCGGTATAACTTTCAATCTGAGTTAAGTTTGGGGGTTTAGGGATAGATCAAACTTGTGCTATACAGATTGGTAAAAATCAACTAGTAGACCTCATAAGGGAACATGATGAGATCGGATACACATATATCAATAAGTAGTTGATGCGATTAAGGGCCTACAAAGGGGTGGAAATAAGGAAAATATGGAGAACAATAGGGTTTAAAGATAAATAACATACCGTGGTGCTAGGGAAACAAAAGGGAAGGGGAAGGGAGGACCTAATAGATGAAGTTTGAACCAAACTAGAAGGAGAATGTAGAAAGGGAAATGATAAAATGGCCTAACTGAAATCAATGTACTGTCAAAATAAATAAATTACAACATGTTCACTGGTGGTGTGTATGTGGCCATTTATGAGGTCGTGGAATTGATTCTGGTATGAGTTCAATAGTGATTTTGCATACTTATTGCTCATAGATGAACTAAAGAATTTTCAGGTGACCCATATCATTAAGTGACCAAATCAACAAATGAGGGTGATAATAGAATAGTAATAATGATGAATGGGTATGAAATAAGATTAAATTAGGACTAATCCACATCTTTCTGTATGTTGTTTCCTTTTTTATGGTGTGAGTGTGGCCAGTATTAGTTGTGGTGATGTGTATCAGCTGACTAGTGATTAGTTAGTAGAGTAGACCAGATAATAGAGGGTCTAAAGGGGAGTAGATTTCCTAGATGTGTGTTGTATATGAGACAAGAAATGCGGCCGAGAAATGAAGGTCCAAAAGAGTTGTGTCGTGTATGCTAAGTGCAAGATGTGTGTGTTTGTGTGCGTGGCCCTCATGGTCGATGTGTGTGTGTTATAATCTGGTGAAAATGCAAGTATGCTAAATGTGGAACATTTTTTTAAATTTGCATAATCTATTATGTAGATTGAAATGATTGAAATTAGTTGGAAAAAAGAGAGAAAGACAAGGAATCTGCAAGAGAGAAAAAAAAGTCAAAATCGAGAAGTTGCAAGTTGGAGTAGAAGCACGGAGTTGTTGTTATAAATCTTCATGATACAAGGGTACTAAGTTGGAGAAATGGACAGGTGCTGGGCTGAGTATGAGATAGACATGAGAATGATTTGGGTGAAGGAAGTCATTGGGGAAAAATGAGGAATTTATCTACATCTATTTCAATTTTTTTGGTTTAAGTTTAAATTGATTTTACTGAGCTGTGTAGCTCATTCCTTTATTATATTATAGAAACGGTTAAGTAGGAAGAAACTCAAGAACCTTTGGAGCATAGCCATGAGCTACAATGTATGCAAAACTAACATTAAACTTTGGTGGATTAATAGTTAATATTATCATTTTTCTTAGTTTGTTGTATTTACTGGTTTTCAGGTGAGATTAGACACAGCTATGGGAGCCCCTTTTTTTTGTATGATAGTTGAGTTGTGTTAAGGTGTAAATCGTCAATATAGAATGAATAAATAAATACTTTAGTGACGTTGAGTCTTATAGAAAATGTGGGATGTTATCTATACACTAATTGCAGTACAATACAAGTAACTTTCAAATAAGGACACACGAAAGTACAATTTGACTCGAACTTATGATTTCTTGCAAAAGAAGAAATGCATCAACTATTCAACAAATTAAATAATTAATTAAGTATACACATATACCAAACAAATATATATATATCCTGCTAATAGATATTTGGTTAATTAAATTATTAATTATTTATCTATTAGGTGGATATCTATGTACTTTTATCCTTAACTATAAGAGTATGAATTCAAATTAGATTATACATCTCATGACATATCATTTACTGATTAAACTGTATGAATTTTTACTAACAACACTTGTAGTTGAGAATTTTTATTATTAAATATATATTATAAGATCAATAATAACACACATAAATACTCAAAATTATAGAGTTTTGAGCTATGATGATTAGTATTAATTATATACCTTAAGGAGGCTCCTTTAATCTTAAAGCAAAGTTCACAAATTCTAGGAAAATCTGCATCAGATACTTTGTCTTTGTAAATTAAGAGAAGAAGACCAAATAATTAAAACCCATTAACTAGTCAAACGTGGTTAATAACAACTCATACCTATATCGGGATATATATTATATACACATACAAAGCTTTAGTCATGTCTGATAAGGTGATTTGAGATTCAACTACGAAGGTGGAGAGCATATCAGAGAAATAATTGGGACAGCAACCAAGTACTCCTTCCATTTCATATGCTATTCCAAAAAAGTGATCTACTGTACCCTTTAAAAAAAATCAAACGCAAATCAATCAACAATATTGATATATATATATGAACGGTAAATAGATAAGTAAAAAATAGATAAGATATTAAGCATTAAACATCTTATTCTATCGAGTGGATCATGTGGAGGAGCTCCATCCTATTCGAAATGATTGGAGAAGAGAAAAATGGTTTTGCTGAGAGGTTTTTTTTTTTTGAGTTTGCAGTGCTCACCAAAGCGGTGGAGAGTTATAATGAGTTTAGTATTTATAATAGATTGCTAATAATCTAGGTCATTTCTAGTGATTAATACTTAGGTTATTAATATTATATACATTAATGAACCTGCATATTTTTGTGTTTTATGTTCCGAATTTTGATTAATCTTGCCAATAGTTTTATGAGAAAAACTATTTTTTTAAAAAAAGAAGAGTTTAATTTAATCCATTTTAATATTGTATAAACAACAAAGATGGTTTTTCTCCGAATTAATTACTTCAACTGATAGAAGGCATTATATTAGCACAATTGAGAACAGTTAATTACTGCTAAAAATTAGACAATAGACGATAAAATTTTACCAACGAATTTATATTATCATAAAAAGTAAAAATGTCACAACATAAATTTGCAGTAGATAGAGGAAGCCACTTATCCATTTTATGCACAACCTGTCCATTTCTTTATTTGAAAAAAAAAATTTATCTTTTATATTGACAAAAAAAAGTACAAAAGAAACCAGAAATAAAATAGTTTATCTTTATGTTCTAAAATCTAAAGAAAATTCAATCTCCTCTATTGCAAGGCACCAAAACTTCTCTCTCTTTGTTTGTTGCATTTCATTGTAGTCATCACCCATCACCTCTCATTATTCATTGAAGTATCAATTTTTCTTATCAGTAGTTATACACTGTATTTTAAACAGTAAATTTACGTTACTTGATTCGCTCATTTGTATGAGATTAAATTTTTTTTTTAATTTAAATCATACTTTGTTATTTGACAGAACTACAAATTTAGTTGTATTTCTTTCTAGCACTATTTCTCAGCAAAGAATGTAAGTCAGTACAATAACATCCAATACAATATTTAATTTTTCCTTTTTAAAAAAAATCATGGATAAAAACCATTCTTCTTAAACAAGTGAACAAAAAACTACGACTCCTGAACAACTATATATCTTTCAGAAGTCCTTACTAGATCTCTGGCTATGTTATATACTATCTGATTACACATTTACATCCAATTTAAGAAGAAGAGAAAGAAAATATTGAATGAAAGTTACTTTTAAATACAACTAAAAATTAGACAATAAATGACACAATTTTAGCGGCTGATAGAGGTTGTCACTAAAAGTCAAAATGTCGCTAACTAAATATGCATCAAATAAAGGAAGCAACTTGTCCATTTCATGCACAACCTGTCAATTTCTTTACTTGAAAAAAAAAATTATTTAACTTTTCTATTAGCAAAAAAAAAAATACATAAGAAACTGGAAATAAAATAGTTCATCTTTATGTATTCAAACGTAAAGAAACTTTGATCTCCTCTACTATAAGACATCAAAGCTTCTATCTTTGTATTAGTTGCATCTCACTGTAGTCGCCATCAATCACCTCTCATTATTTATTAAAGCATCAATTTTCTTGATCAATCATCAAATATTATATTTTAAAAAGTAAATATACGTCATTATTTATTTATTTGTATGAGATTAAATAATTCATTCAGGTTAAGTTCTACTTTGTTATTTGAGGACCTAAAAAATTAGTTATATTTATTTCTAATACAGTATTAGTTTATATAATGTAAGTCAATACAATAACATCCATTTCAACATTTACTTTTTCTTTTTTTAAAAAATCATGGAAAAAAACCATTCTTCTTAAACAAGTGAACGAAAAACTATGACTCATGAACAACTGTATATCTTTCAGAAGTCCTTACTAGATCTCTGGCTATATTATATACTATCTGATTACATATTTACATTCAATTTAAGAAGAAGAGAAAGAAAATGTTGAATGAAAGTTACTTTTAAATCCAACTAAAAATTAGACAATAAATGACACAATTTTTGCAACTGATAGAGGTTGTCACGAAAAGTCAAAATGTTGCTAACTAAATATACATCAAATAAAGGAAGCAACTTATCCATTTCATGCACAACCTGTCCATTTCTTTACTTGAAAAAAAAAATACTTAAGTTTTATATTAGCAAAAAGAAATACATAAGAAGCTAGAAATAAAATAGTTCATCTTTCTGTACTCAAACGTAAAGAAAATTTGATCTCCTCTACTATAAGACACGAAAGCTTCTATCTTTGTATTAGTTGTATCTCATTGTAGTCACCATCAATCACCTCTCATTATTTATTAAAGCATCAATTCTCCTAATCAATCGTCAAATACTGTATTTTAAACAGTAAATGTACGTCATTTTATTTATTCATTTGTATGAGATTAAATAATTCATTCAGGTTAAGTTTTACTTTGTTATTTGAGGACCTGCAAAATTAGTTGTATTTCTTTCTAGTACAGTATTAGTTTATACAACGTAAGTCAATACAATAACATGCATTTCAACATTTACTTTTTTTTTAAAGAAAAAATCATCATCTATTAACAGTAAAAACCATTTTTCTCAACCAAGTAAACCCAAAACTTGGGCTCATGAGTAAATATATATCTTTCAATAGTCCTTACAACATTTCTAGCTATGTTATGTACTATTCAATTAAACTTTTAAATCTAACTAAGAAGAAAAGAAATAAAATATGGAATGAAAGCTTAAACATCCTCTAGTAACAACCCAAACTTTAGAAAAATATTCATCAAGTATAAAATTTTAACCTGGTACCTTTAAGAATGGTCCTATTATAGGTAGAAATTAGACAATAGACGATATAATTTTAGCGGTTGATTTAGACTATCACAAAAGTTAAAATGTTGCTAGGTAATATGCAACAAATACAGGAACTCATGTGTCTATTTCGTGCCCACCCTATCTATTCCTTTACTTTAAAAAAAAGTTATTTAACTTTTGTATCAACAAAAAGGTGTACCGGAAAAAAATTAAAAATAAAGTAGGTCATTTTTGTCTTAAAACCTAAAGAAAATGTGATCTACTTTGTTGTAAGATACTAAAACTTTTATTTTTGTGTTGGTTGCATTTCATTGTAGTCACCATCAATCGCCTCTCTTTATTCCCTAAATGTCAGTTCTCATAATTGGTCATTAAATATTATATTTTAACAATAAATATACATAATTCAATTCAATTATTTATTATAATATTAAATAATTCATTCAAATTAGGTTCTATTTTATTATTTGATTGAACTATAAATAGTATATGTTTTTAATACTGAATCAACTTATATAATGGAATTTAATGCAATAGCATCCAATATAACATTATTTCTTTCAAGATAAAATAATTATTCATTAATAATAAAAACCATCATGCTCAACTAAGTGGAGCAAAAATTGAGGATGTTCATGAACAATTATCTATCTTTCAGAAGTCCGTACTCATCTCTAGATAAGTTATGTATTATTCTTATTATACTTTTGATCCAACTAAGAAAGGAAACAAAATGCAAAATGAAAGCTTAAACATCCTCAAGTATAAATGTAAACTTAGAGAAATATTCATGAAGTATAAAATTTATACTTGGTACAAAATTTACCATATAACTAAGTAAAACAAAATCTATAATAAATTAAATTTTAGGAAAAAAATTTTGTACCTCAGTGCAACATAATATTAAGAAGAAAAAAAAGACTAAAACCTTAAGAGTTAGATGTAATACCGCAGTTTTAAAGCATTATTAAGACCTAATACATGCTCGAAACCTCATAGTTGTCTTATGATAGGTCTACAATTTTAAAATCCTACACAACCTTTTGGCAAAGCTATCTTGTAATCTCATAGGTATCTCAAAATAGCTCTAAAAGCCAAAAGTTTTCTTATCTTCAATCACCCTTGAACCTTAACATTGTTTATCCCAAATTAGGTAACCAGTAATGAAGCACTACACAAGCACCCATGACTTTCCCTGCTTGATATTATTAGGACCTTGATGCAATACATTTCGATTTTATCCAAGTAATACCTTAAAAAGAGTATTACTACCTCTTATACCACATATTAGAGAAATTAATATTACTTTTAGACGGTTAAGTAAAGACATTAATTGAGAACAATTGAAAATGCTAAATCATTTGTTAGACAAAATGATCCAGAAAATCCTTAATTATATATTTTTATAAATATTAAACCTTTTTAACATGAATGTCATTAAAATTTCTTGCCCCAATATATGAATTACTTAAATCTCACTTCTGTTTAGTTATGAAAATTAGATATAAATTAAAAAAACATATATCATGTAAATTAAAGAATAAATTTTTTGCTTCCTAGCAATACTCTATTGAACTCTCTATAGTACTGTCAAATGCAACAAACTCCTTACAAGATATAGGACAAGGAACAACTGGTGATTTTATACATCTCAAAAGTGCCCAATTAAGCCCATGAAAAAACTGGTGTCGTTTGATTGCCATTATACCCATTGTGGACCCCATTTGCCTAGTAGGGTCCTTGATTAATAACCATGTGATCAAATCCTTTGCTGACTCAAAAACCATGGCTTCTTTGGGAAACTCAAGGGCTAAGGCCACAGTAATCGTGAGGGGCAACTCCTAATTAACTCCCTTACACAGCGTTGTCCCATATAACATTTCAAATATGAATATCCTTAGTGTCCACTAATCAATTATGTTTCCATGCCCTTCACCAGACACAATTTTTTGGTGCTAAGTACTCGTGGGTCCCAATAAAAGACATTAATTGGACATTGATAGGCTTTGTGATGATTTCGACAGCCGTGTGATGTGTTGACTTTTTTTTTCTATTTGTGTTTCCTAGGGTGTAAGTAGGAGGCTACTGTAGGTGTGGTACAATTGGGTAGAATGCATGAGAAATTAGAAAAGTTGGGTTGATCATCAGGATAACAACTTGTTTTTGTGATTGATGATGCATTTTGATCAGAAATTATGTGGACTGTTGATGTGGAATTATCCTCTTTTCATGAAAGATCGAAGTCAGTCAACGAAATGTGGCTGTCGAATCTTAATAACACATTTTCGAGCTTTAAATCACGCTAAACTATCTCCATCTTGTGTAAGTATTCTATGGCCATTGTGACTTTAGATGCATAAAACCTGTGGAAAAAAGAGAAGGTCACAAATCTCTTAAAAATAAATAAATTTAAATAAGTTCAAAATATATAAAATTGATTTTGCTAAGTTATGCGAATAGCTTGTTGAAAATTTTAATACTTTATTCTATTTAATATATTTAAGAATATGTTTAATATACTATTGAAATATAATTATCTCTTGTAATATTACCCGAATTACTAAAAATATATAATATATTTAATTTATTAATATATAGATAGGTTCGTGAACTTGTAAACCAAATTCCTTCATATTTGAATTTGGCTCTTATACTTCAACATTTTGGGACCAAATTAAAATATGAAAAGAAAATTTTATTAATTAATAAAGATGAAAATGAAGATGGTATCTATATATACATATATATATTTATGCAGAAATATGGTAGAATCAAGAAGGTGCAAAGGGAAAATGTTGGAAACTTCAAAGAAGATACTTATATTTGGGAATTATATAAATATATAAGGTGTGTGTGTCTACATATATACATAACCTCCTCAATTTATCAATATATATATGTGTGCGTGTGCATATACATAATGTATGTACATATATTGCTATACTAATTGTGCTGAATATCATAATAATAAATTAACGATTCATATAATCATATAATATATTTTTATAAATACAGATAATTAATGCTATTGTACATACATACCAGGACGCAGCTTCATTGAAGCGTTTATCTGGCCTTTGACAGAGGACGTGAAGATTGACGCCAGGACAGAACTCAGTGAGTAAACACAACCATCAATCACAAATGAATTTCATGCCTATTGGTGCCACATGATTTATGCCACATATGATTGCTCATACACCATCATATGTATGAGTTATATGTTTATATATATATATATATATACACACACACTTGTCAAGGCATCTGATGAAAAGAGTAAGGAAGGGTATACTTTCATACATAATTGATGACGTCATAAATCAGATCAATTAGTGAATATAGTAAATGAATTTCATACTTATTTTTTATTGTACATATTATTTATATATTTTTTTACTGAGTTTTTTAAAATTTTTTTAAATTTTTTTTTTGTAAAGGTGCATAGGCAGTGAATGCAACCAAACATGAATTCTTAGTAATGAAGGAAAAAATAAAAATCCTTCTTGGAGTAATATTCTATTTTATATATTTTATAAAATTTATTTTCATATATATCTCTTTCTCTTATAGATTTCATAAAAATTTTAATTGAATTTAAATTTACAGACTTATACAATATAAAATATTCTACATTTTTAATAGAAGTTAAACTCATAAATTTTAAATAGAACATAAGAGTTTTAACTACTATCATTTTGTTATAATTCATTATAATTATCAATAGCATAATTATGCAGCAGGCAAAACAGATCAGATTTTCAATGAAGTAAAACTCATCCTTCATAAATATGCAAATTTAAATTCAGTTAAAATTTTCACAAAGTCCAAAAGAAAACATATATAAATGAAAATAAAATTTTACAGAATATATAAAATAAAATATTACCGTAAGAACATAAAAATACAATTTAACTCAAGATTAGTCAAGTGATATACAGTAATTACAAAACAATACAAATAACTTACAAATGATGACATGTAACGGCCCCGGAAATTTAAAATGAAATATGTATATTAAAAATGTCAAATGCGGAAGCGAAGTCAAAATTTGGATTAACATCCCTTACACTAAAACTAAAAACGTGCTCAAAATATAAAAGATCAAACTAACTAAAAGAGAAACTCGAAAGTAAAAGCTATGAATATGACTATGGAGTCTTTAGGCGTCCCCTTCGTCGTCTTCCTGCGGGACGGGCTCGGGAACAATGTCTTCCTGATCTGAAATGATTAAATAAGGAATGAGCTACACTAGCCCAGTAAAGACATCACGATATCTCACCATCATGGAGGTAAAGGTGGGTAGAAAACACAAAAAGACCAATGGAGCATGATTTACAACAAATCCTTTTATTAATAATAAAACCTTTACCATCCACTTACCTCGGTGAAATTCATAAAACAATATACGAAAGCAATAACATTATCATCATCATGAAATCATATAAACTGTATAACATAATACTTATCATACCTTTTGTAATTCAATCATTATACAACATATTTTTCCTCATTTACCAGCCTACTAGTATCCATGGGGATCCATAGGGGTCCCGCTACCCGTTAACCCTTAACACTTGTAATCAGATTCCAGGGCCGTCCCCATACCCCATCCGGTATGGGCGCCAAAACTATAAACCTCAATACCCCGTCCGGTATAAGGGTGAAACATGCCGTCCCCATACCCCGTCTGGTATGGGCGCCAAAACACATAAGGTCTCCATACCCCGTCCGGTATGAGAGACCACAATCCCGGTAGGGTTCCCTACGGACCTGGTCCGTCCACCATCTCCGAGGATATCTAGTCAGGCTGACCACATTATACAATTATCAATCTACATAATCTTTCATTCTCCTTTTCCTCAGTCAGCATCATCAATTCACAAACAAACAAGCAGAACAATAATTTATGCCAAACAAGACAACATACAGCATCGGTTTCTCAATCATTCAACCCATAATCAATAAAATAGTAAAATATGCACACGAAACTATGAAATGAAAACATCAAACCTCATACTGCATTTAAAACTGTAAAATAGGCCAAATAACAGTTAACCGACAAAAATACTAGACTCGGGCTCCATTAGCGACCTTAAGCAATTTCATACATTCGTTGATTCAAGAAATACCGTTTTATCATTATTGAACTTTAATACCGTGATAGGAAATAGGGTGAGGGGTCCTTACTCGTTTCGGGGTCCGAACACGGCTTCACAGTGCGCCTACAGGCTGTCCCTAATTTTCCCTGAATTTTTTCCCGGGGAACTGAAATGCACTACTGGTACCTGCACGTGTTCCAAAAAATCCCAAATTAGGACCAGGGCCCCTTTCGGCCAATATCGCAATTCCGGCACGGTGGCTCCGCCGTGCTCCGGTGACGGCGATTCGCCTCGGGTTGGCCATTTTCGGCCGTTTCCGGCCAAATTCAGCCACACTTGCATCGGTCCCTTCGATAAAACAACCCTAGGGCCCTCGGGGGGCCAATAAATACAGAAAATCGAAGCTTACCGGCGGCGGTGCTCTCGGGTGCGGTGACTCTCCGGTGAGGTTCGTGTTTTGGTGATTCGGCTCTGATCAACCTGTAGAGAAAAGAATGGTGATCATGGTGATATAAAAATTGCATCAAACGGAGGCTGGGAAGGGCCTCATCGGAGGCAAAAACTGAGGAGGGGCGCGGCGGCGCCGCTGGGTTTCGGCCGTGTTTTCTGACCGTTTGGCTGGGATTTTGGCTCCGATTTGGCCACAGGGGAAATCAGCGTGGAAAAACGAGTCGGGTGTATGAAATTTACCTCGATCGGCGGTCGAAAATCTCCCTGATGCGGCGGCAGGTGGCGGCGGCCGGCTCCTCCGGCGTCTAGTTCGTCTTCTCCGGTCAGGGCAGGCGGCTAGGGTTTTTGTGGTCAGGTGTGGGGGTTCTATTTATACCCTTTTGCCTTTTGATCTCAGCCGTTCATTTTGATTTAATCTGGGCCGTCCATTTTTGATTGAATTTGGGCTGTCCATGCGATTGCATCTGGGCCGTCTGTGCGCATGCTTGATCTGGGCCGTCCTATCGCGCGTACGCGGATCGCCAACGTGGCCCCTCCCGGGTCGACGTGGTCTTGCCACGTGGTAGGTCCTGGTTGGCCAGGACTGCTGACGTGGCTGCTGACGTGGAGCTCTTTTTTTTTTTTTTTTAATAAACTTAATAAAAACAATTAATAAGAAAATTACAAAAATACCCAATTGTTTGGGCATTACATGACACACATAAAAATACAATCTGACTTGAACTTATAATCTCTTCTAAAAGAATAAACATATCAACTATTAAACTAATTATTTAATTAATTAAGTATACACATATATAGTTAATTAAATTAATAATTATTTATCTTTTGGGTAGATATCTAAGTACTTTTATCCTTATCTATAAGAGTATGAGTTCAAATCAGACTATACATATCATAATATCATTTAACTAATAAAATGTACAAATTTTTACTAGCAAAAATTGTATTTTAGAATTTGTATTATTAAATATATATTATAAGATCAATAATAACACACATAAATATTTCCAATTAAAGAGTTTTGAGCTGTGATGATTAGTTTTACTTATATATCTTGAGGAGGCTCTTTTAATCTTGATGTAAAGTGCACAAATCATAGGAAAATCCGCATCAGATACTTTTTCCTTGCAAATTAAGATAAGAAGACCAAATAACTAAAACCCATCAATTAATCAAATATGGTTAATACCTACTAAAATCTATATTGAGATATATATTATATACAAATATAAAGCTTTATCCATGTTTGATAAGGTGATTTCAGATTTAGCCACGAAGGTGGAAAGCAGATCATAGAAATAATTAGGACCGCAACCAAAATCTCCTTTCATTTCATATGCTGCTGCAAGAAAGTAATTACCATATTGCTTTAACAAAAATCGAATGCAAATCAATCAACAACATCAAGATATATACATGATTGGTAAACTAATAAGAGAAAAATATATCAAATATTAAGCATTAAACCTCTTGTTCCATCGAGTGAATCATGTAGAGGAGCTGAATGCTTCGATCCTCCTATTCATGGTAAGAGCTGTAACAACCCATACCTGCATAAGGAGTCGGGGTACCGTAAGAACTTATATTCCTAACACAAAAAATGCAATAAACTTCTATCACCAAATAAAAATAAGTATGTCCAAGTGCAGTGTTCACATTCATTGCAAGTGAGGGTTAACCGTTACACCTATCTGAAATCAAGAAAACATCCTTCTTTATCCATGTCGGATAAGGTGATTTCAGATAGCTGTGAATTTTATTCCTTTCCCTCTTCTCCTGCAGCCTGACGTCCTCCGTTAAAGTGAAGGAGGAACCATTAGAACTATTGAAGATGGCAACCAAATCCTTAAATTAAATAGAGATTACAAAATAGTTATTGATAATTGAGGCATAATCAATATTTTTACTCTTAATAATTAAGGTAGAAACTAATAACATCTTCTTAAATATAATTATATAATTATATATTTGCTTTTTGAAAAGAAGATTTTTATCTCTTTAATTGTTTAAGTAGTAATAAAATTTTTAAATTTTAAAGACTAATGAAGAAAAGAAATCTCTAAACTTTGACTTCTAATAAGCATTCAATTCTCTAAACTTAGATACTCTTTAAGTCTAATCTTATAATAATGTTTTTTATAGATAACATAATGGAAATAATATTAAAACTCTACAATATTTCATTACATAAGTTCAAATTAATGAAAATAAGATCTCTATCCCTTTAATTTTTAAATTTTAAAGATTAATATAGAAAGAAATCTCTAAATTTTGACTCCTAGTATGCATTGAATTCTCTATATTTAGATATTTTTTAAGTATAATCTTCTAATAATTCTTTTGAAGATTACATACTTTAGAATGAAAAATAATGTTAAAACTCTAAAATATTTGATTACATAAGTTTAAAAATAGATTATGACACTTCTATTTTTTTTTTCTTTCTTGATGCTTTTGGTTTTTCTTTCAATCTTTCTTTAATGCTATGATTTATATTTATGATGCAATATTTAAAAAGAAAACAATAAGATACATTTTTTTTATAAAATCAGCTTTATTAATTTCTTCACCACAATATAATTTCTTTATAATCTTATCCTCACATTTGTTATTGTATTATAATGGGATCAATTTTAGGTAATCTAGAAATATAAGAAGAGTTAGAAAATAATTGGGAGAAAGAGGAGGAAAAACATAAGGAAATGAAATAGGAAAGCAAGAGTTAGACTAGAGACATTATAGACGAAAGTTCTCTTTTTTTTACCTAATGCATAACGCTCAATTAGGTAGTAATTATAAAATAGATTCATTATAAGGAGTCATATTCTTCCAACGATTCCTAAGTTTCAAACTGCGAACTAACTCAAATCACATAATTGACTTTTAATGAAATTACCTCTTTACCCTAATTAACAGAAAAACATAAAAGTACAATCTAAATTAAATATGTCCAAAAATATATACATGTACTTACATTAAGTGGTATTAAATCTATCTTGTTCATTTGATTCAATTTTTACCGTTTGTGTAATTACTAGTAATCCTTTACATATTGAATTAGGTATATATTCATTAATTTTATTTTTGGACCACTCATAGTTTTTGCTTTAATTCATTGAATGAAATTTTATTTTATAATCCTTCATATATAAAAAAGTTCAATTAGAATTCGATTCTCAAAAAACATGAATAAGAGAGCTTAAATATTAAAATTGTGATATATTGTTAAATTATAAAATATGGGAGAAATGTAACAATTAAATTTCTTAAGAAAATGATGAAGCTTGTTTAGAAATTAAAGCAAATGGGACAATTAAATACATATATAAATATTTTAACTTCTAATACTATACTATACTATGTCTATTTCTACAATATAGTTTCTCAATGAGTAGTGTAATTTGACCCACAACCTAAAAATTTCTATGTAATTTCTTCATTACAAATTAAAAATATATACATATATATGAAGTTAATTTCTATTGTTGTTCGAAATATATTTATTTTTTGTGGTACAGTTTGAGAGAAGGATTGTGGCTAATGCTAGAACCAGATGAAGCAAAAGTTTTTGAATGCTATATGTTTAGTTTCCTTTACAAGCTCATGCTAAGAATTAAAAATTTATAAGTCTGTAATAATGCAAAAATATGTAATGAATAAAAATATGAGTTTGCAAGAAATATCTTATCATCACTCTCTAATCACTCTCTGAGATAATGTTTTACATACTAGTTGAATTTTTTCAACTGATCTGGAATCAACAAAGGAAATGTATTAAAAAGGAAATAGATCATAAATACATAATAAGAGAGTAGATATCTTACGTGATTTTAGGATAACTACCAGTGATTATTTGCCAGTCCTGACCTTAAGGAGAATGATAACATATCTTCAATGGCATGTCTGCTACCAAATCTACCCATTCTGCTTCAATAAGATCAAGTATGGCATGTGACTAATCAGTTGTTGCCAGACTGCTTACAACAGAGCACATGTTTCCTAGAGAAAAAATTAGAAAACCATATGTGCTGCCTGTAAGTTTCCAAATAGATAACCTCCTTTATTAGGCATCCATTACACCAACCAAGGAAAAATTTGATCTGGGTAAATGTTGAACTTATTAACTGCATCATATGAGTACTCCTCTGTCTTGTAATGATAAATCTCATTTAGTTTTTGTAAATCAATCTAACAATACTCCCTGATGTGGAATGAAAGAGCAAGTAGGCGATTATTCAGTGCCCGGACAAGATTAGCTAATCCATCTTCTGGAGCAAGCATTTCACGTGCACAAAGTAAGGTAGAATAAATAGTGCATGCAAGAAAAAAAATAAGGAGTAACTAGAGATACCACAAGAAAAGAAGGTAAACAAATAAGATCTCTTAGTTACCAACTTATAAATTTAAATAATAGCTTATTCATGTAGGCTAGTATGTCATATAATAATCTACTGTTTCCACTAACATGTTACAAACATACTTAATGCACAAACTAGATCTCCATGGTGTCAAACATGTAAGCTATGAACTATCTCAAAAAATATAAGCTATAAACTATACAATCTCTATCATTCTGGGGAGTTGCACCATTCAGAAGCAACCATAAATATAATGAGTAACAATTCCAATTGTTAAAAATTTTCTAAATTGACCAGACTGGAATCATATACTTATTACACCTACTAAAAACTCACTTGAGAGGCACCAAGATATGATATCAATTTAACTCAATCTTGTCAAGTACTTAATCCTAGCTTTATTTTCAAACTTCCATTATTTTTTCCCGAATTGATTTAGTTTTATAATTTCACTTCTACCATAGTTGCTGCAAAAAGCCCCTATTACATCATGTGCAGAATTATTTTGTATAACCACTCTTTTGCTACAAAAGTTGCAAGCACTAAAAAATAAAAAATTGAATACCAAATGTCAATTACCATTTTAAATGAACAATAAAGACAATTTTTTCGTTGATTGAAATAAACAATTGATGAGCAAATATGGCAATTCAAACAACTGTTAGAATAAAAAATGAATCTACCCTGATGATTCCTTCATTCCACATAATATAGTTAATTACCTCCTTTTTTTTAACTAAGAGGGTTTGGTTTTGAAACTTATAAATGTAAATCAAATGTAAATAGGAATTGACTTGGTCTAGTACCAAGTCAGTGTTGGATGACCCTATTCTCCATTTTCTTTGTTCGGTAAGAGTTATTGTTTCTAGCAGTGAGACCTTTTTGCACCACAGACAAGTTATTGTTGTTTCTCTCAATAGTCTATCAATTGGCACGTAAAGGGTGACCGATGGACATGGTGGATGGTGTGGCATCGTTGTCAATCGTAGAGGAGGAGGATTGAAGCTGGGACTTAACTGAACTTGTCCTTGAACAACAAGAGTTGTATGATCCATGTTTTGTAGGAAGATTCTTGACTGAAGCGGTTGTGAAGTTTGAAGTGATGAGGAATACACTAGCAGACCTGTGGAGGCTGATAAGGAGAGTAAATATTGTAGATCTCAGTTTTGGCCATTACTTGTACAGATTTTTTTACAAAGTGGATATCCAAAGAGTGCTCAACAAAGGGCCATGGACTTTTTACAACCACTTCTTGGTTGTGCACCACCTTAGGGAGGGAGAACATCCAATGAAAGTAGCCATTGACACGAGGCTCTTTTGGGTACAGATTCACTCATTCCTTCTAGGTTGGGTATCGGAGACAATGGCTAGGCAGTTTGGAAACCAGTTGGGGGGCTTTGTGGACTATGACACATGTTCATCTTCTATGGCTTGGATGGGGGGTTGTCTGTGGGTTTGGGCGGCCATTGATGTCTGAAATCCTCTATTCAGAAAAAAGAGGCGCAACCTGAGAAATGGAGAATCAACATTTGCAATCTTTAAGTATGAACACCAGCCTTTATTTTGCTTCCTTTGCGGTCAGTTGGGGCATTCCAAATCTTTATGCAAACTCCACATCCATTTTAGTGCGCCCCCGCTGCAGCACGGGTGGGATGAGTCCGTTCGTGCAAATCCCCGACAAAATTGTGCTCTGATGAGCAAATGGTTACGAGATTAGTGGAGGGGGGGGATATTGACAGAATCATGGGCGAATATCTCGGCAAGTATCTCAGGGATAGGGGGAAGGAAGGAAGAGACGAGTACCTGGGCCGAAGTGGGAAAGAAGGGAGATTCTTCAAATTTTTATTAAGAAATATAAATTTATACATTTTATTAATTATGTAATACTCATCCAATAATAATAACACAACTTATGAATAATAATATATAGAATGTATAATTCATAGTCCGAACTATAAATACAACTTTTATAGATAATGGTGAAAGTACAAATGATTTATCTAAAAAATATTAAACCTTGATAAATTTATATTTAATTAAATTGTAAAATTTTAAAATAATTTTTAAGAAATAAAAATTAATTTTATGTAAAATTAGAATAAAAATTTTAAATTCTATCAATTTTTATTATTTTCTAATTCATTTCATCCCGTAATTGAATGAAATAAGAATTTGCAGATCACCTTAATCAATAAACTGAAATTCACTTATATTTTCTTGTGATTTGATAATTGATATAAACCCAATAAAAGTAACTATAGTTATTAAACTTTTCTTATCATTAGATCTTTTTGAGAACTACATACACAAACACACACATATATATATATATATGTGTGTGTGCGTGCGTTTAATAAATTTAAAGCGCTATTGTAACTTGATGTAATGCTAAATCGCTATAAAATTTTCAGTATAATTTATAATAGGAAGTGGATATGATTATGATGATTGTCATATCATACATAAGAATCAGTAAATAGATATATATGAGAAAAAAAATACGTTTTTTTGTTCTGATAACTAAAAGTTGAAAAATAAAGAAAATAAAAATTATAATATTTTGTTTGGTTTAAATTTATAAATGAAAAATAATTACTATAAGAAAATAATTATTAATATTAGTTATTAATATAATGATGAGTTAGCTACCGAGAATCAAAATAGAATTTTAAAAGAAAATTAATCCTTTCCTCTTTCGTGAAGAGTTCTTATGTGAAAAAAGATTTATTATTCATGAACGATAGCATAATTGATAAAAAAAGTATTTTATTATAAAACACAAGTCTATTTCTTCTTCTTTAATATTTATGTTAATAAATAATATAAGAAAAATGCTAATTCAGATTTTTTCGCTTATTATAATTATTTTAATTAAAAGAATCTAGTCGTTACAGAATATTATTTTTGTTTAGATATGTCATAACTATTTATGTAACGGCCCCGGAAATTTAGAATAAAATATGTGTATTAAAATGTCAAATGCGGAAGCGTAATAAAAATTTTGATTAACATCCCTTACACTAAAACCAAAAACGTGCTCAAGGTATAAAAGAACAAACTAACTAAAAGAGAAACTCGAAAATAAGAACTATAAATATAACTACGGAGTCTTTAGGCATCCCCTTCGCCGTCTTCCTACCGAACGGGCTCGGGAACAATGTCTTCCTGATCTGAAATGGTTAAATAAGGAGTGAGCTACACCAGCCCAGTAAAGACATCACACTATCTCACTACCACGGAGGTAAAGGTGGGTAGAAAATACAAAAAGACCAATGGAGCATAATTTATAATAAACTCTTTTATTAACATAAAAACCTTTACTGTCCACTTACCTCGGTGAGATCCATAAAACAACATACAAAAGCAATAACATTATCATCATCATGAAATCATATGAACTGTATAACATAATACTTACCACGCCTTTGCATTTCAATCATTACACAACATATTTTCCTTATTTACCAGCCTACTAGTATCCATGGGGATCCATAGGAGTCCCGCTACCTGTGAACCCTTAACATTTATAACCTGATTCCAGAGCCGTCCCCATACCCTGTCCGGTATGGGCACCAAAACCATGAACCTCAATACCCCGTCCGGTATGAGGGTGAAACGGGCCGTCCCCATACCCTGTCCGGTATGGGCGCCAAAATACTTAAGGTCTCCATACCCCGTCCGGTATGAGAGACCACGTTCCCGGTAGGGTTCCCTACGGACTTGGTCCGTCCACCATCTCCCAGGATATCTAGTCAGGCTGTCCATATTATCCATTTATCAATTCACATAACCTTTTATTCTTTTTTTCCTCAGTCACCATCATCAAATCACACACAAATATGCAAACCAGTAGTTTATGCCAAATAAGACAACACACAACATCGGGTTCTCGGTCATTCAACCCATAATCAATAAAACAGTGATATATGCACACGAAACTATGAAATGAGAACATCAAACATCATACTGCATTTAAAACTGTAAAATAGAACAAACAACAACTGACTGACAAATACACCAGACTCGGGCTCCATTAGCGACCTTAAACAATTTCACACATCTATTGATTTATGAAACACCGTTTTATCATTTATTGAACTTTAATACCATGATAGGAAATAGGGTGAGGGGTCCTTACTTGTTTCGGGGTCTGAATACGGCTCTACAGTGTGCCTACAGGCTGTCCCTAATTTTTCCTGAATTTTTTTTGGGGAGCTAAAACGCACTACTAGTACCTGCACGTGTCCCAAAAAATCCCAAATTAGACCTAGGGCCCCTTTTAGCCAATATCGCAATTCCGGTACGGCGGCGATTCACCTCGGGTTGGCCATTTTTGGTCATTTTCGGTCGAATTCGGCCACGCTTGCATCGGTCCCTGCGATAGAACAACTCTAGGGCCCTCGGTGGGCCGAAAAATCACAAAAAATTGAAACTTACCGGTGGCGGTGCTCTCGGGTGCGGCGGCTCCTCCGACGTGAGTCACGTTTTGATGTTTGGCTCCGATCAACCTGTAGAGAAAAGAACGGTAATCACAATGGTATAAAATTTGCATCAAACGAAGGCCGAGAAGGGCCTCAACGGAGGTAAAAACTGAGGAGGGGCGCGGCGGCGCCGCTGGGTTTCGGCTGAGTTTTCTGGCCGTTTGGCCGGTGGTTTGGCTTCGGTTTGGCCATAGGCGGACTCAGCGTCGAAAAATAAGCAAGGGGGAGAAAAATTTCCTCCATTGACCGTCGGAAACTTCCCCGGTGCGGCGGTGGGTGGCGGCGGCCGGCTCCTCCGGCGAGCACTGGCGGCTAGGGTTTCTTTGGTCAGGTGTGGGTGGGGGTATTTATACCCTTTGCCTTTTAATCTTGACCGTCCATCAAGATTGAATCTGGGCCGTTCGATCATGATTTAATTGGGATTAAATCTGGGCCGTTCATCCCGATGCAATCTGGGCCGTCCGTGCCTGATTGAATCTGGGCCGTCCATGCACGTGAATCTGGGCCGTCTGTGCGCGTGAATCTGGGCCGTCCGTGTGCACGTTTGATCTGGACCGTCTGTGCAGGTGGGAACAGATCTGGACCGTCCAATCGCGCGCACGCGGATCGCCCCCGTGGCCCGTCCCCTGGTCAGCGTGTCCTTGTCATGCGGCGCGTTCTGGTTGGCTGGGGCTGCTGACCGGGCCGCTGACGTGACTGCTGACGTGGTGTTGACGTGGCATAACTTCAGATGGTGTAGCTCATTCTTTATTTAACCATTTCAGATCAAGGAGACGTTGTTCCCGAGCCCGTTCTAGAGGAAGACGGCGAAGGGGACGCCTAAAGACTTTATAGTTATATTTATAGTTTTTATTTCGAGTATCTCTCTTAGTTAGTTTGTAATTTCATGTTTTTAGTACGTTTTGACTATTGTGTAAGGGATGTTAATCAAAATTTTTATTACGCTTCCGCATTTGACATTTTTAATACATATATTTCATTCAAATTTCTGGGGCCTTTACATGTGGTGTTAGGGAAAAAGAAGGGAAGGGGAAAGGAGGACGCAATAGATGAAGTTTGAAGCAAACTAGAAGGAGAATGTAGAAAGGGAAATGATAAAATGGCATAACTGAAATCAATGTACTGTCGAAATAAATAAATTACAATCTATTCACTAGTGGTGTGTGTGTGGTTGTGTGTGGCCATTTATGAGTTCGTGGAACTGATTCTGGTATGAGTTCAACAATGATTTTGCATACTTATTGCTCGTAGATGAACTAAAGAATTTTCAAGTGACCCATATCATTAAGTGACCAAATCAATAAATGAGAGTGATAACATAATAATAATAATGACGAATGGGTATGAAAAGAGTTGAATATGGAGTTGTGAATTGACTGGGTAGTAGTGTGGTATACTGAGAACAACAAATAACCAAAAACTAGAGAGTAAATATTAAATTAGATTAAACTGAGCCTAATCAACATATTTTTGTATGTTGTTTCCTTTCGTGTGGTATGAGTGTGGTCTGTATTAGTCATGGTGATGTGTAATCAGCTGACTAATGATTAGTCAGCAGAGTGGACCAGATAACAGAGGGTCCGAAGGGGAGTAAATGTCTCGAATGTGCGTTATATATGAGACCAGATGTGTAGCCGAGAAATGAAGGCCCAGAAGTGTTGTGTCGGGTATGCTAAGTGCAACATGCGTGTGTTATAATCTGTTGTGACCAATACAGATAAAGAGATAAACCAGCGGAATCGAGAGTGACATCTAGTGAAAGTGAAGTTAAAGGATAATAGAGAGAAAGGGTGTAATTATGAAAAAGAAAAGTGGAGAAATAATTAGGTGAATTAAGTAGCTATGTTGAGTGATCTTTTTGATTTGTATATACTGTTTATGTATATATATATAAACTCCACATTGAATGAGAAAGGATAATGTAGGTAAGCAGTAAAGTTCTGCAAAATGGATGAAAATGCAAGTATATTAAATGTGGGTCATTTTGTTTAATTTGTATAATCTGTCATGGAGATTAAAATTACTTGAAAGTGATTGGAAAAAAGAAAAAATGAGAGGGAATCTGCAAGAGAGAAACAAAAAATCAAAATCAACAAGTTGCAAGTTGGAGTTAAAGCAAGGAGTTACTGTTATAATCTTCATTATGTAAGGGTACCGAGTTGGAGAAATGGATACGTGTTGGGCTGAGTATGAGATAGACTTGAGAATGATTTGGCTGAGGGAAGTCCTTGAGAAAAAATGGGGAATTTATCTACATCTATTTTAATTCTATTGGTTTAAGTTTAAACTGATTTTACTTGGCTATGTAGCTCATTCCTTTATTATATTATAGAAACAGTTAAGTAGGAAGAAACTCAAGAATCTTCGGAGCGAAGCCGTAAACAAGAATGTATGTTAGTTTGTTATATTTACAGCTTGTTAGGTGATATTAGACACAACTATGGAAGCCCCTTTTTTTGCATGATAGTTGAGTTGAGAATATAGCCTAATATGTTTACGAAATAGAGGGGACTGAAGGATGTACACTGATGAGATGATAGATGTTTGAAAGAATAGACATGTGATATTCTATAGACTTGTAATGAGTCTTGTTGCAAGTGAACTCTCAGTTGTGTTAAGGTGTAAATCATCAATATAGAAAGAATGAATAAATACTTTAGTGACGTTGAGTCTTATAGAAAATGTGGGATGTTATTTACACACTAATTGCAGTACAATACAAGTAACTTTCAAATAATGACACACGAAAGTACAATCTGACTCGAATTTATGATTTCTTGCAAAAGAAGAAATGCATCAACTATTCAACAAATTAAATAATTAATTAAATATACACATATACCAAACAAATATATATATATCTTACTAATATATATTTGGTTAATTAAATTATTAATTATTTATCTATTAGGTGGATATCGATATACTTTTATCCTTATCTATAAGAGTATGAATTCAAATCAGATTATACATCTCATGACATATTATTTAGTGATTAAACTGTATTAAGTTTTACTAACAAAACTTGTACTAGAGAATTTTTATTATTAAATATATATTATAAGATCAATAATAACACACATAAATACTCTAAATTAAAAAGTTTTGAGCTCTGATGATTAGTATTAATTATATACCTTGAGGAGGCTCTAATCTTTAAGCAAAGTTCACAAATTCTAGAAAAATCTACATCAGATACTTTGTTTCTGTAAATTAAGATAAGAAAACCAAATAATTAAAACCCATTAACTAGTCAAACGTGGTTAATAACAACTTAGATCTATATCGAGATATATATTATATACACATACAAAGCTTTAGTTATGTTAGATAAGGTGATTTGAGATTCAACTACGAAGGTGGAGAGCAGATCAGAGAAATAATTGGGACCACAACCAAGTACTCCTCCCATTCATATGCTATTCCAAAAAAGTGATATACCGTACCCTTTAAAAAAAATCGAATGCAAATCAATTAGTGATATCGATATATATACATGATCGGTAAACATATAAGAAAAAAATAGATAAGATGTTAGGAACTAAATCTCTTGTTCCATCGAGTGGATCATGTCGAGGAGCTGCGCTCTTCAATCCTTCCTATTCGAAACGATTGGAGTAGAGAAAAATGAGTTTCCCAAGAGATGGGAGATTGTTTTTTTTTTTTTGAATCTGCAGTGCTCCCCGAAGTGGCTGAGAGTTATAATGAGTTTAGTACTTATAATAAATTTCTAATAATCTAGGTCTTTTTTAGTGATTGATATTTAGGTTACCAATATTCTATGCATTAATGAACTTGCATATTCTTGTTTTTTGTTTTTCGAGTTTAGATTAATCTTGCCAACAATTTTATGAGAAAAATATTTTCTTTAAAAAAAATATGAGTTTAATTTAATCAATTTATAATATTGTATAAACGACAAAGATGGTTTGTAACGGCCCCAGAAGTTCAAAAGGAAATACATATAATAATCTGAGTGCGGAAGTGAAATAAAAGATTAAGGTTAACATCCCTTACACAATAACTTAAAAGTACTAAACAATATCACGGAATAAGTTCTCTAAAAGAAATACAAGAAATGAAAAAACTAAAAGAAACTATAAAGCATCTAGTATCTACTCGCCGTCTTCTTGTGGATCGGGCTCAGGAACCAGGTCCTCTTGATCTGAAATGGTTAAATAAGGAATTAGCTACACTAGCCCAGTAAGAACATCACACTATATCAATGTCACAGAAACAAAGGTTGGTAGAAAACCAAAAAAATAACCAATGGAGCACAAATTTTAAAGCAATGCATTTATTTAAAATAAAATCATTTACCCTTTTTGTTACCCTTGGAGAACCTATGAAAGCAACTTATAAAGACAATGACATGATACAAATCACTATTTCATGTATAATCAGTAACATAAAATATATCATAATTTCGTATTAATTAACAATAATTGATTATCATCGTTTCTCGTTTTCACCAGCCTACTAATATCCATAGGGATCCATAGGGGTGTCCCCGCCATACGTGAACTATTCTTTTTAACAATCTTAATTCCAGGGCCGTCCCCATACCCTGTCTGGTATGAGCGCCAAGATATTAAATCTCAATACCTCGTCCGGTATGAGAGTGAAGCAGGTCATCCCCATACCCCGTCCAGTATGAGTGCCAAGACATTAAACCTCAATAGCCCGTCTGGTATGAGGGTGAAACAAGCTGTCCCCATACCCCGTCCGGTATGAGCGCCAAATGACCAAGTCTCCATACCCCATCCGGTATGAGACGACGTTCACGGTAGTGTTCGCTATGAACCCGGTCCGTTCACCATCTCTCAGGATATCTAGTGAGGCTGTCACCTTATCTGTTTTCCCTTAGTCTCTGTTACCAAGTTGAACATAATCACATAAATAATAAACATGCACCCGGTAAAATAATCATATCGTAAATTCCAAAATCACAAAGTGGTCAAGTAAGACAGTAATACATGCAATTAAAACTATAGAATAGATAGACCAGATACCATAATGCATTTAAACTGTAAAATAAATCAAGTAGGAATCGACAGAGAATAATGTCCGGTTCGGGCTCCATTAACAACCTTAATTTATTATGCATATCTATTTCATTTGTACAAAATACAGTATTATCTTTTATTTCAACTTCAATTCCATGATAGAAAATAGGGTGAGGGGTCTTTACTTGATTCGACGCCGAAAACTAGATTGTTACTGCGCCTACGGGCAGTCACTAAGTTTCCTGAACTTTTTTTCGGGAACTAAAACGCGTTTACGGTACCTACACATGTCCCAAATGACCCAAAAATCATACCCAGGGCCTACTCGGCCAATTTTAAAATTCCGGCACGGCGGCTTCGTCGTGCTCCGACGACGGCGCCGCTATGGGCAGCGGCGATCCGCCTCGGGTTGGCTATTTTCAGCATAATTCAGCCAAACTTGCATCGGTTCCTGTGAGAAAACACACTTAGGGCCTTCAGTGGGCCAAAAAAATGTAAAAAACTTAAACCCACCGACGATGGGGCTCTTTGGTGCAGCGGCTCTTCTGGCTCACATTGCGGTTGGGAGTTTTGCTTCGGTCAACCTGTAGAGGAGGAAACAATGATCACAACGGTGAAAAAATCACATCGAACGGGAATCGAGAAGGGGCTTATCGGAGGCAAAAATTAAAGCACCCCGTGGAAGCTCCGCTAAGCTTCGGCGTCGTTTTCTGGCCAATTGGCCAGTTCGTTCACTTTGATTTGGCCATGGGTGGGTTTTGAATCAAATTATGAGCAAAGGCCAATCAGGACCTGCCACATGGCAAAACCACGTCGACCGGGGACGAGCCACGTTGGCGATCCGCGTACGCGCGATCGGACGGCCCAAATCAAGCGTGCGCACGGACGGCCCAGATTAAATCAAAATGGACAGATGAGATCAAAAGGCAAAAGGGTATAAATAGAACCCCCACACCTGACCACAAAAACCCTAGCCGCCTGCCCTCGCCGGAGAAGACGAACCAGACGCCGGAGAAGCCGGCAGCTGCCACCCGCCGCCACACTCGGGAGATTTCCGATCGCCGATTGAGGTAAATTTCATACTCCCGACTCGTTTTTCCACGCTGATTTCCCCTGTGGCCAAATCGGAGACAAAATCCTGGCCAAACGGCCGGAAAACACGGCCGAAACCCAGCGGCGCCGCCGCGCCCCTCCTCGGTTTTTGCCTCTGATGAGGCCCTTCCCGGCCTCCGTTTGATGCAATTTTTATATCACTGTGATCACCATTCTTTTCTCTACAGGTTGATCGGAGCCGGATCACCAAAACACGAACCTCACCGGAGAGTCGCCGCACCTGAGAGCACCGCCGCTGGTAAGCTTCGATTTTCCTTAATTTTTTGGCCCCCCGAGGGCCCTAGGGTTGTTTTATCGCAAGGACCGATACAAATGTGGTCAAATTCGGCCAAAAACGACCAAACCGAGGCGAATCGCCGCCGCAAGCGGCGGAGCCGCCGTGCCAGAATTACGATATTGGCCAAAAAGGGGCTCTGGGCCTAATTTGGGATTTTTTGGAACACGTGCAGGTACCAGTAGTGCGTTTCAGTTCCCTGAAAAAAATTCAGGGAAAATTAGGGATAGCCTGTAGGCGCACTGTGAAGTCGTGTTCGGACCCCGAAACGAGTAAGGACCCCTCACCCTATTTCCTATCACGGTATTAAAGTTCAATAACGATAAAACGGTATTTCTTGAATCAACGAATGTGTGAAATTGCTTAAGGTCGCTAATGGAGCCCGAGTCTAGTGTGTTTGTCGGTTAACTGTTATTTGGCATATTTTACAGTTTTAAATGCAGTATGAGGTCTGATGTTTTCATTTCATTGTTTCGCGTGCATATTTTACTGTTTTATTGATTATGGGTTGAATGACTGAGAAACCGATGTTGTATGTTGTCTTGTTTGGCATAAATTACTGTTTGCTTGTTTGCATGTAAATTGACTGAGGAAAAGGAGAATGAAAGATTATGTAAATTGATAATTGTATAATGTGGTCAGCCTGACTAGATATCCTGGAAGATGGTGGACGGACCGAGTCCGTAGGGAACCCTACCGGGATTGTGGTCTCTCATACCGGACGAGGTATGGAGACCTTATGTGTTTTGGCGCCCATACCGGACGGGGTAATGAGGTTTATAGTTTTGGCGCCCATACCGGATGGGGTATGGGGACGGCCCTGGAATCTGATTTCAAGTGTTAAGGGTTAACGGGTAGCGGGACCCTATGGATCCCCATGGATACTAGTAGGCTGGTAAATGAGAAAAATATGTTGTGTAATGATTGAATTACAAGAGGCGTGATAAGTATTATGTTATACAGTTTATATGATTTCATGATGATGATAATGTTATTGCTTTCGTATATTGTTTTATGAATTTCACCGAGGTAAGTGGATGGTAAAGGATTTATTATTGGCAAAAGGATTTGTTGTAAATTATGCTCCATTGGTCTTTTTGTGTTTTCTACCCACCTTTACCTCCATGACGGTGAGATATCGTGATGTCTTTATTGGGCTAGTGTAGCTCATTCCTTACTTAATCATTTCAGATCAGGAAGACATTGTTCCCGAGCCCGTTTCGCAGGAGGACGACAAAGGGGACACCTAAAGACTACATAGCTATATTTATAGTTCTTATCTCGATTATCTCTCTTAGTTAGTTTGTAATTTCATGTTTTGAGTACGTTTTGGTTACTGTGTAAGGGATGTTAATCAAAATTTTGACTTCGCTTCCGCATTTGATATTTTTAATACACATTTCATTTTAAATTTTCGGGGTCGCTACACGTTTGGCGACCGAAAATTACTCCGGTACAGCGGCGGGTGGTGGCGGACGGCTCTCCGGCGAGGGGCCCTGGCGGCTAGGGTTAGGGTTTGGGTGCGGATGGGGTTATTTATACCCATCTGCTTTTGATCTGGGCCGTCCATCACTTTTAATCTGGACCGTCCGATCACGATTAAATAGGGAGTGAATTTGGACCGTTCATCGCAATTCAGTCTGGGCCGTCTGTGCGCGATTCAATCTGTGCCGTCCGTGTGCGATGCAATCTGGGCTGTCCGTGCGCGCTGGAACGGATCTCAGCCATTTGATCGCGCGCACGCGGATCGCCCACGCGGCTCCCTCCCGCGTGGCCTCCCGCGTCAGCATCTCTGCCACCTGGCGCATCCTTGTTGGTCGGGACTGCTGACCAGGCAGCTGACGTGCCGTAATTTTTCTAAATTATGTTTTGACCCCTGATTTCTGATTTTTCTTTCAAAAATACTCCCAGAACCCAAATTTTCACCCCTTTTCCCCAAAATTATTTTCAATTAAATCCCTAACCAATTTTTATCCCTTTTTATTATTATTATTATTATTATTTTCATTAAAAAAATAAATTCAATTAATACATATTTATATTTATATAGAAATAATAAAAATAAAATAAAATAAAAATAATTGGGTGTTACATGGTTTTTCTCTAAATAAATTACTTCAAGTAATAAAAGGCATCATATTGACACATTTGAGAACGGTTAATTGCTGCTAAAAATTAGATAATAGAAAGTTTACTAATGGATTAATATTGTTACTAAAAGTCAAAATGCCACAAAGTAAATTTGTGTCAAATAGAAGAAGCGACATATCCATTTCGTGCACAATCTCTCCATTTCTTTATGTGAAAAAAAAAATTATTTAACTTTTATATTGACAAAAAGAAGTATAAAAGAAACAAAAAATAAAATAGTTTATCTTTATTTTCTAAAACCTAAAGAAAATTAAATTTCCTTATCAGTCGTTAAATACTGTATTTTAAACAGTAAATTTATGTTCCTTAATTCACTCATTTGTATGAGATTAAATTATTTATTCAAGTTATATCATACCTTATTATTTAACTAAACTACAAATTAAGCCGTATTTCTTTCTAGTATTGTAGAATTCAATAAACAATATAAGTTAGTACAGTAACATCCAATACAACATATAATTTTTCATTTAAAAAAAATCATGGATAAAAACCATTTTGCTTAAGAAAGTGAACAAAAACCTGAGACTCATGAACAGTTATATCTTTCAAAAGTCTTTGCTACATCTATAACTACGTTATATACTATTTTATTACACTTTTATATCCTATTAAGAAGAGAAACAAAATGTGGAATGGAAGTTACTTTTAAATCCAACTAAAAATTAGATAATAAACAACACAATTTTAGCAGGTGAACGATGTTGTCACTAAAAGTCAAAATGTTACTAAGTAAATAAATATACAGAAAATTAAGGAAGCCATTTGTCCATTTCATGCAAAATCTATCCATTTCTTTGGAAAAAAAATTATTTAACTTTTATATTGGCAAAATAAATATACAAGAAGAAGGAAATAAAATAGTTCATCTTTATGTACTCAAACCTAAAGAAAATTTGATCTCTTCTATTATAAGATATCAAAGCTTCTATCTTTGTATTAGTTGCATCTCATTGCAGTCGCCATCGATCACCTCTCATTATTTATTAAAGCATCAGTTCTCCTGATCAATTGTCAAAACACTGTATTTTTAACAGTAAATGTACGTCATTTAATTCATTCATTTGTATGAGATTAAATAATTCATTCAAGTTAAGTTCTACTTTGTTATTTAATTGACCTACAAAATTTGTCTTATTTCTTTCTAGTACGGTGATAATTCATACAATGTAAGTCAATACAATAACAATCATTAAATTTACTTTTTTTTAAGAAAATGTCATCATCCATAAATAGTAAAAGTAATTTTGCTCAAGCAAGTCAACAAAAAACTTAGGCTCATGAAGAAATATATATCTTTCAATAGTCCTTACTACATTTCTAGCTAAGTTATGTTCTATTCGATTAAACTTTTAAATCTAACTAAAAAGAAAAGAAACAAAATACGGAATGAAAGCTTAAACATACTCAAGTAACAATCCAAACTTTAGAGAAATATTCATCAAGTATAAAATTTGTATCTCGTAGTTTTAATAAGGGTCCTATTATAGGTAGAAATTGGACAATAGACGATATAACTTTAGTGGTTGATTCAGATTGTCACAAAAGTTGAAATGTTCCTAAGTAATATGCAAGAAATAGAGGAACTCATGTGTCCATTTCGTGCCAACCCTATTTATTTCTTTACTTGAAAAAAATAGTTATTTATCTATTGTATCAACAAAAAGGAGTACAAAATAAAATAACATAAAGTAGTTCATCTTTGTCTTAAAACCTAAAGAAAATGTGATCTACTTTGTTGCAAGATACCAAAGCTTTTATTTTTGTGTTGGTTGCATTTCATTGTAGTCACCATCAATCGCCTCTCATTATTCCCTAAAGTGAGCTCTCATAATTGGTCATCAAATACTATAGTTTAAACAATAAATATACTTCATTCGATACAATTATTTATTATAATATTAAATAATTCATTCAAATTAGGTTCTATTTTATTATTTGATTGAACTATAAATTTAGTAGTATCTATTTTTAATATTGAATCAACTTATATAATGGAAGTCAATATAATAGCATCCAATATAACATTATTTCTTTTAAGATAAAATCATTATTCATTAACAATAAAAACCATTATGCTCAAGTAAATGACCAAATCAATTATGCTCAAGTAAGTGAAGCAAAAACTGAGGAGGTTCATAAATAATTATCTATCTTTGAGAAGTCCGTACTCATCTCTAGCTAAGTTATATATTATTCTTATTATACTTTTGAATCCAACTAAGAATGGAAACAAAATACAAAATAAAAGCTTAAACATCCTCAAGTATAAACCTAAACTCAAAGAAATATTCATGAAGTATAAAATTTATTCTTGGTACAAAATTTGCCATATAACTAAGTAAAACAAAATCTATACTAGATTAAATTTTGGGACAAAAAATTTGTATCTTGGTGTGACATAACATTAAGAAAAAAAAGAAATGACTAAAACCTTAAGATTTACATGAAACACCGTCGTTTTAGATCTTTATTAAGACCTAATACATGTTTGAAACCTCATAGTTGTCTTAAGATAGTTCTAGAACACGAGAACAATTTTAAAACCCTACACAACCTTTTTAGCAAAGCTATCTTGTAACCTCATAGGTATCTCAAAATAGCTCTAGAAGTCAAAAGTTTCCTTATCCTCAACTACCCTTGAACTGTAACTTTGTTTATCCCAAATTAGGTAAGTAGTAATGGAGCACTACACAAGAACCCATGTAATACCCTGTCCATCACTGTGCTAAAATGATTTAGAAACTCTATTTATTCGAGCATTTGGCCGTTTTAAACTTAATTAATTTACACTGTGTAATATTTCTCGTTATTCGTAATTTTTATTTATTTATTTAATTAATTTTTATTCATATGTTATTATATTTTAAATTATTTTACGCATTTTAAATTATTTTATTTTATTTTAAATTAAAAAAATTTTAAAAAAATTGAAAAATGGTGAAACAGGAAAAATTGCATTGGCAAAAATCCCGCGAGAGGGCAGTTTGCCCACGCGAGTGATGGGCACTGTGTGCGCGCACATGCGTGCAAAGTGGCCATAAGGTGTGCACACAACATGCCTATCCCATCCGTACACCAGCTTGCACGCACACGTCCTCTCTGCACGTACGCCCGCACGGAACATGCACGCTGTGCTGAAAAGGAAATTTTTACTCCATTTTTTTGCCAATTGGCCAGTCCTTTTGCTCCGATTTTGCCATGGGTGTGTTTAGAATTGAATTTCGAGCAAAAGAGAAAAAAATTATCTTTTTTGGTAATCAGAAAGGGCTCTGGTGCAGCGGCAGTCTCCTTCTCGGTGGCCTAGTCTTCTTCTCCGGCGAGGGGTCTAGCAGCTAGGGTTAGTGTTTGGTGTGGATGGGGGTTATTTATATCTGTCCACTTTTGATCTTGACCGTCCATCATGTTTGATCCGGACCGTCTGATCGCTATTAAATAGGGAGTGAATCTAGACTGTTCATCACGATCCAATTTGGCCATCCATCACGATCTAATATGGACTGTCTGATCGCGTTCAAATTTGATAGTCCGATCGCGTTTGGGGAGGGAACGCATCTGAGCCGTCCATGCACATGGGAACAGAGCTGGACCATTCAATCACGGGCACGCAGATCAACCACGTGGCACTGCATCAGCATCCGCTGCCACGAGGTGTGTCCTGATTCATCGGGCCTGCTGACCGGGCATATGACGTATCAAAATTTCCTTAAATTGCATTTTAACCCTTTGTTTCTGATTTTTCTTTCAAAAATACCCTTAGAACCCAAAGTTTCACCCATTTTCCCAAAATTATTTTCAATTTCATCCTTCTTTAATTTTTACTTCATTTTTACTCTAAATTAAATTAAAAAAATTAAAAAAATTTATTTAGTAATTTTAAATTACTTTACAATTTCATTTTGGGGTGTTACAACTCTCCCCTCCTTAAAAAAAATTTGGTCCCTCAAATTTGTCTCTCTCACTTCAATCAAACAACTGGGGATATTGGACTCTGAAGTCTTATTCTAGCTCCCATGTAGCCTCTCTCGGTGTGTGATTCTGCCATATGACTTTTACAAAGGGAATTTTCCAATTTTGGAGTAATCTACTCTTTCGATCCTGAATACCGACCGACACTTCCTCGTAGGTTAGATACTCCTAGAGTGGAAGAGGCTCGTGGACCAAGACATGAGAGAGGTCTGGGTTGTACTTGCGTAACATGGACACATGAAACACACTATAGGCCTTGAAAAGTTCTGGAGGTAGTGCCAGTCTGTAGGCGACAGTACCAACTCTGTCTAAGATTTGAAAATGGTCCAATAAATCGGAGATTCAGTTTTCCCCTCTTGTCGAACCTATTGATTTCCTTGAAAGGAGTGACCTTAAGGAACACCTGATCGCCTTTTTAAAATTCCAAATCTCGCCTCCAGGTGTCCACAAAACTCTTCTGTCTACTTTGAGCCATCTGAATGTTCTTCCTAATCTTAACTATTTTGGATGTAGTCTCCTCTACCAGATCTTGGCCGAACAGCTTTCTATCACCCACTTTTTCCCAATAAATTGGTGATCTACATGGGCACCCATATAGTGCCTCATATAGAGCCATGCCAATACTTTCTTGGTAACTGTTATTGTAGTCAAACTCTATCAGGGGTAGATGGTCATCCCAATGGCCCCTAAAATTAAGAACACAAGCTCGGAGCATATCCTCAAGTGTGCAGATTGTCCTTTCTGATTACCCATCAGTTTGATGGTAGAATGCAATACTAAGGGATAGTTTCATTCCCAAGGCTTGCTGAAGGCTAGACCAAAATCGAGAAGTGAACCTGGGGTCCCTGTAAGACACTACTGTCACTAGCACTCCGTATAATCTGACTATTTCCAAGATATACATTCTTGCCAACTTGTCCAAGAAATCGGTCATCCTGATGACCAAGAAGTGGGAAGACTTAGTAAGCTGGTCAATAATTACTCAGATGGCATCATGCCCTGAGCGTGCCATAGGTAATCCTGCCATGAAGTCCATGATGATATGTTCCCACTTTCACTCCAGGATTGGTAATGGCTAAAGTAGTCCACCTGGGCATTGATGCTCTACCTTGACTTACTGACATAGCAAACACTTAGAAATAAATTCAGCTATATCTCTTTTCATCCCATTCTACCAAAATCGGGATCGCATACTTTGGTACATCTTAGTGCTTCCAGGATGCATGACAAACTTTGAACTATGGATCCTCTGTCATAATGTCCCTTTTTAACTCACTGTCACTTGGAACACACACTTTGTCTTGGAATTTGAGCAACCCATCGACGGATACTCAAAATTTTGAGCTAACTCCCTGTTCTGCATCTTTCTTGAGGGCTGCTAGGGTGGAATCGGCTGACTGAGCTTCCCTTATTCTCTGAATTAACTCAGGCTGAATAGTTAGGTGGCCCAAACATGTGACTCTCTTCAGGTCCTGAAGTCGTACCTGTTGTTCGGCCCTTATCTACCTACATTCTGAAACCATCAAATGGGCTAATGTAGCTACACGTTTTCTGCTGAGTGCATCGGCTATCACGTTGCCCTCACCCGGGTGATACAACATATTGCAATCATAGTCCTTGAGAAGTTCTATCCATCTTCTCTGATGCATGTTAAGATCCTTTTGAGTGAATATGTGTTTTAAACTCTTGTGATCGATATAGATCTGAAAGGTCTCTCCATACAAATAATGGCACTAAGTCTTCAAGACGTGTATAATTGTGACAAGCTCTAAGTCATGGGTGGGATAGTTTTTCTCATGACTCTTCAACTGTCTGGACCCATAGGCTATGACCTTCCCATGCTGCATTAAAACACAACCCAAACTTAGGTAGGAGGCATCACTATAAACTGTATATCCACCCGATCCACTCAGCAAAGCCCACATAGGTGCAGTAGTCAGCTACTTCTTTACTTCTTTAGAATTTATAACAAATTGCTAATAATCTAGGTCATTTCTAGTGATTAATATTTAGGTTATCAATATTCTATGCATTAGTGAACTTGCATATTTTTGAATTTTGTTTTCCAGTTTAGATTATTCTACCCAACGATTTTATGAGAAAAAATATTTTCTTTTGAAAAAAAAATAATTTAATCCATTTATAATATTGTATAAACAACAAAGATGGTTTTTCTCCAAATAAATTACTTCAACTGATAAAAGGCATTATATTCGCACCTTTAAGAATGGTTAATTGCTGCTAAAAATTAGACAATAGATGATAAAATTTTACCAGCAGATTTATATTGTCACTAAAAGTCAAAATGCCATAAAGTAAATTTACAGCAAATAAAGGAAGCCACATATCCATTTCATGCCCAACTTGCCCATTTCTTTATTTTTAAAAAAATTATTTCACTTTTATAATGACAAAAAGAAGTACAAAAGAAATTAAAAATAAAATAATTTATCTTTATATTCTAAAACCTAAAGAAAATTCAATCTCCTCTGTTGCAAGACACTAAAACTTCTCTCTCTATGTTAGTTGCATCTCATTGGAGTCATCACCAATCACCTCTCGTTATTCATTGAAGTATCAGTTTTCCTTATCAATCATTAAACATTGTATTTCAAACAGTAGATTTACGTTACTTAGTTTACTCATTTGTATGAGATTAAATTATTTATTCAAGTTATTCCATACCTTATTATTTGACAAAACTATAAATTTAGTCGTATTTCTTTTTAGTACTATATAAGTCAGTAAACAACCCAAACTTTAGAAAAATATTCATCAAGTATAAAATTTGTATCTGGTACCTTTAATAAGGGTCTTCTTACAGGTAGAAATTAAATAATAGACGACATAATTTTAGTGGTTGATTTAGACTACTACAAAAGTAGAAATGTTGCCAGGTAATATGCGATAAATAGAGGAACTCATGTGTCCATTTTGTGCCCACCCTATTTATTTCTTTACTTGAAAAAAAAAAGTTGCTTAACTTTTGTATCAACAAAAAGGGGTACCAAAAAAAAAATTAAAAAAAAAATATTTCATCTTTATCTTAAAACCTAAAGAAAATGTGATCTACTTCATTGCAAAATACCAAAGCTTTTATCTTTGTGTTGGTCGCATTTCATTGTAGTAACTATCAATCGCCTCTAATTATTCACTGAAGCATCAGTTCTCATAATTGGTTGTCAAATACAATATTTTAAACAATAAATATACATCATTCGATTCACTTATTTATTATAAAATTAAATAATTCATACAAATTAGGTTATACTTTATCATGCTCAAGTAAGTGAAGCAAAAATTGAGGTTCATGAACAATTATCTATCTTTCAGAAGTTCATACTCATTTCTAGCTAAGTTATGTATTATTCTTATAATACTTTTGAATCCAACTGAGAAGAAAGGAAACAAAATGTAGAATGAAAGCCTAAACATGCTCAAGTAATAACCTAAACTCAGAGAAATATTCATCAAGTATAAAATTTATACTTGGTACAAAATTTGCCAGATAACTAAGTAAAACAAAATCTATACTAAATTAAATTTTAGGACAAAAACTTTTGATCTTTGTGTAACATAACATTAAAAAAAAAGAAAAGACTAAAACCTTAAGATTTAAATGTAACACTATAGTTTTAGAGCTTTATTAAGACCTAATGCATGATCGAAACCTCATAGTTGTCTTAAGATAGGTCTAGAACACGAGAATAATTTTAAAACCCTGCACAAACTTTTGATAATACTATCTTATAACCTCATAGGTATCTTAAAATAACTCTAGAAGCCAAAAGTTTCTTTATCTTCAACTACCCTTGAACCTTAGCATTGTTTATCTCAAATTAGGTAAGCAGTCCTGAAGCACTATACAAGGACCCATGAGTTTTCCAACTTTCTGTTAATTTAAAGGAGTGCGCTTGTGCTTGCGAGGGGTGGTGCTTGTTTCCAAATATATCATCATACATACCCCATTTACTAATTAATAATAATAATAATAAAGATTTTAAAACCAAATCTACAATGTTTATTATTAAAAAAATAGTTTTACTTTTTATTAAAATGTAAACTTTACATCTTCATTGAAACTTAATCTCGTAAATCTTAAATAAAACACAAGTTTAAAATACTACCGTGTTGTTATAATTTATTATAAATGTTAATAGCTATAATTATGCAATCGGCAAAACAGATTTTCAATTAAGTAAAACTCATACTTTATAATTCTACAAATTTAAATTCAGCTAAAATTTTCACAAAATCCATAAGAGAAAAAGATATATATGAAAATAAAATTCTGGAGAATATATAAAATAAAATATTACCTCAAGAAGGATTTTTATTTTTTCCTTCATCAATGTGAATTCATTTTTTATTGCATCTAATGCCACTACACACTTTTTTTAAAAAAAAAAAGAAATTAAAAAATATTAAAAAAGCACAATAAATAGATATGTTAATCGATTTATAACGTCAATTATGTATGAAAGCTTACTTTATGACGTCAGTTATGTATGAAAGATTACCCTTCCTTACTCTTTTCATCAGATGCTTTGATGAATTCCTCATATTTCAGTGCCAATCGACAAGCACCAAGGCTGCAAATAAAATTAGCTAATTATTTTTTAAAATAATTACAATTCAACGCATCTTTCAAATGATAACACACATAAAAGTATAATCTCACTCGAACTTATGATCTCTTGTAAAAGAATAAATGCATCAACTATTAAACTAATTAATTAATTAATTAAGTATACACATATACCAATCAAATATATATCCTACTAATAGATATTTGGTTAATTAAATAATTAATTATTTATCTATTGGGTTGATATCTATGTACTTTTATCCTTATCTATAAGAGTATGAGTTCAAATCACACTATACATCTTATGACATATCATTTAATTATTAAAATGTATGAATTTTTACCAACAAAAATTATACTTGAGAATTTTTAGTATTAAATACATATTATTAGATCAATAATAACACAAATAAATACTTTAAATTAAAGAGTTTTGAACTGTGATGATTAGCATTAATTATATTCCTTGAGGAGGCTTCTTTTATCTTGAACTAGAGTTCGCAAATCTTAGGAAAATATGCACTAGATACTTTGTCCCTCCAAATTAAGAGAAGAAGACCAAATAATTAAAACTCATTAACTAATCAAACGTGGTTAATAACAACTAAGATCTATATCAAGATATATATTATGTACACATATAAAGCTTTAGCCATGTCTGATAAGGTCATTTTAGATTCAGCTACGAAGATGGAGAGCATATCAGAGAAATAATTAGGACTGCAACCATGTACTCCTTTAATTTCATATGCTATTCCAAAAAAGTGATCTACCATATACATTAACAAATATTGAATGCAAATTAATCAATGATATCGATATATATACATGATCGATAAATAGATAAGAGAAAAATTGATAGGATGTTAAGCATTAAACCTCTTGTTCCATCGAGTGGATCATGCTGAGGAGTCGTATGCTTTGATCCATCCTTTTCGAGACGATTAAAGAAGAGAAAAATGGTTTTGCCAAGAGAAAGGAGATTGTTTTTTTCTTCGAATCTGCAGTGCTCACCAAAGCGGCAGAGAGTTATAATGAGTTTAGTATTTATAACAGATTGCTAATAATCTAGGTCATTTCTAGTGATTGATATTTAGGTTATCAATATTGTATGCATTAATGAACTTGTATTTTTTTGAATTTTGTGTTCCAAGTTTGGATTAATCTTGCTAAACATTTTATGAGAAATTTTTTTTTTAAAAAAACAAGAGTTTTGTTTAATGCATTATAATATTGCGTAAACAACAAATATGGTTTTTCTCTAAATAAATCACTTCAACTGATGAAAGGAATTATATTGACACCTTTGAAAACAATTAATTACTGCTAAAAATTAGACAATAGACGATAAAATTTTACCAGCAGATTTATATTGTCATTAAAAGTAAAAATGCAACAAAGTAAATTTGCGACAAATAGAGGAAGCAACTTATCCATTTGAAAAAAAAAATTATTTAGCTTTTATATTAACAAAAAGAAATACAAAAGAAACTAAAAATAAAATAGTTTATCTTTATGTTAAAATCTAAAAAAAATTCAATCTCCTTTGTTGCAAGACACCAAAACTTCTCTCTCTCTGTTAGTTGCATCTCATTACAATCCTCACCCATAACCTCTCGTTATTCATTGAAATATCAGTTTTCCTTATCGGTCATTAAATTTTGTATTTTAAATAGTAAATTTATGTTACTTAACTCACTCATTTGTATGAGATTAAATTATTTATTTAAGTTAAATCATTATTATTATTTGACAGATTACAAATTTAATCGTACTTCTTTCTAAAACTGTATAAGTCTGTAAAAAATGTAAGTCAGTATAATGACATCCAATAAAACATTTACTTTTTCATTTAAAAAAAAAAATCATGGATAAAAACCATTTTGCTTAAGCAAGTGAACAAAAAACTAAAACTCATGAACTATATCTTTTAGAAGTCCTTACTACATCTCTAGCTATGTTGTATATTATCTAATTACACTTTTACATCTAATTATGAAAAAGAAAAACAAAATGTGGAATGAAAGTTACTTTTAAATCCAACTAAAAATTAGAAAATAAACGACACAATTTTAGTGGGTGATAGACATTGTCACTAAAAGTCAAAATGTCGCTAACTAAATATACAACAAATAAAGGAAGCAACTTGTCCATTTCATGCACAACTTATCCATTTCTTTACTTAGAAAAAAAATTTATTTAACTTTTATATCAGCAAAAAAAAATACATAAGAATTTGGAAATAAAATAGTTCATCTTAATGTACTCAAACCTAAAGAAAATTTGATCCCCTCTATTATAAGACATCAAAGCTTCTATCTTTGTATTAGTTACATCTCATTGCAGTCATGATCAATCACCTCTCGTTATTTATTAAAACATCAGTTCTCATAATCAATCATCAAATACTATATTTTAAACACTAAATGTACATCATTTTACTTATTCATTTGTATGAGTTAAATAATTCATTGAAGTTAAATTCTACTTTGTTATTTGATTAACCTACAAAATTAGACATATTTCTTTCTAGTATGGTATTAGTTTATGCAATGTAAGTCAATATAATAACATCCATTACAACATTTACTTTTTTTTTTAAGAAAAATTCATCATCCATAAACAATGAAGACCATTTTTCTCAAGTAAGTCAACAAAAAAATTAGGCTCATGAATAAATATATATTTTTCAATAGTCCTTACTACATTTCTAGCTAAGTTATGTACTATTTGATTAAAGTTTTAAATTTAACTAAGAAGAAAAGAAATAAAATACGAAATGAAAGCTTAAACATCCTTAAGTAAAAACCTAAACTTTAGAAAAATATTCATCGAGTATAAAATTTGTACCTCGTACCTTTAAAAAAGGTCCTATTACAATTAAAAATTATACAATAGACGATATAATTTTAACAGTTGATTTAGACTATCACAAAAGTTGAAATGTTGCTAGGTAATATGCGATAAATAGAGGAACTCATGTGTCCATTTTGTGCCCACCCTATCTATTTCTTTACTTGAAAGAAAAAGTTGTTTAACTTTTGTATCAACAAAAAGGAGTACAAAAAAATTAAAAATAAAATAGTTCATCTTTGTCTTAAAACATAAGGAAAATGTGATCTACTTTGTTGCAAGATACCAAATCTTTTATCTGTGTTGGTTGCACTTCGTTGTAGTCACCATCAATCTCCTCTCATTATTCACTGAAGTGTCAATTCTCATAATTGATTGTCAAATACTATATTTTACACAATAAACATACATCCTTTGATTCGCTTATTTATTATAATATTAAATAATTCATTCAAATTAGTTTCTATTTTGTTATTTGATTAAACTATAAATTTAGTAGTAACTACTTTTAATACTGAATCAACTTATACAATGGAAGTCAATACAATAGCATCCAATATAACATTATTTTTTTAAGATAAAATCAATATTCATTAACAATAAAAACCATCATGCTCAAGTAAATGAAATAAAAACTGAGGAGGTTCATGAACAATTATCTATCTTTCAGAAGTTCCGACTCATCTTTAGCTAAGTTATGTATTATTCTTATTATACTTTTGAATCCAACTAAGAAAGGAGACAAAATGCAAAATGAAAGCTTATACATCCTCAAGTAATAACCTAAACTCAGAGAAATATTCATCAAGTAAAAAATAAGCAATTTGGTAAGTTTTCGGATATTTTTAAACAATTGCATATTAACATTCCTTTGGTTAAAGGTTTAAAACAGATGCCTAGCTATACAAAGTTCCTAAAGGAGATTCTCTCAAATAATAGAAAGTTGGAAGATGTGACCATGGTGATCCTTAATGAAGAATGTTTAGCTATTTTATAAAACAAGATGCCACAAAAGTTGAAGGATCCAGGTAAGTTTACTATTCCATGTAACTTAGGTGATCTTTCAATTGAGAAAGCATTATGTGATTTAGGAGATAGTATCAATTTGATGCCATGTGATGCTTACAAGAAGCTAGGATTGAGAAAATCTTAGCTTACTAAGATTACTTTATAATTAGCAGATACATCTATTAAAATTCTAGTTGAAATAATAGAAAATGTGCTAGTTAAGGTTGATAAGTTTATATTTCCAGTAGACTTTGTGATCTTAGATATGGAAGAGGACTTTAAGATACTAATGATACTAGGAAGATCATTTCTAGCAACTACTAGAGCTTTAATTTATGTTTATGATGGTAAATTGACTCTTATATTCATAATGGATACACTTGATTCTGTCGTGCAAGGTGTTTTTTAGGAAAATTACCTTAAAAATGCATTAAAACAAGGTATCATGAATGGAGAAAAGAGTAACATGAAGAATGAAAGAGTTAAGAGCAAATAGATTTGATAGAAGTGAGACCTTAATTTAATGCACAAAAGAACTTCAGATTTGAGGAGATTCATAACTCTAGTGAAGATAAGGATAAGCCATCAGCTAAAAAACCACCAGACAAGTTAAAATCAAGGTGGTCGGGACCCATGGATAGGGGTGGGCCTAGCTCTCTCCAGGCTAATGTAGGAGCATGCCCTAATTCAAGTTCTATCTTGGAGGAAAGATTAAAGCAGCTAAATAGGGGGCAAGAAAGAATTGAAGAACGCCGAAGGTGAACTGAGCATTATATGATGGCATTCTTTCAGCATATAGGATTCCAGCTCCCACCCTACCCACCATCAGACAGTTAGTCTCACTTTTGTTTTTATTTTATTTTATTTTATTTTTTATTTTCATTTTCTTTATGTTTGTTTTTCAGTTTATCTTTACCTATTATATCTTTTAGTTCCCTTCTCTCCTTTACCACTAATTTTCTTGCTTAGTTTCCTTTAGTGTTGTTAGTATGTTTTTAGGTTCTTTTTTTTTGCAAACTTCACTGAGGCTGCAATGGATGCTACTCCATCAAAATTTTAGGGAAGTTTTGTTTCTTTTGTTGTCATTGCCTTTTATTTTTTTGCTTTACGAACTATGGGGACATAGTCGCAATTAAGTGTGGGGGAGTGGTATTCTAATTATATATTTGTTATTATCATCTAAATCTTTATTAAATCTTAATGAAGTTCTATGGTTCGATCTTGATATGTCCTATTGTGTCATGACTACCTATGATGATAATTATGGCATTAAATCTATATATAATGGGATAAGATTGTTTGTAGAAACAGTTTAGCAATGGAAGTATTTGACCTTATTTAGTTCATTCAAGTTTTAAGAGTTTAGGATCTTCTACATCCTTTGAGTCGTGAAATTCGTTCTTTTATCTAAATTGAATAATTCCTTACAAAAGAAAGCATATTTGGTATAGAATTAGATATATCTATATGCAATAAAAATAGTAATAATAATAAAATACTCAGCTGATCACTCAATTTTACACCACCAAGGGGTGTAGCTTAGCAGTTCGGCACCATGCTAGCTTAACTAGAGGTCTTTAATTTGAGCCCTGAGAATGCAGCTGCTTTAGTAGGGAGAGCTTACTCCTTAGTGGACCGATTGGCTCAAAGAATAAAATGGTGATTATGAGTAAACCTAGTAAAAAACAAAAAATAACTCTGCTGATCACACAATTTTACACCGCCAACGAACGTAGCTTAGCAGTTCAAATGCAAATCATTCAACAATATCGATATTTATACATGATCGGTAAAATGATAAGAGAAAAATAGATAAGATGTTAAGCATTAAACCTCTTATTCTATCGAGTTGATCATGTTGAGGAGCTGTGTGCTTCGATCCATCTTATCCGAAACGATTGGAGAAGAGAAAAATTGTTTTGCCGAGAGGAAGGAGATTGTTTCTCTTTTCGAATGAGCAGTGCTCACCAAAAGGGGTGGAGAG
Organism: Carica papaya; assembly: GCF_054855325.1. Lineage (NCBI taxonomy): Eukaryota > Viridiplantae > Streptophyta > Magnoliopsida > Brassicales > Caricaceae > Carica > Carica papaya. The sequence goes on from NC_142317.1 coordinate 23,224,221, forward strand.
TTATAATGAGTTTAGTTTTTATAACAGATTGCCAATAATCAAGGTCATTTCTAGTGATTAAATATTTACATTATCAATATTGTATGCATTAATGAACTTGCATATTTTTGAATTTTGTGTTCTAAATTTTGATTAATTTTGCCAATAGTTTTATATTTTTTTTAAAAGAAAACAAGAGTTTAATTTAATCCATTTTAATATTGTATAAACAATAAATATGGTTTTGCTCCAAATAAATTACTTCAACTGATAAAAGGCATTATATTGGCACCTTTGAGAACAATTAATTGCTGCTAAAAATTAGACAATAGACAATAAAATTTTACCAGGGAATTTATATTGTCATAAAAAGTCAAAATGCTGCAACATAAATTTGCGGCAAATAGAGGAAGCCACGTATCTATTTCATGCACAACCTGTCCATTTCTTTATTTGAAAAAAAATTATTTAACTTTTATATGGACAAAAAAAAGTACAAAAGAAACCAAAATAAAATAGTTTATTTTTATGTTCTAAAATCTAAAGAAAATTCGATCTCCTCTGTCGCAAGACACCAAAACTTCTCTCTCTTTGTTAGTTGCATCTCATTGCAGTCCTCACCCATCATCTCTCGTTATTCATTGAAGTATCATTTTTCCTAATCAGTCATTAAATATTGTATTTTAAACAATAAATATACGTTACTTGATTCACTCATTTGTATGAGATTAAATTATTTATTGAAGTTAAACCATACTTTATTATTTGACTGAACTATAAATTTAGTCGTATTTCTTTCTAGTACTAAATAAGTCAGCAAATAATGAACGTCAGTACAATAACATCCAATGCAACATTTACTTTTTCCTTTTTAAAAAACACATGGATAAAAACTATTTTGCTTAAGCAAGTGAACAAAAAACTAAGACTCGTGAACAACTATATATCTTTTAGAAGTCCTTATTATATCTTTGGCTATGTTATATACTATCTAATTACACATTTACATCCAATTTAGAATAAGAGAAACAAAATGTGGAATGAAAGTTACTTTTAAATCCAACTAAAAATTAGACAATAGACGACACAATTTTAGCAGCTGATAGATTTCTCACTAAAAGTCAAAATGCCACTAACTCAATATACAGCAAATAAAGGAAGCAACTTGTCCATTTCATGCACAACCTATCCATTTCTTTAATTGAAAAAAAAAATTATTTAACTTTTATATCAGTAAAAAGAAATACACAAGAAGCTGGAAATAAAATAGTTCATCTTTATGTACTTAAACCTAAAAAAAATTTAATCTCCTCTATTATAAGGCATTAAAGCTTCTATCTTTGCATTAGTTACATCTCATTGCAATTGCCATCAATCACCTCTCATTATTTGTTAAAGCATCAATTCCCTTTATCAATCATCAAATATTATGTTTTAAACAGTAAATATACGTCATTTTATTTATTCATTTGTATGAGATTAAATAATTCATTCAAGTTAAGTTCTACTCTATTATTTGATTGACCTACAAAATTAGTCGTATTTCTTTCTAGTACCGTATTAGTTTATACAATGTAAGTCAATACAATAACATCCATTACAACATTTACTTTTTTTAAAGAAAAAATCATTATCCATTAATAGTAAAAACCATTTTGCTCAAGTAAGTCAACAAAAAAGTTAGGCTCATGAATAAATATATATCTTTCAATAGTCCTTACTACATCTCTAGCTAAGTTATGTATTATTTGATTAAACTTTTAAATCTAACTAAGAAGGAAAGAAACAAAATAAAGAATAAAAGCTTAAACATCCTCAAGTAACAACCCAAACTTTAGAAAAATATTCATCAAGTATAAAATCTGTACCCGGTTCCTTTAAAAATGGCCCTATTATAGTTAAAAATTAGACAATAGACAATATAATTTTTAGCTATTGATATAGACTATCACAAAAGTTGAAATGTTGCTAGGTAATAAATGACAAATAGAGGAATTCATGTGTCTATTTCGTATCCACCCTATCTATTTCTTTACTTGGAAAAAAAAGTTGCTTAACTTTTGTATCAACGAAAAGGAGTACCCAAAAAACAACTAAAAATAAAATAGTTCATCTTTGTCTTAAAACCTAAAGAAAATGTGATCTACTTTGTTGCAAGATACCAAAGCTTTTATTTTTGTGTTGGTTTCATTTCATTGTAGTCACCATCAATTACCTCTCATTATTCTCTAAAGTGTCAATTCTCATAATTGGTCGTTAAATACTATATTTTAAATAATAAATATGCATCATTCGATTCACTTATTTATTATAATATTAAATAATTCATTCAAATTAGGTTATTTTATTGTTTGATAGAATTATAAATTTAGTTGTATCTATTTTTAATACTGAATCAACTTATACAATGGAAGTTATACAATAGCACCTAATATAACATTATTTATTTCAAGATAAAATCATTATTCTTAACAATAAAAACCATCATGCTCAAGTAAATGACCAAAACCATCATGCTCAAGTAGGTGAAGCAAAAACTGAGGAGGTTCATGAACAATTATCTATCTTTTAGAAGTCCTTACTCATATCCAGCTAAGCTATGTATTATTCTTATTATACTTTTGAATCCAACTAAGAAAGGAAACAAATGCAAAATAAAAGCTTAAACATCCTCAAGTATAAACCTAAACTCAGAGAAATATTCATGAAGTATAAAATTTATACTTCGTACAAAATTTACCATATAACTAAGTAAAACAAAATCTATACTAAATTAAATTTTAGGAAAAAAAATTTGTATCTTAGTGCAACATAACATTAAGAGAAAAAAAGAAAAGACTAAAACCTTAAGATTTAGATGTAACACCGTAGTTTTAGAGCTTTAGTAAGACCTAATACATGCTCAAAATCTCATAGTTATCTTAAGATAGGTCTAGAATGAGAGAACAATTTTAAAACCCTACACAACCTTTTGGAAAATTTATCTTGTAACCTCATAGGTATCTTAAAATAGCTCTAAAAGCCAAAAGTTTCCTTATCCTCAACAACCCTTGAACCTTAACATTGTTGATCCCAAATTCTATAAGCAGTAATGAAGCACTACATAAGGACCAATGAGTTGTCCTGCTTGATATTATCAGGACCTCGATGCAATACATTTCGGTTTTATCCAAGTAATACCTTAAAAGAGTATTACTACCTCTTATACAACATATTAGAGAAATTAATATTACTTTTAGATAGTTAAGTAAAGACATTAATTAAGAACAATTGAAAATGTTATATCATTTGTTAGACAAAATGGTCCAATAAATCCTTAATTATATATTTTTATAAATATTGAACCTTTCAACATGAATTTCATTAAAATTTCTTGCTCCAATGTATAGATTACTTAAATCTCACTTCTCTTTAAATATTAAAATTTGATATATATAAAAAAAAAATATATCATGTAAATTAAAGAATAAATGTCTTGCTTCCTACTAATAATCTTTTGAACTCTCTATAGTACTATCAAATGCAACAAACTCCTTACAAGATATAGGAGAAGGAACAAATGATGATTTTATACATCTCAAAAATTCCCAATTAAGCCCATCAAAAAATTGGTGTCGTTTGATTGTCGTTGCACCCATTATGGACCCCATTTACTTAGTGGGGTCCTTTTATTAATAGTTGTGTGATCAAATCCTTTACTGGCTCTGAAACCATTACTTCTTTGGGAAACTCAAGTGCTCGAATCACAATATTCACCAGGGGCAACTCCTAGTCAACTCCCTTACATGGTTTCGTCCCATATAACATTTCAATTTTGAATATCCCTAGTGTCCATCAATCAATCATGTTTCCATACTGTTCACCAGACACAATTTTTTGTGCTAAGTACTCGTGGATCGCAATAAAAGACATTGATTGGATATTGATTGGCTCTATGATGATTTCCGCAGCAGCGTGATAGGTTGACTATTGTTCTATTTGTGTTGACAAGGGTGTAAGCAGGAGGCCACAGCAGGTGTGATACAATTACGTAGAATGCATGATGAATTAAAAAATTTGGGTTAATTATCTGGATAACAACTTGTTTTTGTGATTGATGATGCATTTTGATAAAAAATTATGTGGATTGTTGATGTGGAATTATCGTCTTTTCATGAGAGATCGAAGTCAGTCAACGAAATGTGGCTGTGGAATCTTACTAACATGTTTTCAGGTTTCAAATCACGATAAACAATCCCCATCATGTGTAAGTATTCTAAGGCCATTGTGACTTCATATGCACAAAACCTGTGCAAAAAAGAGAAGGCCACAAATCTTTTAAAAAATAAATAAATAAATAAATTTAACTAAGTTGGAAATATATAAAATTGAGTTTGATAAGTTATATGAATAGCTTCTTGAAAATTTTAATACTTTATTCTATTTAATATATTTAAGAATATGTTTAATATACTATTGAAATATAATTATCTCTTGTAATATTACTTAGATTAGAAAAAATATATCATATATTTAATTTATTAATATATAAATAGGTTCATGAACTTGTAAACCAAATTCCTTCATATTTGAATTTGGCTCTTATACTTTAACATTTTGGGACCATATTAAAGTATGAAAAGAAGATTTTCTAAATTAATAAAGATGAAAATGAAGATGGTATCTATATATATATATATGTATATATATATTTATGCAGAAATATTATAGGATCAAGAAGGTGCAAAGGGGAAATGTTAGAAGCTTCAAAGAAGATACTTATAATTGGGAATTATATAAATATATAATGTGTGTGTGTGTCTATATATATATATGTAATCTTCTCAATTTATCAATATATATGTGTGTGCGTGTCTATATAGACAATGTATGTACGTATATCACGATACTAATTGTGCTGAATATCATAATAATAAATTAACGATTTGTATAATCATATAATATATATTTATAGATACAAATAATTAATGTTGTTGTTTGTACGTACCGCGCAGTATCTTCGTTGAAGCATTTATCTGGTTGCCTTTGATGGAGGATGTGAAGATCGCCACCAGGTGTTACAATACATCTTATGACATATCATTTACCTATTAAAATGTACGAATTTTTACTAGAAAAAATTGTACTTCAGAATTTTTATTATTAAATATTTATTTTAAGATCAATAATGACGCGCATAAATACTCCAAATTAAAAAATTTTGAGCTATGATGATTAGTATTGCTTATATTCCTTGAGGAGGCTCCTTTAATCTTGATGCAAAGTGCATAAATCTTAGGAAAATTTGCATCAGATAATTTTTCTCAGTGAATTAAGAGAAGAAGACCAAATAACTAAAACCAATCAATTAATTAAATATGGTTAATAACTCTATATCGAGATATATTATATACAAATATAATACTTTATCCATGTCTGATAAGGTGATTTCATATTCAGCCATGAAGGTGGAAAGCAAATCATAGATATAAGTATGACTGCAACTAGAATCTCCTTTAATTTCATACGTTGCTGCAAGAAAGTGATCTACCATATCCTTTTAAAAAATTGAATGCAAATCAATCAACGACATTGATCATATATACATGATTGGTAAATAAATAAGAGAAAAATAGATCAGTTGTTAAGCACTAAACCTCTTGTTCCATCGAGTGGATCATGTAGAGGATTTGTTAAGCACTATTTCCTTCTTTTTTTATTTCCTATCCCTCTCCCGTTCTCATCCTTTCAATTTTCCTCCTATGATTCTAGCATATATCTTTTGTCCTCTCCTCATAGCTGTCCACACAATAATTCCATCATTTCATCTAATCTTCTATTTATCCTTAGATCTCACTCTCCATTTTCTTTTATTTTTACTCCTAGTTCTAATCTGATTTCAAGAAAATTTCCCTATTCCCATATCAACTCATTTCTTCCCAAAAATATCTAAAATAATTTAGAAGATAAATTCTACTTAAGTGGTGAGAGTCAAATTTCACTTACCTTTCTTCTCAATGACGATGTTAATATGATTGACAGATTCCTCCCTCGTTCCACTCTCGATTCCACTGCTAGCTAATTAATCTGATTGAAGAAATCACACAAAAACTTCCTCTTAGTTTACCCTAGCTAATTAATCTGAAGGAGGAACCATCAGAACCATTGAAGATGGCAACGAAATTCCTAAATTAAATAGAGATTACAAAATAGTTATTGATAATTGAGGCATAATCAATATTTTTACTTTTAATAATTAAGGGAAAAACTAATAACATCTTCTTAAATATAATTATATATTTATATATTTACTTTTTGAAAAGAAGATTTTTATCTCTTTAATTGCTTAAGTAGTAATCAAATTTTTAAAATTTAAAGACTAATGAAGAAAAGAAATCTTTAAACTTTGACTTCTAATAAGCATTCAATTTTCTAAATTTAGATATTCTTTAACTCTAATCTTATAATAGTTTTTTTTATAGATAACATAACGAAAATAATATTAAAACTCTAAAATATTTGATTACATAAGTTCAAAATAATGAAAATAAGATTTTTATCTCTTTAATTTTTAAATTTTAAAGACTAATGTAGAAAGAAATCTCTAAATTTTGACTCCTAGTAAGTATTGAATTCTCTATCTTTAGATAATTTTTAAGTATAATTTTGTAATAATTCTTTTAAAGATTACATAATTTAGAGTGAAAAATAATGTTAAAACTCTAAAATATTTTATTATATAAGTTTAAAAATAGATTATGACACTTCAATTTTTTTTTCTTTCTTGGTGCTTTTGGCTTTTTTTTTCATTCTTTCTTTAATGCTATTATTTATATTTACGATGCAATATTTAGATAGAAAACAATAAGATAGTTCTTCTTTTATAAAATTAGTTCTATTAATTTCTTCACCACAATATAATTTCTTCATAATCTTATCCTCACATTTGTTATTGTGTTACAATCTGATCAATTTTAGGTGATCTAGAAATATAAGAAGAGTTAGAAAATAATTAGGAGAAAGAGGAGGAAAAATATAAGGAAATGAAATAGGAAAACAATAGTTAGACTGGAGGCATTATAGAGGTATGAAATAGGAAAACAATAGTTAGACTAGAGGCATTATAGAGGTAAGTTCTCTTTTTGTTTTCCTAATGCATAACGCACAATTAGGTTGTAATTATAAAGTATATTCGTTATAAGAAGTCATATTCTTCAAATGATTCCTAAGTTTTAGACGAGAACTAACTCAAATCACATATTTGACTTTCTATGAAATTACCTCTTTACCCTAAATAATAAAAAAATATAAAAGTACAATCTAAATTAAATATGTCTAAAAGTATATAAGTGTATTTACATAAAGTAGTATTAAATCTATCTTGTTCACTTGATTCTATTTGTACTTTTTATGTAATTACTAGTAATCGTTTACATGTTGAATTACGTATATATTCATTAATTTTATTTTTGAACCACCTATATTTTTAGCTTGAATTCATTGAATGAAATTTTATTTCATAATCCTTCGTATATAGGAGGATCAATTAGAATTCAATTCTCAAAAAACATAAATAAGAGAGTTTAAATATTAAAATTGTGATATATTGTTAAACTATAAAATATTGGAGAAATGTAGCAATTAAATTTCTTAAAAAAATGGTGAAGCTTGTTTAGAAATTGAAGCAAATGGGACAATTAGATACATATACAAATATTTTAACTTCTAATACTATACTATACTATATCTATTTTTACAAAATATTTTCTCAATGAGTAGTGTAATTTGACCCACAACCTAAAATTTCTATGTGATTTCTTAGGTTACAAATTAAAAATATATACATATATATGAGGTTAATTTCTATTGTTGTTGGAAATATATTTATTTTTTTTGTTTTTGATATTTTTTTGGGTATAGTTTGGGAGAAGGATTGTGGTTAATGCTAGAACCAGATGAAACAAAAGTTGTTGAATGCTATATGTTTAGTTTCCTTTCTGAGCTGATGCTAAGAATTAAAAACTTACAAGTCTGTAGTAATCCAAAAAATATATACTGAATAAAAATATGAGTTTGCAAGAAATATCTTATCATCACTCTCTAATCACTCTCTCAGATGATGCCTTACATACGAGTCGAATTTTTTCAACTGATTTAGAATCAACTGAGGAATTGTATTAAAAAGTTCTATTGTCAAGCATTAATTTAAATGGCATGGTGATGATTTACGAGATAGAAAAATACCATAACCAATACAAAATAATTTAGAAAATACAGAAAATGTCATAATCGAACAATTGAGTTAAAATAATGTAAAGGTATTCTCGATTTATAGTGAACTCTTTAAAAGAATGCCTTTCACTCCTATAGTACTATGTATATGATATAAAGTCTGTAAATAGGAAATAATTTGTTTAATCTCCAATCTAAGAAGATGTTTCAAGCTAATGCTAATCCTAAATCAACATATCATCTTTACATTAAGATCCTATGATACCCGAATTAATGCTCAAAAGCTTTAACCCCCAAATAAAATGAAAAATAAACCACTGTTATCATTACCTTTATACATTTAAGTTGTTCAGATGGGTAAGCTGAGCTACAAATTGAAGTTACCTATCTTTGTGTGAAAGCAACTTCAGAATCTTATATTACGTAAGTCTTTTAGGAGTTCTTGTAACCATGCTTTCTCTTGAGGTTAGCACTTATCACGCAAGAAAAGGCTTTGACAAGCTCAAAATCCTCTTCAATTATCAGAATTTTGGCCGCACTTGGGTCTGCAAGTAGAAGCTTAGCCACAAGGTATCCAACAATTGACCATGACTGGAATAACCGTGCTTGCTTCACGATGAACCTTCCTTTTTCCGTGTCATAGTATTAAGGCATTTGTCTCTTGATTTGTGTCTTTCAACAACTTCAACAGCTCTAGCAATGATTTCTGGTCTTTTCATTTTATGCATGCAATAGTAAGCTTTAAAAAGTCCATTTTTAAAATATTAAGCCGCACTGCCAACATTCCTTCATTATTACTTTATTTTATAAAGCATCAATAAGGTGCCATATACTATTAGATTCAAACATGACAACTTAGGAAACTTATGCCTAAATATAACTTCTATAAAGGATTCTTTGGAGCAATGAACAAAACATTAGTAGCAGATAGAATATTCAAGCATAACAAACTAACCTGCCATAACAAAGTTGGGCAAGAATCACCATTGTGGTAAGACTATGGGCTATATTAGAAGGAAATGTAGTGAGAAATGTTGAAGATAATGAAGAAATAGATTATAAATAAATAATACAAGAGTAGATATCTTATGTGTTCTTAGAATCACTGCCAGTGATTATTTTCCACTCCTGACCTCCAAGAGGGGGATAACATATCTTGAATGGCATGTCTACTACCAAATCTGCCCATTTCACTTTAATAAGATCAAGTATGGCATGTGATTGAACAGCTGTTGCCAGACTGCTTACAACAAACCATATGTGTTGCCTGTAAGTTTTCAATTAGATAACCTCCTTTATTAGGCATCCATTCCACCAACCAAGGAGAATTTTGATCTAGGTAAATGTTAAACTTATTAACTACATCATATGAGTACTCCTAAGTCTTGTAACGATAAATCTCATTCTGTTTTCACAAATCAATCCAATAATACTCTTTGATGTTGTATGAATGAGCAAGTAGACATTTATTCACTGCCCGAATAAGATCAGCTGATCCATCTTCTAGAGCAAGCATTTCACGTGCATAGAGTAAGGCAAAATAAAATATTGTCTACAAGAAAAAAAAAAATTAACAGGAGATACCACAAGAAAAGAAGGTAAACAAATAAGATCTCTTAGTTACAAACTTATAAATTTAAATAATAGATGATTCATGTAGGTTAGTGAGTCAAATCCTAATCTGTTGTTTCCACCAACATGTTATAAACATATTTAATTCACAAACCAGATCTCCATAGTGTCAAACATGTAAGCTATGAACTATCTTAAAAAATATAAGCTATAAACTATACAATCTCCATCATTTTGGGGAGTTTCACCATTCGAAAGATACAAAAAATACAATGAATAATAATCCTAATAGTTGAACATTTTTTGAATTGACCAGACAAGAATCATATATTTATTACACCTACCAAAAATTCACTTGAGAAGCACTAAGATATGATATCAATTTAACTCAAGCTTGTCAAGTACTTAAACCTTGCTTTATTTTCAAACTTCCACTATTATTTCGCAAGCATTTCATGTGCATAGAGTAAGGCAAAATAAAAAATTGTCTACAAGAAAAAAAAAATTAACAGGAAATACCACAAGAAAAGAAGGTAAACAAATAAGATCTCTTAGTTACAAACTTATAAATTTAAATAATAGCTAATTCATGTAGGTTAGTGAGTCAAATCATAATATGTTGTTTCCACCTACATGTTATAAACATATTTAATTCACAAACCAGATCTCCATAGTGTCAAACATGTAAGCTATGAACTATCTTAAAAAATATAAGCTATAAACTATACAATCTCCATCATTTTGGGGAGTTTCACCATTCGAAAGATACAAAAATACAATGAATAATAATCCTAATAGTTGAACATTTTTTGAATTGACCAGACAAGAATCATATATTTATTACACCTACCAAAAACTCATTTGAGAAGCACCAAGATATGATATCAATTTAACTTAAGCTTGTCAAGTACTTAAACCTTGCTTTATTTTCACACTTCCACTATTATTTCGCAAATTGATTTAGTTTTATAATTTCACTTCCAGCATAGTTACTGCAAAAAAGTCCTTATTAACCATGTGCAGAATTATTCTGTACAACCACTCTTTTGGTACGAAAGTCGCAAGCTCTAATAAATCAAAAATTGAATACAAAATGCCCATTACCATTTCAAATGAACCATAAAGGCAATTTTTTCTTTTCATGAAATAGACAATTGACGAGCACATATGGCTATTCAAACAACTGTTAGCACAAAAAAGGGATCTACCTTGATGATTCCTTCATTCCACATAATAGAGTTTATTACCTCCCTTTTTTACTGAGAGGGTTAGGTTTTGAAACTTACAAATGTAAATAAAATGTAAATAGGAAATGACTTGGTCTAGTACTTAGTCAGTGTTGGATGACCATCTTCTCTATTTGCTTTGTTTGGTTACAAGAGGTATTATTTCCAGCAGTGAGACCTTTTCGCACCATAGACAAGTTATTGTTATTTCTCTTAATAGTATCTCGATTGGCATGTAAATGTGACTGATGGATATGGTGGATGGCGTGACATCGTTGTCCATTGCAGAGGAGGAGGATGGGGGCTGGGACTTAACTAAACTTGTCCCTGAACAGCGAGAGTCGTATGACCTCTGTTTGGTAGGAAGATTCTTGATAGAAGCGACTATAAAGTTTAAACCAATGAAGAATATACTGGCAAACCCGTGGAGGCTGATCGATGGAGTAAATATTATAGATCTTAGTTCTAGCCATTACTTATACAAATTTACTGCAAAATGGATTTCGAAAGAATGCTTAACAAAGGCCTGTGGACTTTTAACAACCACTTGTTGGTTTTGCACTGCCTTAGGGAGGGAAAACATCCAATGAAAGTAGCCATTAACCTGAGCCTCTTCTGGGTACAAATTCACTCACTCCCACTAGGTTATATATCGTAGACAATGGCTAGGTAGTTTTGGAACATGTTACGGGGCTTTGTGGATTATGACACAAGTTCGTTTTCTATGGCTGGGATGAGAGGTTTTTTGTGGGTTCAGGCGGCCACTAATGTTCGAAAGCCTCTGTTCAGAAGAAAGAGGCTCAGCCTGAGAAATGGGGAATCAACATTTGAAATCTTTTAGTACGAACGCCAGCTCTTATTCTGCTTCATATGCGGTCGGTTAGGGCATTCAAAATCTTTATGCAAACTCCACATCAATTCCATTGTGGCACCGATGCAACAAAGGTGGGATTAGTCCCTCCGCGCAAATCCCTGACGGAATCTTGCTCTGATGAGTAGATGGTTACAGGATGAACATGGGGAAAAACTGACAGAATCATGGGCAAATATCCTAGTAAGTATATCAGGGATAGGGGGAGGGAAAGAAGAGACAATAAATTTATCTAAAAAATATTAAATGTTGATAAATTTATATTTAATTAAATTGTAAAATGTTAAAATAACTTTTAAGAAATGAAAATTAATTTTATGTAAAATTAAAATAAAAAATTTTAAATTCTATCAATTTTTGTTATTTTCTAATTGGTTTCATCATGTAATTGAATGCAATACGAATTTACTGATCACCCTAGTGAATAAAGTGGAATTCACTTACGTTTTGTTATGATTTGATAATTGATACATACCCAATAAAAGAAACTACAGTTATTTAACTTTTTTTATCGTTACAACTTTTTGAGAAATACACTCACAAACACACAAATATATATGTGTGTGTGTGCGTTTAATAAATTTAAAGAGCTATTGTAACTTGATGTAATGCTAAATCAATATAAAGTTTTCAATGGAATTTATAATAGGAAGTGGATATGATGATGATGATTTTCATATCATACATGAGAATCACTAAATATATATATGAGAAAAAAAGTACGTTTGTTGGTTTTGATAATAAAAGTTGAAAAATAAAGGAAATAAAATTATAATATTTTGTTTGGTTTAAATTTATAAATGAAAAATAATTACTATAAGAAAATAATTAATAATATTAGTTATTAATATAATGATGAGTTAGCTACCGAGAATCAAAAAAGAATTTAAAAAGAAAATTAATCCTTTCCTCTTTTGTTAAGAATTCTCATGTGGAAAAAGATTTTATCATTCATGGAAGATATCATAATTGTAAGACCCCAGAAATATCCAAAGGGAATAAAAGATAATTAAAGTGTGGAAGTGTAATAAATGTTCAGGGTTTATATTCCTTACACAAATAACTTAAAGTACCAAACAGTGTTACGAAATTCACCCTTTTGAAAAAAATACAAGAAATAAGAAAATAAACGAAAAATAGAGAAATTTAGCATCTATTCGCAATCCTCTTACGGATCGGACTCTGGAACCTGGTCCTCTTTATATGATATGGTTAAATAAAGGATGAGCTACACTAGCCCAGTAAGGATATCACACTATATCACTGACACAGAAATAAAGATTGGTATAAAATCAAAAACTACTAATGGACCACTAAATTTAGCAAATTCTTTTATCAATCATAAAAATCATTTACCGTTCACTTACCATAGTGGGATTCATAAAAACAATCTATACAGATCATGATTCCGTATATAATCAGCAATCATAGCACATATTATAAATCTATATCTATCATTAATAAATCTAACAATAATTGTCACTCTTTTTACCAGCCTGCTGGTATCCATGGGGGTTCATAGAGATGTCCCCGCTACACGTGAACCCTTTCATTTAAGATTCTCAATTATTGGTCGTCCCCATACCCCGTTTGATATGAGCACCAATTTATCAAACTTTAATACCCCGTTCGGTATTAGAGTGAAACGGACCATCCCCATACCCTGTCTGGTATGAGCACCAAATTATCAAGTCTCCATACCCAATCCCGTATGAGACAACATTCATGGTAGGGTTTTCTATGTCCCCAGTCCGTTCACCATCTCCCAGTATATCCAGCAAGACTATCATTTCATCTATTCATTTCATCACACATTTTTTCTCGTTGAACTTTCATTTTTCCCCGATTCAGCAGTAAACACATAGACTATACTATACAAGGATTCAAAGCCACAAAATCAATTAATAGGGTACTAACATTCATTTGAACTGTAAACTCACTTGAGAAGCACCAAGATATGATATCAATTTAACTCAAGCTTGTCAAGTACTTAAACCTTGCTTTATTTTCAAACTTCCACTATTGTTTCGCAAATTGATTTAGTTTTATAATTTCACTTCCAGCATAGTTGCTGCAAAAAAGCCCTTATTACACCATGTGCAGAATTATTCTGTACAACCACTCTTTTGATACGAAAGTCGCAAGCTCTAATAAATCAAAAATTGAATACCAAATGCCCATTACCATTTCAAATGAACCATAAATGCAATTTTTTCTTTACTTGAAATAGACAATTGACGAGCACATATGGCTATTCAAACAACTGTTAGAACAAAAAAGGGATCTACCTTGATGATTCCTTCATTCCACATAATAGAGTTTATTACCTCCCTTTTTTACTGAGAGGGTTAGGTTTTGAAACTTAAAAATGTAAATAAAATGTAAATATGTAATGACTTGGTCTAGTACTTAGTCAGTGTTGGATGACCATCTTCTCCATTTGCTTTGTTTGGTTACAAGAGGTATTATTTCCAGCAGTGATACCATTTTACAGCATAGACAAGTTATTGTTATTTCTCTCAATAGCATGTCGATTGGCATATAAAGGTGACCGATGGATATGGTGGATGGCGTGACATCGTTGTCCATTGTAGAGGAGGAGGATGGGGGGTTGGGACTTAACTAAACTTGTCCCTGAACAGCGAGAGTCGTATGACCTCTATTTGGTAGGAAGATTCTTGATAGAAGCGACTATAAAGTTTAAACCAATGAAGAATATACTGGCAGACCCGTGGAGGCCGATCGATGGAGTAAATATTATAGATCTTAGTTCTAGCCGTTACTTATACAAATTTATTTGCAAAATGGATTTCGAAAGAATGCTTACCAGAGGGCCGTGGACTTTTAAAAACCACTTGTTGGTTTTGCACCGCCTTAGGGAGGGAGAACATCCAATGAAAGTAGCCATTAACCTGAGCCTCTTCTGGGTACAAATTCACTCACTCCCACTAGGTTATATATCGTAGACAATGGCTAGGTAGTTTTGGAACATGTTGTGGGGCTTTGTGGACTATGACACATGTTTGTTTTCTATGGCTGGGACGGGAGGTTTTTTGTAGGTTCAGGCGGCCACTAATGTTCGAAAGCCTTTGTTCAGAAGAAAGAGGCTCAGCCTGAGAAATGGGGAATCAACATTTGAAATCTTTTAGTACGAACACCAGCTCTTATTCTGCTTCCTATGCGGTCGGTTGGGGATTCAAAATCTTTATGCAAACTCCACATCAATTCCATTGTGGCGCCGATGCAACAAAGGTGGGATTAGTCCCTCCGCGCAAATCCCTGACGGAATCTTGCTCTGATGAGTAGATGGTTACAGGATGAACATGGGGAAAAACTGACAGAATCATGGGCAAATATCCTAGCAAGCATCTAGGGGATAGGGGGAGGGAAGGAAGAGACAATAAATTTATCTAAAAAATATTAAATGTTGATAAATTTATATTTAATTAAATTGTAAAATGTTAAAATAACTTTTAAGAAATGAAAATTAATTTTATGTAAAATTAAAATAAAAAATTTAAAATTCTATCAATTTTTGTTATTTTCTAATTGGTTTCATCATGTAATTGAATGAAATACGAATTTACTGATCACCCTAGTGAATAAAGTGGAATTCACTTACGTTTTGTTATGATTTGATAATTGATACATACCCAATAAAAGAAACTACAGTTATTTAACTTTTTTTATCGTTACAACTTTTTGAGAAATACACTCACAAACACACAAATATATATGTGTGTGTGTGCGTTTAATAAATTTAAAGAGCTATTGTAACTTGATGTAATGCTAAATCAATATAAAGTTTTCAATGGAATTTATAATAGGAAGTGGATATGATGATGATGATTTTCATATCATACATGAGAATCACTAAATATATATATGAGAAAAAAAGTACGTTTGTTGGTTCTGATAATAAAAGTTGAAAAATAAAGGAAATAAAATTATAAAATTTTGTTTGGTTTAAATTTATAAATGAAAAATAATTACTATAAAAATATAATTAATAATATCAGTTATTAATATAATGATGAGTTAGCTACCGAGAATTAAAAAAGAATTTAAAAATAAAATTAATCCTTTCCTCTTTTGTTAAGAGTTCTCATGTGAAAAAAGATTTTATCATTCATGAAAGATATCATAATTGTAACGACCCCGGAAATATCCAAAGGGAATAAAAGATAATTAAAGTGTGGAAGTGTAATAAATGTTCAGGGTTTATATTCTTTACATAAATAACTTAAAGTACCAAACATACAAAATTTACCCTTTTGAAAGAAATACAAGAAATAAGGAAATAAACGAAAAATAGAGAAATTTAGCATCTACTCGCAATCCTCTTGCGGATTGGGCTCTGGAACTTGGTCCTCTTTATCTGAAATGGTTAAATAAAGGATGAGCTACACTAGTCCAGTAAGGATATCACACTATATCACTGACACAGAAATAAAGATTGGTATAAAATCAAAAACAACTAATGGACCACTAAATTTAGCAAATTCTTTTATCAGTCATAAAAATCATTTACCGTTCACTTACCATAGTGGGATTCATAAAAATAATCTATACAGATAATAATATTATACAGATCATGATTCCGTATATAATCAGCAATCATAGAATATATTATAAATCTATATCTATCATTAATAAATCAAACAATAATTGTCACTCTTTTTACCAGCCTGCTGGTATCCATGGGGGTTCATAGAGATGTCCCCGCTACACGTGAACCCTTTCATTTAACATTCTCAATTATTAGACGTCCCCATACCCCGTTTGATATGAGCACCAATTTATCAAACCTCAATACCCCGTTCGGTATTAGAGTGAAACAGACCATCCCCATACCCTGTCCGGTATGAGCACCAAATTATCAAGTCTCCATACCCTATCCCATATGAGACAACATTCATGGTAGGGTTTTCTATGTCCCCAGTCCATTCACCATCTCCTAGTATATCCAACAAGAATTGTTTCATCTATTCATTTCATCACACACTTCTTATCGTTTAACTTTCATTTTTCCATATTCAGCAGTAAACACATAGAATATACCATACAAGAATTCAAAGCCATAAAATCAATTAATAGGGTACTAACATTCATTTGAACTGTAAAACAATCAACAAAGTAATAGTAGAGAACTTTCGGTTCTGGCTCCATTAGCAATCCGTAATTAATTATGCACATTTTCTAAATTCACACAAATATTGCATTATTATTTATTTAGACTTCAATTCTATGATAGGGAATAGGGTGAGGGATCCTTACTCGATTTAATGTCCAAAAAGCTAAGTTGTACAACTGCGCCTTCGGGCGATTCTCGAGTTCCCTGAACTTTTTTTAAAAAATTAAAACGCACTAATGGTACCTACAAATGTCCCAAACAAATTTAAAATCAGTTCCAAGGCCCACTTAACAAATTTTAGAATTCTAGCACGGCAGCTCTGCCGTGCTTTGGTGACGGTGCCGTCACCCTCGATAACGATCCGCCTAGAGTCGACTGTTTTTCACCATTTTCAGCCACATTCGGCCGATTTCACATCAATCCCTGTAAGAAAACACGTTAAAAGGCCTAAGTGGCTAAAAAAACACAAAAAACCAAAACTCATCGGCGACGGGGATCTCTGGTGCGGCGGCTCCTCTGGCTCACATTGTAGTTGGGTGTTTTGCTCTGGTCAACCTGTAGAGAAGACATAGTGATCACAATGGTGAAAAAATTACATAAAATGGGAATCTAGAAGGGCCTTATCAGAGGTGTTTTGTGAAATTCCCCGTGGCGGCGCCGCTGGGCTTCACCTGCGTTTTTCAGTCAATTGGCCAGTCCTTTTCTTCTGATTTGGCCATGGGTGTGTTTAGAATTGAATTCTAAGCAAAAGAAGAAATTTTTACCCTCTTTGACGGTCAGAAAGGGCTCCGGTGTGATGGAGGATGGCGACGGTCTCCTTCTTGACGGCTGGGTCTTTATCTCCAGCGAGGGGGTCTGGCGACTAGGGTTGGGGTTTTTGTGGATGGGGGTTATTTATATCCATCTGCTTTTGATCTGGGCTGTCCATAGTGTTTGATCTACACCATCTGATCCTAATTAAATAGAGAGTGAATCTAGACCGTTCATCACGATCCAATCTGGGTCATCCATCAGGATCTAATCTGGGCCGTCCGATCGCGTTTGGGGGAGAGAACGCATCTAGGCCATCCGTGCACGCGGGAACGGATCTTGGTCGTTCGATCATGGGCACGCGGATCGCCTGTGTGGCCTCCCACGTGGCGCTTCGTCAGCGTCCACTGCCACGCGGCACGTCCTGATTGATCGGAGCTGTTGACTGGGCGTCGCACCTGGCAGACCTTTCCTAACTTGCAATTTGACCCCTGGTTTCTAATTTTTCTTTTAAAAATACCCACAAAACCCAAATTTTCACCTTTTTTCCTAAAATTGTTTTCAATTTCTTCCTCCAATTTTTACTCTAAATTAAATTTAAAAAATTAAAAAACTATATTTATTAATTTTAAATTACATGCAATTTTGTTTTGGGGTGTTACAATAATTACTATTGAAATAATTAATAATAGATATTTTAGTATGAAATCCAAGTCTATTTCTTCTTCTTTAATATTTATGTTAATTAATAATTTAAGAAAAATTCTAATTTGGATTTTTTCACTTATTATAAATGTTTAAATTAAAAAAATCTAGTCGTTACAAAATATTATTTTTGTTTGGATATGTCATGACTCTTTAGGACAAAAATGCAATTTGATTACTATATCTCTACCAATGTAGTGATAAGTTAAATCTTTTATTTTTTAATTCTATTGAATCAAATATTATAAACAAATCATCATTAATCCATATAATTACATCTAAAAAGTGATAAATTTTACATTTTAATAAGATTCAGACTTATTTTCTTCAAGAAAAAGGTAAGAATCTTAACTATTCAAACACCATGTTTATGATAATTTATGAAAATTTTGAAAAACTTCATTGTAGTGTAACTTCATTGTAGTGTGTGCTTAATTATGATAAATGAAAAATTGTCACAAACTTTAATGGGGCATTTTTTGTGCTTGAAATGAATGTTCCCATGTTAATGGATGTTAGTGGCTATTTTCTCTTTTTCAATGATATCATCCTATGTTTACCTTATAAATAGTTAGCTCCTCTACTCTATCGTATCTTATTGCTACATTTCTCTATTGCTCTACCTTTTATGTCTTTTCTTTCACTTTCACTTTTCCTCAAATTTTCTTGAAAGATTTCGAACTTTTACTTTTCTAGTTATGCAAATTAATAAAATCTATGATCTATAGCTAAGCTCATTTTATCATGCAATTAACATGCCAAAAAGATCTTTTCTATACTCACCTTATCTGATTGACCTAGTGCACACCTCAATCCTTATAATGTATCCTCAAACATCAATTCCTATTTGTATAGAAAGTAAGTGTTTGAGCTAAATTCTTCTATCTTTTCTCACCAACCAACAGCAACAAAATTTACAATTTTTTGAAACGACACACTTTAGTTTTTAACTATATTTGAAAAATAAATTTGAGTTTCAAATAAAAAAAATTAAAAATTAGGTCGAGATTTTGACCTATTGTAGTTCCCTCAACTAAGGGAACCTAATAATCATGAAATGTTTCTTTCGCCTAAAAACATAATAGGCATGTTTAGATTTAACTCAATTTAATCACGACATCACCACCAACATAAAAAAAAGTTAGAGTTTAAATTTGTTTTCTATGAAAAAGGAATACTTATTACAACCTACAGAGAATTTATTGGTATTGATTTTTAGAAGCTTTCATCCACCCCATCTGTCCAACAAAAGAAAACATAATTACTTTATAATATCGTTATTGAAAGCGATGAAAATAGATAAAATACTAATAGTGAAAAATTAAATATTGATATAAGCTAATTATTTTTTAAAATAAAAATGGTATATATCTATATTAAGTGTTATGCATAAATTATAATGCAATAGAAATAATCTCCAAGTACGTATACACACAAAAGTGCAGTTTGACTCAAGATTAATTAGGTGATATTGTAACACCCAGGCCCAGGTAGGCAACCCAGCTCATCGACTTTAAAATAGTAATAATAATAATGACTACAACAACGACAATAATAACTAGATGCAAAAAACAACGACGTCATGTTAATAAACCTTAAAATGACACCATTTTGATGAAAAAAATGATTTAACAATAAGGATTTCTTTTCCTAATTCGATGACCCTGATTTAATCTAGATTGCTATAAATAGGAAAGACATCTAAACAAAAAAGAAGAAACTCAAAGAGAGAGTGAGGCTGCTGACACTAGGAGGGAGTGGTAGAGAGGAAGAGAATGAGAGAGGTTAACAGAGCAGTAAGGCTAATAGAAGAAGAAATAAGAGGGTGATTTCTGTGAAGGCCAAGCTAAAAGATGGTCGAATCATCCAAAAGAAGGTAAGATCAATTCACTCTTGAAACCCGAATTAGAAATGAGCATTATAAATTTCCTATATCGTGGATATAGATTTTTAGTGAGTTTTGTATGTGCATTTCCTATGATTTCGATGTAATGGTGAAGAATATTCCTGTGCGATAACTTAGTAAAGAAGTCTAAGGTAAATCGTGGATGAGAATGGGGATCATCAATTGGGTATGGGAGAAAATAAGTCTTGTGGTAAGGACGGTTCTGATAATAATTAATTCATGTACAGTGAGTATAACTTTCAATCTGAGTTAAGTTTGGGGGTTTTGGGATAGATCAAACTTGTGCTTTACAGATTGATAAAGATCAACTAGTAGACCTCATAAGGGAACATGATGAGATCGGATACACATATATCAATAAGTAGTTGATGCGATTAAGGGCCTACAAAGGGGTGGAAATAAGGAAAATATGGAGAACAATAGGGTTGAAAGATAAATAACATACCGTGGTGCTAGGGAAACAGAATGGAAGGGGAAGGGAGGACCCAATAGATGAAGTTTGAACCAAACTAGAAGTAGAATGTAGAAAGGGAAATGATTAAATGGCCTAACTGAAATCAATGTACTGTCAAAATAAATAAATTATAACATGTTCACTGGTGGTGTGTATGTGGCCATTTATGAGGTCGTGGAACTGATTCTAGTATGAGTTCAATAGTGATTTTGCATACTTATTGCTCATAGATGAACTAAAGAATTTTCAGGTGACCCATATCATTAAGTGACCAAATCAACAAATGAGGGTGATAATAGAATAGTAATAATGATGAATGGGTATGAAAGGAGTTGAATATGGAGTCGTGAATGGACTGGGTAGTAGTGTGGTATATTGAGAACAATAAATGATCAAAAACTAGAGAGTAAATATTAAATAAGATTAAACTAGGACTAATCCACATCTTTCTGTATGTTGTTTCCTTTTTTATGGTGTGAGTGTGGCCAGTATTGGTCGTGGTGATGTGTATCAGCTGACTAGTGATTAGTCAGTAGAGTAGACCAGATAATAGAGGGTCTAAAGGGGAGTAGATGTCCCAAATGTGTGTTGTATATGAGACAAGAAATATGGCCGAGAAATGAAGGTCCAAAAGGGTTTTTTCGTGTATGCTAAGTGCAAGATGTGTGTGTTTGTGTGCGTGGCCCTCATGGTCGATGTGTGTGTGTTATAATATGGTGAAAATGCAAGTATACTAAATGTGGATCATTTTTTTAAATTTGCATAATCTATTATGTAGATTGAAATGATTGAAATTAGTTGGAAAAAAGAGAAAAAGACAAGGAATCTGCAAGAGAGAAAAAAAAAGTCAAAATCGAGAAGTTGCAAGTTGGAGTAGAAACACGGAGTTGTTGTTATAAATCTTCATGATACAAGGGTACTAAGTTGGAGAAATGGACAGGTGCTGGGCTGAGTATGAGATAGACCTAAGAATGATTTGGGTGAAGGAAGTCATTGAGGAAAAATGAGAAATTTATCTACATCTATTTCAATTCTTTTGGTTTAAGTTTAAATTGATTTTACTGAGCTGTGTAGCTCATTCCTTTATTATATTATAGAAACGGTTAAGTAGGAAGAAACTCAAGAACCTCTGGAGCATAGCCATGAGCTACAATGTATGCAGAACTAACATTAAACTTTGGTGGATTAATAGTTAATATTATCATTTCTGTTAGTTTGTTGTATTTACTGGTTTTCAGGTGAGATTAGACACAGCTATGGGAGCCCCTTTTTTTTTGTATGATAGTTGAGTTGTGTTAAGGTGTAAATCGTCAATATAGAATGAATAAATAAATACTTTAGTGACGTTCAGTCTTATAGAAAATGTGGGATGTTATCTATACACTAATTGCAGTACAATACAAGTAACTTTCAAATAATGACACACGAAAGTACAATCTGACTCGAACTTATGATTTCTTGCAAAAGAAGAAATGCATCAACTATTCAACAAATTAAATAATTAATTAAGTATACATATATACTAAACAAATATATATCCTGCTAATAGATATTTGGTTAATTAAATTATTAATTATTTATCTATTAGGTGGATATCTATGTACTTTTATCCTTAACTATAAGAGTATGAATTCAAATTAGATTATACATCTCATGACATATCATTTACTGATTAAACTCTATGAATTTTTACTAACAAAACTTGTAGTTGAGAATTTTTATTATTAAATATATATTATAAGATCAATAATAACATACATAAATACTCAAAATTACAGAGTTTTGAGCTATGATGATTAGTATTAATTATATACCTTAAGGAGGCTCCTTTAATCTTAAAGCAAAGTTCACAAATTCTAGGAAAATCTGCATCAGATACTTTGTCTCTGTAAATTAAGAGAAGAAGACCAAATAATTAAAACCCATTAACTAGTCAAACGTGGTTAATAACAACTCATATCTATATCGGGATAAATATTATATACACATACAAAGCTTTAGTCATGTCTGATAAGGTGATTTGAGATTCAACTACGAAGGTGGAGAGCATATCAGAGAAATAATTGGCACTGCAACCAAGTACTCCTTCTATTTCATATGTTATTCCAAAAAAGTGATCTACTGTACCCTTTAAAAAAAATCGAATGCAAATCAATCAACAATATTGATATATATATATGAACGGTAAATAGATAAGTAAAAACATAGATAAGATATTAAGCATTAAACATCTTATTCCATTGAGTGGATCATGTGGAGGAGCTCCATCCTATTCGAAATGATTGGAGAAGAGAAAAATGGTTTTGCTGAGAGGTTTTTTTTTTTCTTGAATTTGCAATGCTCACCGAAGCGGCGGAGAGTTATAATGAGTATAGTATTTATGATAGATTGCTAATAATCTAGGTAATTTCTAGTGATTAATACTTAGGTTATTAATATTATACACATTAATGAACCTGCATATTTTTGTGTTTTATGTTCCGAGTTTTGATTAATCTTGCCAACAGTTTTATAAGAAAAACTATTTTTTTAAAAAAAGAAGAGTTTAATTAATCCATTTTAATATTGTATAAACAACAAAGATAGTTTTTCTCCAAATTAATTACTTCAACTGATAGAAGGCATTATATTGGCACAATTGAGAATAGTTAATTACTGCTAAAAATTAGACAATAGACGATAAAATTTTACCAACGAATTTATATTATCATAAAAAGTAAAAATGTCACAACATAAATTTGCAGTAAATAGAAGAAGCCACTTATCCATTTTATGCACAACCTGTCCATTTCTTTATTTGAAAAAAAAAATTATCTTTTATATTGACAAAAAGAAGTACAAAAGAAACCAGAAATAAAATAGTTTATCTTTATGTTCTAAAATCTAAAGAAAATTCAATCTCCTCTGTTGCAAGGCACCAAAACTTCTCTCTCTTTGTTTGTTGCATTTCATTGTAGTCATCACCCATCACCTCTAATTATTCATTGAAGTATCAATTTTTCTTATTAGTAGTTAAACGCTGTGTTTTAAACAGTAAATTTACGTTACTTGATTCGCTCATTTGTATGAAATTAAAATTTTTTTTAATTTAAATCATACTTTGTTATTTGACAGAACTACAAATTTAGTTGTATTTCTTTTTAGCACTATTTCTCAGCAAACAATGTAACTCAGTACAATAACATCCAATAAAATATTTAATTGTTTCTTTTTTAAAAAAATCATGGATAAAAACCATTCTTCTTAAACAAGTGAACAAAAAACTATGACTCCTGAACAACTATATATCTTTCAGAAGTCCTTACTAGATCTCTGGCTATGTTATATACTATCTGATTACACATTTACATCCAATTTAAGAAGAAGAGAAAGAAAATGTTGAATGAAAGTTACTTTTAAATACAACTAAAAATTAGACAATAAATGACACAATTTTAGCGGCTGATAGAGGTTGTCACTAAAAGTCAAAATGTCGCTAACTAAATATGCATCAAATAGAGGAAGCAACTTGTCCATTTCATGCACAACCTGTCAATTTCTTTACTTGAAAAAAAAAATTATTTAACTTTTCTATTAGCAAAAAAAAAAATACATAAGAAACTGGAAATAAAATAGTTCATCTTTATGTATTCAAACGTAAAGAAAATTTGATCTCCTCTACTATAAGACATCAAAGCTTCTATCTTTGTATTAGTTGCATCTCACTGTAGTCGCCATCAATCACCTCTCATTATTTATTAAAGCATCAATTCTCTTGATCAATCATCAAATATTATATTTTAAACAGTAAATATACATCATCATTTATTTATTTGTATGAGATTAAATAATTCATTCAGGTTAAGTTCTACTTTGTTATTTGAGGACCTAAAAAATTAGTTATATTTATTTCTAATACAGTATTAGTTTATAAAATGTAAGTCAATACAATAACATCCATTTCAACATTTACTTTTTCTTTTTTAAAAAAATCATGGATAAAAACCATTCTTCTTAAACAAGTGAACGAAAAACTATGACTCATGAACAACTGTATATCTTTCAAAAGTCCTTACTAGATCTCTAGCTATGTTATATACTATCTGATTACACATTTACATTCAATTTAAGAAGAAGAGAAAGAAAATGTTGAATGAAAGTTACTTTTAAATCCAACTAAAAATTAGACAATAAATGACACAATTTTTGCAACTAATAGAGGTTGTCACGAAAAGTCAAAATGTTGCTAACTAAATATACATCAAATAAAGGAAGCAACTTATCCATTTCATGCACAACCTGTCCATTTCTTTACTTGAAAAAAAAAATACTTAAGTTTTATATTAGCAAAAAGAAATACATAAGAAGCTGGAAATAAAATAGTTCATCTTTCTGTACTCAAACGTAAAGAAAATTTGATCTCCTCTACTATAAGACACCAAAGCTTCTATCTTTGTATTAGTTGTATCTCATTGTAGTCGCCATCAATCACCTCTCATTATTTATTAAAGCATCAATTCTCCTGATCAATCGTCAAATACTGTATTTTAAACAGTAAATGTACGTCATTTTATTTATTCATTTGTATGAGATTAAATAATTCATTCAGGTTAAGTTCTACTTTGTTATTTGAGGACTTGCAAAATTAGTTGTATTTCTTTCTAGTACAATATTAGTTTATACAATGTAAGTCAATACAATAACATGCATTTCAACATTTACTTTTTTTTAAAGAAAAAATCATCATCCATTAACAGTAAAAACCATTTTTCTCAACCAAGTCAACCCAAAACTTGGGCTCATGAGTAAATATATATCTTTCAATAGTCCTTACAACATTTCTAGCTATGTTATGTACTATTCAATTAATTGCTTAAGTAGTAATAAAATTTTTAAATTTTAAAGACTAATGAAGAAAAGAAATATCTAAACTTTGACTTCTAATAAGCATTCAATTCTCTAAATTTAGATATTCTTTAAGTCTAATCTTATAATAATGTTTTTTATAGATAACATAATTAAAATAATATTAAAACTCTACAATATTTGATTACATAAGTTCAAATTAATGAAAATAAGATCTCTATCTCTTTAATTTTTAAATTTTAAAGATTAATGTAGAAAGAAATCTCTAAATTTTGACTCCTAGTATGCATTGAATTCTCTATATTTAGATATTTTTTAAGTATAATCTTCTAATAATTCTTTTGAAGATTACATACTTTAGAATGAAAAATAATGTTAAAACTCTAAAATATTTGATTACATAAGTTTAAAAATAGATTATGACACTTCTTTTTTTTTTTTCTTTCTTGATGCTTTTGGTTTTTCTTTCAATCTTTCTTTAATGCTATGATTTATATTTATGATGCAATATTTAAAAAGAAAACAATAAGATACTTTTTTTTTATAAAATCAGCTTTATTAATTTCTTCACCACAATATAATTTCTTTATAATCTTATCCTCACATTTGTTATTGTATTATAATGGGATCAATTTTAGGTAATCTAGAAATATAAGAAGAGTTAGAAAATAATTGGGAGAAAGAGGAGGAAAAACATAAGGAAATGAAATAGGAAAGCAAGAGTTAGACTAGAGGCATTATAGACGAAAGTTCTCTTTTTTTTACCTAATGCATAACGCTCAATTAGGTAGTAATTATAAAATAGATTCATTATAAGGAGTCATATTCTTCCAACGATTCCTAAGTTTCAAACTGCGAACTAACTCAAATCACATAATTGACTTTTAATGAAATTACCTCTTTACCCTAATTAACAGAAAAACATAAAAGTACAATCTAAATTAAATATGTCCAAAAATATATACATGTACTTATATTAAGTGGTATTAAATCTATCTTGTTCATTTGATTCAATTTTTACCATTTGTGTAATTACTAGTAATCCTTTACATATTGAATTAGGTATATATTCATTAATTTTATTTTTGGACCACTCATAGTTTTTGCTTTAATTCATTGAATGAAATTTTATTTTATAATCCTTCATATATAAAAAAGTTCAATTAGAATTCGATTCTCAAAAAACATAAATAAGAGAGCTTAAATATTAAAATTGTGATATATTGTTAAATTATAAAATATGGGAGAAATGTAACAATTAAATTTCTTAAGAAAATGATGAAGCTTGTTTAGAAATTAAAGCAAATGGGACAATTAGATACATATATAAATATTTTAACTTCTAATACTATACTATACTATGTCTATTTCTACAATATAGTTTCTCAATGAGTAGTGTAATTTGACCCACAACCTAAAAATTTCTATGTAATTTCTTCATTACAAATTAAAAATATATACATATATATGAAGTTAGTTTCTATTGTTGTTGGAAATATATTTATTTTTTGTGGTACAGTTTGAGAGAAGGATTGTGGCTAATGCTAGAACCAGATGAAGCAAAAGTTTTTGAATGCTATATGTTTAGTTTCCTTTACAAGCTCATGCTAAGAATTAAAAACTTATAAGTCTGTAATAATGCAAAAATATGTAATGAATAAAAATATGAGTTTGCAAGAAATATCTTATCATCACTCTCTAATCACTCTCTGAGACAATGCTTTACATACTAGTTCAATTTTTTCAACTGATCTGGAATCAACAAAGGAAATGTATTAAAAAGGAAATAGATCATAAATACATAATAAGAGAGTAGATATCTTACGTGATTTTAGGATCACTACCAGTGATTATTTGCCGGTCCTGACCTTAAGGAGAATGATAACATATCTTCAATGGCATGTCTACTACCAAATCTACCCATTTTGCTTCAATAAGATCAAGTATGGCATGTGACTAATCAGTTGTTGCCAGACTGCTTACAACAGAGCACATGTTTCCTAGAGAAAAAATTAGAAATCCATATGTGCTGCCTTTAAGTTTTCAAATAGATAACCTCCTTTATTAGGCATCCATTACACCAACCAAGGAAAAATTTGATCTGGGTAAATGTTGAACTTATTAACTGCATCATATGAGTACTCCTCTGTCTTGTAATGATAAATTTCATTTAGTTTTTTTAAATTAATCCAACAATACTCCCTGATGTGGAATGAAAGAGCAAGTAGGCGATTATTCAGTGCCCGGACAAGATTAGCTAATCCATCTTCTGGAGCAAACATTTCACGTGCACAAAGTAAGGCAGAATAAATAGTGCATGCAAGAAAAAAAATAAGGAGTAACTGGAGATACCACAAGAAAAGAAGGTAAACAAATAAGATCTCTTAGTTACCAACTTATAAATTTAAATAATAGCTTATTCATGTAGGCTAGTATGTCATATAATAATCTACTGTTTCCACCAACATGTTACAAACATACTTAATGCACAAACTAGATCTCCATGGTGTCAAACATGTAAGCTATGAACTATCTCAAAAAATATAAGCTATAAACTATACAATCTCTATCATTCTAGGGAGTTGCACCATTCAGAAGCAACCATAAATATAATGAGTAACAATTCCAATTGTTAAACATTTTCTAAATTGACCAGACTGGAATCATATACTTATTACACCTACTAAAAACTCACTTGAGAGGCACCAAGATATGATATCAATTTAACTCAATCTTGTCAAGTACTTAATCCTAGCTTTATTTTCAAAATTCCATTATTATTTCCCGAATTGATTTAGTTTTAGGATTTCACTTCTACCATAGTTGCTGCAAAAAGCCCCTATTACACCATGTGTAGAATTATTTTGTATAATCACTCTTTTGCTACAAAATTTGCAAGCACTAAAAAATAAAAAATTGAATACCAAATGTCAATTACCATTTTAAATGAACAATAAAGACAATTTTTTCGTTGATTGAAATAAACAATTGATGAGCAAATATGGCAATTCAAACAACTGTTAGAACAAAAAATGAATCTACCCAGATGATTCCTTCATTCCACATAATATAGTTAATTACCTCCCTTTTTTACTAAGAGGGTTTGGTTTTGAAACTTATAAATGTAAATCAAATGTAAATAGGAATTGACTTGGTCTAGTACCAAGTCAGTGTTGGATGACCCTATTCTCCATTTTCTTTGTTCGGTAAGAGTTATTGTTTCTAGCAGTGAGACCTTTTTGCACCACAGACAAGTTATTGTTGTTTCTCTCAATAGTCTATCAATTGGCACGTAAAGGGTGACCGATGGATATGGTGGATGGCGTGGCGTCGTTGTCGATCGTAGAGGAGGAGGATTGAAGCTGGGACTTAACTGAACTTGTCCTTGAACAACAAGAGTCGTATGATCCATGTTTTATAGGAAGATTCTTGACTGAAGCGGTTGTGAAGTTTGAAGTGATGAGGAATACACTAGCAGACCTGTGGAGGCTGATAAGGAGAGTAAATATTGTAGATCTCAGTTTTGGCCATTACTTGTACAGATTTTTTTACAAAGTGGATATCCAAAGAGTGCTCAACAAAGGGCCATGGACTTTTTACAACCACTTCTTAGTTGTGCACCACCTTAGGGAGGGAGAACATCCAATGAAAGTAGCCATTGACACGAGGCTCTTTTGGGTACAGATTCACTCATTCCTTCTAGGTTGGGTATCGGAGACAATGGCTAGGCAGTTTGGGAACCAGTTGGGGGGCTTTGTGGACTATGACACATGTTCATCTTCTATGGCTTGGATGAGGGGTTGTCTATGGGTTTGGGCGGCCATTGATGTCTGAAATCCTCTGTTCAGAAAAAAGAGGTGCAATCTGAGAAATGGAGAATCAACATTTGCAATCTTCAAGTATGAACACCAGCCTTTATTTTGCTTCCTTTGCGGTCAGTTGGGGCATTCCAAATCTTTATGCAAACTCCACATCCATTTTAGTGCGCCCCCGCTGCAACACGGGTGGGATGAGTCCGTTCGTGCAAATCCCCGACAAAATAGTGCTCTGATGAGCAAATGGTTACGAGATTAGCGGGGGGTGGGGGGGGGGGAATTGACAGAATCATGGGTGAATATCTCGGCAAGTATCTCAGGGATAGGGGGAAGGAAGGAAGAGACGAGTACCTGGGCCGAAGTGGGAAAGAAGGGAGATTCTTCAAATTTTTATTAAGAAATATAAATTTATACATTTTATTAATTATGTAATACTCATCCAATAATAATAACACAACTTATGAATAATAATATATAGAATGTATAATTCATAGTCCGAACTATAAATACAACTTTTATAGATAATGGTGAAAGTACAAATG
The DNA here is from genome assembly GCF_054855325.1 of Carica papaya. Classification (NCBI taxonomy): domain Eukaryota; kingdom Viridiplantae; phylum Streptophyta; class Magnoliopsida; order Brassicales; family Caricaceae; genus Carica; species Carica papaya. The sequence goes on from NC_142317.1 coordinate 23,254,231, forward strand.
ATTTATCTAAAAAATATTAAACCTTGATAAATTTATATTTAATTAAATTGTAAAATTTTAAAATAATTTTTAAGAAATAAAAATTAATTTTATGTAAAATTAGAATAAAAATTTTAAATTCTATCAATTTTTATTATTTTCTAATTCATTTCATCCCGTAATTGAATGAAATAAGAATTTGCAGATCACCTTAATCAATAAACTGAAATTCACTTATATTTTCTTGTGATTTGATAAATGATATAAACCCAATAAAAGTAACTATAGTTATTTAACTTTTCTTATTGTTAGATCTTTTTGAGAACTACATACACAAACACACAGATATATATATATATGTGTGTGCGTGCGTTTAATAAATTTAAAGCGCTATTGTAACTTGATGTAATGCTAAATCGCTATAAAGTTTTCAGTATAATTTATAATAGGAAGTGGATATGATTATGATGATTGTCATATCATACATAAGAATCAGTAAATAGATATATATGAGAAAAAAAATACATTTTTTTGTTCTGATAACTAAAAGTTGAAAAATAAAGAAAATGAAAATTATAATATTTTTTTTGGTTTAAATTTATAAATGAAAAATAATTACTATAAGAAAATAATTATTAATATTAGTTATTAATATAATGATGAGTTAGCTACCGAGAATCAAAATAGAATTTTAAAAGAAAATTAATCCTTTCCTCTTTCGTGAAGAGTTCTTATGTGAAAAAAGATTTATTATTCATGAACGATAGCATAATTGATAAAAAAAGTATTTTAGTATAAAACACAAGTCTATTTCTTCTTCTTTAATATTTATGTTAATAAATAATATAAGAAAAATGCTAATTCAGATTTTTTCGCTTATTATAATTATTTTAATTAAAAGAATCTAGTCGTTACAGAATATTATTTTTGTTTAGATATGTCATGACTATTTATATAACGGCCCCAGAAATTTAGAATGAAATATGTGTATTAAAATGTCAAATGTGGAAGCGTAATAAAAATTTTAATTAACATCCCTTACACTAAAACCAAAAACGTGCTCAAGGTATAAAAGAACAAACTAACTAAAAGAGAAACTCGAAAATAAGAACTATAAATATAACTACGGAGTCTTTAGGCGTCCCCTTCGCCGTCTTCCTACGGAACGGGCTCAGGAACAATGTCTTCCTGATCTAAAATAGTTAAATAAGGAGTGAGCTACACCAGCCCAGTAAAGACATCACACTATCTCACTGCCACGGAGGTAAAGGTAGGTAGAAAATAAAAAAAGACCAATGGAGCATAATTTATAATAAACTCTTTTATTAACATAAAAACTATTACTGTCCTCTTACCTCGGTGAGATCCATAAAACAACATACGAAAGCAATAACATTATCATCATCATGAAATCATATGAATTGTATAACATAATACTTACCACGCCTTTGCATTTCAATCATTACACAACATATTTTTCTAATTTACCAGCCTACTAGTATCCATGGGGATCCATAGGGGTCCCGCTACCCGTGAACCCTTAACATTTATAACCTGATTCCAGAGTTGTCCCTATACCCCGTCCGGTATGGGCACCAGAGCTGTCCCTATACCCCGTCCGGTATGGGCACAAAAACCATGAACCTCAATACCCCGTCCGGTATGAGGGTGAAACGGGTCGTCCCCATACCCCGTCCGGTATGGGCACCAAAATACCGAAGGTCTCCATACCCCGTCCGGAATGAGAGACCACATTCCCGGTAGGGTTCCCTACAGATTCGGTCCGTCCACCATCTCCCAAGATATCTAGTCAGGTTGTCCACATTATCCATTTATCAATTCACGTAACCTTTTATTCTTTTTTTCCTCAGTCACCATCATCAAATCACACACAAATATGCAAACCAGTAGTTTATGCCAAACAAGACAACACACAACATCGAGTTCTCAGTCATTCAACCCATAATCAATAAAACAGTGATATATGCACACGAAACTATGAAATGAGAACATCAGACATCATAATGCATTTAAAACTGTAAAATAGAACAAACAACAACTGACTGACAAATACACCAGACTCGGGCTCCATTAGCGACCTTAAACAATTTCACACATCTATTGATTCATGAAACACCGTTTTATCATTTATTGAACTTTAATACCGTGATAGGAAATAGGGTGAGGGGTCCTTACTTGTTTCGGGGTCTGAATACGGCTCTACAGTGCGCCTACAGGTTGTCCCTAATTTTCCCTGAATTTTTTCTGGGGAGCTGAAACGCACTACTAGTACCTGCACGTGTCCCAAAAAATCCCATATTAGACCCAGGGCCCCTTTTGGCCAATATCGCAATTTCGGCACGGCGCCGCCGCCGCAAACGGCTGCGATTCACCTCAGGTTGGCCGTTTTCGGCCGAATTCGGCCACGCTTGCATCGGTCCCTGCGATAGAACAACTCTAGAGCCCTCGGCGGGCCAAAAAATCACAAAAAATTGAAACTTACCGGCGGCGGTGCACTCGGGTGCGGTGGATCCTCCGGCGTGAGTCGCGTTTTGATGTTTGGCTCCGATCAACCTGTAGAGAAAAGAACGGTGATCACAGTGGTATAAAATTTGCATCAAACGGAGGCCGGGAAGGGCCTCATTAGAGGTAAAAACTGAGGAGGGGCGCGGCGGCGCCGCTGGGTTTCGGTTGAGTTTTCCGGCCGTTTGGCCGGTGGTTTGGCTCCGATTTGGCCATAGGCGAACTCAGCTCGAAAAACGAGCAAGGGGGAGAAAAATTACCTCAATCGGTGGTCGGAAACTTCCCCGGTGCGGCGGCGAGTGGCAGCGGCCGGCTCCTCTGGCATCTGGTTCTTCTTCTCTGGCGAGCACTGGCGGCTAGGGTTTCTTTGGTTTGGTGTGGGTAGGGGTATTTATACCCTTTGTCTTTTAATCTTGACCGTCCATCAAGATTGAATCTGGGCCGTTAGATCGCAATTTAATTGAGATTAAATCTGGACCGTTCATCGCGATGCAATCTGGGTTGTCCGTGCGCGTGAATCTAGGCCTTCTGTGCGCGTGAATCTGGGCCGTCCATGCGCACGTTTGATCTGGGCTGTCTGTGCGTGCGAGAACAGATCTGGGCCATCCGATCGCGCGCACGCGGATCGCCCCCGTGGCCCGTCCCTTGGTCAGCGTGTCCTTGCCATGCGGCATGTTCTGGTTGGCCGGGGCTGCTGACTGGGCCGCTGACGTGGCTGCTGACGTGATGCTAACGTGGCACAACTTCAGATGGTGTAGCTCATTCCTTATTTAACCATTTCAGATCAGGGAGACGTTGTTCTCGAGCCCGTTCCACAGGAAGACGGCGAAGGGGATGCCTAAAGACTTTATAGTTATTTTTATAGTTTTTATTTCGAGTATCTCTCTTAGTTAGTTTGTAATTTCATGTTTTGAGTACGTTTTGACTATTGTGTAAGGGATGTTAATCAAAATTTTTATTACGCTTCCGCATTTGACATTTTTAATACATATATTTCATTCAAATTTTCGGGGCCTTTACATGTGGTGTTAGGGAAAAAGAAGGGAAGGGGAAAGGAGGACGCAATAGATGAAGTTTGAAACAAACTAGAAGGAGAATGTAGAAAGGGAAATGATAAAATGGCATAACTGAAATCAATGTACTGTCAAAATAAATAAATTACAATTTGTTCACTAGTGGTGTGTGTGTGGTTGTGTGTGGCCATTTATGAGGTCGTGGAACTGATTCTGGTATGAGTTCAAGAATGATTTTGCATACTTATTGCTCGTAGATGAACTAAAGAATTTTCAGGTGACCCATATCATTAAGTGACCAAATCAGTAAATGAGAGTGATAACATAATAATAATAATGACGAATGGGTATGAAAAGAGTTGAATATGGAGTTGTGAATTGACTGGGTAGTAGTGTGGTATACTGAGAACAACAAATAACCAAAAACTAGAGAGTAAATATTAAATAAGATTAAACTGAGCCTAATCCACATATTTTTGTATGTTGTTTCCTTTCGTGTGGTATAAGTGTGGTCTGTATTAGTCATGGTGATGTGTAATCAGCTGACTAATGATTAGTCAGCAGAGTGGACCAGATAACAGAGGGTCCGAAGGGGAGTAAATGTCCCGAATGTGCGTTGTATATGAGACCAGATGTGTAGCCGAGAAATGAAGGCCCAGAAGTGTCGTGTCGGGTATGCTAAGTGCAACATGCGTTTGTTATAATCTGTTGTGACCAATACAGATAAAGAGATAAACCAGCGGAATTGAGAGTGAAATCTAGTGAAAGTGAAGTTAAAGGATAATAGAGAGAAAGGGTGTAATTATGAAAAAGAAAAGTGGAGAAATAATTAGGTGAATTAAGTAGCTATGTTGAGTGATCTTTTTGATTTGTATATACTGTTTATGTATATATATATATATATATAAACTCCACATTGAATGAGAAAGGATAATATAGGTAAGCAGTAAAGTTCTGCAAAATGGATGAAAATGCAAGTATATTAAATGTGGGTCATTTTGTTTAATTTGCATAATCTGTTATGGAGATTAAAATTACTTGAAAGTGATTGGAAAAAAGAAAAAAGGAGAGGGAATCTACAAGAGAGAAACTAAAAATCAAAATCAACAAGTTGGAAGTTGGAGTTAGAGCAAGGAGTTACTGTTATAATCTTCATTATGTAAGGGTACCGAGTTGGAGAAATGGATAGGTGTTGGGCTGAGTATGAGATAGACTTGAGAATGATTTGGCTGAGGGAAGTCCTTGAGAAAAAATGGGGAATTTATCTACATCTATTTCAATTCTATTGGTTTAAGTTTAAACTGATTTTACTGGGCTATGTAGCTCATTCCTTTATTATATTATAGAAACAGTTAAGTAGGAAGAAACTCAAGAATCTTCGGAGCGAAGCCGTAAACAAGAATGTATGTTAGTTTGTTATATTTACAGCTTGTTAGGTGATATTAGACACAACTATGGAAGCCCCTTTTTTTGCATGATAGTTGAGTTGAGAATATAGCCTAATATGTTTACGAAATAGAGGGGACAGAAGGATGTACACTGATGAGATGATAGATGTTTGAAAGAATAGACATGTGATATTCTATAGACTTGTAATGAGTCTTGTTGCAAGTGAACTCTCAGTTGTGTTAAGGTGTAAATCATCAATATAGAAAGAATGAATAAATACTTTAGTGACGTTGAGTCTTATAGAAAATGTGGGATGTTATCTACACACTAATTGCAGTACAATACAAGTAACTTTCAAATAATGACACACGAAAGTACAATCTGACTCGAATCTATGATTTCTTGCAAAAGAAGAAATGCATCAACTATTCAACAAATTAAATAATTAATTAAATATACACATATACCAAACAAATATATATATATCTTACTAATATATATTTGGTTAATTAAATTATTAATTATTTATCTATTAGGTGGATATCGATATACTTTTATCCTTATCTATAAGAGTATGAATTCAAATCAGATTATACATCTCATGACATATTATTTAGTGATTAAACTGTATTAAGTTTTACTAACAAAACTTGTACTAGAGAATTTTTATTATTAAATATATATTATAAGATCAATAATAACACACATAAATACTCTAAATTAAAAAGTTTTGAGCTCTGATGATTAGTATTAATTATATACCTTGAGGAGGCTCCAATCTTTAAGCAAAGTTCACAAATTCTAGAAAAATCTGCATCAGATACTTTGTCTCTGTAAATTAAGATAAGAAAACCAAATAATTAAAACCCATTAACTAGTCAAACGTGGTTAATAACAACTTAGATCTATATCGAGATATATATTATATACACATACAAAGCTTTAGTTATGTTAGATAAGGTGATTTGAGATTCAACTACGAAGGTGGAGAGCAGATCAGAGAAATAATTGGGACCACAACCAAGTACTCCTCCCATTCATATGCTATTCCAAAAAAGTGATCTACCGTACCCTTTAAAAAAAATCGAATGCAAATCAATTAGTGATATCGATATATATACATGATCGGTAAACATATAAGAAAAAAATAGATATGTCATGAACTTGCATATTCTTGTTTTTTGTTTTTCGAATTTAGATTAATCTTGCCAACAATTTTATGAGAAAAATATTTTCTTTAAAAAAAATATGAGTTTAATTTAATCAATTTATAATATTGTATAAACGACAAAGATGGTTTGTAACGGCCCCAGAAGTTCAAAAGGAAATACATATAATAATCTGAGTGCGGAAGTGAAATAAAAGATTAAGGTTAACATCCCTTACACAATAACTTAAAAGTACTAAACAATATCACGGAATAAGTTCTCTAAAAGAAATACAAGAAATGAGAAAAATAAAGGAAACTATAAAGCATCTAGTATCTACTCGCCGTCTTCTTGTGGATTGAGCTCAGGAACCAGGTCCTCTTGATCTGAAATGGTTAAATAAGGAATGAGCTACACTAGCCCAGTAAGAACATCACACTATATCAATGTCACAGAAGCAAAGGTTGGTAGAAAACCAAAAAAATAACCAATGGAGCACAAATTTTAAAGCAATGCATTTATTTAAAATAAAACCATTTACCCTTTTTGTTACCCTTGGAGAACCTGTGAAAACAACTTATAAAGACAATGACATCATACAAATCACTATTTCATGTATAATCAGTAACATAAAACATATCATAATTTCGTATTCATTAACAATAATTGATTATCATCGTTTGTCGTTTTCACCAGCCTACTAATAGCCATGGGGATCCATAGGGGTGTCCCCGCCATACGTGAACTATTCTTTTTAACAATCTTAATTCCAGGGCCGTCCCCATACCCTGTCTGGTATGAGCGCCAAGATATTAAATCTCAATACCTCGTCCGGTATGAGAGTGAAGCAGGTCGTCCCCATACCCCGTCCAGTATGAGTGCCAAGACATTAAACCTCAATAGCCCGTCTGGTATGAGGGTGAAACAAGCTGTCCCCATACCTCGTCCGGTATGAGCGCCAAATGACCAAGTCTCCATACCCCATCCGATATGAGACGACGTTCACGGTAGTGTTCGCTATGAACCCGGTCCGTCCACCATCTCTCAGGATATCTAGTGAGGCTGTCACCTTATCTGTTTTCCCTTAGTCTCTGTTACCAAGTTGAACATAATCACATAAATAATAAACATGCACCCGGTAAAATAATCATATCATAAATTCCAAAATCACACAGTGGTCAAGTAAGCCAGTAATACATGCAATTAAAACTATAGAATAGATAGACCAGATACCATAATGCATTTAAACTGTAAAATAAATCAAGTAGGAATCGACAGAGAATAATGTCCGGTTCGGGCTCCATTAACAACCTTAATTTATTATGCATATCTATTTGATTTGTACAAAATACAGTATTATCTTTTATTTCAACTTCAATTCCATGATAGAAAATAGGGTGAGGGGTCTTTACTTGATTCGACGCCAAAAACTAGATTGTTACTGCGCCTACGGGCAGTCACTAAGTTTCCTGAACTTTTTTTCAGGAACTAAAACGCGTTTACGGTACCTACACATGTCCTAAATGACCCAAAAATCAGACCCAGGGCCTACTCGGCCAATTTCAAAATTCCTGCACGGCGGCTTTGCCGTGCTCCGACGACGGCGCTGCTATGGGCAGCGTTGATCTACCTCGGGTTGGCTGTTTTTAGCATAATTCAGCCAAACTTGCATCGGTTCCTGTGAGAAAACACACTTAGGGCCTTCAGTGGGCCAAAAAAATGTAAAAAACTTAAACCCACCGGCGATGGGGCTCTTTGGTGCAGCAGCTCCTCTGGCTCACATTGTGGTTGGGAGTTTTGCTTCGGTCAACCTGTAGAGGAGGAAACAGTGATCACAACGGTGAAAAAATCACATCGAACGGGAATCGGGAAGGGGCTTATCGGGGGCAAAAATTAAAGCACCCCGTGGAAGCTCCGCTGAGCTTCGGCGTCGTTTTTCGGCCAATTGGCCAGTTCGTTCACTTTGATTTGGCCATGGGTGGGTTTTGAATCAAATTATGGGCAAAGGGTAGAATTTTTACCTCGTTTTGTAACGCCCGAAAAATTTGGAAAAATTTATTATTTTATTATTAAATATTTTTATTAAGTTAAAAAAAAAAAAGTGCGCCACGTCAGCAGACCTAGTCAGCAGTCCTGGCCAACCAGGACCTACCACGTGGCAAAACCACGTTGACCGGGGACGGGCCACGTTGGCGATCCGCGTACGCGCGATCGGACGGTCCAGATTAAATCAAAATGGACGGCTGAGATCAAAAGGCAAAAGGGTATAAATAGAACCCCCACACCTGACCACAAAAACCCTAGCCGCCTGCCCTCGCCGGAGAAGACGAACCAGACGCTGGAGAAGCCGGCCGCCGCCACCCGCCGCCGCACCGGGGAGATTTCCGACCGCCGATTGAGGTAAATTTCATACCCCCGACTCGTTTGAGAACGGTTAATTGCTAATAAAAGGCATTATATTGACACATTTGAGAATGGTTAATTGCTGCTAAAAATTAGATAATAGAAAGTTTACTAATGGATTAATATTGTTACTAAAAGTCAAAATGCCACAAAGTAAATTTGTGTTAAATAGAAGAAGCGACATATCCATTTCGTGCACAATCTCTCCATTTCTTTATGTGAAAAAAAAAATTATTTAAATTTTATAGTGACAAAATGAAGTATAAAAGAAACAAAAAATAAAATAGTTTATCTTTATTTTCTAAAACCTAAAGAAAATTAAATTTCCTTATCAGTCATTAAATACTGTATTTTAAACAGTAAATTTACGTTCCTTAATTCACTCATTTGTATGAGATTAAATTATTTATTCAAGTTATATCATACCTTATTATTTAACTAAACTACAAATTAAGCCGTATTTCTTTCTAGTATTGTAGAATTCAGTAAACAATATAAGTTAGTACAGTAACATCCAATAAACATATAATTTTTCCTTTAAAAAAAATCATGGATAAAAACCATTTTGCTTAAGAAAGTGAAGTAAAACCTGAGACTCATGAACAGTTATATCTTTCAAAAGTCTTTGCTACATCTATAGCTATGTTATATACTATTTTATTACACTTTTATATCCTATTAAGAAGAGAAGCAAAATGTGGAATGGAAGTTACTTTTAAATCCAACTAAAAATTAGATAATAAACAACACAATTTTAGCAGGTGAACGATGTTGTCACTAAAAGTCAAAATGTTGCTAAGTAAATAAATATACAGAAAATTAAGGAAGCCACTTGTCCATTTCATGCAAAATCTATCCATTTCTTTGGAAAAAAAATTATTTAACTTTTATATTGGCAAAATAAAAACACAAGAAGAAGGAAATAAAATAGTTCATCTTTATGTACTCAAATCTAAAGAAAATTTGATCTCTTCCATTATAAGATATCAAAGCTTCTATCTGTGTATTAGTTGCATCTCATTGCAGTCGCCATCGATCACCTCTCATTATTTATTAAAGCATCAGTTCTCCTGATCAATTGTCAAAACACTGTATTTTTAACAGTAAATGTACGTCATTTAATTCATTCATTTGTATGAGATTAAATAATTCATTCAAGTTAAGTTCTACTTTGTTATTTAATTGACCCACAAAATTTGTCTTATTTCTTTCTAGTAGGTGATAATTCATACAATGTAAGTCAATACAATAACAATGATTAAATTTACTTTTTTTTAAGAAAATGTCATCATCCATAAATAGTAAAAATAATTTTGCTCAAGCAAGTCAACAAAAAACTTAGGCTCATGAAGAAATATATATCTTTCAATAGTCCTTACTACATTTCTAGCTAAGTTATGTTCTATTCGATTAAACTTTTAAATCTAACTAAAAAGAAAGGAAACAAAATACGGAATGAAAGCTTAAACATCCTCAAGTAACAATCCAAACTTTAGAGAAATATTCATCAAGTATAAAATTTGTATCTCGTACTTTTAATAAGGGTCCTATTATAGGTAGAAATTGGACAATAGATAATATAACTTTAGTGGTTGATTCAGATTGTCACAAAAGTTGAAATGTTGCTAGGTAATATGCAAGAAATAGAGGAACTCATGTGTCCATTTCGTGCCCACCCTATCTATTTCTTTACTTGAAAAAAATAGTTATTTATCTATTGTATCAACAAAAAGGAGTACAAAATAAAATAACATAAAATAGTTCATCTTTGTCTTAAAACCTAAAGAAAATGTGATCTACTTTGTTGCAAGATACCAAAGCTTTTATTTTTGTGTTAGTTGCATTTCATTGTAGTCACCATCAATCGCCTCTCATTATTCCCTAAAGTGAGCTCTCATAATTGGTCATCAAATACTATAGTTTAAACAATAAATATACATCATCGATATAATTATTTATTATAATATTAAATAATTCATTCAAATTAGGTTCTATTTTATTATTTGATTGAACTATAAATTTAGTAGTATCTATTTTTTATATTGAATCAACTTATATAATGGAAGTCAATATAATAGCATCCAATATAACATTATTTCTTTTAACATAAAATCATTATTCATTAACAATAAAAACCATTATGCTCAAGTAAATGACCAAATCAATTATGCTCAAGTAAGTGAAGCAAAAACTGAGGAGGTTCATAAATAATTATCTATCTTTCAGAAGTCCATACTCATCTCTAGCTAAGTTATATATTATTCTTATTATACTTTTGAATCCAACTAAGAAAGGAAACAAAATACAAAATAAAAGCTTAAACATCCTCAAGTATAAACCTAAACTCAAAGAAATATTCATGAAGTATAAAATTTATTCTTGGTACAAAATTTTCCATATAACTAAGTAAAACAAAATCTATACTAGATTAAATTTTAGGATAAAAAATTTGTATCTTGGTGTAACATAACATCAAGAAAAAAAAGAAATGACTAAAACCTTAAGATTTAGATGAAAACCGTCGTTTTAGATCTTTATTAAGACCTAATACATGTTTGAAACCTCATTGTTGTCTTAAGATAGTTCTAGAATGCGAGAACAATTTTAAAACCCTACACAACCTTTTTAGCAAAGCTATCTTGTAACCTCATAGGTATCTCAAAATAGCTCTAGAAGTCAAAAGTTTCCTTATCCTCAACTACCCTTGAACTTTAACTTTGTTTATCCCAAATTAGGTAAGTAATAATGGAGCACTACACAAGAACCCATGTAATACCCTGCCCATCACTGTGCTAAAATGATTTAGAAACTCTATTTATTCGAGCATTTGGCCGTTTTAAACTTAATTAATTTACACTGTTTAATATTTCTCGTTATTTGTAATTTTTATTTATTTTTTTAATTAATTTTTATTCATATTTTATTTTGTTTTAAATTATTTTACGCATTTTAAATTATTTTATTTTATTTTAAATTAAAAAAATTTTTAAAAAATTGAAAAATGGTGAAACGGGAAAAATTACATTGGCAAAAATCCCGCGAGAGGCTGTTTGCCCACGCGAGTGATGGGCATTGTGTGCGCGCACATGCGCGCAAAGTGGCCATAGGGTGTGCACACAACATGCCTATCCAATCCGTACACCAGCTTGCACGCACACGTCCCCTCCGCACGTACGCCCGCACAGAACATGCACGCTGTGCTGAAGAGGAAATTTTTACTCCATTTTTTTGCCAATTGGCCAGTCCTTTTGCTCCGATTTGGCCATGGGTGTGTTTAGAATTGAACTTCGAGCAAAAGAGAAAAATTTTACCTTTTTTGGTAGTCAGAAAGGGCTTCGGTGCAGCGGCAGTCTCCTTCTCGGCTGTATGGTCTTCTTCTCCGGAGAGGGGTCTAGCGGCTAGGGTTTGTGTTTGGTGTGGATGGGGGTTATTTATATCTGTCCACTTTTGATCTTGACCGTCCATCATGTTTGATCCGGAACGTCTGATCGCTATTGAATAGGGAGTGAATCTATACTGTTCATCGCAATCCAATTTGGGCCATCCATCACGATCTAATATGGACCGTCTGATCGTGTTCAAATCTGTTAGTCCGATCGCGTTTAGGTAGGGAACGCATCTGAGCCGTCCGTGCACGTGGGAACAGAGCTGGACCGTTCAATCACGGGCATGCAGATCAACCACGTGGCACCGCGTCAACATTCGCTGCCACGAGGCGTGTCCTGATTCATCGGGCCTGCTAACCGGGCATATGACGTATCAAAATTTCCTTAAATTATATTTTAACCCCTAGTTTCTGATTTTTCTTTTAAAAATACCCCCAGAACCCAAAGTTTCGCCCATTTTCCCAAAATTATTTTCAATTTCATCCTTATTTAATTTTTACTTCATTTTTACTTTAAATTAAATTAAAATTTCATTTTGGGGTGTTACAACTCTCCCCTCCTTAAAAAAAATTTGGTCCCTCAAATTTGTCTCTCTCACTTCAATCAAACAACTGGGGATATTGGACTCTGAAGTCTTATTCTAGCTCCCATGTAGCCTCTCTCGATGTGTGATTCTACCATATGACCTTTACAAAGGGAATTTTCCAATTTTGGAGTAATCTGCTCTTTTGATCCTGAATACCGACCGACACTTCCTTGTAGGTTAGATACTCCTAGAGTGGAAGAGGCTCGTGGGCCAAGACATGAGAGCGGTCTGGGTTGTACTTGTGTAACATGGACACATGAAACACACTATGGGCCTTGAAAAGTTCTGGAGGTAGTGCCAGTCTGTAGGCGACAGTACCAACTCTGTCTAAGATTTCGAATGGTCCAATAAATCGGGGATTCAGTTTCCCCCTCTTATCGAACCTATTATTTCTCTTGAAAGGAGTGACCTTAAGGAACACCCGATCGCCTTTCTAAAATTCCAAATCTCGCCTCCAGGTGTCCACAAAACTCTTCTATCTACTCTGAGCAATCTGAATGTTCTTCCTAATCTTAACTATTTTGGATGTAGTCTCCTCTACCAGATCTTGGCCGAAAAGCTTTCTATCACCCACTTTTTCCCAATAAATTAGCGATCTACATGGGCACCCATATAGTGCCTCATACAGAGCCATGCCAATACTTTCTTGGTAGCTGTTATTGTAGGCAAACTCTATCAGGGGTAGATGGTCATCCCAATGGCCCCTGAAATCAAGAACACAAGCTCGGAGCATATCCTCAAGTGTGCAGATTGTCCTTTCTGACTGCCCATCAGTTTGATGGTAGAATGCAATACTAAGGGATAATTTCATTCCCATGGCTTGCTGAAGGCTAGACCAAAATTGAGAAGTGAACCTGGTGTCCTTGTAAGACACTACTGTCACTAGCACTCCGTATAATCTGACTACTTTCAAGATATACATTCTTTTCAACTTGTCCAAGGAATCGGTCATCCTAATGGCCAAGAAGTGGGAAGACTTAGTAAGCTGGTCAATAATTACTCAGATGGCATCATGCCCTGAGCGTGCCATAGGTAATCCTGTCATGAAGTCCATGATGATATGTTCCCACTTTCACTCCGGGATTGGTAATGGCTAAAGTAGTCCACCTGGGCATTGATGCTCTGCCTTGACCTATTGACATACCAAACACTTAGAAATAAATTTTGTTATATCTCCTTTCATCCCGTTCTACCAAAATCGGGGTCGCATACTTTGGTACATCTTAGCGCTTCCAGGATGCATGGCAAACTTTGAACTATGGATCCTCTGTCATAATGTCCTTTTTTAACTCACTATCACTTGGAACACACACTTTGTCTTGGAATTTGAGCAACCCATCGACGGATACGCAAAATTTTGAGCTAACTCCCTGTTCTGCATCTTTCTTGAGGGCTACTAGGGTGGAATCGGCTGACTGAGCTTCCATTATTCTCTGAATTAACTCAGGTTGAATAGTTAGGTGGCCCAAACATATGACTCTCTTCAGGTCCTGAAGTCGTACCTGTTGTTCGGCCCTTATCTACGTACATTCTGAAACCATCAAATGGGCTAATGTACCTACACGTTTTCTGCTGAGTGCATCGGCTATCACATTGCCCTTACCCGAATGATACAACATGTGGCAACCATAGTCCTTGAGAAGTTCTATCCATCTTCTCTGATGCATGTTGAGATCCTTTTGAGTGAATATGTGTTTCAAACTCTTGTGATCGGTATAGATCTGAAAGGTCTCTCCATACAAATAATGGCACTAAGTCTTCAAGACGTGTATAATTGCGACAAGCTCTAAGTCATGGGTGGGATAGTTTTTCTCATGACTCTTCAACTGTCTGGACCCATAAGCTATGACTTTCCCATGCTGCATTAAAACACAACCCAAACTTAGGTAGGAGGCATCACTATAAACTGTATATCCACCCGATCCACTCGGTAAAGCCCACATAGGTGCAGTAGTCAGCTACTTCTTTAGTTATGAAAAACTTCATTCACAGTCCTTGTCCCACTCAAACTTGACATTCTTCTTTGTGAGCTGAGTCAGAGGAGCAGTTAGGCTAAAAAACCCTTCCATGAACCTGCAATAACAACCTATCATCCCCAAAAAGCTACGAATCTCCTTAACCGATGTTAATTTTTCCCAACTAAGCACTGTTTCTACCTTTTTGGGGTTCACTAACACTCCATCCTTTGATATGATGTGTCCTAGGAAGGAAGTCTGCTCAAGCCAGAACCCACACTTACTCAACTTTGCATATAGCTTCTTTTCTCTAAGAACCTGCAAAACTTGAGTCAGATGGTGAGCATGTTCCTCTCTATTTTTTGAATAAACCAAGATGTCATCGATGAACACAATAATAAACTGATCTAGAAATTGTCTAAAAACCTTATTCATCAAGTCCATGTAGATGGCTGGAGCGTTGGTTAGTTCAAATGGCATGACCAGGAATTCATAGTGTCCATACCTGGTTAGTCCAAATGACATGACCATTTGTAAATGGCTCTTCATTAGGAGGATTGAATACAACCTTCTTGTTAAAATAATCTACAATGGCATGATACGTCGCTAGCCAGTTCATTCTTAAAATTACATCAAAGTCCCCGTTTCTAATTCTATTAGGTCCACACTCAATTTCCTATATGCAATATCTACGACACAGGCTCTGTATACAACTTCTTCCAATAGTGTCGTACTCCTAACTGTAGACACAAACAACAAAGAATCAAGTTTATCAGGTAATACATTAAATTTTGATGCAAAAATAGATGAAACAAATGAATGCGATGTACCAGTATCAATCAAAACATGAGCAAGATAGTTACAGATTTACCATGTCCGGGTT
This sequence comes from Carica papaya, assembly GCF_054855325.1. Lineage (NCBI taxonomy): Eukaryota > Viridiplantae > Streptophyta > Magnoliopsida > Brassicales > Caricaceae > Carica > Carica papaya. The sequence continues at coordinate 23,269,496 of NC_142317.1, forward strand.
GGCTTCTGCATCCTGCTGGGTGAGATTGTAAGATCTGCCCTAGATAGGAGGTCTAGCCTGATTCTGATTCCTCACATAATGTTGGGCACTACCACATATGCGACAGGGGTTGTTGAGGTGATAGCAGGGTCAGTCCCCATGATCCCTGCCACAATGAACAAAGCCATCATGCTCAAGTAAGTGAAGCAAAAACTGAGGAGGTTCATGAACTATCTATCTTTTAGAAGTCTGTACTGATCTCTAGCTAAGTTATGTATTATTCTTACTATACTTTTGAATCCAACTAAGAAAGTAAATAAAATGCAAAATGAAAGCTTAAACATCCTCAAGTATAAACCTAAACTTTGAGAAATATTCATCAAGTATAAAATTTATACTTGGTATAAAATTTTCCATATAACTAAGTAAAACAAAATCTATACTACTTTAAATTTTAGGACAAAAAATTTGTATCTCAATGCAATATAACATTCCTAAAAACATCATTATAGTGTGTGCTTAATTGTATTAAATGAACAATAGTCACAAACTTTAATGGGGGCATTTTGGTGCATGAAATGCATGTTCCCATGTTAATGGGTGTTAGTGGCTATTTTCTCATTTTTAATGGTATCATCCTATGTTTACCTTATAAATAGCTATCTCCTCTATTCTATCCTATCTTATCCCTACATTTCTCTATTGCTCTCTCTTTTATCTTTTTCCTTTCACATTAATTTTTTTTTTAAATTTTCTTGAAAGATTCTACTTTTTCTTTTCTAGTTGTGCAAATTAATAAAATCTATGATCTATAGCTAGCTAAGCTTATTGTATCATGCAATTAACATGTCAAAAAGCTACTTTCTATACTGGCCTTATCTAATTGACCTAGTGCACAGTTCAATCCTTATAATATATCCTCAAAGTTCAATTCCTATCTGTATAGAAAGTAAATGTCTAAGGTAAATTCTCCTGTCTTTTTTCACCAAGAGATTTTTACATGAAATTATTAAATATCAACAATTGATCTCAACCATCAACAACAAAATTTAAAATTTTTTCAAACAATGCCTTTTAATTTTTAATTACCTCTGCAGAATAAGTTTGAGTTTCAAAGTAAAAAATTAAAAGTTATGTCTAGATTTTGACCTACTGTAGTTCCCTCAACTGACAGAACTTAATAATCATGAAATATTTTTTTGCCTAAAAACATAATAGGCACGTTGAGATTTAACTCAACTTAATCATGACATCACCACCAACATTAAAAAAGTTAAGAGTTTAAATTTGTTTTCCATGAAAAAGGAATACTTATTACAACCTGCAGAGAATTTATTGGTATTGATTTTTAGAAGCTTTCATCCACCCCATCTACCAATAAAAGAAAACATAATTACTTTATAATATTATTATTGAAAGAGATAAAAATATATAAAATACTAATAGTAAAAATTTAAATATTGAAGTTAAATGTTATAAATTAAATTAAGGATAATAATTACTTTAGTTAAGTTATAGTAATTAAAGAAAAATATAAATCTTGTTTTATTCTTAATTAATTTAAAATCGAATTGAATTAGTTAAAAAAAAACTGTATTTGTTACAATAGCAAAGTATTCGAGAGTAATATTCTCTATTTACTAGAACGACTCGAATTAAAAGATTAAGGAATTAAAAAAATAAATAAGAATCGAATTAAATAAGTTGTAAGAAGCAAGAGTACCTTAATTTAAAGGAGTGTATTTGCACTTGCGAGGGGTGGTGCTTGCTTCCAACTGCATCACCATACATACCCCATTCAGTGAAGAAGAATAACAATAATAATAAATATTTTAAAATAAAAATCTATAATTTTTAATATTTTAAAAAAATTATTTTACTTTTTATTAAAATATAAACTTTACATTTTTAGTGAAACTTAAACTCGTAAATCTTAAATAAAACATAAAAATTTTAACTACTACCACATTGTTGTAATTCATTATAATTGTTAATAGCTATAATTATGAGCCAGCAAAATAGATTTTTAATTAAATAAAACTCATACTTTATAAGTCAGCAAATTTAAATTCAGTTAAAATCTTTATGAAATCCATAAGAGAAAAAGATATAAATGAAAATAAAATTTTGCAAAACGTGTAAAATAAAATATTACCTCAAGAAGGATGTTTATTTTTTCTTTCATAAGTAAGAAGTCATTTTTGATTGCATCCAATACCGCTATGCACCTTTGTTTAAAAAAAGAAAATTTAAAAAATAAAAAAATAACTCAATCAAGAGATATATTAGTATTATCTAAAATAAAAAATAAGTACAAAATTCATTTAGTACATGAATATATAAAGTCTGCTACTTAATTTATGATCTCAATTATGTATGAAAGCCTTCCCTTCCTTACTCTTTTCATCATAGGCCTTGAAGAATTCCTCACATTTCAGTGCCATTTAACAAGTGCCAAGGCTGCAATTAATATCAATTAATTATTTTTTAAAATAAAAAATGTGTAAATCTATTGATTAAGTGATATACATCAATCATAACGCAATACAAATTGTAACGACTCCGAAAATCCAAAAGAAAATATATAATAACTTAAGTGCGGAAGCGAAATAAAAGGTTAAGGTTTACATTCCTTACACAATAACTTAAAAGTACTAAACAGTATTACAGAATTAATTCTTTGAAAAGAACATGAGAAATAAGGAAACAAATAGAAAATAGAAAATATCTAGCATCTATTCGCAATCTTCTTGCCGATCGAGCTCTGGAACCTGGTCCTCTTGATCTGAAATGGTTAAATAAAGGATGAGCTACACTAGCCCAGTAAGGATATCACACTATATCACTGGCAGAGAAACAAAGGTTGGTATAAAATCGAAAACCACTAATGGAGCATTAAATTTAGTAGATTTATTTATCAATCATAAAATCATTTCTCAGTCACTTACCATAGTAGAATTTATAAAAATAACCTATAAAAACAATAATACCATACAGATCATAATTTTATGAACAATCAGCAACATATAACATATTATAAATCTATATCCATTAACAATAAACCAAACCATAATTGTTTCTCTTTTCACCAGCCTACTAGTATCCATGCGGGTTCATAGGGATGTCCCCGCTACACGTAAACCCTTTCCTTTAACAATCTCAATTACAGGGCCATCCTCATACCCCGTCCAATATGAGCGCCAAATCATTAAACTTCAATATCCCTTCTAGTATGAGGGTGAAGCGGGTCATCCCCATACCCTGTCTGTTATGAGTGCTAAATTATTCAGTCTCCATACCCCATCCGGTATGAGACAATGTTCACGGTATGGTTGCCTATGTAGTTGGTCTGTCCAACATCTCTTAGGATATCTAGTAAGGCTGTCGTTACATCTGTTTATTTAATCACACAACATTTCTATTTTTCTTTAGTCTCTATTTTAAAATCAAACATAATCACATAAGCAAATAAACATACATCAAGTAATGCAATCATGTCTCAAATCCCAAATAACACAGTAGTCATGTAAGGTAGCAATTCATGCATTCAAACCATAAAATAAATCAATAAGACACTATCATGCTCTTAGACTGTAAAATACATCAACAAAGATTAACAAAGAATAATTTTTGGTTCGGGCTCCATTAGCAATCAGTAATTAATTATGCATGTTTACTAAAATTGCACAAAATACCACATTATTATTTATTTAGAATTCAACTCTATAATAGGAAATAGGGTGAGGGATCCTTACTCGATTTAATGTCGAATAGCTAAACGGTTTACTGCACCTATGAACAGTCCCTGAGTTCCCTGAATTTTTTCTCTGAGAACTGAAACGCGCTTATAGTACTTACAAATGTTCCAAATAAACCCAAAATTAGTCCCAGCCCACTCGGCCAATTTTAAAAATCCAGCACGGCGGAGGTTCGCCTCGAGTTGGCTATTTTTGGTCGAATTCAATCGATTTTACATCAATCCCGACGAGAAAACACACTTAGGGGCCTCGGTTAGCCAAAAAACACAGAAAACCAAAACTCATTGGCGACGGGGCGCTCTAGTGCGGTGGCTCCTCCGACTCACGTTGCAGTTGGGTGTTTTGTGCTGGTCAACCTATAGAGAAAAGAATGGTGATCATAAAGGTAGAAAAATTACACCAAACGGGAATCTAGAAGGGCATCATCGGAGGCATTTTGTGAAATTCCCTACGGCGGTGCTGTCGGGCTTCGTCGATATGTTTCGGCCAATTTGCTAGTCTTTTCACTCTAATTTGGCCATGGGTGAGTTTAAAATTGAATTTTGTTCAAAAGAGAAAGTTTTTACCTTTTTTGGCAGTCAAAAAGGGTTCCGGTACAGTGGCGGGTGGCAGTGGTCGGCTCCCCGGTGGATGGGTTGTCTTCTCCGACGAGGGGTTATGGCGGCTAGGGTTAGGTTTTGGTGCGAATAGGGGTTATTTATATCCATCCGCTTTTGATCTAAGCCATCCATTGTATTTTATCTAGACCGTTCGATCATGATTAAATTGGGAGTGAATCTGGATCGTTCATCGCAATCCAATCAGGACCGTCCATCACCTCCCTCGATGTGTGGTTCTGCCATATGACCTTTATAAAGAGAATTTTTTAGTTGTAGAGTAATCTGCTCTTTCAATCCACAATACCGACTCGTAGGATAGATCCTCCTGTAGTAAAAGAGGTTCGTGGGCTAAGACATGAGAGGGGTCCATGTTTTACTTGCATAGCATGGACACATAAAATACATTATGGACCTTGGAAAGTTCTAGAGGCAGTGCTAGTCTGTGGGTGGTGGTACCAGTTCTGTCTAAGTCTTCAAATGATCTAATAAATTGGGGGTTTAGTTTCCCCTTTTTGCCGAACCTATTGATTTCCTTGAAAGGAATGACCTTAAGGAACATCCGATCGCCTTTCTCAAATTCAAAATTTCTCATCTGGGTATATGCATAACTCTTCTGCCTGCTCTGAGCTGTCTGAATGTTTTTCTTGATCTTAACTATTTTAAATGTAGTCTCCTCTACTAGATCTAAGCTAAATAGTTTTCTATCGCCCACTTCTTCCCAACAAATCGGCGATCTGCATGGGTGCCCATATAACGCCTTATACAGAACCACGTCAATACTTGCTTGGTAGCTGTTGTAGGTGAACTCTATCAGGAGTAGATGGTCATCCTAATGGCCCTTAGAGTTAAGGACACAAACTCGGAGCATATCCTCAAGTGTACGGATTGTCCTTTCTTACTATCCATCAGTCTGATGGTAGAATGCAGTACTAAGGGACAGCTTCGTTCCCATGGCTTACTGAAAGCTAGTCTAAAACTGAGAAGTGAACCTGGGGTCCCTATTGGACACTACTGTCATTGGCACTCCATGCAATCTGACTATTTCCTAAATATACATTCTTGTTAACTTGTCCAAGGGATCGGTCGTCCTGATGGCAAAGAAGTGGAAAGACTTGGTAAGCTGGTCAACAATTACCCAGATGGCATCATGTCCTAAGCGTGCCTTAGGTAATCTTGTCATGAAGTTCATGGTGATATGTTTCCATTTCCATTCTGGGATCGATAATGGCTGAAGTAGCCCACCTGGGCGTTGATGCTCTACCTTGACCTGCTGACATACCAAACACTTAGAAATAAAGTCAGTTATATCTTTTTTCATCTCGTTCTACCAAAATCGTGATCGCATACTTTAATACATTTTAGTGCTTCCGGGATGCATGGCAAACTTTAAGCTATGGGCCTCTATCATGATGTCCCTCTTTCACTCACTGTCACCTGAACACACACTCTGTCTTGGAATCTGAGCAACCCATCGACAGAGATTCGAAATTTTGAGCTAACTCCCTGTTCTGCATCTCTCTTGAGGGCTACTAAGGTGGAATCAACGAACTGAGCTTCTCTTATTATCTGGATTAACTCAAGCTGAACGGTCAGGTGACCCAAACATGTGACTCTCCTCAAGTCCTGAAGCTGTACCTGTTGTGTGACCCTAATCTGCTGCACTCTGAAATCATTAAATGGGCTAATGTACTTGTACTTTTTTTGCTGAGTGCATCGGCTACCACGTTGCCCTTACCCGGGTGATACAAGATGTCACAATCATAGTCCTTAAGAAGTTCTATCTACCTTCTCTGATGCATGTTGAGATCCTTTTGAATGAATATGTGTTTCGAACTCTTGTGATCAGTATAGATCTAAAAGGTCTCTCCATACAAATAATGGTGCCAAGTCTTCAGAGCGTGTATGATTGCGGCAAGCTCTAAGTCATGGGTGGGATAGTTTTTCTCATGACTCTTCAACTGTCTGGACCCATTGGCTATGACCTTCCCATGTTGCATTAAAACACAAACCAGGCCTAGGTAGGAGGAATCAGTGTAAACTACATATCCCCCCGATCCACTTGGTAAGGCCAACACAGCTGCAGTAGTCAGCCACTTTTTTAGCTCTAAAAAACTTTTTTCATAATTCTCATTCCACTCAAACTTGACATTCTTCTTTGTGAGCCAAGTAAGGGGAGCAACTAGACTAGAAAACCCTTCCACAAACCTGTGGTAATAACCCGCCATCCCAAGAAAGCTACGGATCTCCTTAATTGATGTCAATTTTTTCCAATTGAGCACTGCTTCAAACTTTTCAGGGTTCACTGATACTCCATCCTTTGATATGATGTGTCCTAGGAAGGTAGTCTGCTCAAGCCAAAATCCACACTTACTTAACTTTGCATACAACTTTTTTTCTCTGAGAACCTGTAAAACTTGAGCTAGATGGTGAACATGTTCCTCTCTAGTTTTTGAATGAACCAGGATGTCATCGATGAACACAATAATAAACTGATCTAAGAATTGTCTGAAGACCCTCTTCATGAAGTCCATAAAGATGGTTGGGGCATTGGTTAGTCCAAATGGCATTACTAGGAACTCATAGTGTCCGTACCTGGTTCAAAAGGCTGTCTTAGGGATGTTTTCTATCCTGATTTTCACCTTATGGTAACCTGAACACAGGTCTATTTTGAAGAAGACCTAGGCACCCTGCAACTGATCGAAAAGGTCATCAATCCTGGGAAGGGGATACTTGTTCTAGATTGTGCCTCTATTCAACTCTCTGTAATCAATGCATAATCTCAACGTCCCATCTCCTTTTCTGGTAAAGGTGACTTCAGCACCCCAAGGGGACACACTATGTCGGATAAAACCACTGTCCTGCAATTCAATGATTTGTTTCCTCAGTTCCTCCATCTCAACACGGCTCATGCAGTAAGGAGCAACCGAAACAGGCTGGGTGCCTGGCTAGAGGTCTATGGTGAATTCGACTTCCCTGTCCATTGGCAGTCTGGGTAGTTCATCCGAAAACACATCTGAAAAGTCTCATACTACCGAAATCTCTTGAATACAAATCTCTTTCTTGGGTTTGCCTAGTTAGAGAAAACAGTAGGGTTAAAGTATTCGGTGAATAAAAAAATTTACCATGAAGGAATAAATGCTAAATGATTTTATTAATTTGTAAATGGCTCCCCATTAGGAGGATTGAATACAACCTTCTTGTTAAAATAATCTATGGTAGCATGATACACCGCAGCCAATTCATTCCTAAAATTACATCAAAATCCCCTGTGTCTAATGCTATTAGGTCCACACTCAATTTCCTATCTGCTATATCTAAATACAAGCCCTGTAGACAACTTCTCTCAATAGTGTCATACTCCCAACAGTAGACACAAACAACATATAATCAAGTTTATTTTGTAATACATTAAATTTTGATGCAAAAACAGGTGAAACAAATGAATGCGATGCACCAGTATCAATCAAAATACGAGTAAGTTAGTTACATATAGTGTACATACCCTGTACCAGTCTGGGTTGGCTTCTGCATCCTGTTGGGTTAGATTGTAAGCTCTGCCTTGGATAGGAGGTCTACCCTGATTCTGGTTCCTTGGGCACTCCCTCGCATAATGTTGGGCACTACCATATAGGCAACAGGTGTTGTTGAGGTAGTAGAAGGGTCGGTCCCCATGGTCCCTGCCACAATGCTGACATATCTTACTGCGTCCTGCCACTGGAGCCTGAGAAGGAGCCTGGATCAGACTTTAGAGTCCAATATCCCCAACTATTTGATTGAGAGTGAAAGACAAATTTGAGGAACCAAATTTCTTTTAAGGGGGGAGAGTTGTAACACCCACATATTTTTTTTTAAAGGTATTTTAAAATACCACATGTATCTAATTTTTTCCATTTGTTCTCTGTCTCCTCTCAAGTACCACTTTTCGAACCCGAGAGTTGAATGTCATCATAAATTAGGTGATATACACTAATTGCAGTACAATACAAGTAACTTTCAAATGATGCCACACATGAAAGTACAATTTGACTTGAACTTATGATCTCTTATAAAGGAAGAAATGCATCAACTATTCAACTAATAAAATAATTAATTAAGTATACCCGTATACTAATCAAATATATATATATATATATATATATCCTGCTAATAGATATTTGGTTAATTAAGTTATTAATTATTTATCTATTGGGTGAATATCTATGTACTTTTATCCTTATCTATAAGAGCATGAATTCAAATCAGATTATACATCTCATAACATATCATCTAACGATTAAACTGTACAAATTTTTACTAATAAACCTTGTACTTGAGAATTTTTATTATTAAATACATATTATAAGATTGATAATAACACATATAAATACTTCAAATTAAAGAATTTTGAGCTGTGATGATTAGTTTTAATTATATACCTTGAGGAGGCTCCTTTAATCTTGAAACAAAGTTAAAAAATTTTAGGAAAATTTGCATTAGATACTTTGTCCCTGTAAATTAAGAGAAGAAGACCAAATAATTAAAACCCATTAACTAGTCAAATGTGGTTAATAACTACTCATATCTATATTGAGATATAGATTATGTAGACATACAAAGCTTTAGTCATGTCTGATAAGGTGATTTCACATTCAACTATGAAGGTGGAGAGCAGATCAAATAAATAATTAGGACTGCAACTAGGTACTCCTTTCATTTCATATGCTATTCCAAAAAAGTGATCTACCATACTCTTTAACAAAAATCAAATGCAAATCAATCAACGATATCACTATATATACATGATCGGTAAACATATAAGAAAAAAATAGATAAGATGTTAAGCACTAAACCTCTTGTTCCATCGAGTGGATCACATCGAGGAGCTGCGTGCTTCGATCTATCCTATTTGAAAAGATTGGAGAAGAGAAAAATGGTTTTGCCAAGAGAAAGGAGATTGTTTTTTTCTCGAATTTGCAATACTCATTGCAGTCCCCATCAATCACCTGTCATTATTTATTAAAGCATCAGTTCTGCTCATCAATCGTCAAATACTGTATTTTAAACAGTAAATGACGTCATTTTATTTATTCATTTGCATGAGAATAAATAATTTGTTCAAGTTAAGTTTACTTTGTTATTTCATTGACCTATAAAATTAGTTGTATTTCTTACTAGTACTGTATTAATTTATATAATGTAAGTTAATACAATAACATTCATTACAACATTTACTTTTTAAAAAAAAATTATCATCCATTAACAGTAAAAACCATTTTGCTCAAGCAAGTCAACAAAAAACTAAGGCTCATGAATAAATATATATTTTTCAATATTCCGTACTACATTTCTAGCTAAGTTATATACTATTTGATTAAACTTTTAAATCTAAGAAGAAAAGAAATAAAATGCAGAATGAAAGCTTAAACATCCTCAAGTAACAACCCAAACTTTAAAAAAATATTCATCAAGTATAAAATTTGTACCTGGTACCTTTAAAAATGGTCCTATTATAACTAAAAATTAAACAATAGATGATATAATTTTAGTAGTTGATTCAAAACTTTCACAAAAGTTGAAATGTTGCTAGGTAATATGCAATAAATAGAGGAACTCGTGTGTCCATTTCGTGCCCACCCTATCTATTTCTTTACTTGATAAAAAAAAAATTGGTTAACTTTTGTATCAACAAAAAAGAATACCAAAAAAAATTAAAAATAAAATTGTTCAAATTTGTCTTAAAACCTAACAATAGTCACAAACTTTACTAGGGGCATTTTGGTGCATGAAATGCATGTTCCCATGTTAGTGGGTTTTAGTTGTTATTTTCTCATTTTCAATGGTATCATCCTATGTTTACCTTATAAATAGCTAGCTCATCTACTCTATCCTATCTTATTCCTACATTTCTCTATTGCTCTCTCTTTAATCTTTTTTTTTTCACTTTCACTTTTTCTAAAATTTTCTTGAAAGATTTCTAACTTTTCTTTTTTAATTGTGCAAATTAATAAAATCTATTATCTATAGTTAGTTAAGCTTATTGTATCACTCAATTAACATGTCAAAAAGTTCCTTTCTATACTCACCTTATCCTATTGACCTAGTGTACACCTCAATCCTTATAACGTATCCTCAAACTTCAATTCCTATTTGTATAGAAATAAATGTCTAAGGTAAATTCTCTTATCTTTTGTCACCAAGATATTTTTATATGAAACTATTAAATATCAATGATTCATCTCAACCAACAGCAATTAAAATTAAATTTTTTTGAAATAATACCCTTTAGTTTATAATTACCTCTGCAGAATAAGTTTGAGTTTCAAAGTAAAAAATTAAAAGTTAGGTATAGATTTTGACCTACTGTAGTTCTCTCAACTAAGGGAACTTAATAATCATGAAATATTTTTTTTGTCTAAAAACATAATAAGCACGTTGAGATTTAACTCAACTTAACCACGACATCACCACCAACATAAAAACATTAGAGTTTAAATTTGTTTTCCATGAAAAAGGAATAGTTATTACAACCCGCGGAGAATTTATTGGTATTGATTTTTAGAAGCTTTCATCTACCCCATCTGCCAACAAAAGAAAACATAATTACTTTATAATATTGTTATTGAAAGAGATGAAAATAGATAAAATATTAATAGTGAAAAATTAAATTTTATAAATTTAATTAAGGATAATAATTACTTTAGTTAAGTTATAGTAATTAAAGAAAAATATAAATTTTATTTTATTCTTAATTAATTTAAAATCAAATTGAATTAGTTAAAAAGAAACTGTATTTGTTATAATAGCAAATATTTAAGAGTAATAGTCTCCATTTACTAGAACAACTCGAATTAAAAGATTAAGAAATTAAAAAAAATAAATAAGAATCAAATTAAATAAGTTGTAAGGAGCAAGAGTACCTTAATTTAAAAGAGTGCGTTCGCACTTGTGAGGGATGGTGCTTGCTTCCAACTGCTCACCATACATACCCTATTCAGTGAATAATAATAATAATAATAATAAATATTTTAAAATCAAAATCTACAATTTTTAATATTTTAAAAAAATAGTTTTACTTTTTATTAAAATATAAACTTTACATCTTCAGTGAAACTTAAACTCATAAATCTTAAATAAAACATAAAATTTTAACTACTACCACATTGTTATTATTCATTATAATTATTAATAGCTATAACTATGAGTCGACAAAATAGATTTTCAATTAAATAAAACTCATACTTTATAAGTCAGCAAATTTAAATTTAGTTAAAATCTTTATGAAATCCATAAGAGAAAAAATATATATGAAAATAAAATTTTGCAAAATGTGCAAAATAAAATATTACCTCAAGAAAGATGTTTATTTTTTTCTTCATAAGTAAGAAGTCATCTTTTATTGCATCCAATGCTGCTATGCACCTTTGTTTAAAAAAAAAGAAAATTTAAAAAAAAAAAAAAAACTCAATCAAAAGATATACTAGTATTATCTAAAATAAAAAATAAGTACAAAATTCATTTACTACATGAATATATAAAGACTGCTAATTAATTTATGACGTCAATTATGTATGAAAGCCTTCCCTTCCTTACTATTTTTATCATATGCCTTGATGAATTCCTCACATTTCAGTGCTATTTGACAAGTGACAAGGCTGCAATTAATATCAGCTAATTATCTTTTAAAATAAAAAATGTGTAAATCTATTGATTAAGTGATATACATCAATCATAACGCAATATAAATAATCTCCAAGTAAGAATACACACAAAAGTGCTGTTTGACTTGAGATTAATTAGGTGATATACACTAATTGCATTACAACACAAGTAACTTTCAAATGATGACACACACAAAAGTACAATTTGACTCGAACTTATGATCTCTTGTAAAAGAAGAAATGCATCAACTATTCAACTAATAAAATAATTAATTAAGTATACACGTATACCAAACAAATATATATATATCTTGCTAATAGATATTCGGTTAATTAAATTATTAATTATTTATCTATTGGGTGGATATCTACGTACTTTTATCCTTATCTATAAGAGTATTAATTCAAATCAGATTATACATCTCATGACATATCATTTAATGATTAAACTATATGAATTTTTACTAACAAAACTTGTACTTGAGAATTTTTATTATTAAATACATATTATAAGATCGATAATAACACATATAAATACTCCAAATTAAAGAATTTTGAGCTGTGATGATTAGTATTAATTATATACCTTGAGGAGGCTCCTTTACTCTTGAAACAAAGTTAAAAAAATTTAGAAAAATTTGCATTAGATACTTTGTCCGTGCAAATTAAGAGAAGGAGACCAAATAATTAAAACCTATTAACTAGTCAAAAGCGGTTAATAACTACTCAGATCTACATTGAGATATATATTATGTGCGCATACAAAGCTTTAATCATGTATGATAAGGTGATTTAACATTCAACTACGAAGGTGGAGAGTAGATTAAAGAAATAATTAGGATCACAACCAGGTACTCCTTTTATTCCATATTTTATTCTAAAAAAGTGATCTACCATACTCTTTAATAAAAATCAAATGCAAATCAATCAACGGTATCAATATATATACATGATCAGTAAACATATAAGAAAAAAATAGATAAGATGTTAAGCACTAAACCTCTTGTTCATTAAGTGGATCACATCGAGGAGCTGCGTGCTTCGATCCATCCTATTCGAAAGAATTGGAGAAGAGAAAATGGTTTTTCCGAGAGAAATGAGAGAGTTTTTTTTTTTTGAATCTTCAATGCTCATTGCAGTCCCAATCAATCACCTCTCATTATTTATTAAAGCATCAATTCTGCTCATCAATCGTCAAATACTGTATTTTAAATAGTAATTTACATCATTTTAGTTATTCGTTTGTATGAGATTAAATAATTCATTCAAGTTAAGTTCTACTTTGTTATTTCATTTACCTACAAAATTAGTCGTATTTCTTACTAGTACGGTATTAGTTTATACAATGTAAGTTAATACAATAACATTCATTGCAACATTTACTTTGTCTAAAAAAAAATCATTATCCATTAATAGTAAAAACCATTTTGCTCAAGCAAGTTGAAAAAAAAACTTAGGATCATGAATAAATATATATCTTTCAATAGTCCATACTACATTTCTAGCTAAGTTATATACTATTCGATTAAACTTTTAAATCTAACTAAGAAGAAAAGAAACAAAATACGGAATGGAAGCTTAAACATCGTCAAGTAACAACCCAAACTTTAGAAAAAAATTCATTAAGTATAAAATTTATATCTAGTACCTTTAATAAGGGTCTTATTATAGCTAAAAATTAGACAAAAGAAGATGTAATTTTATTGGTTGATTCAGACTGTCACAAAAGTTGAAATGTTGCTAGGTAATATCCGATAAATAGAGGAACTCATGTGTTCATTTTGTGCCCACCCTATCTATTTCTTTACTTCAAAACGAAAATATGTTTAACTTTTATATCAACAAAAAAGAATACAAAAAAAAATTAAAAATAAAAAAGTTCATCTTTGTCTTAAAATCTAAAGAAAATGTGATCTACTTTTTTATAAGATACCAAAGCTTTTATTTTTTTGTTGGTTGCATTTCATTGTTGTCACTATCAATCGCCACTCATTATTTACTAAAGTGTAAGTTTTCACAATTGGTCATCAAATGCTACATTTTAAACAATGAATATACATTATTTGATTCACTTATTTATTATAATATTAAATAATTCATTCAAATTAGGTTCTATTTTATAATTTGATTGAACTATAAATTTAGTAGTATCTATTTTTAATTTTGAATCAACTTATACAATGGAAGTCAATACAATAGCATCCAATGTAACATTATTATTTTTAAGATAAAATCATTATTAATTAAGAACAAAAACCATCATGTTCATGTAAATGACCAAAACCATCACGCTCAAGTAAGTGAAGCAAAAATTGAGGAGGTTCATGAACAATTATCTATTTTTCAGAAGTCCTTACTCATCTCTAACTAAGCCATGTATTATTCTTATTATACTTTTGAATCCAACTAAGAAAGGAAACAAACTGCAAAATGAAAGCTTAAACATTCTCAAGTAATAACCTAAACTTAGAGAAATATTCATTAAGTATAAAATTTGTACTTGGTACAAAATTTGCCATATAATTAAGTAAAACAAAATCTATACTAGATTAAATGCATAAAACCTATGCAAAAAGGAAAAGGTCACAAATCTTTTTTTTAAAAAAATAAATGAATAAATTTAAGTAAGTTCAAAATATATGAAATTGAGTTTGATAAGTTATGCGAATAGATCTATATATACATATATATATTTATGAACAAATATGATAGACTCAAGAAAGTGCGAAGGGGAAAGGTTAGAAACTTCAAACAAAATACTTGTAATTGGGAATTATATAAATATATAATGTGTGTGTGTCTATTATATATATATATATAACCTTCTCAATTTATCAATATATGTATGTATGTGTGTATAGATAATGTTTGTATATCACAATACTAATTGTGCTGAATATCATAATAATAAATTAACGATTGTATAATCATATAATATATTTTTATAGATATAGATAATTAATGTTGTTGTATGTATGTATCGAGCAACAACTTCGTTGAAGCATTTATTTGGCTACCTTCAATGGAGGACGTTAAGATTGTCATCGAGACAAAACTTAGTGAGTAAACACAACCACCGATCACAAATGAATTTCATACTTATTGGTACCACATATGATTTGTGCCATATAAGATTGCTCATATACCATCATATATATGAATTATATGTTTATATATATATATATACACATGTGAAGGCATCTGATGAAATGAGTAAGGAAGGGTAAACTTTCATATATAATTGACGACGTCATAAATCAAATCAATTAGTAAATAAATTTCATGTTTTTTTTTTATTGTACATATTATTTATATATTTCTTTATTGAGTTTTTTCAAAAAAAATTTAAAATTATTTTAAAAAAGGTGGTATAGGCAGTGAATGCAACCAAACATGAATTCTCAGTAATGAAGGAAAAAATAAAATCCTTCTTGAGGTAATATTTTATTTTATATATTTTATAAAATTTATTTTTATATATATCTTTTTCTCTTATAGATTTCGTAAAAATTTTAATTGAATTTAAATTTACAGACTTATACAGTATAAAATATTCTACATTTTTAATTAATGTTATACTTATAAATTTTAAATAGAATACAAGAGTTTTAACCACTATCATATTATTATAATTCCTTGTAATTATCAATGCCTATAATTATGCAGCAGACAAAACAAATTTTCAATGAAGTAAAACTCATGCTATATAAGTATGCAAATTTAAATTCAGTTAAAATTTTCACAAAGTCCAAAAGAAAAAAAATATCCATGAAAATAAAATTTTATAGTATATATAAAATAAAATATTACCTTAAGAAGGATTTTCATTTTTTCCTTCACTAATGAGAATTCGTGTTTGCATCTAATTCTTCCATGCAATTTTTATTCAGAAAAAGAAATTAAAAAAAAAACTCGGGAAAGAGATATATTAATAATATCTGCAATAAAAAATAAGTATAAAATTTATTTACTACATGAATATATAAAAACTATTAATTGATTTATGACGTCAATTGTAAAAAAAACCTTACCCTTCCTTACTCTTTTTATCAAATGCCTTGACGAATTCCTCACATTTCAATGCCATTTGACAAGCGCGAGGGCTGTAATTAATATTAGCTAATAATTTTTTAAAAAACAAAAATTAGGTACATCGATTAATTAAGTTATATGCATCAATCATAACACAATACAAATAATCTCCTAGTAAGAATACACATAAAAATACAATTTGACTCGAAATTAGTCAAATGATATTCACTAATTATAATACAATACAAATAACTTATAAATGATGATACACATAAAAATGCAATCTGACTCGAACTTATAATCTCTTGTAAAAGAAGAAACACATCAACTATTAATGTGTATATTTAATTAATTAATTAATTATATAGTTAATTAAATTAATAATTATTTATCTTTTGGGTAGATATCTAATTACTTTTATCCTTATCTATAAGAGTATGAGTTCAAATAAGACTATACATCTCATGATATATCATTTGACTATTAAAATGTATGAATTTTTACTGGTAAAAATTATACTTGAGAATTTTTATTGTTAAATATATGTTATAAGATCAATAATAACACACATAAATACTTCAAATTAAAGAGTTTCAAGCAGTGATGATTAGTATTACTTATATACCTTGAGGAGGCTCCTTTGATCTTGATGCAAAGTGCATAAATCTTAGGAAAATCCTCATAAGATAATTTGTCCTTGTGAATTAAGAGAAGAAGAACAAATAACTAAAACCCATCAATTAACCAAATATGGTTAATAACTACTCAAATCTATATCGAGATATATATTATGTACACATACAAAGCTTAATCCATGTCTTATAAGGTGATTTCAGATTCAGCCACAAAGTTGGAAAGCAAATCATAGAAATAATTAGTACCACAACTAGAATCTCTTTTCATTTCATACATTGCTATAAGAAAGTGTCTACCATATCCTTTAACAAAAATCGAATACAAATCAATCAACGACATTGATATATATATACATGATTAGTAACCAAATAAGAGAAAAATAGATTAATTGTTAAGCACTAAACCTCTTTTTCCATCGAGTGGATCATGTAGAGGAGTTGTGTGCTTTGATCCTCTTATTTGAAATGATTATATAAGAGTTGTAACAACCCATACCTCCATAGGGAGTCGAGGTACCATTAGAACTTATATTCCGAGCACAAAAAAATAATAAACTTCTATCTCCAAATAAAAATAAGTACCTCCAAGCATAGTGTTCACATCCCTCACCTGTGAGGGTTAACCATTGCATCTATCTAAAATCAAGAAAACATCTAATTAAAATTTGTGTAATTCATCCTTTCCTACACATGCATCATAGAGAACACTGCCTCTCCTCACCCAGATCGTCTCCAAGAGTTTGTTTGTTCTGTTGTTAATCCTATTCCTACTTCCAAACAACATCACTTTTACCCTCACAGAGAATATTGTCTCTGCTCACCTAGATTTGCCTCCCAGAATTTTATATTTATTTATTTTTTAATCCCTTTCTATTTCGTTTTGCTGTCTATGTTCACCAATACCACCATTTCCCAAACAAACATCAAGAGAATTAAATACAAAAGATAACATAATAATAATTGCAAACAGACATCATATTCAGGCCACTATTTCCCTCTTTTTTTTATATCCTATTCCTCTCCCATTCCCATCCTTTCAATTTTCCTCTTATGTTTCTAGCATATCTCCTCTGTCCTCTCCTCATAGCTGTCCACACAATAATTCCATCATTTCTTCCCATCTTCTATTTATCCTTAGATCTCTCTCTCCATTTTTTTTGTTTTTACTCTTGGTTCTAATCTAATTTCAAGAAAATTTCCCTATTCCCAGATCAACTCATTTCTTCCTAAAAATATCTCAAAGAATTTAGAAGATAAATTCTACTTAAGTGGTGAGAGTCAAATTTCACTTACCTTTGTTCTCAATGACAACATTAATATGATTGATAGATTCCTCCCTTGTTCCGCTCCCAATTCCACCACTAGCTGATTAATCTAATTGAAGAAATCACGCAAAAACTTCCTCTCAGTTTACCCTAACTGTGAATTTTCTTTCTTTCCCTCTTCTCCTGTAGCCCGATGTCCTCTTTTGAAGTGAAGGAGGAACCATTGAAACCGTTGAGGATGGCAACATAATCCCTAAATTAAATAGAGATTACAAAATAGTTTTTTATAATTGAGGCGTAATCAATATTTTTACTTTTAATAATTAAGGGAGAAACTAAAAACATCTTCTTAAATATAATTGTATATTTATATATTTACTTTTTGAAAAGAAGACTTTGATCTCTTTAATTGCTTAAGTAATAATCAAATTTTTAAATTTTAAAGACTAATGAAGAAAAGAAATCACTAAACTTTAACTTCTAATAAGCATTCAATTCTCTAAATTTAGATATTCTTTAAGTCTAGACTTATAATAGTTTTTTTATAGATAACATAATGAAAGTAATATTAAAACTCTAAAATATTTGATTACATAAGTTTGACTCCTAGTAAGTATTGAATTCTTTATATTTAGAAACTTTTTAAGTATAATCTTGTAATAATTCTTTTAAAGATTACGTAAGTTTAAAAGTAGATTATGACACTTCCTTTTTTTTTTCTTGATGCTTTTGGCTTTTCTTTCATTCTTTCTTTAATGCTATGATTTATATTTATGATGCAATATTTAGATAGAAAACAATAAGATAGTTTTTTTTGTATATAAAATTAGCTATATTAATTTCTTCACTACAATATAATTTTGTCATGATCTTATCCTCACATTTGTTATTGTGTTACGATGTGATCAATTTTAGGTGATCTAGAAACATAAGAAGAGTTAGAAAAGAATTGGAAGAAAGAGTAGGAAAAACATAAGGAAATGAAATAGAAAAACAAGAGTTAGACTGGAGGCATCATAGAGGTAAGTTATCTTTTTTTCCCTAATGCGTAACGCACAATTAGGTAGTAATTATAAAATAGATTCGTTATAAGAAATCATATTCTTCCAATGATTCCTAAGTTTCAGATCGCGAACTAACTCAAATCGCATATTTGACTTTCTATGAAATTACCTCTTTAACCTATATAACAAAAAAACATAAAGTGCAATCTAAATTAAATATGTCTAAAAGTTTATAAGTGTACTTACATTAAGCAGTATTAAATCTATGTTGTTCACTTGATTCTATTTTTAATTTTTGTGTAATTACTAGTAATCCTTTACATGTTGAATTAGTTATATATTCATTAATTTTATTTTTGAACCACTTATATTTTTAACTTGAATTCATTGAATGAAATTTTATTTCATAATCCTTCATATATAGGAAAATCAATTAGAATTCAGTTCACCAAAAATATAAATAAGAGAGTTTAAATATTAAAATTGTCATATATTGTTAATTTATAAAATATGGGAGAAATATAGCAATTAAATTTCTTAAGAAAATGATGAAGCTTGTTTAGAAATTAAAGTAAATGGGACAATTAGATATATATACAAATATTTTAACTTCTAATACTATACCATACTATACTATACTATATCTATTTTTATAATATAGTTTCTCAATAAGTAATATAATTTGACCCACAACCTAAAATTTCTATGTAATTTCTTCATTTACAAATTAAATATATATATATATATGAGGTTAATTTCTATTATTGTTGGAAATATATATATATATATACATATTTGTTTTGATATTTTTTGTAGTATAGTTTAAGAGAAGGATTGTGGCTAATGCTACAACCAGATGAAGCAAAAGTTGTTGAATGCTATATGTTTAGTTTCCTTTATGAGCTGATGCTAAGAACTAAAAACTTACAAGTCTGTAGTAATGCAAAAATATGTAATGAATAAAAATATGAGTTTGCAAGAAATATCTTATCATCACTCTCTAATCACTCTCTTAGACAATGCTTTACATACCGGTTGAATTTTTTCAACTGATCTTGAATCAACCGAGTAAATGTGTTAACAAGTTATATTGCCAAGCATTAATTTAGATGGCATGGGGATGATTTATGAGATAGAAAAATACCATAACCAATCCAAAGTGATTTAGAAGATACATAAAATATCATAATCGAATAATATAGTTAAAATAATATAAGAGTATTCTTGATTTACTGTGAACTCTTTAAAGGAATGCCTTTCACTCCTATGGTATTATGTATATGATATAAAGTCTGTAAACAGGAAACAATTTGTTTAATCTCTAATCCAAGAAGATGTTTCGAGTTAATGCTAATCCCAAATCAACATATCATCTTTATATTAAGATCCTATGATAATCAATGCTCAAAAGCTTTAACCTCCAAATAAAATGAAAAATAAACAACTATTATCATCACCTTTATACATTTAAATTGTTTAAATAGGTAAGTTGAGCTACAAATTGAAGTTACCTATCCTTGTGTGAAAGCAGCTTCAGAATCTTATATTACGTAAGTCTTTTAGGAGTTCTTCGGATCGTGCTTTCTCTTGGGGTTAGCACTTATCATGCAACAGAAGGCTTTGATAACCTCAAAATCCTCTTCAGTTATCAGAATTTTGGTAGCATTTGGGTCTGCTAAGTAGTATCCAAAAATTAACCATGTCTGGAATAACCGTGCTTGCTTCCCGATAAACCTTTCTCTTTTCATGTCATAGTATTAAGGCCACTTGTCTCTTGATTTACGTCTTTCAACAACTTCAACAGGTCTTGCAGCGATTTCTAGTCTTTTCATCTTCATGGCTACAATAGTAAGCTGCAAAAGTCCATTTTTAAAATCTTAAACCACACTGCCAACATTCCTTCATTATTGCTTTATTTTATAAAATATCAACAAGGTGCCATATCCTATTAGATTCAGGCATGACAACTCAGGAAACTTATACCTAAATATAACTTCTACAAAGGGTTCTTTTAAGCAATGAACCAAACATTAGTAGCAAAGAGAATATCTAAGCATAACAAACTAGCCTACCATAGCAGAGTTGGCTAAGAACCACCATTATGGTAAGACCAAGGCCTGTATTAGAAGGAAATATAGTGAGAAATATTGAAAATAATAGGCACGTTTAGATTTAACTCAATTTATCACGACATCACCACTAACATAAAAAAAGTTAAGAGTTTAAATTTGTTTTTTATGAAAAAGAAATACTTATTGCAACCTACAAAGAATTTATTGGTATTGATTTTTAGAGGCTTTCATCTATCCCGTCTGCCCAACAAAAGAAAACATAATTACTTTATAATAGTTATTGAAAGAGATGAAAATAGATAAAACACTAATAGTGAAAAATTAAATATTGAAGTTAACTTTTATAAATTAAATAAAGGATAATAATTACTTTCGTTAAGTTACAGTAATTAAAGAAAAATATAAATCTTATTTTATTCTTAGTTAATTTAAAATTGAACTGAATTAGTTAAAAAGAAACTGTATTTGTTACAATAACAAAGTATTCCTAAGTAATATTCTCCATTTACTAGAACTATTTGAATTAAAAGATTAAGGAATTAAAAAAATAAAAAAGAATTAAATTAAATAAGTTGTAAGAAGCAAGAGTACCTTAATTTAAAGGAGTGTGTTTGCACTTGCAATGGGTGGTGTTAGCTTCCAACTACATCACCATACATACCCCATTTAGTGAATAATAATAATAATAATAATAATAAAGATTTTAAAATCAAAATCTATAATATTTAGTATTTAAAAAATAGTTTTACTTTTTATTAAAATATAAACTTTACATTTTCAGTGAAATTTAAACTCGTAAATATTAAATAAAACACAAAAATTTTAGCTACTACCATATTTGTATAATTCATTATAATTGTTAATAGCTATAATTATGAGCCGGCAAAGCAGATTTTCAATATATATTAAAATAAAATTTTGCAAAATATGTGAAATAAAATATTACCTCAAGAAGGATGTTTATTTTTTCCTTCATAAGTAAGAAGTAATTTTTGATTACATCCACGGCTGCTATGAACCTTTGTTTAAAAACAATTTCAAAAATAAAAAAAATCAATAAAGAAATATATTAATTATATCTAAAATAAAAAATAAGTACTAAATTTATTTACTACATGAATATATAAAGACTACTAATGATTTATGATGTCAATTATGTATGAAAGCTTACCCTTCCTTACTCATTTCATCAGATGCCTTGATGAATTCCTTGCATTTCAATGCCATTCGACAAGCACTAAAGCTGCAATTAATATCAGCTAAATATTTTTTTAAATAAAAATTTTTAAATCTATTGATTAAGTTATACATCAATCATAATGCAATACAAATAATCTCCAAGTAAGAATACACACAAAAGTGTAGTTTGACTCGAGATTAATTAGGTGATATACATTAATTACAGTACAATACAAGTAATTTGAAATGATGATACACGAAAGTACAATCTGACTCGAACTTATGATCTCTTGTAAAAGAAGAAATGAATCAACTATTCAACTAATTAAATATTTAATTCATTATACACATATACCAAACAAATATATATATATATATATCCTGTCAATAGATATTTGGTGAATTAAATTATTAATTATTTATCTATTGGGTGCATATCTATGTACTTTTAACCTTATCTATAAGAGTATAAATTTAAATCAGATTTTACATCTCATGACATATAATTTACTGATTAAACTGTATAAATTTTTACTCACAAAACTTGTACTTGAGAATTTTTATTATTAAATATATATTATAAGATCAATAATAACATACATAAATACTCCAAATTAAAGAGTTTTGAGTTGTGATTATTAGTATTAATTATATACCTTGAGGAGGCTTCTTTAATCTTGAAGTTTAGTTCACAAATTTTAGGAAAATCTGCATCAAATACTTTGTCTCTTCAAATTAAGAGAAGAAAACCAAGTAATTAAAACACATTAACTAGTCTAACTTTGTTAATAGCTACTCAGATCTCTATCGAGAAATATATTATCTACACATATAAAGCTTTAATCAAGTCTGATAAGGTAATTTCAAATTCAACTACGAAGGTGGAGCGCCGATAAGAGAAATAATTAGGACCCCAACCAAGTACTCCTTTCATTTCATATGCTATTCCAAAAAATTGATCTACTGTACCCTTTAAAAAAAACAAATGAAATCAATCAATGATATCGATATATATACATGATCGGTAAACAAATATGAAAAAAATATATAAGATGTTAAGCATTAAACCTCTTGTTCCATTGAGTGGATCATGTCGAGGAGCTGCGTGCGTCGATCCACCCTATTCGAAACGATTGGAGAAGAGAAAAATGGTTTTGCCGAGAGATGGGAGATTGTTTTTTTTTTTTGAATCTGCAATGCTCACCGAAGCAGCAGAGAGTCACAATGAGTTTAGTATTTATAATAGATTGCTAATAATCTAGGTCATTTCTAGTGATTGATATTTAGGTTATCAATATTCTATGCATTAATAAACTTGCATATTTTTGTGTTTTATATTTCGAGTTTGGATTAATCTTGCCAACAGTTTTATGAGGAAATATTTTCTTTTAAAAAAAATAAGAATTTAATTTAATCCATTTATAATATTGTATAACTGACAAAAATGGATTTTCTCCAAATAAATTACTTCAACTGATAAAAGACATTATATTAGCACCTTTGAGAACGGTTAATTGCTGCTAAAAATTAGATAATAGATGATAAAATTTTACCAGCAGATTTATATTGTCACTAAAAGTCAAAATTCCACAAAGTAAATTTATGGCAAATAGAGGAAGCCATGCATCAATTTCATGCACAACCTGTCCATTTCTTTATTTGAAAAAAAATTATTCAACTTTTATATTAACAAAAAGAAGTATAAAAGAACTTGGAAATAAAATAGTTTATCTTTATGTTCTAAAACCTAAAGAAAATTCAATCTCCTCTTTTGCAAGACCCTAAAACTTCTCTCTCTGTTGGTTCCATCTCATTGCAATCATCACCATCACCTCTCGTTATTCATTAAAGTATTAGTTTTCCTTATCAGTCATTAAATACTGTATTTTAAATAGTAAATTTACGTTACTTAATTCACTCATTTGTATGAGATTAAATTATTTATTCAAGTTAAATGATATCTTATTATTTGACTGAACTATAAATTTAGCTGTATTTCTTTCTAGTACTATATAAGTCAGTAAACAATGAAGTTAGTACAATAACATCCAATACAACATATACTTTTTCCTTTTAAAAAAATCATGGATAAAAACCATTCTGCTTAAGCAAGTGAACAAAAAACTGAGACTCATGAACAACTATATATCTTAAGCAGTCTTTGCTGCATCTATAGCTATGTTATATACTATCTGACTACACTTTTACATCCAATTAAGAAGAAGAGAAACAAAATATGGAATGAAAGTTACTTTTAAATCCAACTAAAAATTAGACAATAAACGACACAATTTTAGCTAGTGATAGAGGTTGTCACTAAAAGTCAAAATGTTGCTAACTAAATAAATATACAAAAAATAAAGGAAGCCACTTGTCCATTTCATGAACAATCCATCCATTTCTTTGGAAAAAATTATTTAACTTTTATATCGGCAAAATAAATACATAAGAAGCTAAAAATAAAATAGTTCATCTTTATGTACTCAAACCTAAAGAAAATTTGATCTCTTCTATTATAAGTCATTAGAGCTTCTATCTTTGTATTAGTTGCATCTCATTGCAGTTGCCATCAATCATCTCTTATTTTTTATTAATGTCTCAGTTCTTCTAATCAATTGTCAAAACACTGTATTATTAACAGTAAATGTACATTAGTTGATTCATTCATTTGTATGTGATTAAATAATTCATTCAAGTTAAGTTCTAATTTGTTATTTCATTGACCTACAAAATTAGTTGTATTTCTTACTTGTACGATATTAGTTTAAATAATGTAAGTCAATACAGTAATTACGATTATAACATTTACTTTTTTTTTTAAGTAAATGTCATCATCCATAAATAATAAAAACCATTTTTGTAAAAACCAAGCCCGAAAGAAACAAAGCCAACCCACCTGCTTCTTAGAATTAGGAATAGCCAAAACGATGTCATTTTGGGAAACCCCAAAAACGACGTCGTTTTGACATGAAGGAAGGAAAAATATAGGCATATTGAATGATGTTGTTTTGAGAGCATCAAAACAAAGTCATTTTTGTGATAAAAAAGAAAATAAAATTAGGGCAACCACGTCTCTAACCGTCAAAGAAGAGGCATGTATGCCTCTTTCCTCCACCGAAGAAAGAGGAGGAAGGTCGTATGGGGCTCTCCTCTCTCTGACTATAAAAATAGTGAGAGAGCAATCCATGCAAAGGAGAGATCTCGTGAGTGAGGAGAAAGAGAGTCACATGTAGTGAAAGAAAGTAAATCAGATAAGAACACCGGCGTGTGGCGAAAAGGGTCATCCGTTGTATATAATTAGATTCCAGATCTAGGAGACCAGTCCATCTGCACCAAAAATAGAAAGCAAGAAAAAGAATAGTGCAATAGTGTGCGGTGGGAGAAAGAGATTCAGACGGTTTCCAAGTGCGACTTTGCGATCTGTGGTGTGTTCCTGTCCTGATTCCACAAGATCCATGCTGGAGTTGGATGTGCAAATGGTTCTGTGGCAATATCTGGCCAAAACGTAGCAATTTGTGACTGGTTCTGGTGATGCATGCCGATTCTGGTGGTCGCGCATGAGATGACAGGTGGCATTTCAACAGCGATGTGTGGTGAACTAGGAGCACATGCGTGGTGACGCGTTGCGACTATGGAAAGGGGGATCACATACCCAAGGTAAAACTAGTTTTGTTGGGTTCATTTATAAAAATCTCTCATCGTTTAATACGCATATTATGTATTTGTGAATGAGGAAACTAACCAAGTGACAGTGAAGATTTAGAGGAGAGCGTAGACCTGAGTCAATAAGAATATTGACACTTTTTTGGACTCGAATGTAGGTAAGAGATTGGGTTAGTCGCATTCAGAGGCCTCCATATTTTTATGAAACCTTATTTTCTATTGAGATGACTTGTTTACAGACTTTACGAACTATTCACATTTTCCACTATGGGCTCTATGAACTCATCATATTCGTATGTGCACAATTGCATATGATTGGAAACCTACATGATGTTGTGTATGACATATAATTGTGTATTCATATTGTTACTTGTATGTATATATAGATTTTATGCATGCTACTTATCGAGTTATAAATGTGTGTGAGGCATATATAATATATGTATAATTGTAGGTTGTGCAACATGTGTACGTATGAGTGAACAATTTATATGTGTCTGCTTATATAATACATATATGCTTTGCGTGAACATACAAGTATATTTATGTTTTATGTGTTGCCTGTTTATATATATACTTATTTGAGTCGATAACTGTGCATATAAAGTGTATATATTGTGCTTATTGTGTAGGCTTATTGATGCATAATAAATAGGATATATAAATAGGTGCATGTCTAAATAGGTCATCTAGTAGTGAACTTGACTAGTAAAAGAATAACATAAGAATCTTAAAAGACAAAAAAATTTGTTTAACTGGTATCACCGAGGGGGGTGTGTGTGTGTAGCCTTTTAGTATGTAACCATGGTAAACCCTACCAGTGGATATAGCTTCAGCCAGACATGGTGAACCGATAAGAACTATAAATCGTATAATGTGTACAGTAAACTGTGAACTGTGAACTGAATTATAACGTATTTACATGGTAGAGGGGATCCTTACTGCCCTTGTTGATGCCGACAGAAATGGCATGACGCGTTAAACTATTTATAATAAAACATAAGCTGATAGAAAGTTATGAGTGAAGTTTATGATACTAAAATACTAAATTGATATCTACTAAACTTCTTACTACTTAAATTGTAATACTGAATACTGAATTATGCTATTTATTGAACTGTTATGCCCTGAGTTATGATATTGAAATAAGAAATTCTGAATGTTTACTGAATGAACTAATTTAGAAGATTTGGTTATTGAGTGTGTGTATATCTTTATTATGGGCACTACTCCTTTTCCTTACTAAGTCCGTGAAGCTCACCCCAATTCACACCCCCCAATGTAGATTAGTCCAAATCAAGAGTAAGTTTAAGGTCGAAGAAAAACTTTGAAGAATCTTTAGTAATAGTAAGAGTTCGTCTTATTAAGTCAGTTAATTATATGATAGTGATGTAATATAAAGAATCTTGTAAGCTTCATGTCTTTTAATTCCATATAGGGATAATTGAATCTTAAGTTTTCATTTATTGCTGCGTAAATTTATCAGGCTATATGTGTGGAGTAGCGCTCATTTCTCCACAATGAAAGTGGGTCGCTATAATTGGTATTAGAGCCTACGTTCTTCGAAACCATCCCTTATGTCATGAGGTTTAGGATTCTTATAAGGTTTAAAGTCAAAAGAATTAGATAATACACACCTTAGGAGATGTTTTGGAACTTTCCCCAAAACATCCACAAATGTGAAGTAGGATTGCAGTCCCAAAAGCCTGAAAGGATAGAAGTTACAAGAGTTAGAATGTGATGAATCTAGAGATCCAAGAAGTAGGGCTTCACTCCGAAGCTAACTGGAGATGGAAAATAAGCAATAACCATAATCCATCATATTACATGAAACCATAGAGAGCTTAAGCACTACTAAAGGAGATTACCCGCTAGGAGCAAGTTGATAAATTTTTGGGGAAGACTAGGAATTTCCCTTAAGTTGGGAAATGAGTTTTAAAATAAAAAGATTCCCCAAAGCGAGAAAAAAATCCCTCGAATGAGAGAATGACCTTTGGTGGGAGAGAATTGTCCTAAGTGAAAGAAAACCCCCCAAGTAAGTGGGTTTTGGAAAATCCTCTTATATAATCAGATAATTACTGTAATATTCTAAAGGTTGAATGAAAAGAATCTTCTCTCATCCTTGAGGCCAACTCCTTCACCTTAGGAAGTGTTTACCTCTTGGATGATGTTGATATGTTCCCGACCATGTCTTTTTAGCAATGGGATAATATACTCAAAGAGGTAGTTCAAGTTATAGTTGAGGACTTGTTTATATGCACTCTCGAACCAATACAAGACATTTGGGCTTAAACATTTACTATCATTACATTTGCTTATGAAAGTTATGTTATCTCGTCCATTATTGAATCATGGTTTTCAATTTTTCTTCATTAATTTTTACTGAAACACTTGTTTTTCTCTATAGTCATTTACAGTGATTCTTATCTTTCTTAACCAATCATATTCGATCATTCAACCAATTCTCAAGTTGCATAGGGATATTAAATGTAAGATTGTAGTTAGTGCTACTAGTTATAAATTTGTTATGTTATGAACTAAATGACCAAAGAGTTTGTTATTGCTAACACATCATGGTATGCATCAAAATCATCACATATAGAGAGTTTAGAGGTCCGGACCATTCTTTCATTTTAGAGGGTTTTGACGCAACTTATTTACTTGATTTGCTTATCACATGGATATTGTTTGAGTTTTTCATCATGCGTGATATTTTTCTAAACTGAGACAGCTTTTAGCCTCTTATTTCTCCTACCTGTGTTTTTGCAAATACTTAGGTTCTTAATGCTTTATATTGCTATCTTCAATAATAACCATTGTTGGGGATATTTTGATGAATCAATCATTTACCTCCAATTGATTCTCTATGAGATGGAAGAACCTTTCCTAAAATTGCTAAAGACTAAGAAGGAAAGAAATCTTAAATAAGTAGACTCAAAAGGAAGCATTTTTAGGAAACCAAACAATTATTTGGTACTTTGATAAAATATAGAATTTCTTGTGAATCTTGTTTATGAAGAATGAATACCCTAACTGTTCCAAATCCTTACTGAAATGTCATATAGGAGTTTTAATGGTACTTAAAAAACCCTTAAGCATTAAATCATCAAATGATGAGAGTATATCTAACTAGAACTCTTCTTTCTGAAAGTCCTTATCTATTCTAAATTAAATTTTCATGAGAGAAGAGGATATCTTAAGGACATATTTTAACCTCAAGTCATTAATGATACAATAATAACTCAGAATATAATTCTCTTATACCAAAAGATAACCCAAAAATAATGCAATACAGGTAGGAGTAGCACAATGGAAATATGGTTTGGATCTATAAACCACCACACATGAAAGATTTCTCTCTAAACCATCTTGGAATCACTATAACTGAACTAGGCATAACAAAAACCCTATGATTACCCTTACTAATACTACAGACTGCTCTAATACGAAATTATATGACCTTCCTACTCTCTCATCTAGAAAAGACCTTAAATTTTCCCAACCATTGATAAAAGTATGCTCCGTGATGATTATGAGACATCATGAAGAAAAAGGAGAAAAAACAACTGTAAATCTAATATCCTACAAGATCGACATTCGATCAGGATATACAAACCAACTTTTCTAAAAGTAAATTTCTAAACATAATAGGACTAATAGTAAATTCAGATGACCAGAATCAACCCAACCAAACTTTTATTAGCCATTAGTTTTGATGATATTTTCTAACAACAAAATAGTTAAGTGTGAATAACCCCTCACATATTGTTTGTTTATTCTTAAATTAGAATGCAAAATTTGTACACTATACAGATATATCAAGATGGATCTTCAAAGTAGACACTCTCAAATTAAAATTTAAACACATGAAGAAATGTTTTCCAAGTCAACAAAGACTAGATGAGAATACGACAAACCCACGATTCATATCTTAATGTCATACCTAAGAATAATCACTTGCAACATTAGGAAGCGAAAAGTGTAGTAATTAACTACAATAAAAGGCATGGAATAAGTAGAGAATATTATCAATCTTAGCTAGGCCATTATGACCCCTCTATCAAAGACTCCTAATAATTTTCATTAAGAAGTAGGATCTTCATAATTGCTTACTTAAAAGGACTTAAAAGAAAAAAAAAATTGATCAACTACTGAGGTGCCTTGGGAATCATTCAAACTTTGATGGGGTAGAAGTACAATTTAGCTCAACTAAGAGTAACTTAGTTAGGCACCAAACCCATTGAGTAAAGAGGAGGAAGTTTTGGTGCTAAAACATTTTTAAAATTTCTAAAAGTAATTTTTAAAAATCAGATAACAAATGATTTTCACTTAGAACATAGGAAATTTGAGGAATGTAAACATACCATAGTGTTGGGGTTTTCAGGTAATTAAGAAATCATCTTTCTGAAGAATAGAGAATGAGGAGTATTTTAGGAATCTTCAATCTTTAACGAAATTAGAGGAACTATACGAGTTAGTTGAAGAATAATCTAAGTGGACATCAAGTCATCAAAAATGGAAGAGAAAAGTCTTGAAAACTAACACCTTATAAAATTCACAAGCCAAGATTTAGAAGTTATAAAATCCTAAGTTCTTAAGAATGATGCGAATGTTTCAATATTAATATTTTCTATTAAATCCAATAGGTGGTACATTCCAAGTAACCACATATTGAGATCTCAAAAGTTGAAAAACGATAGTTTAATTCAAGTCTGTGATATTAGGGAATGTTAGTGAACTTTGAGGATCACTGTAGCCCTAGATTACATTCTTTATAGCTAGAGTAACTGTTAAGAAAAAAATTAAATTTATAAGACAAACTCTTAGCAACTGTACCTTACTTCTAAGAGTTAGAAAAGAATTCACAACGAATTAAAGAGATCCCATCAGTAAAAACATTATAATAAAACCATTAGCTTAAAGAGGAAAATTGAAAATGAGTAAGAATTTCTTCAAATCACCTGGTCACAGCAAATTTGGAGGATAAAATTTATTTTAAAGGGGGAGAGATTATAAAAAACCAGCCCGAGAGAAACAAACTCATCCCACCTGCTTTTTAGAATCAGGAAAAGCTAAAATGACATTGTTTTGGGAAACCCAAAAAACGATGCCGTTTTGACATGACGGAAGGAAAAATTTAGGCATGTGAAATGATGTGGTTTTGAGAGCATCAAAATGACACTATTTTGGTGACAGAAAAAGAAAAAAAAATTAGGCAACCATGCCTCTGGCCGCTGAAGAAAAAGAGGAAAAAGAGGCGTGTATGCCTCTTCTCTCCACTGAAGAAAGAGGAAGAAGGTCGTATGGGGCTCTCCTCTCTCTGACTATAAAAATAATGAGAGAGCGAGCCATGGAGAGGAGAGATCCCATGCGTGAGGAGAAAGAGAGTCGCATGTAGAGAGAGAAAGTATATTAGAGAAGAAGATCGACGTGCGGCGAAAAGGGTCATTTGGTGCACAAAATTAGATGTTGGATATGCGAGACTGGTCCATCTGCACCTAAAATAGGAAGCCAAAAAAATAATAGCGCAATAGTGTGTGGTGGGAGAAGGAGACTTGTGCAGCGCCCAGGTTCGACTTTGTGATCTGTGGGGTGTTCCCGGCACGATTCCACATGATTCGTGCCAGAGTTGGATACGCAAATGGTTTCATAGTGATCTCTGGCTGAAATGTAGCAGTTCATGACTAGTTTTGGTGGAGTGTGCTGGTTTTAGTGGCCGCGCATGAGGTGGCGGTTGGCACTCCGGTGGCGACATGTAGTGACTGGGAGCACACGCGAGGGATGCGTGGCAATTTCATCAAGCGGGATTAGATGCCCAAAGTAAAACTAGTTTTGTTGGGTTCATTTCTAAAAATCTCTCATCATTTAATATGCGTGTTATGTATTTGTGAACGAGGAAATTAACCAAGTGACAATTAAGATTTAGAGGAGAGTATAGATCCGAGTCAATAAGGATTTTGACACTTTTTCTGATTCTACTGTAGGTAAGGGATTGAGTTAGTCTCATTCAAAGGCCCCCATATTTTTATGAAACCCTATTTTTCGTTTAGATGACTTGTTTATTGGCTTTATAAATTGTTCACATTTTCCACTATGGGTTCTGTGAACTCATTATATACGCATGTACAAAATTACATATGATTGGAAACCTACATGTTATTGTGTATGATGTATAATTATGTATTCATATTGTTACTTGTATGTATATGCAGATTTTATGCATGCAAGTTATCAAGTTATAAATGTGTGTAAGGCATATATATATATATATATATAGACGTATAATTGTAGGTTTTGCAACATGTGTACATATGAGTGAATAATTTGTATGTGTTTGCTTATGGGATAAATTAGAAATAGAAAGACGAATTAAAAAGAAATTAAAAAATATTAAGATACATAAAAATAGAAATAAACTCGATAAAAATATAAAAATAAATTTAAGCCTTTAAAAATATAACATAAATCTTTAGGGACCTAGATAAAAGGAAATTAAAATTTTAAGGCCTTTTTATAATTAAAAATGACCAAAATAAATTAGATATTAAAAAAATGGCCCTAAATAGAATTTTAAGAGGCACTGGACATCTTAGCCAGTGAGGTGTCAAGATGGGCCAGTTCATTTGGCCATGCATACAAACAGGAAGTAGGGTCCTGGGATTAACGACCCAAATCTTGCTTTGCAGATCTGTTAGTTCCCTGAAGCTCATATAAGAGCTTTATTTTTCAACTCCTTGAGTTTTCTATATGCATCTAAAAAGTATAATTTGAGTGAAAATAGAAAATAGTGTGGTTTTGAATAAAATTTTCTAGCTACATGTTGTGATTCAATTGGTTGGCAACTGTTCTCGAGAATATGGAAACGGGACATCACAACTCTATTATCTATTTATGTAAAAATCTTATTAAAACTGAAGTTGCAAAATTTAATTATACTAATTGTCTAATAAACTTAGACTTTTATCGTATAAAAATATATATATATTAAAAAGTCTACTAACTGCATAAAAGTATATGTAAAAGTTTATTCAATCAAAACAAACATTATTACAAATAATATAACAAGCGATGCAAAAGTTTGTCACAACAAACTTTGATATATAGGATTACACAAATTATTAATCCTCTCATTTATTATATTCAACACACGATGAGTATACAAGTTCTATATATATATATATATATAAGGGATTTTATGAAAGCCGTGATCTCATCAGTTTTTAACAGGATAGAATGAGCTTGTATAAAGTCCACATACTCCATAGGAGTTTCCAGTGCCTCTTTTGATTCTTATATATCCATTTTCACCCCATCCTGTACCCCATGAATTCTTTATGAGTATGTAATTTGGTCCATACCCAACTGCTGCGACTGCATGATCTACTTTGTTTCCGCATGGCCCCACAAATATTCCCTATTACATTAAAAAATTTGAATTAATTAATCTCTATTTAATATTTATATAATTTTTATTTGCTAATTAAATATTTAATTTTTTTAATTACCCCTCTATATAATTGGAAATCTTTTCCAGCAGCTTCAAGGACAACGCTCACAGGTTGGTTTGCAATTGAATATAAGAGAGCCCCTTCATTATATGGTTGCACTTGTCGAACCCCATCGGTTTTGGCTGCATAAGGACCTTTCTGTAATAAAAAAAATCAATAAAAGGAAAAAAATAATTAAACAAAGAAATGGAACTCTTCTGAATGATTTTTTTTATCAACAAAATTCTAGACTAAATAAACAACTATATGTGTTAATTATAAAGTATATGTCAGATTCTTGCTAACTTGATGTGTTTGTAAAACTATTTAATCTTGGAAGATCTAATATTGATGATATTCAATGTTTATATAAAAATGAGTGTACCTATGATATTAATATTATATATAAAATGTAGATATACCTCCCTTGAGCGACAATAACGTTGCACTCCCTCATATGGGTAAGTATTTCTGTAGTGAATACCATATTGAGCCACTAATTGAAGTGCACTCCAAGGGTAACCTCCATTGCACCCGTAGCTACGTCTGTCGCAGTCAAGCAGTTCTTGCTCTGAGTATTCATTTAAGTTCCAGTTCTAATCTTAATTATTCCCTCTATAGTTACAACAGCTGAGAATGCCCAACAACTACCTGCATTATTTTTAAATAAAAATTTATACATTTTATTATGATAAAATAACTATCATTATTCAAATAAAGTACTTAATCAATATATATAGATACACATATTAGATATGTTAATTAATATATAAATACAAAACATTTAATTAAAATAGAAAAGTCATACCACAAGAACCCTGATTTTTTACAGGAGTGACAGCTCCTTTTTGTCTCCAATCGACATACTCCGGGATATTTACATCACCATCATTAAGCACTTCTTCGTATGATAGTTCGGTTGTTGTATAATTTCCAGCAATAGAACCAGTATACTTTTCTTTGAATTCATCATTGCTCATATCAGCAAACACATTTAATCCAAGCCAATAACTGTTATTCTTCTTATTTGTCTCATTAATATATTTAAGATTATCTTTAAAAATTTCAAATCTGTAGATTTTCTCATCAATATTTTTATAAATCTTATTGTGCTTCAACATCCACGATTCAAATAGCTGAATAAGTCTTTCAGTGGATGTCAAGTCATTTTGAGAATAACCCACAATAGAAAAATCACCAAATGACAAACCCATATAAACAAAAAGACATATTGCAACAAAAAGCAACTTTGAAATTGAAGATATCATAGCCATTGTGACATTAGCTATATCTTTTTACTTCTTAAGTGGGAATGGATGAAGAGAAATGGGAGGATCATATTGGTTTATATACTAGCTAGCTTGTGTTTTCAATCAATGTTTTTCTTTTTTTATTTTCTTCTCACTCACGCAGCTAGCACAAATTATTAGTTTTCTTACAAACTTTGTAATTAAACAGTCTTAGTTTCTGTAAATTATTTAATTATGAAATTAATAAATTTTAACAAAATATTAATTTAATTATTAAAATTATAAGGTGTAAAATTCTTAATAATATATCAGTTTTAATCTTAGTAGATAGTATTTTTAATTAGTTATATTATTAAATTTTAGGAGAAATTAATTTTTAATTAGAGTGTTTTAAATTTTAGTAAAAAAACAATTATCAAACTGAATTTGTTCCATGTTTGTGCATAAGATATAATTAATGAATAGTTTTATGCAGTTATTTGGCATGAGCAAACATTGTATAGAAATCAAATGATTACAAATAAAAGTATAAAAAAAAAGTATTACCTTTAAAAGTCGATTAAAAAAAAGGTCGTTGTCTCATAATTAATGTATTTATTAAAAAATATCGCAATAAAAGCAAATAAAGAACATTTTAAAAGTTTCAATTATATTTTCATAGCATATCATGTATTAATGTTTCAGTATTGTATCCTAAATTTATGGTAAACGATATGCAAGAAAGAAAGTGTGGGTGGAGTAATATATAATTAAGAATTTATGCAATGCAAAATTCTAATATGTAGTTAACTGAAAAATAAATTATATTTTTATATTTAAAAAATTTGAACATCTAACTATTATATATATTATCACATTAATTTGACTTTTATTTTTATAAATTATTTAGTGTATAATCTATAGTTAACTAAAAAATAATTCTATTTTTGTATTGAAAAATTTTAATAGATAAATTTTATATACATTATTAGCTTATTTTCATATTTAAAAATTATGTAGAACATACTATCTAGTCAACTAAATATTAAATTCTATTTTTATATTTAGAAAATTTAAAAACATAACTAATATATTTATCAGATTAAATAGAAATGATCTCAAGAAAAATGAGGAATTGACATGTTACTTTCAGTTTAACTTTTTGATATATTAGATTTATACTATTTGCTACCCACACAATTTAATTTTAAAATTCTATAATTAATTAAAATAAATATTATTTTACTCTGAACAAAAATATAATCTATAAAAAGCTCAAAGTTATATAAAAAAAGCTGCACAGGCCACACCCCGTCTTATAGGATGATGACCGAAGCATACTCCTTAAAATCATATAAACTCGAGTTAAGTAAAATAAATTAACTTTATTAATAATAAAAGAGTCGCAGAAACATTACATCTCTTAAATATAAAACATAACACATATGTACGAGTCTCTAAATTTTCTTATTTACATTAATAAACAAAAGTACGAAATAATAACCTTAATATCAGAGTCTAAACTTCAGAATTTTTTTTTGTATCACCGTTCACTCTGCAGTGGTATCTTCAGTATCTGGAGAGTGATAGGGGGGTGAGATAAAATATCTCAATAAGTAATATTATGAATCATAGCATAACACATGCAATATTTAGTTTCTTTACACATAATGGAGTACATGCAATATATATCAGAGTCTAGACTTACCCTCTTGCCTACATAATGGCCTTAGAGTGGAGACTCATAGAGGTGTTCTAGAAATAGAATTTGAATGTCCGACATAAGAGATTAGGAGGATACCTAGCCAATATAAAAGTGCAACCCATTTTGATGCAGAAAATTAGAGAAGCTCAGTAGTTTGATCTTACCTTGAAATCAATTATAGAAGATGTCAATAAGGGACTTAGACCAGAATTCAGACTATCAAAATATGGTGTATTGAGGTTTAGAAACAGAGCATGTGTACCGAATAATAATAATCTGAAAAATGAAATATTAGAATAAGTGCATTGTTCTAGATTTGCTATGCACCCTGGCAATACTAAGATGTATCAAAACTTGAGGACCAAATATTGATGGAATGAGATGAAGAAGGATATAGTAGAGTTCGTCTCTAAATGTTTGATATGCCAACAAGTGAAGGCTGAACGTTAGAGACTAGTAGGACTACTTCAACCCTTTCTGGTAAAAGAGTGAAAATGAGAACATATTACTATGAATTTTGTGCTAGGTCTACCTAAAATAAGATCCCAACATGATGTTATTTGGGTTATCGTTGATATATTAACCAAGTCTGCTCAATTTTTGGCTATCAGAGTAAATGACCCACTGGACAAGTTGGCCAGGCTCTATATCAAAGAGATTGTGAGATTGTATGGAATTCAAGTTACAATCGTCTCCGATCGAAATCCTCTCTTTACTTCAAAATTTTGGACTAGTCTATAGAATGCTATGGGGACCAAGCTATCCTTTAGTACGACTTTCCATCCTGAAACAGATAGTCAATCAGAATGAATAATTCAAACTCTAGACGATATGCTACAAGCCTGTGCCATTGAGTTACGAGAAAACTAGGACAATCATTTACCTCTGATTGAGTTCGAGTATAATAATAGTTATCAGTCCAACATTCAAATGGCACCCTATGAGGCTTTCTACGGAAGACCCTACAGATAACCTATTTTTTGGGAAGAAGTTAGAGAACGAAAACTGGTTGGACCTGAATTAGTGGAAAAAACTATAGAAAAAGTAAAATTGATCAAGAAATATCTTCTAACAGCTCAAAATAGGCAAAAACGTTATGCTGACAATCGAAGAAGAGATTTAGAATTTGAAATAGGTGACCATGTATTTCTAAAAATCTCACAAATTAAAGAGATTATGAGATTTGAGAAGAAAGGAAAACTCAGTCTTCAATTTATTAGAACTTTTGAGATATTGGACAGATAGAGAGTTGTCGCCTACCTTTTAGCATTGTCACCTGAGTTAGCCAACATACACAATATCTTCCATGTGTCGATGTTGAAGAAATATCACCCAGATCCATTGTATGTACTATGATATGAACCCCTTGCACTTCAAGATAACCTATCCTATATTAAGTTTCCTATGTCGATAGTGGATCGCAAAGAAAGGATATTACGGTCCAAGGTAATCTCCTTAGTAAAGGTACTATGGCAGCATCATTCGACTGACGAAGCCACATAGGAGCCAGAAGAGGAAATGAAGGCCAAATACCCACATCTATTTATGACTACTGGTAAGTCTAATTTGGAGGACCAAATTTCTTTTTAAGGGAATGAGGATGTGATAGCTTGGAAATATCTTTGAGTTAATTTCTTATATTTGATATATTTAATTTAGCTTTACATGTATTTGAAAATATATAATAAGGTTAAGGACATAGTTTAGAGTCAAACAAAAAAATGATGGATAAGGATGAAAGAGCTAGAATAAACATGAAGAGGCATGAGAAAAAGTGGGAATCTTTTAAATGAAGTGGCATAATGAAAAGTGGTAACTATTAGATAAAATAATATAATGAAAAAGTGACAACTTTCAGATGAAGTGACATGTGAAAAGTGTAACCTTTTAGATGAAGTGACATGTGAAAATGTCTTTTAGATAAAACGACATGTGAAAAGTGGTAACCTTTTATATGAAGTAGCATGTGAAAAAGCCTTTTAGATAAAACAACATGTGAAGAGTGGTAACCTTTTAAGTGAAGTGACATGATGAAATGTGACAACTTTTAAATGAAATAGTAAGATGGAATAGTGGCAATCTTTCCTCATGGCTCCCCAATCCTATAAATACGGGATAGGAGAAGGGAAGAAGAGACATTCCAAATGAGAGAAAAATAGTGAAAAGCATATAGGTGAAGAAAGAAGAGGAACTACGAAGTGTGTGATTTTTGGATTATTTGGAAGTTTTAGATAAAAATCTTGGGGAAACTCTGGTAAATTTATGAGAGCAGAGAAAGAAGAAGAGAAGAGGAATAAGGCTCATGTTTGAAAGGGGTAACCTTTTTCTTAACTTTTAAAGTTTGATTTCTCTTTGATTTTTTAGATTAGTTTTTGAGTTAAGAAAGTGACCAAAAATTATCCTGAAACTCTACCGAATTTTTTAGACAAAAAAGTCATAAATAAAGTCAGAACTCTGCCAAAATTAAGAATACGACTGCTAAGGAGCTAAGGTAAGTGGATGCTATGAATTCATAGTCTACATAGTTTAGAAGTATTTTACGTACTTTCAATAAAAAAATGTGCACATGTTTTATTTGTCTTTCGTATTTAGTAAGTAAGTATTTGTTAAAGTTTTACTTCGATATAAGTATTATTTCGCTTTATATTTTCGAAATGTGATTTTTTTATGTGTATCACTCATTATGGAAAGAAGTTATTCTAAAAGTACCTGTATTATGCTAGGCTTCAATCTTGTCGTACATAATCATTATGTGTTCGTATGTATTGGCAAAGTGATAAGTGTATGCCCGACATAATCATTTCGTGTTGGGGTATATGGGAAAACAGTCTGATCTACATGCCCTAACTATTCCGTATTCTAGGGGTAGTAGTGTTTTAAGGTACTTATGTATATCGTTGCATGTTCGGGTACATGGGAAACCAGTGATAAGTATTTGTGCCTACGCATAATGTATGGTAACGGATTGATCCTCTATAATAGTGATGAAGCATACAACATGCATATGTTTTCTGATTTGTGCTTTCGTCTTCTGATTCGTATATGTTTTGAAAAGATTATATGATATATATTTTGTTGTGTGTAAAGAAACTATATATTGTATGTACTATGCTGTGATTTCATAATATTACTTATTAGGATATTTTATCTGACCCCCCTATCACCCTCTAGATACTGAAGATACCGTTGCAGAGTGAGCAGTGATACAGAGAAAATTTTTGAAGTCTAGACTCTGATATTAAAGTTATTGTTTCGTAATTTTGTTTAGTAATGTAAATAAAAAAATTTAGAGCCTCGTACATATGTGTTATATTTTATATTTAAGGTATATAACACTTCAACGACTCTTTTATTATTAATAAAGTTAAGTTATTTTACTTAACTTGAGTTTAATGATTTAAAGGAGTATGCTCCAGTCATTAGTCTATATGACGGGGTGTGGTCCGTAACAAAAGCAATATGGATATTATTTTATGTAATCAAATCCGTTATACTATTTTATCTACTTCTGTTGTCCCCACCCTATCTGAAAAGGCATGAGATGACCACTCCTAATGGATGATGGTGTGAAAGCACATAGGATATCCTAGGACCACTATGGTGAAGTATAGTCGCGACATAGTCTTTAGGACCATAATGGTTGGCATGGTCATAGTCATAAACCATACTATGATGTGGCAAGCCGTAAATTAGCTACGGTATGGCGAACCGCAAATCTACTGTGGCTGAGCAAGTTGCAAATCTACTGTGGTTAAACAAACCGTAAGTTGTCATTAGTGTCACTAAAATGGTAGTTGGGAGTTCGTATTAGCCAGTAGATAAAAAGTTGTAATGGGCTTCGCGCAAAGTATGGTAAAAAGACTTAATAATAGTTGTTATTCTAATTTGTTTGATTTTCTCCCACTTGATGAGTTATCTGTATTATTATGTTGTTTGATGATCATGATATTAAATGTTTTGATACATCAATTCTCCTCTTATGGATTGTTGTAAATGGTAATTGTCGAATGCTTTTAATTTTATAAAACTTCTTAGCTATGTCAATTTAATACTGTATATCTTATTGAGTTTCATAGAACTCACTCCTTTCTATGTTGGGCGCTCTTAGATGACGTCGAAGAGGATGTTTGCGATGAGCTATCCTAGTAACCCTTTGAAGCTTGCTTGAATCCCATGAATCCATGATCGTTGACAAGTGCATGTCTTGTTCCACACTTTAATGAGTCTATTTATATAATGATATAATTGGCCCTCTTTTGTATTTTGTTATTTTGTATTTTATTGCCACTTCTAGCCTTAATTGTATATATAACTGGAAACTCATATATTTTATAAGGTATTTTGTATTAAAAAAAAATTTACTGCATATATTCTACTTAATGCACTCGTATTCTATATTGGTATCTGGCACCCTTATACTGTAATAAGTATTCAGGATGTCACAAGTAAATTTAATTCTTATATATTTTTCATCCTTTTTTATGATGCAACACCTTCATAAGGTCAACTAGTTACATGAAGCGTCACTAATTTCAAAAACAAATAATGGCCAAAGTTTGAAACTAAACTAACATTAACTAAAAGTAAACACCAATTATAATATCTGGGATTTTAAAAAATTCAATTTCACCTTTTAATAAAGTTTAAATTTTATTTATGTGCATTTTGCAATTTAAAAATCAATGGATTAGCTAAATTAAATATCAAAATCCACCAAAAATGTGAAAAATAATTAAAATAATTAATTTAGAACCTTTTTGGTATAAAATTTCGAAGTCAGGGCAATTTTATAATTAAAATAGATCCATATGAAAGGATTTTAGGTCACTAGGGGTTACTCTGCAATTTTGGGAAAAACAAGCCTCATGGAATGACTAACTCAACGATGCAACCTAAGACATCCCAAGTGCTAATTAAGACAAATGGGTATCAGATATATATTCAGAATAACAAGTGTATGATAAAATATGTAGTAGAACAAATTATTACAAATTCCTTACAAATACATATGCATTCTAATACATACATATACTGAGATCAGAAGTGGCTCTAAAATACAAAACAAAACATAAAGGCCACTTCTTTCACTATACTATTGGACTCGTCAGAGTTCAGAAATAATCATACACTCAGACTTGTGGATCCATGGGATCCTCATAGACTTCTCAGGGTAGGTCAGCCTGCGGTTCCTCACTTTCTTCCTCATCTGGGGGGGGAGGGGGCATGGAAAGAGCTCATTCCATATACTCAGTAAGAAAAACAGTATTAAATTAACATGGTAAGATTTCAAAAGTTAATTATTTTAACTTACCATTTACCCTCCTCGTTTACCTATCTCACATTATGGAAAACCATTTGTTTGTTAAGAAAATGATACGTTAATACAAACACCAAACCTGCATCATGCTAGATAATAGAAAAAATCAAATAAATCATGAAATGCTCCAATCTTTGTGTCATGCTTTGCAAAGTCGTTACAACTTCCATATCTGAGGGCAGATACAGATTTCCAACTACTCAAATGGAATGACCAGATTAAATACAAATACGACAATTTACTCAAACCCATTTTCGGCTGGCCAAACTACGTTACGATCTATGATCTTGGTTGTACTAGCCATAGTAGCCCTAACAAATATCTACAGTCACAACATTACTTAGCCACGTGTGACCCCTATAGAGAGTGCAATACTACTCTCGTCAGAGGGTATGCCGTCATCTACTGGGAGAAGTCCTTTTACATCTTTTCGTACCAGATAGAAGAGAGAGAAACAAATACCTTGAAGGGTAAGGGAAATAGATACTCCTCAAAGATAAAAAGCCTAACGAGATACTTGATGTAATATGCATGTCAATATAGATAACTTTAGA
This sequence comes from Carica papaya, assembly GCF_054855325.1. Taxonomy (NCBI): domain Eukaryota; kingdom Viridiplantae; phylum Streptophyta; class Magnoliopsida; order Brassicales; family Caricaceae; genus Carica; species Carica papaya. The sequence goes on from NC_142317.1 coordinate 23,311,611, forward strand.
ACATACGAGCCTCATTCCACTTTTTTCTTTTTTTTTCTTTTATATGCATGTCAATATAGATAACTTTAGAACATACGAGCCTCATTCCACTTTTATATTTATTACATGCAAATTCATCAAGTGTCTGCAATTCACATAACATGCTTAAAAATATGAACAATTCGACTCATCTGAACACATAGGCATACAGAACAAGCAAAATAACAATCATATTAAATTAGTTTATCTAAAAGTACTCCTTCAGACGTCGAAAGAAATAGTAGATTCCTTACCAAAACCTTAATATTTTTTCTTTCATCGTTTTCCTTTCTTTCTCTTCTTCTCTCACTAGACTACTATCTATCTCTCTCTTTAAATCTTTAAAAAATTGAAGAATGGGAGTGTGGAGAGGAAAGGAACGGGAAGGGCAACTTATAGAGTTTTAAAACATCGCGTCACAGGAGAACCTAACCCTAGCCGCCCAACCCATGCCAGAGAAGAAGAACCATACACTGGAGAAAGAGGCCGATCCCCGGCTACCGCTGCACTGAAGCCACTGCTGATCGCAAAAAAATGGTAAAAAATTTTCCTTTGCACTCAAAATTCAATTCCAAGCCTCCCTATGGCCATATCAGAGCAAAAAAGACGATGGGTGAGCCAAAAATCGCGGGGAAAGCTTGGCAGAGCCACCGCAGCCAAAATCATAAACCCTCTCCAATGACCCCCTTCCCGTTTCCCCTTTCACACAATTTTTTGATCATTGTGTTCATCGTCTTTTTCTGTGCAGGTTAGCCAAAGAAAAAACTCCAGTTGTAAAGGAGAACAGGCGGAGCTGCCGCACCTAGAGACCCCTCCGCCGGTAGGTTTGATTTTTTTTTATATTTTATGGCCAATTGAGCCCCCCTTAACATGTTTCTCCACAGGGATACATATAAAATCGGCCAAAACTAGGTAGGCCAAGGCAAACCGCCGTGGGTGGTGGAACCGGTACCGAAGCACGGCAGTGCCGCCATGTCGGAACCCTAAAATTTGCCGAAAAGGGTTTTCAACACTGATTTTAGATTTTTGGCATATTTTTAGGTACATGATTGGTATTTTGATTTTCACAGAGAAAATTCAAGAAACTCAGGACCCGTTAGGAGGCGTAGTAGATAGTACAACTAAGAATTGCTCACTCTATTTCCTGTTACAGTAAATTGAGGCTTAATAATCAATAATGTTGTGCTTTATAAAAAATTAGAAAAACCTTTAAAATAATTATAGGTCACTAATGGAGTCAGAACCGGTTAGTTTATGTTTGCCTTAGTTTGTCTATGTTGCCTATTCATTTTTCTATGCTTCCTAAATTGATTATTATTCTCTCGTGTGCCTTAATTATTGCTTTTAATTATTTTCTCATTTATTGACTGCTTAATCGTTATTTTCTTCATCTGATTGACTGATTAGTAATAAAGGTTGAGTACATTTCCTAATGATTAAGGTACGAAATTTTATTATTTGCATAAATATCGTTTAATTAATCTATGAATATGAAATCAGATATTGGTATGTGCATGGTATTTTTTTGTTGATGGGGATCTTTATGTGAAAGGCTTACCAGGTATCCAGAGAAAGGGCGGACGGGCCCAGTACATAGAGGACCCTACCATGAAGTTACCTCAGTTAGACGGGGCTGAAAAGTCCCATACTAGAAGGGTTTGGGAGATATGATTTACCCTCATATCGGATGAGGTATCGAGGCAATTGAATGTTTGGTGCCCATTACCGGACGGGGTATGGGGACGGCCAGTTAATTGATAAATTTGGATATTTTGTTCATACGTACAGGAGACATCCCTATGGATCACCAGGGGTACCAGTAAACAGGTAAACAAGGAAAATTATTGTTTCTTATTCACTTGTGCATAAAATTGAAAAGTTGTATGGATATTGGTTTTCATAGGTTGATTTTTGGAAAACTAATAACGGTAAGTATAGAATAAATGATTTTCTTCATGATAAATAAATTTACTTAAATTAAGGGCTCCATTAGTTATTTTTTTTACTTTTACCAACCTTCGATTTTCCGTATAAGTGATTAGTGTTATATTTTTATTAGGCTAGTGTAGCTCACTCTTCTACTAAATATTTCAGATCAAGATAACCAAGATTTAGATTACGATTAGTAAGAAGGTTGTGAGTAGTTTATCTCCAGACTCCTTCAAAAGCTAATGGAGGTTAACCCCTATGACATTTATTTACTTATTTTTAATTATTTATTCGTTTCTTTTTACGAACTGTTATAGAAGGTACATTCCTATAACCCTATTGGGCATTTAAATATACTATATAAGGAATGTAACCCTAACTATATTGTTTGCTTCCGCATTTAAAAATATAAATTCATTTACTTTTAGTTTTCGGGTCATTACATAACATGTGCCAATTTTTTGTTTTTTAATTAAATAGATATATAATTGATAATAGATTTTTAATCAAACAACCAAAAAGAAAACAATGTAATAAATTTTACATGCGTGAAAAGCAAATTACCAATTTCCCAAAACAGCTATTATTTGTGTGAAAATTAATAACCGAAATATATAGTCTACAAATTTAGAGAATTATTTTGATTTTGAACAAACAAGTTATTATTATATTTATATTATCAAGGCACGCCTACAATCATAGATTTACATTGCGGTATCTTTGGACAAAAACAATGAGAGATCTTTATTGTAATTATATTAATTATTTATTAAAATTAAAACTTATATTAGAATTAGAAATTATTTAATTAAAAACTCTATTAACTTTCAATTTAAAATCTATCAAAATTAAATTTGCTTAATTAATCTTTTTCAAAAATTAAACTCTTTTATCAAAGTTTCTTATTAATTTAATTAACTCTTTAATTATTTTTTTTATAAATATTAAAACAAATGTATTAAAATTAAATTGATTCTTTAATAAGAAACTATTCTTTATCTCTAGGTAATTTAAAAAGAAACTAATATATAGATAATTATTATTTATATTTCCATATTGATTTACTTTAAAAATTTTAATCATTATTTAGTACGTAATTTATAGTTAAATAAAAATTAAATTCCATTTTTATATTTAGAATATTTAAATAGATAACATACTCTATATATCATCACATTAAATAGATATAAATATACAAATAGAAACAAGTTACTGCCAATTAAAAATTCTACTAACTTTCAATTTAAAGTATACCAAATTAAATTAACTTAATTAATATTTTTCAAAAGTTAAACTCCTTTATTAAAATTTTAACAATTAATTTAATTTAGTTTAATTAAATATTCAATTATTTTTATAATATTAAAACAAATGTATTAAAATTAAATTGACTCTTTAATAAGAAACTATACTTTCTCTTTAGGTAATTTAAAATGAAATTAATAGATAGATAACTATTATTTATATTTTTATATTGATTTACTTTAAAAATCTTAATCATTATTTAGGATGTAATTTATAGTTAAATATAAATTAAATTCTGTTTGTATATTTAGAAGATTTAAATAGATAACATATTGTATATATCATCATGTTACATAGATATAAATATACACATAGAAACAAGTTAGTATTAAGTTTTTACTGGATATTTATTGTGATAGCTTGAAAATAACATCAAGTTAATTTCTTGTATTTGATATATTTAATTTAGTATTTATATGTGTTTTAAAAAATATAATAAGATTAAGGACATAGTTTAGAGTTAACGGAAAAATGATGGATAACGATGAAAAAGATAGAATAAGCATGAAGAGACATGGAAAAAATGTGAGAATTTTTTAGATGAAGTGGCATAATAAAAAGTGGTAACTTTTAGATGAAGTGACATAATAAAAAGTGACAACTTTTACATAAATTAGTATGTGAAAAGTGGTAACCTTTTAGATGAAATATATAACGGCCACAAAAATTAAAAGAAAATGTATATATTTATTCCAAGTGCGGAAGCGAAATAAAATAGATTATGATTAACATCCCTTACACAATAACCCAAATGAATTAAACGAATGAAAAACTAAATTAACTTAAAGAAAATACTATGAATGAATGCTATAAGGAAAACTAATAAATTCTTTGGCTTCTACTCACTGTCTTCCTGCAGAACGGGCTCGGGAACCAAGTCCTCATGATCTGAAATGGTTAAGTAAGGAATGAGCTACACTAGCCCAGTAAAGACATCACACTACCTCACTGTCACAGAAGTAAAGGTTAGTAGAAAACAAAAATGACTAATGGAGCATAATTTATAACAAACTCATTTATCAATAATAAAAACCTTTACTGTCCACTTGCCTCAATGAGATTCATGAAAACAACTTATGAGAAATAATAACATCATAAACATCATAAGATCATGCACACTCTGTAACATAACACATATCATACTTTTGTATTTCAATCATCAGGTAACAAATTTCCTCTTTTATCAGCCTACTAGTATCCATGGGGATCCATAGGGGGTCCTCGCTACATGTGAACCATTCACATTAATAAGTTAATTCCAAGGCCGTCCCCATATCCCGTCCGGTATGGGTGCCAAAACCATAAACCTCAATTTCCTGTCCGGTATGAAGGTGAAACGAGCTGTCCCCATACCCCGTACGATATGGGCGCCAAAACACATAAAGTCTCCATACCCCATCCGATATGAGTGACTACGTTCCCGGTAGGTTTTCCTATTGACTCGGTCTGTCCACCATCTCCTAGGCTATCTAGTCAGGCTGTCGACATCATCCATTTATCAATTCACATACCTTTTTTTATTTTTCTTGATCTCAATTATCCAATCAAACATAAATACGTAAACCAGTGATGGACACCGAACAAGGCAAGACAACATCGGGTTCACAATAATTCAAAGCATAATAAATGAAACCGTGATTCATGCATATGAAACCATAGAATAAACACATCAGGTACCATACTGCATTCAAAACTGTAAAATAAATCAAACAACACCTGACCGAAAATATATCAGATTCGGGCTCCATTAGCAACCTTAATCAATTATACATATCTATTAATTCATAAAATTTCGTTTTATCATTTATTAGGCTTTAATGCCGTGATAGAAAAAAGGGTGAGAGATTCTTACTTGTTTTGGAGTCTGAAATCGGGTTCTCAATGCGCCTACAGGCAGTCCCTATATTCCTTGAATTTTTTCCCAAAAACTGAAACACACTTCCACTACCTGCATATGTCCCCAAAAAACCCCAAATAAGACCCAGGGCCCTTTCGGCCAATTTCGGAATTCCGACACGGCGGCTCCACTGTGTTCCGGCGTCAGAGCCGCCACCCACAGCGGCGATCTGCCACGAGTTGGCCGTTTTCGATTGTTTTCGATCGTATTCGGCCGAACTTGCATTGGTTCCTGTGATAAAACACCCCCAGGGCCCTCGGTGGGCCAAAAAATTCGAGAAAACTGAGACTTACCGACGGTGAAGCTCTCGAGTACGGCGGCTCCTCCGGCGCGAGTTACGATTTGATGTTTTGCTCTAGTCAACCTGTAGAGAAAAGGACGGTGGTCACAGTGGTATAAAAATTACATCGAACGGGAACCGGGAAGGGCCTCATCGGAGGCAAAAATATAGAAAACCCACTACGGCGTCGCTGGACTTCGGCGGTGTTTTTCAGCCAATCAGCTGGTGGTTTGGCTCTGATTTGGCCACAAGGAGGTTCAGCATCAAAAAATGAGCCAAGGAGAGAAATTTTACCTCGTTTGGCGGCCCGTAAATCCTTCGGTGCAGCGGCAGGTGGCGGCAGCCGGTTCCTCCGATGGCTGGGTCGTCTTTTCCGACGAGGGTTCTAGCGGCTAGGGTTTGGGGTTGGGTGTGGATGCGATTATTTATAACCTTCTCATTTTAATCTGAACCATCCATCATGATTTAATCTGGGCCGTCCGATCGCGATTAAATTGAAAATAAATTTGGGTCGTCCATCGTGATGCGATCTGGGCCGTCTGTGCATGATCAAATCTGTACCGTCCGCACGCGTGAGATCTGGACTGTCCATGCGTGCTTTTGATCTGGGCCGTTCGTGCGCGCGGAACGGATCTGGGCCGTCCGATCGCGCGCACGCGGATCGCCCACGTGTCTCCGTCCTGCGTGGCTTCCCGCGTCAGCGTCCCTGCCACGTGGTGTGTCCTGGTTGGCCGGGGCTGCTGACCGGGCTGCTGACGTGGTGCTATTTTTTAAAATTGCATTTTGACCCCTGATTTTCGATTTTCTTTTTAAAAACACCCCCAGAATCTAAATTTTCACTCCTTTTTCCCAAAATCAATTTCAATTAAATCTCAAAAATAATTTTACCCCATTTATTATTATTATTATTTTTATTTCTATTAAATTAAATTAAAACCTTATGAATTAATTATTAAAATAAAATAAAATAAAACAAAATTCCAATAAAAATTAAAATAAAAATAAAAATAAAAATAAAATAAAATAAAATAAAAATTTTGGGTGTTACAAAATAACATATAAAAAATAGTAAATTTTTTAGATAAAGCGGCATATAAAAAAAAGGTAACTTTTTAGATGAAATTACATAATGAAATATGACAACTTTTAGATAAAGTGGCATGGCGAAATGGTAGTAATCTTTCTCTCGTGGCTCCCCATTCCTATAAATAGGGGATGAGAAAATGGAGAAAGAGGCATTGTGGATGTTATAGATCATACCCCATCTTATGGGGTAATGACCGAAGCATACTTACTTACATTACATAAACTCAAGTTAAGTAAAATAATTTAACTTTATTAATCATAATGGAGTCGCAGAAGCGTTATATCCATTAAATGTAAAATATAATATATATGTACGAGTCTCTAATTTTTCTTGCTTACATCACAAAAAAAAGTACAATTTTTTCATATCACCGTTCACTCTGCAATATCTCAATAAGTAATAATATAAAATTACAATATAGTACATACAATATATAGTTATTTTACACATGATAAAAACATATATAAGATATTTTTTTCTAAAAATAGATATACAAATAAGAAGACGAATACACAAATCAGAAAACAGATTCATTATCACTTCATACTTCATCACTATTATGGAGGATCAATTAGTTACCATAAATTATGCGTAGGCATATATAATTATCATCGATTCCCCCAAACACAGAACGACATACATAAGTACCTTGAAACACTGCTACCCCTTGAAAACGAAATGGTTAGGGTACGCATATCAGACTATTTTCCTATACACCCGAACATGGAACGGTTATGTATAACCACAATAAAGCCTAACATAATACAAGTGCTTTTAGAACAAATTTTTTCCATAATAAGTGATGCACACATATCAAATTCATATTTCGAAAATATAAAACAAAATAACACTTATATCCAAGTAAAACTTTGACAAATACTTACTTAACAAATACAAAATACAATTAAACACTTGCCAATTTTTATACTGAAAATATGTAAAATACTTCAAAACAGCATAAGCTAATGAATGTATAATATCCACTTATCTTAGGTCCTTAGCAGTCGTATTTTAAACTTTTCAATTTCCTTTTGGAGCATGTAATCTTAATTCTGGTAGAGTTCTACCTTTATTTATGATATTTTCCTCTTAAAATCCAGCAGAGTTTCGTGATGATTTTAGTCACTTTCTTGACTTAAAAATATCCAATACAATATTAAAAAACTAATCCGAAAAATTGACTGAACTTCAAAACTTAAGAAAATGCTTACATTTCTAACGGTTTATAACCTCCTTTTGACTGTGAGCCTTCTTTCCCTTCCTTTCTTCTTCCTTTACTCTCACGAATTTAGTAGAGTTTTCTTAAGTTTTTTATTTAAAATCTCACAATACTCTCAAAAATCACACACTTCGTACTCTTTCTTCTTCCCTCACCTCTATATTTATTACTATTTTTCTCTCATCTGGAATGTCTCTTTCTCTATTCTCACATCTCCTATTTATAGGAGTAGCGAGCCATAAGAAAAAGGTTGGCACCATTCCATCATGCCACTTCATTTAAAAGTTATCACCTTTTATCATGTCACTTTATTTAAAAGGTTACCACATTTCATATACCACTCTATCTACAAAGTTATCACTTTTCACATGTCACTTCATCTAAAAGGTTACCACTTCATCTAAAAGTTGTCACTTTTCGTTATATCACTTCATATAAAAGTTATCACTTTTTAGATGTTATTTTATTTAAAAGTTGTCACTTTTTGTTATGTCACTTGATCTAAAGGTTACTACTTTTCATTATACCACTTCATCTAAAAGGTTCTCACCTTTTTTCATGTCTCTTCATGCTTATTCTTGCTCTTTAAATCCTTATCAATCCTTTTTTCTTTTGATTCTAAACTATGTTTTTAACATTATTATATATTTCTAAACACATAAAGTTTAAATTAAATATAATAAATTAACTTAGGGGTATTTTTGAGCAATCATAGTGGATGAGGAAAAATAACGAGAAGCACAGAGATAAGGGAAAAAGAAAGAGTACGAAGTGTATGATTTTATTAGAGTATTATGAGATTTTTAGATAAAAACCTTGGGAAAATTTTGCTAAATTTGTGAGAGCAAAGGAAGAGGAAGAAGGCTCACGGTTAAAAGGAGATTATAAACCGTTATAAAGGTAAACCTCTTCTTAAGTTTTGAAGTTTGGTTTCTCTTTGATTTTTTTAGATTAGTTTTTTAGTATTGTGTTGGATATTTTTGAGTCAAGAAAGTAATCAAAATCATCCTGAAATTTTGCTTGAGAGAAAAAAATCATAAATAAAGTTGAAACTCTACTAGAATTAAGATTACATGCTCCATAAGGAAATTAAAAGGTTTGAAATACGACTACTAAAAACCTAAGATAAATGGATATTATGGATTTATTAGCCTATATAGCTTTGAAGTATTTTACATATTTTCAATATTAAAGTTACATAATTTTGAAAAATATTTTATTTGTACTTTCATATGTGCTAAGCAATTGTTTATTAAAGTATTACTTTGATATAAGTGTTATTTTGCCTTTTGTTTTCGAAATCTGATTTTGATATGCGTGCATCACTCATTATGAAAACAAGTTATTCTGAAAGCGCTTGCATTATGGTAGGTTTCAATGTGGCTATACATATTGTTTTGTGTTCGACTGTATTGACAAAGTGATAAGTGTGTACTCATATATAACCATTCCGTATTTGAGGTATATGAAGAAACAGTGTGGTCTGCATGCCCTAATCATTCCGTGTTCGGGGAACACAGTGTTTCAAGTACTCATGTATGTCATTCCATGTTTGTGTACATAGAAAATTAGTGATAAGTATATGTGCTTACGCATAATGTATGATAACTTATTGATCCTCTATAATAGTGATAAAGTATAGAATGAAGCAATTATGAATTCATTTTTTGATTTATGCATTCGTCTTCTAATTCACATATTTGTTTTTTGGAAAGAGTATATGATATATATTTTTGTTGTGTATAAAGAAAACTATATATTACATGTACTATTCTATGATTTCTTAATATTTTTTATTGGAATACTTTATCTCACCCTCTTATCACCCTCCAAATACCGAAGACACTGTTGTAGAGTGAGTAGTGATACAAAGAAAAGTTTTTGAAGCTAGACCATGATATTAAGATTATTGTTTCACACTTTTATTTTGTAATGTAAGTAAGAAAATTTAGAGGCTTGTACATATGTTTATGTTTTATAGTCAAAGAATGTAACACTTATGCAACTCTATTATGACTAATAAAGTTAAGTTATTTTACTTAACTTGAATTTATGTGATTTAAGTAAGTATGCTCTTATCATTACCCTATAAGACGGGACTACGGTTTGTGACAAGTGGTATCAGATCATGATTCTAGGAAATCCATTAAATATGAGACTTAGGGTTATTTAAGACTTAGATAGAGTTATGAAACATAGTGAAATACCTCTAATTTTGAATTTCATAAATGAATGAAATGGTAAGGATTCAAAGAGAATAGACACATCGGGTTCCAAAAGGTTGGATCGAGCAAAGTCTAGATAGACTCATACATATAATCGAAGGCTTGGCTATGGTGGTAGGTCAACATGTAGTCCATAGCCAAAGTGCTACTAAAGGTAATAATGCTAGTATTGGTAACACCCAACTAGTTGAGGAAAATAATGGAAAACTCATTGAAAGATTTAAGAAGATGAACCCACCACCATTTGTTGGAGCAACCGACCCAATATTAGACGAGTAGTGGATAATGGAGTTGGAGAAGATGTTTGACGGCTTAGCCCCACTTTAGAGCAAAAGGTACAATTAGCCACATTTATATTCAAGGAATATGTAGAACACTTATGGTGCTTGCAGAAGGGATCCTTGAAGACACTGATCCTTTGGGAATCATTTGGAGTAACATTCTACGAAAAGTATTTTCCTAACTTTGTTTGAGAATGGAAGCAAATAAAGTTCCCAGAGTTAAAGCAAGGGAACATGAGTTTGGCAGAATATGTAAAAAAAATCTTGGAGATGGCTTAGTTCATGATAAATTTAATAATAGATGGAAGTCTAAGAGCTAGAAAGTTTTAGAGAGGCTTGCATAGAGAGATTTGGGATAAAATCTTAGTTTTAAATATTAATGACTACCAATAAGCACTAGAACTAGCCCAAATTATAGAAAAGGCTACAAGTGCAGTTCATAGTAGATCCAATGTTCTCGACCATTCATATCAAACAATAAAAGGAAGGCCCAAGAGCCACAACAGCTTGATAAGAGGCAGAAGACGGGTCTCATAGTTCCTCCAAGTGCCCAAACACAAGAGCCAGAGTAGATCTTCCCCTGTTGTGGAAAGAACCATGGTAGCAGACCTTGTTATAAACTTGCAAATGGATGCTTTAGATATAGTATTACTCAACATCAGATTAAGGAGTGTCCTATCTACAAAGAGCAGACTAGGCCAACAACTCAAGAAAGAGTATATGTCATTATAAAGAAAGATACTCAAGCTTCATAGGATGTGATCTAAGGTATGCTCACTATTTCTAGTACTTTGGTTAAAGTTTTAATAGATCTAGGATCTACACATTCTTTTGCATTATATGATCAACATCTGAACATTGAACAATCACCATTAGATTTATGTATTAGTAGTCTCTACCTAATCAATAAGAACTTAGCCAATAGTACAGTCTGTCGAGCATGTAATATGGAGATTGCCAACAGAGAGTTACCGGTAGATCTCATACTCTTAGACATGTATAACTTTGACATCATACTAGGAATAGACTGATTGGTCGGGTACCATGCCAATATAGATTGTCACTAAAAGATGGTGACCTTTAGGCTTTGTTTGGATAAATTTTAGTGATGGTTAATTAATGTATAGTAATGGCAGTAATTGAATGGCAATAACACAAGATAGTAATGACAAATTTTTTTTACGTTTGGATGATGGTATATTAATATACGTTAATGACATATTTTTGTTTGGATGATAGGATGGTATGGTTGTATTTTCAGCCAAATTATTAATTTACCCCTACATATTATATGTAATAATAAATGGTATAAAAGAAGTATGTAAGAGGAAAAGAAAATAAATTATTTATCAATATAATTATATTTGTATTTAAATAAATAATTATTATACATAATTAAATTAAAATTTTATATTTAATAAAATAAATAATAATTATTTGTATTATCACATTAATTTAATTTTAGTAAAAATAAAATTATTTATATATTAAAGATAAATAGTTGTAATTATATATTAGTATATTAAATTTGAAATTATTTCAACAAATAAAAAATTAAAATGTATTTGAAATAATCATATACTATGAGTTAGTTTAATAATTAATATTATGTAAAAAATTAATCATCAACTAAATTCCATATGTGCAATCATATTTCTTTTTTATTAGTTTCAAACTTAATTTATTTTTTAACAAAAATGTACAGTACATATATACATATGTAGATATTTTGTATTCATATTCAATAATAGAAAAATATTTATATTCTTTTACTAAATTACTTGAAAATTAAACAAATACCATAATAAACCAAAACTACTTCAAAAATGTAAGATACTGTCCACAAACAAGCAATGAAAGATAGAAGAAATTAGTCCATTTAACATAAATTAATCAATTCAAAACATAAATTAGTCCATCAAAATAATAAGATTTATCAATTAAACATCCAACATCAATTTGACAGAAGTTCCTAAAACCATAATATAGTCTTGTATTTCGACGACAACAACCTCTATTTTCAATTATCTGAAAATTCAAAGAAAGCAAAAATCAAAATCAACAAAATAACAAATTAAAAATATTCGAACTTGAGATGTGATATTAGTCATTACCTGGTAAATTAAGCAAATTGCTCATGAAAAAACTACGCCGATTAGGAGGACAAGTCATTAAAGCTTTAGCCACGTTTAGTTTATCCATAAGCAGCATAAAAGCTTTTGTTTCTAGAAGGGGATCTAATCCCATACGAGAAATCTCTTGATATAGCTCTTTTGCTGAAATTGTTAATATTTTCTTCACTGAATTTGAAATAGTTCGAACTTCAACTAGATATTTCTCTTCATAGACTATTGTCAAACATCTTGCTTTCTTTCGAATTAAAGACTCTTGCACCTCATGTTCGGGTTTTGAAGTAGGAATTTTGGGTGTTTGAGCCTCACATGGACTATCTAGACCATAAAAATTAAAATTACCACTTACATCTTGGGTAATTGGTGTCTCATTTGTAGCGTCCAAACCATGTTCATCACCACTCCTCTTCCTTTGTCTTTGAGGGTTTAGGGATGTCTCACTTGTAGACCCACTAGATCTATCCCTTCCATACATTTCTAACATTTTTTCGTAATTTTGCACGCTTTTGTTTTCCAATTCCACTGCTTCAGGTTGAGTCTAGCATGAATAGTGTATTAATATTTGAACAATATAAAAAATGGCAAACAACATATGATAAAGTAAGAAATTTATCTTTATTAGTTGCTCCCAAACTTTCTCTTCTGCTTCGAATGGTTTAGTTGTTGGATTTCTGGCAAAACCACTCATTTTATGTTTAAAAACATCATAATATTTTGAAATTTTCCTTTTCAAATTTTTTATGCAGTTGTGTATACGCTCTTTATCAATGTCCAGATATGGAAATGCATTCCTCACTTCTTCACGTACACAATCAATAGCGTGTAATGTGAATGTCCCACTTGATCTATGACCACATAAATGTTGATCGTAAAATGTAATTAACCCATATATCAGTTGCTATTGTATCCCTAATTGCTTCGCCTTTTCTCATTTCTTCAGTATTGTCCCTAGAGTTACAAATACTTCGTTCGTCTAGATAAATGTTTTGGATTTCTTCATCAACCTCTTGAAGAATTTCATTAGTTTGATCCTCTCCCCATAAATAATTATGCAAAATGCAACAAGCAAATATAATGGTATTAATGGTCTTAATCCGATAATGAGGTTTAGTCGAGGTTTGGATAATTGGAAAACATTTCTTTAGAACTCCAAAGGCACGTTCAATCGCATTATGCAATGAAGCATATCATAGATTAAATAGCTCACGAACATTGTGTGGTGGATTCCTAGAGTATTCACTTAAATGGTAGCATTCTCCTCCATATGGTGTAATTAGTCCACCCTGAAACATGAACCCAGCATCGACAAGGTAAAACTTACCTATAAGCAATAAACAAATTAAGTTATAACATTTTTCTTCAAAAATATACATTATATATCGAAGTTAAATATATTTTAATTATCTTCAGGAATTATTAGAGGATCATCAACTCTGTTTAACGCATCTTTTATTATTCTTGAATCTGAAGTGGTCCCCTCCCACCCAGCTAAGACGTATGAAAATTTCAAATCAAATGTACAAGCTGCTAACAGGTTTTGGGTGGGGGAAATCTTTTCTCCAAGAAATCATAGAGCATCTTTTCTAGACACTTTAACACGTATATTTTTTCCGTCAATCACACCAATACAATCTCGAAATTAATTATTAACTAATTAATTAAACATGCACTCATGTTAAAATAATTAATTAAACATATATAACTTATAGATATACCTTAAAAAATGGAAAGAATATGGGATTGTTGGTTATTTCTAGAGGCACTTGTGATCCATTTGGCTGATTAATAAATTTATCTGCCATATATACTATACATTGTAGCACATTGTGAAAATAATGACTTGTCGTCTCTCCGGATCGTCGAAAAATCTAAAATATGACTTGATTTCTCTCATTGTGTCCTAATACGTAAAGTGTCTTAAATACTTGTTCCTCTACAGTTGCACGAACGATATGCCTAAGTCCACCATCTATAACTACTAAATGACATAAATTCATAAAAGATGAAGCTCTCATCCTAATTATATGATGACAAAAATCACTTGATATCAAATTTTTCATAAGCTTATCTCAAGCTTTCTCTCCCTCTAATCTTAATTCATGAGTAAGCCTATAATTTATCTCGTGCTTTTATGAACTACTAGCCCATGAAGTATGATAAACTGACATAGTAAAATAACTACACGTCTCAAAATATCCATATTTCTTATCTAATGTGTGAACAGAAACGATACCAAATGCCTGAAATAAAAAGAAATAATGAGTTTAATTATTCCAAATCAAAGCAAGTCATAGCATACATTTTTAATCAACACCCACTTTTTCTTATTTGGGGAATAAATTTCTTGTAATATTTATTTAACCTCATTCTATGTTAACAGAGTTTACATAACCCTCATCTGCAAGTTATAGCTTCAATAAGATGAAATTTGGAACTAAAACTAATGAATGACAATTAAATGACCTCCCTCCTTACTATCTGTAACACCGAAAAATTTTTCTTTTATTATTTTATTTTTATTTTTATTTTATTTTATTTTAATAATTAATTTATAAGGTTTTAATTTAATTTAATTTAATTTAATAGAAATAAAAATAAAAATAATAATAAAATAGGGTAAAATTATTTTTGGGATTTAATTGAAATTGATTTTGGGAAAAAAGAGTGAAAGTTTAGATTCTGGGGGTGTTTTTAAAAAGTGAAATTGAAAACTGGGGGTCAAAACGTAATTTAAAAAAATAGCACCATGTTAGCAGCCGCGTCAGCAGCCAAGTCAGTAGTCCTGGCCAACCAGGACATGCCGCGTGGCAGGGACGCTGATGCGGGAAGCCACACGGGATGAAGACACGTGGGCGATCCACGTGTGCGCGATCTGACGGCCCAAATCCGTTCATGCGCGCACAAACGACCCAGATCAAAAGTGCGCATGGACGGCCCAGATCTTATGCGTGCGGACGGCCCAGATAAAATCATGATGGACGGCTCAGATTAAAAGGGGAAGGTTATAAATAATCGCATCCACACCCAACCCCAAACCCTAGTCGCCAGAACCCTCGTCGGAGAAGACGACCCAACCACCGGACGAATCGACCGCCGCCACCAGCCGGCGCACAGAGGATTTTTCGACAGCCAAACGAGGTAAAATTTCTACCCTTGGCTCATTTTTCGATGCTGAACCTCCCTGTGGCCAAATTGGAGCCAAACCACCAACCGATTGGCCGAAAAACACCGCCGAAGTCCAACGGTGCCGTCGCAGGTTTTCTTGGTTTTTGCCTCTGATGAGGCCCTTCCCGGTTCCCGTTCAATGCAATTTTTATACCACCGTCCTTTTCTCTACAGGTTGACTGGAGCAAAACACCAAATTATAACTCGTGCCAGAGGAGCCGCCGTACCCGAGAGCTTCACCGCTGGTAAGTCTAAGTTTTTTGGAATTTTTTTGCCCACCGAGGGCCCTAGGGGTGTTTTATTACAGGAAACAATGCAAGTTTGGCCTAATTCGGTCGAAAACGGCTAGAAACAGCCAACCCGAGGTGGATCGCCGCCGTGGGCAACAACACCATCGCCAGAGCACGGCAGAGCCGCCGTGCTGGAAATTCGAAATTGGCTGAAAGGGCCCTGGGTTTGATTTGGGGTTTTTTGGGGACATGTGCAGGTACCGAAAGTGTATTTCAGTTTCTGGGAAAAAATTCAAGAAATCTAGGGACTGCCCGTAAGCGTAGTGAAAACTCAATTTCAAACTCCGAAACAAGTAAGGATCCCTCACCCTATTTCCTATCACGGCATTAAAGTTTAATAAATGATTAAACGGTATTTTATGAATTAATAGATATGTATAATTAATTAAGATTGCTAATGGGGCCCAAACCTGATGTATTTATTGGTCTGTTTCTGTTTGATGTATTTTACAGTCTAAATGCAGTATAGTATCTGATTGTTTATTCTGTGGTTCCGTATGCATGAATAACTATTTAATCTATTATGGTTTGAATTATTGTCAACCCGATGTTGTGTTACCTTATTTTGTGTGTGTTGCTGGTATACGTATTTATGTTGATTGGGTAATTGAGACTAAGAAAAATAAGGACGCTATGTGAATTTATAAGTGGATAAGTCGACAGCCTCACTAGATATCTTGGGAGATGGTGGACGGACCGGGTCCATAGAGAACCCTACCAGGAACGTGGTCTCTCATATCGGACGGGGTATGGAGACTTTATGTGTTTTGGCGCCCATACCGGACGGGGTATGAGGATGGCCTTGGAATTAAGTTATTAATGTAAATGGTTCACGTGTAGCGGGGACATCCTATGGATCTCCATGGATACTAGTAGGCTGATAAAAGAGGAAATTTGTTGCCTGATGATTGAAATACAAAAGTATTACATGTACTATAATACAGATTATGTATGAATTCATGATATTTATGATGTTATTGTTTCTATAGGTCGTTTTCATGAGTCTCACTGAGGTAAGTGGACAATAAAGGTTTTTATTATTGATAAATGAGTTTGTTATAAATTATGCTCCATTGGTCCTTTTTGTTTTGTACCAACCTTTACTTCTGTGACAGTGAGATAGTGTGATGTCTTTACTGGGCTAGTGTAGCTCATTCCTTACTTAACTATTTCAGATCAGGAGGACTTGGTTCCCGAGCCCGTTCTGCAAGAAGACGGCGAGTAGAAGCCAGAGAATTTATTAGTTTTCCTTATATCATTCATTCATAGAATTTCCTTTAAATTAGTTTATTCTTTCATACATTTAAATTCATTTTGGTTATTGTGTAAGGGATGTTAATCATAATCTATTTTATTTTGCTTCCGCACTTAGAATAAATATATACATTTCCTTTTAATTTTCGGGGCTGTTACAGTTGGTATCAGAGCCGCGTTCCTTGGACCCGTCCTTACACAATAATTCTTAGAGGAATACCGAACTGAAAATTATTACTCAACCCTTCCTTGTGAAATGCAAGTGCAGAGAGATGAGGAGAGGGAGACCCCCACTAAACCGAGCAGCCCGGGATGATTCACTTCGGGAAGATGTTGACAGAATATTTAAGATACTTGAAAGGATCATTGTTGCTCAGCAGGGTCAAGAGGAGATAAGGGAATTACCCTCCCCTCCCCCACTACCACAGTTTGAGCCACCTTTGCAGCGAGCGGATCCCGAGCCACCCCAACAAGAGCCTGCACCTCCATAGTACCACCCGACACCACCGCCACAGTATAATCCGGTGCCCCCACTATATCAGCAGGTGCCACCACAGGGCCCCCCAGTCTATCCTCAGCCCAGCCCAGTCCCTCTTCCACGGGACCCAGCTCCTTCCCTGATTGACTCGGGCTACGTAGAGAGGTACAGGAGACTAAACCCTTCCACTTTTGTAGGGGAGTCCTCTTTCGAAGATGCTCAGTACTGGTTGGCGGAGACAGAGAAGGCTTTCAAGACCTTAGGAGTAATTCCTGAGCAGAGGGTTACTCTTGCTTCCTACATTCTGATGGGGGAAGCAGATCGTTGGTGGGAGCTCAAATAGACCACCCTATCCACGCCTGTCACTTGGGAGCAGTTCTTAGCAGCCTTTCATGCTGAGTACCTCCCCGAGCACATCCGATATTTAAAGGAGATAAAGTTTGTTCAGCTGGTCTAGGGAAACATGACAGTGTCGGAGTATGCTCGTAAGTTCCTAGAGCTGGGCTGATACTCCCTTGAGACATTGATGGTTGAGGGCAGAAAGGCCAGGAGGTTCCAGTGGGGCCTCCACCCAGAGATCAAGCAGCACTTGTTGGTACTAGAGCTCAAGACATATCCAGCTGTTCTGGCAAAGGCGCAGATCATGGAGAGGAGTTTCAACACCCTTTCCCAGTCATTAGGGAGTCACAGACCCTCAGCTCCACCTCGCAGACCAGCACCTACTGCGCTTGTCCAACAAATTAAGAGGCCCAGACTGGCGATCCAAGCTCCCCCTCAGGCTCCAAGGGCAGCACGTGGCAAGATCTGTCAGCACTGTGGCAGGGATCACGGAGACCGACCATGATATCGCCTTAACAGCACCTGTCGCATATGTGGTAGTGCCCAGCACTATGCGAGAGAGTGCCTGAGGAACCAAAACCAAGGAAGACCTCCTTTTCAGGGTAGGGTTTACAACCTCACATAGCAGGATGCCGACGCTAACCCGGACGTGGTACAGGCTATGTACACTATCTGTGACCATATTACTCATGTTTTATTTGACACTGGTGCATCGCATTCATTTGTTTCACATGTTTTTGCATCCAAACTTAATGTATCACTTGATAAACTTGATTCAATGTTGTTTGTGTCTACTGCTGGGGGTGAAACACTATTAGGGGAAGTTGTCTACAGGGCTTGTGTCGTGGAGATAGCAAATAGAAAACTGAGTGTAGACCTAATAGGGTTAGACACGGGGGATTTTGATGTAATTTTAGGGATGGATTGGCTAGCGGCGTATCACGCCACCATAGATTGCTTTAACAAGAAGGTTGTATTTAATCCTCCTAATGAGGAGCCATTTACAAATTAATAAAAGCATTTGATACTTATTCTTTGATGGAAAGTTTCATTAATTTTCAAGTACTTTAACCTTGCTATTTTCTCTAACTAGGCAAGCCCAAGAAGGAAATTTATATCCAAGAGATTCTGGTAGTCCGAGACTTTCCAGATGTGTTTTCGGACGAACTGCCCGGATTGCCAGTTGACAGGGAAGTTGAGTTCACTATAGACCTACAACCAGGCACCAAGCCCATTTCGATTGCTCCTTACCGCATGAGCCGCGTTGAGATGGAAGAGCTGAGGAAACAGATCACTGAATTGCAAGACAGTGGTTTTATTAGACACAGTATGTCTCCTTGGGGTGCCAGAGTCACGTTTGCAAGAAAGGGAGATGGAACGTTGAGATTGTGTATTGATTACAGAGGATTGAACAAGGTCACAATCAAGAACAAATATCCCCTTCCGAATTGACGACCTCTTCGATCTGCTGCAGGGTGCGCAGGTCTTCTCCAAAATAGACATGCGATTAGGTTACCATCAGGTGAAAATAAGAACAGAAGACATCCCCAAAATGGCCTTTTGAACCAGGTACGGACACTATGAGTTCCTGGTCATGCCATTTGGGCTAACGAATGCCCCGACCATCTTTATGGATCTGATGAACAAGGTCTTCAGAGAATTCTTAGATCAATTTATTATTTTGTTCATCGATGACATCTTTGTATACTCAAAAAGTAGAGAAGAGCATGCTCACCATCTAGCCCAAGTTTTGCAGGTCCTCAGAAAGAAGAAGCTATATGCAAAGTTGAGTAAATGTGGATTCTGGCTTGAGCAGACCGCCTTCCTAGGACACATCATATCGAAGGAAGGAGTATCAGTGAATCCTGAAAAGGTTGAAGTTGTACTTGGCTAGGAAAAGTTGACATCAGTTAAGGAGATTCGTAGCTTCCTGGGAATGGCAGGTTATTACCGTAGGTTCGTCGAAGGATTCTCTAGTTTAGTGGCTCCCCTAACCCGGCTCACAAAGAAGAATGCCAAGTTTGAGTGGAATGAGGACTGTGAGAGAAGTTTTTCAGAATTAAAGGAGTGGTTGACCATTGCACCCATACTAGTTTTACCGAGTGGATCAGGGGGATATACAGTTTATAGTGATGCCTCCTATCTAGGCCTGGGTTGTGTCCTGATGCAGTATGGGAAGGTCATAGCCTATGGGTCCAGACACTTAAAGAATCATGAGAAGAATTACCCCACCCATGACTTGAAACTTGCCACAATCATACACGCCTTGAAAACCTGGTGCCATTATTTATACGTAGAGACCTGGATGGAACTCCTTAAAGACTATGATTGTGATATCTTGTATCATCTGGGTAAGGGCAACATGGTGGCAAATGCCCTCAGTAAGAAAAGTGCAAGTATCTTAGCCCATTTAATAGTTTCAGAAAACAGGCAAATTGGGGCCACACAACAGGTTCGGCTTCAGGACTTGAAGAAAGTCGCATGTTTGGGTCGTTTAACCGTCTAGCCCGAGTTAATACAGAGAATAAAGGAAGCCCAGTCAGTCGACCCTGCCCTAGTAGCCCGCAAGAATGATGCAGAACAGAGAGCGAGCTCAGAATTCTGAGTCTCTACCGATGGGTTACTTCGGTTTCAGGACAGGGTGTGTGTCCCAGACGACAGTGAGTTAAAGAGAGACATCATGACAGAGTCCCATAGATCCAAGTTTGCCATGCATCCCGGAAGCACCAAAATATACCAAAGCATACGACCCCAGTTTTAGTGGAATGGGATGAAGAGGGACATAACTGACTTTGTATCTAAATGCTTGGTATGTCAGCAGGTCAAGGCAGAGCATCAACGCCCAGATGGGTTACTTCAGCCCTTACCAATTCCAGAGTGGAAGTGGGAACATATCGCCATAGACTTCGTAACGGGATTACCCAAGGCACATTCAGGACATGACACCATCTGGGTAATTGTTGACCGGCTTACCAAGTCTTCCCACTTCCTAGCCATCAGGATGACCGATCCCTTAGACAAGTTGGCAAGAATGTATATCCGGGAAATAGTCAGATTGCATGGAGTTCCAATGACAGTGGTATCCGACAGGGACCCCAGGTTCACCTCTCGATTTTGGAGTAGCTTTTAGCAGGCCATGGGAACAAAGCTGTCTCTCAGTACTGCCTTCCATCCTCAGACTGATGGACAAGCAGAAAGGACAATCCGTACACTTGAGAATATGCTCCGAGCTTGTGTTCTTTACTTTGGGGGCCATTGGGACGACCATCTACCCCTGATAGAATTTTCCTACAACAACAGCTACCAAGCGAGCATTGGCATGGCTCCGTATGAGGTGTTATATGGGCGTCCATGCAGATCATCAATTTTTTGGGAAGAAGTGGGCGACAGAAATTGTTCGGCCCAGAGTTGGTGGAGGAGACCACGTCTAAAATAGTTAAAATCAGAAAGAATATTCAGACGGCTCAAAGCAGACAGAAGAGTTATGCGGACACCCGGAGAAGATATTTAGCGTTTGAACAAGGCGACCAGGTGTTCCTTAAGGTCACTCCTTTCAAAGGAATTAGTAGGTTCAGCAGGAGGGGAAAACTGAACCCCCGATTTATTGGACCATATGAAGTCTTAGACAGGATTGGTACTGCCGCCTACAGACTAGCACTGCCTCCAAAACTCTCTAAGGTCCACAATGTGTTCCATGTATCCATGCTACGTAAGTACAACCTGGACCCCTCTTATGTCTTTGCTCATGAACCGCTTCCACTCCAAGAGGACCTATCTTATGAGGAAGTACCAGTCGGTATCACGGACCGAAAGAGCAGAATACTCCGCAACCGAGAAATATCATTTGTAAAGGTAGTGTGGCAGAACCACTCGCCAAGGGAGACTACATAGGAGCTAAAATAAGACTTTAGAGCCCAGTATCCCCATTTAATCGATCCAGAGTAAGAGGCAAATTTGGGGGACCAAATTTCTTTAAGGGGGTGAGAGTTATAACACCCAAAAATTTTTCTTTTATTATTTTATTTTTATTTTTATTTTTATTTTTATTTAATTTGGAATTTTGTTTATTTTATTTTATTTTAATAATTAATTTATAAGGTTTTAATTTAATTTAATTTAATTTAATAGAAATAATAATAATAATAATAATAAAATGGAGTAAAATTATTTTTGGGATTAAATTGAAATTGGGAAAAAGGGGTGAAATTTTGGATTTTGGGGGTGTTTTTGAAAAGAAAATCGAAAACCGGAGGTCAAAACGTAATTTAAAAAATAGCACCACGTCAGCAGTCGTGTCAGCAGCCCGGTCAGTAGTCCCGGCCAACCAGGACACGCCGCATGGCAGGGATGCTGATGCGGGAAACCACGCGAGACGGAGACACGTGGGCGATCTGCGTGCGTGCGATCGGATGGCCCAGATCCGTTCCTGCGCGCACGGACGGCCCAGATCTCACGCGTGCGGATGACCCATATTTATTTCCAATTAAATCGTGATCAGACGACCCAGATTAAATCATGATGGACGGCTCAGATTAAAAGGGAAAGGTTATAAATAATCGCATCCACACCCAACCCCAAACCCTAGCCGCCAGAATCCTCGCCGGAGAAGACGACGCAGCCACTGAAGGAACCCGCAGCCGCACCGGAGGATGTTTCGACCGCCAAACGAGGTAAAATTTCTCTCATTAGGTCATTTTTTGATGCTGAACCTCCATGCGACCAAATTGGAGCCAAACCACCAGCCGATTGGCCAAAAAACACCGCCGAAGTCTAGCGGCGCTGTCGCGGGTTTCCTTGATTTTTGCCTCCGATGAGGCCCTTCCCGATTCTCGTTCGATGTAATTTTTATACCACTGTGACCACCGTCCTTTTCTCTACAGGTTGACCGGAGCAAAATACTAAATTGCAACTCGTGCCGGAGGAGCCGCTGTACCCGAGAGCTTCGCTGCCGGTAAGTCTCAATTTTTTGGAATTTTTGGGCCCACTGAGGGCCCTAGGGGTGTTTTATGACAGGAAACAATGCAAGTTTGGCCTAATTTGGCCGAAAACGGCTGACCCGAGGCGGATCGCCGCTGTGGGCGGCGGCGCCGTCGCTGGAGCACGGCGGAGTCGCCGTGCCGAAATTCTGAAATTGGCCGAAAGGGCCCTGGGTCTGATTTGGGGTTTTTTGGGGACATGTGCAGGTACCGGAAGTGTGTTTCAGTTTCCAGAAAAAAATTCAGGGAATCTAGGGACTGCCCGTAGGCGCAGTGAAAATTCGATTTCATACTTCGAAACAAGTAAGGATCTCTCACCCTATTTCCTATCACGGCATTAAAGTTTAATAAATGATTAAACGGTATTTTATGAATTAATAAATATGTATAATTAATTAAGATTGCTAATGGGGCCGAACCTGATATATTTATAGGTCTGTTTCTGTTTGATGTATTTTATAGTTTAAATGCAGTATAGTATCTGATTGTTTATTCTGTGGTTCCGTATGCATGAATAACTGTTTAATCTATTATGGTTTGAATTATTGTGAACTTGATGTTGCGTTGCCTTGTTTGGTGTGCGTTGGTTGTTTACGTATTTATGTTGATTGGGTAATTGAGACTAAGAAAAATAAGGATGGTATGTGAATTTATAAGTGGATAAGTCGACAGCCTCAGTAGATATCCTGGGAGATGGTGGACGGACTGGGTCCATATGGAACCCTACCGGGAATGTGGTCTCTCATATCGGACGGGGTATGGAGACTTTATGTGTTTTGGCGCTCATATTGGACGGGGTATGGGGACGGCCCGTTTAACCCTCATACCGGACGGGGTATTGAGGTTTATGGTTTTGGCGCCCATACCGGACGGGGTATGGGGACGGCCCTGGAATTAAGTTATTAATGTGAATGGTTCACGTGTAGCGGGGACGCCCTATGGTTCCCCATGGATACTAGTAGGCTGATAAAAGAGGAAATTTATTGCCTGATGATTGAAATACAAAAGTATGACATGTACTATAATACAGATTATTTATGAATTCATGATATTTATGATGTTATTGTTTCCATAGGTCGTTTTCATGAATCTCACTGAGGTAAGTGGACAGTAAAGATTTTTATTATTGATAAATGAGTTTGTTATAAATTATGCTCCATTGGTCCTTTTTGTTTTCTACCAACCTTTACTTCTGTGACAGTGAGATAGTGTGATGTCTTTATTGGGCTAGTGTAGCTCATTCCTTACTTAACCATTTTAGATTAGGAGGACTTGGTTCCCAAGCCCATTCTGCAGGAAGACAGCGAGTAGATGCCAAAGAATTTATTAGTTTTCCTTATAGCATTCATTCATAGAATTTTCTTTAAGTTAGTTTATTCTTTCAAACGTTTAAATTCGTTTTGGTTATTGTGTAAGGGATATTAATCATAATCTATTTTATTTCGCTTCCGCACTTAGAATAAATATATACATTTCCTTTTAATTTCCGGGGCTGTTACACTATCACTTCCCTTATTTCTATCATCTGGTTTTCCTCCCTTGATAACTATTAAATAACAACGCTACTCCCTCCTAATCCCACCTAACTCCTTACTGTTAGCTCCTCGCTCTCCCAACCATATGCCTGATTAGCATTTAATGTATGGGAGAAACAAACAACTACCACAGTTAATGAAATAATTCATTATAACCTATATGAACCACAGTAGTAGGAAATAATTAAAGGCAATCTCAATTGGAATTAAATGTGAAACAACTTATATTTTGCAGGATATTGTCGCATATGCATTGAGCTGAAAGGAGTTCACTGTATTGGCCTAAACCATGGCTTCTAGTTGGAAATTGGTTAATGCTATGCAGGCACTCCGCCTCAACCATTATGATAATGGTGCTTACATCATTCAGATCCAAGCTTTACCTGATCTTTTTATAAAGATATAGAAAGCTCAGTCCACGGACTAGGAAATCACTAAAAATTTAAGTAAGTTCACTTCTGGTGAGTTTCCTGATTTCAGGTTTACTGATGATGGGTTGTGAAGATTTCGAGACCATATTTAGGTCCCTGTCATTGTCGGGTTGGATGTTCTCAAGGCTGCCCATGCCTCCAAACTGTCCATCCACCCTAGGAATACCAAGATGTCTCGAGACTTCAAGCGTCAATACTAGTTGCCGAGAATGAAAAATGACATTGTCGACTATGTCTCCTGATGCCTTACTTGTCAATGAGTTAAGGCAAACCACCAGAGACCCAGTGGTTTGTTATAGGGCCTCTCGATTTCAGAATGGAAGTGGGAGTATGTAACCATGGACTTTGTCACTGGTTTTGCCAGGACCTGTTCTGGTCATAATGCCATATAGATCATCGTTAACAGATTAACCAAGACTACTCATTTCTTACCGATCAGAACCACTGACTCCACCAATAGACTAGCCCGCCTATATATCGATGAAATTGTTCAACTTCATGGCATTCCCTAATCCATTGTGTCCAACTAAGATCCTTGATTTATCTCCCACTTTTGGAATAATTTTCAAGAAGTGATTAAGTCTGGATTGTACTTCAGCACTGCTTATCATCCCCAAACTGATGGTCAGTCTGAACGTACTATCTAGACATTAGAAGACATGTTATGTTCTTGTGTTCTTAACTTTGCCGATAACTGGTATGAGTATCTCCTCCTATGTGAATTTATTTATAATAATAGTTATCATTCCAAAATCAGTATGGCTCTGTATTAAACACTGTACGATAGGCCATGTCATTCTTCCACTTGTTGGAGAAAGTCAAAAATCAACGTCATTTGGGACCTGATTGCATCCAGGAGACAATTGAGAAGGTTGTTATCATAATTAATTAGCAATCCGTAATTAATTATGCACATCTATTTAATTTGTACAAAAGACTATATTATTATTTATTCAAACTTCAAATCTATGATAGGAAATAGGGTGAGGAGTCCTTACTTGATTTGACGCCGAAAAGCTAAATGATTTACTGCGCCTATGGGCAGTCCCTAGATTACCTGAATTTTTTTTCAGGAACTCAAACATGCATGCGGTACCTACAAATGTCCCAAATAACCCAAAAATCAGTCCCAAGGCCTACTCGGCCAATTTTGGAAATCTGGCACGACGGCTCCGCCGATGGCGCCGCCGCAAGCGACGGTGATCAGCCTCGGGTTGGCTATTTTTGGCCGAATCCAGCCAATTTTGCATCAGTTCTTGTGAGAAAACACACTTAGAGCCCTCGGTTGGGCGAAAAGAACGTAGAAAACTGAAACTCACCGGCGGCGAGGCTCTCCAGTGCGGCGACTCCTCCGGCTCATATTGCGGTTGGGTGTTTTGCTCTGGTCAACCTGCAGAGAAGGAAACAGTGATCACAACGGTAGAAAAATCACATCGAACGAGAATCGGGAAGGGCCTCATCGGAGGTGTTTTTCGAAATACCCCGTGGCGGCGCTGCCAAAGTTTGCCAATATTTTTTAGCCAATTAGCTTGTCCTTTTACTCCGATTTGGTCATTAGTGTGTTTAAAATTAAATTCTGAGCAAATGATGAAAGTTTTACCTCGTTTGGCGATCAAAAATTGCTCCGTTGCGGTGGCAATTGGCGGCGGTCGGCTCCTCGGCAGCTGGGCTGTCTTCTCCGCCGAGGGGTTCTGGCAGTTAAGGTTAGGGTTTGGGTGCGGATGGGGTTCTTTATATCCATTCGCTTTTGATTTGGGCCGTCCATCACTTTTGATTTGAACCGTCCAATCGCGATTAAATACAGAGTGAATCTGGACCGTCCGGAGCGATTCAATCTGGGCCATCTGTGCGCACGGGAACGAACCTCAACCGTTCGATCGCGTGCACGTGGATCACCCACATGGCTCCCCCTGCGTCGGTGCCTCTGCCACCTGCCGTGTCCTGGTTGGTCGGGGCTACTGACCGTGCATCTGATGTGGTGCAATTTTTTTAAATTACGATTTGACCTTGATTTCTGATTTTTCTTTCAAAAATACCTCCAGAACTCAATATTTACCCCTTTTTCCCAAAATTATTTTCAATTTAATGCTTAACAAATTTTTACCCATTTTTTCATTAAATTAAAATAAAATGAATAAATAAATAACTATATTAAAAAATAAAAATAAAAATAAAAGAAATTATTGGGTGTTACAGTTACGCGAACCAAATCCCTTACAATTGAGAATGTAGGTAGAAAGACCCTTAGGATAACTAGAAAGATAAGTCATATTTTCAAAAGAACTAGACCACCAACTCGTGTTTCCTCTTCTTTTGTAAGAATGACGTGAGGCAGACATTCTATAGAACGTATTGAAAGATCCAAGGCCCAGGATCATCCGTCTAAGGTCGAGTTTACTATAATCTTCTGAGTTATCCAAGGATTGACCGCAGTCGTAGGACATAACCAAGCTAACCTTTATCAACACCTTGCCCCAGAATACCGAACAGCCAAAAGGTTTATCTCTCACAGCAGAGTGGAGTTTAGGAAGCTTAACCTGCCATACGTTGAAGGTGGTCCTGACCACTTAGTAGCTGAAGCTTGGATCCTGCAGATAGAGAAGCTTTTTTGCCCTAGACCTAACCGAGGAATAGAAAGTCCTCCTAGTAGCCTTTATGTTGACCAGTTAATAAAACACTGGTGATGACTTAAGAAGGAAGTCCTACCTACCGCTACCAACTGGAAATTTTCATAAACGCGTTCTTTGATAACTTTTTCCCGGCCTATGTCTGGGAGAAGAATGAGGAGGAATTTTAGGACCTCCACCAAAAAATTTGACGGTTGCCCAATATGCACTCTGATTTATCCAACTGTCTAGGTTTGCTCCTCTAATGGTCACCCTTAGAAGTCATAAAGATATGATATTTTTAAACAGCCTTCGTGTTGATATCTATGACCGGGTTATGATGCTAAGATTCAGCTCGTATGCTGAGGTGCTAGAATATGCCTAGTTGGTCAAAGACCTTATCTCAGCCAGGCACTACCGCATTGCCTGAGTCCATGCCCAAAAACAACAACTCCAACAACCCAGAAGAAGATTGACTAACTCAGTAAATAGCCACCCTGATAAACGAACCCGAGTTGCGTCTACCTCTACCTACTGGACAACTTACTTGATCTTTTATACCATGTCAACATTATGGTCACTCGTATAATGAACTACCCTATCGGTGTATCAATCACACCTATTATCGATGTGGAAGAACCCGAACCCTTATAAAGGACAACCCTCAGAGGCCGAAGGATATGGCCAGACCTATAGGGTCATGTGTACCACCTAGATGAACCCTATGCCCTCCCTACTCCCATCCTTATCCAGCATATGCTTTCTATTCATAATACTTATGCCAGAGCTTTAATCGATACAGGTGCTACCCACACTTTTATCTATTGTGTATTTACTTATAAACTAGATATTAGACCTGAACCTTTAAAAGAAATAATAGCTGTAGAGGCTCCCTCTAGGGGATTATTAGAAGCTCACTACGTGTATTAAAATTATAAGATAAAATCCTTAAAAATAGAAGTATTTGTAGACCTAGTGCTCTTATATTTCTTAGGATTTGACGTTATTTTATGAATAGATTAGTTAGAAAAATATAAGGCAATTATTAATTTTGAAAGTAACGTTATAACCTTGCGAACTCTAAAAAAGAAATAAAATCTATTTTTACTCTCTAACAATCGAATAGAAATGAATATAGATGCTGATCCTATTGTGTATTCCATTCCCATTATTTGTAAATTTTTCAAAGTTTTTCCATTCAAATTACTTGGTTTACCTCCCTTGGGGGAGAGAGAGTTTTCTATCGATCTGCTTCTTGGAACTCAACCGATTTCGAAATCTACCTATCACATGAGTTGTGCTGAGCTCATAGAACTAGAAAACCAACTTTTTGGGCTTCTTGGCAAGAAGTTTATTTGCCCTAATCACTCCCCTTGGGTTTCTCCGGTGTTACTTGTGAAAAAGAAGAACAGCTCCCTCAAACTATGCATAGACTACTGAGAACTCAACCGAGTAATAATAAAGAGCAAGTATCCTCTACTTCAAATCAACAATCTTTTCGACCAGTTGTAAGGAGCTAAAGTCATCTCCAAGATTGACCTCAGATCATATTCCTACCAGCTAAGAATCAAGGAAGAAGATATTTTAAAAACTGCTTTTCGGTGTAGATACAGCTTGTACGAGTTCAAGGTGATGTCATTCGGGTTAACTAATGCTCCTGCTGCCTTCATGGATCTCATGAACAGGATTTTTTGGGATGCACTAGATTAGTACATCATTGTATTCATTGATGACATCATAATGTATTCCAAGAGCCCGAAGGAACATGCAGTCCACCTATCAGAAGTGCTGGGGACTCTTCATCAGAACCAACTATTTGTTAAACTTAGCAAATGCTCTTTTTGGTTGGATTGAGTCTCCTTTCCTGATCATGTGATGTCAAGTAAAGGAGTTTCTATGAATCTAGCCAAGGTTGAAACAATGATTAACTAGAACCTGCCCACTAATGTAGTTAAGGTACGTAGTTTTCTTGGTTTGGTAGGTTACTACCCATGATTCATTGATAGATTTTCTAAGATTGGCACTCCATTGACTCATCTTACTCAGAAGGGCATACCTTTTTTTTGGGATTACAAATATGGTGAAAGTTTTATGGAATTGATGCATCATTTTACCTCTATTCCAGTGTTGATCCTCCCTGATAATCCTAAAAGATTTTAGGTCTACTATGATGCATCTCATATTGGTTTGGTATGCATTTTTATGTAGTATTGTAGAGTGGTCGCTCATGGATCTAGACAATTGAAACCCCATGAGTAGAACTACCCTACTCACGACTTGGAGTTTGCTGCAATTATCTTTGCCTTAAAGATATGGCATCATTAACTATTTAGTTGGACCTTTAAAATTTATGTTGACCACAAAAGTTTAAAGTACATATTCTTGTAGAGGGAGTTGAACATGAGACAGAGACATTGGATGGACCTCTTGAAGGACTACAACTGCAAGATCATCTACCGTCCCCGTAGAGGAAATATAATCACTAATGCACTGAGCCAGAAGGAGTACACTGTGTTAGCCCAAACCATGGCCTCTAATCGGAAGTTACTAGATGCTATGCAGGCACTCCGCCTCAATCATTATGGCAATAGAGCCTATCTCACTCAGATCCAAGCTTTGCCTAATATTTTCATAAAGATTTGGGAAGCTCTGTCCACGGACTAAGAAATCACAAAAAATTTGAGTAAGTTCATTTTTGATGAGTTTCCTAATTTCAGGCTCTTAGATGATGGGTTATGTGGATTTTGAGGCCGAATTTGGCTTCCTATTGCTGTCAGGACGGATGTTCTCAAGGCTGCCCATGCCTCCAAACTGTCCATCCACCCTCAGAGTACCAAGATGTATCAGGACCTAAAGCACCAATACTGGTGGCCAAGAATGAAGAAAGACATTGTCTACTATCTCTCCTAATGCCTTACTTGCTAATGAGTTAAGGCATAACACTAGAGACCCGACAGTTTATTACAATGGCTCCCGATTCCAAAATGGAAGTGGTAGCATGTAACCCTGGATTTTGTCATCAATCTACCCAGGACATGTTCTCGTCGTAAGCTATTTGGGTAATTGTTGACAGATTAAACAAGACCGCCCATTTCTTGCCCATCAGGACCACTAACTCCACCAGTAGATTAGGCTGTCTTTATGTCGATGAAATTGTTTTACTCCATGGTGTTCCCTCATCCATTGTATCCGATTGAGATCTTTAATTAACCTCCCACTTTTGGGACAGCTTCTAAGAAGCTCCTAGATCTAGATTGTACTTCAGTACTACTTATCATCCCAAACTGATGGTCAGTCTAAATGCACTATCTAGACGTTGGAAGACATGTTGCGTGTTTGTATCCTCAACTTTGGTGATAACTGACACGAGTATCTTCCCTTGTGTGAATTTACTTATAATAACAGTTATCATTCTAGCATCGACATGGTTCCGTATGAAGCCTTGTATGATAGGCCCTGCCGTTCTCCCACTTGCTAAAGCAAAGTTGGAAATTAGCATCATTTGGGACCAAACTTCATCCAAGAGACTATTGAGAATATTGCAATCATCTATAGAAACTTGGCTACCACCCAGAGTTGCCAGAAGAGTTACATTGATAATAAAAGAAGACTTCTGGAATTCGTTGTTGGAGACCAAGTCTTCATTAAGATTTTCCTCTACAAGGGAAACATGTTGTCCGGGAAAAAAGGGAAGTTGAGCCCCATTATTGGGACCTTTTTGGATCGTGGAGTGTATTGGACCCATGGCATACCACCTTACTCTGCCTCAAGAGTTTACGAGTCTATATGATATTTTTCACGTCTCTATGCTCAAAAGGTACCACCCTGACCCTTATCATATCATTACTCATGATGAAACGTGTGTACAAACTAAAATGACGTACGAAAAACTCCTCGGAAAAATTCTTAATTGGACCGAAAAAGTCTTATACAACAAGAGGGTCCCCATGGTGAAGGTGCAGTGGCAACACCACACTCCAGAAGAGGTGACATGGGAGTTAGAGAGTGAGATGAGAGAAAAGTTCCCAGACTTATTCGAAAAAAATTTGGGGGACCAAATTTTTTAAGGTGGTGGGAATGTAACATCCCGCTCACCATCACGTTAAATTTGTATCTGGAAACCCGTATTTAAATTTATCTCGTTTATATTGCATATCGTGAATTAAACTCTTGATTTTAATTTTATTCTGATTTTGTTATTTTATTTTATTTTTATTTATTATTATTACTATTTTATTTTTTTTTATATTTTTATTAAAATAATTTTCAAGAGAGAAAAAGGGAAAAAGGGGCAGCATCCTATGGGAAAATGCCTGTAGGAAAGACATGCTCGAGCAGGCATCACGCTGTGAGCGGGCATGCGCATGTGGCCAACACCGGACATGTGCACTATGTGCGCATCCCATTTGTGCAGGGGATGAGGCTGGTTTGTGCGTGCGTCACAACGAGTGCGAACAGGGCCAGGGGTCGTGTGCCTTGTACGTGCGTCATCCATGCAGTAGGCCTGCACGGAAGGATAGGCCAGCTCCTACAGGCTAGGCTTACATCGCCCGGCTGGCTTGGGGAGGTGCACTGCTGCCTCGGGCACTATACTACCGCCCATGGGCGCTATGCACTGCCTTGGGCAGTGTGCCACCACCACCTTAGGTGAAGAGCCATCGTTGGTTAGAGGATTCATCCTCAATTTTTCATGTTGTCGTCACGTCACGTCACATCACTCTTTTTTCACTCAACTTTCTCTCTCTTCACTAGACTTTGCCACTTTGTGCAAATCCAACAATTCTAATTTTCTATAAATAGGGACCCTTTTCTTCCATTTTCCTCATCACTTCCATTTCATTCTTCCATCCTCTAAGAGCTTAGAGAGAAAGGGAGTGATCTAGAGAGGGAATGAGAGGAGAAAAATAGAAAATTATAGGAAAACTTTAATGTTTCGGTAAGGAATCTAGTATTTTCTTAAACATCTCAAAAAGCATTTCTAGAAATCAGAATTATGAAGTCTGAGATTTATGATTTGCATGATTTATGTTTAATTATTCCAATAAAGTGAAATGCTCTTGATTAAGCATGTTATGAGATTTTATAGGCACTTGATGGTTTGCATGTGATTTAAATAACGTGATTTTGGTGTTAATTTTATGAAATATGAAAAGGGGAATGAGCCTAAATTGGTTCAAAAAATAAATACATCGGTATTAACATGCATAATGCATCATGTGTCTCGTTAGGCTTTTTATCTCTGAGAGATTTCTGTTTCTCCCTCTCTCATCTAGTCTGGAAAAATGTGAAAGGATCACTCCCTTTGGATGACAACATACCCTCTAACGAGAGCGGTGACATGAATATTTGTTAGGGGTCACATTTAACTAAGTACTACTGTGGCTATAGAATATCTGATAGGGCCATTGTGTTTGGTATGGCCGTGATCATAGATCATACCATGGTTTGGCTTATAAAAAATATGCCGTAAGCAAATTATCGTTATATATCTGATCTAAACATTCTACATGGGTAGTTAGAAATCCGTATATGCCCTCAACAGATGAAAGTCAAACCAACTTCATGAAGCATGACGCGAAAATATGAGAATTTCATGATTTATTTGAGTTTCTCTATTATCAGCATGATTGATTTGATTGTTATGATTATGATATAATGGACCTGATGTTTTCTTTAATAAATAAAATTATTTTCATAAAGTAAGAAAGGACCCTAACATGACCCGATGGTAAGTGTTGATGACAAAATTATTCACTTTAAAAGTCTTATGATGTTATTTAAATACTATTTTTCTTACTAAGTATATAGAACTCACCGCTTTTTATGCCTCCAAGATGAGGAAGATAGTGAGGAACCGATCGCTGACCTATCCCTTGAAGTCTATGAGGATTCCGTGGATCTACAAACCTTAAATGCATGACTTGTCTCGCACTCTGATGAGTTCATTTGTACAGTGAAAGAAGTGGCCTTTTTGTATGTTGATATTTTGTATTTTGTTTCCACTTCTAGCCTCAGTTATACATGTGTAATTAGAATTCATATATATTTTGGTAAGGGATTTGTAATAATTCTCTCCGCTGGATACAATTTTTATCATGTACTCATAATCTGTTTCTGTATCTGGCACCCTTATGCCTTAATTAGTATTTGGCATGTCACACATGTAGAATGACCAATTCATTTATCACAGCAATTTGCGGCTTGCCAAACCATGACATGATCTATGACCACAGCCTACAAACCACAGTGGTCCTACAATTAAACTTTGGTCACAGATGTACTTGCCAAAGGTGACCCCTACAGTAATACCGCGTCACCAATCTCGTTAGAAGGTATGCTGTCATCAACATGGAGCGGTCCTTTCACGTCTTTTCAGACTAAATGAGGGGAGAAACAGAAATCTCTCAGAGATAAATAACCTAATAAAACACTTTATGAATTATACATGTCAATATCGATACATGTTTCTCATGTCTATACACCATTTCATGCTTAATCACTTTTCCACCGTCAATTACGTCACATATCAGAATTAATTTTAAGCATTAAATCATTTAAATCACATGAAAATTAACAAGTTCATATATGCTAATAAACCATACATTATCATGTAAAATTTACTTCGTTTAGACTTTAAATTTTAACCATGCAAATCATAAATTCAAACTTCATAAATTTTATTCTAGAAATGTTCTTTAGGATGTTTGAAAGTAACTAAATTCCTTATTGAAACCTTGAAATTTTTTACACCTTTTCTTCTTTTTCTTTTCTCCCTCTCTCTATAAGCTCTTAGAGGATTGAAGAATGAAATGGAAGTTATGAGGAAATGGTGAAGGGAGGATCCCTATCTATAGAAAATAGAGACTGTCGAATTTGGACCAAGTGAAAAAATTTGGTGAGGAGAGAGAAAGTCAATGGGAAAAAGAGTGATGTGATGACTGACATATGTGACTGACGTACAGACAATGCGACATGATGATAGTGAAAAAAAGGAGGCACGCCACCCAATCGACAGCGATGTGCCGCCTAACTGGATGGTGGCTCGACACACAACTGGTGGTGCGTACTACCTGAGGTAGCTGTGCGCCGCGCGCAGGCTAGGCCTGGGTGTGCACAAGACCCAAGTTGCGCGCAGGCCTACCGCGCAAGCCTACTGCGCAGACAATGCGCGCATAGGGTGCACAGAGCCTCGCTCGTCATCCTACGATGGGATACACGCGTAGACTGGGCCTTGCACCCCATGTGGACGAGACATGCACACAGTACACTCGTCCAATGATGGCCGCGTGTGCGTAGGCACGAGCAGCGCGGTGCTCATGCGGGCGGCACCCTTCCCGAGGGATATTTCGCTTTTTTTTTATTTTTCTGTTAAAATTATTTTTAAATAACAACAAAATATAATTTTTCTACGACGAAATAAAGAGAAAAATTTTAAGAATTATTTAATTAAATAAAAATTAAAAAATTAAAATACGACATACAATATTTGTCTAAAAATTAAAATTACAAAATATTTAAGGATTTTTAGTGGCCTTAGGGCTAGAATAAATAGGGGTTCACATTACAAATGAAGTGCAAAGATTCTTGGGGTGTTACATTTTTCCTTTTCTAGTTTCGGCAGAAGGCCATGATGTCCAGATTTAGCGAATATAAAACAACCAACATAATGCAATACAATAGTACACATCCTTTTAAAATTAGAACAGACAACAAGCAACAATATGCATCATCATAATTCAGTTATTTTGTCTAAAAAGGGCACATAAAAGTATAAATATAAATATATGATCCCTCACTGATACTCAGTGAGAAACCGGATTCTTAGAAGTGGATAATAATTTTTTGCATCTAGAATTTTTTTGGTGACCCCTCAATTTCCTTCTTTGCTATCTCTTTCTAGATCTCCACTTTCTCTCTCTAGAATCTCACTTTCTCTCTCTAGAATCTCACTTTCTCTCTCTAAAATGTATGGATGAAGAAATGAAGATGGAAGTGAGTGGAAAATGAGGCGGAAAGGCCCAATTTATAGAGTTTAGGAACTGACAGATGCCTGCCACATGGCACGCATCGTGGCTATCCACGTGGCAGGAAAGGGGAAGTTGTCAAAGTGGGACTCACGCGCTAGGGTGAGTCATGCCCTTTTGGCGCACATGTCTGTGCGCAATGTGCCTATGAGAAAGGCACTTGCAAGCTCGTTTGTGTGCGCATAGCGCACGAGCTTACAATCGTGGGATTTTTCCTTAGATGTCTTCCCTGGCCAGGGATATTTCCCCCGTCTCTCTTTTTCCTTAAAATTCTCAAATACTACATACACATATATATATTTAAAACTTATCTAAAATATGAGTTAGTCCTTACAAGTAAACAATTAAGAATATACACAAAATATTAAATATAGGTGGCCTTAAGGCCTAAATGGAGTATTTAACATCATGTTTAAGCATAGAGGTCTCAAGGTGTTAAGGCGAGATCATGGTAACTAGCCCTGCCATCATTTGAACAACCCCTATTATAAGTGTGGGAGCACACAACACTTTGTGAGGGATTGCCCCTAGAAGTCTTGAGACATTGTGAGGCACGTGGCATAAGGAAGAGTCTTCCATCACGATGAGTCTAATGCTATTGCTACACTGGCCATCATTCAGGGTACACTTTCTATTTACAATTCTAGCACTCGTGCCTTAATAGATACTGTGCTACGCATTATTTTATATAATGTAGATTTACAAAGAACTTAGGGATCAAACAAAAACCTTTAGAACAAGTTTAGTAGTAGAAACACCCTCTAGAGAACTTTTAGAAGCTCATGTTACTTATAGATTTTATTGCTACACTGGCCATCATTCAGGGTACACTTTCTATTTACAATTCTAGCACTCATGCCTTGATAGATACTATACTACACATTCTTTTATATAATGTAGATTTACAAAGAACTTAGGGATCAAACCAAAACCTTTAGAATAAGTTTAGTAGTAGAAACACCCTCTAGAGAACTTTTAGAAGCTCATATTATTTATAGATTCTATAGAGTAAATGTTTCTAGTAAGGAGTTAATTGTAGACCTAATACTCCTAAACTTTTTTGGATTTGACATAATTCTAGGAATGGATTTGTTAGAAAACTATCGAGCTATCATTGATTGTAATGACAAAATTGTAACCCTACACTCGCCTAAAAGAAAACAACTTAAGGCCTTAATGAAAATTTTCAATAAATATTTATTTGAATGTATTTAGATAGATTTCATATAAATTATAACTATATAAAAAGGGACTATTTTGAAAATTGTTACTTGTCTTTTTCTAACCTATGTGATAAATAGGCGAATGGCCCTGAGACATTAGTTACGACAATCCTCATTGTCTATGACTTCTTAGATGTCTTTTTAGTAGAGGTACCAGGTTTATCTCCCCGATGAGAAGTCAAATTCTCCATCAACTTAGTCCCTGGAGCATAACCTATCTCAAAACTGACTTACCGAATGGGCCGAGATAAGTTTTTTGAGTTAAGACATCAGATTGAAGTATTGAGAGTGAAAAAGTTTATCAAGCTAAGTCACTCTCCTTGGGGTGCTCTAGTACTATTTACAAAGAAGAAGGATGGAATCCTCAGGCTTTGTGTTGACTATCGGGAGCTAAATCATGTTACCATCAAGAGTAAGTATCCTCTGTCCCGTATTGACGACCTATTTGGCCAATTGCAAGGAGCATTTGTCTTCTCTAAGATTGATCTCAGGTCAGGCACCATTACTTGAGGGTTAAGGTCAAAGATATTCTTAAAATGGCATTCCACTATAAATATGGCAATTTTAAGTTCAGGATCATGCCCTTTAGGTAGACCAATACCTCCACTATATTCATGGATCTCATGAACAGGGTTTTCAAGCCTATACTAGATCAATACGTTATTGTTTTCATTGATGACATCCTGATGTATTAGGAACATATAATTCACCTTGGTCAAGTGTTAGAGACCCTTCATTGGCACCAACTTTATGTCAAGCTAAGTAAATACTCCTTTTGATTAGACCAAATTTCTTTCCCCAGTCACATGGTTTTTGGTGAGGGAATTTGTGGGGATCCTTCCATGGTCAAGGCTATCATTAATTAGAGCCAACTTACCAATATCCCAAAAGTTTACAGCTTCTTGGAATTGACAGGATATTATCCGTGTTTCATCAAGGATTTCTCTCATATTGTCGCTCCCTTAACCAGTCTCACCAAAAAAGGATTTTTTTTTTCAATTGAGATGAAAAGTGTGGAGAAAGTTTTGTCAAACTCAAGCGTTGACTCACTACTACTTTGGTGTTGATCCTCCTTGACAACACTAGATGATTTCAGGTTTCATGCGATACGTCTCATATAGGTTTGGGATGTGTACTCATGCAACATGGTCGGGTAATGGCTTACGGTTCCAGGCAACTAAAGCCACATGAACACAACTACCCCACACACGACCTCAAGCTTATCACTATTGTTTTTGTTTTTAAGATATGGTGCCACTATCTGTATGGAAAAACTTTTGAAATTTACACTGATCACAAAACTTTGAAGTATCTATTTTCTCAGAAGGAGTTCAATATGATACAGAGGTGTTAGATGGATTTCTTAAAGGACTACGATTGCAAGATCCTATACCATCATAATAAGGGTAATATAGTTGTAAATGCTCTTAGCTGGAAGGAATTGGCCATGTTGGGCTAGTTGTTGGCTTCTAACTAGAGGATGCTCTAAATGATTGAAGGTCTCTGCTTGAATGATTATGGTAACGGTGTATACCTTGCCTAGATTTGGATATAGTCCACTCTCTTCATGAGAATTTAAAAATCCCAATCGATAGATTAGGTTATTTTAAAGCACATTGACAACTTTGCCTCTTAAGAAGTCCACGACTTCATAATAACAGATGATGGATTGTCTAGATTTTGAGATCGAATATGGGTACCAAATGACCCCAATCTTAGATCGAATATTCTAAAAGTGGCTCACACATCTAGTTGTTCATCCACCTTGGGAGTGGCAAGATGTATCAAGATTTGTGGTGCCATTACTGGTGGTCTAGTATGAAGAAAGATATTATTAATTATGTCTCCTGGTGTCTCACTTGCTTGAGGATCAAAGTAGAGCATAAGAGGCATGCTGGTCTTTTGCAAGGTCTCCCCATCCCCAAGTGGAAATGGGAGCATGTGACCATGGACTTCATCACTAGCTAGCCAAACATGAGTTCATATCATGACACTATTTTAGTCATTATGGATAGACCTACTAAATCTGCCCATTTCCTTACCATCAAGACCACAAACTCAACAATTAAGTTAGCTTGATTGTATGTTGAGGAGATTATCTGACTCCTTGGTCTTCCTACTTATGTGGTTTATGTGACATCTTGAATACTAATTAAAGCATTAGGGTGCCAGATACAGAAATAGATACGAGTGCATATAAGATTAATGCATACAGCGGAATAAAATATTACAATCCCTTACACAAAAATAATAGAGTTCCCATTCTTATAATATTGAGGCAAAAACAAAATTAATTATAAGCCTATACAAAAGATGGACTCATTAGAGTGCGGAACAAAACATGCACTCACAACAGTTCATGGATCCATGAGATCTTTGAAGGCTTCAAGGAGTAGATCAATGATTGGTTCCTCACTATCGTCCTCATCTGAGGGAGACATGGAAAGGGGTGAGTTCCACATACTTAGTAAGCAAAGTAGTATTTAAATAACATCCCTAAGATTTTAAAAATAATTTAAAACTTGAATAAAGTATCATAATTACTTACCATCGGGAATCGTGTTAGGGGTCCATTTCAATAATTATGAAAATAATTTACTTTATTAAGGAAAATATTGAATCAATCATGTTAAGTCATGTCATAATCATATCATGCCAATCAAATCAATCTTGCTGAAAATAGAGAAAATCAAACAAATTATGATATACTTTTGTTTTCATTTTTATTTTTCATGGGAAATCATCTTGACTTGAATCTACTGAGGGTAATACAAATTTCCGACTACCCATTTGGAAGGACCAATTCATTTCATATTATAATAGCAAATTATAGCTTGTCAAACCATGACACGATCTATGACCATAGTCGTGCCAACCACAGTGGTCCTACATATAAACTATGGACATGACTGTACTTCGCCAAGGTGACCCCTACAATCAAATTGCATCACCATTCTCGTCAAATGGTACACCACCATCAACAGGGAGCTGTCCTCTCACGTCTTTTTAGACCAAATGAGGGATAAACAGAAACTCATTAAAGATAAAAAAAACCTAATGAAATATGTCATTTATGAACTATGCATGCCAATATCAACAAATATTTATCATGTTTTCACACAACATCATGCTTTGTTACTTCCTCTCATAATCGTACAATATATCATGCATTAACATTTACCATATACAAAATAACCGATTTATATACATTTATACAAACATGCATTAACACATAATAATTGTATTAAAGCATATAAAATTAAGCATACATCCAACCAATCGAAATTCCATTAAATTAATCTAGAAATGCTCCTTAGTACGTAAAAATAAATACTAAATTCCTTACCAAAACCTTGGAGTTTTTTTTTCAATGTCTTTCCCTCTTTTAATTCTTCCTCTTCTCTCTTTGGCTCTCTCTCTCTCTAGAACTCTTTAGTGGATCAAAGAATAAAGTTGGAGTGGTGAGGATATAGTGAAGAGAGGCTCCTATTTATAAGAAATGGGGACTGTTAGATTTGCGCCGAGTGGTGAAATCTTGTGAGAAGAGAGGAAAGAAAAAGAGACTTGATGTGATGACAACTGATAGATGGCTGACATGATACTAGCAACGTGACAACAGTACAAAAATTGAAGGCACGCCACCTAAAAAATGACAACACACCACCCAATTGATGGTGCATGCCCCCCAAAGGGTGGCACCCATTGCCCAAGGGGTGGTGGGCGATGCTTAAAGCAACG
Organism: Carica papaya; assembly: GCF_054855325.1. Classification (NCBI taxonomy): domain Eukaryota; kingdom Viridiplantae; phylum Streptophyta; class Magnoliopsida; order Brassicales; family Caricaceae; genus Carica; species Carica papaya. Next base: position 23,352,043 of record NC_142317.1, read on the forward strand.
CACGCCACCCCATCCTGCTACACGCCCGGCTACGCGCGATGTGACCCTCATAGACCATTTTCCTCATGCTCTGCCATATGGGACATGTGTGCAGGCACATGTCCCGTGCTTGCCGCGTGTGTACAGGCAGCGTGCAAGGCCTGCATAGGCAAGGAGGTCTTCCCGCATGCTTTTTTTAGGGGATTTTTTTGTCGGTTTCATCTCTATTTTTCCTAAAATTGTTTTAAATCAATTTAGACAATTTTAACAAATTACAAAATAATTTTGAGTAATTATTTAATTAAATAACCAATAAATATGCTAGTTTTTGTAAAATTCATAAATAAATTTTAAATCATTTCATTTGGAAATCAAAGCATGAAATTTAAAGAGTTCAAATGGCTTTCAGGCCTGAATAATTAGGGATTTTATAAGATAATTAAGAATAATGGTTTTTGGGGTGTTACATTTTCAAATAGGGATCCTCGTTTCACTTATCAGTTTTGGGATAACTTCCGAGAAGCTCTTTGTTCCAGCTTGTAATTAGCACTATTTATCACTCCTAAATCAATGGGCAGTTAGAATGGATCATTTAGACATTGGAGGACATGTTGTGCGCCTATGTACTAGACTTTGGGGGTAATTGGGATCAATATCTTCCCCTCTTTAAATTTTTTTATAACAACAGCTTTCACTCCAATATCGGTGTGACTCTATTTGAAGCTCTCTATGGTAGGCTTTGCCAATCTCCAACAAGTTAGAAAGAAGTTGAGAACAAACATCTTCTTGTATCAGATTATGTCCAAGAAACTGTTGAAAATATTGATGTCATTCGAAAGCACCTCATTACTACCCAAAGTCGTCAGAAGAGTTATACTAATAATCGAAGGAGACCATTGGAGTTTGCAGTTGGTGACCATGTTTTCCTTAAGCTCTTTCCCTATAAAGGAAGAAAACGGTTTTGAAAGAGAGGAAAACTGAGTCCTTGCTTTGTTAGACCTTTTAAGATCATAGAACATGTAGGCCCCATGGCGTACTACCTCACATTGACCCTAGAATATGCCACCCTATATAATGTTTTCCATGTCTCCATGCTCAAGAAGTATCACCATGATCCTTCTCACATCATTTCGTGCCTAAAAACTCTTATTTGTACAGATATGGCCTATGCTAAGTATTCTACGGATATCATTGATTGGATAGAGAAGGTTATGCGTAACAATAGGATTCCTATGATCAAAGTGTTGTGGCAGTATCACACCCCGGAAGAGACACGTGGGAAGTGGAAGAAAAAATACAAGAAAAGTTTCATGAATTGTTTTAAAAACTTTTTTAAATTTGGAGGATTAAATTTTTATATGTGTGGGGAGATTGTAACACCCTGAACCTTTGCACTTAAACATGGTGTCAAACTATATTATTTTAGGTCTCATAGGCATTTAAATTCTATGGATATTTTGCTTTAAAGTTATTTTTATTTTTATTTTTATTAATTTAATTTAAATTGGTCCTAAATTTATTTAAGTTGTTTTAAAAATATTTTCAGGAAATAAGAAAAGAAAAAGAGAAAAAAAGGAAAGAAAAATAAATAAGAGGGAAAAATCCCCAGAATTCGTAAAAAATGATTTGCAGCACTTTGCGTGGTAATGTTGCACAGTCCGCGCGTCAGCCTGTAGTAATGTGCTCACATTGCGCATACCATGGCCAGCCTGCACATGGAGAACATGTGTGCTGTCAGCAACACGGACATACCTCTTCCCATGCGGACACACTCCCTCACAAATGGACATGACCACACATCCCATCCGAGGACTTCATATGCTGGCATGCTGCTCCATGCTGCAACAGCCTTGCCCCATCAACCACCTCCCATATGTCTTTTTGGATGATTGCCACATGGCACACATCCAAGAGACCTCCCTTGGCTATTTAAAGAGCCTTTATCCCTCACTTTTTTCCACCATCTGTTATTCTTTCATTTTAAAAATTTTAGGGAGAGAAAGAAAGAAAGCAAGAAGTAAGAGAAAGGAGTAGGAATTCTCAAAGATCGTTAAAAGACGTTTCTTCTCCTTATAAAAGACAAATCAAACTACGATTATGATAAGAGATTTTTGGTATTTTTTCTTACATTTCTAAGTGAGATTTTCTATAAAATATATATTGAAGGTCAAGTCTTAGTGAAACTGGGCCTTGAGCCAAGTATGTATTTAGACCCCCCCCCTCGGGTTTTAAATATGTGACTGTTATGAATAAACATCAAATATAAAAGAGAAAAGAATGAAAATCCCCTTTATCTATTATCTCTAAGGAGTTTTTGTCTCTCCCTACTCTGAATATAAAATGTTGGTGAACCGTGTCTTGTGAATGATTGGTGTTCCCTCTGACTATGGTGGATACGTGATATGATATGTTGGACCACAGTGGTGATGTCTGCCATGGTCATAGATTATACCCAATATGGATGTAGAAATGACCTAATATGGGTATAGAACTAACCCTATATAGGAATGAAATTGATTGGTCATTCACAATAGTAGCTGGGGATCTCCTCTACCCTTAGTGGATATATATTGTAAGAGCTTCATACAGAGGTCAGTAAAAGACTTAAATAAACACAAATATGACTTAGATAGTTGTTACTTTATGGTGATTTTATGTGGTGGTTCTTTTAATTTATCCTGATCTTATTGTCTTCTTAGTTGGTTCAACTAGTTTCTATTGTAATGCTTGTTTATGATTGACTCTATACTTTCTCTACCTTTATTATTCGATATGTTGATGATGTTCATATGTTTTTTTTTAAAAAAAATTAACAGTCCTTTCTAAGTATTGAGTTGAGCTCGTTTTATGGAGACTTTTAGTGTAACTTATTTAATTGAGAAATGATGTTTTAAGTTAAAAGTTAATTACCTTTATAAACCTTAACTATATAGTTTAAACACTGTTTTCCTTACTAAGTTTATGGAACTCACCTCGATCCATGCCCCCCTTTAGAAGATGAAAGCGATGATTCGTTCACTAAGTTGCCCCTTGAAGCTTGTTTGGATCCCTTTGTGGATCCTCATGATAATTACAAGTGCTTTATTTTGTCCGCACTTTAATGATACCTATTTGTAATTATTTAAATGACTCTTACTTTTATACATTCATGTTTTGGCAGCCAACTTTTGGCCTCATATGTAAAATAAACCTTTAATTTTATTGTAAGAGATTTCTATTTTCCCCAGCATATATATTTTTACTTACACTCGTATATGTTTCTGTTACCAAGCTCTTTTTTACCCCACTAGGTATCTGGAATGTTACACTTCCTCACTCTTATGGCAATTTTCTTCTTCTCTCATGCAGTCGAAATCTCTCTGGTTTCCCCTTTTCCACTCTCCGATCAGCTCTCCCTTTCTTCACTTGGTAGTAATTTCTCTTAAAATGGGAGGAATTCAATTTATGGTTTATGATATGACCTAAGGAGGTAGCTGAAAAGATCTCCCGAGTACTCAAAAATTTTCCTACGAATAAACATTAACTTGTGAGCTTGAAGATCCAGCACGAAAGAATCCCGTGGACCTACAAAAGACATGGAATGCATGGAAGAGACTAGTGCACACGAGCAAACTCGCGCCTATGAAAACCTTCTATCTTGTAGGACTGGGAATTTTCTTTGCTGGATGGAAGAATCCTTTTCCTGCAAGGACTGCCCCAGCTTTAGCTTTTAAAAAAGGATGGAGATTGGCCTAAATTCAACTCCACAAGCAGCCCAAGGACAAATTTAGCCTATGGACTTCAAGAAGATTGACTTGGACCCCTTATAAAGAAAATCATCATGTTCATTAGCCCAATTATAAGATAAAGGTCCAAAAACCTTCAACAAGCCTTCAATTTTCTACTACAAGAATGAATTAATGAAGAATTGAGTTTGGAGGCCCATAAAGATTCAAGAAAAGGTCCAAGAAACCTTGGAGGCCCACGACAAGAGAAGCTTGTGCATATGAGAGTTATGTCATGTGTGGCCAAGAGGATGAGGGGGGGAAAAATCTAGCCCGCGCAGGATTCCTCTGCTCGTTTCCTCACCCGATTCCTTCTCACTTGGAATCTTGATTTTCTTGAATCCTTTTTGGACTAAAATTGTAGCAAAGAAGAATACATGCACGGATTGGAATTCTAACTTCAAGGAGAACTTTTCTTTAATAAAATTAATTAATTAATTAATAAAGTTGGAAGATAAGATGGATTTGGCCAAGCCTTTTCCTTATCGTAGTTGATTTCTTCATCTAAGAATTTCTGTTGGATCATGCTTTATTTTTATTCCAACAAGGAGTCTCTTTAAGCATCTTCAAGATAAACTCTTCAATAAAAAAAAAATTAAAAATGAAGTTCATAATCGAAAAGGAGAAAAGAGTTGGAGTTTGGCCATGGGTCTCCAAGTTGTCCAAGAGAGAAAAATTTCATTTTATTTAAATATTCTCTTTTTAATTATTATTTTATTATTTTTTTAGATTAAGTTATATTAAAGTTTCACTAGGAATTTATTTTTCTAATTCAAGTAGAATTAGTTTGGTGAATGCCTATATAAAGGCCTCACCCTTAGGTTGTAATTAATGTGATACTGAGTGAGGGAAAGCTTAAAGTAGAGCAACAAGTCCACACAAACATAGAAGCAAAGAAACGACCATGCAGTAATATAATTCCAAAAAATATCAAGAAGTATATACAAATAGGGAGTGACACCAAAGAGTTTATCCAGAGCCATGGGCCCAAAGAAAGTACAACAAGACCTCCTTAGGACTTAGGCCAACAAAAGCTAAGAGATAGAAAGAGAAGAAAGTGAAGGAGGATTGAAACTCGGAAGGTAACAGGCCTCACAACAAAAGAACCGCTTTGACCCAAAATCTTAACCCAAAAAGAGTTCGAACAAGTCATTTGGGTTTGGGTACCTATTGGGTCCACATAAGAGGATAGCCACGTGTGCGGTCAAGGGAACTCACATATATAGAGAGGCACCCATGCAAGACATGCACCGAACACGCAGGAGGAGTGTAGGAGCACATTCGCACATCATCCAAATACTCGTAGGTCGGGGTGCATGTAAGGGCTGAGATGTTGCACGGCCCAAGCGAGTGCATGTGCACCCTTGCCAAGCAGGCCATCTGCTGGGTTGCACATACGCGGGAAGACCCTGTCACACACGCACAAACACTACACACGTGTAGGAAGCTTCTGCACATGTGTTGCATGTGCCAGCAGCACTTGGCACACCTGGACAACCTATCCACGGGCTTATGAGTCCTACTTTGACTCCTCAATTTGTTTCCTTCTTCTAGCCTGCTTCCTATTACGAATTCCACTCAAATTCTAAAGAATTTCAAGCTTAAACGGGGGTTGAAGAGATGGGCTGCAAATAGGATAATTCTACTATAAATAAATAAGTATTATTTTAATTAATTTTTCTTAATTTTGTTTGAGTTTAGGATTAGAATTCTATTATTTAATTAATTTTCAACATGAATCCTAGTAAAAATAATGTTTAGGATTTCTATTTAAATTATGTAATGATATTTCCATTCGGATTATAAATTAAAAGCGCATATAAAGGCTATGGATCCTAGGATATAAAACACAATTATTATTAAATTAATAAAGTTCAAGCTTTTTGCTTAAAAAAATTAGCTTTGCTAATTTTATGAGAGTTCTTCAAGTTCTTCAAGCTAGGGAGCTTTTAGAGTCTTGTTGAGCTGAGGAATTAAGGATCGACTTATTGGGTAAGCTGTGGTGTCCCTATTTTTCCTTTTTATTTTTCTAATTATCTTATTTTTGCATTCCCTTTTGGGTGGGTGTAGAACCAAGTTGAGAGGGTAAATTAGACAGTAAAGCTTTCTGATTTTACATAGTGTGAAGTTTCGGAAGATTAACTCATATTCGGTGAGCACAAACATTTGCTTCACATTTACTTTTGATGTTGCAACTATATTACACCCACATTCCTTTTAAACCTAAGCCTCTTAAGATAAAACCACCCTTAATTCTTTGTCATACCTTTAAGGACTAAGTGTGTAAATATGATTAAGTGGATTCGATTCTTGACACTCAACTTGGTAGAAGAAGCTGTAGTGTGAGAGATTGTGAGCTAAACATGAGTAAAGGTGAGGGAGCGAATATATTTTTTTCCACTAACCTTTTCTTTGCAGGTACATTCATCATGTCTCGTCACAATGCTAACAGCAGACCCGTCACCATGGAAAAAACAATAATAGATATGTTTACCCACCTGAGTATTTAGAGACTGCACTAATGGATCGACTTTAACAAGGAGGAAGCACAGTCAAGCTCGACACCATGTAGTGCAAGGTGAGACAAGATCATGTGATGAAGAAGTTAATAATAGAAGGGAAAGAAGGAGAGAAGGGTTTGATGAAGATCTCAGTTCTTATACGGCACCAATTTTGACTTTTTAAGGGAAGAATGATGTCGAAGCCTACCTCAATTAGGAGATAAGAGTTGATAGAATCTTCAAATGCCATAATTACAGTAAGGAGAAGAAGATCAGCTTAATTACCCTTGAGTTTAGTAAATATGCTTTGTCTGGTGGGACCAACTAGTTGCCTTAAAGGAGAGAGATGGCGACACACCTATCTCTACCTAAAGCAAGTTGGGATCTATTAGATGAAAAAGATTTGTGTCATCCTACTTCGCTAAAGATATGGATATAAAGCTACAACGCTTTACTTAAGGAAATAAGTTAGTGGAGGAATACCATAAAGAAATAGAGATTACCATGATTTGAGCAAGAGTCAAAGAAAGGCCTGAAACTGCTATGGCCTGATTCTTAGAAGGCCTAAATAGGGAGATAGCCAATCTTCTTGAATTATAAAACCATGTTAATATAGAAGAAATGGTACACAAACCTATCAAGATTGAGAGACAGTTAAAGAGTAGAGAAACTACACAAGGGACTGTCATCACTACCCCTCAATACAATTTTAGGTAGCCTAGAAGGGAATAAAACAAGCTGAATGATGATAAGAAGGACAAACCACCTGCCACTAACACATAAGGAAATCCCAAGGCCCCTACCACAAGATAAAGCACTGGTACGTATTTTAAGTGCTTGGGAATTGGACACATTGCATCCCAATACCAACAGGCATCGATCATACGAGATGATGGGGACAACATTAGCAACCATGCTACTGACGGTGAATAACAAGATCTACCCTCATTTGGGCCTAGTGAAGAAAGTATTCCTCAGTCAGTTCATGGAGATGTATTTGTCACCCTATGGAAACTGAACATGTAAGTCAAATAAGAGGACCAAGACTAGAGAGATACTATATTCCACTCTAGATGCCTTGATAATAGAAAGGTCTATAGTATGATTAAAGATGGGGGAAGTTACACCAATGTTGCCAGCACTTTACTAGTAGATAGGGTAGGGTTAACATTCATAATGCATCCTAGTCCCTATAAGTTATATTGGCTCGAAAACCGTAATAAAATCAACATCACTAAATAGGTTCAGGTTCCATTTTCTATTAGAAACTATAAAAATGAGATATTGTGCGATGTTGTCCCTATGCAAGCAGGACACCCTATTACTAGGGAGGCTTTAGTAATATGAATGTCAACCATCATGGCAAAAAGAATCCCTCCTCCCTAAACATGGGTGGTCACACCTATATGCTGATGCCATTATCAAAAAAAGAAGCCTACGAAGAACAGTTCAAGACTAAGAAGTCCTATAAAAAGTTCGTCGGACGAACCACACAAACAAGGGTCAAGACCTGCCTCTTCATAGAAAAGTATCTTGATGTACCAAGCTACGTTGTAGATTGGTTAGTATTCTCTTTATCTATTTTGTCACTGAATGAAAAGAATGATGACAGTACTAATTCGAGAACAAATCTTTCTGAAGAGAGGAGATGATGTGATACTAAGTGAAAAAAAAGTTAAAGTCGAGCAATAAGTCTATATAATGACAGAAGGGAAGAAATAACCATGCAATAATATAATTCTCGAACATATTAGGGATTATATACGAATAGGGAGTGACACTAAAGAGGCTATCTAGAGCCAAAGACCCAAATAAAGTAAAATAAGACCTCAGAAGCACTTATGTAAATAGATGCCAAGAGCTAGAAAAAGAAGAAACTGAATGAGGGTTGAAACCCAGAAGGTAACAGGCCTCATAGTAAAAGAATGACTTAGACCTAGAATTCTAACCCAAGAAGAGGCCCAACAGATTGTTTGGGATTAGGTGCCCATTGCGTCCACAAATGTGGACAACCATGTGTACAGGCAAGGGAACCCATACATACAGAGAAGACACCAACATAAGACATACACCACATGCATAGGAGGAGTGCAACAGCATGCACGCGCATCATCCAGATGCGAGCAAGCTAGGGTGCATGTAAGGGCTAAGATATTGCACGCCCCAAGCTTGTGCATTGTACACATGCCCAATAAGCGATCCGATGGGTTGCACTTGTGCAAAAAGACCCTACTGCATGTGCGTAGACACTATGACCTAGCAGACAAGATTTAACATCATTATTTCCTTAAAATGGTGGTATCTGCATTTTGATGGAATTAAGTTCCTTATCTTCTATTTCTCTTTGAAATTCTCTTCTATCACCTGTATTATAACCATAAGACTCTGTATCTTCCTACACTAGGCATCAAGTTAGGTTGTGGTTTCCTCCTCATTCTAACCTATCTATCTTGATGGCCATGTTCCTTATTTTAATACTTAGCTTAGTGAACATCTCCTCTATTCTTTCTTCCATAGTAAAAAGTCTACTATTCTCACTTGGTTGAGACATAATGAAGTATCTACAAAGTAAAGATTAATGAAAAATATTTTTTCTCCTTCACTTTTCACTCGTGCTTACCTCATAATCTCTTGATATTTAATCTTCTTCCCTTGAGTTAAGCTTTCGAATTAAATCCTCTTAAATAGAGACCTGCATGTTAATCTTGAAGACACTTACGAAGAATCCTAAGGGAATCTCATTTCTAAAAGGTCAGAATTAAAGCACACAGATGAAGAAGATGTGATGTTTTTATTAATTAGTATACTACGTAACTAGAATGCAATTAGCTACTGGAGTAAGATAGATTTAAAACATAATGGATCTCATCAATCATAATGGAAATAACTAGAGTGATATTCCTAGCTATTCTACTTAATGATGGCTACTCTCTACGACTGATTTAAGTTTCTTTATAGAGATGCTTCATGATGCAATGATGATAATTGAAATAAACCAATTATTTTTACGCACTTTCTTATGGAAGTAATCTTTATTGCTTTATGGATTGAGATTCGATTTTGACGAATTTTTTATTTTGGTTTGAAGTCAAAACAAGTGGCATGTAACAACACAATGACTTATTTGCCTTATGATGTGCAATTAATTTTTTTTTTAATTTTTTGACTAATTGAATCAACAAACTTCCACTTAGATGAACAATTTGATGAATTTAAGTGGAGATGTAAGCAAAAACGGATCAACAATCAAGAATTTCAATTGAAGTGCTCAAAAAAAGGATGTAAGACAAGAATCTAAAGATAGTAGATTTACTCGAAGCTTAAGCTCTTATACCAACTGATGCAGAACCCATGACCAACATTGTGATAAAAAATCTTGCATGAACATCAGCATACAGAAAACTTAAATTTCTATATAAACCCACACTCAACCTGTGAATGCAAATCAAGGTAACTGAAAAATAAACAAGAACTGAAAGGATGCCACGTCTTGCCTAATAAATTGATTATGATTCCTTGACTCAACAAGATGGTTGAAGCAACTTCACTTAATGAACTCTCACTCTCACAATTAGCATAAGCTAAGTTACAAAAATAAACTGAAATTTTATTGATCTTAACTAAATTATGAATTGTGTTTACAACACAAGGTTCTTTATATAGGTTTTCCTAAATTAATTCTAAACAAAAACAAACTCTTTAGTTTAAATCAAACTCTTAAACTATCTAAATCTAAATCTTAACCTATCCTAATAAAAAAACTCAAATAATAAGTAAAAGAAAATTAAATTAAAGTGGATAGTTCTTCCACTCTCACGGTCAATCTTAGAGTCTTCTCAGGTTGAAGTCTTCTTCAACTTCTTGAATTGCCTTTCCATTAATTAATTAATTTCTTTAAGAATTCAAGTCGAAAAGCAAATTTATAATTCCTTTGAAAGAGAGTGGGAAAATTCGGTTAAGAGCCTTGAATTTCTTGGCCGATTTCTCCATGTGTTTTTATCTCGAAGACTTGATGTCTATTTTGAATTCATTCTTTTACTTTATGTAGAATTCCATTGGATAGATTTCACCAAAAAACAAATTAAGAGATAACTAGAAAATCATGTCAAAATAAAAGTCCTTGGCAGGTTGACCTCTCCTGCATGGCCGAGAGTCTTCCTCACACAGGCTTGTTTTCCCATAATCTTCTTTATGTGTTAGGACTCTTTTCCAATGAATTCTTGGACTCTTCTTTCTTATCTCATCCTTGCAACACCCTCAAGTCAATAAAGGACTCATCAAATTGACTTAGAGGAGGAGGAAGAGGAGTCAGGTGAGGGGTTCCCTTTATTGCACATATGTTTTCCCACTCATGTGAGCAAGAATGCTCACATGTGCGACACTTCTTAGTTGCAAGCCTCTTTGGTCGAATGGCTTTTTTTTTGCACTTTTCTTGGGCCTTTAAAGGCCAAACCTTCATTGGATCTCTTTTGGGCTCAGGAATTGGGCCTATTGATTGAATTTTGGACTGGCCTCTTAGAGTTAGGACTAAAATCCCTTAAATCTTTTTAAGTCCATCTTTGGAATTTCTTGGCCTTGAGACAATTTAGCAAACTTAAAAGGCTTGAAGTCAGTTTCCCTTTTGGCCTTAGACTCCTAAAAAACCTTGAATAGCTAAACTCCATCAATCGAGCAGGTAAAATCCCCTAACTGCAGTCATTTCCTAGGCGACATCATGCATGTGCTATTGTGTGCTTACATGTGCATGACATGACATGTCGTGTGCGTGCAGCTACTTGCCACGGGTTTATGGGTAATTATCCCATAGGAATTTTAATTTATGTTGGATTTTTGCTTCTCGTACGACTCTTTCTCTAGGACTTGTTTAGCCCTTTCTAAGATCACTTCACCTTCACTTACTAGTAAGTGAGGCACTTGTAAATAAACTTAGAAATGTCCCTCTTCATTCCATTCCACTAGTACTAGGGTCGCAAGTTCTAATACATTTTGGTGTTACCTATAATGACCCGCCTTCTCTATTGAGAAAGCAGCACTACCACACATAGAATTTGATAAATAGCGCATCAATATGCTAAAATTTAAACTCAATCATGCATCTTTTGTACAGAGCGATAATTCATGAGGCTCATAAAATCTATAATAATATTACTATAACAAAACAAATAATCTCCCCAAAATCATAAAAATATTTTTCGAGTCTTCCTTTGACCTTGAACTTGATCTTGACTTCCTTGCTCTATAAATGATAAAAAAAGAGTGAGCCACCATATTCTCAGTAAGAATAATTTAAAACTCCAAACAAAGATTGAAGATAATATACTGATTCAACCTATTTCCCTTTAAACTTATCAAATCCTTCACAAAGCTCTTATTTTCCATGCTTATACTACAACTACCTTGATCTATAAATAAGCTAGTTTCACTTCTCATATACTTCAATTCATTCAAAAGATATTCACAATTGTATAACTTATATTCCTATAATTATTTTTTATTCATTCTCAATCTCAATCATATAATGTCATAGTCACATTAATTGTACAATATTCACATATAAAATACTTTTCCTTCTCATATACCTCAATTCATTCAAAAGTTATCCATAAATGCATAACTTACATTATCCTAATTACTTTCATTTCATTCTCAATCTCAATGACATAATATCATAATCATATTAGTTGCACATATTCACATATATAATACCTTTCCTCATACACATATTCACATGACAGTAAATTCTCATCATTCACCAAACACAACCAACACACAAGCATAAATCCTTAATGTTTTATATGATAATATTATGTTACAATCATGGGAGAAAATGATAACTCATACTATCAATATGGACGTAGTTGTAGTTAAACATTCACATGTCATAGTTACTATCATAGTTATAATCATAGTCACAATCATAGTTACAATCATAGTCACAATCATATTACAATCATAGTTATTGTTATAGATACGAAACAAAGAAATGATCCATGAGATAGAGTTCATAATTATTCCTATCGATCCTAGATTGTGCATTTACTCATATCTCCCTGATGAGGAATCTTTACTGCCTACCATGTGTATTCCCTAATATGATTTATTCGTAAATTATATTTTGATCTTCTTATTTAATGATCTTCATTGATTTTCATACAATTCCTATTTCTTTATTCCCAAAAGTTTAATTTATTAATTTACAAACCATCAAACTCATTAATTCCCTGATTATTTAAATATCAAAAATCACCTAAAGACTTATATTCTCATAATTAGTCTCAAAATATTCAATCCATGAAATATTTACAATTCTCTCTCTAATTGCTATAATTTCCTATAATAAGATTTTCTATTAATCTCGAATATTCATACTTTTATTACTACTATATAAATATTTGTGCATTTTGATCAATATCATTTTCAAGATTATTATTACAATCTTGATTGTCATAACCATATTTAAATATTCAAGGATTTAATAAAATTTTTCTTTTTAATTTGCTTAGTTAATTTTCCTAGGCTATTTACCCAATATCCTTATCTTTATTCTCACAATCCATTAATTTTCTTACTTTCCAGATAAGGTTCTGTTTAATGTCAAGAACTAGGAACCCAATAAAAGCCTTTTCTAGCCCAATTTAATCCTGCCCACTATCCCTTTTGTCCTGTACTAGAAGCCCCATTAAGGCTTAGCCCACATGGGTTAAATTTTCCATTCTTCATATTTATTTTGTTTGCTTTTTGATTTCCACCTTTGTTTAAATCTTTCTTTTCCTTCTTTTCCTTTACTAGCCTGCATTTCATGCCTAGCCCTTTTTTTTTATATAGCTCAGCCCACCAGGGCTAAATTGCTCTTATCCTCTTAGATCTCAAGCCAAGCGATGCGTTTCCCTGGTGATGTTAAAGCTACTTCACCTAACCTACACATTTTGCCACTTATATATATACCTACCATTACAAAATACGAGAAATAAAATAAGGAATGGGATACAAATTGCTAAGCTTATGGTAAACTCGGAGAAAAGAGCTTACCATGACCTACCTTGGCAGCAGCAGTGCTCGTAAATGTTAGAGGAGCATTGGATTTCAAGTTCCTCCTCTATTCTCGCATGCTCTCTCTCTCTCTCTCTCTCTCTCGTTCTGACTTCCACCCCCTCCACTCTTCTTTTATTTTTTTGAAACCCTAAACCTCTTAATAGTAGTCCTCATTAAATCAACATCAACGAATTTTGAGAAGAATTCCTCAACATTAATTTATTTTTCTTTCATCAAAACAACATCATTTGATGTTTTTAAAAACGATGTTGTTTTTAAGCTTCTGGTGCTCAGCTTCAAAATAGCGTCGTTTTGAAACAAATGGGCTGGGTTGCTTACCTGGACCTGGATGTTACACTACCTAGATGTACAGTGAGTCTAGAATTGTGCTTATTCCGGGATGAGCTTTTTAAAGTCCTAATCATTAAGGATGCACAACCTTCATCTAAATTTGAGTAAACCATCATTATGAATTATGAAATTAGGTTTTAAGCAATGTTATGATTCCTTCTTCAAAGTCCCAATAGTAGAATCAACCTCTTGACCATCTTTGATCTTCCGAATCAGTACTGGTTGAATTCTCAAGTTGACCATATACATCCCCTATCTCTAAGTGTCTAACTGTAATTCTTGAAGAGCTTTGAGAATCCCACTTGAAGACCATTAATCTTGCCATCATTCTAGTTGGGCACTTCCAGTTCACTATGACTTCAATCTTCGATGGATTATGGCTATCCCATTTTTTGAGACCTTATGGTGTGGTCTTAGACATTGGAGAGTTGAATATCTTGGATGGCTAAGAAAAGGATGACCTCAAGCAAGGAGTTGCCTACGCCCATGAGCTCACCTGCAAGAGATGCATAGGCGAAGGTGTTCGTATACACAAAGAAAGCAATAGAGGTCGCCTATGCATGCACGGAGACAGCATGCCCATGACCAGTGCACATGCATAAAGACCGCATAGAGAAGAAATCCCACACTTGTGTGGATTCCCAATCCCACGAGAATTTGGAGTCTTATTTTCTTTTGGATTCAATATCTCCAACTTCATCAAGGATTCAGTTTTCCGTCTACGATCCATTATCCCACCAATTTAACACCAAGATAATTCTATTAAGCATCAAGAAAACAAGTTCAAGATTCTTGGAAGGAATATTCAAAGAAGTTAACCTAAAAAAATCCCCCAAGGGTCTAACCACTCAGCCCAAAGGCATTCAAGCAATGTAAGGAGTTTGAAGGTCCAAGACTCATCAATAAGCGGCCATCAAAACAAGGAGAGGCTTGGCCATGCATGTTTTCAACCTAAACCCACATGACCGAGAAGGGGGAGGAGGAAGGAAGCTTTCCCGAGTGATAACTTTCTTTTCCTTACGATTTCTGAATGGTTTTCACTTTGAGAGATTTAAGACGATTCATCCAACTTGAAGAAACATCAAATTAGAAGAGGAATACAAGGAGTCAGCCGAAAGACTCTTAAAGAAAGAAACTCCAGGAAGAAGAATGGTTTAGACCCAGATATAGGCCCAATGGATCATTTGGGCTTGGGTGCCCATTGGGTCCACACATGTGGATACCCATGTGTGCGGGAATGGAGAAGACACCCACGTAAGATTCCATCGCACACACGGGAGGAGCACAGTGGCACGCATGTGCATCATCCAAATGCACATAGGCAGGCGCGTATGTGTAGGCTGGGATGCCATATGCCCTAAGCGCGCGCGTGGCACGCACGCCCAATAGGCCATCCACTAGGTCGCATGTGTGCAGGAGGACCCTATCACACGCATATAGGCACTGCAAGCATAGAGGAAGTTTTCGTGCATACATAGCGCATGCCAACAGCAAATGCATGCACCTGGCATTTCTGGATAGCATGTCTGTGCGCCTATGAATCCTACTTGGACTTTTCAATTTGCTTCCTTTTTCTAGCCCACTTTTTATTCCAAATTCCACACGAATTTTAAAGGATTTCAAGCTTAAAAGGGGGTTGAAGAGAGGGACTGCAAATAGAGGAATTCTACTACAAATAAATAAATATTATTTTATTTTATTTAATTTTTCTTAATTTTGTGTAAGTTTAGAATTAGGATTCTTTATTTAATTAATTTTCAGCATGAGTCTTAGTAAAAATAATGTTTAGGATTTACATTTGAACTATGTAATCCTACTTCCATTTAGATTAGAAATTAAAAGCCTATATAAAGGCTATAGCTCTAAGGATGTAAAGAACAATTCATCAAATTAAAAAGTTCAAGTTTTTTTCTTAAGAAAATTAGCTTTGTGGATTTTTTTAGAGTTCTTCAAGTTCTTTAAATTAGGGATCTTTTAAAGTCTTGTTGAACTGGGGAATCAATCGACTAATCAAGTAAGTTGTAGCATCCCTCCTTATCTTATTTATTTTCATGATTATCTTGTTCTTGTATTCTCGGTTGGGTGGGTGTATAACCAAGTAGGGAGATTAAATTAGGTGATAAAACTTTCTAATTTTATGTGGTGTGAGGTTCTGGGAGTATTATAATCCTTCTAATCTCAGCACGGAAGGTTGCCTCTGCACCCACACAGGCAACATGCACACGCCCAATGCACTTGTGCATGAAAACTACTTGAATAAGAAATCCTACACTCGTGGGGATTTCCAATTGCGAGAATTTAGTGTCCTATTTCCTTTTGGATTTCAACATCTCCAAATTTATCATAGATTGGGTTTTCAGTCCAAGATTTATTCTCCCAATAATCAAAACCAAGATCATTTGATGAAGCATCAAGAGAGCTAGTTAAAGATTCTTGGAAGGAACATTCAAAGAAGTCGACCCAAAGGAATCCCCTAAGGTTCCAACCAATCAATCTAAATGCTAACATACTATTTTGATATTCAAATAAATATTTTTCTTAATGATGAGTTAGGTAAATGAGGAAGATTAACGGTAAGAAAAATAATAAACTTTTGAAATCTTACGATGTTAATTTAATATTGTTTTCCTCACTGAGCATATAGAATTCACTCTTTCCATCCTCCCATAGAAGAGGAAGAAAATGAGGATCTACAGGCAGACTTACCCTTGGAAGTCTTTGTAGATCCCGTGGATCCACAAGTCTGAGTGCATGTCTGTTTCTGCACTCTGATGAATTACAGTAGCCTAGTGAAAGAAGTGACCCTTATGTTTTGTATTTTTAACCCCTTCTGGCTTCAATGATGTATGTATTTGAAACATTATATATATATCTATAAGGGATTTGTTAAAGTCTGATTTCGCTGCATAAATATTATCATGCACTCGCTATTCTGAATTTGTATTTGACACTGATTTGCTTTAATTGGCACCTAGGATGTCACAATACTATTGGACTCATCAGAGTGCGGGAACATTCATGCACTCAGACTTGTGGATCCAAGGGATCCTCATAGACTTCCAAGGGTAGATCAGTCTACGGTTCCTCACTTTTTTCCTCATCTAAAGGGCATGGAAAGAGTGAGTTTCATATGCTCAGTAAGAAAAAGTATTAAATTAACATCGTAAGATTTTAAAAGTTAATTATTTTAACTTACCATTTAACCTCTTCGGTTATTTATCTAACATTATGAAAAACTATTTATTTTTTACGAAAACGATACGTTAATACAAACAACCAAACATACATCATCACATATAATAGAGAAAATCAAATAAGTCATGAAATGCTCAAATTTTTGTGTCATGCTTTACGAAATCGTTACAACTTCAATCTCTGAGGGAAGATACAGGTTTTCAACTACCCAAGTAGAATGACCAGATCAAATACAGATACGGTAATTTACTCAGACCCATTTTTGGCTAGTCAAACCATGGTACAATCTATGACCATGGCCACACCAGCCATAGTGGCCCTAACAGATATCTACAGTCACAAGTGACCCCTACAGATAGTGCGATACCACTCTCGTAAGAGGGTACGCCATCATCCACTATGAGTGGTCGTTTTATGTCTTTCCAGAAAAGATAGGGGAAGGGAAAATAGATACCCCTTAGAGATAAAAAGCCTAACGAGACACTTGGTGCAATATGTATGTCAATACAGATATATTTCAGACCATACAGGCTTCATTCTACTTTTCTTTTTTTTTCTTTTATACTTTTTACTGTTACCGATTACATATTACATTTATTACAAGAAAATTCATCAAGTGTCTGAAATTCACATAGCATGCTTGAAAACAAGAACAATTCGACTTATATGAACATAGAGGCATACAAAATAAGTAAAATAACAATCATATTAATTTAGTTTAATTAAAAATACTTCATAAGATGTCGAAAGAAATACTAGATTCCTTACCAAAACCTCAATATTTTCTTCTTCATCGTTCTCTTTTCTTTGTCTTCTTCTCTCACTAGACTACTATATATATCTCTCTCTCTCTCTCTAAATCTTTAAAAAATGGGAGAATGAAAGTGTGAAGAGGAAAGGAAGGGGAATGGAAATTTATAGAGTTTTAGAACCGCCGGATTCACACCAAGTGGCGAAATCCGGTGAAGAGAGAGGAGAAAAAAATGCTTGACATAAAAGACGAGGGAGAAGGGCCTTCTCCACCAGTTGTGGTGGCAACGGCGACGAGGGCGGCACAAAGTAGTGGCGGCGCACTGCTTGAGGTAGCAGTTCTTCAGTTGGAGCGCTGCAGACTAGCCTACAGGTGCACAGGCCTCCTGTCGTGCGTGTAGGGGCAAGCCTGTGCGCAGGCCCCAAGCGCACAGGGCCTATCCGCGTAGGCTTGCTACACGAACGGTGCCTGCACAGTGTACAACGCTTGTCCGCGCGCAAAATGACACGCGGACGGCCCACTTGAGCGCAACAGGACGCGTGACAACATGTGCGCAGGTCCTGACCTCGCATCGTACGCGCGGAGGGGATGTGTGTGTTGTATGCACATCCTATGCGGGCATGTGTGCGTGCAGATGGGACGTGCGCATTGTGTGCACGTTCCGCGGCTACTATGCACGCATGCGCATGCGCACGCGCAAAGTGCCCAACACCAACATGGGCAACTTGACTCCCCACGGGATTTTTCCCATTGGATTTTCTCCCCAATTTGCCCTTTTTTGATTTTTTTTCTCAATTTTGATATTTAATTTAAATGAGTTAGACTTAAAATTAAATTAAATTAATTAATTAAATAAAATTAAATAAAAATTAAATAAAAAAAATCAACCAAAATTACAAATTAGTATTAAGCAACATAAATTAATTAAGTTTAACACGGCTAAAGGCCCGAATAAATAGAATTTCTAAATTATTTTAGCACAGTGATGGGCGAGGTGTTACAGGTTGCCCCAAAACAAGCCCTCTCCTATTTTTTCTTAACTATTTAAATATTTAAATATTTATTTTATTATTTTAAAATTTCAAAAGATTTTGGAACCTACTTTTAATTACTCATATTTTAAATTAAAAATCCAACATGTTTAAATTAGTTTCCACATGTGTTTTACATGGAATTCACAAAGGATAAACTTTGGATTATTTTAATTAATATTTTATTGTGATTCTATCCCTTAGAATTATTTAATTAATGGATAGGATAATTATTTTATTATATAATTATCCTAGATTAATATAGAATTTTATATAGGTTATTATTTTATTAATTACCTCAAGATTTTTGTACTCATCTATATTGCCCGAAAAAGGTTATAAATAGATCTTTGCCCCAATGATGTAAAACACACATTTGAGAATAAATTTGTGAAAATTCTTGAGTTTTTTTATTTTTCTTCTTTTAGCATTTTTGCTAAAATTAGTTTCTTTAAGTTCTTCAGGAAGCAGGAGTCTTCAAAAGTCTTGTTGAGCCAAAAAGCGGGGATTAACCTATCGGTAAGTCCGTAGCATTTTTTCTTTTCTTATTTTATTTTTTTAGTCTTTATTTTTACTTTCCTTTAAGGTTGTAGATTCAATTAGAGGGAGGGGTTTAATTCTAGGTGGTTATTGTTTTAGAATTGCATAGGTTAAGTGGGTTTCAAGAGTTGATTTGATGCTCCCCATACCCTTTTGTGTCAAACCTTCTCTCTATTTTCAATTAATATTTATTTGAAAGTTGTCAAGTTCTATCACTCTCGTACATATCAGATTGGTATAAGATCATTTTGATTCTACCTGTATATGGTTAAGATTAGAAGTGGTTACAAAAAAACAAAAAACTATTTTCTATTCTCAATGTTCACTGATGACCCTCAAGAAGAACCACAAGTTTTAAGTTTGTTATAATGGCACAAGACTCTATTGTAGTCGACTTGGCCATGCAAAGCTTATATGCCTGAATAGATGGCAAAAGTTATGTCTTAGATGGAGGATCAATCTCGTGATGATTCTGATCAAAACTCCATGGAGATAATTAAAAGTCCTAGTCTAAGTTTAAGAAAAAAGAAAAAAGATCAATCTTCTAAAGAAGAGGAAGAAGAGAGGCTATCAAGACCTTTTAAGGTGGAGGCAAAAATCGACATTCCATAATATGATGGTTTAGTTGATGCTAAAAGGTTAGATTCTTGGATCAATAAGTTAGAGACTTACTTTACCTTATATAGGTATAGTAACGAAGACAAGGTCTTATTGGTAAGGCTAAAAATGACAAGTCATGCCTTAGCATGGTAGAATTCATATATACAAACCCATGAGGATGAAGAAATTACTTGGAATAATTTTTTGGATCTCATCTAAAAAGAATTTTATCCAACGGGCTACTAAAAAGATTGATGGAGGCGATGGCACAACCTACGCCAAAAACGAGACCAATTAATCCAAAAATATACCATTGAGCTTATACATCTAGCTGTGGCATTAGGAGTTTCAATAGATTCACATGAGATGTTCATGAAATACATCTCAGGACTATTGCCATGTAGAAGTACTGAGATCTCACTTTATAAACCAAATGACGTGTCTAGCATAAGTACGATAGCTATGACCATTGAAAAGAAAAATAGTTATAACAAGCAATCCTTTGAACGCTTAAGGCCAGACTCCTCAAAATAGAAAAATTTTAAGAATAATACTTTAGCTTTATTGTCCTCATCATCAACGCCAAGTGCTTGAAGGTACTGTAACTACTATAAGATTGAGGGTCATACAAAAGAGAAATATTGGAAATTGCACATAAAGAAAAGACCAAAGGGTAAGATTGTGGCAACAATAACCTATGATCATGAACCTATAATAGTTGATTAGGTTCAAAGAGCATATCCAAACTTATCTCTTGTGGCAATACCAGAAGTTATGGATTTAGAGTCACTTACCAAACATGATGAATGAGAGGAGTTGTTTGTCATAAAAATCCAAGTAAAGCAAGAGGTTATTATTGCCATGGTGGATAATGGAAGCCAAATTGGTGCAAAATTTTAGATTGTTCATAATCCCTCACTTTACATTGTATCTGTTAGGTTGAATTCACAAAGATGTGGGGCTTCAAGTTAATCGACAATGCACCTTTCGATTTGCTATTACCAGTTAGTTTATTGATGAAATGACCTATGATGTAGTTTCTCTCGATATATGCCGGGTAATACTTAGAAGTTTTTATTTATTGGGTCAAGATGCCATTTATTATCGGCAAGCTCAAAAAATTCAATTTAATAAAAAAGGAAGGAAATACCTATTTTTTGGTGAAAAGGTGAAACAAACTGTTGATATGATCCCTATGTGTCAAGCCAAGAGGATGATTAACTCATCAAAGAAGTTTGTAATATTATTTATACAACCTTCTAAAGGTGAGGGACGCATAGAGGCAACCAATATTGTTTAACCCAACTCATGTGACTATCGTTAAGTCATCTTAAAACAAAGAGAAAAATGAGATAACAAAGTTATGCGAAGAATTTCTTGACTTATTTTCTAAAGAACAAAGTCTACCACCAAAGTGAAAAATGAAACACGAGATTCAACTCATCTCAGATTCCTCACTTCCAAATTTATATATCGATATTCTATATTAGAGAATGAAGAAATAAAGAAACAAGTTTCTGATTTGCTTGAGAATGGTGTTATAAAACCAAGCAATTCACCTTGTGGATCACAAGTTGTTTTTGTTCCTAAAAAAGATGGTGGTTGGCATATGTGTATTAACTATCGTGTATTAAAAAAAATCATTGTGAAAAATCAATACTCTCTTCCTAGAATAGATGATCTTCTAGATCAATTCAAGCATGCTTATTATTTCATAAAGTTGGATTTGAAATCTGGTTACCATCAAGTACGAAGTCAAGAAGAAGATTCCTGGAAGACGGCTTTTAAGACAAGACAAGATTTATTCGAGTGGCTAGTCATACCATTTGGACTCTGTAATGCTCATGCTACATTTATGCAATTGATGAATGATGTCTTGCGATCTTTTATTGATTAATTTGTCATTGTTTATCTTGATGACATTCTCATCTATCCGTACTTGAAAAGAACACCTAGATCATTTGAGAAGAATATTTGAATTGCTACGGAAATATGAACTTTACCTTAATAAGAAAAAGTGTGAGTTTGGGAAGAGATCATTATTATCTTTGATTTATTGTGGGTAATGGCAAATTGAAAATTGACCTACGAAAAGTGAAGGTTATTAAAAGTGGTCTCGACCAACTAATGTTACTGAAGTTTGAAGCTTTATGGGAGCTTATTAATATGTTAGAAAACTTATTCAGAATTTGTTTATGATAGCCACATCCTTACATGAACTAACAAAGGCAAATCGATTGTTTGAGTGGATCAGAAACATGAGGACATATTTTAGCTTCTAAAAAGGAAGATATGTGAGGCGACTGTTTCAGTTATACCAAATCTACAAAACCCTTTTGAACTTGAGGTTGATGCATCTAGATATACAATTGGTGCTGTTCTGATGCAAGAAGGAGGAGTTATTGCTTACTACTCTATATTGTTTCAAGGATCTCAAAAGAACTACCTAATTTATGATAAAGAGTTGTTTTCCCTACACCAATCCATAAAACATTGGTGTGTGTATCTTTTGGGTAAAGAAATAATAGTTTACACTGATCATCAACCCTTCAATACCTTCAAACACAGTCTAAATTACAACAAGCTCGTCACATGAAATGGATGACCTACCTTCAACAATTTAACTTTCTTATCAAATATACAAAGGGAGTTCAAAATAAATTGGCCGATATGTTATCTCAACCATTGATAACAATACTTTGATTGTCTACTGTGATGGAGATTCAGCCAAGTGTACATGAAGGATATATCAACAGTATGGTCATGATCCAGATTGTTTTTAATATAGTGACAATGGTCAAAATAGAGAAACCGTCAGAGTTTACATTGTGAAATAGATTACTCCACAAAGGAGCAAAACTATGTGTTACAAGAAAAACAAATCATATATAATGGATGCGAGAAGCTCATACTTCAAATGTAGCAGGACACTTTAGAGTAAACAGGATGTACAAAATCTCTAACACTATGTTTACTGGCTCAGATGCAACAAGATGTAGCATGTTTTGTTAAAGCGTGTGTATTACGTAGCACTTCAAAGCCATCAAATAGAAAAACTGGGCTTTACAAACCATTACCAATTCCAAGTAGACTATGGGAAAGCATCTCTATGGATTTCATAAGAGGTCTACGAACTACTAAACGAGGATATGACTCTATATATAGTAGTAGATAGATTTTTCAAGATGATAATACTTATACCATGCAATAAAACTATCACAGAAGAAGAAAAAACAAGATGTTTCTTCAAAAATGTTTGGACACATTTTTGGTTACCAAGCTTTATTGTTTCATATCATAATAGTCGCTTTTTTGGAAGCTTCTGAAGATTATTATGGTCTATGATGGATAGGAAGTTGAATAGAAGTACAACTTTTCATTCTCAAACTGATGGTCAAACTAAAGTTGTCAACTAGACCATTGTACATCTTCTGCAGCGTATAATGTTTGACACCCTAAGAGTTTGGATGAGAGTTTACAATATCTACCATTTGCCTTTAATCGAGCTATTCATAGCTTTACTAATAAGTCGCCATTTGAAGTTTACCTCAGCTACTTACCACAAAATCAATTTGACATTGAGTTTACACTTGAGTCATCATCAAAGGAAGTGCAAGACAAGAATGATCCCGGGAAGGCTCAAAAGTTCTTAAAATGACTTCGATGGGTCTATGGTGAAGTAGAAAAGAAATTGTAGAAAGCTTAACAATAATATAAAGCAAGACATTATCAATATAAAGTAAAAGGCGAATTCCAAGTGAGAGATCTAGTATGGCTACACTTGGAAAATGAGAGGTTAAAAGGAGAAGACAAGAAGTTGAAGCTTATTCCTTATGGTTTTTTTAAGATCCTTGAAAAGATTGGTGATAATGCGTGTCAACGAGAGTTAACTGGCTTCATAGAAATATACTCTATAGTCAACATTGAAAATCTAAAACCTTTCAAACCATCAACGTTGGATGATGAACCTAGAGAAGTTATGCCTTCAGTGGAGGATTTGCATACTAACAACAAGACCCCATTACTGAAAGATATTATCTTGAAAGAAAAGTCACAAAAACTCGTAGGGGACAAAAAAAGCATTTCATTTTGGAAAGAAAGGACAAAAACCTGGTGTATCAAAGTAGTTCACTAGAGAAATGGGAGAATCTACATTTTTCAATCTCAAATTTTAAGACCCAACAGGAGTTGGATTCCTCTAAAAGAAAGGGGAGTAATGATTAAGGGTGATCTTTTAATTTTTATTATTATAATTTTTTACTTTTATTTAATTTTAAAAATAGATTAATCGTTTTAATTAATTTACTAAAAAGATGAGAAGATATTAATTTGTATGTTATTTTCAAAATTTACCTATTTCAGTATATGTGCTATTTTTGTAAGCTTCTCAAAGTTATATAAGAGGATTTCATTGTAAGAATTAAAGTAGAGAAGAATGAAAGTTATCTTATCTTCTTTAAAGATAAAGCTTCTCTCTATTTTCAATTAATGTATGTTTGAGAGTTGTCAAGTTCTATCACTCCCATATGGATAAGGTTGTAAGGGATTTCTAGTTTCTGTTGTATATATTTTTCTAATGCATTCATATTTTTTTATGTTATCAGGCACCCTTATACCCCACCAGGTATCAAGGATATTACAACATGGTTTTAGAGCATGTTCTTTGAAAAATCCCTTACATTAGAGCCTATAGTTAGAGTTAGAGGTCTTAGAAAATTTTTAGAGTTAGGAATAACATTTTTGCTAACCACTTGTTGTTTCTTGTGGGTGGGAGGCCATTCGTAGACCGTACTGAGGACCAAGACTCCCCAACTAGGGTCGAGTTTATGGAGCTCTTTCAAGCTATTCAGAGCCTGATTGTTGTAGCAGGTCATAATCAAGCCCAACATGACCAAACCCCTTTAACCCATAACTGTTGTCCCATATATAAAACCATTTCTCATAATATTTCCAAGTTCTAAAGGCTAAACCCTCATCACTTTGACGGTGTACCTGATCCTTTGGCTACAAAAACTTGGATCCTATAAATTGAAAATCTTTTCTCTGTCTTGGACTTCTTTAAGGAATAAAAGGTCCTTCTTGTCGCCTTCATGTTCACAGGTGAAGCCAAACATTGGTGGCGACTGAAAGAAGATGTCTTGCCAACTCCTATCACTTGGACCCACTTCATGACCGCTTTTTCTGGAAAATTATTTCCTGGTATACGTTCGGGAGAAGAGGGAAGAGGAGTTTCAAAACCTGCGTTAGGGAAACCTAACTGTTAACTAGTACACTGCTAGGTTTGTTCAATTATCTCGATTCGTTCCCACAATGGTGGCCACGGAGAGCCAAAAGTCTTAGAAGTTCATGAGAGGCCTCAGAGCATAAATCTATATCGCAATCTTGAAGCCCAGCACTTATGCGGATGCACTTGAGCACGCCTAGACAGACGAAGTACTTATTGTAGCCCGACAACAATGCATCTCCTATTTTCATACTCAGCAACAATATCAGCAACAAAGGAAGAGGCCTGTTGGCCCTATCTTTGATTGCGTCGAGAAGAGACCTCACATTGTACCTATCTCTACCCCTTATCCACCTCCTAATAATCTCGTCTAGTCTACCCAGTCTTATTATCACTACAGAAAGGATCACAGTGATTTTCCCTACCATCATCTTCACAATTCTTGCTTCAAGTATGGGAGCACTCAGGACATTGTCCGACCTCTTGCCTAGGGCTACCACCTTGCCTGATGTGGTAGCCACACTAACTATTATTTAGGCTGTACTTTCCATTTATAATTCTACTGCCTATGCCTTAGTAGATATAGGTGCTGCCTATTTTTTAATATCATATAAGTTTGCTAGAAATCAAAAAATAAAACTAGAACCTTTAGAATAAACTTTGATGATAGAGACTCCTGTTAAGGGAATTTAGAAGCTCATGTAGTATTTAAAAACTATAAAGTAAATGTCGCAGATAAAGGTAGTTGTAGACCTCTTACTCTTAGACTTTTTAGAGTTTGACATAATCTTGAAAAAGGATTGGTTAGAAAACTATCTGGTTATTATAGACTACAAGAGTAAGATCATAGCCCCGTGCTCACCAAAGTGAAGACAACTATAAGATTACAAAGGGCTTTATTTTGTAAATGTATTACATATTGTGAAAGTTTTGGCAGTTATTTCAAATCTTGACGTGTTGATGCTTAGGAATATGGAAAGTTTTGGTAGTTATTTCAAATCTTAACTTGTTGATGCTTAGGAACTTTGAGTCATCAATACAGACAATCATAGTGGTTTATAATTTTTCAGATCTTTTTTTGGAAGATTTTCCTTATCTGCCTCCCCGACGGGAGATTGAGTTCTCCATTAACCTTATCCTAAGAACCCAACCTATTTCAAAACTCGCCTACCAAATGAGTTGAACAAAACTTGTGGAGCTTATGCAAGAGATAATCGCACTACGATAGAAGAAATTTATTCGACCCAATCCCTGTGGGGTGCTCCAGTCTTATTTGCGAGGAAGAAAGATGGGATGCTATCACTCTGTATCGACTACCAGGAGCTCAACTTAATGACCATTAAAAGTAAGTATCCCCTACCTTGTATTGATGGCCTATTTGACTAAATACATGGCGCATTAGTCTTTTCAAATATTGACC
Source organism: Carica papaya (assembly GCF_054855325.1). Taxonomy (NCBI): domain Eukaryota; kingdom Viridiplantae; phylum Streptophyta; class Magnoliopsida; order Brassicales; family Caricaceae; genus Carica; species Carica papaya. Next base: position 23,378,431 of record NC_142317.1, read on the forward strand.
TCCAGTCAGGCTATCATCAGTTATAGGTGAAACATGAGGATATCCCCAAGACAGCATTTCGTTGTCCTTATGGCTCATTCGAGTTTTAGGTCATGTCATTAAGTTTGACTAATGCCTTTGTCGTTTTTATGGATCTTATGAATCACGTCTTCAAGTGTTTGAGACTCTTCGGCGGCACTGCCTTTATGCCAAATTCAGTAAATGCTCTTTTTAATTGGACCAAATATCTTTTCTCAGTCACATGGTTTCTGGTGCGGGTATTTCTATCGATCCTTTCAAGGTCGAGACTATCATTAATTAGAGCCGATCGACTAAAATCACATAGATGCACAGTTTCTTGGGTTTGGTTATCTACAACTAATACTTTATTGAAGGATTCTCCTGTATTGCTGCTCTCCTAACCCATCTCGCCAAGAAGGGATTCTTTTTTAATCGGGACACTAAATGTGAAGAAAGTCTTCTTAAGTTGATATATCGACTCACCACCATTCCAGTATTGATCATCATCGACAATACCAAAAGCTTTCAAGTTTATTATGATGAATCTCGTGTTGGTTTAAGTTGTGCCCTTATACAACAAGGCTGCATGTTTGCGTATGGATCCAGGTAATTGAAGCCCCATGAAGGCAACTACCCGCGCATAAACTCGAACTTGCTACCATTGTTTTTGCTTTAAAGATATGCAATCATTACTTGTAGGATCAAACTATTAAAATCTATAAGGATAACAAGAGTTTGAAGTGTCTATTCTCTCATAAGAAATTGAACAGGGCAGAGATGCTCAATAGATCTTCTAAAAGATTATGACTACAAGATTATTTACCACCCTGGTAAGGAAAATGTTCTTGTAGATGCCCTTAATCACAAGAACTCGGCCATGTTGGCCCAGCTAATGGTTTTCAGTTAGAGAATGCTTGAGACAATCCAAGACCTCAACATTAGTCATCATGGAGAAGGCACGTATTATGCCTCGGTCCATGTCCAACCAAATATCCTTATGTGGATTTAGGAGACCCAAGCAATGAAGCAAGAGATTTTGAAGCACATAGACAAATTTGTTTCCGAGGACAACTCTGACTGTAGGATTTTTTATGATGGATTATGTAGGTTCCATGATCATGTATGGGTGCTTAGTTACCCGAACTTATATTGGACCTTCTACAAAAAGCCCACTCATCCAAACTATCCATTCACCTTGGTAGTACTAAAATGTATCATGATCTGAGGTACTATGCCTGGTGGTTTGAAATAAAGAAGGAATTTATTGAGTACATCTCTTGGTGTCTCATATGCCAGAGGATCAAGGTAGAGCATCAAAGACCTAATGGCATTTTGCAAGGTCTCTCAATCCCAAACTGGAAATGAGAGCACATGACCATTCATTTCATCACTAGTTTACCCAGAACCAGCTCTACTCGTGATGTTATATGGGTCATTATGGACAGACTAACAAATTCTGCCCACTTTTTTATAATTACTATTGACTCGACCAATAAGCTAGCTCAGTTATATGTCAAAGAGATTGTTTGACTCCATAGTGTTTTTATTTCCATTGTGTCAGATAGGAACCCTCATTTCACCTCTCATTTCTGAGATAGCTTCCAAGAAGCCCTTGGCTCCAACCTTTATTTCAATATTGCTTACCATCCTTAAACAGATGGGCAGTTTGAGCGCACTATCTAGACGTTGGAGGACATGTTGCATGCTTGTGTACTAGACTTTGGTGGAAGTTGGAATATGTACCTCCCCTTTTACGAGTTTGCTTATAACAACAATTACCACTTCAGTATTAGTATGGCCCCATTCGAAGCTCTTTATGGTAGGCCTTGTCGATCCCTGACTTATTGGAATAAGCTTGGGAATAGGTGTCTTCTTGTTACAGCATATGCCTAGAAAATTGTCTGCAAGATTGCTATCATCCAAAAGAATCTCGTCACTATGCAAAGTCGCCAAAAGAGCTATGTTGATGTTCGAAGAAAGCCTGTAGAGCTTTCTATTGGTGACCATATCTTTCTAAATGTCTTTTCATACAAGGGAAAGATGTAGTTTAGGAAGAGAGGAAAGCTTAGCCCTTGTTACATTGGAAATTTTGAGATCATAGAATGTGTAGGCCTTGTAGCATACTGGCTTGTCCTGCCCCCAGAATTTCATGACCTTTATAATGATTTTCATGTCTCCATGCTTAAAAGGTACTATCCTGAGCCTTCTCACATTATTTCATATCATCAGATTCTCGTCAACTTGGGTATGACCTACATGGAGTACTTGATGGAGATTATCGATCGAATGCAGAAGATTTTATGAAAAAAAAAGGATCCCAATGGTTAAGGCGCTATGGTGACATTACACGCCAGAGGAAGCGATGTGGGAACTTGAGGAGGAGATGCAAAAGACGTTTCTTGCGTTGTTCTGAAGAAAGCTATCAATTTAGAGGGCTAAATTTCTTTGAGGTGGAGAGAATGTAACACCCTAAGGCCTCAACACTTAAGTGTGGTGTTGAAAACTCCATTTGGGCCTTAAGGCCTCTTATATTTAATATTTTACATATATTTTATAAATGCATGCTTTTAAAACAAACTCTTATTTTAGAGAATTTTTAAAATATGTATACGAGGTATTTTGCTATTTTCAGGGATGAGAGAGAAAACAATGAAAAATCATAAAAACAAAAGACGGGAGAAAAAGCCTAGGTAAGATAAATCCCGCGGCCGATTGCATGCGTGCACGCAAAGGCACCCACGCTTGGTTCTATGTGTGAACTGCGCGTACAGCGTGTCCCTACCCTATACGCAGGCAGGGCATGGCACCCCCTGCCACGCGAGTCCCATCATGGTAGCCTCTCCCTTGCTACCACGTGGACAACTATGATGTGTGCCACGTGGCAGGCATTTAATGGTTCTCAAAAATTTTAAATTGGGTCTCTCACCCTCATTTTCCACCCACTTCCATCTTCCTTTCTTTGTACATCTATTTTGGAGAGAGAAAGTTGAGCTCTAGAGTGAGAAAGTGGAATTATCGATCGAAAAAGCAGGGGAAAAGTTATAGGAGTCACCAATGGATTTCTAGAGGTAAAGCAACCTTCCTATCAACTTCTAGGAATCCAGTTATTCACCAACTGTCAGTAAGGGATCTTGTACTTCTGCTTATAGCTCTAAGTGCTCTTTTTAGATAAATTAACCGATCTATGATGGTGCATGACATTGTTTGCTATTTTATCTAATTTCAAAAGCATGTGTATTGTATGACATTATGTTGATCTGCTTCATATTTGTTGAATCTAGATATGATGGGCCTTATGTTGAAGTAAATTTAACGAACTCACTAGTTTGGTATTTGTGGATTATGGACTAACATGAAGTAAGAAAAAGGGAAAACACATAAAAAATTCATTAGGCTATTATCTTTGAGGGGTTTCTATTTCTGCCTTTGTCTCTAAATATGAATCTATTGGTGAACCGCTCCCTGTGAATGACAAATGTTCTCTCTTACGCGAGTGGATATGTGAAACCGTAGGTAGGGGCTTTAATGGCAACGTATGGCTGTGGTCATAGATCCCTCCCACCCTTAGTTTGGTACACTGAAATGTGCTAATATGATATGATTTGGCATCATTGACAATGGTAGTTGGGAATCCCTTTTGCCCTCAGTAGATATATGTTAGAACGGCTTCGCACTAAGAAATGGTAAAAGAAGTAAACATACTATTATTTCTTATGTTTTGTTTTTATCTAAAAACATGATTCTACCTATTCTTCATAGGATTATTTCTCTGTTTTGTAATACCTTTCTAATTTTATCTATCTCTATGAAATGTTGTTCTGTTTAATATTTAAACTATTTTTCTAAAAGAACAAATGTTTTTCTAACTATTTAAATCTATCCTTCCACCATAGACCTTAAGGTATGTTATTTATTGGGTAAGTATATTCATTTAAGGCTAATAACTTTTAAAATCTTAGAAATATAGTTTTAATACTATTTTCCTTACTAAGTTTCATGGAATTCACCCTTTCCATGCTGCGACCTCCCAGATGATGATAGCGATGAGCCACCCGCAGTGTTGCCCCTTAAAGCTTAGCTTGACTCCTCTTTGGATCCCTAGAGTATTTACAAGTGCTTATTTTGTCCACACTCTGATAAACAATATTTTTGTAATAAATAACTACTGTACCGATGACACTTTGATGGTCCTAGTTATATAAACATTCATCTTATATTTTGGTTATAAAAGATTTCTAATTTTGCTGAATATATTTTTCTATTGCACTCGCATATGCTTCTGTTATCAAGCACTCTTATACACCATCAAGTATCTGGGATGTTACAAAGGAGACCCATTCACATGGCAACTCCCTTTTTTCTTAAGATTTCAAAATGGTTTTCACTTTGGGAGATTCAAGAATCCTCATCCAACAAAAATAGGAATGCAAGGACTTAACTAAGAGACTCAAAACTAAGTAAAGCTAGGGGAAGAAAAATTAAAGGATGAGAAGGATACCTACTCCCGTGGGTAGCCAAATCTGAGAGCGAAGACCAAATCCCTCTTCCTTTCTAAGTGTAATTGCCAAGAATTTTTTCCTTTTCAAAATCAAATTTCTAATAAAAAGAGTTCTACACTGAAAGGGAGATAAACATCCAATATAAGAAAAGAGGAATGCGATTAGAAAAAGAAGATCAAATTCTCACAAGATTTGAACAAGAAAGATCTCTTCTTGTCAAATTCTCGATCACATCCCCTACTCCAACACTAGGAGCTACAAGCCTTTCCAAATCAAATTCCTCTCAAGAAAATTATAAAAAAATAAGAAAGGTAATTCAATTGCAAGAAGGAAAATCAAGTTGGGTAGAACACCAACTCAGCCAAGAGAGAGAAGACTTATTTTAAGTTGAATCTATTTCTTTTACTTAGTATTTTAATAATTTCTTGGTCTAAATTGCATTAAATGTTTAAATAATATTTCAATTATTGAATTCTAGTAGGAGTGGTAAGCTTTATGCCTGTATAAAGAGGCTTAGTCCTAGGTTGTATTCATTCCAATTCAAATAATCAATAATATTCAAGTTTATTGTTTTTAGCTCTTTATTAATTGTGAGTGCTATTTAAGAGAGTGTCTACCATCTTATTGAGTGAAGGATTGATTATACTTATCAAGGTATTTCCCTTGTGGTGTTTTATCAATCTATCTTGAGTTGATTTCACTTATCGAGAAGTAACTCTTGTGGCATTTAATCACTTCAATCTTTATCCCAACTACCTTGGCTAACATTCATAATTTGAATATTGGTCAAGTAGGAAGGGTTTGTTGAGAGTTTTTTAATTATGAATATTGATGTTATATGTGGGGTTTGTGATAACATATGTTGATCTTGGGTTTGCATCACCATATGTTTGAGGAAGGGGATCTGGTTGAGATAAAAATTACACTTATTTAAATTCGCATAAAGTTCTTCTCTTTTGAGGATCCCTAACACACCCTAAGGGCTCTGCATGTTCTTCCTCACTCTTGGAGTAGGTCAAGATATCATAATAAATATGATGATGAGCTAGTCTAAATAGGGTATATATACATAGTTCATCAAATCCATGAATATTATTGATGCATTGGTTGGTCCAAAAAAGTATGACTTAAAATTCATAATGGTTATACATTATTCAAAAAGCGGTATTCAGGATATACTCTACCTTGATCATCAAGTAGTGATAACCAGACTGCATATCAATCTTAAAAAAGACTTGTGCACCCTATAGTTGGTCAAAAAGGTCATCAATTCTTAGTAGAGGATAGTTTTTCTTAATGGTGACTTAGTTCAGTTTTCTATAATCAATTCATAAATGTAAGAACTAATTTTTCTTCTTCATGAACAACACTAGAGCACCCCAATGAGAGATACTAGGGCAGATGTATCCCCTGTTTAAAAGTTCCTGCAACTGATTCTTTAACTCCTCTATTTCATCCTTTGCCATCCTATACAAAGTGATAGGGATCGATCCAGTGGTAACCCTAGAAGCTTTTCAGGTAATATATTAGGAAACTCCTAGATCACTAATAGATTGTGAAGAATGACTTTATTAGTTTTATTACCTAACATATTAATTTTTCAAATGTTAATTCCAACATTTATAAATATTGTCTGCATTATGCTTAGATAATAAAATGTTAATAATAGTAGCATTCAATTAGGAGGTAAATGATTCTTAATTAGAAATATTAAATACAACCTTATTATTGTAGCAGTCCACATTTGCGTGGTAAGTTGCTAGCTAATTCATTCTTAAAATTATATCAAACTCATTTATATTTAAAGTACTATATTTACATCTAATTCTTTCCTTGCTGTTTCAGGTATACAATACTTGTACATCACATTAGAAATTAAGACATCATTAGCAAGTGTAGCCCCATTAAAATATTATCTAAAAAGACAAGCAATATACTCAATCATGATGCAAAAATGTGTTATATGAATGAATGTATGGATCCGGAATTAATTAATGCATAAGTAGGGTTTTTAGAGATAAGATATGTATCTTTGATCACCTTTCGGTTGGCCTCAGTATTTGGTGCAATTATGGCATACACCTTTCCTTGAACTGGAGGTATAGCTTGACCTTTCCTAAGTTGGCAATCACGTATTAAGTAGTGCTAACTCCCACATTCATAACAAGCTCTCATGGCATGGTAACATAATCAATCGACATGGCTTTTTTGATAGTGAGGACACACTTGTGTTTGGCCTACTAACGTGATAGTGATTGAGGAAACACCGTGACCAACACTGGGAGAAGCAATGAAGAGAGACAACACTAGCGAGTTTCTTGGGAATACCATAAAGTACTCTCGAAATGAGAGTTCCCAAGGTGAACCCACCTCAATGCAAGTCTCAAATAGTGAGGTAGAATCCAATGGATGGGGATCCCAACCTAAGAGGAAATGTCACCCAAAGAAATGAGGAACAAGGAGTTCAATGGCCTCATAGCCAAGGAACGACTAGACCCACGAGTCCTGACTCAAGAGAAGACCTCAGATATAATCTAGGTATGGATACTTATGGGATACACATGTGTAGGTATGGATACTTGTGGGATACACATGTGTAGCTTTACACGTAAGCAAAGAATGGGTCTCACACATGCCGAAACTCCACCATTAATGCTAAAGCCATGGGACGTACACAATGGCACAAAAGTATTCCCTACGACACATCATACTGAACGTGTAAAAGGATAGCTCCGCATGCCTCACATGTGCCCAAGCATGCTGCTCACATATTCGCATAGTAGGTTGGGCATTTAGCCATGCCTAGCAACAACCTTGGGCCCATGGACACCCCGTACACGCATGCCCAGCATGCAACATGCATGCAGGCCCACCCTGCATTGGTAGCCCATCCACGACACCAACACAACCCTCACACGTGACCTGCATGTTCGCTTCAGAGCAACCCGTGCGACCTAGTAGGAGTGACTTGCATGACCTAACAGCATGACTCGTGTACTCCATCCGGGCTAACCCGTGCACCTAGACAAACCAACACACGTACCCGTCTTAAGTTGACACATGCGTCCGCTTCTTCCTTTACACGTGACAACAATTGAATGTCCATCATTTCAGACTCTTTTTCTACTAAAACACCATGTATTTTTATCCTAAATCACATGGGATAATTTCTAATATTTTTTAATATTTTTGTAATATTATTTTAATATAAATATATCCCTTAAGATTAATTAATTAATTTTTAGGGATTAAGATTGGGATAAATTATTATTTTATTATTTATTCTAGGATAGAATTTTACCTTTGAAGCCTTTGTATTCGTTTAGAGCTATCCCGAAAAAAGCCTATGCAAAAGGCCTTTACCTATAGGTTGTAAACATATATAGAGAAGAATAAAATTTGAAGATTTTGCTTTCTTCAAGAAACAAATTTTTAAATTTCTTTTAACATCTTCAAGTTCTACAAAGTTTGGGGGTTTTATGAAGTCTTGATGAGTTGAGGAACTGGGATCGACTTATTGGGTAAGTCCATGGCATCTTTCTTTTCCTTATTTTCATTTCCCTTTTTTTTGTTTATGTATGATATTTAGGTGGGTGTATTCTCAATTAGGGGGGTTAATTAGGCAGTTAAGTCTTTATATTGTATATATTGTGAAGGTTATAGGAGTTGATTCGATCCTTCCAATACCCTCCTCATCATTTGGTATAAGAGCTTAAACTCCTAGTGACCTACTTATAGTGTGTAAAAAAAACATCTTCATTGTCCATTTTTGAGTACTTAATTGGAATCTGATTTAAGCTAATCCGTTCATTTTAATGCAGGATAGAAGATGGGATCGAAATAAAAAAAAAGCATAAACTAGGGGGTGGATTTCGTGAAGAAGCTATCAGATTAAGAATAAGCCTTGGCTAAGGCTTAGACCCAGAAAATAGTAGTAGACCTTGGTTCTCGTACACTCAAGCCTCAGGCAAAGCTAAGGCATCGATGGGATCACAACTCACGGATACACTAAAGTAACCCTCGACCAAGGCTTACATCACGGTAATAGAAGAAGAGCACGACCAACCCTTGGGCACAACTAACACCAAGGTAGAAAGAAGGAAGCCAAATTACACTCAACCAAGCCTTAGCCAAGGTTTGGTCAAGTACAGTTGGTTCAAAACAAAAAGATGCATGTCCAAAATTAAAAAGAAAAGTCCCATTGCAGCCTAAAAGAGGAAACCAAGAATTTAGGAGATGGTGATTCAGGAAAGCTGGAAAATAGTCGAAAAATCATTAAAAATATCCAGAGTGAAACAAGAAACCTTAATCCTCTAAGTTTAAAAGGAATAAATTGCTGAAAGAGAGACAATCATCTTGGTCGCTGCACCCCGAAGAAGAAATTCTTCTATGACTTTTCTTTTTTTCTTATTTTCTTCCTAACAATCATAGAACATGACTTTGTAATTAAAACAGCCATGTGTGGCTGATAACCTTATTTTTCCTATTCATAGATTTAGGAAACTCTAGTTTGTAATAATGAGATCTAAACACTTTTACTTCTAGTTTTAATTGAATCTCAGTATTTGTTTACTTTTCTACACATATGATCATTGTTGTTGTTTAATCATTTGAACAGTGTCTGTTAGGCGAGTGATAGGGCAGCATACCGCCAGTTAAAATATTTTAAATCCATAAGTTTTTAGAATGTTCTAGCACCCAGTGGAAATTTTGTCTTTGATTAAGAAAAACAAACAATCTAGTCGAGCAAATCATACAGTTGAATCCAACAACTAGAACTGGGTTCTTATGATTCTTAATGTTATCAACATATCAAATTCTAGGAATGTTTCCAGGATTGTCTGCTAATAAGGATCAACTAATGAACATTTCTTAGTTGGTTTAAAACCAACGAATGATTATTAATCGGAACGTTTCTAACAAATAGAATTTGTTTCCCATTTTGTTCTCATCAAAACTGTATTATTGAATTAATGATCAATCACATAATTAGAGTGAGGCTACTTCTTTGATTAGGAATACTTGTATATTTGATTAGTCTATATTTGTTTCCAGATAGTTTTATTTTTTTAACTCAAGATTTATTTTGGTTAAATATCTCTTTTCACTCATTCCATTTAAAAGAAGACAACCTCCTTGTTTTAGTTTTGTCCAAACTTATCACAAAAAAGGAAAACCAATCCATGGTTCCCTGAGGAATTGACCTTATTTGCCAGTACTAAAATTTAGTATTATTGGTTAAAATAGGAATTTATTTTTTATGGACTTGGTACCCATTAAATTTTGGCACTATTACTAAAACCTCATGAGACATTTTAAGGAGAGTGAATGAGGTGAGTATTTCTTCCATTAAATCTCGGATTTCTAAGCTAACACACTAGTATTGAACACGATTGCAGAAAACAAACCACGAGCGACGGTATGTGGGATATACGCACATACAAGGCACCTGACATATATTTGTCCCACACTTCAAGAAGATGATGAGCATCATGTCAACACTGTGGGAGGATTCCAGAATTAGCAATAAAGGAGATATGACCCCTACTCAAACATGTACAATCTCGAATGGAGGGACCACCCAAATTTTAGCTATGGGCTTAGATAATAGAATTTTCAATTACTCCAAGCCTGACCACCTCCCCAACAGCAAATAGCTGCCCTTAAATAAGGTATGTCCCTCGAAGAAATAGTAAAATCGCTTACAACTATTCAATAGGAAATAAGGGTCAGTATCCAGAATTTGGCAACCTAGATGAGCCATCTCGCAATATCTGTAAGCAATCTAGAGTCTCAAGGTAAATTACCTTCTCAGACCGAAGTGAATCCAAGGCCTAACGTGAGCTCAATCATGTCAAGGAACAACAAGGAGTTGTAAGAGATCCCTTGGCAGCCAAGCCTTCGGAAAGGATCAGAAGCCTTAGACAAGCCTTCTAAACCCACTTATAATGAAAACAACCATAAAGCAGAACAAGATTCTGGTTAACCTGAGCCATTCGCAGTGAAGCCACCATTCCCAAAGAGGTTCACCAAGGTAAAGAGAGAAAAAGAGGATAGAGAGATTTTAAAAACTTTCTGCAAAGTAGAAATGAATATTTCCCTTCTTGATGCAATCAAGCAAATACCTTGTTATGCCAAATTCTTAAAAGAATTGTGCACACATAAAAAGAAATTGAGCTGTAATGAGAGAATCAATGTGGGGGAGAATATGTCGGCCATCATACAAATAAAGTTGCGTCATAAATGCAAAGACCAAGATATGTTTGCCATTTCATATAAAATTGGTGCTTTAGGAGTAAGGAAGGCCATGTGTGACCTTAGAGCCTCAATCAACGTAACGCCATTATTCATTTATTCCCAACTAAAGGCTTGATCGCTGAAGCAAATAAAAGTCATTATCCAATTAACTAAAAGATCCATTGTCTATCCCAAGGGAGTATTAAAAGATTTATCAATGTAAGTGGACAATCTCATCTTTTTAGCTAATTTCTATGTATTGGACATGGAGGATGATAAGTCTCTAAACTCATCTGACCTTCTATTAGGAGAATGTTTCTCAACATTGCCAAAACCAAGATTGATGTGTAGGACGGTACCCTCAATATGGAGTTCGATGGGGAAGTGGTTAAGTTCTATGTCTATGATGCCATGAAGTATCCAACTGACTTATCTTGTGTATACAGTGTTGACATCCTAGATTCCTTACAACAAAGACATTTTGATTTATGTTTTGGAAATGACATGAATATAGTGCTTAGTAATGCATTACACACTGCGTACGTCCCATCCTCGTGCAAAGTGCAGGGTCAGATCCTGCACGTGTCCTATCATGCGTAGGGAGGCCATCCACGTGTCTCCTCGTCTGTGGACAGGCATCACACACTATGCATGCACTGTCTGTGCAGTAGGCTTGCACGGATAGGCCCCTATGCTCCTGAGGCCTGCGCGTGGAGTAGGAGGGCCATACGCCTACAGGCTAGCCTGCGGTGCACCGCCATCACCTCAAGCAGTGCACCACCACCTCTGGTAGAGGAGACTCTCTTCCCTTATTTTTTGTGCCAAGTATCTTTTTCCTCTCTGTTTTCAATGGATTTCATCACTTGGGCTGAATCCGATGGTTCCTAATTTCTATAAATAGGACCTTCCCTTTTTATTTTTCTGCACACTTCCATTCTTGAAGAATTAAAGAGAGAGAGTGATCTAGAGAAAGAAGGAGAGAAAGAAAAAAAGAACGGTGTAGAAGAAAATATCAAGATTTTAGTAAGAAATTTAGTATTTCTTTAAACGTCTTATGGGGTATTTTTAGATATAAAAAAAATTATTAAATATGATAATTGTGATTTTGCCTCTTTTGCATGCTTTTATGTTTGTAGATCTAATAAGCTTAACTGTGCTTAATTTCAAGCATGCTATGTGATTTATAGACACTAATGATTTGCATAGCATAAAAATAATATGTGTTACCCGAAAAATAAAAGAAACAAAAAAAAAAGAAAAAGAAATGTTGAATGAAGCATGAATGGTCTGAAGTATGTATCTGCATTGACATGCATAATGCATCAAATGTCTCGTTAGTCTTTCCAAGGCGTATCTATTCCCCTAACCCCATCTAGGGTATCTATTTTTTCCTCTCCCATTTGGTCTGGAAAGACATAAGAAGATCACTCCTTGTGGATGACCGCATATCCTCTGACGAAAGTAGTGACGCAAAGATGGAGAAGAAGGACAAGAAGAAAAGGAAGAAAAGAAAAAGAAGGAGAAGAAAAAAAAAAAAGGAAAAGCAGAAGAAGAATAAGAATAAAAAGAAAAAAAAAGGAGAAGATGAAGAAGAAGGAGAAGAACAAGAAGAACAAGAAGAAAAAGGAGAAGAACAAGAAGAACAAGAAGAAGATGGAGAAGAACAAGAAGAACAAGAAGAATAAGGAGAAGAAGAAGAAGAACTAAAAGAAGAAAAAGAAGAATTAGAAGAAGAAAGAGAAGAAAAAGAAGAAAAAGAAAAAGAAGAAGAAGATGATGAAAAAGTAAAAGAAGAAGACGAAGATGAAAAAGTGAAAGAAGGAGAAAAAGAAGAAGAAAAACAAAGGGAAGAAGGAGAAGAAGCAGAAAAATGAGAAGAAAAAGAATTAAAAAAAAAAGGAAAAGATGAAGAAGAAGGGAAAAAAGAAGAAGAAAAGAAGGAGAAGAAGAAGAAGGAGGAGAAGAAAAAGAAAAAGTAGAAGTTGGAGAACCAGGAAAAGAAGAAAGATAAGAAGGACAAGAAGAAGAAGAAGAAGTAGAAAAATAAAAGAAGAAGAAGAAGAAGAAGAAGAAAAAGAAAAAAAAGAAGGGGAAGAATTTAATTATGTCTTTTCCTAGTTTTTAATTTTTAGGAGTAATTATTTATCATTTAGAATATATTTAGTCAATTCTGAGAGATATATTTTGGTTTAAGCATGAGGTCATTTCTTGGATCTATCGCATGAGATAGTTTAAGTAATTTTTTTTTCATCACTTGGTAGGATTTTGGAGGTGCTAGACATGACAAACAACAGAGGACAGCAAGATGCATAAGCATCAGCATGGTCATGTAGTCGCTCATGCACAATTAGACTTAACTAGAAAAACGGTATATTAAGATGCGTGACCATATGATTTTAAATTTCTTTTATTATATTGATATAGTGATTAACATTTTGAACATCGTAAGTTGTTTTAGTTTTACTTTTTACTAACTTTTGTGCTCCTTATACTTTCTTAGTTGTCCTCATTTTCTTCAAAAAAAGAAGAAAAATAGGAAAAAAAAGAGAGGCACTATAACAACTTACTCCGCATATTACTCAATTTTACACCACCAAGTGGCGTAGCTTAGCAATTCGACGTTATATTAACTAAACCACAGGTCTTAAGATCAAGCCTTTGGAATGCACCTGCCTCAAAAAATAAAATAGTTGTTATGAGTAGAACTATTAGTAAAAAAAAGAAAAACTTACTCCGCTAATCACTCAATTTTACACCATCAAATGGTGTAGCTTAACGGTTTGGTGCTATGCTAGTTTAACAAGAGCTCTCAAGTTTGAGCCCTAAGAACGCAACTGCCTCTAGTAGGGAGGGCTTACTCCTTAGTGGACCGATTTGGCTTGAAAAATAAAATGTTGGCTATGGGTAGAGCTAGTAGCCACCTAGAGTTGTGATTAAGTGAGTAACAGGGTGCTGGCATCACCAATGTCCGCCCTCGCATCACAACATTGGATGACACTCTAGACAAGCCAATAAGGTGCTAAATATATATATATAACAACATCAAAGTAAAGAAAAGGGGTCAATTTTGGAGTTTAGAGGGCATAATTGTTAATGATTTGTAGTTCTTATATGATTATGGAAATATGAGTCTTTTCTTCCATGTTAAAATAATCTTTTCATTTCCTAGCTTTCATTTAATTGAGTTTCTATGGGATTTTGATGATTGAAGTTGAGTATGAGACCTATGCTATTGAATTTAGGAGTTTAATTTATATTTTACGATGATTTTTCACTTTGGTTTAATTTTAATTTTACTCAAGGCGAGCAAAGAGCAAAGTGGAGGGTGTTTGATAATGGTGTATTTTATAGACAATCAGGGTTGTTTTGGCTTTAGTTTTTGTTAGTTTTGAGTCATTTTTATCAATTTTACATTTAATTTTAATTTATTTAGTCACTTTATTTTTTTATGAATTTTAGGTGATTTTGGGAGCATTTGAAAAGTTTTGGATGAAGACACAAAAAAGGCAGAAACCTACATTGGCAGATGCATGCTCATGCAAGTGGTGATGCACATCAGTCTTAGAGTCTCCATCTGCATAGAATTTTGTAGACAGAAATCTGCATGGGCAGGTGCATGGTCATGCAGATGGTCATGCGAGAAAGGCAGAATTTTTGGGTTTCCTAAATGTCTTAGGATGGTTTATTCTCTCTCCTATTTCACCTAGGATTTTTATTTAAAAAATTTTGTTATTTACACTTTTATATATATGATATATTATTAGTATTCTAGAGGACTCTTTTATTTTAGACATTGTTCTAGGTTAGGGTTTTTCCTCTTCTTCTTCTTGGAAGACTCAAAACTCCATTGTAGAGGAGATCAAACTCAAGACAAAGATACAATCTTGAGTTTGATTTTATTTTACTATGTTTTCTTTTAGTTTCAGTTCTTGCTTTCTAGGTTTAATTATGGAGTAGATTTCTTTTGTTAAGAAAAATATGAACCCTAAACTATAATGGGTATAGATTTTGATTGATAATGTCTGAGCTAGTTTTATGCAAAACCATTGAGTTTAATGCTTGTATTGATATTTTGTTGATCTAAATTCCTTAATGATGTGTCAAGTTAATCAATGAGATTTTAATGCATGATTATTAGTATTTTATATAACATGTTAATAATAGATTTGTTCGAATAGATTATCTAAAATTGACTTGTGGCCTTATTTGATACTTATGTAAGTTCTACTGCCTCCGTTCGTAGCTGAAGTTTAGGTGGTCCCTCTATTCAGGATGTACGTATTAGAATATGGGTCGTATCTCATCTGCAGTGGATTTTGGAACCCTCCAACAACATTAATATGATGTTAGTTATCTTCCTGAAATGTTGGACACATATCTTTTTGGTGTGCCAAGTCTATGCAATTTCCCTGCAACTATGTTTTGCACCATATGAGTTAGTTTAAAAGTCTGAGACTAAAGGGAGGAGATACTTACCTCATTCACCCTTCTCGAGGCATCACGTGTGGCTCTGAAGTGCTATGAGTTGGATGCCATGATCAATATCAGTTCCCTTGCTTCCTGTGGTGTTTTGTTCATTATGGCACACCACTGGCCGCGTCTAGCATTCTCTTTTTTTTGTGAGTAGTCCCTCATAGAAGTAGTGTATGAGAGACTCTTTCGATATATTATGCTATGGGCAACTCACACATAGTCGCTTGAACCTCTCCTAATAGTCATGAAAGCTCTTCAAGTCCTTTTGCCTGATCCCACATATCTCCTTTCTTATCCCAACAGCTTGAGAAGTAGGAAAAAATCTATCCAAAAAGGACTTCACCATGTCTATATAGGTTGTGATTGAACTAAAAGGTAAGTATAACAGTTAGTCCCTGGCTGCATCATCCAAGGAGAAATGGAATGCTCTCAATTTAATTTGTTCTTCAAAGACCCCTTGTGATTTCATGCTCGAACATAATACATGGAATTCCTTAAGATACTTATATGGGTTCTCATTCTCCAAGCCTTTGAATTTGGGTAACAGGTGAATCAAGCCAGATTTTAGTTTGAAACAACGTCCAAATTTGGACAAGCGATGCAGAGAGGCAACTGGTTCGTAGGGAGAGCAGCTAGCTCCTGTAAGGTACATTCATGCACCATCTATCTTAGCTTTGCTTTAATTTTAGTGGTGTGGTACCCTCTTTAAACCCCGCGTCCTACTGACACGTTCGCCTTCTTAGTTTGGTTTGTTTTCTCAAGCTTTTGGCAGTATTTTCTCTCTCCAAATTATAAAGAAGAGGCTCTCCACGATGATGATCTTGGTCATAAAAAGAAGAGAACAAAGTTAGTTTCTGCAATTTCCTAGCAACGATAACCAAATTTGATGGGAGTCGAATCCACCAAATATAAAAGTCATATTCAACCAACAAAATATAATTGTAGTAGTGGTAAACAAAGTCGAATCCTCAGGGAATCAAGAACAACTTCTCTTCTATGACCAACAAAAGTAAGAATAGGGGCTTTTCTTTCAATTTCAACCATAAAAAGAAATAAACTACTAAGTTAAAATTTAAACAAAGAAACTAAATGCAATAAGGGAAACAAGTAGATACAAGAATGACCATGGTTAAAGAAGTAGCTAGATTCTAGTAGTGAAAGTGATCATTGATGCAATGATTGGTTTTACTGAAGTTCAGCAAACTAGTTCTAGCTGTTTGAAATGTTCCAAAACCAATTCTTCCTTAATCTTAAATCAACCAAAAAACACTCGTTAGTTATATCTTGTTGATAAATAGTCCCAGAAATGTTCCTAAGATTTAATCTATCAATAGCTTTGAGAACTAGAAGAACCTGATTCTAGTTGTCAAACTCAATCGCGTGACCTACTCAACCAGATCACCTATTCTTTTAGCTTAGAGACTAATTTACCACTGAGTATCGAAACAACCCAAATAATTACAAATTCGAGATTTTCTAATGGTAGTATATTGCCTTGTCGTGCACCTAACGGACCTCTATTCAAACAATTAACAAGCAGCAATAATAATACGTATAGAGAAATAAGCTAATACCGAAACTTTAATGAAATAAAAAATAAAGTAATTAGATCTCAAAATTCAAATTAAAATTTTCACTAAATTTATAATTGGGAAAAAGCTTTGTTTAGCCGCTCATGATGAGCCAAAATATAGAAAAATAAGAATTGTTTTCTTTTTTGAAAGGAAGAGGAAGAAAACTTTAAAAAAGTAGATTCTCTTACTATGCACGACAGTCCCCCATCTTCTCTTCCTTTTCGTATATTTAAAGCTTTAGAAGATTAGGTTTATTTTTTGTGTAGGAATATCTCCCAATGATCTCAACTTTTTTCTTGCTATCCAAAATTATCTCCTCCTTTATTCCTAACTTTTCCTTCCAAATGTAACATGATTCTTCTTTGAGTTCAAAAGTGCACCTTCTTTAAATTTGTTGTTGCATGAGTCTAAGCCTTGGCCAAAGCACATTCGCGTGTACTTTGTCACTCCCTATACTACTTAGGTATTAGCTTTGCCTAAGGGTTACCTGTGCACTACCCGATCTTCTATTATCACGAGGATGAAAGCCTTACTTGAGGCTTAGTTGTGTGTGAGCCAAAGTCAATTGTTGTTGATGGGTTTAAGCATTAACTGAGGCTTATACCAGGACTAATAGCCACTTCATGAAATTTGCTCTTTTTATGTTATTTTTTTACTTCGATCTTCATCTTCTATCTTGTATTAAAACAAATAAAATAACTTAAATCAAATGGCAAACAATTCAATTAAGCACTCAAAAATAGACGATGAAGATGTTGCTTTTACACATTATCAGGCATGTTTGTCGTGAGAACGCAGAAGCTTGGTGGAGGAAAGAGGATTATTTTTAAAGTATTTGTATTCCAGACAAACTGTTTTAAGTAAAAGCCCATAAAAAGGCCTCACTATAGGTTGTAAAACACACATATCAGAATTCAATAAAGTAAAGCTTTTTCTTTAAATTAGCTTTGGTAATTTTTATGTACTTAAGGGATCTTCAAGTTAGGAGCTTCATATTGTTTTGTTGAGTGGGGAATCGGGATTGACTAATCGGGTAAGTCATAACGTCTTTTTATATTCTTTTTATTTTCCCAGGTACCTGATAAACCTTTAATACGTTGATTATGATTCTAGTAAAGAAGGTTTAAATTAGGTAATTAAATTTTGAATTTCTTAATATAGTGGGTTCATGATCGAGGCGTTTTCGATCCGTGAAGTAATTATTCTCCACCCTACATCAGAAGATGAGGGAGAGAATTTATTTGTTTCTGGAAATTTTTTTCTTATAGGTACTTCACCATGTCTTATCAAAGCACTAACAATAGACTCGTCACTAGTGAAGAAAGAATTATGCATATGCTTACCCAGCTAAGTGCTCAAATGTGAAATATAACTGCACGAATGGATCGCTGGAGTGGGGAGGAAGCCGCAATCAAGCTAGACGTAACGTATTGTAAGATGAAACTGGATCATGTGATGAGGAAGTTAAAAATAGGGGGGATAGAAGATGATAAGGGATGGAAATCTCAATATCTATAAGGCACCAATCTTGCCTTTTCAAGGGAAGAATGATGTTAAAGCCTACCTTAACTAAGAAATGAGAGTCAACCGTGTCTTCAAATGCCACAATTACAGTGAGGAGAAGAAGATCAACCTGGTCACCCTTGAGTTTGCTAAATATGCTTCAGTTTGGTAGGATCAGTTAGTTACCCTCAGGGAGTAAGATGGAGACATAGCAATATCTACTTGGAGGGAGTTAAGATTTATTATGTGGAAAAGGTTTGTACCATCCTACTTTGATAGAGATATGAATATGAAGTTACAACACCTTACTCAAGGGAATAAGATGGTGGAGGAATAACATAAAGAAATAAAAATAATCATGATTTGACCAAAAAGTTGAAGAAAGGCCCAAAACTACTATGGCCCGTTCTTAAAAGGCTTAAACAAAGAGATAGCCAATGTTCTTAAACTATAAAACTATATTGATCTAGAAGAAATGGTACACAAGGCTATCAAGATTGAGAGATAATTAAATAACAAAGGCACTATACAAGGGACAACTATCATTAGCCCTCAATATAATTTTAGGTGGCCCTAAAGGGGAGAGAACAAGCTAAATGAGGAAAAAGAAGGACAAACCACTTGTCACTAACCTAACAAGAAAGCCCAAAGCCCCTACTATAAGACACGAAATTGTCAAATGTTTAAGGTGCCTAAGAATTAGAAATATTACATCCTAGTGCCTAAATCAACGAGCAATGATTAGTGACCATGCTAGTGAGAGTGAACAGGATGAGCTACCATCATTTGGGGCTAAGGAGGAAAGTATTACTCAACTAGTTCATAGAGATGTGTTTGTCACCCAACGAACCTGGAACATGCAAGTCAAGTTAGAGAACCATGATCAAAGAAAAACCATATTCCATTCCAGATGCCTCGTCAATAGAAGGTTTGTAGTGTCATTATAGATGGATGAAGTTGCACTATTGTTGCCAGACCTTACTAGTGGATAGGGTGGGGTTAACATACATATCACATGCTAGTCCCTATAAGCTACAGTGGTTCGAAGACAGTAAGAAAATCAGTGTTACTAAACAAGTACAAGTTCCATTTTCTATTGAAAATCATAAGGATGAGATACTGTGCAATGTTGTCCCTATGCAAGCATGACACCTATCGTTAGGAAGACCTTGACATTATGACTAGAATGTCAATCATCATGGTGAGAAGAATCACTATTCCGTAAACATGAATAAATCACACCATGTATTGACCCCATTATCAAGGAAGGAAGCATATGAAAATCAGTTTAAGATTAAGAAATCCTATAAAGAGTTCACTGGGTGAACCACCAAGAAAGATAGTAACAAAATGGGGACCAAGAACTATGTCTTTGTACATGAGTACCCTAACGTGCAAAGCTATGTTATAGATTGCTTGTTTTTTCTCTTTAGCTACTTTGTTGTTAGAGGAGAATAATAGAGATAACACAGATTCGAAGATGAATTCTCTCAAAGAAGGGCAAATGACGTGATAATAAGTGAAAGAAAACTTAACAATAAAGACATTCGTGCCATACTAAGAGGTGCAAAACGACCCTACAGTAATATACCTCCAGGATCCATCAGGATGTATAGATGGACAGAGAGTGAAGAGGAAGAGTCTATCCAGAGCTAGACCCCGAAAAAAGTAAAATAGGACCTTTAAAGGACTTAAGCAAATAGAAGCCAAGAACCTAGAGAAAGAAGAAATCGAAGCAGAATTAAAACCCAAAAGGTAATAGACCTCACAATAAAAAAATGACATGGACACAGAATTTTAAACAAAGAAAAGGCCTAATAAGTCATTTGGGCTTTGGTGTCCATTGGGTTCACACCTGCGAATGGCCTCATGTATGGGCAAGGGGACCTACACAAGTGAGAAGTTCACCCACACAAGTAGGCACAGAAAGCACGTACTGCACAAACGGGAGGAGTGTAAGAGCACACACACATATCACTCAGATCCGCACAGTTGGGAGCGCATGTACAAGCTGGGAAGCCACACTCTTAACAAGCCATCCACTGGGTTGCACATGCACGGGAGGCGATAGTAACACGCATGTTGACATGGTGCACTTATAAGAAGCTTCCATGCATGCACCACGCATACCAGTAGTAGGCCCATGCACTTGACCCTCTTACACAACCAGCCCACATACCTATGAGTCCTAGTTAGGCTCCTTAATTTGTTTCCTTTTTCCATCCTACTTCTTTCTTCAATTTCCATTCAAATTCTAAGGGATTTCAAGCATGAAAGAGGATGAAGAGAGACGCTATAAATAGGAGAATTCTACTTTAAATAAATAAGTATTATTTTAATTAATTTTCCTTAATTTTATTTAAGTTTTAAATTAAGATTTCTTTATTTAATTAATTTCCAGCAAGAGTTTTAGTAGAATAATTTTTTAGGATTTCTATTAGAATTATGTAATCCTATTTTCGTTCAGATTAGAAAATAAAGGTCTGTATAAAAGCCTTAGATCCTAGGTTATAAATCACAATTCAAGTTATCAATAAAATTAAAGCTTTGGCTTTTCTATGAAATTAGGTTTGCTAATTTATCACAGTTCTTCAATTTCTTCATGCTAGGGAGCTTTTGAAGTCTTGTTGAGCTGGTGAATCAAGGATTGACTAATCGAGTAAGTCGTGGCATCCTTCCTTTTCTTTTTCATTTTCCTAATTATCTTGTTTTTTCATTCCCTATTGTTGAGTGTAGAATCAAGTAGGGAGGGTGAATTAAGTGGTAAGACTTTCTAATTCTATATGGCGTGGCGTTCTGGAAGTATTACGATCCTTTCAAGTCCCTCTTATGTCACAGATGCAATTCTGGTCTCTTCCATTGTTCCTTTGTGTTTTTCTTCAATTTTTTCTTTTATAAATCATTTTAAATACATCATCAATCATCCATAAATGCATATGCACATCACTTAACATACAAATGATTAATTAAAAAAAAAATATGCATGAACACATGCATATATTCACTTCAACTTAAAACAATGAGTATAGACAGTTTTGCATGAAATTTTTTCGATTAAATGCATTTAAAAATGTAATTATTTGTATATGATAGATTACCATTATTCTTACCTCACTGTCGACTTTAATTGGAGTCTAAATCTCAAGAAATTAAGTTCTTTATTGAAGAATACAACCTACAAGACACCTGGACAACACTTATAGCGTCAGTGGTAGAATGACACAAACTCATAGATTTCTGGAGCAATTCTACTGTTGGGGTTCAGTTTAGATGATTCTAAAGACTTAAGTTTACTTATTTCTATCCTAGAAATTAGAAAGAAACAAAAAAAACAAAAAAAGAATGGGAAAGCCAACAATTACCTGAGTAGTCCGCAGGCTCTATTTTTGCAAAAAAAAAAATAGAGCTTCAACTGAAGCTATTGTGATTTCTATTTGGGTTAGTTGAAAGCAAAAAGAAAATTACCAAATGAAGGTGAAAAATGAGGTAAAAACTGGAGGAAAAACTTACCTTTCAAAGAAAGAAAGGTGTCGCAGTTCTCGCACACTCATGTCAGACACAAACAATCATTTTCTTATCTCTTACTCATTGTTTTATCTCTTACTTTCTCTTTTATTTCTCTTTGATTTTCTCTCTCTAATTATAATTCTCTTTCTTTCTTCCAGTTTGAAGGAATAAGCCCAAAGAAAAGGCCTTTTATAGAGGGTTTTCCCTTTAATTTTAGCCATCAAATCACATACAAGTGATCCAAGCAATTGAGTTCCTTTAGGTGGCCAATTGTTTCTGCCTTGGAGGGCCCACATGATGGGGATGGTGAATAGCTCACTCTGAGCTTTCTACCACAACATTTAGTCATGAATGCAGCATCCCACGACAGAGGGAAAAAAAGAAGGCAGGTTGCATGCCTGTAGGTTTTCTTGCGACTGTGTGTACGTACGGAGTCGCCCGCATGCCCATATGGCCCATGTGTACATGTGTCTACATGTCCATGTAGACAGTTCCCTTCTTGAGAGTTGGGAAAATTTCTCCCCTTTTCTATGACCTATTTCCCTAGAAAAGAAAAAGTACTCATGGGCAGAGGAATTTCTCAAATCACACGGGTAATTTTTTGGTATAATTTAAAAAATACATACATATATTTCATAGAATGTAAAGAGTATCGCGTTCAAATCCTAGACAGACAGGAGAGTGTACTTCGATTCAAGAAGATTCTGATGGTCAAGGTCTTATGGCAACACCACTTGAAGAAGCTACCCGAGAAATTGAGAGTGATATGTGGGAATTGTATCCACAATTGTTTAATTAAATTTTAGATTTAGGAAAAAAATTTTGATTTTGGGGGGGTGGGCAGGAATGTAACAGTCGCAAACAAGTTTTTGTAAATAGCTTGTCTTTCTTTTCTAAAATATTGGTTTCTCTTTAATTAAAATGAATGTATGTAAATTTTCTAAATTCTACCCTAAAATTACTTGTGGGATTTGAAAAATCCTTCTACCCACGTGCATTTTTTCTTTCCTAGGGAAATAGTTCACGTGAAGGGGAGAAAATTTGCTAACACACAAGAAAGGAACTATTCATGTAGACATACTGACACATGGGCACATGGGCCACAAGAAAATGTAAGCTACGCCTTACATACGCACAATCGTGAAAAAACCCACAGGCAAGCAACTTGACTTCTTTTTTTCCCTCTACCGTGAAATGCTCCACTCACAACCAAATGTGGTTGTAGAAAGTGCAATTTGAGGTCTCCATCCTCCTTGCTATGTGTCACCATTCAGCCCTCGAAGGAAAAAACAGTGAACCGCTTAAAGGGATTCAGAAGGCTCAAATCACCTGCATGTTCCGATGGCAAGAATTAAAGGGAAAAACCCTCCTTAAAAGTCTCTCTCTTTGAGTCTTCTTTCTCCAAACTCAAAGAGAGAAAGAACATTCCAATTAAAGAGAAAAATAGAGAGAAAACAAGAGAGAAAGAAAGAGAAAATAGTGAGCAAGAGAGAAGAAAGTGACTTCGTGTGTGAGACTTGAGTGTGCAAAAACTGTGACACCTTTCCTTCTTCGAAAGGTAAGTTTTTCCTCTATTTTCTACCTCATTTTCCACCTTCATTTTGTAATTTTTTTTCACTTTTAGCTAATCTAAATAGAAATCATAGCATCTTCAGTTGAAACTTTGTTTTTCTACGAAAATAGAGCCTTTAGACTGCTCAGGTAACAGTCAATTTTCCCTTTTTTTCTACATTTTTTTAATTTGTTTCCAATTTCTAGGATAGAAATAAGTAAATTTAAGTCTAAACTGAACCCCTATAGTGGAATTGATCCAGAAATTTGTGAGTTTGCATCATTCTATCACTAACATTGCAAGTGTTATCCAGGTGACTTGCAGGTTGTATTTTTTATTTAGAAACTTAATTTCTTGAGAATTTGGACTCTAATTATGATCGAGAGTGAGATAAGAATAGTATTAATCTATCGTATGCAAATAATTGGATTTTTATATGCATTTAATTGGTAAAATTTCATACAAAACTGTCTATACCCGTTGTTTTAAGTTAAAGTGAATGTGTGCCTTTGTTCATACATATTTTGTTATTTAATTAGTGATTTATATGTTGAATGATGTGTATATACATTTTTGGATGATTGATGATGTATTTAAAATTATTTACAGAAGGCAAAATTGAAGAAAAATGTGAAGGAACGATGGAAGAGGCTAGAATTACCTCTGTTCGCATCTGCTAGGGGCCAAAGCGTCAAGAAAAAGGGCAAACATGGATTTTTCGTGTGTGATGCGCATGGAGGATATAGTCCAAATGCCTAAAAGTGATGGGATAGGATCCCCTAGCGCGTTGCATGAAGACATACAACTCTACTAAGCACCCCTGTCCGTTGAGAGAGCCCAAGACAGGCACTGTTGTGCCGTGCAAAGTTGTGCACGCAAGTGCACACAGGATTCACATATAGACACTTGAAAAGCACCAGCACAAGGGTCCCTCTGGCATGTTGTCCTATGTAGCAAGCCATCTAGGCCATGTGGCTTTACCAGGTGCCCTATGCACTAAGAGACCATATAAGGTATTATGTTTATGCCCTATGCACTAAAGAAAAACAAACATTTTACAAAATAGAGACAAACAGTTTATAACAACTTGTTTGTGAGTGTTACGTTCCCCCTATAAAAATTTATCCCTAAATTTGAAATTTGATTAAACAACTCTAGAAAAAAATCCCACATATCACTCTCAATTTCTCAAGTAGTTTATTTGGGTGAGTGGTGTTCTTATAAGATCTTAACCATAGAAATCTTCTTGGATCAACGTACCCTCTCCTATCTGTCTAGGACTCGAACAAGATACTCTTCATATGACAAGTCTGGTTGTAGTGGAAGTGACTCATAAGAGATTGTATCAGATGGATCATGATGATATTTTTAGAGCATGGAGACATGGAAGACATTATGAATACTGAAAAACTGTGGTGGAAGTACAATGTGCTAGGCAACAGTACAATCCGTTTCACAATCTCAAAAAGTTAAACGAACTAAGGACTCAGTTTTCCTCTATTCCCAAATCTTATGATTCCTTTAACTGAAGATACCTTGAGAAATACATAATCTCCCATAACAAATTCTAAGTCCTTTCTCCTATTATCTACAA
Organism: Carica papaya; assembly: GCF_054855325.1. Classification (NCBI taxonomy): domain Eukaryota; kingdom Viridiplantae; phylum Streptophyta; class Magnoliopsida; order Brassicales; family Caricaceae; genus Carica; species Carica papaya. The sequence continues at coordinate 23,403,370 of NC_142317.1, forward strand.
AAATCTTCTGCAGACTCTGGGTAGTGAGAAGATTTTAGCAAATGATAATAATTTTGTCCACAATTTCCTGGATTAAGTCAGGTCTCGTAAGATGCTTTTTCCAACTTCGTCCCAACAGGTAAGAGAATGGTAAGGTCTACCATACAACGCTTATTAGGGTGTTATCGCTATGTTGGAGTAAAAACTATTGTTATAGGCAAACTCTGTTAAAGGTAAGTATTTATCCCATTTACCCTAAAGTCGATCACATAAGCTCTCAGCATGTCCTCTATGGTCTGAATTGTTCTTTCAGACTGGCAATAAGTTTGAGCATCGAAAAGCAGTATTGAAATATAGATGGGTACCAAGAGTGTCTTAAAAACTATCTCGAAACCTAGAGGTAAAGTGAGGGTCTTTATTTGACACAATTGAGATAGGAATACCATATAGACAAGTAATCACCTTAACATACAGCCTTGCAAGTTTATTGAAGATGTCAGTGGTTCTTATTACTAGAAAATAAGTTGATTTAGTCAACTTATTAATAATAACCTAGATAGCATTATGTCTTGATTGGGTCCGAGGCAGTTCCATGAAAACATCTATGGTAACATGCCCTTATTTCCATTCCAGAATAGGAAGGAACTATAAAAAAAAACCAATAGCTCTCTGGTTTTCAATCTTGACTTGCTAAAAAGTAAGACATTTGGAGATAAAATCAACAATGTCCCCTTTCATACCTGGCTAGTAAAAATAAAGTTTCAGGTTCCTGTACATCTTGGTGCTGCCTAGGTTAATGGCCAATTGAAAGGAATGAGTTTCCCTCAAATTTTCCTAATTTAGTTCCTTATCATTGGGTATCCATAAAAGGTCTTTGAATTTAAGAATTCCATCATCAGATACCTTGAATTCTGACTCAACACCCTGAGAAATATTTTCTTTTTTTTAATCACACTAGGATCCCATAGACAAAGCATCCCTAATTCTCTGAATGAAAGTAGGTTGGATCTAGAGGTTAGAAATATAAGCACCATTACCAAGGTTATCTAGTTGCATATCCTAAAATATTTCTAACATTTTCTATTCAAAGATCATCAACTGGGCTAGAAGGCAAGTATTTTTCCTACTAAGAGCATCTACTACAACATTTTCCTTTCCAGGGTGGTACATAATCTTATAGTCATAGTACTTTAGCAAGTCCATCCATGGTCCGTCCTTCATGTTGAGTTCCTTATGTGTAAATAAATACTTTAAGCGTGACCATTGAAGATCTCAAATATCTCGTCAGATCTTTAAAGCAAAGACAATAGCTGCTAGCTTAAGGTCATGGGTACGATAGTTCTACTTGTAAGGCTTCAACTGCCTGGAACTATAAGCTACTATTCTACCTTGCTGCATAAGCACACACCTTAAACCAAAAATGAGATGAATCACAGTATATGGTAAAACCACTAGAGCTATAAAGAATTACCAACACTGGAGTTGTGGTTAACTGACACTTGAGCTCAAGAAAACTCTCTTCACACTTAGAATCCTAGATGAATTTTGTCTCTTTTCTAGTGAGTCAAGTCAGTTGAGTTGCAATACTAGAGAACCCTTCAATAAAATGGCAATATATCCAGCAAGACCCAAAAAACTACAGACCTTGAACACATTAGTTGGTCAATTCTATTTAAACATTGCTTTAACCTTGAAGGGATCAATAGAGATTCCCTTACCATAAATAATGTCCTAGAAAAGTAATCTTGTCTAACCAGAACTTGCACTTGCTGAACTTGGCATATTATTAATTCTGACTGGAATCTCCAAGACATGTGCTAGATGTGTTACATGCTTTGCTAAGCTCTTGGAATGAACAAATATATCATCAATGAATACAATGACATACTTGTCTAATATCAGCTTGAAAATTATGTTCATAAGATCCATAAAGACTGCAAGAGCATTGGTAAGTCCAAACTGCATAACAAGGAATTCATAGTAACTGTACCTGGATCTAAATGTCATCTTTGGAATATCATCGACCTTGATCTGTAACTGATGATAGCCTAACCTAAGATTAATTTTAGAGAAAATTAATACACATTATAACTGATCAAATAGATTATTAATCTTAGGTAAAGAATACTTGTTTTTTATGGTGACCTTATTCAATTCTTTGTACCCTACACACAGTCTGAATGTTCTATCATTTTTCTTGATAAATAATACTAAAACACCCCATGGAGATGTGTTTGTTATGATGAAACCTTGTTCAGAAATTGCTGTAACTAGTACCTAATTCTTGAAGTTCAGCACTGTATGGAGCCTTGGAGATAGGAGTAGTCCTTGGTAATAGGTCGATGGAGAACTCAACTTCTCTCTCCGGAGGCATACCTGGAAGCACATCAGGAAAGACATTTGAAAAATCCCCTGGAATTGGTATATTTTGGACATTAATTTTTGTATTCAGTATGTCTATATACAGAAAAAATTATTAGGAGTAAACAAGAATATTGGAATTACACAATTCATCATACAATTATAAATTTAGGAAAACATAAAATAAGGATACAATTTTTAAGGAAATTAGTATTTTATTTATTACAATGAGTTATTTACAAAGAGAAGGGTTTGTCGTTAAGAGGGTGGAAAGTTACTTTCTTGTAGAAACAGTCTAAACTGGCATGGTATATAGTTAATTAATATAATTTTATAGATATTTTCTTATTTCATTTGAGCTAATTTTGATTGATTTTTACCACATATACTGTTGGATTGTCTTTGACACTTTTCAGAAATGATTTTGGGACTCGGAAGTATATTAGAAAGTATTGGAGTAAGATTTGGGTGAAAAAGGGTTGAAACATGAAGATGTGGGAGATATGGCTATAACACATGGCCATGTATTAAAGAGCTAGCATTTCTATTTCTGAGGAGGAGTGAGACACGGTCGTGTTCCTGGAAGACACGATCGTGTGCCTTATAACGAGTTAACACACAACCATGTGTTAAGAGGTTGGTGTTTTTGTTTCGTTCAATGAAAAAGACACGACCTTGTGCCTAGGAGACATGGTTGTGTCATGTCTATAAGCTAGAAACTAACATGATTTCGAGAAAGACGCAGTCATGTATCAATTCGACACTGCCATGGGACGTGCCAGATCATATTTGGACTCTGTAAAAATACTAGGTCTTGAACTATATAAACAGGGGATTATCTAAAAAAGAAACACATACCGGAGGAGAGGAAAAGAGAATATGGCTACAGACATCAAGAGTTTCTTCTAGTGGTTTTATTTAAATTATTTTATGTTTTCTTTAGATTTATTTCTTGAAATTTACTTTAGGATGAGTAACTAGACTCTTCTATTGGGATCTTTGATGAAATCCTAAGGGATATTTTATCATTTCGTTATTTAATCTATAAAAGATTTTTTCTTCAATCCTTATGTATTATCTTGTGGCTTAATGCATAAATACATTGATCAATTATTTATTGATTTATCTTGAATGATTAAATTGAGACATTGATTATTCATTAGAATGTCAAGTTAGCATAATAGATTAAATGTGAGTAGAGATACTTGGTATAATCTATGTATTTGATGACTGAATATTAATGCACTATTTCATACAAATCCATAGAGATATGTGTGTTATTATGAAGTAGGTAGGGTAATTAATCTTGAGAAAGAGATTACTACATGATTGAATGAAATTGGGTGAAAATTTCTTGTAATAGATTTAATTAAGGAAATTTATAGCTGAACTTAAGGTGGATTATGAGATCTTAACCATCATTATATCTTGATTGTTAATTCGTTTTAATTCATTGCTTTCTTAGTTTAGCATTAGTTTATACTCATTCTCTTAGTTGTTAGCCAAATAATATTAATTAGTTGAGATTCTAGTATTTGTTATATTAGTCTTTGTGGGACGATATCCGAATTTATTGTTATAGTATATATTTGAACTAGTGCACTTGTTAGTTGAGTTCACATGACAACAAGTTTTTTGCACCGTTGTTGGGGACTAGTACTAGCAATATTAGAATTGACTGATTTTTATTAATTTGGTAGTTTTACTTTGTGTGTTTTGTTTTGTGTAACTATTTGTAATGGATTCTATAGTGCATGACCAGAAGCAGCGAAGAACTATTGATTTTTTATCCAAAAATCAAAAGGACTTGTCGTAGACTGAGAGCACACATAAGAAGTAAACGACACCTATGTCATGTTAGAAATTCATTGAGAAAAGAAACAATAATGGTCGGCTTACAAGAGGAGTGAAGAGAGCACACAATGATGGATTATACTATTCCATCTCTTATTAGAATTGAACCAAGTGTCACAAGGCTAGCTATAGCAACTAACAACTTTGAGATTAAGCCAACCATCATCTAGATGATTCAACAGAGTGTATACTTTTCTGGGTTCCTAGTTGAAGATCCTAATGAGCACATTGTTAATTTTCTAGAGATTTTCAACACTTCAAGCATAATGGAGTGAGAAATGATGCATCAAGTTGAGACTCTTCCCTTTCTATTTAAAGGATAGAACTAAAGCTTGGTTAAATTTGTTATCAGTTGGTTCCATCACTACTTGGGAGGACATGGCTCAATACTTTCTAACAGAGTACTTTCCCCCTTCAAAGATAACTAGGTTGAGGAATAATATCACCACATTCGTACATATAGATGGAGAATAATTGTATGAGTCTTGAGATCATTGTAGGGATCTACTAAGGAGAGTTCCTCACCATGGTCTACCTATGTGGCTTCAAGTGTAAACATTCTACAATGGTCTCACCACCAACATCAAGACCATGATTGATGCAGTAGCTGGAGGAACATTGAATAATAAAACACCTGAGGTGACCTATAAGTTGACTAAGGGGATGGCGAACAACAGTTACCAATGGGAGAAGGAGAGATCTTCATCAAGAAAGAATATTGGCTTGCATAATGTTGGCAACTATATAGCTCTATATGCACAAATTAAGGCCTACTTAAGTAGATAGACAACATGAGTATGGCGACAACGCAAGCAGTGCAAGTTTAGAATTATAAAGTTCAATAAGAGGGTCCATCTCAACAAGCTAAACAAGTGGAATATGTTGCAATTGCTCCAAGATAACAAAGCAATCTTTATTCTAATAGTTATAATTTTGGATGGAGGAATCACCCTAATTTTTCATAGGGTAAACAAAAATTATTATAGATAAGCTACCCACTAGCTCAGCCCCCCATTGAATGAAGACCAAACATAGAGAATATGCTCGCAAAATTCATTACAGCAATGGACACTAGGCTGCAAAGTTATGAAGCCTCCATTAAGAGTTTAAAGAACAAAATTAGGCAATTGGAAAAGTTGATTTCTAAGCATGCCCAAGGAACTTTCTCAAGCAACATAGAGACCAACCCAAGGAAGCATGTGAATGCTATAACATTAATGGGATAAAAGCAAATAATGGAGGTAGAACTAAGGAAGAGAACACAAGCAGATGAGAGCAACCTAAACAAGGAAGAAGAAGAAAAAAAGGAAAAAGATCAAGAGAATGACCAGCCCAAGTGAGGAGGAGAACACTCCAACATTCTAGATCTAGGGAAATTGAGGCAACAATAATTGGATAAGTAATTTGGTAAGTTTTTAGATATTTTTAAACAATTGCATATTACCATTCCTTTGGTTAAAGCTTTAAAATAGATGGTTAGCTATGTAAAGTTCTTAAAGGCTTTCCAACAAGTGGAAGTTAGAAGACATGGCCATGATGATGCTTAATGAAGAATGCTCAATTATTCTACAAAATAAGATGCAACAAAAATTGAAGGATCTAGGTAAGTTTACGATTCCATGTGACTTCGGTAATCTTTCTGTTGAAAAAGCACCATGTGATTTAGGAGCTAGCATTAATTTGATGTCATACGATATTTAAAAGAAGTTAGGATTGGGAGAACCTAGCCTACTAGGATTACTTTATAATTAGTAAATAGCTCTATCAAAATTCTAGTAGGAATAATATAAAATGTGCTAGTTTAAGTTGATAAGTTTATATTTCCAGTAGACTTTGTGATCTTAGATATGGAAGAGGACTTTGAGATACCAATTACCCTAGCAAGACCATTTCTAGCAATTGCTAGAGCTTTAATTGATGTTCTTGATGGTAAATTGACTCTTAGGGTATTTGATGAAGAAATTACTTTTTATATGCCTGAATCCATGAATATGCACATACTTTAGACGACACTTGTTTCATGATTGATACACCTAATCCAATTGTGCAAGGTATTTTTCAGAAAAATTAATCTAAAGATACATTAGAACCAGGTTCGTGAATGGAGAAATGAGTGACATGAAGAATGAAGAAATCAAGGAGCAAGTAACTTTGTTAGAAGTGAGAACTCAATTTAATACACCAAGGAACCTCATATTTGAGGAGATTCATAGCTTTAGTGAAGAGAAAGACAAGCCATCAATTAAGGAACCACCAGACAAGTTGAAATCAAAGTGATTAAGACTCATGGGTAGGGGTGACCCTAGTTCTCTCTAGGCCGACATAAGAGCAATTTCTAGTTCAAGTTCCACCACAGAGGAGAGATTAGAGTAGCTTGGTAGGGGACAAGAAAGAATTGAAGAACGTGAAAAGTAAATGAAGCATTATATGATGGCATACTTTTAGCATATAGGATTTTAACCCCCACTCTACCCACCTTTAGATAGTTAGTTCACTTTTGCATTTCTTTTTTTTTATATTTATTTTTCAGTTTATCTATGTATTTTATATCTTTTAGTTCCCTTCTATATTTTACCACTAACCTGTTTGCTTAGTTTTCCTTTAGTATTTGTTAGTATGCTTTTAGGCTTTTAGCAAACTTCACCAAAGCTCTAGTGGATGCTGCTCCATCAAAGTTTCAAGTAAGTTTAGTTTTTTTTTTCATTCTTAGTCTTCTAGTTTTCTGTTTTGCAAACTATGGGGACATAGTCGCATTTAAGTGTGGGGGAGTGGTATTTTAATTCTTTATATTTGCTATTATCCTCTCAATCTTAATGAAGTTCCATGGTTTGATCTTGATGTGTCCTGTTATGTCATGTCTACCTGTAATGATAATTATGGCATTGAATCTATATGTACTGAGATAAGCTTGTTTGTGAAAATAATTTAGCAATGGAAGTATTTGATCTTATTCAGTTTATTCAAGTTTTAAGAGTTTAGTAACTTTTACATCATTTGAGTCGTGAAATTTGTTCTTTTGTTAAAACTAAATAATTCTTTACAAAAGAAAGCGTATTTTGGTATAGAATTAGAGATATATGTATTCAAAAAGAAAAAAATTTTAAATGAAATACTCCACCGATCACTCAATTTTACACCTCTAAGTGGCATAGCTTAGCGGTTCGGCACTATACTAGCTTAACCAAAGGTCTCCAGTTTAAAGCCCTAGGAGGGCAGCTGCCTTTAGTAGGAAGGGCTTACTCCTTAGTGGACCAATTTGACACAAAAAATAAAAAAGTGGTTATTAGTAGAGCTAGTAGCCATTTAGAAGTGTGACCAACTGAGTAACTAGGAGTCGACATCACTAATGTCTGGAACTGTGTAAAAAGGTTGACTGATATTCCAGACAAACCAATAAGGTGCCAAAAAAAGTAAAAATAAAGTTAGATGTATGCCTATTCTTTTGCAAATTGAGCTTGATTATGTTCTGGGTTATAAAGCTTGGATATTATGAATGATTAAATGACTCATAGAATGTTTTGGATACTTGATTTCTAAGAATAAGATGGGATTGAATGGGGTCTATATTCTAAAGTTACTGAATTGTTTTACATAGATGATTGTGACTTTGTACATATGATTTTGCGTTATCCTGAGGTAATATAGTCTTGATGAGGAGGATTTCATTAATGGTTTTGTTGTGGAATGGATTTAAGATTGCTTGAGGATAAGCAAAAACTCAAGTGTAGGGGAGTTGATATAATTAAATTTTGTAGATAGTTTTTTTATTTCATTTAAGTTGATTTTGATTGATTTTTGCCATATATACTATGGGATTGTCTTTGACTCTTTTTGGGAATGATTTTGGGACTTGAAAGCAAATTAAAGTGGATTGAAGTAAGATTTGGGTCACATGGCCATAACACACGTGTGTTAAGGAGCTAGTTTTTCTGTTTCTAAGGAGGAATGAGATATGGTCGTGTTCCTAGAAGACATGGTCGTGTTCCTGGAAGACGCGGTCATGTGACTTATATTGGGTTAACACACAGCTATGTGTTAAGAAGCCAGCGTTTCTATTTTGTTCAGTGAAAAAACACAACTGTGTGCCTAGGAGACATGGCAATGTCATGTCTACAAGCTAGCAACTAACGTGATTCTGAGGAAGACATGATTATGTGTCAATTCAACACAACTATGGGACGTGCGAGATCAAATTTGGACTCTGTCAAAATATCAGGTCTTGAACTATATAAAAAGGGGATTATTTCAAAAGAAAAATAGATCGGAAGAGGAGAAAAGAGAAGACAACTACAGACATTAAGAACTTCTTCTATTGGCTTTATTTTAAATTTTTTTATGTGTTTTTTTTATTTTTTTCTTACAATTTTCTTTAGGATGACCAACTAGACTCTTCTGTTGGGATCTTTGATGAAACTCTAAGGGATACTTTATGATTTTCTTACTTAATCTATGAAAGTCTTTTTCGTCAATCCTTATGTGTTATCTTGTGGCTTAATGTATCAATAGATTTATCACCTATTTATTAATTTATGATGAATAATTGAATTGAGAGATTGATTATTCATTAGAATGTCAAGTTAGCACAATAGAATGAATGTGAGTACAGATATTTGGCATGATCTATGTATTTGGTGATTGAATGTTAATGCACTGATTCATACTAATCCATAGAAATATGTGTTATTATGAAATAGGTAGGATAATTGATCTTGGGAAAGAGATTACTACATTATTGAATGAAATTGGGTGAAAAGTTCTTGTTATAGATTTAATTAAGGAAATTTATTGTTGAACTTAAGGTGGATTCTGAGATCTTAATTGTCATTATATCTTGATTGTTAATTCGTTTTAATTCATTGTTTTCTTAGCTAAGTATTAGCTTATATTCATTTTCTTAGTCGTTAGCCAAATAATATTAATTAGTCTAGATTCCGATATTTATTATATTAGTTTTCATCAGACGATATCCGAACTGACTGCTATAATATGTGTTCGAACTAGTGCACTTGTTAGGTGAGTTTACATCACAACATTAACTAATCCATGCCTAAAATTAAATCAAATACTTGAAAATCTAAAAATATGAGATCTACAGTTAATTCCCTATCTCCTACCTTTAGCCTACAGGATTTATACACTTTATTTGATACTAATATATCCTTAGTAGGTGTTTCAACTACTAAAGTACTACCTAAGGTTTCACATGCAAGGGACTACATAAGAATATACATCCCTTAAATTGAAATTCTTAACATAATTTCCATTACTTGAGATAGTTGACCCACACAATTTAAACTAATTTACAATAATGCCTACTCAATAGATTCTACCCTAAGCTAGGAGACTATCTTCACATCCTCATTGGCTGCTAACCCTATCAAGGTTCCCTAACATGAAAAGACAATCTATATTAGGGTGAGTTATCACAGACCATACCCCATCTTATAAGATAATCACTGGAGCATAGTTACTTAAATCATATAAACTTGAGTTAAGTAAAATAACTTAACTTTATTTATCATAACAGAGTCGCAGGAGCATTACATCCCTTAAATGTAAAACATAACATATATATGAGGCTCTAAGTTTTCTTGCTTACATCACAAAACAAAAGTGCAAAACAGTAACCTTAATCTCATAGTTTACCTTCAAAAATTTTTTTTGTCTCACCGCTCGCTCTGCAATGGTATCGTCAGTATTTGGAGGGTGATTGGGGGGATGAGATAAAATATCACAATAAACAATATTATAAAATCGCAGCATAATACATGCAATATAAGTTTTCTTCATACACAATAAAAATATATACCATATACTTCTTTCAAAAATAGATATACAAATCAAAAGATGAATGCACAAATCAGAAAATAGATTCACAATTGCTTCATTGATATTTCATCACTATTATGGAGGATCAATCAGTTACCATATATTATGTGTAGGCACACATATTTATCATTGGTTCCCTATGTACGCAAATACAAAACGACATACATGAGTACCTTCAAATACCACTACCCCTTGAACACGAAATGGTTAGGGTACCTAGATCAGACTGTTTTCTCATAGACCCAAATATAGAACAGTTATATATGGGTGCATATTTATCACTTCACTAATACACCCGAATATGGAACAATATGTATGGCCACATTGAAGCCTAACATAATACAGGTGCTTTCAAAATAACTCCTTTTTATAATAGGTGATACACACATATCAAAACCACATTTCAAAAACCAAAAAAACAAAATAACACTTATATCAAAGTAAATCTTTAACAAATACTTACTTAGTAAATACAAAAGGCAAATTAAATGCTTGTGCATTTTTATACTGAAAAACATAAAATACTTCAAAGCTATATAGGCTAATGAATCCATAATATCCTTTTACCTTAGGCCCTTAGCGATTGTAATCTTAATTCCAGCAGAGTTTTTGCTTTATTTATCACCTTTTTCTCTAAAAAACCTAGCAAAGTTTGGAGATAATTTTGGTCACTTTCTTGACTAAAAAATATCCAATACAATATTGAAACATTAATCCCAAAAATCAAAGAGAAATCAAATTTCAAAACTTAGAAAAGACTTACATTTCTAATGGTTTATAATATCCTTTTAATCGTGAGCCTTCATCCTCTTTTCTTCCTCTTCCTTTGCTCTTATAAATTTATTAGAGTTTCCATAAGGTTTTTATCTAAAACCTTACAATACTCTAAAAAATTACACACTTCATACTTCTTTTTCTTCCCTTACCTCTATGCTTATCACTAATTTTCTCTCATCCAGAATATCCCTTCCTCCATTCTCTTATCCCCTATTTATATGAGTTGGGAGCCATGAGAGAACAATTGCCACCATTCTACCATGCCATTTTATCTAAAAGCTACCACCTTTCATTATGTCATTTTGTAACAACCTGCAAACTTCACGCATAATTTGTTGTTGAGAACCCCTATTTATTCTGGCCCTGAGGCCGCTTAAACTCTATAAATTATTTCCTAGTTTAATTTTATTAAATATCATATCTTGTAAATTTAAATTCATATTTTTAATTTAATTAAATTATTCTTAACATTTTTATTTTTATTTTTTCAATTTTATTTTGTTATTTTCATTTATTTAAAAATAAATTCTCAGGAGAAAAGATGAAAAAAGGCATAAATCTCGTGGGAAGATGCCCATGGGAAAGGATCCACCCGCATGGACATTGCACACTGTGCGCGCGAGGCTCAAGGCTAGTTTACGCGTACATCCTATCACGCGCAGACTGGTGCGGCGTTATATGCCCTGTGCGCATCACGCCCTACGCATTGTAGATCCTATGTGCACGACAAACTACGGTAGTGTGCTGCTGCATCGGGCGGTGCGCACTATGCACCGCCATGGGCAGCATATGCTATCGGTTGGGCGACGAGCCATCATTATCATGGGCGGTATGCTTCCATCACTTAGGCGACATGCCACTATTGTTTGGGTGGCGTGCCTTTATTTTTTGCACTGCTGTCAAGTTGCGTCATTCGTCCATCGGTCACATTCGTTAGTCGTCACATCATTTCTTTCCCATTGACTTTCTCCCTCTTCACCAGATTTTGTCACTTGGAACAAATCCAACAGTCTTCATTTTTTATAAATAGGGACCCTCCCTTAACCATTTCCTCATACTTCTATTCCATTCTTCCATCCTTTAAAGCTTAAAGAGGGAGAGGGAGTTATCTAGGGCGAGAATGAAAGGAGAAGAAGAAGAAGAAAAGGTTTAGGAAAAACTTTGAAGTTTCGATAAAGAATTTAGTATTTACTTTTAAACATCTTAATGAGCATTTCTCGAATCAAAATTATGAAGTTGAAATTATGGTTTGCATGCTTATATTTAGATGTCTGAATAAAGTAAATTTTACTTGATAAAACATGTTATATGATCGTAGATGCACTTGATGATTTGCATGTAATTTAAATGATATAATTTTTTCATCACTTACTGAAATGTGAAAAGGAGATTAAACATGAAATGGTATGAAAAACATGTATCTGTATTTACATGCATAATGCATCAAGTATTTCATTAGACTTTTTATCTCTGAGGGATTTCTGTTTCTCCCCCATCTATTCTGAAAAGATGTGAGAGCATCGCTCCCTATGGATGACTACGTACCCTCCAACAAGAGTGGTTATATGATTTATCTGTTAGGGGCCACCTTTGGCAAAGTATGGTTGTGGCCATAGACTATTTGATAAGATCACTGTGGTTGGCACAACCATGGTCATAGATTGTGTCATGGTTTGACAAGCTGTGAATGTGTTATTAGTTTAACAAGCCACAAATTGCTATTATATCTGATCTGGTCATTCCACATGGATAGTCAAAAATTTGTATCTACCCTCAGTAGATGGAAGTCGAAATGACTTCATGAAGCATAACACACAAATCTGTGCATATCATGATTTATTTGATTTTTCTATTATCAGCATGATTGATTTGATTGTTATGACCATAAAATGATAGATTTAATATTTTCTTTAATAAACAAATTATATTTATAAATTAAGAAAGGACCCTAACATGACTCCTAATGGTAAGTATTGATGATGTAATTATTCACTTTTAAAATCTTATGATGTTATTTAAATACTATTTTCCTTACTAAGTATATGGAACTCACCCATTTCCATGCTCCCCTATAGATGAGGAAGATAGTGAGGAACCGATTGCTGACCTACCCCTTGTAGTATATGAGGATCTCATGGATCCATAAACGTTGAAGTATAATTTATCCCGCACTCTAATGAGTCCATTCACATAGTGAAAGAAGTAGCCCTTTTGTATTTTGATATTTTGTATTTTGTTGCCATTTCTGGCCTTTGTTATATGAGTAATTGGAACTCATATATTTTGTAAGGGAATTGTAATAATTTGCTCCGTTGTATACAATTATCTATTATGCACTCTTAATATGTTTCTGTATCTGACACCCTTATGCCATAATTAGCATTCACACATTTTATCTAAAAAGTTATCACTTCTCACATGTCACTTCATCTAAAAAGTTACCACTTTTCACATGCCACTTCATTTAAAAAGTTATCACTTTTCACATGTCACTTCATCTAAAAGTTGTCACTTTTAGTTAAATCACTTTATCTAAAAGTTACCATTTTTCATTATACCACTTTATCTAAAAGATTTCCACCTTTTTCCATGCTTCTTCATGCTTATTTTAGCTCCTTTTTACTTATCCATCATTTTTCTATTTGACTCTAAATTATGTACTTAACCTTATTATATATTTCCAAACACATATAAAGGCTAAATTATATATATCAAACATAAGAGATTAACTTGAGAGTATTTTCAAGCTATCACATTCTCGCTCTGTTAAAAAAAAGACGGTCCTCCAAATTGGACTTACTAGTGGTCACAAGTAGATGTGGGTATTTGGCCTTCGTTTCCTCTTCTGGCTCCTATGTGGCTTCTTTGATCGAATGATGTTGCCATAGTACATTTACTAAGGAGATTACCTTGGATGGTAACATATTTTATTTTCGATCCATTGTCAACATAGGAAGCTCAATGTAGAATAAGTTATCCTAAAGTGCAAGGGGTTAATATTAAAGTACATGAATGGATTTGGGAGATATTTCTACAGTATCAGCACATGGAAGCCATTGTGTATATTGGCTAACTCAGGTGGCAATGCTAAATAGTAGGCAACAACTCCCACTTTATCCAATATCTCAAAAGGTCTAATGAATCTAGGACTGAGTTTCCCTTTCCTCCAAAATCTCATGATCCCTTTAATTGGTGAGATTTTTAAAAATACATGGTCTCCTACTTCGAATTCTAAATCTCTTCTCCAATTGTCAGCATAATTTTTCAACCTCTTTTGAGTCCTTAAAAGATGTTTTCTGATCAATTTCACATTCTCTATTATTTCTTATACTAATTCAAGTTAAATCAATTTTCATTCTTCAACTTTTTCCCAACAGATAAGTGATCTACAGGGTCTTCTATATAAAGCTTCATAGGGTGCCATTTGAATGTTGGACTGATAGTTATTGTTATATGTAAACTCAATCAGAGCTAAATGATCATCCCAATTACCTCGTAACTTAATGATGTAGGCTTGTAGCATATCCTTTAGAGTTTGTACTATCTGTTCTGATTGAACATCTATCTAAGGATGGAAAGCCGTACTAAAAGATGGCTTGGTCCCATAGCATTCTATAGACTAGTCTAAAATCTTAAAGTAAAGTAGGAATCTTAATCAGAGATGATTGTGACTAGAATTCCATGCAATCTCACAATATCCTTGATATATAGCCTGACCAACTTTTCTAATGGGTCATTTACTCTGATAGCTGGGAAATAAGCAGACTTAGTTATCTATCAAGGATAACCTAAAAGGCATCATGTTAGGATCTTGTTTTAGGTAAACCCACCACAAAATCCATGGTAATATGTTCCTATTTCCACTTTACTACTGGCAAAAATTAAAGTATTCCTACTGGCCTCTAACATTCAGCCTTTACTTGTTGGCAAGTGAGACATTTGGAAACGAACTATGTTATATACTTCTTCATCCCACTCCACTAGCATTTGGTCCTCAAGTTCTGATACATTTTAGTGTTGCCAGGGTGCATAGTAAATGTAACACCCCGCTCACCATTGTGCTTAATTTTTATTTAGAAAACCCTAATTATTTAAGCTTTAAGGCCACACTAAACTCATTTTATTATGCAGTTTATTATCGTAATTCATAAATCATGCCGATTTTTCTTTATTTTGATTTTATTTAATTTTTTTTAATTCAATTTTTTTTAATTTTATCTAATTTTATTTTGATTTAATTAATTTAATCATCATTTTTTAAAATAAAAAATTTTCAGGAAAAATGAAAAATAGGGGGGAAAAACCCCCCAGAAAAATCCCCAAGAATGGGCTACCCGCGCGGGCGACCATGCTCGCACGACCAGTGCAAGACGTGTGCACAGTGCGCATGTCCCATCACGCACAGTGCAAAGGACAAGCCTGCATCCACATCATGTTGCGGGCAGATAGGACCCATCCGCGCATGTCACATCACTCGTGGATAAGCAGGTGTCACACACTGTGTGCATGCTGTCTGCATTGCAGGCCTATATAGATAGGCTTGCAGGCTAGCCCCGCACCTGTAGGCTAGGCCTACAGTGTGCGCTGGGCAGGTGAGGCCATTGCTGCCTCAGACAGTGTACCGTCACCCACCTCAGGTAGCATGTTACTACTGGTGGAGGAGGTCTTTTTCCTCTATTTTTTGTGACAAACATATTTTTACTCTCTATTTTCACTGAATTTTGCCACTTGGAGCAAATCTAATGGCTACTATTTTCTATAAATACAAGCCCTGCCTCTCATTTTATCCTCATTTTCATTCTTCCACCTTTCAAGAATTAGAGAGAAAGAGAGTGATCTAGAGAGAGAATGAGAAGAAGAACAGTGTAGAAGAAATTATCAAGGTTTCGGTAAGAAATTTATTATTTCTTTTGACATCTTTGGGAGTATTTTTACATAAAAAAAGTATTAAATTATGATAATTATGACTTTGCCTGTTTTGCATTCTTTGTGTTAGTAGTCTTAATAAGTTGAATTGTTCTTGATTTCAAACATACTATGTGAGTTATAGACACTTGATGATTTGCATGTAATTAAAATAATATGAACCCGGTAAGGTTATCTGAAAAATAAAAGAACAAAAAAAAAGAAAAATGGAATGAAACATGAATGGTCCGAAGTATGTATCTGTATTGACATGCATAACACATCAAGTTTCTTGTTAGGTTTTTTATCTCCGAGGGGTATCTGTTCCCCTATCCCGATCCGGGGTATTTGTTTTTTCCCTCCCCCATCCGGTCTGGAAAGACGTAAGAGGTCTGCTCCCTGTACATGACGGCTTACCCTCTAATAAGAATGGTGACGCGAATATCTATTAGGGTCATCTTTGGCTAAGTACTGTCGTGATCATAGAATATCTTATAAGACCACTATGGTTGGTACAGCCGTAGTCATAGATCGTGTCATGATTTAGCAAGCTAGAAATGTGCCTGAGTAAATTATCGTTATCTATATCTGATCTAGTCATTCCACATGGATAGTCAAAAATTTGTATCTGCCTTCAAAGATGGAAGTCGTAATGACTTCGCTAAACAGGACACGAAAATTTGAGCATTTCATTATTTATTTGATTTTCTCTATTGTCAGGTATACTGTGTGTTTTATTTTTATTGTTGACTAAAACATGATATTTCTCTTTAATAAATAAATTATTTTCAGAAGGCAAGATAGGTCTACAATGTAACCAAATGGTAAGTGTTTATGTTAGAATTATTCACCTTTTAAAATCTTACGATGTTATCTAAATACTATTTTCCTTACTAAGCATATGGAACTCACTCTTTCTATGCTCCCTCCTCCCCCCCCCCCTAAATGAGGAAGATAATGAGGAACCGTCAGTTGACCTACCCATTGAAGTTTATGAGGAACCCATGGATCTGCACACCTTGAGTGCATGGACATCCCCATACTCTGATGAGTCCAATAATATAATGAAAGAAGTGGTCCTCTTTTGTATTTTTGTATTTTGCAGCCACTTTTATCCTCAGTTAATATATGTAATTGGAATTCATATATTTGTAAGGGATATATATTAATTTGCTCTACTGCATATAATTTTTATCATGCACTCGTAATCTATTTTTGTATCTGGCACCCACATGCCTTAAGTAGCATATGGGATGTCATAGTAAATCCAGTGCAGTGCACTTATTCTAATATCTTACTTTTTAGACTATTATTATTCGGCAGACATACCTTATTTCCAAACCTCAATACACCATCTTTTGATACTTTAAATTCAGGCCTAAGTTTCTTACTGACATCTTCCATAATTGACTTCAAAGTAAGATTAAACTGCTTGGCTTTTCTAATTTTTTGCACCAAAATGGATTGTACTTTTATATTGGCTAGGTATCTTCCTAATCTCTTATGTCAGACATTTAGGTTTAACTTCTGGAACTCCTCTACAAGTCTCTACTAAGAGGCCATCATATAGGCAAAAATGCAAGTACTCTTCCTACTAAGTGCATCGGTGACCATATTACCTTTTTTTAGATGGTATAAAATCTTCCAATAATAATCCTTAAGTAAATCCATATATCTCCTTTGGCACATATTAAGTTCTTTATGCGAGAACAAGTACTTCAAGCTCTTATAGTCTGTGTGAATATTGAAACTTTTACCGTATAGATAATGACACTAAATCTTTAAGCAAAAACTATGATTGACTAGTTCTAAGTCACAGGTAAGATAGTTATGCCCACGATTCTTTAATTGTCTATAACCATAAACTATCACTTTTTCATGTTGTATTAGCACACATCCCAACGCTTACTTTAAAACATCATTATAGATAGAGAATCTACTAGTACCATACAAATAGTCAATATTAAGGTTGTTGACAATCACTTTTTCAGTTCCTAAAAACTTTATTTACACTTATCATTCTACTCAAACTTTGTGTCCTTTCTAGTGAGCTGAGCTAATGGAGTAGCAATCTTTGAAAAAATTTCAATAAACTTTGTGTAATATGTGAGCTAATGGAGTAGCAATCTTTGAAAAACTTTCAATAAACTTTGTGTAATATCCAACTAGACGAAGAAAACGTCAAACTTCAGTTACCGTTATAGCACTTTTCTAGTTTACTACTACTTCTACTTTAGTTGGATCTACTGATATCCAATCCTTTGACACTATATCTCCAAGGAAGGCAAACTCCTTTAACCAGAGCTCACACTTCTTAAACTTGGAATACAACTTCTTTTTCCTAAGTATCCCAAGCACTATTATGAAATGCTTCACATGTTTAGCCTCACTCCATGAATAAATCAGTTTATCATCAATGAAGATGATGACAAACTTATCCAAGAATGGCCAGAAGACTCTGTTTATCAAATCTATAAATGCTGCGGGAGCCTTTGTTAGGCCAAAAGGCATGACTAAGAATTCATAATAGCCATACCTAGTCCTAAAGGCAGTCTTAGGAATACCCTTTCTTAATCTTTAATTGATGGTATTTAGAACGTAGATCAATCTTTGAGAATACTTGGACTCCTTAAAGTTGGTCAAATAGATAATCTATACGAGGCAATGGATACTTATTATGTATGGTAACTTGGTTTAGTTGCCTATAGTCAATATAGAGCAATATGGTTATATTCTTCTTCTTTACAAATAGTACTAGGGCTCTCTATGGTGATACACTTGGTCTGATGAAATCCTTATCCAATAATTCTTGCAGTTGTTAGAGATAGGGCTTGAGTCATCTAGTTCGACTTTTTCTTGAGTCATCTAGTTTGACTTTTTCCATTCGATATGGAGCCTTAGAGATAGGGCTTGTACCATGAATTAAGTTAACAAAAACTCGATCTCCCGATCTGAGGGTAGATTGACTTCTTTAGTTTTATTCTCCACTACATAAGCCAAATACCTTGAACATCTCTTCTCAAGTAATCATTAAGCTTGAATGCATGATATGAGACATGGATGTTGGGATTCCCTAATCCCTTTAAATTTGAAGGCCTTGTCATTGGGAACATTAAAAGTTACCATCTTCTCATAATAATCTATCTTAGCGAGTATGCTGCCAATGAATTCATTCCTAATATGATATCAAAATCATGCATATATGAAAGTATGAGATCTACTAGTAAGTCTTTGTTAGCAATCTCCACAATAAATGCTGACAGACTGTGTAATGGTTAAGTCTTTATTGGTTGGGGTAGAGATTACTAATACATAATCTAAGAGTGACTTTTCAATGTTCAGATGCTGAGTGAACTCAAATGATACAAAAGAGTATGTAGATCTTGTGTCTATTAAAACTTTAGCCAAGGTGCTAGCGATAGTGAGCATACCTTGGATCATATACTATGAGGTTTCAGCATCTCTCTTTGTAATAACATATACTCTTCCTTGCGTTTTTGGCCTGGTATGCTCTTTGTTGATAGGACACTCTTTGATATAATGTTGAGTACTACCACATTTAAAGTATTCATTTATAAACTTGTAGTAGGGTCTACTACCATGGTTCTTTCCATAATAGGGGCATATCCGCTCAAGTTCTTGTGCTGGAACTATGAGAGTCGTCTTCTTCCTCTTATTAGGTTGTTATGGCTCCTAGGCCTTCCTCTTATTATTTGGTATGATGGTTGAACCCGTTGGATCTGTTGTGGATTGGCTTGTAGCATCTTCTACAATATGAGCCCATTTTCATGTTTCTTGGTAGAAATTAGTCTTTAGAATTGAGATTTTATCTCAAATCTTCATACATAGGCCTCTCTGAAACTTTTTGGCTCATAGGCTTCCATCTACTACTAAGTTGGGCAAAAACCGAGCTAGATTTATAAAATTTTCTACATATTCTACCACTCTTATGTTCCCTTACTTTAACTCTAGGAACTCTATATGCTTCTATTCCCAATCAAATTAGGAAAATACTTATTGCAGAATACTGCTCCAAATGCATCCCAAAGGATTGGTGTTCTCAAGGATCCTTACTTCAGGTACCACCAGTGTTCTGTAGCTCCCTTGAACATGAATGTACTAATTGTACCTTTTGCTCTGAAATGGGGCTGAGAACCTCGAACATTTTCTCCAACTTCATGATCCACTACTTGACTAATGTCAGGTCGGTTGCTCCAGTAAATGGTGGTGGGTTCATCCTCTTGAATCTTTCAATGAGTTTTCTATTATTTTCCTCCATCAGCTGAGTGTTACTAGTACTAGCAAAACTATCCTACCCATGATTTAGAGTTGGCAGCCAGGGTATTCGCCCTAAAGATCTAACGACATTATCTATATTGTGAGAGTTTTAAAATCTATACTGACCATAAGAGTCTCAAGTACTTATTCTCTCAAAAAGAGCTCAACATGCGCAAAAAAGATGGATGGATCTACTTAAAGATTATGACTGTAAGATAATATATCATCTAGGCAAAGGAAACATGGTTGCAAATGCATTAAGTAGGAAGAGTTCATGCATTTTGGCTCACATGATGGCATCTGGATGGAGATTACTAGAGGAATTTCAAAAGCTGGACCTAAACATTCAACTCAAGAGAATAGGTGGATACCTCGCCAATATCTAGAGTCATACTCTACATTACAGATGATTAGAGATGATGTTATCAAGGGACTCAAGCTAAAATTTAACCTTACAAAGGATGGTACATTAAGATTTGGAAATCGTTTATGTGTGCCCCATGACAACAAACTAAAAGAAGACTTATTTGAAGAAGCACATTACTCCAAGTTTGTGATGCATCTAGGAAGCACGAAGACGTACTTAAATTTGAAGATTAGATACTAGTGGAGCGGGATGAAGAAAAATATTGCTCAGTTTGTGTCCAGATGCCTCACTTGCTAGCAAATCAAAGCGGAGCATCAAAAGCTAGCAGGACTACTACAACCTCTACCTGTACCAAAGTGGAAATAGGAGAATATCACCATGGATTTCATGGTAGGACTACTCAAAATCAGATCAAATCATGATATCATATGGGTGATTGTGGATCGCCTAATAAAGTCAGCTCACTTCTTTGCTGTCAAGATCAGTGATTCCTTAGACAAGTTGGCCAGGCTTTACATCGGGGAGATCGTAAGGCTACATGGCATTCTAGTGAAGATCATCTCTAATCGAGATCCCCAATTTACATCAAGATTTTAGATGAGCTTACAAAAAATAATGGGAACTAAGTTATATTTCAGTACAGCTTTCCACCATCAAATCGATAGTCAATCAAAGCACACCATGCATACGCTGGAGGACATGTTGCAAGCATGTGTCATTAATTTGTGGGGAACTGGGATGACCATTTACCTTTGATTGAGTTTGTATATAACAATAACTATCAGGCCAATATCCAGATGACACCATACGAGGTGTTATACAAAAGGCCTGTAGATCACCTCTTTGTTTGTAGGAGGTAGGAGACAAGAAGGTACTTAGACCAAAGATGGCGAAAGAGATGATAAAAAAGATTAAGCTGATCAAGAAGCATCGCCTGACTGCACAGAGCCGATATAAGAGCTACGCAAAACATAGAAGAAGGGACATATAATTCAAAGTGAACGACCATGTATTCTTGAAAATTTCTCCAATTAAGGGTATTATGTGGTTCAGAAAGAAAGGGAAGCTGAGTCCCAGGTTTAGGGACCATTTGAGATCTTAGAGAAGGTCGAAGTAGTTACTTATAGATTAGCATTGCCACAAAAATTAGCAATTATACATAATATATTCCACGTATCCATGTTTAAGAAATATCAATCGGATCTATCACATGTTATAAGGTTCGTAACCTCTTCTATTATAAGATAACCTATCCTCTATTGAAGTTCCTGTGCAGATATTGGATCATAAAGAGAAAGTACTTCGATATAAGGTGATTCCCCTTGTAAAAGATCTATGGCAACATCACTCAATGGAGGAAGCCACATGGGAGCTAGAGGAGGAAATGAAGGCCAAATGCCTGCACCTATTTGAAGAATCCTAGTAAGTACAAATTTGGAGGACAAAATTTGGAGGAAAGATGTGATAACCCAAATCTCCCCTAAGTTTGTCTCAAGTATATGATATGCATGATTGTATGCGTCCATGTGATTAGAATTATAATTTAAGTTCACATACCAAGTTTCAAGCCAAATGGAATGAAAACGATGAAATTGAGAGAGCCAAAATCCCTTAAGAAGAGGTTTTCTCTCAATAGAGGATAAAAAAATAAGTTTTCCCAGGAATGCTTCTTGAGACTAGAAAAATATTGTAAAATATAAAAAATAATTTGGGAACATAATAAAATAGTCAGGTGAAGAATCAAGAGAGAAATCCCTCATGTGAGAGAGGAAATTATCTAAGAAGCCCTAATTTACCCTTTTGGGTTGATTTGTATACCGAAATAAAACTACACTGAATATGAGGCTCAAATTTGATTAAGGAATAACCAAGACATTAAGGAAGAAGTATGTGGAAAAAGAAAAATCTCCATAGAAGAATAGTTGGGAGAAATGAGGCCAAACCTAAGAGGCATGCACATGGAAGACAGTTTTGACCTTTAAGGATTTATTATTCCATAAGTGGGCCAATTGGACTTGAATGAAGCCCAAAAAAAAACCATGTGATAGTGGCCTTCTTGAGAAACACATGAAGCATAAGTGTGTCTCAAAAAGATTAAGAATTGAGCAAGATATGGAGTTTTGAATTGAAAGCATGTGCATGAAGTGCAGTTTTGGGCCTTACAGGTATAGGTGAGCCGAAGGTAGTCCAAAATAACTTGAATAGGGCCCAAACCTGTTATGAAAGCTCTTGAAAGGAGGATAAGGATGTTTGTGGCGTTTGAATAAGGATTGAATACTCTAGAATTACTTAAGGGTGAAAGAAGAGGGAAAAAAGGAAAAATATGGATAAGCTTGAGGAATTGAGGTGGCAACCTCACCATTTGCCACCTAAACTCCACTTGGCTGACCATTTGGGCTTCCTCCCCTATAAATATGGTGGGGAGATGGGAAATTCATTTTGGAGTGAAGGAGAGCAATGTTAGAAAGAGAAAGAAGAGAGAGAGAGGGAATAGAAGTAAAAGAGAGAAAAAAGGTGCCTACCTAAGAGAAGTGAGGGAATTTGAAGGAATTTAGGAGTTTTTCCTTAAGGAAACTCTGCCCAAATTGTTAGAATAAGGGAGAGAAAGGAAGAAACCAAAAGAAAAGAGATAAAAAAGAGGAAGAAAGCTCATAACCAGCACAAGGGAACTTGTGAGCTTAAGGTAAGTTCTCTCCATCAAATGTATTCTGTTTCTATTAAAATTTTGAGGTTAAAAATAGCTACCAAAACATCTCGAACTCTACTTAATATTTGGGAAAAAAAGGCTCCAAATTAAGCTGGAACTCTACCGGGGTTAAGGTAACCTCATTAAACCTCTTTTTCATAGAAATATAATTTCCATATGAAAAGGGTATTTTTGATTTAACGATTATCAATATTCCTAAGGGAAGACTCTTCCAAAATTTATGTAAAAAATTGAGGTAAACTAAGGGGAGACTCTGCCCACGTCAATAGAGAAATTTAAAGGTTTTATAAAGAGAAACTATGCCATATTGAGTAGAGTGATTAAAGCTTGTGTAAGGTCGATCTTTGATAAGATCGTGGGTCATTGCAATTGGTTGAAAAGATTGTTGATTCGAGGTAAGGGATACTTACTTTTTACTATTACTCGGTTGAGTTATTGGTAGTCCATGCATAATCTAAGGAAGCCATCCTTCTTTTTCACGAATAATACCGGAGCGCCCCAAGGAGAAGACTAGGGTAAATAAACTTTTAGCCAAGCAGCTCGGAAAGTTGGTTTTTCAGTTTTATGAGCTTAGCACGACTCATGCGATAGGTAGGTTTCGAGATTGGTTGGGTTCTGGGTAGTAATTCAATTAAAAATTCTACTTATCACTGGGAAGGTAGACCAGGTAGTTCAACGAAAAAAACTTCTAGAAAGTTGCAAACAACCGGTATGGAATACACAGTAGGATTAGCATCCATATTCATGTTTATTCAATTGTTAGGAAAGATAAAATAGATTTTTATTTCTTTTTTGGGGATTGCAAGGTTACAACTTTACTTTTACAATCAATAATTGCTCTATATTTTTCTAACTAGTCCATTCCTAGAATCATGTCAAATCCTAAGAAGTCTAATAGTATTAAGTCTACAAATACTTCTATTTCCGAAGCTTTTATCTTACAATTTTTATATAGACAGTGAGCTTCTAGTAATCCCCTAGAGGGAGCCTCTATAATCAATATTTTTCTTAGAGGTTCCTGTAACATCCCACCTATCATTGTACTAAAATGATTTGGAAACTCTATTTATTCAGGACTACATTTGGTTGCTTTAAACTTAATTAATTTATACTGTTTAATATTTATCGTGATTCGTAATTTTAGTTAATTTTTATTTATTTAATTTTTGTTTAAATTTTATTTTAAATTATTTTATTCTAACTCATTTAAATTAAAAATGAAAATTGAGAAAAAAATCGAATAACGGCTAATTGGAAAAAAAAATCCCGCAATAAAAGTCCTACGAGGAGTCTAGTTACCCACACGGGTGTTGGGCCCTCTGCGCGCACATGCACGCACAGTGGCCCGGGACGTGCCCACAGCGCGCACGTCCCCTCTGCAAACAGGCATGCACAGGACGTTCGCATAGCACGCACGTCCCCTGCACGCACAGGCACGCACAGGACGTTCGCATATCGCGCACGTCCCCTGCACGCACAGGTGTCCCACACTGTGTGCGCGCCATCCGTGCAACAAGACAGTGCGAATAGGCCTTGTGCGCTTGGGGCTTGCACGGGGTTGGAGGCCTGTATGCCTGCAGGCTAGCCTGCAATGCATCGGCTAGAGCACTGCTACCTCAGGTAGTGTGCCATCGCTGCCTTGGGCGACGTGCTACCACCACCAATGGAGGAGGCCCTCCTCCCTCATTTTTTGTATTGAGCATCTTTTTCTCCTCTCTCTTCACTGAATTTTTCCACTTGGCGTGAATTTGATGGTTCTAAAACTCTATAAATTTTGCTCCCCCTTCCCTTCCTCTCTATACTTCTATTCTTCCATTTTTCAAAGGTTTAGAGAGAGAGAGAGAAAGATAGTAGTCTAGTGAGAGAATAAGAGAAAGAAAGGAGAATGGTGAAAGAAAAAACATCAAGGTTTTAGTAAGGAATCTAGTATTGCTTTCGACATCTTAAGGAGTATTTTTAGATAAACGAATTTAATGTGATTGATATTTTGCCTATTTTGTATGCCTCTATGTACAAATGAGTCAAATTGTTCTTGTTTTTAAGTATACTATTTAAATTGTAGACATTTGATGAATTTGCATGTAATAAATATAACATATAATGTGTAATAGTAGAAGTTTAAAAGAAAAGAAAAAGAGAAAGGTGAAATGAAGCCTGTATGGTCCGAAGTGTATCTGTATTGACATGCATATTGCATCAAGTGTCTTGTTAGGATTTTTATCTCTAAGGAGTATATGTTCCCCTTGTCATTCGATGTATCTGTTTCTCCCACCACTATCTGGTCTAGAAAGACGTAAGAGGACTGCTCTTAGTGGATGACGGCGTACCCTCTTACGAGAGTGGTATCGCACTATCTGTAGGGGTCACCTGTGGATAAGTAGCGTCGTGACTGTAGATATCTATTAGGGCCACTATGGCTGGTACGGCTGTGGTCATAGACCGTACCATGGTTTAGCCAGCTGAAAATGGGCCTGAGCAAATTGTCGTATCTGTATTTGATCTGGTCATTCAACTTGGGTAGTTATAAATCTGTATCTGCCCTCAGAGATGGAAGTTATAACAACTTCACGAAGTATGACACGAAAATCTGAACATTTCATTATTTATTTAATTTTCTCTATTATCTGGCATGATGTAATTTTGATTTTCCTTTAAAATGTATAATTTTCTTAACAAAGAAATAGTTTTCCATAATGTGAGATAGATAAACGGGAAGTTAAATGGTAAGATAAAATAGTTAACTTTTGAAATCTTATGATATTAATTTAATAATATTTTTCTTATTGAGCATATGGAACTCACTATTTCCATGCTCCCCTCCCAGATGAGGAAGAAAATGAGGAACTACAGGTTGACCTACCTTTAAAAGTCTATGAGGATCCTGTGGATCCACAAGTTTGAGTGCATGACTGTTCCCACACTCTGATGAGTCTAGTAGCATAGGGAAAGAAGTTGCCCTTATGTTTTGTTTTGTATTTTGTAGCCACTTTTTGCCTCAATATATGTATGTATCGGAACTCATATATTATTTGTAAGGGATTTGTAATTATTTTGTTCTGATACATAAATTTTATCATGCACTTGTTATTTGAATCTGTATCTGACAACCATTTGCCTTAATTAGCACTTGGGATGTCACAAATGGTATTAGAGCAAAAGTTTGCAGATCAAATCCCTTGCACTAAGGCATTAGGTAGATGAACCTTTTAGAGCATCTAGGAAAGAAATAAGTCCTCTTTTCAAAGATTAAACCTTCAACTCATGTCTTCTTTTCTTTTGTAGGAATGACGCGAGGAAGACCATCAGTAGAGCTTACTGAGCAACCTGAAGCTCCGATCATCCGACCACGGTTGAATTTGTAGAGCTTTTTTGAGCCATCCAAGGATTAACTGTAGCCGTAGGACAGAACTAGGCGAACCCTTGTCTAGCCCCTGCCGTTGAATTTTGAAACACAGATCGGTCTATCTTCCACAATATAACAGAGTTTAGGAAACTTAACCCCCACACTTTGAAGGTGGTCCTGATCCTTTAGTAGCCAAAGCTTGGATCTTATAAATAAAGAAGCTCTTCTCTGTCCTAGACTTGACTGAAGAACCAAAAGTCCCTCTTAAAGCTTTCATGTTAAACAGTGAAGCCAAACACTAGTGGCAACTTAAGGAAGAAGTCTTGCCTACCCCTACTACTTGGAAAGTTTTCATGAATGCTTTATTTGATAACTTTTTCCCACTCTATGTCGTTTTCATGAATGCTTTATTTGATAACTTTTTCCCTCTCTATGTCCGAAAAAAGAAAGAGGAGGAATTCAAGGATATCTGCTAAGAAAGTCTATCTATAGCCCAATATGCAGCTTGTTTTATTCAACTGTCTAGGTTTGCCCTTTTGATGGTCATCCCCAAAAGCTGAAAAACTAGAAAGTTTCTTAAAGGCCTTTGTGTTGACATTTATGACCAAGTCGCAATGTTGAGACCCAGCTTGTATGTGGACGTGCTTGAACATGCCCAGTTGGCCGAAGCACTAATGCTTTGCCTGAATCCGTGCCTAACAACAACCCCAATAGCTTAGAAGAAGATTGCCTGACCCAGTAAGTAAACCTCCAGACAAACAAATCAGAGTTGCCCTTCTTCCTGCCTTACCCCCCACCTACAGCTACACCTGCCCAAGTTAACCAATCCTATCAACATTGTGGTCGCTCGCATAGTGACCTGCCCTGTCAGCGTATTAATAATGCCTACTATCGGTGCGAAAGCACCCAACACCTTATAAAAGATCGCCCTCGACGATCAAAGGATGTAGCCCAACCCGCAGCACAAGGTCGAGTGTACCACTTAGATGAACTTGATGTCCTTTTTGCTCCTGTCCTCATCTAGTGAATGCTTTCTATTCATAATATTTCTGCCAAGGCTTTGATTGATACTGGTGTAACTCGCTCTTTTATTTCCTATGTATTTGCTTGTAACCTAGAGTTTAGACTAGAAGCTTTAGAAAACAAACTAGCGGGGAAAAATCTCTCTAAAGGACTACCAGAAGCTCATTGTGTATATAAGGACTATAGGATAAAAACTTCAGGGATAGAAGTATGTGCAAACCTGATACCATTAAATTTTGTAGGATTTGATGTAATATTAGGAATAGACTAATTGAAAAAATATAGAACTATAATAGACTGTAAAAGTAAAATTGTAACCTTACGATCCCTAAAAAAGAAATATAAGTTGTTGTTATCATTTTCCTAATAATTGAATGAATAGGAATATGGGTGCTGATCCTGCTGTGTGTTTCATACCAAATATTTGTAATTTTCTGGATGTCTTTCCCATTGAACTTCCTGGTCTACCTCCCCCACGTGAGGTAGAGTTCTTGATTGAATTGTTGCCTGGAACCCATCCAATCTTAAAGCCCGTGTCTCACATGAGTCGCACTGAGCTAACAGAGTTGGAACATCAGCTTTCTGAACTTATCACTCATAAATTCATTCACCCTAGTCATTCTCCTTGGGGCGCTCCAGTGTTGTTCATAAAGAAAAATGATGGTACCCTCCGACTCTGCGTGGACCATAGGGAACTCAATCGAGTGATTGTTAAAAGTAAGTACTCCTTACCCCATATCGACAGTCTCTTCGATCAACTGCAAGGAGCCTTGGTCTTCTCTAAGATCGATCCTAGGATCAGGTATCACTAGTTGAGAGTTAAAGAAGAAGATATTCCAAAAACTACCTTTCAATGCAGTTACAGTTTATACGAGTTCAGGGTGATATCCTTTGGATTGACCAATGCCCCAGCAGCCTTCATGGACCTAATAAATCAAGTTTTTCGGCACGCACTAGACCAGTATGTCATTTTTATTGATAACATTCTAGTGTATTCCAAAAGTCGTGAGGAACACACTATACATTTATTTGAAGTGTTGGAGACTTTTTGCCAAAACCAACTGTATGCCAAACTAAGCAAGTGTTCCTTTAAGTTGGATCGAGTTTCTTTTCTCAGTCATGTAATCTCAAGTGAAGGAGTTTCTGCTGACTCGTCCAAGGTGGAATCGGTGATCAATTGGAGTCTACCCACCAATGTGGTCGAGGTACGTAGTTTTCTTTTCTTAGTAAGCTACTACCTATGATTCATTGATGGATTCACCAAGATTGCTGCCTCTATAACTCGACTCACCCGAAAGGGCATACCTTCATTTTGAATTATGAGTACAGTGAAAGCTTCATGGAACTAAAGTGCCATCTCACCTATGCTCTTGTGTTAATCCTCCCTGACAATGTTGAGAGATTCTAAGTTTACTATGATGCATCTCATATTGGTTTGGGGTGTGTCTTAATGCATCATGGTAGAGTAATCTCTTTGGATCCCGACAACTCAAAGTTCATGAGCAGAACTACCCTACTCATGACCTAGAGTTGGCAGCCACTATCTTTGCCATGAAGATATTAATGATCAAACCTTTGAAATCTACACTGATCGTAAGAGTTTCAAGTACATCTTTTCTCAATAGAAGTTAAACATGAGGCAAAGATGCTAGATGGATCTTCTGAAGGATTACGATTGTCAAATCATTTATCACCCCGGGAGAGGGAATGTTATAATATCCCAAGTGCCAGTTAAGGCAATTGGGTGTCAGATAAAGATTCAGAATAACGAGTGCATGATAATATTTATGCAGCAGAATCAAGACCTTAACAAATCCCTTACAGATACATATATATTATTCCAAATACATACATCATTGAGGCCAAAAGTTGCTATAAAATACAAAATAGAAGGGCCACTTCTTTCACTATACTATTGGAATTCATCAAAGTTTGAGAACAGACATGCACTCAGATTTATAGATCTACAGTATCCTTATAGACTTCCAAGGGTAGGTCTGCCTGTGGTTTCTCATTTTCTTCCTCATATGTGGGGGGAAAATGGAAAGAGTGCGTTTCATATGCTTAGTAAGGAAAACAGTATTAAATTAACATCGTAAGATTTTAAAAGTTTATTATTTTATCTTACCGATTAGCTTCCTCGTTTACGTAACTCATCATTAGGAAAAATATTTATTTGAATATTAAAATAGTATGTGAGCATAGAAAATCAAATATACATATATCATGCCGAATAATAGAGAAAATCAAATAAATTATGAAATGCATAGAGATTTCATGTTATGCTTTGCGAAGTCGTTACAAACTTCCATATTTGAGGGCAGATACAAATTCCAACTGCCCAAGTGGAATGATCATATCAGATACAGATACGATAATTTACTCAGGCCAACTTTCGACTGGCTAAACCATGGTACGATCTATGACCACGGTCGTACCAATCATAGTCGTCCTAATAAATAATCTATAGTTACGACATTACTTAGCCACGGGTGACCCCTACAGATAGTGCGATACCACTTTCGTTAGAGGACATACCGTCATCCACTAGGAGTAGTCCTCTTACGTCTTTCTAGACAAAATAGGAGAAGAGAAAATAGATACCCTGAAGGGCAAGGGGAACAGATACCCCTAAGAGATAAAAAGCCTAATGAGACACTTGATGCAATATGCATGTTAATACAAACACATTTCGAACCATACAGGCTTCATTCCACTTTTTCCTTTTTTTTTTTCTTTTATTTTACTTTTATCATCATGGACTACATATTACATTTATTACATGCAAATTCATCAAGTGTTAGTAAATCACACAGTATGCTTGAAAATTAAAACAATTTGACTCATTCGAATACAGAGGCATGCAAAACAGACAAAATAACTATCATATTAAATTTACCTATCTAAAAATACTCTTTAGAACGTCGAAAGTAATACTAGATTCTTTACCGAAACCTTGATGTTTTCTCCTTCATTATTTTTCTTTCTTTTTCTTCTTCTCTCACTATTTTACTATCTCTCTCTCTCTCTCTCTAAATCTTTGTAAAATGGAAGAAATAGAAGTGTGGAGAGGAAGGGAAGAGGAAGGGTAATTTATAGAATTTTATAACTGTTGGATTCACACAAAGTGGTGAAATCCGATGAAAAGAGATGAGGAAAAAATTCTTGGCATGAAAAATAAGGGAAAAAATTTTCTTCACCGACTGTGGCGGCTAGCCACCCAAGGCAGTAGCGGAGCTCTGCCTGAGGTGGAAGAGCCCGGCCAGTGCACAGCAGGCTAGTCTGCAGGTGCACAGGCCTACTGCCATGCGTGCAGGGCCTTGGTGTACAGCGCACCGCACGCACAGGCCTACTGCGGCTAGGCCCCAGGTGCCTATCCGTGCAGACCTGTAGCGTGAACGGTGCACGCACAGTGTGCAACACAAGTTCTTGTGAGAAGTGATGTGCAGATGGCCCGCCCACGCACGATAGGACGTGCACGCAAGTCCTGACCCCGTGTGCACATCCCATGTGTGCGTGTATTTGTAAGGGACGTGCACGCTGTGCGCACGTCCCGTGCGTGCTGGCGTGCAGATGGGGTGTGTGTTGTGGCCACTGTATACGTTTGCATGCGTGCACAGTGCCCAGCACTCGTGCGGGCAAACCTGTTTTCCCGCAAGATTTTTCCCCACGAGCTAGTTTTCTCCCGTTTCCCTATTTTTTAATTTTTTTTCTAATTTTTCTTTTTAAAATAAAACAATGTGATGTAAAATAAATAAAAATAAAAATAATAATAAAATTAATAAAATAAATAAAAATAAAAATAAAATAGATCAAAATCACGGATCTTGAGAATGATTTAAATTAATTTAAATTTAAGGCGGCTAAAGGCTCAGATAAATAAAGTTTCCAAATCATTTTAGCACAATGATTGGCGGAGTGTTACAAATGTAGTCATCGATACCCTAAGTCAAAAGGAGCCTATTGTGCTGGCTTAAACTATGGCCTCCACTTGAAAGATGATGGACACTGTACAATCACTTCAACTTAGCTATTACGATAAGGGCACCTATTTTGCCTAGATTTGAGTTATATCGGATCTCTTTATATGAAGCACAGGCCATGGACTCGAAACTCTTCAAGAATCTGGGTAAGTTCACTTCTAACGAATCTCCTAATTTTAGGATCTCTAATGATGGATTGTTCAAATTTTGGAACCGAATTTGGGTCCCCATTGCTGTACGTACAAATATACTAAAGACCATCCATGCTTCCATATTATCTATTCATCCCGAGAGTACCAAAATGTATCGGGACTTGAAACGATAATTTGGTTGCCAAAAATGAACAAGGATATAGTTGACTACTTCTCACAATGCCTCACTTGTCAATGGATAAAGGCAGAACATTAAAGACCTGGTGACTTGCTATAGGGTCTTTCAATTCCCGAATGGAAATAGGAGCACGTGACTATGGACTTTATCATCGGATTGCCCAAGACCTATTTTGGTTAAAATGCTAATTAGGTCATCGTGGATAGGCTGACCAAGACTGCCCATTTCTTGCCTATTCGAACCACGGACTCCACCAATAAGTTAGCCCGTCTATATATTGATGAGATTGTTCAAATTTATGGAGTTTCCTCATCCATTAAGTCCAACCGCGATCCTTGATTCAGTTTTTAGTTTTGGGATAACTTTTAAAAAGCTTTGGGATTTGGGTTGTATTTCAACACTACTTATCATCTCTAGACGGATGGTCAGTCAAAACGTACAATCCAGACATTGGAAGACATGTCGTGTGCTTGCATTCTCGACTTTGGTGATAACTGGTATGAGTATCTTCCTCTTTGTGAATTTGTTTATAATAATAGTTATCATTCCAACATCGGTATGGCCACGTATGAAGCATTGTATGGAATGCCATGTCGTTCCCTTACTTGCAATAGTGAAGTTGGGAACCAGCGTCACTTAGGACTAGATTTCATTTAGGAGACCATTGAGAAGGTTACAATCATCTGCAAGAATTTCACAACTTCCCAGAATTGCCAAAAGAGTTACATCGATAATCGTAGGCACCCCTTGGAGTTTGCCGTGGTAGATCTAGTTTTCTTAAAAGTCTACCCCTACAAAAGCAAGATGCGATTTAGAAAGAGAGGAAAGTTGAGCCCTCATTATGTGGGATATTTTTCAATCATCGAGCGCATTGGACTCGTAGCATACTGCCTCACTCTATCCCGAGAGTTCTCAAGTCTGCATGATGTCTTTCTTGTCTCTATACTTAAGAGGTATCACCCTAATCCTTCTCATGGTATTCTCGTGATAAAGTGCAGACACAGGTTGATATGACCTATGAGGAGGTTCTTGTGGAGATTCTCAGGTGGACCGATAATGTCTTATGTAATAATACAATTCCTATGGTGAAGGTACGATAGCAGCATCATAACCTAAAAGAAGCAACGTGGGAGTTGGGCGACGAAATGAGGAAAATGTATCCGGACTTATTTGAGATAAATTTGGCGACTAAATTTTTTTAAGGTGGGAGGGAGGTAACACCCCGCCCATCATTGTGCTAAAATGATTTGAAAACTCTATTTATTTGGGTCTTTGACTGCTTTAAGCTTAATTAATTTACGTTGCTTAATATTTATCGTAATTTATAATTTTTGTTGATTTTTATTTATTTAATTTTTATTTAAATTTTATTTTAAATAATTTTATTCTAACTCATTTAAATTAAAAATGAAAATTGAGAAAAAAATAAAAAAACAACGAATCGGGAAAAATATCCTACGGCATCTGTGAGGTGTCTAGTTGCCCATGCGGGTACTGGGCACTGCGTGCACGTCCCCTCTGCATACACACATGCAGGGGACATGTGCCCAGCGCACACGGCACGAGGTCAGGACCTTGCGTGTCCTGCCATGAGTTGGTGGGCCGTCCTCACGTCATCTCGTGCGCGGGCAGGTGCCGCACACTGTGCCCGCACTGTGGGTGCAGCAGGCCTGCACGGATAGGGCTTGTGCGCCTGGAGCCTGCGCGCAGTGCCTGGCAGGCCAAGGCCCAGCACGCAGGCAGGTTAGCCCCTACGTGCGTGGTGCTTAGTGCACCTAGCCCCTGCGCGCATGGTACGAGGCCTTTGCGCCTGCAGTGTGTCGGCCAAAGCACTTCCACCTCAGGCTGTGCGGCGTCACTACCTTGGGTAGCGCACCACCGCCGTCAACGGAGGAGGACCTCATCTCTCTTTTTCGTGCTGAGAATCTTTTTCTCCTCTCTCTTCACCAAATTTCACCACTTGCTACAAATTCGATGGTTCCAAAACTCAATAAATTGCCATCCCCCTTCCCTTCCTCTCCACACTTCCATTCTTTCATTTTTTCAAAGGTTTAGAGAGAGAGAGAAAGATAGTAGTCTAGTGAGAGAAGAAGAGAAAGAAAGGAGAATAGAAAAGGAGAAAATATCAAGGTTTTGATAAGGAATCTAGTATTTCTTTCGACGTCTTAAGGAGTATTTTAAGGTAAATAAATTTAATATGATTGATATTTTGCCTGTTTTGTATGCATCTGTGTTCAGATTAGTCGAATTGTTCTTGTTTTCAAGCATGCTACGTGAATTGTAGACACTTGATGAATTTGCATATAATAAGTATAATATGTAATCGGTAACAGTAAAAGTATAAAAGAAAAGAAAAAGAGAAATGTGGAATGAATCCTGTATGGTCCGAAGTGTATCTATATTGACATGCATATTGCATCAAGTGTCTCGTTAGGCTTTTTATCTTTGAAGGGTATATGTTCTCCTTGCCTTTCAGGGTATTTGTTTTTTCCTCCCCTATCTAGTCTAGAAAGATGTGAGAGGACCGCTCCTAATGGATGATAGCGTACCCTCTGATGAGAGTGGTGTTGCACTATCTATAGGAGTCACCCTAGGCTAAATAATTTTGTTACTGTAGATATTTGTTAGGGCCACTATGATTTGTATGACTGTGGTCATAGATCATACCATAGTTTTACCAGCCGAAATGGGATTGAGCAAATTGTTGTATTTGTATCTGATCTGGTCATTCCACTTGGGTAGTTAAAAATTTGTATCTGCCTTCAGAGATGGAAGTTGTAAGAACTTCATGATGCATGACACAAAAATATGAGCATTTCATGATTTATTTGATTTTTTGTGTTAACATATCATTTTCTTAACAAATAAATAGTTTTCCATAATGTGAGATAGGTAAACAAAAAAAATAAATGGTAAGGTAAAATAACTAACTTTTGAAATCTTATTATGTTAATTTAATAATGTTTTCCTTACTGAGCATATGAAACTCACTCTTTTTATGCCTCCCCCCAGATGAGGAAGAAAGTGAGGAACTGCAAGCTGACCTACCCTTAGAAGTCTATGAGGATCCCATGATCCAAAAGTCTGAGTGCATGACCGTTTTCACACTATGATGAGTCTAGTAGCATAGTAAAAGAAGTAGCCCTTATGTTTTGTTTTGTATTTTATAGCTACTTCTAGTCTCAGTATATGTATGTATTGAAACTCATATATATATATTTGTAAGAAATTTGTAATAATTTTATTCCACTATATAAATTTTATCATGCACTTGTTATTTTGAAATATGTATATGACACCCATTTACCTTAATTAGCACTTGGGATGTCACAGTTCTTGGCTAATATCTAATTTACAAGCAAGTGCACAGGAGATAAAAGAATGAATAGCACCTGTATCGATCAAATCCTTGACAGAAGCATTATGATTAAAAAGCATACCCTGGATAAAGACAGGAGTGGAAAGGGCACCGGGTTCATTTAGGTGGTACACACGACCCTAAGCTACAGGTCTGGCCACGTCCTTCAGCCGCTGAGGGCAATCCTTTATAAAATGTTGGGTTCTTTTGTGTCGATAGTAGGTGTGATTGATATGCTGATATGGTAGGTCACCATACGAGCAACCACAATACTGACATGGCTGAGAAGGTCGGGCAAGTTTTCTGGTAGGCTGAGGTAAAGAAGGGGGAATGGCAACTCCGGTTCATTTATCCGAGTGGTTACTTACTAGGTCAGGTAATCTTCTTCTGGGTTGTTGGGGTTGTGGTTATTGGTTACGAACTTGAGCAATGCGTTGTGTGCCTGGCCGAGATGAGGTCTTCGGCTAACTGGGTATGTTCTAGAAATACTCCTTAAGATGTTTAAAGAAATACCAGATTCCTTACCAAAATCTCGAAGTTTTTCCGACACTGTTGTTCTCCTCCTCCTCTCATTCTCTCTCTAGGTCACTCCCTCACTCTCACTCTAAACTCTTGGAAGGTGGAAGAATGGAAGTGATGAGAAAATGGGAGGAAGGGCCCCTATTTATAAAAAATGGGGGTTGTTGGATTTACGCCAAGTAGCAAAATCCAGTAAAGAGAGAGAGCATTGAAAATGGAAGAGAAGTTTGATTTGACGCGCATGAAAAATGAAGGAGAATCCTCCTCCACCAACGGCAGCACACCCCAAGCAGTTGCACACAGCCCAAGGTGAGCGGCGGCACACTACTTGATGCAGCAGCGTGCTTCACTTGCCTAGCGCGCGCTGCAGACCTGGCCTCACACCTCACGCGGATGGTACCTGCGCATTGTGCGCACGTCCAATGCCTATCGCGCGCCCACAATGCGTAGTGCCTGCATGGGCAATTCCTCTCTTGCGGGTGTTTTCCCACGAGATTTTTCTCCTTTTTTTTATTTTCTCCTGAAAATTGTTTTTTTTTTAAACATACTATTAATAATAATAATAAGAAATCAAAACAAAATTTGGTAAAATAAAATAAAATATTAAAATTGACAAAATTTAGGATTATGATATAAAGCTGTGAAATAAAATTAAATGAGTTCAGTGTTGCCTTAAGGCCCAAATAAATATTATTTTCCAAATATAATTTGGCACGATGGTGAGTGGGGTGTTACATACATGCCTCTAGTAGAAAAAAAAGGGATAGGGATGGAAGCTAATCAAGAAGGAATAAGAGGCATGTAGGGTTCTACCACCGCCACCCATAAGAGAGAAAAAGAGAGTTATAATAGATTATTTGTGTAGAGAAGGTCGTATGCGAAGAGAGAGGGAGGAAGTTAGGAGAGAGAAATAGGAACTAGTGCAACTAAAGAGGAAGAAGCATATTTGTACATACGCCCCTGAAAATAAGAGGACTGTGTTGCGGCAACACAGCATTCCAAATCTATTCACGATCTGTGAGATGAGAGAGAATAGATCTCAAGTGAGAAGAGAGAAACGAAACCAGTGTTGTGCATGGTAGTGAGAACCAAAGGAGTTGACTAAAGTGTGGTAGCCAATCGTGTAGCTTTGCAAATCTAGGTGCTTTTTGATGCGGTTTCACCAGATCCTTACTAGATTTGAGTGCATGAGTGGTTCTGTGGAAATGTTTGGTTAGTTTGTAGTGACAAGTAGTAGTTCTAGCACTGGTGCGTGGTGATCCGATAAGTGGCACATGGAGGTGCGTGTTGGGTGCATGGTGATCTCAGTGATGCACGTGTGGTGGCACGTAGTGACCTCGACAACTAGAATTTTATGCCCAAGGTAAAAATTAATCGACCTTTGTGTCATATTTAATTTTGAAAGTGTTTGTTGTTTAACGCACGTGTTTTTTATTTATAAACGAAGGAGTTATCTTCATAACTGAAGTAAGGAGGACCATAAACCTAAACCAATAAAGATTATGACATCTTTTCTTATTAGACTATCAGTAAGGGATTGGGTTAATCTCATGCAGAGGCCTTTATATTTTTATAAAATTTTATTTTATTTGAAATAAATTATCTATATATTTTACAAATTGTTTAAGTTCTCTAATATATTTTTGGTAAATTCATAATATGTATGAATGTTATAGTGTGTACATGTTAAATGTATGAATATTAGTAAAGATTATGTATGCTTGCTATGCGTATTTAAGTATAATGTAAATAATTTAATTTTTATAGTATAAAACGAGAATAGGTTTGCACTTAAACTTTACATGTGTAAATCTGTACAAAAAGGGATATGGTGTGTGGTTTGCATACGTGATTATATACGCAATATTGTGTAGGTGTAGATTATAAGTATTTATGTTGTTTGCTTCATATGTTGAACGTGTGCTTGATACACACACATGTATATTGAGGTGTCTACACATATATATGTTATGAGTTGTATGTATACATGTGTGAACTATATCTAAAGTTTGTATGCAAACAGAGGTATTTAAATAAATGTATATGGCAATACATATTTATGTGAGTTGGTGGGGAAATGTAATGATTATGTGCAGTGAACCCTACTGTGAATACGATGAATATTTATGGTACTCACCTGGTTGGGGGTAAGGATGGTCGATGTTTATGGCGACCATATATGTTGAGATACGGGACGACCAATATTTATGGTGCTCACCTAGGTTGAAGAATGAGGATGGCCGATATTATGGCGCTCACCTAGGTTGAGAGGTGAGGATAAACAATGTTTATGGCACCAATATAGATATGAGGACGATCGATGGTTTGTTATAAAAATATTTTAAGTATCCAAATGTAGAGGGGATCCCTATAGAACATTAATGATACTGGTAAAAGGAGCATCATGCGATGAAATTTAAAAGTACATAAAACTCTAATTCTAGAATGGAATGATAGATGATAAATGATTAAGTCTAATCAGTTTGCATGACATCTGCATAGGAATATTTTCCAATGATAATTATTTAGGAGTATGGCAATGATTTGTTAATGAGTATGGAACTGCATAAAGGAAAAGAAGATAATTTATTGAAGTGATAAGTGTGTACGATTAATAAAAAGTATGAGTTACTGTTGATAAATCAGTGAAAAAACTTACAATGAAATTTTTTATTTATGTGAATGTAATGTTGGAATATTTGTGATTTTAGAGAAATCATTGCGAATGAGAGAATTATTAAAACATGTGGAATCATTGTTACTATATTGTTTTCTATCAATATTATATCCTCGTATACCTACTTATTTAATTTTGTATCAATTTTAGTTAAATCATTAAATGTTTAATGTTTTGATTTTTTGTTTATGAAATTGAAAAGAAATACTCATCGAGAGGTTTGTCCTTTGTCGCACCAGCCTTCTCAAACCGATGTAACATTTGACTTCTCTGATGAGAATTGACGTTGCCACACATGTATAAATCACTAATGCACAACAATATAATAAAGCATTATATTACACATCCCTTATGTGACATCCCAAGGAAAATTAAGGCATGTGGGTGTTAGATACAGAATCAGAATTACGAGTGCATGATAAAAATTATATGCAGTAGAGTAAATTAATACAAATCCTTTACAAATATATGAGTTTTAATTACATACATGTATCTGAGGCCAGAAATAACTACAAAATACAAGTCAAAATATAAAAGAGGGCTACTTCTTTCACTAAGCTATTGGACTCATCAGAGTGCGAGAACGATCATGCACTTAAGTTTTGCGGATCCACGGGATCCTTATAAACTTCAACGAGTAGGTCAGCTGGCAGTTCCTCATTTTCTTCCTCATTTAGAGGGGGGGTATGGAAAGAGTGAGTTCTATATGCTCAGGAAGGAAAACAGTATTTAAATAACATAGTAAGGTTTTAAAGGTGAATTATTCTTTCATACATACTTACCATTTGATTACTTTGTAGACCTATCCTACTTTACGAAAACAATTTTTTTATTAGAGAAAACATCACGTTAATATAATCAAACAAACACACATCATACCAGATCATAGAAAAAATCAAATAAATCATGAAATACTCATATTTTTATGTTAGCTTCATAAAGTTGTTACGACTTCCATCTCTGAAGGCAAATACAGATTTCTATCAATCCATGTGGAATGACAAGATCAGATACAGATAATGGCAATTTACTTAGGCACATTTTCGACTTGCCAAATTATGGTATGATCTATGACCATGGTCGTACTAACCATAGTGGTCCTATAAGATATTCTATAGTCACGACAACACTTAGCCAAAGGTAATCCTTAATAGATATTTGTGTCACCACTCTCGTAAGAGGATATGTCATCATCCACAAGGAGTAGTTCTCTTACGTCTTTCTAGATCAGATGGGGAGGGGAAAACATATACCTTGGATGGGGTTAGGGGAACAGATACACCTCAGAGATAAAAAGTCTAGTAAGACACTTGATGCATTATGCATATCAATATAGATACATACTCGGACCATTCATGCTTCATTCCACATTTCTCTCTTTTTTTGTTTTTTTTATCTTCTAGATAACCTTACCGGTTTCATATTACTTTAATTACATGCAACTCATCAAGTGTCTATGAATTACATAGCATGCTTGAAATCAAGAACAGTTCAACTTATTAAACCTGTAAACACAAAAACATGGAAAACAGGTAAAAATGACAAATTATCAATTTAATCCTTTTTTTAAATCTAAAAATACCCCTTAAGACATTTAAAGAAATATAGATTCCTTACTGAAACCTGTATAATTTCTTCTACATTGTTATGTTTTTCTTTCTTTCCCTTTCTCTCTAGATCACTCACTCTCTCTCTCTCTACTTCTTAAAAGGTGGAAGAATGGAGTGTGGGAAAATGGGAAGGAAGAGCTCTTATTTATAGAAATTGGGAGTCGTTGGATTTGTGCCAAGTGACAAAATTCAGTGAAGAGAGAGATAAAAAGATGCTT
Source organism: Carica papaya (assembly GCF_054855325.1). Taxonomy (NCBI): domain Eukaryota; kingdom Viridiplantae; phylum Streptophyta; class Magnoliopsida; order Brassicales; family Caricaceae; genus Carica; species Carica papaya. The sequence goes on from NC_142317.1 coordinate 23,443,488, forward strand.
GGCATGAAAAACAGAGGAGGAAAATCTCCTCCACTGTCGTCGACGGCGGGCCACTCGAGGTGGGCGGTAGTGCGCCACCCGAGGCGACAATGGCCAACTCGGCATGCTACAAGCTAGCCTGCAGGTGCACAGCCCATCCTACTGCCCGGGCCCTAAGCACTCAAGGGCCTGCCTACGCAGATTGCTGGGCGGACAGTGCATAGGGGCCTATCCACATAGACCTGTAGTGACTATCTGCGCGCGAGCTGACGTGCGGATGGCCCGCTTGCATGCACATGACCTGCGAAGGGTTGACCCCGCGCCACACACGTGGATGGGACATACATGTCGTGCGCACGTCTTGCGCCGCCAACGCGGATGGGACGTGCTCGCTGTGCACACATCCCAGGCCTGCTATGCCCATGTGCGTGCGCATAGGACACGGGCAGCCCTTTCCCGCAGGATTTTTCCACGGGATTTTCTCCCATTTTTTTGTTTTTCTAAAATTGTTTTAAAAAATAATTAACTAAAATAAAATTAATTAAAATTAACTAAAATTCAATAAAATAAATAAAAATCGACATAATTCACGAATTACGATAATAATTTGCAGAATACATAGGATTTTTCAAATAAATTAAGCACAGTGATGGGCAAGGTGTTACACCTTTCACACATAAATTATAATCAAATACCAATGCATGAGGCAATGCACATAAAAGTTTTATTACTAGAATTTAGTAGGTGTACTAACAAAATTAAACCACCCTAACTTCATATCTATGCAATTATTTAAACTTGGTTCATTGATTCTTCCCTAATAGATTGGTACTTCTTGACCGTTTATCCTTATTTGTAAAACTAAAATGGTATTTTGAGTGAGCACACACTTGCTCAGGAAAAATGTAATATACTATCTTTTCACAGAACAATCCATCAATATCCATAGAAAACAGAAATTTGTTATAGGGCATCAAATTAATTATAAAAATTGCTAAAAGATTTCTTAAACAAGATAAACATTCACATTGGTTTGACAAAACAAATGCGTATTTTATTAAAGAAAATCCAATATTGAAAAAAAACCATAACCATCGTAATAATCATTCTTTTCATTATTCATTCCAGATATCTTTTTCCTTCTTATAGATACTGATATTACAAATCCAAATTTCATTTCTACTTTCACATAATAAAATTTCCTTTCACATATTCAGATTCCCTTTCACATAAACAAACTTCATATTCATACATTACTTTTTCAAATCACAAATATTCCAAACCAACTCAGATAACATTTTTCAATGTCACAAACATCATTACTTGACACTAATCAAGAATCACAACCACAGTTACATATGCACAATTTTCACATATTTAAATATTCTTCTTTTTACATCTTTTAGTGTTTCATCGCGTGATGTTATTTTTGTGGTATTATTGAACATCGATTAGGATCTCTGCTACGTGTGGATACTCAAATATTTTCATAACAAACCATCGATTATCGTCACATCTCAACCTATGGGAACACCATAAATAGTGATCGTCCCCATACTATAACCTATACAAGTGCCATAAACATTGGTCGTCCACACACCTCAACCTATCTGAGTGCTATAAATATCACCCATCCCAGCTCAACCTATATGAGTGCCATAAATATCGGTCGTCCTCACACCTCAACCTATGTGAGCCTATAAATAATAATTGTATCCACAGTAGGGTTCACCACGTATATTACATGCACACCCTCTGTCTTTGATGATTGCTAAATGGATTTTCCTCATATTTTAAAGGTTCCACATATTTACACTTACCTACAACATACACACAAACTCCTTTATGTATTTATATATTCATGCATATACATCCAATTTAGGAATTTACCACCACACACACATTACCCACTATTGATATATATAACTTACAAATACATAACACATACACATATATATGCATCAATTACCACCACACAACAGCAAGCACATATAGAGCTATGATGTTATATAGATACATGAAATGTAAACACACAAAGTCACATGAATTATTTTCCATCAGAATTAAACCAACATGTAAATCCTTTAATCAAAATTAAACCAATTTATTACATTTATTAGTGGATCTCAACAAATGAATCCTAAAATTAAATAACACGTTACATTCTTACCTATAGTTCGATCAGGAAGTGTGACACCCTTGAACCTTTAAAATATTGATGTTGTAATATTGCTCAATTTTATTTAACAAAATTTCTTAAATTTGGTGTTGAAAATTATTTTATCATATTTTTAATTATTAGTTTTAATGCTCAAAACTATTTTTATTCATAAATTATTTGTTATTTTGTCAGAAGAACATTTAAAATATTTTTTGAATAAATAAAATAAAAGCAAAATAGAAAAATAGAGGAGCAACTAGTGAGTAAACCCTTGGGGAAAGAATGCAAGCTTATGGATAGGTCTGCGAGGAAGGACCCATGAGCTGTGCGTCAGCATGCCCATATGTGTGCCTGTACAACGCACGTGGAATAGCCCGCATGTGCATAGTGCGCGTCCTATCCCATGCGTGCATTACGCGCACAATGCCTCGCATCTGTGCCTGCACGCAAGCCACCAGAGGGCCTACATTTCCCTATATATATATATGTTTAATTAACCATACCAAATATTAGAAATTCAACTGCTGAAAATCTGTGTTGTTACATTAGACTACTATATTTGTTTTTCAATTTGGTCATTTTTTTAAATTTTGTTGATTTTTAAGGTTACATTTCATATTTTTTTATTTTTTTATTCTTTTTTTCTTTTGAAAATACCCCTAATGGATAAATAAATTCTCCAAAGCATGAATTTGCATTCAAATTCTATTTTATGCCAAACTAAGGTGTTACATCCGACTGCCATCTTCCACCGTGAATCTCCTCTTTTAGCCTCTTGGTCACTCTCTCACTGTCTCTTTTTCGCTGGTCAATTAGGTTTGAGGTTCCTGTTTTAGAGTTTTTTTTGTAGTCTGACCCCCTTTTTTATACTCATTTCTAATGCATCTTTACCGTTGAATGGAGGGGTGAAATCTAACTGTTAAATATAAATTTCTTAATTATGACCTTTCGATCTGCCACGTGTGTTACACGTGACACGATCTACTCCCTTTATTAAAAGCATATGCACTCTGACATGATAGTGTCACGTGGCTTTCTTTGATTGGTCCCCCGAGGCACGTCACTACTGAGTTGTTAAATCTTTTCAAATTTACACTTTCACCCCTAATTTGGAAAATTGCTCCGTTTAAATTATCTTTTTCTCCTAAATAATTTAGAACCTTTTCAATTTTAACCCTATTATATATATTTTAAGACTACTAAATTTTGTGTAAAAAGTATATATATAAATCGTCAATCTACTATTTTGTTTATATATTTGTACATAAATTTTCAGTCCTTACAATCTATATATCAATTTCTTTTCAAATTACCTAAAGAGAAACTATAATTTCTTATAGAAAAGTGAATTTAATTGTAATATATTTGTTTTAATATTATAAAAACAATTAAATAGTTAATTAGAATTTTATTAAATTAATTAGTAAATTTCAATAAAATATATTATTTTTTGAAAAAATTAAGCCAGCCAATTCAATTTTAGTACATTCTAACTTAAAAGTTAGTAGAATTTTTAATTAAATAGTTTCTAATTTTAATATAAATTTTAACTTTAATAAATGATTAATATAATTATAATAAAGATATCTTATTGTCATTGTCCAAATACGCGATAATTGATGTAAATATATGATTGTAACACCCCAAAAATCGAATGGTCGTAATTTAATCTTGAGATGTAATGGCCCAAATACACTAAAAAAACCCATATATAAGCTCCCTTTTAACCCCCCTCAAACAAACTCTAGCCTCCATTTGACCAGAGAAGAAGAGAGAGAGAGAAAGAGAGAGAAAGAGAGAGAGAGAGAGAGAGAGAGAGAGAGAGAGAGAGAGAGAGAGAGAGGGAGTAGTGGCAGAATAAAGGAGAGGAAAGGGAGGCCTAATAGGCAAAAATAGAGAGAGAAGGTATAGGGGAACGGCGGAAGGATGGAGACAAGCTCCTCTGACTCTCATGAATGTCGAGGCGGTAAGAGGTGAGTACTCCTTTTCTCTTTCCCATACCAAAACCTAAAACGTGTCTATTTCTTTTAGACATAGTGTTATTGCGTGTGTGTAAGTGTAGCTCAAGAAGTAGCAGAGAATCACCACTATGATCAAAGCTCAACACCAGAGACTTAAGAAGGGTAAGATTCAAGTAACTTATTAACTTAGATTATGAGTTAGTGCAACCTAAACCATGTTTTAATTTAATGGTATGATAAAATTGAAGCTATAACAGATAGGGGATTTATTATTTGAGTTATTGGAAGGTATATAAGTTGTGATTCCATTAGAATCTTATGCGAGTAGAAAGAGCCGAGAATTATTAGTGAGGACGATGGTTAAGAACTAGTGAGAACGAAGAAGGAGAAGACTCCAAGTGGTTAGGCTCTAAGTTTAGTTTTGGGCTCCCAGTGAGCCAAGATTGGGCTTGATAGTGGGCTTAAGCCTAATCGCAAGCAATCTTGATCTAGCAAGAAGTCTAGGATCCTTTATAAAAAAAATGAGTGGGTCGAGCCCAAGAAATAAGGGAGCTAGTCCTAATAAATTTAACCCCAAAGTCTTAAAATGGGCCTATTTCACAAAGCCCAAATGAATAAACTTAATTCACTTTGTGAAGCTAAAAAAAAGAACCCTTTAAAAATAGTGGAGATTAATTAGAGTAAACCAAGTGACAATTAAGAAAATGGATCTATATGTGGGCTTGGATCTATGATAAAATCTAATAATAATATGATAAATGGGCTAGGCTAATAATGGAATAACAAGTTGTGTCAAAAATTGAAGTCTAGTAAATATAAAAGAAAATAGGCTTATAATAGGGATAGTGGGCTATAGCCCAGATAATTTAAAATAAATGGAAAGGATGATTTTAAATGGATTAAAATGCAAACTGATATTGGACTTGACTAGTCTTAAATTTGATAGTGGGCTTGGGCCTTGGTACATAGTAAGGTTGGGAATGATGATAAAATTACTATAATTAAAATTAGAAAGACAATAACAAGGAACATTATATACAATGAAGCCTCATGCGTATTTATTAGCAAACGATCATTACAAAAATATAATTTAAGACTAAACAAGGGATAGACAAAATTAACTAGAAGTAAATAAAGAATATTACGAGATATTTAGAAGAAGACAATAATAGGAATGATAAGGGTATTGCAAAACTTAAACAAAAAAACTATACATTAGAAAGGAAGAATTAGTTAAGTAACATAAAGTTAAAAAACAAATACAAAATTAAGGTTCATGGAAGGAGGATTTAGAAAGATATTGAGAAGATGCAAGTAAAGTGAGATGAAAAGATAAACATAAGTTATGAGAATGTGATGTGTTTGAATTGGTGTACCATTTAATCATCTATAAATGAGGATTGTATGCGTGTGTGGTCATGATACGGTTGATATGGTAGATATGATTGATATGAACCATTTCATATGGATGAGAGAGATTATTGATGGTAATGAGTATTGTGTTTGTTGTGTAATCTCATACGAATGTAATTACATCTTTAGTCATTTTGTATATGTGAGGATACAATTGTGAATGCAATGATTGTGCTTTTGGGAGGGCGATATGTGTGTGTGTGGCCGGTTACAGTCGTGTGGTGAAACCATCCCAAAGAGCATGTAATATAATATACCATACTAGGTGTCATAGACCGTACTCCGTCTTATAGGGTAATGACTGGAGCATACTTACTTAAATCACATAGACTTGAGTTAAGTAAATTAATTTAACTTTATTAATCATAATAGAGTTATAGAAGTATTACATCTCTTAAATATCAAACATAAACATATGTACGAGTTTTTAAATTTTCTTGCTTATATTGTTAAACAAGAGTATGATACAATAACCTTAATCTCAGAGTCTATCTTTAAAATTTTTTTTGTATCACTGCTCACTCTGCAACAGTATCTTTGGTATCTTGTATCTTGAGGGTGATAAGGGGGTGAGATAAAATATCCCAATAAATGATATTATGAAATCACAGCATAGTATTTGTAATATATAGTTTTCCTTACACACAATAAAAACATATATCATATACTTATTCCAAAAATAGATATACAAATTAGAAGACCAATGCACAAATCAGAAAATAGATTTGCAATTGCTTTGTTGTATATTTTATCACTATTATAGAGGATCAATCAATTATGATACATTATGCATAGGCACACATACTTATCACTGGTTCCATATGTACCCAAACATGGAACGACATACATGAGTACCTTCAAATACTACTATCCCCAACACGAAACGGTTAAGGTACATAGATCAAACTGTTTTCCCATACACCCAAATACGAAACAGTTATGTATGGGTACATACTTATCACTTTACCTATACACCCGAATACAGAACAGTATGTATTGTTACATTGAAACCTAGCATAATACAGGTGCTTTCGAAACAACTCCTTTCCATAATGGGTGATACACATTTATCAAAACAACATTTCAAAAACCAAAAAATCAAAATAACACTACTATTGAAGTAAACCTTTAAAAAATACTTACTTAGTAAATACAAAAAACAAATTAAACACTTGCACATTTTTATGCTAAAAATGCGTAAAATACTTCAAAGCTAAGTAAGCTAATAAATCCATAATATCTACTTATTTTATGTCCTTAACAATCGTATTTCAAACCTTTTAATTTTCTTGTGGAGCATGTAATCTTAATTCCAGCAAAGTTTTGATTTTATTTATAACTTTTTCATTTCAAAATCCAACAGAGTTTTGGAATAATTTTTGTCGCTTTCTTAACTCAAAAATATCCAACACAATACTCAAAAACTAACACAAACAACCAAAGAGAAATTAAATTTCAAAACTTAAAAAAATGCTTACCTTTCTAATAGTTTATAACCTTCTTTTGACCATGAGCCTTCTTCTTTTTCCTTTACTCATACGAATTTAGCAAAGTTTCTCCAAGGTTTTTATCTAAAACCTCACAATACTCTCAAAATCACACACTTTGTACTCCTTCCCTCACCTTTATGTTTCTCACTATTTTTTTCTCATCTGGAATGTCTCTTCCTTAATTCTCCCATCCTCTTTTTATAGGAATAGAAAGCCATAAGAGAAAGGTTACCACTATTCTATCATGCCACTTCATCTAAAAGTTGCCACCTTCCATCATGCCACTTCGTTTAAAAAATTACCACTTTTCATATACTGCTTTATCTAAAAGGTTATCACTTTTCATATGCCACTTAATATAAAAGTTGTCACTTTCTATTATGTCACTTTATTTAAAAGTCACCATTGTTCGTATGTCACTTCATATAAAAGTTACCACTTTTTGTTATGTCCCTTTATCTAAAAGTTACCACTTTTCATTATACCATTTTATCTAAAAGGTTCCCACATTTTTTCTTGCCTCTTCATGCTTATTTTAGCTCCTTTATCCTTCCATCCTTATTTCCTTTGTCCCTTAACTATGTCCTTAATTTTATCATATATTTCCAAACACATATAAATGCTAAATTAAATATATCAAACATAAGAAATTAACTTGGGGGTAGTTTCGAGTCATCACGTCATCCCTCCCTCTAAAAAGAAATTTGGTACTCTATATTGGACTTACTAATGATCATAAATACATGTGAGTATTTGACCTTCATTTCCTTTTTTGGCTCCCATGTAGCTTCTTTAGTTGAATGATGCAACCATAATACGTTTACTAAGGAGATTACCTTAGACTGTAATATCTTTTCTTTTTAGTCCACTATTTGAACAGGAAGCTCAATGTATGATAGGTTGTCCTAAAGTGTAAGAGGTTTATATCAAAGTACACGTAATAAATTTGGGTGATATTTCTTCAACATCGACTCATGGAAGACGTTGTGCATTTTGGCTAACTCAACCGACAATGTTAAATAGTAGGCAACAACTCTTACTCTATCTAATATCTCAAAAGGTTCGATAAATCTAGGACTGAGTTTTTCTTTCCTCCCAGATCTCATGATCCCTTTAATTGGTGAGATTTTCAAAAATACATGGTCACCTACTTCGAATTCTAAATCTCTTTTCCAATTGTTGGCATAACATTTTTACCTATTTTAAGCTATCAGAAAATGTTTCCAGATCAATTTCACCTTCTCTGTAGTTTCTTCTACCAATTCAAGTCTAACTAGTGTTTGTTCCCCAAATTCTTCACAATAGATAGACGATCTACATGGTCTTTCGTACAAAGCCTTATAAGGTGCCATTTAAATACTGGACTGATAGTTATTGTTATATGTGAACTCAATCAAAGGTAAATAATCATCCCAATTAGCTCTCAACTCAATGATGCAGGCTCGTAGCATATCTTCTAAAGTTTGGATTGTCTGTTTTGATTGACCATCTGTCTAAGGATGGAAAGCCGTACTAAAACATAGCTTGTTCCCCATGACAGTTTAGAAACTGGTCCAAAATTTTGAAGTAAAGTGTGGATCTCGATCGGAAACGATTGTAATTGGAATTCAATGCAATCTCACAATCTCCTTCATGTAGGCCCTAATTGACTTGTCTAGTGAATCATTTACTCTAATAGCTAGAAAATGAGTAGAGTTAGTTAATATATCAACGATAACCCAAATGGCATCATGTTAGGATCTTGTTTTAGGTAGACCCACCATGAAATTAATGGTAATATATTCCCATTTTCACTCTACTACCAGCAAGGGCTAAAGTAGTCCTGCTGGCCTCTAACGTTCAACCCTTACTTATTGGCAGGTGAGACATTTGGAAACAAACTCTGCTATATCCTTCTTCATCCCATTCTACTAGTATTTAGTCATCAAATTTTGATATATCTTAGTGTTGTTAAGGTGCATAACAAATCTAGAGCAATGCACTTCTTTTATTATCTCATTTTTCAGACTATTATTATTTGACACACATATCTATTTCCAAACCTCAATACACCATCTTCTGATTGTCTAAATTCTAGCCTAAGTCCCTTATTGACATCTTCCATAATCGACTTCAAAGTAAGATTAGACTGTTGAGCTTCTCTAATTTTCTATACCAAAATGGGTTGTACATTTATATTGGCTAAGTATCCTCCTGATCTTTTATGTCAAACATTTAGGTTTAATTTCTAAAACTTCTCTATGAGTCTCCACTCTGAGGCCATCATGTAAGTAAGACTGTAAGTACTCTTCCTACTAAGTGCATCTATAACCATATTACCTTTTTCCGGATGGTAGAAGTTCTTATAATCATAATCTTTAGGTTAATCCATCCATTTTCTTTGGCACATATCAAATTATTTTTGCAAGAACAAATATTTCAAACTCATATAGTCTATATGAATCTCAAAACTTTCATCATATAGATAATGGCACCAGATCTTTAAGGTAAAAACTATGACATCTAGTTCTAGGTCATGGGTAGGATAGTTTTACTCATGATTCTTTTATTGTTTAGAACCATAAGCTATAACTTTTTTATATTGCCTTAGCACGCATCCCAATCCTTGTTTTGAAGCATCACTATAGATAGAGAATCCACCAATACAATTTAGAATAGTCAATACTGGGATTGTTATCAACTGCTTCTTTAGTTCCTGAAAACTTTGTTCACACTTGTCATTCCACTCGAACTTTATGTCCTTTCTAGTGAGCTGAGTTAGTGGAGTAGCAATCTTTGAAAAACTTTTAAGAAACTTCCTGTAGTATCCAGCTAGATCAAGGAAACTTTAAACTTCAGTTATCATTCTAGGCCTTTTCTAGTTTACTATCACTTCTACTTTGATTAGATTTAGTGATATCCCATCCTTTGAAACTATATGTCTAAGGAAGGCAACCTCCTTTAACCAAAACTCACACTTCTTAAACTTGACATACAACTTCTTTTTCTTAAGTATCCCAAACACTATTGCCAAATGCTCCGCATGTTTAGCTTTGCATTGTGAATAGATCAGTATATCATCAATGAAGAACATGACAAACTAATCGAAGAATGGCTAAAAGAATCTGTTAATCAAATCCATAAATGCTGCAAAAGCATTTAAAAAAACAAAAGGCATGACTAAGAATTCATTATGGCCATACCCGATTCTGAAGGTAGTATTGGGAACATCTTCTTTCTTAATCTTTAATTAATGGTATCCAGAACATATATCAATCTTTGAAAATATTTGGGCTCCTTGAAGTTGGTCAAACAGATCATTAATATGAGACAATGGATACTTGTTCTTTATGATAACTTGGTCTATTTGCCTATAGTCAATAGAGAGTTGCATGGTACCATAATTCTTCTTTACAGATAGTATTGGAGCTCCCCATGGTGATACACTTACTCTAATGAAAACCTTATCCAACAATTCTTACAATTGTTTCACGATTCAATATGGAACATTAGAGATATGGCTCGTACCAGGAATTAAGTCAATGAAGAATTGGATCTCCCAATCCAAAGGTAGACTTAGGAGATCTTCTAGGAAAACATTGAAAAATTCTTTCATCATAGGTATCTATTGTAGATTGACTTCTTCACTTTTATTCTCCACTATGTAATCCAAATACCCTGCACATCCTTTCTCAAGTAATCATTAAGCTTGAATGAAGATATGAGACATGGATGTTGGGGCTCCCTAACCCTTTTGAATTTGAAAGCCTTATCATTAGGAACATTATAGGCCACTGTCTTCCCATTACAGTCTATATTGGCATGGTACATCACAAATTAATCCATTTTTGGTATGATGTTAAAATCATGCATGTGTAAGAGTATATAAACATATGTACGATGCTCTAAATTTTCTTTCTTACATTGCTAAACAAAAGTATGAGATAGTAGCTTTAATCTCATAGTCTAGTTTCAAACTTTTCTCTCTGTTACCGTTTACTCTGTAGTAGTATCTTCGGTATCTGGAGGGTGATATGGGAGGTGAGATAAAATATCCCAATAAACAATATTATGAAATTACAGCATAATACATGCAATATATGTTAGAACAAAATTTCTTTTCAAATTCGTAGATCTGTAAAAAATTAAACATACATCTTTGTATTGAATTAAAGAGAAATAGAATAAGAAGCATACCTGAATCCATCATAGAAGATTTGTTCACGTCTGACGATAGGATCTTCCAAAGTAATACAGCGCCTTGAAACTAGTTTTTTTGTGTGAGTGGATTTCATAAAATTAAAATAACAGCCTTACGATTCGGGGACCGAACTACCTTATATAGACTAACTTTTGCAAATTTCATTTCACCCATCATAAAATAAAAATATTATAAAAATGGTATCTGCACATTAATCGCCCATACTTAAACTTGATGCATTAAGGTCCAATATTGTTTAACCATATTTGATCACTTTAAACTAGCCCATTAAATTGATAACTTGATAGCATACTAAGGTCCACATTAAGCCCACATGTTAGAAAAACCAACAATTTCCCACTTGGTCTTTATGTGACACCTTAATTATGCGTTAATAATTATAGGAGTAATCAAAACTATGCTATCAATACCTGAATGCATCAGTAAACAATCCCGTCCATCAATCATAAAGACATAAGATCAAAGTGGCCTTCGCTACAATTAACGTAGTTAAACCCGTCAATGGTCATGTATATCAGTATAACTGAACGATATGGATCAAGCATAGATGTGCAGCATGAAAATTACATGCTATGTGATCTAAGTATGCCTATTTCCAACTGGTCCTGCCTTAAACTTAGTGAGATCAACTATAAGAAAATTTAGAGATAATAATATATATAAACATAAATACAAAAGTAAAAACTTAAACGAAACCATATATCCATAAACTAAACCAAAGTACATAATTTATGACATGTCTTATAAAATAAATGCAACTATGGTACAAGACTCCCATTGAAACTACACATCATCTAGGGATACAACACCCATATGAGCAATGTGCTCATGAAAGATCTTAGGTGGTAATCCCTTAGTGAGCGGATCGGCAATCATGAAGTTTGTTCCAATGTGCTCTATCGATATCTGCTTACTCTGAACTCTTTCTTTAACAACAAGGAACTTAATATATATAAGTTTTTACTTTGTTGAACTCCTGTTGTTGTTGGAATACATAACTACATATTTATTATCACAAAATAATTTTAACGGTATTTCTATGCCATCAACAATACACAGCCTAGTGACAAAATTTTGCATTTATATTCCATGATTGGATGCCTCATAAAAAGCTATAAACTCTGCTGCCTTAATGGAAGATGCTACAAGTGTTTGTTTAGCACTCTTTCAAGAAATAGCTCCCCTAGAAAGCAAGTAAATGTAGCATGATGTAGATTTTTTATTGTCTTGACATCTGGTGAAATCAAAATCAGAATAACTAATGATCTCCAACTGATTTGACCTCCTGTTTGTTAGCATACAATCATTTGTTCTTTGTAGATACGGCATGACACATTTGGCTACTTTTCAATGATCCATACCTAAATTGCTTAAATATCTACCTAACATCCCAACAATATACGCGATATTTGAATGCGTACAAACCTGTGCATATATAAGATTCCCTACAGCATAAGCATAAGGAATCTTTTGCATCTCCATAGTTCTAAATCATTCTTGGGGCATTGACTTAAAGTAAACTTGTCTCCTTTAGACATAGGGGTGTCTCTTGGTTTACAATCCTGCATGTCAAATCTTTTAAGAACCTTTTCAATATAGCTCTTCTGTGATAATCTAAGAATACCCCGAGAGTGATCCCATTATATCTAGATCCCTAATACAAAATAGGCATCCCCAAGATCTTTCATCTTAAATTTTGTTGTCAGAAATTTCTTGGTTTTGTGCAATAAGCCTATATCACTACTGGCAAGTAGTATGTCATTAAGATAGAAAATCAGAAAAATATATTTACTCCCACTAAACTTATGGTATACATAATCTTCCACTAAATTCATCTCAAAACCAAACGAGATGAAGACTTGATGAAATTTGTGATATTATTGACTAGAAGGCTGTTTATGTCCATAGATGGATTTCTTTAGTTTGCCAATCATTTGTTGTGCATCTCCAGATGCAAAGTTTTCTATTTGCAGTATATAAATCGTCTCATCAATGTCACCATTGAGAAATGTTGTCTTAACATCAACCTAATGTAACTCCAGAACAAAATGTGCCATTAAAGCCATTATAGTCCTGAAAGCATCTTTCAACGAAACTGGAGAGAAAGTCTCTTTATAATTGATGCCTTCTTTCTATGTAAAGCCCTTAGCAACAAGACAAGCCTTGTACCTCTCCACATTACCTTTCGAATCCCTCTTGGTCTTAAATATCCATTTGCAACCGATAGACTTCGCATCCGTAGGCAATGGGACAAGATCTCAAACGTTATTATCTTTCATGGACTTTATCTCTTCATTCATGGCATCAATCTACCTATGAGAGTTAGAACTTTCCATGGCGTTACGGAAGTTGATAGGATCATCTTCCACCGTGCCAATGTCAAACTCATGTTCATGGAGATATACAATATAATCATCTGATATTGCACTTCTCCTCCCTCTTGTGGATCTTCTTAATGGTGTAAGTTCTTGTGGGTGTGAAGTTTGTGCTTCAGGAACAGTTTTCTGAACAGGAACGGGAGATACTATAACATTGTCTTGATTTGGAGTTACTTCTTAAATAATGCTAGATATAAGAACCTAATTCTGATCATTATCAAGAGCACCTGAGGGAATAGGAATATTAACCCATTCCTTTTTAAAAACAAGGTTGCGAACTCTTTCTTCCATCGCAAACTCAACATCCTCAAAGAACTAGGCATTTCCTGTCTAAAAAATTTATCTTAATAGTGGGATCATAAAACTTGTAACCCCTGCATCGCTAAGAATAACCAACAAAATAACAACTAACAGTCTTGGAGTCCAGTTTCTTTTCTTGTGATCTATAAGGCCTAGCCTCAACTAGATATCCCCAAATATGCAAATGTCTCAAACTAGGCTTCTTGATTGTCCAAAGCTCATAAGGGGTAAATATGTTTAGTTGGAACTCTATTGAGTAAATATGTTTCAGTCTTTAATGTTTCTCTCCAGAGTGATTTAGGTAAGGTAGAATGACTAATCATACTCCTTATCATGTCTTTAAGTGTTCTATTTTTCCATTCAGTAACACTATTTATGCTAGGAGAACCTGGTATGGTGTACTGTGGGACAATATCGCATTCCTCTAATAATCGAGTAAACGACCCTAGACGCTATTCACCTAATCTATCATATATGCCATAGTATTCACTACCATGGTCAGATCTAATAGCCTTAATCTTTTTGTTGATTTGATTTTCAACTTTTACTTTAAAACTTTTGAACACATCCAGGGACAGGGACTTTTCATGAATGAGATATAGGTAGTCATATCTTGAATAATCATATATGAATATTATAAAATATTGTTGACCATTCCAAGAAGCCGTAGGAAACAGTTCATAAATATCTGTATGAATGAGTTCTAATATGCCCATAGCTCTGTTGGCACCTAATCTCTTAATGTTTATCTATTTCCCCTTGATACAATGAACACATCTATCAAAATCTGAAAAATCAAGGGGAACTAGAATTTCATCTGACACAAGTCTCTCAATTCTCCTTTGGGAGACGTGACCTAATCTCTTATGTTATAAAGAAGTAGAATCCTCCTTGGTTAATTTTCTCTTTATACCTCTTGTACCAACATGTAAGGATTCATTATAAGAAGCAATTGTATCAAGCAAATAAAGATTATCATGCACTGATAAAGAACCAGAACCAACCATGTTTCTTTTGGTTTCCCGGAGCTTTACAGAAGAAACAAACATTTTCTGTATGAGCCTTTTAATGCTTCTTCTGTTGTACTAAAACCGCAATAGATTTACCTGTTTGCTTTTTCTTGTTGTTCTTATTCTTTGAGATCACTGCTAAATGAGCACTCTCTGTCCTCTCAAACTTGAGTCTTTCCTTCTCTTGAACACAATGTGAAATGAGTTCATTCAGATTCCAGGATTCTTTTTGACAGTTGTATGTCACCTTAAAATGATTAAACTGTGGTGGAAGAGAAATTAAAACAAAGTACATAATTACTTCTTCTAACAATTCCACTCTAAGTGCTTTGAGTTTTGCATGCACATGTGACATCTCCATTATGTGCTTTCTAATGTTTTCATTTCCCATATACCTTATGGAAACAAGAGTCGACAGAAGTGTACATGCCTCGACCTTATTACTTCTGATGAAACGTTGTTCTAGAGAATGAAGAAAATCTCTACCTGTTATGATCTCATCAGACATAGTGCCCTGAAAAGCCTCTAGAATAGCCTGTTCCGTAACCAACATCCTCATACGGTTTGATCGATCCCATCTTTCAAACTCCTTTTCCTCAGCGGTGCTGTCAGGAGTAATCAGATTAAGTTGATCAACCCATAAAGCCCAATCCAGATCCATAACTCCAAACACGAGTCGAACACGAGTCGAACACTATTCTTCCATTGCTTGAAATTTTTATCGTTCAACATTGGATGGAATTAACATTTGCGGTGATACTTCTAGTAGAAAAGGAAGTTGAACAGTGAACATACAAAAATAAATTAATTAATACTCACATAAAACTATAAATCATAAAATTTAATAACAAATTTTAAATAAAGGTATATTCTCATGTTAAGATACTGAGCACTCCATTAACACTCCATCTTTAGACAGAATATTAACTTGTACGTGGTAGCTCATAACAGTAATTAAATACAGACAGTAGAAACACATTAAACAATAAACCTTCCTTTGGATCGGTTTAAATTTCACATGGCATATTGAATAACTGTCACATATTCATTATCACAAAAATAGAATGCAATAATGTTAAATATTAACCTTCCTTTGGGCCGATTAATGTTCACATAAATTACACCCATACAACTATTTACATTATGAAATAAATAAATTATCCATAAGAAATGTCATTTTGGTGACATGTTGTGCAAATTAAGTTATTTCAATATGTATATGCACATATCAATATTAAAATTCAAAATTAAAATCAAATTTAAACTGAATTATGAAGAAAATCAACTATAAAATGATCAAAAATACTCTTTAAATTTTTGTTTTGGTCAAAAGTTGACCGTTGGTCGGTCAAAGTTAGCTTTGACCATTGACTGGTCAAATATTGTCCGTTGACCGGTCAAATTGTTGACTGCTGACCAGTCAAGCATTGACCATTTAACCGGTCAAATGTTGACCGTTGACCATCAACCATTGATCGGGTTGGGTCAACACTTATTGGGTCCAAGCTAGGGTTGAGTCCGGACCGGGTTGGCCTAGCCCAAACGGGCTGGGGTTTTAGGCCAGTCGATTGGACCCTTTTTTTTTCTTCCTGTTCTTCTCTTTTTGTGGACCAAGCCTACATAATTATAATTTTTAAAACTTAAACTTAAACAACCCATCAAGCCCAAAACCGTTACCCTTTTAATTTTAAACAAAAAAATTAAATAGTAAATTAAATTCATGCAATCTGTAACGGCTACCTTTAAATGTTTTTAAACTAAATTAATTTAGCTGTTATGGACTAAATTTGGCAGTCATTTTAGTTGCCGAACGGTTGTAAACAGCTAGATTTTCTTCCTCAGGAAATGGTGGTCAACCGCTGCTCTTTTTTTTTTCATATATACACATACATGCTTAAAATATATATATACATACATGCTTAAAAAATATATATACATATACAATACTTAATTTCTTAATATATATATTTCTTAATTTTCTGCATATATATATTTTTATTAAACAAAAACGAATCCAAACCCTAAAATTTTGAATTCAAAATCTAAAATTTTGAATCTAAAATCCAAAATTTCTAACAAAAAATAAAATCTTTCTCAAAAATTCAATACGAGAAATGGCTCTGATACCAATTGTTATAACAAAATTTCTTTTCAAATCCGTAGATCTATAAAAAATTAAACATACATCCTCATATTGAATTAAAGATAAATATAATCAGAAGCGTACCTGAATCCATCGTAGAAGATTTGTTCACGTCTGGCGGTAGAATCTTACAAAGTAATACGGCGCCTTGAAACTAGTTTTTCCATGTGACGGGATTTTAGAAAAATAAAAATGATAGCCTAATGATTCGAGGACCATAACCACATTTTATATCAACTAACTTTTACAATTTCCATTTCTCCCATCATAAAATGAGAATATTATAAAAATAGTATCTACACATTATAAGCCCATACTTAAACCCGATGCATTAAGGCCCAATATTGTTTAACCATATTTGATTACTTTTAAACTAGCTCATTAAATTCACAGCCTGATACACATACTAAGGTCCACATTAAGCCCACACGTCAGAAAAATACAATAATATATAGTTTTTTTTACACACAACAAAAACATATATCATATACTTATTCCAAAAATAGATATACAAATAAGAAGATGAATGGACAAATTAGAAAACAAATTCACAGTTGTTTTGTTGTATACTTCATCACTATTATAGAGGATCAATCAGTTACCATATATTATGTGTAAGTATATATACTTATCACTGGT
Source organism: Carica papaya (assembly GCF_054855325.1). NCBI lineage: Eukaryota > Viridiplantae > Streptophyta > Magnoliopsida > Brassicales > Caricaceae > Carica > Carica papaya. The sequence goes on from NC_142317.1 coordinate 23,461,163, forward strand.
TCCCCATGTATTCGAACATGAAATGGTTTAATGAGTACCTTGAAACACTGCTACCCCCTGAACACGAAATTGTTAGGGTACGTAGATTAGATTGTTTCCCATACACCCAAATATGAAACGGTATGTATGGCCACATGGAAGCCTAGCATAATACAAGTGCTTTTAGAACAACTCGTGCCCATAATGAGTGATGCACACATATCAAAATCATATTTCAAAAACATAAAAATGAAATAACACTTATATCAAAGTAAAACTTTAAGAAATACTTAGCAAATATGAAATACTAATTAAAGACTTGAACATTTTTGTACTAAAAATACGTAAAATACTTAAAAGCTACATAGACAAATGAATCCATAATATCCACTTACTTTAGGTCCTTAGCAATTGTATTTAAAACCTTAAAAATCCAGCTGAGTTTCATAATAATTTTGGTCACTTTCTTAACATAAAAATATCCAACATAATACTGAAAAACTAACCCTAAAAAATAAAAAGAATCAAATTTTAAACCTTAAGAAAAGGCTAACCTTTCTAACAGTTTATGACATTTTTTTGACCGTGAGCCTTCTTCCTCTTCATTCACTCTCACGAATTTAGCAAAGTTTCCTCAAGATTAAAATCTAAAACCTCACAATACTCTCAAAATGACACACTTCGTACTCCTTCCCTCACCTCTATCAATCCTTTTTCTATTTGACTGTAAACTATATCCATAACCTTATCATATATCTCTAAATACATATAAAAGATAAATTAAATATATCAAATATAAGAAATTAACTTGATGGTATTTTTGAGCTATCACACTAGGTGAGTAGAGGGCTAGTTGTGTGTGTTGCTATTACGATCGAGTGTGAGACCCATCTATTGGTAGTATTGTCTGGTTTTGATTGGCATTTATTGGCGATTTATGTCCACGTGTTAGTGGTAGATTGAATATTCCCTCTTGATAATGATGTAAACAGTATTGTATGATGAGACACTAGTGTCCACTTGTGATATAAGAGATGAATGATATGTTAAATAGATATTTACCTTTGCAAATCCTTAACACTGAGATTATTGTGTTTATTAGGAGAGAAATGAGGATAATTATAGCGGAAGCATAATGATTGAAAATCTGAAACTTTTAACAATTCTATCTTATCTGATATCTCAATGAAAAATTTAATTATTTTGTGAGATAAAAGTAAATGAACAATAACAGTGAAAATATGAGAAATGACATCAATACATTTAGGTAATTACTAAGGAGGCATGCAAACTTTTAAGAAATTAAGGAAGACAATAATTTAGACGCTCTTGGGGGTAGAGTACAGGAGGGCCCACTTGTTCTAATTTACATTTTACAGGTTGACTTGTTAAATGATTCTTACTAAGCACGTGTAGCTCACCCCATTGTATTCTTCCACAATAGGAAATCTCACAATCGAATCTAAATAAGTTAAAGTAATGATCATACCCCTAACGCATGGAGAGGCCATATGGTCCATAAAGGGTATTGAGATTATGTTTTCATGTAACATCCCAAGTTCGAGAATGATTAATTTTGAATTAAAAAATTAATATTTTATTTTATTTACGTCAATGATAATAAAAAATATTAATAATAATAAAAATAATACTAATAATTATAATAATAATAATAATAACAAAAATTCACTCTTTGGGCCACTTTGAAATAAATTTCAAAAATCAAGGCCAATACGCATGAAAAGAACTTGGAAAAAATAGTGCCACTTCTCAAATTAAAGTAGACAGGCCATGTAGGATGACAACATCAATAGCATGGTGAATCAAGATGTGCCGCATGGCAAGCATCCAACAGACATTCCCACGCGGGGAGCCACGTTAGCGATCTTCGTGTTTAAGGGATCGAACGACTCAGATTCTTTCCTGCATGCACAAACAACCCTAATCGCCCACATGATGAATCCAACGACTGCGTAATCGACAGCTCTATTTTATGGGCTTGATCGATTGGACTGTCCAAAATGCATAAGGGAGGATAATCTGGGTTTGCCCAAATAGGAAAGATCAGATGGCTCCTATTGATCCATGGGGGCTCAGATGGATGACTTAAATTGAGGGGAGAGAGGTATTTAAACCTCTCATTTGATCGGCGTCCCAAACCCTAGCTGTTAGTTCGACCGGATAAGAAAAAAGACAGGGACGTCGAAGGGAGCTCAGCCACTAGAGGGACAATGGTGTCATCGTGCCGGAAGCCAAAAATAATACTAGAAAGCTAAGTTTTCTCTTACTTTTCCTATTTTCCATTCTCAATCGTTTTTTTTACACCTTGAAAGCAAATTGATCCAAGAAAGGCCACGAATCGAGAGGAAGGAGACACGTAAGTCGGGCCAATTTTGGTGAGTCGTCCACCCCCTCTGTTCTATTTTTTCTTCAATAGACATTGATAACATGTTATTTTCTTCGTTTAGCAAAGAAATGAGAGAATAAAAAAGGAAAAAAGAGAAAGTCGAGGGTAAAAATCACCACAACCGGTGGTTATGAGAAATAGCACTGCCATCGGCCGATTTGGGATAGGATACCTAAACCTTCCCCTTCGTAACAGCTAATAAAGGCTGGATAAAACAATAAATAAAAAGGAATTAATAAAACAATAAAATAAGTGGATATATATATATATGTGTATACTTAATTGAACTCAAATATAATCTATGTTGTGTAATCCGATCTTCTAAGTTGCCGATGGAGCTAATAAAACTTTAATTTATCGTTCTACTTTATCTTGCCATATTATTAATTTATTATACATATATCCTCTATTTATATATTTATCTTGCCTTTGTTTCATTTTCTCTATTTACTTATCATTCAGTTTCTATCTCTATTCCGTTTATCAGTCCGCCCTTATATTTGTTTTATGTGTTCATTTGGAATCGATGTGTTGATCATATATGCTAAATCACCGTATTTAATTACCTTTGTTTCATTTATCTTGTGAATGATTATTTCACTTCATTTATTTTTATGTTTTATTGTAACTTTTATTAGTAGTGTTAGTTCAATTCATGAAACGTGCGTTCCACTTGCGTCATTTTGGTTGAATTTTGATTTCGTCCTTGATGAGTAGTAGGGCACGATTTGTATGTTTCTTGTTTTAGTGATTTACAAGTTTTTACATGTCATTAATCTCTTGAATAGCATAAAATTATAATTAAATGCACGTTTAAACATAAATGTAAATAAAGGTTTTGCTAGTATCATGGGAGAGAGTGTACAAACTTAGTGCATAGAGTAAACCCTACAGTGGACATGTCCTCAGTCTCATGGGACTGGGAGGTCTCATATCGAATGGAGTTGGAAATTAATTAACACACTCATATCAGACAGGGTATTGAGATGATCTTTTATTGTGGTGCCCATTACCGAACGGGGTATGAGGACAACCGATGATTTATAAAAGAAATGTTTGTGCACCCAACGATACTTGTAATGAAATAAAAATAAAATGACGAAAATGGAGATGTAAGTAACCGTAGTTTGGGTAAGATGGTAAGAATTAATCGTATTTTACTATATCCCTAAACATATCTAAATGTTTTTGCATGAATGTTGTTTAATAAGAAAGTAAGTAATAAATTGTTCTCCATAGAAAGAAAGGGTGTGATCGCACTAGTATACTTTTTAATACAAAGTGAGTGCTCCACCAGTTATTTTATAGTTTTCTACAATCCTTTATTCACTGTGTCAGCGGTAAGGTTTTTGTCATTCTTATTGAGCTAGTGTTGCTCGTTCTCTTCTTATTACCATTTCAAACCAGGACGATCAAGACTTAGATCTAGAATAGTGAGAGAATAGATTAGAACATCATCCCTATTTGCTCCGTCATATTCTAATTGAGATTAATATTATTGTAGTAGTTATCTCTTATTTTAAGTTCTAACACTCTATTAGCCCCTATTTCGGGGTTATAAGTAAACATTCAAGGAAAGGATGTAACTTTTAAATCTTTAATTCTCCTGTGCAATGATAATTTCAGTATTACTAAATTATTATGATTAGGGTAAATGCTAGAAATTCCTAAAATGTAGTTTAGGTTTCTCAAGTTAGTATCAAAGTCGTGTTCCTTGGAACAATTCCTCGCACATAGGGTTAGAATAAATTTAATGCAATTTGAATATCAAACTATTGTCATGTAATGTACGTAAAGAAACATGAGGAGAGGAAGGCCCCCACTAAATAGACCAGCCTAGGAGGGATCACTATGGGAAAATGTTGATTGACTTTTTGAAATGCTTGAGAGACTGATTTCTACCTAGTAGGCTAGGGAGGAGAGAAGGGAGTTGCTTGATTTCCCTCCACCCCTATTGCAGTATGAGACACCGCCACATCGAAAAAATCCAGTACCCCCACAGTACAACCCCATTCCTCTATAGTACTATTTGACACTTTCACGATACAATCCAATACCTCCACTATACAATTTGGTGCCTCCATCGAGCCACCCAGTCCCTCCCCAGCAATATCCAGTTCTCCTCCAGCAGGACCAAACTCCTCCAACAATGGACCCGGTTTACATCCAGAGGTGTAAGAGTCTAAACCCATATACTTTTATAGGGACATCCACTTTTGAGAAAGCTAAGTACTGGTTGGCAGAGACACAGAAGGCCTTCGTAACACTTGGGGTAATTCCTGAATAGATGGTTGTCCTTGCCACGTATATGCCCATTGGTGAGGCAAGACATTGGTGGCAACTCAAGCAAGCTACCTTGTACACTCCGGTCACTTAGGAACAACTTTTAGCAACCTTTAATGTTGAGTACCTTTCAAAACATCTCTTACATATGAAATAAATAGAGTTTACAAAATTAGTCAAGGGAGAATTTTTAGTGACAGAGTATGCTCAAAAGTTCCTTGTGTTAGGCCGATATCCCCAAATAGTATGTCAGATAAAGGCAAGAAGGCAAGAAGGTCTAGATGGGGCCTCCGCTGTAACACCCCGCTCACCACTATGCTTAATTTGTATTTGAAAATCCTAATTATTCAATCCTTAAGGCCACACTGAACTCATTTATTTTATTACGCAATTTATTATCGTAATTCTTAATTATGCCAATTTTTATTTATTTTAATTTTATTTAGTTTTATGTAATTTTATTTTGATTTAATTAATTTAATCATCATTTTTTAAAATAAACGACTTTTAGGAAAAACGGGAAACAGAGAAGAAAAATCCCATGAGAAAAATCTTGTGGGAATAAGCTGCCCAGGTGGGCAACCGTGCGTTGTGCGCGTGCGTGCGCGCACAACAGGCATAAAACATGCACACTTCCCATCGAATGTGTCACAGGATAGGCTTGCACGTGCATCCTTTCGCACGCATGCAGGACTTGCCCACGCATGTCACATCGCCCATGGACAAGCAAGTGTCGCACACTATGCGCGCGTCATCCGAGCAGCAAGCCTGTGTGCCTAGGGGCTGCGTATGGCACCTCAACTCACCAAGGCCCTACGTGCGTGCAAGCCAGCACAACGCCTTAAGGCTAGGTCTGCAGCATGCGTTAGGCGGGTGAGGCCACTGCCACCTCGGGCAGTGTGCCGTTGCCCACCTCGGGTGGAATGTCACCGCTTGTGGTGCCGCCACCGATGGAGGAGGTCTTTTTCCTCTATTTTTCATGGCAAACATCTTTTTATTCTCTCTCCACCAGATTTCACCACTTGATGCAAATCCAACAGCTTCCATTTTCTATAAATAGCGGCCCGTCCTCCCATTTCTCCTCACATCCATTCTTCCACCTTTTAAGAATTAGAGATAGAGTGAGTGATCTAGAGAGAGAAGGAGAGAAGGAGAAGAAGAACGGTGTATAAGAAATTATCAAGATTTTGGTAAGGAATTTAGTATTTATTTAAACATCTTAAGGGGTATTTTTAGACAAAAAAAAGATTAAATTGATAATTCTTTGATTTTGGCTATTTTGCACACTTTGTGTTAGTAGGCTTAATAAGTTGAATTGTTATTGATTTCTAGCATGCTATGTGAGTTATAAACACTTGATGATTTGTATGTAATTAAAATAATATGAAACCGATAAGGTTATCTTGAAAATAACAAGAACAAAAAAAAAAGAGAAAAGAAAAGTGGAATGAAGCATGAATGGTCCGAAGTATGTACCTGTATTGATATGCATAACGCATCAAGTGTCTCATTAGGCCTTTTATCTCTGAGAGGTATCTGTTCCCCTATCCCCATTTAGGGTATTGGTTTTCTCCCTCCCCTATTTGGTCTGAAAAGACATAAGAGGACCGCTCCCTGTAAATGACAGCATATCCTCTGACGAGAGTGGTGACGTGAATATCTGTTAGGGATCACCATTGACTAAGTACTGTCGTGACCATAAAATATCTGATAGGACCACTATGATTGGTACGACTGTGGTTATAGATCGTACCATGGTTTGGTAAGCCAGAAATGTGCCTGAGCAAATTGCCATTATCTGTATCTAATCTAATCATTTCACATGAGTAGTTAGAAATCTGTATTTGCATTCAGAGATGGAAGTCATAACGACTTCATGAAGCATGACACAAAAATGTGAGCAATGCATGATTTATTTGATTTTCTCTATTGTCAGGTATGCTGTGTGTTTTATTTTTATTGTTGGTTATAATGTGATTTTTTTTTAATAAATAAATTATTTTCATAAGGCAAGATAGGTCTACGATGTAACCAAATAGTAAGTGTTTATGTTAGAATTATTCATCTTTTAAAACCTTATGATGTTATCTAAATACTATTTTCCATACTGAGCATATGGAACTCACTCTTTCTATACCCCCCAGATAAGGAAGATAATGAGGAACCGTCAGCTGACCTACACATTAAAATTTATGAGAATCCCGTGGATCTGTAAACCTTGAGTGTATGATCATCCCTGCACTCTAATAGTTCAATAGTATAATGAAAGAAGTGGCCCTCTTTTGTATTTTTGTATTTTATAGCTATTTCTGGCCTTAGTTATATATATGTAATTGGAACTCATATATTTCTAAGGGATTTGTACTAATTTTCTCGTGCACTCGTAATCTGTTTCTTTATCTAGCACCCATGCATTAATTAGCATCTGCGATGTCACATCCGTCCTGAAATCAGTCAATAGCTGTATGTGTTTGAGCTTGGCATATATTCGACAATTTTAGCCAAGACATAGTTGGTTGAGATGAATATCTATATTTTTCTCCCAGCAGTGGGTAGTTCTAGGCCCCCAATTCTGCATCGTAGGCCAGCACCAACTACACCGGGCTAGTAGAACAAGAGGCCAAGGCTAACTCCTCAAGCTCTTTCCCAGGTTCCGATAGTTGGACGTGGTAAGATTTATCAGCACTGTGGCAAACATCATGGAGACTGACCTTGTTATCATCTCAACAACACCTATCGCATGTGGGAGTACCCAACACTACACGAGAGAGTCCCATAGGAACCAGAATCAAGTCAGACTTGCGGTATAAGGCTGAGTCTACACACTCACCGAGGAAGATGCCAAAGCCAACCCAAATATAATTCAGGGTACGTATACTATCTGTAAACATCTTGAACATATTTTAATTGACACTGGTGCTTAGCATTCTTTTGTTTCACATGGTTTTACTTAATATTTGAATGTACTACCTGAACACTTTGATTCTATATTATTAACGTCTACACCTAAGAATGAGACATTACAGAGAAATGTTATATACAAATCTTGCATCATAGAAATAACAAATAGGGAACTAAGCATAGATCTAATAGCACTAGATATGGGGGATTTTGACGTAATTCTAAGGATGAACTAGTTAGTGGCTTATCTTCCTCACGAATGTAACTTTATTTGACACAACATATCACTTTCGGGTGCTAGAGTTATATTCGCGAGGAAGAACGATGGGACTTTGAGGTTGTTCATAAACTACAGAGAGCTTAACAAAGTCACAATTAAGAATAAATACCCCCTCCCCAAGATTGATTACCTTTTTGATTAGTTACAGGGTGCTCAAATTTTCTCCAAGATTGACTTACACTCAGGATACCATCAGGTGAAGATCAAGGAAGAAGACATTCTTAAGATGACCTTCAAAACTTCCTATGGACATTATGAGTTCTTTGTTATGTCATTTGAATTGACTAACACATCTGCAATCTTTATGGATTTAATGAATAGAATCTTCAGACCATTCTTGGATTAGTTTACCATAGTTTATATTGATGATATCCTAGTTTACTCGAAAAGCAGAGAAGAACATGCTCATCATCTAACCCAACTCTTATAGATTCTCAAAGAGGATAAACTATATGCAAAGTAGAGTAAATGTGTATTTTTGCTTGAGCAAACTTTTTTTCTAGGACACATAGTATTGAAAGGAGTGTCAATGAATTCCGACAAGATTGAGGCAGTGACAGTCGGAAGCAACTGACCACAGTCAAGGAAGTTTGAAGTTTCTTGGGTATGGCAGTTTATTACTACAAGTTTGTAAAAGGGTTCTTAAGCATAGCAGCTCCCTTGACACGACTCACAAAGAAAGATGTCAAGTTTGAGTGGAATGAGGAATGTGAAAAAATCTTTACAGAACTCAAAGAGCGATTGACTACCGCACTGGTGTTGGCTATGCCAAATGGAATATACAGTGACATATTCTACCAAGGTTTGGGTTGTGTTTTGATGCATCATGGAAGGGTAATAGCTTAGGGGTTTAGACAGTTGAAAACTCATGAAAAAAATTCCTCCATTCACAATTTGGAGCTTGCCACAATTATTCACTTCTTAAAGACTTGGCACCATTACTTGTATGGGGAAATTTTTGAAATCTATACAGACCATAAGAGCCTAAAACACATATTCACTCAAAAGGACCACAACATGTGTTAGAGGCATTGGATAGAACTTCTCAACAACTATGATTGTAAGATCTTGTACCACCCAAGCAAGATCAACGTGGTAATTGATGCTCTCAGCAAAAAGAATGCAGGTATGTTAGTTCACATGATGGTCTCTAAGTGTAGAATGATAAAGGCCACGTAGTGAATACAACTCTAAGACTTGGAACAAATCACATGTTTAGGCCACTTAGAAGTCTAACTTGAGTTAATCCAGAGGATCAAGGAGGCTCAGCTGACCGATTCTACCTCAGCAGCCCTTAAAAAGGTTACAGAATAGGGTTTGAATCCAAAGTTCTGGGTTTCTGCTAATGGATTTCTTAGGTTTCAAGATAAGCTGTGTATTCCTAGTGATAATGATTTGAAGAGGGACATCATGACAGAAGTTCATAGTTCGAAGTTCACCATAGATGTACCAAAGCATGTGAACCCAATTTTGGTGCAATGGGATGAAAAGAGATATTGCTAATTTTGTCTCCAAGTGCCTCACATGCCAACAGATTAAGGTAGAGTATCAACGCCTAGGTGGTCTACTCTAATCGCTACCGATTCCAGAATGGAAATGAGAACATATCACCATGGGTTTTGTAACAGGATTGCCCAAGGCTCGTTCAGGTCATGAAGCGATTTGTGTAATCATCAACTGACTAACTAAGTCCTCCCACTTCTTAGCCATTAGGGTAAAGACAAGTTAGCTAGGATTAACATCAGAGAGATAGTCAGGTTGCATGGCGTCCTAATAATAGTGGTATCAGATAGGGACTCTAGGTTTACCTCTAGATTTTAGACTAGTCTTTAGCAGGTGATGGGGATGAATTATCTCTTAGTACAACATTTCACCTTCAAACAAATGGACAATCAGAAAGAACTATCCGCATGCTAGAGGATATGCTTAGGGATTGTGCCCTGGATTTTAGAGGACATTGAGATGGTCACCTACCCTTGGTAGAGTTTGCCTATAATAACAGTTACCAAGCAAGTATTGGTATGGCTCCATATGAGGCATTATATGGTCGACCCTTTAGGTCACCAATCTGTTGGGAAGAAGTAGGTGACAGGAAATTGATTAACTCAGACCTTGTAGATGAGACTATAATGAAAATTGCCAAGATCAGGAAGAACATCCAGACAGCTCAAAGTAGATAAAAGAGTTATGTAGACACCTGAAGAGGGAATTTGGAATTTGAGACAGACGATTGGGTCTTCCTTAAGGTCACCCTCCTTAAGGGCATCACTAGGTTTAGAAAGAGAGAGAAATTGAACCCTCAGTTCATTAGATCATTTAAAATTTTAGACTAAATTAGAATGTCTGCTGATAAACTAGCACTGCCACAAAAACTATTTAGAGTCCATAATATCTTTCATGTGTCAATGTTGTGTAAGTATAACCCTAACTGTAACACCCCACCTATCACTGTGCTAAAATAATTTGGAAACTCTATTTATTTGGCCTTTGGCCGTTTTAAACTTAAGTTAATTTATGTTATTTAACATTTCTCAAAATCCGTGATTTTAATCTATTTTTATTTTTATTTATTTTATTATTTTTATTTTTATTAATTTTGTTTTTATTTTATTTTAAAATATTTTCAATTAGAAGGGAAAATTTAGAAAAAAAAATTAAAAAATGACAAAATGGGAGAAAATAAGCTCGCGGGAAAAATCCATCGAGAAAACTATTTACCCGCGTGGGTGCTGGGCACAGTGCATGTGCGCACGCACGTATAGTGGCCACAAGACGTGCGCACGACCCATCGACATGCACACGCGCACACCTCCTACAATATAAAAAAGTTTAGGAAACTTAACCCACCATACTTTGAAGGTGGGCCTGATCCTTTAGTAACCGAAGTTTGGATCCTACAAATAAAAAAGCTCTTCTCTGTACTAGACTTGAGTAAATAACAAACATTTGCAGCCTTCATGTTAAATGGGAAAGCCAAACACTGGTGGCAACTTTAGAAGGAAGTCCTGCCTACCCCTACTACCTAAGAAGTTTTCATGGATGCTTTCTTTGATAACTTCTTCCCTGCTTATGTTCGGGAAAGAAAGAGGAGGAATTTTAGGACCTCCATCAAGGAAGCTTGTCTGTAGCCCAATGTGTAGCCCGATTTGTTCAACTGTCTTGGTTTGCCCCTTTGATGGTCACCCCCAAAAGCCGAAAGACTAGGAAGTTTCTCAAAGGCCTTCATGCTGACATTTATGACTGGGTTGCGATGCTGAGACCCAGTTAGTATGCAAAGGTGCTTGAACATACCTAGTTGGTTAAAGATCTTATCTTGGTTGAACACTAATCCTTTGCCTAAGTTTGTGCCTAACAACAACCCCAACAACTTAGAAAAAGAATGTTTGACATAGTAAGTAACCCTCCAAACAAACAAACTAGAATTGCCCTTCATCCTGTCCTACCCCCATCTTCAACTCCACCTTCCTAGGCTAACCAACCTTGTCAACATTTTGGTTGCTCGCATGGTGACCTACCTTATCGGTGTATCAATAACGCCTACTATCGGTGCAGAAGTACCCAACACTTTATAAAAGACTTCCCTCAGTGACTGAAGGATGTAGGCCCAGCCATAGCACAAGGTCAAGTGTACCACTTAGAGGAATCTGAAGTCCTTCCAGCTCCTGTTCTCATCCAAGGTATGTTTCTATTCATAATACTCATGTCAAGGCTTTGATCAATACTGGTGCAATTCATTCTTTTATTTCCTGTGCATTTGCTTGTAACTTAGAATTTAGACCAAAAGTTTTAGGAAAAACATTAGTAGTGGAAACTCCCTCTAAAGGACTACTGAGGCTTATTGCATATATAAGGACTATAGGATAAAAACTTCAAGGATAAAAGTATGTGTAAACCTAATACTATTAGATTTTGTAGGATTTGATGTGTAATATAGGAATGGATTGGTTAGAAAAATATAGAGCTATAATAGACTATGAAAGTAAAATTATAACCTTACGAACCCCGAAAAAGAAATAAAAGTTGTTGTTATCATTTTTTTCTAACAATTGAATAAACAGGAATATGGACGTTAATCCTACTGTGTGTTCCATACCCATTGTTTGCAATTTTTCTGATGTCTTTCCCATTGAACTCCCTGGTCTACCTCCCCCACGTGAGGTAGAGTTCCTAATTGAATTATTACCTAGAACCTAGCTGATCTCAAAGCCTACGTATCGCATGAGTCACACTGGGCTAACAAAGCTGGAACATTAGCTTTCTAATCTTATCACCTGAAATTCATTTGCCCTAGCCATTCTCCTTGGGGCGCTCTGGTGTTGCTCGTAAAGAAAGAGGACGACACCCTCCAACTTTGTGTGTACTATAGGAAGTCAACCGAGAGACCGTTAAAAGTAAGTACTCTTTACTCTAGATCAATGATCTCTTCGACCAACTTCAAGGAGCCACGATCTTTTCTAAGATTGATCTCAGAACTGGGTACCACCAGTTGAGGCTTAAAGAAGAAAATATTCTAAAAATTACTTTTTGATGCAGATATAGATTGTACAGGTTCAGGGTAATGCCATTCGGATTGACTAATGCTCCAGTAGCTTTCATGGACCTAATGAACTGAGTCTTTCGACACGCACTAGATCGATACGTCATCGTCTTTATTGATGACATTCTGGTGTATTCAAAAAGCCACAGAGAACACATGGTACATTTCACTGAAGTGTTGGAGACTCTCCACCACAACCAACTGTATGCAAAACTAAGCAAGTACTCTTTTTGGTTGGATCGAGTTTCTTTTCTCGGTCATATAATCTTAAGTGAAGGAGTTTTTATAGACCTGTCTAAGGTGGAATCAGTGACCAGCTGGAGTATGCCAACCAATGTGGCCAAGGTACATAGTTTCCTTGGCTTGGCAGGCTACTTTCGATGATTCATTGACAGATTTGCCAAGATTGCTGCCCCCATGACTCGACTCACTAGAAAGGGTGTACTTTTCATTTGGAATTATGCATGTAGTGAAAGTTTTATGGAACTAAAGCGTCATTTTACCTCTGTCCCTGTGTTAATCCTACCAAACAATGAGGGGAGATTCCAAGTTTACTGTGATACATCTCATATTTGTTTGGGGTGTATCATAATACAGCATGGCAGACTAGTCGCCTTTGGATCTCGACAACTCAAAGTTCATGAGTAGAACTACCCTATCCATGACCTGGAGCTGGCAGCTATTATCTTTACCTTGAAGATATGGTAGCATTACCTGTATGGTCAGACTTTTGAAATCTACACTGACCATAAGAGTCTTAAATACATCTTTTCGCAATAGGAGTTAAACATGAAGCAAAGATGCTGGATGGATCTTCTGAAGGATTATGATTGTTAGATCTTTTATCACCCCGGGAGAGGGAATGTAGTCGTTAATGCTCTAAGTTGATGAGAGCCTGCTATGTTGGCCCAAATCATGGCCTCCAATTGAAAGATGAACGACATTATGCAATCACTCTGCCCTAACTATTATGGCAAAGGCACCTACCTCACCCAGATTTGAACCTTGCCAGATCTCTTTATGAAGATCTAGAAAGCACAGGCCACGGACTCGAAACTCATTAAGAACCTAGGTAAGTTTACTTCGAATGAATCTCCTAACTTCAAGATTTCTGATGATGGATTGTTCAGATTTTAGAATATAATTCAGGTCCCTGATGTAGTACGCACCAATGTACTCAAGACTACTCATGCTTTAAAGTTATCCATTCATCCTAAAAGTACCAAGATGTTTTGGGACTTGAAATGACAATATTGGTGGCTAGGAATGAAGAAGGATATACTTGAATACGTCTCCCGATGCCTTACTTATCAATGGATAAAGGCAGAACATCAGATACCCAGTGGCTTGCTACGGGGTCTTCCTATTCCTGAATAAAAATGAGAGCACGTGACTATGAATTTTGTCACTAGATTACCCAAGATCTGTTCTAGTCAAAATGCCATTTGTGTCATTATGGATAGGTTGACCAAGACTTCCCATTTTCTACCTATTCAAACGACGGACTCCACCAGTAAGTTTGCCCACCTATATGTGGATGAGATTGTTCAACTTCATGAAGTTTCTTCATCTATTGTATCCGACCGTGACCCTGATTCACCTCTCACTTTTGGGATAGCTTCCAATAAGCTTTGGGGTCTAAGTTGTACTTTAGCACTGCTTATCATCTCCAGACGGATAGTTAGTTTGAGCATGCGATCCAGACATTAGAAGATATGTTACGTGCTTGCATTCTCGACTTTGGTGATAACTAGTATGGGTATATTCTTCTCTATCAATTCACTTATAATAATAGTTATCATTCAAATATCGATATGGCCCTGTATGAAGCTTTGTATGGAAGGCCTTCTCGTTCCCTTACTTGCTGGAGTGAAGTTGGGAACCAGCATCACTTAGGACCAGACTTTATTTAGGAGACCATAAAGAAGTTTGCAATCATCCGTAAGAATTTGACAACTTCCCAAAGCCGTCAAAAGGGCTACGTTGATAATCGTAGGCGACCCTTGGAGTTTGCCATTGGAGATCAAGTTTTCCTAAAAGTCTACCCCTACAAAGGCAAGATGCAGTTTGGAAAGAGAGGGAAGTTGAGCCTTTGTTATGTGGGACCTTTTTCGATCTTCGAGTGCATTGGACTCGTGGCTTACCGTCTCACCTTATCCCAAGATTTTATGAGTTTACATGATGTCTTTCATGTCTCAATGCTTAAGAAGTACCACCCTAATCCATCTCATGTTATTCCTTGTGATGAGGTATAGGTACAGGTCGATATGACCTATGAGGAAGTTCTTGTGAAAATTCTTGGGTAGACTGATAAGGGCTTGCGTAACAAGACGATTCCTATGGTGAAGGTATGTTGGTAGCATCACACCTTCGAAGAAGCGACATGGGAGTTGGAGGACGAAATGAGGAAAAATTATCAAGACCTATTCGAAATAAATTTAGGGACAAAAGTTTTTTAGGTGGGAAAGATATAACACCCCGCCTATCACTATGCTAAAATGATTTGGAAACTCTATTTATTTAGGTCTTTAGCCGCTTTAAACTTAAGTTAATTTATGTTATTTAACATTTCTCAAGATTTGGGATTTTGATCTATTTTTATTAATTTTATTAATTTTATTTTAAATTATTTCATTTTATTTCAAAGGAAAATTTAGGAAAAAAAATTGAAAAACTACAAAACGGGAGAAAACAAGCTTGTGGGAAAAATCTCATTTTAAAACTTCTTGCCCCCGCGGGTGTTGGACATTGTGCTTGTGTGCGTGCAAGCATAGTGGCCGTGAGGTGTGTGCACAGTGCGCACGTCCCATTCGCATGCACGCACAGCGTGCACGTCTCTTCCGTATGTACGGTGCTAGGTTGGGACCTGCGCGCGCATCTTACCCCATGCAAGCGGTCTGTTTGCGCGTCACTTCACGCTCGAACAAGCGTCGTACACTATGCGCACACCATCCGCACCTTGTGCGCCTGGGGCTTGCATGTAGTATGCTTAGGCACGCGACATCCAATACACCAAGGCCCTACGCGCATAACAGCAGGCCTATACGTCTGCAGGCTAGCCTGCATCGTGCTAGTCAGGCACTGCAACCTCAGGCAGTGCACCGCTGCTACCTTAGGCGGTGCGCCGTTATCGTCGGTGGAGGAAATTTTTCTCTCTCATTTTTTGTGAAAAAATATTTTTCTCTCTTTTCATTGAATTTTGCCACTTAGTGCAAATTCAACAGTTATAAGATTACATAAATTGCCCTTCCCCTTCTCTGTCTCTAAACTTCCATTTCTTCCATTTTTCAAAGGTTTAGAGAGAGAGAGAGAGAGAGAGTAAAATGGTGAGAGAAGAAGAGAAAAAAAGGAAAATAGTGAAGAATAAAACATCAAAATTTAGGTAAGGAATCTATTATTACTTTAAATTTCTTAAGGAGTATTTTTAAATAAGCAAATCTAATATAATTGTTATTTTGTCTTTTTTGCATGCCTCTGTGTTCAAATGAGTCGAATTGTTCTGATTTTCAAGCATTCTATGTGAATTATTGACACTTGATGAATTTGCATATAACAAATATAATATGTAGTCTGTAATAATAAAAGTGAAAAGAACAGAAAAAGAGAAAAGTGGAATAAAGCCTGTGTGGTTCGAAGTATATCTGCATTGACATGCATATTATATCAAGTATATCATTGGGCTTTTTATCTTTAAGGGGTATCTGTTCCACTTGCCCTTCGAGGTATCTGTTTTTCCCTCCCATATCTGGTCTAGAAAGAGTAAGAGGACCGCTCCCAGTGGATGACAGCATGCCCTTTTACAAGAGTGGTATCACACTATCTGTAAGGGTCACTCGTGGCTAAGTAATGTCGTGACTATAGATATCTATTAGGACCACTATAGTTGGTATGGCCATGGTCATAGATTGTACGATGACTTGGCCAGCCAGAAGTGGGACTGAGCAAATTTTCGTATCTGCGTCTGATCTGGTCATTCCACTTGGGTAGTTAGAAATCTGTATTTTCCCTCAAAAATGGAAGTTTGTAATGACTTCGCAAAGCATGACACGAAATATCTTTGCATTTTATGATTTATTTTATTTTCTCTATTATTTGGCATGATATATGTATATTTGATTTTCTGTGCTAATGTACTATTTTGATATTCAAATAAATGGTTTCCTTTTCTAATGATGAGTTAGGTAAATAAGGAAGCTAAATGGTGAGATAAAATAATAAAATTTTAAAATCTTATGATTTTAATTTTAAACTGTTTTCCTTACTGGTCATATGGAACTCACTCTTTCCATCCCCCCCAAATGAGGAAGAAAATGAGGAACCGTAGATAGACCTACCATTTGAAGTCTATGAGCACCTTGTAGATCCATAAGTCTGAGTGCATGATTGTTCCCGCACTCTGATGAATTCTAGTAGCATAATGAAAGAAGTGGCTCATATGTTTTGTATTTTGATACCACTTCTGGCCTCAGTGATATATGTATTTGGAACATTATATATATTTGTAAAGGATTTGTTAAGGTTTTATCCCGCTGCATAAATATTATCATGCATGCATTATTCTAAATTTGTATCTGACACCCATTTGCCTTAATTGGCACCTGGGATGTCACACTGACCCTTCACATGTCTTATCCTACAAGTCACTTCCACTTTAAGAGGATCTATCTTATGAGGAGATACCCATCAACATTTTGGACATTTTGGACTGAAAGACTAGAGTACTCCATAACAAAGAAATCACTGGCAGGATGAGGCTACTTGAGAGTTGGAATTAGATTTCAAGGCTAGATATCCTCATTTGTTTTGTTAGGGCGTACCAATTGAAGAGACAAAATTTTCTTTAAAGGGGGAGAATTGTAACATCTCGGGTTCGGAAATGATTAATTTTGAATTAGAAAATTAATATTTTATTTTATTTACGTTAATGACAATAATAAATATTAATAATAATCAAAATAATGCTAATAATAATAATCATAACAAAAAATTCCTTTTTAGGCCATTTTGAGACAAATTTTAAAAATTAGGGCCAATATATAGATAAAAGGGGGACTCGCTTGAAAGGAACTTGGAAAAAACAGGGCCACTTTGCAAATTAAAGGAGACAGGCCATGTAGGATGACCGCATCAGTAGCATAGTGAATCAGGACATGTCGCTTGGTAAGCATGGTAGTAGACCTTCCCACGCGGGGAGCCACGTTGGTGATCTGCATGCTTGATGGATTAAATGGATCAAATAAGTTCCCACTCGCACAAACGACCCTAATCACCCATGTCATTGATCCAACGGTCGCTTGATTGATGGCTCTGATTCACGGGCCTGATCAATCGGATGGTATGAAACGCATAAGGGAGAAGAATGTGGGTTGGCCAAAATAGGAAAAGATCAGACGGCTCTTGTAGATCCATGCAAGCCTGGATCGACAATCCAAATTGAGGGAAGAGAGTTATTTAAACCTCTCATTTGGCCTACCTCTCAAATCTTAGCCGCTAGGTCAATCAAAGAAGAAGAAGACAGGGACACCAAAGGGGGCTCAACCAATGGAGGACGACAGTGCTGTTGTGCTAGAAGCTAAAAATAACACTTGTAAGCTCGATTTTCTCCCATTTTTCCTATTTTTCCATTCTCAATTATTTTTTACACCTTCAAAGCAGATTGATCCAAGAAAGGTTGCGAATCGAGAGGAATGAGACGCGCAAGTCGAGACAATTTTGGTGAGTCATCCACCCTCTCCATTCCCGTTTCCTTCTGTAGACACTGATAGCATGTTATTTTCTTCGTTTAGTAGAGAAACGAGAGAAAAGAAGAGGAAATAAGTGAAAGTTGAGGGTGGAAATCGCTACAATCGGTGATTACGAGGAACAACGTCGCCACTAGCCAATTTGAGGTAAAGATGCCTAAACCCTCCCCTTCATAACAGCTAACCAAAGGCTAGACAAAAAAATAATAAATAAATAAAAGGAATTAATAAAACAATAAAATAAGTGGATATATATATACGTGTATACCTATTTGAAGTCAAATCTAATCTGTGTTGTGTAATCCGATCTTCCAGGTTGCCAATGGAGCTAACAAAACTTTATTTTATCATTGTAGTTTATCTTGCCATCTTCTTAATTTACAGTATATATATCCTCTATTTCTATATTTATTTTGCCTTGGTTTCATTTTCTATATTTACTTATCATTTAGTTTCCGTCCTTATATTTGTTTTATGTCTTCAATTGGAATTGATATATCGATCATATATGCTAAATTGTTGTATTTCATTACCTTTATTTCATTTATCTTGTGAATGATTATTTCACTTCATTTATTTTTGTGTTTTATTGTAACTTTTATTAGTAGTGTTGGTTCAACTCATGAAACATGCGTTCCACTCGCGTCATTTTGGTTGAATTTTGATTTGGTCCTTGATGAGTAGTAGGGCATGATTTTTATGTTTCTTATTTTAGTGATGTACAAGTTTTTACATGTCGTTAACCTCTTAAATAGTGTAAAATTACATATAATTAAATGCACGTTTAAACAAGAATGTAAATCAAGGTCTTGCTAGTATCCTGGGAGAGAGTGTACAGACTTGGTGCATAGGATAAATCCTACAGTGGATGTGTCCTCAGTCTCACAGGGTTGGGAGGTCCCACATCGGACGGGGTTGGTTATTATTTAATTACGTTCATACCGGACGGGGTATGGAGACGACCGATGATTTACAAAGAAAATATTTGTCTACCCATGTGTAGCAGGGATCCCTATGGGCCCCCAGCAATACTGGTAGTGAAATAAAAATAAAATGATAGAAATGGAAATGTAAGTAACCCTAGTTTGGGTAAGATGGTAAGAACTAATCGTATTTTACTTTATCCCTTAACATATTTAAATGTTTGTTCATGAATCTTGTTTAATAAGAAAGTAAGTAATAAATTGTTTTCCATAGAAAGGAAGGGTGTGACCGCACCAATATAGTTTTTAATACAAAGTGAGTGCCCCATCAGTTGTTTTATAGTTTTCTACAATCCTTTGTTCACTGTGTCGACGGTAAGGTTTTTTTCATACTTATTGAGCTAGTATTGCTTACCCCCTTCTTATTATCATTTCAAATCAGGACGATCAAGACCTAGATCCAAAACAGTGAGAGAATAGATTAGAGCATCATCCCTATTCGCTCCGTCCTATTCGAATTGAGGTTAATCATTATTGTAGTAGTTATCTCTTATTTTAAGTTCGAACACTCCATTAGCCCATATTTGAGTATTCTAAGTAAACGTACAGAGAATGTAACCTTTAAACCTTTAATTCTCCTACGTAATGATAATTTCAATATTACTAAATTATTATGATCGGGCTAAATGCCTGAAATCCCTAAAATGGGGTTTGGGTTTCTACATTTCAAACTCAAAAAATTTATTTAACTTTGAGAATGTAGATATCAGGATAGAGTAATGTAAATAATTGTAATAAAATTAGGAATAGAATGTGCCTAAATTTCACAATTTTCAAAATGAAATATCGCACATTAAATGATTTAATACAATTAAACATTCGTGACTCTATTTAGATCACGGGTTGTCACAATGATTATATGTGTGCCTTGATAATATGAATATAATAATAATTTATTTGTTCAAAATGATAATAATTCTCTGTATTTAAAAAGTAAATATTATGGTTATTGATTTTCACACTAATGATAGTTATTATGGGAAATTGATAATGTCCTCGTGAGTCATGTAATAATTTTTACATGCATCTTTATTACATTGTCTTCTTTTTGGTTGTTTAATAAAAAATTTAATTTGGAAAATTGGCAATTTCCTCTTTACGTGAATGTTTTCTTTTTAATTGTTTAATTATTAGTTAACTTTCTATTTAAAATTCTACCCTAATTATTACATCTAATAATAGTATTAGTTACCCAATCTAAAGTTTTCACATATTATATTTCTACTACTATATAATTAAGTATAGAACTAAATAAATATTCTTAAAACACTACTAACTATCAATTTGAAATTCTTAGTGAACTAAATTCCTTTAAATCTATATTATGCATAAAATTAAAACTTGAAATAGTTCTTCTTTTTCTGGAAATAATTTTATATTTAACGTGATGGTTTATATACCGATTATTTATTTAATTTTGTTGTAAAAAATATAATCTATTTTTTAGTTGAATACAGAGTATGTACTAAATAATGTTGAATGCTTAAAGAAAATTATTGTAATAGTATATAATCATTATATATGTACTTAATGTGATGATATATATAACATAGTTTGTAAAAGCCCATAACTTAAATGGAAATAAAGTCATAAATTAAATGCAGAAGTGAAATAATAGAGTTAGGGTTTACATTCCTTACATAATACTTTAGAATGCCCAATAGGACTATGAGAATGTTCCTTTTAAAAGAAAAAACGAAAATCAAAAAAATAAATGAAAGAAAAATAATCAAGCAATCCTGGGACGACCTTCACTAGCTTTTGAAGGGAGTCCGAGTGGTGAACTATTCACAACCCCCTTGTTGATTGGGATCTGGATCTTAGTCCTCTTGATCTGAAATAGTTAATGAAGAGGTGAGCTACACTAGCCCAATAAGAATATCACACTATTCACAGATATGGAAAACTAGAGATTGGTAAAAATAAGAAAAATAACCAATGGAGTCCTTAATTTAATATAAATTCATTTACTATAAAGAAAGTCATTTATTCTATATTTGTGTAACAAGCCTTTCCCAACAATAATTTATGAAAACTCATATTCATGAACTATTATTTATCACATAGAAGATAACAAGAAACGATCACTTTACATTTTTTCCAGCTTCCCGCTGCCCCTAGGGGTCCATAGAGATGTCCTCCTACTCGTGTACCCAATATCCAATTAAACAGTTAACCGACCATTCCCATACCCTGTTTGGTATGGGCGCCAAACATGCCACCACCTCGATACCCCGTCTGGTATGAGGATGAACCATATCTCCCAAACCTTACTGGTAAGGAACTTCCCAAGCCCGTCCAACTAAGGTAACGTTCAGGGTAGGGTTCCCTATGTACCAAGCTCGTTTGTCCTTTCCTGGGTATCCAGTAAGTCTTTCCTATATAGATTTCCATCAGTATAACAATCAACCATGCAATAACCATATCTCATTTTATATTCACTATTCACTTAAACAATAATATAGTTTAACACAGCTAAATAACCAATGACCGGAATACCGACATGCAATGTAGGGAAAATAAATAACAAAATAACCAAAAAGACCTTAACAACTATCAATTGAGTTACACACAGTATTATAGTAAACAAATTTAGGCAATACAAAAAAATAAATAGGAAATCGAAACGACTATGAACTAACTGGTTTTGACTCCACCAGTGACCTGTAATTATTTTTAGAATTCTCTAATTTTTCATAAAACTACACAATTATTAATTATTAAGCCTTAATTTACCGTAACAGAGAAAAGGGTGAGAGATCCTTACCCCGATCGGTGTTTCGGGATGTCGCGTTGTCTACTATGCTTTCTTATGGGTACCGAATTTCCTGAATTATCCCTGTAGAATCCAAAACACTTGTTGCATACCTAAAAATACCCTAGAAATCTAAAATTAGTGTTCAAAACTTGTTTTAGCCAATTTTGGGATCCCGGCACGGCGGTGCCACCGTGTTCCGGCACCGTCTCCATTGCCCACAATGGCGGTTTGCCTCAGTCTAGCCAGTTTTGGCCAATTTTTGGGCAGTTTTGGTCGTATCCCTGTAGAAAAACATGTCAAGGGCTTTGGTTGACCGAAAAACTGTAGAAAATCAAACTCACCGTAGGGGGACCTCTAGGTATGGCGGCTCTGCCGGTTTTCCTTCGCCACTGAGATTCTTTCTTCAGTCAACTTGCACAGAAAAAGACGGTGAACACAATGATCAAAAAATCTCGTGAAATAGGAATCGGAAAGGAGCTCATCAGAGGAGTTTTGGGGCTTTGGCCGTGGCAGCTCCACCGAGCTTTGCTTGTGTTTTCAGTTCACCTGTTGTCCCTTTTGCTTTGATTTGGCCATGGGGGTGCTCGGAATCAAATTTTGAGCAGGTAGGAGAATTTTTACCATTTTGGACGGTCGGAGGTGGCTCCGGTGCGGCGCGGTCGGTGGTCGACTCCCTTCTTTGGCGACTGGCGGCTAGGGTTTGGGTTCAGTGTGATACAAAATATTTACACTTACCTTGCATTAATCTGGGCTGTTCATCGCGTTTTATCTCGACCATTTGATCTCGTCTAAGGAAGAAACAAATCTGGACCGTTCATTGGGTTTGATCTAAACTGTTTGATCACGCCAAAGGGAGAAATGGATCCGGACCGTCCACGCGCGCGGGATCACTTCTGGGTCATCCGATCACGGGGCACGCGGATCGCTAGTGTGGCCTCCTGCGTGGCACCAAGTCATCGTGTCTGGCCACATGGCACACTCCGATTCATCAAGGCTGCTGACTAGGTGGTCCTATGTGGCTAATTTTTTTTATTTGTATTCTGACCCCTAGTTTCTAATTTTTATTTCAAAAGCACTCTTTGAACCCAATTTTTCACCCATTTTTTCCAAAATTATTTTCAATTTCATCCTTAACCCATTTTTTTATAATTTCACATTAAATTAAAATTTATTAATTTCAAAATTAGATTTTTTATACATTTTAGAATCTTAAAATTAATCCCAGAGCAAATTCCGGACTCGAATATTACATAGTTATTTATTTAAATCTTCTTAATATAGAAATAGAAATTAATTTTTAGCAGACTAGATATTATACACTTAATGGTTTTGAAATATTAAATAAGTTAATAATGTATACAACAATTGTCTATTGAAATTCTTCTAAATAAAAAAATTATAAATTAATATGACAGTTTATATACGGATTATTTGTTTAATTTTTTTGAAAAAAATATAATCTGATTTTTAGTTGAATACATATTATGTACTATGAATGCTTAAATAAAATTATTGTGATAGTATATAATCATTATATATGTACTTAATGTGATTACATGTATAACATAGTTATTTATTTAAATCTTCTTATTAAATGCTTAAATAAAACTGTAATAATAGTATATAATCATTATATATGTACTTAATGTGATGATATATATATAACATAGTTATTTTTTAAATCCTTCTTAATATAGAAATAGAATTTAATTTTTAGCAGACTAGATATTATACACTCAACGATTTTTAAATATTAAATAACTATATATGTATATAAAAATTGTCTATTGAAATTTTTCTAAATAAAAAACTAGAATTTTTATATACTGATTATTTGTTTAATTTTTTTGTAAAAAATACAATCTATTTTTAGTTGAATGCAGATTATGTACTAAATAATGTTGAATGCTTAAATAAAATTATTATATTTGTATGTGATCATTATATATGTACTTAATGTGGTGATATATATAACATAGTTATTTATTTAAATCTTCTTAAATAAAAATAGAATTGAACTTTTTAGCAGATTAGATATTATGCACTAAATGATTTTTAAATATTAAATAAGTTAATAATGTATATAACAATTGTCTATTGAAAATAATGTATATAACAATTGTCTATTGAAATTCTTCTAAATAAAAACTTAGAATTTATTTTTCAGGATATTGTATATTAAAATTTAGATTCACACAATAATTTATTTTTTAATATATATATTTATGACAGATTTTTATAATCATCTAAATGTAATTAATTAAAAGTTCTTATCAATTATTTAATAAAATTGTATTAATTAAAATTTTCTAAATAAGATTTCTTCTGAAAATGTATATTATAGAAATAACTAAAAATGTTAAGAAAATTATAATAAGTGCATAACTAGGAATAAATGTCACAGATCATACTTCGTCTTATAGAAAAATAACTAGAACATACTTAAATTATATAAACTCGAGTAAAGTAAAATAATTTAAATTTATTAATCATAACAGAGTTACATAAGCGTTACATCCCTTAAATGTAAAACATAAACATATGTACGAGACTTTAAATTTTTTTACTTACATTACAAACAAAAGTATGAAATAGTAACCTTAATATCAGGATCTATCTTCAAAAACTTTTCTTTGTATCATTGCTCCTTCTATAGCAGTGTTTTTGATATTTGGGGGATGATTGGGGAGTGAGATAAACTATTCCAATAAAAAATATTATGGAATCACAACATAGTACATGTAATGTAACGGCCCCAGAATTTTGAAATGAAATATGTGTATTAAAAAGGTCAAATGCGGAAGCGTAATAAAAATTTGATTAATATCCCTTACACTAAAACCAAAAACGTGCTCAAAGTATAAAAGAACAAACTAACTAAAAGAGAAACTCGAAAATAAAGCTATAAATATAACTACGGAGTCTTCAGGCATCCCCTTCGCCGTCTTCCCGCGGAACGGGCTCGGAAACAATGTCTTCCTGATCTGAAATGATTAAATAAGGAATGAGCTACACCAGCCCAGTAAAGACATCACACTATCTCACCGTCACGGAGGTAAAGGTGGGTAGAAAACACAAAAAGACCAATGGAGCATAATTTACAACAAATTCTTTTATCAATAATAAAATCCTTTACTATCCATTTACCTCGGTGAAATTCATAAAACAATATACAAAAGCAGTAACATTATCATTATCATGAAATCATATGAGCTGCATAACATAATACTTACCACACCTTTGCAATTCAATCATTACACAACATATTTCTCCTCATTTACCAGCCTACTAGTATCCATGGGGATCTATAGGGGTCCCGCTACCCGTGAACCCTTAACACTTGTAATCAGATTCCAGGGCCGTCCCCATACCCCGTCCAGTATGGGCGCCAAAACTATAAACCTCAATACCCCATCCGGTATGAGGGTGAAACGGGCCGTCCCCATACCCCATCCGGTATGGGCGCCAAAACACATAAGGTCTCCATACCCCGTCTGGTATGAGAGACCACGTTCCCGGTAGGGTTCCCTACGGACCCGGTCCGTCCACCATCTCCCAGGATACCTAGTCAGGCTGTCCACATTATCCGTTTGCCAATTCACATAACCTTTTATCCCTTTTTCTTTAGTCACCGTCATCAAGTCACACACAAACATGCAAACCAGTAGTTCATGCCAACAAGACAACACACAACATCTGGTTCTCAGTCATTCAGTCCATAATCAATGAAACAGTGATACATGCACACGAAACTATGAAATAAAAACATCAGACATCATACCGCATTTAAAACTGTAAAATAGAACAAGCAACAATTGACCGACAAATACACTAGACTCGGGCTCCATTAGCAACCTTAAACAATTTCACACAGCTATTGATACATGAAAAACTATTTTATCATTTATTGCACTTTAATACCGTGATAGGAAATAGGGTGAGAAATCCTTACCTGTTTCGGGGTCTGAATATGGCTCTAAGGTGCACCTACAGGCTGTCCCAAATTTTTCCTGAATTTTTCCCGGGGAACTGAAATGCACTACTGGTACCTGCACGTGTCCCAAAAATCCCAAATTAGACCCAGGCCCCCTTTCGGCCAGCATCGCAATTCTGGTACGGCGGCTCCGCCGTGCTCCGGCGACAGTGCCGCCGCTTTCTGCGGTGATTCGCCTCGGGTTGGCCATTTTTAGCCGTTTCTGACTGAATTCGGCCACACTTGCATCGGTCCCTGCGATAAAACAACCCTAGGGCCCTCGGGGGGCCAAAAAATTACGAAAAACTGAAGCTTACCGGTGGCGGTGCTCTCGGGTGTGGTGGCTCTCCGGCGAGGTAATGATGTACACAAAATGGAAACACTTTTAAGTCACATAATACTTGCATCATAATTGAATAAACACATAACATTTACATTAGATTAACGAAATCAGAAAACGGATTCATATTACTTCATTATATACTTCATCACTATTACAGAGGATCAATCAGTTACCATGCATTATACGTAGGCATACATACTTATCACTAGTTCTCTATGCACCCAAACACGGAAAGACATACATAAGTATCTTGAAACACTGCTACTCTCCAAACACAGAACGGTTAGGGCACGTAGATTGCACTAATTTTTCATATACTTGAACACAGAATAGTCATGTATAGGTACACACTTACCACTTTGCCAGTACACTCAAACATAGAACGACATGTATGGTCACATTGAAGCCTAGCATAATGTAGGTGCTTTCGGAATAACTCATTTCTATAATGATTGATGCACACATATCAAAATCACATTTTGAAAATAAAAAGTGAAGTACTCTTATATCGAAGTAAAACTTTAACAAATACTTGCTTAACACATATGAAAATACAAATAAAACAATTTTTAAAAATTCATAAGCCATAATATCACAACATCCATTTGCATATTTTTTATACTAAAAATACATAAAATACTTTAAAGTTACATAGGCTAATGAATCCATGATACCCACTTACCTTAGAAGTTGTACAGACTGTATCGACACCGGAAGATAATCTTTGGAATATCTTCTTCTTTAACTCTTAATTGGTAGTACCACGATCTAAGGTCGATCTTGGAGAAGACAGTAGCTCCTTGCAGCTAGTCGAGAAGATCGTCAATATGAGGTAAAGGATATTTACTCTTTACTGTCACCTGGTTGAGTTCTCCGCAATCTATTTGTAATTTGAAGGAACCGTCCTTTTTCTTCATAAATAACATCAAAGCATCCCAAGGGGAATGACTAGGGAAGATGAATTCGGATCAAGATGTTCAAAAAACTAGTTTTTTAATTCTACGGGCTCAGTACGACTCATGCTATAGGCAGGTTTCGAGATTGGTTGCATTTTAAGAAGTAGGTTGATAGAAAAAACTCTCTCTCGTGGGAGAGGTAGATCGGGTAGTTCTTCCAGAAAGACTTTTGGGAAGTTACAAACAGTAAGAATTGAATATACAACAAGATCAACATCTATATTCCTGTTCAACTAATGGTTAATAAAAGTTGATTTTTATTTCATTTTCGGGGAAAGGTTATAATTTTACTTTCCTAATTAATAATTGCCCTATATTTCTCTAACCAATCCATTTCTAAAATAACGTCAAACCCTAAGAAATCTAAGAGTATTAGATCTACTAATAGTTCTACTTCCAAAGATTTTATTTTATAATTTTTATACACACAATGAGCTTTTAATAATCCCTTAGAGGGAGTTTCTACAGCTAATACTTCTCCTAAAGGTTCCGGCTTAATATCTAATTTACAAGCAAATGCGTAAGAGATAAAAGAGTGGGTAGCACCTACATTGATCAGAGCTCTAGCAGAAGTGTCTTGGATAGAAAACATACTCTAGATAAGAACAGGAGTGGGGAGGGAATTTGGTTCATCAAGGTGACCTTGGGCTATAGGTTTGGCCACATCTTTCGACCGTTAAGGGTAGGCTTTCACAAGGTATTGAGTGCTTCTGCACTGATAGTAAGAGTGATTAAAACACTGACAGGGTAGATCACCATACAAACGACCACAATGCTGGCATGGTTAGGAAGGTCAGGTAGGTTGTCCAGTAAGTGGAGGTAGAACAGGTGGAGGTGCAACTCGAGGTCATTTATCAAGGTGGCTACTTTTTGGGTCGGGCAATCTTCTTTTAGGTTGTTGGGGTTGGTGTTGTTATTGGGTGTGGACTCGGGCAACGCGTTGTTGTTTGGTCAAGATAAGGTCTTCAGCCAACTGGACATGTTTTAGTACCTCGGCATACAAGCTAGGTCTCAACATTGTAATCCGATCATAGATATCAGCACAGAGGCCCTTCAAAAACTTCGTAACTTTACGACTTTCGGGGGTGACTATTAATGGGGCAAACCTAGACAGCTGGATGAATTAGGCTGCATATTGGGCAACCATCAAGTTTCCTTGGTGGAGGTCCTGAAATTTCTCATTTTTTTTCTCTCGAACATAAGTTGGGAAAAAATTATCAAAGAACAAATCCATAAAAACTTCCCAAGTGGTAGGGGTAGGTAGGACTTTCGTTTTGAGTGGCCACTAGTGTTCGACTTCACCGGTTAGCATAAAGCCTGCTAAGGGGACTTTTTGTTTCTCAGTTAGGTTTAAGACAGAGAGAAGTTTCTCTATATGTAGGATCTAAGCTTTAGCTACTAAGGGGTTGGGGCCACCATCAAAGTGAGGCAGGTTAAGCTTCCTAAACTCCGCTATGTTGTGAGAGATAGACCTTTTGGCTTGTCGGTATTTTGGGGTAGGATGTTGGCAAGGGTTGGTTTTGTTTTGTCCTACGGCTACGGTCAGTCTTTAGATAGCTCGAAAGAGTTCGGTATACTCAGCCCTGGTAGGATGACCCTGAGCCTCAGGCCTTTTGATATGTTCTACAGAAGGTCTCCCTCACATCATTCCTACAAAAAACAAAGGAAGACATGAATTGGTGGTCTAGTTTTTAAAAAGATGACTCATTTTCCTAAACATCCTACAGGATTTTTTACCTACAGCCTCAATTGTAAGGGATTTTGTCCACATAACTGCTCTGATACCATCTGTGATATCCCAAATGCAAATTAAGGCATAAGGGTGCCAGATACAGAAATAGATTACGAGTGCATAATAGTTAATTATATCCAACAGAGCAAATGATTACAAATCTCTTACAAAATATATGAGTTCCAATTACACATATAACTGAGGCCAGAAGTGGAAACAAAATACAAAATATCAAAATACAAAAGAGCCACTTCTTTCACTATGTGAATGGACTTATCAGAGTGTGGGACAATTCATGCACTTAAGGTTTGTAGATCCACGGGATCCTCATAGACTTCGAAAGGTAGGTTAGCGATCGGTTTCTCACTATCTTCCTCATTTGGAGGGGAGCATGGAAAGGGATGAGTTTCATATACTCAGTAAGAAAAATAGTATTTAAATAACATCATAAGATTTTAAAAGTTAATAATTACATCACCTATACTTACCATAAGGAGTCACGTTAAAGTCCTTTCTTAATTTATGAAAACAATTTGTTTATTAGAGAAAATGTTAAATCCATCATGTCATGGTCATATAAACCATGTTATTAATAGAAAAAATCAAATAATTCATGATATGCACAAATTTTGGTGCCATGCTTTGTGAAATCGTTCGGACTTCCATCTACTAAGTGTAGATACGGATTTTTGACTACCCATATGGAATGACTAGGTCAAATATAACAGCAATTTGTGGCTTGCTAAACTAACAGCACATTTATGGCTTGCCAAACAATGACACGATCTATGATTACAGCTGTACCAACCACAGTGATCCTATTAAATAATTTATGGTCATGGTCATACTTCACCAAAGGTAATCCTTATAGAAATATCGCGCCACCACTCTCGTCAAAGAGTACGCCGTCATCCATAGGGAGAGATCATTTCACATCCTTCAAACCAGATAGGGAAGAAATAGAAATCCTTTAAAGATAAAAAGTCTAACGAAACACTTGATACATTATGCATGTCAATACAGATACATATTTTTCATACCATTTCATACTTAATCTCCTTTTCACATTTTAGTAATTGATCTCAAAAATTATATCATTTAAATCATATTCAAATCATCAAGTGCATATACGATTATATAACATGCTTTATCAAGTAAAATTTACGTCATAATCATGCAAATCATAAATTTAAAGCTTCCTAATTTTGACTATAGAAATGCTCATTAAGATGTTTAAAAGTAAATACTAAATTCCTTACCAAAATCTAGAAGTTTTCCTACATCTTTTCTTTTTCTTCTCCTCTCCTTCTCTCTTTAGATCACTCCCACTCTCTCTAAGCTCTTGGAGGAGGAAAGAATGGAATGGAAGTGATGAGAAAATGGTGAAAGCATGATCCCTATTTATAGAAAAGGGGGACTGTCAGATTTGCACCAAGTGGCGAAATTTGGTGAGGAGAGAGAAAGTCAATGGGAAGGAGTGATGTGATGACTAACGGATGTTATCGATGGACGGATGACGCGACGTAGTGGTGGTGCAAAAAATGGAGGCACACCACCTAAACAACGGTGACACATTGCCCAAGTGATGGTGGCACATCGCCCAACATGCCCAACTGACTGTGCGCGTTGCCTTGCACCCAAGGGACTAATGCATACTGCCCCATGCAACAACACACTACCCTAGCCGGTTGCGTGCTGCAGGCCTAGCCTACAAGAACATCGGCCTAGCCTACCGTGCACAAGCCTAGCCTACAAGAACGTCGACCTAGCCTACCCTGCGCAGGCCTAGCCTTCGCGCGCACAGGGCACATGACACCGCACCAGTTTGCATGTGATGGGTCGCGTGCACAAGTTGCCCTCGCGCCCCACGTGGACGGGACGCGTGCACAGACCGACCTTGCACCCCGCGCGAACGGGACATGTACACGTCCGTTGCTGGCCGCACGCACGCACGCACGCACACACACATGTGTGCGATGTGTGATGCCCGTGCGGGCGGGTCCTTTGCGACGGGTGTTTTTTCGCAGGATTTCTGCCTTTTCTCTATCTTTTTCTCCTAAAAATTTGTTTTTAAATAAAAATAAAAATTTTAAGAATAAATTAAAAATACGAATTTAATTTACAAAATATGATATTTAATTAAATAAAACTACCAAATAATTTAAAAAGTTAAAGCGGCCTTAGGACTCGAATAAATAGAGGTTCACAATTACAATTTAAGCGCGAAGGTTTGCGTGGTGACAAGGAGAGGTTTTGAAGAGGTGGAAGATGATTTTGATAGGTTTAGAGATATATGGTTTTACATCCTAGTTTTTTTAGTTTTCGGTCATAATCTTTATTCTATGGAGGATTTTGGAGACTTTATTGATATCCTGATTGATATGTAGATGTTTTTGTATTTGGGTTGACATCCTTTAGTGCTTGTGTATTAATGATATATATCATACTTTTTATTTTTTAAAAAGATATTTACTAAGTTTAGCAAAAGTTATGTGTAAGAAGCATCTTTAGTTCTTTTTGTGGAAAGGCAAATTTTGTTTTAGATTTTGAGTAATAATATTTTTTTAGTTGTTTTGCCAAACTCTTAACATTATTGGTAATAAAAGCACAAGTAAGAAGTATGGAAAACTGACTTTTCCTTGGTGTTGAGTGCCTATATGGCCTCTATTTTTGCTTATACTTTTGCTATTAGAAATAGAAGTCTGACCAAGCTCCAAAAGACAATTAGTTGTTAATAAAAAAACATAATCATTTTTGAATTTTGATATAAATCAAATGAGAAAAGAGAAATAGATATTTATAAAATATAAACTGTGGTTGAATAAGTGAATAATAATGATCATACTTATTAATTTTATGTTTCATTTATTTATTAGTCTATAATTATTTTTTAGAAAATATTAGTTTACTAGTTGTAGAATAAGATTAAAATAAGAATATAATAGTGATATATTATTGGTAATTTTATATTTGTTATAAATTATGTAAAAAAAAATTATTTAAAAGTTATGTAATGATAATCTGAAATTAATATCTTGAAAATCAAATAAAATAATTAAATTAAAATAGACAGTTTAGAATTGTTTAAATTAGTAGAATAATTTTAAAGAAAAATATTCAATATTATTTGAGTAATTATAAAATTATGAATTTTATTTTATATTGAAAATAAAAAATTATTACTTTTATTATTATGCGTTGTTATCATTTTAATATTGATTATTAATTTTATAACATAATTAATTAAATATAATCTTATATTTTACATGAAAAACACTTTTTAATGTAAGTTTACTATTTTGACCTTAAAGCAACTTTTTCTTGAAAGTTATTTTCAGCATAATTTTAACATAAGTACAAACTGGCTAAATACATTGTAAGAGGATGACTCTATTTTTTGGCTGCTTATAAGTCTTTAGTTATCCATTCAAATATACTTGTTTAGTAATGTAATATGTAGGGTGGTTATTATAGTGCCAATAAGTTGTTTTAATAATACCAGTAATTTTGTCTGAGAAGTTGGATTCAGGAATCAAGGTTCTTTACAAGGAAGGTCCAAAGTTGGTGAAGCTTATTCTATACGGTGCTAAGGTTTTCTCCACATTAAAGATGGGTATTCTCTATATGGTGATATTTATATGAATCATGACTCAACTTTTGGCATTGAGTTTGAAAAACATTGTTCTTTAGCTGGAAAAGAAGCGGGTTGGTTAATATTTTTTGGAGATGATTCAACTTTTGAAGTCAAACAAAGCTTGCTTTTGAGTGAATTACATGCTGAATATGAAAATAGATTTTTTACTGATGATACCAAAGATGATAATATGTTTGTCACAACCCCCTCTTATCAGGTGTGACCAAAGCACCTAGTTATATGAATAATAATAATATTATTACAAAAGAACCCGTAAGCATCATCACCCCTTAACATATGTACAATATGTACATATAGTACGAGCCTCTAAAAATTTTCATAATTATAATACTAAAAGCATAAAGCAATAACCTCAAAAAATTAATATTCAAAGTCTAGTTTTAGAATATATCACCCGTATCACCTATTATTTGATAACAATATCCTCAATATCTGAAATAGTAATAATTAAGTGAGATACACTCTCTCAATAAGTAAGTTATAAGTTACCATGGTATCGCAACATCTTTCATGTAATATTTTAACATAGACAATATAAAAATTTAATAAAACTATGCATAATTTTAAAAAATAATTTTATAGTTCAAATCATAACATATGTTTCTCGTAAGCATAGTTAGAATGCTATATTGTACAATGAGATCATATTCATCGTTACTATGGAGGGCGTAATAGCTATATATCAAGCCATACCATATGTAAGCACAAATTTCCAATGAGGCTAGACTCTCAACATTCACTTGTGTATGGGCACTAGACTCTTAATACATCCAAACACGTAACCGATATTATAACACTTCGAAAACTTTTACACTTAATTTGTAATTGCGAACTCCTATATATTCGGGCCCTAAGGCCACTTAAACTCTTTAAATATTTTATAATTTTAATTTTTAGATAAATATCGTATTTCTTATTTTAAATATCATCTCGTCCGCGCTGGGCGCAAGGCCAGATCTACGTGTGCGTCCCATTCCGCGCAAACTGGCGCAACTCTGTGCGCCTTGTGCGCACACCGTCCACGTAGTAGGCCTACGTGCAACACCCTACACACAGTGCCCCACGCATTGTAGGCCTACGCCAAGCACCTTACACATAGTGCCCTACGCACTGTAGGTCCTGCACGGGGCAGGCTAGGCCTACAACACACGACTGACTGGGGCTACGTGTTACTGCCACGGGCAATGCGTGTCACCACTGGATTGGGTAGGAAGCTGTTGTCGTTTGGGCAATGTGACACCATTGATTGGGTGGCGTGCCTCTATTTTTTGCATCACATCATTAATCCATTGGTCACATCTATCAGTCGTCACATCACTTCGTTTCCTATTGACTTTCTTTTTCCTCATCAGATTTTTTCACTTGGCGTAAATTTGATGATCCCCATTTTCTACAAATAGGGACCCTCCCTTCACCATTTCCTCATCACTTCCATTCCATTCTTCCTTCCTCCAAGAGCTTCGAGAGAGAGAGAATGATCTAGAGAGAGAGGAAGAGGAGAAGAAGAAGAAGAAAAGGCATAGAAACTTCAAGGTTTTAGTAAGGAATTTAGTATTTACATTTAAACATCCTAAGGAACATTTCTAGAACAAAATTTATGAAGTTTGAATTTATGATTTGCATAACTAAATTTTAATATCTAAACGAAGTAAATTTTATATGATAATGTATGTTTTATGATCGTATATAAATTTGTTAATTTGCATGTGATTTAAATGACTTAATGCTTGAAATTAATATTGATATGTGATGCAATTGATGGCGAAAAAGTGAGTAAGCATTAAATGGTGTATAAACATGTGAAACATGTACTGGCATTGACATGCATAATTCATAAAGTATTTCATTAAGCTTTTTATCTTTGAGGGATTTCTGTTGCTCCCCCATTTGATTTGAAAAAATGTGAGGACCACTTCCTGTGGATGATGGTATACCCTCTGATGAGAGCGGTGACACAATATAGTTGTAGGGGTCACCGTTAGCGAAATACAAACATGGTCATAGATCGTGTCATGGTCTAACAAGTCGTAAATGTGTTGTTGGTTTGGAAAGCAATAAATTGCTATTATAAATGAACTACTAATTCCACATGGGTAGCCAGAAATCCATACTACCCTCAGTAGATGAAAGTCGGAATGACTTCGCGAAGAATGACATGAAAAACTGTACATATCATGATTTGTTTGATTTTCTCTGCTATTAGCATGAATGATATGACCATGGTATGATAGATTAGATATTTCTTTAATAAATAAATTATTTTTATAATTTAAGAAAGGACCCTGATGTGACTCTTGATGGTAAGTATTGATGATATAATTAATTACTTTTAAAATCTTATGATATTATTTAAATACTATTTTTCTTATTGAGTAAATAGAACTCACTCCTTTCCATGCCCCCTAGCATATAAGGAAGAAAGTGAGGAACCAATCACTGACCTACTCCTTATAGTCTTTAAGGACTCCGTGAATCCATAAACCTTTTTTATTGCATGACTTGTACCGCACTCTGATGAGTCCTTTTACATAATAATAAAAGTGGTCCTTTTTATATTTTAATATTTTATATTTTGTTGCTATTTCTGGCCTCAGTTATATATGTAATTGGAACTCATATATTTTATAAAAAATTTGTAATAAATTGCTCTATTGCATACAATTAACTACTATGCACTTCTAATCTGTTTCTGTACCTGGCACCCTTATGCCTTAATTAGCATTTGGGATGTCACAAGTATGTATAGGCACAAACAAACTCTTAGTATGATATATGCAATGTAACACCCAAAAAAAAAATATTTATTATTATTATTATTATTATTATTTTACTGAATTATTTTTAATTAATTCTAAATAAATATAATTAAGTGTTAATAGATTTTAATTTATTTTAAATTACTTTAATTTATAAAATAGAAATAATAATAATAAATATAATAAAAGGGGGTAAAATTATTTAGGGATTTATGGGGGTATTTTTGAAAGAAAATTTAAAAATCGGAGGTCAAAACGTAATTTGAAAAATTTACGCCACATCAGCAGCCCCGGCCAACCAGGACACGCCATGTGGCAAAGACGCTGACGTGGGAGGCCACGCGGAAGGGAGCCACGTGGGTGATCCGCGTGCACGCGATCGAACAGCTGAGATCCGTTCCCGCGCGCACGGACAGCCCAGATCAAAAGTGCGTATGGACGGCCCGAATTGCACGCGTATGGACGACCCAGATTGCACACGTACGGACGATCCAGATTAAATCGCGCATGGACGGCCCAGGTTGCGTCGCGATGAACGGTATAGATTCATTTCCTATTTAATCGCGATCGGACGACCCAGATTAAATCGCGATGGATGGCTCAAATTAAAAGCGGAAGGTTATAAATAATATCATCCACACCTAAACCCTAACCCTAGCCGCTAGAGCCCTTGCCGGAGAAGACAGCTCAGCCACCGGAGGACCCACCGCCGCACCGGAGCACCTTTCGACCGTCAAATGAGGTAAAAATTCTCCCGTTGGCTCGGAATTCGATTCTAAGCCCACTTGTGGCTAAATTAGAGCCAAAACACCGGTCAATTGGCTGAAAAACACTGTCGAAAGTCCAGCGACGCCGCCGAGGGTTTTTTTGATTTTTGCCTTCGATGAGGCCCTTTTTCGATTTTCGTTCGATATAATTTTTACGCTATTGTGACCATCGTTCCTTCCTCTACAGGTTGACCGGAGCAAAACACCAAATCGTGACTTGAGCCGGAGGAGCCGCCCATCAGAGAGCCTGCCGTCGGTAAGTTTCGATTTTCGGCCCACCGAGGGACCTAGGGGTGTTTTATCACAGGAACCAATGCAAGTTTGGCCGAATTCGGCCAAAAACAACTGAAAATGGCCATCCCAAGGCGGATCGCCGCCGCACTGTCGCCGGAGCACGGCAGAGCCGCCGTGCCGGAATTCTGAAATTGGCTGAGTAGGCCCTGGGTCTGATTTTGAGTTATTTGGGGACTTGTGCAGGTATCGTAAGTGTGTTTCAGTTTCCAGAAAAAAAATTCAGGGAATCTAATGACTGCCCGTAAGCGCAGTGAAAAACTGGTTTTAGACTCCAAATCAAGTAAGGATCTCTCATCCTATTTCCTATCATGGCATTAAAGTTTAATAAATGATAAAACGGTATTTTATGAATTAATAGATATGTATAATTAATTAAGGTTGCTAATGGAGCTTGAATCTGATATATTTTTCGGTCAGTTCCTGTCTTATTTATTTTACTATTTTAAATGTGTTACGGTATGTGGCTTATTTATTCTATGATTTTGAATGCATGAATCACTGTTTGCTTCACTGCTGCTTGATTTTGTGAATTTAATATATGCTTGCCTTGTGTATGCACGTTGCTTGCTTAAATAGCTATGTTTGAATGGGTAACGAAGACTAAGGGTAAATAGGAATGGAATTGAATTGATAATTGGGTAAGTTGACAGCCTCACTAGATATTCTGGGAGATGGTGGACGGACCGGGTCCATAGGAAACCCTATCGGGAATGTTGTCTCATACCGGACGAGGTATGGAGACTTTAAATATTTTGGCGCTCATATCGGACGGGGTATGGGGATGGCCCGCTTCACCCTCATATCGGATGGAGTATTGAGGTTTATTGTTTTGGCGCCCATACCGGACGGGGTATGGGGACGACCTTGGAATTAAGTTGTTAAGGTTAATGGTTCACGTGTAGCGGAGACCCCTATGGATCCCCTTGGATACTGGTAGGCTGATAAAAGAGGAAATTTGTTGCCTGATAATTGAAATATAAAAGTATGACACGTGTTATGTTACAGAGTGCGTATGATTTCATGATATTTATAATGTTATTATTTTCATAAGTTGTTTTCATGAATCTCACCAAGGTAAGTGGACAGTAAAGGGTATTATTATTGATAAATAAATTTGGTATTATTATTGATAAATAAATTTGTTACAAATTGTGCTCCATTGGTTTTTTTTTGTTTTCTACCAACCTTTACTTCTGCGACAGTGAGATAGTGTGATGTCTTTACTCGGCTAGTGTAGCTCATTCCTTACTTAACCATTTCAGATCAGGAGGACTTGGTTCCCGAGATCGTTCTGTAGGAAGACGGCGAGTAGAAGCCTAAAGATTTTATAATTTTCCTTATAGCATTCATTTCTAGTATTTCCTTTAGTTAGCTTATTCTTTCATATCTTTAATATGTTTTGGTTATTGTGTAAGGGATGTTAACCATAATCTATTTTATTTCGCTTCGGCACTTATAATTTTTATATACATTTCCTTTAAATTTCTGGGGCCGTTATATGTAACACCCCAAAAATATTTGTGCTTAATTATAATATAAAACCCCTAATTATTCATGCCCTAAGCCATTTGAACTTTTTAAATTTCATGCTTTGATTTTCGAATAAAATGGTTTAAAATTTATTTATGAATTTTACGAAACTAACATATTTATTGGTTATTTAATTAAATGATTGTTTAAAATTATTTTGTAATTTGTTAAAATTGTCTAAATTGATTTCAAAAGATTTCAGAAAAAACGGAGAAAAAATGGAAGAAAATCCCACAAAAAAACCCCGAGGGAAGGCCTCCCGGCCCGCAAGGGCCCTGTGCGCTGCTCACACACGCACAGGCACGGCCAACACGGGACGTGCGCGCACAAGGTGGGGGCACACACCCTACGCGCATCACATCGCACACAAACAGGAACGCCCCTACGTGTGCGTCAAGCATAAGCCTACGGGTGCAATAAACTGGAGCTGCGCGCACTGCCTCTAATAGTAAGCGCTGCCCCTTGTTCAACGTACGCCGCCCCTTGGGAGACATGCACCACTAGTTGGGAGGTAAGTCACCAACGTTTGGGTGGCGTGCCTTTGATTTTTATACCATCATTATGTCGCCTTCGTGACATCAGTCATCCATTAATTGTGTTCGTCAGTTGTTGCATCGTATCAAGTCACATTTTTCCTTTCCTCTCTCTTCACAAGATTTTGTCATTTGGCACAAATCTAATGGTCCCCATTTTCTATAAACAAGGACCCCTCTTCATCATTTCCTCACCACTCCAACTTCATTCTTTCATCTACCAAAGAGTTCTAGAGAGAGAGAGAGAAAGAGAGAGAGCTAGAAAAAGAAGAAAATTAGAAGAGGGAAAGACATAGGAAAAACTCTAAGATTTTGGTAAGGAATTTAGTATTTATTTTTAACATACTAAGGAGTATTTCTAGATTAAGTTAATAGAAATTTTAATTAGTCGGTTATATACTTAATTTTATATACTTTAATATAATTATTATGTGTTAATGCATGTTTAAATGAATGCATATCGGTTATTACATGTATGACCATAGTAATTAAATTGCACATGATAAATGTTAATACTTAATATATTGTACGATGATGAAGTAACAAAACATGATGTTTAAGCATAAGAAATATTTCTCGATATTTGGCATGCATGGTTCATAAATGACATGTTTCGTTAAGGTTTTCATCTTTGAGGGGTTTCTGTTTCTCCCCCATCTGGTATGAAAACATGTGAGAGGACTACTCTCTATGGATGACAACATACCATATAACGAAAGTGATGCCGCAATATAACTGTAGGGGTCACCTTTGGCGAAATATGGCTGTGACAATAGTTTACATGTAGAACCATTGTGGTTAGCATGACCGTGGTCATAGATTGTGTCATGGTTTGGCAAGCCATAAATGTGTTGTTGGTTTAGCAAGTTGCAAATTATTGATATAATATGAAATGAATTGGTCATTCCACATAGGTAGTCGGGAATCCATGTTGCTCTCAGTAGATGAAAGTCAGAAAGATTTTGTGCGAATGACAAAATGAGAATAAAAGCTTATCATGATTTATTTGATTTTTTCTATTTTCAATAAGGCTGATCTGATTGACATGATGTGATTATGACATGACTTGAAATGATTGATTTGATGTTTCTTTAATAAAGTAAATTATTTTTATAATTATTGAAATGGACTCCGGACACTATTTCTGATGGCAAATAATTATGATAACTTATTCAGGTTTAAATTTACTTTTAAAATCTTAGTGATGTTATTTAGATATTATTTTTCTTACTGAGTATGTGGAACTCATCCCTTTTCATACCCTCCCCGAGATGAGGACGATAGTGAGGAACTGATCCTTGATCTACCCCTTGAAGCTTTTGAGGATTTCGTTGATCCGTGAACTGTTATGAGTGCATGTTTTGTTTCACACTCTGATTAGTCCATCTTTTATAGAAACTTGTAACTAATTTTGTTTTTGCCTTAGTATTGTAAAAATGAGAACTCTATTATTATTTTGTAAGAGATTGTAATATTTTATCTGTTTCTATATCTGACACTCTTATGCTTTAATTAGTATTCGAGATGTCATAGTATAAGTGGGTTCAGAGTATCGATGAGGCTAGACTTGCCCCATAATAAAGGATGAATACAAATTAAAATTCTTTTCTAAAACACAATCACAATAAAAAATCAAAATTTCAAATCAATAACTTATTTCGAAATATAGAAATAATAATGGTAATTTTTTGAAATCCAAAATTCTAAAATTTCAACATATTATTTTTCAATAATAATTTTTATGTATAGTAAATACTTCAAAACAAACTATTGCTATAAAACCGTAATATTATCATTTAACCAAAGTAACTACTATCTCGCTGTTATTAATTCTTTTAAATTTTTTTAAACTCTTTTGTAGTCCCAACAACGTAATGATCTACTCGGGTTCTTAATTTGTCCATAATTTTGGAAAAAATCTCAAGTTATTTTTATCTATATTTATTTATAAATAATATTCTAACTATATTCAAATTAATATTTTAAAATTAAAATTTTATAATTTATAAAAATTCAAAATTATACCTCCGATACTCCTATTATTTAGTCTCTTTCCTTCATTATTTAAGGTGTGATTTCATTATCTATTTCTTCTATTATTTAGCATTCCATTATCTTTTTCTCATCATGACACGTAACACCCAAAATTTTCCTTTATTATTTTATTTTTTATTTTTATTTTATTTCAAATTTTATTTTATAAGGTTTTAATTTAATTTAATTTAATAGAAATAAAAATAATAATAATAATAAAATTGGGTAAAATTATTTTTTGGATTTAATTGAAATTGATTTTGCGAAAAAAGGATGAAAATTTAGATTCTGAGGGTGTTTTTGAAAAGAAAATAGAAAACCGGAGGTCAAAACACAGTTTAGAAAAATAGTGCCACGTCAGCAGCCCGGTTAGCAGCCCCGGCCAATCAGAACACGCCGTGTGGCAGGGACACTGACGCGGGAAACCACGCGGGACGGAGACGCGTGGGCGATCCGCGTGCGCGTGATCGGACGGCCCATATCCTTTCCCGCATGCACGGACAGCTCAGATCAAAAGCGCGCATGGATGGCCCAGATCTCACGCGTGCGGACGGCCCAGATTTGATCACGCATTGACGGCCCAGATCGCATCGCGATGGACGGTCCAGATTTATTTCTAATTTAATCGCGATCGGACGACCCAGATTAAATCATGATGGACGGCTCAGATTAAAAGGGGAAGGTTATAAATAATCGCATCCACACCCAACCCCAAACCCTAGCCACGAGAACCTTTGCCGGAGAAGTCGACCCAGCCACCGGAGGAACCGGCCGCCGCAACAGAGGATTTTTCGACCGCCAAACGAGGTAAAATTTCTCTCCTTGGCTCGTTTTTTGATGCTGAACCTCCCTGTGGCCAAATCATAGCCAAACCACCGGCCAATTGGCTGAAAAACACCGCCGAAGTCCAGCAGTGCCGTCGCGGATTTTCCTCAGTTTTTGTCTCTGATGAGGCCTTTCTTGGTTCCCATTCGATGTAATTTTTATACCACTGTGACCACCATCCTTTTCTATACAGGTTGACATGAGCAAAAAATCAAATCGCAACTCGTGCCGGAGGAGCCGCCGCACCCGAGAGCTTTACCGCCAGTAAGTCTCAGTTTTCTGGAATTTTTTGGCCCACCGAGGGCCCTAGGGGTGTTTTATCACAGGAACCAATGCAAGTTTAGCCGAATTCGGCCGAAAACAGCCGAAAATGTCCAACCCGAGGAGGATCGCTGCCTTGGGCGGCGACACCGACGCCGGAGCAAGGCGGAGCTGCCGTGCCAGAATTCTGAAATTGGCCAAAAGGGCCCTGGGTCTGATTTGGGATTTTTTGGGGACATGTGCAGGTACCAGAAGTGTGTTTCAGTTTCCGGGGAAAAATTCAGGGAATCTAGGGACTGCCTGTAGGCGTAGTGAGAACTTGATTTCATACTCTGAAATAAGTAAGGATCCCTCACCCTATTTCCTATCACGACATTAAAGCTTAATAAATGATAAAACGGTATTTTATGAATTAATAGATATGTATAATTAATTAAGACTGCTAATGGAGCCCGAATCTGATGTGTTTTTCGGTCAGGTGTTGTTTGATTTATTTTACAGTTTTGAATACAGTATGGTGCCTGATGTGTTTATTCTATGGTTTCATATGTATAAATCATGGTTTCATTTATTATGGTTTGTTTGAATTATTGTAATCTCAATGTTGTGTTGCCTTGTTTGGTGTCTATTACTGGTTTACGTGTTTATGTTTGATTGGGTAATTGAGATTAAGAAAAAATGGAAAAAGGTATGTGAATTGATAAATGGATAATGTC
The DNA here is from genome assembly GCF_054855325.1 of Carica papaya. Classification (NCBI taxonomy): domain Eukaryota; kingdom Viridiplantae; phylum Streptophyta; class Magnoliopsida; order Brassicales; family Caricaceae; genus Carica; species Carica papaya. The sequence goes on from NC_142317.1 coordinate 23,503,407, forward strand.
GACAGCTTGAATAGAAATCCTGGGAGATGGTGGACAGACCGGGTCCATCGGGAACCCTACCGGGAATGTGGTCTCTCATATCGAATGGGGTATGGAGACTTTATGTGTTTTGGCGTCCATACCGGACGGGGTATCGGGACGGCCCGTTTCACTCTCATACTGGACGGGGTATTGAGGTTTATGGTTTTGGCGCCTATACCAGACGGGATATGGGGACAGTCCTAGAATTAAGTTATTAATTTGAATGGTTCACGTGTAGTGGGGACCCCCTATGGATCCCCATGGATACTAGTAGGCTAATAAAAGAGGAAATTTGTTGCTTGATTATTGAAATACAAAAGCATGATATGTGTCGTGTTACAGAATGTGCATGATCTTACGATGTCTATGATGTTATTGTTTCTCATAAGTTGTTTTCATGAATCTCACTGAGGTAAGTGGACAGTAAAGGTTTTTATTATTGATAAATGAGTTTGTTATAAATTATGCTCCATTGGTCGTTTTTGTTTTCTACCAACCTTTACTTTTGTGACAGTGAGATAGTGTGATGTCTTTACTAGGCTAGTGTAGCTCATTCCTTACTTAACTATTTCACATCAGGAGGACTTGGTTCCCGAGCCTGTTCTGCAGGAAGACGGCGAGTAGAAGCCAAAGAATTTATTAATTTTCCTTATAGCATTCATTCATAGTATTTCCTTTAGTTAGTTTATTCTTTCATACGTTTAATTCATTTTGGTTATTGTGTAAAGGATGTTAATCATAATCTATTTTATTTCGCTTCCGCACTTAGAATAAATTTATACATTTCCTTTTAATTTCTGGGGCCATTACAGTTGGTATCAGAGCCGGTTCCTCGGACCCGTTCCTTACACAATAATACTTATAGGAACAGCAAACTAAGAATTATTACTCAACCCTTCCTTGTGAAATGTAGGTGCAGAGAGATGAGGAGAGGGAGACCCCCACTAAACCGAACAGCCCAGGATGATTCGCTTCGGGAGGATATTGACAGAATATTTGAGATGCTCGAAAGGATCATTGCTGCTCAGCAAGGTCGAGAGGAGAGAAGGGAATTACCTGACCATCCCCCACTACCATAGTTTGAGCCACCGTTGCAGTGAGCAGATCCTGAGCCACCCCGGTAAGAGCCTGCACCTCCACAGTACCACCGCTGCAGTATAATCCGGTGCCTCAACCACAGTATAATCCGGTGCCCCTACTATATCAGTAGGTGCCACCACAGGGCCCCCTAATCTATCCTTAGCCCGGTCCAGTCCCTCTTCCACGGGACCCAGCTCCTTCCCTGATTGATACAGGCTACGTAGAGAGGTACAGGAGACTAAACCCTTCCATTTTTGAAGGGGAGTCCTTTTTCGAAGATGCCTAGTACTGGTTGGTGGAGACAGAGAAGGCTTTCAAGACCTTAGGAGTGGTTCTTGAGTAGAGGGTTACTCTTGCTTCCTACATGCTGGTGGGGGAAGCAGATCATTGGTGGGAGCTCAAGCAGACTACCCTGCCTACGCCTGTCACTTAGGAGCAGTTCCTAGCAGCCTTTCATGCTGAGTACCTCCCTGAGCACATCCGACATTTAAAGGAGACGGAGTTTGTTCAGCTGGTCCAGGGAAACATGACAGTGTCTGAGTATGCTCGTAAGTTCCTAGAGCTGGGCCGATACTCCCCTAAGACATTGATTGATGAGGGCAAAAAGGCTAGGAGGTTCCAGTGGGGCCTCCGCCCAGAGATCAAATGGCACTTGTTGGTACTAGAGCTCAAGACATATTCAGCTATTCTGGCAAAGGCGCAGATCGTGGAGAGGAGTTTCAACACCCTTTCCCAGTCATCAGGGAGTCACAGACCCTCAGTTTCACCCCGCAGACCAGCACCTACTGTGCCTGTCCAACAAAATAAGAGGCCCAGACCGGCGATCCAGGCTCCCCCTCAGGCTCCAGGGGCAGCATGTGGCAAGATCTGTCAGTACTGCGGCAGGGATCACGGGGACCGACCATGTTATCGCCTCAACAACACGTGTCGTATATGTGGTAGTGCCCAGCACTATGCGAGAGAGTGTCCAAGGAACGAGAACCAAGGAAGACCTCCTTTTTAGGGCAGGGTTTACAACCTCACACAGCAGGATGCCGACACCGATTCGGACGTGGTACAGGGTATGTACACTATCTATGACCATATTGCTCATGTTTTATTTGACACTGGTGCATCGCATTCATTTGTTTCACATGTTTTTGAATCCAAACTTAATGTATCACCTGATAAACTTGATTCAATGTTGTTTGTGTCTATTGCTGGGGGTGAAACACTATTAGGGGAAGTTGTCTACAGGGCTTGTGCCACGGAGATAGCAAATAGAAAATTGAGTGTAGACCTAATAGGGTTAGACACAAGGGATTTTGATATAATTTTAGGGATGGATTGGCTAGCGGCGTATCACGCCACCATAGATTGCTTTAACAAGAAGATTGTATTCAATCCTCCTAATGAGGAGCCATTTACAAATTAATAAAATCATTTGATACTTATTCCTTGATGGGAAGTTTCCTTAATTTTCAAGTACTTTAACCTTACTATTTTCTCTAACTAGGCAAGCCCAAGAAGGAAATTTGTATCCAAGAGATTTAGGTAGTCCAAGAATTTTCAGATGTATTTCCGGACGAACTACCCGGACTGCTAGTGGACAGGGAAGTTGAGTTCACTATAGACCTACAACCAGACACCCAGCCCATTTCGGTTGCTCCTTACCGCATGAGCCGCGTTGAGATAGAAGAGCTGAGAAAACAGATCACTGAATTGCAAGACAGTGATTTTATTAGACATAGTGTGTCTCCTTGGGGTGCCAGAGTCACGTTTGCCAAAAAGAGAGATGGAACGTTGAGACTGTGTATTGATTACAGAGGATAGAACAAGGTCACAATCAAGAACAAATATCCCCTTCCCAGAATTAACGACCTCTTCGATCAGCTGCAGGGTGCACAGGTCTTCTCGTAAATAGACCTGCGATCATGTTACCATCAGGTGAAAACAAGAATAGAAGACATCAGCAAAATGGCCTTTCAAACCAGGTACGGACACTATGAGTTCCTGGTCATGCCATTTGGGCTAACCAATGCCCTGGCCATCTTTATGGATATGATGAACAGGGTCTCCAGAGAATTCTTGGATCAATTTGTTATTGTGTTCATCGATGACATCTTAGTATACTCAAAAAGTAGAGAAGAACATGCTCACCATCTAGCCCAATACCCCATCCGGTATAAGGGTGAACCATATCTCCCAAACCTTTTCGGTAAGGGACTTCCTAGCCCCATCCAACTGAGATAACATTCACAGTAAGGTTCGCTATGTATCAGGCCTGTCCAGCCTTTCCCTGGGTAACCAACAAGTCTTTCACATACAGATTTTCATCAACAAACAACCAACAAATGCATACCAATATCACATATCACAATCATAGATTAATTAAACTACATTCATGCTAAAGGTATATAACTAAAATAACTAGATAAGTTGATGAGACCATTGAACTATAAATTAAGAACATGTATTTTATGAAAATCAAGCAAGTAGGATAGTACAAGAAACTAATAGAAAATCAGGATAATTATGAACTAACCTGATTCCGGCTCCACTAGTAACCTGTAATTATTTTTAAGATTTTCTAATTTTTCATAAAAAATACAAAATTATACATCGTTAAGTCTCAATTTATCGTAATGGAGAATAAGGTGAGTGATCTTTACCTGGATCAGCGTTTTGAGACGTCGCACTATCTACCACAACTCCTAACGAGTATCAGGTTCCCTGAATTTTTCATGTGGAATTCGAAACATTCATCATGTACCTAAAAATACCTCAAAAATCTAAAATCGGTATCCAAAACTCTTTCTAACCAAATTTGGGGTTCCAGCATGGTGACTCCACTGTGCTCTGGCGCTAGCTCCGTCGCTCACAGCGGCAGTCTGCCTCAGGCAGGCTGGTTTGGCCAGTTTTTGCTAGCTTTACACATATCCCTATGGAAAAATACGTTTGGGGGCCTCAACTTGGCTGAAAAATTACCAAAAACACATAACCTACCGGCAGGGTCACCAGGGCAACAACTCCGTCGGTCCTCCTTCATGGTTAGGGTTCCTTCTTTAGCTAACTTATACAGAAAAGGATGGTAAATACTATGATCGAAAAATAACGTGAAACGGAAATTGGGAAGGGGCTCATCAGAGAGATTTTGAGGTTTTGGCCACGGCAGCTCTACCGAGCTTTGCCCGTAGTTTCTGCCTCACTCGTCGTCCTTGTTGCCCTAATTCAGCAACAGGGGTAATTGGAATCAAATTTCAAGTGGGTAGGGGAAATTTTTACCTTCTTTTGATAGCTAACGGTGGCTCCGATATGGTGGCGGTCGGCAGTAGGCCTCCTTCATCGTCTGGTTCTTCTTCTTCGACGGGTGCTGGCAGTTAAGGTTTGGGCTCTCCTGTGACGCGAAGTATTTATACCCATCCCACGTTGATCTGGGTTATCCATTGCGATTGATCTCGTCCGTCCGATCGCACCTAAGGAAAAAACGAATTTGAGTCATTCATCACGATCAATCTCGACCGTTTGATCGCACCTAAGGGGGAAACGAATCTGAACCGTCTACGATGAGGGATCAATCTTAGGCCATCCGATTATGGGGCACACGGATCGCCTGCGTGGCCTCCCGCGTGGCACCAATGTCAGTGAATGTTGCCACGCGACGTGCTCCAGTTCGTCAGCCCTATTACTGGGTAGTCCTACTTGGCTGAACTTTTCCTTTTTGAACTTTGACCTCCTGTTTCCAATTTTTCTTTCAAAAACACTACCCGAACCAAAATTTTCACCTTTTTTTTTCTAAAATTTAAATCTCATCCCTAATTCATTTTTTCTTTAAAATTTCACTTAAATAAAAATAAATTAAATTAAATAATTATTTTAAATTGTAAATTAAATAATAAAAAATTATCTTGGGTCATTTTTCAGGCCTGGATATTACAACTCTCCCCTCCTTAAGAAAATTTTGTCCCTCAAATTAGTCACTCTCTCACTCAATCGAACAGTTGGGGGTACTGGGCCGTGAAGCTTGATTCCAGTTCCCAAGTGGCCTCTTCCTGTATATGGTTATGCCATAGGACCTTTATGAATGGAATTTCTTCATTGCAGAGTACTGTACTCTTCTGGTCTACAATGTCTACCAGTACCTCCTCGTCGGATAGATCCTCCTGTAGTAAAAAGGGGCTCATGGGACAGGATATCTGAGGGGTCCAGGTTGTACTTGCATAACATAGATATGTGAACACATTATGAATCCTGGATAGCTTTGGTGGTAGTGCCAATGAAATGGTCCGATGAACTGGTGATTTAATTTTCTCCTCTTGCCAAACCTGTTGATCCCTTTGAAAGGAGTGACCTTAAGAAACACTTTATCACCTATCTCAAATTCCAAATCCCTCCTCCAGGAGTCTGTATAACTTTTTTGCTTGCTCTGAGAGATCTAGATGTTCTTCCTGATCTTAACTATCTTAGCTGTCAAGATTTGGGCCAAATAATTTCCTATCACACACCTCTTCCCAATAGATCAGTGATCTGCATGGGCGGCCATACAGTGCCTAGTGTAGACCCATGTCGATACTTGCCTGGTAACTGTTATTATAGGCAAACTCTATCAAAGGTAGGTGATCATCCCAATGGCCCCTGAAGTCTAGAACACAAGCTCGGAGCATATTCTCTAGTGTGTGAATTGTCCTCTATAATTTTCCATTAGTTTAAGAGTGGAATGCAATGCTAAGGGACAGTTTCGTTCCCATGACTTGCTTAAAACTAGACCAAAATCAAGAAGTGAACCTGGGATCTCTGTCGGATACCACTGACACTGAAACTCCATGTAACCTAATTATCTCTCGGATATATATTCTTGCTAGCTTTTTTAAGGTGTCAGTCATCTTGATAGGCAAGAAGTGAGAAGACTTGGTGAGTTAGTCGATAATTACCCAAATGGCATCATGTCCTGAGCGTGCCTTAGGCAACCTTGTTATGAAATCCATTGTGATATGTTCCCAATTCCACTCCAAGATTGGTAATGGCTGAAGTATTCTGCTTGGGCATTGATGCTCTACCTTAACCTGTTGACATATTAAACACTTGGAAACAAAGTCGGCTACCTCCCTTTTCTTCCCACTCTACCAAAACTGGAGTCGTATACTTTGATACATTTTAGTACTTCTGGGATGCATGGGGAACCTTAAGCTATGAGTCTTTGATGATGTCCCTCTTTAGCTTACTGTCACCCAGAACATATACCTTATCCTGAAATCTAAGAAATCCATCGACAGAGACTCAAAATCCTAAATTTACTCCTTATTCTGCATCCTTCCTAAGAGTTGTTAGGGTGGAATTAGTGGATTGGGCTTCTTTTATTCCCTGGATCAATCCGGGTTAGACAGTCAGGTGGGTCAAGCATGCAACTATGCTCTCTCAGCCAAGAGTCACTCACTTCGCTTCAAACCTAGGCTAAGAGAGAATACGAGGGTTTCGCCTAAGTAGATTGAGGTATAAAGGGAAAGGTTCTAAAGTCGTATCTATTGTGCGGCCCCTATTACCCTATATTCAGAAACCATTAGGTGAGCTAACATACCTGCACTTTTTCTGCTGGGCGCATCGACTACTACATTGCCCTTGCTTGGGTGATACAAATATTATAATCGTAATTTTTGAAGAGCTCTATCCAATGCCTCTAACGCATGTTGAAATTCTTTTGAGTGAATATGTGCTTCAAGCTCTTATGGTAAGTATAAATCTCAAAAGTCTCCCTATACAAGTAGTAATGCTAGGTTTTCAAGGTGTGGATAATGGCGGCAAGTTGTAAGTCGTGGGTCGGGTAATTTTTTTTTTACTCTTCAACTGCCTAGACCCATAGGTGATGACCTTGCTATGCTGCATCAAAATACATTTCAACCCCAAGTAGGAGGCATCACTATAAACTGTATATCCACCTGTCCCACTTGGTAAAGCCAACATGGGTGCAATAGTCTATCGCTTCTTGAGTTTTGTAAAGCTCCTTTCGTAGTTCTCATTCCTTTCAAACTTAACGTTCTTCTTTATGAGCCAGGTCAAAGAAGCAAGTAGGCTAGAAAATCATTTTACAAACCTACAGTAATAACCTGCCATTCTTAGAAAGATACAAAACTCCTTGATTGAGGTCAATTTCTCCCAACCAAGCACTGGTTCAATTTTTTTGGGGTTCACTAATACTTCATCCCTTGATATGATGTGTCCTAAAAAAGTAGTTTGCTCGAACCAGAACCTACACTTGCTCAATTTAGAATACAATTTCTTCTCCCTATTAACCTGTAAAACCTGAGTCAGGTGGTGGGCATATTCCTCTCTGCTCTTTGAATAGACCAAGATATAATCAATAAACACAATGACGAATTGATTTAGGAATTGTCTGAAAATCCTATTCATCAAGTCCATAAAAATGGCTAGTGCGTTTGTTAGCCCAAATGGCATGACCAGGAACTTATAATATCCGTACCTGATTTTGAAGGCTGTCTTGGGAATGTCCTTTGCCCTGATCTTTACTTGATGGTAACCCAAACGCAAATTTATTTTAGATAAAATCTAGGCACCCAGCAACTGGTCAAAAAGGTCATCAATTCTGGGGAGGGGGTATTTGTTCTTGATCGTGACTCTGTTCAATCCCCTGTAATCAATACATAATCTTAACATCCCATCCCCTTTCCTTGCAAATGTGACTCTAGCACCCTAAGGAGACACACTATGTCAGATGAATCCACTATCGTGTAATTCATTTATCTATTTCCTCAGTTCTTCCATCTTAATACTACTCATGTGGTAAGGGGCAACTGAGATAGGTTGGGTGCTAAGTTAAAGATCTATAATGAACTCAACTTCCTTGTCTACTGGCATTCTGGGTAGTTCATCAAGAAATATATCCTGAAAATCTCAGACTACCAGGATCTCTTGAATGCAAACCTCTTTCTTAGGTTTGCCTAATGTAGAGAAAACAATAGAGTTAAAGCACTATGTAATAAGGAAATTACCATGAGGAAATAACATTTAAAATTTTCATTAACTTGTAAATGGCTCTTCATTAGGAGGGTTGAATACAAGTTTCTTGTGAAAATTATCTACGATGGTGTGGCATGCCGCTAACCAGTTCATTCCCTGGATTACATCAAAGTCTCCTATGTCAATCTCTATTAGGTCCACACTCAATTTTCTATCTGCTATGTCTATGATACAAGCTTTGTATATAACCTCCCTTAGTAGTGTCCTAATTCCAGGAGTAGACACAAACAACACAAAATCAAGTTTTTCCAGTGATACATTTAAGTTTTATGTAAAAGTGTGTGAGACTAATGAATATGAAGTACCAATGTCAATCAAAACATGTGCAAGGTGATTACAAATAGTGTATGTACCCTGTATCATATCTAGGTTAGTTTCAGCATCCTATTAAGTGAGGTTGTAAGCTCTACCCTAGATATGAGGTCTCACTTGGTACTGATTCCGTGGGTTCTCTCTCGCGTAGTGTTGGGTACTCCCACATATACGGTAGGTATTATTGAGACAATAACAGGGTTGGTTCCCATGATCCTTGCCACAGTATTGGAAAGTCCTATCGTGTCCTGTTACTAGAGCCTGAATAGGAGCTTGAGTCACTAGTCTAACCCTCTTGTTCTACTGAACTGATGCCGTGGGTGCTGGTTTGTGGCGTAAAACTGAGGGTCTGAAATTCCCCACTACTGAAGGAAAGATGCGAAGGTTCCTCTCCACTAATTGTCCCTTGGCCAAAACGGCTGAGTAGGTACTGATCTCAAATACGTACAGCTGTTATTTGATCTTAGGGTAGAGGCCCCACTCAAACTTCTTTACTTTCTTGCCTTCATCCATCATGCTTTCAGGAGAATACTAGCCTAACTCTAGGAACCTTCGAGCATACTTCAACACAATCGTATTACCTGGACTAGGTGTGCAAACTCAATCTCCTTCAAATGTCGGAGGTGCTCTGGGAGGTACTTTGCATTGAAGGCCATTAGGAACTAGTCCCAAGTGACTAGAACGGGCAGGGTGGACTGCTTGAGCTACCACCAGTGGCCTGCCTCTCTTATATGCATATAGGTGGTAAATACAACCTTCTGTTTGGGAACCACCTCAAGAGTCGCGAAGGCCTTCTTTGTCTCAGCTAACCAATACTCAGCCTCTTCAAAAGAGGGTGCCACTGCAAAGGTAGATGGATTTAATCTTTTATACCTTTCAATGTAGCTTAGGCCTATCATGGGTGGAACTGGGTCCTGTGGAAGAGGAACTGGATTATGCTGGGGAGGGACTAGGTGGCCCTGTAGTGGTGCCAGATGATATGGTGGAGGCATCAGATTGTATTGTGGCAGTACCAGATGTGGGATGGAGGCACCGAATTGTATTCTGGGGGTGTCGGATAGTATGGTGGAGGAACAGAGTTGTACTAGGGTGGCTTCGGATCTTTTTGCTACAAAGGTAGCTCAAATTGTGTAAGCGGAGGAGGGTCAGGTAGCTCCCTCCTTTCCTCCCAGGCCAACTGGGGAGAGATGAGTCTCTCTAACATCTCAAAGAGTTGGTCAACATCCTCTCAAAGTGAGTCATCCTGAGCTGCTCAGTTTAGTGGGGGTCTTCCTCTTCTCATTTTCTTGTACCTACATTTCACAAGGAAAGGTTGAGCGATAGTTTGTATTTGGTGTTTTTAAGTCTTTGTATAAGAAATAGTTCTGAGGAACGTGGCTTTGATACAAACTGTAAAGGCCCGGAACTTAAATGGAAATGAATTCATAAAATTAAATGCGGAAGCGATTAATAGAGTTAAAGTTTACATTCCTTATACAATAATTTTGAATACCTAATAAGGCTACCACACTGTCCCTTCTAAAACATAAATGGTAATTAAAGAAATAAAATGAAAAGAGAATAACTAAACATCCTAGAACAAACTTCACTAGCTCTTGAAGGGAGTCCGGATAGTAAACTATACACACTATCTTGCTGATCGGAATCTGGATTTTTGTCATCTTGATCGAAATCGTTAATGAAAGAGTGAGCTACACTAGTTTAGTAAGAATATCACACTATCATAGATACAAAAAACTAAAGATTGATAAAAAAAAAATAACTAATGAAGCCCTTGCTTTATTTAAATACCTTTAAACATGAAGACATTTGTTTGATACTTACCGTAATGAGTTTTCCAAAAAATAACCTATGAAGACCCATATCCATACCACTTTTCACTTTCATGCATGAGAGAACAAGAGAGGACAATTTTCCTTTCTTACTTATTGGTACCCGTAGGGGTCCATAAGGATGTCCCCCTACTCGTGAACTCAATATCCAATTTTAAATAATTAAATCGGCCGTCCCCATACCCTATTCGGTAATAGGTTCCAAACATTCCATCGCCTCGATACCCCATCCAGTATGAGGGTGAATCATATCTCCCAAACCTTTCCAGTAAGGGACTTCCTAACCTCGTCGTACTGAGGTAACGTTCACGGTAGGGTTCCCTATGTACCGGGCCCGTCTGCCCTTTTCCTGGGTAACCAACAAGTCTTTCACATACAGATTTTTGTCAACAAACAACCAACAAATGCATTCCAATATCTAATATCACATTCATAGATCAATTAAACTACATTCATGTTAATGGTATATAACCAAAATAGCAAGATAAGTTGATAAGACCATTGAACTATGAATTAAGAACATGTACTATATGAAAATTAAGCAAGTACGATAGTACAGAAAAATAATAGGAAATCAAGACAATTATGAACTAACCGGATTCCATCTCCACTAGTAACCTGTAATTATTTTTAGGATTTTCTAATTTTTCATAAAAAAAATATAAAATTATATATCATTAAGTCTTAATTTATCATAACGGAGGATAAGGTGAGGGATCCTTACCCGAATCGGTGTTTCGAGATCTCGCCCTGTCTATCACGCTTCCTAACGGGTACTGAATTTCCTTAATTTTTTTTGAAAAATTCAAAACATTCGTCATGTACCTAAAAATACCACAAAAATCTAAAATCTATGTCCAAAACTCTTTATAGCCAAATTTTGGATTCTGGCACGGCACCGCTGCTGTGCTCTGATGTCGGCTCCGCCGCCCACGGTGACGGTCTGCCTCGGCCAAGCTAGTTTTGGCCGATTTTAGCTCGTTTTAAATGTATCCCTGTGGAAAAACACGTTAGAGGCCCTCAATTGGCCAGAATCCAAACCTACCGGCAGGGGGTCACCAGGTGCAGCGGCTCTACTAGTCCTCCATCGCAGCTAGGGTTCCTTCTTCGGCTAACCTATACAGAAAATATCGGTGAACACAATGATAAAAAAATTGTGTGAAACGAGAATCAGGAAGGAGCTCATCTGATGGATTTGGGATTTTGGCCGTGACGGCTCTGCCGGGCTTTACCCATATTTTTGGCTCACCCGTCGTCCTTCTTGCTCCGATTTGGCCACAGGGGTGCTCTTCTGAGTCGGTATGAGAAATTTTTACTTTTTTTGGCGGTCAGCGGTGGCTCTGATGCGACGGTGGTTGGCGATCGGCCTCCTTCTCCGGCATCTGGTTCTTTTTCTCCAGTGAGGGCTGGCGAATAAGGTTTGGGCTCCCATGTGACGCAAAGTATTTTTACCCATCCCGCGTTGGTCTGGGCCATCCATCATGATTGATCTCATCCGTCCGATCGTGTCTATGGAGAAAATGAATATGGACCGTTCATTGCAATTAATCTCGACCGTCCAATCGCGCCTAAGAGAAACGAATTTGGGTCATCCACGCACGCGAGATCGATCCTTGGCCATTCGATCGCAGGGCACGCGGATTGCCTGCGTGGCCTCTCGTGTGGCCTCTTGCGTGGAATCGACATCACCGTGCCTTGCCACGTAGTATGCTCCGGTTCGTTGGGGCTGCGATTGGGCAGTCTTACGTGGCTGAACTTTTTCTTTTATATTTTGACCCCCTGTTTCCATTTTTTCTTTCAAAAACACCTCCCGAACCCAAATTTTTACCCCTTTTCTCCAAAATTATTTTCAATCTTGTTCCTAATTCATTTTTTCTCAAAATTTGACTAAATAAAAATAAAATTGATTAATTAATTATTTTAAATTAAAAATTAAATAATAAAAAATTACCTCAGGTCGTTTTTCGAGCCCAGGTATTACATATATATTCTAACATTAATTTACATAATATATATAATATAAATTATAATATATATAATAATTTTATATTCTTTCAAGCCCCTCATTATCCCAATTTCCAATTCTCTTCTACATGTATGTATATTCTTTATATATATATTACTTAATGTATAGTTATGTTTATTATTGTTATTACTGTTATTATTATTATTATTATTATTATTAGTTTATTACTATTATTATTATATTTTTTAGTCTAATTATATTAATATTTACCCAACAATTTACCTTTTTATACCATTTTCTTTTTTCTATTTCCAACTTCTACCTATATCACTCATTTCTATATAGATACACATACTTAATACCCCTATTATGCACTATTAGGAACATTGAAAAATTTAAGGATATTACAATGTTATAATGTGTGAATGACTTCTTCTTGAAAGTGAAGGAATAGGTGATAATTTTTGGACAACGAAATGGGGGGGGGGGGGGGGGATGGGTAATATAATTTATAGTTCAAATTTTTTATATGATGATATTGGTAATAAGGAAGGAACTATTCCATACTAGGTGCAAGAAAATCAAATTCATTTGGTCCATTTGAGAAGACCCAGGAGTAAGAAGTTATTCATATTTTGCTATTATGCATGACAAAAGGAAATAGAGATTATAAACATCTTGATTCTTTAGCATTAAATTTGGTTAGTTCTTTAGGCAAAAATGCAAGGTGGGTTTTTTCACAATAGAGTAAAGAAAAGAAAAATAAATTTTGGTGATTAGCATTTATGTTGAATTATGATGAATGCAAAGGATATAGAGGGAAGAAATGTTTTGGACATCTTCTATTCCCTTAAAAGTCAAGGTTTTCTCACATACTACCATCCATAGAAGCTCAATACAAATAATATCCTCTACATCCATCAACCTCATTGAGTTTTGTCTCTAGCCATAAGTGTGAAGTGTTTTGCAGGAAGAGAAACACATCCCCATTTATTCCTAGACTATGAAACATCATGGAAGGTTTGGACAAAATTGATGAAGGTACTTGGAATATATTGGATGGCCCCTCCCTTCCTGGAGAACTTCTGTCATATATTAGGGGAAGGGGTAATTCTGGAGGCTAGGCCACTTTAAAGATGGACTATTTTTGCTAGTTTATGGAGTATTTAGCTTAGGACCTACAGATATTTAATGAGTGGGCTGTGTGTAGATTTTTGGATAAATTATTCACTTTATTTTCTCATATATCTGTGGTGTTATAATCAGGGTATTTATATAGATTTTTTATTTACAAATAAGAAAATTTACATTATTGTAAGGATTCTAATTGATTCTATTAGTTAGTTATATCACTATAGGAAATACTATAGGAATGATTATAAAGGAAAAAATATATCAACTAATCCGATAATAGAATATTCTAGTCAACACTCTCCTTCAAGTTGGTGCAAAAATATCACACATGCTCAACTTGTAAACTAAGTTATGAAAAGATTTATTGCAAAGTCTTTTAATGAAGACATCTACCACTTATTCCCTTGAAAACATATGATATAGGCATAAGGAGCCATCAACCACTTTTTTTGATGAAGTGTTGATCAATCTTAGTGTGCTTTGTCTGATCATGTTGAATTGGATTATAGGCTATGCTAATGGCTGCTTTGTTGTCGTAAAATAAGGATAAAATCTCGTCTTGGATCAATTTTACTTTTTTTATTAGATTTTATATCCACAATAATTTATAAATTCCTTAGACCATAGCTCTATATTTAGCTTCAGCACTGGAACGAGCAATTATATTCTTTTCTTACTTTCTTAACTAATTAGGTTACTTCCAACGAGTGTGCAATAACGAGTAGTTGACCTTCTATTATCTAGAGATCTAGCTCAATCAATATTTATCACACTTAGGCTCGAAAATTTGGTACAGGATAAAAAAAAGATATATTTAAAATAATTAATTTTATTTTTTTTAAAATTTTGTTGAAAATTGGAATTTGGATGCATTTAAAAATATTTTTGAAAATTAGGGCCAAAATAGAAATAAGGGAAGACCTATTTGAAAAAAAAATGGAAAACTAGGTAAAAACATAATTTTTTAAAATACTACCACGTGGGACGAACATGTCAGCAACACAGCGAGTTGGAAACTACCGCGTGGGGGACATGCTGACACTAGTTCCACGCGGGCGATCCGCATGCCTGGCGATCTAACGACCCATATCCATTTCCTCTTTAGACGTGATAGGATGGTTGGATTCGATCACAATGGACAAACTAGATTTGCTCACGTAATCGGCCTAAATAAGCAATGATTGGATGATTCTCCTCGCTTTACGTCGACAAGGACGAACGATCAGGATCGGGGGGAAGAGAGATTTTTAAACCTCTTTTCAGTCGGCCCCAAAACCCTAACGGACAACCACTGACCGGAGAAGACAAAGGAGGGCGGTGAGAGGAATGATAAACTGCTAGAGGGACATTGTTGCCGCTCCATCGGAGACACCACCGACACCGAAGAAGGTAAAATTTTTCCCCTTCCACTCAAAATTGAATTCTAAACCTCCCCACACCCATATCAGAGCAAAAAGGGCAGTGGGTGAGCCGAAAGCTCTCAATGACCCCCTTCCCGTTTCTTGGTCCCTTCAGTTTTCTAATCATTGTGACCCTCGTTTCGTTCTGATGCAGGTTAGCTAAAGAAACACCCCAACCGCAATGGAGGAACGGCAGAGCCACCACACCCGGAGACCCTTGCGCTAATATGGTTTCGGTTTTCCCTTTTTCTGGCCAACAGAGGCCCGTTAACTTTGTTTTTCACAAGTTTCCACGCAAAACTGGCCAAAACCAGTTGAAAATGGCCAAGCTGAGAGGAACCACTGCTGTGGTGGCGGAGCCGACACTGGAGCACGGCAGTGCCACATGCCAGAACCCCAAATTGGCTGTAAACGTTTAAAAACTCCTATTTTGGCATTTTGGGGTATTTTTGGATACATGACATCTATTTTTAATTTTCGCAGGAAAAATTCAGGAAACACTAGAACTGGCAAGAGGTGCAGTGAAACGTACAATGTTTTAGACACCGATCTAGGGTAAGAATCCCTTACTCTTTTCTCCGTTATGGTAAATTAAAGATTTAAAATCAATAACATTGTGTTCATAAAAATTAAAAAAATCCTAAAATTTATTACAGATCACTAGTGGAGTTGAAACTGGTCAGTATATAGTTTATCTATGTTTTACATTTATTTTTATATTATCTTAATTGCTTACCGTTATATTGGGTGCTTTAATTTATTGATTTTAGTTGCCTTTTCAATTATTAGTTTATGTAACTATTTTATCCCTATCCGTTGATTGATCTAAAATAAATGTTCTAATTATGTTTTTTTAATTTTATGTGTTGCCTATTTGCATGATTTATGGTTGATTTGTATAAAGGAGATGTTGGTATGTGATGTGTGATTGGTTGATGATGTGGATCTGTGAATGAAAGGTTTATTGGGTACCCTGGTGAAGGCTGTACAGACCCCGGTACTTAGAAAAAACCCTATTGTGGACATTATCTCAGTCAAACTGGGCTAAGAAGTCTTATACTAGAAAGGGTTGAGAGGTATAGTTCACCCTCATACCGAATGGGGTATTGACAGGGTGGTATGTTTGGCGCCCATTACCGGACGAGGTATGGGAATGGTCGGTCAATTAAGGAATTGGATATTGAGTTCGTGCGTAGGGGGATATCCCTATGGACCTTCAGAGGTACGGGTAAGTAGGTAAGTTTATTGTTATTACTCATTTGAATATGAAATCAAAATACAATTCGGGTTATTGACTTCATAGGCCGGTTTTGGAAACTTGTAAGGTAAGTATGAAATTTGTGTTTTTTATATTAAATGAATTTATTTAAGAAAGTAAATGGCTCCATTGGTTATTTTATGATTTTTTACTAACCTTCACTTTTCTGTATTGGTGTTAAGTGTGATATTCTTACTGGGCTAGTATAGCTTATTCCCCTATTTAACCATTTCAGATAAAAAAGACCAAGATCTAGATCCTGAATAGCAGGAGGGTTGCGAATAAAGGTTACCTCCCAGACCCCATAAGAGTTTCTCGGTGGAGGTTAATCCCATAGGATTTTTATTTTATTTTGTTTTAATTAGTTATTATGTTACTTTAGACTTCTATAAAGGAATATTCCTATAGCCCTATTGAGTATCCTGATTGACTATGTAAGGAATGTAAACTCTAAATTCTAAATTGCTTCCAATTATAGTTGATATAATTCGATACTTCCATTTCCTTAAGTTATGGGTCTTACAATATCTTTAATGCTTCCATCTTATAATGGCCATTTTTAAAGAATAATAGATTTTTTCCTTATGTAGATTTTAAGTATCACAATATGCTAAAAATGAGGTATGAATGAGGCTCATGAGGATCATGTATATACTGATTCAGTGGACTAACTGCATATACTACATCAGATCTGGTATGTGAGAAATAAATGAGTCTTTAAACCAATCTCTGATATCTCTCCAAGTTAATTAGTGTATCAATTCCCATTTATATTTTGTAATTATTTTTTTAATAGGAGACTTTGCCAGTTTGTAACCCATCATACCAGTCTATTCTAACAAATATAAGATATATGTTTTTTTTTAGAAATGAGGATCCCTTTATTAAATCTGGCAATTTCAACTCTCAAAAAGTACTTTAGTTTTCTTAGATCCCTTATTTCAAACTCTAAAGTAAAAAGTTCTTTCAGTCGAACCATTTCTTTTATATCATCTCCATCACAACAATATCATCTACATAAATAATGACAAGAGTGACCTTAGCCTCATAATGTTTGATGAACAGGGTATGATCAACATTGCTTTATTGATATCCAAACTAAATCATATCTCTTCTAAACTTTTTAAACCATGCTCTTGGAGACTACTTCAATCTGTATAAGACCTTCTTTAATTTGTAAATCTTCCCTTTTGTTCTTTTATCTTCAAATATACAGAGAATCTCCACGTACACCTCTTCCTTTAAGTTTTCATGAATGAAAATATTTTTCACATCAAACTTTTATAAGTCTCAATCAAAACTGGTTACACATGATAACAATATTTTGATTATATTCATTTTCATGATAAGTGCAAATGTCTTCTAATAGTTTACTTTATAGGTATGAGTAAATACTTTAGCCACCAATTTAGCTTTGTATCTTTCAAGTGACTCGTCTACTTTGTGTTTTCTAGTAAATACTCATTTGCAACCAACTATCTTTTTCCCCAGTGGAGGCGAAATAAGCTCCTAAGTTTTATTTTTTGCCAAAATCTTTATTTCTCCAATCATGACTTCCTTCAATTTAGGATCCTGTAAAGCTTCTCTTTAATCTTGTGAAATAGACACAGAGGAAACATACAAGATAAATACTCTATAAGAGGGAGATAAAGAGTCGTAAAAAACAAAAGTAGACGTAGGGTGTTGAGTGCAAGACCTGAATCCTTTTCTAAGAGCAATGAGTTTATTTATATCATCAGATAAATCATAAAATAAAGGTAACTCACCAATATTTTTAGAAATTGAAGAAGATTCTTGATTTGGGTTAGACTGGACGATGACTTTTTATGCCTTATTCGTCTTTGAATACCTCTTCAAGTCTGGTTTATCCAAGTGTTCCATATTATCTCTTTGAATGAGATCTTCCAAACTAGAACCCTACTCCTAAATATGACTTTCAATAGTTAACAAACTGTGTATAACCTCTTTTTTCTCACTCTTCTCCTGAAGAGGTTTTGGGTTTGGATTGAAATAAGGGTTAGATTCCTTGAAAGTAACATCCATAGTCACAAAGTGTCTTCAAGATAGAGGATGATATCATTTGTAACCTTTTTGAGTAGGAGAATATCCAACAAATACACATTTAAGGGTCTTGGGTTCTAACTTGCCCATGTTTCTAGCATGAACAACATAAGTACATCCAAATACCTTTGGGGGAACAGTATATGAATTTTTTCCTTACAAAACTTTCAAATGACTTCTAAAATCATGAGTTCTTAAATATATTCTCCTGAGTAAGGTAAATAGGTACAAGAATTGCATCTCTCTAGTAATTTTTTAGTAGATTCATGGTAAACATAAGGGACCGAGCTACCTCCAATATGTGTCTATTTTTTTTCTTAGCAACACCATCTTGTTCACTAGTGTAGGCACAATTTATGACATCCCCAATGCTAATTAAGGCATAATGGTGCCAGATACAAAAATAGATTACAAGTGCATGATAAAATTTTATGTAGCGTAGCAAATTATTACAAATCCCTTACCAAAATATATGAGTTCTAATCACACATATATAACTGAGGCCAGAAGTGGCAACAAAATACAAAATGTCAAAATACAAAAGGGGCCACTTCTATCATTATGCGATTGGACTCATTAGAATGTCGGACAAGTCATTCACTCAAGGTTTATGGATCCACGGGATCCTTATAGACTTCAAGAGGTAAGTTAGCGATTGGTTTCTCACTATCTTCCTCATCTGGGGGGCATAGAAAGGGTGAGTTCTATATACTCAGTAAGAAAAATAATATTTAAATATCATAAGATTTTAAAAGTAAATAATTATGTCATTAATGCTTACCAATAGGTTATGTCGGGGTCCTTTCTTACTTTATAAAAATAATTTATTTATTACAAAAAAATATTAAATCATAGTCACAATAATCAAATAAAAATCATATTCAACAATAAAGAAAATCAAATAAATCATGAAATGCTCATATTTCATGTCATGCTTCATGAAGTCGTTCTGACTTCAATCTCTGAGGGCAGATATAGATTTCCGACAACCCATGTAGAATGATCATATCAGACATAAATAATGGCAATTTGCTCATACACATTTTTAGCTTGCCAAACCATGGTATGATCTACGACCACGGCCATACCAGCCACAGTGGTCCTATCAGATATTCTATTATCACGACAGTACTTAGCCAAATGTGACCCCTAATAGATATTCACGTCACCGCTCTCATCATAGGGTACGTCGTCATCCATCGGGAGTGGTCCTCTCACATATTTCCAAACCAAATAGGGGAGGGAGAAACAGATACCCCCTTAAAAATAAAAAGCCTAACGAGACACTTGATATATTATGCATATCAATACAGATACAAATCATTTTTTGGACCATTCAGGCTCATTTAATTTCTTTTTCTTTCTTTTTCTCCCGTTTTTTTATAAATATTTCAGAAAATTGATACCGGATTCATATTACTTAATTTACATGCAAATCATCAAGTTCCTATAAAATCATATAGCATGCTTGAAATCGAGAACAGATCACTTATTAAACATAAAACATACAAAACACAAAACACAGACTTCATAATTTGATTTTTCTAGAAATGCTCCTTAAGATGTTTAAGGAAATACTAAATTCTTTATCGAAACCTCAAAATTTTCCTACACTATTCTTCTTTTTCTTTTCTCCTTCTCTCTCTAGATCACTCCCTCTCTCTTTAAGCTCTTGGAAGATGGAAGAATGAAATGGATGTGATGAAGAAAAAAAGAAAGGGGTCCTTATTTATAAAAAATAGAGACTGTTGGATTTACACCAAGTGGAAAAATCCGATGAGGAGAGAGAGATTTAAGTGGAAGATGAACAATTTAACATGATGGGATGACGATGCAAAAAAAAGAGGAAAAATGCCTCCACCGACAATGGCTCTCCAACCAAGGCGGCAACACAATGCCCAAGGTGGTGCACAGCACCCAAGGGGGCGGCAGCACACTGCTTGAGATGACAGTGCACCTCACCTAGCCTGGCCGCGCGCTGCAGGCCTTTTCTGTAGGCGTCGGCCTACCTTGCTGTGCACAGGCTTACAGTGCGCAGGGCGCTGTATGCAAGCCTACTACACGCTAGCCTCAAGTGCGCAAGCCTATCTCTGTAGGCTTATTGTGGGGATAGTGTGCGCATAGTGTACAGTGCCTGAACCTGTTTGCGCGTGATGTGTCACATGTGGACTGACTTGTCTGTGAGCACGTGACGCGAGCGTATACCGACCCCGTGCCTTGCACGGATGGGAGTGCGCACTGTGCGCACGTCCTGCACTTGGTCACGCGCACATGCACGCACGCAGTGTGCGGTGCTCGTGCGAGCGAGCCTCTCCCACGGGTGTTTTCTTGCTTGATTTTCCCCCTTTTTTTCTGTTTTCTCCTGAAAATTATTTCTTTAAATAAAATAAAATAAAATTAATAATAATAAAAAATAAAATTAAATAAAAATAAAAATAAAATAAAATAAAAATAAGAATGAAATAACAAAATCAGTATAAAATTCAAATTACAAATTTAAGTCATGAATTACAATATAAAGCTATGAAATAATTT
The DNA here is from genome assembly GCF_054855325.1 of Carica papaya. Classification (NCBI taxonomy): domain Eukaryota; kingdom Viridiplantae; phylum Streptophyta; class Magnoliopsida; order Brassicales; family Caricaceae; genus Carica; species Carica papaya. The sequence goes on from NC_142317.1 coordinate 23,524,017, forward strand.
AAATGAGTGCAGGTGGCCTTAAGGCCCGAATAAATAGAGATTTCTAGTTACAAATTTAGCACGGTGGTGAGCGAGGTGTTATATAACTCGTCTGATGGATTATCTTATTAGACTCTCTAAGTAGTAACGAAATCCACCGTCCATATATTCTATACCATTGTTTGTTCTTCTAATGTTAACTTTTGCATCATACTTCATACATATCATTTTAACAAATGATTGAAAGTATGAAAACATATCACTCAATTTCTTTGTTTTTATCATTTTCTAAAGTAACTATAAATAAAGAAAGAATAATACCCAATAGTTAATCTCCACAAAATAGTATAAACCCTTTTAATAGCACCAACGGAGGCTGAAAAACCATTGTGATCCTGGGAAGATCATCATAAACAGATTTGTCCAAGAAGGCAACGGTGGTAGAAGGCTGCTCAGTTTAGCAGAAGGACCAGATTGGGTTAAAAAAAGATGAGTTGTGGTAGCAAAGTTTGAGAAGATGGTTGTCGCACAACATAGGGAGAGCAAACGGCCAACACAACTAGATCAAAGTCGCATGGTGGAAGAAAAGCCGCTGGTGCGTGATGTGACGTGAAATTAGAACCGCCAGAGAAAAGAATTTGCAAGATTGATGATCATGTGAAGAACCCAAATAGAATTGCATGAAACTGGGTCTGTGAACCTAAATTGCATGTGCCAAGGGTAGACCCATTTTGATCGGGATTTTCTGGCGGAGATGTGATGATTTTTGGATCAGATAAGGGATTTCTAGTGGCGTGTGTGATTCATGCACTTCTACTACTGGCAGTGCATGTGGTTCACGCACTTATGCTATCGGCAACATGTGTGGCTCACACGCTCTAGAACTGGTCACCGAAGGCAAGGGGCAGGCAGGTGGTGACAATCAGACTCCATCTTGGGTGGTGGTGAGAATAGATCTCTATAAGTGGGCAGCAACTCAGCTTCTTATTCTATTTTAAAATTTTGAAAAATCCTAAAATTAGAACTCTAAATATTCTTATTTAGCTCTAATACCATGTAATTTTTTAGAGAAATTATTTACTTTATTTTCTCATATATTTGTAATATTACAATCAAGATATTTATATATAATTTCTATCTATGAATAAGAAAATTTACATTATTATAGGGATTCTAATTGATTCTACTAATTAATTATATAATTATAGGAAAGATTATAAGAAGGATTATAAAGAAAAAAAAATCTCGACTAATCTAACAACAAAATATTATAGTCAACATTGTGTCTACTCTACCACTAGTATCTCTGAGCTTTATCTGAACTAGGAAGCTTTTATCTCTTTTAATTAGAGCATTGGCTTGTTTACATTTCTTTACATCTCTCTTTTTGGTTTTTGTTTGAGATTTTTTCGAAGGATGTCTCATTCTCCTTGATTTTACTTTCCTTCTTTCCAACTTTAATAATATTTCTTCTTCTGTCCTAAAAAAAAAGAGAGAAAAGTAGTTTTTTATCCTTATTTAGGAGATTTCAAGTCGCTCTAAAGTGTTATTTATATGGTGGTTAAGGAAGAATTTTTTATAGTTACGTGCTTGTTGCACATCTTTGTTTTAGTGGAGAATTTGGAGACTTCATTGTTGTTATTGTTATTTTTTTATTATTTTGCTTTTTCCTTTTACATGATTGAATCTTGCTCTCTTTTATGTACTTTTTTCCTTTCTATCAATGATGTTTCTTTTTCTATAAAACATTTATTTACCTTTATATTTACTTATGGCAAACAAAAACAAACATAAATACCTGAATCTTTTTTCTTTTTGCTATCAACTGAATGAGCGCATAATCTAGGGTTGAACCCTCAACATGACATGAGATGGGATGAATGAGACAAAGCTCATTTGGGCAAATATTGATTTTACGAGATGCATCCTTATCCAGACATGCAACTTTCTTCCCCTCCCCAAAAAAAAATAGTGCCTGTATACTTTGTGTCACTTAAAGCATTTGTTGCTATTAAACACATTCTTTTTCAATAACCCCAAATATCCACTACTACATATAGAAATGCAAACGTTCTTTAGAGGTTGCATTATGCATCAAAAGCATTAGCATGCATAGGTTTGTTTGGTTGTTTCCTTTTTTTTGTATTTCCATATGTTGGCATCAACATTTTTATCCTATAATCTTTTTCCATATGTATTATTCCTTTATTTTTGGGAATAAGCAAGACAAATTAGTCGGATGTTAACCAGAATAAGGAAAGGAAGATATTTGACTAGGAAATTTTACAATGTAACTAAGTAAAAGTTATTAATTGAAAAAGATTAAGTAAATGAAAGCTGAATATTTTGTAAATAAGATTAAGAATATTTTTTGGAAAAAGATTTGAGGAATTACCACCTCAGTAAATTATTAAATAAAAATAGTCTTTTCATAATCGTGCCCAAGTCAAGTAAATGCTAGAAAAAATTGAAATGTAGAAAAGTATATTAAAAGGAAAATTCAATGAGTAGGGAAATCTATTAGAGGTATGAGAATAAAAAAGCCCAGATATGATAAAGTGAAATACAAAAATAAATGAATTTGAAAATAAAATAGAATAAAACTAGCAAAGGTATAATTAAGTCCAACTAAGCTCTTCTTATAGAATTAGAAAATAAATTAAAAAGAATTAAGAAAGGTTTGCTAAAGTATTTAACATAAGGCAAATAAATAGTTGTGAGTGTTAAAACCATAATAATTGTAAGTAACTTCAAAATATAAGGGAAATAAGAATAAATTAAAATAAGTCAAAATTTAAACAATAGGAAAACATATACGATTGGTGCTTGCTGTGTGATTTGGCACGTAGGGAATTTAGGAACACTATGTCTACTATGTGATTTAGTACAGTTGTATGCCACACTGTACTTGTTGTGTAATATGATACAGTTGTGTGAGAGATTTGTGTACCATGTACATGTTGTGTGATCTGGTACAACAATACAATGTTTGCACTTGCTATGTGATATGGCACGTACCAGATTTGGATGCATTGTACTTGTCATGTGATTTGGTATAATTGTATGGTACATTGTGTTTGTTGTAATGACATGCCTTCTCTACTAAGAAAGGAGTGTTACTATATGTATAGAACTTGATAAATTTGTGCAGTATTATATTAAAATACATAAATCAATAATATACCATTTGCAAAGAGTTACAATTCATGAGACTCAGAAAATTTTTTAAATTATATCATTACAATATGTTTAGATATGTTATGTAAAACTTCCAAAATCACTAAAAGGTTCTTCTATCACATACCATACCTCTTCTTATGGAGAAATGATTGGAGCACAATTACTTACGTAAAATACACTTAACTTAGTTTTGAATAACTAAACTTTATTGATCATAATATAGTCATAGAAGCATTACATTTATTGAATGTGCAATAGAAACATATGGTATGGGCTCTAAAATTTTTCTTTTCTAATGATATAAACACAAAACAAATTATTAACCTCGAACTTAAAGTCTAACTTCAAATACTTTCCTCTGTATCACAGCTTACTTTTAATGGTCTCTTTAGTATCTAAAAGGTGATAGAAGGGTGAGATACATACTCTTCGTAAGCCAGTATTATGAAATACAACATAATACATGCAATTTGTAGCTTTTACATACAACAAAAATATATATCTTATACATTTTCATAAAACAAATATATGAATCGAGAACGAATTAACATTGCTACCTTATATAATGAGCTACACTTCATCACTATTATGGAGAACCGATCGGTTACCACACATCATGCGTAAGCACACATACTTATCATTGGTTCTCCATGCACTCAAACAAGGAACAACATACATGGGTACCTTGAAATACTTCCACACCCCAAACATGAAATGATTAGGGCATACTAATCACATGATTCATCGTACACTAGAACACAGAACAGCGTGTAGGGGCAATTAAAACATTAAGACCCCTCGAGCATGGTACGATAGGGCACCAAACTCATATTGAGTCCTAGCATGATGATAATGGAACAGAATGACTCGTCTCCTTAGTTAATGATGTACACAAAATAAAAACACTTTTAAAGTCACATAGTGTTAGTATCATAATCGAATAAACACATAACACTTAAATTAGACTAACAAAATCAGAAAATGGATTCATATTGCTTTATTGTATACTTTATCACTATTGTCGAAAATCAATCAGTTACCATATACTATGCATAGGCACACAAACTTATCACTGGTTTTCCATGCAACCGAACACATAACGGCATATATGGGTACCTTGAAACATTGCTACCCCGCGAACATAAAATGATCATAGCACACATATCATAGTGATTCCCCATACACTCGAACACAGAACAACATGTATGGGTGCCCACTTATCACTTTGCCAATACACTCGAACACAGATAATATGTATGGCAAAGTAAAGCCTAACATAATACAAGTGCTTTTAAAATAACTCACTTCCATAATGGGTGATGCAAACATACTAAAATCACATTTCATAAACAAAAAATGAAGTAACACTTATATCAAGGTAAAACATTAATAAATATTTGCTTAGCATATACAAAAGTATAAATAAAATATTTTTTAAAAATGTGTAAGCCATAATAGCACAATATCTACTTGCATAATTTTTTTTATATTGAAAGTATGTAAAATATTTCAAAACTATATAAACTAATGAATCCATAATACACACTTACCTTAGGTCCTAAACTATTGTATTTCAAACCTTTCCTTATATCTATTGCTTTATGTATCTACTTGGATAGAGTCTCCCCTTATATTGCTTCAATTTTCTTGTGGAGAACGTAATCTCAATTACAACAAAATTTTGATTCGTTTTTAACCTTTTCCTCTTAAACATCTAACAGAGTTAACATCTGGCAGAGTTCTAGGATGACTTTGGTCACTATCTTGACTCAAAAATTTCTAACACAAAAGTTAATCCCAAAAATTAAAGAGAGACTGAATACAAAACTTAATAAAAGGCATACATTTTCCATAGTTTATGGCTTCCTTTGTCGTGAACCTTATTCATCTTTCCTTCATTTTTTTTGCTATTTATTTCCTCTTCTCTCTTTTTCTTTTCTCTCACAAATTTAGCAGAGATTTCCCAAGGTTTTTATCTAAAAACCTCTCATAATCATTCACTTCGCACTCTTCCTTCAACTCTCTACTTCTCACTATTTATCTTCCATCTATCGTGTTATCCCTCTATTTCCTCATCCCCTATATATACAAGTGGGGAGCCATAAGAGAAAGGATGCCACCCTTCCATCATGCCACTTCACTTAAAGGTTGCCACCTTTCATCATGCCGCTTCATCTAAAAGGTTCCCACAAATTCTTTATACCTCTTCATGCTTATTTTGGATTCTTCCACACTCTTTTACTTGATTCCTCATCCTTATCCATCCTTTAGCTACTTGTTAACTGACTTTGAGCTGAAATACAACCTATTAGACTCCCTTAGGCCCACTTAAGCCCATAAGGCCCAAAATAGCTAGCCAATATAAGCTTATCCACATGTCTCTCAAATTTTCTTTGGTTTTCTCTCAATTCTCAAAAGTACTTTGTAACCTCATAAGATGTTATTGTTACCTCGAAACTCGTTTTTTGGCCAGAAAAATTAATTTCCTATTTTGAGGGAAATTTTCATTCTAAGGGATTCTCTTTGACCTCATTTTACTATTTCTTTCCCGTTTGTCATTAAACTGAGTTCTTATCTTTAATATATCTTTCTATATACATATACACACTTAATCAACCATATCAAATATGAGAAATTAGACTTCAAAAAAATCAAGCTGTTAGATCCTCCCCTCTTTAAAAAGGAATTTGGTTCTCCAAATTGAACTTACCACTTATGATAAATCTATGAGGGTTCTCAAGTTTCATTTCCTCTTTTGGTTTCCAGGTGAATTCCTCAGTGGCTTGTTACTGCCAAAGAACCTTCACTACTAGAATTCCCCTAGACCTGATATTTTTTTCTTGTGATCTTGTATCTTTACAGTGATTACTCCATATACTATCTCAAATAGTCCTATATATTTGGGATTTAATGTTTTATTTTTCCCAAATCACATAGTTCCTTTAATTGGCGAGATATTTCAAAATACAGGGTCACCTATTTCAAATTCTAAGTTCCCCTTCGGGTGTTCTCATAAATCTTTTGCCTACTTTAATTAGATATTTTTCGATAAACTTAATCCCTTCGATGGTTTTTTTACCAATTATGATCTAGTTTACTTTTCATTCACTGACTTCTTTTCGAAAAATAAGTGATTTATATAGTCTCCCATATATGGTGCCATCTTTTCACTAGACTGATAGTTACAAGTATATGTGAAGCCTAGCAAAATAAAAGGTTTGCCAGGTTACTCCATCTTTATATCTAGAATGATAATTATTGTTGTGTGTGAACTCTATTAGTGGCAACTCGTTCTTTCCATAATCTCATAATTTAATAGCACAAGCTATGATATCCCCAATACTAATTATACAAAAGAGTGCCAAATACCAATACAGAATATGAGTGCATTAAATAGAATATATATAGCATAAATTTTTACAATAATACAAAATCTCTTACAAAATATATGAGTTCCCATTTACATATACAACTGAGGGTAGAAGTAGTGACAAAATAAAAATAATAAAATACAAAATATAGCAACTTATATCATTATGTAAATGGACTCATCAGAATGCGGAATAAGACATGCACTCGTCAACGATCATGGATCCACGGGATCTAGGCAAACTTCAAGGGGTAACTCAGACAACTCATTGTAAACACGCTCTTCGACGTCATCTAGGAGGGCCTAGCATAGAAAGGGTGAGTTCTATGAAACTCAGTAAGAGATACAATATTAAATTAGCATAACTATGAAATTTTATAAAATTATAAGTGTTTAAAAATACCTTTCTTGCTTACCATTTACAATGATCCATAGAAGTAGAATTAATGTGAGAAAATACTTAAGTCAAGATCATCAAATAACATAAAGATAATTCATCAAGTGAGAAAATCAAATAAATAAGACAATAATGATTATGAAGTCTTTTATCATACTATGCGGGAAGCTCGTTATGCTTTTTATCTACTAGCTAATGCAGAACCAACTACTATTATGGTGACACTAATAGTAATTTACAGCTTATTCAACCATAGCAGATTTATAGCTCACTACACCATAGCTGATTTATGGCTTGCCACACCATAGCTAATTTACGACTAATCACACCATAACTGATATGTAGCTTACCACATCGTAGCTTATTTGTGGCTCGTCATAGATTTACGGCTTGCCACACCATAACATGATTTATGACCATGACCATGCCAACCCCTGTGGTCCTAAAGACTATGACTGCGAACATACGTTGTCACAGTGATCCTAAGATATCCTACATATTTTCAAGCCGACATCCACAAGAAGTGGTTATCTCATTTTTTTTAGATAGGGTGGGGATAATAGAAGTAGATAAAATAATTCATCTTTCATGTATCCATTAACATTTTTCATGCCATGTCAACAATTTCATGTAATCTCTTCTCGTATCAATTGTATTTCAAATTTGTTCATGAAATAATAATTAAGCCTTTACACGATGTATTTATAATTAAAACAATCATCATAATTAATAACTCATCATACCCTCAAAATCATGCCACAATCATGCAATAAAATCAACATTCATTTCTTTTAAAAATCATGCCAAATTTATGCAATAAAACCAACATATATTTCCTTATTATTTTTTTAAATGCATCTTAAAATGTGTAAGCAAATACTAAATCCCTTACTGATACCGACAACTCTCTGTAAACTAGTCCTCATTCTCTTTAAACTTTCCTCCTTTCTCTCTCTAAGTCTCTCTCTCTCTAGAATTTGATCTTTGAAGGTGAAAATGGGTGAGGAAGAGTGGAGGAGGAGGTCCCTATTTATAAAGGAAAAGAATTGTCGGATTAGCAACAGGTGTCGCGGATCCATGAGAGAGAAATAATGATGTCATCATGATATGATCGGTGTCAATCGGTCAAGGGGAGGCATGGCTCCCACGATAGCAGTGGCATGAGGCTTGAGGCGGCATGCGGCATAGGGCTCGAGGTGGCAGCTACAGCTTGAGGTTGCAGCAGCAGTGGCGGTAGTGCAGGGCTCGAGGCACTGCATGTGGTCCAAGTTTACCGGGCCCAGCAGGTTGTTGGCCCGGGCGCGCGCGCTGGGCTAGCCCCACACGTGCACTGGCATCTTACGCCTATCGCATTGCAGTGGCATGTGCAGAGCTGCTTGCTTGACGCAACAGTACTCCGCACGGGATCCACGTGTGATATACGCATGCGCGGAGCTGTGCACCTAACGTGGTGAAGCCACGCACCTGACATGCGTTTCTAGGCACAAGATGATGCCCAGACTAATAGGACACGTGCTTCTGTGCACATGCCTAACCGGCTTAGCATGTATGCGCGTTGGGCACTCCTGTGCAGGCAAGTTTGTGTGAGCTAAGGGGTTTTTCCGGCAACGAAATTTTCCCAATTTGTTTTATATCTTTTAATTTGAAACCTTCAAAAAATTTTAAATTAAACAAAAGTAAATCCATAATAATAAAATAAATTTCAATAAACTGCAGAAATTGAAATTAAAACAAAATAAAATAATATTACAACCCAGAAATTTAATTGCCAGAGGCCCAAATAAAATGGAGTCTTAATAGCACATGAAGCACAAACCACATTCCCCCCACCTTCAAAAATTTTGGTCCTCCACAATGGTCATGAATAGGTGCATTCTTCCACAATTCATCTTTCAATTTCCACATAGCCTCCCACGGGGTGTGATGTTGCCATTAAACCTTCACCATTGAGCTCCTCTTGTTGCATAACACCTTGTCGGTCCATCCTAAAATCTCTGTTAGGTACTTCGCGTACGCTAGGTTGGAGCTAATAGGAGTTCCCTGAATTAGGACAATTTGATAAGGGTTAGGGTTTTAACGTGGAGATGTGGAAGACGTCATGCACACTGATAAACTATCGGGGCAGAGCAACAAAATACAAAATACAAAATTCAAAAGGGCTACTTCCTTCACTATGCGAATGGACTCATCAGAGTGCAGGACAAGTCATGCACTCAAGGTTTATGGATCCACGGGATCTTCATAGACTTCAAGAGGTAGATCAAAATCGGTTCCTCACTATCTTCCTCATCTAAGGGGGGCATGGAAATGGTGAGTTCTATATACTCAGTAAGGAAAATAATATTTAAATAACATCATAAGATTTTAAAAGAAAATAATTATGTCATCAATACTTACCATCAGGTCATGTCAGGGTCCTTTCTTACTTTATAAAAATAATTTTATTTATTAAAGAAAACATTAGATCCATCATATCATAGTCACAATAATCAAATCAAAATCATGCTTAACAATAGAGAAAATCAAATAAATTATGAAATACTCAGATTTTCGTGTCATGTTTCGTGAAGTTGTTCTAATTTCCATATTTTGATGGAAAATACGAATTTCTAACTACCGATGTTGAATGACTAGATCAGATATATATATATATATATATATAACAACTATTTGCTCAGACACATTTATGGCTTACCGAATTATGGTACAATCTATGACCATGGTCGTACCAACCACAGTGGTCCTATCAGATATTTTATAGTCAGGGAAGTACTTAGCCAACAGTGACCCCTAATAGATATTCGCATCACCACTCTAGTCAGAGGGTATGCCATCATCCACAGGAACGGTCCTCTCACGTCTTTTCAGACAAGATGGGGGAGGGAAAAATAGAAACCCTCAGAGATAGAAAGCCTAATGAGGCACTTGATGAATTATGCATGTCAATACAGATATATTTATTTTTCGGACCATTTCAGGCTCATTCCCTTTATATATATATATATATATATATATATATTTCAAAAAATTTATCACCATATTCATGTTTTTAATTTACATAAAAATAATCAATTATGCCTCCCCAAGCCAGTCGCGCATTGCAGGCCTAGCTTATAAGCACTGGCCTATCCTATCGCACGCAGGGCGTACAACGCATAGGGTGCTACGCGCAGGCCCATGCTTATAGGCCTATCCTTGTAGGCCTACTATGTGGATGGCATGGACACAGGGCGCACGACGCTTGGCCCTGTCCGCGCACAATGTGATGCACGTGAACTGGCCTGTCTGCACACGATGGGACGCACATATAGACCGGCCTTACACCCAGTGCGAACGGGACTTGCGCACAGTCCTCCTATCTTACACTGGCCACACGCGCACAACATGCGATGCGCGCGGGCAGGCCCTTTCCCATGGGCATTTTTTTATGGGATTTTATCCTTTTTTTCTATTTTTCTCCTGAAAATTATTTTTTTAATAAAAATGTAACAAAAATAAAATAAAATAATGATAATAATAATAAATAAAAATTAAATTAAATAACAAAATAAGAATAAATTAAAATTACAAAACATGATATAAACTACAAAATAAATTTAAATGAGTTCAAGTGACCTTAAGGCCAGAATAAATAAGGGTTTCTATATACAAATTTAGCGTGATGGTGAGCAGTGTGTTACATTCTCCCCCCTTAAAAAGTTTGGTCCCCCAAATTTTTTTTGAATAGGTCTGGGAACTTCCCTCTCTTCTCGCTCTCCAACTCCCACGTCACCTCTTCCAGAGTGTGGTGCTGCCACTGTGCCTTCACCATGGGGATTCTCTTATTATGTAAAATCTTGTCAGTCAAAACTTTCTACGGGGAGTTCCTCGTACGTCATATCAGCTTGTACCTGCATCTCATCGAGAGGAATGATATGAGAAGCGTAAGAGTGGTACTTTTTGAGCATGGAGACATGGAAAACATCATGTAAACTTGCAAACTCTTGAGGCAGAGTAAGTCAATACGCCACGGGTCCAACATGCTCCACGATTAGAAAAGGTCCCACATAGCAGGGGCTCAACTTCCCTGTTTTCCCAAATTGCATTTTTTCCTTGTAGGAAAAAATTTTAAGGAAGACTTGTCCCAAATGACGGTGGTTTCCATCTTCGCTCCAACAAGTGGGAGAACGGTAGGGCCTATCATACAAGGCTTCATACAGAGCCATGTCGATGCTGGAATAATAACTGTTATTATAAGCAAATTCAGATAAGAGAAGATACTCATACCAATTATCGCTAAAGTCAAGAAAGTAAGCACGCAATATGTCTTCCAATGTCTTGATAGTGCATTCAAACTGACCATTAACCTGAGATGATAAGCACTGTTGAAGTACAATCCAAACCCTAACAATTCTTAAATGTTGTCCCAAAAGTGGGAGGTGAATCGAGGATCTTGATTGGATACAATGGATGAGGGAACACCATGGAGTCGAACAAATTCATTGACATAAAGGCGGGCTAATCTGCTGGTGGAGTCAGTGGTCCAGATGGGCAAGAAATGGGCGATCTTGGTTAGTTTGTCAACAATGGCCCGAATAACATTATGACCAAAACAGGTCCTGGGTAGACCAGTGACAAAATACATGGTTATAACAAATTGCTGGATCTCTGGTGTTCTGCTTTAACTTGCTAGCAAGTAAGGCATCAGGAGACATAGCCAACAATGTCCTTCTTCATTCCTTACCACTAGTATTGACACTTTCCGTCTCGGTGCATCTTTGTACTCTCGGGGTGGGTAAATAGTTTGGAGGCATGGGCAGCCTTGAGAACATCCGTTCTAACAGTGATAGGGACCCAAATTCAATCCTAAAATCTACACAACCCATCATCTGAGAGCTTAAAATAAGAAAACTCATTAGAAATGAACTTATTCAAATTTTTGATGATTTCTTGGTTTGTGGACTGAGCTTCCCAAATATTTATGAAAGGATCAAGCAAAGCTTCGATCTGAGTGAGATAGGCACCATTACCATAGTGGCTGATGCAGAGTGGTTGCATAGTATCTACTAACTTCTAACTGGAAACCATAGTTTGGGCCAATACAGCAGACTCCTTTCGACTTAGCACATCAACGACTATATTCCCTCTACAAAGATGGTAGATGATCTTGCAGTCATAGTCCTTTAGGAGGTCCATCCAACGTCTCTGTCTCATATTCAACTCCCTCTGCGAGAAAATATACTTTAAATTTTTGTGGTCAGTATAAATTTCAAAGGTCTTACTAAATAGGTAATGACACCATATCTTCAAATCAAATATGATGGTTGCCAACTCTAGATCGTGAGTAGGGTAGTTTCACTTATGGGGCTTCAACTGTTTGGATCTATAAGCAATCACTCTACAATGCTACATTAAAATGCATCCCAAACCAACATGAGATGCATCGTAGTAAACCTAGAATCTTCTAGTGTTGTCGAAGAGGATCAACCATAGAGCAGAGGTAAGATGATGCTTTAATTCCATAAACCTTTTGCCACATTTGTAATCTCAGATAAAAAGCATGCCCTTTAGAGTGAATCGAGTCAATGGAGCAGCAATCTTAAAAAATTCATCGATGAATTGTCAGTAGTAACCTGCTAAGCAAAGGAAACTACGTACCTTAGCTGCATTGGTGGGTGGGTTCCAGTTGATCACCATTTTAATCATGACCGGATCCGCAAAAACTCCTTCCCTTGAAATCACATTACCAAGAAAGGAAACTCTATGCAACCAGAAGGAGCATTTATTAAGTTTAGAAAACAACTGGTTCCAATGAAGTGTCCCCAGCACTTTAGACAAGTGGACTGCATGTTCCTCTGGGCTCTTGGATTACACTAAAATATGATCAATGAACACGATGACGTACTAATCCAGTACACGCCGGAAAACCCTATTAATGAGATCTATGAAGGCAGTAAGGGCATTAGTTAACCTAAATGACATCTCCTTGAACTCATACAGGCCGTATCAATATCGAAAAGCGATCTTTAGAATATTTTCTTCCTTTACTCTTAGTTGGTAGTATCCTAACCTGAGGTTGATCTTAGAGAAGACCATGGCTCCTTAAAACTAATGAAAAAGATCGTTGATATAAAGTAGAAGGTACTTGCTCTTTATTGTTACTCGATTGAGTTCTTGATAGTCTATGCATAGTTTAAGGAAGCCATCCTTCTTTTTCATAAAAAACATCGGAGCGCCCCAAGGGGAGTGACTAGGGCGAATAAACTTCTTGCCAAGAATCTCAAAAAGCTAGTTTTTCAGTTCTACGAGCTTAGCATGACCCATGCGATAAGCAGGTCGATATAAAACTCTATCTCTTAGGGGGAGGTAGACCATGTAATTCGACTTGAAAAACTTCTGAAAAGTTGCAAACAATGGGAATGGAATACACAACAGGATCAATATCCATATTCTTATTGTCAATGGTTAGAGTGTAAAAATAGTTTTTATTTCTTTTTTGGAGTTCGTAAGGTTACAACTTTACTTTCACAATTAATAATTTTCCTATATTTTTCTAACTAATCCATTCCTAAAATAACGTCAAATCCTTAGAAATCTAAGAGCACTAAGTCTACAAATATTTCTATTTCAAAAGATTTTATCTTACAATTTTTATACACACAGTGAGTTTCTAATAATCTCCCTAGAGGGAGTCTCTACAGCTAATATTTCTTTTAAAGATTTAGGCTTAATATTTAATTTATAAGCAAATTCACAAGAGATAAAACATAAGGGCCACTTCTTTCACTATGCTATTAGACTCATCAGAGTGCGGAAACAGTAATGCATTCAGACTTGTGGATCCACAGGATCTTCATAGACTTCCATGAGTATGTTAGCCTGTAGTTCTTCACTTTCTTCCTCATTTGAGGGAGGCATGGAAAGAGTGAGTTTTATATGCTCAATAAAGAAACCAGTATTAAATTAATATCGTAAGATATCAAAAGTTAATTATTTTGACTTAAGAGCTTACCATTTTAACCTCTTCGTTTACCTATCTCACATTATGAAAACAATTTATTTGTTAAAAAAATGTTACGTTAATGCAGACAACCAAACATACATCATGCCAAATAATAGAGAAAATCAAATAAATTATGAAATACTCAGATTTTCAGATACGAAAATTTACTCAAGCCCATTTTTGGTTGGCCAAACCACAGTACGATCTATGACCATGGTCGTACCAGCCATAGTAGCCCTAACAGATATCTACAGTCACGATATTACTTAGTGACCCTTACAGATAATGCGATACCACTCTTGTCAGAGGGTATGCTGTCATCCCCTAGGAGCGGTCCTCTAATGTCTTTATAAACCAGATAGGGGAGGGGGAAACAGATACCCCGAAGGGCAAGGAGAACAGAAACACCTTAGAGATAAAAAACCTAATGAGACACTTGATGCAATATGCATGTCAATACAGTTACACTTCAGACCATACAGGCTTCATTCAACTTTTCTCTTTTTCTTTCTCTCATAATTTTTACTTTTATCGATTACATATTATATTTATTACATGCAAATTCATCAAGTGTCTGCAATTCACATAGCATGCTTGAAAATAAGAACAATTCATTGGGGAGGGGGAAACAGATACCCCGAAGGGCAAGGATAACAGATACACCTTAGAGATAAAAAGTCTAGTGAGACACTTGATGCAATATGCATGTCAATACAGATACACTTCAGACCATACAGGATTCATTCAACTTTTCTCTTTTTCTTTCATTCATAATTTTTACTTTTACCAATTACATATTATATTTATTACATGCAAATTCATCAAGTGTCTGCAATTCATATAGCATGCTTGAAAATAAGAACAATTCAACTCATCTGAACACAGAGACATACAAAACAGGCAAAATCACAACCATATTAAATTAGTTTATCTAAAAACACTCCTTAAGACATAGAAAGAAATATTAAATTTCTTACCAAAATCTCGATATTTTCTCCTTCACTGTTCTCCTTTATTTCTCTTCTTCTCTCTCTAGACTATTCTCTCTCTAAATCTTTGAAAAATGGAATAATGGAAGTGCGTGGAGAAGAAGGGAAGGGGAAGGGCAATTTACAAAGTTTTAGAACCGTTAGATTCATGCCAAGTGGTGAAATCCAGTCAAGAGAGAGGAGAAAATGTTTTTCGGCATGAAAAATGAGGAAGGAATGCTTCCTCCACCAGCGGCGGTAGCACGTTGCTCGAGGTAACGGCGGTGCACTGCAGGCTAGCCTGCTGGGGCACAAGCCTCCGGCTGTATGCGTAAGCCTACTGCGGATAGGTGCCAGGTGCACAGGGCTTATCCATGTAGGCCTACTGTTTAGACGGTGTCCGCACAGTGTGGGGCCCTGTGTGCATGCAAGGAGATGCACGCACGGCCCGTCTGCGTGCGGCAAGATGCACGCAGGTCTTGATCCCGCGTCGTGCATGCGTGTGTGCGGATGGGACGTGCGTGTTGTGCGCACATCTTGCGGCTACTATGCGCACATGTGGGCACGCACAATGCCCAGCACCTGCAGGGCAACTTGTCTCCCCACAGGATTTTTCCCACATAATTTTCTTCCCGATTCGTTGTTTTTACGATTTTTCTCAATTTTTTTATAATTAATTTAAATAAGCTAAATAAAAATTAAATAATAAAATAAAATAAAATAAATTTAAATAAAATCAAATTAAATAAAAATTAACAAGATTTACAATAAAAGTAAATTAATTTTTAACGTGACCAAAGACCCGAATAAGTAGGGTTTCCAGATAATTTAAGCACAGTGATGGGCAGGGTGTTACATTTCGGTGGTTCAGTATTCTGGGGCTAGATGTTGACAAGGGTTGACTTGATTATCTCTTACGACTGCAATTAATCCTTGGATAGCTAATAAGAGTTCAGTAAACTCGGCCCTGATCGGATGATCCTAGGTCTCGGGTCTTTCTGTACGTTATACGAAAGGTCTCCCTCGCGTCATTCCTACAAAAGAAAAGGAAGACACGAGTCAGTTGTCTAACTTTTAGAAAAGATGATTTATCTTTCTAGATATCATAAGGGTCTTTCTATCTATAGCTTCAATTGTAAGGGATTTGGTCCGCGTAACTACTCGGATACCATCAGTGGCATACCAAATGGTAATTATGGCATAAGGGTGTCAGATACATAAATATATTATGAGTGCACGATAAAATTATATGCAGCAGACCAAATTATTACAAATCCCTTGCCAAAATATATGAGTTCCAATTACACATATATATAACTGAGGCCAGAAATGACAACAAAATATAAAATATCAAAATAAAAAGGGGCCACTTCTTTCACTATGCAAATGGACTCATCAAAGTACGGGACAAGTCATACACTCAAGGTTTGTGGATCTACGGGATCCTCATAGAATTTAAGGGGTAGGTTAGCAATTAGTTCCTCACTATCTTCTTCATCTAGGGGGAGTATAGAAAGGGTAAGTTCCATATACTCAGTAAGAAAAATAATATTTAAATAACATTGTAAGATTTTAAAAGTAAATAATTTTGTCATCAATACTTACCATCAGGTCACATCAAGGTCCTTTCTTACTTTATGAAAATAATTTATTTGTTAAAGAAAACATTAGATTCATCATATTATAGTCACAACAATCAAATCAAAATCATGCTTAACAATAGATAAAATCAAATAAAGCATGAAATGCTAAGATTTTTGTGTCATGCTTTGCGAAGTCCGTCTAACTTCCATCTTTTGAGGACAGATACGAATTTTTGACCACCCATGTGGAATGACTTGCTCAGGTACATTTCTAGCTTACCAAACCATGGTACGATCTGTGACTGCAGCCGTACCAACCATAATGGTCCTATCAGATATTCTATAGTCATGACAATACTTAGTCAACGATGACCCCTAACATATATTCATGTCATCACTCTCGTCAGAGGGTATGCCATCATCCATAGGGAGCAGTCCTCTCACACTTTTTCAGACCAAATGGGGGAGGGAGAAATAGAAACCTCTAAAAGATAAAAAGTCTAATGAGACACTTGATGCATTATGCATGTAATACATATACATTTATTTTTCGGACCATTTTAGGGTCATTTCCCATTTTTTTATATATATATTTCAAAACATTTACCACCATATTCATGTTATTTAATTTACATGGAAATCATCAAGTGCCTATAAATCACATAACATACTTAAAATCAAGAACAAATCACTTTACTGGAACTATTAAACATAAATCATGCAAAACATAAAACTTAAATTTCATAATTTTGATTTCTAGAATTGCTCCTTAAGATGTTTAAGGAAATATTAAATTCCTTACTAAAACCTTAGAGTTTTCCAACACCTTTCTTCTTTTTCTCTTCTCCTTCTCTCTCTAGATCACTCCCTCTCTTTTTAAGCTCTTGGAAGATCGAAGAATGAAATGAAATGATGAGAAAAATGGAAGAAAGGGGCCTCTATTTATAAAAAATAGAGACTATTAGATTTGCACCAAGTGGAAAAATCTAGTGAACAGAGAGAAAGTTGAGTGGAAGATGAATGATTTGATGCGATGGGATGGCAGTACAAAAATTGAAGGAAAAATCCTCAAATCAGCGGCAGCTCTCCCTCTAAGGCGGTAGCAGCACACTACCCTAGGCAGTGCACGACACCTAAGGGGCGACAATGCACTGCCTAAGATATCAGTGTGCATCCACAAGCAAGGCACGCTGCATGCCTAGACTGCAGGCACTAGCCTATCCTACCGCATGCAGGGGCTAGCCTTCGCGCTGGTCTATCCTTGCAGGTCTACTGTGCGAACGGTGTGCATATAGGGCGCACAATGTGTGATATCCCAAATGCTAATTAATGCAACTGGGTGTTAGATATAGATTCAAAATACGAGTGCATGATAAAATTTTATGCAGCAAAATAATTAATACAAATTTCTTATAAATATATATACGAGTTCTAATTACATATATATAATTGAGGCCTGAAGTGGCTACAAAATACAAAAAAACAAAACACAAAAGAATTTCACTTCTTTCACTATGCTATTGGACTCATCAGAGTAAGGAAACAATCATGCACTCAAATTTTGTGGATCCACGAGATCCTTATAGATTTATAAGGGTAGGTTAGCCTGCGGTTCCTCATTTTCTTCATCATCTGAGGGGATGAAAAGAGTGAGTTTTCTATGCTCAGTAAGAAAAATAGTATTAAATTAACATCGTGAAGTTTTAAAGGTGAATTATTTTAACTTAAAATCTTACCATTTACCCACCTCGTAGACCGATCTTATATTATGAAAAAAAATTATTTATTAAGAAAACAGTACATTAATATGAACAAACCAAACATACATCATGCCAAATAATAGAGAAAATCAAATAAATCACGAAATGCTCAGATTTTCGTGTCATGCTTTGCGAAGTCGTTACAACTTCCATCTCTGAAGGCAGATACAAATTTTCAACTACCCAAGTGGAATGATGTGACGTCCTAAGTGTTAATTAAGGCAAATGAGTGTTAGATACAGATTCAAGATAAAGAGTGCATGATAAAATTTATTCAGCAGAATAAAATCATAATAAATCCCTTACAAATATATATATAAGTTTCAAATACATACATAAACTAAGGCCAGAAGTGGCTACAAAATACAAAACATATGGGCCACTTCTTTCACTATGTTATTGCATTCATCAAAGTGTGGGAGCAGTCATGCACTCAGACTTGTGGATTCACAGTATCCTCATAGACTTATAAGGGTAGGTCTGCCTGCGGTTCCTCATTTTCTTCCTCATCTTGGGGGGGGAGGGGGGGGAAGACACATGGAAAGAGTGAGTTCCATATAATCAGTAAGGAAAACAGTATTAAATTAACATCATAAGATTTGAAAAGTTAATTATTTTATCTTACCGTTTAATTTCTTCCTTTACCTATCTCACATTATGAAAAATTATTTATTTGTTAAGAAAATAATATGTTAGCACAGAAAATCAAACATACATCATGCTAAATAATAGAAAAAATAAAATAAATCATGAAATGCACATATTTTCATGTCATGCTTTGTAAAGTCATTACAACTTCAATCTCTGAGGGCAGATATAGATTTCTAACTACCCAAGTGGAATGGCCAGATCATATACAAATACGACAATTTGCTCAGGCTCATTTTTAGCTAGTCAAACAATAGTACGATCTATGATCACAGAAATACCAACCATAGTGGCCCTAACAGATATTATAGTCATGATATTACTTAGCCACGGGTGACCCCTACAGATAGTGCAACACCACTATCGTCAGAGGGCACGTCGCATCCACTAGGAGCAGTCCTCTTACGTCTTTCTAGATCAGATAGAAAAGGGAGAAATGGATACCTCAAAGGGAAAGGGGAACAGATACTCCTAAGAGATAAAAAGCCTAATGAGACACTTGATGCAGTATGCATGTCAACACAGATACACTTCGGACCATACAGACTTCATTCTACTTTTCTCTTTTTTCTTTTTTTTTTTACTTTTATTATTACCGATTACATATTATATTCATTACATGCAAATTCATCAAGTGTCTACAATTCACATAACATGCTTGAAAACTAAAATAATTCAACTCATCTGAACACATAGGCATACAAAATAGGTAAATTAGCAATCATATTAAATGTGTTTATCTAAAAATACCCCTTAAGACGTTGAAAATAATATTAGATTCCTTACCGAAACTTCGATTATTTCTTTTTCACCGTTGTCCTTCATTTCTTTTCTTCTCTCACTAAATTACTATCTTTCTGTCTCTCTTTCTAAACCTTTGAAAAATTGAAGAAATGGAAATGTAGAGAGGAAGGGAAGGAGAGGGCAATTTATAGAATTTTGGAACCGTCGAATTCATGCCAAGTGATAAAATTTGATGAAGAGAGAGGAGAAAAAATGCTTGGCATGAAAAACGAGGGAGGAGAGCCTCCTCCTCTGTCGGCGACAGCAGCGCACCGCCTAAGGCAACGACTGTGCACTGCCCGAAGTGGCAATGCTCTAGTTAGTGCATTGTAAGCTAGTTTGCAAGTGCACAGGCCCGCGGGCATTTTTTTTGTTTCGTCGTTTTTTGATTTTTTTCTAAATTTTCATTTTAATTAAATTTAGTTAAGTTAAAATTATTTATAATAAAATAAAATAATTTAAAAAATAAAAATTAAAAAAATAAAAATCAATCAAAATCATGAATCACGATAAATGTTAAATAACATAAATTAATCAAGTTAAAGTGACCAAAGACCCGAATGAATAGAGTTTCGAAAATATTTTAGTACAGTGATGGACCGGGTGTTATAAATGGCCATAGTAGATATAGATAGAGCAATTTGCTCAGGCCCATTTCTGGTTGGCCAAATCATGGTTTGATGTACGACCACAATCGTATCAATCATAGTGGCCCTATCAGAAATCTACAGTCACGATAGTACTTAGCCAAGAGTGACCTTTAACAAATATTTGTGATGCTACTCTTGTCAGAGGGTAAGTTGTCATCTACTGGGAGTGGTCCTCTTACGTCTTTCCAGACTAGATGGGGGAGGGAAAAATAAATACCCCGAAGGGTTAGGGGAATAGATATCCCTCAGAGATAAAAAGCTTAACGAAACACTTGATGTAATATGCAAGTCAATACAGATATGTATTTCGGACCATTCATGCTTCATTCCACTTTTCTCTTTATTTTTCCTTTTTTATTCTTTATTTTTACTAGGCAATAATACTGACTTCATATTATATTTTATTACATGCAAATCATTAAAAGTCTATAATTCATATAACATGCTTGAAAATAAGAACAATTTGACTTATATGAACTATAAACACGAAGGCATACAAACAGGCAAAATCATAATCATCACGTTTAAAAATTTTATTTTATCTAAAAATATCCCTTAAAATGTTGAAAGAAATACTAAATTCCTTTCCAAAACCTTGATGTTTTCTCCTTCACCGTTCCTCTTTTCTTTTCCTCCTTCTCTCACTAGATTACTCTCTCTCTCCCTATCTCTTTTTAAGTTTAGAAAAATGGAAGAATGGAAGTGTGGGGAAGAATGGGGTGGGAAGGCCTATTTATAGAATTTTAGAATCGTCAGATTTGCACGAAGTGACGAAATTTGGTGAAGAGCAAGGAAAAAAAGATGTTCAGCATGAAAAACAAAAAAGGAGTGCCTCCTCTACTGGCGAGGGCAGCACGCTGTCCGAGGTTAAAACGGTGCACTGCCTAGGGCAACAATGGCCCAACTAACGTGTTACAGGCTAGCCTGCAGGCCCACAGGCGTCCTGCCGCGCGCTGGACACCGTGTATGCAGGCTTACTGTGCTAAAACCCCAGGTGCGCAGGGCTTATCAGCGCAGGCCTGCTGTGCGAACGGTGCACGCATAGTGTACGACACTTGTCCGTGCACGGACAGCCTACTTGCGTGCGACAAGAAGCGGGCAGGACCTGTTCCCACGCCGTGCATGCGGACGAAACGTGCACGCTGTGTGTGCGTGCAAACAAATGGGACTTGCATGTTATGCGCACATCCCGGGATATTGTGCATGTGCACGCACGAGCAAAGTGCGTGACATCTGCGCTGGTAGCTCTGCTTCCCTGCGTGATTTTTTCTTGTTTCGCCATTTTTCTGATTTTTCCTAATTTTGTAAAATTCATTTAAATAAGTTAAATGCAAAATTAAATAATAAAAACTAAAAGTAAATAAAATTAAATAAAAGAAAAAATAATTAATAATTAACCAGATATACGAATTATGATAAATAATACGCGGTGTAATTTAAATGATTTTAATACGACGAAAGGCCCAAACAATTAGGGTTTTCTAAATTAATTAAGCACAACAATGGACGGGGTGTTACACGGTGCCTGACACTGTCTTGTGTGATGTGACACATGTAGACTGATTCGTCTGTATGTAATGGGATGCACACACAGATTGGCCTTACACCTCTCACGAACAGGACGTGTGCACTGCGCTTGCCACGCGCGCACATCCTACTTTTGCCACGCACGCATGCATGCGCATAATGTGCGATTCCTGCGTGGGCAGTCCCGTCGCACAGGATTTCGCCCCTTTTTTTCGTTTTTCTCCTTAAAATTATTTTTTTAATAAAAATACAACAAAAATAAAATAAAATAAAATAACAAAATTAGAAAAAATTAAAATTATGAATTTAAATCACAAAACATGATATAGAACTACGAGATAAATTTAAATGAGTTCAAGTGGTCTTAAGGCTGAAATAAATGGGGGTTTCCATATACAAATTTAATGCGATGGTGAGCGAGGTGTTACACTAGTCCTTCTTCTGTGTGCTTGTTTTTAAGTTTCCATAGAAATTAGAATCCTTTAGAGTTCTTTATGGTGTCATAAGAACTAACGTGTAGACTCGATTCAAGTGATTCCAATTCTGAATGCTCAACTCGACAAACATAGCTATCAATTGAGAGATTGTCAGTAAACATGAGGGAAGGTGAGGGAGAGAATGTATCCTTTTCACTAACCTTTCTTGCAGGTACTACACTATATCTTAATTCATCGAAGATGCTCCACTTAAGAGTAATGTCTTTGTTGTCCGGAAAGCTTTCAACGTGCAACTTAGGAGTGAAGATAATGAGCAGAGGGAGAAGATTTTCCACATGCGATGTCTTGTCAGTAATAAGGTATATGGAATGATCATTGACAGTGGTAGTTGTGCTAATGCGGCAAACACTCTATTTTTGGAAGG
This sequence comes from Carica papaya, assembly GCF_054855325.1. Classification (NCBI taxonomy): domain Eukaryota; kingdom Viridiplantae; phylum Streptophyta; class Magnoliopsida; order Brassicales; family Caricaceae; genus Carica; species Carica papaya. The sequence goes on from NC_142317.1 coordinate 23,546,705, forward strand.
AACAGGGTTGACATGCATCAAACATTCGACTCCTTATTGGTTTGGTGGTTAAATGAATGTGGTGAAACCGAAGTTACCAAGCAAGTCATAGTGCATTCTCCATCAAGGACTATCATGACAATGTATGTTGTGATATTGTACTTATGCAAGTCAGTCACTTGATACTTGGGAGACCTTGGTAGTTTGATAGATAGGTACAACATTATGGCCGCATAAACCAATATTCATTATGAAAGAACAATCTGAATCATGTCCTTATGCCTTTATCACCAAAAGAGACATATGAAGATCAAGTCAAATTTAAATGGTCCTTTCATGAATAGTCAAGGAGAATAGAAGAGAGAGAGAAGGTCAAAAAGGAAACTAATGGTCCATTAAGCATCAAAGAAGTCTGATAAGCAACTAAAGAGGGTCCATTAAGAGAAAGATAGAGAGAAAACAAAGGAGCATCCTGATCATAGAGACATAATGTTAAAGAATATCTCTTGTGAAAAGGGAAGTTTAATTGTACTTGCCTATAGGAGATTCATTTTGACCTTAACTACTCTTTTAATATTCGTGCTATTTTTCTCTTATAGATAATTACCATGGCAAGTGGGCTATGAAGATTTAATCTAGATCCTGAAGGAATGTGAATCAAGTCATGACATTCATCAAGAAAGTAAACATATTGGGGAAGTATGGTGTGTTTTATATTGTTATCACTAACCATTTTCCTTTTGATGAAGGTCAAGATTCGAGAACGAATATTTTTGAAGAAGGGGGGGATCATGTGATATGGGATGGATTTCAAAACTCTCTCAATATAGATAATGTCACCAAATCTTTAGGGTGAATACCATGGCTGCTGGGTAGGACAGTTTTGCTAGTACCAGTAACACCTAGCTGATGGAGGAAAATAATGAAAAACTCATTGAAAGATTTAAAAAGATGAACCCACCACCATTTGCTGGAGCAATTGAGCTGATATTAGCCGAGTATTGGATCATGGAGTTTGAGAAGATGTTCGAGGTTCTCAGCCCCACTTTAGAGCAAAAGGTACAATTAGCCACACTTATGTTCAAGGGAGCTATAGAACACTGGTGGCACTTGAAGTAGGGATCACTGAGGACACTGATCCGTTGGGAAGCATTTTGAATGACATTCTACGAGAAGTATTTTCCTGACTTTATTTGAGAATAGAAGCAAATAGAGTTCCTAAAGTTAAAGTAAGGTAGCATAAGAGTGGTGGAATATGCAGAAAAGTTCATAAAACTAGCTCGGTTCACGCCCAACTTAGTAGCAGATGGAAGCCTAAGAGCCAGGAAGTTTTAAAAAGGAATGCGTAAGAAGATCTGAGATAAAATCTTAGTTCTAAAGACTAATTTCTACCTAGAAGCACTAAAATCTATATTGTAGAAAAATGCTACAAGCCTAGTCCCACAATAGATCTAACGGGTTCAAGCATCATACCAAATAATAAGAGGAAGGCCCAGGAGCCACAATAACCTGATAAGAGGAAGAAGACAGCTCTCATAGTTCCAACACAAGAGCCAGAACAGATATGCTCCCATTGTGAAAAGAACCGTGGTAGCAAACCCTACTACAACCTGATAAATGGATGCTTTAAATGTGGTAGTACTCAAGATCATATCAAAGAGTGTCCTATCAACAAAGAGCAGACCAAGCCAAAAACTCAAGGAAGAGTATATATTATTATAAAGAGAGATGCTAAAACCTCATAGTATGTGATCCAAGGTATGCTCACTATGTCTAGAACCTTGGTTAAAGTTTTAATAGTCCCAGGACCTACACACTCTTTTGTATCATTTGAGTTCACTCAGCATCTGAACATTGAAAAGTCACTCTTATAATATGTATTAGTAGTCTCTACCCCAGCTAATAAGGACTTAACCATTATGCAGTCTACCAGCATGTATTGTGGAGATTGCTAACAAAGAGTTACTAGTAGATCTCATACTCTCATATATGCATGATTTTGATGTCATATTAGGAATGAATTCATTAGCGGCATAATCGCTAAGATAGATTATTATGAAAAAATGGTAACTTTTAATGTTCCCAATGACAAGGCCTTCAAATTCAAAGGGATTAGGGAGCCCCTGCATCCATGTCTCATATCTTGCATTCAGGCTCAATTATTACTTGAGAAGAGATGTGCAAGGTATTTGGCTTATGTAGTGGAGAATAAAAGTAAAGAAGTCAATCTACAACAGATACTCGTAGTGAAAGAATTTTTCAATATTTTCCTAGAAGATCTTACAAGTCTATCCTTAGATTGGGAGATCGAGTTCTTTATTAACTTAATTCATGGTACAAGCCCTATCTTTAAGGCTCCACATCAAATGGCAAAAGTCGAACTAGATGACTCAAGAAACAATTGTAAGAATTATTGGATAAGCGTTTCATCAGACCAAGTATATCACCATGGGGAGCCCTAGTACTATTTATAAAGAATAAGGATAGAACCATATGGCTCTATATTGACTATAGACAATGAACCAAGTTACCATACATAATAAGTATCCGTTGCCTCGTATAGATGATTTGTTTAACCAACTTCAAGGAGTTCAAGTATTCTCAAAGATTGATCTACGTTCTAAATTTCATCAATTAAAGATTAAGAAATAGGATATTCCCAAGACTACCTTCAAGAACAAGTATGGCCATTATGAATTCTTACTCATGCCTTTTGGTCTAACAAATGCTCCCACAACATTTATGGATTTGATGAACAGAGTCTTCCAGCCATTCTTGGATAAGTTTATCATCGTCTTCATTAATGACAAACTAATCTATTCATGGAGTGAGGCTAAACATGTGAAGCATCTAACAATAGTGTTTGAGATACTTAGGAAAAAGAAGTTGTATTCCAAGTTTAAGAAATGTGAGTTTTGGTTAAAGGCGTTTGCCTTCCTTAGAGATGACAAACTAATCTATTCATGCATAACCCTTAACAGATATTCACATCACAACTCTTGTTAGAGGGTATGCCATCATCTAGAGGGAGCGGTCCTCTTATGTCTTTCCATATTAGATGGAGGAGGGGGAAACAAATATCCCAGATGAGGATAGGAGAACAGATACCCCTTAGAGATAAGAAGCTTAATGAGACACTTGATGCGCTATGCACGTCAATATAGATACATACTTCGAACCATTGAGGCTTCATTCCACTTTTTTTTTCTTTTTTTTTTGTTCTTTTATTTTCTAGATAACCTTACCGGTTTCATATTATTTTAATTATATGTAAATCATTAAGTGTCTATAACTAACATAGCATGCTTCGAATCAAGAACAATTTAACTTATTAAGCCTACTGACACAAAGCTTTCAAAACAGAAAAAATCACAGAATTATCAATTTAATCTTTTTTTTTTCTAAACATACCCCTTAAGACATTTAAAGAAATATTAAATTTCTTACCGAAACCTTGATAATTTCTTCTACACCGTTCTTCTTCTCCTTCTCTCCTTCTCTCTCTAGATCACTCTCTCTCTCTAAATCTTGAAAGTTGGAAGAATGGAAGTGAGGAGAAAATGGGAGTCATTGGATTTGTGCCAAGTGGCAAAATCAAGTGAAGAGAAAGCGTAAAAAGATGTTTTGCAGGAAAAATAGAGGAAAAAGACCTCCTCCACTTACTACGGCACGCCACCCAAGGTGGGTGATGGCATACTGCCAGGATATTATTAATGAAAACGATGATTGAGATTTGATGTTGTTTTTATGGCATTTTTATAATCATCACTTATTTTTTTATAGAATTACTTGGCTGTGAATTTGTAGAATTTGGAAGGGAATTTGTAGAATTTGGATGGAATGGTTAGATATGTTTTCTAATGCTTCTTATAAAAAAGAAAAGAAAATCCTATGATTCGTTAAAGGCAAATTACCTTCGTAGAGAGAATGTATCTGTATGGTCAGACCTTTAAAATTTATACTGACCATAAAAGTTTGAAGTATATATTTTCGTAGAGAGAATTAACCATGAGACAAAGACGTTGGATGGACCTCTTGAAGGATTGTGACTGCAAGATCATCTACCACCCTAGTAAAAGTAATGTGGTTGCGATGCATTGAGCTGAAAGGGGTCTACTTTATTGGTCTAAACAATGGTCTCTAGTTTGAAGTTAGTTGATGCAATGCAGGCACTCCGCTTTAACCATTATGGCAATGGCGCCTACCTCGCCTAGATTTGATATTTGCCTGATGTTTTCATGAAGATTTGGTGATACGAAACCCAAGATTAACCAACGTGATCAAGAACTCACACAATTTCTTTAAAGGCATCAAAGGAATTGATCCTATAAAAATCCTTCCTACTTACCCTACTATCAAGAATGGTAGAAACTAAGGTAACTGGAAATGAAAGAAATAGAATGGAAAAATGCCACAAGGTCGTACCTTGATAAGTAGATCCACTCCTTACTCAACAAGATGGTAGAAGAACCTCTCTTAAAAAGAAATACTCTTAATATTATTGAAATAATTTATGAATGTCTTACAATGAAGACTTAGTGGCCTATTTATAAGCTAAGCTAAGTAAACAAAAAGAAAACTAAAATCTCGTAATTTAATTTGCAATTACATAGGAAATAAATTAAAAATTAAAAATTAAAGACTAATTTTCAAAGTAAGATATATTTAATCTTCTCTTTTAATTAAAAGAGATTATGGCCAAATTAAAAGGGGAGACATATGGAAATAAATTAAAAATTAAAAGTTAATTTTCTAACTAAGATAAATTTAGTCTTCCCCTTTAATTAAAAGAGATTGTGGTCAAATTAAAAAGGAGACATAAGAAAATTTAGGGTTGGCCATAAGATCTATTTTTTGGCCTATTTCCTCATCTTTCTTTGGATTGAGCCTTCTCTTTTTGGTCCATGTCCATGCTCACATCATCTAGGAATGTCAATTCATTGACTTAGAGATAACCAAAAATCTGAGTAAGTTTAGTTCTGACAAATTTTCTAATTTTAGCCTCACAAATTAAGGATTTTTTCGATTCTAGAATCATATTTAGGTCCCTGCCACTGGCAGGACAAATGTTCTTAAGGCTGGCCATGCCTCCAAATTATCCATCCACCCAGAAGTACTAAGATGTACCAGGACCTGAGATATCAATATTGGTGGCCTGGAATGAAGAAAGACATTGTTGACTATATCTCTCGATGCCTTACTTACTAACAAATTAAGGTTGAACACTAGAGACCCGATAATTTGTTGTAAGGCCTCCCTATTTTGGAATGCAAGTGGGAGTATGTGATCATGGACTTTGTCACCGGTTTACCCAGAACATCTTTTGGTCACAACGCACTATGGGTTATTGTTGACAGGTTGACCAAAACCACCCATTTTCTACCAATAAGAATAATAGATTCTACCAGCAAGTTAGCCCACCAGTATATCGATGTGATTGTTCGACTCCATAGTGTTCCCTCATCCATTATGTCAGACATAGATCCCCTATTAACCTTCCACTTCTGGGATAGTTTTAAAGAAGCACTTGGTTTAGGATTATACTTCAGTACTACCTATCATCCTCAAACTGATGGTCAGTTTGAGCGTACCATTCATACGCTCGAAGATATGTTGCACGCTTGTGTCCTTGACTTTGGAGAAAATTGGTATGAGTACCACCCTTCATGTGAATTTGCTTATAATAAAAGTTATATTTCCAGCATCAGCATAGCTCTGTATAAAGCCCTATATGGTAGGCCTTGTCGTTCTCCCACTTACTGGAACGTGATCAGGAACAAACATCACTTGGGATCAAATTACATTTAAGAGACTATTGAGAAAGTCGCCATTATTCGAGGGAACCTAACCACCACTCAAAGTCACCAGAATAGCTACACCGATAATCGTAGAAGATCCCTAGAGTTTACTATTGGTGATCAAATTTTCCTTAAGATCTTCCCATAAATGAGAAAATACGGTTCAGTAAAAAGGGTAAGTTGAGCCCCTATTATGTGAGACATTTTCAGATGGTGGAACGTGTTAGACTCATGGCGTATCACCTTGTTCTACCCTTATAGATTGTGGGTCTGCATGATGTTTTCCATGTCCCCAACCTCAAATGGTACCACCCTGACCATTCTCACATCATTCCTCAAAAGAAATACAGGTCCAAGCAGACATGACTTGTGAGGAGCTCCACATGGAAATCCTTGACTGTATTGATAAAGTTTTATGCAAGAAAAAATCCCGATGGTGAAGGTGCTGTGGCAACATCACACACCAGAAGAGACAACATAGGAACTAAAGAGTAAAATGCGAGAGAAGTTTTCTAACTTATTCATGACAAATTTGGGGGAATGACCAAATTTTCTAAAGGTGGGGGAAATGTAACACCCTAAAAACCTTTGCACTTAATTTGTACCATAAACCCTTAAATATGATTGAGATTTGATGTTGTTTTTATGGCATTTTTATAATCATCACTTATTTTTTTATAGAATTACTTGGCTGTGAATTTGTAGAATTTGGAAGGGAATTTGTAGAATTTGGATGGAATGGTTAGATATGTTTTCTAATGCTTCTTATAAAAAAGAAAAGAAAATCCTATGATTCGTTAAAGGCAAATTACCTTCGTAGAGAGAATGTATCTGTATGGTCAGACCTTTAAAATTTATACTGACCATAAAAGTTTGAAGTATATATTTTCGTAGAGAGAATTAACCATGAGACAAAGACGTTGGATGGACCTCTTGAACGATTGTGACTGCAAGATCATCTACCACCCTAGTAATAAAGTAGGTTAAAGCGGAGTGCCTGCATTGCATCAACTAACTTCAAACTAGAGACCATTGTTTAGACCAATAAAGTAGACCCCTTTCAGCTCAATGCATCGCAACCACATTACTTTTACTAGGGTGGTAGATGATCTTGCAGTCACAATCCTTCAAGAGGTCCATCCAACGTCTTTGTCTCATGGTTAATTCTCTCTACGAAAATATATACTTCAAACTTTTATGGTCAGTATAAATTTTAAAGGTCTGACCATACAGATACATTCTCTCTACGAAGGTAATTTGCCTTTAACGAATCATAGGATTTTCTTTTCTTTTTTATAAGAAGCATTAGAAAACATATCTAACCATTCCATCCAAATTCTACAAATTCCCTTCCAAATTCTACAAATTCACAGCCAAGTAATTCTATAAAAAAATAAGTGATGATTATAAAAATGCCATAAAAACAACATCAAATCTCAATCAAAAAGTTCCTTTCTATACCTATAACAAAAGGCCTTCTTAGGAATGTCCTCTTCCTTCACTCGCAACAAATGGTAGCCAGATTAAAGATCAGTTTTCAAAAAACACATAAGCACCCTGCAACTAGTCGAACAAATCATCCATGCGAGGAAAAGGGTACTTACTCTTTATGGTAACCTGATTAAGTTTGCAGCAGTCAATACAAATGCGGAGGTATCCATCCTTCTTCTTGGTAAACAAGACAGTTGCACCCCAAGGGGTATAAGTAGGGCAGATGAATCTTAGTCTTTGCAGTTTGGAAAGCTAGTGCTCTAACTCTGCAACTTCTGCACGGCTTATGCGATAAGAGGGTTTTAAAATTGGCTGGGTACCTAGAATCAAATTAATCAAAAACTCTATTTCTTGTTCGAGGGGTAGACCTGGTAGCTCCTTCATAAACACATTTAGAAAATTGCATATAACGGAGATTGAAGAAATTGTTGGGTCGTAATCCATGTTCCTATCCAACACAAAGTGAGCAAAGCAATGAAAACTTTGCGAAAGGAAACACTCTTTATTTATTTTACATAATTTATACAAAAGAAGAGAAGTTTACTGCCTAGGTGAACGTAGTCTTATAACTTTTGTCTCATAATCAGTAATTGCTCTATATTTTTCTAACCAATCCATATCTAGGATTATATTAAACCCTAAAAAGTCTAATAGTATTAGATCTATAGTGAGTTCTTTTCCTGAGGCTTTTAATTTACAATTTTTATATACATAAAAGCTTTTAATAGTCTCCTAGAGGGTCTCTCTACAGCTAAAATATTTCCTAGGGGTTCCAGCCTAAGGTATAATTTACAAGCAAAATTATAAGATATGAAAGAGTGAGAGGCATTTGTATCAATCAAAGCATGTATGGTAGTATTATGAATAGAAAGCATACCCTGAATGATAACAGGTGTGGTAGGAACATCGGGCTTATCTAAGTGGTAGACATGTCCCTAGGTAACAAGTCTAGCGAGGTCCTTGGGCCTCTGCGAGCAATCTTTAACCAAATGCTATGTACTCCTGCACTTGTAACAGAAGTGGTTTAGACATCGATAGGACTGGTCACCATGGTAGCGACCACAATGATGGCAAGAGGGAGAAGTTCGAATAGGATATCTGATAGGAAGGGATAAAACAGTGGGGGCTAGAACAACATAGGGTCTCTTATCTAAGTGATCAGGGCTAGAGTCAGGAAATTTTCTCTTATGTTACTGTTGCTACTGACTTTAGAAGTGGGTGATGCGTTGTTTGCAGGTCGAGATAAGGTCTTCGGCCAATTGGGCATTCTCCAGCACTTTATCATAAGAACTAGGCTTGGACATGGCAACTTCATCAAAGATATCTGAGTGAAGACCCTTTAAGAACTTTTGGGCCTTCTGAACTTTTGTGGATACCCATAATGGAGTGAACCTTGACAATTGAATAAACTCAGCCACATACTAGCTAACCATCAGATCTACTTGTCAGGGTTTTATAAACCCTTTTTCCTTTTTATCTAGTACATAAGCTAGGAAGAAGTTCTCATAGAAGGCATCCATGAATATTTTCCAAGTGGTGGGAGTCGGTAGTAAATCCTTCTTCACTCGCCACTAGTGAGCCACTTCTCCAGTAATCATAAAAGTAGCCAAGGAAACATTCTACTCTTCTGTCACATCTAAAATTGTGAATAGCTTCTCCATTTTCTTGTGTCCATGCTTCGGCAACCATGGGATTAGGAATACTGTCGAAGTGAGGAGGGTTCAATCTTTTAAACACTACGATATACGGGGAGATAGGACAGTCAAGGGGACAACACTCATGAGGTAAACAAAATTGAAAATTATTGGCCTGATTAGGCACAACGACTGTTGTCAAGCCCTGAATGGCTTGAAATAGCTCGTTAAACTCGACCCTGGCCAGTGTGTCCTAGGCTTCAATTCTTTCTATTGATGGTCCCCCCTATGTCATTTCATACAAAATGAAAAGGGAGACAATTAGTAGGGGTTTCGAAGAAGTTTTTAAAGAAGGTTTCTAGAAAGAAGTTTCATACATGCTAAGTTTTTTTCTAATTCTAGATTGGCCTAAGTGTAAGGGATTTTTCTGCAGATTCTGCTATGATATCACTTGTGACATCCTCAATACTAATTACAACATAAGGGTGCCAGATACCAATACAAATACGGGTGCATTAAATAGAATATATCCAATGAAATTTTTTTTCAATATAAAATTCCTTACAAAATATGTGAGTTCTCAATTGCATATAAAACTGAGCCTAGAAGTGGCGACAAAATACAAAATAATAAAATATAAAAGGGGGCAACTACTATCATTATATAAATGAACTCATTAGACCATGAAACAAGACATACACTCGTCAACGATCATGGATCCACAGGATCCAGGCAAGCTTCAAGGGGTAACTCGGACAACTCATCGCAAACATCCTCTTCGATATCATTTGGGAGGGCCAAGCATAGAAAGAGGTGAGTTCTATGAAACTTAGTAAGGCATACAGTATTAAATTGACATAGCTAAGAAGTTTTATAAAATTAAAAATATTCGAGAAAAAAAATACCTTTTTCCTCTTACCATTTACAACGATCTATAGGAATAGAATTGATGTATGAAAACATTTAATATTATGATCATCAAATAACATAATAATATCGATAACTCATCAAGTGGGAGAAAATCAAACAAATCAAAATAATAACTGTTATTAAGTCTTTTTACCATACTTCATGCGAAGCCCGTTATAGCTTTTTATCTATTGGCTAATACGGACTCCGAACTACCATTTTGGTGACACTAACGAGGTCCACAGCAGATTTGCATTTCGCTACACCATAGTATGATCTATGACTATAGCCATGCCAACCACTGTGGTTCTAAAGTCTATGACCACGGTCTTACTTCACCACAGTGGTCCTAGGATAGCCTATGCATTTTTGCACCGTCATCCATAAGGAGTGGTCATTTCACATCTTTTTAAATAGCATGGTGACAATAGAAGTAGATAAAATAGTTTAATGGATTAATTCATGTTTCATGTTTCCTTTCATATTTTTCATGCCATGTCAACAATTTCATGTAATCTCTTCTTGCATCAATTGCATTTCAACTTCCTTCATGAAATAACAACTAAATCTTCACACGATGCATGTATAACTAAAAAATCATCAAAGTCATCACACCTTCAAAATCATACAATAAAATCAACATTCATTTCTTTAAAAATCATGCCATAATCATGCAATAAAATTAGTGTTCATTTCTTTATTTTTCTAAAAATGCATCTTAAAATGTACAAGGAAATACTCAATCCCTTATCAATATTGATGACTCATTATAAGCTAGTCCCCCTTTCACTTCAAATTTTCCTCTTTTCTCTCTCTAACTCTCTCTCTAGAATTTTGATTTTTGAGGGTGAAAGTAGGTAAGGAAGCATCGTAGAGAAGGTCTCTATTTATAAAGGAAGAGAACCATTGGATTGGCAGCAAGTGTCGCGATTCGTGAAGAGAGAAAAAATAATGACGTCATTGGTGTCAATCGATCAAGGGGGAGGCACGACTCTTAAGGTGGCGGCATAGGGCGGCGGTGGCAGCAGTGTAGAGCAGTAGTAACGGCGGATAGGGCAATATTGGCGGTGGTGTGGGGCTCAAGGCAACGATGGCAGTGGTGTGGGGCTCAAGGTGCCATGCGCACCAGCTAGTCTGCATGATTGGATGATGAGACAGAGCGCGTCTGTGCATGGGATTCGTCCGTAGACATGGTGCAGTGTAGGCACACTGTGCACAAGTGTCCCCGCATGGGCGTGCGGGCAATTCCACATGGGAATACGGGCAAGCCCATATGGGCTGGGCTTTTCCTGCGACAATTGTTTTTTCCAAATTTTCTTTTCTTCTCTCTTTTCATTTGAAATTCTCAATAATTTTAAAACAAAACAAAATAAAATAACATAATAATAAAAAAATAAATTTTGATAAATTAAGAAAAAATTACAAAAATGCAAAATAAAAAAATGAAATAGTATTATACCACAGAAATTTAATGGCCAAAGACCTGAAAAAAATAAAGTCGTAATACCACATGAAGCACAAAGGTACGAGGTGTCACATTACTACATCTTTATTTCAAATAATGTTATGAAGTTGTATCAGAGGGGGATGGATTAACATTTGTGACTCCATCTGAATCACACAGATAATATGTATAGTATTTAAAGTTTTTAAACTAAATAATAAAACTTAAGTTTTAGCTTACAACAAATTAAATTTATATTAAATAATTTTTAATTATAAAAATAAAATTAATGTGATAATATTGTTATGTAGTTGATTCTTACTTGACTACAAATTACAAAAAATACATTTTTATTATGTTCTTAATTGCCTATTTCTCTCTTTAACCTCACTCATCATTTAGATATTCAATAAAGAAATACAATATGATATTTCTTTAACATTTTCATTAGAAATATTTTTACTTTTACAAAATTTTATTACATAAAACAATACCTATATTGCTGTTTTATATAATTATGAGCTTTTTATAGATTATATTTTTGTTTACAGCAAAATAATATTTATTTTAATTAATTATAGAATTTTAAAATTAAATTGTTTGTGTAGAAAATAGTATAAATCTAGTATATAAAAAAGTAAAAGTGAAAGTGACATGTCAATTCCTCATTTTTCTTGAGATCATTTCTATTTAATTTGATAAACATATTAGTTATGTTTTTAAATTTTCTAAATATAAAAATAGAATTTAATATTTAGTTGACTAGATAGTATGAGCTACATAATTTTTAAATATAAAAATAAGATAATAATATATATAAAATTTATCGATTAAAATTTTTAAATACAAAAATAGAATTATTTTTTAGTTAACTATAGATTAGACACTAAATAATTTATAAAAATAAAAATCAAATTAAGGTGATAATATATATAATAGTTAGATGTTCAAATTTTTTAAATATAAAAATATAATTTGTTTTTCAATTAACATATTAGAATTTTGCACTACATAATTGCACAATTAAATAATTTACTGAAAATTAAGACTGTTTAATTACCAAGTTTGTAAGAAAACTAATAAGGGGTGCTCTAACAGCCTTAAAATTTAATTGAATGGAAATATTGAATTAATGAAATATAAGCGAAAGCAATTGAGAATTTTAGGGTTACATTCATTGCACAGTTAATTCAGAATGTCCATTAAGACTACGAAAATACCTCTTAAGAGAGATTAAAATAGCATAAATAGAAATACAACTAGAAAACTATAGGATCAACCTCTACAACACAACTCTGATAGAAAACGGGAGGCAACCTTTAGTCACTAATTTTTTTACTATTCAGGATCCGGATCTTGGTCATCCTGATCTGAAATGGTTAAATAAGGGAAATAAGCTACACTAACCCAATAAAAATATCAACACTTAACAACCGATACGGAAAACCAAAGATTGGTAAAAATTACAAAACAACCAATGGAGCCATTTTTTCCTTTTTGGTAAATTCATTTAACTTGAAAATTTTAATTTCATACTCACATTTTAAGTTCTCAAATACGACTCGTGAAGGCAATAATCAAGATAGCAATTCATTAAATATTTAAGAAACAACAATAATCAAAATTTACCTTTTCACTTACTTACCGATATCTCTAGGGGTCCATAGGGGTTCTCCCTACACGTGAACTCAATATCTAATCTATTAAATAACCAGCCGTCCCCATGCCTTGTCCAGTAATGGGCCCCAAATATACAGTCGCCTCAATACCCCGACCAGTACGAGGGTGAACAAATACCTCTCAACCCTTTTTTTTATGGGACTTCTCAGCCCTGTTCGACTGGGGTAATGTCCACAGTAGGGTTTGCCTTATGTACTGGATCCATACACCTTTTTCCATGATGCCCGATAAGCCTACCACATAAAATTTATTCTCATTATCAACTAATCATCAATTGCATACAAAAATCTTGTTTCATAAGTTAAGGACATTATAACGACAATTAAATGATAATATAATTTTGTACTTTAATCACCAAGAAAACGTTGTCAGAGCATTTGTAACATTCGGGCCTGAAAATTAGCCCTGGATAATTTTACGAATTATGGAATATATATATAAATAATTAAAAAATTTATTTTATTTTAATTTGATTGAATTTCTGAGAAAAAATGAATTAGGGACGAAATTGAAAATAATTTTAGGAAGAAGGGGTAAAAATTTGGGTTCGGAGGGTGTTTTCGAAAACAAAATTAAAAGCAGGAATTGGATTGTGCTGCGTGGCCAGGCGCACTGACATTGGTGCCATGCGAGAGGCCACACTGGTGATCCACGTGCCTTGCGATCGGACGGCCCAAGATCGATCCCACGCCGTGGACGGTCGAGATTAATCGCGATGGAAGGTCCAGATCAACGCAGAATGATTATAAATACATCGCATCATATGAAAACCTAAACCCTAATCGCCGGCCCCAGCCAGAGAAGCAGAACCAGACGCCAAAGAAGGAGGCTGACCGTCAACCGCCAAAAAAAGGTAAAATTTCCCCTACCCGCTTGGAATTTGATTCCGAGTACCCCTGTGGAAAAATTAGAGCAAGACGAACGACGAGTGAGCCAGAAACTGCAGATAAAGCCCGACGGAGTTGCCGTGGCTAAAACCCCAAAACTCCTCCAATGAGCCATTTTTCGATTCTCGTTTAACATAATTTTTCAAACATTGTGCTCACCATCCTTTTCTGTGAAGGGTAGCTAACGAAAGAACATCAACCGCGAAGGCGGACCGATGGAGTCGCCGCACCTGGAGGTCCCCCTGCCAGTAGGTTTGGTTTTTTTTTAGATTTTGGCCAACTGAGGCCCCTAATGTATTTTTCTGTAGGAATACGACCAAAACCAATAAAAATCAGCCAAAACTGGCTAGGCCGAGGTAAACCGCCGCCGTGGGCGGTGGAGCCGGCACTAGAACATGGCAGCATTGCCGTGCCAGAACCAAAAAATTGGCTGGAATAAGTTTTGGACACCGATTTTGGATTTTTGAGGTATTTTTAGGTGTGTGACAAGTGTTTTAAATTCCACAGGAAAAATTAAGGGAACCTGGTACCAGTTAGGAGACGTAGTAGACAGCTCGATATCTTGAAACATCGATCTGGGTAAGGATCTCTCACTCTATTCTCTGTTATGGTAAATTAAGGCTAAATGATGTATAATTTAATGTTTTGTAAAAATTTAAAAAACCCTAAAAAAAATTACAAGTCATTAATTGAGCTAGAACCGGTTAGTTCATAATTGTCTTGATTTTCTTTTTATTTTCCTCTACTATCCTACTTGCGTGATTTTCGTATAGTACATGTTCTTAATTTAAAGCTTCAATGGTTTTATGGACTTATCTGGTTATTTTGGTTATATACCGTCAGCATGAATATAGTTCAATCTGTGAATATGATATGAGATATTGGTATGCATTGTTGGTTGTTTATTAATAAAAATTTATATGTGAAAGACTTACTGGGTACCCAGAAAAAAAGCAAACAGGCCCGGTACATAGGAAACCCTACCGCGAACGTTACCTCAGTCGGACAAGGCTGGGAAGTCCCTTACTGGAAAACTTTGAGAGATATGATTCACCTTCATACCGAACGAGGTATCGAGGTGATGAAATGTTTGACACCCATTACTGGATGGGGTATGGGATGGCTGGTTAATTTTAAAATTGGTTATTGGGTTCAGGAGTTGGGGGGCACTCCTATGGACCCTCAGGGGTACCAGTAAGCAAGTAAGGAAGGAAAGTTATTGTTTCTTGTTCTCTTATGTGTGAAAGTGAAGAGTGATATGGATATGGGTCTTCATAGGTTGTTTTGGAAAACTCATTATGGTAAGTTTGGAATAAATGGTCTTCTTTATATTAAATGAATTTAAGTGCTCCATTAGTTATTTTATAATCTTTACCAATCTTTAAATTTTCGTATCTATGATTAGCATGATATTCTTACTGGAATAGTGTAACTCACCCTTTCATTAACTATTTCAGATAAAGAGGACCAAGATTCAGATCTCGATCAGCAAGAGAGTTGTAAGTAGTTCACTATCTAGACTCCCTTCAAGTACTAGTAAAGGTTGTCTTAGGATGTTTAGTTATTCGCTTTTCGTTTCATTATTTTAATTTTTGTTTATCTTTTAGAAGGGACATTCCTGTAGTCCTATTAGGCATTGTAAATTATTTTGTAAGGAATGTAAACTCTAACTCTATTAATCGTTTCTACATTAAAGTTATGAATTTATTTCCGTTCTAGTTCCGGGTTCGTACAGTTTGTATTCGAGCAGCGTTCCTCGGAACCATTCCTTGCATAAGACTTACAAAAAAAACACCAAATACAAACTATTACTCAACCTTTCTTTGTGAAATGCATATATAAAGAAATGAGGAGAGGAAGACCCCCACTAAATAGAGCAGCCTGGGATGGCTCACTTCGAGAGGATGTTGAGCGACTCTTAGAGATGCTGAAGAGACTCATCTTTGTCTAGCAGGCCCAGGGGAAATGAGGGAGCTACCTGACCCTCCTCCGTTACCACAATTTTAGACACCCTTATAGTGGGAAGAATCAGAGCCACCCTATTACAACCCTGCTCCTCTACCGTACCATCTGGCACCACCACAGTACAATCCAGTGCCTCCACCATATCATCTAGTACCGCCACAGTATAACCCGATGCCTCCACCATATCATCCGGTACCGCCATAAGGCCATCCGATCCCTCCCCCAGTATAATCCAATTCCTCTTCCACGGGACCCAGTTCCACCCATGATGAAGCCAAGCTACATTGAATGCTACAAAAGACTAAACCCATCTACCTTTGTAGGTACATCCTCTTTTGAAGAGGTCGAGTATTGGTTGGCTGAGAGAGAGAATGCCTTCGCGACTCTCGGGGTGGTTCCCAAACAAAAGGTTGTACATGCTGCCTATATGTTTGTAGGAGAAGTAGGCCGCTAGTGGCAACTCAAGCAGGCCACCCTGCCTAGTTCAGTCACTTGGGAATAATTTCCGATGGCCTTCAATGCAAGCACCTCCGGCATTTAAAGGAGATGGAGTTTGCACACTTAATACAGGGTGAGATGACTGTGTCGGAGTATGCCCGAAGGTTCCTAGAGTTGGGCTGATATTCCACTAAGAGCATGATGGATGAGGGTAGAAAGGCAAGAAAGTTCGAGTGGGGCCTCCGTCCTGAGATCAGACAGCAGCTGTACGTATTTAAGCTTAACACTTACTCAGCCGTTCTGGCCAAGGTATAGTTAGTAGAGAGGAACCTTCGCATCTTTCCTCCAGCAGCAGGGAATCCCAGACCCCCAGTTTCACAACGCAGACCAGTACCCACTATACCGGTTTAGCAGAACAAGAGGTCTAGGTTAGTGACTGAGGCTACTCCTTAGACTCAGGTAACAGGCCATGGTAGAACTTGCCAGCACTATGACAAGGATCATGGGGACTGACCCTGCTATCATCTAAATAATACTTGTTGCATATGTGGGAGTACCCAACATTACGTGAGAGAGTGCCCGCGGAATTAGAACCAAGTCAAACCTCCTATCAAAGGCAGAGCTTACAAGCTAACTCAGCAGGATGCTGAAGCTAACCTAGACGTGGTACAGGGTATATACATTATCTGTAATCACCTTGCACATATTTTGATTGATACTGGTACTTCACATTCGTTTGTCTTACACACTTTACACAAAACTTAAATATATCACTGGAAAGACTTGATTTTATGTTATTTATATCTACTCCTACAAGTAAGAAACTAGTAGGAAAGGTTATATATAAAGCTTGTGTCATAGACATAGCAGGTAAGAAATTGAGTGTGGACTTGATAGAGATCTACACAGGGGACTTTGATGTAATCTTGAGAATGAATTGGTTAGCGGCATACCACGCGACCGTAGATTATTTTCATAAGAAACTCGTATTCAACCCTCCTAACGAAGAGCCATTTATAAGTTAATGAAAATTTTAAATGTTATTTCCCTATAGTAGTTTTCTCACTATATAGTGTTTTAACTCTGTTGTCTTCTCTACATTAGGCAAACCTAAGAAAGAAGTTTACATTCAAGAGATCCTAGTAGTTTGAGACTTCTCGGATGTATTTCCTGATGAACTACCAAGACTGTTAGTAGACAAAGAGGTTGAGTTCACCATAGATCTTCAGCCTGGCACCCAGTCTATTTTTGTTGCTCCTTACCGCATGAGTCGTGTGTAGATGGAAGAATTGAGAAAATAGATCAATGAATTATAAGATAGTGGGTTCATCTGACATAGTATATCCCCTTAGGGTGCTAGAGTCACATTTGCAAGAAAAGGAGATGGGACGTTACGATTGTGTATTGACTACAGGGGATTGAACTGAATTACGATTAAGAACAAGTACCCCCTCCCTAGAATTAATGACCTTTTTGACCAGTTGTAGGGTGTTCAAGTCTTCTACAAAATAGATTTTTGTTCGGGTTACCACTATTTAAAAATCAGGGTAGAGGACATTACCAAGATAGCTTTCAAAACCAGGTACGAACATTATGAGTTTTTAGTCATGCCCTTTGGACTAATCAACACACCAATTATTTTTATGGATTTGATGAACAGAATTTTCAGATAATTCTTGGATCAGTTCGTCACTGTGTTCATCGATCCTGGTCTATTCAAAGAGCACAGAGGAACATGCTCACCACCTAACTCAGGTTTTACAAGTTCTTAGGGAAAAGAAACTGTATGCAAAATTGAGCAAGTATGAGTTTTAACTTGAGCAAACTACCTTTTTAGAATACATCATATCAAGGGATGGAGTACCAGTGAACCCTGAAAAAGTTGAGGTAGTGCCTAGATGGGAGAAATTGACCTCAGTTAAGGAGATTCGTAACTTTTTGGGAATAACAGGTTATTATCATAGGTTTATAAAAAGATTTTCTAACTAGTCGCTCCTTTGACCCGACTCACAAAGAAGAATGTTAAATTTGAATGGAACATGGACTGCAAAAGGACCTTTATAGAACTCAAGAAACAGTTGACTACTGCACTCGTGTTGGCCTTACTAAGTGGGACAGGTGGATATACAGTGTATAGTGATGCTTCCTACCTGGGGTTGGGTTGTGTTTTAATGCAGCATGGTAAGGTCATAGCTTATGGATCCAAGCAGTTGAAGAGTCATGAGAAAAATTACCCCACCCACGACTTGGAACTTACCACCATTATCCATGCCTTGAAGACTTGGTGCCACTACCTGTATGGGGAGACTTTTGAGACTTTTGTTGACCATAAGAGCTTGAGGCACATATTCACTCAGAAGGATCTGAACATGTATCAGAGGCGTTGGATAGAGCTCCTAAAGGATTATGATTGTAATATTTTATACCACCTGGGCAAACGCAATGTAATAGATGACGCGCTCAGCAGAAAATGTGCAGGTATGTTAGCTCACATAATAGTTTCTGAATGTAGGGTAATAGGGGCCGCAAAACAAATATGATTTTAGGACTTAAAGAGAGTTGCATGTTTGACCCACCTGACTGTCCAACCCAAATTGATGCAGAGAATAAGAGAAGCACAATTAACTGATTCCACCATAGCCGCCCTCAAGAAAAATGCATAATAAGAAATACATCTAGAATTTTGAGTCTCTGCCGATGGATTACTTAGGTTTTAGGATATGGTGTGTATTCTAAATGACAGTGAACTAAAAAATGACATCATGACAGAGGCTCACAACTCCAAGTTTATCATACATCCCAAAAGTACAAAAATGTACCAAAGTATATGACCCTAATTTTGGTAGAGCGGGATGAAGAGAGAGGTAGTCGACTTTGTTTCCAAGTGTCTAGTATGCCAACAGATGAAGGCAAAACATCAATATCCAGGCAGGTTATTTCAGCCATTACCGATCCTGGAGTGGAAATGAGAACATATCTCAATGGATTTCGTAATAGGGTTGCCTAAGGCACGTTCAAGACATGATGCTATTTGGGTAATTATTGATTCGCTCACCAAGTCTTCTAACTTCTTGGCTATGCAGATGAACGACCCTTTGGATAAGCTAGCAAGAATGTATATTCGAGAGATAGTCAGGTTACATGGGGTTTCAATGCCAGTAGTATCCGATAGGGATCCCAAGTTCACTTCTCGATTTTGGTCTACTTTTCGACAAGCCATGGGAATAAAACTGTCCCTTAGTACCACATTCCACCCTCAAACTGATGGAAAATCAAAGAGGACGATTCGCACACTGAAGAATATGCTCCGAGCTTGTGTTCTAGACTTCAGGGGCCACTGGGATGAACACCTACCTCTGATAGAATTCGCCTATAATAACAGCTACCAGGTAAGTATCGGTAGGGCTCCGTACGAGGCATTGTATGGTCGTCCATGCAGATCGCCGATCTATTGGGAAGAGGTGGGTGATAGAAAATTATTCGGGCTAAATCTTGTGGAGGAGACTATAGCCAAGATAGTTAAGATCAGGAAGAACATTCAGACAGCTCAGAGTAGGCAGAAAAGTTATGCAGACTCCCGGAGGAGGGATTTGGAATTTGAGAAAGATGACCAAGTATTTCTTAAGGTCATTCCTTTCAAAGGGATCGGTAAGTTTGGCAAGAGGGAAAAATTAAATCCCCAGTTCATTGGACCATTTGAGATCTTATATCAGATTGGTACGATTGCTTACAGACTAGCACTACCTTTAAAGCTATCTAGGATTCATAATGTGTTCCACGTATCTGTGCTACACAAGTACAACCCAGACTCCTCATACACCCTGTCCCATGAGCCCTTTTTACTTCAAGAGGATCTATTCTATGAGAAAGTACCAGTAGGCATTGTAGATCGAAAGAGTAGAGTACTCCACAACTGAGAAATTCAATTCATCAAGGTCCTATGGCAGAACCATACGTAGGAGAGGCCACTTGGGAACTGGAATCAAGCTTCAAGGCCCAGTATCCCCAGTTGTTTGACTAGCAAAAAGGCAACAAATTTGAGGGACCAAATTTTTTTTAAGAGGGAGAGAGTTGTAACATCCGGGCCCAAAAATTAGCCTAAGATAATTTTATGGATTATGGAATATATATATAAATAATTAAAATATTTTATTTTATTTTAATTTGATTGAATGTTTGAGAAAAATAAATTAGGGACGAAATTAAAAATAATTTTGGCGAGAAGGGGTGAAAATTTGAGTTTGGAGGATATTTTTGAAAGAAAAATTGAAAACAGTGGGTCAAAGTGCAAATTGAGAAAGTTTGACCATGTAAGACCGCCTAGTTAGTAGTCTCGAAGAACTAGAGTGCACCGCGTGGCCAGGTGCGCTGATGTCGGTGTCACACGGAGGCCATGCTAACGATCCACATGCCCTATGATTGGACGACCCAAGATCGATCCCGCACGTGTGGACGGCCTGGATCCATTTTTACCTTAGGCGCGATCAGACGGTCGAGATTAATCATGATTGACAGTTCAGATCAACGCGGAATGGTTATAAATACTTCGCATCATATGAAAACCTAAACCCTAGTCACTAGTCCTTGCTGGAGAAGAAGAACCAAACGTCGGATAAAGAGGTCGACCACCGACCGCCATCGCGTCGGAGCCACTGCCGACCGCTAAAAAAAGGTAAAATTTTCCCCTTATCGCTCGGAATTTGATTCTGAGTACCTCTGTGCCCAAATTAGAGCAAGAGAAACGACAGGTGAGCCAAAAAATGTAGAAAAAGCCCGGTGGAGCCGCCGCGGCTAAAACCCCTCCGATGAGCCCCTTCCTAATTCTTGTTTCACGTGATTTTTTTATCATTGTTCTCATCATTTTTTTCTGTGCAGGGTAGCCTAACAAAGGAGGACGAGCAAAGTTGTTGCACTCAGACGCCCCCCACCAATAAGTTCAATTTTCTTTGAGATTTTCCAGCCAACCGAGGCCCCTAACGTGTTTTTCTATAGGAATATAGCCAAAACCAATCAAAATCGGCCAAAAATAGGCTATGCCAAGGCAAATTGCTACCGTGGGCACCGTAGTCACCGTCGGAGCACGGCAGCACTGCCTTGCCGAAACCCAAAAAATTGGCCAAAATTAGTTTTGGACTCCGATTTTAGATTTTTTAGGTATTTTTAGGTGTGTGACAAGTGTTTTGAATTCCACAAGAAAAATTCAGAGAATCTAGTACCTGTTAAGAGACATAGTAGATAGCTTGACATCTCGAAATGGCAATCCGAGTAAGGATCTCTCACCCTATTCTCCATTACGGTAAATTGAGACTTAACGATCTATAATTTCATGTTTTGTGAAATTTTAAAAAACCCTAAAAATAATTACAAGTCACTAGTGGAGGCAAAATTGGTTAGTTCACAATTGTTTTGATTTCTTGTTTATGTTCCTATATTGTCCTACTTACTTGATTTTTGTATAGTATATATTCTTAATTTATAGGTTTAATGGTTTTATTGACTTATCTGCTTATTTTAGTTATATTCCGTTAGTATGAATGTAGTTCAATTGATATGTGGATGTAATATGAGATATTGGTATGCATTGTTAGTTTTTTATTGATGAAAATTTGTATGTGAAAAACTTACTAGGTACCCAGAAAAAAAGGCAGAAAGACTCGGTACATAGGGAACCCTACTGTGAACGTTACTTCAGTCGAACGAGATTGGAAAGTCCTTTATTGAGAAGGTTTGGGAGATATGATTCACCCTCATACTAGACGGGGTATCGAGGCAATGGAATATTTGGATCCATTACTAGACAGGGTATGGGGACAGCCAGTTAATTGTTAAAATTGGTTATTGGGTTCAGGAGTAGGGAGGCCACCCCTATGGACCCCAGGGGTACTAGTAAGCAGGTAAGGAAGGAAAGTTATTATTTTTTGTTCTCGTATGTGTGAAAGTGAAGAGTGATATGGATATGGGTCTTCATAGGATGTTTTGAAAAACTCATTACAGTAAGTTCGGAATAAACGATCTTCTTTATATTAAATGAATTTATTCAAATTAAGTGCTCCATTAGTTATTTTATGATTTTTACTAATCTTTAGTTTTCTATATCTGTAATTATCGTGATATTCTTACTGAGCTAATGTAGCTCACCTTTTTATTAACTATTTTATATCAAGAGGACCAAGATCCAGATCCCAATCACTAAGAGGGTTGGGAATAGTTCACTATCTAAACTCCCTTCAAGTGCTAGTGAAGGTTGTCCTAGGATATTTAGTTATTCATTTTTTGTTTCATTATTTTAATTTTTGTTTATCTTTTAGAAGGACATTCTTGTAGTCCTATTGGGCTTTCTAAATTATTTTATAAGGAATGTAAACCCTAACTCTATTATTCGCTTCTGCATTAAATTTATGAATTTATTTCCCTTCTAGTTTCAGGTTTGTACAACATTATTTCAAACCAACCAACAGATAAAGATAAAACGGTTAGTAAGCTAATGAATGAGAAGGCAACTAAAATCAATAAATTAAAGCATACAATGTAACAGTAAGCAATTTAGGCAACATAGAAACAAATAGACAGCACAAATAAAGTATACATTGACTAGTTATCGGCTCCATCGGTGACGTGTATTTCGTTAATAAAAGATTGCCAATATTCACAAATTTCATCGTTTACTATTAGTTAAACTTTAGTTAACCGTAATGAGAGAAAGGGTGAGCGATTCTTACCCTAGGTCGGTGTTTGAAACACTGTCTTTTCCACTACACTTCCTGGCAGTTCCCAAATTTCTTTGGTTTTTTTTATCTGCGAAATTTGAAAACACACGTCACATATCCTGAAATACCTAAAAAGGGCCAAAATAAGGGTTTTAGAATTTTCTAGCTGGTTTAGGGTTCTAGCATGGCGCTGCTGCCGTGCTCCAGCTCCTATGCTGCATATAGCGGAGTATCCTCTTGATTTGGCTAGTTTCAGTCAGTCCTATTTGAAAACCTATAAAATTCAAGGTTAGGTGGCTTTTGTTGGTCGAAAAAAGAAAAAGATCAAAGCTTACCGGCGAGGCAGCTTCATCGTTCCTCTATCAAGGCCGGGGATTGCCTTTAGTTATTTTACACTAGAAAAAGGTTAGGAATTCGATGGACAAAAAATGGAAGGAAACAGGAAGGGGAATTGGGCTCACTAAAGGGGTTTTTGGTCGTGAGTGCAGCGGCTTAGCCAAGCTCTACCCTAGGTTTTTGGCTTCCCTTTTGGTTTTTTGGCACCAATATGGTTGTGGGGAGGCTTAGGATTGAATTTCAAAGTGAAAGGGGGAAAAAACTCATCTCCCCATTATCGACGGCGGCTCTGGTGCAGCAGCGACGATGGTCGGCTTTTTCTTCTGGCTGCCCTTCTTCTTCTTCTCCAGTAGGGTCAGTTGCGGCTAAGGTTAAGATTTATGGACAGAGAAGTTTAAATGCTCCTCTTAATTAAATTTGGACTGTTCGTTCAAGGCGACGTGGCCCTCTCCCAGCCATTAGATTAATCTTATATGGGAAATGAATCTGGACCACACGATTGGATGCAATTAGGGTCGTTCAATCGTGCTTGAAGAAGAAATGGATCTGAAC
Source organism: Carica papaya (assembly GCF_054855325.1). NCBI lineage: Eukaryota > Viridiplantae > Streptophyta > Magnoliopsida > Brassicales > Caricaceae > Carica > Carica papaya. The sequence goes on from NC_142317.1 coordinate 23,570,525, forward strand.
TGTCTGTAAGTGTGGGAGTAGATCTGGGCTGTCGGATCTGTTGGCACACAGATCGCTCGCGTAGCTTCTCGCATGGATGCGTGTCTGCAATGCGGCACATAGTGATTGGCAGTCCACATGGACATTTTTTTGTTATTTTTACTTTTGCCCCCGTTTTTCATATTTTTTTTCAAATAAGTCATTTCTTATTTCTACTTTGGCCATGACTTTTGAAAATTATTTTTAAATACACCTAAAATATATATTTCTCCAAAATTTCAATTAAAAATTAAAAATTAAATTTCTCTAAATTATTTATTATTATAATTTAACTATCCTGGGCCTAAATTTCGGGCCCAGTTATTATAGGTGCTAGCTGCATGAATGAGAAGAAAATCAAAAAAGAAAAACATTGATTGAAAACACAAGCTTTCTAGTATATAAACCAATATGATCCTCCCATTTCTCTTCATCCATTCCCACACTTGAGAACTAAAAAGATATAGATAGTGTCACAATGGCTATGATATGTTCAATTTCAAAGTTTCTTTTCATTGCAATATGTCTTTTTGTTCATATGGGTTTGTTGTTTAGTGATTTTTCTATTGTGGGTTATTCTCAAAATGACTTAACATCCACTAAGAGACTTATTCAGCTATTTGAATCGTGGATGTCGAAGCACAATAAGATTTACAAGAATATTGATGAGAAAATCTATAGATTTAAAATTTTCAAAGACAATCTTAAATATATTTGAGACAAATAAGAAGAATAACAGTTATTGGCTTGGATTAGACGTGGTTGGTGAATGAATAATAATGAATTCAACGAAAAGTATATTGGTTCCATTGCTGGAAATTATACAACAACCGAACTATCCTATGATGAAGTGCTTAATGAAGGTGATGTAAATATCTTGGAGTATGTCGATTGGAGACAAAAAGGAGTTGTCACTCTCGTAAAAAATCAAGGTTCTTGTGGTATGAATTTGCTATTTTAATTAAATGTTTTGTATTTATATATTAATTAACATATCTTATGTGTGTGTGTGTATATATATTGATTAAGTACTTTATTTAAATAACTGTGGTTATTTTATTATAATAAAATATATAATTTTTTATTTAAAAATAACGTAAGTAATTACTGGGCATTCTCAGCTGTTGTAAGTATAGAGAAAATAATTAAGATTAGAATTGGGTACTTAAATTAATACATAGAGCAAGAACTACTTCACTGCAACAGACGTAGCTACCGGTGCAAAGGAGGTTTCCTTTGGAGTGCATTTCAATTAGTGGCTCAATATGGTATTCACTATAGAAATGCTTACCCATATGAGGGAGTGCAACGTTATTGTCACCCAAGCCAGGTATATTTACATTATATATATATATATAATATTAGTACCATAGGTATACACTCATTTTTATAAAAACATTGAATACCATTAACATTAGATCTTCTAAGATCAGATAATTTTACAAACACATCAAGTTAACAAGAATCTAACATTTACTTTATAATTAACACATATAGTTGCTTATTTAATCTAAAATTTTGCTGATAAAAAAATCATTCAGAAGAATTCCATTTCTTTATTTAATTATTTTTTCCTTTTTTAATTTTTTAATACAGAAAAGTCCTTATGCAGCCAAAACGGATGGGGTTCGACAAGTGCAGTCATATAATGAAGGGGCTCTCTTACAGCAATTGCAAACCAACCTGTGAGCGTTGTCCTTGAACTTGCTGGAAGAGCTTTCCAATCATATAGAGGGATAATTAAAAAATTAAATAATTAATTACCAAATAAAAATTATATAAATATTAGATAGAGAGTAATTAATTCAATTTTTTTAATGTGATAGGGAATATTTGAGGGGCCATGCGGAAACAAAGTAGATCATGCAGTAGCAGCGGTTGGGTATGACCAAATTACGTACTTGTAAAGAATTCATGGGGTACACGATGGGGTGAGAATGGATTTATAAGAATTAGAAGAGGCACTGGAAACTCCCATGGAGTATGTGGACTTTACACAAGCTCATTCTATCCTGTTAAAAATTGATGAGATCACGACTTTTTCATAAAATCACTTATATATATATATATAATTTGTATACTTATTGTTTGTTGAATATAATAAATTACAGGATTAATAAATTATGTAATCCTATATATGAAATTTTGTGACAAACTTTTATATTGCTTGTTATATTATTTGTAATAATGTTTATTTTGATTGAATAAACTCTTATATATACTTTAATTTGTCTTCTCAGGATACTATTTTGAGTTATGCAGTTAGTAGACTTTTTAATACTATATATTTTTATACAGCAAAAGTCTAAGTTTATTAGACAATTAGTACAATTAAATTTTGCAACTTTAGTTTTAATAAGATTTTTACATAAATAGATAATAGAATTGTGACGTCCCGTTCCAAGATTCTTGAGAACAGTTGCTAACCAATTGAATCACAACATGTACTAGAAAATTTTATTCAAAGTCACACTGTTTTTTATTTTCGCTCAAATTATACTTTTTAGATGCATATAGAAAACTCAAATTACACCTTCTAATTGTCTCTATGGTTCTCCTTCACTCTCAAGGAGTTGAAAAATAATCTTATATATGACCTTCAGGGAACTGTCAGATCTGCAAAGCAAGATCTGGGTCGTTCATCCCTGGATTTACACATGGCCAAATGAATTGGCCTATCTTGACACCTCAGTCGCTAAGATGTCCAATACTTCTTAAAATTCTATTTAGGCCCCATTTTTTAATATCTAATTCATTTTAGTCCTTTTTTATTACAAAAAGGCCCTAAAATTTTAATTTTCTTTCACTTAGGTCCCTAAAGATTTATGTTATATTTTTAAAGGCTTAAAATTCATTATTATATTTTTATCGAGTTTATTTTTATTTTTACATATCTTAATATTCTTTAATTTTTTTTTTAATTTGTCTTTCTGTTTCTAATTCATTCCTTTGCTTTTAATAAATTAAATAACGCTTAGAAAATTGGGATATTACAATCTCCCTACCTTAAGAAATTTGGTCCTCTAAATTTCATTTACTAACAACACAAAAGTTACCATTCAAATTTGTATTTGGATGATGGTGTCCCTATAATGAAGATAATTATGATTTATATTCTTTTAGAAAATTACTCAAATCGTAACATTACCTTGTTGAATATGCAGATTAAAAAATATAGTTGGTTTGATTGGGCTCCTTGTGGACAAATAGGTAAATTCCATCCTGTATGGGGTTGTATGAGAGCCGGGTTATACTGTTAACCTGTCTGTTTAAATTGACATTTCCTTTGTAATTATGATTAGACTTAGGGAGTGCTATTGAGGAATATGATCGACTAGAGAAAATCAAGTTATTTACCCACTTGGAAAACATTCTTTCCAAGAATTTCTCTTAGCACTTGTAATGAGTTTTGTTGGCTTCTGTATGAAATCTAACCACCTTGATCACCAAAACTTATCACATCTACTCTACATGATTATGATTATAGGATCATAGGACTAAAATGAAAGCTTAGGATTTTTCTCTCCTAATTGATCTAGATAGACAACCCTAAACATCACTTAGATGGATATCCTAAATTTTTCAAAATCTTAGACATCCTAAAGAGCTTAAGTCTCATGTACAAGGGATGTTCTTGGATCTTAATGCTCTAATACAAACTGTGACGTCTCGTTTCTAAATTCCCAAGAATAATTGTCAACCAATCGAATCATAACATACAACCAAAAAATTTTATTCAAATGCAACGGACTACATAATAATAAACATCCATTAAATTGAAATTCTTAACATAATTTCCATTACTTGAGATAGTTGAACTACATAATTTAAACTAATTTACAATAATGCCTACTAAATAGATTCTACCCTAAGCTAGGAGACTATCTTCACATCCTCATTGGCTACTAACCCTACCAAGGTTCCTTAACATGAAAAGACAATCTATATTGGGGTGAGTTGTCATGAACTATACCCCGTCTTATATTGTAATGACTGGAATATATTTACTTAAATCACATAAACTTGAGTTAAGTAAAATAACTTAACTTTATTAATCATAACAGAGTCGCAGACGCGTTACATCCCTTAAATGTAAAACATAACATATGTACGAGGCTCTAAGTTTTCTCGCTTACATCATAAAATAAAAGTGCGAAATAGTAACCTTAATCTCATAATCTAGCTTCAAAACTTTTCTTCGTATCACCGCTCACTTTGCAGTGATATCTTCAATATTTGAAGGGTGATTGAGGGATGAGATAAAATGTTCCAATAAACAATATTATGAAATCGCAACATAATACATGCAATATATAATTTTCTTTATACACAACAAAAATATATACCATATACTTTTTTCAAAAACAGACATACAAATTAGAAGATGAATGCACAAATCAGAAAATAGATTCACAATTGCTTCATTATATACTTCATCACTATTATGGAGGATCAATCAGTTACCATACATTATGTATAGGCACACATACTTATCAATGGTTCTCTATGTACCCAAACACGGAATGACATACATGAGTACCTTCCAATACTACTACCCCCTGAATACGAAATAGTTAGTGTATGTAGATTAGACTATTTTTTCATACACCCAAATACGAAACGGTTATGTATGGGTACATACTTATCACTTCACCAATACACCCGGATACGGAATAGTATATATGGCCACATTGAAGCCTTGCATAATACAGGTGCCCTCGAAACAAATACTTACTTAGCAAATATAAAAGGCAAATTAAACACTTGCACATTTTTATACTAAAAATATGTAAAATACTTCAAAGCTACGTAGGCTAATGAATCCATAATATCCACTTATCTTAGGTCCTTAGCGGTCATAATCTTAATTCCAGCAGAGTTTCGACTTTATTTATGACATTTTTCTCTCAAAAATTCGGCGAAGTCCCGAGATAATTTTAGTCCCTTTCTTGACTAAAAACTATCCAATACAATACTGAAAAACTAATCCCAAAAATCAAAGAGAAATCAAATTTCAAAACTTAGAAAAGGCTTACATTTCTAATGGTTTATAACATCCTTTTGATCGTGAGCCTTCTTCCTCTTTTCTTCATCTTCATTTGCTCTCATAAATTTACCAAAGTTTTTCCAAAGTTTTTATCTAAAACCTCACAATACTCTAAAAAATCATACATTTTATACTCCTTTTTCCCTCACCTCTATGCTTCTCACTATTTTTCTCTCATCCATAATGTCCTTTCCTCCATTCTCTTATCCTCTATTTATATGAGTGGGGAGCCATGAGAGAAAGGTTGCCACCATTCTACCATGCTACTTCATCTAAAAGTTGTCACCTTTCATCATGTCATTTCATCTAAAAAGTTACCACTTTTCATATGCCACTTCATTTAAAAAGTTACTACTTTTCACATATTATTTCTTCTAAAAGTAGCCACTTCTTGTTATTTCACTTCATTTAAAACTTACCACTTTTCACATGTCACTTCATCTAAAAGTTGTCACTTTCTATTAGGTCACTTTATGTAAAAATTACCACTTTATCTAAAAGGTTTCCACCTTTTTCCATGCCTCTTCATGCTTATTCTAGCTCCTTCTTACTTATCCATCATTTTTTCGTTTGACTCTAAACTATATACTTAACTTTATTATATATTTTCAAACATATATAAAGGCTAAATTTCATATATTAAACATAAAAAATTAACTCGGGAGTATTTTCAAGCTATCACATTTTTCCCTCTTTAAAAAAAATTTTGGTCCTCCAAATTGAACTTACTAGTGGTCACAAACAGATGTGGGTATTTGACCTTTATTTCTTCTTTTGGCTCCCACGGCTTTTTTGGTGGAATAATGCTGCCATAGTACATTTACTAAAGAGATTACCTTGGACGGCAACATCTTTTCTTTGCGATCCATTATCTGCATAGGAAGCTCAATGTAGGATAAGTTTTCCTAAAGTGCAAGGGGTTAATATCGGAGTACATGCAATGGATCTGGGTGATATTTCTATAATATTGACACATGGAAGACATTGTGTCTATCGGCTAACTCAGGTGGCAATGCTAAATGATAGGCAACAACTCCCTTTCTATCCAATATCTCAAAAGGTCAAATGAATCTAGGACTGAGTTTCACTTTCCTCCTAAATCTTATAATCCCTTTAATTTGTGAGATTTTCAAAAATACATGGTCACCTCCTTCAAATTCTAAATCTCTTCTCTGATTGTCAACATAATTTTTTACATACTTTAAGTTGTTAAAAGATGTTTTTTGATCAATTTCACATTCTCTATAGTTTCTTCTACTAATTTAGGTCATACTAATTTTCATTCTCCAACGTTTTCCCAACATATAAGCAATCTGTAGGGTCTTTCATACAAAGCTTTATAGGGTGCCATTTGAATGCTGGACTGATAGTTATTGTTATATGTGAACTCAATTAAAGGTAAATGATCATCCCAATTACCTCGTAACTCAGTGACGTAGGCTTGTAGCATATCCTTTAGAATTTGTACTATCCATTCTGATTGACCATCTATCTGAGGATGGAAAGCCATACTAAAAGATAGCTTGGTCCCATAATATTCTGTAGACTGGTCGAAAATCTTGAAGTAAATTAGGGATCTCTATAGAGACAATTGTGACTAGAATGCCATGCAATCTCACAATCTTTTTCATATAGAGCCTGACCAACTTGTCTAATGGGTCATTTACTATGATAGCTAGGAAATAAGTAGACTTAGTTAATCTATCAAGGATAACCCAAATGTTGTCATGTTAGGATCTTATTTTAGGTATACCCACCACGAAATCTATGGTAATATGTTCCTATTTCCACTATGTTACTAGTAAAGGCTGAAATATTCCTGTTGGCCTCTGATGTTCAGCCTTTACTTGTTAGCAGGTGAGACATTTGGAAACGAACTCTGTTATATCCTTCTTCATCCCACTCCACTGGGTCCTCAAGTTTTGATACATTTTAGTGTTGCCAGGGTGTGTAGTAAATTTAGTGCAGTGCACTTATTTTAATATCTCATTTTTAAGGCTATTATTATTTAGCACAGATACCCTATTTGCAAACCACAATACAGCATCTTTTAATAATTTGAATTCTGGCCTAAGTCCCTTACTAACGTCTTCCATAATCCACTTCAAGGTTAGATCAGACTGTTGGGCTTCTCTAATTTTCTGCACCAAAATGTGATGCGATACCCACTGACAACACACCTAAACCAGAGGGGTGCAAGAAGTGGGCAAGTGTAGCTGAACTTTCAGGAAATGAGAGAAAGCGAATGCAAGGTGGCGGTGCTCCAAGCTACTATGTTCCTGACCAAGTATCAAATAGTGAGGTCGATTCCATCAAATACAGTTGGCCTAGGAGGAAACGGCACCAGAAGGCGCCAGAAACTCAAAGGGTAACAGGCCTTACTACTAAGGAATGACTGGGCCCAAAAATCCCAACCCAAGATGAAAGCCAAAATGCAGTATGGGTTTAGGTACCCATGGGGTAAACATGCATTGCAATGCACGTATAAGATGTTTAGCCTACACTCCCACCAGTGTTCCCTGGTTCCATGGTGAGGTAGTTAGAGCGACCTTATACTTTGCAGGAAAGTTAGAGACAAACAACCTTCTCAAAGCAGAGATTTAGAGGCCCACAAGTAGGCAAGGAGGCCCACACGTGCACCGGACATGCGATCCAGCCTGCACAGTTATTGAACCCGCACAAACCATGCGCACAAGTGCTTGAAAGTGCATACGCATGCTGCTAACTAGGCTCGCACAGAACCAACCGTGCGCGCGTAGGTCCACAGGCCAAACAAGAGCATCCCGCACAAACGGTCTAGTAAGACGGCCTAAGCCGCAGCCCGCGATTCCCGCCGGCTTCCTCCCGTGCCACTCGAGGGAACCGGCCGGCCCAGCTCAATCCGGGTAGCCCAACCGGTTGGCCCCATTTTACCTTTTATTTTAAATTATTTATTTTATTTAAAATATTTTTAAAATGGCTTGGGACTCATTTTTTAAAACCCATGTGTTAAAATTAATTTTCACATTTTTTTAATGAATTTCACATATGATAAGCATGAAATTAATTTTAATATTATTTTATTATAAGTCTATCGCTTAGAATTATTTAATTAATTTATTTGGGATAAAATATTTATTTTATTTTATAGAATTTTATCTAGGTTAATATTTTATTATTTATTTCAAGATTTTTGTACTCATCTAGATTACCCGAAAAAGCTTATAAAAAGAGTTTTGCCCATAGGATGTAAAACACACCTTTGAGAATAAATTTGAGTAAATTCTTGAGAGCTTTGGCTTTCTTTCTTTTAGTATTTTTGCTAAAATTAGCTTCTTCAATTTCTTCAAAAAATAGGAGTCTTTAGAAGTCTTATTGAGCCAAGGAACGGGCATCAACTTATCGATAAATTTACGGTGTTTTTTCTTTCCTTGTTTTATTTTTCTAGTCTTTGTTTCTGCTTTCTTTTTAGGATTGTGGATTCAATTAGAGGGAGGGATATTATTATAGGTGGTTATTATTTTGATATTGCATACATTGAGTGGGTTTTCAGGAGTAGATTTGATCTTTCCCATACCCTTCCGCGTCATCTGGTATCAAAGCTTTGGTTCCTAGAAACTCAAATATATCTTTATTTGTTTTAGTATATTGTTCTTAAATTAGCATTCAAATTTATTTGATTGTTAATTCGTATTGCATCCTTCTTGAATTCATATATATCCGTTCAATTCAAGTAGTTCGTATTATTATTCAAATATATATATATATGTATATATATAATCAAAATACCAGAAATACCCCAATTACACCACATAAGGCAATTGACACCTTTGGTTGCATTTTGTATCACATAAGTAGAATAGCCGCCTAATTGATGACCAAAAATCCTTTAAGAAATCAAAGGCAAAGTACTTTACCTAACTGGTGTGAGAGAAAAATTTTGTTTTCTTTCCCTGTACACTATCCACATTTAATTTTCAAATTGCATTCTGTAACCTGCATCAACCTTGCATAAAGAAACTTGATCCTTCGTAGAGGGTAGCTGATAAATTTGGGGTAGTATAGAAAAATACACCTACTGATTATATCCATTGGGACTGATCGGATCCCTATGCATCAGTATGAATTGTCATTCTTTGTGATGTACGTTTCATTCTTTATTTTATGCTTGTTCCATTATATAGCTAAGTGACTAAATGTTACTAGTTGCTTAACACATAAGAAGCACACCATTTTTTTCTCTGTGTGCTCATTTCTAAGCTTCCATAGAAATCAAAATCCTTTAGGGTTCCTTATTGTGTTGTAAGGACTAACATGCAAACCCGATTCAAGTGATTCTGATTCCGAATGCTCAACTTGGCAAATGAAACTGTCGATCGAGAGACTACGAGGTAAACACAAGCAAAGGTAAGGGAGAGATATTGTTTTCACTAACTCTTATCTTTGTAGGAACTCCACAATGTCTCACCAAAGCGCCAACAACCAACCAGCCACCTTAGAAGAAAGAGTCATAGACATGTTCACCCAGTTAAGTGTCAAATTGGGAAACATGACTACCTGCATGGATCGCCAGGAGCAAAGCGAGCAACGCAATCATGCCAGACACCAAATAGTGTGTGACAAGATAGGATCGTGTGGCGACGATGTTGGTGACAGACAAAGGAGGTCGTTGCAAAGAGGTAGACGGACGCCTCCATGATTTCAAGTTCCAAATACCAGCCTTTCAAGGGAAGAATGACCCTGAAGGAACAAAAGGTCAATCGCATTTTCAGTTACTGTAACTATAGTGAAGACAAAAAAACTCAAGTTGGCCACTCTTGAGTTTATCGATTATGCCTCAGTATGATGGGATCAGTTAGCTCTTCTCCAGGAACGAGATGGAGACTTGCCTATCACCACATGGCTAGAATTGAGATCCATCATGAGGAAGTGGTTTATGCCAGCTTATTTCGACAGGGACATGAACCTGAAATTGTAATGCTTGACCACCCACGGTTCTAATTCAGTGGAAGAGTATTATAAGGAAATGAAGATAACTATAATTAGGGACCGAGTTGATGAACATCCAGAAGCCACCATGGCTCGATTCTTGGAGGGTCTAAACTAGTATATCGCCAACATCCTTGAACTCTAAAACTATGTCGACTTGGACGAGATGGTGCACAAGGCCATTTAGATTGAAAGGCAATTGAAGAGTAAAGGAACTAATCAGAGGTATGTTAATAACACTCCCCAAGGAAACCAAAGATGCACTCGAAGGGATGATAATAAGAAATTGGATTATAGTAAAGGAAAACAACCCGCTGGGAATCTAACAGTTAATCCTAAGGCACCAACCACCTGCCAAAGCACTGTTAAATGTTTCAAGTGCTTAGGAGTGGGGCATATTGCATCCCAATGTCCTAATTAGCATGCCATGATTACTGAGATGATGGAGATATTGTCAGTGACCATGACAGTAGTGATGAGCAGGAAGATCTACCACTGGTGGACACCAAAAATATAGCTTGACCAGTACGGGGAGATGTATTTGTGGCTCAACGAGCACTAAACATATAAGTTAAGTCTGAAGGCAACAGTTAGCGAGAGACTATCTTCCATTCTAGTAAATGAAAAGGTTTGTAGTGTGATAGTTGATGGAGGCAGCTGTGCTAATGTTGCCAGTACTTTTGTAGCACCCGGAAAGGAGGAGGAAAAAAAAAAAAAAAAAAAAAAAAAAAAAAAAAAAAAAGAGGGGGGGGCCACGTCAGCAGCCACGTCAGCAGCCGCGTCAGCAGCCACGTCAGCAGTCCCGGCCAACCAGGGCCTGCCACGTGGCAAGATCGCGTCACTCCGAAAGGAGCCACGTTGGCGATCCGCGTGGGTGCGATCCGACGGCCCAGATCAATCACGCGATCGGACGGCCCAGATTCAATCAAAAACGAACGGCCCAGATTAAAATGAAATGAACGGCTGTGATCAAAAGGCAAGGGGTTATAAATAGAACCTCCACACCAGACCAAAAACCCTAGCCGCCAGCCGCTCGCCGGAGAAGACGAACCAGAGGCCGACCGCCGCCACCCGCCGCCACTCGCCGCCGCACCGGGGAAATTTCCGACCGCCGATTGAGGTAAATTTCATACCCCCGACTCGTTTTTCCCCGCTGATTCCTCCTATGGCCAAATCGAGGCCGAAATCCTGGCCAAACGGCCGGAATACGCGGCCGAAGCCCAGCGGCGCCGCCGCGCCCCCTCTCGGTTTTTGCCTCCGACGAGGCCCTTCCCGGCCTCCGTTCGATGCAATTTTTATATCACCGTGATCACCATTCTTTTCTCTACAGGTTGACCGGAGCCGAATCACCAAAACACGAACCTCGCCGGAGAGCCGCTGCACCCGAGAGCGCTGCCGCCGGTAAGCTCCGTTTTTCCGTGATTTTTTGGCCCCCCGAGGGCCCTAGGGTTGTTTTCTGACAAGGACCAATGCGAGTGTGGCCGAATTCGGCCGAAAACGGCCGAAAACAGTCAACCCGAGGCGACTCGCCGCCGCCAGCGGCGGCGCCGTCGCCGGAGCACGGCGGAGCCGCCGTGCCGGAGTTGCGATTTGGTCCGAAAGGGGCCCTGGGCCTAATTTGGATTTTTTTTGGAACACGTGCAGGTACTGTTAGTGTGTTTCAGTTCCCCGGGAAAAATTCAGGGAAAATTAGGGACGGCCTGCAGGCGCACTGTGAATCGTATTCGGATCTCGAAAACAAGTAAGGACCCCTCACCCTATTTCCTATCACGGTATTAAAGTTCAAAATGATAAAACGGTATTTCTTGAATTAACGCATGTGTGAAATTGCTTAAGGTTGCTAATGGAGCCCGAGTCTAGTGTGATTGATGATTTACTGTTATTTGGCCTGTTTTACAGCTTTAAATGCATTATGGGGTTTGATGTGTTCATTTTATAGTTTCGAATGCATATATTACTGTTTTATTAATTATGGGTTGAATGACTGAAGAACTGATACTGTATGTTGTCTGTTCGGCATGAATTACGATTTGCTTGTTTAAATGTGAACTGATGATGCTTATTGAGGAAAAAGGGAAATGAAACATTGTATAGACTGATAATTGTATGATGGGGTCAGCCTGACTAGATATCCTGGGAGATGGTGGACGGACCGGGTCCGTAGGGAACCCTACCGGGATTGTGGTCTCACATGCCGGACGGGGTATGGAGATCTTATGGTTTTGGCGCCCATACCGGACGGGGTATGGGGACGGCCCGTTTCACCCTCATACCGGACGGGGTATTGAGGTTTATGGTTTTGGCGCCCATACCGGACGGGGTATGGGGACGGCCCGTTTCACCCTCATACCGGACGGGGTATTGAGGTTTATGGTTTTGGCGCCCATACCGGACGGGGTATGGGGACGGTCCTGGAAACTGATTATGAATGTTAAAGGTTAACGGGTAGCGGAACCCCTATGGACCCCCACGGATACTAGTAGGCTGGTAAATGAGAAAAAGATATGTTGTACAATGATTGAATTACAAGAGGCGTGATAAGTGTTATGTTTTACAGCTTAGATTATTCAATGATTATGATGATGTTATTGTTTTTCTCATATTGTTTTCATAAATTCCACCAAGGTAAGTGGATGGTAAAGGTTTTCATGTTAATAAACGAGTTTATTGTAAATTATGCTCCATTGGTCTTTTTGTGTTTTTCTACCCACCTTTACCTCCGTGACGGTGAGATATCGTGATGTTCTTACTGGGCTAGTGTAGCTCACTCCTTATTTAACCATCTCAGATCAGGAAGACATGGTTCCCGAGCCCGTTCCGCAGGAGGACGACGAAGGGGATACCTAGAGACTCTGTAGTCATACTCATAGTTTTATTTTCGAGTTTCTCTCTTAGTTAGTTTAATCTTTTATATTTTAAGTACGTTTCTGGTTTTTCGTGTAAGGGATGTTAACTGAAATTTTGATCTCGCTTCCGCATTTGATATATTTAAATACTCATTTCATTTTAATATTTCCGGGGCCGTTACAGTTGGTATCAGAGCCGCATTTCCTCGGACCCATCCCTTACACTATAGTCCTTTAAAAAAAAAAAAATACTCACCGATGGGTCGTTACTCAACCATTCCTTGTAAATGCAGGTACACAGAAATGAGGAGAGGAAGGCCCCCACTAAACCGAGCGGCCCAAGATAATTCACTTCGGGAGGATTTGGACAGATTATATGAGATGGTGGAAGCTCTCGTAGCTGCCCAGCGAAGGCAAGAGGAGAGAAGGGAGTTACCCGGACCTCCTCCGCTAGCGCAGGTTGAGCCCCCGTTACAGCAGGCTGATCCCGAGCCACCCCGGCAGGAGCCTGTTCCTCCACAGTACCACCCGGCACCACAGCCGCGGTACGACCCGGTACCACAGCCACAGTACCAACAGGTACCGCCACAGCATATTCCAGTGCCCCCACCCCATCAGCAGGCGCCACCACAGGGTCCCCCAGTTCACCCTCAGCCGGCCCCAGTTCCTTTACCTCGGGACCTCGCTCCCTCCTTGATCGACCCCGGCTTCATAGAGAGGTACAGGAGACTGAACCCTTCTACTTTTTCAGGGGGATCCTCTTTCGAAGAGGCCCAATACTGGCTGGCGGAGACTGAGAGAGCATTTGAGACCTTGGGAGTAATTCCTGAGCAGAGGGCTGCCATTGCCTCCTACATGCTGGTAGGGGAAGCAGTACGCTGGTGGGAGCTCAAGCGGGCCACCTTGCCTGTACCAGTTACTTGGGAGCAGTTCCTAGCGGCTTTCCATGCGGAGTATCTCCCTAAGCACATCCAACATTTAAAGGAAATTGAATTTGCTCAGTTGGTCCAGGGTAATATGACAGTGTCGGAGTATGCCCGCAAGTTCCTGGAGCTGGGTCGACATGCCCCGGAGACATTGTTGGATGAGGGCCGAAAGGCCAGGAAATTCCAGTGGGGTCTCCGCCCGGAGATCAGACAGCACTTGTTGGTGATGGAGCTCGAGACATATTCGGCAGTCCTGGCAAAGGCGCAGATCATAGAAAGGAGCTTCGACACCCGCCCTCAGCTAACGGGAAGTTCCCGACCTTCAGCCCCGCTCCACAGGCCAGCGCCTACCATGCCTGTCCAACCCAGTAAGAGACCCAGGCCTGCCGTTCAGGGCCCTCCTCAGGCTATGGGGGCAGCTCGTGGGAAGATCTGCCAGTACTGCGGCAGGGATCATGGGGACCGACCCTGCTACCGCCTCAACAACACATGTCGCATATGCGGCAGTGCCCAGCACTATGCGAGGGAGTGCCCTAGGAACCAGAATCAAGGGAGGCCTCCAATCCAGGGCAGAGTTTACAACCTTACCCAGAAGGATGCCGATGCAGACCCGGACGTGGTACATGGTATGTATACTATCTCTGGCCACATTGCTCATATTTTGTTTGATACTGGTGCATCACATTCTTTTATTTCACATGTTCTTGCTTCCAAAATTTGTGTATCACCTGATAGACTAGATTCATTATTGTTTGTATCTACCGCTGGGGGGGAGACATTACTAGGAGAGGTTGTCTACAGGGCATGTGCCGTGGAGATAGCAGATAGGAAATTGAGGGTAGACTTGATAGGGTTAGACACAGGGGATTTTGATGTAATCCTAGGAATGGATTGGCTGGCGGCGTATCACGCCACCATAGACTGCTTTAATAAAAAGATTGTATTTAATCCTCCCAACGAGGAGCCATTTACAAGTTAATAAAATTATTCGGTACTGATTCTCCCTAATGACAAATTCTTTTCTTCTTAATTTCCAGTGCGTTGATATTGTATTTTCCCTAACTAGGTAAACCCAAGAAGGAAGTTTGTATCCAAGAGATTCCAGTAGTCCGAGACTTTCCAGACGTATTTCCGGATGAACTGCCCGGTCTACCAGGGGACAGAGAGGTCGAGTTCACCATAGACTTACAGCCAGGAACCCAACCCATCTCGGTAGCTCCTTACCGAATGAGCCGCATCGAAATGGAAGAGCTAAGGAAACAAATCACTGAGCTACAAAACAGTGGCTTCATTAGACACAGCATTTCCCCATGGGGTGCCGGGGTTACTTTTGCAAGGAAAGGAGATGGAACGTTGAGGCTGTGTATTGATTATAGAAGGATAAACAAGGTAACAATTAAAAACAAGTATCCTCTCCCCCGGATTGATGACCTTTTCGATCAGTTGCAGGGTGCACAGGTCTTTTCTAAAATAGATCTACGATCAGGTTACCATCAGGTAAAAGTGAGAGCAGAAGACATCCCCAAGACGGCATTCCGAACCAGGTACGGACACTATGAGTTCCTGGTTATGCCGTTTGGGCTAACCAACGCCCCGGCCATCTTTATGGATCTAATGAACAGAATCTTCAGAGAGTTTCTGGATAAATTTGTCATCGTGTTCATCGATGATATCTTAGTCTACTCAAAAAGTAGAGAAGAACATGCTCATCATCTTGCCCAAGTCCTCCAGGTACTCAGGGAAAAGAAGTTGTATGCAAAGTTGAGCAAGTGTGGATTTTGGCTCGAGCAAACCGCCTTCCTAGGACATGTTATATCGAAGGAAGGGGTGTCGGTGAACCCCGAAAAGGTTGAAGCGGTACTTGGTTGGAAAAGGCTGACAACAGTTAAGGAAATTCGCAGTTTCCTAGGGATGGCGGGTTATTACCACCGGTTTGTCGAAGGGTTCTCCAGTCTAGCGGCCCCCCTAACCCGACTCACAAAGAAGAATGCAAAGTTTGATTGGAATGAGAACTGCGAAAGGAGTTTTTCAGAATTGAAGAAGCGACTGACTACTGCACCCGTGCTGGCTCTACCGAGCGGATCAGGAGGGTATACAGTTTATAGTGATGCCTCCTATCTGGGCCTGGGTTGTGTCCTGATGCAGCATGGAAAGGTTATAGCATATGGGTCTAGACAGCTAAAGAATCATGAGAAGAACTATCCTACCCATGACTTGGAGCTTGCCGCAATCATACACGCCTTGAAAATCTGGCGCCATTATTTGTATGGAGAGACCTTTCAGATCTACACCGATCATAAGAGTTTGAAGCACATCTTCACTCAGAAGGATCTCAACATGCGTCAGAGAAGGTGGATGGAACTCCTCAAGGACTATGATTGTGACATCCTATACCATCCAGGTAAGGGCAACGTAGTAGCCGATGCCCTCAGTAGGAAGAGTGCAGGCACCCTAGCCCATCTGATGGTTTCGGAATGCAGGTCCATTGGGGCTACGCAGCAGGTTCGACTGCAAGATCTGAAGAGGGCCACATGTTTGAGCCACCTAGCAGTCCAACCCGAGTTAATCCAAAGAATAAAGGAAGCCCAGTCAGTCGACCCCGCCCTAGTAAACCGCAAGAAGGATGCAGAACAAGGAGTGAACTCAGAATTTCAGATCTCTGCCGACGGATTGATTCGTTTCAAGGACAGAATGTGTGTCCCAGACGACAATGAATTAAAAAGAGACATCATGACAGAGTCCCATAGTTCAAGGTTCGCCATGCATCCAGGAAGTACAAAAATGTACCAAACTATGCGACCCCGATTCTGGTGGAATGGGATGAAGAGAGATATAGCCGACTTTGTATCTAAGTGTTTGGTATGTCAGCAGGTCAAGGCAGAACATCAACGCCCAGGGGGGTTGCTTCAGCCTTTACCGATTCCAGAATGGAAGTGGGAACACATCACCATGGACTTCGTATCGGGACTACCCAAGGCACGATCAGGACACGATGCCATATGGGTAATTGTTGATCGACTCACTAAGTCTTCCCACTTCCTGGCCATCAGAATGACTGATTCGTTGGACAAGTTGGCAAGAATGTATGTCCGGGAAATAGTCAGACTGCATGGGGTCCCAGTAACAGTGGTGTCCGACAGGGATCCCAGATTCACTTCTCGGTTCTGGAATAGTTTCCAGCAAGCTATGGGAACAAAGCTGTCCCTTAGTACTGCCTTCCACCCCCAAACCGATGGACAATCAGAGAGGACAATCCGTACGCTGGAGGATATGCTCCGAGCTTGTGTCCTTGACTCCGGAGGCCATTGGGACGACCATCTACCCCTGATAGAGTTTGCCTACAACAACAGTTACCAAGCAAGCATCGGCATGGCCCCATACGAGGCGCTATACGGTCGTCCGTGCAGGTCACCGATTTGTTGGGAGTAAGTGGGCGATAGAAGATTGTTTGGCCCGAATTTGGTGGAAGAAACCACGTCCAAGATAGTTAAGATCAAGAAGAACATCCAGACGGCTCAGAGTAGGCAAAAGAGCTATGCTGATACCCGGAGGAGAGACCTGGCCTTTGAGAAAGGTGACCGGGTGTTTCTTAAAGTCACCCCCTTCAAGGGAATTAGTAGGTTCGGCAGAAGGGGAAAATTAAACCCCAGATACATTGGACCCTTTGAAATCTTAGACAAGATTGGTACCACTGCCTACAGACTTGCACTGCCCCCTGAGCTCTCCCGGGTTCACAATGTGTTTCATGTATCTATGCTGCGCAAGTACAATCCGGACCCTTCTCATGTCGTGGCCCATGAACCGCTTTCACTCCGAGAGGACTTGTCTTATGAAGAAGTACCGGTCAGTATCACGGACCGAGAAAGCAGAATACTCCGTAACCGGGAAATATCATTTGTAAAAGTCTTGTGGCAGAACCACACGCCTAGGGAGGCGACTTGGGAGCTGGAATCAGAATTTAGGGCCCAATATCCTCATCTGTTTGATCAAGAGTAATGAGGCAAATTTGGGGACCAAATTTCTTTATGGGGGGGAGAGTTGTAGCACCCGGAAAGGAGGAGGAAAAAAAAAAAAAAAAAAAAAAAAAAAAAAAGAGGGGGGGCCACGTCAGCAGCCACGTCAGCAGCCGCGTCAGCAGCCACGTCAGCAGTCCCGGCCAACCAGGGCCTGCCACGTGGCAAGATCGCGTCACTCCGAAAGGAGCCACGTTGGCGATCCGCGTGGGTGCGATCCGACGGCCCAGATCAATCACGCGATCGGACGGCCCAGATTCAAACGCACGGACGGCCCAGATTCAATCAAAAACGAACGGCCCAGATTAAAACGAAATGAACGGCTGTGATCAAAAGGCAAGGGGTTATAAATAGAACCTCCACACCAGACCAAAAACCCTAGCCGCCAGCCGCTCGCCGGAGAAGACGAACCAGAGGCCGACCGCCGCCACCCGCCGCCACTCGCCGCCGCACCGGGGAAATTTCCGACCGCCGATTGAGGTAAATTTCATACCCCCGACTCGTTTTTCCCCGCTGATTCCTCCTATGGCCAAATCGAGGCCGAAATCCTGGCCAAACGGCCGGAATACGCGGCCGAAGCCCAGCGGCGCCGCCGCGCCCCCTCTCGGTTTTTGCCTCCGACGAGGCCCTTCCCGGCCTCCGTTCGATGCAATTTTTATATCACCGTGATCACCATTCTTTTCTCTACAGGTTGACCGGAGCCGAATCACCAAAACACGAACCTCGCCGGAGAGCCGCTGCACCCGAGAGCGCCGCCGCCGGTAAGCTCCGTTTTTCCGTGATTTTTTGGCCCCCCGAGGGCCCTAGGGTTGTTTTCTGACAAGGACCAATGCGAGTGTGGCCGAATTCGGCCAAAAACGGCCGAAAACAGTCAACCCGAGGCGACTCGCCGCCGCCAGCGGCGGCGCCGTCGCCGGAGCACGGCGGAGCCGCCGTGCCGGAGTTGCGATTTGGTCCGAAAGGGGCCCTGGGCCTAATTTGGATTTTTTTTGGAACACGTGCAGGTACTGTTAGTGTGTTTCAGTTCCCCGGGAAAAATTCAGGGAAAATTAGGGACGGCCTGCAGGCGCACTGTGAATCGTATTCGGATCTCGAAAACAAGTAAGGACCCCTCACCCTATTTCCTATCACGGTATTAAAGTTCAAAATGATAAAACGGTATTTCTTGAATTAACGCATGTGTGAAATTGCTTAAGGTTGCTAATGGAGCCCGAGTCTAGTGTGATTGATGATTTACTGTTATTTGGCCTGTTTTACAGCTTTAAATGCATTATGGGGTTTGATGTGTTCATTTTATAGTTTCGAATGCATATATTACTGTTTTATTAATTATGGGTTGAATGACTGAAGAACTGATACTGTATGTTGTCTGTTCGGCATGAATTACGATTTGCTTGTTTAAATGTGAACTGATGATGCTTATTGAGGAAAAAGGGAAATGAAACATTGTATAGACTGATAATTGTATGATGGGGTCAGCCTGACTAGATATCCTGGGAGATGGTGGACGGACCGGGTCCGTAGGGAACCCTACCGGGATTGTGGTCTCACATGCCGGACGGGGTATGGAGATCTTATGGTTTTGGCGCCCATACCGGACGGGGTATGGGGACGGCCCGTTTCACCCTCATACCGGACGGGGTATTGAGGTTTATGGTTTTGGCGCCCATACCGGACGGGGTATGGGGACGGCCCGTTTCACCCTCATACCGGACGGGGTATTGAGGTTTATGGTTTTGGCGCCCATACCGGACGGGGTATGGGGACGGTCCTGGAAACTGATTATGAATGTTAAAGGTTAACGGGTAGCGGAACCCCTATGGACCCCCACGGATACTAGTAGGCTGGTAAATGAGAAAAAGATATGTTGTACAATGATTGAATTACAAGAGGCGTGATAAGTGTTATGTTTTACAGCTTAGATTATTCAATGATTATGATGATGTTATTGTTTTTCTCATATTGTTTTCATAAATTCCACCAAGGTAAGTGGATGGTAAAGGTTTTCATGTTAATAAACGAGTTTATTGTAAATTATGCTCCATTGGTCTTTTTGTGTTTTTCTACCCACCTTTACCTCCGTGACGGTGAGATATCGTGATGTTCTTACTGGGCTAGTGTAGCTCACTCCTTATTTAACCATCTCAGATCAGGAAGACATGGTTCCCGAGCCCGTTCCGCAGGAGGACGACGAAGGGGATACCTAGAGACTCTGTAGTCATACTCATAGTTTTATTTTCGAGTTTCTCTCTTAGTTAGTTTAATCTTTTATATTTTAAGTACGTTTCTGGTTTTTCGTGTAAGGGATGTTAACTGAAATTTTGATCTCGCTTCCGCATTTGATATATTTAAATACTCATTTCATTTTAATATTTCCGGGGCCGTTACAGTTGGTATCAGAGCCGCATTTCCTCGGACCCATCCCTTACACTATAGTCCTTTAAAAAAAAAAAATACTCACCGATGGGTCGTTACTCAACCATTCCTTGTAAATGCAGGTACACAGAAATGAGGAGAGGAAGGCCCCCACTAAACCGAGCGGCCCAAGATAATTCACTTCGGGAGGATTTGGACAGATTATATGAGATGGTGGAAGCTCTCGTAGCTGCCCAGCGAAGGCAAGAGGAGAGAAGGGAGTTACCCGGACCTCCTCCGCTAGCGCAGGTTGAGCCCCCGTTACAGCAGGCTGATCCCGAGCCACCCCGGCAGGAGCCTGTTCCTCCACAGTACCACCCGGCACCACAGCCGCGGTACGACCCGGTACCACAGCCACAGTACCAACAGGTACCGCCACAGCATATTCCAGTGCCCCCACCCCATCAGCAGGCGCCACCACAGGGTCCCCCAGTTCACCCTCAGCCGGCCCCAGTTCCTTTACCTCGGGACCTCGCTCCCTCCTTGATCGACCCCGGCTTCATAGAGAGGTACAGGAGACTGAACCCTTCTACTTTTTCAGGGGGATCCTCTTTCGAAGAGGCCCAATACTGGCTGGCGGAGACTGAGAGAGCATTTGAGACCTTGGGAGTAATTCCTGAGCAGAGGGCTGCCATTGCCTCCTACATGCTGGTAGGGGAAGCAGTACGCTGGTGGGAGCTCAAGCGGGCCACCTTGCCTGTACCAGTTACTTGGGAGCAGTTCCTAGCGGCTTTCCATGCGGAGTATCTCCCTAAGCACATCCAACATTTAAAGGAAATTGAATTTGCTCAGTTGGTCCAGGGTAATATGACAGTGTCGGAGTATGCCCGCAAGTTCCTGGAGCTGGGTCGACATGCCCCGGAGACATTGTTGGATGAGGGCCGAAAGGCCAGGAAATTCCAGTGGGGTCTCCGCCCGGAGATCAGACAGCACTTGTTGGTGATGGAGCTCGAGACATATTCGGCAGTCCTGGCAAAGGCGCAGATCATAGAAAGGAGCTTCGACACCCGCCCTCAGCTAACGGGAAGTTCCCGACCTTCAGCCCCGCTCCACAGGCCAGCGCCTACCATGCCTGTCCAACCCAGTAAGAGACCCAGGCCTGCCGTTCAGGGCCCTCCTCAGGCTATGGGGGCAGCTCGTGGGAAGATCTGCCAGTACTGCGGCAGGGATCATGGGGACCGACCCTGCTACCGCCTCAACAACACATGTCGCATATGCGGCAGTGCCCAGCACTATGCGAGGGAGTGCCCTAGGAACCAGAATCAAGGGAGGCCTCCAATCCAGGGCAGAGTTTACAACCTTACCCAGAAGGATGCCGATGCAGACCCGGACGTGGTACATGGTATGTATA
Source organism: Carica papaya (assembly GCF_054855325.1). Classification (NCBI taxonomy): domain Eukaryota; kingdom Viridiplantae; phylum Streptophyta; class Magnoliopsida; order Brassicales; family Caricaceae; genus Carica; species Carica papaya. The sequence goes on from NC_142317.1 coordinate 23,592,109, forward strand.
CTATCTCTGGCCACATTGCTCATATTTTGTTTGATACTGGTGCATCACATTCTTTTATTTCACATGTTCTTGCTTCCAAAATTTGTGTATCACCTGATAGACTAGATTCATTATTGTTTGTATCTACCGCTGGGGGGGAGACATTACTAGGAGAGGTTGTCTACAGGGCATGTGCCGTGGAGATAGCAGATAGGAAATTGAGGGTAGACTTGATAGGGTTAGACACAGGGGATTTTGATGTAATCCTAGGAATGGATTGGCTGGCGGCGTATCACGCCACCATAGACTGCTTTAATAAAAAGATTGTATTTAATCCTCCCAACGAGGAGCCATTTACAAGTTAATAAAATTATTCGGTACTGATTCTCCCTAATGACAAATTCTTTTCTTCTTAATTTCCAGTGCGTTGATATTGTATTTTCCCTAACTAGGTAAACCCAAGAAGGAAGTTTGTATCCAAGAGATTCCAGTAGTCCGAGACTTTCCAGACGTATTTCCGGATGAACTGCCCGGTCTACCAGGGGACAGAGAGGTCGAGTTCACCATAGACTTACAGCCAGGAACCCAACCCATCTCGGTAGCTCCTTACCGAATGAGCCGCATCGAAATGGAAGAGCTAAGGAAACAAATCACTGAGCTACAAAACAGTGGCTTCATTAGACACAGCATTTCCCCATGGGGTGCCGGGGTTACTTTTGCAAGGAAAGGAGATGGAACGTTGAGGCTGTGTATTGATTATAGAAGGATAAACAAGGTAACAATTAAAAACAAGTATCCTCTCCCCCGGATTGATGACCTTTTCGATCAGTTGCAGGGTGCACAGGTCTTTTCTAAAATAGATCTACGATCAGGTTACCATCAGGTAAAAGTGAGAGCAGAAGACATCCCCAAGACGGCATTCCGAACCAGGTACGGACACTATGAGTTCCTGGTTATGCCGTTTGGGCTAACCAACGCCCCGGCCATCTTTATGGATCTAATGAACAGAATCTTCAGAGAGTTTCTGGATAAATTTGTCATCGTGTTCATCGATGATATCTTAGTCTACTCAAAAAGTAGAGAAGAACATGCTCATCATCTTGCCCAAGTCCTCCAGGTACTCAGGGAAAAGAAGTTGTATGCAAAGTTGAGCAAGTGTGGATTTTGGCTCGAGCAAACCGCCTTCCTAGGACATGTTATATCGAAGGAAGGGGTGTCGGTGAACCCCGAAAAGGTTGAAGCGGTACTTGGTTGGAAAAGGCTGACAACAGTTAAGGAAATTCGCAGTTTCCTAGGGATGGCGGGTTATTACCACCGGTTTGTCGAAGGGTTCTCCAGTCTAGCGGCCCCCCTAACCCGACTCACAAAGAAGAATGCAAAGTTTGATTGGAATGAGAACTGCGAAAGGAGTTTTTCAGAATTGAAGAAGCGACTGACTACTGCACCCGTGCTGGCTCTACCGAGCGGATCAGGAGGGTATACAGTTTATAGTGATGCCTCCTATCTGGGCCTGGGTTGTGTCCTGATGCAGCATGGAAAGGTTATAGCATATGGGTCTAGACAGCTAAAGAATCATGAGAAGAACTATCCTACCCATGACTTGGAGCTTGCCGCAATCATACACGCCTTGAAAATCTGGCGCCATTATTTGTATGGAGAGACCTTTCAGATCTACACCGATCATAAGAGTTTGAAGCACATCTTCACTCAGAAGGATCTCAACATGCGTCAGAGAAGGTGGATGGAACTCCTCAAGGACTATGATTGTGACATCCTATACCATCCAGGTAAGGGCAACGTAGTAGCCGATGCCCTCAGTAGGAAGAGTGCAGGCACCCTAGCCCATCTGATGGTTTCGGAATGCAGGTCCATTGGGGCTACGCAGCAGGTTCGACTGCAAGATCTGAAGAGGGCCACATGTTTGAGCCACCTAGCAGTCCAACCCGAGTTAATCCAAAGAATAAAGGAAGCCCAGTCAGTCGACCCCGCCCTAGTAAACCGCAAGAAGGATGCAGAACAAGGAGTGAACTCAGAATTTCAGATCTCTGCCGACGGATTGATTCGTTTCAAGGACAGAATGTGTGTCCCAGACGACAATGAATTAAAAAGAGACATCATGACAGAGTCCCATAGTTCAAGGTTCGCCATGCATCCAGGAAGTACAAAAATGTACCAAACTATGCGACCCCGATTCTGGTGGAATGGGATGAAGAGAGATATAGCCGACTTTGTATCTAAGTGTTTGGTATGTCAGCAGGTCAAGGCAGAACATCAACGCCCAGGGGGGTTGCTTCAGCCTTTACCGATTCCAGAATGGAAGTGGGAACACATCACCATGGACTTCGTATCGGGACTACCCAAGGCACGATCAGGACACGATGCCATATGGGTAATTGTTGATCGACTCACTAAGTCTTCCCACTTCCTGGCCATCAGAATGACTGATTCGTTGGACAAGTTGGCAAGAATGTATGTCCGGGAAATAGTCAGACTGCATGGGGTCCCAGTAACAGTGGTGTCCGACAGGGATCCCAGATTCACTTCTCGGTTCTGGAATAGTTTCCAGCAAGCTATGGGAACAAAGCTGTCCCTTAGTACTGCCTTCCACCCCCAAACCGATGGACAATCAGAGAGGACAATCCGTACGCTGGAGGATATGCTCCGAGCTTGTGTCCTTGACTCCGGAGGCCATTGGGACGACCATCTACCCCTGATAGAGTTTGCCTACAACAACAGTTACCAAGCAAGCATCGGCATGGCCCCATACGAGGCGCTATACGGTCGTCCGTGCAGGTCACCGATTTGTTGGGAGTAAGTGGGCGATAGAAGATTGTTTGGCCCGAATTTGGTGGAAGAAACCACGTCCAAGATAGTTAAGATCAAGAAGAACATCCAGACGGCTCAGAGTAGGCAAAAGAGCTATGCTGATACCCGGAGGAGAGACCTGGCCTTTGAGAAAGGTGACCGGGTGTTTCTTAAAGTCACCCCCTTCAAGGGAATTAGTAGGTTCGGCAGAAGGGGAAAATTAAACCCCAGATACATTGGACCCTTTGAAATCTTAGACAAGATTGGTACCACTGCCTACAGACTTGCACTGCCCCCTGAGCTCTCCCGGGTTCACAATGTGTTTCATGTATCTATGCTGCGCAAGTACAATCCGGACCCTTCTCATGTCGTGGCCCATGAACCGCTTTCACTCCGAGAGGACTTGTCTTATGAAGAAGTACCGGTCAGTATCACGGACCGAGAAAGCAGAATACTCCGTAACCGGGAAATATCATTTGTAAAAGTCTTGTGGCAGAACCACACGCCTAGGGAGGCGACTTGGGAGCTGGAATCAGAATTTAGGGCCCAATATCCTCATCTGTTTGATCAAGAGTAATGAGGCAAATTTGGGGACCAAATTTCTTTATGGGGGGGAGAGTTGTAGCACCCGGAAAGGAGGAGGAAAAAAAAAAAAAAAAAAAAAAAAAAAAAAAGAGGGGGGGCCACGTCAGCAGCCACGTCAGCAGCCGCGTCAGCAGCCACGTCAGCAGTCCCGGCCAACCAGGGCCTGCCACGTGGCAAGATCGCGTCACTCCGAAAGGAGCCACGTTGGCGATCCGCGTGGGTGCGATCCGACGGCCCAGATCAATCACGCGATCGGACGGCCCAGATTCAAACGCACGGACGGCCCAGATTCAATCAAAAACGAACGGCCCAGATTAAAACGAAATGAACGGCTGTGATCAAAAGGCAAGGGGTTATAAATAGAACCTCCACACCAGACCAAAAACCCTAGCCGCCAGCCGCTCGCCGGAGAAGACGAACCAGAGGCCGACCGCCGCCACCCGCCGCCACTCGCCGCCGCACCGGGGAAATTTCCGACCGCCGATTGAGGTAAATTTCATACCCCCGACTCGTTTTTCCCCGCTGATTCCTCCTATGGCCAAATCGAGGCCGAAATCCTGGCCAAACGGCCGGAATACGCGGCCGAAGCCCAGCGGCGCCGCCGCGCCCCCTCTCGGTTTTTGCCTCCGACGAGGCCCTTCCCGGCCTCCGTTCGATGCAATTTTTATATCACCGTGATCACCATTCTTTTCTCTACAGGTTGACCGGAGCCGAATCACCAAAACACGAACCTCGCCGGAGAGCCGCTGCACCCGAGAGCGCCGCCGCCGGTAAGCTCCGTTTTTCCGTGATTTTTTGGCCCCCCGAGGGCCCTAGGGTTGTTTTCTGACAAGGACCAATGCGAGTGTGGCCGAATTCGGCCAAAAACGGCCGAAAACAGTCAACCCGAGGCGACTCGCCGCCGCCAGCGGCGGCGCCGTCGCCGGAGCACGGCGGAGCCGCCGTGCCGGAGTTGCGATTTGGTCCGAAAGGGGCCCTGGGCCTAATTTGGATTTTTTTTGGAACACGTGCAGGTACTGTTAGTGTGTTTCAGTTCCCCGGGAAAAATTCAGGGAAAATTAGGGACGGCCTGCAGGCGCACTGTGAATCGTATTCGGATCTCGAAAACAAGTAAGGACCCCTCACCCTATTTCCTATCACGGTATTAAAGTTCAAAATGATAAAACGGTATTTCTTGAATTAACGCATGTGTGAAATTGCTTAAGGTTGCTAATGGAGCCCGAGTCTAGTGTGATTGATGATTTACTGTTATTTGGCCTGTTTTACAGCTTTAAATGCATTATGGGGTTTGATGTGTTCATTTTATAGTTTCGAATGCATATATTACTGTTTTATTAATTATGGGTTGAATGACTGAAGAACTGATACTGTATGTTGTCTGTTCGGCATGAATTACGATTTGCTTGTTTAAATGTGAACTGATGATGCTTATTGAGGAAAAAGGGAAATGAAACATTGTATAGACTGATAATTGTATGATGGGGTCAGCCTGACTAGATATCCTGGGAGATGGTGGACGGACCGGGTCCGTAGGGAACCCTACCGGGATTGTGGTCTCACATGCCGGACGGGGTATGGAGATCTTATGGTTTTGGCGCCCATACCGGACGGGGTATGGGGACGGCCCGTTTCACCCTCATACCGGACGGGGTATTGAGGTTTATGGTTTTGGCGCCCATACCGGACGGGGTATGGGGACGGCCCGTTTCACCCTCATACCGGACGGGGTATTGAGGTTTATGGTTTTGGCGCCCATACCGGACGGGGTATGGGGACGGTCCTGGAAACTGATTATGAATGTTAAAGGTTAACGGGTAGCGGAACCCCTATGGACCCCCACGGATACTAGTAGGCTGGTAAATGAGAAAAAGATATGTTGTACAATGATTGAATTACAAGAGGCGTGATAAGTGTTATGTTTTACAGCTTAGATTATTCAATGATTATGATGATGTTATTGTTTTTCTCATATTGTTTTCATAAATTCCACCAAGGTAAGTGGATGGTAAAGGTTTTCATGTTAATAAACGAGTTTATTGTAAATTATGCTCCATTGGTCTTTTTGTGTTTTTCTACCCACCTTTACCTCCGTGACGGTGAGATATCGTGATGTTCTTACTGGGCTAGTGTAGCTCACTCCTTATTTAACCATCTCAGATCAGGAAGACATGGTTCCCGAGCCCGTTCCGCAGGAGGACGACGAAGGGGATACCTAGAGACTCTGTAGTCATACTCATAGTTTTATTTTCGAGTTTCTCTCTTAGTTAGTTTAATCTTTTATATTTTAAGTACGTTTCTGGTTTTTCGTGTAAGGGATGTTAACTGAAATTTTGATCTCGCTTCCGCATTTGATATATTTAAATACTCATTTCATTTTAATATTTCCGGGGCCGTTACAACTTTGCTGGTGGATCGGGCAGGGTTAATGTGTAGATGGCACCCTACTCCCTATAAGTTGCACTAGTTGGATGATAATAGAGAGATCCATATCACCCAGTAGGTATGTGTCCCATTCGCCATTGGTGACTATAAGGATGAAATATTGTGCAATGTAGTTCTCATGCAAGCAGGAGACCTAATGCTAGGGAGGCCGTGGCAATATGACCGCGATGTTAGTCATGTTAGTGAAAAGAATTAGTACTCTATTCGAATGGGTAACCATACCCATGTCATAACTCCTTTACCAAGGAAGGACATTTATGAGGATCAGCTAAAAATTAAAAAATCATACAAGGAGTTCACTAAGTGACAGGCAAAGCAGGACCCCAATCTGGATCTAGACCAAAATTGCTTCTTCATTCAAGAACAGCCCGAGCACCCAGTTGGATGTCTGGTAAATCCTCTGTCCTCATTAACCTTAGATGAAAAATTTATTATCTCTGCAGATTCGAGGATGAATCCTCTCAAAAAAAGGAGATGACACGATACCCGCTGACAACACACCTAAACTAGAGGGGTGCAAGAATAGGGCAAGTGTAGCTGAACTTCAGAGAAATGAGAGAAAGCAATTGCGAGGTGGCGATGCTCTAACCTACTATGTTCCCGACCAAGTATCAAATAGCGAGGCTAAGTCCATCAGACACAATTTCTAGTCTAAGAGGAAATGACACCAGAAGGCGACAGAAACTCAAAGGGTAACAGGCCTTACTGCTAAGGAATGACTTGGCCCAAAAAGCCCAACCCAAGACGAAAGCCCAAATGTAGTATGGGTTTGGGTACCCATGGCGTACACATCTGTTGTACACATCTGTTGCAATGCACGTATAGGATACTTGGCCCACACTCCCACCAATATACCTCGGTTCCATGGTGAGGTAGTTAGAGCGATCTTATACACCCCAAGAAAATCAGAGAAGACAACCTTCTCGAAGTAGAGATCTAGAAGCCCGCAAGTAGGTGAAGAAGCCCACACATGCGCCGGACATGCGACCCGACCCGCATGATTACTGAATGCACATGGACCGCACGTACAAGCACCCGTAAGTGCACATGCACGCGGCCCACTAGGCCTGCGTAGAGCCAATCGTGCGCGCGTAGGTCCATGGGGCGAACTTGCACATCCCGTACTAATAGGCCCATGGACGGCCCGACAAGACAGCCGAAGCCATTAGCCCGCAATTCTTGTGGGCTTCCTCTCGCGCCACCTGCATGAACCGACCGATCGACCCAGTCTGGGTAGCCTAACCTACTGGCCCCCTTTTCCCTTTTATTTTAAATTATTTATTTTATTTAAAATATTTTTAAAATGGCTTGCAACCCGCTTTTTAAAACTCATGTGTTAAAATTAATTTCCAGATTTTTTTTAATGAATTTCACATGGGATAAATATGAAATTAAATTTAATATTATTTTATTATAAGTCTATCCCTTAGAATTATTTAGTTAATTTATTTAGAATAGAATATTTATTTTATTTTGTAATTATCCTAGATTAAGATAGAATTTTATCTATGTTAATATTTTATTATTTATCTCAAGATTTTTGTATTCATCTAGATTACCCAAGAAAGGCTATAAATAGACATTTGCCACTAGGATGTAAAGCACACCTTTAAGAATAAATTTGAGTAAATTATTGAGAGCTTTGGCTTTCTTTCTTTTAGCATTTTTGGTAAAATTAGCTTCTTCAAGTTCTTCGGGAAGTAGGAGTCTTTAGAAGTCTTGTTGAACTAAGCAGCGGGGATCAACTTATCAGTAAGTCTATGGCATTTTTTCTTTCCTTTTTTTATTTTTTTAGCCTTTTTTTTGCTTTTCCTTTAGGATTGTGGATTCAATTAAAGGGAGGGGTTATATTCTAGGTGGTTATTGTTTCGATATTGCATATGTTGAGTGAGTTTTCAGGAGTAGATTCAATCCTCCCCATACCCTCCCGTGTCAAAATGGATTATACTTTTATATTGGCTAGGTATCCTCCTAATCTCTTATGTCAGACCTTTAAGTTCAACTTTTGGAACTCCTCTACAAGTCTCTACTCTAAGGCCATCATATAGGCAAGAATGCAAGTACTTTTCCTACTAAGTGCATCTGCAACCATATTACCTTTTTTTGGATGGTATAAGATCTTGCAATCATAATCCTTAAGTAAATCCATCTATCTCCTTTTGCACATATTAAGTTTTTACGCGAGAATAAGTACTTCACGCTCTTATGGTCTATGTGAATATTGAAACTTTCATCATATAGATCATGGCACCAGATCTTTAAGTAAAAACTATGATCAACTAGTTCTAAGTCATAGGTAAGATAGTTCTGTTCAGGATTTTTTAATTGTCTAAAATCATAAACTATCACTTTTTCATGTTGCATTAGCACATATCCCAATGCTTGCTTTAAAACATCAATGTAGATAGAGAATCTACCAGTACCGTACGAATAGTCAATATTAGGGCTGTTGTCAATTGCTTTTTCAGTTCCTAAAAACTTTATTCACACTTATCATTCTAATCAAACTTTATGTCCTTTCTAGTGAGCTGAGTTAATGGAGTAACAATCTTTGAAAAACTTTCAATAAACTTCCTGTAATATCCAACTAGACCAAGAAAACTTCAAACTTCAGTTACCATTATAAGCCTTTTCTAGTTTACTACTACTTCTACTTTAGTTGGATCTACTGATATCCAATCCTTTGAAACTATATCTCCAAGGAAGGTAAATTCCTTTAACTAGAACTCACACTTCTTAAACTTGGAATACAACTTCTTTTTCCTAAGTATCCCAAGCACTATTGTTAGATGCTTCATATGTTTAGCCTCACTCCATGAATAAATTAGTTTGTTATCAATGAAGATGATGACAAACTTAACCAAGAATGGCTGCAAGACTTTGTTCATCAAATCCATAAATACTGCGGGAACATTTTTTAGACTAAAAGGCATGACTAAGAATTCATAATGGCCATACCAGTCCTGAAGGCAGTCTTGGGAATATCCTTTTTCTTAATTTTTAATTGACGGTATTAAGAACGTAGATCAATCTTTGAATATACTTGGACTCTTTGAAGTTGGTCAAACAGATCATCTATAGGAGGTAACGGATACTTATTATGTATGGTAAGTTGGTTTAGTTGCCTATAGTCGATACAAAGCCATATGCTTCTATCCTTCTTCTTTATAAATAGTACTAGGGCTCTTTATGGTGATACACTTGATGTGATGAAACCCTTATCCAATAATTCTTGCAGTTGTTTTGTGAGTCATCTAGTTTAGCTTTTGTCATTCGATATGGAGCCTTATTGATAGGGCTTGTACCATAAATTAAGTTAACAAAGAACTCGATCTCCTGATATGAGGGTAGACCTATAAGATCTTCTAGGAAAGCATTGAAAACTTCCTTCACAACGGGTATCTGTTGTAAATTGACTTCTTTACTTATATTATCTACTACATAAGCCAAACACTCTAAACATCTCTTCTCAAGTAATCATTGAGCTTGAATGCAAGATATGAGACATGGATGTTGGGGCTCCCTAATCCCTTTGAATTTGAAGGCCTTGTCATTGTGAACATTAAAAGTTACCGTCTTATCATAATGATCTATCTTAGCAAGTATGCCGCCAACTAATTTATTCCTAATATGACGTCAAAATCATGCAAATATAGGAGTATGAGATCTATTAGTAACTCTTTGTTAAAAATTTCCACAATACATACTGACAGACTGTATAATGGTTAAGTCCTTATTGGCTGGGGTAGAGACTACTAATACATAATCTAAGAGTGCCTTTTCAATGTTTAGATGCTGAATGAACTCAAATGATACAAAAAAGTGTGTAGATCCTGGGTTTATTAAAACTTTAGCCAAGGTGCTAGAGATAATGAATATACCTTGGATCACATACTGTAAGGTTTCAACATCTCTCTTTATAATAACATATACTCTTCCTTGAGTTTTTGGCCTGGTCTGCTCTTTGTTGATAGGACACTCTTTGGTATGATGTTGAGTACTAGCATATTAAAACATTAATTTATCAACTTGTAGTAGGGTTTACTACCATGGTTCTTTCTACAATGGGGGCATATCTGCTCTAGATCTTGTGCTAAAACTATGAGAGTTGTCTTCTTCCTCTTATCAAGTTATTGTGGCTCCTGGGCCTTCCTCTTATTATTTGGCATGATGGTTGAATCTGTTGGATCTGTTGTGGGAATGGACTTGTAGCCTCTTCTATAATTTGGGCCCATTTTAGTGTTTCTCGGTAGAAATTAGTCTTCAGAACTAAGATTTTATCTCAGATCTTCTTACATAGGCCTCTCTGAAACTTTTTGGCTCTTAGGCTTCCATATGCAACTAAGTTGGCGCGAAGTAAGATAGTTTTATGAACTTTTTTGCATATTCTACCACTCTTATGTTCCCTTACTTTAACTCTAAGAACTCCATTTACTTCTGTTCTCGAACAAAGTCAGGAAAATGTTTCTCATAAAATACTACTACAAATGGTTCCCAAAGGATCGGTGTCCTCAAGGAACTCTACTTCAGGCGCCACTAGCATTCTGTAGCTCCCTTGAACATGAATGTGGCTAATTCTAGCTTTTTCTCTGAAGTGGGGTTGAGAACCTCGAATGTCTTCTCCAACTCCATGATCCATTACTCGACTAATATTGGGTCGGTTGCTCCAGCAAATGGTGGTTGGTTCATCCTTTTGAATCTTTCAATGAGTTTTCATTACATTCCTCCATCAGTTGGGTGTTACTAGTACTAACATTATTATCATTAGTAGCACTTTATCCATGGACTATGAGTTGGCCTACTACCATAGCCAAGCCTTCAACTATATGCATGAGTCTATCTAGACTCTGCTCGATCCAGTCTTTTAGAACCCAATGTGCATGCTCTCTTGGTATCCTTGTCATTTTCTACATTCATGAAATTCAAACTTAGAGGCATTTCACTATGTTTAACAACTTTACTTTAGTCTCATGTAACCTTAAGCCTCGTATTCAAGGGATGTCCTAGAATCTTGCTCTTATACCACTTGTCACGGACCATAACCCGTCTTATAAAGTAATGACTGGAGCATATTTACTTAAATCACATAAACTCAAGTTAAGTAAAATAACTTAACTTTATTAATCATAACAGAGTCGCAGAAGCGTTATATCCATTAAATTTAAAACATAATATATGTACGAGGCTTTAAGTTTTCTTGCTTACATCACAAAATAAAAGTACAAAATGGTAACCTTAATTTCAGAATTTAGCTTCAAAACTTTTCTTTATATCATCGCTCATTCTGTATTGGTATCTTCGGTATCTTGAGGGTGATAGGGAGTGAGATTAAATATCTCAAATAAGCCATATTATGAAATCACAGCATAGTACATGCAATATATAGTTTTTTTTAACATAACAAAAATATATACCATATACTTTTTTAAAAAACAAATATACAAAGTAGAAGACAAATGCACAAATCAGAAAACATATTCATAATTGCCTCGTTGTATACTTCATGAATATTTTAGAGGATCAATCAATTACCATAAATTATGCCTATGCACACATACTTATCACTGGTTCCCCATGTACCCAACACAGAATGACATACATGAGTAACTTCAAACACTGCTACCCCTGACCACAGAATGGTTAGGGCACACAAATAAAACTATTTTCTCATATACCCAAATACAGAACGGTCATGTATGGGTACACACTTATAACTTTACCAATACACCTAAATATGAAACAGTATATATGACCACATTGAAGCCTAGTATAATACAAGTGGTTTCAAAACATCTCATTTCCATAATGACACTTATATCGAAGTAAACCTTTAACAAATACTTACTTAGCAAATACGAAAGATAAATTAAACACTTGCACATTTTTATAGTGAAAATATGTAAAATACTTCAAAGCTGCGTAGGCTAATGAACTTATAATATCCATTTATCTTAGGTCTTTAGCAGTCGTAATCTTAATTCCGACAGAATTCCAGCTTTATTTATAACCTTTTCATCTCAAAACTCCAATAGAGTCCAAGCTAATTTTAGTCAGTTTCTTGACTAAAAAATATCCAATACAATACTCAAAAACTAACCCCAAAAATCAAAGAGAAATTAAATTTCAAAACTTAGAAAAGACTTACCTTTATAACAGTTTCTAACCTCCTTTTGACCGTGAGCCTTTTTCCTCTTCTCTTCCTCTTCCTTTACTCTAAAAAATTTAGTAAAGTTTCCATAATGCTTTTATCTCAAAGCTCACAATACTCTCAAAAATCAAACACTTTGTACCTTCTTCCCTTACCTCTATGCTTCTTGTGACATCCCAAATACCTAATGGGTAGAAGGGAGCCAACTACTTAAGTAGTTACAAGTGCAAAAATAATTTTTAACATTGAAATAGAAATTAGAAATCCCTTAGAGAACAAACTAAGTTTTAAAAAGTTAAATCAAAGGCCATAATTTGGTAATCTTAAATAATTGAATACAAAATGGGGTCCTTACAAAATTTTTACATCAAAGTGCAGAATAACTATTGCACTCGAATTATGTCCTAAGGAATTTCTAAGAATCCATGAAAGGCTCTAATCAAACTTCAAAATAACTCAGGAGGGCTGATCCTCAACTTCCTAAATATCTAGAGGGGCACAGATTAAGGGTGAGTTCTATGTAAACTCAGTAACGGAAACAATATTTATACCACACGACTAAGGTTTAAAAAGTAAACAACTTGAATAATACTTTATGTACCTCTTATCTCAGAGAATCATTACGGGATGAAATCATTTAATCATCTATAAAACACTTTTGTCTTTATTAGGAAAATTCGGTCAAATATTTACATAACCAAGCAATGAGTACCTTTATTCAACATCTAGGCAGGCATGTTATATCACATTTGGCATACTTGAACATATCAAATATACAATAAAAGACATACAAACAACCTACTCAGTAAAGAGAAGAACCATCGTATAAATCATCATGAAAGTTCAACTATTACAAGCAGCATACTCAATAAATAAAATAACCACATACAAATCATCATAGAGATTCAACTATTAGGAGCAATATACCTAGTAAATAGAAGAATCGTCGTACAAATTATCACAGAGATTCAGCTAGTATGAAGAATCATCGTACAAATCATCATAGACATTTAACTGGTATAAGCAACATATTTAGTAATAAGAAGAATCATCGTACGAATCATTATTGAGATTCAATTAGTATGAGCAAGATACTCAATAAATAGAAGAATCATCGTACGAATCATAGTAAAGATTCAACTAGTACGAGCAATATACTCAATAAACAGAAGAAGCATTATACGAATCATTATAGTGATTCAATTAGCATGAGTAACATACTAAGTAAATAGAAGAAGCATCATGCAAATCATTATAGAGATTCAAATAGGATGACAACATACTTAGTAAACAGAAGAAGCATCATATAGATCATCATGGAGTTTTCTAAAGTATCCTTAACCATATATATGTTTTATTAAGTCTTTTACTAACCTTCATGCGAAGCTGTTGCAACATATATGCACTAAGGGCAGAAAGGATCCTCAACTACCATTGTGAATCACCAACCCATTCTTTGATCCTTATCATTTTCCCATCTAGACTCTAACCATGGCCATCCATTGGTCATGGGGATCACCTAACGTGTATCCTCTTTCTTTAGAGGGAACGCTGATCATCACAGGGAGCCGTTCACCAATACTTATTTAGAGGAGGGAGAAACAGAAACCCCTCATAGATAACGATCGAACGGATTTTTCCATTCTTTTCACTTTATATTTCATGCTCATAATAATTTTATATTCTTTTCACATGCATACTACATGTTTAATTTGATCATTTCTGAATCCACAGGGATTCCATAACTTATTTGGCCTGTAGAAGCCTAAAGGCTCATGTCTAACCTGAAGGCTCATTTCACGTATCCAACTCAAAGGCCCATCACACCTAAACTTGACCTTTGGGTCATCCTCTTGAACCGAGATACAATAAAATAACTCTCTTCACTATTACTAAGGTAAGTTGAAGGAGCAAACCTGCATGCAATTTCTAGTTATCATATTTTCATGCATTATATTCACCATTTCCATGGTTAAACAAAATCATTCACCATAGAGACTTATACATCAAAATAACATGTCCAACAATACCAAACATCAATCTTTGTAAGAATTCATGCATCATAGTCTTAAGGCACACTATCATGTATCATACCTCACATCTAGAACCTAGTGGGGGTTCAACAACATGTTCAGCCCAAGTCCTATTATACCCAAATTTAACCATCAGGAAGTTCTTCGAAGTCGGAGCTCCTTAGAACAACCCTCTTTGTCATTACTGATGGTAAGACAAAGGGTTAATTCCACGTGTATGTCAAATCATCATTATAACACATATATCATGAATAATTATAAAAAATAAATTATTAAATAAGCATAGAAATCCATTTAAACAAATATCCAATTTCATCATTTAATTAACTAAAAAGAGCACTTAAAAATGTAGATGAAAAGACTAAAAAATCCCTTACCGTAACCGTATTGATTTAGTCATTTGGGAAGGGGAGAAAAAAACTTCTACCATTCCTTGGCCAAGCTCCTCAAAATCCTACTATTGCTCTTTATTTCTTGCCTTTTTTCTCTCTAAAATTATCTCTTTCTCACTCTAAAATCTCTCTCTAAAAGTGAAAATAGAAGAAGAAATGAAGCATGTGAAATGAAGAAGAAATAAGCATTTAAATAGGCATGGAGGAAGCTTGGATGTGCACTACGTGGCAAGCATCCAAGAAGGACGAGTGAAGGTGAGTGAGGTGATGATATCCATGGACCCGCAACATAGGGGAAGCATGGGGAGGCATGAAGCTTTTCCTCTTTTTTGGTTTTTCTTCCTTTTCTTTCATTTCACACTTTTCTCTCTTTTTCATCTCTTATTTTGTTTGAAATTCAAATATATAATTTAAATATAAGATTGGAATTTTAATTAGAAAAACACCTATTTTCATTTTATATTTTTGAAAACTCATAATTATAAATTAAAGATGAAATTAAATTTAAATATTTTAAATAAACAAAATAACAATTTTATAAATAAATACCAAATTTAAATAAAACCAAATATTAAATTCAAATTAAATATACAAATACCAACTAAATTAAAACATAATAAGATTAAAATGCAAAAATTTTAATAATTTAAAATACAGGAAAATTTAGTATCGATAGAAATTTAAAATGACTATTATTTCCAAATTAATAGAGTTTTGAACATACACTAAAGTGTAAAAATTCGGGGTGTTACATTCCCCCCACTTTTAGAAATTTAGTCCTCCAAATTTGAAAAAGATTTTAAAACAATTTGGGAAACTGGTCTAGTATTTCTTCTTTTCTAACACACCTAAGATATAACTAATAGGATGGTATCTTTGGAAATTCATGTGTGCAAACTATTTCATTTACTCTTTAACCTTCGAGAATTAGTACGGGATTATATGAAAGACATTCGCTTTATATTCTCTAATTACACCAATATACACATTGTCTTTAAAGGTTTGGGATTCAGAATTATGTTTAATTTGGTAGTTTTTGACCTCAAGGTATTATCTACGGACTTGACACGATACATCTATATTAGTAATTCTTAGGGATTCATATTTCTTACTAATGATTATTAGGGGTCCTTGATCAAAAGGTCAAATAATAACCTAGTTAAGGTTGATTATATTCTCTACCTATTTTAATCTTCCTAGGGCTATGTACTACATCCTTCACCTCTCAAAGCATCGAGTGATTTATCCTTAGGCAAAGCCTTAAGATATAATTCGTGAGTTTGTTGTATTACTATTTTGTACTAGTCAATTTGAAAAAGCATTCTTTATGTGTTTAATTCTTATTTTTCATTATGTCTACTTAGAGGAACCCCAACTGGGTTCTGGATGTGATATATGATACATGATAGTGTGCCTTATGACTATGATCCATGAATTCCTACAAGGATTGATGTTTGGTATTGTTGGACATGTTGTTTTGATATATGTCTCTACATTGAATGATCATTGTTTAACAATGGAAATAATTAATATGATGCATGAAAAAATGATAATTGAAAATTACATGGGGATTTGGCCCTTCGCCTTACCTTAGTAATGGTAAACAAGATTATTCTATTGGATCTTGATTCAAGAGGATGACCTGAAGGTCAAGTCCGAGTGTGATGGGCCTTCGGGTTAGATACGTGAAATAAGTCTTCATGCCGACATAAGCCTTTAGGCTAGATATGTGGAAAAGGGACCTATTGGTTGGATAAGTTATGGAATCCTTGTGGATTCGAAAATGGTTGCATTGAACATATAGTATACATATGAAAAGAATATGAAATTATTGTGAGCATGAACTATACAAGTGAAAAGAATGGAAAAATCCTTTCGATCGTTATTTATGAGAGGTTTCTGTTTCTCCCCCTCTTTGAATAAGTGTTGGTGAACTACTCCCTCTGATGATCGACGTTCCCTCTAACAAGAGAGGATACACATTAGGTGAATGTAGTGTTCCCATGGCCAATGGATGGCCATGTTTAGAGTCTATATGGGAAAATGATAAGAATTCGAGAATGGGTTGATGATTCATAGCAGTAGTCGGGGATCCCTTCTATCGTCATTTGATATGTATTGCAACGAATTTTTATGAAGGTTAGTAAAAGACTTAATAAAAAATACATATATGGTTAAGGATACTTTTAAAAAACTCCATGATGATCTGTAAGATGCTTCTTCTTTTTACTGAGTATGCTGCTCATCCTAATTGAATCTCTATAATGATTTGTACGATACTTCTCTTGTTTATTGAGTATGTTGCTCATATTAATTGAATCTCTATAATGATTTATACGATGCCTCTTCTATTTACTAAGTATGATATTCGTACTAGTTGAATCTCTATAATGATTCGTATGATGCTTCTTTTGTTTATTGAATATGCTGCTCGTACTAGTTGAATCTCTACTATGATTCGTATGATGATTCTTCTATTTATCAAGTATACTGTTCATACTAGTTGAATCTCAATAATGATTTGTACAATGAGTCTTCTTATTACTGAGTATGTTGCTCGTATTAGTTGAATCTCTGTGATAATTTGTATGATGATTCTTCTATTTATTGGATATGCTGCTCATACTAGTTAAATCTCTATGATGATTTACATGATGATTCTTCTATTTACTAAGTATGTTGCTCGTAATACTTTAATATTTATGATGACTATATGATAATTCTTTTGTTTACTAAGTACGTTGCTTGTAATAGTTAAACTTCTAAGATGATTTATAAGACAGTTCTTCTATTTATTGAATAAGTTATTTGTTTGATTTCTATTGGATAGTTGGTACATTCGAGTATGCCAAATGTGATATAACATGTTTGTCTAGATGTTGAATAAGGGTAGTCATAGCTTGGTTATGTAACTCTTTCACCGGATTTTCTTAATAAAGACAAAAGAGTTTTATAAATGATTAAATGACTTCATCCTGCAACGATTCTCTAAGGTAAAAGGTACATAAAGTATTATTCAAGTTGTTTACTTTTTAAACCTTAACCGTGCAGTGTAAATAATATTTCTCTTACTGATTTTACATGAAACTCACCCCTAATCCATGCCCCCCTAAATATTGAAGAAGTTAAGGATTGGCCCTCTCGAGTTATCTTGAAGTTTGATTATAGCATTTCATGAATTTTTGGAAATTCTTTAAGATATAATTTGAGTATAATAGTTATTCTGCACTCTAATGTAAAAATTCTGTAAGGACCGCACTTTTGTATTCAATTATTTAAGATTGCCAAATTATGGCCTTTAGTGTAAGTTCTTAAAATTTAGTTTATTCTGTAAGGGATTTCTAATTCTCGCTTCATTGTCAAAAATTATTTTTGCACACATAACTACTCAAGTAATTGGCTTCCTTCTACCCATTAGGTATTTGGGAAGTCACAAATGGTATCAGAGCCTGATTCTAGAAAAAATTCCTTACACTTAGGCTTATAGTTTAGACTTAGAGAACCTTAGAAAATTCCTAGAATTAGAAATGACTTTTTCTTTCTAGTTATTAAGTAGAACGCTCGGAGGACAGGACGCTCTAACTCGATCCGAGTTTACCGAGTATTTCTTAGCCATCCAGGGTTTGACTGCTGCTCTATGTCATAACCAAAACCAGCCACCCCTTACCAATGATATTTGTCATGCGGATCGAACCATTTTACAAAACATTTAGGAGACTAAACCCTCCTTCCTTAATGGTGGACTCCATTACTGAAGGATCCTAATAAATCTCAATAATAAAAAAATTTTGTACTTAGATACCGTAGAGGAACTCGATTAATGGTTGAGATTTTAGGAGTCACCCGAACTTTGACAAGTTGTGAAGATAATATAGTACCTTGCAAAAGGACTATGTAAAATAAAATAGAAAGTTTTAGAATAGGTTATAGTTAGACCACTTAAGTTTTGAATATATAAGATTGGAATATAAGTTCTTGGTGAATGAACCTTAGTTTGGGAATATTTTAAAGAAAAGTAACCAATCTAGGAGACAAAAAAGAGATGATCCACTTTTGAAGCATCCTTTTTTTCTCATTAAGGAAAGACCTTAAATTTTTCCTAAGCATTAAAATAATATGTTCGAGATTTGTTCAACCATACTTAAGCAAAAATGTATATATATATATGTAATAACAAAAGAAGGAATACAATCTTAGATCCAACATCCTAGAAGATCAATTATTAGGATGCCACAAACCAACCCCCCAAAAAGAATTTTTAAAACACAAGTACTACTATTAATAAATTCAGTGATCTGAATCCCAAACCTTTAATAGTTATTAGCCATAACGATATGTTCCCAACCCATAATCGAACCTTTGAAGAAAATAGAATACCTGACTAGGATTCTCTACAAAAGGACCTTATTCCTCCTAAGTTAAATACTTAATAAGAGTATTCCTGGCAACATTTTCTAACAATAAGGTCTTTGGTGTGACAATCCATGCATATCCTTTCCTTACTCCCAAGTTGGAATGTAAAAGTACATGTTATACAAATAAATCAAATCATCATTAAACACATATATCATGAATAATTATTAAAAATAAATTACTAAAAAGCATAGAAATCTATTTCAATAACTATCCAATTTCAACAGTTAATTAACTAAAAAAAGCATTTAGTAGTATAGATGAAAATACTAAAGAATCCCTTACTATAATCGTATTAATTTAGTCTTTTAGGAAGTGAGAAAAGAACTTCTAGCATTCCTTAACCAAGCTCCTCAAACTCCTACTTTTTCTCTTTCTTTCTTGCTTCTTTCTCCCTCTAAAATTTTATCTTTCTCACTCTGAAATCTCTATCTAAAAAGTGAAAATAGAAGAAGAAATGAAGAAGAGGAGAGCCTTTTAATAGGCATGGAGGAAGCTTGGATGTGCGCCACATGGCAACCATCCAAGAAGGAAGAGTAAAGATGAGTGAAGTGATGATGCCCATGGGACCTGCGACACAAGGGAAATATGGGGAGGCATGGTGCTTTTCCTCTTTTTTGGTTTTCCTTTCTTTCTTTCATTTAACTCTTTTCTCTCTTTTCTATCTCTTATTATCAAAAGTATAATTTAAAGATAAGATTGGAACTTTAATTAGACAAATACCTATTTTTATTTTATATTTTTAAAAATTCATAATTATAAATTAAAGATAAAATTAAATTTAAATATTTTAAATAAACAAATACCAATTTTAATAAATAAATACCAAATTTAAACAAATACCAAATACTAAATTTAAATTAAATAAATAAATACCAAATAAAATAAAACATGATAAGATTAAAATGCAAAAATATTAATGATTTAAAATACAAGAAAATTCATTACTAATAGAAATTTAAAATGGCTATCATACGCAAATTAATAGAGTTTTGAACATGCGCAAAAGTGTAAAGATTCGAGTTGTTATAGTTCTCACTATTTTTCTCTCATCCAGAATGTCCCTTCCTCCATTCTCTTATCCCCTATTTATAGGAGTGGGGAGTCACGAGAGAAAGGTTGCCACCATTTTGCTATGTCACTTCATCTAAAAAGTTATCACATTTCATCATATTATTTCATTTCGAAGGTTACCATTTTTCACATGCCGCTTCATTTAAAAACTTTTCCTATGCTACTTCATTTAAAAGGTTACCACTTTTCATATGCCACTTTATCTAAAAGTTGTCACTTTCTGTTATGCCACTTCATATAAAAGTTACCACTTTTTACATATCACTTCATCTAAAAGTTGTCACTTTCTATTAAATCACTTTATCTAAAAGATTTGTACCTTTTTCCATGTCTCTTCATGTTTATTCTAACTCCTTCATTCTTCTCAACCCTTTTTCACTTTGACTCTAAACTATGTTCTTAACCTTATTATATATTTCGAAATACGTATAAAGGTTAAATTAAATGTATCAAACATAAAAAATTAATTCAGGAGTATTTTCGAGCTATCATATGAGTTGCAGGCAACTCAGTAAAAAATACAATATTAGTAGACTACCATAATGTTTTAAAAAAAATTTAATCTATTTTAGTAAAAACTCTTTATAAAATGAAATATGATCTTTTATCCATTTTATTTAATAAGCAAAAACAATTAATCAATTCATTCATTTATCAATCAATCCTTATCCTATAATCCTTACTTTATAATCGATAACATGCAATCTTCGATACAATACCTGTTCTTATCTTGTAATCTTTAAAACCCCATGTAATTACACTCACAATCAATCACATACAAGCTCTACACACGCACCCTAACTAACTCTGACACAATGTCTCTGATTGAGGACCGAATCTAACTTTTCTTCTTTATTAAGTTTTTTATGTTCATTTAGATATTTAATTATGTTCATATTGCCAAACCCATGTGCATGGTCGTTCATGCCTATTTCTAAGGAGGAAATTCGGATGTCGACGAGAGCCACAAATGGGGATGTCAATCAAATAATGAATGCAATCACTTAATCTCTCCGGTCGCCATACATGAAACTAATGGTTCAGTACTCTATTCTGAAAAACTGAGCATATTTTATTGATTGCTTTAGGACTTGATCAACATGTGGGTGCCAGTATTTGGGTTCTAGGAAATTAAGCTAAACAAATTTAACCAAACTAGTTGATAGAGTTAAGTTTTATTAGATACATGACTCATCTTCTTTTTAGACACAACCCCTAAGCTATCGTATACCTAATAAGTCTAACTCTACTTTGTTTCTCCCATTTCCATTCTCTTGTTCTTTCCACCCTTATTTGTCTTTCATTGGATCCCAACTTAACCCTTCTACCACTTTCCCTTTTTACAGTTCATGCATTCCAACACAATCCATTTTAATTCCCTTAACAATAATAAAATTTCCAATTCAATCAATCAATAAATAAGATAAACATAACATACATAAAATAAATAAAAATAACAAACATAACTTTTTAATTATCCTAATTTCATGTAGGTGACATTAATATGTTTATTTTAGTTCCTTAATATAATCTGCTACTAATTTATTTATTTTGTATTCAAACTCCTTATTTTGATTTCTTAATTTTATTTATTTATTTTTCTCAATTTTGTTCCTAATTTTTTTCATTTTCATTTATTTCCTAAATGTAAATAGTTTCTATCCAATTTCTATTTTAAATGCGTTTACTAAATTCTCTAATTAATTAGCTTAAATTCATTATTTATAAATAATAAATTAGGATATACTTTTCCTATTTTTATTTATTTTCTAAAATTTCCTTTTTTGTTTGATTGTAGTTTTCTTCTCCTTTATTGATTTAATCCTAAATCTAAAACATAAATAACAACAACAACAACAATAAGCAATCTAGAAAACATCATTTAATTTAGCTAAACTCACAAACACAGACACACACCTATGTTCATTAAAAACCACACTATTTTCTATTTTCACTCAAATTACACCTTCTAAATGCATATAGGAAACTAAGCAAAAGTGATCAAGGAAGTAATACAATTCTTACCTCAACCATAATGCGGCATCATACTAAATTCGAAGATCTAGCCCTGAATGCATTACTTGATTATGTTTTACCTATACAAATTTATAACTAATCGTTTGTATCTACTATTAGAACCAAATCTACTAAAATCAAATCTTAGGAAAACTAAAACATTTACCTCTATTAAATTTGCAGGCAAGGTTTTATTTCTTTATTTTCTAAAGATATAATTATATGCTTACAAAATCATCGAATCTATCACGCCCAAACTGTTTTAACCTCAAGAATCACCCAAGGATTTACATTCTCATATTTAGGCATAAAAATAGTTTACATAAACTTTTTATACTTATTCCCCCTCTAATTCACATTTATCAAACTACTTCAGTAGTCTTCTACAGTAGGATTTCCTACGATGAAATTTTCTATTTTCCTCTAATGCCCATACTCTTTATACCACCAAATAAATATTTATGTGTTTCCCCTGTGCTTTATTTCCAAAATTAACCATTTCTAAACCTACTTATAATTTTGACTAAACTTCTTTCATTAATTTAATTTATTATTTCTTTGGACATTTAGCCCAATACCATAATTTCTGTTCACACAACTCATTACAATTCATTTAACTATTGGGTTGGTATACTGTTTGTTGACTTTTGGATCTAAATAATTATTAACTCAGATCTGCTTTATTTGCTTCTGGGTCAGAAGCCCAATAAAAGAACCCATTTGGTTAATTTCTTACTACTACTAATTTATTCTTGTTTCATTTTGTTTTAAATTTGTGTGACACCCTAAATTAAGTTTTATTTTCTCTCCCATCCTTTAATCTGCCCAAAATTCTTCACTCCTAACCCATTTAGAAAGATGTGGCCCACTAATATTTAAATTTCCCTTATAACCCCTTCCTATGGGCTTGGTCTATCAAGGATTTTAACTCCTTTTCTCTTTTTGTATATAATTTTATTATGTTAATTATTTCTTTCTATTTTGGCCCAGCCACAACTTGGATTCCCTTTTAAGGTAATTTTTTTTTCTTTTCATTTATTCGTTGTAATGTTCTTTTTTTTGTTTTTTACACAGCGAAGCCCATTAGAAACTTATTGTGCTTGGTCTCACTTAGGTTACTTGAAGTTCTCGGATCAAGGCCTAACGGGTTGTTAACCCGACCCGTTACTTGCCCCAAGCAAATCATCTTTTTCCTCCCGATGCCTGGGACATCCAGAAACTCTGAATCGCTCCTTATTTCACTAGATTTCAAACTTAATCTCACTACATCGTCATATACATAATGCATTCCAAATTTTTCAATGTCATCATTCTAAAATATTCTCAAAATAACTAATCTCCACAAAATATCATATCATCTACTGAGTCAAAGAATCCAAATCACTACAATATTTCTAATATGGGGATTTAGAGTAATAAACTACTCTTACAAAAGTTTCAAACACAAAAGAAGCTCACTCGGATCAGTAAGGCATAACCCTTCCTCCAGCCAGAACAAGCTCGACACTATACCTAACACTTCTTGCAATGCGCACAACACCCTAATTACGTTGTGTGGCCCCTAGCCACCACACATAGATTTCCTTCTCTGACCGCGCACTGCACCCCTTCTTCTCTCAGTTCCTCTAGCTCACAAATACACACTGCGTGGTAGCCGGTCAGTCCTCTGCCCATGTCTCTCTTTTTTTTTTCTTCTTCTTTTGCGTGGCCAACTCTCCTCGATTGTTGTTCATCCGCTTGCTGTATCTCTCTTCGCCTTCCATCGCATGCACGGGTCTAGGAGGCGTGCACAAATCGGTGGCCAACATGTCTCTCTCTCTTCTCTCCTCTGTCGCATCTCTCTCTTCCCTCTCTCGGCCCTGACGCCGTTTGAGCTCCCCTTGCGGATAGGGTTCTCCTACAGCTCTTATATGAAAAATGAAGCTCTTATCTCACGACATCGTCATATACAGAATGCATTCCAGATTTTTTAATGTCATCATTCTCAAAATAACTAATCTCCACACAATATCATATCATCTACTCAGCCAAAGAATCCAAATCACTATATTATTTCAAATATGGGGATTTTGAGTAATAAACTACTCTTACAAAATTTCAAATAGAAAACAATCTTGCTCAATCAGATCGCGTCATCCTTCCTCCAACTAGAACAAGCTCGACATCGCACTTGACACTTCTCACACTGCCCGCAGCACCCTGATTGCATCACTCGAGTCCTGGCCACTGTGCATAGATTTCTTTATCTGACCGCATGTCGTACCCCCTTCTTCTCTCGGTTCCTTCGGCTCACAAACGCATGTGGCGTGACCATTGGTCAGTCCTCTCCAGGTGTCCATTTTTTTTTTCTTCTTCTCCTTCTTCTTCTTTTTCTTTTTATTCTTCTTTTTTTTTCGTCTTCTTCTTCTTTTTTTTTTCTTCTTTCGCACAACTAACTCTCCTCGATTATCGTTCGTCCTCCCGTTGCATCTCCCTTCTCCTCCCTCCACGTACACAGGACTACGTGGCGTGCATAGATCGGCAGCCAACATCTCTCTCTCCCTTCTCTCCTTTGCCCATATCTCTCTTTCCTCTCTCGACCCCAAAGTCACTTGGGCTCCCCTTGCGACTAGGGTTCTCCTTTCCTCTTAAAGAGCTGAAAAATGAAGCTCGTATATGAGTTTTAGGGAACCGTCAGATTTGTAAAGCAAAATTTGCGCCATTCATCCCTCGACCCTACCACCTGTCTGCACGCGTGGCTAAATGACATGGCTCATCTTGACACCTCATTCGTTGAGCTGTCCAATACTTCTTAAAGTTCAATTTAGACCCCATTTTTTTAATATCTAATTCATTTTGGTCCTTTTTAATTACATAAAGGCCCTAAAATTTTAATTTCGTTTTATTTAGGTCCTTAAAAATTTATTTTATATTTCTAAAATCTTAAAATTCATTTTTATATTTTTATCGGATTTATTTCTATTTTTATATATTTTAATATTTTTTAGATTCTTTTTAATTTATCTCTCTATTTTTAACTTATTTTTTTAGTTTTAATAAATTAAATAATACTTAAAAAATTGGGTTATTACAAAAATCACAACAGAGAAAAATTTTATGAAAAATTAACTGAATTATAATAGAAAAATGTAATACCCAAGCTAGGAAAAATAGAACCTAGCCCATCTCCTTCATACAAGGCCATAATGACATCATTTTGGCAAACCCCAGAACAACACCATTTTCGTAAAATAAAAGTTAAAAAAAATTAAGAAAAAGCAACTAAAGGCATACACGCCTCTGGAAGCTAAAGCATAAGAAGAAAAAGATGAAAAACATCAGCCCATACATAGGTGAGAAAGATGCATATACGATGGTAGTGATATATTTTCCCTTGGCGCAATTGGATCTACATGGAGAAAGGAGGTGCGACTCGAGAGCACGCAGTGAATAGGATTGTGTAGCACGACGTGGGGTGAGCTAGATCTAAATGATCACCTTTATACATGGCAGAAGAAGAAAACTAGCTTGATGATAAGAACTCGAGGGCATTGGTATTCCTGAGGAGAGGAGTTGTAGCCATATGCAGTAATTTCAGAGTAGATTCATCCTAGATATGAAATAATCATCAAATTCTACGTTGATTCCTGGCTAGAGCGTGAGGTGACATATGCCACTTTGACGGTTGCACATGAGGCAATGTGTGGTGCTTTCGGCGGTGGCACATACAGCAACATGTAGTGATCTTGGTGATGCACGTGTGGTGGTGCGTGGTGACGCCAAAGATCAGGATCATGTGTCTAAGGTAAAAATCTATTCTCCTTATTGTTATATCTATTTTTGAAAGTTTTTATCATTTAATGCGTGTGTTTTTTGTTTGTTAACGAGAAAACTAATCGAGTGGTAACTAGAGTAGGGAGGGCTGTAAACCTGAACTAATAAGGATTCTAAAATATTTTCTAATTAGATTGTAGATAAGGGATTGAGTTAGTCTCATTCAAAGGCTCTCATGTTTTTATAAAATTTTGTTTTATTTGAAATGAAATATGTACAGAGTTTACAAATTGTTTAAGTTCTTTAAATGTTTTCCATAAACTCAGCATGTGTATGAATGTTATCATGCGTGCTTGTTGAATGTATGAATATTACTAAATTGTATGTATGCTTGCCATACGTATTTAAGTATGGTACAAATAAATTAATGTTTACAGTATAAAATGAGAATAGGTATGTACTTAAACTATACATGTGTAAATCTGTACAAAAATAGATATGGTGTGTGGTTTGCATACATGATTATATAACAATATGGTGTAGATGTAAATTAGAAGTATTTATGTTGTTTGCTTAATATGTTGAACATGTGCTTGATATACATATTTGTATGTTGTGGTGTGTGCACGTATATATGTTATGAGTCGTATTTATACATGTATGAACTATAGGTAAACTTTATATGTAAACAGAGTATTTAAATAATGTATATGGTAACATAAGATTGAATTGTAGAAAGAATCATGCGAATAATTATTTATTTTTTGAATCAAAATTCAATCAAATAGAGCAAAGTAGTTAGGTTCTCAGAATCAAAGTAAACCCCGAAGAATGGATTTTTCTTTGGTGACATAAGATTGAATTGTATAAAGAATCATGCAAATAATTATTTATTTTTTGTTTACCGATATTACTTCTTACGAATCAGTAAATCCCTATCAACAAGATCAAAAGCAAATTCTTCCTTCCGTGCAATTATAATTAATTAGTCGAGGCAAATAAAAGAATTTCATCTTCCTCTTTTATGTATGTATATATAATTCAAATAGAGAAATATAGAAAATGAAAATATAGATATAGAGTCTTACATCTTCTTACAATTCCATACTTATTAATAAAAATTCTGTTGTTGGATCAGATTCTTATAAATCTTTCGCGAATTTGTAATGGAATAAATTCTTTCTTTATTAATTCAAATTAGAAGACAAAATAGAATAATAATAATAATAAATAATAAAAAAAGTGGATTATTATACATCTATTTCATTTAGAAAGATGAATAAGTCCATTTATAAGTTTTTATTTCAACGCGGAATGAAAAGGACAACATACAAGATAGGTAGAAGAAGTTATGATACTTGGATCGACTCATGAGTCGAAACTCAGGATAGAAAAGAATACACCAATCCTAAGAATCCATATCATATATATGATTAATTGTGGACCCAACACAACAATAACAATAGAAAATTTGAGTTGTGTTTAATCTTATATTTTTGTATTTAAGATCTTATATATCTAGACAAGTATGTATCTATCCAAAATACATTCAATAGGGTAAGGTCGGCTACATTTGTATATGAGTTGGTAGATAAATGTGATGATTATGTGCGGTGAACCCTACTATGGATACGAAAAATATTTATGACTCTTACCTAGATTGAGGAGTGAGAGCAATTGTGTTTATGGTGCCCATATAGGTTGAGGTATGAGAATGACCTGTGATAACTCGAAAATACCCCGAGTTAATTTTTTACGTTTAATATATTTTATTTAGCATTTATATGTATTTAGAGATATGTAATATGGTTAATGACATAGTCTAGAGTCAAACGGAAAGAAAAACTAAGAGACATGTAGATAGTTTTATAATGGTTTGCTATTTGGACCTTATGGGTTTAGGTAGGCCTAAAGGAGTTTAATGGGCTCTATTTCAACTCAAATTTGGAGTCAAATGAGAAAATGATGGATAAAGATGAGGAAGCAAATGGAAGAGTGCAGAAGAATTTAGAATAAGCATGAAAAGACATGAAAAAAGGAGGAACCTTTTAGATAAAATGGCATAATAAAAAGTGACAACTTTTAGATGAAGTGGCATAATGAAAGGTGATAACTTTTAGATGAAGTGACATGGTGGAAGGGTGGCAACCTATCTTTCATGACTCTCCACTTTTATAAATAGGGGATTGGGGAATTAAGGAAAAGACATTGTGGATGGTAGAGAAAGGGTGAAAAGCATAGAGGTGATAGAAGAAGAAAAATGTGAAACGTGTGATTTTATTGAGACTATTATGAATTTTTTAGATAAAAATCTAGGAAAAAACTCTACGAAATTTGTGAGAACAAAGAAGAAGGAAGAGAAGAGGAAGAACGCTCATAATCAAAAAAAGGTTATAAAATGTGAGAAAGAAAGTGACCCAAATCATGCTAGAACTATTATAAAGGAATTCGTAAACCAATAGATAGAAAAAAAGGTTTGAAATAGAATTGTTTAACACCTAAGGTAAGTGGGTATTATAGATTCATTAAGCTACATAACTTTAAAATATTTTACATATTTTTAGCAGAACAAAATTGTGCAAGTAGATGTTGTGATATTATGAATTAGATATTTTTGAAAAATATTTTATTTGTACTTTCGTATGTGAAGTAGTTGTTAACGTTGTACTTCAATATGAGTGTTACTTCATCTTTTGTTTTAAAAATATGATTTTGGTATGTTTGCATCACTCATTATAGAAATGAGTTATTTCGAAAGCACCTGTATTATGTTAGGCTTCAGTGTGCCTATACATGTCGTTCCATATTCGAGTGTATTGACAAAGTGATAAGTGTGCACCCATAAATGTCATTTCATGTTCAGTTGCATGGGGAATTAATGTGGTCTGCGTGCCCTGACTATTCCATGTTTGAGGGGTGGCAGTGTTTCAAGGTACTCATGTATACTATTCCATGTTCAGGTGCATGGAGAACTAGTGATAAGTATGTGTACCTATACATAATGTATGGTAACTGATTGATCATCCATAATAATGATGAAAGTATACAACAAAGCAATTAAAAATCTGTGTAGGGAACCCTAATTTGGATACAACTAATATTTATGGTGCTTCACCTAGGTTGAGGGATGAGGACAACCAATGTTTATGGTGCCCATATAGGTTGAGGTATAAAGATGACCAATACTTATGGCGCTCACCTAGGTTGAGGGGTGAGGACGGTCGATATTTATGGCACTTTCCTAAGTAAAAGGGTGAGAATGGCTAATGTTTATAGCAATCATATAGGTTGAGGTATGAAGATGACTGATGGTTTGTCATGAAAATATTTCGAGTATCCACATGTAGAGGAGATCCCTAAGGAACATTGATGATGCTAGTAAAAAGAGCATCGCATGATGAAATTTAAAAGTACATAAAAATCTAATTCTAGAATGGAATGGCATATGATAAATGATTAAGTCTGATTGATTTGCATGACATCTCAATAGGAATCTATTATGATGATAATTATTTATGAGTATGGGAATGACTTGTTATGAACATGGAACTACATAACAGAAAGGAAGATAATTTATTGAAGTGATAAGTATGTACAATTATTAAAAAGTATAAGTGCAAGTGTTTATAAATTAGTAAATAGAATTACGGTGACCACAACAAATTTGTAACTCACTACACCATAGCTGATTTGTAGCTCACCACACAATAACACGATTTATGACCCCGACCATGACAACCACTGTGGTCCTAAAGACAATGACCATAGCCATACTTTGCCACAGTGGTCCTAAGATCTCCTACGTGCTTTCATGGCATCATCCAGAGGGAGTGGTCATCTCATGTCTTTCTAGACATGGTGGGGACAATAGAAGTAGATAAAATAGTATAACGAATTATTTTATGTTTCATGTACACATTCATGTTTTCATGCCATGTCAATAATTTCACATAATTCATTCTTATTTCAATTATATTTCAATTCTTGTTCCTGAAATAACAATGAAGCCTTTACACAATGTATGTATTTAAAACAACGTTATAAGTAAAAACTAATCACACCCTTAAAATCATGCCACAAACTATGCAATAAAATTAATATTTACTTCAATATTTTTCTAGAAATGCCTCTTAAAATATGTAAGAAAATACCGAATCCCTTACTGATTACCAACAACTCATTATAAGCGAGTCCACTTTTACTTCTCCCTTTTCTTCTTACTCTCTATAACTTTTTCTCTCTAGAATTTTGGTCTTGAGGGTGAAAATGGGTAAGGAAGAAGGGTGGAGAAGGTCTTTATTTATAGAAAAATATAACTGTCATATTTAGGACAAGTGTCATAAATCTGTGAGGAGAGAGAAAATGATGACACTATCATTGCATCATTCATGTCAGTTGGCCAAGGAGGAGGCACGGCTACCATGCGCACAGTCCAATAGCCTTCAAGGCATACACAATGGCTGCCAACTCAAGGTCATGAGTGTGGTTGTGCTTGTGGATTTTGAGCTGTCTGAAACCCTATGCAACTACTCGTTCATGTTGCATAAGGACAAAATCCAAACCAGCATGGGAAGCATCACAGAATACCTGAACACTTCTTGTGTTGTCAGGGAGGATGAACACTGGAGCAGAGTCAACACTTCCATTTCATAGAAGATTCTTCACATTCTTCATCCCAATGGAAGACTACTCATTTCTTAGTAAGGAGAGTCAAAGGGGCAGCAATCTTAGAAAATCTTTAATAAAGCATCAGTAATAGCTGGCCAGACCAAGGGAGTAATGGATCTCAGCAACATTGTTTGGCTAGTTCCAAGTCACAATAGCCTTGACTTTAGAGGGATCAATAGAAACCCCATTGCCAGAAATCTCATGGCCAAGAAAAGATACCCAGTTCAACCAAAGGGAACACTTACTAAACTTGGCGTAAAGGTGGTGCTAACGAAGAGTGATCATGACATGGGTCAGGTGATCGACATGCTCCTCTAAGCTTTTTGAGTACACTAGGATGTCACTAATGAAGATGATGATGCA
Source organism: Carica papaya (assembly GCF_054855325.1). Taxonomy (NCBI): domain Eukaryota; kingdom Viridiplantae; phylum Streptophyta; class Magnoliopsida; order Brassicales; family Caricaceae; genus Carica; species Carica papaya. The sequence goes on from NC_142317.1 coordinate 23,622,780, forward strand.
TTGATCTAGTGCATGGCGAAAAACTCTGTTCATCAAGTCCATAAATGTTGCGGGGGCATTTTTCAGTCGAAAGGGCATAACTCTAAACTCAAATTGGCCATACCTACAGCAAAAGACCATTTTAAGAATGTCCTTTTCCTTTACTCTTAACTGATGGTAGCTAGATTGGAGATCAATCTTTAAAAACAAAGAAGCACCTTGCAACTGGTCGAACAAATCATGTATGCGGGCAGATGGTACTTACTTTTTATGGTCACCTAATTGAGTTCATAGTAGTTAATACACATGTGGAGGGATCCATCCTTCTTTTTGGTGAACAAGGCAAGCACACCCCAAGGGAAATGATTGCCGCAGATGAACTTTAGTCCCTATAGTTTTGAAAAGCTTGTGTTTTAATTCAATAACTTTTGCATGACTCATGCGATATAGGGGTTTTGAAATTGATTGGGTACTTGGAATTAGGTAAACCAAAAACTATATCTCCCATTTGGGAGGTAGGCCTAATAGCTCCTCCAGAAAGACATCTAGGAAATTACATGTAACGGGGATCGAAGAAATTGTCGAGTTACAATCCATGTTCCTGTCCAACCTAAGGTGAGCAAAGCAACAAAAATTTTCAAAAGAAAACACTCTCTATTTATAACTTTTACAAAACAAAACAAGTTTACTGCCTAGGTGAACGTAGTTTTACAATTTTAGTCTCACAATCAATAATTACCTCATATTTTCCTAACCAGTCCATATATAGGATTACATCAAACCCTCAAAAGTCTAGTAGTATTAGATCTACAGTGAGTTCTTTCTCTTAAGTATTTACTTCACAACTTTTATATAAATAAAAATCTTTTAATAATCCCCTTACAGAGTGTTCCTACAACTAAAATATTTCCTAGGGGTTCCAGCCTAAGGTCTAATTTACAAGCAAAATTATAAGATACGAAAGAGTGAGTGGCACTTATATCAATCAAACCATGTATGGTAGTATTATGAACAAAAAACATACCCTGAATGATAGCAGGAGTGGTGGGAACATCAGGCTCATCCATGTGGTAAACGCATCCCTGGGCAACAGGTCTAGCGAGGTCCTTGGCCCTCTAAGGGCAATCCTTCACCAAATGTTGTGTACTCCTACACTTGAAATAGGAGTGGTTTAGACGTCAACAGGGCTGTCACCATGGTAGTGACCACAATGTCGACAAGTAGGAGAAGTTTGAATAAGATCTCTGGTAAGAGGGGGTAAAGCGGTAGGGGCTGGGACAACACGAGGTGTCTTATTTGGGTGGTAAAGGCCAAAGTCAAGGAATCTTCTCTTCTGCTGCTAATGCTGCTGACTACAAAAGTGGTTGATGTGCTGGTTACTGGCTGAGATAAGGTGTTCAGCCAACTGTGCATTCTCTAGCACCTCACCATAGAAAGTGGGATTAGACATGGCGACTCGATAAAAAATATTTGGGCTAAGACCCTTAAAGAACTTTTGGGGCTTTCGGACTTTAGTTGGCACCAACAGTGGAGCAAATCTTGACAACTGAATAAACTTAGCTGTATACTGGGTAACTGTCAGGTTCCCTTGTCGGAGTTCTATAAATTCCTCTTCCTTCTTATCCCATATATAAGTTGGAAAGAAATTCTCATAGAAGGCATCCATAAATATTTCCTAGGTGGTAGGAGTCGGTAATAAATCCTTCTTCACACGCCACCAGTGAGCTGCTTCTCCAGTAAACATGAAAGTAGCCAAGGAAACTTTCTGCTCTTTCGTTACATCCAGTACTATAAAGAGCTTCTCTATTTCTTGGGTCCAGACTTCAGCGACCATAGAATTGGGACCGTCGTTGAAGTGAGGAGAGTTTAGTCCCTTAAATTCTACAATATCTTGAGAGATAGGACGGTTAAGGTGACAACACTCAGGATGTGACCTCCCAAGTGCTAATCAAGGCAAATGGGTGTCAGATATAAAAATAGAAGAATGAGTGCATAATAAAAGTTTATGCAGCGGAACTAATTAATATAAATCTCCTACAAATATATATGGTTCCAATTACATACATATAACTGAGGCCAGAAGTTGCTATAAATTACAAAATCAAAACACAAAAGAATGCCACTTCTTTCACTATGCTATTAGACTCATTAGAGTGCGGGAACAATCATGCACTCAAGTTTTGTGGATCCACGGGATCCTCATAGACTTCTAGGGGTAGGTTAGTATGTGGTTCATCATTTTCTTCCTCATTTGGAGAGCGCATGGAAAGAGTGAGTTCCATATGGTCAGTAAAGAAAATAATATTTAAATAACATCGTAAGGTTTTAAAGGTGAATTATTCTAATATAAATACTTATCATTTGGCTATTAAGTAGACCTATCTTACATTATGAAAATAATTTATTTATTAGAAAAATAGTATGTTAATATAATCAAACAAACATACATCATGCTAGATAATAGAAAAAATAAAATAAATCATGAAATGCTCAGATTTTTATGTCATGCTTCGCGAAGTCGTTACAACTTCCATCTCTGAAGGCAGATACAAATTTTCAACTACCCATGTGGAATGACCAGATCAGATACAGATAACGACAATTTTCTCAGGAATAATTCTGATTGGCTAAACCATGGTACGATTTATGACCACGACTGTACCAACTATAGTGGTCCTATCAGATATCTACTGTAACGGCCCTGGAAATTTAGAATGAAATATGTGTATTAAAAATATCAAATGCAGAAGCGTAATAAAAATTTTGATTAACATCCCTTACACAAAAACCAAAAACGTGCTCAAAATATAAAAGAACAAACTAACTAAAAGAGATACTCGAAAATAAGAACTATAAATATAACTACGGAGTCTTTAGGCGTCCCCTTCGCCGTCTTCCTGCAGAACGGGCTCGGGAACAATGTCTTCCTGATCTGAAATGGTTAAATAAGGAATGAGCTACACCAGCCCAGTAAAGACATCACACTATCTCATCGCCACGGAAGTAAAGGTGGGTAGAAAACAAAAATGACCAATGGAGCATAATTTATAACAAACTCATTTATTAACACAAAAACCTTTACTATCCACTTACCTCAGTGAGATTCATGAAAATAACATATGAAAGCAATAACATTATCATCATCATGAAGTCATATAGACTTTATAACATAACACTTACCACGCCTTTGCATTTCAATTATTAAACAACATATTTTCCTCATTTACCAACCTACTAGTATCCATGGGGATCCATAGGGGTCCCGCTACCCGTGAACCCATAACATTTATAACCTGATTCCAGAGCCGTCCCCATACCCCGTCCGGTATGGGCACCAAAACCATGAACCTCAATACCCCGTCCGGTATGAGGGTGAAACGGGCCGTCCCCATACCCTGTCCGGTATGGGTGCCAAAACACAGAAGGTTCCATACCCCGTCCGGTATGAGAGACCACGTTCCTGGTAGGGTTCCCTACGGACCTGGTCTGTCCACCATCTCCCAGGATATCTAGTCAGGCTGTCCACATTATCCATTTATCAATTCACGTAACCTTTTATTCCTTTTTTCCTCAGTCAGCATCATCAAATCACACACAAACATGCAAACCAGTAGTTTATGCTAAACAAGACAACACACAACATCGGGTTCTCAGTCATTCAACCCATAATCAATAAAACAGTGATATATGCACACGAAACTATGAAATGAAAACATCAGAGATCATACTGCATTTAAAACTGTAAAATAGAACAAACAACAACTGACCGACAAATACACAAGACTCGGGCTCCATTAGCGACCTTAAACAATTTCACACATCTATTGATTCATGAAATACCGTTTTATCATTTATTGAACTTTAATACCGTGATAGAAAATAGGGTGAGGGGTCCTTACTTGTTTCGGGGCCTGAATACGGCTCTACAGTGCACCTACAGGCTGTTCCTAATTTTCCCTGAATTTTTTCCAGGAAACTGAAACGCACTACTGGTACTTGCACGTGTCCCAAAAAATCCCAAATTAGACCTAGGGCCCCTTTCGGCCAATATCGCAATTGTGGCACGGCAGCTTCGCCGTGCTCCGGCGATTCGGGTTGGCCGTTTTCGGCCACGCTTACATCGGTCCCTGCAATAGAACAACCCTAGGGCCCTCGGTGGGCCGAAAAATCACGAAAAACCAAAACTTACCGACAGCAGTGCTCTCGGGTGCGGCTGTTCCTCCGGCGTGAGTCGCGTTTTAATTTTTGGCTCCGATCAACCTGTAGAGAAAAGAACAGTGATCACAGTGGTATAAAATTTGCATCAAACGGAGGCTGGGAAGGGCCTCATCGGAGGCAAAAACCGAGGAGGGACGCGGCGGCGCCGCTGGGTTTCGGCTAGGTTTTTCGGCCGTTTGGCCTGTGGTTTGGCTCCGGCTTGGCCATAGGGACTCAGCGTCGAAAAACGAGCAAGGAGAAGAAAATTTACCTCGATCGGCGGTCGAAAACTTCCCCGGTGCGGCGGCGGGTGGCGGCGACCGGCTCCTCCGACGTCTGGTTCTTCTTCTTCGGCGAGCACTGGCGGCTAGGGTTTCTTTGGTCAGGTGTGGGTGGGGGTATTTATACCCTTTGCCTTTTAATCTCAACCGTCCATCGCGATGCAATCTGGGCTGTGCGTGCCTGATTGAATTTGGGCCATCCGTGCGCGTGAATCTGGGCCGTCTGTGCGCACGTTTGATCTGGGCCGTCCGTGCGCACGGGAACGGATCTAGGCCGTCCGATCGCGCGCACGCGGATCGCCCATGTGGCCCGTCCCCTGGTCAGCGTTTCCTTGCCACGCGGCGCGTCCTGGTTGGCTGGGGTTGCTGACCGGGCTGCTGACGTGGTGCTGACATGGCACAACTTTTCTAAATTGTGTTTTGACCTCTGGTTTCCGATTTTCTTTTCAAAAACACCCCCATAATTCAAATTTTCACCCCTTTTTCCCAAAATAAATTTTAATTAAATCCGAATAATATTTTTACCCAATTTTATCATTATTATTATTTTTATTTTCATTAAATTAAATCAAATTAAATTAAATTAAATAAAAAATCAAATAAAATTCCAATAATTACAAAATAAAATAAATAAAATAAATTGAAAAAAAAATAATAATAATAATACACTTCGGGTGTTACAACTCTCCCCCCCTTGAAGAAATTTTTACCCCCCAAATTTGCCTCTTACTTTTGGTCGAACAAATGGGGATACTGGGCTCTAAATTCTGATTCCAGCTCCCAAGTAGCCTCCCTGGGCGTGTGGTTCTGCCACACGACCTTTACAAATGGTATTTCTCGGTTGCGGAGTATTCTACTCTTTTGGTCCGTGATACCGACTGGTACTTCTTCATAAGACAAGTCCTCTTGGAGTGGAAGCGGTTCATGAGCCAAGACATGAGAAGGGTCCGGGTTGTACTTACGTAGCATGGATACGTGGAACACGTTGTGGACTCTGGAGAGCTCTGGAGGCAGTGCTAGTCTGTAGATAGCAGTACCAATCCTGTCTAAGATTTCAAAGGGTCCAATATACCGGGGGTTTAATTTTCCCGTCCTGCCGAACCTACTAATTTCCTTGAAAGGAGTGACCTTAAGAAACACCCGGTCGCCTTTCTCAAACGCTAGGTCTCTCCTCCGGGTATCTGCATAACTCTTCTGCCTACTTTGAGCTGTCTGAATGTTATTCTTTATTTTAACTATCTTGGACGTGGTCTCCTCTACCAACTCCGGGCCGAACAATCTTCTATCGCCCACTTCCTCCCAGCAAATCGGTGATCTGCACGAGCGCCCATATAACGCCTCATATGGAGCCATGTCGATGCTTGCTTGGTAGCTGTTCTTGTAGGCAAACTCTATCAGGGGCAGATGGTCGTCCCAATGGCCCCCGGAGTTAAGGACACAAGCTCGGAGCATATCCTCAAGCGTACGAATTGTCCTCTCTGATTGTCCATCAGTCTGGGGATGGAAAGCAGTACTAAGAGATAGCTTTGTTCCCATAGCTTGCTGGAAGCTGCTCCAAAACTGAGAAGTGAACTTGGGATCCCTATCGGACACTACTGTCCCTGGAACCCCATGCAATCTGACTATCTCCCGGATATACATCCTTGTCAACTTGTCCAATGAATCGGTCATCCTGATGGCTAGGAAGTGGGAAGACTTGGTAAGTCAGTCAACGATTACCCATATGGCATCGTGTCCTGAACTTGCCTTGGGTAGCCCCGATACGAAGTCCATGGTGATATGTTCCCACTTCCACTACGGGATCGATAAAGGCTGAAGTAACCCACTTGGGCACTGATGCTCTGCCTTGACCTGCTGACATACCAAACATTTAGATACAAAGTCGGCTATGTCTCTCTTCATCCCATGCCACCAAAACCGGGGTCGCATGCTTTGGTACATTTTGGTGCTTCCTGGATGCATGACAAACTTCGAGCTATGGGACTTCGTCATGATGTCCCTTTTTAACTCACTGTCATCTGGGACACACACCCTGTCTTGGGAAACGAAGTAGTCCATCGGTAGATATTCGAAATTCTGAGCTCCCTCCCTGTTCTGCATCCTTCTTGCGGGCTACCAGGGTAGGGTCAACTATCTGGGCTTCCCTTATTCTCTGAATTAACTTGGGCTGGACTGTCAGGCGGCCCAAACATGTGACTCTCTTCAGATCATGAATTTGAACCTATTGTGTGGCCCCAATTGGTCTGCAGTCTGAAACCATCAAATGGGCTAAGATACTTGCACTTTTCCTGCTGAGGGCATCTGCTACCACGTTGCCCTTACCCGGATGGTATAAGATGTCACAACCATAGTCCTTAAGGAGTTCCATCCACCTTCTCTAACGCATGTTGAGATCCTTTTGAGTGAATATGTGTTTCAAACTCTTGTGATCGGTATAGATCTGAAAGGTCTCTTCGTACAAATAATGGCGCCAGGTTTTCAAGGCATGAATGATTGTGGCAAGTTCCAAGTCATGGGTGGGATAATTCTTCTCATGATTCTTTAACTGTCTAGACCCGTATGCTATAACCTTTCCATGCTGCATCAGGACACAACCCAGGCCCAGATAAGAGGCATCACTATAAACTGTATATCCTCCCGATCCACTCAGTAAAGCCAGCACGGGTGCAGTGGTCAGCCATTTCTTTAATTCTGAAAAATTTCTTTCGCAGTCTTCATTCCACTCAAACTTGGCATTCTTCTTTGTGAGTCGGGTTAGAGGAGCTGCTAGATTGGAGAATCCTTCAACAAACCTGCGGTAATAACCTGCCATTCCCAGGAAGCTACGGATTTCCTTAACTGATGTCAGCTTCTCCCAACCAAGTACCATTTTAACCTTTTCAGGATTCACTGACACCCCTTCCTTCGATATGATGTGTCCTAAGAAGGCAGTCTGCTCAAGCCAGAATCCACACTTACTCAACTTCGCATATAACCTCTTGTTTCTAAGGACCTGCAAAACTTGGGCCAGATGGTGAGCATGTTCTTCTTTACTTTTTGAGTAGACTAAGATATCATCGATGAACACGATGAAAAATTAATCCAAGAACTCTCTGAAGACCCTATTCATCAGATCCATAAAGATTGCCAGGGCATTGGTTAGCACGAATGACATGACCAGGAACTCATAGTGTCCGTACCTGGTTCGGAAGGCCGTCTTGGGGATGTCTTCTGTTCTTATCTTCATCTGGTGGTAACCTGATCGTAGGTCTATTTTAGAGAAGACTTGTGCACCCTGCAGCTGATCAAAGAGGTCATCAATCCGGGGAAAGGGATACTTGTTTTTGATCGTGACCTTGTTCAATCCTCTGTAATCAATGCATAGTCTCAACGTTCCATCTCCCTTCCTTACAAAAGTGACTCCAGCACCCCAAGGGGACACACTGTGTCTAATAAAACCACTGTCTTGCAATTCAGTGATCTGTTTCCTCAGCTTTTCCATCTCAATGCAGCTCATGCGGTAAGGAGCAACCGAAATGGGCTGGGTACCTGGCTGTAGGTCTATAGTGAACTCGACTTCTCTGTCCACTGGCAGACTGGGCAGTTCGTCCAAAAACACATCTGGGAAGTCTCGGACTACAAGAATCTCTTGAATACAAATTTCCTTCTTAGGCTTGCCTAGTCAGAGAAAACAACAAGATTAAGGCACTAGAAGTTAAGAAAACTTGCCATCAAGGAATACGTATTGAATAATTTTATTAATTTGTAAATGGCTCCTCGTTAGGAGGATTAAATACAACTTTCTTGTTGAAGCAATCTATGGTGGCGTGATACGCCGCTAGCCAATTCATTCCTAAGATTACATCAAAATCCCCCATGTCTAACCCTATCAGGTTTACACTCAGTTTTCTATTTGCTATCTCTACGGCACAAGCCCTATAAATAGCTTTCCCTAGTAGTGTTTCACTCCCGGCAGTAGACACAAATAACAATGATTCAAGTTTATCAGGTGATACATTAATTTTGGAAGCAAAAGCATGTGAAACAAAAGAGTGCGATGCACCAGTGTCAAATAAAACATGAGCAATATGGTCACAGATAGTATACATACCCTGTACCATATCCGGGTCGGCGTCAGCATCCTGCTGGGTAAGGTTGTAAGCTCTGCCCTGGATAGGAGGCCTCCCTTGATTCTGGTTCTTCGGGCATTCTCTGGCATAATGCTGGACACTGCCACAAATGCGACAAGTGTTGTTAAGGCGGTAGCAGGGTCGGTCCCCGTGATCTCTGCCGCAGTGTTGATAGATTTTCCCACGTGCTGCCCCTGAAGCCTGAGGAGGGGCCTGGATAACTGGTCTGAGCCTCTTGTTTGGTTGGGCAGGCGCCGTAGGTGCTGGCCTGCGGAACGGAGCTGAGGGTCAGGAACTCCCTCCTGGTTGAGGACGGGTGCTGAAGCTTCTTTCCACGATCTGTGCCTTTGCTAGGACTGTTGAATATGTCTTGAGCTCCAGTACTACCAAGTGTTGCTTGATCTCTGAGCGGAGACCTGACTGGAATCTCCTGGCCTTTCGGCCCTCATCCATCAATGTCTCCGGGGAGTATCGGCCCAGCTCAAGGAACTTACTAGCATATTCAGATACTGTCATGTTTCCTTGAACTAGTTGAACAAACTCCGTTTCCTTTAGGTCTCGGATGTGCTCAGGGAAATACTTCGCATGGAAGGCCGCTAGAAACTGCTCCCAAGTGACTGGTGTAGGTAGGGTGGCCTACTTGAGCTCCCACCAACGTCCTGCTTCCCCTACCAGCATGAAGGAAGCAAGGGTAGCTCTCTGCTCAGGAACTACTCCCAAGATCCTGAAAGCTCTCTCAGTCTTCGCCAGCCAGTACTGGGCCTCTTCAAAAAAGGATCCCCCTGCAAAGGTGGAGGGGTTCAGTCTCCTGTACCTCTCTATGTAGCCCGGGTCGATCAAGGAAGGAGCGGAGTCCCATGGAGGAGGGACTGGACCCGGCTGGGGATAGACTGGGGGGTCCTGTGGTGGCACCTGCTGATGTGCTGGGGGCACTGGGTCGTGCTGTGGCGGTGCCGTGTAGTACCGTGGCTGGGGCACCGTGTTGTACTGCGGCAGTGGTGCCGGGTGGTACTGTGGAGGAGCAGGCTCGTGCCGGGGTGGCTCGGGATCAGCCTGCTGTAGCGGAGGCTCAACCTGCAGTAGTGGAAGAGGGTTGGGAAACTCCCTTCTCTCCTCTGGGCAGCTATGAATCCTTCCATCATCTCAAATAGCCTGTCTACATCCTCCCGAAGTGAATTATCTCGGGCCGCTCGGTTTAGTGGGGGTCTTCCTCTCCTCATTTCTCTGCACCTACATTTCATAAGGAATGGTTGAGTAACGGTTTATCGGTGAATATTTCTCTAAGCATTATAGGGTAAGGGATGGGTCCGGGGAACGCGGCTCTGATACCAATTGTAACGGCCCCGAAAATTTAGAATGAAATATGTGTATTAAAAATATCAAATACGGAAGCGTAATAAAAATTTTGATTAACATCCATTACACAAAAACCAAAAACGTGCTCAAAATATAAAAGAACAAACTAACTAAAAGAGATACTCGAAAATAAGAACTATAAATATAACTACGGAGTCTTTAGGCGTCCCCTTCGCCGTCTTCCTGCGGAACGGGCTCAAGAACAATGTCTTCCTGATCTGAAATGGTTAAATAAGGAATGAGCTACACCAGCCCAGTAAAGACATCACACTATCTCATCGCCACGGAAGTAAAGGTGGGTAGAAAACAAAAATGACCAATGGAGCATAATTTATAACAAACTCATTTATTAACACAAAAACCTTTACTGTCCACTTACCTCAGTGAGATTCATGAAAATAACATATGAAAGCAATAACATTATCATCATCATGAAGTCATATAGATTTTATAACATAACACTTACCACACCTTTGCATTTCAATCATTAAACAACATATTTTCCTCATTTACCAACCTACTAGTATCCATGGGGATCCATAGGGGTCCCGCTACTCGTGAACCCTTAACATTTATAACCTGATTCCAAAGCCGTCCCCATACCCCATCTGGTATGGGCACCAAAACCATGAACCTCAATACCCCGTCTGGTATGAGGGTGAAAGGGCCCGTCCCCATACCCCGTCTGGTATGGGCGCCAAAACACAGAAGGTCTCCATACCCCGTCCGGTATGAGAGACCACATTCCCGGTAGGGTTCCCTACGAACCCGGTCCGTCCACCATCTCCTAGGATATCTAGTCAGGCTGTCCACATTATCCATTTATCAATTCACGTAACTTTTTATTCCTTTTTTCCTCAGTCAGCATCATCAAATCACACACAAACATGCAAACCAGTAGTTTATGCCAAACAAGACAACACACAACATCGGATTCTCAGTCATTCAACCCATAATCAATAAAACAGTGATATATGCACACGAAACTATAAAATGAAAACATCAGACATCATACTGCATTTAAAACTGTAAAATAGAACAAACAACAACTAACCGACAAAAACACAAGACTCGGGCTCCATTAGCGACCTTAAATAATTTCACACATCTATTGATTCATGAAATACCGTTTTATCATTTATTGAACTTTAATACCGTGATAGGAAATAGGGTGAGGGGACCTTACTTGTTTCGGGGCCTGAATACGGCTTTACAGTGCGCCTACAGGCTGTCCCTAATTTTTTCTGAATTTTTTCTAGGAAACTAAAACGCACTACTCGTACCTGCACGTGTCCCAAAAAATCCCAAATTAGACCTAGGGCCCCTTTCGGCCAATATCGCAATTCTGGCACGGCGGTGATTCACCTCGGGTTGGCCGTTTTCGACCATTTTTGGCCGAATTTGGCCATTCTTGCATCGGTCCCTGCGATAGAACAACTCTAGGGCCCTCGGTGGGCCAAAAAATCACGAAAAACTGAAACTTACCGGTGGCGGTGCTCTCGGGTGCGGCGGCTCCTCTGGTGTGAGTCGTGTTTTGATGTTTGGCTCCGATCAACCTGTAGAGAAAAGAACGGTGATCACAGTGGTATAAAATTTGCATCAAACGGAGGCCGGGAAGGGCCTCATCGGAGGTAAAAACTGAGGCGGGGCGCGGCGGCGCCGCTGGGTTTCGGTTGGGTTTTTCGGCCGTTTGGCGGGTGGTTTGGCTCCGGTTTGGTCATAAGCGGACTCAGTGTCGAAAAACAAGCAAGGAGGAGAAAATTTACCTCGATCGGTGGTCGGAAACTTCCCCAGTGCGGAGGCGGGTGGCGGCGGCCGGCTCTTCTGGCGTCTGGTTCTTCTTCTCCGACGAGCACTGGCGGCTAGGGTTTCTTTGGTTAGGTGTTGGTGGGGGTATTTATACCCTTTGCCTTTTAATCTCAACCGTCCATCGTGATGCAATCTGGGTCGTCCGTGCCTGATTGAATCTAGGCCATCCGTGCGCGTGAATCTGGGCCATCCGTGCGCGCGGGAACAGATCTGGGCTGTCCGATCGCGCGCACGCAGATCGGCCACGTGGCCCGTCCCCTAGTCAGTGTTTCCTTGCCACATGGCACGTCCTGGTTGGCCGGGACTGCTGACCGGGCCGCTGACGTGGCTGCTGACGTTGTGCAACTTTTCTAAATTGTGTTTTGACCCCTGGTTTCCGATTTTCTTTTCAAAAACACCCCCAGAATTCAAATTTTCACTCCTTTTTCTCAAAATCAATTTCAATTAAATCCAGATAATATTTTTACTCAATTTTATCATTATTTTTATTTTTATTTTCATTAAATTAAATCAAATTAAATTAAATTAAATAAAAAATCAAATAAAATTCTAATAATTACAAAATAAAATAAATAAAATAAATTGAAAAAAAAAATAATAATAATACACTTCGGGTGTTACATCTACAGTCACGACAGTACTTAGCCAAAGGTCCCCCTAACAGATATTTATTTCACCACTCTTGCTAAATGGTATGCTGTCATCCAGATGGAGCGGTCATCTTACGTCTTTCTAAACCATATGGGGGAGAAGGACACAGATACCCCGGATGGGGCTAGGGGAACAAATATCCGTCATAAATAAAAACCCTAACGAGACACTTGATGTAATACGTATGCCAATACAGATACATACTTTGGACCATTCATACTTCATTCTACTTTTTCTTTTTTCTTTTGTTCTTTTATCTTTCCAGATAACAATACCAAGTTCATATTATTTTTACTATGTGCAAAATATCAAGTGCCTATAAATCACATAACATGCTTAAAATCAAGAACAATTCACTTTATAAGACCTATAAACACACAAGCATGTAAAACAGTCAAAGTTGTAATTATCATAATTTAATAATTTTTATTTATCTAAAAATACTCCCTAAGACGTTGAAAAAATACTAAATTCTTTATCGAAACCTTGATATTTCCTCCTTCATTGTTCTTCTTTTTTTCCCTCATTCTCTCTTTAAATCACTCTCTCTCTTTCTCTCTATCTTTTTCTTTCTCTAAGTCTTGAAAAATGGAAGAATGGAAGTGTGGAGAAGAGTGGGAAGGGAAGACCTATTTATAAAAATTTAGAACTGTTGGATTCATGCCAAATGGCAAAATTTGGTGAAGAGAGAGAGAAAAAAGATGCTCGACATGAAAAACAAGGGAGAAAGGCCTCCTCTACTGATGGTGGCAAGGTGTCGCCCGAGGCGATAGCAACGCAATGCTCGAGATGGTAGTGGCCCATTCAGTGCACTGCAAGCTAGCCTGTAGGCGAACAGGCCACCTGCCGCGCACACAGGGGCTAGCCCGCGCACAAGCCACAGGAGCACAAGGGCCTATCCGTATAGGCCTGCTTCGTGGATGGCGTAAGCATAGTGTGTGGTGTCTGTCCGCATGCGAGGTGACGCATGGATGACCCGCCTGCGTGCAACAGGATGCACGCAGGGTCTGACCCCACATCGTGTGTGTGGATGGGACGTGCGCGCTGTGTACACGTCTCACATCTACTGTATGCATATGTGCGTGCACACAGTGAGCTAGCATCCCGTGTTGGCAGCTTCCTCGCGAGATTTTTTTCATTTCGCCGTTTTTTCAAAATTTTCCAATTTTTATGAAAATAAGATAAATAATATAAATTAAATTAAATCAAAATTAAATGAAAATAATTAAAATAAAATAATATTAAATAAAATCAAAATAATTAAAAATTAGCAAGATTTACATTTTACGATAAATAATATGTGGAGTAAATTAAATGAGTTTAATGCGGCCTAAAAGCCCGAATAAATAAGGTATTTCAAATTAGTTAAGCACAGTGATGGGCAGGGTGTTACACAGGAGGTGAGGGAGGCTGATAATTATTGGTTAGATTATGCACAACAGCTGCAATCAAGTCCTGAATGGCTCAAAATAGCTCAGTAAATTTTGCCCTAGTCGGTGTGTCTTTAGCCTCGATTCTTTCTGCTGATGGTCTCCCTTGTGTCATTTCCTACTAAATGAATGGGAGACAATAAATAGGGATTTCAAGGAAGTTTCTGAATAAGGTCTCTAGAAAGAAGTTTTTTATATTCTAAGATTTTTCCTAACTCTATAGTGGCCTCAGTGTAAGGGATCTTTCCGCAGATTTTACTTTGATATCACTTGTGACATCCTAAATACTGATTATAGTATAAGGGTGCCAGATACTGATACAGAATGCATGTGCATTAAATAAAATATATATAATGGAAATTTTTCAATACAAAATCCCATACAAAATGTATGAATTCCAAATTACTTATACAACTGAGGCCTAAAGTGGCAGTAAAATACAAAATACAAAATACAAAAGGAAGGTCACTTCTTCCATTATATAAATGGACTCATCAGAGTGTGGAACTAGACATTCACTTGTCAACGATCACGGATCCATGGGATCCAAGCAAGCTTCAAGAGGTAACTCCATGGATAACTCATCGTAAACATCGTCTCTGATGTCATCTAGGAGGGCCTAGTATAGAAAGGGTGAGTTTTATGAAACTCAGTCAGGAATTCAATATTAAATTGACATAACTAAGAATTTTATAAAATTTATAAATATTAAGAAATACCTTTTTCCACTTATCATTGCAATGATCCATGGGAGTAGGATTAAAGCAAGAAAACATTTGTTCTATAAACATCAAGAATATTAAGACAATGTAATAATATAGATAACATACTAAGAGAAAAAATTAAACAAATCAATACAGTTAGTGTTATTAAGTCTTTTACCATACTTTGCATGAAGCCCGTAACAATTTTTATTCACTGGCTAATATAAACTTCTAACTACCACTGTGGAGACACTATCAGTAAATTATAGCTTGTTTAAGTATAGAAGATTTATGGCTCGTTACGCTATTGCTTGTTTATGGCTCGCCACACCATAACAGATTTACGGCTCGCTACACCATAACACGATTTATGACCACAGTCATGCCAACCATTGTGGTCCTAAAGACTATGACCACGATCGTACTTCACCATAGTGGTCCTAAGATTTCCTACTCACTTTCACACTATCATCCATAGGGAGTGGTAATCTCTCGTCTTTCCTAACATGGTGGGGACAATAGAAGTAGATAAAATAGTCTAACAGATAATTTACGATTCATGTATCCATTCATGTCTTCATGCTATGTTAACAATTTCACATAATCCCTTTTAATTACAATTTCATTTCAATTCTTGTTCATGAAGTAACAGTGTAAGCCTTTACATAATGCACGTATTTCAAAATATCGTCATAATTAAAAACTCATCACACCCTCAAAATCATATCACAAGGCATGGAATAAAATCAACTTTTATATTTTCTAGAAATGCCTCTTAGTATGTGCAAGAAAATATTGAATTCCTTACCGATTACCAACGTCTCTTTGTAAGCTAGTCCTCTTTTCTTCTCTTTTTCCTTCTTTCTCTTTCTAACTTTCTCTCTCTAAAATTTTGGTCTTGAGAGTGAAAATGGGTAAGGAAGAATGGGTGGAGAAGACCCTTATTTATAAAAAATGAGAACCGTCGGATTTGCGACAAGTATCATAAATCCATGAGAAGAAAGAAAATGATAACATCATCATTGCACTATCCACGTTACTTGGCCTAGGAGGAGGCATGGCCCCTAAGAGGGTGGCGTGTGATATTCTAAATGCTAATTAAGGCATAAGGGTGCTAGATACAGAAACAAATTACGAGTGCATGATAAATAATTATATGCAGTGGAGCAAATTATTACAAATCTCTTACCAAAATATATATGAATTCCAATTACACATATATAACTGAGACTAGAAGTGGCAACAAAATACAAAATATCAAAATACAAAAAAGGTCACTTCTTTCACTATGTGAATGAATTCATCAGAGTGCGGGACAAGTCATGCACTCAAGGTTTGTGGATCCACTGGATCATCATAAACTTTAAGGGTTAAGTCAGCAATCAGTTCCTCACTATCTTCTTCATTTAAGGACATGAAAATGGTGAGTTCCATGTACTTAGTAAGGAAAATAGTATTTAAATAACATCATACGATTTTAAAAGTGAATAATTATTTCATCAACTCTTATTATCAGGGTCACATCAGGGTCCTTTCTAAATTTACAAAAATAATTTAGTTATTTAAAAAGCCATTAGATCCATCATATCATAGCCACAACTATCAAATCAATCATGCTGATAATAAAGAAAATCAAATAAATTGTGAAATACTCAGATTTTTGTGTCATGCTTTGCGAAGTTGTTCTAACTTCAATCTACTGAGGGCAGATACGAATTTCTTACTACCCATGTAGAATGACCAGATCAGATATATAATAGTAATTTACTTATGGTAAATTGTTGGCTTGCTAAACCATGGCATGATGTGACTTTCGAGATGCTAATTAAGGCATATGGTGTCAAATATAGAAACAAATTATGACTGCATGATAAAAATTATATGCAGCAGAGAAAATTAATACAAATCCCTCACAAATATATGAGTTCTAATTACATATATATAACTGAGGATAGAAGTGGCTGCAAAATGCAATGTCAAAATATAAAAGAGGGCAACTTCTTTCATTATACTATTGGACTTATTAGAGTGCGAGGAAAATCATGCACTCAAGTTTCACGGATCCATGGGATCCTCATAAAATTCAATGGGTAGGTCAACTGACAGTTACTCATCATCTTCCTTATCTAGGAGGGCATAGAAAGAGTAAGTTCCATATGCTTAGTAAGGAAAATAGTATTTAGATAATATCATAAGGTTTTAAAAGGTGAATTATTTTAACATAAATACTTACCATTTGGTTACTCCGTAGACCTATCTTGCTTTATGAAAATAATTTATTTATTAAAGAAAAACATCACGTTATAGCCAATAATCAAAATAAAACACACAGCATACTAAACAATAGTGAAAATCAAATAAATCATGAAATACTCAGATTTTCATGTCATACTTTGCGAAGTCATAACAACTTCCATCTTTGAAGTCAGATACAGAATTTCAATTACCCATGTGGAATGACCAAATCAGATACATATAACGACAATTTGCTCAGACACATTTTTGGCTTGTCAAACCATGACACGATTTATAACTACAACTGTACCAACTATAGTGGTCCTATTAGATACTTTATGGTCATGATAATACTTAACCAAATGTGACCACTAACAGATATTCGTGTCATCACTCTCGTTAGAGGGTACACTGTCATCCACAGGAGGTGATCCTCTTACGTCTTTCTAGACCAGATGGGGCAGGGGAAAAATAGATACCTGGATGGGGATAGGGGAACAGATACCTCTCAGAGTGAGATAATTGATGCATTATGCATGTCAATACAGATATATACTTCAGACCATTCATGCTTCATTCTATTTTTCTTTTCTTTTGTTTCTTTTTATTTTTCAGATAACCTTATTAGTTTCATAGTATTTTAATTTCATGTAAATCATCAAGTGTCTATCACTCATATAGCATGCTTGAAATTAAGAACAATTTAACTTATTAAGCCTACAAACACAAAGCATGCAAAACAGAAAAAATCATAGAATTATCAATTTAATCTTTTCCTTTTGTCTAAAAATACCCCTTTAGATATTTAAAGAAATACTACATCGTTTTTCTTTTCTTGCTATTCTTCTCTCTCTAGATCACTTTCTTTCTCTCTAACTTTTGAAATGTGAAAGAATGAAAGTGTGGAGAAAATTGGAGAAAGGGCCTTATTTATCGAAAATAGGAGCTTTTTGATTTGCATAAAGTGGCAAAATCTGGTGAAAAAAGAGAGTAAAAGACGATTGGCACAAAAAATAGAGGAGAAAGACCTCCTTCTTTGACAGCGGCACCACAGGCGATTACATGCCACCTGAGGGGGGTAGCACATTGCCCGACGTAGTAGTCGCCTCACCCACCCGATGCGCATTTGCTGCAGGCATTAGGCTATCTTGTCACTTGCAGGGCCTTGGCATGCTGGAGCACCGCACATAGGCCTACTGCATGCAGGCTTATCTGTATAGGCCAACTGCGCGTGTGGCACATGCACAGTGTGCAGTGCCTGCCTATCTGTGCGTGGATGGGTCCTGCCTGCGTGCAACAAGACGCGCATGTAGGCCTGTCCTCCATGCCATGCGCGATGAGACGTGCACACTATGCTCATGTCTTGCGCCTTTCGCGCTTGCACTCCGTATGGGAGCTCGCATGGGTAGCCCATTCCTGCAAGATTTTTGTCGCGAGATTTCCCCCCCTTTTTTTTTCATTTTTCTTGAAAAATTATTTTTTAATTATTTTTAAAAAAATGACGATTAAATAATTAAATTAAAATAAAAATAGATAAAATTAAATAAAATTAAAATAAATAAAAATCGGCATAATTTACAAATTACGATAATAAACTGTGTAATAAAATAAATGAGTTGAGTGTGGCCTTAAGGCCTGAATAATTAGGATTTTCCAAATACAAATTAAGCACAAGGGTGAGCGGGGTGTTACATCCCCTGAACCTTAGAAAAATTTGGTCCCCAAATTTGTCTTAACTTTTCCCTCATCTTGCTTTCCAACTCATATGTCGCCTCTTCTAACGTATGATGTTGCCACTGTACCTTTACCATGAGAATCGTCTTGTTGCGTAAGACCTTGTTGGTCCATAAAGAATCTCCACAGAGAATTTCTCATAAGTTATAAAGACTTGTACCTACGTCTCATCGTGAGGAACGATATGAGAAGGGTTAGGGTGGTCCCTTTTGAGTATCAAGACGTGGGAAAACATCATGTAAACCCATAAACTCTTGGGAAAGAGTAAAGCGGCATGCCACAGGTCCAATTCGTTCAACGATTCAAAAGGTCTCACATACTGAGGGTTTAATTTTCCTCTTTTCCCAAATAACATTTTTTCCTTGTAGAAGAAAATCTTGAGGAAGACCTGGTCTCTAACGGTGAACCCTAAGGGTCACCTACAATTATCAGTGTAACGTTTTTGATGACTCTGGGTGGTAGTCAAGTTCTTACGAATGATCATGACCTTTTCAATAGTCTCTTGGATGAAGTTCATTCCAAATGATGCTAGTTTCTGACTTTGCTCCAACAACTAAGAAAACGGCAGGGCCTATTGTACAAGGCTTCATACAAAACCATCCTGATGCTAGAATGATAACTGTTATTATAAGTAAATTCACATAGGAAATGATACTCATACCAGTTATTGCCAAAGTCAAGGATGTAAGTAGGTAACATATCTTCTAATGTCTGCATCGTACGTTCTGACTGACCATCCATTGGGGGATGATAAGTGGTGCTAAAGTACAATCCAGACCTTAGAGCTTCCTAGAAGCTATCCCAAAAATGAGATGTAAATCGAGGATCTTGATCGAACACAATGGATGAGGGAACACCATGAAGTCAAACATTCTCATCAACATAAAGTTAGGCCAATTTGCTGATGGAGTCATTGGTGGGCGGATTCCAGTTGATTACTGTTTTAACCTTAGATGGATCTATAGAAACTCCTTCACTTGAAATTTCTTGACCGAGGAAGGAAACTTGATCCAACCAGAAGGAGTATTTGCTAAGTTTAGCATACAGTTGGTTCTGCCAAAGGGTCTCCAACTGTTCAAACAAGTGTGCTACATGTTTATCAAGACTCTTGGAGTACACTAAGATATCGTCAATAAATACGATAACGTAATAATCTAGTGCGTGTCAGAAAACTCTGTTCATGAGCTCCATGAAGGCTGCAGGGGCATTAGTTAACTCGAACGGTATTACCCTAGACTCGTACAAATCATACCTGCACTAAAAAGCGGTATTTGAAATATCTTCCTTTTTGACTCTTAGCTAGTGAGATCACGTTCTGAGATCGATCTTGGAGAAAATCGTGGCTCCTTGCAATTGGTTAAAGAGGTTGTCGATTCGAGGTAAGGGGTATTTACTTTTAACTGTTACTCGGTTAAGTTCCTGGTAGTCCATGCAGAGTTTGAGGGAAACATCCTTCTTTTTCACGAACAATACTAGAGTACCCCAAGGAGAATGACTAGGACAGATAAATTTCTGGACAATCAGTTTAGAAAGCTAATTTTTCTAGCTCTACTAGCTCAACACGACTCATATGATAGGCGAGCTTCGAGATCAGGTGGGTTTTAGGTAGTAGTTCAATTAAAAATTCCACCTCTCTTGGGGGAGGTAGACAAGGAAGTTCAATGGAAAAGACTTCCAAAAAGTTGCAAACAATCAGTATGGAACACACAGCAGGATCAACACCCATATTCCTATTTATTCAATTGTTTGGAAAAATAATAACAATAGATTTTATTTCTTTTTTGGGGATCGCAAGGTTACAACTTTACTTTCACAATCAATAATTTCTCTATATTTTTCTAACTAGTCCATTCCTAATATCACATCAAATTTTGAGAAATCTAATAGTATCAAGTCCACAAATACTTCTATCTCTGAAGTCTTTATCTTTTAATCCTTATATACACAGTAAGCTTTTAATAATACCCCAGAGGAACTCTCTACTGTTAATATTTCCACTAAAGGTTCTATCCTAATATCAAGTTTACAAGCAAATGTACAGGAAATAAAAGAGTGAGTAGCACCTGCATTGATCAAAGCCTTGGTAGAAGTATCATGAATAGAAAACATATCCTGAATAAGAATGAGAGTGAGGAGAATGCTAGTTTCATCTAGGTGGTACACACGACCATGTGCTATAGGCCTGGCCATGTCCTTCGGTTGTTGGGGGCAGTCCTTTATAAGATGTCGGGTGCTTCTGCACTAATAGCAGGCATGATTGATACACCGACAAGGTAGGTCACCATGTAAGTGACCATAATGCTGATAGGGCTGGGTAGGTCGGGCAAGCTGTCCAGTTGGTGGAGGCAAGGCATGGGGAAAGGGAAACTTTGGTTCGTTTATCAGGGTGGCTACTTACTGGGTCGAGCAATCTTCTTTTAGGCTATTGGAGTTGTTGTTGTTGGGTACAAACTCGAGCAATGCATTGGTGCCTGGCCGATATAAGGTCTTTAGCTAATTGAGCATGTTCTAGCATCTCTGCATATGAGCTGAATCTCATCATTGTAACTGATCATAGATGTTAGCACGAAGCCTTTTAGAAACTTTCTACCTTTATGAATTTTAGGGGTGATCATTAGAGGGGCGAACCTAGACAGTTGACAAAACGAGCTGCATATTGGGCAACCATCAAGTTTCTTTTGCAGAGATCTTGAAATTCCTCCTCCTTCTTTTCTTAGACAAAGGTAGGGAAAAAGTTGTCAAAGAATGCATCCATGAAAACCTACTAGGTGGTAGAGGTAGGTAAGACTTCTTTCTTAAGTTGCCACCAATGTTCTGTTTCACCATTTAACATAAAAGCTGATAGGGGAACCTTCTATTCCTCAATCAGGTATAAGACAGAGAAAAGCTTCTCTATATGTAGGATCTAGGCTTCAGCTACTAAAGGATCAGGGCCACCTTTAAAATGTGGCGGGTTAAGCTTCTTAAACTCTACTATGTTATGAGAAATGGACCTCTCAGCTGTTCAATAATCTGGGGCAGGAGGTGGACAAGGGTTGGCTTGATTTTATCCTACACCTGTAGTCAATCCTTCGATGGCTTAGAAGAGTTCGGTAAATTCAGCCCTGGTTGGAGATTCCTGGGCTTTGAGTCTCTCGGTATGCTTTACGGATGGTCTTCCTCGCTTTATTCCTACAAAGAAAGAAAAACACGAGTTGGTGGTATAATTTGCAAAAGAGGACTTATTCTCCCTCAAAGATAAAAAGCCTAATGAAACACTTAATGTGTTATGCATGTTAATATAGATACATACTTCAGACCATTCATGTTTTATTCTACTTTTTTTTCTTTTTTTTTAAATTTTTTAGATAACCTTATCGGTTTCATATTATTTTAATTACATGCAAATAATCAATTGTCTATCACTCATATAGCATGCTTGAAATCAAGAAAAATTCAACTTATTAAGCCTACAAATACAAAGCATGCAAAATAAGAAAAATCATAGAATTATCAATTCAATCTTTTCTTTTTGTCTAAAAATACCCCTTAAGAAGTTTAAAGAAATAATAAATTCCTTATCTCAGAGGGTACGCCGTCATCCACTGGGAGCAGTCCTCTTACGTATTTTTAGACCAGATAGGAGAGGGGGAAACAGATACCCCGAATGGCAAGGGGAACAGATACCCTGAATGGCAAGGGGAACAGATACCCTGAAAGGCAAGGGGAACAGATACTCCTCAAAGATAAAAAACCTAATAAGACACTTGATGCAATCTGAAAGTCAATATAGATACACTTCGAACCATACAAGCTGCATTCCACTTTTTTCTTTTTCTTTTCTTTTATACTTTTACTATTACCGATTACATATTATATTTATTATACACAAATTCATCAAGTGTCTGCAATTCAACTCATCTGAACATAGAGGCATACAAAACAGGTAAAATATCAATCATATTAAATTGGTTTATCTAAAAATACTCCTTAAGACGTCAAAAAAAATACTAGACTCCTTATTAAATCTTTGATGTTTTATCCTTCACCGTTCTCCTTTCTTTCTCATCTTCTCTCACTAGGCTACTATCTTTCTCCCTCTCTCTCTAAACCTTTGAAAAAATAGAAGAATGAAAGTGTGGAGAGGAAGGGAAGGAGGAGGGTAATTTATAGAGAGTTTTAGAACCATTGAATTCGTGCCAAGTGGCAAAATTCGGTGAAGAAAGAGAAGAAAAAGATGTTCGGCATGAAAAATGAGGGAGGAGGGCTTCCTCCACTAGTGGCGATGGTGCGCCGCCCAAGGAAGCGGCGGTGCACTGTAGGGTAGCCTACAGGCGCACAGGTCTCCAGTCATGCGCGCAGGGCCTTAGTGCACTAGGCGTTGCTTGCGTAGGCCTACTAAATGAAGGCGTCAGGCAGATAGGGCCTATCTGCACAGGACTGCTATGAAGATGGCGCATGCACAAGGTGACGGGCTGAAGGCCCACCTAAGTGCGACATGACACAGGCAGGTCCTGACCCTGTGCCCTGCGCGCGGATGGGACGTACGCGCGTACGTGGGTTCTGTACGCACGTCTTGTGGCCACTGTGCGTGTAAGCGCGCAGGCACAACGCACAATACCCACACAAGCAACCAGACTCCTAGGATTTTTCCTGCGGGATTTTTTTCCCGATTTGCCCTTTTTTTATTTTTTTTCAATTTTTATTTTCAATTTAAAGTTAGAATAAAATTATTTAAAATAAAATAAAATAAAATAAAATTATTTAAAATAAAAAATTAAATAAAAAAAAACCAAAATTACGAATCACGATAAATATTTAGTATTGTAAATTATTTAAATTTAAAGCGGCCAAAGACTCAAATAAATAGAGTTTTCAAATTATTTTTGCACAATGATGGGCGAGGTGTTACACTCTCTCCCCAAATCTTGAAAAAATGGAAGAATGGAAGTGTGCGAAGCAATGGATGGGGAAAGGTAATTTATAAAATTTTAGAACCATCGGATCTGTGCCAAATGGCAAAATTTAGTGAAGAGAGAGGAGAAAAATATGTTTGGCATGAAAAAAGAGGGAGGAGGGTCTTTTTCACTGGCCATGGTGGCAGGCTGCCCGAGGCAATAGCGGGGCACTGCTTGAGGCAGCAGTGCCTTGGCTAGCGCGCTACAAGCTAGCCTGCAGGCGCACAGGCCTCCTGCCACCTGTGCTAGGGCTTGCCCCCGTGCGCATAGGGCCGACGCGCACAGGGCGTCGCGCGCACATACCATAGGCGCACAGCCTATCTGCGCAAGCCTACTGTGCGAATAGTGTGCGCACAGTGTGTAGCACTTGTCCGCGCTCAAGGTGACCCATGGACAGCCCGCCTGCGAGCGACAAGAAGTGCGCAGGACCTGTCCCCGCACTGTGCACGCGAAGTGGACGTGCGCACTGTGCTCACGTCCCGTGTATGCCTGCGTGTAGATTGGATCTGTGCACTTGGCTCAGTCCCACATTTACTTTGTGCACGGGCACGCGCGCCCAGTGCCCAACATCCGCCCGGGCAGTTTTGTTTCCCCACAGGATTTTTCTTGTAGGATTTCTTCCTATTTTGCCATTTTTTAAATTTCTCTCAATTTTCTAAAATTAATTTAAATAAGTTAAATGCAAAAATAAATAATAAAATTAATATTAAATAAAATTAAATAAAAATAAAATAATTAAAAATCAACCAAATTTTTGAGAATTACGCTAAATATCATGTGAAGAAAATTAAATTAGTTTAATGCAGCCGAAGGCCCGAATAAATAGAGTTTTCCAAATCAATTAAGTGTAACAATGGGCGAGTGTTACAAAATTCCTTACAGGAACCTTGAAGTTTTTCTACACCGTTCTTCTTCTCATTCTCTCTCTAGATCACTCCCTCTCTCTCTAAACTCTTGGAAGGCTTAGTACACATACATGCACAACTCCCTCTCCCTCTCTCTCTAGATCATTTTAATACACATACATGCATGACTTAAATATTTGTCAATTCAAACTCATAACGCGTATTCACCATTCCCACATATTCTTATGCATGGCTTGAATACATAGTCATTTAAACACCAACTAACAAACACATATTTACACTTACCTACAACATACACACAAACACCTTTATGTATTTATATATTCATGCATATACATCCAATTTAGGAATTTACCACCACACACACATTACCCACTTCTTATATATATAATTTACAAATACATAACACATATAAATATATATGCATCGATTACCAACACACAACAGCAAGCACACATAGAGCTCTGATGCTATATAGATACATGAAATGCAAACACACAAATGATCACATGAATTATTTCCCATTAAAACATATAAATCCTTTAACTAGAATTAAACAAATTTGTTACATTTATTAGTGGATCTCAAAAAATGAATCATGGAATTAAATAACACGTTACATTCTTACCTATAGTTCGACAAGAAAGTGTGACACCCCTGAATCTTTAAAATATTGATGTTGTAATATTGCTCGGTTTTATTTCACAAATTTTTTTAAATCTAGTGTTAAAAATTATTTTATCATATTTTTAATTATTAGTTTTAACGCTCGAAAATATTTTTGTGCATAAATTAGTTTGTTATTTTTTCATAAGAATATTCAAAATATTTTTTGAATAAATAAAATAAAAATAAAATAGAAAAAATGGAGGAGAAACCCGTGAGTAAGCCCAGGGGGCAAGAACACAGGACTATGGATAGGCTCGCGAGGAAGCACCTAAGAGCTGTGCGCCAGCATGCCCACGCATGTGCTTGTACAATACAGGTGGAATAGCCCTCACGTGCATAGTATGTGTCCTATCATCTGCGCACATTGCATGCACATTGCTTCACATCTATGCCTACGCGCAACCTACATGTGCGCCTAAACCACATCCTATCGCTGCACGTGCTTATCCCATCGTACCCAGTAGTTGCCCCCATTCCATCTGCCGTATGTCGCATCAATTGTCGCTATCTCGTCATCACTATAACTGCCTATCACATCCCATCCACAGTGGCCTACATCACTATCGTTGGCTACCACGTGGCACGCATGCATGTTGCACATGTTGTACATGTATTTTCTTTCTTCTTTTGGATATTTAAAGCTTCTTCTCCACTTTCTCACCCATTTTCCCATTTTTTTCTTTTTCTCCATTTAGCTAAGAGAGAGAGGGAAGAAAGAGAGGTTAGAGAGAGAAAGAGACAGAACCAAAGGAGACTAAGAAAACTTTCCTATTTGCATGGTAAGCCTTCTTTTTTTCTCAATTTTATTTCTTCACTAAGACTTCTAAGGACTCATTCTTAAATTCTCCCTTTCATTTATTTTAAAAATTCGTTCTAAAATCTATGGGTTATTGAGCAACCTTTCTTCTCCTTCAAAGTCGTAGACAACCCCATTTTGGAAACTGAAAGCTTGGAAATTAGGTAAGGGTTTTGGTATTTTCATGTACTCTTCTATTGTGTTTTCAAGATACTGAACACAGTTAAGGATAACGAAATGTATGATTGTTTAGTTGGTTTTCTTGTATAAAATGATGTTGTGTTTTAAGGATCGTAAATCACATGATGTTTTATGGGTTTTAAGTGTTTTATTCTCATATCATGTATGAATATGATTCGTATATTGAGTCTTTAAAATGAAAGGATTATTTTATATGAAACACCATGTGTGCGGGCTGGGCCTTCAACCTTGCTTTAAAGGTGATGGTTGAAAGGGTTACTTAATTGGGCTTGGGCTTAAGAGGGTAACCCGATGGTCCAATCCGAGTATATGGGCCTTTATCAGGCCAGAATTGGTTTGTGGACCCTCATCGAGTCTGGACTATAAAAATTGATAATGATTTCAAATTGATATGAGAAGTGAAAAGACTAAAAATTCGTTTGATCGTTATCACTGATGGGTAACTAATTATGGCTACTACTGACTGTTGGTAAACCACTTCCTGTGAATGGTACTGGCATTCCCTCTAATGAGAGTGAAATTGAGACTAATTATAGGGCCCGCAGTGGCGAAGTACAACTATGGTTATTAGTCTTCAACTGTGATTGTAAGGGCCATAGTGGTGAAGTATAGTCGTACTCATTAGTTTTTAACTATTATACTTTATATTGAACTGAATTGTTTTTCACTGACAATGGTAGTTGGGGATCTTCTTTGCCCTCTGCTGATATAAATTAAAATAGCTTCACCTGAAGATCTATAATTGCTGTAAATGATCAAACCATTTAACTGTCTACCTAGGACTATTGATTGATTTCTCATGCTTATATAGTTTCCTTGAATTGAATATGTTGCTCATTATTCCATCATATCATGCAATGTTTTAGTTGATTTAACTAGTTCTTATTATGCATTTCACTGCTCCGTCATGTCATGCCTTGTTATAGTTAGTTCAACTGTTTCAGTTATATTTTATGACAATGAGTCTATTATGTTTCACTATTCCATTCTTGCTGCTTATGTTTAGGACTAGCAATTTTAATAAAAGTAAACATTTTTTTTGGTATTTTAAAATAAATATGTTCAAAAACAAGTCTAGAGGTAATTTGGTGACTGTGAAGGTAATGACACTTTTGAAAAATATTATACCTTTAAAACTTTAGTAGTATAGTTTAAATATTATCTCCCTTATTGAGTTTTATGAAGCTCACCCCAAATCTATTTCCCCCCCAAACGATGATGATAGTAAGGAATCATTTCCCGAGCTACCCCTTGAAGCTTGTTTGGATCAATTCACATATCTGAAGTAGACTTTTAAGTGCATTTAGATGATTGTTTTTTGATGAATTATTCTTTTTGTAATGAAAGAAGTGGCTTAAAAAATATTGTGTATATATTTTGTCAGCTATCTTCTTGGCCTCAAGTGTATTTGAACATCAAATATTTTGTAAGGGATAATTTTCTTCCACTGTATAAATTATTTCGCACTCATATTTGTTATGTTATCAGAATCTTTTACCCACCAGGTAATGAAATGTCATAGAAATGGTGTTAGAATCCTCATTAGGTTCGGTCTATAATCTCTTCTAATTCCAATCATTGTTCAGATAATTCCTTCATTTATAAATAGAGAACATGTGTATTAAATGATGAATAACGTCATAAATGATAAAACATGAAAGGAGGAATTAATTTTATCTTGGACATGCAGTCTCAATCATTAGAGGCACTACGTGCCACCACGCGTGCTGCCACCCATAAGTAACCAAAATTACCATGCGTCGTCAAGCATCGAGGCAGGTGCTGCCACGAGTGCCTACACACATCACCGCATGCGTTATTGGAACCACCCTGGATGGTGTTGTACGTGCTAGCATTGTGCACGCTACCTCTTCTCTCATAGGGCATAATTGACTTACCACGACATTGATCTTTTTTCTCTGTCATGTGCAAAGACGATGTTTCCTAGCTGTACCGCGCATTATAAATCACTTCCCTCCTTCCCACACCAATTGAGCCTCCTTCGCCTCCCGTTCAAATCTAACCACGTCTAGAATAAATCGCCTCTTCTACAGATCGTGAACAACACAACACTACTTTGATGCCCCTACAATGATTGGTCACATATTTGTCTTTTGACTCCATTCTCTCTTTTTTTATTCTTTTTTTTCTTCTTCTTCTTCTAGAGGCGAGCAGGCCTCTATTTTTGAAACCCTTTTTTCACCTCTATGACGTCGTGTTCGGGTTTCTCAAAACGAGTTTGACATTGTTTTGAGCTTTTATACTTCTGGTGTTGTAACACCTTGTAAACCTTCGTGCATAATTTGTAATTGGAAAACCCTTATTTATTTCGGCCCTAAGGCCACTTGAACTTTTTAAATTATTTCGTAGCTTTTAAGATCACATTTTGTAAATTTGAATTCATATTTTTAATTTATTTAAACTTATTTTGAAAACTATATTTTTATTATTTTTTTAAAAACTATTTTATTATTCTAGTTTAAAAATAAATTTTTAGGAGAAAAGATGGAAAAGGGATAGAATCTTGCGGGAAAATGCCCGTGGGAAAAGACTTGCCTGTACGAGGATCAAAATGTCGCGTGCACGTGCGTACGCACAACCAGCACAGGATGTGTGCACTATATACACGTCTCGTCTGTATTAGGCACAAGACCAATCTGGGCGTGCGTCCCATCGTTCGCAAATTAGCACAATGTCTTGCACCATGTGCGCACGCAGTAGGCCTGTGCGATAGACCTGCGCGCATGGGCCTACGCGCAACACCCTATGCGTGGCCATCTGGGGAGGTGTGCTACTGGCTCAAGTAGTGTGTCGCTGCCTCCTTGGGCGCCGTATGCCACCTTGGGCGGTGTGTCATGACTGTCATTTGGGAGGCTTGCCTCTATTTTTTGTGTTGCCATCGCGTCGCGTCACATCACTCCTTTCCCATTTACTTTCTCTCTCCTCACTAGATTTTGCCACTTAGTATAAATCTAACGGTCCCTATTTTTAATTAATAGAGATCCCTCCCTTCCCATTTTCTCATCACTTCCATTTCATTCTTCCATCATCCAAAAGCTTAGAGAGAGAGGGAGTGATATAGAGAGAGAAAGAGAGGAGAAGAAGAAGAAAGGTGTAGGAAAACTTTGTTTCGGTAAGTAATTTAATACTTTTAAACATCTTGAGTATTTCTAGAGTCAAAATTTATGAAGCTTGAAATTATGATTTGTATGATTATGTTAAATGTCTTGACAAAGCATGTTATATGATCATATATGCACTTGATGATTTGCATGTAATTTTAAATGTTATAATTTTTATGATCAATTTCTGAAATGCAAAAAAGGAGATTAAGTATGAAATGATATGAAAAACATGAATCTATATTGACATGCATAATGCATCAAGTGTTTCATTAGGCTTTTTATCTCTGAGGAGTTTCTGTTCTCTCTTCTCCCATCTGGTCTAGAAAGGCGTGAGAGGACTGCTCCTTATAGATGATGACGTACCCTCTAATGAGAGTGGTGACATAAATTATCTATTTGAGGTCACCTTTGGTAAAGTACTGTTGTGACTATAGATAATTTGATAGGACCACTATGGTTGGAATGACCGTGGTCATAGATCGTGTCATGGTTTTGTAAGATAGAAATGTGTTGTTGGCAAATTACCGTTATATATCTAATCTGGTCATTCTACATGGGTGTTATTTTGTGTGTGTGTAAGTGCAGCTCAAGAAGTAGTAGAGAATCACCACTATGATCAAAGCTCAACCACCAGAGACTTAAGAAGGGTAAGATTCATCTAACTTGCTAACTTAGATTGTGAGTTAGTGCAATCTAAATCATGTTTTAATTTAATGGTATTATAAAATTGAAACTATAAGAGATAAGAGATTTATAATTGGAGTTATTGGAAGGAATATAAGTTTTGATTCAATTGGGATCTTATGCGAATAGAAAGAGTAGGGAATTATTGGTGAGGGCGATGGTTGAAAACCAATGAGAGTGGCGAAGGAAAAGACTACAAGTGGCTGGGCTCTGAGTTTAGTTTGGGGCTCCCAGTGAGCCAAGATTGGGCTTGATAGTGGGCTTAAGCCTAATCACAAATGGGCCAAACGTGGGGAAGCAATCCTGATCTAGTAGGAAGTCTAGGATCCTTTAAAAAAAATGAGTGGGCTAAGCCCAAGAAATAAGGGAGTCAATCCTAATAAATTTAACTCCAAAGTCTTAAAATGGGCCTATTTCAAAAAGTCCAAATGAATAAACTTAATTCACTTTGTGAAGCTGAAAAAAAAACCCTTTAAAAATAATGGACATTAATTAGAGTAAACCAAGTGACAATTAAGAAAATGGATCTATGCGTGGGCCTGGATCCATGATAAAATTTAATAATAATATGACAAATGGGCTAG
Source organism: Carica papaya (assembly GCF_054855325.1). Classification (NCBI taxonomy): domain Eukaryota; kingdom Viridiplantae; phylum Streptophyta; class Magnoliopsida; order Brassicales; family Caricaceae; genus Carica; species Carica papaya. The sequence goes on from NC_142317.1 coordinate 23,653,127, forward strand.
GCTAATAACAAAATAACAAGTTGTGTCAAAAATTGAAGTCTAGTAAATATAAAAGAAAAGAGGCTTATAATAAGGATAGTGGGCTAATATCCCAGATAATTCAAAATAAATGGAAGATATGATTTTAAATGGGTTAAAATGCAGACAGATATATGTATTGGACTTGATTAGTTTTAAATTTGAGAATGGGCTTGGGCCTTGGTACATAATAAGGTTGAGAATGATGATAAAATTACTATAATTAAAATTAGGGAGACAATAACAAGGAACATTATAGTCAATGAAGCCTCATGTGTATTTATTAGCGAACGATTGTTACAAAAATATAATTTAAGACTAAACAAGGGGTAGATAAAATTAACTATAAGTAAATAAAGAATATTACGAGATATTCAGAATAAGACAATAGTAGGTATGATAAGGGTATTACAAAACTTAAACAAAAAAGTATACGTTAGAAAGGAAGAATTAGTTAAATAACATAAATTTAAGAAAATGAATACAAAATTAAGGTTCATGCAAGGAGGATTTAGAAAGTTATTGAGAAGATGCAGGTAAAGTGAGATGAAAAGATAAACATAAGTTATGAGAATGTGATCTATTTGAATTAGTATACCATTTCATCATCTATCAATGAGGGTTGTATGCGTGTGTGGTCGTGATACAGTCGATATGGTGGATATGATTAATGTGAACCCTTTCACGTGGACGAGAGAGATTATTGATGGTAATGTGCATTGTGTTTGCTATGTAATCTTGTACAAATGTAATTACATCTTTAGTCCTTTTGTATTTATGAGGATACAATTGTGACTGTAATGGTTGTGCTTTTGGGAGGGTGATATGTATGTTTATGGCCAATTATAGTGGTGTGGTGAAACCATCCCATAGAGTGTGTAATATAATGTACCGTACTAGGTGTCACAGACCGTACCCAATCTTATAAGGTAATGACTGGAGAATACTTACTTAAATCACATAGACTCAGGTTCAGTAAAATAACTTAACTTTATTAATCGTAACAGAGTCGTAAAAGCATTACATCTCTTAAAGGTAAAACATAAACATATATACCAGACTCTAAATTTTTTTGCTTATATTATTAAATAAAACTATGACACAATAACCTTAGTATGAGAGTCTATCTTTAAAACTTTTCTCCGTATCTCCGCTCACTTTGCAACGGTATCTTCGGTATCTTGAGGGTGATAAGGGAGTGAGATAAAATATCCCAATAAGTGATATTATAAAATCACAACATAGTATATATAATATATAATTTTCTTTACACACAATAAAAACATATTATCACTTCACCAATAGACCTAAATACGGAACCGTATGTATGACCATATTGAAGCCTAGTATAATACAGGTGCTTTTGAAACAACTCCTTTCCATAATGGGTGATAAACACGTATCAAAATTACATTTCAAAAATAAAAAAAAAACAAAATAACACTTATATTAAAGTAAACCTTTAACAAATACTTACTTAGCAAATATAAAAGATAAATTAAAAATTTGCACATTTTTATACTGACAATACGTAAACTACTTCAAAGAGAAATTGAATTTAAAAACTTAAGAAAAAGCTTACATTTCTAATGGTTTATAACCTTCTTTTGACTGTGAGCCTTCTTCCTCTTCTTTTAATCATACGAATTTAGCAAAGTTTCTCCAAGGCTTTTATCTAAAACCTAAGAATACTCTCAAAATCACACACTTCATACTCCTTCTTCTTCCCTCACCTTTATGTTTATCACTATTTTTCTCTCATCCGGAATATCTCTTTTTCAATTCTCCCATCCTCTTTTTATAGGAATGGAAAGCCACGAGATAAAGGTTGTCATTGTTCTATCATACCACTTCATCTAAAAGTTTCCACCTTTCATCATGTCACTTCATTTAAAAGGTTACCACTGTTCACATGCCGCTTTATCTAAAAAGTTTTCACTTTTCACATGTCACTTCATATAAAAGTTGTCACTTTCTGTTATGTCAGTTCATCTAAAAGTCACCACTTTTCACATGTCACTTCATGTAGAAGTTAACACTTTTTGTTATGTCACTTTATCTAAAAGTTACCACTTTTCATTATACCATTTTATCTAAAAGGTTCCCACATTTTTTCCAGCCTCTTCATGCTTACTCTAACTCCTTCATCCTTATTCATCCTTTTTTCTTTTGTCCCTAAACTATATCCTTAAACTTATCATATATTTTCAAACACATATAAATGTTAAATTAAATATATCCAATATAGAAATTAACTCGGAGGTAGTTTCAAGCCATCCTATCATCCCTCCCTTTAAAAAGAAATTTTGTACTCTATATTGGACTTACTAGTGATCACAAACAGATGTGAGTATTTGACATTCATTTCCTTTTTTGGATCTCATATAGCTTCTTTAGTCGAATGATGCTGCCATAGTACCTTTACTAAGGAGATTACCTTAGATCGTAATATCTTTTCTTTGCAATCCACTATTTGCACAGAAAGCTCGATGTATGATAGGTCGTCTTGAATTGCAAGAGATTCATATCAGAGTACATACGATAAATCTGGGTGATATTTCTTCAGCTTTGATTCATGGACGATATTGTGTACGTTGGCTAACTCAATTGGCAATGCTAAATAGTAGGCGACAACTCCCACTCTATCTAATATCTTAAAACGTCTAATAAATTTAGGACTGAGTTTTTCTTTCCTCCTAAATCTCATGATCCCTTTAATTGGTGAGATTTTCAACAATACATGATCACCTACTTCGAATTTTAAATCTCTTCTCCAATTGTTGGCATAACTTTTCTACTTATTTTTAACTGTTAGAAGATGTTTCCAAATTAATTTCACCTTCTTTGTAGTTTCTTCTACTAATTCTGGTCTAACTAGTTTTTGTTCCCCAACTTCTTCCCAACAAATAGGCGATCTACATGGTCTTCTATATAAAGCCTCATAAGGTGCCATTTAACTACTGAACTGATAGCTTTTTTTATATGTGAATTCAGTCAAATGTAAATAATCGTCCTAATTACCTCGCAACTCAATGATGCAGGCCCATAGCATATCCTCTAGAGTTGGGATTGTCTGTTCTGATTGACCATCTGTCTAAGGATGGAAAGCCATACTAAAGCATAGCTTGTTCCCCATGACATTCTGTAAACTGGTCCAAAATCTTGAAGTAAAGGGGGGATCTCGATCGGAGATGATTGTAATTGGAATTCAATGCAATCTCACAATCTCCTTCATATAGAGCCTGACCAACTTATCTAGTGAGTCATTTACTCTAATAGATAGAAAATGAGTAGACTTAGTTAATCCATCAACGATAACCCAAATGGCATCATGTTGGGATCTTGTTTTAGGTAAACCCACCATGGTAATATGTTCCCATTTCCACTCTGCTATTGGCAAGGGCTAAAGTAGTCCTACTGGCCGACGTTCAACCTTTACTTATTGGTAGGTGAGACATTTGGAAACGAACTCTACTATATCCTTCTTCATCCCACTCTACCAGTATTTGCTACTCAAATTCTGATATATCTTAATATTATCAAGATGCATAACAAATCTAGAGCAGTGCACTTATTTTAATATCTCATCTTTTAGACTATTATTATTCGGCACACATACTCTGTGTAACACCTCGCTCATCACTGTGCTTAAATGATTTGGAAAATCATATTTATTGGGGCATCTAGCCATATTAAACTTAATTAATTTACTTTGCTTAATTTTTATCGTGATTCGTAAATATAGTTATTTTTATTTATTTTGCTTTCATTTAAATTTATTTAATTTTATTATTTAATTTTCTATTTAAATTATTCAAATTAATTACAGAAAATTAAGAGAAATCGAAAAAAATGGCGAAAAGAAATCTCGTGGGAAAAATCTAGTCGGAAAGTAGATTGCCTGCGCAAGTGTTGGGAACTGTGCGTATGCGCTTGTGCGCACAGCAGCTGCGGGATCTGCACATAGTGTGCACATCCCTTTCGCATGCACAGTGTGAGGTCAGGACCTACACGCATCTTGTTGCACGCAGGCAGGTTGTCTGCGCATCACCTCGCGCGCAGACAGACGCCGAACACTGCGTGTTCACCATCCGTGCAACATGCCTACAAGAATAGGCCATGTACGCCTAAGCCCTTTGCATGCGTAGGTTAGCCCCTGCGCACGCGGCAGGAGGCATATGAACCTGCAGCTTGATGGCCGGGGCACTGCCACCTCGGGCAGCGTGCCACTATCGCCTCAGGCAGCAAGTGATCGTCCCCTCAAGTGGCATACGGCCGCTGTCGGTGGAGGAGACCTTTTCCCTAGTTTTTCATGCCAAACATCTTTTTATACTCTCTCTTCACTGAATTTTGCCACTTGGCGTGAATCAAGTGGTTATAAAATTTTATGAATTTCCCTTCCCCTTCAATTTCTTCCCGCACTTTCATTCTTCCATTTTTCAAGATTTAGAGAGAGAGAGAGAGATAGTAGTATAGTTAGAGAAGAAGAGAAAGAAAGGAAAATGCTGAGGAGAAAACATCAAGGTTTTGGTAAGGAATCTAGTATTTCTTTCGACGTCTTAAGGAGTATTTTTTAGATAAACTAATTTAATATGATTGTGATTTTGCTTGTTTTGTATGCCTCTGTCGAATTGTTCTTGTTTTCAAGCATGCTATGTGAATTGAAGACACTTAATGAATTGCATGTAACAAACTGATATAATTGCTTGGCAAAAAAAAATAAAAATAAAAATAACAAAAGAAAAGAAAAAGAGAAAAGTGGAATGAAGATTGTATGGTATGAAGTGTGTTTGTATTGATATGTATATTGCATCAAGTGTCTTGCTAGGCTTTTTATCTTTAAGGGGTATTTGTTGCCTTTGCCCTTTGGGTTATGTGTTTCCCCCTCCCCTATCTGGTCTGGAAAGACGTAAGAGGACTACTTTCAGTGGATGACAGTGTAGCCTCTGACAAAAGTGGTATCGCACTATCTGTAGGGGTCGCTCGTGGCTAAGTAATGTCGTGACTATAGATATTTTATTAGGGCCTCTATGTCTGGTATGGCTATGGTCATAAATCGTACCATGGTTTAGCCAGCCAGAAATGGGCCTGAGCAAATTACCGTATCTGTATCTAATTTTGTTATTCCACTTGGGTAATTGGAAATCTGTCAATACATATACACTTCAGACAAGACAGGCTTCATTCAACTTTTCTCTTTTTTTTTCTTTTATGCTTTTTACTTTTACTGTTACTTATTACATATTACACTTATTACATGTAAATTTATCAAGTGTCTGCAATTCACAAAGCATGCTTGAAAATCATAACAATTCGACTCATTTGAATACAGAGGCATACAAAATAGGCAAAATAACAATCATATTAAATTTATTTATCTGAAGATACTCCTAAAGACATTAAAAGTAATACTAGATTCCTTACTGAAACCTCGATGATTTTTTTTTCACCGTTTTCCTTTCTTTCTCTTCTTATCTCACTAATCTACTATCTCTCTCTCTCTCTCTCTAAATCTTTGAAAAATAGAAGAAATGGAAGTGTGGAGAGGAAGGGAAAGGGAAGGAAAATTTATAGAATTTCAGAACTATTGGATTCGCAATAAGTGGCAAAATTTAGTGAAGAGAAAGGAGAAAAAGATGCTCGACACGAAAAATGAGGAAGGAGGGCCTCCTCCACCGGCAGCGATGATGCACCGCCCAAGGTAGAGGCAGTACACTGCATGAGGTGGTAGTGCTCCAGCCAGTGCACTGCAGGCTAGCCTACACGCACGCATGGCCTTGGTGCACTAGGCGCTGCGCGCGTAGGCCTACTGCACGCTGGCCCCAGACACACAGGGCCTATCCGCGCAGGCCTGCTGCATAAATGGCGCATGCACAACATGCGATGCCTGCCCCTGCGTGAGGTGATGCATGGATGACCCGCCTGAGCGCAACAGGATGCACGCATAGGTCTTGACCTCGCGGCGTGCGCACTGAGGCGATGTGCGCGTTGTGCACACATCCCGTACGTGTGTGCGTGCAAATGGGATGTGCACATTATTCACACATCTCGCGGCCATTGCGCATGCATACGTGCGCGCACAGTGCCCATAACCCACATGGGCAAATCACCATCTCCCGAGATTTTTCCTGCGGGCAATTTTTCCTATTTCACCGTTTTCTATTTTTTTCTAAATTTTCTTTTTAATTTTAAATAAAATAAAATAATTTAAAATACATAAAATAATTTAAAATAAAATAAAATATAAATAAAAATTAATAGAAATAAAAATAAATTAAAATCACGAGTCATGAAAAATGTTAAACAATGTAAATTAATTAAGTTCAAGGCGGCCAAAGGCTCTAATAAATCGAGTTTCTAAATCATTTTAGCACAGTGATGGGCGAGGTGTTACAGTTTTGTTCATGATTCTTTAATTGTCTAGAACCATAAGTTATAAGTTTTTTGTATTGCATTAGCACGCATCCCAATCCTTACTTTGAAGTATCACTATAGATAGAGAATCCACAAATATCGTTAGCAATAGTCAATATTGGGTGGGTTGTCATCAACTGCTTCTTCAGCTCTTGAAAATTTTGTTCACACTTGTCGTTCTACTTGAACTTTGTGTCTTTTCTTGTGAGATGAGTTAGTAGAGTAGTGATCTTTGAAAAATTTTTAATAAACTTCCTATAGTATCCAGCTAGATTAAGGAAACTTTGAACTTCAGTTACCATTTTAGACCTTTTCTAGTTTACTACTGCTTCTATTTTGACTAAATATAGTGATATCCTATCTTTTGAAACTATATGTCCGAGGAAGGCAACCTTCTTTAACTAAAACTCACACTTTTTAAACTTGGCATATAACTTCTTTTTCCTAAGTATCCCAAGCATTATTTTCAAATGCTCCGCATGTTTAGCCTCGCACTATGAATAGATCAGTATATCATTAATGAAGACGATGACAAACTTATTAAAGAATGGCTGGAAGACTATGTTCATCAAATTCATAAATGTTGTGGGAGCATTTATTAAACCAAAAGGCATGACTAAGAATTCATTATGACCATACCCAGTCCTGAAGGTAGTCTTGGGAACATCTTCTTTCTTAATCTTTAATTGATGGTATCTAGAATATAGATCAATCTTTAAGAATACTTAGGCTCCTTGAAGTTGGCCAAACAGATCATTGATGTGAGGCAATGGATACTTATTCTTTATAGTAACTTTTTTTAGTTGCCTATAGTCAATAAAGATCCACACGGTACCATAATTCTTCTTTACAGATAGTATTAGAGCTCCCCATGGTGATACACTTGCTCTTATGAAACCCTTATCCAATAATTCTTGCACTTGTTTCTTGAGTTCCTCTAGATTGACTTTCGCCATTCTATATAGAGCATTAGAGATATGGCTCGTACCAGGAATTAAGTCAATGAAGAACTCGATCTCCCAATCTAAAGGTAGACTTACGAGATCTTCGAGGAAAAGATAAAAAAATTCTTTCATCATAGGTATCTGTTGTAGATTGACTTCTTCACTTTTATTCTCCACTACGTAATCCAAATACCCTGCACAACCCTTCTCAAGCAATCGTTGAGCTTAAATGCAAGATATGAGACATGGATGTTAGGGCTCCCTAATCCCTTTGAATTTGAAGGCCTTATTATTGGGAACATTAAAGGTCATTGTCTTTTCATGATAGTCTATATTGGCATGGTACGTTACCAATCAATCCATTCTTGGTATGACCTTAAAATCATGCATGTATAAGAGTATGAGGTCTACTGGTAACTCTTTGTTGGCAATATTTACAATACATACTTGGCAGACTGTACTAATGGTCAAATCTCTATTGGTTGGAGTAGAGACTACTAATACATAATCTAAAGGTGACTGTTCAATGTTCAGCTACTAAGCAAACTCATGTGATGCAAAAGAGTGTGTAGATCCTAGTTCTATTAAGAACTTAGCCAAGGTACTAGAGATAGTGATTCTACCTTGGATCACATCCTGGGAAGCTTGAACATCTCTCATTGTAATAACATATACTCTTCCTTGAGTTATTGGTCTAGTATGCTATTTGTTGATAGAACACTCTTTGATTCAATATTAAGTACTACCACATCTGTAATGTCCATTTGTTAGCTTACAACAGGGTCTGCTACCATGGTTTTTTCCATAATACGGGCATATTTGTTCTAGCTCTTGTGTTGGGACTATGAGACCTGTCTTATACATCTTATCAGGTTGTTGTGCCTCTCGAGCCTTCCTCTTATTGTTTGGTATGAATGGTCGAACCGATTGGATTTATTGTGTGGACTTGCCTTGTAGCCTCCTCTATAATTTGGGCCTACTCCAGTGCTTCTTGGTAGTCATTAATTTTTGAAACTAAGATTTTATTCCAAATCTCCTTACGCAGGCCTCTTTGAAACTTCCTAGCTCTTAGGTTTTCATCTGCTACTAAGTTGGGTGTGAACCGAGCCAACTCTATGAACTTTTTTACATATTTTGCCACTCTTTTGTTCCCTTACTTTAACTCTAGGAACTTCATTTGCTTCTGTTCTCGAACAAAGTCAGTGAAATACTTCTCGTAGAATGTTGCTCCAAATGCTTTCCAAATGATCGGTGTCCTCAGGGATCCCTATTTTAGGTGCCACAAGTGTTCTACAACTCCCTTGAACATGAATGTGGCTAATTGTACCTTTTGCTCTGAAGTAGGGCTGAGAACCTCGAACATCTTCTCTAAGTCCATGATCCATTGCTCGGCTAATATTGGGTCGGTTGCTCCAGTAAATGGTGGTGGGTTCATCCTCTTAAATCTTTCAATGAGTTTTCTATTATTTTCCTCCATCAATTGGGTGTTATTGGTGCTAGTATTATTGCCCTTAGTACCACTTTGGCTATGGAGTACTGTTAACCTACCATCGTAGCTAAGTCTTCGACTATACGCATGAGTCTATCTAGAATCTGCTTGATCCGATTTTTTAGAACTCGATGTGCCTTCTCTATCGATATCCTTGTCATTTCCTACATTCATAAAATTTGAATTTAGAGGCATTTCACTATGTTTCACAGTACTATCTAAGTCTCATGTAACCCTAAGCCTCGTATTCATGGGATGTCCTAGAACCATGCTCGAATACAACTTGTCACGGACCATACCCTGTCTCATAGGATAATGACCGGAGTATACTTACTTAAATCACATAGACTCGAGTTAAATAAAATAAAATAACTTTATTAATCATAACAAAGTCGCAGAAGCATTACATCCCTTAAATGTAAAACATAGATATATGTACGATGCTCTAAATTTTCTTGCTTACATTGCTAAACAAAAGTATAAGACAGTAACCTTAATCTCATAATCTAGTTTCAAAATTTTTTTTTCTATCACCGCTCACTTTGTAGCGGTATCTTCGATATCTGGAGGGTGATATGGGAGGTGAGATAAAATATTTCAATAAATAATATTATGAAATTACAGCATAGTACATGCAATATATAGTTTTTTTTTACACACAACAAAAACATATATCATATACTTATTCCAAAAATAGATAAACAAATAAGAAGACAAATGCACAAATCAGAAAACAAATTCACAATTGCTTTGTCGTATACTTTATCACTATTATGGAGGATCAATAAGTTACGATATACTATGCGTAGGCACACATACTGATCATTGGTTTCCCATGTACTTGAACACAGAATGGCTTAATGAGTACCTTGAAACACTGCTACTCCCTGAACACGAAACTATTAGGGTACGTAGATTAGATTGTTCCCATACACCCAAACACAGAATGGTTATGTATGGGTACACACGTATCACTTCGCTAATAGACCCAAACATGAAATGGTATGTATGGCCACATAAAAGCCTAGCATAATGCAGGTACTTTCGGAATAACTCATTTCCATAATAAGTGATGCAAACATATCAAAATCATACTTCAAAAACACAAAGCAAAATAACACTTATATTGAAATAAAACTTTAACAAATACTTAGCAAATACGAAAAACAAATTAAAGACTTGCATATTTTTGTACTGAAAATACATAAAATAATTCAAAGCTACGTAGGCTAATGAATTCATAATATCCACTTACTTTAAGTCCTTAGCAATCATATTTCAAACCTTTCAATTTCCTTTTAGATCATGTAATCTTAATTCCGAAGAGTTCTGACTTTTTTTATGACTTTTTCCTCTGAAAAATCTGGCTGAGTTTCAAAATAATTTTGGTCACTTTCTTAACTTAAAAATATCCAACACAATACTCAAAAACTAACCCCAAAAAAAAAAAGGAATTAAATTTCAAAACTTAAGAAAAGGCTTGCCTTTCTAATGGTTTATAACATTTTTTTTTTTACTGTGAGCCTTCTTTCTCTTCCTTTACTCTTACGAATTTAGTAGAGTTTCCCCAAGGTTTTAATCTAAAACCTCACAATACTCTCAACATTACACACTTCATACTCCTTCTTCCCTCACCTCTATCCATCCTTTTTCTATTTAACCCTAAATTATATCCTTAAGCTTATCATATATCTCCAAATACATATAAAAGCTAAATTAAATATATCAAATATAAAAAATTAACTTGGGGTATTTTTGAGCTATCACACTAAGTGAGTAAAGGGGTGGATGTGTCTGCGGCTGTTATGGTCGAGTGTGAGCCTCGTCTATTAGTAGTATCGTATGGTCTTGATTGACATTTATAGGTAATTTGTGTCCATGTGTTAGTGGTAATATTGAAAATTCCCTCTTGATAATGATGTAAACAACATTCTGTGACGAGACACCGATGTCCACTTGTCATATAAGAGATGAATGATATGTTAAATAGATATTTACCTTTGCAAATCCTTAACACTGAGATTGTTGTGTTAATTAGGAGAGAAATAAGGATAATTATAGCGGGAGTATAATGATTAAAAATTTGAAATTTTTAACAATTCAATCTTATTTGGTATCTCAATGAAAAATTTAATTGTTATGTGAGATAAGGGTAAATGAACAATAACAATGAAAACATGAGAAATGACATCAATACATTTAGGTCATTACAAAGGAGGCACGAAAACTTTTAAGAAATTAAGGAAGACAGTAATTTAGATGTTCTTGGGGGTAGAGTGCAGGAAGGCTCACTTGTTCTAATTTACAGTTTACAGGTTGACTTGTTAAATGATTCTTACTAAACATGTGCAGCTCACCCCATTGTGTTCTTCCATAATAGGAAATCTCACAATCAAATCCAAATCAGTTAAAGGAATGATTAGACCCCTAATGCGTGGAGAGGCCACACGGTCCATAAAGGGTATTGGGTTTATGTTTTCATGCAACATCCCCAATTCGAGAATGATTAATTTTGAATTAAAAAAATTGATATTTTATTTTATTTAAGTTAATGATAATAAAAAATAATAATAATAATAAAAATGATACTAATAATCATAATAATAACAAAAAATTCCTTTTTTCGACCACTTTGAAATAAATTTCGAAAATCAGGGTCAATTTGTAAATAAAATGGGGACTCGCTTGAAAGGAACTTAAAAAAAATTAGGACCATTTCGCAAATTAGAGGAGACGAGCCACGTAGAACAACAACATCAGTAGCATGGCAAGATGACAACATACTTTCCCATGCAGCGAGCGACGTTGGTGATCCACGTGCTTAAGAGATCGAACGACTCAAATACATTATCACTCACACGAATGGCAAGATCTCAATCTCGGCTAAATTCGAACGAATGGCCTTGATCACCCACATGATGGATCCAACAGTTGCATGATCGACAGCTTTGATTTGTGGGGCTAATCGATTGGATGATTTGAAATGCATAAGGGAGGAGAATTTGAGTTTGCCAAAATAAGAAAGATCGGACAGCTCCTATTAATCCATGTGGGCCCGAATGGATGACCCAGATTAAAAGGAGAGAGGTATTTAAATCTCTTATTTGATCGGCCTTCCAAACCCTAGTCGTTAGTTCAACCGGAGAAGAAAAAGACAAGGAAACTGGAGGGAGCTCAGTCGCCAGAGTGACGACGGTGCTGCCGTGCTAGAAGCCAAAAATAACATCAATAAGGTCAATTTTCTCCCATTTTCCTATTTTTCCATTCTTAATCATTTCCGTTACACCTTGAAAATGGATTGGTCTAAGAAAGGCCGCAAACTGAGAGGCAGGAGATGCGCAAGTCAAGATAATTTTGGTGAGTCGTCTACCCCCTCCACTCCTTTTTGTCTTCTGTAAACATTGATAGCATGTTATTTTCTTCATTTAGTAAAGAAATGAGAGAAAAGAAGAGGAAATAAGTTAAAGTCGAGGGTGGAAATCACCACGACCAGTGGTTATGAAGAACAACACCACCATCGGCCGATTTGGGGTAAGGATACCTAAACCCTCCCCTTCGTAATAACTAACCAAAAGCCAGACTAAAAAAAAAAATAAATAAAAGGAATTAATAAAATAATAAAACAAGTGGATATATATATATGTGTGTATACTTAATTGAACTCAAATTTAATATGTGCTGTGTAATCCGATCTTCTAGATTGCTGATGCAGCTAACAAAACTTTAATTTATTGTACATATATCCTCTATTTGTATATTTTTTTTGCCTTGGTTTCATTTTCTATATTACTTATCATTCAATTTCTATCTCTATTTCGTTTATCAATCCGTCTTTATATTTGTTTTATGTGTTCATTTGGAATCGATGTGTCGATCATATATGCTAAATCGTCATATTTCATTACCTTTGTTTCCTTTATCTTATGAATGATTATTTCAATTTCTATATTTTTTTATTTTATTTTAATTATTTTATTGTAACTTTTATTAGTAGTGTTGCTTCAATTCATGGAACGTGCGTTCCACTTGCATCATTATCGTTGAATTTTGATTTAGTCCTTGATGAGTAGTATGGCATGATTCGCATGTTTCTCATTTTAGTGATGTACAAGTTTTTACATGTCGTTAATCTCTTGAATAGTGTAAAATTATATATAATTAAATGCATGTTTAAACATGAATGTAAATCATGGTCTTGCTAGTATCCTAGAAGAGAGTGTACGGACTTGGTACATGGGGTAAACCTTACAGTGAACGTGTCCTCAGTCTCATAGGGTTGGGAGGTCCCATACTAGATGAGTTTGGGAGTTAATTAATCATGTTCATACTAGATGGTGTATTAAGACGGTCTTTTATTATGGTGCCCATTATCGGATTGCACCAGTATAGTTTTTAATACAAAGTGAGTGCTCCAGCAGTTGTTTTATAGTTTTCTACAATTATTTGGTCACTAAGTCGGTGGTAAAGTTTTTCGCATTCTTATTGAGTTAGTGTTGCTCACCTCCTTCTTATTATCATTTCAGATAAAGACGATCAAGATCCAAATCCAGAACAATGAGAGAATATATTAGAACATCATCTTTATATGCTCCATCGTATTCGAAATAAGTTTAATCATTATTGTAGTAGTTATCTCTTGTTTTAAGTTCTAACACTCTAGTAGCCCCTATTTGGGTATTCTAAGTATACTTTCAAAGAAAGGAATATAAAGTTTAAACCTTTAATTCTCCTGTGCAATGATAATTTAAGTATTATTAAATTATTATGATCGAGCTAAATGCCCAAAATCCCTAAAATAGAGTTTAGGTTTCTCCAGTTGGTATCAGAGTCGCGTTTGTTAAAACTATTTATCGCACATGGGGTTAGAATAAATTTAATAAAATTCAAATATCAAACTATTTTCATGTAATGTAGGTAAGGAAACATAAGGAGAGGAACGCCCCACTAAACAAAGCAACCCGACAGGGATCACTATTAGAGGACGTTGATCAACTCTTTAAAATATTTGATGGACTGATTTCTAGTCAATAGGCTAGGGAGGACAGAAGGGAGTTGCCTGATCCCCCTCCACCCCTACCATAGTATGAGCCACCTCCACATCGAGAGGATCCAATACTCGCATGGTACAACTTTCTTCCTCCACAGTACCATCCGGTATCTCTGCAGTACAATCCAGTACCTCCACTATACAATCTGGTGCTGCCACAAGGCCACGCGGTCCCTCCCTAGCATAATCCAATTCCCCTCCAACAAGACCCAACTCCCCAGATAGTATGTCAAATGAAGGCAGGAAGGCAAGAAGGTTTGAATAGGGTCTCTGCCCTAAGATCAGGCAACAGTTGTATGTGTTTGAGCTCAGCACATATTTGGTAATTTTATCCAAGGCACAGTTGATTGAGAGGATTATCTGTGTTTTTCTCTTAGTGGTGGGCAGTTTTAGGCCCCCAGTTCTACATTGTAGGCCAGCACCAATTACACCGAGCTAGTAGTATAAGAGACCAAGGCGTGCTCCCCAAGCTCCTTTTTAGGCCCCGATAGTTGGACGTGGTAAGATGTGTCAGCACTGTGACAAGAATCATGGGGACCGACCTTGTCATCATCTCAACAACACCTGTCGCATATGCAGTAGTACCCGACACTATATGAGAGAGTGGTCCAGGAACCAGAATCAGGCCAGGCCTGCAGTCCAGGGTAGAGACTACGCACTTATCGAGCAAGATGCTGAAGCCAACCCAAATGTAATTTAGGATAAGTATACTATCTGTAAACATCTTGCACATATTTAATTGACACTGGTGCTTCGCATTATTTTGTTTCACAAGATTTTACTCAATATTTGGATGTACTACCTGAATGCTTTGATTTTGTATTATTGGTGTCTAGACTTGGGAACAAGACATTACTGGAAAGTGTTATATACAAATCTTGTATCATAGAAATGGCTGATAGGGAACTGAGCATAGATTTAATAGCATTAGATATGGTGGATTTTGATTTAATCCTAGGGATGAACTAGTTAGTGGCTAATCGTGCTACCATTGACTGTTACCACAAGAGATTTGTATTCAACATCCCTAATGAAAAATCTTTTACTAATTAATAAAATCTCAGATATTATTGGCGTATGGTGGTAATATATTGGGTTTAATTGCATGCCATTGACTTAATTGTTCCTTTTTCTATGATAGACAAACCCAAGGAAGAGATTTGTGTCCAAGATATTCCTATCGTTTGAAACTTTCCTGATATATTCCTTGATGAACAACCAGGACTACCAGTAGATCGAGAGGTAGAATTCACCATTGATCTTTAACTTGGCACTCAACCCATCTCGGTTCCCACATATCGAATGAGCTGTGTTAAAATGGAGGAACTGAATAAATAAATAAAAGATTTGCAGGATCATGGTTTTATTCGACACAACATATCACCTTGGGGTGCTGGAGTTATATTTGCGAGGAAGAGTGATGATTGTTTGTGGTTGTGCATAGACTACAGAGAACTAAATAAAGTCACAATTAAGAACAAATACCTCCTACCCAGGATTGATGACCTTTTTAATCAGTTACAGGGTGCTCAAATTTTCTTTAAGATCGACTTGCGTCCAGGATACCATTAGGTAAAGATCAAGGCAGAAGACATTCCTAAGACAGCCTTTAGAACTCAGTATAGACATTATGAGTTCCTTGTTATGCCATTCATATTGGCTAATGTGCCCACAATATTTATGGATTTGATGAATAGGATCTTCATACCATTCTTAGATCAATTTGTCATAGTTTTTATTGATGATATTTTGGTTTACTCTAAGAGCAGGGAAGAATACACTCAGCATCTGACCCAAGTCTTACAGATTCTTATAGAGAAGAAACTATACACAAAGTTGAGTAAATGTAGATTTTGGCTTAAGTAAAATTCTTTTCTGAGACACATAGTATTGAAAGGAGTGTTAGTGAATTTTGACAAGATTGAGGCAGTGACGGGTTGGAAGTAACTAACCACGATCAAGAAAGTTAGGAGTTTCTTAGGTATGACAGGTTATTACCATCGGTTTATAGAAGGGTTCTCAAGCATAACAGCTCCCCTAACATGACTCACGAAGAAAAATGTCAAGTTTGAGTGGAATGAGGAATGTAAAAGAAGTTTTACAAAACTAAACGAGCGATTGAATATCACACCGATGTTGGCTCTGCCAAATGGAACAGGCGGATATACTGTATACAGTGACGCATCCTACCAAGGTTTTGGTTGTGTTTTGATGCAGCACGGGAAGGTCATAGCTAATAGGTACAGATAGTTGAAAACTCATGAAAAGAATTATCCCACTCATGATTTAGAGCTTGCAGTAATTATCCACGCCTTGAAGACCTAGTGCTATTACTTGTATGGGAAAACGTTTGAAATCTATGTAGACCATAAGAGTCCAAAACACATTCACAGAAAAGAATCTCAACATGCATTAGATGTGTTGGATAAAATTTCTCAAGGACTATGATTGTAAGATCTTGTACCACCCAAGTAAGGTCAATGTGGTAGTCGATGATCTCAGTAGAAAGAATACAGGTATGTTAGATCATATGATGGTCTCTGAGTGTAGAATGATAAAGGCCACACAGTGAATACAACTCTAAGACTTGGAACGAGACACATGTTTAGCCCACTTAGTAGTCCAACCCGAGTTAATCTAGAGGATCAAGGAGGCTTAGCTGACTGATTCTACCTTAGCAACCCTTAGAAAGGATACAGAATAGGGTTTGAATCTAGAGTTCTGGGTTTTTGCTGATGGATTACTTAGGTTTCAAGACAAGCTGTGTATTCTTAGTGATAATAATTTGAAGAGGGACATCATGATAAAAGTTCATAGTTCGAAGTTCACCATGCACCCCAGAAGTACCAAGATGTACCAAAGCATGCGACCCCAGTTTTGGTGGATGGAATGAAAAGAGATATAGCTGATTTTGTCTCCAAGTGCCTCACATGCCATAGTGTGGCATCCTATATGCTAATTAAGGCATGTAGATTTTAAATATAGAAACAGATTACGAGTGCATGATAAAAATTATAAGCAGCATAACAAATTAATACAAATCTCTTATAAAATATATGAGTTCCAAATACACATATAACTGAGGCCAAAAGTGGCTACAAAATACAATGTCAAAATACAAAAAAGAACCACTTCTCTCATTATGCTATTGAACTCATCAGAGTGCGAAAACCATCATGCACTCAAGATTTGTGGATCCACGGGATCCTAATAGACTTCAATGGGTACGTCAGCTATCGGTCTCTCACTATCTTCCTCATCTAGGGGAGGGGCATGAAAAGAGTGAGTTCCATATGCTCAGTAAAGAAAATAGTATTTAGATAACATTGTAAGGTTTAAAAGGTGAATAATTATATCATAAACACTTACCATTAGGTCATGTTAGAGTCTTATCCTACCTTATGAAAATAAATTATTTATTAAGAAAACATCATGTCATAGTCACATCAATAAAAAACAAACAGCATGCTTGACAATAGAGAAAATCAAATAAATTATGAATGCTCAGATTTTTATATCATGCTTTGCGAAGTCATTTCGACTTCCATCTCTAAGGGCAGATATGGATTTCTAACTACCCTATGGAATGACCAGATCAGATACAGATAACAGCAACTTGCTCAGGCATATTTCCAGCTTGTCAAATCATGGTATGATCTATGACTACGGTCGTACCAACTATAATGATCCTATCAGATATTCTATAGTAATGATAATACTTAGCCAAAGGTGACCCTTAATAGATATTTGTGTTACCGTTCTCATCAAAGGGTATGCCGTTATCCATAGGAAACGGTCCTCTCACATCTTTCCAAACTAGATGGGGGAGTGGAAATAGATACCCTTCAGAGATAAAAAGCATAACGAGACACTTCATGCATTATGCATGTCAATACAAATACATACGTACTACGAATAATTCAGACTTTATTCCACTTTTCTTTTTTTTTGTTTGTTTTTATTTTCCAGATAACCTTACCGATTTCATATTATTTTATTTACATGCAAATCATCAAGCGCCTATAAATCACATAGCATGCTTGAAATTAAGAATAATTCATTTCATTAAAGCTACTAAACATAGAACATGCAAATCACATAAAATCACAGATTCATTATTTTAATTTTCTAGAAATACTCCTTAAGACGTTTAAAGAAATACTAGAGAAATACTAGATTCCTTACTAAAACCTTGATAGTTTTTCCTACACTGTTCTTCTTCTCCTCTCCTTTTCTCTCTAGATCACTTTCCTCTCTCTCCTCTCTCTAAACTATTAGAAGGTGAAAAAATGGAAGTGATGAAAAAATGGGAGGAAGAGCCCCTATTTATAGAAAATATGGGCCGTTGGATTTGCACCAAGTAGCAAAATCTAGTGAAGAGAGAGAGTGTTGAAAATGGAAGAGAAGTTTGATTTGACGTGGCACAAAAAATAGAGGAGAATCCTCATCCACCAGCAACGGCACACTGCCCGAGGCGGCAGTGTGCCTCACCCACCTGATGCGCACTGCAAGTCTATCCTTTAGATGCCAGGCTACCATGCCGAGCATAGGAGCTGGCTTGCATGCAGGCCCCAAGCGTGCACGCCTATATGCACAGGCTTGCTGCACGGACAGCATGCGCCCAGTGGGCAGTGCCAGCCCTATTCGCATGTGATGTGACACGTATAGACGGGCCTGTCTGCGTGCGACAAGATGCACGCACAGGTCTAGCCCCACGCCTTGAGTGAATGGGACATTCACACTGTCTGCACATCTTGCGCCTATCGCGCGCGATGCCTGCGCGGACAATCCCTCTCCAGTGGGTGTTTTCCCTTTTTTTTTCCATTTTTTCCTAAAAAATTGTTTATTTTAAAAATAAAAATAATAATTAAAATAATAAATCAAAACAAAATTAGGTAAAATAAAATAAAATATTAAAATTAGTAAAATTTATGAATTATAATATAAAGCTGCGAAATAAAATTAAATGAGTTTAGTGTGGCCTTCAAGACCAAATAAATAGGAATTTCTAAATACAATTTGGCACGGCGGTGAGGGAGGTGTTACATCCTCCCTGCCTCAAGAAATTTAGTCCCCAAATTTGTCTCGAATGTCCAAAAATATTTCCCTCATCTCACTTTCCAACTCCCACGTTGCCTCTTCTAGAGTATGGTGTTGCCACTGCACCTTCACCATGGGAATCATCTTATTGCATAAGACTTTGTCAGTCCAATCAAGAATCTCCACAAAAAATTCTTCATAGGTCATATCAGCTTGTACCTGCATCTTATCGTGAGGAATGATATGAAAAGAGTCAGGGTTGTACCTTCTGAGCATAGAAATATGGAAAACATCATGTAGACTCACAAAAGCTCGGGGTAAAGTAAGGTGGTATGCTACAGGTCCATTGTGCTCTATGATCTGAAAAGGTCCCACATAACGAGGGCTTAACTTCCCTCATTTCTCGAATAACATTTTTGTCTTGTAGGGAAAAATCTTAAGGAAGACCTAGTCTCCAACAGTGAATTCCAAGGGTTTCCTACAATTATCAACATAACTCTTCTAGTGGCTCTGGGTGGTAGCCAAGTTCTTACGGATGATTGCGACCTTCTTAATAGTCTCTTCAATGAAGTCTAGTCCCAAATGATACTGGTTTCTAACTTTGCTCCAACAAGTGGGAGAACGGCAGGGTCTATCATACATGGCTTCATACAGAGCCATGCCGATGTAGGAATGATAATTGTTATTATAAGCAAATTCATATAGGGGAAGATACTCATACTAGTTATTGCCAAAATCAAGGATGCAAGCACAGGGGTGAGCGAGGTGTTACACTTAGTGCCGAGATCTATGATTCGGTTGCGATGTTGAGACCCAGCTCATATATGAAGGTGTTAGAACATGCCTAGTTGGCTGAAGACCACATCTCGACCAGGCACCAATGCATTGCCTGAGTCTGTAACCAATAACAACAACCCCAACAGCCTAGAAGAAAATTTCCTAACCCAATAAGTAGCCACCCCGATAAATGAATCAGAGTTGTCCTTTCCCCAGTGTTGCCTCCACCAATTGGACAGCCTACCTGACCTATATAGCCTTATCAGCATTGTCGTCATTCGCATGGTGACCTACCCTGTCGGTATATCAATAACGTTTGCAGAAGCACCTAACATCTTATAAAGGACTGCCTCCAGCGACCGAAGGATGTGGCCAGGCCTGTAGCACAGGGTCGTGTGGACCACTAGTTGAACTTGGTACTCTCCCTACTCCCATTCTTATCTAGGGTATGCTTTCTATTCATGATACTTCTACTAAAGCTTTGATGGATACAAGTAATACTCACTCTTTTACTTCTTGTGCATTTGCTTATAAACTTGATATTAGGTCATAACCTTTAGCAAAAATATTAACGGTAAAGACTCCCTCTAAGGGATAATTATAAGCTTACTGTGTATATAAGGATTGCAAGATAAAGGCTTCAGAGATAGAAGTATTTGTGAATTTGATACTATTAGATTTCTCAGGATTTGGTATGATATTAAGAATGAACTGGTTAGAAAAATATAGAGCAAAAATTACTTATGAAAGTAAAGTTGTAACTTTGTGATCCCCAAAAAAGAAATAAAATCTATTGTTATTATTTTTCCTAAAAATTAAATAAACAAGAATATGGGTGCTGATCCTGCTGTGTGTTTCATGCCAATTGTTTGCAACTTTTCAGAAGTCTTTCCCATCAAACTTCCTAGTCTACCTCCCCCACGGGAGGTAGAATTTCTAATTGAACTGCTACCCAGAACCCAAGTGATCTCAAAGCTCGTCTATTATATGAGTCGTGATGAGCTAGCAGAGCTAGAAAATTAGCTTTCTGAACCGATTGTCCAGAAGTTTATCTGCCCTTGCCATTCTCATTGGGGCACTCCAGTATTGTTCGTGAACAAAAAGGATGATTCCCTTAGACTCTGCATAGACTACCAGGAACTTAACCAAGTAACAGTTAAAAATAAGTACCTTTTACCTCGAATCGATGAACTCTTTGACCAATTACAAAGAGCCACAGTCTTTTACAAGATTGATCTCAGAATGGGATATCACCAGTTGAGAGTAAAAGAGGAGGATATTCCAAAGACCACTTTCCAGTGTAGGTATGGTTTGTACGAGTTCACGATAATGCCGTTCAGGTTAACCAATGCCCTTGTAACCTTCATGGACCTCATGAATAGAGTTTTCTAGCATGAACTAAATCAGTACGCCATCGTATTTATTAACGACATCTTAGTGTACTCCAAGAGCCTGGAGGAATATACAGTACACTTGTCTGAAGCGTTAGAGACCCTTCACCAAAACTAACTGTATGCTAAACTTAGCAATTGCTTGTTATGGTTGGATCAAATTTTTTTCCTCGGTAATGTAATTTTAACTGAAGGAGTTTCTGTGGATCCATCCAAGGTTAAAATAGTAATCCACTAGAATCCACCCACTAAAGTGGCTGAGGTACGTAGTTTCCTTGGCTTGGCAGGTTACTATCGGAGATTCATCCATAGATTTTCTAAGATTACTGCTCCATTGACCCGACTCACCCAAAAGGGCATGCCATTTATCTGGAATTATGAATGTGGTGAAAGATTTATGGAATTGAAGCATTGTCTTATCTCTACTTTGGTGTTGATCGTCCCTAACAACACTAGAAGGTTTCAGGTTTACTGTGATACATCTCATATTAGCTTGGAGTGTGTTTTGATGCAACATGGTAGAGTGGTCACTGATAGATCTCGACAATTGAAACTGCATAAGTGAAATTACCCTACTTGCGACCAAGAATTGGTGGCCATTATCTTTGCCCTAAAAATATAGTGTCATTAACTATTTGGTCAAACATTCGAGATTTATACTGACCACAAGAATTTGAAGTACATCTTATTGTAGAGGGAGTTAAATATGAGATAGAGACACTGGATGGATCTCTTAAAGGACTATGACTATAAGATCATCTATCACCCCGGTAGAGAAAATGTAGTCCTGATGCACTAAGCCTAAAGGAGTCTGTAGTGTTGGCCCAAACCATGGCCTCCAGTTGGAAGTTCATTAATGCAATGTAGTTGCTCTGCCTCAGCTATTACGGTAAAGGTACCTATCTCGCTCATATTTGAGCCCTGCCGGATCTCTTCATGAAGATTTGGAAAGCTCAGTCCATGGATCAGGAACTCACCAAAAATCTAGATAAGTCTCTTTATATGAATTTCTTGATTTTAGGATTTCAGATGATGGATTGTTTAGATTTTGGAATCGAATTTGGGTTCCCGTTGCCGTAAGGGTGGATGTTCTCAAAATCGCCCATGCCTCTAAGTTATCTATCCACCTTGGGAGTACCAAGATATACTGAGACTTAAAGTGTCAATACTGGTGGTTGGGAATGAAGAAGGACATAGTCAACTATGTCTCCGGATGCCTTATATGCTAGAGGATTAAGGTAGAACATCAGAGACCTGGCGGTTTGTTATAAGGCCTTCGGATTCTAGAATGGAAATAGGAGCATGTAACTATGGACTTTATCACCAGACTGCCAAGGACTTGTTTTGGTCGAAATGTTATTTGGGTCATTGTTGATAGACTAACCAAGACCGCCAATTTCTTGCCCATTAGGACCACTAACTCCACCAGCAAATTGGCTTGTCTTTATGTTGATGAGATCATTCGGCTTCATGTTGTTCCCTCATCTATTGTGTCTGATCGAGATCCTCAATTTGCATCCCATTTTTGGGATAGTTTTCAGAAAGCTCTGGGGTCTAGATTGTACTTCAACACCACTTATCATCCCCAAATGGATTGTCAGTCAGAACGTACAATCTAGACGTTGGAAGATATGTTGCGTACTTGCGTCATTGACTTTGGCGATAACTGATATGAGTATTGTAACACCCCACCCATCACTGTGTTTAAATGATTTGAAAACCATATTTATTCAGGCCTTTGGCCACATTAAACTTAATTAATTTACGCTGCTTAATATTTATTGTATTTCATAATTTTGGATGATTTTTATTTATTTTGCTTCTATTTAATTTTATTTAATTTTAATTTTAATTTATTTTATTTAAATTATTTATTTTAATTTGAAGTCTAACTCATTTAAATTAATTATAAAATTGAAAAAAAAAATCAAAAAACAGCGAATCGGGAAGAAAATCTCGTGGGGAGTCAGGTTGCTTGCACGGGTGCTGGACACTATGCGTGCGCGCATGCGTACACAATAGCCGCAAGACGTGCACGTTGCACGCACGTCCCATCCGCACACATGGTGCAGGGTCAGGACCTACGCGCGTCCTATCGCGTGCAGGTGCGCCGTTCGCCCATCACCTTGTGTGCGGATAGGCATTGCACACTGTGTGCATGCCGTTCGCGCAATAGACCTGTGTGAATAGGAACTGCGCGTTTAGGTCCTGCGTGCGTGTCAGGAGGCCTATGCACTTGTAGTGAGCCAGCTAGGGCACTACCACCTCGGGCAATGCACTGCCACCGCCAGTTGAAAAGGCCCTCCTCCCTTGTTTTTGTACCGAGCATCTTTTTCTCCTCTTTCTTCAACAGATTTTACCACTTGGCATGAATATGACAGTTTCAAAACTCTTTAAATTTCCCTTCCCCTTCCCTTCCCCTCCACACTTCCATTCTTCCATTTTTCAAAGATTTAGAGAGAGAGAAAAATAGTAGTCTAGTGAGAGAAGAAGAAAAAGAAAAGAGACTGGTGAAGGAGAAAACATCAAGATTTTGGTAAGGACTCTAGTTTTTCTTTTGATATTTTTAGGAGTATTTTTATATAAACTAATTTAATATGATTTTTATTTTGCATGTTCTGTATACTTCTATGTTCAGATGAGTTGAATTATTCTTGTTTTTAAGCATGCTATGTGAATTACAGATACTTGATGAATTTTCATGTAATAAATATAATATGTAATCGGTAAAAGTAAAGAGTATAAAAGAAAAAAAAAGAAAATAGTGGAATGAAGCTCGTATGGTCTGAAGTGTATATGTATTGACATTCATATTGCATAAAGCATCTCGTTAGGATTTTTATCTCTGAGGAGTATCTGTTCCCCTTGCCCTTTAGGGTATTTGTTTCTCCCTCCCCTATCTGATCTAAAAAGACGTAAGAAGATCGCTTCTAGTGCATGACGGCTTACCCTCTGACGAGAGTGGTATCACACTATCTGTAAGGGTCATCCGTGGCTAAATAATGTGATTGTAGATATCTGTTAGGGCCACTATGGCTAGTATGGCCGTGGTCATAGATTGTACTATAGTTTGGCTAGCCAAAAATGGGCATGAGCAAATTGCTGTATCTGTATCTGATCTGGTCATTTCAGTTGGGTAGTTGAAAATCTATATCTACCCTCAAATATGGAAGTTGTAACGACTTCGCAAAGTATGACGCGAAAATTTGAGTATTTCATGATTTATTTGATTTTCTCTAATATCTGACATGATGTATGTTTAGTTGTCTGTACTAACATCCCATTTTCTTAACAAATAAATAGTTTTTCATAATGTTAGATAAGAAACGAGGAAGTTAAATGATAAGTTAAAATAATTAACTTTTGAAATCTTACGATGTTAATTTAATACTATTTTTCTTACTGAGCATATGAAACTCACACTTTCCATCCTCCTCCCCCCCCAAGATGAGGATGAAAGTGAGGAACCGTAGGCTTGCTTACCCTTGGAAGTCTATGAGGATCCCATGGATCCACAAGTCTGAGTGCATGACTGTTCCCGCACTCTGATGAGTCCAATAGCATAGTGAAAGAAGTGACCCTTATATTTTGTTTTGTATTTTGCAGCCACTTCTTGTCTTAGTATATGTATGTATTAGAACATATATGTATTTGTAAGGTATTTATAATAACTTTGTTTTTTTGCATAAATTTATCATGCACCGTTATTTTAAATTTATATATGACACCCATTTGCCTTAATTAGCACTTGAGATGTCACAGATGGTATCAAAGCAGAATGTCACGGATCAAATCCCTTGTACTAAGGCCTTAGGTAGATGAATCCTTTAGAATACCTAGGAAAGAAATAAGTCCTCTTTTCAAGATTAGACCACCAACTCGTGTCTTCCTTTCTTTTATAGGAATGACGTGAGGAAGACCATCCGAAGAGCGTACTGAGTGACCTGAAGCCCTGGATCATCTAACTAGAGCTGAATTTACAGAACTTTTTTGAGCCATTCAAGGATTAACTGCAGCCATAGGACAGAACCAGGTCAACCCTTGTCCACCCCCTATCCCTGAATTCTGAAACACAAATCAGTCTCTCTCCCACAATATAGCAGAGTTTAGGAAAATTAATCCCCCCACACTTTAAAGGTGGCCCTGATCTTTTAATAGAAAAAGTTTGGATCCTATAAATAGAGAAGTTCTTCTATGTCCTAGACCTGACCGAATAACAAAAAGTTCCTCTTGCAACTTTCATGTTAAATAGTAAAGTAGAACACTTGTGGCGACTTAAGAAGGAAGTCATACTTACTCCTACTACCTGGGAAGTTTCTATGGATGCTTTCTTTGATTAATTCTTCCCTGCCTATGTTTGGGAAAAGAAATAGGAGGAATTTCAGAACCTCTGCCAAAGAGGTCTGTCTGTCAGCCAGTATGCAACTTGTTTTGTTCAACTGTCTAGGTTTGCCCCTTTAATGGTCACCCCCGAAAGCCGATAAGTTAGAAAGTTTCTCAAGAGCCTTCGTGCCAATATTTATGACCGGATCACGATGCTGAGACCCAACTCAATGCAAAAGTGCTCGAACATGCCCGGTTGGCCGAAGACCTTATCTTAGTCTAGCACCAACGCATTGCTTGAGTTCGTATCCAACAACAACCCCAATAGCTTAGATAGAGATTGCCTGACCCAGTAAGTAACCCTCCAGATAAATGAACTAGAGTTGCCCTTCCTCCTACCTTGCCCCCGCCTATTACTCCACTTGCCCGAGCTAACCAACCCTATCAGCATTGTGGTCACTCCCATGGTGATTTGCCCTGTCGATGTATCAATAATGTCTGCTATTAGTACAGAAACACCCAACACCTTATAAAGGACTGCCCCCAACGACCAAAGGATGTAGTCCAACCCGTAGCACAAGGTCGATGTACCACTTAGATAAATCCAGTGGCCTTCCTGCTCCTGTCCTCATCCAGAGTATACTTTCTATTGATAATACTTCTGTCAAAGCTTCGATCGATATAGGTGCAACTCACTCTTTTATTTCCTGTGCATTTGCTTGTAATCTAGAGTTTTGACCAATCCTTTAGGAAAAACACTAGTGGTGGAAACTCTCTCCAAAGGACTACTAAAGGCTTACTGTGTATATAAGAATTGTAGGATAAAAACTTCAGGAATAGAGGTAAGTGTAAACCTGATACTACTAAATTTTATAGGATTTGATATAATATTAGGAATGGATTTATTGGAAAAGTATAGAGCTATAAAAGACTGTGAAAGTAAAATTATAATCTTATGATCCCTGAAAAAGAAATAAAAGTTATTGTTATCATTCTCCTAACAATTTAATGAACAAGAATATGGGTGTTGATCTTGCTGTATGTTCCATACCAATTGTTTGCAATTTTTTGGATATCTTTCCCATCGAACTTCCTGGTCCACCTCTCCCACGTGAGGTAGAGTTCTTGATTGAATTGTTTCCTAGAACCCAACAAATCTCAAAGCCCACTTATCGCATGAGTCGCACTAAGCGAACAGAGATGGAACATTGGCTTTCTGATCTTATCACCTAAAAATTTATTCACACTAGCCATTCCCCTTGGGGCACTCCAGTGTTGTTTGTGTAGAAAAAGAATGGTTCCCTCTGGCTTTGTGTGGACTACAAGGAACTCAACCGAGTGACTATTGAAAGCAAGTACCCCATACCTCGGATCGATGATCTCTTTGATCAACTGGAAGGAGCCATAGTCTTCTCTAAGATAGATCTTAGGACCGAATATCACCAGCTGAGAGTTAAAGAAGAAAATATTCCAAAAATTATCTTCTAGTATAGGTATGGTTTGTATGAGTTTAGGGTGATACTGTTCAGATTGACCAATGCCCCAGCAGCCTTCATGGATCTAATGAATCAAGTTTTCTAGCACGCACTAGATCAGGGCTTGTGCCCTAGATTTCAAAGGACAATGGGATGATAACGTACCCCTGGTGGAGTTCACCTACAATAACAGTTACCAGACAAGTATTGGTATGGCTCTGTATGAGGCATTGTATGGTCAACCCTGTGGGTCACCAATCTGTTGGGAAGAAATAGGTGACAAAAAGTTGATTAGCTCAGACCTTGTAGATTAGACAATAGTAAAAATTGCAAAGATCAGGAAGAACATCCAAATAGTTCAAAGCAAACAAAAGAGTTATGCAAGCACCTAAAGAAAGGATTAGAATTCGAGACCGGTGATCGAGTCTTCCTTAAGGTCACCCTCCTTAAGGGCATCACTAGGTTTAGAAAGAGGGAGAAATTGAACCCTCAGTTCATTGGACCATTTTAAATTTTAGATTGAATTGGAATATATGCCTACAAACTAGCACTGCCACCAGAACTATCTAGAGTCAATAATGTCTTTTATGTGTTAATGTTGCACAAGTATAACCCTGACCCTTTGCATGTCTTATCCTACAAGCCATTTCCACTTCAAGAGGACCTATCTTATGAGGAGATACTCGTAAGCATTCTGGACTAAAAGAGTAGGGTCTCTGCAACAGAAAAATCCCTTTTATTAATGTTCTATGGCAAAATCACTCGCAGGATGAGGCTACCTGGGAGTTGGAATCAGATTTTAGGGCTAGATATTCTCATTTATTTGGATAAGGGGTAGTAATTTGAGGGAACAAATTTTCTTTTCAGGGGAGAGAGTTGTAACATCCCGAGTTCGAGAATGATTAATTTCAAATTAAAGAAATTGATATTTAATTTTATTTACGTTAATGATAATAAAAAATATTAATAATAATCAAAATAATACTAATAGTAATAATAATAACAAAAAAATTCCTTTTTTGGGTCACTCTGAAACAAATTTCAAAAATTAAGGCAAATCTGTAAATAAAAGGTGGACTCACTTGAAAGAACTTGGAAAAAACAAGGCCACTTCGTAAATAAAAAAAGACGAGCTACATAGGATGACCACATCAGTAGTATGGTGAATCAGGATGTGTTGTATGGAAAACATGTCAGCAGACCTTCCCACGCGAGGAGCCACATTAGCAATCCGCGTGCTTGAGGGATTGAACAGCTCGAATACATTCCCATTCACACAAATAGTCAGATCCCAATCCTGCTTAGATTTGAATGAACGGCCTTGATCGTCCACGTGATGGATCCAATGGTCGTGTGATCAATGACTCTGATTCATGGGGTTAATCAATCAGATGGTCCAAAGCGCACAAGGGAGGAGAATATGGGTTGGCTTAAATAGGAAAGATCGGACGGCTCTTGTTGATCCACACGGGCCCGGATAGATGGCCTAAATTAAGGGAAGAGAGGTATTTAAACCTTTCAGTCAACCAGCCTCCTAAACACTAGCCGTCAAGTTGATTAGAGAAGAAGAAGACAGGGACACCGGAGGGAGCTCAACTGCTAGAGGGATGACGACACTGCTGTGCTAGAAGCTAAAAATAACACTAGTAAGCTCGATTTTCTCCCATTTTTCCTATTTTTCCATTTCAATTATTTTTTTACTCCTTTAAAGTGGATTGATCCAAGAAAGGCTACGAACCGAAAGGGAGGAGACGTGTAAGTTGGGTCAATTTTGGTGAGTTGTCCGCCCCCTTGATTCCCTTTTTTCTTTTGTAGACACTGATAGCATGTTATTTTCTTCATTTTGCAAAGAAAAGAGAGAGAAAAAGAGGAAATAGCTGAAAGTTGTGGGTGGAAATCACCACGACCGGTGGTTACGAGGAACAGCACCGCCACCGGCCGATTTGGCGTAAGGATGCCTAAACCCTCCCCTTTGTAACAACTAACCAAAGGCTAGAAAAAAAATAATAAATAAATAAAAAGAATTAATAAAACAATAAAATAAGTGGATATATATATGTGTGTGTATACTTAATTGAACTCAAATCTAATCAGTGTTGTGTAATCCGATCTTCTAAGTTGCCAATGGAGCTAACAAAGCTTTAATTTATCATTCCAGTTTATCTTGCCATCTTCTTAATTTATTGTACATATACTTCTATTTGTATATTTATTTTGCCTTGATTTCATTTTCTGTATTTATTTATCATTTAGTTTCTATATCTATTCCATTTATCAATCCGTCCTTATATTTGTTTTATGTGTTCATTTGGAATCGATTTGTCAATCATATATGCTAAATCATCATATTTAATTACCTATGTTTCATTTATCTTGCGAATGATTATTTCACTTTGTATATTTTTATGTTTTATTCTAATTGTTTAATTATAATTTTTATTAGTAGTGTTGGTTCAATTCATAGAACATGCGTTGCACTTGCGTCATTTTAGTTGAATTTTTATTTGGTCCTTGATGAGTAATAGGGAATGATTCGCATGTTTCTCATTTTAGTGATGTACAAGTTTTTACATGTCGTTAATCTCTTGAATAGTGTAAAATTATATATAATTAAATGCATGTTTAAACATGAATGTAAATCAAGGTCTTACTAGTATTCTAGGAGAGAGTGTATGGACTTGGTACATAGGGTAAACCCTACAGTGGACGTGTCATCAGTCTCACGGGGCTGGGAGGTCCTATATCAGACGAGGTTGGGAGTTAGTTAGTCACGCTCATACCGGATAGGGTATTGAGATAGTCTTTTATTGTGGCGCCTATTATCAAACAGGGTATGAGAACGGCTGATGATTTATAGAGGAAATGTTTGTACACCCACGTGTAGCAGAGATCTTTATGGGCCCCCATTGATACTGGTAGTGAAATAAAAATAAAATGACAAAAATAAAAATGTAAGTAAACCTAGTTTGGGTAAGATGGTAAGAAATATCACTGAACATAACTAAATGTTTGTGCATGAATGTTGTTTAATAAGAAAGTATGTAATAAATTATTTTCCATAGAAAGGAAGGGTGCGACCGCACTAGTATAGTTTTTAATACAAAGTGAGTGCTCCATTGGTTGTTTAATAGTTTTCGACAATCCTTTGGTCATTGTGTCGGCGTTAAGGTTTTTGGCATTCTTATTGAATTAGTGTTGCTCACCCCCTTCTTATTTCTATTTTAGATCAGGACGATTAGGACCCAGATCCAGAACAATGAGAGAATATATTAGAACATCATCCCTATCCGCTCCGTCGTATTCGGATTAAGGTTAATCATTACTGTAGTAGTTATCTCTTATTTTAAGTTCTAACATTCCAGTAGCCCCCATTTGGTATTATAAGTAAAACATGCAAGGAATGTAACCTTTAAACCTTTAATTCTCCTATGCAATGATAACTTCAGTGTTACTAAATTATTATGATTGGGATAAATGCCCAAAATCCCTAAAATGGGGTTTGTGTTTCTACATTTCAAACTCAAAAAATTTATCTAGCTTTGAGAATGTAGATATGAGGATGGAGTTATGTAAATAATTGTAATAAAATTAGGAATGGAACGTGCTTAAATTCCATATTTTTTAAAATGAACTGTCGCACATTAAATGATTTAGTAAAATTAGACACTCGTGACTCTATTTAGATCACGGCTCGTCACAATGATTATATGTATGCCTTGATAATATGAATACAATAATAATTTATTTGTTCAAAATCAAAATAATTCTCTGCATTTTAAAAGTAAATATTATGGTTATTGATTTTCACATTAATGATAACTATCATGGGAAATTGATAATTTCCTCGTGAATCATGTAATAATTTTTGCATACATCTTACATTGTCTTCTTTTTGGTTTTTTAATAAATATTTTAACTTGGAAAATTGGTAATTTCCTTTTTACATGCATGTTTTCTTTTTAGTTGTTTAATTATTAGTTGACTTTCTATTTAAAATTCTACCCTAATTATTACATCTAATAATAGTATTAATTATCCAATCTAAAGTTTTCACATATTATATTTCAACTACTATATAATTATGGAACTAAAAAAATATTGTTAAAACAGTACTACCTATCAAATTGAAACTCTTTGTGAAGTAAAGTCCTTTAAATCTATGTTATGCATAAAATTAAAACTTGAAATAGTTTTTTTTCTAGAAATAATTTTATATTTAATATGATAGTTTATATACTGATTATCTATTTAATTTTTTTTGTAAAAAATATAATCTATTTTTTGTAAAAAATATAATCTATTTTTTAGTTGAATACAGATTATGTACTAAATAATGTTGAATGCTTAAAGAAAATTATTGTAATAGTATATAATCATTATATGTGTACTTAATGTGATGATATTTATAACATAGTTATTTATTTAAATCTTCTTAATATAGAAATAGAATTTAATTTTTAGTGGACTACATATTATTCACTAACTGATTTTGAAATATTAAATAAGTTAATAATTTATATAACAATTTTCTATTGAAATTCTTCTAAATAAAAAAATTAGAATTCAATATGACAGTTTATGTAACACCCCAAGTCCATGAATTAGGCTCAGAATGCTGAATTTTAGTGTTTTTTCTAATAATAAAAATTCGTGGGCATTAATTTTAATTACGTTCATTGTTATTTTTTTTAGAAAAATACATTTTGGACATTTTTAAAATAATTTTCAGAAGTCAGGGCCAATTTGTAAATAAAGGGAGGGTTATGTTTGAAAGAAAAATTTAAAAACAGGGTTTCAATTGTAAAAAAAAAAATACAGATCATGTGTACACCCAGTCAACAGTATGACGAATCGCCGCGCAGCGCGAGGCGGACATACTGATATAGGTTCCACGTGGGAAGCCATGTAGGCAATCTGCGTGCCAGGCTGATCGAATGGCTCGTTGCCACTCCCGCGAACACGAACGACCCAAATCAATTCCCCAGATAAGTCTGATTGAACGGTCTGTGTGACTTCAATTAAATGGTCTGAATTTATTTCTCGAATAAGGGAGATATGACGACTGAGGTCAATCTACACGGGCCTAGATAGATGACCCAGATCGAGGGGAAGGGGATATTTAAACATCTCTTTTGTTAAAACCTAACCTTAACCGACACCCAAAGCCAAAGGAAAAGAAGAGAAGCGACCGGTGGAGAAGCCTCGCCACCGTGCTAAAGACCCAAAATACACCAGAAAGCACGATTTTTTTTCCCGTTCTCCCTATTTTCTCACCCTAGATCATTTAAACTAACCTGAATAAAAGAAAAACCAAGGAAAACCGTCACCCGTAAGAAAGAGGCGGCAGAGCACGGTTGCGCTGCTACACTAGAGATCGAAAATCGCCCGGTAAGGCCAAAAGTTTTTGTTTCTCTCTATAGAACACTGCCTAACCACAATTGAAACAGAATCCCACAAAGGACTGGCCAAAACTTGTCTGACCGAGAGGAAAAACTGTCGGAGAAGGAGGACCAGTGGCGGAGCACAATGGCGCTGCCGTGCTAGAACCCCAACCCAGCCCTGGGTGAGGTTTTTTTGCTATTTCTTGCATATTTCAATGCCATTTTAACGTACAGTTCAATATTATTAGGAAAACCTAAGAAAATCTAAGATCCAAAAAAACTGTTAAGAACCGTAATAAAAAAAGTAGTGTTCTGGACATTAACCCAATGTAAGAATCCCTCACCCATTTTCCCTATTATGGTGAAGTTAAAGCTAAATTAATAACAAACGAAAATTTTGGATAATTGTCGATTCCTTAATTAATTAAGTACAGGTTGTCGATAAAGCCAGTAACTGGTCAGCCTATACTTGCTTAATTATGTTAACTATTTATTTGGTCGCTTATTTGTTTACTTGGTTCTATTTTAACGTACTTCAGCTATTTGCCTTAATCTATGTTTCCTGTTGTTCTATTTTGTGCATAATACGTTTCAGTCAGCACGTTGTATATTTATTTATTTCATTCACATATTCTAAAATATGAATTCCATACTCTTGTCTTACTTGGGGATGTGGGTATAAGTGTCATTTGGGGTTAAATAGTAAATGAAAGAAATAATATGTTTGAACTACTATATTTGGATGAAAAAGGGCTTATCGAGTGTCATGGGTAAGAGTGTACGGACTTGGTGCATAGGGTGAACCCTATTGTAGATGTTACCCTCAACCGTACAGGGCTGAAAAGTCCATACCGGAAGGGGTTGGGAGTTTATAAGTGTCACTTATACCGGACAGGATATTGAGGTGCTTGTTTGTTGTGGCAACCATTACCGGATGGGGTATGGGGACAGTTGTTTAATTACAAAGGAAATGTTCGTATCCACATGTAGTAGGGATCCTTATGGGCCCCCAGTGACATTGGTAAGGAAAGGTAAAACGATAGTGTAGAGATGAACTTGGTAAGAAATCCGGCTTGGGAAAGGTGAGGAGTCAAACGTTGTATGTCTATTGAAATGTATACTGTTATATTGTGATTTTGATTCTTTTTTTATTTTAATGAATGGTATTTGAGAGATTACAGGTTAGATGAAAAAATGCTAATCTTTTTAGTGAAACGAATAATGAATGCATTAACATTCGGGTTTTATTAAGAATGGGCTCCATTGGTTGTTTTATATTTTTTATAACCCTTTAATTTTCTGTATTAGTGGTAAGGCATTGATATTCTTACTAAGCTAGTGCAGCTCACCCATTTCTTATTAAACATTTTAGATTAGGACGACCAAGATCCAGATCCTAAATAGTAAGAGACCAATTAAAGAATTACCTCTCCCACTTTGTCAGTTTTGAGTAGAGGTTAACCATATTTATTTTCTTTTTATGTTTTTCTTCGTTTAAAATTCAAAAGCATTCTCATAGCCCTGTTGGGCATTTTAAGTAATATGCGAGGAATGTAACCTAAAAACATTAATTGCTTCCGCAGAATAATAAATTTGAGTATTATTTGTTTTACTATTACTGAGTTATACGCTCTAAACCTGAGTAAGGGTTTGGGGTGGTTTTATAGTTGATATTAGAGCCGCGTTCCTCAAAACCATTCATTAAACATAAAGTTAGAGTAAATTTAATGCAACTCGAATCTCAAACCATTATTATGAAATGTAGGTAAAGAAATATAGGTAAAGAAACATGATGAGAGGAAGGCCTTGCTAAATAGAGCAGCTCGAGAGGGATCACTTCGAAAGAATGTTGATCAGCTCTTCAAGATGCTTGATAGATTCATTTCGACCCAGAAGACTAGGGAAGAGAGAAGGGAGTTTCCAGATCGCCCTTCACTTCTACCACAGTATGAGCGACCTCCGCACCAAGAGGATCCAATACCCCTACAGTACAACCCAACTCCTCCATAGTACTATCTAGCACTGCCGTAGTACGATTCGGTGCCTCCACCGTATAACTCGATGTTGTTATAGGGCCACTCAGTTTCTCCGCAACATAATCCAATTCCCCTTCAATAGGACCCAGCTCCGTTTATGATGGACTCAGGCTACATCGAGAGGTATAAGAGACTTAACTCATCTACTTTTGCACGAGTATCCATTTTTGAAGAAGTTGAGTACTGACTAGTAAAGACAAAGAAGGCTTTCGTGACCCTTGGGGTGGTTCCTGAGTAGAAGGTTGTCCTTGTCACTTATATGCTCCTAGGTGAGGCAGGGCGTTGGTGGCAATTTATACAGGCTACTCTACGCACTCGAGTCACTTGAGAGCCGTTTTTGACAGCCTTTAATGCTGAGTATCTTTTAGAACATCTCTGACATTTAAAAGAAATAGAGTTTGCACACCTGGTCTAAGGAGATTTATCAGTATCAGAATATGGTAGAAAATTCCTTGAGTTAGGTTGGTACTCCGCTGAGATCGTGACAGATGAACGTAGGAAGGCAAGATGGTTTGAATGGGGTCTTCATCTTGAGATCTGACAACAACTATATGTATTTGGGCTTGGCACTTATTCGACAGTCTTGGCTAAGGCATAGTTAAAAAAGAGGAACCTTTGTATCTTTCCCTCAACAGTGGGCAACTCCAGGCCCCTAGTTCTGCATCGCAGACCAGCACCTATTGCACTAAACCAACAGAATAAGAGACTAAGACCCGTACCTCAAGCTCTTCCCCAATTCCTGATAATAGGACGTGGCAAGATTTGCCAACAGTGTAGCAAGGATCATGCGACCTCCACACCAAGAGGATCCAATACCCCTATGGTACAACCCAACCCCTCTATAGTACTATCTGGCACCGTCGTAGTACAATCTAGTGCCTCCATCGCATAACTCGGTGCTGCCATAGGGGCACTCAGTTCCTCCCCAACATAATCCAATTCCCCTTCAACAGGACCCAACTCCGTCTATGATGGACTCAGGCTACATCGAGAGGTATAAGAGACCCATCTACTTTTGCACGGGCATCCACTTTTGCACGGGCATCCACTTTTGAAGAAGTTGAGTACTAGCTAGGAGAGACAAAGCAGGCTTTCGTGACCCTTGGCATGGTTCTTGAGCAGAAGGTTGTCCTTGCCACTTATATGCTCGTAGGTGAGGTAGGGTGTTGGTGGCAATTTATACAAGCTACTCTACCCACTCGAGTCACTTGGGAGCAGTTTTTGACAGCCTTTAATGCTGAGTATCTTTCAGAACATCTCTGACATTTAAAAGAAATAGAGTTTGCACACTTGGTCTAGGGAGATTTATCAGTATCAGAATATGCTAGAAAATTCCTTGAGTTAGGCTAGTACTCCCTTGAGATCGTGATAGATGAACGTAGGAAGGCAAGATGGTTTGAATGGGGTCTTCATCTTGAGATCAGACAACAACTACATGTATTTGAGCTTGGCACTTATTCGGCAGTCTTGGCTAAGGCATAGTTAAAAGAGAGGAACCTTTGTATCTTTCCCTCAATAGTGGGCAACTCCAGGCCCCCAGTTCTGCATCGCAGACCAGCACCTATTGCACTGAACCAGCAGAACAAGAGACTAAAACCGTTACCTCAAGCTCTTCCCTAATTCCTGATAGTAAGACACGGCAAGATTTGCCAACACTGTGGCAAAGATCATGGAGACTGACCTGGTTATTGCCTCAACAACACCTGTCATATATGTGGGAATGCGCAATACTATCCGAGAGAGTGCCCGAGGAATCAGAATCAGACCAAACCTGTGGTCCAAGGTAGAGTCTACGTGCTCATCCAGCAGGATGCTGAAGCTAACCCAGATGTGATACAGGGTACGCATACTATCTGAAAACACCTTACACATATTTTAATTAACACTGGTGTTTCACATTCTTTTGTTTCACATGCTTTTACTCAAAATTTAAATTTGCTACCTGAATGTCTTGATTGTGTATTGTTGGTGTCTATACCTAGGAACAGAATATTACTGGGGAATGTTATATACTAAGCTTGTATCATAGGGATATGAGGTAGGGAATTGAGCATAGATCTAATAGCACTAGATACAAGGGATTTTGATGTAATCTTGGGGATAAATTGGTTAGTGGCATATCATGCTACAGTTGACTGTCATCACAAGAAGCTTATATTAAACATTCCTAATGAAGAGTCTTTCACTAATTAATAAAATCTTAGATATTGTTGGCACATGGTGGTAGTATTATTTATCTAATTCCTTTAGTTTAACTATTCTTTTTTCGTGTTAGGCAAACCTAAGGAAGAGATCTGCATTCAAGATATCCTTGTTATCTGAAACTTCCCAAACGTAATCCCTAATGAACTACCAGGATTGTTAGTAGATTGAGAATTAGAATTCGCAGGTGATCTTTAGCATGGTACCCAACCCATCTCAGCTTTCTCCATATTGAATAGTCGTGTTGAAATGAAAGAACTGAGAAAATATATCAAGGAGTTACAGGATAATGGGTTCATTTGACATAGCATATCCCCTTAGGGTGTTGGAGTTATGTTCACAAGAAAGAGTGATGGGTCTTGAGATTATGTATAAACTACATAGAATTGAACTGGGTCACAATTAAGAACAAGAACGCCCTCCTTAGGATTGATGACCTTTTTGATCAGTTATAAGGTGCTAAGATTTTTTCCAAGATCGATATGCACTTAGGATACCATCAGGTGAAGATCAAGGCAAAAGACATTCCTAATATGGCCTTTAGGACCGTTATAGGTATTATGAGTTCCTTGTTATGCCGTTTGGATTGACTAATATGCCTGCAATCTTTATGGATTTGATGAATAGGATTTTCAGGCCATTTTGGACCAATTTATCAAAGTTTTTATTGATGATATCCTAGTTTACTCTAAGAGCAAAGAGGAACATGTGCAACATCTAACTCAAGTCTTACATGTCTAAGAGAGAAAAAGCTATATGTAAAGTTGAGTCAATGTGAATTATGACTTGAGCAAACTTCCTTCCTAGGACACATAATATCGAAAGATAAAGTGTCAGTGAATCCCGACAAGATTGAGGCAGTGATGGGTTGGAAGTAGTTGATCTTGATCAAGAAAATTAGAAGTTTTTTGGGTATGTTAGGGTATTACCATAGGTTTCTAAATTGGTTCTCAAGTATAGCAACCCGCTTGACATGACTCACAAAGAAAAACGTTAATTTCGATTGGAATGAAGAATGTGGAAGAAACTTTACATAACTCAAGGAATGACTGACTACCACACCAGTGTTGGCTCTGCTAAATGGAACAGGCGAATATACAGTATACAATAACGCATCCTACAAAGGGTTAGGTTGTGTTTTGATGCAGCACGGGTAGGTCATAGCTTATGGGTCCATGCAGTTGAAAGTTCATAAAAAGAAATACCCCACCCATGATTTAGAGCTTGCCGCGATTATCTACGCCTTGAAGACCTAGTGCCATTACTTGTATGGAGAAATATTTGAAATCTATATGGACCATAAGAGTCTAAAACATATATTCACTCAGAAGGACCTCAACATGCGTTAGAGGTGCTGGATAGAACTCCATAAGGATTTCAATTATAAGATCTTGTACCACCCCAGCAAGGGTAATGTGGTAGCTGATGCCCTCAGTAGGAAGAATATAGGTATGTTAGCTCACATAATAGTCTTTGAGTACATAATGATAAAGGTCACACAGCAGATACAACTCCAAGACTTAAAAAAGGCTACATGTTTAGCTCACTTAGCAATCCAACCCAAGTTAATCTAGATAATAAGGGAGGCTCAGCTGGCCGATTCCACTATAACAGCTCTTAGAAAGGATACAAAATAGGGTTTGAATTTAGAGTTTTGAGTTTCTGTAGATGGGTTGCTCAAGTTTTAGGATATGTTGTGAGTTCCTAGTGATAGTGAGTTAAAGAGAGATATCATGACAGAGGTTCACAGTTCGAAGTTCACCATGCACCTTAGAGGCACTAAGATGTACAAAAGCATGCGACCTTGATTATGGTGGAGTGGGATGAAAAGGGATATTGTTGATTTCATCTCTAAATCCTCATATGTCAACAAGTTAAGGCAAAGCATCAACACCCAGGCAAGCTACTTCAGCCGCTACCAATTCTAAAATGGAAATGAGAACATATCACCATGGACTTCGTAACATGATTACCTAAGGCACGTTTGAGATACGATGCGATCTGGGTAATTATTGATCGAATCAGTAAGTCTTTCCACTTCCTAACTATTAAAATAACATATCCCTTGGACAAACTAGGTAGAATTTATATTCTAGAGATAGTTAGACTGCATAGAGTTCTTGTGGCAGTGGTATCAGACAGGGAGTCCAGATTTACCTCTAGGTTTTGGACAAGCCTTCAATAAGCGATGGGAACGAAATTTTCTCTTTGTACAACATTCCACCCTCAGATGGATGGATAATTAGAATGAACTATTCACACACTGGAGGATTTGTTTAGGACTTGTGTTCTAGACTTTGGAGGACACTAGGATGATCACCTATCTCTAGTAAAGTTTGCCTATAATAACAGTTATCAAGCAAGTATTGGTATGGCTCTATATGAAGCATTGTATGGTCAACCTGTAAATCACTAATCTGTTGGGAGGAAGTATGTGATAGGAAATTGATTAGCTTGAATCTTATAGATGAGACCACAGAAAATATTGCCAAAAAATAAAAAAAATATTCAAATGACCTAGAGTAGACAGAAGAGTTATGCAGACACTTGAATAAGAGATTTAAAATTTGAGAAAGGCAATTGAGTATTCCTTAAAGTCACCCCCCTTAAGGGCATCATCAAGTTTAGAAAGAGAGAAATTGAATCCTCAGTTCACTAAACCATTTGAGATATTAAACAGAAGTAGAATATCTGCCTACAGACTAGCACTGCCTCTAGAACTATCTAGAGTCCATAACATCTTTCACGTGTCAATACTGCACAAGTAGAATCTTGACCCCTCACATAATTTGTCTTACAAGCCACTCCCACTTTAGGAGGATTTATCTTATGATGAGGTATTTGTTAGCATTTTGGACTAAAAGAGTAGAGTGCTTCATAACAAAGATATTTCTTTTATCAGGGTTCTATGGCAAAATCACTTGCAGGAGAAGGCCACTTTGGAGTTGGAATCATATTTTAGGGTTAGGTATCCTCAATTATTTGACTAAGGGGCAGCAATTTGATAGACCAAATTTTCTTTAAGGGAAGAGTTTTGTAACACTTCGAGTCCAAGAATTAGGCTCAGAATGTTGAATTTTAGTGTTTTTCTAATAATAAAAATAAACGAATATTAATTTTAATTATGTTTATTACTTTTTTTAGAAAATACATTTTGGATGTTTTTGAAATAATTTTCAGATTCATTGCCAAACTATAAATAAAAGGAGGGTTTGTTTGAAAGAAAAATTTGAAAACAGGGGTCAAATCACAAAAAAAAAATACAAGCCATGTGTACACCCAATCAGTGGCACGACGAATCGCCGTGGGTTCCATGCTGGAAACCACAAGGGCAATCCGTGTGCCAGGTTGATTAAACAGCTCAAGGCCACTTCCACATGCACAAACGATCCAGATCAATTCCCCGGATAAGCTTAATCAAATGGTTTGCGTGTCTCTAATTGAATAGTCCAAATTTATTTTCGAAATAAGTAAGATCTGACGGCTGAGGCCGATAAACGCAAACCCAAATGGACAACCTAGATCGAGGGGAGTGGGGTATTTAAACATCTCTTTCATTGAACCCTAACCCTAGCCGACACCTAAAGCTAGAGAAAAAGAAGAGAGGCGGCTGGAGGATAAGCCCGGCCATCGGAGGACATCGGTGCCACCGTGCCGAAGACCCAAAACACACTGGTGAGCACGAATTTTCTTTCTGTTCTCCTTATCTTTTCACTCTAGGTCGTTTAAACTAACCCTAATACAGGAAAAACTAAGGAATACCACGACCTGCAAGAAAGAGGCGACGGAACACGATTGCATTGCCACATTAGAGACCAAAAATCGCTCGATAAGGCCAAAATTTTTTGTTTCTCTCAGTAGAATACCCCTTAAACACGATTGAAATAGAATCCCACTAAGAATCGGCCAAAATCAATTTGACCGAGAGGAAGAGTTGCTAGAGAAGGAGGACCAGGCAGTGGAGCACAACGGCACTACAATGCCAGAACCCCAACCCAACCTCAATAAGGTGTTTTTCCCTTTTTCCCCCAATTTCTTGCATATTTCATAACGTGCGTTTCAAACTTATCAGAAAATCCCAAAACAATCGTCGAGAATCGTAGTAAAAAAGGCAGTGTTTTGGACACCAACTCAGCATAAGAATCCTTTACCCCTTTTTCCTTTTACGATGAAATTGAAGCTAAATTAATAATAAATAAAAATTTTAGATAATTGTTGATTCCTTAATTAATTAAGTACAAGTTGTCGATGGAGCTAATAACTGGTTAGTCTATACTTGCTTAATTGTGTTAATTATTTATTTGGTCACTTATTGGTGCTTATTTATTTACTTGGTTCTATTTTAACCTACTTCAACTATTTGCCTGAATCTATGTTTCCCGTTGTTCTATTTTGTGCATAATACATTTTGGTCAGCATGTTGTATATTTATTTATTTCATTCATGTATTTTGAAATATGAATTAAGTACTTTTATCTTGTTTGGGGATGTGGGTATAAGTGACATTTAGGGTTAAATAGTAAATGAAAGAGATAATATGTGTGAACTATTGTCTTTGGATGAAAAAATGCTTACCAGGTGTCATGGGTAAGAGTGTACGGACTTGGTGCATAGGGTGAACCCTACTGTGGATGTTACTTTCACCTATATGGGGCTAGAGAGTCCCATACTAGAAGGGATTGGGAGTTTATAAGTGTCGCTCATACCAGACGGGGTATTGAGGTGGTTGTTTGTTGTGGTGCCCATTACCAGATGGGGTATGGGAACAATCATTTAATTACAAAGGAAATGTTTGTATCCAAGTGTAGTGGGAATCCCTATGGGCCCTCAGTGACACGGGTAAGGAAAGGTAAAATGATAATGTAGAGATGAACTTGGTAAAAAATTAGGCTTGGGAAGGGTGAGGAGTTAAACGTTGTATGTGTATTGAAATATATACTGTTAAATTGTGATTCTGATTTTATTTTATTTTAATGAATGGTATTTGAGAGATTACAGGT
This sequence comes from Carica papaya, assembly GCF_054855325.1. NCBI lineage: Eukaryota > Viridiplantae > Streptophyta > Magnoliopsida > Brassicales > Caricaceae > Carica > Carica papaya. The sequence continues at coordinate 23,694,664 of NC_142317.1, forward strand.
TAGTCGAGAAAATGCTAATGTTTTCAGTGAAATAAATAATGAATGCATTAGTATTCAGGTTTTATTAACAATGGGCTTCGTTAGCTGTTTTATATTTTTTACAACCCTTTGATTTTTCGTATCAGTGATAAGGCGTTGATATTCTTACTGACGTAGTGTAGCTCATCTCTTTCTTATTAACCATTTCATATCAGGATGACCAAGATTCAGATCCTGAACAACAAGAGACCAGTTAAAGAATCACCTCTCTCGCTTTGTCAATTTCGAGTAGAGGTTAACCATATTTGTTTTGTTTTTGTATTTTTCTTTGTTTAAATTTCAAAAGCATTCTCATAGCCTTCCTGGGCATTTTAAGTAAGGTGCAAAGAATGTAACCTAAAAACATTAATTGCTTTGCTGAATAATAAATTTTAATATTATTTATCTTACTATTATTGAGTTATACGCTCTAAATTTTGGGTAGGGGTTTAGGCTTTTACAGTTTATATACCGATTATTTGTTTAATTTTTCTGTAAAAATGATAATCTATTTTTTAGTTGAATACAAATTTTGTACTAAATAATGTTGAATGCTTAAATAAAATTACTGTAATTGTATATAATCATTATGTATGTACTTAATGTGATGACATATATAACATAGTTATTTATTTAAATCTTCTTATTGAATGCTTAAATAAAATTATTATAATAATATATAATCATTATCTATGTACTTAATGTGATGATATATATAACATAGTTATTTATTTAAATCTTCTTAATATACAAATAGAATTTAATTTTTAGCGGACTAAATCTTCTTATTGAATGCTTAAATAAAATTATTATAATAATATATAATCATTATCTATGTACTTAATGTGATGATATATATAACATAGTTATTTATTTAAATCTTCTTAATATACAAATAGAATTTAATTTTTAGCGGACTAGATATTATACAATAAATAATTTTTAAATAGTAAATAAGTTAATAATGTATATAACAATTGTCTATTGAAATTCTTCTAAATAAAAAACTAGAATTTAATATGATAGTTTATATACCAATTATTTGTTTAATTTTTTTTTGTAAAAAATATAATCTATTTTTTAATTGAATACAGATTTTGTACTAAATAATGTTGAATGCTTAAATAAAATTATTAAAATTGTATATAATCATTATATATGTACTTAATTTGATGATATATATAACACAGCTATTTATTTAAATCTTCTTAAATAGAAATAGAATTTAACTTTTTAGCGGACTAGATATTATACAGTAAATAATTTTGAAATATTAAATAAGTTAATAATGTATATAACAATTGTATATTGAAATTCTTCTAAATAAAAAACTATAATTTATTTTTTTAGGATATTGTATATTAAAATTTGGATTCACACAATAATTTATCTTTTAATATATTTATTTATGATAAGTTTTTTTAATAATCTAAATGTAATTAATTAAAAGTTCTTATCAATTATTTAATAAAAGTGAATTAATTAAAATTTTCTAACTAAGATTTCATCTAAAAATGTATATTATAGAATTAACTAAAAATGTTAAGAAAATTATAATCAGTGCATAATTAGGAATAAATGTCACGGATCATACTCCGTCTTATAAAGAAATAGTCGGAGCATACTTACTTAAATTATATAAATTTGAATTAAGTAAAATAACTTAAATTTATTAATCATAACAAAGTCACATAAGCGTACATCCTTTAAACGTAAAACATAAACATATGTACGAGACTGTAAATTTTCTTGCTTACATTATAAAACAAAGTACGAAATAGTAACTTTGATATCAAGGTCTAGCTTTAAAAACTTTTTCCCATATTATTGCTCACTCTACAACAGCGTCTTTGATATTTGGAGGGTAATAGAGAAGGGTGAGATAAAATATTCTAAAAAAAAATATTATAGAATCACAGCATAGTACATGCAATATATAGTTTTCTTTACACACAACAAAAATATATATCATATATTCTTTCTAAAAAAAATAAATATGCGAATTAGAACACAAATGCACAAATCAAAAAACGAATTCATAATTGCTTCATTGTATACTTCATCACTATTATGGAGGATTAATCAATCACCATATATTATGGGTAGACACGCATACTTATCACTGGTTCCCTATGTATCCGATCATGGAACGACATATTCATTGGTTCCCCATGTAACCAAACATAGAATGACATACATGAGTACCTTAAATACTGCTAACCCCCGAACACAGAATGGTTTGGGCACGCATATCACATTGTTTTCCCATACACTCGAATACAAAATGATTATGTATGGGTACACGCTTATCACTTTGCTAATACACTCAAACACAGTATGGTATGTATAGCCACATTAAAGCCTAACATAATACAGGTGGTTTCAAAATAACTCATTTTCATAATGAGTAATGTACACATATCAAAGTCACATTTTGAAAATAAAAAGTCAAATAACACTTCTATTGAAATAAAAATATAACAAATAATTGCTTAGCACATACGAAAGTATAAATAAAATATTTTTCAAAAACATATAACTTTAATACTGAAAATACGTAAAATACTTCAAAACTATGTAGGCTAATGAATCCATACTATCCACTTACCTTGGGTCCTTAATAGTTGTATTTCAAACCTTTCAATTTCTTTATGAAGCATGTAATCATAATTCCGACAGAGTTTCCGGCTTTTTTTACAAGTTTTTTAGCTCCAAAATCTGATAAAGTTTCAGAATGATTTTAGTTACTTTATAGACTCAAAAATATCCAATACAATACTAAAAAACTAATCCAAAAAAAATTCAACTTTAAAACTTAAGAAAATACTTACCTTTCTAACGGTTTATTACCTCCTTTTGACTGTGAGCCTTCTTTCTCTTCTCTTCCACTTCCTTTACTCTCATATATTTAGTAGAGTTTCTCAAAAGTTTTTATTTAAAAACCTCACAATACTCTAAAAGAATCACATACTTCGTACTCTTTTTTCTTTTCTCACCACCATATTTCTCACTATTTTTCTCTCATCTACAATATCTCTTACTCAATTCTCCTATCCCCTATTTATAATAGTTGGGAGCCATGAGAAAAAGGTTGCCACCATTCTGCCATGCCACTTTATTTGAAAGTTTCCACTTTTCATCATGTTATTTTATCTAAAAGGTTACCACATTCTACATTCCACATGCCACTTTATCTTAAAAGTTACTACTTTTCACATGCCACTTCATCTAAAAAGTTATCACTTTTGACATACCACTTTATCTAAAAGTTATCACTTTTCATTGTATCACTTCATCTAAAAGTTATCACTTTTCATCATGTCACTTCATTCAAAAGCTTACCACATTTTTTCATGCCTTTTCATGTTTATTCTAGCTTTTTCATCCTTATCCATTTTTTTTTCGTTGATTCCTTAATCTTATTATGTATTTCTAAACACATATAAATGCTAAACTAAATATATCAAACACAAAAAATTAATTAGTAGACTTAATTAATCTATCAACAATAATCCAAATGGCGTCATGCTAGATCTTGTTTTAGGTAGACTCACCACGAAGTCCATGGCAATATGCTAGATCTTATTGGCCTCTAACATTCAGCCTTCACTTGTTAGCTGGTGAGATATTTGGAAACTAACTCTGCTATATCCTTCTTCATCCTACTCCACCAGTATTTGGTCATCAAGTTCTAATACATCTTAGTATTGCCAGTAGCAAATCTAGAATAGTACACTTATTCTAATATCTCATTTTTCATACTACTATTATTTGGCACACATACCTTATTTCCAAACCTTAATACATCATCTGCTGGACTTAGTTTAAATTCTGGCCTTAGTCCCTTACTGACATCTTCCATAATTGACTTCAAGGCAAGATCAAACTGTTGGACTTCTTTAATCTTCTACACCAAAATGGGTTGTACTTTTATATTGGCTAGGTATCCTCCCAATCTCTTATATTAGATATTCAGGTTCAACTTTTGGAACTCTTTTATGAATGTCCACTCTAAGGCCATCATGTAAGCAAGAGTGCAAGTACTCTTCTTATTAAATGCATTTACAACCATATTACATTTTTTCGGATGGTGCAAGATCTTATAATCATAATCCTTAAGTAAATCCATCCATCTCATCTTACGCGTATTAAGTTCTTTCTACAAGAACAAATACTTCAAAATCTTATAGTTTATGTGAATCTTATAACTTTTACTATATAGATAATGGCGCCACATCTTTAAGGTAAAAACTATGGTGGCTAGTCCTAAGTCATGGGTAGGATAACTCTGTTGATGATTCTTTAATTTTCTGAAATCATAAGATATCACTTTTTCATGTTGCATTAGCACATATCCCAACCTTTTTTTTGAAGCATTACTATAGATAAAGAATCCACTAGCATCATTAAGAATAGTCAATATTGGGGCTATTGTCAACCACTTCTTTAGTTCCTGAAAACTTTGTTCACACTTGTTATTTTACTCAAACTTTATGTCTTTTTTAGTGAACTGAGTTGCTAGAATAGTGATCTTTGAAAAACTTTCAATAAACTTCCTATAATATCCAACTAGATCGAAGAAACTTTGAACTTTAGTCACTGTTATAGGCTTTTTAGTTTACCATTACTTCTACTTTGGCTGGATCTACTAATATCCCATCCTTTGAAACTATATGTCTAAGGAAGGCAAACTCCTTTAATTAAAACTCACACTTAGCATACAACTTTTTTTTCTAAGTATCCTAAGCAGTATGGCCAGATGTTCTTCATGTTCAACCTCTCTCCATGAATAGATCAATGCATCATCAATCAAGATGATGACAAACTTATCCAAAAGTGGCTGGAAGACTCTATTCATCAAATCTATATATGTCACATGAGCATTTGTTAGACCAAAAGGCATGACTAAGAATTCATAATGGCCATACCTGATCTTGAAGGTAGTCTTTGGAACATCCTATTTCTTAATCTTTAGTTGATGATATCCATAACGTATATTAATCTTTGAGAATACTTAGGCTCCTTGAAGTTGGTAAAACAGATCATTGATACAAGGTAATGGATACTTATACTTTATGATAACTTGGTTTAGCTACCTATAGTTGATACAGAGCTGCATGGAAACATTTTTTTCTTTATAAATAGTATTGGGGCTCCCCATGGTGATACACTTGGTTTGATGAAACTCTTATTCAATAATTCTTGTGGTTGTTTCTTGAGTTCCTCTAGCTCAAATTTTTTCATTCAATAAGGAGCCTTAGAGATAGGGCTCATATTAAAAATTAAGTCAATAAAGAACTCGATCTTCCAATCTGATGGTAGACCTGGAAACATTTCTGAAAAAATATTAAAAAATTCCTTCAGCACGAGTATCTGTTGTAGATTAACTTCTTTACTTTTATTCTCAACTACTTAATCCAAATATCCTATACATCCCTTCTCAAGTAATCATTGAGCTTGAATGCAAGATATAAGACATAGATGTTAGGGTTCCCTCATCCCTTTGAATTTGAAGGCCTTGTCATTGGGAACATTAACCCTCTGTTTAGATCATGGTGAATGGCAGAATTCTAATGTATGGTATTTCATGGACGTGAGAAAATTATATTTGTTTCAACTTCCAATGGTAACAAATGGTATTTGACTGAAAAATTTTGGGATGAATTTTCAAACCACCAAATTAGTGGTATGTGACCGGCATGCTATTTGTCTCCCATTATGCCCCCATCTAATTTAATTAATTTCATATTTATCCTGACAATTAAAAACCCTAATTTCTCTTCTTCCTCACTCAAGCTGCACGCATGGAGGACGAATCTTCTTCTTCTCCAATCGATTTTTTTATTGTTCTTCTTCTTTGATTGCTTCCAAATGTTGGTTCATTGATTCAACTTCTAATTTGCGTTCTTCACCTTCTCAATTGGTAAGTATTTTTGTATTTGTTTCTTTGATTTTTCCAGCATCAATTTATTTCATTTTTTCTTTAATTTGCATGTATTTCTTTCATTTTTTCTTCGATTTCCATGTATTTCTTTTTGTGATAGCCTATGTCTGTGAGTGAGGGTGAGATGAATGGTAGAGAGGGCTGTACATGTAGGCAGTTGGTTGTGTGAGGGAGAGGAGTGAATAGGAGGTGGCATAAGGACGGGAACAAAGCTTGTGGATGATGAGTTGTGTGTAACTGAGGGGTGAGATAACTGTGAGAATGGGATGCATTGTTGTATAGGCATAAGTATAAGCGGTGGGTGATTGGTGGCAAGTGTAGGTTCAGTTGTGTCTGTGTAGGGCTACTTGCTGAGGGCGACACCTTCTGTTGTGCAGGGATGGTGGCTCGTGGGCCGTATGTGTGAAGCTGTAAATGGAGTGGGATTTAATGTGGGCAGTTTGTAATTGTTTACCAATGACCTTAGTTTTCAAAACTTATGCCAAAAAAGGTAGGCTTCTAGGTAGCTTATATAAATTTTCTTTCTTTTTTTTCCTTGTTGAGGTTTAGTTAGTCAGTGGAGGGTATAACATTTCATCAAAATTTTGTATCAAGAACTAATTCTTTATTTTAAAAAAAAAAAGTTGAATTGATGTTTCAGGACTTCTAGACTAGTTACGTTAATAAATTGCGGAGGTTGTTTGCATACCATGTTTGTTGATTTAATGTAGGAATCTGTTTTAACTTGAGATGGAATGATGCTAGCCTCATTGGGTTTGGATGATTGAGATTTGATGTTGTTTTTATGGCATTTTTATAATCATCACTTATTTTTTTATAGAATTACTTGGCTGTGAATTTGTAGAATTTGGAAGGGAATTTGTAGAATTTGGATGGAATGGTTAGATATGTTTTCTAATGCTTCTTATAAAAAAGAAAAGAAAATCCTATGATTCGTTAAAGGCAAATTACCTTCGTAGAGAGAATGTATCTGTATGGTCAGACCTTTAAAATTTATACTGACCATAAAAGTTTGAAGTATATATTTTCGTAGAGAGAATTAACCATGAGACAAAGACGTTGGATGGACCTCTTGAAGGATTGTGACTGCAAGATCATCTACCACCCTAGTAAAAGTAATGTGGTTGCGATGCATTGAGCTGAAAGGGGTCTACTTTATTGGTCTAAACAATGGTCTCTAGTTTGAAGTTAGTTGATGCAATGCAGGCACTCCGCTTTAACCATTATGGCAATGGCGCCTACCTCGCCTAGATTTGATATTTGCCTGATGTTTTCATGAAGATTTGGTGATACGAAACCCAAGATTAACCAACGTGATCAAGAACTCACACAATTTCTTTAAAGGCATCAAAGGAATTGATCCTATAAAAATCCTTCCTACTTACCCTACTATCAAGAATGGTAGAAACTAAGGTAACTGGAAATGAAAGAAATAGAATGGAAAAATACCACAAGGTCGTACCTTGATAAGTAGATCCACTCCTTACTCAACAAGATGGTAGAAGAACCTCTCTTGAAAAGAAATACTCTTAATATTATTGAAATAATTTATGAATGTCTTACAATGAAGACTTAGTGGCCTATTTATAAGCTAAGCTAAGTAAATAAAAAGAAAACTAAAATCTCGTAATTTAATTTGCAATTACATAGGAAATAAATTAAAAATTAAAAATTAAAGACTAATTTTCAAAGTAAGATATATTTAATCTTCTCTTTTAATTAAAAGAGATTATGGCCAAATTAAAAGGGGAGACATATGGAAATAAATTAAAAATTAAAAGTTAATTTTCTAACTAAGATAAATTTAGTCTTCCCCTTTAATTAAAAGAGATTGTGGTCAAATTAAAAAGGAGACATAAGAAAATTTAGGGTTGGCCATAAGATCTATTTTTTGGCCTATTTCCTCATCTTTCTTTGGATTGGGCCTTCTCTTTTTGGTCCATGTCCATGCTCACATCATCTAGGAATGTCAATTCATTGACTTAGAGATAACCAAAAATCTGAGTAAGTTTAGTTCTGACAAATTTTCTAATTTTAGGCTCACAAATTAAGGATTTTTTCGATTCTAGAATCATATTTAGGTCCCTGCCACTGGCAGGACAAATGTTCTTAAGGCTGGCCATGCCTCCAAATTATCCATCCACCCAGAAGTACTAAGATGTACCAGGACCTGAGACATCAATATTGGTGGCCTGGAATGAAGAAAGACATTGTTGACTATATCTCTCGATGCCTTACTTACTAACAAATTAAGGTTGAACACTAGAGACCCGATAATTTGTTGTAAGGCCTCCCTATTTTGGAATGCAAGTGGGAGTATGTGATCATGGACTTTGTCACCGGTTTACCCAGAACATCTTTTGGTCACAACGCACTATGGGTTATTGTTGACAGGTTGACCAAAACCACCCATTTTCTACCAATAAGAATAATAGATTCTACCAGCAAGTTAGCCCACCAGTATATCGATGTGATTGTTTGACTCCATAGTGTTCCCTCATCCATTATGTCAGACATAGATCCCCTATTAACCTTCCACTTCTGGGATAGTTTTAAAGAAGCACTTGGTTTAGGATTATACTTCAGTACTACCTATCATCCTCAAACTGATGGTCAGTTTGAGCGTACCATTCATACGCTCGAAGATATGTTGCACGCTTGTGTCCTTGACTTTGGAGAAAATTGGTATGAGTACCACCCTTCATGTGAATTTGCTTATAATAAAAGTTATATTTCCAGCATCAGCATAGCTCTGTATAAAGCCCTATATGGTAGGCCTTGTCGTTCTCCCACTTACTGGAACGTGATCAGGAACAAACATCACATGGGATCAAATTACATTTAAGAGACTATTGAGAAAGTCGCCATTATTCGAGGGAACCTAACCACCACTCAAAGTCACCAGAATAGCTACACCGATAATCGTAGAAGATCCCTAGAGTTTACTATTGGTGATCAAATTTTCCTTAAGATCTTCCCATAAATGAGAAAATACGGTTCAGTAAAAAGGGTAAGTTGAGCCCCTATTATGTGAGACATTTTCAGATGGTGGAACGTGTTAGACTCGTGGCGTATCACCTTGTTCTACCCTTATAGATTGTGGGTCTGCATGATGTTTTCCATGTCCCCAACCTCAAATGGTACCACCCTGACCATTCTCACATCATTCCTCAAAAGAAATACAGGTCCAAGCAGACATGACTTGTGAGGAGCTCCACATGGAAATCCTTGACTGTATTGATAAAGTTTTATGCAAGAAAAAATCCCGATGGTGAAGGTGCTGTGGCAACATCACACACCAGAAGAGACAACATAGGAACTAAAGAGTAAAATGCGAGAGAAGTTTTCTAACTTATTCATGACAAATTTGGGGGAATGACCAAATTTTCTAAAGGTGGGGGAAATGTAACACCCCAAAAACCTTTGCACTTAATTTGTACCATAAACCCTTAAATATTGGGGCCCTGAGGTCATTTGAACTCTTTAAGATTTCATGCTTTAATTTCTGTATGAAATTTAATAGTTTTGAGTATTTGTATTTATTGAGTTAAACAATTGTTAAAAATTTATTTGAATATTGATTTGTTATGATAGCATCCCCTCTGACAAGAGTGGTGATGCGATATGATTGTAGGGGTCACATTTTGCGAAGTACAGCCATGACCATAGTTTACATGTAGGACCACTGTGGTTGGCACGACTATGGCCATAGATCGTGTTATGGTTTGGCAAGCCGTAAATGTGCTTTTAGTTTAGTAAGTCATAAATTACTGATATAATATGAAATGAATTGGTCATTCCTCATGGGTAGTCGAGAATCCATAGTGCCCTCAGTAGATAGAAGTCGGAATAACTTTATACAAAGAATTAAATAAAATAAAGTGCATGTCATGATTTGTTTGATTTTCTCTACTTTTAGTATGATGGATTTGATTAACATGATATGACTATGACATGATGGATATGATGATTTCTTTAATAACGTAAATGTTTTCATAATTAGCAAATGGGCCCTTGACATGATGGTAAGTAATTATGATGTTTTATTTTAGTTTAAATTATATTTGAAATCTTGGTGATGTTATTTAAATACTACTTTTCTTACTGAATACGTAGAACTCACCCCTTTCTATGCCCCTCAGATGAGGATGATAGCAAAGAACCAATAATTGATCTACCCTTTGAAGCCTTCGATGATCCTATAGATACATGAACTATTATGAGTGCATATTTTGTCCTGCACTCTGATGAATCCTTCTTTTGTAGAGGCTTGTAATTAATTTAATTTTCACCTCTGTATTTATGAATGAAACTCTATTATTATGTCATAAGGGATTGTAATTAATTTATTCCACTGCATACACTTATCTTATATGAACTCACATCCATTTCTGTATCAGGTACCCTTATGTTTAATTAGCATTTGCGATATCACAAATAGTATCAGAGCAGTTACCAAAATAATCACTTATAACTAAGGCGGTAGTTAGGAAACTATTCTAGAATATTTAGGATATGTTTTTTATTAAAAATTAGACCACCAACTCGTGTCTTCTTTTTCATTTGTAGGAATGATGCGAACAAGACCTTCTGTAGAGAGAACCAAGACCTGAGGCCCAAGATCATCTGACCAGGGTCGAGGTTATTGAGCTTTTTTGAGCCATCCAGGGTCTAACCGCTACCATAGGCCAAAGTAAAGCAAATCATTGCGAACACCCTAGTGCCCCTAATTATCGTCTAATCGAGAGATCTATCTCACACAACATAGTAAAGTTTAAGAAACTCAACACACCCCACTATTAACGAGGCCCCGACCCCTTAGTAGCAAAAGTCTGAATCCTATAGATAGAGAAGCTTCTCTCTATCTTAGACCTAATCGAGGAATAAAAGGTTCCCCTAACAAGCTTCATGTTAATCAGAGAAGTCGAACATTAGTGTCGACTTAAGAAGGACGTCTTGCCTAACCCTACCACTTGGGAGATTTTCATGGATGTTTTTTTAAAAAAAGATCTTCCCTTTCTATATTCAAGAAAAGAAGAAGGAAGAGGTTCAGGACCTCCACTAGGAAAATTTGATGATTGCCTAGTATGCAAACTGATTTGTCCAGCTGTCTAAGTTTACCCCACTAATGGTCATCACTTAGAGTCGTAAGGCTAGTAAGTTTTTAAAGTGCCTTCATGCTTATATCTACAACTGGGTCACAATGTTTAGACCTAGCTCGTATGCCGAGGTGCTGAAACATGCTTAATTGGCTGAAGATCTTATCTCGGCCTAGTACTAACACATTTCCTGAGTTTGTACCCAGTAACAGCAACACCAACCCCAACAACTAAGAAGAAGACTTCGTGACCTAGTTAGTAGCCATCCTGATAAACGACCCCAAGTTGCCCCTCCCTCTACTTTGCCTCTACATACTAGACACCCTGCTTGACCTACCCAACCATGTCAGCATTGTGGACGTTTACATGGTGATCAGCCCTGTCGGCATTTAAACAATGTCTGCTGTTAGAAGCACTCAACACTTTGTGAAAGACTACCCCCAGTGACCGAAGGACATGGCCAGACTAGTAGTCTAGGATCGTGTGTACCACTTTGATGAACTCGGTGCCCTCACTATCCTACTATTTTTTAGGGTATGATTATATTCATGAGACTTCTACTCGAGTGCTGATTGGTACAGGTGCTACCCATTCTTTTATTTCTTTTTTTTTTTTGCTTGTCAACTAGATATTAGGTTTGAACCCTTAAATGAAGTATTAGCAGTAGAAACTATCTGTAGAGGTCATTTGGAAGCTCATTGTATATGTAAAAACTGTAAAATAAAAGCTTCATAAGTAAAACTGTTAATGGACCTTATACTCTTAGATCTTTCTCAAAGATTTATCTCAGACTGAGGTACTCCTAGTTGAGAGAAAAGATAGAAAACATCCCAAAGATGTCCTTTCTTTATTGATGTGGTCAGTATGAGCTCAAGGTTATGCCTTTTGGACTAACTAATGCTCTTGTTGCTTTCATAGATCTTATAAACAAGGTTTTTCGGCATGCACTGGATCAATACGTCATTGTGTTCATTGATGACATCCTGGTGTTCTTTAAAAGCCACAAAGAACACACATCTCACTTGTCTCGGGTATTAGAAAACCCTCTGCCTAAATCATTTATATGTTAAGTTCAATAAATATTCCTTTTGTTTGGATCGAGTCTCCTTCCTTGGTCATGTAATTTCTAGCAAAGGAGTTTTTGTGGATCCATCCAATGTTAAAACAATGATAAATTGCAACCCACCAACGAATATTGCTGAGGTATATAGTTTCCATGGATTGGTAGGTTATTATCGATGATTCATTAGTGGGTTATCCAAGATTACAACTTCATTGACTCTTCTAACTAGGAAAGGTGTACCTTTTGTTTAGGATTACAAATATGAAGAAAGTTTTCCTGAATTGAAGTATCATCTCACCTCTATTCCAGTATTAATCCTTCCTGACAATACTTGAAGATTTTAGGTTTACTGTGACACATATCACATGAGTTTGGGATATATTTTGATGTAGCATAGTCAGGTAATTGCTTATGGATCAAGATAATTAAAACTCCATGTAAGTAACTACCCCACTCGTGACTTAGAGTTGGTGGTCATGGTCTTTGCTTTGAAGATATGATATTATTATCTGTATAGTCAAACATTTGAAATTTATACTGACCATAAAAGTTTTAATTATATATTTTTACAGAGAGAACTGAACATGAGACAGATATATTGGATGGACCTCCTGAAGGATTGCGACTGTAAGATCATCTATTACCTCGGTAGAAATAATGTGGTTGCTGATGCTCTAAACTGAAAGGAGTCCACTTTGTTGGCCTAAACAATGGTCTTTAGTTAGAAGTTAGTTGATGCAATATAGGCACTCTGCCTTAACCATTATGGCAATGGTGCCTACCTCTCCCAGATCTGAGATTTTTCTGATCCTTTTATGAAGATTTAGGAAGTTCAATCCACCGACCCAAAAATAACAAAAAATATGAGTAAGTTTACTTCTAATGAATTTTCTTATTTCAGGTTTAGAGATGATGGATTGTTCAAATTTTAGGATCATAGTTAGGTCCCTACCGTTATCAGGGCAGATGTTCTCAAGGCTGCCCATGCCTCAAAATTATCCATCCACCTCAGAAGTACCAAGATGTACCGGCACCTGAGACGTCAATATTGGTGGCTTGGAATTAAGAGAGACATTGTTGACGATGTCTCTCGATGCCTTACTTGCCAGTGAATTAAGGCTGAATACTAGACCAGACAGTTAGTTGCAAGGCTTCCCTATTCCAGAATGTTGGTGGGAATATGTGACCATGGACTTTGTCACCAGTTTACCCAGAACTTATTCCGGTCACAACGTATTATGGATCATTATTAATAGGTTAACTAAGACCACCCATTTTCTACCAATTAAAACAATAGATTCCACCAGCAGGTTAGCTCACCTGTACATCAAGGAGATTGTTTGACTCCATGGCGTTCCCTCATCCAGTGTGTCAGACAGAGATCCCTGATTCACCTCCCATTTCTGGGATAATTTTTAAGTACTTGGTTCGGGTTTGTACTTCAGTACTACCTATCATCCTCAGACTGATGGTAAATCTGAACATACCATTCATATGCTCAAAGATATGTTGCGTGCTTATTTCCTCGACTTTGGAGATAATTGATATGAGTACCTTCTCTTATGTGAATTTACTTATAATAATAGTTATTATCCCAACATCGGCATGGCTCCGTATGAAAGCCTTGTATGGTAGGCCCTGTCATTCTCCCATTTGCTAGAACGAAGTTAGGAACTAACGTCACTTAGATTTGATTACTTTTAAGAGACTATTGAGAAAGTCATCATTATTTGAAGTAACCTAGCCACCGCTCAGAGTCTCCAGAAAAGCTACACCGACAACCATAGAAGATCCCTAGAGGTTGTTATTGGCGATCAATTTTTCCTTAAGGTCTTCCCTTATATGGGAAAAATGTTCAGTAAAAAGGATAAGTTGAGGCCCCGTTATGTGTGACATTTTTATATCGTGGAACGTGTCGGACCTGTAGCTTATCGCCTCGCTCTACCCCCAAAGTTTACGGGTCTACATAATGTTTTTCATGTTTTCATGCTCAACAGGTACAACCCTGACCCTTCTCGTATCATTCCTCATAAAGAAATGTAGTCCAAGAGGACATGACTTGTGAGGAGCCCCCTGTAGAAATCCTTGACTAGATCAATAAATTTTTACACAACAAAAGTATCCCGATGGTGAAGGTGCTATGGCAATATCACACACTGGGAGAGACGACATGGAAATTGGAGAGTGAAATGTGAGAGCAGTTTTTTGACTTATTCATGACAAATTTGGGGGACCAAATTTTTTAAAGGTGGGGAGAATGTTACACCCTGAAAACCTTCGTGCTTAATTTGTATCTTAAACCCCTAATTATTGGGGCCCTGAGGCCATTTAAACTCTTTAAGATTTCATACTTTAATTTCTAGATGAAATTTGATAGTTTCAAGTTTTTGTATTTATTTAGTTTAAATAATTGTTAAAAAGTTATTTGGATATTGATTTGTTAAAATTTATTTTTTTTTAAAATTTACTTAAAATGGTTTTAGAGAAAAATAGAGGAGAAAACGGCAGATAAATCCCATGAAAAAATGCCTGTGGGAAGGACCCTGCCCATGCGCATGCCACATCGCACACGTTGTGTGTGCTCTGGTGTCGCCTACACATAATAGGCCTGTGCGCACAGTAAGTTGGGCCGTGAGCCCTATCTCTGGCACTATGCACTGCCCCTTGGGAACCATGGCGTGGAACATCGATTGAGCGACGTGTCGTCACTAGTTGGGCAGCGTGCCTCCATCATTTGGGCGATGTGTCGCTATTTTTTGAGTAATGTACTTTTGGTTTTTGCATCATTGTCACATCTCCGTTATCACATCGTCTATTTATCAGTCACGTCCGTTAGTCTTCACTTGTATCAAGTCACTTATACTTTCCTCTCTCTTTACTAGATTTTGGCACTTGGTGCAAATCTAACGATCCCCATTTTCTATAAATAAGGACCTCTCTTCATCATTTCCTCACCACTCTAACTTCATTTTTCCATCCACCAAGGAGTTTTAGAGAGAGAGAAAGAGTGAGCTAGAGAAAGAAGGGGAAGAAATAGAGCAAAGCTTTCGTAGGAAAACTCCAAGGTTTCAGCATGGAATTTAGTATTTACCTTTAACATATTAATAAGTATTTCTAGATAAAATTGATGAAGCTATAATTGATTGGTTGCATCCTTAATTTTTATATGCTTAAATAAAATTATTACATGTTAATGCATGATTACATGGACGTATATAAACAAATTATTTGCATGTTTAACTAAAATGATTAATTTGCATGTGACAAATGTTGATGCATGATAAATTGTACGATGATGAAGTAACAAGCATGATGTTATATTTTAAGCATGAGAATATGTATAGGTATTGGCACGAATGGATCATAAAATATTTTGTTAGGCTTTTTATCTATGAGAAATTTCTGTTTCTCCCGTATCGTCTCTGAAAAGACATGTGAGGACCCATTCTGTGGATAACAGCGTACCCTCTAATGAGAGTGGTGATGCGATATGATTGTAGGGTGGTCACCTTTTGTGAAGTACGATTGTGACCATAGTTTAGACGTAGGACCACTGTGGTTGGCACGATTATGGTCATAGATCATGTCATAATTTGACAAACCGTAAATGTGCTTGTGGTTTGACAAGCCATAAATTACTGATATAATATGAAATGAATTTGTCATTCCACATGGGTAGTCAGGAATCCATATTGCCCTCAATAGATGGAAGTCAGGACGACTTCGTGTATAGAATAAAATGAAATAAAGAGCATGTCATGATTTGTTTGATTTTCTTTACTTTCAGCATGATGGATTTGATTGACATGATGGATTTAATGATTTCTTTAATAAAATAAATATTTTCATAATTATTGAATGGACCGCTGACACGATGGTAAGTAATTATGATGTTTTATTTTAGTTTAAATTACTTTTAAAATCTTGGTGATGTTACTTAAATACTACTTTCCTTACTGAGTATGTGGAACTCACCTTTTTCTATGTCCCCCTCAAATTAAAACGATAGTGAGGAATCGATCATTGATCTACCCCTTGAAGCCATCGAGGATCCTCTAGATCCATGAACTATTATGAGTGCATATTTTGTCCCGCACTTTGATAAGTCCATCTTTTGTAGAGACTTGTAATTAATTTTGTTTTCACCTCAATATTGTATGAATGAAATTCTATTATTATTTTATAAGGGACTGTAATTAATTTATTTTGCTGCATACACTTATCTTATATGTACTCGTATTTATTTCTGTATCTGGCACCCTTATGTGTTAATTAGTATTTGGGATGTCACATTGCCTATCCTTTGCCCAAGAACTACACTCACGGCTTGGTTGCTGGCATCACTCATAATTTTAAAGGGTAGCTCTAAGTTTGGTGGTTGCTTGATTGGTACTGACACCAGACACAATGGGATAGGTAATTATGTCTAGTAACTTCCCATTGGGCATGCTGTCATGAAACTAATTTATGCCATTGGCTGGGTAAACTATATTGAAGTTGACATGTCAGCATTTGTGGAATTAGTTAAGAAATTTTACAATACATTTGAATTTCATAAACCCCCTAATTTCAATCTTAAACCACCAATAGTGCCTTAAGTTTCTCTGAAAAGGAGAATGAACACCTACACTGTGACTTTTGTGATGATTTTGACCCTATCACTATGTATGAAAAATTTTCTGACAACCCACCAGATACTTACGAAACTAAGGACCTTATCTACATGACCCATGCATGAAATACATTCATAGGTTTTTAGCTTATTCTTTTTCAGGTTGAAAAGATGCACCAAGCATTTTGTCAAAAACCAAGTTATACTTTTTATGGTATATTTTCCATAAGAGAAAGGTGAACCTGGGTTTTTGGTTTGCATCATAGTTCTCTAATGTCATTTCCTTTAAAAGACCTCTAATCCTAGGTTCAATCATTGCCCGACTTACCCTCTTCATCACTGACTTTGATATTGAGGAAACCGACCTGCACATTGCTTGCCTACAAACCCCCTTAGATCTAGGTTCCTTAGATGACATGGACTTATTGTAACTTAAAGATGACGAACCCTACTTTGCCCCTCTAGGACCACCGGTCTAAAAACAAGAGAATCTATCATAAAAAGAAAGAATATATAGAATTGCTACCACAGACTTAACCCTTACTGACTTCCAGCAATTCATGGACTATATCCTGATGTATGTTTGAATAATCAATGGATGCTTACATAACCTCGAACAACTAACCTGCCAGTTAGCAGATAAAGTTGAAGGGCTGGTATAGTCCCTACCCCAATTAGGAAAAGCCACCCCTCAACCCCGAACCAAATGATGCCTCCAATATGTTCCACCTCTCAACCACAACACTAGGAGACTTCTTTTATTCCTTCTTTTATTTTCTTTTATTTTCTTATTTTCCATTTTATTTGCATCACATTAGGGACAATGTGCAGTTTAAGTATGGGAAAAATACATACTGCACTTTTAAGTCTCACATTGATTATGTTACATCATATCTATTGAGGTCAAAATTTTTTTAGGGACATTTTATGACACACACTTTTAGCCTTGCCTACGACACACACTAATATAGTGTCAATAGACTTTAACCCCATCCTTTTCACCATTGCCTTAGCTTTTCCCAAATCAACTCAACTGTGATGTTTTAAGAATTAAACTACATTCATAGGTAACCTTCTATGATTTTTACCTTATTTTTCATCTTTCACCCTATGAAAGACTATCTTCGATAAAATGTGTTAACATAACTTATTTGGGTATTGCACTCAACTAATTTTTTATTGACTTGAGGTGAATTCCAATACCTAGGGAAGCTACACAACTACCTATCTAGATTTGTATGTTTAATAACCGTAAGTTTCATATGTGAAATATATATGTATGTACAAAGAGAAGGGAAGGAAAAATGCTATAAATAATCTACTCCTTTAGTCAATTAACTACGAGTAGTGCTAGTAACCACGTAAAACTGTAACTGAGTAACCGGGTCCACTCATCACAAATGTTTATCCTCGCGTCAAAAGGTTGGTGACATTT
Source organism: Carica papaya (assembly GCF_054855325.1). Classification (NCBI taxonomy): domain Eukaryota; kingdom Viridiplantae; phylum Streptophyta; class Magnoliopsida; order Brassicales; family Caricaceae; genus Carica; species Carica papaya. Next base: position 23,712,835 of record NC_142317.1, read on the forward strand.
CAAGCAAGCAAAAGAGTGCTCAAGAACTAATCCCAAGTAAATTATCTTTCAACATGAAGCCATTTTTCATGAAATCATTATGTCTAGACAGGATTGATGTGGATGTTGAACTAAGTGGTTAGATGTTCCTCTTGAAGTAAAAAATGTATTCAAAAATTTGCAGAACCTTTCCATTTTATGTTCAGGCACCTTTCGAAGTAGTTGTTCATTGGTGTGATTCCATGAAACTCAAAGCATAGAACAACTGGTTGGTGATTGTTTTTGTAATTCAAGGATTGAGATATAGAATGTGAGTCGTGAGGGGATGGCTAGAGACAGTTGGGTTAAGGGTGAAATGTTCAGAACTGTTGGGTGGTATTATGGAGTGCTTGAGGCCAAGTACAAAGATGTGTTTATCACCTCACCTCCTTGAGTATATCAAATGGTATTATTTATCACTTATTTTGAAAGCGTAATTGAAGTGCTTATTGCTTAATATAGATGGTTTTGCTTGTTTTTTTGCATGTTGAAGGGATAAAGCTCAAATCTAGAAAACCAGCCCAATAAAAGTAGATTTTTTGTAAAATATGTCATCAGTTTGGGTGTAAGCCTCAGGCAAGACTTATACCTTAGCAATGGCAACTGGTCTCAATTCACAAGCCTTGAGCAAGGCTTGCAATCTTGTGACAATAGGAAGCAACGATCTATGAATAGATAACCCTTGGGCAAAGCTAATTTCCTGGCAACCACAAAAAGTGACAAATCACACACAAATAAGCCTTAACCAAGGCTTAAGTTTTAAAAGCAGCATATTTGGAACCTGGTGCACTTTTGAATTTAAAAAGGAGATCTCGTTGCATCCGAAAAGTGAAAAATCAAGAACTAAAGAAAAGATAATTTTCTACAGCAATAAGAAGGTCAAAATCATTTAGGAAACCCTATCTTTGCAAAGAGAAGCCTTGATCCCTTTAGCCTTTAAAAAAGAGGAGAAGAAATGAAAGCGAGTATACCACCAAGGACAATATCAAGTTTTGGTTTTCCATATCGTCTTTTCTTTCTGTAAACACTAAAAGAAAAACAACATGTTTGTGTATTAGGCTCATGATGAGTGGCTGATAAGACACTCATTCCAGCTATAGATTTAATCGAAGTTCTAGTTCTGTATTGTGAGATCTAATTATTTTATTTCTATTTTTATTTAAGTTTGAGTATTTGCATATATTTCTACGCATATTATCATTACTGCATGTTAATCGTTTAAATAAGGACTATAGGCATGCGGTGTGGCAACATACTACCATTCAGAAACCCCAAATCTATAATTGTTTGGATTGTTTTGGTACTTAATGGTGAATTGGTTCTTATACTAAGTGGATATGCAATTTAATTTAAATAGAGCATGTGGTTGCATCCATTAATTGGAATTAGGTCCTTCTAGCTCTTAAAGTTGTTGGTAAATTAAATTCTAGGATCATTTTCAGAATTATCAATTAACAATAATTAATCAACTATTTCTTGGTTGATTTAGAATTAAGAAAAGATTGGTTGTGAGAATGTTTCTCACAACTAAAACTAGTTTCGTGAAATTTAAAAGAATCAATCACTATATCAATGGCCAATTTCATAACTGGAACCTAGCTACTTCTTTAACTGGAATCTCCTCAAATCTGTTTGCTATTTTAATTGATTCTGGATAGTATTTTTTGTTATCTTGCTTAAAATCTAGTTTGTTGATTTACTTCCTTTTGTTTACTCAGTACAAGAACTTCTTACCCCCCCCCCCCAAGATTTTAGTTTTTTTCATCGGACATAGAAGAAAAATAATTTTTAATTCTTTGAGGATTCGACCTTATTCACTTTTATTATAAATTCAGTTTGTTAATAGAATAGGAAAATCATTTTTTGTGGATTTGATACCCATCACATATAGTAGGTGATATCCCGTTAATATTAGCAATAGTCTATCCAATAACTTCCCCATGCTCCTAGAGCACTCTGATTAAGATGTCTTCTTCTATTTTGCTCAACTTGTTGGAAATTATTACCAGGAGAGTCTCTCCTTCTCCCAAGAACATATATTTTAGGTGTTCGTGTAGTGGCTTCAATCCAGATTGAGTGCCTGCAAAACAGAATATAAAAGCTTTATATGAGAAACAGGAAGATCAATATTTAGTGCATTAACTTTTTTTGGTTTAAGTGCTTCCAGTTCAAACACTATCTCTTGCAGGTTCCTTTCAGCAACAGAATCTTCTTCTAAAATCCCTAATTGTTCACATTCGAATAATTACAAACTACAGCATTTAACTCATCACCATGGTAAAAGTCAAAACATTTTTGGTTTATAGAATCTTAGACATCTATACTATACACACAAGATAAATCACTAGGGTACTTTATGGTATCATAAATGTTAAATTTCACAACTTCTCTATCAAATTCCATGGTGATGGTACCATCCTATATGTCTATCTTTGTCTTGGTCATGTTAAGAAAAGGTCTACCTAGCAAAAGATCTTATGAGTTAGAGGACTTGTCATCTTTCATGTCTAACACAAAAGTCGGGAAAATAAGATTGTCTACTTAGACTAGTACATCTTCTTAAACTCCCTCAGGGTAGATAATTGATTTATCAGTTAGCAAAATGATGACACCAGTTTCCTTTAATGGGTCAGTGTACAGCTTAGAATAAATGGATAGTGGCATTATATTTATTAAAGCTCCTAAGTCACACATAGCCTTCTTTATACCTCAAGTACCTATTTTGTAAGAGATAACAAACATACCTTGATCCTTTCACTTGGGGGGTAATTTTCTCTGAATTATAGCTGAGACATTCTTCTCAAGACTCATCTTTTCATTATAGCTCAGATTCTTTTTGTTAATGTATAGTTTCTTCATAAATTTGGCATAGTGAGGTACCCATTTGATTGCATTAAGTAAAGGAATATTATAGTGCGCATAACAGTACCTTTATCACTTATTTTGAATGCGTAATTGAGCTACTTACGACCTAATTTAAGTGGTTTTGTTTATTATTGATGCAGGTTAAGAGATAAGACTCAAATTCATCAAAGAGTACAAGAAAAGTAGATATTATATAGAAGTCGTTGTTAGCTCAAGTATAGGCCACGAGTAAAGCTAAAGCCTTAGCATAAGCAGCCGATTTTAGTTCGTGTATAACCAAGCATCGAGCAAGACTTGCACTCTAGTAGTAGTAGCAAGCATCAGATCATGCAAAGACAAGCCTCGGGCAAACCTTGGACCCTAGCAACAGCATCAATTACTATTATCCCATCCTATTTTTAAATTTAAAAGACGATCTCTTTTTTTTTGGAAGTTGGGAAACCAAATCAAGCAAAAAAGATGATTTTAGAAAGCAAAAAAGAAGTCAAAATCATTATGGAAAACCTTATCTCCCTAAGAGGAAACCCTGATCCTCTCGATCTTTAAATAAGAATAAAAACAAAGAAGAAGGGAGCTGTCAAGAATGGTAGTAGACTTCACCTTCCTGGATCATTCTTTTTTTTATAGTCACAAAAACAATTAGTTGTGTATTGAGCTCATCATGAGTGGCTGAACAAATACTTTAATCCAGTTAAAGATTTAGTTGGAGTTCTAGATTGAGATTTTGAGATCCAGTTATTTCTATTTTTTTCTTGTTTAAACTTCAATATTTGTATCTCTCTCTTCACATACTATTAGTACTATTTTTGGTCATTTAACAGGGCTTGTTGAGCGTGCAACATAGTAGCATATTTCCATTCAAAACTATTAAATTCATAATTATTTAGGTTGTCTTGATGTTACTGGTAAATTGGTTTCATATTAAGAGGATATGCAATCTAGTTTGAATAAATCATGTCGTTGAATTCATTAGGTAGAATAAGGTATTTTTAGATCTTAATGCTGTTAGTAAACTAAATTTTAGGAGCGTTTCTAGGGTTGTTTATTAACAAGAATTAACTAACGAGAGTCTCTTAATTAATATAGACTTCATAAAAAATTAGTTATTAGGAGCATTTTCAACCAGTAGAACTGGTTTATTAAAGGTTGACGATTGTGATAATTGCATTAATGACAAATCCTGTAATTGGAATCCAAGCTACTCCTTTAATTGGAATCCATTCAAAATTATTTGTTACTTCAAGTACTTACTGATAATATTCCCTATTTTTTTATTTTAAGCTTTATTGATTTATTTCAATCCTTTGTATTGTTTTAGAACCAACAACCCCCATCTTTTGTTTTATCACTGGCATAAAAGGATAGTAGTCCTCAATTCCTTAAGGATTTGACCCTATTCACCAGTACTACAAGTTTTAAATAATCGTTAGAATAGGAAATGATTTTTTATGGATTCACCCATCATATATTTACCAAGAATATGCAGAAGGGTTCCATGATTTCTTTGTCCTCCTCTTTTTTTGATTTATCAAACCTTTCTCGGAAGGGGTGGACTAACTGTAAATGGTGTTGGCTGATTAAAATCTAATTTTCTTCCCTCTGTCTTGTCATCAATTATAACCTCTGACTCTGTGCCTTTCTATAAGCCTTACCCAAGGCTTGCTCGATTGGGATTTTCTAATAGCTCTTTGCCATTTCATTGTGTGACAACACTCACATTTGGCCTTTAATTTACCTCTGTTTGATAAGGTAGTTTGCCTTGGGATTTCAGCTTACTCATGGATGTTGCCAGTTGGCTCACTTGGGTTTTCAAATTTTGAATGACTGCTCTTGTCTCCTATTAGAACTGTTGAGTGTTAGTAGCAAGAGATTTCATTATTTTTTTCAAGGACAAACCTTGTTTCGGAGGTGTTGGTTGTTATTGTAGAGGTAGCCTTGGTTGATACTATTTGAAGTTATGTTGTATTCATCCATAACTAAAGTTCAGGTGATCCCTCTATCCCAGGTTGCATGTCTTAGAGAAAGGATCGTACCTTCTTTGCGGCTAGTTTGGGAATCCTCCTACAGTATTGACATATTGTTGGTCATTTTATAGTGTAGGACACATGTCCATAGGATGTCCAAAATGTAACAAATTCTAACTCGTTGAGTGTTTCCTGTAATAATGTTTTGTATTAAACTGGTTAACTATGAAATGTAAGATTCAAGAGAAGACATACTTACCTCATTCATCCTTCTTGGGGTGTCCGGAGTGGTTCCAAATTTATGTAAGGTGGTCGCCATGATTGCTATTGATTTTCTGGCTTCTAGTGGTGTTTTGTTCACTATGGCACCACCACTAGCTACATCCAATGTTTTTTTTTCTAAGGGAAGTAACCCCTCATAAAAGCAGAGAATGATAGACTATTATAATATATCATGTTCTGGGCAGCTTGTGCATAATCATTTGAATCTTTTTTAATAATCGTTGAGGCTCTCTGAGTTTTTCAGTTTGATTTTGTATGTCTCCCTCCTTATCACAACAACTCTTGACATGGGGGAAAACTTGTCTAAGAATGACTTTACTATGTGTCTATCCATGTTGTGATTGAGCCAAGAGGCAAATAGAACAAACAATCCTTAGTTGCATCATCTAAGAAGAAAAGGAATGCTCTCAGTTTAATTTGTTCTTCAAACATTCCTTGCGGTTTCATACTTGAGTATACTACATGGAACTCTTTGAGGTGCTTGTGTTGGTTCTCATTCTCTAAACCTCTGAACTTGGGCAGCAAGTGAATTAAGCTAGATTTTAGCTAAAATGGAATGTCCAAATTTGGACAATTGAGACAAATAGGCTGCTGACTTGTAGGTGGTGCTGCCAACTCTCTCAAGGAAAACAGTATTAAATTAACATTATAAGATTTCAAAAGTTAATTATTTTAACTTACCATTTAACCTCCTCGTTACCTATCTCACATTATAAAAAATCATTTATATGTTAAGAAAACGATACGTTAATACAGAGAACCAGACATACATCATGCCAGATAATAAAAAAAACTAAATAAATCATGAAATGCTCATATTTTTGTGTCATACTTCGTGAAGTTGTTACAACTTCCATCTCTGAGGGCATATATAGATTTCTAACTATCCAAGTGGAATGACCAGTTCATATACAATTATGAAAATTTGCTCAGGCCGATTTTCGGCTGGCCAAACCATGGTATGATCTATGACCATGGTCATACCAGCCACAGGTGACCCCTACAGAGAGTGCGATACTAATATTGTTAAAGGGTATGCCATCATCCACTAGGAGCGATTCTCTTACATCTTTCCATACCAAATAGGAGAGGAAAAAACAGATACCCCGAAGGACAAGGAGAACAGATACCACTCAGAGATAAAAAGTCTAACGAGACACTTGATGTAATATGCATGTTAATACAAATACACTTCGGACCATACAGGCTTCATTCCACTTTTCTCTATTTCTTTTCTTTTATACTTTTACTGTTACTGATTACATATTATATTTATTATATGCAAATTCATCAAGTGTCTACAATTCACATAGCATACTTGAAAATAAGAACAATTCGATTCATCTGAACACAGAGGCATACAAACAGAAAAAATAACAATCATATGAAATTAGTTTATCTAAAAATACTCCTTAAGACGTTGAAAACAATAGTAGATTCCTTACCAAAACCTTGATGTTTTCTCCTTCATCGCTCTCATTTCTTTCTATTATTCTCTCACTAGACTACTATCCTCTCATTCTCTCTCTAAATCTTTGAAAAATGGAAAAATGGAAGTGTGGAGAGAAAGGGAATGGGAAGGGCAATTTATAGAGTTTTGGAACCGTCAGATTCTTGTCAAGTAGTGAAATCAAATGAAGAGAAAGGAGAAAAAGATGTTTGGCATGAAAAATAAGAAAGTTGGGCCTCCTTCACCAGTGGCAACAGCACGCTGCTCAAGGCAGCAGCAGTGCACTACCAGAGGTAGTAGTGCCCCGACTAGCATGCTGCAAGCTAGCCTATAGGTGCACAGGCCTCCTGCCATGCGCGCAGGGCCTAGGCGTGCTGGACGCCACATGTATAGGCCCCAGGCACACAGGGCCTATCCGCACAGGCTTGCTGTACGAATGGAGCGTGCACAGTGTGCGGCACCTATCCGCGCGGACGACTCTTTTGTGCAGGATAGGACGTGCGCAATTCCTAATCCCACATCGTGCACGCAGAAGGGACGTGTACATTGTGTGCACGTTCCATGTGTGCGTGTGTGCGGATGGGATGTCCATGCATTTGCGCGCGCGCAGTGCCTAGCCACCCGCAAAGGTAACTTGACTCCAAGTGGGATTTTCTTCCCGATTTACCGTTTTCTGATTTTTTTCCTCAATTTTTTTATTTAATTTAAATGAGATAGAAATAAAATAAAATAAAATAAATTAATTAAAAATAAAATTAAATAAAATAAAATAAAAGAAAAATAAATAAAAATCAACCAAAATTATAAAATACGATAAATATTAAGCAGTATAAATCAATTAAGTTTAACGTAGTCAAAGGCCCAAATAAATAGGGTATCTAAATCATCTAAGCACAGTGATGGGGGGGTGTTACATACCTTGCACCTTAAAAAAATTTGGTCCCCAAAATTGTCTTGAATAAGTCTGGATACTTCTTCATTTTATCCTCCAACTCCCATGTCACTTCTTCTAAGGTATGATGCTGCCATCGTACCTTAACCATAGGAATTGTCTTGTTACACAAGACCTTATCGGTCCACCCAAAAATCTCCACAGGAACCTCCTCATAAGTCATTTCGGCTTGTAGTTGCACCTCATCGCAAGGAATAATATGAGAAGGATCAGGGTGGTACCTCTTGAGCATCGAGACATGAAAGACACCATGCATAACCACGAACTCTCGGGATAGAGTGAGGCAATATGCCACAGGTCCAATGCACTAAATGATCAGAAAAGGTCCCACATAACAAGGGCTTAACTTTCCTCTCTTCCCAAACCACATCTTTCCTTTGTTGGGGTAGACTTTTAAGAAAACTTGATCTCCCACGGCAAACTCCAAAGGTCGACTAAAATTGTCAGCATAACTCTTCTGATAGCTCTGAGCAGTTGCCAAGTTCTTGCGGATGAATGCGACCTTCTCAATAGTCTCCTGAATGAAGTCTAGTCCTAAGTAGTGTTGGTTCCCGACTTCACTCCTGCAAGTAGTAGAATGACATGGCCTTCCATACAAAGCTTCATACAAGGTCATAACAATGCTGGAATGATAACTGTTATTATAAGTAAATTCACAAAAGAGGAAGATACTCATATCAGCTATCACCAAAGTCGAGAACGCAAGCACGCAACATGTCTTCCAATGTCTGGATCGTACATTCTGACTAACCATCCATTTGGGGATGATAAACGGTGCTGAAGTACAACCCAAACCCCAGAGCTTCTTGAAAGCCATCCCAAAAGTGAGAAAGGAATTGGGGATCACAGTCGGACATAATGGATGACGGAATTCCATGCAATCGAACAATCTCATGAACATATAGGCGAGCTAACTTACTGGTGGGGTCCGTGGTTCGAATAGGCAAGAAATGAGCAATCTTGGTCAGCCTATCCACGATGACCTAGATGGCATTTCAATCAAAACTAGTCCTGGACAATCTGATGATAAAGTCGATAGTCATATGCTCCTATTTCTATTCAGGAATCGAAAAACCCTGTAGCAAGCCACCAGATCTCTGATATTCTACCTTTATCCATTGACAAATGAGGCATCGGGAGATGTAGTCAACTATATACTTCTTCATTCTTGGCCGTCAATATTGTCGTTTCAAGTTCTAGTACATTTTGGTACTCCTGGGATGAATGGATAACTTGGAAGCATGAGCGGTCTTGAGTACATTCATATGTACAGCAATTGGGACCCAAATTTGGTTCCAAAATTTGAACAATCCATCATCCGAGATCCTGAAATCAAGGGATTCGTCAGAAGTAAACTTACTTAGATTCTTGGTGAGTTCTGGGTCAGTGGCCTGTCCTTCTCAGATCTTCATAGAAAGATCTGGTATGGCTCAGATCTGGGCGAGATAGGTACCTTTGTCGTAATAGCTAAGGCGAAGCGATTGTACAGTGTTCATCCTCTTCCAACTAGAGGCCATGGTTTGAGCCAACACGATAGGCTCCTTTTGGCTTAGTGCATCAGCGATTACATTCCCTCTCCTTGGGTGATAAATGATCTGGTAATAATAATCCTTCAAAAGATCCATCCAGCACCGTTGCCTCATGTTTAACTCCCGTTGAGAAAAGATGTACTTGAGGTTCTTATGGTCAATATAGATTTCAAAAGTCTGACCATACAATTAATGTCACCATATTTTCAAGGCAAAGATAATGGCTGCCAATTCCAAGTTGTGGATAGGGTAGTTCTGCTCATGAATTTTGAGTTGTTGGGATCCAAAGGCGACTACTCTACCATGCTGCATCAGGACACACCCCAAACCAATATGAGATGCATCGTAGTAAACTTGGAATCTCCCAACATTGTTAGGGAAGATTAACATAGGAGCAGAGGTGTGATGGCGCTTCAGTTCCATGAAGATTTCACTGCACTCAAAATTCCAGATAAAGGGTACTCCCTTTTGGGTGAGTCGGGTCATAGGGGCAACAATCTTGGCAAATCCATCAATGAATCATTGGTAGTAGCCTGCTAAGCCAAAAAAACTACGTACCTCAGCCACATTAGTGGGCAAACTCTAGCTAACCACCGATTCCACCTTTGACGGGTCTACAGAAAATCCTTCACTTGAGATTACATGACCGAGAAAAGAAACTCAATCCAAACAAAAGGAGCACTTGCTTACTTTTGCATACAGTTGGTTTTAGTAGACAGTGTCCAACACTTTAGCCAAATGTACAGTGTGTTCCTCATAGCTTTTGGAATACACTAGAATGTCATTAATAAAAACGGTGATGTACTGATCAAGTGCATGCCAAAAAACTCGGTTCATTAGATCCATGAGGGCTATTAGGGCATTTGGTCAATTCGAACAGCATCACCTTGAACTTGTACAAATCATACCTATACCGAAAGGCAGTTTTTGGAATATCTTCTTCTCTAACTCTCAACTGGTGGTACTCGGTCCTGAGATCCATCTTAAAGAAGACCGTGGCTCCTTGATATTGATCAAAGATATCATCGATCTGGGATAAAGGGTACTTATTTTTAACGGTCACTCGGTTAAGTTCCCTATAATCCACATAAAGTCAAAGGGAACGATCATTTTTCTTTATGAACAACACTGGAGCACCCCAAGGGAAATGGCTAAGGTAAATTAATTTTTAGATGATAAGGTCAAAAAGCTTATGGTCGAACTTTGTTAGCTTAGTGTGACTCATTCGATAAGTAGGCTTCAAGAATGGTCGGGTTCCAGGCAACAATTAAATCAAGAACTCTACCTTATGTGGGAGAGGTAGACCAGGAAGTTTGATGGGAAAGACATCCAAAAAATTACAAAAAATTGGTATGGAACACACGGTAGGATAAGCGCCCATATTCTTGTTCATTCAATTGTTAAGAAAATGATAACAATAACTTTTACTTCTTTTTCGTGGATTGTAAGATTACAAGTTTACTTTCATAGTCTATTATAGCTCTATACTTTTTCAATCAGTCCATTCCTAATATTACATCAAATCCTATAAAATCTAATAGTATCAGATTTACACATACCTCTATCCCTGAAGTTTTCATCCTATAGTCCTCATATACATAATGAGCCTCTATTTAGAGGGAGTTTCCAGCACTAGTGTTTTTCCTAAAGGTTTTGCTCTAAATTCTATATTACAAGCAAGTGCACAGGAAATATAAGAGTGAGTTGCACCTATATTGATCAAAGCCTTTGATCACTAGGGGCAATCCTTTATAAGGTGATGTGTGCTTCCACACCGATAGCAAGCGTTATTGATATGTCGACAAAGCAAATCGCCATACGAGCGATCACAATGCTGACAGGGTTTGTTAGCTTAGGCAGGTGGAGCTGTAGGTGGGGGCAAGGCAAGAGGAAGGGCAACTCTAATTCGTTTTTCTAGAGGGTTACTTACTGGATCTGGCAATCTCCTTCTAAGTTGTTGGGATTGTTGTTGGGTACGGACTCGGGCAATGCATTAGCGTTTGGCCAAGATAAGGTTTTCAGCCAACTAAGCATGTTCGAGCACCTTCGCATACGAACTGGGACTCAACATCATGACCCAATCATAAATGTCGGCACAAAGGCCCTTGAGAAAATTCTTAGTTTTCAGTTTTCAGGGTGACCATCAAAGGAGCAAACCTACACAGTTGAACAAAATGGGCAACAGACAGACTTCCTTGGCAGAGGTCTTGAAATTCCTCCTTTTTCTTTTCCCAAACATAGGCAGGGAAGAAGTTATCAAAGAAAGCATCTATGAAAATTTCCCAAGTAGTAGGGATAGGCAAGACTTCCTTCTTAAGTCGCCACCAGTGTTTTGCTTCACCATTTAACATGAAAGCTGCAAGAAAAGCTTTCTATTCTTTGGTCAAGTCTAGGACAGAGAAGAGCTTCTCTATTTATAGGATCCAAGCTTTGGCTACTAAAGGATCATGGCCACCTTCAAAGTGTAAGGGGTTAAGTTTCTTAAACTCCACTATATTGTGGGAGAGAGATCGATCTGTGTTTCAGAATTCAGGGGCAGGGGGTGGATAAGAGTTGGCCTAATTCTGTCCTACAGCTACAGTTAATCCTTGGATGGCTTGGAAAAGTTTTATAAATTTAGCCCTGCTCGAATTATCTGGGGCTTCAAGTTGCTCAATATGCTCTACGGACGGTCTTCCTCGTGTCATTCCTACAAAAGAAAGGAAGACACGAGTTGGTGGTCTAATCTTGAAAAGAGGACTTATTTATTTCTTAGGTATTCTAAAGGGTTCATCTACCTAAGGCCTCAATGCAAGGGATTTGATCTGAAAAATTCTACTATAATACCATTTGTGACATCTCAAGTGCTAATTAAGGCAAATAGGTGTCAGATACATATTCAGAATAATAAGTGCATGATAAAATTTATGCAACAGAACAAAATTATTACAAATTCCTTACAAATACATATGAGTTCCAATACATATATATACTAAGGACAAAAGTGGCTGCAAAATATAAAACAAAATATAAGAGTCACTTCTTTCACTATGCTATTGGACTCATCAGAGTGCAAGAACAGTCATACACTCAAACTTGTTGATCCACGAGATCCTCATAGACTTCCAAGGGTAGGTCAGCCTGTGGTTCCTCACTTTCTTCCTCATCTGGGGGGCATGGAAAGATTCAAAAGTTAATTATTTTAATTACCATTTAACCTCCTCGTTTACCTATCTCACATTATGAAAAACCATTTATTTGTTAAGAAAACGATACGTTAATACAGACAACTAAACATACATCATGCCAGATAATAGAGAAAATCAAATAAATCATGAAATGCTCAGATTTTTGTATCATGCTTCACGAAGTTATTACAACTTCCATCTCTGAGGGCAGATACAAATTTTCAACTATCCAAGTGGAATGACCATATCAGATATGGATACGGAAATTTGCTCAGGCCTATTTCTAGCTAGCAAAACCATGGTACAATCTATGAGCATGATCGTACAGGCCTCCTGCCACGCACGCAGGGGCTAGCTTGCGCGCATAAAGGCCCCAAGCGCACAGGGCTTATCCGTGCAAGCCTGCTGTGCGGCACTCATCTGCGCGCATGGTGACGCACAGACGGCCTGCCTGTGCACGACAGGAGGCATGCAGGTCCTGACCCCGCGCTGTTTGTGCAGACGGGACGTGCATGCATGAGAGTGGAAGGGACGTGCACACTGTGCGCGCACCTCCTACGGCAACTGTGTGTGTATGTGGGCACGCACAGTGCCCAGCACCCACGCGAATAACTTGAGTCCCTGCACGATTTTTCCCACTGGATTTTCTTCCCGATTTGTCGTTTTCTAATTTTTTTTCTAATTTTTATATTTAATTTAAATGAGTTAGACTTAAAATTAAATAAAATAAATAAAATTAAGTATACGCAAATTAAATAAAAATCAACCAAAATTATGAAATACAATAAATATTAAGCAGTGCAAATTAATTATGTTTAACATGACCAAAGGCCCGAATAAATAAAGTTTCCAAATCATTTACGCACAGTGATGGGTGGGGTGTTACATCTAATGCTTTCTTTAATAAATAATTTTTTTTCATAAAGTAAGAAAGGACTCTAACGTGACCTGATGGTAAATTTCAATTACTTAATTATTCACTTTTCAAATCTTATGATGTTATTTAAATACTATTTTTCTTACTGAGTATATGAAACTTACTCCTTTCCATGCTCCATATGAGGAAGATAGTGAGGAATTTATCGTTGACCTATCCCTTGAAGTATGTGAGAATCCCATAGATCCACAAACCTTGAGTGCATGAACTATCCCGCACTTTGATGAGTCCATTCATATAGTGAAAGAAGTGACCCTTTTTTTATTTTGATATTTTGCATTTTGTTGTCACTTCTCACCTCAGTTATATATGAGTAATTAGAACTCATATATATTTTGATAAGAGATTTGTAATGATTTGCTCCACTGCATATAATTTTTATCATGCACTCGTAATCTGTTTCTGTATCTAGCACCCTTATACCTTAACTAGTATTTGGGATGTTACAGATGGTATCAGAGCAGTCACGCAGAGCAAATCGCTTACAACTAAGGCTGTAGGTAGAAAGACCCTTTAAGATATCTAGAAAGGTAAGTCATCTTTTCTAAAAACTAGACCACCAGCTTGTATCTTCTTTTTCTTTTATAGAAATGACGCGAGGGAGACCTTCCATAAAATGTACCGAAAGACCCGAAGCCTAGGATCATATAACTAGGATTGAGTTTACCGAACTCTTTTGAGTTATCTAGGGATTGACCGCAGCTATTGGACAAAACCAAACCAATCTTTGTCAGTACCCTAACCCAGAATACTAAACAACCGAAAGATCCTAAGATCATATAACTAGGATTGAGTTTACCAAACTCTTTCGAGCTATCTAGGGATTGACCGCAGCTATTGGACAAAACCAAACCAATCTTTGTCAGCACCCTACCCCAGAATACTGAACAACCAAAAGATCTATCTCTCACAATATAATAGAGTTTAGTAAATTTAACTGCCACACTTTTAATGTAGCCCTAACCCCTTAGTAGCCGAAGCCTGGATCCTGTAGATAGAGAAGCTTTTATCAGTCCTAGACTTAACTGAGGAACAGAAAGTCCCCCTGACAGCTTTTATGCTGACTGGCGAAGCAGAGCATTGGTGGTGACTTAAGAAGGAGGTCCTGCCTACCCCTACTACCTAAGAAGTTTTCATGGACACATTCTTTGATAATTTTTTCCCAGCCTATGTCTGAGAGAAGGAGGAGGAATTTCAGGACCTTTGCTAGGAAAATCTGACAGTTACCCAGTATATAGCCTTATTTGTCCAACTGTCTAAGTTTGCCCCTCTAATGGTCACCCTCAAAAGTCGTAAAACTAAAAAGTTTTTAAAAGGCCTTCGTACCAATATCTATGATTGGGTTGCGATGCCGACACCCAACTCGTATGCTGAGGTATTAGAACATGCTCGGCTTGCCAAAGACCTTATCTCAACTAGGCACCAACGCATTGCCCGAGTCCATACCCAACAACAACAACACCAACCCCAACAACCCGAAGAAGACTGCCTGACCTAGTAAGTAGCCACCCTAATAAACGAACCCGAGTTGCCCTCCCTCTAGTCTACCTCCACCCACTAGATAACCTACCCAACCCTCCCACCTATGTAAGTATTGAGGTCGCTCGCATGGTGAATTACCCTGTCGATGTATGAATCACGCCTACTATCAGTGCGGAAGCACCCAGCACCTTATAAAAGACTGCCCTCAGCAGCCAAAGGATGTGGCCAGACCTATAGTCTAGGGTCGTGTGTGCCACCTAGATGAAGCTGGTTCCCTCCCCACTCTTGTCTTTATCTACGGTATGCTTTCTATTCATGATACTTATGTCAGAGCTTTAATCGATATAAATGCTACGCAGTCTTTTATCTCTTGTGCATTTGCTTGTAAATTAGATATTAAGCCTGAACCTTTAAAAGAAATACTAGCTGTAGAGACTCCCTCTAGGGGATTATTAGAAGCTCACTTCATGTATAAAAATTGTAAGATAAAATTCTCAAAAAAAAAAAGTATTTATAGACTTAGTACTCTTAAATTTCTTAGAATTTGATGTTATTCTAGAAATAGATTGGTTAAAAAAATATAGGGCAATTATTAATTATGAAAGTAAAGTTGTAATCCTGCGAACTCCGAAAAAGAAATAAAATCTATTTTTTACACTCCAAAAATTGAATAACAGGAATGTGGATATTGATCCTGCTGTGTATACCATTCCCATTGTTTACAACTTTTCGAGAGTTTTTCAAGTCAAATTATGTGGTCTACCTCCCCCGCAAGAGGTATATATTTTTATCGACCTTTTTCCTGAAACTCGATTGATCTCGAAACCTGTCTATCAGATGAGTCATGCTAAGCTTATAGAATTGAAAAACTAGCTTTCCGAGCTTCTTTTGCCAGAAGTTTATCTGCCCTAGTCACTCCCCTTAGGGTGCTCTGGTGTTATTTGTGAAAAAGAAGGACGGCTTACTCAAACTACCAATGGTGCCTATCTTGCTCAGATCTGAGCTTTACCTTATCTTTTCATAAATATTTGGGAAGTTCAATCCACAGACCAAGAAATCACTAAAAATTTGAGTAAGTTCACTTCTAACGAGTTTACTGATTTTAGGCTCTTAGATGATGGGTTATGCAGATTTCAAGACCAAATTTGGGTCCTTCTAACTATCAGAATAGATGTTCTCAGGACTGCCCATGCCTCTAAACTGTCCATCCATCCTGAAAGTAACAAGATATATCGGGACCTAAAGTACCAATATTAGTGGTCAGAAATGAAGAAGGACATTGTCGACTACGTCTCCTGATGCCTTACTTACCAACGAGTTCAGGCATAACACCAGAGACCCGGTGGTTTGTTATAGGACCTCTTGATTCTATAATGGAAATAGGAGCATGTAACCATGGATTTTGTCACCAATTTACCCAGGAGTTGTTCTGATCATAATACTATTTGTGTCATTGTTGATAGACTAACTAAGACCGTCCTTTTCTTGTCTATCAGGATCACTAATTCCACCAGCAGTTAGCCCACCTGTATGTCGATGAAATTGTTCGACATGATGTTTCCTCATCGATTATATCCGATCGAGATCCTTGATTCACCTCCCACTTTTAGAAAAGTTTTCAAGTAGTGCTTGGGTCTGGATTGTACTTCAGCACTACTTATCATCCCTAAATTGATGGTAAGTTTGAATGCACTATCTAGACATTAGAAGATATGTTGCGTTCTTGCGTCCTTGACTTTGGCGATAACTAGTATAAATATATTCCCCTATGTGAATTTACTTATAATTATAGTTATTATTCCAACATATGCTTGGCTCCGTATGAAGCATTGAACAGTAGGCCCTACCGTTCTCCCACTTGTTGGAGAGAAGTTGGAAATCAGCGTCATTCGGGACCTGACTTAATCCATGGGACTATTAAAAAAGTTATAATTATCCATAGGAACTTGGCTACCGACCAAAGTCGCAAGAAGAGTTATGTTGATAAACATAAAAGACCTCTAGAATTCGTCCTTAGAGACCAAGTCTTCCTCAAGATTTTTCCCTACAAGGAAAAATGTAGTTCGAAAAAAGAAAGAAATTGAGCCCCCATTACATGGGACCTTTTCGGATCATAGAGTGTATTTGACCCATAACGTACTGCCTTACTCTACCTCGAGAGTTTACGTGTTTACATGATATTTTCCACGTCTCCATGCTTAAAAGGTTCCACCCTTACCCTTCTCATATCATTCCTCACGATGAGACTCAGGTACAAGGAGATATGACATACGAAGTACTCCTTGTGAAAATTCTTAATTGAACTGATAAAGTCTTACGCAACCAAAGGATCTCGATGGTGAAGGTGCAATGGCAGCACCACACTCTAGAAAAGGTGACGTGGGAGTTGGAGAGCGATATGAGAGAGAAGTTTCCAAACCTATTCAAAAAAAAATTGAGGGACTAAATTTTTTAAGGTGGGGGGGATGTAACACCATGCTCACCATCATGCTAAATTTATATATGAAAACCCCTCTTTTTTCGGGCCTTAAAGCCACTTGAACTCTATTAAATTTATCTTGTAGTTTTATATGGTATTTCGTTATTCAAAATCGTGATTTTAATTTAATACTAATTTTGTTATTTTATTTTATTTTTATTTTTATTTAATTTTATTTATTATTATTATTATTTTGTTATAATTTTTATTAAAAAACCATTTAGGAGAAAAAGTGAAAAAAATGGCAAAATCCCGCGAGAAAAAATCTGCGAGAAAGACCCGCCCATGCGGGCATCGCATTATGTGCGCGAGTGTGCACGCGCGGCTAGCACAGGACGTGCCCATTGTGTGCACGTCCCATCCGTAGGGGGCGTGAGGGCGGTCTACGCGCACGTCCCATTGTGCATAGATAGGCCAGTCCCCGCGCGTCACATAACTCGCAGACAGGGCCAAGCGTCGTTCACCCTTGGCATGCGCCATCCACACAGTAGGCCTGCAAGGATAGGCCAGCGTACGGTTTGCTTAGGGAGGTGCACTACTGCCTCAGGTAGTGTGTCGTCGCCCATTGGGCGCCATGCACTGCCTTAGGTAATGTGCCACTGCCACTTTGGGTGGAGAGCTGCCGCTGGTTGGAGGATTTTTCCTCTGTTTTTTATGCCGCTGTCGTGTCACGTCAAATCACTCATCTTTCAATCAACTTTCTTTCTGTTCATTAGATTTTTTCACTTGATGAAAATTCAATGGTCCCCATTTTCTATAAATAAGGACCCCTTTCTTCAATTTTCCTCATCACTTCCTTGTCAATCTTCCATCCTCCAAGAGCTTAGAGAGAGAGGGAGTGATATAGAGAGAGAAGAAGAAGAGAAGAATAAGAAAAGTGTAGGAAAACTTTAAGGTTTTAGTAAAGAATTTAGTAGTTCCTTAAACATCTGAAGGAGCATTCCAAGAAATCAAAATTATGAAATTTGAGCTTTATGTTTTGCATGATTTATGTTTAATAGTTCCAATAAAGTGAGTTTTCGTTGATTAAGCATGCTATGAGATTTTGTAGGCACTTGATGATTTGTATGTAATTTAAATAACATGATTCTGGTGATAATTTTCTGAAATATAAAAAGGGGAATGAGCCTGAAATGGTCCGAAAAATAAATGTATTTGTATTGACATGCATAATGTATAAAGTGTCTCGTTAGACTTTTTATCTCTGAGAGGTTTCTAATGCCCCCTCCCTTATCTGGTCTGGAAAGACATGAGATGATCACTCCCTGTGGATGACAGTGTACTCTCTGACGAGAGCGGTGATGCCAATATATGTTAGGGGTCACCTTTGGCTAAGTACTGTCGTGGCTATAGAATATCTTATAGGAGCACTTGGTTGGTACGGCTGTGGTATTAGATCATACCATGGTTTGGCAAGCTGGAAATGTGTCATGACCAAGTTGCTGTTATTTATATCTGTTCTGGTCACATTCCACATGAGTAGTAAGAAATTTGTATCTGTCCTCAGTAGATGAAAGTTAGAACGACTTTGTGAAACATGATATGAAAATCTGAGCATTGCATGATTTATTTGATTTTCTCTATTGTTAAGCATGATATGATTTGATTATTGTGACTATGATATGATAGATTTGATATTTTCTTTAATAAATAAAATTATTTTTATAAAGTAAGAAAAGGACCTTGACGTGATTTGATGGTAAGTATCGATGACTTAATTATTCACTTTTCAAATCTTATGATGTTATTTAAATACTATTTTTTTTACTGAGTATATGGAACTCACCTATTTTCATGTCCCCTAGATGAGGAAGATAGTGAGGAACCGATCGCTAGACCTACCCCTTGAAGTCTGTGAAAATCTTGTGGATCCACAAACCTTGAGTGCATGAATTGTCCCATACTTTGATGAGTCCATTTACATAGTGTAAGAAGTGGCCCTTTTTTTTATTTTAGTATTTTATATTTTGTTGCCACTTCTTGTCTCAATTATATATGTATAATTGGAACTCATATATTTTGGTTAGGGATTTGTAATGATTAGTTTCGCTGTATACAATTTTTATCATGCACTCATAATCTAATTCTGTATCTGGCACCCTTATGCCTTAATTAGAATTTGGAATGTCATAAAAATGCTTCTAACAACCAATTTATCCTTAATCTATATTAAACAAGAGACTCTTGTTAGTTAATTCTTGTTAATAAATAACCCAGAGGCACTCCTAGAATTTTGTTTACTAACAACATTAAGATCTTGAAACACCTGATTCTAGTCAATGAACTTAAACACATGATTCATTCAAACCAGATTATATATCTTCTTATTATGAAACTAATTCACCACTACCATCAAGATAACCTAAACAATTGGGGATTCAAGAGTTTCGAATGGTAGTATGCTACTACAGTGTGTGCTCAATAAGTCTTGTTAAATGAACAACAACAATGGTAATATATGCAGAGAAATATATAAATACTGAAGTTTAAACAAGAATAAAAATAAAAACAATTAGATCTCACAATACCAACTAGAACTTCAACTAAATCTCTAACTAAAAATTGTACTTGTTCAGCTACTCATGATGAGCTTAATACACAACAAATTGTTTTTTCTTATGATTAGTCAAGATGATTACAGAAGGGAAGATTGAGAAAGATGAAATCTGATTTCTATTTTGGTTGCTGCCCTTTCTTCTCTATTTCTTTTCCTATTTAAAGGCCAAGAGGATCAGGGTTTCCTCTCATGAAGATACCTCGATGATCTCAGCTTTCTTTTTACTTTTTAAAATTCTCCTTTTCCTTTATTTGGTTTCCCACTTCTAGGTAAAAACAAGATCTTCTTTTAAATTTGAAAGAATGCTAGAATATCAATATCTGCTACTACCACTAGGGTCCAAGCCTTGTCCGAGGCTTCCCTGTGCATTATCTGATACCTACCACTGCTGCTAGGGTGTTAGCTTTGCCCAAGGGTTGTCTATGTATGGAATGGTGGTTGTCTATGTATGGACTGGTGTTTTCTATTACCACAAGAGTGCGACCCTTGCCCAAGGCTTGGTTAGATGTGAACTAAGATATGTTCCTACAAAAGTATAAGCCTTGCTTGAGGCTTATACCAAAACTGACAACTGTTTCAGCACAAAATTTGCTCTACTGCTATGTTTTTTCTGAATTTGAGTCTTACCTCTTAACTTGCATTAAAATAAGCAAAACCATCTAAATTAGACAATAGGTGGCTTAATTATGTATTTCAAAATAGATGAAAAAGACGTTATTTTATGTGCACCATCAACGCCCCTCCTAGGCATGTCACATGCTCCTAGGCTCGTGCGACGTAGTGTCCGCGTGCGCATTCCTTTTGCGCATGGGGGCTGGGTGTTCCGTACATGCGTGTGGCCTGGCCTGCAGGGGAAAAATAAATTCAATACCTATGATTATTTAATTAATTTTTTTTATTTAGATGGGATATAATGAATATTTTATTATGTAATTATCTTAGAATTAGATAGAATTTTATCTAAAATATTATTTTATTAATTTATGAAAGAGTTTGTATTCATCTAGATTGCCCTGGGAAAGGCTATAAATAGGCTTTTACCAATATATTGTAAACACACCAATTACAATCAATTTGAGAGAATTCTTGAAAGCTTAGGCTTTTCTTCAATTAGCTTTTAGCTAATTTTTAGCTTCTTTAAGTTCTTTGAGGAGCAGGGGTCTTCAGAAGTCTTGTTGAGCCAAAGAGCAGGGATCAACTTATTAGTAAGTCTATGGTATTTTTTATTTCCTTATTTTATTTTTTTTAGTCTTTGTTTATGCATTCTTTTTAGGATTGTAGATTCAATTAGAGAAAGGAATTTCTCTAGGCGGTTAAAGTTTCGATATTGTATAATGTTGAGTGGGTTATAGGAGTTGATTCGACCCTCCCTATACCCTCCTACGTCATCTGGTTTCAGAGCTTAGGCTCCTAGAACCCAAATCTATCTCTATTGCTTTCAGCATTTTTGTTCATAAATTAACAATTCAAATTAATTTTTTTATTTGTTAATTCGTATTGCATCCTACTTGAATTCATATCTATCCGTTTAATTCAAGTAGTTCATGTTTATTATTCAAAAAAAAAATATTATATCAGAAATAAAAAAATATCCCAATTGTACCCCATAAGGCAATTGACATGTTATTTTGCATCTTGTATAACAAAAGCAGAATAGTCGACTGATTGATGACTAGAAATCCTTTAAGAAATCGGAGGCAAATTACCTTACCTAATGGGTGTGAGTGAAAACTTTTGTTTTTATCCTGCCGATTATCCACGTTTAATTTTTGAATTGCATTCCTATAATGTTGCATCAACTTTCAATAAAGAAACTTGACCGATCTTAGAGGGTAGCCGATAAATTAGGAGTAGTATAGGTAAATACACCTTCTAATTATATCCATCGGGAGTGATTGGATCCTTACGCATTAGTTCGTCTTGTCAATCTTTGTGATCTACATTTCTATCTTTCATTTTATGTTTGTTTCCTTATAAATTAAGTGACTAATCGACACTAGTTGCTTAACACACGAAAGGTACATCATTCCTTTTTCCATGTGCTTGTTTCTGAGCTTTCATAGAAATTAGTTCCTTTTAGGGTTCCTTATTGGGACTAATGCACAAATCCGACTCACGTGATTCCGATTTTGAATGCTCAACTTAACAGACGAAGCTGTCAATTGAGGGATTACAAGGTAAAGACGAGCAAAAGTGAGGGAGAGTTTTTATCTTCACTAACTTCTTCTTATAGGTAGTTTGATATGTTTCAGATCATTGGAGAAACTCCCAACTAGAACAATACCCTTATTCCGCAAAGAACCCTCAACTTGCTAGTCAAGGACGAGTACCATGAACAACAGGAAAACATATTCCACACTCGTTGCCTACTCTACGATAAGGTGTGTAGTATGATCGTCGGTGGAGGAAGCTAGCCAACATGGAAAGCACCCTGCTCGTGGAAAGATTGGGACTACCATGCACCACTCACCCCAACTCCTACAAGTTATAGTAATTGGATAAGAGCAGTGAATTAGAGGTAACCCAGTAGATCATGGTATCCTTCTCCATTGGTAAGTAAGTATAAAGATGAAGTATGTTGTGATGTGATTCCTATACACCCTAGCCATGTGATACTTGGATGGTCTTGGCAATTTGATAGATGGGTCTAACACCATG
The DNA here is from genome assembly GCF_054855325.1 of Carica papaya. Lineage (NCBI taxonomy): Eukaryota > Viridiplantae > Streptophyta > Magnoliopsida > Brassicales > Caricaceae > Carica > Carica papaya. Next base: position 23,735,175 of record NC_142317.1, read on the forward strand.
GGGGGGCCAATCGCTATTCTTTACAAAAGGAGAACCTCACTCATGTCTTCACACCCCTCTCACCCCAAGAGGTGCACAAGGATCAAGTGATGGTTAAAAGGGCCTTCAAGGAACACTTAGAGAGAGAAAGGGAGAACAAAAGTCAGGATTCCCCATGAAGGAGTAAACCTAGCCCACTAAAGACCCGAGAGAGAAAGAAAAGAAAAGCGAGTCTTTATGTGATGGGACGACAGGTGAGGAAGGCAATTTATGAAAGGAAAAGACTCGTAGTGTTGCGGTATAAGGATGTCTATCTAAATATATCTGACCTAGACACAGCCCTACCTCGAGGTATTGTATCCCTCCTCTAGGAATTCGAAGATGTTCTGCTGGAGGAAATTTCGAACAGACTTCCACCGCTACAGGGAATTGAACATCAAATTGATTTTATCCCTGGAGCCACTATTCTTAATCACCCTACCTATAAGAGTAACCCAGAAGAAACTAAGGAACTCCAACGCTAAGTGGAAGAGTTACTGGCCAAGGGGCATGTTAGGGAAAGTTTAAGCCAATGTGTTGTACTTGTCCTATTAGTACCCAAAAAGGATGGTTCCTGTAGAATGTGTGTCAACTGCCGGGCTATCAACAAAATTACCATAAAGTATAGAAATTCTATTCCCTAATTAGTTGACATGCTAGATGAACTTAGTAGGGCAACCATTTTCACCAAAATTGATCTCAAAAATGGATACCACCAGAGTAGGATAAACCCTGGAGACGAGTAAAAATGGCTATCAAAATCACGTTCAACCTTTATGAATGCCTTGTAATGCCTTTCGACTTTTCAAACGCCCCTAGAACTTTCATGAGACTTATGAACCATGTCCTATAATCTTTCCAAGGAAAATTTGTAGTTGTGTACTTCGACGATATCCTAATCTACAGCAAGGATCTAGACGCACACATCCAAAACCTTGCATGAGACATATTCATTCCATTCTCAAGGTTCTACGAAGGGAATAGTTATATGCTAATGCAAAGAAATGTACCTTCTATATCGATAAATTGATCTTTTTAGGATTCACAGTAAGAGCCCGTTGTATCAAGGTTGACAAAGAGAAAATAAAAGCCATTAGGGAATGGCCCATACTGACAACTATAAGTTAGGTAAGAAGCTTTCACGGGTTAGCCAATTTCTATAGTAGGTTTGTCAAAGATTTCAGTTCTATCGAAGAATCCTTAAATGAGTTGGTAAAAAAGGATGTCAAATTTGTGTGGACTTACAAGTAAGAATCTGCTTTTACTATGTTAAAGGAAAAATTGTGCTCTACCCCTATACTTGTTTTACCTGACTTTAACAAAACATTTGAGCTTGAATGTGATGCTTCAAGAATAGGTATAAGAGCATAAGGGTTCCCGATAGCCTACTTCAGTGAGAAACTCAGTGGCGCACCGCTTAATTACTTGACCCATGACAAGGAACTATATGCCTTGGTACAATCCTTGGAAGTGTTGTAACACTATTTTTTGCCAAAGAAGTTTTTAATTCACACCAATTACAAATCCCTTAAGCACTTGAAGGGTCAAGGTAAACTCAACCGTTGACACATTAAGTGGGTAGAGTTCATAAAAACATTCCACTATGTGATCAAGTATAAGTAAGGGAAAGATAACATAGTTGCAGATGCATTATCTCAAAGGTATGCGCTCATCTCCACTTTGAGTTCTAAATTTTTAGGGTTCAAGTACGTAAAGGAGATGCACACCAATGATAAAGATTTTTCCTTTGTTTACCAAGCTAGTGAGCACTATGCTTTCAAAAGATATCATAGGAGTGATGGATCCCTCCTAAGGGAAAACAGACTCTGTGTACCAAGTTGTTCTGTTAGGGAATTATTGGTATGGGATGCGCATAGTGGGGGACTCATGGGATATATTGGGGTAACAAAAATCCTAGAGATGTTACAAAAACACTTCTATTAGCCAAATATGAAGAGGTATATCGAACGCATCTATAGTCAGTGCATCACTTATAGGCAAGCCAAGTCTAGAGTGATGTCTCATGGTCTATACACCCCACTACCTGTATCCATTGCTCCGTGGGTTGACATCTCTATGGACTTTGTGCTATGATTGTCTAGAACAAGGAGAGGTCATGATAGTATATTTATTGTGGTAGACCGTTTAAGCAAGATGGTCCATTTCATTGTAAAACTATTCTTTGGGGACATCATAAAACTCTACAAAATACCTACAACAATTGTGAGTGATAGGGATGTTAAGTTCCTCAGTTACTTTTCGAGAGTGTTGTTGGGAAAACTAGAAACAAAGTTGTTATTCTCCACTGCCTAACATCCCTAAATCGATGGGAACACTGAAGTGGTAAACAGGACCCTAGGATCCATTTTAAGAGCAATGATAGGTTGTAACTTGAAGACCTGGAAAGATTGCTATGATCGAGTTCGCTAACAATCGAAGTATTCATACTTCCACCAAGATATCACCTTTTCAGGTAGTATAAAGTTTTAATCCTTTGACTTCATTAAATCTAAACGCTATTCCTGTGCATGAAATAAAAAGTACAGATGGACAGCAGTGCGCCAAACTCATTAAAGCCATACATAACAAAACTCAGCAACATATACAAAAACAGAATGAATCCTATGCCCACAATGCTAATAAGGGACGAAAACACCTTGTTTTCAACTAAGAGACTAGGTATGGGTTCATTCGAGGAAAGAAATGTTCCCCAAGTAGTAGAAATCTAAGTTGGATCCTCTAGGAGACAGACCATTCCAAGTTGTAGAGTGTGCCAATGGCAATGTCTACAAGATTGATCTACCAAGTGAGTATGAAGTGACTGCTACTTTTAATATATATGACCTATCTCCTCTTAATGTAGGTAAAGATTCGAGGATTAATCTTTTCAATGAAGGGTGGGATGACACGAGAACCATCAAGAAGGATATTCTAATAAAAGAGGAAGACACGTTAGTCTCTGAAGGCCATGATGAACTAGGGCTAATGGGGGATCAAGCCCAGCTTCCAGTGGGCCCAATCACGCGAAGTTGAGCCCACAAGCTTCAAAGAATTTTCAATTTGATAGTACAAGACTGGGCAAGCTAATCAGTCATCAATGAAGCACAAAGGAAGGCTCAAAGTCCAATGCAATGGTGGAAGACACATGCAGCATGTGTAAACTACCTTTAGCACATGAATAACGAGCCAATGAGTCCACCTGCACAAACGTGCAACCCGCGTGTGTGACACAACATGTGAGTGCGCTAAAACAACCCATTCGCCCCACACGCACACAAGACATGCGTGACGTGCGTAACATGACACATTTGCACGAGTCTAGGGTCGCATTCCCCGTCACCCATGCGTGCATGACCCACGGCTTGGGAGAGGGAAACCCACAGCTGGCAAGACCCACCTGGCCGCCCCATGTGGCTAGGCCAGAAACTGGCCCCACTGGCCCAACTCGCGCAAGCCTACAGCCGTCGTGGGCTAGTCGGCCCAACTCGATTGAGTTTCCCCAAAATCGACCCTCCCAATTTTAATTAATTAATATTTTTTTATTTTGATTTTTTAAAAGGCTTTGGAACTCAGTTTTTAATTTCTCATGCTTTAAATTAAAATCCCACATGCCTAAATTAATTTTCCCATGTGTTTTACATGGAAATCACATGGGATAAGTCTTATCATATTTTAGATATTATTTTAATATAAATTCTATTCTTATGATTATTTAATTAATTTTTTTGTATTTAGATGAGATAGAATAAATATTTTATTATGTAATTACCCTAGAATTAGATAGAATTTTATCTAGGATATTATTTTATTAATTTATGCAAGAGTTTGTCCTCATCAAGATTGCCTCAAAAAAGGTTATAAATAGATTTTTTGCCCATAGGTTGTAAACACACCAATTACAATCAATTTGAGATAATTCTTGAAAGTTTAAGCTTTTCTTCAATTAGCTTTTAGCTAATTTTTAACTTCTTCATGTTCTTCGAAGAGCATGAGTCTTCAGAAGACTTGTTGAGCCAAGGAGCACAGATCAACTTATTGGGAAGTCCGTGACATTTTTCCTTCCTTGTTTTATTTTTTATAATCTTTATTTTTGCATTCCTTTTAGGATTGTAGATTCAATTAGACGGTGAGGTTTATCTAGACGGTTAAAGTTTCAATATTACATAATATTGAGCGAGTTATAGGAATTAATTCGATCATTCCCATACCCTCCTGCATAACCAAATGATGCAGAACTTAGGATGAACACATGTGATCAAAAAGCCCATATATAACATCAGTATGCAAAATCCTAAAACCCTCAACACACCCTCCCTAGTTGACGTACATTCAACTTGTCAATATCAACTAATGTAATTGGGATAAATATTAAATTGATTAAACACCATAAGAATTATTTATTCATAAGTGAAATTAACTCAAGGTAGATTGATAAAACGCCAAAAGTTAAATACCTTGATAAGTAGAATTAATTCCTCACTCAGTAAGACGGTTGAAGATATCCTCTCAAAGAGCACTCACAATTAGCAAAGAGTAAAATGCAACTTGAATATTATTGGTTACTTGAATTGGAATGAATGTAACCTAGAAATTAGCCTCTTTATATAGGCATAAAGCTTACCACTCCTACTAGATTTCGGAAATTAAAATTCTTTTTAAACACGTAATGCAACTTATACTGGGAAAACATTAAAATACTAATTTGAAAAAAACAAAATCAACTTAAAATAAGTCTCCTCTCTTTTCACTAAGAGGGTGTTCTTCCAAGAGTTAATATTCTTTCTTGCAATCGAATTGTCTTTCTTGTTTCTTTATTATTTTCTCAAAAAGAATTTGAGTTGGAAAGACTTATAGCTCTTAGTTTTGGAGTAGGGGATGTGATGGAGATTTCAGCAAGAAGAGACCTTTCCTAGTCAAATCTTGTGAGGATTTGATCTTCCTCTTCCTTTTGAGTTCTTCTTCTCTTCTCTTGGATGTTGATCTCCCTTTCAGTGTAGAACTCTTTTTATTAGAAACTATATTTTGAACAAGAGAAAATTCTTGGCAATTGAACTTATAAAGGACGAGGGATTTAGTTTTCCCTCTTGGATTTTGTTTCCCGAGGGAGCTAGTATCGTTCTCCTCTTTCAACTCTTCTTCCCATCGATGTTTTTCTTTAAGAATCTAATGGTAGGATCCTTCTTGTATTCCTCTTATTGCTAGATGTTTCTTTAATTTGAATGAGGAGTCTTAAATCTTAAGGAAAAAGGGAGTTGCCGCGTGGGCGGGCTTCCTTCCTCCTCCTTCTTCTTAGCAATGTGGGTTTAGGGCTAAAAAGATGCATGGTCGAGCCTTTCTTACTTTCTTGGACCGTTTTTTTATTATTCTTTAACCTCTAAACTCATTTCTTAGGTTGAATACCTTTGGGCCGAGTGCTTGGACCCTATGGGGATTCCTTTGGGTTGGTTTCTTTGAATCTTTCTTTCAAGAATCTTGAGTTTTTCTTGATGCTTCATGTACTAATCTTGGTGTTGGATTGGTAGGAGAATGGATCTTGGACTGAAAACCCAATCCTTGATGAGTGCAACTTGATAGGCACAGGATAGCCAGCGCACTGTCTGGGCGCAAAGACTAGCTGTGCACACATAGCAAACTTGGGTGACGTGTGGCGCTTTTAGCCCCGTGCCGCCATCACTGTTGTTGCAGCTGCCGCCATCGCAGCCACTGTCGCCTTAGGAGCCGTGCCTCCCCAACCTCCCCTCTGGCCGATTGACTCTGATGATGTCATCACTTTCTCTATCCTCCTAGATTTGTGACACTTATAGATAAAGACCTTTTCCCCCCATTCTTCCTCACCCATTTTCATCCTTAAAGACTGAAATTTTAGAGAGAGAAAGTTAGAGAGAAATAAGGAAAATTTAAAGAGAAAGGGGACTGGCTGACAAAGAGTCATTGGCATCTATAAGGGATTCAATATTTTTTTACACATTCTAAGAAACATTTCTAGAAAAATATAAAAGTGAAATATTGATTTTATTGCATGATTTGTGACATGATTTGGATGATGTGATAAATTATTTCTTATAACGTTGTCTTTAAACACGTGTTGTAAATGCTTATATTGTTATGAACAAATTGAAATAAAATTGCAATAAGAAGGAATTATATGAAATTATTGACATGGCATAATCCATGAAAAGTAAATTAATCCGTTAGACTTTTTTATCTACTTCTGTTTTTCCCATCCTATCTGGAAAGGCATGAGATGACCACTCCCTGTAGATGATGGCGCAAAAGCGCGTAAGAGATTTTAGGACTACTATGGTGAAGTATAACCGTGGTCATAGTCTTTAGGACCACAACGGTTAGCACTGTTATGGTCATAGATCATACTTTGGTGTGGCGAGCCATAAATCAACTGTGGTGTGGCAAGCCACAAATTAGTTATGGTGTAGCGAGCTGCAAATTTGTTGTGGTTGAGCAAGACTTAAGTTGTCATTAGTGTCACCACAGTGGTAATTGGAAGTCCGTATTAGTCAGTAGATAAAAAGTCATAATGGGCTTTGCACGAAGTATGATAAAAGACTTAATAGCAATGATTATGTTGATTTGTTTGATTTTCTCTATTGGTGTGTTGTTATTACTTTGCCTTGATATTTTTAAATAAATGTTTTCTTATATTAATCCTACTCCCATGGATCGTTGTGGTAAGTGGCAAAATGGTATTTTTCTTAAACATAAATTCTTTTATAAAATTCTTAGTTATGTCGATTTAACATTATATATCTTACTGAGTTTCATAGAACTTACCCCTTTCTATGCTAGGCCCTCCCAGATGATGTCGATGAGGATGTTTACAATAAGTTGTTTGCCAAGTTACCACTTGAAGCTTGCCTAGATTCCGTGGATCCATAATCGTTGACGAGTTCGTGTCTTGTTCCGCACTCTAATAAGTCCATTTACATATTGAAAGAAGTGGTCTTCCTTTTTATATTTTATTGCCACTTCTAGTCTCAGTTGTATATTTAATTGGAAACTCATATATTTTGTAAGAGATTTTGTATTATAAAATTTCTACTGCATATATTCTATTAATATCTAGCACCCTTATGCTATAATCAGTATTGGGGATGTCACACTTCCCCTCCCTAAAGGCTAATTTGACTTCGGTATCGGTAAGGAATTCTTTAATAATTTCTCTTACATCTCTAAGTGTACGTTTTAATAAAATTAACTTGTGATATCGATGTTTGATGCACGAATTAGGATTGTTTGAATTATGACTAGGGATTTCTTATATATATTGGTTATACTTGGTTATGAAATGCATGCGAGTTTGGCCCTTCGTCTTACCTTTGGTGATAGCGAAGAGGATCATTCTTGAGGATCTTCATTCAAGAGAATGACTTGTTCGTCAAGTTCGGGTAAAGGTAGGCCTTGTGCCGGATATGTTGTTGGATTCCACCAGGTTCTGGATATATGATTGCTTTGAATGATGTTGTGATGTGAACTCACCTAGCAAGTTTCCTAGTTCGAACACGTACTATAGTGGCAAATTTGGATATCGTCCTATGAAAACTAATATAACAATTACTAGACTCTCAAATAATTGATATTATTTTTCTAACAACTAAGATAATGAATATAAACTAAAGCTTAACAAAAAAAAATAATGAATTAGGACTAATTAAAAACCAAGATATAATTACGATTAAGATCTTAGAATACACCCTAAGTTTAACTATGAATTTTCTTAATTCAATCTATAACCAGAACTTTCACCCAATTTCATTTAATCATGTAGTAATCTTTTTCTCAAGATCAATTACCCTACCTACTTCATAATAACACACATATCTCTATGGATTAGTATGAATCGGTACATTAACATTCAATCATCAAATATACAGATCATGCTAAGTATCTCTACTCACATTCAATCTATTGTGCTAACTTGATATTCTAATAAATAATCAATCTCTCAATTTAATCATTCATCACAAATCAATAAATAGGTGATCAATCTATTTATGCATTAAACTAGAAGATAGAATTTAAAAATTAGAAAAAAAGGACTGTCATAGATTACTTAAAGAAATATCAAAGTATCCCTTAGAGTTTCATCGAAGATACCAACATAAGAGTTTAGCTACTCATACTAAATAAAGATGCAAGAAATAAGTCTAAAGAAAGTGCAAAACGATTTAAGATAAACCCACTAGAAGAAGCTCTTGATGTTTGTAGCCGTCCTCTCTTCTTTTTTCCTCCTCTAGTCTATCCTTTTCTTTTTGAGATAATCTCCTCTTTATATAGTTCAAGACCTAATATTTTGACAGATTCTAAATCTAATCTGACATGCCCCACAACCGTGTAAAATTAACACACGGTTGTGTCTTCCTCAGAATCTTATTACTTTCTAGCTTGTAGACATGACACGGCCGAGTGTCCTAGGCACACAACCATGTCTTTTTCACTAAATGAAACAGAAATGATGGCTTCTTAACACATGATTATTTGTTAACCCGGTATAAGGCACACGGTTGCATCTTCCAAGAAAACATGACTGTGTCTCTCTCCTCCTCAGAAACAGAAATGCTAGCTCCTTTACACATGGCCATGTGTTATGGCCATGTTTCCCATATCTTCATGTTTCAACCCTTTGTTGCCCAAATCTTGCTCGAATCCACTCTAATTTGCTTCCAATTCCCAAAATCATTCTTGAAAGTGCCAAAGACAATCTAACAATATATGTGGCAAAAATCAATCAAAATTAACTCAATAAAATAGGACAACATCTATAAAATTCAATTATATCAAATGAATAAAAAAAATTTTAAAAAAAGAAAAAATTCGTTTGACTATTATCTTTGAGGGGTTTCTATCTCTGTCTCTATTCTGTATCTAAATATGTCGGTAAACAACTCCGTGTGAATGATGGTATTCCCTCTAATTAGAGAGGATTCGCGTTTTCACATGTAGTAGCGATAGTGACAAAGTACGACCGTGGTAATTAGATTATATCTAATCCAATAAGGATTATTTGTCATTCACAGTAGTAGTCAAGAATCCCATTTGCCCTCAGTAGGTATATGTTATAACAATTTTGCACGAAGATCAGTAAAAAACTTAAATAAAAACACAAACATAACTAGGATAGTTATTGATACTCTATGGTAATTTTGTACGATGGTTATTCTACTTATTCTGAGACTAATGAGTATACTATTTATTTAGTTTCTGTTGAATACCTGACAAGTTCTTACATGCTAGATGTGACATAATACACCTGCTTATGATATTGACTATTTATCCTCTATACTTGGTTATATAAACTGTTCACTAGATTGTTTAAGAAAGATAAAAGGTTTTTCTAAATAGTTGAATATATTCATTCTATGACGGCTCTCTGAGGTAAGAGATTTATATGGACCAGATTATTTAATTTTTAAAACTTATCGTGTGGTTTAAATACTATTTCCCTTACGGAGTTTATATGAAACTTACCCTTAATCCGTGGCCCACAGATGATGTGAAAGTTGATGAATTGCTCCCCCTATTGCCTCTTCAAGCTTGTTTGGACCTATTCGTGAATCCTTAGTGAATCTCTAGAATATAATTTAAGTGTGATGGTGTAATCCGCACTCTGATGTAGTATTTTGTAAGAACTCTATCTTTTGTAATTTTAGTACTTAGGGTTGCCAACTTATGGCATCTTATGTAAATATTAACCCTAGATTACTTTGTAAGGTATTTTTATCTTCCACTTCAATGATAAACTTGTTATTAGCACTCGTGGCTGCTTGGTAGTTGGGTCCCTTTTACTCTTTATGTATCACGGATGTTACAACTAGTATCAGAGTATAATTCTCAAAAAAATCCCTTACACTAACGTCTATAGTTTAGATTAGAGAACCTTAGAGAATTCTTAGAATTAGAAATAAAATTAGAAATGATCTTTATTTCTAGTCATCAAGTTGGTTGTCTCCCTTTTGTAGGATTAGTGACTTGAAAGAGACCATCCGTAGAATGCCCCGAGGCCAAGGATGCTCTAACCCCAACCGAGTTTACTGAGTTATTCCAAGCCATCTAGAGTTTAACCGCTACTATAGGTCATAACTGAGACTAGCCACCCCCTACCAATGACTTCCATCATGTAGACAGAAGCATTTCATAAAATATTTCTGAGTTTAGGAGACTAAACCCTCATTCTTTTAATGATGAACCTAATCCCTTAGTCGTAGAAGTTTGGATTCTGCATATAAAACTTTTTTTTCTCTATTTTGGACTTGACTGAAGAACATAAGGTCCCTCTAACTACTTTCACATTTACAGGTGAAGCCAAGCACTGGTGGTGGCTTAAGAAGGATATTTTGTCGACACCCACCAGCTGGGATATTTTTATGGATGATTTTCTAGATAACTTCATCCCATCCTATGTTCGGGAGGAGAAGGAGGAAGAGTTCTAGGACTTTACATTAGGGAGGTATGACCATTAACCAATATGCCGCCCGATTTTTCCAGTTGTCCCACTTTGCCTCTATGTTAGTGGCCACTAAGAGTCGAAAGGCTTGAAAGTTTATGAAGGGTCTTAGGGCTGACATTTTTTATTGCATTGCCATTTTAAAGCCTAGCTCCTATACTGAGGCAAATGAATATGCCCAATTGGCCGAGGATCTCATCCCGGCAAGAAATCAGTGCATTACCCATATTAATGCTCAAAAACAACATAAGAGGAAGGTAACAAACCTTAGCCCTGATCGCATTGAGAAAAGACCCTGTGTTGAACGTACTCCTGCTTTGTCCCCACCTCCTGGTAAATCCTTCCCGCATTCACAGTCATGTAGACATTATGGGCAAAACCATAGTGACCAACCCTATCACTGCCTAAACAACACCTACTACAAGTGTGGCAGCAGTTAAGAACTTTGTGAGGGGTTGCCCTCAGAAGCCTCATAATGTTGTGAGGCCCGTCACATAAGGCAGAGTCTTCTATCTTGATGAGCTCAGTGCTATAGCTACCCTGGCCATCATCTAAGGTACATTTTTTATTCATAATTCTACCACCCATGCCTTGATTGATACTGACGCCACTCATTCTTTTGTGTCTTAAATTTGCAAGGAACTTAGGAACTAAATCAAAACCTTTGAGATAAGTGTTTGAGGCAGAAACCCCTTCTAAAGGACTTTTGAAAGCACATGTCATATCAGGAACTGTAAAGTGAGTGTTTTAGGTATGGAGTTAATTGTAGATCTTAGACTTTTAGACTTCTTAGGATTTGATATAATCTTAGGGATAGATTGGTTAGAGAATTATCGAGCGATTATCGACTGTGACAACAAAATTGTAACTTTACGCTTGCCTAAAAAGAAAACACTCTTAATTATCAAAAATAAAACTTTGTTTTATTTCTTGAATAATTTTTAAGACTATACAAAAAGGAAGTTATTTCAAAAATATTTGTTTGTTTTCCCTCTGACCTTTGTGATGAATAGGAGGATGGATCCTAAACCATCAATTCATACTATTCCTGTTGTTCATGACTTTTTGGATTTCTTTCTAAGGAAACTATCAAGTTTGCCACCCAGGCAACAGATCAAGTTCTCTATTGACCTAGTTCCAGGCACCTAGCCTAACAATATTCCTACGCACCAAATAGATCGAGTAGAACTCCAGGAGTTGGATCGCCAGCTATTAACATTGCATGAGAAGAAGTTCATCTACCCTAGCTACTCTTAGTGGGGTGCTCCAATGTGGTTTGCGAAGAACAAAGATAGAATTGTCTTTACATCGACTACAAGGAGCTCAACCAAGCAACGATCAAGAACAAGTACCCGTTGCCCTGCATCTATGATATATTTGATCAAGTTCAGGGCGCATCGATGTTCTACAAGATTAATCTTAGGTCTGGTTCTTATCAGGTGCAAGTCAGAATCGAGAATATACCAAAAAGACATTTTGCTATCGGTATGGCCATTTTAAGTTCCGGGTTATGCCCTTCGATCTGAAGAATGCCTCGATAGTTTTCATAGACCCCATGAACTTAATTTTCAGGCATGTCCAGAATCAGTACATCATCGTCTACCTCAATGACATCTTGGTGTATTCAAAGGACTCTCAGGACCATGTTGTCCACCTCACTCATGTGTTAGAGATTCTTAGTTAGCACCATCTCTATCCCAAGAGCAGTAAGTGTTCCTTCTGGTTAGACCGGATTTCCTATCTTGGCCACATGATTTTTGATGAGGAAATTTTTTGACCCTCCCGCAGTTAAGGATGTTATTGGTTATTACCAAACGGTCTATACTGAGGAAGTCCACCAATTCTTAAAGCAAGTGGAATATTATTGGCAATTCATCAGGGACTTTTTCTGTATTGCTGCTCCCTTGACAAATCTCATTAAGAAGGGGTTCTATTTTAATTAGGACCCTAAGTGCGAGAAAATTCTTGTCGAGCTCAATCGTTGACTCGCTACTACTCAATCTTCCCCAATGATAACAAACGCTTTCAGGTTTATTGTTATATGCCTCATGCTAGTTTGGATGTGTGCTCATGCAAAAAGGTTGAGTAGTGATTTATGGTTATAAGCAACTAAAGCCACATAAGCATGACTACCCCACACACGACCTCAAACTTGCTGTCATTATCTTTACCCTTAAGATATAGCACCACTATCTATATGGACAAACTTTTGAGTTTTATATTGATTATGAAAGTCTAAAGTACTTGTTTTCTCAGAAAGAGTTGAGTATGAGACAGAGAGGTTGGATGGATCTCTTGAGAGATCATGACTGTACGATTTTGTGCCACCCTAGTAGGGGGTAATGTAGTCAATAATGCCCTTATTCGAAAGGAAAGGGCCATGTTGAGATAGCTAATGGCTTCCAACTAGAGAATGCTTGAGATGATTCAGGGACTCTGGTTGAGCCTCCACAGCGATGGTACATACCTTTCCCATATTTAAATCCAGTCTATTCTCCACATTAGACTTTGGAGCCCCAAGCAATGGATCCAGAGATTTTAAAGCACATGGATAAGTTTGCCCTTGATGGATATGGTGATGCAACTTCAAGGTGACTGATGAAGGATTATACTAATTTTGCAACCGGATTTGGATACCCAATAACCCCAAGCTTTGATCAGATATTCTAAAGGAGGCGCATGCATACAAGCTATCCATCCACCCTGGTAGAATCAAGATGTATCATGATCTGAGGTGCTAATATTGGTCGCCTGGTAAGTAAAAGGATATCGTCAAGTATGTCTTTCAATATCCCATGTGCTAGAGGATCAAGACCAAATATCATAGACGTAGTGGTCTTTTATGAGGTCTCCCCATCCTTGTATGAAAATGGAAGCACGTGACCATAGATTTCATCACATATTTACCAAGGATCAGAGCAAACCAAGATGCCATTTGGGTCATTGTGCATCGAATGACCAAGTCTGCTCACTTTCTTATGACCAAGATGCTGACTCAACTAGCAAGCTAGCCCAACTATATGTTGAGAAGATTGTCTGACTCCATGGTGTTCCTACTTCTATAGTTTCATACAAAGATCCTCGTTTCACCTCTCATTTATGGGATAGTTTTCAAGAAGCTCTTGGCTCCAGCTTGTACCTCAGTACTACTTATCATTCCCAAACTGGTGGGTAGTTTGAGCGAACAATTTTCTCACCATTTTGCCACATGGTGCTCATCCAAGGTCTCTTTTTTGGCTATTTAAAGAGCCTTCTTACGTCACATTTTTTCACCATTTTCTCTTCTTCATTTCTAGAAATATTAGAGAGAGATATAGAGGATTTTAGTGAGAGAAAGAAATAAGGAAGAAAAGAAAGTAAAAGTCTAAGAAGTTGTTCAAGGAGTACTAAAAGTCCTTCCTTCCCCTCCCTAAAGATTAACTTAACTTCGGTATCAATAAGGGATTCTTTAGTATTTTCTTTTACATCTATAAGTGCACTTTCTAGTTAAATTAACTTGTGATATCGATGTTTGATGCATGAATTATGACTTGGGATTTATTATACATGTTGTTTATACTTGGTTATGAAATACATATGGGTTTGACCCTTCATCTTACCTTTGGTAATCGTGAAGAGGATCATTCTTGAGGACCTTGGTTCAAGAAAATGATATGTTGGTCAAGTTCGGGTAAAGGTAAGCCTTGTGTCGGATATGTTGTTGGATTCCACTGGGTTCTGGATATATGATTACTTTGAATGAATAGAAAATGAAAAGAAAAAAATTCCATTTGACTCTTTTCTCTGAGGGGTTTATGTCTCTATCTCTGCTTTATATCTGAATATGTCGATGAATCACTTTCTGTGAATGATGGCATTCTCTCTTACAAGAGTGGATTCGCATTTTCACGTGTAGAAGCTATAGTGGTGAAGTGTGGTCGTGGTAGTTAGATTATATCGTATCTTATATGGATGGTTTATCATTCACAATGATAGTAAAGAATTCCATCTGCCCTGAGTAGGTATATATTATAACGGTCAGTAAAAAACTTAAATAAAAACATGAACATGACTAGAATAGTTGTTGATATCCTATGGTGATTTTGTATGATAGTTCTTCTTCTTATTCTAAGACTAATGAGTATACTATTTTTTTGGTTTCTATTCAATGCCTAACAAGTTTTTATATGCCTGATGTGACATAATACACTTGTTTATGATATTGACTATTTGTCCTCTCTATTTTATTACATAAACTATTCACTGAATTTTTTAATAAAGACACAGAATTTTTCTAAATATTTGAATATATTCATCCTGTGACGGCCCTCCGAGGTAAGAGGTTTAAATTAAAAAGTTGTTTAGATTATTTACTTTTTAAACCTTAGCTATGTGGCTTAAATATTGCTTCCCTTACTGAATTTACTTGGAACTCACCCTTGATCCGTGCCCCCTAAATGATGTGGAAGTTGAGGAATTGCTCCCAAAATTATCTCTTAAAGCTTGTTTGGACCCGTTCGCGGATCCTTGGTGAATCTCTAGAATATAATCGAGTGCAATAGTTTAGTCCACACTCTAATGTAGTATTTTGTAAGGACTCTATCTTTTGTAATTTTGATAGTTAAGGTTGCCAACTTATGGCCTCTGATGTAATTATTAACCTAGATTACTTTGTAAGGGATTTCTATCTTCCGCTTTAATGATAAACTTTTTATTAGCACTCGTGACTACTTGGTAGTTGGCTCTTTTTTACTCTTTAAGTATCAAGGATGTTATAGTAAGGGTATCCACAACAACATTGTCTTTACCTAGATGGTATAGGATCTTATAGTTATAATCCTTCAAAAGATCCATCTAACATCTCTACCTCATGGTGAGTTCCTTCTGAGAGAACAATTACTTCAAACTTTTATGATTGGTGTAGATCTCAAAGGTTTAGTTTTACAAATAATGTCGCCATATTTTAGGGCGAAGACAATGGCTGCAAACTCAAGGTCGTGAGTGGGATAGTTATGTTCATGTGTCTTCAACTGCTTGGAACCATAGACTACTACCCAATCATGTTACATAAGTATGCAACCCAAGCCCATGCAGGATGCATCACAGTATACCTGAAAACCATCGGCATTGTCTAAAAGAATCAAGATTAGGATGGTAGTCAACTGGCACTTGAGTTCAACAAAACTTTCCTCACAATTGGGGTCCCAATGGAATTCAACACCCTTCCTATTAAGGCGGGTCAAAGGAGCAAAAATGCAAGAAAAGCCTTCAATGAAATGATGGTAGTATCTTGTCAATCCCAAAAAGTTTTAGACCTCTATGACATTTGTTGGCTGGCTTTAATTGATCACTACCTCAACCTTTGAGGGATCTACATAAATGCCATCACTAGAAATGACATGACAAAGAAAGAATATCTTATCCAACCAAAAGGAGTATTTGCTAAACTTGACATACAACTTGTGTTGTCAAAGAGTCCTCATAACATAAGCTAGATAGACAACATCATCATCATGATCCTTACAGTACACGAAAATATCATCAATGAAGACAATGACAAAATCATCCAAAGCAGGTTTAAAAATCATGTTCATAAGTTCTATGAAGATAGCTCAAAGGGCATTACTCAAAACTCAAAATGGCTATACCGGCAGCAGAACACCGTCTTAGGAATGTCTTCAGTTGTAACCCTCAACTGATGATATTCTGACCTGAAATTAATCTTGGAAAAGACTTATGCACCCTATAGCTAGTCAAACAAGTCATCAATAAAGGGTAGATGATACTTGTTCTTAATGGTGACCTAATTCAATTCCCTGTAGTCAATGCACAAATGGAGGATCCCATACTTCTTCTTAGCAAACAAAACCGGGGCTCCCTATAGAGAATTACTAAGTTGGATAAACCTCTTCTCACGTAGTGCAATCAACTGGCAGTTTAACTCTTATAGTTATACAGGGCCTATACAGTAGGTGGTATTCGAAATAGGTTGTGTTCTTGGAATTAAATCAATGGAGAACTCAATCTCTCGCCTAGGTGGCAAACCAGGGAGTTCTTCAGGAAACACATCTAGGTAGTCACGAACAACCAAAATTGACTGTATGTTACTTTCAAAATCAATTTGCCTGAGCAACAATGGTTAAGAAAGAGGCGGATAATTTATATAAAAAGTTTCAAATCAAACACATTTATTACACATTTCCAAAACATTAAAAATTCAAAAAAATTAATTACTATAATTAAAAAATCATACAATTTTAATCGGTATGCTCTTTTCTAAAAGAACGAAGAGTTAGAGTTTTGTCATGGCAATCAATAATTGCATGGTAGATTTCTAGTCAGTCCATACCCAAAATCACATCAAAAGTAGGAAAATCTAAAAAGATGAGGTCCATGGTTATCTCCCTATAAGTGATCATAACTTTATAGGCTTTATACACTAATTGAGCCTCTAGAAGTCCTCTAAATGGTATTTTTATAATTAAGGGTTGTCCTAAGGGTTCTATTTTGACTTTTAGTTGTTTTAAAAAATTATGAGATACAAAATAATGGGTGGCATCACTATCAATCAAACCACTGGCAACAGAATTATGGATAGAGAGCGTACCCTGAATGATAGTCAGGGTCACCACCGTACCTGATTCATCAAGCTAGAAGGCCCTTCCTCTGGCGACGGGTCGGGCAACATCTCTAGACTTCTGGGGATAGTCCTTCACTAAATGTTGGATGCTCTCATACTTGTAGTAAGCTTTGCTTAGCTTGTAACAAGGGCGGTTGTCATGGTTTTTGCTGCAATGGGGACATACCTGGGCAGGCTAGGAGGATTTCCTAGAGGTGGAGGTGGTGCAATAACCATAACAGGAGTTGTCTTGGATCGTTTGTCAGCATGACCATATTCGATCTGCTTCCTCTTCTATTGATGCTGGACTCTTACATTCTTGATGTGCCGGTAACAGGCAAAGAGGAGTTCCTTAATCAACTTAGCATTCTCCAAGGCTTTTGCATAGGTGATCGGTGTCATCATAGCTATCCTCTCGAAGATGTTTTCTTAAGACCCTTTAAGAACTTTCTGGCCTTCTTAGCTTCAATAGCAATGGACTCCGGGGCGAATCTGGACAATTGGATGAACCTCACAACATAGTGGCTCACTAACAAGTTGCCTGTTGCAGGTCCTGAAATTCTTCCTCTTTTTTTTTTTTTGCCAACATACACCAAGAAAAAACTCTTTAGAAAGGCACCCAAAAACTGGTCCCAAGTGGTTGACGTAGGTAAAGTGTCATTCTTCATCTACATAATCCATGCTTCAACGATCATAGGGTCTTGCCCACCATCAAACTAGGGAGGATTTATCTTTTGAAACTCCATAATATTGTGGGAAATCACATAGTCATTGGGACGGTGATCATTCACAATAGAAGGGTGGCTGACATTATGAGTCTGGTTGTGGCCCACAGTAGCGGTCAAATTCTAAATAACTCATAATAACTTAGTGAATTTCACCCAGGTTAGAACATCCTATATTTTAGGTCTTTTTACTGATTGTCTCTCCCAAGTCATATTTGCCTACAAAAGGGAGACAATTGTTTAGTAAATATGCAATTTACTAAGATCGAAAGGAAGATCATTATTCTAAGAGAGTTTTTAGACTCTTAAACCTCAGTGTAAAGGATATCTGGGAATCATGTTCTAATACCACCTGTGACATCCCAGTACCCAATAAGGCATCAATGTCCGATAATATAACAGATAGAGTGCAAGAAGTATATAAACATCATCGGAAATAAATCATTCCTTATAAATACCAAGTATACATCACTGAGGCAATGAATTTGCTACAAACCTTACAAAATATTGTTTAGCTAATTTTATAAAATACAAAAAGGATTTCATCAAAGTACAACAAACTCAGAAGCATTTGTTGTCAACTGGTCCGTAGAGGGATCCAAGCAAGCATCCAAGGGTAGATCGAGAGACAAATCTTCACTATCGGTATCATCTATGGGGATGAATTTAGGGTGAGTTCCATGAAACTCAGTAAAGGAGACAATATTTAAAATTATGTCATCAAAGTTTCAAAAGTTGCAATGTTAATAAAAAGATATTCATTACCTGTTCATTGATCAACCTTACCTCTAGATATCATCATATGCAATTAATTTAAAAATTTCTGAAGACTTTTTAGTTAAGTATATAGTTCATTTTAGAAAACATATCTAATTTCATAAACATTGAGACAGAATAGTGAGAAACATAAGCATTCAAGAAATAGAAGTTTAGACAAACATAACACACAGGTGATAACCCTAGACCTACTAGATCAGTCATTTCCTTAGTTACAATTTACAGATTTTTGCGTGAAGTCGTTAGGGTCATTATCAACTGAGGGCAGAGGGGATCCTAAGCTACAACTGTGAATAAGAAATAATACAATTCAGTACAATAATTCGATTAGATTCTATGACCATGACATTACGATGCCTCTGTAACTTGTACAATTAGTCGCAATCCACTCTTGTTAGAGGGCTGTCAGTACTATTCACAAAAAGTGGTTTGCCAACAGTCAGTATCAACATATCAGAAACCCCTCAGTGATAACGATTAAATAGATTTCAGTCCTTTTTTATTTTCATATAGAGTACAGAATAAATGTTCGAAAGCAATCTTTTAACAGATATAAACATATCAGACTTAGCCTCAGACTTCCTGTTTCTCCCATTTACCAATTGTAAAGACTCTCAACCAATTTGAGCTCCGTGAAACCTGTTACCTGAACCAAGACCTAATAAGGGCCTTTTAGACAAACGCGGCCCACCAAGGGCCCACTAGACTGAACCGAACCAAAGGTGATCCTTTAAACCAACACAGACCAAGAGGGCTCATTGAATTAAATCGGGTTTGAGGGAGACCCGTTGACTAAAGCCCAGACCCAAAGGAATCTGCTGACTTAACTTGGGTCTGATGAGAAATAGTTGACCCGAACCTAGATCCGAAGTGGATTCATTTACCCGGACCCAACCACAAATCCAATGGAGACCCATTGACCCAAACCCGACCCATCCAAGGCCTACTTAACCACCCAGATCAGTTAAGATCCATTAGGCAAACCCATACCATAAGGGCCCAACTCAAACAAAACTTGGACCCATTGGTTCTTTTAACTGACCAGGCCATTGGATTTTCCTTTTGGGCCAAGGCCCAAATGGGAAAACCCTCTTGGTCATCACCTCATGGATGAGGCAAAGGGCCTAAGCCTATGCCCACACAGCATGCCCAACACCTAGGCATGCCAAATAAGCTTAGTAGCACAGTAGGTTGCACACTCAACGTGCCATGGGAAAACTGTCCCAACAGTGGCCATTTGGGACAAGCCCTTCGTGCATATAGTGCACACAAGCACTTCAACATAGTCGTGCCTTCACCGTTCTGATTTTATTTCTACCATTTCACCCATGCGATTCCTTCCCTTTTCACTAATAGAATTAAATCATGCACCAAAATCATCAAGTCATCAACATGCATCAGAATATCACACCTCATTATCATAAATTTAGAAGAACTACCATAAAACAACCAAGACCCATTTTTACCTCTCAAAAACGAACATTCATGCATTATTTCAAATTTTTAAAGGTTTCCAAAATCATAAAAATACACACCTAAAGTGGGAAAAGAAATACTCAAACCCTTACCTTTGACGTGGGCTCCTCGGGTTTAAGAAGAAAGGGTGATTTGGGGTTGTCCAAAAGAGAGTGGTCAGTTGCAATAGTTGTACTGCTGCAGAGGTAGCCTTGAGTTGCAAAAGGGATCTGAATATAGCGGGGAGATAAAGAAGAAAAAAAATAAAAAAAAAATAAGATGATGAAGACTAAGGGTAAGTGGCTTAACATCAGAAAGGAAGAAGGAACCGATGAAGGTAAAAGAAGACTTACTGGGTGTCCGAGGAAGGACAGACACGATGGTTTTCTATGGTGCTCTCTTTAATTTCTTCTCAAGTCTCTCTCTCTATTGAGTGAAAAAGACGAAAGAAGAAAAAAATGAGAGAGAGGCGAGATCATTCGGCCTTTTAAAGGCCATGTGAGATGTGTGTGATCCGTTGGATCACACGCAATCTCCCCAAACCATTGATCGACCTTGTGGAAAACAGGTTTGATGGATCGCTTTTACCCGACTACCAAGTGTCGAGCCAAACTGCTTGCAGTCTTGTCCAGCACTATTCACCCGTGCGTAGGTGTGCTAGCCTGTAGCGCAGGTGGGAACCTTTTTGTCCACAATGCATGCCTGCAAGGCAGTTCTGTGGGTTGCCCACGAGTGTTTCTTCTCTTTCTTTCATTTTCTTCCCATTTTTAAAACATTTAAGGATCTAAATTAAATTTAAAACATAAATCATACACATAGAAAATCATTAATAGTTTTAAAACGGGAATTCAAATACAATAATCCAAATAGGTCAGGGGTGTCACCATAGTTATAGTATTATTTAAGAATAAATATAGAAATAAAATAACTCGAGATTTTGTCCAAAATTAGGGATAAAATTGACACTCGAGTAAACTGTTACACCATCAATACGAAGAAAAAATTTAGGAGAATTGAGGTGAGTACTTACTTTGGTTGAATGGCAATATTATGGTTTTATGGTAATTGTATGTTTTGAAGTATTTTTAGTATGCGAATTTTTTGGTATGTTAAAATTTTAGAATTTTGAATTTTGAAAAGTTATCGTTATTATATCTACATTTTGAAATAAGTTATTAATTTAAATTTTTGATTTGTTGTTTTGGTTGTGTTTAAAAAGAGAATTTTGATTTGTATTCATCGGTAATTATGGGGGGAATCTCGCCTTATCGGCAACTTTGAACCCACTTATACCATGCTAGGAGTCTGTTTATGCTCATACATGCTGGCTACGTGTTTGGGTATATTGGGAGTCTAGTGCCCACCAGAGCTAGGAGTCTAGCCTTATCGATAATCTGTGCCTAGGCATGGTATAGTTGGATATATATATATAGTGCCCTCCATAGTTATGATGAATTTAGGCTCTTTGTACTATGTAGCATTTCTTACAATGCTTTCGGGAAACATATGTTATGATTTGAAGTATGAAATTATTTTTGTAAATTTTGCATGGTTTTATTAAATTGTTATATTATCTATGTTAAGTATTGCATGTATGATATTGTGATACCATAGTAACTTACTTACTGAGATAGTGTATCTCACCCAGTTATCACTATTTTAGATATCGAGGATACTATTACCAAATAGTGGATGATACGGCTGAGATATTCTGAAACTAGGCTCTAAATATCAGTATTTTGAGATTATTGTTTTATGTTTTAGTGTTGCAATGATAAAATAATTAGAGTCTCGTACTATATGTATATAATATGCATATGTTTCAAGGGATACACTTCTTCAATGTAAGAAAATATTATTATTGTTCATCATATTGTGTTTCAGTCATGCTGTACAAAATGGGGTTGTGATAATCTTTCTCTGAGACTTGGACCGCCAGCCGGAAGTAACCCATTAGACGAACTAGTAAACTTAAAATAGATGAGATCAGTTGAGGACTACAAGAGGTAGTTTTAAGAAAAACTGATAAGAGTAAATAATTTCATTCGAGTTGATCAACATATAAGTTTGTTCACAATAAAACTAATTAATTGTCTCTGCTTAGAGATCGAGATACGATCACTTGCCTCTCTTGTGCACGCAATAAGCATAATCAAAACCTTTGAAAGGAAACACCAGTTGCGGGTTATAATCAAAGACAATTAGAGTGACCCTTCTCAGTTCGTGATCAAGCGTAACAATTCAATTTAGGAAACATTGGTTATACAGAGTAACAACATTATGAAACAATCTAATAATGTTTCATCTCCAATTATAAAGAAACTAATAAGAGAACATATAACAGAAAAGAGGTTGAAGTTGTCGTCTTATAACTATGATGAGCCGTTTGTTTCGAGTGACCGATGTAAATGATTATTCTGCCTCAAGATTGAATGTGACATTGGACAACAAGAAAAGACCAACAAGACAGCTGCATTCACATTTCAAGCTTGAAAACTAGGCAAAAGTAATGTTATGGATGCATTTACATAGTGTAAATATAGAAAACGCAGCAAGAATAAAAGATTGACGTTCAATTAAGTATGAAATCATATTTAGTATTAGATTCTTAAATCTTTGGTTCTAATTATTATTACATTACTAAATAATATATAATTTTTTATTAGTACTGAATTTCTAAATAGTGTAGGATTTCCAATATTTTAGTAAAGTATTCCTAATTAGATTTAAATTCTTAATTAGATTAAGACTTGTAAATAAAAATTATAATCTCTATATAAAGGGGTATGCTTGCTATTAATAAAAGTAAATTAGAATATTATTTTAATTTACCATATTGGAGCTCTCTATAACGAGATCCAAAGTAGCAACTCCCTTTGATGAATTGTAATCTATTTTCACAAAAAATAAATCGCTCAAGGAATTGCAACAAGTAGAAGAAGCAGATTCTAGAACCATAAATACTAGAAAACTGTTCAGTGACAAAATCCTGATCCTGAAATCATAATATTACTTCTTTGGAGAGAGGGACATGTTTTGTTGAGAAGCTTAGAGATTCATTAGAATCAGTAAGAGGCCGTATGAAAGGAAGAAATAAGGAAGATATAGAGAAAGCCATCTTTATAGTTAGTTATTTTCTTTTAGACACTTTGTAATATTATTTCTACATCCCATAAATTGTTGTATGTTTGAAACCTTCATCAAAAATCAAGCGCTTCTGTTTTCATCTAGTAGAAATATGATTTCACTTATGTAATTATTTTTCTTTTCTAGTTTTAGTCAATGGCCAATCATATGCTTGTCTTGTTTTCTATAAGTTTATACAAACCAAAGATAACATCTTGCAGCATGTTAAAAAATTTGATGTTAAAATCTAGTGTCATTGCATTCTAGGAAATATAACAAATATGCCTTGGTTTTTTTCCAAGTCCTTGTGAAACATTGCATGGCTGTTAACTTTACTAAATCGAGACCCCATATTTTATAAAATAGTTCATTTATGTGAACTATATAATCTTGTTAATTGAGAAGCAAAAAACTTGGGAAGGTCTAGAATGTACGTTTTGGCTCCACTAACAAAAGCTACTCATATGAATATTATTCTTAATATATTTGCAATACAAAGTGCAATATGGTTATAAGTTTGTTGGTCGTAACCGTCTCTTATGGGTTGAGGCTCTTACAGTTAAGTTAACTCAGAAAGAAGGAGAATTGATTCAAGAAAAGTTTGAAGTGAAAAAACTACCAAACTTCCTCAAACAAGTCATTTTCAGATTTCTTTTTCATTTGATATTAATATTATATTTTGTGCTTTTAATGCACGTTTATGTTTGAAATAATGATAACTACTAGTTACATGAATTTCAAGTACCTTGTTTCCGCTGAAAATTTGTAATGGCTGATATTAGGGTCTGATAGTAGATTTCATAATATAGAATTTGTGGATATAAAATCTTTACTAAGAAAAAATGGATTCCATTTTGTTGATTAATTTTGAATTACAATACAAATGAGAAATTTTATTTGTATCTTCTGAGCAAAAGTAGTGTGTGCTTTGCATCTTTAGCATTTACTGGGGAGGCAACTTTTCTATGCTGTCAAAATGTATGATATTTATAGGCTTTTCTCAGTGAGTAACTGGAGTTTCATTTAAATGATCTTTTTCCTTCTTACTAGTTAAGAAAGAAAAATTGTCCTTGCCATTACTCGATTTTTTTTTGCTGCTTTTACTTTCTTGTAAATTACTTTGTTCTATTATTTTCTGAATTATGTGACATTATCTCTACAGGCTTCTGATGATGCTAAAAAGCTGGTAAACTAGGAAAAGTCTTTTACTTGTGCTGAAATAGAAAGTGCCAAGGCAGTTGTACAGAGATTTGGAGATGCCTTTGAGGAACAAGAAAACTTCAGAAAATTCTAAAACACAGGTCTCTAGAGGTTTTTCAATTTTTAAGTTAGTGTTTTCTTTTCAAAGTCTAGTAATAGTTTAAATATATATATTCTCCAATTTATTATGTGAGGAAGCTTTATCATCTAGTTAGTTATTGCTACACTAAAAATCTATAGCCATTCCTTCAAACAGGGAAGGTTTTTCAATGCATCCGGAACAGTTCTTTACTGAAAATTTTGATAACCATTCTTTATTTCTCGTGTATTCTCATGATTCTTTGTGATATACATATTCTAACTCAACAAAGCCCGACTCATTAAGTGTATAGACTTCTCTTACATTCATGTGGGTCTAAGAAAAGAGTCCTAAAAAAAATGAAATCGAGAGAAAATAGGATTTTACTTGAATAGAATTTTCTTCTCTAGGCTCGTACTTTATATAGAAGGGATTTACGCACGGTTTATTCAAAAGAAGAATACTTATTGGACAAGAACTTTGGCTAGATTTTCCATATAAATTAAACACATTTTACTTTTTCATCCTATGTGGTAAGTAGCCACTTAAATTGGTAAAAGCATGGAGATGCATATTTATTAGGGGTCTTATGTCTTTTTTCCTTCTTTTCATTTGCAATGAGGTTATTTCATGTGCTATTTATCGCTCAATGTCCCAGGACGTGGAGGAACTAGTGGAGGAGGCTCAGGAGGCTGGATGAATTAAACGGTTACATCGACAAAGTAAGGTTAAATGCATCCTTTAATTTGAGTGAAAAAGATTCACCTCAACTGCTTTTGTTATATAAAACATATTTTCATTTTCATTTTCTACACTCTCATATATTTGTCCATAAAAACATGTGCGGTAGTTGCAAATAAGATACAATCTATAGAAAACGAAAGCAATAGTATGGTATGGGTTTCCAAATACTGAAAAGTTACTTTTAGTATTTTCTATAATTTTTTATTCTTAAGTACCATTAGTACATTTACTGACGTACACATTTTCATGCATAAACGTATATTGTGTTAGGAAATTGAAAGAATGAAAACATTTTTACATAGAAAACAAAGCTAATTATCTCTATAGGAAAAGCTTGCAGTTTGATGGGAATAATGTTGGATGGAGCTTTCTAATCTTTGGATAGAATTCCTTGCTGTTATGGATTTTCCCTCACTATCTGCAAATGCAAGCAACTTCAAACTTTTCCAGATTTTCAGAACTAGCCTCCAAAATCATAATTTCAAATATAAGCAAAAAATGCAATTTTCAGGACTCCTTATGACTCCTCTATTATGCTACAAGCACCTATGCCTCACTTAAATTGCTCAAACCTTGACTGTGCGAGGGCCTCAGGATGTCTACTAATTGTTCATCAATTCTGCTATGCACAAGAATGACCTCTTTCTTCTGAACTTCTCTAACAAATTAATATTTTATTCGGACATGCTTATTTTTGCTTTGAGAAATCAGACAATTTGAATTTCAATTGCAGCTTAGTTTGAATAAAATCCAAATCTTTCTAGTGGTTTCTTAACTAATAGCTTGATTAACCAGTAGTAGGAACAATGTGATCAATAACTTCTTGCTTTTTGAGGTCAATGGGGGAATTCCTGAACCAAGGCTAAATAAACAACCCAAGCTGTTCGTCATATCATCATAGGATCTTATCCTTCCTATCTGCAAATCCAAGAACCTCAACTTATTAAGATTTTTGGGACCAGACTGCACAATAGATAGTGCTTTTGACACATCTAAGTACTCTTTTAGTGACCTGAAATGAACTCCACTTGTTGAATGCGTAACCCTAGAGAGGAAACTCAAGAAGTGCATAATTAGCTTAAAGAAAGAAAAAATCATTAACATTCCCAAATACGTACTGAATTCCATGTCCATTGTCCCATAACTAGATCCATTAGTAAGGACCCTAATATATTTTCAATAATCTTTTGCTCATCCTCCATTTCTTCTCTCCATGCCAAGCTCTTTACTGCTTCTCCATATCATGCAAGCTAAAGTACCACAGTTTTACATCTTTAATAAACATCAGTAAGACCTGGTACCTTTTCTATATTCATGGTCACCAAACACGTCTGTTAGTTGCTCCTGAATTGTTTTAGGATCTATTGGTGCAATTTTTCCAGGCTCTACTTCTACTTTCTCCCAATTCCAAGCTAAAAAAGTTCATTGAACTTGAAATGTCTACTAAATATTACCTTTTCTGTCAAAGGTTAATAAACCTTGTAGTTTTTTCAAATACTCCAATATTCAAGAAGAATTCAATCTCATCCTTCTAATCAAACTTGTATTTCTTCACTTTTTGCACATGAGCGAAGCATATGCAACCAAAGACTTTTAAGGTATTGCAGCCAAACACTTTTAAATGCTTTTGCTTATGACTATTGAGCAAAAGTATTTAATGATTCGGCCCAAAACATTTTTTGTAGCTTCTTGTCAAATAGCCAACATCTTGCCTTCTCCATTAAATATCTGGGTAAAATAAAATTAAATTCAGGGAGCAAGCTTATTTTTTTTGTGAAGATCTTGCATAAGCGAAACAAAATCAAAAACAAATAATAGAAAATTATTATAGCTCAGAAATATATGCAAAAAAAGACAACTTTCACCAATTGCATATTTATGGTATTTTTGGCGTTTTGACGTAGATCTCAAAGGGGATAATTCTTATTAAACTTCAAAGGAAAACAAAAATGGCATTAACAAGGCCCCAAGGGGTTAGAGTCCACCCTTGTAGAGAAGAACTGCCTTAGTTTAGCATTAATGTAATTCACTATCCTGGTTTTTTAATTTCATCATTTTTCATATCATTCATTTAAAGCTAGCCTATGACATTAATCTTGCCTATTATCTACTTGCTCATAATGAACTTTAGCCATTATGTACTATTTTTTGGATACCAAGAATTGTCATCTTTTGGATATTGATTACATCGTCATCATAAATTTTCTTGATTACAAGAAATTGCAAATATTTTGCAGGTGATGGAGATGGAACATGAGCTTTGAGCACTACGAATTCAAATTCGAGAGAAATCTATATTTTCGTTCAAACTTTAGAAAGAGATTTGTGGAAAATCTTTTATTAGAGTTTTGTATCTTTATTAGAATACTCTCTTAATGTTGAAGTTAAACTATTGACCCTACTCGATTTGCTTCTTTTTTATTTTAAAAAATTATTATTATAGAAACTATTTTGATAGATGCCTAGAAAACATAAGAAGGATTACAAACAAAAGCTTCTATTTTTGGGATAGAAAAACCACAATTTTCTTGTTAATTAATGCCTACCTCATCCATAATCTAATGGGGCTTTAAATAAGAAGGAAAACAACAATTTCTCCCTACTATCCAGGGAGCACAATGGCTAGTAGCAACCAAATAATCTCAATAAATCAAAAGATAAGATAATGTTAGAACTAAATTAAAAAATAGAGGATAAGTTGATGCTGAGTAGTTGACCAGGATTTGAGGAAGTTCTGCTTGCTTCAACAATATCAGAATCAGAGATACTTGGGATTCTTGACTTGGATCCTTGTTGATCTTCTGGTTGTATCATTGCCTCCCTCTTTTGTAGGAACCTTTTCGTCAAGGTTCAAGTGGCCAAATTTATCTGTTAGTTCGCTGCTATTTTCCCAGGTAGCTTCTTCTGGGGGCAAATTCTTCCATTGGACAAGACTTTCTTCAACAAATTTTTCTCCCTTTTTTATCTATTAGGTTTCCAAAATGGTTTGGGGTTGCAACAGTAGGTCTCCATCTTCAGATATTTCAGGCATATTTTAAGTAGGGGCAATTGCATCACCAATCTTTTTTTTTTAACATAGAGACGTGGAAAATGAGATGGATTCGCGACCCTTGTGGAAGTAGAAGCTTGTAAGCAACGGGACCAATACGACAGCGAATCTGATAAGGCCTATAGTATCGACATGCGAGCTTCTAAAAGGCTCTCTTGAAAACCGTTTGCTATGGATATGGTCGGAGCTCTAGAAAGACCCAATTGCCCTTCTGAAACTCAACTTCACGTCGATGGGAATTGGCAGTGGCTTGCATGTGACTATTTGCTACTTCTAAATTAGTTCGAAGTTATTTAAGGAGGGCATCTCGGTTACAAAGCTATTGGTCAACTTCATTAACAAGGGTTGAGCCATCTTGGTAACGGGGAATGGGTGGCAGTGGTTTCCCATATAAAGCTTAAAAAGGCATCATCTTGATAGAAGAGTGGTAAGTTATGTTGTACCAAAATTTGGCCCAAGGAATGAGAGAACTCCACTTGCGTGGTTGTTGGTGGCTTAGGCACCGTAGATATTGTTCCACACTGTGGTTCACAACTTCTGATTGTTCATCTGTTTGCGGATGGTAGGAGGAGCTCATCCAGAGCTGGGTGCCAGAAAACTTAAAAAACTCTTGCCAAAAGCGGCTAGTAAAGACCGGATCCCAGTCACTAATTATGGAGTGAGGCATACCATATAATTTTACCACATTGTCCACAAAATTTTATGCCACCGTCTTAGTGGTGTAAGGGTAAGCTAAAGCGATAAAGTGCGCACTCTTGCTAAAACGATCAACCACAACCAAGATAGTATTCTTTTCGTTTGAGATAGGCAGTCCTTCAATAAAATCCATGGAAATATCATCCCATACTTGGCAAGGGATTGGCCATGGTTGGAGAAGGCCGGCTGGTGAGAGTGTATCGACTTTGACTCGTTGGCAGGTGTCATATGCTGCTACATATTCTTTAATATCTCGGTACATGGCTGGCCAATAAAATTGTTGGGCAATATTTTATAAGTTCGTTGGAAACCTGAGTGGCCACTTGTCAAAGATGAGTAGAATTCCTGCAATAATTATTGTGTGATTTCTTATTTAGAAGGGATAACAATTCAATACTTAAAATAAATCAACCTGTTCTTAAGTGAAAAGGAACAACCTGCTGAGTCAGTGGCTAACTTACGGGCTATCTGCATATAGGGATGATCTGCAACTTCCTGGATGGTGTCCCACAAACTATTTTTGGGTATAGAGATACTGTGTAGAGCGGGGCTATCTTCCCTACAAGATAGAGCATCGGCAGCAAAGTTTTCTTTTCCTGGTTTGTACACGATCTCATATTCGTAGCCAAATAACTTATAGAGCCACTTTTATTATTTTGGGGTTGTAATTTGGGGTCTAACAAATGCTTCAAGATTTTTTAATCCGTGTGCACATAGAACTTTCTGCCCGTCAAATACAGACTCCATAATTTTATTGCAATAACAAGCATCTCTTTGGCGTATGTCGACCATGACTGCTTGGCAGCGCCTAATGCCTGACTCATGTAAGCTATAGGCTGCCCATGCTGAGTGAGGACGGCCCTAATGCCACAACTAAAACATCAGTTTCTATGATAAATGGCTCTTCAAAATTCAGGAGTGCTAAGATAGGAGTTATGGTCATAGCAACCTTGAGATTTCGAAAAGCAGATTATGCTTCCTCGGACACCCAAATTGTGTCTTTTTTAGGAGATTAGTCAAGGGCCAAGCAAGAATTTCGTTCTGCCGAATAAACTTCGGGTAATAGCCTGTCAAATAGAAAAATTCTCTCAGTTTAGTGACGTTGTTTGGTCGAGGCCATTCTAATATGGCCTTAATTTTGGTTTGATCCACTTTGGCCCCTTGTGATGTGATTATATGCCCCAAGTATTCAAGTTCCTTTTGCCCAAAGACACATTTTTTCAACTTGATAAAAAATTGATGTTACCAGAGGATGTCAAAAACCTATTTAACTTGCTCAAGATGCAATTCCCAGCTGGGACTGTATATTAAGATGTCATAAAAAAAACTAGAACAAACTTACGGAGATGCTGGCAGAAGATGTTGTTCATGACTGCTTTAAAAGTGGAAGGGGCATTCCAAAGCCCAAATGGCATGACGAGATACTCATAATGACCGTTATGAGTGTGGAAGGTCGTCTTGTGAATATCGCATAGATGTATTCTTACTTGGTGGTAACCCGCGGTGAGATCGAGTTTAGTAAAGAAAGTAGCTCCATAGAGTTCATCCAGCATGTCATCAACCATAGGGATGGGAAACTTGTCTTCGATGGTGACTGAATTAAGGGCCAGGTAGTCTGTACAAAACCTCCAAGTTCTATCTTTTTTGTGCACCAATAGCACCAGTGAGGAGAACAGACTGGTGCTTGGCCGAATCAACCCTGAATCAAGCACTATATTCACCTGTTTTTTAATTTCACTTTTCTGGAAATAGAAATACCTGTATGGCCTGAAATTGACGGGTTTAACCCCTTCATTCAAACTGATGTGGTGATCAACGTCTCGGTAGGGAGGAATTGATTGTGGATCTTTGAAAAGATCCTGGTACTAATCCAAGAGAGCTTATATATCTGGATGGAGGTGGATCAGAGAGGTGTTGTTCTTTATCTGCAGATACACTACAAATAGAGAGGAGTGTCGAAGCGTGCTTCTAGCCACTTCTTCAGTTGAAGCAATTTGGCGAGGTGGAGTGTCAAGGCCCCGCAACTGTCGCAGCCGACCACCCCATTGGAGTTCCATGGTCATCCAACCCCAATCACACATAACAACTCCTAATGCTTCTAGCCACTGAACTCTAAGAATAAGATCGAGACCAGTTAATGGTAAAGCAAAAAGAGTCAAATGAAAGAGGATACCTTGGATGTTAACTAGCACATTTTTAAATCGTCTGTGACATCTCATCGGACTATCGTTCGCAACTTTGATCGAGAAGGCTTAAGTCGAGGGTACTGGTAACTTCAGCAAGCTCGCCTCATTCACTGATGAAGTTGTGAGTCGAGCCACTGTCAATGACGATGACGATACATTGATTGTGGATGCTTGCATCAACACACATCATTTTTGTTGTGGACCAACAAGTGAAAGAATGAAGAGAAATTTTAGGCTCCTCTTCTTTCGGTTCTTCTTCTTCTTCTTCAGTCCCTTCCAAGAGCAAGAATTGAGCTCGGCGACAGCAGTGGCCTATGGTAAATTTCTCGTCACAGTTGAAGCAGAGGCCCTATATTCAACGACGCTGCATCTCTTCCCACAAGAGGCACTTCGGGGCAGAATCTGCAACTAGGGTTGGGGGTGGGTTGATCGGGTTACATCCGACCTGATTGAACCTTCTCTGTTGACCCACTTGCTCCTCCTTCATACGGGCTAAGCTGATGGCCTCTTTCAAAGATTTGGGCCTGAACATCCGAATATCTTCAACAATTTTAGGCTTCAGTCCGCCAATAAAAGTAACCGCCAGGGTCTTTTAAGTCCAGCCTCTCACTTTTTTGCCCAACCTCTCAAATTCTTTTTGATAATCTCATAAGGGCCCGATCTGTCTCACTTTGGATAAGGCTTCATCAAAGTCTTCACATTCGGGTGGCCTAAAGCGAGCCCAGACCTCTTCTTCAAATCCTATCCACGTCACCATTCTTCCTTCTTCTTGATAAGTCCGGCGAAGCCATTACCACCACTAGTTGGCTTCGCCCTCCAGGTGGAAAAAAGCTAGTTGGAATTTCTGCTCTTTAGAATTCCTTGATACTCAAAGAATTGTGCGACGCGGTTGAGCCATTCGGTCGGGTCATCTCTGAAAAAGATGGGAAATTCTAACTTTGTGAGTTTGGAGAAGAATGGTTATCGGCCACCGTCATTTCGCTCAGCTCCTTCATCGCAGTTTGATCGCGTTCCTCCATTTCGTTTTGAGGTATTACAGTTGGAGCCTTCATGGTTGATTAACAAAGTCTCTGTTAATCGTTTGAGGGTATCCTCCATTTGGTGAAGTTTATCGGCAACTCCAAGCTCCATCAGGCTGAAGTTGTCCTGCAGTCCTCCGACACTTTCTTCCAAATTCTCAATCCTTTCCTTGTGAGACATGACTCTGATACTAAAATGATAAATGACAAAAAAAAACACAAGGAGGATTGCAAACAAAAGCTTATATTTTTGGGACAGAAAACCCACAATTTTCTTGTTAATTAATGCTTGTCTCATCCATAATCTCATGGGGCTTTAAATAGGAAGGGAAACAACAACTTCTCCCTTCTATCAAGGGAGCACAACAGCTAGTAGCAACCAAATAATCTCAACAAATCAAAAAATAAGATAATGCCGAAACTAAATTAAAAAATAGAGCATAAGTTGATGCTAAGTAGTTGACCGGATTTTGAAGAAGTTCTGCTTGCTCCAATGATACCAGAATTAGAGATACTAGGGATTTTTTATTGGGATCCTTCCTGATCTTCTGGTTGTATCATATTTGCTCTTGGTTATTTGGTTTTATTGATAAAAACTATGCTGGCTTTCTTGCTCCTTCATATGATTGATTTTCACATTTGTTGAAATATCTATAATCGGCTATCCTTTCGCACCTGATTCCCTAATCTAATTCGTTCTGGCTGGCAAAAAGCAAGAGAGCTTAAGAGAATAAATCCAGGTTATATGTTTTTGATGGTTCTGAAACTCTAGGATCATGTTTAAGGATCTTTCCTTGCTTGGACAATGCTCCCCAGTTTTCTAAATGCTCAATTCAGTAGTATCGCATGTCATTTGATAATAGTCAAGAGAAAGTTATATCAAGTACTCGTTCAATTATAATGGTTATATAAGTTTTATTTTTCTTACTTTTGATCAAAATATTTTTGCTCTTCTACTGATTAGAAGAATTATAATTCTCATTTACTTAACCAAATAACTCATCTCACACTTTGTGCTACTTGTCCTTGTTATGTTGTATTATGTCTTTTACATTATGTTGTTTAGTTTCTATATCAGGTGCCAATAAATCAATTTATACTCTAGAACCATTTGATGTTGGACGCCTTAGATAGGCTGCAATTCTTTCAAACGGCCACAAAGTTATTGTAACTACTGCTGGTCACATCGATCCTGGTTGGTTATTCAATATTTTCATTTTAAGTACTATGTTGATTTCTAGAATATTCTTAATGTTTCCATCATTTCCTTCCGTCCTTTCCATCTTCCTCTTTCATGGCTAAACTTTTCCAAACTCTTAATTGATCTACTTCTCTGCTGTTGTACTTCATGTATGCTTTACGGATGCATGCACTTATTAGAAAAGAAGGGCTGATAAACATACTTCTACAGCTGCAGGATTGTAGAGCTATGTGGACACACTCATGTGAAAATCTAATAGTGAACTTAATGTAGGCTCCCTTACTGAATTTGGGTTATTCTTAAAACGTTTAATGTGTAATCCTGGTTCTCTTAATGTGAAGATGTAAGTGAACTTGCTCTACATAATCCAGTGTTGCATTGTGCTAGTCAGGAAAGGTTATAGTCTTATAGATGGCTTACCCCTTTGCTAAGTCCTACTTGTTAATGTTAGAATTAAATCAAAGTAGATCTGAATATAAAACCGTAAATAAATCTCGTACTGAATCAAAAAGAATAAATACAGTAGTGTACCTAAATCCATAATGAAAGAAATCTGCATGTCCTGCGGTAAATCTTCCAAATTAGCACATAGTCTTTTGAATTCTTACACTCTCTCTATTTCTGGTAATGGGATATTATAATAGAAAAAAAATATACGTATAATTTAAGGACCATAACCGCCTATTTATTGGCAAACCCTGCCTATAAATTTTCTATATTATTAATTTGACCCATCACAAAATTATAAATTATAGATTTAGTCTCTATACATAAAATAAAGCTCACACTTTAATTTGATACATTAAAACCCAATACATCCTTAACCGTATCGGATCACTTCTAACTGGGCCCAATTAATCTGATAGCTTCTTATACACAATAATTTACACATATAAGTCCACATGATAAATTTAAAACCCAACAATCGACCACTTGGACTATATATGTTAGCTCATAATTGTGCATTAAATAGCTTTATGAGTACTCATAATTTTGCTATCATTACCTGTATGCATTCCTAAATAATCTCATCCATTAATCATATCAACATAGAATCAAAGCGGTCTTCACTACATCTATCATAACTAAACCCATCAGTGATCACGTATATCAATAAAACCGAATGACATGGATCAAGTATGGATATGTAATATAGAAATTACATGAAATGTGACCCAAGCATGTCTATTTTCAACTGGTACTACCTTAACCTTAGTGAAATTAACTGCAAAGAACTTGGAGATAAAATATAAACATAAACAAAAACATTACAAATGAAATTAATTATAAAATCCATAAACCAAATCCAAAATGCAAAACTTATGATATGTATGTATCATAAAAGCAATTATGGTACAAAATTCCCATGAAACTATTTATCATCAAAAGGTACTAGACCCATACGAGCAATATTCTCATGAAAGACCTTAGGTGGTAACCCTTTTGTGAGCAAATCCACAACCATGGAGTTCATCCCGATGTGCTCTATTAATATCGGCTTACTTTGAACTCTCTTTTTAACAATTAAGGACTTGATATCTTTATGTTTTGATTCGTCAAGTTTTTGCTGTTGTTAGAATATATAACTGCAAACTTATTGTCACAAAATAACTTTAACGGTCTTTCTATACCATCAATAATGCACAGCTCAATGATAAAATTTCGCAACCATGTTCGATGATTGAATACCTCATAACATGCTATAAACTCCGTTGCCATGGCTGAAGAGGCTATGAGTGCTTGCTTAGCACTCTTCCAAGAGATGGCTCCTTTAGCAAGCAAGTAGATATAGCCTGATATGGACTTCCTGCTATCTTGGCATTCGGTGAAATTAGAATCAGAATAACCAATGATCTCCAGTTGATCTGATCTCCTGTATGCGAGCACGTAGTTTTTTGTTCTCTGAATATACCGCATAACGTGTTTGGATACTTTCTAATGATCTATACTTAGATTGCTTAAATATCTCCCTAACATCCTAATAATGTATGCAATACCCAAACACGTACAAACCTGTGCATAAAAAAGATTCTGTATAGCTGAAGCATAAGGAATCTTTTATGTCTCCTTAGTTTCAAAGTCATTCTTAGGACATTGACTAAGAGCAAACTTATCTTCTTTAGACACAGGGGTATCACCTAGTTTATAATTCTGCATATCAAATCTCTTAAGAACTTTTTTGATATACCTCTTTTGTGATAATTCAAGAATACCCCAAGAGCGATCCCGATATATCTAAATCTCTAATACAAAAAAGACATTCCCAAGATCTTTTATCTCAAATTTTTTATCAGAAATCTCTCAATTTCGTGCAATAAACCTATATCACTACTTGCAAACAGTATATCATCGACATATAAAACTAAAAAAATATACTTACTCCCACTGAACTTATGGTATATAAAATCTTCACTATATTTATCTCAAAATCGAACGAGATGATAACTTGATGGAATTTATGATACCATTGACGGGAAGCTTTCTTAAGTCTAGAGATGGATTTCTTTAGTTTGCAAACCATTTACTTTGCATCGCCCAATACAAAATTTTCTGGTTGCACCATATAAATCGTCTCATTAATGTCACCATTGAGAAACATTGTCTTAACATTCATCTGATGCAACTCAATATCAAAATGTGTCACTAAAACCTTTATAGTCCTGAAAGAGTTTTTTAATAAAATCGAAGAGAAAGTATGTAACACCTTGCCCATCACTGTGGTAAAATGATTTGGAAACTCTATTTATTCAGGCCTTTAACTGCTTTAAACTTAATTAATTTACGTTGTTTAATATTTATTGTGATTCGTAATTTTGGTTGATTTTACTTTATTTTATTTTTATTTAAATTTTATTTTAAATAATTTTATTTTATTTTATTTTAAAGAATTTTATTCTAACTCATTTAAATTGAAAATGATAATTGAGAAAAAAATCGAAAAACAGCGAACCAAAAAAAAAATTTCGCAGGAAAAATCCCGTGAGAAGTCTGGTTGCACGCGCGGGTGTTGGGAACTATGCGCATGTACATGTGTGCACAATGGCTGTGGGACGTGGGCACAGCGCGCACATCCCTTCCGCACGCACGTCCCTTCCGCAAGCACGCACGTCCCTTCCACAAGCACACACGCACAGGACATGCACACAGCACGGGGTCAGGACCAGCACGCGTCCTATCACGTGCAGGCGGGCCGTCTGCGCGTCACCTCGCACGTGGACAGGCACCGTACACTGTGCGTAGTAGGCCTGGACGGATAGGCCATGTTCGCTTGGGGCTTGTGCGTAGTAAGCTTGTGCGTGCGGCGCTCATCGCGCCTAAGCACTGCGCACAGAGCAAGAGGCATATGCGTCTTCAACGCGCTAACCAATGCACTGCTACCTCGAGCAGTTCCCTGTCGGTGGAGGAGGCTTCCTCCCTTATTTTTCATGTCGAGCATCTTTTCCTCCTCTCTCTTCGTCGAATTTCGCCACTTGGTACGAATCTGACGATTTCAAAACTCTATAAATTGCCCTCCCCCTTCCCTTCCTCACCACACTTCCATTCTTCCATTTTTTTCAAAGGTTTAGAGAGAAAAAGAGGGAGAGAGACAGAAAGATAGTAGTCTAATGACAGAAGAAGAGAAAGAAAGAAGAACAGTGAAGGAGAAAACATCAAGGTTTCAGTAAGGAATTTAGTATTTCTTTCGATGTCTTAAGGAGTATTTTTAGATAAACGAATTTAACGTGATTGATATTTTGCCTATTTTGTATGCCTTTGTGTTCACATGAGTCGAATTATTCTTGTTTTCAAGTATGCTATGTAAATTGCAGACACTTGATGAATTTGCATGTAATAAATATAATATGTAATAGATAATAATAAAAGTATAAAAGAAAAGAAAAAGAAAAAAATGGAATGAAATCTGTATGGTCCGAAGTGTATCTGTATTGACATGCATATTGCATCAAGTGTCTCGTTATGCTTTTTATCTATGTGGATATCTTTTTTCCTTGCCCTTCGGAGTATCTATTTTTCCCTCTCCTATCTGGTCTGGAAAGATGTAAGAGGACTACTTTTAGTAGATGACAACGTACCCTCTGACGAGAGTGGCATTACACTATCTATAGGAATCAGCCGTGGCTAAGTAATGTTGTGACTGTAGATATCTATTAGGAAAACTATGGTTGGTACTGCCATGATCATAGTACGTATCATGGTCTGGCTAGTCAAAAATGGGCCTGAGAAAATTTTTATATCTGTATCTGATCTGGTCATTCCACTTGGGTAGTTGAAAATCTATATCTGCCCTCAGAGATAGAAACTATAACGACTTCGCAAAACATAATACGAAAATCTAAGCATTTCATAATTTATTTAATTTTCTGTATTATCTGGCATGATGTGTGTTTGATTTTCTGTATTAACATATTGTTTTCTTACAAATAAATAGTTTTCCATAATGTGAGGTAGGTAAACGAGGAACTTAAATGGTAAGATAAAATAATTAACTTTTGAAATCTACGATGTTAATTTAATACTGTTTTTCTTACTGAGCATATAGAACTCACCCTTTCAATACCCCCCTCGCCAGATGAGGAAGAAGATGAGGAACCGCAGGTTGACCTACCCTTGGAAGTCTATGAGGATCCCATGGATCTACAAGTCTGAGTGCATAACCATTCCTTCACTCTGGTGAGTCCAATAGCATAGTGAAAGAAATGACCCTTATGTTTTATTTTATATTTTGTAGCCACTTCTGGTATCAATATATATATGTACTGGAACTCATATATATTTGTAAGGGATTTGTAATGATTTTGTTCTGCTGCATAAATTTTACCATGCAATCAATATTCTGAATATGTACCTAAACCTCATTTGCCTTAATTAGCACCTAAGATGCACAAATGGTATCAGAGCAGAATTTTTGCGAATTAAATCCCTTGCACTGAGGCCTTAGGTAGATGAACTTTTTAGAGTACGTAAGAAAAAAATAAGTCCTCTTTTCAAGTAGTAAACCTCCAACTAGTGTCTTCCTTTCTTTTATAGGAATGACACGAGGAAGACCATCCATAAAGAGTACTGAGCGACCTGAAGCCCCGAATCATCCGACCATAGCTAAATTTGCAAAACTTTTCTGAGCTATCCAAGGATTAACTGCAGCCATAGGACAAAACCAGGTCAACTCTTATCCACTCCCTGCCCCTGAAGCTGTTCTAGACCTGACCGAAGAATAAAAAACCCCTCTTGCATCATTCATGTTAAACGATAAAATCGAACAGTAGTGGCAACTTAAGAAAGAAGTCATGTCTACCCCTACTACCTGGGAAGTTTTCATGCATACTTTCTTTGATAACTTCTTCCCTGCCTATGTTCAGGAAAAGAAAGATGAATTCTAGGACCTCCGCCAAATAAGCCTGTCTGTAGCCCAATATGCAGTCCATTTTGTTCAACTGTCTAGGTTTGCCCCTTTAATGGTCACCCCTGAAAATCAAAAAGTTAGGAGGTTTCTCAAAGCCCTTCGTGTCGACATTTATGACCGAGTTGTGATGCTGACACCCAGCTCGTATGCAGAGGTGCTTGAACATGCCCAGTTGGCCAAAGATTTTATCTCCGCCAAGCACCAATGCTTTGCCTGAGTCCTTGTCCAACAACCACCCCAACAGCTTAGAAGAAGATTGCTTGACCCAGTAAGTAACCCTCCAGACAAACAAATCAGATTTGCCCTTCCTCTTGCCTTACCCCCACCTACAGCTCCACCTGCTCGAGTTAACCAATCATGCAGCATCGTGGTCACTCGCATGGTGACCTGCCCTGTCGGCGTATCAATAACTCCTACTATCGGTGCAAAAGTACCCAACACCTTATAAAAGACTGCTCTCAGCGACCAAAGGATGTAGTCCGACCCATAGCACAAGGTTGAGTGTACCACGTAGATGAATCTGATGTCCTTCCTGCTCCTATCATCATCTAGGGTATGCTCTCTATTCATAATGCTTCTATCAAGGCTTTAATTAATACTAGTGCAACTCACTCTTTTATTTGATATGCATTTGTTTGTAACCTAAAGTTTATACTAAAAGCTTTAGGAAAAACGATAGTGGTGGAAACTCCCTCTAAAGGACTACTAGAAGCTCATTGTATATATAAGGACTGTAGGATAAAAACTTCAGGGATAGAGATATGTGTAAACCTGAAACTATTAGATTTTTTAGAATTTGATGTAATATTAGAAATTGACTGGTTAGAAAAGTATAGAGCTATAATAGACTATAAAAGTGAAATTGTAACCTTACGATCCCCAAAAAAAAAAAGTTGTTATTATTTTCCTAATACTTGAATGAACATGAATATGAGCGCTAATCCTGCTTAATGTTCTATACCAATTATTTGCAATTTTTTGAATGTCTTTCCCATCAAATTTCTTAGTCTACCTCTCCCACGTAAGATAGAGTTCTTGATTGAATTGTTTCTTAGAACCCATCTGATCTTGAAGCCCGCGTATCATATGAGTCGCATTGACCTAACAGAGCTGGAACATTAGCTTTCTGACCTTATTACCCAAATATTCATTCGCCCTAGTCATTCCTCCTTGGAGTGCTCTGATGTTGTTCGTAAAAAAAAAAAGGATGGTACCCTCCGACTCTGCGTGAACTATAGAAAACTCAACCGAGTGACTGTTAAAAGCAAGTACCCCTTACCCCGAATTAACGATCTCTTCAATCAACTGCAAGGAGTCTCTGTCTTTTCTAAGATCGATCTCAAGACCAAGTATCACCACTTGAGAGTTAAAGAATAAGATATTTCAAAAATCACCTTCCAGTACAGGTACGATTTGTACGAGTTCAGGGTGATGCCATTCGGATTGACCAATTCCCCAGCAGCCTTCATGGACCTAATGAAATGAGTTTTTCGGCATGCACTAGATTAATACGTCGTCATTTTTGTTGATGACATTCTAGTGTATTCCAAAAGCCGTGAGGAGCACACTGTACATTTGGCTAAAGTGTTGGAGACTCTCCACTAAAACCAACTGTATGCGAAACTAAACAAATGCTCATTTTGGTTAGATCGAGTTTCTTTTCTCGGTCATGTAATTTCAAGTGAAGGAGTTTCTGTAGACCTATTCAAGGTGAAATCGATGATCAGTAGGAGTCTGCCCACCATGTGGTCGAGGTACGTAGTTTTCTTGGCTTAATAGGCTACTACCGATGATTCATTGATGGATTCGCCAAGATTGCTTTCCCTATGACTTGACTCACCTAAAAGGGCGTATCTTTCGTTTAGAATTATGAGTGCTATAAAAGCTTTATGGAACTAAAGCCCGTCTCACCTCTGCTCCTGTGCTAATCCTTCTTGACGATATTAAGAGATTACAAGTTTATTATAATGCATCTCATATTAGTTTGGAGTGTGTCTTGATGCAGTATGGTAGAGTAATCGTCTTTGGATCCCGACAGCTCAAAGTTCATGGCAGAAGTACCCTACCCACAACTTAGAGTTGGCAGCCATTATCTTTACCTTGAAGATATAGCGGCATTACCTGTATGGTCAGACCTTTGAAATCTACACTAACTATAAGAGTTTCAAGTACATTTTTTCTCAACAGGAGTTAAACATGAGGCAAAGACACTGGATGGATCTTCTGAAGGATTACAATTGTCAGATCATTTATCAACCCAAGAGAGGGAATATAGTCATCGATGCCCTAAGTTGAAAGGAGCCTGTTATGCTAGCACAAACCATGGCCTCCAGTTGGAATATGATGGACATTGTATAAGTGCTCTACCTTAGCTATTACGACAAGGGAAACTATTTCGCCCATATCCGAGCCATACCGAATCGCTTTATGAAAATTTGGAAAGCACAGGCCATGGACCCAAAACTCATCAAAAATATGGATAAATTCATTTCTGACGAATCTCCTGATTTCACAATCTCTAATATTCAGATTTCATAACTGAATTTGGGTCCCCATTGCTATATATATAAATGTACTCAAGACCACTCATGCTTCCAAGTTATCCTTTCATCCTGGGAATATAAAAATGTATTGAGACTTGAAATGAAAATATTGGTGGCCAGGAATGAAAAAGGATATAATTGACTACATCTCATGATGTTTCACTTGTCAACAGATAAAGACAGAACATCAGAGACCTAGTGGCTTGCTATAGGGTCTTTCGATTCTCGAATAGAAATGGCAGCACGTGACTATGGACTTTGTCACCAGATTAACTAAGACCTATTCTAGTCGAAATGCCATTTGGTCATCGTGGATAGGCTAACCAAGACTTCCCATTTCCTACCTATTCGAACCACATACTCCACCTGTAAGTTAGCCCGCCTATATGTTGATGAGATTGTTTGACTTTATGGAGTTCCCTCATTCATTGTGTCCAACCGCGACGCCTGATTCACTTCTCACTTTTGGAACAGTTTTCAAGAAGCTTTGGGGTCTGGGTTGTACTTCGGCACTGCTTATCATCCTGAGATGGATGGTCAGTTAGAACGTACGATCTAGACATTGAAAGACATGTTGTGTCCTTACATTCTTGACTTTGGTGATAACTAGTATGAGTATCATCCTCTTTGTGAATTTGCTTACAATAACAGTTATCATTCCAGCATCAGTATGGCCCTGTATGAAGCATTGTATAGAAGGCCATGTCGTTCCCCTACTTACTGGAGTGAAGTCGGGAATCAGTGCCACTTAAGACCAGACTTCATTCAGAAGACCATTGAGAAGGTCGCAATCATCCGTAAAAATTTGGCAACTGCCCAGAGCCGCCAAAAGAGTTACGCTGGTAATCGTAGGCGACCCTTGGAGTTTGCCGTGGGAGATCAAGTTTTCTTAAAAGTCTACCCCTACAAAGGCAAGATGCGATTTGGGAAGAGAGGAAAGTTGAGCCATCGTTATGTGGGACCTTTTCTGATCATCAAGTGCATTGAACCCGTGGCATACCGTCTCACTCTATCCCGAGAGTTCACGGGTGTGTATGATATCTTTTATGTCTCGATGCTCAAGAGGTACCACCTTGATCCATCTCATATTATTCCTTGTGATGAGTTCAGGTACAAGCTGATATAACCTATGAGGAGATTCTTGTGGAGATTTTAGAGTGGACCGATAAGGTCTTACGTAACAAGACGATTCTCATGGTGAAGGTACGATGGCAGCATCCTACCCCGAAAGAAGCATTTGGCCACTTTAAACTTAATTAATTTATGATACTTAATATTTATCGTGATTCATAATTTTGGTTTACTTTTATTTATTTAATTTTTATTTAAATTTTATTTTAAATTATTTTATTTTAAAAAATTTTGTTCTAACTCATTTAAATTAAAAATGAAAATTGATAAAAAAAATCAAAAAATAGCAAATCAAGAAAAAAATCTCGCGAAAAAAATCTCGCGAGGAGTCTAGTTGCCCGCACGGGTGTTGGGGACTGTGCGCGTGCGCATGCACGCACAGTAGCTGCAGAACGTGTGTACAGTGTGCATGTCCCTTCCGCAAGCACGCATGCACACATAGGATGTGCTCACAGTGCACACGTCCCCTCTACACGCACGCACACAGAGGATGTGTGCACAGCGCGCATGCATGCACGAGACATGCGCACAGCACACACGTCCCGTCCGCGCGCACGACGTGGGGTCAGGACCAATACACATCCTATCACGTACAGGTGGGCCGTCCGTATATCACCTCGCGCACGGACAGGCGCCACACACTGTGCGTGCACCGTCGGTGCAGCAAGCTTGCGCGGACAGGTCCTATACGCAAGGGGCTTGCGCGTAAAAGGCTTGCGCATGTGGTGCCCAGCACGCTAAGGCCTTGTGTGTATGGCAGGAGGCCTGTGCACCTGCAGGCTAGCCTACAGCGCACCGATCGGAGCACTACCACCTCGGGTAGTGCACCACTGATGCCTTAAGCAGCACGCCACCACCGGTGGAGGAGGCCCTCCTCCCGTATTTCTCATGCCGAACATCTTTTTCTCCTCTCTCTTCATCGGATTTCACCACTTGGCTTGAATCCGATGATTTCGAAACTTTATAAATTGCCCTCCCCATTCCCTTCTTCTCCACACTTTCATTTTTCCATTCTTTCAAGCATTTAAAGAGAGAGAGAGAAATATAGTAGTCTAGTGTGAGAAGAAGAGAAACAAAGGAGAATGGTAAAGGAGAAAATATTAAGGTTTCGGTAAAAAATTTAATATTTCTTTCAACGTCTTAAGAAGTATTTTTAGATAAATGAATTTAATATAATTGATATTTTGCCTGTTTTGTATGTTTTTGTATTCAGATGAGTCGAATTATTCTTATTTTCAAGCATGTTATGTGAATTGTAAACACTTGATGAATTTGCATGTATAAATAGAATATATAATCAGAAATAGTAAACCTATAAAAGAAACGAAAAAGAGAAAAATGGAATGAAGCATGTATGGTTCAAAGTGTATCTGTATTGACATACATATTACATCAAGTGTCTCGTTAGGCTTTTTATCTCTTCAGGGTATCTGTTCCCCTTGCCCTTCAGGGTATATGTTTCCCCTTCCCCTATTTGGTCAGGAAAGATATAAGAGGACCTCTCCTAATGGATGACGACGTACCCTCTGACAAGAGTAATGTCGCACTATCTGTAGGGGTCACCTGTGGCTAAATAATATCGTGCCTATAGATATCTATTAGGGTCACTATGACTAGTACGATCGTGGTCACAGATCGTACAATGGTTTGGGCAGCCAAAAATGGGTTTGAGCAAATTGTCGTATCTGTATCTAATCTGATCATTTTACTTAGGTAATTGAAAATTTGTATCTGGCCTTAGAGATGGAAGTTATAACGACTTCGCGAAGTATGACACAAAAAATCTAAGCATTTCATGACTTATTTGATTTTTTCTATTCTCTTTCATGATGTGTGTTTGATTTTCTATTTTAACTTATCATTTTCTTAACAAATAAATGGTTTTTCATAATGTGAGATAGGTAAACGAGGAAGTTAAATGGTAAGATAAAATAATTAATTTTTGAAATCTTACGATGTTAATTTAATATTATTTTTCTAACTGAGCATACGGAATTCACTCTTTCCATACCCCCCTCCTAGATAAGAAACAAAGTGAGGAACCGCAGGTTGACCTATCCTTGGAAGTCTATGAGAATCTCGTGGATCCACAAATCTGAGTGCATGACCGTTCCTTATGTTTCGCTTTATATTTTTTTAGCCACTTCTTTGCTCAATATATGTATGTATTAGAACTCATATATATTTGTAAGGAATTTGTAATGATTTTTGTTCTGCTACATAAATTTTATCATGCACTCGTTAT
Source organism: Carica papaya (assembly GCF_054855325.1). Lineage (NCBI taxonomy): Eukaryota > Viridiplantae > Streptophyta > Magnoliopsida > Brassicales > Caricaceae > Carica > Carica papaya. Next base: position 23,779,827 of record NC_142317.1, read on the forward strand.
TATGAATCTATATCTGACACCGATTTGCCTTAATTAGTACTTGGGATGTCACAAAATATCTTTATAATCAATTTCTTCTTTCTGTGTAAAGCTCTTAATGACAAGATATGCCTTGTACCTATACTGAGGCATTTGAATTCCTCTTAGTCTTAAATATTCATTTGCAACAAATAGGTTTCGCACCTATAGACAATGGGACAAAATCCCAAATGTCATTGACCTTCATGGACTTAATCTCTTTATTCATTATATCAATCCACTTCTAAGAATTAGAACTTTCTATGCCTTGACGGAAGTTGATTGGATCATCTTCCATCATTTCAATGTCATCTTCATGTTCTTGGAGAAATACAATATAATCATTCAAAATTGCATTTCTCTTCTCTTTAGTGGAACTTTTTAATGGCATTAGTTCTTGAGACTGTGTAGTTTGTTCTTCTAGAATAGCTTCTTGAGTATGAACAGGAGATAATGTGACATTGTCTTGATCTGGATTTACTTCTTGAATAGTACAAGGTATGAGAATCTAATCCTCATCATTGTCAAGAACAACTGAGGGAATATCAATATATTTCTCTTCAAAGATAAAGTCTCGAACTCTCTCTCCCCTTGCAAACTCAATATCCTCAAAGAACTTGGCATTTTTCATCTCAAAAAATTGTCTTATGAGTGAGATCATAAAACTTTTAAGCCCTGAATCTTTCAAAATAGCTAATAAAATAGGAACTTACAATTCTGAAATCTAGTTTCTTTTTATGTGGCTTATAGGGTCTGCCTTCAACTAGACATTCCAAAATGTGCAAATGTCTTAAATTAGGCATTTTACCCATTCAAAATTCATAATGGGTCTTTATAGTTACTTTAGTTAAAACTCTATTGAGTAAATATGTTGTGATCCTTAATGCATCTCCCCGTACTAATTTAGGTAAGGCATAATGATTAATTATACTCCTCACTATATCTTTAAATGTTCTGTTTCGTCTTTCAGTAACACCATTCATGCTAGGCGAACCTGGCATGGTGTACTGTGGGATGATACTGCATTCCTCTAGAAATCTAACAAACGGTCATGCACATTGTTAACATGATCCGTTATATCTACTATAGCATTCACCCCCACAGTCAGATCTAATAGCCTTAATTCTTTTGTTGAGTTGATTCTCAACTTCTACCTTAAAACTGTTGAACACATCCAGGGATTGTGATTTCTCATGACTGAGATAAAAGTAGCCATATCTAGAATAGTCATCATGAACGTTATGAAGTATTGTTGACCATTCCAAGAAGCCGCAGAGAATGACCCACAAATATCTGTATGAATCAACTCCAATACGTCCATAGCCCTATTGGCACCCAATCTCCTGATGTTTGTATGTTTTCCCTTGATGCAGTTGACACATCTATCAAAATCTGTAAAATCAAAGGGATCAAGAATTTCATTCAACATAAGCTTCTCTATTCTCCCTTTAGAGATATGACCTAATATCTTGTGTTACAATAAGGTAGAATTCTCATAGGTTAATTTATGCTTGGAACCTCTTGTACCCACATGCAATGATTTATTTTAAGAAGTAATTAATCTAACAAATAAAGATTATCATGAACTGATAAAAAAGCAGTACCAACCATATTGGAATTATAATAAAGACTAAATATTTCATTTTCAACAGAATAAAAATAACCAAATTTATCTAATACAGAAATAGAAATCAAATTCTGTCTAAATGACTATACAACATAAGTCTAATCTAAATAATATTCAGTTCTTAATAATAATCCAAATGTGTCAATTACTTCCACCTTCACTAGTTTGCCATCGCCGACATAAATGAATCTGACACCTTCACTTAGCTTGTGGTAACAAAGGTAATCTTGCATGAACACACTGATGTGAGTAGTTGCACTAAAATCTATCCACCATGTGTGTCTAGGTACAGATGTTAAATTAACCTCAGAACAAATAAAATTAACAAACATACATTTTTTGTGCCTCACATTTAATAGTTGACGCATTTCTTCTCCTAATACATGGAGCTTTATAGAAGAAACAGACACTATCATTTTATTCATTTTGCTTTTTTTCTGTTGCACTAAAACCGCAACATTTTTACCTATTTTCTTATTCTTATTCTTCTTGTCCTTTGATATCATAGCTAGATGAGCATTCTTTGTTTTCTTACACTTTAACCTTTTTCTCCTCTCAAACACAGTATGAGATAAGCTCATTGAGAATCCAAGATTCCTTCTAGCAGTTGCAGCTCACCTTAAAATGATTAAAGTGTGGAGGAAGGGAGATCAAAAGAAAGTACACCAATAATTCTTCTTATAAATCCAATTTGAGTGCCTTGAGCTTAACATGTACGTGAGATATTTCCATTATATACTCTCTTATGTTTCATTTCCCTTTATATCTCATGAAAACAAGATTCGCTAAAAGTGTACAAGCTTTGGTCTTATCACTCCTTGTGAAATGTTGCTCGATGGATGCAAGAAAATCTTCAGCTGAAGTGATCGTCGAACATAGTGCCTCTAAAAACTTCTAGAATGGACTGTTGCATTACCAACAAACTTATACGGTTCGATCGATCCCATCTTTTAAACTCTTCTTTTCCTCAAAAGTATTGTTAGGAGTAAGTGGAGCATGTGGATCGACCCATAAAACTCAATCCAGATCCATAACTCCAAGAACAAGTCAAACACTGTTTTTTCATGTCTTTAAGTTTGTGTCGTTCAACATTGGGATGGAATTAACATTCGCAGTGATACTTACAACAAAAAATGAAATTAAATAAGGAACAAATAATATTCAATCAATCATTACTCATATTAAACCTTAAACCATAAACAATAATAATGAATTTAAATATAGGCAAATCTCATCTTAAGATATCGAACACTCTATTAACACTCTATGTTTGGACAGAACATTAACTTGTGAGTGATATTTTGTGATAGTAATTAAATACTGACAGTAAGAACATCACACCAAACAGTAAATTTTTCTTTGGGTCGATTTATAGGTCACATGCAAAAAACTAAATAATTATCACATATTTATTACTCACAATTGGAATGCAATTATGTTAAACATTAATTTTCTATTGGGTCGATTAACATTCACATAAAATACACATATATAACTATTTACATTCTAAATAAATCAACTTAAGACAAGAGATATCACTTTAGCGACATGTATAAATCGATTCATTTCAGAATCCATATACATATACCAATACTTAAATTTAAAATTATATCAAATTCATTTTGTACAAGAAAGAAAAATATTCATAAATAATAACCAAAATTATCCTGAAAATAGACCCCCTTAAATTTTTTTTAGTCAAACTATTGACCAATAAAAGTCAACATTGATCGTTGACCGTTGGTCGGTCAAAGTCTTTCCTTTGATGTTGACCTATTAAACATTGACCATTGACCGATCAAAACGTTGATAATTAACTGGCCGAGTCTGGACCAGATCATATTTGGATCGGGTCGGGCCCAGCCCGCACGCAGGCCTCCCCTCCCCTCCTTTTTCTTTCTCCCTTTTTTTTATGTTGTCTACAACCATAGTCCAAAAGAAAAGACAAAATAAATTTTATATTATTTGGTCCCACGGCCTGAAAACCAAATTAGAAGAAAAAACAAACCTTTTTTTTTCTTTTCTTTTCTTTCTTCATCTTCTTCCTTCATGCGGCAACCATGGCTGCCGCTTTTTCTATGCACACCGCGATTAGAAGGGCTACTTCTCTGTCACGCCGCCTGGCGCGGCTTCACACCTGCAACTGGGAGGCTGATCGACCTCCTTTTGTATGCATTTTTTTCTTCTTTTTTCTGTTATATATATATATACTTGCATTTGAATCCATAATTTATTTTTCTTAATGCATAAAACTTAAAAAGAAAATAATTTTTCCAAAAATTGTTTCTTAATTCAAAATTTTTGTTTAAAAAATTAATCCAAAAATTAAAAACAAAAATAAAATCAACGCAAAAATTATATATATTTCAGATCTTAAAATAAAACACAACCACATGTATTTGAATTTGAAAAAAAAAATATCGAATCTCAAGAATTTAATACGAGGTAGCTCTGATACCACTTGTTAAAATTAAATCAAACTAGATTTAAAAAAAAAAATATAAACAAATCTCGTACTGAATCAAAGAGAATAAATATGAAAATGTACCTGAATTCATAATGAAAGAAATTTGAACGTCCTACGGTAGATCTTCCAAATTAGCACGTAGCTTTTTGAGTTTTTACACTCTCTATTTCTGGTGACGAAATATTAGAATAGAAAAAAAAAAGTCTTACATATAATTTGGAGACCATAACCATCTATTTATAGGCAAACTCTGCCTATAAATTTTTTATATTCCTAGTTTGACCCATCATAAAATTAAGAATTATAAATTTAGTCTCTACACATAAAATAAAACTCACAATTTAATTTGATGCATTGAAATCCAATATACCCTTAACCATATCGGATCACTCTTAACTAGACCTCGTTAATCTGGTAGCCTTTTATGCACAGTAATTTATATATATAAGCCCATATGGTAAATTTAAAACCCAACAATTAATGGAATCATGGTCTTTTGTCTTTAAATGTGTACAACAAGTTTTGTGGACTTTCCTTACTTAAATCCTGCAACATAATAAAGACTCTAAAAAACCATGTAAAAGTTAAGTTGATAAGAAAATGGTAATTCCCAAAAAATATGGAATTTGTGATGGGATTTATGAACTGTCCCACAGCCTTGTAATGTTTTTAACTTCTCAAATGTCAATTTAACGACTATGATCCATGGAATAATCCAGTAAAGTGGTTTAGATGCAAAATAGATACACGAAAAGAAAAAGGACTGAATTTGTTTATGATTCTTTGAAAATGTCAAGCAGTCTTGAACTGATGAAACAAAATTGTTTCCGTACTCAGGCTCTGATCAAGTTTTGATGTTATGTTTTGGTAGGTAGTTATTTCTCATATGAACGAACAAGACCATACATCTCACTCTACACATATATTTAATGTTGGAAAGACGAGGATAAAGCTTTGAAGGGGATGGATCATAAAGGCTTGAGATATTTATTCAACCTTAATGTAGGTAAGCTTCTTGCTGACTGTATACGTTTCTGTTGAACATCTTAATGGAATAAGAGAAATTGGAAATTAGTTACTGGATGTCTTGAATGTGGTATACTAGTTTCCTCTAAACTTTTGCTTCTTCAAAGTTATATGATTTAAAAGAAACTGCTACTATCAACAGGCATTTCTTATTATCTATACCTGACTTGATGGCCTTTTAGCTAAGCGAATTCGGAGGTGATGCTAATGCTCCAGCCAAGTCGTTGTTTTGGAAACCAAAAAAAGGGCTCTCATTTGTATTAACATTTGAATTTGAACTAGAATGGAATGCAGCAATTGTCCTTATAAGGAAATACGCTCACGATTTCAATGTGAGTATATCTCTCAATTTCTGATTAACATACTACTTTGTATTTACTTCAATTGGCCAACCTATGATGGAGAAAAGTTCTTATGTTTACCTGCTATTCTGTTATTTTCTTTTGTTTAACTTCAAGGAAGGTTCGAAAAATAGATGATTCTGAATTTTACAGATTATTGTTGCTGGACTAGATGACAAAGTATAAAATCATAAATCTAACTCTACAAGTGTTTTGAGTGATATGTATGTGTGTTTTGCACCATGACTGAAAAGAATGTATAGTTGGGTTTTAACTAATCCTAGCTGCCATTCTTTTAGCCATCGGTTTTTTTAGTTTGCCTAATCGTCAATTGTAATGATTTTGCTAGTTTAATTGATTGCTTCATTTGTGGCTGATTTGCTCACCATTTCAATTAATTGGGTCATTTGACATGATATCGATATTAAGAATCAATTTACCTTCACCATAAATCCACTTAAGAGTTGGCCCATATAAAAATGTTAGGCTTGGTCACAATAAAAAGGAAATAGATACAGGCCTAACCCTGTAAAAAAAACCTTTGTGCGCCGACACTGCCTCGGGCGGCACGTCGCCACCGTTGGTGGAAGAGGCCCTCCTCCATTTTTCGTGCCGAGCACTTTTTTTCCTCTCTCTTCATCGGATTTCGTCACTTGGCACGAATTCGATGGTTTCAAAACTCTATAAATTATCCTTCCCCCTCCCTCTCTACACTTCCATTCTTTCATTTTTCAAAGACTTAGAGAGAGAGAGAGAGATTGTAGTCTAGTGAGAGAAGAAGAAAAAGAAAGGAAAATGGTGAAGGAGAAAACATTGAGGTTTTGGTAAGAAATCTAGTATTTCTTTTGACATCTTAAGAAGTATTTTTAGATAAACTAATTTAATATGATTGTTATTTTGCGCGTTTTGTATGCCTCTGTGTTCAGATAAGTTGAATTATTCTTATTTTCAAGCATGCTATGTGAATTGCAGACAGTTGATGAATTTACATGTAATAAATATAATATGTAATCAGTAACACTAAAAAGTATAAAAGAAACAAAAAAAAAAGTAGAATGAAGCTTGTATGGACCGAGGTGTATCTATATTGACATGCACATTGTATCAAGTGTCTCGTTAAACTTTTTATCTCTGAGGGGTATCTGTTCCCCTTACCCTTCTGGGTATCTATTTTTTCCTCCCCTATCTGGTCTGAAAAAACATAAGAGAACTGCTTTCAGTGGATGACGGCATACCTTCTGATGAGAGTGGTATTGCACTATATGTAGGGGTCACCCATAGCTAACTAATATCGTGACTGTAGATATCTGTTAGGGCCACTATAGCTGGTGCGACCGTAGTCATAGATTGTACCATAGTTTTGCCAGCAGGAAATGGGTCTGAGCAAATTATTGTATCTATATATGATCTAGTCATTCCACTAGGGTAGTTAGAAATCTGTGTCTGCTCTCAAAGATGGAAGTTGTAACTACTTCGTGAAGCATGACACAAAAATCTGAGCATTTCATGATTTATTTGATTTTCTCTACTATCTGGCATAATGTATGTTTGGTTGTATGTATTAACATTTTCTTAACAAATAAGTGGTTTGTCATAATGTGATATAGATAAACAAAGAGGTTAAATGGTAAGCTAAAATAATGAACTTTGAAATCTTACAATGTTAATAATTCTGTTTTCCTTATTGAATATATGGAACTCACTCTTTTCATGGCTCTTCCCCCAAATGAAGAAGAAAGTGAGGAACCACAAGCTGACCTACCCTTGGAAGTTTATGAGGATCCCATGGATCCACAAGTCTGAGTACATGATTGTTCTCACACTCTGATGAGTCCAATAGCATAGTGAAAAAAGTGAGTCTTATGTTTTGTTTTATATTTTGCAGCAACTTCTGACCTCAATATATGTATGTATTGGAACTCATATGTATTTGTAAGGGATTTGTAATAATTTTGTTCTGCTGCATAAATTTTATCATGCACTCGTTATTCTGAATCTGTATCTGACACTCATTTGCCTTAATTAACACTTGGGATGCCACAAAGATTTACCCAAAAGAATAATGGAGACAAGATGTTGAATGTCACCTTGTTTCGAGCAGTTAGGATTGAAGTGTAAGAAATCTTCTTGGATGATCCTTCTGTATCCTTATTCTTGTTGATTGGAGCTTTTTCTTGCTTTCTAGCATTCACCTTTTCTTCTATGTCTAGGCTTCTCACTATTACTTCATCAGGCTTTAGCTTAACAATGGCTTTCTTCTCACCTGTTTTTGGTATCACAACTCTTTTGTTCATTGCAGCTCCAGCAACAGCAACTGAGGCCTTCTGAACCTTAACACAAATTTGTTTCTGCATTTCAAAGCAAGCCTGCAGAACAAAATCAATCCCAATTTGAAGCAAAAAAATTTAAGATACAAAACCTGTCCTTAAAACCCTAAAGCTTTTAGAGCAAAGTAATGAATCCCAAAAACCTAATTCTCCTGAAAAATCAGAAATGTAAATACGAACAACCAGATAAGAGGTGTATAATTAAAGAACCTTGTTGTGCTCACCCACAGCAGCCGCTTGAGCATTGGCTAATAGTTGTGCGCAGAAACTCCTAAATAATAAGGATCAAAAAAAAGGGAAGAAACTTGAAATGGGTAGATGTAAAAATCTTGACAAAAAAAATCAACCTAGTGATAGGGCGAGAGACTTGAAGCAGAGGCTTCCCTTCAATGCCTCTAACAGTGACAAGATTACCAATATCGCCAAGAGCATGTCGGTTTCTTCCGTCTGCAACAGCTTTCTTCTATTGCTTTCCTGCTCCTCCTAAATCTGCCACACCTATTATAGAAACAAATTTATTAAGATAGAGAACAAGATTCGTTAAAGAAATATTGTTTTGTTTAGATCAAGAAAATAATCTGAGAACCAGTCCCAAAGATTAAACCAAACAAAGATTTTGTTTGGTTGTAAACTCAGTAAAAGATTAATGATCCTTTAATGGAACAGTTGATCTAGATTCTACTAATGTGAGTCACAAAAACAAGTGGAAAGTCTCAAATCCAAAAATGACTGACATGATCAATCAAATCCTAGATTATGAAAAGCCGTGAACAATAACTTGAAAAAAAATAGAGGATCGGAAATCAAATCGGACGATCAAATGGGTGTTGAAACAGAAACCCAATCAAAACCTTTGAAAATCCAAGATTAGTCCATTCAGATGCTCAATCTTACAAGCGATTAACAAAACCCATGAAAGAGAGAACCTCATAAACCCAATCATGTATTTCTAGAAACAAAAGTAAGAACAACAAGAACCAACAGAAGAGAGAAGCCTAATCGATTGGACTGCCCTATAGAAAACCGATCAAGAAAATGAGAGTAACCAAATCACCTCTTATTGCTTGTTGGGAACTAATCGGTCTTGAAGCCATTGCTGGCCGTTTCTATTTTTTTTTTCTTTGTTTGCCTTCTTCTTCTGCTCATTCTTCTCCTTTCTATCTCTCTTTTTCTCTCTACAAGGCTCTGTGGCTTTAATCTAGGTTATAAAAGAAGTAAAGAAAAGAGGGAGATGGTCTCCTTTTAAAAGCTGTTGAACCTCACAACAATCGAATTTTTTAAAGTTTGTAGTAGTTGGATCTCTTTCAAGACCAACGGTGAAGATCAAGGCAAAGTTGAAGGACGAGAAAAAAAGGTAGCAGTGCCCCAGCTGGCGCACTACAGGCTAGCCTGCAGGCACACATGCCTCCTGTCGCGCGTGCAAACCTACTGTGCGCAGGCCCCAGGCGCACAGGGCCTATCCGCACAGGCATGGTGCGCAGACAATGCACGCACAGCGTGCAGAGCCTGTTCGCGTGCAAGGTGACGCGCGGACAGCCCGCCTACGCGCAACAAAACGCACATAGGTCCTGACACCTGTGCGGGCAACTTGTCTTCCTGCGAGATTTTCTTCCCAATTTGCGGTTTTTCAATTTTTATCTCAATTTTTATAATTAATTTAAATGATTTAGACTTAAAATTAAATAAAAACAAAATAAATAAAAATCAACCAAAATTATAAAATACGATAAATATTAAACAATGTAAATTAATTCAGTTTAACGTGACTAAAGGCCCGAACAAATAGGGTTTCTAAATTATTTAGGTACAGTGATGAGCAGGGTGTTACAATCTTAATACAATTTTAATAGCTAATCTGGTTATTGATCTTGCAGGCTGCTTGTGGTCTGGCCAGCAGACCAAAAGAACAAATTATTGACATTGATACAGCAGATGTTGATGATCATTTAGATAGGGTTGAATATGTTGAGGAAATATACAAATTTGATGAGGTAGAACAAGTTCTTTTCCCTTCATTTTTTTTAAAGAAATGTCATTTGAGGTTAATAACCATGATTATAACTTGTGGGTCGTGATGCAGGACAAGAGCAGGCCACATAACTACAAGTAAATGCAATGTGAGATCAATGAGAAAATTAAAGTCATTCTGGTGGACTGGTTGATAAAAGTCCATCACAAGTTTGAACTCTCTAATAAAACCTTGTATCTGACTATCAATATAATTGATAAGTTCCTTTTTGCAAAAATTGTGCCCAGGAGAGAATTGCAATTGGTTGACTTAGGTGCATGCTAATTACTTCTAAATATAAAGAAATCTGGCCACCTGAGGTTCGTATACTTTCTTCCTACACTTACATATATATGAAGGTTCCTTGCAGCAAATGTTCAGCTAAATATTAAAAGACTAAATTTTACAGGTGAATGACCTGGTCTATATTACAGATAATGCATACATTCACCAATAGATATTGATGATGGAGAAAATGATACTAGGTGAGTTGGAATGGTACTTGATAGTGCCAACACACTATGTGTTCCTTGTCCAGTTTATCAAAGCATCAATTCCAAATAAAGAAGTAAGTAACAAAACCAGTGTTTTCTCCTTGGATTATATCTTATATAAAAAGGCTTTAGTTATATAATTTTGATTAATGAATAGATGGAAAACATAGTAAAGTTTCTTGCTAAACTCGGTATAATGCACTATGAGACGATAAAGTATTGCCCATCATTGGTAGCTGCGTCAACCGTGTATACAGTTAGATGTACTCTGAACCAGACCCCTGTTTGGATAGAGACCCTTAAAGTCCACACCACTTACACATAATTCGAGCTGAAGTAAATAGTTGAAATCAAATCCTCCCTTTGTTGATGTATTCTTCAGGGTCTGTGGAGAGGATGAGGAAAAAGAAAAGATTGATGGGAAATTTTTTTTGGTTATTGACAGGGAATGTGCCAAATTGCTGGTTTATCTACACAAAAAGGCTGGAGATAGTGAGGAAACTCCAAACAGTTCACAGAAAGTATTCGAATGCGCAAAGAGGCCAAGTGGCTTTACGTGCCCTTGCAAAGAGTCTATTGCCTGCGCAAAAGTCGTCAGCTGCTTAAAGCTCTCTTAGCTTTCTTGGTGTAAATTGAATATGTTGTCGCTCAAAGTTGTGGAAAAAAGATGATTTTTTTCCTTTGGTTTTGTAAATTGAACATAATTTTGGTGTTTGAATTCTTTTTTGCATCTCTTTTTTCTTCTTTTCTAATTTGCCTCAATTAATATTTTTCTCTAACAAAATTCAAGTGGTATGAAAAAAAATACTGCAATTTCTCTATCAAAATTGAGTAATTAAATTAAAAATATTTCAATTCCTGTCATTTAAAAAAAAAAAAATCAACGTTTTTTTTAGAAAAATAAGAAAATGAAATGAAATATAAAAATGAAAATCATTAAAAATATTGACGCCTGCTGTACTTTCTTCCCATTTCTCGGCCGCCATGGCTTCTGAGAAAGAAGCTACTCTTGCCGCTACTCCTCCTTCCGATTCCTCAACCATGTAAGCAGTCGGCATTCTCCCAGCCCCCTTCTCTCTCATCCATTAGTTTCTGATCTCACTGGAGTCTGTCTATGATGGGTCAAATTTCATTCGTCATCAAGGATCCTTTTTAAAAAGCTGGACTTCATCAAGTGATGATTCGAATTTTTTCATGTGCATTCTGCATCTTTTGATAATCCTTTTGGGGATGCATCAATTTTCCGGTTAAGTTTCCTTCTTACACGAGAGGGCAGATTATGAGAACCTAATGGAGCTTGAAACAACAAGTTGTCTTAAGTTCGAAAATGGTTAATTTTGTCTTGGATCTTTTCGGAGGCTTGTGGAAGTTGTCATCTAGGTTGACTTCACCACAACCAAACATGTCCATAAATTTTATTAATTTCGTAATCTTTTTGTTTCAAATGTATATTTGACAAAATCATCAACAAAGAAATACCATCTACTGTGGTTTATGAGGATGAAAAGCTACTTTCACGATTTTTCCTTCACACCAGTTGTTTGTCCCCTCTCTCCAGTGGATTTCAGTTGTTGATAAACATTGTCTTAAGAAAAATTCTTGCAATATTCCAACGCATTTGTTGTACATTTTCATGGCTTTGATAGGCCTTAGCTTCTAGGGACGTTTCTCCGCAAGCTCACACACATTATAATTATATCTAAAGTCAAGGATGGCTTAACTGGATTATCTATGGTATATTCTCAGTTCATTGTTCTCTTATGTTTCAAATGGCACCAATTTATTAGTGTTGGCAATTTTTAGGATCGCAAATCCCTTTGAAGTAAGGGGAAGGAACTGGAGAAACGTATGTTAGAATATTTCTTTAGAAACAGTTTTTGAGAACTTTAATCTCCAAATACCTGCTTCTCAAAGATGTATTTATGTCCGAGATATCTTGGAAAAGTTAGAGCTTATTTGGGTTGGGGAATACAACTAACAGCATAAGTTTGCATTTGTAAAAGACATATTTTGATATGACATTTAACACTTTGTAAGAGAAGGGAAGCTGGGCGTAATCTGACGGACAGGGTTTTGTCTTTTAAAACAAAGACCGCAGACATTCACCTAAAACAGAAGAGAAAAGGTAGGCTACATTTGATTGGCCTCTATTTCAAGTGACGGCATATGAATTTGGTTACATGAGTATCTTGGAAGATCAGTGATTGATTTTGGGATAAAAAACCTAAGGACTGATGCCGTGAAATAGAAAAGAGGATAAAAAGGTGTGGAGGCTTAGTCAGGGACAACTATGATGACCTTCATTCTTGATTGACTAATGTTAAATATGCTTTGCCAGCAATTATATATTTTCATGAAATTTTATCTTGTGTTAAGTATACTTGGCATCTCTTTATTTTTCAAGGTGTTCAAACTAATGAAACAGAAAATATCTCTTTACTTTCCTATTGTATACTTCTCAAACATATTTTGTTTTCCATGCCAAGTAAAGTTGTATGTTTGGAGAAAAAAGTCAATTACTTTCTTTTGATGCATTTCTCAAATGAACAGCTTGGCTTAGTTTTTGCGTTAGATTTATGTAGACCTGCAAAAACCTTGAATATGAGGCACAACATCAGAAATTGAGCCTCACGGCCTGAATATCTTGATGTCTCTTACTCTTGTGAATTGTAATTTGCGGCTAGCAATTAGATGTAAATGCTTCAAAGAGTCTTCCTGTTGTTGTTTGCTTTAATGTGATCTTGTCATTATCGTGAGCTTGTCATAATACCCAGAACTCTGGGTGAGGATTACCAATTGTCAAATGTTTCCTTATGTTGAACTTTGTTGCTGCAACTTTTACATTTTCTTTTGTTTGTAAAAGCTGTTAGGAGTCATGTGCCATTCTTTGCTAAGGGTTTCTTTGCTATACGTTTGGAGTTAGTGTTTTAATTGAAAGTTAAAAAGGAAATTTAACACTGGAAACATTTTAAAGATTTTTGTGAAAAATGCAACATTAGGATTATTTTCCAAAGGTTAAAAAATAAAGAGTGGAGGGGAAATTTGATAATAAAGATTTATTCTAGTGATTGACCATTTTTTATCTTGTTATTTGGTGAAAGAACTTCAAAGATTTTCCTGTTCAGAATATTTTAGCCTCTTCATAAAGCTAAAGCACTTTCTGATCGTGTTTTTTTATTTTTATTTTTTGTTTTCTAGGCTGAAGAGAGGCAATATGAGATATTAGGCCGCCTTCTTTACACTGCCAAGCTTGTTGCCAAACAGGAAGGTCTTGATGATGGCTTCAGGATTGTGATCAATGATGGTCCTAGAGGATGTACGTAATCCTTCATCTTAAATCTCAATGCACATGGGCTGTACACAGAGATACAAATATGTTTGTTTACAGACTGAGTGAGGATTATTAATGCCGAATGTTCTATTGCAGGTCAATCTGTCTACCACATTCATGTCCATCTTCTTGGGGAGCGACAAATGAACTGGCCACCTGGCTAAAATGAACTGATGTTTGATTTTGAGTCAGAAGACGCTCTCTGGTATTATCATGTTACTGTCTGTCTGTGGTATATAGGTTTGAAAATAAACTGCTGTTTACAATGTTATTGTGATGACATAAACTGTATGGAAGACGAAGTAATGTACCAACCTTGAATTGGGTTTAGAGTATGACTACTACTAGTATCTGGACTTTTTACTTCTCTGTTTGGTTGCTGCTCTTTTGTTTTTAAGCATGGATTGATTATTTCAATCGTCTAAATGAAAAGGTGGTAATTGGGATTCTACTAAGCTTCCATTGCTGCATTTTGAAGATTGAAACTTTTGGCAAATTGAAATGGCTTAAAGTTCTTGAAACAAGAAGTTGGTGGTCCAGATAATATAATATATGTTGTTGGATTAGCTCTGATATTGTTGAATCTGTCTGCGATATTGTGAAATCTCAAATGTTAATTAAAACATGTGGGTGTTAGATACAAAAATAAAATTACAAGTGCATGATAAAAATTATATACAGTAGAGCAAATTAATACAAATCTCTTACAAATATTTGAGTTCCAATTATATATATAACTGAGATTAGAAGTGGCTGCAAAATATAAAGTAAAAATACAAAAGAATGCCGCCTCTTTCACTATATTATTGGATTTATCAAAGTACGGAAACAATTATGCACTCAAATTTTGTGGATTTACGGATTCCTCATAAACTTCAATGGGTAGGTTAGTTAGAGGTTCCTCATTTTTTTTCTCATCGGGGGGAGGGGAGGAAGGGAGGCGTGGAAAGAGTGAGTTTCATATGTTTAATGAGGAAAACAGTATTTAAATAACATCGTAAGCTTGTAAAGGTAAATTATTCTAACATACATACTTATCATTTGGTTTATTCGTAAACCTATATTATCTTATGAAAATAATTTATTTATTAAAGAAAACATCACGTTAATATAATCAAACAAATACACATCATACCAGATAATAGAGAAAATTAAATAAATCATGAAATACTCATATGTTCATGTCATACTTCACGAAGTCGTTACGACTTCTATCTCTAAAGGCAGATACAGATTTTTGATTGCTCATGTAGAATTATCAGATCAGATTCAGATACAATAATTTGCTCAAACACATTTCTGGCTTATCAAACCATGTTACGATCTATGGCCACGACCGTACCAACCGTAGTGGTCCTATATGATATTCTATAGTCACGATAGAACTTATCCAAATATGACCCCTAACAGACATTCGCGTCACTACTTTCGTTAGAGGGTATACCGTCATCCACAGAGAGTGGTTCTTTTACGCCTTTCTAGACCAGATAGGGGATGGAGAAACAGATACCTCGGATGGGGTTATCGGAATAAATACCCATAAGAGATAAAACGTCTAACAAGATACTTGATGTATTATATATGTCAATATAGTTACATACTCGAACCATTCATGCTTCATTCCACATTTATCTTTTTTTTTTTTTTTAATTTTTCAAGTAATCTTACCAGTTTCATATTATTTTAATTACATGCAAATCATCAAGTATTTATAAATTATATAACATGTTTAAAATAAAAAATAATTCAACTTATTAAGCCTAAAAATACAAAAGCATGCAAAAGCAAACAAAATCACAAATTATTAATTCAATCTTTTTTATCTAAAAATACCCTGTAAAATGTTTAAAAAAATACTAAATTTTTTACCAAAATCTTGATAATTTCTTCTACACCGTTCTTCTTTTCTTTCTTTCCTTCCTTCTCTCTCTCTCTCTCTAATTCTTGAAAGGTGGATGAATAAAAGTGTGAAAAAAATAGAAAAGAATGACCCCTATTTATAAAAATTGGGCGTCGTTGGATTTGCGCCAAATTGCAAAATCCAGTGAAGAGAGAGAAAAAAAGATGTTCGACACGAAAAATAGAGGAGGAATATCTCCTCCACCGGCAGCAGCGATGTGTCACCCGAGGTGGGCAATGGCACATTGCCTGAGGTGGTAGTGGCCTCCCCGCTCAGCACTCTACAAGCTAGCCTGCAAGCATCCTGCGCACCCTGTTGTGCGCGCACGAGCTAGCCTACGCGCGTGCAGGACATATGCGCGTTGGACACCGCGTGCGGGCCCCAGGCGCATAGGGGTCTATTCGTGCAGGCCTATTGTGCGAACAACGCGTGCAGTGTGCGACACCTATCCGCGCATGAGGTGACGTACGGACGACCCGCTTGTGTGCGACAAGACGCGTGCAGGGTTGACCTCGCACCATGTGCGCGGATGGGATGTGTGTGTTGTGCGCATGTCACGCGCCTACTGTGTGCTCGTCCTGTGCCTGCTGTGCGCGTGTGTGCATGCATAACGCATGAGCAGTCCTTTCCTACAAGATTTTCTCTGTTTTTTTATTTTTCTGAAATTTATTTTAAAAAATAAATAATTAAAATTAAATAAAATCAAAATAAATAAAATCGGCATAATTCACAAATTATAATAATAATTTACGGAGTAAATTAAATAAGTTCAATGTGACCTAAAGACCCGAAAAAATAGGATTTTCTAAATAAATTAAGTACAGTGATAGGTGAGGTGTTACATCCCTCGCACCTTAAAAATATTTGGTCTCCAAATTTGTCTCAAACAGGTCCAGAAACTTCTCCCTCTTCTCGCTTTCCAACTCCCATGTCATCTCTTCTGGTGTATGATGTTGTCACTGTATCTTCACCATAAGAATCGTCTTATTACGCAAAACCTTATCGGTCCATCCAAGAATCTCTACGAAGATTTTCTCATACATTATATCAGCTTGTATCTGCGCTTCATTGTGATGAATGATATGAGAAGGGTCAAGGAGGTACCTTTTGAGTATTGAGACGTAGAAAACATCATATAAACTCATAAATTCTTGGGGTAGAGTAAGGTAGTACACCACGGGTCCAATATATTTAATGATTTGAAAAGATTCCACATAATGAGGGCTTAATGTTTCTCTTTTTTTGAACCACATCTTTTCCTTGTAGGGTTTTACCTTGAGGAAAACCTAGTCTCCAATAGGGAATTCCAGGGGTCGCCTACGATAATCGGCGTAACTCTTCTGACGGTTCTAGGCGGTAGCCAAGTTCTTGTGGATGATTGCGACATTCTCAATAATCTCTTGGATGAAGTCCAGTCCCAAATGACGTTAGTTTCCGACTTCACTCCAACAAGTGGGAGAACGGTAAAGCCTACCATGCAATGCTTCATACAGAGTCATACCGATGCTAGAATGATAATTGTTATTATAACTAAATTTATATAGGGAAAGATACTCATACTAGTTATCGTCAAAGTCAATGATGCAAGTACGCAACATGTTTTCCAACGTCTAAATTTTATGTTCTGACTGACCATATATTTAGGAATGATAAGCAGTGCTGAAATACAATCCAGACCACAGATCTTCCTGAAAGCTGTCTCAGAAGTGGGAGGTAAATCGAGAATCTTGATCGAATACAACGGATGAGGGAACACTATGAAGTCGAATAATTTCATCAATATAAAGGTGGACTAATTTGTTGGTGGAGTCAGTGGTCCTTATGGGTAAGAAATGGGTGGTTTTAATTAGTCTGTCAATAATGACCCAAATAGAGTTCCGTCCAGAACAGGTCCTGAGCAATCATGTGACAAAATCCATGGTTACATGTTCCCACTTTTATTCTGGTATCGGGAGGCCTTGTAACAAACCGTCAGGTCTTTGATGTTCTGCCTTAATCTTTTGGCAAATAAGGTATCGGGAGACGTAGTTGACTATATTCTTCTTCATTTTCAGCTATCAGTATTGAATCTTCAAGTCCCGATATATCTTGGTACTCCAGGATGGATAGATAGCTTGGAAGCATGGACAATCTTGAAAACATCCGCCTTTATAGCGACTAGAACCCAAATTCAGTTCCAAAATCTAAATAATCTATCATCTGAAATCCTAAAATCAGAAAATTCATCAGAAGAGAACTTACATAGATTCTTAGTGATTTCTGAGTCCATGGACTGAGCTTCCTAGATTTTCAAGAAGAGATCCCGCAGAGCTCAGATCTGAGCGAGATAAGTGTCTTTACCATAATAGCTAAGGCAGAGCGACTATATAGTATCCATTAATTTCCAATTAGAGGCCATGGTTTGGACTAATACTGCAGACTCTTTTTGGCTTAGTGCATCGGCGACTACATTTTCTCTACCGGGGTGATAGATGATCTTGTAGTCATAATCTTTCAAGAGATCCATCCAACGTCTCTGTCTCATATTTAACTCCCTCTGCGATAAGATGTACTTTAAACTCTTATGATCAGTGTAAATCTCGAAAGTCTAACCAACAGGTAATGATGATCTTCAAGGTAAAGATAATGGCCGCCAACCACAGGTTATGGGTAGGGTAGTTTCACTCATGAAGCTTTAATTGTCGGGACCCATAAACGACTACTCTACCATGCTGCATCAAGACACACTCTAAGTCAATATGAGATGCATCACAGTAGACCTGAAACCTTTCAATATTGTCAGGAAGGATCAACATGGGAGTAGAGGTAAGACGACGCTTTAATTCCATGAAGCTTTCATTGCATTCGTAACTTTAGACAAATGGCATACCTTTCTGGGTGAGTTGGGTCAATGGAACATCAATCTTAGAAAATCTGTCAATGAATCGCTAATAATATCTTGCCAAGCCAAGGAAACTACGTACCTCGGCCACATTGGTGAGCAGATTCTAGTTGATTACTGTTTCAACCTTAGACGGATCCACAGAAACTCCTTCACTCGAAATTTCATGATAGAGGAAGGAAACTCGATTCAATCAAAAGGAGCATTTGCTAAGTTTAGCATACACTTGATTCTAGTGAAGGGTCTCCAACACTTCAAACAAGTGTACTGTATGTTCCTCCAAGATCTTGGATTACACTAAGATGTTATCAATAAATACGATGATGTACTGATCTAGTGCATGCCGAAAAACTCTATTCATGAGGTTTATGAAGGTTGTAGGGGCATTGGTTAGCCCAAGCGGTATTACTATGAATTCGTACAAATTATACCTACATCAAAAAGCGATCTTCAAAATATCTTCTTTTTTAACTCTCAATTAGTGATATCCTGTCCTGAAGTCAATTTTGGAGAAGACCGAGACTCCTTACAATTGATCAAAGAGGTGTCGATCCTAGGTAAGGGGTATTTACTTTTAACTATTACTTGGTTAAACTCCCGGTAATCCATATAGAGTCTAAGGGAACTATCTTTACGAACAATACTTAAACGCCCCAAGGAGAATGACTAGGGCGGATAAACTTTCAAGTAATTAGTTCAGAAAGCTGATTGTCTATCTCTGCAAGCTCAGCACGACTCATATGATAGGCAGACTTGGAGATTGGTTGGGTTCCATGGAGCAATTTAATTAGGAACTCTACTTCTTGCGGGGGAGGCAGATCAGGAAGCTCGATGGAAAAGAGATCTAAAAAGTTACAAACAATTGGTATGGAATATATAGCAAGACCGACACCCATATTCCTGTTTATTCGATTGTTAAGAAAAATAATAACAATAGATTTTACATCTTTTTCGGGGACTATAAAGTTACAATTTTACTTTCACAATCGATTATTTCTCTATACTTTTGTAACCAGCTCATTCCTAATATCACATCAAATCCTGAAAAATCTAATAATATTAGATTCACAAATACTTCTATTCTTGAAACCGTTATCTTACAATCTTTATATACACAGTGAGCTTCTAATAATCCTCTAGAGGGAATTTCTACCGTTAATATTTCTGTTAAATGATCTGACATAATGTCAAGCTTACAAGCAATTGCATAAGAAATAAAAGAGTGAGTACCACCTGTATCGATCAAAACCTTAGCAGAAGTGTCATGAATAAAAAGTATACCCTGGATAAGAACATGAGTGGGCAGAGCATCGAGTACGTCCATGTGGTACACACGACCCTGTGCTACAGGTCTAGCCACGTCCTTCGATCGCTAGGGGTAGTGTTTTATAAGATGTTGGGTGCTTCTACACTTATAGCAGGCGTGATTGATATGCCGATAGGGTAGGTCACCATGCGGGCGACCACAATAGTTACAGGGTTGGGTAGGTTAGGCAAGCTGACCCGTAGGTAGAGACAAAGTAAGGGAAAGGACAACTCCGGTTCGTTTATCGGGGTGGCTACTTACTAGGTCAGGCAATCTCCTTCTAAGCTATTGGGGTTATTGTTGTTGGGTACGGACTCGAGCAATGTGTTGGTGTCTGACTGAGATGAGGTCTTCAGCCAACTGGACATGTTCTAGCACCTCCACATACAAGTTAGATCTCAGCATCACAACTCGATCATGGATGTCGGCACAAAGGCCCTATAGAAATTTCCTATCTTTTTTACTTTCGTAGGTAACCATTAAAGGGGTGAACTTAGATAGTTGGACAAAACGAGCTGCATATTATACAATTGTTAGATT
This sequence comes from Carica papaya, assembly GCF_054855325.1. NCBI lineage: Eukaryota > Viridiplantae > Streptophyta > Magnoliopsida > Brassicales > Caricaceae > Carica > Carica papaya. The sequence continues at coordinate 23,800,093 of NC_142317.1, forward strand.
TTCTTGGTGGAGATCCTGAAATTTCTCTTCTTTCTTTTCTCGGACGTAAGCATGGAAGAAGTATCAAAAAATGCATCCATGAAAACTTCTTAAGTGGTAGTGGTAGGTAGGACTTCCTTCTTAAGTTGCCACTAGTGTTCTGTTTTACCATTTAGCATAAAGGTTGCTAGGGCAACCTTCTGTTCCTCAGTTAGGTTTAGGACAGAGAAAAACTTCTATATCTGTAGGATTCAAGCTTCGACAACTAAGGGGTCAGTGCCACCTTCAAAATGTGACAAGTTAAGCTTTTTAAATTTTGTTATGTTGTGGAAAATGGACCTTTTGGTCGTTCGGTATTCTGGGGTAGGAGGTGGATAAGGATTGCCTTGATTTTATCATGCGGCTGCTGTCAATCCTTGGATGGCTCGGAAGAGTTCGGCAAATTAAGCCCTAGTCGAGTGATCCGGTACTTTAGATTGCTTGGTATGCTCTATGGATAGTCTTTCTCGCGTCATTCCTACAAAAGAAAAGAAGACACGAGTTGGTAGTCTAATTTTTAAAAAGATGACTTATTCTTCCTAGGTACTCTATGGGTCTTTCTACTTAAAGTCTCAATGTAAAGGATTTGATCTGTGTAATTCTACTATGATACTATTTGTAATATCTCAAATACTAATTAAGGCATGTGAGTGTCAGATATAGAAATAGAATTACGAGTGCATGATAAAAATTGTATGCAGCGGAGCAAATTAATACAAATTATTGACAAATATATGAGTTCCAATTATATATATAATTGAGGCCAAAAGTGGCTGCAAAATACAAAATCAAAATACAAAAGAATGTCATTTCTTTCACTATGCTATTAGATTTATTAGAGTGCAGGAACAATTATGCACTCAAGTTTTACGGATCCACGGGATCCTCATAAACTTCAATAGGTAGGTCAACTGGCATGTAACACCTCGCCCATCACTGTGCTTAAATTATTTGAAAATCCTATTTATTCAAGCATTTGACTATGTTAAACTTAATTAATTTTTCCTGCTTAATATTTATCGTATTTCATAATTTTTGTTGATTTTTATTTATTTTATTTTATTTTAAGTCTAACTTATTTAAATTAATTATAAAAATTGAGAAAAAAATTGGGAAACAGCGAATCAGGAAAAAAATCTCACGGGGAGACAAGTTGCCCGCGCGGGTGCTGGGCACTGTGCACATGCACATGTGTGTACAATAGCTGTGGGATGTGCGCATAGCGTGCATGTCAATCCACACACGCTCACGTACGAGACGTGCGCACAACGTGCACATCCCATCTGCGCGCAGGCGGGCCGTCCGTGCATCCCCTAGCACGCGGGCAGGCGCCGCACACTGTGCGCGGGCGGCAGGAGGCCTATGCACCTGCAAGGCACCGATTGGGGCACTGCCATTTCGGGCAATGCGCAACTGTTGCCTTGAGCGGCACCCCGCCGTCGCTGATGGAGGAAGCCCTCCTCCCACATTTTTCGTGTCGAACATCTTTTTCTCTTCTCTCTTCACTGAATTTCTCTACTTTGTGCGAATCCAACGGTTCTAATAACTATATAAATTGTCATTCCCCTTCCCTTCCTCTCCACACTTCTATTCTTCTATTTTTCAAAGATTTAGAGAGAGAGAAAACAATAGTGTAGTGAGAGAAGAAGAGAAAGAAATGAGAACGGTGAAGGAGAAAACATCGAGATTTTGGTAAGGAATCTAGTATTTCTTTCAATGTCTAAAGAAATATTTTTAGATAAACTAATTTAATATGATTATTATTTTGCCTGTTTTGTATGCCTCTGTATTCAGATAAGTCAAATTGTTCTTGTTTTCAAGTATGCTATGTGAATTACAAACACTTGATGAATTTTCATGTAATAAATATAATATGTAATCGATAACAGTAAAAAGTATAAAAGAAAAGAAAAAGAGAAATATGGAATGAAGCTTATATGATTCGAAGTGTATCTGTGTTGACATACATATTGCATCAAGTGTCTCGTTAGGTTTTTTATCTTTTAGGGGTATCTGTTCCCCTTACCCTTCGGGGTATCTATTTTTTCCTCTCCTATCTGGTCTACAAAGACGTAAGAAGACCGTTTTCAATAGATGATAGTGTACCCTTTGACGAGAGTGGTATCACACTATCTATAGGGATCACCCATGGCTAAATAATGTCGTGATTGTAGATATTTATTAGGACCATTATTGCTGGTACGACCGTGGTCATAAATTGTACCATGGTTTGGCCAGTAAAAAATGGGACTAAATAAATTATTGTATCTGCATCTAATATGGTTATTCCACTTGGGTAGTTAGAAATCTGTATCTATATCAAAAATGGAAGTTGTAACGACTTCGTGAAGCATGACACAAATATTTGAGCATTTCATGATTTATTTGATTTTCTCTATTATCTGGCATGACGTATGTTTGGTTGTCTATATTAACATACTATTTTCTTAACAAATAAATGGTTTGTCATAATGTGAGATAGGTAAACGAGGAGGTTAAATAGTAAGTTAAAATAATTAACTTTAAAGTCTTATGATGTTAATTTAATATTATTTTCCTTACTGAATATATGAAACTCACTTTTTCCATGCTCCCCCTCCAAATGAGGAAGAAAGTGAGGAACTGCAGACTAACCTACCCTCAGAAGTTTATGAGGATTCTATGGATCCACAAGTTTGAGTGCATGACTATTCCTGTACTCTGATGAGTCCAATAGTGTAGTGAAAGAAATGACCCTTATGTTTTGTCTTGTATTTTACAGCCACTTCTGACCTCAATATATGTATGCATTGAAACTCATATGTATTTATAAGGAATTTTTAATAATTTTATTCCCTTGCATAAATTTTATCATGCACTCATTATTTTAAATATGTATCTAACACTCATTTGCCTTAATTAGCACTTGGGATGTCACATGGCAGTAATTCATTTTGTTCCTCATCTAGGGGGCATAAAAAGAATGAGTTCTAAATACTCAGTAAGAAAAATAGTATTTAAATAACATTGTAAAATTTTAAATGTGAATTATTCTAACATACATACTTACCATTTGGTTACTTCGTAGACCTGTCTTACCTTATGAAAAGAATTTATTTGTTAGAGAAAACATTACGTAAAATATAGTCAAATAAACACACATCATACTAGATAATAAAGAAAATCAAATAAATCATGAAATACTCATATTTTTGTATCATGCTTCGTGAAGTCGTTATAACTTCTATTTTTGAAGGCAGATACAGATTTTCGGCTCCCCATGTGGAATAACCAGCTTAGATACAGATATGACAATTTGCTCATACACATTTTTGGCTTGCTAAACTATGGTATGATTTATGACTATAGTCGTATCAACCATAATGGTCTTATCAGATATTGTATAATCACGACAGTACTTAGCCAAAGGTGACCCCTAACAAATATTTGCATCACTACTCTCGTTAAAGAATATACCGTCATCTACAAAGAGCGGTCTTCTTACATCTTTCTAGACCAGATAGGGGAGGGAGAAACAGATACCACATATGGAGTTATGGAAAAAGATACCCATCAGAAATAAAAAGTCTAACGAGACATTTGATATATTATGCATGTCAATACAGATACATACTCGGACCATTCATGCTTCATTCTATTTTTTTTTTCTTTTATTTTTCAAGTAAGCTTACTGGTTTCTTATTATTTTAATTATATACAAATCATTAAATATTTATAAATCATATAGCATGCTTGAAATAAAGAATAATTCAACTTATTAAACCTACAGACACAAAAGCATGCAAAAATAGGAAAAATAAAAAATTATCAATTTAGTATTTCTTTTTTATCTAAAAATACTCATTAAGATGTTTAAAGAAATACTAAATTTTTTACTGAAACTTTGATAATTTCTTCTACACTGTTCTTTTTTTTTCTATCATTCTCTCTCTAGATCACTTTCTTTTTCTCTCTATATATAATTTTTGGAAGGTGGAAGAATGGAAGTGTGGGAAAATGGGAAGGAATGGACTCCATTTATAGAATTTAGGAGCTATTGGATTTATGCCAAGTGGCAAAATTCAATGAAGAGAGAGAGAAAAAGATGCTCAGCATGAAAAACAAAGGAGGAAGATCTCCTTCGCCGGCAGCAGTGGCGCGTCGTCTAAGGCAACAGTGGTCTCTTTGCTCGACGCGCTGCAGACTAGCCTGCAGGCGCTCGACCCCCTAGCCGAACACGCAGGGCCTGGGCGTCGCATGCAGACCTATTGTGCATAGGCCCCGAGCGCACAGGGGCCTATCTGTGTAGGCCTGTTGCACGGACGGCGCACGCACAATATGTAGTGCTTATCCACATGCGAGGTGACCACGAACAGCCCGCCTGCGCATGACAAAACGCGCACAGGGTTGACCTCACGCTGCACACGTGGATGGGACGTGCACGCTATGCGCATGAGCGCCCGCACAAGTAGCCCTTTCCTGCGGGATTTTCTCCATTTTTTTTATTTTTCCAAAATTTGTTTTAAAAAAATAAATAATTAGAATAAAATAAAATAAATTAAAATTAAATAAAATTAAAATAAATAAAAATTAATATAATTCATAAATTATGATAATAATTTATAGAATAAATTAAATAAATTGAATGTGGACTAAAAGGTTAAATAAATAGAGTTTTCTAAAATAAATTAAGAAAAATAATGGGCCGGGTGTTACAGATATATTAAGCAATATTGTACTTTTGCCATGTATCTTTGGGAATGAAGTTAGGTTTCCATCATTTCTCACCACTGCCTTCCGTAAAAACCCTTTTGGAGCTGTCACATTGAATTGATCTGTGATGGACAATGCAATAGTAGGTTATTAATTCAGTTTTATAAGTATTGTGAATTGAAAATTTGAAAATTGGTAAAATAAAATTCTAACTAACACAACATTAGGTATGACTCTTAATTTTTTAGTCTGCAGATTTGAATATTTAAAGAACAATATTCAAAGCAAAGAGTTCAAGGCTTGTGCTCAGAATATGATAAAATTTTATATTATTTCATAATGAGAGGGTAAAGATTTCTCTAAAAATTAATATAATATACAATTTTTATTTTTATTTTGCTTATAAATATAATAAATGTGTTAAGATTTAACTTAATTTGGTTATATAATTTTACTAATATATTAATAAATTAAATTTTTAACTTTATTGATTCATGTATTACAGATTGACTAACGTTATTTTATGATATACCTATAGAATTATGAATTTTATATTTTTAATGAGATTGAAGTTTGTAATTTTCAAATATGATACAAAAATCTTAATCATCAAGTATATGCATGATATTGGTAATTTTGACTTCTAAATTTGAAGGGTAGAAATCATGCTACTAAATCAACACACATATATTATTGAGTTTTAGATATTTGATTATATATCATAATCATTCCTAACCTCACAAATACACTATCCAAATGGACATCACTAGTTAATAAATTCAGTATCCCGAGTGTGTTATGTGTCATAACATAATACATACATATATATATATATTAATTATTAATTATTTTTTATTATACTTTTTTCTAGATAAGTCAATTCATTTTGGTTCGTCTCATAATCCCATAACTATAAATTTAATGTATATTCAGCTTTACATGTACTAGCATTATAGAATATATTAAAACTATAAATAATAAATTTGATAAATTTTTGTTATATCTAAGGTGGATAGTGAGTCGCCTGCGTCAATGTCCATATCTAAAAATATGATAAGCGGGGTTTAGATTTAGTGATTAACAAGTAACCATCCAATAATCTTGGGCCTTCTACGAAATTAATCCAATAGTCAATCAAAGTCAACGAATGTTGGATAGCATCGGTCATAGAGTTCTCCACCAGTAACCTCTTGAGCCCATGAAATTCATCAAACATTTTATTGGGTGGTCTGTTTGAGTTTCAATTTCTAAACATTTTAACTTCAATCCAAACTAGTCAATTTTACATTTAAGTTTTAATTAGTTGTTTTTGGCCATTATCAAAGTTCAAATTTTAGATTGTAAGTTTTTATGTTTTGTTTATTATTCTTTACTTTTGTGTTCCTTAAAAAGTAAAAAAGTTCAAAGGTCTAGTCTATACATACAATAAAACCAATATATATACGTATATGAGAGAGTGGAGTTCATGGTCGGATAAGAAAATAAAATTAATTAAACAATAAAATAAATAAATGATCTAACCCAACCCGAGTGAAACAGGGGTGGTGAGTTAACTGGATGGTCCATAAGTTTGGTGAGCCCTAATCATGGATTTGTTGGAGCCTTATACTACTGGTTAATTAATGAGCATTAATGATTAGAGACAATTAGTGTTTGTAAGATGACGTTTGACTATAGATATATGATCGTAGTGAGTCAAACAAATTAACATATGCTGCCACCCGAAGTCAATAAAAAAAAAATTAATTAATTAATTAATTTTTTTGACTATAGATATATGAGACCATAAAGTACTGTTAATCGCAGGTAGCTGCATCAGCCGTGTATGCAGCTAGATGTACTATGAACTTGACCCCTGCTTGGACAAAGACCCTTGACCTCCACACTACTTACTCAAAATCCAAGCTGAAGTAAGTTGTTGTATTCTTCCAGGTTTTTGGAGAGGATGAGGAAAGAAAAGACTAATGGGAAATTTTTTTGGTTATTAACAGGGAATATGCTAAACTACTAGTTAGTCTACACTCAAAGGCTGGAGAGGTAAGCTTCAAGAAGTTTACAGAAAGTACTCTAATGGTCAAAGAGCCAATAACTGGCTTTAATGTTTACTTTTTTTTTTTTTTTAATCTTTCACATCATCATTGTAATTCAGTAGGTATTTGGGAATGTTTACGAGTTTTTCTTCCTTTAAGCTAACTATGCACTTCCTAAGTTTCCTCTCTAGGTTTATGCATTGAACAAGTGAAGTTCATTTAAGGTCACTAAAAGAGTACTTAATTGTGTCAAAAGTGTTATCTATTATGGAGTCTGGTCCTAAAAATTTGAAAAACGTTAGAAAAAATTGAAGAGATAAACTAGCTCAATATGATATTTGTTAAAATATGAGGAAGAAGTAAGAAAAACTAATTAAGAAATTCAAGTTTTGATTTGTGGTTGATATTAAAAACCTTGAAGTATACGAGTATTTATGAGTACTAATACAACTCTTAGAATTCTAAATAAATAAAAGATAATTATAAACCATAATTACCTAAAAAACTCAAAAAACTTATATTGAATTCTAAGTATTAAAAAAATCAAAGAACACATTTATATCATTAATTCCTTAGTTAAATCTTCTTAATTTCTAACCTCACAAAACAAAAAGTCTCCTTAACTTGCAAATTATTATTTTTAAAACTCACCCTTAATTTGTAATGTTTTTCCCTCCAAGATTAGCATGTAGTCTTAGAAAAATTTCAAACTTGAGTAATTTGATGAAAATATCCGCAACTTAATCTTGAGTCTTCACGTATTTGAGCTCACCTTAGACTATTGTGGAGTCTTCACCTTGTATCTATGTGCCTGCTTTGTTTATGAAGTATCAAATTTTTGGCTAATGCTTGCGCAGACTTATTATCAATTAAAATTTTAGTGGCTCCCTCTTATATCAAATGAAGTTCCTTCAATAACCTTCTAAGCCATATAGCATGACAAGTGTAAGAAGTTGTCACCGCATATTCAAATCCACAAGTTGACAAGGCTTATGGCATGACAAGTGCAAAAAGTTGCCACCACATATTCAAATTCACAAATTGATAATGTAAGGATTGCTTGCTTCTTAAAACTCCATGTAATTGCACAATCACCCACAAAAAATACAAAATCATTTGTACTTTTTTCATCATCAATATTTCCAACAAAATCATTATCATAAAATCTCACAAACTTGAAATCATTATATGGTGAATAAAACAACCCAAAATCAATAGTACCTTTAAAGTAGTCTAGAATTCTTCTAGCAACTTTCATGTGGGAGATGGTAAGAGCTTCCATAAAATGACTTATTAGTCCAACTGTAAGAAAAATATCGAGTCTTGTAAAAGTTAAGTATCTCAAACTTCCCATAAGACTTTTAAAGAGAGTGGGATCAATCTTTTTTTCATTATCAAACTTTGATAACTTGACTTCACAATCCATAGACGTGTTGATAGAATTACAATTAAGCATTTTGAATTTCTCTAAGAATTCTTTTACATAGCCTTCTTGAGAAATAAAAATGTCATCTTCTATTTGCTTCATCTCAAGACACAATTAGTAAGAGATGAGCCCAATATCAGTCATCTCAAATTTAAGTAACATGATTTTCTTGAATTCTTCAAATAATTTTGGGTTGTTGCCGGTGAAGATGAGATCATCTACATATAAACACATAAAGTAGAATATCATCATTAACATGATACTTCACATAAAAAACATATTCACGAAGACAACAAACAAATTTATTATCTTCAAAATACTTGTATATATAGCTATTCTATGCCCTTGGTGCTTGCTTTACCCCATACAAAGCTTTTTTCAATTTCAGCACTTTATCTTCATATCCTTCAACAACAAAACTCAATGGTTACTCTATATAAACCTCCTCGTTAAGATTGCCATTGAGAAATATCAACTTCACATCAAGTTAAAAATTTCTCCATTTTATTTGAGCTGAAATAGCTAATAACAAGTGAATTGTCTCTATTCGAGCAATTGGTGCAAAAACCTCATCATAATTAACTTTATATTTCTGCTTGTATCCTTTAGTCACAAGTCTTGCCTTGTACCTTTTCACCTTTCTTTTAGAATCATTCTTTGCCTTGTATACCCGTTTGACTCCAGTAGCTTTATGTCTTTTAGAAAGATTTGATAGCTCCCATATGTTGTTCTTTTCTATGGATTTGATCTCCTCCTCTATGGCTTGTCTCTATCTTGCATCTTTTATGGCTTCATCAAAATTTATTGGTTCATTGTCAAATAAAAGACAAAACAATTTATTTATATCAAAGTTAGTGATCTCCTCAATTTCATCATGGAGATCTTGAATGCTCTTCATCTTTTTTTATCTTTCACTTAAGCTTCCTTGAGAAGTAAGCAACATGAGCAAGAGAAGAAGGTGGAGTTCTCTCTTACATAGGCACCATGGTCTCTTGACATTCCTATTTAAAATATGGAAAGAAATCATAAATATTTTCTTCTTGTTTCTCCCAATTCCAAGCTAATTTTTCATCAAATTCAACATTTCTACTTACCACAATTTGGCCATTGCTTGGATTGTACAATTTGTAGCCTTTTGAATTTGCATCATAACTAATAAAAAGATGTTTGACACTTCGATCATCAAGCTTGGATCTCTCTTGTTGTGGAACATGCGCATATGCAAAACTTCTAAAAACTCGTAAATGGTTAGCATCAGGCTTCACTTCTCTCCATGCATCTTGGAGAGTCTTATATTTCACACTTGACATTGGATATTTATTGGACAAATATACTGCACAAGAAATGCTTCGGCCTAAAATTCTTTGGGCATGTTTTTAGCTTTCAACATGTTTCTAGTCATATTAAGAATAATTCTATTTTTCTCTCTCCAACTCCATTTTGTTGTGATGATATTAAAATCGTTAAAAAACAACGAATTCTATTATATTCACAAAAGTTATAGAAGTCTTTGGAAGTCAATTCACCTCCAATTCTCAAAGATTTCATCTCACAACTACAGTCTTTTTCTACAAGAGCTTTAAAATTTTTAAAAGTAGTAAAAATATTCGATTTTTTCTTTAAAAGTACACCCAAGTCTTCCGACCAAAATCATTAATAAATAATATGAAGTATTTATTTTTACCAAATGAAGGTGGATTGATTGGTCTGTACACATTGGAATGCACAAGTTGAAGTCACTTAGTTGCTTTTATAGTGGCTTCTTTTAGAAAACTCTTTCTTAAGTGCTTCCCAAATAGACATGCTTCACATAATTGATTAGGATGGTTGGCCAAAGACATCACTTTCATCATCCTTTCTTCTCCTATTATTACCTTGAGTGTACGAAAGTTTAAATGGCCAAATCTCATATGCCAATACCATACTTCATCTTCCACACTAGCCTTCAAGCATTTTGCTTCAATAGTTTTGAGATTTAAGAAAAATATTTAATTTTTTGACATATACACCTTAGCAATCAAATTAGCACTTTGATCTCTAAGCTAAAGATAAATGCTGGCCAAAATTCAAGATATTACTACTCAACTTTGCCACATAATAAACATTGGTATAAGAACATGGCCACCATTTTTTGAAGAAATTAGAATTGTACCTCTCCCTTGAATTTAGACTTTTGAGAAGTCTCCAAAAGAAACATTATCATTTATCTTCTCATCAAACTCCACAAATTTTTCTTTGTAGCCTCACATGTGATTGTTTGCTCTATTATCCAAGTAGCACAAACTATGGTTATCACTATCACCATCTTTACATGCTAGCGACAAAGTTGTTTCCTCCTCATCTTATTTATTATTGATAAAATTAGTTTGTTTCTCCTTTTTATTTAATGTGTTAAGACATTCCAAAGCATAATGGTCATATATGTGAAAGTTGTAATATTCAACATTGGACTTGTTAGAATTTTTATAATTACCTCTTCCTCTTCCTCTTCCTCTTCAACAACTTATACTTGATTGTTGGATTTTATCTTCATTTTTGGCATTGTTTTGAGTCTCATTTCTTCTAAACACTTGACCACGACCATGAACCATATCCTCTACCTCTTTATCTTCCACCATCATTTAAAGAGACCTTTGATTTGAGAATATGCCCTGAAGGCTTTTTTTATCTTCATAAGCTTGTAGTGATCCCTCTAGTTGCTCAGATGTCAGAGTGTCTCGATCTTTTGACTCTTAAATGGCACACACCACATAATCAAACTTTGGTAGTAAAGATCAAAGAATTTTCTGCACCGTATGAACATCTTTCATCATCTCACCATATCTTCTCATTTGACCCACCATAAACTTTATCATTGAGTAAAAATCTAAAATGGATTCAACATCTTTTACTCGCAAAACTTCAAATTCACCTCAAAAAGTTTAAAGTCGCATCTTCTTCACCTTGTCAACTCTTTGGAGGGAATTCTTCAAAATCTTTCAAGCTTGCCTTGCATTGGTAGCATCATCCACCTTCAAAAACATAGATTCATCTAAACCTTGATGGGTTAGAACAAGGGCTTGTTGATCCTTCTTCCTTGTTTTTGCCAAAGCATCCCTCTCATTTTGAGTCAAGAATGTTTTATCTTTGGGTGGAGTAAAACCTTTATTTACAATATCCTACACATCTTGTGAGCTAAGTGTGACTTTCTTGCAAAGATACCAACTCTCATAATTTTCTTTTATAAAACGAGAAAATTGGATGGAAATAAGTTATTGTTAGTTATCTCTTTAGAATTTTAGCATCAAGAAGACAAGGAACCAAGTTTTGATACCACTTTGTTAGAAAAAATTAAAGAGATAAGCTAACTCAATATAATAGTTTATTGAAATATGAGAAAAAAGTAAGATAGATTAATTGAGAGACTCAAGTTTTAATTTGTGGTTGATATTAAAAACCTTCAAGTACATGAATATTTATATATATTAATACAACTCTTAGAATTCTAAATACATGAATGATAATTATGAACCATAACCACCTAGCAAACTCAAAAAATTCATATTAAATTCTAATTCATAAATCATGACATAAAATAAATTAAACGACACATCTATATCATTAATTCTTTGATCAAATCTTCTTAATTTCTAAATTACTATCTTTAACTCATCATAAAACAAAAAGTCTCCCTAACTTCAAATTATTATTTCTAATAAAAAATTGAAGTTGCTTGGATTTGCAAATAGGAATAGCAAGATCCTATGATGATATGATGAGCAGCTTGGGTTATTTATTTAGCCTTGGTTCAAGAATTGTTTCATTAAGCTTAAAAAGAAAAAAGTTATTGATTACATTGTTCCTACTACTTCTGTTACTCAATTTATTAGTTAAGAAACTATTGAAAAGATTTGGATTTTATTCAAACCGAGCTACAATTGCAATTCAAATAATCTGATTTCTCATAACAAGAACAAGCATGTCAGAATAAAGTATTAGTTTGTTATAGAAGTTCAGAAGAAATAGGTCATTCTTGTGCATAGCAGAATTGACGAACAATTATTAGACATCCTGAGGCCCTAGCAAAGTCAAGGTTTGAGCAATTGAAGTGAGCCATAGGTGCTTGCAGCATAAGAAAGGAGTTATGAGGAGTCATGAGAAATCCTAAAAATTGCATTTTTTTTGCTTATATTTGTAAATTATGATTTTGGAGTCTGGTTCTGAAAATCTGAAAAGTTTGAAGTTGCCCGAATTTGCAGATAATTAGGGCAAATCCATAACAGCAAGGAATTCCATCCAACAATTAGAAAGCTCTATCTAACATTATTCCTATCAAACTACCAGCCTTTCCTATAGAGATAATTAGCTTTGTTTTGTAGGTAAAAATATTTTCATTCTTTCCATTTCCAAACATAATATATGTTTATGCATGAAAATATGTATGTCAGTCGTTTGAAAATTAGGAATAAATTAATTCAAAACCAGTAGGACAAGATACTTGTTTTTTTGCACATGATTCTTAATTGTTGATGTCTTTTTTTTTCTCCTGAATGCTATTAGACTTCTGGGTAATCTTCATACCCCAAAAATTCAAGTTTGTTTATGGTTTAACTCAACGTGAGAAAGAGAATGGTAATATATTTTTTTCTTCTGAATGTTATCTTCTTCCTTGTTATCTTTTACAGAAGCAATGTTTACTCCCTTATATGCTCATCAAGAATCATATCTTTTTACAAAAGAGTTCCTCTCTTATAGGCTTATGATCCACACTAACCACAATATACTACCATATCAACATATATCTCACGCTTCATATAGGAAATGGGATGAGGAACCAAAAAGACAACAAATAGTGTTATATTAAGTCACCATCTAACTAATACAACACTTTCATATTTATAATATCCCAAATAATTTGAACATCACTGTTAGCATACACTGTCCCTCTATACTATAATTATATTACTTGTTATATACAAAATATAACTGCCTAGGCTTATGTGATTATGTCAGAAAGATTCTTCTTTAGACACTCATGACAGTCCATCTCAACTTAACTACTTTCTTAACATGCTCCACTAGATCATGACCCTTTGAAACATATTAAAGTAACAACATCAAATCTTAACTTCATGTGATAGCTCCAAGTCAAAGGGTATCATAGAAGAACACAAGAGTCCATAAGTTTCACACAGTCACAAAGTAGAGAATTATTTTGTCACTCCCTATATCGGTCGTTATATAGCACATACAACATATGTATGTCACAACATAGCTCTCACTAAATTTGGCATGTCATTCTTCTATGTCATGTGAATCATAAGTCCAGATACTACTCAAGTATCTAACTCGAGCCACTTGATCAACATACTCAATGTGTGACCTAACACTCGATATTCGATTCTATGGCTTTAGTATGAAATCATGTATATTTCATACTCGACTCTCTAGAGTCTTATCTAAAACATATTAAGGCGACTATAAAATTTTATTATTTTGTCATTAATACAACACAAGTATAAAGACAATCCATATTGCACATACTTAACGCCAATATAATTTAGTCTTATCCTACCTGCTACTCAAGCGTTAAGGAGATCACCCATGCAATAAGGTTGATCATAAAGTTTGGTGACATTATTACGTGTCTAATCATGTAATTATGTTCATAAATACTTTATAAGAAAATAACAAATTTTATTTTATAAATGATCAATACACAAAAAACATATGTCCATTACATATCAAATCCCACTCGAAAATTAAAGCCTACGCAAACCTAGACTTTTTATATGACCCCAAAAAGCATCTCTAGGTATGGGCTTAGTCAAAAGATCAGCAACCATTTTGTTAGTGCATGTATACTTAATAGCAATTTCCCTTTTCTTGATGGTGCCTCAAACGAAGTAATAACACATCTTAATATACTTAGTTTTCCTATGGAATTTCGGATCCCGAGCATATTGGATAGTAGTAGTATTGTCACAATGCATTTCTACAAGTTTATCAACTTTATGGGTGATGTTGAGATCCTGCAGAAAGCTCCTCAACCAAATTGCCTCTTATACAGCAAAACAACTAGCAACATACTCTAGTTCCATTATAGATGAAGCAATGCAGTCTTGCTTTTTACTACATCAAGATATGCCACCTCTACCAAGGACAAAATCCTATCCTAAGGTCGACTTAGACTTATCTCAATCGCCACCCCAGTCTGCATCTGAATGTCCTTTCAACCTTAAGTACCTTCTTTGATAACAGAGGACTATGTCAATTGTACCATGAAGGTAGTGCAAGATTTTCTTGACTGTTTGCCAATGAACAAGTCTAGGGTTGCTTTGATAACGACTTACCAAACCAATTGAAAAATAAATATCAAGCCATGTATACAACATGACACACATCAAACTGCTTATTGCACTAATATAAGGAACATTACTCTTTTTTTTTTCTCTTCATCTATCTTTGGGCACTAGTCAAGACTTAAGGTTAGACCCTTCTCAATAGGAGTCTCAACGAGTTTGGAGTAATGCATCCGAAATCGTTCTAAAACTTTTTTAATATATATTTCTTAGCACAGTCTTAAAAGCTTCTTAGGACGGTCTTTCATTATTTCCACGCCAAGGACAAGCCTGACTTCACCTATGTCCTTCATCTCTAAAACAAAGGACAAACACTGTTTAGTGGCATTGATCATCTTTATGTTGTTTCCAGCTAATAGTATGTCATCAACGTATAAGGAGAGAAACATAATCTCTCCCGATATTTTCTTGACATACACACAATGGTCTTCATCTACCATGGACAAGCCAAACAATGTAATGACATTATGGAATTTGAAAAACCATTGTCTAGAAGACTGCTTGAGACCATACATGGATTTTTTAAGGTGACAAACTTGTTTTTTTGACCTTTTGAGACAAACCCAATAGGTTGATTCATATATATTTCTTCCTTAAGTGTACCATTGAGGAAAGCAATTTTAAAATCTATTTGAAATAACTCCAAGTCCAAATAGGCAACTACGGCTAGAAGGAGGCGAATATAGGTAATTTTCACCACATGAGAAAAAGTTTCTTCATAGTCTATACCCTCAATTTGGGTAAAACCTTCTGCCACTAATTGAACCTTAAACTTTTGAATTGATCCATCCATTCCATGTTTTATCTTGAAAACCTACTTGTTTTCAATTGATTTACGTCCAGGCAGGAGATCAACTAGTTCTCAAACCTTATTTCTCGTCATTGAGTCCACCTCATCCCTCATGGCATCAATCCACTTTTTATTATTTGGTGAATTCATAACCTTTTTAAAGGAGGTGGGCTCCTCAATTTCTAAAAGAGTGCAACGAAAATTTTCTCCTTTGATTTGGAAATATCATCAAGAAATTTTTTCACGTTCACTCCTTTAGATTCTAAGACCTTCGTCATTTGCCTGACTAGATGATAAATATCCCACTATCCCTTGTTGGTGTGGGATTTAGAACTTGAGGACTAACCTCGTGTTCCAAGATTGGATATTAAGGATTAACCCCATTTTCTGATGGATTATCATTTGTAGGCAAGTTTTCATCATCTAGAATAGTAGGATCACTCCCATTATCTCTTTCATTTGCTAGAATATCACTATCCCTAGTGACTTGGTAAGTTCTCAATATCTCCATCTCAATAATAGATAGATGCATGTCCTCCTGTAACTCATACAGTTCGAGATTTTCTTTTATTTCAACAATGTTTGGGAACTTATCCTCAAGAAAATCAACATTACGGGAGTTAATTTTAGTCATATCATCATTCGGGTGTTCTTCAAACATTACATATCCTTTTGAAAGTATGGGATATTTGATTAACACTATCTTAGTTGCTCTTGGACCTAGTTTTCCGTGTATGTGGGTTGGGTTATGCACATAGTCTGTTGAATCACAAGGACATAAATGATCCAAAATGGCCTTCTTGTCATTCCATAACTCATATAAAGTGATGGGTACACTTTTACTTAGTATATGGTTAAGGATGTAGGTTGTCGTAAGCAATGCATGTCCTCAAAAATTATTAGAGAGGTTGGCATGTGCCATCATTGATCTAACCATGTCTAATAATGTATGATTCCTTCATTCTGCAACACCATTTTATTGGGAAGTATGGGGAATTATAAATCGCCTACGTATACCTTTTTTCTCACAATATTTTTTGAACATTTCATAAAGGTATTCACGACCACGATCGATTCAAAGAGTTTTTACTTTTCAATCCATTTAATTTTGCACTTCTGCTATAAAACGTTTGAACATATCTAGCGCTTCATAGTGGTGAGAAATTAGATATACATACCCATGTCATGAATAGTCATCTATAAAAGTGAAAAAGTATGTAGCACCATGACGTGTTTTTATATTTAAAGGTCCACAAATATCATAATAGATTAATTCAAAGGGACTTGATGCTCTTGAAGCCTTACCAAAAGGCTTTTTACTCGCTTTACATTTTGGCAACCTAACCTTAGTAAGTCGTTCCAAATGACCTTTTTCAGCCAATCTACTCATTTCTTGCCCAATGTAGTCAAGTCTAGTATGCCACTTAACATATTCATAATCACAATCAAAGTGAGAAATATAAACAACCGTAAAATTATTAGATATATTATCATCCAAGTCAAGAACAAAGATATTATTTCTTAAGAGACCTATGACAAAATACATCGTCATGATATAAAATGTCTAGAGTACTAGGCTTAAAGTTAAAAGAAAAACCCAATCTCAACAAAAAAATAATTGAAAGTAAACAACAACTCACCCTAGCATAGAGAGTATCATGAAGGAGTAAAGCATTTCCTCCATGTAGCTTGAACTGGTATGTTCTTATTCAAAGGATGTCCTTTTCACTATCGTCGCCTAATACAATATTTTACGAACCCATCGGGACACGATGGTAGTTTATGAATCCAACTCGATCTTGAACTACATATTTTTTTGCTCCTGTGTCAACAATCCAATTAGGAAAAGAATTAGTAACTAATCCATGGGAATAAATAAATAAATCAAGAAGCAAAATAGAGAAAGGTACCTTCTTCAGCTCAAAACAATCATGAGCGAAGTAACCCTTGTTATCGCAGTTGTAACACTTCATAGGCACTATATTTTTCTCTCTACGGCCCTTAACCTTATGTTGAATGGCCACACCACCTCTATGTCCATTGGTTTAAGAAGGGCACTGACCTTTCTTAAATTATTTGGCACGATTAGGCTTGTTTTTCTTGGGTATCACTAGCAACAAGTACCACATTGGAATGATTAAATGCCTTTTAAGGTTCAACCTCCATCTCAATGTGCTTAACAATTTTAAAGAAAATATTAATGTGTTCACTATAAACCATCAGGAGTTTAAACTTTTTCCAACATTTAGGTTCATCTAGAAGTGAACGATTCAGAACCTGCTCCTGATCTCTTATGTCACGCCCTCCAGCCTTAAGGTCACAAACCATAGCATTCAAGACATGTAAGTGTTCAGCTATAATGTATTTTGGATCCATTTCATATTTCATGCATTTTAAATCGAAGGCACGGAACCTTATAGCGGATGTATGGCCATAAGTGACCTTAAACTTGTCCCACATGTCCTTAGTCGTGGAACAACTTTCAAACTCTCCAATGAGATTGTTATGCATGCAATACAACATAGTATAACACGCAAAACTATCTTTCTTAGACCATTCCTAGTATGCAACAATATTCTTATTGTATTAGTCACTACCGATATCTTTTGACTCAAGTACAATAGTGGTCAAGGTTTTTAAAATCTCGCACCCATTAAGAAGATATTGAATCTTCTTACATATATCATAATTTGTCTCATCCAACTTTTCATTGATGGACAAATCAATAATCATGTTCTTTATTTTATTTTTACAAGTATATAAAAAAATAGACATTAAGCATGATTTTTCATAATTAAATTATCAAAATTTCATTATTTATATCACATGTTCAAAAACTTCACTACATTCATAATCATCACATATAATACAAACTAGAAATATGATAGTTTAATTATCATAATAAAATAAAAATTAAATAGAATATATCTATGTAACTCTTTAATTTTATCAAACTAATTAGTATATTTCATGCATTTTAAATCGAAGACACGGAGCCTTATAGCGAATGTATGGCCATAAGTGACCTTAAACTTGTTCCACATGTCCTTAGTCGTGGAATAACTTTCAAACTCTCTAATGAAATCGTTATGCATGCAATAAAATATAGTATAGCACGCAGAACTATCTTTCTTAGACCATTCCTAGTATGCAACAATATTCTTATTATATCAGTCACAACCGATATTTTTTTACTCAAGTACAATAATGGTCAATGTTTTTAAAATCTCGCACTCATTAAGAAGATATTGGATCTTCCTATGCCATATATCATAATTTGCCTCATCCAACTTTTCATTGATGAACAAATCAATAATCATGTTCTTTGTTTTATTTTTACAAGTATATAAAAAAAAAGACATTAAATATGATTTTTCATAATTAAATTATCAAAATTTCATTATTTATATCACATGTTCAAAAACTTCATTACATTCATAATCATCACACATGATAAAAACTAAAAATACGATAGTTTAATTATCATAATAAAACAAAAATTAAATAAAATATATCTATATAACTCTTTAATTTTATTAAACTAATTAGTATAAAAAAATATCATATACATATATATAGTTACATATACTTAACAAAAGATATATAACCAACTAATATACATAAATTAATTAATATACATTAGTATAATGATAATAAAAATATCATAATAAAATATTAACATGTCGTTAAAATAAATAAAATAATATATATAAATGAAATACTATTAAAATATCCATTCTGTTAATCGATAAATATGCTCAAAAATAAAAATATTCATGTTTATTTCGTTGTTCAATTGGTTAGCGCATCCATTTAGTAGTAGGAGTTCTTGAGTTTGACATTTGATTTTTCTTTTTTCTTTTTAAAAAGAAAAAAAAAACAAATTTGATGAAATCATCATCATCATATGAGAGAGAAAAGAAAAAATAATAATAATAAAATAGAGGGGTCTTACTTTCCTTTGCAGAGTCGGCTATGCATATATATATATATATATGTGTGTGTGTGTATATATATCATCAATCTCCTTCTTTTTCTCCTTTTTTTTTCTTTCTTTTACGCACACACAATGAACCTTTTTTTACGCACCACATAATGCATCATCCTCCTTTTTTTTTTTTTTTTTCTAGTTTTCTATATATATATATATATATATATATATCTTTAACATTTTTCTCTCTCCCAGTTTTTTTTCTTCCTTCATGCACACACAATATATTCTTTTTTTTTTTTTTCCTTTCACGCACACACAGTGCAACTCCTCTCTCTGTTTTTCTTTTCTTTTCAGTTTTCATCCATGGCTGAAACTCCATTTTTTTTTTCTTTTTAAATGCCTCTCTGGGAAAACTAAAGTAAACAGTTTTTTTATTATGGGTGACCATAGCCACCGCAGAAGTGTACAGTAATCTCAACACTTACATTTACAAGAAAAATCAGAGGAAGTTAAACGCGCCACTCAGGCATTCTTAGAAAACAATATACATGAAAAAAAAAAAACAACATACTTTCTGAATTTATCGTAAAAAATCAACAAACTTAATTTAAATTGAAGCATGATTATTGTAAGGTTAGATGCAATCAATTAGACTCTGATAATACTGTTAGAAAATTAAAACTAACCTTAATTCGGAAGCGATAGAATAAGATATTTATTTTTCAGCTATAATCCTTAATTGTTGATGTTTTTTTATTTTTTTATAGATGTTATTAGAGTTTCGAGTAATTTTTACACCTCAAAAGTCCAAATTTATTTATGTTTTAACTCAATGTGAGTGAGAGAATGTTAATATATATATTTTTTCCTTATTATCTTTTACAGAAACAATGTTTATTCCCTTATATGATCACTAAGAATCATATCTTTTTTTTAAAAGAGTTCTTCCTTTATAAACTTACGAAAAATTCTAATTTTATACAACATCAACATCAGTAAATATACTTATGGTACTTAAGTAGAATAAAAAATTATAAAAAACACTAAAAGTAACTTTTTAGTATTTGAAAACCCATTTCATACTACTGCTTTCATTTTTTATGGATTTTGCAACTACCACACATGTTTTTATGGACACATATGTAGGAATGTAAAAAATGAAATTTAAAATATGTTTTATATAAAAAAAAAAATGCAGTAAAGGTGTATCTTTTTCACTCAACTGAAAGGATGCATCTAACCTTACTAGGTTGATGCAACCGTTTAATTCTTCTAGCCTCCTCAACCTCCTCCACTAGTTCCTCCATGTCCTGGGATGTTGAGCATTAAATAGCACATGAATTAACCTCATGCCAAATGAAAAGAAGGAAAAAAAAAAAAAATGCAAAACCCCTAATAAATATGCATCTCCATGCTTTTACCAATTTAAGTGGCTACTGACCACAAAGGACGAAAAAGTAAAATGTGTTTAATTTATATGGAAAATCTAGCCTAAGTTCTTGTCCAATAAGTATTCCTTTTTTTTTTGAATAAACCATGTAGACACCTTCCATATAAAGTACGAGCCTAGAGAAGAAAATCATATTCAAGTAAAATCTAATTCTCTCTTGGTTTCATTTTTTTCAGTACCCACATGAATGCAAGAGAAATCTATACACTCAAGGATATATATATCACAAAGAATCAAGAGAATACACGATAAATAAAGAATGGCTATCAAAATTTGCAGTAAGGAACTGTTCAGGGTGCATTGTAAAAACCTTCCCTGTTTGAAGGAATGGCTACAGATATTTAGTGTAGTAATAATTAGGTGAAGTATTGTATAAAGTGGTTCTAATCCTCAGCTACCATTGTTCCAATCGGGTATGCTCTCTCATCTTATTTCCCTGTTCAATTAATTACTTTCTTATGCCATTCCATGTTCTAATTCTTTCCACCTGGCAAAAAGCAATAGAGCTGAAGAAGATAAATCCAGGTTATATGCTTTTGATGGTTCTGAAGCACTAGGATCCTTCCTTGCTTGGACAATGGTGCCCAGCTTTCTAAATGCTCAATTCAGTGGTATCGCATGTCATCTGATAATAGTCAAGAGGAAGTAATATCAGATACTGGTTTAATTATAATGGCTATGTAAATTTTATTTTTTTGGCATTTGATCAAAATATTTTTGCCCTTCTGCTGATCAGGAGAATTATAATTCTCATTGACTTAACCAAATAACTCATCTCACACTTTGTGCTACTTGCCCTTGTTATGTTGTATTATGTCTTTTACCTTATGTTGTTCAGTTTCTATATCAGGCGCCAATAAATCAATTTATGCTCCAGAACCATTTGAACTGAATCTAAGAATTAAAGGGTTTCAGTTTCAATTTAGAGGGGAGAAGGAATACTCACTAAAACAATCTCCTTGCGTCGCTTCGTCTTTCCCAAGTACCGGAGTAGCTCTCGGTCATTGTCCCTTCGTCATTCAATCATCTCTTTATCTCTCCTATTAGTCGCTCGAATTCCTTCCTCCATTAACTTACGCTCCTTTTGGGTTTGACCTTTCTTTTTTTTCTTTTGAAATGAATGTTTTCCTTTTATTTCTTTCATCACAGCCGCACGATCTACCAGGTGATGTACGTGTCGCATGATCAGGTTCCTCAAACACGTTTTGGCGTTGTCTGTCACATGTCTCCTTCTGATTGGTCCCTTAGGACACCTCAACTGCTGAGGTGTCAATATTTTTGGAATTTATGAATTTGCCCCAATTCTAAGTGTTCTTTTTCATTTTAATCCTTTTTAAAAAATGATAATTTTCTTTTCCGAGTTCCTAAAATGTTCACAATTTGTTCTTTGAGTTACTTTTCTTAATTATTTATTTTATTTTAACTTTCAATTATTGGCATTATTATGATAATAGTAATTATTATCATTATATATATTCTTATTTTATATACAATTGTAGTTTACTTAAAAAGAAAGACAAAATCTGTGTAAATGTTTTCAAAATTTACTACTTGAAAGTCTCGACTGTTACATAACTAAAAGAAATCATAAAATTGGGGATCTTCTGCAAGTTAAAATGGGACTTGAGGATCTAGATGAAATAAAATTATAGAAATTGAGGCTTTCTATAAATTCTAAAAGTCAAGACACATTAGCCTGTGATGTGTCTGCAGCGGGGTTTGTATGGCAAACATGCATGCCTCATTGGACGGCTCAGATCGCACACGAGATATCTAACAGCCAAGATCCAATTGCACAACAGAAAACTGAGATCTCATCCTGCCTAAACGAATGGTCAAAATCTCTTCCCGCCCAAAATCAAACGGACGACCACCCAACTTGTTTCCCACCTAAACAAATGAACGGGTCATATTAAAAGATCGAATGAACAACCCAAATTGCATGATGAGTAATCCAATAGCCAGGATTTTCGGAAGTGTAAGAAAACCAAATGACCTTTAGTGAAATCCTCAATCGAAGAGTCACGATTCAAGGAGACCATATTGGATGGCCATAATTCATTCTAGCACGCGGAATAAAGAACATACCCTTGACCGATCCGACGACCTAAATTTAGAAAGGTGAATCTGATGATCGTTGCCTACAATGGTGGATCGCCACTGTGAGGAAGAGAGTAATGCGACTAAAGAGCAAAAAATAGAGAGAGATCACAACCGTGAGGGAGAGGTAACATGGCCGATTTGTAGTGGCAGTAGGCGACATATCTAGCTGCGATTAAATTCGAGCAAAGGGAGGAAGCTAGTGGTGCGTGGGGCAGTGGCTGGAACCAAAAGACCAAAAAAATGGAAGAAAAATTAAAAAAAAAAAAGGAGAAGATGAAAAAAAAAGAAACCAAATGGAGGAAGAAGGAGAACAACCTTGAAGGGGAAACACGATTGTGGGAGTGAGGTGACCAAGAGAGGAAGATGGTGATGGTAGTCGAGACCTTCAGACTATTGTGGAGATTAACCCTCACCTAATTAGAGTTTGAACCCACACACTGAACTCGGTGAGTCGAGAGGAGCCTGATCATGGGTCGGATCCCATTCCTCCAATGAGTTCAACCCGACATTTCACAAATATATTTTTTTATTATTAGTCCATTATTCATATTTGTTTAGTTCAGTTAAGGTTAACTCTGATCCGAGGTTTGCAAACATGGGAGACATGGATGAGTCAGGTTCACCCACTAACTCGAGACGAAATTTCTATTACAGGTTAAGTAGCAGGATTTTGAGGCCTCTTCTTGAGGCATATCTGTGAGAGAGTGGGTAAGTGTTCTGGTATTTCTAAAACCCAAAGCAAAAACAATAAATTATGGAATGTGTTAAGCTTTCATGTTTTGGAGATGGAGTTTGGGTACAAGTGGAGGAGGAAATTGAAAATGGGCAACCAAACAATATCTAGGTAGGGAAATCTACCAGGATATAGGGTATGGGATGCTAGGTTAAAATTTTGCACAAAATTTTTTTATAATTTTATTGCATGCACATGTTTTCATCTTTTTGCTTTGCATATGTTTGATTTTCAATTTGTATGATTTTATTTCAAGTGCATGAATTATGATGATGATTTAAATTTTAAGTAAAGAGTAAACAGGAATTATTTGGGTTGACAGAACTAATAACTTAAGAATTTGATTCGATTAATCAAATAAATAATTGGAAATTATGTGTATTAAATTGGGTGTGTGAACATGGAAGAAAAATGTGTGCATACCAATAAGTTAAATTCAGTAAATTGGAATAGGCTATGTTATAGGAGCAACATAGTAACTTGCGTAAGTAACCACAAAATTGAAACGAAAATAGAGCAATAATGTATTAATGTAGGCATACAACATTTCATCAAATATAAGATCTAGGTGGATTGTAAAGATAAATGGCAAGGATTAAAATGTGTGACAAAATGAAATATGATAATAGGAAACACTTGGCCGAAGATTTAAGGAACGCTTGAAGATGTTAGATAATCTTAATAAGAATTAAATAATTCGAAAATAAGGAAAGCAAACACCAAAGAGAGAAAAATTATGACCTTATTAGAAAGATAGGGTAAATATATCATTAAGAACATAAGTATATGAAACGATTTGAAATATGGAATAGTTAGAAACATCAAATGGAAAATCGGTTAAATTAAAGAGAAAATGTATATGAAAATTTTGTGGTTTCATACGTGCTATATAAGTTTTGAGTGTGAATGTGGGTAATGGATATGCCTCTATAAGATATTAATTAAGACAGGATAAGGATATTAAGATAGAAATGAAAATTTGAGACTATTAATAAAACACCATATATAACGACTTGTGCTCTAGATGGAGTCATGAGCATTCTTTCACACCATCCATTTACAACAACTACATCATTTTAACATAAAATAGCATAAATCTAATTTTTTTCACATTCTCATCCCTTGTAACATATATAGAAGTTAAAACGATGGACAAAGTTTAGGCATCACTAGTCTCAAAAAGCTAAATAATGATTTAAAGTTTGAAAACTAAATCAACATTAACCAAAGTTACTACATGCCCATACCATTTATGTGTCTTTTTACTATTCCAATTGGTCTTGAACTTGATTTTGGTTCTCTTATTCTAAAAATTATAGATTGGAACGAGCTGTACATGCTCAGTAAGAATAATTTAATATCCTAAGCCACAAAACTGAATATAGTACATGGAAGAACCCATGCAAGTTTCATCTACACCTGCCTAACCTTTATGTTATTGAGAAATCTTCTAATAATGTATCTATGATCGATCTATTTTAATTAAGTACTCCCCACTTTCATTCTTACACAGTTTTAATCTTTTAAGTCTCACGATCACAGTTGACAATATGGTTAAACAATTTTAATTACATTTTTAATAGCACACAATCAATTACAGTACGATTGTTTCTTATTATTTATGATACGATATGGTACGGTACGTTACGGTTCACTTACTACAATCACAATTACAACATGATCATATTTACAATATGATGTTGGGACGTCTTGCTACTCACGAGGCAACGACCTCCCATATAGAGCGGATAAAATTATAATTAAATTAACTAGACTAAATGCGGAATAGATTTACATCCTTTACAAAATATAATAGTGTATCTAAGGCATTAAGATTAACCAATTACATTTACATTAGTTTTTCTCGTTAATCCTACAAAATACAGAATATCGAGCCTCACTAAATAAATGCTCTCATCACCATACTCCTACTCATCATGAAATGGATCCATACATGGTTCTGGAGGCAGACTTAGTTTATTATCTGGAGGGAGAATGGATTGGGGTGAGTATAAATAACTCACTAAAAATAGCAGTACTATATCAATGTAAACAACTTTTTGAAAGTTTATTAATGCAATTAATGAAAATATATTATAATCATTTTTAAAGTTGTATTCTTAATTCAGGAACTACTGAAAAAATTATAATATTTTCTTTTTAAAATAACAGTTAAATTTAAAATTGTTGAAAACTTCATAGTAAATTTTTCCATTCATTTTCATTTTTATAACATTCTTATCTCTACCATTTCTTACCGTTTAGCAAGTCAATCTTATCAATCGAATATAATGTCAATTAATCCCATATAAAATCATGTCCATTCCTTGTTGTAACAATCAATTAGTAGAAGACAGTTAGACACTCTTTGAAGTCTTATTACCAATTATTATCTTAATTTAAGTTTTGCTATTTACAAACCTTCGCATTAAACTACTTATGCCTATACCAGGAAGTGTATAAGGGATTCCTTGCTACCACTATGAATTGAAAATCACTATCAATAGCAATAATCACAATTAGTAACAATATTTTATAGTCACGATAATACATCGCCATTGTGACCCCTAATCTTTCAATCGTAAACTCAACTCTTGTCAGAGTGGGATGCCAGTAAATTGCTCATTCATAGGGTAGAGTTTACCAACAATCAGTGACAATTGCAATACGATATCCTTCTATGGAAATAGATAAACAAATTTACAATGAGTCTTTGTTAGTTAAGTTTTACTAACTCTTTTTCATTTCTTCAGTCTTTTTATAACATTATTAATTTTTACTGTAATTTTACAACCATTTTACTAACGGCCTATCTTCCCTTATTTTCCCTACTATTCCCTTTCCCAATATTTTTAGCCAATTTTCCCTCCTCTTAGTAAATTTTTTATTCATTTGTTTCTATGTTTAATTAAATTGATAATGTTAATGTGATATCCCAAGTGCTAATTAAGGCAAATAGGTGTCAGATACAAATTCAGAATAACGAGTACATGATAAAATTTATGCAGCGAAATAAAATTATTACAAATCTTTTGCAAATATATATGAGTTCTAATATATACATATGTTGTGTAGCGCCCGGACCGAGGAGGGAAAAAAAAAAAAAAAAAAACACGTCGGCAGCCACGTCAGCAGTCCCAGCCAACCGGGACCTGCCACGTGGCAAAACCACGTCGTTCCAAAAAGGGCCACGTTGGCGATCCGCGTGGGCGTGATCGGACGGCCCAGATCAAACGTGCGATCGGACGGCCCAGATTTAAACGCACGGACGGCCCAGATTTAATAAAAAACGGACGGTCCAAATTAAAACAAAATGGACGGCTGAGATCAAAAGGCAAGAGGTTATAAATAGAACCCCCACACCAGACCACAAACCCTAGCCGCCTGCCACTCGCCGGAGAAGACGAACCAGAAGCCGGCCGCCGCCACCCGCCGCCGCACCGGAGGAACTTCCGACCGCCGATCAAGGTAAATTTCGTACCTCCGACTCGTTTTTCCACGCTGATTCCTCCTGTGGCCAAATCGGAGCCAAAATCCCGGCCAAACTGCCGGAATGCACGGCCGAAGCCCAGCGGCGCCGCCGCGCCCTTCTCGGTTTTTGCCTCCGATGAGGCCCTTCCTGGCCTCCATTTGATGCAATTTTTATATCACCGTGATCACCACTCTTTTCTCTGCAGGTTGACCGGAGCCGAATCACCAAAACACGAACCTCGCCGGAGAGCCGCCGCACCCGAGAGCGCCGCCGCCGGTAAGCTCCGTTTTTCCGTGATTTTTTGGCCCCCCGAGGGCCCTAGGGTTGTTTTCTTGCAGGGACCGATGCGAGTGTGGCCGAATTCGGCCGAAAACAGCCGAAAACAGCCAACCCGAGGCGAATCGCCGCCGCCAGCGGCGGCGCCGTCGCCGGAGCACGGCGGAGTCGCCGTGCCAGAGTTGCGATTAGGGCCGAAAGGGGCCCTGGGCCTAATTTGGGATTTTTTTGGAACACGTGCAGGTACCAGTAGTGCGTTTCAGTTCCCCGAGGAAAATTCAGGGAAAATTAGGGACAGCCTGCAAGCGCACTGTGAAGCTGTGTTCGGACCCCGAAACGAGTAAGGACCCCTCACCTTATTTCCTATCACGATTTTAAAGTTCAATAAATGATAAAACGATATTTCATGAATCAACGAATGTGTGAAATTGCTTAGGGTCGCTAATGGAGCCCGAGTCTAGTGTGTTTGTCGGTTAATTGTTATTTGGCCTGTTTTACAGTTTTAAACGTAGCATGAGGTTCGATGTTTTTATTTTATAGTTTCGTGTGCATATTTTACTGTTTTATTGATTATGGATTGAATGACCGGGATATTGATGCTGTATGTTGTCTGTTTGGCATAAATTATCGTTTTGCTTGTTTGTATGTGATTGATAATGTTGACTGAGGGAAAAGGAGAATGAAAGATTATGTAAATAGAAATTGTATAATGTGTTCAGCCTGACTAGATATCCTGGGAGATGGTGGACGGACCGGGTCCGTAGGGAACCCTACCGGGATTGTGGTCTCCCATATCGGACGGGGTATGGAGATCTTATGTGTTTTGGCGCCCATACCGGACGGGGTATGGGGACGGCCCGTTTCACCCTCATACCGGACGGGGTATTGAGGTTTATGGTTTTGGCGCCCATACAGGACGGGGTATGGGGACGGCCCGTTTCACCCTCATACCGGACAGGATATTGAGGTTTATGGTTTTGGCGCCCATACCGGACGGGGTATGGGGACGACCCTGGAATCTGATGACGAATGTTAAAGGTTAACGGGTAGCGGGACCCCTATGGACCCCCATGGATACTAGTAGGCTGGTAAATGAGGAAAAAATATGTTGTATAATGATTGAATTACAAAAGGCATGATAAGTGTTATGTTTTACAGTTTATATGATTCCATGATTATGATAATGTTATTGCTTTCGTATATTGTTTTATAAATTCCACCGAGGTAAGTGGATGGTAAAGGTTTTATTATTAATAAAAGGATTTGTCGTAAATCATGCTCCATTGGTCTTTTGTGTTTTTCTACCCACCTTTACCTCCGTGACGGTGAGATATCGTGATGTCTTTACTGGGCTAGTGTAGCTCATTCCTTATTTAATCATTTCAGATCAAGAGGACATCGTTCCTGAGCCGGTTCCGCAGGAGGACGACGAAGGGGACGCCTAAGGACTCCATAGTCACATTCGTAGTTTTTACTTTCAAGTTTCCCCTTTAGGTAGTTTAATCTTTTATATTTTGTGAGCACGTTTTTGGTTTTCGTGTAAGGGATGTTATTCAAATTTTGACTTCGCTTCCGCATTTGTTATTTATAATATAAATTCAATTATGAATTTCCGGGGCTGCTACATGCTGAGGCCAGAAGTGGCTACAAAATACAAAACAAAACATAAGGACCACTTCTTTCACTATGTTACTAGACTCAACAGAGTACGGGAATGGTCATGCATTCAGACTTGTGAATCCATGGGATCCTCATAGACCTCCAAGGGTAGGTCAGCCTGCGGTTCCTCACTTTTTTCTTCATTTGGGAGGGAGCATAAAAAGAGTGAGTTTCATATGCTCAGTAAGGAAAACATTATTAAATTAACATTGTAAGATTTCAAAAGTTAATTATTTTATCTTACCATTTAACTTCCTCGTTTACCTATCTCACATTATAGAAAACTATTTATTTGTTAAGAAAATGATACGTTAACACATAAAATCAAACTACATCATACCAGATAATAGAGAAAATCAAATAAATCATAAAATGATCAGATTTTCATGTCATACTTCGCGAAATTGTTATAACTTCCATCTCTGAGAGTAGATACAGATTTTCAACTACTCAGATGAAATAACCAAATCATATACAGATACAGAAATTTGTTTATGCCCATTTTCGGCTGGCCCAACCATGGTACGATCTATGACCACGATACCAACTATAATGGTCCTAACAGATATATACAGTCACGACATTACTTAGACACGGGAGACCCATAGAGATAGTGTGACACCACTCTCGTCAGAGGGTACGCCGTCATCCACTGGGAGCGGTCATCTTACATTTTTCAGAACCAAATAGGGGAAGGAGAAATAGATAACCCGAATGGCAAGGGAAATAAATACCTCGAAGGGCAAGGGGAACAAATACCCTCAGAGATAAAAAATCTAATAAGACAGTTGATGCAATATGTATGTCAACATAGTCGGACCATAATGGCTTCATTCCACTTTTCTTTTTTTATTTTCTTTTATACTTTTACCGTTACTGATTACATATTATATTTATTACATGAAAATTCATCGAGTGACTGCAATTCACATGTCACGCTTGAAAACAAGAATAATTCGAATAATCTGAACAAAGAAGCATACAAAATAGACAAAATATTAATTATATTAAATTTATTTATCTAAACATACTCCTTAAGATGTCGAAAGGAATACTAGAATCTTTATCAAAACCTTGATGTTTTCTCCTTCACTGTTCTCCTTTCTTTTGCTTCTTTTCTCACTAGATTACTACCTTTTTCTCTTTCTCTCTCTCTCTCTCTAAACCTTTTAAAAATGGAAGAATAGAAGTGTTAAGAGGAAGGGAAAGGGGAGGGCAATTTATAAAGTTTTGGAACCATCAAATTCAGGCTAAGTGGCGAAATTCGGTAAAGAGGAAGGAGAAAAAGATGTTCGACATAAAAAACGAGGGAGGCATGCCTCCTCACTGGTGGGAGTGCATTGCCCAATGCAGTAGCGGTGCACTGCCCGAGGTGGCAGCGCTCCGACCGGTGCTCTAGTGCGCTAGGTGCCGCGCGCACTGGCCTACTACACACAGGCCTCAAACGCACAGAGCCTATCCATGCAAGCCTGCTGTATTGACCGTGCACACACAGTGTGTGGTGTCTATCCACACGAGAGGTGATGCGAGGATGGCTCGTCTGCGCGCAATAGGACACACGAAGGTCTTAGCCCCACGCCATGTGCGCGAATGGGACATTCGCACTGTGCACAAGTCCTGCGCATGCGTGCGGAGGGGAGATGCATGCTGTGGGCACCTCCCATGCATGCGTGCATGCGGATGGGACGTGCGCGTTGTGCGCACGTCCCATGGGCAACTAGACTCCTCGCGAGATTTTTCCTTTAGGATTTTTTTTTCGATTCGCCATTTTTCGATTTTTTTCTTAATTTTCATTTTTAATTTAAATAAGTTAAAATAAAATTATTTAAAATAAAAATTAAATAAATAAAAATCTACTAAAATTACAAGTCACGATAAATATTAAGCAGTGTGAATTAATTAAGTTTAAAACAGCCAAAGGCTCGAATAAATAGAGTTTTCAAATTATTTTAACACAATGATGGGCAGGGTGTTACAGTTAATTTCTAATTTTTTTATATTACCCCAACATGCCATTTAATACCTTTTTCAATCATCGATTTAAAATCCTTAATTAAATGTTTTTCTTCCTCAATTTGATTTGCTTAATTTTTATTTCTTTCCATCCATTCATTTAAAAGAACTTTGATATTTTAATCCAATTCCTAGTCCAATTTCATTTAAAATTCATTTTCGTTATTTAATTTAATTCTTAGTTCAATTTCATTTCAAAGGTTATTTAATTCAATTCTTAGTTCAATTTCATTTCGAAATTCTATTTTTCTTTTATTTATTAATCTAATTCAACTGTAAGGGAGCTGGAGTACAGCTCGCGGAAGGGGGATTTTTCCCATGCTCGCACGATATAGAAAATGTTTTTCCCTCTTGGCCCTCTCAGTGCCTAACACTTGACAGAGTTGCATAACACTTTGGGCCCTGCTACGACGTAGCAACATGCCAAGGGGATTCGATACTGCCACTTTTAAGCCCCCAGACACGGATCCCACTCGCTTTTACGCGCATCTTCTCTCATAACACAGACAGTGCCAGTCCAGGCTCTCTCAATGCCTAGGAGCCTCGTAGAACCTGTGGGTCTTTACGCGGCGTGTTGTGCATATGTAGCATGCTAGGGGATCTTATCTCGGTGCCAATGGACACTTGGACAACATCCTATACATGCACCATGCACAACAGAGCCGTGTTTGCCCAATTTTCTCGGCGCTTTAGCACCTAACAGGTCTTGACAAAAGTAGTTTGGCCTCTCCCATCAATTTCCTGTGATTCCTTTCGATTCTTTTCTTTGTAAATCATTTCAACACATTATTATTCATTCAAATTCAATAATAAACATCATTCATGATCAAATTTACAAAATTTATGCAAACACTCATACCAAATTAAAACAATATGCATGAACAATTTTTGTATGAAATTTTTCGATTAAATGCTTCTATAAAACCAACGACTACATCTAATAAACTATCCCTGTTCTCACCTCACTGTCGACCTCTCTTTTTGAGTCTAACCATTTGAGAATTAAGTTCCTACATGAAGAGAAATCCTGCAAGTAACTATGAAAAGAAACCTACAGTGTTAGCAACAAAATGAAGCAAACCCACAGGTTTTAGGAAATTCCACCGCTTGTGTTTAGTCTAGATGGTCTTCTATGTTTAAGCTTGATCATTTCTATCTTGGGAAGCAATAGGAACTAGAAAAAGAAGTATAAAAGAAAGGTGAAGGTCGGTTGTTACCTAAGTTCGAAGGAGCTGCTTTGTGGGAAAATAGAGCTACTGTTTGAAGCTGCTGTGTGTTTGAGTTTGAGGGGATAGTTGTATGCAGAAGAAGGTTATTGGATAAGGGTAAAAATTGAAACAGAAGATGAAGG
The DNA here is from genome assembly GCF_054855325.1 of Carica papaya. Taxonomy (NCBI): domain Eukaryota; kingdom Viridiplantae; phylum Streptophyta; class Magnoliopsida; order Brassicales; family Caricaceae; genus Carica; species Carica papaya. The sequence continues at coordinate 23,832,381 of NC_142317.1, forward strand.
AGGAAGCTTACCTCTCAGAGAAAAAAAGGTGTCACATGTTCTTTTTCTCACGAGCTTCATTATCTACAATGTTGCACGGCCTCACACTAATCACTCTCTCTTGGCTCTCTTTCTTTCTCTCCTTTTCTTTCTCAATTTTCCTCTCTATTTTTGGTTATGTCTCTCTCTTCCAGCATGTGGTTCTCGAGTCTTCTTCTTCCAGTATGGAAGAAGAAGACTCGAGAACCTCTCCCTTTTAAAGAGGGTTTTCCCCTCACATCTAGTCATTAGATCTCATACAAGTGATGCTGGCCCTTAAAGCTTTGGAGTGGTCGACCAATTCTGTAACGGCTCTGGAATTTTAAAATAAAATATGTGTATTTAAAAAGGTCAAATGCGGAAGTGTAATAAAAATTTTGATTAACATCCCTTACACTAAAACCAAAAATGTGCTCAAAATATAAAAGAACAAACTAACTAAAAGAGAAACTCGAAAATAAAAGCTATAAATATAACTACGGAGTCTTCAGGCGTCCCCTTCGCCGTCTTCCCGCAGAACGGGCTCGGGAAAAATGTCTTCCTGATATGAAATGATTAAATAAGAAATGAGTTACACCAGCCCAGTAAAGACATCACACTATCTCACCATCACGGAGGTAAAGGTGGGTAGAAAACACAAAAGACCAATGGAGAATAATTTACCACAAATTCTTTTATCAATAATAAAATCCTTTACTTCCAAGGCATTGTCAGTTCTTAAACATTTCACATTTCTTTCACTTTCCTTCTCTACCCAAGCCTTAATGTAACACCCAAATTTTTATTATTTTTATTTTTTAAATTATTTTAATTTATATTAGAATTTTAATTTAATTTTTTAATATTTAATTTATAAAGTTTTAATTTAATTTAAATTAATTTAATAAAAATAAAAATAATAATAATGATAAAATATGGTAAAATTATTTTTTGCATTTATTTGAAATTGATTTTGGAAAAAATGGGTGAAAATTTGAATTCTGGGGGTATTTTTGAAAGGAAAATCGGAAACTGGGAGTCAAAACGTAATTTAGGAAAGTTGTGCCACGTCAGCAGCCCTGGCCAACCAGAACACGCCGCGTGGCAAGGAAGCTGACGCGGGAGACCACGCGGGATGGAGCCACGTGAGTGATCCGCGTGCACACGATCGAACTGCTCAGATCTCACGCGTGTGGACGGTCCAGATCTCACTCGTACTGACGGCCCAAATTGAATTATGCACGGACGGTCCAGATCGCATCGCGATGGACGGTCCAGATTTATTTCCATTTTAATCACGATCGGATGGCCTAGATTAAATCGTGATGGATGGCTGAAATTAAAAGGGAAAGGTTATAAATAACCTCACCCACACCCCGACCCCAAACCCTAGCTGCTAGTGCCCTCGCCGGAGAAGAAGAACCAATCGCCGGAGGAGCCGACTGCCGCCACCCACCACTGCACCGGAGGGTTTTTCGACCGCCAAACGAGGTAAATTTTCTTCCATTGGCTCGTTTTTCGATACTGAATCCGCCTATGGCCAAATTGGAGCCAAACCACCGGCCAATCGGCCGAAAAACACTACCGAAGTCCAGCGGCGCCGCCGTGGCTTCTCTCGATTTTTGCCTCTGATGAGTCCCTTCCCGTTTCAGTTCGATGCAATTTTTACACCACTGTGATCACCGTCTTTTTCTCTACAGGTTGACCGGAGCAAAACATCAAACCGCGACTCGCGCCGGAGAAACCGCCACACCTGAGAGCTCCGCCGTCGGTAAGTCTTAGTTTTTCGTGATTTTTTGGCCCACCGAGGGCCCTAGGGTTGTTTTATCACAAGAACCAATGCAGGTTTGGCCAAAAACGGCCAACCCGAGGCGGATCGCCGCCGCGGGCGGTAGTGCCGTTGCCGGAGCACAACGGAGCCGCCGTGCCAGAATTTTGATATTGGCCGAAATGGGGCCCTGGGTCTGATTTGAAATTTTTTGGGACACGTGCAGGTACCGATAGTGCGTTTCAGTTTTCCGAAGAAAATTCAGAGAATTTAGGGATAGCTCGTGGCCACACTGTAAAGCTGATTTCAGACCCCGAAACAAGTAACGATTTCTCACCGTGTTTCTTATCACGGTATTAAAGCGCAATAAATAATAAAACGACATTTCATGAATTAATACATGTATATAATTAATTAAGGTTACTAATGGAGCCCGAATCTAATGTATTTTCGGTCAGTTGTTGTTTGATCTATTTTTCAGTTTTAAATGCAGTATGGTATCTGATATATTTATTTTATGGTTACGTATGCATGAATCATGATTTCTTTTTTTATGGTTTAAATTATGGTGAACCCGATGTTGTGTTGTTTTATTTGGTGTTCATTATTGGTTTACGTATTTGTGTATGATTGGATGATTAAGACCAAGGAAAATAGAAAAAAGGTTATGTGAATTGATAAATGGATAATGTGGACAGCCTAACTAGATATCCTGGGAGATGGTGGGCGGACCAGATCTGTAGGGAACCCTACCGGGAACGTGGTCTCTCATATCGGACGGGGTATGGAGACCTTATGTGTTTTGGCGCCCATACTGGACGGGGTATGGGGACGGCCCGTTTCACCCTCATACCGGATGGGGTATTGAGGTTTATGGTTTTGGCGCCCATACCGGATGGGGTATGGGGACGGCCCTGGAATCAGGTTATTAATGTTAATGGTTCACGTGTAGCGGGGACCCCTTATGGATCTCCATGGATACTAGTAGGCTAGTAAAAGAGGAAATTTGTTGTCTGATTATTGACGTGCAAAAGTATGACATGTACTATGTTACAAAGTATATATGATTTTATGATAGTTATAATGCTATTGTTTTCATATGTTATTTTAACAAATCTCACCGAGGTAAGTGGATAGTAAAGGTTTTTATTATTAATAAATGAGTTTGTTATAAATTATGCTCAATTGGTCATTTTTGTTTTCTAACAACCCTTACTTCTATGGCAGTGAGATAGTGTGATGTCTTTACTGGGATAGTGTAGCTCATTCCTAACTTAACCATTTCAGATCAAGAAGACGTGGTTCCCGAGCCCGTTCTGCAAGAAGACGGCGAGTTAGAAGCCTAAAGATTTTATGGTTCTATTTATAGTTTTTATTTCGAGTATTTATTTTAATTAACTTATTCTTTCATACGTTGAATACGTTTATGGTTATTGTGTAAAGGATGTTAATCAGAATTTTTATTACGCTTCTGTATTTAAGATTTTTAATACATACATCTTCACTTAAATTTCCGGGGCTGTTACACTTAAGCTCCACAAATCGGTTGAAGACTTCACATTGGCTGCGCAAGAAATAAACCCAACACATTCTGGTGAGATCATCTATGAACAGAGTGAAATACTTACAACCGCTTAATGATTCCTCACTCATCAGGCCGCAGATGTCTGAGTGTACAAGCTCAATCTTTTCTTTTGCTCTCCATTGTGTATGAGATGGGAAGGGCATTCTAGCAATTTTGGCTATTTGGCAAACACCGCATACACCTTTTGTCATCTTGAAATGAGGCAGGTCGAGACTCATCTGATGAGCCTGCAATTTTTCAAGACCTCCCTTTTATAGTGTCCATACCTCCTGTTCCAGATTATTCCTTCATTTTGATTTGCCACATTCGCTTTGTTCTTTGGTTCTGTCATATTTAGAGCATATATTTTGTTCCTCAAGGAAACCTCGGCTATGAGTTCATCTTTTTCATTAAAGATTTCACAGAAAGTATGCTTAAAGGTAATGATGTAGCCATAACTTGCAATTTGGCGTACACTCAGTAAGTTTTGATGTAGGTTAGGAACAAATAATACATCATGTATCAACTTGTTATCTTGTTTTGTGCTTACCAGAACACTTCCCTTACCTTCAGCTCTAACAGTTTTCCCATCACCAAGTTGAGTATACTCCTTCATATTTTTGTTCAGATTATGAAATAGCTCATCTTCTTTGCACATATGAGCTGTGTAGTCACAGTCGACTACCCATAGTGCTTTGTTTTCATTAACAGCCTCACTTGAAGCTACAAGGAGTGTATTTGGAGTATCTTCTTCATTTTTTATCATGTTTGCCTGTTGTGGTTCGTGTTTTGATTCCTCCTGCTTCTTTTTTATTCTGCAATCCTTCTCTTTGTGACTGAGTCTCTTGTAAAAATTACATTTGACAGTTCTTTTCCCTTTATACTAGCAATCCTTCTCAAGGTGATTAGTTAAAGAACATATTTTGCATGGATGGTATTTGTTTCGCTTACCTTGACTCTGGTTGGCTTATCGTGAATTTGAGCCTTTATCCTCAATTTTTCTCCCCCAATTTTCAGTTTCAGACTTGTTTCTAGTTTGGGAAATAAACAGTGCTCCTTCTGGATTTATGGTTTCCCTCATACTGGCTCTTTGTTATTGAGTCTCAAGTTTGTTTATCAGTTTAGTAGCAGTGATTGTATCAGTGTCACCCAACTCCTCTAACACTGAAAATTTTTATTCGAATTTGGTAGGTAAGCTCACCAAAATATGTTCTACTATTCGAGATTCTAGAAAGTTTTCACCGAGTAGCCTGATTTTGCTAACAATATCAAAAATTCGAGAGGTATATTGCCTTATAGTGTCTTCATCTTTCATTTGCAAGGCAATAAACTCAGCCTTCAATTTTATAAGCTTTATTCTTCTACTTCTGTGGCCTAAATCGAACTCTTTTTTGAGCTTATCCCAAGATGATTTAGGTGTTTTATAGGGCAAGATCCTACTGAGACTGCCGAATGAATGCAGGTCAAGGCGCGAGGTTTCTTGCTACTTCATCCTCGTGCCTTTTAATTTGAGTAAGAGATGATGTGTCTCATAGAGGAGGTGGGTCACTGTCATCAAGGACTACCTCCCACAAACTCAAAGATTTCAGGTGAATCTCCATTTTCACGGCCCATGAGTGATAATTATCTCCATTGAAGTGCAGTGGAGCTGAAGTGCCAGAACAATAAGACATCTTGATTGTCTCACAGTCTCTTAAGAAAAACACTCTGATACCATTATTGATTTTAGCAGCTTATTTGCTGTTTTTGAAGCAGATTGTATTTAAAAATTTAGAGAGAGAAAATTTAGTGAGAGAGAGGCACGAAAACAGAGTAAAAGCATACAACTGCCTTTGTTTTCGTATGTTACAGAAGTAAGAAGATAATTGAAAGAGAATTCGATTGATGTTCATTAATGATTGAGTGCTTTAAATAAGCAAGGTTACAACTGAAAATTCTTGTCATATTAGATAATTTAGGTAAGCTGCATATATGCATGCAAATACAACTCTTACGTGATAAGATTATCACGTTTATTTTGAATTCAAAATTTCGAAAAATAAAAGCTAATTCTTATCTAAATCAACAAAATTTAAATCCATCCCACAAACTCCAACTATCCCTCTTCCTCCTGATATCTCTCTTCCCTCCTCTCACCGTCTCCCTCATAATACCTTATCCCCTCATCCTACTAATTTAAACTCCTTTAACTTATCCCATTCCCAACTCCCACTTGATCCCCTTCCTCCCTGTCATTCTCCACATACATGAACCCATCCCATGATGTTACATTCCATCTCCCTAACAAAATGTTCCTCCTTTCTAACGTCTAAATCCTCCCTTACAATTGAGTATCTTCAAACCAAACCTCCCACTTACTCCCAAGCTAACTTTTCCCCTTAATGGCAACAAGCTATGCATGAGGAGATTACTACTCTCCAATGGACAAATACTTGGACCTTAGTCCCCAAACCACCTACTACTAATATCGTCGGCAATAATTGGGTTTACAAAATCAAAAGAAACCCAAATGGCTCCATTGCCAGATACAAAGCATGTTTGGTAGCAGAGGCTTAACCAATAATCTAGTATCGACTTCCACGAGACTTTCAGTCTAGTGATCAAAATAACTACCATTCAGACCATTTTTGTCGATTCAACTACTCAAGGTTGACCCCTACCACAACTTGATATCTCCAATGCATTTCTCTATGGCTTCCTAAATGGGGATATCTATATGGACTAGCCTCAAGGTTTTGTTGATCCCTTTAAATCCGATCATGTTTGAAAGCTCACTCGGTCCCTTTATGGTCTTAAACAGGCTCTTTAAGCCTAGTTTGAATGGCTCCATTCCTTCATCCTCTCCATGGGATTTCATGATTCCAAAGCGAACACCATTTTATTCATCTACAAATATAGTACTAATACTGTTTTTCTTGTAGTCTACATGGATGATCTCATAATCACTGGTTCTTTTCAACAGATAGTCTGACACATTATCTCCTCTCTCAAACATGAATTTTCAGTCAAAGACTTTGGCTGAGTTTCCTACTTCCTCCAAGTCACTCATACACCAACGGGTCTCTTCCTTATTTATCAACAATATCTCTTTGATCTCCTTGATCAACTTGGCATGCATAACGTCAAAGACTGCTCGACGCCTATTGCCACAACCTAGTTATCCAAAATTGATGGCACTCCTCTTTTTTATGGCGTTCATCTTTCTGATGACACTCAATGTAAAGGTTCAGAACTTAAAAAGAAATAAAGTCATGAATTAATGCGGAAGCGAAATAATAGAGTTTAGGGTTTACGTTCTTTACACAATAATTTAAGATGTCCAATAGGATTACCGAAATGTCTCTTCTAAAATAAATTACGAAAATTAAGGAAATAAACAAAAAGTCAATAACTGAGTATTCTATAACGATCTTCACTAGATTTTGAAGGGGGTCCAGGTGGTAAACTATTCACAACTCTCTTGTTGATTGGGATATGGGTCTTACTCCTCTTAATCTGAAATAGTCAATAAAATAGTGAGCTACACTAACCCAGTAAGAATATCACACTACTCACCGATACAGAAACTGAATGTTGGTAAAAATCATAAAAATAACTAATGGAACTCATGATTTAAGTAAATTCATTAATAAAAAAGAAAACAATATTAGGTATATTTACCGTTACAAGATTTTTTAAAATCGACCTATAGAGACAATAACTCAAATAACATTCCAAGCTCATTTTCAAGTGAGCAATAACAACCATTTTTCCTTTTTATTTGCCTAATAGTATCCCTGATGGCCCATAGGGATGTCCCACTACGTGTGAACCAATATCCAACATTGTCAACTAACCGGCCGTCCCCATACCCCGTTCAGTACGAGTTATAACAACCACTTTTCCTTTTTATTTATCTACTGTTATCCCTAAGAGTCTATAGGGATGTCTCACTATGCGTGAACCAATATCCAACATTATCAATTAACCGACTGTTTCCATACCTCGTCTGGTATGAGCGTAAAAAATATCCTCCCTCAATACCCCGTCCAGTATGAGAGTAAATCAAGTTGTCTCCATACCCCGTCTGATATGAGCGCTAAAAATATTATTCCTCGATATCCCGTCCAGTATGAGGTAACGTTCACGGTAGGGTTTCCTATGCACCCGATCCGTCCACCATCTCCCAAAATATCTAGTAAGTATATAATTCATTAATTCACATGACCAAACAATTTTTCGTTTGCATATTAATTACCAATTTCACAAATCAACCGTAAATCACGCAAGCCAAGTAATATATATATCAAGAAAGCATAATTGAATCATTTAACCATTCTAGTATATTATCATGTATTTAAATCTGTAAATTCAACAATCAGTTAAATAGAATAACAAATAAATGACTAATCGATTTTCGGCTCCATTGGTAACCTGTAATTATTCTTAAAATTTTTTTAAATTATACAAAATACCATATTACCGATTATTAAGTTTTAATTCTATAACAGAGAATAAGGTGAAGAGTTTTTATCCGAATCGGTGTCCGAAACACTGAACATTCTACTGTGCCTACTGGCAGTCCCCAAGTTTCCTGAATTTTTCTGTGGAGAATAAACCACGCTTCACATATCTAAAAATACCCAAAAAAATCCAAAATCAATGTTAGAAATATTTTTCCGCCAATTTTAAAATTCCGGCACTGCCGTGCTGGATGATGGCACCGACGTTAGCAATGGCAGTTTGCCTCGGCATGGTCGTTTTCTGTCAGTTTTGGCCTATTTCGGCTAGTTTTATGTCCATCCCTACGAGAAAACATGTTACGGGACTTCGGTTGGCTGAAAAAAGTCAAAAAATAAAAACCTATCGGCAGTGATATTTTTTGATGCAGCAGTTCCGCCAGCTCACCTTCTCAGCGGATAGGAGAATTTTTACCTTTTTTGGCAGTCGGAGGTGGCTTCAGCATGGTGGTGGATGGTGGTCGACTCCCGTCTCCGGCGACTGGTTCTTTTTCTCCAGCAGGAGGCTGGCAGCTAGGGTTTTGGTTTGGGTTTGGTGTGATGCAAGATATTTATACCTGTCTCGCATTAATTTGAACCATTCATCGCGTTTGATCTCGATCGTCTAATCGCATTTAAAGAGAGAACGAATCTGAACCGTTCATGGTATTTAATCGCGACCATTCGATCGCACCTGAGGAGGGAACGGATTCAGACCGTCCACGCACGCGAGAATGCTTTCAGGTCATTCGATCGCAAGGCATACGGATCGCCAGCATGGCCTCCCGCGTGGCACCGAGTCAGCGTGCCTTGTCATGCAGCGCGCTCCGGTTCGTCGGGGCTACTGACTAGGCTGTCTTACGTGGCGTAATTTTTCTTAATTGTATTTTAACCTCTAGTTTTTTATTTTTCTTTCAAAAACTCCTTCCGAACCTAAATTTTTACCCATTTTTTTCAAAATTGTTTTCAATTTCATCCTCAACGCATTTTTTCACTAATTTCACATTAAATAAAAATTTATTAATTTTAAAATTAAATTTTTATACATTTTTTAAATTTTAAAATTAATATCGGATCAAATTTTAAACTCGGGTATTACACTCAATACCGGAGAATAATTGGTGCACTCCAATATGTAACCTTAAGGTTCCTAAACATTGCATTTATAGTTAATAAACTCTATCAGTTTATGCATTCTCCCACTGATACACATTGGAAAACCATCAAGCAGGTGCTCAGGTATCTAGCTCAAACCATCTCCTATGGCTTATACTTCACATCTGTTTCCTCCTACCAACTTCAATGTTTTACCGACAGTGACTAGGGTGGGTGCGAAGATGATTGTTGCTCCACTAATGGCTACACCATCTACATGGGACATAATCTCATCTCTTGGGTCTCCAAAAAGCAGCCAACAGTTGCTCACTCCTTAACTGAAAGTGAATACAAGATATTTACAAATAACATCTCGTAATTGATTTGGCTTCAAGGCTTATTCTCTAAACTTTCCATTCCTTCCTCAAGTCCTCCAATCCTCTGGTGTGATAATATTGGAGCGACTTACCTTTCTTCTAACCCTATCTTTCACGCTCACACCAAGCATATCGAGCTTGACTTCCACTTTCTCCGTGAATGGGTCATTACTGGCTAACTTCATATTCACTTCATCTCTATTGAAGATCAGATCGGTGACATCTTCAACAGGTCAATTCCCATCGCTTTATTTCTCTATCTCAGAAAAAAGCTTCATCTCCTCCCTTGGATGTCTCTCCCCTCTTTTTTTCTCTTCATGATTGTACCACACATTCTTATCCTTCTATCTCCATTGTGTGTGTATATTTATATATGGGCAAATAGCCCTCATAATATAATAATATATTTTTTTAATCTTTTATAAACCTTTATATCCATCTCTTTGTTTTAATTAGGGTTACCTAGTGACGTTCTGTTGTAACCAATTCAATAAGTTTGACTTGTATGTATTCGGCCCATCCATGAAATGAGGGAGATCCTTTTTACCTCTCCTTGATAATAACATAAATGCTATCGCACGATGAAACCCTTAAATAAGTTGTAAAAAATGAGAATATCTAATTTTGATATGATTTCGATTCGATATGAATTTGATTCGTTACGAATTTGATTTATATTTTATATGTAAGTATCAGTTCTATGAATCGTTCAAAATTTTAGAATTTTATAAGTCAAAAAAGATAATTATGAGATTTAGATCTAAATTGGTTAAGAAAATATAAGGAACAAAGAGCAAATATTAAGTATAAGCATGAGTAAATGGGTAATTATGTAAAGTTATCAAAAAAAGAAAAAAGGTCTAGAGTATTCTTTTAGCTAATTGGTACAATACTTCAAGAAAATATAAAAGAGGATAAAGATAAAGAAAATTAAGGAGACTAATATAATTATTTATATAATAAAATGATAATTTGAAAATTTTCCTTCTCTTATAATTGTAATTTTTTTAATTGATTACATTGTTGCATGATTACATATGGTGCACGTTGTATACCTAGGGCATAGGAGACTAGTTATTTTTACTAAGCATATGGAGCTCATTAAATTCCACCAGTTACTTTCATATTAGGATATTCCGGAACAAGAGCGCACCAGTGAGGGACAAGTAAACAAGCCTGAGTTAGATTTGACATTTTGTACTTAAAGATATTGTCCCTTTTTTATAAACTTTATTATATTTTAGACCTCATGGTCTTGTAAAATATTTATGATATACTGCAAAGGATAGATTGTAATTTCTATTAAATAGTTAATTACATCATTGTATTTATGGGTTCCACTAGTTGATCATAGCTTTAGTATGTTTGTGCCCCGTTAATGGGATTTGGGGTGTTACATTAACAATTCACCCCTTTTTGTGATCATGTTTATCTTAAGTTGATACTAAGCAAGAAAGCCATCACACGAGTGTTTCTAAACCCACTAAATGATTAAGGACAAATTAGTTTTAGTTATAAAATTTTCTAGGCTTTAATTTTCTTTTGAGAGCAATAAGTTTTATGATACTAGGTATATATAAATGATTGTAAAGCTAGAGTTTTGTAGATTTACTTGGAAGAATAATTTCCTATTTGATTATTTTTTTTTTCATTCTAGTGCCGAATGTATGTTTTATTATATTTGTTTGTTTCTTGTTCCTTATTAAGATAAATTGCACTTGCCTTCATGAATTACCATTTGGTACTGGAGATAAAAAATTCTCTTTTTAGATAAATTTTTTTAACTATTGTTAAATTTCACGACTTCGAAATATTTGTACTATTTCTTTAAAACTTTTATCAATACTTAAAGTGGAAGAGATTGATCATTAAAGGGGAGAAAATTTGTTGTTGTTTTTCATTTTCTTTTTTTATTCTTTTATAAATATATATGATATTTCTCCTTTTACTAGGTGGTGGATCTTGCTGAAATAATTACTATAAAAGGAGAACCTAGTCCAATAATTTTTTAAAATCCTTAAAGAAATAGCACTATTTTATAATACTAAATTTAACATAAATAAGATTGATAGAAATCTAGTCCAAAATTTTTTAAAAACTTATAAAGAAATAGCACTATTTTGCAATACCAAATTTGACATAGATAACTTTTATACTTGAATTGGGAGGAGATTTACAGTTCTACTTGAATAACCCAAAAAAACTCCTCAATAATATAAAATTCCACTCGACCAACTATAAGTAAATAAAGTACTTCAAAACCCAAAATAATTTTTTTTCAATTAATTAACTATAGGTTTACATATTTGCTTATTTAAAACAATAAAAAAAAATATTCTTTGTGAAACTAAAAACATTCAAAGTCTTGTTTCAATGATGAGACATACAATGGGAGAGGAAAAGATCTTAATTAGATTTTTGAAAATCAAATGATCATATTTTAATTTGAGAATCTAAAAATAGTAAAAAAGTTACTTAATCTTTCCTTGTCTTCCTCTTTGATTTTATTGGTCTTATTTACTATGAGACAAATTATAAAAATGAATAAACAAAAGTACAAGAAATTATTATTAGTCTCATTTTAATTTTACCCTCTAAAATCTTTTCAAATATTAGTTTTATTTATTTATTTATTTATTTTTAGGTTTAATAGTAAAAATCTTGATTTTTAACTCTTTTTTCAAATTAGTTCTTCATCTTTCAATTTCAACGATCAAGTTGTTTTCCTTTTATTTTTTCTAAATAAGTCATCCCTTAAGATTACTTGTTAAAATAAAAATATTATTGAATATATCATCGTCGCATGCTAGTAATATTATCAAAAAATAATAAAATAATTGTCATGTGGATAACATGCTTCATTTAAAACCACACTTGGTTACAAAATATTTAAATCAAACTTGTTGAAGATTATTTTTTCTAGCTCTACTTTTTAGGACTTCCAACTCATTACTTGTAACTATACTCAAATTTTTAGACATTTTGTAAATTTTTAATCCGCGTGATAGAAATTTTTAATTTAAAACTATGTTTACCATAACAAATAAGTAAACTTAAACACTAATTTGAAAGAAAAAAAAAAAGAGGTAAGAGATTTGATTTTCATAATGACCAATTTTGTAATTAAGGCTTTATGTTTATTTGGATTATTTAATTTGAGTTGTCCATCTACTAATTTTTTTTGAAATATAGATCCTCTAATATTCATATTAATCATACTATATTACTTAACTAGTAGTCGACTCATAATTATTAGAACTATGTAAAATAAATTGTAAATATTGAATATGAGAAATCTTGAGTCACTATAATATACCAAATAATGTTTCACCTAAATTCACATGCAAGTTAAAAATATAAATTTTGGATCTCACATTTGTGACATCCCAAGTATTAATTAAGGTAAAGGGTATCAGATACAGATTCAGAATAACGAGTGCATGATAAAATTTATGCAGTGGAATCAAACTGTAACAAATTTCTTACAAATATATATATAATGTTCCAAATACTTACATAAATTGAGACTAGAAGTGACAACAAAATACAAAACATAAGGATCACTTCTTTCACTATGCTATTGGATTCATCAGAGTACAAGAACAATTATGTACTCAGATTTATAGATTTATGGGATCCTCATAGACTTCCAAAGGTAGATATGCCTGTGGTTTCTCATTTTCTTCCTCATCTGGGGGGAGGGGGCAGAGAAAGAGTGAATTCCATATGCTTAGTAAGGAAAACAATATTAAATTAATATTGTAAGATTTCAAAAGTTTATTATTTTATCTTATCGTTTAACTTCCTCGTTTACCTATCTCACTATTATGAAAATTATTTATTTGTTAAGAAAATGATATGCTAACACAGAAAATCAAATATATATCATACCAGATAATAGAAAAAATAAAATAAATCATGAAATGCACAGATTTTTCGTGTCATACTTCGCAAAGTCATTACAAACTTCCTTCTCTAAGGGCATATATAGATTTCCAACTACCCAAGTGGGATGACCAGATCAGAAACAGATACGACAATTTGTTTAAGCCCATTCCGGCTAGCCGAACTATGGTACGATCTATGACCACGGCTGTACTAACCATAGTGGTCCTAATAAATATCTATAGTCACAACATTACTTAGTCACGGGTGACCGTTACAGATAGTGCGATACTACTCTTGTCAGAGGGCACGTTGTCATCCACTGAGAGTGGTTCTCTTACATCTTTGCAGACCAGATAGGGGAGGGGAAACAGATACCCCGAAGGGTAAGGAGAACAGATACTCATCAGAGATAAAAAGTCTAATGAGACACTTGATATAATATACATGTCAATAAAGATCTATTTCGGACTATACAGGTTTCATTCTAATTTTTTTATACTTTTTACTGTTACCTATTACAGATTATATTTATTATATGCAAATTCATCTAGTATCTGCAATTCACATAGTATGCTTGAAAACCAGAACAATTCGACTCATCTAAATACAAAGGCATACAAAACAGGCAAAATAATAATCATATTAAATTCGTTTATCTAAAAATACTCTTTAAGATATCGAAAGTAATACTAGATTCCTTACTGAAATCTCGATAATTTTTTCTTCATCATTTTTCTTTCTTTCTCTTCTTCTCTCACTAATATACTATTTCTCTCTCTCTCTCTAAACCTTTGAAAAAATGGAAGAATAGAAGTGTGAAGAGAAAGGGAATGGGGAGAAAAATTGATAGAATTTCAGAACCGTTAGATTTACGCAAAGTGGCAAAATCTAATGAAGAGATAGGAGAAAAAGATGCTAAGTATGAGAAACAGAGGAGGTGGTGGCACGCCGCCCAAGGTAGCGGTAGCGCACTGCCCGAAGTGGCAGTGCCCGGCCGGCGGGCTGCAGGTGCACAGGCCTACTGCCATGTGCGGGCCTTGGTGTGCTGGGCACTGCATGCATAGGCCTACTGCGCGCAGGCCCCAAGCGCACAAGGCCTATCTGCACACATGCGCGCGTATAGTGCCCAGCACCCGCGTGGGCAAACTGCCCTCTCGCGGGATTTTTCCCGCGGGTAATTTTCCTTGTTTCACCGTTTTTCGATTTTTTTTCTAAATTTTTTTTAATTTAAAATAAAATAAAATTTAAATAAAAATAAATCAAAATTATAAATTACGAGAAATATTAAATAGTGTAAATTAATTAAGTTTAAAACGGCTAAAAATCCGAATAAATAGAGTTTTTAAATCATTTTAGCACAATGATGAACGTGATGTTATAAGATTAATCTACTTATTTAAAATACTTGGATAAATTAAAATGAATCTATGCATATAAGATTGTGAAAATCTGTAAATAAGTTTATAGGCTATGAATGATTTATTAAATAAACCATATAATCATAAAAAATACTATTCCTTTATGTTATATATTGACATAACTTATTTAAACATAATTTACTTAATTTTAAGATAAATATAAATAAATCTTAAATTTATAATATCTTATTAGAAACCTAAATACTCTAACTACGAGATTGAATTATTCGCTATCATAATTTGCTCATTTTATCATAACTTAAAACTCTTATTTACTTATAAATTTTAGTTTCTCTGGACGATGAAGATACAGTAATTTTAGAGATCAAATGGTCAAAATATTAAGATGAATTATTTGACAATATTTATTTTGTTTTCTTTTTTTTTTTAAACACTTGTTAAAACTTGAGAGAATTTATTCTAAAATTTATCTCTTCCATTCACATTAGAGTAGAGAACCAAGTAACATGAATGAGACATTTGTTTCGACCCGAAATTTACTATTTCCAATTTGCTCCGACCCGAAATTTTACATCATTAATAATTAACCTTAAAGTTTTATATATTTACAGATGTGCCACTATATATTTGTACGGATTAGGGTTTAAAGTTTTCAAATCCTGTCTTACTCGCCCAAACCCCACCCGTCCTCTCACTCAGGCAATCCTCCCCCGGATCCCTCACCCCTCTCACAGTCTTACTCAACAGGCTACATACACCTTGCGGGACCAACAGATCTTCCTTTGCTCGCAGATCTGCCTCTTCCTTAAATCCATTTCACACTTGCAGATTGCACGACACTCTGTCCATCAATAGCATCAAAGCTGTTTTATCCTCTATCCATCACAGGACCATCTGGTAATTTTTCTATCACAAGTTCTTAATATACTCTAGGTGTCAATCGGTGTTTAAATGCCAACCGACATTGTAGATAAGAATTTGGACGAAATGCTTGAATTATAATTGGTGGTCCTTGAACCCCTGGGTGTTTATGTTTTCAAATTTTGGCTGATTGATTGGCAATTCTCCAGCATTTTTATTTTGGATTTGTTGTTTTTCTTTTATATTTTCGGTCGAGGTCCTATTAATGGTTCTCGTCATTTGCGGAATACGTTCATTATTTTTTTCTTGATACTGTTGGAGAGGGATTAAACCGGAAAAGGGCTTGGATAGCTGGTGAGTTTAGATTATTTATTGACTATTATTTTTAATTTTGATGTATTTTTTCTCTGTTTCCACGATTTTTTTTTGTAAAGTAATGATAGTATGTTCTATGGCTTAAGTAGGATGCATAACGAAACCATACACATTAATTGGAGGAAATGAACAGATTATCAGTACTCATTATTGTGTCTAATATTCTTAGCTTATAAAAAGATCTTGTTTCTGTGAGATCCTTCATTTTTAAGTGATGTTTGGTGATTAGTAACTATTATAAAGTTATATCTAACCGTTTGGGTCAGGCAGTACCCCTCAAACTCTAAAAATTGGAGGTTAGAGGTCCGTTTCTTGCTCAGCGCAAGAGTATCATATATGTTACTCCATGCGGAAGAAAAAAAACCAGTATAAAGTTATTATACTTTCCTTGAAAATTAACTAAGAGTCTGCTATATAAATGTTACATAATTCAAAACTGTAGTTGCAAATGACAAATCAATTTGTATTAAAGATCTTATTTTATTAGATTTATTGTTTAATAAACGGGGGTTTGGCTGGCAGAGTGAGAGTGAGTATAAATGAGTTACGGGTCAGGTTGTTGGTGAATAGCCTTACCCGTGTGGCATGTAGAGGACTGTATACCGGCCACGTACCCGTGGCGGGTATTGGATAAGTGCTTTCCTGGCAATGGCAGTACGGGTGGGGATAGCTGTCCCATTCCCTCCACATGCCATGGACTTTTTCCCTACTTTGCCACTAATGTTTTGAACAATTCATATACTAGGTTTTTTTCATATCTTCCCAAATGGCTTCTCACACTCATCTGGATGATGTAAGTCCTTCAATCTCATCTTCAGATGCTTCTTTATATATGTTTGTTTTAGGGCTTTATTTTAGCTCACTAAATGCATGTCCTCTACAGGATGATGATTTTGGTGGTGATTTTGCCAGTACTCACAGTACAAGGCGTTCAGGTGGACAATTGATTTATTTTTTCTTAAATGTTGGTTTTTTTTTTGTTTTGAACTTCCTTTTAAAATTTGTTTTCATCTGTTGAAATTTTTAGGCAACAAAAGAGGATTTGGTGATCTCGAGGATGACGAGGATGATATCTTTGGATCGAAGAAGGTATCTTTTTCTTTCTAGTAGCTTCAACTTCATTCTTCTAAATGGAAAGCTCTAACTTCACATATTCTATGAAATTGAGTAATACCAAGACATTTTAAATGCTGAGCTGTTAATGGAAAGAGTGTATACTGAACTGGAGCACTTTAGTTCCATTGTTGTTTTAGCTGCATAATATTAGAATGCGATTTAGGATTACCTTGGAGATATTCGTTTGACAAGGAATTCATGATAATAAAGTGCGGTAGTTTTTTTAAAAAAACAATGTGGCTTACTTTACTGCTTTTAGGAGTTAATAATTTTTTTTTCCTTTAAAAGATTTGGTTTAGTGGGAAATAGAAATTGGATATTGTTATTACAAATTTTTGAGTCATAACTGGATGTAGTTCAGTCATCTGATTTGTGGTTGCAAGGGATGTTGAGAGAACTGGATCATCAAATATTGTTGTTAAGTGTTGTTTTCTTTACATTTTTATTTCTTTGAGTGGTTGTGCAGTATTACTGGAAGAAAAGAGGTTTTGTTGTGGGTTGGCTTTGGAATTCATAATGATGTGGGCTGGGAATGTGGAAGCTAATTCCATTTTGTTGTGATTCGAAGTGCCCATTTGCCATTGTTGGTTATGTTTATGACTGAGTAGAAGTGTTGTGAGAATTATTTTTGTAAAAGTGCCTTTGAGGTGACAATAATTAGTAAAGGTGCTCTTAGTGTTGGATGCTCAGATTGCCAACAATTGTGAGCTATGAAATTGATTATCACAAACAATTTAGATATATGCAAATGAATCCAATTGTGATATTTACTAAATTTGGCGTGGAAGGGTATTAGTGGTGGAAAGAAATTGGGTCTCATTCCTCTTTCTATATTTTGGATGGTGTAGAAAGAAAGAAACAAGAGAAAAACTATACTTCTTATTCCTTTATGATCTTTTGGGTGGTATAGAAAGAGAGAAATAGGAGAGCATTCAAGGGGCTTGTCAGTAAAATGTATAAAACTAGGGGATGGTTACACTTTTTTGGGTCTCTAATTTTGGGAGGGAGATAACATTTATAGAATAGATGATTTTGAGAATGTCATGAATTTACTCACCAACATGTAAATATATATATGGGTGACACCCCTTTGGTGTCTTTTTATTTATATATTGGTTATACTTTTTCTCTTGGAAAAAAGAAAGAAAGAAACAATAGAGCTTTTAAAGAGGTAAAAGATAATTTTGATAGGGTTAGAGATAGATGGTTGTAGATCCTGGTATTTTTGGTTTTTGGTTATCATCTTTATTCTATGGTTGATTTTGTGGAACTTATTGGTATCCTGATTGATATTTTAATATTTTTGTACTAGGGTTGACACCTCCTGGGTGCTTGTATAGTAATTATATATATCATACTTTTTATTTTTTTAAAAAAGATATTTACTAAGTTCCTTTTGTGGAAAGGCAAATTTTGTTTCAGATTTTGAGTAACCATATTCTTTTAGGTGTTTTGCCAAACTCGTCACTTTATTTGTAATAAAAGCACAGTAAGAAGTATGGAAAACTGACTTTTTCTTGGTGCTGGGTGCCTATGTGGCCTGTATTTCTGCTTCTGCTTTTGCTGTTAGAAGGCAGAAGTCTGACCAAACTCCAAAAGACAGAATTATTTGTTAGTAAAAAAACATAATTGTTTTTGACTTTTGATATAAGTGAAATGGAAAAAGAGAAATAGATATTTGTAAAATATAACTTGTGGTTGAGTATGTGAATGATAGCGATTGTATTTATTAATTTTATGTTTTATTTATTTATTAGTTTACTATTATTTTAAAAAAATTATTAGTTTACTAGTTGTAGAATAAGATTAAAATAATAATATAATAGTAATCTGTTATTGGTAATTTTATATTTGTTATAAATTATGTAAACAATTTTTTATTTAAAAATTCAGTAATGATAATCTAAAATTAATATCTTGAAAGCCAAATAAAATAATTAAATTAAGATAAATATTCTAGAATAGTTTAAATTAGTAGAATAATTTTTAAAGAAAAAGATTCAATATTACTTGAGTAATTATAAAATTATTATTTTTATTTTTTTTGAAATAAAAAATTATTACTTTTATTACTATGCATTTTTTTATCATTTTAATATTTATTATTAATTTTATAACATAATTAATTAAATATAATCCTATATTTTATACTAAAAACACTTTTTAATGTAAGTTTACTGTTTTGACCTTAAAGCAGCTTTTGCTTGGAAGTTATTTTCAGAACACTTTTAACATAAGTACAAGCTGGCCAAATGGATTGTAAGTGGATGGCTCTGCTTGTTGGCTGCCTATAAGTTTTTAGCTATCTGTTCAAATTTACCTGTTTGGTAATGTAATATGTAGGGTGGTTATTATATTGCCAACAGGTTGCTCTAAGAATACCAGTAATTTTGTCTTAGAAGCTGGATTCAGAAATCAAAATTTCTTACAAGGAAGGGCCAAAGTTGGTGAAGCTTATTCTGAAAGGTGCTAAGGTTTTCTGTACATTAAAGATGGGTATTCTCTATATGGTGATATTCATATGAATGATGACTCAACTTCTGGCATTGAGTTTGAACAGCATTGTTCTTTAGCTGGAAAAGAAGCGGGTTGGTTATTATTTTTTGGAGATGATTCAACTTCTGAAGTCAACCAAAGCTTGCTTCTGAGTGAATTACATGATGAATATGAAAAGTAGGATTTTTTATTGATGATACGAAGGATGACAATATGTTATAATGTGGGAGTGACTTCTCCTTGAAAGGGAAGGAGTGGGCGATTGTTCTGGGACAGCAAAATAAGGGGGTAAATAAAATTTTTAGTTCCATTTTTCTAGATATTAGCAAAGATAGGCTCAGTATGTTGGTGACTGTATGATGATGTTGGTACTAAGGATTCCATACTAGATGCAGGAAAATCGAATCTTTTGGTCTATTTGAGAAGATCCGAAAGGAAGAAGTTATTCCTATTTTGCTATTACACATGACTAAAGGAAATAAAGATTGTAAATCTCTTGATCCTTTGGCGTTAAAGTTGGCTAGTTCTTTAGGCAAAAATGCAATGTGGGTTTTTTCACGATAGGGAGAAGAAAGGGGAAAAGAAATTTCAGTGATTAGCATCTATTTGAACTATGATGAATGCAAAGGTTATAGAGGGAAAAATTGTTTTGGAAAAATCTTCCGTTCCCTCAAAAGTCAAGGTTTTCTCATAGACTGCCATCCATAGAAGCTCAATATGAACGATATGCTCTACATCCATCAACCTCATTGAGCTTTTGTCTTTAGCCATAAGTGTGATGTGTTTTCACAGCAGGAGAAATGCATCCCCGCTTATTCCTAGACTGTGAAACACCATGAAAGTTTTGGACAGAATTGATGAAGGTACTTGGAATATATTGGATGGCCCCTCTCTTGCTGGAGATCTTTGTGAGCTGTCATTTATTAGGGGAGGGGGTAATTCAGGAGGCTAGGCCACTCTGAAGATGGGCTGTTTTTGCTGGGATATGGAGTATTTGGCTTGTGAGGACCTGCAGAATATTTAATGAGTGGGCTGTGTCTACTCTACCACTACTATCTATGAGCTTCATTAGAGGTTTCATGATTTTAACAGAATTGGGGCTTTTGTCAAATCTATTAACACAACTTTCTTGGTTATTATCCCAAAGATTGCTGGAGCTCGTAATATAAAAGATTTTAGACCGATTAACCTGGTGGGTAGTATTTATAAACTGATCTCTAAAGTTCTAGCTAAAAAAATGTCCAAGGTTTTGGGCAAGATTATTGGGGAGAACTATAATGCATTTGTGGAAGGAAGACAAATCCTTGATGCTGTTATGGTGGCTAATGAGGTAGTTGATGGTATGATGGGACAGAAAAAAGAAGGTATCATTTGTAAAATTGATATGGAGAAGGCTTATGATCATGTTTGTTGGGATTTTGTTATTTATATGCTTGAGAGGATGAGTTATGGGTGTAAATGGAGGAAATGGATAAAGAATTGTATATTTACGATCTGTTTTGCTGTGTCTGTGTATGGTGGTCCTTCGTCTTTCTTCAGGGTGTCGAGTGGCATTCGCCAAGGGGACCCTCTGGCATCTCTTCTTTTTCTTACTGTTATGGAAGCTTTTAGCAGGCTGATGGAGAGAGCTGGAGAGCTTGATCTGGTGAGAGGCATATCGCTGTTCTAGGGTGAAGGTTTCTCATTTATTTTTTGCCGACGATGCACTCATCTTTTGTGAACCGGACTTATCCTCTTTGCTTCATTTGAGATGTATTTTAATATGTTTTCAAATAGTATCCGGACTGAGAATCAATATGAGAAAGATGGAAATGGTTAGGATGGGGGATAGGCACAATGAGTTGGAGATGGCTAGGGTGCTGGGCTGTAAAATCATTTCGCTGCCCATCAAATATATTGGAATTTCCCTTGGGGCGAAATTTAAAGATGTTAGGACTTGGAACCCGATTGTGGAGTTGGTTGCGAGGAGGCTTGCGGGTTGGAAGAGGATTTTTTTATCTAAAAGGGGGAGGCTTACCTTAATCAAGAGTACTTTAGGTAATCTCCCAATCTACTATCTTTTTATATTAACTATTCCGGTTAGCATTGCTTCAAAGCTTGAAAGGATCTAATGTAGATTCCTTTGAGGTGATGATGATGGTTGTAGAAAATATCATTTGGTAAGATGGGAGGAGGTGAAGAAACCTATGGATAGGGGCGGGCTTGGACATAGATCCATTGTGGGTTTGAATGTTGCACTTCATGGGAAATGGCTATGGAGGTATTGTAATGAGAATGACAAACTTTGGAGGAATGTGGTGGACGTGAGATGGGGGGATTGGGAGCGGGATGGCGGGAAAAGAGGGAAATACAAACCGCATGGGATGAATTTATGGAAGAAAATCAGTAGGGAAGGTAGTAGTTTTCGAGATTGCATAGGATGGAAGGTGGGGAATGGAGAAAGATTGAGGTTCTGGCAGGATGAATGGGCAAGGACTTTCAAAATGAAAACATATTCCCTAATATCTACAATATTGCTAGTGAGAGGGACATTACAGTGGATAAAGTGTATGAGAATGTTGATTGTGGAAGGGGGTGGAGTGTACAGGTTAGAAGGAACTTGCAGGATTGGGAAGTTGATGAATATTGTAATTTACTCAATGTGCTGACAAAAATTAACATGGATAATCAGAAGGATAGGAGGATATGGAAGTTGGATGAGAAGAATGGATTTTCGGTGAGGTCTTATTAC
The DNA here is from genome assembly GCF_054855325.1 of Carica papaya. NCBI lineage: Eukaryota > Viridiplantae > Streptophyta > Magnoliopsida > Brassicales > Caricaceae > Carica > Carica papaya. The sequence goes on from NC_142317.1 coordinate 23,854,506, forward strand.
AATTTTATAACCAAAGAGGACAACAGGAATAATATGACAGCCCCATTTAGACAAATCTGAAAAATTGCAGGCCCCCCTAGGATGACTTTTTTTGCTTGGGAAGTCTCAAGAGGAGTATTTTGACTATTCACATGTTAAAGAGGCGGGGAAACATCCTTGTTAATCGATGTTTCTTATGCAAGAATGATGAGGAGACATGTGACCACATCTTATTATTTTGCCCGGTTACTCATAGCTTATGGATGTCGGTGTTCGGGTTGATGGGAATGAGATGGGTTCGGATAATGTAAGTAAAGAATTATGAACTTAGGCTGGTATTTGTAAAAAAAAAAACGTTTATTTTTTATTTCAGTTACCATTTTTTAGGTTGTGGAAGGAAAGGAATGTTAGAGCTTTTGAGGGAATAAAAATGGATTTTTTAAACATTAAGAATAGATGGTTTCATACTTTTGGATCCACTTTGCTGGGTCATGACATATTAGATTGGGAAGACTTGGGGTGCATCATTGACCATCTAATTGATATGTAACTACTATGTAATTGGGTGGTACTCCTTTAATACCTTTTGTGAATAATAATGCTTTCATCTTTAAAAAAAAATCAGCATTCTTATCCTCTAATCTTTTGCCACATGTATCATTCCTTTATTTATGTAGCTCTTGTTGCTTTTATGAATTGATCTATCTTTTTGATATCTTTCTTTTTTCTTCTGCATCTGTCAACAACTTTTATATTGCCCCCTCAAACTTGTGAACAACAATCACATTATCACACATAGTATAGCATTTCAGTGGTTTCAGTGTTTTGAAGGTATTGTTTTAACTGAATTTATTATCAGGCATAGCTCATTTGTTATTCATTATTAGCTAATTTCACCACACCTGTCACACTGAACCTGAAGCATTGGATCGTATATTTAGCTTCTTGTTTGATGTAAGACTTTCATAATACAGATTAATATTCTTCTTTTTCTTCATCTTCTTCTTCAATAGAGGAGTTTGTGAGGCGAAATCTTAGATATTCCATCTGATGGTATCGCTGGTAAATTCCATATCTGAATATCTTATTTACATTCTTGTACATGTTGCAGGGTCGTTCAAAAGTAGAAGAAACTGCTCCTGGTGTTGCAACTGGAATGATTTTGTCTCTTCGTGAAAGGTATTATATGATCTATCAAATTTCATGGTTAGTTTTCTTCAAGCTTGCTTTGGCTACTTATTCTCTATAATTTTCTTTTGCAGCCTTCAGAAATGCAAGGATGCCCTTGCGTCATGCCAGGTAGGTTTATCTGTTTGTTGATATGATATTTAGATACATCTGCCAGATCTTTAGCCCTCATATAACTTGTCTTTAGGAGGAACTTGAAGCTGCAAAACAAGAGATTCAAAAGTGGCATTCTTCATTTCAGAACGAAGTCTTCATACCAGTTGGAACATCTCCTGGTTGATCTTTCCTGGATTGTTTATCTTTTTGTTTATTATGTCGCAAGTGTTGTGATGTTTCATCTTGTGGTTTTAGTGCTAATATTGTCGTCCAAGTTTTGTTTTAAGTACGTTATATTTGCTTTTTTCTAAATTTCTATTTGTGCTTTTTGTAGAGCCTAAATTAGTGATTAACTATATTCAAATGCTGAAATCCTCTGAGAAGTCCTTAAAAGAACAGGTTAGCATAAATACTGTAAATACATCTGTGTCTTGAGAGTTTATCATTCAACTTGTAGAATATCATTATAATTTTCTTTTATTCTCAGCTAGAAATAGCAAAGAGGAAAGAGGCTTCATGCATCGTACAATATGCAAAAAGGGAGCAGGAGATGGCTGAGTTGAAGGTGAGACCTTTTTTCATGGGTGGCATGCCTTTTCCACAGAAATGGAATGTTGTGTTTTCTCTCCTTATCTGGAACTCCCAAGAGGGCATAAAGTTCTGTTTTTTACTTCAGTTACTAGTTATTGGTTATGATTTTGGGAAGTGATTCCTTCAGAAGGTGCAAAGAGAACAGGGAATGAGAGTAGCAATAAAAATGGAAAATCTAGTCTGCAGCAACTAATGATCTAAACAAGCATCATACTAGGCACTGAGAAACAGTGGTGATGGCAATAACTTTCTTGAAAGTTGTAGGGTTTCCAATGATCTCCAGGATGATTGGAGAGTGTTAGAGATTTAATCATTTTTATCTTCTTAATGAAAATGTTAATCTATTTTCTCTCTGTATAAAAAATGCTGATTGTTTTTTCCTTTTCCAGAGAAGGGCTTATTTTATGCATCTTTCTTATTGTTTTATTTGCTTACATTTTTCTCATATGCCTAAAAACAATGAGCACTTTTGAGTTTCCAGTCAGCAGTGCGGGATCTGAAAGCACAATTAAAGCCGCCATCAATGCAGGTATTATGCAAGTGTCTCTTTATAGTTTTCTTTTTTGATGGATATTTGGTACCGGGGCATATAATATTCCAGAATTGAGAACTTAGCAGCCTGTGAAACATATTGTATAAATCATGTTATCTTTGCTCCTATGCTTTCCTCATTTAAATGATTTTCTGTTATTGATGTCTTTTCTCACTAAGACTAGCTTATCTTACATCCTTATTATTTTCTTTTGCCAAGTATTTCATCTTTTTCCTGTGAAATACTTTTCCCTGTTCTGGTCACGAAGTGGACATTATAAAGAACCCAAATAAAGGATCTAGGTATGAATTGATAAATTTTCAAAAAGTCCAAGAGAGATTCTTTCATATGTATATGGGGCAAGACACCTATAGTAACTAGGATGTATTCTTGTGTCTGAAAATTTGCATTTCAGCCTGTTAATCCTCTTGAACCCAGATTCTTCAAGTTTTTCCGTTATTTGTATCAATGAATTACGAGAACAATGTCAATATGTCCAGTTGCTTGAATTTGGAAATGCTCTTTTTTTTTGCCCACCCTTGTTTGTCATATAAAACTTCATGACTGGCACTCATTCATTTTTAATTGGTAGGTGGCCGTTCTTTTTTTTGAAATAAACTCTTTGGTTAAAATGTTGCTTGGAACGATATCTACTTTCTATTAGAACATTTGTCTTACAAAATAAATTCCTTTTTTTAAGAAGTATTTCTAGTGGCTCAGTTTTATGTTGGACTTAAATTGACAGGCAAGGAGGCTGCTACTGGATCCAGCCATTCATGAAGAATTTACACGCTTAAAGGTTTGTATAGGCAACTTATGTTTTTTTTGAAAAGTATATTAAGCTTGTATCTGAAGACAGTTTCTGTGAAGTGCTTAATGCTTTAAAATTGGATTTAGTATAACAATTCTATTAGTTTGAGCTGTCATTCGAATGTGGGAAAATTTCCTGGTGAGATGCTTTGAACATTGGGGATTTTCTCTCCGTTTATATTTTTATTATAACAGAAACTTTTTGAACTAAAAGATTAGATGTTACCTAAACTCATTTAGGAAGAAAATAGTCCAGAGATTGATGAAAGGAACCGAATAAATACAGAATCGTTGTGATCCTTTCCTTCCATGAATTGTTCTCTATGCTAATTTCAACTTGTAGTCACAACTGGGAGTTTCTTTTGTGAAGAAAGCTCATTTAAACTCCAGTAAATGTACAATAATGAAATCCTTGTTGGTGCCTGATGCTTCGTGTTTTGTTTACTTTCTTTAGTTGAAGAAATTGGTAAAGTAGCCTTTATGCTGACATAGTATTTGAAAATTTAACTTTCAACCTTATCATGGCCAGCTTTATAACAGGTGTTCCTTTTTGTACTTTTACAATCTCTTAGGCTTTTGTTTTAATATTGTAGTTTATACTTTTAGTTCTGTTACTCTAGACTCTATGATGGTGGGTGGCCAATGAACATATACTGTTCACATATAGTCTTTGCTTATTTAGGTGTTTCTTTATGGTTCCTTTGGTGCCACATTTACAGAATTTAGTCGAGGAGAAGGACAAAAAGGTTAAGGAACTGCAGGATAACATAGCTGCTGTTAGTTTTACTCCACAAAGCAAGATGGGAAAGATGCTTATGGCAAAGTGCAGAACATTGCAGGAGGAAAATGAGGAGATTGGAAATCAAGCTGCTGAAGGGAAGGTATGCAACCATGTTTTGCTTTCTTTGTCTATTTTGCATGTGATTGTGCCGTATTTCTTCTATGTTGTATTAATGTGTTCCTTGGCTGTGTTAATGGAATGAATCAATATCTTCCTATAATGTTGTCAGACTACTGTAATTTGTTTATGAGAAAAATAATTATTTGCAGTACACAAAGTGAACACTGTTGCCTGAATTCAGGGTCATTATTGGGGAAAAGGATAAATTTTTTGTGTGGAATTTATTTGAAAATCTTAATACAAATTGTATTTAATTCAAACATGAAAAATGTGAAAAATTTAATCCACTATAAGTGGAATTGAAATGACACAATATCAAATTCTATCAATATTATGAAATTTGGAAAGAATTTGGGTGGTATAAAAAAATGAAGTTGGTTCATTTGTCTGGTTTTTGCTTTGATTGAAACCATTCTATGTATATACTAAATGGAAATGGCTTCACAGAGTTAAAATCTCCTAGTAATTCCACAAAAAATTCATTTGTTCCAAACATACCCCTCGAAGAGTATGATACCGTTAGTATGAGATCAAATCAATTTTTTGGTTCAGTTTTGTGATGAGTGGGACTCAACCAACCTAGCTATAATTGGTGGAGTTGTGATACTTAGAGCAGCAATTCCCTAGTCTTTGTCCTCTTGCTTGTGATGATGGAGTCTTTTTCCAGATCTCTTGTTAACAGTGTTTGGGTAGGAGATTAATCAAGAATCTCAATGAGTGGGTGATCATCGACTACATTAACTTGTTGCAGGTTCTTCCCAATATACAACCAAATGATGTTGTGGATGAGTCTGGAAGCTTAACCTTAAAGGGCTTCTGCACTTGGTTAAAAATGAGGGAGCTGGCTAGGAGTTCCCTTAAGAGCATATTAGGGAAATTGGTGCCTCATTTAAGGTGGCTTTTTTTATTGTTTGGAAAGCAGTAAGGGAATGCATACGACCTTGTCGAAAGGTGGAAAATTGTGGTAAATTGGTGCTGTTTGTGTAAAAAAAGCAGTAGAGCTTGCAACCACATCATTCTTTGGTGACCTTTCTTATTGCTTTATCTTAACAATCTTATTTAAAAAAAAAACATTGCTTTATCTTAACAATTGAGTTTGGAGAGGCATCGATAGGGATAAATGCTCCAACAAGACTTTAGGCCTCAGCCTCTTGACTGCTTTCACATCGTTGGAACGAAAGAGATAAGAGAACTCTTGTGTATAGAGTTACTTTTACAGATTTGAAGATTTATGGTTTCAGACCCCAGACTTTTGATTAAGAACCATCCCTTTTTTCATTCATACGAGGATCTAGGGACCTTATTGATTTTCTGATAGACTTGTAAATATCTGTATGCAGGTTGCATTCCTGTAGTGCTTATTTATACTAATTACTTTTTTACTCAAAAAAGAAGTCAAATCAATAAATTTCTTCTAATTATAGGAGATCATATTTGCTAATTTCTAAAGGTATTAACTTTTTCTACTTTGAATATTTGTTGGTTTGCAGATGCACGAATTATCCATGAAGCTTGCTGTACAAAAATCTCAAAATGCAGAGCTTAGGAATCAATTTGAGGGTTAGTAATGTGTAAACTTTATGATTGTTGTACACATTGGCTAATGAACTTCTATGGTTATTATTTTCACTCTTGAAAATAAGTATCTCAACAAGGCCCCAACAGGTGCTGCCCATGTACAAAAGAATGGTTACAAGTGCATCAAAGCACAAATGTACGGTGTAGATGTGATAAATTCTTCCTACCAAAGGGTGTTGGAGTCCAAAGAATTGACAAATGAATAAGGGAGATCAACTTCTTACGGCCACTACTAGACTTAATGCCCCCCTATACCTACCGGTTAATTTGCTTCTGAACTCCCAATGACATTCTTGGACTTTATTTGGTAGAGCTTAACTACTTGGCTTAAGTTCTAACCTGTCCTAGTTATCACCCCAGCCACCAATATATGTTGCCGACAACCACCAAGGAAAACTAAGTTATTGAAGTTGTAACCAAAGGAGCATCCTGGACATAATTGCAGCAGTGATGGGCAATTTGTTCTGTCATATAGTGGAGGTTGTGCGTCTAACTTGTTCCCTCTGTAGGAATTTCTATGGTCATTGGGTAGTCGATGCATGGATAGTGAGACTGGTCGCACTGCCAGTGACCATGCAACCTGAGTGGTTACACAACAGAAGTGGTTGAACCTTTTTATTTAAGCCAAGTTAACTGTGACAATTGACAATTTTTAAAATCATTTAAAATTATTTTTACATATTAGTTTGTTTTGCTTTTGTATTATAAAATATTATTTTTCAAAATAAAAAGTATCTGTTTTATTTTCTACCCTAATACTCACTCAATGCATACTTTAACATACATGGTGATTAGACAATAACTGCCATTTTGCACTATATGATGAAATATTGTTTTACCCAAGGTTAAACATCAGTTCATGTTATTCTTATTCTTTTCTTGCTGTTGCATGCAGGGCTTTGCAAACAGATGGACAGTTTGACTAATGATGTGGAAAGATCAAATGAATTGGTTTGCATCTTTCCTTATCCTTTGTGTCTGCTTAATTTCTAAGAATGAAGCCTATTGCAAGAAACCATGCTGTTCAATGTTCTGTTTGCATAATTTTTAAGGAGAAACTAAGGCTCTGTTGGAACAAATCAATAAATTTTGTAGAATTCACTTGGAAGTCTGTACTTGTTTAACTAGGAGGTGATGATGAAAATCCCATATAGAATGATAAAGTTGACCTGGAGAATTTCAAATGGAATTGGGGAAAAGATTTTCTAAATTCCATCAAATTTTACAGAAGTTTGAAATGTATTAATCTGATTTCACTTTAAATTTCCTCGGAATTTCAATTTTATGTTTTCTAATAAAATTTCCTCCTAGATGAACAAACTTTAAATTTGTAATTGTTCTAATAAGACTTCTAATTTGTTCCGAAATAATCTAAACGAGAGGTCAGTATTGCACCTTGTTGGCTTGTTGCAATGACTGATTAATCGTATTCTCTTTTTTTCATAATTTTTATGGTGTCCACAACTATGTCATTGTTTAATGGTTATTTTTTTCTACTTGATATTAAATCAATGAGATTCTTAAAACTGTTAAATGCTTTGTCAATGGAGATAGTTCTTTTCTATTGGTAGTTGTAGATCAGTAAAATGTTCTTAAGTGTTATTTTTTTTAGTTAAAGGTTAAAGAATAATTTGCTCGGTACTCATTTCGTGGATCCTTCATGTTAGAAACTCTTAAGAGGATCAAATATAAAACATTTTTGGACAGGAATGAATTTGAAACTGATTTCCATATTGGACAAAACTTAGATTAGAGTAGAAAGGGCTCAATGGCTTAACTCTTATTTTATTCATGGACTGTATTTTCTTATGATATTACTGATATGAAGAATTTAATAATAATTTTCTTCTTTGATTCATAATCAATTACATGCTTTGGAAATAGTTTAGTGTTCTTAGTTTAGGTTGGACTTCTAAATTCACGTAGTTTGAAGTGAAGAGAGGAAATATCATTTTCATTTTAACCATATATGGTTTCTATTCTATTTTTGTTTGTTTTCCATGAATTTAGCATTTCTTGCAATGATGTTTCTGTAACTTAGCATTTCAAATAGAACAATTATTGTCTGTTTTTTTTTTTTTTTTCAATTTAGTTATGAAGTAAGACAAGAACTAAATCATCTCTTTGCAGGTTCTTATGTTGCAGGAAAAACTGGAAGGGAAGGATCTTGAGGTTCAGCGGCTGAAACATGAGTTACAACTGAGAAGTCTGGCTGAAGAGGAAAAAGTCAATTTAGCTGATCAAATGGATTTAACTCCTGATAAGAAAGTTGTTGATGAAGTGGTTACAACTGATGAAGTTGTAAAAGAATTCAGCGAAGCTTGAAACTAAATATTCAACTAGACAAAATTTGTAGGATGCATCATTTTATTTTTACCTCTTTGTTGGTTATGTAATGTACATTATTTCTTTTACTCTTTTTAATTTGTTAATAAGCTAGCTTTAAAACTCTGAATAGTTCTGTTGTTAGATTGTGTAACTCTCTGGCGGGTCATAATCAGGGTATCCTGCATATGCAACATACAGATACCATATACTGCTTCTATGTAATTGTTTTTATATCACACAGTAATTTCTTCCTGTACTCTTGGAAGGTTAATCTTCTTCCAAGGAAGCACCAAACAGAGCGAACTCATCCAATTTCGACTTAGATGCAGACTCCCTTGCTAACAGCCGAGGTTTGACTTCATCCATTTCCCAGTTTCCTACTCATCCCTGTTTGAATTGAACCTGCCCAATCACGATTAGCTATGGAAACAGGTGTTAAAGTTGCTTGGATGTTTGTTTGTTCAACATTTTTGCTTAGGCCTTGGGTATTAAAATTTCATCATCCGTCTGCATGGCTCCGATATTCTCTCTTTGTCTCTTGGCCCGGCAAAATCTCTCCCTAATTGATAAAATTCAATTTTTATTATTTCATGGGAATTATCCGTTCAACCTACAAAAGCTGGCCATGCATTTTAATTGTTGAAAAGTGAAATTTTCATGCAAAGGTGAAGTTTATTCATACCCGATGTAGTTGTTTAGGACGCTGGAGAAAGCTAGTTATTTGTTTTGTATCACTTTGTATTGATTGGTTTTCTAGTTTGAGTTTTCTATTTTTTGTGCAGATTAGCCACTTTTTATACAATCCAGCTTCTCTTTCTCAGATTATATATATCATTACTAGAAAATGATAGTCTAAAATAATTGAAAAATTGATAGAAAAGTATTTCAAGATTACATCATAACAAAAAAAGAATAAAATACGGAAATAATAAGTTTTTCTTTCTCATTGCCCCAAACAGTATACGATTCTCCCAATTGAGCTTATTATATAAAAAATTATTGTTTTTAAGGCTACTGAGGTGCTAGTTCTTGGCATATCAGTTGAATCCCCAAGTTGGGAAATCCAATTAAATGAGATGTTTATTTCAATATACAAATCTTCATATTTAATTATTTAAATTAAATTATTAATATAGAGGTACTTCCGAGGTTTTTTTTTTAGCATTTTTTTCTTTGTTCTTTTCTTAAAAAGCTACCAAAATCGTTCAAAAACAACCTGCCAACTTAAAAGAAAAAAGAAAGAAAAGAATTAAGACGGTCTCTATATAAGCCCAAAGCACGTAAACGAATTTATTTTGAACATATTTCACTCAAAAATGAATATATCCGTTTAATTGCTTTACTACAAACGAATATATATATTCTCATTTCACAAAAAACGAGCGGTAACGCCATTGGCAGCCTACAACAATCATCGGCGCCTCATCTCTGTTTCGTTCTGCCACGAGGCCAACCCAATCCAGCATTCCCTTCGTTACCAATTGCTTGTATTGGTTCCACCAAACCTTTTGTCGTTTTACCAAGTCCCTCTCCCTGAACCCAATTTAGAATTATTGAAAAAATGAGAAGAGATCAAACATGGTTTTGTATTCATGTTGCCAGCAAGTAGTTATTCTTTTCTAAGAACATCTTGCTAAAGATTGTGGTCTAAACATTAACCAAATAAAGGTTCTGACCATTTTGACGAACCATTCCTCCAGACGCACTAGGATGATCTTTTCGTTTTGTTTTAGAAAACTTCCAAAACAAAAAAGAATTGTTTGCTAGATTTCATCTTAAATAATTGGATAGGCTTGCGACAACCCTTCAATGACTTGCTTAAGACAGATGTCAGAGCAGCATTCTTATCTTATTTAGAATATAATTATCCAGTTTTGATATCCTTTACTGAGTATAAAAAGCCTAAGTTCTTGCTTAAGACATGTGATAGCAGCATTCTTATCTTATTTAAAATATAAATATCCTTCACAGAATATATAAAGCCCCAAGTTCTGATTAGATTTACCTCCTTCCAGCCCATGCCTTTTAGAATCCTTCTTGCGTAACTACCTGCTCCAAGTGACATGTCCAAGGCTTCAGCTGCAGCCTCCTCCCTGGTAGATGCAGAAATTTGATTACCAAAATCACCAGCCACCATGCTCTTTTGCCCCGGACCTCCACCAAAGCCACCATGCAAAATTCTTCTTTCAGCTGCCCTGTCCCTATATACATGCTTTCTTTGCTGGCAACAAACAGCAGACAACTAAGGTTTTTTCCAAAGAAATACAAACAACGCATACACAGTCCAAATATACAGACAGGAGGCTGGTGGATGGTTCAATTATCTGATTTATGCAAAGTCAGATAATGGGCATAAAATGACCTAGCACTAGAGTGTGATTACAGTCAGATCTTCGAAATAAGAAAAAACAAGAGAACAATCAGAAGAATGGAAAACAAAAACCAACAAGAATCAAGTTATGGTTGGGAGACAAGTGAATCCGTAATACTTTGTTCTTACAAATTTACAAATCTTCAGGACATGTTTGAAGCTGCTGACCAAGCCACAAACTCCTAATAATGCCTAAAGGAGTGAATTATCAGAGACAAGGTGTTTGGTTCCTACTGATGAATCGCATTATGGAGCAATTCACAACAAAATCAATAGGTATGACTGAATTTTCATTTGATTTTTTTCGTTTCCCTATCTTTAAAAATTGAGAAAAAAAATTAGGGCTTGTTGAATAGAAAGAACCATGCAATCACTAGAGTAGAAACATACTCTTTGTTAACATCAAATTTTCAGATATAGACGGTCTTCATCCCCAGAGCAGAGGAGGCTCGTTGGATAGAGAGAGCCCTATGATCTCTAGAGTAGAAACATACTGTTCATTAACATCAAATTTTCAGAAATAAACGGTCTTCATCCATAGAGCAGGAGATATATACTAAGAGGAGCAGTTAATTTTGGAATTAGAATTTCAAGAATAGCCTGAACTGCCCTAATCTTGTAATAGACTTATTTCTTACTCTAATACACACTTACATACTGATTATAAAATAAACACTAATACTACCACTACTAACACACATGTATATAAGCAATTGCACAGGATTATTGATTTTATTTCTCATTTGTGTGGATAAGGAACTATTTTGTTCCTAACATCACTTTCCTCCCTGAATTGGTGCTTCTCATCAAGCGCAAAGTGAGTAAAATGGAGCTGCTTTGATCGAAAAGATCCCAATAAGCATCTACAAGAGAAAGACCCTCCCAATGTATGAGAACTTCATTCTGGCCGTTGTGGGTTCTTGGTGAAGGATGAGGGAACTCCTTGGTGAACAACAGGAAGAGTGGATGAAATACCTTGCTGTTCATGGAAAGCCTTAAGAGAAGAAATACGAAAAACTGGATGTAAGTTGGTGGAGGGTAAATCCAGCTTGTAAGCGACTTCACCAAACCCCACTATAGTACCTTGAAAGGGCCATAAAAACGAGGAGACAACATCTACACCCTCTTGTTGCCAAAAAAAATCTGTCTATACAGCTGAAGGTTCAGAAGAAGCAAGTGATCATCCTTGAAAATTACTTCTCGATAGCTACTATCATAAATGTGTTTCATCCTCTGTTGAGCCTGCAGTAACTGAGTATCCAAAGTGTGTATACCCTGTCATGGTCCTTAGTTCAGAATCAACAGTTTCCAACCTAGAAAGTCCCAACCAATAAGAGAGTAATCTTGGCAACGGTCTCCTATTCAGAACTTCAAAGGGAGTGGCCTTTAAGGGATAGAGATGACCAGTATTATAAGCATACTCAGCCCGAGAAATTCATTGAACCCACTGTGTTGGATGATCACATGTGAAACAATGGAGATATATTTCAACTTTTCGATTAACAACTTCTGCTTGGCTATCTGATTGAGGACAATAGATGAAACTAAAGGCTAGCTTAGTCCCGCAAACCGCAAAAAGTTCATCCCAAAACAGGCTAGTGAAATTAACATCTCTATCACTAACAATAGATTCCGGTAATTCATGCAATTCAAATATATGATCAAAGAAGAGCATAGCTACAATGATAGCCATATCGGGATAAGAAGTGGAATGAAATGAACATACTTGGAGAACCTATCCATCACTACAAATTTATACATTTTTGCCATTAGAAGTAGGTAGGTCTTCCATAAAGTCCAAAGAGATATCCACCTATATGTGAGACGAAATGGGTAATGGCTGCAACGATCCTGCAAGATAGAAAAGTTCTACTTTATCCATGGTTCAACCACACGAGCAAATGAAATCTTTGACTTGAGGTTTCATTCGCTTCCAAAAAAATCCATAGAAAGCCGTCTAAGTGTTTTTTGATACTCCTCATGGAACTGATTATGAACTGCACTTAAAACTAAATCACATAGAAGAAATTCCAATGGAAGAGAAACCCTATGCTTGTAGAAAATTAATCCATCTCTAACTTGCTAGTTATCATTAAATTCTCCATGCAGAATTTGCTGAACCAGGGTTTGTAGAAAGGCTGAATTCTTGACCTCTTGGCAAATCTGATCTAAGTGATCAAGAGATGGAATGGAGACAGCATGTCACACAGAAGCCGCGTCAAATTGCCTTGAAAGTGCATCCACCAGTACATTCTCTTTTCCTGTCCTGGACTCAACAACAAAATCAAATCTCAAAAGCTTACTAATCTAATGTTGCTGTAAAAACTTAAGGAATGATTGTCTAGTTAAAACTTGAGACTATAATGATCGGTTTTGATGCAGAATTGTTGTCCCCATAGATAAAGTAATCCAAGATTTAACTGCTTTGAACAGTCCTATTAGTTCGTTCTTATAAGCAGGAAGCCCTATAGATGGCAATGGGATGAAAGGTGGTTGAAAAAAGCCATAGGCTGGCCTTGTTGTTTTAACACTGCACCAACGTCGATATCAGAAGCATCAAATTCAACAAAAGTTTGTATAAAGTCTTGAAGTGCCAATACTGAAGTAGTCATCATAGCATTGTTGAGAGTGTCAAGAGTCTGTCGACTATCATCAGACCATACAAAGACATGTTTCTTCAACATATTTGTAGGAGGAGCCAAAATAACACCATAATTTTTCACAAACTTGTTGTAATACCCTATCAAACCCAAGAACCCCTCCCCAAATCCTTTATAGAAGTAGGGAGAGGCCACCTTTTAGCTTCAATTACCTCTTGATCTACTGCCCTACCTTGTTGAGAAATTATATGACAAAGGCAAGCCACCGAGACTTAGAGAAAAAGTACATTTATATTTCTTGAGGAACAACACATGCCTTTGAAGGATGTTGAGAATAAAGTGAAGGTGTTGAACATGTTCAATCCATGATTTGCTGCAAACAAGACTATCATTGAAGAAAACAAACACAAACTTTCACAGATAATGTTGAAACGTGTTATTCATCAATGATTAAAAAGTAAAAGTTGCACTAGTAGGACCAAAATGCATGATCAAAAATTCAAAATGACTATGATGAGTCCGGAATGCAGTTTTCTCGATATCATTGACGGATTTGGTGATAACCCGAGCAAAGATCCATCTAGGAAGCGAAGATCCAACTTGGAAAAGTATGAGGCACCATGCAATTCTTAACAACTCCTTAATAACAGGAATAAGAAATCTACCTTCCAATGGTGCCCAGGATGAAATTTTTTGTCGCAATAAAACATAAATTTTGGGCATGTAGGCGCTCAAATTCCTGTACTGACAGTGTCTTCACAGCCGGAGAAGGGCTCCTACTGAGGCGGCTGGCAGTCAGCTGTTGTTGTTCCGGGGCATTGGGCTGGCCAGAATTAATAGGAGCAATGTTGGGGGCTGTTTTGCACAGCAAATTAAGCTCAAATAGATTGTGCATTGCCCTGCACTCATAAGATTGTGCTAAATTCATGGCTGTGGTAAAATCTCTTAGAGTTGCAAGTCGACTTCCACCGCAATGTATTCTTTCAACCCCTAATGGAAATTTTCACTTATTCAGGAGAAAGTACACTTGCTTGAACAGAAAGTAACTCAATTTGTCGCTGATATTCAGCCATTAAACCCATCTGTTTCAATTTCCTAAGCTTCCCAATTTGTTGTTGTGAACCCAAACTGAAGATAACAAAAATATTTACAATCTGTCCAAGTCAAATACTACCTACTCTCCAATATAAGGGAACCAAAGTTGTGCTTCTCCCTCCAAGAAAAGAGACAAGCGGCACTTTTTCCCCCTTCATTGTTTGCTGATGTAAAAGGAAATGTTCACATCTTCCAACCCACGGAAGACGATCATTGGACCCGTCAAACCCTGGAAATCCAATTTCACGTATGTCAGCAGAATTGTCCAATCAACAGCCTGGTGGTGTCCAGCTCCTGCATACCGGTTTGGTGTGCACAAAGGGGCCGGACCAGAATCGCAGGTCACGCCCACGAGGTATACGCGACCGGCAAGCCTGCTGCTGCATTTATGTCAGCGTGCAAAGGGGTCGGGTGCACCCAAGAATTCCTCCCCCATGTGTCCTTGTTCTTCTGTCACCCACATCCGTCCAGATTGTGGGTGATGCTTGGCCTGCTGCTCCTTACTCCGGCTTCTTCTCAATTTTCCAGGCCAATAGTCCCTCCAACCAGCCAACCGAAATTCAAACTTCAAGTTATCTTGCTCACGCGGAAACCGGGATCAATAAATGCAATCCAAAACTCACACATACAATTTAACAAGTAAAACTTAAATCCCTAAATAGCTCTCCCTACTTAACTCACACTCAACTTGTGAATACAAACTAAGATAATAGAGAAACAAAAATAGAATTGATAAACGCCATGAGAATACCTCGATAAATAGAACCAATTCTTTACTTAACGAAATGGTCGAAGAAATATCCTAAAGAACGCTCACAATAGTTGAGAGCTAAAGCAAAAATAACTAAAATTTTGTTGAATCTGAATTGAATGAATTACAACTAATCACTTCACTTTTTTATAGGCAAAAATTAAGAAAATTACAATCGAAATTAAACTCCTAAAATATAGGATACATATCCCAAATTCTATCTAGGACTCTCAATAAAAAAATAATTAAAAGACTCATAAATTAAAATAAACTAAAACCTTTCTCTCTTAAGTTGTTGTCGACTTAATCTTGGAGAATTCTTCTTGGATTTGCACTTAGGATGCAACCAAGTCGAGGTAGAAAATAACTCATTTTCTTTGAGAAAATCAAGGACCATCGGTCATGAGGAGAAAATCAAGGAAAGATTCAATTTTCAAAGAGAAAATCTAGGAGAGAAGCGGCATTGAGGAGAACTTGTCCTTTTGAGTTTCTACTTGTTAAATTGGATGCAAACATTCATTCAAGATGAGATGAGATTTAGGAAAAAATAGTCTACTAGGATTCTTGAAAGATGGATCCCGTGTGTCCATTTTGGATATGGACTCCTTGTAACCGATTTGCATGAAGAGAAGAAGAGTGGAGGAAAAACTCTCATGGGAGAGAATTTTCGTCTCGAATGGGACTCTCCTCCATGCATGTTTAGGATCACATCATCTCCCCTTTCTTTAGAAGCATTCATCCTCGAATCAAGAATTTTCTTATGTAAAGGCTTGGGAAAATAGACCTGAAGTCCTAGAAAATAATACCACTGGATAAAGAATGATTAAGGTTAGTTAATAAACACTTGTTCTCCTCTCCTCCTGACTACACTTCAAGGGAATTCTTGATCTTCTATTGATCTTAGAATACCTCCTTAGGTGATACCGATGCGAGAATAAAATTCTGACTATTCTTGCTAAAGGAATAGTTATTCCTATAGCCATCACAAATTGCATGTTTGTCATATTGTCAGGGTCTTTCCAATAGGATGTGACTGACGTGCATGGTCACAACAATGTCACAACAGATTTCATCTGTGCATTGCCGAATAGAAAAAGACACTAGTACTTAGTCATCTTTATCTCCTTATTATTCAACTACTGTAATCTGTAAGGATTGGAATATTTCATGCAGGCCAACCCAAGTTTATTAACCAAGATAGTACTATCAATATTGGTACAACTTCCCCATCTATAATAAGATTACACACATTCCCATTTACGAGGCAACGAGTGTGAAAGATATTTTCTTTTTGGTTGCTATCTTTTTGCTTGACTTGAACATTCAGTGTTCTTCGAACAACCAAAAATTGCCTTTGAACTGGATATTCAACATCTTCCTCAACATCTTGCAATGACAACATGCTATTAACACTATCACCTTCACTAGCATTCTCAATGTCACCATTATCTTTTAGCAGCATGATTCTCTGTTTAAGACATTATGATGCAACGTATCCAGAACCTAAACACCTGAAGCATTTGATGGTGCTATGCTTCGGATTAGAAGGAGGTGTTTCAGAATTACCTTTAGTGTCGGCCAGCTTCACTTCAGCCCTCTTGCCCTCAAATCCATCATCTTTACCTAGCTATTTAGGGAGGGAATTCAAAAATTCCCACGTTGCCCCTCTATGTTTTAGCTGCTTCTCAACTTTCATGGCAATGTGCACCATGTTCTCCAACTCCATATAATATTGCAATTCCACTATGTCGATTTCTCAGTTTAGATCACTTAAGAATCGTGCCATAGTGGCTTCGGGATCTTCGTCTATGTTGGGTCTGATCAATGCCATCTCCATCTTCTTGCCTTCTATGCCAGTCAGCTTCACTTCAGCCCTCTTGCCCTCAAATCCCTCATCCTTACCTGGCCATTTAGGGAGGGAAGTTGAAAATCCCCATGCTACTCCTCTATGTTTTAACTATCTCTCAACTTTCATGGCCATGCGCATCATGTTCTTCAACTCTATGTAATGTTGCAATTTCTCAGTTTAGACCACTTAAGAACTATGCCGTAGTGGCTTCGGGATCTTCGTCTATGTTGGCCTTAACCATTGTCATCTACATTTCCTTGTGGTAATCTTCCATGGACATGGATTCCTAAGGGAAGCGTTGCAACTTTTGATGCACCTCCCTACGATAGTAAGAGGGTACAAACCTGTTTCTTATGATGGATTTCATCTCTTCTATGTTTAGATAGGTCAGCCTCCGTTGCACCTGCTGTTATTTAGCAGTCGACCTTACCATACTATGGTATAGTCGGTGAATTCTATGGCTGCTAGTTTTATCTTATTTTCTTCACAGTAATTATGAAAGTAAAAAATGAGCTCTACTTTCCGTTCTTACTCTAGGTAGGTTTCAACATTATTTCGTCCCTTGAAAGGTGAGATCTGCATTTTGATAGAGTTGATATTGCTATCCCTTCTGTTCTCCCTCCGATAATATCGTCATCATCTCTATCATTCTCATCACAGAATTTGGTGTCATCCTGTGGGAGTAGGCACTTTCCCCTAGGCAGACTATTATTTCAATCGCCAGACTGAATCATGTAAACATGGTGTCTAAATGCTCCCTCAAGTCGGCTAGACCCTTATTTTCACTTGGTTGAGACATTGTGAAATCCCTGCAAAAAGAAATGTTAGTAAAAAATAACATTCCCTCACAGTCCTCTCGTGTTTCACTCACCTCTTAATCTTCTTCCCTTAAGTTAAGTATTGGAATTGACTTCTCTTGAATCAAGGTACTCAAGCTTATCTTAAGACATTTCAAAGGACCCTAAGAAAGAAAACTGCAACACAACTTCTAGAAGCACAGTGTTAACACACGGATGAAGATGATGTGTGTTGTTTATGTGTGAGGCTAAGTAACTAGGATGCGATTAGTTACATAATGAAGTAATGGAACAAAAACGTAATGAAAAAAAAAAAGTTAGAGTGTAAGAAAAACAATATGAATATGATTTTTTTTTGCTTTTATTTTTGTTTTTACGATAAGTATTAATGGATACAAAAATATATAAAAAGATAACTGATGAAACAAGAATAACAAACATGCAAGGATAGATTATGCAAGATAGGTTGTGGGGCATGGTGTATAAATGTTTGGGGATTAGCCAGGCAATTTCAGGCTCAATTAAGGAAGAGATTTTGGTGTGGGAGTTTTTGAAAGATCGTTGTATTTTCACCAATATGATCCCTTTCACTCTCATGGTGTATAAATGTTTGGGGATTAGCGGGGCAATTTCGGGCTCAATTAAGCAAGAGATTTTGGTGTGGGAGTTTTTGAAATACTATGGTATTTTCACCGATATGATCCCTTTCACTCTCATGTAGTTAGTGAGAAAAGTTAGAAATAGAAGAGCATTTGAGGGTTTAGATGATGTATTGAAAAATAAATGACTTAACACCCTGAATTATTTGCTCTCAAGTCATCCTCCGATGTTTTTTGAGACTCTCAAAATGATATTTTCTATGGAGGACTAAACTGTAAATAATTGCACGTGTTTTGCACCTCTTAGTGCTCATAGCAATACATATTACACTTTTTATTTTTTTAGAAAGAGATTATGCAAGATAGTAAGATCTCCCTAGCGTTTAAACTCTGATATCAAATGATACGGAACCCGAGATCAACAAATACAATTCAAACTCACACATACAATTTAGCATGCAAAACTTAAGTTTCTAAATAAATTCTCCATATTTAACCCACATTCGACCTGTGAATGCTAACTTAGGTAATAGGAAAATAAAAATAAGGATTGATAAACACCATAAAAATACATCGACAAGTAGAACTAATTCTTCACTCAACGGGATAGTCAAAGAAACCTCCCAAAGAGTTCACAACAGCTGAGAGCTAAAGAAAAAATAACTAAAATTTTATTGAATCTGAATTGAATAAATTACAACTGATGACTCGACCTTTTTAAAAGAAAAATTTAAGAGAATTACAATTGAAAACAAACTTCTAAAATTTAGGATACATATCTTAAATTTCATCTATGACTCTTAATAAAAAAAAATAATTAAAAGACTCATAAATTAAAATAAACTAAAATCCTTCTCTCTTGAGTTGTGGTCGACTTAATTTTGGAAATGCTCCTTGGATTTGGATTCTATTATTTTACGGATTTTTCGTGTTGAAGGTGATTTAGAATGCAAACAAGTTGATGTAGAAAAGAAACCTTTTTTTTTTTTTTTTTGAGAAAATCAATGACAATTAGCCATAAGGAGAAAATCAAGGACAGAATCGGTTTTCAAGGAGAAAAAATCTAGGAGAGAAGCACATTTAGGGGAACTTGTCCTTTTGAGTTTCATTTGTTGAATTAGATGCAAACACTCATTCAAGATGAGATTATCGAAGAGATAGGCCAAGTAGGATTCTTGAAAGATGGATCCCATGAGTCCTACTGATTTGCATGAAGAGAAGACGAGTGGAAGAAAAACTCTCATGGGAGAGAATTTCCCTCTTGGATGAGACCCTCCTCCATACATGTCTAGGATCACATCACTTGCTCTCGATCCTCTTGATAAGTTTTGCGAGAATTTTTCAAACATAAATTGTAGATCACCCATACGATTAGCTCTGATATCATTTTGTTATGGTCCCTCCTAATAGATCGCGTTATGGGGTGATTCACAACAAAATTAGTAGGTACAGCCATACTTTTCTTTGATTTTCTATTTTTCCCATCTTTAGAAATTAAGAAAAATAATTAAGACTTGTTGGATAACGAGAACCATACGATCTCTAAGTAGAAATGTACTCTTCATTAACATCAAATTTGCAGACATAAACTGTTTAGATCCCCATCACAGAGGACATATACAAAGAGGACCAGTTAATTCTGAACTTAGAATTTTCAGAATTAACTAAACTGCCCTTTACTTATTATAGACTCATTTCTTACCCTAACACACAGTTAACGCTTATTTTAACACACTTACATAGTAATTACACAATAAATATTATTACTAGCACTACCAACACAAATATTTATAAGCAATTACACAGGATTATTGATTTTATTTCTCCTTTGGAAAACTTGCAGATAAGGAACTATATTGTTCCTAACACAAGGCCTTCAGTAGTTTTATACAGATCGAGCCCTGTTCAGAATCTCTTCATTGCAACTACAATTTCATATCCACTATATGCATCTACTCGATAAATCTTAAGCACTGATGACTATGGCATAAAACCTTACAGAAATAAGATTGAAACAAAAGCATCAGGTTAGTTCATATTACCTTTTCAGGTACATAAACTTGATCAGATAATTTATCCAAATCATCATAGCCAGCATCTTTGTTTTCTTTCGCTAATTTTCCTTTTTCATCAGATTTAGATGTGGTGGAACTTTCCCATTCAACAGATAACTCAGGAAAACCCCAATCTTTAGTCGGGTTGGAGGAATTGTAAGTTGACAATGATTCCAAGTGTCTCACACTGGGAGTCCGCAACTTATACACTACCCCTAAGGCAAAAGATTAAAAACCTAAGCAGTCATGAATTTAATTTTATTAACAGTAAAGATGAAGAGAAAACAAAAAAACCAAGCCATTTAGGCATTCTAAACTGCTTCTTTCCTATCTTCATGAACAGCAAAATAAAGCATGAAAGTTAACAAAGAACAGCTTTGTCCAGACAGCAGAGAAAGTGCAATAATGGTTTATTAATTAAGGAAAATGCAAACCTGTTGTAACTCGCACCAGATCTAGGTGGACTTCACATATTGGGGCAGTTTTTAGAAGGCGACCACCAGAAGGCACAGAGGGATGAAGCTTAGTAGATCGTTTCATCAGTCGCCCAACTAGCCTAGTTACCTGTTGCTTTCTACCATTTCCAGTCCCTATGACCATTTCCCAGTCCCATAAATCTACAACTGGAAATCCAGGCATTGGCTCCTCTGTAGATCGAATCACTTGACCATACTGTGCTTGCCAGCTTTCTTCTTCCACTGACAAACCTGCAACAGTTATATACGAATAAACAACGTGAGCAGGCACCCTATCATAGGGTTACTTGACTTAAAAAGAACAGTTTAAGCGGTTAAGATTTTCTAGACTCCTAGTACAGGTTAGGATATTTACAAAAATGGTCAACACGAGAATTAATATACAAGCACAGGGTCAAGCAAAAGTCACAGCTTACTAAAGATAGGGATTAAAACCTTTATCTAATACTCTTCCACTCAAATCAGTCAAATCATGATCATCATCTGGGATCCATTCACCTTCTTCTAGCTCCTGAGTGTCATTCTCCCCTGATCCACAACAAAACAAATAATTTAGCTTCTATTCTATGCATAACGAGCCTTTACCAAATGTTGAAAGAACATTCATATAAACTTGTACTGAAATTTGGACAAAAGATTACCTGATAACTTGAAGTTATCCTCATCAGCTATGCCTGAATGCATCATTGGCTCTGCAGCAGTATTTGCCAATACATTGTAGCCAGACAAATAAAGATTGATGAGTGTATCTTCCAACCTGGACGAGAAGAAAATTATTCAAGAAGATATAGTTAAAACAAATGATATCTCTTGATAAGCAGCATACCATTCTGATGGTGGTGGAGGATTTTCAGTTGGTTGACTGGTGGAGTATTCTGTTGGTCCTGTTGATGCAAAATTTAGAAGGTTCAGTTAATAAACCAAATTGATTTCAGTAAAGGAATCTACTGCTCATCACTTGTTACTTAATCAGCAAACAACAGTTAGAAGAGTTCTGCATGTGAACAAAAAAGTCAGAATTAGACCTATCAATCACATCCCAAAGCATGGAAGTATATTTGAAGTAACATATAGAACATGAAATGACCTGTAAACATGCAAAATTCTTAGGAGGATGAGACCATCTAGTACTTTATGTCATAAATTAACAACTGTAACCTATTAACCTTTCACCTCAACCACAAACTCGTTGAAACAAAACATCTTCTAGCTGCTATGAATTGAAAATGACACGATCATAATTTAGTCAAGCCCTACAACTTGTATATGAAGAAGGTGCTTATGGAGGACCAAGAAAATAACATTATGTTACAGAAACAACCTGCTGCACTGAGCTACTAAATATCCAAAACATTAACCGACAACATGACTAACCTGCAGAGTGTTCATCACAAACAGTTTTTATGCGTTTGGAAGCTTCAGATTCATCTCCCTGAAATGTAAAGTCATTGTCATTTGGGTTATAAGGTATATCCTTATTTGCATCCTCTTGAGCAGAATCATGCCAGACAGTTTCTTCACATGGATACATTTGACATTCCTCAACCTGAAACAACTTGAGAACAAAATTTGCTAGCTTTAACAACGCGTCCAAGAAAAAAACCTCAGCAGAAACACAGACCAGCAGCCAAAAAAACCCGATAACAAAACCCAAACTCTACCTTGGAGGAATCCAGAAGCACATATTTCCCATTTTCAAACTTGTAATAAAGACCATCTCTGCTACTATAATACAAACCAGAATTCGGATCATGATAAAACCCAGTACTGCAGCAAACAACAAATTCGACGTTGAATTTTCTTTCCAATTTTCCCCTTTAAACTAAGTAACAGAATATATTAAGCTTGATTACCGAAATCTTATTTCACTTTCAATAACTTAACAATCGTTAACATGATATTCCCCTCCGGAACTAAACGAAATCAATGGAATCAAATTTTGTGGTCGAAAGAAATTCCAGTGATAATATAAACCCTCCAATGGAAAGTTAGAAGATCGAATTTAACAAAACACCAAAAACATTCCAATTTAAATAAATTTTAAATAAGCAGAACTAAAGATGAGAAACGAAGAGTACAAGAAAGAATGAAAAACCTGGCATGGAAATAGAGCTGAGTGGTATCATCCCAGACGAAGGAGCAATCTTCGCTCTTCAGATTCTCAGACTCCTGTTCCTTGCTTCCTGCCATTTACGAGTTCCTTTTACGTGTGTGTGCGTATACACGTCTCCACGTGTATATATATATATATATGTATCTGTTGTCTATTGGCGCCGACGATTCGGCGTAAACATGAAAGACGGAAGATTCTGTACTGGGGAAGGAGAAGAGCGTGCCTCTCACGTGCGCTTCTTGTGAGTAGGCCCATAGAGTCTTCAACTTTAGATCCGTTGATTAGGTTTTCAGTCCAAATTGATTTTCACAAAAAATAAAAACAAAAATCAAATTTGAATTGTAAAATAAAATCACATTTGAACTAAATATTTTTTAATACTTAATCATTATTTCAAGCTTAGAAAATACACTTTTTATTTTTTCTTTTTAACTTATTACCTCTCACTTTAACTATTTTTTAAAAAAACTTATCATTAATGTAATCTTCTACTTTATTTTTTTAATGAATATATTTTTTTGACTGAAAATATTATAGACTTTTTTTAGACAAAAAAAAGTACAATTTTAAAATACCGATGTTTATTCTCTTCCAAATTTAATTTTAATTCAATTCTTCTACATTTTTTTATTAAAGGAGAACTGAAATGTTTATTTACTGATTTAAAAAAATAAATTTAAAAGAATTTATAATTCTCCTTATATATATTATGTAATTTTGAAAATGGTATTTGACTTAACTTATTTTTTAATTAAAAAAAAAAGAACTAATGGAATATAACATTGTGCTAAATTTTTTATGCATGTAATAAACAATAAGACCTTATAAAAATTAAAGAGCTTACAAGGTTTTACAAAAAGAAAATTGTTAGACCCAAACTTTTTTTTTTGAAAACTAAAAGAAGATTGTTATTTACCAATCAAAAAACCAAAGTACCTCATTAACTTAAAATTTTGACCTTTTATCTCATAGAATGAATTTCCTTTTTATGTCTTTTCTTATATTGTTGTTGTCTTTCCATTGTGCATTCAACATATGTGTCTAAAAGCAAAACCTAAAAAACTATCTTTTATGTGTTTGGAGAAATTTTATGCTTATATGTTAAGATTTTGACCCATAATTTTTGAAAATTATTTTAATGTATTGAGCCGAAATATTGTTCTAGTTATCTCTAATAATTTATTACCTAACGATTAAGTTCAAAGATGATTTTTAACAATCTTCTACACGAATTTACATATATGAAACGTTTTAGGAAACTTATGATCTCAATGATCTTCTCCAAACAAAAAGTTTCTTGATCACAGAAATTACAAGTCATATTTTTGTTCATTAAGGGTTGTCCATGTGTTATTTTAATATTATTAAAATAATTATGGTTTTTAATTGGTCTTGATGGTTGAGATTGACATGATGTTTATAAAGTTTTTCTTGAATAGTTACTTCACGTTTTATTTTAGAATTTATTCATTTGTTTATCTTCTCACTTAAATGTTATTTAAATGTTGTTTTAGTTACATCCATTTATTTTTTACTCAAATTAGTGTCATATGTTGCATTATAATGAATTTGTAAATGCTATAATCCTATAGTGTTCTCTTTTTTTTTTCCTTGGTCTTATTTAAATCTTTTTTCTATCATCCTAGTTATTATCTTAAGGTTTTTCTATTATACTCTTCATTTTATTTACTTTTAAGCAGTAGTAGTGGGAAGAACTTCTACGTTTAGGACTTTTCAAAAGGGTCGGGAGGTTAAAAATATTGATGCTACCTAAATCTTCTGCATTTTAATGATGCTCCTTAAAGACTATCCTTTATAACTAATTAAGGTGAGAGAGAAAACCTAACACATGTTATGAAGAATTTGTCATGTTCAACAAGGTTTTTCAAGTGTAAGTTGTACTTATCTTAGTTATTTTTGGTCTTATAGACCTAAATGCTATTCAACTCTTGCTTTTACGATTCTCTCTCACTAAGGTACTCTTTTTGTAAAGGTTCAGAACTTAAATGGAAATAAAGTCTTAAACTAAATGCGGATGCAAAGTAATAGAGTTAGAGTTTACATTCCTTACACAATACTTTAGAATGTCCAATAGGGCTACATGAATATCTATTCTAAAAGAATAAACGAAAATCAAAGAAATAAACAAAAGACAAGTAACTAAGCAAACCTAAGACGACTTTTATTAGCTTTTGAAGGGAGTCCGGGTAGTGAACTATTCACAACCCCCTTGTTGATTGGGATTTGAATCTTGATCATTTTGATCTGAAATAATTAATGAAAGGGTGAACTACACTAACCCAGTAAAAATATCACACTAGTCACATATATGAAAAATTGAAGATTGATAGAAATTAAGAAAACAACCAATGGAGCCCTTAATTTAATATAAACTCATTTACTATAAAGAAAGCCATTTATTTCATATTTGTGTAATAAGTCTCTCCCAACAATAACTTATGAGAACTTATATTCATGAACTATTATTTATCACATATAAGATAACTAGAAATAATCATTTTATATTTTTATTCATTTACTATACCCCTGGGTCCATAAAAATGTCCTCATACTCGTGAACCCAATATATAATTAAACAATTAATCAGCCGTCCTCATACTCCATCCAGTAATGGGCGTCAAATATTCCACCACCTTAATACCCCGTCCGGTATGAAGGTAAACCATATATCTCAAACCTTACTAGAAAAGAACTTTCTAGCCCCGTTCGACTGAGATAATGTTCACGGTAGGGTTCCCTATGTACCGGGCCTATCCGCCCTTTCTCGGATACTTAGTAAGTCTTTTCCATATAGATTTTCATCAGTATAACAATCAACCACACAATAACCATATCTCATTTTATACTAACAGTTCACTTATACAACAATATAGTTTAACACAGCTAAATAACCAATGACCGAAATACCGACACGCAATACAAGGGAAAAAAATAACAAAATAACCAAAAAGACCCTAAAAATCATCAATTGAGTTACGCACAATATAATAGTAAACAAATACAAGTAATACAAAAAAATAAACAGGAAATTAAAATGATTGTGAACTAACTAGTTCTGACTCCAGCTCCACTAATGACTTGTAATTATTTTTAGCATTCTCTAATTTTTCATAAAAATACACAATTATTAATTATTAAGCTTCAATTTGCCGTAACGGAGAAAAAGGTGAGGGATCCTTACCCGAATTGGTATCTGAAACACCGAATTTTTTACTGCAGCTACTGGCGGTCCTCAGTTTTTTTGAATTTTTCTACAGAGATTAAAACATACTTCACGTACCTAAAAATATCCTAAAAAACTCAAAATTGGTGTTAAAAATCTTTTTCGACCAATTTCGAAATTCTGGCACGACGATACCGTTGTGCTCTAATGACGGCACCACTATTTACGGGCTGGCCGTTTTTTGTCAGTTTTGGCCAGTTTTGCAGCCTTTATAGATATCTCTGTGAAAAAACATGTTAGGAGATCTCAGTTGTCCGAAAAAATCAGAAAACAGAAACCTATCGATGGTGGAGTTTTCTGCGTACGGCGGCTCTGCCGGCTCATTTTTTCGGCTGGAATTTTTTCTTCGGTCAACTTGTAGAAAACAGAACGATGAATACAACGATGAAAAAATCGCACGAAACGGGAAATGACAAGGGGCCCATCGGAGGAGGTTGCAAGTTTTGCCTGCGGCAGTGCCGTTGGGCTTTGCCCGTAGTTTCTGGCTTACCTGCCATATATTTTGCTCTGATATGGCCACAAGGGTGCTCGGAATCAAATTTTGAGCAGGTAGGAGAATTTTTACCTTTTTTGAAGGTCAGAGATGGCTCTGGTGCGGCGGCAGTCGGCGGTCGGCTCCATTATCCAACGACTGGTCCTTCTTCTCTGGTGGGAGGCTGGGGGCTAGAGTTTGGGTTCAGTGTGATGTAAAATATTTATACCCATCTCGCCTTAATCTAGGCTGTTCATTGCATTTGATCTCAACTGTTCGATTGCGCCTAAGGAGGAAACGAATTTAGACCGTTCATCGTATTTAATTTCAACCGTCCGATTGCATTCAAGGAAAAAATAAATCTACACCGTTTATCGCGATTTAATCTCGATCATCCGATCGTGTTTAAAGAGAGAACAAATTTTGACCGTCCATGCGCGCGAGATCAATCCTAGGTTGTTCGATCGGGGGCATGCAGATTATCCGCGTGGCACCGATGTCAGCGTGCCTTGCCACACAACGTGCTCCAGTTCGTCAGGGTTGTTGACTGGGCGGTCCTACGTGGTAAATTTTTTTTTATTTGTACTCTGACCCCCAATTTCTGATTTTTCTTTCAAAAACAACCCCCCGAATCCAAATTTTCATTCCTTTTTCCTAAAATTATTTTCAATTTCAGCCATAACCTATTTTTTTCATAAATTTAATAAAAATTAAAATAAATTTTTATATTTTAAAAATATTAAAATTAATCCCATGCCAAATTCTGGGCCCAGGTATTACAACTTTCCTCCCCTTAAATTAAATTTGGTCCCTCAAATTTGTCTCTCTCTCACTCAATCAAACAGTTGGGGATACTGGGCTCTGATGTTTGATTCTAACTCCCATGTAGCCTTTTTGTGTGTCTGATTATGCTATAGTACCTTAACGAAGAAAATTTTTCAGTTGTGGAGTACTCTGCTCTTTCAATTCACAATGCCCATTTGTACCTCCTCATAGGACAAATCATCCTGGAGTGAAAGGGGCTAGTGGGCTAAGATGTGATAAGGGTTCGAGTTGTACTTGCGTAGCATGGACATAAGAAACACATTATGAACTCTGGATAGTTTTGGAGGTAGTATCAGTCTTTAAGCAACAATACCAATTTTGTCTAAGATCTCAAATAGTCTAATAAACTAGGGATTTAATTTTTCCCTCTTGTTAAACCTACTGATTCCCTTGAAAGGGGTGACCTTGAGGAATACTCGATCACCTTTCACAAATTCCAAATTCCTCTTCCGGTTGTCCACATAATTCTTCTACCTGCTTTGAGCTGTCTGGATGTTCTTTCTGATCTTAACTATTTTGGCTATAGTCTCCTCCATAAGATCTTGACTGAATAATTTTCTATCACCTACCTCTTTCCAACAGATCTTCGATATGCATGGGCAGTCATATAACGCTTCATACGGAGCCATGCCGATACTTGCTTTGTAACTGTTATTGTAGGCGAACTCTATTAAGGGTAAATGATCATCCCAATGGTCCCCGAAGTCAAGAACACAAGCTCGGAGCATATCCTCCAGTGTGCGGATTGTCCTTTCTGATTGTCCATTAGTTTGAGGGTGGAATGTAGTTTTAAGAGACAGTTTTGTTCTAATGGCTTGCTGAAAACTAGACCAAAATCGAGAAGTGAACCTGGGGTCCCTGTTGGATACTACTGTCACTAACACTCTATGTAACCTGACTATCTCTCGGATATACATTCTTGTTAACTTGTCCAAGGAGTTGGTCATCTTGATGGCCAAGAAGTGAGAAAACTTGGTGAGCCGGTCAACAATTACCCAAATGGCATCATGTCTCGAGCGTGCCCTAGGCAATCTTGTTACAAAATCCATTGTGATGTGTTCCCATTTCCACTCTAGAATCGATAATGGTTGAAGTAGGCCTCCTGGGTGCTAATGCTCTACCTTGACCTGCTAACAGACTAGACACTTGGAAACAAAGTCGGCTACCTCTCTTTTCATCACGTTCCACCAAAATCGGGGTTGTATATTTTGATACATTTTTGTGCTTTCGGGATGCATAGCAAACTTTGAGCTATAAGGCTCTGTCATAATGTCCATTTTCAGTTCACTATTACATGAAACACACACCTTATTCTGAAATCTGAGCAACCCATCGGCAGAGACTCAAAATTCTGAATTTACTCCCTGTTCTGAACCTTTCCTAAGAGCTAATAGGGTAGAATCAGCGGATTGGGCTTTCTTTATTCTCTGGATCAACTCAGGTTGAACAGTCAGGTAGGCCAAACATATAACTTTCTTTATATCCTAAAGTCGTATATGTTGTGTGACCCCTATTACTCTGTATTCTGAAACCATTAGGTGAGCTAACATACCTGCACTTTTTCTTCTGAGTGCGTTGTCTATCACATTGCCCTTACTCGGATGATATAAAATGTTACAATCATAGTTCTTGAGGAGTTCTATCCATCGTCTCTGATGCATGTTGAGATCCTTCTGAGTGAATATGTGTTTCAAGCTCTTATGGTCGGTATAGATATGAAAAGTCTTCCTATACAAGTAATGGTGCCAAGTCTTTAAGGCATGGATAATCGCGGCAAGTTCTAAGCCGTGGATGTGGTAGTTTTTCTCATAAATTTTCAATTGCCTAGACCTATAGGTTATGACATTTCCATGCTGCATCAGAACACAATCCAACTCTAGATAGCAAACATCACTATAAACTGTATATCCACATGTCCCACTCGGCAAGACCAACACAGTTACAGTAGTCAACGGTTTATTTAGTTCTGAAAAGCTCCTTTCACAGTTCTCGTTTCACTCAAACTTGACGTTCTTATTTATGAATCAAGTCAAGGGAGTAGCTAAGCTAGAAAATCCTTCTACAAACCTGCAGTAATAACCTATCATTCCCAGAAAGCTACGAATCTCTTTGACTGATATCAATTTCTCCCAACCAAGCACTGTCTCAACTTTTTTGGGGTTCACTGACACTCCATCCCTTGATATGATGTACCCTATGAAGGTAATCTGCTCGAGTCAGAACCCACACTTTCTCAACTTTGCATTCTAAGAGAAAAAAAGTTGCATACATGTTCCTCTCTACTTTTTGAATAGATCAGGATATCATCGATAAATACAATGACGAACTGATCTAGGAATTGTTTGAAAATCTTGTTCATCAAATCCATAAAGATAGTTGGTGCATTGGTTAATCTAAATGACATGACCAAGAACTTATAGTGTCCATACCTAGTTCAAAAAGTTGTTTTAGAAATGTCTTTAGCCTTGATTTTTACCTGATGGTAACCTGAATACAAGTCTATTTTGAAAAAGACCTGAACACCCTACAACTGATCAAAACGGTCATCGATCCTAGGGAGGGGGTACTTGTTCTTGATCGTGACCCTGTTCAGTCCCCTGTAGTTAATACATAACCTTAACGTCTCATCCCCTTTCCTTACAAATGTGAATCTAGCACCCCAAGGGGACACACTATGTCGGATAAACCCACTATCCTATCAGGTCCATCATGGGTGAAACCGAGTCTCGTGGAAGAGGGACAAATGTTGCTGGAGAGGGACCAGGTGGCCTTGTAACAGTGCCAGATGATACGGCTGGGGCTCCGAATTGTATTGTAATGGTGTCAGATGATACGACAAAGGAGCAGGGTTGCATCGATGTGGCGTTAGATCCTCTCATTGTGGAAGTGGCTCATATTATAGAAGCGGTGGAGGGTCAGACAGTTCCCTCCTCTCTTCCCTAGCCTATTGGCAGAGATGAGTCTCTCTAAAATCTCGAAGAGCCAATTAATATCCTCTCGAAGCAACCCATCTCGAGCAGACCTGTTCAGTAAGGGACCTTATCTCTTTGTGTCTTTATACTTATTTTCACAAGGAAGAGTTGGACGATAGTTCGTATTTGGTATTTTTAAGTCTTTGTATAAGAAATGATTCTGAGGAACGCAGCTCTGATACTAACTGTAAAGACCCAGAACTTAAATAGAAATAAATTTATAAATTAAATGCGAAAGCGAAATAATAGAGTTAGGGTTTACATTCCTTACATAATAGAATGCCCAATAGGGCTACGAGAATGTCTCTTCTAAAAGAACAAACAAAAATGAAAAAATAAACGAAAGGTAAATAACTAAGCAAACCTAAGACGACCTTCGCTAGCTTTTGAAAGAAGTCCGGGTGATGAACTATTTACAACTCCTTTGTTGATCAAGATCTGGATCTTGGTCCTCTTGATATGAAATAGTTAATGAAGGGGTAAACTATACTAGCCTAGTAAGAATATCACACTAATCACAAATACAGAAAACTAAAGATTTGTAGAAATTAGAAAAACAACCAATAGAGCCCTTAATTTAATGTAAATTCATTTATTATAAAGAAAGCTATTTATTTCATAGTTGTGTAACAAGTCTCTCCTAACAAAAACTTATGATAACTCATATTCATGCATTATTATTTATCACATATAAGATAACAAGAAATAATTATTTTATATTTTTACCCACTTACTATCACTCTTAGCAATCCATAGGGATGTCCTCCTACTCGTGAACCCAATATCCAATTAAACAATTAACCGGCCGTCCCTATACCCCGTCCGATAATGGACGCTAAACATTCCATCACCTTGATATCCCATCCGGTATGAAAGTGAACCATATCTCCTAAACCTTATTAGTAAGGGACTTCCCAACTCCGTCTGATTGAGGTAACGTTTACAGTAGGGTTCCCTATGTACTGGGCCCATCCGCCCTTTTCTGGGTACCCAATAAGTCTTTCCCATACAGATTTCCATCAGTATAACAATTAAGCACACAATAATCATTTTTCATTTTATACTCACACTTCACTTAGACAACAATACAGTTTAACACAGCTAAATAACCAATGACGGGAATACTAGCACACAATGAAAGGGAAACAAATAACAAAATAACAAAAAAAACTCTAAAAATCATCAATTGAGTTACGCACAGTATAATAGTAAATAAATATAGACATTACAGAAAAATAAATAGGAAATAAAAACGATTGTGAATTAACCAGTTCCAGCTCTACTAGTGACCTGTAATTATTTTTAGAGTTCTTTATGTTTTCATAAAAACACACAATTATTAGTTATTAAGCTTCAATTTGTCATAACGGAGAAAAGGATTATGGATCCTTACCCAAATCGGTGCCGAAACACCAAACTTTCTATTGCACCCACTGACGGTCTCTGAGTTTTCTGAATTTTTCTGTAAAGATTAAAACACACTTCACGTATCTAAAAATGTCTCAAAAAATCTAAAATCGGTGTTAAAATCCTTTTCGGCCAATTTCGAGGTTCTGGTACAATGGCACCGCCGTGCTCCGACGATGGCACCATCGTTCGCAGCGATGGTTTGCCTCGGCCTGGCTATTTTCAGTCGGTTTTAGGCAGTTTCTGCTGCTTTTATACATATCCCTGCAAAAAAATACATTAGGGGGTCTTGATTGGCCGAAAAAATAAAAAAATAGAAACTTACCGGTGGTTAGGTTTTTTGGGTGCGGTGGCTCCACTGACTCACCTTCACATCTGTAATTTTTTCTTCGATCAACCTGTAGAAAACAGAACGGTGAATATAATGGTGGAAAAATCGCACGAAATGAAAAACGGGAAGGGGCTCATCGGAGGAGGTTATGGGTTTTACCCACAGTTTCTAGCTCACCCGCCGTTTGTTTAGCTCTAATATGGCCACATGGGTGCTTGGAATCGAATTTTGAGCGAATAGGAGAATTTTTACCTTTTTTAGCGGTCGAAGATGGCTCTAGTGAGGTGGTGGTTGGCGGTTGGCTCCCTTCTCTAGTGATTGATTCTTCTTTTTTGGCGGGAGACTGGCGGCTAGGGTTTGGATTTAGTGTGATGTGAAATATTTGTACCCATTTCATGTTAATCTGGACTGTTCATCGCATTTGATATCGATCGTTCGATCGCGCATAAGGAGGAAACAAATCTGGATCGTTCATCACGATTTAATCTCGACCATTCGATCTCGTTTAAAAGGAAGAACAAATCCGAACCGTCTACGCACACAGAATCGATCCTAGGCAATTCGATCGCGGGACACGCGGATCACCCACGTGGCATTCTGCGTGGCACTAACGTCAGCGTGCCTTGCCACGTGGCATGCTCTGGTTCGTTAGGGTTGCTGACTGTGCAGTTTTACGTGGTAAAATTTTTTTTATTTGCACTCTGACCCCCTAGTTTCCGATTCTTCTTTCAAAAACACTCCCCAAACCCAAATTTTCACCATTTTTTCTCAAAATTATTTTTAATTTCATCTCTAACTTATTTTTTTCCATAAATTCAACAAAAATTAAAATAAATTAATTTAAAAATAAATTTTTTATATTTTTAAAATGTTAAAATAATCTCAAGTCAAATTTCGGATCCAGGTATTGCACTTTTTTAGAGTTACAATGTTATAATGAAGAACATTTATTAAAAATTTTAGTGTACTAAGCTTTTTTTTTCAAGTGCGTTAGTTAAAGAATTCATACTTCTACCATGTTATCCCAAAAAAAGGGCTTCATCCATTTGTTGGTCATTTATACTTCATTAAGTAGTGAAAGTTTGTTAGGGATTTGATGTGGAACTTTCCTCTAGATGCTATCAAGGAGACAATTAAAATCTTGTTTTGTTCCTAAAATTATATGGCTTCAGAATTATAAAGAACAAATAGTAGGTATCGAACATCTTTTGACCCATATAAAGCTTGTCTTTTATTGTCTTTTACTAGACCTAGTCATTTTTTTATACTTATAGATATTTGACTATCTATTCTAAGGGCCGATAGATGATACTTCCAAATCTCAAGCAAAACTAAGAGAAAGGCCTAGGCTATTCCTAATAAGAGATATGGGATGAAAAGGTTTGTGATTCTCAAGTTGTAGTTAGTGGTGCTTCATGTTATTAATGAAGTGGAGGTCGAAGAGCCAACATCTATGGCAAAAAAATAAAGATTGTTTAGATTGAATAACTAATGAAATTAAGGCATACAAAAATAATTATAACCTCTTAGTGCTAAAGTATGATTTATTATGCATAAACTAACAATAATTTAGCCAAGTCTAAAAGATAATTTTTGACACTATTGTTATGATTATTTCTTTGCTTGACACAGATTAAAAAGTTCATAAAAATCTAAAATTGAGTTAATCTAGTGAAATATGTTTACAACAAACCTATATATAGCTCTTATAATGTTAATCACACTAGTGTTTAATGACATTGAGTACTTGTAATGAATGACATTCTATATACTTTATCAAGATATAATTGTGCCTATTCACATTGTTTTCTATTGTTAAGAATATGTGTGCACTATATTTAATGTTAATGCGTTCAATTATTGTGATCATAATTATATTAATATTGCTTAATCAAGTGAATACTTAATTATTTTAAAGCAACTTATAATAAAAGTTATTTATCATATATTATTATTAAATGTTTGATAATGATATTTTTAAATAGACTACAGAATAATAATTCATTCATATTAATGTGATTAATTTATCAAATACAGTAACACAATAGCTCTATTCTTTAAGAGAAATCTCTTCCCTAACAAGCAAAAATGCCTTGGTCTAATGATTAGAAGAGAGTAATATCAAAGAAAAATTTACTAAATTGTTCGAACATAACAGATTAAGGAAAGCAAAACTAGACAAATGGTTAAATTGGTTAAGAATCGAATAACTAGTTCTCAACTAGTTCAGTTTTAGTTATCCATTTTTTGGAATCAAAACTAACTCATAATTTGAATTATTCTTTAATTGATATATTATATTGATTTATTATAATAAAATTACAAAATGTTATATATATATATATTATTGATTAATGCCCTTAATTTAAGGGCTAGAGGAAGACAGGCAAACCCACTAGGCTTGGCTATTTAGTCTCCTACTAAGGCAATCTAGTTATATATATTTATAATATATTGTTAACAATGATTTTTTATTGATGTGTTTTATATTAAATATTATAGTCCTGTATATACAAGTTTTTTAGGGTAGAAAATGAAATAAATAATTGATTAGAATTAATTACAAATGGTGTATTTTCCTTTAATTTGATTTATTTTCTCTCTAAAAATCGAATTTTATTTTCTCTCTAACACTCTAATTTAATTCCTTGTTTTTTTTATATAACGGAGAAAAAAGAACTGCAAGACCTAGATGTTGCACATTCTAGGCCAAGAAACACCAATGGGATCTTCTCTGATAATATTAATGAGCTCAGCAAAAGGCTGACTATAGTAGCAATAGCTTGGAGGATTCAAGAATGCATGATTAGCCAAATAATCTACACAGCGGTCCCCTTCTCTGTAGTATGTTGAATATGGACATTTCAATTTCTACTTAGCCAAGATTTTATGGCTTAAATTAGGTTGAATTTAGCATTGATATGAATTGTCTCATTGTGAACCACTTTGTTCAACACTTGAACGGCAATAATACTATCCATTTTGAGAATAACTTTTCGTGCTCCTATATTCCATGCCATCTTAAGGCCATCAAGGCCTCCCCAAAGCTCAACTTGCAAGACTGAACAGGTTCCAATATTTCAACTGAAGCGTCCTAGCCAATTACCATTCACGTCCCTACCAATACCAACCACACATGTCGAGTTGATGTTAGCTCGAAATGTCAGTCTATATTAATTTTAATCCAGTCTTAAATAGGTGTTTTCAATCTTAAAAGCTTCTCCATTTTTCTAGAGGGTTGGCCATTGACCATTACAACAATGGGCATTGCTTTAAAAGTATAATCCATTATCCTAAATATAGCTTATTTTATCTCATCAACGTTGAACGGATTATCTCGAAAAATAAAACGATTTCTTTGATTCCATAGCGACCAACAAGTAATCCCAAATATAATTTTCCAATCTCTAAAAGTCGAACACCATCGTCATTTGTTCCGTAAGTTACTAATGATCCATTCATTAAAACTTAAGTTGAAAAAGTGATGTCTCTCCTCATATGGAATAATGTTTATCCAAAGACTTCTCACTTGATAACCTTGATGTGGAAATAATAGAAAAAATGTTTGCTTTTCTGCCCACTGAAAACAATTCTTAATTGTCGATATTCTTGAATGTTTTCTCCTGGATGCTACTAGAATTCTGAGTAATCTTTACACTCCAAAATCTAAGTTTGTTTATGGTTTTACTCAATGTGAGAGAGAGAATAGTAATATGTATTTTATGGGTGTTATCCGCTTCTTCAATTCAACAGAAACAAATTTTTCTCCCTTATATACTCATAAAAGCCATATTTTTTATAATACGGGTTTCTCTCTTATAGATTCACGAAGAGTCGTGTCTTTTTACAAGGGATATTGTGAACGTTTCTAATTTTATACAACATCTCTCACTCGGCCACACAAGTCGCACTACCCACAATATACTACCATATCAACATATCTCTCACACTTCATACCGGATATAGGGTGTGCGACCAAAAGGCAACAAGTAGTGTTATATTAAGTCACCATCTAACTAATATAACACTTTCATATTTATAATACCCTAGATCATATGAATATCATCGTTATGATACACTATTCCTCTATGCTATAATTATATTACTTGGTTATATATAAAATATAACTACTCGGGTTTATGTGATGATGTCATAAAGATTCTTCCTTAGACACTCGTGACAGTTTATCTTAACTTGACTGTTTTCCTAACATGCTCTACTAGACCATATAGGTCGTGGCCCTTAAAAACATGTTAAAGTAGCAACACCAAATCTTGACTTCATGTGATAACTCCAAGTGGAAGGGTATCATACAAGGAGGACACAAGAGTCCATAGGTTTCACACAGTGACAAAGTAGGGAATTATTTTGTCACTCACTATATCATTCATCATATAGCACATATAGTATGATATGTATGTCACAACATAGCTCCTACTAAGGTGGGCATGTGACTTTTCTATGTCATACGAAACATTACTTTAGATACTACTCAAGTATCTAACTCGAGCCACTTGATCAACATATTCAATGTTTGACCTGAAACTCGATATTCGACTATAAGGCTTTAATATGAAATCATGTATATTTCATACTTAACTCTCTAAAGTCTCTTTTTAGACATACTAAGGTGACTATAAAATTTTAATATTCTATCATTAATACAATACAAGTATAAAAATAGTCCATATTATACATACTTAACGCCAATATGATTTAATCTTATCCTATCCGCTACTCAAGTGTTAGAGAGATCACCTATGTGATAAGGTCGATCATAAAGACATTATTACATGCCTAATCATGTAATTATGTTCATGAACATTTCATAAGAAAATAACCACTTCTATTTCACAAATGATTAATATATAAAAAACATATGTCCATTACTTATCAAATCCCACTTAAAAACTAAAGTTTATGCAAACCTAGACTCTTCACATGACCCTAAAAAATATCTCTAGGTATGGGCTTAATCAAAGGATTAGCAACTATTTTGTTAGTTGATATACACTTAATAACAATTTCTTCTTTTTTATGGTACTTCGAACAAAGTGATAATGCCTCTTAATATGCTTGGTTTTTTTATGGAATTTCGAATCCCGAGCATATTGGATAGCAGCATTATTTTCATAATACATTTTTACAGATTCATCAACTTTAGGGGTGATGTTAAGATCTTGTAGAAAGCTTCTCAACTAAATTATCTCTTGTACAACAAGACAACTAGCAACATACTCCACTTCTATTGTAGATAAAGTAATGTAGTCTTGCTTTTTACTACACCAAGATATAACACCTCCACCAAGGAAAAAAACATATATTGAGGTCAACTTAAACTCATCCCAGTTATCACCCCAATTTATATTTGAATATCTTTTCAAACTTAAGTTCCCTCCTTGATAACAGAGGACTAGGTCCCTTGTACCATAAAGGTAGTGCAAGATTTTCTTGACCGTTTGTTAATGAGTAGATCCAAGGTTGTTTTAATAACGACATACCAAACCAACCGCAAAATAAATGTCCAGTTGTGTACACAACATGACATACATCAAACTGCTTATTGCACTAGCATAAGGAACGTTGCTCATTTCCTTTTTCTCTTCATCTGTCTTTGGGCACTGGTCAAGACTAAGTTTAGACCCTTCTCAACAGGAGTGTTAATGGGTTTGGAGAAATGCATCTTAAATAGTTATAAGACTTTCTTAATATATCTTCTTGGCACAATCCTAAAAGCTTATGGGATAGTCTCTCATTATTTCTACGCCAAGGACAAACCTAGCTTCACCCATGTCCTTCATCTAAAAAACAAAGGACAACCACTGCTTAGTGGTATTGATCATCTCCATATTATTTCCAGTTAATAGTATATCATCAACGTATAAGGAGAGAAATATAATCCCTCCTGTTATTTTCTTGACATACACACAATGGTCTTTATATACCATGGACAAGCCAAATAAAGGAATTTGAAATACCATTGTCAGAAAGACTTCTTGAGACCATATATGGACCTTTTATGACGACAAACTATTTTTGATTGACCTTTTGAGACAAATTTAATAGGTTGATCCATATATATTTCTTCCTTAAGTGTACCATTAAGAAAATTAGTTTTAACATCCATTTAAAATAACTCGAAGTCCAAATGGGCAACCATGGCTAAAAGGAGATTAATAGAAGAAAATCTCACCATAAGAGAAAACGTCTATTCATAGTCTATACCTCAATTTAAGTAAAACCTTTCACCATTAGTCGGGCCTTAAAATTTTTAATTGATCTATCCACTCCACGTTTTATCTTAAAAACCCACTTGTTTTTAATTGATTTGCATTGAGGTGGGAGATCAACTAGTTCCCAAACCTTATTTCTCGTCATTGAGTCCATCTCATCCCTCATGGCATCAATCCACTATTTATTGTTTGGTGAATTCACAGCATCCTTAAAGGAGGTGGGTTCCTTAATTTCTAAAGGACTGCAAAGGAAAATTTATTCTTCGATTTGGAAATATCGTCGAGAAATTTTTCCACATTTACTCCTTTGGATTCTAGGACCTTCATCACCTACCTGATTAGATGATAAATCTCTCTCATTGTCCTTTGGTGTGGGATTTGGAACTTGAAGACTAACCTTATGTTTTAAGGATCTTGAAGACGAACCCTATTTTCCAGTGGATTATTATTTGTAGGCAAGTTTCTATAATCTAGAATAGTAGGATCACTCCCACTATCTCTTTCATTTGGTGGAATATCACTATCTTTGGTGACTTGGTAGGTTCTCAATACCTCTCTCTCACTAATTGATAGTTGTTTGTCCTCTTGTAACTCATACAGTTCAAGATTCCTTTTTATTTCACCAATATTTGGGAACTCATCCTCAAGGAAATCAACATTGCAGGAGTCATTTTTGGTCATGCCACCATTTGTCTTTTGATACCACTGTCAGAAAAATTAGGACTAACGTTAATACGAAACCAATAGAAAAAGATGGTTATTTTTTTGCCCACAGAGAATAATTTTTAATTGTCAATGCTCTTGATTGTTTTCTCCCATATACTACTAGAGTTTTATGTAATCTTCACACTCCAAAATCCAAGTCTTCTTATGGCTTACTCAACATGAGAAAGAGAATAGTAATATATATTTTTTAAGTGTTATTTATTTTCTTAAATCAACAAAAATAATTTTTTCCCTTATATACTCATCAAGAGTCATATCTTTTTACAGTAATAGTTTTTCTCTTATAGATTCATGAAGAGTCGTGTCTTTTTATAAGGGGTATTCTCAACGTTTTTAATTTTATACAACAACATGAATAATATCTTCAATTCCTAGACTGTAGGCCTCATAACCAGGATCTTTAGTCATCTATCCTCTATTATGTTCGCCGTTTATGAGTAAGCTCTTTCACAAGACCAAACTAAGGAAATGTCAGATTCTTTGAGTGTGTGGCCACTTCTAACCTAAATCCCTTTTTTCCATTTGCCTCAAAAGAATCATTGTTAATAATGTATGCAGAATTTATCGTAAACTTACCATTTAAAGACATGCCCCAATAAGGTTCATTATCCCCCATTTCTCTATCCAGAACCATTACAACCTCCAATTAAAGAAAGATGTTTGTAAGAAGCATATTTTGCAGCAAGTTCCAATTCCATTGGCCCGTCGGAGTAACAAATTCCTTGACCCCTTCAAATAGATGAGGCTCTTCAATAGGTTGGAAGGCACATAATTTAAGGAGAGCACAGTCATCGAACTAGTTATCTTCCCAAAATTTCATTTTATTTCTATCACCTATATTCCAATTAACTCCATTTCTTAACTCATCCGAAAGATAATTAAGGTTTCCCCATAGATGTGAGCAAGCCTTCAAATTAGTTTTATTTTTATAAGCATTCTCTCAATTATATTTATGCCTTAAAATTTAAACCCAATGAAGATGAGGCTTGGTAAAATAGTAAACCCCATCTTCATAAAAAAGGCTTTATTGAAATCTTTGAGGCTAAGAATATCTCCTCCATCATAGGTACAAGGGCAACACATGTCAGCCCACTTAACTAAACTAGGCTTCTTAATCTCACTTGAAGAGCCCCAAATAAAATTACACACAATGCCATCAATTTGATTGCAAAGAGACTTTAGAAGAGCAAAAGTTTGCACAACATAAGCAGGTAGTGCCATTAAAACCGATTTAGCTAGAGTTAATCGACCTGCCATTGATAGGAGATCAGTGTTCCACCCTAAAAGCTTGCTCCATATCTTCTCAAGAATATATCTATACATCTCTATTGTCACCTTACTATAGAGACGAGGAACTCCCAAATTAGTTCAAGAATGAAAATCAAGTTCTTCACTAATTCTAGTAATCTCACTTGCCATCACATTACGTGAAAAGAAAAAACAGGTCTTAGTCACACCAACTTTATGCCTTGAACTCTTACAAAAATATTTTAGCACAGACTTAATAATCTACACTTGACAGTTTGTAGTCTTGCCAAATAAAATTAAATTGTTAGCAAAAAAAAAGATGTGATAATTTAAGACCTTTGTTACTTAGGTTAATTGGTTTTCAAATATTTTGATTCACCAACTGAAAGGGCTTTTTAACAAAACTAGCTTGTCATTGCCTCTAGAAGGAAAAACTTCCTCAGTAACATCCCTATTCCATAATTGCTACATAAAAAAAGAAACTAAAATAGTGCATGATAATCTTGACCATAGATTGCAAAAATCCCACATCATAGAGAGTGTCCTCAATGAAGTCCCAACTGAGCCTATCATAGGCTTTTTCAAGATCCACTTTAATAGCCTCCTTCTTTACCTTTTTTTTTCCCTCATAGAATGAATAACTTTTGTGGCCATAATAATGTTATCTGAGACACGGCCTTTGACAAAACTAGCTTGGGTAATGCTAATTAAATAAGGCATAATACTTTTGAGTCTATTAGCAATAATTTTGGCAATCAGTTTATAAGAGACATTGAACAAACGAATTGATCTAAACTCCTTAATACTTTCTGGTCTAGTAACTTTGGGAATAAAGGTAATTAAGGTTTTATTAAGACCTTTTTCCATCTTTGCACCCTGAAAAACCTTCATCACTATCTTACAAATAGAATCTCCAATAATATCCCAATGATGTTGAAAAAAAGCCTCGTGCAAATCATTTGCTCCCGGAGCTTTTAGGGGTATAATGGCAAATAAGGCTTCACGAACTTCTTTTCTAGTAACTGAAGCTCTTAATTTATCAATCATGACTAGAGTCAAGGTAGGGAACTGACCTCTCACCTTATAATTTAGAGCCATTTGATCATCTTTACAATAAAGCTCTTTAAAAAATTTATTGTCATACTCTTTAGTTGAGCCTCATCAGTTAACCAATTACCAATACTATCTTTGAGCGTAATGATTTTATTTCTCCTTCTACGTTCCATGGTGCGAGTATGAAAAT
The DNA here is from genome assembly GCF_054855325.1 of Carica papaya. Classification (NCBI taxonomy): domain Eukaryota; kingdom Viridiplantae; phylum Streptophyta; class Magnoliopsida; order Brassicales; family Caricaceae; genus Carica; species Carica papaya. The sequence goes on from NC_142317.1 coordinate 23,895,915, forward strand.
AAGTGATATTTTTGTCCCTAAAAGAAATGTAGTCACACCTAAATTTTTGCATCCAAAAAAGCTCCGCTTGCAAAAGAATATCCTCTAATTCTCTACGAAGAGATTGTTCAAGATTGATAAAATGTTGAGGCTAAGAATTTTTTAGGACACATTGAATCCCATTAATTCTAATCATAAGGTTCTTTTTCTTCATATAGATATGCGCAAAAACATTTGTGCTCCACTCTCGAGCATGATTAGAAAAACTCTCAATTGTAGCTTGGAAAGAACTTGATCCATTCTAACTTCTTTTAACCATATTGAGGAAATATGGGCGGGTAAGCCATGCCACAAAGAACCGAAAAGGTTGGGAGTTCCTTCTAGTTATTTGATTGAGATTTGAATTGTTCTATGATCTGATTGAAACTTAGGAAGATATACCACCAAGGTTTCAAGAAAGCTATTATATTAAGATTGGTTACAAAGAGCGATGTCTAGTCTTTGAAACAAGGTACCTCTTCTCCGTGTGAATCTCAGACCCATGTAGTCAACTATATAAGAGAATTATAGCTAATAAAATTATTAAAAAAGAGCAACCTTTGTTACCCCTGATTGCTCCACCATTTCTATCTGAATTATCAATGATAGCATCGAAGTCACCAGCTAGCATCCATGGGCCCACGACATGCGAATTAAGCTAAGATAAATTCTCCCACAAGAATCTACGCTTATGTCTTTGAGGACTACTATATACTACAGTGAAGAAAACACATGGCTCTATACCACCACACTTAATTCTAATATGAATAAGCTAGTGGTTGTTGACCAAAATCTCCACATTGATAGAACTGGTCCAAAAAAGACATATGCCCCCTGAGAAACCATTGGCCTCCACACTATGGGAGAATTCAATGCCCATTTTTTTATAATATTCTCAACTCTCTCTCATACAATTCTAGGCTCTATTAAATCAATAAGAGAAGGATTATGTTGCTTAACAAAAAGCTGGAAAACATGTCCAAACTAAGGGTTGATAGCACCTTTGACAATTACAAATGAAAAAGCTGAAATCCATAAAAAAGAGACTAATAAGTGAGATAAACACATAGTGAAGAAAAACTCTTCAAAACCACAAAAAGAAAAGAAACAGATTAAAACAAGTTAAACGACATTGGTCATGGCAACATTAACTAGGGAGACATCCTCCTCATCTTTTTTCAAAGAGCATTCCTATAATCCATCCATAAAGGTTTTGACTACCACTTTTGAAGTACTAGTAAATTTCTTTAGGTGTTTCTTAGTTTTAAGATTCCATCTAGAAGATTTATTGACTTTGATTCCTACTAAAAGCTTATCTGGAGGTTTGGACGCTTTTTAAGGAGATGTACTCAATGCTTAATAATTGTTATGGCCTTAATTGATACCCAACTTCTTGTCATTCTCCATCATCGATAGGGACAGCTATATGTTTACTTTTATCCAAAGTAGTATTGACTTGGTTGATGGTTTCCTTTGGGTTACTAGCTTTTGTGGTCCCATGATTGTCAACAACAGTTGGACTTATTTGAATATTCTAGCCCACCGCAACTAGGTCATTTGCATAAACTTGTATGGTATTCTTATTATTGTCTTTGATCTGGCCCAATCCAATATGGTCATCAACACGAGTTTACTTTTTCCTTTAATATTATGATTTTTTCCTTCTTAAATATCTTGATTGATTTACTCTTTATATTATTTGATTTCACTTTGACACTTCCCCTCAAGCTGATAAATAGATGTTGTCCATTCTGAACTTGTCAATAAGAATTTGGAATATTGGGTTACTTATACCTTTAGTTAACACGTCTGCATATTGTGAATTAGTGGGCATATATGACATACATATTAAGATATTGTTTAGTTTTTCTAAATAAAATGTCTTTAAATCCAAATGTGTTTAGTTTGACCATGTCGCATAGAATTATAAACGATGCTTATGGCTTAGTTATTATCATAATATAGGTGCATAAGATTTCTCCACTTAATTTTATTATCTTCCATGATTATTTTCATCCATAATAGTTTCATATATCCCTTGTTCCATTGCCCAATAGTCTAATTTTGCACTTGATCTTGCAACTATATTTTGTTTCTTATTTCTCTAGTAACTAAGTTGCCTTTAAGAAAGGTATAATAGCATGTAGTAAATGTTCTGTTTATAATTGATGCTACATAATTTGTGTTGAGAAAAATAATCCTTAAAGCATGCACAATCAATACAAAGTAAAAGCAGAAAAAAAAATAACACAGGCTTTTACGTGGTTCGGTAATGTACCTACATCCACATAAAAGACTAGTAAGAAAAATATTCCATTATAATCAAAAGAGAGTACAATACCTATAGGTTAGCAAATCTATAAATAGGGAGGCTTTTAGAATTTTTTTTTATATCTCCAGAATACACATAATATTAATTCTTAGGATAATTACAAAAATACCATCATGATTAAAATTATTAGAATTTAAACCATATCAACAAAACTTGCCCTTGGCTTGAATTCTCTTCAACATTAAAGAAAATGACCTTCTTATCGTTCTATCTTGCCATGGTACCCATTCGAGGGCACTAGTGAATATTACATACTCTAACCAAATCTAGGCAATGCCTAAACTTGCTAATTGGGATTTCCTTGGTCATATCCATGGGATTCTCCTGTGTAGATTCCTTTTGCACAAATATGATACCCTGTGATACAATATCCCAGATGAAGTAATATCTGACATCGATATGTTTTATTCGCTCATGGTACATCTGGTTCTTGGTGAGATTTATGGCATTTTGACTGTCATAAGACACTGTCAACTTTTTTCATGTTAACCCAAGATCACTCACCAAACTCTGTAGCCAAATAGCCTATTTTACTGCTTCTGTTAGAGCCATATATTCAACCTTTATGGTAGACAAGGTTACTGTAGCTTGCAACATTGCTTTCCAGCTAATAACAATTTCAGATAGAGTAAACAAATAACCTATCAGAGATATCCTCTTATCGAAATCCCCCTTAAAGTTTGAATCCACATAGCCTATAACTGAGTCATTCATCTTGGCTTTGTCAAACATCAGACCCATATCTAGTGTACACTTTAAGTACCTCATAATACAAACTATGACATACATGATGCTACCTACAACACTCGTGTATGGAACACTGGACATTTGCTCTATGTCTTCATCTGTCTTCAGTGCCATGTATGTAGATAACTTGAAGTGAGTACCATGTGGAACAGTTACAGGCTTTGCATTGCTCATATTGAAATGGTGCAGTACTTTCTCAACATATGATTGTTGAGACAAGAAAAGTTTTCCAACACTTTTATCCCAAGTAATCTGTATTCCCAGTATCTTCCTTATAGTACCCAAATCTTTCATCTCAAACTCTTCACCCAACTGCCTTTTTAAATTATCAATACATGATATGCTTTTAGCAGCAATAAATATGTCATCTACATATAATAGCAAATATATACCGTAATCATCTGACAACCTCTTGTGATACACGCAACTGTCATAAGCACTACAAATGAAACCATTCTGTCTCATAAATGTATCAAATCGCTTGTACCATTGTCTAGGCAACTGTTTCAAACCATACAAAGATTTTTTAAAATAAATAAACAAACATGTTTTTTCATACCTAGAATGACAAATCCCTCGGGCTAACTCATATAGATCTGCTTCTCTAATTCACCATGTAGAAATGCAGTTTTTATATATAATTGCTCCAACTCTAAATCATGACGAGTAACTATAACTAGTAAAACTCTGATGGAACTATGTTTCATAACTGAAGAGAACACTTCATTAAAGTCGATTCCTTCTCGTTGAGTAAAACCTTTAGCTACAAATCGAGCCTTGTCTCGTGGCGCTTCTGCCCCGGAATGCCTTCCCTCTTCTTGAAAACCCATTTACAGCCTACTACCTTATGTTTCTTTGGTAATGGAACGAGTTCCTAAGTCTGATTCTTGTGAAGTGACTCAATTTCTTCACTCATAGCACTAACCCATTGATTTGCATCTGAACTGGATATAACTTCACTATAACTTCTAGATTCTTGTAAAATAACTATCTCTGTAATTGCTAAGGCATATGCAACAAGATTTTTATACCTCTGTGATGGTCTAATATGTTTTTTCTCCCTATTTGTTGCGATACTATAAAACTGTTGTTGATCATTAGTACTACCTTGTACTTTATTTAACTGAACTGCTAAAGTCTCAACCTCTACCTCCACTTATTCTCCAACACCAGGATCTGATTTTGCTATTGCATTCTCCTTTTGATTGTCTAGTGAAGTAGACTCATTAAATGTCACATCTCTACTGATAATAAACCCTAGAGACTTTAAATCACTACACCATAACCTGTAACCTTTCACTCTAGAAGCATATCTTAGAAATATGCATTTCTTTGTCCTTGGCTCAAGTTCACCATCCCTTACATGAGCATAAGCAGGGCAACTAAATATCCTCAACTAAGAGTAATCAGCAGGTGAACCAAACCATACATCAAAAGGAGTTTTACACTCAATAGTTGTGGATGGAGATCTATTAACTAAGAAATAAACGGTATTCACAACTTCTACCCAAAATTCCTGTCTCAAGCCTGAATGAAACAGCATACTTCGTGTTTTATCACAAAGCATTCTATTCATGCGTTCTGCAATACCATTCTGTTGTGGTGTCCAAATGCAGTGTCTCACTATTCCTTCCGTATTGTAGAAGTCATCAAACACATGATTGTAGAATTTTAATCCATTGTCAATCCTAAGATACTTGACCTTCTTGTCTGTCTACTTCTCAATCATAGTCTTCCATTTGATAAAAGTTGAAAATGCATCCTCCTTAGACTTTAGAAAGTATACCCAAACCATCCGAGAATAATAATAAATCAGAGTCATAAAATACCTGACACCATTTTTGGAGGGAGTTTTGTATAGACCCCATAAGTAAGAATGGATGTAATCTAACTAATCCTTGGTCTTATGCGTTGCCTACTTATTAAACTTCACCCTGTTATGTTTTCCAAACACAAAATGTTCATAGAAACTCATAGTTTCTCTTTATAATCATTCAATAAATTTTTCCTACCTAACACAGAAAGTCCCTTGTCACTCATATGACCTAGACACATATGCCACAACTTAGTCTGATTTTGATCACTGTTCTCTGATGCTACAGTAGCTTCCCCTAAAACTGTATTGCCCTGAAAAGTATATAATATAGATTCCAAACTGCCTTTCATGAATATCATTGAGCCCTTGTACACTTTAAGAATACCATTTTTTGCATGAAACTTATATCCTTGAGAATCCAGAGTAGAAAGAGAAATTAAGTTCCTCTTCATATGAGGAACATGCCAACACTCTATAGTTTTGATAGCTCTATTAAACATTCATAAACTTGATGTCACTAATTCTATCTACAGTTAATGGACTGTTATTACCCATGTACACAGTATCATTCATCTGTTTGTATGTTACAAATCAATGCTTGTGTGGACACATATAGAATGTAACACCAGTATCAAGAATCCAATAATTCTTTCTATGATCAGAACTCACAGATAAGACGTCTCTAGCACTACTACTATTACTATCATTAGAATTATTATCGTCAACTAAATTAGCAGAGTTCTCTTACTTCTTTCTTTTTTTCTCTTTAAACTTGGAATAATCTCTCTTAAAGTGGCCTTGCTCCCGGCATTCATAAAAGTTTGCCTTCTTACCTCTAGATTTTGACCTACCCCTTGACTTATTTCTTCTTTGTGTTCTTCCCCTATTCACCAAACTCTCTCTATTCTGTTCTATACTTTAGGAAGTTCTTTTTCAACTCTTTTAATTTTAATGTATTACTGACATCATCCAGTGAAACACTATCATTCCTGTACAACAGAGTGCCAACAAAAGTCTCATATGATGGTGGTAGTGAACACAATATGATTAGGGCTTGATCCTCATTATCAATCTTGATATCTATATTGTTCAAGTCCATAATGATAGAATTAAATACATCAAGATACTATTGAATGGGCATACCTTCACTCACTTTCAAATTGTACAATCCTTTCTTTAGATAAAGGTGGTTCATCAGCGATCTTACAAAGTATAATTCTTCTAATTTACTCTACGCAGTTGAAGGGGAAACTTTGCTAACAATTTCCCCCAAAACATTATCTATTACACTCATGAAAATTGTTAAGGCTCTATCTTACAGATTTTCCTTTTTTGGCTCTCTTGTACCATTTGAAAATCTTTTCTCCATTGCCTTTCACAAACCCTATAGTACTAGTGATGATCTCATTCTAATTTTCCATAAACTAAAACTCGTTTTACCATCAAATTTTTCTACCTTATATTTCGTAGATGTCATCTCCAATCCCTAAACTGTGCACTAAAATAAACAAATAGAGAGAAATAATATTGTCAGAAAAATAAAAAAAAAACACTCATAGGGAGTCGCTGCTACACAGAAAACCACTGCACGCAACCAACAGAGCGTCGCACGCGCTTCCACATGCCTCCACGCACTACCACAGGCCATCACATGCGTTGTCACATACACAGCCACCGGAACTTCACGATCTACCACCGACCGCCGCTCGCCGCCACTTAAAAACACTAAAAAATGCATAAGAACGTGCGACTCAAAAAATTCAGCACAAATCTAGTGAAAACGTGCTAAAAAACCATCGGGAAAGCTACAAATCAAGCCTCACACAAACTGGATGCCGCCACTCTGGTTCATCTTCTCCGATGTGCATTCTCCCTCTCCGGCTCTGGTTTTGCACATAGATGGCTTCGTCTGGCTTATCTCTATCTGTCTGTCATGTAAAGCTGTAGATATAGTCAAATCGCAAGCTCCTTCTCCTATTTTTGGCCAAACCGAGACTTCTGCAGCTCTTTCTTCGTCGTTGCAGATCCAACGAGCTTTTGGACTCATCTTTCAACCACCGCCACCTGTGGACCTTCTGGTTCCAAGTTACACGCGAGCCCGATTCGTCTTCCAACTCTGGTCTTGAAAGGGAAGAACACACAGTAGTTGTGACGGTTCTTCTTTGGTTTCCCAAAACTTTTTTTTTTTTTCACTCATTGGTCTGCTTTCTCTCTCTAACCTAGCTCAAACCCGAACTCTGATACCAATTGTTGAGAAAAATAATCGTTAAAGCATGCACAATCAACACAAAGTAAAAATAGAAAAAAATTAACACAGGATTTTACGTAGTTTGGTATTGTGCTTATATCCACAAGCAAGACTAGCAAGAAAAATATTCTACTATGATAAAAAAAGAGTACAACACCAATATATTAACAAACCTATATATAGGGATGCTTATAAGGTTTTTGTTTTATGTCGTCAGAATACACATAATATTAATCTCTAGAATAATTACAAAAATACCATTATAATTAAAATTATCAAAATTTAAGTCATCAATAATCTGCATCAATGTAAGCTTTTAGGAGCAATTTATCATTCTTTTTCAACATAATTTCTTTTTCAAGTGATCCTTTTAAGTATTACAATAATCTGTAGGCTACTTGTAGGTGTATTTCTTTCATATGGTATGTGAATTGGCTTATAACGCTTACTGCATGGGTGATGTTTGGTTTTGTATGAGATAGATCAATCTCCCAACTAATCTCTTATACATTTCTTTGTTTACAATCATATCTTCATCTCCTATTCCTAGTTTGTGATTAGGATCAATAAGGGTGTTAACTTGTTTGCATGCTACCTTGTTATTATTTTTCACAAGGTCATGAATGTATTTTTGTTAATAAATAAGAATTCTAAATTTAGAACGGACAACTTTAATTCCCATAAAGGACTTCAAATTGCTTAGTTCTTTGATTTCAAATTCTTTGGTTCGCATTACTTTAGTGTTTCTTATTATTTATCATTATCTTTTATTACTATAATATCATTAACATACACTAAGAGAGTTGTAATTCCTTTTATCTCTGCGTGTTTGATGAAAAGAATGTGGTCTCCATGTAAGATATTGTTTATATCAAACTGTTGTAATTGGCATTCAAATTAGGCAACTAATGATAACAAGATTCGCATAATATTTATTTTTTCTACTGGTGCGAATGTCTCTTGATAGTTTATTATATATGTCTGGATATAGCCTTTTGCCACTAGTCCGCTTTATATCTTTTGATTGTTTCATTTTCTTTATATTTAATTGAGAAAACCCATTACATCCCACTAGTTTCTTGTCTTTTGTAGATCCACTATTTCCTAAGTTTGGTTCTTTTCAAGTATCTGAATTTCATATTCATAATTTTTTTCTACTTTTCATAAAACAATATCTCATAAACTATTTTAGAAATACTAATTACTTAAACTTGTGAGAAAATTATTATGGGTCAATGAACATTTATCAACTGACACAAATTGCAAGATATAATATAGAGGATGTTTAGTGCATTCTCTTGTATCTTTGAAAAATGCAATAAGTATATTATTATTAGATGATTGTATACTTTTTATGGGATTTACCTCAGTTCCAGGGCAAGGTTAGATCTTGAATTGGCTTTGCCTCAATAATCCACTTATTCTTCCTTGTATTCACTTAATAAAATCTAGGGTCTAATATGATCTTTTGAGACGATGAGTTTTGAAATTTTCTTGTGTTGATGAATTTTTTAATGTGTGACATCTCCAATTCTAATTAAGAAATAGGGGTTCCAAATACAGAAACAAATTATGAGTGCATGATAAAATTATATACAGTAGAGCAAATTAATACAAATTCCTACCAAAATATATGAGTTCTAATTATACATATATAACTGAGGTTAGAAGTGGTAACAAAATATCAAAATATAAAAGAGTCACTTCTATCATTATGCTATTAGACTCATCAGAGTGCGGAATAAGTCATGCATTCAAGGTTTGTACATCCACGGGATCCTCATAAATTTCAAGAGATAGGTCAGCGATTGGTTCCTCACTATCTTCTGCATTTGGAGGGGGGCATAGAAAGGGTGAGTTCCATATGCTTGGTAAGAAAAATAGTATTTAAATAACATCGTAAGATTTTAAAAGTGAATAATTATGTCATTAATGCTTATAAACAGGTCACGTCGGAGTCTTTTCTTACTTAAAAATAATTTATTTATTAAAAAAAAATATCATATCATAGTCACAACAATCAAATCAAAATCATATTCAATAATAGAGAAAATCAAATAATCATGAAATGCTCGAATTTTTGTGTCATATTTCGCGAAGTTATTTCGACTTCCATGTTTGAGGGCAGATATGGACTTCTGACTATCTATATGAAATAACCAGGTGAGATACAAATAACGGTAATTTGCTCAGGTACATTTCTGGTTTGTCAAAACATGGTATGATATATGACAACGACCATACCAACCACAGTGGTCCTATAAGATATTCTATAGTCACGACAGTACTTAGCCAAAGGTGACCTCTAATAAATATTCGCGTAACCACTCTCATCAAAGGGTACACCATCATCCACAAGGAATGGTCCTCTTACGTCTTTTCAAACTATATGGGGGAGAGAAAAATAGATACCCTTCAGAGATAAAAAACTTAATGAGACACTTGATGCATTATGCATGTCAATACTGATACACATAATTTTTTGGACCATTCAGGCACATTCTCCTTCTCTTTCTTTCCTTTTCTCCCTTCTTTTTTATAAATATTTTAAAAAATTAACACTGGATTCATATTATTTAATTCATATGCAAATCATCAAGTGCCTATAAAATCACATAGCATGTTTGAAATTAAGAACAAATCACTTATTAAACAAAAAAACATGCAAAACACAAAACACAAAACACAAAACACAGACTTCATAATTTGATTTTTCTAGAAATGCTCCTTAAAATGTTTAAGAAAATACTAATTATTTTACCCAACTCTTAAAGTTTTCCTACACCGTTCTTCTTTTTCTTTTCTCCTTGTCTCTCTAGATCACTCCCCCTCTCTCTAAGCTCTTAGAAGATGAAAGAATAAAATGGAAGTAATGAAGAAATAGAAGAAAAGGGTCCGTATTTATAAAAAAATGGGGACCGATAGATTTACACCAAGTGACAAAATTCGGTGAGGAAAGAAAGAGAATTGAGTGGAAGATGAATTATTTGATGCGATGCGATGGCAGTGTGAAAAACATAGGAAAAATTCATCCATCGGTTGCAACTCTCCACCCAAAGTGGCGGCCCACCGCCCAAGACGACACATGGTGGCCAAAGGGGTGGCGACACACTACCCAAGGTGGCAGTGCGCCTCACCTAGCTCGATCGCACGCATCAGGCCTATTGCGCAGACAGTGCGCGCACAATACGCGGCACCTGGCCTTGTCCGCCCATGATGTGACACACACAGGCTGGCCTGTCCGCTTGGGACGTGAACGCGCACAAATCAGCCTCGTGCCCCGCACGTCCTACGCTTAGTCACGCGCAGTGCCTGCACAGGCGAGCCTCTCCCGCGGGTGTTTTCTTGCGAGATTTCCCCCCCTTTTTCCATTTTCTCTTTAAAATTATTTCTTTAAATAAAATAAAATAAAAATAATAATAATAACAAATAAAATAAAAATAAAAATAAAATAAAATAATAAATAAAATAACGAAATCAATATAAAATTGAAATTATGAATTTAAGTTATGAATTACGATATAAAGCTATTGGAGGAGAGAAGTTATGAAGTGTGAAAACTATTGGAGGAGAGAAGTTATGAACACTAATGATCTATTAATAGTGCAGTATATATATGAAACAACTGAAAAAATCAAGAAAAAATTCTTAGGGTAATTTTGTCAAATAGGTAGAGAGCACAAAAGAGTGCTAGAACTGTAAGGCAAAGTATATTTCTTCATGAACCAAAGGATGCCTACAAATAGGCTTACAAAACTAGAAATTGAAAATAGAAAATCACACCATAATTGAGATCCTGTAGCAACCACAATTCAAAAATTTAAGGAATAATAAAAACAAACTAAGACCTAGTCAAATAATAACAAAACTGAAACAAATCAATTTAAATCAATTTACTCAATAGAAATAAGATGATTAATAAAGAATTCTTTATTGTGGAAAAATAATGAAAGTGTGTGATTGAAAAATATTCTTGGCATTATTGATATATAATATTCTTATGGATGTTCCAAGTTGGGTTTTTATCATATTACAAAATGGTAAGATATCACTAACATCATATTTGACTTTGAGTAAAAACAACCATGTAACTCTAGTACAATTATTAATAAATGACACAAACTATTGATCCTTATAAATATTAAAAGTGTGAGATAGTCCCCAAATATCGTTGCAAATTAATGAAAATAAACTAAGCTTCTCTTATTATTAATATAAATTGTTACACACTTATATTTTACAAATTTATAAATGTTGAAATGTAAACCTTCATATTCTAAATTTATAAACAACAAAGAAAACATAACTCTTAAAATGGTGAATGATGGATGTTCAAGTCTTTTACGATGAACCCAAATTTTATGTATGAGATTAATGGTAATGGCCAAGAAGGTTATCTCTAGTGTTTCCAAGTAGTACAATCCATGTCTAATTTAAGCACATCCAATCATCTCCTCCGAATTTTAGTCCTGAAAGTCAAAGTGAGAAAGATAAAATGTTACCTCATAGTTAAAGTCTTGTGATAATTTACTTACTAACACAAGATTAATACATAATTTAGGAATATGTAACACATTTTCAAATATAAGGGTGAAACCAAACTTAATGTTCCTTTTACCTGTAATGGTATTTTAAAAACCGTCTACAGTAACAATCTTCTTGTTACTTGGATAAGGAACATATGTACTTAAAAGTTAGAAATATTTATCATATGATTAATGACTCATGAGTCTATAATGAAAGAATTTTTAAAGACTTTATCCGAGACTTTTTTATCAAGTGAAAAAAAAATATACTTGGGTATTTTATTATATTCGTACATGTAGACTTTTTAAGGTTTTCTAATTGACTTTTTATTCGTTCAATCTTGACCTTTAAAATAGTGAAATCGGTAGGTGCTTCTTTTTCCTGTTGGTTAGCTATGAACTTGTTTAGAAATCTTTTACAATGTATTTTTCTATCCACATTTTTTATGAGAGGAAATGTGCTTGTCATGCTACTTCTAACATTTGTCTTTAATATCTCTAGGCTTTTTGCAAAAGATACTCCAAAAATTATTTCTACTATCAGCTCTTGGAGTTGCAATCTTAAGATAACTTGTTTCCTTTGATTATTGACGGGTTTAAAATCTCATGAGATTAGGGCGAAATTATTAGTGGAGCGAGATTCGAACATGACTTCTCTCCTCTTTTCTTTTGATGCTATAATGGAAATTACTTCATTAAGTGACTACAATTCCCCTTTTCCCAAGATTTAGATCTGTACTTGATCATATTCGGGATTTAGTCTTGTCAAAAATTGACATACATGATTTTTTCTACAAACCTTTTGAGACAGGCTGTAGTGTTGGTCTAGTTTTTGCCACCAGCTATTAATATATTACAATGTTCATTTAATGATCTATGCCCTTGTTTCATATACAATGTTTTTTTTACTATAAAATTGAAAATTTGTGCGGTGTCCTTGACTTTGGCATAGGTTTTGCAAATTAAATTCCGTATTGCCTTTACTGTAGGAACGAACACTAGCTTAAATAGCCGTTTGTGCAAATCAGTACGTAGCTTGAATTGGTTGAAACTCGCAAGTGGAATTTTCCATATAGTAATATACTATAGTATTTTGTGTATTACTTTCAACATCTTTTAAGAATAGATAAAAATTAATTATAAAAAAAAAAATTATCAGAAGAATTTTACTTAAAACATGTGGTTACGTGAACTTGTTCGCATCCAGTCACAATGAAGCCGATATAGAGAGTTGTGCATGGTGATGCATGCTTGTGGATAATTGTTCAACGCCTAACTAAACATAGAGGAGTGCGTCTAGAGTCACGACTTGGGCTGCTAGTGTTCACTACAACAGTTGTTGCTTTTGACCGAACCAAGAGATGCACCTAGTTTAGATGGCAGATGCAAGGAGCAACAACTATTTCTCAGCTAAATTATGAAAGTCGACTAGTGGTAGAGGTGGTTGACGGTAGGAGGGTAGTGGTCGGCTATGAAGATTAGCCCTTTTTTAAGTTTTTTATTTTAATTATAAAGGATGAATAGGGTTTGTAAAATAGTCTTTTGATAGTGTGCATAAATGTCAATTTTGTTTCTTAGTTTGATAACATAAATAGATCAATTACTACCTAACGGAAGAAATTTTGTTAAATTTTAATGCAGGTATAAATATATGAATCAATTTCAGAAAAGATCTTATTTGACATATTTTTGTACAAAGAAGTTCGTTCGTACGCGATTAAGCCTTGGGCAAGACTTACACCTTAGTGGTGATAGCATATATTAATTTTTTTATGAGATTCTTTCAAACTCAATAAAACTGTATCTACAAATAAGAGGCAAGAAACCAAGTCAAAGACTCTTTTAAAAATCAGGAAAAAAAAACCCAAAATCGAGAGAGAAGAAAAACCCCATCTTCACATGGCTTCACTCTTTAAATAGGGATGGATTAGAGAGAAGAAAAGGGGAAGAAGAAGAAAGGAAAAGCACTGGAGACCAATTTTTATTTTTCTCAGTTTTCTCTTTCTCTGCTGATTAAACAATTGCTAGTGTATTAAACTCAATATGAGTTGCTAAATACTCCAACTTTAAGTTGAAGATTTAATTGAAGTTTCAATTTCAGGACTGTAAGATCAAATTGCTTTATCTTTTTTCTTTCCTGTTTTTTATATTTATATATTTTTCTGTGCACTACGAAAATTCTTATTTGTTATCTGTTACAATAGGGCCAGTTGTACATCTAGCATAATAGTATATTGCCAATCAAGATTTTTGAATTCGTTATTATTTAAGTTATTGTAATTACTAGTAGTAAATTAGTATTCACACTAAGAAAAAATATAATCTAATATGAATGATGTAATACCCTGCCCATCATTGTGCTAAAATAATTTAGAAACTCGATTTATTTAGGTTTTTGGCAACCTTAAACTTAATTAATTTACACTTTTTAATATTTTTTGTGATTCGTGATTTTGATTTATTTTTATTTAAATTTTATTTTATTTTAAATTATTTTATGCATTTCAAATTATTTTATTTCATTTTAAATTAAAAGAAAAATTTAGAAAAAAATCAAAAAAGGGTAAAACAGGAAAAATTGCCTACGGGAAAAACCCCACGAAAGGGTGGTTTGCCCACGCAAGTGCTGGGCACTGTGTGCGCGCGCAAACGTGTCTAGCGGCCGCGGGAAGTCCACATAGCGCGCACATCCTATTCGCATGCACACACGCACGGGACGTGCGCATATCGGGCACGTCCCCTCCGCGCGTACGGCACGAGGTTAGGACTTGCGCGCGCATCCTATCATGCGCAGGTGGGCCATCCACATGTCACCTCACACACAGATAGGTGTCACACACTGTGCGCGCACCGTCTACGTAGCAGACTTACAGATAGGGCCTGTATGCCTGGGGCATGTCCGCAGTAGGCCTGCGTGTGCGACACCCAATGCACCAAGGCCCTGCGTGTACAGCAGTAGGCCTGTGCGCCTGCAAGCTAGCCTACTGTGTGCTGGTCGGAGCACTACCACCTTGGGCAATGCACCACCGCTGCCTTGGGCAACGCACTGTTGCTAATGGTAAAGGAGGTCCTCCTCCCTAATTTTTCGTGCCGAACATCTTTTTCTCCTCTCTTTTCACTAGATTTCACCACTTGTCATGAATTTAACGGTTCTAAAATTCTATAAATTGCCATCCCCTTTCTCTTCCTCTCTACACTTCCATTTCTTCCATTTTTCAAAGCTTTAGAGAGAGAGAAAGATAGTAGATTAGTGAGAGAAGAAGAGAAAGAAAGGAAAACGGTGAAGAAAAAGTCATCGAGGTTTCAGTAAGGAAGCTAGCATTACTTTCAACATCTTAAGAAGTATTTTTAGATAAATAAATTTAATAATATTATTATTTTGCATGTTTTGCATACTTCTGTATTCAAATGAGTCGAATTGTTCTAATTTTTCAAGCATGCCATGTGAATTGCAAATACTTGATTAATTTGCATGTAATAAATGTAATATGTAATCTATAACAGTAAAAGTAAATAGCATAAAAGAAAAGAAAAAAAAAAAGAGAAAAGTGAAACGAAACATGTATGGTTTGAAGTGTATCTGTATTGACATGTATATTGCATCAAGTGTCTCATTAGGCTTTTTATCTCTGAGGGCTATCTGCTCCCCTTACCCTTCGGGATATCTATTTTTTTCTCTCCTATCTGGTCTGAAAAGACGTAAGAAGACCGCTCCCAATGGATGACAGTGTGCCCTCTAACGAGAGTCGTATCGCACTATCTATAGGGGTAACCCGTGGTTAAGTAATAACGTGACTATAGATATCTGTTAGGACCACTATGATTGGTACGACCGTAGTCATAGATCGCACTATGGTTTGGCCAGCCTGAAATGGACATAAACAAATTGCCGTATCTGTATCTAATCTTGTCATTCGACTTGGGTAGTTAGAAATTTGTATCTACCCTCAGAGATGAAAGTTTGTAATGAATTCATGAAGCATGACACAAAAAATCTGTATATTTCATGATTTATTTGATTTTTTCTATTATCTAACATGATGTATATTTGATTTTTTGTATTAGTGTATCATTTTTTTAACAAATAAATGATTTTTATAATGGTGAGATAGGTAAACGGGGAAGTTAAATGGTAAGATAAAATAATAAACTTTTATAATCTTACGATGTTAATTTAATACTATTTTCCTTACTGAGCATATAGAATTTACTCTTTTCACGCCCCCCTCCCAGATGAGAAAGAAAATAAGGAACCATAGGCAGACCTACCATTGTAAGTCTATGAGGATCTCGTGGATCTACAAGTCTGAGTGCATGACCGTTCCTACACTCTGATGAATCCAATAGCATAGTAAAAGAAGTGGCCCTTATGTTTTGTATTTTGTAGCCACTTCTTGCATTAGTTTATGTATGTATTTGAAACATTATATATATTTATAAGGGATTTGTTATGGTTTGATTTTACTGCATAAATTTTATCATGCACTCGTTATTCTGAATATGTATTTGACACCTATTTGCATTAATTAGCACTTGGAATGTCACAGATGGTATCAGAGCCAAGTTTCGCGGAACAAATCCTTTGTATTGAAGCCTAAGGTAGATAAACCTTTTAGAGTACTTAGGAAAGAAATATGTCCTCTTTTCAAAGATTAAACCTCCAACTCGTGTCTTCCCTTCTTTTATAGGAATAACGTAGGGAAGACCATCCATAGAGAATACTAAATGGCCTGAAGCCCCGGATCATTCGAACATGGCTGAATTTATAGAATTTTTTCGAGCCATTCAAGGATTAACTATAGTCGTAACACAAAACCATGCCAACCCTTGTCCACCCCCTATCCTTGAATTCCAAAACACAGATCGGTCTATGTCTCACAATATAATAGAGTTTAGGAAACGTAACCGCCCATACTTTGAAGGTGGTTCTCATCCTTTAGTAGCCAAAACCTAGATCCTACAAATAGAGAAGCTCTTCTCTGTACTATACCTGACTGAAGAACAAAAAGTCCCTCTTGCAACTTTCATGTTAAATGGTGAAGCCGAACACTGGTGGTGACTTAAGAAAGAAGTCTTGTCTACCCTTACTACCTGAAAAGTTTTCATGGATGTTTTCTTTGATAATTTCTTCCCTGCTTATATTCGGAAAAAGAAAGAGGAGGAATTCCAGGACCTCCACCAAAGAAGCTTGTTTGTAACCCAATATACAGCCCGTTTTATTCAACTGTGTAGGTTTGCTCCTTTGATGGTCACCCCCGAAAGTCGAAAAACTACGAAGTTTCTCAAAGACCTTCGGGCCGACATTTATGACTGGATCGCGATGATGAGACCCAGCTCTTAGGCGGAGGTGCTTGAACATGCCCAGTTGGCTGAAGATCTTATCTTGGCTAAGCACCAATAGTTTGCCCAAGTTCGTGCCCAACAACAACCCCAACAGCTTAAAAAAAGATTGTCTGACCTACTAAGTAACCCTCCAAACAAACGAACCAAAATTACCCTTCCTCCTGCCTTCCCCCCACCTACAACTCCACCTGCCCGAGCTAACTAACCTTGTCAGCATTTAAAAACTCGCATGGTGACCTGCCATGTCAGCGTACCAATAACGTGTGCCATTAGTGCAAAAGTACCTAACACCTTATAAAAGACTACCCTCAGTGACAAAAGGATGTAGCCCAACCCGTAGCACAAGGTCGAGTGTACCACTTAGATGAATATGATGTCCTTCCTACTCCTGGCCTCATGTAGAGTATGTTTTCTATTCATAATACATCTGCCAAGTCTTTAATCGATACTGGTGCAACTCACTCTTTTATTTTCTATGCATTTACTTGTAACCTAGAATTTAGACTAGAAGCTTTAGGAAAAACACTAATAGTGGAAACTCCCTCTAAAAGACTACTAGAGGCTTATTGTGTATATAAGGACTATAGGATAAAAACTTCAGAGATAGAGGTATGTGTAAACCTGATACTATTACATTTTGTAAGATTTGATGTAATATTAGGAATGAATTGGTTGAAAAAGTATAGAGGTATAATAAACTGTGAAAATAAAATTGTAACCTTACAATCCCCAAAAGAGAAATAAAAATTGTTGTTATCATTTTTCTAATAATTGAATGAACAGGAATATGTACGCTGATCCTGCTGTGTGTTCCATACCAATTGTTTATAATTTTTTGGATGTCTTTTCCATCAAACTCCCTAATCTACCTACCCCATATGAGGTAGAGTTCCTAATTGATTTATTATCTGGTTTACCTCCCTGGCCTACCTCCTCCATTGAAGTCTACATATCGCATGAGTCGCACTAAGCTAATAGAGTTGAAACGTTAGTTTTCTGATCTTATCACTCGAAAAATTCATTTTCCCTACCCATTCCCCTTGGGGTGCTCCAGTGTTGTTCGTAAAGAAGAAGGATGGTACCCTCCGACTATGCGTGAACTACAAAAAACTCAACCGAATGACCGTTAAAAGTAAGTACCCCTTACCCTGGATCAATGATCTCTTCAATCAATTGTAAGGAGCCACGATCTTTTCTAAGATCGATCTCAGGATCGGGTATCACCAATTGAGAGTTAAAAAAGAAGATATTTCAAAAATCACCTTTCGGTGCAAATACGGTTTTTACGAGTTTAGGGTAATGTCTTTCGGATTGACCAATACCCCAACAGCCTTCATAGACCTAATAAATCGAGTTTTTCGACACACACTAGATTGGTACATCATCATTTTTATTGATGACATTCTAATGTATTCCAAAAGTCATAAGGAACACATTGTGCATTTGGCTGAAGTGTTAGACTCTCCGCCAAAATCAACTGTATACTAAACTAAGCAAGTGTTACTTTTAGTTGGATCGAGTTTCCTTTATCGGTCATCTAATCTCAAGTCAAGGAGTTTCTGCAGACCCGTCCAAGCTAGAATCGGTGATTAGCTGGAGTGCACCCACCAATATGGCCGGGGTACATAGTTTCCTCAGCTTAGCAAGCTAGTATTGACGATTCATTGACAGATTCGCCAAAATTGCTACCCCTATGACTCGTCTCACCAGAAAATGAGTGCCCTTTATTTGGAATTATGAATACAGTGAAAGTTTCATGGAACTAAAGCGTTGTCTTACCTCTGCTCCTGTGTTAATCCTCTCTGACGATGTTGGAAAATTCTAAGTTTACTGCGATATATCTCATATTGATTTGGGGTGTGTCTTGATGCAACATGGCAGAGTAGTCGCCTTTTGGATCCTGACAGTTCAAAGTTAATGAGCATAATTATCCTACCCACGATCTAGAGTTATCAGCCATTATTTTCACTCTAAAGATATGGTGGCATTACCTGTATGGTTAAACTTTTAAAATCTACACTAACCATAAGGGTCTCAAGTATATCTTTTCTCAATGGGAGTTAAACATGATGTAAAAACACTGGATGGATCTCATAAAGGATTACGATTGTCAGATTATTTATCACCTAAGAGAGGAAATGTAGTCGTCGATGCCCTAAGTCGAAAGGTGTTGGCTCAAACCATGGCATCTAGTTGGAAGATGATGAACACGGTACAATCACTATGCCTTAATTATTATGGCAAAGGCACCTATCTCACCTAGATCTAAGCACTATTGGATCTTTTTATAAAGATTTGGGAAGCACAGACCACGGACTCGAAACTCATTAATAACCTGGGTAAGTTCACTTCTGATGAATCTCCTAATTTTAAGATCTCCGATGATGGACTATTCAGATTTCGGAACCGAATTTGGGTCTCCATTGTTGTATGTACAAATGTACTCAAGACCCTCCATACATTTAAGTTATCCATTCATCATGGAAGTACTAAAATGTACTGGGACTTAAAACAACAACACTGGTGGACAAGAATAAAAAAGGATATAGTTGACTACATCTCTCAATGCCTTCTTTGTCAATGGATAAAGGCAGAACATTAAAGATCTGGTGGCTTGCTACAAGGTCTTCCGATTTCCAAATGGAAGTGAGAGCACGTGACTGTGGATTTTGTAACTGAATTACTCAGGACCTCTTCTTGTCGAAATGCCATTTGAGTCATTGTGGATAGGCTGACCAAGACTGCACATTTTCTACCTATTCGAACCATGGACTCCACCAGTAAGTTAGTCCACCTATATGTTGATAAGATTATTTGACTTCATGGAGTTCCCTCATCCATTATATCCGACCATAACCCTCGGTTCACTTCTCACTTTTGGGACAACTTCTAAGAAGCTCTGGGGTTTTGGTTGTACTGTAGCACCACTTATTATCCTAGACGGATGATCAGTCATAGCATACGATCCAGACATTAGAAAACATGTTATGTTCTTGCGTTCTTGACTTTAGTAATAACTGGTATAAGTATCTTCCTTTTTGTGAATTTGCTTATAATAACAATTATCATTTCTGCATCGATATGGCCCCGTATGAAGCTTTATGTAAAAGGCTTTATCGTTCCCCTACTTGCTAGAGTGAAGTCAGGAACCAGCGTCACTTAGGGCCAGACTTCATTCAAGAGACCATAAAGAAGGTTAAAATCATCTGCAGGAATTTGGCAACTGCTTAAAGCTGTCAAAAGAGCTATGCCGATAATCGTAGGCAACCCTTGGAGTTTGTCGTGGAAGATCAAGTTTTCCTAAAAGTCTACCCCTACAAAGGCAGGATACAGTTTGGAAAGAGAGGGAAGTTGAGCCCTCGTTATGTGGGACCTTTTATGATCATCGAGCGCATTGGACTCATGGCATACCGCTTCACTCTATTCCGAGAATTTGCAGGTTTGCATGATGTCTTTCATGTCTCGATGCTCAAGAGGTATCACCTGATCTTTCTCATGTTATTCCTCGCGATGAGATGCAAGTACAAGCCGATATGACCTATGAGATGCGTGTCAGTAAGGCATCCGTGTTTCACTTCGTACACGGATAGGCCCTGTGCATAGTAAGCCTATGAGCGCAGCGCCCAGCGCGCCTTGGTCCTGCGCACGTGGTAATAGGCCTGTGCGCTTGCAGGTTAGCCTGTAGCATGCCAGCTAGAGCACTGCCACCTTAGGCAATGCACCGCCCCTACCTTAGGCGACGGGCCACCACTACCGGTAAAGGAGATCCTCCTCCCTCATTTTTCATATCAAGCATCTTTTTCTCTTCTCTCTTCACTGAATTTTGCCACTTATCGTGAATCCAATGATTCTGAAATTCTAGAAATTGTCTTCCTCCTTTCCTTCCTCTCCACACTACTATTTCTTCTATTTTTAAAAGGTTTAGAGAGAGAGATAGTAGATTAGTGAAAGAAAAAGAGAAAGAAAGAAAAACAATAAAGAAGAAATCATCGAGGTTCGGTAAGAAATATTTTATTACTTTCAATGTCTTAAGGAGTATTTTTAGATAAACAAATTTAATGTGATTGTTATTTTGCCTATTTTGTATGCCTCTGTATTCAAATGAGTTGAATTGTTCTAGTTTTCAAGCATGCTATATGAATTACAGACACTTGATAAATTTACATGTAATAAATATAATATGTAATCGATAACGGTAAAAGTAAAAAGCATAAAAGAAAAGAAAAAAGAAAGAGAAAAGTGGAATGAAGCATGTATGGTCCAAAGTATATATGTATTGACATGCATATTGTATCAAGTGTCTCGTTAGGCTTGCTATCTCTAAGGGGTATCTATTCTCCTTACCCTTCGGAGTATCTATTTTCTCCTCCCCTATCTGGTCTGAAAAGATGTAAGAAAACTGCTCCTAGTGAATGACGGTGTACCTTCTGACGAGAGTGGTATCGCACTATCTGTAGGGGTCATCCATAGTTAAGTAATATTGTGACTATATATATTTGTTAGGACCACTATGATTGGTACGACCGTGGTCATAGATCGTACCATGGTTTAGCCAACTGGAAGTGGGCTTGAGCAAATTATCGTATCTGTATCTAATCTATTCATTCCACTTAGGTAGTTGGTATTGTATCAAGTATCTTGTTAGGCTTGTTATCTCTAAGGGGTATCTATTCCCTTTACCCTTCGGGGTATCTATTTTCTCCTCCCCTATCTAGTCTGAAAAGACATAAGAAAATTGCTCCTAGCGGATGACGGTGTACCATCTGACGAGAGTGGTATCGCACTATCTATACGGGTCACCCATGGTTAAGTAATATTATGACTATAGATATTTGTTATGACCACTATGATTAGTATGACCGTAGTCATAGATTGTACTATGGTTTAGCCAGTTGGAAGTGGGCCTGAGCAAATTTTCGTATCTGTATCTAATATAGTCATTCCACTTAGATTGTTGGAAATCTGTATCTGCCTTCAGAGATGGAAGTTTGTAAAGACTTCGCAAAGCATGACACAAAAAATATGTGCATTTCATGATTTATTTGATTTTCTCTATTATCTGACATGAATTGTATATTTGATTTTCTATGCTAACGTATCATTTTATTAACAAATAAATAATTTTCATAATGGTGAGATAGGTAAACGAGGAAGTTAAATGGTAAGATAAAATAATAAACTTTTGGAATCTTACAATATTAATTTAATACTATTTTTCTTACTGAGCATATGGAACTCATTCTTTCCATACCCCTCCCAGATGAGGAAGAAAATGAGGAACCGCAACCAGACCTACCCTTGGAAGTCTATGAGGATCCCGTGGATCTATAAGTATGAGTGCATGACCATTCCCACACTCTGATGAATCCAATAGCATAGTAAAAGAAGTGACCCTTATGTTTTGTATTTTGTAGCCACTTCTGGCCTCAGTTTATGTATGTATTTAGAACATTATATATATTTATAAGGGATTTATTATGGTTTGATTCCGCTGCATAAATTTTATCATGCACTCGTTATTTTGAATCTGTATCTGACACCCATTTACTTTAATTAGCACTTAGGATGTCACAAATGAACTGCACAATTGAGTTTACTGATCAGAGAATCGGATCTTTCTAGTTTTTAATGTTGTTAGTGAAATTAAACTCTAAGAGCGTCTCTAGGGTTGTTCATTAGTAAGGGTTAATCAACGACCATCTTTTGGTTAATTTAAAATTAAGAAAAGAATAGTTATTATGAGCATCTCCAACAACTAAAACCGATTTATTGAAAATTGATGAGAGTTATCTTTGCATCAATAATCAATCATATGAATTAAAACTAATATTATTTTTCTAACTATAATTTATTTATAATTGATTCTTACTTCATTTAATCTGTTGAATTATTTTATGCTAATTTCACTTCAATTTAATTTTTATTTTATTTTATTTGTCGATTTAGATTTTTTTGATTTATTTTTGGTAATTAATTATTTAATTTCAACTCAAACCAAAAACCCTTCTCTTTTTATTTTTATTTTACTGCTGGTCGTAAAAGAATATTAGAATTCAATTCTTTGTGGATTTGACCATATTCACTACTACTATAATTTAATTTATTGTTAGAATATGAATTTATCTTTAGTAGATTCGACACTCATTATTTAACCAAATGCTCTAATACTGTATTGAGAAAGATTTTTTATAGATTTATTTTCTGTTGAACATTATAATTCTATATATTCAAGTTTTCCAAGACGAAAAAGGAAATAGACAATTAATTTATAAATTATGTAATTTTCTCCTTTAACTTCATTTGGTTCCTCTTTAATACTCAGATTTATTTTTTTCTAACATCTTAATTTACTCACTCTTTAATATTATAATTTTCTTTCTCTTTAACACCCTAATTTACTTCTTCATTAATATCATGATTTTCTTCATCTTTAATATTTATATATAGATAATTAAATTATGGCATAATGAATAAAATTATAATAAAAAGCGTTGCTTTTAGGGCTACTAACTCATTAGTGTATTAAATTAATTATATAAGTTGTAAGAAAAAAATTCATAATTTTAGTTGTCTCAAACATGATTGGTTTCTTAGTTTATATTATTAAGTCAGTCAATAAGTTAATTTATTTTGAAACTTTTTTGACAAAGTGACTAAACCAAATCGATACTCTTTTTTACTCATGATATTGCTTGTTTAATAGTCTGAGGTGCTTTCTCTGATTAAATAAAAGTGACATTAATAGGGCCCATAAAATTAACTTTGTCTTCAAGATCTCCTTCAAAAGGTTCAAGGGTATATTGCCTCCAACAATTTTTAGAGCAACTCCTTATTTTTTATATATGAGATATGCATTTAATATTATTCCTTACTTGCATAATGTGAGAGAAACATCGAATTTGAGGTTGTCACCATTAATAATGTCATTTGATATGGTGAGAACAATGTTATAGTTACCAAAAAGAAACGTTTTGTTCTTCAAAACACATAGTGAGTTATAAAGTTCATGCATTGAGAAATATGGATCAGCGTATACTACACTATGAAAGGACTTAGAGCTTAATGTTTGAGGTCTAACATAAGCAGAAGTAGGACATGCATTGGTTGCGTGCTTTTATTAACAAATGGTATGCAAAAATGAAATCATCAGGACTTAAAAGGAAAACTTTCGAGCAAAGAACAAACGAGATGGAATCCAGGTTAAAGGAATTAAAGTTTGGTTTATTAGGTGCCGAAATGTAAGCTTATGAATATGAATCAAAAGCTGATTTTTTTTCTTAAAGATGTTTAAGTTTATATATGGAAAGATTGTGGCCCTTTTTTGAGGAGACTTGTGTGTTGGTGTAAAAAATGGCTCATTTTTACTTGAAAACAAGTTGTAAACACTATTCAAATGACTTTAAAGAGATAAGATGTCTTAGATATTGAGAGGTAGATATTCAACTAAAGAACTCTTGTTCTTCAAAAGATGGTCAATATGTAAGATGAAATTTACTAGTTGACCTTATTAAAATGTAGAGCTCTTAAGAAGAGTTTGAGATAGGTTAGGAGTCTGTATAATTAGACCTAACATAAGTAACGAGCATATTATAGAGGAACTATGGTAGTCAAGTTGATATAATAAGGAACTGACAAATTTACATTATTTAAATATTGAGTTATTTTATTACATGTCATGCCCATGATGATCTAGTGCTCTCAAATAAGGTCATGGTGGAATCTGGGACATCAGAGCGGAAGAAACAAGTCACTTCAATAATGAGGAAGTCATAAGAGATGATGTAAGTGAAGATAATAAAGTTTTTCTACAAGTTTCAACAAAAGATATTCACAACTCTATTAAAGGTATTTAAAATTTTACTCTTATGTAATAAATAATTTTGTAGCATTAAAAAAATATGCGTAAGAGGTAATAATTTATGTGTATATATATAATGAAGTTTGAATACTCACAAATACAAAACCTTTTGTATTACACTTTTTGATTTTAGTTATTGTAATGCAACATTAAACCTTTTTTCATGAGATAAAAGCATAAAAAAAGAAAAAGAAAGAATAAGTATTGAATATATGTTATTTGGAGTAAATTATTATTTAATTTTTAAACTATTTGCTATAATACAATTAGTTTCTAAAAGTTTTTTATTTACAATTTAATTCTTAAATTTATAAAAATATTTTAATATACTATAAATTTTTTAATAAAAAATAATATAATTTTTTATTTTACTCATATTTTATTATCAGTAAAATTTAAAAATTATAGGGACAAAAAGTCAATAACTTAATATCAATGATAATAATAGATATTAAATAAGATAAAGGAAAGGTAATATTATTTTTATTATAAAAAAAAAATGTTTTTAGGGTTATTTTTATGGCTTCTAATTAAAAACTTCTATTTTGTTAGTAATTTGTTGGAAATATTTTAAAGTAATAACTAAATTAGGAATTTAGTTTTGTTTTTGTAATGGAAAAAAAGGAATCTTGAGCTTGAATTGAGAGTGAAGAGCCGGGATATTGCAAGAATCTGATGAGGCAATGTCCTAAAATCTAAACAAATCGAATAGAAAAATTCCGAATAAATCATATTCTGGAGCCGAGACGAGCTTAAGAAGATCAGAGATGCACTCACACACTTTCATGGACAAGCAAATCCCTGAGCTTTCAAAATCTCAAACAGGCGATTTCCATGGCTTCACTCCCTCTCCATACGAAGATGAATCTGAAGATGAAGATCGCTCCTTTCATTTTCATCCAGTTCATCATCGTTACTCTCGGGAGAGAATTCCCGATTCTATCCACCTCGCAGTATGCTCTTTCTCTATTGTGATCGAAGTTCTCGTTTCACTATTTCATGAAAGCGACGGTTTTATTGAAACTCTTTGTGAGTTTTATTCTTCATTGGAGGGATTAACTTTCTGGTTTAAAGTGGATGATTGATTGAGATTCCTGTTTGAACCTATAGTTATCGGTTTCAGTGGATTCTTACTTCGGTTTCAGTTTTACTAGTTGGCTTATCCTATCAAGTCAGCAGTAACCAACAACTTAGAGTTTTTACGAGTTTCTTCTTTTAATTTTTGCGCGCACTTTACTGCAGTTACTAATATTCATCCTTATTGCATTATATCATTTGCGTGGTTGCTTGATCGTGTTTGATTGAAAAGGTGCTTGCATTGGTAACATACAGGGGTGGGGTTCCACGGATCGCTGTGATTCTTCCAATGAGAAGGTCGAGACTCGCTACCATGCTGGATTGATTTCCGCTATCAATTGGAAGATAAAGGAACACGTTGACAATGTCCTCCTTGCCGCGGAAGGCATCAGTGCAAGACTATTTTAGTTGGAGAGTAGAACAAAACGAACTGATAATTCTGTTGATGACTTGAGGGACTCTATTGAATATAATAATGGGAGAACAGATGCAAAACTCAGGGAGATTGAGAATTTTCTGGCAGAGGTAATCTTTTCAATCTCAATTTTTCGGGCTTTGCCAGTTAGTTGAAACTAATATGAACTAACCTTGCATTCTTCTATTAAGAGGCTAAGGTGTTCTGATTTATTTTATTTTTTGAGAAGTAATAAGATTTTAGAATAACATCAAGTGACCTAAAGGCATGTAAAATATACATAATTCCGTTGCTTCAAAACTGATAAGAGCCATATAGAAATCACTCCTTCACAACCAAAACTAAACAAAGCTGGACTGCCATTCACAGAAGGAAAACTCCAACGTTAATTCCATACACAAAGGGGATCAATTGTCGTATATGAAGCCTTGACAAACCAAAGCTCATAGTAGACCTGTCAGAGGAGACCGTAAGAAACAGTTTCTTATTGCTATTGTTAGAAACTTTAGAAAACAGCTTGTGAAGGTTTGTGGAAAAAAATGCAAATGATTTGCTGTAAGCTTGAATGTAGTAAATTGATTGTAAGGTGGTCTTCCCTTAGGACCTTAAGTGATTTTTTAGTTTGCATTTAGCTCTCATTATTTGCTTGGTGTTGCCCTGTACTCTTTGGTGATACTTTGCTCTCGTATTGGCATTTATCAACTTTTCCTTTTAGTCTTCTATTAGCAGATGCATTCCATTTAACTCTCCACATTAAGTGTTCCATTTCCCTTTTTCTTTACCATATATATTTAGAGATTGTTTAGTTTGTTTCTCTTTACATTTCTTGTCAACTTCTATACTTAAATATTAGTATCGATAAATAGAATTACATATTTTTATATTTGAGCTATCTTCACATGTTTGGGTCTATAATTTTGGGTCATGACATTTATAAATTGGAGGATTTTGGAAATATCATTGATACACTAATTGAATTGCAAATATCTTGTGCATGAGTGTCACTCCCTTGGTGCTTTTACTTAATACTATTTATTCTTTTTATTTAAAAAAAAATATTTGAACTACTTCACATCTACATTGAATTTCTTAGTAGTGGAACTTTCAAATTCTACTTCACAGAATAGGAATTGGATAAAACAGGACTATTCATGTTTGAGTTTATAGGTTCTGCTTCTTATCTCTCAAGGAAAAAAACACTGCGGTCCTTTTTTTCTGGAAAAGTGTCATATAAGGCCTAATAAGTCAAATATGGTTGAAGAAGAAACAGTCAAAGTTTATTCTTTTTGTGGACAAGTTGACAAGAGTTTTACACGTGGGAAAAAGAAGAGTTACCAAGTCAATGAGTGAAGACTATTCAGATAGGTTTCCATGGAAGAATTTTTGTTTGTTTTTTCTTTGGCCTAGTCTTATGCTATTGTTAGTTTTCTCTATGTTCAGTTATCCAGTGGTTTACTTCAGTTTTTATCTTTCGGTTTATGCAACTGTAGAATAACTGCTTAGTGGGCAGTTAATTCTGTTGCTGATGATAAAAACGCAGTTCAGAAATGGGTTAAGAATTTGTTCAGTTAAGTTGGGGTTTTCTTCTAAACTCTAAGATCTTAGGGTTCTCTTTAAGAAGCCCTTAATTCTGCCACGATAGGAAGAAAGCAAGAAAAGTTATGAAAAGTTTTTGTCCTCTCTTAGATTGTCCTATTTCTAGACACATAACTTGATCCTTAAGTAGGGAATCTAACACTAACCTATTTTATGACATGAAATCTCCCAAACTTTGTAGAAGGTCAGGATCATGGTTGCCTTAAGTCTAGTTGTTGGACTATGTGGATTAAAGTCAGACAAGGAAGTACCAGAAAACTTCTGGTTTTTTCTTCCTTTCTGAGCTATGGTAATTGAATTCTTGGGCTTGTTGGTGAACCCAAAGATTTCCAAGAACCTACTTGAATAATTCTGTTAAGGGCCTGAGCATTATACCCTTTGCGAAGGTCTATGGAAGGAGGAAATAGACGGTGTCTAAGTTTGAGTAATTTATCTCTAGTTTTCAGTGTCTATTTAATGTCTTTTATGTATTGGTATGTGTCTTATGATTACGTTTTGGTAAGTCTAGAAGAAGATAAGATGGAGTTATTCCTAAGTTTAAGGGACACAAAAATCAGAAAACTTCCCTATCTTCTCCTATCTCTTATATATTAAATTCTAGATTGGGTGAATAGATGGGTTATGGAAGAATATTATTTAAAATTATTAAGTAAGAACAGAGAGTTTTGAGTTCTCCCTTAACAAGCCAAGAATAATTGTTCAACACAGGTAAAGGAAGGAAAACAAAGAAGAATTCTTTCTCTATTGACAGATTACTATGATCCTAGACCCAAACTAGATCCATCTGTAGGTTGTTTATCAATTTGGTACAAGAGTCAATAGTTATGGGTAGTTTACGTTCAATGTTTGAGTTATTCCTAAAGATTTGGAAGACTGTGAATATCAAGGCACTGGCTCATTTATGTCTCAGCCAATCTGATTAAAGTGGTTATTGAAGGGAAAAAGAAGGAAGTGCGATGGGCAGAGAAGTGACGTTGTTTTTTTTTTTTTTGGAGATGAAATTTATGGCGTGATTCATCCCTTCACAAGTATCAAGGGGGTGCCACACACCTCAAAACCATCAACGCAAGAGAACGTTTAGAACTCACAAGAAAATTCATCACCAGAAGATAACGTTTCGAGCCCACTCAAAAATTTCATCACCACAAGGAAACCTTCAAAACCCATGATCTCAAAAAAATCATACTACACCTAGGTTTTCTCAGGTGAATACAAGAAAGAAGATATCAAGTATTGAGCTATAGTTAGTCCAAGAATTTAACTTTGATCTTGGAACTAAGGTAGGTCCCAGAAAATTTATACAATTTTCGATAATGATATATCAATTGTACTCTCCAAAGATACAAGAGAATAACCACTATCTATATTCTATCTCGCAATGTATGTCATTTAATAAATATTTATTGACCCATAAAAATTTCCTTACAAGTAAGTAATAAGTATATATTTAAAACATTTTCTGAGACAATATCCTATGAAAAATAGAAAAATGTTATGAGTATGGTAATTGAGGCACGTGAAAGAACCAGACTTGGGGAGTAATGAATCTATCTAAAGGTAAAAAATAGTGGATACAAATGAGTTTTTTCAATAAAATATAAAGTAGATGAGACAATTGAGAGGGAAAAAGTGAGACTAGTTGATGTGAGCATGGACCATGAACATGAAAAACAAGTCATTCTAACTTTTTATCCAATAATGGATCGATAAGGAGGATGAGTTTGAATCAAGTGAAGACGCCCAAGAGAACAATAAAACAAGTCCATTAACCCAAGGATATAATAGTCCTTACAATTCAATCCAAGTGGAAGAAGGAATCAAGCAAGAAAAGGCAAGTGAATTCGACAATAAAGGAGAGATCTTCCAAACTGTGAAAAGGAAAAACTTTTTAAAGAACCAAATATCGACTGAAAAAGAAATATTTTAGTGGCTATAATGCTCCTTTAATGACCAGCTCTAAACTTCCATTTAGTCTCCCTCTAATTCAAGTTTCAATTAATAAAATTATAAAGTTTATTTCAACTAGTGATGTATTTTCAACCTTTTTGTTGAGTAATAAGTTGAATCAACTTATTAAGGTATCCTTTGTGGTGTTTTTTCTATTTCTATTCTTTTAATTTTCCAATGATTTTAGTTTCTATTACTTTATTGATAACGGGATAAGTAAGAATGATTTTTATAGGATTTAAGTATTTGATGTTTTATGAGAATTATGTGAGTTCTGAATTGTATTGTTTATCGCGAATTCCCATCAGTAGTGGCAAAACCTTATACTCAAAACATATGAGATAGATTTTCAGGATATTCGTACCAATGGGCAAGATGAACATTGTGCGAATTTTATTATTATCAGCTGCCTACTTTGACTGGTGGTTACAATAGTGTGATATTAAAAATACCTTTTTATATGGAGATTTAGAAGAAGAAATCTACATAGATATCCCACTAGGCTTTGATGGAAAAGCAGAAGCAGATGAGGTATGTAAACTAAAAAAAAATTATTGTATGGACTCAAATAGTCACTAAGGCATGGTTTGAAAGGTTCACAAAGATGATGATAGATATGATATTTGAGCAAGCTTAAAGAGATCACACTCTATTGATCAAACACAGAAAAATAGAGGGAGTTACAGCTCTCTCAATATACGTTGATGACATTATTATAATAGAAAATTATGAGAATGAACAATTAATATTAAGACACTGCCTAATAAAAGAATTCAAAATCAAAGAACTAAGTAAGTTAAAGTATTTTTTGGAAAATGAAGTTGTTTGCTCTAAATCTAGAATTTTTATTTCTTAACAAAAGTACCTTAATGATTTGTTAAAGGACACACAAACTAACCTATTGATCCTAATTGCAAATTAGGAATGATAGAGGAAGATACACCAATGAATAATGAAATAGTCAAAGATTAGTTTGGAGGTTGATCTATCTATTCAACGCGAAATCAGACATTGTCTATGTAATAAGTGTTATAAATCAATTCATGCATAATCTGAGAGAAGTACACATACAAACAACTTACAAAATATTACGATACTTAAAAGGATCAAAGAGAAAAGAATTACATAAAAAAGAATCACAAATTGTTTTTACAAGTCTATACTGATACAGATTGTACAAGGTCAGTTTTAAACAGAAGACCTACTACAAACTATTGTAACTTTCTTGGTAGTAATCTAATCACGTAGAGAAGTATGAAACAAAATGTAGTTGCGAGATAAAGTGGGGAATCAGGATTCCGAGCAGTGGTATAAGAGGTATGTGAATAATTATGAATAAAAAGAATTTTAGAAGATTTTAGAATCGAGTGGGAAAATCTTATGCGTCTATATTATGACAACAAGTTGGCCATAAATACTAAAGGTGCAAGTATGTTAACTAAAGGTCCAGTGCAACACGACTAGACCAAACACATTGAGATCAACAAATATTTTATCAAAGAAAAACTTGACAGTGACTTAGTATGTATATAACATATGCCCACTAATTCTCAACATGCAGACATGTTAACTAAAGGTGCAAGCAATCCAATATTTCAAATTTTTATTGATTAGTTAGGAATGAACAATATTTATTCCTCAGCTTGAGGGGGAGTGTGAAAGAAGAAGAAAATCATGTTATTGAAGAGAAAACAAATCAGGGTGTTAGAAAGGAAGTAAATAAGAATTTTAGAGAGAAAATAAATCAGGGTGTTGGTGAGGAAGCAAAGCAAGTTAAAAGGTAAAATTACACATTTCGTAATTAATTTTAATCAATTCTTTTTTTTTCCCCTAAAAAACCTGTATGTATAGTGCTATAATATTCAATCGAATACACATTAATTAAAAAAAAAATTCTTAACAAAGTGTAAATAAATTAGTTATTATATAAAATTTAATGAAAGGGCTTCACCCTAATAATAATGAATTGATTAATGATTTTAGAAATGTGCGAATAAATTAAATAATGATCATTCTTAACAAAGTGGGAATAAATTAGCTACTATACAAAATTTAATAAAAGTGTTGCAACCTAATGATCATGAATTAACTAATGATATCGGAAATGTGCAAACAAATGCGGTAATTAAGATATTAGAAGATACTTTGGACGAAGTTGTTTTTCTTGTTGATTTAGTTGAGTTTTCTGGTGATAAATCTTCTGATTTAATCGCAAGCAATGACATTGCTCGTCTTGACAAAGATATTCTAGTTGGTTTAAACTCCATGAGAAAAGAGGCTCCACATGAGGATATTACTCTATAGTCTTTGGCTCCTAATAACAATGAAGAGAATTTGGCTATTATTCCTTTTCTGGATCTTACAATTCCTAATTGGTTCACTATATCTTCAAAACCCTTGATTTTAGAAGTATTCATGTTATCTCATGACAATTTCAAGTTTCGCAAGCTTCAAACATTATTGAGATAAGTTCTAACTTTGCTAATCTTTCTACTTCAGAATTTTAAAACTTGAGATTGAGTTTTCATCAAGTGTGGGAGAATGATGCAGAACATGAAGCTTCTAAAGTAGGCATATTTCAATAATAAGATATATGAGACATAACCAATAAAGAAACGTAAACTTTTTGGCAAGCTAAATAAAAGGAATAGGAAGATTTAATTTTGCTTTTCTAAGTTTTGGAAAATTTTACAGGAAAGAGAATAGGAAGATTTATTTTTCTATTTTCTAGATTTTCAATTTTCCTAATTTT
The DNA here is from genome assembly GCF_054855325.1 of Carica papaya. NCBI lineage: Eukaryota > Viridiplantae > Streptophyta > Magnoliopsida > Brassicales > Caricaceae > Carica > Carica papaya. The sequence goes on from NC_142317.1 coordinate 23,928,590, forward strand.
TTTTATTTAATTTATTTTTCTATTTTACTAGGTTTTTTAGATTTCTTATTTTTGATGTTTTTGGTGTCTATAAATAAGGTGTCTTTTTTTGAAATAAAAAGGATAAAAATATTAATAGAGCATTAAGGGCATGCAACCCATGTATAAAGGCAATCAACAACTATCTATCTCTAATTTTAGTAAAATCATTTTCTATTCCTTTGAATATCATTCCATTCCTTCCACACAATTCGAAAAACTGTAAGTGGAATAAGATTAAACAATTTTTTTCTTCCTCCACCCAAACCAGCCCAAGCCCCCAATTCTTCTCTAATCAACCCCGCCATCACCCAATTCACCCTGGACAGCCTAAAGATTGAGCACCATAGCTCGTACACAGTAGGACAATGAAGAAGAAGATGATTGCAAGTTTTGGCCTCACTCTTGCACATACAACATCTGTTCACCAGCGCCATACCTCTTCTCACCAAATTATCCACAGTTAAACTACAATTCCTGCAGGCCTCCCAAGCAAAAAAAGCAATTTTCGGAGGAGCCTGAACTTTCCATGTCTGGTTGGCAGGAAAATAATTGAATCTGCAAATGTTCCCGTTCATAGTATACTCAGTAAGATTTTACTGTAAACATCTCATCTTTCTTGAGTTTCCAAACCAACTTGTCACTATTATCAGTTAATTTAACATTGGACAGCACCTGAAGCATAGCCTCATACTCCTCCTTCTCCCAATCTTTAAGATTTCTAGTCACTTCAATATTCCATGCCCCCTACCCCCGTCATCACCCACATCTCCTCCACATAGCCATTCTTTTTCTGCGCAATTGCGAATATTCTAGGAAACCTATCCATAAAAGAGCCCCCTTCCTCCCAGGCATCAGACCAAAAATGCACATTATTCCCTTTCTCAACCTTCCATTTAACACACTTCCTCCAACACCTGCTTTCAATAGCAATATTGAAGGAAAGTCAATTAATTATTTATTTTATATTTAAGATGATTGGCTGTAATTTCAGAATTAATTATTTATTCTACATTTAAAATGATTGGTTGTAATTTTAGGATGTAGGAATATTCTGTAGTATCTTGTAAATTTTTTATATTTATAATGATTAAATTAGGATGACAGAATCCCATTAATTAGAGTTCGTATATTTCTCTTACTCGGTTATGTAATGCCGCTGTACATTATTTTCTTTTCAAGTGTGAAAATTATTCAAACCAATACAGTATAGAAGTAAGGTTTTTTTTTTTCCGCTAGTCTCTTTTATGGTATCAGATTTAGGAAAAAAAAAGAGAACTAGTAAGTTAAGAGAACCATGTCGAGGATAAGAGAAAATGATTCGGAGGCTCAATTTGGAGCTTTTCAATCTGTTTCCACAATTATTGGTGCTGTTACTGCAGAAAATACTTCTCATAACTTACAGATCACCACTCAAAAATTAAACGGGAAGAATTTCTTGCAATGGTATCATTTTGCAGCTTTGGTGATTAGGGAAAAAGACAAAATAGCCTTCGTAGACGGTTCGTCTCCTCATCTGGATGTTGATGATCCCTTATATGAATTATGGGATGCTAACAATTCGTTAGTCATGACGTGGTTAATTCATTATATGGAGGATGAGATAGATAGGTGAAACTCATCTTTTTCATTCCATGACAAAAGAGATTTAGGATGCCGTCACTATTGCCTATTTCGATTTGGAAAATTCATCACAATTGTTTGAATTGCGAAATCGCGCATGCAACCATTGTCAGGGTCATATGGATATAACTCAATATTATGGTAGCTTGCAAAAATTGTAACAAGAGGTTGACATGTTTCATTCAGCTCTCTGGAAAGATCCTGCTGATGCTCACCTTTTAAATAAACTAATATAAAAAGATCATATATATGATTTTTTACCTAATTTAAATAAAGAGTTGGATGATATACGTGGTTGTCCCCTGGGTGTGCAACTTTTATCATCCATAGATAAAATCTTTGCAGAGGTTTGTTGTGAAGATTATCGTTGTCGAGTTATGCTTGGTGACATCGTGGCTATCCAAGTGGATGCCTCTGCTCTTGCTGTGAACCGTCCTCCTTCCAATCGATCACAAAATTCTGCAAAAAAAAATGACTGGTATGATTACTGCAACAATACATATCATACACGGGAAACTTGTTGGCTAATTCATAAAAAGTTTGAGAATTATATCCCAAATCGGTTAAAAAAGAAAGGGGCAGCACTACCGACTAATAAATCAGGAGTTGTTAATTTCACAAAAGCACAAGTTGAACACTTATGTAGCCTTCTTTTCAATTCTTCTACCTCTGTCACAAGTAATTCTGCTACAAGCACTTCTCTCATGGTAAGGTAAGGTATTCAGAACCCTTTGGTGCAAGTATGCTAAATTCAAGTGAGCAATGGATTGTTGATTTCGGGCTACCGATTACATGACTGGTAATTTTCATTTTTTTCTGTCTTATTCACCTAGTTTAGGACAACAAAAGGTGCAATTGGCAGATGGAACTTTTTCTACGGTGGCTGGCAAAGGAACTATTCACCTATCACCTATAATTTCTTTGCAGGATGTTCTTCATGTTCCAAAATTAACTTATAATTTAGTTTCTATTTGTAAGCTAACTAACAATCTAGCATGTGGTGTTAATTTCTCAAAAAATATTTGTGTTTTTCAGGATTTGAAGATGGGGAGGAGGATTGGCAGTGCTAGGGTCTCAAATGGCCTTTACTATCTTTTAGTTTCTTCTTCGCTAATGAATAATGTTGACTCTTCTATGTGACTGTCTATCATTTTTGTTGAAAAACAAATAATGTTATTATATTTTCAATTGGGTCATCCAAGTTTTCCCTATATGAATCATTTTGATGCGGAACCTGGGATCAACAATGGAATCCAAAATCTTGCATATACATTAGCAATCAGAAACTCAAAACCCTAAGCAAACCCTCCCTACTTGACCCGTACTCAACAGAGGAGTGAAAACTAAGGTAACTGGGAAAGAAAAAAATAACTAGAATTGAAAAGACGTCACAAGACTTATCTCGATAAGTGATCCCAATTCTTAGTACAATAACTCGGTCGAAAACCCGCTTATTCACTCTTGCAAGCTTAGAAGCTTAAAATAAGAATACATGAATTTTATTAATAAGTTGAAAATTCTGAATTGAATTACAACTCTGAATTGAAAGTCTATTTATAGTGTAGGTCATATGAATAATAAGAGAAAAAAATAATTTCCTAATTAATAATAGAAATTAAATAGAAAATTAAATTTAAAATAGAATTGAAATCTAGTAAAAAGTACGAAAATTACAAATAAAATAGAATAGATATAATTTTTTTATGAGTAAAACTTTTTAAATAGAGAATATTTTAATTAATTGTGGCTGATTTAAGGGAAGAGATTCTGGTAAGATATTTTTTTCTTTCTTAAGTATTTTCCTTTTCTGCGCGATTTGATATTTAAGTAGTTTTCCTGGTTCTCAAGATAGCTTGCGATTTCTGAGCAATTTTTCCCCTTGGCTGATATTTAATTGTGAAGATTTTCCACATGATTAGAAAATAAAATTCTATAAGAATTTTTCTTTTTCATGTTTTGCAGAATTTTTCCATTTTCTTACTTATTTTCCTCTTGTACTTGAGGTAAATAGTATATACTATTATTCTCTTGGGTTAATGGTTATGTTGTCTTCATTTCTTGAGCTTATTTAATGGGTGCAAACCCATTTTCCTTATTGATCCACGCTTGAATAAAAAGTTGGAAGGTTTGTTGTAATATTTTAGCTCTCTCCTTTGTAATGGGTCCACTTGGTACTGAGATATCCTTTTCGCCAACTTGATCTATGTCTATGCTTACATCATCTTCTTCATCTTCAAAAAGATTCGTCATCGAATCTGGATCTGCATCAAAAAAGGAAAGGTCAAAAACATTAAAGATAGTAGACACAACTTATTCACTTGGGAGATCAATTTTGTGGACATTGTCATTGATACGTTCTAGAACTTGGAAAGGTTCGTCTCCTTAGGGGTCCAATTTAGATTTTTGCTAATTGAAAAATCTTTTCTTTCACATATGAACCCATACCCGATCACTGGATTGAAACACTACTCATTTCCTTCCTTTATTGGCGCGTTGTGCATAGGATTCATTCTTCTTCTGGATATGTTGTCTGATCTTCTCATGTATGGTTTTAATAAGTTCTGCTCTCTGTTGATAATTGGTATCCTGAATTTCTTATAAAAGTAAAGGCGTGAGGTCCAACGGAGTTAAATGATTAAAACCATAAACAATTTTAAAAGGTGAAAACCCTGTAGAGATATGAATGCTCCTATTATATGCAAGTTTTACCGTAGACAAACAATCCTCCTATGTTTTCAAATTTCAGCCAATTATAACTTTCAACAAGGATCCTAAGGTCCTATTAACGACCTTAGTTTGACCATCAGTTTAGGAGTGATATGCATTAGAGAATAACAACTTAGTTCCTAATTTACTCCCACAAAACTCTCTAAAAGTAACTAAAGAATTTTACATCACTATCGCTCACAATTGTCTTAGGAATACCATGAAGTCTCAAAATATTTTTAAAAAAAAGGTTTGCGATATTTGTCGCATCATCAGTCTTATGGTATGTAATAAAGTGTGTCATCTTACTGAATCTATTCATGACGACAAATATACTATCACTGCCTTTCCTGGTCCTAGGCAATCCTAATACAAATTTATAGATATATTTATCTAATGTGTTGTAGGCACAAGTAAAGGTGTGTATAACCTATGAGGTAGAACCCTAAATTTGGCATGCTTACATGCAATGCACTTACTACAAATGTGCTCAACATATTTCCTCATGTTAGGCCAATAAAAATGCTCATTCAATATGTTTAGAGTTTTAGCTACCCCAAAGTGCTCCATCGATCCCCCACTATGAGCCTTATGCACCAGTAATTCTCTGAGTGAACAGTTAGACATACATAACTTACCATCCCTAAGGAGAAAACCATTATACCTATAAAATTTCTGAAATACAGAATGCTCACATGCATGATAAACAATGGAAAAATCATTATCATTAGCATACATCTCCTTAATATGTTCAAATTCTAACAACTTGGAGGGAAGTGTAGAAATCAAAACATACCTGCGAGATAATGCATCAACAATAATGTTATCCTTACCTTGTTTATACTTGATTACATAGGGAAAAAATTCTATGAACTCAACTCACTTACCGTGACGACAGTTAAGTTTACCTTGACCTTTTAGATGTTTTAAGGATTCATGGTTTGTGTGGATCACGAACTCTTTTGACAATAAATAGTGCTGTCATACCTCTAATGCTCTCACCAAGGTGTACAACTCCTTGTCGTAGGTTGAGCAGTTCAATAGTGCGCCACTAGGTTTCTCACTAAAATAAGCCACGGGACGCCGTTCCTGCATCAGAACTGCTCCTATACCAATACTTGAAACATCACATTTAAGCTCGAAAGGTTTGTTAAAGTCAAGTAAAGGTAAAATAGGTGCAGAACATAATTTGTCTTTCAATAAAGTAAAAGCATGCTTTTGTTTCTTAACCCATACAAATTTTATATTTTTCTTCACTAGTTCATTCAATGGTGCTGCTGTGGAACTGAAATTCCTAACAAACTTGTGGTAAAAACTTGTCAAACTATGAAAACTTCTTACCTCACTGGCTGATGTCGGAGTAGGCCATTCTTCGATTGCTTTCACTTTATCCTCATCTACCTCAATGCCCTATGCACTAACTACAAACCCTAACAAAAATTAATTTTTTACTGTAGAAGGTATACTTCTTAGCATTTGCATGCAATTGTTCTTTCCTAAGGATCTCAAGGACAAACTTGATATGTTGAAGGTGATCCTCTAAAGATTTGCTATAAATCAAGATATCATCCAAATAATCTACCACAAATTTACTTAGAAAAGCCCGTAAAACACGGTTCATAAGTCTCATGAAGGTGTTAGGGACATTGGATAACTCAAAAGACATTACTAACTACTCATACAACCCATACTTGGTTTTAAAGACAGTTTTCCACTCATCTTCAGGTTTCATCCTAATTTACCTAGTGAAAATAGTAGATCTATTCAATTCATCTAACAAAGCATCTAACCTAGGGATAAGATGTCTATACTTTATCATAATTTTGTTGACGGCTCGGCAATACACACATATCCTTCAGGAGCCATCATTTTTAGGTACAAGTAACACTGGAACAGCGTAAGGGCTCAAACTTCCTATTACATGTTCCTTACTTAACAACCCCTCCACTTGCTGTTGAAGTTCTTTTGTCTCATCTGGATTACTTCGATAGGCTGGATGTTTAGGAATTGAAGCTACAGAGATAAAGTTAATATGATGTTCAATCCCTCGTAGTGGTGGTAGACCATCCGAAATTTCCTCCGAGTACACATCTTCATATTTTTGCAAAAGAGAGAAAATAGAACTAGGTAAAGAAGTGTCAAGGTTAGAAAAAGTTAGATAGGCTTCCTTGTACCGAAGTATTTAAGCTTTGTTTCTCACATATTGCTCTCCTCACTTCTCTCTCCCTCACATATAAACTTTTCTCTCTCTCACTTTCTCTCGTTGGGCCTTTTTTATTGTTATTTTGGGTCTCTTTTACACTTAATGGGCTTTCTTTATTTTTTTCAGCCTTTTTTTTTCTCAGTAGGCTATTTTTTTTCTTTTTAGCCTCTTTTCTTTTTCTTTTTCTGAATAGTCTTCAAAAGATTTTTTGATTTTGATTTGATTAGCATAGACTTCTTTTGGAGATAGAGGTGTCAAAATGTGTTTTAGGCCATCTAGACGTAAAAAGTATTTGATTATTGAACCTATCGTGATGTTCCTGTCTATCATACTGTCATGGTCCTCCAAGCAGGATATAACTGGCGTGTATGGGTATGACATCATGACATACCTCATCTTTGTACTTGCTTATGGAGAAGAGAATCTTAACTTGTTTGTGTACCCTGACTTCTCCATATTTATTGAGCCAATGTAGTCTATAAGAGTTAAGGTGTTTAGTACAAGATAATTCTAACTTGTCAACTAGCAAAGTACTGACGACATTGGCACAATTGCTTCTGTCTATGATCAGACTGCATACCGTCTCATTCACATGACATTTAGTGTGGAAGATATTCTCTCTTTGATCGTTATCTGTTTATTTGGATTGTATATTTAGGGCTTTCCGGACAACCAATATCTTACCTTGTACTAGAGCTGCTAAATTATCTTCACAATCATCTTGTGATGTTCTACTATCATCATCATTGTTGTACTCACTGGTAACCTCTATCTCACCATCGTGTTGCAATAACATAAGGTTTTTGTTGGGACATTGTGCGCGATATGTTCAACTCTAAAGCACCTAAAACACATAATAAAACTTGGTTTTTGAGTAGTAGTTGGTGGTTTAGAATTACCTTTAGATTCGGTAGAGTTGAGCTTGTCTTTCATTTTTTCAAATTTCTTTCTTTCTTCCTTTTTAGGCCATCTGGAACTAAACTGAGGGGTAGAGTAAGAATTTCTTATGGAGGAACTTCTATACTTTTGATGTTTTTCAATCTTCATAGGCATGTGTATCATCTTATCCAGATCTATGTAGTAATGCAGTTCTACAGAATTGACAATCTCCTTGTTCAGACCACTTAAAAATCTAGCCATGGTGGCTTCTGCACTCTTATAAACTCTGGCCCTGATCATTACCATCTCCATCTCCATCTCCATCTTTGGAGCTTCTGGTGCAATTTTTTGTCATAATAAGATGAGACAAATCTCTTTCTCATAATAGATTTTATCTCTCTCCAGGTGGATACAGGTTGATCTCCATCTCTTCTCCTGAGGCTTGATCTCACCCAATAAGTGCATAATCTGTGAACTTGACTGCTGTTACCTTTACTTTCTTGGCTTCACTATAGTTATGACAGTAAAAAATCAACTTTACCTTTCGTTCCCACTTGAGATAGGTCTCTACATCATTCCTTCCTTAGAACCAGGGTATCTGCATCTTGATGGATCTGATGTCATCATCTTCCCTCTAGATGTCTCTTCTACCAACTTCACTATTGTCACCATGTGACTCATCATCATTTTAGCAGTGTCAGTGTCTGAGATGACTATGGTTCCTTTCTCTTTTCTCATCCATTTTTATTGTTATACCTTCAATGGATAAGCTTAGTTTGTTGTACATGTCATCCATCCTAGCCTCCATGTGTTCTTCTAAGGTCATAGGTTGGTTGGTTTTAGTAAGCTGTGACATATCTGCAAAAAGATGTTAATGGAAAAAAGAAATCACTCCCTCTCAATCACTCGTGGTTATCTCTCCCGTCTTCTTTCATCAAGTTGAGTGTTGGAATTGAATTTTTTGAATCAAGACAAATAAAGTTGTCTTTAAGATTCTACAAAGAATCCTAAAAAATGATATTGTTCTCTAAAAATTCAGAAGCAAGCACACAGAAGAAGAATATGTGATGCTCTTATGTTTATAAGTAAGTAGTTAGAATGCAATTAACCATTAGATGTATAATGGAACTAAAGCACTTAAGACAATTCTGGACTTAAAGTGTCAAAGATCCAATTAATCCCTATAGATATAACCAAAATATTATACCTAATTATTTTATTCCATTAATAGTTACGCTCTATGACTCAATTGAGTTTCTGTGATATAGATAATAATGCAGAATATTGAATGTAATGTTATAAAAAAAAATAAGGGAGTCACACACCCCTCTCTTCCTTTGTTTTTTTGGCTCTTTATTTTTGTTTTTTTTAAATTATAATAACAATGTAAAAAAATTTTATTGAAAACGAATTAAATGGATTAGCTCTTTATATAACAAATGCTAATTTTATGTAAGAAAATAAATGTAAATAGTAAATTAGAAAGATAGTAGATGATTTGAGCATTAACATGGATCATAAAGAGAATGTTCAATCAAAAGAAAGAGGAGGGAATAGGCCAAAAAGGAGATCTTATAGCGAACCCTAAATTTTCATGTCTCCCCATTAATTTGACCACAATATCTTTTAATTAAAGAAGAAGACTAATTTTATCTTAATTAGGAAATTAATTTTTAATTTTTAATTTATTTCTATATGTCTTCCTTCTTAATTTGGCTACAATTTTTTTTAATTAAAAGGAAAGACTAAATCTATCTTATTTAAGAAATTAGTATTTAATTTTTAACTTTTAATTTATTTCCTATATAATTGCAAATTAAATTAATAGATTTTATTTTCCTTTTTATTTTCTTGGTTTAGCCTATAGATAGGCCACCAAGTCTTCATTGTAAGACATTCAAAATTAAAATCAATAATATTGTGAGTTTTATTCAAGAGAGGTGTCTTCATTCTTGTTGAGTAAGGAGTGGATCTATTTATCAATGTAGTTTCTTGTAACGTTTTTCCATTCTTCTTTTAATTCTCCGTTTCTCAGTGAGTTAGTTCCTATCATTTTTTATAGAGGGTTAAGTAGGGAAGGTTTTTATAGGATCAAATTCTTTTAGTACCTTGAATAAAATTGTGTGAGTTCTTGATCACGTCGGATGATCTTGGGTTCTGCATCATTTGATATCAGAGTTTTGACTTCATCTAAACTTACTATCTTTTACTTTTGCACTTTTAAATTCTTGCATCGTTTATTTATTTATTTAATTTTTTTTGTTCATTTATTCAAAAAAATGATTATCTCATACATCAATATAAATAAGACATAACGTCAATTGACGCTTTTTTAACTTGATAAAATCGTTGTTGAGTACCGATATTTTTTTTTAATTTACTTTTCTTTCAATTTTGTTTCCTGTGCCAAAAAAAAAGGAAAAGAATAGAAAAAAAGAAGAGAAAAAAAAGAAGAGAGAAAAGAAAGGAATCAAAAGAAGGAAATCCCATTAGGAAATTACTTACTTTTTTGGTACTCAACCATCCTTCTTTGAAACGGTGCAAGAATCTCCTCTTCATAAGACAAAATTCCTTTTTATTTTACAATGCTTTTTTTACAATCACGTGCATTCACACTTACATAATTTATTAAAGATTACATTTTTTTATAGAGAACGTAATGTACATCGGTAATAGATTGGTAGGAATATCTTTAGGATTTTCTCTTAGGGCAATACTGAATCTCTACATCTTTTATAAATCGTCAATTTTTTCTACTCTCAGTTTCTTTTATTGTTCTAAACTTTAGTTCCCTGATACATTTAAGCATCTAACTTGTATCTTAAAGTTTAGCGTAATTGATAAGACACTACTTCTTCCTTTGTGTGTTACAATTTTACTTCTAGTATTGGTGTGGAATTTGTTCTGTAGGACTTCTTGCAATGTTTTAAAACAATGCTTGAGAATATTTTCATTCAAGAAGATCTATCCGACACTCAATTTGAGAGTAGAAGATAGAAAGGTAAAAGATAAGAGTATGTGAGATTATTAGAGGATAAAAGCCAAGTGAGTGAAATACGAGAGAACTAGTGAAACTTTTTTTTTTACTAACCCTTTGCAAGAAATCTTCTTAAAATATCAAGTGAGCATCAAAGCCTTGCCAACATAATGCTCTTTATGGAGGCTATGCATGCAGAATTAGCATGACTTAGTCAGAAAGTTGATAACTTAAGTGGTGGTCGAAGTGAAGCAAGACGCAAAACTCCTAATATAAGGTGGCCTAGAACTCAACACCTTGAAAATGAGACCGGGTTTTGTAATGATGAGGAGGAAGATCACATGAAGAGGAGAGAAGAAAGGAGGGATAGTAATATCAGCTCCATCAAGATGAAAATACCACCTTTCAAGGGTCGGAATGATGCTGAAGCATACTTGGAGTGGAAAGGAAGGTAGAATTAGTTTTTGATTGCCATAACTACATGAAGAAAAGAAAATCAAACTAGCAGCGGTAGAGTTCACTGATTACGCCTTAGTGTGGTGGGATCAACTACTCTTCACTAGACGGTGTAATGGAGAGCGACCAATATCCTCTTGGAGAGAGATGAAAGCAATTATGCGAAAAAGATTCGTATGCTCTTACTACTATAGAAAGATGCATCAAAAGTTATAGCGCTTAGCGCAAGGGTCTATGTTCGTTGAGGACTATCGCAAGGAGATGGAGATGACCATGATAAGGGCCAATATAGAAGAAGATCCCGAAGCAACTATGATGAGATTCCTTGGAGGTCTCAACAGAGACATCGACAACATGATGGAATTACAGCATTATATTGAGGTGGAAGACATGGTGCACGTGGTCATGAAAATCGAGAGACAACTCAAGTATAAAAGGAGAGGCACATCATATGTCACCCCTACTTATAGCTCGGAATGACCCAAGAAAGAAGAAAACAAGGGAGCAGACGAGAAGAAGGAAAAGTTTGTACCATTTGATACAAAAGGTATAACACCTAACTCATCTCAAAAGCATAGTAAAATTAAATGCTTTAGGTGTTTCAGAACCGGACATATCACTTCTCAACGCCCAAATAAGAAGATCATGCTATTGAGAGATGATAGTAGAATTGATAGTGCTAGTGATTACGAGAGCGAAGATAATGATAGAATGCCACCACTGGAGGATGTTGAGGAAAGTGTTGAACCAACTGAAGGGGAAGCTTTAGTTATTCTGAGAGTTCTAAATGTCCAAGTCAAGCCAAAAGAAAGTAACTAGAGAGAGAATATCTTCCACACGCATTGTCTTATAAATGAGAAGGTATATAATCTCATTATAGATGGGGATAGCTGCACCAACGTTGTTAGTACTATCCTAGTTGATAAACTATGCACGCGCCATCCTCACCCTTACAAGTTGTAGTGTTTGATTGATTGTGGAGAGATGAAAGTGACTAAGCAAGTATTAGTTTCCTTCTCTATTGAGTGATATACTGATAAAATGCATCATGATATTGTGCCCATGCGTGCTAGTCACATCCTAATTTGAAGACCTTGGCAGTATGATAAGTGTGCAACTTATGATGGTTATAGGAATCGTTATTCATTTCGCATGAATAGTCAGAATTTTATACTTGCACCGCTATCACCTGAGAAGGTATTCAAAGATCAGCAGCAACTCAAAAACTCTATAAAGTCTGGAGGAAATAAAGGATTGAGCAACATGAAAAGAGAATGTTACTATATGGAACAGGAGCTAAGGAGGCCATTTTTCAAGAAAAAATTATTAACTCACCTCAAACATTTTTTATTTAATAGTATTTTTTTGTAGGACATTTTCTCAAAGAAAATGGGATTGGTGAAACCCTTGCATAAGAAGTGTCTTATTCGAGAACGAATCGTTTTTTAAGGGAGATGAGATGATGTGAACATGGACGTGGACCATAAAGAGAAGGTCCAATCAAAAGAAAGAGGAGGGAATATGCCAAAAAGGAGATTTTATGGTCGACCCTAATTTTTCATATGTCTCCCTATTAATTTGACCACAATATCTTTTAATAAAAGGAAAGACTAAATTTATATTATTTAGGAAATTAGCTTTTAATTTTTAATTTATTTCCATGTCTCCCCTCTTAATTTGATCACAATCTCTTTTAATTAAAAAGGAAGATTAAATCTATTTTACTTGGGAAATTAGTCTTTAATTTTTAATTTTTAATTTATTTTCTATGTAATTACAAATTAAATTAAGAGATTTTATTTTTCTTTTGATTTACTTGACTTTGCTTATAAATAGGTTACAAAGTTTTCATTGTAAGACATTCAAGATTAATATCAATAATATTGTGAGTCTTATTCAAAAGAGGTGTTTTCATTCTTCTTGTTGAGTATGGAGTGGATCTACTTATCTAGATAATTCTTTGTGGTGTTTTTCTATTCTTCTTTTAATTCTCTGTTTGCCAGTGATTTTAATTCCTATCATTATTGATAGAAGGTTAAGTAGGGAGAGTTTTCATAATATCAAAATTCCTTTGGTACCTTGAATGAAATTGTGTGAGTTCTTAATCACGTTGGATGATCTTGGATTTCACATTAGTAGATTTACTGAAACTTGGCTCTGATACCAATTGATGCGGAACTAGATATCAACAATAGAATTCGAAACCCCGCATATATATCAGCAATCAGAAACTCAAAACTCTAAGCAAACCCTCCCTATTTGACTTGCATTCAATAGGGGAGTGAAAATCAAGATAAGTAGGAAAGAAATAAATAACTAGAATTAAAAAGATGCAATGAGACTTACCTCGATAAGTGATCCCAATTCCTAACACAACAAGCTAATCGAAAACTTACTCACTCTTGCAAGTTTGGAAGTTTAAAACAAGAATATCTGAATTTTATTAATAAGTTGAAAATTTTGAATTGAATTACAACTCTGAATTGAATGTGTATTTAGAGTCTAGGTTATGCGAATAATAAGAGAAAAAAATAATCTCCTAATTAATTGTTGAAATTTTCATAGGAAATTAAATCTAAAGCATAATGGAAAATTAGTAAATATTAAAAAAATTACAACTGAAATAGAATAGATATGATTTTCTTAGGAGGAAAACTTTTTAAATGGGGAATATCTTAATTAATTGTGACTGATTTGGGTGAAGAGATTTTGCAAAGATATTTTTCTCTTTCTCAGGTATTTTCTTTTTCTGCGAGATTTGACATTTAAGCAGTTTTTCTCTTTCTCAAGATAGCTTGCAATTTAGGAGTAATTTTTCCTCTTGGTTGATCTTTAATTGTGAAGATTTTCTACATAATTAGAAAATAAATTCCATGAGAATTTTTCTTTTTTATGTCTTGCAGAATTTTTCTTTTTTCTTGCTTATTTCCCTCTTGCACTTGGAGTGAATAGTATGTATTATTATACCCTTGGGTTAATGACCATGTACTTGGTTTGACAGATTCATGAAAGCAATAAAAGGATAAGGTTATATGCAGGCACAGACGGATTACACACTATTCTTCAAGCACAAAGAGGGTAAAGTGCCTATCTTAATAGTTTGTATTGATGATATTATTATAATAGGAGATGATATTGAGGAAATTCCTTAAGTCAAGAAAGATCCTGCTTCAAAATACGAAATGAAAGATTTGTGTAAAATTTAATACTTTCTTGGTATGAAGATAGTCGAAGCTGAGAGAAAATTTCAGTGTCTCAAAAAAAGTATGTCTTTGATTTATTAAAGGATTGGTATGTTGGGTTGCAAACTTGCGGACACTCCTATAAATTCCAATGTGAAATTCGGCGATTTAAAAACAAGCAAATCAGTCGATAAAGGAAAGTTTCAAAGATTAGTTAGCAAACTAATTTACCTTTCACATGCTAAACCTGATATTAGTTTTGTTGTAAGTTATGTCAACCAATTTATACATGTACCCACAGAGGAACACATGACTGCAGTTACATGAGTTTTAAAATATCTAAAACAATCTCAAAGAAAAGGTTTATTCTTCAAAGAAAATCTCAAATTGGAGTATTGAAACATTTACAGATGCATATTGATTAGGATCGGTCACAAATAAGAAATCAACTTCAGGGTGTTGTTCGCTTGTTTGGGGAAACTTAGTCACTTGGAGAAGTAAAAAACAGACTGTGATTACAAGAAGCAGTGCAGAAACTGAGTTGAGATCCTTGACTCACAATGTGTGTGAGATATGGCTGAGAAATTTACTGGGAGAATTAAAGCAACAAGGAAATGAACTACTAGAGCTATACTGTGATAACAAAACTGCTATCAGTATCATTCATAACCCAGTTTATCATGATAGAACTAAACACGTTGGAATAAACTGTCATTTCATTAAAGAGAAGATAGAAGATGGGATGGGGTCTATGATCTGTGTTCTAACTTTAAGTCAAATAGTTGATATTTTCATTAAAAGTTTCTAGAGACCTGATTTTGAGAGATTAGTTGACAAGCTTGAACTCCACAGCATCTACAGCCAAGCTTGAGGGGGGGGGTGAAGGAAAGTCAATTAATTATTTATTCTATATTTAAGATGATTGACTATAATTTCATACCTAATTATTTATCTTACATTTAAGAAGATTGATTGTAATTTTAGGATGTAGGAATATTCTGTAATATCTTGTAAATTTTCTATATTTAAAATGATTAAATTAGGATGATAGAATCTCATTAATTAGGGCCTGTATATTTTTCTTACTCGGCTATTTAATGCCGTTGTACGTTATTCTCTTTTCAAGTGTGAAGATTATTCAAATCAGTACAATGTAGAAATAATATTTTTTTCCTGCTAGTCTCTTTTAAATACCTTTCCAAAAACCAGTTTCATAAAACTCCTGGTTGTTCTCCCAAACACCTCTTCTCTTCCACAAACTCCACCTCGCTTCCACCACCCTTTTCCACAGCCTGTCACCCTTATGCAAATATCTCCACAGCCATTTGCCATGAAGGGCCCTATTCACATGCACAAGTGATTTAATTCCCAGCCCACCATCTCTAATTGGATTTTTCACCTCCTTCCAATTCACAAGGTGCATTCTCCTTCTCTTCTCATCGGCACCCAAAAGAAATCTATGCTGAATTTTTTCTAGCTTTTTAGCAACATGAACTGGAACCTTAAGGGCAGAGAAATAGTAAATAGCAACATTAGAAAGAACACTCTTCATCAATGTAAGACGGCCACCCTTGGAGAAGAAATTCCGCTTTCATATACATAATCTCTTCTAAAACATTTCAACTACCGGAAACCAAATGCTTTTCTCTTTGTATTTCGCACCCAATGGTATGCCTAAATACTTAATAGGAAGAATGGAAGATTTACACCCCAGGACATCAGCAAGATCTTCTTCATCCCCCCTCCTCCCAAATAATAATTTCAGATTTATTTAAATTAATATTGAGATGCGAGATAGCCTGAAAACATAATAGAATAGTACCAAGCTTCTGCACTATTTTCTTCTTAGCTTGACAAAAGATCAGAGTAACATCTGCAAAAAATAAGTTAAGGTGCCTTAACTTAGTTATTTGGTAGATTACTTGTTATTATTCAAATATTGAGATATTATTTTGATTATTTAGATTCAAGATCTCCAAGTTTTGTTCTTAATAAAATTTCTCTAAGTTTTCTCTCCAAGTTCTCTTTATATTGAGATATTATTTTGCTTATCAAGATCCAAGATCTCCAATTTTTGCTTGAAATTTCTCTAGGTGTTTCTCTTCAACTTCTCTTTGTCCTACATCATGTATGTTCATATAAAGTTTAAGATATCTTGGAGGGAATAAAATTATGGATGTATTTTCAGTTAAGTTTAACACTTAACTTCCATCTTAAGGAACCTAAAATTTTGCGTTTCTTAACAAGATAGGTTATAAAGGAAGTTGCAGTGAAATTCTGCAACTTTCTTATCTGACTTTTCAGTATCTAGGCCCATAACCATATTCATGACAAGTGAACTTACCAAATTATGTCAATCTTTTCTCCACATTTCTAATTTTTATTTTGAAGCAATGATCAGAAGACATATTAATTATTGAACTTGCTTGCCATACTTGAAGGTTACCATCCATTAGGCTTGACTCTCTTGGATGTCATTGCAGATCATTTCTTAATTTCTGACAAACAACCCATCTGTGCAAATTTGTTCTTATACTATGAGGTGGCTTGGTGGTTATGGTGTGAACTTTTTGGTCCTTTTAGACGTGTGGGTGTTTGCGCTCCTATTGTTGAGGGTTTCTTGTCCATTCCATCAAGTTTGAGGGGTTGGATACAGAGGCTTCTTGCAGTCTCTTAGGAGATGTGTCCTCCTAGCAGTTATAGGTGGGTTGCACGTTGAACACTCATTTTGTTTGGGTGGTGTGGTGGTTCTGGTCTTTTTTTAAGCTAAAGAACACAGTTTCTTTTTTCAGGGGTATATATTCAGTTATTTTGCAAAGGAATTTGAAGGCTCTCTTACTGGAAACTCTCACCAATTCTCTTCTTGTTATGTTCTTTGTGCTCTTTTGTTTTTTGTCTGAGTCTGAGGATGATACCTTACCATCCCTTATTGTATTTACTTTCTCTCTGACAACAATTATGCAATCCATCCTTAATTCCCTTGCCGGCTTGAATATAATATCTTGCAGGTTAAAGGCGGTATTCAGGATATAAAAGATAAACAAGAGATAGCAGAAGCTCAATTGCAGATTGCAAAACTTCAAGTATCCAAGACAAATAGAGACCAGCAATTACAAACTGATTCAGCTAAAAGATCATCTTTTTGTCAGCCATCATGCCAAGGTCAAAGTCTTGTTGCCTGTCCACAGGAACTCTCTGCTCTATCTCCAAATATTCCTCCTAACATACCGGCACATAATCCTTCGCTAACCCCAGTAGCGACAGCTCCAGTGCTGCCCACCCAATATGTACAGACCGGTGTCCCCTCTATTCAACAGCCTGAATCTAGCCACGCACCTCCACTTATGGTTCCAGAAACCACTCAGACATACCACATTCCCTTATCCCTGCTGCAACAACAGCCGCCTTCACCACTGAATCAACCATATCAATTTACTTTTCAATCACTGGCTTTATATCAATCTTACCAACAAAGACCTCAACATCCAATTCCTCAATCACCCCAGCTACCTGAAATCCACCCACCTCTTGGGTCAGTTAACCCTCAAGCCTATCATGTATTCAGCCATCAAGCTGAAGAGATATACCTGCCACCTCAAGGCAACCTTAAATCCTCAAGTACTGCTGCCAAATCTGCTTCACTAAAACAGTTTTTTGAAAGTGCCACCCAGGAGAGTCATGGTCAATCTTTGAACAGGCCTTACTCTCACTTCCCTTCTGACCATTCACAACTTGCTAACAGTTATAATTCTCACAATCTTTACTCCTATGGTGCATCTCCTGCTAGCTATGGTGGTTCAACTGCGAAAACTTTGTATCTCTCACAATCTTCTTCAGTCGTTGGTAGTGGAAGTAACCATTCACGATTACCAACTGCCAAGATATTGCCACGTGCACTTCCAATGGCCTCTATTGTGGATAATGGCTCTGGTCCCGGTGACAGTGGAAAGAGAGTACCAGTTGATGATGTTGTTGACAAGGTTGTTGCAATGGGATTCCGTAGGGACTTGGTGAGGGCATCAATGAGGAAACTGAGAGCGAATGGGCAGTCAGTGGATCTCAACATGGTGCTGGATAAGCTAATGAATGGTGGGGAAGTGTAGCTTTAAATGGTATTTTTTGGCCAATGATATCTTACGTGGAAAGTAATGCTGTTTGATTTCTTCTGTATAGAATCTTAGATCAGGTAAACCTGTATCTGCAATAACTTTTCATGGGTCTTTACACTACTTTTGGGTTGCTATTTAATATTGTAGATGGCATCAACATGTAGTCATATAATGTAAATACTTGTGGATCTACTTAGTCATATTCCCTACTTCTTCCTTTGCTTGATGGACCCTCTCATTTGGCTTTTATTGTTATCCGAGGCTGTGACTTCATGATTTGTAGGGCAAGTTTGATAAACCACCTGTATGATTAACCCTTTGTTATGCATTATTAACCCACTTTTATAGGCAAAGCTGATGATGACTGTCCATGTACCCTGTCTCTATCTAGTTGTGATCAATGCAATGAGTCAATAATTTACTTTCTTGAAACTCACCTTTATCAAGAATGCAGGTGAGAGGAGAACAAAGAAAGGAAAGGAAGTGGAGAGAAAGTGCAATTACAGGTGGAAATCATGCCTTAAAAAAGGTAAAGAAAACAAAACTTTGCCTGTGGACTAAGTTTTCCTTTTAAGGATTCATTGCACATATGATTTATGAGCTCACATCACTCAAATTATTGCTGAATTGACTTGGTAAACTGCTAGGGAACAGTAGGTCAATGATAGATATATCATTTTATAAATTGTGTTGGTCAATTTAGATTTTTTACTAATGGAAACTTAATATTACATAGATGTGTACCATTACAAAAACTAACTAATCATTTTTTTTTTTTTTTTGGTCAGAATCCAAAACATTATCTATCAACAAATGGATTTCCTTTATAAATGTTGTGCTCTAAGAACCCGCATGATTAAATCTCAAGGAAAAAGAGAAGAACTCAAATGATTAACATGGCAATAATCTCAATTAATGAACTATTTAAGGACTATGAACAAAAGTAACTGCAATTCTGCATATGGCAATAGAAGGATTAGAATTTTAGATACCAAAGCATGACATTTTTTTAATGAAGTGACAAAAGCAAGTGTCCTAAAAGATTTATCCCAACTAATTTATTATGAAACTGAATAAATTATTTATCCTCTATAAGCTTCATCACCTAAGCTTACCAGCATCAATATATATACTAAAGCGAACAAACAACACTAAATGAGCATCAGTATGTAATCTATACTAAATACTTATCCTATCTCTTTGAAGTAATGGAGCATATTGATTAACGATTCCATGGCTGAAAGCTTATTTATATTTTATAGTCATTTGGTATCAAAGCAGATGCATTAAATATAAAATAAAAATAAATTTTAAAAGATATGATAGAAGAGAATAATAATGTAGAAGTAGCTTGATTATAATCTTATCATATGGTCCACTTATGATTTTTTTTTTTATTTTTTTCAAAGTTAAAAACTGAGTAGAGCTCATGTATCTTGTGTTGCTGTTAGTGATTTGAGGAGCTTTCAAATACTAAAGAGAAAGATATAATAAAGATGATAGTGATTAAACATTTAAATTCCTATTGTGTACAATCCACTGGACCTCAACCTTATTTCTCTAATTTCAACCCATTGGACCACTTTTTTAATAAAAAAAAAAAAAGAAAAAGAAAAAGGGGTAATTGGCAAAAAAAAAAACAATAAACTATTTAAAACCTAATCATATAAATTTTACTCATTACAAAATATGTATTTTGAGCTATCATTATTATTTTTAAAACATTTTATCAATGTAATTTTTTAGAAATTAATTATATTTTTAGATTATAATTATTTGATAGGTAAAAATTAGTTTTAGTTTGTATATGTAGTGCATTATTAAACTATTTTTTCTTCTATCTTCAATTTCATAATCATAAAATTCTATATTTTCATTTATCAAAATTATGAAATACTTAATCTGAATTGGTAATAAAAAATTTTATTTAAATTTTTGTTATTTCAATTATATTTTTATTTTTATTACATAAAATTTAAATTTTGAAAGAAAAAATAATACTAATTTGAAGCTGAACTCCCATTCCAATGATAACCATTAAGAGTTAGGACCACTTTGGTTGTTCTTTTGAGAGCTAAGTCATTCCAATCTCATCCACACCTCTTTAATTTATGGTTTTTCTTTAACATCTCTCTTTACTACATTTAAGGCTGCTCATGACTAGCATCTTCCTTTAATTACTAAGTGTGGTCCAAGAACATATACATATATACACACACACACATACTGGCAATAATAGTTGTTTAAAACATAATCATACATACATATATAAATATTTATACATATGTGTGTATGGAGAATTCATAATTTCGATATGACAATGAGTATTATTACTTACATTCTTAAAAGTTATTGAGTACCAAAAAAAAAAAACTTTGTTTTCAGAAAGTGGTAATAATTTTCAAGATACTTGCATGGCCATGGTTTGTTATATGAGAATAATCGGAAGTGAGTTGTTGAATCTACCCCAATTAAAGTAGATGGTCCATTGGCCCATCTCAAGTTGCATATGTGCATGCCGATCACAATTTCATTGAAGGCTACACTTCGTCAACTTATAAGACTAACTCTTTGTATGGTTTTTGAAGAATGATAAAATGGTGATTTAGACTTTTCTTTTCTTTTCTATCTTTTTTTATTTTTTTTTTGTAATTTTTACTCTTTTATCATAAAATAAAATTTAATAAACAAATATTATTGATAATGGAAAATTGAGTTTTTCTTAAATAGAATAATATTAAAATTTTATACTATAAGAATAATTTCCAATATATTTACATAATTTTGCTAAGTAGGGTGGTGTTCATAATTAGGTTTGGTCCTTCATATTTTTTAGCCTGAACCAAACTAAAAAACCTATAGTTTACATGATATATAAACGTATTAAAAATAATTTTTATATAGTATACAATTATTTACGTAAAATTCAAATTTGGACTGACTTTTAGTTTATGATATGTAGAGCCAATTTAAATCAATCTAGTAGGTCATATTTTAGTTCAAACTTAACTTGTAACGTTAAATAATAATAATAATAATAATAATAAATCAAGCTGAATAAGCTAAGTGGATAAATAGCTAACAATAGAGTTAATAGCAAGCACAAGAGGTTTACCATAAGTATGAGATAGATATAGATTAAGGAATTATTTTAGACAACTACAAAGGTAAGTTTATTCATAAAATACCTATCTCATGGTCATCACTTGTTTGCTAGTGAATGGATAAGAATGAAAAAGGTATCTTAACAAATTTACCCTTTATAATATTATTTATTCACATTTTTCTTCATATTATTAAATATTATGTATTACTTGATAAATTTTTAAGCTTTCAAAATACTAACAGTGTGCATGCATACTTGGAATACCAAAAAAATTACGCACCTAAAAATTACAAGAAATACATTTGGCTACCTAAAATGCCCATAAATATATTTACCTATCTAAATAGCCAAAAAAATATCTAAGCATTCAAAATAGTAAAAAAAATTATTAGGTAGTTGAAATTTCAAAAACACGATCATGTACTAAGAAGGCACCGAGCTTCTAAAATATATAGAAATATATTCAAGTACCAAAATGTCAATTCACACACACACACACACATATATATGATCGGAACCCAAGATCAACCAATGTGATAAAAAATCTCATATAAAATATTAGCATGCAAAAGACTTAACCCCTCAACAAACTCTCCCTACTTAACCCACATTTAACTTATGAATGTAAATTAAGGTAAGTAGAATAAATTGAATTTATTAAAATGACATAAGAATTAATTTGACAAGTTAGAATCAACTCATAAATAGATTGATAAAACGCCACAAGAGATTACCTTAATAAGTAGAATCAATCCTTAACTCAATAAAATAGTTGAAGACAACCTCGCAAGGAGCACTCACAATAGCCAAGGCTAAAGCAAACTTGAATTTTATTAACTTAAACTGAAATTGAATTACAACATAATCGTGTGACCTTTATATAGTCTTTCATTATACTTATTCTACTAAAAAATGAAATTAAAAAATGTTAATTCTACCTTATCTAGGAAAACATTAAAATATGAATTAAAAGACAAAAATTTAATTAAAAAATAAATTCTTCTCTCTTGAGGAAGAAGTAGTGTTGTGGTTGAATTATTTCTCTTTATTATAGTCGAATTAGATTCTTGACTATTTAATTAATTTATTAAAATATTTGGTGTTGAAAATGTTCAAAGAATTCTCGTTACTTAAGTAGAAATCAAAGTCATTCTAAAGGTAGAAATCATATTCCTTCTTGAAGTATAAATCAAAGTCATTTTTTAAGTAAAAATCAAATCCCTTCTTTAAGTAGAATTCCAATGAAAACATTGGATAGGAGAAGAAACCCTTCCCTCTTGATGTTTCTTTTTTATTCTTTGATTCTTGTGCTATAAAATCCAAAGAGGATTTCATGTAGAATTCCCATTCTTCATCTCTTTCTCTTGGTCACATATCCTTATTGAATCTTGATTCTTGAATATTGAATATTGAATTTTGAATTTTTATTATTAAATCTTGATGTTGGGTCAATTTAGCAAACCAATTCAGGTCTAAATCTAAATCCTTATAGAAGTTAAAGTCACAGAATTCCTTGCAAAAATAGGACTCAATTTTCACATGGGAAAACTCTCTCTACTTGCAGGCATGGGAGCTTGCCTACTACGTTTGCGAGCGTGCGCACGTGCGAATGTGCTTGTGAGCATGTGCACGCACGGATGTGCGTGCGTACTAGTTTGTGCACGTGTGACTTCCTTGATGCGTGTTCGAGCATGCTGCTTTTCTGTGCAAATAGTTGCTTGTGGATTCTTCCTAGTGGAATTCCAACTCCTTGCGAGAATCTTCTAGCATGTAGGTTTTCTTCCTCCCATATGTGGACATCATCTCCTCGGGTTTCTACTTAAATTTTTGGGGAATCTTCTAGTTTGTGGGTTTTCTTCCTCCCACATATGGGCATCATCTCTCGAGATTCTGATTAGACTTTGGAGTATGTTTTTGGCCTAGTGAGGATCACATCAATATATGTAATATACACATATATATAACATAATAATACATACACTATCTACATTGTAATGTACTAGATATATTATAATATATATGGAGAGTATTAAAATTATATATGTAGTGTACATATAATTTATATGAATATAAATATAATACATATAATATATACATATTGTGCATATACATACTTCATGCAGTGCACATGCAGTATACGTACTATAATACATACATTATAACGTTTATATACACTATATATTTACGCGGGGTCATAAAGAACATAAAAGAAAAATAAAAAAATCTTAAGGCTAAATTTGGTATTTGGGTCAAGTAGTTGGGAAGAATAGTGTAAGCTACCCATTTTGTAACCTATTTAGTTAAAATTTGGTGGTAGTGATGGTGATAAGGGTGAAGGATGCGAAGATAGTGATAAGGGCGAAGGATGCGAAGATGGTGATAAAGGTGCTTGCATTAGTGGCAACCTAAGTGATGATCATAATATTGACAAATACAAGAGTGATAACACCAGTTATGATAGAAATAATGGTGGAGATAACAATGACAATGATGACACAATAAGGATAATGATGATAACATTAATGATAATGATATTGACAACAATAGTAAGCGTGATGGTAATGATAGTGGCAACATGACAGACAATAATGACGATAACAATGATAATAATGGTACCAATGATGACAACATTTAGTTATAATAATAGCTATATATTATTAGTTTTAGAGTGATACTTAGAGACTTTTATCGGTTAACTATCAACAAAGGTCCTTAGACACTGAAATTTTATTAACCAAATAACATTTTGCACTATAATTGAATTTTTCACAATTATATTTTTATCATTTTCTTTTGAAAGTAATCTTTCATTCTATGTTTTAGATAAGTTTAACTCCTTGCTATTTTATAAAATTCTACTACATTTTAAGTTATCAGGAAATAACTTATAATCCCTTTACACTCATCATTTGTCAAGCTAAAACGTCATCAACATAGCCTTCTAATTGTAAGTTTTATTAATAATCACTATAGGGATTATTTAACATATCATATTTTTAATATTTCATTATTCACATATCAGAGTGAATTGAACTTGGTAAATTAGCCTTATAAAATATCTTATATTTATCTCAATTCATAATGCAATGAGTTTCAAACATTTAATTGCATTAGAATATAATGTTCTAAGCAATTTTATTTATGTTTTATCTTTATTTATCTCTATTTATCACTTTTAATTGTTCATATCTCTAGTAATGATATTTGAGCAATCATGGATAGTTCTATACATAGAGAAATATTTAAAATCTCTTTAATAAATAAAACCTTGTAACAAAATGAGATAATTCCTAGATTCAATTCATTATTTCAATAAAAATATTGGTTCCATTGTTCTTCAATTTTTTTTTTCTTTCTTGGAGAAATAAATTTTTTGGTGTGGTTTGGTAATTCTATTATCATTATCTAATTGATAATACATCACTAACATAATCTTTAAGAATATAACAATAATAGTAATTATTAAATTATCATTTTACTCATTGAATTATGATTTATATTATAATTTTTTGTAAATATTTTTTCGTGACAATTCATAAGTCTTTAAAATTAATAACTTATTACCATACTTTTATCAAATATCACAAACCTTAGCTCCAATATACTTTAAGCTCCTCTACTTTTTTTTTTTTTACAAAATTAAAAATTTAATTAGATAATTTATATAGTATATAGGGAATACAAAACTTGTTTAGAGATTAAACCCTTATAGTTATATATAATAGAACATTTAATTATATAGTAGACTACAAAAATCATCTTAGAAAATAGTTCATTTTAGAGAACAAGTTGGAAGAACCTTTAATTTAAACTTTAAATGGAGAATACTCTATGCAGGCAAAGGATTTGTCTGTCGAGTTTTGTCCATTAGTAATGCAATAATAAAATTAGTCATTATAAATAGTATCAAAATGCAAGCCCATCTTATTTATCTGCAATATCATTATAATGAGAGCTCTCCATTGACTTTAACTAGATTTTTTCCTATTACAATATGTGTCTAACATTGGCAATTCTTTGTATCTTTGATGTGAATAAGATCATTAAATAAACTCTAGTATTAGACATATTTGCATATAGTATTCATTGAATTCTCGTGTCCATCTGTTATAGGTCTTGCCAAATTATGTTGTATTGCTTCAACATTATAGGCTTCTCAATCAAAATATCTTAAAGATGCGAGAAAACCCCACAAGTTTAAAATAACATTAGAAAATATAATGTGATTATGATAATGCCACAAACGATCAATAGTAATGGCTGCAAACATAAAAAATGCAATGCCATGTATTTGCATTGTTTCTTTATGGTTTATGTTTCCTGAGTACCCTTTGAATCCAAGAAGAGTGTTACATTATGACTTTTATGCGTTAGAAATCCCTCGGGCGAGGGAAAACCATACAGTTTGAGCAAATAAAAAGTAAAGAAACATGTGGATATAAGTCTTAATCGCTATTACATAATATATAGTACATGCTAGTCAATTCTAACTCGATAATTTTATGGTTTATATTCTCCATAGGTGTATTTGATGTCTCTTAAGGAGCCTAAAATGCTATATATCCCTCCAAAATGTACCTCAGGAATATTACACCTTTCTGACTTAGCAGTTAGCCACTGTAGATTGCATTTTCATTACTTACTGTGAATTTCCATGACCATTCATCCTTGACCTATGCTTAAGAAACTAGCAAACATGCAATTATTATAGTGATGGTAGTTAAAAGTTTGGTTGTATTAATCGAGTATTCTATTTTCTCCGTTGTATTATGAAAAGTTAACTTATTGAAAGAAAGATCTTGGCTATCTGAATTGACAACATGAATCTTGGTATGAGAGTAAGTATTAACTTGTACCTATAAACTTATTGATAAGAAGGTAACTGGGATCTCATGAGATATTAACTATTTCTCTATTAATTATAGTCTTATATAAGTTATGTGTTAAGAGTGGCCTTACCTGTAATGAACTCTTTTAGATGATAAAATCCAAGGGTCATGCATATTCTATGTTATAAGAGACCAAGTTTACGTACTTGGCTTGAATAACTTGTACCTATAAACTTTTGTGGTGTCAACAGCTGCCATGTTGGCTTGGTCACAAAAAAAAAATTCATGTCTATTAAAGTTAAAAGCTTAAACCCTTATATTACTTCAAAATACATAATTTACTCAAACTACTGGGTGTAAACAATAATACTAGTTTGTTTTAGATGCCACCATAACCTCCTAACAATACAACCCATAGATGAACCAAATAAACATAAAATATATAGACATGTAATTAAGTACTAACTTGGTTAGAGTGGCTCGTCTAGCAAATGATGGCATAATGCACACTAACCCCTTAAAGTTAAACTTTAACCTATATTGAGGTATGATGAGTAACCTTATATAGGAAGTTGTTATACACATTTTACTCAACTCAAAAAAGTTTTTTAATTGCTTTTTGTATTGTGCTACTAAATTAGAACTAATGTAAACATAAGAGTTATGCCTATTAAAGCTTATCCTCACTGTTGACAATATTTATTAACACATTACATGATTAAACTTATTTATAAGGTTGCAGCTTTACCAAAAATTAATAGATCACCCACAAACAACAGATCTGTGATCAGTAAACCATTACAAGCCATATGGATCCCTTGAATATGATTCATCCTTGTTCTTGATGTATGAGTCGAGAGAGAGTTTCAATATACAAAATAAACAGGTAGGATAATAAAAAATCACCCTACATGAGACCTTTAGTGGTGACTTTAGAGGGTATGGTGCTTCATTCACCAAAAATTAGTAAGACATTTTGGAGATACATTATTTTTTTATGCAACAAGCAAAACGTAGTATAAGCGTTCACATGCTCTCTCTCTCTCTCTCCCCCCCCCCTCCTATATATATGTTTATATCCATGGCAGGGTTTATTTTAATTAGAAAGGATTAATTAACCCATATATTATTTTCTTGTCAAATAAATGAGACTATTCAAATCTAGCACAACCAGTAACTTAAAAGACATTCGAATTTATTGATTGGAAAACACAATTGACATTTATCAATTTTTCACAATTAGGGATGATAATGGGACAAGTTTTACCAAACCTAAAATTAACGAATCCCTTAAAAAGTAAACACAAACTCACCCTGAACTTGAGATAGGTTTTAATTCTTTCTACGTTTACTTACCATATAAAGTTTGTGAGTTATTCAAGCCAAACCCAACCCGTCATTTTATTATATTAATATAGATATATGATGGTGCCTAAAAACAACATAAATATCAACCACTTTTGAATTATTAAACTTGATGGTATGTTTTCTAATCTGAGCTATTTTTGATATTTTGTTGCAGGAGATGATATAAGGATAAAAGTAGGAAAAAAATATGAAAAAAAGAAGAGCTTGTAAAAAGAGTAATCAACCCAGAAACAAGTCTTGGGTAAGGCTTGGTCTAGCAGACAGACAACTTAGCCTTGGGCAAGGCTAACAGTTGGACACAATAGTAGATTTAAATTAAAACATGTGCTTTTTAAATCTATAAAAAGATATTATTCCAACCAAGTTCTAGGGCCAAAAATTAAGGGAAAATATTCTGGAAGGCTTGGGATACACCAAAAATCAAGAAAAATGATCCTAATCAACAAAAGAAGAAAACCCTAGCTCCTTCTCTATAAAGAGAGCGGCTGTTAAAGCAAAATCATTATCTTTCTTTTTTCTGAAGTCGCATACAACAACTTCTGCTACTTCTGCAATTTTTCTTCTTTCTTATATTCTCTAAGAACTCATTTATGTTAAAAGGTTCACCAGGAGTGCCTAAATTATTTTCTTTTCCTAGTTAAGATTTAGTAAACTCCAGTGATGTATTTATGATATCGAATTGGTTTAATATATATTTTATTTAAAATTTGATATTTATTTATTTTTTGCACCTATTCATATTTATGGTCTCGAACTCATTTAAACAGGACATGTTGAACATTAGAGAGACAACAATGAGCTAGCCAAAACCCTCAAATTTAGAATTATCTGAGTTATTCTGGCACTTAGTAATGATGAGTCTTGCACTGAGGAGGTAAGTAGTCTGGTTGACCGGTTCACACGGATGAATCCGGCAACTTGAATAAGGTTCTTCTAATTCTCAATGTCGTTGATAAGCTAAATTATATGGACATTCCTAGGACTGCTTGACAGCGCATAACCAACTAATGAACATTTCTTGGTTGGTTTAAGAATAAGAAAGAATTGGCTGTCGAAATGTTTTCAACAACCATAACTGATTTGTCATATTTTGGGTAAAATGAATCTTTGCATTTATGATCAATTACGTTACTGGAGCTACTTATTTCATCAACTAGGAATTTTTTTGATAATTATTTTACTTTCTAACTTATAGCCAAGAGTTTATTTAATATAATTTTTTTCATTGTTTATTTTATATTTTATGTATTAGATTCTACAGAATCCTCCCTTATTACTTTTTATTCGTTGGTCAACAAAGAAAATTGGTTTCTAGATTAAATATTCTTACCATTGCTAAATTTTTTTTTTGTTAATTAAGAATTTCTTTTTGGTGGATTCAACACTCATCAATATAATTATATTTATATTAAGAGAAAAGTTAAAATTATATTATTTACTATATATAATAATTTGTACTATTTGTATTATCAATATAGTTAAAAAATTTAAAATATATATCAATTCATATAATAATATATAGTTATAATTATATTTACTAATGCAACATATAAATATATATATATATATATATATATATATATATACATAACATATTAGATTCAAACGGGTTTTAGGAGATCAAACTTGAAATTTCCCTAATCCTTCCATTTTTTACCATCAATCCAAATTCGATCTAACCTGAGCTCACACTTTAATTAGAAAAAACAACATCCAATTGGGTTTAAACAAATCAAATTAGGCAAGTTTTGGATGCAAAATGTCATCCCTATCTATAACCAATAAGGGACATCATAATGAAGCTCTAGAGGGTTAGATTTCAAAAACAAAACCTCAAATTCTTAAAACAAGATTTAACAGCTCAAACTAGTAACTAAAATTAATATTTGCTCCCAAAATGCCAATCAGTGAGATAAGCAATAAGAAAAAGAGATCAATTTCCTTAATAGTAGTAGGCATCAACTAGTTAATTCATCCCTAAGATTGTTCATGAGAAGGTCAATGATTTCAATCTCCAGACACACACATCAATTTTCTTTATCCATAATGAAAATTGACAAGAAAATGAAAAAATTAAGGTTGAACGTGGACAACCTATGCTTTTGAAGGTAACATGGAGATTTTACAATTAGAAATCACTTGAAGGAAATGACTTTTATTTGTTCATTTATTTGTTTTGTCGACTTGTATCAAATCTGAAATTGACAACTATAAATAAAGCTGAAGAAGAAATTTAAAGAAGTGAAACACATGATTGAAGCCCTAATTTTTGGGTTATTTTATTATTTTTGTTGACATGAGTTGTAAATTACTAAATTAGTCCGGTAAATTATTATATTAATTGCTAAATTAGTGCTATAAATTTATATATTAGTATTATAATTATAGGAACTTGATTAGTTAATTTTTTTGTATATTAATTTATGTTTCCTTTTTTATGATGTAGTTGTATCTTTATATTCCCTATGAATAGAGAAGAATAGACATCCATGAATTATTTACAAATTTTATTATTTTACATGGTATTAGAGCGTTCTTCCTAAAAGACCTACTCTTGAATTAAATCTTGTATTTGTCTTCATAAAATCAAATGGTTGAACTAGATCCTGTCGTATCCAACAACCAAACACCACCAATTGTCATCCACCAAGATAACTCTATATTTCCTATTAGTACCATATTAAATGAGATAAGCTACTCATTATGGTCTCAACACATGGAGATATGAATTAGTGTTTGAAATAAAGCTGGTTATCTTATTGGACAAACAAAAAAGCCTACGCCTGAAGACTGCAATTACAAAATATGGGTCACCGAAAATAAAAAAGTAAAGATCTGGCTTATTGACTCAATGAATCCATCCCATATGTAGCAATTAATTCACCTTCCCACAACTAAGGAAATATGGAAAACAGTATCAAGAACTTTTTATTTAAATTAAACCAAAAGACCTTTTCTACCACACAAAATGGTAGACCATTGTCCATTTACTATGATGAACTTGCTGTTATTTTTTAAGAAATTAATCATAGGACTACCTCTCAAGAAGAAACAATTGAAGGAGTTATCCAGTTACTTCTGCAATGGTTAGACTTCAAGTACATGTTTTTTTAAGCGGACTTGATTATGAGTTTGATCAGGTAAGTGGAGAAATCTTGTGAAAAGATCCAAATTTGGATTTAGAGAGTACATATGCATATATAAGAAAAGACTACCAACGATGGCTGATAATAGGAGGTTCTCGAGTGATCTTGGAAAGCTTAGCCATGTTTGCCAACCAAAAACCATATGGATTATCCTCGACATCAGCAAAAATTTGAAATAATCAACCATTGGAAAGTCCAACAATTTTATATGCAATCATAGTGGTGAAACAGGTCATTCTAAAGAACGATGCTATGAAATCATTGGTTATCCTAAATAGGTGGATTTCTGAAAGAAACCACATAAAAAGATTGTATGAAAAGCTATGATGACATCGTCTAAGGAAGTTAAATTTAATACGGAGGATAATTTGCAGCTTATAGGAAATGTTTCTCACCCAGGTATTATCAATCAAGCAAATGTCTTTTCTGCAACTTTTAAGAATATTTGGATTATTGGTACAAGTGCATATGATTATATGACTAGAGACCCTAGCTTGTTACAATCCATTCACTCATCTTCTCAATCCGTTATATCTATAGCTAATGGGAATACAACTTTTATTACTGGAGAAGGATCTGCCATTTTTTCCCATAAACTCACTTTGGATATAGTTCTTATTATCCAATCTCTTTAATATAATCTTTTATCTGTGAGCCAAATTACCTCATCCCTTAATTGTGCAATAACTTTTTGACCTTTTTTTATGTATTTCAGGATATTCTGATTCGAAAGATTCTTGGTTTATGGTGTTAAATGATGCAAAATCTACTACTTGGAATTGACAGAAAATGGGGAACAAAAAGTTAGTTGTGTATGTTAAACTAGTCGTGAGAGAAAGCTAGAACAACTATATGGTTATGTCATAGAAGATTAGGACATCTTTCTTTTAGATATCTTCAGAAATTGCAACCATATTTGTTTTTTAACTTTTAATATTTTTTATTTTCATTGTAATATTTGTGAACTAGTTAAAAATCATTGTATTATTTACTTATCTAGTATGAATAAATGTTATGAACCTTTTAATTTCCATACAGTGTATTTGGGGCCCCGTAAAGGTTCCTTCTCTATCTAAAGCTTTATCTTTTGTTATATCCTTACTTTACTTTAGAGCAAAAGTGATGTTTTCACAACCTTTCAAATATTTCATAATTTAGTGGGAACTCAATATCAACACTACTCGTGTTTGGTAATGTGACAATGCAAATGAGCTTGTTGATGCACATTTTAGAAATTTTTTGAGCTAAAAAGGTATTCGACATCATACCTCTTGCACATATACTCCACAACAAATGGCTTGATGGAGAGGAAAAATAGGAAAATAATGGAGGTGGTTCATGCATCACTTTTTGGTATAAATATGCC
Source organism: Carica papaya (assembly GCF_054855325.1). Taxonomy (NCBI): domain Eukaryota; kingdom Viridiplantae; phylum Streptophyta; class Magnoliopsida; order Brassicales; family Caricaceae; genus Carica; species Carica papaya. The sequence goes on from NC_142317.1 coordinate 23,960,558, forward strand.
TAAGTTCTGTTAGGGTGAGGTTGTAAAATCTGCAACTTATTTAATCAATCGGACACCTTCCCAAGTACTAAATTTCTAAAAACAACAACAAAAGATGTAATCTTTTTCTCTATTCCAAATGTTTTAAATCTTGAACCAAGAGTTTTTGGATGTATTATCTATGTTCATATTCTTAAGAATCTCTAAAATAAACTTGATCTATGTACAAAAAGATATGTTTTTGTTGGTTAATATACTTTTTAGAAAGGATATCAGTGTTACAACACTCAAACCCATAAATTACTTGTGATTTTGGATGCATTTTTTTGCGAGGCAGAACTTTATTCGTCAGGGGGAGTTCATACACCTTCTCTTTGGGGGGAGAAATATGAGGAAAAGAATGTGTTACAACAAGAAAGCAACAAAAGAGATGAAGATGATTTTTTTTTAGGTGGAAAAAATACATGAAAATGTTGAGAGAAGTAGTCAAGAAAATTTGGCAAAGAATGATAATGAATTGATGGTTCCTTTTGAAAATATGTCATAATTACCAGTAGCTACAGATTTGCCTTTGATAACACCATTAACTGAAGAATCAACTCAAAATGTTCAAAATACTTCACCTTAGGCAATTCTAAATCCTATGTCTAATGAGTCTCATGAAATAAATATTTGTTTTGAATTTGTGACTCCTAGATATCATCAAAGATCTAAAAAGGGTGTTCTAAAGAAGCAATATAAACTTAATCCTAAAGCCAAAGTTAAATAATCTATTAACAATTATGTCTCTACGCATAAGTTTTTCTGAGTCACATGCACTTATTATTAATCAGTTATCCAAAGTTTTTGTTCCTAGTAGTGTGTAGGATGCACTACAGGATCTAAAGTGGAAAAAGGCAATAAATGAGATGAAGGCTTAGCAAAAAAATTCCACATGGGAACTAGTTCCATTACCCAAAGAAAAAAAGACTATTAGGTGTAGATGGGTGTACACAATGAAACTTAAAGAAGACAAAAGTATCGATCGATATAAAACGAGACTAATTGCAAAGGGGTATACACAGAAATATGGGGTGGATTACCAAGAGACATTTTCACTAGCACCTAAACTAAATATAATTCGTATTTTCTTGTCTATAAGAGTAAATTGATGTTGGCTCTTGCAATAATATGATGTTAAGAACACCTTCCTTAATGAAAACTTTTAAGAAAAAGTTTATATGGAGCTGCCACCAGGATTTATACGAAATTATTGAAGCAAAAATGAAGTTTGTAAATTAAAGAAGTCATTGTGTTGACTTAAATAATCACTAAGAGCATGGTTTGGAAGGTTTTTTGCAGCAATAAAAGCTTTTGGTTATAAGTAAAGTAATTCATATCATACTTTATTTATAAAGCATAAAAAATGAAAGGTAACAATTTTAATTATGTACATTGATGATATGATCTTAATAGAAAATGATTTTTATGAAATGAAGTTATTACAAGAATATTTAGCTGTTGAAACACGAAATTTTCCTTTCTTAATGAAAATATGTGCTGGATCTGTTGACTGAGACTAGAATACTTACTTGTAAGTCAATAGACACACCCATGGAAATGAATCACAAGCTTAGAATTTTTTCAGACCAGGCTTTAACAGACATTGGTTGGTATCAACAGCTGGTTGGGAGATTAATTTATTTGACACACACAAGACCAGATGTAGCCTATGTTATAAGTGTCGTGAACTAATTCGTGCATTCACCAAGCGAAGATCATTTAAATGCAATGTACCAAATCTTGAGATACTTAAAAGGTGCTCTCGACAAAGGTTTGTTATTTTTAAAATATAGTTCATCAACAATTGAAGGATACACAGATGCTGATTGGGTAGGTGATCAAATGGCTAGACGATCGACTTATGGTTATTTTACTTTCATAGAAGGTAACCTGACCACATAGAAAAGCAAAAAACAAAAGGTTGTGACAAGATCAAGTGTAGAAGCTAAATTTCGAGGAATGCCTCATGGCATATGTGAATAATTATGGATCAAGAGTATTTTAGAAGAATTGGGAATTAAATATGAGAAATATATGAGTTTTTATTGTGACAATACAACTTCTATCGAGCTTGCACAAAATCCTTTACAACATGATCGCATTAAACATGTTGAGCTTGATAGACACTTCATCAAGAAAAAGTTGGATCAAAGGATTATACATTGTTCCTTTGTCAAATATGAAAATCAATTAACTGATATTCTCACATAAACAGTTATTGGAAAGAGATTTTCTGAAAAGACCAACAAGTTAGGTATGATAGATATCTATGCTCTAACATTAGGGGCATGTTGACATGAGTTGTAAATTACTAAATTAATGTTCTAAGTTATTAGATTAATTGCTAAATTAGTGTTGTAAATACTAGATTAGTATCACAATTATAGGAACTTGATGAGCTGATTTCTTTGTATAGTGATTTATATTTCCTTCTCTGTGATGTAATTATACCTTTATATTGCCTGTTAGTAGAGAAAAATACACATCACTGAATTATTTATAAATTCCATTGTTTTACAATTTCAACCAGAAACAATAAAGGAAGAAGTTGAAGAAGATATTTTAAGCCATAAAAAAGAAAACATTGAAGCTTAAAAGCTATGAAGATTTTGATTTTGATTTTTCATGATTTTTGGTTATGCTTATGTTGTTCTATTTTATTTCATTCAGTTTCCACTTACAAAAACTATATGGAAAAATAATGCAAAAACTTGGAATAATCTCTCTCTTGAAATTCTAAGGGTCTTATGGACAATTTTGTTTTAAATAAGTTTTTAGTTTTGAAGACAAATTCATATTAAAATTAAATTATAATTGTTAAATTCTTACCTGGTGATATAGTGTTGAGAAGATTGTCTACATAATTTACTATAATATCATGTTAAATTCTTATCTAAAATCATATATGTTGAGATTTTTTCAAAGATGAAAAAAATTTAAATTTTTATTGACTTCACTTTTTTCAAAATTAATAACTTAAAGTGACTTTAAATAGGCTTACATCAAATTCAAATTTTTTAAAAATAATTTATTATTATTTAAGAGATAAATATAAATTAAATCTCCTAAAAGATAAACTCCCACTAATAACATGATTTTTTAAAAATAAACATGTTCTAAATCTAATTAAAGATAAATCTTATTTGAATTCATATTAATAAATAAAAATTATAATTTTTATATTAAGTTTCAACACTCTCCCTTAGTGTAAAAATTATAATCATTAAATTTATTTTTATTGGAGCACTTCTCTGTAATATTTCTTATTTGATCTTCATATTTTGAAATACTTCTCTTTATTTATTAATGTATTTTTTACTAACCTCCGATTATTGATACACTTCTCATCAATATTCAATTATTTGATGTACTTCTCATCAAAATCTATTGAAGCACTTTTCTCCAATTTTTCTAAAAAATTATTCTTCTTGAGCAAAATTTGTTTGCTCATTATTCAATCTGTAATTTTTTTTATATGTGCCCAAATTTTTAACAGTAAAAATATTATGATTTATTTTTGTGTCAACAATCTTTTTCATTACAATTGTTTTTCTTACATACGTCGCATGATGAAATTTTTTTCTTTTTGATGTTGATGAAGATTTGTTTGACATCATGGCGATAAGGACTCCCTCCATAGTTTTTTTTTTTTTTTTTCTTTTCTTAAGTGCTCTTTTATATATATATATATATATATATATATTATTTTTTCACATACTACTCATGATCAATAAAACTCTAATATCACTTGAAAAGAGTTGTTCAAGTAAATATATAAGTATTAATCTTCATAATTAATTGAAAAGATTATATGGCTAAGGAGTAAAATAATAATATGTTTTAAAAATTTGTATTGAAAACAAATAGTAAAGTTTAGGTTCATTAGTAAGTTTAATGTTTAGTGTTAGTTTGGCCTACTAATGTAATGGGGGTAGATAGCTAACCCCATTAACACATTGGTGGGTCATTAAAAACATGATTAATTTCTTTTTAAGTACATCAAATATAAAAAGCTTACACAGAATAAATGTCGAAATTGAGTCTATAATATATATATATATATATATATATATATGTCAACGGCATGTGAAAAAGAAGAATTCATTGGAGTTTGACACGTGAGAAGAAGCCAGCTCTATTACCAGTTTATTGTCTACTTTTTGATATTTAATAGATAAAAAAGGAATCATTTCTGAAAAAGAATTAACCAAAAGCTGCCTGATAATATTTTAAATGAGGTAATGGCATCGAGAAATTCTCCCCATCTGTTTTTGTACCCACATGACGCAATTGTTTAAGATTATTATTTTAAATCATTTCAAGCCCAATAAAGACCAGAGCTAGTGGGTTTCATGTGTACAACATATATACATATATATATATATATTATAGTGTGATTTAAACAGTAGTTGTCATCATCATAAGTTGATTAGGTTTCTTGTTGTGGTATCTTATGGAAATCCAAGTTTTCAAATTCGTTTTTAGGTATGAGCAAACAAGAATTAAATAGATTTGCCACTTCATTTTGCTTTTTCTTTTTTTTTTTTTATTTTTAGAAGAAAAAACCATTAGATAAGATTTATATGATGACGAAGGTTATATATTTTTAAAAAATATATAATTTACAAAGCATACGAATAGAATAATTTAGAATATGCTTTTTTTTTTTTTTTTACTGCAATTAGAAAAAAAGAGAATAACAGAAATCTAAAATCAAATAAGACAATTCCAAACAATATCATACTAGTTTAAATATAACAAATGGTTGATCTCTTCAAGAGGATGAGTTAAGATAATGAAACCTACGTGATACGAAATTCAAGATCAACTAATGTGATTAAAAATCCCAACATACAATTTAATACTAAAACTTAATTCCTAAACAACCCTTCCCTACTTAACTCACAATTAATTTGTGATTACAAATTAGGATAATTGAAAAAAAGAATAAGACTTGATGAAATGCTATCAGATTATCTTGATGAGTACAACCAATTCTACACTCAACAAAACGGTTTAAAAACTCTCTCAAAGAGCACTCATAATAACTAAAAGTTAGACCCTAAAAAAATAAGCTTGAAATTTTATTAATTTGAATTGATTGATTACAACTAATGCGACAACCTTTTTATAGCCAACTATTATGAGAATTACAACAGGATTTAAGCTCCTAAAATCTAGGATAACTATCTAAATATTTTATCTAGAATTCTAAAAAACATAATTTAAAAACTCATAAATTAAAACAAACTAAAGCTCTTTCTCTCTTGAGTTGTGGTCGGCTTAATCTTGGAAATTCTTCTTGGATTTGGACTTTATAAACAATTAGGGAAGAAAATAGTGAATATTTCTTGTATTTCATTCTATAAGGTTAGGAGTATATATACATAGAAGAGGGATCTATATATAAAAATATAAATAACTCTATTAATGCTAAGAAATCAACTAATAATTACATAAGAATATCCGTAATATATTTTATAATATTCTAACACTCCTCCTCAAGTTAAAGCATATGTATTAATTTTGCCCAACTTGTTACGAAGATATTCAATTTGGGTTCCATTCAAAACCTTTGTAAATATATCACCTAGTTGTTCTCATGTTTTCATATAACTAGTAGAAATTAATTTATTCGGAATCTTCTCATAAATGAAGTGACAATCAATCTCGATATATTTTATTTTTTCATGGTACACCGAATTTGAGGCAATATGAAGGATAGCTTGATTATCACACCAGAGTTTTACAGGTAATACGGGATTCAAACCCACTTCTACTAAGAGGTGTCGTATCTAGTAGAATATTTTATAATATTCTAACATTTCTCAAGTTGAAGAATATATATTAATTATGCCTAACTTGTTATAAAGATATTCAATTTGGATTTCATTCAAAACATTTATAAATATGTCACCTAGTTGTTCTCATGTTTTTACATAACTAGTAGAAATCAATTTCTTCAGAATCTTCACACAAATGAAGTGACAATCAACCTCAATATATATTGTTCTTTTATGGTACACCAGATTTGAGGCAATATGAATGATAGCTTGATTATCACACCAGAGTTTTATAGGTAATACGGGATTCAAACCCACTTCTACTTAGAGGTGTTGTATCTATAAGACTTTACATGTGGACTAGACCATAACTCTGTATTCTTATTCTACACTGGATCGGAATACAACGGTCTTCATCTTACTCCATAATACTAGGATCCCGCCAACGAAAATACAATAACCTGTAGTGGATGTTTTATCAATTTTAGATGCAGTCCAATCAGTATCTATAGATCATTCAATGTGAGTGTGCCCATAATTGCTAAACAATATACCAAGTCCTAGAGCACCTTTTAGGTAGACAAAATCTATTCCAAAGCCTATTAATATTTGATTGTAGGTACAGACATAAATTGGCTAACAACACCAAGAGGATATGTTATATCTGGACGAATCACTATGAGATAATTTAGTCTCCCAAGTAATCGTCTGTACCTTTCTGGATCATCAAGGGGGTCATCATCATCTTTAGTAAGGTAAATATTTGATACTATTAGTGTGTTACATGGCTTAACTCCTAACTTTTTAATTTATGCAAGTAGATTAAGTACATATTTCCTTTAAGATAATAAAATTAATTTCTTGCTTCTTGTTACTTCTACTCCCAAGAAGTATTTTAACTTACTCAATTCTTTGGCGTGAAACTTAGTATGTAATAATGATTTGAAAGAGGATATTCCTGCACAATCATCTCCTGTAATGACAATATCATCAACATATACAAAAATAAATATAAGACCAGTTGTTGACTGTCTATAAAAGATCGAGTCATCACATTTTCTCTTCTTCAACCCAAATTACAGAGCTACTTTACTAAATTTACCAAACCACGCACAGAGACTCTGCTTCAAATTATACAAAAACTTCTTCAAATGACAGAGTTTCCGTATTTCTGTTGAGTAACAAACCCAGGTGGTTGCTCCATATACACTTCTTTTAGTTGATCACCATGAAGGAATGCATTTTTGATATTCAACTGGTGTAAAAGCCAATTTGAGATACCGTAATAGAGATTAATAAACGGACATATGTAAGTTTGGCCACCAGAGAGAAAGTATCAAAATAATTAACCCCAAAAGTTTGAGTATAGTTTTTTACTACAAGTCTTGCTTTAAGTCTTACTACTGAGCCATCTAAGTTTACTTTGACTAAAAATAGCCATTTGCACTCCATGATCATTTTTTCTTTGGGTAAATCCATAAAATCTCAAGTTTGATTTTCATTGAGAGCATTTATCTCCTCAAACATTGTATTATGCCAATCGGAATGATCCAAATTTTTTTATAACTATTTTGGATACAAAAATTAAATCTATAAAAATAATCAAAGAGCTAGACAAGGGAGATAGATGGTCCTACGAAATAAAATTAGCAATGGAATAAGTTAGCTTAGGAATGATGCACTGGTGTTTACCTTTAGGAAGACCAATGGGACGATCAAGGTCCTGTGAGGTAGAATTAGATGATGATAAACATGGTGCATGACATTTTTTATTAGTCTGTTGTCTTCTGAAATAAATATGAATAATTGGTGGTGGTACTTGAGTAAGAGGTACACTAACATTATCGTCAACTTGCTTAATTAAAGCTAGAGGCACATCATTTGGAAAAATACTATTATCTATTTACTTAGTAGAGGCAGCTAGTGTGAAACTATAGATGAGCTACTCATTGTTTGTCCTCTAACTTGTAGAATTGGAAAATGAGAAAAAAATCGATATATTCTTTGAAAATACCATATTAGCTGATACTAAATATTTATTGAGATATGGAGAGGAGCACCGATATCCTTTCTGAAGGCGAGAATATCCCAACTTCAAGGGCATTGAATCCAATTTTGTCACACGAGATCATAAACCTTAAACATAACAAGTGCTGCCAAATATCTTATGTTGCACTGGAAACAACATCTTGTTTGAAAAAAAAAGTGTGTAAGGAACATCTCCATCACATACAATAGATGGCGTATGATTAATCATAAGATTAGTCATGGAAACAACACTAAGCTAGAATTGCTTAGGGACTTCCGTTTGAAACAAGAGGGCTTGAGCTATGATGCAGAACTCAAGGATCAAAGATTACATCTAGAACTACACATATACATTTAGTATATACAACTTAGAACCTTAAACAAATCCTCTTTACCGAACCAATAACTAGTCTGTAATTGAGAACTTGGGTGATTGGGATAAAAGGAGCAAGAATGAATAAACACCACAAGATAACTTGATAAGTTAATTCAATTTTTGATGCAACAAGAAGAATAAGAATTTTCACTTGTCAAAGTTTTACCAAAGGCAATGAAATTCATTCAACAATCGAAGTGTGTCATATTATATTAAAAATAAGATATTTGTAGCGTAAAACACTTAGATTCTACCGAAGGATCATAATTATATGACCTAGGAAAACACGAACATAACTTAAATGACCTAGAAAAACATGAAGATAATTTAAATGATGTAAAGAAAAATGCTATTAAATGACTTAGAGAAACATGGTATTTAATAACTTAGGAAAAATATGATATTAAATGATCTAAAAAACATAGTATTAAATAACCTAGGAAAATATAGTATTAAATGACCTAAAAAAACGTGAACATAATTTAATTATCTAAAAAATGACCAAAATGATCATAAAAATTTATTCTAAATTTTGTCCACACACTTGGAAGAAATTAATAATTTTCTTTAGCTTCTTTGATTCTTCAAATAGTCGACATGTGTTAAGTTCTTGTTATATCCATCTTTTGTACAAAGCTTTGAAATGTATGTTTTAGCTTATTAGCTTGAAATCTTGTGATTAGACTAACTGGCATTGTAATATCTTCTTCATGCTTCTCTTTAATTCCTTTTGAACCTATGTCTGCATCATTTCTTTTTCTTCAAAAAAATTCATCCTCGAATTTGCATTCATATCAAACGAAGAAAGATAAAAAACATTAAAAGTAGCAGACTTAGAATACTCATCAAGGAGATCAATATGATAATCATTATCATTGATTTTTTTCAACACTTGAAATGGTCCATCACTCTCAGGTCTAGTTTTAACTTCTTTTATTTTGGAAACCTTTTGGGCATATATACCCAAACCCAATCTCAAGGTTCAAGTACAACTTGTTTTCACCCTTTATTAGCCCTTTGAGCATAAACTTGGTTCTTTTTTTTAATCTACTCACGTGTCTTCTCATGAATAGCTTTAATCATTTCAGCCTTCTTCTTACCATCTAAATTAGAAATTTTACCTAAAAGTAATGACATTAAATCCAAAATAGTTAATGGATTAAAACCATTCACAATTTTAAAAGGTGAAAAACTTGTAAAAGAATTAATAGTATGATTATATGCAAACTCAAGGAATGATAAACAATCTTCCCAAGTTTTTAAATTCTTACCCATAACATGTAGCAAAGTTCCCAAAGTTTTATTGACAATTTCAGTTTGATCATCAGTTTGTGTATGACAAGTATTAGAATACAAAAGTTTAGTTCCTAATTTATTCCATAAAGTTTTCCAAAAATGACTCAAGAATTTAACATTACGATCAGAAACAATAGTCTTAGGTACACCATGTAACATTACTATTTCTCTAAAGAACAAATCAACAATGTTGTTGCATCATCAGTTTTGTGACATGCAATGAAATGTACCATTTTACTAAACCTGTCAACTATAAAAAATATATTATCTTTACCACTTCTAGTTCTAGAAAACCTAAAACAAAATCTATAAAAATGCCAGTCCAAGGTTGAGTAGGAACTGGCAATGAAGTGTATAAACTATGCGGTTTGGACTTAGATTTAGCTTGTCTACATACAATAAAAGACGAACAAAGTTTCTCAACATTCCTATGCATGTTTTGCCAATAAAAATGCTCAGTTAAGTCCAAATTTTTATGCACACTAAAATGACCCATTAATCCCCCACTATGAGACTCATAAATAAGCAGTTCACATAATGAACATGTAGGCACACACAATTGTTTTTCACGAAATAAAAATTTCTCATGCCTATAAAACTTATTAAGTGCAACATGTTCATAAGCAGCATAACATTGCAAAAATTAGAATCATTGACATACATATCTTTAAGTTTCTCAAATCTTAACAATTTAGAACTAAGTGTAGAAATTAAAGTGTACCTTCTATATAATGCATTTGCAACCACATTGTCTTTACCTTGCTTTTAATAAATCACCTAGGGAAAAGTCTCAATGAACTCTATCCACTTTGCATGCCTTTTATTCAACTTTTCTTGTCCCTTTAAGTGCTTGAGGGACTCATGATTAATATGAATCACAAATTCCTTTGGAAGTAGGTAATGTTGCTACACTTATAATAAACAAACTAAAACATATAACTCACTATCATAAGTAGAATAGTTTATTGGTGCCCCATTTAACTTTTCATTGAAGTAGTCAATTAGACGTTTATCCTACATCAAAATAGTTGCAAAACCTATTTAAGCATCACATCCAATTTTAAAAATTTTAAAAAAATCAATGAAACAAAGAACATATGTAGAACACAATTTATCTTTCAAAGTTTTGAATACATGCTCTTCCTCCTCTTCCCATTTGAATCCAACCTCTTTTTTAACTACTACAGTTAAAGAAATAGCTATAGTTAATAAATCATTCACAAATCTCCTGTAAAAACTAGCCAGCCCATAAAAATTCCTCACATTAGACACACTCCTAGGTGTTGGCCATTCTTGTATAGCTTTCACTTTGTCACTATTAACCTCAACTCCCTTTGCACTAATAATAAACCCTTAAAACACAATTTGATCAACATAAAAAGTACACTTATATAAGTTAACAAACAATTGTTCATTTCTCAAAACTTCTAGAATAGTTCTAACATGCATAAGATTATCATCTAAAGACTTGCTATAAATCAGAATATTATCAAAATAAATCACAACAAACTTTCTAAGAAATTCACACAAAATATGATTAACCTCATAAATGTACTAAGTGCATTAGTTAAACCAAATGGCATAACCATCAAGTCATACAAACTATATTTAGTTCTAAATGCAGTCTTACATCATCACCTAGTTTCATGCGAATTTAGTGATATCAACTTTTTAGATTAATTTTTGTAAAAATACATGCACTATACAATTCATCTAACATGTCATCTAATCTAGGAATAGGATGGTGATACTTTATAGTGATTTTTTTGACTGTACGACAGTAAACACACATCCTCAGTGATCCATCTCTCTTAAGAACTAGCAACACAAGAGCAGCACATGGACTCATGCTCTCTCTTGCATACCCTTGTGCAAAGAGTTCATCCACTTGACTTTGGAGTTCTTTTGTTTCATCTGGATTACTTTTATATACTGATTTATTACGATTTGCAGAACCAATAATAAAATCAATTTGATGCTCAATACCCCTTAGAGGTGGTAATCTATTTGGCATATCATCAGAAAACATATCTTCAAACTCCTGCAATAAAGAAACAAATATACTAGGCAGATTTGGGTTAAAGCTAGTTTTAAAGAAATAAACTTCTCTAAACCTAAACACTATCAAAACCCTCTTATTTGTATAAGCACTCCTTAATTCCCTTTCTTTTGAATATAAATCCAGTTTGTTTTCACTCTTTTCTTCTCTTATTATACTTTTCTCTTTTGTACTTCTCTCTTTCTTTTTCTCACTAGTGCAATCACTCACCAATGGGCTGTTATTTTTTCTCTTTTTCCTCATTTTTTTTTACTTGTCTCACCACCCGAATCCTAATTAGAAGCTTGTATCATCTTCATTTGATCCTTATACACTTCTGAAGGAGATAATGGCATAAGTGTAAAATCTCTGTCGTTCAAAGTAAGTGAGTACCTATTAGTGTACCCATTATATATGGCTCTTCTATCAAACTGGTAAGGTCACCCTAACAAAAAATTACCAGTTTACATAGGAATTACATCACATAATACTTCATCAACATATCTTCCAATGGAGAATAGAATTATAACATGTTTAATCACCTTGATTTCTCCACAATCATTCAACCATTGCAACTTGTATGATCTTAGGTGCTTTTCACATTTTATACCTAATTTATCCACCCAAATAGTACTAGCCACATTGGTACAACTCCCTCCATCAATGATCACAACACAAACCTTTCTACTTATAAGGCATCTTATGTGGAACAGATTTTTCATTTGTTCTAAACTTTCCTCCTTAACTTGCATATTAAGAGCTCACTTAATAACCAATGATTCTCCACAAGTAGCATACTCAACATTATCATCACAATCTTTTAATGTTATATTATCATAATTAAAATCACATTCAGACTCAATATCTCCATTGTCCCTAATAAATATGACCTTCTTATTTGGACGTTGTGAGGCAATATATCCCACTCCCAAACATCTAAAACATTTAATATTTTTATGTTTATTAGTTGATGTGGGATCAAAAATAGCTTTAATAGATGATGAGGAACCTTTATCTTTGCATTTATTGAAATCTGTACCCTTCTCATTGGAATCAAAACTCTTCACCTTGGTCTTCTCCTCTTTTTTAGGCCACTTTAAATTCCAATTGCTATTAGAACAAGAATACAACCTTATTGTTCACCAACTTTACAATTGCATTTCTACTTTCATAGTCATATTAACCATTTCCTCCAACTCAACATAGTGATGTAATTCAACTATATCAACAATTTCTCTATTCAAGTCACTTAGAAATCGTGCCATAGTAACTTCTTTATCCTCCTCGATATTTTTTCGAATCATAGCTATCTCCATTTCTTTGTAACAATCTTCAATTGATTTAGACCTTTGAGTGAGTCTTTCCATTTTTTTATGGAGCTCTCTATAGTAAAATGATGGAACAAACTTTTGTCTCATGATAGCTTTCATTAAAGTCAAGGTGGTGATGGGTGCCTTTTCCTTTTCATTACGTCTCCTAGAGATGAGTAACTGATCCCACCAAACCAAAGCATAATCAGTAAATTCAATGGCTACAAACTTCACCTTCTTTTCCTTGGAGTAGTTATGATATTCAAATATCAAATCTACTTTTTACTCCCAATCTAGATAAGTTTCAGTATCATTTTCATCTTTAAAAAAAGAACCTTCATATTTATAGAATTAATGTTATTGTCCCTCCTTTCAAGTCTTCTTTGTTCCGTTGACTCTTCATTATCTTTATCTACTTCCCTTTCTATCTTGCCATCATTCAACACATTTCCTCTTCCCTTATTTTACCTCCTTTGATTAATACCACCTTGTCGGCCTCAAAGGTTATCTATATCACCTTTCATGTTGTTTATGTCCTTATTACGCTTCTCAAACTGCCTTTGCATTGCTTCTAACATAAAGGCTATGTCATTCATGGTTATTTCACGCTTTTCACGTACAAAATTGGACATGATGTAAAACCTATAAGAAAAATGTTAGTAAAGAAAATTCCTCACAACATTTCCATATGTGTTTCACTCTTGAACAGATTTGTCACTTTTCTCGTGTTTTCACTCAGGATTTTGGCTTTTATCCTCTCTACACTCATACCCTCAAGCCTTTTACCACTTTATTATCTTTTTCAAGTTGTTCTTTAGAATTGAAAGCAACTTAATCAAGATAAACAAATAGTTGTTTATGTGACACTTCAAAGAATCCTAATGAATAAGAATATAAATAATTAACACTAGATGCAAATTAAATAAAAAAGAACAGAAACTAAACATACAAATTAAGGTGGGTGGGTTTTTTTTTAAATTAATTAAAGTAACTAGGATGTAGTTTGCTATTTTTAGTGTAATGGAAACAAGAGGTATATAGAGGAACGAAACTAAGAATGCAAGAAAATAATTTTCGACTAATGATAATAGAATTCAGATCACTCCTAATAAGAAATTTGAATATGTAAGCCTATAATCTATTCCCAATATAACTTACACTCTAAATAATAAAAACTATGCTATTGTGAGAGAATATATGTGAAGTGGATGCACTTTGACTAAGATGGACAGAATTGAGAGTTAAATGGACACACCTTTTCTCTTTTGCAATAGAAGCCGATTATGATATTTCTTTTCTTTCTTTTCTTTTTTTTTTTAACTTTTCTGTTGATTTTTTTTTAAATTTGGCTAACAAGAACAAAAATGAAAAGACAAAAAACACAAAATTGAAGAATAAGAACAAGGTACAACTAGAATTAGGAATAACAAATTTAGAAGTTGAACAGTTTAAACAAATAAGAACAAGAAGATAAACTTAGATAAATTAAACACAAATGATACCTAGAGATTTATCTAAGGCCAAAGCTCTGATACCAAACTGATACGGAACTTGAGGATCAAAGATTATATCAAGAACCCCACATATACATTTAGCATAAATAACTTAGAACCCTAGACAAATCCTCCCTACCAAACCCACAACTAACCTGTAATTGAGAACTTGAGTGATTGGGATGAAAGAAGGAACAATGAATAAACGCCACAAGATAACTTAATAAATTAATTCAATTCTTGATGCAAGAAGAAGAATTAGAATTTTCACTTATTAAAGTTCTACAAAAGGCAATGAAATTTATTCAATAATTGAAGTGTATCATATTACATTGAAAAGGAGATATTTATAAGCTGAAACATTTAGATTCTTCCAAAATATCATAATTAGATGACCTAGGAAAACATGAACATAACTTAAATGACCTAAAAAAATATGAACATAATTTAAATGATCTAGAGAAAATATAGTATCAAATAACCTAGGAAAATATGGTATTAAATAACCTAGGAAAAATATGGTATTAAATGATCTAGGAAAACATAATATTAAATAACCTAGAGAAACATAATATTAAATGACCTAGAGAAATATATTATTAAATAACCTAGAAAAACATGAACATAGTTTAATTATCTAGAAAATAACCAAAATGATTCTAGACATTCATTCGAAATTCTGCCTACACACTTAGATGAAATTAATAATTTTTTTTTGCTTCTTTGATTCTTTAAACAGCCCACATGTGTTACGTTCTTGTTCTATTCATCTTTGTGTAAAGCCTTAAAATGTATGTTTTAGCTTCTTAGCTTGAAATCTTATTATTAGACCAACTGGAATTGTAATCTCTTTTTCATGCTTCTCTTTAATGCCTTTTAAACCTATGTTTGCATCAAGTTGTCTCATGTAAATGTCTATTCTTCCTCTCAGTGATTCTACTTTGAGATGATATATCAACATACGAGAATTAGTGAAGGATCCTATGTTGAAATGAGTCTAACATATATTCCTTGACATTATCACTTCTCAATATATGTATAGAAACATTGAATTGTATCTTGACTTCACCACAAAAAGCACAAAAGTGAAAAAATACTTTAGAATAATTTTCATAAAATATATCCTAGTCATTCGAGAAAAATCGTCTACAAAGGTAACGAAATACTTAATCCCTATTTTGGATAGAATAGGACAGAGACCTTAAATATCATAATGAACTAACTCAAAAGCAGACTCAACTCATCTATTGACCCTTAGACCTAATGGACTATGGTGAATTTTCCAAACTGACATGACTCACAATCTAGTGAAGGTACATCGTGAAACTAAAGACAGAACTTCTCAAATACAGATAGAAAATGATGTCTTAATTGACAGTGTACTTCAAATGAAGAGATAACATTATAGTAGACAAGTGATCGAGGCATCTAAGTATCAAGAATATAGAGAGCATTCGATATATTTCCTTTACCAATAATATGTTTTGTCATAAGATCTTGAAAAACACAATGATCAAGAAAGAATGTAATACAATAGTTCAAATCTTTAGTCAGTTTACTCATAGAAATCATATTAAAGGTAAGTTTAGGTAGACTTAATACAGATGACAGAGTAATAGATGAAATTAGTTTTGTGACCTCCAAACTCACAATATTATAGGTCGACTCATCAGCAATGGTTACAGGAAAAGGTGCTTTGTATGGTCGAAAACTAGAAAAAATATTATGACTACCTATCATGTGATATATAGCGCTAGCATCAATCATTCATCTATTCGAGAAGGAGATAAGAAATTTTTACGCTTATTTAGCAAGAGCATAAAAATTATTCAAAGATTCTTAATATTGACTAAAATTTAGCATATTTATCAGCTGAAATCATAACAGTTCTTTCAAAAGATGAGCTAGTAGTAGTAACAACACTATTAATAGTACGTGTCCTCCAATTGGAATTCTACAACTTTTTATAGTTCTGCTTTATATGTCCTTACTCACAGCAGTAATAGTAGACAATATTATCATCCATTTTAATCCAGAAACTATAGAAATGTCACTCAAAATACCCAAAATACAGCAATTAAAGATACACAGAAGACACTGCAAATAAACTAGAACTTATGAGAAAACAGAATTCCTCTTCACACATGGTTGCCAACAGACCCACCAGAACTTCACTGCCACCATCGAAAACTTTACACCATCACACGCGTCACTACCGGCAACCTACGTGCCACCATTGGAAAACCACCAAATGACTTCCCTTCGATCGAAAATCAACACAGAACCCAAATGCACACCCAAATCTGGAAAAACTTGTGCAAAGACACGTCGAATTTTATAAGATCTGTATCTTTATCGTAGCTTTCTCCTATCCAACCTTTTAGTTTTGCACTCAGAACTAGTCAAACGACCTTCTCTTTGGCTTGTCTTCACGTGGAATCAGGCATGCAAGCCTTCTGGTGCCAAATCACACATTAAACGTCAAATTTGGTTCTAAAATGGCAGATCCGATTTCCTCTACTCTTCTGCCTCTTCTACTTATATCACCTTGTTGGCCACACTTTGAACTAGTTAGATATCGATTCTGTCAACTTCTTATAGTGTCGGGAATGTGTTATTCAACCCCTTTTTTAGCCTAGTCTCTCAAATTCTAACCATAACTCTAACCCTAATCTTTACTCTAATACCATGTAAATAATTAGGAAAGAAAATATTGAATATTTCTTGTATTTCAACCTATGGAGTTAGGGGTATATATACATAGAAGAGGGATCTATATATGAAAAAGTAAATCATCTCGTTAAAGCTACGAAATCAACTAATAATTATATAGGAATATCATATAATATATTTTGTAATATTCTAATAGACTCTATTATTTTACTGATTTTTAGTGTTATAGATAACTAAAGATGCAACCAACTTGAGATAGACAATAACTTCTGTCCTTTGAAAAAATAAAAAACAATCAGCCATGAATAAAAAATCAAGGAGAAAGTTTAGGAGAAAATCTAGGAAAATTTCTAGGAGAGAAGCAACCTTGATGAGAACTTGTCCTTTTGATTCTTGTTTAATTGGATGTAAACACTCGTTCAAGATGAGATTTAGGAAGAGATAAGCCGATTTGGATTCTTGAAACATGGATCCCATGAGTTTTTTTTTTTTGAATAAGGCCTCATTGTAATTGATTTGCATGAAGAGAAGAATAGTGAGAAGATATTCCCTATTGGGTGGGACTCTCCTCCAAGCATACTTTTCGAATAAGTGTCCCATAATTCAAGGGTCATGTGTGACCGAGACTATCCATAGCCGAATGGGTTAATTTATCTTCCCTTATAGGCTTCCTCTTTGGACTCAAGCTTGTTTCCTTTATTAATCCACTCTTGGCAAATAATTGAACAACTTGCTTGAGTTTCTTGGCTTTAGCTCTTATGATTGGCCATTAATCACCATTATATTCTTCTCAAGTAGTCAAAGTCCATCATTCATCATGTCCAAGCCTTATTTATCTTGTTGGACTTTATCTGTGGGTAGTTTAGGCTCTAAATTGCAAGGATCAAGTGTTGATAGCCTTAGTCGCTTGCTTGATGACTTGGATAACTTACATGGCTTGAATTGTGTCTTTTTGAGCTCATGAAACAATGAGCTTCCATAAGTTTCCTCTTAAGGTCGTGAGCTTCCATATAAGCTCCAATATTATCATGATCTCCCATGGGATCTTCAATGTGAATTTGATTTATGTCTTGCCTATTAAACCTTATGTAACTTAGTGTAAGTTGTCTCCCCAATGCTCATATCACTACGGGACTCTTATAGACTTACTTAGCCAATTAGTTTGCATAAGAGTTATCTTTCATTGTAAATATAGGAAATTTGGATCTTCTAGTTGATAATGAGTATATCTCTAAGTTGTAAATCCAAATCCATAGATGGATTGTGGAGGCTATCGATATGCTAAAGATACTAATTGGCATTGAGGGAGTTAAATTCCACAATGAGCTTATGAATACGATTTCTCAAGTAAATTTAAGGCTATGAAGGATGTCATAGACTTCAGCATGGAGAGAGTGACTAGTACTAAAGCTATTCATGAAGCCACTCATCCATCAGCCCAGATTGTCCCTTATAAGATCCCCAACAGTAATAGGATGAAGATTACCACCAGAATGCCCATTTGTATTATATTGTACCATTTAGGGGTTGTGCTCTCCAACCTACCCAAAAAACCTAAAATACATAATAGTAACTTTGAATACATAATAACTTTATGGTATTTTTGGGATAAATAATAATTTGATATAATACGAGACAATATTTTCTAATAATATAATTTAATAATATATACAATAATAAATTGTAACTCAATCTAACAATAATTATTTTCTAATGGCACATATGTTATGAACTGGTAATAATTTCTTTAATTTTGTTATCAATTATTTTTTTATAGCATTACCAAATATATGTTATTTGTTATGGCATGACCTTACAAAATTATACGAAAACTTATAATTGATAGTTCATGTGCTACAAAATATTACCATATTGAAATATTTTAGCTACATATGTCTAAGTACCAAGGTTTATGAATTTGTTACCATGTATGCTATAAATGTTACTAATACCACAAAGTATTGTTACTTATAATATGCTATGAAATAGTATAAGTTACCAATATTTTATGTTTGGTTATCATTTAATTTGGTGTTTTATTCTATATTACATATTTTGATAAAGCCAAAACTATACAAGTGATTATACAAAATTTATGTTATAAATTCATAACAAGGATTTTTTCTCTTTTTTTTAATTTTTAAAGGAAGATTAAAAAGTATTATTTTTGTTAAGTTTTAGATGTTTTTTCATTAATATTTATGAACTAAACTATTTTATTTAACTAGATAGGAACTAAAATAAATTAACTAATAATTTAGAGGACATTCTTATATATATTCCTCATTATACTTCACTTAAAAAATGTTATAGTCATTGTTATTGTTCTCTATAATAAAATGACATCATTATTATTGTTGTAAACATAATTCATTAGAAGAAAACATTTTTATTATCATTATAATTTTGTTAAAATATTATGTCATAATTATCCTTCTTAATTACTATTATTACTTGGGAAATGAAATGATTCTAATGTTGTTATTGTAACACTCAAGTGATTCTATTTTTTTTCTTATTAATTTTTTTTTCTTTTTTTTTTGTATTTGAATTTTTTGGATTTTTATTTAATTTAATTTAATTTAATTTAATAAAAATAAAAATAATAATAATGATAAAATTGGGTAAAAATATTATTTGAATTTAATTGAAATTAATTTTGGGAAAAAAGGGTGAAAATTTGGATTCTGGGGGTGTTTTTGAAAAGAAAATCAGAAACCAGGGGTCAAAACGTAATTTAGAAAAGTTGTGCCACGTCAGCACCCACGTCAGCGGCCCGGTCAATAGCCCTGGCCAACCAGGACACGCTGCATGGCAAGGAAACGCTGACCAGCGGACGGGCCACGTGGGCGATCCGCGTACGTGCGATCGGACAACCCAGATCCGTTTCCGCGCGCACGGACGACCCAGATCAAACGTGCGCACGGACGGCCCAGATTGCATTGCGATGGACGACCCAGATTTAATCTCAATTAAATCGCGATCGGACGGTCCAAATTTAATCTTGATGGATGGTTGAGATTAAAATGCAAAGGGTATAAATAACTCCACCCACACCTGACCACAAAATCCTAGCCGCGAGTGCCTCCCCGGAGAAGAAGAACCAAACGCCGGAGGAGCCGACCGCCGCCACCCGCCGCTGCACCGGGGAAGTTTTCGACCGCCGATCGAGGTAAATTTTCTCCCCCTAGCTCGTTTTTTGATGCTGAGTCCGCCTATGGCCAAACTGGAGCCAAACCACCGGTCAAACGGCCGAAAAACCCAGCCGAAGTCCAGCGCCGCCGCCGTGCCCCCCCTCTGTTTTTGCCTCCGATGAGGCCCTTCCCAGCCTCAATTCGATGCAAATTTTATACAATTGTGATAACCGTTCTTTTCTCTACAGGTTGATCAGAGCCAAACATCAAAATGCGACTCACTCCAGAGGAGCCACCGCACCCGAGAGCACCACCGTCGGTAAGTTTCATTTTTTCGTGATTTTTTGGCCCACCGAGGGCCCTAGGGTTGTTTTATCGCAGGGATCGATGCAAGTGTGGCCGAATTCGGCCGAAAACGGCCAACTCGAGGTGGATCACCGCTGCAAGCGGCGGCGCCGTCGCCGGAACACGGCGGAGCCGCTGTGCCAGAATTTCGATATTGGCCGAAAGGGGCCCTAGGTCTGATTTAGGATTTTTTTAGGACACGTGCAGGTACCGGTAGTGCGTTTTAGTTTTCCTGAAAAAATTCAGGAAAATTAGGGACAGCTTGTAGGCACACTGTAGAGTCGAATTCAGACCCCGAAATAAGTAAAGACCCCTCACCCTATTTCCTATCACGGTATTAAAGCTAAATAAATAATTAAACTGTACTGTGTGACTTTATAGATGCATAATTGATTAAGGTTGCCAATGGTCTGATACAATGTTGGTCTATTATTGTTTGATTTAATTTTCAGTATTAAATGCAGTATGATATTTGATGTAATTATGTATGGTCTCGTATGCATGAATCATGGTTTCTTTTATTATGATTTGTATTATGGTGAACCCGATACTGTGTTATCTTGCTTGGTGTCAATTACTGGTTTACATGTTGTGTATGATTGGATGATTGAGATCAAAGAAAAAGGCAAAAAAGTTATGTGAATTGATGACTAGATATCCTGGGAGATGGTAGACGGACTAGGTCTATAGGAAACCCTACCGGAAACGTGGTCTCTCATACCGGACGGGGTATGGAGACCTTATGTGTTTTGGCGCCCATACCAAACGGGGTATGGGGATGACCCGTTTCACCCTCATACTAGACGGGGTATTGAGGTTCATGGTTTTGGCGCGCATACCGGACGGGGTATGGGGACGACCCTAGAATCAGGTTGTAATGTTTATGGTTCACGGGTAGCGGGGACCCCCTATGAATCCCCATGGATACTAGTAGACTGGTAAATGAGGAAAATATGTTGTTTAATGATTGAAATGCAAAGGCGTGGTAAGTGTTATGTTATACAGTTTATATGATTTCATGAGGATGATAATGTTATTGCTTTCATATGTTGTTTTCATGGATCTCACCGAGGTAAGTGGACAGTAAAGGTTTTTATGTTAATAAACGAGTTCGTTATAAATTATGCTCCATTGGTCATTTTTGTTTTTTACCCACCTTTACTTCCGTGGCGGTGAGATAGTGTGATGTCTTTACTAGGCTGGTGAAGCTCATTCCTTATTTAACCATTTCAGATCAGGAAGATGTTGTTCCCGAGCCCGTTCCGCAGGAAGACGGCGAAAGGGATGCCTAAAGACTTCATAGTTATATTCATAGTTTTTATTTCGAGTATCTCTTTTAGTTAGTTTGTTCCTTCATGTTTTGAATATGTTTTGGTTATTGTGTAAAAGATGTTAATCAAAATTTTTATTACGCTTCCGCATTTGAGATTTTTAATACATATATTTCATTTAAATTTCTGAGGCCGTTACAGTTATCATAATTGTTTTGAAAAAGACAACCTTATTTCACCAATTCGTTAAAAAAAGAGATTAGAACTATCACTTTCATTATTCTTATCTGTTAAACTTATCTATAAGTTATAATTTGTGATAGAATCGTGCTTATAATAAATTATAACAAAATATTCTATTATTATCATTATATTCTTTATAAAAATATTCACATTATTATCGTTGTAATATCTTTAGAAAAAACATCATGGTTCTCCTTATTATTTGTCATGAATAGTTATGCGACAATTGAATATTAAATATTAATGCTACCTTTGCTATGAATCTAACTAACCAAGTCAACCAAGACAAGCGATATAAACTTATCAACCAAAACATTAGATAATGAGTTGTCCTTTGGTTATTGGTTATTGGTTATCTTTTATTTTACTTGAAAAGATTATTTTATTCAATGAAAAATTATTTTGTGTAATGCGTACATGCCAATATTTTACTAGATTTTCATTAATAGCTTGGAAGAAAAATTTTAAGTTGAATAACAAAATTTAAAACAAATTTCACTTTAGCTTCTCATGGTTTATATTTTGTTCAAAATAGGACCTTACTTTAACTGTTATACAATCCACCATCTCATACTTCACATGTTACACAAATAAATGAGCTTTGTTAACAGTAAAAAAAAAAAGACATGGTCACTCCTTAGTCAAATAAATGAATGCAAAAAATTTGAAAATAAAAAATTAATTAATTCAAATAAAACGAACTTAAACTAAAAAAAGTAGAATACAAAACCTTAACATCAACAAAGAGAAGATGGACTCGATATGGTCCTTGCGGTTTTGATTCTGGAGGAGATGTTCATCGTTGGCATGACAAGGGCTATAACCATCAAGTATGGAAAAACATGAACTTGTGGATGAGACCCATGAAAATACATGATTTTTATAGTTTGTTAAAGGAGAAATTACCAATCTAGTTCCCGAAATTTTATATATTTTTCATTTTACTTCAAAGTTTTTTTGTTATAAATTAGTTCCCGAACTTTTGATTTTGTTTCTATTAGGAAATATTTGGAAAAAGAACAAAAAAGCTTATCTCCATGATCTATCACATAGACACACTCTATCTCCATCTTCATTACTCTCTCTCTCTCTCTTTCTCTCTCCATATTTTCATCATTAGTCCTTCAATATCCTTTTCTCTTTTCAATTTCTCTAATTTTTTCAGTTCTTTCTCTCTACTTAAAAATTAAGAAGAATATGTTTCTCACTCATGTTGATATTAGAATATTTATAATAATTTATAATGTATGATAAAGCTTCAAATAAGAGATTGACTTGCTCCAAATCAGGAAAAGACTATGAACCTATAATTGCAAAATTCCTAAATTAATGGAGTGAATAAAATTAACTTAATCTAATTGTACAGTCCCTAAATCGTTGGAGAAAATATTTTAACATTCGTCCTAAATTTGGTGCATATATGTTATATATGCCCAACTTGCTAAGAGATTTTAAGAACACTCGACTTGAGGCTGCTTTAATAAGAATATTAGTTAATTGATCCTCAGACTGAATTCTAGGCAACTTTATGATATTTCCATTTAACCTTCCCTTAACAAGAAATCTATAAACCTAACATGCTTTGTTCAATCATGTTGATTGGATTATGTGCGATATCATATGCAACTTTATTATCATGGTATAGTCAAGTTGGTTGCCCATACGGAAAACCCAAATCCTGTAAAAATAATCTTTAAAATATAAGGCTTTACAAAGTTTGAGTGCCATTCCCTGAATCCAAGTTCAGCACATAATCAAACAACAATATTTTGCTTCTTGCTTCTCCATGTAACAAAGTTGGCTCAAGTTAATTGCAAAGTAGCTAGAAGTTGATCATCTATCATTTATTGATCCAACTTAGTTATCCCTAATACATGTTTTTATGCTTTAAACTTTTATATTTTTTGTGAATAATATTTCTTTTCCAAGAGCAAACTTTGAACACCACAAGAATGCATATAAATGCATCATATATTGTTCTTTAGGGTTTTGCATAAACTAGATGATAGTACCTAATGCATAAATAAGATTTGGTCTTGTGTGTGCTAAGTACATTAACCTCCCTATAAGTTTTTATATCTCCCTTTATAAACTGGTATTTAGTTTGATTCAACACATCTTTCAATCCTTCTTTAGTGGTGTATCTATGTTAAGCTGATCATCACAACGTGGGGATAACATAGTTGTTGTTGCGGAACTGGTCAACTTATTGCATGAAGAAGTTGTTGCACTATCCCATTTCCTCCATTATCCTTAGTTGCTTAAAATTAGAAATTAACAATTTTATTTTTATGTATTTAAACCCTTTTAAAGCAGAAATAAAGGCAGCTAATTTTTGGAATAAAAACATGTGGTTTATTCTTATCCCCAATAGAAAACTCTTAATTTCTCTTTTGTTCTGACTAAGACCTAACAATTAGTATCAGAGTCATGTCTACTAACAAGAAAATGATTGAAAACTTGGAAGTTAACATAGGTAGATTGCAAGACAACCTAAGTCAGATGGAGCTGGGATTCACCAAAAAGTTTCACTAGATTAAAGGCACCCTCAAGTGACTAACAAACACCTTGCTGGTAAATCGTGAAGGTTCTAGTAGCAACACGCCAGGCCAACTTAGCCAAACACGAGCATACTGCGATGAGTCCAAATCACTCACGCATATGGCAACCTACACAGATGGGAAGATAAAGGCAGAATCAATGGATCATGATCCTCTTTATGGTCAAGTGTTTTATGTTACTTTTGTTAGAGGTAGACCTATCACCTCCCTTTGCAGAGCTTGTTGATTGGGATATAGGAGCAAAATTGATGACAGGATACATGTGTGTGGATATGATGCTCACACAACTACACTTCTGGGTGCCATAAAGTTAGTTAATCAACGCAAGGAGAAACTCAAGGGAACTATAAGACTTATCTTTCAATATATTAAAAAACGAGGTGCTAGTGCATCTCAGATGATACAAGAAGCTCTTGGTAATGTGGAAACAATATTTACCATGCATACTGATTACTGGTTACCCACTAGAAGCATAGAAATCATTTCAAGGCTAGTTTTAGCTTCTGTTTCTTTATTTGAAGCCAGGATAGAAGGAAAGGGTGGGCATGCTGCTGCTCCCCATTCTACTATAGATTCAATACTTGTTGCATATTTTACAATTTTATTTCTTCAACAAGTAATCTCAAGAGAGGATGTCTCCTTGGACAATACATTTTATATAATAGATCTTTGCAGCCTCTGGAGAAGAATATAACTGAGAGAGAGAGGATCAGAAGAGCAAAAAAAAATAAAAGAACTCAAGTGAAAAACAAGAGATCTAGAACAACTACTATAGTTGCAAGAAAAATTAAGCAATCTGAACCTTAAGGACAAGGTTCCTAAAAAAGGGAGGAGTAATGTTAAGCTGATCACCACAACATAGGGATAATGTAGCTATTGCTGCAGAATTGGTCAACAAACAGTTGTTGCATGAAGTAGTTACTGCACTATCCCATTTCCTTCGTTATCCTTAATTGTTGAAAAGTAGGAATTAACAATTTTATTTTTATGTATTTAAACTCTTCCCAAACAGCAATGAAGGTAAATAATTTTTGGAATAAAAAACCTGTGGTTTATTCTTATCCCCAAAAGAATACTCTTAATTTCTCTTTTAGTTCTAACTGGGACCTAACAATCTATTGGTTAGCCTATTATCATCTTAATTTCTTGTAATAAGTTTGATGCGTATTTTTTTCAAACAAAAAAATATATTCTTTCTTGGATTTGGATATTTCAATCCTAAAAAAGTATTTAAATAAGTGGAGATCTTTTGTTTTAAATTCTTAAACAAGTGCTATTGTAACACTTTTCTTTCTTCTAGATCATTTCCTATCACAACCATATCATCAACATATATAATAAGTACAATAATTTCATCTTGATATTTTTTCCAAAAAAAAAGTTTGTAGAGTTATGTTAATGGTATTCAAACACTATCATAAACTTTCTGAAATTTCCAAACTATGATCTTGGAGATAGTTTAAGGCAATACAATGGTTTTTTTCAATTTATACAATGCTTTAAAGTTATCAAGAAAAATAATGGCATTAATGAGAATAAAGAAAGCATTAACGAGAATGAGAGAAAAAGAGTGAAGGAAATTCTTGTATTTTTATTAACAGATACTATTTTTTATAATAATACTTGACTCTGTATAGATAGGCGAAGTAAAACAAAGTTATTGCAGAAAAAACAACAAGACTGTTACAAGGATAAAGGAAAGGATCTTTAAAAAATAAATATCAAGAAATCAGCAGAATAATATTCCATTATTTAGTTAACTGAATAATCTTTTTTATTAGATTACCATCTTAGGCTGAAGTTGTTACACTTTGACATCTGTTATCTCCTAATATATCTCTACTAATAAAGTTGCTATTATGAGTAAATTCATCCTTATCACTCCACAATTTATGGGATACCTTATCACTCCATTTACTCATATTTTGGTTACTGGTACATGTCTTTACTATATTAATATCCCCCCACAAACTAAGCCGGGGTTGGAGGTAAAGTTTATTGTAAAAGGAATAAAGCAACTTGTTTATCAGTGGAAACATGTTGGGTGACCAAAAGTCCAAGTGCAATGTGTTCATGCATAAAATAGTATTCTAACTTGACATGTTTACTCTGAGCATGAAACACAGGGTTAGCTGTCATGTACAAAGCACTAATATTGTCACAGTAGAGTGTAGGTGGAGAAGGGAGTGTAATACGAAGATCCTTAAGAATATAAGTCAACCAAGTAATCTCTACAGTGGTGTTAGCCATGGCACGATACCCGGCTTCGGTGTTTGAGAGTGAGATCGTATGTTACTTCTTGGCTCACCGCGAAATTAGATTAGTTCCAAAGAAGGTGCAGTAGCCAGTAGTGGAACGCCTCATAGTGGGACACCTAGCCCAATCAGCATATGAAAAAATATAAAGATTAAGAGTAGTATGTGAAGAAATATGTAAACCAATATCGATTGTGCCTTTTATATATCGAAGTATACGTCGAAACATCTGTAAATGAACAAGTGTAGGGGCATGCATGAATTGTGAAACATAGTTAACACAATAAGAGAGGTCTGATCAAGTGAGTGTAAGATATTGAAGTGCACCAACAATGCCTTGATATGGGCAAGGGTCATCAAGGAGAATGTCATTTAATGGTGGTTTAAATTTTGTTTCCAACAGTGTACTCATAGGCTTACAATCAACCATGTTGGATCATTCAAGGATAGTGAGAGCATAGTGAGATTGGGATAAATGAAGTCCAGTGGATGTTTGTGCAATTTCAATGCCAAGAAAATGATGAATCGCTCTTAAATCTTTCATAAAAAATTCATTGCTTAAGAGTTGAATAAACGTAATAACAAGCTCAGAGGTTGATCCTGTAAGAAGTATGTTATCTACATAAAGAAGCAAAATAAGTGAGCCATGATCAGAACGAAAAATAAATAAAGATGGATCAGTTAGGCTACAAAAAAACCATACCTAAGGAGAAAAATACTGAATCTATCGAATTAAGCACGAGGTACCTGTTTGAGTCCGTATAGAGAACGTTGAAGCTTACATACATGATTTGGGTATTGAGAGTCTGCCATACTAGGTGATTATTGCATGTATATGTCTTCAAAGATATTACCATGTAAGAATGCATTCTTGACATCTAGCTATCGGATTGGCCAATGTTTTCACAAGTGTAATAGACAATATCATACGAATGGTACCTGGTTTTATAACTGGAGAGAATGTTTCAGTGTAATCTATGCCATCAATCTGATGATACTCTTTGGCCATGAGTCGGGCCTTTAGATGGTCTGAAGTGCCATTTGATTTAAGTTTGGACTTAAAGACCCATTTGAAACCAATAATATGCATGTCTAATGTACGAGGAACTAATCTCTGTATTTGATTTCGATGTAAGGCAACTAGTTCTTCTTCCATTATTGCCTTTCAACCTAGATGTGATAAAGTTGATTTAATGGTTTGTTGTTCACGTGGAATGGTGGTTGACGAAGTGACAACTAATGCATATTTAGAATTTGGCTTAATAATCCCAAGTTTGAAGCAAGTAACCATAAGATGTGATATTGATTCTTGTTGGGGTTGTGATGATTGACATATTTGGGACGACTCAGGTACAGACATGGATTGAGTGGGTGGTAACAATTTTGATTACAATATGGGAGGTGACTCTGATGTAAGAGTTGGTGTGGACGACATAGATTAAACATAAGAATTTATGGCCATGCTAGTAGGTAGGATTGGTGAAGTAGCATTTGCTAGACACATATTTGGCACTGAGGATGAAGTATGCATAGTAATCAGTGGTAAAGGACTTAAGCACGGTGGTTCTCTTGGTTGTGACGAAGGACTTGTATCAAGAGTAGAGTTAGATTGTGGTAACCATGAGTCAAAAATACTAACAACATGTGAAATAGTCGGAGAAACATAAGCCGATTTAAATGGAAAAGATTTCTCATCTAAAACAATATGACGAGAAATAAGAAATTTTTTACTAAGAGGATGAAAACATTTGTATTCTTTATATTTTTCACTGTAACCTATAAAAATACATAAGGCTGATTTAGGAGTAAATTTATGATTTCGTGTGTCCCAAGTGTATGGAAAGCATTTAGAGCCAAAAATACCAAGTGACAAATAATTAGAGTGATTACCATGTAAAGTAAAATATGGATTGTCGAATCTAAGAGACGACGATGGCAACCGGTTGATGAGAAAAACTATTGTAGTAAAGACTTCTACCCATAAGAAAAGTGGAGCATTGCTATGAAATAACATAATCAAACCCAGTTCATGAATAATTCGACGATGTCTTTCAACCATACCTGTTTGTTTTAGAGTATATGGACAAGGGCTCTTATGAATGATACATGTTGAGAAAAAGTGAGATGATAGTTTTGAGTTGACAAACTCACCTCCACCATCTGAGTGAAAACTTTTGATCTTTTTATTAAACTGCCTAACAACATACTGTTCAAACATTAAATAAGCTGCAAAAAAAAAAAATCTGATTTATGTTTCAATGGAATGACCCAAGTATATTTTGAAAAATCATCTACCAAACAAGCATAAAATTTGAACTTTTCAATAGATAAAATAGGACCTAGTCCCCATAAATCACAATGAATTTTTAAAAAATACTAAAACTAGAATTTTCAGAACGAGAAAAAGTTAATTTACTAAGCTTCCCTAATTGACAACTATCACATAAATGTTTAGGCCTTATAGGGCCTAAAACTTCAATTAATCTTTTATTTTTTAATAATTGTAGGGCTGAAAATTGAGGATGTCCTAAATGTTTATGCCAAATGTCCATTGTGCCAGATTTGAATCAATTGGAAAAGTATACTTCTGGCGTGTTATTTAAGAAATACATGTCATTTTTCTGTCTCCTTGTTATGATTGATTTCCCTATGTCTAATCCTTAACACAAAAATCAACATTAGAAAATTCATAAACAACAAAAAATTGAGTGGTTAGTTGCCTTACAAAGAGTAGATTTCTTTTTAAATCAAGAACTAAAAAAACATCCTTGAGAGGTAAAGTAGTATTTTTTTGTTTGACAAAGGAATCACCAATACCAGTTATAGGTAAAGAAGAGCCATCTCCAATTACAATAGAGTCAGGTCCAAAATAATCACGAATATAACATACCTGATTTATTTGTCGTATGATTTGAGGCTCTAGTATCTAAAGTCCACTCAGTTTCAACAATAGAGTTGTGTAAAATGAGAGCTGCAAGGGATTATAGAATATCATCATTCTTAGTTGTTTGTTTTGGTGCCCACCAATAAATTTTTATAATGTGACATACTTTTCCATTTTCATCTTGATATAAGTTTCGTTTTGCTAAGGTCATACGCCTCTCACCCGGTGGTGGAGGACGTCGTTGTTGTGTAGCGAATGCAAAGTCGTTTGAGTCTCCTTAGCTTTAGTTTTTAGATTGTTGTGCTTGAAACCCACGGCCTAAAGATGTGAAACTGTTGCTGCGATTTCTTGAAGATGTATTTTAAGATTATTTTGTTGCTAACCACAGAATGCTAGATGAGGAGTGAGTTGAGAGATCGACACGTTTAATCGATTAGAAAACCAGTTGTGTCATTGATCAAAATTTTGAAGTTGTGAGACTAGTTTAAAGTATAAAGGTCTTGGAGGTTTAAGCATTGTAGTTGTAAAAGTTTCATACTGTGGTACAAGACTAGTGAGAAGACAAAATACCTTTTCTTTATCATAAACAAGTTTTCCAATAACTGCCAGATTATCACATAAACCTTTGAAAATATGAAGGTGGTCTCCAATTGTTTTATCATCTTCTTTGCAGAGATACATCAATTGTTGACGTAGTGTGAACTCATGTTCTTGTGAGTCTTGTGCATAAGCATTTTTTAATGCCTCCCAAACAGCATGAGCTATTTCTAGACCAATAACAAGCCCAAGAGCCTCTTCAGAGAGTGTTCCAATGATCCACCCTCGAAGAAAACGATAAGATTTTAACCATCTTCTATCAGTTTTGATGTGGTGTTTTCAGTATCTGTAGCATTTAGATTTGGTGTAGTGTATTTGGTTGGAATTAGATCTCCATTAGTAAGATGACCTACAAGTTCTTGACTCTTTGCTAAGCCTAAAGCTTGTTCTCTCCACAGTAGGTAATTTGATTAGGTGAGTTTAAGTATAATGAAATTTCCAACATTTAAGGATAGTGAGATCATGATTACCGGAGCTGTTGTGCTCGGTGAACATAACTTGCTCTGATACCAAGAGAAAAATAGTGAAGGAAATTCTTGTATTTTTATTAAGAGATACTGCTTTTTACAATAGTAATTGACTCTGTATATATATGCCAAATAAAATAAAGTTATTACAGAAAAAAACAACAAGACTGTTACAAGGATAAATGAAATGATCTTCAAAAAATAAATTTCAAGAAATTAGCAGAATAATCTTATATAATTTAGTCAACTGAATAATCGTTTTTGATTAGAATAATCTTCCATAATTTAGTCAACTGAATAATTATTTTTTATTAGAATAATCTTTCATGATTTAGTCAATTGAATAATTTTTTTTTAGTAGATTACCATCTTGGGCTGAAGTTGTTATACTTCGACATATGTTATTTCCTAATATATCTCCACTAATAAAGATATTATTGTGAGTAAATTCATCCTTATCACCATGTAATTTATGGGACACCTTATCACTCTATTTACTCACATTTTAGTTGCTGGTACATATCTTTACTATGTTAATAGAATGAAAATAAAATATAGGTCTTTATTGATTTAATATAAGAGGTTGATCACAAAAGCAGTTCAAAATTTAATTTTTTTAACGTCTAAGACAACAAGGCATGGAGATTTTTATGGGTTGAATATTTTATGTGTTTATAAAGATTGAGATAATGAAAGAAAGATTTTTGTGAATTCTTAAGAGAGAATGAGAGAAGGCTTGTCTTATGAGAAGAATGATTTTTTTTTGAATTTTTTTTTTTTAAAGTTAAAGTTAATGATGTCAATATTTTTGAAAAAAAAAAAATTAAAAAGTTCAAGGACTTTTTTATGATAAAAAATACATTTATGAATAATGAGTCTAAGGGTTGTAGAATAAATTAATATTTATCATTTATCAAATAATTAAGGACACTATGATTATCAATATAGTTTGATAGAAAATGATCATATAATTACTACTCTACTATTATAGTTTGTTTAGTGAGAAGATAACAAACTAATTTTCATTAAGTACGCATATTATTGTATTAGAATACTAACAAAGATTTATCTAACCTATTAGATAAATAATAAATTTTATTAATAAAAATAATCTAGTCTCTATATTTTATGACTTTGAAAAAATTTACTAAAAAAATAATTTAAAATTAATACGAATGACACTTTCGTTCTCTTCTTTTTTTTTTTTTTATAAAGAAAATATATATATATATATATATATATATAAAATATAAAAAGTTATGTTTGAAATTTAATCCCAACAAAACAAACAAACAAACAAACACAAACATATAAACCCCCAAGATAAAAAGTAAGCAATAATATATTTTGTTTTTTTCCCCTTAAATAATATGTCTGAGTTTATTTAGTGTTAATCCAACTTAGCATTAATGAGAATTTTAATTAAAAAAGAAATAAAATAAAATAAGGGCATATGAATTTATGTTAGAAATGTGATACCAACTAAAAACAGAAACATAGATCCGATATTTAGCATTAATCATAATCTTTATATTTTCAAAAAAAAAAAAAAATGAAAAATCTAAACATCATAAGGATGATCCAGATTTGTTGTTACCCTACAAATTATAAATTATAAATTATAAATTATAAACTCTCTCTGTTATAATAGTCAAAATATGAGTTATTTAAATTATCAATCTACTTGATAATTAATTCCAATTTACTTAATCACTATTTTTCAAAAACTAATCTTCAATGGTTAATAAAATAGCATTTAAACTTTTAATTTACTGTGACATTTTCCTTCCTTTTAGTCAAATCAACTGTAAGTCAAATATAAATATTTCACTTCATAATATCGTCTCCTGCATTATTCTTTTCGAGATCCCTGACAGTTTTGGTCGGAAGAGTTTGGATTTCCAATCCGGATTCTTCTCCCCTCATTTCCTCCTCTTCCTTTCTCTCAACTTCTTTTTCTTCTTTGTTGTTTTCCTGGCCAATGGATTGATATTTGGATTACTCTGCTCTTTTTCTTTCTTCTTTTTCTAAAACTGCTATGGTAATCCATGTTCGTATTTTGTTTTTTTTTTTTTTTTTTAATGTAACACCAAGTCAAAATTCGAACTAGTTTTCCGGAAAAGAAACTTTCGATTTTCGCGCACAAAAACCAGAAGAGTCTGGAGTCTGGAATCTGGATCAGAGACTGCTAGCGATTTTTTCATATTTTGCTGAGATAATCGAGAAGCCAAACCGCAAAAGCAGTCTTCATTATAAGATTTTGTTTTCCAGTAACTCCTCATTGTATGTCTCTTTTCAACGACATGGCACTCTGTTTTGTTTCAATACTCTCTGCTTTCTAGCCTTGCTTGCTTTTCTGTTTGGCTATAAAGCTTTTGGTTCCTGAGAATAAGGTCTGTCGCGAGGGAGATGGCTAAAATTTTGAGTGTTTTCTCGTTGAGGAACTTGTTTTTTATGTCAGTCGCTTTGAATTTGAGCTTGATTTTGAGATTCATGAATGAAGATGGAGAAAGGGGGCTTACTGTTCTGTCATGGCACAAACAAGAATTTGGAACAGATTTAGACGGGGAAAACAGAAAGAGAAGGCGGCCTCTGTTTTCTTCAGATAACAGTACCGGCGTGGGAGATGACGATGATAATGGCCGAGTCGTCAACCTTGACCAGTAAGTTACCTTTCTCATTTCTTCATTACCTTTTTCCGGCGACTGCTCGTCGGAGTCATTGCAGCTCTTCTTATTCTTGTTAGGGTCATTTTTGGATTGGAACAGACGCAGGAATTCATTAAAAAACGATTAGTTACTTAATTCTTGAAAAAAAAAAGCTTCTATTATGAACTGAGAGTCTGAAAACATTATAATTTAAAATTTTAACTAAAAAATATATATTATTTTAAATTTATTTTTCATTCTCTTAGTTTAATTAATCTACATAAATAAAATGATGTACTAATTTTTAACTTATAAAATTTATGGGGAAAAACATAAGTAAAAATTTTAGTATCTTAAGAATTTTGAGAAAATATAACTACTTTGTAAATATATTCAAATAGAATTATCTGATAATAATAATTATTAATCATGAAATTAAGTTAATATGATTATGTGGGTAGTACTTTGTTTTTTAGTAAATTAAAAAGTCGTTATTTTATAAACTATTTGACTGAATAAATAAGTCAAATCAATTCAAGAGGAGTCTTGTCAGGTCAAAAGGATTTTATTTTCTAATTTCAAAATTAATATTTTGTAATTAACTTTACGAAATACTTAAGAAAAGAATTTTTAAAATTCATCACTCAGTAATTAAGTGAGATAAAATTATACGTATTATTTTTTTTTTTTTTTATTTTTTTTTAGCACAAGAGAAGCGTAATAATTAGTTAAAAATCATATTGATATGGTAATAATAAAAAATAAAGTGATTAAACAAAATTTATGACTGGTTTATAAATATAATATTAATAACAAAAATAAATATGTATTTACTATAACGTTCACTGTTGATTTTTTTTTATACACTCTTTAAGAATATTGAAAAAAATCTCAAATGTTTCCACGTCAAATTCGTACACGTTGCAATATTTCCAAAAACATTTTACTATCCTATCTTACTATTATTAATTAATTAAAGAACCAACTTTTAAGTTGGGGATGACAATATATATATATATTTTGTTTTTTTATTGTCTGTCCTTATTTTTTAAAAAAGTACAATAATTTGAGATTAATATTATTAAATTTGACCAGAACAATTAATTTTTTTTTTTCATTCTGAGTGTACATAAAAAGAATAATTTATTAATCGTTTTTTAAAAAATGATATTTAAATAAGCAAGGAATCAGCATCATTTTATTAAATTAACATTTTCATTTTCATTTTAAAAATACAAATATTTTTAGGACACAAAATAAATAAATTAGAAACACGTGAAGGCAAGTGTCAGAATTACTGGAGGGGGAAATACGGTCGTCAGTGATATTTTATTCAAGAGTAAAAATAAATAAATAAAAGTTACTGATTCATTTTGTTTTTTTTTTTTTTTGGGAAAAGGCAAATAAATAGTTTGCTTATTTCAAAGCTTGGTTTGGTTGCTGTTGTACTGGTGCCGCTGCTTGGTAGTAGTGCTGCTGATGCAGTGATGGGATTCCCTAACGTGCGCAGCAGCCCCTTCCTTTTGTCTCTGCAACTTTTTATAGAATAAATTTTGGTATCTACAATTGTTTACTTCACTGCTTTTGTGATTTCAGAAGATAATTCTTGAGAATTTTGTTTTTATTTACTCAATTTATTTAATTATGCTTTATATATATATATAATAATATAATTTTTCTCTCTAATTTTAATCTCAAACTTTATATATTCTTTTCCTAAAAATTGATAATTTTAAATATTAAAAAAAAAAAAAATTGTGAGTGTGTTATTGGGGTTTTGATAGGGGAGTGAAGTGGGGGGTGTTTGTTGAGATTTTGTTATATTGTGGTTGAAGTAATTATGTTTGTTTGTTTGTCTTGTGTTTGTTCCCAAGTTGAGGGGCGGTGGTGCTTGCTTTTGCCAAAAGACTAAATTCACATAATTGGTACTCAATCTATTTATAAGAATAAAAAATTTATTTATACAAATTCAATTATGGTTTACTTTAAATTGTCACCAAGGCGTGAGTTCAGAGTTATGAATTATGGCTCTTGTGTGTCTTCTTTAAAAAGTGTATGACCATTTATGTGCATCTACTACTTCATTAATAAAATTATTAATTACTTTATGCATATTTAACCAGCAAAATCCTTCTTCAGTAATGTCTACAATTAAAACCTTAGAAAAAAAAAAAAACCATTCAAGATTTGATAGCAAGTGGCTCATGAATGTATGTATACTTTTGTTTGTGGGGGGCCAGATGGATATGTGCACCCACCCTTTTGGCTCTTCACAAGATCTAAAAGGCTAGAATAGAGCTGGTGCACTGGGTTTGCACACTAATTTTACCTTTTTTGAAAGAGAGTGGGGTTTCTCTTAATCTTCTTTATCTGATGTTAGCTCTGCATCCATGTCTCATCATTCATTAGAACTAGGGCCTACCACTTAAAAGAGTCTTTTCAAAATATGCTACCAGTTATTCCAAATTATAATAGGTTTCATAGTTTTGGTGAAATTTTCTAATTTTTCCTAGTAATTTAGTAATATTTCACAGTAAATTATTACTTAGTGTTAATAGAGACATTGAATGGTAACTTTGTATGGTAACATTTAATATTATATGTTGGTGAATGCAGTGGGGATCCAACAATGTATGAGAAATATTGGCAAGAAATGGGTGAGAAAACCACCATTGTGATTCCTGGATGGCAATCCTTGAGCTATTTTTCTGATATCAGTAACCTTTGCTGGTTTCTGGAGCCGGAATTTGGCAGAGAGATTGTCAGATTGCACAATGTGGTGGGCAATGCGATCACTGATGCACGCTACATTGTGGTCGGGACAGGTTCAACGCAGCTCTATCAGGCTGCACTCTATGCTCTTTCTCCGCCCGATGCACCTCAACCAATAAGCGTTGTCTCTGCAGTCCCATACTATAGTGTAAGTTCAGTATTAAGTGTTCAGTCTTTTCAGATTTGTTTTATTGTTAATAATTCAGTCTTGCACAGAATTCATTATACTATTTATAATTGAACAAGATAATCTTAGCTCCCATTCCTGTATAAATGACTGGATACACTGGATTTGTGTGCATATTTGCTTTTATTATTGAAAGGTTCTTTCCTACAAGTGTGTTGGTTATATATTTAACTTTGTTGATCTCCTCTAGAAGCTTTTGACAGCAAAAAGAATTAATTAATACTAGCTAGTAGTATATATTAGAAACAGTAATGGGAATAACTATATTATACTAGAATATTGGAATCCAATAAAGCCTTAGCAGCCCAAATTCATGAATATAAAATTGAAGGCAAGCAAATAAATTCACCTTTACGATCTAAGGTCTAAGAAACAATAATTAAATATCCCTCTCCCAATCAAACACATTCCTACCCGTTCCCATTTTGAACCCACCCATATACATAAATTACATATTGGCCTAATTTAGGACCTAGCAAAGATAGCCATAGATCCCACTTTCCAATTTTCTCCAAGGCGAAACCTCATCCTCCCATCCTCCACCACCATTTAGCAATAACCAGCTATTGAAATCCCTCGAAACTAAGATCACTATTGTGCCTAGTATGAGACACACTATCTTCTTCTACATAATGAACTCCTGCTTCCTTCCATATTGCTCCGAAGAAGCCATCTCAAAATATCTTCGATATCCTTCACCACATCTATTGGCATTGTAAAAACTGATATAACTGGTTTCTTTTTAATAATAACGAATTTGGAAGCATTTAAAAATAGTCTCCATATTGCTGAGCCTATGACTGACATTTTGTTGGAGAATTTGATTAGAAAAGTAACAGTATGATTGCTAAAGTAAAATAGAGTAAAGTAGGATTACAATCAAACGTTATTTAGGATTTTGTCGCCTTCTGCGATTATATGGATGATCTGGGAGAAGGGAACAAGATGGTTTTTCCAAAGCATTTTGTTGCCTTTTTGCTTCTATTAGAGACCATTGGTTTCAGACCTAGACTATTTTGTTTAACGGAAGAGAGGATCTAAGAAATATTATAGATATTTTGCTTTTTTTAGGTAAGGCTATCTTATATGTGTGGCACCTACTTGGCGCTTTATTTATAATATTTGTTTTCTTCTCTGAGTAAAAAAAGAAATTTTTGACCTTACTCTCATTTAGCTCAAGGATAACATAAGGTAAGGTTTTACTTAATAAGACAAAAATATCGTTCTATAGTAAACAAATACGTTATAAATCATAACGAAACAGGTGATTAAGCAGCATTAATTGAAACTAAAGTTGACTAAATATGAAGTCTTCTTATGATATTTGAAAGAACTTAACTTCCTCCTATTCCCTCTTCTCTATTTTTCGTTGTTTCATGCCAGTGGGATGTTAAACCCACTGCATTAGTATGTTTTGCAGTTTTGCTGTGTTTGATTTGTTAGTACTGATTCTTTTAATTGTTGTACTAATTTTCTTTAACATGATTTTGCTCAAACCACATATGAGAAAGCTCTCAATTTGATGCTATTTCCATGAAGCAATACTCTTATCCATTTCTTGTATAACCTATCTATTTTAATGTGTATATTGTTAATTATGTGCAGTCATATCCATTGATCACTGACTGCCTGAAGTCTGGGCTCTATAAATGGGCGGGAGATGCGGGTAGTTTCAATATAGAAGGTCCATATATAGAACTTGTGACATCCCCCAACAACCCAGATGGTTTTGTTAGGAATTCTGTGGTAAACCGTAGTGAGGGGATATTGATTCACGATCTCGCGTACTACTGGCCACAATATACTCCTATAGTCTCCCCAGCAGACCACGACCTAATGCTGTTCACTGTTTCCAAGAGCACCGGCCATGCTGGGATGCGAATTGGGTATGTTGAATGTAATAAATTTTCTTCCTGTATAGTTTTATTTTAGCTCATTCTTCTTTTTACACAATTGCTATTTGATTCGAGGGGACATAGATGTTACATATTTATACAAAAATCATTAGTCAAAACCTTTTATAATTCTGGCTGCAGAGCTACAACACAGAATGTTTCAGCAGGGTTCCATTACAAGGACTTCATTCCTCTTCGTGGTTTTCTTTCAATATTCACTCTTTTTTTTTTTTTTTTCCTTTTTCTTTCCTTTTGCAGATGGGCCCTTATTAAAGATCGAGAAGTTGCAAAAAAGATGACCAAGTTCATAGAGATCAACACCATAGGTGTATCCAAGGATTCACAACTTCGAGCAGCAAAGGTATTGAAAACTGTTTCTGACAGCTGCAGCGAACATTCTGACAGAAACGGCAAGTCTTTTTTCACATACAGCTACAATGAAATGTCTTCAAGGTGGAAGCAATTGAGAGAAGCAGTGAAGCAAAGTGGGCATTTCAGTTTGCCAGACTTTCCCTCCGAATTTTGCAAGTTTCTTGGCTATAAATTTGAGCCTCAACCTGGTACGTCATTATCTGAATGATTGAAAATTTTTTTATTGGCCTTGAATAAACCGTTACCATGTTTGTTCATGCAGCTTTTGCATGGTTAAAATGCGAAGGGGAGATAACAGATTGTGAGAGCTTTCTAAGGAGCAAGAAAATCCTGACAAGAAGTGGGAAACACTTTGGGTTTAGCCCAAAATACGTGAGGATAAGCATGTTAGACCGGGAAGAAAATTACAATATTTTTGTAAAAAGAATGTCGGTGATAAAGATGAAAATTGATGAGACTTGCATGTAAATCGTGTGACAAAACAGTGGATAAACTTAAGTCTAACACAGCTGTAGGAGCAACTAAGGTGTTCTTGCACACATAGAAAGAACATCTTGAGTGAGCTCTGTATTTTGTTTAATCATCAGTAGTGAATCAAAATATAAAAAGAGTTATCAACTATGGCTTATCACGACTTTTATGGCCGTTCCTTATCATGTATATAATATGGCCAGTCAATATTCATATTTACTAGCGTAAGATGGTTTTAAAGTATTAATGGCCAGAAAGATAATATTAATTCAATTTCAGGTATTCGGCGGTCAAATTTCTTAACAAATATATTACTATAGAATGTAATATATATATATATATATATATATATATTTAATTATATCATACTTAAACAACGTGAACTATAGTAAAATTCTATATGTTAAATAATTAATATAAAAATAAAATAAACCTTAGTAAAAAGAAACCCATGTAGTAGATAATTATAATGTATTACGATAAATATATTAATATAGATAGAAATTTAATTTTTCTTTATCATATTGTGTTCAAATATGAAAGGAATTTACTAGGAAAAAAGATACATGCATATGGTAAAATATACATTCATGTACTTTGTATGCACCTTAAATTCATGTATCCATCCAAGCATACATGAATATATTAACATTCATTCTTAAGAGTTTTCTTAGATATACCAAATTTAGCTCTTAATTCCTCAAACCTTAATTTCCCCAATGATTTAATTAATAAGTCAGCAAGTTGATGATTTGAACAACAGTGAATCAAACTCATTGTCTTCTTTTTGTGTTTGTCTAATAGCATGTGAATATGTTTGGTTCAATCATGATTGATAAGATTATTTATCAACCCTAATTACTGTTGGATTGGCTCGAGGTTGTAGTAAATCTTCCAAGAGCTTCCTTAATTATAAAGCTTGTTTAGTAGCAACAGGATCAACTATGTATTCTGTTACTACTATTGATTATGTTACTACCTTTTACTT
Source organism: Carica papaya (assembly GCF_054855325.1). Taxonomy (NCBI): domain Eukaryota; kingdom Viridiplantae; phylum Streptophyta; class Magnoliopsida; order Brassicales; family Caricaceae; genus Carica; species Carica papaya. The sequence goes on from NC_142317.1 coordinate 24,000,666, forward strand.
CTTAGATATCAATAAAAATACCCTTGAGCCAAGAGTAAACACATATCCACTTGTACTTCTAAAATCATCATAACATTCTGCCCAATTGCTACCGGAAAAACCTTCGAGAATTCTAGAATTTGCATGTACATAGTTGATTGTTGTTATTTGTGAAGTTATAACAAAAAATAAAGATAACTGTGAAGGAATGAGAAATTAGTTCTTCATGAATTCAAAATTTACATTAAAAAGACTTGAAAATTAACTAACCATTAAATTTATTATCCTAAAAATAAGCTATGAATACACATGATCAATTTAAGAAATAATAAACTCCTAAAAACTAGAAAATCTTCAAAATATTTAAATTAGATAAAAATAGTTTCAGCAATGTGGCAGCCAACCTAAACATCACTTCTAACACTCTTTGTTTAGATGTTGCAAACTCTAAGTTTCTTTCTAATTATTTATAATTTACTAACTAGCAAAGGTTCGGTAAATACATATGTTACTTGATCATCAGTTATGTAATAAACTAAAGTGACAAAGCCATTCTTTTGCACTTCCCTTAAGAAAAATAAGTTGATATTGAAATGTTTAGTTTTGATATGGAAAACTAGATTGTGAGAGAGAGCTGTTGCAGTTTAATTATCAACCAAAATCTGTGTATCTTCTTTCTGCTCTAGATGAAGATCACTCAATATCTTCCTCATCTATAAGGCTTGATTTACCATAGTAGTTACTGGAATAAATTCTGTTTCTGTATTAGATTGAGCTATTATTTCTTATTTTTTTCAAACCCTACGAAAAAGATCTTAGATCTAAAACTGAAGTAATACATTTTTATATCATCGATGGATCCTGTCCGATCACTGTCAGAAAAACCAAACAACTTAAACTCCTTGGTTTTCTTGAACTTGATGTCAACGTTAATTGTACCTTTAATGTATCTAACCACCCTCTTAGCAGCCTTCAAGTGCATTTCACTTACAGAGTGCATGAACCAGGATAAAATACTCATAGCAATCAAGATGGCAGGCCTTGCTACTGTAAAATACATCAGACACCTAATCAGCCTTTTAAAGTGTGCTTCATCCACTTTCTTAGTTTTGTCTTCCTTGCTTAATCTTTCTTTTTGATTCATAGAAATGTTAATTGAATTGCGATCTTTCATGTAAAATTTCTTGAGAATTTCCTTTGTACTTCTTTTAACAAATGAACATTTTATCTTGACTTTTTTTTATCTCTATTTTAAAAATATAAGTCATCAATCCAAAATCAATCATCTCAGAAGCTTTCAATTCTAACCTAAATTTATCAATTAAAGTTGCATTATTTTCAGTCACTAAAAGATCATCTACAAAAAGAGAGATAATAAGAATATCAATTTCAAAGTACTTGACATAAAGAGTAGATTCAAATAGGTTTTTTACAAAGCCTAAACTTAATAAACGATCATCCATTCTGTTGTACCAAACTCTTGGAGCTTGTTTCAAACCATAAAGAGTCTTCTTAAGGAGATTAACTTTTTCTTCGTCTCCTTTCTTCACAAAGCCTTCTGATTACTCAACATATATTTTTTCTTACAAGAAATCATTTAAAAATGCTGATTTAACTTCTAATTGGTGTACTTTTCAATCTTTTTGTGTTAAAATACTAAGTAGCAATATGATGGTGTCTAGTCTGGCCACTGTGCAAATGACTTTAAGTAGTCCACTAAAAAAATATGAGTATAGCCTTTGACCACAAGCCTCTGCTTGTACTTGTTGATGGAGCCATTAGCATTGAGCTTGGTTTCGAAAACTCATTTGACCGCAATGATTTTTCTATCTTGAGGTCTGTCAACAAGTTGCCATATTTTACTTTTCTCGATCAAGTGTAGCTCATCCTTTATTACAACCATCTAATTTTGATCCAACTTTGTTTCATCAACACTTGCTGGTTAACACACAACATCTCTGATAAATATTAGAGAGTAAATGAGTGCCTCCGATTGGAACATCATCTACAGCTTTGTCCTCCCATTCATCTATGCCCTATTTCTCCCTTTCTTAAATAGGACAATGGATCTTCATCTCAGTTGGGATTGGATGAGAGTTCTTATCTTCAAATCAATTCCACTTTTCACTTTTCATAAAGTATACATATTGACTTATGATTGTCTTTTTAGTTGAGGATGAAAAATCTTATAAGCTTTTGAAACTATACTGTAACCAACAAAAATTCCAGGTATTAATCTTCTATCCAGTTTTTCGCACTTCATTTGAGGAACATAAGTAAAAAAAGATCCCAAATACTTTAGAAAGCTCATCGTGGGTTTATAACCGAATCATGATTCAAATGGTGTTATGTGTTTTACTGTTGTGGTTGAAGGTTTGTTTTGGAGAAAAATAACTGTATTTGTAACTTTTGCCCTAAATGACTTTGGTAAATCTTTGTCATGCAGCATGCATCTTACCACACATGCTGAACCTATTCCTTCTTTCACTAATGCCATTTTACTGTAGAGTGTATGGTGCTGTTAACTGATGTTATATTCTTGCTTTATTCTTGCATTATTGCAAAAAGCCTTAAATTGATTTGAGTTGTACTCAGTGCCATTAGTTGACCTCAAACTTTGGATTATGCACCCACTTTCCTTCTCTGCTCTTATTTGAACTTCTAGAATGTGCTAGAAACTTTATATTTGAATTTCAAGAAAAAAAAAATCCAACACATTCTTGTTAGAGCATTAATAAATATAATGTAATATAAGCTACCATTGAGAGAGAGAGTCTTTATTGGACCTGCAATAACCGTGTGTCTCAGCTGCAATTTTTTTATTGTTCTTCAGGTTGATTTTAGAAATAAATGTTTGTCCTGCTTTTCAAATCCTTACCATTTGCCTCAAATTTAGCTTACGCATTACTCGATGGTGGTAATGGCCAACTCTTAGTGACATTTTTCTTTGTTGGATAAGTTGATTCTTTTTACTTCATGAAATCCAAAATAAAGCTTTTCCTTTTCATCTTGACCTTGAACTTGTCCTGGTTTGTTGTGTCATTAGTCAACTAGTGATTGTCTTCAAAAAACACTTTGAAACCTTTCTCAATTAGTTTCCCAACACTGAGAAAATTTTATTGAAGATTGATTCCAAAATTAGTTAAAATATGCTGTAGATATTTTACAGATTTTTCCTCATTTTTGCAGAATAGTTTTTTGCAGATGTTTCCTAATTTTATGCAGCTTAGTTTTTCTTGTTTTTTTGCTTTTGTTAATTTTTATTAAATACATAATTTCTAGAGATTATGTCATGATTTTTGGCATTTCAGTTTGGTTGTAAGCTTATATAATGGCATGTTCAGTTATGAAATTTTATGTGTCCTTAATCTGTAGAAACTTTTTGCCTTAAAACGCTATTTCTCAAATTGTTCCAACAATTTTGGTACCAGAGCCAAAATATTAAGTGAGTAAAGAGAGAGAGAAAAGCAAATTAAGTGAGTAGTGAGTGAAATAAAACTCATGGCAAGTAATGGTAATGCAATGAGTGTTGCACAACCACTTATTCCCATTTTTAAAGGAGAAGTTTATGAATTCTAGAGTATAAATATAAGAACTATAGTCAAATCTTAAGATCTTTGGGACTTGGTAGAACTGTTAACTTTAAACTGGTTATAAATTACAAAGGACTTCTCTGCTTGACTGCAAAATCAAGAGAGATAGAGCAACAACTTAGAAACTTCACTCAAGACTTTTATCAAACAGATAGTGAGCAGGAAAAAGGATGCTGAAGAACTGATATGATTTTGTTATTCCTAGCTAGCAAATTTATACATTAAAATTGCAACCATAAACCCATAAAATCAGCAACTACATACCCATGATAAACACGTCCTTAAAATATCTATCACTTACCCATTAACTATAAGACTAGGTCAATTAGCTTAGATAATTGAAAACATAAAAGAGCATGTGACTAAATAAAAAAATGTGACTTACTAGTTTTTGCATTATATTTAACACTCTCCCATAATACAAAAATTTACGAGACCAATCATTTGTCTAAAATACTCAAACTTTTCCAAAAGAAGAGGTTTTGTAAACATATCAACTAGCTAGTCATTCATATTGCAATATACAATCTGAATACTTCTTTTTGCCACCAATTCTCTAATAAAATGATGTCGACTCTTAATATGTCTCGTGCGACTATGATAAATAGGATTCTTCATCATGGCAATGGTAGATTAATTATCACAATAGATCATAGTTACCTCTTACTTTTGCTTCATATCTTCTAACATTATTTATAACCACACTGTCTGACAAGTTACTGAAATTACAATCATGTATTCAGCATTTGATGATGATAGATTTATAGATGTTTGCTTCTTTGAGCTCCAAGATATGACACTTGATCTCAAACTAAAAACATATTATATGGTGTTTTTACGATTATCAACACAATATACCTAATCACTATCTGAATATCCATACAAATTCAAATTACTAGTGCTATAAAATAAAACATATGAAGTTTTCCTTTTAAGTAGCTTAACACTTTTTTTGTTGCCCCATAGTGTATCTTTCTTGGTTTTTGCATAAACTTAGACAAAAGACTAGCAGCTTGCAAGATGTCCGACCGAGTATTAGTGAGATAGAGTTGGCTGCTTACCAAGCTTCAATAAACATGAGAATCAATTAGTTCTTCTCCATCTCTAGAACTGAACTTTTGATTTATTGCTATTAGAGTTTTCACCAGATTGCAATCTTACAATTTAAGCTTGCTAAGATTATTTGCATACTTTTGTTGATAAATAAAAAATCCTGCATCACTTTAATATATTTTTAGTCCCAAAAAATATCTCGTCAAACCCAAATCAGTCGTATCAAATTCTTTAATCATAAACTTTTTGAAATCAACTAACAATGAAGGACTATTGCTAATGTAGATTAAATAATCTCTATGAAGGCAAACAATAAGTACCTCATCAACTCCTCTTGCTTTCACATACAGGCCCTTAGAGCTTGCTTAAGGCCATATAAGGCATTTCTCAATTTGCACACCTTTGTCTCTTACTCTTTCATTTCACAGCCCGGTGGCTGCTCTACATATACATTCTCATCCGAAAAACCATTTAAGAAAGATGGTTTAACATCAAATGTATAGACACTACACTTATAATGTGTAACTATAGCTAGAACAACTCTTATGGTGTCAAATCTTACTACCGGTGCAAATGTCTCTTTAAAGTCAATACCTTAATATTGCATGTAACCATGAGCAACTAGCAGTGCTTTATACTTTTGAATTGAGCCATCAAATTTATACTTTAATTTATAGACCCATTTTAATCCAACTAGTTATTTACCTTTAAGCAATTCAACAAGTTGCCATGTCTTGTCTAATTTCGTTATAAGGCATTTATTTCTTCATCCATAGCATCACATCATTCTTTTGAGCTTGTAGCATCTTTGAAGCAGTTAGGTTCTTGAATTTGTGCAATTTGACAACGTTCAATTCTTTGATAAATCTCTTTCAAAGATCCCCACTTTCTTGGAGGTGTATCACTTGAGCTTGAATTTAAAGATGCATTTGTTGACGGGTTGGTTGGGCTAGATGGTTTAAAAGGATTCGAATTGTTACCATTACTATTTGCCGAAGCTGCTAGAGTATTGCATACATCATCAACAACTTCAAACAATTCTGGACAGCCCTGTTTCTCATTCCAATTCCACTAATTTTTCTCATCAAACACAACATCACGATAATTAACTTTTTAGTGATAGGATCATAAAATTAGTACCATTTTGTTTCATCATTATAGCCAACAAATATGCATTTAATACTATTTTTATTACGTTTGTGTCTTTTTTAAGAAGGAATATGAACATAAAAAATACAACCAAAGATTTTAAAGTGTGTTACCTTTGACTTTCATCCATTCCAAGCTTTAAAAGGTGTTTTATTTCGCAAAGTTGATGTAGAGCTCTGATTGAGAAGAGAAGTAGCCGTGTGAATAGCTTCAGCGCAAAAAAATCTTGGAAGAGCTTTTGCACTCAACATGCACTTTGCGATCTCCACTAGACTTCTATTCTTTCGCTCCACCACACCATTTTGTTGAGGTGTGTAACTAGCTGTCAATTGTCTTTTAACGCCACAATCATCATAAAAATCATTAAACTCAGTTGAAATAAATTCACCTCCCCGATCAGTTATGAGAATCTTCAAAGTATTCCCACTTTATATCTCAACATAATTTTTAGATTTCTTAAAGACAGGTAAGGTGGCAAATTTTTCTTTTACAAAATAAACCCAAGTCATCCTGCTATAATCATTAACAAACACAATAAAGTATAAGCTATTATTTAGAGAGAAAATTCTCATAGGCCCGCATAAATCGACATGAACTAACTCAATGGGACTTGATGCTCTCATTACCAATCCTTTTAAAAATGCATCTCGATATAAACATACAACTTTCACATTTGTCATTCACATGCTGAATCACAGGCAAACCATCCACCAAAGCTTGATTAGACAAAGATTTCAAGTTGTTAAAGTTTAAATGCCCATACCTGTTGTGCCATAACCATCATTATCATCAAGAAGACTGCAAGTGCTTGATGTTTGCACTCCAAAGAGAGGGAAGACATGTTGTTACTAGCCATAGACATCTTGAACATCAAATGCTTCTTAGTTTTATTAGAAAAAATAGCACGTGTCATATCTTCAAAAACAAATGCGTACCATTCTTTTAGAAATTGTCCCATACTTAACAAGTTTGAACCCAAATCAGGTATATAAAGAACATTGTTAATGTAGGTGAAATGATTAAAATTTACCTAGATAGTCCCTTTTCCGCATGTTTCACGAACTATACCATATCCCATCTTCACTCGCTTCTCGATTTTCTTATCTAAGCTGATGAAAGCATTCAAATCTACAATCATATGGTTACTGTAGTCACTACCCACATACCAAATATTTGACAAACTTTTATTACCACTAACCTAAGCCATAAACAAGCTTTCAATCTCATCTTTTTTTTCCTTCTTTTGGATAAATTTTGATTATTCAACTTTAAGTCGACAAAACCTTGCAATATGACAAATTTTCTTAGAATGAAAATATTATGGCTTCTGATTTTGAGCTTTACCATTGTTTTTGGTATCTTGGTTGCGATTATAGCTTTCATGTCCACCACCTCGACCACCTCTACCTCCTCTTTATCCATGGCCAGCATAGCCTCAACGCCCTTGCTTATTACTTGACTCATTAGGATTTTTGGAAGAATGAATCTTTATAAGAAATGCATTTTCAGCACCACGCTCTTCACATTTATTTAGCCTACCTTCATGAGATTGTAATAAGCCAAAAAATTCACGAGTTGTTAATTGACTCAAGTCTTTGGATTCTTTAATGACAGCCACTATGTGATCATATTTCTTTAGAGGACTTCATAACACTTTCTCAACAACTTTTGCTTTTATAGTTGATCACCATATTTGTGTATCTGGTTAACAACCTCTAGTATTTTACAAAAATAGGCCTCCATAATCTCACTATTGTTTATGAAAAAACTCCTCAAATTTTTTTTGAAGTGTTTGCAATTTGAGTATTGAACCTTGATTGTCCCTCTATAGGCCATTTGTAGTGCATTCCATATGCCTTAAGACTTCGTTGCAACTGCAATTTGTGGAAAGCTACTGTCATCAGCAGCTTGTTGAATAGAAAAAAGAGCTTTAACATCTTTCTTCTTATATTATTTAATAACTTTAGCTGAAACACCTACTTCATTATAACTATTCTCAACCAACTCCCATCAGTCCTGAGAAATGAAGAGAATCCTCATTTTTGTGCTCCATACTTCATAGTCATTTCCTTTGAATAATGTTAGTGAGGGAACAGTTGAACTCATACTCATGGAGTTGTTTGTCATCTCCTAAATAACCTTACTTTGATACCAGATGTTAACTTTAAACTGGTTATAAATTACAAAGGACTTCTCTGCTTGACTACAAAATCAAGATAGGAAGAGCAACAACTTAGAAACTTCACTTAGAACTTTTATCAAATAGGTAGTGAGCAGACAAAAAGATGCTAAAGAACTGACAAGATTTTGTTATTCACAGCCAACAAATTTATAGACCAAAACTGCAACCATAAACCCACAAGATCAGCAACTACATACCCATGATAAACACATCCCTAAAATATCTACCACTTACCCATTAACCATAAGATTAAGTTAATTAGCTTAGATAATTTGAAACATAGAAGAGCATGTGACTAAATAAAGAAAACATGTGATTTACTAATTTCTGCATTATATTTAATAAGAACATGGTTATCCAAATCCACATGAAGAAAATAAATTAAAGGACAACAAAAGAAAAGACTCCAAGACCTTAGTAATCATTCAGTAGGCTATCCATGATAGCATCTTTCATGTGTTGCAGCAACAACCACATCGAAGTAGGCTTCATTGATTCTATGGATAGAGTTTAAGGTGATTCAAGGGTGATCGTGGTAAAGTTATAATAACTTCGAGGTGACTTTGAGAAATGGACAATATATTTTTTATTTTTTGTCAAGAACTATGGCAATAATCAGTCAAATGCGATCTTATAGAGAGAAGATTATGGACCAAGTAATTGTTTAAAAGGTATTGAGACGCTTGACTCGTAAATTTGACCATGTAGTTACTGCCATAAAAGAATAAAAAGATTTGTTAAATTTTTCTTTTGGTGAATTAGTGGGGTCTTTACAAGCACATGAGGCCAAAATTAATCGATAACTTCAAAAGAATGAAGAAGAAGAATTTCAAGTTAAGAAGGCAGCCAAAAAAAATTAGAGAAGGTGAAACTTCAACCAGTGAAGGCCGATGAAGAAAAGGATTTCCTGGCCGTGGCAGGGATCGAGGCAGAGGCAAAGGTTGATCTGATGGACAACAAAGGCAGTCTAGAGAGCAAAAAAAACACAAGAATGACATTCAATGTTATCATTGCAAGAGATATTGTTATATAAAAGCTGACTGTTGGTATAAAGATCAACAAGAGAATTATACAGCAGAGAATCGAGAAGAAAGTAAGCTTTTATGGCTTATTTTGCTACTAATAATATTTCGAGTTATGTGTGATTTATAGATAGTGGATGTTCAAATGATGTGATTGGCACAAAATCTTTGTTAAAAAATTTTGATGAAACACAAAAAGTGAAGGTTCAACTTGAAAATGGAAAAGAAATTCAAGTTGAAGGGAAAGGTATAATGACACTTGAAACTAGTAATGGTAAAGTAAAGCTCCTGCATAATATTCAATTTGCACTTGCTTTGAGATATAATTTATTAAATGTGGGATAACTAATAGTTGGAGGCTATTCAATATTATTTGAGGATGGTGTATGTGTTATTAGAGATAAGAAATCAGGCCAGATGATGGTCAATGTCAACATGACTGAAAATAGGATGTTCCCGTTGCAAGCCTTAAGTGTGCAAGATATGGTTCTAGTCACTGCCAGATTAAATGACTTGTAGTTATGGTATCTTCGATATGAGCATCTACATATCAAAGACCTGAAATTGCTATGTGACAAAGGTGTGGTTTTTGGGTTGCCAAAATTTGATTCTATTGAGTTGTGTGAATGGTGTATCTATGGGAAACAAAGTAGAAAATATTTTCTAGTAGAAAATGGTTGGAGGGCTTCAAAGTGTCTTGAATTAATGTATGTTGATTTATGTGGACCTATGCATACTGCATCTTTTAGTGGAAGCCGTTATTTTTTATTCTTTATTGATGATTTTAGTCGCATGAGTTTAGTTTATTTTTAGGAAAACAAGTTAGAAACATTTTAGAAATTCAATCATTTTAAAGCTAAAGTTGAGAAAGAAAATGGTACTCACATCAAAGCTCTTCGCACCAATAAAGGTGGAGAGTTCTTATCCATAGAATTTAAACTTTTTTGTGAAGAACATGGCATTGATAGGGAGTTCACAACTCCTTATACTTTGAAGCAAAACTGTATTGCCGAGCAGAAAAATCAAATTGTTATGGAGATTGTGCAGAGCATGTCACAAGTAAATGGACTTTTCAATCAATTTTAAGATGAAGTTATAGTAATATCAGTTTATTTGTTGAATTTATCTCCCATAAGGGTTATCATGAATCAAACTCCATTTTAAGCTTGGCATGATAGAAAACCATCTGCAAGTCACTTAAGGATTTTTGGGTACATAGCTTATGTTTTGGTAAATTCTTAATTTCATCATAAACTTGATGAGAAATTTAAAAAATGTATTTTTATTGGTTATTGTACTAATTCTAAAACACGTAGATTATATAATCCTTATTGTGGAAAGATTTTAATAAGAAGGGATATAGTATTTGATGAAAATACAAGTTGGAATTAGCATGGAAGTGATGAGAAGACGCAATAAATTCCTTTTGGAATCTTTTCAAATAAAATTATTGAGCCAACACCTACAAATTCAACAGTTGGTTCCTTTATGGCGTCACCAAATTCATCAAACTCAATATCATCAAGTCAAAGTTCTTCATCAGATAAGACACCACCTATAAAGTTTAGATCCTTGAGGAACATATATGCATCTTGCCAATTCGCTTTTATTATTTAATATCCTATAACCTATGAAGAAGCAACAGAAAAACAAGAATGGTAAAATGCAATGATGGAAGAATTGACAACAATTGAAAAGAATATAACGTGGGAAATTGTGGACTTACTGGGAAAAGACTATTGGTTTGAAATGGGTGTTTAAAAAAATTTTTTTTGCTCATGGAAGTATAGAAAAACATAAAGCTTAGCTTGTGGCGAAAGGTTATGCACAATAATATGGTGTTGATTTTGAAGAAACGTTTTCTCTAGTGGCTCGCTTTAAAATGGTGAGAATTGTCTTAGCATTAAGTAGACAATTACAATGGCTTATTTATCAATTTGATGTTAAATTTGCATTTTTGAATAGTGATTTATTAGAAGAGGTTTATGTAATCCAACCAGAGGGTTTCATAATTGAAGGCAAAGAGAAGAAAGTGTACAAGTTGAGGAAGTTATTATACGGTTTAAAGTAAGTGTTACGTGCATGGTATACTAAAATTGATGGATATTTTTAATAAAATGGGTTTTTGAGGAGTGAGAATGAACCTACTCTCTATTTAAAGAAGGAAGGTAAAAATGATCTTATCGTTATTTGTCTTTATATTGATGATATCATTTATACAAGCTCCTCTAGTTCTCTTGTGATTGAATTTAAATCACATATGATGCATGAGTTTAAAACATTGGATATGGGTCAGCTACATTATTTTCTTGACCTTGAAGTTCAATAAGCTGAAAATGAAATTTTTATTTCCCAAACAAAATATGCTAACGATCTTCTTAAAAAATTTGGCATGATAATTGTAAATATACAACTACACCCATGAATGTAAATAAAAAATTGCAATGTGAAGTTGGGGGAGAAATGGTTGATGCTAGAAGGTTTAGAAGTTTGGTTGAAGGATTAATTTATTTAACTCAAACTCAATCCGGTATTGCATTATCTATTGGTATAATTTTTAGGTTTATGCAAAGTCCATCAAATTTTCATTTTGGAGCAACGAAGTGAGTCTTGTGTTATGTTGCTGGAACTATGGATTATGGCATTTGGTACTCAAAGGTTTCTAGTTTCAGTTTATGTGGGTTCACGAATAGTGATTGGGCTAGTCATTGGATAACAGACGGAATATTTTAGCAAATATTTTTACTCTTAAATCAAAAGTAATCACTTAGAGCTCAAAGAAGTAAGCCACAACAATAATGTCTCCCTTAGAAATTGATTATATAGTAGTCATTTCAGCAACTTTTCAGGCCATTTGACTAAGGAGAATGCTAGCAGAATTACATAAAAAGAAAAAAGGAGCCACAGAGATATTGTATGATAATAAAGCAACAATTTCCATGGCAAAGAATATAACTTTTCACAATAGAATAAAACATATTGGTATTTGATTCTATTTTTTTTGTGATATGGTTGCTAAAGGGTATATTATTTTGAAGTACTGCAGCACAAACGAGCAATGGGTTAATATATTCACTAAAGCCTTATCCAAATACAAGTTCATCTATTTCATAAATTTCTTTGGTGTGTGCAATTTTGAATCAAGGGAGAGTTTTAAAGACTAATTCAAGAATGAGTCAAAATACGCTGCAAATATTTGTAGATTTTTCCCCATTTTATGCAGAATAGTTTTCTACATATATTTCCTAATTTTATATACATTAGTTTTCTTTATTTTTCTATTTTTATCAATTTGTTATTAGTATGAGAATTTCTAGAGATTCGTGAGGACTTTTAGCATTTTAATTGTTTTGTAAACCTATATAAAGGCATTTTCAGTTCTGGAATAATATAACAAATAGCAATTTCTATAATTTTGTATGTCCTTAATCTACAAAACCTCTCTTCCTTAAAACTCTATTTATCAAATTTTGCCAACAAAGTTTTACTAATGTTAAAGACATAGAGTACATCAAAAATCAGTTTCGTACATGCACACCATGTGATTGAAATCATTCCTTTTCCTTTGATTGCGATATAATCTCCATTTCTAATTTTGACCTTCGTGGCTTGTGCTTTTTAGTTCTCTGAAAGATTCTTGTTATATGTTATGTGGTTTGTGCAACTATTATCAATAAGCCAACTTTCACTTGATTCACAACTTATAAAACAAATTGCAATAAAAGTTGGTCCTCCTCCCGATTAGTGGCCTAAGCTTCCATGTTTTACTATTCAATCTTAATTTTATAAATGACATCCTCATGACCAGTTTGATTACATTTTCTGCATTTTTCATCAGATCTTCTCTAATACTAACAAAAAAGGGTAGCCATTGTTGCCACAGTGATGGCATGTTGATTGATTTCCACCAACTTTTCCACATTTTCCTTCACTGTTGTTAGCACCTGCTTAATTACCAGTACTTATCTTCTTGTTCTTATTCTTTTTATTCTTAACATTATCTTGATGCTTCAAAGGCACGGCTCCCTTAATTGCTCCTTCTTGCCTCATGACCTTTCTTTGTTCTTGTCTTTATAAAGCATTTAAGAGCTTTATAAGAGAGATTTTAGACAAGTTCCTTGTGTTTTCTAAGGCCATAATGGTAGTCTTAAATTTTTTAGGCACCGTTACCAGTAGTTTTTCAATGATCCACGAGTCAGGTATATCAGAAACGAGCAATTTCACTTTATTGGTGATGCTTAAAAGCCTGTTAGAATACTCTTTGATTATTTCTAACTCCTTCATCTTCTGTAGTTCAAAATCTTTAATCAAATTCGTCACTTACATCCCTTTGATTCTCTCATGACCTTCGTACTTTGATTTGAGATAATCTTGGATTGATTTTCCTAATTTGAGCGATATGACTCTGGTAAAAATGATCGATGATACTCTTGTAAATAGGCAAGCCTTTGCCTTCGACTTCTTTATCTTTCTTTCTTTGTGATTTTTAATTTGCACTATTATGGGATTGTTTGGTAGCAGAGTAATCTCATAGTTTTCTTGTACTATTTCCTAGAGGTCCAATACATCCAGATGGGCCTCTATCTTCACAACCCATATTTGAAAATTTTCACTATAAAAAATTGGAGGTGTGATCGATGAGAATCTAGTTTCTGCATCCATGCCAATCACTTAGATTCAATCTAAAACACTTATAGGACCCTTAATAAAAGCACTTTGATACTATTTATTGTTATTTGTGAAGTTATAGTAGAAAATAAAGACAACTTTGAAGAAAGGGAAAAGTTAGTTTTTCATTGAATTCAAAACTTATATAAGAAATGCTTGAAAATTAACCAACCACTAAGTCCATGATCCTAAAAATAAGCCATGATTACTCATGATCAATTCAAGAAATAATGAACTCTTAAAAATTAGGAAATGCTACTTTGAAATATTCAAATTAAATAAAATTATCTTAAACAATGTGGAAGCCATCCTAAACATCGGTTCTAACAGTTGATAATATAATCAACAATTCCTATCACATATTAATGTTTAATATTTTTATCATATTTTTTATGCTCTTATTACTTAAATTTATAATAAATTAAAATGTATTTTGAGTTAAAAAATCAAGTTATAAGCAAAATTTAAATGCAGGTAACATTATTCAAGAAAAAAGGAAAAAGAGGTTAAAAAAAAAGAGAAAAAAATCTTGAAACCTAGATATGGAGAACCCATGTGACATCCAAAATACCGGAAGGTAGAAGAGAACTAGATAATAGAAACATTAGAGTGCTAATAAGTACATTAACATTGAAGCGAAAATAAAAATCTATTACACAAAAATCAAGGTTCACTTTATACTTGAGGTCAATGGCTGTCAAAATATGAGTATACAAAATAGAGTCATCTAAATGTTTATAGAAGATTCATCATAATGAAAGTGTTACGACACACTCGTAACTATCCTAAGGATTCGAGAAGGGATCTAGGAAAGCTTCAAAGGGCAACACATTAAGCGCGTCATCGTTTTTATTATATGGAGGGGGCACGAATTGGGAGTGAGTTTCATGTAAACTCAATAAGGAAATAGTATTTAAACTACACTACTAAGGTTTAAAAAGTAATTAACCCTTAAAGAAAAAGCATAAATTTCACAATAAAATTGACTTACCTCATAAGCTTCCACGAACGAGCACACTTTAAATACTTAGAGAAAATCATAACTTGATTTATGAAAACAAGTAATCATAACAACACAGTAAGGATAGAGATAACATTGAACATGTCAAGAAATCTAACAAAATCTATTCAAACCAAGGTTCACAGTAAAGACACCATCATCTATTAACCTCGACTATTTTCGTGTTTTTAATAAGTCTTTTACTGACATTTGCACAAAGCCATTCCAACATATCTACTGAGGGCAGATGAGATTCTCAACTACCACTGTGAATGACCAAATTATTTCATTTTCTCCATTGAGGCCAATTCCATTTTGGAACAGTTCCATAACGATATTAGGTTAGTTCCATAACTTTCTAGGGTCACTTCCATAACTTTCTTGGGTATAATCTATGACCATAGTTGTTCTTTGCCACTGTGATCCTATATATCATTTCGCTCTTGTCAAATGAAACTACTAATCATTCACAGGGAGGTTCACTAATATTTATTCACAGGTTGGAGCAAGAAAAAATCCTTAGAGATAACAGTCAAATAGATTTTTTATTCTTTTCTCTTTTAGATTCAGTTTTTTTTTTTATGTCTGTTACATTTTTGAATCCATCACATATTCCTAGCTACTACACATTTAGAACCCAGTAGGGGGTTCATCATCATATTCGACCCAAAACCATTACATCTGGATATGACCTTTGGGGTATCTTTTAAAGTCGAAGCTTCCTTAGAACAACCCTCTTTGTTATTACAAAGGTTGTAGCGCCCGGGGAAATTGAAGAAATTGAAAAAAACAAAAAAAAAAAAAAACGCGCGTGCCACGTCGGCAACCACTTCAGCAGACCCAGTCAGCAGTCCTGGCCAACCAGGACCTGCCACGTGGCAAAACCACGTCGACCGGGGACGGGCCACGTTGGAGATCCGCGTGCACGCGATCGGACGGCCCAGATAAATTGTGCGCACGGACGACCCAGATTTAATCGCACGGACGGCCCAAATTTAATAAAAAACGGACGGCCCAGATTAAATCAAAATGGACGGCTGAGATCAAAAGGCAAAAGGGTATAAATAAGACCCCCACACCAGACCCCAAACCCTAGCCGCCTGCCCTCGCCGGAGAAGACGAACCAGAAGCCGGCCGCCGCCACCCGCCGCCGCACCGGAGGGATTTCCGACCGCCGATCGAGGAAAATTTCATACCCCCGACTCGTTTTTCCACGCTGATTTCCCTAGTGGCCAAATCGGAGCCAAAATCCCTGCCAAACGGCCAGAAAACACGGCCGAAAGCCAGCGGCGCCGCTGTGCCCCTTCTAGGTTTTTGCCTCCGATGAGGCCCTTCCCGGCCTCCGTTTAATGCAATTTTTATATCACCGTGATCACCATTCTTTTCTCTACAGGTTGATCGGAGCCGAATCACCAAAACACGAACTTCACCGTAGAGCCGCCGCACCCGAGAGCACCACCGCCGGTAAGCTTCGGTTTTTCGTAAATTTTCGGCCCCCCGAGGGCCGTAGGGTTGTTTTATCGCAAGAACCAATGCGAGTGTGGCTGAATTCGGCCAGAAACGGTCGAAAACGGCCAACCTGAGGCGAACCGCCGCCGCAAGCGGCGGCGCCGTCGCTGGAACACGGCAGAGCCACCGTGCCGGAGTTGCGATATTGGCCGAAAGGGGCCCTGGGCCTAATTTAAAATTTTTTGGAACACGTGCAAGTACCAGTAGTGCGTTTCAGTTCCCCGAAAAAAATTTAGGGAAAATTAGAGACAGCCTGCAATCGCACTGTGAAGCCGTGTTCGGACCCCGAAACGAGTAAGGACCCCTCACCCTATTTCCTATCACGGTTTTAAAGTTCAATAAATGATAAAACGGTATTTCATGAATCAACGAATGTGTGAAATTGCTTAAGGTCGCTAATGGAGCCCGAGTCTAGTGTGTTTGTCGGTTAACTGTTATTTGGCCTGTTTTACAGTTTTAAATGCAACATGAGGTTCGATGTTTTCATTTTATAGTTTCATGTGCATATTTTACTGTTTTGTTGATTATGGATTGAATGACCGGGATATTGATGCTGTATGTTGTCTGTTTGGCATAAATTATCGTTTTGCTTGTTTGTATGTGATTGATAATGCTGACTGAGGGAAAAGGAGAATGAAAGATTATGTAAATGGAAATTGTATAACGTGTTCAACCTGACTAGATATCCTGGGAGATGGTGGACGGACCGGGTCCGTAGGGAACCCTACCGGGATTGTGGTCTCCCATACCGGACGGGGTATGGAGATCTTATGTGTTTTGGCGCCCATACCGGACGAGGTATGGGGACGACTCGTTTCACCCTCATACCGGACGGGGTAATGAGGTCTATGGTTTGGCGCCCATACCGGACGGGGTATGGGGACGGCCCTGGAATATGATTTCAAGTGTTAAGGGTTAACGGGTAGCGGGACCCCTATGGATCCCCATGGATACTAGTGGGCTGGTAAATGAGGAAAATATGTTGTGTAACGATTGAATTACAAAAAGTTTGATAGGTATTATGTTATACAGTTTATATATATGGTTTCATGATGATGATGATGTTATTGCTTTCGTATATTGTTTTATGAATTTCACCGAGGTAAGTGGACAGTAAAAGTTTTTATGTTAATAAACGAGTTCGTTATAAATTATGCTCCATTGGTCTTTTTGTGTTTTCTACCCACCTTTACCTCCGTAACAGTGAGATATCGTGATGTCTTTACTGGGCTAGTGTAGCTCATTCCTTATTTAATCATTTCAGATCAAGAGGACATCGTTCCCGAGCCGGTTCCGCAGGAGGACGACGAAGGGGACGCCTAAAGTCTCCACAGTCATATTCGTAGCTTTTACTTTCAAGTTTTTCCTTTAGGTAGTCTGATCTTTTATATTTTGTGAGCACGTTTTTTGGTTTTAGTGTAAGGGATGTTATTCAAATTTTGACTTCGCTTCCGCATTTGATATTTTTAATATACATTTCATTATGAATTTCCGGGGCTGTTACAAAGGTAGTGAAGGATTGTAATGTGTTCATAATATGCAGCGGAAGATATAAAATAATCAAATCTGATTTATTTGTACTTCAAAATTATATTGCAGATTAAAGATAAAATCTAAAACATACCTAGCAGCGGGTCCTTAAATTAAAATTCTTCGAAAACAAGAATGTTCTATGTGTATCCACACTGAAACTGACATTTGCATTAATAAAAAAAACACGCAACAAATTGAATAATATTTGTGCTAAAATTTTTTCACAAAATTTTAACAGAATTGAAAAGAAAAATTCACTCAATTTTTCCTTTTTTCTTTTGGTGTGCGTGTGGCTACAAGGTTTTCTTTTTCTCTTCTTAGGTTTTAGCAATCACCTTCTTATATATATCGCATATATATAAGTGGCATGGGTAGTTGTCAAGTCCTTTTTGGACTTATGCCCCTTTTTTTTCACCAAATTATATCTATATATATATATATCATATATAAAGTCCAATTTCTTCCTCAACAAGTCCAAACCAATTTGGATTCTCCTTTTTTTCTCAACACTCAATTATACATATATATATATCTCATATATATGTTGCCTTTTATTATTATTATTATTTAATAAAAACAATTTCATAAATCAATCCAATTCTAAATTGGATTTTATAATAATTTCTATTATTATAATAGCCACACATATTATATTATTATGTTAATAATATAATAACCAAAAAACATAAACATTAATTTTCTATTTCTAAAATAGAAAAATTTGATTTATTTTCAATATTAATTATATCATCTGTGCTAGTAAAGAATATAATAATATTCGATTTAGATAAAATATTTTATTTATTTGATTGAATTAAATTCTCTAATTTATTTATCAAATAATTAAAATAATTAATTAATTTAATAAAAGTTAGAACACTCGTTAGTATGCGACCTCATAGGTTCAATACTAAACCGGTAGCGAATTGGTCAAACCAATTTATTAATCAAGGTTGCCGCTAGCAACACTTCTTAATGAGTAGATAACATTAAATGTATAATTACTCTTAAGAACTTGCTAAAGAATGATGTAATATTTTTTTTCCTCATTATTGCTTCGGGTTAACCCTATAATATCGTTTAATTGTCAAATTCCAATAGGTAACTAACTATATTTCATATCAATTATAACTGACTATTGAATAATATAAGAAACTCTTTTATTTTTTGATTCAATTGTTCTGTCCAAGGTTTTAATATAGTCATTATAATAAATGACAACATATTTCTTAAACTTGTCTTCAAAGTTGGTAGATTTTGTCCTGATTAATCACTAATTCTATAAGTATTTAATCACACCCAATATCCTTTCAACTATAGTTCTATAACTATAGATGTTTAGAATCAAAGTATAATAAGTGACTATTAATTACTATGATGATCTCAGTTCAAAGA
This sequence comes from Carica papaya, assembly GCF_054855325.1. Lineage (NCBI taxonomy): Eukaryota > Viridiplantae > Streptophyta > Magnoliopsida > Brassicales > Caricaceae > Carica > Carica papaya. Next base: position 24,019,749 of record NC_142317.1, read on the forward strand.
AAATTCTTACATCTCATTATTTTAAGAGAATATTCTATTAATAGTTTAAGATAATATTAACTATTAAGAATTCTGAATTTGGTTGGTTCAATGATCATATCTTCATATGCATTATCTATATATGTGATTTAGTTAATGAGATCAATTAATCTTTATCTTATAGAGACTATCACGTATATATTAGTTTTATCGAATTATTAATGTTCTATTTTAATGATCCAATGACTAAGAATATTTTAAATTAAATCATAAAAAAACTTTTCTACAATTATCAAGATCTCCATATTGATGTAAAGTCTCTAAATTTAATCAAGAACTTTATCGTATAAATTAAACAATAAGATAATAAATATAATAATAAAAATATTATTGTCATATATTAAAATAAATTATCAATTAAAATATCTTCAATACATTACACGAATAATTAGATCTTGTGCATAACAATTATATCCCTAACAAGCTTTCACTTGCACTAGATCTAATTTGTCATGTACTTCATTTCCACTTCCACTTATACTTGTCAAACTCCTTTGCACCAAGAGCCTTAGTGAATTGGTTAGCTCCATTTTCTTTTCTATCAACTCTTTGAATTTTAACATCCCTACGTTCAATGATTTTCCTAATCAAGTTATACCTTCGCAAAATGTGTTTGGATCTTTTATGCGATCTCGACTCCTTTGATTGAGCAATAGCTCCAGTATTGTCACACAGTAATGGAACTAGACATTCTATTGAAGGAACCATACCAAGTTCAATTAACAACTTTTTTATCCAAATAGATTCTGTAGCAGCTTCACTTGCCGCTATATATTCTGCTTCGGTCACTGAATTAGCTACCATAGTTGGTTTGGAACTTTTCTAACTTACTGTACCACTTTTTAAGGTGAACACATAACTAAATATAGATTTGTTATCATATTTATTTAAATCAAAACTTGTATCGGGATAACCGTCCAATTTTAACTCAAATTCTCCATTGATGATGAATTGGTCTTTAGTTCTTCTCTCAAGTATTTGAGAGTGGTCTTTACCACTTTCTAATGTTCCTCACCACGATTCACCTGATATCAGCTAGTTACTCCTAGTGCATAAGTCATATCAGGATGTATACATATCATGATATACATGATAGCTCCCACTACATTAGTTATGGGATTCTACCCATGCATTCTCTCTTTTTAGAGGTTTTAGGACAATTCTCTCTACTGAGAGTAATTCTAGTGCCTATCGGTAGATAGCTCCATTTCGAATTTTCCATATTAAATCTTTTTAAGATGGTGTCAATGTATATAAATTGGGAAAGTCCAAACAACTTCTTAAATCTATATCTATAGCTCTTTATTCTTAATATATAAGTTGCTTCTCCCAAGTCTTTCATAAAAAACTGTTCAAATAGCCAAATCTTAGTATTTGATAATACTGGTATGTCATTCCCAATGAATAAAATATCATCAACATACAGTACTAAAAAAATAATCGTACTCCCACTAATCTTTTTATACACACAGGGTTTCTCTTTGCATCTAACAAAATTAAACTTTTTAATTGGTTTGTTAAAACGAATATTTCAACTTTGAGATACTTGCTTTAATTCATAATGGATCTTTGTAGCTTACATACTTTATCATGATCAGACGGGGATATGAAATCTTCATATTGTGTCATATACACATCTTTTTCCAACTCACCATTTAGGAAAACTGTTTTCACATCCATCTGTCATATCTCATAATCATAGTAGGCAGCTACAGCAAGTAGAATCCGTATTGATTTGAGTATTACTACAGGAGGAAATGTTTCATCATAATTGATTCTTTCTTTTTGAAGATATCCCTTAACAATAAGGCGGGCTTTATAGGTCTCCACCTTTCTATCTACTCCAATCTTTTTCTTGAAAACTCATTTACAACTAATAGGCTTTATATCCTTTGAAGTTTCAACCAAAATCCAAACTTAGTTGACCTTTATGGATTTCATTTCAGATTTCATGGCCTTTATCCATTTCTCATAATCAGAGCTTTGCATAGTCTCTTCATAGGTCTTGGGGTCGTCATCATCATAAATAACCTCATTTAATACATCATGTTGCACCACAATATCAAACCGATCTGGTGTACGATGTTGTCTAGCAGACCTTATAAAAGGTTTGTATACAACTTGCTCACCTTGTACTAGATTAGATTATTGTTCAATATGATTTTGAACAGGTTCAGTAACTGGTTCTTGAACAAAATTTGTTTCTTAAACCTCAACCATTGGAGATGGCAACTTCCTTATCATCTTCAAAACATCTAGTAAAGGTTGTTCAACCTGTTTCTCATGATCATCTTATTATATCAATTCATTAGTTTCTTGAACTTCATAAAGTTCAATTCTTTCACAATGATTTCCTTCTAAAAGAAATTCCTTTTCTGAAAAAATTGCTCTTCTAGCCACAAACACTTTATAGTCATATGGGTGATAGAAATGATATCTCATTATTTCTTTGGGATATCCAGTAAATCTACACTTATCATATCTTGAGTCAAGTTTATTGGTTTGCTATCTCTTAACATAAATTGGACAACTCCAAACCTTAACATGCTTAAGACTCAGTTTACGTCCTTTTTATATCTCATGTGGTGTTGTAGAGACTGATTTAGTGCGTACTTTGTTTAACAAATATACTTCAGCTTCCAAAGCATATCCCCATAAATTAATTGGATGATCTATAAACCCCATCATTGATTTTACCATATCTAATAAAGTTTGATTTCTTCTTTCGGACACAGCATTTTGTTGTGGTGTTCCAGAAGGGGTATATTGTAAGGGAATCTTATTATCTTTTATATATCCAGTAAAATCATCACTAAGATATTTTTTTCCTCTTCCACACCTTAGCACTTTAATACTTTTACCAGTATGTTTCTCAACTTCACTATGAAATCTTTTAAACATTTCAAAAGACTCACATTAGAAACACAAATACATATTTTGACATATCATCAATGGAGGTGATAAAGTAAGACTATCCTCCTCTGGCTCAAATTTTTATGAGGTCACAAACATCAGTATAAATTAATTCCAATAATTCAGAAACTCTTTCTCCACTTCCAATAAATGGATATTTGATCATTTTTCCTTTGAGACAAAATTCATAAGTTGGATAAGATTCATAATCAGGTTTGTGAAGGTAATATTTTTTGTACAACTTGTTTATTCTTTTTTCTTCAATATGACTAAGCCTACAATGCCAAAGATATGTATGATTTACTTAATCATCTCTTTTTCTCTTAAGACTAGAAATATACGAAACTAAATTTTCATTCATATCAAGTAAGACGTAAATGCAATATTGGAGATAACCATTTTACCATGATAAATAGAGCAAGTTCCATTATTCAAAATAAAACAAAAACCATATTGGTCTAAAAAAGATATTGAAATTATATTCGAAACAAATTTTGAAACATAATTATAATCCTCCAATAAAAGTATTTTGTCCATAGACATCATAAGAGATATTGATCCTACAGCTAGGGCTGCAACTTTTGCACTATTTCCAACTTGAAGATTAATTTCTCCTTTATTAAATCTTCTACTAATTTGTAGTCCTTGCAACGTATTGCAAATGTTAAAATGACTACTGATATCTAATACCTGTACAAAATGGGTTAATAGAAGTTAAAGAAATTATGAAAATACTTTTCATTAAGGTCTCATATTGTTTCTTATCTTTCAGAGATGCAAGATACGCTTTGCAGTTTCTCTTCCAATGTCCTTTTTTCTTGTAGAAGAAACATTCAACATCATATTGATTAGTTTTTCCATTACCTTTAGGTTTGATCATACCAACTTTAGGTGCAGTGGGCTTCTTATTGGGTTTGTTTTTATCCTTACCCTTCTTATTAGAAGAGTTACTAACCAACATGATAATTCTTTTCTTCTTCTCAGATGTAATTTGATTCCCATAATCAATCAACACATTGAGCATCTCATGAAGATCACAATTTATTTTATTTATGTTCAAATTAATAATAATTGTAAAAAGGACTCAAGTAATGACTACAAAATCAAATCTTGAGAAATCTCTTTACCTAGTGCGCCCTAATTTTTGAAGTTCTTCAATAAGACTAATTATGTTCAAAACATGGGGCCCAACTGGAGAGGTTGTAGTCTATGTGACATCCCAGATGTTAACTAAGACATAAGGGTCCCATATACAAAAACATATTACAAGTGCATAGTAATTAATTGTATGCAGTGGAGCAATTTATTACAAATTCCTTACAAAATATATAAGTTCCAATTACATAAATAACTGAGGCCAAAAGTGGCAACAAAATATAAGGAGGGCCACCTCTTTCACTATGTAAAAGGACTCATCAGAGTGAGGGACAAGTCATGCACTCGAGATTTATGAATCCACGGGATCGTCAAAGACTTCAAAGGGTAGGTTAGTGATCGTGTAGCGCCTGGGAAATTAAGGAAAAAAAAAAGGGGGGGGGGGGGGGGGCCACGTCAGCAGCCACGTCAGCAGTCCTGGCCAACCGGGACCTACCACGTGGCAAGACCACGTCGATCCGGGACGGGCCACTTTGGCGATCCGCGTATGCGCGATCGGACGGCCCAGATGCAACCGCACGAACGGCCCAGATTAAATCAAAATGGACGGCTGAGATCAAAAGGCAAAAGGGTATAAATAAGACCCCCACACCAGACCACAAAACCCTAGCCGCCTGCCCTCGCCAGAGAAGACGAACCAGAAGCCGGCCGCCGCCACCCGCCGCCGCACCAGAGGGATTTCCGACCGCCGATCGAGGTAAATTTCATACCCCCGACTCGTTTTTCCACGCTGATTTCCCCTGTGGCCAAATCAGAGCTAAAATCCCGGCCAAACGGCCGGAAAACACGGCCGAAACCCAGCGGCGCTGCCGCGCCCCTCCTCGGTTTTTGCCTCCGATGAGGCCCTTCCCGGCCTCCGTTTAATGCAATTTTTATATCACCGTGATCACCATTCCTTTCTCTATAGGTTGATTGGAGCCGAATCACCAAAACACGAACTTCACCGGAGAGCCGCCGCACCCGAGAGCACCGCAGCCGGTAGGCTTCTGTTTTCTGTAATTTTTTGGCCCCCCAAGGGCCCTAGAGTTGTTTAATCGCAAGGATCGATGCAAGTGTGGCCAAATTTGACCAGAAACGGCTGAAAACAGCCAAATCGAGGCGAATCGCCGCCGTTTGCGGCGGCGCCGTCGTTGGAGCACGGCGGAGCCGCCGTGCCGGAATTGCGATATTGGCCGAAAGGGGCCCTGGGCCTAATTTGGGATTTTTTAGAACACGTGCAGGTACCAGTAGTGCGTTTCAGTTCCCCGGGAAAAATTCAGGAAAAATTAGGGATAGCCTGTAGGCGCACTGTGAAGCCGTGTTCGGACCCCGAAGCGAGTAAGGACCCCTCACCCTATTTCCAATCACGGTATTAAAGTTCAATAAATGATAAAACGGTATTTCATGAATCAACGAATGTGTGAAATTGCTTAAGGTCACTAATGGAGCCCGAGTCTAGTGTGTTTGTCGGTTAACTGTTATTTGGCCTGTTTTACAGTTTTAAGTGCAGTATGAGGTTTGATGTTTTCATTTTACAGTTTCGTGTGCATATTTTACTGTTTTACCGATTATGGATTGAATGACTGAGATATTGATGCTGTATGTTTGTCTGTTTGGCATAAATTACTGTTTTGCTTGTTTGTATGTGGATTGATGATGCTGACTGAGGGAAAAGAGAATGATAGATTATGTAAATGGGTAATTGTATAATGTGGTCAGCCTGACTAGATATCCTGGGAGATGGTGGACGGACCGGGTCCGTAGGGAACCCTACCGGGATTGTGGTCTCCCATACCGGACGGGGTATGGAGATCTTATGTATTTTGGCGCCCATACCGGACGGGGTATGAGGACGGCCCGTTTCACCCTCATACCGGACGGGCTAATGAGGTTTATAGTTTTGGCGCCCATACCGGACGGGGTATGGGGACGGCCCTGGAATATGATTTCAAGTGTTAAGGGTTAACGGGTAGCGGGACCCCTATGGATCCCCATGGATACTAGTGGGCTGGTAAATGAGGAAAATATGTTGTGTAACGATTGAATTACGAAAGGCTTGATAAGTATTATGTTATACAGTTTATATATGATTTCATGATGATGATGATGTTATTGCTTTCGTATATTGTTTTTATGAATTTCACCGAGGTAAGTGAATGGTAAAGGTTTTATTATTGATAAAAGGATTTGTTGTAAATTATGCTCCATTGGTCTTTTTGTGTTTTCTACCCACCTTTACCTCCGTGACGGTGAGATATCGTGATGTCTTTACTGGGCTAGTGTAGCTCATTCCTTATTTAATCATTTCATATCAGGAAGACATTGTTCCCGAGCCGGTTCCGCAGGAGGACGACGAAGGGGACGCCTAAAGACTCCATAGTCATATTCGTAGCTTTTACTTTCAAGTTTCTCCTTTAGATAGTTTGATCTTTTATATTGTGAGCACGTTTTTGGTTTTAGTGTAAGGGATGTTAATCAAATTTTTGACTTCGCTTCCGCATTTGATATTTTTAATATACATTTCATTTTAAATTTCCAGGGCCGTTACAGATCGGTTCCTCATTATCTTCTTCATCTAGAGGGGCATGGAAAGGGATGAGTTCCATATACTTATTAAGAAAAATAGTATTTAAATAACATCATAAGATTTTAAAAGTAAATAATTACATCATCAACACTTACCATCAAGAATCACGTCAGGATTCTTTCTTAAATTATGAAAATAATTATTTATTTTAAAAAATATCAAATCCATCATGTCATGTTCATATCAATCAAATAAATCATACTGATAATAGAAAAAATCAAATAAATCATTATATGCACCATTTTTTGTGTCATTTTTTACGAAGTCATTCTAATTTTCATATATTGAGGGCAGTACGGATTTTTGACTACTTATGTGGAATAACCAATTTAGTTATAACAGTAATTTGAGGCTTAACAAGCCAACAACACATTTGCGGCTTGTCAAATCACGACACGATCTATGACCACGGTCGTGCCAACCATAGTGCTCTTATCAGTAAAACTATGGTCAAGGTCGTACTTCGCCAAAGGTGACCCCTACTAATATCGCATCACCACTCTCGTCAGAGGGTACGCTGTCATCCATAGAGAGCAGCCATCTCACATCTTTTCAGATCAAGTGGGGGAGCGGGAAATAGGAACCCTTCAAAGATAAGAAGCCTAACGAAACACTTTATGAATTATACATGTTAATATAGATACATGTTTCTCATGTCTATATACCATTTTATGCTTAATCACCTTTTCACATATCAATATTGATTTTAAGCATTAAATCATTTAAATTTCATGCAAATTAACAAGTTCATATACAATCATAAAACACGCATTATCAAGTAAAATTTACTTCGTTTAGACATTTAAACTTAATCATGCAAATCATAAATTCAAACTTCATAATTTTACTCTAGAAATGCTCCTTAGGATGTTTAAAAGTAAATACTAAATTTTTTACCGAAATCTTGAAGTTTCCTGCTTCTTTTCTTCTTCTTTTCATCTCCCTCTCTCTTTAGATTACTCCCTCTCTATCTAAACTCTTAGAGGATGGAAGAATGAAATGGAAGTGATGAGGAAATGGTGAAGGGATGGTCCCTATTTTTTATAAATAGAGACCGTTGGATTTGCATCAAGTGGCAAAATCTGGTAAGGAGAGAGAAAATCAATGAGAAAAGAATTAATGTGATAACTTATGGATGTGACCGACAGACGGACAACGTGATGTGATGGTGGCACAAAAAATAGAGGCACACCACCCAAACGATGGCAGTATGTCGCCCGAGCGATGACAGCACACTGCTAGAGCTGGTGGTGGCTCGCCGCCTAAGGCGGCGCACGACGCCCAAAGGGGCAGCGCACACTGCCCGAGGCAGCAGCGCGCGGCCCCAGTCAGCTGTGATTTGTAGGCCCAGTCTGCAGGTGCACTGGACCTAAGCGTGCAAGCCTACTATGCAAACGGCGCGCGCACAAAGCGCACGGAGCTGAGCCCATTCGCGCGCAATGGAACACACACAGATTGCACCCTTTTGTGCAAGATTGGATGTGTGCGCAGACCGAGCCTCGCGCTCGCACGGATAGGACATGCGCATAGTGCACACATCCAGTGTTGGCCGCGCGCACGGGGTGCGATGCCCACGCTAGGGGGACCCTTCCCGCATGCATTTTCCCGTGGGATTTTTTCCTTTTCTTCATTTTTTTTTCTAAAAATTTATTTTAAATAATAACAACAAAAATATAATTTTTCTACGACAAAATAAAACGATAAATTTTAAGAATTATTTAAATAAATTATAAATAAAAATTTAAAATATGAAATACGATATTTATGCAAAAATTAAAATCATGAAATATTTTAAAGAGTTTAAATGGCCTTAGGGCCTGAATAAATAGGGGTTCGTAATTACAAATTAAGCGCAAAGATTTTCGGGGTGTTATAGTCTACTTGGATCCAAACAGGGACATAGATAGCTGGTATCTAGTTATCCTACTTTGTGCACTATACATCTTCTTAAGATGTTTGATGATTGCTCAAGGATCCATATTCTCATGTTTCCTATAGAGTTTAGAACTCGTAGAAGTAAGAATGATGCATTTGGAAGTAAGATAATATGGTAAGTATTTTTGAAAATCTGTGATTGCCTCAGCATCATCCTCAGGTGGGGTCTCTCTGGCAGGTTTATTGATCATATCAATAAACTTTTTATGCATGAGAACAATTCTCACGTTTCGGTATCAGTCATCAAAATTTGTTCCAATCAACATGTTGACATCAAGTATGTCACGCAATGATATAACAGACATATTGAGAAATCTAAAATTAAGAAAAAAAAATGCAATAATATAAGAACACATTGATATATATCGCAAAGAAATGACTTTTATTTAAGTGATATTTTTACAAAATAAATTAAACAATTTTAAAAAATCTATATTTAAATTTAGTGGAATAAAGGAATCCTATAATAATATAAATGAACCTTTTGGTGGTCAAATCGATTCTCACATATATTTTAAAAGTCATCTGGTTGTACCCCTATACAACTTCCATAAATAACTTTATACTAATACCCCTATACAACTTCCATAAATAACTTTATACTAAACACTCATCTGGTTGTCAGTTAGTTTTTATTGGTATAGTTGAGTTCAATCATCATAATGACAAAGAATTAATAAAGTTTCATATTTTTCGAGTGGTCCAGAAAATTAATATAAAATTAAAATAATTCTTTTCACATATGCATGTTATGCGACAAATAAGTTTATTTTATTTTCGAACTATAAGTCTTTTAGTTATTAGGTCGATCCTTATAAAAAAGAAATAAGTAAATTTATTTTTTTATGGCAAGTTATTTAACAAAATATCTTAAATTTTATTATCATGAACTCATTTTTAAATTACAGAATATAATTATCAAAATAATTATAAAAGTCATAGCAAAAAAATCACTAGTATAAAATTAACTACATACAAGAAGTCCTAATAAATTTACATCACATGTGATATTTAATTCAAAATTACACAAATGATAAGTATACATGTATCAATAAAAATTGAATATTTCAATGGTATATATTTACAATTATTATAATAAAAAAATTCCAAAAATTATTGAAATATATATAAATAAAATATTTCAAAAATTTTCCCACCCACGCATTATATATATATATATACTTATCTCGTATGTATATAAGTTGGTAGCAGGGGCTACAGCCCCAATTTGAACTTTCCTTTTTATTTTTTTTTTTACCATTCATATTATATATATATCTCTCATATATACATATATTTTGGTGGCAGGGACTACAACACTTTTTGTTCTAACAGCTTATACATATATCATATATATATATATATACACATATTGGCGTAGGGGCTACAGCCCCAATTTTTACTTTCCCTTTTCTTTGTTTGTTTGTTTTTTTTTTTTCATCCACATTATATATATATATCTTATGTATATTTATTGCGCCATAATTTTTCCAGTGGGCCCCAAAGATTATGTATATATTTATATATCTTATATTGTGGCCGCCCTAATTTTTCAGTAGCTGCCAAAAATTATGTCTATATATATCTCATATATATATATATATATATTGTGCAGGTGCCCCAATTTTTGCAATAGCCAAATTAATATATATATCTCATATATATATATATATATATGCTGGCGGCAATTAATTTTTTTTTCTTTTTAATTCATCACATGAATAAAAAAAATATTCAAAATAAAATAAAATAGTCAAATAATAATTTCTATATTTGAACTCTTTAAATATTTGATATATAATATTAAAAATTAAAATTTAATAATATAATTTAAACACAAAAAAAATTATAATTCTAATACCATTAAAAAATTGTAATATATAGTAAAAAATATAATTAATTCATACTTTAAAATTATATTATAAATTAAAAATTAAATTTAAAATATATTTAACAATGAATTTTTAAATTGAAATTATTTAAAAATACGAAAACTATGGATATTTACACTGATTTTTGTTAATCAATTCTTTTATCAACAGGTAAATAAATTGAATTAGAAGAAAAATTCACTCAATTTTTCTTCCAATTTTGGCGTGCGTGCTGCTACAGGGTTTTCTTTTTCCCTTCTTAGATTTTAGCAATCACCTTCTTGTATATATATATATATATATATATATATCACATATATAGGTGGCATGGGTAGTTGTCAAATCCTTTTTGGACTTTTTACCCAATTATATATATATATATATAGATGATATATAAAATCCAACCTCTTCCTGTGCTCGTCCAAACCAATTTGGATTCTCTTTTTTTTTTTTCAACACCCAATTATGTATATATATCATACATATATATATATATATGTTGCCTTTTATTGTTATTATTTAATAAAAAGAATTTTATAAATCAATCTAATTTTAAATTAAATTTTATAATAATCTCTATTATTATAATAATTACATATATTATATTATTATATCAATAATATAATAATAAAAAATATAAACATTAATTTTTTATTTCTAAAATAAAAAAAATTAATTTATCTTTAATATTAATTATATCATCTATACTAATAAAAAATATAATAATATTCTATTTAGATAAAAATATATATATTTGATTAAATTAAAATAATTAATTAATTTAATAAAAATTAGAATACTTGTTGGTATATGAATTCATAAATTCAATACTAAATTGGTAGTGTAACACCCTCTCTATTAATGAGCTAAAATAATTTAAAAACTCTATTTATTTAGGTTTTTGGCCACTTTAAACTTAATTAATTTACGTTGTTGAATATTTTTTGTGATTTGTGATTTTGATTTATTTTATTTTATTTTTATTAATTTTTATTTAACTTTTATTTTATTTTAAATTAAAAGAAAAATTTAGAAAAAATATTGAAAAACGATGAAACGGAAAAAATTGCCCACGGAAAAAATCCCGCAAGAGAGTGGTTTGCCCGCGCAGGTACTAGGAACTGTGCACGCACAATGGCCGCGGGGTATACGCAAAGCGCGCACGTCCCCTCCGCACACACGCCCGCACGAGACGTGCGCACAGCACGTACGTCCCCTCCGCGCGCATAACGCGGGGTCAGGACGTGCGCACACGTCCTGTCGTGTGGAGGCGGGTCGTTCGCGCGTCACCTCGCATGCGGACAGGTCCCGTACACTGAACGCGCGCCATCTGCGTAGCAGCGTGTGCGGATAGGCCCTGTGCACTTGGGACCTGTGTGCAGTAGGCTTGTGCACGCAGTGCCCAATGCGCCAAGGCCCTGCGCGCATACAGGCTAGTCCATGCGCTCACGACAATAGGTCCATGCGCTTGCAGGCTAGCCTGCAACCTGCTAGCTGGGCACTACCACCTCAGACAATGCACCACTGCTACCTTGGGCGGTGTGCCGCTACTGCTGACGAAGGAGGTCCTCCTACCTCATTTTCCTGCCAAACATCTTTTTTTCCTATTTTTTATCGAATTTTTTTGCTTGTCGCGAATCCAATGATTCTGAAATTTTATAAATTGCCCTCCCCCTTCCCTTCCTCTCCACACTTCCATTTCTTCAATTTTTTAAAGGTTTAGAGAGAGAGAGAGACAATAGATTAGTAGAGAAGAAGAGAAAGAAAGAAAAAGAGTAAAGAGGAAATCATTGAGATTTCGGTAAGAAATCTAATATTAATGTTGACATCTTAAGGAGTATTTTTAGATAAACAAATTTAATATGATTGTTATTTTGTCTGTTTTGTATGCCTTTATGTTCGGATGACTCGAATTGTTATGGTTTTCAAGCATGTTATGTGAATTATAGACACTTGATTATTTGTATGTAATAAATATAATATGTAATCGGTAACTGTAAAACATATAAAAGAAAAAAAAACGTATAATGAAGTTTGTATGGTCCGAAGTGTATCTGTATTGACATACATATTGCATCAAGTATCTCGTTATGCTTTTTATCTCTGAGGGGTATCTGTTCCCCTTGCCATTCAGGGTATCTATTTCTCCCTCCCTTATCTAGTCTGGAAAGACATAAGAGGATCGCTCTTGGTGGATGACGACGTGGCCTCTGATGAGAGTAGTATCGCACTATATATAAAGGTCACCCATGACTAAGTAATGTTGTGACTATAGATATCTGTTAAGACCATTATGGTTGGTACGATCGTAGTCATAGATCGTACCATGCTTTGGGCAACCGGAAGTGGGCCTGAGCAAATTGTCGTATCTATATTTGATCTAGTCATTCCACTTGGGTAGTTACAAATCTGTATCTACCATCAGAAATGAAAGTTTGTAATGATTTCGTGAAATATGATGCTAAAAATATGTACATTTAATGATTTATTTAATTTTCTCTATTATCTAGCATGATGTATATTTAATTTTCTATGCTAACATATCATTTTCTTAACAAATAAATAGTTTTCATAATGATGAGATAGGTAAACGAGAAAGTTAAACAGTAAGATAAAATAGTAAACTTTTGAAATCTTACGATGTTAATTTAATATTATTTTTCTTACTGAGCATATGGAACTCACTTTTTCCATGCTCCTCAGATGAGGAAGAAAATGAGGAACCGCAGGTAGACCTATCTTTAGAAGTCTCTAAGGATCCTATGGATCCACAAGTCTGAGTGCATTACTGTTTCTGTACTTTGATGAATCCAAAAACATAGTGAAAGAAGTTGCCCTTATGTTTTATATTTTGTAGCCACTTCTAGCATCAGTTTATGTATATATTTAGAACATTATATATATATCTGTAAGGGATTTATTATGATTTGACTTCACTGCATAAATTTTATCATGCACTTGTTATTCTGAATTTGTATTTGACACTCATTTGTCTTAATTAACATTTGAGATGTCATAGATGATATCAGAGCAGAATTTTCGCAAAATAAATCCCTTACACTGAGGCCTAGGGTAGATAAACCTCTTAGAGTACCTAGGAAAAAAATATGTCCTCTTTTTAAAGATTAAACCTCCAACTCGCGTCTTCCTTTATTTTGTAGGAATGATACAGGAAAGACTATCCATAGAGCATACTGAACGATGTGAAGCCCCATATCATCCGACCAGGGCTGAATTTGTAAAACTTTTCTTAGCCATTCTAAGATTAACTGCAGCCATAAGATAGAATCAGGCTAACCCTTGTCAACCCCCAACCCCTTAATTTGGAAACACAAATTGGTCTATCTTCCATAATATAATGGAGTTTATGAAACTTAACCCCCTACACTTTAAAGGTGGTCCTGATCCTTTAGTAATTGAAGCCTGAATCCTACAAATAGAGAAGTTCTTCTCTGTACTGGACCTGACCAAAGAACAAAAAGTCCCTCTTGCAACTTTTAAGTTAAACGGTGAAGCCGAACACTGGTGAGGACTTAAGAAAGAAGTCTTGCCTACCCCTATTACCTGGGAAGTTTTCATGAATGCTTTCTTTAATAACTTCTTCCCTGTTTATGTTCGGGAAAAGAAAGAGAAAGAATTCTAGGACCTCCACCTAAGAAGCTTATCTGTAGCACAATATGCAGGCCGTTTTTGTTCAATTGTCTAGGTTTGCCCCTTTGATGGTCACACCCAAAAGTCAAAAAGTTAGGAAGTTTCTTAAAGGCCTTGGTGTTGATATTTATGACCAGGTCGTGATGCTGAGACCCAGATTGTATGCGGGGATGCTAAAACATGCTCAGTTGGCCGAAGATCTTATCTCGGCTAAGCACCAATGTTTTGCCCGAGTTTGTGCCTAACAATAACTCCAACAACTTAGAAAAGATTGCCTAACCCAGTAAGTAACCCTTCAGACAAATGAACCAGAATTGTCCTTCCTCCTCCCTTACCCCCACCTAGAGCTCCACTTGTTCGAGCCAACTAACCTTGTCAATATTGTGGTCGCTCGTATGGTGACCTACCCTGTCGACATATCAATAACGCCTGCTATCAGTGCGGAAGCACCCGACACCTTATAAAAGACTGCTCTTAGCGACTAAAGGATGTAGCCCGATCCGTAGCACAAGGTCGGATGTACCACTTAGATGAATCTGATGTCCTTCCTGCTCTTGTCCTCATCCAGTATATGCTTTCTATTCAAAATACTTCTATCAAAGCTTTGATTGATACTGGTGCAAATCACTCTTTTGTTTCTTATGCATTTGCTTGTAACCTAGAATTTAGGCCAGAAGCTTTAGAAAAAACGCTAGTGGTGGAAACTCCCTCTAAATGACTACTGAGACTCATTGTGTATATAAGGATTGTAGGATAAAACCTTCAGGGATAGAGGTCATATAAATATGATACTATTAGATTTTGTAGGATTGAATTATTGCCTGGAACTCAGCTGATCTCGAAGCCCGCGTATCGCGTGGGTTGCACTGAACTAACAAAGCTAGAACGTCAGCTTTTTTATCTTATCTCTTGGAAATTCATTCGCCCTAGCCATTCCCCTTGGGGCACTCTGGTGTTGTTCATAAAGAAGAAGGATGGTACCCTTCGACTCTATGTGAATTACAGGAAACTCAACCGAGTGACCATTAAAAGTAAATACCCCTTACCCTGGATTGATGATCTCTTCGATTAACTGCAAGGAGTCACGATCTTTTCTAAGATCGATCTCAGGACTGGGTATCACCAGTTGAGAGTTAAAGAAGAAGATATTTTAAAAACTGTCTTCCGATGCAGATATAGTTTATATGAGTTTAAGGTGATGAAGTTTGGATTGACCAATGCCCCAGCAGCCTTCATGAACCTAATGAATCGAGTTTTTTAGCATGCACTAGATCGGTAAATCATTTTTTTTATTGATGACGTTCTAGTGTATTCCAAAAGCTATAAGGAACACATTGTGCATTTGATTGAAGTGTTGGAAACTCTCTACCAAAACAAACTGTATGTGAAACTAAGCAAGTGCTCCTTTTGGTTGGATCGAGTTTTTTTTCTCGGTCATGTAATCTCAAGTGAAGGAGTTTCTATAGACCCGTCCAAGGTGGAATTGGCGATAAGCTAAACTCTACCCACCAATATGGTCGAGGTACGTAGTTTCCTCAATTTAGCAGGCTACTACCGGATTGCTGCCTCTATGACTCGTCTAACCAAAAAGGGAGTACCCTTTGTTTGGAATTATGAGTGCGGTGAAAGCTTCATGGAACTAAAGCATCATCTCACCTCTACTCCTGCGTTAATCCTCCCAGACGGTCTTGGGAGATTCTAAATTTACTATGATGTATCTCATATTGGTTTGGGGTGTGTCTTGATGTAGCATAGTAGAGTAGTCGCCTTTGGATCTCGACAGTTCAAAGTTTATGAGATGAACTATCTTAGCCACAACCTATAGTTGGTAGCCATTATCTTCGCCCTAAAGATATGGTGACATTACCTATACGGTCAGACTTTTGAAATCTACATTGACCATAAGAGTCTCAAGTACATCTTTTCTCAACATGAGTTAAACATGAGCAAAGACACTGATGGATCTCTTGAAGAATTATAATTGCTAGATTATTTAACACCCCGAGAGAGGGAATATAGTCGCCGATGCCCTAAGTCGAAAGGAGCCTGTTGTGTTGGCTCAAACTATGGCCTCTAGTTAGAAGATGAGAGACACTATACAATTACTCTGCCTTAGGTATTATAGTAAAGGCACCTATCTCACCCATATCCGAACCATACCAGATCTCTTTATGAATATTTGGGAAGCACAGGCCACGGACACAAAACTCATCAAGAATCTGGGGAAGTTCACTTATGACGAATATCCTAATTTCAAGATCTCTAATGATGGATTGTTCAGATTCTAAAACTAAATTTGGGTCCCCATTGTTGTACGTACAAATGTACATAAGACCACCCATACTTCTAAGTTATTCATTCATCTCAGGAGTACCCAAATATACCGAGATTTGAAACGACAATATCGGTGGCCGAATGAAGAAGGATATAGTTGACTACATTTTTGATGCCTTACTTATAAAGGCAAAACATCAAAGACTTGGTGGCTTGCTACAGGGTCTTCCAATTCCTGAATTGAAATGAGAGTACATGATAATGAATTTTATCACCAGATTGCCCAAGACTTGTTCTAGTTGAAATACTATTTGGATCATTGTGGATAGGCTGACCAAGACTTCCCATTTCCTGCTTATTCGAACCATGGACTTCACCAGTAAGTTAACCCACCTATATGTTGATGAAATTGTTTGACTTCATGAAGTTTCCTCATCCATTATATCCGACCACAACCCCTGGTTCACTTCTCACTTTTGGGACAACTTCCAAGAAGCTCTGGGGTCTGAGTTGTACTTCAACTTCGCTTATCATCCCCATACGGATGGTCAGTTAGAGTGTACGATCCAGACATTAGAAAACATGTTACATGCTTGCGTTCTCGACTTTAGTGATAACTGGTATGGGTATTTTTCTCTTTGTAAATTCGTTTATAATAACAGTTATCATTCCAGTACTGGTATGGTCCTGTATGAAGTTTTATATGGAAGGCCTTGTCGTTGCCCTACTTGCTGGAGTGAAGTCGGGAACCAGTGTCACTTAGGACCAGACTTCATTCAGGATACCATAGCGAAGATCGCAATCATCCGTAAGAATTTGGCAATTGCCCAAAACTGCCAAAAGAGCTATGCCAATAATCGTAGGTGACCCTTGGAATTTGCTGTGGGAGATTAAGTTTTCCTAAAAGTCTACCCCTATAAAGGCAAGATGTGATTTGGGAAGAGAGGGAAGCTAATCCATCGTTATATGGGACCTTTTTCGATCATCAAGCGCATTGGACCCATAATATACTGCCTCACTCTATCCCGAGAGTTCGTAGGTTTGCATGATGTCTTTCATGTCTCGATGCTCAAGAGGTACAACCCTAATCCTTCTCATGTTAATCCTCGCGATGAGATGCAAGTACAAGCCGATATGACCTATGAGGAGGTTTCCATAGAAATTCTTAGGTGGACCGATAAAGTCTTACGTAACAAGACGATCCCCATAGTGAAGGTACGATGACAGCATCATACTTTAGAAGAAGTGACATGGGAATTGTAGGAGGAAATGAGGAAAAAGTATTCAGACTCATTCGAGAAAAATTTAGGGACCAAATTTTTTTAAGATGGGAGGGATGTAACACCCCGCCCATTACTGTACTAAAATGATTTAGAAACTTTATTTATTCGGGCCTTTAGCTGCCTTAAACTTAATTAATTTATGATGTTAATATTTCTCCTTATTCGTAATTTTGATTCATATTTATTTTTATTAATTTTTATTTAAATTATTTTATTTTAAATTAAAAGGAAAATTTAGAAAAAAATCGAAAAAAGTCAAAATAGGAAAAATTTCCCGTGGGAAAAATCTCGCGCGAGGGTGGTTTGCCCGCGCGGATTTTGGGAACTGTGTGTGCGTGCATACGTGCACAGTAGCCACAGGCGTGCGCATAACACGGACGCCCATCTGCATGCCAGCACACACGGGACGTGCACACAGTGCGCACGTCCCCTCCATTTTTATGCACGCACGGAATGTGTGCACAACACGCACGTCCCATTGGCGCATGGAGTGGGGTCAGGACCTGCGCGCATGTCCTGTCGCATGCAAGCAGGCCGTTCGCACATCATCTCACGCATGGATAAGCACCGCACACTATAAGCGCGTCGTCGGCACAGTCGGCCTGTGCGGATAGCCCTTGTGAGCTTGGGGCCTGAACGCACGCATGCTACCCCTTGCGCGCATGGCAGTAGGCCTGTGCACTTGCAGGCTAGCCTGCAGCGCGTCTTTCGAACATTGCCACCTCAAACTGTAGCCACCGTTGCCTTGAATAGTGTGCCACCAATGACGGCAGAGGAGGTCATCCTCTCTCATTTTTTGTGTCAATCATCTTTTTCTCTTCTCTCTTCATCGGATTCACCACTTGTTGCGAATTGAACAATTTTGAAATTTTATAAGTTGCGATCCCCCATCCCTTCCTCTCTACACTTCTATTTCTTTCATTTTTTAGAGGTTTAGAGAGAGAGATATATAGTAGATTAGTGAGAGAAGAAGAGAAAGAAAGGAAAATGGTAAAGAGGAAATCATCGAGATTTTGGTAAGAAATCTAGTATTATTTTCGATATCTTAAGGATTATTTTTAGATAAATGAATTTAATATGATTTTTATTTTTCCTATTTTGTATGCCTCTGTGTTCAGATGAGTAAAATTGTTTTGATTTTCAAACATGGCATGTGAATTGCAGACACTTGATGAATTTGCATGTAATAAATACAATATGTAATCGGTAATAGTAAAAAGTATAAAAGAAAAAAAAGTGAAATGAAGCCTGTATGGTCCGAAGTGTATCTGTATTGATATGCATATTGCATTAAATATCTCGTTAGGCTTTCTATCTCTGAGGGGTATCTGTTCCCCTTATCCTTCGGGGTATCTTTTTTCCTCTCTCTATCTGATCTGGAAAAACATAAGAGGATGCTCCGATTGGATGATGGCGTGCCCTTTGACGATAGTGGTATCGCACTATCTGTAGAGGTTACCTGTGGCTAAGTAATATCATGATTATAGATATCTGTTAGGACCATTATGGTTGGTACAACCATGGTCATAGATCGTACCATGGTTTGACCAACTGAAAGTGGACATGAGCAAATTGCCATATCTGTATCTGATATGGTCATCCCACTTGGGTAGTTGAAAATCTGTATCTACCCTCAGAGATGGAAGTTTGTAATGACTTCGCAAAGCATGACACAAAAAATCTGTGCATTTCATGATTTATTTGATTTTTTCTATTATTTGGCATGATCTATATTTGATTTTCTGTGCTAATGTATCATTTACTTAACAAATAAATAGTTTTCATGGTGAGATAGGTAAACGAGGAAGTTAAATGGTAAAATAAAATAATAAACTTTTGAAATCTTATGATATTAATTTAATACTGTTTTCCTAACTGAACATATAGAACTCACTCTTTCCATGCCCCCTCCCCTAGATGAGGAAGAAAATGATGAACCGCAGGCAGACCTATCCTTGGAACTCTATGAGGATCATTTGGATCCACAAGTTTGAATGTATGATTGTTCCCGCACTCTGATGAATCCAATAGCATAGTGAAAGAAGTGGCCTTATGTTTTGTATTTTGTAGCCACTTTTAGCCTCAATTTATGTATGTTTTTGGAACATTATATATATTTATAAAGGATTTGTTATGGTTTGACTCTGCTGCATAAATTTTATCATGCACTCGTCATTCTGAATCTATATCTGACACCCATTTGTTTTAATTAGCACTTGGGATGTCACAGGTAACAAATTGGTTTAATCAATCTATTAATTAAGATTGACGTCTATCAACACTCTTTAATGATCAGATAGTATTAAGCATACAATTATTATCAAGAACCTATTAAAGAATGATATAATATTTACTTCTATCATTATTACTCCGAGTTAATCTTATGATATGGTTTAACTGTCAAATCCCGATAGGTAACCAAATATGTTTCATGTCAATTATAACTGTCTAATGAATGACATAAGAAACTCTTTTATTCTTTTATTCAATTGCCAAACCAAAATATTAATATAGTCGTTATAATAAATGATAACATAGAGCTTAAATTTATTACAAAACTTGGCAAATTTTATCTTAATCAATCACTAATTTTACAAATATTTAATCACACCCAATATCCTTTCAACTATAGTTCTATGACAATAGGTGTCCAAAATCAAAATAAGATAAATTCTTAGTTATTATGAGTATTACCTTAAAATGATGAGATATATTTTGAATTACATTAATTATTATATCTCATCATTTTAAGAGAATAATTTATTCACAGTTTAAAATAATACTAACCATTATGAATTCTTAATTGGTTTGGTTCAATGATTATATCTCTATATGCATTATCTATATATGTGATTTAGTTAATAATATCAACTAATCTTTATCTTATAGAGACCATCACATATATATTAGTCTTACCGAATCATTAATATCATATTTTAGTGATTTAACAACTAAGAATATTTTAAATTAAATTATAAAAGTTTTACTCTCATTATCAAGATCTCCCATCTTGATGTAAGGTCTCTAAATTTAATCAAGAAATTTATCATATAAATTAAACAATAAGATAATAAATATGATAATAAAAATATTATTGCTACATATTAAAATAAATTTGTTAAATAAAATGTATTCAATAAATTACAAGAATAATTGGATCTTGACATAATAATTATATTCCTAACTGGTAGGACAAATGTTCAACCCCACTTATATCACAAATTGTCATTTTATCATTTTTATCAAGAACAACAGTTTTGTAGATATAAATAAATCACCAAACAAGTATGAATCAAAATAAACCACCAAAACAAATAGGAAATTCCACTTCAACAATTTATCAATTTTGCCCAATTATTTAACTAAAAAGAGCGCTTAGAAATGTAGGTAACAATACTAAGAGTCCTTTATCAAAACCAAGTCGTCTTAGCATCTTGGAAGTGAAGGGAAGAACTTCCATCTTTGAACGAGATTGCAAAACTCCTACTTTTCTCCTTCTTTCTTGCTTATTTCTCTCTGTAAGAATCTCTTATCTTTATCTCTCTAATTTGATAAAATTTAAAGAAGGAAAAATGGTGAAGAATGAAGAGGGGAAGATAGGCTTTTTAAAGAGAGATTGAGGGCCGAATTCGTGCCACTTGACTGAAATTGGAGAAGCCATGTGGAGCTGGCTGTGGGCCCCATACGACAAGGGAGGTCGTCCATCGTGACAGTCGGTCACATCAGAGTGGTTGGCAACAAGCTTGCTGTTAGCAACCAACGCTGTTGCCATATCGTGTGTTATGTTCGCACAGTGTGCGCATGCATCTTGCTGCTCGCTGGCATGACCATGTTATGCACTATGTGTGCATACTACAGGCACTGTCGCGTTCAGTGTGCAATGTGCGCGCGTGGCCACACCAGTGCAGACTGACCACACGCAGGGCTGCGGGTTGGGGATTGCGGGGATTTTACCCACTTTTCACTATGCCAAATTTCTAATTCCCTCATTTTTTCTGAAAATGTTATTATTTGAAATTAAGCTTTTGGAAAATAAAAAATAAAATTAATTTAAATTAACGTAATTCAAAATACTGGGAGATTTAAATAATAACATAATTTAATTGACTAATAGGACCCTAAACTTACATAGTTGGACCTCTTGATCTATCATAAAAGTTTGGGGTGTCACAACCCAGGCCTAGATCCATTCAAACCTAGTTCCTACTTTCCAAAATGACATTGTTTTGAGTTTGGAAACTAGACACCAAAACAGCACCGTTTTGAAGAATGAAAAAAAAAAGTAAAAAGCATAAGAGGAAAAGACACAGTTGGAAAAGGAAATGCTCTCCAAAAAAAGTAAAGGCAAAAGGCATGGGGGAAACCTAACGTATCCCCCATCGCTTGCAAAAGGCACAGTAAGAAACAAAGAACTAGAGGAGGAGATTTGATAGAAAAAAATAATAAAAAAGAGAGACAGGATTGAGAGAGAGAAAGTAGAAACAAGATATGTAAAGCTTGGAGATTGAGAGATAGAGTGCAACCTTTATCAAAGAACATGATGAACGCGAGAGGAAGACTAGAGTGTTGACGAAGAGAAGATTCAGATCTGATTGTAGAGAAGTAGACAAGTAGAAGCAGAGTGGTAAGTTAGTGGATCTAGTGGAAAACAGAAAACAACCATGGTGAAAGGGAGAGAAACAAAAAAAATTAATTAGATAATATTTATTTAATGTTTAATCAACATTCTTTTGGGTAGAAATTTTCTGAGACTTTTTTTTATAAAAACTGAATGCTAGTGTTTGAAATTTTATGAAATTTCCTTTTTTTTAAGAGATAAAGTTGGTTGCATTCTCTTCTTATAGGTACAATTACAACATAAGAAGGCTTAACTTAAAAAATTTTTGCTACGTTTTTTCTATCAATCAATATGGGAGGATGAGAAATGATATTAAAATTTCTATCATATGGATAGAGAGATGTTGTATGAGGCATGTGAGTGATTTAAGGAGTTGATTAGAAGATGTTCTCATCACGAGTTACTTAAGTGGTTGTTGATCGAAACCTTTTACAATGGATTGAGCTAACAAACCATGATCATAAGTGACGTAGCTGCTAGAGGTGCTTTGATGGGGAAGTCTATGGATAATGTTTATGAGCTATTGGAAAAGATGACCATGAACAACTATCAATGGCCAACAAAAAGACTTCAACCTAAGAAAAATACTAGATTATATGAGATTAATGCTTTAACACCACTTAATCAAAACTTGACTCTTTATTAAAGAAAATTGATCAAAAGATTGTTAATGTTGTTAATTCTCATGTGTAGGGTTTATTTGAAGATCTTTTTCAAACATATGAGGGAAAACAAGTGATTTTGATAGCTGGGCAGGGCATGTCATCATACAATCCATACTTCAATACATACAGTTATGGGATGAGAAATCATTAAAATTTTTCATGGAGGAATCAGCAAAATGTGGTCAAGCCTTTCTCAAGATTTCAACCTCAAGAAAAGAAACTTCATTTGAAGACATGATCACAGCCATTCATAAGAACATAACAGAGTTTTCAATGAAAACTAAAGCAATCATTCCGAATCAACAATTAATGTTACAAAACTAGCAAGCATCGATCAAGAACCTGAAAATCTAAATATGACAGTTGGCAAGCATGATCAATGGTAGAGCTCAAGGTACCTTGCCCAGTAACACTGATACGAATCCAAAGGAACATGTTATGGTAATCACCTTGAGAAGCAGGAAGCAGTTGGTATAAGCAAAAGTGGATGAAGGAACCAAAGAGAAAAATGTTGAAAAAGAGAAAATGGAGTAAGAAGAAGAGAAAAAACAAGTTGTGCTTAAGCATTGTGGGCCACCCGTTTCATTTCCACAATGCTTCAAAAAGCATAATAAAGATAAGATTTTCCTTAAATTTCTTAATATATTTAAAAAACTTCACATTAACATTCTCTTTGCAGTAGCTCTTACTCAAAAGCCAATTTATGCAAAGTTTTTTTTAAGAAGATTCTAGTAAAGAAGATGAGTTTGGAAGATCATGAGATTGTTATGCTCGCTGATGAGTGCAGTGTATCATTAAAGATAAGCTGTCGCCTAAAGTGAAACATTTAGGGACCTTTAATATACCATGTAATATTGGCAATACTTATTTTAAAAATGTTCTTTGTGATCTTGGTGTTAGTATTAACTTAATTTTTTTTTTCTGTATTTAAAAAGATAAGTATGACGAGTGAAGCCTACAACAATGTCATCCAATTAGTGGATAGAGTGTAAAACGCACTCACAAAGAAAGAAATTGTAAGAAGAAAAAAATAGTAAATAATGTTAAGTTCACTAACTTGGTTGAAATAACAAAGAGGCAAGATTAAACAGACATAATTTATTAAATAAGGGTAGAGACCTAGAGATGCAACTTATTTGTTGAAATTATGCAAATTTTATTGAGGGATATAAGAGCCAATAGTCTATTTATATTTTGTAACATTCTTTTTGAATTTGTAACTGACTAACAACTGCAAAAAAAGAACATAATTTCAATACTAGCAAGAGGAACAGATGAATGTGGTAGAAAATTGTGCTTTTAAGTATTTCTTTTCAGTCTTTTGCTTGAGAACAAATAAAAATTTAGGTTCGAGAGTTTTTTATATACTATATTTTTATCATATTTTTTATGCTCTTATTACTTAAATTTGTAATACATTAGAATGCATTTTGAGTTAAAAATTCAAGTCATAAGAAAAATTAGAATGCATGTGACATTGTTGAAGAAACAAGGAAAAAGAGGTTGAAAAATAGAAGAAGAAAAGAATAAGAAACCCAAAAACCTAGATTTAGAGCACCCAAGCCCAGATCCATTCAAACCTAGTTCTTGTTTTCCAAAACGATGTCTTTTTGAGTCTGGGAACCAAACACCAAAATGTTGAGGATGATCTTTTATTATTATTATTATTATTTTTATCCTTTTCCATTTTTATCTAAGGTTAAAATATAGCTTAATGGTTTTAATTAATTTACTAAAAAATGAGATGTTATTAATTTGTATGTTATTTTTAGGATTTACTTATTTTAGTA
Organism: Carica papaya; assembly: GCF_054855325.1. Classification (NCBI taxonomy): domain Eukaryota; kingdom Viridiplantae; phylum Streptophyta; class Magnoliopsida; order Brassicales; family Caricaceae; genus Carica; species Carica papaya. Next base: position 24,044,509 of record NC_142317.1, read on the forward strand.
TATGTGCTATTTTTGTAAGCTCCTCAAAGCTATATAAAAGGATTTCATTGTAAGAATTAAAGTAAAGAATAATGAAAGTTACCTTATCTTTTTCAAAGATAAACCTTATCTCTATTTTCAATTAATATATGTTTGAGAGTTATCAAGGTCTATCACTTCCATATGGATCATATTGATATTAGAGCATTTTGATTCTACCTGTATATGATTAAGACTAGAAGTGGTTACAAGGAGATAGGAGAACCTGTTTTCTATTCTCAACGTTCACCGAAGACCCTCAAGAAGAACCACAAATTTGAAGTCTGTTATAATGGCACAAAACTCTATTGTAGTCAATTTAGTCAAGCAAATTACTAGTTTGTCTGAACATATGGTAAAATTTATGTCTTGGATAGAGGATCAATCTCCTGATAATTGTAATAAAAACTCCATTGAGACAATTAAAAGTCCCAGTCTGAGTTTAATAAAAAAGAAAAAAGATCAGTCTCCTCAAGAAAAGGAAAAATAGAGGATGCCAAGACCTTTTGAGGTGGAGACAAAAATCGATATTCCATCGCATGACAGTTCAGTTGATGTTGAGAAGTTAAATTCTTAGATCAATCAGTTGGAGACTTACTTTATCTTATATAGGTATAGTAGTGAAGACAAGGTCTCATTTGTAAGACTAAAAATGATAAGTAATGTCTTAGCATGGTAGAATTCATATATACAAACTCATGATGGTGAAGAAATTACTTGGGATAATTTCCTAGATCTCATCCAAAAAGAATTTTATCCAATGGGCTACCAAGAAGATTAATGGAGGCGATGGCACAACCTATGCCAAAGGTGAGACCAGTCAGTGTAAGAATATACCATTGAGTTTAGACGTCTAGCTGTGGCATTAGGAATTTTGATGGATTCACCAAGATGTTAATGAAATATACCTCAGGATTATTGCCACGTATAAATACTGAGATCTTAATTTATAAACCAAACGATGTGTCTAGTGCAAGTATGATAACTATGACCATTGAAAAGAAAAATAGTTATAACAAGCAATCCTTTGAAGGCTCAAGATCAAGCTCCTCAAAAGAGAAAAAGTTTAAGAAGGCTACTTCAGCCTTATCGTCCTCATCATTAACGTCAAGTGTTAGAAGGTATTGTGGCCACTGTAAGATTGATGGTCATACAAAGGAGAAATGTTGGAAGTTGTGCCTAGAGTTGCATCCAAAGAAAAGACCAAAAGGTAAGATTGTGGCAACAACCTATAATAATAAACCTACAATAGTTTATCATGTTCAAATAGCATATCCAAACTTATCTCTAATCACAATACCAAAAGTTATGGATTTAGAGTCACTTACCAAACATGACAAACGAGAAGAGTTATTTGTCCTAAAAATTTAAGTAAAGCAAGAGGTGATTACTGTCGTGGTTGATAATGGAAGCCAAAGAAATCTCATCTTTGAGCAATTGGTGCAAAAGTTAGAATTGTCCATAATCCCTCACCCTAAGCCATACCCATTAGGTTGGATTCATATAGATGTGGGGCTTTAAGTTAATCGATAATGTACTTTTCGATTTGCTGTTACCAGTCAGTTTATCGATGAAGTGACCTGTGATGTAGTCCCCCTTGATATATGCTAGGTAATACTTGGAAGTCCTTATTTATGGGACCAAGATGTCATCTATTATCGGTGAGCTCAAAGAATTCAGTTTAACAAAGAATGAAGGAAATATCTTTTTTCTGGTAAAAAGATGAAACAAATTGTTGATTTGATCACTGCATGTCAAGCCAAGCGGATGTTTACCACCAAAGCGAGAAGTAAACTACGAGATTTAACTCATCTTAAATTCATCACTTCCAAATTTAAGCATGTATCGGTATTCTATAGTAGAGAATTAAGAAATAAAAAAGAAAGTGTCTGATTTGCTTGAGAGTGGTGTTATAAAACTAAGCAATTCACCTTGTGGATCACTAGTGGTTCTTATTCCTAAAAACGATGGTGGTTGGCATATGTGTATTGACTACCGTGCCTTGAACAAAATCACAATGAAGAACTGATACCCTCTTTCGAGAATAAATGATCTTTTAAATCAATTGAAGCATGCATATTATTTCACAAAGTTGGGTTTGAAATCTGGTTACCATTAAGTACGAATCCAAAAAGAAGATTTTTGGAAAATAGTTTTTAAGACAAGACAAGGCTTGTTTGAGTGGCTAGTCATGCCATTAAGACTTTGTAATGCTCTAGCTATATTTATGTGATTGATGAATGATGTCTTGTGACTTTTCATTGATCAATTTGTCATTTTTTATCTTGATGACATTCTCATCTACAGCCATACTTGGCAGGAACACTTAGATCATTTGAGAAAAGCATTCGAATTGCTACAAAAATATGAACACTGCCTTAATAAAAAGAAGTATGAGTTTGGGCAGAGATCATTATTATACCTTGGATTCATCGTGGGTAATGGTGAATTGCAAATTGATACGGAAAAAGTGAAGGTTATTCAAGAGTGGCCTTGACCAACAAATGTCACTGAAGTTCAAAGTTTTATGGGAGCTTGTCAGTATGTTAGAAAATTTATTTAGAATTTCTTTATGATAATTGCTTCCTTACATGACCTAACAAAGACAAATCTACTGTTTGAGTGGAATTAGAAACATGAGGACACATTTTAGCTTCTAAAAAAAAAAAGATATACGAGGCGCCTGTTTTAGTTCTACCAAATCTACAAAAGCCTTTTGAACTTGAGGCTGATGCATCTGGATATGCAATTAGTGCTGTTCTGATGCAAGAAGGAAGAATTATTGCCTACTACTCTAAATTATTTCAAAGGTCTCAAAAGGACTACCCAACTTATGATAAAAAGTTGTTTACCCTACACCAAGCTGTAAAACATTGGCATGTGTATCTTTTATTTAAAGAAATGGTAGTTTACACTGATCATAAACCCCTCCAATACCATTAAACACAGTCTAAATCACAACAAGTCTGTCACATGAAATGGATAACCTACCTTCAACAATTTAACTTGGTCATCAAATACAAAAAAGAGTTCAGAATAAATTGGTTGATATGTTATCTCGACCACCGATAGCAACACTGTGCTTGTCTGTTGTGATAGAGATTCAGCTAAGTGTACATGAAGAATATGTCAACATGTATTACCATAATTCAGATTTTGGAGATATAATAACTATGGTGAAAATGGAGAAACCATTAAAGTTTACATTAAGAGATGGACTACTATATAAAGGATCACAACTATGTGTTCCTAGAAAAGCAAATCATATACAGTGGATGCGAGAATCTCATACTTTAAAAGTAGTAGGGCACTTTGGAGTAAACAAAACGATATAAAATCTTCAACGCTATGTCTACTGGCCCCGGATGCAACAATATGTAACACATCTTGTTAGAGCGTGTGTGCTATGTAGCACTTCAAAGCCATCAAATAGAAAAATTGAGCTTTATACACCATTACCAGTTCCAAGTAGACCATGAAAAAGCATTTTTATGGATTTCATGAGAGGTCTACCAACTACTAAACAAGGATATAATTACTTAATAGATAGATTTTCCAAAATGATAATACTTATACCATGCAAGAAGACCATCATGGGAGAAGAAACATGTGACATCTAAAGTGTTGATTAAGACAAATGGGTGTCAGATACAGATACAGAATAACGAGCGTATGATAAAATTTATACAGTGAAATAAATTTATTATAAATCTCTTACAAATACATATGAGTTCTAATACATACATATACTGAGGCCAGAAGTGGCTACAAAATACAAAACAAACATAAGGGCCACTCCTTTCATTATGTTATTAGACTCATCAAAAGTGCGGGAACAGTCATGCACTCAGACTTGTGGATCCACAGGATCCTCATAGACTTCTAATGGTAGGTTAGCATGTGGTTCCTCACTTTCTTTCTCATCTCGAGGGGCATGAAAAGAGTGAGTTCCATATACTCAGTAAGTAAAACAGTATTAAATTAACATCATAAGATTTCAAAAGTTAATTACTTTGACTTAAGAGCTTACCATTTAACCTCCTCATTTACCTATCTCACATTATGAAAATCATTTATTTGTTAAAAAAATAGTACATTAATACAGACAACCAACATACATCATGTTAGATAATAGAAAAAATCAAATAAATCATGAAATGCTCAAATTTTCGTATCATGCTTAGCGAAGTCGTTACAATTTCCATCTCTAAAGTCAGATTGACTTCTAACTACCTAAGTGGAATGACCATATCAGATACAAATACAACAATTTGCTCAGACCCATTTTCGGCTGGCCAAATTATGGTACGATCTATGACCATAGTCATACCAGTCATAGTGGCCCTAACAGATATCTATAGTCACGACATTATTTAGCCACGAGTGACCCCTACAGATAGTGCAATACCACTCTCGTCAGAGGGTATGCTGTCATCCACTGGGAGTGGTCCTTTTACATCTTTCCATACTAGATAGGAGAGCGAGAAATAGATACCATGCAGGGTAAGGAGAACAGATACTCCTTAAAGATAAAAAGTCTAATGAAACACTCGATACAATATGCATGTCAATACAGATACACTTCGGACCATACAGACTTTATTTCACTTTTCTCTTTTTTTTTTTTTTACACTTTTTAATTTTAGCAATTACATATTATATTTATTACATGCAATTTATCAAGTATCTGCAATTCATATAGCATGCTTGAAAATAAGAATAATTCAACTCATTAGAATATAGAGGCATACAAAACAAGCAAAATTACAATCATATAAAATTAGTTTTTCTAAAAATACTCCTTAAGACATCGAAAAAGATACTAGATTTCTTATTGAAACTTTGATATTTTCACCTTCACCGTTCTCATTTTCTTTCTCTTCATCTCTCACTAGACTACTATCTCTCTCTCTCTAAATATTAAAAAATGGAAGAATGGAAGTGTGGTGAGAAATGGAAGGGGAAGGGCAATTTATAAAATTTTGGACCCGATGGATTCGTGCCAAGTGGCAAAATCCAATGAACAGATAGGAGAAAAAGATGTTTGGCATGAAAAACGAGGGATGAAGGTCTCCTCCATCAACAGTGGTAGTGCGCCGCCTAAGGCGACAACGATGACGCACTGTCTGAGGTGGTAGTGCTCAGGCCAGCGCGTTGTAGGCTAGCCAGCAGGCACACAGGCCTCCTACTGTGCGCGTAGGGCCTAGACGCACTGGGCGTTGTGCGCAGGCCTACTGCACACAAGCCCCAAACGCACAAGGCCTATTCGTGCAGGCTTGCTTCACGGATGGCGTGCACACAGTTTGCAGCGCCTGTCCACGCGCGAGATGAGACGTGAACGTCCCGCCTGTACGTGACAAGACGAGCACAGGTCCTAACACCGCGTTGTGCGCGCAAAAGGGATGTGCGTACTGTGCGCATGTCCCATGCGTGCATGTGCATGGATGGGACGTGCGTGCTATACACACGTCCTGTGCATGCGTGCACAGTGCCTAGCACCCGCGCAGGCAACCTGTCCCCCCGCAGGATTTTTTTCCTAATTCACCATTTTTTCGATTTCTCTTAGTTTTTTTATAATTAATTTAAATGAGTTAAACGCAAAATTAAATAATAAAATCTAAAATTAAATAGATTTTAAATATACTTAAATAAAGCAAATTAAATAAAAATTAACCAGATTTACGAATCATAATAAATATTAAGTAGAGTAAATTAATTAAGTTTAACATGGTTAAATGCCTGAATAAATAGTGTTTCCAAATTATTTAAGCACAGTGATGAGCGGGGTGTTACAAAATAAGAAATTTTTTCTTCAAGAATGTTTGGACACATTTTAGGTTACCAAGCTCTATTATTTCAGATCGTGATAGTCATTGTCTTAGAAGTTCTAGAGATTATTGTGGTCTATGATGGATACGAAGTTGAATAGAAGTATAATTTTTCATCCACAAATTGATGGTCAAATTGAAGTTATCAATCAAACCATTGTACATCTTCTGAGCGGTTATAATGTTCGATACCCTAAGAGTTGGGACAAGAGTTTACCATATCTGTAATTTGCCTTTAACAAAGTTATTCATAACTCCACTAATAAGTCACCATTTGAAGTTTGTCTTGGCTACTTACCATAAAATATGTTTGATATTGAGTTTATACTTGAGTCATCATTAAAGGAAATGCAAGACAAGAATGGTCCCGAGAAGGCTCAAAAGTTCTTAAAATGCATTCGACAGGTCCATGGTGAAGTAGAAAAGCAATTGCAGAAAGCTCAGTAAAAATATAAAGCTAGACATGATCGACATAGAGTAAAAGGCGAATCCCAAATGGGAGATATAGTATGGCTAAACTTAGGAAAAGAGAGGTTAAAAAGAGAAGGCAATAAGTTAAAGGCTATTTATTATTGTCCTTTTGAGATCCTTAAAAAGATTGGTGATAACGCATGTCAAACAAGAGTTACCTAGCTACATGAAAATATACTATGTGATCAATGTTGAAAATCTAAAACCTTTCGAACCATCAATGTTATATGATGAACCTGGAGAAGTTATGAATTCAGTGGAAGATACTATCCTTGAAAAGAAAGTCATAGAAACTCGTAAGAGAACAAGAGAAGCATTTCATATTAGAAAGAAAAGAGAAAAATATAATGCATCAAAGTGGTTCACTAGAGAAATAAGAGAATTTACATTTTTCAATCTCAAATTTTAAGATCCAACAGGAGTTGGATTCCTTTAAAAGAAAGGGGAGTAATGATCAAGGATGATCTTTTATTATTATTATTATTATCCTTTTTTATTTTTATATAAGATTAAAAAATAGCTTAATGGTTTTAATTAATTTACTGAAACAAATGAGTGAATATTAATTTATATGTTATTTTTAGGATTTACTTATTTTATTATATGTGCTATTTTTGTAAGCTCCTCAAAGATAAGAGGATTTCATTGTAAGAATTAAAGTAAAGAAGAATGAAAGTTATCTTATCTTCTTTAAAGATAAAAATTCTCTTTATTTTCAATTACTAATTGTTTGAGAGTTGTCAAGCTCTACTACTCCCATACAGATCACAAAATGATGCTGTTTTGAAGAATGAAAAAAAAAATGTAGAAAGCATAAGAGGAAAAAAGACGACTAGAAAGGGAAATGCTCATCGAAAAAGGAGAGGCAGGAGGCGTGCGGGAAATCTGACCTACTTCCTGCTGCCTACAAAAGGCGTGACCAGAAGTAGAGAGTAAGAGGAGGAGATCTGACAAAAGAAAATAGCAGAAGGGAGAGACTAAAGTTAGAGAGGATAAGTAGAAACAAGATTTACAAAGTTTGGAGATTGAGAAACGAAGTGTGAGCTTCGTTGGAGAACACAACAAATGCGAGAGGAAGACCAGAGCAATGATGAAGAGTAAATCCAAGTATAATTGTAGAGAAGCAGACAAGCAGAAGCAAAGCGGTAAGTCAGCAGATCTAGTGGAAAGTAGAAAGTAGACGTGGTGAAAAGGAGAGAAGCAGAAAAAAATTAATAATGTAATATTTATTTAAGGTTCAATCAGCATACTTTTGGGTAGAAATTTTTTGAGATTTTCTTTATGATAAAAACTAAATCTTAGTGTTTGGAATTTTTCATTAATTCATCTTTAACTATTACATGATTATATTTTTCTCAATTAAAACTATTGTTACTGAATCCATCATGTTCGACTAAATTTTCTTCGCTAGAGTGATTGATCTAGCCTAAATCAGAGGTAAATTTGTTGTTTAATTTTTAACTTTCTTCTAATTACAATTTAGCAGTATTGAACTTAATTCAATTATGAGACATCATTAACTCATATCTATATTATGATTAATTAATAATATATATCTAATTAAATTTTATTAATTAGATATACATTGTTAAACATTAATTAAGACATGAATGGGAGTAACATAATCAAGTTGTCATGAGAAATTGAAGTATCGCAGATTTAATTAAATCAAATTAATAATTACTATAAAAGGTTAGTAGTTGTTAATTGATAGACTTAGAGAATATTAAGGGAGAAACTAAAAATATATTAGGATACTTTGACCATTACAGACTATATTAAATCGATTGTGAAATTAAAATACAAATGTACCCAAGATTTAGGTGAAATCAATTACTCTGATGCATCTCTATTAATAGTTTTCTTAATTTTAATTAGTTTGCTTTGATTAAGTTGTTTTGACTTTTTTTTTAAAAAAAGTTTGAATTTCAATTTCTAAATAATAATAGAATTCAATACATTTTTGGTACTTAATATGCAATCTATATAGGATGATACTCTAGTTATCACTTTATTACTTGAACAGTTTTGTGCACTTATGAATTTGTCCATCACATATCTCAACACTTTTTTTACTACAACAGGTTGCTTTTAAGCTAGATCTTGCATGATCTCAATAGAAAACTTGTAGCAAACAATAAATTAGGAATTGCAGTTGTTAGATAAAGTAGGCTTCCCACCAAGTTTCTATACAACTTTGAATCAACATCTTCGTTTGTTTTCTTTTGACAACTTTTAATTTTTAACTAATAAAGTAGTTATTGATTTGTTATTTTCCTTTTTAAAATTCTTTAGTAATTCTTTTGCATATTTCTCATGAGAAACAAAAATACCATATGAGGATTGAGTAATTCCATTCTTAAGAAGTATGTCATGAGTCCTAAATCTGACATTTCAAGCATGACTTACATTTCATGTTTAAAATCTGCAACAAGTTTCTCACAACTCCCTGTAATCAGCAAATATCAACATAGATAGAAAGAACAATAAGTTTTTCAACTTATATAGTTTTAACATATAGAATAGACTTATTTTCGCTTCTAACAAAGTCACAATTGATAAGATGAGTATCCACTTTATTGTACCATGCTCTTAGGACTTGTTAAATGCCATATAAGGCCTTATGAATGTTGTACACATAATTCTTATTACCCTCTATTTAACATACAATTCTTCCTACAATTTTTATTCAAAACTTCTGACTTTACATCAATATGAAATACTTGTCATCTTTGTGAGTTACAAGTACCTATAGTAGTTTTATAATTTCATGTATTGTCACAGGGACAAAGGTATCTTCAAATTCTACACTAGGTCACTAAGAATACCCTTTGACTATAGAACTTGCTTCATGTTTGTAAATGATTCCATCATAATTTAATTTGGTCTTCAAAACCCACTTTATATCTATGACATTTTCTAGATCTGGTTCGTTTACTGAACTCCAGGTGTCATTATTTTCGATCATAGAAATCTAATCCTGTATAGCATGCTTCCATTCTTTATATTTTACTGTCTCTTCATAAAGTTGTGTGTTTCATAGATTTCATATAAGGATTTTGTTTTGGGTACAGGTGATTCAGTTGAGGTATATAAAAGTGCATCAGTATTCTCTTCAAGTAGAGTGATGCAAACAAAGCTAAAAACACTCAAGATACTCAAAGAGCATCAAAAGGTGACTTGGAGCAAATTTTAAATGATGTAAACACAAATAGAGTTCCAAGCCTGGAAAGTTTCAGCAGACCAGTAACAAGATCAAAGGCAAAAAAGCTTAACAAGTTGCTCCAAATTTTCACTCAAAAACATGTGGATGATGGGTTGGCCTATTATGGAAAGTTCAAATATGAGCTTTTTGAACAGCCCAAATTCGTAACTTTAATTGGGTTTAAATGATTTGGGATAATTTGGGCTTGTTTGAGTCTTATTGGTAATAGATGAATAAGCCTTATGTATGAGCTGGATTAGTTGAGTTGTTTTAAGTATTTTGGATTGTTTTATTTTAGTTTGAGTTAATTAAGCCCATATAGTCAAGTGTAACTCATTTCAGGCTTAAGTCTTGTCTTAGTGTTATTACAATAATGAGCCCATAACTATATGGTACCACAAACAATTAGTGGTGTTGGTTAAGAAGATTGGAGTTTCAACAAGTTACATAACAATTATATGCCTATAATTAACCTAATTATTGTTGGAGTTACAATTGCAATTATCACATAATTAGTCTAGTTATTGTAAGAGTTACAATTGTAGTTATTGTATTATAACTTATTATTGATTTCTTTGGCTATAAATACCAAAGGAACTCTTCTTTGTGGACATCAAGAGCTGTAATCAAATATTTTAAAATTGAGTTGAGAGCATTTTGGATTTCTTTTCACTTTATGCACAAGGTGTTGATTTGGAATACAATTGTTATCACTTGTATTTCAATTCTGATTTCTTATTTTAATTATTCTTGGTGCTTGTTTGGATTGGGTTCAAGGGATAACATTTATCTTTGTTGGGTTCTATTTAACTTCTACCATCTGAATGATTGAACAAATTTGCTTCCTTTTTACTTAAGATCTAAATTCTGTTCTAGACCGATTGAAGAATTCTAAGATTCAAGCAAGGGTCTTGGAGTTCCACATCATTTGGTATCAGAGCTAGGTTCACCAAGTAAATTAGTCTATCCTTATTTTATTGTCTTTATTTTCATTATTTCTTGCAAAAAAAAAATGATAAATTTGCATTCAGCAAAAAAAAAAATCAAATTAGCCTAATTTGCTTAATTGTGCAAAACACACTTCAACCAATTCTACCTTGTGTAATTGAAACACCTACTGTTATTTTTCTTTTATTTATCTCATATAACATTCCAATACATTTAAAATTTAAAAGAAAAACTCGTTTCAAGACTATTTATTTGGTTGAGATTGTTTGTGTAATTTTTGGGGCTGTTTGGAAACAACTCATCTCAATTGAGTTTGTTTTTATCCAAAACTATTTGTTTCACTTGATTTGAGTGTTTTGAGTGATAATTTATGGTTCTATTAGAGAATTACAAGTTTCATGCATTAAATTTCAGATTTACCATTTTTCTTCTTCTTGCATCTTTAGTTTTTATTTAATATTTCTGCCCATTTGCTTCTTATTACATCTTGAGGTAATGATATTGATTCGTTGTTGCCTAATTAACATAAAAATCATCATACACTTATCTCTATATCAAGTGTGTGCTCTTCATTTTTTAGATTATTCTAGTTTGCTTCTATAGTTAAATTCGTGTATCTTGTTTCTTTAATAATTCTTTATTATCTCTAATTAAAATTGAGTACATAATGATAATTAATTATTTTCTAAATTGGCCCTTTTGTATAAAGTTATAAAAGATTGCTTGAGTGGTAAAAAGTAAGAGAGTGCGAGCTCAAAAGAGGGTAAAAACCAAAATTGAGTGAAACACGAGTGCCCATACTACAAGAGTAAACATGTGAGGGAGTGATTTGTGAAGTTGCAATCTATTTTGTTTGTCATTAAAATTTCAGATTTTGAAGATGGAGCCACAAGGGAGTGAAAGAACATCAAAAGATCAAGAATTCATCCTCAAAGCAACGGAATAACAATTTGAGAGGATTCAACTAGCTATTGGCAACATGAATGAGAAACTAGAGAAACAACAATGTGAGTTAAAACCAAGGGCAAGAAGACTTTCAACACCACCTTTTGATGAGGAAGTGGAGGAAAAATTTGATTACCAAGCTACTTTGGTCAATAAAGGTCGAAATTATGGTCGAAATTATCTTGATAAAAACATTAAGAGCATCAAAATGAAAATCCCATCGTTTCTAGACAAGAATGATTTGAATGCTTATCTTGAATGGAAGCGCAAGGTGGAGCTTATTTTTGAGTGCCATAATTATTTGGAGGAGAAAAAGATAAAGCTTGCGGCCGTGGAGTTTGGAGAGTATACCATTGTGTGGTGGGATCAACTCATCACACGTAAAAAGAGAAATTGAGAGAGACTTATTTCCACTTAGGCCGAAATGAAGGCTATCATGAGAAGGTGCTTTGTTCCTACTCACTACTATTGGGACTTACATCAAAAATTGCAAAGCCTTAAACAAGGGAACAAGAGTATAGAAGACTACTACAAAGAGATAGAGATAGCCATGATAAGGGCTAATATTGAAGAGGATAGGGAAGCTACTATGTCAAGGTTCTTAAATGGTTTTAACAAAGACATAGCCAACATTATAGATCTTCAACATTATGTCGAGATTGATGATATGGTGCACATGGCTATAAAGATTGAAAGACAATTAAAGTGAAAGGGGAACACAAGGCAAGCCAACACTTATTTGGCCCAAAATTCCAATTAGAGGCCAAGTTGGAGGGGAGATAACAAGGCTGTCCAATTCAAAAGAGATGACAAAATCAAGCCAAAAGATGCTAATAATAATAAAAAAAGATATTTCTAACTCCAAAACTCCTAGAAATAGAGATATCAAGTGTTTTAGATGTTTGGGTTTTGGTCATATTGCATCCCAATGCCCAAATAAAAGGGTAATGGTGATGCATGGTGATGGTGTTGAAACGGATGATGAGAGTGATGTGGAGGATGAAATGCCTCCTTTGGAGGATTGTAGTGATAGGAAAACACCTATGGAAGATAGATTGTTGGTTTCTAGGCATGCTTTGAATACGCAAGTAAGGAATGATGATGAGGGGGTTAAGTTGCAAAGAGAAAAAAAATTTCATTCTAGATATCTAGTGAATGAAAAATTGTATAGCATGATTAGTGATGGGGATAGTTGTGTAAATGTGGCTAGTACCTTGTTTGTTGATAAACTGGGTTTAGAAACTACAAAACATCATAAACCCTATAAACTACAATAGCTTAACAATAGTGGGGAGGGTGAGAGTTAATAAGCAAGTGAGGGTGCCTTTTACTATTAGAAAGTATAGTGATGAGGTGACATGTGATGTAGTTCCTATGCAAGTTAGTCATATTTTATTGGGTAGACCATGGCAATGGGATAGGAGAGTGATGCATGATGGGTATCTCAAAAGGTACATAGTAGAAAAAGAGGGTAAAAAGTATACTCTTCTTCTTTTAACCCCTAAACAAATTTTTGAAGACCAAATGCAACTTAAAAAGTCCCATGATGAATTCGCACAAAGAGAGGCTAAGAAAAAAAAAAGAAAAAGAAAAAGAGAAAAGAAAAGAGAGTGAGAGAAAATTAGAGTGGAAAAATGAAAATCAAAAGGAAAAAGAAAGAGAGGTGCATTCGACCATAGAAAAGAACTAGGGAAAGAGAATGAGCTTTTATACTAAAATGAGAGATGTGAGAAAAGCTTTATTTTCTAACAAGCCAATTATTATACTCATGTACAAGGAAGCTTGTTTCTCAACTAACGAACTTGACCCTTCTTTGCCAAGTGTTGTGGTTGAAGTTTTGCAGGAATTTAGTGATGTCTTTCTCGATGATCTACCTCAAGGTTTACCACCTTTGAGAGAGATTGAGCATCAAATTGACTTCATTCCCGGGGCTGTCATACCAAATAGACCATCCTATAGGAACAATCCCGAGGAGACCAAAGAGCTTCAAAGGCAAGTGGAGGAGCTCTTATAAAAGGGGCACATTCGAGAAAGTTTAAGCCCATGCACAGTCCTGTCTTATTAATACCCAAAAAAGATGGTAGTTGGCGTATGTGTGTTGATTGTAGAGCCGTCAACAAAATAACGGTAAAATATCAACACCCAATACCTCGACTTGATGATATGTTATATGAGTTGCATGGGGCTTGTGTATTTTCTAAAATTGACTTAAAAGTGGTTATCACCAAATAAGAATGAAACCAAGAGATGAATGAAAAACTGCTTTTAAACAAAACAAGGGTTATATGAGTGGTTGATTATGCCATTTGGCTTAACTAATGCGCCAAGTACTTTCATGCGTTTAATGAACCATGTTTTATATAAATTTATTGGAAAGTTTGTGGTTGTCTACTTCGATTACATTCTTGTGTATAGCAAATCTATTGATGAGCATGTCATGCATTTGAGTCAAGTGTTTGACACATTACACAAATTTCAACTATATGCTAACATGAAGAAATGTACATTTTGCATTGATCGCATCATTTTCTTAGGATATGTTGTGAGTGCAAAAGGAATCGAGGTAGATAGTGAAAAGGTAAAGGCTATTCAAGAGTGGCCGACACCTAAAAGTATAAGTGAGGTGCGTAGTTTTCATAGTTTGGCGAGTTTCTATAGGAAATTTATAAAAGATTTTAGTACCATTACTGCCCCTTTAACTGAAATCATGAAAAAAGATAAGGAGTTTGTTTGGGGAAAAAAACAAGAACATTCATTTTTTTTATTGAAAAAAAAGTTATGTAATGCATCTTTATTAAGATTGCCTAATTTTGATTCAACTTTTGAAATTGAATGTGATGCCTCTGGGCTTGGGATAGGTGCTATTCTTATGCAGGATAAAAGACCCATTGCTTACTTCAGTGAGAAGCTTAATGGTGCACAAGTGAATTATTCCACCTATGACAAAGAGTTTTATGCTTTGGTAAGAGCATTAAAGATATAGCAGCATTATTTGTTACCAAAAGAATTTGTGATTCACACCAATCATGAATCTTTGAGGTATTTAAAAGGGCAAGGCAAGTTTAATAAACGACATGCAAAATGGGTGAAATTCATAGAGTCCTTCCCATATGTGATCCAATATAGCTGATGAGCTTTCAAGAAGGTACAGTCTTATCTCTACTCTTTCTACAAAGTTGTTGGGATTTGAGCATTTCAAAGAATTGTATGTGCATGATAGTGATTTATCAAATGTTTATGTGGCTTGTGAACATGAGGTATTTCAAGACTTTTATAAGCATGATGATTTTCTATTTAAAAAGAAAAAATTGTGTGTGCCTAATAGTTATATTAGGGAGTTGCTTGTTCGTGAAGCACATAGTGGTGGTTTAACAGGACATTTTGGAATTGGCAAAACTTTGAATATTTTACATGAACATTTCTTTTGGCCTAAAGTTGCACAAACATGTTGAGAAAATTTGTGTGCAGTGCATCTCATGTAGGCAAGCTAAATCTAGAGTTCAACCACATGGATTATATATGCCATTACCCATTCCTACACATCCTTGGGTTGATATTTTTATGCACTTTTTGTTGGGTTTGCCTAGGAGTAGAAAAGGCCGAGACTCAATATTTGTTGTTGTTGATTGTTTTTCCAAAATGGCACACTTTATATCATGTCACAAAACAGATGATGCCACACACATATCGGATTTGTTTTTATGCGAAGTTGTTAGAATGTAGGGCATTCCTAAAACCATTGTGTCCGAGAGGATGTTAAGTTTTTAAGCCACTTTTGGCGAGTTTTGTGGTCCAAACTTGGGACCAAACTTTTACTTTCTACTACTTCACATCCACAAACGGATGGTCAAATTGAAGTAGTAAATAGAACACTTGGTACATTATTATGTACTTTAATTGGAAGGAATATTAAAACTTGGGAAGATATACTACCATATGTTGAATTTTCTTATAATCGGAGTATACATTCTTCTACTGGTTTTTTTCTTTTGAAATTGTGTATGGTTTTAATCCCTTAACTCTACTTGATTTGTTGTCTATTCCTATAAGTGACATTTCTAATTTGGATGGACATAAGAAAGCAAAAATGGTTAAAGCAGTTCATAAAAAGCAAGGCAGAACATTGAAAAGAAAAATAAACAAGTAGCATCCCCATGTCAATAAAGGAAGACGCAAGATTTTATTTGAACCCAGAGATTGGGTGTGGGTTCATATGTGCAAGGAACGATTTTCATCAAAACGAAAATCTAAGTTGGATGCTTGTGGGGATGAGCCATTTCAAATCATAGCCAAAATCAATGAAAATGCCTACAAAGTGGACCTACCAGGTGAGTATAGTGTTTCGACTACATTTAACATATCTGATTTATCTCCTTTTAAAATTGATGCAGGAATTGATTCGAGGACGAATCCTTTTGAGAGGAGGGGGAATGATGGAAACAAGGCTAAAAATACTCAAGATACTCAAAGAGCATCAAAAGGTGACTTGAAACAATTTTCAAATGATATAAACACAAATAGAGTTCCAAACCTGGAAAGTTTCAGCAGACCAGTAACAAGATCAAAGACAAAAAAAGCTTAACAAGTTGCTCCAAGTTTTCATTCAAAAACATGTGGATGATGAGCTGACCAATCGTGGAAAGTTCAAATATGAGCTTTTTGAACAGCTCAAATTCGTAACTTTAATTGGGTTTAAATGATTTAGGATAATTTGGGCTTGTTTGAGTCTTATTGGTAATGGGTAAATAAGTCTTGTGTATGGGCTGGATTAATTGAGTTATTTTAAGTATTTTGGATTGTTTTATTTTAGTTTGAGTTAATTAAGCTCATATAGTCAAATGTAACTCATTTTGGGCTTAAGTCTTGTCTTAATGTTATTACAAGAATGAATCTATAACTATATGGTGCCACAAACAATTAGTGGTGTTGGTTAAGAAGATTGGAGTTATAAGGAATTATATAACAATTACATGTCTATAATTAGCCTAGTTATTGTTGAAGTTACAATTGTAATTATTACATAATTAGCCTAGTTATTGTGAGAGTTACAATTGTAGTTATTGTATTGTAACTTATCATTGATTTTTTTGACTATAAATAAAAGGAACTCTTCTTTATAGACATCAAGAGTTGTAATCAAATATTTCAAAATTGAGTTGAGAGCGTTTTGACTTTCTTTTCACTTTATGCACAATGTGTTGATTTGGAATACAATTGTTATCACTTGTATTTCAATTTTGATTTCCTATTTCAACTATTTTTAGTGCTTGTTTGGATTGGATTCAAGGGATATCATTTATCTTTCTTGGGTTCTATTTAACTTCTACCATTTGGATGATTGAACAAATTTACTTCCTTTTTACTTGAGATCTAAATTATGTTCTATACCGATTGAATAGTTCTAAGATTCAAACAAGGGTCTTAGGGTTCCACATCATAGAGTGTCAAGATCAATTTATCTTCTGAAATTCCTAAAAGTGTATTTCTTGCCATTTTCTCACCTTATAGCCTTTAATTTACATCCACTTTGCACTTCAATCATATTCTTGAATCTTTTAAAAATATTAAGAACTTATGTTTTATTTTTCAAGAAATAAACCCAAGTTATTCGTGCATTTATTTTTGTTGAAAGGTTTAATGTTCCTGGGGCGATATACATCTGTGTTCACTAACTCAAATTTCTTTTATTCTCCAAGTTAGCTTTGATGAGAATTGTTGCCTATGAAACTCTCCTAATTCACAGATGCTACATACATGATTTTCTTCTATTAAGATTTGTATATCTCTTATCAAGCCTCAAGAGTGCATTTGCTTCAAAGAAACAAGATCAAAGCGACCATATATTCTATGTCACAATAATGAATCCTCATATTTGCCATAAAAAACACTATCACTTGCTGAATTCCAATTTAAAGTGAAAGATTTATCAATGATAAGAACATGTGTAACCAGATGTTGGTTTGAGTCATATATGTTGCAGCTTTGATCTTTAAATGTTAAAAAATAACCATTTGAAATAAGATGTACAAGTTTTGAGCTAGATATACATACAATTCATTATGAATATTCTTGATATCTTTCTTAGAGTGAACAGTAACTGAGCCCTTTCCTTGTGCTTCTACCTTAAGCATTTGTAAACCTAAGTATAACATTGATAAACACGTTTAGGTTGCTGAACAAGCCTTAATCATATGCCATGTGATTGGTACAACTATTGGTTATGTACCATATATGCTTACTTGAGTTGTGACTAAGCTGAGAAGCCATGAAAAATCTAGTTTCTTGATCCTCTTATTCATTTGTATAATTAACAAGCTGTGTTTGCTCTTTTTTCTCCTTTGTTTGATTTTTCTTGGCTCGTCAATCTTTTTCTATGTCCTAACTTTTTTCAATACATGCCTTCTACCTTAGGTTTATCCTTAAATTTACAATTTTTTCTAAGTGATCTATTCTTTGACATACGTTACGAGGAGGAAATTTTTTTCTTCTTCCAAATTTTTTTGTGTCTGCAGCTTTACCTGATATGAGCAAGGAAAGAAAAAATAATTTATTCACAAGGGAAAAAGTAACCAAGGGGTGAAATCAAGAGAAAGTGAAAAATAAATCTCATGCCTTAATGGAAGATTGAATCTCATGAATTTTAGGAAGATTATGGGAACAATTAATCCTTTTCAAAACTGGTCATAATCTTTCTTAATTATTCACTCAATTATCTTCAAAATTAATTAAAATCCTCTCTATTTAAAAAATAGAGATAATATATGTCCTATTTTAGAAAGCAATCATTTTAATTGTTGTAAGTTTTTTATTCTATTATAAATTTATTTTTCTATATAATTTTGCGATTAATTTAAGAGATTATTTTTCTTATTATTTATATGGCCGACATTATAAATAAATTATTAATTTACAGTTATATTCATTCAAATTTAATAATAATAAAATTATAAAATTTTAATTTTTAACTAGTGAAATTTTTGTCAACCTTCTTATTGAGTGGAAATTAATTCAACTTATCAAAATAAGTTCTTGTGTCGTCTTATCAATCCCTCTTGAATTAATTTCACTTATCAAGATTTCATCTTATGGTATTTAATCAATTCAAATCACCATCCTAACTAGTTTAGTTGACATTCACGTGTTAAATATAAATTAGTAAGATGAATTTGTTGAGAGTTTAGAGATTATGAATATACTAGAGTACGATAGATGCATAAACTAAGCAGCTGTGAAGTGGTCAACCAATGTATCCCATATCCCTTATTTTCCGTCTGCACAGTATCTCCCACTATCCCATTTTGTTTTTAATTGCCTTAGAAGTAGGAAGTAGCAGTTAGTATTTTCTGTATTTAAAGCATGAAAAATTAATGAAAAGGGATATGAAGTTTATTCCAGAAAACGAGCGGTAATTTTCTCACCCAAAGCAGAAAAACTCATTTGATTTGACCCCTTGCTCTAACTGGGGGACCTAACATAGTCTACGTGCATTATTACCCTTCCCATAATACCTCCCTTTTTGGCTGGTTTAGAATGCATCTTCAACAGTCTTATCAAGTTCCGCACCTTGAGCTTTGTTAGATCACATCAGTCCTCAGTTGCTGAAATCTTTGGTTTGAACCTTGCTGGTCAACTTATCATCATTTTTTCAACTACTTTGTTGTCTGGAAATAGCTCTCCAAATAACTTTATTTTACTTATAATCTCAAATAACTTTCCAGCATACTCCTTGACAATCTTACCTTCCTTCATTTTATGCATCTTAGACTCCCTTTTCAGTTTAAGTTCGACACTTTTCACCCTATCACTGCCTTCATGCTACTACTCCAACTTTTCCAAAAATTTGTTTTGGAGTTTCACAAGTTATTACATTTAAGAAAATAGTTTCTTACAAGGCTGAGTATAGAAAAGTTAAAGCTCTTTGCTTCTTGGCCTTTTTGCTCTTCATAGTTTTCCAAGTTGTGCAATAGTTGGATCATCCTCAAGTATTATTGGTTCTCCACCATTTTTTACTACTTCCTACAAATTCGAGGCTTTTAAGTAGGTTTTCATTTTGATCACCCACAATTCATAGTTTTATCCATTAAACAATAGAGATCAGGTCTTCATAAAATTATTTGCAGACATATTTTTATTGTTCTCGAAGTGTTTTATTTCTTTTTTTTATAAACATTCAAGATTGTAATCTCATAAATCCCTCAAAAATAATGTCTGTTTGATAGATATATTTAGAAAAAAGAAAATATAGATATAAACTTAACTTTTTCTTATTATATTGTGTTGAAAATACAATATATACATGTATATGGTAAACAATATATATATATATATATATGTACTTACAAGCACCTTAAAATTCATGTGCCAATCAAAACATACATGCACCTTAACATAAGTGTATACTAAAAAAAAAAAAGTCTAAATGTATTAACATATTAACTACAATGTTTATAACTTACTCTATTTGATTAGTATAAAAATTATAAAATATTTATATTTTGTATAAAAAATATAGTTAATCGTAATTGTAAAATGGATTAGTATTATAGAATGTTGATGTCATAAATGCAACTATATTACTACTAACAGCTATTTTTTAATGAAATTATTTTGTTAAAATCAATAACATATTATTTTACAAAACGTCAATCATTATTGTTAATCACTTATGTAGAACACCGATGGATCACCATAATGGTTATCATGCACGTACATACAAGTGATAGTTTTTTTCTATTAAACATTCCTTTGTTATTCAACGTAATTGTTTTGTTGCACTAACAGTTAAATTTTATATAATAATTATTGTTATTGTTGAATGTTAATAGTATATATTTTAAAGGATTTTATATATAATATTATACATTTTAAAAGTTTTAATTAAAAATATAAAATATATGTAGTTTAAACTTTAAGACCCCAACTATAACCTCATCCTTTCCTATTTCTGCAGTCTCCTCCCTCAATTTTTATTTTTCGTGCGCAAATGAAGAAAAAAAACCAAAGGCTATGATTTTGCTTGTTCTTTTTCTCTTATGAGTAAACGAAGAGTAGTCTAATAAAATAAGTTTTCGTTTCTTAATATTCTGATTTTATAATAAAATAGTGACACGAATGATATTTTATGAATTTATATAAACTTGATGTAAATTCTAAGTTTCTTTCTTTTGTAATCAAATTATATTTGACCTTTCACAAAACCGACCGGAGAATCTAACCTACGGTCATTCCTAATTCTACATTTTTGTAGATTACAATTCATATTCCTATCTTAATCTTTTTCTATTACTTTAAATTTTTCGGTATAAGCTCCTCAATTAATGAACATTTTTTACAGTATAATTTTCAAATTATAATTAGCATAATAATTAAGTGAAATATAGTAATTAAATATTAACATAAAATAAAATAGAATAATTGAAAAATTAATATTGTACTACTCTTCTTTTTATATTAATTATCTAAAAATATAAATGAAAAATTACATTATAATTTATTTTAAAAATAACAAAATTACTTTTCAAAACTAACAATTTATAATTTATATATTTGTGAAACATGTAATTAACTAGTACAACTTATAAATTTGTATAACTCAAATACTTTATTTTTGTAGGAAGAAAAACTATATTAATTTATCCACTATCAAATAACAAAACGAATACAAAATTGGGGGAACTGAAAACCCTCTCACTTTATTCCTCTTACATGGTGCGCCTTCTCAACAACCATTCGAATTGTCATGCGAGAATATATAAGCAAGGAAACAATTAAATGAATCCTCTGCTTTTTAATTTCACAACAAAATTTTATTATTTCCCATGGAAAAATAAATGTAATTGAATAAACTTACTCGAGAAAATTGTCCCATTTAAGCAAAACCTATGCAGTTTTTGGGAAAACAATAACCTTGCCTGTAAGACCAAAACCTCTAAAATAGGGAAGAACGAATTCAAAAGGAACATCATCAATCTTCAGGGTGTCCAAGCCATATTTTATATTTACTTGATTGAATCACACAACATAGTTTAGTTACATTAGTCTTAATTCATATTCACCAGCCATCGTAATGTATCTCACCCACGGAAGAGCCTGATATCCACTTTTCTCAATGATCTTTAGATATCGGACCTACAGAATACCAATATCATAAGGGAGCATTAGTGAAAACTGCGGAGCTTCAAATATAACTTTGAGACAATAACTGTGTATGAATAAGAATTATTTACACCACGTTTGGGTTGAAGAAAATGAAAAGAAAGAGTCAATAAAATATCGCTATCTTTTCATCTGTCTAAACTTATTTTTCAGAAAAGGAAAAAAAAAAAAAAAAAAATGGAAGACTGGTAAAATTTCCTCACTATAATTACCAAAACTATAGTAAACTTAGGGTAATGGTACTGGAGCAGGAATAAGTTACACTACTTGATATTTAGCTAATTGTGAGTACAAGGGACTGGGATTAATTGCTTCATTGTTTCAGGTCGTGGTACAGTGTAAAATTGTGTTTGACTCACACTACTTAGTTAATTGTAAGTCCAAGGGGATAGGTTTAATTCCTTCATTTTCTCCTGTTGTGGTACATAGTAAAGTTGTATTCGGGTAGCAACAGGTTGAGGATAAGATAGTTCTACATAATCATACAAAATTATCATAAGCATTCAAATAAATTGTAAGTTCAACACGATTGAGCCACATTTACTTTTGAAAGAAGGATAAGTTAAGGGGGCCTTCTCCCATCCTACCTATAATTGGAAAGTAAGAATTTTTGGGTAGGGTAATTCACTAAAGACTACAGGCTGGATAGTCACTGGTTGAATAGTATGGATAATACTTAAAAGGTCTAAATATTTTCCTTCACAGTTATCCATTAAAAAATACCAGCACCACCACCACGCACCATCACGAACCTTACCTGATACTGCCATGAATTTCCTTCCATCACTGGAAATTGCAAAAGCTCACCAGAAGGGCTCAACAAAGGTTTGAAAAATATTCATCTCGTTGTGATTCCCGGCCAGACAGCCACAAATCACAGCCACTACTAAAACCTGTCTAGCCTGATCCAGAGCCAGGCAGGTTTTTTCTTTTTTAGTTTAAGAATATATTTTCTATTTTAAAATAAAATTGTATTTATAAATTTAACATTATTTCATTTTTATGTTAACTTATTAGTATATTTATATATTTACATTAATTACCTATGTTTTAATTTTTACATTAATCATTAATTTTTTTAAATGTACGAACAAACAAATAATAGTCATTTGTGTTATTTTACCCATCTCCTTAGTGAATTATCCAAACATAAACTAAATTCTTACTTTGCTCATTTACTAACTGACTGTATCCTACCCAACTATTCTACATATCCTATTCTACAAGTGCAAAACATGGCCTTCAAACAGACAATTATTGCTCAATAGGCCAGAAATGAACAGCCTCTCTCTTGGCATGACCACGCAGGGCAAATTCACAGCACTTGGAAACGACCACCATCTTAAAGTCCCCAACTCTTCCATTGCTCGATATAAGAGATCAAATCAAAACTAAGGGACAAATCAATCAAGTTAGTATTATCCTTCTTCTAATCCGATTGACCCGACCTTCCCCTGCATGCTATTTTCATAATGTTGGCATGTTTTAGGGAACTTGGCCTTTTGCCTTTCTCTTTCTCAGAGAAGTAGCACCACAAATCAGCAATCCACTTTTTTTTAAAAAAAATGAAAATCAGCAATCACTTTTAAAGATCCACTTCCTTTTAAAAATAATTGTAAAAAAAAAAAAAAAAAAAAAAATTTAAAACCCCTTATGCCCAATGGAAGGAGGGAGTAGCCAGGGTTCAAACTATTAACTCCTTAGAAAGTGATAAGAAAATACGCCACCTGCACCAAATTTCAGGTGTTTTAGATCATTCCTTTGCTTCTTCGAAAATGCTTCAAATAGTAGTGTTTACAGAACCCATTAAATCTTTAAATCCTATGAATCCTTAACTTGCACCCTTACTATGTCCCCCAAACTTTACCTCTATTGCCTATTCCTTACTTTCCTTAGATATGGATTCAAGCCAACAATAAAACTCTTTATTCACTCCTGTATCCTCTTTCCTAACAAAAGTCCCAAATACCAAAAAAAAAGTATTAGTTTTCTTTATTCATTCATCTGTACTATCTTTTCTAAATAATTTCCATCTATCAAAAAGAAAAAACTCCTATTGATATATCAAGTTACTTTTCTTGTTTTCATTTTCTAAATTCGTAGGTGTCTATGCATGTCGTTATCCATAGAAGTTTAAAAGTTTGCATACTTGTAGAATACTCAAAGAAAAAACAAAATAGTTTTCTATAAAACATTAAAAACAACATTCTAAAAATTTTCTAATTTCATTATTATTTTCATTATTGTTCTGTTTATTGTAGAGCAACTTGCATATTTTTGTGAATGATCTAAATATTCATTTAAAAATAGAAAGTAGAAAACTTTGTGTACCAGAAAGAGTCTTAATTTCCTTCAGACACTCTTCTTCTCCTTAAAACTATAAAGTTGACTATATAATTATCTTTATCGAATTTCATTTCAAAAATCTCACATTTCCTTTCTTATTTTTCCTCTCTTTTCCTGTTGACAATTGTTTTATTCAAACATAAAGTTAAGGAAAGAAAGCAAAAGAAAAATGATGTGTAGTACTTTATATGATTTAGCATACAAAGGAATCGAAATGATAAAATATGACATATTTTTAATTATTATTTATTCAAAAAATAACTATTTGAGGATCAAATACATATTGTACAACAAAAAATTATAGATTACTAGCCTTTTTCTGTCTTTTCTTCCAGTTTCAGAGGAGAGAAAAAGAGCTTTTTAGAAGGAAAGAACAGAATACTCATTGGGAAGGTTCCTACAATATAAAAAACTTAACCACAAAGCCGAACTGAATTCTTTTTTCAGGTTTGCAATCCTAAGTCATGGCTAATCTAAATGGAACTAATTATCAATTACACCCAGAAAAACCCTTCTTTCTACTCTTTCCAAATGATCCACAAGGTAAACAAGGGGATAAGAGAGATGAGCTATTTCCTCCCTGGCTGCCATGCTACATCTGAGTCTTGACAGCCACAAAACCTTTCGTCACCAACCTCAAACCAAGGAAACCAAAGGTTGTGCACCAAAGGCTGAAGGAGAAAAGATATAAGAAAAAAAGGTGGTTCTGGGTCTCTCCTACCCTCATGCACAACTAGCACCTGTTTACAAGAATCATCCCTTACTTCTGAAGATCGTCCATTATGAAAATACACCCTCTCACTGCCTCCCAAGCAAAGAAGACAGTTTAGAAGATGTATTATGCTTCCAAATAAACTACAAAGGAAAAGATACTGTGGACAAGGCAAATTGAGCAAGATATGCATAAAAGATTTCACCTGATCCAATTAACGTAAGTTCCTAATCTTTTAGTTTATGTAATTGAGTACCTAACAGTATCTAATTTCACCCAATTAAACGTTTCATTAACTCTCTTATAAGTACTAAACATTTCACCACGTGACATCACATAGCCTAATAAAATCATGTGGCATACCACATGGCACAAATAAAACCACGTGGATATTTAAAAAAAAAAATCTCTCTTCCACTTGAAAATAATGCACATAAATTGAAAAAAAAAAATTCCAAGTTGCCGGAAATAAAACCGGCCAACTAAAAGAAAAAATCAAGGAATCTGAAACAGAACCTTATCCTCCATCGTTAAAGCCACTCATGATTTCAGTTTTACCCAAATCAACCAACTGTGGAACCAAACTTCCTGTACACACTCTTTGTTCGGTTAGACTCTTACTGCAAATCTAGCTGTAAATATATCCAAAATTCAAAGACCTGTATTTAACTTACCAACTAAGATAATTTTTCATTGCATTGTTTCTGGGAAGAAATCTGATGTGGATATTCCTCTTTTTATAACCAATTCTGTCTTTGTTTTCCTTGGCAAGAAGGAAACATGCTCTACTGGAAGACTATTTTCCAGTATTTAATGGCTAAACAGTGTAGGAGATGGAGGTTGATAGGAATTTAAGTGAATGAAAAGGGGGAGAGTACATTCAGCTGCTCCAGAGACTTGAATCCACACAGGTCTGTAAGTTAAAGTTAGGATATGCCTACCTGAGATTTTCTTCTAAAGGGACTGTTTCAATAAAATGGTTTTATCTTCACATAACCCATCCCTCCACTGGAACTTCTTTGTTCTCTTGGAAGTAGACTCGGGAAAAATGCTTTGAAAAGCTCTTTTTTCCCACAAAGCTTCCTGTTGGCAGATCCTGAGTATTTACTACCTTATCAAGAAAGGCAAAATCACGGTGAATGGTTGTTACTTGCAACAATGATGCTAAGACCTCAGATCATCATTTGTTATGATGTCCTTTCTCTTAGTCTCGTCTCCGGTTTTGGACTTTCTCAAAGTCCAATGAGCTGGCTGACTTTCGTGTTGACGAGTTGTGGCCTTGGCAAGGTACCCGTGGGAAAAGAGGAATAAGAAGCTTATTTCATTTATCCCTTTGGCTACTTTGTGCATCATTTGGAATGAAAAAAGAATAAGAGCCTTACTGCACTTGTTTTTCTTTCATTTGTTCAAGAGTCAACGGCTCAATTCAGCAGAAGAATTAGGGAATTCTTTTTCTTTTTTAAAAAAAAATAATGACATATACAGAAACACTATCAATTCGAATTCACAATTTTTTATAAATAAAAAAATACATCAACCATTCAACTAAACAGTAGTTGATCAGAAGAATTAAGGAACTTCGTTGACATCTTGACTAGTTTAAGATTTATACACTTTGTACTTTTTTGTTTCTAAGTGGCACCCCGTTGGTCCTCATTAAAGTTATTCCTTTTTTCTTTTCCAAGAGTAAAAAGGAAAAAGAAACCCAAACCACACCATGCACATAGCCCAACAGTAAAAGAACTTGGAAAAACAAAAGATTGCCATGCATGTCATGCTTTTGCATAAAGACAAATCCAGATTTGTGGAAAATGTGGACCCAATATCAACTGTTCCTTTTTTCCCAAGAAATAGTATCTGGAATAGGCTAGACCTTAAACAACAATCAGGTCAAATATATTAGAAAGAAAAAAGGAGTCATGATCTGTTACATCAGCAGAAATGCAGAAGTATCAATGAATTTTAAAGAACGTATAGAGGAGCTAGCAACAGAGAGAGCCATACCTGTATCCCTGAGACAGTAAAATATGGTATTTCAAACTTCACACGGATAGGAGCCTTTCTCTCAGGAACTGCTTCTTCAGCAGTTATACTTGGAAGTCTAAACTCTGCCCTCAACATGTACTCCTGTATAGTTAATTACAATTGTCAAGGACCACAGTTGATTCTTTTCGCTATGAGTAACAAAAACTTCGATCTGCACAACCAATTTTCAAGCTTGTCATTCTACAAGAATTTAGATGAAATCTTACCTTATTACCAGGAAACGATTTAATTTTCCAGACCAAAGCATCATTTTCGGGAGCATATGTAGCAGATCCCATGGATGAACGGATATTGGGATTTGTAGCGTCAGATGGCACAGGCAACTCAATTTCAACATTTGTCGCAGTGCTGAACCAGAAAGCAGTTAAGGGCATAAGAAATTTGTAAAATAGTCCTCCTAGATGAATCAAACCAAAGATGCTAGGATAATTAGGTCAGCACTTGAAAAATGTGCAACCAAAATCAGTGGAATAAACACTATGGATATAGCTTTTTGACCCAACATTCTAGTTTCAGAGTTTTTTTTTTAAAAAAAAAAAAATGCAAGTCCTTGCTTCAAGCTTTCTAGGGCTTTTGATAGAAAAAGAATTAGACGTCCTCCTAAGGATATCAATGAGAAAAAAGAGAAAACATTAAGACAACATTTTTTAAAGATAAAAATATGGTATATGCCATCAAAATACAAGCACTAAGGGGGTGTCAACCCATATAAAACATTAACACAACATAATGAGAAAAGATGATAGTCTCCCAATTACAGTTGGGATCAGAAATTGTTATCTCTCAGAAATATCGGTGTTATTTTTCTTTTTCTTATTTTTGATAATAGAAGAAGATTGTATTGAGAAAGAGAGAGAAAATTACAGTATAGGAGAATAAGACATCTTCCAAAAGATACAGAGGAAACCCAAACCCAAAGCGAGACAGGAAACGAGAAAGAAAGACAAACAGATAACAACATTATGTGCTTTCAATGAAAACATCCTAAGTTCTTTGAAGAATGAGATGCTAATGAAATGGAAATGACCATGTGATTTGGCCCATAGGGTAGCCAAAAAGTAAACCTCTCCCAAAATTCAGTGTAGGTTTCAGTTGCCAATTATTCAAACTTGTCATTTCATTAATCATTTATACCATCTTCGGTTTGGGAAAAAGAGAAAAAGGAAAGGATGGAATGTTCACCATTCTTTCACTTGTTTTGATAAAAAATAAAAAACTAGTAAAGCAAAAAAAAAAAGGAATGGTTAGCACCTCTCACTTTTTCTTAAAAACAATTTTTTTATCCCTTAATTGGAAGAGACGTGAGAAAAAGAAGAAACTTGGGGTTCATTTACTTCATGAAAATATTTTTTAGTTTCTACTTTCTAAATTCATATATGCTTGCATAAAAAAGCAAACATGCAAGTTAAAAAACTGTTTGTTACTTTTTCTAGGACAAAGCTTTTTTATCTATATTTGATTACTCCAAACACATTACCATATGGGTTTTCACAAATAAACACAAATTTAGGAAATGAAAACTGGAAAATGTTTTCATGTAGCAACTAGAACCTTAAAAATCTTTAGTTGTAAATTATATATTTTATTCTCAAGGATAATTCGATTGTGACAATCCCAATCCCCCAGCCCCAGAAAAGAACCCAAGGAAAAAAGAAGACTTGAAATTCTTGAATGAAAATGAAAAGATTGTTACCTGCGTTCTTTAAATTGACTACGAGCTTTTACCATGATTTCAATACGACTTCTAGAATGCTTTTCAACCTGAGCTTCCACCCATATTAGTGGTTTCACCTAAAATTTCACAAAATCAAGCTCACTTAAATTGTATATAAGGAAGTCTAAGATAAGGTAAGTTACAAGTTGCATTTAAAAAGATCTTATACATCATTGGAGAAAAGAAAGAACTGCAAAATGATAAAATGTTTTTCAACCTGAGCAGTGAGTCTGTATGTCATAAGATCAAATGATCCATCAGGAGGTATGAAAGAGATTGTCCTATCATTTTCAAAACGAGCCAGCCGTACACACCTGGAACAAAAAAATAACATTTGGTACAAGAATATCAAGCAGCAGAACCATATTTCAATATTAACCAAAAAAGAAATTACCACATTCATGAAATAGAAGAAGAATAATTAACGGTGTGTCTACTTTGTTTACTTCCATGGATATTTCAGAGAATATCTCATGCCTGTGGAAGCACAAAAAATCAATATCTACTTCAAAGATGCCTAAGATTCCTTGATTATCAAATATTAGATTACCAAATGCCTGGAGAATCTCAAACCCACCATAAGAGGTGGCAATCTTGCATTCCGAAGTATCTTCAAATTTTTTACCTCAAAATATCCTTACTTTTTTATACTAAAAGAGATGAACACCTTACTGTTTTGAGTAATTGCAAAAAAGTAGAAACTTTTTTTATATTAACAAAGCAAAAGAATCCCCATTTCTGTTCTCTTTTGGGATGAAAATATTTTTTTTTCTTTATGTTTTATTTGTGAAGATAGATAGTAAAGTAACTATCTAGTAAACTACAATTGTATAAAAGCTTTTTAGTAGCATAATATTGAATTTATTTGAAGCATAACCATTCAAAGATTTATAGTAGGCAATAAAGTTAATTGTTAGAACACCCATGAATAATTACATCCGAACTAAAGTTAGGTATTTGGATACCGAGCCTTTATGCTCAGAATAAATTCACTTATCCCTGTGGTGAGAATCTCTTACCAAGAAAGAGATACCCAAATAAGTGATGCCAGTAGGGCATTGTCAAATCCATGAAATACACAACTCCTAAAAGATAAAGCACAGTGAAGCAAAGATTCGGAGATTAGCAAAAAGAAAGCAGCTTACTGGTGAAACTTGATATCATCTAAGTCAATGGCTTTCCCCTTTGTTGCCCGACCTTGGGCTTCCAATAGTAGTCTATCATTTAGGCCAAGCTTACACTCAGGCATACCACTGTAAGAAATGAAGTATGGTTAGTAGGATCTATTATAAGATGTATAAGTGTATGAAGAACAAACATGAAAACAAACTGTTATAAGAAGTGTAAATCATAAGAAGAACAACCACATGCAAAATTTTCACTAAGGAAAGAACTCTTTATGCAAGCCAATTGCTACTACTTATCAATAATGTTACCAACCAATAACTAATACCAAAGGAACTGATATCTCAGGAGTATACAATTTTTTAAAAAGTCTATTTTCTCTTGTTCTATGCCCTCACTCCACCAAAAATTTCATTCCTCATCCTGACTGGATACTTACGAAGCTTCTACTTGAAAGAGTATATAAGTTAAATAGGTTTTATATGATTATTGATGTGTTTCACTGTTTCTTTTTCACAAACGATGAAGTGAACAGAGTTTTTCAGGCAGAACGCAGAGATCAGAGCCATTCTCCATTCATAGTGAATGGAAAGTAAAAAAGGCTCAACTCAAGATACCCTATTAAGAATGCCACTTCAAAGCATATGAGGATCACTATAGAAATCAATAAAAGATTTGAGTTATTTCAAATTATCAGCCAATTTATTCCATTAAGTAAGCTATAACATTTTCAGTATGTAACAGATTCTACCAATTAGCACCTAAGAGCTCAATGGGCTTTTATTTGGCAGCTAAATTTATACACCTAAGAACAAAACGGTATAGCTGTTATGTCGAAACAGATATGGCATAATTGCATCAAGAGCAACTAATTTTTCCAAATGCCATTTCCAAAGATTGTTAACAAGATAAAGTTACCAACAGGAAATAAGCCATGCACCTCAAATATGTTCTCATCTTTAGAGCTCCAACAACATCTGAACGAATTATTTGCCCATTGCTGTTGACAAGAATATTGACACTTTCCACCACATCCAAAAAAACCTGATTAAACATAAAGAAAGCTTCATAACATTTAGCTTATAAACTATAAAGATAAGACGCATAACAACCTACCTCATTCTTTTTATAGCGTATGCCTTCACTACGCCATGACACTGCATTTGTAACAGCCATGGGAGGACGTTGAGCAACTTCCATCCTATATGCATCAGTCTTTATAAACTCGCTAAGGATCTTTGCTTCAGTGTACTGAGGGAAACCAAAGTCCATAATTTCATCAAGTAACTCGTACTGGCAAAAAGAAAAGGCTCTAGGTGTTAGAAGCATTATATATATACACACATATAAAAAGTGTAAATATATATAAATAGGGTACCAATGGGGTACCACCCATATACAAATTTACAAAGTTGTTAGAGTGTCAATAACATCTTCAAAATCTTCATCTCTAATGATCTCAGAACCCAACACAATGTTACCAAAATAATTAAACCATACTTCTCTTAGTCTACTAATATTCCTCTCAATACCATCAAACGCCCTCTTATTTCTTTCTTTCCAAATGACTCAAAAAAGGTTAAAGGGATAATTTTAACAATATTCTTTTTCAGGTCAATCCCACTCCAAGCCCACATCTCATCAAAAACCGAACCAGAGATGACCCAATTGATTCCAATCAGTCTATAAATCTGGCACCATAACTCGTGAACCACCTCGCAGTGAAGAACTAAGTGGCAGCAGGATTCCTCAGCCTTCTTGCACATAAAACACCCATTAATCACAATCTGGCCTCTAGTCTTCAGCTTATCAAGTGTCAAAATACTTCCTCTACAAGCCTCCCACGCCAAAAGAGCAATTCTAGGCGGGCCCCTGGAATTCCAAATCTGTCTTGAAGTGAAAAGGGGAATGTTTTCCTGCTCAGTCCCCACCAGCTGCCGATAAAGCGAATCAACCGTGAATTCACTTTTTTTGGATGGTTTCCAAAGAATCAAGTCTGCTTCACCACTAATTTGACATTGTGAGACCAATCTCAAGACCTCTTCATAATCAAAAACCTCCCAATCATTTAAATTTCTAGAGACGTTCACTGTCCAAGACAAACCTCCATTTTCCGTTGCATACGCCTCCTCAACTCTCATGTTTTTAGATTGTGCAATGGCATATATTCTAGGGAATCTGGTTTTCAAGCAACCCCCATCCAGCCACTCATCATGCCAAAACCTAATACAGTTTCCCCTACCCAGTTTCCAATTGATGCACTCTTTAAATCTCGGCCAGTCCTGTTTGATATGCTTCCATAAAGCCAGGCCATGGCCCCTGCAGTCATGGAAACCCTCCTCAGCAAAATCAAGCCTGCCCCATTTAGCAACAATAACCTTTCTCCAAAATCTACCCTCTTCCTTAAAAAATATCCACAGCCACTTGCCTTGAAGAGCCCTATTCGTATGAACCAAAGATCTAATATTCAAACTGCCCATGATATGAGGTTTTTTAACTTCCGACCATCTCACCAAGTGATACTTTCTTTTTCTCAATACCGTTCCCCCATAAGAAGCGACATTGAATTGATTCCAATCTTTTTGCAATGCTAACCGGTATAGTTAGGGTAATAAGATAGTATATTGGCAGATTAGCAAGTGTACTTTGATTAGAGTGTATCTTCTACCTTTTGATAAGAAATTCCTCTTCCAAGTAGCAAGCCGGTTTTCAAACATTTCAACCACCGGTTCCCATGTTTGTTTATTTTTGTATCTCGCCCCTAACGGCATCCCCAAATATTTTATGGGGAGCTGCGAAGTTCTACAACCAAGTATCTTAGCCAAACTGCTATCATCACCCACACTTCCCATCCTTACTAATTCCGATTTAGATAAGTTAACGTTGAGTCCCGAAATGCCTTGGAAGCAAAGAAGGATGACTTAAGATGCAGTAAGTATTGTTTTTTTGGCTGCAAAAATAACGTGTCATCCGCAAAGAATAAGTGAGATACCTCAACGGAATTATCACATCTGCCCACCTACACCCCGCCAACCAGCTGCAGTTCTTTAGCCCTCTCCATCAAGCCATTCAAAGTTTCCATCACAACAATAAACAATAACGGGGAAAATTGATCCTCTTGTCTCAGCCCCCTAGATCCCTTGAAAAATGTAGAAGGCCATTGACTAGAACAGCGAAAGAAGTAGTAATCAAACACACTTTCATCCATAATCTCCATTTCATCCCAAAACCCATTCTATATAATATGTAATCCACAAAATCCCAACTAACATGATCATAAGCCTTTTCCGTGTCAAGTTTATAAATCAATCCTCCATTTCCATTGTGCACCAAATCATCCACAACCTCATTAACCACAAGTATAGCATCTTGGATTTGTTTTCCCTCCACAAAAGCATGTTGACATTCGCCCTCCTTCCCAAAACTCTAGTAAATCTCGTTGTCATCACCTTTGCAATAAGTTTGTATATGCACCCAACTAAGCTAATAGGTCGGAAGTCTTGTATGTTCTTTGCACCATTCTTCTTTGCAATCAATATGATGAAAGTAGAATTAAGTTCCCGCGCAAACTTACCATTATTATGCAAATCATGAAATAACTCCATCACATCATCTTTGATCACATACCAAAAGTCTTGGAGGAATCTCATATTGAAACCGTCCGGTTCAGGGCTTTATCTCCATTACAGGACATCAACACAGCATGCACTTCCCCCTCAGTAAACACCGCTACCAAATTCTGTCTGCTTATTCTGCTGATTCTTCTAAAGTCTAAGCCATCCAGTTTCGGTCTCAGCCTAAATTCCTCTATGTACACATCCTTAAAATAACTCCTGGCAGCTTCCCTCATCCGGTCATTGCCTCTATAAATCACTCCATTCACCCCCAACTCTTCAATATAATTACATCTCCTCTTGTGACTTGCTAAAGCATGAAAATACTTAGTATTTCTATCACCCTCCAATAGCCACTTCTTTCTTGACCTCTGTTTCTAATTCACTTCCTCCATCTTCGATTTTCTGGCCATCAACAACTTGATCTCATCCCTTCGAAGCTGATCAGCAACCCCAACTCCTCTCTGCCCTCCATATCATCCAGCAACACCAATTCACTAACCCAACAATCCATCTCTTCACCCTCCTTTCTGATTTCCTCCTTGGTCCAAGCTTTAATTTCATTTTTTAGCAATTTTAGTTTGCTTGCAACTCTGAAAGAAGCTGTCCCATCGAAGCTGGAAGAGAACCATTTTTCCTCAACCAATTGTTTGAACTTCAACTCCTTCAACCACCTATTATCCAGTCGGAAAGGAACCGGCCCCCAATGGATTCCACCGAAGGTCAAACTGATGGGAAAATGATCAGAGATGGGGCGCTGAAGTAAACATTGAGTCACCCCTGCAAGCTGTAACAAGAAATCAGGTGAGATGAGAAAATGATCAATCCTAGAACGCGATGGATTAATCCTCTGGTTTGTCCATGTCCAAGAGCCCCCAATCAATGGGAGATCGGCAAGCTCTAACTCCTCCATAGCCTCTCTGAATTCCTCAGCTACCACCGTATTAAAGTTTCCTCCATTTCTTTCATCCCTCCCCATAACCATGTTAAAGTCCCCCCCCCCAATCCAATTCCCACTCCACTTCATTTTACAAGCTAAGACTCATTCCATAGTAAATCCCTCTCACCATTATTTCCCCTGCAGTACACCCCAGAAAAAACCCACTCTTCCCCTCCCCTAGTGCACTTGAACTTCCCCGAAATACAAGTTTCCCCATACTACACGTCCATGCACTGCAATCGATCCTCATTCCACATCTTTACAATTCCCCCAGCAGTAATTCTAGCAGGCAAGAAGTGGTACCCAATATTCTGCGTTTTCCACAGACTTTTCACCAATGACATATCACATGCATCCACTTTGGATTCCTGAAGACACACGAGATCCGCCTTCCATCTCCCCAAGCATCCCTTGATGACAGTCCTCTTATTCCGGTCATTAACCCCCCTCACATTCCACGAAATAATCTTGTCTATCATTACACAGTATTCATCTCCTTATCTCCCCCTCCTTCCTTCAATTTCTTCCTTCCCTCATAGTTGATCAACGACTCCAGTCTTTTCAGTTCTCTCGACATAACTGACCCACCAGACTTCCTCCCTTTAGGGACATTCTCTCCCTTCTTTTTCTTCGTCGTTCGCCTTCTTTCAATAAAGAAAAGGAGTATTTGGTTTTCCATACCATCTAGGGACACTCCCATCATCTTACTGAATTTTTTAATATTTTGAAGAACCCACAAAGTACATCCATCATCCACATCATAGTCCACTTCCTCTCCCTGGGTATGGAACGAACCTGCTCTCCCTACTCAGTTAACATCACCGCATCTAAAGTTTGGACGTCCTCCTCAATCTGAACCAAAGTTTGGGAGCTAACAGTAGAGAAAACCCGCCTGCCTCACTATCTGTATACCCATTTGCTTCCACTTCCTTCTCTCCTCCGTAAAGGTCATCTCTCATCTCAGTTGCGTTTTCGTCGAACGTTCCAGCAGGAATCAGTTCCTTCCCGTTGCTGCTATCCTCTTCTCTTCCCGCATCCTCATCGGCCACCACCCTCACATCAATATTTTCACTCTCTTCTGGACCACACTTAGGTGGAGAGCAGCTAATCACTTTCACACCCGAAGGCTAACCATAAGTAGGAATATACTCCCAACGGGCCTCCAATCATATTTCCTGCGTGGGCCTCTTCCATTCGATCTGCTTCTAAAACCATCTAGGTCCACCACCCATTTAGCTTTCTCTTCACGTGTGAATCTACGCTCCCCATTGGGTCTGGACAAGTTCAACCTAGATAGGCCTTGATTTTTCATTAACCCACCAGGCCTAAACAGCTTTTGAGCGAGTCAGGTCGCCTGCCTCCCCCAACCCACACAGTTCACTGGATCCTTCTGCCCTACCCGACTGTACTGATATTCAGAGGCATTGAGCGCCACCGCGTAGTTACGGTTCACCCCACCATCCTCTGAGAAATGAATCGCCATCGCACAGTGTGGGCAATTAATACATGGCCACCAGGAACCCTTCTGATTCATTCTACCTTTTTCAACCTCTCCTTCCTTCTTTGTCTTCCTGTTTAAGGAGCTTGGATTAACAACCTTCCTGTCAGCCAACTCAAAAGCCGCCACCATAAACAACCACCATCTTTGTCCCTCCACATCGGCTGGGATAAAGATTCTTCTCGCATTCTTTTCCCCCACTTCCGACAAGACTAAGTAAGGACCTCTCCTGTTTCGCCCGAACAAAATCCATAGATCTCTTTTATGCCCCACATGGTGTCTTGCCCAACTCAAACCGTTCTTATTCTAGTAGAAGTCCCCCAGGGCATTGAGGAGCCAGTCGACTTCCGCTTTTTCGAAATAGATCGACGTTCGAAACCCTCTCCCATTCTCATAAACCCTCATTCCATCCATCCCCCTCCTCTCACTAATCAAGTCGAAAAATTTATTCTCGACGTACAAATATTTTTGGCCATTCTAGGGAGCCATTAAGGCCCCAGGGGCGGCCGCGAGCCGCAAGGCACAAGGCCAAGCCTTAGCACGAAGCCGCTTTTCTCTCTCTAACGTGAGGAGTTCAGTTTAAAATAACAGGAGAGACTACGAGTTATCTTATATATACACACACATATACATCCAACTCAATTGAGAATTTATTAATTGACAAATATTCCTATTCATGTAAGATCCAACAATCTCTTACCACAACAACAAAATTGTCTCTCAGTGATTCCTCTTCTAATTCTTCAAAATAATGCTTAAATACCTGCATTGCCAGCATTCATGAAAATAAAGGTCCAAGTACTGAAAACCCTCATAATTTAAGAGCAAGCTTAACTTTATTAGAACTAAACCAAAACAGAGTTATGTAAATAAAGGAATGCACTTACATCAACTACACGGTGAAGAAAAAGCAACAGACTGGCAGCATTACAGTTCTGCCTACACGCAGTCATCAAGTAAATATTGTTGTGTTGTATAAACAGGTAAGTTACACCATCATCACAGATGACTGGATTTTGAGACTGTGGATCCATCTGAATCAAAATCAAATGAAATTTAGTCCCACAATTTAAATTCAACAAAGAATCATTTATTCGTATACACCAAAAAAAGGAGAGAAAGACAAATAAACCAACTAAAGGTCACTGAGTTAAACTCTCTACTGCGAACTCTAAATAACTATTACAGATTAACACTGACTCGTAAAAAATTAACTATAACCATAAAAATGATCAAAAAAAAAAAAAAATTAAGGAGCTGTAACTTTATGATAAATGTTCTAGTATTTAGCTTATACAGATAACAAACAAGCAAACAGCTAATTAACATTTAAAACCATGACAAATCAATAGCTCATCCAAAGCAACAGAGATTTGCCTTTGGCTTCGTCTATATAAACTTATAAATCTATAGACGACACATTTATATATGCGTATACTTCATAACCATACGGATTACAGAGAGATATAAAGAGAACTCGAGACCTCTTTCTCGATGAGCTTCGTAAAGAATCGCTCGGCTTGGGCAGAGGAGACGTCGCCCCGGTAATCGCGCCAAATCAAGACGTGACCCTTGATGTCGAGAAGGAATAGAGCCGAGGCGGAGCCGGCCATTTTGTTAGATTTGCACGATGATCAAAAACCGACAACAAACAGATCCAATCCAAATTCCATATAAATGAATCCTGCTCAGCTCTTACGATCAAACACGGCGATCTAATTGATTCTTAGAAGCCAGTAAACGGATCATCTTTTTCACTGTTTTGTTATACTTTTGTAACCGGTAGCTTCAAGGAGTAAGGATTATAAAATTAGAATCACTTGAGGGGCTTTCATGGAAATTTTCCTTTTCACAATGGAAAAAATCTACGAGCTCTCTCTATAATTTATAATTTATAATTTATATTCTGTAATATCTATACAAAATATAAAAATATAAAATAAAAATATATGAAATTTTTCGGATATTTCATGGGACAGGTTCGGATGCTAGAGTAAGTTTTATTTTGTTTATTTTTTTAGGCCCCATTTACTAGTTATTTGATTCCAAATCAATCTGATAATCCTATTATATTAATATAAATATAATTATAATAAAATTAAATATATATTTATTAATAAAAATAATGTTTACTAATTATATCTATCAACATAAATATTATTACATTTATTATTATAATATATTTTATTTATTTATATAAATATAAACATATTTATAATAAAAAAAAAATTAAATATGTATACATAATGGATCGGATTTGAACACATTTTCAAATATCAAACATGACCTAATCTAATCCAATTTTTTTCTAACCTAAATCAATACTTTAACTATAAAAAAAAAGTCATATTTCATTATATTCGATTAAGCAAATTTAAATCCAAAATGTTATCGATATAAATTTTTTTAATTTTTTTTCTTAAAAAAAGAAAAAACTTCTCTCATGAAATCATTTAATTGTTTAATTAATTATGTACGATAAATTATACTAATACTATTTGCATTTTATACATGGTCCATATCATTGTCTAGTTTTGAAGACATATCATAATATCTTTTTCATCTTCTAATAAAAGTTTAATTAAATTTTTAAATTAGATTAGTTTAAAAACATATATTTTTTTAATCAAGAAGCCGAGAACTAACAAATTAAAATGTTCAATAATAAATTAAGTTTGCATTAATAATAAATTAATAATTTAGTTTAGAAAATTTTTATGACAGACATATAATTATTCTATTTAGAGTTT
Organism: Carica papaya; assembly: GCF_054855325.1. Classification (NCBI taxonomy): domain Eukaryota; kingdom Viridiplantae; phylum Streptophyta; class Magnoliopsida; order Brassicales; family Caricaceae; genus Carica; species Carica papaya. The sequence goes on from NC_142317.1 coordinate 24,082,824, forward strand.
TAAAAAATGTTCAAAAATTAAATTCGTTAGAATTTAAGGTTGCATTGTAGGTAACTTCATCAAGAACAATGACAAAAATTGGAGTTTTGTGTGGATTAATTAGAAAGCACAATGCAGAGCAATGATAATTCACAAACTAACTAATTTACACCAATAAGTAAAATTCTTCTTACTTTAGGATTCCATAATAATAAGAAAGAATATGTTAAATTATTAGCAAGAGTAAATATATGATTACTACTAATACATAAATGTCATCACCATCAAAAAGAAATTTTCAATACCTATAGTTGATGATTTGTTGAATGAGCAATATGGGGCAACAATTCTTTTTTTTTAGTAAAACCAAAATACATCTATAAGACCGTTTTAAAATATAATATGAACATATTGAATTCAAAGTGATGTTCTTTAGTCTCACAAATATTTCAACTACATTTTAATCTTTTATAAATTATATTTTTAAGTTTTGTTTTAAAACAATTTATATTAGTATCTTTTTTTCATGATATTCTAGCATATACAACCACGCTTGACCTTCTCCTAGAGCATTTAGAAACAATGTTTAAAATTTTGCATCAACATCAATTATTTGCAAAGATGTCCAAATGTTGTTTTAGTTTAAAAAAGGGTTGAGTGTTTGTGGCACCTTATTATGGAAAAAGAGGCGTACGCAGACCTTGTCAAGATAGAGGCAATGATAATGTGGCCACAATCTATTAATGATGTTAAAGCCAAAAGAGGTTTTATCAAACTAATAAGTTATTATTAGTCTATTAATTGATTCTTCATAGATCTTTTAAAGAAGAATATGTTTCATTAGAATGAGGAGTCAAAAATAACTTTTAAGAAACTAAAAATAACCACAACAATCATCCTATACCAATTCTATTGGATTTTTCTCAACCTTTTTTGTGTCTAAATGCAAGTGTATGTGACTAAAGATGGTCACAACAACCACCCATGTACTAGTCTTTTGTCAGAAGCCTTACTCATGGCTTTGGGTTTAAGAGAAAGACAGAGAGAAAGAACATAGAAAAAAGAGACATTTTATTGAGGTAATTTACTTTATTTTTTTGTAATTTACATTCATAGAGGAGAAACCTATTTATAAGCTATAAGACGAGGAAAATAGCAATAAAGAGATACAGGAGTTGCCTAGATATTGAGGTGACCACGATGAGAAAGGGATTTTGATGTCATCCTCTTTAGTTGATTTGGTCAATCAGACCTATCCCTAATCCGTTCATGTGAATTTTCTTTTATACTCTTCCTTTTGTAGTAAACCATAAGAGGCAACTTCTTAACAATACCCTACCATTGAGCATCAACCTTGTCATCAAGGTTGAGATGTGGAAAATTGTTGTTATATATATTCATAGTCTTCCGAAATAAATTCTTATATTATAGCATCTTCCCATTATATCAACACTTTTTCACAAATAGAGGTTCTCACATGATGACTTGATGTTGTAACATTAATTTCGGTTAAAAACTAAGTTCATCATCTCTTATATTAACTGGTAAATTTCTTTATCACCTTGTTTCCTCATTCAATAAATTTTTTAGTTGTGATACGTGAAACACTGGATGGATTCGAAAGTCAAGGGGTAGCTTAAGCTTGTAAGCTACTAATACAATCTTTTATATTATTTGAAATAGTTTTTAGAAGCGCGATGATAACTTAGATCTTTTTACTTACCTTACAATACTTAATTATATGGTTGTAGTTTGAACAACACCTAGTTTTATTCTTTAAAACTTTTTTCATAACGATTTTCATCTCTATTTACTTTCTTTGGGATTGAACCTTCAAGAATTTTTGTCTAATTCTTTACTTAACATCTTCTTTTTTTTTGTCAATAACTCTTCTCTTGATAGTGGAACTAATGAAAAGTTAGTAGTATCTAAAAAATGAGGAGGTGTGTACCCATAGAGAGCTTCGAGGGGGAGGGGACATACTAAGACTTATGTGGTAGGTTGTCTTATACCACCACTCAGCAGTAGATAACCATTTTGCCCATATTTTTGCTTGATCATGAGCCATAAAGCTCAAATATATATTCAAACATTGATTAAGTTATTCGTTATAACCATATATTTTAGGATGGTATGCAATTTCAAAATGAAGAAGACTAGTTCTAACTACTTTCATAATTCCCTTCTAAAAGAGACTTGTGAATAAGGGATCTTGGTCTGATATTATGATTGGTGACACTCCATGTGACTCAGTCTTTATAAAAGATCAGGCTACCCCTTGGGCCGAAAAAACATGTCATAAAAAAATAAAGTGACTATACTTTTTGAACCAATCTACTATTAGCAAAATTGTATCTTTATTTTCGGACTTGGGCAGTTGTTCAATGAACTCCTTCGATATGTGAGTCCAAGCTTGGGATGGTACAAGTAATGGTTATAAAAGTGTTATTTAACTCGTTCATATATGGCCTTGATCCTCGAATGTCCTCCCATGGTAGAATTGTGGCATTGATGAAAGAGCTGATATCATAGACCTTCACTGCTGCCAATGACTAGCCTTTTTTTGTATCATATGAGTCCATTAGAGATGTGGAAAGGTGGCTTGCCTTGTGGAGAAATTAAAAGTTCTATGATAAGTTATTGTATGTTTGAGTCCCCTTCATAACTTTTGGATACCTCACATACCCAAGCAAGGGTGGTAATGACGATAGTGTAAAGGATGTTGAATTACCCTCGTGTTCCCTTTTAGATGAGGTATGCAATTATATTTATGATCCCTTACTTATGTTAGATGAGATAATTTAACCCTAATAATTTTAAAATTCTCTTTTATAAGACCACATAAGATCGTTTAATCTAATAAGTACTTAAGGCGACGCTGATTTGTCAGAATGACAAAAGGAATTCCTTTTAATTACCGACGCCATTGATTGATTGCATACAAGAAAGTTGTAATATCCCTAAATTCCCTAATTTCCCTATTTGTATATAATACGAAGATTGTATGTACAAATTTTATAAAATTAGAAATTTAGCGAAGAAAATGAAGGAGAAATTAGCTTTAGAGAGAAAAATCCACCGAGCAAGGGAAAGAAATCCCAACCCCTCAATTTTGTTTTTCCCTTCTATTTTACTCCCTTGCTATGTGTTCTAAATCTATTGGGACCTTAATTAATAATTAATTAGTAACAAAAAAGAGAAAAATAAATAAAAAATAACAATAATAAAAGAAAGATGAAGAGTGGCTTCGAGTATGAAAAATATGAAGTGGAAGTCATAGTGGTATCTAACCATGGATAATGGGACAAAAGTTTGAAAGATTGTGGTCATTTTATACGTGTCTATATATATATATACACACGTATACATAAAAATAAATATGTAAACTGCATAAATTTGGACACAAAAGTCATTATAAAAAAATTAAAAGAGGAGCCATGGCCATGAAATAAGGAGAGAAGGTGGAATACTAGGTGTCACACGTGGGGGATTTTGTGGTCGCTTATACATGTATACATACACCTCCATCTATAAAGTATATATATATGTTGCATGAAATTGAATGGAATTAGAGTAAAATTAAAAAGAAAAGAGCTTAGCGAAGTAAGTAAGAAACTGGAATTGTGAAATGGCGGTTAAAGGCCCAAAATTATGGCACTTTTGTGGTCATGAAATGCAAGTGGATTGAGTGGGATTCAAGGTGCCATTGTGTGGTTATAGTAGAGGAGATAATGAGAGACGATTCATAAGGAAAAAAGTTGGAAGAAGAATAATGAAGAGAAAGAAGAGATTGCCAATTAAAAAAGAAAATTCGTGATGGACATTTCACCACCTTGCCTACCACTTGGCATGAGGTTTATCGATCTTTGTTCCTATAAATAGGATGGGATTGAGAGGAGAAGCCATCAGCAAACAAAAAAAAAAGAGAAATTCATGAGAAAAGAAAAGAAAAAAGTTAAAAAAAATTTGTCTTTAAGAGAGAAAAACGTGACGTCCTAATGCCAATAAGAGCATCTGTAAGATCCCCATTACTAATTATAGCATAAAGGTGTTAGATACCAATACAGAATATGAGTGCATTAAATATAATATATGCAATGAAAATTTTTTAATACAAAATCTCTTACAAAATAAATGAGTACTCAATTATACATACAACTGAAGCCAAAAGTGGTGATAAAAAATAAAATAACAAAATATAAAAGAGGACCACTCTATCATTATGTAAATGGACTCATCAGAGTGTAGAGCAAGACATGAACTCGTCAACAATCATGGATCCATGGGATCCAGGCAAGCTTCAAGGGTAACTCGATAGACAACTTATCATAAACATCTTTTTTGACGTCACCTAGGTGGATTCAGCATTGAAATGGTAAGTTCTATGAAACTCAGTAAGACATACAATATTAAATTGACATAACTAAGAAATTTTATAAAATTAAAAGCGTTTAAAAAAATATATTTTTCTGCTTACCATTTCCAATGATCCATTGATGTAAGAAAAAAGTTTAATATCAAGATCATTAAATAACATAAAGATAATTCATCAAGTGAGAAAATCAAACAAATCATATAATAATTGTTATTAAGTCTTTTCCCATACTTTGCGCAAAACTCGTTATGACTCTTTATCTACTGGCTAATATGGATCCTCAACTACCATTGTAGTGACACTAACAACAATTTACGGCTTGTTCAACCACAACAGATTTGCGGCTCGCTATACCATAACTGATTTACAGCTCGCCACACCACTGTTGATTTGCAACTTACCACACCATAACACAACAGAAATAAATTTTCCCATGACAATTTTTTTTTAAATTTTCTTTTCTTCCCTCTTTTAATTGAAATCCTCAAAAAAATTTAAAACAAAACAATATAAAATATCATAATAATAAAATTTTTTTTTGATAAATTAGAAAAATACAATATAAATATAAAATAAAATAAAATGAAATAAAAAATATTATGTCGCAAAAATTTAATGGTCAAAGGTCCGAATAAAATAGGGTCTTAATACCACATGAAGCACAAAAGTACGGGATATCACATTCCCTCAACCTTTAAAAATTTTGGTCCTCCAAAATTGTTATGAATAGGTACGAAAATTTCTTATACATTTCATCTTCCAATTCCCACGTAGCCTCCTCCGGGGTGTGATGCTGCCATTGAACCTTCATCGTTGGGATCCTCTTGTTGCGTAGTACCTTATCAGTCCATCCTAATATCTCTATCGGGTACTCCGCATACGCCAGGTTAGAACTGATGGGAGTCTCCTGAATTGGGACAATTTAATAAGGGTTAGGGTGGTACTTTTTCGACATGGACACATATAAGACGTCATGTACACCGGCGAACTCTCGGGTAGAGCAAAACTGTATGTCATAGGGCTAACACATTCCAAAATCTCTATAGGGCCAATATATCAAGGACTCGGCTTCATTTTCTTCTTAAACTTCATCACTCCTTTGAAGGAGAAGACCTTAACGAGTATCTAGTTGCCAACAACAAATTCCAAAGGCCTCCTACAGTTGTCAGTATAACTCTTCTGGCGACTTTGGGTAGTGAGGAGGTCCATTAGGATAAGATCCACTTGGTTAATGGTCTCTTGGATGAATCTGTTTCTGTATACTATCGGTTTCCAATCTCATTCCAGCATATAGGGGATTGGCATGACCTACCATAAAGAGCTTCAAATAAAGCCATACAGATGCTGAAGGATAACCGTTGTTGTAGGCAAACTCGTAAAGAGGGAAGTTTTTACTCTAATTACTCTCAAAATCCAGAATACAGGTACGTAACATATATTTTAGTATTTGAATGGTGCGTTCTGATTATCCATTGGTTTGGGGATGATAGGCAGTGCTGAAATGCAAGTTAGTTCCTAGCGCCTTCTGAAAACTACTCCAGAAACGAGAAGTAAATTAGGGATCTCTATTCAACACAATAGAGGAGGGTACACCATGAAGTCAAACAATTTGGTCAATATACATATAGGTTAACTTACTCATAGGATCAATGGTTTTGATGGCATAGAAATTGACTGTCTTGGTTAATCTGTCCATAATGACCCAAATTACATCGCAACCATTAGTGGTCCTTAGTAGACTAGTGATGAAGTTCATGGTCACATGTTCCTACTTTCATTCCAGAATGGGAAGGTTATGCAACAACCCTGATGTTTAACTTTATCTCTCTGACAAGTGAGGCACGGAGAGACGTAATTCACAATATCCCTCTTCATTTCTGGCCACCAGTATTAACGCTTTAAATCATGGTATATTTTAGTGCTTCCTAGATGGATAGATAGCTTAGATGCATGAGCTGTTTGAAGAACATCATCCCTGAAAATAGAAGGAACCCAAACACGATTTTGGAACCGATATAGGCCATCGTCAGACATCCTGTAATTAAGGAAATCATCCGAGATGAATTTACTGAGGTTTTGCACTAGTTCGGAATTAGTAGACTGGGCTTCCCAAATCTTCATGAAAAGATCTCGTAGGCTTAGATCTTGGTAAGGTAAGTACCATTACCATAGTGATTTAGACAGAGTGACTACGTTAAGTCTATTAACTTCCTACTGGATATCATTATCTAAGCTAACATGGTTAATTCCTTCCAACTCAGAGTATCAGCATTTACTGTAATAATAAAAGATTTTGCTGTCATAATCCTTCAACACATCAATCCAGCGCATTGTCCTCATATTTAGACTCTTGTGGTCAGTGTAGATCTTGAAGGTTTGACCATAGATGTAAAGACGTCAAATCTTCAAGATATGCACAATGGTCGCTAACTCAAGGTCATGAGTGGAGTAGTTGTGCTCGTGAATTTTGAGATGTTTAGAACCATATGCAACTATCTGTCCATGTTGCATAAGGACACAACCCAAACCAACATGAAAGGCATCACATAATATCTAAAATCTTCTTGTGTTATTGGGGAGGATCAACACTGGAGCAGTGCAGAGTCAACGCTTCAATTCATAAAATATTCTTTACATTCCTCATCGTAATAGAAGACTACTCCATTCTTGGTGAGACAGTCAAAAGGGCTGTAATCTTATAAAAGCCTTTAATAAAACGTTGGTCATAGTCGGCCAGACCAAAGAAATTACAGCTCTCAACGACATTGGTTGGCTGGTTCCAGGTCACAACTGCATCGACTTTAGAGGGGTCGATGGAAACTCAAGCACTGAAAATATCATGGCCAAGAAAAGATACTTGGTTCAATAAAAAAACACTTATTAAACTTGGTATAAAGGTGGTGTTCACGAAGGGTGATCATGATACAGGTCAAGTGATCGGCATATTCCTCCAGACTATTTGAGTACACTAGAATGTCATCAATAAAGACGATAATATATTAATCTAGTGCATGCCGAAAAACTCTATTCATTATGTCCATAAATGTTGCAGGAGCAAAGCAGTAGGGGCTGGGATAACATGGGGTCTCTTATCTGAGTAATCAAGGCCAGAGTCAAGAAATTTTCTCTTCTAGTGTTGTTGGTGCTGACTGTAGAAATGGGTGATGCGTTGGTTATAGGCCAAGATAAGGTCTTCGGCCAACTGAGCATTCTTCAACACCTCACTGTAAGAACTGTGTTTAGACATGGCGACTCGATCAAAGATATCTAGGCGAACTTCCGGGTCTTGCGAGCTTCGGTGGACACCAAAAGTGGAACGAATCTTGACAATTGAATAAACTTAGCCTCATACTGATTAACTATCAAATTTCCTTGTTAGAGTTCTATAAAATCTTCTTTCTTCTTATCTTGCACATAAGTTGGGAAGAAGTTCTCAGAGAAGACGTCGATAAATATTTCCCATGTGGTGGGAGTCAATAGTAAATCCTTTTTCACTCGCCACCAATGACCCACTTCTCCAGTAAACATAAAAGTAGCCAAGGAAACCTTCTACTCTTTAATCACATCTAATACTTTGAAGAACTTATCCATTTCTTGGGTCCAAACTTCAGTCACCATGGGATTCGGACTGCCGTCGAAGTGATGAGGGTTCAGTCTTTTAAATTCTGTTATGTGTTGGGAGATAAGACGGTGAAGAGGATGACACTCAAGAGGTGGAGGAGGTTGATAATTATTAGTCTGATCATGCATGACAACTGCTATCAAGCCCCGAATGGCTCAAAATAGCTCGATAAATTCGGCCCTAATCGGTATGTCCTGGACTTTGGTTCTTTCTACCAATGGTATCCCTCATGTCATTTCCTATAAAATGAAAAGGGAGACAATCAATAAGGATTTTAAAGAAGTTTCTAAATAAAGTTTCTTAGAAGAAGTTTCTTATACGCTTAGTTTTTTTTCCTAACTCTAGATTGGCCTCAATGTAAGGGATTTTTCTGCGGATTCTGCTCTAAACCACTTGTGACATCTCCATTACTAATTATAACATAAGGGTGCTAGACACTAATACAGAATACGAGTGCATTAAATAGAATATATGTAACGAAAATTTTTAAATACAAAATTCCTTATAAAATATATGAATTCCTAATTACATATACAATTGATGCCAGAACTGGTGACAAAATACAAAAGATGACCACTTCTATCATTATATAAATGGACTCATCAGAGTGTGAAACAAGATATGCACTCATCAACGATCATGAATCCACGAGATCCTGGCAAGCTTCAAGGGGTAATTCGACAGAAATTTCATCGTAAACATTCTCTTCGAGGTCATTTAGGAGGGCCCAACATATAAAATGTGAGTTCTATAAACTGAGTAAGACATACAATATTAAATTGAGATAATTAAGAAATTTTATAAAATTAAAAGTGTTTAAAAAATACTTTTTCTGTGTACTATTTTCAACAATTCATTGATGTAAAAAAAAACGTTTAATATCATGATCATCAAATAACATAAAGATAATTCATTAAGTGAGAAAATCAAATAAATCATACAATAACTGTTATTAAGTCCTTTACCATACTTCGCATGGAACCTGTTATAAATTTTTATCTACTGTCTAATACGAACTCCTAACTACCATTATGGTGACACTAACGAAAATTTACGGTTTGCTCAATTATAGCAAATTTGTGGCTTACTACACCATGACTAGTTTGCAGCTCGCCAAACTATAACACGACTTATGACTACGGTCGTGCCAACCACTGTGGTCCTAAAGGCTATGACCACAACCGTACTTTGCCACAGTTTTCCTAGGACATTCTACATGCTTTCACGTCGTCATCCACAGGGAACGATCATCTTACATCTTTCCAGATATGCTGGAGACAACAAAAGTAAATAAAATAGTCTAATAGATTAATTCATGTTTTATATATCTATTCATATCTTTCATGCTATGTCAACAATTTCATGTAATTTCTTCTCTTATCAATTGCATTTCAACTTCATTCATGAAATAACAAACAAGACTTTACATGATGCATGTATAATTAAAACAATCGTCATAATTAATAACTCATCACACCCTTAAAATCATGCTTCATGCAATAAAATCAACATTCTTTTCTTTAAAAATCATGTCACAATCATGCAATAAAATCAATGTTCATTTCTTTATTTTTCTAAAAATGCATATTAAAATGTGCAAGAAAATATTAAATCCCTTGTTGATACTAATGACTCTTTATAAACTACTCCCCATTTCACTTTAAATTTTTCCTCATTTCTCTCTCTAACTTCCTCTCTCTAGAATTTCAATCTCTGAGGATGGAAATGAGTGAGGAAAAGTGGTGTAAGTGGTCTTATTTATAAAGGAAAAGAACCATCAGATTATTGACAAGTGTCACAAATTCGTGAGGAGAGAGAAAATAATGACGTTATCATGACGTCATCGGTGTCAATAGGTCAAGGGAAGGCACGGCTCCTAAGGCGGCGGTGGCAATGCAGGGCTCAAGGCGGTAGTGGCATAGAGTAGCAGCGACTACGGCATAAAGAGGTAGCGACGGCAGCGTGAGGTGGTGGTGACAGTGGTGCGGGGCTCAAGGCGTTGCTCATTGTCCAACTCTACTGCACGCAGCATGCTAGGCCTGGTGCGCTCGCGCAGTTGTCTATTAACTCGGATGGTACACTGACTCGCTCGGTAGGCTAGGCCCATGCACGCACAGCTCATCCTGCATGGTCGTGTCACATAGGCGCACGTGGAGCTGCGCACCGCGCACAGGCTGGGCTTTTCCCGTGGCAGTTTTTTTTTTCAAATTTTCTTTTCTTCCCTCTTTTAATTGAAATCCTCAAAAAATTTATAAAATATTATAATAATAATAAAATAAAATTTGATAAATTAGAAAAAAAAAAAAGCAGAAATTCAAAATAAAATAAAACTAAAAAAAATATTACATCACAAAAATTTAATGACAAAATACCTTAATAAAATGGAGCCTTAATACCACATGAAACACAAAGGTGTGGGGTGTCACAACATCAATATCCAATAAAGCAGACATAAAGAAAAATATATACATAGCAGCAGAACTGTACATTCCAATACAAAATATAAAAGTTGTATACTGAGGCATTAGATTATATACACTTATATACAAATAAAGAGATAACCTGTACAAAAATATACTAGCCTCCAAAAGTTCAATAAAATACATAGTCTACTCCCATAACTAATCCTCCTGAAAGGAATTTAAGCAAGGCTCATCAATGTACTCATTAGAATATACATTTGTGAGGGGTTAGATTTTGGTGAGTTTCAATACTCATTAAGATAAGTAATATTAAAGCCACACAAATATGTTTGAAAACATTTCCTTAATGTAAAATTAAATTAATAAAACCATAAGTCCATACTATACAATATTTACAATAACAACGCAACTGTCACTAGGCACTTAATGCCATATTCAATGTGTTTACATTAACTCATTCAATTGTCAATGATGTTGAATACCATATTCAATAGATTTACATAACTCACACAGACACATAGGACCAAATACATCTTTAAGTCTATTACCAGTTTTTAAATATAGATTAGGCTTTAGTGATTACAATCCTACACGGGCAGTCGCTTACACTATTGTGCCTCATATTTAATTCCTTCTGCGTGAACCTTCAAACTCTTATGATCAGTGAATATCTTAAAGGTTTCGCTATAAAAATAGTGTCACCAAATCATTAAGGAAAAAACAATGGTCGCAAGCTTAATGTCATGGGTAGGGTAGTTGAGCTCATGCGTTTTTAATTGCCTAGAGCTACAAGCAACTACTCTTATCATGCTACATAAGTATGTAACCCAAGTCTAGGCATGAAATATCGCAATAAACTATGAAACCACCAAGATCATCAGGAATGATCAAAACACGAGCTGTGACTAACCGATGCTTCAACTCCAAGAAGCTCTCTTCACAGTTGAAGTTCCATTCAAATTTGGATTTTTTTCGGGTCAATTGAGTTAGGGGAACAACAAGTTTAGAGAAACCCTCCATAAAACGTCAATAATAACTAGTAAAACCTGGAAAACTCTGAACCTTTGATACAATAGTTGGTCGTTTCTAACCAGAGATTACCTCTATCTTGGAGGGATTAATAAAAATACACTCATAAGAGACAATATGTCCTAGAAAAGTAACAATGTCTAACTAAAACTCAAACTTGTTAATTTAACGTATAGTTTATTCTGTTGAAGTGTTTCCAAGATATGTGCCAGATGTACTGAATGATCTACCAAATTCTAGGTATAGATGAGTATGTCATCAATGAAGATTATAACATACTTATTTAAAATTGGCTTGAATACCCAGTTCATGATATCCATAAAGACTGTCAGAGCATTAGTTAATCTCAATGGCATAATCAGGAATTTTTAATGTCCATAATGGGATTGAAAAATTGTTTTAGGAATATCATTAGGTTTAACTCGTACTTAATGATAGTCTAATCGTAGATCAATTTTAGAAAAGATCGACACACCTTACAGTTGATTAAACAAGTCAATAATTTAGGGTAACAGATATTTGTTTTTTATCGCCACCAGATTTAGATCATGGTAGTCGATATACAATCTCATATATGCATCTTTCTTTTTCACAAAAAGCATAGGAGCACCCTATGGTGAAGTATTCGGTCGAGTAAACCCCTTAGACTGGAGCTCTTGTAACTGACTACCCAATTCTTGTAACTCAGCATGATCTATCAAGTACGAAATCTTTGAAATAGGAAGTGTACCTGGTAATAGGTCGATGGAAAACTCAACTTCCCTTTTCGAAGGGATACCTGAAAACTCATCAGGAAAGATATCCGAAAAATCCCTCACAAATGGGATATTGTGAATATCTAGCTCGGAATTCATTTTTCCTAATTTCAAAAAAAACTTTAATTAGCAGTTTGCACTCCATTTAAGAAAATTCTCAATTAATAAGTTATAACATAAGAAAATAAAAAATAAAATATTTTTATTATTTATTAATTACATTAATTTGTTTATAGTGAGTAGGGTGCACTACTATGAGGATGAAATGATACAGTCTTATAGAAACAATAAAGGGTAGCATGATATGCAGCTAACTAATACATACCCAAAATTACATTAAACCCTTGAAAGTCCAAGAGTAGAAGGTCAACTAGTAGTTCCCTACCTGCCACCTAACCCTACAAGATTTATACACCAAATTAGATACAAGTACATTCCTAACCGGTGTCTCTATTATTATAGTCTTATCTAGAGGTACATGAATGATAGATAAAAGCTTAGACAAAATTAACTGACATAAAAAAATGAGTAACACTAGGATCAATAAGAGCACATGCAAAAGAGTCAGAGATACAAAGTATAACACCCTGCCCATCACTGTACTAAAATAATTTGAAAACTCTACTTATTTGAGCATTTAGCTGTTTTGAACTTAATTAATTTATACTATTTAATATTTATTGTGATTCATAATTTTGGATTGATTTTTATTTATTTAATTTTAGTTAAATTTTATTTTAAATAATTTTAATTTAATTAAATTAAATTAGAAATGAAAATTTAGAAAAAAAAATCAGAAAACAACGAAATTGGAAAAAAAATTCTAGTGAAAAAAATCCCGCGAGAAGGTTGGTTGTCCGTGCGAGTGTTGGGTACTGTGCGGGTATGCATAGGCGCACATCCCATCCGCACGCATGCACGCACGGGATGTGCACACAGCATGCACGACGCGGGGTTAGGACCTGTGCGCGTGTCCTGTCGCGCACAGGCGGGCCGTCCACGCGTCTTGTCGCTTGTGCAAATATCGCCTATGCGCTTGGGGCCTGCATGCAGTAGGCTTGTGCGCACGGCACCCAGTGCGCCAAGGCCATGCGCGTGCAGCAGTAGGCCTGTGCGCCTGCAGCACGTCGATTAGAGCACTACCACCTCAGGGCGGTGCACTACCAGTGTCTTGGGCGGCGCATCGCCGCTGCCGTCGGACGAGGTCCTCTTCTCTTATTTTTCGTATTGAGTATCTTTTTCTCCTATCTCTTCACCATATGTCACTTGTCGTGAATCTAACAGTTTTGAAATTTTATAATTGCCCTCCCCCTTTTCTTTCTCTCCACACTTCTATTTCTTCTATTTTTCAAAGATTTAGAGAGAGAGAAAGATAGTAGTCTAGTGAGAGAAGAAGAGAAAAAAATGAGAATGGTAAGGGAGAAAACATCAAAGTTTTGGTAAGGAATCTAGTATTATTTTTGATGTTTTAAAGAGTGTATTTTTAGATAAACGAATTTAATTTGATTGTTATTTTGCTTGTTTTGTATGCCTCTATGTTCAAATAAGTCGAATTATTATGGTTTTCAAGCATACAATGTGAATTGCAAATATTTGATGAATTTACATGTAATAAATATAATATGTAATCACTAACAGTAAAAAGTAAAAAAGAAAAGAAAAAGAAAAAAGTGGAATGAAGCCTGTATGGTCGGAAATGTATATGTATTGACATGTATATTATATCAAGTGTCTTGTTAGGATTTTTATCTCTGAGGGATATATATTCCTCTTGTCTTTTGGGGTATCTATTTTCTTCTTCTGTATCTGGTCTAAAAAAACGTAAGAGGACCGCTCCCAGTGGATGATGATGTGCTCTTTGACGATAGTGGTATCACACTATCTATAGGGATGATGTCGTGACTATAGATATCTGTTAGGACCACTATAGTTGTTACGATCGTGATCATAGATCGTACCATAGTTTAGCCAGCCGGAAGTGGCTCTGAGTAAATTGCCACATCTGTATCTGATATGGTCATCCCACTTGGGTAGTTGAAAATCTATATCTATCTTCAGAGATAGAAGTTTATAACGACTTCGCGAAGCATGACACAAAAAATATGTGCATTTCATGATTTATTTGATTTTTTCTATTATCTGGTATGATGTATATTTGATTTTTTGTGTTAACGTATCATTTTCTTAACGAATAAATAGTTTTTATAATGGTATGATAGGTAAACGATGAAGTTAAACGGTAAGATAAAATAATAAATTTTTGAAATCTTACGATATTAATTTAATATTATTTTTCTTACTGAGCATATGGAACTCACTCTTTCTATGCCTTCCCCCCCCCCCCCCCCCAAGATGAGGAAGAAAATGAGGAACTACAGGCAAACCTACCATTGGAAGTCTATGAGAATCCTGTTGATCCACAAGTCTGAGTGCATGATTGTTTTCGCACTCTGATGAATTCAATAGCATAGTGAAAAAAGTGGCTTTATGTTTTGTATTTTGTAGCCACTTCTGCCCTCAGTTTATGTATATATTTGGAACATTATATATATTTATAAGGGATTTGTTATGGTTTGATTTCACTGTATAAATTTTATCATGCACTCGTTATTCTGAATCTGTATCTGTCACCCATTTACCTCAACTAGCAGTTAGGATGTCACAAATGGTATCATAACAGAATTTTTTGCAAAATAAATCCCTTGCATTGAGGCCTAGGATAGATAAAACTTTTAGAGTACTTAGGGAAAAAATATGTCCTCCTTTCAAAGATTAAACCTCAAACTCGTGTTTTCCTTTCTTTTATAGGAATGATGCAAGAAAGACCATCTGTAGAGCGTACTAAACGACCTAAAGCCCCAGATCATCGGACCATGGCTGAATTTGTAAAACTTTTTCGAGCCATCCAAGGATTAACTGCAGCCGTAGGACAAAACCAGATCAATCCTTGTCCATCCCCTGCCCCTAAATTTCGAAACATAGATCAGATTATCTCCCACAATATAACAAAATTTAAGAACCTTAACCCCCCACACTTTGAAAGTGGCCTTGATCCTTTAATAGCCGAAGTCTGAATCCTACAAATAAAGAAGCTCTTCTATGTACTAGACTTGACCGAAGAATAAAAAGTCTCTCTTGCAGCTTTCATGTTAAACGGTGAAGTCAAACACTAGTGGCGACTTAAGAAAGAAGTCATGCCTACCTCTACTACTTGGGAAGTTTTCATGGACAATTTTTTTATAACTTCTTCCTTGCTTATGTTGGGGAAAAGAAAAATGAGAAATTCCAGGATCTCCACCAAGAAAGCTTATCTGTAGCCCAATATATAGTTTATTTTGTTCAACTATCTAGATTTGCCCCTTTGATGGTCACCCCCGAAAGTTAAAAAGATTAAAAATTTATCAAAGTTCTCTGTGTCGATATTTATGACTGGGTCGTAATGCTGAGACCCAGCTCGTATGCGGAGGTGCTTAAACATACTTAGTTGGCTGAAGATCTTATATCGGCTAAGTACCAACGCTTTACCCGAGTTTGTGCCGAACAACAACCCCAACAACTTAGAAAAAGATTATCTGACCTAGTAAGTAACCCCCTAGACAAACGAACTAAAATTGTCCTTCCTTAGAAGCCTTGCCCCCACCTACAGCTCCACCTGCCTAAGCTAACCAACCTTTTCAACATTATGGTCACTCGCATGGTGACTTGCCCTGTCGGTATATTAATAATGCTTGTTATCGGTGCAGAAGCACCCAGTACCTTATAAAAGACTACCATCAGCGACCAAATGATGTAGTCTAATCCGTAGCACAAGGTCGAGTGTACCACTTAGATGAATCTGATGTCCTTCCTACTCCTATCCTCATTTAATATATGCTTTCTATTCATAATACTTATGCCAAAGCTTTGATCGATATTGGTGCTACTCACTCTTTTATTTCTTATGCATTTGCTTGTAACCTAAAATTTAGACCAGAAGTTTTAGAAAAAATGCTAATGGTGAAAATTACCTCTAACAGACTACTAGAGGCTCATTGTGTATATAAGGACTGTAGAATAAAAACTTCGAGGATAGAGGTACATAAAAACCTGATACTATTAGATTTTGTAGAATTTGATGTAATATTATAAATAGATTGGTTGGAACAGTATAGAGCTATAATAAACTGTGAAAGTAAAATTGTAACCTTACGATCTCTGAAAAAGAAATAAATATTGTTGTTATCATTTTTTTAATAATTGAATGTTCAGAAATATGGATGTTGATCCTGCTTCGTGTTCCATACCAATTGTTTGCAATTTTTCAGATGTCTTTCCTATCAAACTCCCTGGTCTATCTCCTCCATGTGAGGTATAGTTCCTAATTGAATTATTGCTTAGAACCTAGCCAATTTCGAAGCCCATATATCGCATGAGTCGCACTGAGCTAACAGAGCTGAAACGTCAGTTTTCTGATCTTATCACCTAGAAATTCATTCGCCCTAGTCATTCCCCTTAGACCCTCCAGTGTTGTTCGTAAAGAAGAAGGATGGTATCCTCTGACTCTACATGGACTACAGGGAACTCAACCGAGTAACCGTTAAAATCAAGTACCCCTTACCCCAGATCGATGATCTCTTTGATTAACTGTAAGGAGTTACGGTCTTTTCTAAGATTAATCTCAAGATTGGGTATCACCAATTGAGAGTTAAAGAAGAAAATATTCCAAAAACTGTCTTCCAGTGCATATACAGTTCGTACGAGTTTAGGATGATGTCGTTCGGATTAACCAATGCCCCAACAGCTTTCATGGACCTAATGAACCAAATTTTCCAATTTGCACTAGATCATTACGTCATCATTTTTATTGATGACATTTTAGTGTATTCCAAAAGCCATGAGGAACACGTTGTGCATTTGGTTGAAGTGTTGGAGACTCTCCACCAAAGCTAATTATATGCAAAACTAAGCAAGTGATCCTTTTGGTTGGATCAAGTTTCTTTTCTCGATCATATAATCTCAACTGAAGAAATTTTTATAGACTTGTCCAAGGTAGAATCGGTGATCAACTGGAGTCTGCCCACCAATGTGGACAAGGTACGTAGTTTTCTCGACTTAGCAGGTTACTACCGACGATTCATTGACGGATTCACCAAGATTGCGGCCCCTATGACTCGACTCACCAGAAAGGGAATACCCTTCATTTGGAATTATAAGTGCAGTGAAAGCTTCATGGAACTAAAGTGTCGTCTCACCTCTACTCCTGTGTTAATCCTCCCTGACGATGTTGGGAGATTCAAAGTTTACTGCAATGTATCTCATATTAGTATGAGGTGTGTCTTGATACATCATAGCAAAGTAGTCACCTTTGGATCCCGACAGCTCAAAGTTTATGAGCAGAACTACCTTACCCACAACCTGTAGTTGACAGCCATTATCTTTGCTCTAAAGATATGACAGCATTAATTGTATGGTCAGACTTTTAAAATCTACCCTAACCATAGGAGTCTCAAGTATATCTTTTCTCAACGAGAGTTAAACATGAGGAAAAGATGCTGGATGGATCTCTTGAAGGATTACAATTACCAGATTATTTATCACCCCAGGAAAGAGAATATAGTTGTCGATGCCTTAAGTCAAAAGGAGCCTACTGTGCTGGCTTAAACCATGGCCTCCAATTGGAAAATGATAGACACTGTACAATCGCTCTGCCCTAGCTATTACGGCAAAGACACCTATCTCGCACAGATCTGAGTCATACTAGATCTCTTTATAAAAATCTAGGAAGCACAGGCCACGGACCCGAAACTCATCAAGAATCTGGGTAAGTCCACTTTTGATGAATCTCCTGATTTCAGGATCTATGATAATAGACTGTTCAGATTTTGAAACCAAATTTGGGTCCCTATTGCTGTATGTACAAATGTATTTAAGGCAGCTCATGCTTCCAAGTTATCCATTCATCCCAAGAGTACTAAAATGTACCAGGACTTGAAATGACAATATTGATGGCCAGAAATGAAGAAGGATATAGTTGACTACATTTTCTGATGCCTTACTTGTCAACGGATAAAAGCAGAACATCAGCGACTTGGTGGCTTGTTATAGGGTCTTCCGATTCCCAAATAAAAATGGGAGCACTTGACTATGAATTTTGTCACCGGATTGCCCAATACATATTCTAGTCGAAATACCATTTGAGTCATTGTAGATTGGCTAACCAAGACTGCCCATTTCCTGCATATTCGAACTACAAACTCTAATAATAAGTTAGTATGTCTATATGTTGATGAGATTGTTCGACTTCATGGAGTTCCTCATCTATTATATTCGACAGCGACCCTCGATTCACTTATCACTTTTGGGACAGCTTCCAAGAAGCTCTGAGGTTTGGGTTGTACTTCAGCACCGCTTATCATCTCCAGATGAATAGTCAGTCAGAGCGTATGATCCAAACATTAAAATACATGTTAAGTGTTTGCGTTCTCGAATTTGGGATAACTGGTATAAGTATCTTCCTCTTTGTGAATTCGCTTATAATAACAATTATCATTTCAGTATCGGTATGGCCTCGTATGAAGCTTTGTATGGAAGGCCCTACTTGCTGGAGTGAAGTCAGAAACTAGAGCCACTTAGGACCAAACTTCATTCAGGAGACCATAGAGAACGTCACAATCATCCGCAAGAATTTGGCAACTGGCTAAAGGCATCAAAAGAGTTACGCCGATAATCATAGGCAACCCTTGGAGTTTGTCGTAGGAGATCAGTTTTTCCTAAAAGTCTACCCTTACAAAGAAAGATGTAGTTTGAAAAGAGAGAAAAGTTGAGCCCTCGTTATGTGGGACCTTTTTCGATCATCGAGCGCATTAGACTCGTGGCATATCACCTCACTCTATCCCGAGAGTTCACGGGTTTGCATGATGTCTTTAATGTTTCGATGCTCAAGAGGTACCACCCTGATCTTTCTCATGTTATTCCTCGCAATGAGGTGCAAGTACTAGCCGATCTGACCTATGAAGAGGTTCCCGTGGAAATTCTCTGGTGGACTGATAAGTTCTTACGTAACAAGATGATTTTCATGATGAAAGTACAACGACAGCATCTTACCTCGAAAGAAGCAACGTAGGAGTTGGAGGACGAAATGAGAAAAAAGTATCCAGACTTACTCGAGACAAATTTGGAGACCAAATTTTTTTATGGTGAGAGGGATGTAACACTCCGCCCATCACTGTGTTAAAATAATTTGGAAGCTCTACTTATTCGAGCATTTGGCCGCTTTGAATTTAATTAATTTATACTGTTTAACATTTATCGTGATTCGTAATTTTGAGTTGATTTTTATTCCTTTAATTTTAGTTAAAATTTATTTTAATTAATTTTATTTTAAATAATTTTAATTTAATTAAATTAAATTAAAAATAAAAATTTAGAAAAAAAATCGAAAAACAGCGAAATGGAAAAAAAAAATTCCTGCAGGAAAAATCCCGCGAGAAGGCTGATTGCCTGAGCGGGTCTGGGTACTGTGTGTGCGCACAGTGGCTGCAGGACATGCGCACAGCGGGCACGTCGCATCCGCACGCACGCACGTAACGTGCGCCCAACACGCATGTCCCATCCGTGCACACGGTGCGGGGTCAGGACCTACGCACGTGTCTTATCGTGCGTTGGGCGCCACGCACGCAGGCCTGCTACGGACAGGTTCGCTCTATCATCTGGAATACACGACCCTTGAAAACTGGATTGTGAACTGTTTGAGGACAATGTTTTGCATAATGACCGGTCTTACCATAATAATAACAAGCATTGATGGCTTTGTAGCAATGATGATCACCGTGTTTATTTCCACACTACTTACAAACAGGACCAGAAGGGGCAACAATACCGACTGGTGGTGGTGCAGTAACAGGAGTGATTATGGGTCGCTTGTTAACTGGACCTTAATATGGCTGCTTTTTCTTTATATGATTAAGAAGCCTAGAACCACTAGCTTATTTGAATGGAGCAGCAAGTAACTCTGCTAACTAAGCATTATCAAGAATCTCAACTTAAGTGGTTGGCCTAAACATGACCACAATCATAGATATCTGCTCACAGGCCCTTTAGGAAATGTCGAGCCCTCTTGGCCTTAATGGAGACCAACTCTGATGCAAACTTAGCTAGTTTTATAAACTTGCCAACAGAATTACTTACTGACATGTGGCCCTACTTGAGTTCTTGGAACTCATCTTACTTTTCCTCTTAGACCCAAACTGAAAAAAAGTGCTAATAAAAAAAATCAACGAACCTACCTCAAGTGATAAAAATAGGTAAAGTATCACGCTTGATGCGCCACCAACGTTCAGCCTCACCAATAAGAACAAAAGCAGTAAGGGGGACCTTTTGTTCATTAGTCAAATCCAAAACAAATAATATCATCTTTATTTGCATGAGCCATCACTCGGCCAATACGAGATTAGGACAACCATCGAATTCTAGTGGGTTTAAGCTTCTAAAATTCAAAAATACTACTAGCAATGGTCTTATTCCATGCAGCTTGATCCTCAACTGGGTGCTGACAATCAATATTTTGTTATAGATTCACCTGCTGATCCACAACATGGGCTAAACCCTGAATACCCCTAAATAGTTTAGCAAACTTTGCCCTAGTAAAGGCATCGTCAGATCTCTTTGCAAGTGGCCTTCCCCATGACATTTTGTTTACACAAGAAAAAAAGAGCTTATAAACATATAAAATATTCATGATGAGTCTAAGGTTTCATATTATCTAATAGGATAAAACCCTATTATAAGGAAACCTAACACTAGGCTTTAGTTGTATGGGATGCTCCTAAAATCTGATTTGATCCCACCTGTGACGCCTTGATGCCAATCAGGGCACCAATGTCTAATAGAGCAAACATAAAGAAAAATATATACATAGTAGCGGAACTATGCATCCCAATACAAAATACAAAAGCTATATACTGAGGCATCAGATTATATACACTCATATACAAATAAAGAAATAATCCATACAAAAATATACTAGCCTTTAAAAGTTCAACAAAATACATAGTCTACTCCCGTAATTAATCCTCTTGAAAGAAATCTAAGCAAGACTCAACAACGTACTCATCAAAATTTGCATATATGGGGGATTTGATTTGGGTGAGTTTCAATTCTCAATAAGATAAGTAATATTAAAGTCATACAGATATGCTTAAAAACATTTCCTTAATGCAAAATTAAATAAAAACAATAATATATCAATAAAACCATAGTTCCATACTATACAATCTTTATAATAACAATACAACCGTCACTAAGCGCTCAATACCGTATTCAATGTGTTTACATAACTCATTCAATTATCAATGATGCTCAATACCATATTCAATAGGTTTACAAAACTCTCTCTCTCTCACACACACATAGGACTAGCCACATCTTTAAGTTTTATTATCAATTTTTAAACATAGATTAGGTTTTACTGATTACAATTCTGTGTGCGCAACTGCTTACATTAATTTTAAAAAGGGCACCAGGTCACCAACTAGTTAAGGGTGGAAGCGAAATTAATCAATGACAATAAAATAATGTAAAAGAATACATACAATCACTCAATACTCATCGGTCACCATTTCACAATTTTCACTCTGATTGCAATCATTCATGTCCTTGAGTCCCAAGACTATGAATAGTAACTAATTCAGAATCCTCAAACAACTAAACCTCGTCCCAAACTAGAACCCAATACCACACTTAAAGCCTAGTAACTCCCTTATTATCTCAATATCTCTCCAAGAAAATAAGTTATCTAAATTTAACTAGATACTTTATTATTTAAATTTTAGACTCTTTTAATATTTTCTTTCTTCACATTTATTTTAATTTGTCCTATTTAGTTACTATAATTTTGAATTCTTATTGATATTTCCCTTAGATTTTTAAGAAAATTATTTGTTTTACTTAAATTTTATATTTATTAATTTTAATTACTAGTCTTGATTTTTAGTATTTTTTTTAGTAAATTTTAGTGTTCTAATTCATTTTACTTTTGGTTTTTTATCTTGTTTTAATTTATATTTTCTATATTAATTTTGTTTACTTACAATCTTTATAATCACATTATTCTTTCCCAAATCCATTTCAATTTATATCCCTCAAGTTTCCAAATTTTATTAACTTTATAGTTTCTTTCCCAAGGGCCCAATCTGCTCAATATCCTCTTGTTGGGCCCGTGGCCCTGTGGGCTTCCGCAAAGACCCCTCTGCATGTTTTCATGCCTGCCCGACCAGCATGGCCCGGGGCAACCGATCCAACCGACCCATGGTTGTTGTGCAGTGGTACAACTACACATGTCCTTTTTTGCATCTGCACTCTCCGACTTGGTAACTGCACGAATGCATTCAGTGTTAAAATCAACGAAAACAGTATGAAAAATCATCACATAATGCAAATGACAACTCATTCACTCTTTTCATTTTAAAACACCACTTTATTTTGAGTTTTGAAAGGATTACTAAATGCATTGTAAGCTAAAAATACTCATATATGCATTCACTAGATTATCACCCATCTTACTTAGAGAAAAGTTGCAGATTTGAGCTGGAAAACACAAGAAATGATCAGGTTTTGAAGGCTTGAAGGACGATTCTGCAACACAGTGAAACTGTTACGGAAATTGGAATAAACTTCTAAGAGTAGGAAAGAATGAAATTTAAAAATGAACAGAAACAGAAAACCATATTTTCTACTGGCACAGCCACGACAGCAGGTATAACAGTAAGAGGAGATTGCTACTAATTCTGGGTTCAAAAATCTAGAAGAAAGGTACTTAAGCAGTACGGAATCGGAAATAAACAAACTCTAGAGGAGAGGAACTCACCAAGATCAAAATAGAAGGAGGATGCCTTCACTGTTCGCACCAGGCTTCCCCTTGGGTACCGGGTCTGCACTCACACTTGGTTTCCTCAAGTTTTATGTCACCTGTACTCTTTGTTCTCTCTGCTTTACTGTGGTTTTGGTTTCGAATAAAGTGAAGGAGAACAAAACAGAGAAGAAATTGGTTTTGAAAGAAATTGAATGGCCAAATCTAGCCGTACATTGCCATGCATCCATTCATGGCCATTGATGCCATGAGTGACCAACAGCCACAAGAAGAAGATGGCTGGAGCTTGGCATCTGCCCAGCTAGATGGGCTTCCCCGCCAGGCGGCCAAAATGCAACTTTGAAGGATAGTTAGTGAAGTCAAATCATGACCCAAGTAGAAATACAAGCAAGCCATGCCTGCGGGAGAAGAGCTGTCCGCGGGCTGGGGTGTGAGGGCAAGAATCTCCCCTCAACCCCTCAACATTAATTATTTTTTAATCTATCAATTTAATTTTTGTTTTGAAATTTTATATCAAATTAAAGTAAAACAACTAAGAAAATAAAATGTATCATACTTATTAAACACAATGTAAAAAAAAATACTTCATTCATTAAAGATATACAAAAAATTTGGAGAAATTTTGAGGGAAATAAAGGTTAAGGAAGAAGGAGAAAAGAAGGAATCAAGATTCAAGTAGTGAAGAGAACGAAGCTAAATCAAAGAAGCCTCGGAGTATTAAATTTCAAAATTTTGTAAATTCTGAAGTTTAAATTTTAGATTTTTTTTAGAATATTAATTAGAGTATACTTATGATATAATTTGAGGAAATAACTTAGACATAAAGTAACTCAAATTTTCGCCCAAAATTAGGGAGAAAAAATTGATACCTGAGTTGGTTGTTTTGTTGCCGGATCTACGGAAATAAATTTTTTCTTTTTCCAAAAATTAGCTGAGAGTGAGATATGTACTTATTATGGTGTTGATAGCATAATTTAAATATTTAAAGTATGAATTAATTACACTGTTATTTTGAAATTAGTAATTTTGAATTATTATATTATTTTTTAAAAATCCAAAAATCATGTAAATTTGATGTTTTGATTTTGAAATTAAAATTTTTACTGTTATGCTCTCGCTTTTGAAATGAGATTTTGAAACTATGTTCATTGATTAAAATGGGTAAAGTCCAGCTTCATCAGCATTTCGAACCCACTATACCATGCTAAGAGTCTATTTGTACCTATACATGTCGGTTACGTGTTCAGGTGTATTAAAAGTTTGTGCGCCATGCCATGGAAGTTAGGAGTCTAGCCTTATTCGCAATATGTGCCTATGAATGGTGTACTTGGACATGTATGTTGTGACGATGAATTGAGGCTCATTGTACGATGTAATGTACGACATGATTCTGTAACTCCATTTCATGGTCCAATACACTTTGTTTTGAGTATACATGATTCTAAATATTTTATTTTGTACTCAGTATAAAGTATATGTATGATTTTATATTCATCACTCTATGTAAATATAGATGCATTAGTATATTATCGTATAAATATTATAATTTTTTTAGTAGATTATTTATTGAGATAGTGTATCTCACTCATATATCATCCTTTTAGATATTAAAAATATTGTTATAAAATAACGGGTATGGTGGGACGACACCTACTTGAGCTTAGGCTCTCATTTTTATAACTGAAGGTATTATAATGTTTAGTATTTATAAAAGTTGTAATTAGACTTAAGTACAATATCTATATAATGTACATATAATAATATTTTAGCATTTATGAAATATTAGTGTTTTATTTAAGAGGGAGGGGGTTATGACAATAGTCATCAGTTCCTTTTCTCGAATGTGGAGTTGGATTGATTTTTGGGACTTACGGCGTTGCTAATAAAGGTGTTATTGGTTGTCTGTCTTGTATTAAAAAAACCTAACTTCTTTTATTCATTGGCATCTTTTTAACGAATGTATTCCCAAACTTTAAAAGTTGTAACACCAGGATAGAAGTCATTACCCTTTCTAGTTGATGGGAAGCTCCTTTCTTTAACAGGCATATAAGGGGCTTGGCCATCACTTCGTATTGCTTGATGACTTTTCGATAATAATCTGTTAGGCCTATAAATCCCCTAAGATCCTTAAAAAATTTTATGGGTTCGACTAACTGATCATGAACTCAATTTTCTTAGGGTTTGTTTGAATTCTACTTCGCAAAATAATCTACCCCATATATTCTACTTGAATTTGCAGGAAATAACATTTAAGACTTCTTTGCACATAACTGGCCCTTTTATAGTTACTACAAAACTATTTCAAACTGAGATAAATGTTCTTATTCGTTAGAGCAGTAAATGAGAATATCTTCAAAGAAGGCAAGAAAAAATTTTCTGAGAAATTCTTCGAAGATGTGATTCATGAGAGCGTGAAAAGTGGATGGGGCATTGATCGGATCAAAAGATATTGATGTAAACCTGAACACAAGAGACAAAAGAAAGGGACACTTACCCAGAAGACTAAGAAGACAGTTAGGGAAAAGCGGGAAAGAAGATTCAAGTCCCGAAGGGACCTATCACCCGAGCTCACGCCAAAGGCTTCCAAAAAGCCTTCAATTTGATCATCCAGACTTTGGATCACTCATGAGCTCAAACTTAAATCTACAAGCACCAGCAAGAATAGGTCCAAGAAAGGAAGAAAGCGCTTGGCCATACCTGGTTCTGGTTTGGAAAGAACATGGCCGAGATAAAAGAGGTATGCCGCCCGCCCGCGCAGGTGAGTCGCCCAACTAAGTGCGATTTCCTTATCCTCTCTTCAGAAGATTTGAAGGCTGCTGTATCAGCACAAGAACAACCTGCAAGGAGAGCTGCACACATTCGGTTATGAAAAACCAGAAACAAAAAAGAAAAAAACCAGAAAAGAAGAAGAAGAAGGACGAATGGAGAAGAAGACCAGATTAGGAAGACTGTCCAAGACCCAAGACTGCAACTGTGGTTAAATCATCATCTGGTTCCCTCTTTTAAGCCACCTGCATAGTAAATAAAAAAAGAAATCAGAAGATGAAGCCAAGTGGATGACATGTGTTAAAGTGCTAAAGGGAGTCTAAGCCTACCAAAAAAGAGGAGTCCTATTTATATTTTAAGTGCAATTTTTTTTTTTTATCGTGAATTTAATTAAGTAGTTGAGTCTTAATTTGAGTTAAATTTAAATTTTTATTCAAATTAAAATTAAGAATTATGTTTAGAATTTCTATTGCCTAGTTTGAGTTAAATAAGGATGGTTAAACCTTATAAATAAAGGCCACCACCCCCTCATGTAAGGACAATTCAAATTTCAATAATATTCAGATTTTCTTGCTTTAGTTTTCAAGCTTTCAAAAATGAGTTTAGTGAGTGTATCTTCAACCAACTTGTTGATCATGGAAGATCACTTATCGAGGTAAGTTTTGTGGTATCTTTTCAATTCCAAATTTTCTTGTTTCCTTTTAACTTTGGTTTTTACTCTCCTGTTGAGTGCGAGTCAAGTAGTAAATGTTTACTTAGAGTTTTGAGTTTTTGGTTACTGATGTTTATGTGGGGCTTTGGGTTGTGTTGTTGATCTCGGGTTCTGCATAAGATATTACTACCTTAAACTCATAGTGATCTTGATGAGTTTGAAATGTTGTCTTATGAATATCTTATTTTTTCAAATAATGATATCCTACTCTTAAATCAAGTTTTTTTTAAAAAAATAGAGGCGTCATATCATTCATCAAGTAAATCATCAATGATGGGAATGAAAAACTTATATTTGATTATCAATGAGTTGATGTTCATGTAATGCACACAGAATCTCCAAGTTCCATCCTTCTTTTTTACTAGTAAGACTGATGAGAATGGGTTGCGACCGGATCAAGTGATTGATTCTTGCAATATGTTTTGCAGTTGTTTTTCTATTTTAATTTTTGTAGGAAGGAACACATATATGGTCGAATGTTGATAGTTGCTCCTTCTTTAATGAAGGATATAAAATGATCAAACTCCCTGGTGGAGGTAGTCCCTGGGGTTCATTGAACATATCGTCGAATTATTCCAAAAAGGAATTTAGGAACTCATTCTGGGTTAGAGTGGCTCTGTCTTTTATATCATATTAGGAACATGGACCCTCCTTTCATTATTGTTCTACTCTGGCACCAGTGTCTCGAGAAATAATAGTCACTACATTTATAGCACGATGTCGTCGATTTCCTGATTTATGTTTCTCTTACAGAACATTTGAAGTTTTGAGTTGTCGTTTATTTTCAAACCACTGATAAGTACGTAGTTCTTTCATAAAAATAAGAGTTTCTCCACTGTTTCAAGTATGGACTGCTCTTGCAGTAAGGCTTGCTCAAGGGCGTGATTAAGCGCGTGTGGCTTGAACAAACTTATTATAGGTTGTAACTCCAGTTTGAGACCACTGTTGAAATTAGATATAAAGAACTTATCCAAAAGGGTGGTTTTATCTGCATTCATTATAACTAAAGAAATACTAATTTGTGACGATTTGTTAAAATCTTGCTAGAAGTCCTTCCATGACGATCCTCCAAATCTTTGGGAAAGCTCCTCAATAAAATACTCTCATTCTATTCCTTCAATTTTTCCAATAATCATCATTATTTTACATCCTCTATTTCACCCAAAAAAAAAAGAGATATAACTTCAAATTTCTACTCATTACGTATGTTATCTA
The DNA here is from genome assembly GCF_054855325.1 of Carica papaya. Taxonomy (NCBI): domain Eukaryota; kingdom Viridiplantae; phylum Streptophyta; class Magnoliopsida; order Brassicales; family Caricaceae; genus Carica; species Carica papaya. The sequence continues at coordinate 24,110,546 of NC_142317.1, forward strand.
CCAGAAAATACTTATTACACCTTTTAACCCAAGCGCGGGGATTTACTCCCTCAAACAGGGGAATCTCCACCTTTAAGAGGGAAAAATTTTGGCTTGAACTAGTTTAGTTCAGTGTAGTAGACAAACTGGCTTCCTTCAGGGGTTTCAATTGGCCAGTTCGATTCAACCCTTCCATTGGACCAATGTTGTTTGGCTCAGTTTAATTTAACCTTTCTATTGGAACTGTTTAATTCACTTCCTCTATTGAACCAATCCTAATATTTTTCTTTAAATTCCTTTTTTGACCTGATACCTTGATTTAGGGTTTCTTCAGTCGACTCACAGGGGAAAGACAAGATGCCTCTCCTTTCACACGCACTTGTCGCCGATAGCTTTGGCCCTTCTCCCAATTATGTTCCATGGATCCATTCTATGATCATTTTGAGCTATTAGAGGGATTATCAATTTATCACGAAAAAAACATCCATCTATTGGTAGGACTTATGATTCAACTCATAGAAGTCGTACATGAATTCAGTAAGCCTCTAATCCACATCCTTATGTTAGGACCTGACTTTGACATGTAATTCACTTAAACCTTAATTTAAGAAAAATCTTAATATTTAAATAATTTTAGGATAATTCTAAAATTTTTTAAAAATTGAAGGCAAAAGAGATCTGAAAGAAAAGATAGGATAATTTTATGTGTGTTTGTGTGTCAAAGAGAGGGGGGAGAGAGAGAGAGAGAATGGTGATTTTAGAGGGAGAAAGAAATAATGTTTTAGAAAGAGAGTGAAGTTTAGAGAGAGAAAGAGAAAAATATTACAAGAGATAAGCTATTAGAAAGAGAAAGAGAAAAATATATAAACAGAGAAAAGATAATAGAGAGAAGAAAGAAGAGAAAGATAAAAAATTTAGAGAGAAAATAATAAAATAATATTTTATTCCATAAAATTACATACCTTGTGTTTGATTATAACAAGTATTTACAGAAATAAAAAGTCATATGAAAATCCTTACCAACCATTACAACTATTTGGGTACATGAAAATCTTTATCAACCACTTCAACTATTCATAATTTTCTAGAATCTCAATAATTTCCTTCCCTTAGACACCAACCTTACCCTCAAGGTTTATATTCAACTACTAAATAATTGGTATCCAATAATATTATTATTTTTATTATAATTATATATATTATTATATTTATAAATATATATATTATTTTGCGATTAAAGAACTCCCTCTGGATCTTTTGTATCTTTTCTTCTTCGTTCGTTTCTTCTTTCATTTCTTGCCCCGTTTTTCTTTTTTCATTTCTTCTTTTGTTTTTCTTCTTCCACTTCCTCTTCTTCTACTTTCCCTTCTTCCATTTTATTTTCATTAGTGAGAGACCAAGAGATAATAAAGGAATATAAGTGATAGAGAGATTAAATGGTTCAGTTTGGTCCATTAAAGTCTGACCGGTTCAGTTCAATGAAATAATTTAGTTTGAATTGGGTTTGGTCTATTCCCATATTGTCTTTGGATGAGTCTAGTTCGAACCAGGCAGCTTTAGGGTTTCTTCAACTAGTTCAGTCATTGAACTAGTTTTAGGGTTTTCCTCGTTAAAAACTAGTTCACTATTTTTTGTTTCATCTTCTTTGTCCTGCTACATAGGGAAAAGAAGAGTCCCACTCTGCATTTTGCACATGACTGCAACAACGACTGTTGGTTTTGCATCCTTCAAAAAGGTAATGCTGCCACTCAACAACTAGATCATCGAATCGAGTTTTTACTCCATCCGATCAAAAAGCTTCACGATCCATCATGTTTCCCATTGTGATCTGGTAGGTGGATCTGATATTAAGTTATTAGGGACCTTTAATATATAATTCATTAGAACCTTAATTTTGGAAAATAATTAAATTTTGAATAATTTTTAGATAATTTTGAAAAAAATTTAAAGATATTCATATCTAACGATTTTTTCACAAATTGGTGACGAAATGTATAACTTGTACAAATCTTTCTGTTTTGCAATTTGATCCGATCCATTAGTTCGTAGAGCTATTTACTCTATTACAGATATTTTTGGAACACCTCTAACAGAGGGATAAATAGTTAATTTTGAAAGAACTTATTGTCAACCTCTTTTAGATATGAATCTATCTGATTTAGAAGAGAAGAACTTGCATCAGTATTTCAATTTTAATTCAAATATGGGTTTGAATCACACTCCATATTTTGAAAAATATTTACCATCCGAAAAGAGAAAAAAACAGAGTCTTTGGGGGGCCCTAAAAGAAATTTAAAAGAACTAAGAGGGTTATAGAAATAGAAAAGATAGGAAGCTGGGGAGAGAGAAGAGATTTGTGTGTAAAAAAGAGTGGAGATTTTAGAGGGAGAAAGAAAAAGAGAGAAAGAAATAATATTTTAGAAAGAGAGAGAAAATGTTAAAGAGAGCAAGAGAGAGAAATATATATAGGAGATAAATTATTAGAGAAAGAGATGAGATAATAGAGATCAGAGAGAATAGAGAATAAAAAGATAGAAAATTTAGAGAGAGAATAATAAACTGAGATTTTATTCTATAAAATTACATACCTTGTGTTTGATTTACAACTAGTATTTATGGACATAGAAAGGTACATGAAAAACCTTATCAACTATTATAGCTATTCGAGTATACAAAAATCCTTATCAACCATTGTAACTATTCTGGTATATGAGAATTCTTATCAATCATTGCAATTATTTATGATTTTTTAGGATCTCAACACTTTCACGATGGATTTGATCACTGTTACTTCATAAATTTTGTCATCACTATTGTCCCCTTAGATTGAGTATGTGAGGTGAACCCAACGTATGTTTCGGCCAACTTCGATAGCTCTAATATTATCTTATCAGAAGCCTTACTCATGACTTCGAACTTGAGAGAAAAAAAGAGAGAAAGAACAAAGAAAAATGAGAGCTTTTATTGAGGTAATTTGTTTTATTTTTCCGTGATTTACATTCATAAAGGAGAGGCATATTTATAGGCTACAAGTGACAGGGAAAATAGCAGCAAAAGGATTTAGATGTTGCATGGATACTGCAGTGACCTTGACAGGGAAGGGATTTATGTCATCCTCTTCAGTTGATTCGACCAATCAACCCTATCTTTAATCCATTCATGTGAATTTTCTTTTCTGCACTTACTTTAGTAGTAGATCGCTAGATGTGGCTTCTTGACACCCTTATTAATTTTTTCTAACTTTTTATATTAGGGGCTAATGCATGTAACAAAACAAAATGGGTGGTCCTAAGCAACAACGAGAGTTTGATTATCTTTTTTAACAACACCTTGACTCCTAAATACTTATCCATATCTGAGAAGGAATTGTTAGCAATCTTTTGATAGTAATAAAATAAAAACACTACATCAAGAATTTCACCATCATTAAAATGGACTAGCATAGTAATAATTGCGTATTGGAGTAAAGAATCTATATTTTCATTTATAAAAACAGAACTGAGAAGCTACTAATTTTGAGTTGTCAAATACAATATAACAAAAATAGAGTTACAGATGTCTCATTGCAAATAAAATTGCCAAGTAAAGCAATTGAATATCACTGACAATATGTGGATGCAAAAAGTGGTGGCATTTTACCAAAAATTGAATAGGCAATAGGCTCATGATGGAATTCGCCAAATAACCTTCCAATCTATAGTAAAAAGATTTTATAATATTATGAAGGCAGGCCTTTTATAACCAAAAGTAAAAAATTTCAATTGTTTTAGGCTTGCCATGACTTAGAGTTGGGAGGTCCCTCGGGAGCAAGACAAATCTAATAATCGACTGAAGCAATCTTTCTTTTGATCGAACGTTACTCACTTGTAAATATATTTATGATTAATATACCTCCTCCTTTCCCCCCACTAATTTAATTCAACTTTTAATTCTCTTCAAAAATTTTGTAACGTACACCTATGTCTATATTTACACACACACACACATATTGATATAAGAAATTTAAAATTATGATATGAGAATTAAAACATGATGCTTTTAAAGTTTGTTGTCAATGGTGCAACCGCTAGGTTTTTCGAGGACTGGTTCACCTTCATTAATAAATATTGACAACTCATTTTGTATTCCTTTAATGAAAGCTTGTAATTGCTCGAGATGCATTTGGTGAACTACATGACCAAGATGAGGATCTTCACTTAAGAAAATATTTAACTATATAGATTGTTATTTATATGCAAAAACAATCTAAAAATCAATTTTATTATGAATATAATATTTGAATTGTTTTCATATTAATATATTGATATTTTCAGATGTTATTATAGACTAAAGAGTAATTTGAAAAGCAAAAGAATTCTACTATTGTAATCATATATTTTTATTAGCTAAATAATTAAAGAATATTTTTTACTTAAAATAACATTCTAATAACAATTTAATGGTGTTTATAAGCATTGTGAAGTTGGCTAATTAAACTTTTCTTTACTATGTCCCTGTTAATTACTAACTTTACTTTTGTAAACATAGCATATGGATTAAAAAATTTAGTAAAATCTAGTGATCATATTTTTTTATTATTATTATAAAAAAAATTTAGTTCATGTAAACAATATCATAATTTACTATGATGCTTTTTACAATTTTACCCTACAAGTAATATTTTTCTAAAATTAAATATCTATTGTAATTTTTCTAAAATTACAATTTTATAAATTGTTGTTTATGAATAAAACTATTACATAAAAATAATAATAAATCTTGCAAAAATTAAACTTAGTCTTCTTGACTTGTGCAACAAAGAAGTATAGTAAAAAATTGATTTTCCGAATTCTACATAACCTCTCAAGTTTTTTTATTATAAATTAAACTTATGGATATGCACTTAATCTCCATTCATTCGAAGAAAAAAAAAAAAGTTTCTTTTCATTCTTTTTTTATCTTCAAGCACAAATATAAAATTTAGATATTCAATATTAATATTTTCTACAGCCTAAATCTCAACACATATGGTTTAAAGGAAGAAGCTTTGGAGAAGATCTGCACTAGCAAAATTTTACAGGACCCAAGACCATGTTGCACTCGTTTTCACTTGGTAAGGTTTCCTATGTACCATCTATATCAACATCCTTTTTCATTGTAGATGTATTTTTCTTGGATGATTTTCTTTATGATAAATTACTAATCATATTGATAAAATTAAAATTATTACTGCAGCTGAATGATTTCAATTTTCTTCATACATCTCATTGAGAGTTTCATTAGAAGAACGAACTTGATATGCTTCTTCATGATCCATACAAGATTAAGTTAAACAAGAATAAGAATACAAGTTTGATGAGCATAAAATAAAATTGCTGAAGTTTTTTATGAGGAAAACAATCAACTTAACCGCCATTCATTGGAAGAAAAAAAAAAGTAAGTTTCTTTTCATTCTTTTTATTCTTCAAGCACAAATATAAAATCTATATGTTCAATATTAGTATTTTCTATAATCTAAATCTCAAGTCATAAGATTTAGAGGATGATGTTTTGGAGAAGATCTGTACCAATAAAATTTTACGGGACTCAAGACCATGTTGCACTCGTTCTCACTCGATAACACTTCACTTGTGCCATCCATACCAAAATCTTTTTTCATTAATTTTATTGTAGATGTATTTTTTTTTATACTAAATAACTAACTATGTGGATAAAATTAAAATTATTACTGCAGCCGAATGACTTTAATTTCCTTCACATTTTATTGGGAGCTTTACTAAAAAAACGAACTTGATATGTTGATTCCTGATAACGTTGCATAAATTGCTAAGAATTTTTACTTGTTAATAATAATAAAAAATCTCATTTTTAAAAGAAATAACTACTTCAGCTTGAATATAGAAAAGAATCGACATGGCTAATTAAAATATTTTAAAATATTTCTAATTTTTTATGAAGAAATATTAATTTTAATTCTTAAATTATTTATCATATTATGATTAATTTCTATTTTTTAATATAATTTACTTATTATATTTTTTAAAAAATTATTTTTGTTCATGTTATATGATGTTAAAAATTTTGACACAACAACGAAAATCCTTTTTATTTATATATTTATATTTTATTTTTAGTAGAATTTAAAACTTGTAACAATAAGTAATAGTACACTTAATAAGAATTAATTATTTTCTTTAAACTCAGATGATAATAATAGATATTAAAGAAGAAAATGTCAACAATATTATTTTTCTATTTTTTTTTTCAGTTCCTAATAATAAAGATAAGTATTACATTTTTAAGTCAATTTTTTATATTCATAAAATAATACATGAGAAAAGTTTACTATTTATCAAAAAATAATTCAGCAAAAAATTATATTTTAAAATAATTTTATAAGTTAAAGAATTAAATTGTAATAAAAAATTAAAACTAAATAATAGAGAATAAATTAATAATTTGTCTTTAGCTAAATCATTGAAGAAATTATTGAATAAATATCAAAAAGTTGCATCCTAATTGGATAGCCCAAAGGCAAAGAGTTTGCTAACACCAAAGAAATTACATTCAATTGGTTAATAGAAAAAGCAAAAGTGATTTGTTTGGATGTGCAATTCTTATATGACCAAGTAATAGCAATCCGCTCTTTATCTCTCTTTTTTCTTTTTCTCTTTTCCTGTCCTTCACTGCTCTAATAAACAAGTTTAGCCTATCCAAATCCTTCACGTATGTGATAATCTAAACTACAATCTTACACTTTTTAGTCTCTCAGTCAAGATCTAATCGCACAAACCAAACTATACCATTCCCTCCCTTCAACTAATAATAATAATAAAAAAAAAATTAAATCTTCAAATGGGTAGTGCTCAAGAAAAAAGGACAAAAGGATACAGCAGCCTGGTGAGAGAGAGAGAGAGAGAGAGAGATAGAGGAGAAGAAGAAGAAAAGGGTTGGCATGTACCAGTAAACTTACACAAAGTTATAAAATTAGTGTTGCAGCTGCTTTTAGAAGTGCATGCTTTTATCAGTGGGTAAGTTTGTAACTTATTCTAGTCAACCTTCTTCAAACTAACAAAAAATAATAATGGGTCTTCAAAAGAATTCTTCAATTAAAGCTGTAGAGGGAACAATCATTCCTTACATTTCTCTAATCCTATTACATTCATTTCTAGAGGAGCATCAGAAATGCCTGATTGTGGAGCAAGCCCTAACTTAATATATAGATTTTGACAAATAAAGCAAGCCCTAACTTCATATAAAGATTTCCCTTCTCTGTTTGCTTCATCAGATATCTTTAGACATTCCTCATCCTCGGTGTAAGAATTCAAAGCCAAATATTTTCAGTTTCTTTGCCACCATGTGAACTTCTATGAGCAAAAATACTCAATCTCAAATGAAACACCTGCAATATCTGACCAAAAATACTCTTCTATTTATAACACTAAGTTGTCTTGCATTAAGAGTTTAGATATGACTAGGGTAAAGGTAGGAGAAAATCATATTAGGGATCTAAAGAGGCTATTCTACTGAAATTATTGATTTTCTCCTTTAAATATTAACATTAGAGTTCTTACAGTAATTTAACATAGCACAAGTACCATGAGAGGATGCTCTTCCCTTCTGGTTAGTCCCTTTCTTGGTACATTTACTACAGCACTTCCCATGGGTGTATAAAAGACAGTTCAGATCAAATTTAAGTTCGTTTGGAATCCTTCTGTTGAGATGCAGGTATGTCTTGTTCCTGTCTGCTGTAGCTGGAACCCAACCAATAGCCTTTGCAATCTCAAACACCTGCACAGATGTCCAAGATTCATAAATTTAATCGCATGAGATCACTCACGACTAAGCGAACTAAAACTTGTTTCCTTCTTTTATTTTTATTATAAAAGAAGAAATATTATTGGAGGGAAAGAAAAGAAAGTACATAGTATAACTATCTATAAGATATCCTCCTACAACAACGAAAATAAAATTGAACAAAGACAAGCAGACTTCGATACAAGATAGCTGCCCAATCCCTTTATGAACTTACATGTTAAATATATAAAACAGGCACCAAACAGATGCCTCCCATTACAAGATAATTACAAATCAGTCAAAATACAAACTCACATGTGTATCCACTGGAAAATCATCTTGCTGAAGATGAAACATCAAAACACAAGCTACCTGTCATCAATGAAACACTTCTCAAATTCCTACGCAAATAGATCAAGCACATATATAAAAGCTTAAAAACTTTATCCACAACCCAGAAGATACTGGACAAATGATATTCTAGTGCTGAATCTGATAATTCTCTTTTTTCGAAAACAAAAAAAAGAAATCCTGTTCTTTTACTTTTTGGACAATATAGAAAATGTTGAACATGGATAAAAGTGGAACACCAGTAGATTAATGTTAGAAAAACAGTCAGAGTTAGATACCAATGGTTTCAATTTTATTTTAGTGGTAGATTCTAATCTTTAAGTCAAAGTAGCAGTATCTTACCCCTCTGCTCTCACCAAGAAAAGGCGAGTGAACTGCAATGCCGAAGTTGGGCAGCAATTATAGATGCATGCATTATTGATAAGCCAAATTAGGAATCATAAGAACTCCTGTCACCCCTTTGAAGCTTTTTCAATAAATTGGCATGCTTTATCAAGCTTGAAATGATTGGAAATGGTAAGACTGATTTATGCCCATAAAGAGCTCTAATAAGAAAGATAAGAACTTAAGTAACACCACAACCAATATTTTCTTATTGATTTTGTCCATAAAGATCACATGAAACATCCATAACATCGAATCTAGAACAGAGAGAAAGAGAGCTCAGTAATTAGTTTAACATGGTGAAAAACACAGTCTGTCTCCTCAAAAAGAAAGCTAAAGTTCGTCAATTGGTCAGGCTTCTTCTAGGGCAAAAGGTTTGGAGTGATTCACCAATTAGCATTGATACAAAACTCAGCAGATTGCACTTCCTGGAGGGGGAAAGCTTAAACTAATGTATAAAAATGGCCATTTCATTTTTTTTGAAAGAAGAAGTCGCCATTTAATTTGCAGGGCTTAACTTGGATAACAAAGACAGATTCAGTGGTGAAGCCAAATTAGAAACTATAAGAACTACAGCACCTCCTTTAAAGAAGATCTGCAACAGATCACCATGCTTTACTGAGCATGAAACGATTGATAACAACAATAAGACTTATTTAAGCTTATAAATAACTTCAACAAGAAAGATAAGAATTTAACAACACAATAACCATATTTTTATTTATTTTTTATTAAAGAAAAGATAAATTAAGTTAAAGCGTATAATAATAAATTACAGCCTCTATAATTTATTGTAATTAGTTGCTTATTTCTTTTTTCCGTCCTAAAAACCTGTATATATAATGCTATAATATTCAATAGAAAACACATCAAACCATACTTTTGGTTAGAAAACTTTAAACTCATTAACAAACTATATTCAGCTTTCATTGTGAAACAAGAAAACTCAAAAGGGAACCTTCATTGCCAGCTACCATAACCCTAGCCACCAGCCATCTCCACCAAGACCGGTCTTTGTTGTCAGATCCAGTTTGCCCAGCCAAGCCGTGTACAACCCCAGACAGGCACAATCTGATCATCCCTCAGCAGCAGTCGCTTCAATCATGACCGCCAGACACGACATTGCTCTCTGTCATGACCAAATGCAACTTCACTGTCCCGATGATTGTTCTATGTTGTGACTAGACGCGACATGAAACCCTAGCAGTGCAACTCTCAGTCGCATGTTAAGCTGCATATTTCGGTCACAGAACGTGGGAATAAAATAGCTGTTGCGGCGGAATCGGTCAACAAGCAGTTGCTGCACTATTCCATTTCCTCCATTATCTTTAGTTGCTTAAAAGTAGGAGTTTGCGGTTGTATTTTTATGTATTTAAACAATCCCAAACAGCAAGGAAAGCAGACAATTATTAATCTAAAATATTGTGGTTTATTCTCACCCGAAGAGAATTTTTTTATTAATTTACTTTGGCTTCTGACTGGGACCTAATAATTGGTATCAGAGCGATGGCAATTGATAAAAAAAAAATAGAAAACTTAGAAATCAGTTTGGGAAGGTCGCAGGATCGTTTGAGCAAAATGGAGGTGGGTTTCGTTGACAGATTCCACCAGCTCAAGGACACCCTCCGACGGCTCACTGACACTTTGGTGTTGAACAGAGAAGAATCCAGTAGCAATGCCCCAAGTCGACCGGGCCAGACGCAACCGAACTGCGACAACGGCACAGAGAAAAGTGATGGGGGCCGACCACCTTTCTACTCCGATGCAAAAAGCGTTGCTTTTGCAGGAGATATGCGGAGATCTCTTACACATGGAGGGGGAGGCACTGGGGAAGATGGTAACCTCCAGATTGATAGAATTGATGAAAGGGATGTTATTTCTAAACAGTTTTCTGCGAGTTTGGATGATGCTCAAATGCAGACTATTGGTACTGATGATAAAATAGTGGAGGTGTATGAGATTGACATGGAGAAACTGGAAAATCTCCTGTCTCTTTTACAAAGCTCCGTTGGCGATGCTCTGGTGTTCTGTCTTGCTAATATGGATTGGAACTTGCATCAAGAATTTGTTGTTAAAGTACTTAGAACTCCATATAATTTGGGAGAGATTTTGATTATGTTTTTCAAGTGGGCAATGAAGAAGCCGAAGTTCAAATTGACAAGGTCTGTTATGGAAGCTCTTGTTCATGGTGTTAGTACTGGTTTGAGGAAGAGGAAAGTCTATGCTTTTGGGGATTTGATTAAGGAGGTTGGGGAAAAGGAGAATGGTCTATTAAGCATAGATATTCTCAATGAATTAATAGCTTCTTTATCAAAGTTGAGTAAAGGAAAAACAACTTTGGAAGTTTTTAACAAATTTGGAGAATTTGGACGCAACCTGAATGCAGAAATTTACTATTTCACCATTGAAGCACCTTTGTTGGTGTGGATGGTGGCGGCGGTGGCGACAATCGTCATGAATGGAAGCTTTGATGATGAGAACGCGAGTCCTGAAGGGGATAAAGAGATGACGAGAAAAAACTTGAGGAGGCGATGGGTTTTGGATTTGATGGCGGAGGGAATGTGGGAGAGTTGATTGAAATTTGGTTGTGAAGCTTCTCCATACTATCTGATCAGGTTTGAGCTTCTTTTTCAAGCTCATGTAATTTCTCATTATGGGATGACCTTGTACAATAAGACCATACAAAAAAAAAATGTATTGGGTTGGAGAATAGTGATGATGGAGAGCAGCAAAAAAAAAAATATATATATATATATATATATATATATATTGGATTGGAGAATGGTGATGATGGAGAGCAGTAGAAAATATATAAATATAGGATGGATTGGAGAATGGTGATTATGGAGAGTAGAAAAAAAATAATAATAATAAAAATAAAAAAATAAAAAAAAGGACCATCAGAAAAAGAAGTAGCATGGAAGAATACTGCCGGCAAAAAATGAATTAATAATCTGAACCTTGAGGACAAGGTTCTAAAAAAAAAGAGGGAGACAATGATAAGATCCGAAGACGTGGTACAAGTTGACAGTTAAACCATTTTCCCACAACCAAAGCAATTCTTCCACAAAGTCCCACTACCAGATCAGTTCTCCTACAACCAGAGCAGTTCCAAGCAGTTCAAGCAGTTATTCTAGATTTTTCTATTTAAGCATGTACGCAATTGCAGAAAAGGAGTGAAAAATCAATAATTCAACTACTGAAAGTGAGACCACAAACAACATGGGCTCTGTTAAGGACAGTGGATCACGCAGCGAGTCAGATGCGGATGTGACCCAAGAAAAAGTTCTTTTGGTACACCAACTTGAATCAGAACATTTGATAACTACAACAATGGGCAAAAATATTTTGACTATCTGTTTTATATGAACTTTGAAGCATCAATGGTTTAGTGGAGAATGCTCTCAGGCATCTGAAGGAGTGCTACTTTCTTGTGAGCGCTAAGAAGCTCCTAATGAAGAAGATGCTCAAGGAAGATACCACATGGGAAACTACTACAGCGTTGCGAGAAAAATTTCAGCCATCTGAACCTTGAGGACAAGATTCCTAAAAAAGGAGGGAGTATTGTTAAGCTGCATATTTCAGTCACAAAACGTGGGGGATAAAATAGCTGTTGCGGCGGAATCGATCAACAAGCAGTTGCTGCACTATCCCATTTCCTCCATTATCTTTAGTTGCTTAAAAGTAGGAGTTTGCGATTATATTTTTATGTATTTAAACTATTCCCAAGCAGCAAGTAAGGCAGACAATTATTGAATCAAAAATCTTGTAGTTTATTCTCACCCGAATAGAAATTTTTTATTAATTTACTTTGGCTTCTGACTGGAACCTATCATCGCACTAGACACGACCATATTATTTGGTCTAGCAACGCACAACTCTCTTTTGCACATCAGCTGCACCGAGTTCCCCCAGTCGCCTTCATCGCGATCAGACGCAAGCGACTTCAGAACTTTAGGAAAAAGCAATAAGCTTTCGGCTATTAGGGTGAAGGTCTTGTAAAGGTAATGGACCTGTGGAAAACTGTGATAATTTATGAGGATTCTCCTCCCTTAAGAACTAACCCACCTATGACTCAAATGAAAGTACCATGCAGAGGAAATAACAAAGAATTAAAGGCTATTCCTTCATTCAGATGGTTGTATCCAAGAACATATTTGTGTAGATGATGTTTGTGAAACCGGCAAGAGATTTGAAAAAGAATTAGGAGGGCGAGGAAGTGAAAGGACCAACCAAATGCAAGTAACCTAAGGATAGAATTTGAATTCCTTAGGATGAATAACTCAGAAACTATTAATGAGTTCATGGTCTTCAAGCAAAAAGGCAGACAAGGTCCCTGAGACTGGATGAAGCTGTTGAAGGTGCCTTTGTGATGAAAAAGAAAGACAAGGCACAAATGATGCTGGAAATAAGGCAGCTGGAGAGAAGGTAAAGCAAGAAGGAAATGAAAGGAAAGGAGAAAAGAAGACCAGATTTCCGTCCATGACCAAACTGCAAAAGACCAACCATACAGAAAAGTACCATTGTTTTAGACTTGGTGCCTGTTGCAGGTCTTGCACAGGGTCTACACGTGCAAAAAGTTTGCAAATTAAAGAAGATATAAGGGGAACAGTAGACTCAAATACCTGAAGATCAGAAACAGCAGGAAGAAAAGCTCTTTGCTGCCACATGTTACTCAACCAGCTCAAGCAACAAAAAGCTTGATTGATTGACAGAGGTGCAGCCATCAGACTAAGGCCTATATCAGAAGCTTGACGGATTCTACAACTCAAGGGTCAAGTTAGGCAATGGATAGTACTTGAAGGTACAAAGAAATGGAGATGTAGCTTTGGCAATTCCATTAGGTACTAAAACTATTTATTATGCATTGTTAGTGTCTAAGCTTGATCAAAATCTGTTGAGTGTTGGACAAATGCCCGAGAAGAATTATTCTATTGTTGAAGAACAAATCCTGCACTAGACTGTATCCAAGTGGGTGCAAATTGATGTGTTTCCAAGTGAGGGGTACTTTTCAGGAAATTTATGGATATTATCTAATAGTTATAAGTCCCAAAAAAAAGAAATACTTTGTATATAAATTCAAACCACTGTTGGTCATATTTCTTTTCATTGAGAGATCGAAGAAGCTATACAAGGTTTTTCTAGAGCTTCTTTTTGCATTAGGATCATGCATATGCAAACGTAGGATTGCAAATGATGCTGCCCTTTGAATAAAGCTCAGACACTGCTATGTGCAATCTCCAAAAGACTACATAAAAAAGAATTCGCAGAAAACACGTCTGTTTTAAAGGAGTTTTACAAGTTTAATGAAGTATATTAACTTGGGAGGCAAACTAAGAAAGCTTTTCCCGAAAAAAAAAACAAGTAGAGAGTGACAAAGAAACTGCAGCTTAGTCATAGTGTTTTGAATGGCCCTACCAGTGTTAGTTACTTGAGTGGAAACAAGTAGTTCTTGATCTTTATAGAAGCCTTCTTAGACTTCTGTCGGATGTATTTTAAAGTGAAAAAACAAAAGTGTTTGAAGTGTTTAGAGGTTTAAAAGAAATAAAATACCGTTTTTGGACCAATTCCTTTGAAATGCGAGAGCTCAACCTTAATTTCATCCACTGACAAATCCCGCAGGTACTCCAAGCATAGTTTGCCTTTTTTCTCAAGCAAGCAACTTAGTATATTTTTTATACAAGAAGCCTTTGTTGGGGCCAAGCCTCCACATCTTATTGCATTCTCAATGGATTTTGGTTCAGCAGCAAGAACCTAGAACGGACACAAAGATTAACCATTCACAACCAATGCAGTTACCGAAAATGCCAGTCCAAGAAATTAACTACATTGTCATCGGCACTTCCTAGACTTGCTTTTATTTTCAACATCTATACATGTCTTTCTGTTTAACATATATGGAAGTGAAGAAAAATGAAAACTAAAGAATATTTTCACGTAGTAAACAGAGCCTAAGCATCTTCCTTCCCAATAACCATACACAGCGCACTTGCAAGCTACAGAAAATTTTAACCAAAATCACTGCCCTTCTTCTAATCCATTGATATTCATTAAACCATAAAATGTTCACGCGATATTGGTGATAATTCAATGAAATGAAGTCGACGAATTACCCTGATTGTTCTGTTTATTAGGTAGTCCTTAAGCGATCAGGACAAGAACAATACAAAAGAAGCAAAAACTCACATCATCCCATGTTGGGAAAGCAGCTCGAAGGGAAGCAAAAGCCCTTTGGGAATTAACCTCGGTAGTGTTCTGCGAAAGCACAGTTTTCACTAACCCATCAAGAACACTCTCCTCGTGCTCGTGCTCAACCGAGGTTTGTGATTTGACAGCGTCTTGGGAACCAACATTGATGGGAGGAGGAGAGATTTTAGTCGTCAAATCGGGGGAGATTGATTTTAATCTTTGGCAGCGGTACTTGGCGAACTCCGGAGGAAAGCCATGGAGAGAGAAGAGGGAATCCATTACGGCTTGACAGTCTTGAGGAGTGGGAAGGGGATGATCAGGGTAAGGCTCTGCATTATCGGTGGTGGTTTTGTTGGGATCGATTTGGGATTGAAGCTGCTTTCTTTTGCGGCTCTTCATTCTTCTTCTCGTTTCAACCCAAGCCAAGTACGGCGACGTTTACACTGCTGGAAAA
This sequence comes from Carica papaya, assembly GCF_054855325.1. Taxonomy (NCBI): domain Eukaryota; kingdom Viridiplantae; phylum Streptophyta; class Magnoliopsida; order Brassicales; family Caricaceae; genus Carica; species Carica papaya. Next base: position 24,125,679 of record NC_142317.1, read on the forward strand.
GGTACTTAAACGCAACCGTTTTGGATGCCCAGAAAGAATATAATCCAAGATAAATACAGTGACGTTTTAACTGATTGAAAAGTTACTTAAACGCAACCGTTTTGGATTCCAGGAAATTATATATCCGACAGGTTCATTAGGCCAACGCCCTAACAACTAGCACCCACTTACTGCTATTTCTGTCTTTGTGTTTTTTCTCTTTTAATTTATTTCATACAAAAATAATTTCTTTTTTACAAAAACACCCCATCAGAATATTGTCTTTCGACATTCCTCCCCACTAATAAATTAATTTACACAACCCACCACCGAGTCCAACTCGGTAGCTGAAATCAAAATCCTCCCTACATTTACATTCTATCCTATGCAGAAAAGAAAAGGGCAAAATAGGAAAAAAAAAAAGTTAAAAACAAAAGTAAAAACTAAAAATTAGTGGAATTTGGACCGTTCGATCTCACACCAACTCGGCACCGAGTTCGACTCAGTCCTCCAGAGTCCAGCACAGACGTCCAATGGCCGACGTCTTCGTCGTCTCCTTCCTCTCTTCCTTTCATCATCTGCAAGATCCTCTTGGCTTTCTCTCTAGCTCTCTCGCTACCTTTCTCCTCCACTTCCTTCAGCACCTCCATGGCTCGCGCTTCTTTTGCCAATCCTTTAAACCTCAAGCTCCGGTGACTCAGGGCAAATAACGCCGCCACGCAGCTCTCACGAGTTGCCTCCGAGTCTGACTCACACTCCCTCAATTTTCCCACCAGTATCGCCACCGCGTTCGCATCCAGCATTGCTGACCTGCCCTCATCGCACGACGCCAAGTTGCACAAAATCAGTAGCACTCGACTCGCTGACTCGGCCGATTTCACCATCGACAGCATAGTCGTCACGGCTCCGAGTTTCACCAGCTTCACTCTATTGCCATGGATTAATGAGAGGTGGTACAGAGCCAGGCCCGAGTCTTGCCGAGTCGGCTCACTGTCGGATCGGAGCGCGTGAAGTAACGGCTGCAACGCGCCCATAACCCCAATCGCCATCTTGTTATCGTCTTCCAGAGCTAAACTGAAGAGAGCACCAGCTGCGTGCTCCTGCGCCTCGCTAGAACCAGCTTTCAACGCATCAATCAACAAAGGAACGAATCCAGAACGTACAATTGTTACCTTATTTTGCTTCTCCAGCGACAAATTCACTAGTGAAGCTATGGCGTTTGTCTGCACCACACAGTACCTTGACGTAATCAGAGGTCGGAGGGCTAAGAGTAAGCGAGGCGTGCAGAGAGAAATTCTAGCTTCCTCCTTGTTTCTCGTCATCCTCCTCAGTGAAATCACGGCTTGTTCTTGATCGTATATGTCCGTGCTACGTATCCTACTGTAGATTTCTTCTTCCTCGGGAGAAGAGGAAGACGAGGAAAAGCTAGGATTTTGGGTCAGGGTTTCAGCTTCAGTGGTCTCAGAGGAAGACGAGGACGATAAAGAGGAAGAGAAACACGCAGGGCGAGTCGCGAGAGGCAGAGGTGTAAGTGGACTAGGCGCGACGATGACAGATTCCTCGGAAGAGCTCGAGTAGAAATGATTGACTCGGTGACCTAACTCAGTTGCCGCATGTGAGAATATCACCGGCGGGTTTTCTGCAACTCCCTGCAACAGCTCCCGCTCCGAAACCCTAATTTCTGGATCGGATTTCATCTGTGTACGGACAATATTCGCAACGAACTCGTAATCAGGTGGCTTCGGCTGCTCCGTACCAGTACTGTCGCACCAACTGACAATGGTTGACTTAATAGCTCGGTTAGGGAAGACGGCGGAGAAATCGGGTCGGGATCCGTCTTCCAAAGCGGGCACGATTCCCAATTCACGGCAAACTTGAACAGAGACCCGCTCAAAAGTTTGACCAGAGGGAACGACAACCGGGTCAGACATCAAAGTTCCAGAAATGGGGCAAATGAATTCTTTTGGGGGTTGAGGTTGATTCTGTTTGTGCTTGGAATTGGATGTAGAGGAAGAGCGATGATGGAAGGAAATTTTCCATCTGTGCTTTCCATTACCACCCATTACAGCCAACAAGAGAAAGCAGCTGAATTTAATTTCACAAATTTATGAATCCTCTGAGCATTGTATATTAGGTATTTCTGTTGCCATTCGCAGACTGGGTCTTGCAGAGAGAGAAAGAATGAGAGAGTGAAGCGGAGGAGGCAAAGAAGAGGATTGCTCAGTCACGCTATGCTTTTCTTATCACAATTTTACCCCCAGTAGTAAAGATATTTACAGATTTACCAAGCCGCGGTTTGTTTGGAATTTTAATTTATAAATACAAAGTCATTAATATTTTCAGTCAAAATACCAAATAATAATTAAAATTAATAGTCAAAACAAGTTTAGTGGTTATAAATAATTAAAATTAATACTCAAAATAGGTTAAGTGGTAAGTACTGTCAAGGTCAATGGTGTTAGATTCTTACAAGGCAACAAATGGTTGACTGGTCAGACGACGTGTTTGGGAATTGGGACAATGTGTTTTTTTTTTTTTTTTTTTTTTTTGGTGGGTATAAGGGGTATTATGGTAATACCGTAATTGTACTTTTAATAAAAATTTAGTAAGTATAATAAAATTGGGGGCACAGCTGGACCTGGGCGTTGGCATTTTCAGATCGTATAATGATTTGTTATTTAGAAAAACCAACAAAATTATTGTAATAATTAATTTTAGACATATGAAAATTATCTTTGAGCTTATTTCCTAACTAAAAACTTTTGTATTAATAGAACCAGATCAAATAATTTAACTCGAATTCATATTTATATTAAAAAAAATAAAAATATTTATTAATAAATTTTTTATAAAATTTAAAATATAAGCAAAATTGTTGTAATAATTAGTTTTAAGCATATGAAAATTATTTTTATGCTATTTTTTTTGTAAAATTTTTATACTAATAATAATATAATAATACAAATTGACTCAAACAACAGTTTTAATACTTTTTTTATGAAATTCAAAACAAGAAGTAAAATAATTGTAATAACTAAAATAAACATATTAAAAAAAATTTCTATTTGTCTAAAAAATAAGAATAATTTTTATTTTAATTGTTATCGTTCTTTTTTTAAATAAAGTAAAATTTTTAATAGTCAATTTAGATGTTTAAATTCTATATTGCTCTAATCATTAAAAACTCACAATCTTCTATTTCTATCACTCATCAATTTGATAAGCTAAAAATTTTGTACACAACTTAATTATGGTTTCTGCCTCTCTTCAAGGCACAAAAGGAGCATAACACTTAATTTAAACAAAAGTACATTATTATATTAATTCATAAATATGTAGAAGTGCTACATTCTTTGAGCATTGTATAATTAATTACAAAATGCGAGACTCTAAAATTTTTCTTTCCTTATATTGCAACCTAAAAGTACAAAACAAAGGAGTAACATTGATTTAACTTCTAAAAAACTTCTTCTTGAAACTATCGTCTACTCTACGACATTCTCTTCGATATTTAAAAAATGATAAGGGGTGAAATTCATAAATCCTATTAAGTAGACACTGTAACTACACAACTTAACACATGCAATATATATATATATATATCTTTACAGACAACAAATCTATATATTATATACAATTCATCATATTAAATCCACAAAATCATTATCAAAATCATAGCGCTACATTGAATAATGAACAACAAGTGTCATCCTTATTATAGAGGTCCAATCACCCACTTCCATATGTTATGACATGCCTAGGCTCCACCTCTTATCGCATATCCCTTACTCATCACATGGTAGCATATAGGCCCATTAATACCCCCAAATCATTGTTGGCCAAGCACCCATCTCCTACAGATCCCCCACATCGTCAATTGGGTTCACTACATACCTTCACACAAAATCATAGTAACTAAGCATAGCTAGAACAGACCCCCCCGACTCATTGTCTAGGTTTATTGTGTTGCTCGTGTAGATCCCCCAGCTCATCTTATAGGTTTACTATACCAATATGATTACTATAGGTGGGAGCAGAGCACCCTCCCCATGATAGGCAATGCACCCTCAAAATCAAATCCATCATTAAAATCATATTATCACAATCTCAATGAAAACATAACAGGCTTGAATCAATCATCATCAATATAGGTGTAAATGGGATCACAAATTCATATATACATACATAAACTGAAATTACGTTAAAACTATATATATTAATGCAATCACAATATCAACTTACCTCAAGCCTTATTCAAACTTAGACTGAGGCAGATTATCCTCTTATACAACCTCTATACTCCTCAGCTCACTTTCTATATAGTCTCCCCCTATAAAAGCTCTAAGTTCCTCTACTTACGCAGATAGAGTTTCCCCTAATGAAAACTCTAATTTCCTTAAAAGTACACTCAACTTTGATTCCAGTAGAGTTTTAGTTTAATTTTTTATCTTTTTCACCCAGAAATTTGGTAGAGTTCTTGAATATTTTTTAGCAATATCTCAAGCTCAAGTGTTACCTTTGAGAGTTTCTTTCCTCTTTTTCTCTCTTATTCTCGTATTCTCTTCTTCTCTTCCTAATTATGCCTCTCCCCATTTCCCTCATCCCTTATTTATAACAAAAGGGAGCCAAGGTTGTTGGTTACCTAATTGATGCAGGACTTTTGTCACTTTAAACTTCCTAATTTATGTGGGAGTTTTGTCACTCTAAACTCCCTAACTTATATGGGAATTTTCTCATCTTAAACTTCTTAACTGATGCAAGATTTTTGCACCTTAAACTGTAATGCATTATCCTTAAAGTTTTTTTTTCACTCTAGAGGCTTTCAAATTTATCCAAACTCAAACCATTTTACTCTCATTTTAGGTGCTTTCATGCAAAATTTGGATCATTTGGAGCTGATTTGGGCTACTTTAGGCCCATGTAAACCCATTAGGCCCCATATGAACTTACATTCATTTCAAGCAGTTATATTCCCTTGATCCTTAGGATTTCTTAACCCATTTTACTTTTCCATGATCTTCGCAGTTTTAGTTATTTGCCCACTAAATTTGGGTTTAATCCAACCATATTTGGCCCAATTAAGGCCTATTACAAACTTAAAATATCCAAACTGTGAGTTAAGATAAGCCCATGCCCATGCCTTTAATTCAAAATCCCATAACCTGCTCAACAATCATTTTGGGCAAACTTATGCGTCATGTGTTCTTCAAGTAGAACATGGTTTTGGTTTAGGCTTAATTTGAGTTCATTTGATCCACTTATGTGTTGTACAAGCCTAAAATATAAAAAAATGCTTTTTGTTTACATGCCTCACGAGTTTGGGCTTATTTCTCCCAAATTTTCTTTTATGCATATTTTTCTCTTTCCACACACTTCTTCCTCTATGTCTTGGCTAGTCCTTAATAAAATTTGAGCCTCAAATTCCATGTATTTTGGTCTCGAGACACAAATCAAGCTGAAATGATCAATTAGGAATTTTCAAGGAAATTTTTTTTCCCACTTCTTGGGTTTTGGTTTTTCTTTTTGCCTTTTTAAAATTTTTCTCTCTTCACAACTTTCATTCCCTATATATTAGCTAGTATTCTCTAAAATTGCAACTTAAAATTCCACTAATTGAAGGCTCAGGAAACGTTTCAAGCTTGAAAGGTCATTTTCCCTTACTTGGGGAATTTTTCTCCTTCATTTGAGGGATCTTTTCCCTCACAAAAGGGATTTTTCTCTCAATTTTCAATTCGAGTATTTATATGTACTTCCGAAGTACTTTACTACCTTCTATGGCATTATTTTAACCTTGAAAAGCATTTTTGGGTCGACAAAACTCAATTTTCACCTTGAGGAGAAATTCTCTCTCTAAAGGGTTTCCTTTTCCCTAATTTCACCATTTTCTCTCCATTTGACTCAAGATTAGGTCATTAAGCTTACTACACATTTCTAAACACACGTACTTATTTAAAGATGACAAATACAAGAACTTAACTTAGGAGTATTCTGGATTATCACACAAGCAATAAAAAATTATTGAAACATGGTGAAATTCACAATGATATTAAAACAAACACATTATTAATAATCATTCTTGCATCAAATTGGCTTTGAAATAGTAAAATGTGCTATGTAAAGGTTCTCCAAGGAAATTGAGCAAATTAACATGAAGATTCTGGTTAGTCGAGAAACTAAAATGAAGAAGCTCGAGGGAAAAAAGTAATTACATAAGAATTTAACAATCATCGAAGATTTATGGACAACATTGCTCATAACGAGAGAGGATAAGCAAGGAGAGAAATGGAAAAGGGTTAGATCTCTTTAAGTACTAATAATATTATAGAGAATAAAATTAGTTAAAAGTTAAATGAGTCAAGTCAGAGTTAAATGAGTCAGTAATAAATTCATTCGTTTAGATATATTAAGTATGTCTGTACTATATATATATATATTTATTTTAAAAAATTAACTTATTTGATTAATTCAATACATAAATCGATAAATTTATATAAATAGAATATGTATCGTATATATATTATAATACATAAATTTCATATTAAATAAGTTAATTCAAAATTTTTATTGTTTAATTAATTTAATATTTGATTGTAAATGACTTAATTGAATCTACACGTGGTGTACAATTTTAGAAATTTTGGTCCATTTTACCTATCTTTTATGAAGTAAAAAATATATGAGTCCTTTAGATTATATATTAATACAACTTGATTAAATATGACATACACATTTTATTCCCTTATGATTACTAAATTAATATAATTCAATAAATGTAGTATAATTATTAATTCATAAATTGATTGAAAAGAACGTTTACTTTAATAAACTAAATCAAAAGATTAATATAGTAATATTCTTTATCAATTAGTATAAAAAAAATAACTTAAATAAGACACAAGTAATCACTATTCTTTTGGTCTAAAGAGTAATAATATAAAAAAAAAAAAAACAGAAAAACAGATATATGAATTCAGAAATTAAATTGTGAAAAAATATTTATTGAATTATATTATATAATGACTCATAATTGTAAAACTAAAAATATGATTAGTCTAATTATAAAACCTTGTAAATATTTGTTTTCAAAATTTTGAGGTATAGTTATTCAAAGTTGTTTTTTTCTGTCATTTTTGGTCAAATTATTATTTTAGTTTTTGCATTTTTCTTACATATAATGCTTTGAATTTTCTAAATTTTTCCATATATGCTAGCATTATTAATTTTAACAGAAGAAAAAAAAAAAAAAGGAATTTAAAATGTCCAAAGATTATTACTTATAGGAAGCAAAATTCGATATTTTATCTTATTTTTTTATTAATATTTTTATTAAGATGTGTAACTATCAAAACTATCGTCTTATTAATTTAATTAATAATTGTCACATCATATATAAACTATTGTTTGCCAAATATACGTAATTAATATTTAATCATAAATATTGATACTTTCAAATTATCTTCTAATATATATATATATAAAATAAAGGTGAATTCAAAGTGGTAAAACAATAGGTTTTTAAGTAAATTTAAAATTAATTAAGATGAAGAAGCCCTTTACATAATCTGAATGCCCAGTGAGTTCTGCAGATACTATTAATGGTGACAAACTGAAATTACAAGAAAGCCTAAGATTCTGCTTTGACCAAGAAAATATCTACCCACGTCTTACAAATATTTTAGGTACGTTGTTCGCTAGTTGCACCCAGTCAACATTCTTTGTTTTAACCCTTTTTCTTGACAACCAAATTGATATAATCAGAGAATATATATATATATATATATGTATATATACATTGTTTGTGCGCGCGCTTGTGTGTGTATATAGACAGCTCAAGCAATGACTTTTCCACAACCAAATTGAGTACACGTTCTATATCAGAATATACGTATATGTATACATATATTGCTCGTGTAGTATATATACAGCTCAAAGACTGACTTCTCCATCTTGTCAACATTTGTAATAGTCCCAAAAATCCCACTTGCATAATTATGATATTTTAGTATAATTTTAGCATGATCATTATTAGATCATTTTTCTTGAGGCATATTATTCTGATAAAATTAGAAATAAAATATAAACTACTTCTAACAGCACACATGATGTAGTAAATTCGTAATAGCAAATGCATGTATATTGAGGATAAATAATCTCTTCGATTAAGTACAAAGTGCTCAAGTATTTTTCAAAATTAATTTATGATTCGGTTATCACCAAGTGAAGATTAAAGTAGAAGACATTACTAAGACAAACTTTCGAATAAAATATGACAAGTATGAATTTTGAATCATATTTTTTGAACTAACAAATGTATCTGTAATTTTTATGAATCTGATGGATAGAAGATTTAAACTCTTTCTGTACCAATTCATTATTATATTCATAGATGACATCTTAATTTATTCTAAGAGTCGAGTAAAATATAATAAACACGGTAAAACTTTTAAAATTTGTACCGATCTTAAAAAGTATAAAATATTTATTTACACCAAAGAAAACTCAATATGTGTTAATGAATATGAATAAATATCTAAAAAATTATAATTGCAAAATTTTGCATCATTCGAACAAAGAAAATGTAACGACTTATGCACTCAGTTGAAAGAGCTCATGCATGACAGCACAACTAATTTCTTCCAAATGGAAATCATTGGAAGCACTACAAGAATTATAGTTGGACATTTTAAAAAAATAGGATGTACTTGACCATCCATCCTGAGAATTCAGCCTGTATTGATATACTTTTTACTACTAAGAATGTGAGACTGTAAACGAAATCCACAGTAAATACAATAATAATTAAGGATGAGGTTTGAATATAAACTTAGCATCCAATGACAAAGGTGTATATTATCTTACGCGAATGAAAAACTTAAATTGACAAAACCAACTTAGCTCTGTTCATTTTAATCAAGAAAAAATTTAGAATTGATTTGTAAGTAAAATCCAAATCTAATGATTTCATCTAATTTAATAATTTTTGAATCCTTTTTCTTTTTTGAAGTATTAATCCAATGGAATATACAAAACGAAGAAGGAAATCCAAGTACCATTTCATCACTGCTCACAACCGAAGTGGCAAAGCTAGGGAAGACAACACAACTAGAAAACTACATGAGTACATGTTTCCATTATCTTTAACATCTACTTCTTCTTTTGAAGAAAATATTCAAACACAAATATTAAAATTCAATTTGCAAAAGAAAACAATTATTTTACATGACAGCAATCTAGCGAGCGATTTACAACTAGCCAAAGATTTTTCTTTCAGAAAAAAAAAAAAAAAAAGAAGATAGAGAAACATCCCAAGGTTACGGCTCTAAGAATTCTATTTCTTCTAAACTTTCAATTTTCTCACCTACCTGAAGAGCATTGAGGACATATTAATAGCATGGCTAATGGATGCAGCTATGTTTCTTCTGAAAAGCAACCAACATGATAAGCTCCAGGTGCCTCCAAACTCTGATCCTCAGCAGAAGAAAAGGGTTGGCCTGGTGAGGTTTTTGACATAGAAAAGTCGCGGTAATGACGATAGACGGGGGGCAAAAGCAAGGCGGATTTTCTGTCCATTGCTAGTAGCCGACCACACTTGCTGCACCAACAAAAAATTGCAATTACAATAGTGCCTCAACCTGACTGAAGAAACTCATAAAGTCGAGAAATTCATAAAGTTAAGAGAAGATGATTCCACCTGCAAGGTTTATTAAAAAGACTTTGATAGCTGCAGATCCAGCGCTACAAGGAAAGACACAAATTTAAATACTCAAAATTTTGTTGGATGAATCACCGGAATTAAAATGAACAAACTAAACCAAACCAAAGATAAGTTATGGAGATAGTACCAAAAGGGAACTGAGAGCTGTTTCAGTCCTGGCGCCAAGGAAATATTGCAAGGCCATAGCAGCATGCTCCTGCAATAATGCAAAAAATTTATTAAAAAAACCTTCAAATTTTCAAAATTTAAACTGATTAGCCACGAAATTAGAAACCGCAAAATATGAGCAATGGGCATTCTTACAGTAATATGCTTAAATACATGGTAAACTGAAAATCCCCTTGCATGTATATAGCTCCCTCCCTGTTAGAAGCAATTGCATGTATGAGTTCTAACATGTTATGCTATCAGTCTCTCTGGAAAACAAACTAGTATATTAGAAACCACAAAGTAACCAAATAACTGCTCATGTAAAAAATAGAAATAAATCTTAACCCACTCAACAAGTCACATCTAACGTGAGGTATATGCTTTTGAACCCTCCCTCTGTAGTAGCTTAAAATCCTATTTCCCAAGCAATACCCAAAGAACTATCTAATTTTCAACAATATCACTTCATTTGCTTTTGTAAATAGAGGAACAGTTATTTGTAATTGTGCTACTATAATTCAAAAGATCACAGAGGGCTCAAAGTAAAACGACATCATATTTTTTACATTACAAAATTCTGTTCCAGAAAGTAATGAAGTTAAAAAGCCAAATATTACTTCTGTTCAGTTCCTATTGAAAAGTAGATAGTACTTGAATGAGTCAGGAAAACTTTAGAGCAAAATTAACAATTAAGGAAAAAAGCCAAATCATTCACCCTCACACAGGCATGCCCAGAAAAAGAGAGAAACAGCTCCACCAAGAGAAATGCCCAGCTGGAGACTTGAGCTTTCATAAATATGGCTTGTAAATTATGGGATGATGAATCTTTTCGAGAGAAAATCAATTATGAGGACGTGTCCAATTTTACCAGTCACCAGCGAAAAGGACATCATTGGTCAGTTAGAGAAGAAACTAAACGGCATTTGCTCTATAAGTGTGATAACAAAGTAATCATGTAATCGAGCAACTTTTGATTAATTAACAAGTCAAAAGTATTTGAGCAACATATAAGCGTGATAACACTGCACTTCAGAAATTCAAGCAATTTAAATGACACTTGAAGAACAATGAAATCAGCAAAATAGGACTACCCATCGGAACTTAGTTTAGCTCATGTCTTATAATTCCAAAAGACAGAAGTACGTTCTTACTCCAGTAAGCAAATGCGAGTCCTCCATCACATCTTTAACAACCTAAGCTTCATGTAAGGCACTATTATTTCTTTCTTAAGCAGATGACGAAGTTTATATGGGTACAAGATAAAACTTCAACATTGATAGATAAAAGGCAACAAAATGACACTGACTCTGAAAAGAATTCAACCAGAAGATAAGAAAATTTTGAGAATTGGAAGAACCTATATCATGTAACCAAACTTACCTCATCTGGGGAAAAGAAAGATACTGCATCTGGGTCAATAGAACCAGCTGGATGTAATGAGATTACAGCTCTAAATACAGAAGGAAAAACCAACTCAATTACAGCAATCTTATCTGCAGCAACTGCATTTTGTGATCCTAGTCTTAGTTTCATTGGACTGTGAAAACTATGTTTTGGTGTTTCCATAGGAGTCTCATCCACTGAACCAGGCAGCATAGAAGCTCTTTTCAACCAATCCAGGCGCTCATAAGTTGAAACCTTCAGATTTGACACCTCTTTCTCCAAGTGTGCAAGGATGTATGATAACGTTTTGCAATCAGTAAGCTCATCTTGGTTATTTTCTGGTAGCACTTGCAAACCACAATGTTTTTTTGACACCAAATCATTATTTTGACCAGTCAATCTATCATCAAGGTGAGGAAAAAATCGCCTTTTCTGATCTGTGAAGGCCTTGAGAGCCAGCCTATAGTCATTCAGGAGAACATGTCATTTGAAAAAAAAAAATCAGGAGAACATGTTAATGGCCTTCCAGAGTATCTGATTTTCAAACACTAAATGGGTGCATCAGCATTGAAAGTGCTACCTGATAACCATCAGGAGGCAATGACATAAAAATTTTAAAACATCTTATCCATTTAGCAGGACCTTTTTATGATGAAGTATACATGTCAACAGCATCAATTGTATAAGCATCATCTAAGAATATTTATCAGCTAAACGGAAAACTGAGAGGACCTATACACATAAATTCTCTTTTTTGTCAAAAGAAAAGTATAAGAATATATATACACAGAGATAAATGTAGTATTGACATCATAAGATCTGGAAAAGCCCTGGTCAAAGATATTAATATTGCCTCATTTTATTTTGGCACAAGATTCACTTCTCTAGTCACAGCATATAGAAATTCTAATATATAAGAGACATGTGACATACTGCGGTTCTGGAGCTAAAACTCTCCAAATCTAAACATAGCTTTTAAATCTACTAAAGTAGGTAAAATTTTTTTAAAAATTAAATATATGATGGTTGCCTTTTTAAAAAAAAATAAAAACTAAGGTGTATATTAAAAATGTACTAACAAAACGGGAGTACCACCCATGTATAAAATATTTATAATAAAATTGGTGTCTCAATGACATTTCCAAAATCCATTACTAATAATGTCATGACCTAATAAAATAGACCCAAAATAATTCAGCCACCTATCTTTTAGCCTAGAAAAACTATTTTTCTCACCCTCAAAAGCTCTACTATTCTTTTCTTTCCATAAAATCCAAAAAACCGTTAAAGGAATCACATTAGCTAACTTATTTTTACATTTAGACCATCCCAAGCCCAAATCTCACCCCTCACCAAACCAACAATGACCCAATTCACCAGCATGTTAATCCAATTCATGCAAAATGAAAATTGATAGAAATAATCCAGACATAAATACATGGATAACGCAACAATATAAACAATATACATACACATATTTAATGTCCTTACAACAGAATGAGAGACATGTTGCCACTTAATACAAGCTTATGAAGATTCAATTTCAACGAATCTGTTAACCCATAATCTCCAGCAAATACGTCAACAACTATAGTTAATATGCAGATTCAATTTCAACAAAGTGCAATGAATTAAATTTTTTCTTTTAAAAAAAGAGGAAAAAAGTCAACAGCAATAAATAGGATTCCCAAACAAACCTAGTCCTGTCCACAGCAGAAGCACCAGCCTGCCCAGCAAGTTGCCTCTTCCATGCATAGGCAACAACTGCACCATCTGGACACACCAGTGGCATGTGCAGACCCCATGAATTACTTCGTGAACGAAGAGACTCATTTAGCACCCCTGATTCCTCTAGCTGCCTTCCTAACCATAGTTGATAGATTTAAATCAATGTCATCAACACCAAATCACTACACTTGCAAAAAATAAACTCAACTCACATGCAGACACCTGCAATACTACAATCATTCTGCACTATCATTTGATAAAAACACTTTATTCCATAAATTATAAATAAATGTTCAGCAAACGGATCAATATATACTGTATGGACATATGTATGTGTGCGCATATACATAAATCCATATATGTACAAGAGCATATAAAAATGGCAGTATTTATACCAATGGTGCGGAGGTCCTGGAGGTGCTGGCGCATGGAGGCATCTTCTTTGAGGAAGACGTTGTGCGGCTTGGTGCTATGGTGAGGCTGAGCTGTAACAAACAGAGCCTCAAGAAGTCGATCAGCACCGAGCCGGATGTCTGCAATGTGCCTAGCTGCTTGTCCCAGCCGTTCCATTGCCAGTGCCACCTGCTTGGGTGGTGCCTCCAATGAAGATCCTCCAGGAGCCTGTTGAGAATTCACCATGGCTGCCGTCTGAGGTGGCAGCAGTTGTTGCTGATGTAACTGTTGCACTTGCTGCATTATAGGCCTCCAAGCGTTGTCACTGGAAATTAGGAACTCTAGCAACTATGAAATCTTTCTTGAGACCTTGAAGAGAGAAAGGGATTATGCTTGTGGTGCTATAATCCCTGTTTGGTCGCTGAGAAGTCAAGAAGTAAAGAGAAAATAAATTGCTTCGCCAGAAAAATAGATCCTAAGAACCATGCTGGTTCACATGGCCTTCAGGGCTTACCAAAAAAGAAGTTTCAAGTAATAAATAATCGCAGAATAGATTGCCACTAACGCAATATTTGTGGTAGGGATAGACACCAATTACAATGTCTATTTACAAAGAACAAGGTTTCGAAAATTAAACAGTGGAAAAGTACTACATCAATCTTGTAGTGTGAGCCTAAAAACGAAACTAACTGTGTCCTAGCTAATACGGACAGGTCAATGCATAAGAAAATATACTACTACTTCTAACCCATGACCAGAGAGACAAAATTAAATATATTGCAAAGTGGAGGATCATCATCCTAGGAAGGTTCCATTTGCATCTGATCATGCATAGTCACCTCAAAATAGAGCATATCTTTGAAACACAAATCAGATTTCAATTAATTAATAAAGGAAATACTAAAAACAGAAAAATTTGTATCGCACAAGACAAAACTTGGAAGCTGAAAGAGAATAAATTTCCATCAACTCACTTTCAAACATTCCTTAAACCAGCAAGCTAAACCAATAACAACTATATGTATGGGTTAAGGACAAACAGCAAAATTCGTAAAGGAACAGACCAGTTGCTATAACTTTTCTCACCCTGCAAATCTGAATTGGAAAAGGAATGTCACACCCAATAATTACAGTTCTTTGAAAGTGTCACAATCACTCCGATAACTCAATACATACTGTAAAGAATGAAAAAGAAGAGAGCTTCAATATCTAACTGCAAAGAATTAAACAAATGTAAATAGTACATCAAAATATCTCATCAAGCCATATTAACTCAAGTTGAATTTCTAGACTGACTCACCCCAAAAACCTAGTAAAAAAATAAGTTAAGGAGTAAACAAAAGATCACAAAGAACACCATCCAAAATACTCACGTAGAAGGAGGGGAGGTTAGGATATGAATTTTACAACTCTCAGTTTACTTGAATTATTTGAACTGAAATCCAAGGAAGCAGTTTAAAAAAAAATGAACAAGCAAGAGATTAACTGACTACATTATAGCTAATTTTATAACTAAAGACAGCTAATTAACATTAATGATTTTTCTTGAGAAAAAGGTCTAATCAGATAAACTTACAGATGGCACCAAGTAAAAATCCATGGAAGAAGGCCAACTATTTTGTAAATTCCAACAAAATCATCAAGCCAGAACTTTATTTAATAGAATAAAAAAAAAAAGATATTATTGACAAAAGGCATCACGGGGCTGCAAACCTGAGCACACAAGCAAGAATATTACAAGGACGGATCAGCCTATTAAAAGCCCCCAGATCCTCTCTCCAAAATGAAGAAAATGATGACTTTTCAACAAAATAAATAGTGCCCTCCAATCTTCTCCCCTCCGAGCACCACAAGAAGAAATGATTAGGAGAGTTATTGTCACACAAACACATCTTCTTCTCAAGGTACCAATGGTGAGAGTGCGACCCTCCAAGTTCCTTCCCAAACAAAAAAGGGCAACCATGAAACAAACAAGATATACTCACATGCCCCAAGTCAGAAACATTACTCATGCCCAAACACAAAACAAGCAAGACGTACATACACATTCGAAAGCAACTATAAACACCAGAATCTACATGTGAAATCATCACTTGACTGCCAACTTAAGACACATAACGAAAAGAGAAAGATCTCAATCAAACTGAATGAAAAGTTTCATGAAAGAGATGTAAAACTCTTCATCTCAAGGTATAGAGCTAAATGTATTGCCACTGCTTTAACAAACAAGTATATATGACCCAGGTACAGTGAGACTACTAACAGGTAACCTCAACCAACTGGTCCAAACCATTATATACAACAGAAAGCCACATGCAGATCTCATAACAGACAGAGAGATCTAACCACACAAATCGCGAAGAAAGAGTAATACTACAGTTCTAAAAGTCAATCGTACATGAAGAACGCTGCTGCTGATATTCGCGAATGAACAGTACTCAGAAACCTCTTCCCTCAATCGGCTTTCTCCGTCAGAACAGTCTCTCCTTTAAATTGCAGCTGCTTCTCGAATTTTCTTCTCAATTTCAGCTCTCTCTCCTCTTTCCTATGATTTCAGCCCTCAGTTTTTTTGCCTTCTCTAAGCTCAACGTCTGAGTCCGTCTTTCTTTGTAAACCTGAAACCCTCGGGGAAAAACAACCTCCTCTCTTTCGAGCTCTCCACTTTAAACCCTAGAATTTGGCCTCTTCAACCTCGAGCATCTAATGTTATTCACACCGATTCAACGCCGAATAACCTTTCCCTCCCTTCCAGTTAAACAAAACTGCTGCAACGAATTCAGATACATCTCCAAACTCTTTTCCGGTATTTCAATTCTTCATCGATCTTGTGCATCCAACTTAGGTCGTATGGTTAAGATTCCGTTTGAAGATCACAACGTAGGTTAGCTATCTTTCTTTTCGTTATTATAGATGTCGACGAGCCCACCAGATTCCCATCCCCCTGCATGCGATACGTCAAGAAGCTCTCACTCTGAGGGGGCTTCCTTCCACTGTGCGCATTTCGTGCTCTTTCAAATAATCGGGTTCTTTACTTTGCAGTGAAACGATGTCGTTGCAGGTCTACGATGTGCGCACCCAAGCTTCTCTTTAGTTGAAAACTAAATGGGCTGAATAAGATAGTATATGAACAAATACACTAGTTTTAAATGTAACTGAGATGAAAAGGTTAATGGGGCTTTTTTTTTAATGGTTCTTGAAATTATACAATTGATTGTTCGATTACCCAGAAAATTAATTGAATTTTATATAAATTAATAATAAATCATATAAATAAAAATCTGTTGAGAAAATAAATTTTTAAAATACAAATAATTGCACAAAATAAAAGTAAAATAAAAAAAAGTTATAAGATTTAATGTGGTTCAACAAATATGTTTGCATCAACAGGTAAGATTTCTATTATAATAAAAATTAAGAATACATCACCAATAGAATTGTAAACTCTTATATAAATAAAGTACTATAGTTGCCTCCCAAAATATTTCTCATAATATATACATAATATTTACAAAATCAAGCTAGATCAATAAAATTGAATCATGTAATTATTCAACTCTAATTAGGTAAAAATTTTAAAGCCTATTGCATAAATTATTTTAACTCTATATATAACAACTCGGACTCTAAGTGGAGTCAGAGCGTCCTTTCCTTTTAGCCATTTATAGAAACTAAATCTCATAGATAAAAATGATATTAATTCCACCATTGTTAACATTATCATCCCCTGTGTGCCAATGAAATCTTAAAACATTGAAAAATAAAATAAGGGTTCTCTAGTCTAAAAAAGAATCAAATAAAAAATTTAGTGTTTAGTATATTGAATCAACAGGAATAGAAGTCATCACAGACTCTGTACTCCTTTCGTCTCTTTACTATTTCAGTTGATCTGAGTTTTAGTTCTTGGTTCTCTTGTTTTGAAAATAATGAATGGAATGGGTTAACACATGCGTAAAAAGAATAATAAAAACTCTAATTTATAGAACTGAATGAAGTACATATAAACTCCCTTACGTCTCTCCTTAGCACATATGTGGGATATATATTTTGAGAAAATTCTCCAAGTAACAATTATCTATGCTCCACTAATTTACTACTTTTAGCTCAACATGTTTAGTCTTTGATCTAACGATCTCAGTTATCATTGTTTTTTTATCTCATTTGAATTTTTTCCCTTCTCATAATCTATAATAATGATATAACATTTTATACTTTTCTCTTCTCACAATCCACAATGATCATATAGTATTTTATGCTATACATAAATAGGTTTCAATACAATTACTTCTCATTAGGTATAATGCGGTATGATACGAGTCACCTATTATCTTCTAATTATCTATGATATGGTGGGACACGATACAATACAATTAACTACCAGAATCACAATTTTAGTATGATTGATTTCACAGTACGATATTATATAATTCACTTATTACTTTCTAATTATCTACGATAGGGTACTGTATAACACAATACAATTAACTATCACAATCACAATTTCAATATGATAAGATTCATGGTAGAATACGATACATTACTATATAATTCATTTATCATTTTATAATTATCTACAATACAGTATGGTATGATATAATATAATTAACTATCATAATCATAATTTCAATATGATTAGATTCACAGTTCAATATAATATGATATGATATAATTCACTTAACATAATCACAACCTATAATTAAGATTTAACACAAACATTTAGACTTTTAGATTCATCGTACAATGTCGTTTTAATCTCCATCAAAGAAAGTAATAAAGACCCCCCCTATCAATGTGAGTTTGATACGATATGTTGAACATGGTCATAATAAGAAGACAATACTCTACGATGTTAACCCATATGATAAGATGCACTATCACTTCAATCGAATCTCAACCACACATACACCCACCCCTCCTTGATATAAGATCAAACGAGTTTTTAAATCTTTTACACATTATTGATCCATTATTTTTAAATTTGTCTTACACTTATTCGTTCACACTTGGTTCAAAATTTATTCTGTTAACTAATTGTTAAAATTTACTTCATTATTGTTGAAACTTCTTTCTAATGAGTCTCATCTGTTTAACAAATTTTATTTATAATCCTACTCATTTACTTTGCACTTCCTCACTTAACTTTGTATTAAATTATTTAATCCACATAGTTTGTATTTAAATTTTAACTATAAAAATAATCTTATTTCTGTTATTCCCTTTTCTATTAATTTGTAATTTAAAGTGGTATCCTATTTAATTATATTTGGTCCATCAATATCAAAAATTAAGTTTCTTAGTTACAATCTCATTTCTTTCCCTAGGCCATTGGCCCAAATATGACCTAATCCACTTATTGTTACTTTCATATATTCCCATTATAATTATTGGGTTTTTCTTATAAAGCATATTTACTATAGTCTTTATTTTTTCTTTTTGTTCTCTCACTGGTTCCCTTCTATTAAGCCCCTACATTGTGGCCTAAGATGTTGTAAACGCATTTCATTTCCTTTGGATCTTTTATTTAACTCTTTTTTTTTGTAGACTTAGATTTTCAGTCTATTAGAAATTAATTATGACCCATTATTCTATTAGATTAGTCCAGTAAGTGCTTTGGACCCACTAAGTGATTTGTGTTAGGCCCTTAAGTGGATTGGGCCCACTAAACTTTTTGGGTTCAGCCCATGAATAGGTGGGGCTCCCTACCAATTCAGTTCCAAGCCATTAAGTGTTTTGGGCCCGTTAACCTATCTGAGTTTGACCCATTTCGATCTAACTCTCTCCAATACCCTAACAGTCTCCCATGCCCTTCATTCTTGCCTGACATATTAATGCATTCGATCCTAAAATTGTTTTGATAATCTAATTTCTTTATAATATGGATATGGGATTATGGTTTAAAATAATCCTTACATTTTTTAGATTCTCGAATGGTTTGAGTTTGTTTGTGGTGATGATTTCTTTATTTTCATTCAGTTGCTCCTATACAAAGTACACCATTGTTGTTGTGAAGGCTAGATTGAAAAAGAAGTGCTTGTTTCGACTTTGGGTTTAGGAAAAAGGAAGAGAAGACTCACCACTTGTTGCGTCGGTAGTTATAATACCAAAGTAGCTTTTGGCCTTCAACCTTTTACCACACACACTTTTTTCCCTCTTTTTGGACTTCTTGAGTCTCCCCTTGCTTCTTTCTTCCTTTGTTGGCACTTGGTTTTAGAGTTAGGGTTTTTTTTTTTATTTTTTTATTTTTTGTTAAAACCTATCTTCCTTTTATGTTGGCCACGATTTAATTGAGGTCATTGAATGAGGGAGTGCGATGTAGGCCATTGGATTTTAATATTTTAATTTCTAATTGTATAATTTGCTATGCATGCATTGTTTGACAAGATCTGGGTCATTCACTAAATAACCAACACATTCTAATGTCGGTTTACCCATATGGCTTCATCTAATTGGTTCTTCGAGACACTTCCGCAGCTGAGGATTAAGAACTTTTCGATTTTATACTTTCACCCCAATTATGATAAAGCTTTTTCATTTTAAACCCTTTTTTTTCATATTTACCTAATGTTCCAAATTATTTTCAATTTGACCCCTATAAATATTTTTTTCATTTGAATTTTCACACCTATTTAATAAACACCTATTTCTAAAAAACTATGTTATCTACTTTTTTGTTCAAATCAATATTTGTGTACTCATTTTATTTATTCGCATCATCAAAAATTTACATTGGAGCTTATGTAACAATCATGTTTTTCACAAGCAATCATGGTTGCTTTTCATTTAGTCACCATAATAAGTATTAACAGTCATGTACTTATACCATAATTGTCATACTATATACCAATATAATATAACTTTACTATAATAAACTGTAAAGTATTCAACAATTCCAAAACACTTTGAATCCTAAAAGTTTAAGTAACGCTTTGAAGTCTGAAAAATTATATTTATATAAACAAGTGTTTTCCATTTTTCATTCATTTTTCATAAGTTTTCACAATCCCAATGGTCCTTTGGCTTAGTCTTGCATCCCTTGTTATGAAATTAATAAAAATAAGTGAGTCACACATGCTCATTAAGAATAATTTAGAACTCCAATCCAAATATGAGAGATAATATACTGATTCTACTCTTTTACCCTCATATATTTCAATTCAGTCACAATTGAACAACTTAATTTCTCGTTTTGATTCATTCTCAATTTCATTAACACAAAGGTATGATCACATTAATTATATACATTCACACACATAATACCTTTCCTCATATATATATTTAGATTATAGTATTCCCATCATTCACAAAATACAACCAACACACATGTATATGTACCACTATTGTCTCATCTAATATTACTCAGATCCAATCACGAAGAGAAATGATCATTTCCACTATTAATATGGACCTAGTCATAGTTACACTTCCATAAGTCATAGTTATTATCATAACCATAGCCATAGTTACAGTCATAGTTACGAAGTAATAAATAGTTTATGAGATAGAGTTCATAATCATTCCTTACCGATCATGAACTGTACATTTAGTCATATCTCCATGATGAGAAATTTTTTACTGTCGAACATATGTATTCCCTAATAAGCTTTATTTTAGATTATATTTTATCTTCCTACTTAATTATCTTCATTTAAGTTTCATTATGTTCTATCTCTTTATTTCAAAAAACCTAATTTATTTATTCACAATTCATCAAACTCTTTAACTCCCAATTTATTTTAATTTCAAAGATCACAAAAAGATTTTGATTCTCACATTTAATCTCCCAAAATCTTCAGTTCAAGAAATATTTTAATCATCTCCCTAACTCATATCCATCAAACAATTTCAATATATAATAAGATTTTCTGCTAATCTCAATTAGTCGTACTCATTCCACTACTAGCTTCTTAATCTCTATTATTTAATGCATTTCCATTACTTTTATTTTTGAAGTATAAAACTTATCAATAATCGCTAATATTAATATAGTGAATATATTTACCCATTATGTGGTCTAACAAAATCTTTCTTTAATTGACTAATCTTCTGGGCTATCAGTCCATTATCCTAACCTTTATTCCCTCATCCCATTAATTATTCATCTCCCACGTGAGTAGACATTCTATTTTCTTAGATCTTGGGCCAGAAGCCCAATAGATTTGCCCTTACTTGGCCTAATTTAATCTTCACTAGTATTTTATTCACATGGACATGAAGCCCAAAAAGGCTTGGCCCATATAAATTAAAATTTCCACTCCTTATATATATTTTTATTTCCTTTGTTTTATCTATCACTGTTCTTTGTTTTTATTTTCTTTTCTTACTTTAAACTGGCCCACCTATTCTTTTTTAGCCTATTTTAGATGGCTCGACCCACCAGAGATTTTGGGTTTCCTTTTAACTCTTCCTATGGGCTCAGTCCACCAGTGACTTGAGTTTCTCTTATAACTCTTTCCACAGGCTCAATCCACCAGACATGTATATATATATATATATATATATATATATATATTTTTAATTACTCATTTCACATGGATCAAAGGCCCAATAAATCAAAGCCCACTTAGGTTCTATTTTCAAGGCCATTTATATTTTCATTTTACTTTATTTTACTTATGATTATATTTATTTTATTATTTCTTTGTTGTTGTGTAATACCCAAATTTCCATATACAGACTCGAGGCCCATCCTACCTTAGCCCAAGCTTTGTTTCTATTTTTTTTCTTCCCATTTCACATCTTAGCCTAAGGTCCAATATGAGATTTAAACCTTTTTTTTTTCTTTTTAAACCCTAACCCAAAAGCCTACAAACCTAACCCATGATATCTCATCTTCTTCACTAAAACTCTAGAGGCATCTAAACCATGCTCATAGCCTACACTACAGATTGATATGTTCATACTCTTCAAGATTTTTTTTTTGCATCCATAAATTAAAATATCCATAAATCTTCATACAAATCATCATCATTACAACACTACAATATTGAATGAAATCTAGATAAACTATATTATAACAGATATGGGGATTTAAAGTAAAAATTACTTTTACTCTTCCTTGGATCTCAGATGGGCTAGACTTGTGGTGCAACATTCCTTCTCCACCTGTCTGCACATACACAACCATATACCCACTATTGCAAAATTTCAGTCGAAGGAGGAAAGAGTTTGAAATCAACATAGGGAATAAAATGGATTATCCAGTGAAAACTTTCCTTACAATGCATCGGTGTTCGTAGATATTGGAAACACTTTTGGCTTTCAATCCCCTCCACCGTGACTCTCTCCTCTCCCCATTTTTTCTAGTGATTTGCTCTCTCTTTTTCTTCCTGATTTCTCTCTCTCTCTCTCTCTCTCTCTCTCTTTTTCCCTCCAGGGATTCCTCCATATTCTTTCTTCTTTTTCTCTCTTCTTTTATGATTAAATAGAGGCTAGATTTTTCTTTGAGGGGCTGAAAAAGGAGTTTATATATGGGGCTTTTTGTGATTTTTAACCATTGGATCTTAATATTAATCCCTAAGGGTTCGATTTTTTGGATTTTAAAATTCCCTCCTCCCCCCAAATAAAATTTGCTCCTCCAAATTTGCACTTACCAAGGATTTAGAAACAAGCATCTTTATTTGTTTCTAAGTGGTCTCTTAAATAAAATGTTGTTATAACATTTTTACTACTGGGATTGCTTTAGATCCAAATATCTTCTCTCTATCTCCCACAATTAAGAGTATAATTATTAAAAGTTTATCTTTTAACTCTCAAAGATTTTAAAATCTAAGGGTTGATGGTACAACTATAAGTCTACTAAATTAGTTTATCTTCATAAAAGATTATTATCTTAGATTATGTTGAACCTCAAAGTTCTTTAAAGCATAATATTTCTCAATCATAACTTGGGTAAGTGCCATTACCACTTAACATCGTTTCTATTCTTTCAAAGCTCATATATATATATAATTTCTTTGTTTCTAACTTTCTAAAATCGATATGTGAGTATTTGGAAAACAACTTCGATAACTTTTAGCTAATATAACCTTTATTTACCACCATAACATATGCATTATTCCCTAAAGATTTGGGCTTTTAACCCATTTTTTATTCCTTGACTTCTGAATATTACTTTATGGTTTGTAAGATGTTATGGTATCAACATGTTTTTCCTTTTTTACTCAAATGACTTGATGCCTAACATTTACTCTTAGTTGAATTATATTACTTCCCTAAATCTGTCAAAGTTTGAATGTTTTCTTAAATACTTCAGCACTTGATTAGATTTTTCCAAGGCTCTTTAGATTTAAGCTTAGTTATCAAATCCACATTTATTATGGAAAATTCTCAAGAATCTTGATAGAGGAGTTAAATAATAGCCTGGCTAAGGTTTGAATATATTCTCTACTTGTTTAAATATCTTCATGTTTACGTACTACATCTTTAACTTCCTAGGATTCAAAGTGATTATTCTTAGGTATGGCTTGAAGATAAGATTTTTTTATTCATGAAGACTTTATGACTTAAGATCTGTGGGTAACTACACAATGGTTTCATTATGATCTATCCTACTTCTATTTTCCTTTGGGGGTCGAATGTACTTTTATCTTCTCAATGAATGCAACTGGTTAGCCCTCGATTTACTACAGATGAAACCATTATTATAAGGGATGGTAAGCCTCTCATGGGTTTGAAAGGACAAAAAGGGTCAAATGGCATAACACAATCATTCAAATATTTATTTAGCTTAGAAGGTGATCCTTTATGTGTCACTAAGTATTATTTTATTTTATTCGCGTATGTTTTAGAGGTTTATTTGGTGTGTTATATGGGACCTAGGTATATGTTCCTGAATCAGGAGTGCTACATTTGGGTCACTAGTGACTTTCTATATTTAAGTTATATTCTCAAGGGATTTTATTTGTTGTAAAGGTTAGGATTAGAACCCTTTTTGGTAACATATTAGGGTTCACACTTAGTAATTTATTTTTTTTCTTTGAATACCCTAAGGATTGTGGAGATTGGTTACATTTTACAATAGTGGGTCAGGAATGTTTATCCATTTAGGTTCTTTCCTTCTCTTTTATTTTATTATCAAGTTGAGTTTTAGTCAAAAGGTATCACCAAAAGATACACATTATTCCAACGACTTAGAATTCTAAATAACAATTTTTGTTTCCATACTCATATATAAAAATCCACCAACAGTAAGATTTTCTAACTTCTTGATATTACTTTAAAATTTAAAAGTAATGTGTTCGTACCTAAACCTCTTATCCTTTACTCAAGTGACTTGATGTTTAAATAATATACTATTAGTTGAGCCCTAATATTAATTCTAAATTTATCAAAGTCTGAATTATCTCTCAAACATCTTACTTAATCAGATTCTTCCAATAATCTCTTTAAAAATTTTTGCAGGTAATTATGAAATCCATAATTATTATTACTAAAAATCATTAGGAGTCTTTTGGTAGAGAGGCCGAATAATAGTCTTGTTAAGATAAATTATACTTTCTACTCATTTTTAATCCATTTAGAATTAATTACTACACCTTTAATTTTCAAAGATTCAAAGTGATCATTCTTAAGTATAACTCTAAGATGTAAATCATGTGTTTGTCACATTATCAATTTTTCTCTGTTAGTTTAGAGATCGATCTTTCAGGCATTGATTCCTAGTTTGTAAAATCTACTTTAGGGGTCTACCTTGATTTATTTATATAGTGTCCAATATTTATGTTCTATTTTAGAGGTATGAAATTATACTATGGGGTTATCGCACTAATGGTTTATTGTCAAGACATATCTCCAGTAGAATTCTCTGTCTTTAGGAATTTAACTTGTGAGAAACAAGGTCTTTTAATAAATGATCTTAGTCATATATACTTATTTCTTTCGATGTTCGATTATTTTTTTTAAGAATAGACTATTATATCTAATGGACTAATAAAGGTTTGGTTGGGTTAGATTAGATCATCTAAAGTTACCAATAGTCACACTATGTTGTGAAATCTATTTCAGGGAGGTAGTGTCATGATATTTTGATCAAAATCAATCTTATATGATATTTTGATTTGCTGCCATCTTTTCTACTTGCATGTTTAGTTAAATCTAATGAACATGTTTTTGTCAACAAGTTTAGAAAATTAAAGGTCTTTATGGATGAGAGGGCAATGAGGATGTATACTCTCGCGTTGGGAAATATTGTACAGTAGCATTAGGGTCGATCACAAGTTCTTACTATTCTTAATTTACTTATATCTATTCTTAGGTAGTTAAGCGAACACTGATCAACATGCACATCATGAGACTTGATCAGTTACAAGACAATCTCTTTATCCTGGTTATCATCATTTGTTTAGTGCTCTTAGGCCATCTTATTGTTATATATTCGAGGTAGATCGAGCTTAATTTGTATTATGCTATATCTTATCCTCTAGGGATTCCTCTTATTTTGAATCCTTGGCGATTTTTAAGGAATCATTCTTTTGGAGATCTATCTCATGTTTACAAATTCACTTTGTTAGTTTCTCCTAAAGTCCTTACTTTGCCTTAATGTTCTATCAATAGGGTGTTAGTTATATATAGACTGTGGTCGCTGTTATTCATCATCCTTGGTTGGCTTTGGAACGAAACCAAACCCTCTTTGATTTTAATTTATTAAAATCAGATTTATTATCAGTCATTTGCTTTAGATCCTTCACTCTATCTCTTATGTTCACTGATGTTTTAGCGGAAGTTCCAAAACATATCATAAGGTCTGTATTACTTAACTCTCTTTGGTCCTAAACCTTATAAGGATGATACAATGGATGGTTCTGCGAAACATTCACTCTGATATCAACTGTAATAATAATGTTTTTTTAATAATCAATCATGGTTGTTACTTTTCATTCATTCACCATAATAAGTATAAACATTTATGTAATTATGCCATAATTGTCATACTCTATACCAGGATAATACAACCCTACTAGAAAAAACTGTAAAGTATTCGACAATTCCTAAACATTTTGAATCCTAAAAGGTCAAATAATGCTTTAAAGTTTAGAAAATCATATTTACATAAAGAAGTGTCTTTCCACCTTCTATTTTTTTCACAAGTTTTCACAATCCCGATGGTCCTTTGGCTTAGCCTTGCTTCCTCTATTATGGAACTAATAGAAAGTAGTGAGCCACACATACTCAGTAAGAATAATTTAAAACTCTAATTGAGACTAGAGATAATATATTGATTTAACTTTTTTACCTTTACTTTAACTCACCAAGCCCTTCACAAAAATTTGATTCCAATACTCACACTAAGCTACTATCTTCACTTCTCATATACATCAATTTGTTCAAGCAATATCCATAATTGCACAGCTTAATTTCTCATATATAATTTTGATTCATTCTCAAGTTTATTAACACAAACGTATGATCATATTAATTACACATCTTGACACATATATTGTAATGACCCAAATTTTGTCTAAACGAACTTCTCGTGTTTTGTATGGGTATTTAAGTCAAAAACTAAAATTTAAAGGTTAAAGACTAAGTTTTAAGTTAAGCAGCACAAAAATGATGAGATTTAGATAACTAGAATCCCTCAAGAAATTTTTTTCCCTCAACAAGGGAAAATAGAGTTTTTAGGTTTGAGAACGCTTCTCGAGGTTAGAATGACCTCATAAAAGGCAAGAAAAATACCTTGGAAAAGTGAAAATAATTTGATGATGGAGAGAAATCCCCCACGTGCGGGAGAAAATCTCTTGAGTGAGAGAAAATCCTCTGAGGAGCTCTTTTCACCCTTTTAGATTGATTTGTATCTTAAGACTAAAGTACTTAAAATTTGAGACTCACATTTAGCTGAATGTGTGGAAAAAAATATTAAGGAAGAAGCCTGTGGAAACAAAATATCCATAAAAGAAAAATTTTGGAGAAATGAGGCCAAACTCGATAGGCATACACATGGAAGACAATTTTGACCTTTTAAGATTATTTGGGCCATAAGTAGGCTGAATGGTCCCGGATGAAGCCCAAACTAAAACCATATGATAGTTGTCTACTTGAGGAAAATGTGAAGCACAAGTTTTCCCAAAACAATTAAGAATTGAGTAAGTTATGGAGTTTTGAAGTAAGGGTATAGGAATGGGCCAGTTTTATATGCAATTTAGACCTTTTTGGCCTCTAGATGGACCTTAGATGGGCCAAGTGTGATTTTTTGAGTCTAAATTTGTTAATAAGTAGTTGAAACCACGATGAAAAACTGAAGGTAAAATGAGCCGAAAACACATAAGAATCAAGGGAGTTATGGTTGTTTAAAGTAAAGGTATGTGCAAGGAGTGTAGTTTCAGGCTTTATGGGTTTAGGTGGCCCTAATATGGCCTAAAACATTTCGAATGGAGCTCGAATTTGGTACAGAAGCTCCTATAAGGTGGATAAGACATGGGAGGTATCTGGATAAGATTAGAATACTCTAAAATTACTTAAAGGCTATATGCAATTTAGACCTTTTTGGCCTCTAGATAGACCTTAGATGGGCCAAGTGTGGTTTTTTGAGTCTAAATTTTGCTATTTATTAGTTAAAACCATGATGAACAACTGGAGGTAAAATGGGCCGAAAACACATAAGAATAAAGGGAGTTATGGTTGTTTGAAGTAAAGGTTTGTGCATGGAGTGTAGTTTCGGGCTTTATGGGTTTAGGTGGCCCTAACGTGGCCTAAAACATTTCGAATAGAGCCCAAATTTGGTACAGAAGCTCCTAGAAGGTGGATAAGACATGGGAGGTATCTGGATAAGATTAGAATACTCTAAAATTACTTAAAGGCTAAGGAAAAGAAGAGATAAGGATAAGGATGAAGCTTAAGGAGTTAAGTTACCAATCACATTTTGCCACCTCTCCCATGTTTATCAACTTACATGGACATCTTTTCCCTATAAATAGGGGTGTGGGAAGAATGGAAAAGCATTATGGAGTTGAGAGAAAACAAGGTTAGAGTGAGAAAGAATAGAGAGAGAGAAAGAGAAGAAGAAAAAAGTGCATACCTAAGAAAGGTGAGGGAAATTGAAGGAATTTAGAAATTTTTCCTTAAGGAAACTCTACCTAAATTGTGAAAAGAAGAGAGAGGAAGGAAGAAAGAAATGAGAAAACCAAAGAAAGAAGAGGAAAGGAAAGTAAAAGCTCACGGTCAATCACAAGAGAACCCACGAGCTTAAGGTAAGTCTTCTCCTTCATTTGAATTCCATTTTTTCATTACATACTTCTTATCTATTATTTACTATTATATACAATAGGTAATTGTAAATTAGTAATTTAATTAAAAATACAACTATACCATTCTATCATCCAAATAAAAATATCATCCAAATAAAAATATATCATTAACATACATTAATATACAATCATCCAAACATAAAATTTTTTTGCAATTCCCATCTTGTGTCATTGTCATCTAATTACTGTCATTGTCATCTAATCTCTGCTATTGTCATACATTAATTAATTATCATTAAAATTTATCTAAATAAGGTATTAAAGAGCTGCAAAATGAAGCTTATATATAAGGTTTTGGGAGCCATTGAATCCCCAAGAAAAAATCTAGGTTGTATGCTTTTAGATCTTGCCATGTGTATGCACACGTGGCCGAAGGGTCAGACCCAACTTAACACCTTATCTACTTAGGTGTCCAGAAGCTCCTAAAATTCGTTTAGGCCATATTTTTTAATATATAATTTATTTTGGCCTTTTTTAATTACAAAAGGTCCAAAAACTCTAATTTTTATTCGTTTAAGCTCTCAAAACCTTAATTTTTATATATTGGGGTTTAATTTAATTTATAAATTTCTTTTTGCAAATTTATTTAAATTCGTGGGTGTGAAATAGACGGTAATGAGCTTTGTGCACATGTTCATAAGTGTTCCTAGATAGACAGTGACCAAACTGAACCTAACTAGGTACATTATCTAAACTGCAAATCTAGAACTCGGTCTAAGAAGAGGCATAATTAGGGAAGAAGGGAAAACATGAAATTATTAGGCTTTACGACTAAGGAAAGACTTGGCACAAAAATTTCAGCCCTAGAAGAAGCCCAAAAAGTTATTTAGGTATGGATACTCATTGTCTACATGTGTGTGGATCTTCACACGTGTGAAACATGGCCCCGGTACATGTCAGCACCCAACCCACAAGATCCTGCATAAAGGACATGTGAGCAACAATGCCTGTATGCCCCATAATGCGTGCACCAGTGCGCAAGAAACTGGCTACACGCGCAGCTCATAGGCATGTGCAAACAAGTTGTTCCACATGCCCAGTGTGCTTGGGCATGTGCGCAGGACACGCGCAATATGTGCTTAGCAATGTGCATGTACGCAAAAGACAAGTTGCATGCCCACCGACCTACCCGTGCGCAGCCCAAACCCAAGTAGCAGGTTCGCACGGCTCGCTTAGTCCGCCTGCGCGTCCTGCAGCCTGACCCATACACCCAACAGCTCACCCGCGCTGCTCCTTTCTCCTAAGTCCTTTTGGACTCATTTTTCTCACTTTTCCTAATTTTACAAGGTTTCTTAAGCTTCTACAATTATCCTATGTGTAAAATTTACAAAATTAAATGAGGAATTCTACTCAAAATTGAAGAAAAAAGAAGATAAAAATCCTCAGAGACTTGGATAAGGATAAAATATTATTTTAATATTTATCTTAATTATTTTATGTATTTAAATTAAGTTTAGGATAAGATTCTATTATTTTATCATTTAAACATTTATTTTTTAGTTAATTTAATTCTTAGAGTTTGGATAGGAAACCTAAATCCTATTATGACTAGAAGAAGCAAATAAAAGGTTATATAAAGGCTTAAGTTCAAGTTTTATAAACACAACTTTGAAAATTATTAAATTTGAAGCTTTGAGCTTTTATTCAGAATTAGCTTTGTGCTAATTTTTCTTCTTCAAGTTCTTTGAAGATAAAGAGTTTTTCAAAGTCTTGTTGAGCTGAGGAGTTGAGATCGACTTATCAGGTAAGTCCATGACATCTTTTCTTTTTTTGTTTTTTTTTAATTTTTAATTTTTCATGTTTTTTAGGGATTGTAAACTCAATTAGAGGGAGAAGTTAATTAGACAATTTTAAAATTGCATGCATTTGGTTGAGGTTCCATGAGTCAAAATGATCATTCCCATACCCTCCCGCATCAGGTGGTATTAGAGCTTAGGCTCCTAGTGATCCTATTTATCTTAATTTCTTTAGCATTAATGTGAATTAATTAACATTTAAATTTATTTTAAATTGTTAATTCATATTGCATCTCGCTTGAATTTATAATTATTTGTTTAATTCAAGTGGTTTGTGTTTGTATCATTATTTAAAAAAATCATAAAATAAAAAAAATAAAAAAATATCCCAATTACACACCATAAGACAATTGACATGCTATTGTATTCTTGCATTCAAAAGCAAAGTAACAACCTAATAGTATGACTAAAAAACATTTGTAGAGACAAAGACATAATACTCACCTAGTAGGTGCACGTGAAAATGTTTTGGTTTTCATTTACTTGCATAAAAAAAAGGAAGATTAACTCACCCACTGTGAATGAAAACCTTTTTATATTTTCTACTTCATGTTTAATTTCTATTTTGCATCCTGAAATTTTGGCTTAATGTTGCATAAAGAAACTTGATCATTCGTAGAGTGTAGCCGTAATTGGGTTATAAAATTCGGATACACCTTCCGGTTATATCCATCGGCATTAATCGGATCTCTACGTGGTAAAGTCCATCTTGTTTTCTTTGTGATATACGTTTTCATTAT
Source organism: Carica papaya (assembly GCF_054855325.1). NCBI lineage: Eukaryota > Viridiplantae > Streptophyta > Magnoliopsida > Brassicales > Caricaceae > Carica > Carica papaya. Next base: position 24,156,802 of record NC_142317.1, read on the forward strand.
TTTATTGTATTTTTGTCCCATTACATAATTAAGTGATTAATAATTCCTAGTTGCTTAACATATAAATAAATGCACACCAATCTTTCTTTTGTGTGCTTGTTTCTGAGCTTCTGTGGAATTCAGATTCCTTTAGGATTCTTTATTTGTTAGAAAGATTAGCTTGCAGATCCTGATCTAGAGCAAATTCAATTCTAAATGCTCAACTCGACAGAAGAAGCTATAGTTTTAGTGGTTGTGAGGTAAACGTGAACGAAAGTGAGGGAGAGTTTAACTATTCTCACTAACATTTGTCTTTGCAGGAACTTCATTATGTCTCCTCATAGCGCCAGTAGTAGGCCCATCACCATGGAAAAAAGGATCATGGACATGGTTACCCAATTGAGCGTCTAAATAGAAAACATGATTACACAAATGGACCGTTTAGAAAGGGGGGACCATTGCAGTCATGTTTGACGCCACGTAGTGCAGGATGAGACCAAGTCTTGTGGCGATGATGCTGATGATTGACAAGGAGGTCGCCTAGAGGAAGTGGATGAGGATATCCATGATTTTAAATTACAAGTACCAGCAATTTAGGGAAAGAATGACCCCAAGGTGTATCTCAAATGGGAACGAAATGCATTTTTAGTTGCCACAATTACAATGAGGGAATGAAGCTTAAGTTGACAACCCTTGAATTCACTGAATATGCATTAGTTTAATGGGATCAGTTAGTTGCTCTCAGAGAATGGGATGAAGACATGTTAGTCACCATCATGAGAGAGTTAAGATCCATCATGAAGAAGCATTTTGTGCTAACCCACTTCGACAAGGACATGAATTTGAAGCTTCAACGCTTGACTCTAGGTTCCAGGATAATGGAAGAGTACTACAAGGAGATGGAGATAACTATTATTCAGACTAGGATTGAAGAACAACCAGAAGTCACCATGGCTGGGTTCCTAGAAGGTCTGAATAAGGAAATCGCTAACATCCTAGAACTACAGAATTATGTTTGTAACACCATAAAAAAAAATTATTTTTATTTTAGTAAGGAATTTTATTTGATTTGATTTGATTTATTAATTAATTTATAAGGTTGTAATTTAATTTAATTTAATTTAATTTATGAGAAATAAAAATAATAATAATGATAAAAATGGATAAAATTATTTTTGGGAATTAACTGAAAATGATTTTGGGAAAAAGGGTGAAAATTTGAATTCTGGGGTGTTTTTGAAAAGAAAATAAAAAACTGGGGTCAAAACACAATTTAAAAAAGTTGTGCCATGTCAGCAGCCACGTTAGCAGCCCAGTCAGCAGCCCCGGCCAACCAGGACGCTGACGCGGGAGGCCATGCGGGACAGAGCCACGTGGGCGATCTACGTGCACGCGATCGAACGGTCCAGATCTCACGCGTGCGGACGGCCCAGTTCTCACGCACACGGACGGCCCAGATCTCACGCATGCGGACGGCCCAGATTGAATCACGCACGGACAGCCCAGATCGCATCGCGATGGATGGCTCAGATTAAATCGCGATGGACGGCCGAGATTAAAAGGGGAAGGTTATAAATAACCTCACCCACACCCAACGCCAAATCCTAGCCGCCAGTATCCTCGCTGGAGAAGAAGACCCAGTCACCGGAGGAGCCAGCCGCAGCCACCCGTCGCCGCACCGGAGGATTTTTCGACCGTCAAACGAGGTAAATTTTCTCTCCTTGGCTCATTTTTCGATGCTGAATCTGCCTATGGTCAAATTGGAGCCAAACGACCGGCTAATCGGCTGGAAAACACCGCTGAAGTCCAGTGGCGCCGCCGTGGCTTCCCTCGATTTTTGCCTCCGATGAGGCCATTCCCGGTTCCCGTTCGATATAATTTTTACACCACTGTGATCATCGTCCTTTTCTCTACAGGTTGACCGGAGCAAAACATCAAATCGCGACTCGCGCCGAAGAAGCTACCACACCCGAGAGCTCCGCCGCAGGTAAGTCTCGGTTTTTCGTGATTTTTTGGCCCATCGAGGGCTCTAGGGTTGTTTTATCACATGAACCAATGCAAGTTTGGCCGAATTCGGCCGAAAATGACCAACCCGAGGTGGATCGCCGCCGTGGGCGGCGGTGCCGTCGCGGGCGACGGTGCCGTCGCCGGAGCACGGCGAAGCCACCGTGCTGAAATTTCGAAATTGGTCGAGTAGGCCCTGGGTCTGATTTTGAATTTTTTCGGGACACGTGTAGGTACCGGAAGTGTGTTTCAGTTCTCGGAGAGAAATTTATAGAATATAGGGACTGCCCGTAGGCGCAGTGTAAAGCCGAAATCATACTCCGAAATAAGTAAGGATTTCTCACCCTATTTTCTATCACGGTATTAAAGCTCAATAAATGATAAAACAGTGTTTCATGAATTGTGCATAATTAATTAAGGTTGCTAATGGAGCCCGAATTTGATGTATTTTTCGGTCAGTTGTTTGATATATCTTATAGTTTTAAATGCAGTATGGTATCTGATATGTTTATTCTGTGGTTCTGTATGTATGAATCACGATTTTATTTATTATGGTTTGAATTATTGTGAACCCGATGTTGTGTTGCCTTATTTGATGTCCATTACTGGTTTATGTGTTTATGTTTGATTGGATAATTGAGATCAAGACAGATGGAAAAATGTATGTGAATTGATAAATGGATGATGTCAACAGCTTAACTAGATATCTTGGGAGATGGTAGACAGACCGGGTCCGTAGGGAACCCTACCGGGAACGTGGTCTCTCATATCAGACGGGTATGGAGACCTTATGTGTTTTGGTGCCCATATCGGATGGGGTATGGGGACGGCCCGTTTCACCCTCATACCAGACGGAGTATTGAGGTTTATGGTTTTTGGTGCCCATATCGGACGGGGTATGGGGACGGCTCTGAATCAAGTTATCAATGTGAATGGTTCATGTGTAGCGGGGACCCCTATGGATCCCCATGGATACTTGTAGGCTGATAAAAGAAGAAAATCTGTTGTCTGATGATTGAAATGTAAAGGTATGATATGTGTTATATTATAAAGTGTGTATGATTTTACGATATTATAATGTTATTTTTTTCTTATGTTGTTTTCATGAAGCTCACCGAGGTAAGTGGACAGTAAAGGGTTTTATTATTGATAAATGAATTTATCATGAATTATGCTCTATTGGTCGTTTTTGTTTTTTACCAACATTTACTTCTATGACAGTGAGATAGTGTGATGTCTTTACTGGGCTAATGTAGCTCATTCCTTATTTAACCATTTCAGATCAGGAGGATTTGGTTCCCGAGCCCGTCTCGCAGGAAGACGGCGAGTAGATGTCTAAGGATTTCATAGTTTTATTTATAGCATTCATTACTAGTATTTACCTTAGTTAGTTTATTCTTTCATACGTTGAATATGTTATTGGTTATTGTGTAAGGGATGTTAATCAGAATTTTTATTTCGCTTCCGCACTGAGAACTTTTTAATACATACATTTCATTTTTATTTTCGAAGTCGTTACAGTTGGTATCAGAGCCGCGTTCCTCGGACTGATCCCTTACATAATAATGCTTAGAGAAATACCCACCGATAAATCGTTACTCAACTCTTCCTTGTGAAATGCAGGTGCAGAGAAATGAGGAGAGGAAGACCCCTGCTAAACCGAGCAGCCCGAGATGATTCACTTCGGGAAAATGTGGACAGAATATTTGAGATGCTGAAAAGGATCATGGCCGCCCAGCAAGGTCGAGAGGAGAGAAGGGAGTTACCCGAACCTCCCCCACTACCACAGATTGAGCCATCGCTATAGCAAGCGGATCCCAAGCCACCCCGGCATGAGCCTGTTCCACCATAGTACCACCCGGCACCACCGCCGCAGTGTGAACCGGTGCCCTAACCACCGTACTGCCCGGCACCGCCACAGTATAATCCGGTGCCCCCATTATATCATTAGGTGCCACCATAGGGCCCCCCAGTTTATCCCCAGCTGGGCCCAGTCCCTCTTCCATTGGGCCCAGCTCCTTCATTGATCGACGCAGGCTACATAAAGAGGTACATGAGACTGAACCCTTCCACTTTTGCAGGGGGATCCTCTTTTGAAGATGCCCAGTACTAGTTGGCGGAGATAGAGAGAGCTTTCAAGACTTTGGGAGTGGTTCCTGAACATAGAGCTGCCCTTGCTTCCTACATGCTGGTAGGGGAAGCAGGTCGTTGGTGGGAGCTCAAACAGACCACCCTGCCTACACCAGCCACTTGGGAGTAGTTTTTAGCGGCATTCCATGCGGAGTATCTCCCTGAGCACATCCGACACCTAAAGGAGATGGAGTTTGTTCAGCTGGTCCAGAGAAACATGACAGTATCAGAATACGCTCGTAAGTTCCTAGAGCTGGGCCGATACTCCCTGAAGACATTGATAGATGAGGGCAGGAAGGCCAGGAGATTCCAGTGGGGCATCCGCCCAGAGATCAAGCAACACTTATTGGTACTGGAGCTTAAGACATACTCAGCTGTTCTAGCAAATGCGCAGATTGTGGAGAGGAGTTTCAACAACCGTCCTCGTTCAGCAGGGAGTCACCGACCCTCAGCTCCACCCCGCAGACCAGCACCTACTGCGCCGGTCCAACCAAATAAGAGGTCTAGACCAGTGATCCAGGCTCCTCCTCAGGCTCTAGGGGCAGCACGTGGAAAGATCTGCCAGCACTGTGGCAGGGATCACGGGGACCGACCATGCTACCGCCTCAACAACACCTGTCGCATATGTGGTAGTGCCCAGTACTATGCGAGAGAGTGCCCGAGGAACCAGAACCAAGGAAGACCTCCTTTTTAGGGCAGGGTTTACAACCTCACCCAGCAGGATGCCGATGCCAATCCGGACGTGGTACAGGGTATATACACTATATGTGACCATATTGCTCATGTTTTATTTGACACTGGTGCATCGCATTCATTTGTTTCGAATGTTTTTGCATCCAAACTTAATGTATCACCTGATAAACTTGATTCAATATTTTTTATGTCTACTGCTGGGGGTGAAACACTATTAGGAGAAGTTGTCTACAGGGCTTGTGTCGTGGAGATAGCAAATAGGAAACTGAGTGTAGACCTGATAGGGTTAGACATGGGGGATTTTGATGTAATCTTAGGAATGGATTGGCTAGCGGCGTATCACGCCACCATAGATTGCTTTAACAAGAATGTTGTATTTAATCCTCCCAATGAGGAGCCATTTACAAATTAATAAAATCATTTAGTACTTAGTTCTTGATGGCAAGTTTCCTTAATTTTCTAGTACCTTAATCTTGCTATTTTCTCTAACTAGGCAAGCCTAAGAAGGAAATCTGTATCCAAAAGATTTCGGTAGTCCGAGACTTTCTAGATGTGTTTCCGGACGAACTACCCGGATTGCTAGTGGACAGGGAAGTCGAGTTCACTATAGACCTACAGCCAGGCACCCAGCCCATTTCGGTTGCTCCTTACCGCACGAGCCGCATTGAGATGGAAGAGCTGAGGAAACAGATCACTAAATTGCAAGACAGTGGTTTTATTAGACACAGTGTGTCCCTTTGGGGTGCCGGAGTGACTTTTGCCAAGAAGGGAGATGGAACATTGAGACTGTGTATTGATTACAGAAGGTTGAATAAGGTTACAATTAAGAACAAATATCCCATTTTCAGGATTGATGACCTCTTCGATCAGCTGCAGGGTACACAAGTCTTCTCTAAAATAGACCTGTGATCAGGTTACCATCAGATGAAGATAAGAACAGAAGACATCTCCAAGACGGCCTTTCGAACTAGGTACGGATACTATGAGTTCCTGGTCATGCCATTTGGGCTAACCAATGCCCCGTCAATCTTTATGGATATGATGAACAGGGTCTTTAGAGAGTTCTTGTATCAGTTTGTTATCGTATTCATCGATGACATCTTAGTCTACTTAAAAAGCAGATAAAAACATGCTCACTATCTTGCCCAAGTTTTGCAGGTCCTCAGAAAAAAGAAGTTATATGCAAAGCTGAGTAAGTGTGGATTTTGCCTTGAGTAGACCACCTTCCTAGGACACATCATATCGAAGGAAGGAGTATCAGTGAATCCCGAAAAGGTTGAAGCGGTACTTGGTTGGGAGAAATTGACATCAGTTAAAGAAATCCAGAGCTTCCTGGGGATGGCAGGTTATTACCGCAAGTTCGTTGAAGGATTCTCCAGCCTAGCAGCTCCTCTAACCCGACTCACAAAGAAGAATGCCAAGTTTGAGTGGAATGAGGACTGCAAAAGAAGTTTTTCAGAATTAAAGAAGCGGCTGACTACTGCACCCGTACTAGCTTTACCGAGTGGATCGGGGGGATATACAGTCTATAGTGATGCCTCCTATCTAGGCCTGGGTTGTGTCTTGATGCAGCATGGGAAGGTCATAGCATATGGGTCCAGACAGTTAAAGAATCATGAGAAGAATTATCCCACCCATGACTTGGAGCTTGCCGCAATTATACACGCCTTGAAAACTTGGCGCCACTACTTATACAAAGAGACCTTTCAGATCTATACCAATCATAAGAGTTTGAAACACATATTCACTAAGAAGGATCTCAACATGCGTCAGAGAAGGTGGATGAAACTCCTTAAAGACTATGATTATGATATCTTATACCATCCGGGTAAGGGCAACGTGGTAGCAGACGCTCTCAGTAGGAAAAGTGCAGGTATCTTAACCCATTTGATGGTTTCAGAATGCATACAAATTGGGGCCACACAACAGGTTCAACTTCAGGACCTGAGGAGAGTCACATGTTTGGGCCGCCTGACAGTCCAACCCGAGTTAATCCAGAGGATAAGGGAAGCCCAATCAGTCGACCCCGCCCTGGTAGCCCGCAAGAATGATGCAGAACAGGGAGTGAGCTCAGAATTCTGAATATCTGTCGATGGGTTACTCCGTTTCCGAGACAGAGTGTGTGTCCCAGACGACAGTGAGTTAAAGAGGGACATCATGACAGAGTCCCAAAGCTCGATGTTTGCCATGCATCCCGGAAGCACCAAAATGTACCAAAGCATACGACCCCAGTTTTGGTGGAATGGGATGAAGAGAGACATAGCCGACTTTGTATCCAAATGCTTAGTTTGTCAGCAGGTCAAGGCAGAGCATCAGCGCCCAGGTGGGCTACTTTAGTACTGATCCCGGAGTGGAAGTGGGAACACATCACCATAGACTTCGTAACGGGATTACCCAAGGCACGTTTAGAACATGACACCATCTGGGTAATCGTTGACCGTCTCACCAAATCTTCCCACTTCTTGGCCATTAGGATGACCGACCCATTGGACAAGTTGGCAAGAATGTATATCCGGAAAATAGTTAGATTGCACGGAGTTCCAGTGACAGTGGTATCCGACAGGGACCCCAGGTTCACTTCTCGATTTTGGAGTAGCTTTTAGTAAGCCATGGGAACAAAGTTGTCTCTCAGTATTGCCTTCCATCCTTAGACTGATGGACAATCAAAAAGGACAATTCGAACACTTGAGAATATACTCCAAGCTTGTGTCCTTGACTCCGGGAGTCATTGGGACGACCATCTACCCTTGATAGAGTTTGCCTACAATAACGGCTACCAAACGAGTATCGGCATGGCTCCATATGAGGCGTTATATGGGCGCCTATGCAGATCACCGATTTGTTGGGAAGAAGTGGGCGATAGAAGATTTTTCAGCCCGGAGTTGATAGAGGACATCTAAAATAGTTAAAATCAGAATGAACATTCAGACGGCTCAGAGTAGGCAGAAGAGTTATGCGGACACCCGGAGGAGAGATCTAGCATTTGGGAAAGGCGACCGGGTGTTCCTTAAGGTCACTCCTTTCAAGGAAATTAGTAGGTTCGGTAGGAGGGAAAAACTGCACCCCCGATTTATTGGACCTTTTGAAATCTTAGGCATGATTGGTACTGCTGCCTATAGACTAGCACTGCCTCCAGAGCTCTCCAAGGTCTATAATGTGTTCCATGTATCCATGCTACGTAAATACAACCCAGACCCCTCTCATGTCTTGTCTCATGAACTGCTTCCACTCCAAGAGGACTTATCTTATGAGGAAGTACTAGTCGGTATCACGGATCGAAAGAGCAGGATACTCCGCAACCAGGAAATATCATTTGTAAAGGTAGTGTAGCAGAACCACACACCAAGGGAGGCTACCTGGGAGTTAGAATCAGACTTTAGAGCCCAGTATCCCCATTTGTTCGACCAAGAGTAAGAGCCAAATTTGGAGGACCAAATTTCTTTAAAGGGGGAAAAGTTGTAACACCAAAAAAAAAAAACTTTATTTTTATTTTAGTAAGGAATTTGATTTGATTTGATTTTATTTATTAATTAATTTATAAGATTGTAATTTAATTTAATTTAATTTAATTTATGAGAAATAAAAATAATAATAATGATAAAAATAGGTAAAATTATTTTTGAGAATTAATTGAAAATAATTTTAAGAAATAGGGGTGAAAATTTGGATTCTGGTGGTATTTTTGAAAAGAAAATCGAAAATCGGGGGTGAAAATGTAATTTAGAAAAGTTGTGCCATGTCAGCAGCCATGTTAGCAGCCTAGTCAGCAGCATCGGCCAACCAGGACACGCCGCGTGGCAAGGACGTTGACGCGGGAGGCCACGCGGGACGGAGCCACATGGGTGATTCGCGTGCACGCGATCGAACGGTCCAGATCTCACGCGTGCGGACGGTCTAGATCTCACGCGCACGGACGGCCCAAATCTCACGCGTGCGGACGGCCCAGATCGAATCACGCACGAACGGTCCAAATCGCATCGCGATGGATGACCCAGATTAAATCGCGATGGACAGCTAAGATTAAAAGGGGAAGGTTATAAATAACCTCACCCACACCCAACCCCAAACCCTAGCCGCCAGTACCCTCGTCGGAGAAGAAGACTCAGTCACTAGAGGAGCCGACCACCGCCACCTGCCGCACCACCGAAGGATTTTTCGACCGCCAAATGAGGTAAATTTTCTCCCCTTGGCTCGTTTTTTGATGTTGAATATGCCTTGGCCAAATCGGAGCCAAACCACCAGCCAATCGGCCGGAAAACACTGCCGAAGTCCAGCAGCGTCGCTGCAGATTCCCTCGATTTTTGCCTCCGATGAGGCCCTTCCCAGTTCCGGTTCGATGCAATTTTTACACTACTGTGATCATTGTCCTTTTCTCTACAGGTTGACCGGAGCAAAATATCAAATCGCGACTCGCACCTGAGAAGCCGCTGCACCCGAGAGCTCTACCGCCAGTAAGTCTCAGTTTTTTGTGATTTTTTGGCCCACCGAGGGCCCTAGGGTTGTTTTATCGTAGGAACTAATGCAAGTTTGGCTGAATTCGGCCGAAAACAGTCGAAAATGGCCAACCTGAGGTGGATCACCGCTGCGTGCGGCGGTGCCGTCGCTGGAGCACGGCGGAGCCGCCATGCCAGAATTCTAAAATTGGCCGAGTAGGCCCTGGGCCTGATTTTGAGTTTTTTCAGGACACGTGTAGGTACCGGAAGTGTGTTTCAGTTCTTGGAGAAAAAATTTAGGGAATCTAGGGACTGCCCATAGGTGCAGTGTAAAGCTGATTTTAGATTCCGAAACAAGTAAGAATTTCTCACCCTATTTTCTATCACGGTATTAAAGCTCAATAAATGATAAAATGGTATTTCATGAATTGTGTATAATTAATTAAGGTTGCTAATGGAGCCCGAATCTGATGTATTTTTCGGTCAGTTGTTGTTTGATTTATCTTACAATTTTAAATGCAGTATGGTATCTGATGTGTTTATTATGTGGTTCCGTATGCATGAATCACGGTTTCATTTATTATGATTTGAATTATTGTGAACCTGATTTTGTGTTTCCTTATTTGGTGTCCATTACTGGTTTACATTTTTATGTTTGATTGGATAATTGAGATCAAGAAAAATGGAAAAAGGTATGTGAATTGATAAATAGATGATGTCGACAGCCTAACTAGATATCCTGGGAGATGGTGGATGGACCGGGTCCGTAGGGAACCCTACCAGGAACGTGGTCTCTCATATTGGACGGGGTATGGAGACCTTATTTGTTTTGGCACCCATACCGGATGGGGTATGGGGACGGCCCTGAATCAAGTTATTAATGTGAATGGTTCACGTGTAGCAGGGACCCCTATGTAGCCCCATAGATACTAGTAGGCTGATAAAAGAGAAAAATCTGTTGTCTGATGATTGAAATGCAAAGGTATGATATGTGTTATGTTATAAAGTGTGTATGATTTCATGATATTATAATGTTATTATTTTCTTATGTTGTTTTCATAAAGCTCACCGAGGTAAGTTGACAGTAAAGGGTTTTATTATTGATAAATGAATTTATCATGAATTATGCTCCATTGGTCGTTTTTGTTTTTTACCAACCTTTACGTCTGTGACAATGAGATAGTGTGATATCTTTACTGGGCTAGTGTAGCTCATTCCTTATTTAACCATTTCAGATCAAGAGGATTTGGTTTCCGAGCCCGTCCCCCAGGAAGACGGCGAATAGATGTATAAGGATTGCATAGTTTTATTTATAGCATTCATTACTAGTATTTACCTTAGTTAGTTTATTCTTTCATACGTTGAATACGTTATTGGTCATTGTTTAAGGGATGTTAATCAAAATTTTTATTTTGCTTTCGCACTGAGAACTTTTTAATACATACATTTCATTTTTATTTCCAGGGTCGTTACAATGTTGACCTAGAATAGATGGTATCCAAGACTACTAAGATTGAGAGATAGTTAAAAAGAAGAGGAACTACCAAGGGAGTTGTCAATGTTAATCCTCAAGTGACTCAGAGATGGGTTAGGAGGGAGGAAGTTAAGAAGGTAGAGAATAGGAAGGGTAAACAACCTGTTGTCAACCCATTAGGTGGTTCCCCTAAAGCCCCTGCTGCTAGATAAAACATTATTAAGTATTTCAAGTGTCTTGCCTCCCGATGTCCCAATCAACGTGTTATCATCATAAGAGATAATGGGGATATCATCAGTGACTGTGAGAGTGAACAAGAGGACATGCCATCATTTAGATGCAGTGAAGAAAGTATTGCCCAGCCAGTATAGGGAGATGTATTTATAGCTCAACAAGCTTTGAATATGCAAGTTAAGTAAGAGGACAATGATCAAAGAGAGACAATCTTTCATTCAAGATGTCTAGTGGACAAAAAGGTATGTAGTGTGATTATACTAATGTTGTCAACACCTTATTAGTTGATCGGGAAGGGTTGAAGTATGTTCCGCACCTCAGCCCCTACAAACTACATTCATTGGATGACAGTAGGAAAATCAGTGTCACCAAATAGGTACGAGTTATGTTTTTTATTAATAAATATCAGGATGAAATATTGTTTGGCATCGTTCCTATGCAAGTAGGATATTTGTTGCTTGGAATGACATGACAATATGACCAAGACATCTGTAAATGCTGGTGGAAAGAATCAATATTCCGTAAGCATGGGGTTTCTCACCCATGTTCTAACTCCCTTGTTCAAAAGGAAAATATATGAAGACCAACTTAAAATTAAGAAGTCATATAATAAGTTTGTACGATGACACATAAAGAGAGTCAATGTCCTAACAAGGACCGAGAATTGTTTCCTCGTATAGTAATAGATAGATGTTTCGAGTTTTGCCGGAGATTGTTTGGTATTTTCCTTAGCTTTTATGTCATTGAATGAGAAAGTTACAGAAAGTGTAGATTTGAGGATGAATCCTCTCGAAAAAGGGGGGGGGGGGGGGCGGAGGATAATGTGATAATAACTAAGGAAAAGACCAATAATAAACATGAGGTTTATGAGACCACTAAAAAAATGAAAAAGACTAAATGGTAATGAGCTTCGTGGACATGTTCATAAGTGTTCCCAAATAGACAGTGACTAAATTGAACCCAATCAAGTATAAGCTCTAGATTACAAGTCTGGAACTCCATTTAAGAAGAGGAAAAATTAGAGAAGATGAAAAAACAGGAAATTATTAGGCCTTATGACTAAGGAAAGACTCGACCCACAAATTTCGTCCTAAGAAGAAGCCCAAAAGGTGGTGACCTACATGTGTATGGGCCTTCACACATGTGAAACATGGCCCCCGCACGTGTGAGCACCTAGTCCGCATGATCTCGCACAAAGTATGTGTGAGCAGCAGTGCCCACATGCCCCACAGCACGCGCACAAGTACGTAAGAAGCTGGTTACATGCATATCCCGTTAGCATACGCGGATAAGTTGTCCCGCACACCCAGCGCACACTAGCATACACCCAGGACACGCGTAGCATGCACGAGGCAACGCACATGTACATGGAAGATAGATCGAACGCCTGACGACCTATACGCGTGCAACCCCAACCCAGGTAGTATGCCCCTACGCCCTGCCTGGTCCACCTGTGTAACCTGTGGCACGACCCGTGGGCCTAATAACCCACCCGCACATCTCCTTTCTCCTGAGTCCTTTTGGACTCCATTTTTTTATTTTTCCTATTTCTACAAGGTTTCCTGAGCTTCTACAATTATTCTATGTGCAAAATATGCAAAATTGAAGGAGAAATTCTACTCAAAATTAAAAAACAACAAAGATAAGATCCTTGGAGACTTGGATAAAGAGAAAATATTATTTTAGTATTTATCCTAATTATTTTATGTATTTAAATTAAGTTTAGGATAAGATTTTATTATTTTATTATTCAAATATTTGTTTTCTAGTTAATTTAATTCTTGAAGTTTGTACAGGAATTCTAAACCTTATTCCAACAAGAAGTAAAAAGTAAAAGGTTATATAAAGGCTTAAGTTCAAGCTTTGTAAACACAACTTTGAGAATTATTAAATTTGAAGCTTTGAGCTTTTATTCAGAAATAGCTTTGTGCTAATTTTTCTTCTTCAAGTTCTTTCAAGCTAAGGAGCTTTTCGAAATCTTGTGGAGCCGAAGAGTTGAGATCGACTTATCAGATAAGTTTGTGACAACTTTCTTTTCTTAGTTTTTATTTTTACATTTCTTTTAGAAATTGTGGATTCAATTAAAAGGAGGGGTTAATTAGACGATTAACCTAATGAAATTGCATTCATTGGGTTAAGGTTCTGGGAGTCACAAAGATCATTCCCATACCCTCCCGTGTCACTAAGCTTTGTTTCTATTTTTTTTTTCCATTTCACATCTTAACCCGAGGTCCAATATGAGATTTAAGCCCCTATTTATTTTTCTTTTTGAAACACAACCTAAAAGCGTAAAAACCTAGTCCATCATATCTTCTATTCCTCACCAAAACCCTAGAGGCATCTAAACCCTACTTAAAGCCTATAATGCGGATTATATGTTCATACTCTTCATGATTTTTTTGTTGCATCCATAAATTAAAATATTCATAAATCTTCATATAAATCATCATCATTACAACATTACAATGTCGAATGAAATCTAAATAAATTATATTATAACAGATATAAGGATTTAGAGTATAAATTACTCTTACCCTCCCCCGGATCTCAGATGGGCTTGACTTGTGATGCGACGTTCCTTCTTCAACTGGCAGCATATACATAACCATATACCCCCCTATTGTGAAAAGTCAATCGAATAATGAAAGGATTTGAAATTGATATAGGGAATAGAAAGGATGGCTCAACGAAAACTTAACTTTTAATGCATCAGTGTTCACAGATGTTGGAGACACTCTCGGTTTTCAACCTCCTCCGTTGCGGCTCTCTCCTCTCTTTTTTTTTCCTAGCAACTCTCCCTCTCTCTTCCCATCTCGCTCTCTCTCTCTCTCTCTCTTCTTTCCTGATCAAATAGAGGTTAGGGTTTTTTTTTTCTTTTGAGGGATTAAAAAAAGAGTTTATAAATGGGGATTTTGATTATTTTAGACTGTTGAATCTCAATATTAATTCCCAACCGTTCAATTTTTGGGATATTACAGCTTAATTTCTTTTGAGTTGTGGGACATCATTTTTTCATGTCGTTACACTATCACCTCTCTTTCTCTCTCTCTCCATTTTTTTTTATTATACGTTTTGCAATTTGCTTTTCGAATAAATAATTTTTTTTAGTTGCTCCTAATACTTGTTCATATAATTTAATTATTCAAACATATTATTTTTAAAAATTTTTATTCGTAAAATATAATACGTATTTTCTGATTTACAAATCTATTCTTAAAACTTCCAGTTCAATATGATTCATTGAAATAATATATAATATATTTTTTTATTTGCTATGAAACCATGATAGCAAATGATTTTACAAAAATCATATTTAAAAAAATAAGAATAACAAAAAAAAAAAAAACAGAAGGATTCTAACATAATAATTCCATTTTTAGATATTAGTGGTGGTCATTAATTAGAAATTAAAATGCGTAAGCACATTTACAATGCACCAACAATGATTATAAGACAAAATCAATCACAACCGAAATTCCCCATTTGACAGCAAAATGTCAACTTTGGAAGAACAATAATTTAATTTGTCACATCATAAAATTTTAAATAAATAAATAATTCAGTCAAAATTTATAGTTCATAATAATTATAAGATTATTTTTCAAATTATACCCAATACACAACGTTTGTAGTTATACAATAACATAACATTTTATATAATCTTTAGTTAATGTTGAAATCTTATATACATATAACAAACATTCAAAAAATGTCATATATCTTATTCTAATTTCTTAAAATAATTTTTAATCTATAATTCAAATAAATAATTATATAATTACAATGATTTTTTCTGTGATTATATCATACTAATAAGAGACTAATTAAAGTTTTTTAATTAGTAAAAAAAGTTACAAACTGCCGCACGATTTGTCAAGCTTTTGTTACTTGAAAGCAAAATTCTCAAAAGAAGAGAGCTCTGGTGTTAGATATATGAAAGCTCTACCTATGCATTATATGTATACGTGTATAAACCATTATCTAATTATGCATATACATATATATATATATGTGCACTAGCTACAGTTTTCTCTTTCTAATTAACGTAATTATTTTCTTTATTAATTTTTGTGCATCTGTTGGCTAACACAGTAGTCAAGTGTTGAACTTTTTTCTTTTTCTTTTTTTTTTTCTTGAGAGGAAGCATTTCAAATAATTGCTGTATATTAATTTTATCGTAATTAAAAAAAAATAAATTAATAATTGTGATAATGAACAATATTTACGAGCGCCTTAAAGAAATTTCCTCTAGAATTGAAAAATAATGGGGCAATTAATACAAACAGAAATACACACTATTAATTAATTATTAGCAAAAATTTATCATCATGGTCTATACATATATATATATATATATTATTCAATATTGTGAAAATAAATCTATAATCATTTAATTTAAAAATCAAATTATATATGAAAGCCTAAATATTTTTTGTTTAATTGTTGAGTCGAGTAAATTAGTTTGAGAACTGATTAATTTTTGAAATATGTTATATTAATACATATATAAATTAACAGTAAAAAACTTAATATATAGATATAGGAGGCATATTAATACTAGTAAGAAAACCCTAGCTACTTCGACAAATCGGCCATGTGCCATGGTCGCTAGGAGAAAATAAGTAACAAAAAACTAATTGAACTCCCTCAGCTCTTTGCAACTAAATTACCATTTATATTTTCTGTTTACAAGATAGAACATTTATTATGGATCAGTGTAGCAGATATACAGAAATTACATATATATATATATATGTAAGTATATTTATGTATGTAAAGGCATAAATATATATGATTGAGCTCAATATCATAAATATCTGCATGACTACACCAACAGGTAGCTAGAATCCAAACCAAATCAAGCAGAAACCCAAAACAAATTAATGACAGAAGCATGAGTTGAAGTTGAATGAAGAGAGATATATCGATGATGATGATGATCAGATGGGTTTGAAAATGTTTTGGTACTTGACTCACAACACAGATATATCATATGAATATATATATATATATATGAATGAGTCCACATACATTCAACATATATATCTGCTTTTCTGTGTTTAAACAACCATTAAAGAAAACAAAACAAAACGAAACCTAAATGAATAAGCATTCTAACATAAGGCACTTGAACTAATATTAATTAAGATGATGAAAATGAGATATCAGAAATGTAGCTACCTAGATATTGCTAATATAATAAATTAGCCGAAACTTTTCTTTTGCCTTGCAGTAAAAACCTTGGTGTATATATTGATTTGGTTGGTGTGGATGAAGACGAAGACAAAGATGATGATGATGATGATGATGATGATGATGATGATGATGACGATCGGACCGAGACGCTTGATTCCCCGAGGAGGAGTGTATTGATGGGTCCTTGTTTAGAAGAAAAAGAACCCTTTTCACTCACAAAAGAAAGAAAAAAAGAGAAGGGTTTTTGATAATTATTAATTATCATGTAAAAGGTAGCTAGGGTTTTCATCAGTACATAACCCTTTTCCTTATAAATTAGCTACCTTAAGTCTTCTTCTTCTTCTTCTTCTTCTTCTTCTTCTTCTTCTTCTTCTCCTTCTCCTTCTTCTTCTTCTTCTTCTTGATCTTGTTTGGTTTGTTTTCTGAGATGGTGAGGTATTGGGATGTGAAGTGAAAAAAAGAGAGGGAAAAGAGTAGAATTAAGATGACTCGTGGGGTAATCATGAAGCTGGTGAAGAGTCAGAGGGCTGAAGAAGGTGGAGGAGGAGGACATGATGATTGCTGTTGGCTGTTCTTGTTGAAAATCCTTTCAACAAAATTTCTCTCTCTATCTTTCTCTCTCTCTTTCTCTCTCTCTCTCTTAAGTAAGGAAGAATTATATATCAACAAACTCATGGCTCTAGCTTTTTCATGCCCCAGTTCCTGTTTTCAAAAAAAAAAAATAATACATGCCTCATTTTAATTATTTATTTACTGTTCTTTGAGAAAAATTGTCATATGCAACCCTTTCTTCTGTGGGCTTCTTCACAACATCCCATCAATATTATATTATACATAGATACATATATGTAGATGGACATGGATATGTAGAACCATTGAAGTAGGGGTTAGTATATGATTGGGTTCTTAGGGTTGGAGGTATCTGTATAATAGGTATACGTATAATAGGGTTGGAACTTTTTCCACCATGGGGTTGAGTTTTTATTTAATTTTTTATTGACAACAGTAAAAGGCTGTCTGTGACTGTATATGGAGGGATGCAAATATGCTTCAACACTTTATTGGGTTTTGTTAAAGTATAGGAATTTGACAGACCCATGGATATATATATATACACCTACTTACAATGAATACATAAATAAATAAATGAAAGAATGACAGAGAGGGAATCTAAATCATGGAACTCAGGAATGACAGCCACAAGAATATTTGTACATATATATATATTGTTTTTTTCTATAAATTTTTATGTATTGAGAAAACGAATTTGACAGTGGTGATCAAGAAATTCTTGGGGAAATCAAATGTGAATATGCATGTAATTGTTTTGAGAGAATTTTGTGCTTTCCTGTAGAAGAAAAAGAAGGCTAGCCTGGTAAACAGGAACTATGGAGATCATATGTACAACGAAGAGTAGGTAAATGTTTCTCAAATGTAATTCTCTTTTTCTGTCAAGAGCCCAAATAATAAAGAAAAGAAGGTTTCTTTTTTGATTTTTCAAGTACTTGTCTTTCACCTTTATATAACAGATAAAAGTTCGCATGTATATATTTATTGCATATCTAGGTTATAAAAAGATTACGTGTATCAAGGAATCATCATCAATACATTTCTGTGTGTGTGTGTGTGTGTGTGTGTGTATATATGTGGAGAGTATATATTTATGATCTTTACTCCAAAAAGAATATATTTAATGATGAGTATCTCGGTGATTATTTTCAAAAAATAAATAGATATTCTCTTTTAATTTTCTCTTGTTGTTGGGATTATGCAGAAAAGATAAAATATTTTTTGTAATTCTAAAATCATTCTTAATTAAGTTATGGAGCAAATTGAGAAATTTTGTCAAATTTATTTAGAAATCTAGACTTAAATCAACAGGGGAATAATAAAATTTTGTTACCTTTATTTGGAGAATTTTAAGTACATATTTTTTTTTCAAAAAAAATATTCACTACATCAAAGAGTTAGATGTCACTTCAAGAAGTGATTATCATATTATATATTGAAAACACAAGCTAAAATAGACAATGATACTTAATATATAATAACTTCTAAAGTTATTTTAGTTATTTTTTCAAATTCTCCCTTAACATGAATAATCGCAGCTTTGAAAATAGTCTAAATTCATTAATCCCAACGAGAGATGGTGTGACATATCATTTACTGCAACATAAAAGATAAAGCCAACAGGAACTTTGCATACATGGTTAATTGCCAAAGACTACCAAGATAATCTGAGTAGAGCCAACCTTTAATGACACACATCAGGTTAAAATATTCGAAGTAGAATTTAAATAATATATATAAAATATTTATCAAAGTTGACTAAATATTTTGAATTTCTTTTTTAGTTCAACTAATTTTTTTTGAAAAAATTAAGTTTTATATACTTAAGTAAATCATTATATTCAGTCTTTAACTTGTCAGATTAGTGACAATCAACCTTATAAACAACTCTTTTATGGTGGATATCCAATGGTCGACATCTTAGGCAATGCTCAAGGGAATGCTTAGGATGACACTTTACAATGAATCTAAATATAGTGATTCTCAAAAGATTAGTTTTCTTAACATATTAGAAGCTCTTTTACTTTAAGGTTCATGTTCTTTCATTGAAAAAGTTGTAGGATTAAGACTTATAGGATGGTGTCATCCTATAAGTGTTAATGATCTTCATATATAGGGTTAACACTTATAGGATATTGCCTTAAGGGGGATCCTTAAGAGTGACTCTTTAAGGTGGTATCTTTCACTTTGTTGGATGTTTTTTCGTTAGGATTTCTTTTATACGCTAGAATCTCCTAATTCTAAAAGTTATAAAGTCATACTATATAAGATGAGTCTTCAGGTTTTTTTAAGTCCGATCAAGTTAGTCCTAAGAACTATGAGGTCACCATAGGATCAATCCATAAATGTATAACTTCTCCTTAGGTTAGTCTCCTAGAGTTTCAAGGTTCTCTACAGTCCCCTAGAATTGTAAGGTTCCTTGGGGTTGATATCACGTTTATGAGATCCCTCAAGGTCCATTTGTGATATTATAAAGTCTTTTGAGGTTAGTCTTTCAAGATTATAAGTCCCCCTGGGATGGTCTCTTAAGATAGTAAAGTGCTTTAAATTCCATGAAAGTTAGTTCATAAGGTTGTAAAGTCCCAAGAAATTAATCCCAAAAGTTTTAGGTTTTTTAGGTCAATTGTTAAGAGTTATGAGCTCTTTTAAGGTTGAATACTAAGAGTTATGAGATCTTGAGAGGTCAATTCCCCAAGGTTATAAGGTCTTAGAAGTTGGTCCCCAAGGTTGTGAGGTCTTTCAAAGTCGGTCCTTAAGAGTTGTAAAATAAACATTGGTCCTCCAAAATTTTAGGGTCCCTTTTAGGCCAATTCTTAAGAGTTATAAGGTATTTTAAGGTCAATCCTTGAGGATTATATGATCTCAAAGGTTAGTTCCCCAAGTTTTAGAGTCTCTTGGTGTCAATCCCTAAAGGTTATGAGGTATGTAGAGGTTACTCCTCTAAGTTTGTAAGGTCCCTTTGGATCAGTGCCTAAAGGTTAGAAGGACCTCAGAGCTTGGTTTCTTAAGGTTGTGAGGTTCCTTGGATTTTGGTTTCTTAAAATAGTAAACTTAGTTTACCTTTATGGATAATAGAGAGTGCTCTCTGTTATCAATTAAATTAGGTTATAAGTCATTTTTTAACAAAAAAAACGTGTTTTTTTTAAAATTATTTTTAACAAGTTAAGAATCACTTTTTAATCCTTCAACTTCAAATTAATTAATTTTTACATGTTTTTAATTTAGAAAAAAAAAAGAGTCGCTTGGGCTAACCTGTCAACTATTAAGGATGAATCGAGTTATGATACAACTTAGCAATATTTTTCTATATGTCGTTGGGCTTGGCCCATAGGTGTAGCTCATTATTATAAGTCGAGCTTATATCTAGGTTTGTAGGTTAAAGTTGAACATGTTATTTTGATAATATTTTTGTATTACTATTATTTTAAGCAATTTAAGCTAAAATATAGTTTAGTGCCATGTGATTTCGAATTTTTAAGATTAATTCAATAAACATGATTTTTTTTTAATAATTTTCATATTCGTGATTTAATTATTAGTCAAGTAATATAATACTATTAGTTTAAACACGTTGACCCGTCTGAACTTTAAAAAGTTTGATTATAGATTACTCTATTTAAGCTTTTTATAATAAAAAACTAAATAAACTAAAATCAAAATAAAACTAAATAACAAGTCTTTAAATTACCAAAAAGTAAAAGAAAAAAAAATTCAAAACTGAAACAGTTTTGAAGAAATTTGAAGTATTAAAACTTACAAAACTTTAACTTTTTTATAACAAAAAAAAATTGATAGTTTAAGGAAACTTTTTAAAGCGAACAATATCAATATGTTGAAACTAATAGTCTTATATCTTCTAACTAGCTCTAAAATTATGACTACTCAACCTTGCAAAAGTAAGTTCCATTTAATAAGTATGAATTAAAAAAAAACTCAAGATTACAATATATCAAATTGTACTTTGTTCTTACTTATAAATAATTTTATTATTATCCTATTAGATTTATTAGTCTCAACTCTTTCTAATTTTTTTATTCTAGCACCAATAATTAATAGTCTGATTCAGATTGAGCCAACTAGAATCAATTAGGTCAGTTTTTCTTGGTTTGACCTTATTAATTTACCACAAGTGGACCAAGCTAGCCTTGTTCATTATAATGATAGAAATGGGGGAATTTTGAGTTCCTTGTCCATTTTTGTTACCTATACATTTTATTAATTTACAATATCAAACCAATTATGTACTATATCAGTGATCAACATGGAAAAACCTAAAAGGAGAAAATAATAATACAAACAGACTATAAAATTTGTGGATCTATGTAACCATGATTAAAAGAAAATAAATGTAAATTTCGTTGAAACAAATAGAGCTAAGATGACTATTAGCACACACGAAAAGACCATATTCTAAACACAACACATTGTAGAACTAGGGATGACATTTCAACTTAAAGATGACTAATCTACTATGCTGGAATCCGACTTGCACCAAATAGTGGGTTGGGGGTGTGTTGGATTTGAATTAGAGGAAAAAACAGTTGCAGAGCATGTAGCGCTCCAATTTAGCCTATCAGAACTTGTTCGGTCCAAACCCATTATAAATATATTATATTTCTGTTTATATTAATAAATATTACACATACATATTACTATATAAATTTTATTAATATATTAATGTTGATATTAATATTAATATAATATCATGATTTGGTTCAATGCAGACCGAATAATTCACAAAGCCAATACTATTAAAAAATTTTATAAAAAAATTCAAACTTGCTTTAAGTTTGAGATTTGTCCAAATTTTTTGTTTATTAAAACATATCAAATTCATGTATGGTGAAACTCATTGCAAGCCTGCCCCATTGTCATCCCTATATGTAACATGGATTAAAATAACATTAAGACACGAAGTGTATGTAACGTTTTAACTTATCTTTTGAGAAGGAAGCACTACCACACATAAAATTCACCTATTGTGCAACAATATGATAAAAACTAAAATCATTAATTCTTTGTTTAGAGTTACAATAGATGAGGTTCAACACATTCTCATTACAATAATATCCTATTCTTATTCTATTTTACAACAAAAAAAAAACTAGAAAACTTCTTCAAAATCTCTTACTGATTTTGATGTTTTCTCTAAATCTTTCCTAATCTGAAATGACTATAGAAATTTAGAGTGAGAATTCTACTATCTCAGTAAGAAAATGATAGTGCCTATAATAGAGATAAATGAACAATAATCACACAAAGTTGATAAAACAAATACAATTTTATTGAAGAAAAATTCCAAGTTAAAAAACAATCATAACAATAACTCTTTTTCATTTACTATTTCACATATTCCTTTCTTTCTCACAAATACTGATTTCATTTTACATATATGAATTTCCCTTTTATATAGGCCAATTTCACATTCATATATCATTTCCTAAGCATCACCATATTCGAATATCACACTTTGAAGTCAAATACCAATAATATACTTACCATTTCATTTATGTTTATTTGAACATTATTAATTATTTGATAATCTTATTAGGATTTTATTGTGCGATGCCGCTTTTACTAGTATTATTGATAGCAATGTGGATCACCTCTACTACATGGATACTGTACAATAATCTATAAATAACAATTAGATCCCCACTACTGTACATAAAAATTAATTTAAATCAATTAACAATCGAATTTCCAATCAATTAACAATCAAATTCTCATTCCATGTATGGTAATGGATATCATAGAGTAATTAGACCTCCATTCCCTATAGGGCTATGGATACAATCAGACCCCTATTCCTTATAGGGCTATGGATGCCAATAATTAATTTCTCAATCATGTTCGGTGTGGGACTTTCCAATCATGTCTGACTAAGGTCGTATATACAATAGGGTTCACCACAATTGAATTTCAACCACACACGTACACTCTCTCTTTGATAGCTGTTAAACATATTCTCCTCGTCTTTTAAAGGTTCTTATCTTATTCTTTTAAAAATCAAATTCCTCACTTAAATAGATCATAACTCAAATACATATATTTGCACAACTCAAATGTATACCTATTCAATCTCATAACATATCTATATTATTCATGCACCTAATTACTTATATCCATATTAATGCGGAATACAAGATCAACAATGTGATAAAAAACTCACAGAATTTCAATTAGTATTAAAAACTTAATCCCTAGATAAACCCTTCTTATTAACTCACAATTAACCTGAGATTGGAACTAAGGTAAGATGATACAATTGAATTGATTAAAATACCTAAGAAAAATCTTCATAAGTTAAAATTAATTCAAGAAAAAAAATGATAAAAATACTACAAGTTACCTTGATAAGTAAATACTAATTCCTCACTCAGCAAGAAAGTTAAAAAAACCTCACTTGTTGAAAAGGCAAAAAGTTTTAATTTTTATTAATTCCAAACTCGAATACTTGAATATAATTCTTAAGGTATATCTATAGTTGTAGGCTATGTGCATTATAAGATAATAAATTTCCTAAATGCATTGTAAAAATTATGCAGAAAATAAAATCAAAATTAGAATATGAATAAAATTACAAATAGAAAATTATGACCATAATAGTGTGGATTTGTCATCTATTTGAGAAACCTCTTAAATGGTAAAGATCTCTTAAGTTAAAGAAGATTTTTTAAAGATCTCCCAATTTAAAAAAGATCCCTTGAAGCTTTCTTAATTTAAAGAAGATAGCTTGAAGATCTCTTAATTTTAAAAAAATATTTTTTAATTCCTTATGAAAGTAAATTAATCCATGATCCTGTGATAAATGTTTAAAATCCATCCATGATCTCAATTGATTTTTCCTAGATGTGAATATGCTCTTTGAGAAAGATATGGAGAGAAAAAGGAAACTTCCCTTCTTAAGAGAAAAATCTATGTTAAAGTGGAAAAAAGTCTCTCATGGGTGCATAGATATTTCATGGGCTTTTAACTTCTTTAGGGGTCACTTTCTTTCTTGGCTTGCTTGGTTGCTTAAATAGTCCAAGCTATTTGTGCTCACATAACATATATAATTGCGCACAACTCATTCAAATGTAAATCACTCATATACATATATTTATACAATCACTTCTTACGCACACAACAACCTTGATTATATCATACACCTACATACATACAAATACTTCGTACACACAGTTACATGCATATATTATACATATATAAATAAATATATTCAAATATAAAAGGTACTGGTAGATATATACAATATATACAACATATATAGAAAACATACATGTATATATTGAGCATACACATGCAAGAGTAGACTTAAATATATACTTAATTTGCACTTACACACAAACCCTATATGTATAAACTAACATGCCAAGACTTATGCTTATTTATATTTATATATACCCGTACATATATAAATATATATACTTTCACCACCTACACATATTATAAACATACATACAAACTCACATACATATTTCATTTTCATATACATTTACCTATATATATGCATACCTTATTGAAATGCATACTACTATTACATATATTAATATATTTATTAACACATATATGCATATAATATATATATATATAAATATAATAGGGTACTATATATACATATAGATATTTTTATACATGCAGATATATATATACGCACCTATAATTTTTGTCATTACACACACTCACACTCTTATCTATACACAACCAACACACACATTTGCGTGCATACATACTCATGATGATTTGAAAAATATATATATATATATATCAAGATAAAACTTCAATTAATTTTTAAATAAACATTTTAAGAAAATAAATAAACAATTTTACAAAAACATGAATATCCCTAAATGAAACAAATCCAAATCTTACCTCAAATTTGAACAAAAGAACAGAGATTGATCTCATAGTGCTTCAAGATCCAACTCACTTCCTATGCTCGGCCTAACCCTTACATATAGAATATTTGAGTTTAAGATGATAAAATACCAGAGATAACATAAAAATGAGGAAGAAAATGATTACTGGTGACAATTTTTCCTTATCGGGGATGGTGTCGCTACCCTGCGCGACCCATTATCTCCCTCTTTTCCCACGATCTCCCTCTCCATCTCTTTTCTTCTCGGGTGAAAATGAGCTCGATAGTGGAGAATAACAACTTTTATATTTGCCTTCGAATAATTTTGATCTATTGGATGGCTTCCCTCATGGCAAAAGGAGGGTTGTTCGATCGCCCCTCATTAAGGGTAAAACAATCATTTCCCTTTTGCAATAAATTAAAACTGTTGGATCATTTTTTCTCTGTAACTTTAGGTCGTTTAATGCCCTGACAGTTGGATCAGTGTGCATTTAAATTTGGGTTAGTTGAACTCGACCCCTTGATGATCATGCGATCTGCATCTTTACTCAGAGTTGTTGGATCATTGTTCCATGTAGTTTGTTGATTGGGATCTTCACGCAGAGTTATTCGATCATATGACCCTCTCATCTGGCATGGCATGATCACGCGATAGGTTACTTCTTGCGTGAATGACACGCGGGTGTTTCTGGTGGCGCGTCCAATGTGTCCTAAGTTTGGAAAATTGTAGAATTGTCATGGTTCTCTAAATTTTATTCATTTGGGTTCTTGTTTAATTACAAAATGACCTAAAATTTCCAATTTATTTTTAATTTATTTCCTTTTCTAAATTTAATTAATTTTTAGGATTTCTTTTTATATTTTTATGGTCCCTAATTAAATATAAAAAATGACCGTAATGTACGAATAAATTCTCTAAGGCGTAAATTCATTAATGATATATTTAATTCACGGGACGAGGTGTTACAACATAAGTGGTAGAAAGTGGCAAATAAACAACAGATAAAATACAAAGTTATCCGCGGTCTTAATGCATCTTAGGAAATATAAGGTTCGAATTTTAATAAATATGAAAATTTTAATTTTTAACTTAAAATAAAAAAAATATTTAAATAAATGTGTATTATATTTATCATAGATATGCAAAATAAAATAAAAATAATAAAAAAATCTATTTATAAAAATTAATTAATTAATTACGAAGCGGATATAGAAAAATAAAGAAGATATTTGAATCGCCTTAGCTCGTAGCGTTGTGGAGCAGTTAGTCTCTTGTTGTGTTTAGATAAAATAAATAATATTTATTTTTGTATTAAATAAGAGTCAGAATCTTTAGTATCTATTTTTGTGAAAATAAAAATTACCAGTTTATCTAAATATAAAGTGTAACACCCAATAATTTTATCATTATTATTATTTTTATTTAAATTAAATTAAATTAAATAAATCAATTAAAATTTTAATAATTACAAAATAAACTAAATAAAATAAATTAAAAATTAATAATAATAAAATTATTGGGTGTTACAACTCTCCCCCCCTTAAAGAAATTTGGTCCCCCAAATTTGCCTCTTACTCTTGGTCGAACAAATGGTGATACTGGGCTCTAAATTCTGATTCCAGTTCCTAAGTAGCCTCCCTGGGCGTGTGGTTCTGCCACACGACCTTTACAAATGATATTTTCCGGTTGCGGAGTATTCTGTTCTTTCGGTCCATGATACCGACCGGTACTTCTTCATAAGACAAGTCCTCTTGGAGTGGAAGCGGTTCATGAGCCAAGACATGAGAAGGGTCCAGGTTGTACTTGCGTAGCATAGATACGTGAAACACGTTGTGGACTCTAGAGAGCTCGAGAGGCAGTGCTAGTCTGTAGGCAGCGGTGCCAATCCTGTCTAAGATTTCAAATGGTCCAATATATCGGGGGTTTAATTTTCTCCTTTTGCCGAACCTACTAATTCCCTTGAAAAGAGTGACCTTAAGAAACACACGGTCGCCTTTCTCAAATGCTAGGTCTCTCCTCCGGATATCTGCATAACTCTTCTGCCTACTCTGAGCTGTCTGAATGTTCTTCTTGATTTTAACTATCTTGGACGTGGTCTCCTCTACCAACTCCGGGCCGAACAATCTTCTATCGCCCACTTCCTCCTAACAAATCGGTGACCTGCACGGGCGCCCATATAGCGCCTCATATGGAGCCCATATAGCGCCTCATATGGAGCCATGCCGATACTTGCTTGGTAGCTGTTGTTGTAGGCAAACTCTATCAGGGGTAGATGGTCGTCCCAATGGCCCCCGGAGTCAAGGACACAAGCTCGGAGCATATCCTCAAGCGTACGAATTGTCCTCTCTGATTGTCCATCAGTCTGGGGATGGAAGGCAGTACTAAGAGACAACTTTGTTCCCATAGCTTGCTGGAAGCTACTCCAAAACCGAGAGGTGAATCTGGGATCCCTGTCGGACACTATTGTTACTGGAACTCCATGCAATCTGACTATCTCCCGGATATACATCCTTGCCAACTTGTCCAATGAATCGGTCATCCTGATGGCTAGGAAGTGGGAAGACTTGGTAAGTCGGTCAACGATTACCCATATGGCATCGTGTCCTGAACGCGCCTTGGGTAGCCCCGATACGAAGTCCATGGTGATATATTCCCACTTTCACTCCGAGATCGGTAAAGGTTGAAGTAACCCACATGGGCGCTGATGCTCTGCCTTGACCTGCTGACATACCAAACATTTAGATACAAAGTCGGCTATGTCTTTCTTCATCCCATGCCACCAAAACCGGGGTCGCATGCTTTGGTACAGTTTGGTGCTTCCTGGATGCATGGCAAACTTCGAGCCATGGGACTCTGTCATGATGTCCCTTTTTAACTCACTGTCATCTGGGACACACACCCTGTCTTGGAAACGAAGTAGTCCATCGGCAGATATTCGGAATTCTGAGCTCCCTCCCTGTTCTACATCCTTCTTGCGGGCTACTAGGGCGGGGTCAACTGTCTGGGCTTCCCTTATTCTCTGAATTAACTCGGGCTGAACTGTCAGGCGGCCCAAACATGTCTCTCTTCAGATCATGAAGTCGAACCTGTTATGTGGCCCTAATTGGTCTGCATTCTTAAACCATCAAATGGGCTAAGATACCTGCACTTTCCCTGCTGAGGGCATCTGCTACCATGTTGCCCTTACCCGGATGGTATAAGATGTCACAATCATAGTCCTTAAGGAGTTCCATCCACCTTTTTTGACGCATGTTGAGATCCTTCTGAGTGAATATGTGTTTCAAACTCTTGTGATCGGTATAGATCTGAAAGGTCTCTCCATACAAATAATGGCACCAGGTTTTCAAGGCATGAATGATTGCGGCAAGTTCCAAGTCATGGGTGGGATAGTTCTTCTCATGATTCTTTAACTATCTGGACCCGTATGCTATAACCTTTCCATGCTGCATCAGGACACAACCCAGGCCCAGATAGGAGGCATCACTATAAACTGTATATCCTCCCGATCCACTCGGTAAGGCTAGCACGGGTGCAGTGGTCAGCTGCTTCTTTAATTCTGAAAAACTTCTTTCGCAGTTTTCATTCCACTCGAACTTGGCATTCTTCTTTGTGAGTCAGGTTAGAGGAGCTACTAGACTGGAGAATCCTTCAACGAACCTGCGGTAATAACCTGCCATTCCCAGGAAGCTATGGATTTCCTTAACCGATGTTAGTTTCTCCCAACCAAGTACCGCTTCAACCTTTTCAGGATTCACTGATACCCTTTCCTTCGATATGATGTGTCCTAGGAAGGCAGTCTGCTTAAGCCAGAATCCACACTTACTCAACTTCGCATATAGCCTCTTGTTTCTAAGGACCTGCAAAACTTGGGCCAGATGGTGAGCATGCTCTTCTCTGCTTTTTGAGTAGACTAAGATATCATCGATGAACATGATGACAAACTGATCCAAGAACTCTCTGAAAACCCTGTTCATCAGATCCATAAAGATTACCGGGGCATTGGTTAGCCCGAATGGCATGACCAGGAACTCATAGTGTCCGTACCTGGTTCAGAAGGCCGTCTTGGGGATGTCTTCAGTTCTTATCTTCACCTGGTGGTAACCTGATCGTAGATCTATTTTAGAGAATACTTGTGCACCCTACAGCTGATCAAAGAGGTCATCAATCCGGGGAAGGAGATACTTGTTTTTGATCGTGACCTTGTTCAATCCTCTGTAATCAATGCACAGTCTCAACGTTCCATCTCCCTTCCTTGCAAAAGTGACTCCGGCACCCCAAGGGGACACACTGTGTCTAATAAAATCGCTGTCTTGCAATTCAGTGATTTGTTTCCTCAGCTCTTCCATCTCAATGCGGCTCATGTGGTAAGGAGCAACCGAAATGGGCTGGGTACCTGGCTGTAGGTCTATAGTGAACTCGACTTCTCTGTCCACTGGCAGACCGGGCAGTTCGTCCGGAAACACATCTGGAAAGTCTCGGACTACAGGAATCTCTTGAGTACAAATTTCCCTCTTGGGCTTGCCTAGTCAGAGAAAACAACAAGATTAAGGCAATAGAAGTTAAGAAAACTTGCCATCAAGGAATACATGCTGAATAATTTTATTAATTTGTAAGTGGCTCCTCGTTAGGAGGATTAAATACAACTTTCTTGTTGAAGCAATCTATGGTGGCGTGATACGCCGCTAGCCAATCCATTCCTAAGATTACATCAAAATCTCCCGTGTCTAACCCTGTCAGGTCTACACTCAGCTTCCTATTTGCTATCTCCACGGCATAAGCCCTATAGATAGCTTCCCCTAGTAGTGTTTCGCCCACAGCAGTAGACACAAGCAACAGTGATTCAAGTTTATCAGGTGATACATTAATTTTAGAAGCAAAAGCATGTGAAACAAAAGAGTGCGATGCACCAGTATCAAATAAAACATGAGCCATACAGTCACAGATAGTATACATACTCTGTACCACATCCGGGTCGGCGTCGGCATCCTGCTGGGTAAGGTTGTATGCTCTGCCCTGGATAGGAGGTCTCCCTTGATTCTGGTTCATCGAGCACTCTCTGGCATAATGCTGGGCACTGCCACAAATGCGGCAAGTGTTGTTGAGGCGGTAGCAGGGTTGGTCCCCGTGATCTCTGCCACAGTGTTGACAGATCTTCCCACGTGCTGCCCCTGGAGCCTGAGGAGGGGCCTGGATGGCTGGTATGGGCCTCTTGTTTGGTTGGGCAGGCGCCGCGGGTGCTGGCTTGCGGAACGGAGCTGAGGGTCGGGAACTCCCTCCTGGCTGAGGACGGGTGCTGAAGCTTCTTTCCACGATCTGTGCCTTGGCTAGGACTGCTGAATATGTCTTGAGCTCCAGTACTACCAAGTGTTGCCTGATCTCTGGGCGGAGACCCGACTGGAATCTCCTGGCCTTTCGGCCCTCATCCATCAATGTCTCCGGGGAGTATCGGCCCAGCTCGAGAAACTTACAAGCATACTCTGATACTGTCATGTTTCCTTGAACTAGTTGAACAAACTCCGTTTCCTTTAGGTGTCGGATGTGCTCAGGGAGATACTCCGCACGGAAGGCCGTTAGGAACTGCTCCCAAGTGACTGGTGTAGGCAGGGTGGCCTGCTTGAGCTCCCACCAATGTCCTGTTTTCCCTACCAGCATGAAGGAAGCAAGGGCACCTCTCTGCTCAGGGACTACCCCCAAGATCCTGAAAGCTCTCTCAATCTCTGCCAGCCAGTACTCGGCCTTTTCGAAAGAGGATCCTCCTGCAAAGGTGGAGGAGTTCAGTCTCATGTACCTCTCTATGTAGCCCAGGTCGATCAAGGAAGGAGCGGGGTCCCGTGGAGGAGGGACTGGACCTGGCTGGGGATAGACTGGGGGACCCTGTGGTGGCACCTGCTGAAATGGTGGGGACACCAGATTGTACTGTGGCGGTGCCGGGCAGTACGGTGGCTGGGGCACTGATTCATACTGCGGCGGTGGTGCCGGGTGGTACTGTGGTGGAGCAGACTCGTGCCGGGATGGCTCGGGATCCGCTTGCTGTAGCGGTGGCTCAACCCGTGGTAGTGGGGGAGGTTCGGGTAACTCTCTTCTCTCCTCTCGACCTTGTTGGGCGGCCATGATCCTTTCCAGCATCTCAAATATTCTGTCCACATCTTCTCGAAGGGAATCATCCCGGGCTGCTCAGTTTAGTGGGGGTCTT
Organism: Carica papaya; assembly: GCF_054855325.1. Classification (NCBI taxonomy): domain Eukaryota; kingdom Viridiplantae; phylum Streptophyta; class Magnoliopsida; order Brassicales; family Caricaceae; genus Carica; species Carica papaya. The sequence continues at coordinate 24,187,567 of NC_142317.1, forward strand.
CCTCTCCTCATCTCTCTGCACCTGCATTTCATAAGGAATGGTTGAGTACGGTTTATCGGTGAATATTTCTCTAAGCATTATTGTGTAAGGGATGGGTCCGGGGAACGCGGCTCTGATACCAACTGTAACGGCCCCGGAAATTTAAATGAAATATATATATTAAAAATGTCAAATGCGGAAGCGTGATAAAAATTTTGACTAACATCCCTTACACAATAACCAAAACGTACTCAAAATATGAAATTTCAGACTAACTAAGAGAGAAACTTGAAAATAAAAACTATAAATATAACTACGGAGTCTTTAGGCGTCCCCTTCGCCGTCTTCCTGCGGAACGGGCCCGGGAACAATGTCTTCCTGATCTGAAATGGTTAAATAAGGAATGAGCTACATCAGCCCAGTAAAGACATCACACTATCTCACCGCCACGGAGGTAAAGGTGGGTAGAAAACACAAAAAGACCAATGGAGCATAATTTATAACAAATTCTTTTATCAATAATAAAATCCTTTACTGTCTACTTACCTCGGTGAAGTTCATAAAACAACATACGAAAGCAATAACATTATCATCATCATGAAATCATATGAACTGTATAACATAATACTTACCACGCCTTTGCATTTCAATCATTACACAACATATTTTCCTCATTTACCAGCCTACTAGTATCCATGGGGATCTATAGGGGTCCCGCTACCCGTGAACCCTTAACACTTGTAATCAGATTTCAGGGTCGTCCCCATACCCCGTCCGGTATGGGCGTCAAAACCATAAACCTCAATACCCCGTCCGGTATGAGGGTGAAACGGGCCATCCCCATACCCCGTCCGGTATGGACACCAAAACACATAAGGTCTCCATACCCCGTCTGGTATGAGAGACCACAATCCCGGTAAGGTCCCCTACGGACCCGGTCCGTCCACCATCTCCCAGGATATCTAGTCAGGCTGACTACATTATCTAATTATCAATTTACGTAACCTTTTATTTCCTTTTTCCTCAGTCAGCATCATCAAATCACACACAAACAGGCAAACCAGTAGTTTATGCCAAACAAGACAACACACAACATCGGGTTCTCAGTCATTCAACCCATAATCAATAAAACAGTGAAATATGCACACGAAACTATGAAATGAAAACATCAGACCTCATACTGCATTTAAAACTGTAAAATAGGACAAACAACAGCTGACCGACAAACACACCAGACTCGGGCTCCATTAGCGACCTTAAACAATTTCACACATATATTGATTCATGAAATACCGTTTTATCATTTATTGAACTTTAATACCGTGATAGGAAATAAGGTGAGGGGTCCTTACTTGTTTCGGGGTCTGAATACGGCTCTACAGTGCGCCTACAGGCTGTCCCTAATTTTTCCTGAATTTTTTTCGGGGAACTGAAACGCACTACTGGTACCTGCACGTGTCTCAAAAAATTTCAAATTAGACCCAGGGCCCCTTTCGGCCAATATCATTAATGATTTATTTGATTCACGGGACAGGGTGTTACAACATAAGTGGTAGAAAGTGGCTAATAAACAACAGATAAAATACAAAGTTATCCGCGGTCTTAATGCATCTTAGGAAATATAAGGTTCGAATTTTAATAAATATGAAAATTTTAATTTTTAACTTAAAATAAAAAAAAAATTTAAATAAATGTGTATTATATTTATCATAGATATGCAAAATAAAATAAAAATAATTAAAATAATCTATTTATAAAAATAAATAAATTATGCCTTAGCTCGTAAGTTGTGGAGCGGTTAGTTTCTTGTTGTGTTTAGATAAAATAAATAATATTTATTTTTGTATTAAATAAGAGTCAGAATCTTTAGTATCTATTTTTGTGAAAATAAAAATTACCAGTTTTATCTAAATATAAAGTGTAAATCAAACATTTTCAATTTAAATGCAACTTTCATTATATATATATATATTTCAATTTATTTTTTATTTTTTGTTTTATTTTATAATATATGTACAACACTTTTTCCTTTTTGGTGCCGCTTGGTTTTACAGCTGGTTGATTAACTATCTGACTATCATCCAAATCAATAGAATATACTTTTGACAGGTTTGAATGCATTTGATTAATTCAGAATTCCAGGAATATATGACGTACCGTAAGCTTATATAATATATTTGATAAAGAAAAAGTCACTGCTGAATTTTTTTTATACCTTACGTTTTTGTTATTAAACTTTAGTTTCCTATTAGTTGCCCAAGGAGTAAGTAATTAAAACTATTTTATTTCCTTTTTTGATGAGTGTAATTCGAGTTATACAATTGAATTCATATTTTAATTATGGTATTACAGTTGATAATACAATATATTATCTTGACCGTTTAGATTGAATTTTATTTTATTTTTTTAAATTGAATTAGGTCATGCATCTCATATACATTTCATTAATAAACATATAAATTTTTTACTTAAAAAATCATGTATTATGTGAAATAGAGCCGACTTTGTCTTCATCTATATAAATAAAGTAATGTTTGTTTCGCTGCAATGGGGATGGGGAGTACATACATAACTAATTATTTGTTATGCTCTGGATATACGCTTTTATAATTTTAATTAAAACATTTTAAGAGTGTGTTCTTGAAATAAACATTTTAAGATTAGATTTTTTTTACCAAACTTTCTAGTTTAATTTGTTAATAAAAAATTGTTACAAAATAAAACTAAAACTTAAAGATAAAAATTATATCGTACACTTTATTTATTTATTTTTTATAATTTTGCTAAAACCAATCTAATTCGATCCTATTGGGATCGAAATAAACCAAATTTTTGATAGTTTGATGTGCTGGATCAAATATTTATCAGGTTTTAGCCAAATTTTTGGTTTTAGTTAAAAAGACGCACACCCATTTAAATACTGTTGAAAAACTATAGCAATTAGTATTGAATAAGAATGTACTCTGACTACTTGATGAATAATTGCTACTGTAACTATACTAATAATAATAATAATAATAATAATAAACAATATAGGATAATAATTCTTGTCTTGAAAATTAGGAAAGCACATCCTGACTTTTGCGTTTGACCCTGATAAAGTCACCCACATGAACCAGCCTTTTCTGGTCCACTTCTCTCCTTTTATGTGAAGCCAAGAAAATGTTAATAGAAAATACGTACTGTATACATATATATATATATATATATATATATATATAGGTGTGAAGCATATTAAAAAAGGGAAGGGAAAAGAAAAGAAAAGAAAAGAAAAGCAGGGGTCTAGAAAAATTAGAGAGAGAGAGAGAGAGAGATTCAAATCTTTTTAGCACCAAAACAAAATTTAAAACCCAAAGTTCAAAAGTTCACAGTATGTTATGTCTGCTCCTCCTCTTATCTCTATCTCAAAATGCTTCTCATTACATCTATCGGTAGTAACACTCTACTCTCTCTCTCTCTCTCTCTCCTTACTTTTCTTTTTGCTTTTTACAAATCAATACTTTGAATACAAATCTATATATTTCATTAATTAGTTACATACAAACATCAATTATATATAACACATTTTTAAATAAAAATATAAAAAATACATACTTAAACTCAAATCTATAATTGAGTAAACTTTACTAACAAATAATAATTGTTACGTGTCAATAATTAAATGTATTAAAAATTTTATTGAAAAAATTAATTTTTAAACTGCATATAATTACAATAAAATAAAAATAAAATGAGAAAGAATATAAAATTGATGATAAATATGTCTATATTCACGAATAAAGTTGTGAACTCATATTCTTAAAATGATATAATCATATGAACAAATTTAATAGAGTGAGAGAAAAAATAATTATTAGAAAGAAAATTGACTTAAACTCTTTATTTTTTTCTTAAATGGGTTTTCCATCTTGTTTTATCTCAAACGGAAAATAAATTATTTCTAATTTATTATTATTAATTTAAATGTCAATGTCATATATATTTTTTTAATTTAATAATTAAAAGCTGTACAAAAATATTTATTTATTTTATTTTCATCTCCTCACTCCATTTTAATTGAAATTTGAGTTAAACTCAAATTTATGAGTCAGAGGTAATTTTTTAAAGATAAAATCATTACGTAAATGCATAATTGTTTTTTCCTTGGATTATGTACCTATATTTTAAGTGTAGTGATATGATGAAATGTGACAACTTTTAGATGAAATTGTAAGACAGAATGGTGGCAACTTTTCACTCGTGGCTCCCCACTCCTATAAGTAGGGGATAGGAGAAGGGAGGAAAAGACATTTAGAATGAGAGAAAAATAGTAAGAAGCATAGAGGTGAAGGAAAAAGAGGAAGTACGAAGTGTGTGATATTTGAGACTATTTTGATATTTTAGATAAAAATCTTGGGGAAACACTGCTAAATTTGTGAGAGCAGAGAAAGAGAAAGAGAAGAAGAATAAGGTTCACGATCAAAAGGAAGTTATAAACTGTTAGAAAGGTAAGCTTTTTCTTAAGTTTTGAAGTTTAGTTTCTCTTTGATTTTTGAGATTAGTTTTTGAGTATTGTGTTGGATATTTTTTAGTTAAAAAAATGACAAAAAATTATCTCGAAACTCTGCTGAATTTTTAGAGAAAAAAAGTCATAAATAAAGCTGGAACTTTGCCGAAATTAAAACTACGACTACTAAGGATCTCAGGTAAATGGATATTATGAATTCATATCCTACGTAATTTTGAAGTATTTGATGTATTTTCAATATAAAAATATGCACATATTTAATTTGTCTTCCGTTTGTTGAGTAAGTATTTGTTAAAGTTTTATTTCGTTATAAATGTAATTTCGCTTTGTGATTTTGATATGTGGGCATCACTCATTATGGAAAAAAGTTATCCGAAAACACCTGCATTATACTAGACTTCAATCTAGCTGTACATAACCGTTTTGTTTTCAGGTGCATTGGCGAAGTGATAAGTATGTATCCATACATAACAGTTCCGTGTTGGGGTGTGTGGAAAAATAGTCTAATCTGCGTGCCCTATGTAACGGCCCCGGAAATTTAAATAAAATATATGTATTAAAAATCTCAAATGCAGAAGTGTAATAAAAATTTTGATTAACATCCCTTACACAATAACCAAAACGTACTCAAAACATGAAGAAACAAACTAACTAAAAGAGATAGTCGAAATAAAAACTATAAATATAACTATAAAGTCTTTAGGTGTCCCCTTCGCCGTCTTCCTGCGGAACGGGCTCGGGAACAACGTCTTCCTGATCTGAAATGGTTAAATACGAAATGAGCTACACCAGCCCAGTAAAGACATCACACTATCTCACCGCCATAATTAGGTTAAGAACATAGTGTAAAGTCAAACAGAAAAAAGATGGATAAGGATTAAGGAGCTAAAATAAGCATGAAGAGGCATGAGAAAAGGTAGGAATATTTTAAATGAAGTGGTATAATGAAAAGTGATAACTATTAGATAAAATGACATAACAAAAAATGACAACTTTTAGATGAAGTGATATGTGAAAAGTGATAATGTTTTAGATGAAGTGACATGTAAAAATGTCTTTTAGATAAAACGGCATGCGAAAAGTGGTAACCTTTTACATGAAGTGGCATGTTAAAAGGCCTTTAGGTAAAACGACATGTGAAGAGTGGTAACCTTTTAAGTGAAAAGAAGAAGAAAAATGTTCACGATCAAAAGGAAGCTATAAATTGTTAGAAAGGTAAGCTTTTTCTTAAGTTTTAAAGTTCGGCTTTTCTTTGATTTTTGGGATTAGTTTTTAAGTATTTTGTTAGATATTTTTGAGTCAAGAAAGTGACTAAAACTCATCTCAAAACTTTGCCGAATTTTTAGAGAAAAAAGTCATAAATAAAGCCAAAATTCTGCTGGAATTAAAACTACGACTACTAAGGACTTAAGGTAAGTAGATATTATGAATTTATAGCCTATATAATTTTGAAGTATTTTACGTATTTTTAGTATAAAAATGTGTACATGTTTAATTTTTCTTCCGTATTTGTTAAGTATTTGTTAAAGTTTTACTTCGTTATAAATGTTATTTCACTTTGTGTTTTCGAAATGTCATTTTGTTATGTGTGTATCACTCATTATGGAAAGAAGTTATCCAAAAGCATTTGCATTATGCTAAGCTTTAATTGGTCGTACATAACCGTTCCGTGTCTAGTGTATTAACGAAGTGATAAGTATGTACCCATACATAACCATTTCATGTATAATCCAGTGCCCCAGCCACAGTACTGCCCGGCACCACCACAGTATAATCCAGTGCCCCCACCATATCAGCAAGTACCACCACAGGGCCCCCCAGTCTATCCTCAGCCTTGCCCAGTCGCTCTTCCGCGGGACCCAACTCCTTCCATAATTGACCCAAGCTATGTAGAGAGGTACAGGAGACTGAACCCATCCACTTTTGCAGGAGAATCCTCCTTTGAAGATGCCCAATATTGGTTGGCAGAGACGGAGAAGGCCTTCAAAACCCTAGGAGTGACTCCCGAGTAGAGGGTCACCCTTGCTACTTACATGCTGGTGGGAGAAGCAGACCGTTGGTGGGAACTCAAGCAGACCACCCTGCTTGTTCCAGTCACTTGGGAACAGTTCTTAGCAGCCTTCTATGCAGAGTACCTCCAAGAGAGCATACGACATCTTAAGGAGATGGAGTTTGTCCAGTTGGTCCAGGGGAACATGACGGTGTCAGAATATGCTCGTAAGTTCCTAGAGTTGGGCCGATACTCCCCTGACACATTGATGGATGAGGGCAAGAAGGCTAGGAGGTTCCAGTGGGGCCTCCGCTCAGAGATCAAGCAGCACCTATTTGTACTGGAGCTCAAGACATACTCAACTGTTCTGGCCAAGGCACAGTTAGTGGAGATGAGCCTCCACACCCTCCCTCAGTCAGCAGGGAACCACAGACCCTCAGCTCCACTCCGCAGACCACCACCTACTGCGCCTGTCCAATAAAACAAGAGGCCTAGACCGGTGATCCAAGCTTCCCCTCAAGCTCTAGTGGCAGGACGTGGTAAGATCTGTCAGCATTGCGGCAGGGATCACGAGGATGGACCATGCTACCGCCTCAACAACACTTGTCGCATATGTGGTAGTACCCAACACTATGCGAGAGAGTGCCCAAGGAACCAGAATCAGGGAAGACCTCCTATCCAGGGCAGGGCTTACAACCTCACCCAACAGGATGCCGATGATGATCCGGACGTGGTATAGAGTATGTACACTATCTATAACCATCTTGTTCATGTTTTGTTTGACACTGGTGCATCGCATTCGTTTGTTTCATCTGTTTTTGCATCTAAAATTAATGTATTACCTGATAAACTTGATTCAATGTTATTTGTATCTACTGCTGGGAGTGTAACACTATTAGGAGAAGTTGTCTACAGGGCTTGTGCCGTGGAGATAGCAAATAGAAAACTAAGTGTAGACCTGATAGAATTAGACACGGGGGATTTTGGTGTAATTTTAGGGATGAATTGGCTAGCAGCGTATCATGCCACCATAGATTGCTTTAGCAAGAAAGTTGTATTCAATACTCCTAATAAAGAGCCATTTACAAATTAATAAAATAATTTAATACTTATTCCTTGATGGCAAGTCTTCTTAATTGTTGAGTACCTTAACCTTGCTATTTTCTCTAACTAGGCAAACATAAGAAAGAGAATTGTATTCAAGAAATTCTAGTAGTCCGAGACTTTTCAGATGTGTTTCCAGACGAACTACCCAGACTGCCAGTGGACAGGGAAGTCGAGTTCACCATAGATCTACAGCCAGACACCCAGCCCATTTCGGTTGCTCCTTATCGCATGAGCCGCGTTGAAATGGAGGAGCTGAGAAAACAGATCATTGGATTGCAAGACAGTGGTTTTATCAGACATAATGCGTCCCCTTGGGGGTACTAAAGTCACTTTTGCCAGGAAGGGAGATGGAACATTAAGGTTATGTATTGACTACAGAGGATTGAACAGGGTCACAATCAAGAACAAGTATCCCCTTCCCAGGAATGATGACCTCTTTGATCAGTTGCGGGGTGCGTAGGTCTTCTCCAAAATAAACCTGCGATCAGGTTACCATCAAGTGAAAATAAGGACAGAAGACATCCCCAAGACGGCTTTTCGAACCAGGTACAGACACTATGAGTTCCTGATCATGCCATTTGGGCTAACCAAAGCCCCAGCCATCTTTATGGATCTGATGAACAGGGTCTTCAGAGAGTTCTTAGATCAATTTGTTATCGTGTTCATCGATGACATCTTGGTCTACTCAAAAAGTAGAGGAGAACATGCTCACCATCTAGCCCAGGTTTTGCAGGTTCTCGGAAGAAAGAAGCTGTATGCAAAGTTGAGTAAGTGTGGATTCTAGCTTGAGCAAACCGCCTTCCTAGGACATATCATATCAAAGGATGGAGTATCAGTGAATCCTGAAAAGGTTAAAGCGATGCTCGGCTGGGAAAAATTGACATCAATTAAAGAAATCCGTAGTTTTCTAGGAATGGGGGGCTATTACTGCAGGTTCATTGAAGGATTTTCTAGTCTAGCGGCTCCCCTAACCCAACTCACAAAAAAGAATGCCAAGTTTGAGTGGAATGAGGAATGTGAAAGAAGTTTTTCAGAACTAAAGAAGTGATTGACTACTGCACCTATGCTGGCCTTACCGAGTGGATCGAGGGGATATACGGTTTGCAGTGATGCCTCCTATCTAAGTCTGGGTTGTGTTCTAATGCAGCATGGGAAATCATAGCTTATGGGTCCAGACAGTTAAAGAGTCATGAAAAAAATTATCCTACCCATGACTTGGAGCTTGCCGCAATCATACACGCCTTGAAAACTTGGTGCCATTACTTATATAGAGAGACCTTTCAGATCTATACCGATCACAAAAGTTTGAAATACATATTCACTCAAAAGAATCTCAACATGCGTAAGAGAAGGTGGATAGAACTTCTTAAAGACTATGATTATGATATCTTGTACCATCCAGGTAAGGGCAACGTGGTAGCCGATGCACTCAGCAAAAAAAGTACAGGTATTTTAGCCCATTTGATGGTCTCAGAATATAGGCAAATTGGGGCTACATAACAGGTTCGACTTCAGGACTTGAGGAGAGCCACATGTTTGGGCCATTTGACCGTCCAACCTGAGTTAATCCAGAGAATAAGGGAAACTCAGTCAGCTGATCTCGCCTTAGTAGCCCTCAAGAACAATGCAGAATAGGGAGTTAGTTCAGAATTTCGAGTCTCTGTCGATGGGTCACTCCGATTTCAGGACAGGGTGTGTGTTCGAAATGACAGTGAGTTGAAGAGCGACATCATGACAGAGGCCCATAGCTCAAAGTTTGCCATGTATCCTGGAAGCACCAAAATGTACCAAAGCATGCGACCCCAGTTTTGGTGGAATGAGATGAAAAGGGACATAGCTGACTTTGTGTCTAAATGCTTGATATGTCAGCAGGTCAAGGCAGAGCATTAGCGCCCAAATAGGCTACCTAAGGCACGCTCAGGACATGACACCATCTGGGTAATTATTAACCTGCTCACCAAGTCTTCCCACTTCTTAGCCATCAGGATGACCGATCCATTGGACAAGTTGGCAAGAATGTATATCCGAAAAATAGTTAGATTGCATGGAGTCCCAATAGCAGTGGTGTCCGACAGGGTCCCTAGGTTCACTTCTCGATTTTGGAGTAGCTTTCAGCAAGCCATGGGAACAAAGCTGTTCCTCAGTACTGCTTTCCACCATTAGACTGATGGACAATCAGAAAGGACAATCTGTACACTTGAGGATATGTTTCGAGCTTGTGTCCTTGACTCTGGGGGCCATTGGGACGACCATTTGCCTATGATAGAATTTACCTACAACAACCGCTACCAAGCGAGCATTGGCATGGCTCCGTATGAGGCATTATATGGGCGTCCATGCAGATCGCCAATTTGTTGGGAAGAAGTGGGTGATAGAAAATTATTCAGCCCGGAGCTGGTAGAGAAGACCACATCCAAGATATTTAAGATCAGGAGGAACATTTAGACGGCTCAGAGCAGGCAAAAGAGTTACGCAGACACCCGGATGAGAGATTTAGCGTTTGAGAAAGGCAACCGGGTGTTCTTTAAGGTCACTCATTTCAAGGGAATTAGTAGATTCGGCAGGAGGACAAAATTGAACCCTCGATTTATTGGATCATTCGAAGTCTTAGACAGGATTGGTACCGCCGCCTATAGACTAGCACTACCTCCAGAGCTTTCCAAGGTCTACAATGTGTTTCATGTGTCCATGCTACGCAAGTACAACCCGGACCCCTCTCATGTCTTGGCCCACGAAACCTTCCCACTCCAGGAGGACTTATCCTACGAGGAAGTATCGGTCGGCATTACGGATCTAAAGAGTAGATTACTCTGCAACCAGGAAATATCCTTTGTAAAGGTCGTATGGCAGAACCACACACTAAGGGAGGTTACATGGGAGCTAGAATCAGACTTTAGAGCGCAGTACCCCCAGTTGTTCGATCAAGAGTAAGAGACAAATTTGAGGGACCAAATTTCTTTAAGGGGGAAGAGTTGTAACACCCCAACCCTATCTTTTTATTTTATTTTTTTATTATTGTAATTATTATTGGAATATAGTTATTATTTATGTAATAATATATTGAATTTAATTTAGTTTAATTTATTTTAATAGAAATAATAATAATAATAATAATAAAATGGGTAAAAAATTTATTTAGGGATTTAATTGTAAACAATTTTGGGAAAAAGGGGTAAAAATTTGGGTTCTGGGGGTATTTTTGGAAGAAAAATTAAAAATCAGATGTCAAAATGTAATTTAGAAAAATTACGTCATGTCGCTGCCCGGTCAGCAGCCCCGGCCAACCAGGATGTGCTGCGTGGCAGAGACACTGACGTGGGAGGCCATGCGGAAGGGAGCCACGTGGGCGATCCGCGTGCACGCGATCGAACGGTTGAGATCCATTCCCGCGCGCACGGATAGCCCAAATAAAAAACGCGCACGGATGATCGAGATTGCACGCACACGAACAGCCCAGATTGAATCGCGCACGGACGACCCAGATTGCATCACGATGAATGGCTCATATTAAAAGTGGATGGTTATAAATAATCTCATCCGCACCCAAACCCTAACCCTAGCCGCCAGAGCCCCTTGCTGGAGAAGACAGCCCAGCCGCCGGGGAGCCGACCGCTGCCTCCCGCCACGGCACCGGAGCTACTTCCGGTCGCTTAATGAGGTAAAAATTCTCCCCTTGGCTCAGAATTCGATTCTAAACCCACCTATGGCCAAATCAGAGCAAAACACCGGCCAATTGGCCGAAAAATACCGCCGAAGCCCAGCGGCGCCGCGGCGGGTTGTCTCAATTTTTTCTCCGATGAAGCCTTTCCCGATTCTCGTTCAATGTAATTTTTCCACCTTTGTGATCACCGTTTCCTCCTCTACAGGTTGACCGGAGCAAAACACCAAACCGCAACGTGAGTCGGAGGAGCCGCCGCACCGGAAAGCCCCATCGCCGGTAAGTTTCAATTTTTTGTATTTTTTCGGCCCACCGATGGCCCTAAGGGTGTTTTCTCATAGGAACCGATACAAGTTTGGCCGAATTCGGGCGAAAACAACCAACCTGAGGTAGATTGCCGCTGTGCCGGAATTTTAAAATTGGCTGAGTAGGCCCTAGGTATGATTTTTGAGTTATTTAGGACATGTGTAGATACCGTAAGCGCATTTCAGTTTCCAAAAAAAATTCAGGGAATCCAAGGATTGCCCGTAGGCGTAGTGAAAATCTAGTTTTGGACGTCGAATCAGGTAAGGACCCCTCACCCTATTTCCTCTCATGGGATTGAAGTCTAAATAAATGATAAAACTGTATTTTGTACAATTTAAGTGGATATACATAATTAATTACGGTTGCTAATGGAGCCCGAATCGGACATATTTCTCTGTCAGTTCCTGTTTGATTTATTTTACAGTTTAAATGTATTATGTTATCTGGTTTATTTATTCTATGATTTTGAATGCATGAATCACTATTTACTTCACTACTGTTTGATTTTGTGAATCTAAGATATGTTTGCCTTGTTGGATGCACGTTACTTGTTTAAGTATTCATGTTTGAATGGGTAACGGAGACTAAGGAAAAAAAATAGGAAAGGGGTGTGAATTGATAAATGGATAAGATGACAGCCTCACTAGATATCCTGGGAACGTTGTCTCATACCGGACGGGGTATGGAGACTTTAAATATTTTTGCACTCATATCGGATGGGGTATGGGGACGGCCCGCTTCACCCTCATACCGGACGGGGTATTGAGGTTTATTATTTGGTGCCCATACCGAATGGGGTATGGGGACGGCCCTGAAAATTAAGTTTGTTAAGGGAATGGTTCAGGTGTAGCGGGGACCCCTATGGATCCCCATGGATACTAGTAGACTGATGAAAAGGGGGCAACTGTTGTTTGATGATTGAAATATAAAAGTATGACATATGCTATGTTACATATTATTCATGATATCTATGATGTTATTATTTTCCATGGGTCATTTTTATAAATCTCACTGAGGTAAGTAGACGGTAAATGGTTTGATTATTGATGAATGTATTTGTTTAAAATTTGTGTTCCATTGGTTGTTTTTGGTTTTCTACCAACCTTTGCTTCTGTGATAGTGATATAGTGTGACATCCTTACTGGGCTAGTGTAGCTCATTCCTTACTTAACCATTTCAGATTAGGAGGACTTGGTTCCCAAGCCCGATCCACAAGAAGACGGCGAGTAGATGCTTAGATGTCTTATAGTTATCTTTATAGTCTTTCATTTCTAGTATTTCCTTTAGAGGACTTATTTTTTGATATTGTTTAGTACATTTAAGTTATTGTGTAAAAGATATTAATCAAAACCTTTTATTTCTCTTCCGCACTCAGATTTTTTTATATACATTTCCTTTTTAATTTCCAAGGTCGTTACATGAATTCCCCAAGTATGATCAAACATGGAGAACACATTATTTACATGTTATAGTCCATGAAACCTCTAGATTTTAATCACCCATGAGAATGTAAAAAATATGGGGGTTTGATTGTATGGAGTTTAAGCGAGAGAGATGGGTGGACAAAGATAATGTGTTATGTCCTTAAAGTCTATTCAAGCATCAAGTTTTTCAAGGTAGGTTTAGGACATGTTTAGGGAAGGAATTAACATTAGTTGAAATGAAAATGGTGTTTTTTAATTAATTGATTTATTATCTGATGTATCAAGTGTTGAGAACTGGATTCAAACAATTCAGAATGAGCCAAGATATAGAGAATCAAAAAACAGGGAGCACAAAGAGAAAAATAGAACTGACTTTATAGAATCCCCTCTTGAAATTAATACGAGCCACATGGCAGCATCTGAAGCAACCCCGAAAACTAAATCAACAGATTGCTGTAAACTATTGCCTTCACTCTATGAATTGCTCATTCTTCATATTTAAATCGGCTCACACCTGTCATCTTCTTCTATTTATTCAACTAATCCCCAGCTTTAAATGGTGGCTTCTGATGATGTTTAGCGAACCCAAATGAAGATATTTACACCAATTCATGTATATAAATAAGTGAAAGTAGATTGAATTGCTTTTTTTCTCTCTAAAACACTCTTTATCTCTAAAAAGTAGTCTCTCTCTCTAAAACATTCTCTCTTTTACATATCTATATTCTCTATCTCTTTCTCTCTAAAGACTCCTCTCTCTCTCTCTCAAACTCTCTTATTCTCTGCCACTAACACCCTCTCTTCTCTATTTCCAGAAATCATATTTTCTTCCCTAAAATGTCAATTATGTCCTCTTAATTCTGAACTCTGCCTCTGTCTTTCAATTATATCAAATTATCCACAAATACATAAAGTTTCATTTTTATCCCTACTATTTCTTTGTTTCCATATTATCTCTCATATTTTTAAGTTTCTCCAAATTACCTCAAATCATTTAAACTCCATATTTTTTCAAATTATGGGTGATAACTTGGTACTAGAGCAGCTTGATTTTGATGAAACTTTTACAACTTTCGTGACTATGGTGAAAAATAATGGCAAACCAACAATGTCTAAATTGCTAAAGATATAGACTTTGGAGGGAAATATAAGTGCAATCAATAAAAAACTTTTGAGTTCATATCTAAAATGTATGGATCACAACATGAAACTTGATTCATAGTGGACTGACAACTGACTATATTTAGCTAACAATTGAAAAAACTCATTGAAATCTTCCAAAGCATCATGAAGATTAGTGAAACAACTGCTTGGGAAAATCCATCCACCTCTATTTTAAATAGTAATGGTAGGATATTATCGAACCCTAGAATCAAGGAAATTGAAGTTGCTAGTTCGGATCAGAGGGGTAAACAAACTGGTAACCTTGTTCCGAAAATTGAAATTCCTATGTTTTATGGAAAAATCATAGAACATAGATTAAAAGACACCACATGTATTTTCATATGTTCAACATTCCTAAAGATGGTAAAGTGAAAACTGTTTCTATGTACTTATGAGACAAGGCCCATATTTCATGGGTTAGAAAATTACCTAAATATGTTCGAATGAAAAGTATTCGAGGTGGAATTTTGTAGAAGATTTGGAGTATAGCTCGAGTTGATATTATTGGGGAATTTAACAAATTGACCCAAAAATATACCATCCACCAATACCATGAAAGATTTGAAAAAATAAGGTCTTTATTGTTAATAGAAAACCTTGGGTTTTTCGAAAAATATTTTATCTCTAGTTTTATTAGTGGTCCAGGAGAGAAACTTCGATCGATAGTGAGGACGTGCAGGCCACATACTCTGACTCAAGCATCTGAGTTGGGCCCATGGCAAGAACAAGCAATGGATGCCATCAAGCGCAAAAACAAGTTCAAACACTCTTCAATTGCCTCCAAGCCATCCAATTCTAAGGTAAGTCTTCCAATCATTGAAAATATCTCCATAAATTTCTTTAAAATACAAAATTTTCAAAAGACATTGCCATTGAAGTGTAAAAATTCTTTAGAACGGAAGAGAAAGAATCTTTGCTATAGATGTAGGGAAAAATACCCCATAGGACATCAATGCAAAGAGAAAGTAGCATTGACAATAAAAGACTGTAAAGAAATAGAAGAGCAATATGAACAGAAGCAACCTTTAGAAAAAAATAATAACATGATAATACAGAAGACCTATGACTATATGCTTGCAAACTATAATAGGAGATTTTTCATGAGGCACAATTAAGATCAGAGGATTGTTGAATAGGAAACCAATTCTAAAATTGTTAGATAATAGAAGTTCATATTGTTTTGTGGACAGCTAAGTTACAAGTGAAGTAAGAGATATGATAGTTCCAGGTAAACCTCTAACAATAATGGTGGCGAATAGTGACAAGGTAACCAATGAAGGAGAATGTCATGGTATAGAGTGGCAGATGCAAAACCATGACTTATGTTACAATTTCAAAATAATTCATTTGGGGAATTATGAAATGATTTTGGGGATAAATGGGTTGAAATTTCACAATCCTTTTATCTTTAATTCTGCAAAATCAAGGGTGACTGTTTGATGAGATGGAGAACAGATCACTCTATAAGATATTAAAGCATAAAATCATTAGCTCCACTCAAAGAAAGGAACCTTAAAAAATAATGGTTGATTGAGGACAATAATGCTTGATTTATTACATTTGGTCCTTAGAGGTTAAAGAAGCACGAAAGCATAAAGGTACAAATGAGTAAGTAGAGAAAGTATTAAATAACAAGGACGTCTTCAGTGAACTAAAAGGCCTCCCACTAATATGAGGAGTAGATCATGACATCTTTTTATAATCAGGTAGCTCTCCGATCAACTTTTGACCTTACAAGTACCCTTACTTCTAAAGGAAAGAAGTAGAATACCAGGTCAAGAAGATGTTTGATGCTTCCATCATCCAATCCAATCACTCTCCTTTCTCATTTTTAGTCTTATTAGTGAAAAAGAAGGATAGGTCATGGAGATTCTGCATAGATTACTGAGAACTCAATAAATGCGCCATCAAAGAAAAATTCCCCATAGCAATTATTGATGATTTACTTTATGAGTTACATAGGGCTATTGTCTTTTCAAAAATTGATCTTCGATCAGGATACCACCAAATCAGGATGAGGGATGAAGATGTTTATAAAACAACATTCAGAACTCATCATGATCATTATGAGTTCTGGATCATGCCTTTTGGATTGACTAATACTCCTGCCACATTCGAGTCTTTGAAGAACTAGGGATTTGAACCATACTTGAGGAAGTTTGTATTGGTAGTTTTTTTGATGATATTTTGGTTTACAATCCATCCCTGAAGGAACATTGTCATCATCTTTAAGTAGTTCAGGAATTATTAAAGAAATACAAATTATTTGTCGAGAATCTAAGTGTTGCTTCACCCAATCTGAAATAATATATTTGGGTCATCTCATTTTTTAGTACGGATTCCATATTTACCTTAAAAAAAAAGCTATGATGACATGGTGTAACACCCCGACTTTTTGGCCATTAACAAATTTTTGAACTACGATATTTTTTGTCTAATCCCTTGTGAAATTTTTTATTTTAAATTCACAAGCCCTTTTATTCTAATTAACTTTTCCAAAATTTTATCCGAGTTTACCAAAAATTTCAAGAGAAAAATGAAGAAAAAGGACTCGGGGAAAAACTCAAGCCACGACCCCGCAACCCGCATCCAGCACGCGCACAGTGCGTAGCACAACACTGTGCGTGTCAGGTAGCCTGCTCGCGTGTAGTGCGCGGCGTGGCCACCTCTGCATGCACACAACAGCACACTGTCATCGACGGAAAAGCCTTGTCCCGTTGGTCAAATGGCCACTCTTGGCCTTTTTTTTTTCTTTTGGCCATGCGTGGTGGGCCCCAAATCCACCTCTTCACTCTAATTCACCAATTTTTGCCTAATGACACAAATCCAGCCTTCCCTTTTTCTGTTTAAACCTATTCCTTTCCATTTCCTCTTCACCATTTTTTCACTTCTTTATTTTTCAATCTTAGGGAGAGAGTAAAATGAGAGACTTTTAGAGAGAGAAAAGGGAGATCTTTAAGGAGATTAAGAAACAACAAAGAAAAGAAAAGTTTAGAGTTTAACAAGCTCGTTCAAAGGATTTCTTAAAGCTCTTCCTTCAGTACCAAAAGGATAAGTCAACCCGGTTACGATAAGAGATTCTTTAGTATTTACTTCTACACCTCTAAGTGCTCTTTCTAGCTAAATAAAATAATGATAACATGAGATGGTTGTGAATACTTACTTGGTATCTGTTTTGTTTAGTATTAGTTGATAATCTATGGATTTGTATGAGTACTGATAATTTACTTTACTCTTAGTAAGAGCCAAAAGGGGTATTTTGATGGGCTACAGCTGTGTGAAATATCCCAATGGTTAAGATCAGAGGTAATGAATTTTTGGTCGAATGGATTAGACCCCTATTAGGTTCTAAACATGAGGAATGATGCAAATGCATGAGATTTTGTTACATAATTAAGATGTATGAAACCTTGTCTAGAGTGATGTTTACTTAGTTTAATTACTGGTTGGTTAACTCTATAATGTTTTATATCATTTTACCATTGAAATACTGAGCATACTGCATGAAAGCATGAAAGTTAAAAATTTGGATACGGGTTTGGCCCTTCGCCTTACTTAGGTAACAATGAATAAGGTTATTCCAATAGACCTTGGTTCAAAAGGGTGGTCCGAAAACCAAGTCCAGGTAAAATGAGCCTTCATGCTGGATATGTGATATGAGCATTCAGGCTAAAACTGCTATATAAGCTTTCGAGCTGGATATGTGGAATGAGCCTCTAGGTCGGACATGAGCGTTCGGGCTAGATAAGTTGAATGATTCTTATCGAATTCAGAAATGGTTGTATTGAACATATAGCATGTATATGAAAAAAATATGAAATTGTTGTAAACATGAAATTAACAAATGAGAAAAAGGAAAAAATATATACAGCCATTATCTATGTGGGATTTTTATTTCTCCCTCATCTAAATAAGTGTTGGTGAACCACTCCCTGTGATGATCGGTGTTCCCTCTTACAAGAGAGAATACGCGTTATGTGGATGTAGGGTCCCCATGATGAATGGATCGCCATGGATTAGAGTATAGATGGGGAAATGTTAAGGACCCAAGAAGGGCTTG
The DNA here is from genome assembly GCF_054855325.1 of Carica papaya. Lineage (NCBI taxonomy): Eukaryota > Viridiplantae > Streptophyta > Magnoliopsida > Brassicales > Caricaceae > Carica > Carica papaya. The sequence goes on from NC_142317.1 coordinate 24,205,762, forward strand.
GGGATTCATCGTGGTTGTCAGGGATCCCTTCTACCCTTAGTGGATATATGTTGCAACAGCTTCGCATGAAGGTCAATAAAAGACAAATAAAGTTTAAGCTTTGTTTAGAGCATCATTTTGATCCGAATGATGAAACTTCCTATTTTTAGAGCATTTTCTATGTTTTCTGATATTCCTCTTGTCCAACTTCTTTGTTTGAGTATTCTTGGTGAAATGGATATGCTTAAGATGATATTTTTATTATGTTAAATATATGTTTATCTGGTTTTTACAAAGAAAATGGTTTTTCATACAATTTAATGGCTTTATCCCATGATGAACTCTATGGTAAGAGGTATACGAGCTTTATTAAAACTATTTACCCTTTAATCGTGTGATTTCAATTTTGTTTCCTTTACTAAGTTTATATGGAACTCAACCCTATTTTGTGCCCCTTCCCAAGTGTTGAGAAAGTTAAGAGTTCGCTCTCTGAGTCACCTCTTGGAGTCCAGCTCGACCTAGTTTCAGACTCTTGATAATATTATAGGACATAATTCGGGTGCAATAGTTACTCCGCACTCTGAAGAGGCTTCCTATAAAAGACCTCTCTTTTATTAAATTGCCATATTATGGTTTTATTATAAGGGATCGAACTTATAAAGTTGTAAGGGATATCTTGATTTTCCTTCAATGTAAAAAAAATTATTTTGCACTTGAAACCTATTGAATTCTTGGCTCCCTTTTAACCCAATGGATATTTGGGATGCCATAAAAATGGTATCATAGCCTAATTCTAGGAGAGATCCCTCATTAATAGGTTCCCAAGTCCAATAGTAGAAAAGCTTAGATGTTAGTCACTATCATAATTAGAAAATCATCTATTAATTAGATAGGTTAGGAAATGTACTACTAGAAAACATTAGGAACTACTTTAAACTCTTTGATGTGTACAACTTAGAAGTAGAAGTTTATTCTACAAATATTGTTTTATTTTAAACTTTGTGGTACGTAGAAGGATGGATCCTGAATCATCACCTCAAGCCATCTCTATTGTTGGTAACTTTTCGAATGTCTTCTTGAAGGAAATAACGAGACTGCCACTCAGGCGAGATTTGGAGTTCTCCATCAATCTAGTTCCTATATCTCAACCTGTTGACATACCTCAGGACAAGTGAACAAGATCGAGATTCGAAAAAAGCATTGTCAACTCATAGTATTACATAAAAAGAAGTTTATTCGACCATGCCTCAGTCTTATTAACAGAAAGGAAGGATGAAAATCTCCGCCTTTGCATCAATTATCGAGAACTTAACTAAGTGACCACCAACAAGTGGTGTCCCTTACCCCGTGTCGATAACCTGTTCAATCGACTTCTAGGCGTTGCAATATTTTCTAAGCTCCATCCCAAGTTGGATTATCACCAAATAAGAGTCCGAACTGAGGCTATGCCATTGACGATGTTTCGCTGCCATTATGGTCGCTTCAAATTTTGAGTAATAGCCTATGGATCCAGGCTGCTGAAGCTATATGAGCGCGACTACCCTTACCTTAACCTTGAGCTCACTGTCGTCATCTACCCTTTAAAAATATGATGCCATTACCAGCAAGGCCGAACCTTTGAGATTCACACCAATCATGAGATCCTAAAATAAATATTCTACAATGAGGAATGGGTTAAAAGACGAGAACACTGGACATATCTTCTAAAACATTATGACTCTACAGTCCTACGACATCCCAGTAGAGGAAGAACACTAGATGGTGCCCTCGATCGAGCAAAATGAGCCTCGGTGAAGCATCTGCTGACATCTAGGTGGAAGATGTTGGAGACGATTCAGAAACTTCGAGTAAGCCAACGTGGCCATCGTCCCTAGCTTACACAGATACAAAAATAGCCCAATATCCTAGATAGACTTTGGGAAGCTCAGGTAACAGACCTGGAGATTTTAAATCTCAAGAATAAATTTTGCTCCATGGGTGATAATAGTAGTGGCGATCACTTCACAGTGACTGATAAGGGAATATACCGATTTCGCAATCGAATTTGGGTACCAAATTGTCCATCACTCCGAGCATCTATCCTAAGAGAGGTATATGCGTCCAAGCTACCTATCAATTCCAGTAACTTGTAATCTAAAATGCCAATACTTTTGGCCTAGGATAAAGAGGGATATCATCGAATACGTCTTTTGATGTCGCATGTACTAAAGGACCAGGACCGAGCATCTAATGCCCTATGGTCCATTGCACAATCTTCCTGTCTTGAAATAGAAGTGGGAACATGTCTCTATGGAATTCATCATGGGACTACCCAAGACCGGTGCAAACCATGATGCTATCTCGATCATCATAGATCAACTAACCAAAATAACTCGCTTCCTTCCTATCAGGACCATCGACTCAACTACGAAATTAGTCCAACAGTTCATTGAAGAAATTTTCTAACTTCATGACATTCCTACCTCTATGGTATCAGATATAGACCCCAATTTTATGCTGCAATTTTGGAATAGTTTCCAGATTGCTGGTTAAATTAAGAAGATTATTCTAACCTAGAGGACATGTTACACACTTGCGCTCTTGATTTCAGTAGTAGTTGGGATCAGCATCTGTCCCTCTATGAGTTCACATACAATAACTATCATCAGCCTAGTGTATGGCTCCCTTTGAGGCCCTTTATGGTAGACTCAGTCGATCTCTAACACATCTCAATTAGGTTAGGAACAAATTCCTTCTTGAGTGTGACTATGTCCATGGAGTTATTGCAAAGGTTAACACTATATGGAGACACCTCCTCGCAGCTACGATTCACCAAAAGAGTTATGCAAACAACTGAAGATGGCCCTTGGAATTTATAGATAATGGCCACGTCTACCTTATGGTTTTTCTATGCAAGATATGATGATGTGATGAGTAGATAAAAAGACAGAGTCTTTCTTTCGTTCGACCCCTGAAAGTTTCAGAATGGGTAGGTCCTGTGGCATACCACCTCATTCTAACTCTTGGGTATGCTACCTTACATGATGTCTTCTATGTCTCTGTCATTCAGAAACACCTCCATAACCCATCTCATATCATTCCATGCCTGAGAGCTCTTATGTGCTCTGACAGACCTATGTTGCCTATGTTATGGAGCTCATCGAATGGGTTGAGGAGATTACAAACGGTTGAGAAGTTTCTATAGTCAAGGTGTGCTAGCAACACCACATTTGAGAAGAGGCGACCTAGGAGGATGAAAAGGAGATATAGGATCTGTATCCCGATTTACTTTAAAGAACTCTTGCAAATTTGGAGACCTAAATTTTTATTAGGTGGAGGAAATATAACACCACGACTTTTTGGCCCTTAACAAATTTTAAAACTACTATAATTCTCGTCTACTCCTTTATAAAATTTTTCATTTTAGATTTACAAACCTTTTTATTCTAATTAGCTTTCCCAAAATTTTATCCGACTTTACCAAAGATTTTAGGAGAAAAATAAAGAAAATAGCTCGGGAAAAAACTTATACTAGGACTCCGGGCAGAAACCTACGGGCCGTAGCCTGTGATCGCAGACAACTAGCATGGTCAGACTACGCGCATTGCTCCCGCCTGCGCGCGTACAATACATGACATGGTCGCTTGTGCGGGTGCACAACGACGCGATTTAGCTGACGAGACAATCTTGTCTCGGTCAGTCAAATGGCCACTCTTGGCCTTTTTTCTTTTTACTTTTCTTTTGGCCATGCTTGGTGGGCCCCAAATCCACCTCTTTACTCTAATTCACCGATTTCTGCCAAGTCGCACAAATCTGGCCTTCCCTTTTTCTATTTATATATATTCCTTTCCATTTCTTGATCACCATTTTTTTCCTTCTTCATTTTACAATCTTAGATAGAGAGTAATAGGAGAGACTTTTAGAGAGAGAAAGGGGAGATCTTTAGGGAGATTAAAGAATAAAAAAGAAAAAAAAAATTAGGATTTTCACAAACTCGTTCAGGGGATTTCTAGAAGCTTTTCCTTTGCTACCAAATGGCTAATTCAACCCGGTTACAATAAGAGATTCTTTAGTATTTGCTTCTACGCCTCTAAGTGCTCTTTGTAGCTAAATAAAATAATAATAACATGAGATGGTTGTGAATGCTTGCTTGGTGTCATGTTTTTTTTAGTACTAGTTGATAATCTATTATGATGTTTTTCTACTCGTTTTTGACTAAATGGATTTGTATGAGTACTGATCTTTTTCCTTACTCTTAGTAAAAGTAAAAAGGGGTATTTTGATGAGCCACAGTTGCATGAAAATATCCTGACGGTCAAAACCAGAGGTATTGGATTTTTTGCCAAATAGGTTAGACCCCCACCGGGTTCCAAACATGAGGCATGATGCAAATTCATGAGAGTTTGTTACATGATTAAGATGCATGAAACCTTGTCTAGAGTATTTTTTTTATTGAATTGTTGGTTGGTTAACTCTATAATGTTTGATATTGTTTTTCCATAGAGATACTGAGCATACTACATGAAAACATGAAAGTTAAAAGTTTGCATGCGGGTTTGGCCATTCGCCTTACTTAGGTAATAGTGAATAGGGTTACTCTAGTGGGCCTTAGTTCAAGAAGGTGACTCGAAAGCCAAGTTTCAGTAAAATGAGCCTCTGGGTTGGATATTTGATATTAGCCTTCGGGTCGAATATACATTAAGAGCATTCGAGCAAGATATGTGGAATAAGTCTTCGGGCCGGACATGAGCCTTCGAGCTGGATAAGTTGAAGAATCCTTATCAAATTTGGACATGATTGCATTGAACATATAACATGCATATGAAAAGAATATGAAATTATTTTGAAATTGAAATTAAAAAGTGAGAACAAAGGAAAAATTCGTTTGGTCGTTATTTCTGAGGGGTTTCTGTTTCTCCCTCCTTTGAAGAAGTGTTAGTGAACCACTCTCTTTAATGATCAGCATTCCCTTTGACGTGAGAAGATACACGTTAGGTGAATGTAGGGTCCCTGTGACGAGTGGATCACCATGATTAGAGTCTATATGGGAAAATGATAAGGACTCAAGAATGGACTGGTAATTCACAGTGGTAGTCGAGGATCCCTTCTACCTTTAGTGGATATATGTTGCAACAGCTTCACATGAATGTTAGTAAAAGACAAATAAAATTTAAGTATCGTTGAGAGCATCATTTTGATCCATATGATGAAATTTCATTTTTTGGTGTATTGTCTATGCTTTCCGATATTCTTCTTGTCCAACTTCTCTGTTTGAGTATTCTTGGTGAAATGGATCTGCTTAAGATGATATTTTTATCATGTTTATTTGTTTATCTAATTTTTTACAAATACAATGGTTTCTCATACGATTTACTAGCTCGATCCCGTGATGAACTCTAAAGTAAGAGGTATACAGTCTTTATTAAAAATGCCTACCCTTTAAACCTTAGTCGTGTGATTTCAAATATTGTTTCCTTTACTAAGTTTACATGGAACTCATTCCTAATTCGTGCCCCCAGGTGTTGAGAAAGTTAGGGTTCGCTCTTTGAGTCACCTCTTATAGTTCACCTAGACCTAATCCTAAACTCTTGATAAATACTCTAGGACATAATTGGAGTGCAATAATTACTCCGCACTCTGATGAGGCTTCCTGTAAAGGACTTATCTTGCATTTGCTTATGACTATTGAGCAAAAGTATTTAATGATTCGGCCCAAAACATTTTTTGTAGCTTCTTGTCAAATAGCCAACATCTTGCCTTCTCCATTAAATATCTGGGTAAAATAAAATTAAATTCAGGGAGCAAGCTTATTTTTTTTGTGAAGATCTTGCATAAGCGAAACAAAATCAAAAACAAATAATAGAAAATTATTATAGCTCAGAAATATATGCAAAAAAAGACAACTTTCACCAATTGCATATTTATGGTATTTTTGGCGTTTTGACGTAGATCTCAAAGGGGATAATTCTTATTAAACTTCAAAGGAAAACAAAAATGGCATTAACAAGGCCCCAAGGGGTTAGAGTCCACCCTTGTAGAGAAGAACTGCCTTAGTTTAGCATTAATGTAATTCACTATCCTGGTTTTTTAATTTCATCATTTTTCATATCATTCATTTAAAGCTAGCCTATGACATTAATCTTGCCTATTATCTACTTGCTCATAATGAACTTTAGCCATTATGTACTATTTTTTGGATACCAAGAATTGTCATCTTTTGGATATTGATTACATCGTCATCATAAATTTTCTTGATTACAAGAAATTGCAAATATTTTGCAGGTGATGGAGATGGAACATGAGCTTTGAGCACTACGAATTCAAATTCGAGAGAAATCTATATTTTCGTTCAAACTTTAGAAAGAGATTTGTGGAAAATCTTTTATTAGAGTTTTGTATCTTTATTAGAATACTCTCTTAATGTTGAAGTTAAACTATTGACCCTACTCGATTTGCTTCTTTTTTATTTTAAAAAATTATTACCATCTTATGGTCTTATTATATGGGACCAAACTTAGAAAGTTGTAAGGGATCTCCTGATTCTGCTTCAATGTAAAAGGTTTTATTTTACACTCGAAATCAATTGAATTCTTGACTTTTTTTTACCCAATGGGTATTTGGGACGTCACACATGGCCTCCCCCAGCCAGTCTTGAAGGCCTAAGAAGATTCATGGGTCTTATAGTTATTATAGAAAATTTATCAGAGGATACAAGATTATTAGTAAACCACTTATTAATATGCTCAAAAAGGAGGATTTTAGTGGATAAAAGCATCTAAACAAGCATTCGAGACTTTAAAGAAGAAAATGTCAAATACACCAGTTTTAAGACTTCCTGAATTCTCTAAACCTTTTATCTAGATATAGACGCTTGTGGTATGGGAATGAAGCAATATTTATATAAAAGAAGCAACCAATTACTTACATTAGTAAGGGATTAAGTCAGAAACACCAAGCCATATCAAACTAAAAAAAAAAAATTTTGCCATCCTCTATGCAGTTAAGAAATGGAGGCACAATGTGGAAAGAGATCATTTTTCATTAAGGTTAGTGAATAAAGTATCAAACACCTCTTAGAGCAAAAGATTACTGCCATGATGCAACAGAAAAGAAAGGTCAAACTAATAGGTCTTAATTATACCTTTCAGCATAAGAAGGGCTTGGAAAATAAAATGGTTGATGCATTATCCTAAATCTCTAGAGATTTTGTCTTCTCTCACAACCAGAGTACCCTCTTAGATGGAAGAAATATCAAAGAGTTACTTGAATGATGAGTATATGCAGACACTTTTAGAAGAATTGATGGTTAGTCCAACTAGCAAACCATGATATACACTACATTTTATAATACTTTCATCTGGTGAATTAAGACAAAAGCTAATCTATGAGTGTCACAATACTCCTACAAGATGACATTGAGGAATTCAGGGAAACTATGAATAACTCAAACAACATTTCAGTTGGTCTGCAATGATAGAAGATATGATTAAATGGATCCAACAGTGTGAAGTTTATAAACAATGCACGAGAGAATGAATTTCTACTCTTGGGCTATTAAAACCTCTTCCCCTACTAGGACAAGCATGGATACAGATATCTATGGATTTTATTGAGCAATTGCTCAAGTTCAATAATAAAGACACCATCATGGTAATAGTGGATTGATTAACTAAGTATGCTCACTTCTCAACATTGAAACTTCTTTTTACTACCCTTAAAGTATAACAAGTCTTCCTTAACCAGATTCACTAAATACATGGAAGCTCTTAAGTCATTATTTTAGATAGAGACAAATTCTTCACCAGGCTCTTATGGGAAGAATTAATAAGGTTAACAGGAACAACTCTCAATTACAGTTCTTCCTATTATCCTCAAATAGATGGTTAGACTGAATGACACAACCAGTGTTTGGAAGGATACTTTCAGCATATGGCTCACTCTAATATTATTTCTTGAGGAAAATGGATGGAGCTAGCAGAATACTGGTAAAATTCCATCTGTCATTCAAGTATAAAAATGTCACATTTTTAGGCTCTCTACGGATATCTAACAACACATTTTATGGATGTTATTGACATCGACACTCCTTCAACGAACCTTGAAAACTTAGTGGAACAAAAGCAAAGAATGAGTAGATATCTCAAACAAACATTAATTGTAGCTCAACAATGAATAAAGCAATATGCTGATGGACATAGAACTGAACACTAATTTGAAGAGAATGACTTGGTTCTTCTTAAACTTCAGCCCTACGAGCAAGTCTCAGTAGCTACAAGAAGGGGTCATAAACAACTTCCAAGATTTTATGGGCCCTATAAAATTGAAAAAAAAAGGTGAAGTAGCCTATAGGTTGCAATTTTTTTCAGAAACCAGAATACACCCTATTTTTCATGTGTTCTTACTCAAGAAATATTATCTAGGAGACCTGCAAGATGCAACCAACTCATCAAAATATATAAGAATTGAAATAATAGAACTAAAAAAGATATTGCAAACAAGAATGATAATAAGACAAGGACAAGAGGAAAGGTAATGGTTAATTAAATGGTATGGAGGTGATGAAGAAACACAGAAGAATGCAACATACATATCCCAACAATTTCCTCAACTAAACCTTGAGGACAAAATTAAATCTCAAGAGGAGGGAATTGTTGAGAACCGGATACAAACGCCCCAGAATAAGCCAACATACAAAGAATAAAAAAACATGGAGCAGGAAGAGAAAAATAAAATTGAATTCACATAATCCCCTCTTGAAATTAATATGAGCCACGTGGCAACATCTAAATCAACCTCAAAAACTGAAATAACAGGCTGCTTTGAACCATAGCTTATGTTATGCAAACCGAGCTGACTTTTTTCGCTATACCTCTCCTTCTTCATACTTGAATCGACTCATGCATGTTCATCTTCTTCCTCTGTTCAACATATCCCCAACTTTGAATGGTGGCTTCCATTGATATTTTGCAACCCAAATGAAGATATTTACATCAGTTCATGTATATAAATAAACAAATGTAGATTGAACGATGTATGTACTTGATTCAAGTAATAAATATCACATTTTCTACATTTTTCTCTCTCTAAAACACTCTCTATCTCTAAAAACTAGCTCTCTCTTTAAAGGATAATCTCTTTCATAAATCTATATTCTTTCTCTATTTCTCTCTCTAAAAACTCATCTTTCTCTCTCTCTCTTTCAAACTCTCTTCTCCTCTTTCCCGACCACCCTCTATTCTCTCTTTCCAGGAATCTCTTTTTTTCCCTAAAATTCCAATTATGCCTCCACACTTGCTTAATTCTAAACTCTGCCTTAGTCTTTCAATTATATCAAATTACCTACAAATACTTAAATTTTCATTTCTACCTTTACTATTGTTTTATTTCCATATTATCTTCTGTATTTTTAAGTTTCTCCTAATTATCTCAAATCATTTAAACTCTATATTTTTCTTAATTTTGGTTTTACTGAATCACATGTCAAAGTTGGTCTTAACATCTAGTTTTAACACTCTTACAGATACACATACAAAGGTGATACACACACACACGCACACATAAACCTCTCTTCTTCATACTATAAGTGGGTATTAACTTTCTATTATTCTTGACTTTCTCTCGTTCATCCTCTTTCTTTAGTCGATAAAACTACCATTTTCTTTTTATGCTTCTTTTTGGCAATCAAATTAGTATTTTCATAATAGATCTCTACCTCGAATCAACCAAAATAGATTAAAATAGTCATTGAATCCATATCAACAACCTCCCTTCACGCTTCAATATTGATTTCCTAGTTGGCTGCTTTCACTATCCTCTATTTGACAACTTCTACTCCTAACTCACCAACCATGGACTTGGCCCAAAGACCCACAGCTGCTCCTACAGCTGGCACTATATTGATCCACACTTACTCGAGCTCCTTTTCTACCAAAGAATCCATTCGTCAAGCTTGTTATGGTATTTTTTTCCCATTTAATCCCTTTTCATTCTCCTTCATATGAGGCAAATCTAGTTTCCTTAACCTTCTCTCCTCAATCTCATCTGATGATGTGGAAAATTTTCTATCATCAACAAGTAGCAAGTCAACGCTGTATAACTAAACACATATTAAATTAGAATGTTTATTTAAAAAAGATTTTAAAAGTAAGTCAGTATAAAAGGAAAAAAAGGGTATTAGGACTTAAATAGAAAAAAACTAAATGATACAAAAGCTATTTTATTATTTAAGCCCATTTTTAGACATCCAATAAAAAGTATGAGACATGTGGTATTACAATCATATTATATGGTATAGATAATGAAGGAACATTTACAACTAAGTTGGTCACACTTTTTTTTCATAATAATGTTATTCATGAAGACATTTTATTAAATACTTGATATTACCTACCATTGTTACATTATTATCAATGTTATGATAATTACTACAAAAGGCTAATAAATTAATTTTCTCTTAAAGATAGATCTTATGAGCTAAGCTATATAAAGGTATCTAAGTAAAGATCAACTACATTTTTTCTAGTCTTAATTAGACATTGTTAAGATTGTATTTTCCATTCTTTTTACTAATTTAAGTGTTAGAGTGCTTTTTCTTTAGTATAGGTCACAATTTGTTTATCTTAGTAGGCTTAAAGCTCATTAGTATGCTTGGTTATTGGCATGTTCTCTCAGACACATTCTCCAATTTATTCAACAAGTCATGCGTATTAACTTCTTTACTTTTGTGGTAGTAGACATCAATGTCGATCCACTTTCTGATAGTTCCAATAGTTTTTCTATGCATTTTCTCCCTATCATCATCTGATTTCTAAGATGGTATAACAACTTCTAATTTAATACGATCATGCAGATCTTTACAATAAACAAGATCCTCCATCTTTGACTTCTAAATTGAGTAATTTGAGGTTGTCAATTTAATTATTATACATGTGAACTCCTCCATCTAATTTACATAATTAATTTCAGACCACAAATCAACCGGACTCTGACACCACTTGTTGGGTCTCAGTAAGAAAATATAATTAATTGTGTAACCTGAAATAATTAATAGAAAAAATAGTAACAAAAATAAGTATATGCATTTTGGATCTCTTACACACCCTCTGCAGGTTTTGTGACTTACGCTTTCTTAATCAGCATCATAGTTTATCTTTTAGAAACGCATATATACACATTACTTTGTATAATATGTAGTAGATTTGCACATAAATATATACATATTAATCTAAAATAATTATAAAGATTTACCTGTCATAATGCCAGTCGAGGCATCTCCACCTTTTATTAAGCAAAGCATCATGGTAGAGCTTGTAATCCCTAATAGTTTAGAGGCAGAATTGTCGGTCCTTTTTACACATTGTGCAGGTAAAGAACTCACCCTTATGGAACTGCTGCTTTCCACCAATGATTCTTGATATGTTGTTTAGGTTTATTGAAAGCTTGTAGCATTTGATTTTGTACTTCTATACATATAGGAGATCTTGTACGTATTCCTTGTACCTATAAAAGTCGTGTAAAAAATGACATATACTCAAACAAGTAAACTAAGTTATAAATTTATAAAAGTAATCAGTATCTTAATAACAGTTTCTTTCGTCCCAAGGTTGAACGTTTTGGAATAATAAATATTTAATTGACAATTGTAGCTCTATGCCACAAATCTCATTTACTCAATATTAATTGATAATTTCATCTTATGTATATATATATATATATTTATATACATGCATTTATACATAATATTAGAAAAATATTGAGGCTAAAATTTAGTTTTAAGTCTAAAAAGTGAGGTGAAAATGAAGAGACAACAAAATGTAAGGAAAAAAATATTGTCTGTGAGCTAAGAGGAAGAGCGAACAAATTGATTACTTGAATAAAAAAACTTCCAAGGAGGATGAATTTTTCATTTTTAAGCGCTAATAGACCATGTGGTGGAATATTTTTTTATGTATGATTATCTTTTAAAATTTTATACAAGGTTAGTAATAAGTTAAAGTTAACTCAAAAAACTTACAAATATATCACATTAGTTAAACTTACAAGATCACTAATAAGTTAATTTAATATTACAAAGTAAAGTTTGTACCAGTACACAATCATTTTAAAGGCACACAAGGTGCTAAATGTTGTGATCATGTAAATCTTTAGTTTACAGTTTAAAATGTTATCATTATCGACTTATATTTTTTATATTATTGTAACAGCCCCGGAAAATATTAAAATGAAATGAGTATTTAAATATATCGAATGCGGAAGCGAGATCAAAATTTCAGTTAACATCCCTTACACGAAAAAAAACCAAACAAACGTACTTAAAATATAAAAGATTAAACTAACTAAGAAAGAAAACTCGAAAATAAACTATGCGTATGACTACAGAGTCTCTAGGCATCCCCTTCGTCGTCCTCCCGCGGAACGGGCTCGGGAACCATGTCTTCCTGATCTGAAATGGTTAATTAAGGAGTGAGCTACACTAGCCCAGTAAGAACATCACGATATCTCACCGTCACGGAGATAAAGGTGGGTAGAAAAACACAAAAAGACCAATGGAGCATAATTTACAACAAACTCGTTTATTAACATGAAAACCTTTACCATCCACTTACCTTGGTGGAATTTATGAAAACAATATGAGAAAAACAATAACATCATCATAATCATTGAATAATCTAAGCTGTAAAACATAACACTTATCACGCCTCTTGTAATTCAATCATTGTACAACATATCTTTTTTCTCATTTACCAGCCTACTAGTATCCGTGGGGGTCCATAGGGGTTCCGCTACCCGTTAACCTTTAACATTCATAATCAGTTTCCAGGGCCGTCCCCATACCCCGTCCGGTATGGGCGCCAAAACCATGAACCTCAATACCCCGTCCGGTATGAGGGTGAAACGGGCCGTCCCCATACCCCGTCCGGTATGGGCGCCAAAACCATAAACCTCAATACCCCGTCCGGTATGAGGGTGAAACGGGCCGTCCCCATACCCCGTCCGGTATGGGCGCCAAAACCATAAGATCTCCATACCCCGTCCGGCATGTGAGACCACAATCCCGGTAGGGTTCCCTACGGACCCGGTCCGTCCACCATCTCCCAGGATATCTAGTCAGGCTGACCCCCATAATACAATTATCAGTCTACACAATCTTTCATTTTCCTTTTCCTCAATCAGCATCATCAATTCACATTTAAACAAGCAAATCGTAATTCATACCAACAGACAACATACAGTATCAGTTTTTCAGTCATTCAACCCATAATTAATAAAAACGTAGTACATGCACACAAATCTGTAAAATGAACACATCAAACCTCATTTTGCATTTAAAGCTGTAAACAGGCCAAATAACAGTAAATCATCAATCACACTAGACTCGGGCTCCATTAGCAACCTTAAGCAATTTCACACATGCGTTAATTCAAGAAATACCGTTTTATCATTTTGAACTTTAATACCGTGATAGGAAATAGGGTGAGGGGTCCTTACTTGTTTTCGGGATCCGAATACGATTCACAGTGCGCCTGCAGGCTGTCCCTAATTTTCCCTGAATTTTTCCCGGGGAACTGAAACACACTAACAGTACCTGCACGTGTTCCAAAAAAAATCCAAATTAGGCCCAGGGCCCCTTTCGGACCAAATCGCAACTCCGGCACGGCGGCTTTGCCGTGCTCCGGCGACGGCGCCGCCGCTGGCGGCGGCGAGTCGCCTCGGGTTGGCTGTTTTCGGCCGAATTCGGCCACGCTCGCATTGGTCCTTGTCAGAAAACAACCCTACGGCCCTCGGGGGGCCAAAAAATCACGGAAAAACGGAGCTTACCGGCGGCGGCGCTCTCGGGTGCAGCGGCTCTCCGGCGAGGTTCGTGTTTTGGTGATTCAGCTCCGGTCAACCTGTAGAGAAAAGAATGGTGATCACGGTGATATAAAAATTGCATCGAACGGAGGCCGGGAAGGGCCTCGTCGGAGGCAAAAACCGAGAGGGGCGCGGCGGCGCCGCTGGGTTTCGGCCGCGTATTCCGGCCGTTTGGCCGGAATTTCGGCCTCAATTTGGCCATAGGAGGAATCAGTGGAGAAAAACGAGTCGGGGGTATGAAATTTACCTCGATCGGCGGTCGGAAATTTCCCCGGTGCGGCGGCGAGTGGCGGCGGGTGGCGGCGGTCGACCTCTGGTTCGTCTTCTCCGGCGAGCGGCTGGCGGCTAGGGTTTTTGGTCTGGTGTGGAGGTTCTATTTATAACCCCTTGCCTTTTGATCACAGCCGTTCATTTCGTTTTAATCTGGGCCGTTCGTTTTTGATTGAATCTGGGCCGTCCGATCGCGTGATTGATCTGGGCCGTCGGATCGCACCCACGCGGATCGCCAACGTGGCTCCTTTCGGAGTGACGCGATCTTGCCACGTGGTAGGCCCTGGTTGGCCGGGACTGCTGACCGGGCCTGCTGACGTGGCTGCTGACGTGGCACCCTTTTTTTTTTTTTTTTTTTTTTTTTTTTCTCCTCCTTTCCAGGTGCTATAACTCTCCCCCCCATAAAGAAATTTGGTCCCCAAATTTGCCTCATTACTCTTGATCAAACAGATGAGGATATTGGGCCCTAAATTCTGATTCCAGCTCCCAAGTCGCCTCCCTAGGCGTGTGATTCTGCCACAAGACTTTTACAAATGATATTTTCCGGTTACGGAGTATTCTGCTTTCTCGGTCCGTGATACTGACCGGTACTTCTTCATAAGACAAGTCCTCTCGGAGTGAAAGCGGTTCATGAGCCACGACATGAGAAGGGTCCGGATTGTACTTGCGCAGCATAGATACATGAAACACATTGTGAACCCGGGAGAGCTCAGGGGGCAGTGCAAGTCTGTAGGCAGTGGTACCAATCTTGTCTAAGATTTCAAAGGGTCCAATGTATCTGGGGTTTAATTTTTCCCTTCTGCCGAACCTACTGATTCCCTTGAAGGGGGTGACTTTAAGAAACACACGGTCACCTTTCTCAAAGGCCAGGTCTCTCCTCCGGGTATCAGCATAGCTCTTTTGCCTACTCTGAGCTGTCTGGATGTTCTTCTTGATCTTAACTATCTTGGACGTGGTTTCTTCCACTAAATCCGGGCCAAACAATCTTCTATCGCCCACTTCCTCCCAACAAATCGGTGACCTGCACGGACGCCCGTATAGCGCCTCGTATGGGGCCATGCCGATGCTTGCTTGGTAACTGTTGTTGTAGGCAAACTCTATCAGGGGTAGATGGTCGTCCCAATGGCCTCCGGAGTCAAGGACACAAGCTCGGAGCATATCCTCCAGCGTACAGATTGTCCTCTCTGATTGTCCATCGGTTTGGGGGTGGAAGGCAGTACTGAGGGACAGCTTTGTTCCCATAGCTTGCTGGAAACTATTCCAAAACCGAGAAGTGAATCTGGGATCCCTGTCGGATACCACTGTTACTGGGACCCCATGCAGTCTGACTATTTCTCGGACATACATTCTTGCCAACTTGTCCAACGAATCAGTCATTCTGATGGCCAGGAAGTGGGAAGACTTAGTGAGTCGGTCAACAATTACCCATATGGCATCGTGTCCCGATCGTGCCTTGGGTAGTCCCGATACGAAGTCCATGGTGATGTGTTCCCACTTCCATTCTGGAATCGGTAAAGGCTGAAGCAACCCCCCTGGGCGTTGATGTTCTGCTTTGACCTGCTGACATACCAAGCACTTAGATACGAAGTCGGCTATATCTCTCTTCATCCCATTCCACCAGAATCGGGGTCGCATAGTTTGGTACATTTTTGTACTTCCTGGATGCATGGCGAACCTTGAACTATGGGACTCTGTCATAATGTCTCTTTTTAATTCATTGTCGTCTGGGACACACATTCTGTCCTTGAAACGAATCAATCCGTCGGCAGAGATCTGAAATTCTGAGTTCACTCCCTGTTCTGCATCCTTCTTGCGGTTTACTAGGGCGGGGTCGATTGATTGGGCTTCCTTTATTCTTTGGATTAACTCGGGTTGGACTGCTAGGTGGCTCAAACATGTGGCCCTCTTCAGATCTTGCAGTCGAACCTGCTGCGTAGCCCCAATGGACCTGCATTCCGAAACCATCAGATGGGCTAGGGTGCCTGCACTCTTCCTACTGAGGGCATCGGCTACTACGTTGCCCTTACCTGGATGGTATAGGATGTCACAATCATAGTCCTTGAGGAGTTCCATCCACCTTCTCTGACGCATGTTGAGATCCTTCTGAGTGAAGATGTGCTTCAAACTCTTATGATCGGTGTAGATCTGAAAGGTCTCTCCATACAAATAATGGCGCCAGATTTTCAAGGCGTGTATGATTGCGGCAAGCTCCAAGTCATGGGTAGGATAGTTCTTCTCATGATTCTTTAGCTGTCTAGACCCATATGCTATAACCTTTCCATGCTGCATCAGGACACAACCCAGGCCCAGATAGGAGGCATCACTATAAACTGTATACCCTCCTGATCCACTCGGTAGAGCCAGCACGGGTGCAGTAGTCAGTCGCTTCTTCAATTCTGAAAAACTCCTTTCGCAGTTCTCATTCCAATCAAACTTTGCATTCTTCTTTGTGAGTCGGGTTAGAGGGGCCGCTAGACTGGAGAACCCTTCGACAAACCGGCGGTAATAACCCGCCATCCCTAGGAAACTGCGAATTTCCTTAACTGTTGTCAGCCTTTTCCAACCAAGTACCGCTTCAACCTTTTCGGGGTTCACCGACACCCCTTCCTTCGATATAACATGTCCTAGGAAGGCGGTTTGCTCGAGCCAAAATCCACACTTGCTCAACTTTGCATACAACTTCTTTTCCCTGAGTACCTGGAGGACTTGGGCAAGATGATGAGCATGTTCTTCTCTACTTTTTGAGTAGACTAAAATATCATCGATGAACACGATGACAAATTTATCCAAGAACTCTCTGAAGATTCTGTTCATTAGATCCATAAAGATGGCCGGGACGTTGGTTAGCCCAAACGGCATAACCAGGAACTCATAGTGTCCGTACCTAGTTCGGAATGCCGTCTTGGGGATGTCTTCTGCTCTCACTTTTACCTGATGGTAACCTGATCGTAGATCTATTTTAGAAAAGACCTGTGCACCCTGCAACTGATCGAAAAGGTCATCAATCCGGGGGAGAGGGTACTTGTTTTTAATTGTTACCTTGTTTATCCTTCTATAATCAATACACAGTCTCAACGTTCCATCTCCTTTCTTTGCAAAAGTAACCCCGGCACCCCATGGGGAAATGCTGTGTCTAATGAAGCCACTGTTTTCTAGCTCAGTGATTTGTTTCCTTAGCTCTTCCATCTCGATGCGGCTCATTCGGTAAGGAGCTACCGAAATGGGTTGAGTTCCTGGCTGTAAGTCTATGGTGAACTCGACCTCTCTGTCCCCTGGTAGACCGGGCAGTTCATCCGGAAATACGTCTGGAAAGTCTCGGACTACTGGAATCTCTTGGATACAAACTTCCTTCTTGGGTTTACCTAGTTAGGGAAAATACAATATCAACGCACTGGGAATTAAGAAGAAAAGAATTTGTCATTAGGGAGAATCAGTACCGAATAATTTTATTAACTTGTAAATGGCTCCTCGTTGGGAGGATTAAATACAATCTTTTTATTAAAGCAGTCTATAGTGGCGTGATACGCCGCCAGCCAATCCATTCCTAGGATTACATCAAAATCCCCTGTGTCTAACCCTATCAGGTCTACCCTCAATTTCCTATCTGCTATCTCCACGGCACATGCCCTGTAGACAACCTCTCCTAGTAATGTCTCCCCCCCAGCGGTAGATACAAACAATAATGAATCAAGTCTATCAGGTGGTACACAAATTTTGGAAGCAAGAACATGTGAAATAAAAGAATGTGATGCACCAGTATCAAACAAAATATGAGCAATGTGGCCAGAGATAGTATACATACCATGTACCACGTCCGGGTCTGCATCGGCATCCTTCTGGGTAAGGTTGTAAACTCTGCCCTGGATTGGAGGCCTCCCTTGATTCTGGTTCCTAGGGCACTCCCTCGCATAGTGCTGGGTACTGCCGCATATGCGACAGGTGTTGTTGAGGCGGTAGCAGGGTCGGTCCCCATGATCCCTGCCGCAGTACTGGCAGATCTTCCCACGAGCTACCCCCATAGCCTGAGGAGGGCCCTGAACGGCAGGCCTGGGTCTCTTACTGGGTTGGACAGGCATGGTAGGCGCTGGCCTGCGGAGTGGGGCTGAAGGTCGGGAACTTCCCGTTAGCTGAGGGCGGGTGTCGAAGCTCCTTTCTATGATCTGCGCCTTTGCCAGGACTGCCGAATATGTCTCGAGCTCCATCACCAACAAGTGCTGTCTGATTGCCGGGCGGAGACCCCACTGGAATTTCCTGGCCTTTCGGCCCTCATCCAACAATGTCTCCGGGGCATGTCGGCCCAGCTCCAGGAACTTGCGGGCATACACCGACACTGTCATATTACCCTGGACCAACTGAGCAAATTCAATTTCCTTTAAATGTTGGATGTGCTTAGGGAGATACTCCGCATGGAAAGCCGCTAGGAACTGCTCCCAAGTAACTGGTACAGGCAGGGTGGCCCGCTTGAGCTCCCACCAGCGTACTGCTTCCCCTACCAGCATGTAGGAGGCAATGGCAGCCCTCTGCTCAGGAATTACTCCCAAGGTCTCAAAGGCTCTCTCAGTCTCCACCAGCCAGTATTGGGCCTCTTCAAAAGAGGATCCCCCCGAAAAAGTAGAAGGGTTCAGTCTCCTGTACCTCTCTATGAAGCCAGGGTCGATCAAGGAGGGAGCGGGGTCCCGAGGTAAAGGAACTGGGGCCGGCTGAGGGTGAACTGGGGGACCCTGTGGTGGCGCCTGCTGATGGGGTGGGGGCACTGGAATATGCTGTGGCGGTACCTGTTGGTACTGTGGCTGTGGTACCGGGTCGTACCGCGGCTGTGGTGCCGGGTGGTACTGTGGAGGAACAGGCTCCTGCCGGGGTGGCTCGGGATCAGCCTGTTGTAACGGGGGCTCAACCTGCGCTAGCGGAGGAGGTCCGGGTAACTCCCTTCTCTCCTCTTGCCTTCGCTGGGCAGCTACGAGAGCTTCCACCATCTCATATAATCTGTCCAAATCCTCCCGAAGCGAATTATCTTGGGCCGCTCGGTTTAGTGGGGGCCTTCCTCTCCTCATTTCTGTGTACCTGCATTTACAAGGAATGGTTGAGTAACGACCCATCGGTGAGTATTTCTTTAAAGGACTATAGTGTAAGGGATGGGTCCGAGGAAATGCGGCTCTGATACCAACTGTAACAGCCCCGGAAAATATTAAAATGAAATGAGTATTTAAATATATCGAATGCGGAAGCGAGATCAAAATTTCAGTTAACATCCCTTACACGAAAAAAAACCAAACAAACGTACTTAAAATATAAAAGATTAAACTAACTAAGAAAGAAAACTCGAAAATAAACTATGCGTATGACTACAGAGTCTCTAGGCATCCCCTTCGTCGTCCTCCCGCGGAACGGGCTCGGGAACCATGTCTTCCTGATCTGAAATGGTTAATTAAGGAGTGAGCTACACTAGCCCAGTAAGAACATCACGATATCTCACCGTCACGGAGATAAAGGTGGATAGAAAAACACAAAAAGACCAATGGAGCATAATTTACAACAAACTCGTTTATTAACATGAAAACCTTTACCATCCACTTACCTTGGTGGAATTTATGAAAACAATATGAGAAAAACAATAACATCATCATAATCATTGAATAATCTAAGCTGTAAAACATAACACTTATCACGCCTCTTGTAATTCAATCATTGTACAACATATCTTTTTTCTCATTTACCAGCCTACTAGTATCCGTGGGGGTCCATAGGGGTTCCGCTACCCGTTAACCTTTAACATTCATAATCAGTTTCCAGGGCCGTCCCCATACCCCGTCCGGTATGGGCGCCAAAACCATGAACCTCAATACCCCGTCCGGTATGAGGGTGAAACGGGCCGTCCCCATACCCCGTCCGGTATGGGCGCCAAAACCATAAACCTCAATACCCCGTCCGGTATGAGGGTGAAACGGGCCGTCCCCATACCCCGTCCGGTATGGGCGCCAAAACCATAAGATCTCCATACCCCGTCCGGCATGTGAGACCACAATCCCGGTAGGGTTCCCTACGGACCCGGTCCGTCCACCATCTCCCAGGATATCTAGTCAGGCTGACCCCCATAATACAATTATCAGTCTACACAATCTTTCATTTTCCTTTTCCTCAATCAGCATCATCAATTCACATTTAAACAAGCAAATCGTAATTCATACCAACAGACAACATACAGTATCAGTTTTTCAGTCATTCAACCCATAATTAATAAAAACGTAGTACATGCACACAAATCTGTAAAATGAACACATCAAACCTCATTTTGCATTTAAAGCTGTAAACAGGCCAAATAACAGTAAATCATCAATCACACTAGACTCGGGCTCCATTAGCAACCTTAAGCAATTTCACACATGCGTTAATTCAAGAAATACCGTTTTATCATTTTGAACTTTAATACCGTGATAGGAAATAGGGTGAGGGGTCCTTACTTGTTTTCGGGATCCGAATACGATTCACAGTGCGCCTGCAGGCTGTCCCTAATTTTCCCTGAATTTTTCCCGGGGAACTGAAACACACTAACAGTACCTGCACGTGTTCCAAAAAACATCCAAATTAGGCCCAGGGCCCCTTTCGGACCAAATCGCAACTCCGGCACGGCGGCTCTGCCGTGCTCCGGCGTCGGCGACGGCGACGGCGCCGCCGCTGGCGGCGGCGAGTCGCCTCGGGTTGGCTGTTTTCGGCCGTTTTCGGCCGAATTCGGCCACGCTCGCATTGGTCCTTGTCAGAAAACAACCCTACGGCCCTCGGGGGGCCAAAAAATCACGGAAAAACGGAGCTTACCGGCGGCGGCGCTCTCGGGTGCAGCGGCTCTCCGGCGAGGTTCGTGTTTTAGTGATTCGGCTCCGGTCAACCTGTAGAGAAAAGAATGGTGATCACGGTGATATAAAAATTGCATCGAACGGAGGCCGGGAAGGGCCTCGTCGGAGGCAAAAACCGAGAGGGGCGCGGCGGCGCCGCTGGGTTTCGGCCGCGTATTCCAGCCGTTTGGCCGGGATTTCGGCCTCAATTTGGCCATAGGAGGAATCAGTGGAGAAAAACGAGTCGGGGGTATGAAATTTACCTCGATCGGCGGTCGGAAATTTCCCCGGTGCGGCGGCGAGTGGCGGCGGGTGGCGGCGGTCGACCTCTGGTTCGTCTTCTCCGGCGAGCGGCTGGCGGCTAGGGTTTTTGGTCTGGTGTGGAGGTTCTATTTATAACCCCTTGCCTTTTGATCACAGCCGTTCATTTCGTTTTAATCTGGGCCGTTCGTTTTTGATTGAATCTGGGCCGTCCGTGCGTTTGAATCTGGGCCGTCCGATCGCGTGATTGATCTGGGCCGTCGGATCGCACCCACGCGGATCGCCAACGTGGCTCCTTTCGGAGTGACGCGATCTTGCCACGTGGCAGGCCCTGGTTGGCCGGGACTGCTGACCGGGCCTGCTGACGTGGCTGCTGACGTGGCACCCCTTTTTTTTTTTTTTTTTTTTTTTTTTTTTTTTTTTTCCTCCTTTCCAGGTGCTACAACTATACTATGTAGGATGTTAAAAGGAATTTTACAATTTTCAATAACCATTAGATTATGTTTATGATATTATGTTTTAACCGATTTTTATATTGGTATATAAATATATGATTTAAAGTAAAATATTACATTAAAATAACTAAACATAATATTGTAAAAGTATTGTAAATTTTTCAAAAGAAACAAACAAATGTATCTCATTAATTAATAAAAACCATGCAATCTATGAAAAGAAACAATGATAATTTAGGGATGAAATTAAATATTTAGCATGTTGATCAAGCATTCATATTTAACAAAAAGAAGAATTAACGATCTCATTTTTTCATGAAGTCAAGACTTTTGAATACTAGGAAAAATATCCAATTATTTAATAAACTCTTGTTTCTCAGAAAATAACAAACACATTTGAAGAAAAAAAAATCCAGTTGCATATTACAAATTTATACCGAATAAAAATCTTGATATCTTGTAAGGATTTTGATGAAGTTTTCTTATATAATAGTATTATAATTAAATAAAAAAAATCAACTTTAACACACTTTTTTTATATATACCATACGTCTACATAGAAAATGTGAAACACCTGTAACTTTGAATTTAAAAAATTAGCTAATTTTTGTTACATATTTTTTGTTCTTATATCACTAATTTGAAATAAAAAATTATTAAGTGATTGTAATCCGCTAAGTTTTGTTTTTAAAATTTTTTAATAAAAATTTATGGTGTTATACTTGTATGGTCAACAAATTTATTTATATTCTAAAACACTTAACACTTAATTATCAAATTTTAATCAGTTATTAAGGAAATAACTCTAAATTCATATGTATGTATAGTATGGTAAATAAATATAAAAAGGGTAGACTTGCTTAACCGTTATCATTAAATTGGTCTTCAAAAGAAAAAAATTATAAAATTAAAAAATAGTTAGTAGAATATATTCAAAACTATTTCCATCTATCTCAATTTTCTTAATTCAATTTTCATTTTGAACTTCATTGTTCCAATAGCACTCACCATCTTCATCTAGAATTCTGAATTCTCATAATATTCATCTTCTAAAAATTGAAAAAAATTGTTAAACTATATAAATTATTATTTTTTAGATTAAAAAGACTAGAAGATCAAGTTTTTGTTGCTTATAATTCAAAAAAAATATTATGGCATGATAAACTTTTAACATTACTTAACAAAATTATTTCATGCTTTTCAAAGTAAATGGCTAATGAGTTCTTCTGCATAAAGATTAAATTTAAAAGTAAATTTATTTTTAAATGACTCATTTTGTACTATAATGACAGCCATAAAACTAATAAAATCAATGTTTGTAAGCATTTTTTATAAATTAAGTAAAATATCCAATAAGTATAGTAAAATCATATCCCAAATAGCCTTGGATCCTTTATTTAAGTAATCAAATTTTAAATAGCTACAATTCTCTATTTACTTTAAATAGTTTATGATTCTTTATTTGAGTATAAAGATTTTATAAGTTATAGTATAAAATAAGACTTATATTTTTCATAGTCTGCACAAAATTATCAACCCTATATATTTATTCTCTTTGCACTTTATAATTGTTCTTCAATAATTAGTTAGTTCTCTTGATTGATGCAAAGAAGAAGTATCGTGAAAAGTTGATTGTGTTCTCTATGTATTTTATACTGTTATTATTATCGGATTATATTTTTATATTACCTTATACTTTGTGTAAAATGTTAAAAGGTATTTTAAAATTTTTATTAACAATTAGATCTTGTTTCTAAAGTTAATTACTAACCAATCTTTATATATTGGTATATAAATACACGACTTGAAGTAGAGATATATTATTAAAATAATTAATCATATTATTGTAAAGTACACTCGATGTTTTTGTGTAACGAGGCTTTTTACCTTATGCATGGTGATAAACTTCTATCATTATCTTAATAAAATTTTCTTTTTTAACTTTAACAAAATAAATAACGAATAAATTCTTTTAGCGTATAAATTAAAATTCAAAAGTTAATATTAATATAGTTGGTAACCATAGAATTAACCAAATCAATATTTTTAATTATTTTATATATATTAAATAAGATATCACATAAATATAATAAACTCTCGAATAGCGATGGATTGTTCATTCAAGTTAAAAATTTCAAAAAATGAAACCACTTTCCAAATATCCATAAATTATTTATTTAAGTTCAAAGATTTTATAAGTTATAGTATAATAAAATCTACATTTTTCATGTCCTATATAAAATACTCAACTGTATGTCATTTATTATGCTATCACAATTTAATTGTTCTTAAATTAGACTTAGTCTTCTTGACTGATGCAACAAAGAAATATAAAAAAGTTGATTTTCCAAAGCCTACATAACCTCTCAAGTTATATACTATAGATTAAAGTAAAGGATACGCACTTAACCTCCATTCATTCGAAGAAAGAAAAAAAATTTCTTTCCATTCTTCTTAATCTTCAAGCACAAATATGAAATCTAGATATTTGATTTTAATATTTTTTAAAGTCTAAATATGAGGTCATAAGGTTTAATGGAGGAAGCTTTGGAGAAGTTCTGTACCAAAAAAATATTACAAGACCCAAGACCATGTTGCACTCATTTCCACTTGGTAATGCTACCCTTATGCAATCTGTACCAACATCCTTTTCCATTGTAGACGTATTTTTCTTGGATGGTTTTCTCTATTATAAATGACTAATTATGTGGATAAAATTAAAATTATTACTGCAGTCGAATTATTTTAATTTCCTTCACACATCTCACTAGGAGCTTCACTAGAAGAACAAACTTGATATATTGGTTCCTGATCCATATAAGATTAAGTTTAACAAGATTAGCATAAAATAGAGCTGGCGAAGTTATATTTGAAGAAAACAATCGACTTTGAAATTTGGTTCTTATAACTCCTAAGAAAAATATTTTAAAAATGATAGTAATGTTGTATATTATTATTGCAAGTTTTTCTATTCCTCGAGAGCATCGAGACAAGCTCTAATATCTATTTATGAGCCTTCCGAAAATACTGATCATCTGTTGATTTAAATTTAACATATAATTATCCATTTATTATTTTTTAACAAAATATAATAAATGAATCCAATACCCTTAGTTTAAGCATATTAGATTGAATTACTAATGAGATATATTACTTCAATATTAGTCGTCCCATTAAAAGAAAGATATTTTAAAAAAAAATGATAAGATGTTATATAATAGAGATAGTTCTTAGTGATAGATTACTTTATAACCACTTCAATAGAACTCTGAGAAAATTTATTTTGCTTGTTTTACAATTTATATAAGATACACTAAATTTTTAGGCTAAGATGATCTTTAACCATGTACTATTCTTTGGTGATGGCTTACTACCAATCTATTTAACAATTTTATCTTTTATATCTCAAAAAAATTTAATAATCTCATTTTTTTAGAACCCAAGAATTTTAAATATTAGGAAAAATATTCAATTCTTTAATAAACTATTATTTTTTAGAAAATAATAACTATGTATATTTAAAAGAAAGCCAATAACATGTAAATAGTTTCTACTAAATTAGATCCATTATTTCATTTAGGGATATTACTAAAATTTTCTTAAATAATTAGATTATGATAAATTAAAAAATAAATTCAAGCATACCTCACACTTCTTTTAAATATACTTTATATGTACATATTTTACAAAAATAAATATCTCTACTTAAACAATATATAGCATTATTGTTACAGAATTTTTTAGATAGAAATAAATATACATATATACACATATATATCCTCTATTGTCCTTTAGTTATTCTCTCATTAATTCCAAAGAGTTTTCTGTCTCCTCTCTAAAACCTAAATTCCAAACACAAAGTTTCAAGTCGAATAATCACCAATCATACAGCTACAAGCATTTTTTATAAGAGCATCCAATGCATGGCCACAACAGAACCTGAACAAACAACGACTAGTTAGAGAGCCTTGTCGCCCACCATCTCCATGCTCAGAGCCTCTTCAGATGTTATCGCCAGCACTGTAGTGATTTGTGTACTATGCGGTGGAAGAAAGCACGTGCATCTAGATTTCAATTGAATATGGTGATCAAGCTCGGGCTGTTAATGAAAAAAATGATCATGCAATCTGGATTTATGTACAGTAGATATAAAATCTAAAAGATATTCCAATATGCGTAATGATTAAGCCAGAGTGATGACTAGGGGAGATTAGGGTTATACATTCTGCACATAATAAATGCAAGTGTGGCACTCACAATCCCTAAAGTGACACTTGTAGCAATCAAAGGGCACACAAGAGGTGTATTCTGCATTTTAGATATCTTGTACACCCTCTGTAAATTTTGTGACTTGCTCTTTCTTCATCAACATCACAGTTTATCTTTTAGAAACACATATATACACATTACTTAGCATAACGTATAGTGGATTTGCATATGAATATATACATATACAACCAAAATAATGATAAAGATTTACCTCTCATAAGGCTAATCGAGGCACCTCAACCATTTATTAGCAAAATCATCATGGTAGAGCCTGTAATCCCTAGTAGTGCGGAGCCAAAATTGTCGGTCTTTTTTACACCTTGTGCAGGTAATGAACTCGCCCTGATGGAACTACTACTTTCCACTAATGAGTCTTGATCTGTTGTTTAGGTTTACAGCAAGCTTATAGTATTTGATTTTGTACTTCTATACAAATAAGAGATCTTGTAGTTATTCCTTCTACCTATAAAAGTCATGGAACAAATGAAAAATTGAATGATTTTTTACTTTTATACAAATAGGAGATCTTGTACATATTCCTTCTACCTATAAAAGTTGTGTGATAAATGACAGATACTGAAACAAATAAACCAACTCACAAAGTTATAAAATTAATCAACATCTTAATAGTAGTTTGTCTTATCACAAGACTTGACGTTTTGGAATAATACACATTGAATTGCTATTGTATTTTTATGCCACCAATCCCTCCTACTTAATATTAATTGATAATTTCATCTTTTAGATATATATATATTTATATACATCCATTTATACATAAAGTGAGGAAAATTTTGATGCTTAAAAATTAGTTTTAAGGCTAAAAATTGATGTGAAAATGAAGAGATAAGATAATGTGAGGAAAAAAAAGTGGACTGTGAACTAAGAGGAAGAGAGAACAAATTGATTACTTGAATAGAAAAGCTTCCAAGGAGGATAAATTTTTCATTTTTAAGCTCTAATAAACTATGTAGTGGAATAATTTTATTAGTGTATAATTATCTTTTAAAATTTCATACGATGTTAGTAATAAGTTAAAACTAACTCAAAAAACTTACAAATATATCACATTAATTAAATTTACAAGATCAGTAATAAGTTAATATTACAAAGTAAAGTTTGTGTACAATTGTTTAAAAGGCTCAAAAGACACTAAATATTGTGACCACATAAACTTTTAGTTTACAGTTTAAAATGTTAGTATTTTTTACTTATATTTTTTATATTACACTGCGTAAGATATTAAAAGGTTTTTTGAAATTTTCATTAATAATTAGATTATATTTTGACCTATTTTTATATATTAATATATAAATATATGATTTAAACTAAAATATTGTATGAAAATAACTAAATACATTATTATAAAGTGTGCTAAATTTTTCAAAAGAAACAAACAAATGTATCACATTAATTAAAAAAAAACCACACAATCAATGAAAACAAATAAAGAGAATTTAAGGATGAAATACAAAATTTAGCATGTTGATCAAGCATTCATATTTAGCAAAAAAAATTAATGATCATATTTTTCATAAAGCTAAGACTTTTGAATATTAGGAAAAATATCCAATTGTTTAATAAACTATTGTTTCTAAGAAAATAACAAATGCATTTGAAGACAAAAAAAAATTCAGTTCCTTATCACAAATTTCTATCCAATCAAAATCTTGATATCTTGTAAGGATTTTGATGAAGTTCTCTAAGATAATAGTATTATATCAAAATAAAAAAAATATATGAAGAGGGAGACTTGGTTAACTGTTATCATTATATTAGTCTTCTAAAGATAAAAATTATGAAATTAGAAAATAGTTAGCAGAAAATATTCAAAGCTATTTTCATCTATCTCATTTTCCTCCCTTCACTTTTCCTTTTAAGCTTTATTGTTCCAATAGCACTCATCATCTTCATTTAGAATTTTGAATTCTCATAAAACTCATCTTTTAAAAATTAAAAAAAAACGTTGAAAAACTATATAAATTTTTAAAATAATCTCAACAAAATTGTTTCCTACTTTTCAAAGTACATGGCTAATTAGTTCTTCAGCACAAAGATTAAATTCAAAAGTAAATTTTACTTGAAATGACTCATTTATACTATAGTGGCAGCCATAGAACTAACAAAATCAATCTTCATAAGAATTTTATATAAATTAAGTAAAATATCTAATAAGTATAATAATATCATGTACCGAATAGTCAAGGATTCTTTATTTAAGAAATAATATTTTAAATAACTATAATTCTTTATTTACTTTAAATAGTTTATGATTCTTTATTTGAGTTCAAAAATTTCATAAGTTATAATATAAAATGAGACTTACGTTTTTCACAGCCTACACATTTATTCTCTTCTTACATTGTAATTGTTCTTCAATAATTAGTTAATCCACTTGATTAATGCAAAAAGGGAGTATCATGAAAAGTTAGTTACTTTTTCTATGCATTTTACATTGTTATCTTTATCGACTTACAATTTTGTATTACACTATACTTTGAGTAGAATATTATAGGGTATTTCAAAATTTTCATTAACAATTAGATCAAATATTTAAGGTTAATTACTAAGCAATCTTTATATATTGGTATATAAATACATAATTTAAAGTATAGATATTGTATTATAATAACTGATCACATTATTATAAAGTATAGTCGACAATTTTGCGTAACAAGACTTTTTACCTTATACATGGTAATAAACTTTTATCATTATCTCAATAAAATTGTCTTTTTTAACTTTAAAAAAAATAAATGATGAATAAGTTTTTTAGTGCATGGATTAAAATTCAAAAATTAATTTTAATATAGTTAGCAACAATAAAATTAATTTTTAATGCATGGATTGAAATTCAAAAGTTAATTTTAATACAATAAGTGACCATAAAATTAATTAAATCAATATTTTTAATTATTTTATATATATTAAGTAAGATATCATGCAAATATAATAAAATTATATCTCAAATAGCGATTAGTTATTCATTTAAGTTCAAATTTTCAAAAAATGAAACCACTTTCCAAATAGCCATAAATTCTTTATTTAATTTCAAAGATTTTCTAAGTTATAGAATAATAATATCTACAATTTCTTCAGCCTGTATAAAATAATCAATCGATGTCATTTATCCTCCCATCACAATTCGATTATTCTTTAATTAAACTTAGTCTTCTTAACTAGTGCAACAAAGAAGTATAGAGAAAAGTTAGTTTTCCAAAGCCTACATAACCTCTCAAGTTACTTATTATATATTAAACTTAAGGGTACACATTTAACCTCCATTCATTCAAAGAAAGCAAAAAAAAGTTCTTTCCATTCTTCTTAATCTTCAGACACAAATATAAAATTTAAATGTTTGAAGTTAGTATTTTCTACAATCTAAATCTCATCACAAGGTTTAAAGGAGGATCCTTTGGAGAAGATCTGTATCAACAAAATCTTACGGGATCAAAGACCATGTAGCACTCATTCCCACTTGGTAAGGCTTCACTTGTGACATCCATACCAAAATCCTTTTCCATTAATTATACTATAGATGTGTTTTTCTTGGATGATTTTCTTTATGATAAATAACTACTATATGGATAAAATTATATTTATTACTGTAGCTGAATGGCTTCAATTTCCTTCACACATCTCACTGGGAGCTTCATTAGAAGAACGAATTCGATATGTTGGTTCTCGATCTTGTTAACAAGATATCAAGTTACAAGTTTAAGGAGTATGAAATAGAGCTAGTGAAGTTTTTTTCTGAGAAAAACAATCAATTTCAGAATTTAGTTCTTGTAACTCTTAAGAAAAATGCTCTTAAAATTTATCGTAAAGTTGCATATTATTAATGCAAGCTTTTCTATTACTCAAGAGCATCAAAACAAGCTTGAATATCTATTTATGAGCCTTCTAAAAATATTGATCATCTGTTGATTTAAATTTTTTATATAATATTCTATTTTCTATTTTTTTAATGAACTATGATAAACGAATCCAATAGGCTTAGTTTTAAGTATATTAGATTGAATTACTAATTAGATATATTACTTTAATATTTATCGTCCCACTAAAAGAAAGATTTTTTTTAAGAGTGATAAGATGTTATATAACAGACATAGGTTTTAGTGATAGTTAAGACTTTATAGTCAGTTCAATAGAATTTTGAGAAAATTTTTTCTAATTGTTTTACCATTTATAAAGATACACTAAATTTTTAGGCTGAGACAATCTTTGAATAAGCACCATTCTTTGGTGGTGGCTTACTACCAATCCATTTAATAATTTTATATTTTATCTCTAAAAAAAATTTAAGTATCTAATTTTTCTAGAATGCAAGAATTTTGAGTATTAGAAAAAGTATCCAATTTTTTAATAAACTATTATTTCTAATGAAATAATATTTGCACATATTTAAAATAAAGCGAGTATCACATCAATAGTTTCTACTAAATTCTTTATTTCATTTAGGAATTTTAGTAAAATTCACTTAAATAATAGGATTATGATAAATTAAAAAATAAATTCAAAGATACCTAACACTTATTTTAAATATACTTTATATGCACATATTTTATAAATCTAAATATGCTTACGTAAACAATATGTAGCATTATTGTTAGAGAATTTTTTATACAGAAAAATAATATACATAAATATATATCCTCTATTGTCCTTTAGTTCTCTCATTAATTTCGAAGAGTTTTCTTTCTCTTCTCCAAAACCCAAATTCCAAACACAAATTTTAAAATCTAATCACCACCCATCATACAACAACAAGCACTTTTGATAAGAACTTCAAATGCATGGCCACAACAAAACCTGAACAAACAACTAGTTAGAGAGCCTTGTCGTCCACCACCTCTACACCAGCACTGTAGGGATTTGTGTAAAACACGATGGAAGATTAAGCTATGTGCATCAAAATTCCAATTAAAAGTAGCGATTAAGCTCGGGCTATTAATCAAAAAACATGATCATGTAGTCTGGATTTTTCATATAGTCAACATAAAGTCTGAAAGATGAAGCTTCCAATCTGCATAATCATTAAGCAAGAGTGATGACAAGGAGATTAGGGTTATGCATTTTGTATATAATAAATACAGGTGCGATACTGACAGTCTCTAAAGTGACACTTGTAGCAACCAAAGCAAACACAAGAGGTTGATTATGCATCTTGGATCTCTTGTACACCCTTTGCAAGTTTTGTAACTTGCCCTTTCTTCATTAGGATCACATTTTATCTTTTAAAAACATATATATGCACATTACTCAACATAACATGTAGTGGATTTGCACCTCCACCTTTTATTAGTCAACATATTATGGTAGAGCCTATAATCCCTAGTACTGCAAAGGTAGAAGAGTTGGTCAATTTTATACCTTTTGCAAGTAATGAATTCACCCCGATGGAACTGTTGCTTTTCACTAATGAGCCTTGATATGTTATTTAGGTTTACAGTAAGCTTTAGTATTTGATTTTGTACTTCTATACAAATAGGAGATCTTGTATGTATTCTTTCTGCCCATAAAAGTCTTGGGACAAATGAAAAATTGAATGATTTTTTACTTCTATATAAATAGGAGATCTTGTACGTATTCCTTATACCTGTAAAAGTTGTTTGACAAATGACAGATACTCAAACAAATAGACTAAGTCATAAAGTTATAAAAGTAATAAGTATCTTAATAGCAGTTTATTTTATTACAAGACTTAATAGTTTGGAATATTACACATTGAATTACTAATTGCATCTCTATGCCACCAATCCCACCTACTTAATATTAATTGATAATTCCATCTTTTATATATATATATTTATACATTCATTTATACATAATGTGAGGAAAAAATTGAGGCTAAAAATTAGTTTTAAGGCTAAAAATTGAGGTGAAAATGAAGAGACAACATAATGTGAGAATAAAAAAATGTTGAGCGTGAGCTAAGAGGAAGAGAGAACAAATTGATTACTTGAAAAGAAATGCTTCTAGGGAGGATGATTTTTTTATTTTTAAGCTCTAATAGACCATGTGATGGAATAATTTTTTTTTATATATAATTATCTTTTAAAATTTCATACAAGATCAGTAATAAGTTAAAACTAACTCAAAAAACTTACAAATGTATCATATTAATTAAATTTACAATATCAGTAATAAGTTAAGTTAATGTTATAAAGTAAAGTTTGTATGAGTATGCAATCAATTTAAAGGCTCATAAGGTACTAAATATTGTGACCATGTAAACCTTTAAGTTACAGTTTAAAATATTTTTATCATCGACTTATATTTTTTATATTATATGATGTAGGATGTTAAATGGTATTTTACAATTTTCAACAACCATTAGATTATGTTTATGATATTATATTTTAACCAATTTTTATATATTGGTATATAAATATATGATTTAAACTAAAATATTGCATTAAAATAACTAATCACATTATTATAAAATATAGTAAATTTTTCAAAACAAACAAACAAATGTATTTCATTAATTAATAAAAACAACACAATCTATAAAAAGAAACAATAAGAATTTAGAGATGAAATAAAAAATTTAGCATGTTGATCAAGTATTCATACTTAACAAAAAAAAAAAAAGAATTAATGATCACATTTTTCATGAAGTGTAGACTTTTGAATATTAGGAAAACTATTCAATTGTTTAATAAACTATTGTGACAAAATCAAAAGAATAAATTCAACTTTACCACACAGTTTTTTTATGTAGACCATATGTGTACATAAAAAATGTGAAACCTCTTTAGCTTTGAATTTAAAAAATTAGCTCATTTTTGTTACGTATTTTTTATTCTTAAATCACTAAATTGAAATAAAAAATTATTAAGTGATTGTGATCCTCTAAATTTTATTTCTATAATTTTTTAACAAAATTTTGTGGTGTCATACTTATACAGTTGACAAATTTATTTATATTTTGAAGAACTTAACACTTAATTATCTAATTTTAATCAATTATCAAGATAATAACTATACATAAATATGTATGTATAATATGGTTAAGAAATGTGAAGATGGTAGACTTGGTTGTCTATTATCATTAAATTGATCTTCTAAAATCAAAAATTGTGAAATTAAAAAATAGTTAGTAGAAAATATTCAAAGCTATTCCATCTATCTCATTTTCCTTCCTTCACTTTTCCTTTTGAGCTTTATTCTTACAATAACACTCACCATCTTCTAAAAATTGAAAAAACATTGT
This sequence comes from Carica papaya, assembly GCF_054855325.1. Classification (NCBI taxonomy): domain Eukaryota; kingdom Viridiplantae; phylum Streptophyta; class Magnoliopsida; order Brassicales; family Caricaceae; genus Carica; species Carica papaya. The sequence goes on from NC_142317.1 coordinate 24,238,872, forward strand.
AAAATAAATAAATTGTTAGAGAATTTTTTAGATTAAGAAGACCAAAAAGTTGATTTTTTGTTGTTTATAATTTAAAAAAATATATCGTACAAAGAAAATAATCTATTGATTTTAGTTTATGTGATGTGATTTAACAATCTTAATATGTATTAGGCAAGATAAGTAAAGGAACTGATATCCAAGATATTTGAGCAGTCAGGAAATTCCTGGATGTCTTCCCTGATGACCTATCAGGATTACTTGTAGATTGAGAATTGGAATTCTCCATCGATCTTTAGCCAGGTACTCAACCGATTTCATTGGCCCATTACAGGATGAGCCAAATTGTAATGAAGGAGTTGGGGAAACAAGTTCAAGAAAATGGTTTCATCAAGTATATTGTGTCCCTTTGGGGTTCTCCAGTCACATTTGCAAAGAAAAATGACAGGACATTAAGATTGTGCATAGATTATAGGGAGCTAAATAGAGTTACAATTAAGAATAAGTACCCTCTCCCTAGAATTGATGATCTCTTTGACCAACTATAGGGTACACCAGTCTTTTCTAAAATTGACCTATGTTCGGGGTATCATCAGATAAAGATAAAAGCTACAGACATTCCCAAGATAGCTTTTTGGACTAGGTACGGGCATTATGAATTTCTTGTCATACCGTTGGGTTAACGAATATACCTGCAATCTTCATGGACCTAATGAATAAGCTATTCATACCATTTTTGGATCAATTTGTCATGCTCTTCATTAATGACATCTTCGTCTACTCTAAGAGCAAGGAGGAACATATTGCGCATCTATCTCAAGTTTTATAGGTTCTTAGAGAAAAAAAGTTGTATACAGAGTTAAGTGTGGTTTTTGACTTGATCAGGTTGCCTTTCTGGTACATGTAATATCAAAAGATGATGTGGTAATAGATCCCTATAAGATTGGGACCATGTTAAATTGAGAACAACCTACTACAGTCAATGATATAAGAGGATTTTTAGGATTAGCTGGTATTACTGTAGATTTATGAAGGGATTCTCCAAGATTGTAGCTCCTCTTACTCGGCTTACAAAGAAGGATGTCAAATTTGAGTGAGATAAAACATGTGAGAGAAGTTTCATAGAGCTCAAGACACAATTAGCCACTACGCCTGTATTAGTTCTATCGAATGGAACTGGTGGATATATAATATACAATGATGCTTCTTATCAGGAATTGGGATGCGTACTGACATAGCATGGAGGGGTTATAACTTATCGGTCAAGACAACTGAAGATACATGAACAAAATTATGCCACTCATGACTTGGAGCTTGTTGCGATTGTTTACACCTTGAAACTTTGGCACCATTATTTTTATTGTAAGAGATTAAGATCTATATTGACCATAAAAGTCTAAAATATATTTTTATTCAGATGATCTCAACATGCGTCAGAAGTGATGGGTAGAACTCCTAAAAGATTATGACTATAAGATCTTGTATCATCTAAGCAAGAGTAATGTAATAACTGATGCACTTAGTAGAAAGAATATAGGTGCACTTGCTTGCATGATGGTTTCTATAATGGAAGCTGTTACAGGCTATGCGGGAAATTAACTTCATAATCAGACTGAAGGTGTTTATTTGGCCAGTTTAAATGTCCAAACTGCAATACTTTAATAGATCAGGGATGCCCAGTTGACTAACTCCACATTGTTGGCCATTAAGAAGGACAAATAACAAGGTTTGAAGCCAAAGCTCATAGTGTAAGATGATGGGTTATTGTAACACTACAGTCACCACCGCACTAAATTGTATTTGGAGAACCCCTATTTATCTGGGCCTTAAGGCCACCTAAACTCATTCAATTTTATTTCGCAGTTTTATATTGTAATTTGTAACTTCAATCTTATGCCGCTTTTGTCATTTGATTCTATTTAGTTTTAATTTTTTTATCTGTTGTTATTTAATTTATTATTATTTTATTTATTTTGATTTATTGTTATTAATATTATTTTTAAAAAAAATTAATTTTCAAGAGAAAACAGAAAAGGGAGGAAAATCCCATGGCAAAACACTCGCGGGAACGAGTAACTCGTGCGAGCATCGCGCACTATGCACGTGCGTTCATACACAACAAGGCACAGGGTGTGCACGTCCCATCTGCATGAGGTGTAGGGTAAGTCTTGTGTGTGTGCCTTGTCACGCACAGGCAGACTTGTCCGTGCACACGTGCGCATCACATCATACACAGACAGGATCAAGCGCTGCACACTATGCGCGTGCTGTCTGCGCAGTAGGCCTGCACACGGTGCCCCAACATGTTGTAGGACATCCGCACACGTAGGCTAGCTCCTGCGTGTGACAGTCAAGCTCGACGCTTGCATGCTAGGTTTGCAGTGCTCGCCGACCGGGTTAGGTACACTACTGCCTCGGGTAGTGTGCCACCACCCTCCTTGGGTGGTGTGCTACCGTTTGGAGTGTGCCACTGCCAATGGAGGAAGAAAAATTTCCTCCACTTTTCGTGCCACATCAAATCATCATTTTCCATTCAAGACTCTCTCTCTTAACTGGATTTTGCCATTTGGTGTAACACCAACCGTCCCTATTTTCTATAAATAGGGACCCTTCATCCCATTTTTTCATCACTTCTATTTCATTCTTCTGCCTTCAAAGAGTTTAGAGAGAGAGTGATCCAGAGAGAGAAGGACATGAGAAGAAGAAGAACGGTGTAGAAAAACTTCGAGGTTCCGGTAAGGAACTGAATATTTCTTTAAATGTCTTAAGGAGTATTTCTAAAAAATTAAAACAATGAATCTATGATTTTGTGATTCTATGTTTAGTAATTCTAATAAAGTAAATTGTTCTTGATTTCAAGCATACTATGTGATTTATAGGTACTTGATGATTTGCATGTAAATAAAATAATATGAAACCAGTGATGTTATCTGGAGAATAATTTTTTAAAAAAAGTGGAATGAAGCCTGAATGGTCTGAAGTGTGTATGTATCCGTATTGACATGCATAATGCATCAAGCGTCTCGTTAGTCTTTTTAGCCCTGAGGGGAATTTGTTTTTTCCTCCCCCATCTGATCTAGAAAGGTGTGAGAGGACCGCTCTCTGTGGATGACAATATACCCTTTGACGAGAGTGGTGATATGAATATTTGTTAGAGGTCACATTTGGCTAAGTACTCTCATGGCTATAGAATATTTGATAGGACCACTATGGTCGGTACGACTGTGGTCATAGTTGTACCATGGTTTGGCAAGCTTGAAATGTGCTTGAACAAATTGCTGTTATCTGTATCTGATCGGATCATTCTACACGAGTAGTTGAAAATCCGTATCTGCCATCAGAGATGGAAGTCAAAACAACTTCGCGAAGCATGATATGAAAATTTGAGCATTTCATGATTTATTTTATTTTCTCTATTGTCAAGTATGATGTTTGATTTTAATTATGGTGACTATAACATTTTTTTAATAAATAAATTTTTTTCATAAGGTAGGATAGGACTCTAACATGACCTATGGTAAGTATTTATGATATAATTTTTCACATTTTCAATCTTACGATATTATTTAAATATTATTTTTCTTACTGAGCATATGGAACTCACTTTTTCCATGCCCTCCCACCAGATGAGGAAGATAGTGAGGAACCGTCTACTGACCGACCTCTTGAAGTCTATGAGGATCCCGTTGATCCACAAATCCTGAGTGTATGATTGTTCCCACACTTTGATGATCCAATAATAACATAATCATAGAAGTGACCCTTTTTGTACTTTGATATTTTGTATTTTGTTGCCACTCTGACCTCAGTTGTATATATATATGTAATTGAAACTCATATATTTTGTAATGAATTTGTAACAATTTGCTCCGCTGCATATAATCTTTATTATACACTCGTAATCTATTTTTTTATCTAACACCCTCATCCCTTGAATAGCATTTGGGATGCCACAGATGGTATCAGAGCAGTTAAGCGGACCAAATCCTTTATAATTGAAGCCATAGGTAGAAAGACCCTTAGGATATTTCAAAAAATAAGTCATCTTTTCCAAATTAAACCACTGACTTGTGTCTTTCTTTCTTTTGTAGGAATGATGCAAGAAAGACCTTTCGTAGAACATACCGAAAGACAAGAAACTAGGACCACCCAACCAGGGCCGAGTTTATTGAACTATTTCGAGCTATCCAAGGATCAACCACCACCGTAGGACAAAACAAAGTCAACCCTTATCAATACCCTGCCCAAGAGTACCGAATAGCTTAGAGGTCCATCTCTCACAACATAGCGGAGTTTAAAAAATTTAACATGCCACACTTTGAAGGTGGCTTTGACTCGTTAGTAGCCAAAGCCTGGATCTTGTAGATAGAGAAGGTTTTCTTTGTCTTAGACCTAACCAAGGAATAAAAAGTCCCCTTAGCAGCCTTTAGGCTAAACGATGAAGCAGAACACTAGTGGCAATTTAAGAAGGAAGTCCTTCCTACCCCTACCACCTGGGAAGCTTTCATGGATGTACTCTTTGATAACTTTTTCCTAGCCTATATCCGAGAAAAGAAAGAAGAGAAATTTTAGGACCTCTGCCAAAGAAATCTGACGGCTCCCCAATATGTAGCCCGATTTGTCCAACTGTTTAGGTTCGCCCCTCTAATAGTTAGCCCCAAAAGTCGTAAGTTAGGAAGTTTCTAAAAGGCTTTCATACCGATATTTATGACTAATTTACGATGCAAAGACCAAACTCGTATATAGAGGTGCTAGAACATGCCTAGTTACCTAAAGACCTCATCTCAGCAAGGCACCAATGCATTATCTAAGTCCATATCCAACAACCCAGAAAAAGATTTCCCAACTCAGTAAGTAGCCACCCTGATAAACGAACCTGAGTTGCCCTTTCCCCTACCCTACCTCCACCTACTGGATAGCCTGTCCGATCTTTCCAACCATGTCAGCATTATGGTCGCTCGCATGGTGATCTACCTTATCGGCGTATTAATCACGTCTGTTATCGGTACAGAAGCACCCAACATTTTATAAAAGACTACCCTCAGCGATCAAAGGACATGGCTAGACTTATAACCCAGGGTCATGTGTACTACCTAGATGAACCTGGTGCCCTGCCCACTTTCGTTCTTATCCAGGGAATGCTTTCTAATCATAATACTTATGGCAAAGCTTTGATCGATACATGTGCTACTCACTCTTTTATCTCATGTGCATTTGCTTGCAAATTTGATATTAGGCAAGAATCTTTAAAAGAAATATTAACTATAGAGACTCCCTCTAGAGGATTACTATAAGTCTATTGTGTATAAAAAAATTGTAAAATAAAAGCTTCAAAAATTGAAGTATTTGTAGACATAATACTCTTAGATTTCTCAAGGTTTGATGTTATTCTAGAAATGGACTGGTTAGAAAAATATAGAGCAATTATTGATTGTGAAAGTAAAGTTGTAACACTATGATCCTCGAAAAAGAAATAAAAATATATTTTTTATTATTTTCTACCTAACAATTGAATAAACAGGAATATTAATGTTGATCCTGCTATGTATTCAATTCTCATTGTTTGCAACTTTCTAAAAGTTTTTTCCATCGAATTACCTGGTCTACCTTCCTCGTGAGAGGTAGAATTTTCTATCGAACTACTACCTGGAACCCAACCAATTTCGAAACCTACTTATCGCATGAGTCATTCTGAGCTCTTAGAATTAAAAAATTAGCTTTCTGAGCTGTTTGACTAGAAGTTTATTCGCCCTAGTCACTCCCCATGGGGTGCTCCGGTATTATTTATGAAAAAGAAGGATGACTCCCTTAGACTATGCATTGACTATCAAGAACTTAATCGAGTAACAATAAAAAGTAAGCATCCCCTATCTCGAATCGATGACCTTTTCAACCAATTGCAAGGAAGCACGGTCTTCTCCAAGATCAATATCCGAACGGGATACTACCAGCTGAGAGTCAAGAAAGAGGATATTTTGAAGATTGCTTTTCGGTGTAGATATGGTCCATACGAGTTCAAGGTGATGCAGTTCAGGTTATCTAATGCCCCCACTACCTTCATGGATCTCATGAACAGGATTTTCTGGCATGCACTTGATCAGTACATCATCATGTTCATTGATGACATCCTAGTGTACTCTAAGAGCCCAGAAGAACATGCAGTCCACCTGTCTGAAGTACTAGGGACACTTCATCAGAACCAACTCTTTGCTAAACTTAGCAAATGCTCCTGCTAGATCGAGTTTCCTTTCTTGGTCATGTGATTTTGAATGAAGGAGTTTCCATGGATCTGACCAAGGTTGAAACAATGATTAATTGGACTTTGCTCACAAATGTGGCTGAGGTACGTAGTTTTCTTGGCTTGGCAGGTTACTATCGGCGATTCATCGATGGATTTTTTAAGATTGCTACTCCATTGACTCAACTAACTCAAAAGGGCGTACCATTTATTTGGAATTACGAATATGGTGAAAACTTTATAGAATTAAAGCATTATCTTACCTCTGCTCCAGTGTTGATCTTTTTCGACAATTCTGGAAGATTTTAGGTCTAGTGCAATGCATCTCATATTGGCTTGGGATGCGTCTTGATGTCGCATCATAGAGTGGTCGCTTATGGATCCCGATAATTGAAACCCCATGAGTGGAACTACCCTACTCACGACCTAGAGTTGATGGCCATTATCTTTGCCTTGAAGATATGATGTCATTACCTATTTGGTCAGACATTTGAGATTTATATTGACCACAAAAGCTTGAAATACATATTCTCATAGAGGGAATTGAACATGAGACAGAGACGCTAGATAGATCTCCTGAAGGACTACGACTTTAAGATCATCTACCATCGTAGTAGAGGAAACGTAGTCACTGATGCATTGAGCCGAAAGAAGTCTACAGTATTGGCCCAAACCATGGCCTCCAGTTGAAAGTTAGTAGATGCTATGCAGTCGCTCCGCCTCAGCTACTATGGCAACGGTACCTATCTCGCTCAGATCCAAGCCTTGCCAGATCTTTTCATGAAGATTTGGGAAGCTCAGTCCACAAACCAGGAAATCACCAAGAATTTGAGTAAGTTCTTTTCTGACACGTTTTCTAATTTCAAACTCTCAGACGATGGGTTGTTTAAATTTTGGGATCGAATTTGGGTCCCTGTCACTGTTAGGATGGATGTTCTCAAGGTTGCCCATGCCTCCAAACTATCCATCTATCTCGAGAGTACCAAGATGTACCAGGACCTGAAGTGCCAATACTGGTGGCTGGGAATGAAGGACATTGTCGACTACGTCTCTCAATGCCTTACATGCTAAAGGATTAAGGTAGAACACTAAAGACTCGATGATTTGTTACAGGGCATCTCGATTCTAAAATTGAAGTGGGAGCATGTAACCATGGATTTTTTAACCAGCCTACCCAGGACCTATTTTGATCGTAATGCTTTTTGGGTCATCACTGACAGACTAACAAAGATAACCCATTTCTTACCCATCAAGACCACTAACTCCATAACAAATTAGCCTGCCTTTATGTCAATGAAATTGTTCAAATCTATGGTATTCTCTCATCCATTATGTCCAATCAAGATCTTTAATTCACCTCCCACTTTTGGGACAGCTGTTAAGAAGCTCCTAGGTCTGGATTGTACTTTAGCACCACTTCTCATCTCCAAACTGATGGTCAGTCGGAATATACTATCCAGATGTTGAAGACATGTGTGTTTGCTTCTTTGACTTTAGCGATAACTTGTATAAGTATCTTCTCCTATCTGAATTTGCTTATAATAACAATTATCATTCCAGCATTGATATGGCTCCGTATGAAGCTCTATGTGGTAGGCTCTGCTGTTCTCCCAGTTGCTAGAGCGAAGTTAGAAACTAACATCATTTGGGACCAGATTTCATCTAAGAGACTATTGAAAAAGTCGCGATCATCCGTAGGAACTTGGTTACCACCCAGAATCGCGAGAAGAGTTACATTGATAATCATAGGCGGGCCCCTAAAATTCACCATTGGAGACCAAGTCTTCCTTAAGGTTTTTTTCCTACAAGGAAAAAATGCGGTTCGAAAAAAGAGGAAAGTTGAACCCTCGTTATGTGGGACCTTTTTAGATCGTGGAGCGTATTGGACTCGTAGCATACCACCTTACTCTACCTCAAGAGTTTGCGCGTCTACATGATGTTTTCTACGTCTCTATGCTCAAAAGGTACCACCTTGACCCTTCTTATATCATTCCTCAGGATGAGATACAGGTACAAGCCAATATGACCTACGACGAACTCCCTGTGAAAATTCTTGATTAGATCGACAAAATTTTAGGCAACAAAACGATCCCCATTGTGAAGGTGCAATGACAGCACCATATTCTGGAAGAGCCAACATGGGAGTTGGAAACCAACATGAGGAAAAAGTTTTCGAACCTATTCGAGATAAATTTAGGGGACCAAAGTTTTTAAGGTGGGGGGATATAACACCCCACTCACCACCGTGCTAAATTGTATTTGGAGAACCCCTATTTATTCGAGTAGCCTTATATCGTAATTTATAATTTCAATTTTATGCCAATTTCATTACTTTATTTTATTTAATTTTAATTTTTATCTGTTAGTATTTTATTCATTTTGATTTATTATTATCAATGTTATTTTTTAAAATAATTATTTTTAGGACAAAATGAAAAAAGGGGGGAAAAAATCTGCGGGAAAACACCCATGGAAGAAGATCATCCGCACGAGCACTGCATGCTGTGTGCGTGCATGCTTGCGCGACCAAGCGCAAGACGTGCGCACATCCCATCTGCGCGAGCGCGGGCTCACTTCTGCATGCGCGTCTTGTCGTGTAAAGGTGAGCTTATCTATGCACGTCACATTAGACGCTAAAAGGCCAAGCGCCACACACTGTGTGCGCATTATTCGCATAATAGGCCTGCACAGATAGGCCTGCGTGTGGCGCCCCAGCGCGTTGTAGGCCATGTGCGTGGTATGGTAGCCTGGCGCCTGCAAGCTAGGCCTACAGCGCGCGTTGGTCGGGTAAGGCACACTGCTGCCTTAGGTAGTGTGCCACCGATGATGGAGGAAAAAAAAATTTCTTCTTTTTTTGTGCCGCGTCAAATCATCATTTTCCATTCAACACTCTTTCTCTTCACCAAATTTTGCCATTTGGTGTAAATTTGACGGTCCTTATTTTCTATAAATATGCCTTCCTCCCATTTTCTCATCACTTCGATTTCATTCTTCCACCTTCCTAGAGTTTTGAAAGAGAGAGTGACAAAGAGACAGAATGAGAGGAGGGGAAGAATAATGGTATAGAAACATTTCGAGGTTCTGGAAAGGAATTGAGTATTTCATTAAACGTCTTGAGGAGTATTTCTAAAAAAATTAAAATAATGAATATGTGATTTTGTGTGGTTTGCTTGTTCTATTATTAATAGTTCTAGTAAAGTGAATTGTTCTTGATTTCAAGCATGCTATATGATTTATAGGCACTTGATGATTTTCACGTAAATAACATAATGTGAAGCCGATGATGTTATCTAGAAAATAATAATAAAAAAAAAATGGAATCAAGCCTGAATGGTTCGAAGTGTGTAAGTATCTGTATTATCATGCATAATGCATCAAGTGTCTCGTTAGGTTTTTTTATCTCCGAGGGGTATTTATTTTCCCCTCCCCCATTTGGTCTACAAAGACGTGAGAGGATCGCTCCCTATAGATGACGGTGTACCCTCTAACGAGAGCAGTGACGCGAATATCTATTAGGAGTCACCTTTAATAAAGTACCGTCGAAGCTAAAGATTATCTAATAGGACCACTATGGTCGGTACGACCGTGGTCATAGTCGTACCATGGTTTAATAAGCCTGAAATGTGCCTGAGCAAATTTTTGTTATTTGTATTTGATCTGGTCATTCCACATGAGCAGTCAAGAATTCGTATCTGTCATCAGAGATGGAAGTTTGAACAACTTCGCGAAGCATGACACAAAAATTTGAGTATTTTGTGAATTATTTGATTTTTTCTATTGTCAAGTATGATGTTTAATTTTAATTGTGGTGATTATAACATTTTCTTAAATATAAACTGTTTTTATAAGATAGGATAGGACTCTGACATGACCTAATGATAAGTATTTATGATATAATTATTTACCTTTTAAACCTTATGATGTTATTTAAATACTGTTTTTCTTACTGAGCATATGAAACTCACTCTTTTCATGCCTCTCCCCAGATGAGGAAAATAGTGAGGAACTGTCCACTAACCTACCCCTTGAAGTCTATGAGGATCCCATGGATCTACAAACCTTGAGTGCATGATTGTTTTTACACTTTGATGAGTCCAATAGTATAATGATAGAAGTGGCCCTTTCTGTATTTTGATATTTTGTATTTTTTTGCCACTTCTGGCCTCAGTTATATATATGTGTAATTGGAACTCATATATTTTGTAAGAGATTTGTAACAATTTGCTTCGCTGCATATAATTTTTATGATGCACTCGTAATCTGTTTCTGTATCTGACACCATCATGCCTTTAATAGAATCTGGGATGTCACAGTTACTCAGATTTAATGATAGGGTGTGTGTTCTTAATAATGATGAACTAAAGAAAGACATTTTGATCGAGGCTCAGTGCTCCAAATTTATCATGCATCCGGGTACTACCAAAGTGTATCAGAATTTGAGATCCCAATTTTAGTGGAATGGCATTAAAAAAAGACATTGCTGAGTATGTTTCGAAATGGCTTACTTATTAGTAGGTGAAAGTAGACAATAGAGTCTTGGTGGACCCCTCTAACTTTTGTCAATTCTCAAGTGGAAATGCGAACATATCACTATGAACTTCGTAATTGGATTGCTTAGGACCCGAGTAGACCATAATGCTATCTATATATCCACGAGATTGTAAGACTACATGGGATTCTAGTTTCAGTGATTTCTAATAGAGATCCTAGATTTACCTATAAGTTTTTAACAAGTTGTCAACAAGCCATAGGCACCCAGCTATCCTTCAACACTGTTTTTCATCCTCAAACAAAAGGACAATCAGAGATAACCATTCGCATTTGTGAGGATATGCTACGAGCATATGTTTAGACTTTGGTGGATCTTGAGATGATTATTTGCCACTAATAGAATTTACTTATAACAACCACTACCAGGTAAGCATTGGTATGGCCACTTATGAAGCATTGTATGGCTGACCCTGTATATCACCCATTTATTGGGAAGAAGTAAGGGAAAGGAAGTTAATTGGCCCAGAGTTAGTAGATGAAACTACTGCAAAGATTTTTAAGATAAAAAAACATTAATAAGCCTAGAGTAGACAAAAAAACTATGTTGATAACATAAGAAGGGACCTAGAATTTGAGGTAAGTGATCATGTCTTTTTAAAGATCATGCCTCTCAAAGACATTGGTAGATTCAGGAAGAAGGGAAAGTTAAACCCTCAATTTATTGGCGTTTTAGAGAGAATTGGAGTAACTATGTACCAACTAGCATTGCCCCTATAGCTACCTAGAGTTCACAATGTATTTCATGTATCGATGCTGCAAAAGTACAATCCTGATCCATCTTATATGATACCTTATAAGCCTCTTTCAATCTTAAAGGATCTATCCTATGAAGTAGTTCCTATCAATATCTTGGACCAGAAGAAAAAGGTGCTTAAGAACAAAGTGATTCCCCTAGTCAAGGTCTTGTGGTGGAACCGCACTCAAAAAGAAGCCACTTAGGAGCTAGAAACAGAATTTCAAGACAAGTATCCACATCTATTTAATATTTTGTAATTTAGATTAATTTTATGTAATGATATTTTATATTAATGAAATAAATTTTGATGATAAAATTTTTCTAAGGGGGGAGATTGTAATAGATTAAAACGACGTCATTTTGAAAAATCCCAAACAACACCATTTTGGATGAAAAGAAGAAAAAAAACAAACTAGAGGCGTACACCCCTCTGGTGGAAAAAGAAGAAGAATAGACCTGCACGCCAGAGAAGAAGGGGTGTACATGAGTCTCCCTTTCCTATTATAAAAACAGAAAGAGTCGAAGGGAGGGGGAGAGTTGCACGAGGAAAAAAAAAAGAGTTGTGCAAAAAGAGAGAAAGGGAGTTATTCCTAAAGATAGAGAAAAAATGTCGTAATAAATTCGACTTGTGTGAGGTGGATCGTGGCAAGAACAGGCTAAATGCGCATTTTAACTGAAAGGAAAAAGTGATGACCAGATGAACTGGTCAAGGAAAAAGGACATGCGTGCGGCAGTTCTATTGAAGAAGGCACGCCGATCTGTGCACAGGACATTTGCTTGAGGCAATCCAATGGCAAGAATCTACGTGTGGGAGGGAACTAAACAGATCTGGTCACGCACATTATTTCTGTGGCAATTACCAATCGGGTAGCAACAACGTATGGAGGTTTCTGATGACGATGTGTGTACGTTCTGGTGACAGCTTGGTAGAGTGTACATGGAATACGTTGTGTGATTTGCATGTTCTATGTTTAGTAGTATCAATAAAATGAATTGTTCTTGATTTCAAGCATGTTATGTGATTTATAGATACTTTATGATTTACATGTAAATAAAATAATATAAAATCGGTAAGATTATCTAGAAAATAAATATATAAAAAAAGAGAAAAAAAAGTGGAGTGAAACCTGAATGGTCTGAAGTACGTATGTATCTGTATTGATATACATAATGCATCAAGTGTCTCGTTAGGCTTTTTATCTCCGAGGGGTATTTGTTTTCCCCTCTCCCATCAGGTCTAGAAAGACATGAGAAAACCGTCACTGTGGATGATGGCGTACTCTCTGACGAGAATGATGATGCAAATATTGTTAGCAGTCACCTTTGGCTAAGTACTGTCGTGACTATAGAATATCTAATAAGACCACTATGCTCAGTACGATCGTGGTCATAGATCATACCATGGTTTGGCAAGCCAAAAATATGTCTGAGCAAATTTTCATTATCTGTATCTGTATCTGGTCAATCCACATGGGTAGTCAAAATCTATATCTACCCTCAAAGATGGAAGTTTGAACGACTTCGCGAAGCATGACACAAAAATCTGAGCATTCATGATTTATTTAATTTTCTTTATTGTCAAGTATGCTGTTTGTTTTTTATTATTGTGACTATGACATGATATTTCTTTAATAGATAAATTATTTTTGTAAGGTAGGATAGGACTCTGACATGACCTAATGGTAAGTGTTTATGATATAATTATTCACCTTTCAAATCTTACGATGTTATTTAAATACTATTTTTTTTACTGAGTATATAGAACGCACTCTTTCCATGGTCCTCCTCCCAAGATGAGGAAGATAGTGAGGGACCGTCAACTGACCTACCCATTAAAGTCTATAAGAATCTCGTGGATCTGCAAACCTTGAGTGCATGAATATTTTCTCACTCTGATGAGTCTAATAGCATAATGATAGAAGTGGCCCTTTTTCTATTTTGATATTTGTATTTTGTAGCCACTTCTGGCCTCAATTATGTGTATTTGGAACTCATATATTTTATAAGGGATTTATATTAATTTGCTCCGCTGCATATAATTTTTATCATGCACTCGTAATCTATTTCTGTATCTGACACCCACATGCCTTAATTAGCATCTGAGATACCACAGATGCTATCAGAGCAGTTATGCAGACCAAATCTCTTACAACTGAGGCCGTAAGTAGAAAGACCCTTAAGACATCTAGGAAAATAAGTCATCTTTTCCAAATTAGACCACCAACTCGTGTCTTCCTTTCTTTTGTAGGAATAACGAGAGAAAGACCTTCCGTAGAATGTACCGAAAGACCCGAGGCCTAGCACCATCCAACCAGGGTTGAGTTTACTGAACTCTTCTGACCTATCCAAGGATTGACTACAGCTGTAGGACAGAATCAAGCCACACCCTGCCCCAAAGTACCGAACAATTGAGAAGTCCACCTCTCATAACATAGTAGAGTTTAGGAAACTTAACCCGCTACACTTCGAAGGTGGCCCTGACCCCTTAGTAGTCAAAGTCTGGATCCTGCAGATAGAGAAATGTTTCTCTATCCTAGACCTAACTGAGGAATAGAAAGTCCTCCTAGCAGCCTTTATGCCGAATGGTGAAACATAACACTGATGGTGACTTAAGAATGAAGTCTTTCCTACTGTTACCACCTAGGAAGTTTTTATGGATGCATTCTTTAATAACTTTTTCTCAGCCTATGTTTGAGAAAAAAAAAAGAGGAGGAATTTTAGGACCTCCACCAAAGGAGTCTGACGGTTGCCCAGTATGCAGCTTGATTCATCTAACTGTCTAGATTTACCCATCTAATGGTCACTCCGAAAGTCATAAAGCTAGGAAGTTTCTTAAAGGCCTTCGTGCCGAAATTTATGATCGGGTTATAATATTGAGACCCAGCTCGTATGCAGAGGTACTAGAACATGCCCAGTTGGCCGAAGACCACATCTTGGACAAGCACCAATACATTACCTGAGTTTGTAACCAATAACTACAACCCCAACAACCCAAAAGAAGATTACCTGACCTAGTAAGTAGCAACTCCAATAAATGAACCCGAGTTTCCCTTCTCCCTGCCCTACCTGCGCCTATTAGATAGCCTGCTTGACCTTCCCAGCCATGCCAGCATTATGGTTGCTCGAATGGTGACCTACCCTATCGGTGTATCAATCATGCTTGTTATCAACGCGGAAGCACCTAACACTTTATAAAGGACTACCCTCAGCGGCCAAAAGACGTGGCCAAACCTGTGGTATAACATCGTGTGTACCACCTAGATGAACCTGGTGCTCTCCCCACTCCCATTTTTATCCAGTGTATGCTTTCTATTCATAATGTTTCTGCCAAGGCTTTAATCGATATGGGTGCTACTCAGTCTTTTATCTCTTGTGCACTTACTTGTAAACTAGATATTATACCGAAACCTTTAGAGGAAATATTAATGTTAGAGACTATTTCTAGGGGATTACTAGAAGTCCATTATGTATATAAAAATTGCAAGATAAAAGCATTAGAAATAGAAGTATTTGTAGACTTAATATTATTAGACTTCTCAAGATTTGACGTGATTCTAGGAATAGACTAGTTAGAAAAATATAGAGAAATTATTGATTGTGAAAGTAAAGTTGTCACCTTGTGATCTTTGAAAAAGAAATAAAAATCTTTTTTTATCCTTCCTAACTATTGAGTAAATAAGAATATGGATGTTGATCATGTTATCTATTCTATATTGGTTGTTTGTAACTTTCTGGATGTTTTTCCCATCGAATTACCTGATCTACCTCCCCTACGATAGGTAGAATTTGTAATCGAACTATTACCCAGAACCCAACTAATCTCAAAACTTATCTATTGCATGAGTCGTGCTGAGCTCCCAGAACTAGAAAACTAGCTTTCCGAGCTATTTGGATAGAAGTTTATTCACCCTAGTCATTCCCTTTGGGGCGCTTTAGTATTATTCAGAAAAAAGAAGGATGGCTCCCTCAGACTATGCGCGGGCTATTGAGAACTCAACTGAGTAACAGTAAAGAGCAAGTACTCCTTACCTTGAATCGACAATATTTTTGACCAATTACAAGGAGCCACAGTCTTTTCCAAGATTGACCTCAGATCGGGATACTATCAGCTGAGAGTCAAAGAATAAGATATTTTGAAGATCGTTTTTTGGTGGATACAGCTTGTACGAGTTCAGAATGATGTCATTCGGGTTAACTAATGCCCCTACTGCCTTCAGAGATCTCATGAATAGGGTTTTTCAGTATGCACTAGATCAGTACGTTATTGTATTTATTGATGACATCCTAGTGCACTCCAAAAGCCCAGAGGAACATGTAGTCCACTTATCTAAAGTGCTGGGGACACTTCGTCAGAACTAACTGTATACTAAACTTAGCAAATGCTTCTTTGGTTGGATCGAGTTTCCTTCCTCGGTCATGTAATTTCGAGTGAAGGAGTTTTCATGGATCCAACCAAGGTTGAAATAGTGATTAATTGGAATTTGCCCACCAATGTGGCTGAGATATGTAGTTTCTTTCGCTTGACAAGTTACTATTGGCGATTCATCAATGGATTCTCTAAGATTGCTGCTCCTTTGACTTGACTCACTCGAAAAGGCGTACTATTTGTCTAGAATTATGAATGTGGTGAAAGCTTTATGGAATTGAAGCGCCATCTTACCTCTACAATGGTGTTGATCCTCCCTAACAACACTGAAAGATTTTAGGTTTACTATGATGCGTCTCATATTGGCTTGGGATGCGTTTTGATGCAGAATGGTAGAGTGGTTGCTTATGGATCCCGAAAGTTGAAACCCCATGAGCGGAACTACCCTACTCACGACCTAGAGTTAGCAGCCATCATAGTTGCCTTAAAGATATGCGTCATTACCTATTTGGTCAGATCTTTGAGATTTACACTAACCATAAAAGTTTGAAGTACATCTTCTCACAGAAGTAGTTGAACACGAGACAGAGATGCTGGATGGATCTCCTGAAGGACTACAATTGCAAGATCATTTACCACCTCGATAGAGGGAATGTAGTTGCTGATGCCTTGAGTCGAAAGGAGTCTGCAGTGTTAACCTAAACCATGGCCTCTAGTTGGAAGTTAGTAGATGCGATGCAGTCATTCTACCTCAGCTATTATGGAAAAGTTACCTATCTCGCTCAAATCTGAGCCATGTTTGATTTTTTCATGAAGATTTAGGAAACTCAGTCCATGGACCAAGAACTCATCAAGAATCTGTGTAAGTTCTCTTTTGATGAATTTCTTTACTTCAGGATCTCAAATGATGGGTTGTTTAGATTTCAGAACTGAATTTTGGTTCTTATTGCTGTCAAGATGGATGTTCTCATGATTGCCCACACCTCCAAACTGTCTATCCATCTCGGGAGTACCAAGATGCACCAGGACTTGAAGCGCCAATACTGGTGGTTGGGAATAAAGAAGGACATTTTTTACTATATCTCTAGATACCTTACTTGTAGAAGATTAAGGCAGGACACCAGAGACTCGATAGTTTGTTAAAGGGCCTCCTGATTCTAGAATGGAAATAGGAGCATGTAACAATGGAGTTTGTCATCAGACTACCTAGGACTTATTCTGGTCGTAATGTCATTTTGGTCATCGTTGACAAACTAACCAAGACTACCCATTTCTTGCCCATCAGAACTACTAACTCCACCAGTTGATTAGCCCACCTTTATGTCGATGAAACTATTCGACTCCATGGTGTTCCTTCATCCATTGTGTCCGATCTAGATCCTCGATCCACCTCCCACTTTTGGTACAACTTTCAAGAAACCTTGGGTCTGGATTGAACTTCAGCACCGCTTATCATCTCCAAACTGATGGTCAGTCAAAACGTACAATCCAGATATTATAAGATATATTATGTGCTTGTGTTTTTGACTTTGGCAATAACTAGTATGAGTATCTTTCCCTATGCGAATTTGCTTATAATAACAGTTATCATTCCAGTATCAGCATGGCTTTATATGAAGCCTTGTATGGTATACTTTGTTGTTCTCCCACTTGTTGGAGCGAGTTAGAAACCCACGTCATTTAAGATTAGACTTCATCTAGGAGACTATTGAGAAGGTCACGATCATCCGTAAGAACTTGGCTACTACCCAGAGCTGCCTAAAGAGTTACACTGATAATCGTATGAGACCCTTGGAATTCATCATTGGAGACCAAGTCTTCCTTAAAATTTTTCCCTATAAGGGAATGATTTGGTTTAGGAAAAGAGAAAAGTTGAGCCCTCGTTATGTGGGACCTTTTCAGATCGTAGAATGCATTTGACCCATAGCATACCGCCTTACTCTACCCTAAGAGTTTGCAGGTCTATATGATGTTTTCCCCGTCTCTATGCTCAAAAAGTACCACCTCTCACATCATTCCTCACGATGAGACACAGGTACAAGCTTATATGACCTATGAAGAATTCCATGTGGAGATTCGTGATTGGACCGACAAAGTCTTACGCAATAAAATGATTCCCATGATGACGGTGTAGTGGCAGCACCATACTCCTAAAAAGTCAACATGGGAGTTGGAAAGTAAGATGAGGGAAAAGTTATCAGACTTGTTTGAGACAAATCTGCATATCAAATTTTTTTAAGGTGAGGGGGATGTAACACCCCGGTCACCACCGTGCCAAATTATATTTGGAAAATCCTATTTATTTAGGCCTTAAAGCTGCACTGAACTCATTTAATTTTATTTTGTGGATTTACATCGTAATAGTGAGCTGAGTTAGTGGACTAGCAATCTTTGAAAAATTTCAATAAACTTCTTATAGTATCCAGCTAAACTGAGGAAACTTCAGTCATTGTTGTAGACATTTTCCAGTTTACTACTGCTTCTACTTTAACTGGATCTACTAATATTTTTTCCTTTAAAACTATATGTCCGAGGAAGGCAACCTCCTTCAACAAAAACTCACAATTTTTAAACTTGGCATACAATTTCTCTTTCCTAAGTATTCCAAGCACTATTGCTAAATGTTCAACATGTTTTGCTTTGCTCGGTGAATAAATCAATATATCATTAATGAAGACGATGAAAAATTTATCCAATAATGGTTGGAAAACTCTATTCATCAAATCCATAAATGCTGCAGGAGTATTTGTTAGACCAAAAGGCATGACTAAGAATTCGTAATGGTCATACCTGGTCCTGAAGGTAGTCTTGGGAACATCCTCTTTCTTAATTTTTAGTTGATGGTATCTAGAACGTAGATCAATCTTTAAAAATACTTGAACTCCTTGAAGTTGGTCAAATAGATCATCAATACGAGGCAACAGATACTTATTCTTTATGGTAACCTGGTTTAGTTGCCTATAGTCGATACAGAGCTCCCCATGGTAATACACTTGGTCTGATGAAATCCTTATCCAATAATTCCTGTAATTTTTTCTTGAGTTCCTCTAATTCGGCTTTCGCCATTCGATACAGAGCCTTAGAGATAGGGCTTGTATAAAGAATTAAGTTAATGAAGAACTCGATCTCCCGGTCTGCATGTAAACCTGGAAGGTCTTCTAGGAAAACATCAAAAAATTCCTTCACCACTGGTATCTGTTGTAGATTGATTTCTCTATTTTTATTTTCCACTACGTAATCCAAATACCCTACACATCCCTTCTTAAGTAATTGTTGAGCTGAATACATGATACGAGACATGGATGTTGGGGTGTTCTAAGCCCTTCGAATTTGAAAGCCTTATGATTAGGAATATTAAAGATCACCATATTCTCATGACAATCTACATTGGCATGATACGCTGCCAACCAATTTATTCCTCGTATAATGTTAAAATCATGCACGTCTAGAAGTATGAGATCTACTTGTAACTCTCTATTGGCAATCTCTATAATACATGCTCGGTAAATTGTACTAGTGCTCAAGTTCTTATTAGTTGGGGTAGAGACTACTAATACATATTATAAAGGTGACTGTTCAATATTCAGATGCTGAGAAAACTCATATGATGCAAAAAAGTGTGTAGATCCTGGGTCTATTAAAACTTTAGCCACGGTACTACAGATAGTGAGCATACCTTAGATTACATCCTGAAAGGATTGAGTGTCTCGCTCTGTAATGACATACACTCTTCCTTGAGTTATTGGTATGGTTTGTTCTTTGTTGATAGGACACTCTTTGATCCGATATTGAGTACTACCACATCTGAAGCATCCACTTATCGACTTGTAGAAGAGATTACTACCATGGTTCTTTCTATAATGGGGGTATATCTATTCTAGCTCTTGTGCTAGTACTAAGAGATCCATTTTTTGCCTTTTATCAAGTTGTAGTGGCTCATAGACCTTTTTCTTATTATTTGGTATGAATGGTCGAACCCGCTGGATCTCTTGTGGCACTGGATTTGTAGCCTCTTCTGCAATATGGGCCCGTTACAGCACTTCTTGGTAGTCATTAATCTTCAGAATTGAGATTTTATCCCAGATCTCCTTATGGAGGCCTCTCTAAAACTTCCTGACTCTTAGAATTCCATCTGCTACTATTGAGCGCAAATCGAACCAGCTCTATAAAGTTTTCCGCATATTCTACTACCCTCATATTCCCTTGCTTTAATTCTAGGAGCTCTATTTGCTTCTATTCTCGAACAAAGTTAGGAAAATACTTTTTGTAGAATGTTCCTCCAAATATTTCCCAAAGGATCAGTGTCCTCAAGGATCCTTTCTTTAGCCACCACCAGTGCTCTGCAGCTCCCTTGAACACGAATGTGGCTAATTATACCATTTGCTCTAAAGTGGGGTTAAGAACATCAAATATCTTCTCCAACTCCATGATTCACTGTTCGGCTAATATCAGGTCAATTTCTCTAGCAAATGATGGTACGATATTCTAAATTTTCTTACTTAGATTACTAAATAAAAGTATGAAACAGTAACATTAATATCAGAGTCTAGATTTCATAAATTTCCTCTATATCACCGGTTACTCTGTAGCGGTTTCTTCAGTGTCTGGAGGGTGATAAGAGTGAGATAAAATATTCCAATAAGCAATATTATGAAATCACAACATAGTACATGTAATATATAGTTTCTTTACACACAATAAAATATATATCGTATAATCTTTCCAAAACATATACGAATCAAAAGACGAAGGCACAAATCAGAAAACAGATTCATGTTGTATACTTCGTCACTATTATGGAGGATTAATCAGTTACCATACATTATGTGTAGGCACAGATACTTATCACTAGTTCTCAAGGTACCCAAACACGGAACGACATACACGAGTACCTTAAAACATTACTACCCCTCGAACACAGAACAATTAGGGCACACAAATCATACTATTTTCCCATACACTTGAACACATAATAGTTATGTATGGGTACACACTTATCACTTCGCCAATACACCCGAACACGAAACGATTATGTACGATTAGATTGAAACCTACTATAATGCAGGTGCTTTCGGAATAACTTCTTTTCATAATGAGTGATGCACACATATCAAAATCACATTTTGAAAACACAAAACAAAATAACACTTATATCAAAGGAAAACTTAAACAAATACGTACTTAGCAAATACAGAAGATAAATTAAATATAGCATATTTTTATACTGAAAATATTTAAAATATCTCAAAACTACATAGGTTATGAATCTATAATATCCATTTACTTTAGGTCTTTAGCAGTCGTAGTTTTAATTCTGGCAGAGTTCCAGCTTTATTTATGACTTTTTTCTGTAAAAATTTGATAGAATTTCGAAATAATTTTTTGTCACTTTCTTGACTTAAAAATATCCAACACAATACTCAAAAACTAATCTTGAAAATTAAAGAGAAACTGAACTTCAAAACTTAAAAAAAAGCTTACCCCTTTTGATCACGAGCCTTATTCCTCTTCTCTTCTTTTTTCTTCGCTCTCATAAATTTAGAAGAGTTTTCCCAAGGTTTTTATCTAACACCACAAAATACTCTCAAAATATCACACACTTTGTACTTCCTCTTCTTCCTTCACTTCTATGCTTTTCACTTTTTTTCTCTCATCTAGAATGTCTCTTCCTCCCTTCTCCTATCCCCTATTTATAGGAGTGGGGAGCCATAAGGGAAAGGTTGCCACCATTTCGTCTTACTATTTCATCTAAAAGTTATCACCTTTCATCATGTCATTTCACTTAAAAGGTTACCACTCTTTACATATCATTTTATCTAAAAGGCATTTTCACATGTTACTTCATCTAAAAGGTTATCACTTTTCATATGCAGTTTTATCTAAAAAGTCTTTTTACATGTCACTTCATCTAAAAGGTTATCACTTTTTACATGTCACTTCATTAAAAAGTTGTCATTTTTTATTATGTCATTTTATCTAATAGTTATCACTTTTCATCATACCACTTCATTTAAAAGATTCCCACCTTTTCTTGCTTATTCTAACTCATTTATTCTTATTCATCATTTTTTCGTTTGACTGTAAACTGTTTTTAACCTTATTATATATTTTAAAATACATGCAAACATAAATTAAATATATCAAAAATAAAAAATTAACTCGGAGGTATTTTCAAGTTATCGGAGGTAAGTTTATATATATAGAAATGGTTTTTAATAAAGATAAGTATGATTAACACAATATATATATGTCATAAATATAAATTATATTAAAGGGAAATTTTTTATATATAAGTAATTTTATAAGTTTTATAATTATAATTATATAATTGTATCTTATAATATAATTTTTTTTAAAACAATGAAATAATATGATATATATATATATATATGTACATAATAAATGGGTATGTATTGTGTGTATATAAATATATAAGCATATGTATGTGTGTGTGTGTATATGGGAGAAGAATAAATAAATTAAAATTTAATTAAGAATTAGGTAATTATGATAGTTAGGAGAGTTGAACTTGATTGAATACGAAATTAAAGAGAATTTAATTTGATCGAATAAATAATTAATAAGAATTAAATTTGATTGGATAAGTAATTAATAAGTAGATTAATTTAGCTATAATCTATAATACTTAGGTAAAGGTAATTTAAAATACTAAAAGGAATAAATTTTGGAAATCATTTTGATTTAATAAATATGTAAACAAATTAATAAATTTTGTTTTGAGTTGAATAGATGATATAAGAAAATAATTTAAGAAAACAAGAAAAGAATATTTGTAATGATTTCTTTTAGAATTGAATGAATAATAGAAAAAATAAATTAAAAAGAAATTGTTAATTAATTAAAGCAAGATTAATATAAAATGATAAGAAAGTATTATTCACGAAATTATGTAATTAATCAAATAGACAAAACAAAGAAAAGTTAAATTGAATGATCGCCTTAGTAACTAGAATAGTTGTAGAAACGAGATAAGCATTCAATATGATTGAATGAAACTCTTGGGTTCACCGCTGATCCGAGAAGGCTTAGTTGTTGTGCATGTTTCTGCTAATATTTGAATGGTATTTGGAACTCAAATCGGAATCCTTTAACTCTAAAGTTTGTAAGTATATCTAGTAGTTATCCTGAAGCCACATTGGCATATTTTCAAAAATGTTTTCAAACAAAAACCTAATTAAGTTTTGAGTAAGGTTTATAAAATTAAAGAATCGGGATTGATAATCAAGTAAGTAGAAGAAATTAGAAAATGGTAATACTAAATGTTTTAATTTGTCATTTGCTTGTTGCTTGATTGTTGAAGGAATATTGCATGTTTTAAATACTATATGATGGTTGATAGTATGATGAGTTGAATAGTCTGGGTAGAATAATAATAGTAGTGCATATTCACCAATAAGATCATGAATACATAAAATAACTCTCACAAATAAAATAAGATCAACAACAAAATATACATTCTTAAATAAAATTAAGAATTTTAAATAAAACTAATAAAACTAAAAATAAATATAATAAAAGCACTAGAGCTAATATTTGCCAGCTCTAGCTCTAATGAGTCTAGATTAAGACTTTCATGATCAACCTATGACATGAGTTGTTAGCCCTACCAAGTAAGGGTGTTCATTATGGACCACATATGGTTGTATTGGATCGAATTTTTTTTATTATCTAATTTTGGACAGAAGGTTAGGCTAAATTGGATTGATATCCCTTCTTTTTTAATTTATTTTTATTAATTAAAAAAATAACTAACAGATCAATAAAATTGAAACAAATAATATATTTTAAACTATAATCTATTGATAATATGATTTTCTAAATATATTTTTAAATTTTGGTATGTTTTATGCATACCAGATGAAGTAAAATTTCTGGCATGTACTAAACATCAAAATTTTCTGTCCATAATGGACATACTAAAACTGTCAATCTTCCCACATTTGGATTAAAGACTAAATTGAACTATATCAATTCTATCTCAGTCCAATTCGACCTACTTTTTTATTAGTTCCAAATTATAAATACTCCTATTATATAGTCTTCTTTACTAGCCTTTAAGCATTTTTTACCTCACTAATTAACATATATGTGAAAATAAATGAGTGGACATAGTGATTATGAAAAGTGCACATATAACAGAAACAGAAAATTCCTAGGTGAGAAATTAACTTTCCCATAATTTTGATCTCGTTAAGAGTGTGATGGCCATTCCCAAGTAGTAAAGAAGAAATTTTAAAACATTAAAGTCTTAAAACATAAACTGATATATTTGAGAAGGCAAATGCAATCCCTCATCAAACACTATGCGACAAACTTCGAGGAGATAAAAAACAACCTTTAAGTGCATGAGAATATTACCCAAAATTAGATTAATGATAGAAAACAACATAACCCTGTAGTAAGGAAAATATATGAAGCTAAGGTAAGTGATGCTTGGGGGTGCTAAGATAAAAAGTTTGAGAGCAAGCTAACTAAACCTAAGATAATTGCCAAAACTGATATAGGAGTTGACAAAAAAGGCCACTTGTAAAAACTTAAAGCTAAAAAACTCAAGTATGATCCCTACAACTCTAAATATAATGACCTTTATTTTTATGATAATTTAACCACAGAACCTATTCTATCGAGGTTTAAACTATTATGAATGGATTAATAAGATGGGATAAAAGTCTTGTGGACTAACTCGATTAATGTAATGAAGTTTACAAGTGTGACAAAGGTCGTGTCATGTATAGAGTTTACTCCCATCTTAAAAAGGGGTAACAGAATGGTTTTAGATACTCAAAGTAGGAGCTATTTATACTGTAAAAACTCAAAACCTTAAAGAAAATAAATGTATAGTTTAAATTTCGAAGTATTTAATAAAGTTAGGATTTATGTTCTTTATACAATAATTTAGAATTCACAATAGGGCTACAGAAATGTCTCTACTAAAAGACAAATGGTAATTAAGGAAATAAAAAGAAGAGTGAATAAATAAGCCTCTTAGGACAACCTTCACTAGCACTTGAAGGGAGTCTGGGTGGTGAATTGCTCATAATCTTCTTGCCGATTAGGATCTAGATCTTGCCCTTCTTGATCTAAAATGGTTAACGAAAGAGTGAAATACACTATTCCAGTAAGAATATCATACTAATCATAAATACAAGAAACTGAATATTGATAAAAATAAAAAACAACATAATGGAGTCCTTAATTTGAGTAAATTCATTCAATATAAAGAAAATCGTTTATTCCGTACTTACCGTAACGAGTTTTTCAAAAACAACCTATGAAAACCCATATTCATATCACTTTTTATTTTCATACATAAAACAACAAGAGACGATAACTTTCCTTTCTTACCTGCTTACTGGTACCCTTGGAGGTCCATAGGGATGTCATCCTACTCGTGAACCCAATATCAAATTTAAATAATTAATTGGTCACCTCCATACTCTGTCTGATAATGGACACCAAATATTCTATCGTCTCAATACCTTGTTCGGTATGAAGGTGAACCATATCTCCCAAACCTTCCCACTAAGGGAATTTCCAGTCCCGTTCGATTAAAGTAACGTTCACAGTAGGATTTTCTATGTACCGGGCACGTCCGCTCTTTCCTTGGGTATTTAGTAAGTCTTTCACATAAAGATTCCCATAAACGAAAAAACCAACCACGCACACAAATATCTCATATTATATTTACAGATCAATTAAATTATATTCATGCTGATGGTATATAATCATATAAATCATATAAATTGATAAGACTATAGAAAATATAATTTAAGAATATG
Organism: Carica papaya; assembly: GCF_054855325.1. Lineage (NCBI taxonomy): Eukaryota > Viridiplantae > Streptophyta > Magnoliopsida > Brassicales > Caricaceae > Carica > Carica papaya. The sequence goes on from NC_142317.1 coordinate 24,264,542, forward strand.
CACCATATAATAACAAGTAAATAGAACAGTACAGGAAAATAAATAGGAAATTAGAACAATCGTGAACTAACTGGTTCCAGCTCTACTAGTGACTTGTAATTATTTTTAGTGTTATCTAATTTTTCATAAAAACACAAAATTATACATCATTGAGCCTCAATTTACCATAACGGAGAATAGGGTGAGGGATCCGTATCCAAATCGGTGTTTCAAGATGGTGCGCTGTCTACTACGTCTCCCAATGAGTACCGAATTTTCTGAATTTTTCATAAAAAAATCTAAAACACTCGTCACATATCTAAAAATACCCAAAAAAATTCAAAATTGATGTACAAAACTCTTTCCGGCCAATTTTGGAGTTTTGGCACGGCAGCACCGCTATGCTCCAGCACTGACTCCGCTGTCCACGGTTACAATTCGCCTAAGCCTGGTTGATTTTGCACGGTTTTGCACGTTTCCTTGTAGAAAAATATGTTAGGGGACCTCGGTTGGTCGGAGAATCACAAAAACTGAACCTACCAGCAGGGGGGACCTCTGAGTGCAACGGCTTCGCCGGTCCTCCTTCACGGCTAGAATTTTTTCTTCGGCTAATCTGCACAAAAAAAGACGGTGAATACAATGACCAAAAAATTGCGTGAAATGGGAAGTAAGAAGGGGCTCATTAGAGGGGTTTTTGGGTTTTGGCTGCGGCCGCCTTGCCGGGCTTTGCCCGTAGTTTCTGGCTTACCCGCTGTCTCTCTTGCTCCAATTTTTTCACAAGGATGCTCGGAATTGAATTTCGAGCGGATATGAGAAATTTTTACCTTTTTTGGCAGCTGACTGTGGCTTTGGTGCGGCGACGGTCGGCGGTCAACCTCCTTCTCTAGCACTTGGTTCTTATTCTCCAGCGGGAGTTAACAGCTAGGGTTTGGGTTCCCATGCAACACGAAGTATTTATACCCATCCCGCATCGATCTGGTTCGTTTATCGCGATTGATCTTGTCCGTCTAATTGTACCTAAGGAGGAAACAAATTTGGACTGTTTATCGTGATTGATCTTGTTCGTCCGATTGCATCTAAGGAGGAAACAAATTTAAGTCGTCTATGCGAGCATGATCGATTCTGAGCTATCCGATCGTGGGGCACACGGATCGGCCGCGTGGCATCGACGTCAACGTGTCTTACCACCCGGCGTGCTTCGATTCGTCGGGACTGCTAACTGGGCCGTCCTACGTGACCAAATTTTTTTTTTGTACTTTGACCCCATATTTCTATTTTTTTTTCAAAAACACCCACCAAACTCAAATTTTTATCTATTTTTTTTAAAATTATTTTCGATTACATCCCTAACATATTTTTTTCAATAATTTTAAAAAATTAAATTAAATTAAATTATAAATAATATTTTTATTTATTTTTAAATTTTCAAAATTAATTATGGGTTGGATATTACATACACTTTGTAAGCTAATTCTTAATATGTTTCATCAATAGTTAAGTATTTAGGAAGCTTAGTGATTATCTCATAAGAATATTCCAAAGGAAGAATAAAATACAAAATAGTTATAGCATGAGGTTTTGGAATGAGCTCTCATCAAGGGATAAAATAGATGAAGATGTGACTATAGAAAGAGTTTCTAATGCCTAGCATAGAATAGTAAATGTAGTTAAGGGTTATCTAACTTTGAAAAAATGAGGTGAGTATCGCCAAATTACAAAATGTGCATTCAAATTATTTCGTAAAGATAAGGCCTTAAATATGATGAAAACACTTTTATGACCTTGCCGTAATAAATAGTTCACGAATTATAAATTTATATTATCAAATTGCTCACAAGAGAAAAATAGTAGATTTAAACTTGCTTCCGAGTATAAAACGTGTACAAGTAGAAATCTTTTTTTGTGAAGCGGGTTTGAGAGTGTGTATACCTGACCTAGACTGTAACAAATTTGAACTGCTTATTGATCAATTTATGTATATATTTTTTTCAAATGGAAAAAATTGATGATTTTTATTATAATAATAATAAGTGATCACATATAAAATTTCATGTAAAATCAGAGTAATACATTCTAAATTTTATCAATTCTAATAAATTTAAATGTATTATTGTAAGTTACATAAAATTATATATAGATTTAGTTTCAACATCTTTATACAATTTAAATACTCTTCTAATTAACTTAGATGTGAATTTACATATATTATATTTAGGACATATTTGAAAATGATATGAATTTTTTTTTTAAATCTAAACTTAATTTCATAAACAAATATGTAAGTTGCATTAAGATAACAAAAAGTGGATATGTAACTTTAAATATATTTGCTAATTGTAAATTGAATTCCATATTACATTAATTTTTATTTTATATTAAGATTTTTATTGCCAAGTATATGTAATTCGCATGATATGATACTCTTTACATATACAGGAGTAAGACTTACTTTTATTATTATTTTTTAAGATAAGATTTTATCATCTTAATTGATAACTAAGAATTAGAAATAAATTTAACAAAAAATTTGAATTTTCTTACCAATACAATCAAATAAATTACATTTTCTTAAAAATATTTTTTAAATTTTATAAAAACAAAATAAACATAAATTCTCAGTCTAACCTCTAATTAACGCGTCACTGAAAGGCTATATGGGCAACTGGCTACGGTGTTGAGTTAAGAAAGTGATATTCCTGTTGGAGATTCTGAGCTACTTGGCTATGGCGATGGCCAAACGGAGTCCGAATCAGTAAAGACGGAAGATTGAAAGTGGCAACGAACATTTTGTTTCGTCTGCGACGAACAAGAAGACGAGCACGCGAGAGCTAAGAGAGAGGGATGTTAACGTGCTGGCGTTGCTGCCAAACGCCCAATCGGCTGGTGGCACTGGGGACTATTATCGAACAGTTTCCATTCTTCAAACCAAAAGCGTCTCGTACTCGAAGAATTTACACAGAACTCTCAACGATTACCACCACAACCTCCGCCAGCATTAAGCCTTCTCATTTCGAAACTCTCAGTTCCCGCCAAAAAGACCAGATTCATCTCTACGTCGATGCTCTTCTTCAGTGGAACCAGGTCTCTCTCTCTCTCTCTCTCTCTCTCTCTCTATTCATAAGTACGAGGGAATGAGAAACATATATGCACGCATTTTCTCAATGTGAATTTTAGTTTTTACTCTTCGCCTTTTCTATTGCCGAAAAATCGTTGGCGTCTCTAAGAAATTGGAATCAGAATTTGTGATAGGGGTTGATCGGTTGGGTTTGTAGTACTTGTTAATAGTTAGGCAATATATTGTCATTAGTTGGCCTCAATACAGGCAAAAAAATTTACTGTCACGGTATGTTATAGTATTAGTAATGGAATTGAGAGGAGAGGAAATGAAAGGAAAATAGTAGCTTTTTGAAGAAAAAGAAAGGAAAGTATTGTTATTGTTTGTGTAAGTAATAATTGAAAGTAATATTTTGTTTGGTTTAGCTTTATAAAAAGAGATGATTGATTATTAAAAAATATTCATTAGTGTCTTTTATTGATATTAAGGGTAATGTAGAAGATTTTTCTTCAGTATTTTAAATCATTTACTCTTCTCTTGTTCTTTTTCTAATATGGAGAAATGGAAAAAATTGGAGTTTTACGGGAAAAGAAGAGATGCTTATTATTCATCCGCTTTTTTTTTACCAATTACGATTATATATCCAAACAACTAGAAGAAGAATGAGCATCCCTTCCTTTCCCCTTCTTCATCTCTACTTTTTTCAGTTCAAATGCAGGGTTAGCAACAGAAAAAAAATATTATGAGACTATGAATACGATTAGTATTCAATCTGTGTCAAAAACATGATTGATATTTGATAATTTTTTGACAAAGATTTGGAATAAAATAGGTCCATTTATTGCTTCTTATTTCATTTGGGCTTCAAAAGGATCTAATAGTTACTCAATCGACAGAACAGTTAAAAATATATCGTAAATTAATGACTATAAATCCAGTGTGATTATTTTTCAGTATTTACTCCGTAATAGTCACAGCTCTTGGTCTTCCTTGAATATAGGATTTTTTGTGCACAATTTTTATGCATACTTTAACACATAATATACAGCCTTTTTCGAATTTCTTCTTCCTTTATATTTTTCCCATCAATATTTGTGGAATCCTAAATGACAGTATTTCTTATTTTTCTTGGGTCAAATGGAATGTAACTTATAATGCCAATTATTTCTCTCAATTTTCAGAAAATGAATCTCACAGCTGTTACAGAGGTAAGTGAAGTGATGGAGAGGCATGTTGAGGACTCGCTTGCAATTTTGCCTCCAATTCGAACTTCATATATCTCATGTTGTAGCCCTTCATGTGACAATATCTGCCTTATCGATGTTGGAAGTGGTCCCGGGCTTCCTGGATTGATTTTAGCAATAGCTTGCCCAGGTCTCACTTCATTTTCAACTTGTACGACTTATTTTTGGTTTGTTGTGTTATGTGATGAACAATGACCAATTTTTTATGCTTAGGTTGGAATGTAACGCTTCTGGAGTCCATGAATAAGCGCTGTGTTTTCTTGGAGCATGCAGTCAGTGTTACAGGACTGTCAAATGTTAAAATATTAAGGGGAAGAGCGGAGGTATTCTACAATGCTTTTTCTCTAATAGGATTTCTATGGTTCTCTTAGTTGTTTAAGCACATGAATATTCTGTGTAAAATTATTAGGTGCAATTTCAACTTTAGGTATGTCTCCCTATAGTAACTCATATCTAGCCTTTGACTGCAAAATAATAAAACTAGGGTTATGTAATCTATAGATGTCCCAATGTGAAGAAGTGGGCTACAGCTTTGCATGTGCAGTTGAACCACTGACTAGTTCGAACTACTCAACAGCCCGAGGAAAGATCTTCCAAATAAAGTAAATAGAGTTTTAAGACGAAATATGTTGGGAATCACTCTTATAGAACTTATTGAGAATTTGCTTAGACACCACTGCTAGGAATTGCTTGATATAATTTTGACTAAATTTGGGTGAAAGAGTAATATGCTAATGGAGGCTAGGAGGTAAAGAGAATTATATTGCAAAGTTTGGGTACATAACAAGCTTCCATATGGCTTTCATGTTGTTTAGTGTCAATGGTTTTATCTCTGCCATGGGTTTTCTGCATATAGAATTATATTTGCAGGCCTGTGGGTTACATACCCTCTCCTAATTAATTTTCATATACCAAATGAAGAGAAGTCATAACTAATTATAGCATTTAAGGACCACGAAAAGCCAATTAATATGCTCCATCTGAACCTTTATCCAAAATTTTCTTCCCTATTAAGCTTTCCATTTTGCTGACATTTGAGCTGCCGCATGCATCTCCATTTTGCTTCTGTTAAGCCTAAATCTGTGGTGTGAAAAAACTACTTATTTAGATTACAAATTATTCTTAGCAAACTTTCTTAATCTGTAATTCACATACAACTTCTAGTGGGAGGCGATGCATTTTGCCCAAATATAGCCTTCAGAGATTTCATCTTTCTAGGGAATCCAACCGGCATATTACGGTTAATTCTGTCAGTTCTTAGCTTCTGTTTTTGCCAAGAATCTCTACCTAAATTTGAATGTTTTCCTCAATTCTTTTCTCCTAAATTTCCTACTTTACTTAGCCTAAAATACCATGCATTCAACTCCTAAAGATCATCTGAAAACATCAAGGAAATATTTTCAAAATCGTCTCGGTTTCCAGACATGCATACCTGCAGGTGTCGGGTTCTGACTACCTTCTGTATTTTGCTTCGTTCTCTCTTTTAGGAGCAGCAAAAAGATTTGCTTCTTTTTCCTAAATCACCATAACATCTAGCTCAATATGCTGTATAAATTTCGTTGGAAATGGTGGAGGGAGTTGGAGGAACTGCCTTGAGAAAGGAAGGCCCGAGCTATGGGTCTGTTTCTGCAACTTGCAGAAGTCCTTCGGGTTTGAGTCCCATTCCTCCTCCTCCCTCTTTTTTTTTTTTTTTTGAGATAAAAGCAGGAGAAAATATATTAAAGGTAGAGCGCCAAGAGGGCGCAACCCATGTAGAAAGATAGAGAAGAATTTACAGATCCGTAATAATATCAACAATAGATCTCAAATCCTCTAAACTATCTAAATTGTGGCCAAGAATAGTAGAACAAAAAAAAACATAACCATCTATCCTTGATAGTATCAAAATCAGTATATCTATCTTCAAAAACTCTTTTGTTACTTTCATTCCAAATCACCCAATAATAGATAGAGGAATAAATTTGTGACATTTATGCTTCGTAATAATTCCTTCCCAAGCTAAAAGTTCTTGAGAAACAGTCCCAGCTATAACCCATTGACGCCAAGAAAATTATAAATCATATTGCAAAACTTAACTGCGGTCGGATACCAAAGAAGAAGATGATTAGTAGTTTCAGTGTTCAACATGCACAAAAGACATCTGTTAGCCAAATTCAGTCCTCTCCTCATGAAATTGTCAAACGTAAGAATTCTTCCCTTTGTAGCTTCCCAAGAAAAAAAAGAAATTCTGAGTGGTGCAATAGAATTCTAGATAATTTTGTTGGGGAAATTGCCAGGAGATCTAGTTTGGCCATCCACAAGAAGTCTATAAAATGACTTGACAGAAAATGTACCATTTCTATTTGCTTTCCAGTAAAGACAATTTTCACTAGAATCAAGATTAATGGTAGCTAAAAGTTGGAGAAGACTTTCATATTCCTGCGCTTCCCAGTCCTCTAAGTTTCTGGTTACCTCCTCATTCCAATAATTATCCTCATACACATTCCTGATGAGTGAATTTCTATTCTTGGCAATGGTATAAATGTGAGGGAAACAATTCTGAAAAGATTCCATACTGGACTATTTATCCTTCCAAAAAACGGATAGTGTTTCCATTGCTCACTTTCCAATTAGAACCATTAAGAACAGAATCTAAACTGCGCATTATACTTTTCCACAAGCTTTTCCCAAAAACAGTTTTGTCCAAGTTAGTAATATCAAGACGGTTATTACCAACCATTTACAGTCAACAGCCTCTTTTTAGAGTTTTTTATGTTCACAAAAATATTTCAAAATCCATTTACCACGGAGAGCTTTATTAAAAGTTACTATGGATTTTAGCCCCAAACCACCAGTAGCAACCGGTTTCTTCACTTCATTCCAATTAACCAAATGAAATTTATGGCTATTATCAGAATCACCCCAGAGAAAATGACATTGAATAGTTTCCAATTTTTTGGCTGTTTTCTTAAGAATGGTTAAAACAGATAAGTAATAGATGGGAAGATTGGAGAGGGTACTCTTGATAAGTGTTAGTCTCCTACCATTTGACAGATATTTACTTTTCCATCCAGCCAATCTGTTTTGAAATAACTCAACAATAGGTTCCTAGCTTCTTGTATCTTTATGATTACTGCCCAAAGGGACTCCCAGATATTTAATCGGGAGTTAAGAGGATCTGCAGCCCATGACAACAGCAAAATTAGGAGAAGTGTCGGCAAGTATATGATTCGAACTATGCATACCTAGATCAATAAGTTCAGATTTATCAAGGTTTATCTTTAAGCCCGATGTTGCTTGAAAACATAATAAGATGTACCTCAAATGAAGTAAGTTATCAATATCTGGTCTGCAGAAGAAGAGAGTATTGTCAGCGAAGAAAAGATGCGTAGTTTCTGTCTTTTTATTTTGATTACCTATTGTGATGCCCTTGAACAACCTCAGATTACTAGACTTGTCGATGAGCTTGTTAAACGTTTTCATTACAATAATAAAAAGAAGTAGAGATAATGGATCACCTTGCCTTAAATCCCTAATAACCTTAAAGAATTTAGAGGGTCCATTATTTATCAAAACAACAAAAGTTGGTGAAGTGATATGCATTTTTATCTAACTTCTCCATTTCCGACTAAAGCCCAAGTTATCAAGCATGTGGTCAATGAAATTCCAAGATATATGATCAAAAGCCTTTTCCATATCCAGTTTACAAATTAAATCATTGCCCTTCTTTCTTATAACATCATCAACAACTTCGTTGGCGATAAAAATAGGATCTGTGATTTGTCTGCCATGCACAAAAGCCTGTTGATTTTGATTAATAATCCGGCTAAGAACTTTGAAAAGTCTGTTAGCAAGCACCTTGGAGAGAAGTTTGTAAAGGCTGCTGATTAAGTTGATCGGTCTAAAGTCCTTTAAATTTACAATATTTTTCTTTTTTGGGATCAAAACAATAAATGTTGAATTAATTGATTTAACAAAGGAACTGCTGTTATAAAAATCTTTGAAAAAACCCATGATTACCTTTCATTATATCCTAAAATTCTTAGAAAGTTTTTATATTAAAATTATCCGGGCCAGGGGATGTATCAACATCACAGTCTCTGAGACAATTCAGAATTTCTGATTCAGTAAATTCAGCTTCCAAAATAGAATTGGCAGAATTGTCTAATCTGTCAAATTGTAGATTGTTAAGAAGAGGTCTAACAGAAAAAACCTCCGAGAAAATATTCAAGAAATGTGATTTGGTTGCTTCTCGTATCGCTTCATTACCCTCAATTTTATTACCATCCACAAGTAGTTCAGAAACATAGTTTGTCCTCCTATGATTGGGAAGACAATGAAAATACTTGGTGTTTCTATCAATTTCTTTTATCCATTTTTCTCTAGCCCTTTGCTTCCAAGAGATGGGTTCAAGGTGAAGTTTGTCAGCTAATTCCAGTTTCAGTCCATTTCTTTTCTCTCTATCAGCATTAGAGAGGCCAATAGGACCTTCCATGTTCTCCGAAAAATCAAGATCAGTCATTAAATCATTTATTTATTTTTCCTCAACTTTACCCACCTCTTTGGTCCAAGATTTAATTTCATTTTTTAGTCTAGAGAGTTTTGAGGTAATAATAAAACTTGAGGTGCCTTTACAGTTGATAGAGTTCCAAACGTTAACAATCGTTTCTTTGAACTCACAATTTTTAAACCATTTGTTATCAATTCTAAATGGGCAGGGGCCCCATTGAATCCCATTAGAATCTAATAAGATGGGGAAATGATTAGAATTGGGTCTAGAGAGTACATTTTGATTTAAACCCGGGAGTTAAAGGATGAGATCACTGGAGATAAGGAATCGATCAATTCTGGAGAAAGAAAGATTGTCTATCTGATTACTCCAAGTCCAGTTACCGCCTTTCAAAGGTAAATCAACTAGATTGAACTTGTTCACATAAGCTTGAAATTCTTTGGCACAGGAAGCAGAGAAATGACCACTGAATCTTTCTTCTCTCTTGAGGATCATCTTAAAATCACTACCGATGATACCCTTATTACCCCACTTAACATGACATTCGGTTAATTCTTTCCATAGAGTCTCTTTATCAGATTCTGAAGCTCTACAGTATACCCTCGAAGAAAACCATTCCACCCCATTACTTAAGCTAACAAACTTACATGCAACTGTTGTTCCCCCAACCAGAGTTTCACAACAGTCAACAAGGCTTTTGTTCCACTTCACAAGAATGCCACCCGCCGTACTATTAACAGAAAGGGATGCCTAACCGACTTCATCCTGACGCCAAATTTCGTTAATGGTTCTAGCATTAATGTCATCCAATTTGGTTTCTTGTAAGCAAATAATTGTAGACTTTCATCTATCAAGACAGCCTCTGATAATGTTCTTCTTCTTAACATTGTTAAGACCCCCTCCTCACTCTTTTGTTTTCCTTCTTTCTTCTTTCCCACCTCTCCCTCACTCTTCCCTTAGCTTCCCGTTTTGCTTTCCTAAATTTTTTCTTTCTCTCTTCTTCACTCTCTTTCCCTTTTGCTGGTGGTCGCGCAAGCTCTGTTTTCTGGCTCACACGACTTTCTCTTTGTTTCTTTTTCCTCTATACCCATTCTGGTTTCACACAATTTCTTTTTCCTCAAGCGACTGGAGGGGGTTAAATATGGGGTTTTTGGAGCAAGCTCGGCCTTTGGATCACATGCAACTGATCCTGGCCATTGAGGGCTTGAAGGTGGCCGACCCGGCTGCTGCCTCCCCAATCGGCTTCTTCTACATGGACACCCCCAAGGGCATTTTTGTCCTTCCACTTGTTCAGGTGGCTGACCAAGAAATGGTGAATTTTCACTGTTGATCTTCCTCTTTTCCCCCTCCATGCATGAAACCTCCACCCTTGATAATTCCACTTCATTTTTCTTTTAATTTCCTATGTGGCTAGCTATGGTGGCCACTTGTTTGCCTTGGTTTTGAGGTGTCCTCTTTGTCATCCTATTCACAAATTTTTGTGGGCCCCATCTTGATGAGGTGGCACCATGATTCCACTCGGATTCGGACACATGGTGTCCAAAATTTTCCAAGTTGTCCATGAAATCTTATTTGGGTTTAAATATGATTGGGGAAATTGCTAATTTAATATTTGGAAACCTATTTCCTTTGAGAAAAATTTTTCTTCAGGTGATTTTTCTCCCACTTGGGGGAAAACCCTAATTCTCCCAAATTTTGCCTCTTTTCCTTTTTTGCTAAATTCTCCCTCATTATTTCGGGAATAATTCCTCTTCTTTTATGAAATTTATTATTTTACTAATTTTCTCGATTTATAAAAATTTGAAAATTATTAGATCTACAATTTTCTAATTTTTCTCAATTTTTGAAAAAAATTTGCATCTTAAGCATCACCACACATTGTAATTTCAAATATTCCTCAAATTAAAATATTTAATTTACCTAAATAAAATTTTGAAGTTAATTACATGCTTAGTTTACAATTCCGAGCCGGTTAGGGTTTCTCGGGTCGTTACATCTATATTTAAGAGATTGGAGAATTCTTTCTTAACAAGCCCTTACTAGTTGTTTAACATAAGTCAGAAGTGAAGAATATCCCTTAAACTGTCTAGCTCCTAATATGATTACCTTTTCTAGAGCCACAACCAGATCCATAGTTAGGGGCCTTAAAGTTGATGGCTACAAATTGTTCATTGACTTCTACTCTGCCATGGTCTAGTTGCCTTTTTTGATACTTCTTTGTGATGAGAGGATTTTTTTGGTTGACATGTTCTCAAAGGAGAATGCATTCATCATTTGAACCACTTAATATATGTGGCTCAAGTAATATTTTAAACAAAATTCATCAACCCAGAATGCAGTCAATTTGATGGCCAACCATTTTGTCATGATTCTTTTCCTCAGAAATATACCTGCAAGTTGAGTCTATATGTTATACTTTTTATTTCAACAAAAAAAAAAAAAAAAACTTGAGTCTATACGTTACTGACTGCGCCCTGTCTTCCTATAAACATGTGTAATCAGATTTGTCTGTTCCAAAATTATCTATTTTGAGAGGCAGTGATTTTCGAGAAGCATTTTAATCTTGTTTGGTTGTCATTAGTCTCAAATTTCTTGTCACTAATTATCTTCTACTGCCTATGTGTTGCAAATCTTGTTCTAGGACAGAATTTAGGGCAGAATGCTTGCTTCAGAGAGCATTTTGATGTTGCAGTTGCCAGAGCAGTGGCAGAGATGAGGATTTTAGGTATTTATGACAAGTTCTTATCATATGGTTTATCATTGCTTAGCATTAATTTCATTTATATAAATTTTCAGCTGAGTACTGTCTTCCTCTGGTTCGTGTTGGTGGGTTGTTTGTTGCCGCAAAGGGTCATGATCCTCAGGTATGAATTTGAATTTTAGTACCCTTAGCAGATTATTAATTTGTTTTCTCTGAAACCACCTTTTTTTTTTAAATGAAAGTATGGAAGATATATTGATGAAATGACGCCAAGGGGGTGCCGGCCATGTAGAAGGAAAAGAGAATTTACAGATCTGTAAAAATATTTACAATCAATTGAAAATCATCTAAGCTATCAGGATTGTGGTCGGGTATAATAGATCCAAAATAATATAACCATTTATCCTTGATAGTGACAAAATCAGTTTCTATTCCTTCAAATATTCTATTGTTTTTTTCTTTCCAAATTATACAGAAAATAGTCAGGAGAATGAGTCTGAGACACTTGTTTTTCATTCTGATCCCCTCCCAAGCAAGAAGTTCGCCATTAACGGACCCCGCCATGGCCCAGTGAACGCCCAGGAGATTGAAAATCATAGACCAGAGCATGTGAGTAACCTGGCACCACAATAAGAGGTGATTGCAAGATTCCAGGTTCTGTATGCACATGGAGCATCTGTTGGCCATAGTCACCCTTCTTTTCATGAGATTATCAAGGGTAAGGATATGTCCCTTAGTGGCTTCCCAAGCAAAAAATGAAATTCTGGGAGGAGCATGAGATTTCCAGATCAGATTGCAAGGAAATGTGGCCATAACAGCAGAGTGATTCTCCAAAGAACTATAAAAAGACTTGACAGAAAAATTGCCTCTTTTGCTCAAATTCCATCAGAGTTTGTCATTTGCGCTGTTAAGCTGAATGTTGGCCAGCAGCTGCAGCAAGTTCTCTAATTCTTCCATCTCCCAATCCTGGAGGTTTCTAGTAACCACAAAATTCCAAGCCAAAGAGTTATTATCCCCACAAGCATCACTAAAGAGTGTATTCTTGTCTCTAGCAATAGCAAAAATAAAAGAAAAACGTGTTTGAAAATTATCAGAACCGTGCCAGACATCTTGCCAAAACTGGGCCTTGTTGCCCTTTCCTACCACCCACTTGGAGCAATTAAGAACGGCATGAAAATTTTGCATGATACTCTTCCAAAGACTCGTACCAAACACACTTTTCTCCAATGAGGTATGATCATGGAAATTGTTCCCAAACCATTTGCTGTTTATGATTTTCTTCCGAAGGCAGTTGTCATTGTTCCACAATTGGCAAATCCATTTCCCATGAATGGCCTTGTTAAGGACGGTTAAGGAACGCAAGCCCAATCCCCCAGCAACAGCCGGTCTCTTAATCTCATCCCAACTGACCAGATGAAATTTCCTTTTATTGTCATCATCCTCCCATAGAAAACAGCATTGAATAGATTCTAGTTTTTTAGCTACTTTCTTTGGAATGGTAAGCACCAAGAGATAATGGATAGGAAGGTTAGACAGGGTACTTTTGATGAGAGTTAACCTCCCATCATTGGACAGAAATTTACTATCAAACAACCACTTGCTTGGCTTGTTGGTATTTGCAAGTTTTTATTAGAGGGTGTGCTTTCGAGCCTTGGTCTACATGCCTTTGTAATGGACAAGAAGCTGAAGAAAAAAGAGGACCTAGCTTTTTGCTAGTTTTGACAGTTTATTTCCGTTTATGTTTTGACAGTTTTATTTCTCTGTGTAGTGGCTTTGCTACAGAAAAAGTAGTGTTCTTTGAAGAAAAGTCTTTTTTTTGCCTTGAAGTGCTAATCATTTTATCATCAATTTGTATTCTTATGGTTTCTGTAACAAACAATGTTTTCTCTCAGTTGTATATATAAAAAGTGTTCTAGTTATGCATTTTAAACAGACTGTTACTACCACCAAATCCACTGTCACACAAATTTTATATTTCAAAAGCTGTTTTCAAACCTCCAACGATATCATGAAATCCAGGTACCAAAAACCTGTTGTGTATTTATCTCAAGTGTGAAAAGTTGAAGCCTGAAGATATTAATATGTTATTGATTGATGTTGCTAGGTACGAGAAATTAGACATTTGCTTTTGTATGGGCTTTGAAGGGTTTATGTTTTCTGAACAGGATATGTTGGCCTTTTTCCACATAAAAAGAATAATTGCCTTGAGTATCTCTATCAACCGCTTCAACCTGTTTTAACCTAGGCTTCTATCTTCAACTAATTGCCTTCAGGAATCTGTAGTTCAAAAAGGATTTAATCCCATCTAATTCTCCCCTTGTTTCCTGACTCAACTCTTCTTCCTTCGACATACCTTGAAGCTTAAGCTTCATTGAACTAACAATCTGCCAAAGATTCACCGGGAACCAAAACTGGATAAAGTCTCATCATCGTCAATGTCCTCATCTAGACTGAAGATTATGTCAATCATTTGCTTCTGTTAGATTCAATATCAAACTTTGTTTATATACTCCCGCTAGATTTCTTCTGCCCTTTCTCTATTACAGATTTGATTACCACTCAAGTCCGTGGTTTTCCTCTCTACCATCCTTGAATCACCCGTTCCTACACCAGTGGTACTGGGGTAAACAGCATTGGCACTTTTGACATGTACCCGGTGATGGTGGGTGCAAGAATGAGAAGGAAAATGGTTAGATCGAAGAGAAGAGAAAGGGAAGGGTGAAAGAGAGAGAATACTTGAAAACAAAGAATCAGAAGAAATATGCTTGATATTCAAACTTACCATCATTTGGTACATGTCAAAAGTTTCTGATAGGACAACAATAAACCAAACTGAGTTGAATACCTAAGTATTTGAATTCAAATTCGAGCTCTGTTAGGCTTGAATTCAGCTCAAATATTTTGATTTGAATATTCTTTTGGGCTCGGACTTGTTCATTTAGAAAAGTATATAATTGAATTCGATAAACTTGATGAAGATTCTGATAAACATCCTACTTACCTAATTTTTTAAAAATATTTATAAATATATCAAAATTAAAATAGAGTAATCTCCAAAACAGAGTATATATTATTTCGACAAAATAAATGTAATGTATTTGATTTATTAATAGATGAATGAACAAATTAGGGAGCTTTTGAACCTGTTGAGAAGTGTAAAAGTGTATGTTAAGTAGGGTAAATGGTATATTAATAATGTACCCTTCTTGTTGTAATTAAAATATTTTCTTTTTACTGCTCATATAAACCTGTATATTTAGGTCCCTCCTATTCAATAAAATACACACATCATTCTTCAAATGTTATTAGAGTTTTAGGAAAAATCCTATGCCTCTCTCACAAACCCTGATTGACATTCATTGCCAAAATAAGATAAAAATTCTTAAGGGAGCCAACATTTATTACTGTCTGCCACTCTTCAGCTACTGACCACCATAAGACCAGTTACCAGCCAAAAAGTCAGCCTTTATAGTTGGCTTCACCCTCTAAGCTGCACGACCAGAAGTAGTCGTTGCTCCTTGCACCAGCCAGACCCCAGTTGCACACCACTGTTATTGCACCCCCGATTCGGCCACACCCTAGTTACTCCTCGTGCCGCACCCTTGTCAGGCTAGAACAAACACAAGAGCATTCTTGCGCCAACCTATGGCAACTGGTCTAGCAGCTAGCCGCCAGATCCAGCTGCAGCATGGCTCTTGCCAGTGGCTGAAGTAAACTTTGATCGCTTTGTCCATTATGACCAACCTATGCACAAATGTTCTAGTTGCGAGCCGCCAGCTCCAGCTGCTGCATAGTTTTTGCCAGCGGCTGAAGTAAACTTTGATCACTCTGTCCAACCCGTAATCTCCCATTGGTAATTTTGTTTTGGCCTTAATTGCCCTAAGAAATAGTAAATTATGTTGAAAGTAATATCCCAAATTACTAGTATAAATTCCCGCGTGAGAAACTCTGCACAAAACACTAGAGAATCTCAACCAAGCTGCTAATTGTTTCATTGGTAAAGACTATTGGAGTTGGTAACAATTGATTTGAACCACCCTCAAGTGAAAGGAAACTTCAATCACCTTCTTGGCATGAGATCAAAACCAGGAGATCCAACATTCGATGCTTTGGATGAAGAATTGATGATTAAGGTCTGACTCTGGAATGCCATATCGTCATAAATAAGTAAAATAATCATGTTCCTGTATATAGTCAAAAAAGATTTTGGACTCAATCAAGGGAACTTATCCAAGGGAAACGATACAACTCAATGATCTCATTGTCAAACCTTGGACAACCAAATAGGGAAATAAATTAGTTACAAAATATACCACTTAGTTGAAGAATTGGTAGCAAGAGCTCGGTCAGTATCGCAATCTTACTATGGAGTGCAGCAAAAACGTCATAGCATTAAAGAGAATGATTAACGAAGATAGAGTATATCAATTCATAGCTGAACTAATTGAAGAATATGATTAGGTAAGAGTTCAGATCTTGGGAAAAGAGGAAATACTATTCTTGAATCAGGTAATATCTCTTGTTAGTGTCAAAGAAAATAGAAGAAGAGTCCTTGAACCTCACACTACTAATAAATCTGCAATAGCAACTAAAGACTCTAAACCATGTCAATAGGGAAATCAGCTAAATCATATTGCGAACTCAGCTACCAATGGGAAAAACATGGACAATCTCCGATATATATTTTATAAGAAGCATAGACACGCCAAAGAGAAGTGTTGAGAACTTCATGGCAAGCGCGCTACCTCTAGTAAAGATTGAGGGTACAAGAAGAATCAGGAACAGACACATATGATCCATTCACAGGAAGAGAAGACTAGAGACCTCAATGATTTCAAGGTAGAAATAGAGCCTCTGAGGACCTGGCTTGAACATCTTGAAAAGTCTAAAAGTATAGGTCTCTTAGTATATTCAGGTATGCTTTTTAATTTCTGTAGTTTAAATGCCTTGGAAAGTCTTTTGCAATGTCATGGACTATGGACTTAGGAGTTACCGACCACATGACTAACTCGTCCAAATTTTTTAACTCTTATGCTACATGTCTAATTAATAGAAAAATTATCACTGTTGATGGTTCATTAAGCATAATGACATGAATTAAAAACGTAAAACTTAATCCTTATTTATTCTTACTAACATACTCCGTGTTCTAAAGTTGTATACCAATCTCATATTAGTAACTAACTTGTTTTTTGATTTCAGTTGTAAAATGAATTTTTTCTTTCTTTCTTTGCTAATTTTAGAATCAGAGGTTGGGGAGGATGAGTGAACATATTGAGACTCATGACAGGTTGTATTTCCTAGATACACTTGAAATATCACGAGCAATTCTCTCTACTAACACATTAGATAAGTTATGATTATATGACAAAAGTCTAGGACACCCATCTTTCTCTACCCTTAAAGTTATGTTTTTCTCTTTATTTTCCAATTGCAATAATAGAAACTTATATTGAGATGTATATGAACTGGCAAAACGCGGATGTGTAATATTTTTTCCTTATTTTCAGTTGATTCATAATAATATTTGTGATTTCTCAAATGTTCCTAATATTTCTAAAGCTCATTGGTTTATTTTTTTTTTATTGATGATTGTACTTGTGTCGCTTGGTTTTCCTTATTGAAATCTAAAGCTGAGTTTGGTTGGGGATAAGAGTAATCAAATAAGAAAAAAGATACTTAATCTCATCCATGCGTTTATTCTTTTGATCATTTGGAGGGAAATGAAAATAAGAGAGTTATGAGAGTCCTTGCTTTCACGTTGGTAGAATTAGAGATTATTGGTTGGAAACGTGAACTATTTAGTTCATAAAATATCCTATTCTAGATGGGAATAATTTGGGGAGCCTTATAATCATTTTGATTTTAAAAGGGGGGAAGGGGATGAAAATAAGAGAGTTTTTGAGAGTCCTTGCTTTCGCATTGGTAGAATTAGAGATTATTGGTTGGAAACGTGAACTATTTAGTTCATAAAATATCATATTCCAGACGGGAATAATTTGGGGAGCCTTATAATCATTTTGATTTTGAGGTGGGGGGGGGGAGTAGTTCTGCTCTTTTTGAGAGATTGAAGAAATGTAAAAGAGATTTGAAAATGATGTGGATGGAGCGTGCTATTACAATTTGTAGAAAATTAGGATTAGCTATTAGAGGGTACTTTAGTATTTGCTGAATATTCTAGTTTGGACAGGTAGCATTGCCAGCTGCTCCACTACCACAGTATTCGTTCTGTTTTCATTCTGTTTTAATGTTTGTTACGCATGCATGGAGCCTATAAAATGACACTCCATCTTTTTTGTAATGAAAAGGGAAAATAGTAGAGAAACAATTCTTTTCTTTCTCTCGAAATCTTTCTCTCTTCAAAACTACATGGTATCAAAGCATTGTCTGATCCAGAAAATTTAATCCGCCTGCGCCAAAACCTTCAAATGGCCACAGAGGAGGAAACTTCTTCTCCACCTGAAGTTCTCTTTGGTGCTTATCTTCCCACTCACATCAACTCTCGATTGGTGGAATAATCTTCATCGTTCATTACCAGCCACAAACTCAATGGCAACAACTATCTTCAATGGTCTACGTTCGTGCTCCTGTTCATCCGCGGGGAAGGTCATGACGAATATCTGATTGGTGAAATCATATAGCCACCAGCTCACGATCAACATGCTCGGACTTAGAAGATAGAAAACAACATGGTAATGTCGTGGTTGTTAAACTCCATGATTTCCGAGATTGGAGAAAATTTCATGCTGTATGAGACTGCTCGGAAAATCTGGGAAGCGGCCCGAGAGTCTTATTCCAGTCACGACAACACCTCAACCATTTTTGAGGTTGAATCTTCTCTCCACGAGCTGCGACAAGGTGAAATGAATGTCACCTAGTATTATAATTGCCTCACTCGCAGCTGGCAACAGTTAGATGCTTTCGAAGATTACCAATGGAGTTGTTCGGAAGATGCAAAGAAGTTTCGTACATTTGTTGAATAGAAGAGAATTTTCAAATTTCTCTTAGGGTTAAATAAATCCTTGGACGAAGTCAGAGGTCAAATTCTGGGCATGAAACCATTGATGGGTATCAGAGAAGTCTTCTCTGAGGTCCGTCGTGAGAAAAGTTAGAAAAAGGTTATGATGGGAGAATCGTAAATCGCTCAATTGAGTAAGGATGCTTCGGCTCTCACTACCTGAGCTCCTGATGTTAGAGGAAAGAAGGGTCGCCCATGGTGTGACTTCTGTAATAAACCAGGGCACCTCCGTGAGAGATATTGAAAACTTCATGGAAAATTAGGGAAGAAAAAGACTTCCAAACCCGAAATTCCTCAAGGCACTCTGGTAACAACAGGCGCTCTGGCAGCAACATCTGATGACAGCTCCTCCATCCAATCTGACAGTGCTCTCTTCAGTCTAGAACAAATGGATGCTCTCCTAAAAATATTTTCATCAAAAGGTATTCTCGGTAATGCATCTGTTGCCCAAAAATGTAATTTTCTTTTTGGTTTATGTGCTTATTTTACAAAAAGGGAAGTTTGGATTGTGGATTCTGGAGCATCTGACCATATGACAGGAAATCGATCCCTGATTCACAATTACAGTGAATATAAGGAAATTTTTTCTATCAAGATTGCTGATGGTTCAAGCTCTAGAGTGGCAGGAATTGGATTAATTGATGTATCACCATGTTCGACATTACATTCAGTTCTTTATGTATCAAAGTTGGATTGCAATTTGCTGTCTATAAGCAAGATTTATAAAGATCAGAAATGTATTGTTAAATTTAACAATGATCTTTGTGTATTTCAGGACTTGGCTTCGGGAAAGATGATTGGCAGTGCTAGGATGGATTCTGCACTCTACCTTCTAACAGATGGAACATCTCCTTTAAATAGACAAACTACAAATGTTGTATTTGTTAATTCAGTATCTGTAGAGAGTTCAAATGATAGCCACTCTATCATGCTATGGCATTATCGATTATGCTATCTAAACTTTTTGTATTTGAAATACTATTTTCTAATTTATTGAGAAATAAAAATCCACTTTTTTTTTTAGTGAGGTATGTCAATTTTCTAAGCATACTCGAAATTCCTTTCCAAATGTGCTATGCAAACCCTCCAAACCATTTGCATTAAATTCATAATGATGTATGGGAACCCTCATGAGTAAAAAATGTTACTAGAAAAAAATGGTTTGTATCATTCATTGATGACCACACTAAAATCATCTGGGTCTTTATAATGAAAGAAAAATATGAATTAAACCACATATTCCAGAATTTCAATACCATGATCCAAAATCAGTTCCACACCATGATACAAGTTTTGAAAACTGACAATACTTGTGAGTATTTTGAATCTACCCTAGGACAATACCTTACTAATCAAGGTATTATTCACCAGAGTTCATGTGTCTACACCCCACAACAAAATTTTGTAGTCGAAAGAAAAAACAGACATATTCTTGAAGTTGCTCATTTCTTAATGTTTATCACACATATTCCTACATTACTGTGGGTAGAAGCTATTCTCACTGCTACCTACTTGATCAATCGAATGCTTACCCGTGTTCTCAAGTTTAAAACTCCCTACAACACCCTCCTTCAAGCCTTCCCGAACTCTCACATTCTAAATATTGTTCCATTTAAAGTGTTTGGTTGCATTGCTTATGTTCACATTCATACTCATCTCCAGGGAAACTTGACCCTAGGGCCATTAAATGTGTTTTTGTTGAATACTCCTGAAATCAGAAAGGATACAAATGTTTTTTCCCAGGCACTCATCGTTTTTACAACGCTATAGATATAACTTTATTTGAAAATCAACCATTTTATCCCACAATAGATATTCTGGGGGAGAATTTCACTCAGGAATATCTATTGTGGGATACTGACCCACCTCTGCCTCCACATGTCTCCTTGCCAAATACACCTCTTCAAACAACTGAACATGACCCTGAAACCACTAAAGAGCCAGTTGTACCTGAAACCACAAAAGAGGCTGAACCTATCACAGATATTGATAACACATTGCTTTTAAAAAAGTAAGTTTCGTGTCTACACAAGTACGAATAAGACTCAAGTTGGTAGAACTTCTGAACTAACTATGCAATGTCATGAATTAACTCCTGGACCAAGCACTCAGAATACACCAGGTAATGAAATCTCAGACTCGCTGATTGATACCGACATTGATAATGAGTTACCTATTGCTTTGAGAAAAGGTGTTCGCTCTTGCACCATGCATCCCATTTATGCCTCATATGGTAAGTAATCTCCAACATATCATGCACTTGTAAGTAAACTTGACAGCAACATCATTGAACCAAAAATAGTTCATGAAGCACTCAAGTTCCCTGAATAGAAAATTGCTATTCAAGAAGAAATCAAAACACTTGAAAAGAATGAAACATGAGAGTTAATTGAACTGCCCTCAGGGAAAATTCCAGTAGGATGTAAATGGATTTTTACTACAAAATATAATTCTAATGAAAATATAAGTCGATACAAAGCTCGTCTTGTTGCTAAAAGTTTTACTCAGTCATATGGGATTGATTATCAAGAAACTTTTGCCCTAGTTGGCAAGCACAACACCATACGGGTACTTTTTTCATTTGCTTCAAATCTTGATTGGCTCCTTTACCAACATGATGGGAAGAATGCATTTCTCAAGGGTGATCTAAAAGAAGAGATGTATATGGAAGTCCCTCCAGGACTTGAAATAAATCCGCAAAAGGTATATAAATTGAAAAAGGCCCTCTAAGGCCTTAAGCAATCACCAGGGGCATGGTTTGAAAGATTCTCCAAGGCAGTTAAACATATGGGATATACACATTGCCAGTCTGATCACATTCTATTTGTCAAAAACAGTGTCGCAGGAAAGAGAGCTGTCCTAATTGTGTATGTTGATATTATTTTGATAGATGATCATGATGAAGAGATCTCAAAACCCAAAAACTTCCTTGCTAAGGAATTAGAAATCAAAGACCTTGTGATGCTAAGATATTTTCTTGGAATGGAGATAGCTCGATTTAAGAAAGGAATCTCTGTATCACAATGTAACTATTTCCTAGACCTTTTAAAAGAAACAGGTATTCTTGGCTGTAAATCTACAGGAACACCTATGGAGTCAAATGTTAAACTTGGTCTCAAAACTGATGATAAACCGGTTGATAAAGAAAGCTATAAGCGACTTATTGGCAAACTTATCTATTTAATTCACACAAGACTAGACATTAGTTTCACTGTGAGTATCGTAAGCCAATTCATGTCTCAACCCACTAAGGGATACATGAGCACTGTGTACCGGATTCTGAGATACTTGAAGATGACTCCAGGATGAAGGCTATTCCTTGGACAAAGGCTATTCTTTCAAAAGAGTATGAACAGGAACAATGAAATCTTTATTGATGCAGATTGGGCAAGATCAGTAACTGATAGGAGGTTCACATCTGGTTATTGCTTGTATGTATGGGGTAATCTTGTCACCTGGTGTAGCAAGAAGCAATCAGTTGTTTCAAGGAGTAGTGCCAAAGCTGAGTTACGGTCACTTGCCCATGGAGTATTTAAAGGTGTGTGGCTAAAAAAGATACTACTTGAACTTAAGTTCTCAGTTCCTATCCCTATGAAACTCGGGTGTGATAATCAATCTACCATTAGCATGTCAAGGAGCCTGTGCACTATAATGAACTAAGCATATTGATATTGATCACCACTTCATCAGAGAAAAGATGGAGGACCAGTTTATAACACTTTTATATGTTCCAACCAATCAACAAACTGCAGATATTCTTACAAAAACTCTTCCAAAGGGAGTATTTAATAACATTCTATCCAATTTAAGTTTACTCAATATTTATGTAAGCTAAATTGAGGGGGAGTATAGAAAATTAGCATTAGCTGTTTGAGGGTACTTTAGTATTTGCTGAATATTTTGGTTTGGACAGGTGGCATTGCCGGCTGCTCCACTACCACAATATTCCTTTTATTTTCATTCTATTTTAATGTTTGTTACGCATGCATGGAGCTTATAAAATGGCACTCCATCTTTCTGTAATGAAAAAGGAATATAGTAGAGAAACAACTCTCTTTTTTCTCTCGAAATCCTTTTCCCTTTTAAACTACACAATTTGTCATACGCATTCTTAGATAAGTGATTTTGCAATCTTGGTGTAATTTGCTGAGTGGTCGTTTTTAAAATTTTAAACCATAATGATCATGGTTGAATGTTACTTTCCAAGTAAAAAGGAAAATATTTAGCATTGCTCATGATAACAGGCAAGGAAGATGCATGAAAATTTCAGAGTTTCTCAAACGTAAATCCTTCCATCTTTCTTTGGGCAATCAAGAGGTGATGTGGTTGAATCAATTTATCTAGTCCGAGTTGCATGTAGGTTGCAAAGTTACCTTTGTATGGAGAACACCATCTCAATACATATTCACCAAAATATCTTCTAATAGCAATAAAAGATCTCTGACATTGGTGCAACATGAGGGAGTTAAGAGGTGGAGAAGAATATGTGTTCTTGAAGGGAGTTAAAAAATGGGCTGTAAATTTAAAGCACTTAATGCAGTTCTATAGGAGAGAAAAAATGACTGACAACTATAGAAGTATGAATTGTTGTATATCTCATCAAATATTAGGGTCTTAAATATATAAGTGAATAGCAGCAACAAAAGAAACAATATTAATTATAAAGATTACAAAAATTTGGAGTATATTACTAATATACCCTTTAACCTAATTAAATCCTAATTTGCAGTTAAAACTCTCTCTCAAACTGGTAAATAGATATTATCAATTCCCAATATAGAAATAATCATATGAAATATAGGATTACTTAATTTTTTAGTTAAAACTTTGGCAAGTTGTGAAGTAGTTGGCTTGTATGGAGTGCAAATCAACCCACTATCCAGTTTCTCTTTGATGAAATGCCTGTCTATTTCAATGTGCTTAGTTCTGTTATGTTGTATTGAGTTATGAGGATGTTAATTGTTGATTTATTGTCACTGTAGGGTCTCATAGGTCCATCCCATTTAATCTTTAAATTTTATAAAATCATCTTCAACCATAGAAGTTTACGCCTATTGGACTATAGCCCTAAACTTTAATTCCGCACTAGATCGGGTTACTATATTCTGTTTCTTACTTCTCAAAAGTGCTAGACTCCCTCCAAACAAGAAACAATACCTATAGGTAGATTTCCTGTCAATTGGTGATCCAGCATAGTCCATGTAGTGTATATTTTAAGAAGCAGTCCATTTTTTTCTTTTGATCATAATTTCCTTTCCCGAAGTACTCTTCAAGTAGTGAAGTGTCCTGTACTCTACTTTATATGTAATTTTTTATACTTGTGCGTGAACTGGCTCACCATATTAACAACATAATGTTTTGTCTGGTATGTGACAAGTACGTCAATCTTCTTATTAATTTTTGGTACATTTCTTTATGTTGAATATGATATTTTATTATTTTATTAATTAATTAGTTTATTATTTAATAATTTTAATTTATTATTTAATTAGTTGGTATTATGTTATTTGGACTCTATCAAAATAATAATCAAATATAATTAAAAGTTTAGTAAAATAAGAATTTTCCTATTAGTAGAATAGGTACTTTATAAATACTTTAAGTATAATAATTTAAAGGGTGAAAAATAAAATTAGTATTTTTTCTCTAAAATCTACATAGTATCAGAACAAAAATAACGATATTTTAGAGTTTTTAATTTCAGGGTTTCTTTTAAAACCCTAAAATATTCTCACCACCCAGTCAAATGAAGTCCTAACCTCACTAGCAGCTTGCCGCCCTATTCCGGTGAACGTCTCCAGCCTACTTGATCTCTCTGCTCCGGCCGCACTCGGCTGTTTGCGCTGCTTCCTTGCCCATGGCCTTTGGTTTGCACTATTTTCTTCTCTGGTTCGCACACAGCCGACCCGACCATAAACCATTCCGTCGCTTATGGTTCGCTCAACGGCTGCAGCTCTTCGTTCAATTCCTTCGCGCACGGTTTGCGAACGACATCTGGCTCCCTCGGACGCAGCAACTGGTTCAGGTACGACTCCTAATTTGATCTTTGCTTCTTTGTGCAGTTTCTAATCCCCGATTTCTGTTGTTTTTGCTTTCCTGCTTCAGCTTCCTAGTGCTTCTGCATCTATGTCTGACCCGAAGATACTTGTTCCAGAGGCTTCATGGTTGCCAATCAGCTTGCTTCGGTTCTGCCTTTCACTAGATCGGGGAGAGCAGAAGGTCTAATTCTGTTATTTTCCGGTTTAGCGAATTAGATCCAGATCTGCACAGCCACTGATGCATGACGCGGCGGAAGAACATCACTGCCGTGGCAAGTTTGTTATGTTCGGAGAAGGAGCCCGGCCGAGTTTTTTTTGAGTTGAGTTCGAGCCGTTTTTGAGCCGACTTCAAAATTTTTTTTGAACCGACTTCGAGCCGTTTTGAGAAAAGTTGAGTTGTTGTCTTGCCAGACAGATCTGCTTTTTCCGTGCGGCTAGCCGTCGCGACCGACCTTTTCTTTTGGCTCCTTTGCGAGCGACCGCCTCTGATTTCGCGGCTAGGCTTCTTCGTGCGCGAGCCACTTTGACCAGCCTTTTCTGGTCCTCTTTCTGGTTCTTCTACGCGCGCCCGCTTCTAGTTTCACAATCCGGTGCAGATCCGCTTCTTTTGCGTGCAAGCTGCTCCGATCGACATTCCCTATCCTTTTTCGGCTCTTCTGCACGTGCACGCCTCGGGTTTGCCGTTTGATATGCAAGTTGTGCATGTGTGATATCCCTGCACCAATTTGCGGGAGGGTGTTGAATATGATATTTTTATTATTTTAATTTATTATTTAATTAGTTAAGATGGTATAATTAGAATTCTATTAAAATAGGAATCTGATGTAATTAAGATTTTAGTAAAATAGTTATTTTCTAATTAATAGGTTAAGAATTCTATAAATATCATAAGTGTAACAACGTAAATGATGAAAAATAAAATTATTATTTTTTCTCTTAAAATTTACATCCTATCCTTGTCTGAGTCTTCTTGTGTCAGTATTAGTTTATGATTGAGATCATTGAGTATAATAGTCGACTTGTTTACGAGTTTGCCAGTTTTCTTCAACATATATGTGACATATTTTGTTGGAAAATGAATATTTTTGACTTTGAATAGGTCACTTATATTCTTAGGAAATATTTTTAAGTTCTCTAATTCTTTAATCTCAAACTCTCTAGTCAGGTTGTTTGAGAGTTATTTTTTCTTCTTTATCGTTTCCTGTGACAATCTACATAGACCAGTAGGGTAGTGATTCCTTCTGACTTTGAGTGCTTGATGAACAAAGTACGATCCCCCTGACTCTGCTTGTACCCGATGGATAATATTAAATTTGAAATCTACTTAACCGTGTTTGAGGAGATTGTTTAAGTCCATACAGTCATATAATGCTTTTTTCAATTTGCATACTCTGTTTGTTCTTACTCCTTTAATAAACTCTAGGAAAATCTTAATGTAAATTTTTTATTCCAATTCTCCATGTGGAAAGATATTTTTCACATTATATTGCTAAAATCACCAATTAAAGTTAGCAGCTAGGAATAATAGGATACGTACTGTATTCATTTTTGCGATTGACGCAAATGTCTCTTGGTAGTCAATCCCACATGACTAGGTATACTCTTTAGCCACCGATCTTGCTTCTTATCTCTCTATCATTCCATCAGCTTTGTATTTGATAGAAAATACCAATTTGCAACCCATCCCATGTCTATTTGTTTCAAGTGTTTGCATTTCAATATTTATAACATTTTTTCATTCTTCACTGATTAAAGCTTCAGATAATGTTTTCGGAATAAACAGTGTATTTAGGTTCATAAGAAACTTTTTGTGAGATGTGGAGCATTTTTCAAAGGATATAAAATTCAAGATAAGATAGAGGGATGCTTATTGCAGTCTCTCGTCCACTTTCAAAGTGCAATAAGTATGTTCATATCATAGTAGATAAGGTTTTCAGAGCTTAGCTTATTTCCAGTACTCAGATTCAGATTCTTGAACTTGCTTTTGATTAGATTCTAGGTTTCTTCCTTCTTGAACACAGTTGGGAGAACTGTGGGTCTGACTAAAGCTGAGGTTCAGTATCATTGTTTGGAGGTATGAGTTTAGGTTTACTTTGTAGGTACTGAGTTTTTGTTGGGATAGTCGTTGTAAAGAATGTATTTTTCGCACGTAAGGGAAGATAAAAAAAGAGGTCAAAAGAGGGTTGATCCTCCTTATCTTATAGGGTAGTAGGCTTCCCCTAATGATAAAGTTTGTTAAAGAAGGATTGTGTCTCAACAAATATGATATTAGCCGATACAAAGGATTTTTTATCATAAAATGGTAACATTTGTATCTTTTTTGGTTGGGCAAGTATCCAACGAAAAATACTGAATGACTCTAGGATCAAATTTTCCTCTTTGCGATTAATGTATGTGAACTTAGGTAACACACCCAAAAACTTGAGGAATAAGGTTATTGGAATTCGTACATTGGGAAAAAGAGGCAATAACTTACTGCTAAGTTCTAATGTCTAAGTTGGTAACCAGTTTATAAGGTAGGTGACAGTTAACACAACTTCCCCCCTATTATTATTTAAGAACATGATTTGAAAAAAAAAAAGCTCAGGTAGTGGTAAGTTTTGCTACTCTTTTTTGTTATGGAGATACAGGAAAACTCATGAGTAATTCTTTCTTTTCGAAAGAAGGACAATTTATGGTTAAAGTAATTTTGGAGATTATCAGTTCTGAAACATTTAATCTTAACCTCAACTTGTGTATGGATCATAGTATAAAACTAGGGAAGAATATAATTGAATTTATATTTGAACTTCAATAAAAAAGATTAAGTTACTCAAGTCCAATTATCAGAAAAAAAGACAAACCATCAAGCTTCAGAAATATTAGAAATATTTGAGGGACTCCAAATGTCACCATAAGGTAAAAAAAAAATTATTTCTTTTATTATTAGAGGAAAATTACATGTTACATCACAATGTTATTATTAGAATCAGAAAAGAAAGAAGGAAACATAATCTTGAGAGCAGATAAAGAAGCGTGTCCCAATCTTCAGTGATATAGCCATAGTATGTCTAGTGTACTGCTGGAGAGTGTGGTACGTGGTATCTCAGGCGTATCTAGGAAGTATAGTCCATTCTGAGTCTCAGCACATTCAATTATCCTCAAAATTTGATCCTGAGATTCATAATGAGAAGAAGAAGAAATCACTTATAATCAAGGTCTTGGATAATTTAGTTACTGAAATAAGGTTTTTGCATAGTTGAGGAACATGAAGTATATCAGTAAATGTAAAGTGAGAGGTGAAGTTTATGTTTTCCATCTTGCTACTATGGTCAATAAACCATCAGCGGTGACAATTTTCCTATCGCTGGGACATGGAACATAGGTATTAAAAAACTTGGAGGTATTTGTCATATGATCGTTTAGCTCCTGACTTTACAATCCATGACATAAGAAAAAATTTCTCTGAGGCAGTTAAACCACAAGAAATGTAAAACATACCTGAATGTGCTATTAGACTTATACTTTTAGGTTTTCCAAGTTGCTCAAGCTGAGTCTGCAATTGCTCAATTTCCGCCTCGAAATCATAGGTCTCTGCATTCTTCTCCTCCTAGGGTAAATGTGCCTGTATTTGGTTCTTCTTGTACCTGTAATCCTTTTTAAAGGTGGTCGGCTTTTCATAAAACTTGCAACACTTTTCTATAGTGTGCCTTGGTTTCTTGCAGAAGATATACTAGATTTTCCTTGTTCTTCTCATCAATCGTTGAAGTCTCACTGTGATTAGGTTCCTTTCTCAATTGTTGTGGTTTGGAATCTTTAATTATCATTGTAGAGCTCTCAATTGTGCTAGATTTAAGCATAACTCCTCTTCTACCTTACTCTGCACTGATTGTGGTCACCTTATTAAGATATGACATCTATTCCTTTCCTAGGATTTGGACTCTTGTCTGATTATAGTTCTCATTGAATCAGTATACTCTATCTTTCTCAACAAATTTCTTCAAGGCTGACGCATCTTTGCTGTTCGCATAGTGATTCTATGGTATTAATCTTTTTAAAAGGTTTGAATATTTTGTGATTGTTTTGTTGCCTTGTTTAATTTTCTAGGCTTTGATGGTCAAATTATACATCTGGGATGTGTATAGTTTTCCCTTAGAATAGGTTTCTTGGAGTCAATCCCAAATGTCTTTTGCTGTGGGCAGGTACATAATTGGTTTACTGATTTCTGGAGTCATAAAATTCCAGAACCAGACTACAGTGATAAAATCTTCCTCATTCCAATGATCGAAAGCGAAGTCTCCCGACTTTGGTCCAGTGCTAAGGAGACAACTTGGCTTTCCTTGGCCCTTGAGAATGGTCTGCATCAATTGTGACCAACTTAAATAATCTTTGTCCTTGAAGTGGTAGGCAGATTGAATTGGTTGAAATTCGTGTTGTTCTGTATGGGGTTATTAGCTGAATTGTCACAAATTATATTTTAGCTCATTTCTGTAACATACATTAGCATGTATAATAATATATCGATACTTCAGTATTTATGCTCATGTTACGTTCACTTATTGCCGATTGTAAAATAATCTTCAACAGAAAACAAATAGTAAAGGCATTTGAGATTTATTTTTGTCATTGAAATAGCTTAGTTGCCTATTCTTTTATTAGTGAAACTTACAAGGTCATAAACTGTTATAGAACCAGAAGTTTTTAATTTGAAATGAGGCAAATCACATATCAATTAAACTGTATTTGTCTTATTTTACATATAAGCTAACTTTAATATGGTGCATTCCAATTTCCTATAGGAGGAAGTTAGAAATGCGGAAAGAGCAGTTCAGTTGATGGGTGCTTCTATGTTGCAGATGTGTTCAGGTAGGTTTGTTTTATTTTCAGTATTGACCCATCAGTTCTTCCTGTATGTGGGGTTGGATATGTGGTTTGTTGGATAGTTTTTGCTGAACTACATAGTCTCTACATTATATGGAATCATTCAAGTTTAGCACATGTAGTAGGGATGCAGATAGTCAGTGGTGAAACTGTAAATCAGTTACTGAATAGCCGAATTATCTTGAGACCAAAAAACAAAGCCTAATTACTATGTAATTGAAATAACTGAAGAAGCTTTGAGTTTTAACTTTGTTAACCAAAAGTTAAATGATTTGTTTTATTTTTTAAAAAATCATTTCTTTTCCCGTTAAGTAACCTTTTTTTTTCTTTGTCAAAAGGAATATTATTAAAAAGGGCGGAAGAAATATTATTCAATTAACCAAATGAAAAAATTGTACCTGGAACGGGTTTCCTAAGCATTTTCCAATTAAGCTCTCAAGTTCGGAATTTATTTGTTTCACTAAATGAGTCTTTGGTTAATTAATTTTTCTGCCACCTTTAACTACAAAAAAAAAACATTTTTTTTTAAAATTAACCAAACCTAGCCATTTATCAAAATTGAATTTGGGTTTTTCATTTTTAGGTAACTGAAACGGAACATGGAATGTTTATGTTTGACTAAAAACTCTAAAAACTATAAAAAAAAAAGAGAAGGTTTCTATGACTGGCAATTTAGAGAGATGAAGAGTCAAAATTCGAAATATTTGATTATGACAAAAGACTTAAGCGACGGATTTCTCTTTTCTAGATGTAGATGAGGTCTCATTCTTCTAACATTTTGTTTATCCTTTGATTTATAAGAGAAAATAGTTTGCGGGTGATTGGTAAATATGATTGGCTTATCTACAATATGATTGGCTTATCTACTTCCATAACTAGATTGTTTGAAGTCATCAAGTACTGGAGAGGAAAAAAGTGGTCGTTTTTCCTGATTTTCATCTCTTAAGTATGTTTTGGAGAATTTGGAGAGTGCGGTAGAGTTACAAAAGCTATGGAGGTGTTAGTTTTTAGAAAATATTTCTTTCTAGAAGAGAAGAGAAATGTTGACTATAATACTTGCCAGGGTCCTTTGACATGTACTCCAGCAACAAGTCAGAGATGAAGAATAGAAATTTAGAGAAGAATGGTCAGAGAGAATCAGGGACAGGAGAAAGATAGAGAGATAGGAGGGGGAGAGAGAGAACGGAGAAGAATTCTGAAAATTCACTAGGAACTGCTGATTTAGACTAGATTTGATTAGGGAAATTTCATCATACCTGAAGATCAGGCTACAATTTCTCTTATATACTTCCATAAAAAATTCAGAACAAATTCTACTCAATATCCAGTGAAAAGAACCCTAACAGAATGAGCATCTAAAAACAAATTCCAGATACGGATAACCATTTATTTCATCCTTCTCTACTATTCCTGGAGCACTGGACATGTAACACTCAGCTCGATATTTGTAAACCATTAAAGGATTGGATCCCCTGCTACCTTGCTCATCTTTGTCCTTATGTTCCCCGGTTGTGACAATACTCTTCATGAATCAGAATGCTCATAAATTGGATCCTGAAAGAACCAGCAGCAACATCATGATCCAGAATTAAATGTACTTCTGAAGATAGGAATGTCAGATATAAGTGCACAATGCGTGCATAGGTGCTCCCTTATGATTCACTAAACCAAATTGTGACTAAGCACTGCATTAAAATTTTTGCCATGGGAAATAGGATATTTATGCTTTGTTCCATGTTGGACGGTTTTTCCTCCTCACGTTTGAGACATAGGCTTTGCATCTGTGACATTAGAAGGCATATTGCTCTCTGTCCTTTTCTGTTTCTCAAGTTTGGCATGGTATCAATATTCTTTTTGTTATCCTGAGCTTGGTTCACAGGCTTTTGATTAAACCTATTAAGAGATATAGGGTTTCTCTTAAATTTAAGCTTGTGGCAGTAAAACTTCTTTGCATAATTGTAATGTGTTCAGATGCTTCTTTTTGAAGTGATTTCTGTACCTTCTCATTGTCTTCAGTGGAATCACATAGCCCATATGGACAGCGAACAGCTATCATATCTTTGAAACATCATCCAACCCCAAGAAAATATCCTCGTGATCCAGGTACACCAGCAAAAGTACCACTTTAAATAATTAAAGTCATCCCCAACTGCAAATGGCTATTCGATGCCTTCTATTTATAGATGGTATAAAGGGATTTCTCCTTTCGCTAATTGTAACTCATATATAGTTTATTTCTTTTTATTTTTATTGTTTATTGTTTATATTCTTATGATGGTTGGTGCTAAAATATAAATGGTAAATCTATATTTTCTATTAATTTATGTTTTGAAACAATTGGTAGTCAGACTACAGTGGGCAACCCTAGTTAGCAGGTACCAGACAGAATGTAAGAAGTATAGGGATGGTTGTTCAAGCACTCTATCTCACTTTCTTATATGTTGATCTCATTTTTAATTGCACTCGTAAAATGCCTAGCAAGTTTGCTCCTGCAAGTCTTTCAAATTCTTAAACTTTTTCTTTGATAGAAAAAGAAGATTATATTAAGTTCAGGTGAGGAAAATACAGTGAAGAAAAATGAGACATATAAACAAAAGAAATAAAAGAAATAAAATCAAAATAAAAGCCAACCAAAAACAAAAAAGAAGATAAGGAATGGAAAAAGAGATAGAAAGAGAGGCTAGCTGTCAAGACTAATGAATAATGATTTCCCAATTGCATTGAAGATTAGAGATGCTAATATCCTGGTAGCATGTATGCCCTTCAGTCCATAGGGATGCCAGGAAGAGCACCCTATCCCAGCCCTGGGAGTAAGTTGTTAGGAACCAAGCCTACTGAGGTAAAAATGTGATTGAAAGTAGGGAAACAGGGCGAGCTCATGGTAAGAAAAATGGAATGGGAGGCAGCAGATGAATTTGGGGTCACAAAAGGGAAGATGAACCAGTGAGCAGGGAAATCAAAGCAGCTTCGAGTATACACACGAAGGGCCAGACAAGTGGCACTATCGGGAGAAAAAAGATGACAAAGAACTATTAGCCATTCTATATGTCAAAGGGCCCAAGGGTTATGTCAAAGGGACCAAGTGTTGTCCATTTATGAGAACGAATTATTAGCCATTCTCTATGTTGTATGCAAATGAGGACACTACCTTGAGGGTGCTTCCTTCGTCATAAGAACTGATAAAAAGAGCATTAAGGTTTTGCTGGAGCAAAAAGTAACTTCATGCTTCAACAAAAAAGTATAAACTGCTTGGATTAAACTACTCAATTCAATATAAAAGGAGGTAAAAATAAGGTGGTCATTGCACTTTCTAGAAGAGATGGTGATAACCTGAAAAGGAGGGGAGACTACGTTAATAGCCATTTCTTTTATTACCCTATCTTGAATTTCAGAGGTGATAGCCAGATACAAAAGGGGACTCCTTCACTGAAGTACTCAGCCGGATTGTTACTCAAACCAAATAGTAGACCACACTATCAGTTCAAACTTAGAGTATTAAGATATAAAAGTAAAATTGATTATTGGTTCCTCAGGAGAACTAAGGAATAAGCTGATTCAAGGATGCCATGATATCACAATGGGATACCATTTAGGAATCTGGGGCACTTGTGAATGCCTCAAGAAACATTGGTAAGAATATGAAAGAGAATATTGTGAATTGGGTGCAAACATGTGAAGTTTGCCAAAGATGCAAGATAGGGAAAGTGCCCTTGCCAGGTCTATCCGCTTCCTCTTCTAGATCAAGCATGGTCCTATTTTCCTATGGGCTTCATCGAATAATTTCCAGAATCAGGGAATAAAGATACAATCATGGTGGTAGTTTACTGACTTATTAAGTATGATCACTTCATAACACTCAAATATCCCTTCACAAGTCTCAAGATTGCCCACTATTCCTTGATAACATACACCAACTTCATGGTATTCCAAGGTAATAGTTTTCGGTTGTGACAATTTTCATGAATTTGTTTTAGAAGAAGCTCATGACGCTAACAGAGACAACCTTGCATTACAATTCATCCTACCATCCACAGGTAGACGGACAAACTGAGAGGGTGAACTAGTGTCTAAAAGGCTATCTCCGGTGTATGGCTCATAAAATATTAAGTCTTGGACCCAATAGATTAGCCTGGTAGAATGGTGGTATTTTAACTCAAAAATATAGAAGGTTAATATCAAAATGACACCTTTTTCAAGTGTTACATGGGTACTTTCCACCTTATTTTATAGATACCGTTGCAACAGAGACACCCCCCCAGTAGATTCAGAAACATTTCTAGAGGAAAGATATAAGACGAGTAGAGCACGAAAACAATAATAGTTGGAAGCCCAAAGGAGAATGAAGCAATTTGCATATGCACACTGATCGAAGAGATTTTTAAGAAGGGGATTTAGTGCTCCTTAAACTATGACCTCACAAAGAGATTTCAATATCTAGAAGGAAGAATAAAAAAGTAACACCAAACTTCTATGGACCCCATGAAATCAAAAAGAAAATCAGTACTATAACATACAAACTCCAACTACCTGCTCAAACTGGAATATCTCTCAATCTTTCATGTATCCCTGCTTAAGAAATACAAAGCACGACAACAAGGATATATGGAAGACTTAACTGACTTGAAAAATTCAGAGGAAACTGAGATTGGGGAGCTAGAGGAAATATTACATGTACAAACAATAAGTAGCAATGGGAAGGAAAGAGAGGAATGAGTAGTCAAACAGAAAGGATTAGAAGAGAAATGTTGGAGGACATACAACATGTGCAGTAACAATTTCCCTAACCTTGAGGACAAGATTTTATCTCCATGCGAGGGAGTTGTTGGGAACTTAGCTCACCAGTGTGAAATGAGGTTGAAAGTAGGCAAACAAGGTGAAAGGAAAGTGGAATGGGAGGTAGCAGATCAATTTGGGATCAAAAGGGGAATATGAACCAATGAGCAGGAAGTCAAAGTAGCTTTAGGTATCCACATGAAGGGTGAGACATGTGGCACCATCGGGATAAAGAAGAGTGCACGCGTCCGGCTATGATTTAACTAAGAAATAACTGGGTTACATGTCTTGCATCCATGAGTACTAGTGGCACATGGCACAAATCCTTGAGGCAGATGTAAGGAAGAATTAAGGTTAGGTTAATTGTATCAAGCCAGAAGGTCACTCTGTGATTTTCGACTTGGGTTTTACTCTCTTGCCTCTCGGGTTCTTAGGAGGGATTTCTAGTTATTTCCCTGGGGATTTTAATTTTTTTTTAATGTTTGAATATTCTGTACGTGACGATCTATCTATGATAAGTTGAATATCAAGTACTTTCACCAATTCTCATTCTCTCAAGTTACTCTTTTCTCTATATCTCAGATTTCCTCTTTTCTTATAGTTAACTTGCTTTTCTTATTTTTGCACACTCTTTATTAGGTACATGTCAAAAGTACCTGGCCAAAGTTCTTTTATTATTAAGAACTTTTTAGATTGCAACCACGCCAAATACGCCATAGACTAGTAGCTTTAGGTATACGCACGAAGGGTGAGATATGTGGCACCATCGGGATTAAGAAGAGTACACGCATCCAGCTATGATTTAACTAAGAAATAACTGGGCTACATGTCTTGCATCCATGAGTACTAGTGGCACATGGCACAAATCCTTGAGGCATATGTAAGGAAGAATTAAGATTAGGTTGTATCGAGCCAGAAGGTCACTCATTGATTTTCGACTTGGGTTTTTCTCTCTTGGCTCTTAGGTTCTTGGGAGGGATTTCTAGTGATTTTTCTGGCGATTTTAATTTTTTTTTTTAATGTTTGAATATCCTGTACGTGACGATCTATCTATGATAAGTTGAATATCTAGTACTTTCATCAATTCTCCTTCTCTCAAGTTATTATTTTCTCTATATCTCAGATTTCCTCTTTTCTTATATCTAATTTGCTTTTCTTATTTTTGCACACTCCATTAGGTACATGTCAAAAGTACCTGACCAAAGTTCTTTTATTATTAAGAACTTTTTAGATTGCAACAACGCCAAATATGCCATAGACTGGTAGCTTTAGGTATACACACGAAGGGTGAGACATGTGGCACCATCGGGATAAAGAAGAGTGCACGCATCCAGTTATGATTTAACTAAGAAATAACTGGGCTACATGTCTTGCATCCATGAGTACTAGTGGCACATGGCACAAATCCTTGAGGCATATGTAAGGAAGAATTAAGGCTAGGTTAATTGTATCGAGCCAGAAGGTTACTATGTGATTTTCAACTTGGATTTTTCTCTCTTACCTCTCGGGTTCGTAGAAGGGATTTCTAGTGATTTTCCTGACGATTTTAATTTTTTTTTTAATGTTTGAATATCCTATGCGTGACGATCTATTTATGGTAAGTTAAATATCAAGTACTTTCATCAATCTCCTTCTCTCAAGTTACTTTTTTCTCTATATCTCAGATTTCTTCTTTTCTTATATCTAACATACTTTTCTTATTTTTGCACACTCTTCATTAGGTACATGTTAAAAGTACCTGACCAAAGTTTTTTTATTATTAAGAACTTTTTAGATTGCAACCACGCCAAATACGCCATAAACTAGTAGCTTTAGGTATACACACGAAGGGTGAGACATGTGGCACCATCCGGATAAAGAAGAGTGCACGCGTCCAGCTATGATTTAACTAAGAAATAACTGGGCTACATGTCTTGCATCCATGAGTACTAGTGGCACATGGCACAAATCCTTGAGGCATATGTAAGGAAGAATTAAGACTAGGCTAATTGTATCGAGCCAGAAGGTTAGTTTGTGATTTTCAACTTGGATTTTTCTCTCTTGCCTCTCGGGTTCTTAGGAAGGATTTCTAGTGATTTTTTGGCGATTTTAATTTTTTTTAATGTTTGAATATCCTATACGTGACGATCTATTTATGATAAGTTGAATATCAAGTACTTTCACCAATTCTCCTTCTCTTAAGTTACTCTTTACTCTATATCTCAGATTTCTTCTTTTCTTATATTTAACTTACTTTTCTTATTTTTGCACACTCTTCATTAGGTACATGTCAAAAGTACCTGACCAAAGTTCTTTTATTATTAAGAACTTTTTAGATTGCAACCAAGCCAAATATGCCATAGACTAGTAGCTTTAGGTGTACACACGAAGGGTGAGACATGTGGCACCATCGGGATAAAGAGGAGTGCACGCGTCCAGCTATGATTTAACTAAGAAATAACTGGGCTACATGTCTTGCATCCATGAGTACTAGTGGCACATGGCACAAATCCTTGAGGCATATGTAAGGAAGAATTAAAGTTAGGTTAATTGTATCGAGTCAGAAGGTCACTCTGTGATTTTCGACTTGGATTTTTCTCTCTTGCCTCTCGGGTTCTTGGGAGGGATTTCTAATGATGTCCCTGGCAATTTTAATTTTTTTTTAATGTTTGAATATCCTGTACGTGACGATCTATCTATGGTAAGTTGAATATCAAATACTTTTACCAATTCTCCTTCTCTCAAGTTACTCTTTTCTCTATATCTCAGATTTCCTCTTTTCTTATATTTAACTTGCTTTTCTTATTTTTGCACATTCTTTATTAGGTACATGTCAAAAGTACATGACCAAAGTTCTTTTATTATTAAGAACTTTTTGGATTGCAACCACGCCAAATATGCCATAGACTAGTAGCTTTAGGTATACACACGAAGGGTGAGATATGTGGGACCAACGGGATAAAGAAGAGTGCACGCGTCCAACTATGATTTAACTAAGAAATAAGTGGACTACATTTCTTCCATCCATGAGTACTAGTGGCACATGGCACAAATTATTGAGGCATATGTAAAGAAGAATTAAGACTAGGTTACTTGTATCGAGCCAGAAGGTTACTCTGTGATTTTCGACTTGGGTTTTTCTCTCTTGCCTCTCGGGTTCTTGGTAGGGATTTCTAGTAATTTTCCTGACGATTTTAATTTTTTTTTAGTGTTTGAATATCCTGTATGTGACGATCTATTTATGGTAAGTTGAATATCAAGTACTTTCACCAATTCTCCTTCTCTCAAGTTACTCTTTTCTCTTTATCTCAGATTTCCTCTTTTCTTATAATTAACTTGCTTTTCTTATTTTTGCACACTCTCCATTAGGTACATGTCAAAAGTACCTGACCAAAGTTCTTTTACTATTAAGAACTTTTTAGATTGCAACCAAGCCAAATACGCCATAGACTAGTAGCTTTAGCTAATCGCACGAAGGGTGAGACATGTGGCTCCTTTGCACGCAACCGTCTCTGAGTTCACGAGCAGACCTTTTTTTGCACACGAGCCACTTTGACCAACCTTTTCTAGTTCTTTTTCTAGCTCTTTTGCATGCATCCGCTTCTAGTTTCACGATCTGCTGCAGAATTGCTTCTTTTGCGTGCGAGCCGCTCCAACCACCCCTTTCTGTTCCTTTTTCAGCTCTTCCACTTGTCTATGCCTCAGGTTTGCAACTTAGTTTACAAGTTGGACATGTGTGATATTTTTGTACTAATTTAGGGGTATTGAATATGATATTTTATTATTTTAATTAATTGATATTATATAATTAGAATTTTATTAGAATAATAATTTTATATAATTAGAATTTTAGTAAAATAGTTATTGTTTATTTAGTAGGTTAAAAATTTTATAAATACTACAGGTATAACAATTTAAAGGGTGAGAAATAAAATTAATATTTTTTCTCTAAAAATCCAACACAACCTAAGTAGCTTCAAAAAATTTGAACATATCTATTAGTAACTTATAAGCCACGTCGTAGTGGAGAAACAAGTGGTTATATGTTTCTCTACCATTAAAGCACATAGCACAAATCATAAGATAGAAGTTGATGCAAATGGCGAATTTGGAGCAAATCATTAACGTTTAGCTTTCAATCAACAGCAACCCATACAAAGAGCTTCACCTTAAATGGAGTCAGAGCCTTCCAGATACTTGCGGGGATACGAATTTAGTTTGCCATGTTAATAGCATTATTGGGCAAAGCAATTTGATTTCAAATCCTTATATAAATTCATAATCTGATTTCCTTAACACATTTTTTAAAGTCCATTTTATATGTAAACTCATCCAATCTCTGACAAGTAGTTTATGTGATAAGGTTGAAAATGCTATTCGCAACATAGTGATTGTGAGAATCCCAACAATGAAATGGCCCCAACTTACTCTTCTTTTAAAACCTTATTGATTAAGCTTGTATTGTATGATTAATTAGTTCATTATGTAGAATTCAAAGGGAACTTGAATTTCTTGTATATTGAGAATGAACAAATACATGGGTAATATATAGCTTTTGTAAAGAGAAAATATGAAATTCATTATAGCAATTAAAAAAAAGTCAAATCTTCATTTCAATAGGATTCTCTAAGCGGTGTCTTATAATTTTAGGAATATTTATTTCTTAATTTTAGATGCAAGATTTGGAGATTCTCCAATAGTCTCCGTTAAGCTTATGAATATTCCTAACTTGGAATCATTCGAACGTCGAACTACTGAGTTCTTTTGTTAGCCCATCTATAAGTTAGACCATTAATTGAGACGTATGAAGTACAAATCTATCCATTATCTAATTTATTATTTTTGAAGTATCTATCCACTTAAAAGTGTTTTATTTTGTCATGTTGCACATGATTGTGAGTATCGTTAATGACAAAATTGTTGTAAAATAGTTTTATTGATCTTACTATATGATGCTTAGATTTCTAAAATTATAATGAGTCATTAATCATTTACACACTTCTTATATTATTGTTCTAGACTCTGATTCTGCACTTGATCTGGTTACTTCTTACTTTTCTAAGTTACAAGATTGCTTCGAAGAAATGTAAAATCACTCATATTAGTTGCCTATCAACTAGTGAGTCTGCATAATCTATATTAATTTATGCTTTAAGGACTAATCTAATGTTCATTTTGTATAACTTCTTTTGTCAGGACTAGTCTTTAGATAGGTACGACTCGCCCCGAATCTATCCCTATGAAGAGCAAATCCGAACTTCCTCCCAATTTGATGCTGTTTTGAATTTTTTTAGTTTTTTCAAGTGTGTCGGATTTGCAAATTATCTAGTTCGAGCCTAACCCACTCAATTTCTTTTATTAATATAAATATAACTAAATATATTAAGAAAAAATTTAAAAAATATATTTATTCATATATATAATAATTTATACTAATTATATTTACTATATAAATATAATTATATTTATTAAAATAATATATAATATGTATAGGTATAAATATAAATATATTGTAATGCTAAAAAGATAAAAAATATATATATACATAGTAGGTCAGGTTTGGAAGGATTTTGGAAAACCAAGTCTGAACCCAACCCTACAAGTATATATTTTTCTATTAATCCAAATCTGACCTAACCTGAACTAGTACTTTAATGAAAAAAATTGTATAGGATCAAGTCCAGATAGATTGGATTAAGTGGGTTCCTCTGCATACCATCATTTCTATGTTTAGGTTTTGTGGTATCTTATAGATTATATTAAGATGAATCTCTCTCAAGTTATCCATAAGTTAGGAGAGTTACGCTCACTGCAGCATGCAATATATGTCCTTATATGAATAAAATGTATAAATTTTCGTACTGGTCTTTTGTACAATTCTTTGTCTATAGTTGGATCTTCATTTGCTGCTCTATTTTGTTATTTTGCTTAATTGGTATGGAGACATGTTACATGTTAAGTTTCTTGCCTCTCTCAAGAGATCTGTCACATATTTCTGCTATAGAATAAAGATGTCTTCACTTGAATAAGATATTTTAAATTGTAGGAAGTATTTTAGTCTCTCCAGTTCTTTAATCCCGAATTCTTTGATTAAACATTTTTTTAATGCTTCGTTCTCTTTCTTATTATTTTTTCTAACAATTATGTCATCAACATGTACTAAGAAGTTATCATTTCTTCTGAATCAAGCGTTTTATATAGTGTATGATCTCTTGAATTTATTTGACCCTTGCGGTAAGTATAACTTAAACAAATCTTTCAAACCAAGTTTTTTTTTTTTTTGAAATAAAAAGTGTAACGAATATGTATTAACATGGTACCAAGAAACAAGGGGTATTACCCATTACAAAAGTTTTACAATGTAGTTAGTGTATCAATGACATACCCAAAATTCTCATCACTAATTATGTTATGTTCTAATAGAATAGACCCAAAATAATGCATCCATCTATTTTTTAATCTATACAAATCACCCTCTTTACCCTCAAAAGTCCTAGAATTTTTCTCATTCCATAGAACTCAAAAAATAGTTAATGGAATCATTTTTGAAAGCTTTCTATCAAAGTGCACACCATCCCAAGCCCTCTAACTTTTAATTTGTTAATAGTCAGTATACATTCATTACAGGCTTCCCAAGCAAAAAATGTAAATCTTGGTGGGACTTTTGTTTTCCAAATCTGCCTCATGGGAAAATAATGTATCTGTACAAGATTTTTTCTGGTGATCTGACTATAATAGGACTTCATTAAAAAACTACCGCTTTTTTCCAATTTCCAAACAACTCTATCATCCACAAGATTTATCTGTTGTGAAGCCAGCAATTGTAGTAACCTTTCATACTCACAGATTTCCTAATCTTGCAGATTTCTTGGGACATTTATCCACCACACCACACTGCCATTATACATTCTGTAAGCGTCCTGGACCAGCATGTTTATGTCTGCACAATAGTATAAATTCTCGGATATTTACTCAAGTTCTTATTCTCAATGCAGACGTCATTCTAAAATTTTATTCTCTTACCCCTACAAAATTTCCACAGCAGATTGTCATGAAAACTAGGCCATTGCATCAGGAATTTTTTCCACAAACTTCTGCCATGCCGCTTCCCAGATCTCTCACCCTCTTTGTTATCCCAATTCAGATCACCCCACCTGATTGCAACTATCTTCCTCCATAATCTTTCATCTTCCATACAAAATCTCCATATCCAATTCTCCTGTGGAGCCACATTTAAATCTACCAATGACCCAATTCCCAAACTCCCATATTTGGGATGCCCTCATCATCACCCCACATAAACTTATTTTGAATGGTTTTTAATTTTTTAGCAATATTAACCGGAATGGTAAGAGTAGATTAGTAAATAGGTAAGTTGGTCATGGTGCTTTTTAGAAGAGTGAGTCTGCCTCCTTTGGACAAAAATTCCTCTTCCAACTAGCAAGTTTCCTTTCAAATAATTAAACCACTGGCTTTCAAGTAGATTTATCTTTATACTCGGCACCCAATGGCATCCCTAAATACTTAATCAGCAAAGACACTTCATTGCATTCCATTACATCTACAAAGAGTCTACCGTTTCCTTCTCCCCTGATTCTGACTAGCTCTAACTTTTGCAGATTTATCTTTCATCCCGAGACACCTTGAAAACATAACAAAAAGGATCTTAAGTGTAATAGATTCTTTATTTTAGGTTGACAAAATATTACAGCATAATCCGCAAAAAATAGGTGGAAAATCTCAATATTCGAATTGCGTCTTCCTACACTAACCTCTTGAATTAATTTCAGATCTTTTGCCCTATTCAACAATCAGTTAAGGGCTTTCATGGTCAAAATGAACAACGGTGATAGGGGATCACCCTTTCTCAGGTCCCGTGATGCATTAAAAAAGTGTGACGGTTCTCCATTAATAAGGACCGCAAATGATGTTGTAATTATATAAATGTGTATCTATAACCTCCATTTGTGGCCAAAACCCATCCTACACAACATATAATCCACGAACTTCCAACTGGCATGATCATAAGCCTTCTCCATATCTAGTTTACATATCAAACCTTCTTTTTTTCTAGCCATCAAGTCATTCATCATCTCATTTGCCGTCATGACAACATCTAATATTTTGTCTCCCTTCCACAAATATATGTTGACTTTTCCCAATAATCTTTTCAAAAACCCTAGAAAGTCTTCTAGCCAAGACCTTTGCAATGAGTTTGTAAATGCACTCCACCAAACTTATTGGTCTAAATTCATTGAAGTTCTTGGCATCTTTCTTTTTGGGAATGAGAACAATAAAAGTGGAATTCAAGAATTTCACAAATTCATCGGTTTTGTGCAAGTCTCTTAACATCTCCATTACATCATCTTTTATCACATGCCAAAACTTTTGTAGAAACTTCGTGTTAAATCCATCCGGCCTCGGTACCTTCTCACAATTACCTAGAAATAAGGACTCTTTAATCTTGTATTCATTAAATTCCATCTCGATCATCTTCTTGCTACCCTCAAACAGAACCTTGAAGTTAATTCCATCAAGAGTGGGTCTCCTATCGAATTCTTCCTTATACAGATTTGAAAAGAAAACCTTGGTAGCATCTCTTAAC
The DNA here is from genome assembly GCF_054855325.1 of Carica papaya. Taxonomy (NCBI): domain Eukaryota; kingdom Viridiplantae; phylum Streptophyta; class Magnoliopsida; order Brassicales; family Caricaceae; genus Carica; species Carica papaya. The sequence goes on from NC_142317.1 coordinate 24,307,283, forward strand.
TCCTGATTACCAACCACTTTTCTGTCATCAACCCATAATCTGCAATATAGTTGTTTCTCCTTCATTGATTGGCCCTGACATGGAAATACTTCGTGTTTTTATCTCATTCCAGAAGTTATTTCTCCCTGGACTTTTGTTTCCAGGATATTTCTTCTCCTTTTAGATGATTATACAACTTTGCTTTTAAATTATCCTTCCTATCCAACTCAGCCTCCTCCAAAAATCCCATACTCTCCTTCTGATCAATCTCATTAATAGAATTAAGCATACGATCCACTTCTTCCCCATCGTTCTTTCTTTTCTCCTTAGCCCATTCGTTAATCCATGTTTTCAAGGTTATCAGCTTATAAGCAATTCTGAAACTAGCTTTACCCTTCACCTTAGTGTTTCTCCATTTTTCTTCAACTATAGCACAAAATTCTTTATCAATCAGTCATTTGTTATCAATTCGGAATGGAATGGGACCCCATTATAGACCATCCATTTTTAAACATGTAGGATTATGATCTGAGATAGGCTGTTGAAGGGTTTTTTGCACAACACCCTAGAGTTTAATCAACATATTTAGGGATAGAGGAACCTGTCGATGTGCGAGCAGGCAGGTTGGTTTCTTAGGTTTGTCCAAGTCCAAGGTCTCCGAAACAGTGGTAAATCAGCCAGCTCCAAATTGTTAATCAGCTCTCTAAATACTTGCGATCCAAAATGTGAATTTATACCACCATTTCTCTCATCTCTCCTTAGGATCATGTTAAAATCACCTCCAACAATCCAATACTCACCCAGTTGCATTCTGCACGCTTCAAGTTCTCTCCCCAACATTTTTTTTTCTTGCCTATTCCCACGACAATAGACCTCAGTAAATGCCCACATAAAATCCCCAATACAGTTTCTGAAAACACAAGAGAGAGAGGTTTTCCCTTTTACCACATCAATACAATTTACTCTATCCTCCCTCTACATAACAATGATGTCCCCAGTAGTACCACTCGCAGGTATACTATACCAACCTTTCTCCTTTATCCGCAATAAATTGTTTATGCACTCCAAGAACAAGCCTCCATTTTAGACTTTTGCAAACACATAATATCCGGCTTCCACATATATCGATGGCCACTGATAGTAAGCCTCTTGTTTCTGCAATTTATTCCCTTCACATTCCATGAAATAATCTTACCTATCATTCATAAACAATGTACTCTTCCCCCATTGTTTCTAGCTTCGCTCTTCCTCCCTTAATAATTTACAGATGTTTCCAACCTCTTCAATTCCCTAGGAGTTCCATTAGTAGTTTTTTTCTTTCTCTTAGATGCCACTGTTCCCAGAACTTTTTTAGCAATTCTTCTTTTTTCTATTTAAGCAAAAAATAGGTAGGCTTGAGATTCTGTACCTTCAATTGATATCTCCATCATGCAGCTAAACTTCTGGATGTTATGAGTAATCCACTATGAGCAGTCCACCAGATACCCATTGACTAGGTTAATACCTTCCACACTCATGGCTAAAATTTCTTCCATTTCCGGGTTGATTGAGGATGTTATTGCCTTGGCCTTAACTTCATCTTCATGTAAAACCATTGGTAAACTGATGTCATCTCCATCACTGTCCTCCACCTCTGATTCCGCAATAGAAGATAGTCTGGCTATTACTTTATTTTCCTTTTCCTCTCCCATCATGCGTCTCAGTCGTTAGATCTTCACCTTCCTCTTCGATTCCTCCTCTAGGGCATCCATAATTTTGAACTCTCTGTGTTTCTTCTGTGCTGGGCGAAATGATTTCCAAACACTTTAAACTGGATGATTTGCCCCGGGTTGGGTTAAAACTAACAGGCCGCATAATGTGATTTAAGCGATTTCCTCCATGATCTTCTTCAATTGGGCTGGGCTTTGCTATCCTCATTTCTTTTTCATCCCATGTATAACGTTTTCTGTCCAAATTCTCAACTCTATTGTTCTGTGTTTGGTAGGCCAAAGCACTGGCACCCTCCCTTCTTACCTTATGCTCTAAAAAAGCATTGGGCCTCCTAGATTTAGAGTTGGGCCGAACGTGGGTCACCCACTCTGCCAAGTGTGTTTGCCCTACCCGCTTCTCCTTTCAAACTAAGTTATTGATGATTGTCTTAGACCATATAGTGTTTTCTTTATCTGCATACTGTATTATTTTTCAGTTGTCCCTTGAAATCTAAAGAGATATCTATGTATCTCTTATTCCAAATTGTTGTGAACGAAAATATTCTTTATATTGAATTGTTTCAAATACTAATTAAAGTTAGCTGCTAAAGACAATAAATGTCTCTTAATAGTTTATACCACATATTTTTATGTATCCATTTCCCACAACTCTAGTCTTGTATCTTTTTAGTAAGCCATTTGACTTCTACTTCACTTTGAGTACCCACTTGCATCCTACATGTTTGTCAGTGGTAGATTAACGACTTTCCATGTTTAGTTCTTCTTTGGTATCAACATCTCTTTTCTTATAGTATTTTTTTTTCATTTCTTATTAGATAATGCTTTAAATAATGTATTAGGAATTTGAATGGTATTTAAATTGACTGAAATGTAAATATGAGAGTTTTTTAATGACATAAACTTCGTTAACAGATACAATGGATATTCAATCGATTCTCTTATACGATGGAAGATCTTATTAATATACTAGTTAGGGAGAAAGTCTGGTAATTGCTTTTACCTCATCTTTTGGATTTGGCGTTGGGTCTTAAACTTGCATATGGTCAGAATTCAGGTCTCTTCATCTTGAATATACTTGTGTAGATCTCATTGGATAACAAAATTAATTATTCTTTGTCACACGGATCTAATGTGGAAGGGTGAGGATGTTGATACAGACTCAGTTGATTCTACAAATGGTACAGATTAAACATATACAGGGTCGATTGTGTTGGTAGAGAAGTCAAGCAAAAACAAATTGTTGTCCTTATCTTTTGCTGATTACAAGGATTGCCCCTTGAAGATAGAGCATAATGAAAGAAGAGATTCTTTTCATAAAAAATGATTGTAATAGTAGGTGAATGGTTACACTTGTACTCTTTTTGAGTTGGTGATAGTTGACAAGTATACATTTATAGCTCTACGATCTAGTTTCTCATTCTAACTATGAACATGAATGAAAGGCAGCGCATCCAAAGACTCATTGTGAAATTTGGAAGCACATTGCTTCATCTAATTTGATTTTAAGAAGAAATATTTAAGAGATGCTAGTGTAATCATCAATAAAGGAGGCAAACTATTATGATCCAAATACATACATAACTGTAAAGGCTCAAATGTCATCATAGATCAAGTAAAATAAAATTGAGGTTCTTCAATTACTAATTAGAAATATCGCATGTTTGTGTTTTATAAATTCACACGTATTACAATGAAAATGGGATGAATTTGATTCGCAAAATATTTTTAATTTTTATTTTCTAAATTTTTATACATTTTATTAACAAAAACATCTAAATTTATTTTTAAAATGACGATGGTTTTTAAAAAATTTTAAATATTATTTTTAGTATTTTCTGGAAAACCTAATTCTTTTTGTGTTTGATTATTCCATAATGGCAAAATTTGTACATTTTTTTTTTATGAATAAACATGCATAAATATATTAATTTAAAAAACAAAAATTAAAAATTAATTAGGTTTGTAACAGCCCCGGAAATTTAAAATGGAATTTTATATTCAAAAATATCAAATGCAGAATCGAGGTCAAAATTTGAATAACATCCCTTACACTGAAACCGAAACGTGCTCACAAAATATAAAAAATTAAACTACCTAAAGGAGAAACTTGAAAGTAAAAACTACGAATGTGACTATGGAGTCTTTAGGCGTCCCCCCTTCATCGTCCTCCTGCGGAATCGGCTCGGGAACGATGTCCTCTTGATCTGAAATGATTAAATAAGAAATGAGCTACACTAGCCCAGTAAAGATATCACGATATCTCACCGTTACGGAGGTAAAGGTGGGTAGAAAACACAAAACGACCAATGGAGCATAATTTACAACAAATCATTTTATCGATAAATAAAACCTTTACCATTTACTTACCTCGGTGAAATTCATAAAACAATATACGAAAGCAATAACATCATTATCATCATGGAAACATATATATGAACTGTATAACATAATACCTATCACACTTTTCGTAATTCAATCGTTACACAACATATTTTCCTAATTCACCAGCCCACTAGTATCCATGGGGATCCATAGGGGTCCCGCTACCCGTAAATCCTTAACACTTGAAATCAAATTCCAGGGCCGTCCCCATACCCCGTCCGGTATGGGCGCCAAACCATAGATCTCATTACCCCGTCCGGTATGAGGGTGAAACGGGCCGTCCCCATACCCCATCCGGTATGGGCGCCAAAACACATAAGATCTCCATACCCCGTCCGGTATGGGAGACCACAATCCCGGTAGGGTTCCCTACGGACCCGGTCCGTCCACCATCTCCCAGGATATCTAGTCAGGCTGACCCCATTATACCATTATCCATTTACATAATTGTTCATTCTCTTTTTCCTCAGTCAGCATCATTAATCCACATACAAGCAAGCAAAACGATAATTTATGCTAAGCAGACAACATACAGCATCAATATCCCGGTCATTTAATCCATAATCAATAAAACAGTAAAACATGCATACGAAACTATAAAATGAAAACATCGAACCTCATGCTACGTTTAAAACTGTAAAACAGGCCAAATAACAATTAACCGACAAACACACTAGACTCGGGCTCCATTAGCGACCCTAAGCAATTTCACACATTCGTTGATTCATGAAATATCGTTTTATCATTTATTGAACTTTAAAACCGTGATAGGAAATAAGGTGAGGGGTCCTTACTCGTTTCGGGGTCCGAACACAGCTTCACAGTGCGCTTGCAGGTTGTCCCTAATTTTCCCTGAATTTTTCTCGGGGAACTGAAACGCACTACTGGTACCTGCACGTGTTCCAAAAAAATCCCAAATTAGGCCCAGGGCCCCTTTCGGCCCTAATCGCAACTCCGGCACGGCGCCGCCGCTGGCGGCGGCGATTCGCCTCGGGTTGGCTGTTTTCAGCCGTTTCCGGCCGAATTCGGCCACACTCGCATCGGTCCCTGCGAGAAAACAACCCTAGGGCCCTCGGGGGGCCAAAAAATCACAGAAAAACGGAGCTTACCGGCGGCGGTGCTCTCGGGTGCGGCGTCTCTCCGGCAAGGTTCGTGTTTTGGTGATTCGGCTCCGGTCAACCTGTAGAGAAAAGAGTGGTGATCACGGTGATATAAAAATTGCATCAAACGGAGGTCGGGAAGGGCCTCATCGGAGGCAAAAACCGAGAAGGGCGCGGCGGCACCGCTGGGCTTCGGCCGTGCATTCCGGCTGTTTGGTCGGGATTTTGGCTCCGATTTGGCCACAGGAGGAATCAGCGTGGAAAAACGAGTCGGGGGTACGAAATTTACCTCGATCGGCGGTCGGAAGTTCCTCTGGTGCGGCGGCGGGTGGCGGCGGCCGGCTTCTGGTTCGTCTTCTCCGGCGAGTGGCAGGCGACTAGGGTTTGTGGTCTGGTGTGGGGGTTCTATTTATAACCCCTTGCCTTTTGATCTCAGCCGTCCATTTTGTTTTAATCTGTGCCGTCCGTTTTTTATTAAATCTGGGCCGTCCGTGCGTTTAAATCTGGGCCGTCCGTACGTTTAAATCTGGGCCGTCCGATCGCACGTTTGATCTGGGCAATCCGATCGCACCCACGCGGATCGCCAACGTGGCCCTTTTTGGAACGACGTAGTTTTGCCACGTGGCAGGTCCTGGTTGGCCGGGACTGCTGACGTGGCTGACGACGTGGTTTTTTTTTTTTTTTTTTTTTTTTCCTCGGTCCGGGCGCTACAAGGTTTCTATGTAATGGCCCCGGAATTTTGAAATGAAATATGTGTATTAAAAATGTCAAATGCGGAAGCGTAATAAAAATTTTGATTAACATCCCTTACAATAAAACCAAAAACGTGCTCAAAGTATAAAAGAACAAACTAACTAAAAGAGAAACTCGAAAATAAAACCTATAAATATAACTACGGAGTCTTCAGGCGTCCCCTTCGCCGTCTTCCTACGGAACGGGCTCGGGAACAATGTCTTTCTGATCTGAAATGATTAAATAAGGAATGAGCTACACCAGCCCAGTAAAGACATCACACTATTTCACCGTCACGGAGGTAAAGGTGGGTAGAAAACACAAAAGGACCAATGGAGCATAATTTACAACAAATTCTTTTATCAATAATAAAATCCTTTACTATACACTTACCTCGGTGAAATTCATAAAACAATATACGAAAGCAATAACATTATCATCATCATGAAATCATATGAGCTGTATAATACAAGATACTTATCACGCCTTTTGCAATTCAATCATTACACAACATATTTTTCCTCATTTACCAGCCTACTAGTATGCATGGGGATCCAAAGGGGTCTCGCTACCCGTGAACCCTTAACACTTGTAATCAGATTCCAGGGCCGTCCCCATACCCCGTCCGGTATGGGCGCCAAAACTATAAACCTCAATACCCCGTCCGGTATGAGGGTGAAACGGGCCGTTCCCATACCTCGTCCGGTATGGGCGCCAAAACACATAAGGTCTCCATATCCCGTCCGGTATGAGAGACTACAATCCCGGTAGGGTTCCCTACGGACCCGGTCCGTCCACCATCTCTTAGGATATCTAGTCAGGCTGACCACATTATACAATTATCAATTTACATAACCTTTCATTCCCCTTTTCCTCAGTCAGCATCATCAAATCACACACAAACAAGCAAACCAGTAATTCATGCCAAACAAGACAACATACAACATCGGGTTCTCAGTTATTCAACCCATAATTAATAAAACAGTGATATATGCACACGAAACTATGAAATGAAAACATCAGACCACATACTGCATTTAAAACTGTAAAATAGGCCAAACAACAGCTGACCGACAAATACACCAGACTCGGGCTCCATTAGCGACCTTAAACAATTTCACACATCTATTGATTCATGAAATACCGTTTTATCATTTATTGAACTTTAATACCGTGATAGGAAATAGGGTGAGGGGTTCTTACTTGTTTCGGGGTCCGAATACGGCTCTACAGTGCGCCTGCAGGCTGTCCCTAATTTCTCTGAATTTTTTCCGGGGAACTGAAACGCACTACTGGTACCTGCACGTGCTCCAAAAAATTCCAAATTAGACCCAGATCCCGTTTCGGCCAATATCGCAATTCCGGCACGGCGGCTCTGTTGTGCTCCGGCGACGGTGATATAAAAATTGTATCAAACGGAGGTCGGGAAGGGCCTCATCGGAGGCAAAAACTGAGGAGGGACGTGGCGGCGCCGCTGGGTTTCGGCCGTGTTTTCCTGCCGTTTGGCCGGGATTTTGGCTCCGATTTGGCCACAGGGGAACTCAGCGTTGAAAAACCAGTCGGGGGTATGAAATTTACCTCGATCGGCGGTCGGAAAACTCCCCGGTGCAGCGGCGGGTGGCGGCGGCCGGCTCCTCCGACGTCTGGTTCGTCTTCTCCGGCGAGGTCAGGCGGCTAGGGTTTTTGTGGTCAGGTGTGGGGGTTCTATTTATACCATTTTGCCTTTTGATCATAGCCGTCCATTTTGATTAAATCTGGGCCGTCTGTGCGTGATTGAATCTGGACCGTCCGTGCACGTGCATCTGGGCCGTCCGTGCGCTTGCATCTGGGCCGTCCGTGCGCACGCTTAATCTGGACCGTCCGTGCGTGCGGGGACGCATCTGGGCTGTCCGATCGCGCGCACGCAGATCGCCCACGTGGCCCGTTCCTGGGTCAACGTGGTCTTGCCACGCGGCAGGTCCTGGTTGGCCAGGGCTGCAGACTGGGCCACTGACGTGGCTGCTGACGTGGCGCTGACGGAGCACAATTTTTTTAAATTGTGTTTTGACCCCCGGTTTTTTATTTTCTTTTCAAAAATACCCCCAGAATCCTAATTTTCACCCCTTTTTCCCAAAATCAATTTCAATTAAATCCAAATAATATTTTTACCCAATTTTACAATTATTGTTATTTTTATTTTTATTAAATTAAATTAAAATAAACTAAATAAAATAAAATAAATAAAAATAAAATTAATAATAATAATAATAAAAAAATTTAAAAATTATTGGTCGTTACATTCTACCTCTACTTTCTGTAAAAAAAGAAGAAGAATTTGGCCATATATCCAAGTTGTAAGAATTTTTGTCTGTTTTTATTTAATTATTTTGTTTTAAAAATTTATCAAATTAGTTTTTAAAATTTGATACTTGATATAATTTAATTCTTATCTTTTTATAATTTGCTCTCTAGTATTTTTTGTTTATTTTAAACATTTAGTTTCTTCCTCTTTTAACGGAAAAGTTTTAAAATATTTAGTTAATATTTGAACATTTTAAAAACAACTTACAAGAATAATTTTGATTAATTAATTAAATTAATAAATTAATATCAATAAAAAACTGTTTTTTCTCACTTTTCAACATCAACTAATTAATTAAATTAAAAATACAAAAAATTATTTCTTTGAGTTATTTTTAGAAAATGTCTATACATATTTTAATTATTTAATTTTTTTTTTTTTGTTAAAATGTAAGAAAATTGAATTTTAGAAATAAGTGAGAAACGTTGGGAATTAATTTATAACAAAAGGATGTTATAAATTAAATTATAACACATATCAAATTTTAAAAATTAATTTTATTGCGGTTATAAAATATATGCTTATAACATTTTAAATTAGAAAATAAAAATTGACATATTCAACATAACTTAGCTTTTGGAAAAGAAAAAGAATTTGGCGACTACTCTAAGTTGTAAGATTCTCTGTGTTTTTGTTTAATTTTTTTTTTTTTTTTTGTGTAAATTTTTTAAAATTTGGAAGAAAATTTTTTTTAACTTAAAACATCAAATTAAATAAAATTTTATTTTTTAGAGTAGGAAAATTGTTACACAAAAAATCATGAACTAAATAGGTTTAGGTTATATCTGTAAAGAGTATAGAAATAATGCCAACATTTGTCGGTTTGCACTTATTATAATTACAAGTTACATAAATTATATTATGAAGATAAAATAAATAAATACACAGAATTTTACATGAAACTAGAATGATATATTGTAAATTTCATCAAATTTTATAAAGTCTAAATATATTATTTAATATCACATAATTTGATTTTTATTATTTTTTTTAACATAAGAATTACATTATCTTCAACTTGAAATAAATCTACAAATGAATTTTACATAAACCTAAAATTTGTTCTAAATAGCTTCAAGTTATGAATCTCTTTTTTTAGGTTACAAACTGTAGTGAGTCAAACCCACTGGCACAATTACATGTATGAAATCAAAAAACAAAAAGAAGAAAATAAAGATTCATGTATGAAATCATCATTTGTGAATTATATGATGGTCACTTATGGGACCAGACCAAGGGACAATAAATAGATAAGGATTGGAATGGAGTAATTGTAAGACCCCATTTAACATGATGTGTACAATATTTAGCTGGATACTCAAAAGAAATAAATAAATAAAATATATTCCTCACAATATTTCCTCACAATATATATATATATATATAATCAAACCCTTGTTTATATTATGTCTCTTCGATTATCACGGAATTCTACTTGCTTAATTTAATTTTGATGAATTAATGGTCCCCTTAGCATACCCAAAAGTTGGTTCTTAATATCAAGAATGTGAAATTTAAAGATAAAAGGAAAAGAGGATTTTGTGTGTGTGTATAAATTGTATGAATAATTTACAAAGTACTTCAAGTGTATACATAAATCTTAAATATGATTGTTGTATTATAAATTTTATTTTTAATAATTGTTTATATAAGTAGTCAATTCTATTTACCCAATTTACTAATTTATTTGTATTTTTTAAATTACCTAACAGTTGTTCTAATTATGCAAGTATAAATAATTGATACGAAAACCAGTTACATCATATGCTATACTAACAACTTCAGAAATATGGTAAGACTCTCTTGTTTTATAGCTCTACCTACTTAATTAGGCTTGCCTAATAGATTGTGGACTAAAGAATTAGCTTAGTGCTTGAGTGGTTCATTTCCTATTTTGGAATATTATTAATGGTTCGAAACTAATTGGGATGTAGGTATATTTATTTATTTGTTGAAAGTAATATAGTCTTGCTTATGTTGGGGTTAAGCTTGCATTTGGCAATGGTTTTGTAGAACATAATTTTTTATGGAGACTCAGAGAATTATTTATTGGCGGCCTATTATTTCTCTTGCTGGTTTGTCGATGTATTATCTATTAATGAATTATGTTTTCAATTTAAGTCAATATTTTAATTCCTTCTTATGTAGTTGGATTTTTAAATAGTGTAATCAAGTTTCTCATGCTTTGTCTAGAGAAACATTATAATTATTTGAATAAAGTATTATGGTTCATGAGCTTCCAAGTTGGTTAGTTTTATTTTTGCCTACTTTAGAATATTTAGGTGTGATGAATGGTATTTTATTCTCTCAAAATTTTGTTTATTGATTTAAGGTTGAATTTTCAAAAAGAATCTTTAATACTTCCATGAATTCAATAAAAGAATGATAAGATGATAACTAGGTTTCACCTCACACGTTTGTAAAAAAGAGATGCCTTCATCATTCTTCCATGTTTTGAAGTGATCATAATCATCTCGTGAAGATTCCTTTACACTTGACTATAAGTAATTTATTAATAAATTTTACAAAGCATATTCAATTAGTAATTGACTATGAAATAAAATTTGTGAAGATACGTAAGTGTTCGCAATTTAAAGAAGCATTTCAACCGGAAATTTTTTATTAATTAAAAATAAGCTTTTAGTTGGGCATTCTTTTTATAAAAAAAGGGAAAAACAAAAAAAAAAGCATGACTAATGTCTCGTTAAATGGGGCAAAGTCGTGTCATAACTATCTAAGATGAGATATCTTTATAACTCGCTAGGCGTTTCAATAAGATGGATGGTGCCAAAAGAGACGTAATGGACCACACAAGGCAAGCTAGTCCTTACAAGTGTTGCCTTCCTAGTGGCTATAAAAAAAAATATGTCTCTCAAGATTTGTTTAGTATAATACCAATTTGGTAAATGATCATTTTTCAGGATATGGCGAAAAGTCACTATACTGTTGAAAGAGTTGAATCAACCTTAGTTATGACCTTCCTGATGTTTGAAGCCTAAGTGATCTTGAACCCCTCTAAAAAATCATGGAGATCACCAATTCAAGCATCATTTGTGCCAATGTTGCGCACAAAATTGGTTACCCAACAACTGTGAATGTCTTTATGAGGGAACAATTAATGGTATTACTCTAGCGTTCCGAATAAAACCATAGGTTTAGGAATTTATTTATACATAAAGATAGATGGCAAAAAAGCCGACTTAATATTTATAGATAATTTTTATATGAACATAATGCAATAAATCATCTAATTATATAATTAATTGTCTATTTTAAAAAGTTAAAAATGACTGAAAAATTATTGGACCAAGGGTCGAAAGTCTCTAACAACGAGAATGGCTCAAGCTTTGTCCCTATCATTAGGATCACCACCCACTAAAAAGGTGGTTGTTTAAACCACTTACCTGCCAGCACATACACTCGCCATGATCAAGGAGGACAAATGAAAAGGATTCAGAGCTTAAGTAAATCTGAATAAAAAGAATACCACACATAGAAAAACATCAACTATAAGCTGGTCTTTAACTTCGCACAACCCGCAGAAGTAGCAGAGAGGACATGGTGGTGGAGAAGATTGCACTAGCCCTTCTTCCATTAGTAGTTGATGATGAGGAAAATATTAAAAAAACAAATTTCGCCTTGTTATCCACTTAACAGTGGAGGAAAAAATGTAACTTTAGGAGCCATGGCAAAAACACTAGTTCTAAAGCTTATAGGAAAAAGAATAAAATTTTAGATATATGGAAAAAGTAGCATGTATTAAGTGCCCTCTAGATAATTGATATTAAAAATAATTGATGCAGAATCCAAAATCAACCATGTAATCCAAATCCACACATACACAATTAGCATGAAAACTGATGTGAGCATGAACATGGGCCATAAAAAGAAGGCCCAATCCAGAGGAGAAGGAAAACAAGTCCAATAATCCAAGTGCATAACTGTAGTTACATCGCAATCTAAATTGAAGAGGGAATCAAGTAAGAAAAGAGAAGATTTTTAAAAAACCAAATCCCGACTGAAAATAAAAGATTATGGCCATCCCTAAGCTTTCATTGTTTTTCCTAATTTTTGTACAATTAATTAAGATATTCTCCATTAATTTTTTTTAAAAAATGTAGATTCTATCTAACCTAATTAGTCAAATCTTTTAAATTTTTATTAATTTTTCAATTAAAGTAAATTTAATTTCTAAAATTAATTTAGGAGACTTATTTTCTTGTATTGCCCATGTTCTTACTCTATAAATAGACATTCAATTTCTAATTATAAGCATTCAAGATTGAAATTAATAAAATTGTGAGTCTTATTTAAGAGAGATATCTACATCATTCTTGTTGAATAAGTAGTGGATCTATTTATCAAAATAAGTCCTTGTGGTGTTTTTTCATTCTTCTTATAATCTTTTATTTCTCAGTGATCTTAGTTCCTATCATTCTTGATTGAGGGTTAATTGGGAAGAGTTTTTCATATAATCAAATTCTTTTAGTGCCTTGAATGAAATTATGTAAGTTCCCGATCATATTGGTTAATCTTGGATTCCAGATCATTTGGTATCAGAGCTTTGGCTCCATCTAAACATACTATATTTTATTTTTTCACTTTTTTTTTTTGCATTGTTTCTTTTGTTCATATATTCAAAAAAGAAAAAAAAAGAGTAAGTCTCACACATCGATCCAAGCAAGAAGCATCAACTTATAGTTTTCTTTGCTTGTAGTCCCTGTTGAGAATCAATCCTACCACTAGTTATTTACTTTCCTTACAATTTACGTTTCCTACATCATCAAAAACAAAAGAGAAAAGAAAAGAAAGAAAGGAAACCAAAGAAAGAAATTCCCATCAAGTAACCTACTAATCAGGAAAGTACTTACCTTTTGGTGCTCAATTATTCTTCTTACTAAGGTGCAAGAACCAAACTCTTCAAAGGTAAAATATGTATATATATACAATCTTTCTTTTACAATCACCGTGCATTCATATTTACAAATATCATCAAGCGTCAAGGCCTATCTTTACTATAGAGTGCAACGTACAATGAGTATAGATTGATAAGAACATCTTTTAAATTTTTTTCTGGAGTAATACCGACTCCCTACATTTTCTATAACTATTTTCTCTTGTACTCTCAGTTTCTTTTATTTCTTTAAGCTCCAGTTCTATAACATATCTAATCATCTAATTCGTATTTTAATGCTTAACATTGTAACTTAACACACTATCTCTTGATTTATGTGTTAAAACTTTTTCTTCTAGTATTTGTGTGTATTTGTTCTATAGGACTCTTTGCAGTATTTTGAACAATACTTGAAAATACTTTGATTTAAAAGGATTTATCCAAAACTTAACTTGAGGGTAAAAGACAGAGTGGCAAAAGGCAAGAGAGGGTGAGATCATCAAAGGAAAAAAACTAAGTGATATAATAAAAAAGAACTGGTGAAGAAATTATTTTACCAACAATATACAGGAAATCTTTTTAAAATGTTAAATGAACGTCAAAATCCCACCAACATAATGCTCTTTATAGAGGCTATGCAGGCAAAATTTGCACGACTTAGTAAGAAGGTAGATAACTTGAGTAGTGGTTAAAGTGAAGCAAAACATAGGACCTCCCCTAATACAAGGCAACCTAGAATTCAACATCTTGAAGATAAGGTTGGGTCCTGTAATGATGAGGAAGATTTGGTTAGAAGAAGAGAAGATAGGAGGGACAATAGTGTTGACTCCATTAAAATGATGATACCACCCTTCAAAGGTAAGAATGATGCAGAAGCCTACCTAGAGTGGAAAAGAAAAATAGAGCTAATCTTTGACTGCCATAACTACAACAAAGAAAAAAAGATCAAACTGGTAGTTGTAAAATTCACTGATTATGCCCTAGTATGGTGGACTCAACTAATCCTCACTAGAAAACCTAACAAGGAACGATTAGTCTTCACTTGGAGAGAGATGAAGGTCATCATGCGAAAATGGTTTGTACCCTTTTATTATTATAAAGAAATACATCAAAAATTGCAACACTTGACGCAGGGATCTATGTTAATTGAGAACTATCATAAGGAGATGAAGATGGCCATGATTAAAGCCAATATCGAAGAAGATCCTGAAGTAACTATAACAAGATTCTTGGGAAGTCTTAATAAATAAATTGCCAATATTGTGGAGTTGCAACCTATATGGAGTTGAAAGACATGGTGCACATAGTTATGAAAATTGAGAGACAACTCAAGTATAAAGAGAGGGGCACATCATATGTTACCCCTACCTACCTACAGCTTAGAATGGCCCAAAAAAAAAAAAGAAAACAAGAGAACAGATGAGAAAGAAAAAAGGTCCGCACCACCTGATACGAAAGATAAGACACCTAACTCATCTCAAAAGTATAGTACAATTAAGTACTTTAGTTATCTCTGAATCAGACATATCACCTATTAATTCCCAAACAAGAAGATCACGTTATTGAGAGATGATGACGAAATTGATAGTGCTAGTGATTATGAGAGTAAAGATAATGATAACATACCACCACTAGAGAATGTTGAGGAAAGTATTGAATATCCAACCCTGGAGGAAGCTTTGGTTATTAGAAGAGTTTTAAATATGCAAGTCAAGCTGGAAGAAAATAACCAAAGAGAGAATATCTTCCACACTCGTTGCCTCATAAATGTGAAGGTATGTAGTCTCATTTTAAATGGGGATAGTTGCACCAATGTTGCTAGCATTACCTTAGTTGATAAACTTGGGTTAGTATGCATTTGTCATCCTTCATCCTTACAAGTTAGAGTGGTTGACTGATTGTGAAGAGATGAAGGTGATGAATCACGTATTAGTTTTTTTTCTTTATTAGGCGATACAATGATAAAGTACGTTGTGATATTGTGCTTATATATGCTAGTCACATCCTATTGGGAAGACCTTGACAGTATGATAAACGTGTAACTTATGATGGCTATAGGAATCGTTATTCCTTTAACATAAGTGGTCAGAATTTTACACTTGCACCCCTATCACCTAATGAGGTATTTAAATATTAATAGCAGCACAAAAGCTCCATAAAGTTCGAAGAAAATGAATGATTGAGCAACATGAAGAGAGAATGTTAATATATGGAAAAGAAGGAGTTAAGGAGACCCTATTTCAAGAAAAAAAATATTAACTCACCTCAAACTTTCTTTATTTAACAGTGTTGTTTTGCAGAACATTTTTTCAAAGAAAACAGGGTTAGTGAAGCTCCTACATAAGAAGTGTCCGATTAGAGGACGAATTATTTTTTATGGGGGAGAGGATGACGTGACCATGAATATGGACCATAAAGAGAAGGCCCAATCCAAAAGAAGAAGAAAACAAGCCCAACAATCGAAGGGCATAATGGTAGTTACATCTCAATCCAAGTGGAAGAGGGAATCAAGCAAGAAATGGAAAGACTTTTAAAGAACTAAATCATAGCTGAAAAGGAAATATTATGGCCAGCCCTAAACTTCTATTTATTTTTACCCTATTTTTTTTACAATCAATTAAAATATTCTCAATTAAAAATTTTCGAAAAAGGAAGATCCTATTTAGTCTAATTAATAAAATCTTATTAATTTTTATTAAATTTTCAATTAAAGCAAATTTAATTTCTAAAATTAATTTAGGAGATTTATTTCCTTGTATTACTCATGTCCTTACTCTATAAATAGGTTTTTAATTTCTAATTGTAAGCATTCAAGATTAAAATCAATAATATTATGAGTCTCATTCAAGAGAGGTGTCTTCATCCTTCTTGTTGAGTATGGAGTGGATCACTTATCAAGGTAATTCCTTGTGGCGTTCTTCCATTCTTCATTTAATCATTTATTTTCCGGTAATTTTAGTTCCTATCATTTTTTATAGAGGGTTAAGTAGGGAGGGTTTTCATAGGATCAAATTTCTTTGGTGTCTTGAATAAAATTGTGAGTTGAGATTACGTTAGTTGATGTTGGGTTCCGTATAAGAGACTTAATCCCCAAATAAACCCTCCCTACTTAACCCATAATTAATCTACGATTGAAACTAAGATAATAAAGATAAATGAATTGATTAAAATGTCATAAAAAATTCTTTAATAAGTTAAAATCAATTCAAGAAAAAGTAAAAAATTCTTTAATAAGTTAAAATCAATTCAAGAAAAAGTATTGATGAAAAGGACACAAGTTACCTTCATAAGTTGACATAAATTCTCTACTCAACAAGAAGGTTGAAGAAACCTCCTCAAAGATCAAGCTATTCTCAACCATATTAAATTTGAAGAGCTTCATGATTTTATTTATGAATTGAATGAAAAAAAAATGATTATAACGGGGCATTTTTATATGCAAATTTCATAAGAGTCCTAATATAATAAAACAACTTTAAAATTGGGTTTTTTGATAATAACTACTCTGAGGTGATAAGATCATAATCTACACATGTTTAAATACATATTAAGGACTTTTTTTTCTTTAGTGACCGACCATGACTTGTAGTAATAGGATTGCTCTTCTTTCACTCTAGCAAGAACTTTTAATTAAAGAAGATTTTCGAGTTTAGTGATGCGTATATGTTAAAATTTGTTCATGCTTGGTAGGATAAGGATTTTTGATTCCTTATGAGGTTTACTTGAAGTTAAAAACTAATCATGAAGAGAGAAGTTCTTAGCCAAGGTTATAAAAAAGTGATTAATCAAGGGTCCAGGTCTTTTAGGACTCTTATTATTCACAAGTTTAATATGCTCCAAGATTCCATTTAAGCTCTCCATGATAAAAGGAGTGAGCGGTAAAGAGAGTATTTAGCTAAGAGTCCAAAATTTTGAGAACTCCTGATGCCTAACTTGTGGATACATGTTTGGCTGAATGTCCTTAAGTTGTATAACTCTTTGTTGGCCAATCAAGATGACATTTAAAATAATAAGAACTCTTGTGAAAGAGGTAACTGAGAGTCTATGAGTGGTAGGACTCTTTAGTGTTTAGTTTCTTTAGATTGGAGGACAAGTTGTTGGTCATCCCTTCCCTTGAATCAATGGGCTCCATCTCCATCTTTCAAGGCTTTCCAAGTTTGGCCCAAGACTTCCTTCTTCATGGATCCATCCATTAACAAACTTGAAAATCTTTCTTAAGTTTATTGGTCCATGATCTTGTGATAAGTTCACTTGACATAGTGATAACTCATTCATATAGCCTAAGTGCACCTTAAATTAGACCCTTCTTAGGCTCACCTCTATGTGGATGTTACTTTCTAATAATTGGGTCTTGATTTCCACTTAGATGGACCTTTTAGTGAGGATCTCCCTTTGTATCGATCTTGTCCTGATCTTTTTCACTCACGAGTCTAATAAATTATGACCTCTTAAGCTCATGATGTCGTGAGCTCCATTGAATTGTGTCTTGCTCTCCCTTAAGGTGGTTGTGACCCTCAAAGCTCATGTAGCCATGCTTTCTTTTGTGGTCATGAGCTCTTAAGCATATGTAATCATGATCCCTCATGTGGCTGTGAGCTTTCATGTCTCCTTGAGATTTCTTGTGGTCTATCTTGATTCATGCCACCTTATTCTCTACCAACAATTATTATATAGTCAAATTCATTAATGAGGAGGACTATGACTACATGCTCACTGAAGGATCTTGGGTGGTGTGTGAGCACTACTTGGCAATGAGACGATGGATCGTAACTTAATTTCTAAGAGTCCATTGAAACATTAGCAGTATAGATTTGGTTTTTAGGTCTAATAATCGAATATTTTAGTAAGGAACTCATATTAAGAGCAAAATTTGGATGTCCTAAGAGTTTATTAGACCACATTGATGGTTTATAAAGCTAGTTTGCTAAGACTTGTATAAAGTTAGGCCAATCCAAATTACTACTCTCCAAATTTTGAATCCATACAAGAACTTTTAAAGCTAAAAGACTACACTTAATTTGTTTTAATTGTGGTATCTAGGTCATGACATAAATAAATATCCTAAAAATGTTTCTTGCTTTGATGATAGTGCAAAAAACATGCAAGGGCACTCTAGCACGCAGTGGCTAGAAGAGGCTTAGTAATATGAACAATGGA
Organism: Carica papaya; assembly: GCF_054855325.1. Taxonomy (NCBI): domain Eukaryota; kingdom Viridiplantae; phylum Streptophyta; class Magnoliopsida; order Brassicales; family Caricaceae; genus Carica; species Carica papaya. The sequence goes on from NC_142317.1 coordinate 24,325,577, forward strand.
TGCTGGTCAAAAGGAAAAAAAAAAAAAAAGAAACCCAAAATTTTAATCCTAATTAGGTAAGAAAATCTTGCTAGATGAAAAGTCATACATGATAGGAGCTCATTGATGACCAAGAGAGGATTGTAAACATGTTTAATCTTCCACCTCAAGTTTTTGGAAAATGTAAGCCAAAATTATAAGGTACTTTAATACCTAGATGTAGAAAGGGGAGAATCTCCAGGTTCAACCCTCAACAACGAAGGAATCAAAACTAAATATTAAGGGATCATGATTCTTAGCTCTTTTGATTGAGGAAAGGTAGTCAAACATAATCATCGAAAAATGGATCTAAATATCCCACAACCATAGTCAACATAAAATAAAAAGAGAAAGATTTGAGCTAGAAGGTTGTGACTTGGCAACCAAAATTAGGAGAGAAAATTATGGGAGGTTGAGAAAGACATTAGGGATGACTCAATTATGATGAGCGAAACTATAGTTTTAGGAATGTATTTGTACATAAAGATGTATGATAAAGAAGCAGACGTAATATTTATACATAATTTGTAAATGAAACATAATGAGACGAATCATCTGTTTATATAATTAACTATCTATTAAAATAGTTTGGGAAACATTAAGAAATTAATCTAGTAAGGGTCGAAAGTCTCTAATAGTGAGAATGGCTCAACCTCTATCTCTATCACTAGGATCACCACCCATTAAGAAAGGTGCAAATCTAGACTACCTACCTGCCGGTGCATACAATAATCATGATCCAGAAGGATAAATGAAAAGAATGTGAACGCTTAAATAATTCTGAATGAAAAAAATCCCACACATGGGATAAACATCAACCACTTGGCTTTTAGCCTTGCACAAACCATAGAAGTAGCTAGAGATGACATAGAGGTGGAGAAGATTATGCTAGCCCCTCTCCCTAACAATTAGTTATGAGGAAGACAACGAAAAAAAACAAATTTTGCCCTGCCATCTGCTTAACAATGGAGGAAAAATTACAACTTTCGAGGCCATGGCAGAGGACACTCATTATAGGTGCCTCTAGATAATTCATATAAACAACTATTATCTAGTCAAATTCACCAGTGAGGAGGATAATGACTTGACGACACTAAAGGACCTTAGGTGGTGTTTGAGCACTACCTAGTAGTGAGACCATGGAGTCCTACCTTTATTTTTAAGAAAGACTCTATTGATAACCTATTAACATGATCCAATTTTTAGGTTTAATAATTGAATATCTTAATAATAAATTCTTGGAAACTAAATTAAGAACATATTTTAGACATCCTAGGAGTTGATTATGCCACATTAATGGCTATAGAGCCAGTTTGCTATGACCTACATAGAGTTTGATCGATCCAAATCGCTATACTCTAAATTCTAAATCCAAAAAGATGAATATGAAGGATTATGCTTAATTTGTTTTGATCATAGTCTCTAGGTCATGACATGGATAAATGTCTTAAAAAATTTTCTCGCTCCGATGTAGGTGCAAATAATGACAAAGGAATTTTGCCATGTAGCAACTAGAGGAGGCAGACCAATATGACTAGTGGATGTTGTTCAAGAGGAAGATAAAAAGAAACCCAAAAAATTCTATCCTAATTAGGCAAAAAAGTATATTATTGGAGATGAAAAATCACACATAATGAAAGGTACCCCTTGTGACCAAGAGAGGATTGCAAACATGTCTAATCTTATACCTCACATTTTTTGGAAAATGCAAGTCACAATTACTAGGTATTATTAACACTTACATGTAATATGGAGTGAAAGGAGAGAAACTCCATGTTGAACCCCGAAGGGCTAAGAAATCAAAGTAGGATACTAAGAATCACTATTCTTAGCCCTTTTGATTGAGGAGAAGGTAGTCAAATGTCAATTACTAGAAAACTGATATAAATCTCTGACAAATGTAGTCAACATATAATAAAAAGAGAAATAATTTAGATAAGAAGGTTGTAATTTGGTAAAAATTGCGAGAGAAAATTTGGGAGAGGTTAAGGAAGACATTAGGGGTGACTGAACTGTGACAAGCTTGTGGTGAGCCCTCGTGCCCCAAATGACACCAAAGTCTTCAGTGAGGAAGAAGACATTATTGTTATTATGGAAGAGACTCAAACGAGAACGAAGACAGATATAAAAAAGGAAAGGAAAATGGATGATACAAACCTATAGGTAAGAAAAGCGCTTTCAACCAAGCTTAACTAAATGGGATAGACAATTAAAAAAAGAAAGCTTGCCTTAAAACCAAATAGTAAAAAACTCATGGCCTAGTTAGAAGACATGGTGAAGAAAAGACAAAAAGGTCCATTAAATTGTTAGAAAATAAGAGCAGACTAGCAAAAAAGTTAAAATCATAGAAGAGTTTTTATAGAATATTGAATCAGATTTTTTGGATATTAATTAGTAAAAGGAAAGTGTCTATTTATAGGCTTACAAAGAAACTACATCTGCCAAAAATTAGTCCATAAATCGTACCACTATGTCCACTACCTAACTAAGAGATATATGCATAATAAATAGGAGTAAAAGCTAGTTACAACTTATCCAACTAGATTGACTAAGTAAAAGATACTTAATTGTAATGTTAAATAAGTCTTCAACATTCCTCCTTGATTTAAATTGTAAACACTAAGTTTAGATTTAAAATAAATATATTTCTCATTGGAAAGTGCCTTGGTAAATATATCAGTCACTTACTTATTTGTGCTACAATTTCATAGTAATTGCCACACCTGTGACCAAATCATAGATGAAGTGATGATGTAAATCTATGTGCTTTATTCTTCCATGGAAAGTTGGGTTGTTGGCCATTGTGATTGTAGCACTATTGTCATAGAATTTTTTTTTTTGCACTTTTTTTTAACCAAAATTTGTAAGTAATATCCTTTACAAAATCACTTGATATGCAACAGAACTAACAACCACATATTCTACCTTTGTAGAGGAAAGAGCTATAGTTGTCTATTTTTTTAACTCCATGAAATAGCTCCAGATCCAAGAGAAAACATATTGCCTAAGGTGCTTTTTTTTATCATCCAAACAGCCTCTTAAATCGTTATCTGTGTACCCAATTAACCTGAATTCTAAATTCTTTGAATACTAAAGCCTGTACTCAGTGATTCCAACAATATACCATAAAATTCTCTTTACTACTCCATAATGATGCTTTTTGGGAGTGCATAAACCTTGAAATAACATAAATAGAAAATGCTATATCTGGCCTAGTGTGAGTTAGATAAATTAGTCCTCCCACTAGACTTCTGTAATGACCAACATCTCATTTTTCGGTTCCATTTTCAACCTGTAACTTCTCATTCATATTCATGGGAGTGGCAACCACTTTGCAATCAATCATATCAAACTTTTTGAAAATGTTGATTGTAAACTTCCTTTGTAACTTAAAAATTCCACTTTTAGTTTAATGCTTTTCTAACCCAAGAAAATGATGTAATAATCTCAAGTCTATCATTTGAAATTTCCTCATTATAACTAAATTCAGCAATGAGAGATTTACTAGACCCGTTATCTGTGTACCCAAGAAAATTCCACTTGTTTAGCTTGTACATATCTTTTACTTGCCATTAATCATAAAACCTTAAGTTTATGTGACATAAACTTTTTCTTCCAATTCACCACACAAAAAGACATTTAACATCAAATTAATAAACTAACCAATTAAATTGAGCATGTAACGCTAAGAAAATTCTTGAAGTTTTAGGTCAAGCAATCAAAGAAAATATATCTTCAAAGTCTATACCTTACTCTTACGAATACTTTTTGCTGCAAGCCTTGCCTTATGTTTTTGAATGCTCCCATCAACATGATACTTTGTCTTAAACACCCATTTAAGTCCAACTTCATGCTTCATATTTGGCAAGTCAACTAATTCCCAACTTTCATTTTTTTCTATTTCTACAAGCTCTTCCTTTGTTGCCTGGTACCACTCCTCTTTGACTGCATCATCAAAGCTAGTTGGCTCAGTTACAAACAAGGCATATATGGAATCATATATCTCTTTAAGGGATATAAATTTTCTTAGTGGAGTCTCATCAGAAGAAATACTTAAGAATGATGTTTCTCTTCTACTTAAAGATGAAGATACAGAGTTGTTCATTTGTGATGTTGATATAGTTATAGTTGTAAAAGTTGTATCTGCTTCTATGCTTGAATAAACTTTACTTGTATGTGATAATATAGCTATTGAATTTGCTTCTTTTTATCCCAATTCTAGCTTGTATTTTCATCAAATATCACATTCTTACTTATAATCACTTTGCCACATTTAGGGTTATAGAACCTATATGCTTTTAATTGTAATGAATAACCAATAAAAACACATTTTTTAGATTTATTGTCTAATTTTTATCAACTTTGCAAATCAATCAAAACATAGAAAATATAATCGAAAACTCTTAAGTGGCTAACTTGAGGCCTTGTACCTGTTTAAGCTTCATAAGAGGTCTGATTTAAAACAACTTTTGTTGATAAAATATTGAGCAAATAGACTGTTGTTGTAACTACTTATGCCCAAAATTTATTTGGCAATCCCTTTTCTTTCAACAAGCTTCTTGTTATTTCTACAATCGTGTAATTTTTTCATTCAACCACGTCGTTTTGCTCTAGTGTGTATGGTGCTGCCAACTCCCTGTGAATACAATTTTCTTCATAAAAAACATTAAATTCGTTAAACAAAAATTCACCATCTCTATCCACATGAAGAGCCTTTATACATCTACCATTTTGCTTCTCAACAAGTGTTTTGAACCTCCGAAAGTTTTCAAAACTTTCTGATTTGAATTTTAAGAAGTATACCAAACTCATTCATTTAAAATTATTAGTAAATAACGTAAAATATCTATTGCCACCAAGAGATTCTGTATTCATAGCCCACCCAAATTGACATGCAATAAATCAAGAGAACATTTAACTCTCAAGGATTTTTCTATAGGAAATGACTTTTTACTTTATTTTTCATAAATACACCCTTCACATACTTCTATAGAATCAATTTTAGGCAACCCACCAACCATTTCTTTTTTACTCAATAATTTCAGTCCCTTGACATTCAAATACACATACTGTAAATGCCACAACATGAAAGGTTTCGTAGAAATATCTTAAAAATTTTTCAACAATAGTTTAATCATGAAGTTTCTTTCATAAGATCTCATTTGACTCACAATTTCTATTACTCTTAACAAAAAATCTTGCATAGTCTCATTACTTTTCACAAACAAAGTTTCAAAATTACGACATAGAGATTGAAGTTTAACTGTAATTATCTTTCTTGAGATTTAAAATTCCTTCTTTAATGTCTCCCATTATTCCTTTATTGTAGTTGCGGTTGAAATTCTTGAAAAAATTATATCACAAACAGTTTGTTGGATGAAGAACAATGCCTTTGAGTCCTTCCTATTTTTCCTCAACTGATTCTCCTCATATGGGTTAGCATACCCATTATCCACAAAGTCCCAAAGGTCTTCAGACTTGAGCAAAGTCATCATCTTGATACTCCAAAACTCATAAGAGTCTCCTTTGAAGTCCCCTTTGAAGTCCCCTTTGAAGATTGGAATGAGATGCTGTCTAACATTCACACTACTCCCATTTACTGCACTGGAAGCTTTCCCATATAACTTTTATCAAACACTTGGTGAGGAGTGAACCTACCGTATACCAGTTTTATTGGAAAATAAGAGCAGACCTACAAAAAAGTTTAAATCACATAAGAGTTTTTATAGAATACTGAAGTAGATTTTTAGATATTAATCAACAATGAGAAAGTGCCTATTTATAATCTTATAAAAAAACTGCATCTGCTAAAAATTAGTCCATAAATCCTACCACTACGCTCACTACCCAACTAACACATGGCTAACTAATAGGAAAAAAACTAATCATAACTTACCCAACTAGATTGACTAAGTAAAAGATACTTAACTATAATTTTGAATGATTCTTCAACATAAATTGCATTAGTGGTAAGGTTATAGGAATTATGCATCTCTCTACCCATCCGATTGACATGACCTACCCTGCAAAAATCATGGTTTCTTTGTGTACTAATCTGGAGGTGCATGGTTTGATAGTTGGCAAATGTCCACACCTGCGCAAACATTTGCTCCTCCTCCATTTTGAGTTGCCACCATACATAATGAATGTACAATTTTGATTACTCCAAAATAAACTTGAATTTCTTGTTTGGTGATGTGGATTAAACTTTAAATTATTTTATTTTAATTAGGTTAATGTCTATGCCTTTGAATATTTCTCTTGGAATTGTGGGGAGAAAGGAAGCTACTAGTCTCTTCTTGCTCCACATTAAAATAAACCAGATATTATTGTTTCTTTACAACCACGTATTCGGGATCCAAAGTGGATGGTGTTACTAACTATATTGGTAATTGGCGTTTTATTCGTGCCAAAGCCATTGGATTTTCGGGGTTATTTGAATCTTTCAAAAGCATGATATTAATCTTTATATTTTGAAGCCCATGCGGAAATTAATATATTATAGCTAGAAATGAGTTCTTAAACCTATTAATTTCGGTTATTTATGTTAGTTCCCTTGAATCTAGACAAAGAGGGTTTTGGAATCACTTATCCTCCATTGCCACTAACATGATAAAACCGTTGATTTTCATCGAGGCATTAATGATATAACTAGTCTGGAAGATTAAAATATTAGTAATATTACTAGTATGGAAGATCAAAATGGGTTTCAGCTAATTATATTCATCGTGCTAGAAATTTTCATTCACACGTTGAATCTTGGGGTCTAACTGATTGCGGTTGCCAGAAACCCAGATTTACTTGGACCAAAGGGTGTACTAAAGTTTATTTGATAAAGCCCACTTGAGCATTAGTTTTTATATTATGTTTAATCATGGCTCTATTAGTAACTTGTCACACAACTACTCCAAAATCACGTTAAATGTTGGCGAATGCCTTGCTAGCTTTAAGAAAATATTAAAATAGCTTGTGGCTGTAAAACTCACCAAAAGTTTAAGGATTTTGTTACTTAAGTTTAGAATAATGATGAGGATATTGAGGGTGTAACCTCTGACTTTATCAACAAAGCCAAACGATTGAGTAATCAAATATTTGACAACATCTTCCAAAAATAAAATTAAACTCTAGAGTCGTATCCTTGGTATCTAAAAAGCTTTTTTGATACCCTTTTCAAGGGTATTTAAAAAGGGAACCTCCTCTCTTTTTACATTTTCTTCATATGTACTAAAAGATTATACTAGATCATCCATCGGGAATTTGAATGGGAAGTTGGAGGCATTTTTGGCCGAGCAAAGGAGGACCTAAACCTCTTAGCTCTTTTTCAACCGATTCTTTTGTTGGAGGCTTCATAGGTTAACTTAAGTCCATCAATTCTTGTCTTAATGGATTTTGTGCCAACTCTACACAAAGAATCAATCTAGCCAAATCTTGGACCTTTTTCTCGCAAAATTTCGATTGTGTGGCTACTCGTAACCTGAGTGAGGCCATCGCTATCCTCATTAAGAACAACCTTTGTAGATATTTTGGTCCTAATCTTACATTCTTAGGCCATGTAGGCTACCTACAGTTCTATTACCGATAAGGTTTAGAAAAAAAAATGTTAAAAGGCATTTCCTCACTTCTTGATGTCTGAGAGGAGCACTATAGATCGCTTGGTCATGTCTACTATTCCATCCTATATTATATAATCGACAATGCTCCATTCTTAATTCTCGATCATTTATATAAGCTAAAAATAGAGATTATTTGGGGGTCTCATGTGGCAAAATTAAAAAACTACCTTGTGAATTAAGGAAAATTTTATCATCTCAAAAAGGTTAAATTTTTGTAAGGTGAGACACTAAAATACAATCTTTTTTATCAAGCTTAGTTAGACGCTCCTTAAGAGAATGAAAAACTTTGGATTCAAACTTTAAAATTTAAATATCCCCCCGATAAGAGTGCCTGCAACATAATTTAACCTTAACCTAGAGTCTTTAGGACTTGGAAGAACCTCACTTAGTGTAATTGAAAATCTCAAGCCTAAAATTAGATGAAATATGGGGGATTGGTGCAGGACTAGGTTTTGGGAAGACACTTCGGTAGAAGACCAATCTCTACTTATATGTACCAACTACCCTCCCCTATTTGAGTACCTTACATACACCATATCCTCCTAGATCTTTTCTGATTGGTTGTGGCATTGACATGAGGGCCAACTTCTACTAATGCCTATTTGACTACAGATCTCCCATACTTCTGTTATGAACTTGGGAAGAGCCATGGATAATTCTACTTGGACCAACACGTTTGATGAGTAATTCTGCATTAAATTGAACAATTATTTACTTTCTATGAGATCGAAACGTGAGCCATACCAATTTTAGAAAGACATTTCAAAGCTACTTATGGCCCACTGTGTGCGTTGTTTCATGTGGCGTGCAGTCTCTCAAAGGTTGTTAACCAATATGGAGCCTTTGAGATGCCACATCACTGCTAAAATAACAATGAGACTACTTTACATGTCTTTAGGGATTACTAGCTTGTGAAACATGTAGAGTTTTCTTTAATTGATGATAAGTTTACTGATAATTTTTTCTCTCTTTCTTGACATATAATTTAATTGGAACCTTAGTATGAAAATGAACATTCATGTCATTACTAGCTAGAAGACCATTTTCCCCATATGGTCTGGCTTACCTAGATAAAGAAAAATGATCTTCATGGGAACGTGGGAGGGGGTCCCCTTTCTCCCATTTTGATGTGCGTGATATGATCTACACTACTTGGAGGCTAACATTTACTCGAATCATTTTCTTCACCTTAAGGATCCTAACAGATTTCCTTTGGTTAGCTACAAAGTCCCTCGGTGGGTTGGGTCAAGCTTAACACGGATGACTTTCAACATCGATCTACCATTACAATTACTAGTAGGGATTTATTCTACATCCACCATGGCAACTGGATATTGGCTTTCACGAACTTTGTTAAGAGTTCACTGAATACAGCAAAGATTTTGATGGTTCTCAAATGACTCTAGATTTATGCTACTCAAAACTGCACGAAGTTAATTATCGGCATAAACTTGTTATATCTTCGCAACCTACCTTTCAATCATGCTAGGAGTTTTCAATAGAATAATACTATTGATAGAGAGGTCAAAAACCTTATCCACCACAACTTGGAAATTCAGATTTCTTATGTTCATAGAACGGGTTATTCGTATACTAATGCCTTAACCTATAAGGTCCACGATACCGATGAGCACTTTTATGCTGACTCAATGGAGAATGAGACTTATTTACAACTTAAAAAATGTGATAGGCTTCAACTTGCCCAATGTGTAACGACCCTGAAAATATTCAAAGGAAATAAATGATAATTAAAGTACGGAAATAAAATAAATGTTCAAACTTTATATTCCTTACACAATAACTTAAAGTACCAATTTGTGTTCCAGAATTCACCCTTTTGAAAGAAATACAAAAAAATAAGGAAATGAACGAAAAATAAATAAAACTAGCATTCTACTAGCAATCCTCTTGCAGATCAGGCTCTTGATCCTGATCTTCTTAATCTGAAATGGTTAAATAAGGGATGAGCTACATTAGCCCAGTAAGAATATCACACTATATCACCAACACAGAAATGAAGGTTGGTAGAAAATCAAAACAACTAATGAAATACTTAATTTAAACCAGTACATTTATTAAAAATAAAACCATTTACCATCCACTTACCGCAGCAAAATTTATAAAAGCAACCTATAGAAACTATAATATAACACTTATCATGATTTTATAATGTCCCTTTTTAACTCACTGTCACCTGGAACACACGCTCTATCCTGGAATCTGAGCAACTTATCGGTGGAGACTCGTAATTCTGAGTTAATTCTCTGTTCTGCATCTTTCTTAAGGGCCACTAGGGTGGAGTCGGCAGACTGAGCTTCCTTTATTCTCTATATTAACTCAGGCTGAACAGTCAGGTGGCGTAAACATGTGACTCTCTTCAGGTCCTGAAGTCATACCCATTGTGCGGCCCCTATCTGCCTGCATTATGAAACCATCAAATGGGCTAATGTACCTGCATTTTTCCGGCTGAGAGCATCGGCTACCATGTTGCCCTTACTCGGGTGATACAATATGTCGCAATCATAGTCTTTGAGAAGTTCTATCCACATTCTCTGACGCATGTTGAGATCTTTTTGAGTGAATGTGTATTTCAAACTCTTGTGATCGGTATAGATCTGAAAGGTCTCCCTATACAAATAATGGCACCAAGTCTTCAAGGCGTGTATGATTGCGGCAAACTCTAAGTCATGGGTGGGATAGTTTTTCTCATGAATCTTCAACTGTCTAGACCCATAGGCTATGACTTTCCCATGTTGCATTAAAACACAACCCAAACCTAGGTAGAATGCATCACTGTAAACTGTAAATCCACCCGATCCACTCAGCAAGGCCAACATAGGTGCAGTCTTCAGCCGCTTCTTTAGTTCTAAAAAACTTCTTTCATAGTTCTCATCCCACTTAAACTTGACATTTTTCTTTGTGAGCCGAATCAGAGGAGTAGCTAGACTAGAAAACCCTTCCACGAACCTGCGGTAATAACCTGCCATCCCCAGAAAGCTACGTATCTCCTTAACTGATGTCAATTTTTTCCAGCTGAGCATTGCTTCCACCTTTTTGGGGTTCACTGACACTCTATCCTTTGATATGATGTGTCATAGTAAGGTAGTCTGCTCAAGCCAGAACCCATATTTACTCAATTTTGCATGCAGTTTCTTTTCTCTGAGAACCTGCAAAACTTGAGTCAGATAGTAAGCGTGTTCTTCTCTGTTTTTTGAATAAACCAAGATGTCATCGATGAACACAATAACAAACTGATCCAAAAATTGTCTGAAAACCCTATTCATCAAATCCATGAAGATGGCTGGAGTATTGGTTAGTCCAAATGGCATGACCAGGAACTCATAGTATTCGTACTTGGTTCGAAAGGCTGTCTTGGGGATGTCTTCTACTCTGATTTTTACCTGATGGTAACCTTAGTGCAGGTCTATTTTGGAGAAGACCTGGACACCCTGCAACTGATCAAAGAAGTCGTCAATCTTGGAGAGAGGATACTTGTTCTTGATTGTAACCCTGTTCAGACCTCTGTAATCAATACATAACCTCAACATCCCATTAGCCTTTCTTACAAATGTAACTCCGGCATCCCAAGGGGACACACTATGTCGAATGTGAATTGATGATGCTGATTGAGGAAAAGGAAAATGAAAGATTGTGTAGACTGATAATTGTATTATGGGGGTCAGCCTGACTAGATATCCTGGGAGATGGTGGACGGACCGGGTCCGTAGGGAACCCTACCGGGATTGTGGTCTCACATGCCGGACGGGGTATGGAGATCTTATGGTTTTGGCGCCCATACCGGACGGGGGATGGGGACGGCCCGTTTCACCCTCATACCGGACGGGGTATTGAGGTTTATGGTTTTGGCGCCCATACCGGACGGGGTATGGGGACGGCCCGTTTCACCCTCATACCGGACGGGGTATTGAGGTTCATGGTTTTGGCGCCCATACCGGACGGGGTATGGGGACGGCCCTGGAAACTGATTATGAATGTTAAAGGTTAACGGGTAGCGGAACCCCTATGGACCCCCACGGATACTAGTAGGCTGGTAAAGGAGAAAAAAGATATGTTGTACAATGATTGAATTACAAGAGGCGTGATAAGTGTTATGTTTTACAGCTTAGATTATTCAATGATTATGATAATGTTATTGTTTTTCTCATATTGTTTTCATAAATTCCACCAAGGTAAGTGGATGGTAAAAGTTTTATTATTGATAAAAGGTTTTGTTGTAAATTATGCTCCATTGGTCTTTTTGTGGTTTTCTACCCACCTTTATCTCCGTGACGGTGAGATATCGTGATGTTCTTACTGGGCTAGTGTAGCTCACTCCTTAATTAACCATTTCAGATCAGGAAGACATGGTTCCCGAGCCCGTTCGGCAGGAGGACGACGAAGGGGATGCCTAGAGACTCTGTAGTCATACGCATAGTTTATTTTCGAGTTTTCTTTCTTAGTTAGTTTAACCTTTTATATTTTAAGTACGTTTGTTTGGTTTTTTGTGTAAGGGATGTTAACTGAAATTTTGATCTCGCTTCCGCATTCGATATATTTAAATACTCATTTCATTTTAATATTTCCGGGGCCGTTACAACAAATTTTAAGGAAATTTTTAAAATTACCAATTCGGCGGTTTTTTATGGTTTTCTATTTTTTTTTTCGATTATACCATCATTAAATTTTGTTAATTTCCGTTTTAGCATACAAAATCTTCATTTCAACCATCGTATTAATAAATATTTTTAAAATTAAATTCAAAAAATTCAGTCCATTATGTGAAAATACATAATTAGTAAGTTTATAATTAAAAAAAGGTGAAGTTATAATATTTATTTATTTTTATTAACAAGTAATTGTATATTTTATGTGTTTGAGTAATAAATAAATAAATTTTAAAAATTAACTCTTGGTAAATAATTATTTAAAACAACTTTTAATTTTATATTTTTTAAAATAATTTTAGATTTAATATAATAATATATGATTACAACCATAATATATAATTACAACTATTTATTTTTAATATATAAATATTTTTAATTTTATTAAAATAAAATTAATATAATAATATAAATAATAATTATATAGTATCAAATATAATAATTTAATATGATAATACGTAATAATTATTTATTTAAATACAAATTTAATTATATTTTTATATAATTTATTTTTTTTTTCATCACATTCTTTTTATATATTATTTTTTTTATTTAATATTACACACAATAAGTCAGAAATAAATTAGTAATTTAACTAAATATACAATCATACAATCCTATCAATTTAAATAAAATAGTTACTATTACTATAAATTAATATACAATTTTCTTAAACATGGTATAATTTTATTATTACCATTCTATATTATTATCATACATTATCGTACATTAATTACCTACAACAAAATTCATCAAAATAGAGCATTAAGTATTTATATAATATTAGATACTATTTATATACTAGACAACTATTTGTATAATATGATAAAATATAATTACAGTTAGGTAAAAAAATCCTCTTTGGCATTCTTTTATTATCTCACATATATTCTGATAATTTTTTCTAATTAACTTGAGCGACGAAATGACTTAATTGACATAAAAGAAATAAGGTCATTCACATATTAGTTTCGATAAAATTACTTATAGCAAAAGTATGACATACTACTAAATTATCAATGATGTGAACACTGCATGCCGAATTAGTCATTGCCATCGAAATTGTTTATCATATCTTAGCTTCTATAATTGCAAGAATTGGTTAATTTTCTCTACTTAATTGGGGTCATTTTGTTTACATGAAAATTTGAAGCTCTTATGAATAATCAAGGGCATGTAAATAATTGCAGTCACTTTAGTTTTGCTACCCGTTCAAGAAAGAGACTTGAGATACTAACTCCAAACTTAGTGCTCCAAAAATTTATGACGAAATGAGAAAGTAAATTTAAGTAGATCAAACCAAATTAAGTGGGCATTAAAATAGCTCTCTAATCTCTAACCTTTTGCCCATTAGACGATTGAAAGATAAAGAAGAAGATGAGGGGACAGATAGCCATATTGGGTCAACCCCTATATTATTTTGTCGTACATGCATATATATATGTATATATGTGTATGGGGTCTATATGCATGCAACATACTACAGGAAAGGGCACGGGTGTGGGTTATTCGTTAATTTTCATGAATTCATAGCAGATCAAATAGATAGTTATCCGAAACTAATGGAATATGACAGAGAATATAAGTAAAACTTTATAAATTCATAAAGACGAATATGAATTTAATAATATATATTCACTCTACATTTGTCCCGTCCTACCTGCCTTTTATATATCTATTTTTATAAATTTTTATTTTTGCTTTTAATTTTACTCAAATAAATATTTAATATTATATATTTACAATATTATTTAATATTCATTATTGAGTTAATTATATTTAAATTTTATCTTAATTTATATTTTATAAAATTAACACTTGGAATTTTTAATTACGTTTTAATTAATTAAATAGTTTGTATAAATTTATATTTTATTATATGATGATGATGATGATGATGAACATAGCAGGTCCATGGCCATCTCCAGCAACATACATACATATAAGCATCATTTTCTCTTTAATCTTTTGGGTTAGCTAGCTTCCTCCCTACCCTGAAGATTCCTCACTAAAAGCAAGAATGATGTCACACTCACTAAGAAGGGGCAGATATATGGGTAGGGTAGGTGCCCAGATGGAGGACTTTATTATTAGTTGGCTGAACAGGAATAAAAGGAAAAAGTTGGCCACTGATGATCTGGGTTTAAGGCATATATATATATATATATAGTATATATACCCCATTCGGGTAATTTACCTTGGGTCCTGTAACAGTCCATTTTTCCGTAAGTTTAGGGGATTTAAAGAAGAAGAAAAACACAGAAAGATCCAACAACAATGTCTGTGTCTAACAAGTCTAGTAATATATACATATATATCCCCATTCAAGAAATTACCTGGGTTTCTATAGCAATCCATTTCTCTGTAAGTTTAGGGGAATTAAAGAAGAAGAAAATTTAAGAAAGATCCAACGACAATGTCTGTGTCTAACGAGTTCAGTAATTATATATACATGCAAAAAAAGAAACAAAGAAAAAGACCCTTTATCTGTATATGAAATTTGTATTTATGAAGGCAACGCCTAACCCCACACGGGACAATTAATTTCACGTATACCGATAATTTTCCTTCTCGACAATGATTTGTTATTATGTTCAATGAAAGTTTAGGAAAAAGCTTTTCTGGATTTTCATGTTACATATAAATATTTATATATATATACATATATATTATACTAAAAATTAATGTAAAAATTATAATTTATTTTATTTATTAATTTATAATAAAATAAAATTTATTTATATTTATTTTTTAAATATCATATAATTTTTAAAAAATTAATTTATATTTAAATTTATTTATAGGTATATTAAATTATCAATTTTTGAGTTAATAAAAATTTAAGCTTTTTTTTTTTTTATATTTATAAAAATTTTAACAAATGGTATCAAAATTTTTCTTGGTAGCTTATGTACGTATTATTGGCAGTATAGTTTTAACTTGTGAATAAAATAATTTACAATTGAATCATCTCATTCACATATGAATGGATAGAAAAAATACAGCCTTTCAAAATCATATCACCTTAAGTCATAACTGAAAAAGAACATAAAGTGTAACACCCAAATTCTGAATTTAATTGAAAATGATTTTGGAAAAAATGGGTAAAAATTTAGATTTTGGGGGTGTTTTTGAAAAGAAAACCAAAAATCAGGGGTCAAAACGTAATTTAGAAAAGTTGTGTCACGTCAGTAGCCCCGGCCAACCAGGACACGCCGCGTGGCAAGGACGCTAACACGGGAGGCCACGCGGGACGGAGCCACGTAGGCGATCCGCGTGCACGCGATCGAACGGTCCAGATCTCACGCGTATGGACGACCCAGATTGAATCACGTACGAACGGTCCAGATTAAATCGCAATGGACTGCTGAGATTAAAAGGGGATGGTTATAAATAACCTCACCCACACCCAACCCCAAACCCTAGCCGGAGAAGAAGACCCAGTCACCGGAGGAGCCAGCCGCTGCACCGGAGGATTTTTTGACTGCCAAACGAGGTAAATTTTCTCTCATTGGCTCGTTTTTCGATGTTGAATCTGCCTATGGCCAAATCAAAGCTAAACCATCGACCAATCGGCCAGAAAATACCGCCGAAGTCCAGCGGCACCGCCGCAGCTTTTCTCGATTTTTACCTCTAATGAGGCCCTTTCCGGTTCCCGTTTCATACAATTTTTACACTACTGTGATCACCGTCCTTTTTTCTACAAGTTGACCGGAGCAAAACATCAAATTGCGACTTGCGCCGGAGAAGTCGCCGCACCCAAGAGCTCCGCCGCCGGTAAGTCTCGATTTTTCATAATTTTTTAGCCCACCGAGGGCCCTAGGGTTGTTTTATCGCAGGAACCAATGCAAGTTTGGTCAAAAACGACCGAAAATGGCCAGCCCGAGGCGGATCGCCACCGCGGGCGGTGGTGCCATCGCCGGAGCATGGCGGAGCTGCTGTGCCGGAATTCTGAAATTGGTTGAATAGGCCCTGGGTCTGATTTTGAGTTTTTTCGAGATACGTGTAGGTACCGGAAGTGTGTTTCAGTTCCCAGGAAAAAATTTAGAGAATCTAGGGACTGCCCGTAGGCGCAGTGTAAAGCCGATTTCAGACTCCGAAACAAGTAAGGATTTCTCACCCTATTTTCTATCACGGTATTAAATCTCAATAAATGATAAAACGATATTTCATGAATTGTGTATAATTAATTAGGGTTATTAATGGAGACCGAATCTAATGTATTTTTCGGTCAGTTGTTGTTTGATCTATTTTACAATTTTAAATGCAGTATGGTATCTGATGTGTTTATTTTGTGGTTTCGTATGCATGAATCACGGTTTCATTCACTAAGGTTTGAATTATTGTGAACTCGATGTTGTGTTGCCTTATTTGGTGTTCATTACTGGTTTACGTGTTTATGTTTGATTGGATAATTGAGACCAAAAAAATGGAAAAAGGTATGTGAATTGATAAATGGATGATGTCGTCAGCCTAACTAGATATCTTGAGAGATGGTGGATAGACCGGGTTCGTAGGGAACTCTACCGAGAATGTAGTCTCTCATATCGGACGAGGTATGGAGACCTTATGTGTTTTGGCGCCCATACCGAACGGGGTATGGGGACGACCCTGAATCAAGTTATCAATATGAATGGTTCACGTATAACGGGGACCCCTATGGATTTCCATGGATACTAGTAGGTTGATAAAATAGGAAAATCTGTTGTCTGATGATTGAAATGCAAAAGTATGATATGTGTTATGTTATAAAGTGTGTATGATTTCATGATATTATAATGTTATTGTTTTCTTATGTTGTTTTCATGAAGCTCACCAAGGTAAGTGGACAGTAAAGAGTTTTATTATTGATAAATGAATTTATCATGAATTATGTTCCATTGGTTGTTTTTGTTTTCTATCAATCTTTACTTCTGTGACAGTGAGATAGTGTGATGTCTTTACTGGGATAGTGTAGCTTATTTCTTATTTAATTATTTCAGATCAGGAGGATTTGGTTCCCGAGCCCGTCTCGCAGGAAGACAGCGAGTAGACGTCTAAAGATTTCATAATTTTATTTATAGCATTCATTACTAATATTTAACTTACTTAGTTTATTTTTTCATACGTTGAATACGTTTTTAGTTATTGTGTAAGAGATGTTAATCAGAATTTTTATTTCGCTTTCGCACTTAAAACTTTTTAATACATATATTTTATTTTTATTTCTGAAGCCGTTACATAAAGTTAATTTGTATATAAGAAAAAGAGTTTGTATTTAAATATTGGATATATAAAATCTGCCTCAAAGACATGTATATATATATATATATGCCGATGAACTGTTCTACCTAACTCAAACCTTCCCGCCTTTAAAGCCAAATGGAGGAGAAAATGAATATTCTAAGTCATTCTTTTAATGGGGATCATAAGCATATATATCATACATACGTACATACATACATAAATTTTTATATCTCTCAGAATTTCTTTTAGAACATTCTGGGTTGGTTTGATACAGATAAAAAACACACCAACTAAAGTTTATAATTTATGTGGAATATCTATACAGACCACCCCCCAGCCCTGCTCTTTAGTGCAAGACACACTCCAAGTGAAGCAGCACGCAATTGTCTTCCACTATTTGACACAGCCATTAACTAAGCGATTCATCAAATATACCAAATCTTGTCATGTTCATCAGCGTTTTATTGGATGGAAAATAATAATTTCTCACATTTCTATATAGCTCCTTTGTCTAATTAAATCATTATTAAAAACAAAAAAAAAAAGAAATCTTATGTTTATTTTATTTTTTAAAAATTAAATTAAGTTTTTTCATTTTTAACATAACTGTACAATAATATATTTTCCACTCAAAAATCAAATATTAACTTCACTATTGAATTTATTTATTTTAGAGTGAAATTACTAAATTTAATCATTTATATTTTTTATTTATTTCAAATATCTAATTTTCTTCCATTTCGTAATGAAAAAAAAAATCAAAATTTAAGTCATATTTGATTATTTTAAAAAATAATTAGAAAGAATTATTTTAACTAATTTCTTAAGTAATTTATTAATTTTTTCTTTATTTTATCATATGTCATTTTCTTTGTACCACATTCAATAATTAAATCTTACATCAATAAGCCTTATAGTTTTCTTTCTTTCTTTTTTTTTTTTATTGCAAAAGAACATTATCAAGTTATTTAGTTAAGAGAATGTTGTGAGATTTTGTCTAGAAAGAGTACTATAACTGAGTGTGTAACACCCAATAATTTCTTTTATTTATTTTTTATTTTTTTTTAATATAATCATTTATTTATTTAATTTATTTTGATTTATTTTATTTTAAGTTAACAAAAAAAAATGGGTAAAAATTTGTTAAGGATTAAATTGAAAACAATTTTAGGAAAAATGGATGAAAATTTGAGTTCTGGAGTATTTTTGAAAGAAAAATAAAAAATTGGGAGTCAAAACACAATTTAAAAAAATTACACCACGTCAGATGCCCAGTCAGCAACCCCGACCAACCAGGACACGCCAGGTGGCAGAAGTGTTGATGCGGGAGGCCACGCAGGGGGAGCCACGCGAGTGATCCGCGTGCGCACGATCGAACGACTGAGATTCATTTTCGCGCGCACGGATGGCCCAGATTGGAAGCGCGCACGGATGACATAGATTGAATCGCGCACGGACGGCCTAGATTGAATCGCGTATGGACGGCCCAAATTGAATTGCGCACGGATGGCCTAAATTCACTGCCTATTTAATCGCGATCGGACGGTACAGATCAAAAACGATGGACGGCCCAGATCAAAAGTGAATGGGTATAAATAACCCCATCCGCATCCAAACCCTAATCCTATCCACCAGAACCCCTCGCCGAAGAAGACAATCCAGCCGCCGCCACTCACCGCCACACCAGAGAAATTTCTAACCGCCAAACAAGGTAAAAATCTCACCATTTGCTCAGAATTTAATTTTAAACACACCCATGACCAAATCGGAGCAAAAGGACTGACCAATTGGCAGAAAAATCTAGTAAAGCCTGGCGGCGCCGCCACGGGGTATTTCGAAAAATGCCTCCGATGAGGCCATTCTCGATTCCCGTTCGATGTGATTTTTCTACCGTTATGATCACCGTTTCCTTCTTTACAAGTTAACTAGAGTAAAACGCCCAACCCCAAAGTGAGCCAGAGGAGCCGCTGCAATGGAGAGCCCTGCCATCGGTGAGCTTTGGTTTTCTACATTTTTTCGGTCAACCGAGGGCTCTAAGTGTGTTTTCTCATAGGAACTGATGCAGATTTGGCTTAATTTAGCCGAAAACGGCAAAAAACAACCAACCAGATGTGGATCACCGCTGCAAGCGGTGGCGCCATGCCAGATTTTTGAAATTGACTGAGTAGGCCTTGGGACTGATTTTTGGGTTTATTTAGGACATTTGTAGGTACCGTAAATGCGTTTCAGTTCCTGAAAAAAAATTCAGAGAACCCAGAGACCGTCCGCAGACGCAGTAAACCATTTAACTTTTCAATGTCAAATCAAGTAAGGACCCTTCACTCTATTTCCTATCATGAAATTTAAATTTGAATAAATAATAATACAGTATTTTGTACAAATTAAATAGATGTGTATAATTAATTTCGGATTGCTAATGGAGCCTGAACCTGACATTGTTCTCTGTTGATTTCTGTTTATTGATTTTGCAGTCTAAAAGTATGATGGTTTATGGTTTGTCTATTTTATGATTTAAATGCATGTATTATTGCCTTACTTGAACACTGTTTGATTTTGGGATCTAAGATATGATTGTATTACCGGATGCATGTTTATTTGTTTATGTAATTATGTTTGATTTGGTAACGGAGACTAAGAAAAAATAGGAAAGGGGTGTGATCTAATAAATAGATAAGATGACAGCCTCACTGGATATCCTAGGAGATGGTGGACGGACCGGGTTCATAGGAAACCCTATCGTGAACGTTGTCTCATACCGGACGGGGTATGGAGACTTGGTCATTTGGTGCTCATACTGGACGAGATATGGGGACGACCCACTTCACCCTCATACCGGATAGGGTATTGAGGTTTAATGTCTTGGCGCTCATACCGGAGGGGTATGGAGACGACTCTGTAATTAAGCTTATTAAGGAAAAGGGTTCACGTGTAGCGGGGACACCCCTATAGATCCCCATGGATACTAGTGGGCTGGTGAAACGAGAAATGGTTATGATATAGTTATTGTTAATGAGTATGAATTTATGATATATTTTATGTTACTGATTGTCCATGAAGTTATGATCTGTATGATGTTATTGTCTTTATAGGTTATTTTCATAAATTCCACAATGGTACGTGAAGGATAAATGGTTTTATTTTTAATAAATGTATTGGTTTAAATTTAGTGCTCCATTAGTTGTTTTAATTTCTACCAACTTTTGCTTCTGTGCCGGTGATATAGTGTGATGTTCTTATTGGGCTAGTGTAGCTCACCCCTTATTTAACAATTTCAGATCAAGAGGACCTAGTTCCCGAGCCTGATCTGCAAGAAGATTACGAGTAGATACTAGATATTTTATATTTTTTTTCTACTTTTCTCATTTCTCGTGTTCCTTTTAGATATTTTATTCCGTGATGTTTGTTTAGTACTTTTAAGTTATTGTGTAAGGGATGTAAATCTTAACCTTTTATTTCACTTCTGCACTTAAATTATTTTATATTTCCTTTTGGATTTTCCGGGGTCGTTACAGAGTGAGTTCGGATAAATCATAATTTAAGTGAAACATTGATTATTGGACATTTTACATCATAATTCATGTTTAGGAAACCATAAACCATAGTTACAATCTCTCTCAAAATTTTTAATATTTTTTTATCAATTATACTCTCAAAAAGGTATAGAAATTTCTAGATTAGGCATGTTAAATAGTGTATCAAGATCAACTAACCACAAATTCAAATTTATAATAATGACTCAATTTTCTCTTCATACATTAACAGACTTCATGACACAAAAATTCACCAAGTTGAATGTGTGAATTTGGTATAGGTTAATATACCTCTTACGAAAAAAAATTATTTAACATAAATTAGACAATCAGGATTTAAACACTAAACTTTTGATTTTGATATCATGTTAAATATAATTGATTATAATTGGTCACGATTTATTAAAAACATGGTATTAGAGGTAAAGGTCATAGGTTCCAATCTTAGAAACTATGCCTCATTTTCTATTGTTAATTATTTACTCAATCTCTTGCCCATTATTGTACTTTTTAGGTGTACAAAAATCTAGTTACTTTCATGTATCTTGTATTCTTACTTGCTTTTAAATACTTGTGCTTTCCATGAATTTAAGTTAGTATATTAAGTTTTAAAAAATTATGCGCACAATTAGTGATGTGCATTTTAATTATATAATCTAAATCATTATTTATATATTATGAGATTAAACTCCTTAATGCTTATATCACATACCGCATGTAGATGAGCTAGTAATTATAAAATAATACCTTTTTGCAAGAAGTTTTTATGTGAGCATATATAGATGTACACGAGACTAAATTATGAGGCAATGATAAAACTTTACTCTAGCAATATGTGAAATAATCAATAATTGATTAGCATATAACTTTTGTTTTAGATAATTAATTAAAATCAGTTATTGCAATGTATTTGAATTATAAGTTTAGTGTTTAAGACTTGAGTATTGCATGATTGTTTTAAAATTAAATTTAGCAAAATAGAGTAGGCATATTCTTGGTCCATGCTGAGAGCTTATTAGACTTTACAAATGAAGAGACGTGTTGAGGTATAAATATAACATTCCTCACACTTAGTGTTATAAGAGAAATGTAATATATATATATATATATATATATATACAGCCGAAAAGATTTTAATAACACTAACATCTAGCATTTTTAATTAGTGAGTTGAGCCTGCAGTGAATTCATAATGATTTGGAACCCAAGATCAACAACACGATAAAAATTCCTATATATGACATTTGTATGCAGAAACTTAAATCCTTAAATAAACTCTCTATACTTAACTCACAATCAAATTGTGATTGAGAAGTAAGGTAATTAGAATAAGTGAATTAGTTAGAATATTATAAAAAATATCTTGATAAGTTAAAATCAACTCAAGAAAAGATAATGATGAAAACGCCATAATTTACCTTGATAAATAGACATCAATTCTCTACCCAACAAAAATGTTGAAAAAATCTCCTTAAAAAGCAACCTAGCTAATGACTAACCAATACTAAAAGCTTAATTTTATTAATCTCACCAGGATTATTTTTACACCCAAAGGAGTAAGACCTTTATATAGGGATAAACCTTATTAATTCTACTAAAATTTAAAAACTAAATTCTAGAAAAATTCTAATTACATTTCTAGGAATCTAATAAACTATTAATTTAAAGAAGTATAAATATAATTAAAATAAAAGTCTTCTTTCTCGATAAGTGATGGTGTTGTGACCAATTTCTTCATACATTATTTTACTTGGATTTGGACTTCAACATTTAGTTAATTGTTGTTGAAAAAGTTGAATTGAAATTACTTTAAACGGCTTCTTAATTGAAGTAGAAAATAAACTTCCCTATATGAAAAAACTAAGAAAAAAATCTAGGAAAATTCAAGAGAAAATCTAGAAAAAAAATCCAAGAAAAAATTTAGGAGAAAATATAGAAAAAGAAATCAAAGAGAAAATCAAGGATTTTCTACCATGAGATGAAGAAGGGTGTAATCATGATCAAAGCTTCTAATAATAGGATTTTTCTTCTCTTATCTTGACAACGACACTAAATTGATGAAAACTCTCAGTTTTGATTATGTAGATCTCTTGAAACCCAACCTTATTTGATAGGATAAGAATTTTTGAATCCTTTTGAGATGTAAGTGAAGAAGAAAATAATTTATAAGGAGAATTGTGTTTGGCTAAAATTGTGGAAGAATGATTAATCGAGTGCCCAAGATTTTTAGGACTTTCATTATTATTCATATGATAAAAGTACCCTAAAAAAGATGAGTATTGTAACACCCCTGAAACTACTTAACTTGAACTACCCATATTTTAAATTTGTAATTTATATTTACATTTAAACTTTATTTTATGCTTGATTTTTAAATTCATTTTATTTGAAAAAGGATAATTGAAAAAAATAGAAACATGACTCATGGGCAAGCCTTGCGGTGGAAAAACACCTGTGGGCGTACGCACGGACACGCGAGCTTGCACTCTCGCATGCTCGCGAGCTCGCACGCATGGGGAACAGTTCTGCACGTGCGTGCAGGGGGCATAATCTTCCCTCTACAGTGGCCGCGAGCAGGGCCACTACAACACGTCTGTCACAACAGACACATGCATCCTTCTATGGGTATTTAAAACCCATTTTGCTCTCTCTTTTCTCTTCATTTTTCATTCTCCATTTTTTCTCATCCTCTTTTTCTTCACTTAATTGAGAGAAATAGAGAATTGAGAGAGAGAGTTGTCCACCAAAAAGCTTCAAGCTTTTCCTATGCCGTGAGCTTTCTCCGGCCAACTCCCTTAACTGAAAAGTAAGCTTCTTTCTTGACTCTTTTCTTCATATGAGAGTGCTAAAAACCTCACCCTTAAACCATTATTTTTCCTTAAAATTGCAGAAATACTCTGCACTCTTCTCAGGCAACCACCTTTCCTTGGAAACCTTGAAGTTTTATTATTTTCTTTGGGATCCAAAAGCTTGATAGTTTAGGTAAGGATTTTAGTATTTTTTCCCCCCTTCTAATTTGATTTCTAGACTTTAAAACGTTTAGAAAAATAATTGTTTGATTTGATTTGGTTCGTTCATGCATGTGTATCTATTAATAATCATATTTTATTGAACATTCGATTGATTTAAAGTGTTTGTTTTCAAACTACATTGTGAATATGATGGTGCATGTGTGAAATGAGTTATGGAGGTTCGAAATTGATTTTTTTTTTATGGTAAAAAGAGTTTGAAATTTGTTTAGGGCACCAAGGTGCCAAAATGGGTCGTGGGTTGCGGTTGTGCCACGACCGTGTGTGAGGGACACAATCCCTAGCTTACTGCATGCGCGCAGTAACCGTGCACAAGAGCACAAGCCCCGTCAGGCATGTCAGCATGCTGAGGGGGCCTGCTTCATGCGCATGTGTACGCACACCACCATGCGAGCACGTGCGTGCAACTTTTTAGGTGTGTCCACATGTTGAAAGCCCTGCACGTGCGCAGAGGAGGCCTGACATGCACAACATGCTGTGATGTGCTGCCTGGCCAAGCGCACGGGCTCGCATATGTGCGAAGTGCATGTAAAGGCATGTTGGGCATGCAGGAGACAACATGCATAGGCTCGCCGCTCGCATAGTGTGCCAAGTGTGCAGTGTTGGGCCCTTTTCCTCACCTTTGTATGAAGGCCGAAAGGGTTACCCAAATAAAGGAACTCGACTGCCTAAATTCGGGTATATGGGCCCAAACAGGTCGAGTCCAGTCGAATATGCCCTTATTGGGACAGGTTGATGTACGGAACCCCACCAAGTCTAAGTAAAGTTTAATGGGCCCCCGTCGAGTTCAGTTTGATTCGAAGGACCTCTACTGAGTCTGGGTCAGGTTAATGGGTCTAAATGTGCTAGGTTGGTTGATGGACCCCACCTGATTCGGTTCAGGTGTTGAGCCCTTATTAGGTCAGGTCAATAAATAGACCCTTATTGGATCTAGTGTGTGTTTAATAGTCTCCAGTTTGGTCTGATTTTGGTCAGAGGACCCCTGTTGAGTTCCAGTTCATTATTTAAGCCTAAATAGCCCCACGCAATAAGAAATCAGGGTAATTTAGGAAATAGGAAATCTGGTAAGTTTGTAAGACTGGTTTGAGGGACCCAGTGGATTGAAACGAATGTCATGAATTGTAACTCAAACTATGATTTTGCAACTGATAAGAAATAAAGAACGGACTGAAATTGTTACTTAAACTATGAGTCTTCATCAATGCTGGTATTGTGGCTGACTTCTCCATGCTTTATTGTACTTGGATTTGGATTTCAATGTCTAATTAATTGTTGTTGAAGAAATGAGTTGAAATTGCTTTAAACAACTTCCAAATTGAAGTAGAAAACAAACTCCCCTCTATGATAAAATCAAGGAAAAGATAAAATTTAGGAGAAAATCTAGGATTACATCCAAGAGAAAATGTAAGAGACATTCTAGGAACAAATCTAGGATTTTCTACCATGAGATGAAGAAGAGTGTGGTCCTAGCCAAAACTTGTAACTATAGGTTTCATCTTTTATTATCTTAGCAAGGACTCTAAATTGATGAAGACTCTCAATTACTCGGCCTTACTTGATAGGATAAGAATTCTTGAATCTTTATGAGATTTAATTGATGTTGAAAATCATTCATGAGGAGAGTTGTGTTTGGCTAAAGTTGTAGAAGAACGAATAATCAAATGTCCTAGATTTTTAGAACTCTTATTATTTATATGATTAATATATCTTAAAAGAGGTGAGTATTCAGTTATGACTCTCCCAACAAGAGTAGACGACTCCCTCTTGTGAAATACACGAGAGTCTATGATTGGAAGGACTCCTTTAGCCGTTTACTTGTAGTCATCTTTGTCATGAGATATTAGCGTGAGTTTTCCCCACTTTTCTTGCATCACATAATCTTATAAATAGTATTAAAGTGAAATGTAAATGCACTATCATGTTAGATCAATTTCCCTTTGAATTTGATTTTATTTTGCCTTTGGTTTAGTTTGTATAGAATTATAAGGAGAAAATCCATTGACAAAAGAAGTTTGTAATCTCCTATATCACACCACAAAAATGCTATAAGGAGAAAATCGCAATAGCGTAAAGAAACTTAAAAACATTAACTATTAGTATATTTTAATGATAAATTGTTTGTAATGTCTTAAATCAAATAACCATTTGTACAATTACTTTCTGATCCAAATTATTGAATTTCAAAATGCAAACTTTAGTCAGTCGTAACGAATCAAATTAAATTTTGATTTAATATGAGATAGGTTGAGTTCAAATTTAAAAGCAAAAATAAATGCCTAAACCTAACCCAGTTTTATATGTAGTATAT
Source organism: Carica papaya (assembly GCF_054855325.1). Lineage (NCBI taxonomy): Eukaryota > Viridiplantae > Streptophyta > Magnoliopsida > Brassicales > Caricaceae > Carica > Carica papaya. The sequence goes on from NC_142317.1 coordinate 24,351,965, forward strand.
AATATCCCAAACCTTAACCTAATTACACAATCTTCCCCTTCCAAGCAAATTCTGAAACCCATTGTCATTATTTTTTAATCTTCCCCTTTCTCTTACTCTTTGCATGATAGCATTGCCAAAGTCTGACAGCCCTTATTGAATATCATCTTATCTTCTTCTTGCAATCTTTATTGCACATGCTTTACCGCTACTTACTACTAAAGTTTCCTCTTATAATCTTCTTTTCCTTCTTCCTCTATATATATATATTCACTAATAGACTACTATTTATTTCCTCACCTTGCCTCTCCTCTAGTCCTCCTATTCCTATGTATTGAAGCATCGAGTGTTGTATTGTCACCTTTGCTCAGTCTCCTACCTATTTAAGCCTTAATTTTTCTCTTTGGCTCTTCTAGCGTAAGAAGTCTGATAGAAATCCTAGTGGAACAAATTCTAACTCATGGCCAAGATACAATTTAAGGCTACATGAGAGATTATATGGAAGCTCACAACCACATGAGGAATTTTGTAGAAGCTCACAGCTTCATGATCTTAAAAGACTATAGTTTAGTCCTCATGAAGCATGAAAGTCACACCAAGGACCATTTAAGTGAAGATTAAGGTATCTTGGTGCATCCAAGTGAAATTCAAGACAATTTGAGCCATGAACAACACCTAAATGAAACAAACTAGGCTTTAACATAATACATGATGCATTTGAACTTTATGGATGGAGTGCCACTATACTATGGGTTAATAAATTTAAACAAAAACTTTTAAGTTTATGTTAAAAGATGGATATATAAAGAAGGAAATCTTGGGCCAAACTTTGAAGGCCTTAAATGGGAAACACCAAGCCCATTAAAAAAAGGGAGAACAGCCACAAAATTCCTCTCTCACCCGCGATAGATTTTCTCTCACAAGGGAAATTTTTTTCCTTTTCATTTCACCTCAAACAACAACTAAGAATCCATAAAATTAAGGATTTTTGGAATCAAGTAAGGGAAAATTCGATCATATCTTTCCTAGCCGAACATTTCTTCCCAAATAGGCATATTAAATATGTAAAGAAATCAATGACATTTATTCACAAGATCATGGACTCTACTATCTAAGTATGACTGAATATCATTCAATAAATCAAGACATTATTTTCTTATATAGAGATTGAAATCAAAAGATTTTTAAGAGATTTTCTTATCGGCCCACATCTCAAGTAAATAGTCTTTATTTCTTTTATATGTAAGTATTTATTTTCCTAGATAAGCATTAGAGATCTTTTAAGAGTTCAATTGTTATTGAACTCTCATAGCTTACATCTATAAATAGGCCTTATGCATTAGTTGATCATGAGTTCCATATCAAATTGGTATCAAAGCTAAGAAACTAGATACACCTCAAGTATCTTATGTATTTTATATTCTTCACATCATTTTATTATCTTCGCATCTGTTCATATACATTATAAAACAAAAAAGATATTTATCCAATCATATTATATTCTTTCTTGCACTCTAAGTTTTATTTTTTTAATGCTTTTGTTCCATTACATTACTACGTAACTAATTGTATCTTACTTATTTAACATAAACACAAAGACACACCCTCTTCATTCATGTATTTAAATTTCATTACTTCTAGAATTGTTTTACAATTTTATTTCCATAGGATTCTTTAAAATGTCTTAAAACAAATCTTGATTACCTTGCTTCAAGAGAATTCAATTATGGTATTCAATTTGATTGAAAAAGATTGAGAAATAGCAAGCCTTATGAAAGTGAAACACATGAAAGAGTGTTATATTCTTTTCTAATCTTTCTTACATATTTCTTAGAATGTTTTTACATAATGTCCCATCCAATGTGAGGTTTTATATGGATGTTATCTTTAGTGAGCTTATAAAGCTTAATAGGACAATAAAATATTTAAGAAATCTTACGGAAGTGAAGTAAAGAACTCTTACGTCATCAAGACTCAAAAGCTAAATCCAAGAAGAGGAGGCTAATTTATGCAATAGCATAGAGGAAGGACAATCCACTCAAAGGGAAGATTAGAAAAACAGTTTCTACACTAATTTTTTTGTGAATAAGAAAGTATGTAATCTCATGATTAATGAAGAAAGTGGTACCAATATGGCAAGTCCTATATCGGTTGATAAATTGGGGTTAACATGCATGAAATATCCTAATCCCGACACGCTACATAAGTATAAAGATGTGAAGATAACTAAGCAAATGTTGATTTCTTTTTCTATTAGGTGATATATTGATGAATTTTTTTGTAATGTGGTACACCTATTACTTGGGTGACCATGGCAAGGTGATCGATGAACAATTCATGATGGCTTTCAAAACCATTATTCCTTTAACTCAAATGGTTGAAACTATATTCTTGTTCCTTTATCACCTGAGGAAGTGCTCAAAGATCAACTAAAAATCAAGAAATCCCTTGAAAGGAGTTTAGATGTTGCGAGAGAAAAGTAAAACAATGATCTCTTATGAGAGAAAAAAATTGATGTCGTAGGAAAAAAATAAAAGTAATGTCATAGAAGAAAAGTCTTAGGAGAAAAGAGAAATGATGACCCCTTAGTGGGATAAAAAAAAAGAAATATTTATCTAACCCTAACCTTTCTTCATCTAGTAGTGTTGTTCTTTTTTGCAAGAGTTTAAGAAAGTAGAATTAGTTAAACCATTACATGAGACAATCTTGATTTGAGGACGAATCTTCTTGAAGAAGTGAGGTATGATACGAATTCAAGTGGCATAAATTCTAACTCATGGCCAAGATATAACTCAAGGCCACATGGAAGCTCACATGGAAGTTCACGGCCACATTGGGAATTATGTAGAATCTCACAACTTAATGATTTTAGATGGCCTTAGTTTAGACCTCACGAAGTATGAAAGTCATGGCAAGGACCATTCAAGTGAAGATCAAGGTGACTTGGCCAATCCAAGAAGAATTCAAGACAGTTTGAGTCATAAACAATACCACATAGAGTTAAACTAGGCTTGGACACAATAAATCATGCATTTTAACTTTATGGATGAAGTATCACTATATAATGGGCCAATAAATTCAAAAATGACTTTCAAGATTATGTTAAGGGATGGATCCATGAAGAAGGAAGTGTTGGACCAAACTTTAAAGACTGTGAGAAGGGGAAGCCGAGCCCATTAAATCAAGAGGAGAGGAAACCATTAAATTCCTCTCTCATCATGAGAGATTTTCTCTTACAAGAGAATTTTTTCTGCTTTTCATCTCACCTCAAACGACAATAAAAAATCCATAAAATCAAGGATTCTTAGGAATCAACTAAGGGAGAATCTGATCATATCTTTCATAACCAAACACTTTTTCCTAAAGAGGCATATTAAACGTGCAAATAAATTAAATACATTTATTCACAAGATTATGAACGGATTCACAAGATTTTCTCCTATTTAAGCATGGCCGAATATCATTCAACAAACCAAGACCTTATTTTCTTATATGGAAATTCAAATCAATAGATTTGCAAGAGATCTTCTCATGGGTAACTATATGTCAACTAAATAGTCCTTATTTTCTTATATGCAATTATTTATTTTCCTAAATAATCATTAGAAATCTTTTAGGAGTTCAATTCCTATTGAATTTTCATGGTTTACATCTACAAATAGGCCTTATGCATTAGCTAATCCTAGGTTCTGCATCCAAGTCTTCTAACTTAATAAGTCATATTAGATGGAGTTTCACAAGAAACTTGAGGTAAAAAGAAAATAAAACAAATGTGGCGAACTCATTCCACCTTTGGGGTAGGTTTGTTTATTATATTTTAAAATTCATGTTAGATTTGGATTTTATAAAACTCGCCCAAAACTCAAGATATTGTCATCTCTAACTTGATCTCTTTTTAAGAACTCAATAATCACTTATATTTTTCAAGATAGGATTGAGATATCACAGTAGTTATAAAACTACAAATTTATTACAGGTTTGACTCATCATTTAAAAGTGTTAGCTGTAAGTTTTTTAATTTTGAGATCTTTAAGGTCACAAATATAATCCATAGCATTATTGATATGGAATATAAGGTGTTTATAAAGTGTTCTTATTAAATAGATCACATTCTTATAATGTTAAAGAAACATAATTTAGTGCATATATATCCAAAATACTAGTGGATTTAGAATCAAGTATGATACTATTTTTAAAACTACAAGCTTACTATCCGTTTGACTCATTACCGAAAAATAACTATAGTTTGGTGCTTTTGAAGTATTTAAGCCATATACATATGACACATTTCATTTGCAACATTATAAATATGGGAGATGAGGTATCACATAAATAATACATTTTTCACTTATCATTTTATGATTTTAGAAAATTGATTCAAGTTTATACTTTAATAACTTATTTTCATTATTTCTACATAAAAATAAAATCTTCGTTTTATGTCATATATTTAAAATTTTATTAGTTTATATATCAATTTTAATTAATTTTTTTACTATTTTATTTATGTGGTAAATCAAACTATCCATAAATATAAAAATAAGCTTGTTCTCGTTTCTGCTTTATATAGTTTCTCTTAGATATTTTGTAAGCCAAGAGACTAAATAACTTTTCTAGGCATGGTAGGCATTTATATGTATGCTGAAAAAATATTGGATTTAATCCGAATCTTTTGACAATTTTATTATTATTATAAACAATTAATAATAAGATGTGGAAGAGAAAAAAAAAATGACAAAAGTCTACATCTTAACAAATGACAAAATCATGTGACGACATAAAGATTAATCTGCTTTTTAATAGTTATAATGAATTTACATCCTACAATATTATATAGCCATACATAATAATAAACTTCTAACATGTTTTTAAAATTAAAACAGATATATTACTTTTTATCACCACACTCTTTTAAAATTGAAAAAAAAAAAATCATATTATTCATTTTATATATGAAAAAATTTAAAATTAAAGGAAATTTGTCTAAAGTTAAATGCAAGAATTATATAATGGATAGCACAAAATATACTAAAATAACGATTTTGTCCGTATATTACTAATTTTTTTAAAATTTACTTTCATTTTAAATTAATTCTTATATTTTTGAAAAACTTTTAATTTAGTTTCTCATCTTAGTCAACTGTTAACGTCGTTAAACATGATACCATGTGTATGTGTTTTAATTAATAAATGATCAATTATTCTTTTATGTGTTTTAACTAATAGAATGGATCATGGCGAGAAAGTAAACTCTGTTATGTATCTTCTTCATTTATATAAATAGATTAGTTTGTGTATGGTACCAAAAATCCTGAATACGTACTTTTATTTTTAATTACAAGATTATTAATTATTTTAAATAATATTTAAATATAAATTTAATATAATGGTGAAATTGGTAGTTGTTTATCTGACAGTAAAAAAATTGGTTTGACATTCTTGGCCAATATGTATATGAAATCACAAAAAAAAGTTTTATCTCCAAAATTTTTTCTATGAGATATACTTAAATGCTTAATTTAGTTCAAAAAATTAAAAACTCAAGTAGCAATAGAACTTTTTACCACATACAAAGATATAACAATGCCCAGTTACTCACATGCAACCTTTACTGTCAACATGAAATCTAATATGACTCCATAACTTCAGGAGTTTTCACGTTATTGATAGTTATCTGTATGTAATTTACAAGGTGTTGCCTAATTACACATTGTAATGTCTTCTCTTCGTCAATCTCGATGCCACGGGCACTTATTACAAATCTTAAGAAGATCAGTTTATCGCTACAAAAAGTCCATTTCTTCGCATTAGCATATAATTGTTCTCTCCGTCGAACCTCGAGAACAGAACTAATATGTTGGGTGTGGTTGTCTAGATCCTTATTGTAGATTAGGATATCGTTGAAGTACACAACTACGAATTTTCCTATGAAATGTTGTAGGATATGGTTCATAAGTCTCATAAAAGTACTAGGGCCATTCGAAAGGCTGAAAGGAATTATGAGCCATTCATAAAGGTCGTACTTACTTTTGAAAGCCATTTTTCACTCATATCCAGGGTTAATCCTAATTTGGTGGTACCCACTTTTGATATTGATCTTGGTGAAGATGGTCGCCCCACTAAGTTCATCTAGCATGTCGTCTAACTAGAGAATAGGGTGTCTATACTTTATGGTAATTTTGTTGATAGCCCAGCAGTCAACACACATTCTCCAGGAACCATTCTTTTTGGGCACTAAGAGGATGGATATAGCACACGAGCTCAAATTTTCCCTGACATGTCCCTTTACCAGTAACTCTTTCACTTAGCACTGGAGTTCCTTACTCTCTTCTAGATTACTCCTATAGGCAGGGCGATTGGGAATGGTGGGTCTGGGGACAAAATCAATTTGATGTTTAATTCCCCATAGGGGTGGAAATCCATTTGGAATTTCCTCTGCTAAGACATCCTCGAATTCTTGGAGGAGGAAAACAATACCTTGAGGTAGGTCTAGGTCTAGATTAGAGAGATTTAGGTCAACCTCCTTATACCACAATACTATGAGACTTTTTCTTTCATAAACTTCTTGCCTTACTTATTGTACTATCACGTAAAGACTCATTTTCCCTTTCTCTCTCTCGCTCTCTCGGGTCTTTACTGGGCTAGGTTTACTCCTTTTCGGGGACTACTAACTTTTTCTCTCCCTTTCTCTCTCCAAGTGTTCCTAAAAAGCCCTTTTGACTTTCACTTGATCCTCGTGCACCTCTTAGGGTGAGATGGGTATGAGGACATGAGTGGGTTGTCCTTCCACAAAGAATAGCAATTGGCCCGACTATAGTGTTGGATTTTTCTATCAAATTGACAAGGTCGGCCAAGTATCACATGGCTAGCGTGTATAAAAACAATATACCTCATCTTTGTACTTACCTATGGAGAAGGGTACCATGACTTGTTGGGTTACCTTTATTTCGCCACTCTCATTCAACCACTGCAACCGATAGGGGTTGGGATAAGCGGTGCAGGCTAGTCCCAATCTTTAAATGAGCAGCGTGCTTGCCACATGGGCACAACTTCCTCCATCGATGATCATACTACACACTTTGTCGTTGACTAGGTAGCGGATGTGGAATATGTTCCTCCATTGTTCATGGTCCTCATCCTTGACTTTCAAGTTGATTGCCCTTCCCAGAATAAAGGATCACTCCAATTAGGAGTTTCTCCGATGATTTGATACATACCGAAGCTCTTGTGAGAAGAAGTTAGTAAAGATAAAACTCTCCCTTACCTTTGCTCGTGTTTACCTTGCAATCACTCAATTAATAGCTTCGTATGTCGAGTTGAGCATCCGAAATTAGAACCACTTGAATCGGGTCTGCACGTTAGTCCTTACGACACAATAAGGAACCCTAAAAGGATCTACTTTCTAGGAAAGCTTAGAACTAAGCACACAGAAGAAGGGACAGTGTGCCCTTCATGTGTTAAACGACTAGTATTGATTAGTCATTTAATTTTATAATGGAATAAGCATAAAATAAAAGAGAGAGATATAGATCACAAAGATTGACAAGATGGATTGATGCGTAGGGATCCAATCAATCTCGATGGATATAATTGCCAGATATATCTACTCATATTATCCCCAATTTATTAGCTACACTCTATGATCAGTCAACTTTTTTCATGCAACGTTGATGCAAGATTATAGAAATGCAATTCAAAAATTAAACATTGATCATATGCGGAATGAAAACAAAATTTTTCGTTCGCACCCGTTAGGTGTGGTACTTTGCCATCGATCACTCAAAGGATTTTCAGTCACTAATCAGGTAGTTATTCTGCTTTTGTTATGCAAAATGCAAACAACGTGCTAATTATCTTACGAGGTGCAATTGGGATATTTTTGTAATTTTGATGTATATAATTTTTTTTTTCAATAATAAATACAAACTACTTCAATTGAACAGATAGATATGAATTCAAGTAGGATGCAATACGAATTAACAAATCCAAAATTAATTTGAATTGTTAAATAAAGAACAAAAATGTTGAATGCAATAAAGATATATTTGGGTTCTAGGAGTCTAAGCTCTGATACCAAATGATGCAGGAGGGTATGGAGAGGATCGAATCAACTCCTATAACCCACTCAACGTTATGCAATACCGAAACTTTAGCTATCTACATAAACATCTCCCTCTAATTAAATCTAAAATCCTAAAAGGAATGTAAAAATAAAGACTAAGAAAAATAAACAAGGAAAGGAAAAACACCATGGACTTACCGATAAATTCTTGGCTCAAAAAGACTTCTGAATACTCCTGTTTCCTGAAAAACTTAAAGAAACTAAATTAACAAAAATACTAAAAGAAGAAAAGCCTAAGCTTTCAAAAATTCTCTCAAATTGATTGTAATTGGTTTGTTTATAACCTTGCACAAAAAGCTATTTATAGCCTTTTCCAGGCAATCTAGATAAGTACAAATTTCTTGAATAAACTAATAAAATAATATCGTAGATAAAATTCTATCTAATTCTAAGATAATTATATAATAAAATATTTATTCAATCCCATTTAAATACAAAAAAAATTAATTAAATAATCTTAAAGGATAGACTTATAATAAAATACTATTAAAAATACGATAAAACCTATCACATATAATTTACATGTAAAATACATGAGGAAATTAATTTTGGCATGTGAGATTTATTTTAAAAAATGAAAAATTAAAAAATGGGTCCTAAAGCCTTTTAAAAAATTAAAATTAGAAAATTATTAATTAATTAAAAATTGGGGAGGACCAGTTTTGGGGCAACCCGATCGGGTTGGGCCGAGCAACCCACTTAGGTCGTGCAAGGCAGGCCTATAGAGGTTGCACGCTTGCGCGCTTGGGTCGACTGGGCCAGTTATTGGCCTGGCCACGTGGGGCGGCTAGGTGGGTGCTTGTTAGCTGTGGGATACCAAGGCTGCGGGCAGTGTGTGTGACTTTGGGCTTGCGCATATGTGCAGTGTCGCATGCATGTCACATGATTCTTGCGTGCATGCCACGTGCGCAGGGCGAACGGGTTGTTTTGGTTGCACACTCGCATGTTGTCTCACGCGTGCAAGTTATCCACCTGTACAGGTGGATTCCCATGCTCGTTACTCACGTGCCAAAGGTAGTTTACACTTGTCGCACGTGTCTTCCATTGTTGCGCTGAAATTTAGACCTTCCTTTGTGATTCATCAATGATCGTGTTGCTTACCCAGTTCTGGACTATCAAATTGAAAATTCCTTGACCCTAGTTTATCATAGACTTCAGAGTTCTACGTGTCTTCTTTTTTTATCAGGATATCCTTCGTGATGGTTCTCATGTCAACAAACCAAGTTGAATCTCAAGGTCTCGTGAGCATGAGAGGTCAAAGGTTAGGCACTATAAGGGGAAAGTGTTACGATAAAGGCCATCCAAGCTTGCCTTGGACAACCCATGATGTTGTGATATTCACTTTTACAGCCCAATCTGCCATGATCTTCTATTAACCCAACCTAAAACATTTTAGGCCATGGTAAAAGTCCATATAAAGACATATAAGGATAAGACAAAACATATGAAGGACTTAGGACTAAAGAACCCAAAAAGTCTTTCAAACTTGTTCTCAAAAGTGGATCTAGGAAGAAAAAGGTTTAGACCAGATTTAAAAGGTAATAGGGGGAGAAAAGGTGGCCCATTCAGCCAAGAGGAAGTTGGTCAGGAACTTCAACTTAGGGACACATTGTCAAGAGATAGATATAGAAAAGAGATATTTTCTCCCCCTCATCTTTTACTCATCCAAATTAGTTTTCCTCTTCAAATAGGACTTGTGGCAACCACACTCAAGAGAGTCCTAATCGGTTTTTTCTTCATAAATTCATATTTTAAAAGTGTTAGAACCACGTTTGAAGTATGAAAGCTTAAAGAATAAGGTTTTGCTACTCATGACCAATTTTCACAAGGAAAATGAGTCATTTTTCTATTCAAACATGGTTAGAATTTTATAAATCTTCAACTCAACTTCAAATACCAAAAATCATTAATTACTAGATTATAAAACTAAACCAAAGAGTCCAAGATAAGGTAAGATCAATTTGGCTATAATCTTTGAAGGAGTCCTACATTATTCCAAGGGAGAGGAGTTTTGTTTCATATTAATTTATGAGTGTTTGATGTATTTTTCTATTAGAGTCCTAAATAAGATTTTAATAAAAAAATTTGTAAGATTTAGTTTTCAATTTCTAGTAGAGTTAGTAAGGTTTATGGTTATAAAATAGCCTCACTACTTTAGTTGAAATCACTTCAATTTAAATCAATGAAATTTTAAGGTTTTTTTTTAAGTTTTAGCTTTTAGATATTGTCAGTGCTTTTAAGAGTGAAGAAATGATTCAACTTATTAAACTAACTACTGTAGCATTTATCACTTGTTCTTTTTATAATACCTTAGTTTACAATCACAGGTTGATTATGAGTTAAATAGGCAAGGTTTGTTGAGGGATTAAGTTTTTGCATGCTATATTGTATATGTGGTTTTAGGTTGCACTTGTTGATCTCGAGTTTCAAATCATTTGATATCATAATTTAGGCTAAAAAAGATCTTATTTTTTGGGGCGGAATTTGTGGCAACAACACATAGGGTTTATCTTTGATCTAATTACCCTTACATATTTTTGTTTCTAGTTATTAGCATCAACGTCATAGTGTTAATCTTTCATTTATTTTATACTCACTTGAATTCATTTTTACTATTGTTTCAAGTGATTTTGTTGTTCTTATAGTAAAAAAAATCAGAAAAAAGAATAAAAAACTGATTGCACATTATCATCATTCGAATTGGGTTACTTATGTTGTATATGCTTATTCATTATATATTTTGTCAATCAAGTAAATCATTTCTCCATTTTATGCAAGGTCACATCTTCAATCCTTAAAAAGTGTGTTTCTACCCTTTTATTTTATATCTTGACCACCTTGCATCCATTCACGTACACATACATGCTTAATACAAAACTAAATCATCTTGTTAGAGTGTAGCTCCCATCAGGATTAGTATTCAAGTTGTATCTTGACTTTGCTTCTTAAGGATTGAGCTGAATCCATTAAATCATATCCATAATTTTCTTTCTTACACTATAAGTTTCATTCTTTCTTTGTGCTTGTGTTCTAAGACACCTCTAAGTAACTAATTGCCCCTAGTTACTTAACCTAATAAATAAAAGTACTTACAATTTTTACCCATATACTTAAACTCATGCTTCTAGAAGTTATGTTATAATTTTCTTTCTCTAAGATTCCTTAACATTTGTTAAAGATAAAACTTGAGTACCTTGATCCAAGATGAGTTGATTCGTTGCTCAACTTGACGGAAGAAGATTGAGAGGCAAGTGAAAAATGACACAATTGTGAGGGAGTGTTGTTTTCTACTGACCTTTTCTTACAAGGATTATAAAATGTCTTAACCAAGTGAAAATAATATTCCAACTGATTTGAGGGAGTATCTAAACAACTTGTTTACATAATTTGTTCTGGCAATTATAAATCTAGAAGCAAGGATTGATGAAAGGAGGTAGAGAAACAATAGTTTGGTCCGGACAAGGCACCAGCCCCACAGGATGATGTCAAATCTTATGATGAGAATGAAAAAATGATGATCGAGATTACTGAAGGGAGATCATGAGAGATAGCAAAATCAGCTCTATCAAATGAATATTTTACTTTTTAAGAAACGAAATGATGCCGAAACCTACCTAGAATAGGACTGAAAGATAGAGCTCATCTTTGACTTTCATAACTACAATGAAGAAAAAAAGGCAAAACTATTCATTATAGAATTCACCAACTATGCACTAGTATGGTGGGATCAGCTACTAACTAGAAGAAGGTGCAATGGAGACCAACATGTCTCAACATGGAGGGAGATGAAATCTATTAGGGGAAAGAGATATGTACCTTCTTACTATCACAGGGAGATGCATCAAAAGTTACAAAACCTAACACAACAATCCATATCCATGGAAGATCAACACAAGGAGATCAAGATGACAATAATCAGGACCAATATAGATGAAGATCCCAAAGCCTTTATGGCACAGTTCATAACTAGCCTAAACCAAGAAATTTTTAATGCAATCGAATTGTAACATTACATGAGTTAGAAGACATAATGCACATGCTTATGAAAGTTGAGAAGCTACTTAAGCATAAGGAGCCCCCCCAGAAGAATGTCAAATCCCCCCACCAATATAGCTCAAGATGGTCAAGTAAATATGAGATATTTAAGGGCAAGGGGACTAGAGTAAAATAGACTGACACTGAAGGTAATCCTAAAAAACCTTATTTTAATCCAAAACATAGCACCATCAAATACTTCAGGTGTTTAGGTGATGGACACATTATATCACAATGTCCTAACCAGAGAATAATGTCGTAAAAGGATAATGCTAATATTGAGAATTCTAATGAAGATGTTAATATTGATACCATACCACTATTGGAAGATGTTGAATACCCAGTTCAGGGGAAGACATGGGTTATTAGAAAAAATACTGAATGCTCAAGCCAAGCATGAAGATAATAACTAAAGAGAGAATATCTTCTACACTCATTGCCTTGTGAATGGGAAGGTGTATAATCTTATTGTATATGAAGGAAGTTGCACCAACGTTGCCAGTACTACTTTGGTTGATAAACTTGAATTGACTAGCACGAAACATCATAATCTCTATATATTACAGTGGTTGAATTAATATGGGGAAGTAAAGGTAACTAAGAAAGTATTGGTGTCTTTCTCTAAGCATGAAATAATGTATAGACATGAGAAATATGTGTTGGTGTTGGCATGCATAATACATAAAGTATCTCGTTAGACTTTTTATCTCTGATAGGTTTCTATTTCTCCTCTATCTGGTCTTAAAAGACATGAGAGAACCGCTCCCTGTTGGATAACGACATACCTTCTGACGAGAGTGGTGACGCGATATAATTGTAGGGGTCACCATGGGTGAAATACGGCCATGGCCATAGTTAACATGTAGGACCACTGTGGCCAGAACGGCCGTGGTCATATATCATGTATGTGACATCCCATATGCTAATTAATACATGTGAGTGTCAGATACAGAAACAAATTGCGAGTGCATGATAAAAATTATATGCAGCGGAGTAAATTAATATAAATATCTTACAAAATATATGAGTCCTAAATACAAACATAACTGAGGACAGAAGTGGCTACAAAATACAAATATCAAAATATAAAAAGAGGACTACTTCTATCATTATACTATTGGACTTATCAGAGTGTAGGAATAATTATGCACTCAAGGTTTGTGGATCCACGAGATCCTCATAGACTTCAATGGGTAGGTCAGCTGACGGTTCCTCACTATCTTTCTCATCTGGTGTAATACCCGCGCTCGAAATTTAGCCCGAGATTAATTTTAAAATTAAAAAATATATATAAAAATATAAATTTTAAATTTATAAATATTTATTTTATGTAAAATTAGGAAAAAATAGGTCGATCATGAAATGGAAAATAATTTTAGAAAAAAAAAGGGTGAAAATTTAGGTTCGAGGAACATTTTTGAAAGAAAAATCGAAAACTAGGGGTCAAAACGCAATTAAAAAAATTACACCATGTAGGACCGCCGCCCAGTCAGCAGCCCCAACGAACCATAGCCCGCCGTGTGGCAAGGCACGCTCCTTGGTGCCACGCGGGTCCTCGATTCAGATGCGTTTCTGCGCACGTGGACGGTTCGGATCTGTTCCCTCCTTAGGCACAATCGGACGGTCACAATGAAAAGTGATGAATGGTCCAGATAAAATCATGATGAATGGTTCATATTCATTTCTTCTTTAAATGAGATCGGACAATCGAGATCAAACACAATAAACGGTGCAAATTTAAAGGAGACAGGTATAAATATCTCACTTCACACCAAACCCAAACCCTAGCCACTAGCTCCCCACCGGAGAAGAAGAACTAGTCGCTGGAGAAGGGAGCTCACCACCGCCTACCGTCGCATTGGAGCCACCTCCGACCACTAAAAAATGTAAAAATTCTCTTATTCGCTGAGAATTTGATTTCGAACACCTTCATGGTCAAATCGGAGCAAAAAGAACGGCGAATAAGCCAAAAACTGCGGGTAAAGTACGGCGGTGCTATCGCGGGAAAAACAAAAAATCGTCTCTAATGAGTCCATTCCTATTTCCCGTTTCGTGCGATTTTTCCTCTATTGTGTTCACCATTCTATTTTCTATAGGTTGATCAAAGAAAAACGTCCAGCCACGAAGGTAAGTCGGCAAAGCCGTCGTACCGAAAAATTCTGTCGCCGGTAAGTTTTTATTTTTTGACTTTTTTTACCAACCGAGGCCCCTTAACGTGTTTTCTCGCAGGGATAGGTATAAAACCGGTCGAAACCGGCCAAAATTGGCCAAAAACAGCCAATCCGAGGTAAATCACCGCCGTGCTGGAATTTTAAAATTGGCCAAAAAAAGGTTTTTAACATCGATTTTGGATTTTTTTGGGTATTTTTAGGTATGTGAAATGTGTTTTTACCTCCGCATAAAAATTCAGAAAACCCGGGGACCACCAGTAAGTGCAACTAAAAGTTTAGTATTTCAAACACCTATTTGGGTAAGAATCTCTTATCTTATTCGCAGTTATAGAATTGAAGTTTAATTATCAATAATACGGTATTTTGCGTAATTTAGAAAACTTCAAGAATTAATTACAAGTTATTAATGGAGGCAGAACTAGTTATTTATTATTGTTGTCCTGTTTAACCGATTGTTTGATTTTACAGCTTTAAATGTATGATAATATACTGGAATTGGTAAAATGATTCAGTTGTGTTTCCTTGATGTATGTATTGTTTGTCTTGCGTTGATTTATGGTTAAATTGTGAAACTGAAAATTAAATATAAACCTTCAATTTTTGTATCGGTGAGTAGTGTGAAATTCTTACTGGGATAGTGTAGCTCACCCTTTCATTAACTATTTCAGATCAAGAAAACCAAGATCTAGATCCCGATCAATAAGGAAGTTATGAATAGTTCACTACCTGAACTCCTTCAAAAGCTAGTGAAGGTCGTCCTAGGATGCTCAGTTGTTTACTTTTCGTTTATTTCTTTGATTTTTATTTGTTCTTTTAAAAGGAACATTCCGGTAACCCTATTGGGTATTTCAAACTATTGTGTAATGAATGTAAACTCTAACTCTATTGTTCCGCTTCTACATTCAATTCATGCCTTTATTTTCTTTTAAGTTTTAGGCTACTTTAGTTAGTAATGAGAGTAGTGTTCCTCGAAACTATTCCTTACACAAGGACTTAAAAATATCAAATACGAACTATCGTCGAACCCTTCCTTGTGAAAAATAAGTAAAAAGACACGAGGAGATGAGGTCCCGTACCAAACAGGGCAACCCGAGACGGGTTGCTTCGATAGGATATCGATCGGCTCTTCGAGATTTTAGAGAGACTCATCACTGCCAGTAGGCCAAGAAAGAGAGGAGGCAAATTGTCTGACTCTCCACCACTTCCACAATATGAGCCACCCCTACAATGAGAGGATCTAATGCCCCCTCGATGCAACCCTACTCCTCCGTCGTATCATCCAACACCGTCACAATACAATTCAGTGCCCCACCGTATTATCTGGCACCATTATAAGGCCAACCGATCCCTCCCCAGTAACATCTGACCCCTCTTTCATGGGACTCAATTTCACCCATGATGGACCTGATAGAGATTGACACGTGAGACCCTGATGTATTTCCAAGAATGTACTAGTTAGCGATATATCACCCCACTGTGGATTGTTTATACGAGAAAAATTATATTTAAGACTCCTAATGAAGAACAGTCAGTTACAAGCTAATAAAAGTTTTTAATGTTATTCCCTCCTAGCAATTTCCTTATTACATAGTGCTTAAACTCAGTTATTTTCTCTAACTAGGCAAACCTAAGAAAGAAATTTATATTTGAGATATCCCGGTAGTTCAAGACTTCCCAAATGTGTTTTCTGATGAACTTTCCAAACTATAGTGGACAGGGAAGTTGAGTTCACCACAGACCTTTAGCCTGGCACGCAGCCTATCTTCGTTTTCCCTTATTGCATGAGTCATGTAGAGATGGAAGAGTTGAGGAAATAGATCAAGAAATTGCAGGGCAGTGGGTTCATCCGATATAGTGTTTCTCCTTGGGGAGCTGGAGTCACATTTGCAAGGAAAAAGGAAGAGACATTAGGATTATGTATTGACTATAAGAGATTTAACAAGATCTTGATCTAGAACAAGTACCCTCTCCCTAGGATCGATGACCTTTTTTATCAGTTGTAGGGTACCAAAGTCTTTTCCAAAATAAACCTGCGTTCAGGTTACCATCAGGTAAAGATCAAGGCGAAAGACATTCTCAAGACAGCTTTCTGAACCAGGTACGAACACTATGAGTTCCTGGTCATGCCATTTGGACTAACTAACGCACCAGTCATCTTCATGGATTTGATGAACAGGATTTTTAGACAATTCCTGGATCAATTCATCATTGTATTTTTCGATGATATCCTGATCTATTCAAAAAGTAGAGAGGAACATGCTCACTATTTGACTTAGGTTTTGCAGATTTTTAGAGAAAAAAAGTTGTATACAAAGTTGAGTAAGTGTGGGTTCTGCCTCGAGCAGACTACCTTCTTAGGGCACATCATATTAAGGGATGTAGTGTTAGTGAACTCCAAAAAAGTTGAGTCAGTGCTTGACTAGGAAAAATTGACATCGATCAAGGAGATTCATAGCTTTCTGAGGATGGGAGGTTATTACCGTAGGTTGTGGAAGGATTTTCTAGCCTAGCTGCTCCCTTGACTCAGCTCACAAAGAAGAACATCATGTTTGAGTGGAACAAGGACTGTGAATGGAGTTTTTCAGAACTAAAAAAGCAGTTGACTACTGTACCTATGTTGGTCTTGTTGAGCGGGATACGTGGATATATAGTTTATAGTGATGTCTCCTACCTGGGGTTGAGTTGTGTTTTGATGCAGCATGGGTCCAAGCAGTTGAAGAGTAATGAGAAAAACTACCCAACCCATGACTTAGAACTTGCCACGATTATCCACGCCTTGAAGACTTGGCGCCATTACTTGTATGGGGAGACATTTCAGATATATATTAACCATAAAAGCTTGAAACACATATTCACTCAAAATAATCTCAACATGCGTTAGAGAAGATGGATAAAACTCCTCAAGAACTACGATTGCAACATCTTGTATCACCCGGGTAAGGGCAACGTTGCAGTCGATGCACTTAGCAAAAAAAGTGCAGGTATATTAGCTCACCTAATGGTATCAGAATATAGGGTAATAGGGGCCCCACAACACGTACGACTTCAGAACCTGAAAAGAGTTACATGCTTGGCCCACCTGACTGTTCAACCTAAGTTGATCCAGAGAATAAAGGAAGCTCAATCCACTAATTTCACCCTAGCAGCCATCAAGAAAGATGCAGAATAGGGAGTAAATCCAGAATTTTGAGTCTCTGCCGGTGGGTTGCTTAGATTTCAAGACAGGGTATGTGTTCCATGTGACAGTGAGCTGAAAAGGGACATCATGACAGAGGCTCATAACTCAAAGTTTTCCATGCATCCCAGAAGCACTAAGATGTATCAAAGTATGCGATCCCAATTTTAGTGGAACGGGATGAAAAGAGAGGTGGCCAACTTTGTTTCCAAGTGTTTTGTATGTCAGCAAGTCAAGGCAGAACATCAACGCCCAAATGGGCTTCTTAAGCCATTACCAATTCTGGAGTGGAAGTGGGAACATATCACAATGGATTTGGTGACAGGATTACTTAGGGCACACTCGAGACATGATGCCATTTGGGTAATTATTGACCGGCTCACCAAATCTTCCCACTTCTTAGCCATCAAGATGACCGACCCCTTGGACAAGTTAGCAAGAATGTATATCCAGAAAATAGTCAGGTTACATGGAATGTCAATAACAGTAGTATCCGACAAGGACCCTAGGTTCACTTTTTGGTTCTGGTCTAGTTTTCAACAAGACATGAAAACGAAACTATCCCTTAGTACTGCATTCCACCTTTAGTACCGCATTCAATCCTCAGACCGATGGAAAATCAGAAAGGACGATCCGCACACTAGAGGATATGCTCTGAGCTTGTGTTCTTGACTTCGGGGGCCATTTGGATGATCATTTATTCTGAATAGAGTTTGCCTATAATAACAGCTACCAAGCAAGTATCGGCATGACTCTATATGAGGCGTTACATGGCCACCCATGCAGATTGTCGATCTGTTGGAAAGAGGTGGGTGATAAGAAATTATTCGGCCCAAATCTTTTGGAGGAGACTACAGCCAAAATAGTTAAGATCAAAAAGAACATCCAGACAGCTCAGAGCAGGCAGAAGAGTTATGTGGACATCCGAAGGAGGGATTTGGAATTTGAAAAAGGTGATTGAATGTTCCTTAAGATCACTAATTTCAAGAGAATCAGTATGTTTGGCAAGAGGGAAAAACTAAATTCTAGGTTTATTAGGCCATTTGAAATCTTAGACAGAATTGGTACCACCGCCTACAGACTAGCACTATCTTCAGAACTATCCAGTGTCCATAATGTGTTTCATGTGTTCATGCTACGCAAGTACAACTCGGACCTCTCTCACGTCTTGGCCCACGAGCCCCTTTCACTATAGGAGGATCTGTCCTATGAGGAGGTACTGGTGGGTATTGTGAACCGAAAGAGCAAAGTACTCCGCAACCAAAAAATTCCCTTCGTTAAGGTCCTATGCCAGAATCACACACACAGAGAGACCACATGGGAGCTAGAATCAGACTTCAGAGCCTAGTATCCCCAACTGTTTGATTAAGTGAGAGAGAGATAAATTTGAGAGACCAATTTCTTTTAAGGGGGGGAGACTTGTAATACCCGGGCCCGAAATTTGGCCCAAGATTAATTTTAAAATTAAAAAAAATATATAAAAATATAAATTTTAAATTTATAAATATTTATTTAATGTAAAATTAGGAAAAAATAGGTGGAGGCTGAAATTGAAAATAATTTTGAAAAAAATTGGTAAAAATTTGGGTTCGGGTGTATTTTAAAAAGAAAAATTGAAAACTGGGAGTCAAAATACAATTAAAAAAAATTGTGCCACGTAGGATTGCCCAGTCAGCAGTTCCGACGAATCAGAGTGGGTCGCGTGGCAAGGCTCGCTGACTCGGTGCCACGCAGGAGACCACGTTGGCAATCCACATGCCCGCGATCGGACAGCCCGGATACATTCCCGCGTGCGTTGACAGTCCGGATCTGCTCCCTCCTCATACGCGATTGGACGGTCACGATTAAATGTGATTAATAATTCATATTCGTTCCCTCTTTATACGTAATTGTACTGTCCAGATCAAATCGCGATAAACGGTCCAGATTCATTTTTTCTTTAAATGCGATTGGACGATTGAGATTAAACGCAATGAATGGTTCAGATTTAAGGGAGACGGTATAAATATCTCACTTCACATCGAATCCAAACTCTAGCCGCCAGCCCCAGGCAGGAGAAGAAGAACCAGTCGCCAGAGAAGGAAGCCGACCGCCACCTGTCGCCGCGCTGGAGCCACCTCTAATTGCCAAAAAAGCTAAAAATTCTCCTATTCGCTTGAAATTTGATTTTGAATACCCTCATGCCAAATCAGAGCAAAAAGAACAACGGATAAGCCAAAAATCATGGGTAAAGCCTGACGGCCTTGCCACAAGAAAAACCATAATCGCCTTCGATGAACCCCTTTCTGTTTTCTGTTTCGTGCAATTTTTCCACCATTGTGTTCATCATTCTGTTTTCTACAGGTTGACCGAAGAAAAATGCCTAACTACAAAGGTGAGCTAGCAGAGCTACTGTACTAGAAAATCCCACCATCGGTAAGTTTTTGTTTTTCGACTTCTTTGGGCCAACCGAGACTCCTTAACGTATTTTCTCACAGGGATAGGTATAAAACAGACAGAAATTGGCAGAACCTAGCCAAAAAGGGCCAGTCCGAGCTAAACCACTTCCGTGGGCGGCGGTACCATCACTGGAGCACGATGGTGCTGCCTTGTCAAATTTTTAAAATTGGCCGAAAAAGGTTTTTAAAATTGACTTTGGATTTTTTGGGGTATTTTTAGGTATGTGAAGCATGTTTTTACCTCTGCAGGAAAATTTAGGATACCAAGGGACTGCCAGTAGGTGTAGCTGAAAGTTTAGTATTTCGGACACTAATTCGAGTAAGAATCCATCACCTTATTCCCTGTTATGGAATTGAAGTTTAATTATCAATAATACGGTATTTTGCGTAATTTAAAAAACTTTGAGAATTAATTATAGGTTACTAATGGAGGCAGAACCGGTTATTTATTATTGTTGTCCTGTTTAACTGATTGTTTGATTTTACAGCTTTAAATGCATGATAATATACTAGAATAGGTAAAATAATTCAGCTTTGTTTCCTTAATGCATGTATTGTTTATCTTGTATTGATTTACGGTTAAATTATGAAACTGAAAATTAAATGTAAACAGAAAATTAATTGGTTAAGTGAATGAATAAATAATAGCTTTACTAGATATCTTGGGAGATGGTGGACAGACCGAATACATAGAAAATCCTACCGTGAACGTCGCCTCATACCGGATGGGGTATCGAGGATTGGTATTTTTGGCGCACATACCAGACAGAATATTGAGGGATGGTATTTTTGGTGCTCATACCGAACGGGAGTATGGGGACGGCCGGTTAGTTGACAAGGTTGGATGTTGGTTCACGCGTAGTGGGACATCCTTATGGACCCCCATGGATACCAGTAGGCAAATAAAAAAGAAAAGTTGTTATTCTTGCTTACTTAAATATGAGATTATGATGTTGTTGAGCTATTGTCTCTATAGGTCAATTTTGAAAATCTCACAACAGTAAGTATGCAATAAATGGTTTTACTTATGATAAATGAATTTACTTAAATTAATAGCTTCATTGGTTGTTTTTTATGATTTTTACCAACCTTCAGTTTTTGTATCAGTGAGTAGTATGATATTCTTACTGGGGTAGCACAGCTCACCCCTTCATTAACTATTTCAAATCAAGAGGACCAAGATCCAGATCCCGATTAACAAGGGGGTTGTGAATAGTTCACCACCCAGACTCTTTCAAAAGCTAGTGAAAGTTGTCCTACGATGCTCAATTGTTTACTTTTTGTTTATTTCTTTGATTTTCGTTTGTTATTTTAGAAGGGACATTCTCGTAGCCCTATTGGGTATTTTAAACTATTGTGTAAGGAATGTAAATCTTAACTCTATTGTTCCGCTTTCGCATTCAATTAATGTTTTTATTTCTTTTTAAGTTCCGGGCTGCTACATCTGGGGGCATGGAAAGAGTGAGTTTCATATGCTTAGTAAAGAAAACAGTATTTAGATAACATCGTAATATTTAAAAGATAATAATTATATCATAAACACTTACCATTAAGTCATGTCGGAGTCCTATCCTACCTTATAAAAATAATTTATTTGTTAAGGAAACATCATGTCATAGTCACATCAATAAAAAACAAACAACATACTTGACAATAGAAAAAATCAAATAAATTATGAAATACTCAGATTTTCATATCATGCTTTGCGAAATCATTCTGAATTTCGTCTCTGAGGGTAACTACAAATTTCCAACTACCCATATGGAATGACCAGATCATATACAAATAACGACAATTTACTTAGGCATATTTTCGGCTGGCCAAACCATGGTACAATCTATGACCATGGCCATACCGAACATAGTGGTCCTATAAGATATTCTGTAGTCATGATAGTACTTAGCCAAAGGTGACCTCTAATAGATATTTACGTCACCGCTCTCGTCAGAGGGTACATCGTCATCCACAGGGAGTGGTCCTCTCACATATTTTAAGATCAGATCAGGGAAGGAAATTAGATACCCCTCAAAGATAAAAAGCCTAACGATACACTTGATGCATTATGCATGTCAATACAGATACATACTTTGGACCTTTCAGGCTTCATTTTATTTTTATTTTTATTTTTATTTTCCATATAACCTTACCGGTTTCATATTATTTTATTTACATGCAAATTATCAAGTACCTATAAATTACATAGCATGCTTGAAATCAAGAACAATTGATTTTATTAAAAATTACTGAACATAGAACATGCATATCACACAAAATCACATATTCATTATTTTAATTTTCTAGAAATACTCATTAAGACATTTAAAGAAATACCAGATTTCTTACCAAAATCTCGAAATTTATCCTACACTGTTGTTCTCCTCCTCCTCTCATTCTCTCTTTAGATAATTTCCTCTTTCTCTCTCTGAACTCTTGGAAGATGGAAGAACGGAAATGATGAGAAAATGGGAAGAAGGGCCCCTATTTATAGAAAATAGAGGTCGTCGAATTTGCATCAAGTGTAGAAATCTAGTGAAGAGAGAGTGTTGAAAATAAAAGAGATGCTTAATTTGACGCGACACAAAAAATGGAGGAGAATTTTCCTCCACTGACGGCAACACACCCCATGCAGTGGCACGCTGCCCAAGGTGGGTGATGGCACACTACTTGAGGCGACAGTGTGCCTAACCCACCTGGTGCGCGCTGCAGGCCTAGCCTGTAGGCATCGGGCTACCCTAGCACATGCAAGAGCTAGCCTGCACATATGTCTGCTGCGCAGATGGCACGCTTATAGGGTGCGGCGCCAGCCCTGTCCGCTCGTGATGTGACGCGTGCAGATGGGCCTGTCAGCGTGTGACAAGACGCGCGTGCAGGTCTGACCCCGTGCCTCGCTCTCTCCTGCGTGCACAGTACGCTATGCCCGCGTGGACAATCCTTCTCCCGCGGGTGTTTTCCTACGAGATTTTTCCTCATTTTTCTGTTTTCTCCTGAAAATTGTTTGTTTTTTAAAATAATAAATAAAAATAAAATAAAATAAAATATTAAAATCAGTATAATTTACTAATTATGATATAAAGCTATGAAATAAATAGGATTTTTCAAATACAATTTATCACAGTGGTGAGTAGGGTGTTGCAATGTCGTAGTTTAGCAAGCTGTAAATGTGTTGTTGGTTTAGCAAACTGCAAATTGCTGTGATAAATAAAATAAATTGGTCATTCCACATGGGTAGTCGGAAATCCGTATTGCCTTGAGTAGATGGAAGTTGGAACGACTTCGCTCAAAGAAATAAAATGAAAGACAGTGCATATCATGATTTGTTTAATTTTTTTAATTTTCAGCATGATCGATTCGATTGACATGATATGACTATGACGCGATAGATTTGATGTTTTCTTTAATCAAATAAATTGTTTTTATAATTTAATAAAGAACCTTGACATGAATTTTGATGGTAAGTAATGATGGTACTTTTAATTACCTTTAAAATCTTATGATATTATTTAAATACTACTTTTGTTACTGAGTATATAGAACTCACCATTTTCATGCCCCCACCAGATAAGGAAGATGGTGAGGAACCGTTTGCTGACCTACCCCTTAAAGTCTTTGAGGACCCTGTGGATCCATAAACTTTTATGAGTGCATGACTTGTCCTGCACTCTAATGAGTCCATTTACATAATGATAGAAGTTGCATTCTTTTGTATTTTGTCGCCACTTCTAGCCTCAGTTTTATATGTAATTGGAAACTCATATATTTTGTAAGGAATTTGTAATTAATTGTTCCGCTGCATACATTTATCTACTATACACTTGTAATCTATTTCTAAGTCTAGCACACTTATGCCTTAATTAGTATTTGGGATGTCACAAATGTTATCGGAGTAGTTATGCGGAACAATCCCTTACAACTAAGGTTGTAGGTAGGCAAAAACCCTTCTAAGATACTTAGGAAATATGTCATCTTTCAAAAACTAGACTACCAACTCGTGTCTTCCTTTTCTTTTGTAGGAATGACGTGAGGAAGACCTTCTGTATAGCACGCTAAAAAACCTAAGGCCCAAGATCATCTGACTAGGGTCGAGTTTACCGAACTCTTCTAAGGCATCAAGGGTCTAACCGTAGCTGTAGAATAAAACCAAGCCAACCCTTGCCAACATCCTCCTGCCCCTGAATACCGACCAGCTAAAATATCTATCTCCTACAACATAGCAGAATCTAGGAAACTTAACCCACCCTATTTTGAAGGAGGCCCCGACCCCTTAGTAGTTAAAGCCTGGATCTTGTAAATAGAGAAACTTTTCTTTGTCTTAAACCAAACTGAGGAGTAAAAAGTCCCCCTAGCAGCCTTCATGTTAACCAGTGAAGCCGAACATTAATGGCGACTTAAAAAAGAAGTCCTATCTACCCTTACCATTTGGGAGGTTTTTATGGACACATTATTTGAGAATTTTTTCTCAGTCTATGTCTTAGAGAAGGAGGAAGAATTTCAGAACCTTCACTAGGGAATCTTGATGGTTGTCTAATATGCATTCCAATTTATCCAGCTATCTAGGTTTGCCCCATTAGTGGTCACCCTTGAGAGTCGCAAAGATAGAAAATTTCTGAAAGGCTTTTGTACTGATATCTACGACCGAGTTGTGATGTTGAGACCTAGCTTATCTATCGAGGTGTTAGAACATGCCTAGTTGGTCGAATACCTTATCTCGGCCAAGCACCAAGGCATCGCCCGAGTTCGTACTTAACAACAATAACACCAATCCCAACAACCCAAAAGAAGACTACCTGACCCAGTTACCAGCCATCCTAATAAACGACCTTGAATTGTCCCTCTCCCTACTTTATCTCCACCTACTGAACAAACTGCCCGACCTTCCCAACCATACCAGCATTGTGGTCGCTTGCATGGTAATCAACCTTGTCGGCGTTTGAACAACGCCTGCTATAAATGCGAAAACACTCAGCATTTTATGAAAGACTGCCCCCAGCGATCGAAGGATATGGCTAGACTAGTAGCCCAGGGTCGTGTGTATCACTTTGATGAACTCGGTGCCCTCACCACTCCTATCCTCATATAGGGTATGCTTTTTATCCATAATATTTCTACTAAAGCTCTAATTTATACAGGTGCTACCCACTCTTTCATTTCTTGTTCATTTACTTGTAAATTACATATTAGGCCTGAACCTTTAGGTGAAGTGTTAGCAATAGAAACTCCCTCTAAGGGTTTATTAGAAGCTCATTGTATATATAAAAATTGTAAAATAAAAGTTTTGGAAGTAGAATTATTAGTACACCTAATAATTTTAGATTTTTTAGGATTTGATATTATTTTAAGAATGGATTGGTTAGAAAAATATAAGGCAATTATTAACTGTGAAAGTAAGGTTGTAACCTTACGGTCACCAAAAATGAAATAAAAATCTAGTTTTGTTATTTCCTAACCTTTGAATAAATAGGAATATGGATGCTGATCCTGCTATATACACCATTCCTACTATTTGTAATTTCTCGAAGATCTACTTGGTCTGCCTCTTCCACAGAAGATAGAGTTTTCTATTGACTTGCTTCTTGGAACACAACCTATCTCAAAACATGCCTATCGCATGAGCCGTACTGAGCTCACAAAATTAGAAAACTAGCTTTTTGAACTTTTTGGTAAAAAGTTCATCCGCCCCACTCATTCCCCTTGGGGTGCCTCATTATTTCTTATAAAGAAGAAGGATGGCTCCCTCCGATTGTGCATATTACAAAGAACTCAACCGGGTAACAATGAAGAGTAAGTACCTTTTTACCTCGTATCGATGACCTCTTTAATTAGTTACAAGGAGTTCTAGTCTTTTTAAAGATCGATGTCAGATCAGGATACTACCAGTTGCGGGTCAAAGAAGAAGATATTCTGAAAACTGCCTTTCGATGCTGATATGGTTTGTATCAGTTCAAGATTATGTCTTTCGGACTAACTAATACCGCTACTACTTTTATGGATCTTATGAATAGGATTTTTTGATATGCACTGGCTCAGTACGTCATCATATTCATTGATGATATCCTGGTATATTCTAAGAGCCCGAAAGAACATGCAGTTCATTTATCTCATGTATTGGAGACCCTTCGTCGGAACTAGCTGCATACTAAGTTTAGCAAGTGCTCTTTTGATTGGATTGAGTCTCCTTCCTTCGCTATGTAATTTTGGACAAAGAAGTTTTTGTGGATCCATCTAAAGTTGAGTAAGTGATTAACTTGAACCAGCCAACCAATGTAGCTGAGATGCGTAGTTTCCTTGGTTTAGCAAATTATTACCAGTGATTCATCGATGGATTCTTCAAGATTACTGCTTCGTTGACCCGTCTCACCAGGAAAGTTGAACCTATTGTTTGGGACTATGAATGTGGTGAAAGTTTTACTGAATCAAAGTATCATCTCATCTCTACTCAGGTGTTGATCCTCTCCGATAATCTGAATGATTTTAGGTTTACTGTGATACATCTCACGTAGGTTTGGGTTGTGTTTTGATACAGTACAATCGGGTGGTTGCTTATGAATTCAGACAATTAAAACCCCATGATCACAACTACCCTACTCATGACTTGGAGTTTGTGGCCATAATCTTTGCCTTGAAGATATGGCACCATTATTTGTATAGTCAGATATTTGAAATTTATACTGACAACAAAAGTTTGAAATACATATTTTTATAGAGGGAACTAAACATGAGACAGAGACGTTGGATAGACCTCCTAAAAGGCTACGACTGTAAGATCATCTACCACCCCACTAGAGGTAATGTAGTTACAGATGTGCTGAGTTGGAAGGAGTCCACTTTGTTAGCCCAAACCATGGCCTCCAGTTGGAAATTAGTTGATACTATACAGGCATTTCGCCTTAACCACTATGGTAGTGATGTCTATCTAGCCCAGATCTGAGATTTACCTGATCTTTTCAAGAAAAGTTGGAAAACCCAGTCCACCAATCCAAAAATCACTAAAAATTTAAGTTTACTTTTGATGAGTTTCTTGATTTTAGGCCCACAAATGACAGATTGTGCAGATTCTGGGATCGTATTTGGGTCCCTATCACCATCAGGACGGATGTTCTCAAGGCTGCTCATGCCTTCAAACTGTCCATCCATCCCGGTAGTACCAAGATGTACCAGGACCTGAAGCATCAATACTGGTGGTCTGAAATGAAGAAGGACATTATTGACTATGTCTCCTGATGCATTACTTGCTAATGAGTTAAGATAGAATATCAGAGACCCGACAGTTTGTTGCAATACCTCCTTATTCCAGAATAGAAGTGGGAGCATGTGACCATGGACTTTGTCACCGATCTACCTAGGACCTATTCTGGTTGCAATATAATATAGATCATTATTGACAGATTGATCAAGACAACCCATTTCCTATTAATTAGAGCCACATATTTCATTAGCATATTAGCCTTTTTATATGTCGTTGAAATTGTTCGACTCCACCACGTCCCTTTATCCATTGTATCCAATAGAGATCCTTGGTTTACCTCCCATTTTTGGGATAAATTTCAAGAAGAACTTAGTTCAAAATTGTACTTCAGCACTATTTATCATCTCTAGTTCGATGAACAATTTAAACATACTATTTAAACACTAAAAGGCATGTTGCGCATTTGCGTCTTTGACTTTGGTAATAACTGGTATGAGTATCTTCCCCTGTGTGAATTTACTTATAATAATAATTATCATTCCAGTATCGACATAGCTCCATATGAAGCCCTGTATGGTAGGCCTTGCCATTCTCCCACTTGTTGGAATGAAGTTAGGAACCAGTGATGTTTAGAACCTGATTACATCCAAGAGACTATGAAGAAAGTTGTTATCATTTGAATGAACTTAGCCACCACTCAGAGTCGCTAGAAAAGTTACGCCAATAACCATAAAAGACCCTTGGAGTTTGCTATCGGCGATCAAGTCTTCCTTAAGATCTTCCCTTACAAGAAAAAATGCGATTCGGTAAGAAAAAAAAGCTTAGCCCCCATTATGTGGGACATTTTTAAATCATGGAACATATTGAACCCATGGCGTATCGCCTTACTCTACCCCGGGAACTTGCAGGTCTATATGATGTCTTTCATGTCTCCATACACAAAAGGTATCATTCTGACCTTTTTCAGATCATTACTCACCAAGAGATGCAAGTTCAAGCTGATATGACGTATGAGGAGCTTCTCACAAAAATCCTTGATTAGATTGACAAGATCTTGCGCAACAAAAGAATTCCTATGGTGAAGGTGTAGTGGCAACACTACGCTTAGGAAGAGGCAACGTGGGAATTGGTGAACAAGATGAGAGAAAAATTTATAGATCTATTCATGACAAATTTGGGGGATCAAATTTTTAAAGTGAGGGGAATATAACACCCCGAAAACTTTCATGCTTAATTTATAATGTGAACCCCTATTTATTCGGGTTCTAAGGCCATTTGAAACTTCTTAATATTTTGTATTTTTAATTTTTTGGGATGAATATTGTATTTCATATTTTAATTTTGTATTTTATTTGGTTAAATAATTCTTGAAATTTATTATTTTATTTTATCATGGAAAAATTATATTTTCTTTATTATTTAAATAGAAAATACTGCCCCCTTAGGTGCTTTGCACCGCTGGTTGGGTGGTAAGTCGCCACCGGCTTGGGTGGCGTGCTGCCGTCCCTTGGCAACGTCCCACTGATGTTTGGGTGGTGTGCCTCTGATTTTTGTGCTGCTGTCACATCACGTTGTCTATCCGTCAATCGTCACATCTTACCTTTCCCATTGTCTTTCTCTCTCCTCACCAGATTTTGCTACTTGACGCAAATCCAACGATCCTCATTTTCTATAAATCGGGACTCTCCCTTCACCATTTCCTCATCACTTCCATTTTCATTCTTCTATCCCCCAAGAGCTTTAGAGAGAGAGGGAGAGGAGGAGAAGAAGAAAAGGCGCAGAAAAAAATCAAGATTTCGATAAAGAATTTAATATTTACTTTTAAACATCGTAAAGATCATTTCTAAATAAAATTAATAAAGCTAAATTAATGATCGTATAGTTAAATTTTATGCCTAAATGAAGTAATTTTTCCTATTAATGCATGTTTTATGATCGTAAATGAACTTATTAATTTGCATTTGTAACTTAAATGATTTAATGCTTGAAATAAATATTGATATGTGATGCAATTGATGGAGAAAAAATGATTAAGCATGAAATAATATATAACATAAGAAATATGTATTAGTATTGGTTTGCATAATACATAAAATATCTCGTTGGGCTTTTTATCTCTGAGGAATTTTTGTTTCTCTCCCATCTGATCTGAAAAAACGTGAGATGATCGCTCCCTATGGATGATGGCGTACCTTCTGACGAAGTACGATTGTGGCCATAGTTAACATGTAAGACCAATGTGGTTGGCGCAGTCGTGGTCATAGATCGTGTCATGGTTTGCCAAATCATAAATGTGTTGTTGGTTTCACAAGCCACAAATTACTATGATAAAGGAAATCAATTAGTCATTCCACATGGGTAGTCAGGAATCCATATTGCCCTCAGTGGATGGAAGTCAGAATGACTTTGCACGAAGAAATAAAATGAAACATAATGCACATCATGATTTATTTGATTTTCTCTATTTTCAGCATAATCCATCCGATTGATATGATATTACTATGACATGATGGATTTGATATTTTTTTAATAAAATAAATTATTTTCATAATTTAATAAAGAACCCTGACATGACTCTTGATAGTAAGTAATGATGGTACTTTTACTTACCTTTAAAATCTTATGATATTATTTAAATATTATTTTTCTTACTGAGTATATAGAACTCACCCCTTTCTATGCCTCCCTCTATATGAGGAAGATAGTGAGGAACCGATCGCTGACTTACCCCTTGAAGTCTTTCAGGATCCCGTGGATCCATAACTTTTATGAGTGCATGACTTGTCCCGCACTCTGATGAGTCCATTTACATAATGATAGAAGTGGCCCTCTTTTGTATTTTGTCATTTTATATCTTGTTGTCATTTATAGCCTCAGTTATATATGTAATTGAGAACTCATATATTTTGTAAGAAATTTGTAATTAATTGTTCTGTTGCATATATTTATTTACTATGCGTGCATAATCATTTTTGTATCTGGCACCCTTATGCCTTAACTAGCATTTAGGATGTCACAAATTTATAGAGCCAAATCAAAAATTTCATGTTTAGTTTTCATAAGGTGAGTTTTATTCCAGTTGTGGACTCTACATAATTTTATAACCTCATGATATAAATTATGTTATATGTTGTCCAATAAATGAATAGCTTCTGTTATGTTCTTATTTTAAGCTTTTATGTTGCATTTTTTGGTTCAGTTGTGTTTGGGGCGTGGTTTTTCGTTGGAGAACGGCAAACTATCACAATATCTATCATATTTTAGAAAATAATTATTTTAATTGTTGAAAGTTTCCTATTCTATTTTAAATTTATTTTCCTATGTAATTTTGTAATTACTTTAGGAAATTATTCTTCTTATTATCCACAAGGCTTATACTATAATAGGCCATCAATTTACAGTTCTGTTGATTGAAGTTCGAGAATAATAAAATTATAAAGTTTTAGCTTTTAACTAGTGAGATTTTCTTCAACTTTCTTGTTGAATGGAGAATTGATGTTTACTTATTAAGGTAACTTGTGATATTTTTATTAATATCTTGTTTTGAATTGATTTTAACTTATTAAGATCTTCTTTATGACAATATAATCTGTAACAGCCCCGGAAATTCAAAAGAAAATACATATAATAATCTGAGTGAGGAAGCGAAATAAAATATTAAGGTTAACATCCCTTACACAATAACTTAAAAGTACTAAACAACATCACGGAATAAGTTCTCGAAAATAAATATGAAAAATGAGAAAAATAAAGAAAACTATAAAGCATCTAGCATCTACTTGCCGTCTTCTTGTGGATCGGGTTCGAGAACCAAGTCATCCTGATCTGAAATGGTTAAATAAGGAATGAGCTACACTAGCCCAGTAAGGACATCACACTATATCACCGTCACAGAAGTAAAGGTTAATAGAAAACCAAAAATAACCAATGGAGCACAAGTTTTAAAATAATACATTTATTTAAAATAAAACCATTTACCCTTTTTCTTACCATTGGAGAACCTGTGAAAACAACCTATAAAAACAATAACATTATACAGATCACAATTTCATGCATAATCAGTAACATAAAACATATCATGAATCCATATTCATTAACAATAACTGATTATCACCGTTTCTCGTTTTTACCAGCCTACTAGTATTCATGGGGATCCATAGGGGTGTCTTTGCTACACGTGAACCCTTTTCATTAACAATCTTAATTCCATGACCGTCTCCATACCCCGTCCGGTATGAGCGCCAAGACATTAAACCTCAATACCCCATCAGGTCTGAGGGTGAAGTGGGTCGTCCCTATACCCTGTCCAGTATGAGCACCAAATGACTAAGTCTCCATACCCCGTCCGGTATGAGACGATGTTCATGGTAGGGTTCCCTATGAACCCGGTCCGTCCACCATCTCCTAGGATATCTAGTGAGGCTGTCACCTTATCTGTTTTTCCTTAATCTCCGTTACCAAGTTGAACATAATCACATAAACAAAAAACATGCACCCGATAATACAATCAAATTGTAAATTCTAAAATCACACAGTGGTCAAGTAAGACAGTAATACATGCATTTAAAACTATAGAATAGATAAATCAGATACCATAATACATTTAAACAGTAAAATAAACCAAACAGGAATCGATAAAGAATAATGTCCGGTTCGGGCTCCATTAGCAACCTTAATTAATTATGCATATCTATTAATTTATACAAAATACAGTATTATCATTTATTCAAACTTCAATTCCATGATAGAAAATAAGGTGAAGGGTTCTTACTTGATTCGACGATGAAAACTAGATTGTTACTACGCCTACGGGCGATCCCTAGGTTCCCTGTATTTTTTTTCGGGAACTAAAACGCGCTTCCGGTATCTATACATGTCCTAAATAACCCAAAAATCAGGCCCAGGGCCTACTCGGCCAATTTTGGAATTCCAGCACGGCGGCTCTGGCGTGCTCTAGCGACGGCACCGCCGCCCACATCTACGATCCACCTCAGTACTGTTTTCAGCCGAATTAAGCCAAACTTGCATCGGTTCCTATGAGAAAATACACTTAGGGCCCTCGGTAGGCCGAAAAAACGTAGAAAATCAAAACTCACTAGCAGTGGGGCTCTCCGGTGCGGCGGCTCCTCCGGCTCACGTTGCGGTTGGGTGTTTTGCTCCGGTCAACCTGTAGAGGAGGAAACGATGATCACAACAGTGGAAAAATCACATCGAACGGGAATTAGGAAGGGCCTCATCGGAGGCAAAAATCGAAACTCTCTGCGACGGCGCCACTAAGCTTCGGCAGTATTTTTCGGCCAATTGGCTGGTTCGTTTACTCTGATTTGGTCATGGGTGGATTTGAAATAATATTTTGAGCAAAGGGTACAATTTTTACCTCGTTTGGCGGTCAAAAATTACTCTGGTAGGGCAGCGGGTGGCGGCAGTCGGCTCCCCGACAGTTGGGCTGTCTTCTCCGGGGAGGGGCTCTAGCAGCTAGGGTTAGGGTTTGGGTGTAGATGGGGTTATTTATACCCATCCGCTTTTGATCTGGGTCGTCCATCATTTTTAATCTGGACCGTCTGATCACGATTAAATTAAGAGTGAATCTGGACCGTTCATCGCGATTCAATCTGGACCGTCCGTGCGCGATGCAATCTGGGCAATCTGTTCGCATTTTTTATTTGGGCCGTCGATGTGTGTGGGAATGGATCTCAGCCGTTCGATCGCGTGCACGTGGATCACCCATGAGGCTCCCTCCTGCGTGGCCTCCCATCTTAGCATCTCTACCACCTAGCGCATTCTTGTTGGTCGGGGCTGCTGACCGGGCAGCTGACATGGTGTAACTTTTCTAAATTATGTTTTAACCTCCGGTTTCTAATTTATTCTTCAAAAATACCTCCAGAATCCAAATTTTATCCCTTTTTCACCAAATTGTTTTCAATTTCACCCCCCTCTATTTTCCTCCATTTTTACACAAAATAAATTAAAAAATTAATTTTATTAATTTTAAATTTTATTGTATTTTGGGTTGTTACAACTCTCCCCCTTAAAAGAAATTTAGTTCCTCAAATTTGTCTCTCACTCTCAATTGAACAGCTGGGGATACTAGCCTTCCTTGGTGTGTGGTTCTACCATATGACCTTTACAAAGGATATTTCTTGGTTGCGGAGTAATATGCTCTTTCGATCAGTAATGTCGACTGGTACTTTCTCGTAGGATAAGTCCTCCTGGAGTGGGAGAGGTTTGTGGACCAAGACATGAGAGGGGTCCGGATTGTACTTGCGTAGCATGGACACATGAAACACATTGTGGACCTTAGAAAGTTCTAGAGATAGTGCTAGTCTGTAGGCGGCGGTACCAATCCTGTCTAAGACTTTAAATGGTCCTATAAATCGGGGTTTCAGTTTTCCCCTCCTGCCGAACTTACTAATTCTCTTGAAAGGAGTGACCTTAAAGAACACCCATCACCTTTCTCAAATGCTAAATCTCTCCTCCAATTGTCCGCATAACTCTTCTACCTGCTCTGAGCCGTTTGAATGTTCTTCCTGATCTTAATTATTTTAGATGTAGTCTCCTCTACCAACTCCAGGCTGAACAATTTTCTATCGCCCACTTCTTCTCAACAAATCGGCGATCTGCATGGGCGCCTATATAACGCCTCATACGGAGCTATGCCAATACTCACTTGGTAGCTGTTGCTGTAGGCAAACTCTATCAGGGGTAGATGGTCGTCTCAATGGCCCCCGAAGTCAAGGACACAAGCTCGGAGCATATTCTCAAGTGTACGGATTATCCTTTCTGACTGTCCATTAGTCTGAGGGTGGAAGGCAGTACTAAGGGACAGCTTTGTTCCCATGGCTTACTGAAAGCTACTCCAAAACCGAGAAGTGAACTTGAGGTCCCTGTCGGACACCACTGTCACTGGGACTCCATGCAATCTGACTATTTTTCAGATATATGTTCTTACCAATTTGTCCAAGGGATCGACCATCCTAATGGCCAAGAAGTGGAAAGACTTGATAAACCGGTCAACAATTACCCAGATGACATCATGTCCTGAGCGTGCCTTAGGTAACCCTGTCACGAAGTCCATGGTGATATGTTCCCACTTCCATTCTAGGATCAGTAATGGCTGAAGTAACCCGCTTGGGCGCTAATGTTCTGCCTTGACCTGCTGACATACTAGGCACTTAGACACAACGTCAACTATATCTCTTTTCATCCCGTTCTACCAAAATTGGGAACGCATACTTTGGTACATTTTTGTGCTTCCGGGATGCATGGCAAACCTTGAGCTATGGGCCTCTATCATGATGTCTCTCTTTAACTCACTGTCCCCTGAAACACACACCCTGTCCTGGAATCGGAGTAACCCATCGGCAGAAACTCAGAATTCTAAGCTAACTCCCTGTTCTGCATCATTCTTGAGGGCTACTAGGGCGGGATCAGCTGATTGAGTTTTCCTTATTCTCTGGATTAACTCAGGCTGAACAGTTAGATGACCCAATCATGTGATTCTCCTGAAGCCGAACCTGTTGTGTGGCCCCAATCTGCGTGCATTCTGAAACCATCAAATGGGCTAATATACCTGCACTTTTTCTACTGAGTGTATCGGCTACCACGTTGCCCTTACCCGGATGATACAAGATGTCACAACCATAGTACTTAAGAAGTTCTATCCCCATTCTCTAACGCATGTTGAGATCCTTTTGAGTGAATATGTGTTTCAACTCTTATGATCGATATAGATCTGAAAGGTCTCTCCATATAAATAATAGTGCCAAGTCTTCAAGGCGTGTATGATTGCGGCAAACTCTAAGTCATGGGTGAGATAGTTTTTCTCATGACTCTTTAACTGTCTGGACCCATAGGCTATGACCTTCCCATGCTACATTAAAACACAACCCAGACCTAGATAGGAGGCATCACTGTAAATTGTATATCTCCCCGATCCACTCGGTAAGGCCAGCACAGGTGCAGTAGTCAGCCGCTTCTTTAGTTCTGAAAAACTTCTTTCACAGTCGTCATTCCACTCAAACTTGACATTCTTCTTTGTGAGTCGGGTCAGGGGAGTAACTAGACTAGAAAATTATTCAACAAACCTGCGGTAATAGCCCACAATTCCCAGAAAGCTACGGATCTCTTTAACTGATGTCAATTTCTCCTAGCCGAGCACCGCTTCAACCTTTTTAGGGTTCACTGATACTCCATCCTTTGATATGATGTGTCCCAAGAAGGTGGTCTGCTCAAGCCAAAATCTACATTTACTCAACTTTGCATACATTTTCTTTCCTCTGAGAACCTGCAAAACCTGAGCTAGATGGTTTGCATGTTCCTCTTTGCTTTTTGAATAAACTAGGATGTCATCGATAAACACGATAACAAATTGATCCAAGAATTTTTTGAAGACCCTGTTCATCAGATCCATGAATTTGGTTGGGGAGTTGGTTAGCTCAAATGGCATGACCAGGAACTCATAGTATCCATACTTGGTTCGAAAAGTTGTCTTGGGGATGTCTTCTGTCCTAATCTTCACCTACTGGTAACCTGAATGCAGGTCTATTTTGGAGAAGACCTGTGCACCCTACAACTGATCGAAAAGGTCGCCAATCCTAGGAATGGGATATTTGTTCTTGATTGTGACTCTGTTTAGACTTCTATAGTCGATACATAACCTCGAAGTCCCACATCTTTTTTCTTGCAAATGTGACTACAGTACTCAAAGGAGAGGCACGGTGTCGGATGGACCCATTGTCCGGTTGCTTATTGACCCATTTCCTCAACTCTTCCATTTCTATATAACTCCTTCAATAAGGAAAAACTAAGATAGACTACGTGCCAGACTGAAAACCTATGGTGAATTCGACTTCCTTATCTACTGGTAGTATAAAAAATTCATCCGAAGACATATCTAGGAGGTCTTGGACTACTGGGGTCTCGTGGATATAAATTTCTCTATTATATTTGCCTAGTTAGAGGAAACAATCGAGAAAAAGGATTATGCAGTAAGGAAATTACAATGAGGGGATAATATTTAAAACTTTTATTAGCTTGTAAATGACTCTTTGTTAGTAGGCTTAAATACAATTTTTCTTGCGAGAATAATCCACGGTGGCATGATACGTCACTAACCAGTTTATCCTTGGAAATACAACGGGGTCCCCCATTCCAACCTCTATCAGGCCCATCATGGTTGAAACTAAGTCTCGTGGAAGAGGGGCTAGATTGTGTTAGGGGTGGACCGAATGCCCCT
Source organism: Carica papaya (assembly GCF_054855325.1). NCBI lineage: Eukaryota > Viridiplantae > Streptophyta > Magnoliopsida > Brassicales > Caricaceae > Carica > Carica papaya. The sequence continues at coordinate 24,388,303 of NC_142317.1, forward strand.
GTGGTGGTAATGGATGACACAGGAGAGGCACCAGATTATATTGTGGTGGTGCTGGGTGATGCGGTTGGGGCACTGGACCATATTGTGAGATGTCGGATGATACGCCGGAGGTGCAGGGTTGCATCGAGGTAGTATTAAATCCTCTCGAAACGACCTGTCTCGGGTTGCCCTATTCAATAAGGGGCCTCATCACCTCGTGTCTCCGTACATTATGTTTCACAAAGAATGGTTGAGTGATAATTTATTATTTTCGATGCTTCCTAAGGGTTTTGTGTAAGGGACGGGTCCGAGGAACGCGACTCTGATACCAACTGTTACAGTCCTAGAAATTCAAAAGGAAATACATATAATAATCTAAGTGCGGAAGCGAAATAAAAGATTAAGGTTAACATCCCTTACACAATAACTTAAAAGTACTAAACAACATCACGGAATAAGTTCTCGAAAATAAATATGAAAAATGAGAAAAATAAAGGAAACTATAAAGCATCTAGCATCTACTTGCCGTCTTCTTGTGGATCGGGTTCGGGAACCAAGTCCTCCTGATCTGAAATGGTTAAATAAGGAATGAGCTATACTAGCCCAGTAAGGACATCACACTATATCACCGTCACAGAAGTAAAGGTTGATAGAAAACCAAAAATAACCAATAGAGCACAAGTTTTAAAATAATACATTTATTTAAAATAAAACCATTTACCATTTTTCTTACCATTGGATAACCAGTGAAAACAACCTATAAAAACAATAACATCATACAGATCACAATTTCATGCATAATCAGTAACATAAAATATATCATGAATCCATATTCATTAACAATAACTGATTATCACCGTTTCTCGTTTTCACCAGCCTACTAGTATTCATGGGGATCCATAAGGGTGTCTTTGCTACACGTGAACCATTTTCATTAACAATCTTAATTCCAGGACCGTCCCCATACCCCGTTCGGTATGAGCGTCAAGATATTAAACCTCAATACCCCATCCGGTATAAGGGTGAAGCGGGCCGTCCCCATACCCTGTCCGGTATAAGCACCAAATGACTAAGTCTCTATACCCCGTCCGGTATAAGACGACGTTCATGGTAGGGTTCCCTATGAACCCGGTCCGTCCACCATCTCCCAGGATATCTAGTGAGGCTGTCACCTTATCTGTTTTTCCTTAGTCTCCGTTACCAAGTTGAACATAATCACATAAACAAAAAACTTGCACCTGATAATACAATCAAATCGTAAATTTCAAAATCACACAGTGGTCAAGTAAGACAGTAATACATGCATTTAAAACTATAGAATAGATAAATCAGATACCATAATGCATTTAAACTGTAAAATAAACCAAACAGGAATCTATAGAGAATAATGTCCAGTTCGGGCTCCATTAGCAACCTTAATTAATTATGCATATCTATTAATTTACACAAAATACAGTATTATCATTTATTCAAAATACAGATTTTGTACAAAATCTGCCACCTGACGCGTTCTGGTTGGTCGGGACTGCTGACCGAGCAGCTGACATGGTGTAACTTTTCTAAATTACGTTTTGACCATCGGTTTCCGATTTCTTCTTCAAAAATACCCCCATAACCCAAATTTTTATCCTTTTTTCACCAAATTGTTTTCAATTTCACCCTCTATTTTCCTCCATTTTTACACAAAATAAATTAAAAAATTACTTTTATTAATTTTAAATTTTATTGTATTTTGGGGTGTTACATAATCAATTCATTTATTCCTATTATCTTAGTTTCATTCCCTATTGAGTGGGGGTCAAGTAGAGAAGGTTTATTCAAGGTTTTGAGTTTCTAGTTACTAATGTATCTATGGAGTTTTCAATCACATTAGTTGATCCTGGGTTCCACACTATTATATATAGATTTTTGAATCTATTGTTGATCCTCGGCTTTACATCAAAGTATCTCAATCCTTTGGTTGTAATAAGTTCAATTCAAATCAATAAAATTTCAAGTTTTTTTCAACCTTTAAATTTTGGCTATTGTGAGTGCTCTTAGGAAGTTTTCTTTAATCGTCTCATTAAGTGGAGAATTAGTTTAACTTATCAATGTAACTCTTATGGCGTTTTATCAATTATTATTCTTTTCCCATTTACCTTAATTTGCAATCATATATTGATTGGTGGTTAAATAATGAGAGTTTATTTAGGAACTAAGTTTTTACATGCTAAATTTTTTATGTGGATTTTGGATTACACTTGTTGATACCAAGATTCACATCAATATGGTAGCTATAAGGTTTCATACTTCCATGAAGTCATTAAGATATGAAAATGCAAAGGAGTTAGTCTTTACTAGTTTCACATATGGATGCTCCACAAGAAAATTCAATTATAAAGTGTATACATCAACATCTTTTAAAGTTTGTCGGAGGTTTTATTTCTAATCAAGTGTTCCTCTTATTAAAATGACTACATTCTTATTGTAACATTATCTCGTTAACAGGACTACTTTTAATTTCCTCAATAACTGTTTTCCTTATGAGTAATTGTACAAGCACAATGTTGACTACTTTTTCATAAGGGTTGTTTATTCTTCTAGTTTAGCTGCAAATAAAATAAATTTGATATTCAGTCTTGGCAAGTTTTTATTTCATGAACATATATTTCTTTTTAATTGTTTAATTCATGATAACTTTGTTGTTAATTCAATTCCTAATTCGGTTCTTCTCAAGTTAATAAATAATTATATGATTGTACCAATGAATTCCTCAGTCCTTAATTCATCAGTCACCTTTAGTTCACCATCATCAAAGCATTCCCCTCAATTGCCACAGGATCCTATTTCTATTTTGACTCCACAAGGACTGTAAAATTTTAACATATCTTCAAGATTTACATTATAATTTTATTGTCCCGTTATAACTAGTCCATAGTCTTGTACTTCTTATAAGAAATTTTATCATATGCAAAGTTGTCCCCATAATTACAACACTTTTGTTTTAGTTGTCTCTATATTAGACAGTATTATATTAACCTTGGAGAATCTTATGGCTAGTGAATTACAAGTTATGAAGGCCAACAAAGGTTAAAGAGTTATCTATGTTCTCCCTGTAAAACATGTTATTGGTTGGTGTTGGGTTTATAAAATTAAATGTAAATGTCATAGATCCATTAAATGCTACAAAGCTCGTCTAATTGCTAAGAGTTATATTCAGCAAAAATGAGTTGATTTTATAGAAAAATTTTCTCCTATCGCAAGCTTATCACTTTTAAGCTTTTGTTGGCCTAAGTTACAAGCCAAAACTAGCACTTGGCTTAGCTAGATGTGAATAATGTGTTCTTAAATGGAGATTTACATGAAGAAGTCTATATGGAACTCTCTCTCAATCACAATAAACTGGGGGAGTACTCTCATATATTAGACCAACTAGTTTGTCATCTCCACATATCTATTTATAGTCTTAAAACAAGTATCTAGATGATGGTATGATAAATTTACTCAAACATTGCTTCAATTTGGCTTTACTCAATCAAAGTCAAAGTACTCATTTTTTATCAAAGGTGTTGCTTCTTCCTTTAATGCTTATTAATTTATGTAGATGACACTGGTACTGTTGGCCCTTCTCTTTGAAGGATTTCTTAAATGCTCATTTTAAGTTGAAGGACTTGTGATCACTTAACTGTTTTTCTTGATTTAGAAGTTGTTCGTTCCTCTACGAGTATTGTTTTATCTTAAAGGCAAAATACATTATAATTCTTAGACTATGTTGGGTTATTAACCTTAAAGTTTGTCTTGATTCCTATGGATCCCAAGATTCTATTAAATAGTTATGACATGATTTATTACCTTATCCTTCTTGATATAGAAAATTTGTTAGGAGGCTTTTGTATCTTAGTCTCTGTTGATCATACATCCCTTTGTTATTACAGACTTAGATATTTTATATCCCAACCTCGAACTCCTTAATTACAAGGAGTTCAACATCTACTTCACGTTTAAAAGTCATTATAAGACAAAAGCTATTTTCCATTCTCATAAGTCTCTTTAACTTAATGTCTTTACTGATGCTAATTGATTGGCTTGTTCAGACTTCAAAAAGTCTATTATTGACTTTTGCATATTTTTTAATAACTCTATCAAATCTTGAAAAACCAAGAAACAATTCACTATATCTTGATTACTTTTTGAAGTTGAGTATCGTGTTATACCTTCTTCCACTAGTAGTAAATTATTATGAAAAAAACGACTATTTTATGATTTTTATTTCTCTAGTTCGTCTCCTACTTTAATTTTCAGTAAAGCCAAGCTACTATCCGTATTGCTTCAAATCCAGTATTTTATAAATGAACTAAACATATTGAAATAATTGCTATTTTATATAAAAGCATACCAACGAGTAGATTATTAGATTATTATCTATTCATACCAACATCAGCTTGATGATAATATTACCATATTTATCTGTTTTATTTTGCTGTTTCCAATATTGTCCATGTAGCCAATTAAAATGTCCATGGCTATCTTAAAAGAAAGTGTTAGAGCCATTAAAAATATCCATGGGTATCTTAAGGGAAAATATTAGAGTATAAAGTGGTGTAAGTGTTATTTTATTTTTTACTTTGCCTCGGGGCTATGTATAAATATTCCTTTTTGTTAATCAAATTGCAGCTTTTATTATATACGTGATAGAGAATATATATATAAACACACACACATCAGCTTTCACAGGCTTGCACAAATCGAATTCAAATCAGAACAACAATAACCCTCTGACAGTTCATTTTGCGCCAAAAGTGTCTACTTATTTTAATGAAGATTAAGGGTTCCGTACCAAGTGGCAGCATAAAATGGCCGGCCACATGTGTAGAACATTTTACGGTGAAGCAAGTATTCTGATGAAGCTTTGCATAGCATATACATATACATATACAAGTATACACATGTATACACACATACTAATAGAAGCAAGGTCATTAATTAATTAGTTGATGGTATATATATGTGGGTCAAACCTACATAAGTAGCTTAACACCGCGACAAACCTTACCTATCTGCAATCAAAAGGAACACGGAAAAAGAGGTGTGCATCAAATCCTTCTCCTCACTATGTATATTCTCTTTATCTATACATATGTATATATTTACATATATATATATATATGTATATATATATACCTTACTTCGCTTTCTTCCCCACCCATACCATCACTCTTCTCTCTCAACTAATTCAACATAAAAATTAGTCATGCAAACCCACCACCAAACTTGTAACCCATATCATTATCATCATGATTCTGATCAATCCTACTCCCCGTCTAATCTACCATCTCTGCCAACTCTCTCATCTCATCAAATTCATGATCGTGTTTATAACTCTAACCACGACTGTCTCATCACTCTAAAAGGTCAAACCAACTCCTACATTTCCTCACTAGCTCTTTCAGGAAATCTCCTGTTTAGTGGATCCTCCGACAAAGAAATCAGATCATGGAGGCTTGACACTCTTGACTTTCAGATGAGTCAAACTTCAACTTATAATAATAATAATAATAACGCCATAGCTGTGCAGGGTGAAGGTGCAGTGAAATCTCTCGTAGTCTTGGCTGATAAACTTTTCAGTGCACATCAAGATCATAAAATCAGGGTATGGAAAATCAACGACCCAAAATTCTCTGATCATCATCATCATCGTGAAAAGAATTATACACATTTAGCAACTTTACCAACTTTACGCGACCGTGTTCTGAAACTCTTGATGCCCAACAACCAAGTTCAAATTCGAAGACACAAGAAATCCACCTGGGTGCATCACGTCGACACCGTTTCAGCTCTAGCTCTAGCTAAAGACGAGTCACATCTTTATTCAGTTTCCTGGGATCGTACACTCAAAATCTGGAGAACAACCGATTTCAAATGCATCGAATCGGTTAGAAACGCTCACGACGACGCCATAAACGCCGTCGTATTATCTCACCACGGCGATGTGTACACAGGTTCAGCCGACAAGAAAATCAAGGTGTGGAGAAAAAACCCAGAAGAGAAAAAGCATTTCCTAGTTGCTACTCTTGAAAAACACAAAGCAGCAGTTAATGCATTAGCTGTAAACAATGATAGATCATGTGTTTTGTACTCTGGTGCGAGTGATAAGTCAATATTGGTGTGGGAGAAGGATGGAGAAGATGATATGGTAGTAGTGGGAGTTCTAAAAGGGCATACAAAGGCCATACTTTGTTTGGCTGTTGTTTCGGATTTGGTGTGCAGTGGATCTGCAGATAAGACGGTGAGAATCTGGAGAGGTGGTGATAGAAATTATAGCTGTTTGAGTGTTCTAGAAGGTCATAGAGGAGCTGTAAAGTGCTTAACGGCAGCGTTTTATCCGTTTAGTGGTAGTAATAGTCTCTGTAATACTAATTCGTGTATTGTTTACAGTGGAAGTCTCGACTGCGACATTAAGGTGTGGCGGATTGTCCTTCCTCTTCAATAGAACATCTTTGTTTTTTTTTTTTAAATTCTTAAATTGTGGTTTCCTAATATGTTTAATTAGGAAAGTAATTCTCAAACTCCAGCCATTAACTTTCCTTTTATATTCCTTTTATATTCCTATGTTTATATTGTAATTTTTATTATGCTAGTTTCTTCGGTTGGAGATGATAACGAGTAAGGTTCCGGACGTGTTTTAGCATACTCAAACAAGTCATGCTTTTACAAACATGAATCTGAACTAATTCTACACCAAGAATGAATTTAGAATTTTTTTTAAAAATAATTTTAAATCGTATTAGATTTATGTGTTATTCAATTCAAATACAATTTTACCATTTTATTTATATTGATATAAATATGAGCATGTTTAATATATATATATATATATTAAATCGAGTTTAGAAGAATTATTGATAAGTCAAATATAAACTTCTTCCATCCTAGTGCTAATGTTTTCCATCAACTCCAATCTAATTTGATGGAGACCCACTATCTAGTGAAAAAAGAAAAAATTATTGATTTAAATTTAAACATATCCTATTGTCACAAAATTTTTTTAAAAAATAAAGGTTTTAGTCAAGAGATTTGAAAAAATATATAAAATTACTTTGGGAGGAATGAAAAATTAAGTACCAAATTCTAAAGTAATTCCTTTTTATTTATGGTAAATAATTTCTTTAGTTTATCCATAATTAATTACTTCATATGCTAACGACTAAATGTATAATTAAATTCTGTAACATCAATCCAAATATATATATTCAACTAAATCTTGAATACTCAATTAAATATTACCAGAGAAGATCTTGAGAAAGAAGTAAGGCATATTTAAATCATACTAACATTCTCATATAAAATATATATTATATAGATATAATACTAACAATTGGGAGACAAAGCAGGAAGAGAGATTATTAAAAAGAGTATTTTTAGTGTATGGGATTTGTTGTATATCTCGTAAAGTTTATTCCTAGTTTCTTGAAAGGAAAAATTATGTGTCACGGAAACTAAAGTTGTTTACTTTATATAAGAATTGGTTATATTTGGGAAGAGCATTAAGATTATGTATTACGTACCATTAAAAGTTTACACTCAATTGTCACATCCAAATTTTTTATAATCCCCAAAATTTCCACCATCTCTATTATATAATCAAGTTGTATTAATTAGAAAAAAAATAATAATAATAACTGTACGTATTCAATCTTACTAAATAAAAAATTAAACCATCAATTATATTTTCATCACATATTTAGCTTTTTTTTTTTTGAATCATATATTTTTTTTATTAAATTTGAAGTTATGATTAATGTATATATATTATATTACTAATAAATTTTATAAATTTTTATTTAAATAATAAAAAAATTAAACAAAATAATAGTGAAACTAGCTTAACTATGTCCGTATTCCTTTTTTTTTATTTTTTTTATTTTCTAATACATCCAAATTTTAATTAAAATAAATAGATATTACAACCCAAGATGATTATGAACGAAGATTTACTCCACATGTTCTTAATTGTATGTTATAAGCTGCTAAGAGGAAAAGAGAAAAACTATAAAAATTACTCTTTTTTTTTTTTTTTTTTTGTATTATAAGGTGTGAACTTAGAAATCTAACAAAGATTATACTTTTATTTTTTAATTAAATGGTCTTACAGATAATAAGAAATCAGAGCAAGTATATTTATATCTTAATATCTAAGTAGTGATCTTATGGAAGCTTCCAAGAAACAAGAGAAAAAGAAAAAAGATAGTATGCACTAAGGTGACAGAATGATATCATAGAGATGAAGCTTAAAAGATGCTTTATTAGGTGTTAAATAATTTGACCTTGTTAACTAATTACAAGTGGAACCAAGTTAGGTAAAAGTCATTTTATCCAAACCAAGGGTAATCTAATTACCTAATTATTCATCATTATTTCTAGAAGATGCTCCTTTATTTTCATGCAAAGAACATGAAAATCACTAAGAAAAATAGCTTAAAGATTAAGCTAATTATATTTCAAAATAATCGTCTTGTTTCATGACTTTGGAAAAATTTTCTCTATCATATTGTATAAAAATTCTATATCTTCCTTGAGGTGATCATTCTCTTTCATGTCTTAAAAGGAAAATTTTCTCTCTCTATTATATTCTCAAAAAGTTTATATCTTGCATGTGAAAAGATGAGTACCAAAGGAATGTTTACATATTTTTTAAATTAAAATGTGAAATGCACGAGAAATAGCCTACTTTGTTCAATAATAAAATAAAAGAAATATGAAATATGAATAAAATATAGAAAGAAATAATTCATCTCCTTCAATGCCCAAATTAAAATGTGAATTCCTGTGTGTGAAAGTGTACCTGATACAGGTTTGGTAAAGCCATTATTATACCAAGAAAAATTGGTAGGAATAGTAATATGTTAGGTTCGGACAAATTTTATAGAACCTGAATTTACAAATCATAAACTAGTTCAAAAAATTACTATGTATTAAGAATTGATGTAAATTTTGGATTCAAACTATACTTCCCATCCAATCCCCCACCATACATGAGAATTGTTAATCATTTTAATACTTTCATTAATATTTTAATGTAAATTCATTATTTATAAACTAATTTTTATTTTTGCAGAAAAAAAATAGCTTCATATTCTAGTAACTCATCATGAAATATTTTTAGTGAAATATTAATGCCTTATAATAGGACTCATCTAAAAGACAACAATACAATAAAAGTAAGAAATAAGAATTACAATAAAGGTAAGAAAAACAACTCTCAAACATCAAATGTTTAGGCTTCATATTCTACCTTTTTTTAAAAGAAAAAAAAAGTGAGATATTTTATTAAATAACACTTACTACACAAAGCTTGTATAGACAAATAAAACAAAATTTAAAGAGTAAGCCAACACAGAGCCCTAATATAAGATTTTAAAAAAACTCAGTTATCCAAAGCTATAAAGAACAAAAATTACAACAGTAAAGACAAAAAGAAAAGTTGTAGTCGATCGTCATCTCCAAACAAACTCTTCAATAGTATGATAAAAAAAACAACATTTGAAGTCGTAACTTGATCACAAAAAATAAAACTTTAGCACATTGATTTGACTTAGAAAAAGGAGTTTATTAGACCAACCCAAGAGAAAAATATCAAGCTATCAATGGTAGTAGAAATATCTAGCAACAAAATCTATTAATAAATTTGTAATAAAATCTATCAATAAATTTGTGATATCATCCCTTTAGCACCACCTTTTATGGAGAAACAATCAGCCACCATGAGTGAAAGAATGAAAGAAAAAATATAATAATGTGATTTAATCATAAGAAGAAAATAATAAATATCTAATGCAAGAATAAATGAATGAGAAAAAGACCTATGAGATTTTGATGAATACAATAGTGGTCGTGAAGGTACAACCCAATAATCGAGAAAGACTCGATGAAGAGGACTCGAGTTGTAGGGACACGACTAGGGTTATGATATAAACACAGTCACATAATTAATAGTTATTTGAGATTGAAGTATGGGAGGTTGACTACTTTTATATAAGCAAGCAGTCGAGCAGATGTAGCTCGTTGAGGTCGAGGTATAGAAGGAGGACTCTAGCCATTAGGGTTAGGTTAAAAACTTAAAATGGGTGGGTAATTCCTTCTTAAGTGTATATATTTTTTTTTCATTTTTTAACTAGAAACTTATAATCATATTATAAATTTAGTACTAGGTTTAGGTTTGGGTGAGTTTTTATGTTAAACACAAACCTGATTCACCTTGTTACTACTAACGGAAAAACACAAACTAATTCAGCCTATCACTATTCCATTTTCCTTATTTGAAAGAATTGCTTCATATTTAAGGGTCACAATTTTTTGTATCCCTAAAAATTAATGACAAAAAGCTTTATCTGAAACACAACCATGATTAGTGACTAATGCATTTTGCTTATGTGTATGTGTATGCATGCGATAAAGAGCAATTATATCAGTGTTTTAAAGTAATGGATAAATTTGAAAGAGGGCATTCAAAAGTATTGAAACACATGATGGATTTAGGAACCACTTTGATTTAGGTGATTAGAGTTTGGCCTAAATTTTAGGATAACCTAAAAGAGGTGTTTTTAGGTTGAATTGATTTTTTTTTTAAACTTTTAAGTAATTATTTAGTTTTCTTTATATGTATTTTTTGTGGTAACATAAAGGAGTTTTCTTATGTGAATATTTAATTAATCAATATGTATAAAATGTATGAATAATAGTGAAAACCTCACTTTTTAGTTACGTTCTTAAGAATGACAGTGATGATATGAAAAAGTAATGATAAAGTATTTAACTTAGTAAGCAAATCCTCATGTATGTGAAATGTGAACTAAAATGAGATATCAAGTTATATTGGACAATATATGGAAGATAAACTAAAGATGTTTTGTCATACAACTTGTGTCTACACCTTCTTTCTCAAGTCAATGGCTTGAGTTTCTATTACTTTCTTCAATCTCTTATAACCTGCTAGTTGTTTTTAATTTCTAGCTCACTAACCATTTGTGTATGTTCAACATAAACTCTTAAATGGTTGTTAGTGTCTAGCTCACTAAATAGGGTTGTATTCTCAACACAAAAGCTCTTAAATAGTTTACCTAAACCTCTCTTGTAGTACCCTAAAAATGTGAAAAAAAAAGAATACATTTTCTTTCAAAAAGAATTTATTTATAAGTGAAAAGCACACTTAGAGCTCAATAAAGGTTTAAGGAAAAATATTTCCTTTTAATTCTTAAAAAATATCTAAAATTTGTTAGGAAAAGTATTTATATCTGGTAAAGTCAAAAATAGCCATCATAGTTAAAATTAGATCCAGTACTTTAAAAAGCTACATAACTATTGCCTAAAAATGTAGGATTTTTCATATGACGTGATTATATAGCTCACAAATTTGACACACTTTAAGAAAATAATCTTTTTAAAAGCAGTGAGTTTTGACTTAATTTGCTGAAATCACTTTTTGTGACAACTTTGACATTAATAAAGATAGTTTGACATGAAAATTCTATGATTTATGATGTGATATGAAGACAACATATCTCTAGTCATACCTAACATTAAAGTGTCCTCTCTATGTGATTTGAGGAGTATTCTACTTAATCACCTTCTATGACAAATCAACCACTTAAGACAATATTATGTGTGTTTAAGGAAGTGATTCTTATAATCACATCTCCTGACATATAAATAAATACTTCTTTAGATAAATTTATTTTCTTAAAGTTTCTTTTGCATATAAATCCTATAAAAAAATAATTTAAAAACTATTTTTAACGGGTTATCTCTTTAAAAAATAATGAAAATATTATTTTCAAGAACAATAAAATTTTTAAAGAGATTTTCATGAGTAAAACAAAATTTAAGAAAAATATTCTTGAGCATTCAACCATAGATACCCAATTTATCTAGAAGATAAATAAATCTAAAAGAAATTTATGCTTGGTTTTCAATTTACCCCTTTTCTTGTTGATGCCCTTGTAGTCTTTCATAATTTAATCACTTTTTTGAGTTATGCATTGCAACACTAACTCAAAAACTTAATTGACATTGTTAGTACAAAAATAAGTTTATATTATTCATCAAAATCAATTCAACAATATCTCCTTTTTTATTGATTAATAAGTTTAAGATATCTCCCCCTTAATAAGTATTCCTTATTCCTTTTACTTTTCTTTTAATGGTATGTGTAATTACTCAAGTTTATAAATATTTTATAAAGTATTTTCTTTATATTTTTTAATGAGAAAAATATTATAGAATCGAACATTTTTTTTACATTTTTTAATAAGAAAAAGTTATAGAATTAAGTGTTTTCATTATGGTTTTAATAAGAAAAAACGTTATAAAATTGAATTATTCATTAATTTCACATTATTTACGTTTTTTATAGAAAAAAAATCTATAAATAGAAGCAACATTTGTTGGTCCTTAAGCACAAAATCTCCTTCAGTACATTGCTCCATCGTGTGAATTTCTTGAGTGCTTAGAAGAATTCAACACAAAGAAAAAAAGCAAGCTAGCTGTTCAAACAAAACAATGGCGAGAGGTATTTATCGATCTTTTTCTTCTGCTAACCTTAATTTATTTTGTCATTTAAATATGTTAAAATATTAGATGACTAACATTTAATATTAAAGCTAGTTATAATCTCGGCCTTGTTTGTGTTTGAATGTTTTACAAAATTTTTCATAAAATATGAAATGAAGTTATTGTTGTTCCTTGAGGTTAAAAATGACATGTTGTTTTTCATGGAGATGAAAAAAACTACACGTTTTATTGTGCAAGGAACCCAAATTCAACATTCAAATGACACATCATTTTGGCCTAAGGCTGTTCCAAACAGCATGTCATTTTTTATGGCAATTTTATTTTTCAAAAAAGGAGACAATTTTGGAAAAAACTTTTGGTGTTATTTGTTGGTATTTCTTAAATTTAAAATTTTATAAAAATTTCACAAATTATGTTATCTTGTGTAAATTTTCATTAAAGTATGATCTTAATTTAAGTAATTTTAATTTTGTTAATATTTGAGTTTATGTGCTTAAATTTTGTATTTATTGTATGTATTTATTTCTATGCACACAATTTTAGGAAAAATATTTAAGTGCATAAAAGAAAATAATTTTATTTATGATATCGCATAATGTATTTAACAAATAATTTTGAATAAAATTCATGAACAGTGATCAATATAAGTTTGACTAATTAAGGATTAATCACAGTACATTTAATTAGATAGAATTATATTATACTTTAGATCATATAAAAGAGTACAAATTCCATAATGAATTAGTGATTAGATTTTGATTTAATGTTTAATGACCCCCATAATCGTATTTAATTAGAGAGTAGTACAATAGCTTTAATTAAATAAAATATGAATTATGTTTAGGATTACATAAGATAATTATAGACATTATTGTGATCAATTATACTTAATATAATAAATTTATTCTACAAGAAATTAATTATATTTTGCATAATTGATTAGGATAAAATATTAGATAATTTTCCATAATCTATTTACAGGAATTATGGAGCAGAATTTAATAGTTTTATCATAAGGAATTTGATAAAACATCAAATGTAATGCCCAATTTTAAGTTAATATAAATTAAATTAATTTATGCAGTTTTTAATTTTTATTTATTTTAATTTAATGTAAAAATGAAAGAAATTTAATGGAGAATGAAATTGAAAACAATTTTGAGAAAAATGAGTGAATATTTAGGTTCTTGAGGTATTTTTGAAAGAAAAATAAAAAAATGGGATCAAAATACAATTTAGAAAACTTGTGCCATGTAGAATGCCCGGTCAGTAGCTCCGACGAACCAGAATGCGTCGCGTGGTAACAGACACTGACACGGTGCCACGCGGGAGGCCACACGAGTGATCCGCATGCCCGTGATCGAACGACCCAAATCCGTTCCCGCGCGCACGGACGGTGTGGATGTGTCCCCTTCCCAAACACGATCGGACGATCAAATTTAAACAAGATCAGACAGTCCAGATTAGATCGCGATGAATGGTGTAGATTCACTCCCTATTTAATTACGATCGGACGGTCCAGATCAAACGCGATGGATGATTCATATTAAATGGGGACGTATATAAATAACCCTCTTCACACCAAACCCTAACCCTAGCCGCCAAACACCCTCGTCGGAGAAGAAGACCCAGCCGTTGGGAAAGAGAGCCGCTGCCACCCGCTGCCGTACCAGAGCTACTTCTGACTGTCAAAAAAGGTAAAAAAAAAATTTTTTGCTCGAAATTCAATTTCAAACACCCCCATGACCAAATTGGAGCAAAAGACTGTCCGATTGTCCCGAAACTGCGGCCAAAGCCCGAGGGCGCCACTGCGGAGAATTTCACAAAACGCCTCGATGAGGCCCTTTCCAATTCCCATTTGGCGTAATTATTTCACTATTGTGATCACCGTTTCCTTTTCTACAGGTTGACCAGAGTAAAACACCCAATCGCAACGTGAGTTAGAGGAGCCGCCGCATCGGAGAGCCCCACCACCGGTGAATTTTGGGTTTTTGTATTTTTTGGGCCAACCGAGGTCCTTTAACATGTTTTCTCGCAGGGGTTGATGGAAAATCGGCCGCATTCGACCGAAAACGACCAAAAACAGCCGACCCGAGGCGGACCACCGCCGCGAGTAGTAGCTCCGTCTCCGGAGCACGGTGAAACTACCGTGCCGGAATTCTGAAATTGGCAAAAATTGGGTCCTGATCCTGATTTTTGGTTTTTTTTGGGATATTTGTAGGTATTTATAGTGCGTTTTAATTTTCGAAGAAAAATTTAGAGAATCTGAGGACCACCAATAGGCGCAATCAACAAGTTTCGCTTTTCGAACATCGAATTGAGTAAGAATCCCTCATCCTATTGTCTGTTATAAAATTGAAGTCTAAATAAATAATAATACGATATTTTGTACAATTTAAAAAATATTCATAATTAATTACAAGTTACTAATGAAGCCAGAACTGGAAATTATCTATTGTTGATTTTGTTGAATTATTTTACAGTTAATTGCATGATAGTATTTCATTTATCGATTTTACAGTTTTGAATGCATGTATTGTTTGATTTATGTGATTACTATTGAATTTGAAAATGGAGACTAAAGAAAAACGAAAAATTGTGCGATTAAGTGAATGGATGAAACGACAGCCTTACTGGATATACTGAGAGATGGTTGATGAACCAAGAACAATAGAGAACCCTACCGTGAACGTTGTCTCATACTGGACGAGATATCGAGACTTGGTAATTTGACACTCATACCGGAAGGGGTATAGGGATGACCCGTTTCATCGTCATACCGGACGGGGTATTGAGATTTAGTAATTTGGCACTCATATCGAACGGGGTATGGAGATGGCCTGTTAATTGAAAATGTTAAAGGAAATGGTTCACGCATAGCAGGGATATCCCTATGAACCCCCATGGATACCAACAGGCTGATGGAAAGGGGCAGTTGTTGTTTGATTTATTGAATATAGATTTATAATTTATGCATGTTACTGATTGCATATGAAATCATGATAAGGGCTGTGTTATTATCTCTATAGGTTGTTTTTATAAATCTTATTGCAGTATGTGGACGGTAAATAGTTTTATTATTAATAAATGTATTTGTTTAATTAAATGCTCTATTAGTTGTTTTAATTTTCTACTAACCTTCATTTCTGTGTCGATGAGTAGCGTGATATTCTTACTAGGCTAATGTAGCTCATTCCTTATTTAACCATTTCAGATTAAGAGGACCAGGATCCAGAGCCCGATTCGCAAGAGAGCTACGAGTAGGATGCCAATTTCATTTTATTTTCTGTTTATTTCCTTAATTTTTTGTATTTCCTTCAAACGGGTAATTCCTGTAGCACTATATGGTACTTTAAGTCGTGTGTAAGGAATGTAAACCCTAATTATTCATTTCACTTCCGCACTTAGGTTATTATTTATTTCTTTTAAATTTCTGGGGTCGTTACAGTTGGTATCAGAGCCGCGTTCCTCGGACCTATTCCTTACACAAATCCTTAGGAGACACCAAAAATAATGAATTGTCAGTCAACCATTCCTTGTGAAATGCATGTACAGTAGATGAGAAGAGAAAGACTCCCACTAAATCGAGCAATCCGGGAGGGTTAGCTTAGAGAGGATGTTGATCGGTTATTTGAGATGGTGGAGAGACTCATTGCTACCCAACAAGCCTGGGAGGAAATGAGGGAGCTACTTGACCCTCCCCCGCTGCCATATGTTGAGCCACCCTTGTAGCGCGAGCCACCTCAATATGACCCTGATCCTCCATAGTACCACCTGACACCACTACAGTATGATCTAATGCCCCAGCCATCACATCACCCAGCATCACCACAGTATAATTCGGTGCCTCCACCGTATCATCAAGTACCACTGCAGGGTCGTCCAGTCCATCCTCAGCACAATCTAGTCGTTCATCTACGAGACTTAACTCCTCTCATGATGGACCCAAGCTACATAGAAAGATATTAAAGACTAAATCCATCTATTTTTGCAGGGGGATCCTCCTTTGAAGAGGCCGAGTTCTGGTTAGCTGAGACAAAGAAGGCCTTCAAGACCCTCAGGGTGATTCCCAAACAGAAGGTCATTCTTACTACCTACATGCTAGTGAGAGAAGCAGACGGATGGTGGCAACTCAAGCAGACCACTTTGCCCTTACTAGTCACTTGGGAACAGTTCCTGACGGCCTTTCATGCAGAGTACCTCCTAGAGCATCTCTGATATATGAAGGAGATGGAGTCTGCACACTTGATCTAGGGGGACATGACTGTATCAGAATATGCTCGCAAGTTCCTAGAGTTGGGGTGATATTCTCCTGAGAGCATGATAGATGAAAGTAGGAAGGTTAGAAGGTTTGAGTGGGGTCTCAGTCCTAAGATCAGACAACAATTGTTTGTGCTTGAGCTCAGTACTTATTTGGTTATTCTGGCCAAGGCACAGTTAACAGAGAATAGCCTTCGCACCTTCCCTCAAGCAGTAGGGACCCTCAGGTCCTCAGCCCATACTGCAGACCAGCGCCTACTGTACCTATTCAACAGAACAAGAGACCTAGGCCGATGACTTAGGCTCTCCCTCAGGTTCCAGCAGCAGGACGTAGTAAGATCTGTCAGCATTGTGGTAAGGATCATGGAGACCGACCCTACTATCGCCTCAACAACACCTGCCACATATGTGATAGCACCCAACATTATGCAAGGGAGTGTCCGAGGAACCAGAATCAGGCCAGACCTCCTATCCAAGATAGAGCTTACAATCTCACTCAGCAGGATGCAAAAGCCAACCTAGACGTGGTACAGGATATGTATACTATCTGTAATAATCTTGCTCATGTCTTGATTGATACTGGTGCATCATATTCATTTGTTTTACATGTGTTTGCATCAAAATTATATGTATTACCTGAAAAACTTAATTCTGTATTGTTTGTGTCTACTCCTGAGAGTAGGACACTACTAGGAGAGGTTGTATACAAGGCCTGTGTCATAGATATAGCAGATAAAAAATTGAGTGTGGACCTAATAGAAATTGACACGGGGAACTTTGATATAATTTTAAGAATGAACTAGCTAGCGGCGTATCAAGCCACTCTAGATTGTTTTAGCAAGAAGGTTGTATTCAACCCTCCTAATGATGAGTCATTTACAAATTAATAAAATCGTTCAACATTTGTTCCCTCATGGCAAAGTTTCTTATTATGAAGTACTTTAACCCAGCTGTTTTCTCTAACTAGAAAAGCCCAAGAAAGAAATTTGTATTCAAGAGATTCCAGTAGTACGAGACTTTCTAGATATGTTTCCGGATGAACTACTTAGACTGCCAGTGGACAGAAAAGTCGAATTCACCATAGACTTTCAACCAAGCACCCAGCCTATTTTGGTTGCTTGTTACAGTATGAGCCGCATTGAGATGGAGGAACTGAGGAAATAGATCACTGAATTGCAGGACTGTGGATTCATCCAACATAGTGTGTCCCCTTGGGGTGTCGGAGTCACATTTGCAAGAAAGGAAGATGAGATGTTGAGGTTATATATTGATTACAGAGGTTTGAACAGGGTCACAATCAAGAGCAAGTATCCCCTCCCTAGGATCGATGACCTCTTTGTCAGTTGCAGGGTGCCCAGGTCTTCTCCAAGATAGACCTACGTTCAGGTTACCATCAGGTAAAAATCAGGGCAGAAGACATCCCTATGACAGCCTTTCGAACCAGGTACGGGTACTATGAGTTCTTGATCATGTCATTTGGACTAACCAAATGCCATCTTCATGAACTTGATGAACAGGATTTTCAGACAATTCTTAGATCATTTTGTCAATGTGTTCATCGATGATATCTTAGTCTATTCAAAAAGCAGAGAGAAACACACTCACCATCTGACTCAGGTTTTGCAGGTTCTCAGGGAAAAAAAGCTGTATGCAAAGTTGAGTAAGTGTGGATTTTGGCTTGAGTAGACTACTTTCTTAGACACATCATATCAAAGGATGGAGTGTCAGTGAACTCCGAAAAAGTTGAAGCAATGCTCGGATGGGAAAAATTGATCTCGGTTAAGGAGATTCGTAGCTTTCTAGGATAGCAGGTTATTACCGCAGGTTTATGGAAGGGTTTTCTAGTCTAGTTGCCCCTCTGACTCGGCTCACAAAGAAGAATGTCAAGTTTTAGTGGAACAAGGACAGTGAGAGAAGCTTTTTAGAACTGAAGAGACGGTTAACTATCGCACCTGTGTTGGCTTTGCCGAGCGGATTGGGTGAATATACAGTCTACAGTGACGCTTTCTACCTAGGGTTGAGTTGTGTTTTAATGCAGCATGGGAAGGTCATAGTCTATGGGTCCAGGCAGTTGAAGAGTCATGAGAAAAATTACCCTACCCATGACTTAGAACTTGCTGTAATTATCCATACCTTGAAGATTTGGCACCATTATTTGTATAAGGAGACATTTTAGATCTATACCGATCATAAGAGCTTGAAACACATATTCACTCAAAAGAATCTCAACATACATCAGAGAAGGTGGATAGAACTCCTCAAAGACTATGATTGTGACATCATGTATCACCCGTGTAAGGGCAATGTGGTAGCCGACGAACTTAATAGGAAAATCGCAAGTACTTTAGCTCATTTAATGGTTTTAAAATACAAGCAGATAGAGCTGCACAACAAGTACGGCTTCAAGATCTGAAGAGAGTCATATATTTGGGCTACCTGACTGTTCAGCCGGAGTTAATCCAAAGAATAAAAGAAGTTCAATCTGCCGATTCCACCCTAGCAGTCCTCAAGAAATATGCAGAACAGGGGGTTAACTCAGAATTCTGAGCATCTGTCGATAGGTTGCTCAGATTTCAGGACAGAGTGTGTGTTCCAGGTGACAGTGAGTTAAAAAGGGACATCATGACGGAGGCTCATAGCTCAAAGTTTTCCATGCATCCCAGAAGCACTAAGATGTATCAAAGTGTGCGATCCCAATTTTGGTGGAACGGGATGAAAAGAGATATAGCTGACTTTGTTTCCAAGTGTTTGGTATGTCAGCAGGTCAAGGCAGAGCATCAATGCCCAGGTGAGCTACTTCAGCCATTACCAATTCCAGAGTGGAAGTGGGAATATATCACTATGGATTTTGTGACAGGATTGCCAACGGCACGTTCAGGACATGATGTCGTTTGGGTAATTGTTGACTGGCTTACCAAGTCTTCCCACTTCTTAGTGATCAAGATGATTGATCCCTTGAACAAGTTGGCAAGAATGTACATCCAGGAGATAGTCAGATTACATAGAGTGCCAATGACATAATTTTCTGACAGGAACCCCAGGTTCACTTTTCGGTTCTGGTCTAGCTTCCAGCAAGCCATGGGAATGAAGCTGTCTCTTAGTACTGTATTCCATCCTCAGACTGATGGACAGTCGGAAAGAACGATCCGCACACTTGAGAATATGCTCCGAGCTTACGTTCTTGACTTTGGGAGCCATTGGGATGACCATCTACCCCTGATAGAGTTCGTCTACAATAACAGTTACCAAATAAGTATTGGCATAGCTCCGTATGAGGCATTGTATAGCCACCCATGCAAATCGCCAATCTATTGGGAAGAAGTAGGTGATAAAAAAACTGTTCGGCCCAGACTTTGTAGAGGAGACTACAACCAAAATAGTTAAAATCAAAAAGAATATTCAGATGGCTCAGAGCAAGCAGAAGAGTTATGCAGACACCCAGAGGAAGGATTTAGAATTTGAGAAAGGCGATCGAGTGTTCCTTAAGGTCACTCATTTTAAGAAAATCAGTAGGTTTGATAAGAGGGGGAAACTAAATCTCCGATTTATTGGGCCATTCGAGATCTTAGACAGAATTGGTATATAGACTAGCCCTGCCTCCAAAACTTTTCAGGGTTCAGAATGTGTTTCATGTGTCCATGATACGCAAGTATAACCCAGACCTCTCTCATATCTTGGCCTACGAGCCTCTTTCACTCCAGGAGGATCTGTCATGCGAAGAAGTACTTGTCGGCATTGTGGACCGAAAGAGCAGATTACTCCGTAATCGGAAAATTTCCTTTGTTAAGGTTATATGGCAAAATCACACACCGAGAGAGGTCACATGGTAGTTAGAATCAGACTTCAGAGCCCAATATCCTCAGCTGTTTGATTGTGAGTGAGAGAGACAAATTTAAAGGACCAAACTTCTTTTAAGGGGGGTGGAGTTGTAATGCCCAATTTTAAGTTAATGTAAATTAAATTAATTTATGCAAATTTTTAATTTTTTTATTTTAATTTAATGTAAAAATGAAGGAAATTTGATGGAGGATGAAATTGAAAACGACTTTAGAAAAAAGGGGTAAAAATTTGAGTTCTGAGGGTATTTTTAAAAGAAAAATTAAAAAACGGGGGTCAACATACAATTTAAAAAACTTGTGCCATGTAGGATGCCCAGTCAGTAGCCCCGACAAATCAGAATTCGTCACGTGGCAACGGACACTGACACAGTGCCACGCGAGAGGCCACGTAAGCGATCTGCATGCCCACGATCGAACAGCCCAGATCTGTTCTCACGCGTATGGATGGTCTGGATGCGTCCCATCCCCAAACGTGATCGGACGGTCAGATTTAAACGAGATCGGACATCTTAGATTATATCACGATAAACGGTCCAGATTCACTCCCTATTTAATCGCGATTGGACGGTCCAGATCAAATGCGATGAACGGCCCAAATTAAATGGGGATGGATATAAATAGCCCTCTTCACACCAAAGTCTAACCCTAGCTGCCAGACACCCTCGCTGGAGAAGAAGACCCAACCGTCGGGAAGGAGAGCCGCTGCCACGCCGGAGCTACTTCCAACCTCCAAAAAAGGTAAAAATTTCTCCCTTTGCTCAAAATTTAATTTTCAACACCTACATGACAAAATCGGAGCAAAAGTACCGGCCGATTGGCCGAAAATTGCGGGCAAAGTTCGGCCGTGCAATTTCACAAAATGCCTCCGATGAGCCCCTTCTCGATTCCCGTTCGGTGTAATTTTTTCACCATTGTAATCATCGTTTCCTTCTCTACAGGTTTACCAGAGCAAAATACCCTATTGCAACGTGAGCCAGAGGAGGTGCTGCACCGGAGAGCCGCACCGCTGGTGAGTTTCAGTTTTTTATATTTTTTCGGCCAACAGAGGACCTTAATGTGTTTTCTCACAGGAGTTGATGTGAAATCGGCCAAATTTGGCCAAAAATGGCCAAAAACCGTCGATCCAAGGTGGATGGTCACCGCGAGCGGCGGTGCCGTCGTCGGAGCATGGCGAAGTCGTCGTGCCAAAATTCTGGAATTGGCCAAAATTGGGTCTTGAGACTGATTGTGAATTTTTTGGGATATTTGTAGGTACTTATAGTGCATTTTAATTCCCAAATAAAAATTCAATGAATCTGGAAATCGTCGGTAGGCGCAGTCAATAAGTTTCGCTTTTCGGGCATCGAATTGAGTAAGAATCCATCACCCTATTTTTTGTTATGGAATTGAAGTCTAAATAAATAATAATTTGGTATTTTGTATAATTTAAAAAATATTCATAATTAATTACGGGTTACTAATGGAGCCAGAATTGAAAATTATCTATTGTTGATTATGTCAAATTATTTTACAGTTAATTGCATGATAGTCTTTCATTGATCGATTTTATAGTTTTGAATGCATATATTGTTTGATTTATGTGATAACTATTGAAGTGGAAAATGGAGACTAAAGAAAAATAGAAAATTGTGTGATTAAGTGAATGGATGAAATGGCAACCTTATTGGATATCCTGAGAGATGGTGGACGGACATGGTACAATAGGGAACCATACCGTGAACGTTGTCTCATACCGGATGGGGTATCGAGACTTGATAATTTGGCACTCATGCCGGACGGGGTATGGGAACGGCCTGTTAATTGGGAATGTTAAAAGAAAGGATTCACGCGTAGCAGGGATATCCCTATGAACCTCCATGAATACCAGCAGGCTGAAGGAAATGCGCAGTTGTTGTTTGATTTATAGAATATGGATTTATAATGTGTGTATGTTACTGATTGCATATGAAATCATAATAAGGGGTATGTTATTATCTCTATAGGTTGTTTTTATAAATCTTGCTGCGGTAAGTAGACGGTAAATGATTTTATTAAAATAAATACATTTGTTTAATTAAGTGCTCCATTAGTTGTTTTGATTTTCTACCAACCTTCATTTCTATGTCGGTGAGTAGCGTAATATTCTTATTGGGATAGTGTAGCTCATTCCTTATTTAACCATTTTAGATCAAGAAGAACAGGATCCAGAGCCCGATCCGTAAGAGGGCTGCAAGTAGGATGCCAATTTCATTTTATTTTCCGTTTATTCCTTAATTTTTTATATTTTCTTCAGACAAGTAATTCCCATAGAACTCTTTGGTACTTTAAGTTATGTGTAAGGAATGTAAACCCTAACTAATCATTTCACTTCCGCACTTAGGTTATTATTTATTTCCTTTGACTTTCCGGGGTCTTTACATCAAATTATTTATGAAATGAAATTGATAATTCTACCATAAAGTATGAATCTAACTAAATTAAATATTTAGCCCACAAATAATTTTTATGTCATTAGATTCATTATTTATATGATTTGCATTTGTAAATAATAATTTTTGTTAATTAGCCTCAATTAATGATAAGTATGTATGTTTGCAGTCATGCAATCTGTGATTTTTCTAACATTAAAATCGATATTCTCGAATTAAATGGTGACATGGAATACTTGAGACCAGAATTTGGCTTAGAATCAATTTTGACATTTATAAAAATAATTAAAAAATAATTTTTATATTATTTTAATTTAATTTTATTAAATTATTTGAAAAAAATAGGTTAGGGATGTAATTGAAAGCAATTTTAGAAAAAAAATGGGTGAAAATTTAAGTTTTGGAGTTTTTTTAAAAAAAATTAAAAACAAAGGGTCAAAATGTAAAAAAATAAATTTGGCCACGTGGGACGATCCAGTCAGCAGTCTCGACGAACCGAAGCACGCTGCATGGCAAAACACGCTGACGTCGGTGTCACGCGGGAGGCCACGCGGGCAATCTGCGTGCCTAGCAATCCGACGGCTCAGGTTCGATCTCGCGTGCGTGAACGACTCAAATTTGTTCTCTCCTTAGACGTGATCAGACAGACAAGATCAATCGCGATGAATGGCCTAGATTCGCCCATACAATCGACCTAAATAGGTAACGATTAGATGACTCTTCTCGCTCCACGTCAATGCAGATGGACGACTCAGATCGACGAGGGGTGAGTATATAAATATCTTGTCGCAAGGTAACCCCAACCCTAATCACCCTACCCTCGTTAGAGAAGAAGGACCAGCTGCTGGAGAAGGAGATTGACCCCCGACCACCGCTACACCGGAGCTACCGCTGAGTGCCAAAAAAGGTAAAATTCTCCCTACCCACTCGAAATTTGATTCTGAGTCTCCCCATGACCATATCAGAGCAAAAGTGGCAGCGAGTGAGCCAGAAACCATGGGCAAAGCCCAGCAGAGCCGTCGTAGCCGAAACCATAAACCCCTTCCGATGAGCCCCTTCTCATTTCTCGTTTCATGTGATTTTCTGACCATTGTGTTCACCGTCCTTTTATGCGCAAGTTACCTGAAGAAGAAACCCCAATTGAAAAGGAGAACTGGCAAAGCCATCGCATTTGGAGACCCTCACCGATAGGTTCAGTTTTTTTATGATTTTCGACCAATCAAGGCCCTTTAACATGTTTTTTCCACAAGGTTACGTGTAAAACTAGCCAAAACTGTCCAAAATTGGCCAAAATTTACTAGGCCGAGGCGAATCGCCACCGTGGGCAGTGGAGCTGATGCCGAAGCACGGTGGCGGCGCCGTGCTGAAACCCTAAAATTGGTCGAAAAGGATTTTTGACACCAATTTTTTGCAGTATTTTTAGTTGCATGATGAGTATTTTGGATTCCTGCATGATTTAGAAAACTCGAGACCCGTTAAGAGACATACTAGACAATGCAGCGTCTCGAAACATTGATCCAGTTAAGGATCCCTCACCTTATTCCCTATTACCGTAAATGAAGGCTTAATAATTGATAATTATGTGTTTTGTAAAAATTAAAAAAACGCTAACAATAATTACATATCACTAGTGGAGTTAGAGAACTGGTTAGTGTATGTTTGCCCTAAGCTCGTATGTGTTGCCTATTTATTTTCTTCTACTATCTAAATTGGTTATTATTCCCCCGTATGATTTAGATTATCACATTTAATCATTTTTTCGTTATTGATTGCCTGATTGTAATTCTTATCTAATTGACTGAGTTGAAAATAAAGGCCCTGAGTACGGTTTTTGGTTATTAAGGTATGAAGTTGTATTGTTTGCATAAATGTAGTTTTATTAATATGTAAATATGATATGAGAGGTTGGTATGTGCTTGGTGTTTGTTTTGTTGATGAAGGTCTTTATGTGAAAGGCTTACTGGGTATCCTAGGAAAGGGTGGATGGTACATAGGGAACCCTACTGTGAACATTGCTCAGTTGGACGTGGCTAGGAAGTCTCATACCAAAAAGGTTTAGGAGATATGGTTCACTCTCATACCAAACGGGGTATCGAGGCGATGGAATATTTGGTGCCCATCACCAGACGAGGTATGGAGATGACCGGTTAATTGATAAAATTGGATATTTGGTTCACGCGTAGGGGGACATCCCCAGGGGTACCAGTAAGCAGGTAAGAAAGGAAAATTGTCCTTTTTGTTAACTTGTGCGTGAAATTGAAAAGTTATACAAATATTGGTCTTCATAAGTTTATTTTGGAAAACTCATTACGGTAAGTATAAAATGAACAGTTTTCTTCATGATAAATGAATTTACTTAAATTGAGGGCTCCATTAGTTGTTTTGTAATTTTTACCAACCTTTATTTTCCATATCAGTGATTAGCGTAATATTTTTATTGGGCTAGTGTAGCATACCCCTCTATTAACCATTTCAGATCAAGAAGACTAGGATCCAAGTACCGATGAGCAAGAATGTTGTGAGTAGTCTATCTCCCGGACTCCCTTCAAGTACTAGTGGAGGTTAACCCCTAGAACATTTATCTATTTGTTTTAAATAATTTATTTGCTTCTTTTATGAACCACGTAGAAGGGAAATTCCCGTAACCTTATTGGGCAATTCAAATTATTTTGTAAAGAATATAAACCCTAATGTTATTATTCACTTCCGCATTTAAATTATAAATTCATTTCCTTTAAGATTTCGGGCCTTTACAGTTGGTATCAAAGTCGCATTCCTCGGAACCATTCCTTCCAAAAAGATTTAAAACATTTAAATATATCCCGACTCTTAACCCTTCATTTTTAAAAATAGGTACAAGGACATGAAGAGAGGATAGCACCCACTGAACATGGCAGCCTAAGGTGAGTTACTTTGGGAGGATGTCGATTGGTTCTTCGAGATGTTAGAGAGAACTCATCTCTCCCTTGCAGGCCAGGGAAAAGAGGAGGGAGCTGTCTGACCCTCCACCACTGCCACAGTATGAGCCACTCCTACAACGAGAGGATCTAGTGCCATCTTGATACAACCTTGCCTCTCAACCGTATCATCCGACACTGCCACAGTACAATCTAGTGCCCCACCATATAACCATGTGTAGTGATAAGGTCACTCGTTCCCTCCCCAACATAATCCAATTCCTTTTCAATAGGACTTGCCAGCACCACAGTAAGGACCATGGGGACCGACCGTGTTATCGCCTCAACAACACCTGTCACATCTGCGGAAGTGCCCAGCACTATGCGAGAGAGTGTCTGCGGAATCAAAAATCAGGTTGGACCTCTAGTCTAGGGAATAGTTTATACCCTCACCCAGCAAGATACTAAAGCCAACTCGAATGTGATGTAGGGTAAGTGTAAGAAAAAAATTTGCATTCAAGAGATTTCTATGATATGAGATTCTCCATACATGTTCCCTAATAAAAGATCAGGACTGTTGGTAGATAGGAAAATTGAGTTTACCGTAGATCTTCAGCCTGACACCCAACTTATCTCGATTACCCCTTACTGCATGAGTCATATTGAGATGGAGGAGCTGAGGAAATAGATTATTGAATTACAGGACAGTGGGTTCATCTGACATAGTGTGTCTCCTTAGGGTGCTGGAGTCACATTTGCAAGGAAAGGGGATGAGATGTTAAGATTATGTATCGACTACAGGGGATTGAACAAAGTCATGATTAAGAACAAGTACTCCCTTCCCAGGATTGATGACCTGTTTGACTAGTTACAGAGTGTTTATGTCTTCTCCAAAATAGACTTGCGTTTGGGTTACCATCAGGTAAGGATCAAGATAGAGGACATTTCCAAGACAACTTTTAGAACCAAGTACAGATACTATGAATTCCTAGTCATGCCATTTGGACTAATCAACGCACCAGCCATTTTTATGGACTTGATGAACAAAGATTTCAAACAATTCCTAGATCAATTCATCATTGTGTTCATCAATGATATCTTGGTCTATTCAAAGAACAAAGAGGAACACATTCACCACCTAACTCAGGTTTTGTAGGTTTTCAGGGTGAAGAAATTATATACAAAATTGAGTAAGTGTGATTTCTGGCTTGAGAAAACTACCTTCCTAGGGCACATCATATCAAGGATGGAGTATCAGTGAACCCCAAAAAAATTGAAGCAGTGCTTGGTTGGGAGAAATTAACCTTGGTAAAGGAGATCTGTAACTTTCTAAGAATGACAGGTTATTATCGTAGGCCTGTGGAAGGATCTTCTAACCTAGCCGTTCTTTTGACTTGGCTCACAAAGAAGAATGTTAAGTTTTAATAGAACGAGGATTGCGAAATGAGATTTATGAAACTCAAGAAGCAGTTGACTACTGCACCCATGTTGGCTTTACTGAGTAGGACAGGAGAATATATAAAGTATATTGATGCCTCCTACATGGGATATAGCTATGTTTTGATGCAGCATGGGAAGGTCATAGCCTATGGATTCAGGCAGTTGAAGAGTCATGAGAAAAATTACCCCACCCACAACTTAGAACTTGCTGCCATTATCTAAGCCTTGAAGACCTAGTGTCACTACCTGTATAGGGAGAATTTTGATATTTATATTGACCATAAGAGTTTGAAGCACATATTCACTCAGAAAGATCTCAAAATGCATCAGAGGCGTTGGATAGAGCTCCTCAAGGACTACGATTGTAATATTTTGTATCATTAGAGCAAGGGCAACGTAGTAGCCAACGCGCTTAGCAAAAAACTTGTTGGTATGTTAGCTTTCCTAATGGTTTTTGAGTGCAGGGTAATAAGGGCCGCATAATAGATACGAATTCAGGACTTGAAAAGAGTTACATACTTGACCCACCTGATTGTCCAATCTGAATTGATCTAGAGAACAAAAAAAGCTTAAGTAACCGATTCCACCATATCAGCTCTCAAGAAGGATGCAGAATAGGGAGTAAATCCAGAATTTTGAGTTTCTACCAATGGGTTGCTCAGGTTTTAGGACAGGGTGTGTGTTACAGGTGATAGTGAACTGAAAATAGATATCATGATAGAGTCTTATAGCTCAAGATTCGTCACACGTCTTGGAAGTACTAAAATGTATCAAAGTATGCGACTTCGGCTTTGGTGGAGTGGGATGATAAGAGAGATAGCTGACTTTGTCTCCAAGCGCCTGGTACATCAACAGGTTAAGGTTGAGCATCAATGCCCAGGCAAATTACTTCAGCCATTATCGATGCCGGAGTGGAAGTGAGAACATATCACAATGGACTTCGTGACAGGATTGCCTAAGGCACGCTCGGAACATGATGCGATCAGGGTAATTATCGACCGGCTCACCAAGTTCTCTCACTTCTTGACTATCAAGATGACCGACCCCTTGAACAAGTTAGCAAGAATGTATATTTCGAAGATAGTTAGGTTATATAGAGTTCTAGTGACAATGGTATCCGACAGAGAGCCCAGGTTCACTTCTTAGTTTTGATATAGTTTTCAACAAGCCATGGGAACGAAACTGCCCCTTAGTACAGCATTCCACCCTGAAACTGATGGACAATCAGAGAGGACAATTCGCATATTAGAGGATATGCTCGAGCTTGTGTTCTAGACTTCGGGGGCCATTGGGATAATCACCTACCTTTGATAGAGCTCGCCTACAATAACAGCTACCAAGCAATTATTGACATGGCCCCGTACGAGGCATTATATGCCCGCCCCTACAGATCACTGATCTACTGGGAAGATGTGAGTGATAGAAAATTGTTCGGCCTAGATCTTATAAATGAGACTACAGCTAAGATAGTTAAGATCAGGAAGAACATCCAAATAGCTCAGAGCAGGTAGAAGAGTTATGCGGACACCTAGATGAGGATTTAGAATTTGAGAAAGGTGATCGAGTGTTTCTCAAGGTCACTACTTTCAGAAGAATCACTAGGTTTCGCAAGATGGGAAAATTAAATCTCTGGTTCATTGGGCCATTTGAGATCTTAAACAGGATTGATACGACTACTTATAGACTGGTACTATCTCCAGAGTTATCCAGGATTAAAAATGTGTTTCATGTATCCATGCTACACAAATATAATTCGGACCCCTCACACATCTTGTCCCACGAGCTCCCTTCACTTCAGGAGGATCTATCTTATGAGGAGGAACTAGTGGGCATTGTATACGAAAAAGTAGAGTACTCTACAATAGAGAAATTTCCTTCGTCAAGGTCCTATGACAGAATCACATACAGAAAGAGGTCACATGGGAACTAGAATCGGATTTCAGAGCCCAGTATCCACAACTATTCAACTAAGTAAAAGGGTAACAAATTTGAGGGACCAAATTTTTTCTTAAGAGGGGAGAGTTGTAATACTCGAGCTTGAAATTTAGCCCAAGATCAATTTTGGCATTTATAAAAATAATTAAAAAATTATTTTTAAACTAATTTAATTTAATTTTATTAAATTATTTGAGAAAAATAGGTTAGGGACATAATTGAAAGTAATTTTGGAGAAATGGGTGAAAATTTGAGTTCGAGTGATATTTTTAAAAGAAAAATTAGAAATAAAGGGTCAAAATGTAAAAAGAAAAAATTCGACCATGTGGGACGGTCCAGTCAGTAGCCCCGACAAACCGGAGCACGTTGCGTGGCAAAACACACTGACGTCCGTGCCATGCGGGAGGCCACGCGGGCGATTCAAGTGCTTAGCGATATGATGGCCTAGGTTCGATTCTCTGCGCGTGAACGGCTCAGATTCATTTTTTCCTTATGCGGGATCATACATATGAGATCAATCACGATAAACAGTCCAGATTCACCCACGCAATTAGACTAAACAGGCAACGATCGGATGACTCTCCTGGCTCCACGTTGATGCGGATGGATGGCCCAGATCAACGCGGGGTGAGTATATAAACATCACATCGTAGGGGAACCCCAACCCTAGCTTCCTGCCCTCGCCGAAGAAGAAGGACCAGTCGCCGGAGAAGGAGACCGACCTACGGCCGCTGCCGCACCGGAGCCACCACCGATCGGTAAATAAGGTAAAATTCTCCCCTACCCTCTTGAAATTCGATTTCGAGTCTGCCTATGGCCATATAAGAGAAAACGAGCAATGGGTGAACCAGAAACCACGGGCAAAGCTGGCAGAGCCACCGCGGCCGAAATCCTAAACCCCCTTTGATGAGCCCCATCATTTTTCCTGTTTCATGTGATTTTTCAACCATTGTGTTCACCATCCTTTTCTGTGAACGTTAGCCAAAGAAGAAACCCCAGCTGTGAAGGAGAACCGGCAAAGCCGCCATATTTAGAGACCCCACAACCGGTAGGTTAGATTTTTTTGTGATTTTTGGCCAAACAAGGCATCCTAACGTGTTTTTTCCGTAGTGATATACGTAAAACTAGCCAAAACTGGCCAAAATTGGCCAGGCCGAGGTGAACCATTGTTGTGGGCGGCGGAGCCGGCGCTGAAGCACGACGGTGCTGCAGTGCTAGAACCCTAAAATTTGTCAAAAAGGGTTTTTAACACTAATTTAGGGTTTTTTTGGGGTATGTTTAGTTGCATGATGAGTATGTTAGATTCTTATAGGAAAATTCAGGAAATTCGGGATCCGTTAAGAGGCATAGTAAACAGTGTGACGTTTCAAAACATCGATCTGGGTAAGCATCGCTCACCCTATTCCCTGTTACAATAAATGGAGGCTTAATAATTTATAATTGTGTTTTTTATAAAACTAAAAAACCCGAATAATAATTACATTTAACTAGTGGAGCTAGAAAACTTGTCAGTGTACGTTTGCCCTAACCTCGTCTGTGTTGCCTATTTATTTTTCTATACTGCCTAAATTTCTTGTTATTCCACTGTATGATTTAAATTATCACATTTAATCACTTTTTTGTTATTTATTGCCTCATTGTAATTCTTATCTGATTGACTGAGTTGAAAATAAAGGCTATGAATACATTTCTTGGTTATTAAGGTATAAAGTTGTATTATTTACATAAATGCCGTTTAATTAATATGTGAATATGATATGAGAGGTTGGTACGCATTTGGTGTTTATTTTGTTGATGGAGATCTTTTGTGAAAGGCTTACTAGGTTTCACGGAAAAGGGCAGACAGGCTCGGTACATAGAGAAACCTACTGTGAATATTATCTCAGTCGGACGAGGCTAGGAAGTCTTATATCAGAAGGGTTTTGGAGATATAGTTCATCCTCATACCAGACAGGATATTGAGGCGATGGAATGTTTGGTACCCATCACCCAATGGGAGATGGGAATGATTGGTTAATTGATAAAATTGGATATTTAGCTCACATGTAGGGAGACATCTCTATGGACCCCCAGGGGTACTAGTAAGCAGGTAAAAAAGGAAAATTGTCCTTTTTTGTTGACTTATGCGTGAAATTGAAAAGTTGTATGGATATTGGTCTTTATTGATTGATTTTTAGAAAACTCATAACAGTAAGTATGGAAAAAATGGTTTTCTTCATGACAAATGAATTTACTTAAATTAAGGGCTCCATTAGTTATTTTGTGATTTTTGCCAACCTTTATTTTTTGTATCAGTGATTAGAGTGATATTTTTCTTGGGTTTGTGTAACTCACTGTTCTATTAACCATTAAGATTAAGAGAACCAGGATCCAGATCCCGATAAGGAAGAAGGTTGTGAGTAGTCTACCTCCCGGACTCCCTTCAAGTACTAGTGGAGGTTAACCATTAGGATATTTATCTATTTGCTTTAAATCATTTATTTGCTTCTTGTATGAACCATGTACTTGAAGGGAATAGATGGTTCCCAAATATAAGATTTGGAAGGAAAGAATTCTCCTTCACTTAGGGTAAATGGATATCGATTATGCTATTAAGAAAGACGAACCAACAATTTCTGAAACCAACACTCAAGTTAAACTTGTTCTTT
Organism: Carica papaya; assembly: GCF_054855325.1. Taxonomy (NCBI): domain Eukaryota; kingdom Viridiplantae; phylum Streptophyta; class Magnoliopsida; order Brassicales; family Caricaceae; genus Carica; species Carica papaya. The sequence goes on from NC_142317.1 coordinate 24,420,255, forward strand.
ATGAGCAGTGGGAGCGGTCTAACTGCCTCAGTGTGATGCTCATGAAGACAAAAATTCATGCTGGTATTCGTGGTTCTGTTGAACAATATATTGATGTCAAGGAACTATTGAAGGCAATTGATGAACAAGCTGGTACTAAATGATGTGTTATGGATGAGGACTCATCTATTTTATTGCACCAAAGATTAGGGCATATCTCCGTTGATAAAACTAAAAGATTAGTAAAAGATGAAATACTTGAAACATTGGATTTTACTAATTTTGGCACTTGTGTGGACTGCATTAAGGGAAAGCAGACCAACAAATCAAATAAAGGTGCCAAGAGGAGCTCAAGTATATTGGAAATCATATATTCATATATATATTGTCCATATATGGACACATATGGCCATAAATACTTCATCACCTTTATAGATCACTACTCATGATAAATATATCTCTATATGCTTCGTAATAAAGGCAAAGCCTTAGATACCTTTAAAGTTTTCAAGGTTGAAGTAGAGAAATAATGCGATAAACAAATTAAGATAGTGAGGACTGATAGAGGTGGAGAGTAGTATGATAGATATATTGAAGATGGACAAGCACCTAGTCCATTTGTGAAGTTTCTTAAAGAAAATGTAATAGTTGCTCAATACATTATGCCTGGTTCTCCGTATAAGAATGGGGTAGCTGAAAGAAGGAACTGAACTTTAATGGACATGGTGTATAGTATACTTAGTTGCTTTAAGCTATTTAATTCATTGTTGATCGAAGCTCTTAAAACAGCAGTGTATATATTAAATCAAGTTCCAACCAAGACTATCCTAAAGACATCATTGAGTTATTCTAGGGTTGGAAACCGATTTTGTAACATATACACATATGAGGATGTCCATCTGAAGTAAGAGTTTACAATCCTAAAGAAAAAAACTAGACCCAATTTGCGGAACTTAGGATCAACTAACGGATCAAAAACTCTACATATAACATCAGTATTTAGAATAATAAAAATGCTCAACAAATCCTCCCTACTTAACCCAATATGCAACAACCCGCATTTTACACCACGTCAATATGACCAAGTATTCATTCATCTATTAATGTTGGTGGGTAATATTTTAACGTCTACAAGAGTTTTTCCATTTCAATAAAACCTCATCGCAAGTAAAACACCGATAATGGGTCCATTATTTTGCTCATCTACCATCTCTTAATGTATCCTCATAATTATTCATGCCTCACAACCTTAACAGCAGCCGGTTCCCTCTATTACAATAGAAAAACTCACCTAAAAATATAGAACTACAACAAAATAGAAAAAGATTCAACTAGTTATCCCTCCGCCATAACTATGCATCTATTAATTCTATACGCAGTCCGGCTCATGGTTAGGATTTGAAAGGTCTTTAATCGGTTTCTTTTAATTGTTTCTATAATATAATAAAAGAATGAGGTATACAGCTCAAGAAAATCAATTCAAACTAAAACCAATAGAATAGAAATAAATGTGAATAAACTCTCCATTTTCCTCAATTTCTCTATAAACAATCATTTCCCAGACACTTGTTATTTTTTATCTCGTACAAGCCTTTTCTCAATAGGTTCTCTTTAATCCAAGAAAATTTTCCAACAGTGATTCCTAGCTTTCTCTCAAATCGTTCCCCTTCCCTAGTTTTATTTTTCTCTTTCCCAAATTACTCTCTTTCTCTCATTTTCTCAGCTTGGACAACTCTCTGTTTTCTCTCTATTTTTTATACATCATTCAACTTTTATTACTTCTAGATTGGTTTTACAACCTCAATATTCACTCTTTTCCTATATCTCCTTATTCTTTTTTTAATTGTTTCCCTCATCATCAGCCCCTTTTTATTTGCACTTCCTAGTAACAACCTGACGTACTGCTATCTTATTATGTCTCACCCCAACAGGTCTATTCCCTCTCTATACCTCTCTATTTTTCCTTTTTTTTATTTGGTTCCCCATATTTTCTCCCCTTACTGTCTCACTCATCTTCAGACACTCTCTCTTCAGCATTGTTTTAAATGTCTAGCAGGGCTGTTCACTCACTCTGTCTCACTAATATGGGTCTGCCCTCTCTCAAATGTTCCCCTCACACAATTTCTTCTTTCACCTGAAACTATCCCAATTCTTTCAATTGTCCCAAGTCCACATTTTATATATATACATAATTTTTTTTTTCAGTTTTACCTATGTATATATACCATATTTCATCTAAAATCATATTACCTAGTTCCACCGTACACACAGGTCATCCACACTAGTTCACAATTATAAAATATAGTAGCAGTTAATAAACATTCACATTAATTATTTCTATTCTTCATCATACACACACACACACACACACAAACAGACAACACATTAACACAACACTTACTCGGTGCGTTACTCTTGCATATCATCGCATAATTATACCAGAATTCATTATTCCATAGGCCCAAAGTCATCCATTCTCAAACACGTACATGCCGCCAGAGTGGCGGATCTTAATACATTTGTTTATAGGATATTGATTTAAGTTATATTGTTTCATCTCTCTTTTTGCTCCGTTTCTTTCTATTTCACCATAGTGTCTCTTCTTTGTTTGTCCCTCTTCTCCTCCCTTTCTCTTCAGTTCCTCTAGCTCTATTGTAATTCGGTTATCGCCCAAACCTATCATCGACCATATATCTCTTATTTCAACTTCTCTGTAAGCCGTTAATCACATCAAGTATTTATTTATTTCTGTAAGTGTATTTAGCCTCATCTTGCTCTCTTGTGAGTTTTTCTATTGATTATACCACTCTGCATATCTCAAGAATGATCTACCCCTAAATCTCCAAATTAAGACAACATCGAAAACCATGATTGATCCACCTAGATTTATCCCCACTTAATACTATTCATACTGTAGAACTTCTTCACTCCTCCACCAAATCGAATACTCCTACATTCTTCCATCATTTCCCTTAATTTTTTATTGTGTTGCTACCTTGGAAACATTCTACTTCATAACCTCACAAACACAAATAATGCATTTAAGAAACATGCAAAGAATTCAAATTGAACGTTCTAGGAAATTTATTAACATCCATCTATTGGTTCGGGTTCCAAGAGTGAATTGATCTTACCTCCTCATTCCTGCGGTGTGACCACAACACGATGGTGAACATCCCTTTTCGTTTGCCCTTCGTTGGCCTTGTTGATGGTAGCTTTATCCCCTCTTCCTCTAGTACCCATAACAAATCGTGCACAATTTTCATTCTCCACTCTTAATTGCAGCTAGGTTTCCCTCTTCTTTTTCTTTTCTCTTTTTTTTTGAAATGGTTGAGAAGATGAAGTTTTTATAGGGGTTGTCGGGATCGTTTAATATCAGGAATAGATCTGGGTTGTTGGCTTCCTTACTTCATTTCAATTCCCAGATTTCCCTTTTCTTTTTAAAATCTTTACCTCTTAACCCCCACTATATTTCCATATTATCTCTCTTCTTTCAAAGCCTTTGCAATTTGGTCTTTTCTTTTAACTTTTTGTAATTTTTAAAAATTTATTTCCACTAAATCTTTACAAAGGTTCCCCTTGGGTCACCATTCATCTTCGGGACATTACATAATAATTTGCCTGGAATTATAAACTAAGGTAATTAGGATAGTTTGAATTGATTAAAAAAACTACAAGTATGAACTTGATAAGTTAGAAATCAATTCAATAGAAAATTGATAAAACGCCACAAGAACTTACCTTGATAATTTGAATCAACTCTCACTCAATAAGAAGAAAAACGTCACTAATTGACTAAAACTTTGTAATTTTATTGAATAAAACTTGAATTATTACAATTATGAGTTGAACACTTATTTATAATGTAAGCCATATGCATTACAAAGGAAATAAATCTACTAAATTAATTGTAAAAATTACATAGGAAATTAATTATAGACTTGAATAAGAAAATAAGTAAAATTAAGATAATTACAACTAAAATAGGATAGATATGATCTCCCTATAAAAAACCATTTTAAATGAAAAATATCTAATTAATTGTGGATACCTTTCTTTAGAGGTTGGAGATTTAGCTTCCTCATTTCTTGAAAGATTTATTAATTTAAAAAGATCTTGTAATTTAAAGAAAATCTCTTGAAGATCTTTTAATTTAATGAAGATCTTTGGATTCCTTAGATAAGTAAATCCATCCATGATCTTGTGATAAATATTTAGAATCCTTCCATGATCTCCCTTAATTTTTTTTTCAATATGTGAATATTCTCTTTTAGGAAGATATGATCTTGGTTTAAAAACTTGGAAATATATGATTTTGATTCTCTCTTGATGGATTTCCATAATTCCTTGATTTTGGTTTCATTTTTACCATTTCAGAAAGATATGGAGAGGAAAATGAAACTTTCCTTCTTGAGAGAAAAGTATCTTTTAAGTGAGAAAAAATCTCTCATGAGTGGGGAGAGATTTCCCATGAGCTTTTAACTTCTTTAGGGGCTGCTTCCTTTTTTGACTTGGTTGGTTGCTTGAATAGTTCAAGCCATCCGTGCTCACATCACCCGAGGACCATTAATGGGTATTTCATTGGATATGCTAAAAGGTTAAAATGATATAGATTCTATTGTCCATCTCACATCACTAGTATTGTGGAAATGCAAAGTTTCTTGAGAATGACTTAATGAGTAGGAGCGATCAATTTCAGAACATAGTTTCTATGAGAGATCAACCTTCCACTTCGGGAGATTGATTGATTATCATACAGAACACCCCTAAAGAACAAACGGGAGTTGAGCAACCAATCATTGAAGTTCCATAAAATGTTGACAATATTCCAGTATATCAAATTATTGAAGGGATACTAGAAAACCTTGAACAACCAGTTGAACAAAATCCTCAAGAACCTATTGTTGCAATGTTAAAGAGATTTATAAGAGAGAGAAAGTTAGTAATTTCTAGTGATTCGGTTATGTATCTATGAGATTTTCACTATAATATTGGAGCAGAAAATGATCCTAAGTCTTTTTCACAGGCCATGAGTTGTAGAGAGTTAAAATTGTGGTTCAAGATTCCATGAAGACTAGCGAGGCATGGGATCTTGTTGAGTTGCTTGATGGTATAAAAGTCACTAGCTACAAATGGGTCTTCAAAACAAAAAAAAGGACTCATTACCTAATATTAAAATATACAAGACACGTCTTATTGCAAAGAGATTCACTCAAAAGGAAGGAAGTGACTACATGGAGACTTTTTCTCCTGTATCGAAATGAGATTCTTTATGAATTATATTAGCACTAGTAGCTCATTTTAACTTAGATCTTAATAAATGGATGTGAAAACAGTGTTCTTCAATGGTGATATAGAAGAAGAGGTTTACATGAAATAAGAAGAAGGATTCTCCTTTAGTGATCTTGAGCACTTAGTGTACAAGCGTAAGAAATCCATATATAGATCGAAACAAGCCTCTCATAAGTGGAATTTGAAATTCCATGATGTTATTTCTTCATTTGGTTTTATAAAGAACATTGTGGATCAGTGTATAATGCAAAAGAACAGTGAAAGCAAAATTTGTTTCCTTGTCTTATATGTGGATGGTATTCTACTTGCAAATAATGATAAAGGAATGTTGTGTGGGGTGAAACAATTTCTCTCTAAAAATTTTGATATGAAAGATATGAGTGATGCGTCCTTTGTTATAGGTATTAAGATTCATAGAGACAGAAATTGATATGTGCTAGATCTGTTTCAAGAAACCTATATTAACAAAATTTTAAAGAGGTTTTGAATGAAAGATAGTTCACTGAATATAACTCCCACTGCGAAGGGTTACAGGTTCAATTTGAACTAATACCTAAAGAACGATCTAAATAGGGAACAAATGAAGAACACTCCATATGCTTCTATTGTTGGAAGCCTAATGTATGCTCAGGTTTGCATAAGACCTGACATTGTATTCATTGTAAGAATGTTAGCAAGATATCAGAGTAATCCAGGTATTGACCATTGTAGAGCTACAAAGAAAGTTTTGAGATATCTTCAAAGAATAAAGGATTACATGCATAAGTATATACGAACTGATAACTTAGAGGTGATTGGCTACTCTAATTCGGACTTTGCTGGTTGCATAAATTTACGAAAGTCAACATCATGATATATTTTTATGTTTTTCAGTAGAGTTATATCGTAGAGGATCTAAGCAGACCTCGACTATAACTTCCACTATGGATGCTAAGTTCCTTTCGTGTTTTAAGGCTACCTCACACGGAGTATGGTTAAAGAGTTGCATTTGTGGGGTTTAGAATCATTGATTTAATTTGTAGGTCATTGAGGATATATTGTGACAATTCAAATGCTGTTTTTATGGCTAAAAACAACAAAAAATAGTAGTCAAAGTAAACACATCGACATTAAATATTTAGCCATAAAAAACATGTTGTAGATAAGAAAGTGATCATAGAACACGTTAGAGCTGAATTGATGGTAGTTGGATCCTTTGACTAAAGGCATGCCACCACTGAAATTTAAGGATCATGTGATTAGTATTGGACTTGGTTCCATTGTGTAAATTTTGTTATAAGAACAAATGTTAATGAAACTCTATTTGTTTGTGATGTTTCTCACTTTGGTATTCTTGTGTAAACATTTATTTGTTTATTTTGAGAAATATCGTTAAAGTTTAGACCTAAGATAAACATAAGATTTATTCATTAAATAATAATGCACAAAATTAAAGAAGTAAAATGCATAGTGATACATGGAAGATAGAACTAGATTTTTAGAGGACTTATCGCCATGATTCATATATTTTTTTCTTTTCTTAAGAGAAAGGATTCATAAAATTTGAGAATTATTGATGAGATATATGGATCAAGTAGGAGAATATGAGTTATTTTGCCTTTAATAGTTCATGTAATAACTCAAATCCACAATCATTTATAAAGTATTCTCATTACTTTTTTTAATGAGAAAAAATTACAAAATTAAGTATTTCTTTTACGTTTTTGAACGAGAAAAATATTGTAGAATTAAGTATTTCTGTTACAGTTTTAATGAAAAAATTGTTATAAAATTGAATTGCTCATTAATTGTGCATTATTTATGTTTTTTATGAAAAAAAAATTTATAAATAAAAGTAGCATTTGTTTGGTCCCTAAGCACAAAATCTCCTTTAGTATATTGCTCCATCATGTGAGGTTCTTGAATGTTTAGAAGAATCCAACACAGAGAGGAAAAACAAGCTAACTATTCGAACTAAGCAACGACGAGAGGTATTAATCGATTTTTTGCTTTTGTTAATATTCATTTGTCATTTAAATATGTTGAAACATTTAGATTACTAACATTCCTTACATATATAAGCAATATTTTTATCCATCATTCAATCAAGTATCTCAAAAATAAATTCAAAATTAATTTAAATCAACGAGATAACTTTCAATTCAAACCTTTCAAGGATTTAAAAAAAAAAGAATATTTGCATTTAAGGTTCTTATTCCCCTAAGAGTTCAATCTTTTCTCTTGGGATTGTTCGCCACGTTAAGATTCTCTTTTTATCATCAATCAAAAAATGTAGAAAAAAAGAATGATCCTTCCCTTTTTTATATATGTTAGGAATCAAAGGATAAGTAATAACATACACAATATGAGAAATTTATGTACTAGTCAAATAATTCAAAGAACAAATCCTCAAACATATTTGAATTAAATAAAGTAAGAAAAAAGAAAGCATAAGCATAATGTAGCAAAATGATCATGATATTAAGAGTGATTGGGAGATAAACAATAGATCCGAGATGCACAAGTAGTCTTCCAAACATTATAGGAACATTTTAGTCTCAACCAAACATTATGAGTCAATATATATACCAAATTATTGCACTATATATATCTTAGTAGCATTGAAAGAAAATCTATAATATGGACCTATGTGCTTGAATGGTGATTGAGGGCCTTCACCTTTACAATCAGTTTATTATTTTATCCAATTATGCACAAAGTAAAGATTCTAGTACGGATTATGACGAAATTAGAGGTTGTAAAGGTACTGAAGGTACTTAAGCAGGTGTTGATTGTGATGCGTTTGGAGGTTGTATGCTTGCAATTGTTGGCCTTAATCTCTTAAAACTTGACAAAGGTGATAAAGGTGTCATTGTCTTAAGAACTATATGATCATAGATGTAGATAACTGAGATCTCAAAGACATTTTTTTTGTTGAGGACACATGGATTCAAGTTTTGTTAGGCAATTAGGGAAACGAGAGAACTATATGAAAGTAGGGCAAGTTTGGACTTGATTTCCTTCATTCTCTTAAAAATAAAATGAGGTCGGTTCACCTGTTTCCCTGTTATCATATGTCACATAATTAAGGTCTCCATAATGGATATTCAGGTAATGGCACCATAACTCGATTCTTTAATTTAGGAAATTTTGGGTGGAATTATAAGGCTTCTATATGATTAAAGTTACATACTGTAATTAGCCATGTACTAGCTTCGTAAATAGCTGCTCCTTTGTAGGGAACTTATATTTATTGAGCAAGCCTTTCACAAGTCACCAAGATTAGTGTTATGCCTATTATGGTCTAGGTTTTTCCTGAGGTATCAATATTCATGTTTGTGTATAATAAATGAACAATTCGAGGATATACTTTATGGGTACTAGCCAAAAAGAAATTCCACCTTTTATGCTTACGTAATTTGGCCAGTTGAAACTCAAGTACATTAAAAATGTGACAAGTCTAGTAGTTTGTATAACAAGATGGTGGAAGTAAGAAGTTCATTTATTTATCTATCCTTAGCAGCTGATGATTTAAATTTTATATTGTTAATATGCTCATAGAGATGTTCAAGAGTGATTTTGTGTGATCTTACATCAGGTGATTGTGATGGAAAGGCCTGACAAAGATGGAGAGTTACTGTGATCTTGAGGTAAATGAGGCATCTCCTATGGGAATGGTTCTGCAAATGGTAGAGGGTCTTATAAAGAGGAAGCTACCGAAGTCATGGGGCTTAAGGGTGGAGGAAGGTAAGATTTGAATTTGGGTGGTTATGAATGTGTTTTAGGTGGTGGAGAAAGGAGTTTAAGGCTTGGAGTATGTGAAAGCAAATAAAAATTGTAGGGAGGCGAAATGACTAAAGTGGACACTTTTTGAAGTTGTCTTTATGTAAGTAATTCCTTTTAAGTGACCCATACTACTAGAATAGAGATAGAGGAAGATCGAGCCATGGTTTGATGTGAAGGAGAATAAATCATTTAATGTGAAGATATGTGATGAGAGAGGAAAGAAAGGAAACATTTTGAAAGTAGTGAACTAGTTCTGAAACTGGTGGCTAAAGATGTAATTTAGGTGGCACTGAGAAGGGGGAATAATATGAGCCGAAAAGAGAGAGAGGTGATGGATTTGGAAACAATAGAGAATTAAAAACTTTGTAGTTTTAACATTTAGGATTTTGGAATTCAAATTAGTTATTAAAATGTCACTCCAACTTCTAATTTTTAAGCGCATTGAATGTGATCAGTATAAATTAAGGTACTTGGTATGATTATTGTGATTATATTCTCTAGCACATCGCATATTTTGAACAAATAATAATCTAATCATATTATCTAATGTCATTCAAATAATCACATCTCTTAACACATTATATGTCTTAATATGATAATATACCTTGTGACATATTTTCTAATGTGATTCAAATAATCCCATCTCTTACCACATACAAACAACTCAAGATATAATTTGATGTGATTTTAGGAATCATATAATTTAGCTCATCACATGTTCTGCACTTATTTAAGGAACACATTTTCCAGCGCATCTTCTTAGGTAATTTGAGGAATCACACTATTTGGCACATCTATTTGAATTATACATTCTTAGTTATCCTTTGATCATAGAGAATCTCACTACATTTAGAGGCTTAATAAAAGTATCATTAAGTTGAGACTTTATATGGTTAAATTCGAGCCTTATATCTCTATTTTATACATGATCCATTATAAAGTGGCGCATTATCTCAATCTTTATAGTTTTAGAGTGTTATATGAGTTATTTAAGTTAATAGCACTATTGTTATCAAATTTAATGGGAATGATATCAATTTTAATCCCAACATTTGAAACTTGTTGTTTGATCCATAAAATTTGAGTATCACAATTTTTAGCAGCAATATATTTGCCCTTTGCAGTTGACAAGGTAATCAGATTTTTTTTTTTAATTAAAAAACTAAAAAACAAACATATTTGTAAAGTATTAACATGTCCAAGTAGTATTTTTTCTGTTACTTTTATAAACCAAATTTGACATTGGAATAACTATTTAACCCTAGAGAACTTATTATTGAATACCATATGCTAAGTGATTGAGTATCCTTGAGTACTTGAATATTCTTTTGACGACATACAAATATGATTATTTTGGATTTTGTTTGAAAATAAAAGTATATCTATAGACTATACATATTATTAGGTTTACTTGTTATATGATAAAGTAAAAATCACATAATGTATTTGTAAAACTTGCTATCAATAATTTTTTTATTTTTATCTTCATAAATTTTAATTGATGTGCTTATATGAGGTAGAGATTGGTTTTATATTTTCTACGTAATATTTCTTTACAAGATCTTCAATATATTTACTTTGGTTTATAAACATCACTTTTTTATTTTGATTTGTAGGCTCAGGAAAGAATGTGGTTCCCCCACTGACATAGGAGGGACTTGGAATGATCGTAATACTCCAAGAACCTCACACCACGTATGATCAGGAGACTTTACCACCTAACTAATCCTCCTTACTTGGATTCTACAACCACATATGTGACATCCCAAGTACTAATTAAGACATTGGTGTCATATATAGATTTAGAATAACGAGTGAATGATAAAATTTATACATCAGAACAAAATCATTACAAATCCCTTACAAATATATATGAGTTCCAATACATACATATACTGAGGCTAGAAGTGGCTGCAAAATATAAAACAAAACATAAAAGCCACTTCTTTCACTATGCTATTGGACTCATCAGAGTGCGGTAACAGTCATGCACTCAGAGTTGTGGATCCACGGGATCCTCATAAACTTCCAAGGGTAGGTCAGCCTATGGTTCCTCACCTTTTTCCTCATTTGGAGGTGGCATGGAAAGAGTGAGTTCTATATACTCAGTAACAAAAATAGCATTAATTTGACATCGTAAGATTTCAAAAGTTAAATATTTTATCTTACCATTTAACTTTCTCGTTTACCTATCTCATATTATGGAAAACCGCTTATTTGTTAAGAAAATGATACATTAACACATAAAATCAAATCATACATCATGCCAGAAAATAGAGAAAATGAAATAAATCATGAAATGCTCAGATTTTCATATTATGCTTCGCAAAGTCATTACAACTTCCATCTCTTATGGCAGATACAGATTTCTAACTATCAAAGTGAAATGACTAGATCAGATACAGATATGATAATTTGCTTAAGCCCAATTTCAGCTGCCTAAAACATGGTATGATCTATGACCACAGCCGTACCATCCATAGTGGCCCTAACAGATATCTACAGTCATGATATTACTTAGCCACAGGTGACCCTTACCGATAATGCGGCACCACTCTCGTTAGAGTGTATGTCGTTATCCACTACGAGTAGTCCTCTTACATCCTTCCAGACTAGATAGGGGGGGAGAAATAGATACCCCGAAGGGCAAGAAAAACAGATACCCCTTAGAGATAAAAAGTCTAACGAAACACTTGATGTAATATACATGTCAATACAGATACACTTCGGACCATATAGGCTTTATTCCACTTTTTTCTTTTTCTTTTCTTTTATACTTTTATTGTTACTGATTACATATTATATTTATTACATACAAATTCATCAAGTGTTTGCAATTTACATAGCATGCTTGAAAACAAGAACAATTCGACTCATCTGAACACAAAGGCTTTCTAGGGACTGGCCTGCAGGCACACAGGCCTCTTGTCACTCGCATAGGGGCTAGCCTGTGGGTGCGCAGGGCCTAGGCACGTTGGGCACCGTACGGGCAGGCCTTAAGCGTATAGGGCCTATCTGTGCAAGCCTGCTGCACGGACGGTGCACACACAGTGTGTGGCACCTGTCCGCGAGTGAGGTGACGCGCACCGGTCTTAACCCCACACTGTGCATGCGGAGGGGACATACGCGCTGTGCGGATGTCCCGTGCATGGGTGTGCGTGCGTGCGGAGGAGACGTGCGTGCTGTGCGAACATACCATGGCCACTGTTTCGTATGCACATGTGCACAGTCCCCAGGCACCCGTGCGATCAACCAAACACCTTGCAGGATTTTTCTTACAAGATTGTTTTTCCGATTCTCTATTTTTCGATTTTTTTCTTAATTTTTATTTTCAATTAAATGAGTTAGAATAAAATTATTTAAAATAAAATTGAAGTAAAAGTTAAATAAATAAAAATTAACAAAATTACAAATCACGATAAATACTAAGTCGTGTAAATTAATTATGTTTAAAGTGACTAAAGGAGCGAATAAATAGAGTTTTCAAATCATTTTAGCGCAATGATGGGCGCTGTGTTATATCCCTCCTATCTTAAAAGTATTTGGTCCCCAAATTTATCTTGAATAAGTTCAGATCCTTTTTTCTCATTTCATCCTCCGACTCTCACGTTGCTTCTTCCGGGGTATGATACTTTCATCGTACTTTCACAATGGGAATCGTCTTGTTACGTAAGACCTTATCGGTCCACCCAAGAATCTCCAAAGGAACTTCTTCATAGGTCATATCAGCTTGTACCTGCACCTGAGTGCCAGGAATAACTTGAGAAGGATCAGAAGGTACCTTTTGAGCATCAAAACATGAAAGACATCATGCAGACCCACAAACTCTTGGGATAGAGTGAGGCGATATGCCACGGGTCCCATGCGCTCGATGATTAAAAAAGGCCCCACATAACGAGGGCTCAACTTCTCTCTCTTCCCAAACTGCATCTTGCCTTTGTAGGGGTAGACTTTTAAGAAAACTTGATCTCCCACGTCAAACTCCAAGGGTCACCTACGATTATCGGCGTAACTCTTTTGGCACCTCTGGGCAGTTGCCAAATTCTTTTGGATGAATGCAACCTTCTCAATGGTCTCCTGAATGAAGTCTGGTCCTAAGTGGCGCTAGTTCACGACTTCACTCCAGCAAGTAGGGGAACAACATGGCCTTCTATACAATGTTTTATACAGGGCCATACTGATGCTGGAATGATAACTGTTATTATAAGCAAATTCACAAAGAGGAAGATACTCATACCAGTTATCACCAAAGTCGAGAACACAAACACGCAACATATCTTCTAATGTCTGAATCATGCGTTCTGACTGACCATCCGTCTGGGGATGATAAGTGGTGCGAAAATACCCCAAAGCTTCTTGAAAGTTGTCCCAAAATTAAGAAGTAAACTGAGAGTCGCGGTCGGACATAATGGATGAGGGAACTCCATGAAGTCAAACAATCTCATCAATAAATAAACGGGCTAACTTACTGGTGGAGTCCGTGGTTCGAATAGGCAGGAAATGGGCAGTCTTGGTCAGCCTATCCACGATGACCCAAATGGCATTTCGATCAGAACAAGTCCTGGGTGATCTGATGATAAAGTCCATAGTCATGTGCTCCCATTTCCATTCGAGAATCGGAAGACCCTGTAGCAAGCCACCAAGTCTCTGATGTTCTACCTTTATCTGTTGATAAGTGAGGCATCGTGAGATGTAGTCAACTATATCCTTCTTCATTCCTGCCCACCAATATTATCGTTTCAAGTCTCGGTACATTTTGGTACTCCCGGGATGAATGGATAACTTAGAAGCATGGGTGGTCTTGAGTACATTTGTATGTACAGTAATGGGGACCCACATTTGGTTTCAAAATCTGAACAGTCCATCATCAGAGATCCTGAAATCAGGAGATTCATTAGAAGCTAACTGACCTAGAATCTTGATGAGTTCCAGGTCTGTGGCCTATGTTTTCCAAATCTTCATAAAGAGATTTGGTGTGGCTTAGATCTGGGCAAGATAGGTGCCCTTACCATAATAGCTAAGGCAGAGCGATTGTATAGTTTCCATCATCTTCTAATGGAGGACATGGTTTGAGGCAGCACAACATTCTCTCTCCTGGGGAGATAAATGATCTGGCAATTGTAATCCTTTAAAAGATCCATCCAGTATCTTTGCCTCATGTTTAACTCTTATTAAGAAAAGATGTACTTGAGACTCTTATGGTCAGTGTAGATTTCAAAGGTCTGACTATACAGGTAATGTCGCCATATCTTCAGGCCAAAGATAATGGTTGCTAACTCTAGGTCGTGGGTAGGGTAGTTTTGTTCATTAACTTTGAGCTGTCGGGATCCAAAGACGATTACTCTATCATGCTGCATCAAGACACACCCCAAACCAATATGAGATGCATGGTAGTAAACTTGGAATCTCCCAACATCGTCAGAGATGATTAACAGAGGAGCAGAGATGAGACAACACTTTAGTTCCATGAAGCTTTCACTACACTCATAATTCCAAACAAAGAGTACACCCTTTCAAGTGAGTTGAGTCATAGGGGCAGCAATCTTGGCGAATCTGTCAATGAATTTTTGGTAGTAGTCTGTTAAGCCAAGAAAACTACATACCTCGACCACATTGGTGGGCAAAATCCAGCTAATCACCGATTCTACCTTGGATGGGTCTACAGAAACTCGATCCAATAAAAAGAAGCACTTGCTTAGTTTCGTATACAGTTGATTTTGGTGGAGAATCTCCAACACTTCAGTTAAATGTATAGTGTGTTCCTCACAGCTTTTGGAATACACTAGAATGTCATCAATAAAAATGATGATGTACTGATATAGTGTGTGTTGGAAAACTCTGTTTATTAGGTCTATGAAGGCTGTTACAGCATTGGTCAATCTGAATGGCATTACCTTGAACTCGTACAAACCATACCTACACTGAAAAGCAATTTTTGGAATATCTTCTTCTTTAACTCTCAACTGGTGATACCCAGTCCTAAGATCGATCTTAGAGAAGACTGAGGCTCCTTGCAGTTGATTGAAGAGATCTTCGATTCGGGGTAAGGGGTACTTGCTTTTAACTGTCACTCAGTTAAGTTCCTTGTAGTCCATATAGAGTCGGAGGGTACCATCCTTTTTCTTTATGAACGACACCGGAGCGCCCCAAGGGGAATGGCTAGGGCGAATGAATTTCTGGGTGATAAGGTTAGAAAGTTGATGTTCCAGCTCTGTTAGCTCAATGTGACTCAAGCGATACGTGGGTTTCAAGATCGGTTCGATTCTAGGGAACAATTCAATCAAGAACTCTACCTCACATGGGGGAGGTAGACTAGGAAGTTCGATGGGAAAGACATCTGAAAAATTGCAAAGAATTGGTATGAAACACAGTAGGATCAGCGCCCATATTCTTGTTCATTTAATTGTTAGAAAAATGATAACAACAACTTTTATTTCTTTTTCAGGGATCGTAAGATTACAATTTTACTTTAATAATCTATTATAGCTCTATACTTTTCCAACCAGTCTATTCCTAATATTACATCAAATCTTACAAAATCTAATGGTATCAAGTTTACACATACGTCTATCCCTGACATTTTTATCCTACAGTCCTTATATACATAATGATTTTCTAGTAGTCTTTTAAAGGGAGTTTTCACTACTAGTATTTTTCCTGAAGCTTTTGGTCTAAACTTTAGGTTACAAAAAAATGCATAGGAAATAAAAGAGTGAGTTGCACCAGTATCGATCAAAGCCTTGACAAAAGTATTATAAATAGAAAGTATACCCTGGATGAGGACAAGAGCAAGAAGGATATCAGATTCATTTAAGTGGTACACTTGACCTTGTGCTACGGGTTGGACTACATCCTTTGGTCGCTGAGGGAAGTATTTTATAAGGTGATGGGTGTTTTCGCACCAATAGCAGGCATTATTGATATGAAGACAAGGCAGGTCACCATGCAAGTGACCACAATGCTGACAGGATTGGTAGTTCGTGCAGGTAGAGTTGTAGGGGGGCAGGGCAAGAGGAAGGGCAACTCTGATTCGTTTGTCTAGAGGGTTACTTATTGGGTCAAGCAATCTTCTTCTAAGCTGTTGGATTGTTGTTAGGCATGGACTTCGACAACGCATTGGTGTTTGGCCGAGATAAGATTTTTGACCAACTGGGCATATTCAAGTACCTCTGCATACGAGATGGGTCTCAGCATTGCAACCCGGTCATAAATGTCGACATGAAAACCTTTGAGAAACTTTCTTGCTTTTTGGCTTTTGCAGGTGACCATCAAAGGGGCAAACCTAGACAGTTTAACAAAACGGGCTACATATTATGCTACAGACAGGCTTCCTTGGCGGAGGTCCTGAAATTCCTCCTCTTTCTTTTTCCAAACATAGGTAGGGAAGAAGTTATCTAAGAAAGCATCCATGAAAACTTCCCAGGTAGTAGGGTTAGGCAAGACTTCTTTCTTAAATCGCCATTAGTGTTCGGCTTCACCGTTTAACATAAAAGTTACAAGAGGGACTTTTTTTCCTCGGTCAGGTCTAGAACAAAGAAGAGCTTCTCTATTTATAGGATCCAGACTTCGGTTATTAAAGGATCAAGGCCATCTTTAAAGTGTGGGGGGTTATGTTTCCTAAACTCCGCTATATTGTGGGAGATAGACCGATCTGTGTTTCGAAATTCAGGGGCAAGGGGTGGATAAGGGTTTGCTTGGTTCTGTCCAATGGCTACAGTTAATCTTTGGATGGCTAGGAAAAGTTCTGCAAATTCAACCCTGATTGGACAATACGGGGCTTCAGGTCATTCAGTACGCTTTACTGATGATCTTCCTCGCGTCATTCCTACAAAAGAAAGAAAGACACAAGTTAGACGTTTAATCTTTGAAAATATGACTTATTTCTTTCCTAGGTACTCTAAAATGTAGCTTAGGCCTCAGTGCAAGGGATTTGATCCGCGAAATTCTACTTAGATACCATTTGTGACATTTCAAGTGCTAATTAACGCAAATGAGTATCAGATACAAATTCAGAATAACGAGTGCATGATAAAATTTATGCAGCATAACAAAATCATTACAAATCTCTTACAAATATATATGAGTTCCAATACATATATATATACTGAGGCCAGAAGTGGCTGAAAAATACAAAACTAAACATAGGAGCCACTTATTTCACTATATTATTGGACTTAGCAGAGTGCCAGAACTGTCATGCACTTAGATTTGTGAATCCACGGGATCCTTATAGACTTCCAAGGGTAGGTCAGCCTGCAGTTCCTCAGTTTCTTCCTCATTTGAGAGGGGCATGGAAAGAGTGAGTTTCATATGCTCAGTAAGAAAAACAGTATTAAATCAATATCATAAGATTTTGAAAGTTAAATATTTTATCTTACCATTTAACTTCCTCATTTACCTATCTCATATTATGGAAAACTATTTATTTGTTAAGAAAATGATACGTTAACACAGAAAATCAAATCATACATCATGCCAAATAATAGAGAAAATTAAATAAATCATGAAATGCTCATATTTTTATGTCATGCTTCGTGAAGTCATTACAACTTCCATCTCTAATGGTAGATTCATATTTCCAACTACCCAAGTGGAATGACTAGATCAGATACATACATGGCAATTTGCTCATGCCCATTTCCGGTTGGCCAAACTATAGTACGATCTATGATCACGGCTGTATCAGCCATAGTGGCCCTAATAGATATCAACAGTCACGTCATTACTTTGTCACAGGTGTATCCTACCGATAGTGCGACATCACTCTCATCAGAGGGTACGCCGTCATCCACTAGGAGCAGTTATCTTACGTCTTTCCAGACCAGAAAGGGGAGGAGAAAATAGATACCCTGAAGCACAAGGGGAACATATACCCCTTAGAGATAAAAAGCCTAACGAGATACTTAATAAAATATGCATGTCAATACAGATACACTTCGGACCATACAGGCTTCATTCCACTTTTCTCTTTTTCTTTTCTTTTATACTTTTATTGTTACTAATTACATATTATATTTATTACATATAAATTCATCAAGTGTCTGCAATTTACATAGCATGTTTGAAAACAAGAACAATTCAACTCATTTAAACACAGAAGCATACAAAATAAGCAAAATATCAATCATATTAAATTTATTTATCTAAAACTACTCCTTAAGACGTCAAAAGAAATACTAGATTTCTTACTGAAACTTTGATGTTTTCCCCTTCACCATTCTCATTTCTTTTTCTTCTTCTCTCGCTAGACTACTATCTTTTTCTCTCTCTGTCTCTAAACCTTTAAAAAATGGAAGAACGAAGGTGTGGAGAGGAAAGGAAGCGGGAGGGCAATTTATAGAGTTTTAAAACTGTCGAATTCATGCAAAGTGGCAAAGTTTGGTGAAGAGAGAGAAGAAAAAGATGTTTGGCATAAAAAACGAGGGAGGAAGGCCTCTTCCACTGGCTGCAGCGGTGATGGCGTGCTGCTCAAGACGACAACGATGCACTACACGATGTGGCAGTGCTTTGGCTGGCAGGCTGTAGGCTAGCCTGCAGGTGCACAAGCCTCCTGTCGTGCACGCAGGGGCTTGACTATGCGTGCACAGGGCCTTGGCGCGCTAGGCGCCATGCGCGTAGGCCTCAAGCATACATGGCCTATCCGTGCAAGCCTACAACACGAACGGTGTACGCACAGTGTGTGGTGCTTGTCTGCGTGCAAGGTGACACGCGGGCAGCCTGCCTCTGCATGATAGGAAGTGTGCAAGGCTAGACCCCGCGCCATGCGCGCGGATGAGACGTGCGCGATGTGGGCACATTCTATGTGTGCGCGCGTGTGGAGTGGACGTGCATGCTGTGTGCATGTCCCATGCGTGTAAGTGTGCGAAGGGGACATGCGCACTGTTAGCACGTCCTGTGGCCACTATGTGTGCATGCACACGCGCAAAGTGTCAAGCACCCATGCAGGCAACCAAACTCCTCGTTGGATTTTTTTCCTAATTCGCCGTTTTTCGAATTTTTCTCAATTTTTATTTTCAATTTAAATGAGTTAGAATAAAATTATTTAAAATAAAATAAAATAAAATTTTTTAAAATAAAATTTAAATAAGTAAATAAAAATCAACCAAAATTACGAATCACGATAAATATTAAATAACATAAATTTATTAAGTTTAAAGCGGTCAAAGGCTCGAATAAATTGAGTTTCCAAATTATTTTAGCACAATGATGAGTAGGGTGTTACAACTTATGTTGGATGCAAAAATAAGATAATCGGGAATAAGAAAAAGGAAAAGGAAGAACACTACAAAATACCTGATAAATCGATATTTGATTCCCCAGCTCAACAAGACTTTTAAAGCTCCTCAACTTTAAGCACTTAAAGAATTCTCACAAAATGAACAAAGTTAATGACGCAAGAGGATATGGGAAGGATCGAATCGACTCCTATAACCCACTCAATGTTATGCAATACCGAAACTTAAAAGCCTAGAAAACTACTCCCTTTAATTGAATCTAAAAGGACTATAAAAATAAAGACTAGAAAAATAGAATAAGGAAAAGAAAAATACTATGGACTTACCAATAAGTTGATCCCTGCTCCTTGGCTCAATAAGACTTCTGAGGACTCCTACTCCTCGAAGAACTTAAAGAAGCTAAATTAGTAAAAAATACTAACTGAAGAAAAGCCTCAACTTTCAAGAAATTCTCTCAAATTAATTATAATTAGTGTGTTTATAACTTATGAGCAAAGGTCTATTTATAGCCTTCCCCGGGATGATTCTAGATGATTACAATATCTTGAAAAAATTAATAAAATAATATCATAGATAAAATTTTATCTAATTCTAGGATAATTACATAATAAAATATTTATTTTATTCCATCTAAATACAAGATAATTAATTAAATAATCATACGAATATAATTTACATTAAAATAATAATTAAAATAAGATAAAACTTATTCCATGTGATTTTCATGTAAAACACATGGAGAAATTAATTTGGACATGTGGAAATTAATTTAAAAACATGGGAAATTACAAGTGAGGTCCAAAAGCCTTAAAAATAATAAAATATTAGTTAATTAAAAGGTGTAGGACGAGCGGGCCGGATTTGGGCAACTCGAATGGGTCGGACCAGCGAGTCTGTATGGGCTACGAAAAGCGGGCATGTGGGTTAAGCTACTGATTGCGCACTATGCCAGTTGGGCCAGTTTTGAGATCATCCTCATAGGGCACCCGCATTCGGCCCCTAAGGACTGCACGTGCACGAGTGTTTCCACACGTGATATATACGAGCACGCATGGGCATGCGCGTGTATGGGACGTGCGAATTAAGCCACATGCTCGATGCATGTGCAAGTCACCTCGTTTGTGCATTGACCTCCATGTCCATGCGACAAGGAATTTATCTACCTCCGATTTTCCTACGGGGTATAAGGTCACTTTGATTGGTTCATCATGCGACCTTGGAACACTAGTGGACATGGGGGCCAAGTATCATGTATGTGCATTGCGATACATGTGTACCCTACGGATACCCATACCCAAACTACATTTTGGCTCTTTTTTTTGGCTGAGTTTTTTAGGCCAAGTTGTTTCTCAGCCGTGAGGCCTGTTATCCTTCGAATTTCTGGCATTTTCTAGTGTCATTGTTTCCTAGGCTGGGACTTATGTTTGGTGGATTAAGTCTCACTATTTGATACTTGATTAGGGATAGAATAGCCTAGAGTACTATTACTTCACAAACATTTCTTTTCGTTTCCTGAAATGTCATTAGTATTAGCCCGTTTCTTGCATTCCACTGGTTTAAGTTTGTTTTTAGTGGGTATCGCGTCATCCCCCTTTGTTTAAGAGGATTAATCATCGAATCTGTAAAGATTATAAACTTTTCATCTAAGGTCAATGAGGACAAAGGATATACCAGAGAACATGTGGAGTGCTCGGGTTGTTCTTGAACAAAAAAACAACTTTTGACTTGGCCTAGACTGTTGTCTTTCTCTACCTGTCTTTTAACGAGCTCGTCATATGACTTTTTAATTTTCAGTTAGTCTTCATAAGCATTTTTGCTTGATAAAGGTGTTACAATATGGATGAGATTACCCATTCGAATAGAGTACTGATTTCTTTCACTGACATGGCATCTCGATCATATTACCATGGCCTGCCGAGCAGCAAGTGTCCTGTTTGCATGGGAACTACATCGCACAATATTTTATCCATATAGTCACCAATAGAAAATAGAACACATACCTACTGGGTGACATTGATCTCTTTATTACCATCCAATCAGTGTAATTTATAAGGGTTTGGGTATTGTTTGCAAGTCAACCCTACCCAAGGTACTAGCAACGTTAGTGCAGCTACCTCCATAAATTATCACACATAGACCTTTCTGTTGACCAGGCATCTAGAGTGAAAAATAGTTTCTCTTTAACTATTTCCTTTAGGTTTAACTTGTAGATTTAGTTCTTGTTGAGCCACAAACACATCTCCCTGTACTGGTTGAGCTATACTTTCTTCTCCTGTGTTCACTAGCAATAGATCTTCCTGCTTGTTATTACTTTCGTGGTCACTAGCGATATCTCCATCATTTTGGATAATCATGGCACGTTGATTAAGAAATAGGATGTAATATACCCCACTCATAAGCACTTGAAACACTTAACAGTGCTTTGGCGATTGGTCGACGCCTTAAGATTAATTATTGGGTTGCCAGTAGGTTGTTTCATCTTGCTGTCATTTGTCTTCTTACCTTAATCCCTTTGAGCCCATCTTTGATTTTCTTAGGGAGTGTTATTAACATACCTCCAGTTGGTTTCTCTACCTTTTAACTACTTTTCAATCTTGGTTGCTTTGTGCACCATTTCGTCCATGTCAACATAATTTTGGAGTTCAAGGATATCGACAATATCGTTATTTAGGCCCTCCAAGAACTGAGCCATCGTGGCTTCTGGCCATTCGTAAACTTGAACCTTAATCATAGTTATCTCCATTTCTTTGTAGTATTCTTCCACTGACTTAGAACCCTGGGTTAGGCGCTGCAATTTCAAATTCATGTCCCTATCGAAATGAGCTGGTACAAACTACTTCTTCATAATGAATTTTAATTCTCTCCATGTAGTGATTGGAAGGTCCCCATCCTGTTCTCTGATAAGAGCTAACTAGTCGCACCATACTGAGACATAGTCAATAAACTCAAGGGTGGCTAACTTGAGTTTTTTCTCTTCACTATAGTTTCGGTAGCTAAAGATGGGATCAACCTTCCGTTCTTACTCGAGATAGGCTTCAGGGTCCTTCTTCCCTTGAAAAGCTGGTATCTAGAACTTGAAATAGTGGAGGTCTCCGTCCACCTCTTCATGATGGCCTCTCTGTCTGTCACCAACATCATCACCACAAGATCCTATTTCGCCTCACACTATTTGGCATCAGGCATGACTGCGATGTTCACCTTATTCCTAGCGGTCCATATTATTAGCCATGTTTCCTAATTGGACACTTAACTGAGTGAACATGTCCAGGACCCTCTCTTTCATAGTGGCTGGTCGACTATTGGTGTTTTGGTAAGACATTGTGGAGTTCCTACAAAGACAAGAATAAGTGAAAACAATATCTCTCCATCGTAATCTCTCAATTGACAACTTCATCTGTCAAGTTGAGTGTCTAGAATTGGAATTACTTGAATCTATCTGCACGTTAGTCTATACGACATAACAAATAATCCTAAAAGGATATGATTTCTACGTAAGCTCAAAAATAAGCACACAGATAAAGGAATGGTGTGCCTCTCATGTGTTAAGTAACTAGTATCGATTACTCACTTAATTTTATAATATAATAAATGTAAAATAAAAGACATAAAAGTAGATCTCAAAGATTGACAATACAGGCTGATGCGTACGAATCTGATCAATCTCATTGTATCTACCTATACTACCCCCAATTTATCGGCTTTCTTTATGCAATGTTGAAGCAAGATTATAGAAATATAATTTAAAAATTAAACGTGGATAATGTGTAGAATGAAAACAAAAGTTTTTGCTCGCACCCATTAGGTGAGTTACTCTACCTTCAATTTCTCAAAGGATTTCTAAATACTAATCAGGCAGTTATTCTACTTTTTTCATGCAAAATGCAAACAACATGTCAATTGCTTGTGGGGTATAATTGGGATATTTTTGTAATTTTGATATATATAATTTTTTCAATAATAAACACAAACCACTTGAATTGAACGAATAGATATGAATTCAAAAGGGATGCAGTACGAATTAAAAAATCAAAATTTAATTTGAATTGTTAATTAAAGAACAAAATGTTGGAAGCAATAAAGATAGATTTGGGTTTTAAGAGTCAAGCTTTGATACCAGATGATGTGGGAGGATATGGAGAGGATCGAAATAACTCCTATAACCTACTCAACATTATGCAATATCGAAACTTAACCGCCTAAAAAATTCCTCCCTCTAATTGAATCTATAATCCTAAAAGGAATGCAAAAAAAAAGACTAAGTAAATAAAACAAGGAAAGAAAAAAGCCACTAACTTACAGATAAGTTGATCCCCGTTTTTTAGCTCAACAAAATTTCTGAAGACTCCTGCTCCTCAAAGAACTTGAAGAAGCTAAATTAGCAAAAATACTAATTGAAGAAAAGTCTAAGCTTTCAAAAATTTCTCTCAAATTGATTGTAGTTGGTGTCTTTACAACTTATGGACAAATGTCTATTTATAGCCTTCCCCGGGATAATTCTATATAATTACAATCTCTTGAAGAAATTAATAAAATAATATCCTAGATAAAATTTTATCTAATTCTAAGGATAATTACATAATAAAATCTTTATTTTATCCCATCTAAATACAAAATAATTAATTAAATAATTGTAGGGATAGAATTTACATTAAATAATAATTAAAATAAGATAAGGCTATCCCATGTGATTTTTATTTAAAACACTTGGGGAAATTAAGTTGGACATATGGGAATTTATTTAAAAGCATGGAAAATTAAATGTTGGATCCAAAAGCCTTAAAAATAATAAAATATTAATTAATTAAAAGGTAGAGGATGAGCCTGCCGGGTTCGGGCAACACGAACAAGACAAACTAGCTGGTCTGCATAGGCTGCGAAAAACAGGCCCGTGGGTTGGGCTAGGGGTCGCATGTGCGGCTGTTTCTGCGCATAAGCCTAACAGTCGCGAGCATGGGTGCTACTGTGTGCTCATGCCAGCAGTCCGCACTAGCATGCATGCGTGTGCACGTGCGTGGGGCATGCAAGTTGAGCCACACGCTCGATGCACAAGCGAGTCACCTCAATCGTGCATGGACCTTCGTGTCCATGAGTCGAGGAATTTGCCTGCCTCTGGTTTTCCTATGGGGTATAAGGTCACTTCTTGGTTCATCACAGGACCTTGAAACACTGGTGGACATGGTGGTCAAGTATCCTGTATGTGCATAGCAGCACATGTGTACCCTATGGGCACCTATACCCATACTATATTTAGGCTTTCTTTTTTTTTTTGGAATTTTTGGTTGAGTTGTTCCTTAGTCGTGAGGCCCATTACCCTTCGAGTTTCTAGCACCTTTTGGTGTCTTTTCTTCCTAGGCCGAGATTTCTCTTTGCTGGATTCAATCTTGTTGTTTGATACTTGATCAAGGATAGAGTAACGTGAAGTACTATTACTTCGTAATTATTTCCTTTCGCTTCCTAGAAGTCGTCATTACTAGCCCATTTCTTACCTTCCACTAGTTTAGGTTTGTTATCAGCGATTATTGCATCAGTTAATTTTTAAAAAAAAGTCAAAGCTTTTATTTTATTGATAACTTGAAATGTGATTACACCCTAAGCACTATGACCTTTATATAGATCTTTATTTTCTAATCTGACATGAAGTAGGATCACATAATTCTATTTGAAATCTTATATTTTTTTTACTAATGAAGGATAACAACGATTACTTGAATTAGAATAGATAGTATTAATTCGAGTGGGATGCGAACAAACGAATTAGTAATAGGATGATTTAGTTGTTAATTTATGCAAAAACAAGAATGCTAAAGCAATTTAACATAGTAGGCTCACTAGGAGTTTAGCTCTGATACCAACTAACATGGGAAAGACTTGGAAGGATGGTAATATTCTTGAAACCTTACACCATATATGATCATAAGACTTTACCGCCTAATTAATCCTCCCTACTTGGATTTTACACCCACCTATATGGCATGCAAAAACAAGATAATCGGGAATAAAAATTAATAAATAAAAGATGTTACAATTTACCCGATAAGTAGATTCTTGATTCTCCAACTCAATAAGACTTTTGAAGCTCCCTATCTTGAAGCACTTGAAGAGCTCTCATGAAATTAGCAAAAATAATTTTCAAAGAAAAGCCGAAGTTTAAATTTTATTGATAACTTGAAATGTGATTACAACCTAAGCATTAAGGTCTTTATAAAGACCTTTATTTTCTTATCTGACATGAAGTAGGATTATATAATTCTCCTTGAAATCTTGAATAGGAATCTACCTAAACATTAATTAATTAAAGAATCCTAATCTAAAACTCAAATAAAGTTCAAGAAAAATAATTAAATAATATTTATTTATTTGAAGAAGGCTTCTTCTACTTGTAGCACCTCTCTTCAACTTCTTTTATGCTTGAAATCTCCTAGATTTTGAATGGTAATTAGAGTATAAATTATATTGAAAAAAGGAAAACCAAGAGGAGTCCAAGTCGAACTCAATGGGGAGTAGACAGCCTGTCTACTAAAATATTTGAAGGCTCAATAATATTCTATTAACAAAGGTGAATATTTATACAAGAGTGTCATAGTAGAAGTAGGAAAATATAGATCTAGTATTTTCCAAAAATATATAAATTATCATAATAGAGTTTAACTAAAATACTACAATTATCATTATAGTGTTTTTCTAAAATACTACAACTATCATAATGGAATTACATTCCTTATCACTCTCCCGCAAGTTGAGTGGGTTTAGCCAACACCGTTAACTTGTCACACAACCAACGAAAATGGTCTTTAGCTAATGGCTTGGTAAAAACATCAGTTATCTGATTGTGACAACTGATGTGTTTAACTTGCAACAACTTATTCTACATCTAATCACAAAGTAAAAATCTATCTCCACATGCTTGGTGCGATGATGAAATACAGGATTAACAGTCAGATACATGGCACTCAAATTATCACACCATATAATAGGAGCAACGTGAAGCGATAGGCCAATCTCATGTAACAACAAACGAAGCCATGTGATCTTATAAGTTTGGGGAAGCAAGATCTCTTTATTCAGCTTCAGTAAAGGACTGAGATACAGAGGGTTGCTTGCGAGAGACCTAATAGATTATATTGGAACCCAAATAAATTGTAAAACTAGTAGTAGACTTCTAATCATCAATTGAACCTACCTAATCTACATCATTATATCCATGTAATAGAAAATTTGACTGGCTACTCAAGAAAAATCTATAATTTATAGTGTGGTAAAGATATTGTAAAATTCTTTTAACAGTGCTCCAATAAACATCAGATGGACAATGCATAAATTGAGAGACTTTATTAACAGTAATGACAATATCGGGATGAGCGAAAGTAAAATACTGTAGGCCACCTACAATACTTCTAAATAGTGTTTCATCATAAAAACCTTTCCATCTCGAGCACTAAGTTTATCTGAAATAAACGTTGAGTATTGATAGGACTATAGGTAGACATTTTTGCTAATGCAAATAAATCTTCAATATATTTACATTGAGTAAGCATTAAGCCATTTGGCTTCTAATTTGGCTTAATACCAAGAAAATAAGAGAGTTGGCCTAGATCCTATAGTGCACATTACTTGTGAAGATAGGCAATCAACTGTTGAATAAGAATATCATTCGAACTAATAACAAGAATGTCATCAACATATATCAAACCAAAAATAACATCAGCTCCACGAGAGTAATAAGAAAGAGATGGATCAATTTTGGACCCAAAGAAGCCAAACTGACATAAAATATTTGTGAGCCTTTTAGTCCACATCCTAGGTGTCTGTTTTAAGCCATAAAGAGACTATTTGAGAAAAAGGCATGATCTTTTCATTGTCGATCTACAAAACTTGGAAGTTGAGACATATAAACTTTTTCTTCTAAGAACCCATGGAAAAAATCATTAAAAATATCAATCTGAGTAATTTTTCATCCTCGAGAGACAACAATGGAAAGAAGAAATTGAATTGTAGCGGGCATGACAACTGGACTGAAGGTGTCTGAAAAATTAATGCCATGATGCTAAGTGTACCCTTTGGTAACTAAACGAGCTTTATACCGCTCAACAAAACCATCAAGCTTTCAATTGGTTCTATAAACCCATTTACACCCAACAATATTTTATTTTGGATAAGGAGGAACTAACTACCATGTACCATTTCCCATGAGTGCATTATACTCATTTTGCATTACTTCATGCCAATGAGGATATTTTATTGTCTAAGAGTAAGAAGTAGGATCAGCTATAGAAGTAGTTGTTGCATTAAAAGAAGATGAAATCTTTGGCTTTAAATTTATAGTTTGAGATTGAGTAACCATATAATGGTGACGACCAATATTGTTATCTGAGATGGTCAAATAGAATAAGAGGTAAAGAACTAGGTTGCTCAACATTAATATCATCAGATATCTGTGGAGAATCAGTGTGAGTAGAAGTGTCAACACTATCATGTGTTGAGGAGTCTGTATAGTATTAGTCGTGCCCACATCTTGCTGGCCAGAGTTATAGTCACCCAAATCTCCAGGTGCAGAGATAGTCATGCCCATAGCTTGGACATTAGAGGAATGTTCAGTACCTAGGATCTTATCCATGTAAACTAAACTCGAATGAGGCAAGGCAAAAATGGGAGGTAGATTAGTCATGGAGAATGTAGTGGTATCCACACCATCATACTTGGCAAAAGGAAAAATCTATTCATTGAACACAACATGGTGCGAAATATAAAATTTATTAGACTGGGATCAAAATATTTATAACCTTTATGGCTTCTGCTATAACCCAAAAAAACACAAGGATGAGAGCGAGGGGATAATTTATTGGCGGAATAAGGACACAGCCGTGGATAACACAAGCAACCAAAATTTTGAAGAGCATTATAATCTGGTTTTTCATTGAATAATTTTTGAAAATGAGACATTTTGTTCAAAACTAGAGTTGGTAAATGATTGTGTATATTATATTTTACAAACTTTTAGCCTCAGTAATATAAAATTTGGAACTTAAATTTTATTTTATAAGAGATTTTTAATATTTATTTCACTGCATATAATTATTTTTAATGCACTCGTAATATGTTTTTGTATCTGGCTCCCTTATACTATATTTTAGTATTTGGGTTGTCACAAGAGTCATGCTAGTTTTTATAATATGTCTATGTTTGCATTCAGCACAACAATCTTGTTCAGGGGCATATGAGCAAGAAACACATTGAGATATTCCATTTTCACACAGATATTCGGTTAAAGATTGGAATTCACCACCCTAATCAGCCTGAAAAAATTTAATTGGTCTCCCAAAAAATTTCTCTAGTAGAGTATGAAATTGTTTGAAAATAGAGAGAACTTCATATTTATAATGCAAAAAATAAATCCATGTATATTTAGAATAATGATCATAAAAAATAACATAAAACCAAAATCCATTATTTGAAATGACTGAAAAAGGTTCCCACAAATCCGCACAAACCAAATCAAAAGGCCCAACGACCGAATAAGATGACAAAGTAAAAAGAGTCTTATGACTTTTTGACACTAAACAAGACTGACATAAAGAAGAAAAACTACAAGAACCTGAAATTGATTGATGATCAATTACCGAATAGTTGGTGCATTGACATGTCCTAATGATGCATGCCAGGTAGAAAGAGATGTCGATAGGCTTGAGCAATATAACCCTTGGGCAAGGTAGAGAAAGAATACAGGCCACCATCACTCTCACCTTGGTGCAAGATTTGCTTTATGTCCAAATCCTTGATCAAAAAATGGTCAGCAAAAAATTCCACAGAAATTGGGTTAAAACGTGTAAAGGCATTGGCAAACAAAAAAATTGTTTAGCATTTAGAACTCATAAAATATCATCAAGAGAAAAATTATGATTATTAAGAGTGAAAGAGGAATTTCTTACATTAGATATAAATGATTTAGAACCATTACCTAGAGTAACCTCTTCAAGTCCGATGTACTCAAAATATATTACAAGTTGTCAAGATCAACAGTTAGATGATGTGTGGTACCACTGTTCATCTGTCATACTTTCGTAGGTTGAGATGATGTGTTTACCAGATTCCCAGATGGTTTGGTGGTGGGAGCACAAGTAGCTAAATTATTCACCCTTAGAGAGGGGCATACCCAAAAAATATGACCATTAGCGTTACA
This sequence comes from Carica papaya, assembly GCF_054855325.1. Lineage (NCBI taxonomy): Eukaryota > Viridiplantae > Streptophyta > Magnoliopsida > Brassicales > Caricaceae > Carica > Carica papaya. The sequence goes on from NC_142317.1 coordinate 24,449,703, forward strand.
ATTGTGACACACAATTGTGGAAGTATCCAAAGGCACATATTGAGAATGAACACCATTAAATTGTTGATACCCTCAATTTTGAGAAGGAGAGAAGGAGGATTGATAATTGTTTCAACCACGACAACGAATTCTTCTCCTTCTATCGTGCCTATTATTTGACTGATTGAGAAAAAATTGAGAGAATTGAGCAGATGGTGGGATTATGATTGTCTATTCCTCATGTTTTGTATGTCTTTCTTCTATCAAAAGCATGCCATAAAAATCATCAAAATCATAATCATCAGTATGGAATTCAAGCATTCTAAAGAATAGTTTATAGGGTGGTCCAAGACTAGCAACAATAAATTCAATCAGTTCTTCATTTGAAACATGATATTGTAATGCTACCAATTTATCTGTAATTCCTTTGGCACACATTAAATAGCTCTCTATAAAGGGATTTTCATCCTTCAGGTTGTGCAATTGTGCACGTAACTCTTCGATTTGAGCCTTTAATCTGGAGGCATAGGTGGATACAAGTTTGTTCCACGCTGCTGGAGTTGACAATCAATTGACGCAGGATCCCTTCAGAAACTGAAACAACAGTCTAGCTAAGAACAATCTAATCATGTCATTTCCAAAATTGAAAGGCAGGATTTGGTGTACCATCTTCAAACATTAGTGATGGAATCAGCTCACTTGGATTAAGATGACATTCTAAACCGCAACCAGTTACCATGGGTAAAAACTACATTTTTCATAGTAAGAAATTTGTAGTGGTAAGTTTAACCATTAATTGATGTGAAATATTGGGTGATATTCAAAAAAGAGGAAAAAAAGTTGGCATTGATATAGCTGCAATAGCCATGGAGGCATCACTATTAATGGTTTGGCTTTGAGTGGAAGACATGGTGCGACTAGGGTTTCTACTCTGATACCATAAAAGATTTAGAGGCTCAATAATATTATATTAACAATGGTAAATATTTATAAAAGATTGTCATAGTAGAAATAAAAAAATATAGATATAGGATTTTTCTAAAATATAGAAATTATCATAATAAATTTTACCTAAAATACTATAATTATCGTAATAGTATTTTCCTAAAATACTACAATTATCATAACGAAATCACATTCCTTATCATTCGTGAGTGTCTACCATCTGTGGGCCTCGTGCAAAAGCTTCTTGTGCTTACGCGATGCTTGTGTGCATATAGTAGGAACTTCTAAAACATGTGCGACTGAGTGTAGGGCTTGTTGGGCATGTGGCACATACATATGCCTAGGGTGTGCGGCTATCCAACCTGTACATGCACCCCCACCTGTGCATATCTAGGTGATGCACGCGCATACTACTATGCTCCTTTTGTGCATACAATCGTCCTTCTCTCACACGTTCTCTGTGCTTGCTTGCACAGGTGATCTTCCTACATGTGTGGGTTCCCTTGCTTGCACATGTTGCAGTCCACACATGTGCACTCGATGGGTACCTAAACCCAACATAACATTTTGGGATTCTTCTTGGGCTGGGATTTTGGGCCCGAGCTACTCTTTTGTTGTGAGGCGTGTTATCTTCTGGGTTTCAATTCTCCTTCAGTTTCTTCTTTTTCTAGCTCTTGGCTTCTGTTGGCCCAAGTCCTTTAATGTCCTGTTTTTCTTTCTTTGGGTCCTTAGCCCTAGATAAACTCTTCGTTGCTACTTTCAGTTCATATGTACTTCTTGAAGTGTCCTGCAGATACACTACTATATGGTCGTTTCCTCCCTTCTATTATTGCACAAGTTTCTTGCTTGTTGTTAAATTCTCCTTCACTTATTAACACATCACCCATCATGCTCATTTTAAATTTAACTTGTATGCTTTTTGAAAAATCTATAGATATATTTCCACTAGTAGCACTAAAGATTACATCATCCAAATAGATTCAAACAATAAAAATATCTTCTTTATTAATTTTTATGATTAATATTTTGTCAATTTTTTTGTGAACCCTTTTTCTGTTAAGAATTTACTAAGATGTTCAAATTCAGCTCTTGGAGCTTGTTTTTTCTACTATACAAACCTTTAGTGAGTTTGTAGATATAATTAGGAAAGTGCAGTCTATAAAATTATATGGTTGCTCTTCATATACCTCACTTTTATAAATCTATTTGAAAAGACACTTTTCACTTCCATTTGGAAAAGCTTAATGTCATTTTTACATGTATAAGTTAGTAGACTTCTAATAGCTTTCATTGTAACTAGGAGACAAAAGTTTCACTAAAACCAATTCTTTCTTCTTAATTATACCCATTAGTAACTAGTTTGGCTTTGTTTCTAGTTACAAGTCCATTATCATCTATCTTATTTCTAAATGCCCATTTAGTTTTAATAATAATTTTATTCTTGGGCCTAGCTATTTGAATTCTTTTTCATTTTGGACTTTCTTATAAAAATTAGTGAAAGCATAAACTATCTCATCTTTGTAAGAAATAAAAAATTACTCAAGAGTATCTTGAGTAATCGTCTATTATTACATAGATATATTGATGACCTCCAATACTAATGGTACTAATTAGTCTAAATAAGTACATGTGAAACAACTCTAGTGGTCTAGTGGTAATGACAACATTTTTATATTTAAAAGATGTTCTAGTTTATTTTCTTAGTTGATATGTCTTACAAACTTTTTCTTTCTCAAAGTTTATCTTTGGAAGCCTCCTAATCAATTTATTTTTAGAGAGCTTCTAAATTAGATCCATGTTGACATGAGCTAACCTTCTACAACATAACTAATAATCATCATCCAAATTAATTAAACAAATTATCAAGGCAAATAACATATATATTATCATGTATATGACCAACAAATCTAGTCAAGTTGTCTTTAATTCCAGCAACAAGGCAATTGGATTGAAAGACAACTCTATGCCTTTTTTCACACAACGAATTAATACTTAGTAAATTGTGTTTAAGACATTCCAAAAACAAAAACATTTTCAATACAAGTAGATTTATTACCTACTTATCAGTCTCAATTATCTTGCATTTATTATTGTCCCTAAAAGTTATTTTGCCTCCTTTCTTTGGCCTTAGCTCTTTCAGGGCATCATCATTTTTTACCATGTTATAGATAACAACTTCTTTTTACCTTGGAGGTTTTAAATCATGCTTACAAGAAGGTATATTCATCTTGTGACATCCTAAGTGCTAATCAAGGCAAATGGGTGTCAAATAAAAAAACAGAAGAACGAGTGCATGATAAAAGTTTATGTAGCAGAACCAATTAATACAAATCCCTTATAAATATACGTAAGTTCCAATTATATACATATAACTGAGGGCAGAAGTGGCTACAATTACAAAATCAAAACATAAAAGAAGGTCACTTCTTTCACTATACTATTGGACTCATCAGAGTGCAGGAATAGTCATGCACTTAAGTTTTATGGATCTAGGGATCCTCATAGACTTCTAGAAGTAGGTCAGCCTGTGGTTCCTCATTTTCTTCCTTATCTTGGGGGTGGAGCATAGAAAGAGTGAGTTCCATATACTCAGTAAGGAAAGCAGTATTTAAATAGCATCGTAAGGTTTCAAAGATAAATTATTTTAATAAAAATACTTACTATTTGGCTACTTTGTAGATCTATCTTATACTATGAAAATAATTTATTTATTAAGAAAACAGGATGTTAACATAATTAAAACAGACACACATCAAACCAGATAATAGAAAAAAATCAAATAAATCATGAAATACTCATATTTTTGTGTCATGCTTAGCGAAGTCGTTACCCATGTGGAATGATTAGATCAGATACAGATAACAATAATTTGCTCAGGCACAATTCTGGCTGGCCAAACCATGGTACGATCTATGATCACAGTCGTACCAATCATAGTGGTCCTATTAGATATCTACTGTCACGACAGTATTTAGCCAAACGTGACCCATAATAAATATTCGCGTCACTATTCTCGTCAGAGAGTATTTCGTCATCCACAGTGAGCGGTCCTCTTATGTCTTTTCGGACCAGATGGGGAAGGGAGACACAGATACCCCAGATGAGGCTAGGAAAACAGATAATCCTCAGAGATAAAAAGCTTAACGAGACACTTGATGCATTATGCATGTCAATACAAATACATACTTCGAACCATTCATGCTTCATTCCAATTTTTCTTTTTTTTTTTGTTTTTTATCTCTCCAGATAACAATACTAAGTTCATATTATTTTTATTAAATGCAAAACATCAAATGTCTATAAATCACATAGCATGCTTGAAAACAAGAACAGTTCAGCTTAAAAGACCTACAAACACACAAGCACGCAAAATAGGCAAAGTCATAATTATTATAATTTAATAATTTTTTTCTTTATCTAAAAATACTCCTTAAGACGTCAAAAAAAGTATTAAATTCCTTACTGAAACCTTAATATTTCCTTCCTCACCGTTCTTCTTTTCTTTCCCTTCTTCTCTCTCTTTCTTTCCTTCTAAGTCTTGAAAAATGGAAGCGTGGGGAAGAGTGGAAGAGAAGACCTATTTATAGAAATTTAGAACCATTGGATTTGTGTCAAGTGGTAAAATCTGATAAAAGAGAGAGAAAAAAGATGTTCAACACGAAAAATGAGGAAAAAATGTCTCCTCTGCCGGTGGCAGCGACATGCCGCCCAAGGCAACAACAGCGCACTGCCCGATGTGCCAATGACACGCTCAACGCACTATAGGCTAGTCTGCAAGCGCACAGGCCACTTGTAGCGCAGGGTCTAACCCCGTACCACGCGTGCGAATGGGACATGCGCGTTGTGCGCACATCTCGCGTCTATTGTGCGCACGTGCGCGCGCACACAAAGTGCATAGGGATCCTGCGTGGGCAGCTTTCCTTCCCTGCAGGATTTTCACCCCAGGAATTTTTTCCCATTTTGCTATTTTTTCCTAATTTTTTACTAAAATAAAATAAATAATAGAAATATAATTAAATTAAAATTAAATAAAAATAATTAAAAATGAGTAGTTCTAATCAGATTTGTAATATGAATACCTTTACGCTTTGCGGAGATATAAGGTGCCATTCTAGGATTCCATTTTCTAGTACCATGACCAAAATGAACTCCTGCTTCCATCATCTCTTCCAAATTGATGTTCCAATATCTTTTTTACCATTTCTCCTCACACTTCCTTTGAAAAAAGAGAGACGAGGTACCCTGAAATAAATAATTATTTTAATGGAACCTTCTCTTCTACCGAAGATTGGTCGTTTATACACGACCCAAGCCATTATTTTTATTCGTTATTATCTTTATTACTTTTAATAAATTAACAAATCAAATGACTACAATAAACAAGAAATAGTCAAGTTAAAACGATGAATTCGCTCTTAGGAATCATTTAATCCTATAAAAGATCATTCGGATGTATTATGTAAATTCTTTGAAATGCAAGAGTCAAATAATTCTCTGTGATGGAAGAAAATATCTCTCATTTCCCCCTCGAATAAATATAAATTCTTTTTTTTTGTTTCCAAAAGAATGCTGGTATGTTGCCTTGAACAGTGGACTAATCCTTTGAATCCAGTACCCGCGGGAATCATCCCCCCAGAACAATGTTAGAAATCGAATGGATTCGATCTTATACATACACGAGGAAGGTAATCAAAAAAGAAAGAAGATGAGTTCTTCTAATAATATTAAATAAAATCAAAATAATAAAAAATCAGCATGATTCACTTTTTATGATAAATAATATGTAGAGTAAATTAAATGAGTTCAATATGGCCTAATGGCCTGGATAAATAGGATTTTTCAAATTAATTAAGTACAGTGACGAGCGGGGTGTTACACATCTAGTTGATTTAGTACCAGATCTTTTCAGATCCATGAATATTTGAGGAAATTGTTCCTTTTGGAACACAAATTTTTTCCATACTATAAGATTTATTTTTCTTAATGGAGCATGAATGTGAGATATGCCCTTTTCTACTATAAAAATTTGTAAGTAATAAAGGGACTACTTGAGTTGGTATGTATTATAAAAGAGTTTCTAAAAAAAATTTGTTTTTTAGAGGAATCATATTTAGTTCGACCTTATCATACACACTGCTTTAATTTGCCAACAATATATCTAATATTTCTCTTCCTTGTACAAACTTGACAAGTATGTTATTTAATTCTTTAATTTTTTTTTCAAGGAAAAATTCTCATCCTTTAAGTTTATTATTCAGATTCAACTACTTTTATTTTTAGTTCATTATTTTTCTTTATACAGTTTTCTTCTCTTTAAAAAGGGAGGATACATGTTTCTTTAGCTCAATATTCTTTACCTTAGTTTTACTAATTCATTATTAAGTTCTTAAAATGCATCTTGCAATTCATCATAAGAGTAATAAAGATTATAATATACCTTATCTTTTTTTTTCATTTATGATCATTAGATAGAAGTTTGCAACTCCATTTTCTTCATCATCTTTAAAGTTGTTTTTCTCACTATCACTTCATGTAGCTAAATATAGCCTTATTTTTTAACTTTTGGAGGTTCTCTTAGCTTGACAACAATAAGTTATTATGTGTTCCGATTTGTTACACCCATAGCAAACTGCAAGTTCTTTCTTGCTTGAATCTCCTTTAAGTGATAGCTTCCTTCAACTAAACTTTTTTCTTTTCATGAAGCTTTTGAATTTTTTCATGATAAGCACTAATTCTTTGTCATCTTGATTTTACTCATCATTATTTTCACTTGGAGTAAATGTTTTTAATGTTACAACTTTCTTTTTCTTGTTTTCTTGATCTTCTCTTCTTTTCATTATAAGTTTATATGTGAGAAGTTATCCTATGGGTTCATCAAGACTCAATTTGTTAAGATCCTTACTTTTTGAATGACGATCACCTTGATATCCCATGATATTATTTAGACATTTAGGAAGCTTTCTTACCAATTCATCATTAGCATAAATTTTTTCAAGAGACTCTAAACTATTATTAATGTCATTGAATCTAATAAACATGTCTATGATAGATATTATCATGCATTCTAAGAGATCTATAGTTATATGTTTATATTAAACACCTTTACTTGGTGCGTTCTCTCATAATCTACTTATAATTTGTCCCAATTTTTTTTAGTAGACTTACAAGTTGATATCTTATTATATCATTGACATAAAGTCTACAATATAAAAGGTTCATTGCTTTAGTATTTAATTGGACAAATCTTTTATTATTTTCATCCAACTCATCTTTTAGTTTTACTACTATTTAATCTCCTACATTTCTAGATCGAATATGAAGTCTTTTTATAATGAATTTTTAAAGGCCATAGTTTAAGACTTGAATAAATATCTTCATTTTATTTTTCTAATTGTTGGTACTAACTTCCATTAGATGACAGAGGTCTATTAGAAAATTGATCTTCGCTCAATTGGGTTACTCAATGTGATTTTTACATAGATAATTAAGTTAAGAAAAAGAGACGTGACTCAAATACTAATAATTGGGCCAAATTCTAAGATAACTTAAGGGATGAATTGGCCTTTAAAAATTTTTAAGTTTTACTTTTTTTATATGTAATATTTACCCTAAATTAGAGAGATTTCTTATGAGAATATTTTTATTAATCAATACATGTAGAATATATATGTAATTGCAAAAATCTCACTTTTTAATCAAGTTTTTAAGGATGATAGTGATTATATGAATAAGTAATAATAAAGTGTTCGACTTTGTAAACAAATCCTTAAGTATGTTTGTTGAATGTGAGCTAGAATGAGATATCAAATTATATTAAACAATGTATCAAAAATAGACTATAAAAGGGAAGAGAATAGAGTTCAAACTCTTCTATTAGTTTCGACTATGATACTTATGCCTACATCCTCTCTCTCAAGCCAACTACTTGAGTTTTCACTATTTTTTTAATCTCTTACAATATGCTAATTATTTTTGGTACCTAACTCACCAACTACCTGTATATCTTTAATATAAGAACTTTCAAATGTTTTGTCAAAACTTTCTTATAATATGCAAGTAGTTCTTAGTGCCCAACTAACCAGACACTTTTATATTCTCAAAATAGAAACTCCAAAGAGCTTCTCAAACCTTTATTATAATGTTGCAAAAATATAGGAAAAAAGATTAGAATCTTCTCTCTCAAAGAGTTTATTTATAAGTGAAAAGTATATTTAGAGCTCACTAAATGCAAGATGAGTGAAGAAGATTTTCTTTTGATTTTCAAATTTGATTTTGAGAAAGTTATATAAAATATGTTAAAGGGAAGTATTTATATGCCTGAAGTCAAAAAGGGTAGTTGGAGACTTTTAGAAACCACATCTGACACTTTAAAAAGCTACAAACACATTGTCAAAAAATATAGAATTTTTCATATGTCGTGATTCTACAGATAAGATGTTCTAGAATACTTACTTTAAAAAGGTAGTTTTTTTAGATGTATTTTTTTTTACTTGATTTGCTAAAATTATTTTCTCTAGCATCTTTAACGCCAGTAAAAATAATTTGACTTGAAAGCTCTATAATTTATGATATGATATGAAAAACTTACGTGACCAATTACACCTAACATTAAAACATTATCTCTAGGTGCTTGAGAAGTGTTTTATTTAATCACTTTTCATGACACACTAGCCACTTAAGAAAATATCCTATATGTTCAAGAAGTGATTCTTATAATCACATATGTTAACACATAAATAAATATTTTCCTAAATAAATTCATTTATTTGGAGTTTTTTCCATATATAAATATCATTAAAAATAATTAAAAAAACATCTTTAACAAGTTAGTTATTTTTAAAAAAATGACGAAAAATTATTTTTAAGAACAATAAATTTTTTGAAGAAATTTTCATGAGTAAAATAAAATTTAAGAAAAATATTTTTAAGCCTTTAACGATAAATTATCTAATTTACATAGAAGATGAACAAAGCTAAAGGAAATTTACACTTGGTATTCAATTTGTTTCTCTTCTTGTTAATGCTCTTGCAATCTTTCTTAATTTGTTCTACTTTCTTAAGATTAGTCTTGCCTTTTAACTTAAAAACTTAATTGACATCGTTAGTACAGAAATAAGTTTATACTACTTATCGAAATCAATTATTTTTTTTCAACAGTTAGTAATTGGAGCTTTAAATCTCACTCCACTAATTCAATACTAGTTGAGGATCTAAGCTTCTAAAAGTTCACATTTGTTACTAAATTCTCAGGAATCAAGCTTAACATTGATAACTCATTGCATTCATTATTTAATTATAAAGAACATTTTTAAAAATCCAAAGCAATACCGATTTAAAAAGGGAAAAAAACTACAGTAAAAGCTTTCATTTGCTCTTTCATCTCACCAAAGCTTCCCAAATCATTAACTTCACTCTTAGGCCTTGACATCTAAAGATCATAAATTTTTGTTTCTCCCTCTTTTTTTGTTTGATTCTTAATCTAAAATCACAAAAAAGATCCCAACAACTCCTCTTTTTTACTCACTTTGCCGTTTGCTCTTCAAAATAAAACCCATTTATCTCCAAGCTAAGGCTCTACTTATTTTCTCTTATTCCCTTAAATTAAATGAAAAGATAAGAAACTTCACATTCTATTTTTTGTTTTTGCACTTGACCCATACTTAAAGTCCATAAAAAAGGCCTTTATCCTTCATTATCCTCCCTTATTGCTCAAATGTAAAATATCCCCCCCCTCCTTCCTTTTAAATTATTTCTCTACATTCAATTTCCCAACCCAAAAGCTTTTTTAGGTCTTATATCACTCACATTTGTCTACCACCAAAGAATGATAGTCTAAGGTTTTCTGGTCACAAATATATACTCACACTTTCTTGTACGACATTAATGATGCAAGACATGAGGTATCACAAGCTCTTTTTTCTAGAGGGATCACATTCCTACAATCTCAAATAAATAAAACTAAAGAAAAAATTATAATCCAAATAGAACTCACAGATCCAATATGAATGAGTTTGGAATCGGGTATGGTACTTTTTGAAAATAACAAATCTAGCACAAATTTTCTATCACTCAAAAGTGTTAGCTATTTGGTTCTTTCAAGTTATTTATGTTATATATATGTGCGTGTGAGTGTGTGTGTGACATTTTCCTCAATAACACTACTAATGTAGATATGGATTTTTGTGTAAAGGCCCAAAACTTAAGGAAATAGAAATATTAAATTAAGAAAATATAAGCAGAAACAATTAAAAGTTCAGGGTCGTCCAAAATACCCCAAAAAGGCCAAAATAAGTATTTTTAAATTTTTTGGTTGGTATTATTTGGGGAATCAATCTGGGTCGTTCGATCGAAGATGCGTGGACCGTCTGATCCTGCTTATCTAGGAAATCAATTTGAACTGTTTGTGCATGCAGGAGTAAGCACGAGCCGTTGGATAGCCCAGGCACGCAAATTGCCCGCATGGCTCTTGCGTGGAACCCGTGCCAGTGTGTTCGCTATGCGGCACGTTCTAACTCACCGTGCTGCTGATGTGGTCATCCCACGTGGCCCCTATTTCTCTTTTTTGTGATTTGATCCCTTGTTTTCAACTTTCTTTTAAATACACCCCCTTTTATTCACAGTTTCACCCTGTTTTCGAAAATTAATTTCAATTTCATCCAAAATCCATATTTCTTCAAAAATTAACAAAAAAAATTAAAAACTAAATTATTTTAATTATTATTCTTATTAATATTAAATTATCTTTGGCAAAATTTTCGGGCCTGAGTGTTACAACTCTCTCCCATTTAAGAAGAAATTTGGTCCCTCAAATTTGTCGCTCTCCCACTAATCAAATAATTAAAGGTATTGGGCTTTGAAGTCTGATTTTAGCTCCCAAGTGGCCTTGTCCTTCGAGTGATTTTCTCATAAGACCTTGACATAGGGAATTTCTCTGTTGTGAAGCACTCTGCTCTTTCGGTCCAAAATACCTATCAGTACTTTCTCATAGGATAGATCCTCTTGGAGTAGAAGTGGCTCATGAGATAATACATATGAGGGATCTGAGTTGTACTTGCGTAGCATAGACACATGAAATACATTATGGACCCTAGATAGCTCTGAAGGTAGGGTTAGTCTGTAGGTGGATGTACCAATCTTGTCTAAGATCTCAAACGATCTGATGAACTGGGAATTTAACTTTATCTTCTTTTCAACCTTGCTAATACAGTTAAAAAGGGCGATCTTAAGAAACACTTGATTGCCCTTCTTAAATTCCAAATCTCTCATTTGGGTGTTCGCATAGCTCTTCTGCCTACTCTAGGCTGTTTGAATGTTCTTCTTAATTTTAACTATCTTCACTGTGGTCTCATCTACAAGGTCTGGGCCAATCAATTTCCTATCACCCACCTCTTCCCAATAGATCGACGATCTATAGGGTTAGTCGTATAATGCCTCATACAAAGTCATACCAATACTTTCTTGATAATTGTTATTATAGGTGAACTCTACCAGGGGTAGGTGATCGTCTCAATGCTCTCCGAAGTCTAGAACACAGGACCTGAGCATATTCTTCAGTATGCAAATGGTTCCTTCTGATTGTCCATTTATTTGAGGGTGGAATATTGTGCTAAGGGATAGTTTCGTTCCCATTGTTTGCTGAATACTTGACCAAAATTGAGAGGTGACCTAGGGTCCTTATTTGATACCATTGTCACCAGAACTCCATATAGTCTGACTATCTACCGAATATAGATCCTTGCTGACTTGTCTAAAGGGTTGGTCATTCTAATGGCCAAGAAGTGAGAGGACTTGGTGAGTCGGTCAACAATTACCCAGATTGCATCATGCCTCGAGCGTGCCTTAGACAACCCTGTTATAAAATTCATAGTGATATATTCCCATTTCCACTTTGATATCAGTAATGAATGAAATAGCTCGCCTGGTTGTTGATGCTCTACCTTAACCTGCTGACATACAAGGCACTTAGAGACAAAATTAGCAATTTTTATTTTCATCTTGCTCCACCAAAATTGAGATCGCATGCTTTGATACATTTTAGTACTTTCAGAATATATGGTAAACTTTGAACTGTGAGTCTCTGTAATGATATCGTTTTTTAGTTCACTGTCATTTAGAACACACACTCTGTCCTGGAACTTGAGCAATCCATCAGTAGAGACTCGAAATTCTAAGTTTATGCCTTGTTCTGTATCCTTTCTGAAAGATATTAGGGTGGAATCAACCAGTTAGGCTTCTTTTATTCTCTGAATCAGTTCGAGTTGAACAGTTAGATGGGCCAATCATGCGGCCCTTTTTAAATTTTGAAGCTGTATCTGTTGCGCAACCCTTATTACCCTACATTCAGAAACCATTATGTGAGCTAACATACGTGCACTTTTCTCCATGAGTGTGTTAGCTACCACATTACCCTTACTTAGGTGATACAAGATCTTAAAATTGTAGTCCTTCAGGAGCTCTATCCAATACCTCTTATGCATGTTAAGATCCTTCTGGGTGAATATATGCTTCAAGTTCTTATGGTCTGTATAAATATCAGAAGTCTCTCCATATAAGTAGTGGCGCCAAGTCTTCAAGGCGTGGATAATAGCGGCAAGTTCCAAGTCATGAGTGGGGTCATTCTTTTCATGACTTTTCAACTGCCTGGACCCATAGGCTATGACTTTTTCGTGCTGTGTCAAAACACAACTCAACCCTAGGTAGGAGGCGTCACTGTACACTGTGAATCTACATGTCCTAGCAGAGATAAAACTTGTGCGGTAGTCAATCACTTTTTGAGTTTTGTAAAATTCCTTTCATAGTCATTATTCCACTCAAACTTAACGTTCTTTTCCGTAAGCTAGGTCAAGAGGATGGCTAGGCTCGAAAACCCTTCCACAAACCTATTGTAATAACCTGTCATCCTTAAAAAACTACGAATCTCCTTAACCGAACTCAATTTCTTCCAATCAATTACTGCCTCAACCTTCTTGGGATTCACTAACAACTCATCCTTTGATATTATGTGCCCTAGGAAGGTAGTTTGCTCAAGCCAAAACCCACAGTTGCTCAGTTTTGCATAAAGCTTCTTTTCCCTGCGAACCTGTAAAAGTTGAGTCAGGTGCTGAGTGTGTTCCTCTTTGCTATTTGAATAGACCAGGATATCATCGATAAACACTATAACAAACTAATCTAAGAACTGCCTAAAGACTCTATTCATCAAGTCCATAAAATGGCTAATGCATTGGTTAACCCAAATGGCATGACCAAGAACTCATAGTACTCATGTCGGATTCTGAAGGCCATGTTGGGGATGTCCTCTGTCCTGATTTTTACCTGATGGTAACCTGAACACAAGTAAATCTTAGAGAAAACCTGAGCACCCTGTAACTGATCGAAAAGATCATCAATCCTGGGGAGGGGGTATTTGTTCTTGATTGTGACCATGTTCAATTATCGATAGTCAATACACAACCTTAGAGACTCATTCCCTTTTCTTGCAAACATGACTCCAGCACCCTAGGGAGATATACTGTGTCGGATGAACCCATTATCCTGTAATTTTTTAATCTGTTTCCTCAGTTCTTCCATCTCAATATGACTCATACGATAAGGGGCAACTGAAATGGGCTGGGTGCCAGACTGAAGATCTATGGTAAATTCAACTTTCTTATCCACCGGCAGTTCGGGTAGTTCATTAGGGAATATATCCAGAAATTCTCAAACAACAGGAATCTTTTAAATGGAAATTTCTTTCTTAGGCTTGGATAACATAAAAAGAACAACTGAGTTAAAGCATCATATAAATAATGTAGTTACCATAAGGGAATAACGTCTAAAACTTTTATTAATTTCTAAAAAACTCTTTATAAGGAAGATTGAATATAAGCTTCTTATAAAAATAATCTATGATGGTATGATACGTCGCTAACCAATTCATCCCCAGAATTACATCAAAATCTCCCGTGTTTAGTACTATCAGGTCTACAATCAATTTTTTATATATTATTTTTATGATACAAGCTTTGTGTATGGCATTTTCTAGTAGTGTCCAATTCTTAGGAGTAGACACAAACAGCACAGAATCAAAATTTTTAGGTAACATATTCAATTTTTTTACAAAGGCATGTGAAACAAAAGAATGTGAAACACCAGTATCAATTAAAATATGTGCAAGGTGATTACAGATAGTGTACGTACTCCGTATCACATTCGGGTTGGCTTTAACATTCTACTCGGTGAGGGTGTAGGCTTTACCCTAGATTGGAGGTCTGACCTGATTTTGATTTCACGAACACTCTCTCGTGCAGTGCTGGGTACTTCCACATATGTGATAGGTATTGTTGAGGCGATATTAGGGTCAGTCCCCATGATCCTTGCCACAGTGCTGGCAAGTCCTACCGCATCCTGTTGGCAGAACTTGAGAAGGAGCTTCAGTCGCAGGCTTAAGTCTCTTGTTCTACTAAATCGGTGTAGTAGGTGATGGCCTATGGTGTGGAGCTAGGGGTCTGGAGTTGTCCACTGCTGGAGAAAAGATGTGAAGGTTCTTTTATATTAGTTATGCCTTGGCTAGAACTACTAAGTAAATGTTGAGTTCGAATACATACAGTTGTTGCCTGATATCAAGATGGAGGCCCCACTCAAACTTTCTTACCTTTCTGCCTTCGTCCATCATGCTATCAGGAGAATATCGGTCCAACTCCAGGAATTTTTGGGTATACTCAGACACTGTCATCTCACCCTAGACTAGTTGTGCAAACTCTATCTCCTTCAAATGTCGAAGACACTCTGAGAGGTACTCTACATTGAAGACTACCAGGAACTATTCCCAAGTGACTGGAGTGGGCAAGGTGGCCTACTTCAGCTGCCACCAATGACTTGCCTCACCTACAAATATGTAGGTAGCAAGTATGACTTCTATTCCATAACCACTCTAAGAGTTACGAAAGTCTTATTTGTCTCTGCTAACTAGTACTTGGCCTCTTCCAAAGTGGATACCCATGTAAAGGTAGATGGATTAAGTCTCTTATACCTTTAAATGTAGTCTGAGTCTATCATGGGCGAAATTGGGTCCTGTTGAAGAGGAACTGCATTATGCTGGGGAGGGGTCGGGTAGCCCTGTGGTGGCACCTAGTTATACGGTGGGGGCACCGAATTATACTGTGGTGGCACCTAGTTATACGGTGGGGGCACCGAATTATACTGTGGTGGTGCCAGATGATACAGTGGAGGAGCAGGGTTATATTGGGGTGGCACTAGATCTTCTCGTTGCAGGGTTGGCTCATCCTGTGGCAGTGGTGGATGGTCAGACAGCTCTCCCATCTCTTCCTGAGCCTGCTGGGTAGAGATAAGTCTCTCTAGTATCTCGAAGAGTCGATCGACATCCTCTCGAAGTGATCCATCCCTGGCTGCTCTGTTTAGTGGCAGCCTTCCTCCCCTCATATCTTTGTACCTGCATTTTACGATAAAGGGTTGTGTGTCGGGTTATATTTGAATTATTAAAATCTTTGTGCAAGCAATGGTTCCGAGGAATGCAGCTCTGATACCAACTGTAAATGTCCAAAACTTAAGAAAATAGAAATATTGAATTAAGAAAATAAAAGTGGAAGTAATTAAGGGTTTAGTGTTTACATTCCTTATACAATGATTCGGGATGCCCAATATGACTGTGGGATGTCCCTTTTAGGAAGTTCTCAATAATGGAACAAATAAATAAAAGAAAATACAACTAAAATTTCTAAAAAGTTAACCTCCACTGGGCAACTCTGATGGGATGCAGGAGGTAGCTTTTATTCCCACTCTTCTTACTTCTCAGGATCTGGGTCTTGGTCTTCTTGATTTAAAATAGTTCAATAAAAGGGATAAACTACACTAGTCCAGTAAGAATATCACGCTTAACACTGATACAGAAAACTAAAAGTTGGTAAAATGCACCAGTACCTCTAGGGGTCCATAGGGTTACCTCTTATGCATGGACCTAATACCTAATTTATCAATTAATTGGCCATCCTCATATCCTGTCCAGTAATGGACGTCAAACATACCACCACCTCAATACCCCGTCCGATATGAAAGTATGAGACTTGTCAGCTCCGTTCGACTGAGGTAATGTCCACGGTAGTATTTTTTCTATGCACCGGGTCTATACACCCTTTCTCAGGGTACCCGATGAGCCTTTCATACGTATATTTACATTATCAACGAATCACACTTACATACTAACATTTCATATGTACAGACCAACAGTAAGTCATGCAAATAGACAGTACGCAAATCAATCAATAGGTAGGGACAAAACGGGTAGATAAACTAATAACGAGAAAGTAATTAAAACTAAAAAATTATAGCACATGATGCAATAGTAAGCATTTTAAGCAATATATGAGAAAATAAACAACAAAGCTAGGACAATCATATATTGACCGTTTCCACCTTCATTGATGACCTGTAATTAATTTTAAAAATTTTTAATTTTTATAAAATACACCATTATTAGTTATTAGATTTTAATTTACTGTAATGGGAGAAAATGGTAAGGGATTCTTACCCTGAATCAGTGTTCAAAACACCATCTTTTTTACTGCGCCTTGTGGTGGTTCTTGGGTTTTCTCGATTTTTTTGCGAAAATAAAAAACACGCATTACCTATTTTAAAATACCCCAAAAAGGCTAAAATAAGCATTTTTAAATTTTTTTCGGTCGGTTTAGGGTTTTGGCACAGTGCCGCTACCATGCTTAAGTGCCGGCTCCACCGCCCACGGTGGTGCTTCCTCTCAGTCTGGCCGTTTTTGGCCGATTATTGCCAGTTTTGATCGGTTTTGCATGAAAACCTACAAAAAACAAGGTTAGGGGTCCTTTATTGGCCGAAAAGGAGAAAACTAAGACCCCTATCGGCAGAGGAATTTTTCAATACGGTAGCTCCACCATTCCTCTCTTACAGTCGGGATTTCTGTTCAACTAACCTGTACCAGAAAGAGACTAGGAACACATTGGTCAAAGAATCGGGGGAAACGAGAACCCAGAAGGGACTCATCGGAGGAGTTTTTAGGTTGCGGCTGCGGTGGCTCGGCCAAGCTCCCTCGCAATTTTCAGCTCACCCTTTGGCTTTTTGGCTCTGATATGAGTGTGGGGAGGTGCGAAATCCAATTCCAAGCGTTTGCAGTGGCTATAGTGCGGCGGTGATGGTGGCTAGTCTCCTTCTCTACCGAGTGGTTCTCTTTTTGCCTGCCCCTCTTCTTTTTCTCCGATCTCCTCTCTTGTGGTTAAGGTTGGGGTTCCCTGTGAAGAGGAGTTAAAATATTCCTCTATATTAAATCTAGGTCGTCCTTTTGAGGAGACATGACCCATCCTCAGCTGTTGGATCGCTCTTATTTAAGGAATCAATCTGGGTTGTTCGATTAAAGATGCATGGGTCGTCTGATCATGCTTATCTAGGAAATCAATCTGGATTGTTCGTGCACGCGGAATTAAGCAAGAGCTGTTGGATCGTCCAGACATGCGGATCACTCGCGTGGAACCCATGCCAGCGTGTCCGCTACGCAGCGCGTTCTAACTCGTCGTGCTGTTGATGTGGTCATCCCACGTGTCCCGTATTTCTCAATTTTTACAATTTGATACCCTATTTTCATCTTTTCATTTAAATACATCCTTTTTTTTCACAGTTTCACCTTGTTTTCCAAAATTAATTTCAATTTCATCCAAAATCCATATTTCTTCAAAAATTAACAAAAAAATTAAGAACTAAATTATTTTAATTATTATTCTTATTAATATTAAATTATTTCAAGCTAAATTTTCGAACACAAGTGTTATATTTTGCACGTCTAATCTCTTATATTTTCTTTGTTTCCTCATTTCTTTCCATGCCTTAACTCTTAACTCTATTTATATAATGACTTAACACCTTAGGCCATACTCCCCCTACTTCTTGATCATAACAACTCCATTGAGCCCCTTCTGTTTCCCTTATCTCTTACTCTCAACAATAGTTTTTCCTTCATCTTGAATTTTATTTTCAACATCCTATCTTTTTTAAAAAAAAAATTGCTCAAACTTTATGATTTAGAATGTCTTGAGCATTCCTCTTTTATTTTTCTATTTTGGACTTCTATTACACACCCTAGTTGCCTTTTGTCTCCTAATTTAATTTCTTTTCTTTTCTTTTGACACTTGTCCATCACCAAAGCTCAAAAAGCTCTCATTTTCTTTTTATTTATGTGTATGACAAATTGAACAAAGAACATATAAAAAGCTTTCAAAATAACATTATCTCTAACTTGCTGAAAGCTGAGTTATGATCACAAGTCGTGTCAATTTTTGGGGTTGGTCTTGGAAGTTAATGGATTAGGTTATGATCATGGTTTTTAAGAGTTGAGTTGTGGTTGATTGGAGGTGGGTTTAAAGGAAACAAAATGGGTTAGGTCTTTGGTGTTGTAAATGAATTAAGTAGATTGAGTTAATAAATTATGTTGAAGTTTAAAGGGTATTTGGGTATTAAATCATGTCTCAAATTCTAAGGATCTAACTATTTGATTTATCTTTATCTTTTTATATCTTACAAGTTAGTAAACTGGAAAAATTATTTTATATTTAAAATGATAATATATGAAAAGTTATTTATTTAATTTTTAAATATATTAAAATAAAAATTGTGTAATAATATACATAATATTTATTTATTTATTTATAAAATGTGATAAAATATTATAATTTTTATTTAAATATTATATATATACAAATAGAATATAAATGAGATTATATTACTATTTCCTTAATTTTCAGTTGCACATATTACAAATATCTACATATATAAATATTTGCATATTGCTCGCGCGGAAAGAGGTATGTCTATATGTGTGCATATATATATATATGTATATGAAATATTGTAAGTACAGGCAAAGCCCATATAACATCAACTACACCAGGCCCATACGACTGGCTACCCGCCCTTTCTAGTACAACAAACAGCTCTCCTTTCCCCAAACTTGCTGGTAAAGCACACAACTACCTCCATTTTCAAATCCAGAAAAAGAGCACTTCTCTCGCATCACTCTCTCTCTCCAGCCGGCCGCGAACTTGTCACGTACTGCACAGGGAATCTCCCAGCTTTCTTCTCCTACCATGCCAATCATCTCCGCTATAAACCAACTTTCTTCTTCTATCTCTCCCCTAGGGTTTCTCTATAACTCACCGGTGCGCCCATGGATTCTCTGTTTCCCGCCATTTTCGTTCTCTCGGTTTTCTCCGTGTTCTCTTTGGCTCAATCATCGACGATCGGCGTCCACCACATATCGAGCATACTGGATATTCAAGACCGCGAGAGAGCTTCTCCTGCAGTCCAATTAGCTGCAGCTCGCGGCGTCCTTAAGCGCCTGCTTCCTTCTCATTCCTTTGCTTTTGAGTTCCATCTCATCTCTAAGGTGTTCGAGTCATAGACATAGATTATTGATTAATATGCTTTCTCTTTTCGTTATTGTTTTCTATTTATGAGCGCTAACAAGTAAGAATTCTGTTTATTATGTAAAAGCGAATGATCCTTTGAACCTCAGTCTCTTAAATACTTAATTTGGCAGGAGCAATGCAGGGGAAAAAGTTGCTTTATCATCAGAAATAATCCCTCCTCCTATCCTTATGAGCATGATGAACCAGAAATTTTGTACGTTATGATTTTCTTATTTCCCTTTTTTGTTTATTTATTTGTTCATTTATTTTTGAGAGGGGTGTTGAGCTTTCTTTAATGTCCGTTTGTAGCATTATTAACTATTTTTTCCTTTAGATGGAGATAACTAGTAAGTGATTATTATGTGGAACTCCTCCAGTTTGTTATTCATTTAATGTTGTGTTCTCTGAGTTATACTCCTGCTTTCTGCTTAATGAGTGAACTTACTTGGTCTCCTTTTCATTTGACCCTTCAGATTAGTTTATTATTTTTTGTTAGTAAACTGATAAAAATAGCTTAAAACATTTCAACTTTTGGTTCAACTTGTTCAGAACTAATATTATACTAGATGAATAAGCTGATTTAATAATTGTATATGAACAACGGATTATGTTTGTGATTTAGCAGTTAGAATAGACCAGGAAATAATGATTTCAGTAGCCACTCCACTTAGCTTGTGGGAGAATAACTTAGTCAAAAACTGACTTATTTCAGAAGCCCATGTACAAGAAACCATTTGTTTCTGGATGATGGGTGAGAGGGATTCCCTTTAACTTCTGTTGATTGTTTTCCTCCTAGTTTGTATGCAACTTTAATGCTTCTTAAGTTTGTTTATAGCTCAACATTTTCTCAAGATAGTTTGCTTTGTATTTATACTTACATATGATAGTTTCAACTGAGTGGACATAGAATTGCTGGCGTCACTGCAGTGGAAGTCTTGGCTGGCCTACACTGGTACTTGAAATATTGGTGCGGTGCACATATATCTTGGGAAAAAACAGGGGGTGTACAACTGTTTTCAGTACCTAAATCAGGATCTCTCCCCAGTGTTCAAGATTCTGGGGTCTTGGTTCAGAGACCTGTTCCTTGGAATTACTACCAGAATGCCGTTACATCTAGTTGTAAGCTTCTATTTGAAGAGTAGTTTTCTCTATAAGATCTTTTTCTTTGAAAGGGTTCAAATTTGAAGTTGTGGTAAATTTTAATTTACTTAATTCTTCTGCCTTTCGAAGATTCTTTTGCTTGGTGGGACTGGAAAAGATGGGAAAAAGAAATTGATTGGATGGCTCTCCAAGGAATCAACTTGCCACTTGCATTTACTGGTCAAGAGGCTATTTGGAAAAAGGTTTTCGAGGTACTAATTTTTCTGGTTCATCTAATTATTATTTTCTTTGTATTCTAAAAGTTACAAATTTTTTCTATCTTTTAAGTTTCTAATTCGGTTATTCCATAAACCGTTCCATTTTGAGAAGAAAATTGAATAACAAGTAATTGGCCTTATACTACAATAGCTAGCCTTTCTGAAAGTTAATCCCCCAATATCCAAACTGCTGCATTTGAAGGACCTGTGTGGTTAAAGGAAAAATGGGCCCTCTTTTTATTTTCTCCATGTTATTGATTTCATGAAATAAGATATGCATAAAGCAGACGATAAGTTAGATCAGATTTGCTTATATGGGTTTCAGTTAACTTCTTTCTACTTATATTTACCTACTTACTGGAGGAAATCAATTTCATTTAAGGTTTCGCCATATTTCTAAATAATTTTTTATATTTAAGGTACAATTTTAATACATCTATAGAAATGGTTTTAGTGCATTTCCTGCTTTTTTCTGCTGGTGGTAAAGTGCTTTAGACCTTAAAATGCACAGGCTGTTGTCCAGAGGAAGATGAGTTGACCAATCAATGACTTCAGGGAATCTGTTATATGGTCAATGTTATGTAGGCATATTTGTGCTGAGCCTCAAAATGGCAGTATTCTTGTTCTAAAAAAATTAGTGAACTGGTTTTCATGATTCATATTGTAAATTCCTCTGTTTTAGCACAATCGATTGCTTTCTTATACTAAATTCGTGTTAGAAATTGTTTAAATATATATAATTGGAGAAGTTTTAGGATTCTACTGTTAAAATCAGTTATTTGCATAATGTATTTGTTAGGGTCCCCACTAATGGATCTTGTTATGGAGCAATGAACCACAAAATCAATCAGAAAGACATTCTTTTTATTTTTTCTACATTTACCTATTTTTAAATTAAATTTAGGAGCTCATTGTAAAGAGAGAACCATGCAATCTCGAAAGTAAGAAAGTACTCTTAAATTCCACTTTCATTCATATACTGTCTTCAAAGAGACAACCTTATTTAAGTAGTTTATAGGAGCCATTAAATTTACAAAAGCAATTAATTTTAGAATTCCATCTCCAGAATTACCTCCTCTAGTCTTTGAGATATTCTTTTATTTAAGAATACCGCCTACACTTCCACATTCACATATAAACTTCTATGCACATGATAGAACCTGCATGATTATAACAATATTTTAATTATTAAGAATGGTTTGATATGTATTTTGTTGAATATCAATGTTTTATATATGTAGATTTTCTAAGACGTAAAAAAAAATAAACAATTAATTATAAAAGATGCTATTTACTCTTATACCCTTCAACCTAGTCCACCATCTCTTGAACATTCCTCAAGCTGGTAAGTAGATATTGTCCATCTCCAACATTCTAATAAGAAGTTGAAATACTGGATTGTTTCACTATTTAATTAACATATCTGCTAGTTAAGAATTAGTTGGCATGTACAGAGTACATTATGTTGTAAAATTTTTCTTTAATAAAATATCTATTGATCTCGATATGTTTAGTCTGATCTTGTTGTATTGAATTGTAAGCGATACTTATTATTGACTAATTATCATAGTATAGATGCATGATGTTTTCCTAGTTGATTCTAAGTTCTTACAAAATTCTTTTTATTCATAATAGTTCACATATCCTTTGTGCCATTGTTCAAAATTATGATTTTGCATTTGATTTCACAACTATTTTTTGTTACTTCTTCAGTAACTAGATTACCCCTGAGGAAAGTATACTAGTCTCTAGTAGATCATAATGTACATCAGTATAGAATTTTAGGTATTGTAGTATTCTGTAGTAGGTTTATAGGTGTACTTCTTTTTGATTGTGCATGAATTGACTCATAATACTTATTGTGTAGATGATATCTGGTCTTGTATAGGACATGTAAATCAATTTCCCAACTAATTTTTGATACATTTCTTTATTTATTGGTGCATCTTCTTTTTCTATTCCTAATTTGTGATTATGCTCAATGAGAGTACTATTCCTAATTTGTTATTAAGACATTGACAAACTAACAATGCAAATCGACTAGCAGTCTCATTGATCATTTATCCAATGTCAGTTTGCCAACCTTTTTAGGGGGAGGAGGTTGGGCTGGGAGTTTGGTCCAAATAAAATATATTACTATAGTGATAATTGATAAATGTTATTATCTCATCATTTATCCAATAAGTAGAAGAGAGAATTAGAGTTTTGTCATTGTCTTGCTACTTCTCAATTTGTTCATTTTTTGTTTGAGCATTTTATACCTGCTAGGAACTGTATTTTTAAAAACTTTTTTTTTTTCTTTTTCACCTCTTAATTTCCTTTTACTTGTTGAATATTTATTCTCTAGGAGAAATTCAATATAACAAGTTCAGAATTGGATGACTTCTTTGGAGGACCAGCATTTCTTGCATGGTCACGAATGGCAAATTTGCATGGGTAAGTTTATAGGTTGGCAATAATCTTGAAACAATTATGCCATGTTCTGATTTAGTCATATTCTGTTTGATGTTTACTTCACCTTGTAGTTTATTAACCAAGTTGACGCGCTAGTTTATGCAATTATTTGTTATTCCAATCATGGTTATGGAATTTATTTAATGCTTTCATAGGTTTGCTAACTAGTTGGTGTAGGGGAATCTATAGAATAAAATTGACCACCATGTTTAGCTGTGTTAACCTTTTTATTGAATGATAAAATTTGTTTAGGTAAAGCTTCCAGCAAGAGAACTCTTCTCACAACCTTCATTATTCTTATTTCCCATCTAAGAGATTTATTTTTTCCATCACAGGTGGGGTGGTCCCCTACCACAAAGTTGGTTTGATCAACAATTAGATCTACAGAAGAAGATTCTTTCCAGAATGTATGAATTGGGAATGACGCCAGGTACTAATTTTATTTTATTTAACCCTTTTTTCTTTTCCCTAAGGGTGGGGAGCTAGGGAACATAGTGAAGTACTTCGGATTGGAATGCCCTTCCTCCTTTTGCCATATGTTCCATATTTCAAGACGTGATATTTGTTTAGTGATTGGCTAATTATCTGATCATACAAATAATATTTCAAATCTAATTTTTAAATTAACTCAAATATCATTTCAACATATTGAGCAACTCTGAGTTTGGGTACTATTTAAAGATTGCCACTCAATGATCAGTGTTAGATCATTATTGTTGGCATGAACTCGATGACAGCCCAAGAGGGGGACGAGTTAGGTGAATTGAGTTATAAAATTTTCAAGATTTTAAGCACACTTCCAACTCTTTCTTTCCTACAACTCTTGGATTAGGATAGACAAGTTTCTTAAAATATATTGTCTTCACTATTTAATTGTATAAGAATGAGAAAGACCTAATGAAGTTTGTTTCTGTTTGTTACAAAATTATAATATACTTTCCTTACATAATACCATAATTATAGGTGATTGACTTTCCATTTATATTAATGTAATTATAGGCAGCAAATTAATAAATTAATTTATGTTAGTTACGTTACATAGATCCCTCTGTATGTATATATATCAAACCTATTAGAATAAAATCATCAAAAAAAATATTCCTATACTTTTCTATTCAATTACATGGTATCAAAGCTGGCTTAGAAAGAGAGACACTATCACCGTCCAGATCTGAAGTGGCGGTGGCATTTGGATTGTGGCGGAGTGTTCAAAGAAGAAGACTCGGCCGGATCACAGAGGATGAAGCTTGGGTCCGGCGGATCGTTTGAAACCAGAAAGGAGCAGGACGAAAGCAGAGGCGGCAGCGACCTGAAGAGACACCAAGAGAGAGGTTGCGGTGGCCGAACAAAAGCACGATCAGATCCGATTCAACCAGATTTACGTGCCAGGAGCCAAATTGACTGGTGGTGAGGAAGTTGAGTGCGAGCAACGGTTCTGTTCAGAAAAGCTAAACGGGTTTGCTCGTTGCATTTTCTGGCGCGAAAACCGTCCTGCGGGCAGTGGAAGAAGCTTGGATACATGTGCAACTTGGAGCAACAGAACCATGCAATGGGAAGAAGATGAAGCGGCATTGGCGATCTGTCCCCAGAATGACTAGATCTGTGCAAAGAAGAGGTGCAGCAGCTATCGGTTGCCTGAAGCTAGATCTGCAGCGTTTTCGGCACGATTCAGGAGATCCATTCTGAATCTGAGCGCGCTGCAGTTCTGTGGTGATTTCCAGACAAAACGCGATGACACATGGTGATTCTGGAGGAGGTGCGTGCGGCAACACGTGGTTTGGCGGCGTATAGTGGCTTCTGGTGCTTACGCGCTGTGGTTTTTTGTGCAGTGGTATTTTCTTGTGTGTGGTTGTTTATTTCTGATAGTAGTAATTCTCTTTATTTGTCTTTTATCTACTTCAGGTGTTTTTGGTTGCTAGATGATGCAGAAATCGAGATCAACAATTCAATCCAAAACTCGACATATAACATTAGTATGCTGAGACATAAATTTCTAAATAAATTCTCCATACTTAACCCATAATCAACTATGTGAAGATGAAATAAGGTGATTGAGATAAATTATATTGATTAGAATACCAAAACAAATATCTTGATAAGTTAAAATCAAGTCAAGAAAAGAGATTGACGAAAATACCATAAGTTATCTTGATAAGTAGACACCAATTCCCCATGCACCAAGAAAAGTGAAGAAACCTCCCTAAAAAGCAATTTAGCCAACGGCTAACTAAAGTTAAAAGTTTAATTTTATTGATCTTAAATTTCAATTTCTTTACAATCAAAGCAATAAGGTCTTTATATCAGCATAAGTTTATTAATTCTACTATAATTTAAAAATTAAATTATAAAAAAATTTTAATTACATTTTTATATAGGATTCTAATAAAATATTAATTTAAAAGCATAAACATAATAAAAAAAAAAAAAAAAATTTCTCTTAAAAAGTGGTGTGGCCGAATTCTCCATGCTTTATTTGACTTGAATTTGGACTTCAATATTTAATTAATTCTTGCTGTAAAAGTTGAGTTGAAGTTGCTTTAAAAGGCTTCCCAATTGGACTAGAAAACAATTCTCCTTTCATGAGAAAATCAAGAAGAAAATATAGGAAACAATCAAAGAAAAAAATCTAGAATTTTCTACCATGAGATGAAGAAGATCGTAATCTCGGCCAGAACTTGTAATAATAGGATTTTTCTTATCTTATCTTGATAAGAACTTTAAATTGACGAAAACTCTCAATTTGATGAAGAAGGGCATAATCTCGGCCAAAACTTGTAATAATAGAATTTTTCTTCTTTTATCTTGATAAGAACTCTAAATTGATGAAAACTCTCAGTTTGATGATGTAGGTCTCTTGAAACCTGATTTTATTTAGTTGGATAAGGATCTTGAATTTATATGAGATTTAATTGAAGTTGAAAACCATTCATGAGGAGAGTTATATTTGGTTAAGATTGTGAAAGAACTAATAATTAAGTGTTTAAGATTTTTACGAGTTTTATTATTTATATGATTAATATGCTCTAAAAGATAGGAGTTTTTCAGTTATGACTCTTTCAATAAGAGTAGACAGATCTCTCATATGAAATACCCAAGAGTCCATGATTGGGAGAACTCTTTTAGTCGTTTGCTTGTAATTATCTTTATTATAGGATTTTAGTGTGAGCTGCTCCCCCTTTTTTTGCATCATTGGATTTTTGTGTGTTTCAGGTGGTTTTTGTCTAACAATTGAATACTCGAATTAAAATAAGTAGTAATATTGTCTATTACTATGGCCATGAGTAAGAGTATACAAAACGGTACTATAAGAAATTAAAGAATCGCAATTAGAGAACACGGTCTGCTAATATTATTGTTGTTATTAATAGCTCATCTTTTGAGAGAATTGTTATGATTTCAGCTGACGAGTATACTAAATTTTCTCAGTATCAGGAATTTTTAAAGAAATTATCTTCTTTTACCGAATCAGATAAAAAATATCTTATCTCCTCCTTAAAAAATAAGTGATTGATTCTAGTGTTACAGATCACATAGCAGGTAATTCTAATATTTTTTCTACCTTTCGATCGCATAAAGCACATTTTTCTATAACCATTGGTAATTGGTCAACTTATAACATTGTGGGCTCTAGGACCATAAAACCAACTTCATTTATTACTTTGTCATGTGTATTAAGTTTACATAAATTTACTCTTAATTTGATTTTTGTGAGTAAACTTACTAAACATTTTAATTGTTGTATCACATTTTTTTCCGATCATTGTCTTCTTCAGCATTTTATGATGAAACAAATAATTTGTAAAAGACATGTATTAGATGGTCTCTACATTCTTGATATTTGGATGTCTCGATCGGTTGCCTACTCTAGTGTTGTCTCTCCATTTGGAGCACATTTTCGATTGGAACATTATTCTCTCCCTGTGTTGAAGAAGTTTTATCCTCATTTTCATAATGTATCTTCATGATTGTAAGTTATGTCAGTTTGGAAAACATCATCATAATTCATCATGTCCAAGAATTAATCGATGGGCTGGGTCTATTTTTTAGTTAATTGATTATAATATTTGGGACCCTTATCTTGTTCCATATAAAACATGATTTATATATTTCGTTATCTTTATGAATAAATTTTTTCGAATGATTTGTATATATTTTATAAAAAAATTGTTTAAAATATTTTTTCACTTTTGTACTTTTTGTACTGAAGTCAAAATCCAACTCAATGTTTCTATACATGTATTGAGAAATGGTAATGTCACAACTAAATGACTTAACAAGGGATTCTTCAGCAGTCTTCTTGTGTTAATTCATCATTTCAAAATGGAGTTGCTAAAAGAAAAAACAAACATTTACTTGAGACTGTTCGAGTCTTTTGTTCCAAACATAAGTCCCTATGCAATTATGGTTGATGCTATTTTCACATCTTGTTTTTTTATTAATTTTCTGTCATCTACAGTACTTGGTGAAGATGTTACTTACAATATTTTTTTCCAGATAAGTCATTATTGTCGGTGAAATTTAAGACATTTGGTAGCTATTCGAGATATACAGTCTAATGTTATCAAGTTGGACCCAAAGACTTTGAAGTGTGTTTTTTGAGATATTCTCGCATAAGAAAGGATATCAGTGTTATTCTCAATATCTCAATAAATATGTAGTATTAATTGATTGGTCTTTTTGGAGAATACACTGTTCTTCTCCTCATCGTCTAATTCTATAAGTCAAGAGAAGGACGATAAGTGACTCATCTAAAAGTTCACACCGAGTGCCTGTAAGCAATCAGATAATAGTCTTTCTCCTAATAATGTGCCACTAGCTTTAGTTGAGCAAGCTAATGATGGTGTTGGTGTGTCTCCAGCTCAAGTACAACCGTCAATTTTTCATGTTTATTTCAGAAGATAACAGACAAATGATACATGTTCTGCACCAGCTTTCTTGTCATCTGATTCGACTGCACATGACCTTGATCTTTTTACTAATCTTTGCAAATGTAAAGATTAGTGCACTATTTCTAAATTTATTTATCCCACTATTAATTTTATTTTATATAGTCACCTGTCTCTTTTGTCTATCTCTTTAGTTGCTTTTATAGATTCAATTTCCATACTCAAGATAGTTAAGAAGACTTTGGACCACCCTGGTTGGTATAATGCAACGCTTGAGAAAATAAATGCTTTCGATGAAAATCATATTTGGGATTTGATAGATTTTCAGTCAAAATGAATACAGATAGCTCTTTCTAAGACTTAAAGCAAGAGTTATACCAAAAGGTTATACTCAGACTTATGGAGTGGATTATTTTGATACCCTCTCTTTAGTGGCCAAACTTATATCTGTCCATTTATTCATCTCTATCGCGGCATCTTGAAATTGGCTCTTACACCATTTGAATATCAAGAATGCATTCTTTTATGGTGATCTCTTATAACAAGTGTATATGAAGCAATTACCTGAGTTTGTTGTTCAAGGAGAGTATAGGAAAGTATGTCATTTAAAGAAATTTTTGTATAGTTTGAAGCAAAGTTCTTGTGTATGATTTGACAAATTTAGTGAAATAGTTTTACAATTTTGGCTGAAAAAGAATAAGTGTGATCACTCAGTTTTTTATAGATAATCTACAACTGAAATATACATTTTTTTTATATTGATGATATTGTCATTAAAGGATATGATTGTGCCAGAATATCTTCTCTTAAATCATTCTTGCATACTAAATTTCACAAAAAAACTTGGTGACATGGTCTCGAATAGGCCAAAATTAATCCCAAAGGTCCAAATAGAATCCTAGGAAGAGATGCTCACATGCGAGAAGAAGAAAACCCGCAAATTGACAGATTCCCGCAAAACATCGGGAACCTGCGGGCAAGTGGCAACCCGTGGGGACGTTGCCTGCACGCATGAAGACAAATGGGAACGGAGCGTTGCGCACACAGTGCACGCGCCCGTAACCAAGAAGCCCACACGCACAAACTAGGGCACAAGCGCTTCCACACACGCTAGGTGCGCCAACACAACATGCATCTGTAGGATCCGCCGGTAAGGGAAACTACCCGCGATAAGGGAGATTCCTTGTCGCAGAAGGACTCCGGCATTTCTCGCTCCATGATGGACTTTGTTTCTGATCTAAAAGGGCTTCCTAGCCCAGCCCAACATTAAGGAAAAGGGCTTAAAACCATAAGAGTATGTCATGGGCTTGGCGGATCGTGTGCAAAGGAAAAAGGTCAAGTTTTGACCTAAAAGGAAGGAGGCTTTGGCCCATTCGGCCATAAGGTATCAAGACCTAAGGGAAGGTCCACGGCAGGCACATACTGTGCATGTGAGCAACTTAACTCATGTGTGGGGCAAGGACATGTGGGGAAAGGGGAACCTGGACATGTGGGATCCTCCCATGTGTGAAGAGAGTCCTCAGGCATCTCAATTCAGCTATGAGAGTCCTTTTAGGACTATGAAGTGCGACAAGTAGAGTGTTGGAGACCGATTGCTTCCTAGAGTCCAAAGAGGAATCATTCTTCAAGAATTAATTAAGATAAAGAAGTTGGAATTAAAGAGGAAAAGAGAAACTTCAAAGTCTATCCTACCCGATTTCACATATAGGAATTATCCAAGGATAGGATTTGTTTCCTACTTAAATTAGGATAATTTTTAGGGACATATTCAACTCAACTTCTTCAACAACAATTAATTAAAGTTTGAAGACCAAATTCAAGATAAAGACAACATGGAGAATTCGGTCACAACACTTCTTTGCTTCAAGAGAGGAGAATTTTAATTCTAATTAAAGTATGCATTTTTAATTAATATTTTAATGTAATTTAGATAAAGACTAGTATTTGGATTACCATTTTAATTAAATTTACATAAAGATAAGATAATTATTAGGATAGATTTTTAGTCTTTGATTTTATTTAGAATACACTCGGTGAAAGCCTATATAAAGGGCCCACCTTAGGCTGTAAATATCAACAATTTAAATAATAGAATTTCAATTTATTCGTTACAATTACCCTTGCTAAATTGTGAGAGTGAGAGTTCTTCAAGTGAGGTTACTTCAACCATTTTGTTGACTTGGGGAATTTGAATCGACTTATCTAATAAGTCATTGCGTCTTTTCTATTCATATTTTATTTTTCAAATACTTTTATTTGAATTCAAATTGTTGAATATGGTTCACATAGGGAGGGTTTAATTGGGCATTTGAGTTTCTACATGCTCATGCATATGTGGGATTCATGATCAAGATATTTTGATCCTGCTTTCCCACGTCATTTAGTATCAGAGTTTAAACTCCTAGTGAACCTACTATCTTTAGATTACTTTGCATATTCGTGTTGCAAAGCACTCATCAAATTAAGTGCTCATTCGTTGTGTTACATCTCACTTGAATAAATTTATCTGTTTGTTCAAGTGATTGTTTATCCCATGGTAAAAAAAAAAAATCAGAAAAATCCAAAAAAAAAAGAGAACTGATTGCACATCATAAGACAATCCAACATTGTGTTTTGCATTCACTAAACAAAGAAAGATTAACCATCTATCAGGTGTGCGAAAAAAATTTTTTCCGGCAAAGGAAGATTACCCCACCCACCAAATGCGTGAAAACCTTTGTTTTCATTATTGCATAAAGTAAAGGACGATTACCTCATCCATAAAAAAAGGTGGGCGAACTGTTGCTTCATATTTAAATTCTAGCATTGCATCTTTAGACATTAAGTAAAGCATCACAACTTCTTCATTCATGTGCTTTAATTTATCACCTTTTAGAGTCAATATTCCTCTAGGATGTTTTGTAAGTGTCTTTAAAACTGACGTATAGGTATCGATTTAGAGGATTCGATTCCGATCGCTCAACTTGAGGGAAGAAGATTGAGTGTTGAGAGGTTATGAAGTAAACACAAAAGATTGCGAAGGAGTGTTATTTTCTACTAACATTTCTTTGAGATTTTTTTTACTATGAGTTTTGCAAAGAACTTGTCGAACTACGGTACGGTGTGCAAAAACTACAATATATGGAGGGAAGTAGTGCGAGAAGCATGAGGGAAGAGATGGATTGGTCATGTCATGATATGATAGAGACCCTCCTAGTTAAGAAGAAGTTCATGCTCTTGCAAAAGTCGAGCATCCTATCATGAAAGATACAAAAGGAGAGAAAATCGGTAGCTCAGATGAACCGTGTTTATTTACAAATTTTTTTGTTTCTAGTGATGATATCTTACAGAACTTCGGAAATTACTCATACGAGCAACCTCGGGCTAAAGATAGTTAAGGTTCGATGACGAATCTTTTTGAAGGAGGTGTGATGTGATCCTAAATAGGCCAAAAATAATCTTAAAGGTTCAAACAAAATCCCGGAAAGAGATGTTCACATGTGGGAAAAAAAAAACCTGTAAATTGATAGATTCCACAAAATGCTGAGAATCCGCAAGCAAGTGGCAGCCTGCAGGGAGGTTGCTTGCGCACATGAAGATGCGCGAGAAAGGAGCGTCGCACGCACAGGGCACACTCGCAAGCCAGCATGCAGCCCAACACGCCAGCATAGTGCGCGCGTGCAGGATCCACAGGTAAGGGAAGCTACCTACGGGAAAAGGGATTCCTTCTCTCGAAAGGACTACTGCAATTCCCACTCCATGATGTACTTGGTTTTTTATCTAAGAGGGCTTCCTAGCCTGGCCAAACAACAAGGAAAATGGCTTAAAACCCGAAGAGTATGTCATGGGCTTGGCAAATCACAGGCAAAGGAAAAAGGACAAGTTTCAACCCAAAAGGAAGGAGGCTTTGGCCCATTCGACCATAAGGTATCAAGGCCTAAGGGAAGGTCCATGGTAGGCACATGTTGTGCATGTGAGCAACTGAGCTCATATGCGTGGGGAAAAGGCGTGGGAAAAGGGGAACCCGCACATGTGTGAGCAACTTAGTTCACATGGGCAGGCACATGCCGCACATGTGTGGGGAAAGGACATGTGGGTAAAGGGGAACCTGTACATGCGGGATCCTCCCATGCATGAGGAGAGTCCTCACACGTCTCCTCACTCCAAATTCGGTTATGAGAGTCCTTTTAGAACTATGAAGTGTGTCAAGTATAGTGTTGGAGACTGATTGCTTCTAGAGTCTAAAGAGGAATCATTTTTCAAGAATTAACTAAGATAAAGGAGTTGGAATTAAAGAGGAAAAGGGAAATTTCAAAATCTATCCTATCTAATTTCACACATGGGAATTATCCAAAAATAGGATTCATTTCCTACTTCAATTAAGATACTTTTCAAAGGCACATTCAACTCAATTTATACAATAAAAATTAATTAAATGTTGATGACCAAATTTAAGATAAAGACAACGTGGAGAATTAGGCCGTAACATTTCTTTGCTTCAAGAGAGGAGAATTTTAATTCTAACTAAAGTATGCATTTTTAATTAATATTTTAGTGTCATTTAGATAAGGACTAGTATTTCGATTATTATTTTTAATTAGGTTTAGATGAGGATAAGGTAAGTATTAGGATAGATTTTTTTCTATGATTTTGTTTAGAATACACTTGATGAAAGCCTATATAAAGAGTTTAAATTAGACTGTAAATATCAAGTTCAATTCAGATAATAAAATTATAGTTTACTTTTAACATTTAGCCTTGCTAAATTGTGAGAGTAAGAGTTCTACAAGTGAGATTATTTCAACTATCTTGTTGAATCTGAGAATTTGAACCAACTTATTAGGTAAGCCGTTATATCTTTTCTATTCCTATTTTATTTTCCAGTTATCTTGATTTGCATTCAAATTGTTGAATGTCATTCAACTAGAGAGTGTTTAGTTAGGCATTTGAGTTTCTCCATGCTCATGCATATGTAGAATTCATGATCAAGGTATTTTGATCCCGACTTCTTGCGTCACTTGAGTAAAGTAAAATACTTTTTAGGAGTAAAAGTAATAAAAAATAAGAAAGAGATTTCTTGTCTCAAAGAAAATATGTACTTGATCTACTTGCAGAAATTGGAAAGCTTGAAGTCAAGCCATGCAGCACATTAATGATGCCAAATGTACATTTTACAAAATATGATGGTGATCCCTTTGATGATCTGGAAAAGTACAGGCGATTAGTTGGGAGATTGAGCTATCTCAGAGTGACTCACCCATATATTGGGTATGCTGTTAATATCGTTTTATGTCTACACCTGCAATCAAATACTGGAAGGCTCTGAAACAGATCCTATGCTACCTAAAAAGAGTTTTGGGACTTGGCATATTGTTTAGCAATCATTGGTATATTCACATTAAATGCTTTACAGATGCTGATCGGGCTGTATCTAAATTGGTAAAAGGTTCACTACATTTTTTGTTGGTGGGAACCTAGTTTTATGGAGAAGTAAGAAGCAAACCACTGTGTTGCGCTTCAATGCAGAGTTTGAGTATAGAGTTATGGTCCAATCCACATGTGAAGTTTTATCGATACAATGCATTTTAGCTGAAATGGGTTTGAATCCCATGTCACCCATAAAACTCTGGTGTGATAATCAAACTGCTCTTTATATTGTTTTAAATCCTATATACAATGAAAGAACTAAATATATCGAGATTAATTATCACGTTGTCTGTGAGAAGATTATACTGTGTATATAAAAACAGGAGAACAATTAGGTGATATATTCACAAAAGTTTTAAATGGAACTCAGATTAAATATCTTCGTATAAGCTGACATGATTAATATTTATACTGCATTTTGAGGGGGAGTGTTACAAGATTACGACATACTTTCCTTAATAGAATAATATAATTATAGGTAGTTGACTTTTCATATAAAGTAGCGTAATCATAAATAACAAACTAATAGGTTATTTATGTTGGTTATACATAGATCCCTTATAGAAATATTGTATAGCTAGTCTTTCCCCATCTTTTTACCATGTTACCATTTCTTCTGTTATTCTCCTTTTTTGTCTTTTTGTGCAGGTGTTGAGTATGGCAGCTGGGGATACCCTCTGCCATTTTACATTTATTCCTTCTATTGAAAAATGTTATTTTTGTTTTATTCTCCTCTATCTGCCTATATAATGGCAACTCGATGAATGAAAGAAATAAGAGAAAATTTTGAGAATTTTTCCATTCTAAAAAACTTCATGGTATCAGAGCATACTTGATCCGAAATCATCATCCCGTTCATACAAAATGGCCACGGATGAGCGGACCTCCTCTCCTCCCGAAGTTCTTTTGGGATCCTACCTTTCTGTGCCGGTAAATCACACCCTGGTTGATCAGACTCCTTTGTTCGTCACTGGGCACAAATTAAATGGAAGCATTTATCTACAATGGTCATCGTCTGTGTTGATGTTCATCCGGGGAAAAGGCATATACGAATACCTCATCGGAGAACTCTTAGCACCTCCTGCCAACGACCCAAATGCTCGTTCATGGAAGGTGGAGAACAGTCTCGTCATATTCTGGTTGGTGAATTCCATGACCACTGAGATTGGAGAGAACTTCTTGCTGTATGAGACAGCGCACGACATCTGAGAAGCCGCTCGTGAATTCTACTCCAGCCGCGACAACACGTCTGCCATCTTCAAGATAGAAACTCATCTCCACAACCTGCGATGGAGAAAGTTGACAGTGACCCAATACTACAACACCCTCACCCGAAACTGGCAACAACTCGACGCTTTCGAAGAACGTCAATGGAGTTGTCCCGAAGATGCCCAACTGTTTAAGACCATCACCGAACAAAAGTGCATCTTCAAATTCTTAATGGGTTTGAATAAGAATTTGGACGAAGTGCGCGATTGTGTTCTGGGCACCAAGCCGCTGCCGAGCATTCGAGAGGCGTTCTCCAAAGTTTGCCGTGAAGAAAGCAGGAAGAAGGTCATGCTGGGAGAAGCTCACTTTGACCCGACAGAGATTGTTTAAGCTCTCACGACTTGGAAGAAAGCAGTAATAGGTGAGCCCCAGTTCAGTGCACACCAAACTGAGACTGCCGTTACTCTTACAACTCGGACGACTGATTTTTAGGGGAGGAAAGGAAGACTTTGGTGCGAAGTTTGCAGAAAACCAGGTCACTATCGTAAGAAATGCTGGAAGCTCCACGGAAAACCAAACGACAAAAAGACCTCAAGGCCGAAACCACATCGGGGCAACCTTGTGATGACGGAGGAATCACCTGTCGCTCCCACAAAAGCTTCTCCTTTCAGCCCCGAGCAGATGGAGGTGTTGCAGAAGTTTTTTTTCCAAAAGCCCCTTGGTAATCCCTCCACTGCACACAAAGGTTTTTGTTTAACTATTTTTTCAGCTTATTCCACAGAAGGGCAAATGTGGATTGTAGACTCTAGGGCATCAGACCATATGACAAGAAATATGTCATTCTTTCAAAATTATAATCAGTGTAAGGAGGATTTCACCATCCGATTGCCGATGAGTCAATTTCTAAAGTGGCAAGGACGAGGTTAATTGTTGTGTCACCATGGTTAACTTTGTATGCAGTACTCTATGTCCCAAACTTGAACAGCAATATTTTATCAGTAAGCAAATTATCTCAAGATTTGCATTGTGTTGATAAGTTTAATTCAAATCTATGTGAATTTCAGGACTTGGATTCAGGAAAGACGAATGGCAATGGTAGGATGGATTCTGGGCTATATCTCCTACAAGCTGATAAAACTCCTACAAGTGGATAAACTCACTATGCAGTTTGTATAAATTTTGAATCTATAAGTCATTTGAACAGTGAAAGTTCCATCATGTTATGGCATTATCGGTTAGAACATCCAAATTTTTTGTATCTGAAAAAGTTATTTCCAGTTTTATTTCGGAATAAAAATCCAACTTCATTCCTGTGTAAGGTGTGTCAATTTTCTAAACACATTCGAAATTCATATCCACATTTGATTTACAAACCTTCAAAACCATTTTTATTAATTTATAGTAATGTATGGGATCCCTCGCGGGTTACGAATATCATCGGAACAAAATGGTTTGTATTCTTTATTGATGATTATACTAGAATTATCTGGATTCTTCTCATGAAAGAAATAGCTGAAGTTGGACCAATTTTTTGACAATTCAACACTATGATTCAAAATCAATTTCATACCAATATACAAGTGTTGAAATCTGATAATAGATATGAGTATGTTGAAACCACATTGAGAAAATACCTTTCTGATTAGGGTATTATTCATCAAAATTCTTGTGTAAACACCCCACAACAAAATAGTGTCGCCGAAAGAAAAAATAGACATATCTTTGAAGTAGCCCGATCAATCATGTTCATTACCCATGTCCCAAAATATCCTTGGGAAGAGGCAGTACTCATAGCCACATACTTAATAAACCGAATGTCCTCCCGTATACTCAATTTTCAATCACCCACTCCTGTGTTTTAAATACCCTTCCTATCAGAGTCTATAACTGTTCGGCCTATGTCCACGTTCATAGTCACCTCAGAGGAAAACTTGACCCAAAATCCCTAAAATGTGTCTTTGTTGGATACTCACCCAATAAGAAAGAATATAAATGTTTTTGTCCGGAAATCTGTCGTTTCTTTAATACTATGAATGTTACATTTTTTGAAAATCAACCTTTCTATCTCACTAGTGATATTCAGGGGGAACATTTTACTCAGCAATATCAATTGTGGGATATGAGTACATTTCCTCTCATGTCCCCTAACATATCACCTCCTTCTGTTGTTCTCGAGTTCCCTACTCTTGAGTTGTCTGAATCTATGAGTGAAACCAGTAACAAAGAGTTTGAGTCTGAACCTGTACTACCTGCAATCAATAAAGAGTTACGTATCTACACTATAAAGAATAAAGCTCCAGTTGGTAAAGTGCCCGAATCAATCACGCACTCTCATGAATCTATTCTTGTACCAAGTAGTGAGAATACAGCAGGTAATGATTCTACAATAATTTCTGATACTATTGCAATATCTGGTCATGACACTGAGTTACTTATTGCTATGCGGAAAGATATTTGATCTTGCACTAAACACCCTATGCAAGATTATGTCTCATTTGATAATTTGTTGTCAAAGTATTATGCATTTGTGAGCAAATTAGACAACAGTCCTACCGAACCAAAAATTGTTCATGAGGCACTCACATTACCAGAATGGAGAGATGCTATTCAAGAAGAAATCAAGGTTCTGGAAAAGAATGAGACATGGGAATTGATAGACTTGCCTCTAGGAAAGTGTAAAGTAGGATGCAAGAGGATCTTTACTACAAAATACAATCCAAATGGGAGTGTGAATCGATACAAGGCTCACCTAGTGACTAAAGACTTCACTCAATCCTATGGGATAGACTATCAGGAGACATTTGCTCCTATGGCTAAGTACAATACTATCCGAGTATTACTTTCACTTGCTTCTAACCTTAATTGGCCTTTCTATCAGCTTGATGTGAAAAACACATTTCTCAATGGCAACTTAGAAGAAGAAGTCTACATGCAAATCTCATTGGGTCTTGAGATGTCATATGACTCACACAAAGTAAGTAAACTCAAAAAATCACTCTCTGGATTAAAATAGTCTTCGAGAGCTTGGTTTGATAGATTCACCAAGGCAATGATATATGTGGGCTACGAGCAGTGCTAGTTTGATCACACCCTATTTGTCAAGCATTGTGCCTCTTGTAAGAAAGCTGTCATATTTGTGTATGTGGATGACATCATTTTAACAGGAGATCACATAGAGGAGATTCATAAACTCAAAGCTTTTCTTGCTACAGAATTTGAGATCAAAGACCTTGGAATATTCAAGTATTTTCTTAAAATGGAATTTGCTCGATCTAAAAAGGGAATATCTATGTCACAGCGGAAATATGCTATTGACCTCCTAAAAGAAACAGGGATGTTTGGGTGTAAACCAGTAGAAACACCTATGGAGCCAACTACCAAACTTGGGTACAAAGTAAACCTGTTGATAAAGAAAGGTATCTAAAACTTGTGAGCAAACTCATCTATTTTGCACACACTAAACTTGACATCAGTTTTACAGTAAATACTATAAGTCAATTTATGAATCAACCCACCGAGGATCACATGAATGCAGTATACAGAATCTTGAAATACCTTAAAAAGACTCCAGGGCAAGGATTACTCTGCCAGAAAACCATGAACAGAGATATTGAAGTTTACACAGATGCAGATTGGGCAGGGTCTGTGACTGACAGGAGATCCACTTCTGGGTATTGTACCTATGTTTGGGGGAACTTAGTTACTTAACATGGCAAGAAACAATCTGTTGTATCACGACGTAGTGCAGAAGTTGAATTATGATCACTTGCTCATGGAATATGTGAAGTGAAGATGTTTGGTTGAAAAGGATTTTGATGGAATTAAAAGTTTTAGTTACTACTCCTATGAAAGTATGGTGCGATAACAAATCAACAATCAGTATGGTTAGAAATCTTGTACATCATGATCGAACTAAGCATGTGGAAATAGATAGGCACTTCATCATAAAAAAGATTGAAGATCATTCCATTACTCTGTTACATATTCCTACTGGACAACAAACAATAGATATTCTCACAAAGGCACTACCAAAGGGATCCTCTACTGAATTAATATCCAATTTAAGTTTACTCAACATTTATGGAAACTAGATTGAGGGGGAGTGTAGAAATATTGTATAACCAGTCTCTCCCCATTTTTTACCATTTTACCCTTTCTTCTGTTATTCTCCTTTTTTGTCTTTTTGTGCAGGTGTCAAGTATGGCAGCTGGGGATGCCCTCTGCCATTTTATGTTTATTCTTTCTGTTGAGGAAGGTTGTTATTTTGTTTTATTCTCCTCCATCTGCCTGTATAATAGCAACCCGATGAATGAAAGAAATAAGAGAAAATTTTTTCATTCTCAAAAACTTCATCCCTCTATATGTATATATATCTTAAACCTATTGGAAGAAAATCATCAAAAAATATTCTTATA
The DNA here is from genome assembly GCF_054855325.1 of Carica papaya. Taxonomy (NCBI): domain Eukaryota; kingdom Viridiplantae; phylum Streptophyta; class Magnoliopsida; order Brassicales; family Caricaceae; genus Carica; species Carica papaya. The sequence goes on from NC_142317.1 coordinate 24,488,774, forward strand.
CTTTTCTGTTCAATTACACTGTTAATTGAGTATGCACAGAAAGTAAAGGTGATGTGCACGAGTGAGTATAACGGAGAGTATATGTGATCAATTCAACATATGTATGTATGATTTAAGCAGTAATGCGATTTTGTGTAATGATAAACAATAGTATAAAGTGTTGATGTCTCCAGCTAGCAATAATAAATATATATTCCAAAAATAATTAAGCTGACTGTAATCCTACCAAATAATCATTTCATAATTAGAATTTACTATGCAACTGGACACTGAGTTGATGTCTTAATAGTATAATATGTTTTAATTGAAAGTTCTGCTAATGAAGTGGTGGTTGTTCCTAGCTGCAATTTCAATCAATATCATTATTCTGAGAGGTAGTGATTTGAGCTATTACTATTTTTTTCCCTTTTATATCCCTTACATGGAAACAATAGAACTCCTTATCAGTTGCTGTGCTTGCAAAGTTCTTTTGTGGTGACTATTGCCTGCAATTGGTTTGTTGAATTAACAAACAACATTTTCTCTCTAAAAAGATTATACTTATCTGAAAAGAATATATCTCGATATCTTTTTTAAACAGTAATCTGGGTGGTTATTCGTGGACCATTCTTTCAATTCCTTTCTTATGTGTTTTTGGACATTGACGTCAGTTATTATGGATCTGCTTTTCAGTTCTGCCTGCATTTTCTGGAGACGTTCCTGCAGCATTTAGTTATAAATTCCCATCTGCAAAAATAACGCGTTTAGGAAATTGGTGAGTACTATTTTATACCAAAATTGACACATTGAAGAAGAAAATATTTCTCTGAATTATGGTTCAGACATTTAACTGGTTTCTCAAACACTATTGTCACTCCTTCGGACAATATATACAATTTGAACTTTCTCCTAGTCTTTTCTTTTTTCTTTTTTTTTGTCCTGCAGTTGATAAAACTATGACATGGTGGATCCATGTTATCTAGTATAGAGGCAAATTGCTATATTTCTTGAAGGAACAAGTTATGAATAAATTTTTTCTTGTGTATTGATGCATAATACGGTGCTGCTGAAAAAACAAGTAGAAGTATTTTACAAGTCTATTAACAAGAGCAATTAGGATTTCAAGAAGTTATAGTGTCGCCTACTGTATTGGAAAACAATTTAATTTAAGTAATAACAATGCATCAAGTTTGGCATTTTCTAGATGCACTAGTCTTAAAGGTCAGTATATATTTTCATGCCTACATGTATTAATGCATATGCATATCATTTAGATTCGCATATTATTAATTGTTAGTGTATGTATAATTAAAATGTCACATACATGTGTCATTAGTTGGTATACTCATTCATATGTTTGATTAACTTCGTCTCATAAAACTGAAACAAGAAGCAAAATATAGGAACTTCAGAAGTTCAACTACTTCCTAAATTTTGAGATTTAGTGTTGAGGTTGAGAAGTACTTGGTTCCTACCAGTTGGTGAAAAATGTTAAGGAGTTATTAGAGTTCTTACACAGTGCGAGTCTCCAACTATATGCAAGAAGCATTATCAAGTCACTTTTTGATATTATTTTCATTCTGGTTTCCTAACAATTTGAGTATCCGTCTACTCCAATAACTGTTGTTGCTACTCTTTTCTTTGTTGCTCCTGATCTCTATGTTATGATGGATTTGCTGGGAATAAAAGATGGAATTTCCTTTGAAGCATCTGATGCAATTTTGTGTTATAGTACATCCTTGTTCTGGAATTCCTTTTAGTCGTAGTGCATGTCTAACATAAATTACTGAAGCTATAACATCAGTATAGAAATGGAATGACAGTGATTATCTCTATCATCAAAACATTCTTAATTTTTTTGAAGGATTCACTGTATGATTAATATTTATAGAAAACTAAGCCTGCCTGGGAGTTTTGGTTTGAAGGCTGTTTATGCTGCTGAACAGTCGAAACCAGTAAGTTCTATGTTAGTGATTACTAAGACTTCTAGGTGATTGATGGAACCTATCCTTAATCAGGTTCAAGATCAATGAAAGATAGTCAATTCCATATGTTCTATTGAATAAACACGGACGAAATTCTTTCATGTTAATATATAATCTTCAAGTTCCCCCAATAACGGAGTGATAATTGCACTAAGCTTATACATGGTATGGAAGATGCTCTCTCAATATGGCGCTATATCACTTGAGGGTTGAGAAGAAGAAAGTGGAAAGCAAAAGTGATATCAGCCCCAAGTTTAGGGCAAAAAGCTTAGCTAATTGGTTAAACACCTAGATTTTTAATTATAGTCATGGCTTCAAGTTCCTATCCTGCACCATTCGCTCTCCAATAGGGGAAGAAAAAAAACAACAAAGATGTTTTTTGTCAAAGATGCCTCAAAACAATGTGATGGAGTGTAATTTTGTCAAGGATGATGCTGATTGATGGCTTGACACTGGTGCTAAGCGGCACACCTTTACCAACAGACGGAAGTTTTCAACTGTGTGTTGCTCAAATTCTGGGTGTCAAATACAAGTATAGATCTAATAATTTCACTTGGTGATTTTCATAATCAAAGGTAAAAGGACTCGGTCAAAAAGAGCCCTTTTGGATATAGGTACCTGGTCTCTCACTTTTCCCTCTGCTGGACTCGGTAAAAAAAAATTGACACAATTTTCTGCTTTCGCTGTGGCAGTTGGATTGTCAATCTCCTTCCCTCTGCTGTAAATTTAATGGACAGAAAGCGGAGCCATTGACATGTGAGATAAGATGCCCAAGAAAAACAAGTAAGAATGATGATTTCAAGATCAGGTAATTTTAAAGTCTAAGCGGTCACTGACGTAGTTCTAATATTTAAGAAAAGAAAAAAGAAAGGTGATTGGACCAAGTACATGAAACACTGAGAACAGGCTGATTGACAGAGATGTAAGATTCTGGAGCTTGATCCATACTAAAGGAAGAAGAAAATGTTAAGTAATGTTTTTTTTTTAAAAACTGAAAATAACATTCATAGATAGAGGAGGTAGAAGATAACTTTAAAGAGATGAGAAAAAATGACCTTATTAATGTTAAAGGAAAAGATGTAGAAATATGTTTAATAATGTTATAGAAGAGAGGAGAAAATGATCTAATTTGACTTTGATACCATGAGCAATTTGTGAATAAATTGTTTCTTTTGCATTGATGTATAATATGGTGCTCTTTATAGCACAAGTACAAGAAGTATATTACAAGTCTAATAACAAGCCACATTAGAATTGCAAGAACTAAGTTTTCTTGTTAAGCACTAAAACGTATTGTTAGGATATTCTCCTACCGAATTTATCTTGTTAAGCACTTATTTCAGTATCATTAATATTTTTATCGCCAATTTATAGTCAGGTGCAGACAAAGGAAAAGGTTGCAGGAAAGAGAGAGGGAGCAGATATGGGATGTAATCTTTCAAAAGATGTTTGCCTAATAAGATAAACATTTTAAAAGAAACTTGCCAATCTTTTCGGATCAATTGTTTTAGGAGATGTTTAGTGTAAAACTGAGGGATGATAACTACACAAAATTGAGGAAATTGAGATAGTATACAAGGAGGATGGACTCCTTTTTTCTGACAACTAGCTCTTTTCCTGGGTTGTGAGTGTTGTGGTTGGTGAGAAATGCTAGAACCTTTAGGGACCTTTTTTTAATCTCTTCTACTTCTCTGATAGATGATGTTCTTCTTGGTGACTCTTTCGGCTGAGATACATGAGCTTATAAACGTATTTCTTTAGCGGTTCCATGGAGAGATTGGATGATGATCAAGTATTGATTTTTGTTTTATCTCTTTTTTTTTCCTTTGCTTTGGAAGATTTCTTGTCCTCCTCTAGTATCTTCATTTTATTCCTCTCTGACATTTCTTTCTTCTATCCCAAAAAAAAAAAGTGGAAGTAGCATGGGCAGTCAGAATTATGGAAAATTGTTGTCTTTCCACCCCTTGCATGTTACATATCTTTCATGAATGTGCTTTTAGAATCAAGTTAATAACATAGGAAAAATGTAGGGAGAAGTTTATGATCTCCAAGGACTTGGAGGATTAGAGTCAAATTGGAATATGACAAAAATTCAACTACCATATCCTTTTTTATAGGCTTCAGAAGGTAAGTATTTTCAGCCGTTTCATTGAGTTAGACATGCTATTCATACTTGTTCATCCTTCAGGTTTTCCGTTAGAAGTGATCCTAGATGGTGCTGCACTTACCTCCTGGATGCCACTGATCCTTTGTTCGTTGAGGTTGGAGGAGCATTTATTGAGCAACAACTCGAAGGTCCACCGATCTGAATTCCTTCCCTCTTTATTATTATTTTATTTTTCCATTTTATGCCTGCAAAATTCACCAGGATAGTACTTTATTCTCTGGTTAAATGAAGAATAAAATGATTTCCAGTAACAAGTTCCTCTAGGTAAGCATACAAAGAGACACAATGACTGGGACATGATTATTTTACCAAATCATGTCTTTTCCTGCTTCTTTTTGTATTGCATTGGCACATAACTTTAATTGATATAACAGGGCCCATAAACAAATAGAAAGGTCAAATTTCCCTTGTCTCTCCCTCATTAGTTGTGCTAAGTAATAGATTGCGACCGATTATCTAAAAGTTTAAACTTATAGGAAACTCTAGATTATTTATATACTAATACATCTTTTCAGGAGCAAACCTACTAGGTCTGCTACACATGGATCAAGCACAGGCTACCTTGTGTTGAAACTAATTAATATAAATAAGGCGACTGCTAGGATTCAAATACTAAACTTTTGGCTGTGATACCATATTAAATGATATATTATGACTGATTATTCTAAAAGTTTAAACCAATAGAAAATTAACTTATCTATCATTTATAGATTAATATGATGGACTTCACAATGCACATCCATCCCACACGCATATTTCTAAAATTACATTCTATTGAAAAAAAATATTACAATTTGCTAAATTGTTGTGATGCTTAATTTCCTGCTGTCTTGGCAGAGTATGGAAGGACTAGCCACATATACAACTGGTATAATCTTACATTCTTTTTCTATGCTTACAATATTTATGAGTCAGTCATGGCTTCTGGCATTTTTTTGATAATTTTAAAATTTAAAAGCATCATGAACATTAGTTGTATATCACTAAACCCTTCAAAAAAATCAATAAGTCAACCACCAAAGGATCCTTGGCATTCACTTGCAAATCCTAAATGATTAGGATACAGGTCATTTGGTCATCAGGTTGAGGCCTCAAATAATTTAGGAACGGCAAAGTTTCTAGGGTGGTTAAATTAGAAAGAATGTCAACTACAAAAGAAGAAAAGAAACAGCATAAGGTCTCTCAAGTTCACTTCCTGCTTGAAGCAAGAAATAGATGGAACTATATCCTAAATAAGACACAAAGTTATATAATTTGGAATAGATATTGATGAGCCGCATTTACCAGGGTGTAGACTATAACAGCCTGACTGTTGAAATTACAGATCTCACTGGGACATTTCAATGAGTTAAGTAAAATTCAAGCCTAGAAGAAGATTAAGATTAGGCAGCCAAAACTGGACAGAAAAAATAATTCTTATAATAGTCAGTGGATTCAATTGAAGATTTATGTGCTTTGGCAGCTATGAAACATTTCTCACTGTTTTTGCTTGTCGAGTTATAGAAAATTTGTGCCAATGCAGTTAAAAATTTAACTATTATCTGTCGTATGTTTTAATATCTTTCTGTTCTGTTTCTTGTGTGTTACCTTTGCCTCAATATTATATAATTATTTGTTGAACCATTACAGTGACACATTTGATGAAAATACTCCACCAGTAGATGATCCAAAGTACATCTCCTCGTTAGGTGCAGCAATCTTTAGAGGGATGCAAAGCGGTGATAATGATAGTGTCTGGCTAATGCAGGTTAAAAAAATAGAAGTTTTTATATCTTAACTCTGCGAAACTATATTTTATCAAGAAGTACTGTTTTCATTGCTAATTTAATGAGTGCTTTTTGCATAATGCAATTCTGGGCGATCATTGCTCCATTTACTGCCCTTTATTATTGTTGAATATGATATTTTATTATCTTATTTTATTATTTAATTAATTAATTATTTAATTAGTTACTATTATGTAATTAGAATTTTATAAGAATAATAATCTCATATTATTAAAATTCTAGTAAAATAAAAATTTTCTTATTAGTATATTAAAAATTTTATAAATATTCAAGTGTAACAAACTAAAAGGTGAAATAAAATTATTTATTTTTCTCCTAAAATTCTACATTGTATCAGAGCCAAATAATATTATTTTAGGGTTCTAATTTTAGGATTATTTCTAAATCATAAAATAGCACAATATGCTAAATACCACCCTTTTATCCATATCTACTTTCATCTCCACCCAAGATGGATTTGAACTCGTTGATGTATTCTATGGTGTTTATGGTGATTTTCGGCGGCGGTTTAGGCGCCAGTAAAAAAGGTGGAGCCGCACTCTAGAGATGTTGATAAAAAGTGCAGCCGCATATTCGCAGGCGACGGTAAAAAGCTATAGCCGCACATTCGCAGGCAACGGTAAAAAACTGAAGCTGCACATCCACAGGTACCAATAAAAAAAGTGCAGTCGCACATCCAAAAGCGTCGGTAAAAATATACAAGTGCACAACCGTAAGCACTAGTAAAAAGTTGCAGTCGCACATCTATAATTGTCAATAAAAAAATGCAATTGCACATCACATGCGCTGATAAAAAGTTACAAACGTACATTTACAGGTACCGGTAAAAAAGACTGTCATTCCATTTTTCCACGCACGTTCAAAGATCTGTCCGACTTCGAGCTATTTTTTGAGCCGAGTTCAAGCCGTTTTAGAGTCAAGTCTGAGCTGTTTTAGAGCCAAACCCGAGCCGTCTTAGAGGCGAAGTCGAGCCGTTTTAGAGACGAGCCGTTTTGAGCCATGTTGAGCCCGGCCAAGCCATTTTAAGCCAAGCTGAATTATTTTGAGCCTAGTCGAGCCGTTTGAGCCGAGTCGAGCGCACATACGCTTTTGGTAAATTGCATGATGACTCTTCAGAACTTGTTCTGCAAGTTGGGCATGTATGATATCCCTGCTCAATTTGAGGGGGGTGTTGAATATGATATTTTATTATTTTAGTTTATTATTTAATTAATTAATTATTTAATTGGTTAGTATTATATAATTAAGATTTTATGAGAATAATAATCTTATATTATTAGAATTCTAGTAAAATAAGAATTTTCTTATTAGTAGATTAAGAATTCTATAAATACCCAGATGTAACAAATTAAAAGGTGAGAAATAAAATTATTTATTTTTTCTTCTAAAATTCTACATAGTATCAGAGTCAAATAATATTATTTTAGGGTTCTAATTTTAGGATTATTTCTAAATTCTAGAATGGTACAATATGCTGGGTTGGTACCCTTTTATCCATTTCTACTTTCATCATCACCCAAGATGGATTTGAACTCGTTGATGTATTCTATGGTGTTTATGGTGCTTTTCGGTTGCAGTTTAGGCTCCGGAAAAAAGGTGCAGCCGCACTCTGGAGGCGTTGGTAAAAAGTGCAGCCGCACTCTTGAAACGCTAGTAAAAAGCTGTAGCTGCACATTCGCAGGCGACGGTAAAAAATTGAAACTGCACATCCACAAGTGCCAGTAAAAAAAGTGCAACCGCACATCCAAAAGCGCCGGTAAAAATATACAACTGCACAACCGTAAGCACTAGTAAAAAGTTGCAGTCACACATCTATAATTGCCAATAAAAAGATGTAGTCGCACGTCATATGCACTGGTAAAAAGTTACAGCCGTACATTTACAGATGCCGATAAAAAAGACTGCATCATTCCATTTTTCCGTGCACGTTCAAAGATCTGTCCGACTTCGAGCTTTTTTTTATCCGAGTTCAAGCCGTTTTAGAGTCAAGTCTGAATTGTTTTAGAGACAAACCCGAGCCGTTTTAGAGGCGAAGCCGAGCCGTTTTAGAGATAAGCCGAGTTGTTTTGAGCCGATTCGAGCCGTTTTGAGCCGGGTCGAGCTGTGTTGAGCCCAGCCAAGCCATTTTGAGCCAAGCTGAACTATTTTGAGCCGAGTTGAGCCATTTGAGCCGAGTCAAGCGCGCATACGCTTTTGGTAGATTGCATGATGACTCTTCAGAACTTGTTCTACAACTTGGACATGTGCGATATCCCTGCCCAATTTGAAGGGGGGTGTTGAATATGATATTTTATTATTTTAATTTATTATTTAATTAGTTAGTATTATATAATTAAGATTTTATGAGAATAATAATCTCATATTATTAGAATTCTAGTAAAATAAGAATTTTCTTATTAGTAGATTAGAAATTTTATAAATACCTAAATGTAACAAACTAAAAGGTAAGAAATAAAATTATTTATTTTTTTCTTCTAAAATTCTACATGGTGTCAGAGCCAAATAATATTATTTTAGGGTTCTAATTTTAAGGTTATTTCCACATCCTAAAATAGCACAATATGCTGGATTGGTACCCTTTTATCCATTTATACTTTCATCACCACCCAAGATGGATTTGAACTCGTCGATGTATTCTATGGTGTATAAGGTGATTTTCAGCGGCGGTTTAGGCACCAATAAAAAGTGCAGCCACACATTCGCAGGCGACAGTAAAAAACTGAAGCTGCACATCCACAGGTGCCAGTAAAAAAAGTGCAGCTGCACATTCAAAAGCACCGGTAAAATTATACAACTGCACAACCGTAAACACTAGTAAAAAGTTGCAGTTGCACATCTATAATTGCCAATAAAAAGATGCAGTCGCACGTCACATGTGCTAGTAAAAAGTTATAGCTATACATTTACAGGTGCCAGTAAAAAAGACTGCATCATTCCATTTTTCCGCGCACGTTCAAAGATCTGTCCGACTTTGAGCTGTTTTTTGAGCCGAGTTCAAGTCATTTTAGAGTCAAGTCTGAGCTGTTTCAGAGCCAAACCCGAGCTATTTTAGAGGCGAAACGGAGTCGTTTTAGAGATGAGCCGAGTTGTTTTTAGCCGATTCGAGCCGTGTTGAGTCGTGTCGAGCCGTGCTGAGCCCGGCCAAACCATTTTGAGCCAAGCTGAACTATTTTGAGCCGAGTCAAGCGCGCATACGCCTTTGGTAGATTGCATGATGACTCTTCAGAACTTGTTCTGCAACTTGGGCATGTGCGATATCCCTGCCCAATTTGAGAAGGATGTTGAATATGATATTTTATTATTTTAGTTTATTATTTAATTAGTTAGTATTATGTAATTAAGATTTTATGAGAATAATAATCTTATATTACTAGAATTCTAGTAAAATAAGAATTTTTTTATTAGTAGATTAGTAATTCTATAAATACCCAGATGTAACAAATTAAAAGATGAGAAATAAAATTATTTATTTTTTTCTCCTAAAATTCTACAATTATATATAAGTATCTTATCCAGTTGATTTAGTTGTGGTCTTGACTTCTACTTTGTTCTATTATTACTGGTTTATAACTCTTGTAGGGTTGGCTATTTTCATATGATCCATTCTGGAGGCCTCCACAAATGAAGGTATATTTTATTGATGACAGTTATTTCCATGGCCCCCACCCATTCCCAGTTTTTATGTTATTTTATCCGTCATACATCTACGTTTTATCTTTTATATTCTTTGGATATAAGCATTACCATCTTCAGCTTAAATTGAACTTAGTGTGTAAAAGTTGACATGACTTGAAAACTTGGTAGATACTTTAAAGTTTGTGGAATGCTTTATCTTTGCATTAAAACTTCATTGAAGCACACAATATTTATCATTTTCTGCAGGCACTTCTACATTCTGTTCCCAGAGGGAGGCTGGTGGTCCTTGATCTGTTTGCTGAAGTGAAACCCATATGGGTTACTTCAAATCAGTTTTATGGTGTCCCTTACATCTGGAAAGTCATTTTCTTCCTGAGCTCTCTTCCTTTTGATTATTTTATCATTGTGTATTAAAATCTTATTGCCTTTAACACCTTTACTGAATTAGTTTACTGTCATGCATAGTTTAATTTTAAATGCTAGACAGTATCAATGCCCCAGAACCTTTTATTGGCGGATTGGTTCTTAAAGTGCAGAAAACATTTTTCTTCGTTAAAAGAATATTCTGCCATGGCATAATATTCCTGATATTCACTGTTGCCATCAGCATTCCACTTTTCACGTTTGATAATTCTTCAATCTTCGGTCTTAATATTAGGAAATTAATTTTCTTAAAAGTACGGGATACTAATTAAGGAATCATACCGATAAGAAGATTTTATTCAATTTGTTGTAATCAATTTCTTATTTTCTCTTTCTAACAGCTATATATACTGAAGAATGAAAATTTTGTATTTTGCATTGCCTTCGATAATGATAGGAAGATTGTACTTATGATACATAGTTAGTTACCGTATCTACACGAAAGAATCTTCCCAAGTAGTGAAAGGATTCTGTAGAATAAATGACAGACCAAATCAAAGAGATTTGATCATAATATTTCTAATTGGTGAAAGGATTTTCTACAATAAATGACAAAAAATCAACGAGATTTGGTCAACCTTGGTGCCAAATACTCTAAATTAGGAAGTAAATATTTTTTATATAATTGTACATCTATAATTATTTGATTCTCAAGACTTCCCCTCAAGCTAGACTGTAAAAGATGAGTAAGTCTAGCTTGGATCTCATATCTTCAACTTTTTTCTCTGGTAGCAACTTAGTCAGAATATATGCTCTTTGTTAATTAGTAGGAATGTAGGAGATGTTAATTATACCCAAGTGTATCTTCTCCTTGATGAAGTGCTTAACTATTTCCACATGTTATTTTCTTTCATGGTGAACAAGATTCTTTGTATGCTTATAGCAGTTTGGTTATCGCACATCATATTGATGGTATCACTTGAATATTAAGTTTACTGAGTAAGCATTTTGACCACATTTCTTCACATATCCTGTGAACCAGAGCGCTAAACTCTGCTTCACTACTATGTCGAGCGACCATTGTTTGTTTTTTGCTTTGTTAAGTGACTAAATTTTCCACACCTAAGCATAGTATTCTGAAATGGATCTTTGATCATTGACAGATCTTGCTCAATCTGCATCAGTAAACACTTTGGTATCTTTGTTTTTTTAGTCTTCTTGACGTGAAGACCTTCTCCAAGAGTTTATTTTAAGTACCTTAAGATATGATATAGTCAATTCATGTGTTTTATAGGATTATTGAAAGAATTTGAGGGGAATAATTTTTTAATATTATTTTAATACACACACTCAAATGTTTATAAGATGAGTTATTTATACAGTGGAGAATTAACAAAGAAAGGAAAGAGGAATCTCCAATATTAATACGAAATAGTCTACGGGTATTAATATATAATATTCTGATCATTATTTAGCTCTAAATGATCTATCAATTAATTAAAGGAGAAAAAAAGGAAAGAATAATGATTTTGGCAGACCCAAGATTCACAAATTTCGGAATTTAACACTCCTCAAGCTGAAATGTAAATGTTTGTCATTCCCAGCTTATTTACTATATTCTCAAAATTTGACTTGTAAAGACTCTTTATCAAGATGTGACTTATCTGGTATTTGGTTGGAAATATGTCATGCATATGCCTCCATTATCATTTTTTTGTTTGATAAAATATTTGTCAAGATTCTTTATATACTTGCAACAATCTGGTTATCACACATCATATTGATGGTATCAATTAAATATTAAGTTCACTGAGTAAGCATTTTGACCACATTCCTTCACATACCCTGTGACCGAGAGCTCTAAACTCTGCTTCACCACTATATCGAGCAACCATTGTTTGCTTTTTGTTTCGTTAGGTGACCAAATTTTCCACACTTAGGTATAGTATCCTGAAATGGATCTTTGATCATTAACAGATCCTACTCAATCTGTATTAGTAAACACTTTGATATCTTTGTTTTTTTTGTCTTCTTAGAGTGAAAATCTTCTCCAAGAGTTTTTTTCAAGTTCCTTAAGATATGATATAGTCAATTCATGTGTTCTTCGGTATGATTATTGAAAGAATTTGAAAGAAATAATTTTTTGATATTATTTTAATACACACTCAAATGTTTATAAGATAAGCTATTTATACAGTAGAGAATCAACAAAGAAAGGAAAGAAGAATTTCAGATATTAATACGAAATAGTCTACAGGTATTAATATATAATATTCTGATCATTATTTAGCTGTAAATGACCTATCAATTAGTTAAGGGAAAAAAAGGAAAGAAGAACGATTTTGGTAGACCCAATAAAGAAGAATAATTTTGGCAGACCCAAGATTCACAAATTTTGAAATCTAACATTCCTCCTCAAAGTGGAATGTAAATGTTTGTCATTCCCAGCTTATTTACCATATTCTCAAAACTTTACTTATAAAGACTCTTTGTTAAGACGTCACTTGTCTGTTTCTTAATTGAAAATATGTCTTGCATATGCTTCCATTATCAATTTTTTCTTTGATAAAATGTTTGTCAACATTCTTGGTATGCTCATAACAATCTGGTTATTGCACATCATATTGATGGTATCACTTGAATATTAAGTTCACTGATTAAGCATTTTGACTACATTCCTTCACATACCCTGTGAGCCAGAGCTCTAAACTCTGCTTCACCACTATGTCGAGCAACCATTGTTTGCTGTTTGCTTCGTTAGGTGACCAAAATTTCCACACCTAAGTATAATATCCTGAAATAGATCTTTGATCATTAGCATATCCTACTCAATCTGCATTAGTAAACACTTTGATATCTTTGTTTTTTTTAGTTTTCTTGAAGTGAAGACCTTCTCCAGTAATTTTTTTCAAGTTTCTTAAGATATGATGTAATCAATTCATATGTTCTTCCGTAGGATTATTGTAAGAATTTGAGAGAAATAATTTTCTAATACTATTTCAATACATACATTCAAATGTTTATAAGATGAGTTATTTATACAGTGGAGAATCAACAAAGAAAAGGAAGAAAAATCTCTAATATTAATATGAAATAATCTACTGGTATTAATATATAATATTCTGATCATTATTGAGTTATAAATGACTTATCAATTAGTTAAGGGAAAAAAAAGGAAAGAAAAACGATTCTAGTAGACCCAATAAAGAAAAATGATTTTGGCAGATCCAGGATTCACAAATTTTGAAATCTAATGCTCCTACTCAAGCTGGAATGTAAATATTTGTCATTCCCAGCTTATTTACCATATTCTCAAAACTTTACTTGTAAAAACTCTTTGTCAAGACGTCATTTGTCTATTCTTTAGTTTGTAATATGTCATGCATATGCTTCCATTATCAATTTTTTCTTTAATAACATGTTTGTCAAGATTTTTGGTATGCTTATAACAGTCTGGTTATTGCACATTATATTGATGGTATAACCTGAATATTAAGTTCACTAAGTATTTTGACCACATTCCTTCACATACCCTGTGAGACAGAGCTTTAAATTCTACCTGACCACTATGTCGAGCAACCATTGTTTTCTTTTTGTTTTGTTAGGTGACCAAATTTTTCACACCTAAGTATAGTATCTTGAGATGGATCTTTGATCATTAGCAGATCCTGCTCAATCTGCATTAGTAAGCACTTTAATATCTTTGTTTTTTTAGTTTTCTTGAAGTGAAGACCTTCTCCAAGAATTTTTTTCAAGTTTTTTAAGATATGATGTAGTCAATTCATGTGTTCTTCCGTAGGATTATTGAAAGAATTTGAGAGGAATAATTTTCTAATATTATTTTAATACACACAATCAAATGTTTATAAGATTAGTTATTTATACAGTGGAGAATCAACAAAGAAATGGAAGAGGAATCTCTAATATTAATACGAAATAATCTACTGGTATTAATATATGATATTCTTATCATTATTTAGCTGTAAATTACCTATCAATTAGTTAAGGGAAGAAAAAGAAAAGAAGAATGATTTTGGCAACCCGAATAAAGAAGAATTATTTTGGCATGCCCAAGATTCATAAATTTCATATTCTAATACTCCCCCTCAAGTTAGAATGTAAATATTTGTCATTCTCAGCTTATTTACCATTTTCTCAAAACTTGACGTGTGAAGATTTTTTGTCAAAATGTCACTTGTCTGTTCTTTGGTTGGAAATATGTCATGCATATGCATCCATTATCTTTTTTTTTTTTTTTTGATAAAATGTTTGTCAAGATTCTTGGTATGCTTATAACAGTCTGGTTATTGCACATCATATTGATGGTATCACTTGAATATTAAGTTCATTGAATAAGCATTTTGAATACATTCCTTTACATATCCTGTGAGTCAGAGCTCTAAACTCTGCTTCACCACTGTGTCGAGCAATCATTGTTTGCTTTTTGCTTCGTTAGGTGACCAAATTTTCCACACATAAGTATAGTATCTTGAAATGGATCTTTGATCATTAGCAGATCTAGCTCAATCTGCATCTGTAAATACTTTGATATCTTTGTTTTTTTAGTCTTCTTGAAGTAAAGACCTTCTCTAGGAGTTTGTTTCAAGTTTCTTAAGATATGATTTAGTTAATTTATGTGTTCTTCTGTAGGATTATTGAAAGAATTTGAAAGGAATAATTTTTTGATATTATTTTAATACACACACTCGAATGTTTATAAGATGAGTTATTTATACAGTAGAGAATCAACAAAGAAATGAAGGAAGAATCTCTAATATTACTACGAAATAATCTACTGGTATTAATATATAATATTCTAATCATTATTTACTTGTAAATGACCTATCAATTAGTTAAGGGAAAAAAAAGAAAAGAAGAATGATTCTGGCAGACCGAATAAAGAAGAATGATTTTGGCAGACTCAAGATTCACAAATTTCATATTCTAACACTCCCCCTCAAGCTGGAATATAAATGTTTGTCATTCCTAGCTTATTTACCATATTCTCAAAACTTGACGTGTAGAGACTCTTTGCCAAGATGTCACTTGTCTGTTCTTTGATTGGAAATATGTCATGCATATGCTTCCATTATCATTTTTTTTATAAAATGTTGGTCCATTTCCACGTGTTTTGTCCTGTCATGATGAACAGGGTTGTGAGCAATACTAACTGCAGCCTTGTTATCACAATAAAGCATTATCAGAGCATTGCTTAAAATTTTTAATTCTCTCAGTAATCTTTTAAGCAACACCCTTTTATAAATGCCATGGGATACTGCTCAAAATGCGGCCTTGGCACTACTTGCTATTATTGGTTGCTTCTTACTTCTCTAATTTACTAAGTTACCCTATACATATATACAATACCTAGAAGTTGACCGTCTATCTACAGAGAAACCTGCCCAGTCCGCATCTGTATATACTTGCACCATCCTATTAACTCCTTTTTTGATAATTAGTCCTCTTCCTATAATATTTTTTAGATATCTTAATATTCGGTAAACTGCCTCTAAATGTTTCTCCTTTGGTGGGTGCATGAATTGACTAATTATATTCACAGTGAAGGCAATATCTAAATGTTTCTCTAATTTACTAAGTTACCCTATACATACATACAATACCTAGAAGTTGACCGTCTATCTACAGAGAAACCTGCCCAGTCCACATCTGTATATACTTCCACCATCCTATTAACTCCTTTTTTGATAATTAGTCCTCTTCCTGGAATACTTTTTAGATATCTTAATATTCGGTAAACTGCATCTAAATGTTTCTCCTTTGGTGTGTGCATGAATTGACTAATTATATTCACAGCGAAGGCAATATCTAGACGTGTGTGAACCAAGTAAATTAGTTTACCTACCAGTCTATGGTATTGCTCTTTGTTAACCTCCTTTCCTCCTTCAAGTCCGAGTTTTAAGTTGGGTTCCATGGGAGTTTTCATTGGCTTGCACCCCAACATTCCTATGTTTTGGAAAAGATCCAAGATATACTTTCTCTTCGATACCACTATACCAACCTTACTTCGAGCAACTTTCAATCCCAAGAAGTATTTTAGGGTATCTAGATCTTTCAATTCAAATTCTCCTGCTAAATATTTTTTTAACTGCTCCAATTCACTATGATCATCACCTGTGATGATTATATCATTTATATACACAATCAGGATGGCTCTTTTCCCACTTTTAGAATGCTTGTAGAAGAGAGTGTGGTTTGAATAAATTTTTCAAACTACTTTTTGGAGATTGTTTTAAACCATAGAGAGATTTTTTCAACTTGCAGACCAAGTTTTTCTTTTAGTTTGAACCTTGGTGGTGGGTCTATATATACTTCTTCATATAGGTCTCTATTTAGCAATACATTCTTTTCATCTAGCTATTGAAGGGGCCAATCAAGATTGGCCACTAGTGACAAAAGGACTCTAATAGTGTTAAGCTTGACAACTGAAGTAAATGTCTCCTTATAGTCTATCTCATACGTTTGAGTGAAACCTTAGCGACAAGTCTTGCTTTATATCTACTAACACTGCCATCTGCATTAAACTTGATTGGGAAAAACCATTTGCATCCAATTGTAGTTTTTCCTCTCGATAATCTCCCATGTATGATTTGTTTTCAAGGCATTCATTTCTTCTTGAATGACCCTCTTTCATTTCGGATCTACAAGGGCGTCCTAAATGCTTCTCGGTGTCTAAACACTTGTTAAAGTAGTGGTGAAGGCAGAAAATCCTAGAGATAATTTTTCATATGAAAAAAATTTGGAGATTGGGTGCTGAGTACATGATCTCATGTCTTTCCTAATTGTAATAGGAACATGAAGGTCCTCGTGAACTAGAACTTTGTAGGCTCAATTATTCATCAACCACATCATTAGTAGTCTCAGGACTTAGAGCAAGAACAAGATTAGGTTCAGTGTCTAGACTTTGCTGAGAGTCAGTTTTGTCACTACCATGAGGATGCTTCCTGTGTAAATAAACAATGTTCTTTTATCATCCTTCTCCTATTCTAACATGTGGTGACTCAATAGGCTCAGTGGGTTCAAATACTATAAGAGTAGGAAGTGATGAAAGGGATGATGTAGGATTAGACACTTCCGAATCAAACATTTCTCAAGACTCAGTTTGATCTCGATTCTCCCCTTAAAATGAGGATTTGGAAAAGAATGATTGAGTCTCAAAAAATGTGACATCCATGAAAACAAACATTCGATGAAGAGTGGGAGAGTAACGCTTATAACCTCATTGTGTGGATAAGTACCTAATGAAAACACATTTAATGGATTTTGGATCAAGTTTTGAACGATGGTTCCGATAGTCATGGACAAATGCAGTACATCCAAAGGTCTTTAGAGGGATAAATGAGGGGCAACGAAATGCTAGGTAACTTTGGAGGATAACCGACAAGGGTGTTTGGAAATTGAGAACTTTTGATGGCATACAATTTAGAAGGTGACAAGCAGTGAAGACAACTTCCCTCCAAAGATACTTAGAAACTGACATAGTGAACATTAGAGCTCTGGTAATGTCAAGTGTCAATTTTTTCTCTCTACTGTCCCATTTTGTTGTGGAGTATCAATACAGGAACTTTGATGGAGAATATCATTAGTTGTTAGGAAGTCTCCTATGCATACTTTGAAGTATTTAGTTCAATTATCAGTTCTCAAGACTTTCATTGTAGTTTGGAATTGTTTTTTTTTATCATAGCATGAAAGTTTTGAAAGATCCTTGCAAGCTCAGATTTCTTTTTAAAGAGGTAGACCCAACATACTCTTGTATGATCATCAATGAATGTAATAAACCATCTAGTGCCAGTGATATTGTTAATACAAGATGGTCCTCAGACATCACTATGTACTAGAGAAAAGGGATTTGATTCACTGTAAGGTTTGGCTAGAAAAGATGTTCGTGTATATTTAATTAGTTGGCAGATTTCACACTGAAAAATTTTGAGATCTTTATTGATAAATAAATCAGGAAACAAATATTTGTGATGAAGCCACCAATGAACATCAACCTCAATTCTAGCCTTAGCAGCCAAAAGTGTCTTTAGAAGATGCGCTCGCCCAGCTCACAGTCAATACTAATCAGTTTATGGCAAGAACAGATTCTACACTTCAAAGGCAACAAACTAGTATTCAAAGCCAAACAGCATCTATTTAGAATTTAGAGCTTCAATTGGGCCAACTTTATGAAATTCTCACTCAAAGACCGCAAGGTTCTCTACCGAATAACACTGAAAAGAATCAAAAAGATCAAGTGAAAGCTATTACTCTTCGTAGTGGCAAGGAGTTAACGAAGTTGAGTAAAGCAACAGTTAAAACCACATAGCCAGTTGAATTGCAAATAGAGAGACTTTTGGATGATTCGAAAACAAGTCTAGGAGAAGAGGATAAAAAGCCTAAGTCAAAGCTCTTACTAGACAACCCTCCACTATATGTTCCTCCTATTCCATATCCTTGGAGGTTCCATAAGCAGAAATTGGACAAAGAGTTCTCTAAGTTCCTAGATATTTTTAAGAAACTACATATCAACATTCCATTTGCAGATGCTTTGGAGCAAATGCCTAACTATGTTAAGTTTATGAAGGAGATCCTCTCGAACAAGAGAAAGCTAGAGGAATATGAGATAGTTGCACTTACTGAGGAGTGCAGTGCCATTTTGCAAAATAAATTGCCTCGAAGCTTAAGCATCCTGGAAATTTCACCATTCCTTACACTATTGGGAACTCTTATTTTGAAAAAGCTCTTTGTGATTTTGGAGTAAGTATTAATTCGATGCCTCTTTTGGTATACAAGATGTTGGGTCTTGGAGAAACAAAGGCAATAACAGTCTCTTTACAGTTGGTTGATCGATCTATTAAATATCTACGTAAAAAGTGATGTATTTTGTTTTCAATAATTCTATAAAATTACATGTACACAGTTTGGTGCTGAAGTTAAGATTCTGAGAACTGACAATGGTACAAAATATATGAATAATGGGTTTCGTGCCTACTTGGAGTCAAATGGGATAATTAATCAGATAAGTTGTGCCTACATCAGTAAACAAAATGGAGTTGCTGAAAGGAAACACAGACACATACTGGAGGTAGCTTGGTCATTAATGTTCACAATGAATCTACTGAAAAGTTACTAAGCAGATGCAGTTCTCTCAATTGTCTGTCTTATCAATAGAATATCTTTGCAAGTCCTGGATTTTAAAAGCTTTAAGGAGGTTTTACAAGGAAAAAGTTCTTACATTATTCCCCCCAAAAGTATTTGAATGCGTGTACTTTGTTTATGTTAGAAATGTAAATAAGGTAGAACCTAGAGCTCTCAAGTGTGTATTTGTTGGATATTGTTTTACCCAAAAAGGTTACAAGTATTGTCATCCACTGTGTAAAAAATACTTTGTAACTATGAATGTTATCCTTAAGGAAACTGAGTCTTACTTCAACTCAAACTCAACACTTCTTCAGGAGGAGAGTGAGAAGAAAAAAGTGATACTTAATTGGGTAACTATTAAGGGTCATATTCGGGGGGAGAGTTCTATTGCAGAAGGTCTTAGTCAAGAAGATAATGTTGGACATCTGGATAAATCAGACTTGAAAATGTATTAAATGAGATATAAGTCAGAAAAAGTCATCATGCAATCTGTTCCAGGTGAAGAATCTTCTTTGCTTTCAGAAAATACTGGTAAGTTATTTTTCTCTTGTGATTTATCATAAAAATCTATTGTTATTAGAAAGGGAACGAGAGCTTGTACTAAGTATCCTATATCTCATTTTGTTTCCTATGACTCTCTATCTCTCTTTTATAGAGTTTTTGTCTTGTTATTTTCTCTATATCTATTCCATATGATTGAAGAAAGACTCTAGGAGATCCCAAGTGGAAGGAAGGCATGATTAAAAAAAATGAGAGCATTGACAAAAAATGAAACTTGGGAACTTGTTTCACCTCCACAGAAAAAGAAGATAGTTGGTTGCAAATGGGTATTCACCGTAAAACACTAAACAGACGGATCGATCGAAAGGTACAGAAGTCAATTGGTAGTTAAAGGATTTACTCATACCTATGGAATTGACTATCAGGAGACCTTTGTACCTGTTGCGAATATGAACACAATTAGAATACATTTGTCTTGCACAGCTAACCTTAATTGGGATCTATAACAGTTTGATATAAAAAAAATATTTTTTCATAGAGACTTAGAGAAAAAAGTATACATGCAAAGTCCACCTGCATATGAAGATAAGAGGACGCAAGGAAAAATTTACAAATTAAAAAAGGCCTTATACGGATTAAAGTAGTCTCCAAGAGTATTTTGAATGGTTTAAAAGAGTTATGATCTCATTTGGATATCAATAAAATAATGCTGATCATACCCTGTTTATCAAATATCGTGAGGGTAAGGTCACTTTTCTCATTGTTTATATAGATGATATTGTGGTAACTGAAAATGATACAGAAAAGATGACTTGATTGAAGGAACTACTTGCTCAAGAGTTTGAAATAAAGGATTTAGGAAAATTGCAATACCTCTTGGGAGTTGAAGTTGGCAGGTCGAATAAAGGAATCTTCATTTCTCAAAAAAAATATATCTTACACTTACTAGAAAAGACTGGTATGATGGGCTGTAAGCTAGCAGAATTACCTATTGAAAGCAACCAAAAATTACAAACAAGTAGTGATACATCAGTTGACTTGGAAAGATACCAGAGACTAGTTGGACGACTCATTTATCTCTCACATACCATACCTAATATAGCATATGCAGTTAGTCTAGTGAGCCAGTACATGTATGATTCTCGTGATACTCATTTACATGTTGTCTTCCGCATATTATGATACCTGAAGTCTGCACCAAGAAAAAGTCTGCTCTTTTCTAAGTATGATCATTTTAAAATAGAAACATTCACAAATGCCGATTGGATTAAATCTTTAGATGATTGAAGATCAACTACAGGTTACTGCACACTTGGTAGGAGGCAACTTGGTCACATGGAAAAGTAAGAAGTAAAGTGTAGTTGTCTGTTCTAGTGTAGAGACAGAGTATAGAGCAATGGCTTAAGGAGTTTTTGAATTATTATGGTTGCAAAAACTAATAAAGGAATTAAAACTACTTAAAGAGAAGAGACTATCTCTATTTTGTGACAATAAAGCAGCCATTAACACTGCTCATAATTCAGTTCAATATGACAGGACAAAACACATAGAAATTGATTTTCATAAAAGAGAAGGTTGTTAATGACTCTCTATACTTATATCATATATCTTCTGGTGAGTAGATGGCTGATATTTTCACTAAAGAACTATGCAATAAATTCCTCCAAAACCTAGTTTACAAGTTGGACATGTGTGATATTTTTGCACCAACTTGAGAGAGAGTATTGATAAGTATTGATAAGGATTCTATGTTAAGTAGAGTATTAGATTATAGTTAAAGTTCTAATAGTAAAGATATATCATGTAATTAGAGTTTTCTTAAAATAATAATAATTACTATATATATCTCATAAGTGTAAACACAAAAAATATAAGTAATAAAATTAAAAATTTATTTTCTCCAAAATCTTCAATAAGTGTAGCTGATGTGTAGTTCCATTGAATTGATGAGTCATGCCATGACAAGGGCATTGTTGAGTTCCCAATTGGCATAGGATATGTCCGAGACGTCTGGTTGTTTGATTTCGCTCGTGATGTAGCTGAGTTTTCCCCTTCTGCTGATTACGAGCAAAACTGACTGCGACCATTGGAGGAAGTTTTTTCCATCCAGTTGATGATTCTGAGGATGAAGTCTTTGCCTCCTCTGAACTCAGCCTGTTGGAACGAGGAGTTAATAGGCAGAGGAAAAGAAAAAAAGAAACAAAATGGAGGGAACCAAAGGAATTCTTGTTGCGGAGTTTTACCGCTCTGATACCATGAAAGAATTTGAGAGGAATAATTTTCTAATATTGTAATGAGCCAAACCCGCATTCAGAGTTCTAATCATATCCTACTATCTAATAACAAATAATTTATAAAAATGTCTCGCGCAACAAATATTTAAGGATTTAAAAGTGCATCTCTTACACAACTTTGTTTTGAAATATCCAAAATCCATAAGATGTGTCTAAGTTCTAAAATAAATATTTAGTATAAATAAATAAATAATCTTAATTATTGTATAAATTAAAGTAAGATGGAGTGAAACGGTCTCCTAGCAAATCTCTCATCATTCAGGAGCGGCGTCCTAAACGTCTTGATCTGAAAAGGATAATGAATTGGGTGAACTACACTAACTCAATAAAAATATGAAAACCAAACAACGTAATGATCTATCAAAATGTTGTAAAAAACAGTAAAATAGTCGATGGAGCATTTATTTTTATAAAACCAACTTTAAACTTAGAGACATGTTTAATTTCCTCGCTTCAGACTCCTACTCCTCTAATGTAGAGTTTTCATTATTGTTTTTCGTCACTATTTGATTCCCTCTTATAATCACCATCATATTAAATTAAATTTATATTCAACTAACTTGGTTTACATTTACAAATATTGTCAACCATATCAGATATGATTTAGATAGTTTCCATATCAAGTACACACACAAAATATATTAAGCAGACAACCTCATGCATATATGTACATCAAACACACACAACTTATTATTTATATTTAATTATAAACAATCAAATAGAATTTATTTAATAGGAACTTGATTTATGTATATTATATATACTCTAATTATCTCCATATATATATACACGCATTTATATAACACAGCATGCACTCTTTATTTATACACCTACACTAATGCACACATTCTAAGTAGACATATACACCAAAATACACACTCACCACAATACGGATACATAAACCGACATACACACGCACCCCACTCGCACAAACAGCCATGAACGGCCTTTCCCACCATGACATACAAAACCCCAAACAATTAAAACATATATGCATAATCAATCATATACTAATACTACATAAAATCAGTTAAATAATCACCATCGGCATCTTATACAAGTTAAATTCAAAATCGCTATTGATCTTAGGTGATTTAAAGGTTAAATTTCTATTAAACAGTTACGGAGAGGGTTAAGATATCCTTAACTTAAGTTTGGTTGGTAAAGTACTAGAATCCCCACGCGCCACTGCACGCACCATTACCAGAGTCAGTACGGAGAGGGTTAAGATATCCTTACCTGAAGTTTGGTTGGAAAAGTACCAGAATCCCCACACGCCACTGCACGTACCATTACTAGAGTCAGTAGGCGCCGTTGCGAATGAGCATAAATCACCAAGAAAGTCGTGGCATGCCCAGTCCAAAACAGATTAGCCAAAGCTATCGGGATCTGGCTTCCCCGCGATCCAGCCCCTCCTTCCCTGCCGCACACAGCAGTTTCTAGTTTCTTTCTCCCCCATCGCTCTGCGTGCCAAGAGAGGATCTGCCTTCCCGCGTGCAGATCTGTCTTCCCCTCGCCGCGCCGCGCACCAGGAACAAATCTCCCTATCTTGCTGTAGCGTGATTCCTTCTTCCCAGCCCATCACGCAATGATCGCGCGTGAGTCTCCTTCTCCAACCGCCACTTCTTCGCCTCACGTGGATCGGCTGCTCGTCGTGCCTTGCTTTTTCTCTTTCCTCTTCTTCTTCTTCTTTGCCCCTCTCTTCTCCCCCTTAGGGTTTCTTTCTTTTTTTATTTTCTCTTTTTTTTGTCGTTGCAGATGTTATTTTATTACTCACACTCAAATGTTTACAAGAGAATTATTTATACAGTGGAGGATCAGCAAAGAAAGGAAAGAAAAATCTCTGGTATTAATACAAAATAGTCTACTGATATCAATATCAAATATTCTAACCATTATTTAGTTGTAAATGACCTATCAATTAGTCAAGGGAAAAAAGAAAGAAAGAAACCCAATAAGGAGGAGACCAAAAAAAATAAGGGGGCTTTTAGAATCACATGGCCCATTCTTTACTAAATTTTTTTAAGCACTTATACCTCCAACCCGAGGAATCAAGAGATAAACATTACAAATAGTTCCCATTGCTATGGCTAGTCTATGAGAAATTGGAGACAGGAGGGAGTAGGAAAATAGAGAAAGTTTACATGTAAGTATCTCATATTAATTAGCAAAAATACAAATTAGGAGAGGAAACTAGAGATCCAGTTGTAGGCATAGAGATTGTACGAGAAATTGGTTGTTAAAGTTATATATATTGCTTATACAAGGTGAGACATTCCATAAGTTGTGAGTGTGGTTTACATGTAAGTATCTCATATTAATTAGCAAAAATACAAATTAGGAGAGGAAACTAGAGATCCAGTTGTAGGCATAGAGATTGTACGAGAAATTGGTTGTTAAAGTTATATATATTGCTTATACAAGGTGAGACAATCCATAAGTTGTGAGTGTGGTAGTCAATTTATTCATAGGCCAAGAGAAGTTCTCCTTCATACAGTTTACTGGATACTATATTACTTAAGGCCATTCTTAACAAAACAATTATATTCAAAGGGAATACTGGATTAGTATTGAGGCATTACACGAAACAAATTATGCAGGCTCACCAGTTGATTAGGTCAATTTTGTGACCTAAAGGAGTAAAAAACATAGTATAGTCATTACATCCAGTGTAGTTTCGGAGTTCAAAGCGATGGCACAATGACTGAATTATTATAGCTCAAGATAATTTTGGAAGATTTACAAATCATCTGGGAATGCCAATAAAATTATTTTGCCACAATAAATCTACTATTAACATCATTAACAATTCTATGGTATATGACATAATGAAACATATTGACGTAGATACACTTTATAAAAAGAAAAATGGTTGGATAGTGGATCAATGTATATTCCATTTGTCTCAACTAAATGACACTTGCAAATGTGCTAACGAAGGACTCAGCAGTCTAACATTCTAAAGACTTATCTCCAAGATCATATTTAACAACTTCAGGAGTGCTGAAAAATCCCTCAATCTTCCCTTTGTAATACTAGGAAATTAATCTTCCTAAAATTATGGGATACCGGTTAGTGAATCTCATTTTGTGAAAAATTTGTTTTGATTTACTGTAATTGGTTTCCTATTTTTTTCTTTTTGTAACAACTATATATCCCTGTATATGCTCATTCTGAATATACTAAAAATTCAGTTCCTCTTCATGATTTATTATTATTGTTCTGCACTACAGGTGTATGCTGCACAACTTTGCAGGAAACATTGAGATGTATGGAATTTTAGATGCAATAGCTTCTGGTCCAGTTGAAGCACTTTCAAGTGAAAACTCAACAATGGCAAGTTCGAATCTTTCTTGCTCCAAAACATCATCAAATGCATGTTGAATTATAAAAAGATTTGGTAGCCTATCATGAAAGTGTGTTATTCCCATTCAAGATTGTCATTTTTTTTTATTGCTTGAACATCTTTCCCTCACTATACTTTGGCTGGATAATGCCAAAATCCTCTTAAATGTCTTTCACCTCATGCATTCCAAAACTACTAACAGCAGAATTAAAGATAAATCAGGTTTTTTGATGGTGTTTGTTCAGAATCCGATGCAAAGCAAATTCACCTAATCAGAGTCACTAACAAGTACGGTAATGACTGCACTAATTTAGCTAAGCACTAGGATAAAAAGAGAGGGGTACAGGAGAGAAAGGTAGGACTGAAATAGATTTGTTCGGAATATCATAATAATAGTATTTTAAGTAATAAATCATTTTCTTTAATTCCTATCATTTTCATTTCTTTAATTACTAAAATATGTTTAATATCTAGAGCAATGAATTTTTGGTTTCTACTTGATTAAGTAGGAATCAGAGATCCCCTTTGCTAGAATTGAAAGCCAACATTTTATTCTTATTCTAATTTACACTTTATTTGTATGCCTATTCGATGAAAAAATTATTGTGAATCAAACATAGCCTAACTATCTTATACAGGAAAAATGACTAACAAAAATGGCCCAATAGAAAATTCCCTCAAGTTGGCAAATAAGAAGTTGCCTAACTTTGAACCAAACAATAGTTGTCTTAGGAAATAAAGACTATTAAGAAACAAAGTCTCACTTCATCATGTTGCCATTTCTTTTTCTTTTGAAATAAAAGTATAGTATGTTGTATTAATATGGACACCAAGAGGGTGCCAACCCATATACAAAATTATTTATAAGTCAATCAATTTATCGGTTAAGTTCTCTAAATCCTCCAAAGAAGTAGAACTATGATCCATTAAAAAAACTAAGAATATAAAACCATCTATTCTTAAGAATGTCAAAATCATTCACATCTTCAACCCCGTCAAAAGCCCATTTGTTCCTCTCCTTCCACACCGTCCATATTATAAAAAGTGGTGTTAATTCTGCTAGTTTACTCATCTCTTTGATACCCTTCTATACCCAAATGTCATCTCTAAACAAGGCAGTCATTACCCAACTGATGCCTATTAAACCATACACCATAGCACACAGCTAATGCACCACTAGATATCACAACAAAATATGATTACAACTCCCTTCAGCCTTCTTGCAAAAGTAACAAGCATTCACCAAAATCTTCTCGTTTCCTCATATTATCAATAGTTAAGATACATTCTCTGCATGTCTCCCACCAAAAAAAAACGATACATAAGGAGGCACTTTAGTCTTCCATATTTGTATGACCGGGAATCTCAACTCATTACCATCATATTTAAGTAGCTACTTGTAGAAAAATTTATTTGTGAAAGATCAATTCTTTGTTAAAATCTACTGGGGTTTATTGTTGCTACCATTCATCGACACAAACGAAAGTGTGTTCAACAACTATTTGTACTCCTCAATCTCTCAATCATTCAAATTTCTCAATATCAGAACTTGCCAAACCCTTTGCCCCTTTTCTAATCCATAAAAAGGTCAGATATCATTGTGTCTTTCTGCCGAGCTATAACATAAATCTGGAGATACTAATCTTTGAGAGGATCTCCTTCCATCCATTGATCTTTTCAAAATCTTATTCTATTCCTCAAACCAACCTTTGATCAAATGTGTGCCTGAAACTTATCCTTTTCTGCCCCTACCTTCTTTGATAGACTCTTCCTATGAGGTCTAGACATCATCTCTGTAAACCAACATCCATCTTCTGTAACATATTTGCAACAATGATCCTTCTCCAAAATGCACCCTCCTCATGCATGAACCTCCACAACCATTTATCATGCAACGCCTCGTTTGTTTCCATTAATGACTGTAATCCCAAATCCCCAAAGGGTAGTGGTTGCATAATTTCATTCTATGTAAGCAAATGATTTTTTCTACTATCCTCGATATCACTCCAAAGAAATCTACATTGAATAGTTTTCAACTTCTCGGCCACACTTGCCAGAATGGTCAAGGTGACATATAGTAGACAAGCAAGTTACCAAGTGTGCTTCTAATAAGAGTATCTTCCCCATTTGAAAAGGAGGCTACACTTCCAACCAGCAAATCTCTGTTCAGATATGTCTACCACTGGGTCTCATTTCTTCACATCCTTATAACTTGTGCCCAAAGGTAAACTCAAGTATCTAATGGACAAGGTAGTCATGCTACGCTCTAAAGCTCTTGCAAAACTATCCAAATCTCCATCACATCCCAATCTTACCATCTTTGATTTAGTAAGATTTGATATTGAGTCCTGAGACTGCTTGAAAGCCCATCAGTACACATTCAAGATTGAGGATCATACCCTTATCCGGTTCACAAAACAGCATAGCATCATCAATAAAAAATAAATTGGTAGCTTCTTCTATATAATTCTGCGCACCCACTTTTAAATATCTTAACAAACTATGTTCTCTGGCACAAATCAACATTCTATTCAAGACTTCCATGGCCACTATGAATAGCAGCAGAGAGAGTGTCCACTTGCCATAGCCCTCTACTAGGCTAGAAAAAGCCAGGTCTTCCATTCACAATAACACAAAGGAAGCTATGGTGATACATGACTTAACCAACAGATGCCATTTTTTCCCAAAATCCATCCTCATGAGCATGTAATCCACAAAAATCCAATTTATATGATCGTATATCTTCTCCGTATAAAACGTGCATAGCACCCCTTTCCTTCTCCTGTGCACCAACCTATCAACTAGTTCACTACTTATCAAAGCGGCGTCAAGAAACTGTCTTCCTCTATCCCCTCCTCCCCCCTCCCCCCCAACCCAAAGAAGCATGTTGAGACTTTCCAATCAACTTGCCCATGACTTTAGCCATCCTCGTTGCCTGAATCTTGGCGATCAACTTGTAGATACACCCAACAAGGTTTATGAGTCTAAAATCCTTAATGCACTGTGCTCCTCTAAACTTGGCAATGAGCACTAGGAAAGATGCATTAAGAGATTTTACAAATGCTCCACCTTTATGAAACTCTTAGAAAAGCTCAAAACTTCCCCTTTCATTGTATGCCAAAACTCTAACAAGAAATCCATATTAAAACCATCTAGACTCGGTGCCTTGTCCCTCTTGCATGCTATAAGACTTTCGAGAATCTCCTCTTTCGAAAAGTTTCTTTCTAGTTCCCTCTTGTTGGATTCATCAAGGTCTTTAAAAGTAACGTCATCTAGTTTTGATCTCCAGTCAAACTCTTCCTTATACTACCTATAGAAAAGAGTTGTGGAGCTACATTGATGGGGGTACATTTAAATTTCATTTATATGTCATCAGAAAAGAGTTTCATTGATGGTATTATTCCAGCTTCAACAGATGTTATTCAGTTGGCCAAATGGAAGATCAAAGATGCTAGAGCAAAGTCTTGGGTTATTGCTCATGTGGTTCTCAAATTAGTCTTAATTTACATCCATATAAAATTATTCAAACAATGTGGGAATATTTGAAAAAACTTTATAATCAAACGAGTTCAACTGAGAGATGTAAATTGGAGTATGAGATTGCATGTTATACTCAGGAAATCTATCTATTTAGGATAATTTTTCTAGTTTGTAAACTTTATGGGCTGAATTTTCTGATATAGTTTATGCTATAATGTCGAGAGATTCTATTACTAATGTGTTAGTTATTCATGATATTAGCAAAGATGATCATTTTTTGATGAAGTTACAATCAGATCATGAAAATACTTGTACGAATTTGATAAATCACCATCCTCTTCCTGCCTTAGATGTGTGTTTTAGTGAACTGATTCATGAAGAACATCTTCTTACACATACTACTCCTGCACATGAGAAATTGACGACACTCATGGTATTTGGCTCACAGAAAAGGCAAAGGTAGAGAGAGTAAGGCTCTAATGTTTTAGTTGCAAGAATTATGGGCAGATTTGTACAAATTGTACCAAGAAATTTTGCAGTTACTCCAAAACGTTATGACACATCATCAAAGATTGTCCAATTCACTTGAAAATTGTTAGATCACTACTTTTCAAGCATTTTGGGGAATTCTTCTACTAGTCAAATTCAAGTTGGGATCTCAACTAAATTAGTGATCAATCAAAATGCTCAACCAACTATACTTACTCCTAAAATAGTGAAGCAAATTATAGTTTTAGCCTTATCAACTTTGGAGCTCCAAAGTAATGGTAATTCTTCATCCAAGTTTTGGTTTATTGATTTCGGCGCATCAAATCATATAGCTAACTTGCTGAAAAATGTCCACCCATATCATGGTTCTGAACATATTCAAGTTCCTAATGAAAACAATTTCTCTATTATTGTGATTGGTAGAAAGTAACTATGGTGTGCATTTCTCTTGTTATGATGGTTGTTATGTGTAAGATCAAGTGTTGGGGATGATGATTCTAGAGGGGCCTAGAGTTGGACCTTTTTTTCCACTACATATATTTGTTCATGAAATATTACTTTAGCTTGTCTTATTATTGTTAATAAAAGTGAAGTGTGGCATAAACATTTTGATACCCTAATTCTATTATATTATTCATTTGTTGAACTCCGGTTTCTTGGACAATAATGGTCACTTTGTTTCTTCAGTCTTTCTTTTGATTGTTCAACTTGTAGAGTAGAGAAAATAAAATTCTTCTTTTTTCTCATGTTGGTAGCTGTGCAGAAAATGTTTTTAATATTATTCATAGTGATATATAGGGAATTACACATATCTTTTCTCATGAAAAATACAAGTATTTTATGATATTTATTGATAATTATAGTCGATTTACTTAGACTTATTTTCTTCGTTCCAAATCTGAGATCTTTTCGGTTTTAATACTTTTGTTGCATATGCCAAAACTCAATTTTCTATTGTTAATGAAATTCTTTATTCTGATTCTTGTGGAGAATACATGTCTAATGCATTTTATGATATTTTAAATGCAAAAGGTATTCTCTCACAACATTTTTGTCTATATAAATAAAATGGTGTGGCAAAATAGAAGAATAGTTACTTTTTAGCAGTTGGTCACGCTTTGTTACTTGAATCTTCTGTTCCATCTACTTTTTGGATAGAAGCATTATCTACGGCAGTTTATCTCATCAATTGATTGTCTTCTCAAACTGTAAAGTTTTTAATCCCCTTTTTTTGGCTTTACAATCTACATCTTTACTATAAATATTTTTATACATTTGGTTATGCTTTTTTAATTTATTTTCCTTATCATGAATGTCATAAGTTTTTTGCTCAATCTGTTAAATGTGCATTTATGAAAGATATAACACTTGTCACAAAGGTTTCGTTTGCTATAATCTTTGGTTTAAGAAGCTCTGTGTTTCCCAAAATATTGTTTTCTTCAAAAATAATTGTTTCCAATCTATGATCAATCATTTCCTGATGGTGCTATTCTTTCTAATGTTAGTGAATTGCTTTCCTCTAGTAAACGGTTCAAACCTAGGTTTGTGTAGCAAAAATGCCCTTCACCATCGCTCGTTCCTGATAGAAATCCATCATCTTATCCTGCTCCACCTATCTTGAGGCAACTTACCAAAGTCTCCCGTCTTCCCATTGGTTTGACTCTTATCATACATCATTTAGAGCCACTTTGTCTTCTATTTTGGTCTTATCGTATGCACAGGCAATTAAGCATAAATATTGGTAAAAAGCAACGCAAGAAAAACTTCGGCCTTGTCAGGATAATCATATTCGGGACATCGTTCCATGCCCACCAAAAGTCAAGCTTTTTGGGTGTAGAAACTCTTGTCTGATGGAACTTTAAACTGTTATAAGACTAGATTAGTTGCCCTTGGTAATTGAAAAGAGTATGGGGTGGACTATGAGGGATTATTTGCTCTAGTTGTTAAAATGACTATTCTTCTACCAATTCTTATCATGGTTGGCCACTTTTATAGATGAATGTAAAAAATGTTGTTCTCCATGGAGATCTCAAAAAGGATATATGCATGAATCCTGATCTATTTTTTTCTTTTACTTGTTTGTAACTTGGATCTTTTGTTATATGATTTAAAACAAACTCCCCAAGCATGATTTTCAGACGTTTCGATCCACCTTGCTTTAGTTTTAATTTTTACAAAGTCAATATAACTCTTCATTATTTCTTCATAAACTTCTATTGAATTTGTTCTTTTGGTCAATGTTCATGATATTATTATAATGAGAACAGATTCCTATTGATTACTCAACTTAAGCAACATTTTTAAGATTAATTTCATATGAAGGATCTTGGTCATCTTACTTGTTTCTTGGGTTAGGAAGTTTGCACGAAATCTTCTGGTATATTCTTATACAGGAATAAATACACGCAAGATTTGATTACTTTTACTGATCTTCAGGATTCTTCATCAATTGATACTTCTCTTAGAATGAATGTCAAGTATCAAACTGAAAAACAGAGAGCTACTTTTTGAAATGCTTGTTGTATTTACAATTAGTGGGGAGTCTGAATTACTTGACTATTATTATACCTGATATCTCTGTTGTACAACAAGTTAGTCAATTTCTGCACTCTCCATGTCACCTTCACTTGGTTGCATTTTGTCACATCATTTGGTATTTTGGAGGTACTCTTTATTGTTGTTTATTTATTTTCTGCTGAGTCTTCTATGCAATTTAGTACTTATAGCGATGCAAATTGGACTAGTTGTCCCAATACTTTCGTTGCTACTTGTTAGCGCATGTTTTTTAGGGAATCTTTGATATTATGAAAGAGTAAGAAACAAGATCAAGTCTCCAAATCTTCCACTGAATCTGAATGTCGTGCAATGTTTGCTGCATGTTTTGAGGTTACTTGGCTTACGAGATTGTTGATTGAGTTTGGTTTTCCTCAATCTGATTCCCTCCTCTCCATGCAGATAATATAAGTGCTATTTAAATTGCTATTAATCTAGTTTATCATAAGCAAACCAAATATATTGAAATGGGTTATCATTATGTTCGCGAAGATGTGAATGCTCATATTGTTTCCTGTCCAAATGTTTCAACAATTTTGCAAATTGATATATGTGCTTACCAAATCTCTTACAATGACATCAATTTCTTATTGGCAAATTGATGTTTCTTGATCAACCAGCATCAATTTGATTGGGGGGGTTGTTGCCATATATGGCAAGCATTTATGTTATACAACTTATTTATTGTGTATATATATTACCTTTCAGTAATATGAGTGCAGTTGTAATTAGAGAGAAAACATCCTATTATAATTAGAGAGATCAATCTAGATTCACACTATCATAATTAGAGAGAGAATTCAGACTTATCCTATCATAATTAGTGAGAAATCAGCCCAGCTGTAGTTAGAAAGAAATCAGTCCTAGATTATTGTGTATTATTCTATATATTGAATGAGAATCAGAAATAAAGAGCACTCTTCCATTCAATCAAAATTTCCCCAAATTAAAAGCTTATCACATCCTACCCATTGTAAGAAAGATGCCACCTCATCCTAACAACAAAAACTAAGATGCATACATCATCATGCTAATAAAAGCTGAGGCCATATTATCCTACAATAAGGCAAAAAGTGAAAAATGAAAAAGAGGGAAAAAAACATGAAATTACAAATATCCAACTTCTATTTCTAGGCCTACTGCTAGTTCTTAAAGAAAGTTACTATTTTTTGAATGACAGATTATATGTTCACCCCACCATTTGTTTTAAGGCTAGCAAATATGAGATGCTTCTTTCCCCCTAGATAATTATCAGAAAAAATTGATCTCTTTCACTATATGACTATACCACCAATCATCTTGGCTTATCTGCTTTTTATTTAATTTAGATTGTGAATCTGACAGTTATTTATTACTTATTGAAGGTTGGTGTTGGAATGTCAATGGAAGGAATAGAACAGAATCCAATTGTTTATGATCTAATGTCTGAAATGGCATTTCGACATAAAAACATTGATGTCAAGGTAATATTGACTCTTATTCTTTATGTTAAAATTTGCATATTTTCTTCTTCTCAGATTATAAATAATAAATTATGTCATTTTTTATTAATTTAAGCTTTTTCAATAACTAACAAGAATTAATTTTATCATGGTATGAAAATCAAATGTCTTGACTTCTAGATTCCTGTAGCACCTTTGTTTAATTAAATTTCAACCCTAGGTATGAAGTTCATTCATGTATTAAATTTATATTTTCAATCTAGTAAGTTCTTACATACAAAGAGATACTAAGATAAGTAATAGATTGGTCCTATTAGTTTAAGCTTTTGGAATAATTGGCCATGACCAATTATTTCACACTTCTCGAGCTGCTTGCTGTTGTTTAAAATTTTTCTTAACCAAAAAAGAGTTACTAGGTTTTACCTGGATAAAACTCTCCCAATTGTGACAATTTTGTTTAACCTCTAGACATCAGGAATGTTATGCTACATTGTTAATTTTGAATCCCCTTTGAAAGCCTGTGCTTTCTTGCTGGATCGCCACCTAAATTTAATTAGGACCAAAGGTATCTATAACGTGAAAATAGTTCTCGGGTATCTTTTTTAAATAATATTTATATTTCATATAACTCAAGGAACCCATATTAAACTAGTTTGAATCATGGATATGAGCTCTTCTTGGTAAGTCTGGGAACCTGGGTCTCCTTTGTCTCAAATGCATCACTCACAAAAAAGAAATAATTGAATGTGCTTTAAAATAAATATTTCATGCAGATAAACTGAATGTATAGCATGCTAACAACCCATTCCATTTGTCTATGCGGCATTCTGGTGATGGTTTGAGTTGTATTAATTCACAGCTTCTGGCTTGAACTTTATCTTTTAGATTTACTGAATGTTTTGAATAATTCAACATGTTATGTAACTTGCTAGAACTCTTTCTCTCCTTCTATGTTGTAATTGTGTGATGATGGAGGATTAGTAGGAGCAATGATAACCGGGCTTTGGATTTTCTTTCAGGCATGGGTAGGTCTTTACTCAATGAGACGATATGGAAAATCGATTCCTTTGATACAAGATGCTTGGAATATATTATATCACACTGTTTATAATTGCACTGACGGGTCTTATGTAAGTTCTCTAACTTGGTGTTCTATGCATCTTTGACTAGGAGTAATAATCTTACATATTCCAAGCACTGGCTACATCTTATGTTTTTTTATTCTTTTCTGATGTGAATTAAAGCGATTCAATAGTAACATAATGCATAATCATTTTCATGTGAAAACTATTATGTAGCCTTCATCAATTCTCTAACTTGGTCTGCTAATGCAATGAGCTAGACGGGCAATTAAGACTATATGATCTGTTTCAGAACCGAATATAATGCACAATTATCTGTGCATGAACACTGTTGTGCATCATATTGTGACAATGTTAACTGCACCTATATTTAATTAATTATCCTCTTGGTATCCTCTTAAAAATAAAACAGACGTATAATAAAATAATATAATTTGTAAATATTTGTGATAAATTTATATATTTATATTAATATTTCTTTAGAAAAAAAAAACTACTTATTTTTTGTAATTAGCACTTTGTCTAAAAGCATAATTGTTTTTTTTTTTCAAATAAGAATTTACTTACTTTTAAGTAACTTAAAGTACTCCAGCATTTAAGCATACTTCTTTTCACAATTCCAAATATTCCAATGCTCTGCTTCAGCATTGATAGAAGTTCCATTATGCTCAGAACCCATATGTGGAGCTGCTTTTAACTGAAATATTTCTTTATCATCTGAATCTATATGTCCTTGGTATTGGAACAGGACAAAAACAGGGATGTAATAGTTGCATTTCCTGATGTTGATCCATTTTTTATTTCAAGTCCACACAAAATGCATTACTGTTTTGGCAAGCCAATATCAAGAGGAGCATCACTAAGGGAGCAAAAAGATTCACATGATCAGCCTCATTTATGGTATTCATTGTCTGAAGCAATATACGCATTAGAACTATTTATTGCCTGTGGAGAGGAACTAGCGGAAAGTAGCACTTACAGGTTACCATTGTTGAGCATATAAACTCCTCTTCTTTTCTCATTTCAGCTTCCATCTAATCTTATGTACATTTTGTGGCACTTTCTGCACAATACTCAGGTATGACCTAGTTGACCTAACAAGACAAGCTTTAGCAAAATATGCTAACCAGCTGTTCTTAGATGTAATTGAAGCCTATCAGCTAAATGATGTTCAAGAAGTTGCCCTTCTCAGTGAAAGGTTTTTAGAGCTTGTGGATGATTTAGATCTGCTTCTAGCATGCCATGATGGATTTCTTCTAGGACCTTGGTTGGAAAGTGCCAAGCAGCTTGCTCAGGATGAAGAACAAGAGAAACAGGTTGGAAACTCTTTGAATTTCAATCATAATCACAAAAATAGAACCTTTAAAATGATTTTCAAATAAGAATATACACTCCAATGCTCTAAATTTGAAATTGTTATGCTCAAAAAATTACAGTTTGAATGGAATGCAAGAACTCAAGTAACTATGTGGTTTGACAACACAGAGGAAGAAGCCAGTCTGCTTCGGGACTATGGTACGGACAATGTTTATGTCTTTATTGTTGACCTTATTAAACTTTGATATAGACTTTAATACTTTCTTCGGACATTATTAGGCCTCTCTCATAAATTCCCTGTCTCAAATCCAACATAATTTTTATCATATAGCAGGAACCCTGTACTCTTTTATTGCACTATTGCTGCAGTACAGTTATGAAACATTTCTTTTCCTTTATTTTAGGGAACAAATATTGGAGTGGACTTCTACAAGATTACTATGGTCCCCGAGCTGGTCTGTACTTCAAGTATTTGATAGAGAGTTTGGAGAATGGACATGTTTTTCCTTTGAAAGATTGGAGGAGGGAATGGATAAAGCTTACAAATGATTGGCAGAAGAGGAGGAACACATTTCCTGTGGAAAGCGTTGGAGATGCTTTGAGCTTAGCTTGTTTGCTCTATGAGAAGTACTTGCGAAGTCCTGGCATAAACTATTTGGATCACTGATTGGAGCTGTGGCCATGCTGAATCACGACCTAAATCAACTTCTTGGAATGCATATCATAGCACTGGTAATCAGCAAAATATTTATACTTGTATGAATCAGTTTTAAGGTAACTGTAACTACAATTCCTATAAAATTTTAGTAGATCGTCCGGTAAGAAAAATTATTACAAACTATTTGCCCGAAGTGATCTTTTTTGGAGGTATAACAGAAATTTGGAGCTCACAGGCTTATGAAAACATAATCATGTCATATCTTAACATTACTTTCAATTCCAATTGTTATCTCCGTTTTTTTATCAAAGGCGATACCTCTTATTCCACTGTAATAATATTTCAGGATTTATGACGACAACTTGGTATATTTATTATAAAACTATTAACTAAAATAAGTATATGGTTAACAAATTGGCAGACTTGAAGAATAGTCAAAGCCATACTCATTTGAAAAATGATGTTATCTAAACTCATTTGAATGGGAATCGAACTTGGGATTTTAATCCCACAAAAGAGAGAATTGTCAAGGACTCTTAGTTCCAATTTTATCTTGTTAGGTTCATGTGTTGATGGCCATAAATATGGACAGCAATGGCGAAGGACATAGTTATCTACCCAAACTAGTTGAGAGCAATTTTTAGCTGCACCAAACAAGCAGCTTAATTGCTATAATTAATTTATAATGGATGGTTGCCTAATCTTCCGGTATGTTTGTCATCATAATGTTATATCTGTAAAAACCATATTCATTTGGTTTAGGCCTAATAATGTCCATGGAAAATTGACCATAACCAATCTGAATTGCATAATTAAATACTCTTATATTGATAATTTCATTTTGCTTCATAAATTTAAAATTATAACTGAAAGTATAAAATTCAAATACTTAATTTTAGCTTCAACTTTTTTTAAAATATTTAAATTACATTCTGAAATTTTTTTTTTCCCTGTATAAATCAATCTTCTTTTAAAAATGTTTCACGTCATTCCTTTGTCATTAGTAATGACTAATATTAATTCACGTAGATACCACGTAAAGATGTTTGGCATCCATGTGAGCTCACTCAAAAGCAAGGGGCCCCTTCCCATCTCCCTGGCGACCAAGTTTATCCGATCTCCCACCATCTGCTTTCTCGTTGGAATCACCACTGGTTGTTGTTAGGATCTAGCTTTGACATGTGATTCACCAAAATCAGAATTTAAAAATCTATAGAGTTTAAATAATTTTGGGGTAATTTGATATAATCGAAAAGATTGAGGTAAAGTTTGAAATTAAGAAAATAATGTGGGACATAAATTTCAGAAAAGAAAAAAAGATTTTGAAATGAGAGAAGAGAGAGTGTCAGGGAGAGAAAAGAAGAGAGCTTGAGAGAGAGAGAGAGATCTTTAGAGAGAGAAAGAATTAAAGCGAAAGAGTGAGAACATTTTAGAGAGAGAGTGTGTGTTTTGGAGAAAGAAAGAAAGAACGTTTGGGGGAGAGAGTGTGTGTTGTAGAGAGAGGAATAGACTATAGAGAGAAATAAGTTGTTAGAGAGAGAAAAAGAGAGATTGTAAAAGTCTGGAATCTTAAAAGAAATAAATTTATAATTTAAAATATGGAAGTAAATAATAGAGTTAAGGTTTACATTTCTCACTAAATAATTTAGAATGTTCAATAGAGTTACGGGAATATCCATTCTAAAAAATAAATGGTAATTAAAGAAAATAAAGTGAATAAATAAGCATCCTATGACAATCTTCATTAGCACTTAAAGGGAGTACGGGTGGTAAACTACTCACAACCATTTTACTAATCGGGATCTGAATTGTAGTTTTATTGATCTGAAATGGTTAATGAAATGGTGAGCGACACCAACCCAATAAGAATATCACACTAATCATAGATACGGAAAACTAAAAATTGATAAAAATCAGAAAAATAACTAATGGAGCACTTATTTTAATTAAATACATTTAACTTAAAGACGTTTGTTTGATACTTACTGTTACGTATTTTCAAAAAAATAATATATGAACACTCATATACATACCACTTTTCATTTTCATGCATAAGAGAACAAGTGACGACAATTTTTCTTTCTTACTTAGTTACTTACTAGTACCCTTGGGGTCCATAGGGATGTCTCCCTACTCGTGAACTAAATATCCAATTTTAACAATTAATTGATCGTCTCCATACTCCGTCCAGTAATGGGTACCAAACATTCCATCGCCTCGATACCCCGTCCGATATAAGAGTGAACCATATCTCCCAAACTTTTCCGGTATAAAATTTCACAACCTCATTCGACTGAGGTGATATCCACGGTAGGGTTCTCCAGGTACCGGGCCCGTCCACTCTTTCTTTGCGTACCCAATAAGTCTTTCGCATAAAAACTTTCATCAAGCAAATAATCAACAAACACGTACCAATATCTCATATTATATTTCTAGATCAATTAAACGATATTTATGCAAATAATATAACTTATCATAATAAGGGATTGAGTAATCAAATAACCGAGTAAACCAAATAAATCGATAAGACCATTGATACTATAAAGTTAAGAACATGCACAATACTATAACAAACAAGTAGAACAGTACAGAAAAATAAACATAAAATCAGGATAATTGTGAACTAACTAGTTCTGCCTCCACTAGTGACCTGTAATTATTTTTAGGATTTTCTAAATTTTCACAAAATACAAAAATTATACATATTTAAGCCTCAATTTACCATAACGGAGAATAGGGTGAATAATCTTTACCCGGATTGATGTTTCGAGACATCACACTGTCTACCACGTCTCCTACCTGATATTGAATTTCTTGAATTTTTTACCTGCAGAATCCAAAACATTCGTCACATACCTAAAAATATCCCCAAAAATCTAAAATCAGTCTCCAAAACTCTTTCTGGCTAATTTTTTGGTTCC
Source organism: Carica papaya (assembly GCF_054855325.1). Classification (NCBI taxonomy): domain Eukaryota; kingdom Viridiplantae; phylum Streptophyta; class Magnoliopsida; order Brassicales; family Caricaceae; genus Carica; species Carica papaya. Next base: position 24,527,915 of record NC_142317.1, read on the forward strand.
GGTACGACGTTGGCCCTGCCGCTCACGACAATAGTTTGCCTTAGCCTAGTTAGTTTTGACCGATTTTGGACTAATTTTACACGTATCCTTGCAAAAAATATGTTAGGGGACCTCATTGACTGAAAAATCACAGAAAACCGAACCTACTAATGAGGGGGTCTCCGACTGCAGTGACTCTGTCAGTTATCCTTCCTGGCTAGGGTTCCTTCTTCGATTAATCTGCACAGAAAAGAACAATGAACACAATGATTAGAAAATCGAATAAAACAATAAGTGGGAATGAGCTTATCGAATAGATTTTTTGGTTTTGGCCGCCTCGATTTTGCCAGACTTTGCCCACAGTTTTTGGCTCACCCGCCATCCCTCTTGCTCCAATATGGCCACAAGGATGCTCGAAATTGAATTTCGAGCAGGTAGGGGAAAATTTTATCTTTTTTGGCAGTCGGTGGTCGGCCTTCTTCTCCAGCACCTGGTTCTTCTTCTCCGGCGGGGGCTAGCAGCTAAGGTTTGGGTTCCCCTGCAACGCAAGGTATTTATACCTATCCCACATCGATCTAGATTGTTCATCGCGATTGATCTCGTCCGTTTAATCGCGCCTAAGAAGGGAACTAATCTAAACCGTTCATTGTGATTGATCTCGTCTGTCTGATCGCACTTAAGGAGAAAACGAATATAAGCTGTTCACGCGTGCGGGAGTGAACTTAGGCCATCGGATTGCTGGGCATGCAAATTGCCCACGTGGCCTCCCGTGCGGCCCCGATGTCAGCATTTTTTGACACGCGGCGTGTTCCGGTTCGTCAGGGCTACTAACTGGGTCATCCCACGTGGCCGAATTTTCTCTTTTTGCACTTTGACCCTATTATTTTAATTTTTTTTTCAAAAATACCTTCCGAACTCAAAGTTTCACCCATTTTTTCCTAAAATTATTTTCAATCTCGTCTCCAATCCATTTTTTCTCAAAATTTCAATAAAATAAAACTAAAATACATTAATTAATTATTTTAATAAAATAATTTCATAAGAAAATTTATCCCGAATCGCTTTTTGGGTCCAGGTATTACAACTTTTCCCCCTTAAAAAAATTTAGTCCATCAAATTGGTCACTCTCTTACTTAGTCAAACAGTTGGGGATTACTGAACCCTGAAGCTTGATTCCAGTTCCCAATAGGCTTCTTCCTGCGTATGGTTCTGTCATAAGACCTTGACGAATGGAATTTTTTGGTTGCGAAGTACTCTACTCTTTCATTCTACAATGCCTACCGATACCTCCTCATAGGATAAATCTTCTTGGAGTGAAAAGAACTCGTGGGACAAGATATGTGAGAAGTTCGGGTTGTATTTACGTAATATGGATACGTGGAACACATTATGAATCCTGAATAGCTCTGGAGGTAGTATCAGTCTGTAAGTGGTCGTACAAATCCAGTGTAAGATCTCAAATGGTCCGATGAACCGGGAATTTAATTTCTCCTTCTTGCCAAACCTACTGATCCCCTTAAAATGAGTGACCTTAAGAAATAGTCGATCACTTTTTTTAAATTCCAAATCCCTTCTCCGAGTATCTACATAACTCTTCTGCCTATTCTGAGCTGTCTGGATGTTTTTTCTGATCTTAACTATCTTGATTGTAGTCTCCTCCACAAGATCTAGGCTGAATAATTTTCTATCACCCACCTCTTCCCAATAGATCGACGACTTGCAGGGACGGCCATACAATGCCTCGTACGAAGCCATGCTGATACTTGCATGGTAGCTGTTATTGTAGACAAACTCTATTAAAGGTAGGTAATCATCCCAATGGCCCTTGAACTCTAGAACACAAGCTCGGGACATATCCTTCAGTGTGCGAATCATCCTATTTGATTGTCCATCAGTTTGAGAGTGAAATGTAGTATAAAGGGACAGTTTCATTCCCATTGTTTGCTAAAAACTAGATCAAAACCGAGAAGTGAACCTAGGGTCTCTGTTGGATACCATTGTCACTAGAACTCCATGTAACCTGACTATCTCCCAAATATACATTCTTGCTAACTTTTTTAATGGGTTGGTCATCTTGATAGCCAAGAAATGAGAAGACTTGGTGAGTCGGTCAATAATTACCCAAATGACATCATGTCTTGAGCGTGTCTTAGGCAATCTTGTCATGAAATCCATTATGATATGTTCCCACTTCCACTCCGAAATCGGTAATGGTTGAAATAGCCCGTCTGGGCATTGATGCTCTGCCTTAACATGTTGACATTCTAGAGACCTAGAAACAAAGTCGGGTACCTCTCTTTTCATCCCACTCAACCAAAATCGGGGTCGCATACATTGATTCATTTTAGTACTTCTAAAATGCATTGCAAATTTTGAGCTATGTGTCCCTGTTATGATGTCCTTTTTTAGTTCACTGTCATATAGAATACACATGTTATCCTGGAATCTAAGCAACCCATTGGCAGATACTCAGAATTCTGGATTTACTCCCTATTCTGCATCCTTCCTAAGAGTTGTTAAAGTAGAATCGGTGGATTGGGCTTGCTTTATTCTCTAGATCAATTCAAGTTGAACAGTCAGATGGGTCAAGCATGTAACTCTCTTCAAGTCTTGAAGTCTTATCTGTTGTGCAACCCCTATTACCCTGCATTCAGAAACTATTAGGTGAACTAACATACATGCACTTTTTTTGCTGAGTGCGTCGGCTACCACATTGTCCTTACCCGTGTGATACAAAATATTACAATCGTAGTCATTGAGGAGCTTTATCTAATGCCTCTAACGTATGTTGAGATCATTCTGAGTAAATATGTGCTTCAAGTTTTTATGGTCGGTATAAATCTCAAAAGTCTCCTCATACAGGTAGTGGCGCCAAATCTTTAAGGCGTAGATAATGGTGGCAAGTTTTAAGTCGTAGGTGGAGTAGTTTTTCTCATGACTCTTCAACTGTCTGCACTCATAGGCTCTGACCTTCCCATGCTGCATCAAAACACAACTCAACCCTAGGCAGGAAGCATTACTATGAGCGGCATATCTACTTGTCTCACTCGATAAAGTAAATACGGGTGCAGTAGTCAACCACTTCTTTGATTCTGTAAAGCTCATTTCGCAGTTCTCGTTCCATTCAAACTTAACGTTTTTCTTTGTGAACCGAGTCATAGGAGTGGTTAGGCTAGAACATCATTCTACAAACCTGCGATAATAACCTGTTATTCCTAGAATACTATGAATCTCCTTGGCTAAGGTCAATTTCTCCCAACCAAGCACTGTCTCAACTTTTTTGGGGTTCACTGATACTTCATCCATTGATACGGTGTGCCCTAAAAAAGTAGTCTACTTGAACCAAAACTCACACTTACTCAATTTTGCATACAGTTTTTTCTCCCCAAGGACCTGCAAGACCTGAGTTAGGTGGTGAGCATGTTCCTCTCTACTCTTTGAATAGATCAGGATATCATATACACAATTATTCATGTATTTGTTTTTATTAGTTCTGTTCTCATCAATTAATATCTACATAAAACATACACATACACAATTTATACATATTTATATTTACACATATTATTTATAATTTATAAGCACAATATTATGTCTTCGTGTGAAATACACGTAATTCTTACTTACGATGTGATTATAAAAGCTTTAGGAATCCTTTTTGGCTCGTCTACGATCCTTTCAAAAATCCAGATGCTATTTGGATAGTTTTCCTCATTTATAATAGAAAACATACATTAATTTACGAATAATTTTGAAAACTATACACGCAAAAGGATGAACATATTTTACCTTCGGATACGCGATCCCAGTCGCCAGCTTAACAATGGGCCATCACACTTCTATCACTAAAAAGGTCATGCGCTGATGCTGGGATCTGTGCGCATTACCGCATACAGCGTACCAACAGCAGATTCAGTCGTCTCACTCCCTTTTTTCTTCCCCTTTTTTTTCTCTTATTGTTTTTCTTTTCTTTCTCTTTTTTTTTTTCCTTTTCTTTTCTTTCTCTTTTTTTTTTTTTTTTTTTTTTTTTTTTTTTTTTTTTTTTTTTTTCTTTTTTTTTTTTTTTTTTTTTTTTTTTTTTTTTTTTTTTTTTTTCTTCTTTTTTTTTTTTATCTTTTCTTCTTCTTTTTTTTTTCTTTTCTTCTTCCTTTTTCTTTCCTTCTTCTTCTTCCTCATTTCTCACAACTTTTTTTTCTTTCTTTTTTTTTTTCTTTTCTTCTTATTCTTTTTCTTCTTCTTTTTATTTTTCTTCTTTCTTTTTCCTTTCTTCTTCTTCTCTTTCCTTCTTCCTCTTCTTCTTTCTCTCTACCCAACTGCATCTCTTCTCTCCCCTTTTTCTCTCTATAACTAACGACAATTGCTCTCGTCTTTCTTTCTCTTTCAGTTGCAGCGTCACGCGACACCGCGCGACCCTTCTCTCTCTCTCGGTAGTTGACGCTGCTTAACCCTTTCTCTCTTCTCATAGTCGAGTCTCTCGCCTTGCTCTTTCCTCTCTTTCTTCTTTTTTTTTTCTTTTTTTTCCGCTATTTCATTACATGTATATATACAAATATATATACATATTTATGCTTGATCTTGTTCTCTTACTCTCTACATCCTTCTTTTTGTTATTCTTCTTTATTTTTTTTAATTTATAATTAGTTGCATATATATTTTTTATTATATATATTTGTTTCTTTTGTACCCAGCTAGGCACCAGCTGGGTATTACAGTGCCGTTGCGACCCATCTACTTCCCCGCTTGCGCTGTCTTCCTCCTTTGCTAGTAAACTATTTACAAAGCCAAGCTAAGACAATGCTTCAATCTTGAAGCAGCCTCTGTTGTGAGGATCTCTAGTTAGTCGCTGGAGCCATTGATATTTTATATTTTATTGTATGTGTGTGCGGCTACATATATATATATATATACAACTATGTCTTCTTTCTTCCTTTTCTTTTTTGTTATATAATGTATATATCTATATATATATATAAAGAGAGAGAGAGAGAGAGAGAAAAAAAAAAGCTATATTTATACATAAAGAGAGGCTATATATATAGCATAAAGAAGAGAGGTCATATGTATTAGATAAATTACCTATACAATTTTGTTATACGTAGAGAGAGAGGCTATATATATTCTACAAATATGTATATAAAAACCGATGGTGGATGATGAAGGAAGAAGGTTGAGGATGAACAAGTTGGAGAAGATGAATGGGTTTTTAATTGGGTTCCCGCAGACACCAAACTCTGGTGTACGTGATATCTATGTGAATTAAAATATATAATATTACCGTTTACGTATGGTTATATTAGCAGTGTCAATATAAAAAATAATTTGAATATTTTTAAAAGTTAATAATTGATCAAAAGTATATATTAGAGATTTTAATCATGATCATGGTTTTTTTTTTTTTAATATTTTGTTTAAGTTTAAACATTGGTAAATATTAGAAATTTTAGAAAAAAATTATAATCATGATCTAGAATCTTCAGTATTTTATTATATATTATACATTTAAGAGAAATTATTGTAAATTAATTTATTGTAGGAAGCTATTGGAATCTTGAAATGTAATTGAGTGTTTATGTAACACCCACAATTTTCTTTTTGGTAATTAAAAATTAATAAATATAAATTTTTATTATTTTATTTTGTATTATTGTATTTTGTTTTATTTAATTTAGAGTAAAAAATAAAATAAAATATAATGAGGATTTAATTGAAAATAATTTTAGAAAAAATGGGTGAAAGTTTGGATTTTGAGAGTATTTTTGAAAGAAAATTCGAAAAATAGGGGCCAAAATACAATTTTAAAAAGTTTCGCCACGTCAAACGCTGTCAGTAGTCCTGACCAACCAGGACGCGCCAAGTGGCAGAGGCGCTGATGCGAGAGGCCACGCGGGGGGCCACGTGGGCGATCCGTGTGCGCGCAATTGAATGGCTGAGGTTCGTTCCCGCACGCACGGACGACCTGGATGCGCTCCCTCCCAAACGCAATCAAACGGCCAGATTCAAAAGTGATCGGACGACCCAGAGTGAACCGCGATGGACGGTCCAGATTCACTCCTTATTTAATCACAATCAGACGATCCAGATCAAACGTGATGGACAGCCCAGATCAAAAGCGGATGGATATAAATAACCCCCATCCACACTAATCCATAACCCTAGTCACTAGAACCCCTCGCTGGAGAAGATGACCCAACCACCAGGGAGCCGACTCCGCCACCCCCCGCCGCACCGGAACCCTTTCCGACCGCTAAAAAAGGTAAAAACTTTTTCTTTTGCACGAAATTCAATTTTAAACTCACTCATGGCCAAATCAGAGTGAAAAGATTGACTAATTGGCTAAAAATACTAGCAAAGTCCGGCGACGCAACTACGGGAAATTTCACAAACCACCTCCGATGAGCCCCTTCTCGATTCCCATTTCGTGTAATTTTTTCACTGTTGTGATCAATGTTTTCTTCTCTACAAGTTGACTGAAGCGAAACACCCAACTGCAATGTGAGCTAGAGGAGCCGCCGCACCGGAGAGCCCCACCGTTGGTGAGTTTCGATTTTTCGTATTTTTTTGGGTCAACAGAGTCCCTTTAACATACTTGCTCACAGGAATTGATGCAAAATTGGCCGAATTTAGCCAAAAATGGTCGAAAACTGCCGACCCGAGGTAGGTCGCCGCCGTAGGCAGCGGAGCCGCCATCTCCGGAGCACGGCGGAGCCATTGTCCCTGGATTTTTGAAATTGGCCGAGTGGGTTCTAGGACTGATTTTGAGTGTATTTGGAACATTTGTAGGTACTATAAGTGCGTTTCAGTTCCCAGAGAAAAAAATTCAAAGAACCTAGGAACCGCTCGTAGGCGCAATAAACCATTTACCTTTTTGGTGTCAAATCGAGTAAGGATCCCTCACCCTATTCCCTATCATAGAATTGAAGTCTAAATAAATAATAACGTTGTATTTTGTGCGATTTTAGTAAACATGTGGAGTCCGAACCAAAAATTATTCTCTATTAATCTCTGTGGATGTATTTTACAGTCTAAAAGTATGATAGTGTCTTATTGATTTATTTTATGGTTTGAATGCATAAATTGCTACCTTACGTGACTGCTGTTTGATTTAGAATTTGAGACATGATTGTATTACCTGATGCACGTTCATTGCTTATGTGATTATGTTTGATTTGGAAATGGAGACTAAAGGAAAATGGGAAGGTTGTATGATTAAATAAACAGATGGAACAGCAGCTTTACTAAATATTCTTAGAGATGGTGGACAGACCAGATACATAGAGAATCCTGCCATGAACGTTGTCTCGTACTGGAGGGGATATGGAGACTGAATAATTTGGCGCTCATACCGGACAGGGTATGGGGACAGTCCTATAATTGAGATTGTTATAGGAAAGGGTTCACGTGTAGCGGGGACATCCCTATGAACCCCCATGGATAGTAGTAGGCTGGTGAAAAGAGAAACAATTATGGTTCGGTTTATTATTAATGGATATATATTGGACTAGTGTAGCTCATCATTTATTTAACCATTTCAGATCAAGAGCACCAGGTTCTAGAGCCCAATCCGCAAGAAGATTGCGAGTAGATGCTAGATATTTTCTATTTTCTATTTGTTTCCTTATTTCTCATGTTTCTTTCAAAGAATTAATTCTGTAATGTTATTTAGTACTGTTAAGTTATTATGTAAGGAATCTGAACCTTAACCTTTTATTTCACTTCTGCACTTAAATTATTATATATTTTCTTTTGGATTTTCGGGATCGTTACAGTTAGTATCAGAGCTGCGTTCCTCGGACCCATTCCTTACACAATAATCCTTAGAGAAACACCAAAATAATGAATTATCACTCAGCTATTCCTTGTGAAATGCAGGTACAAAGAGATGAGAAGAGGAAGACCTTCACTAAACCAAGCAACCTGGGATGGTTCGCTTAGGGAAGATGTTGACTGAATATTTGAGATGTTGGAGAGACTCATTGTTGCCCAACAGGGCCGAGAGGAGAGGAGGGAGCTACCTGACCCTCCCCTGCTGCCACAAGTTGAGCCACCCCTGCAGTGAGAGGATCCCGAGCCACCCTGGTACGACCCTGCATCTCCACAGTACCACCCGGCACCACCACTGTATAATCTGGTGCCCCCACTGTATCAGCAAGTGCCACCTCAGGGTCCCCCAGTCTATCCTCAGCATGGCCCAGTCCCTCTTTCATGGGACCCAATTCCTCCCATGATTAACCCAGGCTACATACAGAGGTACAAGAGACTAAAACCATCTACTTTTGCAGGGAGATCCTCTTTTGAAGATGTCGAGTACTGGTTAGCAGAGACAAAGAAGGCTTTCAAGACCCTGTGAGTGACTTTCGAATAGAAAGTCACCCTTGCTATCTACATGCTAGTGGGAGAAGCAGACCGCTGGTGGGAACTCAAACAGATGACACTGCCTGTTCCAGTTACTTGGGAACAGTTCCTAGCAGCATTTCATGCACAGTACCCTCCAGAGCATCTTCGACATATGAAGGAGATGAAGTTTGTACAGTTGGTTCAAGGGAACATGACTACGTCAAAATATGTTCGCAAGTTCCTAGAGTTGGGCCGATACTCCCCTGAGACATTGTTGGATGAAAGTAGGAAGGCTAAGAGGTTTGAGTGGGGCCTTCGCCCAAAGATCAGACATCATTTGTTTTTGTTGGAGCTCAGAACTTATTTGGCCGTTCTGGCCAAGGCACAGCAAGTAGAGAGGAGCTTCCGCACCTTCTCTCAAGCAGCAGGGAACCTCAGCCCCTCAGCTCCACCCCGCAAACCAGCACCTACTGTACCTGTTCAACAGAACAAGAGGCCCAAGTCGGTGATCCAAGCTCCCCCTCAGACTCTAGTGGCAGGACGCGGTAAGATCTATCAGCATTGTGGCAAGGATCATGGGGACCGACCCTGCTACCACCTCAACAACACCTGTTACATATGTGGTAGTGTCCAACATTATGCGAGGGAGTGCCCAAGGAACCAAAATCAGGGCAGATCTCCTATCCAGGGCAGAGCTTACAATCTCACCCAGCAGGATGCAGAAGCCAACCCGGACGTGGTACAGGATATGTACACTATTTGTAACTATCTTGCCCATGTTTTAATTGATACTGGTGCATCGCATTCTTTTGTTTCACATGTTTTTGCATCAAAATTTAATGTATTACCTAATAAACTTGATTCTATATTGTTTGTGTCTACTACTGGGAGTATGACACTATTGGAAGAAGTTGTCTACAGAGTTTGTATCATAGATATATCATATAGAAAATTGAGTGTGGACCTGATAGAATTAGACACGGAGAATTTTGATGTAATCTTAGGAATGAATTGGCTAGCGACGTATCATGCCACCATAGATTGTTTTAGCAAGAAAGTTGTATTCAATCCTCCTAATGAGGAGGCATTTACAAATTAATAAAATCATTTAGCATTTATTCCTTCTTGACAATTTTCTTATTTGTTGAGTACTTTAACTCTACTATTTTCTCTAACTAGGCAAACCCAAAAAAGAGAATTATATTCAAGAGATTCCTATAGTCCGAGACTTTCCAGATGTATTTTTGAATGAACTACCCGAACTGCCAATAGACAGGGAAGTCGAATTCACCATAAATCTTCAGCTAGGCACCCAGCCTATTTCGGTTGCTCCTTACCGCATGAGCCGTGTTGAGATGGAAGAACTGAGAAAACAGATCGTTGAATTGCAGGACAATAATTTTATCCGACATAGTGTGTCCCCTTAGGGTGCTGGAGTAACCTTTGCCAGAAAGGGAGATGGGATATTGAGGTTATGTATTGATTACAGAGGGTTGAACAAAGTTACAATCAAGAACAAGTATCCTCTTTCCAAGATTGATGACTTCTTCGATCAGTTATAGGGTGCCCAAGTCTTCTCCAAAATAAACCTGTATTCAGGTTACCATCACGTGAAAATCAGGACAGAAGATATCCCTAAAACAGCCTTTCGAACCAGGTACGGACACTATGAATTCCTGATCATACCATTTGGACTAACCAACGGCCCAGTCATCTTCATGAACTTGATGAACAGGGTCTTCAAACAATTATTGGATCAGTTTATCATTGTGTTCATCAATGACATCCTGGTTTATTCAAAAAGCAGAGAGGAACATGTTCACCATCTAGCTCAGGTTTTGCAGATTCTCATAGAAAAGAAGCTGTATACAAAGTTGAGTAAGTGTGAATTTTGGCTTTAGCAGACCACCTTCCTAGGACATATCATATCAAAGGATGGAGTGTCAGTGAACCCTGAAAAGGTTGAAGCAGTGCTTGGTTGGAAAAAATTGACATCAGTTAAGGAGATCCGTAGCTTTCTGGGGATGGAGGGTTATTATCACAAGTTTATGAAAGGATTTTCTAGTCTCACTGCTCCCCTGACTCAGCTCACAAAGAAGGATATCAAGTTTGAGTGGAATGAAGATTGTGAAAGAAGTTTCTTAGAGCTATTTTTCAGAGCTAAAGAAGTGGCTGACTACTGCATCTGTGTTGGCCTTGCCAAGTGAATCGGGGGGGTATACAGTTTACAGTGATGATTCCTACCTAGGTCTGGGTTGTGTTTTAATTCAGCATGAGAATGTCATAGCCTATAGGTCCAGACAATTAAAGAGTCATGGAAAAAACTATCTCATCCATGACTTAGAGCTTGCTGCAATTATACACGCCTTGAAGACTTGGTGTCATTATTTATATAGAGAGACCTTTCAGATCTATACAAATCACAAGAGTTTGAAACACATATTCACTCAAAAGGATCTCAACATACGTCAGAGAAGGTGGATAGAACTTTTTAAGGCCTATGATTGCGACATCTTGTATCACCGGGGTAAGGGCAACGTGGTAGTCGATGCACTCAGCAGAAAAAGTGCAGGTACATTAGCCCATTTAATGGTTTCAGAATATAGGCATATTGAGGCCACACAACAGGTACGACTTCAGGACTTGAGGAGAGTCACATGTTTGGGTCACCTGACCATTCAACCTGAGTTAATCCAGAGAATAAGGGAAGCTCAGTCCGCCGATTCTACCTTAGTAGCCCTCAAGAGAGATGCAAAACAGGGAATTAGCTCAAAATTTCAAATCTCCGCCGATGGGTTGCTCAGATTCCAAGACAGAGCATGTGTTGTAGCTGATAGTGAGTTAAAGAGAGACATCATAACAGAAGCCCACAGCTCAAAGTTTGTCATGCATCCCGGAAACACTAAAATGTACCAAAGTATGCGATCACGATTTTGGTGGAACGGGATGAAAAGAGATATAGCTGACTTTGTTTTTAAGTGATTGGTATGTCAGCAAGTCAAGACAGAGCATCAACGCCCAAGCAGGCTACTTCAGCCATTACCGATCCCATAATGGAAATGGGAACATATCACTATAGGCTTCGTGATAGGATTACCGAAGGCACACTCATGACATGATGCCATCTGGGTAATTGTTGATCGGCTTACATAGTCTTCTCACTTCTTGGCCATCAGGATGACTGATCCCTAGAATAAGTTAGCAAGAATGTATATCCAAAAAATAGTCAGATTACATGGAGTGCCAGTGACGGTAGTGTCTGACAGGGACCCCAGGTTCACTTTTCAATTTTGAAATAGCTTTCAGCAAGCCATGAGAACGAAGCTGTCCCTTAGTACTGCATTCCACCCTCAAACCGATGGACAATCAGAAAGGACAATCCGTACACTTGATAATATGCTCCAATCTTGTGTCCTTGACTCCAATTGGGATGACCATCTACCCTTGATAGAGTTTGCCTACAACAACAGTTACCAATCGAGTATTGGTATGGCTCCGTATGAGGTGTTATATGGGCGCCCATGCAGATCGCCGATTTGTTGGGAAGAAGTAAGCAATAGAAAACTGTTCTGCCCAGATCTAGTAGAGGAGACTACATCCAAAATAGTTAAGATCAGGAAGAACATTTAGACGGCTCAAAGCAGGCAGAAGAGTTATGCAGACACCTAGAGGAGAGATTTGGAATTTGAGAAATGTGATCGTGTGTTCTTTAAGGTCACTCCTTTTAAGGGAATCAGTAGGTTCGACAAGAGAGAAAAACTGAACCCTCAATTTATTGGACCATTTGAAGTTTTACACAGAATTGGTACCGCCGCCTACAGACTAACATTGCCTCTAGAACTTTCTAAGATTCACAATGTGTTTCATGTGTTCATGTTATGCAAGTACAACCCGGACCCCTCTCATGTCTTGACCCACGAGCATCTTCTACTCTAGGAGGATCTATCCTACGAAGAAGTACCGGTCGACATTGTGGATCGAAAGAGCATATTACTCCGCAACCGAAAAATTTCCTTTATAAATGTCATATGGCAGAACCACACACCGAGGGAGGCTACATGGGAGCTAGAATCAGACTTTAAAATCTAATATCCCCAGCTGTTCGATTGAGAGTGAGAGATAAATTTGAGGGATCAAATATCTTTTAAGGGGGGAGAGTTGTAATACCCACAATTTTTTTTGGTATTAAAAATTAATAAATATAAATTTTTATTATTTTATTTTGTATTATTGTATTTTATTTTATTTTATTTAGAGTAAAAAAATGAAATAAAATGTAAGGAGGATTTAATTGAAAATAATTTTGGGGAAAATGGGTGAAAATTTAGGTTCTAAGGGTATTTTTGAAAAAAAAAATCAGAAAACATGAGCCAAAACGCAATTTTGGGAAGTTTCACCACGTCAGACGCTAAGTCAGCAGCCCTGACAAAACAGAACACGCCAATTGGTAGAGGCACTGACGCGGGAGGCCACGCAGGGTGGGGGGCACGTGGGCGATCCGCGTGCTCGCAATCGAATGGTTGAGGTCCGTTCCCGCACGCACGGACGGCTTGGATGCGCTCCCTCCCAAATGCAATTGAACGGCCATATTCAAAAGTGATTGGACAGGTCAAAGTGAATCGCGATTAATGGCCCAGATTAGATCGTGATGAACGGTTTAGATTTACTCCTTATTTAATCGAGATCGGACGGTCCAGATCAAACGCGACAGACGGTCCAAATCAAAAACGGATTGATATAAATAACCCCATTCGCACCAAACCCTAACCCTAGCTGCCAGAACCCCTCGCTAGAGAAGACGACCCAGTCGTCGGGGAGCCGATTGTCGCTACCCGCTGTCGCACCGGAATCCTTTCCGACCGCCAAAAAAGGTAAAAACTTTTTCTTTTGCATGAAATTCAATTTTAAGCTTACTCATGTCCAAATCAGAGTGAAAAGACAAATCAATTGACCGAAAAATACTAGCGAAGCCCGGTGGCACCGCCGCAGGGAATTTCACAAACTGTCTCTGATGAGACCCTTCTCGATTCCTGTTTCGCATAATTTTTCTACCATTTTCTTCTCTACATGTTGACTAAAGCGAAACACCCAACCGCACTGTGAGGCGAAGGAGCTGCCACACTGGAGAGCCCCGCCGCCGGTGAGATTTGGTTTTTTATTTTTTTTTAGGCCAACCGAGGCCCTTTAACGTGTTTGCTCATAGAAATCTATGCGAAAACGGCCGACTCAATGCAAACCGCCGCCTCGGGTGGCGGTGGCGTCACCGGAGCACAACGGAGCCGCCGTGCCAGATTTTTGAAATTGACCGAGTGAGCCCTAGAACTGATTTTGGGTTTATTTGGAACATTTGCAGGTACTATAAGCGCGTTTCAGTTTTCGGAGAAAAAAATTCAGGGAACCCAGGGACCACCCGTAGGCGCAATAAATCGTGTAGCTTTTCGGCGTGAAATCGAGTAAGAATCCCTCACCCTATTCCCTATCATAGAATTGAAGTCTAAATAAATAATAACGTAGTATTTTGTGCAATTTTAGTAAACATGCATAATTAAGTACTGATTGCTAATGGAGGCTGAACCGAAAATTGTTCTCTGTTAATCTCTGTGGATATATTTTATAGTCTAAAAGCATGATAGTGTCTTATTGATTTATTTTATGGTTTGAATGTATGAATTGCTGCCTTACGTGACTGCTATTTAATTTGAGATTTGAGACATGATTGCATTACCTTATACACGTTCATTGCTTATGTGATTATGTTTGATTTGAAATTTGAGACATGATTGCATTACCTTATGCACGTTCAATTCTTATATGATTATATTTGATTTGGAAATGGAGACTAAAGAAAAATGGGAAGGTTATGTGATTAAATAAACAGACGAAACGACAGCCTTACTAGATATCCTGAGAGATGGTGGACGGACCGGGTACATAGGGAACCCTATCGTGAATGTTGTCTCGTACCATACGGGGTATGAATACTGAATAATTTGGCGCTCATACCGGACGGGGTATGGAGATGGCCCGCTTCTCCCTCATACCGAATGGGGTATTGAGGTTTAATGATTTGACACTCATACCGGACAGGGTATTAGAACGCCCTTGTAATTGAGATTGTTATAGAAAAGAGTTCACGTGTAGCAGAGATATCCCTATGAATCCTCATAGATACTAGTAGGCTGGTGAAAATAGAAACAGTTATTGTTCGGTTTATTGTTAATAGATATGGATTTATAATATGTTCTAGATTGCTGATTGTTCATGAAATTATTATCTATATGGTATTATTGTTTTTACAAGTTGTTTTCATAAATTCCACTATGGTAAGTGAATGAGAAATAATTTTATGATTGATAAATGAATTTACTAAATTTAATGCTCAATTAGTGGTTTTCGATTTTATATTAACTTTTATTTCTGTGCCGGTGATATAGTGTGATATTCTTACTGCGATAGTGTAATTCATCATTTATTTAATCATTTCAGATCAAGAGAACCAAATTCTAGAGTCCGATCCGCAAGAAGATTGCGAGTATATGCTAGATATTTTCTATTTTTCATTTATTTCCTTATTTTTCGTGTTTCTTTTAAAGAATTAATTATGTAATACTGTTTAGTATTTTTAAATTATTGTATAAAAAATATAAATATTAACTTTTTATTTCGCTTCTACACTTAAATTATTATATATTTTATTTTAGATTTCTGGAGTCGTTACAGTTTACGCTGTAATTTAAATATTTTTCAGTAAAATCAGATATTTTAATCAAAATTATAATAGTATCTAATAATATATCATATTATATATTTAAGAGAGATTTTTTATTTGGAAATATTGTAAATTAATATTCTAGAAAGGTGTTGCAATCCGTGCGATGAATGAAATTGGGAGTTTTGATGGTCATTCCAGAACATTAAATTACGCGGTTCCTTAGTCAACAACAACAATAATAATAATAATAATAATAAATGCTACATACGTTACCCTTCTCCAAACTTCCAATTACACGGAAACAAATATCAACATATATGTGTATATATTTATATTACACGGAAAATATAAATTCATTAATATTAACATATATATAGATTACACAGGAAACAATATCAAGATCTACCAATTTCAAAAAATATATATACATACATGTATATATATATTCCTATTACACGTAATATATATATATATATATATTTTCCACTAAAAAATTAGAATAAAAAGGAAGAGATATTCGAAATTGCCTGGACAGATAAACTTGTATATATATATATATATATGTACACACACACATATATATAACACGGAAAAGAAACTTCTCAGGATAAAAGGAAGCCGCATTCTTGTCAACAAACAAAGTTGAAAATACTAAACGTTGAAAAATAGCCACTAAACTTTCTTTAATTTCAAATTGGACCAACCTCTCCATAAAACCCATTCAAATTTCTTTAATTAATTTCTAGCCCCTCGAATTGGACCGAAGTTCTCTATAAAACCCGTAACCAAACAGATCCCATTCAAATTTCTTTAATTAATTTCTAGCCCCTCGAATTGGACCGAGTTCTCTATAAAACCCGTAACCAAACAGATCCCCATTCAAATTTCTTTAATTAATTTCTAGCCCCTCTCCCTATAAAACCTCGTAACCAAACAAATCTCTAATCAAATTTTCTTCAATTAATTTTCAAACCTTTCGCTTTCTTTCTCCCTCCCTCCTCGGATTCGCCATGGCAGGAAACGGCACATCATGGGCTGATCAATGGGATTACAACTCAGATCCATCGCCTTATACCACCAAGAACACCACCGAATCATCCACCGGCGCCGGCAAGTACAAGCAGAAAGTCGGCGAAGGAATCGGGAAGACCAAAGCCGTCGCCTCTTCTGGCTTCAAAAAAGTCAAGGAAGGTACCTCCGTTGGCTTACAGTGGGTCAAAGACAAGTATCATAAAACTACTCAAAAGCACTAGACAAACACACACATACCGAAAGATTTTTAGGTTTCCTGATTATACTTGGATTTATCGATGGATTATTGATTTGTTTTATGTGTTGAATACTTGTTTTTCTTTATTTATTTATTCCTTTTGTTCTTCTTCTGTACATCGATCGGTTTAGAATGGCTTTTTTTTTTTCTTTCTTTGCTTCTTTCTATTTTTTGAGACGGAATTCTTGTTGCTCATGATTTCTGCGTATGAGTTTCTTGATTTGGTTTGGAATTTTGTTAAACTAACATTAGCTGATTATTTATGAGATTGGATTTAATTTGAATATGACATGAAGAACACAAGTTAATATTGAACTTAATATGTGTGATTTACCGGGCTAAGATCTAAAAAGAAAATTCAAATATTAAGTTCAATTGCAAAGAACAATCTTCTAATCAATCAGCTTTCATCAAATATCGGTCTACACAAGATAATACTAATGTTCTATGCATATTCATTCGATGAAGACTCCTACAAAAGTATATAATATATATATACACACACACACACAAAGGAAGTCTAGTTGGATGGCAATAAAACAATATGAATAGGGCTTTTGATTAGATAGAAGAGTTTTCTTATAATCCAGGTGGACCGCCAATGTATAGTGTAAGACTAGAAATTTTCCCTTCTGCCCCTATAAGTTTTTTGCATGTTATTTGCCTATAACCTCAACCAATTGGCACTAAACCCAACCTAAGAGCTTTCATAGTTATTCTTAACTTCTATAGTCGAAGATGAGGTCGAACCATCAATTGAACCAAGTCCGGTCATCGATTTTTTTAATGGAAAATCATGAAATAATTGTATTAGGTAATACAGACGGCAAAAGAATAGTAAAAATAACAGAAAATTTAGTATATGGTTATGTATAAATACCTAATATTATCTTGTAGATATCATTCTAGAAAATTAATGATTGAATGGATGTTTTCTCTCTCTCTCTCTCTCTCTCTCTCTCTCTCTGTTATTCTTTCATTTTCTCTCTCTTTGAATTTGGTCTCTCTATGATTTGATTTTTTTTATAATTCACACACATACCGATAATATCAGAATTATAATCATAGTGCAAGAATGGTAGTATCCGATAATACAAGTCTTTAAACAAGTCAAAAAAATTGAAGAAATAGAAAAACATATGGCAAACTTGAAACATAAAATGGAATAAGAACAAGCAAGACCATGTGTATATATTGGTCCAACCTTACAATCAAACTTGGCTGACAAAAAGATCCAACCAAAAGTTGGATATAATTTACAAAATTCTCTTTCTAATTTTATAAAAAATTGAAAAAATAGCATATAAGTGGTAGTTACGTAGTGGAATTCCATAAGATTCATCGTACTTTTCACATTTCACAATTTAAAAAAAAACACCCTCTCATGTTCCATTACAAGGAGAATCCATTATATCAATAGACCCTCCACAATAACCATTATGCATTCTAGCTAAATGATTAATCAAACAACAAAATCAACTTATGGTCGAATTGCTTATTAAACAGGACAATTTACATCCTATAGAAGCTATATGGGTGAATTCTACAAGTTTCTAACAAATTTTTGAATTTTTTCCTCGAGGACAAGGAATTTGAAAAGGAGTTATTATAACATAGAATCAAAAATTAATTGTATAAGGTAATACAGATGACAAAAGAACAACAAAAATAATAAAAAATATAGTATTAGATTGTGTATAAGTACCTAATATTTTGCTATACAATTTATTCTGAAAAATAATGATTGAACAATTGTCTTCTCTTTAAATCTCTCTCTCTCTCTCTCTCTATTATTCTCTCATTTTCTCTCCTTTTTTAAACTCTTAATGACTTAATTTCTCTTTTTTTTTTATAATTTCCACAGATATCACTATTTTAGCCCTAAATCCTCTCCTCCTTCCAGTCACATCTACATTATTTTTCTTATATCATAATTTCTCTCGATGCACTTACCTCATGCAAACATACCTAACCATTTTTCTTTGTCCTAAATAACTTAAAACCAAATTGGTTGGTTGGAAGAGTATAGCTTTATCCTATGTTGCACGAGTTGTAATGATACAAGTGGCCATCACAATTATGTCCATATACCTTATGTTAGCCTTCCTATTAGCCTAAACCATTATTCACTAAATCATTAAACTAGTTGATGTTTTTAATGAGGTATCCCAGATCATCAGTAGCATGGATTTAACCCATAAGTTGAAATACAGTAACTCTATCTAAACATTTAAAGGGCTTCATTTTCATAAGCTAAAAAGTATATAATTTGGTTCTCTTAGCCAAGCTTGGTTAGACAGTCCTTATTAATCCTCATACCCCTTGGGTGGAACTATTAAAAGCTAAATACCTTAAAGGCACCAGTTGTTCATTTTATACCCTTAAACCTAAAGATTTATATATCTAAAAATGCATGCTACAAGGCAAGGGTATCTTCCTCTAGATCTTTCTGTTGTAGGGGTGGCTCATATTGTGGCATGGGTGGAGGGTCAGACAACTCCCTCCTATTTTCCCAAGCCTATTAAGTAGAGATGAGTCTCTCCAGCATCTCGATGAGCCGATTGACATCCTCTCAAAGCGACCTATCCCAGGCTGCTCTGACCGGTGGGGGCCTTCCTCTCCTCATGTCTTTGTACTTACATTTCACAATGAATGGTTGAGTTTTGGGTTGTATTGAATGTTCTAACTTTTATACAAGGAATAGCTCTGAGGAATGCAACTCTGATACCAACTGTAAAGGCCCAAAACTTTAATGAAAATGAAAATATTGAATTAGTAAAATAATAACATAAGTAATTATTAGTTTAAGGTTTACATTCATTGCACAGTAAATCAGGATGCCCAATAAGGCTATGAGAATGTCCCTTTTAAGGAACTTAAAACAACATAAATAGAAAAGAAACTAAAATCCTATAGGGTTATCCTCCACTAGGCAACTCTGATGGGATGCGAGAAGCAACTTTTAGTCGTAACCTTCTTACGGTTAAGAATTTGAATCTTGGTCTTCCTTATCTAAAATAGTTAAATAAGGGGGATGAACTACATTAGTCTAGTAGAAATATCAACACATAACACCGATACGAAAAATCAAAGGTTGGTAAACATCACAAAATGACCAATGGAGCCATTTTTCCTTTTTTAAATAAATTCATTTAATATAAAATTATCAATTAACCGGTCGTCCCCATACCTCGTCCGGTAATGGGCACCAAATGTATCACTGCATCAATGCCCTGTCCAGTATGAGGAAAAACTATACCTCCAAACCACTTCTAGTATTAGAGTTCTCAGCCCCGTTCGACTGAGGTAATATTCACGGTAGGGTTTGCCCTATGTATCGGGCCTGTACACCCTTTTCTATGATACCTGATAAGCCTTTTATGCACATATTCACATCATTAAACCAATCACCAATTACACGCAATCATTTCATATTTACAGATCAATAGTACGGTATGTAAGCAGACAATATAAATAATTAAAAAATAATATTAGGGCATTTACTTCAAATCAATTGACAGATGAGAATAACAACTAAGCAATCAATAAGTAAGGAAGCAATTAAAATTAATAAATAATAGCAATTTAGGCAGTACAAGAATAAATAGGCAACACAAGTAGGAAAATTACACACTGACCAGTTACCGGCTCCACTGGTGACTTATATTCAATTAGTTAGGGATTTCTAATATTTACAAAAACACATCATTATAAATTATATAATATTAATTTACCATAATAGAATAAAAAGGTGAGGGGAAAAAATTTTACCTTTCTGACGTCGGTGGTGGCTCCGGTGTGGCAACGATGGCAGTTGGTTTTTTTTCCAACCGCTCTTCTTCTTCTCCTTCTTCGACGAGCTCAGGTGCAGGTAGGGTTAGAATTTTGGGGATGCGATACTTATATACCTTATCTGCATCGATCTGGGCCGTCTGTGCAGGGACACGTAGCCCACTTACCGTCGTTGGATCGCTCTTATTTAGAGAAATAATCTAGGTCGTACGATCTGATCAAATCTAGTTGTTCGATCGTACTTAAAGAGAAAGTGGATCTAGGTCATCCGTGCGCGTGGAAGGAGATCTGGGCCGTTGGATCTGTTGGCTCGCAGATCGCTGATGTGGCTTCCTGTGTGGACAGGTGTCCATATGTATGCCACGTGGCACGCGGTGACTGGTCGCGCTGCTAATGTGGTGGTCCATATGGCCAAATATTTATTATTTTTGCTTTTATCCCAGTTTTCTAGATTTCTTTTTAATTAAGTCCTCCCTTATTTCTATTTTAGCCCTGATTTTTGAAAATATTTTCAAATGCATCTAAAATACAATTTTCTTAAAAAATTCAACAAAAAATTAAAATTAATTTTTTTAATTTATTTCATTATTATGATTAAATTATCCCGAGCCTAAATTTCGGCCCCGAATGTTAAAAAAAGTGTTACAAAATTTTTGCCTAAAGTGCGTAAGACATTACGTATCATGTGTTTTGAAAAAAAATTATATAACGTTGATAGCTAACATTAAAAAATAGTTAATTATGAAAATTTATGATATTTTTGTTAAACATTGCATTTTTCTAACAACACAATTATATTTGACTTACAAGTTGAAATCACTTTTTTTCTAACACTTACAACATTAAAAGAGCATTTTGAGTTTGAAAATTTATGTAATTTATATTGAATATGAAATAAAACATCAATCACAAGTAATATTAAAGATCATTTATGTGAGTTATATATAGTGTTATGCTGAATCATTTCTCAAATTATATCAACTGCTTAAGGCGATATTCTTTGTGTACACCAAAATAATTTTTCGAATCACATCAGTTGATACATAAATAAATATTTTCATAAAATCTTTACTTTTAAAATGTAACATCCGGGCTCGAAAATTGATCCGAAATAATTTTATAAATTATAGAATATATAGATATATATAATTAAAAAAATTTATTTTATTTTAATTTGATTGAAATTTTGAGAAAAAATGAATTATGGACAAAATTAAAAATAGTGTTAGGAAAAATGGGTAAAAATTTGAGTTCGGGGGTGTTTTTGAAAGAAAAATTAAAAACAATGGGTTAAAATACAAATAGAGAAAGTTTGACCACGTAGGACCTGCCAGTCACCAGCCTCGAAGAATCGGAGTGTGTCGCATGGCCAAGCGCGCTGACGTCGGTGCCACGCGGGAGGCCACATTGACGATCCGCATGCCCCACGATCAGACGACCTAGGATAGATCCCGCGCGCGTGGGCAATGTGGATCTATTTTCACTTTAGGCGTGATCGGACGGTCGAGATTAATCGTGATGAATGGTACAGATTCGTTTTCTCCTTAGGCTCTATCGAACGGATGAGATCGATCGCGATGGATGGCCAAAATCAACGCATAATAGTTTTAAATACTTTGTATCACACATAAACATAAACCCTATTCGCTAGCCCCAGCCAGAGAAGAAGAACCAAACGCTGGAGAAGGAGGCTGACCGTCAACCGTCGCCGCACCGGAGCCACCGCTGCTGCCAAAAAATGTAAAATTTCCCATTACTCGCTCGGAATTCGATTCTGAGTACCCCTGTGATCAAATTGGAGCAAGAAGAATGGCGGGTGAGCCGAAAACCACGGGCAAAATCCGACAAAGCACTACGGCTAAAACCCTAAAATATCTCCGATGAGCCCCTTTCCGATTCCTGTTTCACGTAATTTTTTTATCATTATGTTCACCATCCTTTTCTGTGCAGGGTAGCTGAAGAAAAAACCTCAATCGCGAAGGAGGACCGGCGGAGCCGCTGCACCGCCGGTAGGTTCGGAGATTTTCTGACCAACCGAGGCTCCTAACGTGTTTTTCTGCAGGAATAAAGCAAAAAGAGTCAAAACTGACCAAAACTGGCAAAAAATGGGCTAGATCAAAGCGAATCACTGTCGTGGGCGATGGAGCTGGTGCCGAAGCATGACGACACCACTGTGCTAGAACCCCAAAAATTGGCCAGAATGAGTTTTAGACACCAGTTTTGAATTTTTGGGATATTTTTATGTCTGTGACGAGTGTTTTGAATTCTACAAGAAAAATTCAGAAAATCCGGTACCCCTTAGGAGGTGTAGTAGACAGCTCGAGATCTCAAAACACTGATCCAGTTAAGGGTCCCTCGCCCTATTCTCTGTTATGGTAAATCAAGGTTTAACGATATATAATTTCATATTTTGTGAAATTTTGAAAAACTCCAAAAATAATTATAAGTCACTAGTGGAGTCAGAACCGGTTAGTTTTACAATTGTCTTGATTTCCTGTTTACTTTCATGTACTGTCCTCTTTGCTTGATTTTCGTATAGCATATGTTCTTAATTTATAGATTCAATGATTTTATCGACTTATCTGGTTATTTTAGTTATATACCATCAGCATTAATGTAGTTAAATTTATCTGTGAATATGATATGAGATATTGGTATGCGTTGTTGGTTGTTAATTGATGAAAATTTGTATATGAAAGACTTACTAGGTACCTAGGAAAAAGGCAGATGGACTCGGTATATAGGGAATTCTACTGTAAACGTTATCTCAATCGAACGGGGCTGGGAAGTCCCTTACCGAGAAAGGTTTGGGAGATATGATTAACTCTCATACTATAAGGGGTATCGAGGCGATAGAATATTTGTCGCTCATTACCAGACGGGGTATGGGGACGGCCGGTTAATTGTTAAAATTGGTTCTTGGGTTCACGAGTAAGGGAGACACCTCTATGGACCCCTTGGGGTACCAGTAAGCAGGTAAGGAAGAAAAGTTATTGTTTATTATTCTCTTATGTGTGAAAGTGAAGAGTGATATGGATATGGGTCTTTATAGGTTGTTTTGAAAAACTTGTTATGGTAAGTTCAGAATAAACGGTCTCAAATTAAGTGCTCCATTTTTACCAATCTTTAGTTTTCTGTATCTGTGATTAGCATGATATTCTTACTAGGTTAGTGTACCTCACCCTTTCATTAACTATTTCAGATCAAGAGAATTAAAATTCAGATCCCAATCAGTAAAAGGGTTTAGAGTAGTTCACTATCCAGACTCCCTTCAAGTGCTAGTGAAGGTTGTTCTAGGATGTTTTGTTATTCATTTTTTGTTTCATTTCTTTAATTTCTGTTTATCTTTTAGAATGGACATTCTCGTAGTCCTATTGGACATTCTAAATTATTGTGTAAGGAATGTAAACTCTAGCTCTATTAATCGCTTCCACATTAAATTTATGAATTTTTTTTTTTAGTTCCGGGTCTCTACAATTAGTACTAAAGTCGCGTTTCTCGGAACCATTCCTTGCACAATGCTTAAAAAAACACCAAATACAAACTATCAGTCAATTTTTTCTTGTGAAATGTAGGTACAAGGAAATGAGGAGAGAAAGACCCCCACTAAATCGAGCAGCCGGGGATGGCTCATTTCGAGAGGATGTTGACCAATTCTTTGAGATGCTGGAGAGACTCATCTCCACCCAGTAAGCCTGGGAGGAAATGAGGGAGTTGTCTGACCCTCCCCCCCCACCACAATTTGAGTCACCCTTGCAGCGGGAAGAACCGGAGCCACTCCGGTACAACCCTGCTCCTCCACCGTACCATCGGCACCACCACAATATAATTTGGTACCTCCACCGCATCATCCAGTACCGCCACATTACAACTCGGTGCCTTCACTGTATCATCTGGCACCGCCACAGGGTCACATGTTCCCTCCCCAACACAATCCAGTTCCTCTTCCACGGGACCCAGTTCCACCCATGATGGATCCAGACTACATTAAAAGATACAAAAGACTAAACCCATCTACCTTTGCAGGTGCATCCTCTTTTGAAGAGGCTGAGTATTGGTTGATTGAGATAGAGAAGGCCTTTACGACTCTTAGGGTAGTTCCCGAACATAAGGTTGTACTTGCCACCTACATGCTTGTAGGAGAGGCAAGCCGTTAGTGACAACTCAAGCAAGCCACCCTACTCGATCCAGTCACTTAGGAATAGTTTCTGATAGCCTTCAATGCAGAGTACCTCTCAGAGCTGATAGGAACATGCTCACCACCTGACTCAAGTTTTACAAGTTATCAGTGAGAAGAAACTGTATGTAAAATTGAGGAAGTGTAGGTTTTGGCTCGAGTAGACTACCTATTTAGGACGCATCATATCAAGGAATAAAGTATCAGCAAACCCCGAAAAAGTTAAAGCAGTGCTTGGATGGGAGAAATTGACCTCGATTAAGGAGATTCATAACTTTTTAGGAATGGCAGGTTATTACCGTAGGTTTCAGCCTAGCCACTCCTTTGACCCGGCTCACAAAAAAGAATGTTAAGTTTGAATAGAACGTAGACTACGAAAAGAGCTTTACAGAACTCAAGAAGCAGTTGACTGCTGCACCCGTGTTGCCTTTACTGAGTGGACAAGTGGATATGCAATGTACAGTGATGTCTCTTACCAGGGATTAGGTTATGTTCTAACGCAGCATGGCAATGTCATAGCCCATAGATCCAGGCAATTGAATAGTCATGAGAAAAATTACCCCACCCACGACTTAGAACTTGCCACCATTATCCACGCCTTGAAGACCTAGCGCCACTACTTGTATGGGGAGACTTTTGAGATTTTTACTGACCATAAGAGCTTGAAGCACATATTCACTCATAAAGATCTGAACATGCATCAGAGGCATTAGATAGACCTCCTCAAGAATTATGATTGTAATGTTTTATATCACCCGAATAAGGGTAATGTAGTAACTAACACGCTTAGCAGAAAAAGTGCAAGTATATTAGCTCACATTATGGTTTCTGAATGCAAGGTAATAGGGGGCCGCACAACTGATACGACTTCAAGACTTAAAGAGAGTTGCATGCTTCTACCTGACTATCCAACCTGAATTGATCCAAAGAATAAGAGAAGCCCAATTAACCGATTCTACCATAGCTGCCCTCAAGAAAACGTAAAACAAGGAGTACATCTAGAATTTCAAGTCTCTGCTGATGAATTACTCTGGTTTCAGGAAGGGGTGTGTGCTCCAAATGATAGTGAACTAAAAAAGGACATCATGAAAGAGGATCATAACTCTAAATTCGCCATACATCCCAGAAGTACAAAAATGTATCAAAGTATGCGACCTTGAGTTTGGTGGAGCGGGATGAAGAGAGAGGTAGCCGACTTTGTTTCCAAGTTTCTAGTATGCCAACAGGTTAAGGCAGAACATCAACATCCAGGCGGGTTACTTCAGCCATTACCGATCCCAGAGTAGAGACGGGAACATATCACAATAGATTTCATAACAAGGTTGCCTAAGGCACGCTTAGGACATGATGTCATTTGGGTAATTGTTGATTAGCTCACCAAGTCTTCTCACTTCTTGGCTATCAAGATGACCGATCCCTTAGACAAACTAGCAAGAATGTATATCCGAGAGATAGTCAGATTACATGAGGTTCTAATTTCAGTAGTATCCGACAAAGATCCCACGTTCATTTATCAATTTTGGTCTACTTTTCAACAAGCCATGGGAACAAAATTGTCCTTTAATACCGCATTCCACTCTCAAACCGATGGATGGACAATCATAGAGAATGATTCGCACACTAGAGCATATACTCTGAGCTTGTGTTCTAGATTTCGGAGTCCATTGAGATGAGCACCTACCTCTAATAGAATTCGCCTACAATAACAACTATCAGGCAAGTATCGACATGGCTCCGTACGAGGCATTATATGATCGTCTGTGTAGATCGTCGATCTGTTGGGAAGAGGTGGGTGATAGAAAATTATTTAGCCCAAATCTTCTGGAGGAGACTACAGCCAAGATAGTTAAGATCAGGAAGAACATTCAGACAGCTCAGAGCAGACAGAAAAGTTATGCGGACTCCCAGAGGAGGGATTTGGAATTTGAAAAAGGTGATCGAATGTTTCTTAAGGTCACTCCTTTCAAAGGGATCAGTAGGTTTAGTAAGAAGAAAAAATTAAATCTCCGATTTATCGGATCATTTGAGATCTTAGACCATATTGGTACGAGTGCTTACAAACTGACACTACCTCCAAAGCTATCCAGGGTTTATAATGTGTTCCATATATCTATGTTATGCAAGTACAATCCAGACCCCTCACATATCCTGTCCTATGAGCCCCTTTTACTCTAGGAGGATCTATCCTATGAGGAGTTACTAGTATGCATTGTGGACCGAAAAAGTAGAGTACTCCGCAACTGAGAAATTCCATTCATCAAGGTCTGATAGCATAACCATACACAAGAAGAGGTCACTTAGGAACTGGAACCAAGCTTCAGGGCCCAATATCCCCAGCTATTTGACTAGTAAAAAAGCAACAAATTTGATGGATCAAATTTCTTTTAAGAGGGGGAGAGTTGTAACACTTAGGCCCAAAAATTAGCCGGGGATAATTTTACGGATTATGGAATATATATTATTAAAAATGTATTTTATTTTAATTTGATTGAAAGTTTGAGAAAAAATAAATTAGGGACAAAATTAAAATAATTTTGGGAAGAATGAGTGAAAATTTGAGTTCGGGGCGTATTTTTAAAAGAAAAATTGAAAATAGGGGGTCAAAGTACAAATAGAGAAAGTTCAGCCACTTAGGACTGTCCAGTCACCAGCATCGACGAATCAGAGCGTGCCATGTGGACAGGCACACTAACATCAGTGCTACTGAGGAGGCCACACTGGTAATCTACGTGCCCCGCAATCGAACAACCCAGGATCAATCCCGTGCGCGTAGACGGCTTAGATCCATGTTCACCTTAGGTGCAATCGGACGGTCAAGATTATTCAAGATTAATGGTGCAAATTTGTTTCTTCCTTAGATGCGATCAGACGGATGAGATCGATCGCGATGGACGATCAAAATTAATGCAGAATAGTTATAAATACTCCACATCACATAAAAACCTAAACGTTTGTCGTCAACCCCCGCCGGAGAAGAAGAACCAGACGCCGGAGAAGGAGGCCGACCGCCAACCCCTGTCGCGCCAGAGCCGCTGCCGTCGCACCAGAGCCACCGTCGACCGCTAAAAAAGGTAAAAAAATTTCCTACCCACTCGGAATTCAATTTCGAGTACCCCTGCGGCCAAATCAAAGTAAGAAGAACGGTGGGTGAGCCAGAAATTGCGAGCAAGTCCTGCCGAAGCCGCAGCAGGTAAAACCCCAAAACCCATTCCCGACTCCTGTTTTATATGATTTTTCGATCATTGTGTTCATTGTCCTTTTCTATGCAGGATAGCTGAAGAAAGAACCTCAACCACGAAGGAGGACCGACAGAGCAACTGTACCCGAAGGTCCCCCTGCCAGTAGGTTCAGTTTTCTTTGAGATTTTCTGACCAAATGAGGCCCCTAATGTGTTTTTCTGCAAGAATATGGCCAAAACCAATTAAAATCGGCCAAAAACTGGCTAGGCCGAGGCGAACCGCCGCTATGGGTGATGGAGCCGGCAACGGAGCATGGCGATGTCGGAGCAGGACGGCGCCGGAGCATGCTGGCACCGCTATGCTGGAACCCCAAAGATTTTTTAGAATGAGTTTTGGACACTGATTTTGGATTTTTTTGGGTATTTTTAGGTGTGTGACGAGTGTTTTGAATTCTACAGGAAAAATTCAGGGAACTCAGTACCCGTTAGGAGGTGTAGTAGATAACTCGACATCTCGAAACATCGATCCGAGTAAGGATCCCTCACTCTATTCTCCATTACTGTAAATTGAGAGTTAATGATATATAATTTCATGTTTTGTAAAAATTTGAAAAGCTCTAAAAATAATTATACGTCACTAGTGGAGCCGAAACCAGTTAGTTTCACAATTATCTTGATTTTCTATTTATTTTTCTGTACTATCCTACTTGCTTGATTTCGTATAGTACATGTTCTTAATTTATAGTTTCAATGGTTTTATCGACTTATCTAGTTATTTTGGTTATATACCGTCAACATGAATGTAGTTCAATTAATCTGTAAATGTGATATGAGATATTGGTATGTGTTGTTGGTTGTTCATTGATAAAAATTTGTATGTAAAAGACTTACTAGGTACTGAGAAAAAAGGCGGACGGGCCCGGTACTTAGGGAACCCTACTGTGAACGTTACCTTAGTCGAACATGACTAGAAACTCCTTTACCGGGAAAGGTTTGAGAGATATTATTCACGCTCATACTATACGAGATATCGAGGCAATGAAATGTTTGGTGTCCATTACTGAACGGAGTATGGGAACGGCCGGTTAATTGTTAAAATTGGTTATTGAGTTCACGAGTAGGGGAGACACTCCTATGGACCCTCTGCAGTACCAATAAGCAGGTAAGGAAGGAAAGTTATTATTTCTTATTCTCTTATATGTGAAAGTGAAGAGTGATATAAATATAAGTCTTCATAAGTTTTTTTGGAAAACTCGTTACGGTAAGTTCAGAATAAACGGTTTTCTTTATATTAAATGAATTTACTCAAATTAAGTGCTCCATTAGTTATTTTATAATTTTTACCAACATTCGATTTTTTGTATATGTGATTAGCGTGATATTTTTACTGTGATAGTGTAGTTCACAATTTCATTAACTATTTCATATCAAAATGATCAAAATTCAGATCTCGATCAACAAGAGTGTTTAGAGTAGTTCACTATCCAAACTCCTTCAAGTGCTATTGAAAGTTGTTCTAGGATGTTTCGTTATTCGTTTTTCATTTTATTTCTTTAATTTCTGTTTATCTTTTAGAATGAACATTCTCGTAGTCTTATTGGGCATTCTAAATTATTGTGTAAGGAATATAAACTTTAACTCTATTAATCGCTTCCGCATTAAAAATATGAATTTATTTCTCTTTTAGTTCCGGGTCTCTACATAAAATTCTCCTAATATATTATTCATATTTCAAAAATAATTTTAGAAGTTATTTTTCATAAAAATGTATCTTTAAAAATAATAAAAAGTTAATTTTAAATTCAATAATACCTATAAAGAATTTAATATATATATATATATATTCTTGAACTTTAAACCACGAGTTCCCTAATTATATAGAAGATAAGCAAATCTAAGATAATTTTATACTTAATCTTTATTAATTTCTTTTCTTATTGATGTCTTTGTAATCTTTAACAATTTGTTCTTTTTTCTTAAGTTATGTGTATCAAAAACTCAAATAGCATCATTAGTACGAAAATAATAATTTATAGCGTTCATCAACATTAATAAATCACTTTACCTTGTTCAACAATCTTAAACAACCTTCTAAGTACTTCAACTTATTTTTTGACTTCATACAAGCCTAAGAGGAACTAAGTAAACTATACCTTGACCAACTAATATATAATATATCTTATTTTTCAAGAAAAAAGTATTTAAATACGTTACTTTTTTGAGTTTTTATTTCAAATATATACATACTAGAAACTATACTAAATTAACATTTTTGTTTGATTTGAAACTTTATATACAAAAACTCATTTAATTATATAAAAGCTATAATAAAGTAACGACATTAATAAGGAAAAAGTTATATAGCCTTCTTTATTTATAATTTACCAAAAATATGGGGAAAAAACCATTTAATTAGTTGCTATTTTTGTAAATATAAATAAAATTTAGACTCTTCCATTTTTTGTAACTTATATACCTCAACAAGAATTTTAAAACAATGTTCATAAATTATCTATATATATTTTTCTTATTTTTAATATTTTTATTTAAATATATTTACAAACCCTACATCAAATTATATTCTCCTCTTAGGAAACTATGATGCGTAGCAACTATGTTGGACTCACCATATTATATATATATATATATATATATATATTATAAAGTCCTTTTCTCATTTTTCAAAATACATATGTAATTAATTTAATGACATTAAACATATCTATTATAAACTATTTTAAAATTATATTGCATAAAAAATCTCTAATAAAATAAAATAGTTTGTTGAATAAAATAATATAAATTAATCACATATATTTCTGTTGTTATGATTCAATTTACCTATTTCCTATCTTATATAAATCAAAACAGCACTAATTATAACATAAATAAAAGAAAATTATACACATTGTATAGTATTAATAATTATATATTTGAATATACATCATTATAAAAATAAATAAAGTTATATAAATTAAAACATATTAGTTACAATAATTTATAATTATCATTATTAAATATTCTATAATTAAGTAAATATATCGTATAAAATGTAAACAGTAACGACCATAAGTTCGCCTTCCCCCATATAATTAAATTATTATTAATTAAAAGAACTTATTTTAATAATTATTAAATATGTAATAATTAAATATATAATACATATTATTTATTTTAATATATTTTAATTGTTTTAAAATAATAACACACAAATAAATTAAATTAATTAGATTTTATGAATATAAAATATGTATTTATTGAATCATATTAATTAAATTAATATTTCTTGATGATTGGCTTGACGTATAACACCAACACTTGAATCTAGACCTCATATATTGATAAAACTAATAATATATTA
Source organism: Carica papaya (assembly GCF_054855325.1). Lineage (NCBI taxonomy): Eukaryota > Viridiplantae > Streptophyta > Magnoliopsida > Brassicales > Caricaceae > Carica > Carica papaya. Next base: position 24,558,718 of record NC_142317.1, read on the forward strand.
TTAATTTTATGTCATGCAAAAGTATCTCATTCGAATGACACTATTTTTTTATTAGAAATTAACAACTTAAAATTGGATTAATGATTGTAATTGTGAATTTATGATAATTTCAGTTTAAGATTATTACTTCAATTAATTATAAGTTTGATAAAAAAAATAATAATTATAGATTTATTGTTTGTCTTACTAATTTAAACTATTAGAAAAAAATGAAAATATAAGCACAACTGTAACGGTTCCAGAAATTTTAAGAAAATGTATATATTAAAAATTTTAAGTGCGGAAGCGAAATAAAAATTCTGATTAATATTTCTTACACAATAATCAAAACGTATTAAACGTACGAAAGAATAAACTAACTGAAGTAAACACTAGTAATGAATGCTATAAATAAATCTATAAAATTCTTGGTCATCTACTCGCCGTCTTCCTGCGGGACGGGCTCAGGAACTAAGTCCTCCTGATCTGAAATGGTTAAGTAAGGAATAAACTACACTAACCCAGTAAAAACATCACACTATCTCACTGCCACAGGAGTAAAGGTTGGTAGAAAACAAAAACGAGTAATGAAGCATAATTTATAACAAACTCATTTATCAATAATAAAAACTTTTACTGTCCACTTACCTCGGTGAGATTCATGAAAGACAACTTATGAAACATAATAACATCATAAACATCATAAAATCATGCACACTTTGTAACATAACACATATCAAACTCTCGTTTTTAATCTTCAGACAACAATTTTCCTCCTTTATCAGCCTACTAGTATCCATGGGGATCCATAAGGGGTCTCCGCTATACGTGAACCATTCACATTAATAACTTGATTCAAGGGCCGTCCCCATACCCCGTCTGGTATGGGCGCCAAAAAAAACATAAACCTCAATACCCCGTCCGGTATGAGGGTGAAACGGGTCGTCCCCATACCCTGTCCGGTATGGGCGCCAAAACATATAAGGTCTCCATACCCCGTCCGATATGAGAGACCACGTTCCCGGTAGGGTTCCCTACGAACCCGGTCCGTCTACCATCTCCCAGGATATCTAGTTAGGCTATCGACATTATCCATTTATTAATTCACATACCTTTTTCCATTATTCTTGGTCTCAATCATCCAATCAAATATAAACACGTAAACCAGTGATGAACACAAAACAAGACAACAACAGGTTCACAATAATTCAAACCATAATAAATGAAACCGTGATTCATGCATACGAAAACATAAAATAAATAATTCAAAAATCATACTGCATTTAAAACTGTAAAATAGATCAAATAACAACTGACCGAAAAATACATTAGGTTCGGGCTCCATTAGTAACCTTAATTAATTATACACATCTATTAATTCATAAAATACCTGTTTATCATTTATTAAACTTTAATACCATGATAGAAAATATGGTGAGAGATCCTTACTTGTTTCGGAGTCTGAAATCGGGTTCTCACTGCGCTTATGGGCAGTCCTTAGATTCCCTGAATTTTTTTTTTTTGGAACTGAAATACACTTCTGGTACCTACAATTGGTAACAAATACACATTATAAATCCATATTCAATAAATCAAACAACAACTTTTCTTTTTATCGGCCTACTGGTATCCATGGAGTTCATAGGGATGTCCCTGTACGCGTGAACCATTTCCTTCAACATTCTCAATTAAAGGGTCGTCTCATACCCAGTCTGGTATAAGCACCAAACCACTAAACCTCAATACCCCGTCCGATATGAGGGTGAAACGGGCCATCTCGATACCCCGCTTGGTATGAGACAACGTTCACGATAGGGTTCTCTATTGTACCTGATCCATCCATCATCTCCTAGGATATCCAATAAGGCTGTCGTTTCATCCATTCACTTAATCACATAATTTTTTCGTTTTTCCTTAATCTCCATTTTCCAAATCAACCGTACTCACATAAACAAACAAACATGCATCAGGGAATACAATCATATCTCAGTTTTCTAATTTAACAATAGTCACATAAGGCAGTAATATATGCATTTAAATCATAAAATCGATAAATCAGATACTATCATGTATTTAAACTGTAAAATAAATCAAAAGAAATCAACAGAGAATAATTTCTGGTTCTGGCTCCATTAGTAATCCATAATTAATTATAGATATTTTCTAGATTTCACGAAATACCATATTATTTAAAATTAAACCTCAATTCCATAACAGAGAATAGGGTGAGGAGTTCTTACTCAATTTGATGTCCGAAAGACTAAACTGTTGATTGCGCCTACTAGCGATTCCTGAATTTTTTTTCGGAGATTAAAACGCGCTATAAGTACCTATAAATGTCCCAAAAAATACAAAATCAGTCTCAAGACCCAATTTTGGCCAATTCTGAAATTCTAGCATGGTAGAGCAGCTATGGGTCGCCAATTTTACATCAATTCTGAATTCTACTGATTTTACATCAACTTCTGTGAGAAATATGCTAAGGGACCTCGGTTGGTCGAAAAAATGCAAAAAATCTAAACTCACTAGTGGTGGGGCTCTCCGGTGCGGCGGCTCCTTCAGCTCATGTTGTGGTTGGGTGTTTTGCTCTGGTCAACCTATAGAGAAGGAAACGTTGATCACAATGGTAAAAAATTACACCGAACGGGAATCAAGAAGGGCCTCATTGGAGGCATTTTGTGAAATTCCCCGCGGCAGCGCCACTGGGCTTTGCCCGCGATTTTCGGCCAATCAACCCGTCCTTTTACTCTGATTTGGCCATGGGGGTGTCTAAAATTGAATTTCGAGCAAATTAAATTTTTTTAACCTTTTTAGTGATCAAAAATAGCTCCAGCGTGGCGGCGGGTGGCGACGACTCTCCTTCCCAGCAGTTGGGTCTTCTTCTCCGGCAAGAGTGTCTGGCGGCTAGGGTTAGGGTTTGGTGTAAAGAGGGTTATTTATATCCGTCCTCATTTAATATGGACCGTCCATCGCGTTTGATCTGGACCATCCAATCGCGATTAAATATGGAGTGAATCTGGATCGTTCATTGCGATCTAGTCTGAGCCGTTCATCATAATCTAATCTGGACCGTTTGATCACGTTTAAATCTAGTCATCCGATTGCGTTTGGGGAGGGAACGCATCCAGGTCGTCCGTGCATGCGGGAACAAATTTGGACCATTCGATCGCGGGCACGCGGATTGCCCGCGTGGCCTCCTACAAGGCACCACGTCAACGTCCATTGCCACCTGACGCGTTCTGGTTCGTCGAGGCTACTGACCGGGCATCCTACATGGTAAAATTTTTCTAAATTGTATTTTGACCCTGAATTTTCGATTTTTCAAAAATGCCCCAGAACACAAATTTTTACCTTTTTTTTTTCAAAATTGTATTCAATTTCATCCTCTATCACATTTTCTTCAGCAGCCATGGCGAGTCAGAACACACTGCCTGGCGGACACGCTGATATCAGCTTCATGCGGGAGGCCACGCGGGCAATCCGCATGCCTGGGCAATCCAATAATCCAGATCGCATCTTGCGTGCATGAACGACTCAGATCTGTTTCTTCTTCAAACGCAATTGAACAGATGGGATTGATCATGATGAACGGTCCTGATTTGCACACATAATCGGCCTAAATAGGTAACAATTGGATGGTTCTCCTCGCTCTACGTTGACTTGAACGGACGACCTGAATTGAATGGAGATGAGTATTTAAACTCCTCTTCGCAGGGGACCAAAACCCTAGCCAACAGAGGAGTGACTGGAGAAAAAGAAGAAGTACGGCTAGGGAAAAAATCAGATGTCAAAGAAGGAGACTGGTCACCATCATCGCTGCACCGAAACCATCACCAACGCTGAATATATATTTTCCCCCCCTTCTCACTCGAAATTAAATCCTAAATCTCCCTATTCTCATATCGGAGGAGAAAGGTCGACAGGTGAGTAAAAAAATAATAGGGAAGCTAGGCCGAGCTGCCGCAACCAAAATCCAAAATCTTCTTTGGTGACCCCCTTCTTACTTCCCATTTCGCGTGATTTTTTGACCGTTGTGTTCTCCGTCCTTTTCTGATATAGTTTAGCAAAAGAAGAACCTCAGCTGCCAAGGAAGAACAGCAAAGTTGCCATAGCTGGAGACCCTCCCACTAGTAGGGTTTTGGTTTTTGCCTTTTTCGGCCAATAGAGGCCCTTTAACTTGATTTTTTTGCAGGTTTCCATGTAAAACCAGCTAAAACTAACCTAAAACATTCAAAAATAGCCAAGCCGAGAGGAACCACCGTTTTGGACAGTGGAGCCAGCAAACACAACAACACTACTGTGCCGGAATCCTAAATTGGCCGGAAAAGTTTTAAAATATCTATTTTGGCCTTTTGGGGTATTTTTGTATACACGACAGATCTTTTTAATTTTTGCAGGAAAAATTCTAAAAATCGGGGGACCGTTAGGAGGTGCAATGAAAAGTGCAGTATTTTAAACACCGATCTGGGGTAAGAATCCATCACCATTCTCCCTATTATGGTAAATTGAAGCTTAATAATTAGTAACACTATGTTTTATGAAAATTAGAAAATCCTAAAATTAATTTCAGGTCACTAGTAGAACCAGAACCGATCAGTATATTTTTGTCATAGTTTGTTGTTTATTTTCTTCTATACTGCTTGAAATGTTTATTGTTATATCGTATGCTTTAAATTACTGGTTTTAATTACTTTCTCAGTTATTTGGTTTATTGAACTGAATTGTCCTCATTTGTTGATTTAGTTGCAACAAATGTCCAAATCATTTCTCCTTAATTTATGTGTTGTCTAAATTGCATGACTTACTGTGGATTAGTTTACGTGTTGTCTATTGCATGACTTACTGTTGATTGGTAAAATGTGTTGTTGGTGTGTGGATGGTGAGTGTTAATGATGTAAATCTATATACAAAAAGCTTATCGGGTACTCTGGAAAAAGGTGTACAGATTTGGTACATAGGAAAAACCCTACCATGGGCATTATTTCAGTTAAATACGGCTGAGAAGTCCCATACCAGAAGGAATTGGAAGGATAATTCACCCTTATACTAGACGGGGTATTGAGGCAGCGATATATTTGGCATCCATTACCAAACGGGGTATGGGGACGGCAAGTTAATCAATAACTTGGATTTTAAGTCCACACATAGGAGGGATCTCTATGGACCTCCAGAGGTACTGATAAATAGGTAATGAAGTAAGTTGTTATTGTTGTTTATTTGGATATGAAATTGAATGTTATCCGGGTTTTGGAAATTCGTAAGGGTAAGTATGAAACAATAGTTTTTAAGTTAAATGAATTTATTTAAGAAAGTAAATGGCTCCATTGGTGGTTTTATGATTTTTTTAACCAACATTTGGTTTCCTGTATTAGTTATTAATGTGATATTCTTATTAGGATAGTGTGGTTCATCCTCTTATTTAATCATTTCAGATTAAAAAGACCAAGATCCAGATCCTGAACAACAAGAGGGTTGCGAGTAAACGTTATCTCCTAGACCCTATCAAAGTTGCCCAGTGGAGGTTAATCTTATAGGATTTTTATTTCTTTTTCTTAACCATTTATTATATTACTATGAACTGTTGTAAAATAGACATTTCTGTATCCCTATTGGATATCCTAATTTACTATATAAGGAATGTAAACCCTAAATTCTAAATTGCTTTCGCTTATAGTTGCTATAATGCAATGTTTTTCATTTATTTATGCTTTGGGTCTTTAGAGGTGATATTAGAGCCCCATTCCTTAGAACCATTCCTTATACAGAGATTTAAGATACTAAAATACAACCCGACACTCAACCCTCTCTTATGAAATACATATACAAAGATATGAGGAGAGGAAGCCCCCACTAAACCAAGTAGCCCGAGATGAGTCACTTCGAGAGGATGTCGATCGACTCTTCGAGATACTAGAGAGACTTATCTCCACCCAACAGGCCTAGGAAGAGAGGAGGGAGCTGTCTAACCCTCATCCGCTGCCATAGTATGAGCCACCCCTGCAATAAGAAGATCTAGTGACACCTCAATATAGTCATACTCCTCCACCATATCATCTGACACTACCACAGTATGATCCGGTGCCCCCGTCATACAATCGGGTGCTGCCACAGGGCCACTCAGTCCCTCCCCAGAATAATCCAGTCCTTCTTCCACAGGGTCTAGTTCCACCCATAATGGACCCAAGCTACATTGAGAGATACAAGAGACTAAATCCATATATTTTTGTAGGGGCATCCTCATTCGAAGAGGCTGAGTATTGGTTAGCCGAGATAAAGAAGGCATTCACAATTCTTGTGGTGGTTCTCAAACAAAATGTTGTATTTGCCACCTACATGTTTGTGGGTGAGGCAAGTCGCTAGTGGCAGCTGAAGCAAGTCATCCTGCCTATTCCAGTCACTTGAGAACAGTTTCTAGTAGTCTTTAATGTAGAGCACCTCCTAGAGCGTCTTCGGTATTTGAAGGAAATGGAGATTGTACACTTGATCTAGGGTGAGATGACAGTGTCCGAGTATGCTAGGAAGTTCCTAGAGTTAGCTCAGTATTCTCCTGAGAGTATGATTGATGAAGGTAGAAAGGTAAGAAAGTTTGAGTGGGGCCTCCATCTTGAGATCAGGCAACAGCTGTATGTATTCGAGCTCAGCACCTACTCAGCAGTTATGGCCAAGGCACAGTTAATAAAGAGAAACCTCTGCATTTTTCCTTCAACAATGGGAAATTCTAGACCCTCGGTTCCACATTGCAGGCCAGCACCTGCTGCATTGACTCAGTAGAACAAGAAACCTAGGCCTGTGACTCAAGCTCCTACTTAGGCTCTGACACTAGGATGCAGCAGCACTTACCAACATTATGGCAAGGATCATGGGGATCGACTTTGCTATTGTCTCAACAATACATGTTGTATATGTGGAAGTGCTTAGAACTACACGAGAGAGTGCCCGCGAAATCATAATCAGGCCAGACCTCCCATCTAAGGAAGAGCTTACACCCTCACCCACACCCATCATAATGCTAAAGCCAACTTGGACATGATATAGGGTACGTACACTATTTGTAATCACATTGCGTATGTTTTGATTGATACTGGTATTTCTCATTCTTTTGTCTCACATGTTTTTGCAAAAAATTTGAATGTGCTACCTGAAAATCTCTATTCTATACTATTTGTGTCTACTCTTGGGAATGAGACACTACTAGGGGAGGTCATATACAAAGCTTGTATCGTAGAAATAACAGGTAGAAAATTGAGTGTAGACCCGATAGCGATAGACATGGGGGACTTTGATGTAATTTTGGGGATGAATTGGTTAGCAGCATATTACACCACCATAGATTACTTTCATAAGAAACTTGTATTTAATCTTCCTAACGAAGAATCATTCACCAATTAATAAAAGTTTCAGATATTATTCTCTCATGGTAACTGCATTGTTTATATGATACCTTAATTCAATTGTTTTTTTCTACATTAGGCAAACTTAAGAAAAAAAATTGCATCTAAGAGATCCTTGTGGTCTAAGAATTCCTAGATGTATTTTCTTATGAACTACCCAGACTTCCAATGGATAAAAAAGTTGAGTTTATCATAGATCTTTAGCCTGACACCCAACTCATTTCAGTTGCGCCCTTACCGTATTAATCGTATGGAGGTGGAAGAATTGAGAAAACGTATTTAAGAATTGCAAGATAGTGGGTTCATCTAACACAATGTATCTCCTTGGGGTGCTGGAGTCACATTTGCAAGGAAATAAGATGGGTTCCTGAGGTTGTGTATTGACTACAGGGGATTAAATAGAGTCACAATCAATAATAAGTACCCCCACACCAGGATCCATGATTTTTTCAATTAGTTACAGGGTGTGCTCAGGTTTTCTTCAAGATAGACTTGCATTCGGGTTACCATCAAGTAAAGATCAAGGTAGAGAACATTTCCAAGACGGTCTTCAAAACGAGGTACGGACATTATGAGTTCCTGGTCATGTCATTTGGGTTAACCAATGTGCCAACCATTTTTATGAACTTGATAAACAAAGTTTTTAGGTAATTCCTGGATTAGTTCGTCATTGTGTTTATTGATGATATCTTGGTTTATTCAAGGAGTAGAGAAGAATAAGCTCATCACCTAACTTAGGTTTTATAGATTCTTAGGAAAAAGAAACTGTATGCAAAATTGAGCAAGTGTGGGTTCTGACTCGACCAGACTATCTTCCTATGGCACATAATATCAAAGGATGGGATATCAGTGAATCCTAAGAAGGTTGAGATAGTACTCAGTTGGAAAAAATTAATTTCAGTTAATGAGATTCGTAACTTTTTGAAAATAATTACCGCAGGTTTGTGGAAGAGTTTTTTAGCCTAGCCACTCCTTTGACCAAACTTACAAAGAAGAACGTCAAGTTTGAGTGGAACGATAATTGTGAAAGGAACTTCACAAAACTCAAGAAGTAGTTGACTACCGCACCCGTTTTGGCTCTACCGAGTGAGACAGATGGATACACAGTGTATAGTGATGCCTCCTACTTGTGGTTTGACTGTATTCTGATATAGCATGAAAAGGTTATAACCTATGGGTATAGGCAATTGAAAAGTCATGAAAAGAATTACTCCACCCATGATTTAGAACTTACCGTCATTATCCACGCTTTGAAGACCTAGCGCTACTACTTGTATGGGGAGACTTTTGAGATTTATACAGACCATTAGAGCTTGCAGCATATATTCACTTAGAAAGATCTTAATATGCATCAGAGGCGTTGGATAGAGTTTCTCAAGGATTACAACTGTAAGATTTTGTGTCTCTTAGGCAAAGATAATGTGGTAGTCGATGCGTTCACAGAAAAAATACAAGTATGTTGGCTCACTTAATGGTTTCTGAACGCAAGGTAACAGGGGCTGCGCAAATTAAACATATAGCGCCCGGACCGAGAAGAAAAAAAAAAAAAAAAAAAAAAAAGCTACGTCAGCAGGCCCGGTCAGCAGTCCCGGCCAACCGGGGCCTGCCACGTGGCAAGACCACGTCGCTTCAGAACGGGCCACGTTGGCGATCCGCGTGGGCGCGATCGGACGGCCCAGATCAATCGCGCGATCGGACGGCCCAGATACAATCGCACGGACGGCCCAGTTCAATAAAAAACGAACGGCCCAGATTAAAACAAAATGGACGGCTGAGATCAAAAGGCAATGGGTTATAAATAGAACCCCCACACCAGACGACAAACCCTAGCCGCCTGCCGCTCGCTGGAGAAGACGAACCAGAGGCCAACCGCCGCCACCCGCCGCCGCACCGGGGAAATTTCCGACCGCCGATCGAGGTAAATTTCATACCCCCGACTCGTTTTTCTACGCTGATTCCTCCTGTGGCCAAATCGAAGCCAAAATCCTGGCCAAACGGCCGGAATACGCGGCCGAAGACCAGCGGCGCCGCCGCGCCCCCTCTCGGTTTTTACCTCCGACGAGGCCCTTCCCGGCCTCCGTTTGATGCAATTTTTATATCACCGTGATCACCATTCTTTTCTCTACAGGTTGACCAGAGCCGAATCACCAAACCACGAACCTCGCTGGAGAGCCGCCGCACCCGAGAGCGCCGCCGCCGGTAAGCTCCGCTTCTCCGTGATTTTTTGGCCCCCCGAGGGCCCTAGGGTTGTTTTCTCGTAGGGACCGATGCGAGTGTGGCCGAATTCGGCCGGAAACGACCGAAAACAGCCAACCCGAGGCGAATCGCCGCAGCAAGCGGCGGCGCCGTCGCCGGAGCACGGCGGAGCCGCCGTGCCGGAGTTGCGATATTGGCCAAAAAGGGGCCCTGAGCCTAATTTGAGATTTTTTGGAATACGTGCAGGTACCGTTAGTGTGTTTCAGTTCCCCGGGAAAAAAATTCAGGGAAAATTAGGGACGGCCTGTAGGCGCACTGTGAATCGTATTCGGATCCCGAAAACAAGTAAGGACCCCTCACCCTATTTCCTATCACGGTATTAAAGTTCAAAATGATAAAACGGTATTTCTTGAATTAACGCATGTGTGAAATTGCTTAAGGTTGCTAATGGAGCCCGAGTCTAGTGTGATTGATGATTTACTGTTATTTGGCCTGTTTTACAGCTTTAAATGCATTATGAGGTTTGATGTGTTCGTTTTATAGTTTCGAGTGCATATATTACTGTTTTATTAATTATGGGTTGAAAGACTGAAGAACTGATACTGTATGTTGTCTGTTTGACATGAATTACGATTTGCTTGTTTAAATGTGAATTGATGATGCTTATTGAGGAAAAGGAAAATGAAAGATTGTGTAGACTGATAATTGTATGATGGGGTCAGCCTGACTAGATATCCTGGGAGATGGTGGACGGACCGGGTCCGTAGGGAACCCTACCGGGATTGTGGTCTCACATGCCGGACGGGGTATGGAGATCTTATGGTTTTGGTGCCCATACCGGACGGGGTATGGGGACGGCCCGTTTCACCCTCATACCGGACGGGGTATTGAGGTTTATGGTTTTGGTGCCCATACCCCGTTTCACCCTCATACCGGACGGGGTATTGAAGTTTATGGTTTTGGCGCCCATACCGGACGGGGTATGGGGACGACCCTGGAAACTGATTATGAATGTTAAAGGTTAACGGGTAGCGGGACCCTTAGGGACCCCCATGGATACTAGTAGGCTGGTAAATGAGAAAAGGATATGTAATATAATGATTGAATTACAAAAGGCGTGATAAGTTCTATGTTTTACAGCTTATATATTTTTATGATTGTGATAATGTTATTGTTTTCTTATATTGTTTCATGAATTCCACCGAGGTAAGTGGATGGTAAAGGTTTTATCATAAATAAAAGGATTTGTTGTAAATCATGCTCCATTGGTCTTTTGTGTTTTTCTACCCACCTTTACCTCCGTGACGGTGAGATATCGTGATGTTCTTACTGGGCTAGTGTAGCTCACTCCTTATTTAACCATTTCAGATCAGGAAGACATGGTTTCCGAGCCCGTTCCGCAGGAGGACGACGAAGGGGATGCCTAGAGACTCTGTAGTCATACTCATAGTTTTATTTTCGAGTTTCTCTTTTAGTTAGTTTAATTTTTTATATTTTAACTACGTTTTTGGTTTTCGTGTAAGGGATGTTAACTGAAATTTTGATCTCGCTTCCGCATTTTATATGTTTAAATACTCATTTCATTTTAACAATTTCCGGGGCTGTTACAAAACAAGTTTTTGTTAGATTTTTTTTATAAATTAAATAACTTAATTATAAGTTAAATGAATTTTTGTTAAAAATTAAATTTTTATTCTTTATACCAAATTTATTTTTTGATAATTTAAGAAAAAAATTTATTAAAAATTTTAGTTTAAATAATTTTACAAGTTAAATGATTTAATTATGAGTTAAATGAGTTAATTGAATGTACCTAATTATTTAATTATTTAAAAATTAGCAAAATTAAAAATTATTCTCAATAAAATTTATTTATTTATGTTATAAAAATAATAATAGTAAATATTATATAATAGATAATCTGTTATTTTTTTTAATTTATAATTATAAATAAAGAATTTTATTTTTTATAATAAATTTATTTTTTAATATTTAATAAATAAATTATTAAAAATTATAATTTAAATAATTTTAAAAATTAAATTACTTAATTATAAGTTAAATATTTTTTTTATTTTTTTATTTAATATTATATATAATAAAATAAAAATAAATTATTAGTTTAACCGAGTATACAAACGTATTTTCTCGCGGAAGAAGATTACAGGGAGAAGATGAAGATGGCTGTGTGATTGAGGTAGAAAGAGAAAATAATTTTATTTAAAATAAAAACTGATATAATCAAAGAAGATTTGTGTCGTTGTTGGCTTCTTTTTTAATTAATTTAGAAGATACATGATGACGATGACATGATTGCAGTACTAAGATATATATATATATACACAAATTAGTTCTGGAAGTATAATGAAGTGAAGGAAAAGAATCAAAACATATACTCATCATATCTCATCCACGTTCGACTATCAAAGGCAGACAGAAAATGGAATACCTAATTCCCCCACGTGAGCTGTTCATCGACGGCGAGTGGGTACAGCCTATCTGCAGGAAACGCATCCCCATCATCAACCCCGCAACCGAAGAGGCCATAGGTCATTTCTCTTTCTCTCTCTCTCTATCTTTCTATTCTCTGTTCATGTGGAGCATTAGACAATCATACTGTATATATGCATGTGAAATTTTAGGATTTGCGGAGTTATTCAACCCGATCGTTCATTTTTTATCTTCCGTTTTCCGCTTTTCATCCACTTCTTTTGAGTGTGTTAGTATCAACTTTACCCTTTTTGCTCGGCCATTCTTTTGGTCGTGTGCCGACCAAGATAAAGGAGTGTTATTAGAGGAGAATATTCTCAGTCTACTGAGACAGGGTTTTCATATCCTATCGGTTTAAGGTTGAGAGCCTTCAACTTTTTATGTTACCCTAGCAAGCAAGACGTAATGTCACGGGATAATAAAAGATAATACTGATTTCTGATTTCTGGCTACTGGGATCTTCCTAAATCCGATTATGGAAATGTAGTTGTGGGACCAACGGGTGTGTAGATGTTCAAATTTTTTGGCTGCCTTAAAAATCCAAAGTGTGAAAAGTTTTGAGGATCGTGTTTTAGGTGATATTCCGGCGGCTACTCCGGAAGATGTGGAGGTTGCAGTGGCTGCAGCTCGGAGAGCTTTTATTAGGAATAAAGGAGAGGATTGGTCCAAGGCTTCTGGGGCTGTTCGTGCCAAGTATTTGCGAGCTATTGCTGCCAAGGTACTTCATTCAAATTACTTATATTAATTTCAAAAAAGGAAATCTTGTTACTTCATAATCTTGTAAAAAATGTATGAATGTTCTGTAATCTTTTTTTTACTTTTTCTGACAGTTTTTGTCCATGCTTATTATTTAACGTCTGGATCTAGGTAACGGAGAGAAAATCTCAACTAGCAAAACTTGAAGCAATTGATTGTGGAAAACCGCTTGATGAAGCAGCATGGGACATGGTATGATTTTGACCCTTCCTAAATATTATATTTCACCATCTGAATGCTGCTAACGTGTTTGTTCGTGTTGTGAAGGATGATGTTGCAGGATGTTTTGAGTACTATGCAGACCTTGCTGAAGGTTTGGATGCCAAGCAGAAGGCCCCTATTTCTCTTCCTATGGAGACTTTTAAGAGTTATGTTCTTAAGGAGCCTATTGGGGTTGTGGGTCTGATTACGCCATGGTACATACTGCATCTTGACTATTTATGACATTTCATCCCTCCATTAACGTATTGCTTATTCGGGGATATTGCATTTTTCTTTAAACTTATACTATGGTCAGCTTTCCTTATCAATTTGCGCAAGGTGCATTTTGTTTCTTTACAACTAAAGCTTGAACAATGTCCTCTGCTGCTCGACTTTTACAGAGAGCTTTCAGCTTCAGAATAGTCTGAGGTTGATCTTGCTGTTCCTCCTCACAGCCACTTATCTTGTTGTTCCTCCTCACAGCCACTTACCACGGATACTAACATTTCAAAGCTAGCTGCCTTTCAATGTCTTATCAAAATAACATAATGAACCTTATGATTCTTGAACTTCTAAACTTTCCACACTTACAACTTAGTTTAGAAAATCCCCTATTTTCTGAAACTTAATTTGACTTCTCACGTTTTTTCTGAAAAATCTTTGAGTTCTTACAATTATTAGATCTTTTACGAGAAATTATTATGTATAGTTTTTCTATCATATGCAAAAAATTGCTCAGAACTTATGTATTTGGAGCTCATTGGTCAGAATTGGTTTCTTTACTTGCCGAAGAATATAATAGTTGCTTAATAATTTTTTATATGTCGTCTTTTCCCCTAGATTTCAAAATGAAACTAACTGAATTAGTGCCAACTACTTGGAGTAATACTTTGTCATTTTCTATCAAACCCTATACATATAAGTTTTTAGAATAGAAACCTACTAAGAAAAGATGTATTTTACCCTTGTACACTGTAACTTAAGTTACACTTTCTTTAACACTCCTTATCAAGCTGGGAATATATGTTGTTGATACTCAAATTGCTAATAATAACTTGAAATATTGAATTGCTCAAAGTTTTTAGTCAACACGTCTACTAGTTGAGGATTGGTAGATATGTATGAAATACATGTTAGGCTACTGTCAAGTTTTTCCTTGATAAAATATTTTTCGACTTCAATATATTTAGTTCTGTCATCTTACACAGATTGTGTTCAATTTTATGACTGACTTGCTCTCAAGGAAGGTATAGTATGTTGTAGTAGATCATTTGTCGACAGTTGACTGTGTACAATCCGCATCCGTATAGGCCTGAAAAATCCAAATGAACACTAATTCTTCCCTTTTCTACTTATTGTCAATGATGGCTTTAAGAGTTCATTAGAGAGCGCCATTGAATCTTATTAACAGAAAAGAGAATTAAAAGTGCTAAATACCAAGTAAGCATCTTGTTTTGGTAACGACTAATTCTAAATAGTTTTACATCTGTAGGCTCTTCTTCAAACGTATTCGAACTGTCTATATCCTATTATATAAAAAAACAACCAAAACAGTTATTTGATTACATAAATCCAAGACAACATAATTAAATAAAAGTTAAAGAAAGCCAGAAATGATAAATCATGTTGATTTCTTCCCTTGAACCCTCCTTTGACGCTGGTGAACCAGTGCAAACTCCCTTTTTACTGATTTATAACATGTACTTACTAAATTGTCCTCTTTCTTAAATTTCTTCCCTGGTCTAACTATATGCGGTTTGGAACATTTGATCTTAACCGGTTTTGGATGTTGAAATGATGTTGGCATCTTTTATCTTTGTCAACATTATGTATGTGATTTTGCTGAATTTTCTGCTTTTCCTTTTTGTTGAAGGAATTACCCCTTGTTGATGGCCACATGGAAAGTGGCTCCTGCCCTTGCTGCTGGATGCACTGCAATACTAAAGCCATCTGAATTGGCATCTATGTATGTAAATTTATGTTAACTTGCTTTTTACATCACTTTTGCTATTGATGTGAAGTTGCATGCTCATTATGTTTTCACTTTCAGGACCTGTTTGGAGCTTGCTGATATTTGTCGAGAGGTGGGTCTTCCTCCTGGTGTTCTCAATATTCTGACTGGATTGGGCCCTGAAGCAGGTGCATCTTTGGCTTCTCATCCCGATGTCGCCAAGGTCAAAATTCTTTCTTTGCCATCTTCCATTATGAAGATAAACCTTAATACCTATTTGGAAATTTTTTTATCTCAATATCTTTGTTTAAATAATCATAGTTGCTATAGCAGCTAACATGTTAGTTCTTAGCAGATTGCATTCACTGGAAGCTCAGCCACAGGCAGCAAGGTAATGACTGCTGCAGCTCAATTGGTGAAGGTAGGTTAAAAATACTAATTTTTTTTCGTTCTCTCTGCCCTTCTTTTCTTGATCAAATATGGTATGTGCATGATACATTGTGTGTTGTTTTGTGGTAGCCCGTCTCTTTAGAACTTGGTGGAAAAAGCCCAATTGTTGTTTTTGATGATATTGATCTTGATATTGGTGAGTGCTTTCTGATTCTCTGAAGTTCTATTTTAAGCATTGAACTGCCTTATGTCTCAGAAATTTGAATAACCTTTTAAAAAACAAATTTGTTCATACACTTCCACTCATGTTGCACCAGTCATATCAAAAAGTTAAGCACTTATCTATCCAGTTGTTTTTCTAGTTATATTTTTTTTTGAAATTTATGTTGGAACAGCTGCCGAATGGATCCTCTTTGGCTGCTTCTGGACAAATGGTCAGATTTGCAGTGCAACATCCCGTCTAATTGTGCATGTAAGCATGTAGTTAAAATTATCCATATTTTATTATGTACTTCTGCTTGACTTTAGTTCTTTCCTTGATGTAGGACAAATTTGGGGTAATTTGCCTACTAAGAAGTTGGGAAAAAAAACCTAGATATCACGTCTTGGGTTTTGATGCACCACACGTAAGGGTTGATTGAATCACACAATCAATTATGAGAAAGTTTCAAAAAATTATTATTGAATACTTGGATGATTAATAAGTGAAATTATAAAATTATTTATAGTAATCTCTAAGTAACTTGTTTAAACTAGAATTGAAGTAGGAAAGAGTACTCCAATAGAATTAAGAATGCTAATCCTAATACAACTACATAATAATACAAGTAAAAATAAATTCCTAGCTCTAATAAGAGTATTAAATAGTAAGCTAAAAATATTCCAACAATAAATAAAATCGGGAGTGGGGTGGGGGGGGAGGAGGAGGTGTGGAAAACTCGGCTCCATTAACTTGAAATTATAGAATGTGGCATGCATGACAAGGTGTGGAAAACTCAGCTCCATTGAGTTGGAATCGTAGAATGTGGCATGCATGACAAGGTCTAGCCTCATTTCTGTGATCCAATTGCAATCAATTTGAGGACATCCTTTTCATTTTACTAGAAAATTGTGATAAATACCATTCCTTGTTGCTAACAATATCTTTAATCTTTTCTTTGATATTTGCATTATCTGATGAGCGATTAGTATTCTATCATGAGAAACTGTAAGGTCACCTCCTTGATATGAAGGTCCTCAATATTGAATACCTTACTTATACTCATATCTTCTACTAAATCAATAACGTAAGCATTTGAACTAATCTTCTTGAGAAGACCACTGTTTTTGGAATGAAGTTTCTTGTAGACACCCTTAAGAAACCTTTCGGATTTTAGGCGTACCATAACCATATCTCCCTCATTAAAGTCAGCAAGTTTTCTTTTTATATCAACAAAAGCTTTATATGCTTAATTACTTAAAATAATTCTATTCGTCTAACTTCTGCATTTTATGTCACATAAATGTTTAGCAAAATCTTGTCTCAATGGTAAGATGAGCATTCAATGGGGAAGGAACCAAATTAATAAGTTTCCTTAGTTGTATACCCATAAAGCATTCAAAAAGACCGATTCTGTGCTTCGACTTACTAAACTATTGTTAGCAAATTCCCCAACTGAAAGAACAAGATCCCAATTGGTAACATGATCGCGCGCACAACACCAAATTAGGTTTCCCAAGCTCATGTTAATAACTTAAGTTTGTCTATCAGTTTGTGGATGAAAAAGTGTAGAATATTTTAGTTAAGTATGCTACATCTTCCACAAGGTATGCCAAAAGTAACTTACAAATTTTGTATCACGATCAGAAATAATGGACTTAGGGTAGCCCATGTAAGGGAACTACTTCTATGAAGAACAGTTTGACCATATGAGAAGCATCAAACATCTTCGCACATGGTGTGAAATGAGTCATTTTAGAAAACTTATGTACTACCACAAATATTGAATAGTGGCTCCTTTGTTTTTGGCAACCCAAGCACAAAGTCCATGCTTATATCTGCCCGTGGCTCATGGAGTTCAGGTAGTGGTGTGTATAGACCAGTATTATGCTTCTTTCCTTTGTAGATTTGAAAGATACAATATCTATCAACTGTTCGAGCCACATCTCTTTTTATGCTTGGTTAATAAAATCGATATTTCACCATAGAAATTGTTTTATCTCCTAGCCTTAACTCGGATTTAATAATATTATTCTTCAAATCTATCTTATAAAAATATGCCGAGCCTGTCATGAGATCTAACATAATCATTAAGAAAAGGTATGGGGAATCTATACTTGATGGTAATCTTGTTGATTGCGCAGCTATCAACAACATCTTTTAGGTCCTGTCGTTCTTGAATGTGAATAATGCTATCATAGACTTATTGGAGGGTCCCATTGGCATGCATCTAGTAGGAACAACCTATGAATTTGCCAATTATGAGTTGGACACTTTAACCATTTAGTCATAGATGCTTACAGGGATCATCAAGCACATGGGCTTAAACTTTCTTGTATAAACCTTTTAGATATTAATTTGTCAACTTATTGTTTAAGCTCAACATGTTCACTTGGATTCATACGGTATGCTGGTAAGTTAGCAATTGAGGTCCCGAAACTAAGTCAACCCCATGTTGAATGCTACAAAATGAAGTCAGTCCATTTGGCAAATCTAGTGGAGCAATATCAGAAAAGTTAGGCAGTAGGCTAGTCACTTTTGTTGTTGTTGTTTTTTATTAAACAAGTTATTGGTTCTTTTACACCCTGACTTACTAGAGCATAAACAATTTTTTATTCTTTACCTTCTGCTTCAAACTGCTTTCTTGACAAAAGATGAAGTTCTTTCTTGTAACCAGCTATTGCAATTTTTACAGCCTTTTTGGTTTTGAAGTTTCTGATATCTTTTGTGCTCATGGATTCCAGGAGAACATCTCTTTTTTCCATGGAAAAAGAATATGTATTTCCTTCCATTACGGTGTCCGTTACAATAATATAGCTAAGAGCAACCAAGAAGAATATGAGTTACTTGCATGGGGACAACATCACATTAGATGGCATCTTTGTATTTACTACTTTGGAAGAGACAATACATTATTGAGCTACCAATGTTGTTGTTCGCCAATCTATGCTACTTTGTATGGTTGTGGTTATAGTTTTGTTGAAAATTTGAGACGCTCTAAGGTCGAAGCCGACACTAATTCATGCAATTTCCCTCGTCGATGACAAGCTTTTTGGCTTTTGGTCCACAAATAACAAGGGTTGAAATGTAGTAGTACAACATCAATCTTCTTTAATAGAATTTTACATTACTTCCAATCTAGTATTAAGTCTGAAATGTCTCAAATTTAATATTTAATTCAGCTTTAGTCACCATTGGTGAAGCTAAATGTCTATTTAAAAGTGAGGTAAGAATGATCATAGAAGCTAAAACAAAACAGAATGCACAGGGCTTACTTGCGGCTGGCCACGCATGGGCTTCATGCAGCAGTGATATGGCAGATGGCTCAATTGGAGGTGTTAAACTTAGATTTGAGACTAGTGTAGGACACAACGTTGTAGAAGTGCAGTTCCGCAAGAGGTAATGATTGTAGGAGCTTCTGCAGGCAAGTGGCAGTCTTGTGGAGTTCTGCAACAGGAATATGGGGTTTGGTTGATTGAGTTTTTTTGGAGCTAGTGATGGTGGCAATGTCAACCGCGTCTAGCAAGTGATTGGCGGGCAGCTCACTTTGTGGCTGATTGCACGTGGGTTTTACGCGTCGGCTTCTAGTCACCAGATGGTGATGACCATTTGGCAGGTGACTCAATTGGAGATGCTGAACTCGGATTTGAGACTAGTGTAGGACATGATGGTCCTTGAAATGTGGATTCGCATGAGGCAGCTGCTGTGGTAGCTTCTGCTAGTAAGTGTAGGGGTTCCCGTGGAGTTTTATGGTGGGGCGTTGGGGGTCAGTCAATCGGGCATTTCTGGAACTGGTGGTGGTAGCAGTATTGACCACCTCCAGCATGTAATTGGCAAACATTTCAACTCGTGGTTGGCCGCGTGTGGGCTTCATTCACCTACTTTCGGTGACTAGACGGGAGCCGCCATTTGGCAAACGACTCAACCAAGGGTGCCGAACTCATATTTGAGGTTGGTGTAGGACTCAATGGTATTGAAGTGCAGATTCACGAGAGACAACATGATGCAGAACCCGAGGATCAAAAAAACCCACATCCTCATCACAACGGCTTTAGGAGCTTCTACTAAGGAGTATGGTAGTTTTCAATGGAGTTTTGCGGTGGGGCTTTAGGGTTGGTCGATCGACCTTGTCAAGACCTGGTGGTGGTGGTATTGTTGACAATCTCCAACAGGTGATTGGTTGATGGCTCAGCTCGTGAATGGTCGACCATGAGCTTCACGCACTGCCTTCTAGCCATTGGGATGGTGGTAGTCATTTGGCATATGGCTGAACTGGAGGTGCTAAACTCAGATTTAAGGTCAATGTAGGATGTGACGGTGTGGAAGTACTTATTTGCGAGAGGCAGCAGTGTGATTTTTAGTGGACTTTTTTGCTGTAGGGGCTTCAAGAGTTGATCGACCGACCTTGCCCCTCGAGAGTTGGTGGTGGTGGCAGTGTTGACCACCTCCAATAGGCGATTGGCAGGCAATTCAACTTGCGGTCGCCACACATGGGCTTCACGTGCCAACTTTCGGTCACTGGACGATGGTGATCATTTGGCAAGCAATTCAACTAGAGGTATTGAACTCATATTTGAGGTCGGTTTAGATATTCTGGTTCAATTATTTTGGGGCATAACTTTGATAGTTTAGATGATTTTGACTCCATTATAGATATTTTAATTAATCTATACTTGTTTTTGTACATGGGCGGCGCCCCCTTGGCGCCATTACATCATTACATCACATGCTTTTATCTCAATATATATATATATATATTTGAGGTTGGTGTAAGATGCGATGGTGCAGAAGTGCGAATTCGCAAGTGGTAGCGGCTGTAGGAGTTTCTACCAGCAAGCGTGGCAGTTTCTGGTGGAGTTTTGTGGCGGGGTTTCGGGGGTTGGTCGATCGGGCCTTTTTGGAGTTGGTGGTGGTGATAGTGTCGACCACCTCCAATAAGTGATTGGTAGACGGCTCAACTTGCAGTTGGCCACACGTGGACTTCACGCACTAGCTTCCGATCACTGGATGGTGGTGGCTCAAATATCAGTGGTAAACTCATATTTAAGGCCGGTATAGGATGCAATGGTGCAGAAGTGTGGATTCGCAAGAGACAATAGTTATGGGGCTTTCACTGGCAAGTTTGGTGGTTTCAAGTGGAGTTTTGTGGCAGAGCTTTGGGGGTTGGTCGATTGGGTCTTCTTGGAGTTGGTGGTGGTGGTGTTGAGCACCTCCACCAGGTGATTGGCAGGCTGCTTAACTCGCGGCTGACTGTGTGTACGCTTCACGTGTCGGCTTCCGGTCAGTGAAGGACAGCGGCTATTTGGTAGGCAGCTCAACTGGATGTGTTGAACTCATATTTGAGGCCGGTGTAGGACATGATGATACAATAGTACGAATTTGCGAGAGACAGCAGTTGTGGGAGATTCCATTAGTGAGTATGATGGTTTGGGTTGGAGTTTTGCGGTGGGACTTCAGGGTTTGGTCAATTGGATCTTTCTAAAACTGGTGGCGGCGGCAGTGTCTACTACCTCCAGCAAGTGATTCAAAAAACTATTATTGAATACTTGGATAATTAATAAGTGAAATTACGAGGTATTTATAATAATCTAAGTAATTTTTTCTAAAAAGAATGAAATTAGGAAATAGTAATCCTAATACCAATAAAAAATACTAATAAAAATAACTTCGTAAATCTAATCAGACTCTTAAATAATAAACTAAAAATACTCGAAGAATTAATGAAACCCTATCATGGCTATGTGCCATCACTCCCCTCCCTACTTCCTAGTATATTGTTTAAGAACAGTCCATCGATACTTTTTCACCTGCTGTTTAAGTCTTTCTGGTGTTGTTAAAACTGTCTTTTTATTTGGTATGGGGTTTCAATACTTGAATTCGATTATGATTTTGTGATATTGAGACTGGTTTTGCATCAAACAAGACGCGATAAAACAAGAATAGGTCTTGGTATTCTGTCTATGGTTTTGCTAGTAGAACATTGGAATCACCTTAACTTATGCATGTAATCTAATAAAACTGAAAACAGTCTATAGTAACCTGTCGGTCTAACAAGCTACCTGAAGACAGCATAAGCCTGCAAATCAATTGTGCACAAAAACAGAAGCCAACAGGCTAGCCCTAGCGTACACTTCCTACTACATGCAAGACACCTGACCAAATGCGAATTGAAACTTTAGTGGAGAAAAATGTTCAGTCCCAGAACATTACCTATCCAAAGAGTAACAAAGAAAATGATGAGGTAACCTTTTTGCTTGAACTTAGCAAATTTAGCTGCCAAAATAAACATATATTCACCTGCTAGCCTCTCGAGGTTATCTGCCATAAACAAAGACAACCCAGAAATATTTCAATATTTATTTCTATTGTTCAATGATTCTGATAATCTGGACCTTTGACCCAATAGAAATGTTTGCGACAAATCTTCTCCGTCTTTTTAATTTGCTAATAGATCTCACCACTTAAAATGAACAGAATCAGTGTATTGATCGAGGAGGAATGGTTTTAGTTTAGTCTTTCTCTTAATTCATTCTTCACATTTTCTTGAAAAATATCAGGAAAGTATTGCATCAGAATTGCTTGATAGACTTGTGAAATGGAGCAAAAACATTAAGGTTTCAGATCCCTTGGAAGAAGGTTGCAGGCTTGGTCCTATTGTCAGTCGGGGCCAGGTAAGAATCCTGTTTTAATTTTGGTTTATTGCTGCTTCTTTTTCCCAGGATGCATTAACATTTTAACATCAACCCAAAAAAGGAAAAATCACAATTATGAATGACACTGCAAAGGATTCACTAGAAGTTCGGAGTCAATAGTTATTGTGAAATTGCAGATAGTTAGCCTTAATTTTGCTGCTTGTTTTGGGGCCATATTTTTCACCATCTTGTAATAGTTCAGTTAATTGATAAGATTTTTACTCCAAGAATATTCATGTAGTTTGCTCTTTTTCTTTTTGTTCTTGTGATTACTGACTCTAGTCTCTGGTCTTCTATGCATGAAACAGGAATATGCAAATAAGATTTTCTTAAAATTGAGATTTGTTCATGAATTTGGGTACATTTACGTATATCAACGTGCATGATTTAATGAAGTTGACAAGAACAGCTATTGTTAGAAATTATTGTAGTATCTTCATACATGCTAAAATCTAAATTTGGTTCTTGTACCATTTATTTTTATTCAATTCGATTTTGCATCAAATTTGTTTCTATACATTTAAAAGATTTTTTAGTTCCATTTCTCTTGTTATTAACTGTTAGTGCTATTAATGTCGGTGTTATATGTTAAATTTGTTGATACATGCCGGCTTCTGATTAGTTTGATTGTAAGTTGAATATTACATCAAACGTCACATGGCATCTCATATGAAAAATAATTTAACTTGAACTGGTTTGAATATGTTGAAAATTTTTTTAAAAAAAAGAACCGACAGGGTTTCTCTCTCTCTTCCTTCTCTTCTTCCTCATCTCTCTTCTCGTAATCTGCTTCTCTCTCTTGCTTCCCCAAACAGAAAATTGTTAATTAAAAGAAAGCAAATAAAGCATCCTTTCCAAGATGCCAACGCAAGAAACATAAAGTAGGTCATGGAAATGCAAAGAGAAAGCAAAGGAAAGGGAAGGAAAACAATGTTCTTTTTTTGTAGTGGCAGATTTAGAAAAGCCAGAAAAGGGCGGGGTCGATGGAGATGAGGAGGAGGAGGAGGCAGAGAAGCTGATTGAGGGGATGGCAGTGTTGGATTTCAACATGTTGTACTCAACAGTGGTGTTGCAGACGCAAGGAAAGTGGATGAGACTGGAGAGTATTGATGCAGGAGACAGAGAAAGGAGGAGATTTCAGAGGGGCTTTAAGGATGTGGGAAGGTGAGGTCCTTGGTTGCTTCGAGGGCCATCATATCGCTATTGAATCCGTTTGATGAGTTCTTTGTTCTCTCATTATGTTGCAAAACCCCATGTTTGTTTCCCATAAAAAAATTTTCAAGAAAACAATAGAAAGCTATACTAAGGTCCAAAATAAGAGAGAGAAGCAAATTGAAATGAGGAGAGAGATGAGGAGAAAGAGAGAGAAGCATTCTTTTTTTCTTTTACATTTTGGACCTGATCAAATTGGTCCATAAATAAATTATCTTTTTTACGTTGGATGTCATGTAACATTTGATGTGGCATTCAACATAATTGGACCAATTAGAACCTGTCTCGTGTCAATAAATTTGATACGTGACCCCTAAGCTAACGATGTTTATAGTTAATAATGGAGAGAGATTAAAATAGCAAATTTTATAAATGTACATCGATTAATTTGACGCAAAATCAAGGCAGAGACCAAATTGAACAAAAATAAATAGTTCAGGGATCAAATTTATGTTTTAGCCTTTCCATACTTAACATTATACTAAACTGTAGTTTGCTTCAGGTTCTTTTCTGTAGGGTTGAGTATGTATATGGTCCATTGCTGTATTCTTTTTCTAAGCACAGATTTACCATTACATGTATGGTAATTCAGTTCTCTCTTTGAAGAACATTGCACTTGATTTGGCTATTTTCACCCGATGTAACGGTCCAGTTTTGTGCATCTATCGACCAGAAATTTTAGCTTGCCCTGGAAAACATTTATGGCTTACTCATAACCTGTCTACTGCTACAGTATGAGAAGATACTAAAGTTTATTTCAACTGCAAAAAGTGAAGGAGCAACTATTCAGACTGGTGGCACTCGTCCTGAGGTATGATTTCCTGCATTTCATTGCAGGCATTCTCTCTCTCCAATCTGTTATGATATTGAAGTTTTTTTAAAAAAACATTTTGCAGCATTTGAAGACGGGATTTTTTATTGAACCAACAATCATTACTGATGTAACTAACTCCATGCAAATCTGGAGAGAGGAAGTTTTTGGACCTGTTCTATGTGTTAAGACATTTTCCACTGAAGAAGAAGCCATTCAATTGGCAAATGATACCCAGTAAGTTGATTGTTTTTATCTGGACATGATTATTTTTCTTTCATTCCTTCAATTTGTTTCACTGGGAAGCTCTCCCTTTTAAATTCCCCTTTCCCTTTGGTCTGGTTTTGATGTGGGATGGTCATGCCCGACAACCTATTGGTGTTTGACAGTTATGGGTTAGGTGCTGCTGTGATATCCAAAGATCCTGAGAGGTGTGACCGAGTAAGCAAGGTAGGATTCATTTTTGTTGAAGTTACAACCATTGTTCCGTGCCCCACGCCACCATATAGTGGCATATTTTTGTTGGGGATTATCTAATATTGAAAATGAATTGGCTTTTCTCTTTTCCTGCTCAGGCATTTCAGGCAGGTATTGTATGGATTAATTGCTCACAGCCATGCTTCTGTCAGGCCCCATGGGGTGGCAACAAGCGTAGTGGCTTTGGACGAGAACTAGGTGAATGGTATGTTTCTTATTATCTGGATAACGGATTCAACTAACATTTTTATCTAGATTACTCAAGTAAAAAACAAGTAATTTGGTTCCTTTTTGTCAAGGGTTTCTGAATAGAGAATTCATGTAAACACAAATGAATATTTGACTCACTTATACTTGCAATTGCTTGAACCCAAGATGCTTTTCTTTTTTTTGAGGAACGAGCATGAGATGCTTGAGACATCCAAGATTATGAAAGGACGGTTAACAACAGAATCCAATTTGTGTGTGCTTTTGTAGGGGACTTGAGAATTACTTGAGTGTGAAGCAGGTAACTCAGTATGTCTCCCCTGATCCATGGGGCTGGTACCAGTCTCCTTCGAAGCTGTGATAGTTCCTCTTGAAACCAGAATGTAAAATCTACGATTGCAGCAAGATGTGAGAAATAAAAGAGGGTTTGATATCGGAACTAATGATTAAGAACATTGTGTGATCTATTTGGGTAAATGTTTTAGTTATGTTTGAGCAGAGTTCTTGTAATTGCTGATGCATCGAGGTATCATATTTCGTTCTTCACAAAAATGTGTGCACACTGGTGCAACTCACTCCAATCTATACATATACATGGACGGAAAATCTAATTAGCTTTATTATCGTGCGATGTTCGCATAAATCAATATTATGTTAGAACAATGTTCCAATTTCAAAATTATAATTTAAAAAAAAAAAAAACGTAGGGAAAGCAAAATTATGGAAGTGGAAGAAGAGATGAAATTTTTTAGGTAAAATTGAAACAGTAAATTTTAAATTTAATTAATTTTGATGGAATTGAAGATGTGTAGCTTCCATTCTCTGTGGATTTTTTTTTTTTAAAGAAGATAATTTTTTGTGATCTTTGCAGGATTTTATTATTTATGTATCAATTTGAGATAGCTAACTATTTTACTTAAAATATTAAAAATTAATTTAATATAATTGTGAAAATTCATGAGAGGTTTTATTGTAATTATTGATCCCTGCTGTTACCTTGTTTTAAAAATTAAATTTGTAATGAACAATTATGCAACCGTTCATATATAAAATTTATTATTTTCTCTCACAGAATTCTCTTATGACCCCTTTTTGCAAATAAATTAAATTTTAATTCTATAAAGATGAATTAGCAGACTTACATAAAAGAATGCTATAAATATTTCAGAAAAAAAAAGTTGAAAATTAGATATTAAAATTATTTGAATTTTGATGTAAAAGATTTATAGACCTGAGTTAACAATTTTGATAATATATCAAAATTTATTCCTTTTTTTTTAAAAAAAAATAAATAAATAATAATTCCTATAACTGCAACCATTAAAGTAAATAGCATCAGAACACAATGTATCTGATTCATGGGAATAAGAGAGAAAGTTGTTTTAATAACAAGATTTGTGTTTAATAAATAGAACACAATGTGACTGCATCTCATTTAGAAAGCAATTAACTAAAATTATAAATAAAAAAATTTGAACAGAAGTATAAATAAAGTAGATTAAAGTAAACGCAAATCCATGTGAGTTTTAGAAGTGTGTGTAAATTGAATTTTTCATTTTAGAGACATTAATTAATGTAGCCTTTTTCAAGTTGAAGCAAGTTTTTTTAGATAACTTTGAAGCAAGTATTTTAAATTTTTCTACTCTCTCCAGTACAAATAAAACAAGTAATTCAACATAGATATTTATGCGATTATTGATATAATAAAAATCAAAAATATTTTTAAATTTTTTAAAATAATATTATAATTAATGAATGTCAAATCTGTAATATCCGAACTCTGAAATTTAGTTCGAGATCAATTTTTTCATTCATAAAAATAATTAAAAAATTAATTCTATTAAATTATTTGAGAAAAATAGGTTAATGACATAATAGAAAGCAATTTTTGAGAAAAGATGTGAAAATTTGAGTTCGGATTGTGTTTTTTTTAAAAAAATTAAAAATAGGGAGTCAAAATACAAAAATAAAAAATTTGGCCACGTGGGACGGCCTAGTCAGCAGCTCTGGTAAACCGGAGAACGCTGCGTGACAAAACACGCTGACATCGGGCACCACGAGGGAATCCATGCGAGTGATCTGCGTTCCCAGCGATCTGCGTTCCCAGCGATCTGACGGCTCAGGTTCGATCCTGCGCGCGAAACAACTCAAATTCATTTCTTCCTTAAACGCAATCGGACGAACGAGATCAATTACGATGAACGGTCCAGATTCGTTCACGCAATCGACCTAAATAGGCAATGATCGGACGACTCTCCTCGCTCTACGTCGAAACAGATTGTAACGACCCAGGAAATATGCAAAGGAAATGAATTATAACTTAAGTGCGGAAGCGTAATAAATGTTCAAGGTTTACATTTCCTACACAATAATTTAAAGAACCAAACGGGGTTGCGGAAATCAGTCTTTAAATAAAAATACAAGAAATAAGAAAATAAACGAAAAATAAAGAAAACTAGCATCTACTCGCAATCCTCTTGCTGTTCGGGCTCTAAAACTTGGTCATCTTGATCTGAAATGGTTAAATAAGGAATGAGCTACAATAGCCCAGTAAGGACATCACACTATATTATCGACACAAAAATAAAGATCGGTAGAAAATCAAAAACACTAATGGAGCATTAAATATAGTAAATTCATTTATCAACTATAAAAATCATTTATCGTTTACTTACTGTAGTGGAATTCATAAAAACAATCTATACAGACAATAATATTATACATATCATGATTCCGTGTATAATTAGTAATTATAGCACATATTATAAATCTATATCCATCATCAATAAATCAAACAAAAACTGTCACTCTTTTTACCAGTCTGCTGGTATCCATGGGGGTTTATAGGGATGTCCCCGCTACACGTAAACCATTTTATTTAACATTTTCAATTACGAGCCGTCCCCATACACCGCCCGGTATGAGCCAAAACTCAATACCCCATCCGATATGAGAGTGAAGCATGCCGTCCCCATATCCCGTCCAATATGAGCGCCAAATTATCAAGTCTTCATACCCCGTTCGGTATAAGACAACGTTCACGATAGGGTTTCCTATGTACCCGATCCGTCCACCATCTCCTAGTATATCCAGTAAGGTTGTCGTTTCATCTATTCATTTATCACACAATTTTTACCGTATAACCTTCATTTTTTTTCGATATAGCAGTAAACACAGAATAAACCATACATGCATCAAAGCCATAAAATCAATTAATAAGGTACTATCATGCATGTAAACTGTAAAAAATAATCAACAAACAACAGTAGATAATTCTTAATTCTGGCTCCATTAGCAATCTGTAATTAATTATGCACATTTTTCAAATTCGCTCAAAACACCGGATTATTATTTATTTAGACTTCAATTCTATGATAGGAAATAGGATGAGGGATCCTTACTCGATTTGATGTCCGAAAAGCTAAGCTATTCTACTACGCCTACGGGCGATTTTCGGGTTCCATGAATTTTTCTTCGGGAATTAAAACGCACTAAAAGTACTTGCAAATATCTCAAACAAACCTAAAATCAGTCACAGGGCCCACTTGGCCAATTTCAAAATTCCAGTACGGCAGCTCTGTCGTGCTCTGACAACGGCACCGCCACTCGCAGCGGTGGTCCACCTCAGGTCGGCATCGATCCCTGCGAGAAAATACGTTAAAGGACCTTGGTTGACTAAAAAATACAAAAAATTGAAACTTACCGGCGAAGGGGCTCTCCGGTGTGACGGCTCCTCCGGCTCACGTTACGGTTAGTGTTTTACTCTGGTCAACCGTTTTTGGCGATCGAAAAGGGCTGCGGGTGGCAACGGTCTCTTTCCCGGTGGTTGTGTCTTCTTCTCCGGCGAGGGAGTCTGCCGGCTAGGGTTAGGATTTGGTGTGGATGAGGGTTATTTATATCTGTCCGCTTTTGATCTAGGCCATCCATCGTGTTTAATCTAAACCGTCTGATCGTAATTAAATAAAGAGTGAATTTGGACCATTCATCGCAATCCAATTAGGACCGTCCATCGTGATCTAATATGGGCCGTCCGATCTTGTTTTGGGAGAGAACGCATTTGGGCCACTCGTGCGCGCGGGAATGGATCTGAGTCATTCAATCGCGGGCATGCGGATCGCCCGCGTGCCCCCCTGTAGCACCGCGTCAGCGTCCACTGGCACGCGGCGCATCTTGGTTCGTCGGAGCTGCTGACTGGGCATCCCACATGGCAGAACTTTTTTAAATTACAATTTAAAATCTGATTTCTGATTTTTCTTTCAAAAATACCCCCAAATTTTTACCATTTTTCTCCAAAATTATTTTCAATTTCATCATTCTCCAATTTTTACTTCATTTTTGCTCTAAATTAAATTTTAAAAATTAAAAAATTATATTTATTAATTTTAAATTACATTAAAATTTTATTTTGGGGTGTTACAACTCTCCCCCCCCCCCCCTTAAAAGAAATTTGATCTCTCAAATTTGTCTTTCACTCTCAATCAAACAACTGGGATATTGGACTCTGAAGTCTGATTCTAGCTTCCATGTAGCTTCCCTCGGTGTGTGATTCTGCCATATGACCTTTATAAAGGAAATTTTCCGGTTGTTGAGTAATCTGCTCTTTCAATCCACAATACTGACCAGAACTTCCTCGTAGGACAGATCCTCCTGAAGTGAAAAAGGCTCGTGGAGACATGAGAGGGGTCCGGATTGTATTTGCATAACATGGATACGTGAAACACATTATGGACCTTGAAAAATTCTTGAGGTAGTGTTAGTCTATAGGCAACGGTACTAATTCTGTCTAAGATTTCAAATGGTCCAATAAATTAGGGGTTCAGTTTTCCCCTCTTGTCGAACCTATTGATTTTTTTGAAAGGAGTGACCTTAAATAACACCCGATCGCCTTTCTCAAATTCTAAATCCCTCCTCCGGGTGTCCGCATAACTCTTCTGCCTGCTTGAGTAGTCTGGATGTTCTTCCTAAT
Source organism: Carica papaya (assembly GCF_054855325.1). Classification (NCBI taxonomy): domain Eukaryota; kingdom Viridiplantae; phylum Streptophyta; class Magnoliopsida; order Brassicales; family Caricaceae; genus Carica; species Carica papaya. The sequence continues at coordinate 24,588,636 of NC_142317.1, forward strand.
CTTAATTATTTTGGATATAGTCTCCTCTACCAGATCTAGACCGAACAATTTTCTATCACCCACTTCTTCCCAACAAATCGGCGATCTGCATGAGTGCCCATGTAACACCTCACACGGGACCATGTCAATATTTGCTTGGTAGCTGTTGTTGTAGGTGAACTCTATCAGAGGTAGATGGTCATCTTAATGGCTCCCGAAGTCAAGAACATAAACTCGGAGCATATCCTCAAGTGTGCGGATTGTCCTTTCTGACTGCTCATCGGTCTGATGGTGGAATACAGTACTAAAGGATAGCTTCATTCCCATGGCTTGCTGAAAGTTAGACCAAAATTGAGAAGTGAACCTAGGGTCCCTGTCAAACACTACTATCACTGACACTCCATGTAATCTGACTATTTTTCGGATATACATTCTTGCTAATTTGTCCAATGGATCGGTCATCCTGATAGCGAAGAAGTGGGAAGACTTGGTGAGCCGGTCAACAATTACCCAGACAACATCATGTCTTGAGCATGTCTTAGGTAATCCTGTCACGAAATCCATAGTGATATGTTTCCACTTCCACTTCGGGATTGGTAATGGCTGAAGTAGCTCACCTGGGCACTGATGCTCTGCTTTGACCTGCTGACATACCAAACACTTAGAAACAAAGTTAGGTATATCTATTTTCATCCCGTTCCACCAAAATCGGGGTCGCATACTTTGGTACACCTTAGTGCTTTCGGGATGCATGACGAACTTTGAGCTATGGGCCTCAGTCATAATATCTCTCTTCAACTCACTATCACCTGGAACATACACCCTATCCTAGAATCTAAGCAACTCATCGGCGGATACTCAAAATTCTAAGTTAACTCCCTGTTCTGCATCTTTCTTGAGGGTTGCTAGGGTGGAATCGGCGGCCTGAGCTTCCCTTATTCTCTAGATTAACTTAGGTTGAACGGTCAAGTAGCTCAAACATGTGACTCTCCTCAGGTCCTGAAGCCATACCTATTGTGCGGCCCCTATCTGCATGCATTCTGAAACCATCAAATGGGTTAATGTACCTGCATTTTTCCTGTTGAGTGCGTTGGCTACCACGTTTCTCTTACCCAGGTGATACAAGATCTCACAATCATAGTTCTTGGGAAGTTATATCCACCTTCTCTGATGCATGTTGAGATCTTTTTGAGTGAATATGTATTTCAAACTCTTGTGATCGATATAGATCTAAAAGGTCTCTCCATACAAATAATGGTACCTAGTCTTCAAGGCGTGTATGATTGTAGCAAGTTCTAAGTCATAGGTGGTTATAGTTTTTCTCATGACTCTTCAACTATCTGGACCTATAGGCTATGACATTCCCATGCTGCATCAAAACACAACTCAAACCAAGGTAGGAGATATAATTATAAACTGTATATCCACCTGATCCGCTCAACAAGACCAACACAGGTACAGTAATCAGTCGTTTCTTTAGTTCTGAAAAACTTTTTTCACAATCCTCGTTCCACTCAAACTTGACATTCTTCTTTGTGAGCCGAGTCAGAGGAGCAGCTAGACTAGAAAACTCTTCCACAAACCTGCAATAATAACCCACCATCCATAGAAAATTACGGATCTCCTTAATTGATGTCAATTTTTCCTAACTGAGCACTGCTTCAACCTTTTTGGGGTTCACTAACACTCCATCCTTTGATATGATGTGTCCCAGAAAGGTAGTATGTTAAAATCAGAACCCACACTTACTCAACTTTGCATACAGCTTCTTTTCTCTAAGAACCTGTAAAACTTGAGTTAGATGGTGGGCGTGTTCCTCTCTACTTTTTGAATAAACTAAGATGTCATTGATGAATACGATAATAAACGGATCCAGGAATTGTCTGAAGACCCTGTTTATCAAGTTCATGAAAATGGTTGGAGCATTGGTTAGTCCAAATGGCATGACCAGGAACTCATAATGTCCGTACCTAGTCCGAAAGGTCGTTTTGGGAATGTCTTCTGCCCTAATTTTTACTGATGGTAACCTCAATGTAGGTTTATTTTGGAGAAGACCTAGACACCCTACAACTGATTGAAGAGGTCATCAATCCTGGGGAGGGGATACTTATTCTTGATTGTGACTCTGTTCAGACTCTTGTAATCAATACATAACCTCAACGTCTCATCTCCCTTTTTTGCAAAGGTGACTCCAGCACCCCAAGGGGACCCACTATGTCGGATGAACCCACTATCCTGCAATTCAGTTATCTGTTTCCTCAATTCCTCCATCTCAACACAGCTCATGCGATAAGGAGAAACTGAAATAGGTTTGGTACCTGACTGAAGATCTATGGTGAATTCGACTTCTCCGTCCACTGGCAGTCCGGGTAGTTCATCTGAAAATAAATCTAGAAAGTCTCAGACTACTAGAATCTCTTGAATACAAATCTTTTTCTTGAGTTTGCCTAGTTAGAGAAAACATCAGGGTTAAAGTACTTGATAATAAGAAAATTTGTCGTTAGGGAATAAATACTAAATAATTTTATTAATTTGTAAATGGCTCCTCATTATGAGGATTGAATACAACCTTCTTGCTAAAACAATCTACGGTGGTGTGATACATCGCAAGTTAATTCATTCCTAAAATTACATCAAAGTCCCATGTGTCTAATTCTATTAGGTCCACACTCAATTTTTTATCTGCTATATCTATGATACAGGCTCTGTATACAACTTCTCCCAATAGTGTCATACTTCTAACAGTAGACACAAACAACACAGAATCAAGTTTATCAGGTAATACATTAAATTTTGATACAAAAATAGGTGAAACAAATGAATGCGATGCACCAGTATCAATCAAAACATGAGCAAGATGGTTACAAATAGTGTACATACCCTGTACCACGTTTGGGTTGGCTTCTGCATCCTGCTGGGTGAGATTGTAAGCTCTGCCCTGGATAGGAGGTCTAGCCTGATTCCAGTTCCTTGGGCACTCCCTCGTATAATGTTGGGCACTACCACATATGTGACATATGTTGTTGAAGCAATAGCAGGGTCAGTCTCCATGATCCCTGCCACAATGCTGATAGATCTTACCGCGTCCTGTCACTGAAGCCTGAGAGGGAGCTTGGATCATCGACTTGGGCTTCTTGTTTTATTGAACAGGCGCAGTAGGTGTTGATTTGTGGGGTGGAGTTGAGGGTCTGAGGTTCCCTGCTACTTGAGAGAAGATGTAGAGGCTCCTCTCCACTAACTGTGCCTTGGCCAGAACAGTCGAATAAGTCCTGAGCTCCAGCACAAACAATTACTGTCTGATCTCTAGACAGAGACCCCACTCAAACCTTCTAGCCTTCATGTCTTCATCCAACAATGTCTTAGGGGAATACCGGCCCAACTCTAGAAACTTGCGAACATATTCCGACACAGTCATATTCCCCTGCACCAACTATACAAACTCCATCTCCTTCAGATGTCGAAGATGCTTTGGAAGGTACTCTGCATGAAAGGCCATCAGGAACTATTCCTAAGTAACTGAAACAGGTAGGGTGATCTGTTTGAATTTCCACCAGCGGTCTGCTTCTCCCACTAGCATGTAGGTAGCAAGGGTGACTTTCTATTCGGGAGTCATTCCAAGGGTCTTAAAGGCCTTCTCTGTCTCTGCTAACCAGTACTCGGCATCTTCAAAAGAGGATCCCCCTATAAAAGTAGATGAGTTTAATCTTTTATACCTTTTTATGTAATCTGGGTCCATCATGGGAGGAGCTGGGTCTCGTGGAAGAGGGACTGGGCTATGCTGAGGAAGGACTGGGTGGCCTTGTAGTGGTACTTGCTGATATGGTGGGGGCACCGGATTGTACTGTGGTGGTGCTGGGTCGTACTGTGGCTGGGGCATCGGATCATACTATAGTGGTGTCGGGTGGTACTGTGGAGGAGCAGGGTCATACACGGGTGGCTTGAGATCCTCTCGTTGTAGGGGTGGCTCCACATGTGGTAGCGGGGGAGGATTAGGTAGCTCCTTTCTTTCCTCCCGACTTTGCTGGGCAGCAATGAGTCTCTCCAGCATCTCAAATATCTGGTCAACATCTTCTCTAAGCGAACCCTCTGGGGCTGCTCGGTTTAGTGGGGATCTTTCTCTCTTCATCTATCTGTACCTGCATTTCATAAGAAAGGGTTGAGTGATAATCTATTGTTTTGGTGTTCCTTAAGGATTTTTTGTAATGAATGGATTCGAGGAACGCGGCTCTGATACCAACTGTAGCAACCCCGGAAAGATGCAAATAAAATGAATTATAACTTAAGTGTGGAAGTGTAATAAATGTTCAAGGTTTACATTTCCTACACAATAACTTAAAGAACCAAATGGGGCTGCAGAAATCAGTCTTTAAATAAAAATATAAGAAATAAGGAAATAAACAGAAAATAAGGAAAACTAGCATCTACTCGCAATCCTCTTGCGATTTGGGCTCTAAAACTTGGTTATCTTGATCTGAAATGGTTAAATAAGGAATGAGCTACAATAGCCCAGTAAGGACATCACACTATATCACCGACACAGAAATAAAAGTTGGTAGAAAATCAAAAACACTAATAGAGTACTAAATTTAGTAAATTCATTTATCAATTATAAAAATCATTTACCGTTCACTTACCATAGTGGGATTCATAAAAACAATCTATACAGACAATAATATTATACAGATCATGATTCCATGTATAATCAGCAATCATATCACATATTATAAGTCTATATCCATCATCAATAAATCAAACAATAATTGTCACTCTTTTTACCAACCTGCTGGTATCCATGGGGATTCATAGGGATGTCCCCGCTACACGTGAACCCTTTTATTTAACATTCTCAATTACGGGCCATCCCCATACTCCGTCGAGTATGAGCGCCAATTTACCAAAACTCAATACCCCGTCCGATATAAGGGTGAAGCAGGTCGTCCCCATACCCCCATCCGATATGAGTACCAAATTATCAAGTCTCTATACCCCATTCGATATGAGACAACGTTCACGGTAGGGTTCCCTATGTACCCAGTCTGTCCACCATCTCCCAGAATATCTAGTAAAGCTGTTGTTTTATCTATTCATTTCGTCACACAATTTTTACCATTTAACCTTTATTTTTTTCTGATACAGCAATAAACACATAAAATAAATTATACATGCATTTAAAATCATAAAATAACTTAATAAGGTATTATCATGCATATAAACTGTAAAAAAAAAATCAATAAACAACAGTAGATAATTCCCGCTTCTAGCTCCATTAGCAATCTGTAATTAATTATGCACATTTTTTTTCAAATTCGCTCAAATATTTATTTAGACTTCAATTCTATGATAGGGAATAGGATGAGGGATCCTTACTCGATTTGATGTCCGAAAAGCTAAACTGTTCGACTGCACCTACGAGCTGACTCTTGAGTTCCCTGAATTTTTCTTCGGGAATTAAAACACGCTAATAGTACCTACAAATATCCCAAACAAACCCAAAATCAGTCCCAGAGCCCACTTGGCCAATTTTAAAATTCCAGCACGGTGGCTCCACCGTGCTCCGGCAACAGTGCCACCGCGAGCAGCGGTGATCTGCCTCGGGTCAGTTATTTTCGACAGATTCTACATCAATTCCTCACTCAACCCTTCCTTGTGAAATGGAGAATACCTCGTAGAGCACCTTCGACATTTGAAAGAAATAAAGTTTGCACACCTAGTTCTGGGTGATATGACTGTGTCGGAGTATGCTTGAAACTTTCTAGAGTTGGGCCGGTATTCCCCTGAGAGTATGATGGATGAAGGTAGGAAAGTAAGGAAGTTCGAGTGGGGCCTTCATCCTGAGATCATACAGCAGCTGTACGTATTTAAGCTCAACACCTATTCAACCGTTCTAGCCAAGGCACAACTAGTGGATAGGAACCTTCGCATCTTTTCTCCAACAATGGAGAACCCCAAACCCCCGGTCTCACACCGTAAACCAGCACCTACTGCACCGGTTCAGCAGAACAGGAGGCCTAGACCAATGACTCAGGCTCCTCATCAGGGTTCAATAACAGGATATTGTAGGACTTATCAGCACTGTGCCAAGAATCGTAGGGACCAACCCTGCCATCGTCTCAACAATACCTACTACATATGTGGAAGTGCACAACACTACGTGAGAGCGTGTCTGCAAAATCAAAATCAGACCAGACCTCCTATTTAGTGCAGAGCTTACAACCTCACTTAGCAGGATACTGAAGCCAACCCATACGTGATACAGGGCAAACCTAAGAAAGAAATTTGCATTCAAGATATCTCAGTAGTTTGAGACTTCTCGGATATATTTCTTGATAAACTACCTGAACTGTTGTGGACAAAAAAGTTGAGTTCACCATAAATCTTTAACCTGGCACCCAGCTTATCTCCGATGTCCCTTACTGCATGAGTCGTATTGAAATGGAAGAGCTGAGGAAATAGATTAATGAATTGCAGGATAGTGGATTTATCTAACATAGTGTGTCTCCTTGGGGTGTTGAAGTCAAATTTGCAAAGAAAGGGGATGGGACGTTAAAATTATATATTGACTATAGGGGGATTAAAGAAGGTCACGATCAAGAACAAATACCCCCCTCCCTAGGATTAATGACCTTTTTGACCAGTTGTAGGGTGTCCAGGTCTTCTTCAAAATAGACTTGAGTTCGAGTTACCATCAGGTAAAGATCATAGCATAGGATATCCCCAAAACAGCCTTCAAAACCAGGTATGGTCACTATGAGTTTCTGGTCATATCATCTGGACTAACCAACACACCAGCCCTTTTTATGGACTTAATGAAATGGGTTTTCAGATAATTCTTAGATCAGTTGGTCATTGTGTTTATCAATGATATCATAATCTATTCAAAAAACAGAGATGAACACGTTCACCACCTGACTCAAGTTTTACAGATTCTCAAAGAGAAAAAGTTGTATGCAAAATTGAGTAAGTGTGGGTTCTGCCTCGAGCAAACTACCTTCCTAGGACACATCATATCAAGGAGATGGAGTATCAGTGAATCCCGAAAAAGTTGAAGCAGTGCTTGGTTGGGAGAAATTGATCTCAGTTTAGCAGATTTATAGCTTTTTGGGACTAACAAGTTATTACCCCAGGTTTGTGGAAGGATTTTCTAGTCTAACTGCTCCTTTAACTTGACTCACAAAAAAGAACGTTAAGTTTGAATGGAATGAGGATTGCGAAAGGAGATTTACAAAACTCAAGAAATAGTTGACTATTGTAACTATGTTGGCTTTACCAAGTGGGATATATGGATATACAGTATATAGTGATGTCTTTTCCCATAACCTATAGGTCTAGCCAGTTGAAGAGTCGTGAGAAGAATTACCACCCCCCCCTATGCTTTAGAACTTGTCGTCATTATCCATGCCTTGAAGACCTAACACCACTGCGTGTATGAGGAGACTTTTGATATTTATACTGACCATAAGAGCTTGAAGCATATATTCACTCAAAAGAATCTCAACATATTCAGAGGTGTTGGATAGAGCTCCTAAAGAACTACGATTGCAATATTTTATTTCACCTAGGCAAGAGCAATGTGGTAGCCGACGTGCTCAGTAGAAAAAGTGCAGGTATGTTGGCTCACTTAATGGTTTCTAAATGCAGGGTAATAAAGGCTGCACAATAGATACGACTTCAGGACTTGAAGAAAGTTGCATGTTTGACCTACTTAGTTGTCCAACCCGAATTGATCTAAAAAATAAAAAAAGTCCAATCCACCGATTTCACCCTAGTAGTTCTCAGGAAGGATGCAGAACATGGAGTAAATTCATAATTCTGAGTCTATGTCGATGGGTTGCTCAGATTTCAGGATAGAGTATATGTTCCAGGTGACAATGAACTAAAAAAGAACATCATGAAAGAGGCTCATAGCTCATAGTTTGTCATACATCCTGAAAGTACTAAAATGTATCAAAGTATGCGGCTCTAGTTTTGGTGGAGCGGGATAAAAAAAAGAGATAGCCAACTTTGTCTCCAAGTGTCTAGTCTATCAACAGGTTAATTCATAGCATCAATGTCCAAGCGGGTTACTTCAGCCATTACCGATCCCGAAATGAAAGTGGAAACATATCACAATGGATTTCGTGATAAGGTTGCTTAAGGCACGATTAGGACATGATGCTATCTAAGTAATTATCGACTGACTCACCAAGTCTTCTCACTTCTTCGCTATCAAGATGACTGACCCTTTAAACAAGCTAGCAAGAATATATATATATGGAAAATTGTCATGTTACATGGAGTTCTAGTGACAGTTGTATCTGACAGAGATTTTAGGTTCACTTTCTGGTTTTGGTCTAGTTTTTAGCAAACTATGGGGACAAAATTATCCTTTAGCACCGCATTCCACCCTCAAACCGATGGACAATCAAAGAGGACAATTCGTACCCTATAGGATATGCTCCGAGCTTGTATTATAGACTTCGAGGGTCATTGGGATGATCACCTAACTTTAATAAAGTTCGCCTACAATAATAGCTATCAAACAAGCATTGGCATGGTCTCGTATGGGACATTATATGGACGACCCTGTAGGTTGCCGATCTGCTAGGAAGAGGTGGACATAAAAAAATTATTTAGCCCAGATCTTGTAGAGGAAACTACAGCCAAGCTAGTTAAAATGAGAAAAAATATCCAGACAGCTCAGAGTATGTAGAAGAGTTATGCGGACACTTGGAGGAGGGATTTGAGAAATGCGATTGAGTGTTTCTTAAGGTCACCCTTTTAAAGGAAATCAACAAGTTTGACAAGAGGGAAAAATTAAATCCTCAGTTCATTTGGTCATTAGACAGAATTGGTACGACTGCCTACAGACTGACACTACCTCCAGAGCTTTCCAGAGTCTATAATGTATTTCACGTGTCCATGCTATGCAAGTACAATCCAGACCCATCACACATCCTGTCCCATGAGCTCCCTTCACTTTAGGAGGATCTATCCTATGAGGATATGTCAGTGGGCATTGTAGACCAAAAAAACAGAGTACTCTGCAACAGAGAAATTTTATTCTTCAAGGTCCTATGACAGAATCACATACAAAAAGATGCTACATGGGAGCTAGAATCGAACTTTAAAGTCCAATATCACCAATTGTTCGACAAAGTGAGAGAATGACAAATTTGAGGGACCAAATTTGTTCTTAAGGGGGAGAGAGTTGTAATACCCGGGTCCAGAATTTGGCTGATGATCAATTTTAGCATTTCAAAAAAAATTAGAAAAATATTTTTAAATTATTTTAATTTTATTTTATTAAATTATTTGAGAAAAATATGTTATAGACATAATTGAATGCAATTTTAGAGAAAATGCGTGAAAATTTAAGTTCGATGGTGTTTTTAAAAGAAAAATTAGAAATAAGGGGTCAAAATACAAAAAAAAAAATTCGGCCACGTGGGACAGCCCAATTAGCAGTCCCAACGAACTAAAGCACGCTATATGGCAAAACACGCTGATGTCTGCGCCATAAGGGAGACCACGCGGGCGATCTGCATACCCAGCAATCCGACGGCCCAGGTTCGATCTCGCACGCGTGAACGACTCAGATTCATTCCTTTTTTATGCGCGATCGGACGGACAAGATCAATCACGATGAATGATCCATATTTTTCCACACAATCGATCTAAACAAGTAACGATAGGACAGCTCTCCTCGCTCCACATTGACGTGTATGGACGGTTCAGATCAACGAGGGGTAAGTATATAAATAGTGCGTTGTAGGGGAACCTCAACCCTAGCCGCCCTACCCTCGCCAGAGAAAAAGGACCAGCCACTAGAGAAGAAGACCGACCCCTGGCCGCCGCCGCACTGGAGCCGCCGTCGACCACCAAAAAAGGTAAAATTCTCTCCTACCGGCTTGGAATTCAATTTTGAGTCTTTCCATAACCATATTGGAGTAAAAGGGGCGACGGGTGAGCCAAAAATCATGGGCAAAGCCGCCGTGGCCGGAACCCTAAACCCCCTCCAATAAGCCCCTTTTCGTTTTTCGTTTCACGTAATTTTTCGACCATTGTGTTCACAGTCCCTTTTTATGCAGATTAGCCAAAGAAGAAACCTCAACCGCAAAGGAGAACCGGCAAAGCTGCCGCATCCGGAGACCCCCCCCCCCCATCAGTAAGTTTGGTTTTTTTTGTAATTTTTGGCCAACCAAGGCCCCCTAACGTATTTTTTCGTATGGGTACATGTAAAATCGGCCAAAATTGACCAAAATCAGCCAAAACCAGCCAGGTCGAGGCGAACCGCCGCTGTGGATGGTGGTGCCGCCATGTCGGAATCCTAAAATTGGTCGGAAAGGATTTTCGACACCGATTTAGGATTTTTGGGGTATTTTTAATTATGTGACGAGTTTTTTTATTTCTGTAAAAAAATTCAGAAACTTCGAGACCCGTTTAGAAGGCGTAGTAGACAGTGCAACATCTTAAAATACTGATCCGGGTAAGGATCCCTCACTTTATTCCATGTTACGGTAAATAGAGACTTAATAATTGATAATTGTGTATTTTGTAAAAACTAGAAAAATCCTAACAATAATTACAGGTCACTAATGGAGCTGAAAAACTAGTCAATGTACGTTTGTCCTAAACTCGTCTATATTGCCTATTTATTTTTCTGTACGACCTAAATTGCTTGTTGTTCTGTCATATAATTTAAATTATCACATTTAATCGCTTTCTTGTTATTGATTGTCTAATTGTAATTCTTATCTGATTGACTGAGTTGAAAATAAAGGTCCTGAGTACGTTTCTTGGTTATTAAGGTATAAAGTTGTATTATTTGCATAAATATATTTTAATTAATCTGTGAATATGATATGAGAGATTGGTATGCACTTGGTGTTTGTTTGTTGATGAAGATCTTTATGTGAAAGGCTTATTAGGTATCCTGAGAAAGGGCGGACGAGCCCGGTACATAAGAAACCCTACCGTGAACTTACCTTAGTCGGATGAGGCTGGGAAGTTTAATACCAAAAAGATTTGGAAGATATAGTTCACCCTCATACCGGACATGATATCGAGGCGATGGAATGTTTGGTGCCCATTACCGGACGGGGTATGGGGATAGCTGATTAATTAATAAATTTGAATATTTAGTTCACGCATAGGAGGACATCCCTATAGGTCCCCAGGGGTACCAGTAAGCAGGTAAGAAAGAAAAATTATCCTTTTTTATTCACTTGTGCATGAAATTAAAAAATTGTATGGATATAGGTTTTCATAGGTTGATTTTTAGAAAACTCATAATGGTAAGTATGGAATAAACGATTTTCTTCATGATTAATGAATTTACTTAAATTAAGGGCTCCATTAGTTATTTTGTAATTTTTATCAACCTTTGTTTTTCGTATCATTGATTAGTGTGATATTCTTACTAGGCTAGTATAGTTCTCCCTTCTATTAAGTATTTCAAATCAAGAGGACCAAGATGCAAATCCGATCAGCAAGAAGGTTGTCAGTAGTTTACCTCCTAGACCCCTTCAAGAGCTAGTGGAGGTTAACTCCTAGGATATCTATTTATTTGTTTTAAAACATTTATTTACTTCTTTTTACGAGCCATTACAGTAGAGACATTCTCGTATACTATTGGGCATTCTTCTTTATTATATAAGGAATGTAAACCCTAACATTATTATTCGTTTTGGCATTTAAATCATAAATTCATTTCTATTTAAGTTTCGGCCCTTTACAAAATCAAACCAAATTTAATAGTGTCATTAAGATGAATTTCTAAATTTATTTGTTGGAATATTGAAGATAATAGTTTTTGATTAAGTAATTAGAAGAACAATTTGAGAGATAATTTGCGCACATGTATGAATCTCGCTTAAGAAAACTTTGTAGTTGATACTTCATTAGGTGATCAATATAACAAGATTGCTCAAGCATGAGATGTGACTATTGATATGTATAAGGTCAACTTCAACTATCAATTTTTTATGATTTCATTTCAAACGAGTTTCAAACTTTTTTAACTTATATTTAAGCTTTTGTCATAATTAGAACATGAACCTTACAATTTATTCTCCATGATTATTTCGAATGGGTCCTCTAGCTATTACATTATTAGGGTTATCTCTTGTAAAAACATTTATATTAAATTTTGAACTAATCTATCAAAATAACTTCTACTCTCACACATGAATATTTACTAAGACCCCTCAGATTAAATTAAAGGATATGTTAGTAGACTAGCATCATGAAACTTTATCATAAACTTGATGAATTTTATACTTTAAAGAATTATGTTGTATTATATGTAGTCATGTATGAAATTATTTTTTTTTTTAAGGCTTACCATATGTTATGAGATATGTATCAAATTTCACTATTATATCACAAATGCGTGACTTTTTAAGTTACTTCTCTCATTTATTAAAAAATATTTAAAAAATTACATTAGAAATGATTTTATAAATTTAGAAACTAAATTATTAAAAGAAAAAAGAGACAAATCATAACATAGTTTATGAATGAATAACCAAATTAATCATTCATCTAATTTTGAATGGGGGGTTTCATATACAATTAATTGAAGGACTTAAAAATTAACAAAATAACTAAATTATAACATTTATTACAAAATCAAAACAACCAGCTAGTTGAAAACTCAAAGACCAAAACAAAAAAAAACAAAAAACAAAAAAAAACGAAATTTCGTATGAAAAAATGCATTTGTTTCAGTTTAGAGCAATGTAAAAGTAAGATCTTGATTTTATAGTTGTCCTCCAATTTTACTTCAATATTTTAAATAACTCCTAACTTTTTAAATTTTTTATAAAAAAAAATAGTCGAAAATATAACTACAACTTTAACAACATATCATTAAAATAACTTGGTAGTCACGTATATCTAGTTTATATGTATATATATATATATAATCATTTTATTTATTATATTAAAACTCTTATGCTTAAAATTAAAAAAAAATTATTATATTTATATATGATGATTAAAATCTTTCTGTCGGAATAACAACAAATATAAAAAATATGATTTTTTTTTTTTTTTTTTGCTTTATTTGATCAAAAATAATTTAGCAATTTTGGCTAAAAAAATATTAAAACTATTATCTTATAAAACTATATTAAATGAAGCTTTTAGTTCAGAAAAGATTAATGAACAATTAATTCTTTCATTCCTCTATTCAGACATGAGCTTGAGCCTTGAATTATACACTCCTTGTTATAAGATAACCAATAAAAAAAATTTCAAAATAATAAATAAAGTTAGTTTGACTAATAAAATTAAGTGGATGAAAATATACACATATATATGTGTGTGTGTGTATATATATATATATATATATATGTATATAACACGTGTAACTGTTACATCATTTTCTTAGCAAGGCGTTACTAGTATGGCATTGAGGTGTTATTAAAGTGATAGATATACTAATTGATATTCTAAAATAAAAAATAAAAACTAACACTATTGACATGGATGGTTTTAGGAAAAGCAAAAGTGATGTGGTAGATCCTAATTAACACATCACAGTTTGTACTTAAAAAATGAGCATGGCCATATCAGTTCATTTCTAATTGGAGTCATGTTGATCAATTTTAGATTTAAGAAAGAAAGAAAGAAAAAAAAAAAAATCATTTAAATATAACCCAACTATACATATATTTTTAAATTTGATTTGTAAAAAATCCACCCTTTGTCAAATTAGGCAAAAGAACATGCATTTGATAAACCCATCCAGATATTGCATACGTTCAAGTTTTTACATTAAATTGAATAAAATTAAAAAGTAAGTTAAAACTAAATTTTTACATTAAAAAATTCATGAATTATTTCAAAAATCAATCTAAAACCTTTATCATCAGCTGAGTAGTATCTCAGATATGTGTCTCATCCTATTCCGTATTCTTACAGATATCACCTTCTCCGCCCACCCTGTTCTCAATCTTCTGCAATTTTCTAACCATACATTAGATCATAACTCTCTATGTCCCTTTTATTATCTGTTGGGAAATGGTCTGCTGTTTCTCTCTGTAGTAGAATATGCTGATTTACGTAAAGGGTATATGCATTTGTGTCTCGGTTAAAGCGTGAAGTTACAGTATCTTTTGTATCTAAAGGTTTGAGCTTTTGGTATTTAAGCACTATTGGGGAGCTGGGGCTTTTGCTTTTCGAGATCCGGGTGTTGGGTTTATTTGATTGGAGATGGGAAGCTCAGAGGAGAAGGTGGTTGCTGTGATCATGGTGGGCGGACCCACTAAAGGTATTCAGAATTTTCTTTCAAGAACTTTGATTAGAATTTGGTTCTAATGTAAGTGCCATGATCAGATTCGTCTGTTTTTCTCTTTCGAATTTTTCAAGTGTCCTCTGCAATGAACAGATCTTCGTTTGCTCTTCTTTGATTTTCATTTTGTTTGTTAGAAAGTCGAGTTTTGGAACAGGGTAATAGTCTGAATATTGTAGAACGAGAAACCCATCTAAACCATATATTATGGTTTAATATGTGGAGGCTAATTTCTGGATTGGGAATATATGTTACCTTTTTTTTGTCTTGTTTGAAAATAGAAAGGATGTTTTTAGAATGGTGGAATGTTTTACAGGTACTAGATTCCGGCCATTGTCTCTAAATATTCCAAAGCCTCTATTTCCTTTAGCCGGACAAGCAATGGTTCATCATCCAATTTCTGCTTGTAAGAGGGTATATTCTTGAGTCCATTTAGACAAAAATCAACAATTGATCTCTAGTTCTTTTGCTTTTTTGGTTTGACTAGCTTATTGAATAATGGAGATTGCTATCTCAACTGTAGATTCCAAACCTAGTACAGATCTATCTGGTTGGTTTTTATGAGGAGCGTGAGTTTGCATTGTTTGTCTCCTCCATCTCCAATGAACTAAGAGTCCCTGTCAGGTAACTTCTTGGCTTTCCCTTTATTAATTCATATTCTTAATCTTTTGCTATGTTTATTTGTCATTGAATCTGTTCATACTGCTATTAGATACCTGAAGGAAGACAAGCCACATGGTTCTGCTGGTGGACTTTATAACTTCAGAGATCTGATTATGGAAGACAACCCGGTGTTTATTTTAACCCTATTGCTTCAGTATTCTGAATTTTAAAAGCTTGAGATTTTCTTTGCATATTATGCTCTAGATGTATAGACCATAATTTGTTGTGTTGGTTATTTTTGAGCTTAACACCTTGTAGTGATTCTTAATTATCTTGTTGCAGTCTCATATCTTCCTGCTCAACTGTGATGTTTGCTGCAGTTTCCCTCTGCCAGAGATGCTTGGTAATTCTTGTTCATTCATTTCTTTAATTGATTTTAATTTTTACAAATTCGTGGGGAACACAAGCGTGTGCATGTTGTTTACTATTTAGAAAGTGAAGAACTTCACTATTTCTGTAGCATGCATGCCTAAATGGGATTCATGCCTAAATGTTTCTCTTGCAGAAGCTTTAATTTCTGCCTTTTGCCTTTATTATCTGCAGAAGCTCACAGAAGATATGGTGGGATGGGAACTCTCCTAGTGATCAAGGTTGATCATGACATATACAGCATCTTTTGCATAGGCAGATCTACTAAAGCTTGATCTGTCTAAAAAATTCTTTGTGTTTGCCTCGTATATATTTTAACCTCATTTCTCTTTTAGGTTTCTGCTGAATCAGCTAGCCAGTTTGGCGAATTGGTAGCCGATCCGATCACAAATGAACTCTTGCATTATACAGAGAAACCTGAAACTTTTGTATGTATAGAATTCAAGATCCCTACTACTTAACGTAATGTCATGCTTTTGATATTTTTTTGGATAATTATTTGTTTTCAGCTTTGAATTTGTTGACTTCTCTGTTCCTCATTTCATTGTTTCTTTTATTTTTTTCCTTGGTCTTGACACTACGTCGAAATGCAGGTAAGTGACCGCATAAATTGTGGTGTATATGTATTCACTCCAGATATTTTTACTGCCATCCAGGGTGTTTCCTCCCAAAGGAAGGATAGAGGTCAGTGAAATGGAACCTATCATTTGAGTTCTCCTGCTTCCATTGAAGTAGATCGAGTTTACAAGTTTTCCTCATTATTTCTTGTACGTGTAAATCGAGGTCCAAATTCTTGAAATGTGCAACTTAAAATACTACATCCTGGCCATCTCTAATGTCTTCTTATCCTTCCAACAATATGCAGCATCAATTTTAACTATGTTGACACCTGAACCGTATTTTTATTTGCAGCAAATCTAAGACGTGTATCCAGCTTTGAGGCCCTGCAATCAGCAATGAGGTTTGTCCTTGCACTACCTCCAAACTTTTAGTAGTCCATGAAAACTTAACCTGTGGTATTCTTGTTTGCACTTATCCTCAAGCACAATGACTTATGTTTTTTGCCAGTAATACCTCCTTCACTCGTGCTCTTGCCTGTAAGGTTATATGGTTTAGCAGGTTTTCTGCTAATTTTCCTTGTTTTTTTCTCTTTTTTTTCTTTGGTTCAATTTTATTATTTCATACATTTGCAAGTTAGACGTTGAAGTAGCTCTTTTATTTTATGAAGCCAACATCAGGTTTCTTATCGAAGGAAAAGTGAATTGTTCTTTATGGATTGACTGACACCAAAACATCATCTTATGGAATTATCTCTATATATTTAACTTGGTGATAAGATTGGATTGCTTGTCACCCTACCTAAATCAGTTTCTAATGCATGAGTATCTGCTACTGGAGTATGGAACACATCCAACACTATATACTATATGTCCAGCTATATTCTAAGTTTTTGCTCAAATCAGCAGAATTTAGTCACTCCTATTTTATGGATAGATGTATTTTAATGTACATACTGCAATCTTTGTTTTCTACAAGATGTTGTGCATGGTTTTCAAAGTTATCTAGGAGTTTATGATCATATAAACCAAAAATATTTCTCTTTCATAAAGAATAGGGTTGAGAAAGAGAGGAGAGGTTGCAGGAGCTGAAGTGATTAGACAAGCTCTTGGATTTAAAACGGCTGAATAAAGAATTGCAAACATCAAGAACACCCATTAGTTGAGCATTTTTATGATCTTTTTTATTGTATCAAGACACTTACCACTAATCCTTTGTTTGGGGATCATAATAGAATGTGCTTCAATGTATAACAACATAGTCACTTTTTCCTAAATGATATCTTGACATTTGACTGTAGGACTTGCTAGATGCATTGCTGGAATGTGATTCACCAAAATTTTGAAATTGGTTCCTGGGTTTTGACTGGGGTTCACATATACTATTGCTTGAATTAAAATTGATATGAAGATAATTGATGCACTAGGAATGGCATTGAAGTTTCATATACAGATATAATAATTGGACTGGAAATTTTGGTTGAGGCTGATTGGAGTTTAAGTTTCAGTTAATGACAGATGATGCTCCATTTGGTTTAGCTAACAAATATTGTGGGATATTTTCGCTGCAGAGATTCATTTAGATAATCATCTGTTAGATTGAATTTCTGAATTCATTTTAGCAATTTCCTAAACTAATTTCCTTCAACAGGAGTCTTCCTACAGATTTTGTGAGATTGGACCAAGACATCCTGTCGCCTCTTGCAGGGAAGAAACAGTTTTATATTTACGAGACAATGGATTTCTGGGAGCAAATTAAAACTCCTGGGTAAGACCATATATATTTGAGATGTTATTTCACTTTGTTTCCCCTTGCTGCTCCCTGGTCAGGAAACTGAAAACACAAAGATTCCATTTGATTCAATTCCTATTCTATTTTCCTTTCATTTCTCATTCTAATCTCATATTAGTCTTAACATAATGAATTAGAACATGGTTTTCTTATATTTAATTTCACCTCCACCCCAAGCTTGAATTTCTTGGAGGAAGTTTAATTCCTGCAAATCAAAGTGAAGATTGAATTCTCATTGCCAACAAAGAAGATGGGGTGAGATGAGACATAAAAACTTGTTTTGATATATAAAGACTAATATAAAAATTAGGGGTAAAATCTAAATGGAAATGGGATCAGAATTGGAAACAAACAGGCCATAACAGAACCTAAAATCTTGTAATAATAAGGGCCCTTCAATGTTGTAACCTATGTTTTCAATTTCTGAATGCAGAATGTCTCTAAAGTGTTCTGCTTTATATCTTGCCCAATTCCGGTTAACCTCTCCCCACCTTTTGGCTAGTGGGGATGGAACAAAGAGCGCAACTATTGTTGGCGACGTTTATGTGCATCCATCGGCAAAAGTTCATCCAACTGCTAAGGTAGTTTCTTCATCATTTAAATCACAAGCTATGTGCATGCTAGAAAAATCATTTCTAGGGTATACTGTCTATTCAATGTACTGTGTTACTTGATAAATGGAAACTTTATAATCATCGTGTCAATTAGCAAATTGGGCCTTATTTATAGAATTTGTTGTATTTGCTCTCTTTAACCATCTTTCTTCTGCCAGGTCTGATTAATATGAACCTTCTCAGCTTGCTGAATGAATTAAAACAAGTTAAATGTTCATAGGCCTAAGATGCAACTTTTTTGTTTATTTTAATGGCCATACACGCTCCTTTTTCTCCTGGTTATATCATCTATTTAATTATTCTTAATGCCATGGAACAGATTGGTCCAAATGTCTCTGTATCTGCCAATGCTCGAATTGGAGCAGGTGTAAGGCTTATGAGTTGTATCATCCTTGATGATGTTGAAATCATGGTATGCAGCTAACTTAAAGGATTTGAGAACTGCAAGTTAATTTGGAAAAGAGAAGGTGCATAATTTTTCTTAAGCATGAAAAACATCTTTATTCTATTTCCCAGGAAAATGCGGTTGTTTGTAACTCTATCATTGGTTGGAAGTCTACTATTGGAAGATGGTCGCGTGTTCAGGCAAGTTTTGGTTTAGTTACCTAATTTTGGGATCACATGGATGACTAACAAAGACAATAGGAATTGTTATTTTCAATACATGAATTAGCTTGCATCCATAGAACACTTCCCCTGACATAGATAATTGATTAATAGCGGTTATGATTGTATCCAAGAGTTAAAAATCCTATTCCTTATTAGGGTTGGAGATGAATTCGTAGAAGCAGCAGTATATTGGTACAGAAAAGATGTATATTTTTCCAAAATCAAAATAACAATTGACTTGAAAAAATAAAGATTGTAATCATCTTGTTTTGTTATCCTGTAACAAAACTAAGCCAATTAGTTGGCAAAAAGAGGATAAAGAATCCATTTATAAGTCTACTTGTTTAAAAGGTACCCATATTGTCTTAAAACAATAACATCAAAATATTACGTATACTTTTCTTGTGCAATTATATGTCATAATGCCACAAAGATGGCATTGAATGTTAGTTTATCTTAGAAAGGGGTTTTTTGGGTCAGTCTGCGACTGTGAAATAGCTAGTAGACTCTCTGGTGAAACTCTTTTGATGGAATACTTGCCCAAAAAGATATTGATTATGCTAAGTTTATAACAAATAAACTGGTCTGTGGAACACAGTTAGAAACTTTACACTTGGTTCTACTATGAGAAACTAATGAAATTTGGAATATGTTGTTTTAGTTCTATGTAAAATTCATTTGCAGTTGAATTTTTATCTTCTCTTAATTGAACTACGAATATATTTCTAATAGATTCAACAATTTTTTCGCGAATAATTTTGCTTTCCGTGCATTCTCTAGAGACCTGGATTTATAAGATTCCCACTCTACAAACTTGTCTGATTTGGCAACTTGTCTGAATTTCATTGCTTGTCACAGGCTGATGGAGATTACAATGCAAAACTTGGGGTCACCATTCTTGGTACTTAAAATTGTCGTGTTTCAATTTTTTTTTTTTTTTTGGTCATGAGGAATTATAGATAAATTCACAGTGGATTCTGATATTCATCTGTCTGAATCAGGGGAAGCAGTGGCTGTTGAAGATGAAGTAGTGGTGACTAACAGCATTGTTCTTCCAAACAAGACTCTAAATCTTAGCGTTCAAGATGAGATTATTCTATGATAGAGAGGTATACACCCATTACAAGTTCTCTTCACCATCTATCCGCAGTATTAAAGCGATTACACCCACATGTTTTGTTTTTTCTCAAATTTGGACAACAAAAAGCTTTGAAGTCAAACGTTCTTGTAAAGTAAGTTTTAAAGTATTAAAGTAGAATCCTGAAAATGGTAATGACAATATTGCTTATTCATTTTACTTATGTTTAAAGAGAAGGAAAAAATTTTGGTACAATTTGTTTCAGTTTGAATCTACAGGTTTTTCACCACTTTTATTATTATCTGTAAGTTAAAGAGTGTTAGGACCCAAATTTAACATGTAACTTGTCAGAATTTTAATTTTGGTGGAAGAAAAGTTGTATTTATGGTAAAAATTGAGAAATAAAGAGATAGATGATTGAATATAAAGTAGTAAGGCGGAAAAAGGATTTAGAAAGAAGAGAAGGTTCGGTTGTTGATTTCCTGCGACCGGTTTCACGGCCTTCTCTTTGCACCCCGTGCGATTCTCTGCTTTCTGAGTTGATTTACTACATAACTTAATTATTACTAAATCAGCAAAAGAAATATCCCTATGAGCTTCTAAAATGTTAACATGTCTCCGAGAATAGTGTATTCCTTTGTATAAGGAATGAGGGAAACTCCAACAAAAGAAATATTAGAAAGGAAAAAATGAACTTCTTCCCATGCAATATTCAGGAATTTTAACATGCAACAAACTTTTTAACTAAATATAAGAGAAGCATCAACACATTCATCAATCATATTTACAGCTCATCTGTGCTACTGAAGCGCCTTATTGCATAAGCAGAAAGCTGCCCAACAGCTAATAATGAAACCTGCAGTTCTCTATCACTCGCTTCAAATGTAAAGTAACAAAAAAGAATTACTCGAAAGCACTGGAGGGGTAAAAATAGCATTACAACAAATCAAGTATGCTTGAACAAGGCCAGACTAGGCTAGGTTGGTGTGCAAAGAGATTTATGCACAACATTTTCCATCTGTCACAAGAAAAATTAGATGAAGGTAAAATGGTATCCTCAAAACTGTACTCAACTCTTTTAGAATCAGAAATCAAAAATGGTGAATCAGGGAATCCCTTGTGTTGGTTTCTTCCCAGCAACTTCACTATACCACAATTTCCATGCATCCATGTAATGGACAAAAAGCTCTCTGAGAGCTGCAAAACCACCAAAGAAACTTTCCTATCAAGATAATGTGAGGCAGATGTTTAGCTACATAAGTTACTTGAACCATATCACTTCAAGCAAGCAATTTATCTTACCAGAAAACAACGTGGGATATTTAAAAAACGCACATTTAAAAAGAACCACTCCCTATAATGGAATGAGTTACCCATTGTAAGACACAAAGAATATAACTAACTACCACATTTAAAAATATTACTGAAACATATGATAACATGTGATTTTAAGCCTCGGGATTACTCACTATACCAATAAAATCGATAATAAGCTAACAAGTAGATACACATAAATAATATACATACATAGGTACGTACATCCGCTTCAAGAATAGTTTCAGAATTTAATCCCTACTCTTTCAGGGCTTTGAGGATGCACATTCATAGCATATAAACATACACTTATTTTCATATGTATGTATCTAGAGAAGAGGATAGATGACATATTTACTTCGTATAAGAAGCATATTTAGGGGAAGGCCGAGACATCAAACTTTAGCTGGATAAGGATTATCTAGTAAAATGACTTAAATAAACATGTTCCGGATGGGTTTCTACCATACATCCAAACCTTATAAATGACTACTATCAGATTGACGACATTTTGCAAAGGTCGGGTGCTTTTGAAGTGAAGGTGGATGAAGTTTTAAAGACTTCTTCAATTTTTTGACACTGTAGGTAATGGGACCATAATGCAGGAACCTAATAAATTATATCATTCAGGTTCTGGATCTCTTTCAATATTACCTTGATTATGGTATTGAGGTTTGTGAGTGGAAGCAAGATTCTCCAAGTCAAGAACCTGATTCGCGTTATTCTCCAGACCGCCCGATTTGGGAATACCAACGGGAGCAAAAGGACCAAAGTGGTAGCTCTTTGAACCCTGTCGTGAATCTGACTCCAATTTACTTCTATTAACCAAACTCTCAACGGTCGGTTGTTTTTGCATCTTCAAACTCGGGTTCATATGGTCGTCGATTGAAAACTCAACTATACTTTTCTTACAACTGATGTTTGTGACATCAGTTCCGAATGCCCTTTTCCTGGACTCAAGTACCAAAGCATCCCTAGATGTATTCTCCGATTTCCCTCCGAAACCCAACCATCTAAATGCTGGCTTCCGAGTGTCTGATGTATGGGTCTGGACACCAATTAAAATGTTGTGATTTTACCGAAGTAAAGATCAAATTGGTGAAGGTTTAAGAACTTAAAAAGTGATTATCAGTCTAACTTCCCAAGCAGAAATTGTTGGCAAAGATGCATTACCTTTTCTATAAGATTCATCGAAGACAGCACGTTTGCAATATCGTACAATCGCCTCACTTTTGCTGTCAAAGCATAACATTGGATGTTAATCACAGACCTCTACATGGACCACTTCAAAAGGGTAAATAAAAAGAGAAGTAAAGAATTATACTTCGCATAATAGATGTATTATGGGCATCACCAAGCAATAACCGTGCAGCCTCGTCAAGGGAAATCAGATTAGCCTGAAGATGTAGGCAAGCCATACTAGTGAGTAGTTTCATCACAAATCAACACTAGTTTTAGATAAACAATCATTTGAATTTTTTACTTACATCAGTACAAACGAAGAGTTTCACAAAATTTTGTGTAAGAAGCCCCAGAGATTTCTCTCTTCGGTTATCTATCAAAATACAGAAAGGTTATTATTAATTTGATTATTAAAACACAGAAAAGTTGAACAATTTTGATCAAACTGCTAAACTGAACCGTCGTTGCTTGTTCATTGACTTGTTTTATCTCCAACTTTAATTTTGGTCTTAATTTATTATTTCAATAAACCAAAATTTTGATTTAGTTAATCAGATAATATATTTCAGAGAACAACTAAACCTATCAACTGATATATGAATAACAAATATATGTCATAATAATTAATCAAGTAGTTGTCTTGAATTCTGATTTTAATTAAATTAATATGTTTAGTGCTTGTTTGAGCTTTGAATTTTAAAAACAGACTCTCAGACTTTATTCATTTGGTTTTTGCCAAATTACACATTGACTCACCTGCCAAATCTTTATTTTTTTTCTTTTTTGAGAACTCCAAATCTCTAAGTATAGATAATAAAGACACATACTTTTTCATAAAGTTTTATTTGCTCAAATATTTTATTTCTTATAGCTCCAGGACTCCAACGGAATGGACCACTAAGCCTCTTTGTCATTATTCTGTTTGCACTAGATGTTTTTAGATTTGTAAATAAAAATTATATACTTAGACACGGTTGTTTATTATGAAACTTTTAAAGTCAATTTGATTTGCAAATTTAATCGATACGTGGTTTGGACACTTGGTGATTTATGTAACTAAGGATAGCCTACCAACGAAACATGGTTGGAAAAAAACGAGTGCAAAAGAACTGTACCCATTTTGGATGAAGCTGAAGGCTTTAGAACAGAGCTAGGTTTTGAGCCATCATTCTGGCTTCCAGTGTTGGGGTTGGATAGCCCTTCATCATCATCTTCATCATCATCTGAGATCTGAAAGAAGAGACGACAAAATACACTAAGCATCAATCAATATGAAAACCAAACTTGGAAAACAATGTTGAAAAAAAAAATTGAAAAATTGAACGGTTTGTTTGGTTCCCTTTAAGTTCTACTCATAGTTAATTTGTAATTCTGATTTCATACCACCTTGATATTGTAGTTATAAATATAAATATTAATATGAAACATTAGATATGAAAAAAAAAAAATCAAAATCAAACCAAACAAGTCCTAAATTGACCTATGTTGGCGTTACGATTTCTTTCAAATTTACCTACCTTTGCGTTACTGTTCCCATCAAAGCTATGTAGATTATCCTTCAACCCTTCATCCTAAAATAGGTCCAAAAGAGAAAATCAACAAGAATGAGCCAAAATTTTCCTTTTTTTTTCAATAAAACAAACTGAAAGAAAAACAGAGAGAATTATTACCTTTAGCTCCTTTAGAGCTTTAGGAATTGCATCAAACCCTTTCCATGTGTACTGATTCTTCGCCCTTCTCGTAAGAACCTAAAATTCACCAAAACATCCTGATAAGCCAAAAAAAAAAACTAAAATTCGCAAAAACAAAGGGAGGAAATTAAAGAAATCTCACTCCAACGCTTTCCAGCACGTTAACAATATCATAGATCCGCCGTCTCTCAACTCCTACCAATACAAACAAATCAGATACCAAACAACCGCAACA
This sequence comes from Carica papaya, assembly GCF_054855325.1. NCBI lineage: Eukaryota > Viridiplantae > Streptophyta > Magnoliopsida > Brassicales > Caricaceae > Carica > Carica papaya. The sequence continues at coordinate 24,612,994 of NC_142317.1, forward strand.
CAAAAAAACCCAAAAAAAAAAACCATGAATACACAGAGTGAGATGGAGACCTAGTTTCGTTGCGGCATCGTCGAGGCCAATCAAATCGATGCCCTCTCGATTGTACAATGTCAAGAAACTGCAAAACAAGAAAAACAAAAAATCAAATCAAATCAAAGTGAATTAGATAACCTAAATCGTAATCCAGAAATAAAATAAGAGGTGTGCTTACTTGGTGCACAACAGGCCTAATGATTTCTGCTTCCGGCTGTAGGCATGGTGGCGGGAGGCTGAATCGTAAAGATTCATGGTGCAAGGGGAGAGATCTGAGAGAGGTGAGTGAGAATCGTAAAGAACCTTATAGTTGGGAAATGGAGGGAACAGGGGAGAGAGAGAGAGAGAACCGTTAAGTGGAGAGAGATGAAGGCGGCGTTGACTGATGGTGATGGGCGGGTAAAAATTTTTGAAGAGGAGGGAGATTGGAGTTTTTGGAGGGACTAGGGGGGATTTTTCTTTTGTTTTGAATGTTTAAAATTACGGGGCAATATCCGCGCCAGAACGCTGCCGTTTTCTACTTTTTATCTTCGACATTACTATTTTACCCTTGTCCCACGTGCTCTTCTGGCTCCTGATTCCTGAGCCATAATTTTTTATTTGGAATTTCCGACTGTGGCTTAACATTACAAAATATAAAATATGAATTTTGTTATATAAACAAATAACAAAAAGGGGATGGGTGAAATAGACGCCTCCATGCCACGTATGCTCTATCTTTATCCTTGTGCTCTGGTTGTGCGGTTCACGATATAAAACAAAAATGCTAAAAGAAATACTGTGATTCTTTTATGTACAAAAATGCTAAAAGAAAAATTAATTTCAAAGTTACTGTGAAATTAATTTCAAAGTTATGTTTTAAAAGACTATGTCGGCTTCTAATTCATTGTTGTTAAATTTAATATAATTACTGTAATTTTATTAACACATTAGTAAATTAAATGTATATTCATATTGAATTAAACATTATAGGTCAATTATATTTAGTTTATAATATACCTACAAAATAACAATATTCACGTCCTCAATAAGATTAAAATTATTAAAGATGAAGAAAATCATAATATTAAAAAATAAATAAATTAAAATATTGAGGGAAAGAAAATATAATATTAAAGATGAAGTAAATTAAGATAATAAATAGAAAAAAAAATCATGATATTAAATAAAAAGTAAATCAAGATGCTAAAGAGAAAAAATAATCAGATTTAAAAAGATCATATAAACTAATGCATTAAAAATGAGTAAATTAAATTAAAATGTAAAATTATATCATTTATAATTAATTATTTGTTTCATTTTTATCCCAAAAATTCCTATATATAGGGTTGTAATATTCAATAGAAAATACATCAATCGAAATTATTATTAACATAATATTAAAGTTTTATGTCAAAAAATTATTTAACTCATTTATAAACTATCTTTGACATTCATTGCACACAAAAAAACTAAACTAAACTAAAAGGGGCTAACCTTCATAGAGGGACACCACCTTATTGTCGCGAGCCACCACATGATTGGCCACCTCCACCACCACCCAGCCTTCATAGTCGACCCTAAAACCAACCAGTGTTCCCTGCAACTACTAGTCTCCAACAGTTGTCCACAAGTATGCATTGTCACACAGCTCTCTTTGTCGCCTTCATTATATAAACAACTTCAGACGGCCACGTATTCTAAGTAAAATCATTATAGTATTTTTTTTTTATAACTAATTACTATCTAATGCGTTTCGAATATACCAAAAATAAGTTCTTAATTAACTAATAAAAAATATTATAGTAATGGCAAGAAGGGTCGAATCTACAAGAAATTAGAAACTAATTTTATTCCTTGCTCAACAAATAAAAAGCAAACAAATAGGGTTTTTATAAATTCAAATCAATATAAAATATGAAATAGGTAATAAGCAAAGTAATATAAACCGAACTCTTAGCTACAAGATAAAAACTAAATAAATTATAAGAATGATTCCTAATCAATCAAATAATTAGTTCCAATAACGTAGTTGATCCTACATGCAAGAATTTGTTTTACCCAAAATATGACAAATCAATTATAGTTGTTGAAAATATTTTGACAGCTAGTCATTTCTTATTCTTAAACCAATCAAAAAAACGTTCATTAGTTGATTATTTACTACTAAGCAGCCTTGGGAACATCTACATGATTTAGCTTATCAATAGCCTTGAAAGCTATAAAGACCCAATTCAAGTTGTTAGATTCATCCACGTGAATCGATCAACTAGATTACTTATCCTCAATACGCCACTGATCACTACTAGGTGCTAAAACCACTCAAATAATTACGGATTTGAGGAGCTCGATTAATTGCTTGCAATTTCTCTTCTCGTATGACAGGTCATATTCAAATAGATTCAAAATAATAACTATATAGATATAGGTCCATGAAGTAAATAAATACCATATCTGAAATAAAACTCAAATTAACTCGATTAGACCTTACAAATACATTGTTGGAGTTTGTTAGATCTATCAATTAGGAAAAAGAAATAAACTAGTCATTCATGGTGGATTTCAATACAAAAGAGTTTTTTTATGATCAAGAAGAAGTAAAAAGCTGAAAAGAGAGTACAGAATTTACCACTAAAGCTTTGTACAGCATCGGGAAGAATAATAATTAATCCTACTTAGTAGCCGTCCTCTTTATAGAAGAGGGACTAGGGTTTTTTTTTTTTTTTGTTGATTAGGATCCTTTTTCTTTATTTTTGACTTATCTCAAGTTTTTCATAATATTTTATTATCAATCCAATATCTTGACTGGAATGATATTTTTTCTACATTTAAAAAACACATGTTTTCATTTAAGTCAGCTGCTGTGCATGACCTTTAACCTTGCCAAAGGCTAAGTTGACTGGGGTAGGACTTGGTGCTGACTACTAAACGCAAGCCTTACCCAAGGCTTGTTTTTAGGCTGATGATTATTTTCACGAACTCTTCTCTTTTTTATGTTGTTTTTTCTTGTTTCGTTCTTATCTTCTATCTGACAATAAAATATATAAAATACATCGGATTAGATAACATATCACCAAGTTTAATAACTCAAAAATGGGTGATAATGATGTCGTTTTTAGGCACTATCAAACTCTCCTACACTTATCTCATGTTTGCCCTCAAGCAACACACAATACAAGTCTCTAACTCTCAACCCTTCACTTTCAACCCATCTATTCCTAATCATTCTATTATAATTCGCATGTTACATCTCAATCATCGAGTTATAAAAATAACCACAAACTAGTAGTCTGCAAGATGAATTTCAGAGAATCACATCAATGAATAACCACTTCGACTAATATCCAAACATGACATGATAGAAAATTATAGATTTTATCACACAAAAAATTTCATTGAGAGGAATAGCCAATACCCAGTAGAACATCCACCAAACTTGTCCAAAAATAAGAATTTCATGCAATTGGTTCATGCCAAAAACAGAAAATCTATTAGTAGTTAATATTTTTGCGTGAAAAGTCATTAATCTTTTGACACGAGAACAAATATTTGTGATGAATGCACCTACTTATCTAGTTAATATCGATTTCAACCATTGTGAGTGTGTTTTATATTTCATCTCACACTTTCTCTCAAACATGTTTTGGTAGTGAGTGTGTTTTACGTTTTATCTCACTCATCACATGCTAGCTAATTTGTTCTATTCATTCAAATTTTAGTTCTTTTTTTAGTACTAAACACAAACCATAGAATTCTAACTACAGAATTTCAAATAAGTTGTAATAGGATTCTTTATAAGTATCGACATTCACTCAAAAATAAGAGAAAATTTGTGACGGCTCATAGTTCTCTAACGAGAAACTACACTGCCAAATAAAGCTGAACTAGAAAATACAATATAACAATTTAAAAATAAAAACACCACAGATGTTATTCATCCCTTGTACAACATTTAATATGATTTACATCATGAGGTTACAAAATTTTGTAAAGTCCATAACTGGACTAAAACTCACCTGATAAAAAGTAAAACATGAAATTCATGATTTGGTTCTATAAATTATCTTCATCGACCTGATATGAAAAAAATTAGAATTTGAATGGAATGAGTAAGACAACAGGCTCAGTAAGTATATGGAATATACTACACCCTAGAATGCGACATACCAATATACAGTCAATTAGAAATGTAAAACTTTTGTTTTCCTTTATGTTGGAAAATCATGAAATGCAGAGAAATTACCTAACTTCTCCCTCATTTCTCCCTCCTAGCTTTAACTAGTCTTTTTCCTTCACTATTCTCCTTTACTAGTTATCTCTCAAAATTTCTATTTCTAATTATTTTCTCATTATCCTCTTAATTTCTTTCCTTTTTTAATTCCCTAATTGTAACCACTTTATATCGCACACTATTATCACATCACCTCTGATTCCAAAACCATACTCATCCATTAGTTTCCCTCTAATCCATATTTATACCACAAATTCATATACTATAATTTTTTGTAAATTTTCGGCCAAATCAAGACATCTATAACCTCTCAGTGGGTCTCCTCGATTCTCGATTTTCCCCAACAAAATCATCAATTTAGAGTTATTAAGGTTTTAAAGTTTTCTTTGAGGTTGTACAAGTAAATTAGTTATCCAATTGATACCATTATAAGATCAGGATACCTACTATCACAAGATGATGCACACACAGCCAAAACACATATATTAGTCACAGCAATCTGTCGCTAGGTAACCCAAAACACAACACACACCCTAACCATATCTAGAGGTGTTTCCATTCACCCAAGGATAGGGTTCACTATACCGTTGAAGTTTAGTCATACCAATCTTAAATGAGTTATCTTTATTTTTTTTTCTAAGTTTTTGTTATGTTTTTTTTTTCTACCTATTCTTATTAAGATTGATATTTTTATTTCTAAATCATTTATATTTTAATTTTCCTAACAACTAATTATATTCCGTAGAGACTGCGTACATTTTTTTAGTGATCATACTTCATATTTTACACTATTCTAATTTTCACTGTTTGTCTCTTTTCCAACCTCATGGAACTATTCACTAAATCCCCTTAATCATATATTTTTGTATTTATTGTAATTTATTTAGTTGTCATTTTATTTATTATTTATGTTTTAGTGCTTTTATTATTTTTAGTTTTTAAGTTTTATTAATTTTATTTAGAATTACTAATTTTATTTAAGAATGTGTATTTTTTGTTGATCTTATTTTATTTGTAAGAGTTATTTTACGTGTTCATGATCTTGTTGGTGAATATGCACTATTATTATTATTATTATTATTCTACTTAGACTATTCAACTCATCATACCATCAACCCATCATATAATATTTAAAATATGCAATCTTCATTCAATTATCAAGTAACAAGAAAATGACATATTAAAACATTCAGTAAATATAGATTATTGTGAAAATATAAAGAACAGGTACTAATAATATTTTAGTTTCCAGGAAGATTAAAATTTTCATTTTTAACATAACAAGAATAGTTGTATTTGTCCGAAATAGAAATAGAAATTAAAATTTGTCTAAAGAACGGTACAACATATGTCTCTTGTAAATTCAAATGATAACTAATCTTTAATAATAACCTAAAAGTCTCATTCATCTCAACTTTGATTGTTTTACCATCACCCATGTAGATGTATCTTTCATCGTCATTTGACATTCAACAACTTGGACAATTCTATATAGACGTATTTATGTAGAACATCTAAATCTATTCACTAAGTATGTATAGGTATAAAAGTTAAATTAACCTTAAAACAAACTAAAGGGAGATGTATACCTTTCCTTGCATGCCACATGTGTTACTTGTTACTCTCTTTTTTATGTCAACTAATCTTACAAATGAAACATGTAAGTTCCTCATCATATTGCGTTGTTTATTCTTTTAAGGTGGAGCACCTGCAGTTTTCTTATTCCTATACCTTTTTATTTTTATCCTTATAAGTTAATTTTGTTTGAACTATTTCAAGTGTCTCTTACTGAAGTATTTTCTTAAGCATAATGGGACATGAGTTCATTTAGAGTATGTTTGTCCTTATAACAGCTATAGTTGACATTAACTTAGTTGTATTGTGCAAAAAAGGTATCTAAAACAAATCTATAAACAAGTCCTCAGACTATTTAACTTTAATGCTTTCAGTTTTCAAGCAAGATGAGACATCTCTATTATGTAATTCTTTATGCTCCTATTTTTTTTTTATTTCTCATTGAAACAACATTAGCCAAAAACTTACTAGTCTTAGCTTGTACATATTTAGCAAAACGTTTTTCAACTCAATGACCTATTTGACATTAGTCTTTTTAGATATTATGCCCCATTAGGTTTCTGAAATGACACACTTGATATTGTTAAACTCATTTAATTGGAACAACCCACTTCTTAAAGTCTCGTTTATCATCCTTGGAACTTTTAGTTGTAGGAAGAGGGAGTCGTCCATTTGAAGTACAAGGTCTATATACACGTGATTAAGAACTATCATAACTTTCTCCTAATTCTTAAAATTTGTGTCATTTAACATATGAATGAAATTGATATTGACATATATCATAAAAGTAGAGGATTTAATTGAACATATAATAACAAACTCACAATTAATAAAAAAAGTAAGTAGTGACTTTAATACTTAAATTCAAATATTTGTAATTCTCATCACAAAAATATTTAGTATGACATTGATATTTAGTATTTGGACAAAAATATCAACTTTCAAATGGTACTTTCAATGTAATAATCAAATATTGACGATAAATTATATCAAACAACAAATATTTTTTTGGATCAACTTATTATTCACATAAAAAAAACTTGATAATCATGGCATATTTATCACCAAATATGCGTAGCTAATATGACAAAACATCAACATTCCTTTGTGTTGATTAATATCTGCTTGGATTACATACATGAAACCATCTTAATATTCTTAAACAAATTAATTTCCACTAGAGATGTTATTTTGACAACATATTATTTCAATCAATTCATTTGAGAACATTATATATTTGTTTCAACAACTATACCAAAATTTAAATTTAAAATTCAATCTTTAAAAAAATTATCTAAAATTTTGTTGGTGCTGCATTTCATAAAAAAAAAACATTGCATCATTATCTCAGCCATGGATTGATACTGGACTGCCCATTATTGATGTTGTAGTGCAAGTTGGTAGTGTCTAAGTGATACAACACTCTTTCTGAGCATTGCGACACTCGCTCACTATCCCTTATACCAGGTACGATAACTACAGTGTTGTAACATCTTCTAGAAGTTTCATTTAACTGACAAAATTTTTGAACTCTAAACTTTAAATTTTTATTAACTTTAAGTTATCAATAAGTTTTCAACTTTATGTGACTTTAAGTTATGAATTCGGTTTTAAACTCAACGATGTGAATTTTTAATCCTTAAGTAATCACCAAATAGAAAAACAATCACATCATGAATCATGTAAAAATACTGAATAACATAAAATTAATTTGAATCCTTAATTATAGAAGGCACGAAAATAATTTAATCATTAATTATGAAAGGCATCCACAATGATTATTTTAATAAAAAAATCTAACACTTAATGATTTAACACAAAAATGACTATGATACCACTCGTAGGAATATTTTTAGGTGACTAAACTTGAGAGGTGAAAACCATTATCAAAGAAGAAATCTTTTTGTCAAATTATGAAGAAACATATGAGAATGGAAGTGTATTTTGATCCATAGGGAACACCTTTACGACTTTCAGTCTTCTGAGTTCATAAATAGATGATTTTCAAGATAAAATTTTCTCTTTTTCTCTTATTAATGATAGAATTTTAGAAAAAAATTTCCTGTTTATAATTTTGGGGATTATAATCATATTTAACTTCTCAAGTTTCATAAATTTTAATTTAGTTCATCATAAAATTTAAAATTAGATTTTTGATATCTACGCATTATTAAATTTCAGACTCTGTGAGATGTGATCAAATTTACTTTTTAAATTTCTTTTTTCACTTTAGTTAGCTTTAATGCAATTATTATTAAATATATATTATGCTCATAAACCCACATGAGTTTATCATAAGTTACTATGTAGCTTTGTGGTACACCAAGTATTTTATCAACTTCATTGGGTATGAAAAGAAAATGTACAAATCTTGTATCCCATAGATTGATGTGAGGAATGATTAAGTCTATAATCATGGTGATTGTAGAATTTACTAGGCAAGGTGTCTAAGGATCCTTAGGATGTCACCCAGGGATAAATTTATCCTCCTATACCTAAATTGAAGTGTCATTTCTAACCCTCCATCGTAAACCTTCATTAAATAGTTGTTGGCCCACTAGTGAATTTTTCCATGTACAGGTTGATCGGTTCCCAATAATTTCTTGCATGAAGTCCGCATGGTGGAAATACTTAACACCTTAAACAAAAGGGAATCAATATATGCCCATAGGCAACGTGCTTGTTTAGCCAATATAAATTTGTTAAAGTAATAAAGATCCTGAAGCCCAAGATCGCCATGTGATTTTGAGGAACACATGTGAAACCACTTGAGGCAATGTATTTTCCTTCCACAGACGCTCTATCCCCACCAAAAATAGGAGATATGTCTCTACAATTATGTGCAAATAGATTTTGGTAGTAAGAACATACTCATTACACAGGTTGGGATATGTTAGGCTATAAATTTTACTAATACCTCTCTCCTAGCTCAGATAATTTAATGGTGTTCCAGTTTTAAAATTTTTTAAATAAGCGTTGTATCAAATAATCAAAAATGGAATAAAAAGATTGGCTCACCATTGTAGGAAGTCCCAACCATTTTTCATTTTTGTCCGTTACCCCAACCCCAAAATCTCATTCAATTACTAAAAATGTTGTTGTTCATCCCATTTGAAACGGTAATTGTTGATTTCTATAAATTGATAGATTCCCACTAGCTTTAGCATAGTTATTCATAATGCTAGAAGTGGCTTGTATCTCTCACATTGTAGCTCGCCCAAATATTATATTGTCATTTATAAAAAAGATATGATAAATGGATGGTGTAATTCCTGCAATTTTCACACCACGAATCATCCCATATGTTTGTGTTTTCCAAAGTAATTATGAAACAGTTCATGCATAAAGCATAAAAAAATAATGCTTTGTGGAGAGAAAGCTTGAGAGGGGGTCTCATTCACTAATATAACATTATGAGTGTTGTTATCTTAAGATACTTCTCAGGAATATATATTTCTTAGAAATTCAAGTTAGGGATGAGGGCTTGAACAGTCTTGAGGACAAAAAAGAGTTTTTAGGAATAGATGGTAACGATACTTCAAGCTCTGGATCTATCTAATTGTCACCCTTAAGTTTTTAAAGCTACCCTATTTATATGTGTACAAAATTGCATGATTCAATCCCAAAGATTTATTTTCATACTTCTCCATAAAGATTAGGTGATATGATTCTTGGAAGTTTAAAAATAGCCCTTGAAGGAGTGTCCCAAGAAGTGCATGACACCTGCGAGTTTTAGCGTGCCTATCAAAAGACTATTCGCACACTTGTAGATACACGAAAAAGCAGACACACTTGTGCAGCATGCGTAACTGCAAGCATGTACATAAAAGAGCATGCACACATGCATGAGTGAAGCGTGCACATAGCCAGTACGTGCGCACACACCACTTATGCAGAGGCGCACACCTGTGCCCACCCGAATTCTTACTCCCGCAAGAATAAAGAGTCCTAACCACGAATGGATTCCTACAAGTTGGAGGCCTAGTGTGAGAATTTTATGGAATCTTCTAAAGCCCAACATGCCTTTTAGGCTCAAAAACCACTTAAAAAGATTCACAAAAAATGACCCAAAAATCAAAAGCTAAAAAATCGATGACTTATTGACCTTAATCTAATGGATTGACCCATGAGAAGGTTTGAAGGCCCAAACCGAAAAAAACCAAGGAGTTTGAGCCCAATATTGATTTGGGGGGTCCAAAAAGCAATCATAACAGCATCCAAAGAAGAAGATCAAGACTCAGCCGAGGCCAATCTTCACTCATGGCCCTCATGACTAAGAAGGGGAATTAAAGAGGAGGTCTGTCCAAACAAGGCGGCTTATTCTTAATGCATCTGATGGTGAGGAAAATAAAGCATCCTCCATGGCCGATAAGAAAGAGGATCAAGAAAAAAACTACAGTCCATAATGAGCTAAGGAATCACTTCGAAGAACAGTATTTGGAGGAGTCCGATGCCAAGAAGGAAGAAGCTTTTTCTCCCCTTTTGCCACTCCAAAAATAACAAGAAAACCCCCTTTCCATGGAAGATTCCTTTCTGGAAGATGTACATGTTAGATTTTTTCGATATGTGGGCTTAATGTGGGCCTTAGTATGCGAATTAAGCTATCAATTTAATGGACTCATTTAAAAGTGATCAAATATGGTTAAAAAATATTATATCCTAATGCATCAAGCTTAAGTATGAGGTTGTAATGTGCAAATATCATTTTTATAATATTCTCATTTTATGATGGACAAAATAAGAATTGTAAAAGTTTGTTGATATGAAAGACGGTTATGGTCCTTGAATCACTAGATTGTCATTTTATTTTTCTAAAATCCTGTCACTAGAAAGAACTAATTTTTGAGACATCATGTTAATTCGAAAGAATCTAACCCATGATGCAATTGAATATTTCGCGATGGATCTAGGTACACTTTCGTTTATCTTTTTTCATTAATTCAGTATGAGATTGTGTGTTTAGCTCTACAGATCTACTTATTTGAAAAGTATTTTTATTATAACAATTGGTATTAGAGCAACTCTCGTATTGGATCTTTCATATTCAAGATTTATTTATTTTATTCGAAAATATATAATTTTTGTTTTATTTTTTAATAAATATATTAACAGAAAATTAAAAAAAAAATTGGATCTAGGTTTTATTTTTGTTTGGCTGAATTCATGCGAAATATATATGTAAAAGAAATATATATGTATATATTTATATAAGGATTAGAAATATATTTATATTTAAGATCTAGAAATATATATGTATTTTTAAATAAAAATATATATATATGGATTCCAAAAAAAATTAAAGCAGAAAATATATGTATATATATATATATGAGTTTAGGATGTATATATTTGAAGCAGAAAAAAAAAATATATATATATGTAACGGTTGGTTTTTCATTTTACTATTTGATGTATTTTTACTGCATGTATTTAATTATTGTTATAAGGTACCACTTATAAGTTAATATTCTGTTCAAATATAGAATATTAATAGAGTGCATGGTATCTTGAGATAGGAATATACCTTTATTTAAAGTTCATTATTAAATTTTGTAATTTACAGTTTTATGTGAGCATTAATTAATTTATTTTTGTACGTTCTCTGTTCAGCTTCTTTTTCTATTAAAAGTGTTACTATGAATATTGATTTCATCTTAATGTTGAAAAATACAGACTCTTGTATACTTTTGTCGACTCTTGTTTCCATGAAATATAACAGAAAAAGAAACATAAAAGAATACATAAAGGAGATGTCTGATATTCAAGCTGAGCTTGGGGAACTTAGTCAAGATATATCAGAAGAAATGTTGGTGTACATTATTTTGATCTCTCTTCCTCCACAGTTCAATAATTTTAAGGAGATATATTATGGTCAGCGGGAATCATGAACTCTCAATGAGTTAATTTTACACTATGTTGAGGAAGATGAAATACTAAAGTTTGATTAGACAAAAAGTGTTTAGTTAGTTGTGATCTCAAAGGCTAAGAAGAACAAGAAAAAGAAAACAGTAAAAGATGTTGCGGTTCCAATTAAATAGAAGAAAAAAAAAGGTTAAGAAAGAAAATGTTTGTTTCTTCTATAAAGCTTCGGGACACCAGAATAAGAAATGAGCTAATTATCATGCGTGGCATGCAAAAAAAAATGTATGCTTCTTAATTTTATTTGTTCTAAGATTAATCTAACTTCTGTACCTATACACATTTGGTTGATAGATTTTGGTGCTACAACTCACATATGTGTCTCTATGCAGGGTTGCCTCCATTGCCGCAAGCCAAAAGATGGTACTAGATTTATTTATGTAGGCGATGACAAACCATTTAAGGCAGAAACAATTAACAAGGCGATGACAAACCATTTAAGGCGGAAATAATTAACAAATTTAGATTGTTAATAAGTACAGGATTTTATTTAGATTTATAAGAGACTTTTATTATACCGTCATTTATATAGAATGTGATTTCTATTTTTGTATTGGACAAATTTAGTTATTTATGTTCATTTAGAAATAAAAAATTGTCTTTTCTTAATTAAAATCTTGTTAGTTCTAGTTCTTTATCAGCACATGATAATCTTTATTTTCTTGATATAATTGTTTCTTATAGTAAATCTTTACATGTTAGTACAAGAGGTGTAAAAAGAAAATTAACCAATAAGAATTCTGCTTCCTTATGGTATAAAAGATTAAGTCATCTCTTAAAGGAGAATTGAGAGACTTGTGTAAGATGGAATTCTGGATCCTCTTGATTTTATAAATTTTGACATGTATCCATTGTATCAAGGAAAAATAGATAAATATTAAGAGATTAGGTGCCAACAGGGCTATGGATGTATTACAACTCATTCATACAAATATTCATGGACCGTTCCCTACGACTTCTTGGAATGGTCAACAATATTTTATAACATTCATATATGATTATTCCATATATGACTACCTATATATCATTTATGAGAAATCTTAGTCCCTGGATGTGTTTAAGAGTTTTAAAGCAGAAGTTAAGAACCAACTTAACAAAAAGATTAAGGCTGTTAGATCTGACTGTGGTCGTAAATATTGTGGTAGATCTGACGAATTAGGTGAACACTGTCCTAGGTTGTTTGCTTGATTCTTAGAGGAATGCGATATCGTCCCACAGTACACCATGTCAAATTCTCTAAGTCTGAATGGTGTTGCTAAAAGGCGAAACATAACACTTAAGAATCTGATGAGGAGTATGATTAGTCATTCTGCGTTACTTGAATCACTATAGGAAGAAGCATTAAAGACTGCAATATATTTACTCAACAGAGTTCCAACTAAAATAACTATAAAGACTCCTTATAAGCTTTAGACGAGTAAGAAGCCTAATTTGAGACATTTACATATTTGGGGATGTTCAGCTGAAGCTAGGCCTTATAGGCTACATGAAAAGAAACTAGACTCTAGAACTGTTAGTTGCTATTTTGCTGGTTATTGTAAGTGATCCAGGGGTTACAAGTTTTATGATCCCATTGCTAAGATAATTTTTGAGACGAGAAATGTTCAATTCTCTAAGGATGTTGAGTTTGTGAGGGGGGGGGGGGAGGGGGAGAAAGAGTTCGAGACTTTATCTTTAAAGAGGAATGAATCAATATTCATATTCCCTCAGTTGCTCTTGACAATGATCAGGATCAGATTCTTATACCTAACATTATTCAAAAAATAACTCTAGATAAAGGCAATATCATAGTATCTCTCGTTCCTATTTAGAAAACTATTCCTAAAACACAAACTTTACATCCTCAAGAACTTATGCCATTAAGAAGATCCATTAGAGAAATGAGAAGTATAATTCTAGATAATTATATTGTATATCTCCAAGAACATAAATTTGACATTGGTACAGTGGAAGATGACCCTATCAATTTTTGTCAAGTCATAAAAAGTTTTAACTCTCAAATGTAGATTGATACCATGAATGAAAAGATAAAGTCCATAAAGGACAATGACATTTGGGATCTTATCCTATTGCCTAAGAATGCGAAACTCATTGATTGTACATAGATATTTAAGACCAAAAGAGATTTAAAAGGTAATGTAGAAAGGTATAAGGTCCGTCTTGTCGCTATGGAATTTACACAGAAATAAAACATCGATTATAAAGAGACTTTCTTTCTAGTTTCGTCAAAAAACTCTTTTAGGACTATAATGGCTTTAATGGTACATTTTGATCTTGAGTTATGTCAGATGGATATTAAGATAATGTTTTTCAATGGTGACATTGATGAGTGATTTATATGGTGCAACAAGAAAATTTTGTATCCAGAGATGCACAACAAAAAGTTTGCAAACTAAAGAAATCCATCTATGGAGTTAAGTAGGCTTCATGTCAATGGTATTACAAATTTCATCAAGTCATCATCTCATTTGGTTTTGAGATGAATTTAGTGGAAGTATATTTTTCTAGTTTTATATGTCGATGACATACTGCCTGTCAGTAGTAATATAGGACTTATTGCATGAAACTAAGAGATTTCTAACAAAGAAATTTAAGATGAAAAATTTTGGGGATGCCTCTTTTGTAATAAGGATTCAGATATATCGAGATCACTCTCGAGGTATTCTTTGATTATCACAAAAGAGTTATATCGAAAAAGTTCTTAAAAGTTTTGGTATACAGGATTGTAAACCAGGTGACTGCTCTGTATCTAAAGGAAAAAAGTTTACTCTAAGTCAATGCCTTAAGAATGACTTAGAGACTACGGATATGCAAAAAATTCCTTATACTTCAGCTGTAGAGAGTCTTATGTATGCACAAGTTTGTACGTGTCTAGATATTGCATACATTATTGGGATGTTAGGTAGATATTTAAGCAATCCAAGTATGGATCATTGAAAAACAGCCAAATGTGTAATGTGATATCTATAGAGAACAAAATGTTATATGCTCATATATAGGAGGTTAGATTAGTTGGAGATTATTGGTTATTGTAATTTTGATTTCGTCGGATGTCAATACAATAGAAAATCTACATAAGACTATATTTGCTTGCTTGTTGGGGGAGATATTTCTTGGAAGAGTGCTAAGGAAACACTTGTAGCTTCTTCTACTATAGCAACAGAGTTTATAGCTTGTTATAAGGCATTCAATCATGAAATATAGCTGCAAAATTGTATCACTAGGCTGCGTATCACTGATGGCATATAAAGACCATTAATGTTATTTTGTGACAATAAGTCTGCAGTTATGTATTCCAATAATAACAGGAGCTCAACAAAGTCAAAGCATATAGATATCAAGTTCTTCATTGTTAAATAAAGAGTTTAAAATAAGCAAATATCGATAGATCACATTAGAACAAACTCCATAATTGCAGATCCGCTCACTAAGGGATTAACATCTAAGGTCTTTAATGAGCAAACTATTCATATAAGTGTTATATCCCTAGATGATGTGTAGTTTTAGTGGGTTGTCCCTTAGTTGTATTTATTTTGTTAGACATGTCATAAAATTTTTACTTTGGTTTTGATTTATGCATATAAAGTTTCGTTCCAGTTTTTGTGTTTTTGTTTATATATATTATCTATTAGTTTTCTTATAATTGATTTCACTAAAGTTAAGGCAAGACCAGTTAGAAATAGATATACTTAGATCACATAGCATGTAATTTATATGTACATCCATGTTTGATCCATGTCGTTCGGTTATATTGATATACATGATCATTAATAGATTTAGTTATGATAGTTGTAGCGAATACCACTTTGATCCTTCGTCGTTATGATCGATAGATGAGATTATTTGGTGATACATTCAGGTATTAATAGCACAGTTCTGAGTACTCCTACTATTATTTAACGCATAGTTAAGGTGTCACATAAAGCCTAAGTGGGGTACATTGGGTTTAATGTAGGATTTGATATGCATATCAAGCTATCAATTTAATGAGCTCATTTAAAAGTGATCAAATACGATTAAAAAGTATTGGGTCTTAATGCATTGGGTTTAAGTATGAGTTTATAATGTGCAACTATCATTTTTGTAAAATTCTCGTTTTATGATGGGCGAAATAAGAATTATAAAAGTTTATCGATAAAATGGCGGTTATGGTCTCCGAATCACTAGATTGCTATTTTATTTTTCTGAAATTCCCCCAAAAAAAAAAAGCTTTTAACGTATCATGTTGATTCGGAAGTACCTACTGCAGGACGCAATCAAATCTTTCGTGATAGATTCAGGTACGCTTCCATTTATCTTTTTTTTTTTATTTATTCAATACGATATTGTGTGTTTAGATTTACAAATATACTGATTTAAAAAATATTTTTATTCTAACAGTACACCTTAATCAAGAAACAACTACTCAAGAAGAAAATGAAAAAATTCAAACACAATAAGACTTTTAACGCCATTCACGAATTGGCCAAGAAGAAGTTCTCCATGTTGAGATCCTCTTTCAAACTCCTACTACAATTCCTATAATTTCCAACAAGTTCTACTCAAATTCCTCTCAAGAAAGTGTTAAAGAATGAAGAAGAAGAAGCCAAAAGCAACATGGAAGCCTAACTCGAGGAGGAGACTAAAATCAATTATGAGAAGAAGATTCCAATTTTAATTACTTGGAGTATTATATGTTGAATAGGATTAGATTATTTTAAGCATTTAATTTAAGTTTCCTAGTTTAAATCCTATTAAGAATTAAAATAGAATTAAACTTCCTATTTCAATTTGAAGTCGTAGAATAAAGCCTATAAAAGACTTTACCATTAGCATTGTAATTACAATTCAAGAATCTAGAAAATTAATAAAGTTTCAACTTTTTACTTGCTTCTTAAAATTAGTTTTTGCTGATTTTATTAATGTTCTTCAAGAGTCTTCAAGTGAAGGATGCCTTGTTGAGCTAAGGAAATAGGATCGATTTATCAGGTAAGCTGTGACATCTTTCTTTATTCTTTTTTTTCCCAGTTACCTTAATAGCATTCATTTTATTAGATGTGATTCAAGTAGGGAAAGTAAATTAGGTGGTTAAACTTTTTGGTCGTAACATTGTGTAAGGTTTTGGAAGTCAAAATAATTCTTCCTCGAATCCCTCCCGTGTCTTTGGGATTTTTGATAATTCTATTTTATTGAAAAATCATGTTGGTTCAATATTCGTTATGAAAATTTGAAACTCATAATTATCAATTTGGTTCTAATTTGGATTGAACGTACCAGTTATTTATAAAAATAATGAAAAGACATTTACCTCATATCGACAAATATTCCGTATTTTATATTATTCACAAGTTACCAAATATAATATAATAAACAATTTATTCTCTTGTCAATTATCTATTATGGACTTGTCATTAACATTTTTTATTTCCCCAAAAGCTACCTTCTCTCTTAATCATTTTTCTCATGCAAAAAACGCATTTCTGGATCAATTATTGCTAGTGCTCTTACTTTTATAATTCTCTCTCTAGTTGATTTATTGTCTCATAATACAAAAAAGTAACGAAACTAACTTATCTTAAGGATATTTTAGATATGTTAAGAAAAAATTAAGTATTAATGTAAAGGCTTGGAACCTTAGAAGAAATGAATTTATAATTAAAATGCGGAAGCGGATAACAGAGTTAGGGTTTACATTCCTTATACAATAATTTAGAATGCCCAATAGGGCTACGAGAATGTTTCTTCTAAAAGACAAACAGTAATTAAGAAAAAAATAAATAAATAAGCATTTTAGAACAATCTTCACTAGTATTTAAAGGGAGTCCAGGTAGTGAACTACTCACAACCCTTTTGCTGATCGAAATTTGAATCTTATTCTTTTTTATCTGAAATAATTAATGAAAGGGTGACACTATCCTAGTAAGAATATCACATATACGAAAAACTGAAGTTTGGTAAAAATCAGAAAAATAATTAATGGAGCATTTGTTTAATTAAATACATTTAACTTAAAGACGTTTGTTTGATATTTACCGTTACGAGTTTTTTAAAAAATAACCTATGAAAATTCATATTCATACTACTTTTTATTTTCACGCACAAGAGAATAAGAGATGATAATTTTTCTTTCTTACTTGCTTACTAACACCCATGAGGATCCATAGGGATATCTTCATACTCGTGAACCCAATATATAATTTTATCAATTAATCGGCCGTTCCCGTACCCCATCAAACCAAATATTCCATCGCCTCGATACCACGTCCGGTATGAGGGTGAATCATATCTTCCAAACTCTTCTGGTATGGGACTTCCCAACTCTGTCCGACTGAGATAACGTTCACGGTAGGGTTCCCTATCTACTGGGTTCGTCCACCATTTTTCAGGATATCCAGTGAGCATTTCACATAAAGATTCTCATCAATAAAACAACTAATAAACGCATGCTAATATCTTATATTATATTTTCAGATCAATTAGAGGACATTTACGCAGATGATATAGTTTATCATAATAAGGAATTCAGTAACCAGATAACTGAATAAACTAGATAAATCGATAAGTCCATAAAAACTATAAATTAAGAACATGAACAATGTGATAACAAACAAGTAGGACAGTACAGGAAAATAAATAAGAAATCAGGACAATTGTGAACTAACCAATTCTAACTCTACTAGTGACCGGTAATTATTTTTAACATTTTCTAAATTTTCACAAAAATATAAAAATATACATCATTAAGTCTCAATTTATTTCAACAGAAAATAAGGTGAGGGATCCTTACCCGAATCGGTATTTCAAAATGTTGCGCTGTCTACTATGCCTCCTAATGGGTATTAATTTCTTAAAATTTTCCTACAGAATCTAAAACACTCGTCACATACCTAAAAATACCTTTAAAATTCAAAATTAGTGTCCAAAACTCTTTCCGGCAAATTTTGGGGTTCCAGCACGGCGATGCCACCATGCTCCAGTGCCAGCTCCGTTGCCCACGGCGGAAGTTCGCCTCGACCTAGCCGATTTTGCCAAGTTTTTAGTCAGTTTTAGCTAATTTTACATGTGTCCCTGAGAAAAAATATATTAGGGGGTCTCAATTGGCCGAAAAATCACAAAAAATCGAACCTCCCGGCGAGGGAGTCTTCGGGTGCGGCGGCTCTGCCAGTCCTCCTTTGCAACTAGAGTTCCTTCTTCGGCTTACATGTACAGAAAAGGACGGTAAATACAATGATCAGAAAATTGCGTGAAACGGGAAGCATGAATGGGCCCATCAAAGGAATTTTTGAGTTTTGGTCACGGCAGCTCTGCTCGGCTTTGCCCATAGTTTCTTGCTCATTCGCCGTCCCTTTTTCTCCGATATGGCGATAAAGAGGTTCAAAATCGAATTCTGAATGAGTAGGGAGAAATTTTACCTTTTTTGGTGGTCGGTGGTGGCTTCGGTGCGGCGACAGTCGGTGCTCGGTCTTCTTCTTCAGCATCTGATTCTTCTCCTCCAATGGGGGCTAGCAGCTAGGGTTTGGGTTCCCCTACGACGCAAGGTATTTATATCCACCCCATGTCGATCTGGACTATTCATTTGTGTCGATGTGGAGCGAGGAGGGCCGCCCGATCTTTTCCAATTTAAGCCGATTGCATGGGCGAATATGAACTGTTAATCGTGATTGATCTCGTTCTTTCGATCGTGTATAAGAAGGGAATGAATTTGAGTCGTTCTTACACGCAGGATCGAACCTATGCCGTTGGATTGCCCGCGTGGCCTCTCGCGTGGCGCCGATGTCAGCGTGTTTTGACATGCAGCGTGCTTTGGTTTGTCGGAACTGCTGACTGAGTCGTCTTATGTGGTCGAATTTTTCTTTTTTGCACTTTGAACTCTTGTTTTTAATTTTTCTTTCAAAAACACCATACAAACTCAAAATTTTTTCATTTTTTTTCATAAAATTATTTTCAATCTCATTCTTAATTCACTTTTTTTTTCAAAATTTTAATAAAATAAAAATAAAATAAAATAAATAATTATTTTAATAAAAAAAATTTATCTCGAACCACTTTTCGAGCCTGGGTATTACAATCAATATAAAAATATATAGAGAAGTTGACTCATTAAGATAAATCATATAGAATAGGAACCAAAAGAATTAATACAAAGATAATAGAGAATAAAACCTTGCAAAAAATTCTTAAGTCATCAACATATGTTCCTTTTACAGATTGTTAGTGATTTTTATGCTAGAACTCGTTATAACTAATAAAAAATAAAATAATAAAAAAAGCAAAGTTTAATTTAAATATGCTAAATAAATTAAAAATATTATATTATAATAATTTATTATTAAAAAAATTATAAAATATAAAATATTATTTATTTTTTTGTAATAATTATTATCAGCAACTGAATTTTTTAATATAAACGAGAATATAACTTATGAACCAAAATTTGTTAGACTAACTTATCTTTAATCATTATAACATCCTCATTAAAATTCAAGCCAATAGTATTTTTTTTTTAATCAACAAATAATTTTTGTCAAAAAGAATGTGTATTTTTGAAAGATTATTTTTACTTGAACCATTTCCTATTGACCCAATAAATTGAAGCTAAACAATTAATTGGTAATAATTAATTAATAAAAAAATTGTAATCTTATAAGACAAAAGATTTTCATCATTACAAGCCAACTAGGCTAACAGAGAGAGAGAGAGAGAGAGAGAGAGAGAGTTCTGGAATGTTCCTGAAAAGTGTAGAAAAATCTAAAGAGACGAGATCAGGATTCGCAGGGAAGGGGATGGCGGCACAGAGGGCAAGTGTGATTAACTTGCAACCATTCAACGATGCAGTCTGGGTGAAAAAGATGAGAGCAAGGCATCTCATTGAGCTCAGATCCTCGAACGAAATCTTCGATGCATATGGTGCAGTGTTGTTTACTTTTACAATCATCATCTTCTTCATCATAGACGAATTTCCGCAAAGCTTCAATGGCGGAATTGGCAGCAGGTGTGGTTTTAGGTTCCGACAAGCTGAGATTCGCTCTAAATTCGTCTACGATTCTGGTAATTTCAGGTTCTTCGCCATACTTATCTACAAAGTTCATGAATTTTGTTATTTCGACGAGAAGGGAAACCTTCGAGGTCAACTCTGTTTGAATTTTCTGCACAAGGTTTCTCCCGACGCGAGGGGGAACGTCGAAATCATAGAGCAGGCTGATGATCTCTGTAACTTCATGGCTTCCGAAGGAGTCAACATTAATTTCAACAGAAGGGCTACCCACGAGTTGCCAATCATCAGGAGATAATTGGAACGTTTCATCTTCAACCTCGATGCATTCGCGATGCACATGGAAAATTTGAAAGCTGATGATTAATGGGGATTCTGAAGGAGGATGTAAAGAGTTTACTCGAAGGTGGTAATCGACTTCTAGCGACATGTTTGTAATTTTAAGCAAAATCCACAAGAGTGAAGAAAGATTGCAGTGAAACCAACCTCTGGGAGAGGATTACTACTTATACAGAGCTCCATATCTGTAACTCCTGCTCCAATCGAGAAACCAACCCGCTCCTTTTTACTTTCCTCTCTGGAAGTTATTTACTAAATCTTAACATACATATATATTACTTTCCTTTTTACAAAATCTTAACAACCCACGAATCCTCCTTCGTGGAAATCGAAATGGGAACCAGGGTTTATTCCTGGAAGGAATCGGAATACCAGGGCTAATTCCTGACAAGTTCATGAATTGATTTTAATTAACTGTATTCTGGCTTTGAATCCCGAATTAGGAAAATAGAATTTCGACCCTTGGATTATATAGTACTACACATGGGTTTTCTGGAGCTGGCCATCTGCTCCGTCGTGATGTAAGTAGGATTGTTGAAACTAAATGATTAAAAGACAGAAGAAGAAGAAGAAATACTCGTTACAAGATCCAAACAATTAATCACCTGCAATTTGCAATTTTTTAAGGAAAGATGAATAAATTAGTGGATTAATCATGGATTTTATCCACCATTAAATGATTAATCAAACAGTAATTTAATGATTATAATTTAATTGGAAAGAGCAAGAGAAATTGTAACCACCCGAGCCGACATATGGATTCTCACTACACGCGGATGCACAAATATTTCTTTTACAATTCAGCAATCGTCCACATATTCCGTTTGCTAATGAGTGTCACAATTATAGATCGGTTCAATATTCTGTTCAGTATTAGCGTAATTAAATTAATTTTCAACGTCGTCCGGTATGAGAATTTCCAGACTCGTAAGACTAATGACACATCTATAATAAGGTTCACCCTATGTACTAAGTCCGTACACTCTCTCCCATGATACCCAGTAAATTTTTTCTTCTTAAAAAATTATTTTTATTTCATATCTCAACTTCAGAAACTCAAACATTTTTAAGATTTTATTTTTGTCTACTCAAACATTAGATTTATATTTTAGAAGGAAAATTCATATTCAACAATAATATTAATTTTTATTCCCACTCAGACTCCCAACAACCAATCTCATCACTCTCATACACCTATTTACACAACTTAGACGCACATTCATTCCATTCATAGCAAGTATGCATAACAACTAACTTGTTTGTATATCAAACACGCACAAAATTATTTGTGCAAGCAGTCACGTACATACATGTATATCCTACGTACACAGTTTACATTGTATTAAGCGCACACCCAACGTATTACGTAAGCAACAAGCAACTACAATCTATATCTACATACGATGCTTACATATATTATCTTGGTACCATTATATTTAACCACAAACTTATTCTAATTATATATATTTATATTCTTATAATATACAAATTTCATATAATTACGATTTAACACACATAAACTACTGCCAATATATTAATCATAATCTCTACTTATAAATATATAAAATTCAAACATATATCTCACATTCATCTATATAACTCCATACATACAAATTCTTTGAATATCGACATACTTAAACATCACCGCTTATACCTATACAAAATGCATACATCTATATTCATACTTTAAATATACTTTTATACGTGGAATCTTATACGTTAAACAAACAATATTCTATGTATAACTTCATCTTTACCTATCTATTCATGCACAACATAACTATATCCATATTATTGTACATATACCTTAAACAACATTGGAGCTCAATACACATTCACTCACATATATATGTAACTTTACAAAACACTTTACAGAATAAAATTTAAATTTATCATTTTGAAATCAATAAACTATTTTATAAAAATATGAAATTTCCGAATGAAAACTAACTCAATTCTTACTGCTTTACTATCTTAAACTAGACTCTGTAAATTTATTGATCATCACGAATTTTAGTTCCTAAATTGATTCCTCAAACCTATGTAGAAAATCCTAATCCGGACTCAATTTCGCTTGAATTTAAATTTTATTTAATCCAACCACTATTAGTCTAATTTCACTCATCAATTTGTTCTCAATTTAATTCTCCCGTAAGATTACTTTCCTAAACCTTTTTAGAACTTGCCTACAACATTTCTTTTTCCAAAAGTTCCAAAATCCAAATTTTTATTTACTATTTTTTTTACATATATTCATATATATAGATATATCTATATATATATACACATGTACACTTATATTTATATATGTGTATATATATATACATAACTACACGTACATGAGCACTGTATATATATGTACAATATGTGCCCATACCCGCTGTATTTATCTACATCTATACCAACACGCATATATATATATATATATATATGTATTTTGTGCATATACACATATTTACAAATGCACAAATATATATGTGCATATATATGGACACAAATACATAAAAACTGCACATTTATTTTTATATATATAAGACGCACACACATACCCAATGTATACATATATATAACTACACAACCCATATATATATATACTGCATATATACTTATCTACAAATACACATATATATATATATATAATGCGTAAACATTTGCTGTATATATAGGTTTATGCACCAACACCTATATATATATATTTATATATATTGCATATATGCATATCTATAACTGCACATCCATATATATATATATACACATATACAAATATACATATATAAACACAAAACAAGGGATCTAGTGGTTAGCACTATGCCGATCTTACCTCCTAACGCCATTTTCGACCATTTTTAATTACCTCACTATAGATTAGCTAGGAAAACATCAACTCGAGAGGAAGAGGTGCGAACACCACGACCTGCGGCTACTTGGGACAGCGTGGTTGGCTTCTAACTCCTGTAAGAATACTTAAATCCTTCCTATGTGATGGCTAAATTGAAGTCTTAACCCAATAAAATCAATATAATCGTATATTGTTGCTTATTAATCTGATTATAGGTTACCAATGGAGCAAAACGTTGATTTCTTGTTTTTAATTATTTTATTTTATTTTATATAATTTTATTTTACTATGATATTTTATATATTTTATTTCGTTTGAATCAATCTCATTTTATTTCATTCTACATTATTTTGAATTATTTATCTCGTCATGTTGTATTTTATGGTAATTTATTATTATTGTATTTGTTTTATCATATTTTGTAACAACCAAATTATTATTTTTATTTTCATATTTGCATTTTAGTTTAATTTTTTATATATTTAATTTATAAGATTTTAATTTAATTTAATGAAAATAAAAATAATAATAATGATAAAATAGAGTAAAATTATTTTTGAATTTAATTGAAATTGATTTTGGAAAAAAAGGATGAAAATTTAGATTATGGTGGTATTTTTAAAAAGAAAATTAGAAACCGGGGGTCAAAATACAATTTGAAAAAATTGTGCCACGTCAGCAGCCCAGTCAGCAACCCCGGCCAACCAGGACACGCCGCGTGGCAAGGAACGCTGACACGGGACGAGCCACGTGGGCAATCCGCGTGCGCGCGATCGGACGACCCATATTCGTTCTCGCGCGCACGGACGGTCCAGATCAAATATGCGCACGGACGACCCAGATCTGACGCGTACGGACGGTCCAAATTCAATTAGGCATGGACGGCCCAGATCGCATCGCGATGGACGACCCAGATTTAATCCCAAATAAATCACGATCGGACGGTCCAGATTAAAACTTGATGGACGGTTGAGATTAAAAGGGGAATGGTATAAATAACCCCACCCACAGCCGACCACAAACCCTAGCCGCCAGTGCCTCGCTGGAGAAGAAGAACCAGATGCCGGAGGAGCCGGGTCGCCGCCACCCGCCGCCACAACGGAGAATTTTTCGACCGCCAAATGAGGTAAATTTTCTCCCATTTGCTCGTTTTTCGATGCTGAATTTGTCTATGGCCAAATCAGAACCAAACCACCGGCCAATCGAGAATCGGCCGGAAAACACCGTCGAAGTCCAGCGGTTCTGTCGCGGCTTCCCTCTCCGTTCGATGCAATTTTTATACCATTGTGATCACCGTCTTTTTCTCTATAGGTTGACTGGAGCAAAACATCAAAACGCGACTCGCGCTGGAGAAGCCGTCGCACTCGAGAGCACCGCTGCCGGTAAGTCTCGGTTTTTCGTGATTTTTTGGCCCACCGAGGGCCCTAGAGTTGTTTTATCGCAGGGACCAATGCAAGTTTGGCTGAATTCGGCCGAAAATGGCCAACTCGTGGCGGATCGCCGCCGTGCCAGAATTTTGATATTGGCTGAAAGGGGCCCTAGGTCTAATTTAAAATTTTTTGGGACACATGAAGGTACCAGTAGTGCGTTTCAATTTTCCGAAAAAAATTCAGAGAATTTAGGGACAGCCCGTAGGCGCACTGTATAGCCGATTTCAGACCCCAAAACAAGTAAGGATCTCTCATCCTATTTCCTATCACGACATTAAAGCTTAATAAATAATTAAACAGTATTTTGTGACCTTATAGATATGTATAATTGATTGAGGTTGCCAATGGAGCCCGAATCTGATACATTATTGGTCAGTTGTTGTTTGATCTATTTTTCAGTATTAAATGCAGTATAATATTTGATGTATTTATTTTATGGTCTCGTATGCATGAATCATGGTTTCTTTTATTATGGTTTGTATTATGGTGAACCCGATACTGTGTTGTCTTGTTTGGTGTCAATTACTGGTTTACATGTTTGTGTATGATTGGATGATTGAGAACAATGAAAAGGGCAAAAATTTTATGTGAATTGATAAATGGATAATGTGGACAGACTGACTAGATATCCTGGGAGATGGTGGACGGACCGGATCCGTAGGGAACCCTACTGGGAACGTGGTCTCTCATACCGGATGGGGTATGAAGACCTTATGTGTTTTGGCGCCCATACCGGACGGAGTATGGGGACGACCCGTTTCACCCTCATACTGGACGGAGTATTGAAGTTTATGGTTTTGGCGCCCATACCGGACGGGGTATGAGGACGACCCTAGAATCAGATTATTAATGTTAATGGTTCACGTGTAGCGGGGACCTTCTATGGATCCCCATGGATACTAGTAGGCTGGTAAAAGAGAAAATTTGTTGTCTGATTATTGAAGAGTAAAAGTATGACATGTGTTCTGTTACAAAGTCGATATGATTTTATTATGGTTATAATGTTATTGTTTTCATATGTTATTTTCATGAATCTCACCGAGGTAAGTGGACAGTAAAGGTTTTTATGTTAATAAATGAGTTTGTTATAAATTATGCTCCATTGGTAGTTTTTATTTTCTACCGACCTTTACTTTTGTGGCAGTAAGATAGTGTGATGTCTTTACTGGACTAGTGTAGCTCATTCCTTACTTAACCATTTCAGATTAGGAAGACGGGATTCCCGAGCCCGTTCCGCAGGAAGACGGCGAGTTAGACGCCTAAAGACTTTATAGTTCTATTTATAGTTTTTATTTTGAGTATCTTTTTTAATTAACTTATTCTTTCATATTTTGAGTACGTTTTTGGTTATTGTGTAAGGGATGTTAATTAGAATTTTTTATTACGCTTCCGCATTTAAGATTTTTAATACATATATCTTCATTTAATTTCCGGGGCCTTACATATTTGGTGATTATTTTTCCTTCAATGCGCATCCAATTATGGGTAACGTATTTTGACATTATTTTTTATGCATGCGTCAAATCTCAAGGGTTTAAAATAAAAAGTTGTGTGAGCTTGATTGGATATATGTATATTACATAGTAGGTTTGATGTGAGCATGGATATGGGTCAAGTTAGTGAAAATGATATCTCAATGCCAAGTGGGCCTATTACAAGGGAGAGAGTTAAAAGATTACAATAAACCTTCCAACATTTTATCCACGTATAAATCAATGAGGAAGATGGGTTTGGACCCATTAAAGAAGCTTAAGAAAAAAGACAACAAAGCCATTAACCCAAGGGTATAATAATATATACTATTCACCCCAAGTGCAAGAGGGAAATAAGCAAAAAAAAAAAAAAAGGAAAAATTTTGCAAGACATGAGAAAAAAAATTCCCATAGAATTTTATTTTTTAATCATGTTGGAAATTTTCATAATTAAATATCAATTAAGAGAGGAAATTACTCTTAAATTACAAGCTATCTTGAGAAAGAGAAAAACTCTTTGAATGCCATATCTCGCGAAAAAGGAAAATATTTGAGAAAGAGAAACATATCTTGACAGATTTTTTTTCTCTTAAATCAAGTACAATTAATTAAAATATTCTTTATTCAAAAAGTTTTTCTCATAGAAAAATCATATCTATCATATTTTAGTTGTAATTTTTTTTAATTTTTGTTAGTTTTCCATTCTAGTTTATATTTATTCGTATAGCCTACACTATAAATAGACATTCAATTCAAAATTTTCAGCTTATTAATGAAATTTAGCTATTCTTATTTTAAGCTTCTAAGCTTGCAAGAGTGAGTCCGGTCTTTAATCGACTGGTTGTGCTAAAGGATTGGGATCACTTATTGAGGCGAGTCTTGTGGCGTTTTTTCAATTCTAGTTCTTTATTTCTTTCCCAGTTACCTTAGTTTTTACTCTCTTATTGAGTGCGGATCAAGTAGGGAGGGTTTATTTAGGGTTTTGAGTTTCTGATTGCTGATGTATATGTAGGATTTTGAATTCTATTGTTGATCCTAGGTTTCGCATCAGTTGGTATCAGAGCTTGGACTCCAATAAATCTATTATCTTTCGATTTGCTATTTGCATTTATTTTCTTACATAAAATTATCACTCGTTATATAAAGTACTAATTCATTTAATTTGTTTTCAAGAATTTTTTTATGTTGTTATTATAATAATAAAAGAGAGAGAGAGAGAGAGATTTTGGGAAAAAAAACAATAGAATCTGTGGAAAAAAATAGAATCTGTGAGAAAAAAACATAATATGTGAAAAAAAATAGAATCTATGAGAAAAAAACAACAGAATTTGTGAAAAAAAATGGAGAGCAAGAAAAAAAAAAGTGTGTGAGTCCCTTATTTTCTTTTTACAACATTACATTTAATATTCTACATTAGCATCTGTATCACAAAAACTCAAGTTAGTCATAAAGCGCAATCGTCATTGGGGTACAATAATTAGGTGTAACATTTTGGTTATATCCATGGGTATTAATCGGCTCCTTGACACTATAAGTCCAGAATTATTCTTTTCTACTCCTAGTTTCATTTTTCTTAAGTGCTTTAGTTTCATTATACATTTAAGTGGTTAATTACATCATAACTACTTAGCTATAAACATACAAACATCAAATATTCTTTTTATATGTGCTTATTTATGAACTTTTAGAGAATAAGATCTCTTTTAGGATTTTTTGCAGAGTCTTAAAAGACAACCTTGCTTGTCTTGATTCAAGATATCCAATTCCGACACTCAACTTGACGAAAGAAAATGGAAGAGGTAAACACGAGTTATTGTGATGAAGTGATTTCTTTTTTTTTTTTCTTTTTTCATTAATATTTTTTTTTGCAGATATGTCACAACTTAGTGAAATCAACCGACCTATGACCTTGGAAGAACGCATAGAGGCTAGGATGGATAACATTTACATCAAACTAAACTTAGCCATTAAATGTATAACAACAAGGATGAATGAAAGAGATGGAGGACGAAGCTATAGCCATCCCAGATGTCGATATCATCAGGATGATGATGAGTCATATGACGATAATAATGAAGTCGGTAGAAGAGAAATCTGAAGGGAAGATGATGACATCACATCCATCAAAATACATATATCCCCGTTCAAAGGAATGAATAATATAGAGATCTATCTCGAGTGGGAATGAAAGTTAGAGTTGATCTTTGATTGCCACAACTACAGTGAAACCAAGAAAGTAAAACTAGCAGTAATCAAGTTCATAAATTATGAACTTATTTGGTGAGATCAAGTGACCGTCCTCAAGAGAAGAGATGGAGACCAACATGTATCTACCTAAAGAGAGGTGAAGTCTATTATGAAAAAGAGATTTATCTCATCTTATTATGACAAGGAATTGCACCAGAAGCTCCAAATATTGATCCTGGGATCCCTCTCAGTAGAAGATTACTATAAGGAGATGGAGATGACAATGATCAATGTCAGAGTTTATAAAAGTCTAGAAGTCACCATGGCTAGATTTCTGACTAGTCTGAACATAGAGATTGCCAATGTTGTGGAACTGCATCACTACATATATCTGGATGAGATGGTATACATGGCAATAAAGATTGAAAAACATAAAAAGTATAGAGGTTCCTCTAGAAGTAATTCTATGTCTACCCTTCAATTTAGTTTTAAATGACCTAAAAAAGAAGAAAAAAAAATTTAAAGAAATGAAGGACAAGCCCAACTCTGCGGAACCTAAAGGCAACCCTAAACTACCTACTGCTACTCAAAGACCAAGTTCTGTTAAGTATTTTAGATGCGTTGGAGTTGGATATATCGTATCACAATGCCCTAACAAAAATCTCATGTTATTGTGAGACGATAGTGAGATAGAGACTTCTAGTGTGTATAGTAGTGATAATGATAATAGAACATCATTAGATGATTGTGAAAACAATTTAGCAACCCCAATGTAGGGTGAGATATTGGTTGTCTGGAGAGTCCTAAATATATAATCCAAAGAGATAGACAACGATCAAAGAAAGAATATCTTCTACACTAGATATCATGTGAATAAAAAGGTATGCAGTCTGATCATAGACAAAAACAGTTGTACTAATGTCACCAGTACTTTATTAGTTGACAAGTTAGGATTATCTTGTACTAAACACCCTAATCCTTATATACTACATTGGCTCAATGAGTGTGGAGAAGTCAGGGTATACAAACAAGTCGAGATTCTTTTCTTTACAGGAAAGTATAAAGATGAGGATGTTGTGATGTCACTCCCATGCACGTCAATCACATCCTACTTGGACGATCATGACAGTATGATATAGGTTCATCACGTCGGGCTCAATAATCAATACTCTTTACGTCTAAATGGCCTAAAACACATTTTAACACCTCTATCTCCAAAAGAGGTCTATGCTGATCAAATTAAAATCAAGAAATCTTTTGAAGAATATTCAGAAACAGAAAAAGAAGAAGAAAGAAAAAAGGCCGAAAAGAAAACGAACGGCCCACTGAGTGTAAAAGAGGCCTAAAAGAAGAATAAAGAAGGCCCAATGAGAGAAAATGAGAGAGAAAATAAAAGAGTGTTTATTTTTGAGGGAGATAGAAGTGAGGAGAGCGATCTATGAGAAACAAAGCTTAATTATACTTTAGTATAAAAAAGCCTATCTAAAATTTTTTAACATTGACATTTCTTTCCCTAGTTCTGTTTTCTCTCTTTTGTAGGAATATGAAGAGTGTTCCCAGAAGAGATTTCGGATGGTCTACCACCACTATGAAGGATTGAACATCATATTGGCTTTATCCCTAGAGCTTCATTTCCCAACCTTCCAGCCTATCAAAGTAATTCTGAAGAGACAAAAGAATTTATGCGGCAAGTGGAGTTGTTAGGTAAGAGATATGTAAGAGAAAGTTTGAGCCCTTGTGTTGTTCCAATGTTAGTTGTGCCTAAGAAATATGGTTCATGGAGGATGTGTGTGGATTATTGAGTCGTCAATAAAATTACAGTAAAATATAAACACTTTATCCCTAGGTTAGATGATATATTGGATAAATTGAGTAGATTTACTATTTTCATTAAGATATATCTTAAGAGTGGATACCATCAAATTATGATGAAACTTGGAGATGAGTAAAAATTGTCTTTAAAACCAAGTATGGGTTGTATGAGTGGTTAATAATGCTTTTTGGGTTATCAAATGCCCCTAACACCTTCATGAGACTTATGAATCATGTTTGACGACCTTTTTTAGGTAAATTTGTGGTAGTTTACTTTGATGACATCTTGATTTATAATAATTTTTTAGATTACCTTCAACATATCAAGTCTGTCCTTTGAGGTCCTTAGGAAAGAATAATTATATGTAAATGCCAAGAAATGTACCTTTTGCAGTGAAAAATTGAATTTTTTAGTGTTTGTAGTTAATGCACATGGCATTGAGGTACATAAAGATGAGATGAAAGCAATCAGAGTATGGCCTACTCCTACATCAGCCAGTGAGATAAGGAATTTTCATGGTTTGGCAAGCTTATACCGCAGGTTTCTTAGGGATTTTACTTCCATAGCATCACCATTGAATGAATTAGAAAAGAAAAATATAAAATTTGTATGGACTGAAAAATAAGAGCATGTTTTTACTTTATTAAAAGATAAATTATATTATGCACCTATTTAACTTTACATGACTTTAACAAAATTTTTAAGCTTAAATGTGATGCTTTATGTATTAGTATAGGAGTAGTTCTTATGCAGAGTGGACGTCCCGTGGCTTGTTTCAATGAGAAATTTAGTGGCGCACTGTTGAACTACTCAACCTACGATAAGACATTATACGCATTGGTGAGAGCATTAGAGGTATGACAACACTACTTATTGCCAAATGAGTTCATGATGCATACAAACCATGAATCCCTAAAACATATGAAGGGGTCAAGGTAAACTCAACCGTCATCACGGTAAACTCAACCGTCATCACGGTAACTTTTAAGTTTTCAAGAGTGAGTGAGCGAGTCTTTCACTACTTGTTGTGCTAAGAATTGAGATCATTTATCAAGGTAATTCTCGTGGCATGTTTTAAATTCTAGTTCTTTATTTCTTTCTCAGTTACCTTGATTTTCATTCCCTATTGAGTGCATATCAAGTAGGGAGGATTTACTTAGGGTCTTGAGTTTTTGATTGCTAATGTATACGTAGAGTTTTGGATTCTGTTGTTGATCCTGGGTTCTGCATCAAGGTTTGCTGATGAAAATAAAATATGGCAATGAGATAAATAAAACTGTTACCGAATATCGGGGGGGAACATATAGGGTGATCCCTATCATGGATATGATCCTCAGTCATACGGGGCTGGGATGTCCCATACCAGACGGGGTTGGGAGATTGTTAATGACACCCATATCGAACGAGGTATGAGAATGATCAATAAAAACGACACTCATATCAGATGAGATATTGAGTGGCCAGTACAAGTGACGTCCATTATTGGACAGAGTGTGGGGATGACCAATATTTGTAAAAGAAATGTAAGTATCCATGTATAGGGGAAATCCTTATAGAGGCCAAAGATATCGATAGAAGAAAATAATATTAAGAAGCGGGAAAGAGAATGGTAAACAATTATTCGTATTTTTATTATATTCATGAATATATCTTGATGTTTGTGTATGAATGTTGTTTAAAAAGAAAATAAATAATAAAATAGGTTTAATTAATATATCTTGTTGTTTAAAAAGAAAGAGTACGACCGCATCGGTATTATTTTTTGATCAAAAGTGATACTCCACCGGTTGTTTTACAGTTTTTTATAACATTTGGGTTACTATTACGGTTGTAAGGTTTATTTTTCTTACCCTATTCTTATTGACCATTTCGAATTAAGACAATCAAGACTCAAATCTTGGATAATGAAAGATTAGTTAGGATATTGTTTCACTCCATTTTGTCGAACAATAATTAAGGTTGATTGTTTATGTTACAGTGATAGTTGTTTTAGACCATAAAATGACCTTGTAGGTATTTTGGATATTTTAAGCCGATGTACAAGGAATGTATTGTTTAAACTCCAAAATGTTGTTGTACTATATAATTTCAGTAGTTATTTTATTATTACATAGTGTTGAGTACTCAGAATCCTAAATAGGGGGTTCACGTTGTTACAGAATATGATAAAAAAGTTATGTATTTTTGAATTCAAATATAAAATCGCAAACATGTCAATGGAAGGTACAGAGACTAATGCAAATAGAACCAAGAAACACAATTAGTAACTTAAAAAGCTTCATTCTTGTCTCTTCTTGCTTCAAATCCACCAACGACGAATGATTCCCTTCCTAATTTCTCATATTCCATCTTTCATAAATAGCTCCTCTCAACATTATAAAATCCCATTTCTTAAATCCCTTTTATTACCATTGGTACTTTAGTCGTAAGAAGAGGGAATCTTCCATTATATACATGTAATCGCGAACTATCCTAACTTTTTCCTTCTAATTCTTAAAGTTTGTGTATTCACCATATGAATGAAATTCATATTAGCAGATAACATAAAAGTAGAGGATTTAACTGAACAGATAACAACAAACTCACAATTAATATAAAAATATGTAGTAACCTTAATTATTTAAATTCAAATAATTGTAATTCTCATCACAAAAATATTGAGTACAACATTGATATTTAGTATTTGAACAAAAACATTAACTTTCAAATGGTTTTCAATGCAATACTTAAATGTTGGCAATAAATTATATCAAATAAGTCTTTTCCTTGGATCGATTTATTATTCACATGAAAGAAAAAACTTGATAATTATCACATAATTATCACCACGTGTGCATAGCTAATCTGGCGAAATATCGACATTCCTTTGTGTTGATTAATATCCGTATGAATTACATGCATACAACCATTTTAATATTCTTAAACAAATCAATTTCTATTACAGATGTTAGTTTGACAACATGTTATTTCAATCAATTCATTTGAGAACATTAGATATCTATATTTAATAAATGTACCAAAATTTAAATTTAAAATTCAAAATTCAAAATTGGGTTTATCAATGGCACATTTATTAAAACAAGCATTGCAACATTATCTCGATCATGAATCGACACTTGACCACCAACTATTGACACTGCAACGCAAGTTGGCGATGTCTATGCACTGCAATATTCATTATGAGTATTGTGACACTCGATCTTTACTCCTAATACCGCGCACAATAATTGCAGAGTGGTGCAAGTTCTAGAAGTTTCCTTTAAGTGATAAAATTGTTAAATAATAAATTTCAAATTTTTAGTCACTTTAAGTTGTAAATAAGTTTTGAACTTTATGTTATTTTAGTTATGAGTTCGTTTTAAAACTCAGTGATGTAAATTTTTAATCCTTAAGTGATCACCAAATAAAAAAACGATCACATCACAAATCAAGTAAAAAAATCGAAGAGCATAAAATTAATTTAAATCCTCAATTATGGAGGACATAAAAGTAATTTAAATCCTTAATTATGAATATTATCTACGATGATTATTTTAATAAAAGAAATTGATACTTAATGATTAAACACAAAAAGTGACTTGGATACCGCTCTGTGTAAGAATACTTTTTTAAGTGATTAAACTTTGAGAGATGAAAACCATTATCAAAGAAGAAATTTTTGTATTAAATTATTAAGAAAAATATGAAAACAGAAGCGTGTATTAATTCACTCTTGTGCCTTTGGGTCTTCCAAGTTGATGATTTTTAAGATGGAATTTTTCTCTCCAACTTTCTCTACACAAATATTTCTGTTTATAATTTTGGAGATTATAACCTCCTTTTTAACTTTTCAAGTTTTCTAATTTTTAGTTTAGTTAATCATAAATTAAATCTACATTTTAATTTTTATTTAATCACTTTAATTAACTTTAATACAATTATTATTTTTTTAATATATATAGATTCACTAATATAATCACAGATTAAAAAATTTAAAATTAATTATTATTATTTTTTTTAATTTCAAAATTGATGCTGAAAAACAAAGAAAAAGCAAATTATATATACACATCTTTTCAAATTTTATTTCAGACCTACTCTCCCCCCTCACCATTCTACTAGCAAACCCTCAATCATCTCTCCCTGCCATTTCCCTCAAGCCCCCAAATCAGTCTCCACTCCGCTACCAAATCAGTCTCGTATCTTTTCTTCACTCGATCTCGGAACACTACCATACAGCTCTCACGGTCTCGCTCGCACGAACCGCGCAGTCCCCGCCCCTGTTGCCTGGTAATGTTTACTTTTATTCTTCTAGATTCATTAATTACAATTATTAGTTTGTTTTTAAAATCTCTGCTCCGGGAATAATTTTACAGAAGTTTTTTTAGAGAAAAATTTGTTACATAATGCAGAACCCACAATAAAATGACGATGAGCAGATTGCTATGTGTTATTGTGTGATGTGTATTATGACAACGAGCGTATAGTTTGTGGTTTTTGATTTTTAATTAAAAGAATGTTGAGTGACCGGCGATTTATTCCATTTATGGGTTCTGATGTTTAGAACCACCGCGTTATCTCCATTGCTGCTGAGTACTTCCAAACGGTAACTAGAAAATAATCCATGTGTTCCAAAGAAAGTTGCAGGACTGAGCTCCGCACTGCGATCCGTCAACTCAGTGATCGTGGTCTTCACTCAGCCGCAAAATGGTAGGCTAGTTAAACCCTAATTCCTAATCTCCCTTGCTCGCTCTAAGATTTTCTCGTAACTAAAATTTCGATCTCTCATGTTCACTTTGCAAATGCTATCGCTCTTGTCTGCATGTTGATACGATTGTTTGATCTCTGAGAGGCATTGTTGAAGTTAATGGCTATTTTTCCCATTTGGAAGTAGAAATTGAAATGCTGTTTGCTTTTTGAAGTTGTAAATTCGGCTGTTAAGGGCTTAGAAAGTGATTAATGCCAAATTCATTGGCCTGGGATGACTTGTGATCTTCCCGAAAGTGGTCTGGTCCTTCTTGGGTCTAAATACATTTTTGTTTTCAAGTAAACTATTTGGTTGTTGAGATGGAGTTAGGTACCTCGGTGCTTCATTATTATATACTTATGTATGCCAAATTCATTGGCGAAAAATGAAGAAACAAGATATTTTTGAATGCTCTTTGCTATTATCCTTTTATACTAGTATCTGAGCTTTTGGGAGTTCCATTTTGTTTTTATGGAAATACCATACATAGACCATGAAAGAGGGAAGTTACCATCTGTTGTAAAATTCTCTATTTTTTCCTTTACAGATATCATTACTCAATTTCATGGTTAATGAATTTTGCTTTTCTAATATTCAGGGCAGCAGAACAGCTCGTGGGGATTGAGCTAGATCCAGCGAAATTTACACCTTCGAACACCAGATTCCAACGTGGAAGCTCGAGCATTCGAAGAAGATTCCGCACCAATGAAATCACTTCAACACCAGCCTACGGCATGTCTTATGTTTCTACTCCAGTGATGGAGGAAGATGAGGTGGTGGATGGTGACTTCTACCTTTTAGCAAAGTCTTACTTTGACTGCCGAGAGTACAGAAGGGCTGCTCATGTGCTTCATGATCAGAACGGAAAGAAATCCATGTTCCTTCGTTGTTATGCCCTTTATCTGGTATGCAATATTTTCACACGCTTTATTTTATGTTAGTTACAATTTTTGATTTCAGTGGTTGGAATACAATGTTGTTCTGAAGGTAGTCATGTGAAAGCTACATAAATAACTTTTGTCCTTTACCTTCTAATCAAGTGGAAATTTAGAAACTACAAACAATGAAAGAGCACCTCTTTAAATGTGAAGCACTCTATTTAAATGGTGGAAACTTGTTGATGAGAGAGTTTTAATATGTCTAATTTTTAGTGAAATTATTGTTTCTGGTGCCAAAGAAAGCAATATGAAATTATGTTAGTAGCTTATAAGGAGAATCAGTTCTAACTTCTGAAAGCCACTGGTTGTGAGAAAATTATGCAGATGCCTTATATAGTAGTATGGATGTCTTGATCAAAACAAAGCCAACTTTGTTACAAATATTGTATTGGAATAAATCATTAAACAAAATATGTTCATATCTTATGGTATTAAATCATAAAGTAGCTTGGATGTCTTCATCAAATCAAATACAGTCAATTTCTGTGTTTCTTTTGGTTTACCTTTATGCTTTTGGTGTCCTCGTTGATTAATTTTCTACTAGCATATACATGCATCTAGCATTATCATTTTGGTTATTCGGCACTCCAAAGTTTATACAATTAATAAGTTTTATAGTTAGTTGTAATCCTTGGATTGATGGAATTGCTTGTTCTTGACATGGTTAAGAAAATTTCAAATTCTGTAAGCAGTCTAGTGCACATTATGTTATCATGTTGCATGAACATGAGGTTTTGGATAAGTTCTAAGTGGAACAATACGGAAGGCAGTGCAGGCATTCATAGTTTGTCAGTAAAGTTCGAGTGAAACTATTGTTTGTGAAATTTTTTTTTTATTAATTTACTTGATGCACTTTAAAAGATGTAGCATAATGGAACAGAAAATAGAAAAGAAATAAAAGGTAGAAGAATACTTATATAAAAGTATATGGTTTGATTTCCACAATTGAACAGGTTTGGCAGCACTCAGGGCTCTACTCACCTACTGATGGGGGCTATGCTGTTATGACTATAACTTGAGCATCAAGTAAGCAATTGTAACCAAATTAGCAATGAAATAGAAATTCTAACTAACAAAGAAATAGAAAACCTGTTAAAAATGAGGGAAATTTATAAAGATCATAGACTAGAGTTTGCCTTAGTACTTTTTTTTATGTATGTCCCAAATAGAAATTTTTGTTAATAATTATGAATTAACCTTAAGGTAGGTGAATGCCCACTATTACATGAGTGAAGTTGTTTACATGGACAAATTCACTTATTGTGATGGTATAAATTTTCAAAATGATTCATTATTTATCTCTCTCCGAAAATCTCCAAATCTAAATTCTTTTAGTTCTCCAAATATTTATTTTTTTCTTTCTCTAACAGCATATGCAAGATCAAAAAGAGAATAGGGATTGATGAATGGATTGACACACTAGAGCTTGAGTGGGATTTTAGAGGAAGAAATATGAAGGGGATGGAGATTTGGTGATTTTAGGGTAGGAAGAAGAAAGGATTTTGGAGATTTAAGGGATTTTTAGGTAAGAAGAGGTATCTATAGATTTTATTTCATCTATAGATTTGGCAATTTATCTAAAAAAAATCTACAGATTTGGCAATTATTAGCAACAATTGTGTCATATATGGAGACGAAATTACTCTTTAGTCCTTAGTCTTTTGGCATGTTCCAAAGCCCTGGATATAGTTATAGGTCTTTGTGAAGTGAAATCAGAGAAAGAACTTCATTTCAACCATGTTATGATTGAATGTTACGACTCATTAAGGGAGAACCAATATCTCCTTAAGTTCCTCACAGAATGCCATATAACTACTTTGTCCTATCTACAAACACAGCTATTGCCTAGTGGCATTTTGCCACACTGCCACATAATTAAAATCCATATAACCAGTGACACACTGCCATTTGCACTAAATCTACTCATTAATTATTATAGACTTTATATTAAGATACTTAGCTATCACCTAATCCAGCTTTTTCTTCCATGATCCATGTGTGAACCTTTTGTACACTTTCCATGGCGTAGCAATCTTGACATTTTTAACATCTTTCATGTGCAACTAGCATGTATTATCTTAGCGGTAACATTTAATTGTTGACAGAAGGTATAATCTTGGACATGTACAAACTACATGATGCAAATTGTCTCAGTTAAAAGTAAGAGTGCTAACTAAGAGAACTCTCAAAAATATAGGGTGCGATTTCTAATTTTCCAATAAATAATAAACTTTTCTTAGCAATAAGAGGTAGAAGAACATTCCTAGGCCTGTGGGCTTTATTAGATCATCCTACATCATTAGCTTCTTGAAAATGTAGGCGAAATGGAGGAGCAACACATAACTACAAGCTGAGCCGTCTAATCCTCTCTACTAGGAGGAAAGTTGTTTTGTACTCTACAAATTGTGACCGATTGGCAAGGGATTTCTTCCTGTCCTGGGACATACTATATAAGCATAAAGAGTAGTCAACTATTCTTTTCCAAAACTAATATTTTTCCTGTGGCCATTTTTTTTTGTGAGGAACCCTTTAGCCATGCACTTGTCATTTGAGGTTTAATAGATTCCTGTTAATTATTGTTTGTATATGTATCCTTTTGATACATGATGCTGTTTGTTTTTATTTGTGCATTGAATCTGTCATGATTGATTTTAGAATATCTGTTGAACATCAAGATTACTGGTCTTCTAAGCTTTCAGTTACATTTGCCTCTTTTGTTGCTTTATGAAGGCTGGAGAAAAACGGAAAGAAGAAGAGATGATAGA
Organism: Carica papaya; assembly: GCF_054855325.1. Lineage (NCBI taxonomy): Eukaryota > Viridiplantae > Streptophyta > Magnoliopsida > Brassicales > Caricaceae > Carica > Carica papaya. The sequence goes on from NC_142317.1 coordinate 24,652,211, forward strand.
ACTTGAGGGGCCTTTGGGTAAGAGTGATGCTGTGAACAGTGAATTGGTTTCTCTGGACAGGGAGTTATCAACACTTCGAAAGAATGGCATGATTGATCCTTTTGGTTTATACTTGTACGGCCTTGTGCTTAAAGAAAAAGGAAACGAGAATCTTGCTCGCACCATTCTTGTGGAGTCAGTAAACAGCTACCCCTGGAACTGGAATGCCTGGTCAGAGCTACTGTCTTTGTGCACTACAATTGACATACTAAACAGCCTTAATCTCAATAATCATTGGATGAAGGATTTCTTTCTTGCCGGTGCTTACCAAGAACTTAGGATGCACAATGAATCTTTAGCAAAGTATGAATCTTTACAAGGCACCTTCAGTTTTAGTAACTACATACAGGCTCAAATTGCAAAAGCCCAGTACAGTCTGAGGGAATTTGACCAAGTTGAAGTTATATTTGAAGAGCTTCTAAGAAATGATCCATTTCGAGTTGAAGACATGGATATGTACTCTAATGTGCTCTATGCAAAAGAGTGTTTCTCTGCCCTAAGTTACCTTGCTCACAGAGTGTTTATGACTGATAAATACAGGCCTGAGTCTTGTTGCATTATTGGTAACTACTACAGCTTGAAGGGGATGCATGAAAAATCGGTAGTGTACTTCCGGAGGGCACTCAAATTAAACAAGAAGTATTTGTCTGCCTGGACCCTTATGGGCCATGAGTATGTTGAAATGAAAAATACACCAGCTGCAATAGATGCCTACCGACGGGCTGTAGACATAAATCCATGTGATTATCGAGCCTGGTATGGCTTAGGACAAACTTATGAGATGATGTGCATGCCTTTTTATGCTCTTCATTATTTCCGAAAGTCTGTATCCTTGCAGCCAAATGATTCTCGGTTATGGATTGCTATGGCCCAATGTTATGAAACTGACCAGCTTCACATGCTTGAGGAGGCAATCAAGTGTTACAGAAGGGCAGCAAATTGTAATGACAGGGAAGCGATTGCTCTGCACCAGCTAGCAAAGCTGCATCAGAAACTTGGGCGCCATGAAGAAGCAGCGTTTTACTATGAGAAAGATTTGGAAAGGATGGAAGCTGAAGAGAGAGAAGGACCAAATATGTTTGAGGCTTTGGTTTTTCTTGCTACACACTGCAAAACACACAAGAGATTTGAAGAAGCAGAGGTGTACTGTACCCGTCTTCTTGATTATACTGGTCCAGTAAGTTTTCTTTCACCTGCTTTGTTCACAGTAGATGTACATATAAATGACACATTTACATGCAAATACTTATTTTGTGTCATAATTGCAGGAGAAGGAAAAAGCAAAGAGCTTACTTCGAGCAATTAGAATGGCAAAAACCAGTGGTTTTCCAGTAATGGATGTGGAGCCTTTTCCTCCCTGATCTGTCCATGACTCGTGAATATATTTTCATCTTCAGCAAATATCTTCCCCAGTTTTGGCCTGAAAAATTAAATGGGATATCATTGAGGAACACATAATTCGTCTTCAGTGAGCATGTCTTTCCTAGTTTTGGCATTTGGAGACAACCAATGAAAATCATTGCATGTGTGACATTATTGTTGCAAAGCTTTTCTCGGGCTCAACAATGCAGAAGCCATTTGTGTATTTGGTAAGATAGTTTTTTTTTTTGTTATCATCAGTGATAGAGATAACATGGTTCTTGCAAGGGCACATTCCAATGTGATTGTAGTGCAAAAGTTTCTGGGTTAGATGTTAGTTGGTAGGATAATGGAGATTTGGTTTTCAATGGTTGTCTTGTAACATCTCAACTTAGAAGTGATAGCTGTAAGGAGAGTCCCGCTCGGTGCCGGGTAGATATGTATGAATATGTGCATGCATCTTCCTTTTAATAGTTTAGGTTAAATGTTATGGAGATTATGAAATTCTAAGGACCTTCCCCAAGGTAAATCCATGGTGTTTTCGGTTGGAACTTTCTCGAGATCTCAAGCAAATGGTTAGATGTTGAGGTCATTTGTATGATAAGATGCAACAAAAGCTTTTCTTTTCCTCTTTCATTGACACTCTTCCATGGTAACTGTACTTTCTATTTTTGGTTAATTTGACTTCATTCTTAATTTATGTGGTTGGAAGTTGGAACTGAAGCATTTAGAAGTCCATGCAGCCGATAGATGCTGGAAAAGAAGACTTCTTTATTTAGACTTCGGTGGAAATCGCCCTGTACCCAACAGAATTTTTATGCCAAAGAGAATTAGATCTTGTTTGACTAAACTAGTTTTGTTTATAATCTTTAAAAAACTTGAAAAACATAAATTTTACTTCTTAATATTAGATTTTGTTTTTATTTTTAAGAGTACTTTTTAAAACTTAAATAGTCAAAAACTAATTTATTATGGCTGGCCATTGTGGACAACAATTTTGCATCCTTATATGCTACAGCTAAAATTTTAGATTCCAACAGATGTATGTGTTTTATTTTTATTTTTACATTCATGGGTAAATCATGTGAGAAATATATATAAAATAATCGAATAAAAATAAAATTGATATTTTTAGAACACAAGAAATACTTCTTATTGTGGATTAAAAAGCAAAAAGATTAAATTCGCGTAATTTGGAGAATACAAATAAATTTATCTAATACCCAGCTTATTGTGAAAAATGTATCCAATTTAGATTTCTTTAACTTGTTCCAAATTAATACTCTATACCAAAAATTTATTAATTTCAGCAAAATTTTTCATTCAAAGTACAAAAATAAAATTTTAAGTTCCCTGTAGACAAAAAAATAAACCCATTGAAATTTACACATCTTTTGATTTGAAGCACCAATTTGACAAGAAAAGCTTGCTGTTCCAGAACAAAACCGACCATCTCATCTCAATTTCTCAACCAACTCAAAATATATTCAAGATAAAATTCAATCCAACCAGCAACTTATTCCAGTTTGACCATGAGTACAATAAAATCCAACACAAATCTCTGTTGAAAACGTCCAAGGCTTAGTAAAGGGCACATTACTGTTGGTATTAGACATGCTAATATTCTCACATAAGGCAGCCAACCTTATTTTGGATCGGCAAAGAAGCTGTTGATGGATGGCATAATTTCAGGGGCCCTGTTGCGGACGAACTTCCTCAGAAAATGCTCGGCATATTTTTCTCCTTCAGAAAAGTTCTCCAAGACACCAGCAGCCCTGTTCTCCTTGGTCACTCTGATTCAACAAGAGCAAACTCTTAACTCTTGAGTCCAAACGGAGCAAGTAAACAAAAACAAGTCTATGGTTTACCAAAAATAAACTAAAATTAATAAAATGCTCAAAACACATAAAGAGCTAACTAAAGAACAGAAACAGCCTAAAACCGAGTCCCAAATAAATCAAGCTGTATATAGATTAACAAATTTACCGCAAGTTAAGCAAAAGATATATAGGTCCAAGGCAAGTCAGTAGTGGGAAGTTAGACTACAATATTATTTTTGGAGTAAAGGAAAGAAATGAAATAAATGAAAGGGAAGAACTCATTTTTTAAAGGAAAAGAAGGGAAAGGTGAATCTTTTGTTTGGATGACTAAAATTAAGAAATTGAAGAAAAGGAAAGAATTATTGAATAATTTGTTTGCTTTAAGTTTGTAAAGGAAAGTCTTGGAAATTATATATATAATTTGATGTATAAAAGGTACAATAGTAAAATATACCTATGTAATTAATTTTGGGATTTCCTTTTATACACTCAAAGTTGTGTGTTTATAGGATGCAACTATTTAATAGTAAAACACCATATTCATTTTTTCATATGGTATTAGAGCTCTACGAAAACATAACCAAACCTTTTTTCTACAAACCTTAATCGGCTTTAATCGTAGAAATAAGAAAGAATACAAAAACTGTAATGTAGTGGACCAACATCACAGCAGCAGCCAGCCTTCATAACTGGCAAAACAGCCAGGTGCAGCCAAGCACAGCCACCGTTGAAGACACTTCTGCTCTGCTAGCCAGCCTTCATAACCAAAAAACACTTGGTCCCCATCTGTTTTTGATGACTGGACATGCTATGGTAAAAAACAGAATATATTTTTTCATATGGTATTAGAGCTCTAAGAAAACATAACCGAACCTTTTTTCTACAAACCTTAATCGGCTTTAATCGTAGAAATAAGAAAGAATACAAAAACCGTAATGCAGTGGACAAACATCACAGCAGCAGCCAGCCTTCATAACTGGCAAACTAGCCAGGTGCAGCCAAGCACAGCCACCGTTGAAGACACTTCTGCTCTGCTAGCCAGCCTTCATAACCAAAAAACGACCAGTCCCCATCTGTTTTTTATAACTGGACATGCTACGGTAAAAAACAGAATATATTTTTTCATATGCAGTGGACCAACATCACAGCAGCAGCCAGCCTTCATAACTGGCAAACTAGCCAGGTGCAGCCAAGCACAGCCACCGTTGAAGACACTTCTGCTCTGCTAGCCAGCCTTCATAACCAAAAAACACCCAGTCCCCATCTGTTTTTGATGACTGGACATACTACGGTAAAAAAACAGAATATATTTTTTTCATATGGTATTAGAGCTCTACGAAAACATAGCCGAACCTTTTTTCTACAAACCTTAGTCGGCTTTAATCGTAGAAATAAGAAAGAATACAAAAACCGTAATGCAGTGGACCAACATCACAGCAGCAGCCAGCCTTCATAACTGGAAAACTAGCCAGGTGCAGCCAAGCACAGCCACCGTTGAAGACACTTCTGCTCTGCTAGCCAGCCTTCATAACCAAAAAACACCCAGTCCCCATCTGTATTTGATGACTGGACACGCTACGGTAAAAAACAGAATATATTTTTTCATATGGTATTAGAGCTCCTCGAAAACATAGCCGAACCTTTTTTCTACAAACCTTAATTTGCTTTAATCGTATAAATAAGAAAGAATACAAAAACCGTAATGCAGTGGACCAACATCACAGCAGCAGCCAGCCTTAATAACTGGCAAACTAGCCAGGTGCAGCCAAGCACAGCCACCGTTGAAGACACTTCTGCTCTGCTAGCCAGCCTTCACAACCAAAAAACACCCAGTCCCCATCTGTTTTTGATGACTGGACATGCTACGGTAAAAAAACAGAATATATTTTTTCATATGGTATTAGAGCTCTACGAAAACATAGCTGAACCTTTTTTCTACAAACCTTAATCGGCTTTAATCGTAGAAATAAGAAAGAATACAAAAACTGTAATGCAGTGGACCAACATCACAGCAGCAGCCAGCCTTCATAACTGGCAAACTAGCCAGGTGCAGCCAAGCACAGCCACCGTTGAAGACACTTCTGCTCTGCTAGCCAGCCTACATAACCAAAAAACACCCAGTCCCCATCTGTTTTTGATGACTGGACATGCTATGGTAAAAAAACAGAATATATTTTTTCATATGGTATTAGAGCTCTACGAAAACATAGCCGAACCTTTTTTCTACAAACCTTAATCGGCTTTAATCGTAGAAATAAGAAAGAATACAAAAACCGTAATGCAGTGGACCAACATCACAGTAGCAGCCAGTCTTCATAACTGGAAAACTAGCCAGGTGCAGCCAAGCACAGCCACCGTTGAAGACACTTCTGCTCTGCTAGCCAGCCTTCATAACCAAAAAACACCCAGTCCCCATCTGTATTTGATGACTGGACACGCTACGGTAAAAAACAGTATATTTTTTCATATGGTATTAGAGCTCCTCGAAAACATAGCCGAACCTTTTTTCTACAAACCTTAATCGGCTTTAATCGTATAAAGAAGAAAGAATACAAAAACCGTAATGCAGTGGACCAACATCACAGCAGCAGCCAGCCTTCATAACTGGCAAACTAGCCAGGTGCAGCCAAGCACAGCCACCGTTGAAGACACTTCTGCTCTGCTAGCCAGCCTTCATAACCAAAAAACACCCAGTCCCCATCTGTTTTTGATGACTGGACATGCTACGGTAAAAAACAGAATATATTTTTTCATATGATATTAGAGCTCTACGAAAACATAGCCGAACCTTTTTTCTACAAACCTTAATCGGCTTTAATCGTAGAAATAAGAAAGAATACAAAAACCGTAATGCAGGGGACCAACATCACAGCAGCAGCCAGCCTTCATAACTGGCAAACTAGCCAGGTGCAGCCAAGCACAGCCACCGTTGAAGACACTTCTGCTCTGCTAGCCAGCCTTCATAACCAAAAAACACCCAGTCCCCATCTGTTTTTGATGACTGGACATGCTACGGTAAAAAACAGAATATATTTTTTCATATGGTATTAGAACTTTACGAAAACATAGCCCAACCTTTTTTCTACAAATCTTAATCGGCTTTAATCGTAGAAATAAGAAAGAATACAAAAACCGTAATGCAGTGGACCAACATCACAGCAGCAGCCAGCCTTCATAACTGGCAAACTAGCCAGGTGCAGCCAAGCACAGCCACCGTTGAAGACACTTCTGCTCTGCTAGCCAGCCTTCATAACCAAAAAACACCAAGTCCCCATCTGTTTTTGATGACTGGACATGCTACGGTAAAAAACAGAATATATTTTATCATATGATATTAGAGCTCTATGAAAACATAGCCGAACCTTTTTTCTACAAACCTTAATCGGCTTTAATCGTAGAAATAAGAAAGAATACAAAAACTGTAATGCAGTGGACCAACATCACAGCAGCAGCCAGCCTTCATAACTGGCAAACTAGCCAAGTGCAGCCAAGCACAACCACCATTGAAGACACTTCTGCTCTGCTAGCCAGCCTTCATAACCAAAAAACACCCAGTCCCCATCTGTTTTTGATGACTGGACATGCTACGGTAAAAAAACAGAATATATTTCTTGAATACACCTGGGTTACCCCTCTCATTTTTAATAATATCACCACCAACAAGATTTTGCACGATAGTAAAGACTTAGACATCATTCCTTTTCTATTCTTAAGGTGATTTTTCACTCTTTATTTAAGGAAACTTATAGGGAAAATTTGCATCTTGATGTATGTGAACTTGCTAAAAATAGGCATGTGACATTTCCTATGAGTGATAAAAGGAACATTATTCCTTTTTTGTCAGTTCATAGTGACATTTGGGGGTTTATCTCACATTCTTACTATTTCTGAAGCCCAATGGTTTCTTCCTTTTGTTGATGATTGTACAAGAGTCACTTTGCTTCTTCTATTTAAGTCTAAATCTAATTTGAGCAATGTACTTCTACAAATTCACAATATGATTAAAACCCAATTTGGTGCTCATATTAAACGATTTTATATTTGATAATGTTAATGATTTTTCATCAGACGCTATATATATATATATATACCAAGAAAGGATTGTCATAGTCCTCTTATGTCCACACTCCACAACCAAATGAAGTAGCATAATAAAAAACAGTCACTTACTTGCTACTACTTGAGCCTTTTTATTTCAAAACCATGTACCTAAACAATATTAGAAGGGAAAGACGTTCTCACTGTCACTTACCTGATAAACCGATTACCATCCAGATTATTGGATTTTAAAAGTTCCATGGAAGTTCTTTCCACATTCTACCCAGATGCTAATATCATAAATCATCTTGTCTCTGAAATATTCAAGTGTGTCGCTTTTGTTCACATACATCAACATCAATGAGAGAAACTTGATTAAGAGCTCTCAAGTGTATTTCTATGGGACACTGTTCAATTCAAAAGGGTTACAAATGTTACAATCCATCCACTAAAAAATCCTATGCATATGGAAATACTACATTTGTTGAGATTGAGTCATAATTTAGCAAATCTTATCTTCAGGACGAGACTGTAGTAGAAGATGAGGACCTGTTCTTTTTTTATCTCACCTTACTCTCTACATCATCAGCGCCTCTACCTTCAACACGACCAGCAAATAGCCCTCATCAATTACCTCACAACCCAAAAATTGATCCACCTGCATCTCTACCTTTAATATTCCAGCAAATGACCCTCCTCAATTACCTCACAACCCAGAAAATGATTCACCTCTATTACTTCAAAACCCAGAGAATCAACCCAGAAAATGTTCCACATTACTCTCTACATCATCAGCACCTTTACGTTCAACACTACCAGCAAATAACCCTCATCAATTACCTCACAACCCAAAAAATAATCCACCTGCATCTCTACCCTTTAATATTCCAACAAATGATCCTCCTCAAGTACCTCAAAACCTAGAAAATGATTCACCTCTATTACTTCGAAACCTAGAGAATGAACCAACGCCAGTGACCGTACATGATCCAAGATTCTCTTAGGTGTACTCAGAAAGGAAGAATCTTGATCTTGAACTAAAGCATGTTCAAACATTAGAGTCAAGTTCTAACAATGAGAACTTTCGAGAATCTTTTGCATCCTAACATTGATATACCTATTGCAATTCTAAACGGAACCAGAAGATGTACTAAATATTAACTCTATCCAATTTCAAATTTTATGTCGTTTGACAAATGTTCAACATCTACAAGAAGTTCCTTATGAGTTAAAATTAATTTTAATACATTTTTTGAGTCATTATTTTGTGAAAATAGAAAAATGTCAGCACTGGACAAAAACTAGACCTGAGAGGTGGTTGACCTATCTAAGAGAAAAAGACACATAGGATGTAAATGAGTTTTCGCTATAAAGTACAAAACTGATGGTATAATATATATACAAAGCAACACTGAGAGGCAAGGGATATACCCAAACCTATGGAATAAACTATCAAGAGACTTTTTCACCTGTTGTCAAGATGGACACAACTCGAGTTCTATTATCTTTTAGTTGCCAACTTTGGTTGACAATTCAACAGTTTGATGTGAAGAATATTTCCTACATGGAGACCTCCAGGAGAAAATTTACATGAAAATTCCATTAGAATTCATAAAAAAATACAAGAGCAAATAAAGTTTGTAGATTAAAAAAACAGTCATCAAAGGTATGGTTTTTGAAGATTTGCAAAAATGGTGTTGGCAACAAGATGTAAATAAATTTAGAAAAACCATACTTTGCTCATCAAGCATTCAAATTCAGAGAGAGTTAAAGTTCTACTTGTATATGTTGATGACATTATTGTAACAGGTAATGATGAAAAAAAGATATTGGTACTCAAACAACTTAACCAAAGAATTCAAAATTAAAGAACTGGGGGACTAACAAATTTTCTTGGATTAAAGGTGACCAATTTAAAAGCTAAAATTTTCAACTCAAAAAGAAAGTACATTAGTAATCTTCTAAAGAATAAGGGCAAGTTGGCATGCAAACCTAATAGCACAAGATTGATTACAACCATAGACTGGGACTAACATAAGAATGTGCAGTAGTCAACAAGGAAATATACCAGAGGCTAGTTGGAATACTAATCTATCTGTCACACACAAGACCCCAAACATTACTTATGCAGTAAGTATAATATGTCAATTTATGCACAAATCCAAAGAAGTGCATTTATATGTAGCATACCGAGTGTGAGAAAGGAACACCAAAAAAGGATATTGTGCTTTGAAAGAATAACATATTACTCCTAGAAGCCTATACTGATGTTGATTATACTAGATCAATAGTGGATAAAAATTATGTAGAGGTTATTGTACTTCTCTTGAAAAAAATTTGGTCATGTGGAGAAGAAAGAAACAAATAGGGTGACAAAATCCAATGCAAAATCAAAATTCCAAGCAATAGGGCAAGGAATCTGTGAGTTAGTATGATTGAAAATGATTTTGGAAAACCTAAGAATCAAATGGAATAACTGATAAGACTCTATCGTAACAAATCAGCAATCGGCATCATGCATAATACGGCATGACATGACAAGATGACGCATATTGAAGTTGACTTACATTTAATCAAAAAGAAATTAGATAGTAATTTGATCTACAAATTTTATATGCCTAGCGACTCCAACTCACAGATGTGCTTACTTAGGGCTTGAATAATCCAACTGTTCAGAAAATTATCATCAAGTTGGGAATGAACAATGTTTGTTCACCAACTTAGAGAGTGTTAAAAAGTATAATATAATTTATGTATAGAAGTATAATAGTAAAAATACTCGTACGTAATTGATTTTAGGGTTTGCTTCTCTATACTCAAAGTTGTGTATATATAGGATCCAATTAATCAATAATAAATACAATATTCATTCTTCCACATAAAGAATTAATCATAAGAAAGTTGCAAATGATATGTTTTATTAACAGAATGATAAGGTAGACAATTAAGGGTAAAACAAAAGATAAACTATTAACATGCCGTCTGGTTCATTGAATCATGCTATAATAAGGTAGGAACAAAATTACAATTACATGAGTATTATGTTACTTGGTTAACTGAATCATAATTCCATAAAATTAAAATTACAAAATCTTTTGTTATCAAGGATTCACACTCGGGGGACAGTGAATCATCATTGCAGCATGAATTCCATTTATTCATTTCAATCAATTATACAATAAATTTCTATTAGAAAATATCTAATATACATTCAAATTTACAAATTTAATTTCCAAAGAATAATATTAATTTTTTCTAATTTTACTGGTTTTTTTCAAAGTATTTTAATAAATTTAAGAGTTTAAATCTCTTAGGAAATTTCTAAGTATAATGCTTTCTATGAAATTTTTTGCAGAATTTATTGATGTAGTTACTTAATTATAAATAATTTTGAATATAGGCCGCATCTCCTTGATGCCTATATTTAATTCTAGTAGTCTTTTTTTTAAATAATACTTAATGATAATACTACACTTGTTATATCAAGAAAATTTCTTTTAGGAAAATTTTTATTAATAATATGACTTAAGGGCTAAAAATCTATATGAATAATTTTATTCCATTTTTATTGAATAGCTGTTTTTTTAAAATATAAACAGTGATGTATATTACTATAGGCACTAAGGGGTGCCAGCCATGTACAAAAGAATTTACCTGTCTATCAAATTATCCAATATTGAATAACTATTTTATTACAACTTCATTCTACAGGTGAACCAAATAACTCCTAATTTAATTACATGTTTGACTGATTGAAAGGAAACGTATTGAACAACTAAATAGGCAGATTCAACAAATCCGTGAGCAATACATATGGTAGATGTATAATCCAGTGAGATACATATAGAAAGCAACATATACGTATATACTATGCGGATAGAGATAAGTACCTGACTTCAGGATTGATGCAGATATTGCGTACCAACTGGAACCCGCAGATCCCCACGGCAACCCCTACGGCAGCGAAAAGGGGATATACCTACATGATTCCAAAATCAGATGAGATCTAAACCCACTTTTTCTCTTAATAATCAAAGAAGAAGAGAAAAGAAAAAGAAGTCAAACAAAATCAAGGGAGGGAAGGGTCGGAAGATAGAATCAGCCGATGTTTAAGAAACATACATACCTCAGGTCTCAGCCATCGATTTGCCATTGCACGCAGTAGAGGGATCTGATCGAAGGCGAGGGAGACGGAGCTTCGGCTTTCGAGGTGAAAAATGCAGAGAGCCAAGAAGAGAAGATGGAAGGCGGAAATTACCCCATTACTTTGTTATTATAAAGAGCTTAGGTCACTACCCAAATGTGAATTTCCTTTTTTCCCCTTCTTCTGTTTTTCATTGTTTTGTTATATTGGAATGGTGCCAGCTGATTGGTGGATGTAGAATTAAGGCCTTCCTCTTTAGCCAATGGTTGTGTGACACGTACAAATTTAAGAAAATATGGAACTCCCCAACGTATCGTGACGTAGCTCTCTTTTCCAAAAAAAGTGCCACACGCGCGCCGCTTCATACACGTGTAAAACATAAACTAACTTCTGAGTAGCGAGGATACCATTACTTTTTTAAATATATATATATATATATATATATATATATCATTTATATCGCTAATAGACGGTGTTTTTTTTTTAATTTGTTTAAATTATATTTGTTTAATTTGTAGTTCAATAAGTTACTTTAAAGTTTTTAACAAAATCTCTCTTCATTATCAATCGTTATAATTGTTAATTTAAATTTTATATTTCAAATTATTAATATACTATATTATATAATTTATTTTAATATAACGTTAAATATAACATAACATTTGATGTGAGATAAATAATTTAAATATTAAATAATTTAAATTATTTTATAGATATAAAAAATATTATAAATGAAAAAACTATTCTAAATACAAAAATTTAGATACCATAGTCTCAATTTCTTTGTCCTCCTTATCCATCATCCTTTTCTCAACCCTCGTTCTATATTAAGAAAAATAGATGTCATTTACTAGCAACTATTCACCATACAATTTAAAAAAATATACATTCACACTTTTTTTAAAGAAAAAAGAGAAAACCCTGTAATCCTTATAAAATCCTACTTTATCTCTTTATTTGATCTTTTAAATATTGACAAATCTAGAATTAAAAATTAAAGGATTCTTGACGTGATCCTAGACGGCTCAAATTTAGTTCTAATGATACAGTCTCGCATCAAAGAGGAATCTCTCAAGTCCCATCCCAAATGGGAAAGCGATGATAACATCCTTTTGTTTTCTAAACGGGATCACCCTAAACATAAAAGTAATTTCATCATTAACTACTTTCCTAATTAGAATTATTCTAAGGAATGAGCCAAGTTCGCCCAAAGAAAATTTAAGGCCCAAGTAATCTTAATGGATTTGAAGAATAAGTCATGGCGAAAGAAGAGTCAAGACTCATGACCAAGGAGGCCCACAATCCAATTAGGAATTGACCTTGGAAGGCCTTTGATTGCACGCATAACCTCGTGCACCTGTGCGGACCAAGTAGATCACACGTTTAGTGTGCGCAAGGGGAAGACAGCCCACAAACGTGCACCCCTACACGTGTGTGCTAGCCATCCGACCCACGCCTCATATGGGCATACGTGTGTGGCCCAAAGCCCACGCCCAACAGCAGCCGTGCGTGACCCACGACTTAGGAGAGGAAAACTTGTGGCCGGTAGGCCCCACCTGGCCGCCCCACATGACTGGGACAGAAACTAGCCTAGTTGGCCCAAAAGCGCATGCCCGGTGGCCACCTGCGGGCCTGCTTCGCGCGACTTATGTGGACTGGCCAACTCGACCCATCCAGTTTTGCCAAACCCGGTAGGCCCTCCCTATTTTTAATTAATTAATATTTTTTATTTTATTATCTTAAGGCTTTTAGGACTTACCTTTTTAATTTTCCATATTTTTTAAATTAATTCCCACATGTCTAAATTAATTTTCTATATATTTTACATGAAAATCACATAAGATAAGTTTTATCTGATTTTAATTATTATTTTAATGTAAATTCTGTCCCTAAAATTATTTTATTAATTATGTTGTATTTAGATGGGATAAAATATAATATCTACCTGAGAAAAAAAAAAGAAAAAAAAATTAAATAAAATTTGGAGTTTGGATGTAAATGAAAGAAATTTTCAAAAATTGATGCTTTTAATTAATTTTAGGGACCTAAATGAAAGTGGATAAGAAAAAGGGAAAAAAATATAAATGAGGAGAAGTGGAAGGGGGCAAAAGATACAAAAAAATAGACAGCCCAGATCGGACTGTTAGAGGAGATTTAAAAGAAAACGGATGGCCTAGATTGAACCTTACAAGATCCAACGGCCAAGAAGGTGGGTATTTAAGGAAACAATTAGGGTTTCCTTCTTCATTTTGAAGAGTAGCTGAAAAAGAGAGAGGAAAAATAGAGAGGAGTCAATCAGGGAGAGAGGAGGAAGAAGACTATCGCATTGGGAAAGCCGAGAAGGAGAGAAGAGAGAGGCTGGAAAGGAAAAAGAAAAGAGAGAAAAGGAAAAAAAAAGGGTGGCTGAGCGGGAAGAAGAGAAGCCAAGAACGACCGCCACAAGGGAAAGAAGATAAGAGAGAGAGTGGCGAAAGCGATGAGTGATGGGGTTGAAGCCGAAAGGAAGAAGAAGGGAAGGAAAACGACTGGGACGTCGTACGAAGGTAGAGACCGATACGAGCAAAGGTAAGTTTCGTCCTTTTATTCGTATTCTCTTCCTATTTCGTTAGATTCTTTTATTTTCTTACCAATCAGTTTGTAGGTTTGAAAAATCACATCCGAGTCTCAACCAAGTTAAGGAGCCATGGGGTGGCTGAAAGGAGACCAACAATAGCCAAGTCGAGGTCGAATCGCTCGCACCGAAGGTAAAATCGTTTTGTTTTTCGTATTTTGGTGGTGGTTGAGTGGCAGTGGGGCGGGGCTGGTGTCGGGCTGGCCGTGCAGGCTCAGTCAGGCCACCCATCCGCGCGAGAACCGAGGAGATTTCTTTGAGAATAGGGAAAGTTGACCCATTCGAGAAGCCCCCGAGCATGGGAACTTGATTTATCATTTTAGGTTCCAATTCGTCGTTCGGGAAGCTAAAAAGTCTTATTCAAAAAACGAGAATCCGATTTAACGTCCGCGAAGCTGAAAAGTCTTTTTCGGGAAGAGAATCTGATTCGCCGAAAAGTTTTTTGGATATGGATTTCGATTATTTCGGGTATTCCGATGGGTGATCGTTGGAACCCATAATCCAATTAAATTAATTTTTAGTATTTTAAAATATTTTAATTAATTTATATTGTGTGTACAGAAAATTTGGACATTTAAGCGAATCCGGAAAGACACGTAGGAGAGCAAGTATTCTAAATCTCAACTGGGTTAAATTTCAGAATATGCATTCATTTTATAAAAATTATGAATTTTGAAATTGAACGGACATTAGCTCAATTTTGATGAAAAACCCGAACCCAAATTATGATCAGTAAACCTAAGTAATTGGAACCCTATGAGGAGACGAAATTAGAAAATAGATCCAATGGACTGAGAGTTATTTGGACTGATAAAATATGAAATTGAAAAAGAAAATTCCGAATTAAGGATAAATTAAAAAAGAAAAAAATAAAATAAAAATATAAAAATAGAAAGGAAAAAAATTAATTGAGATTAAGAAATGATCATTTAAACAAATTAAGAATTTTGGAATGAGGTGGTAGGAATGAATAGGGTAGGGACCCCAAATACTTTCTTGTTTAGTCTGAATCGAGGAGGAGAGAGTGTGTGTGTGGTTGAAGTTCAGCAGGCATGGTGAACCTACACATGGATAAAGTTTGAAACCTAATCCAGACGTGGATAGGTATTCGTGTGAGTGTGGGTCACCTAGCAAATATACCTATTGTGGCCATTGTGTGATTTGTGTGTGTGCTATCCATGCGATGGGGAGATCCATTTCGCCTTTCCTCGATGATGACATAAATGACATCACGCGATGAAACTATAGAAATGACATTTCGCGTGTATCTGTGATCGTTTGTGTATATGTGATTATGTTTTGAGATGATGAATGATATTCAAGTGTATTTATAAATTTCAAGAGTATGGGAATATATGTTTAAAGTTTGTATGTGATATTCGAGAGAATTCATCAGATCGATCAGGAACATGTGAAAAAGTGAAAATAAGAACACGAAGTTTGCACTGAAATATTTTTATTGCTTTTGTTTCTTACTGTGTGTTTTTTATGAAATTTTATCTGAGTTGAGAGAACGGGAATACTTATTGAGTTGATAAAGCTCATTAAATTTCACCCTGATATTTTTCAGATGAGAATGAAGAGTCAGCTGTCAGACAAGTAAGACCAATAAAGGGTTCTTATTTTTGTGTGTTTTGTACATATTCGAAAAATTTTATTTTATTATGTCAGATTTTAAATTTTGACCTCACGTTTTGTATATATAGTTACTGTACATATAACATGAGATGATAGGTTGTATTATAATTTTTAATCTACGCATGTATATATTTTATGAGTATACTACATGAAAATAACATAAACAGGAATTGCGCTTCATATTAAGTATTGGAGCGTGACATAAAATAAATATTTTATTATGTAATTATTCTAGAGTTAGATAGAATTTTATCTAAAATATTATTTTATTAATTTTTTTAAGAGATTGTAATCATTTAGAAATACACCGAGGAAGGCTATAAATAGGCTGTTACTCGTAAGTTGTTAGCACACTAATTACTATCAATTTAAGAGAAATTCTTGAAATATTATACTCTTCTTCTATAAACATTTTTTCTAATTTAGCTTCTTCAAGTTCTTCGAGGAGTAGGAGTCTTCAAAAGTCTTGTTGAGCTAAGGAGCAGAGATTAACTTATCGGTAAGTTTGTAACGTTTTTTTTTTCTTTATTTATTTTTTCTAGTCTTTATTTTTGCATTCTTTTAGGATTATAGATTCAATTAGAGGGAGGAATTTTCTATGTGGTTAAATTTTGGTATTACATAATGCTGAATGAGTTATAAGAGTTGATTCGATCTTCCCCATACCCTCCCGCTTCATCTAGTATCAGAACTTAGGCTTCCAAAATCCAAATATATCTTTATTATTTTTTGTATTTTAATTAACAATTCAAATTTATTTTTGATTTATTAATTTGAATTGCATCCCGCTTGAATATATATATATCCGTTCAATTCAAGTGGTTCATATTTTTTATCTAAAAAAGTTATGTGTATCAAAAATACAAAAAAAAGATATTCTAATTGCACTATATAAAACAATTGGCATGTTGTTTGTATTTTGCATAATAAAAGTAGAATAGCTACCTACTTGGTGATTGGAAAACTTTTGAGAAATTGAAGGCAAAGTACCTCACTTAACGGATGCGAGCGAAAATTTTTTGTTTTATTTCGCACATTATTTACATTTAATTTTTGAATTACGTTTGTACAATCTTGCATCAATACTGTATAAAGAAACTTGATCGATTGTAAAGCGTAGCCGACAAACTGGGGATTGTATAAGTAAATACACCTTATACATATCACTTCATCTTGTCAATCTTTGTGATCTATATTTATGTCTCTTATTTTATATTTGTTCTGTTATAAAAATAAGTGACTAATCGATACTAGTTGCTTAACACATGAAATGCACACCTTTCTTTTTTCTGTGTGCTTATTTCTAAGCTTCCGTAGAAATCATATCCTTTTAGGGTTCCTTGTTGTGTCGTAAGGACTAGTGTGTAGACCCAAATCAAGTAATTCTAATTCTAGATGCTAAACTTGACAAATGAAGCTGTTAATTGAGAAATTATGAGGTTAAACATGAATGAAGGTGATGGAGAGATTTTTCTTGACTAACTTTTATGTTGTAGGAATTTCATTATGGTTTCACCACGTGATATGCTTCTCTTTCGGGAAAACATCCTTCTTATATGAAGGATCTCAAGCCTGGAAGCCTAGGGAGTGGACAACAAGTAGAGGGAGAACATATTCCACACGCGATGCCTTATCAAAAGTAAGGTATGTGGAATGATCATTGACAATGGTAGCTGTGCTAATATGGCCAACATTCTATTCGTGAAAAGAGCATGGTTGACATGCACTAAACATCCAAATCCCTACCGGTTACAATGGTTGAATGACTGTGGCAAAGTTCAAGTTACCGAACGGGTCATAGTGTCGTTCTCCATCGGAGAATATCATGATGAAGTATGTTGTGACATCGTACCTGTGCATACTAATCATTTGATACTTGGGAGACCTTGATAGTTTGACAAATAAATACAATATAACGGTTGCATCAACTGATATTCATTGCAAAACAATGGTCTAAATCATGTTCTTACGCCTTTATCACCAAAAGGGGCACATGAATATTAGGTCAAAATTAAACGGTCCTTTGATGAAGACTCAAGAACAGTGGAAGAGAGAAAAAAGGTCGTAGAGAAAGTCAATGGCCCATTGAGTATAAAGGTTACCCAGCATACAACTAAAGATGGTCTATTAAGAGAAAAACAAAGAGAGAAAATAAGAGAGTGTCCTGATGACAAGGACATAATATTAAGGAATATCTCTTGTGAAAAAGAAAGTTTTATTGTACTTACCTACAAGGAGATTCATTTTAACTTAACTACTTTTTGCATAGTGGTACTATTTTCCTCTTATAAATAATTACCATGGCAAGTGGGCTACAAAGATTTGATCCAGACACTGGAAGAATTGTGAATTAAGTCATGACATACATCAACAATATAGTAAACACACTAGGAAAGTATGGTGTGTTTTCTGTTTTAATCACTAATCTTTTCCCTAGTGATGAAGGTCGAGATTCGAGGATGAATTTTTTTGAAGAATAGGGAGATGATGTGATCTTAGATGACTCAAATTTAGTTCTAATGATGTAATCCCACATCAAAGAGGAATCTCCTAAGTCCCGTCCCAAATGGGCAAAATATGCCAATATCTGTTTTTTTCTAAACAGGATTGTTCATAACAGAAAAATAATTTCATCACTGACTACTTTCCTAATTGGGATTATTTTAAGGAATGAGCCAAGTTTGCCCAAAGGAATCTTAAGGCCCAAGTAAGCTTAATGGATTTGGAGAATAAGTCATGGCCCAAGAAGAATCATGACTCAAGGCCAAGGAGGCTCATGACCCAATTAAGAATCGACCTTGGAAGGCCTTTGATAGCATGCATAACCTGTGCACCCATGCAAACCAAACAGGCTGTACGCTTGGTGTGCGCATGTGGAAGGTAACCCACATACACGCACGAACATGTGCGCTAACCATCCAGCCCAGGCCCTACATGGGCTTATGCGTGTGGCCTAAAACCCACACCTAACAGCAGCCGCACATGACCCACAGTCGGTAGGCCTCACCTGGTCGCGCCACACGGGCGAGTTAAAAACTAGCCCAAATGCGCAAGCCCACAACCATCCGCAAGCCTACTTCACGTGACCTGCGCGGATTGGCCGACCTGACCCATCCAAGTTGCCCAAACCCGACAGGCCCTCCCCACTTTTAATTAATTAATGTTTTTTATTTTATTATTTTAAGGCTTTTGGGACTTATTTTTTTTAATTCTCCATGTTTTTAAATTAATTCCCACATGTCTAAATTAATTTTCCAATTTATTTTACATGAAAATCACATGGAATAAATCTTATCTTATTTTTTTATTATTATTTTAATATAAATTATATCCTTAAGATTATTTAATTAATTATGTTGTACTTAGATGTGATAGAATAAATATTTTATTATGTAATTATCTAAAAATTAGATAGAATTTTATTTAAAACATTATTTTATTAATTTCTTTAAGAGATTGTAATCATCTACAAGTACCCCAGGGAATGCTATAAAAAGGTCTTTACCCATAGGTTGTAAGCACACCAATTACAATAAATTTGAGAGAAATTCTTGAAAGTTTAGACTTTTCTTTTATTAGCATTTTTACTAATTTAGTTTTTTTAATTTTTTCGAGTAGTAGGAGTCTTCAGAAGTCTTATTGAGCTAATGAACGGGGATCAACTTATCGATAAGTTTGTTGTATTTTTCCTTTCCTTATTTATTTTTCATAGTCTTTGTTTTTACATTCATTTTAGAATTGTAGATTCAATTAGATAGAGGGGTTTTTTAAGCGGTTAACTTTCGATATTACATAACGTTTAATGGATTATAGGAATCCTCCCCGTATCCTCCCACATCAATTCTTAAATGTTGTTGTAACATTCCAAACCCATAACTAGACACATCATAACGTCATACATTTATGAAAAAATTTCATAAACATGTAAGATCTAAAACAAGTTTTAAACTTAATTAAATTACACCTTAAAATTTTAATAATCAATAAGTTTTAAATGTTAAAATTCTTTTATCAAATCTAAAAGAATTTAATAAGAAGTCAAACTTTGAGTCAGACATGCATAGTTAGCAACAAATAAAATGGTTGAAATTAGTTGGTTGAGTTAGTTTAGATTAGTTTTCAATTAATCAGCATTAGAGTAGTTAATTGAGATTAGATTCTATATGTAAATACTCAATTTCTCATTAATGAAAATAAGTTGTTCATTTTTCAAGAATTCCAATATTCGTCATCTCTCTTGCACTTTCTGTCTGTCAAACTTCTTTAGATTTATAAAGAAAATTTTCACCATTTTTCTTTCGAATTCTAGATCATTTCAAGATTTGGTATTAGAGCAATATTGTGCATTTTGACTCCACTTTTCCTCGTATATTTTTAAATCGATAAAGAAAAAGGAGCCCTAAATATGAGGTTCGTTAAACATTAGGGAGAAGAAAGGAGATTCTGGTTTGAGTCACTTACATAAAGTATTTTAGAATGAATACCATAGTCGAGTCAGTAGTAATGGAGGAGCTTCTTACTAGTCCATTTTACCTCTACCCGAGCGAAAGCCTGTCCCTTTAACTCATGGCTATAACACTTACAGGTAATAATTTCTATTCATGATCTCGAGTGATGAAGAGGGCCCTTATTATCAAAAATAAATTGAAATTCATCGATGGAACTATTCAAGTTTTGAATACAGACGATCCGATATACGAGTCTTGAGAGAGATGAAACATTAAAGTATTGACTTGGATAACAAGAACTATGTCATCTTGGATTGCACAGAGTGTTATTTCAATTGGTCATGCTAAAAACCTATGGAAGGACATGCATGATTGCTTTGCTTAGGGGATTTAATAAGGGTTTCAGATTTATAAGAAGAGTTAAAAAATTTAAAATAAGGAAATTACTCTATAACACAATATTTTACACACATGAAGGTACTGTGGGACAAGCTGTATAATCTTCGTCCGACACAAATCTTTAAATGTGCTGTTAACTGCATTTGTGATGTTAATTCAATTTCTAGGAAGTACCAAGAAGGAAGCAAAATTATAAGGTTTTTAAAAGGGTTGAATGAAACATTTAATGTAGTCAAAATATAAGGTTTGGTAAATAGAACCTGGGCTGATATTGAACAAGGTGTTCTCTTTAGTTTTACAACATGAGAGGAGTATAAGTGCTAGAACAACTTCACACTAGTTTGAGTCTAATATTTTGTATACTAATAGTGGAGGAATTACTAATCAACAGTCAAGAAACACATATAGTGACTCTGATTGGTCAAGATGTAGAAATTCTAATAGGGCAGGATATGGAAATTTCAATGAATCAGCGAACAATAAAAGGTTCGATAATGCTAGAGGAGGAAATACAAAAAGGCCAATGTATACACACTGTGATCTTAGTGGATATGTAGTTGACAAATGCTATAAAAAGCACGGCTACCTACCTGGTTATAAACTGAAGCAAAAAACCTCTAATGCCAATCAAGTAAGCACATATGCATCTGATTTGGATGTGAATAAAAGTAATAATAATTTCGGTTCTTGTGCCAAATTCAATACTCAATGCAAGATATAAAAAACGCAACCTCTTTCATTTATAAAATAGTAATATGAAAAAATATTGGCCATAATTCAGCCCTCTGATTTCATTTACAACAATGCAATTATGCCATAAATAAATAATCTTTCAACCAATTTTAATCCATGTGCCGAAAAAGGTAATAATTCTCTCACTTTACCACAATTAAATATAACTAAAAAGGTGATTAGATTATTGACTCTGGGGGTACAGACCACATAGTAAGTTCCATTAATTTTTTCATTTACTTTAAACGTATATATAATACACATATCAACTACCAAATGCACAAACTGTAAGTGCAACACATGCTGGAGATGTGCATATTACACTTAACCGTACTTTACATGATGTTTTTTTATACCCACTTGTTCATTTGATCTCATTTCTGCTAACAAATTATTAAGAAATTCTTCTTTATGCCTAACTTTCAATAGTAATTTGATTCAGGATGCTCTAACCCAAAAGATGATTGGTATAGTTGAACATCATAGTGGACTATATCATCTAAAATTTTCAAGGACTGAGAGCATTGCTGCTGTTAATAATATTTGTAAAAATAAGTCTAGCAAATTTCACATGTTGTCAATAATGAAACCTGATGACACTTTCGTCTTGAACACCCTTTTTTGCCAAGTCTTCATGTACTACATAAACTTGATAATTCCATCATACCTAGTCTAAACGTTATATATGATACTTGTCATCATGTAAAATTAAAAAAAAAGCTTCCTTTTTCAGTTAGTAATTCCAAAACTACATATTGTTTTGATTTGTTACATCTAAACATATGGGGTTCAATTTCCATTGCTTTCTTGTATGGACAACATTATTTTTTCACTATTGTTGATGATAAGAGTAGATATATTTGGTTATTTTTCGTGAGGATAAAAAGAGAAATAAGAAATATCATCATCAATTTCTTTACATATGTAGAAATGCAATTTAATAAGAGAATCAAGTGCATAAGATTAGACAATGATAAAGAATTTGACATGACAGAATTTTATGCTAAAAAAGGGGTTATTCATCAAAATTCATGCCCCTATATACCACAACAAAAAAGAAAGCATCAACACATCGTGAATGTAGCAATGACTCTATGGTTTCAAGCTCATCTACCAACAAAATTTTGGGCAGATTGTGTCCTTTATGCAGTTTATCTCATTAACCATATACCCTCTCCAATCATCAACAATAGAACATGTTCGACATATTATATGATGTTCCATCAAAATTCAATCATTTGAGAGTCTTTGGTTATCTATGTTATGTAATAAACCATAATGTCCAACAATCTAAATTCGATTCTCAAGTCACCAAATGTATTTTTTTTGTTACCCCTTGAACATAAAGGGATATAAAGTCTATGATCTTGAATCTTAAAAAAATTTGTATCCCGAGATGTAAAATTTATTAAAAATACTTTTTCTTTTGCCTCCCTTGAAACAATAATTCTAGTCTTATAAATATACCACATATTGATTTTTATTTGACAGATGTTAACAGTGGCAAGTTCGAGTTCATATCTTCATAAGATGGAGTTCATGACAATTATGTTCAACCAATCACTTTTAGTAATGTTTATGATCCCTCTCGTACATTTTATCATGATTTTATACACTCACCAGCAACTAGACCTAATATTCCTGCTACATAGTAACCTACATCAGATATACCTGAACCTACACAGCATGATATTCCCGAGCATCCTGTTATACAACCTACAGAAAATTATATATCTGTATATAACCATACTGAACAACATTCTAATACACAACTAGTTGTAGACCAATACTCCATGCATAATCTTCAAGCATATAGACATTCTAATAGGTCTCTAAAGCAACCATCATATTTGAAGGACTACCATTTGTATGGTCTAAAGTCCCAAGTCAAATCTAAGTCGTCTACACCACATAAAATTTTAAATGTCCTTACCTATAACCATATAAATGACTCCCATAAATCATTCATTCTTTCCATACATCAAGTAAAAGAACCCAAATCATACAATAAAGCCATCATGCATTCTTGTTGGAAATAGTTATGTTTGTTGAAATCCAAGTATTAAAACAAAATAATGCATGAGAACTAGTAAGTTTACCTTATAATAAATAATTAATAGGATGTAGATGGGTTTATAAAATAAAGAGAAAAGCTGATGGGTCCATTGAGAGGTATAAAGCTCGATTAGTTGCAAAATGTTATACACAATAATTGGGAGTTGATTATCTTGATATGTTCTTCCCAGTAGCAAAGTTGACAACAATAAACATTACTTGCAGTGGCTGCTTCCAACAATTTTTTTTACATCAATTAGATATTAATAATGTTTTTCTCCATCGTGATCTTCATGAAGTATACATGATACTTCTACTTGGGTTTCAATCTACTACAGGCAACCAAGTATGTAGATTAAAGAAAAGTATTTATTGGCTTAAACAAGTAAGCCGATAATGGCATTTCAAACTTACTAAAGCCTTGAAAACTTAAGGTTTCAAGCAAGCTCATTCTAACTCTCCTGTATTTTTTCAAAAACACATATTTATATTTCATTGCTCTTATCATATAAATTGATGATGTTATTCTTGCCAATAATGATATGCATCATATTCAACTTGTTATAAAGTATTTGCATGATAGAATCAAAATTAAAGATCTTAGTGAGCTCAAATTTTTTTTAGGTTTAGAGGTAGCTCGTTCTACTACAGGGATCAACATATGTCAACACAAATATAGATTGGACTTGCTACGTGATACTGGATTTCTGGGTTGTAAACTTGCACCTACACTAATGAATACCTTAATCAAATTAACAAACAGGATTATTCACCTTTAGTTGATTATACTTCTTATAGATGTCTTATTGGCAAACTTATATATCTTTCAAACACTAGAGCAGATATATATTTTGCAGTTTAACAACTATCTCAATTTTTGGATTCACCAACACAACAACATCTACAAGCAGTGCATTTGGTCCTATGCTATTTAAAGAGTGCACCAGGATAGGGATTAGTCTATCATTCTTAAAATTCCTTACATTTAAAAGTTTTTAGTGATTCTGATTGAGCTTCTTGCATTGATTCAAGGAAGTCTATAATCAAATTTTGTGTGTTTTTAGGTGTTGCATTGATATCTTGGAAGACGAAGAAAAAAAAATAATTTTCAGGTCTTCGTCGAAAGCCGAATATCGCATTATGACAGTAGTGACTTATGAACTTCAATGGCTTCAGTATATACCTTAAGACTTGCAAATTCCGTACAAAACAACAACATTATATGATGACAACCAATCAAGAATTTGAATTGCTGAAATTCTAGTCTTCCATGAGCCTATGAAATACATAGAAATTGATTGCCATTTAATTCGACAAAAACTTTCTGATGGGCTTATTCATTTGTTATCTATTCCTTCAAGTCTTCAATTAACAGATTGTTTTACAAAGGCTCTTCCCATTTCAACATTCCAAAACACTATCATAAAGCTGGGTATATAAACATACATACTTCAGCTTGAGGGAGGGAATTAGGAAGTCAAACCTTGGGCCATACATGTATAGTCAGTAGCTGTTAAAGTGGTTAAAATTAGTTGGTTGAGTTAGTTTAGATTAGTTTTCAGTTAATCAGCATTAGGGTAATTAATTGAGATTAGACTCTATATATAAATACTTAATTTCTCATCAATGAAAATAATATGTTCATTTCTCAAGAACCCCTATATTAGTCCTCTCTCTTTAACTCCCTATATGTTAAACTTCTTTGGATTTATAAAGAAAATTTTCGCCATTTTTCTTTCAGTTTTTGGATGATTTCAAGCTTTAACATAATTTAAACTCCTTAAATAAGACGATTTTTAAATCAAAATATAAAACTTAACTAATATATTTTAATTTTCTAAATAAGAATCCTCAACTATTCACACATCCCAAGTTCCTATGTGCAAGTTATTACAAAATTTATAAGAAAAGAAGATGAAGTGAGTTTACAACTTAATGAATAATAAAAAAACCCAAACTAGTTAGATCTAGTAAATTTGAATAGTTACAACAAAATATATTTAATATATATTAAAGAAAATATAGTAGTCAAATTTTTTTAAATTAACATTTAAGATAATTTCATATAACATTTACAAAGTTCAAATTAAAGTCTCATGAGTTGAAGATACGAAATTGTCCTAGATGGAATGAGCTTAACTTCTTCTTCCATTGGATGGTGCTTTTTCTTTATGGTCTATGTCCGTGCTCACATAAAAAAAGATTTGTTCTCGAATTGGACACTTCTTATGTAGGGGTTTTACCAATCTTGTTTTCTTTGTTAAAAATATCCTACAAAATAACACCATTAAACAAATAAAGTTTGAGGTGAGTTAATATTTTTTCTTGAAAGAGAGCCTCTTTAGCTCATTTTTTTTCATACAGTAATATTCTCTCCATGTTGTTCAATCCTTCATTTCCTCCAGACTTTATGGAGTTTTTTAGTTGCTGTTGATCTTTGAGTACCTCCTCGGGTGATAGTGGTACAAGTGTAAACTTGTGACTGTTTATGTTAAAGGAATAATGATTCCTATAGCCATCATAAGTTATACATTTATAATACTACTAAGGTCTTCCTAGTAGGATGTGGCTAGCATGAATGAGCACAACATCACAACGTACTTTATTAGTGTATCGCCCCGTAGAGAAGGAAATTAATACCTGCGTAGTCACCTTCATCTCTCCACAATCAGTCAATCACTGTAACTTATAAGGGTGAGGATGATACGTGCATGTCAACCCAAGTTTATTAATTAGGATAATACTAGCAACGTTGGTACAACTACCACCCATCTATAATGAGACTACATACCTTCCCATTTACAAGACAACAAGTGTGGAAAACATTCTCTCTCTTATTACTTTTTTTCAACTTGACTTGAACATTGAGAACTCTCCTAATAAACAAAGCTTCCCCCTGAGCTGGATATTCAACATGTTTCTCAACATCCTCTAATTGTGGCATGTTATCATTATCTTTGCTCTCACACTCACTAGCACTATCAATTCAACCATTATCTCTCAACAACATGATCTTCTTATTTGGGCATTAAGTAGCAAAATGTTTGGTTCCGATACACCTAAAATATTTAATTGTACTATGTTTTTTAGATCAGTTATGTGTCGTACTTTTTGTATAAAGTGGTGCAGATTTTTTCTTCTTCTTGTCTGCTTTATTATTTTCTTTTTTCTTGGGCCATTTTGAGCTATAGGTAGAGGTGGCATATGATGTGCCCCTCCTTTTGTACTTGAGTTGTCTCTCAATTTTTATGGCCACGTGCACCATGTCTTCTACCTCCATACAGTGCTATAATTCCACCATGTTGGTGATGTCTTTATTGATACCTCCAAGGAATCTCGCCATGGTTGTTTAAGGATCTTCTTATATATTGGCTCTGATCATGGCCATTTCCATCTTCTTATAATAGTCCTCAATAGACATAGATCCCTGCATCAAATGTTGTAATTTTTGATGCATTTCTATATAATAAGAGGGTGCAAACCTTTTTCGCATGATGGCCTTCATCTCTCTCCAAGTGGAGATTGGTTGTTTCTTGTTATGTCGTCTAATGAGGATTAATTGATCCCACCACACTATAGCATAATCAGTGAATTCTACAGGTGTCAACTTGATCTTTTTTTCGTTATAGCTATGGCAGTCGAAGATCAGCTCTATTTTTCTTTCCCACTCTAGGTAGGCTTCTGCATCATTTCTACCTTTAAAAGGTGGTATCATCATTTTGATGGAGCTGATATTATTATCCCTCTAATCTTCTCTCATTCTAACCCGATTTTCCTCCTTATCATTACAAGACTTGGTCTTATTTTCAGGATATTAAGTTCTAGGTCCCCTTGTATTAGGGGTCCCGTGTCTTGCTTCACTTCGATCGCTACTCAAGTTATCTATCTTTTGACTAAGCCATGCTAATTTTGCATGCATTACTTCCATAAGGAGCATTATGTTGGAGCGACTTTGATGTTCACTTGACATTTTAAGAAGATTTCTTGCAAGCGGGTGAGTAAAAAATTTTTTTCATCAGTTCTCTCGTATTTCACTCACTTGGCTTTAATCCTTTAATAATCTCACACACTCTTACTTTTCACCTTTATATCTCCCACTCTCAAGTTAAATGTCGAATAGATCCTCTTGGATAAAAGTATTCTTAAGTATTCTTTTAAGACACCGCAAGGAGTCCTATAGAATAAATATCGCACCAATACTAGAAGTAAGAGTGTAATACACAAAGGAAGAGGTAGTGTGTTATCAATTACACTAAGCTCTAAGATGCAATTTAGATGCTTAGATGTATCATGAAACTAAAGCTTAGAACAATAAAAGAAATTGAGAGTACAAAAAAAAATTAACGGTTTATAGAAGATGTAGGGATTCAATATTGCCCTAAAGAGAAATTTGAAAGATATTCCTACCAATCTATTTCAATGTACGTTGCATTCTATATAAAAAAAATGTAGCCTTTGATGAGTTGTGTAAGTGTAAATGCACGTGGTTGTAGAATAAAAAGGGATTTTTTCCTTTTAAAGAGTTGATTCTTGCATCGTCTCAAAGAATGAGGGTTGAGTACCAAAAAAGTAAGTACTTTCCCAATGACTATGTTACTTGATCGAGATTTTTTTCTCTTTTTTTTTTCTTTTCTTTTTTTTACACAAGAAAGAAAATTATAAGAAAAGTAGATTAAAAAAAATTAGTACTCAACGATGATTTTATTAAACCAAAAAATTGTCAATTGACATTATGTCTTGCTCGCATTGATGTATGTGATAATTCTGTTTTTTTAAATAGATGAACAAAAAAATGGTGTAAGAGTTTAAAAGTACAAAAGTAAAAGATAATATATTTAGATAGCGCCAAAGCTCTGATACCAAATAATACGGAACCCAAGATCAACCAACGTGATCAGAAACTCATATAATTTCATTTAAAGGCATTAAAAGAATTGATCCTATAGAAATTCTCCCTACTTAACCCGCTACCAAGAATGATAGGAACTAAGGTCATTGGAAATGAAAAAATAGAATGAAAAAACGCCACAAGGTTGTACCTTGATAAGTAGATCCACTCCTTACTCAACAAGATGATAGAAAAATTTCTCTTGAAAAGAAACACTCTTAATATTATTGACATAATTTCTAAATGCCCTATAATGAAGACTCGGTAGCCTATTTATAGGGTAAGTTATGCAAGTAAAAAAGAAATAAAATCTCTTAATTTAATTTATAATTACATAGGAAATAAATCAAAAATTAAAGACTGATTTCCTAATTAAGATAGATTTTATTTTCCTCTTTTATTAAAAGAGATTATGCCCAAGTTAAAGGAGAGACATATAGAAGTAAATTAAAAATTAAAGGCTAATTTCTTAAATAAGATAGATTTAGTCTTCTGTTTTAATTAAAAAAGATTGTGGTCAAATAAATGGGGAGACATATAGAAATTTAAGGCTTGCCATAAGGTCTCATTTTTGCCGATTCCCTCCTCTTTCTTTCCACTTCTCTCTTATGTTTGGATAGAGTTGAAGATATGAAATTGCCCTTGATGGAATGGGCTTAACTTCTTCTTCCATTGGATGGGGCTTTCTCTTTATCGTCCATGTCCATACTGACATCAAATGTTATAGGAGGATTTGGAGGCTTGTAAAGGTATGTGGGGTTGACCATGTATGGTGGGTGGTGATTTTAATGTGGTGATGCATAGAGGTGAGAGGAATGAGAATCATTTCTCTTGTAGTTGTGTTGATGAGTTTAGGGAAATAGGGAATCGCCTTGAGCTTATGGATTTACCATTAACGGGAGGCAAGTTAACTTGGTCTAATTAGAAGGTCAATTTGTCTTTTTCCATAATTGATAGATTTTGTTCTCTATGGAATGTTAGTTATATGTGGGCATCATGTGTTAGAAGAGATTACAGAAGGTTATCTCTCAAAAAAAGAAGTATGAAACAGTAACCTTAATCTCAATGCCTAACTTCAAAAAATTTTCTCTGTATCATTACTCACTTTGCAGCAATATTTTCAGTATTTGGAACATGATAAGGGGGTGAGATAAAATATTTCAGTAAGCAACATATTACATGCATTATATAGTTTTCTTTACACGCAATAAAAACATATGCACGAATTAAAAGACAAATGCATAAATAAAAAAAGGACTTAAAAAATTAATAGAGTTTATAATCATCTTCATCCATTTCTTGTGAAGCTATTATTTAAAACTAAATTAACTTGGTAAAATTTAAACTTCACTAAAAGTTTACTCTAAAATTAGCAAAATTTTTAAAAATGTCCACCGTATCATAGTAAGTAGCAAAATTATTTCTTTAGACTAATTATAACAAAAAATCCCTAGCATCGACCTTAATAAAGTTATAACTATTCTCCTTTAGCTTTAAAGATAATTAAATAAGAGATCATAAAGTCTTATATCACCTAAACAAGATTTTTATTTAATGAAGAATATCTCTACCACCATAATTATCATTAAAATTTTTTTACATTTGAATAGTTCTTTATTCATCTAAATATCGCGTGTAATTCCCTTTATAACTTTTAATCTTAAAAGTAAATAAATAATAAACCACTAGTCCCTTACCCAAACTTTGTCATCCTTAACAAAATTCTAAACAAATCTAAAATCTTTTAATTTCAAAGATAAATAATTCAATAATAAATAATAACAAGTTGTCTCTAGACAAAAGTTTACAACCTATTTGAACAACTTATCTCAACAACATTATCACTAAAAAATTAACATCTCAATAGCACATGATTCCTAATTATTCTTGATATAATATACATAAACATATCTTTTAACTTTAAAAATAAATAAGTAATTAAAAAATCACTTTCCTTGGTGTCCTCTAATCAAAATTCAAACTTCATCAAGAATATCTATGCCTTCAAGCAATCATAACCAAATAAGTAAGTCTACACAATTTATCATTTAACTAACATATAATATTATATCTCCATTAAAATTTTTTTCATTATCATTAAATCATTTTACACCTAAATAATTCATCATTCGACAATTCCTCAATTTTTTACCAGTAGAGTCCTACAAATTCTTCCGCATTCATTAATTACTTGTCAAGTCATTTCGTCTTATATATACTAATAACATAAAAAATAAAAAAATAATATCTAAGTTTTCAAAATCAATGGAAGTGCATGTGCAAAAATTATTATCGTGTCCCAATTTCCTAAGTTACCCATTTCACCATATTATTATTGTTCTAATCTCTATAAGGTATAATGACCTAAGCTCTGATACCACTAAATTGTAATGCCCGAAACCTATAATTGGAGTTAATATATAAGTTTTCAAAATCAATGGAAGTGCATGTGCAAAAATCATAATCGTGTCCCAAGTTCTTATATTACCCATTTCATTGAATTATTATAGTTCTAATCCCTATAAGGCATAAAATCTTAAGCTTTGATATCACTAAATTGTAATGCCCACAACCCATAACTAGATATATTATAATGATGTACATTTATGAAAGGTTCTCCTAAACATACAAGGGCTAGAATAAATATCAACCTTAACCAAACTATGTCTTGAAAATTTAATAATTAATAAGTCTTATCAGTTGAAACTTTATTTCAAAGGTCAAATAATTAAAATCTTAAATAAAATGATTTCTCAATCCAAATATAAAATTTAACTAATATATTTTAATTCTCTACATTTAAATCCTTAACTAGTCACACGTCTCCTCTCGAGTAGTTTATTCTTCAAAATCTGAAAAAAAAAATAAAAAACAAAAAAAAGGAAGAGAGAGTGGGCTTATAGCTCAATGAATAATAAAAAACTTCAACTAACTAAATCAAACATATTTGAATATTTATAACAAAATAGATTTAATATATAGGAAAGACAATATACTAGCAAAATAATTTTAAAAAAATTTCAATAAATATTTAAGATAAATTCATTTAACATTTACAAAGTTCAAACCAAAGTCTCACAATTCTTAGTAGTTACAACCATATAATATCCATGTGATAAGACTCAAAATTATATTTAATCTTTGTCGTATAAGTGATACATATATCCCTATATCAAAATCTAAAACCATATTTAATCATATAGTATATCCAAAAAGAAACATGTTTTTGACAAATTTTAACTATTAACCTTGTTGGTAATGTCAAATCATAGATAGCCTGAGAGCTTGAAAAACTTAGAAAGATGTTCATATTCTTTATCAAAAGCAAATAATTTTATTAAATATTTCAAATTTTTGAGTTCATCAAAAGATAAGTTTGATCTAAAGTTTACAATCAAAATAATAATTTATTTATAAAATGTACTTTTGAAGAATTTATATAATTAATAATTAGTTTCAAAGTTGATAAGTGCTTTGATAATTTAATAAGATATATAATAATTTTTAAATATTATAAAAATACTAAAATATGCTCAAGAATCCCACCAAATCTAAGCTTTTCAAATAAAATGTCAAAACTTTTTGAAAATCTTATTTATTCAAAATATCAAATAAATATCTAAAAATTCTAATAATGCATATGTATGTTGATGAGAAGCTTAATGCACGACCTTTGTGATGTAAGTAACATCTAATAAGCTGTTTATCAAACTTTAATTTAAAATCCATCAAATATCTTAGGGTTTTTATAAAGTTATAACTTTCAAACTTTACAATTCTTTTCATACAACCTAATAAGCTCCAATATGTAATACATGACAAAATCTATATCTCCACAAATTTTTAACCATAATAATGTCAACTTTAACATCCCAAAAATCATTTATTGGAAATTAAGGTTTAGACAATCCTATCTACATAACACGTAATCAACTCAAAAATTCAATTCTCTCGGCATATATTAAGTTTGGTAATGAGCTAGTGTACTGATAAACTAGACATGATAAATATAATTTACAAGAAGGAATCAATTAAAACGGTTACTGGAAGATAAATATTTGAAATCCTAACATTACTACTATAATTTGAGTTTTTTACAATAGCCTTAAATATTCAAAATCCATAGCTCCCTTTATTCTCATCTAAATTATGCAATGTTGGTTTCTATAGAAAACTTGTGATATACAGATTATGAATAAATCAGCTTAGTGGTTGAAAGCTATGTAGAAAAATCATAAAACAACTACATATCCCACTATAATGTAGTTTGTGGTTTTCTGTAATTCTAGTTCTATAAAATTTCATAATTTCTTCAATTCTCATCCAAATCATGTAATCTTTGTGTTTATGGAAATTTCATGAAGTGTGTATTATAAATTGGAGGCTAAAAGGTCTCCAAAAGATAAAAGAATGCAACTAAAACATTACTGCACATGATTTACTTTTTGTTACAGCATTGAACAAAAATTTAAATCTTTTTTAATTATAATCCCAATCATGTAATCTTGATATCTATGAAAAACTTAGAATATGTAGATTATAAATAAAATAGGCTTATAGTAGAATTTTGACCAAAACATAACAATTTGACAAGAACTCTATCATCATAATAACTCTTTCCACCCATGCATATATATATAGATCTTTCTTTTACCTTCTATGTTAAAATGGCA
This sequence comes from Carica papaya, assembly GCF_054855325.1. Lineage (NCBI taxonomy): Eukaryota > Viridiplantae > Streptophyta > Magnoliopsida > Brassicales > Caricaceae > Carica > Carica papaya. The sequence goes on from NC_142317.1 coordinate 24,685,055, forward strand.
TGTAACAAAATTCTAGTTTAGGGTTTAGGAGACTAACTTTTTCTTACAGACATCTTATTCTTCTTCTCATCTCTTCTTTTTCTTCTCTTCCGATCTTAAGGTTTTAGAGTCTTTTAATTAAACCATAATAGTCAACTTATATATTAGGTTAGTCTTTTTATAATTATAAAGAATCTAATAATTTATACTATATTACAAAATAACTCCATAAACTTGAAGAGGCTCACCAGTTAACTTACAAGTCCTCCATTCATACAACACCGCAGTGCCATTAGCTCATAGAATTTGATGGCATTCACATTCTTCTAATCAAGAACGACCACTTTGCCCCTATTAAAAACCATCTTCACCACTTATTTAACCATCATTAAGAGAAGCTTCTTCTAGATCCCTTTCATCCTGTAACATTGTCTTTGGAACAAGTTTTTAATATAGAACCTAGGCTTACTCGTGAACATAGAGTAGTTTGGGAATAATAACATGAATCCAACAATGATGACATCGTTAAGAGGATAATGAAGGAAGTCATTCCTCTATGGTTCATCGATGGAGAGATCAAGATCGATGATGTTGTGGAGAGGAGAGAAGTGAAGGGAAATAGAGGGAAAAGAAGAGAAAGGGGAGGATAAAAGGTCCAAGAGAACGATGGTAAATGATTAAAAAGGAGGAAGGTTAAAGTGTAGAGGTCCGGATCCATTTTTTCCTTAGGCGTGATCGGACGGTCGAGATTAATCGCGATGAATGGCTTAGATTTGTTTCCTCCTAAGACGCGATTGGACAGACGAGATTGATCGTGATGGATGGTTCAGATCAACCAAAATGGTTATAAATACTTCGTACCACACGAGAACCTAAACCCTATCCGCCAGCCTCCGCCGGAGAAGAAGAACCAGACGCCATATAAGGAGGCCGACCGTCGACTGCTGTGCACCGGAGCCACTGCCAACCGCTAAAAAAGGTAAAAATTTCTCATGTCGCTCGAAATTTGATTTCGAGTACCCCTGTGACCAAATCAGAGCAAAAGAGATAGTGGGTGAGCCAAAAACTGCGGACAAAGCCTAGCAGAACCGCCGTGGCTAAAACCCCAAAATCCCTCTGATGAGCCCTTTTCTGATTCTTGTTTCACATATTTTTTCGATCATTGTATTTACTGTCTTTTTCTGTGTAGTATAGTTGAAAAAAGAACCTCAGTCATGAAGGAGAACCAGCAGAGCCGTTGCACCCGGAGGTCCCCCTGTCTGTAGGTTTAAATTTTTTGTGATTTTTCGACCAACCGAGACTCCAACGTGTTTTTTTTTGCAGGGATACAGCCAAAATATGCTAAAATCTGCCAGACCGAGGTGAACTGCCACCATAGGCGGCGAAGCTAGCGCCAGAGCACAATGGCGCTGCCGTGCCGGAATTCTAAAATTGGTCAGAATGAGTTTTGGACACTGATTTTAGATTTTTTTAATGGTATTTTTATATATGTGACGAGTGTTTTGAATTTTACAAAAAAAATTCAGAAAACCTAGTACTCGTTAGGATGCGTAATAGACAGTTCAATGTCTTAAAATATCGATCTAAGTAAGGATCTCTCACCCTATTCTCCGTTACGGTAAATTAAGGCTTAACGATATATAATTTTGTATTTTTGTAAAAAATTAGAAAATTTTAAAAATAATTACAAGTTACTAATGGAGGCAGAACTGGTTAGTTTACAATTATCTTGATTTCCTGTTTATTTTTCTGTATTGTCATACTTGCTTGATTTTTGTATAGTACATGTTCTTAATCTATAGTTCAATAATCTTATCAACTAATCTGGTTATTTTTGTTATATACCGTCAGCATGAATATACTTTAATTGATCTGTGAATGTGATATGAAATATTGGTATGAGTTTGTTGCTTATTTGTTGATGAAAATATGTATGTAAAAGACTTGTTGGATACCCAAGAAAATGGTGGACGAGCCCGGTACATAGAAAAATCTACCGTGAACATTACCTCAGTCGAACGGAGTTGAGAAGTCCCTTACTGGAAAAGTTTTGGAGATATGGTTCATGCTTATATCGGACGGAGTATCGAGGCGATGAAATGTTTGGCGCCCATTACCGGACGGGGTATAGGGACGACCGATTAATTGTAAAATTGGATATTGGGTTCACGAGTAAGGAGGAACACCCCTAGGGGTACCAATAAGCAGGTAAGAAATAAAAGTTATTATTTCTCGTTCTCTTATGCATGAAAGTGAAAAGTGATATAAATGTGGGTCTTCATAGGTTGTCTTCGAAAAATTTGTTATGACAAGTATTAAACAAATATCTTTAAGTTTTAAATGTATTTAAATAAAGTAAGGGGCTTCATTAGTTGTTTTTCTGATTTTTTTTACCAATCTTCAATTTTACGTATACGTGATTGGTGTGATATTTTTACTGAGTTAGTGTAGTTCACCTTTTCATTAACTATCTTAGATAAAAAAGACAAAGATTTAGACCCCGTCAGTAAGAGAGTTGTGAGTAGTTTACTATCCGGACTCCCTTCAAATGCTAGTAAAGGTTGTTACAGGATGTTTAGTTATTCGCTTTTCATTTTATTTCTTTAATTTTCGTTTATTTTTTATAAAAAATATTTTTATAACCCTATTGGACATTCAAAATTATTGAGTAAGGAACGTAAACCCTAACTCTATTAATTACTTCCGTATTTAATTTATGAATTTTTTTTTTTTTAAGTTTCCAGTCCTTTACATAAAGAGTGATAGAGAGGAGGATGTCAGGGTTGAGAAGAAGGGGACTTTAAGACACCTAAATTATTTTTATTTAAATTGAAGTTTTATTTTATTTAGAATAGTTTATTTTTTATTTGTAAATTAGTCTAAACTAATCAACATTTAATTTTTTTAATATAACGTCAAACATTACTTAACATCTTAATGACATTTATACCAGTCATATAATGTCATGTGTCAATATGTTTGACACTAATACCTAAGTTAAAGGTAGTAATGATTGATAATAGAAATGAATTAAATCGAAAAATTTTCAAAAGCACAAGAACTTATATGACCAAAAACTGAAACTGAGACTAATTTGAACAAATTATAGAAATACATGGACTAAATTATTATTTTAGCCCATTTATAGCATAACTACAAGATTCATAAAAAAGTGCAGGAATTTTTTCTTTTTAAAAAATAAATCTTCAATATATTGCAAAGCATTTAATTAGTGTTTTTAAGGCTGTATTTTTTTTTTCAACTGTATTTTTTTTCATTTTAGGATTCTCTTATTTTTAAATGAATTTAAAGATTTTGTAAAATTAATTTACAAATTTTTAAAATATGAAAAGGTTACTTTCAAACAATGTTATAAAATTTATTTATTGACATATAAATTCATGTTGTACGATAACATTGTTATATAATAAGTATGAGAGGAGATTACTACTATTTTGCCAGATCACAACTTCAAAAAAGAAAAAATAGAATTACATAATATCATGTCATCAAGGTTATGCGTTATAAATTACAAACCACGATTACATTCTCCTTCACAATATTATTTACGTTCTGCTAATTATACTTAATACTTTACAATACAATATTGTTTACTATTTTGTTATAAAGTTATTATTTTCGGAATGAAAAAGTCTATTGTCACACAAATTTGATAAAATTTTAAGCTTGTGTTTTAATTTTCAAAAGGTTATATTATCTCCCTATACCATTAATGTTATGAAACATACCCCCTTGAGTTTTCAATTGGAACAACTAACCCCATCCTTCTCCAAGTTCTCTCCAAATATTAGCAAGCAATAACGGCAGATTAGGAATCATTTGCAAGTCAGGCAATCCACTAGACTCCCTCAACAACTTTCTCATCCTCGTCCTTCTTTTAGACAGCAAGAAATGAAACTTGAACTCAAGTGATAAATTCTGCGAAATAAATGTTTTCAACCTCAATATCTGAATCCTTTAACACTAAAATTTATTCAATCTTAATCATTATTTTCTTTTTCTGGTGAAGTCCAATTCAAGATATGAAGCAAGCAATTGATCGAATGCAGAATGCTAGACAATGGCCTTTCAATCAAATTCCCAACACGACTATGGCACTTCTCTTCCCTCATAACCTATTGTTGTTTGATCATTTGCTTAAGTTTGCGTTAATTATGCTAACCACCATAATAATTCAAGAAGCGCTAATAGCCTCATCTGCAGTTCAGGTATAGTAAAATTATGTCAGACTTTTAAACTGAGATAAGTGCTCTTTCTTACTGCAGGGAACTGGCTTGAATTATTTTGAGATCGAAAGGCTCTGCAAGTGCCATTGAAGAAGGTTCAAATTGTCTAACTTGTTCACTTCACCTCAAGTCGGACCACTTTCAGCTTCGCAACAAACAATCTCTTTTTAGGAATCTAGAAAAGAGAGAACAAACAAAATTTATTAGAAACATTCATATTCCTATAAATTTGTCAAATTTCAAGTCACAATACAAGAAAACATTATAACTTGAAATTATAAATTAAGACCAACTTACGATGATCTACATTTGATTGTAATTCATAGAAATTAGCAGGACCAAACACATCATGCTATGGTCCAATCATTTTTCTTTTCGCACATGGCAACTCATGCACCAGGTACAAATTAGCTCCTCTTTGTATCTTTTCCTTTTCAAATAGTTTAATAATTCATACTTGCAATTGATATTGGAGCTCTTTTTGAAGGTGAGCCAGTGGGATGTTGTGTATTAATCCTTTTATTTCTCTTCAAAGTTCAAATTTCATGTCAGAATAAGAATATGAACAAAGGTAGGAGGAATTATTCTGCTTCACCTTCATATTTAGTAGGACTAGAAATAAGGTTATAAAGAAATACTACGTTTGATAATTTGAGTTTAGAAAAAATTATTTTTTCCAAATTAGTTCACCAATAGTACTGTGTAAGTAAATCCTGCTAGCAAGGTTTTTGCTCTCATCTTATCATATAACCTATACAAAAAATCTCAATATGCTGAAATTAGGATAAAAGAGTGAAGAAAGATAAAGAAAAATTGGAGCACATTTTTTTTTTAAAAAAGCCACACAATCAAATGTTTTTGCACTGAAAGAAACAGAGCATCCTAAATATCATTGAAACACAAGGTAATAAGACCCAAATAGACTCCCAGTCTAAAATCATAATTTTACCCAGGGTGCTGTTGTGTAAGTCTGACCAGGTCGATGGGGAAAGGAGATCACCACTTTGGAGAACGGATGTCTGCTGTGTGCTTACCAAACTATGAAGAGCTGGATGAAGCTGTATATCTTTGTGACGGCTGAGAAGCCACAGATCAAGGTCAGGTGTGTGTGCAATAGGTGACTGGTGAAGCTAAGAGCCAAAGGCAGTGAGCCTGGAGAATCCGAGAGAGAGGGAGAGAGAAAGAGCAGTGACAAACAAAAGAATAGAAAGCGGCTATTTCTGGGCTGGGTTTATTAAGTGAAACTGGTAAACCAGTCCAGACTGGGGCCAGGTGGAGATTCTTGAAATCTGAAAATACAGACCAAAGATTTAGTCTAATCTTAGACAGTTAGCTTTTGTCCAGACTGGACCACGGCCCTCATTCATCTGGTGGGGCATAAGCCTCAAAATCATTGAAATTGATGGGAAAATGTTTGTCTGCTAAAAGAGCTTGAGGAGGACCTGCATAATTCTATTGAAATCTAGTGTCTGTCAGTTTGTACAATTTATGAGGTGTTGCATCTCTGTGTCTAGTAGTTACACACAGCAACTGTCAGCATTCCGTCAGTTTATGAGACAGCAAATGCGATTGCTGTTCCTACCCCTTGCGAGCACGGTCACGCCAAGAACCCTGTTGCTTTGCAAGCACCTATAACAAAGTCATGGATTACCAAAAGAACAGCTTACTGCAACAAAGATCCACACTATTCAGACTCAAATTCACAAACATGCAGGAGTCTTGAAAGTTGATACCTTCTCACTTAAGAGACTTTGAAGGCTGCCTTCATCACCATTCTTTTGGTTGTCATCCACCTCTAGTTCCTTCTCTGCAGTACCAGATATAGGTAATACAGGTGCTCCAAACATGGCCTCATCATGAGCCGCTTTTATTTGCTCCTCTCTTCTTGCCTAGACATTCCATCGTTATGCAATATAAATAATGCAAAGATTATGAGATTTATATGGTCTCACCAACAGAAACCCACAGTTAGTTGCCACAATGCTCAACAGCAGATGCAGATGAGAACTAAGAGAAGTAACAGACAGCAAAGGATTAAGGAAAACACCTCAATGGCAGAAAAACGGAAGCTCTGGCCAATGTGCTTCACTAGGGCTGCATCATCATCAGCAACTGCAGAAAAGAAGCATGTTAGCATATTGCAACTAAATAAACAACTATTGGAAGGGGGTTTTTAGGTAGTTAGATTCCCATAAGAAAGATGACTAGCAAATTAATATATGTTTTGCATAATATGCAACCATTTCAAACAACAACCAAGCCCGATAGTTTTAAATAACCAAATTTATCTAATAAAATCCAAAAAAGGATATTGATAACTTTTACCTTCAACTTCCCCATCATCAAGTGGAGCATCCTTGTCGAACTCAAACCGTTCCCAACCAGATCCCATAGTGTCCTGTTTAGCTGCAAAATAAATACACCGCAAAAGCTGGACATGAAAATAATTACAGCCATCAGAAACAATGTTACAAGTAACTACATATGGGATAGCAGCCCTTTCACTCACATACCAGACATAGAAATAATGCATGCTAGGTTCTGTAGAAATTCTTTTATTGAATCAATTTTATGTTGGTAACAGCAAAGGTTGGTCATGAAAATCATGAAGAAAACCATGAAAAAGAAAAAAAAAACAGTGCATTTTAAAAGTAAAATCAAAGTAAAAAGAAATTGCAAACTGCGATTCAGAAACTATGTAGATGCAGCCAAAAGACGCAATCACTGCATACCCTGCTACTACAAATGGGAAAACCAAAAAGTTCTGCAAGAGGTGGTCAGCCCCTACATAGTGTAATGCAAACTCCATAAATTTGTTTAAATAAACTTCCCACCAACAGAAAATTTAACTAAAATTAACTGTTTAATATTTGTTAATATGCACAGAAGTTCCTGGACCCAGCCAGATATCGTGAATAGTAGAGAGATTAAAGCTACAGTAGCCAACCCTTGGTTTAATTGGTATAAAATCTTCGGCTAATTTGATAAGAGATGCTTATCAAAGTCAACAGTCTCCTCCTGACTTATCTTGCGCTCAAACCTATACATTTCAATCCCCAAAAACAAAATTCTGAAGCATCTGCAAAAGATAAATAATTTGATGGAAAGAAGAAATGCCAATACCAGATTGATACAACTATCCAGAGCAGAGGACATAACCAATAAACAATATCAAATCACAGTTACCTGTATCAGAGAGCTGCAACTTCATCTTGGCCTTCACTCTCTCAGCAGCTGACTGTTGAAAAGAGACAAAAGCATAGTTCAGCAGCAAGAGACAGCAAAGAAGGACAAAGAATGCAGTCTAAATGACTGACGATACAATTAAGTCCTATTTTGTTATTGGCAAATGCAATGATCTAATGCTTGAAACAATTGTTGACATACTCTAAAACGAACAGATTATTTCAAAATCCAGATTAAGAAATATGCATCTGGAGATCAATACTTGAGAGGAAGAGGCAAAAGCTGGACTTAGATAACTTGATATCAACAGAAATTTAGGAAGACCCAAATGATTCATAAAGCACAAATAATGTGACTGGCATCCCATCAATGAATATGATAAGAATCATACAAAAGTTCAGAACAAACACGTATGTAGTTGAATAGCCCAATAATATGGAGTCCACTCTCCACCCCATTTCCATTCATACACGTTACTTATTCACACTGTTTTATCTGGTGATTTTACTAGAAAATCATATATGGGAAATATGAAATGACGTGCACAGATATCCTCATATTATATTTCATCACCTCATACAACTGAGAATTGGTCTGTCAATGAAAGTGCGTGTTATAATTCAAGGTTCCAGTAACTTGCCACATGGAACGTCCTCAGAAAATTCATAAATTCTAAGTGAAGAACATTTGAAAAATAGTTGAATATGAAGTTCTATAGAGGCTAAAACAGCATAATTGACTCTAGATTAGATCTTTCAACGAGCAGCTTAATGGCACAAGCACCAAAAAAAAGTACGTAGAAAATCAAATGGAAATTTAAGGAATGAAGGATTGAGATAACAGAATTAAGCTCACCATCTTGTCGTAGCCTTCAATCAACCGGGAATAGTCAACCTTGACATTTTTCACCTTCTTCACATTGTCTCCTGCCCTCTCTCTCTTCCTATCCTCACCTCTCCTCCTCTCCCTTCGCGGAGACAAGCTTCTGCTCCTGCTCCTACTCCTCCTTCGTCTCTCCCTTTCTCTATTCTTACTTTCACTCTCCCTGCCGCGATCTCTATATCTCTCTTTACTTCTGCTCCTGCTTCTACTTCGCCTTCTGGAATGCCTCGTCTCATTGTCTCGGTCTCTGCTGGAAGAACGATGACCGTGGCTTCTCTCTGAAACCCTAGATGAGTCGCGATCATGGCATGGCTTCTTCTTGAGTTTGTTTTGAATGGACTGGAGCTGGCATTCCTTTTCGATCTTGGAAGCAGAGGAAGGGCTCGAGGCCTTGACGAATTGACTGAGGAAAGAAGAGGAAGAAGATGGAAAAGATGAGCCTTTGATTGGAACTGCGTCGCTTTTGTTGGTGGAGGAGGAGAAGCCAAGGCCATGCTTGAAGCGGGCTGCTGCTTCGCCTTTACGAGTGAGCTCGTCGTAGTACGCTGCTGCTTTCTCTTCTTCCATTTTCAGGGAAGCTGATCCAAGTAGGAAGTGGCCGAAAGAAGATTCGAAATGGTTTCAGAGTAGCTCTGGCAGGAAAGAAGACCCTTTGAAACGGCGTCGTAATTGTTGCTATTCTAATTGTAATTGAGAAAAATACCAAAAATAAAAATATTTGTTTCAAATAACATATTATTAAAATAATATAGAAGTTAATATGAATAAACATTAAATAATCTAGTTGATTTAACTGTTTATTTAAATTATTTCAGTAAATATTATCAATATGTAACTTTAATTAGATCATCTTCAAATTTAATTTTATATAGATTGAGTAATATGAAGTTATTGTAAAATTAAATATCTAAAAGCTTTTGAAAAAATAGATATCTTAATACCTTTTCAGTTTAAAACATGGTGATTGAATTTTTTTGAGCTAATATATTCAAAAAAAAATCATAAACATTATATATGCATTAAAAACACTTAGGATACATTTGTCTAGTAAGTAGAGTAAAGGCTGAATTAAAAAAAAAAAAACAACAACAACAACAAAGAACATAATTAATGAATTTTAATTAAAATATGTGCGTCTTGTCATGCACATGCGAGTCATCCCCATGTCACTTAGTGCATGGATAGGCGTCGCACACTCTGCGCGCGTCGTTCACGCAGGAGGCAGATAGGCTCCCCTGCTTGCCTAGGGCTTATGCGTAGTAGGCCTACGCACGTGGGAGGGTAGCCCAAGTGCCTGCAGGCTACCCCTGCAGCGCACCTAACAGGTGAGGCCATTGTTGCCTCAGGTAGTGTGCCACTGCCCACCTCAGGCAACGTGTTACCGTTCCTAGCGCTGCAGTTGGTAGAGGAGGTCTTCCTCCTCCGTTTTTTGTACCAAACATCTTTTTCTCTCTCTCTCTTCACCGACTTTTACCACTTTGCGCAAATCCAACGGCTCTCATTTTTTATAAATAGGGGCCATTCTTTCTCATTTTTTTCATATTTTCATTCTTCCACCTTTCAAGAATTAGAGAGAAAGAGAGATCCAGAGAGAGAAGGAGAGGAAGAAAAGAAGAACAGTATAGAAGAGATTATCAAGGTTTCGGTAATGAATTTAATATTTCTTTAAACGTCTTAAGGAGTGTTTTTAAATAAAAAGAAAAGATTAAATTAATAACTATGTAATTTTATCTGTTTTGAATGCTTTATGTTTTATAGGCTTAATAAGTTGAATTGTTATTGATTTCAAGCATACTATGTGAGTGATAGACACTTAATGATTTGTATGTAATTAAAATAATATAAAACTGGTAAGATTATCTAGAAAACAAAAAGAACAAAAAGAAAAAAAAAAGTGGAATGAAATATGAATGGTCCGAAGTATGTATATGTATTGATATGCATAACGCGTCAAGTGTCTCATTAGGTTTTTTATCTCTGAGGGGTATCTGTTCTCTTATCTCCATCCAGAGTATCTATTTTCTCCCTCTCCCATATGGTCTGGAAAGACGTAAGAGGACTGCTCCCTATGAATGACGGTGTATCTTCTAATGAGAGTGGTGACGCAAATATCTATTAGGGATCACTTTTGGCTAAGTACTGTCGTGACTATAGAATATCTTATATGAACATCATGGTTGGTACGACTATAGTCATAGATCGTGTCATAGTTTGGCAAACCGAAAATGTGCCTGAGTAAATTGTTGTTATTTGTATATGATCTGGTCATTCCACATGTGTAGTCGGAAATCTGTATCTTCCTTAAGAGTTGAAAGTTGTAACGATTTTGCGATTTGGAAAAAACACACAGCATATCAGATAATAGAGAAAATCAAATAAATCATGAAATGCTCAAATTTTTGACTACCAAGTTATCTTTTCTAAACTAGACTACCAACTCGTTTCTTCCTTTCTTTTATAGGAATGACACGAGAGAGACCATCTGTAGAACGTACCGAGCGATCCGAAGCCCTGGATCATCTAATCAGGGCTGAATTTACTTAACTTTTCCAAGCCATCTAAGGATTGACTATAACCGTAGGATAAAATCAAGCTAACCACCCTTGTCCACCTCTTGCCCCTAGAATACTGAACAGCCGAGAGGTCTATTTCTCATAATATATTAGAGTTTAGGAAGCTTGACCCACCATATTTTGAAGGTGGCCTTGACCCTTTAGTAGTCAAAACTTGGATCCTACAGATAGAGAAGTTTTTTTTTTTGTCCTAGACCTGACTAAGGAACGAAAGGTTCTCATAGTAGCCTTTATGTTAAACGGTGAAGCAAAACACTAAGGGTGACTTAAGAAGAGAGTCCTACCTACCCCCACTACCTGGGAAGTATTCATGGATGCATTATTTAACAACTTTTTTTCTGTTTATATCCGAGAAAAGAAGGAGGAGGAATTTTAGGATTTTCACCAAGAAAATCTTACAGTTGCCTTGTATACAATCTGTTTTATCCAACTGTCTAGGTTCATCTCTCTAATGGTTACCCCTAAAAATCGTAAAGTTAGAAAGTTTCTAAAGGGCCTTTATGCCAACATCTATGATCGGGTTACGATGTTGAGGCTTAGCTCGTATGTAGAGGTGGTAGAACATGCCCAGTCGATCGAAGACCTCATATCGGCCAGACACCAACATATTGTCCGAGTCCGTACCCAACAACAATAACCCCAATGGCCTAGAAGGAGGTTGTCCGACCCAGTAAGTGACCATCCCGATAAACAAACCAAAGTTGCTATTTCCCTTGCCTTACCTTCACTGTCAGCATATTATGGTCGCTCACATGGGATAGCCTGCCCAACCTACCCAACCATGTTAGCGTTGTGGTCGCTCGCATGGTGACCTACACTATCGATGTATCAATCACGTCTGCTACTGATGCAGAAGCACTCAATATCTTAAGGACTGCCCTTAGCGACTGAAGGACGTGATCAGACCTATATCATAAGGTCGTGTGTACCACCTAAATGAAATTGATGCTCTCCCTACTCCTGTTCTTATCAAGGGTAAACTTTCTATTCATGATACTTCTACCAAAGCTTTGATCGATACATGTGCTACTCACTATTTTATTTACTGTACATTTGCTTGTAAGCTTGATATTAGGGAAGAATCTTTAGCAGAAGTATTAATGGTAGAAAGTCTCTCTAGGGGATTACTAGAAGCTCATTGTGTATATAAAAATTGTAAGATAAAAGCTTTAGGAATATAAGTATGTGTGAATTTAATATTATTAATTTTTTTAGGATTTGATGTGATATTAGGAATGGACTGGTTAGAAAAATATAGAGTAATAATTGATTGTGAAAGTAAAATTGTATCCTTACAATCCCTAAAAAAGAAATAAAATGTATTGTTATTATTTTTTTAAAAAATTAAATAAACAGGAATATGGGTGCTGATCCTGTTGTGTATTCTATACCGATTATTTACAACTTTCTAGATGTCTTTCCCATCGAGCTTTCTAGTTTGCCTCCCCCACAAGAGGTAGAATTTTTAATTGAGCTGCTGCCCGGGACCCAACCAATCTGGAGATCCATCTATCATATGAGTCATGCTGAGCTAGCAGAACTAGAAAAATAATTTTCTAAACTGATTATCCAAAAGTTTATTCGCCCTAATCATTCTCCTTGGGGCGCTCTAATATTGTTTGTGAAAAAAAAAAGATAGTTCCCTCAGACTATACGTAGACTACCAGAAACTTAATCGAGTAACGGTTAAAAATAAGTACCTTTTACTTCAAATCAATGACCTCTTTGACCAATTGTAAGGAGTTAAGGTCTTCTCCAAGATTGACCTCAGGATGGGATATCACTAGTTGAGAGTCAAAGAAGAAGATATTTCGAAGGCCACTTTCTGGTGCAAGTACAATTTATATAAGTTCAGAGTAATATCGTTCGGGTTAACCAATGCCTCTGCAACCTTCGTGGAGCTCATAAATAGAGTTTTCTGGCACGCAATAGATTAATACGTCATCGTATTTATTGATGAATCTTAGTGTACTCCAAAAGCTTGGAGGAACATACAGTACACTTGTCTAAAGTGTTGGAGACCCTTTGCCGGAACCGACTATATGCTAAACTTAATAAATGCTCTTTCTGGTTGGATCGAGTCTCCTTCCTCGGTTATATAATTTCAAGTGAAGGAGTTTCAATGGATCTGTTCAAGGTGAAGCAGTAATCCATCGGAATTCGCCCTCTAATGTGGCCGATGTACTTAGTTTCCTTAGCTTGACGGGTCATTATTAACAATTCATCAACGGATTTTCTAAGATTGCTGCTCTATAGGCTTGACTCACCCGAAAAGGCGTGCTATTTGTCTGGAATAATAAATGAAGTGAAAGTTTTATGAAATTTAAGGGTCATCTTACCTTTGGTCTGGTATTGATCCTCCCTGACAATACTGGAAGATTTTAGGTTTACTGCGATGCATCTCATGTTCGCTTGAGGTGCTTTTTGATGCAATATGGTAGAGTAATCGCTTATGGATCCCAACAGTTGAAATCTTATGAGCGAAATTACCTGACCCATGACCTAAAATAATCGGCCATTATCTTTGCCCTGAAGATACGACATCATTAGTTGTTTGGTCAGACTTTCAAGATTTACACTAATCACAAGAGTTTGAAGTACTTCTTCTCATAGAGGGAGTTAAATATGAGACAGTGATATTAAATAGATCTCCTGAAGGACTATGACTGCAAAATCATCTATCACCCTGGTAGAAAAAATGTAGTCGCTGATGCGCTAAGCCGAAAGGAGTCTGCAGTGTTGGCCAAATCATGGCCTGTAGTTGGAAATTAATGGATATTATGTAGTTGTTCCACATAAGCTACTATGACAAATGTACCTATCTCGCTTAGATCCGAGCCATACTAGATCTCTTCATGAAATTTGGGAAGCTTAATCCACGGATCAGGAACTCACCAAGAATCTGGGTAAGTTCTCTTCTGACGAATTTCTTAATTTCAGGATTTTAAATGATGGGTTGTTTAGATTTTGGAACTGAATTTGGGTTCTCGTCGCTGTAAAGGTAGATGTACTCAACACTGTCCATGCTTCTAAGCTATTTATCCACCCCGAGGGTACTAAGATGTACTGAGATTTAAAGCGTCAATATTGGTAGCTGAAAATAAAGAAGGATATAGTTTACTACATCTCTCGATGCCTTACTTGCCAGAGGATTAAGACAGAACATCAGAGACCCAACAGTTTGTTACAAGACCTCCCGATTCCAAAATAGAAGTGAGAGCATGTAACCATGAATTTTGTCATTAGACTACCCAAGACCTGTTCTGATTGAAATGTTATTTGGATCATTGTTGACTGACTAATCAATACTGCCCACTTTTTGCCCATACGAACCACTAACTCCACCAGCAAATTTACTCATCTTTATGTTGATGAGATTGTTCGACTTCATGGTGTTCCCTTATCCATTGTGTCTGATGGAGATCCTTGATTTACCTCTCACTTTTGGGATAACTTTCAGGAAGCTTTAGATCTGGATTGTACTTTAATACCGTTTATCATCCTCAAACATATAGTCAGTCAGAACGTACGATCTAAACATTAGCAGATATGTTGCATGCTTGCGTCTTTGACTTTGGCAATAACTGGTATGAGTCTCTTCCCCAATATGAATTTGCTTATAATAATAGTTATCATTCAAATATCAGCATAGCTCTGTATGAAGCCTTGTATGGTAGGCCTTGCCATTCTCTGACTTGTTGGAGTGAAGTTAGAAACCAGCATAATTCGAGACCGGACTTCATCTAAGAGACTATTGAGAAGGTCGCTATCATTTGTAAGAATCCTTCATCATTTATCTCGTTATGGTTAATTAAAGTTCAATAAATAATAAATATTGTAATTTGTGAATATTGAGAATCCCTAATTGATTAATACAGGTCACCAGTGGAGCTGGTAACTGATCAATATATAATTACTTATTTTATTTGTACTGTTCATTATTGCTAGGCTGTTATTATTCATTTACCGCATGCACTTTAATTCACAGGTTTAATTGCCTTCTCATTTATTGATTTACTTAACTGTTTTATCCCTATATGTTGATTGGTTTGGAATAAATATCTTGACTACATTTTTCTCAATTATTAAAGTTTCAAATTGTATTGTCTATTTAATTATCATTCTAATGTCCTGTAATTATGAGATAAGATTGTTGTATGTAATGGATGGCTGGTTAAAAATAAGGATATGTATGCGGAAGACTTACCTGGTGTCATGAAAAAAGGTGTATGAACCCGGTTCATAGGGCAAAGTTTACTGTTGACATTGTCTTAGTCGAACGAGGCTGAGAAGTCCCATATCGGAAGAGGTTAGGAAGCACTTGTTCACCCTCATTACCAGACAAGGTGTAACGACCCCAGAAATTCCAAATGAAATAAATTATGAATTAAGCGCGGAAGCGGAATAAATAGTTAAGGTTTACATTCCATACACAATAACTTAAAGTAACAAATAGTGTTAGGAAAATTACCCTTTTGGAAGAAATACAAAAAAAATAAGGAAATAAACAAAAATTAAATAAAACTAGCATCTTATTCGCAACCTTATTGTGGATCGGACTTCGGATTCTGATCATCTTGATCTAAAATAGTTAAATAAGGAATGAACTACACTAGCCCAGTAAAAATAATCACGGCACTCACCGACACAGAAATGAAGGTTGGTAAAAAATCAAAACAACTAATGGAGCTCTTAATTAAATAAATTCATTTATCAACAATAAACTATTTGCCGTCCACTTACCGTTGTAAAATTTTATAAAAATAACCTATAGAAACAATAACATTATACATATCATGATTTCATATGTAATTAGCAATATAGCACATATTATACTTTCATATTCAAATAACCAAAACAACAACTGTCTGTTTTTATCAGCTTGCTGATATCTATGGGGGTTCATAGGGATGTTCCCACTACGCGTGAATATTTTTTTTAACATTCTCAATTAACGGGCCGTCCCCATACTCTGTCTGGTATGAACGCCAAATTATCAAGTCTCGATACCCCGTCTAGTATGAGGGTGAAACGGGTCGTCCCCATACCCCTTCCGGTATGAGCGCCAAATTACCAAGTCTCGATACCCCGTCCGGTACGAGACAACATTCACGGTAGGATTCCCTATTGTACCCGATCCGTCCACCATCTTTCAGGATATCCAGTGAGGCTGTCGTTTCATCCATTCACTTAATCACACAATTTTCAGTTTTTCTTTAGTCTCCATTTTCTAATTCAATGGTAATCACATAAATCAAATAATACATGCATTCAAAACTACAAAAATCGATCAATGAAATACTATTATGCAATTAACTGTAAAAAAATTCAACAAAATCAACCATAATAATTTCCAGTTCTAGCTCCATTAGTAACCCGTAATTAATTATGAATATCTTCTAAATTATACAAACTACCGTATTATTATTTATTTAGACTTCAATTCCATAACAGAGAATAGGGTGAGGGATTCTTACTCAATTTGATGCTCGAAAGGCTAAGCTGTTGACTACACCCACTAGCAGTTCTCGAATTTTTTAATTTTTTTTTCGGGGATTAAAATGCACTACAAATACCTACAAATATCCCCAAAAATCCAAAAACAGTGTTAGGACCCACTTTGCCCAATTCTGGAATTTCGTCATGGTGGCTCCACCGTGCTCCGGCAGCGGTCCGCCTCGGGTCAGTTGTTTTCGACTGTTTTTGGCTAAATTAGGCCGATTTTACATCAATTCATGTGAGAAAATATGTTAAGGGGCCTCGGTTGACCGACAAAATACAAAAAATAGGGGCTCTCCGGTGCGGCGACTCCCCCGGCTCACATTACAGTTGGGTATTTTGCTCTAGTCAACCTATAGAGAAGGAAACGATAATCATAACGGTGGAAAAATTACGCACTACCGAGTTTCACCCACATTTTTCGGCCAATCAACCGGTTCTTTTGCTCCGATTTAGCCATAGAATTGTTTAAAATTGAATTCCAAGCAAATTAGGAAATTTTTACCTCTTTCGGCAGTCGAAAAGGGCTCCGGTGCGACAGCGGGTGGCGATAGCTCTCCTTCACAGCGACTGGGTCTTCTTCTCCAGGGAGGGTGTATGGCGGCTAGGGTTAGGGTTTGGTGTGAAGAAATTTTTTTATCTCCGTCTCCATCTAATCGGGACCGTCTATCTCGTTTGATCTAAATCGTCCGATCGTGATTAAATAGGGAGTGAATCTGGACCGTCCGATCGTATTTAAATTTGGCCATCCGACTGCGTTTAGGGAGGGAACGCATCCAAGTCATCTGTGTGCGCGGGAATGGATTTGGCCGTTTAATCATAGGCACACGGATCGCCCGCATGCCCTCCTGCGTGGTATCGTGTCAACATCCGTTGCCACGCGGCCTGTTCTGATTCGCCAGGACTGCTGAGCAGACATCCTACGTGGCACAAATTTTTTAAATTGTATTTTGACCATTGGTTTCTGATTTTTCTTTCAAAAATACCCTCCATAACCTAAATTTTTATCTTTTTTTTCCAAAATCGTTTTCAATTTCATCCTCCATCAAATTTCTTCCATTTTCACACTAAATTAAAATTAAAAAATTAAAAAATTACATTTATAAGTTAATTTTACATTACATTAAAATTAAATTTGGGTGTTACATGAGGTATTTAGGTAGTGGTACGTTTGGTGCCCATTACCAGACGGGTATGGGGACGACTGGTTAATTAAGAGATTGGATATTGTCCACCTATAGTGGGAACCTCTATAAATCCCTAGAGCTACCAATAAAAAAGTAAAGTTTGATTATTGTTGTTTCTTAGAATGTCTAATGAATTGCTATCTTGATTTTTGTCTTCACAAGTCGTATTTGAGAACCTAAAGGTGAGTATGAAACTAATATTTTTAAAATTAAATGAATTTACCTAAAAAAAATAGCTTCATTGATTGTTTTACGATTTTTACTAACTTTTAATTTTCCATACCGGTTGTGAAATATTGGTATTTTTACTGGGTAATGTAGCTCATTCCCCTTATTTAACCATTTCAGATCAGGATGACCAAGATTTGGATCATGAATAATAAGAAAGTTAGCGATTAAAGGTTGTCTCTTATTTTTCATCAGTTACGTTGCGGAGGTCGATCGTATAGGTTTCTAGTGGCATTTTTCTTTCTGTTATTTTAATTTCCTTCAAGATACATTCTTGTATCCCTATTGGGCATTTTGATTAAACTGTATAAGGAATGCAAACTCTAAATTCTTAATTGCTTCTGCTAATACTTTTAGTAATTCAATATTGCCATTCAATTAAATTTTAAGCTGTTACAGTAAGTACTTGACTGCCGCTCAGAGCTACTAGAAGAGTTACATCGATGATCATAGGTGACCCCTGGAATTCCCCGTTGGAGACCTAGCTTTTTTCAAAGTTTTTCCCTACAAGGGAAAGATGCGATTCAGAAAAAGAGGAAAGTTAAGCCTACATTATGTAGGATCTTTTCGAATTGTTGAATGGATTGGACCCATGGCGTACTGTCTTACTCTACCCCGAGCGTTTACATGTTTACATGATGTTTTTCACGTCTAGATGCTCAAAAGGTACCATCCTGACCCTTTTCATTTCATTGTTCACGATAAAACGCAGACACAAGCTGATATGACGTATGAAAAAATTCCAGTGGATATTCTTAGATGGACTGACAAGGTCTTGTACAACAAAACGATTCCCATAGTGAAAGTATAGTGGCAGCATCATACCCTGAAAGAGGCAACGTAGGAGTTAGAAAACGAGTTGAGGAAAAAGTTTTCAGATTTGTTCGAGACAAATTTAGAGACCAAATTTTTCTAAGGTAGGGGGTGTAACATCCTGTTCACCACTGCTTAATTTGTATTTAAAAAACCCTATTTATTCGGGTCTTATGGTCATACTGAACTTATTTATTTTTGTGATTCATAAATTTTACCGATTTTTATTTTATTAAATTTTATTTTAATTTAATTATTTAACCCTAAAATTTTGAATAAAATAATTTTTGAAAAAAAAATAGAAAAATAGGGAGAAAATCCCATGAGAAAGGGGACCAAATTTAATTATTTAACTTTGCTCACTATTGTGCTTAGTTTGTATTTGAAAAACCCTATTTATTCGGGTCACTTCGCGTGTGGACAGGCACCGCACACTGTGCGTGTGCCGTTCGCACAGTAGGCCTGCGTGGATATGGCGTGCCTGGGGCCTGCGCACAGGCTAGTTTCTACGCGCGACAGGGTAGCCCATACGCATGCAAGCTAGTCCTATAGTGTACCAGACGAGGGAGACAACTACCGCCTCGGCAGTGTGTCACTGTGCACCTCGGGTGGCGTGCCGCTGCTCCTAGTGTTGTTGCTCCTGGTGCTGCCGCTGGTGGAGGAGGTCTTCATCCTCCGTTTTTCGTGCTGATCATTTCTTTTTCTCTCTCTCTTCATTGAATTTTACTACTTGGAGCAAATCTAATGACTCTCATTTTCTATAAGTAGGGGCTCTTCCTTCCTATTTTCTCTACACATTCATTCATCTACCTTTCAAGAGAGAGAGAGAGAGAAGAAAGGAGGAAAAGAAGAACGGTGTAGAAGAGATTATCAATGTTTTGGTAAGAAATTTAGTATTTTTTTAAATGTCTTAAAGAATATTTTTAGACAAAAAGAAAAAATTAAATTGATAACTCTGTGGTTTTGCCTGTTTTGTGTTTTGTTGACTTACTAAGTTGAATTATTCTTGATTTCAAGCATGTTGTGTGAGTGATAAACACTTAATGATTTGCATGTAATTAAAATAATATGAAACCGGTAAGGTTATTTGGAAAATAAAAAGAACAAAAAAAAAAGATTGAAGCATGAATGGTCTAAAGTATGTATCTGTATTGAAATGCATAACGCATCAAGTATCTCCTTAAACTTTTTAGTTTTGAGGGGTATTTGTTCCCCTATCCCCATCCGGGATATCTGTTTTCCTCCTCTCCCATCTGGTCTAGAAAGACGTAAGAGAACTGCTCCTTGTGGATGACGACGTACCTTTTGACGAGAGTGGTGATGCAAATATCTGTTAGAGATCACAGTTGGCTAAGTACTGTTATGACTATAGAATATTTGATATGACCACTATGATTAGTACGATCGTGGTCATAAATTGTGCCATGGTTTTATAAGCCGAAAATATCTCTCTGCAAATTATCGTTATCTGTATCTGATCTGATTATTCTATATGGATAGTCGAAAATCTATATCTGCCTTTAGAGATAGAAGTTGTAAGGATTTCGCGAAGCATGACATAAAAATATGAGCATTTAATGATTTGTTTGATTTTCTTCATTATCTGGCATGTTGTGTGTTTGTCTTGATTATATTAACATGATGTTTTCTCTAATAAATACATTATTTTCATAAGATAAGATTGGTCTACGAAGTTACTAAATGATAAGTATTTATGTTACAATAATTCACCTTTAAAGCCTTACAATATTATTTAAATGCTGTTTTTCTTACTGAAATATGGAACTCACTCTTTTCATACCTCTCTCCCCCCCCTCCCCAGATAAGGAAGATAATGAAGAACCACCAGCTAACTTACCTATTGAAGTTTATAAGGATTCCGTGGATTTGCAAATCTTGAGTGCATAATCGTCCTCGCCCTCTGATGAGTCCAATAACATAGTGAAAGAAGTTGCTCTCTTTTGTATCTTGACATTGTATTTTGCAACCATTTCTGACCTCAATAATATATATGTAATTGAAACTCATATATTTATAAGAGATTTGTATTAATTTGCTCTACTGCATATAATTTTTATCATGCACTCATAATTCTATTTCTGTATCTAATACCCACATATCTTAATTAGCATCTGGGATGTCACATAACTGATTAGAGTATGAGAAATGAGTGAAACTTAGGGAAGATACAGGTGAAGAAACTGCTGATTTATGTTATGGTATGCCGATATTGGCAAATGTGTGTATGTATGGCCAATTAATGCCGATATATGCTGGCTGTTTGTGTGTTTATGAACAAAGTTTATGGCCAGTAATGGTTGAAGATCTTCATTTTGTTTTACTTATATGATGACATCTAAGATTATAAGTAAAACTAAAATAATAATGAAAATAATTAGGAATAGAAGAGGGAGTGGTTTAACATCAAAATTGTGCTAAGTGGAAGTTGATGAGCTTCATAAAACCTTGCAGCTTGGGGAGGATAATTTCTGCAAGTCTGAGATGTGAGGAAAACTGTTGGGTTAGTGAGGAGAAACTGAGGAGCGTGGGAATAAGCCTAGATGATTGAAAGGAAAATAAAGGAAACACGTGAATTGAGAACTATCTATAGGAAGAGAACAGTGGGTGGGGTAAATAGGAGAGGACATAAATCGAATGAGAATTTCAGAGGGAAGTAGTGGCTTTGTAAATGGGAGTATGGTTATGTGATTTGGCAGTACAGAATTACTCACAAATAAAATAAAACAGAATAGGAGTAGGAGAAACTGTTGGGATAAGGCAGGGAAGGGGGGGGGGGGGGGAGGGAACAGAATAAATGGAATCAAAGAGAGGATACCAGCCTAGGAATTAAACTAATTTTCATACGTTATTTTCAAGTTCTAAATTTAACTTATTAAGCCTGTGTATACTCATTACATGTTATTTTTCAGATGGTGTAAAACAAGAGCCCGAATTAAAATTACCATCAATGGAGCCCAACACCTAGAAGAGGCAGATCAGCTAAATAGAATACTAACCATTGATACACACACTTATACATAATAGTTTAATGTTACTCTTGTAAACAAATTTCTACATTGCATATCGAGTTAGTAGATGTGATACTGATGGTTTGAAATAAATAGGACAGAATACATGTGGCTGAATGCATTGTGGATATTTACTTTTGAAATAGAAATTGGTTTCACTTCACTGTATGATGTATTATTACATTAGAATTTTATGACATATTACATCGATTTCATAATTTATGTCGAGGCCTTATATTTTTACTATTAAAGATGAAAGATAATTTGCACTAGTTTATTATTATAGTTATACTAAAATATTCACATATTTTTTATTTTATGTAAAAAAATTAAGATAAATATGATAGCAGTAATATATATCTTACGGCTGTAAAAATAGTATATTAAAATTTAAATTTGATATAAAATAAAATACTAGTTAAAATCAATTAAGATCAAATAAATATTTATGTATTAATAAATTTTAAGTTAAAGAGGTAAAAAATCTAAATAAAAATTGAAATGAAATTAATATTGTAATATTATTGGTGAAACAAATAAAATTAAAGAGAATGGTAATGACAGAAAATATAATAACGTAGTAAATTTTTCATGAATGAAAATTGTAAAATATAATGATTTTAGTGTATTATAAATTTATAAAATAATAAATTGAGCAAACATAAATAATCATCTTCACTCAAAAAGTAAAAGAGCAACTATTATGGTATTAGTATTATAAAAGATTTTCCTTTAATTAAATTTTAATTTTATTGTACAGGGTGGTGAAGAGAGAGAAAGTTGAATTGTCACCTCAACATTCACTTCCCAGCCGTCTGATTCGCAAAATCTTCTCCAAATATATATTTTTTAATTTTATAAAACAGAAAAAAATCCCAACAAATAAATTAATCATCAAAACGCATCGAATTCCGTACAAAATGTTCTGCTAATTTCTTATACCATATTATTTATATTTTTAAAAAATATTTTATCTATATATTAAGAAATATTTTATATTTATTATAAAAAAATATTTTGTACATGATATTTTATATATGTACTTAAAATATTTTAAGAATAAAGCTCTTATGAGGACTTATAATTTTATTTGAGATATACTTTTATTTATCATAATATTAAATCTTATGACTTTTTTAATATTAACTTTAATTTTAGTAAAATTAGGGAAAAAAAAAAAAAAAAAAAAAAGAAAACGAAAATTACTTAATTTGAGTGGACCCTACCTGTGCGGGAGCAGAACGCACCGTATCAACTCAAGATTTCACACGTATCGAACTGTCCGTACCAGAAATGGGAATAGTTTAGTTAACGGCGGCTTGCCTTTTCCTGACGCCGCCGGTTGGGTTTGACTACGTCGTCGTTTTGACCGGCGGTCAATCAAACGTCTTGGTAATATTGGTTTGTCTTGGATTCTGCAGCTTGACGGTGATAATCTCTTTAGTTGAACAAAAAGCCAAGCTTGCTTTTGGATTTCCTTTGGGATCCCAAAAAATTAAAGTTTGATAAATATTTATTATATATAATTTTGGGTGTAATAATAAATTGTTTTTTTAAAAAAATGATGTAATAAAAATTAACTGACATATAGTGTAAGATCCTGGAAATCTTGTTGGTGTACTTGGGATCCAGGTGGCTGTGTGATACGCCCGAGGGTGTTGGTCAAAAATCGTCATTCAAGAGTACGGAAATGTATGAGAAAAAAAAGCTTATTATATTATTTAAAATAGATTATTTTTAATATATGTTATTTTTATAGCTTTATAAAAAAACACTACGAATTTAAATAATTTTATTAAATATCAAAATGTAGTGAAATTTTTTTTTAATAAATTTATAATTTAATCATCATATGCCATGAAAATATTTTTACAAATATTACTTTTCTGTTTTTTAAAAGAAAAATTATGATTGCACTTTTTCATTTTATTCAATTTTAATTGTATTAAATATGAGTAATTCATTTACACTAGGTAAATAAATAAAAAAATTACATATTTCAAGAATATTGTTCACAAAAAAATATTTTAAAAATAAAAAATGACTTACCTTATTATTAATATATTTTTTTATATGTATATAGAATCAGTATATAATTTATTTTATTCAACATTACATACTTAATAAATACATAATAAAGTAACTTGTATTTGAATATTTAAATTTTACGATTATAATTTCATTTATTAAAGAAAGAGTTTTAGTGTTACCCAAGAGTTAATAATTAATAAAAGATTTTGATTTATAGAAATTTGAAGGAGATACGATCAAACCAAATATTATTATTATATGATGTTTGACAGGACCATAAACAACTTGCCTTTTACTAAAGAAGATTTGCAAAGATCTTACGAAATTGGATCCTCAGAATCTCCACCTTTACTCTTCATTTTAAATCTCTCTCTCTCTCTATATATATATATATATGTATTTCCCGTTTAAAGCCAACACCACCACTTTCTTCCTCCCTCAAATCTTCTCCTGCAATTTACATCAACCTTACCTTACCCCCATTATAAAACACACCCACCGTACTTACCCTCCCAACAAACCTAACAAATCATTTCCAATTTCCTCCAACAACAAATGGCCATGGCCGCTCAAGTTTTGATTCCCGAGGTCGCCGATCTCTCGCCGGAGTTGCATGTTCTCGCCGTCGATGATAGCCACGTCGACCGTAAAGTCATTGAGAGACTCCTTAAGATATCCTCTTGCAAAGGTATAAAAATTATCTGTCTTCTGTTTTCCATTTTGTTTTAGATGGAGATTTTTTTAAGTAACTTGAGTTTATGGAATTTTGCAGTGACGGCTGTGGATAGTGGAACAAGGGCTCTTCAGTATCTAGGGTTGGATGGGGAGAAAAGTTCCGTTGGGTTTGAGGTGAGATAATAATTCCGGTTCTTTTTTGTTTGGTTGCTGAGAAAATGAAAGAAAGAAAGTAAAAGAATATCAATCGACTACTAGCTTGTTTTCTTTTTATTTTTATTTTTGTATTTTTGGTGGCTGATTTGGTGTTGGATTACGGCAGGGTTTGAAGGTGAACTTGATAATGACTGATTACTCGATGCCTGGTATGACTGGATATGAACTTCTCAAGAAGATCAAGGTTAGTCTCGTCTTCTCCATCTTCTCACTAAACCTCTGTTTGTTTCTCGGTAAACCTAAACATTTTAAAAGAAGAAAAGAGAAACATAAGCAAATTTCCTAAACGATGTTGATTTGGTATTGCATGAAATTATGTTTTCAGGAATCATCAGCTCTAAGAGAAATTCCAGTTGTGATCATGTCTTCAGAGAATATATTGCCTCGCATCGATAGGTAATAACTCTGCAAATCTCATTACAAAAATGATTAAATCAATGTTCCATTTTCCCTGCAAATCTCATTGTAGAATCATTGATCAAAATATTCCTCTGCTTGCCAGAAAAACATAAAAGAAGTATTTTCCTGTTGAAATCCATGGATTGATAAATAGTTAAATCATCTTGACTTGAATTGTTCTTTAATGGGTTAATTTAATTTCACAAGGCTAAAAAAGGTTGTTGTGCAAAATTAGGAAAAAAAATCAAAAGTAGGAGATTTTGGTGAATAATATAAAATTTCACATGGCTGTGTACAGTACACGGGTCCAGATCCATATCGAATTTTCGTTGATCTTGTGGATCCCATAAATTATAATTTAAAGATATTATATTATTCAAACTCTGATTATATATATTCTTTGGACAACCAAATTTCATCCGATGATTGCCTCCTTGTCTGATTTTGCTCTGAAAAATATGCTTTTTCCTAACAAGAAAATCTTTCTTTAGAAGATTTGAATTTGATTCTCTCTTTTTAACTCGCTTTTTGTAATCAACTGATCTGCTGGACAATAATCAGCTTTTGATTATCATGATCTTAATTTAATTAATTAATTAAGCGGGGTGAATCTGGCAAAAGTTGGACTTGATAGGATTATTATTATAATATTACAGATGTTTGGAGGAAGGTGCAGAGGAATTTCTACTAAAGCCTGTTAAGTTATCTGATGTAAAACGCCTGAAAGATTTCATTATGAAAGGGGAACCAGAGGAAAAAAGAAACCCACCAAGAATTTGCAAGAGAAAGCTTGACAAAATCGAGATGGATCAGCCATCACTTGCCTCTGGTTTACCCAACTCCCAGCAATTGTCTTCATCTCTGACGACGAAGCAGGCTAAACTGCAAACGGGAGATTAACTTGTCAGAGACCAACTTGTCGACGTATAAAACTGAGAATGGGAGAGACTAACTTGCAGGCGGGGGAGGGAATTTTTGAAAGTATGTATGTAGTAGATGAGGAGGAGAGATTTAGATGAGTTCTGTGCATACTATTAGCAGCAGACAAAAATTGCTGACAAAGAGATTATGATTTTTGTTGTGTAGGAAATGGAATTCAATTTGGAGGGGTCTTTCGTGTTGAAAAAAACAGATTGGAACCTTCTTCATTCTTTCTATAAATGAAATTGGAAGGTTTTTTTCAGTTCAATTTGTAGATTGTAATTAATTTACATTTTCAAAGTTAGATATTTAAATAATATACAAATAATCTTTTTTCTGCTTCAATTTGGTAAAATTGTTACTAGAATTTAAGTTTTTTAATTATAATTTTAAGCAATTTTTTTTTTAAATATAATTTGTTTTATAATTAAATAATAATCTATTTAATCAAATTATTATTATTATTATTATTATTATTAAAGTAAAAATGTGGGTGAGACATTGATGAAATGATTTTGGTCACACATGTAGTGGGTGTGTAAACTCCACAAAATGACCACCGCTTCCAATAAAACTTTCAAATCCCTTTTTTACACATTTGTGGAGCTTTCCGTAAGATTTGTTGCGATCACCATTTCTTGTATTAAAAATCAATTAAATAATAATTGACTGCAAACAAAATGAGAGGTAGCTAACCAACGTTTTAAATTTGTAAATAATTCTTTCTTACGGTATGGCTACACGTAAATTAAAATTTACATTTAAAAATTAGTTAAGAGTAGTAGGTATCGTATCGTAATAAAAGAAAATTAAATTATATTATAAAAAAGTTCATATCCAAAAATTATTTTAGCAGACGACGAGTGAAAATATTTGGATGAACTAAAAAAATTTAGATGAAATCAGACCTAAATATTGTAATAAGAGAAATAGTTATAAACCTATTAAACAAATCATATTGAAAGAAGAGGTCGTCTAAAAAAAAAAAGTAGAAAAATAGATAATTTAATTTTAATTTTTTTTAATTAAAAAGATTAAACTAAATTTAATTAAATGTTATATATTTTTCTCATTTAATTAACCCACTATTTCTATATAAAGTAAAAGATTTTCAAAATGGTTGGTGTGATCCCAAGTAGGCTCTTGGATAATGGGAGTAAATTGAGTTAGTCTTTTTTTTTTTTTTTTAAAAAAAATGTTATATATTTTGATGAAGCAAAACATTTAGTGCAGAGTAACTGGTAAGAATTAATGACTTCAATCCCAAGTATTGGGTGGGAGCCAAACTTGATTTAATCAAATTTAAAAAGTTGACTTATGTCTTAGCAAATTTACTCATACACATCTTCATGAATTTAGCCCTACTTTTATTACGATATTATTATTAATAATTCCATATTTTTATTTTCCCATAACAATAGAAAGAAATATGTATATCCATAAAAAAGTTCCCCCGTTTTATTCTATACAATTTTACAAAATAGTTAATAAATAATTAAAACTTAACTAAAAATATTAAATACTAACAAAATAAAATATAATTTAAAATAATATTCTAGCATAATTGGAACTTAATATCAAATATAAAATATAATATTTACATATTTAAATTAACTAAACTATTCGTTACTCAAATTAGAGATTTTAAATAATATTTAAAATTTATTTCTATATTTAAAAAATTAAAATAAATAACAAATCCAAATAATTCAAAATAAATTATCCATTATATGCTATCATATTAATTTATTTTGATATTAAATTTTTATAGAATATTAAAATTAATAATATAAATTTAATAATTATATGTAACGGCTTCGAAAATACCAAAGAAAATAAATTATAATTTAAGTACGGAAACGAAATAATTAGTTAAAGTTTACATTCCTTACACAATAACTTAAAGTACCGAATAGTGCTAAGTGAATCACCATTTTGAAATAAATGCAAAAAAAATAAGGAAATAAACGAAAAATAAATAAAACTAGCATTCTACTCGCAACCCTATTGTAGATTGGGCTCTGGATGCTGGACCTCTTAATCTGAAATAATTAAATAAGAAATGAGCTACACTATCCTAGTAAGAATATCACGCTACTCACCGACACAGAACGAAGGTTGGTGGAAAATTAAAACAATTAATGAAACACTTAATTAAACAAATGCATTTATTAATAATAAAACCAGTTACCGTCCACTTACCATAGTGAAATTTATAAAAGCAACCTATAGAGATAATAACATAGTACTTATCATGATTTCATATGTAATCAGTAACATGCACACATTATAAATCCATATTCAATAAATCACATAACAGCTATCCATTTCCATCAGTCTGCTAGCATCCATGGGGGTTCATAGGGATGTCCCCGCTACGCGCGAACCATTTCTTTTAACATTATCAATTAACGGGCCGTCTCCATACTCCGTCCGGTATGAGAGTAAAACGAGCCCTCCCCATATCTCGTCCGGTATGAGTACCAAATTACCAAGTCTCGATACCCCGTCCAGTATGAGACAATGTTCACGGTAGGGTTTCCTATTGTACCCAGTCCATCCATCAACTCATAGAATATCCAGTAAGGCTGCTGTTTTATCCATTCACTTAATCATATAATTTTTTATTTTTCCTTAGTCTACATTTTCCAATTCAATGGTAATCACATAAATTAAGTAATACATGCATTCAAAACTATATAAAATCGATCAATGAGATACTATTGTGCAATTAACTGTAAAATAATTCAACAGAATCAACAATAGATAATTTTCGGTTCTGCTTCTATTAGTAATTTGTAATTAATTATAAATATTTTTTAAATTATACAAAATACTGTATTCTTATTTATTTATACATCAATTCCATAACATAGAATAGGGTGAGAAATTCTTACTTAATTTGACATCCAAAAAGGTAAGCTGTTAATTGCGCCTACTGGCAGTCCTCGGGTTCCTTGAATTTTTTTTTTGGGATTAAAACGCGCTATAAGTATCCAAAAATATCTTAAAAAATCCAAAATCGGTTTCAGGACCCATTTTTGGCTAATTTCAGAATTCTAGTACGGTGGCTATCTACCTCGGATCGACTGTTTTTGGTCGATTTTCCATCAATCCATGCGAGAAAATATGATAAAGGGCCTCGGTTGGCCAAAAAAATATAAAAAATTGAAACTCACTGACGGTGGAGCTCTCCAGTGCGGCGGCTCCTCCGACTCACATTGTGGTTGAGTGTTTTGCTCCTGTCAACCTGTAGAGAAGGAAACGGTAATCACAATGGTGAAAAAATTATGCAAAATGAGAATCGGAAAGGGCCTCATCAGAGGCATTTTGTGTGGCAGTGCCGCCGAATTTTGCCCGCAGTTTTTGGCCAATCTGCCAGTCTTTTTACTCCAATTTGGCCAGGGGGGTGTTTAAAACTTAATTCCGAGCAAAATTTTTTTTTTTTACCTCTTTTGGTGGTCGAAAAGGACTCCGGTGCGGTGGCGGCTCTCCTTTGTGGCGGCTAGGTCTTCTTCTCCGACAAGAGTGTCTGACGGCTAGGGTTAGAGTTTGGTGTGAAGAGGATTATTTACATCCATCACCATTTAATCTGAATCGTCCATTGCGTTTGATCTGTACTATCCGATCGCAATTAAATAAGGAGTGAATGTGGACCATCCATCGCAATCTAATATGGACCATCCGATCGTGTTTAAATAGGAAGTAGATCTGGAGCATTGATCGCGTTTAAATATGACCGTTCGATCGCGTTTGGGGAGGGAACGCATCCAGGCCGTCCATGCGCATGGGAACGGATCTGGGCCCTTCGACCGTGGGTACGCAAATCGCCCGCGTGGACTCCCGCGTGGCACCGTATCAGTGTCTGTTGTCACGCAGCGCGTTTTGGTTCGTCGGGACTGCTGATCAGACATATTATGTGGCACAAATTTTTTAAATTGCATTTTGACCCCTGTTTTTTGATTTTTCTTTCAAAAATACCATAAGAACCCAAATTTTCACCCATTTTTTTCCAAAATCGTTTTCAATTTCATCCTCCATCAAATTTACTTCATTTTTATATTAAATTAAAATTAAAAAACTTAAAAAATTACATAAATTAATTTAATTTATATTAAATTAAATTTGGGCATTACATTATATACATGTACATAAATTAAAATTACATAAGGGAATGAATATTCTATTAAATTTATACTGTGCTTATGCCTATTTCGAATTTTTAACTTTAAAAAATGCAAATTTTTTTAAATAATATTAACTTAAAATATCGATAAATATTCAAATATTTTAATAATGCATATGCATATTAGTGAAAAACATATTCATGATTTATGCAATTTGAAAGAGTATTTAGGCATATCTAGGTAAGTCAAAAGAATCAAGTTTTAATTCACAGATAATTATCCCCGTATTAACTATTCTCCATACTACCAAAGGAACTTCAATATATAATATATTAACAAAATCTACAAACTTTAAAAATTTTTAACCATTATATAATATATTGTAGCATTCTAAAATCGTCAACTAAAAATCAAACTATAGAATTTCAGATTCATATGGTGAACAACAAATTTTAAAAATAGAAAAATTAAATTAAACAAAGATTCTTACATGTCTATAAATTGAACACAAACTATAATTTTAAAAAGAACTAACAAAAAAAATCATTAAATTATGAATATTCAAAAATTCCTTAATTATCATCAAAGTGATATGACGTAATGGCTCGAACTCCCATTCGAGTTCTAGTCGCATCCTGAGTACATAATGATAAATAATTTATGAAAATATCTCGCATAATAAATATTTTAAAATTAAAAAGTATATTGTAAACCAAACTTTCCTTTTTTTAAAAATTATTATTGTTATTTATATATATATAAATATAATTATTATTTATATGATTTTAATTTAATTTATTTAATTTTAATTTCATTTAATAAAAATAAAAATAATAATAAAGGTAAAAATTGATTAGGAATTTAATTGAAAACAATTTTGGGAAAAATGGGTAAAAATTTGGATTCTGGGGGTATTTTTGAAAAAAAAATCAAAAACTGGAGGTCAAAACGCAATTTAGAAAAGTTACGCCACGTCAGCTACCCGGTCAGCAGTCCCGACCAACCAGGACACGCCAGGTGGCAAAGACACTGACGTGGGAGGCCACGGGGGGGGGGGGGGGGGGGGGGGAGGGGGAGCCACGTGGGCGATCCGCGTGCGCACTATCGAACGGCTGAGATCCGTTCCCGTGCGCACGGACGGCCTAGATAAAAAACGCACGCAGATGGCCCAGATCAAAAATGCGCACGGACGGTCCAGATTGCATCGCGCACGGATAATATAGATTGAATCGCGCACGGACGACCCAGATTGAATTGCGATGAACGTCCTAGATTCACTCCCTATTTAATCGCGATCGGATGGTTCAGATTAAAAGCGATAGACGGCCCAGATTAAAAGCGGATGAGTATAAATAACCTCATCCGCACCCAAACCCAAACCCAAACCCTAACCGCTAGAGTCCCTCGTCGGAGAAGACAGCCCAGCCACCGGAGAGCCGACCGCCGACACTCGCCGCCGTACCGGAGCAATTTTCGACCACCAAACGAGGTAAAAATTTCCCTTCTTGTATGAAATTCAATTTTAAACGCACCCATGGCCAAATTGGAGTGAAAGAACCGGCCAATTGGCCGAAAAATAACGCTGAAGCTTGGTGGCACCGCCGCGGGGTGTTTCAGAAAATGCCTCCGATGAGGCCCTTTCTGATTCTCGTTCGATGTGATTTTTCTACTGTTGTGATCACCGTTTCCTTCTCTACAGGTTGATCGAAGCAAAACACCCAACCGCAACGTGAGCCGGAGGAGCCGCCGCACCAGAGAGCCCCACCACCGGTGAGTTTTGATTTTTCATATTTTTTCGGCCCACTGAGGGACCTAAGTGTGTTTTCTTGCAGGAACCCGTGCAAGTTCAGCCGAAAATAGCCAACCCGAGGCGGATTGCTGTCGGAGCACGGCAGAGCCGCCGTGCCGAAATTCTGAAATTGACTGAGTAGGCTCTGGGTCTAATTTTTGGGTTATTTGGGACACTTATAGGTACCGTAAGTGCATTTTAATTCCCGAAGAAAAAATCAGGGAACCTAGGGACCGCCTGTAGGCACAGTAACCATTTAGTTTTTAGCGTCAAATCAAGTAAGAACCCCTCACCCTATTTCCTATCATAGATGTGAAATTTGAATAAATAATAATACGGTCTCTTGTACAAGTTAGATAAATATGCATAATTAATTACAGGTTGCTAATGGAGTCCGAAATCGGATATTGTTCTTTGTTGATTCCTGTTGATTTATTTTACAGTTTAAAGGCATGACAGTATCTGGTCTTAGAGTTTTAAATGCATGTATTACTGTATTACTTGATCACTGTGTGATTTTAGGATTTAAGATATGATTGTATTACCGGGTACATGTTCATTATTTATGTGATTGTGTTTAATTTGGTAACAGAGATTAAGAATAAACAGGAAAGGGATGTAATCTAATAAACAGATAAGGTGACAGCTTCACTAGATATCTTAGGAGATGGTGGACGGACCAGGTTCATAGGGAACCCTACCGTGAATGTTGTCTCATACCGGACGGGGTATGGAGACTTGGTCATTTGACACTCATACCGGACGGGGTATTGAGGTTTAATGTCTTGGCGCTCATACCGGACAAAGTATGGGGACGGTCATGGAATTAAGATTGTTAATAGAAATGGTTCACGTGTAGCGGGGAGACCCCTATGGATCTCCATGGATACTAGTAGACTGATAAAAAAAGACAATTGTTGTTTGATGATTTGAATATAAAAGTATAATATGTGCTATGTTGTAGATTATATATGAATTCATGATATTTATAATGTTATTGTTTCCATAGGTTTTTTTTATAAATTTCATTGCGGTAAGTGGACGGTAAATGGTTTGATTATTGATAAATGAATTTGTTTAAAATTTGTGCTCCATTGGTTATTTTTGGTTTCCTACCAACTTTTACTTATGTGACAACGATATATTATGATGTCTTTACTGGGCTAGTGTAGCTCACCCCTTATTTAACCATTTCAGATCAAGAAGACTCGATTTCCGAGCCCGATCCGTAAAAAGGCTACGAGTAGACCCTAGATACTTTATAGTTTCCTTTATTTTTTTCCATCTTTTATATTTCTTTCAGAAAATTTGTTCCGTGATGTTTGTTAATACTTTTGAGTTATCGTGTAAGGGATGTTAACCTTAACATTTATTTCGTTTCTGCACTCAAATTATTATATGTACTTCTTTTTAAATTTTCGGGGTCGTTACATACATTCATTGCATAACTTTAGTATCATATATATGATATTTGTGATGCATCTCTAAATCCCAAAAATAAAAATTTACTGCAAAAAAATAAATAACTTTAAATATTGTTTGAATTAAGGTAAAATGAAAAGGAACGGTCTCTTAGCAAATCTCTCACTGTTTGGGAGCGAAGTCCTGAATATCTAGATCTGAAAGTTTAATTAATGAATTGGTTGAATTGCACTAGCTCAGTAAAGGTTAGAAAATCAAGCAACATAACAACTTATTAAAGTGTTATAAAAAATATTAAAATACTGACAGGATATAAATTTTAATAAAATTCATTTTATTATCAAAAAATCTCTTATACCATTTTTCATTCATGGTACGGTCAAAACATATCACATTCACGTTAAGACAACTTGCATTCTCATGCATAAATATCGTCACATCATGTTGAATATATACCCAAGTGCAATACATAGATTAGATCAATTCGTTTTTCTCTTTCCTTTGATATTTAGAGTTTCATATAACTTTTAATTTCATCGCATAGTACTGTTTTAAAAAATATTATTTAATACATAGGAATCCCCTCTACATGTGGATACTCAAACATTTCCATAACTAATGAGTAATCGTTGACAATCCTCATACCCTAACCCATATGAGTGCCATGATCATCGTCTACCCTCACACCCCAAACCATGTGGGCACCATAATCACTAACCATCCTTATACCACAACCTATTTTTTTCGTATCCATAGTAGGGTTCACCCTGCATAACCAAAACACAATCATCACATAATCAAGGTACAATAATCTACATTTCATCCACAATATTAATTCCACCGATTCAAATTATCCATTTAATTTCTTTACGTTTCCATTATTTCATAACACTAACCGAACCTTTTATTTTTTTATTATGGGTTACTAACTTCATTTTATTATCTTCCTATAATGGATTTACTAACTCCTTAGTCCCTTTTCAATTAACTTTCGATTATATTGATACACTATTAATTCTTCCCTAATTTTTAAAATTCTAGAACTCATTTAATTCCTTATTCTTCCCATTTTCTTTATCTTAGATAAAAATAAAATTGTCTATTCTGTACTTCCAAGATTAATTATTTTCCTAGATTTCTTTCTCTAGATTGCTTATTTTCCTACTTACTATTCCCTTTAGTTTATGTTTCAATTTGCCTTTTGGTTTTTAATTTTCATTATTATGTTTATTATTTTCGATACTGGCATCTATAAATTCTTAAACCCCAAAGCTAAAATATTTCTGTGTTTCCATTTCAAACCACATAATTATACATTGTGTACTATCTCTAGTATGCCATAGCATTTTCCTGCCCATTTTTGTTCACATTTTACCTTACTTTGTAATACCTGGATCCGAAATTTAGTCTGAGATTAATTTTAAAATTTTAAAAATATATAAATAATAGGTGGAGGATGAAATTAAAAATAATTTTGAAAAAATGAGTGAAAATTTGGGTTCGGATGATGTTTTTGGAAAAGAAATCAAAAACTGGGGGTCAAAACATAATTAAGAAAAAATATACCATGTAGGATCGCCTAGTTAGCAGCCCCGACGAACTGGAGCTCGTTGCGTGGCAAGGCACATTGACTCAGTGCCACGCGGGAGGCCACGCTGGCAATTCATGTGCCCGTGATCGTACGGTCCGGATGAGTTCCCGCACGCATGGATGGTTTGGATCCGTTTCCTCCTCAGGCGCAATCGGATGGTCACAATTAAACGCGATGAACAGCCCAAATTTATTCTCTCTTTAAACGCGATCGTATGGTTTACATCAAATCACGATAAACGGTTTAGATTCATTTCCTCTTTAAATACGATCGGACGACCGAATCAAACGCGATGAACGACCTAGATTTAAGAAAAATGAGTATAAATATCTTACTTCACACCGAACCCAAATCCGAGTCGCCAGCCCCCCGTCGGAGAAGAAGAACCAGTCGCTAGAGAAGGGAGCTGACCACCGCCTGTTGTCGCACCGAAGCCACCTCCGACTGCCAAAAAAGGTAAAAATTCTTTCATTCCCTCAAAATTTGATTTTGAACACCCCCATGGCCAAATCGGAGCAAAAGGATCGGCGGATGAGGCAAAAACCATAGGTAAAGGCCAACGATGCCGCCAAGGAAAAAACCAAAAATCACCTTCAATGAGCCCCTTCCCGATTCCTGTTTCGTGCGATTTTTTCACCATTGTATTCAACATTTTGTTTTCTACAGGTTGATCGAAGAAAAATATTGAGCCAAGCAGGTGAGTCGGCGGAGTTGCCGTGCCTAAAAATCCCGCCGTCGCGCTAGAAAATCCAGTCGCTAGTGAGTTTTTATTTTTTGACTTTTTTCAGTCAACCGAGGCCTCCTAACGTGTTTTCTCACAGGGATGGATATAAAATCGGTCAAAACTGACTGAAACGGCCAGTTCGAGGCAAATTGTCGTAGTAGAAAAATTTTG
Source organism: Carica papaya (assembly GCF_054855325.1). Classification (NCBI taxonomy): domain Eukaryota; kingdom Viridiplantae; phylum Streptophyta; class Magnoliopsida; order Brassicales; family Caricaceae; genus Carica; species Carica papaya. Next base: position 24,720,744 of record NC_142317.1, read on the forward strand.
GATTTTTGGAGGTATTTTTAGATACGTGAAACGTATTTCAATTTCTACATAAAAATTTAGGAAAGCTGGAGACCACTAGTAGGCGCAACTGAAAGTTTAGTATTTTGAAAACCAATTCGAGTAAAAATTTCATCTTATTTTCTGTTATGAAATTGAAGTTTAATTATCAATAATACGATATTTTGTGTAATTTAGAAAACTTTGAGAATTAATTACATGTTATTAATGGAGTCAGAACTAGTTATTTATTATTATTGTCATATTTAACCGATTGTTTGATTTTACAAATTTACATGCATGATAACATACTGGAATTAGTAAAATGATTTAGTTGTGTTTCCTTGATGCATGTATTGTTTGTCTTGCGTTGATTTACAATTAAATTGTGAAATAGAAAATTAAATGTAAACAAAAAATTGATTGATTAAGTGAATGAATGAATGACAACTTTACTGGATATATTGGAAAATAGTGGACGGATCAGGTACATAGGGAATCCTACTGTGAATGTCACCTCATACCGGACGGGGTATCGAAGATTGGTATTTTGGCGCTCATACCGGACGGGGTATGTGGATGACCCATTTCATCATCATACCGGATGGGGTATTGAGGGATGATATTTTAGTGCTCATACCGGAGGAGGTATGGGGACGGTCAGTTAGTTGACAAGGTTGGATGTTGGTTCACGCGTAGTGAGACATCCTTATGGACCCCTATGAATACCAGTAGGCAAATAAAAAGGAAAAGATGTTATTCTTTTTTACTTAAATATGAGATTATGATGTTATTGACCTATTGTCTCTATAGGTCAGTTTTGAAAATCTCGTTACGGTAAGTATGCAATAAATAATTTTATTTATGACAAATGAATTTACTTAATTTAAGAGCTCCATTAGTGATTTTTATGATTTTCACCAACCTTCATTTCTGTATCGATGAGTAGTGTGATATTCTTATTAGGTTAGTGTAGCTCACTCTTTCATTAACCATTTCAGATCAAGAGGAGCAAGATCCAAATCCTGATCAACAAGAGGGTTGTGAATAGTTCACTACCTGGACTCCCTTCAAAGGCTAGTGAAGGTCATCCTAGAATACCTAATTGTTTACCTTTCATTTATTTCTTGATTTTTCGGTTGTTATTTTAGAAGTGTCATTCCCGTAACTCTATTGGGCATTCTAAATTATTGTGTAAGGAATGTAAATCTTAACTCTATCATTTTACTTTCGCATTCAATTTATGATTTTATTTCCTTTCAAGTTCCAGGTCGCTACATACTTACTTACACGTACAACTATAATCCTTTACGATATACACCAATATCAACATCCATCACCACATACCAAATGAGCACACTTACACACACACACACACACACATTGCATACATAAAGATTATTATATATCAACACACGCACATGGGAAAATCATCATATACATGAATACGTTACAACAGTATAACCCAAATCAATATCATGAAAAAAATCAAATAATGGAAAAATGTGCATGAACGAAATTACAGAACATAAATCAAATAACTCCATCGACACCTGTTATCATTATTTTTTTCCAAAACAAGCACATATTAGTCATTTTAGATTTGAACTTCAGCAATAATTATGGGAATGGGTTTCAGGATTCTGCAGTGGAATCAAATGCTTGAAACTTCATTATCTCTGGTTGTTGGTCACAGTTGGGCTTCTCGTTCCCTAGGTCTCTAGTGTGGCAGTGCTACCTTGCTCCACCATCTACTTCTTCCTTTGATGTCCACTTCATTCTTTTTCGGTCTCTCCTAACCGGCTAGTGTTTTTCGAGCTAAAATGGATGAGGCTTAAATACCCATTGTCTTAACAGATCCCACCGTTCGTTCTTGTCCAACAAGGAGGAGATGGCTCGATCACGAGCACGTGGATCGCCAACATGTTGGTTCGTGTTGCGTCACCTGTTGATGTGGAGTCCATTTTTCAGTGTAAACATACTGGTCACGCGGTTGAGCTAGCGGTCCTACGTGGCCCATTTCTCCAAAATGATAGAGTTTCCCCTAGTCACCTAAAATTCTTTTAAATAGGTCCATTTTTAATTTTATAAGGCTTTAACTTCAATATTTTATTTCAAAAAGGTCCTAAATTTATTATTTCAATTATTTTTCACATTTTCGATGAATTTAGATTTTAATTAACACATTCACACATTTTTAAAATTATAAAATATAGAAATTAAAGTTCATCATTTATTACACGATAAATTTAAATAGTTTTTAAGTCCTAGATATTACAATTCTCCCTCCGCCGAAAAGGCAATTTGGACCACCAAATTGCTCTAACACATTGAATAAGTGGGGCTGTTTAACTTTAAAGTCTGATTTTAATTCCCATGTGCCTTCATCCTAAGAGTGATTATGCCATAAGACTTTGACAAAGGGGTTTTTTGGTTGCAAAATACATTTTCTTTTTTATTTAAAATACGAATGGGTATCTATTCATAAGATAGATCCTCCTGAAGTTGGATAGACTCATAAAATATAACATGCAGGGATTAGGGTTATACTTCCGTAACATTGACACATGAAAGACATTGTGAACTCTGAACATCTCTGGTGGTAGTGCTAACCTGTAGGTAGATGATCCAATTCTTTCCAAAATCTCAAAAGGCCTGATGAAGCGAAGGATTAATTTTTTCTTCTTTACAAATCTAGTGATGACCTTAAGAGGTGTAATTTTAAGAAAACACGATTACCCATTGTGAATTCCAAGTCCCTTATTTGAGTATCTGTATAACTCTTTTATCTATTTTGAGCCACCTGGATAATCTTTCTAATCATAGCTATCTTTGATGTAGTATCATCTACAAGATCTAGACAGATTAATTTCCTGTCACCTGCCTTTTTCTAATAGATTGGTGATTTGTAAGATCGACTATACAACACTTTGTGAGGGGTCATGTTGATCTTTGCTTGATAATTGTTATTATAGGCAAACTCTATCAATGGTAGGTGGTCATTCCAATGGCCTTTGAAATCCAAGACACAAGCCTTAGGCATGTACTCTAGTGTACGAATGGTTCTTTCTGACTGACTATTTGTTTGAGGATGAAATATTGTACTGAAAGATAACTTAGTTCTCATGCCTTATTAAAAGATTTTCCAAAATCTAGAAGTGAATCTAGGATTTCTGTATGATATTACTGACATTAGAACCTCATGTAGTCTAACTATATCTCTAATATAAATTCTAGCCAACTTGTCTAAGGGGTCTATCATTTTCACGGCTAGGAAATGAAAAGATTTGGTGAGCTAATCAACAATTACCCAAATGACGTCAAGGCCTGAATGGTCTTTGGGTAGTCCCATCATAATATGCTTTCATTTTTACTCAGGGATCGGTAGCATTTGGAGTAGGTCACTTGGTCATTTATACTCTGCTTCAACCCGTTCACAGGTGAGACAATTAGAGATAAACTCGACAATATCCATTTTCATATTATTCCACCAAAATTGGGTCGAATATTTTGGTACATCTTGGTATTTTTCGGATGTATGGTGAACTTTAAATTATAAGTCTCTATCATGGTGTCTCATTTTACCTTTGTCATTATTGGGAACACACAACTTGCCTTAGAACCTGAACAACCCATCATTGGAAATTCAGAATTCTAGCTTTAAGCCTTATTTTGTGTCCTTTTTTATGACTACTAAGGTAGGATCAGTCAACTGATCCTCCTTAATCCTCTGGATCAACACGGGTTACATTTTTAAATGAGCCATGTATGTAACACGTTCCAGGTATCGGAGTTATATCCTTTACATGGCTTTTACCAATTGTCATGGAGAGAACATCATATAGGCTAATATACCTGCATTCTTCCTACTAAGAGTATTTGCCACTATATTACCATTGCTTGGGTGATACAAAATTTTACAATCATAATCCTTGAGAAGTTCAATCCAACATCTTTACCGTATATTAATATCTCTCTATATGAATATGTATTTTAAACTCTTATGGTAAGATAGATTTTAAATGCTTCTCCATATAAATAATGACGTCAAGTTTTTAGCTCGTAGATAGTCATAGCAAGCTCAAGTCATGAGTGGGGTAATTCCATTCGTGAGTTTTTTGTTTTCTAGACTCATATGCTATGACTCGCCCATGCTGTATCAAAAAAATAACCCAATCCCTAATAAGATGCTTCCCTGTATAGTGTGTATACCCCTCTTCCATTCGGTAAAGTTAATTGAGATGTAATGATTAGTCGCCTCTTGAGTTCTGTAAAACTTTTCTTGTATACTTCAGTCAGCTCAAACTTAGTATCTTTTTTTGTAAGTCATGTCAGATGAGTTACTATACTTGAGAACTCCTCCACAAACCTGTGGTAATACCTAACCATACCTAAGAAGCACTTGACCTCTTTGACTGTAGTAAGTTGCTTCTAATCTGCTGCGACCTCAATCTTGCGGGGGTTCATTGATACCCCATTTTTTAATATTATATGCCCCAAGAAGGAAATTTGTTCAAGCTAAAATCCATATTTGCTCAACTGTACACACAATTATTTTTGTTTTTGTTTTAAAACTGATAAGACTTGGGCCAGATGCTATTCCTTATTCTTAGAGTATACTCGGATGTCATTGATGAAAACTATAACAAATTGATCTAAGAACGGCTTAAAGATCCTATTCATTAAGTCCATAAAGATTGTAGATGTATTTGTCAATCCAAATGGCATGACGAGGAACTCATAGTCTCCATACTTGGTCCAAAAAGCTGTCTTTGGGATGTCTTCGGCTTTAATCTTTACCTGATGATACCTTGAGTGTAGGTTAATCTTTACAAAGATTTGAGTACCTTGTAATTGTTAAAAAAGATCACCAATTCTAGGGAGAAGATACTTATTCTTAATTGTGATCCTATTCAGCTCTCTATAATCTATGCACAGTCTAATATCTAGTCACTCTTCTTTGCAAATGTAACTCTGGATCCCAAGGAGATACATTATGTCAGATGAAGTCATTATCTTAAAATTTTTTGATTTTTTTCCTTAATTCTTGTATTTCAACATGGCTCATCCGATATGGGGTTACTTAGATTTGTTGAGTATCCAGTTGAAGATTGATAGCAAATTTCACTTCTTGATCTACTGACAATTTAGGTAGTTCTTTAAGAAATACATTAGAAAAGTCCCGAACGATGGGGATATCTTGGATGTAAATCTCTTATGTTTACAATTAAATTGATTACTTGATGTACCGATAAGATTAAGATAACATTAACGAGAAAAATATTCTTCATTAGAGATGTTAAATACAAGTTTCTTGTGATAGCAGTTCACAATAAAGTGGTAGGCTGCATTCCTAAAATTACATCATAATCGCTTATATTTAATGATATTAAATCTACACTCAGTTCTCTACCTATTATTTTCACAATGCAAGACTTATACATAATGTTTGCTATTAATGTCCCACTCGCAAGTGTAGACACCAGTAAAATAGAATCAAAATGTACATGAGATATATTCAAATACCAAGCATAAGTATGCAAAATAAAAGAGTGTATGCAACCAATGTCAATTAAAACATATACAGAGTGTTTATAGATAGTATACATACCCTGAACCACATCTATATGGGCTTTGAGATCCTGTTGTGTAAAAGCATACACTTTTTCTTGAACAGCTGGCCTAAATTCTCTCATGATCACTGGGCAATCTCTAGCAAAATGTTGGGTACTCCTACACTTGTAGCATGTGTTGTTGAGGTGATGGCAAGGTCGAGTCCTGTGATCTCTGCCATAGTGCTAGCAATTCTAGTTTGCGTCCTATAATTGGGTTATGGTGAAGAAACTGTGACACTGCTCTGGGCCTCTTATTCTGCTAGTTTGATGCTGTTGGTGTTGGCCTCTGGTGTAGAATTGGGGTCTAGAATTGCTACCCACTAAGGAAAAACTCTGAATATTCCTCTCAATCAGTAGCACTTTGGCCTACACCTCGAGTATATGTGGAGCTCTAGGACATATAACTAATGCTTGATCTTAGGGCGAAGACCACATTTAAATCTCTTGGCCTTCCTAACTTCATATGCCATATTATCAAGGGAATATTGACTCAACTTAAGGAACCTCCGAGCATAGTCGGTGATTGACAAGCTTTCTTGACTGAGCTATACAAACTCCATTTTTTTTCCTGGTAGCAAAGGTGTTCCAGAAGATACTCGACATTGAATGCCGCAAAAAACTGCTCTTAAGTTACACAAGTGGGCAAAGTAGCCTGCTTGAGTTGCCACCAACGTCCTTCTTCACCTACGAGCATGTAAATGACAAGGATGACCTTCTGTTCTGGTCACCCCAAGTGTCTTGAAGGCTTTCTCAATTTCTGTTAACCAGTACTCAGCTTTCTCAAAATTGGATACCCCTGCAAAAGTAGATAGATTAAGTCTTTTGTACTTTTAGATGTAACCTAAGCCCATCATGGGTGGAGTTGGGTTTCGTTGGAGGGGAACAAGATTACATTAAGGAGAAACTAGATTGTACTGGGGAGGAACTGGATTGTACTATAGAGGAGCTGGATGGTACTATAGAGGAACTGGATTATACTGAAATGGGATTGGATCTTGTTGAGGTAGAGGTGGGTCATACTATGGTAGAGGTGGAGGGGGATTAGGTAACTCCCTCATCTCCTCTTTGGCCTGCTGGGTAGAGACCAACCTCTCGACTATTTCATAGATTCGATCAATGTCCTCCTGTAACGATCCTCATGGGCTGCCTTGTTCAATGGGGGTCTTTATCACCTCATGTTTCTTTTTCCTACATCACAAGAAAAAAGTTTAAGGTTTAATTCTTTGAGATTATTCCCATTTTAACTTATCCTAAGCCTCATATGCAAGAAATGATTCTGAAGAACGCAGATCTAATACTAACTGTAATAACCCGAACTCCCATTCGGAGTTCTAGTCATATCCCAAGTATGTAATGGCAAATAATTTACAAAAATATCTCGTGTAATAAATATTTAAAAATAAAAAAAATACGGTCCTTGCAAAACTTAGTCTTAGATACTCGATATTTGTGAGGCGTGTCTAAATCCAAAAAAAAGAAACTTACTACAAAGAAATAAATAACCTTAAATATTGTTCGAAGCAAATCTCTTATTGTTTGGGAGCGGGTCCTGAACGTTATGATATAAAAAGTTTAAATAATAGATTGGGTGAGTGATATTAGCTTAGTAAGGGTTAGAAAACCAACCAATTTAAAAAGTTACCAAAGCGTTATAAAAAATAGTAAAACACCGACATAATATAAATTTTAATAAAATTCATTTTATTATCAGAAAATCTCTTCTACCCTTTTTCATTCATGGTACCATCAAAATACATCACATTCATATTCAGACAACTTGCATTCTCATGCATAAACACCGTCACATCATATCGAATATATAACCAGATGCAATATATATTAGATCAATTTGCTTTTCTCTTCCATTTTATATTTAGAGTTTCACATACCTTTCAATTTCACTGCTAATGTCTTTTTAACCAATATCATTTACTACGTAGGGATCCCCTCTATATGTGGATACTCAAACATTTCCATAACTAATGAGTAATCATTGATTGTCCTCATATCCTAACCCATATGAGCGCTACGATCATTAACTGCCCCTACACCCCAACAGATGTGGGTGCCACAATCATTGACCATCTTCATACCCCAACTCGTATGAGTGGGTGACGTCCCAATGCCCACGAGGAAATAATGTCCAATTGAATTGTAAAATAAAACATTTAATAGTTAATGCAGAATCTATATCCCTTATAAACATTTAAACATAACAGTATACTGAAGCAATACAATTATCATTTTCTACTTACAGATGTATAAATAACCTATTAAACATACATCATTAGCCTCACAAAAAACAAAATCCTTCCTTTACTCTCTAATTCTCACGAAAAAGATCCAAGCAAGGATTAGTTGGAAGACCTGCCAAGTCATATGGGGAATTGAATTGGGGTGAATTTCAAATACTCAATAAGAATAATAGTAATGAAATAACACAAATAACATTTAAAACATAGATTTATGCAATTTATGAAAAAATTAAAGTCCCATATTTTTGCATCGTTATTAATAACTTATCCATGCCCATTATTTTATCACATTTTCAAAAATTCACATCTCACAGGGCTTGGGCACAGACACATTACATTACATCATAATATATTTCCAATGTGCTCAATACCGTATTCATTCTGCAAACACACACGCACACATGCACATAAAAGACTCAATTGACTCTTCTTTGTAGTTTTATTACCCATTATTCTCTTAATTTATGTTTCACTGTTTACACACATTTGCACGAAGCCACTTAAATCTCTTTCTAAGGAGGACATAAGGAATACCAGTTATACTATGAATGGGGAATGTAAATCACATCATAACACAATTATATCATATCACACAAGGTCACTCAGGTTGCCATCGATTTAGTTGCACTTAAGAATACTAAATCCTTTGTTCCAACCAAAGTGGAACCACATCATCCCATTCATAAGATAAAGGCTCTAGACATCACAAAAAAACCCCTCGAAAGAAAACAGTTAAGCGAATTTACTAGACACTGTGTTATTTAAAATTTAATTGTACTCTTTATTTTCTTCTTTTTATTTTATCCATCCTATCCTAACCCAATTCTAAATTTATCCCATTCCTTGATGATTTTTCCCTCTTTACATTTTCTACTTAATTCCTTGTAACTTAATTTATTAATTTCTTTCTTAATGCACATATTATTTGAAATAACAACTTAATTTCTTTATTAATTTAAAATTTATCAAACAATTTAGATTTTATCTCTATTTTTAATCCCTTTTCTTTATCATAATTTCATATTTTATTTTCTGTTTTAAATTTCTTCTTACTTATCTCCAAAATCCCTTAAAATAATTTCCCTAAATTCTACTTAATTTTAATTAGTTCTTATTTTGCTTTAACATCTTCAATTTTACCCCTTAATTTCCCTTCTATTTTATATTTTTGTATAATTTCATTTTAACCAAGTTTATATTTCAATTTTTCTTTAGTTCCGATAGTTTATTTTACCAATTATTCTTTTTCCAAATTTCCCTTTTCCCATCTTATTCTCATTTTCTTCTTTATGAAATTAAAAAAAACGGGAATCCGTTCGTGAATGGGGGAATTTCCACCTTGAACCCTCACTCGCGGTATAAGATAGTGCCAGTCTGCAAGGATCTAAGACATGTGCACACCTGGTAGGCTCATATCGATAAGAAGCTTGCTGCGTGGAGTAGCATTGCCTATGGGGCATGTGCCTTAGTGCAATGGAGCGTCTAGGTAGACATCATTGCGTGCATATGCCCACGCCTCACACGCGGAATATAGTGCTCACACATAGGCCCTCTCAACACCAGGGGCGCTTGACAGAGCCCTACGACTGTGCGCAATATATAGGGGGACATGTCTCGACACTTTTGGGCACCTGGGTAATGGCTTACACGCACTTCATACACGACCTAACTATGTCTACCTTCTTTTACTGGCACTTTATGCCTAGACATCACATGACAGAGGTAGATTGCCTCATCTATTTCACATCATTTTTCTTTTATTTTCGTTGATGTCATTCATTAAAAGCATCATTTAAATCATCATCAACATCATACATCAACATTCATGCACCAAAAGATACAATTGATCAAAGAAAAATGCATAAATACATTCACTCTCAACTGTCAAGTTTAAAACAATGACTTAGTGATGATCTTGAAAATTTTTACCCTTTAAATGGATCTATAAACCTCATTATCCATGTTAATTAAATTATTATCATTCTTAAATTACTGTAAAAAGCTAAAGAGCTCCAAACACACAATTAAATCGATCCCTAGCAAGAAAAATTGCTTGTAACATGCCTGTGTAACAGTTACAGTGTTACAGGTGTTCTAAGATGAATCTACGAATATCTAGGTTATTTTAATTGTAGGGATTCGATAATTAATCATCCTTAGTTCTGAAACAACTTATCCTTAACCTATAGAGTGTATAAAATTGAAAGGAAAGCTAAGAATTGAACAGGAAAAGAGTGGTTACCTGAAATAGTCCCTTGGGCCTGTTCGCAGCAGAAGGTGAGCTTCGGTTGAAGCTGTTAAGATGATCGGTTTAGCTAGTTTGAAATGGACAATATGAGTAACTAAAGAAAGGATTAATTCATGTGAAATAGAAGAGAAAGGCTTACCTTGGAAGAAAAAGAGGATGGATTTCTCTCTATACAGACACATGCACACTATGCTCTTTTTTCCTTTTTGTTATTTCTCAGGTTCTCACTAATTCTCCTATGGTTTTCTCTTAACTCTCTCTCAATTTTTTGCTCTTCTTTTCGATTGGAAGAAATAAGGAATGAAGGAAAAGACAAAACCCATTTAAGTTAGAATTTTCTGCTTAAAATTTAGCCATCAGATCACATGCAAGTGATCCAGGCCTTTGGTTCGATTTGGGTGGCCAACAACATGGGAGGGTAAGATGGAGAGGTCAACAATTGGCCGAGAAAACTTGCTAGAAAACTCATGTAGTTTGGACATCTTAGCAGATGGAGCTGGTATCCATCACATTAGGGCCATAAGCTAGAAAACACTCAGATAGCATGCAGGTGCTGTCCGTGGGTTGTGTCCTCGGGCTTGGCATGCAACATTACTTGCATGCTTATGGTTTTGGAAAAATGATTTTCCCTAGCCGTGGCCAAAAGTTTGAGGGGATTTTTCTTGGGTTGAAGGGAAACAGTTTGGTCCGCATGTGTGAGTATTATAGGTGAACCTTGTTTGTGTGTCTGAGTGCAGTGTCCCCTCGTTTCAATGCACAGATGGGCATTTGAAAATTTTTTTGTGCACTTGCGTGTCCACAACTATGTGCGTGCTGTGCGTAGGCACAACCCGCATATACGTGTTAGTGGTGTCCGCATGCGGATATCCCAATATGCATGTGTACAGGCAGACACCCATGTGTGTGTATATGATGCGCGCAAGGGTTGCTTGCGGTTGGGGGATTTGTTTGAAATCTTGCAAGTTGAAAGAGTGTGATTCTTGGGGTTTTACTCTTCTAATTAACTTTTAAATAAATACGTGTGTATGTTTAAATAAATTGCAACATCAAAACATGAAGAAAATACCTTTGAATTTTATGAAAAGGAAATATAGGTTACAATTGTTTGGATATTACATTTCTCCTTCTCTTACAAAAATTTGTCCAAAAATTTTGGAAACCTATCTAAATAATCCAGAATACATGTCCCTTATATCATTCTCAACCTCCCATGTAGCCTATTGAGGAGAATGGTGAGACAAGAGTGCTTTAACCATTGAGATCTTTTCAGAGTGAAGTATTTTTATCTGACAATGAAGAATTCTGATCAGATACTCTTCATAAGGCAAGTTAGGTTGCAGGCAAGTGGCTCAAGAGAGATGATATGAGACATATCACAGTGGTATTTCTGGAGCATGGAGATATAAAAAACATCATGGATACCAAAAAACTGAGGTGAAAGGGTAAGGCAATAAACCACTCTTCCAACCTGTTCCAATATCTGAAAAGGTCTAATGAACCTAGAGCTCACCTTTTCCTGTCTTCTAAATCTCATAATTCCCTTGATTAGAGAAATCTAAGGAAAACATGACAACCTACAACAAACTTAATATCCTTTCTTCTATTGTCTGCATAACTCTTCTGTGAACTTTGAGCAGTGAGAAGATTCTTTTGGATGATAGAAATCTTACCAACAGTCTCCATGACTAGTCAGGTCCCAAGGAATGTCTGTACCCAACCTTGTTCCCATAGGTAGGACAACGACAGGGGCTACCATACAATGCTTTATAGAGTGCCATCCCTATACTAGAATAGAAGCTATTATTGTAAGAAAAATATGCTATGGCAAGTCTTTACCCCAATTACCTCTAAAATCAAACATACAAGCCTTTAACATATCTTCTAAGGTATGAATATTCCTTTTAAATTAACCATTAGTTTGTGGGTGAAATAAAGTGTTGAAAGAAAGATTGGTGTCATGAGCATCCTGAAGGCTAGCCTAAAACCTAGAGGTAAACCAATAATCTCTATTAGATATAATAAACATTGGAATGCCATGAAAGCGGACAATCTTTTGTATATACAACTATGCTAATCGACTAAGAGGGTCGATAGTTTTCATAGCCAAGAAATGGGCTTACTTGGTCAATCTATCAATAATAACCCAAACAATATTATACCCATGATTGGTCCAAGGTAGGACTGTAACAAAATCCATGGTCATATATTCCTATTTCTATTTAGGAATAGGGAAGGGCTAAAGTAGACCATTGGGCCTTTGGTGCCGACCCTTCACCTGCTGACATATAAGACATTAAGAGATAAAATCAATTATATCTCTCTTTATACCTCGCCACCAGAAACGAGATCTCAAGTTGTGGTACATCTTGGTGATATTAGGATGAATAACTAATATGGAGGAATAAGCCTCCCTCAAAATATCTTGCTTTAGCTCAGAATTATCTGTACCCATATACGATCTCTAAATCGAAGGATCCCATCATCAACGATCCTGAATTTAGACTTAATACCTAGAGAAATTCTCTTTTTGCTTTAATGTCTTGGGATCCCTGGATTGAGCATCTCTAATTCTCTAAATAAAAATAGGTTAAATGTGCAAATGAGTAATGTATGCACCATCATTTGTAGTATCTAAAGACAAATTCTATGTAGAAGTGAGCAATTATAACTCAGAGATCATCAGTTGGGAAATAAAACATGTCACTTTCCTACTGCGGGCATCAGCTACAACATTTCCCTTGCCAGGGTGATAGGAGATCTTACAATCATTAGCCTTCAGTAGGTGTAACCAACGTCTTTATCTCATATTCAATTCCTACTGAATGAAAAAATACTTCAGGCTCTTATGGTCTGTGAAGATCTCAAATGTATCATCATAAAGATAATGTCACAAGATCTTCAAGGCGAAAATAATAACTGTAAGCTCAAGTCATGGGTAGGGTAATTGAGCTCATGAGGCTTCAGCTGCCTCGAACCATAACTACTTGACGTGGGAGGGTATGAGGAGGATAAAATCAACTCCTATAACCTTCACTAATACATGCAGTATAGAAACTTAACTTCCTAATTAATTCTCCCTTATTGAGAATACACCCAACTAGATGACATTCATAAATAAAGAAAAGGGAAATAAAAATGATAAAAAAGGCACCACAGACTTACCCAATAAGTCGATCCTAACTCTTCGACTTCGCAAGACTTCAGAAAGCTTCCTAATCTTGAAGAACTTGTAGATGCTAAAAAAAATTAGCAAAGTTAATTCTTGAAGAAAGTAAAAGTTTCAAATATTATTCTTTTCAATGTGTCTTTAATGTATGAGCAAAGACTTTTATATAGGTTTTTTTTGGAATAGTTTTTAAAAAATACAAAGACTTTTAAAAAATAATAAAATAAATACAAGATAAAATTCTATAGAAATTTATAATTCAAAATAATAATTAAATAATTCTAAAGAATAGATTTATATTAAAATAACAATAAATAAAATAATAAAATAATTATGGTAATTATAACATGTGATTTTAGATAAAATCACACGACAAATTTGAAGAAATAAGGCTAAAAATTCAGATAAGCTTGCTGCAATTTTAAGCCATGCATGCAGTATGTGCGGCTGACATACCCACATGCGTGCTACCGGTGTGCGCACAGGCAACACACACAACACACTTGTGCACGTGCTACACGTGTGCGACAGAGCTGTGTCGCACATGTTTGTTGACCTGTGTGCGAATGTGGCTTGGGCTGCTGTCCCTGCACATGAGCGCCCTCACTTGCGCGCTTAATGTACCTCTAAGTCCATGTCACAACTCAGGCTTATTCTCCTTGGTACGATCTCTTTGGGCCGAGCTTTTCCTTGATTGTGAGGCGTTGATGCCTCCTTATTTTGGATTAAGACTTGGGCCTCTCTTGGGTTGGACCAATAATGGGCCTTTCTTGTGATTCTTCAAGCCCATGAACCGCCACTTCAGCCTTAAGTCTTCCTTGGACCAACTTGGCCCATTCTTTAGAATAATCTAATTTAAGAAAGTACTTATAGATGTAGTTGCTTTCCTTTTTGGGCTATTCCAGTTAAGAAAACTTGGATTCACTTTCTCATCAGAGACGACTCCATCTAGGAAATAAAAGTATTTTAGGATTACTTGCCTATTTGGGATGGGACTTGCAGGACCTGCGTGTACACGTCTATTATGTTGTAATGGATTCGCTGGTAATTATTTCGTGGGAGTCTGAATTTCTATGGGGGGATCACATCATCCTCCCTTTCTTAAAAAAGATTCATCCTCAAATCTTGTCCTTCATCCAAAGGGAATGGATTAATGATAACAATAGAAAGCTCACCATACTTTCCTAACTTGCTGACTTCATCATTGATGTAGTTCTTAACCAGAACGACACTTCCTCCTAGATCATGTAAGATATCATCATCAAAAACAAAAGACTTAGTAACTACTCATGACTTATTTAGGTGGCCAACTTTTTATTCTTTTTTTGTATCTTTCGTGATGGGATGCTCGACCTCTGTAGGAGCTTGAATCTTGTATTGAATAAAAAAGATCTCTGTCACATTATGATATGGTCATTCCATCTCATCCCTCAATGCTTCTTACACTACGTCCTTCCATTCATCAACTAGATATTGGAGCTTTTGCATGTTACGCCATAATTCAATGAACTCTTTAAAAAAAACTCATTGTGCAAGATTCCTACAAGGAAATGTTAGTGAAAACAAATAAACTCTTCCTTACCTTCACTCGTGTTTACCTTGCAATCTCTCACTCTACAGTTTTTTCTGTTGAGTTGAATGTTTGAAATAAGAATCACTTAAATTAGGGTTTGTATGTTAATCTTTACAATACAATGAAAAACACTAAATGAATCTAATTTCTACTAAAGCTCATAAACAAACACACAGAAGAAGGAGTGGTGTGCTTTTTCTCACGTGTTAAGTAACTAGTAACGATTAGTCCCTTAGTTTTATATTGGAATAAAAGCACATTAAATTGATAGAAACATAGATCACGAAGAATGAAAAATGCGGGTTAATGTAGGGATCCGATCAATTTCGATGGCTATAACTGAAAGATTTATCCAAATTATACTGCCCAATATCAGCTATGCTCAACAACTGTCAAGTTTCTTCATGCAAAGTTAATGCAAGATTTTAAGATATAATTCAAAAATTAATTCACTTGCATATGTTAGGTGACGTACTTTGCCTTTGACTCTTCAAAGGTTTTTCAGTCACACTAAAACGAGCACCGTGGAAATACATACCACTCAGCTAAAGAAAGATGATGGAGAGTTGGCCGAAATGAATCATGCAAGGATGCAGAACAACGTGTCAATTTCTTCATGGGGTATAATTGAGATATTTTTTGGCTTTGATTTTTTTTACTAATGAAATAAACATGAAATTAATTTAATCAAACGGATAATATAGATTCAAGCAATATATTGAATGAATTAACAATCAAATAAATTTGAATGCTAATTTATGAACAATAATGTTAAAAAATAAAGATAATAGGTTATTATAACGCATGCAATATAAAAACTTAGCCACCTATTAATCGCCCAATTGAGAATACACCCACCTAGATAGCATGTATAAATAAAGAAAGTGAAATAAAAACAAAATGAAGAAAGACACCACAGACTTCTCCGATGAGTCGATCAAACTATTTGGCTTCACAAGACTTCAAAAAGCTCCATAATTTTGAAGAACTTGAAGATTCTAAAAGAAATTAGCAAAACTAATTCTTGAAGAAAGCTAAACTTTTAAATATTATTTTTTTCAATGTGTGTTTACAACCTATGAGTAAAGATTTTTATATAGGCTTTTTCTTGGGTAGTTCTAAACAAATATAAAGACTTGAAAAATAATAAAATAAATATAAGATAAAATTCTATCCCAATCTATAGTTTAAAATAATAAGTAAGTAATCATAAGGGATAGATTTGTATGAAAATAATAATAAACAAAATAATAAAATAATTGTAGTAATTATCACATGTGATTTTAGAAAAAAATCACACGGCAAATTTAAAGAAACAAGGCTAGAAATTCAAATAAGCTTGTTGTAATTTTAAGACATGCATGTAGCATGTGCATCTGGCATGCCCACATGCGTGCTGGCTAGCGTGCGGTTGTGGCTTGGGCTACTCTCCTCGCACATGAGTGCCTTCACATGGATGCCCAATGGGCCTCAAAGCCCATGTAAGGGCTCGGGCTTCTTCTCCTTGGTGTGATCTCTTTGGGCCGAGCCTTTCCTTGATTGTGAGGCCTTGATACCTCCTTGTTTTTGACCAAGACTTGAGCTCTTCTCGGGTTAGGCCAATAATGGGCCTTTTTTGCGATTCTTTAAGCCCATGAATTACCACTTGGGCCTGAAGTCTTCTTTGAACTAACTTGGCCCATTCTTTGGAATAATCCCATTTAGGAAAATACTTAGGGATGTAGTTGTTTTCCTTTTCAAGCTCTTTTAATTTAGGAAACTTGGATTCACTTTCCCGTTGGAGACAACCCCATCTAAGAAACAAAAGTCTTTTGAGATTACTTGACTGTTTGGGATGGGAGCTATAAGACTTGTGTGTGCATGCCTATTGTGCTGCAGCAGACTCGTGGGTAATTATTCCACAGGAGTCTGGATTTCCATGGGAGTTCCTTCTTGATGCGGAATTGCATCTTTGGAACTAATTTTGAGTCATCTAGGATCACGTCATAATTACTCTACCATGTTGCATCAGTATAAACACTAAGCCAAGATGATGCACCACAATATACAATGAAACTGTCAGAGCCATTAGGAATAGTTGGCATTGGAGCTGTAGTCAATCTATGGTTCAACTCAAGAAAGTTCTTTTCACATTGGGAATCCCACACAAACTTAGTCTTTTTACGGGTTAATCGGGTTAATGGAACTGTAATATTTGGAAAAATATCAATAAATTGGCAATAGTATTAAGAAAGATCTAGAAAACTTTGAACCTATGACACATTAGTTGGTTGTTTCCAATTAAGAATTGCAGAAATACCCTCACTAGAGACAATATGCCCTAAAAAAGTCACTCTGGTCAACCAAAACTCGCACTTACAGCATTTGACATACAATCTGTTCTGCTAGAGAGTTCTCTATGACATGTGTTATATGCACAACATGTTCAGCTAAACTCTTTGAATAAACCAGTATATCATCAATGAATACTCTAACATACTTGTTTAGGACTGGCTTGAAGACCTGATTCATCAGATCCATGAATACTGTAGGAGTATTAGTTAGTCCAAATGGTATAACAAGAAACTCATACTGACCATGTATAGATTTAAAAGTCATCCTAGAAATGTCTTTGACTTTGATTCGTAGATGGTGATAACTAGATTGTAGGTTAATCTTTGAGAACACATAAACACCTTAGAGCTGATTAAATAAATCATCAATTCTAGGTAATGGGTACTTGTTCTTAATAGTTACCCGATTCAAATCTCAATTGTTAATACACATTTTGAATGATCCATCATTTGTTTTATAAATAAAACTATAGCACCCTAGGGAGAAGTGCTTGGTCTGATGAAACCTTTATTCTGCAGTTCTTCTAGTTGGCTACCCAATTCCTATAGTTTTCCTCAACCCATATGGTATGGAGCCTTAGAAATAGGTATAGCACCTGACGATTGGTTAATAGAAAATTCAACTTCTCTTTCTAGAGGCATACTTGAAAGATTATTAGGGAACACATTTGGGAAGTCTCTCACAACAGGAATATTGTGAATACTTGATTCAGAATTCATATTATCTATTTCAAAGAAAGTTCTGTTAGGAAATTTGGGAATAATTTATAAAGATTTCATTATTAACAAATAGTTTATCTGTTTAGGAAATTATATAACAAAATTTTATTATTACTTGATTGATTACAAAAGAGAATTTATGAAAATAGTCTAGAGTGGCATGATAGGTAGTTAACTAATTTATGCTCAGAATTACATCAAAACCATATAAATATATTAATAAAAGGTTTACATCTAATTCTCTATCAAAGTTTACCCTGCAAGATTTGTAGACTAAATTGGACATAGGATTTATTTTGTTGGTGTTTCTAATATGAAGGTTTTATTTAGTGATACAGGCTTAACAGTCAAATGCTTAACAAATTTAATGAAACAAAAGAATGAGTAACACTAGAGTCAATTAAAGTATATGCAAAAGAATTAGAAATGAAAAGCATACCCTCAATGACTATTGGTGTGGCTTCAACATCTGGCTCATTGAGCTGGTAGAATTGACCCCTGGTGGCTTCTCTACGATCAAGATGAGGACAATTCTTTGCCAACTGTCCTGGATTCCCATAGTTAAAGCAAACATGGGTAGCTCTGTAGCATGAATGGTTGACATGCTTCTTTCTACATTAATCACACACATAGTTGGGATAAAAAATGGTACTTGATGGGCTACTTGTTTCATTTTCAGTTCAGGAAACCTAGAACCGCCAGGTTGCCTGAATCGAGCTATAAATAACTCCTCAGCTAATTGAGCATTCTTGAGAAGCTCAACATATGATCCTGGCCTGAAGATGACCACACAATCATATATATCTACTCAAAGGCCCTTGAGAAATCGTCTTACCCTCTTGGCTTCAGTAAAAACCAACTCAAGTGCAAACTTGGACAATTGAAGAAACTTAGTAGCATAGTGGCTCATAGATAAGCTGCCCTATCAGAGGTCCTGGAACTCCTCCTCTTTTTTATCTACGATCCATATTAGGAAAAAGTTATGGTAAAAGGCATCCAAAAAATGATTCCAAGTAATAAGATTTGGCAAAGTCTTTTCCTTCAGCCTTCACCAGTGCTACGCCTCACGGAGAACATAAAAGCAGGTAAAGGAACCTTATGCTCATCATCAACCTCTAACATTATGAAAATCTTCTCTATCTGCATCATCTAACTCTTTGTGATCATAAAATCACGACCACCCTTAAATGAAGGAGGATTTAGTTTCCTGAACTCAGATGTGTTGCTAGCAATGGCCTTGTTATGCATAGCCTGGTTATTAACATGTTGAGGGCTATCATCATTCTGCTATAGGTGGACCTGTTGGCCCACAACATGAATTAGGCCCTGAGATAGCTCAGTGAACTCTGCCCTAGTAAGAGCATCATCAGGTCTCTTAGTAGATACTCTCCCGCGTGTCATAATGACTACATGAGGAAAACACTGCTCAGAGATAAACAAATAGATTCTAGAGTATCTAGGATTTCAAATTTCTACTAAAAATTATTTTATAGCCTATCCTAAACCCTTTTCCTCAATGTAAGGGATGCTCCTGAGATCCTACTCTAATATTACCTGTGACATCTTGATGCCCACTGGGCGATGACTTCCAACTGAATAATAAAATAAAGCATTTAATAGTAAACGCATAATCTACATCCTTTACAAAAATTTACATGCACGAGTATATTGAGGCAATACAATTATCATTTTCTATTTACAGATGTATAGATAACCTATTAAACATACATCACTAGCCTCACTAAAACAAAAGTCATTCTTTCACTCTTTAATTCTCACGAAAAATATCAAATAAAGGCTCAACTGGAAGATATGTTAAGTCATTTGGGGGAATTGGATTGTTGTGAGTTTTAAATACTTAGTAAGAATAACAGTAATGAAACAACACAAATAACATTTAAAACATATATTCATGGAATTTTAGAAAACATTAAAGTCACATTGAAAATCCATATTTTTCCATAGCTATTAATAACTTATCCATTCACATTATTTTATTACATTTTCAAAAATTCACATCTCACAATGCTTGGGCACACACATCACATCAAATCACATCATAGTAGATTTCCAATGCGCTCAATACTATATTCAATCACCCAACACACACACACACAAGACTCAACTGACTTTTCTTTGTAGTTTTATTACCAATTATTATCTTAATTTATGTTTCACTGTTTACATACCTTTGTACAAAGCTGCTTGAACCTCTTCTAGGGACAACATAAAGAATATCAGTTATCCTATGAATGGGGAACATAAATCACATCATAACATAATTACATTATATCACACAAGGTCACTGAAGTCACCATCAATTGAGTTTCACTTAAGAACACTGAATCTTTTGTTCCAACCAAAGTGGAACCACATCATCCCATTCATAAGATAAAGGCTCCAGACATCACACAATAATCCCTCGAATGAAAATAGTTAACTGAATTTACTAGACACTGAGTTATTTAAATTTTAATTGGACTCCTTATTTTCTTCGTTTTTATCTTATGCATCCTATCCTTACCTCATTCTAAACTTATCCCATCCCTTTATGATTTTTCTTTCCTTACATTGTTACTTAATTATTTGCAACTTAATTTATTATTTTCTTTCTTAATGCACATATTATTTGATATAACAACTTAATTTCCTTCTTAATTTGAAATTTATCAAACAATTTAGATTTTATCTTTATTTTTAATCCCTCTTCTTTATCATAATTTCGTATTTTATTTTTCGTTTAAAATCCTTCTTTCTTATCTCCAAGATCCCTTAAAATAATTTCCCTAAATTCTACTTAATTTTAATTAGTTCCTATTCTTTTTAACCTCTTCATTTTTACCCCTTAATTTCCCTTATATTTTATATTTTTGTATAATTTTATTTTAACCAAGTTTATATTTCAATTTTTCTTTAGTTCCCATAATTTATTTCACCAATTATTCTCTTGCCAATTTCCCTTTTTTCCATATAATTCTCATTTTTCTCTTTTCTTAAATTACAAGTAACGGGAATTCACTCATGAATGGGGGAATTTCCCCCTTGAACCCTCACCCACGACACATGATGGTGCAAGCCTACAAGGATGTGCACGCTTGGCAAGCCCGCACGACTCGCAAGCTTGTTGCACGGGGCAACATTGCTTGTGGGGATTGTGCCTCGGGCAATGAGGCATCCAAGTGCACATCCATGCGTGCATATGCACGTGCCTTCACGCAAAAGATAGTATCCGCACGCAGCCCCTCTCGGTGCAGTAGGGGTGCCTGTCAGAGCCCCACGTTTGCACATAGTGTACTGCGCGTACGCAACATAACAGGGGATATGTCTTGACAATTTTGGGTGCCTAAGCAGTGTCCTACGCATGCCTCATGCACGCCTTGGTTGTATCTGCCTTCTTTTACTGGCACTTTTATGCCTAGACAACATAGGTTAGAGGTAGATGGCCTCCTCCTTCATTTCGCATAATTTTTCTTCTATTTTTGCTTATGCCATTCATAAAAAAACATCATTTATATCATCATCAATGTCATACATCAACATTCAAACACTGAAAAACACAATTAATCAAAGAAAGATGCATGAACACCCCTTTTCCATCGTTAAGTTAAAACAACTTCTTAATGATGATTTTGTAAGATTGTTACCGCTTAAATTCATCTATAAACCTCATTATTCGTGTTAATTAAATTACTATCATTCTTACCTTACTGTAGAAAGCTCAAGTGCTCCAAACGCACGATTAAATCAATCCTTGTGTAAGAAAAACTACCTGCAACACGCCTGTGCAGTTATTATGCATTAAAGGTGTACTAAGATGAATTCACAAATTTTTGGGTTGTTTTAATCACAAGGATTCTGTAATTAAGCATCCTTAGTTTTAAAACAACTTATCCTCAACGTATATAGTGAACAAAATCGAAAGGAAATCTAAGAATTGAAAAGGAAAAGAGTGGTTACATGAAACAATCCCTCGGGTCTGGTCGCAGCAAAAAGTGAGCTTCAATTGAAGATTCTAACAATTGGTTTAGCTAGGCTAAAATGGACGACTTAATTGACTAAATGAAGGATTAATTCACGTAAAATAGAAGAGAAAGGCTCCCCTTAGAAGAGAAAGAAGCTAGAATTCTCTTTGCACAGACACATCCACACCATGCTCTGTTTTTCTTTTTTTTTTTTTTTTTTCTCTCTGGTTCTCATTGATTCTCCTATGGTTTTCTCTTGATTGTCTCTCAATTTTTTCCTCTTTTTTTTTTTCGATTAGAAGAAATAAGGATTAAAGTAGAAGACAAAGCTCATTTAAATGGGACCTTTCTACTTAAATTTTGGCCATCAAATCACATATAAGTGACCTAGGCCTTTTGTTCAATTTGGGTGGCTGACAACATAGGAGGAAAAGTTAGAGAGGTCAACAACTGACTGGGAAAACTTGCCAGCAAACTCGGGCAGCTTGGACACCTCAACAGATGGAGCTAGTGGTCGTTACATCATAGCCACCAACTGGAAACACTCGGCCAGTATGCTCGTGCTGTCCGTGGGTTCTGTCCATGGGTTGTGTCCGCTCGCTTGGCATGCAGCATTACTTGCATGCCCGTGGTTTGGGAAAAATGATTTTCCCCTAGTTGTGGCAAAAAGTTTGAGGGGATTTTCTGCGGGTTGGTGGGAAGCAGTTTGGTTCGCAGGGATGAGTATTGCAGGTGAACCTTGTCCCTGTGTTCGAGTGTGGTGTCCCTTCATGCTTACTTGCGGATGGGCGTGTGGGAAAAAATTTCCACGCGTTTACGTGTCCAATTGGCTTTTGATTTTTAATTTTCATTACTATGTTTATTATTTTCTATATTGGCATCATTAAATTCTTAAAACCCAAAGCTAAAATATTTTCGTATTTCTATTCCAAACCATATAATTATACATTGTGTACTATCTCTAGTCTACCATAGGATTTTCATGCCCATCTTTGTTCACTATTTACCTTACTTACATCCACGTACAACTCCAATCCTCTACGAGACACACCAATCTCAACATCCATCACCACATACTAAATGAAATCTCACACATGCACTCCCTGTATGCATAAAGATTATTACACCAATGCACACGCACACGAGAAAATCATCATATACATGAATACGTTATAATAATATAGCCATAATTAATATCATGAGCAAAATCAAATAACAGGAAAATGTGCATGAATAACATTATAGAACATAAATCAAATAGCTCCATCGGCACCTGTTATCATTAATTTTTTTAAAAAAGCAATAGCCATTTTAGATTTGAACTTTTATAATGATTATGGGAATTGGTTTCAGGAATCTTTATCGAAATCATATGCTTGAAACGTTATCGTTTCTGATTATTGGCCACAGTTTGGCTTCATGTTCCCTGAGCTTCATTTTTTAAACAATTTTTATACAATAATCAAAATCCTAATAGGAAAGAGAAAGGACAAAAAGAGGAGGAGAGGTGACTTATCAAAGTCGCGTCTCACTCATGTCGTTAGTGTGGGTTACTTCTTTTTGGGCTCAGACTTCCTAGCTGAAAATTGAAGATAAATACTAAAAATGATATTAAAAAAAGAAAGTTGGAAGAAAGAGGGAAAAAAGCGCTTACTAGGGGTTCGATTTGAGGTCTCCGGTACGGCGGCAATTGCTCTGCCATCTGCTACCTCTTATGGTGTCTGCTTCCTTCTTCTCTGATCTCCCCCCCCCCCCCCCCCCCCCTTGATGACTAGGATTTTTTGGAGCTAACAAGGGTGAGGCTTAAATACCCCCCTCAACAGATCCCCACCGTTCGTTCCTATCCATATGGCAAGGAGGAGACCGCCCGATCGCGAGCACGTGAATCATCAATATGTCAGTCAGTGTCACTTCACTTGTTGGTGTGGTGTCCACATGGCACGATCCTATTGGTCAAGTGGTTGAGTCAGCAATCCTACGTGGCCCATTTCTCTAAAATGGCAGATTGACCATTGGTCACTTACAATTCTTTCAAATGGATCCCTTTTTAATTTTAAAAGGCCCTGACTTTAATATTTTATTTCAAAAATGTTCTAAATTAATTATTTGAATTATTTTTCACATTTTTTATGAATTTCAATTTTAATTTAACACATTCACACATTTTTAAAATTACAAAATGCAAAAATTAAAGTTCATCCTTTATTACACTACGAATTTAAACCTTTTCTAAGTCTTGGATATTACATATGATCTTTGTGTTAATGCAAAGTTTATAATATTAGATATAACTATATAGTTTGTTGGCTGAAAGTTGATTAAAAAAAAAATTAAAAAAAAAATTGAAACCTTATTGTCGTACGATTTACATTTTTTTGCAACTCTAAATTTCTAAAAACTTATAATTTTATCTAAATCATACAATCTTAATATCTATTAAAAACTTATGATACATATATACATTATAGTTACAAAGGCTCATTGGCTGGAGAAACCGTAATGTGATACCCAGCTAGTCCAATATTTCCTTCGACCCAATCCAAAAGACCTAAGCCCATAAGGCCAGCCCCAAGCCTTCCACGAACGACCTCCATTTTCTTCTTCCCACCTGTAACCCAACAAGGGGGAGGAGTTTAGTACAAAGAGAGGAGAGTGGCAATCTAGAGAGAGAAAGAGAGAGAATAGTAAAAATATACTGGTGGGAACAGTGAGATCAAAGAAAGCTGGGGGAGGGTGAACAACAAGTAGATTGACCAAAGCACCATCACTAACGCGAGGGCGTAGGGAGAGGAAGGAGAGACACTACGTTGAATCATCATTACACAGATCCGAGAGGTAAGTCCAATTTGCATTTCACATCTCGAGATAGAATTTACATACTGAATTCTTTTGTGTTGGAATTATTAAAGAGACATTAAGAAGATTGAGGAAAGTTTAGGTGAGGGGATCAATGAATCTAAAGGGATAATCAGAAGAGACAAAAAAGGGAAATAGAGAAATTTAGAGGGATTTAGGTCTGGGATTTACTTGGTGAAATAGGTGAAATTTTGAGTGATAGGGAGTGGGAACCTGAAATAAATAGAAGACTGGGTGAATGGAGAACCAATTAGTTTAGTCGACCAAAGGAGAGGGTGGTAACACAGAAAATGAATGGGTAGGAAAGGAACTGAAAAAAAAAAGAAAAAGAGGAGTTAGGGAATACGAGGGAAATTGGAACATGTATATGTTGTTGGAGGGGGTGTCGATGCCTAATGATTCCTATTATACATTCTTTTATTTATTGATAAACATTTGTTTTTAAGTGCTTACTGTGTTCCGGTGAAGGAGTGAATTTTGTATTAATTGGCCGAGTGGCTGGGTTGAGGGGTTGATGCATCGAGTATGTGTATTGCATTTAATATGTCGATGAAAAATTTATATATACATATATATATTTATTACTTGGCCCAGTTGTTGGGTCGTGGGGTTGATATCCTAAGTATGTGTATGGCAGTTAATATATCGATGGAAATTATATATATATATTATGTATATTTGTTACTTGGCTCAATTGCTGGGTTGAGGGGTCGATGTCCCGAGTAAGTGTATGGCATTGAATATGTCGATGGAAATTTACATAGATATATGTATCTGTGGTGGCCCGATTATTGGATCGAGGGGTTGATGCCCTGGGAAATTTACAGGTATTTAAATCTTACAACTAACTATTAAATCTATGGTACGAGTGTGTGGGGATTAAAAGATTGTTGTGTTTGGAGGTTTACTCAAGGGGGGACAACCTTGACAGAAGGTCAAATCAGGAAAATATTTGAGGGGGAGTTATAGTGAAAGGATAAGGCAGGAAGGGGTGAGAGTCAGCAAGTGGAAATGGGTAGAAAATGACAGTGTGAGGATGAAAACAAGCTGGGCAGAGAACAGTTATAGAGTACAGATTTAGGGGACGGTTTGGTGTAAGTAAAAGGGGCATGAATAGTAGGGGAAACACTGAAAAAAATTGGATAAAATAGAGTGGAATTGGGGAAAATTTAGTAGAAACATAGGGGAGTCTGAGAAGGGTACTGGGTAGAGGTTCCTTAAAGAAATGGTGAAATTACTGCAGCTTGGGAGTTTGTGATAGAATGTAGTAAAGTTAAGTGTAGACAATAGGCAGAGAGAGAGGGAAGGGGAAAATGGTAGGTTGGATAACACCCAGTACCGAAAATTTAGTTGTAAATATTTCTATTCACTTTGCTGTGAATTTCATATTTTACTTACTGGGCATTGTAGCTCATTACATGGTATATTACAGAATAGGTAAAACAAAAGCATGATCCGAACGTACAGGAAACGTGCCTCCAAACTCAGGGGCAAGCAAGAATGTACCACATTGTAATGTCATTGTCTTAGAGCTTAGGATGATGTCGAATTGATGTCGTTATATATGTATATCTCTTCCAGGAATTAGCTATACTTACACTTTCAATTAATTACATTTGGTGATGTAGTACAATATATTTCCAAATGGTAGAATTTGGATATATGTATAAATATATATATATATATATATGTATATACATGAGTTTCATATGGAATGGAATTTTTGCAGATGGATGTCATGAGACTTGATGATTTATACATCAAGTAGGAAATGAATAAGCTTTATAGGTTGATTGATATGACAACTGCCTCAGAGGCGAGGGTTGTTATATTTGGTATCAGAGCACATATTCCTAGGACATTCCTTGTTACATGAGACTTAGGGTCATGAGGGTTTGGACTATATGAAGAGTACAAGATTTAGAAAATGTTTTACAGAAAGTTAGGTTAAGAAGTAAAACGTATGTGCATGTAGGAGATAGTGTCAAGGAAACTGAAGAGTATGGTATTCTAAAGTCCTAAAGGTAGGATCTACTTATATTAGAATTTAATAAATTCAAGATTAAGGAACCATGGCTTCACTTTGGAGCCAGTTAGAAAGGATGAATAAACAATGACCATGATGAAACATAGAGAATGCCAATAGATACCAAGGGAGACTTAAGCTACCACTAAAAGAATCGATTCAATAGGGGCAAAGGAACATGAGGTACAAATAAAATTGATAACTTCCACTCCAGAATAGAAAGAAAAAATGAGACAAGCCAAATTCGAACGGAGACTGTAAGGAAAATTCTTGAATACAAATGACATGGATGAATCTTTGGAAGAATACCTTCACTAGGTTCACTAGAGACGAGGAAGAAAGAAAAATAACAAAATATTTGAATGACCGGTTATGCCTTTTGAACCTTCACACAGAGAAATATCCGACCCCAAAAGAAAGTAAGACTATAACTCCAAAAGTCCAAAAATATAGGAATTCATATATGGCAGTATGAGAAATTTAAGAATAAAAAGAAATTAGGGCCTCATTTAGAAGCCAAATGGAGATGGTGAATAAGTGAATTTTGAGAGGAAACTCCATTTCCACTGATTTAGGGAAGGGAATTGTTAGGGAGATCTCAAATTTCCTTCAAAGGGAGAAAAAAATTTACCACTCAAGAAAATCTCCTAAATGGGAGACACAAACCCCTCAAGTAGGAGGAAATTTCCCAATAGGGAGATAATTCCTCGAACAAGAGAAAGCTCCTAAAAAAGAGGAAATCCCCTAAATAGAAGGAAAACCCTTGGGTGAAAAAAAAAAGGTGGAGAAAAAAAAATCTCAACTAGTCAAGTTTTCAAGGAAACATCTCCTAAATCCAATAAAGATTAAGAAGACATAGAAATCTTAAAATAAGAAGACTTAATACCCAAGCATGTTGGGAGACCAAATAAATATTCAAGACTAAATAAATATTAGTTGTAAATATTTCTATTCGCTTTAGTGTGAATTTCAAATTTTACTTACTAGGCATTTTAGCTCATCATGTGGTATGTTACAGAACATGTGAAACGAGAGCAGGATTCAGACGTACAGGAAATGTGCCTCCAAACTTAGGAGCAAGCAGGAACGTTCCGCATTGTAATGTTGTTGTCTTAGAGCTTAGGATGATATCGGATCGATGTCGTTATATATGTATATCTCTTCCAGGAATTAGAGATAATTACACTTTCAATTAATTATGTTTGGTGATGTGGTATAGTATGTTTCCAAATGATATATATGAGAAATTGGATAGATGTATGCATATATATATATATATATATATATGAGTTTTATATGGAATGAAATTTGAGCAGATGGATGTCTTGAGACTTGATGATCTATACGTTAAGCAGGAAACGAATAAGCGTTATAGGTTGATTGGTATGACAACTGGCTCAGAGGCTGGGTTGTTACATGTAAAGTAACTAAGAATCTACTACCAAGCAAAATATTCTTTATTCTTTATTCTAAATAAGTTCTATTTAGTTTTGAACACTTTTATAGTTGTTGGAAAACCTATCTTTTTCTTCCAATCTTTTCTCTTTCTGTTTTTATTGTTTTCTAATTTCTTCTCTTTTCTAAGATTTTGTAGTGTATCTAAATCAAACGTTAAATACATAAAATTATATATAAGGTAGCTATTAAACTCCTAATGAAACTCTAATAGTTTATACTAATTTCTAAAATTTAATCTTAAATATTTGTATGTGTACTCATGAGTTCATAATTAAAAAAATATTTTTAATATAAAAATTTATAATTTATTTTATTTATTAGTTTGAAGTCAAAATTTTCTAATTAGATTTAGTCAATATTTATTTTTTAAATATCAAGTAATTAGTGGGAGTTTATTTTATAGGAGATTTGATTTATATTTATATTTTAAATAGTGATAAATTATTTTCAGAAAATATAGTTTAGATGTAATCTTATTTAAACGTACTTTTAAGTTATTAATTTTTGAGTTAAGTGAAGTTAATGAAATTTTAAATTTTCTTCACCAAGAAAAAATCCAACAAGTAGTATGAAAATCTCTTTTGATCATGGGTCTTTGAAAAAAAGAAATGAGAGATAAAATATAATAGCCGGAATCTCTGAAATTAATTGTAATGCATATTTGTTGTTATAATGAATGAAAACTCGACATACATAATTTCACAAATCATTTATTAAATATTAGTAAAGAAGGACTAACATGGAGGGATGGATTATAGCCATCCACAAGGGAAAAGAAAGGACTAAAATGGAGGAATGAGGGGAAGAGTTAATATCAGGAAGCTTGAACATATCAGCTACCTAACACCACTATGAACCAATCGTAGACAACCATGTAGGCAAACCACGTCACGTCAGGGCACCTTTCCCTCATTAAAAACGGCTCAGATGTCGCCACATCAGATCAAAGGGAAGATTTGAAGTGTAAATACTGACTACAGGCAATGGACGATTCTGATCAGCATTTTGTAGAAGAGCCTTGAGACTTCCAAAGCCGTTATAAGAGGGATAGATTAACGAAGAAGGGGAGGAGCGCAACTGAAAAGAATTTCAAAGGAGAGGGGAACAATCTGGAGAGAACACCGTCGGCTGTGGGGGAGTTAAGGAGTATAAAGGGAATCAACACGATCTATCTTCATTCGGAACCAAGGAGGTAAGATCATTTCAGCCTTTTTTGATTCAAATTTGAGTTTAAAGTGCATGTTAATTCATTTAAGTCACATGAGGAAGATTTAGAATGGAAATCTGGAAACCAGAATAAGGTACACAGCATCATATGAACGAACAAATGGGCGTACATACATGTGTATTTCCTTATCTTCGAAATAGATGTAAATGTGAGCGTGTCAGTGTTTGAAGAAGAGGACTGAGATGTGTTGGTGATTCGAGTATTCAGAGTGTGAGAAGGGATTCCGGGTAGACACATTCCATCAAATGAATTTTGGGAGTAAATTGGAGATAGAAACCCGACTAACCAAACACATAGAGGGGAAGAAGAATAAAGGAAGGTGTTCAGGGTGATGGAGAACAGTGAGCAAAATAAAGGTAACTCGAAGGAAACTCTCAGACGACTCACATCATTAATTTGAGGATTTGTTATTGGGAATGATACTAGAGTAGAACTGTTTTAATGTAAGCCTTTGAGTGTTGAATCTAGAAAATGTTGGGTAGAAATGAAACCAAATTTGGAAGATTAAATGATACAAACCAGAGGCTAAATGCAGGATGGGACTGAGCTGGAACCAAAACATATTTTTTTTGTGTTGATGATTTTCTTGTTGTGGTGTGTGTGTAGCATGTGTTGGCCATGTGATGTGGAACAGTTCACCCATGCTTAGTCAGCAGAGTGGACCAAATATCAGAGAGTCCAAATGGGAGTGAATCTCTCGAACGCATGTGATAAACAAGGCAGAGATGTGGTCGAGAAAGAGAAAGCTCTGAAGGGCCGGGTTCAAGGCGTAAAGTGCAAGCTGTGTGGGTGTGTGTGCATGCGTGGGTTTTGTGGACGGTGTGTGTGCATGGCCTTTGTGGTCGGTGTGCGTGTGTTACATTCTGGTGTGACCAACGCAGAAAGAGAGTTGGGCTGGTAGAGTCGAGTGTGAAATACGGAGGGAAAGAAATTAAAGGCAATTAGAGAAAAAAATGTGAAATGATGAGAATGAACAGTGGAAATATAATTAGGTAAGTTCAATGGCTGTGTCGAATAATATTAGTGATATGTATGTTCTGTTATAATGCTTCAACTTACTAGAAAAATTGTTGCGTACAGAATATTGCAAGTAAATGAGAATTGTTTTACAAAATAGGTAAAGAGGTAAGTAAATTAAATGGGGATCCTTTATTTGAATGTAAATAATCCATTTGAAAATGAAATTGTCTTGAAAGTATTTTGAAGAAATTGCTGGATTAGAATAAGAGGAAAATTGAAAGTATATGACTGGAGTTGAGGAAAACAACCACCAGGATGAATGAGTCACCGCACTGTAATGCAAATTCTAATTGCTTGAGGTGCTAATTTGGGCTTACTAAGCATTTTATGTTCATCCTATTATTTAATATTATTTTTGCAGATCATGTAAAACAGGAAGATGGCCTCGAATCAGTCCACATAATCCCGGAAGCATAGAGAGAGAGGAAATTAAAGTTTTATGGAAGTGAGGGGTGATAGAGTTTCATACAGTACACAGGAATGTAAAATACAAAACAGCTGAAACAGAAAAAGGAAAATAGAGGGAGGCAGTAGGCGAACTAGTGAAAGGTCATATTTCAGTGGGTAGGATTTGGAATATGCTATGATTGTATAAGCATACTTTTCAAACTATTGCTTATGTTCATCACATATATTTTTCGATAGGAATGTCATAAATAGCCATATGTCGATGTTCAGGTTTGGTCGTTACATAAAAAAATTAGAGAGCAGTGCTCTAAGGGAATTAATGACAAATTTTGATGAGAAACGCATTAATAGTTAAAGGTTGATAAGAAGTGAGTCAACAATTAGATTTTGATAAGATACGCATCAATAATTAAAAATTGATAGAAAGTGCATCAATAATTGGATATTAGTGAGAAGTGCATTAAAAATTAAAAAAAAAAAAACTTCAAAATATGAAAATTAAATAAGACATATTGGAGATATGTATTCCAACAAGACAAATTTGGTGATTGTAATTTTTACATTAATGAAAAGTGTTAAAAATTAATATAAAAATTATAATTTATTTTATTTATTAGTTTGAAGTCAAATATGATATATTTTTTAATTAGATTTAATGTATGTTTATTTTTTAAATATCATGTTATTAGTGAAGGTTAATGTTTTAGAAAATTTGATTCATACTTATGCTATATATAGCGATAGATTATTTTTAGAAAATATAATTTAGATGTAAACTTATTTAAACGTACTTTAATTTGTTAATTTCTAAGTTAAGTAAAGTTAATAAAAATTTAAATTTTCTTTACTTAGAAAAACCCAACAATTAAATTCCTAATGACACCTTAGTAGTTTATATTAATTTCTAAAATTTAATCTTAAATTTTGTAAAATATTTATATGTGTACTCATAAGTCCATAATTGATGTGAGTATGGATATAAATCATAAAGAGAATGTCACATCCAAAAGAACAGAAAAACAAGCACGACCAATTAGTCTAAGGGCATAATGGTCTCATCAACTTACTTCAAGTACATTATGAAAAGACAAGAAAAGGAAGCAATTGGCCAAGAAAAGAGGGAAGATTATATCTATCCTAGTTAGGAATTTAAACATTAATTTTAATTAATTTCTTATGTAATTGTACTTAGTTAGGGATTTAGACTTTAATTTTAATTAATTTTCTATATAATTATAATTTTAAATTAGGAGATGTTTATTACATTTTTATTCACATTACTTATCCTATAAATAGGCCATCAAGTCTTTATTATAAGAATTCAAGATTAAAATCAATAATATTGTGAGTTTTATTTAAGAGAGGTTTTCTTTATCTCTCTTGTTAAGTAAGGAGTGGATTTACTTATCAAGATATAACCTTGTGACATTTTTTCATTCTATTTTTTTTATTTCTAGTGATCTTATTTCCTATCATTCTTGATAATGGGTTAAGTAGGGAATGTTTTTATATGATCAATTTCTTTAATACCTTTAATGAAATTATGTGAGTTCCTGATCACGCTGGTTGATCTTGGGTTCCGCATCAATTGGTATCAGAGATTTACCTCCGTCTAAACCTACTATCGTTTACTGTTGCACTTTAAATTATTGCACCATTTATTTTTATTCATCTATAAAAAAATAATGAAAAAGAATTATCTCATACATTGATCCAAATAAGACATAACGTCAATTGACGCTTTTTTGACTTGATAAAATTGTTGTTGAGTACCAATTTTTTTTAATTTACTTTTCTTGCAATTTTGATTCTTATGCAAAAAAAAAAAAGAAAAGAAATGAAATAAAGGAAAAAAATCCCGATGAAGTAACATACTCATTGGAAAAGTACTTAACTTTTTGGTACTCAACCATCCTTCTTTGAAATAGTGCAAAAACCAACTCTTCATAAGGTAAAAGCTCATTTTATTCTATAATTTCTTTTTACAACTACGTACATTCACACTTACATAGTCATTAAAGGTTATATATTTTTTTAAAACACAACGTACATCAGGAATAGATTGGTAGGTATATCTTTCGGATTTCTCCTTGGAATAATACTGAATCCCTACATATTCTATAAACCGTCA
This sequence comes from Carica papaya, assembly GCF_054855325.1. Classification (NCBI taxonomy): domain Eukaryota; kingdom Viridiplantae; phylum Streptophyta; class Magnoliopsida; order Brassicales; family Caricaceae; genus Carica; species Carica papaya. Next base: position 24,753,740 of record NC_142317.1, read on the forward strand.
ATTTTTTTCCTACTCTCAGTTCTTTTATTGTTCTAAGTTTTAATTCCCTGATGCATCTAAACATTTAAATTGCATATTAGAGCTTAACGTAATTGATAACACACTATCTTTTCCTTCGTGTGTTATACTCTTGCTTATAGTATTGGTGCAGTATTTGTTATATAGAACTCTTTGCGGTGTCTTAAAATAATACTTGAGAATATTTTGATTTAAGAGGATCTGTCTGGCACTCAACTTGAAGGTGAAAGATATAAAGGTAAAAGACAATAGTGTATGAGATTATCAGATGATAAAAGCCAAGTGAGTGAATGTTGGTTTTAAAAAATAAGAAAGGTTGGCAGTAACCCAAGAAGAAACTTTTAGGAAGAAAGATTGTTATATTTTCTTCATTTCAGAATACTTATAATAAACTAATCGCCTACTTTTTAGTACCAAATTCTTAAGCTGTTATAATTCAAAAATTTAAAGATAATAACTAAAATTTTGGAAGATAATTATATAATGATCTTTATTTGAATAAATCTAAAACTAGTTTGAAATAATTTATCTCTTTCAACTAATATTTAAAATGATTTTATTTGCTGAATTTTAAAAAAGTCTTCACTGCTGGAGTTAAAATGCCAGATGTTCAATACTGCTCATTGGCATTTTTGTGACAAACACCAATCCTTTCTCTGAGAATTTCAAACCTCTCCTTAGGTAAAGCTTTTGTAAGCATATCAGCAAGTTGATCTTTAAAAGAATAATGAACCAGAACCATTTCATTAGATTGTTGAACTTCTCAAATAAGGTGGAACTTGATCTTGATATGTTTTATCCTACCATTAAATACCGGGTTCTTTGAAATTGACACTGCATAAAGATTATCACATTTGATTTATGTTGGACCTTTTTATTAACAACAAAGATCCATTAAGAGTCTCATTAACCAGATGGCTTGATTCACAGTTGAGGCAACAGTAATATATTTAGCTTCAGCTGTTGATTAAGTTGTTATTTCTTGCTTTTTTGAGCTTTATGTAAAGATACTTGAACCCAAAGAGAAAAGATTCCCTAAAGTGCTTTTAAAATCATCCAAGCAGCCTTCCCAATCGTTGTCAGAATATCCCAGCAGCTTCACTTCTTCATTTTCAGCACTTCTATACATAATACCAAGGTCTATGGTACTTTTTAAATACCTGAGTATACGTTTTGCTGCTGAATAATGTTTTTCAGATTGAGAATGCATATATCTTGATAAAATAGTCACAACAAATATAATATCGAGCCTGGTTACTGTAAAATATAAAAGACTTCCAATAAGACTTCTATACAAGCCTTCATCAATCTTCTTTCCATCAACATCTTTACTCAATTTCTCACAGGTAGATATTGGAACACTCATAGGTTTACAATCTACCATGTGAAATTTCTTTAAGATCTCTGCTACATAATTTTTTTGACATATGAAAATGCCATTTCTTGATTGCTCCACTTCCATGCCCAAAAAGTACTTCATCAGTCCAAGATCCATCATTTCGAAAGCTTCCCTCATTTGAGCTTTGAAAAATTGGATGAGTTAAGGATCCTCCCCTGTCACAAGCATGTCATCTACATATAGAGAGACAACTAAAATTTTTTCATTTGCTCCTTTGATGTATAATGTTGTTTCACTATCACTTCTTTTAAACCCGAGCTATATTAATTGGCTATCTACTCTGCTGTACCAAGCTCTTGGAGCTTGTTTAAGGCCATAAAGAGCCTTTTTCAATAAATATACATGATCTTCTTTTTAAGAAATTATAAAACCATCAGACTGCTCAACATAGATATTTTCATCAAGAAAGCAATTTAAAAATGTAGATTTAATATCCAGTTGATGAATCTGCTAATTTTTGAATGCAGCAAAGATAATAATTAATCTGATAGTGTCGTACCTTGCAACTAGAGCAAATGTTTCTTGGTAATCGACACCATATTGTTGCGAATATCCCTTGATCACAAGCCTTGCCTTGTGTTTGCATATTGAGCCATCAGGATTGAGTTTGGTTTTAAAAACCCATTTAACCCCAATCACTTTCTGTTATTCTGGTCTTTTAACAAGCTGCCATGTCTCATTTTTATTGATCATATCAATCTCCTCTTGTATTATTTTTCTACATGTTGGTGAAGCTTTTGCCTCATGAAAATTACTAGGCTTCGAGACAACAAAATTGCACCTCTGATAAGTATGTATCAAAAGTTTCATCATCTATAACAGCTTGTGAATCGTTTGGTATATCACTTGGAATTTCAGATTGGACATCTTCAAGTTTCTCCCAATTCCAAGCTGCCATTTCATTAAATTTAACATCCTTGCTCATAATAATTTTGTTAATTTTCGAACAATAAATTTTGTATCCTTTTGTGACAAGACTATAACCAATAAAAATTTCTTTTTCAGCCCTTTTATCCAGCTTCTCCCTCTTCTGTTGTGAAAATTGATAAAAACAAATGCTACCAAATACTTTAAGATGATGCACCGATGGCTTCATATGGAGTCTTGTTCTTGAGAGCTTTGGTTGGTAGCCTATTTAAGAGATACACCGAAGTGTTTACAGCTTTGGCCCAAAAATATTTGAGTAAATTTTTATCAAAAATTAGGCACCTAGCCATCTCCATCACTGTTTGGTTTTTTCGCTCATTTACACCATTTTGTTCAGGTGTATAAGTTATTGTTAATTGGTGTTTAATCCCTTCATCTTTGCGAAAATTTTCAAATTGACTTGAGTTGTACTCAGTGCCATTGTCAGACCGTATCGTTTTAATCCTTAAATTACTTTGGTTTTCAATGTAATTTTTGATTTGTTGAAATATAGCAAAAACTTCACTTCTAACTTTGAGAAAATAGACCCAATACATTTTGAAATAATCATCAATGAATAGAAGAAAGTATCGGTTACCATTCATTGATGAAACTGACATGGGTTCGCACACATCTATGTGTATGAGCTGCAACTTCTGGGATGCCCTCCAAGTTTCACCGTTTGAAAATGGTAGCTTTGTTTTTTTTCCCAATTTACATGCATCGCAGTCATGAGATTCAACTATAATTTTTGGCATATTATGAACGAGATTCTGCTTTATGAGTTTGGCTAAACTCTAATGGTTGAAGTACCCAAATCTTTTATGCCATAAACTTGAATAATTCATATCTTGTCTAAGCTTTATCCATATTCCAATCCACAACAAAGCTATTTTCTTTCATTTTTATCCAAAACAATTCAGCCCCATCATTATAAAAAACAATGCAGTTTTTGTTTTTAAATTCAAGAGAATAACCTCTCTCCAACATTTGTCCAACACCCAACAATTTTTGACTAAGTTCAGGAACATATAAAATATTATTAATAAGTTTGATACTTGTAGATATTCTTACTTTTGCTGTACCTTTCCCTTTAACTTTAAGAAGATCTCCATTGCCAATTCTCATAGTGGTTCTGAAGCTTTTATCAAGGTCTTTAAAGATTACTACATTAAATGTCATATGGTTCATGCATCTGCTATCAATGAGCCAACCGTTGTCAGTATTTATGCTTCGAAAGCATGAGGCAACAAAGAGTTTCTCCTCCTGAGTTTTTGTTTCTACTGTTTGAGGTTGTTGACCATTTTAAGAGTCTTTATTCTTGCTTTTGCACACCTTAGTAACATGTCCGAGTTGTCTGCAAATACCACATATTGCATCTGACCTCCACCAACAATATTTCTCCATATGAGTAGTCTTTTTGTAGTGTTTGCAGGGTACAAATTTTTTCTTGTCATTACAGCCTTCATTATTCTCTTTTGACTTCTTGGTAAATTGTCGCTTGCTTTTGTTTCTTGCTACTAGTTTTGCACATAAAAGGCTCCTTCAGTAATCTTATCTTGCCGCAGAACCCTCATTTGTTCTTGTGCTTGAAGATCACTCATCAATTCAGCAATTGAAATATTATTAAGATCTTTGGACTTTTTTAGAGAGGAAATTTTAGATTCAAACCTCTTAGGAAGTGTCACAAGAACCTATTCCACAATTCTTCTATATAGAAAATCCTCGCCAAGCAAGCGAATTTGGTTAACAATCAAGAAAATTCTATTTGAGTATTTGCTTATGGACTCATCTCCCTTCATGCTTAAAGCTTCAAAATCCCTTTTCAAATTCAAAATCTGCATTTGTCTAGTTCTGTCACTTCCTTGATACTCGGCTTTTAATCTATCCCAAGCCTCTTTAGCAGTTTTGCATGCCATGATCTTCGGGAAAACTGAGTCTCCCACTGAATTTTGAAGAACAGTTTTGGCTTTGAATCTTTTGGTTTTTTCTTCGAAATAGGCTTTGATTTGTGCCAAAGTAGGACCACTCGGGAGTGCAGGTACAAGTCTGTCTTCTACTACCACCTCCCAAAGTTCAAAAGCTTCTAAATAGGTTTACATTTTTACTAAGCAAATTGGGTAGTTTTCACCCTTAAAGGTGTTTGGGGCTGCTAAGCGAAGACTGTTGCTCATTGACATTTTGGGTTTAAATTTTTTTATGGAATTTTCCTCATAGATCCTCTAAGACCAAATATGCTTCTGATACCACTTGTTGGTTTTAAAAAACAAGAAAGGTTGGCAGTAATCCAAGAAGAAAATTTTAGAATGAAAAATTGTTATATTATTTTCATTTCAGAATACTTATTTATATAAAAAAGGGATAAACTAATCCCTTACTTTTTAGTGCCAAATTCCTAACCTGTTACAATTCAAAAATTTAAAGATAATAACTAAGATTTTGGAAGATCATTATCTGATGATCTTTATTTTAATAAATCTAAAACTAGTTTGAAGTAATTTATCTCTTACAACTAATATTCAAAATGATTTATCTCCTGAATTTTGAAAAAGCCTTCATTGTTGGAGCTAAAATGTCAGATGTTTAATATTGAAATACGAGAAAACTAGTGAGAAAATTTTTTTTACTAACTCTTTTGTAGGAAATTTTCTTAAAATGTCAAGCGAGTATCAAAGGCCCACCAAAATAATGCTCCTTATGGAGATTATACATGTAGAATTAACACGGCTTACTAAGAAGGTAGATAATTTAAGTAGTGGTTGAAGTGAAGCAAGACACAGGGCCCCTAATACAAGGTAGCTTAAAACTCAACATCTTGAAAATAAGGTTGGGTCCTGTAATAATGATGAGGAAAATTGGGTTAGAAAAAGAGAAAATAGGAGGGATAATAATATTAGCTTCATCAAAATAACGATATCACCCTTCAAAGGTAGGAATGATGCAGAAGTCTACCTAGAGTGAGAAAGAAAAGTAGAGCTAATCTTCAACTACCACAACTATAACGAAGAAAAAAGGATCAAGTTGGCAGCTGTGAAATTCACTAATTATAGCCTAGTGTGGTGGGGTCAATTAATCATCACTAGACGGCTAACGGGGAATGATAAGTCTTCACTTGGAGAGAGATGAAGGCCATCATGCGAAAAAATGTTCATTCTCTATTATTATTATAGAGAAATGCATCAAAAATTGTAACGCTAGATGCAGGGATCTATGTTTGTTGATAATTATCATAAGGAGATGAAGATGGCCATGATTAGGGTCAATATAAAAAAAGATCCCAAAATAACCATGACAAGATTCTTGGGAGGTCTTAATAAGCAGATTGCCAACATTGTACAGTTGCAACACTATATGGAGTTGGAAGACATGGTGCACATGGTCATGAAAATCGAGAGACAACTCATGTATAAAGGGAGAGGCACATCATATGCCACCCCTACCTACAGCTTGAAATGACCCAAGAAAAAAGAAATAAGGGAACATACGAGAAAAAAAGAAAAGTTCGCACAACCTAATATAAAAGGTAAGACACCTAACTCATCTTAAAAGTATAATACAATTAAATGCTCTAGGTGTCTTGAAATTGGACATATCTCTTCTCAATGCCTAAACAAAAAGATCATGCTATTGAGAGATAATGACATAGTTGATAATGCTAGTGGTTATGAGAGTGAAGATAATGATAACATGCCACCACTGGAGGATGTTGAGGAAAGTGTTGAATATCTAGCCCAAGGGAAAACTTTAGTTATCAAAAGAGTTTTGAATTTCCAAATCAAGCCAAAAGAAAGTAACTAGAGAGAGAATATCTTCTACACTCGTTGCCTTATAAATTAGAAGGTATATAGTCTCATTATAGATTGGGGTAATTATACTAACATTGCTAGTACTACCATAGTTGATAAATTTAGGTTAACATGCACACGCCATCCTCATACTTACAAGTTGCAGTGGTTGACTGATTGTGGAGAGATGAAGATGACTAAGTAGGTATTAGTTTCTTTCTTTATTGAGCGATACATTGATAAAGTACATTGCAATGTTGTGTCCATGCATGCTAGTCACATCCTTGCAATGTTGTGTCTATGCATGCTAGTCACATCCTATTGGAAAGACCTTGACAGTATGATATGCAACTTATAATGGGTATATGAATCGTTATTTCTTTAACATGAACGATCATAATTTTACACTTGCACCACTATCACCTGAGGAGGTATTCAAAGATCAGTAGCAATTCAAAAACTCCATCAAGTCCGGAGAAAATGAATGATTAAGCAACATGAAGAGATACTCTTACTATATGGAAACGAAGGAGCTAAGGATGTCCTCTTTCAAGAAAAAAATATTAACTCACCTCAAACCTTCTTTGTTTAATAGTGTTATTTTGCAGGACATATTTTCAAAGAAAACAGGATTGGTGAAACTCCTGCATAAGAAGTATTTGATTTAAGGACGAATCATTTTTAAAGGAAGAGGGGATGATTTAAGCATGGACATAGACCATAAAGAGGAGGCTCCATTCAAATGAAGAGAAAAACAAGCCCAACCAATTAATCCAATGGCATAATGGTTTCATCAACTTTTACTTCAAGCACATGATGGAAAGGCTAGAAAATGAAACAATTGACCAAAAAAAAGGGAAGGACCATATCTATCTTAGTTCGAAATTTATTTTAATTAATTTCCTATGTAATTGCAATTTTATATTAGAAGATGCTTATTATATTTTTATTCACATGTCTTACCCTATAAATAGGCCATCAAGTATTCATTGTAAGGATTCAAAATTAAAATCAATAATATTATAAGTCTTATTCAAGAGAGGTTTTCTTCATTTTTTTTGTTGAGTAAGAAGTAGATCTATTTATTAATGTACGATCTTATAGCATTTTTTCATTCTATTTCTTTCATTTGTAGTGACCTTAAGTTCTATCATTCTTCATAGCGGGTTAAGTAAGTAAGGTTTCTATATGATCAATTTTTTTGATATCTTTAATGAAATTGTGTGAGTTTCTAATCACGCTGGTTCATTTTGGATTCTGCATCAATAATGAAAAAATATTTCACAATCACTCTAGGTTATTTACTACAATATGGTTAATAGACAAGAGTTAACTTGACTTGTTTTGGACCACAAGTAAATTTGGTTTGTGTTAAATTATCCTTTTAATTTAGGTCCAATAATCTTAGTCATGTTTATTTATCTCTTAATTTGATCTAATCTATTCGATAACCCATCTGTGTAAACTTTGCATCACACAACGATATGACTATGAGAAAGGTACATGTATTTAAGGAGGTTAAAAATGTGATGTACGTTATTAGCCAGAAAGATATGTGGCCAGGAATTAGGGATTAAATAGAACAAAATTAACTTGGTGGTTGAATCATGGAAACACCTATTTTAGAAAAAAAAAAATATTTTGGACCTTAACTTCATGAAACAATATGTTACTGTTAAAATATAGAAAAATTTAAATTTTAAATTAAAACATTATTTATGGATGATATGAACTATCAAAACAAGAATTCTTGAGTAATGAACAATCAAAATTATAACTCACAATATAAAAATAAAAAAATTCATTAATGAAAGATGTAAATCCATTGAAAAAAAAAAAAAATGAAGACCATAGAATACCTTGATGGTCTTAAGATTATTCCCCACCATTGCCATATAAATAAAAATATGACGGAATTAATTGATTCATACAGGTTTCTGGTGTTTTTTTATTTTAAAAAAATTATTGTTAGTAATTTGCCCATTCCCATTATTGTCATCCAAGATTTACCATTCCCCTAGTTTTTTTTTTTTTTTTAAATGATCTAAACCAAACAAAAGAGTTAATTGCTTTAATAAATTCTATAGAAAAAACCCAGAAAATTAGGTTGATTCACTTAATTCTGAATTTCTAATCAATTTAAACCATAAATTAACAAAGTGAACAGTGAATAAGATACCAAATCTCAGACTTTTAAGAAGTTAATATATGTTTTTTGCTTTTCTGCGATCAAATTTGTATCTTCTTGGTCCCCCTCTTTTTGGATTATGTCTTAATTCACTACAACTTCAATTACACACCTCTTCATGAATTATGAAGAATGATTTTGATAATGGATATGTATTGGTGTATATCCTATCATATTATTATCAATAAATATATTAATTTTACTGGTTACTTCATTTTTTTCCTCCCAGAAGTTAAATTGCAAATATAAGATCCCACATAACATTGGCTGTACTATGAGAGAGAGTGTGATACATATTTTCTTGAACCATCAAGACCAGAAATTATAATACTCCTACGTTCTGTATCAAGTGTGTTATGTATTTGTGACTTAAAATTTCGAAAATAATATTTTTAAGCCAAGGACCAAGCTTGTGGTGGGCTATTTGTGATTTTGAATTCTTATACTATATATGTATACTACAATTATTATTATTATTATTTTTCTGTAATACTACTATTTATGCTTTTGAATTCTTATACCATAAATATATACTACAATTTTAAGTATGCTAACACCAAGTTGCCATATTGCAGATAACAGATGGGGGCTGGACTTTGGTATGTGTACAAGCTTCTATATTTCTATTGATTATAATACCAAAGACTTTGCGTACAACGTATAAAAACATTGTATTCTCACATCAATGTTTTTACCAAGTTGAAGATGCAGCCACAAGACTATCAACAACTGTAGTTCAGCTGTCATGAATGAATTCCAAAAATCAGCATTGAGAATTGAGAAAAGAAAAAAAAAAAAAAAGAATAGATGGGATACATAGTAATTTAACATATATATATATATATATATTATATAGGTAATTGCTGTTTTGAGATGAAGGTATTTTGGTCATACTGAAATAAATGGCCCGCAAAAGAATAAATAGATTTACCAGCAAGAACTAACTTCATTGAAGCTTCCATCAAACATCATCAATACAACGGTGATTATATTATAGATACTTAAATCACAATAAAATCAAACAATACCCTTCTTGCCTGCCAGCTTTTTAATCACTCTGATCTTCAAATTTTCTTTCTTTCTCTTTCTCTTCTGTTCCTTTCTCTGTTTCTACTCAACAATGCCACAAATGTCAAAAGATATCTTCCATCAAATTCTTCTCTGTAACATCAAAGGTGGGTTGAGATACTTGTAAGTTTCTTATTCAAATCCTTAACATGTCAAGTAATCAAACTGTTGTAAAGGCTGTTGCTGCCGCAGCTGCAGCTACTTTGGTTGTGGTTGGGATTTTCTTCTTGCTGTTCAAAAAGTTTGCAAAATGCTGCCAGAAAAATAAAGTTGATCCAAGTTTCTGCAAGGAAGAAACCGGAGTTATTCGTGAAGAATTTGGAAAGTTTGGCAGAAATGTTAAAGGACTGATTGTTGATGAAAATGGGAAGGATGTTGTTTATATGAGGAGAGTTGACGATGGTGAAAATACTATTTTTCAGGTTATGTTTAATCCTAGTTATGAAGAAGACCATGCAGAAGAAAAGAGAGTCGATGCCATATCAGAGAGTGCGAAAAAATATGAATGCAGCGAGGCTCAGCGGCCTCCTGATTTATGCACTGTGATTGGTCCTGCACCATTACTGGCTTCAGAAACATTTCAACCAACAGTCCCAGCAAAAAATGTTGCACCACTGCCAATGCCACCTCCTCCACCACCACCACTACCGCCACTGCCAACGACAGGGAAAAAAAATGCTGCACCACATCTCCGTCCTAACACAATGACTTCATTTTCATCAACGAAACCTCCACCTGCACCAACTTCAGAGAAGTTAGAAGGGACTGGAGTTGGTCAAATGAAACTGAAGCTGCTTCACTGGGACAAAGTCATAGCTACAGCTGAACATTCAATGGTTTGGAATGATATCAACGATGGATCTCTCCGGTAATTGAGCATAAATGTTTCTGATGCTCACACCCACATTTGTTCCTTAGCTTGCATGAGTAGCATAAATAAATTCATGTCCATATATATCTTTTTCTTGCCACTTACTGTTATTTGGTCTGCAGATTTGATGATGAGATGATAGAGGCTCTATTCGGGTTCACCAATAACAACAAGTGGCGTGATCATACTCAGTCATCAAGTTCAAGCACTCACAATCTAGTCCCAAGAACGCAAGTTTTCATCCTCGAGCCCCAAAAATCGCAAAATACAGCAATTATACTGAGATCCCTAGTAGTATCCAGAAAAGAAATCATTGATGCTCTTTTTGAGGGTCAGGGACTAAGTGCTGACACTCTTGAAAAACTAATCAGAATTGCTCCAACCCCAGATGAAGAAGCCAAAATCCTCCAATTCAATGGAAATCTAACTGAGCTTGCTGATGCAGAATCTTTCCTCTTCCATATCTTGAAAGCCGTTCCTTCTGCATTTATTTGCATCAATGCAATGCTCTTTAGATCAAATTATGACTCTGAAGTACTTCAGCTTAAGGAGTCCTTGCAAACACTTGAATTAGGGTGCAAGGAGCTAAGGACCCGTGGACTCTTCCTAAAACTTCTTGAAGCCATTCTCAAGGCTGGAAACAAGATGAATGCTGGAACTTCCAGAGGCAATGCACAAGGTTTCGATCTTAGTACTCTTCAAAAGCTTTCTGATGTTAAGAGTATTGATGGGAAGACTACTCTACTCCACTTTGTTGTGGAACAAGTAGTTAGATCAGAGGGGCGACGTGTGATCAATCGGAACAATAGCCTTGGCAGAAATACTAGTAAGAAAAGCAAATATATTGACATAAATTCAACCAACTTGACTGATGAAGAGAAGGAGAGAGAATACTTGATGCTAGGTTTACCAGCAATTGCAGCCTTAAACATCGAATTCTCCAACTTAAAGAAAGCTGCCACCATAGACTACAACAGCTTCATTAATATGTGCTCCTTGCTTTCAACCAGATTTTCAGAAGTTGAGCGACTTGTATCATGCTGTAGCAACATTGAGATAGCTGGGTTCGTGAAGAAAATGAAAGCTTTCTTGGAGGACTGCAAAGAGGAGCTTAATGTGCTGAGAAAGGAACAAATAAGAATCATGGATCTTGTGAAAAGAACAACCAAATACTACCAATCAGGAGCTTCCAAAGACATAGGAGCACATCCATTTCAACTATTTGTTATTGTGAAGGATTTTCTTGACATGGTAGATCGAGTTCGTGCAGACATCATTAAGAAGCTGGAGAGGAGGAATGCTAAGACGGGTATAGCATCACCATCTTTGCCATTACAGCAAACTAAAGCTCCAGTGAACTTCCCAAACTTGCATTCCAACCTATCTAGGCCAACATCTTCACCTGAATCAGAAGATGATTTCTAAGGAGGTTGTCAGAAATTTTAACATCCTCAAATCAGGAATACTTGGGGAGGGAACTTACTTTGGTCAAAAGAAAAGCGACTACAAAAGCCAGATCCAATTTCAGAATTTCATTCCCTTTTCAGTTGAGATCAAATGGAATTAGTATACAAGGTAGTAGAATTGCCAACATTGATTTCATGGCCACCCAATGTTTTGTGATGCAGAACAAGGAGATACTAAGGTGGACATATTTCAATAAGAATAATTATGTAACTATATTGTTCATGTATTATTAAGCAATTTAGCTTGTTTAGGAATTATTAACTATATTGCTTTCATTAGTGTGAGTTTCCTATTTAAAGATTCTAGTTATATTAGACTATGCAGGCACCTTACAATATGAAAAGGTGGTTTATCATTGTTAAATAGACAGCCTATGAATAAAACTATTGCTTTTCTTTCATTGAATTGAGAGCCTAAGAATCTTATTACTGTGATTATTGCTAATCCCTGTGATTGTGGATTGAATTTATCTTTTTCTTTTCTTTGATTTTTCTAACCTATCTAAACCCTATCCCATTGTGCTACATCAGAATAACTCTCTATCCACATAAGGAACACTCAGCCCCATAAACTAGGTGTAAATGTTGTTAGAGTTGAAAACTTACAGTCACACAAATTGACGCCTTAGTTATTAGGCCTGGACAGAAGTTTCCCACGTTCCAAACTTTCTCTGCAGCAACAAAAATAGGTTTTAGCTTGCATGACTCAGGTAAAAAATAGCAAAACAGACTCAAAGATTTCTAACAGTATCATGGAAAGATTATCTTTTCCTCAAATAAGTAAGAAACAATGATTTTACCATTATTTTCCATCACAAGTATTCATGTTCAGTAAAATCTTAATACATATAAGAATGTTCTAAACAACAACAACAACATGCAAATTGTTTCAACTGTATAATGGTCTTGAAACAATTTAAGCAAGTAACTCCAAGATGCAATATTGCATCTTCAGCATGTAGCAATGCTTCAAATCAGGATGAAAAAATACGTTTACAAATTTAACAGCAGAAACGTCTCTCTTAGAAAATCGTGTTTATTACTCTATTTCGTCTCCAAGAACTACCAGAGTCCATTTTCTGTTTCCAACTTATTTTCTCAGCATCCAAACGGAAATGCAGAATCCAAATTATTTCAAGGCAGAAAGAAAATAAGCTTAACCCAATCGGTTAATGATCGTAAAAAGATGATAATATGCGTTTCACCGAGATGGAGTGAAACATTGCAACGGAGAAGGGTGAGGACCTCCGCCCAGAGTCAGCGTTTACAGAAGGTACAACTCCAGAACCAGAATTTTGCGGCTGTTGAAGGTTGTACCTTGTCAAACTTCATCTTTGACCTTGTTTGGAAAGATTTTACTTGCTGAAGTAGTTGATTTATTATATTTTTATTGATTATTAATATTAATGAAAGTTATAACATTCAGTAAATATCGATTATTTTTTTTTACTCCAAAAATGAAAATTCTTTTATTTTCTTTTCCTTCTTTCTCCTTTTCCCAATCCAAACATAATAAAATTTTAATAAGCTATAAATTATTATTATAAACTTTTAAAAATATATAGAGGCTAAATTTTTTTTTATTTTATTTTATTTCTGTTCAATTTAAGTTTTACATAACCTTTATGTTAAATTACTTATATTTTCAAAAAATATTTAAATAAATCAATTAGTTACGGTTAAAACTTAATATCATATATAATTATTAATTTTAAAACGTAATATTTATTAAATAATTATTTTTTCACATTAAATATTATATCTTATATCATATATCAACTAAACTAATATAGATCAATATATCTTTTTCACGTGAAGTTTGATATAAAAAATAAATCAGACTAAAAAATATGTGCCAAAAATAATGACACGTGACATCATATATTAGTGATGATGTTAATAGTAATTAATTTGATTATTTTTCAAAAGGACAAAAAATAATTCAATATAAATGGAACAAAAAGACATTAAAAATGAAGTTATATCATAATCATAAATGTTCCTTTATATCCCACATTTTAAAAAGTAAAAAAAAGTGATTACACGTACAACTCTAAACTTAATTCATAACCCTCACTCATTAATCAAACTACAACTTATTCCGTAATCACAATTAAAATTTAATTCTAATAAATACTTATATAATAATCATTACATTCTTTGTATGTTCTTCTTTTATGTAATGTACTGTATATGCCCATTAACATGGAGAAAAGTGAAAGAAAACCAGTTACCCCGTTAAAAGGGAAAAATGAACAGAAATCATAAACTATATGTAGAGAAGCAATAATTTTCTAAGCCAAGTCAAGGAGAAATTGAAGTCAACGTTGTTAGTCAGCTAAATACCAAAAAAGCTCATGGGTCCAGAAAAGTCGATGTCAATTGGAAGTGTATTTTCCAGGAAATTAAGATTTCATCTCTTCCTTCCCAAAAGCTTAAAAGAAGAAGAAGAAGAAGAAGAAGAATAAGGAGTAGGGTAAGCACCTGACCTGCTGCTGCTGCAAAAGAAAGAGAAATGGCAGGTACATGGGTTGAAGAGGATATCCGGGTGAGAGAGGAGCTGATCAAGAAAGCATGTTCAATGGCAATGAAAGCCCACAGAAATCCAGATAAGCAATATCTTTCTGAAAAGACTCGAAATTCATCAGATATTGTTTTTGCCTTTCCAGGATCTTGGTCTGCAAATGAATGGTTTACTCATAAACCTTTTGGTGAAACCACCATAGATCGAACTCAATTTCCGTCTCTGAGAAGCATCGGTAAAGATGAAGATTCAATTGTTAATGAAGCCTTCTTGGCAAGATTCCAATTAACTTTCGCAAATCGTTCTCTGCAAAACGAGGTAACAATTGTGATGTCCCTACCCATTTGTTGTTCCTGAAGAAATTTTAATCCTTTTGGGTCAACATGTAAAGTCAAATTGAGATATACCCATTTGCTTTATATATATATACAGGTGGATAAGGCTGTGAAGGAAAGGAAGCAGGTAGTGTTTACAGGGCACTCCTCAGGAGGTGCTATTGCAATTCTAATGACAGTCCAGTTCTTGGAGACATACCAAAAACCAGACATCACCAAGTTGTCTCCTCTCTGTGTAACCTTTGGATCTCCTCTTGTCGGTGATCGGATATTCAACCATGCTCTTGGCCGAGAAAACTGGACAAGACACTTCATTCACTTTGTCATGAAATATGATATTATCCCTCGTGTTATGCTTGCTCCTCGTACTTCCATAATGCCACTAATGCAACAGATCCTTCATCTCTTAAACCCGAGATCCTCACTTTTGTTGCAGGGAGCTCTACAGGAAGCTTCAGCTTTCTACTTCACTGTGATGAAAAATGCCTCTTCAGTTGCAAGCCATGCTGCTTGTCAACTAATGGGAAACACAAACCCATTGCTAGAAACCTTGTCAAGCTTCATTATGTTAAGCCCTTACAGACCTTTTGGGACATATATCTTCTGTACTGGAAATGGGAAGCTGGTAGGCATGAAGAACCCAGATGCCATTCTGCAACTCCTATTTTATTCTTCTCAGTTTATTTCTGACACAGAAGGTCTGGAGGTTGCCCATAGAAGCCTCAAAGACCACCAGATTTATCAAACTGAGCTTCAAGGAAACTGGGTAGTGAGCTATTTAGATAATCTCGATATGCTTCCATTGTCATCCGATGGAACAAACCCAGAGACCATGGCGACTAACATGGTCTTGAATGACCTCAACCAGGTACGTTTGATTGTCAGTTTGTTACTGCCTAAAGCTATTATATCATGTTTGTCTTGATCAAAACTCTTGGCTCCGAAAAATTTGAAAATCATAACCTGAATCTTAAAAATTTTCAGAGCACAAGAGCCAGACTCTGTCTTCGTGCTGCTGGAGTGGCAGAGAAACAAAAACTGGAAAACCAGAAGAAAAGAGCTGATACCATAGAAGATACTAAAAAAGAACTAGCCGATCTTGAGAAGTACAGAACCATGTGTGAGGTACGCAAAATTGGTTATTATGATGCCTTCAAGATGCAAAACAGTACAGATGACTTCAAAGCAAATATCGGGAGACTCAAACTAACAGGAATTTGGGATGAGACCATTGAAATGTTGAAAAAGTATGAACTCCCTGATGGATTTGAGGGGCAAAAACATTGGATTGAGTTAGGAACCTTGTATCGCAGACTAGTTGAGCCTTTGGATATTGCAAATTATTATCGGCATTTGAAGAATGAAGACACAGGCCCGTACATGATGAATGCAAGACCAAAGCGGTACAGATACACTCAGCGATGGCTGGAGCATGCGCAAGGGATGAAGGCTGGTTCCTGTCGGGAATCCTGTTTCTGGGCAGAGATTGAGGAGCTTAGTAGAATTTATAAATTAGAATCATTTGAAGCTATTAGAGAGAGGCTTTACTTCCTAGAAAGCGAGCTAAAGAAATGGATTGATAGTGGATTGATAAGTAAAGATCTGTTGCTAGAGGAGTCAACGTTTGTCAAGTGGTGGATAACACTCCCTGTCCAACATAAGTCAGTATCTTGCATAAGAGGGTTCATTCCTAATCAACAGTGAAAAAATTTCAGTTATTATCAAAGAGAGTTACTTGGTTATGCTCTACCAGACAATGCTTCCAGCTTGCTTTTATAAGTAGTAATGATGATCTCTAGCTTTTTGTACTCAAATATCCAACTAGCACCCACTTAATTGCAATTAGCACAAGCGATCGGTGGCATAAACAAGAAACCTAAAAAGTAGAAGTGGCATTAAATGATTGTTACTAATGAAAATATTGACCATATTTCATGAATTTACCCATAACAAATGGTGTGAGGTTTTATCATGGAACAATCTATCTTCAATAGGATAGAACAGAAAGATTCAAGGTTGAACCTGAAGAACAGAGAAACGTTTAGGTGAAGATTCAGAAATAGGGCGGGCATAGAGAGAACAACGTAGAAAAGAACAAAGAAAAGGAAATAAAAGCTTAAGAAATAATGCTGGAGTTTATTCTTAAAAGAGAAAAATAATTCCAGATTCAAGCTTGACTTCTATTCTCTAGGACATCCGCAGAAAGAGCAAAAGAGAGACTGACTGCACTATGATCTTAAAACTCTAAAATCAGTAAAGAAAGCAAAAATCTCAACTTCCGACTGCATATGTCCAGACCACATTTACATATTCATTATTTCCAAAACCAGGTGCTCCTGTCTCCTTATATATCATTAATACTTCTCTCTCCTCCCCCCCCCCCCCCCCCACCCCCCCAAAAAAAAAAGAAAAAAGAAAAACTGGATAGATACAGGAAAATGAAGGTCTGACAGGATCTACGGCCAGCTCTTTTGTCCATTCAGTAGTTTCACTCTATATGATTAAGAAGACTTGATGGAATGGTCATGTCCATTAATCAAGTAGTCTTCCTTTCTGCCTGCAACATCTTTACTGCAAAAGCCTCCTGAAGTTCTTAGCATTTTTCAATCTGATTCTTGTAGCTTTGACTGGCTAGGACTTGGTAAGGCTCTCAAATAAAACAATCTTAATCTCTTTAAAAATTCTATGAAAAAAGAAAACTATAATTAACATTAACCTGAACAGAGATATTAACACCAGTATCTACATTGTCAACAGAAACTCCCATTAGCTAAAAGGTAATTCAAGGAGATTTAGAAATTCACAACATAAAGTGAAAGCTAGATGCCATGAAGACCTGCATTTCTCTTGAAATTAATTCTTTGACACTATTGTTCTCTACTAACACGAGCACTGTTCCTACCAGTGATTCCTACTGTAGCAAGTACAGTTCCAAAAATCAACACACCCCAGAATATCTGAAGCATATTTAGAACTGTTAGGAACTTACTGAATTAACATTATCCAAATCTTGAACCGAAAGGAAACTCTCCAACTTTACAATTTAGATTCTACCAAGTACTTTCACCTGCAAGGGAGATTATAACTTCAACAGGTAAACTTAATCAGAGAAGGTGCAAAGCAAATAACGGGCAACAAACTACAGAAGTTGATCGGTGGCAAAAAACCTAGTGCACAATGAGGACAAAATTTTGTGAAAAACAACGGATGGGGTTCTTAGCACTTTGGAACATGATTTTTGTAGCTTTAACTGGCTAGGACTTGCTGTTTAAGCCCTTAATTGGACAATCTTAATATCTTCCGCATTTTCTACCCAAAAAAGAAAAAAAAAAAAAAAAAAAAACTAATCAAAACCAAAAGTGATGTGGACAAAGAAGCAGCATCTGTATTGCCAACAAAAGCTCTAATTAGCTAGAAGTATTTGCAGAAGATTTACTTTCACAACATAAAGGCAAAGTAAGATGCCATGAAATGACCTGTGATGATCTTGAAATTTGTTCTGGAACACTATTTCCGCCAATAATATCCCCTATATTAGGAAGTATATATTAAGTAGGATAAAAATTGTATATTAGTAATATACCCCTCACTTTATAATAATTGTATTTTTTTTATTATTCATATGAAACTCTATATATTAATAAAATACACATTTATTCTTTCACATGATATTAGAGTTCTAGGAAAAAAAAACCCTAACTCTCTTTTTTTTGTTTTGAAATTAAAAGTGGACAAAAACCCTAATTCTCTTTTACAAACTCTACTTGGTCTTTATTGCCAAAATAAGAAAAGAACACTAAGAGGTCCAGCCTTCATTGCGGGCCACTATAGCCCCAGCTGCCGGCCACCACAGATGCCATCCACCACTAAGACTGGCTTTAATTGCCAACTCCAGCCGCCCAACCGCATGGACAGAATCTGTTCCAGTTCATCCGCACACAGCATTGAACTTTTATGACCCGATCTTGACATGTATTTCACAGGAACCTTGAGTTGGTAAAAGAAATTAAGTTATTAATAATTATGGTAAAATTGATGGAAAGAAGGGTAATTTTGAAAGTAAGAAAATTAGAGAATCCGGAAATATGAGTATGAATCAGGAAATAAAGAAAAATTGAGGGAGAGAAAAGAAATAGAAAAATATAGAGAGGAGAGATCAAATAGAGAGAGGACGGATCGGGAAGAGTGAGATGAGAGATAGAAAGAGAAAGAGAGAGAAGATAGATTTGAGGGAGAGATGAGAGATAGAGAAACAAATAGAGAGATAGATAGAGAAGCAGCCGAGGGAGAGGATAGCCAATAAGAGCGAGAGAGAGAGAACGAAAGTTTAGAGAGAGAAAATGAAGAAATCCGATCTTATTCCAAACAATTACATGACTGCTTTTGTTTGCAATCCACCATTTAAATACATAAAGTTTACATGAGTCAATCATTACCATTAACTGGAAGCTGCCGTTCGGAGGATCCTTTTCCCATTGGTCGCATTGACTGAAGAAAAGGAAGAGGAAAGGTCATCCCAGTGCAGAGGAGGAAGAAGTAGTTCATATCAGTTCAACTGAAAGGCGGCTTAGCTGAACCCGATTGTGGGGGATTTAAGTACCCCCTGCAAGATTGTAACACGTGTCCACCCAGATCATCCCAGATACTGCCACGTGTCATTAATGACTTCCGGTTGGAAAAACACACGGCCTGTCCCTTAAAACGTTTTGGTTCCTGAGGGCAGTTACATCTTCCTTTTTCTACTCCCTGTTTTTTTTTTCTTTTTAATTTTCTGCAGCCAGTTTCACGGTATTCTCCGTGCAACCGATGCGGTTTTCTGCTTCCTTGCTCATTTTTTGGGTGTTTGCACCCCGTTCTCAACATGAGCGCAGCTGTTCCAGCCTCCAGCCTCCAGCCCAGCCACAAGCAACCCTGTGCTCCGCAGCTGCCCTTCCCTGTTCAGCCGCAAACAACAGCCACCTGTGTGCTGCTGCTGCTCTTTTCTGCGCACACAATCAGCTGTGCCTACCTCTAGCCACGCCTGTCTTCTGGACAGCCTCTGACAACCAGCCGCTTCAGACACTGTCCAACTAGTAATATGCTTCCTTTTACTTATCCGATTGGCCTTAATTGCCCTAAAATATTATATTACTAGTAAAAGTCATTATATTTGAAATTCAGCACAAACCTACTGACGAATTTGAACAAATCTAAATTCTCTGCCTTTTCAATAATAAGAACTATTTAAATTGGCCACAGCTGATTCAAGCCATCCTAAAGGGAAAATGGAAAATGAGTCATACTATGGGCGTCGAACCAAAACCAGGAGCCCAAATTTTGATTCACGAGATGAAGAGAATTCAATGATACAGGCTTGACTCCACAATTAAATGGTACCAAAGATGAGTGTTATGGTTCCTACTTACTGTGCAAGAGGTTTAGGATTCGATCAGATAAACTTAGTCCAAGGTAAAACATGCAATCCAGATATATGTAAAAGCTCAATCAACAACGATGCAGCAACTTTGAAAAGAATGTTTGAAAAAGATAGGGGCATTATTAATTCATGTCAGAACTTAATGAGAACATGATCAAGTGAGAATTCAGATCCTGAGAAAAGAAGAGACATCATCTCTGAAAGAGGTAATATCTCTTGTTAGTGTAGGAAAAAGCAGAAGAAGAGTAATGCTAGAACTCCCCATTATCGAAAAACTCCACAACGGCGACTGAAGACTCCAAACCATGCTAATAGGGGAAGAAGCCAAGTCATAATAATATCGCAGCTACTAGTAAAGAAAATAGGTATACCTTCTACAAGAAACTCACACCCTAAAGAGAAATGTTAGAAACTTCATGGAAAACCGAATACCTCTTGCAAAGATTGGAGATACAAGAAGAATAACAGACAGCCACATATGACCATCCACAGGGAGAAGAAAAGCCTATAGACCTCAGTGATTTCAAGGCAGAAATTTTACATCTTAGGACACGACTTAATATCTTGAAAAACTTAAAAATACATATTCAAGAATTTAATTTATGTGTAATTAGCTAAACTAGATTAAATGGTGTTAAAATTAAAATAAAGTCTCTATAATGAATTGTACTTTTCCTTTTCTTATTCTTAGAATTTGTATACATAGAGCCGTATTATTGAATGAGAAATACAATACAATTATTTCTGACATGGCATCAGAACTTTAGGTTAAAAAATCATAAACATTTTCACCAATCCTACTCGACTTTCATTATCGAAATAAGAAAACCTTAAAGAAGGTCAACTTTTTAGCCAGCCACCATAGCAAGCACCATGGCCACCAGCCTTTAAAGTCGGACAATCTCAAGCCAACCACCATAGCAGCTGTGTACCAACAATCAAGCAGCTGAGAGACCCGCCGCCTCCTACCAGAAACAGCCGTGCAACCAGATTCTTCAAGCAAGAAAAATAGTGCGACCAGCACCCTCCACACAGCCAACCACGTATCCTACACAACCAACTGTACCAACTGCACCAGTCCATCCCAGTTGCCTCGAGCGGCACCTCTGTCCAGACGTGTGTTTGGAACTTTGCTGTTTGGTAATCTCTATTTTTTTATCATTTAAATTGACTTTAATTGTTCTAAAATTTTAAATTACGTTTGATGTTACATCTCAAATTACTGACACAAATTCTCATATAAAAAATTTTGTACGAACTATAAAAAAATTCCAACCAATTCAAATTGTGTATCAGTTCAATGACAAGAATTACTTAAATTGATCACAACTGATTCGGATCATTCTAAAGGAAAAAGAAAAAATCAGTCACATTCTAGACACTCAACCAAAATTGAGAAACCCAAATTTTGATGCATGAGATCAAGATGATTCAATGACAATGATTGGCTCTAAAATTTAACTACATTAGAGATAAGCACTATTGTTATATTCTTACCCACTGTGAAAGAAGTGCAGGATTCATTAAGAGAAACCTACTTCAAGGTAAAAGATGCGCTCTAATATATGATCTGGCTATAAAAATTGGTCAAAAACAGAGAAATAAATTGTTCACAAAGTATGTTCACTTATTAAAAGACCGTTGCAGAGACTTGATCGGCATCACTGCTTCAATATGGAAAGCAACAAAGATACAGTATTTTGACAAAGATGGTGGCGCAAGACAGCATATCAATTCATTACAAGAATGAAAGAAGAATATGATCAGGTAAAATTCAAATCTTCGGCAAAAATGAGATGCCATCTCTGAATGGGGTAGCATCTCTAGTTAGTGCCGAAGGAAGCTAGAAAGGGGTTATGCTGGAGCTCACACTACTGAAACCTTAGCAACAACTAAAGGCTTCAAACCAAGTCAACAAGGGAAGGAACCAAGTATCAATGAAAACCTAGGAGAGAATAAGAACATTTATGGTGTACTTTCTGTAAGAAGCCTTGATAAACCAAGGAAAAACGTTGGAAGCTCCACAGGAAGCTCACTACCTCAAGCAAAGAATGAGGGTACAAGAACACTCCATAAAAGCCTTACAGACAAGCCATTGTCGTTACTAGTACGAAGAAGAGAAGCTGATTGATTTGGGTAAATTCAAGGTCGAAATTAGACAACCAAAAAGCAGACGTGAGGACCTGGAGAATCCTACAAGTGAGGTATATTAGCACATTCAGATATATTTTCTCATTCATATAATTCATGTCTCAAATATATTATTCAAAAAATTACGAATTTTGATTCAGGAGCCACTAATCATATGACTAACTCCTAAAAGCCTTTGTACACATTCTCTATGTCCAAGTAGTAGAATTTTTTCACTGCAGATGGATCTTTAAACACCATTGTGAGAATGGTTACCATCAAGATTAGCTCTAATTTGGTTTTTGCAAATGTGCTACATGTCCCAAGATTTTGTACTAATCTTGTATCAGTCACTAAATTAACCACTGAGTTAAATGACAAATAACATTTTTATTTTTCTCCTTATGATGTCCAGGACTAGTACTTGGGGAAGATGATTAGATGTATTGAAGCTAGGAACGGATTATACGACTTGGATGCACATGGTTATCTCTTTCTACCACAACTACCAACTGTACCACTAACCTCTGGCTTTATCACAAATGACTTAGTCATCCTTCCCTTTCAATTTTAAAGATTATGTTTTCCTTTTTATTTAAGGATTCTATTGATGAAAATTTACATTGCAATATATGCGATATTTTCCTAATAGCAATAAAAGAAGTTTCATTTTTTATTACTCCCTAGTGATATTTGAGGATTTGCCCACACTCTTAATATATCTAAAGTTCAATAGTTTCTGTAATTCATTGATAATAGCACAAGATTCGTGTAACTTTTTATACTTAAGTCAAATTTAATGTGGGTCACTTAACATTTCAATTTTACAAAATAATCAAAAACCAATTTGGAACTATGCCTGACTATGTAGAGATTTTTTTGCATACACTGTCATGCAAAAGAAGGAACTATTCATGAATTATCATTTGTTCACATTCCACAGCAAAATAGGGTGGCATGACGAAAGAATAGTCACCTCTTTACTACTAACCAAGCCTTTTTGTTCCAAATAATTCCCAAATAATATTGAGGAGAAATGTCCTTACGAGTACCTACATTATTAATCGATTACCTTCCAGTATTCTTAATTTCAAAAGCCATTTGGAAACTTTTTCTAAATTTTACTCAGAAATCAGTATCACAAACTACCTAGTCCATTAGATATTAGGGTGATTTGCATTTGTTCATATTCATTCTTACTAGAAAGAAAAATTTGATTCCAGAGCTTTAAAATATATGCTTGTGGGTACTCATCTTCTCACAAAAGGGGTACAAGTGCTACAATTCGTCGACATAAAAATTTTATGCGCATGAGGATTTTACCTTTATTGAGAATGAATCTTATATCCAACCTTATCTTCAAGAGGAACCCATATTAGAAGATAATGGTACAAATCTTTTAGTTGACCTCAACTTCTATCTTTACAACCTAAACCAGCTTTACCATCTGCACTACTAGAAGAAAATTCTCAAACTCACCCTATCCAAGAAACTTTATATGGCTCAAGATTTACTCAGTTGTACCCAAAGAGAAAGAATTCAAGTCTGAAGCTCAGGTATGTTCAAGCATCATAAACAAGTTATGGAACTAAGATAAGTTCCCAAAACTTTGTACAACCTGATATTGATGTGCTCATTGCAATCCGTAAAGGAACCAAGGAATGCACCAAACATCTATTATATCTAATCTCACAGTTTGTATCATTTGAAAAATGTTCATAATCCCATAACAACTTTCTCATGGGTCTTAACGTTTAATTTATTTATAACACTTTATCTGAGATATTATCCTATAAAATAGAAAAATATCATGATTGTTAAAATACAGACACTAGAAAAGAATTAGACATAATTTAGTGGACTACCCCTAAGAAAAAAAGCATGTGGAATACAAGTGGACGTTTATCATAAAATACAGGGCATATGAAACAATAAAAAGGTAAAAAGCAAGGCTAGTAGCCTAAGGTTATACCCAAATTTATGAGATAGACTATCAACAGACATTCACACCAATTGCAAAAATGAATGGAGTGAAAGTTTTACTATTTGTAGTTGCCCACTTCATTGCAATTACAATAATTTGATGTTAAAAATATTTTCCTACATGGATAATTACAAGAAGAGATACATATAGAAATTCCACCAAGATTTGCCAAAGAAACAAGTAAACAAAGTGTGTAAATTGAATAAGGCACTTTAAGGCTCAAGCAGTCACCTAAAGCGTGGTTCGATAGATATGACAAAGTAATGTTGGATATGGAATACAAGCAAAATTGGAGATCATATTCTGTTTATCAAACACCCAAGTACTTCCTGAGAATTAAAATAATTCATTCAAAATCAATAATCTTCATTTCACAACACTATTAAATGATACATGTGAACTAGTATGTAAACGAGTCGGTACACCTATTAACCTCAACCATATGTTGGGACCAAAAGAAGAGGATACTAACATGGATAAAGGGGTGTACCAAAAACTAATTGAGGGGTTTATTTACCTATCATATACAATATAAATTTTCTTTTGACATTGATTTACAGTGATACTTAGGATCTTTTAGATATTTCTAATATTTTTGAGACTTGATGGTCTGTTTCTTTTATTAATGATTGTACTCAGACAACCTGACTTTTCTTATTGAAATCCAAAATTAAGCTTAATCATGTTATTTCATAGTTTTTGAAGAATTTAGAGAGTGAATGAAGATAGAAATTCTTCTTCTATTATTATTCTTTTCAGCACTTGTAAGGTACCAATTTATAGTAATGTATACAACCAATTGCCAAACAATTTTCTGGGGAAGAGGGATAATAGAATTGGTTAATGAGTACACCTCACCAATTATGTTATCACCTCCACTAATAACAAGAAAGGAAAAACAAATTTGATTCTTTTATGTTCTACACTTTCCCTCAATCTACTTTACATATATGTTGAGTAAACCTAAATTGGATATTATGTCATCAAAAGTTCTTTTTGGTAAAGCTTTCATTAAGATATCTGCAATCTGTTGATTGGTTGGAATGTGCATAAGTGTTATGGTCCCATCTTCCAACTTCTCTTTAATAAAGTGTCGATTAATCTCCACATATTTGGTTCGATCATATTGTATTGGATTCTTGGCCATACTGATGGTTGATTGGTTATTGCACCAAAATTTCATAGGGAAATGTTATCAGGGACCTCTAATTCAACAAGTATCCTTCTCAACAATATCTCTTCATGCATACCATGTGCAAGCGGTCAAAACTCTGATTATGTGCTACGAGATACCACTGACTGTTTCTTACTGCGCCAAGTAACCAAGTTTCCCCAAACATAAGTACAGTACCCTGATGTAGACCTCTATCATTTATTGAGCCTGCCCAATCAGCATCCGTGAAGATTTTAACATCCATTTTCATGGTTTTTTGAAAGAACGATCCTTATCCTGGAATCATCTTTAGATATCTCAGAATTCGTTATACAACCGTCATATATTTTTCAGTTTGTTGATTCATGAATTGACTTATTGTACTTACTACAAAACTGATGTTAGGTCTCGTAGGTGTTAGGTAGATGAGTTTCTCAACGAGTCTTTGATACTTTTCTCTATCAACTATCTTTTTATTGTTTTCGGACCCAAGTTTGATTTTGAATCCATAGGTGTGTTTGTAGGCTTACTTCTAAGCATTCTGGTTTCCTTCAGGAGATCTAAGACATACTTTCGTTGAGATATTGAAATTCCTTTCTTGAACTTAGCTACTTCCATGCCGAGGAAGTACTTGAGTGCTCCGAGGTCTTTAATTTCAAATTCTCTGACTAAAAATTCTTTGGTCTTCTGGATATCCTCAATATGATCTCCTGTTAGAATGATATCATCCACATATACAATCAAGATAGCTTTCTTACCTGAGGTGCAATGTTTGACAAACAGTGTGTGATCGAACTGACATTGCTCATATCCTTCTCGTTTTACAGCCTTTATGAATCTGTCAAACTATGCCATTGGAGATTGTTTTAGACCAAAAGTGCTTTTTTTAGCTTGTATACTTTTTGAGGACTATCTGCTAGTTCAAACCCTGGCGGAATGTCCATGTACACTTTTTCCTCCAGATCGCCATTGAGAAAAGCATTCTTCACGTCTAGTTAACAAAGTGGCCAATCAAGATTTGAGACAAGTGAGAGAAGTACCCGAATTGTATTCTGTTTGGCTACTGAAGCAAATGTCTCCTGATAGTCTATCTTATAGGACTGAGTATAGCCTTTGGCTACCAGACGAGCCTTATACCAATTTATACTTCCATCCGGATTGTATTTAGTTGTGAAGACCCACTTGCACCCCACTTGATGTTTTCTGGGGGATAGATTTGTTAACTCCCATGTTCCGTTCTTTTCAAGTGTCTTGATTTCCTTTTGGACAACTTGTCGCCATTAAGGTATCTTTAGAGCTTCATAGATTGCTTTTGGCTCTGGTGAGCTACTGTCCAACCTATACAAAAGCATGATGTTCCAAAAACAGCTTGTCTAATGAAATATAATCTTGAATTTGATGTTTGGTGCATGTTCGAGTCCCTTTTCTCAAAACAATAGGCATCTCAGTGTTAGTACCAGTAGTAGGGATAGAGATCTCATTACCTGTCAATTTCTGGGCACCTAGAGTAGGAGTAAATGATTGGCAAGACTTGGATGATTCAGGTGTTTTTCCTTTATTTTTTATAGTGTAGACACGTAACTCATTAGTTGTAGGTACTGTGTTTCTGTAACTGTCACCGGTTCAGGTTCTTTGTGTGAGGTTATGGGTTCAGACTCTAGAGATGGTGTATCTGGCGGACGACTCTGTGGATAGAGAGGAGGTATGTTTAGATCCCACAATTGATATTACTGAGTAAAGATCTCCCCCTGTATATCAATTGTAGGGTAAAAGAGTTGGTTTTCAAAGAAAATGACATCCATTGTATTATAGAAATTACAGGTGTCCGAAACAACGCATTTATGTCCTTTTTTATTAGCAGAGTACCCAACAAATATGTACTTGACGGCCGTTGGGTCAAGTTTTCCTCAGAGATGGATATGAACCTGAACATATGCTGAACAACCAAAGACTTTGAGTAGTAATGTGTTTAAGATATGAGAATCAGGAAAAGTTTGTGAGAGAATGGTGTAAGGTGATTTAAATTGTAGGACACGAGAGGGCATCCGATTTATTAAGTAAGTGGCTGTGAGAACTGCCTCTCTCCAGAGAAATTTGGGTACATGAGTGGTGAACATGATTGATCTAACCACTGCAAGAATATGTCTATTTTTCCTTTCGGCTATGTTGTTTTGTTGTGGGGTATGTACACGAGCTTTAGTGGATAATGTTATGGCCAGTAAAGTATTTCCCAAGGGTGTTTTCAAAATATTTACAATTATTGTCGGATTTCAACACTTGGATGGTAGTTTAGAATTGTGTTTGGATCATTGTATAAAATTTTTTAAAAAGAAGTCCGACCTCAGATTTGTCTTTCATAAGGAACACTCAGGTAATTCTTGTATGATCATCAATAAATAATACAAACCACCTAGTTCCGGTGATGTTGGTGACCCTGAAAGGTCCCCATACATCACTATGAATTAATGCAAATGGTTTTGAGGGTTTGTATAACAGACTAGGAAATGAACTTCGAACATGTTTAAAAAATTGGCATACTTCACATTGAAATGAAATGAGATCCTTTTCTTTGAATAGTAAAGGGAACAATTTTTTTTAGATACACAAAATTTGGGTTTACTCTATAGTGCCATAACATGATATCATGGTCATTATTTGAATGACTTACAGAAACAAAGTTCGCACATACGACATTGTGAGTTTGTCTTCTAAACGCATTGGTTTGAAGTAAGTACAGTCCTGAGCTCATCCAAGCACTGTCAACATCTTCCCCGAGTCTAAGTTTTGAAATTCACACATGTTAGAGACAAACTTAGCAGCACCATTTAAATCTTCACAAAGTTTGCTCACTGATAACAAGTTACAATTTAGATTGGGAACATGAAGAACTGAACAAAGAGTTAAATTTGATGACAGGTTTACGGAACCCGTTCTTGCCACTTTTGAGAGGGACCAATCGACAATTCTAATTGAATAATCTTCTTTACAGTTGTTGTACTTTTGGAATAGTAAAGCATCCCCAATCATGTGGTCCGATGTTCCTGAGTCTACAACCCAAACCTGTTTTTTTTCTGAGTAAGCAGATAAGCCAAGAATAATAACCTTTGTGTGCCACTGAAGCACTAATTGGGTAAATTTTCTGTGACAACATGCGTTGGAGTGTTTCCATTTATTCTGGGCTAAAAGAGTTGCTCCCCGCAGCAGCTAGTAGAGTCACTAGAATTTCTTCAGCAGCAGTGTGATTTCCCCGGTGCCTATTTGAGTTCTCTAATTTGGAGGGCTTCCAATCACTCAGATTACCGTGGAGTTTCTAACATCGTTCGCGTGCGTGACCAAGTTTTCTACAGTGGTCACACCACGGTCTCGCCTTCTTCGTAGGAGAATCCAGTGCTCTAGTTATGAGCGCATACGCATTTTTAGTCTAGTGGGTGAGGTCCGCATCTCCCAACATGACTTTTCTTTGGCTTTCCTCTCGCCGAATCTCAGAGAAAGCTTTAAGAAGGCTTAGCAGTGGCTTGGTACTTAGTACGTAGCCTCGAACTTCATCTTGGTTTTTGTTTAATCCCAGCAGGAATTTGAAGACTCGTTTATGCTCAACGACTGACTTGAAGATTTTCGCATCTTCGGGACAACTCCATTAAAGCTCTTCGAAGGCATCCAATTGCTGCCAACTGTGTGTCAAAATATTATAATATTGAGTTACGCTCAACTCACCTTGCCGTAGGTCATGGAGCATCGATTCAATCTCGAAGATGGCAAAGGTGTTTTCCTTGCTGGAGTAGAATTCCTGAGCCGCTTCCCATATCTCATGCACGGTCTCGTAGAAAAGAAAGTTCTATCTGATCTCGGGCATCATTGAGGTTACAAGTCACGACATGACCATGTTGTTTTCAATCTTCCATATACGTGCATTTGGGTCATTCGCAGGAGGAGGTTTCGAGTTTGCCAGTTAAATACTCATCGTGGCCCTTATCTCGGATAAACAGCAGAACGGATGACGACCATTAAAGGTAATTGCTGCCGTTTAGTTTATGTCCTGTGATAAAGGACGAAGATGTTTCCCCCACACCATGATTGATGGGTGTGTGGTGATAGGAACCGAGGAAACCTCGGGTGGAGAAGACAATGGCTCACCTATGGCCATTTGTGACTTTGGCTCAGCAGGGATGATTCTCCTGGATCAGGTATATTCTGATACCATGAAGAATTTAGAGAGTGAATGAAGATAGAAATTCTTCTTCTATTATTATTTTTTTCAGCACCATAAGGTACCAATTTATAGTAATGTATACAACCAATTGCCAAACCATTTTCTGGGGAAGAGGAATAATAGAATTGGTTAATGAGTATACCTCACCAATTCTGTTATCACCTCCACTAATAACAAGAAAGGAAAAAAAAATTTCATTATTTTATTTTCTACAGTTTCATTATATGATCAAAACATAGTTTAAGAGAAAAATTAAATGTTTTTCTCACTTGATCACCACTACACACGCCTTTTTGTTCCAAGACCATATACCTGAACATTACTGGAGAAAAGTTGTCTTAACTACCACCTATCTTATCAATCAGTTACTACCTCAAGTACTAGACATTTGTAATTCAATGGAAGTTCTAACTATATTCTTTCATAATATACGAGTCACGAATAACCTTATTCCTCGAGTCTTTGGATGCCTTAGCTATTTTCACATACATCAATCTCAGAAAGGACAACTTGATCCCAAGACCATCAGGTGTGTGTTTGTGAGATGCTCATTCACACAGGAACGATACAAATGTTACCACTCCACCAAAAATTCTATATATTTGCCAGTATTACATTTGTTAAGACTGAATCTTTTTTTGATAAAACTTATTTTTAAGGGGAGTCTATACTGAAAGATAAGGATGACTCATTTTTTGACATTCTATTACCCTTTGCACTACATGCTCTAAAACAACCACCACATTAGAAAACTAATGCCCTTAAAATGAATCTAAACCCATAATACCAAAAAACTAGAACCCACAAAATAAGTCTAAACCTCAAGTCATATAAGATCCACAATTTTCCCAAGGGTATTCAAGAAGAAAACCTTGGACTCTAATTCAAAGCTATTTCAAGAATTTGAGTCTAGCACTGGAAATGAAGTAAGCTCTGAGAATCACTTTCCTACTAATATTGATATACTTTTTTTAAAAAATAAAAAGTATCTTCTTATATTGATATACTAATTGCACTCAGAAAACGGATGAGCAAATGTATTAAGCATCCACTTCATGTAATCTCAAACTGTTTCTTTTAGAGAATGCTCTCTATATCATAAGAACTTCCTGATGCGTTTGAATGTCGAATTTATTCCTAAAACACTATATGAGGTTTTAACCTGTGAGGAATGAAAAATACTATGAATATTGAAATGCAAAAACTTCAAAAGAATCATACATGTGAAATGGTGGACTTACGGAAAAGGGCCTGTAAGATGCAAGGTGAAGCTGGTAGCCAAAGGCCATATATAGACCTATGAAATTGATTACCAAGAGACATTTGCACCAGTTGTGTATTTCACATGTCTTATTGTCCTTGATTATAAATTTTAATTGAAAATTACAACAATTTAATGTGAAAAATATTTTTCTGCATAGGAAATTAAAAGAAAAAATTTACATGAAGAAAGCTTTACTGAGGGACTAGGAACACATAAGAAGTATAAGTTTAAAAGGCATATTACGGCTCAAGCAATCTCCCAAGCATGGTTTTAAAGATTTACAAAAGTGATACTCTCCATCACATACAGATAGAGTAATAGTAATCATGCCTTATTTAATAAGCACTTCAGTTTAGGGAAAGTCACAACCCTCTCATTGTAACAAGTAATGATGAAGAAGAAAAAATGGTGCTCATCCAACTTCCAAATAGAGTATTTGAAATTATAGAATTGGTGAGATTAAAATATTTCATACGAGTAGAAGTGGCCTACTTGAAGACAGAGAAATTCATCTCATAACAAAAGTAGATCAATTATCTTTTGGAGGAAAAAAAAGCTAAAAAATTAGCATACAAGCCCACTGGTACCCCCAATTGATCCTGATCATAAACTAAGACTGCTAGAAGAAGACACAGATGTTGACAATGATAGAAATGTATCAAAGACTGGTTGAAAAACTATTACATTTATTGGTGCAACTAGATAGATATTGTTTATGCAATGAGCATAATAAACCAATTCATGTACAAGTCTAAAAAAGTACACCTGCAAATTGCCTTCAGGGCAGTCCACTACTTGAAGAGTATACCGGGGAAGGGAATCATGTTTAAAAGAAATAACGGGCTACTTTTTGAAGCCTACATAGATGCAGATTATGCAGGATGATTAGTTGATAGGAGATCTACAACTGGGTATTGAACCATCCTTGGAAGCAATCTACTTACATGGAGTAAAATGCTGAAGGTCATAGCCCGGTGAATCAAAATTGAAAGTCATGGCTCAATAGCGTGCGAACTCATGTGGTTGAACACAATCTTAAAAGATCTAAAATTGAACAGGATGAGCCTATGAGACAATTGTAACAAGTTGGTAATTAGCCTTGTAATCAAATACAACATGATAGAACTAGGCACATTGAAGTTGACAGACATTTCATCAAGGAAAAACAGGATAATTCGTTGATATGCACACCCTACATGTCCACCACTTCAAAATTTGAAGATTTGTTGACTAAATGGTTGAATAATCCTGGATTTGAAAACCATTATTACCAAGTTGGGAATAGAGAATATCTATTCATCAACTTTAGAGGAAGTGTTAGGAAGTGTATATTACACAGAATAAAGGATATGTTAGAAATATACCCTTCTCTTTGTAATTAATTGTATTTTATTTTATTATTCATATGAAACTGTATATATAGGACCCTAGTATTCAATGACATATGCACATTCATTCTTCCACATCCTGTAGTAATCATAGTGCCAACAACACATTCAAAAATACGTCCAGCATATCAATAGTTTTTAGTGGGGAGGCCTGCGATACAATGAGCATTGTCAGGGATAGCAACCATTATTTGTCTGTGTTGCGGCGAGGAGATGGAGGTTAGAGTGAGCAGAAAGGAGAAGATGACAGCGGCAGCGTTACTCAAGCGGCCTGCAATGGAGGCTGGTCAGGTAAGGCAGATAATACCCATACCCGAAGCTGAACCCGTTTCAATCAGGCCAATGGGTCAGGGGCCAGGTCACAGAGGAGCCTAACCCAATAACTAGATTCAGGCTGGTGCAAAACTTACCCAATACACAGGAAGGGGGAGCTGTTTTGGAGATGTAGAGTTTAGAAGATGCAGATCTGGGCTTCCAAATTTCACAAAGGGTGTGAGGGTGGGCCGTCGTTTCTCCTGGTTTGAGAAAGGTAAGTGGATAGATGTTCTTGGTCTAAGCAAACCGGACCCGAAAGCTGGATTAGGTGGAGGCTGGTTTTTAGAAAACCAAGTTTAGAATCTGACCTGGCCCAAACTAAAAAACAGGTCAATGACAGAGGAGAAGGAAAAGAAAAAGGGGGAGAGGAAGGAGAAGAGGAGAATCGGGTGGATCCCCTTGTGGCGGACAAAGAGACCACGGTGATCTGAGGCAGAAAAATAGCAGGGAAGAGGAGGAATCAGGGTCAATGGATCGGGGATGTGAAATGCAGGTTGAAATGGAAAGAGAGGGATGCAGAAATGGAGATGGGCCGGCGCTAGAAGGTGAAACAGGCTGTCTGGTGGAAGCTTAAGGCTGAGGAGATGTCTGTGAGGCCGGAATCAGCAAGGAACTGTGCTGATGGTGGTTGAGGAAAGTTATGATGATTGTAACACAGAGTTTGAGGAAAATAGGATTGGAGGCAGTAGGGAATCAGATATTTGGAGTGGAAAAAATATACTAAATGGCTTTTTGTGGGTAAATCAAAATATACAAAAAATAAGTAAAATGGTTGGGGTTTTACTTGTAGCTATGGAAGAAAAATTGATGGACTTAAGGGAGGGAAAGGGTGTGGAAAAGGTGAAAAAGAAAGCTGGGAAGGGGAAAGCTAGGGAGTTGAGAAAGCTGCAATTTTCTGTTAATTATGAAAGCGAAAAGAAAGGCAGCAGGGGTGAGGGGGAAAATGATAGAAAAAAATGATGAGTGGAAAAATTATCTCATGGAATGTTAGGAGGATAAATAATAAAAAATAAAAATTAAAAAAAAAAAAAAAAAGAGAATGTTTATTAGAGGTTGTTTGGGGCGGTGGGAATCGGAGGTGTGTTGCCTTCAAGAAGCAAAAATGGAAGAAATCAACAATGTGGTTATTCTAGCTTGTGGAAGGTAAAGGAGGTCGGTTAGAAATTTATTTCGGCGATTGAGACTGCGGGGGGCATTTTAGTAACGTGGAGAGAGGACCATTTGAGGTGTAGGGATGTGATATTGGGGGCGGACTCCATTGGGTGTTTACAGGGGTGTACTGTAGGGGTTCTAGAGTTGAGATGGGGGGTTTATGGAGGGAGTTGGAGGCTTGTAAGAATACTTGGTGTGGGAAATGGGTAGTTGGGGGGAACTTTAATTTGGTGTTAACAAGGTGGGAAAAATTGGGGGAACAATTTTCTAGACGAAGTGCGGAGGAATTTAGAGATACTATTGAATCTTTGAGATTGGTGGATCTTCCATTGATGGGGGGAGGTGGACTTGGTCGAATGGGAGAGATCCTCGGCGATTGAGACTGCGGGGGGCATCTTAGTAACGTGGAGAGAGGACCATTTGAGGTGTAGGGATGTGATATTGGGGGCGGACTCCATTGGGTGTTTACAGGGGTGTACTGTAGGGGTTCTAGAGTTGAGATGGGGGGTTTATGGAGGGAGTTGGAGGCTTGTAAGAATACTTGGTGTGGGAAATGGGTAGTTGGGGGGAACTTTAATTTGGTGTTAACAAGGTGGGAAAAATTGGGGGAACAATTTTCTAGACGAAGTGCGGAGGAATTTAGAGATACTATTGAATCTTTGAGATTGGTGGATCTTCCATTGATGGGGGGAGGTGGACTTGGTCGAATGGGAGAGATCCTCCAATGTGCTGGAGGATTGACCCTCGTTTAAATTCTAACAAATTTTTTGATGAATATGCAGGTATATGCCAAAAAGTCTTACAAAGGACGGTGTCAGATCACTTCCCCATTTGCATTATGTCTGACAAGATCCAATGGGGATCGATTCCCTTTAAGTTGGACAATAGGTGGCTAAAGGAGTAGAGTTTTAGGAGGTTGGTGGAAAAAGTGTAGAGGGAGG
Source organism: Carica papaya (assembly GCF_054855325.1). Taxonomy (NCBI): domain Eukaryota; kingdom Viridiplantae; phylum Streptophyta; class Magnoliopsida; order Brassicales; family Caricaceae; genus Carica; species Carica papaya. The sequence goes on from NC_142317.1 coordinate 24,788,253, forward strand.
AGAATGTGAGGGGTAAGGCTAGTTTCAGGGTGGGTAAAAAGTTATTTGCTGTGAAAGAGGCAATAAAAAATGGGTAAAGGAGGAGAAAGTTAGGGTGGAAGAGGGTACCAATAGATTGTTGGAGTTAGAGGGATTGGATTTGGAAGAAGGGGAGGGGTTTTTGTCGAGGGAGAAGGGGGAGAGGAGGGAGCCGATTAGAGTTGAAGTGGCTAGTAGAATGTGTGGAGGAAATATCGTGGAGACAGAAGAGTAGGAAGAAGTGATTGATGGAAAGTGATCGTAACACAAATTATTTTCATAACTTGGCCAGTCATAGAAGAAGGTGTAATTATGTTGATGAACTGCAGATTGGAGACGAATGGATGTCGGGTAATGATAATTTGAGGGAGGGTGCTATGAACTTCTTTCAACAATTGTACACTGAAGAGTTTGCTCTAAAACTAAAGCTATATGGGCTCGATTTCGATCATCAATGAGTTTAGTAAACACAACCTCGAGGAAGAGTTTTCCAAGGAGGAAATTCTTGTGGGTCTTAGGAGCTGAAATGGTGATAAAACCTCGGGACCAGATGGCTTTAACATGAAATTTTTGCAAGAGTTTTGGGTTATTCTTAAGGATAACTTGGTGAATGTCTCCAAAGAATTTCACCAATCCGGCAATTTTGTGAAATTCCTAAATTCTACATTTATTATCTTAATTGCTAAGGTGGAGGGGGCTAATAATATCAGACAGTTTAGACTCATTAGCCTGGTGGGATATACCTACAAACTCATATCCAAAGTCCTCGCGAGAAGATTGTCTAGGATGTTGTGGGAAGTGATTGCGGAGAGTCAACATACATTTGTGGACGGTAGACAGATTTTGCATGCGGTGTTGGTAGCTAGTGAGGTTGTGGATGAGGTGGTGGGAAGGAGAGAGGATTGAGTTTTGTGTAAACTAGATATGGAAAAGGTGTGCGATCATATTTGTTGGGAGTTTGTTGATTACATGTTGGATAGATTGGGTTTTGGTTGCAAGTGGAGGAAGTGGATAAGAATGTGCATTACAATGGCCTCGTTCACGGTTATGATTAATCGTGACCCTTCTTCTTTTTTTATGGCTTTTAGAGATTTGAGACAAGGTGATCCTTTATCTACACTTCTATTTATAATTGTTATGGAAGTCTTGAACAGGATTCTTGAAAAAGCTGGAGAGGAGAACTTGTTGAAAGGCATTATGGTGTGGAGAGTCAGGAATCAAATGGAAATATCTCATTTATTATTTGCTGATGATACCCCTATTTTTTGTCAACCAGAAGAAGAGATGATCATGAATTTGAGATGTATTTTTTATGCTTTCAAACTCTCTGGGTTGAATATCAATTTGGCTAAGTCTGAATTGGTGATGTTGGGGAGTAAGGGTAATGGTGACAGGTTGGTTAGGGGACTTGGTTGCAAGCTGGTCAAGTTGCCTATTAAGTATTTGGGTTTACCATTGGATGCTAAATATAAGGACGTAAAATCATGGGATCCGAAGATTGAGTTATTTGAGAAGAGGTTTATGGGTTGGAAAAGAAATTATTTTTCAAAATGGGGCAGATTAACTTTGATTAAAAGTACTCTTACAAATCTCCTATTTATTATTTATCTGCTTTTACTATCCCTGTAAAAATTGTTAAGAAGCTAGAGAATTTACAATGTCACTTTTTGCTTGGGGGGAGGGAGGCGGAGGGGAGCAGTAGGATGTCGGGCAGGCCTCATGGGATGTGTCTTTGGAAGGGAATTTGTATGGGTAGGGCGCAGTTCCTGGAGGGTATACAGTGGAAGATTGGAAGGGGTGATAACATTAACTTTTGGGAGGATGTTTGGATTGGTAGGAGCAGTCTTATGAATCAGTTCCTCAGAGTATATAATTCAGTGAGGAGAAAGAATGTGGTGGTCAAGGAGGTGTTTAGGGGAGTGGATGGGAGGAGTGGTTGGGACATTGACCTAGTGAGAAATTTGAATGATTGAGAGATTGATGAATTCACAAGGTTACTACAAATTCTTGCTGATGTTCAATTACAGAATCACAGAGATAAGGTTACTTGGAAATTCAAAAAGATGGTGAACTTACTGCCTTTTATGATTATTTGGCTACTAGGGAGAATGGTGCCTCGAATTTCCCGATTTGTCAGATTTGGAAAGTGCAGGCGCCTCTGAGATTGTTCTTTTTTACTTGGAAAGCAGGTCGAGAATGTATTCTTACTATTGATAAATTGATGAGTATGGGTCATACTATGATCAATGGCTGCTATCTTTATATGGAAACTGCTTTCTCATGCCGTAAATATCATAAGGGGGGCTTTCTCGTGCCGTAAATATCATGGGACGGGGGGAGACAATGACAGAAGCCGTAAATATTATTTGGTTAAGTGGGATGAGGTGAAACAACCAAAATGGAAAGGGGGTCTGGGTTTGCAGTCTTTAGTGTATTTGAACAAGGCATTGTTGGAGAAGTGGTTGTGGAGATGTTATTCGGAGGAGAGGAGGTTATGGTGTAGGGTTATTGAGGCAAGGTGGGGGGATATTTTTGAGAGGGGAAGCAGTAGGATGTCGGGCAGGCCACATGGATGCGTCTTTGGAAGGGAATTTGTATGGGTAGGGCGCAGTTCCTAGAGGGTATACAGTGGAAGATTGGAAGGGGTGATAACATTAACTTTTGGGAGGATGTTTGGATTGGTAGGAGCAGTCTTATGAATCAGTTCCCCAAAGTATATAATTCAGTGAGGAGAAAGAATGCGGTGGTCGAGGAGGTGTTAAGGGGAGTGGATGGGAGGAGTGGTTGGGACATTGACCTAGTGAGAAATTTGAATGATTGGGAGATTGATGAACTCGCAAGGTTACTACAAATTCTTGCTGATGTTCAATTATAGAATCACAGAGATAAGGTTAATTGGAAATTCAAGAAAGATTGTGAACTTACCGTGAAGTCCTTTTATGATTATTTGGCTACTAGGGAGAATAGTGCCTCGAATTTCTCAATTTGTCAGATTTAGAAAGTGCAGGCGCCTCCAAGGATTGTTCTTTTTTACCTGAGAAGCAGGTCAGGAATGTATTCTTACTTTTGATAAATTGATGAGAAGGGGTCATACTATGATCAATGGTTGCTATCTTTCTATGGAAACTGCTTTCTCATGCCGTAAATATTATTTGGCGAAGTGGGATGAGGTGAAACAACCAAAATGGAAAAGGGATCTGGGTTTGCGGTCTTTAGTGGATTTGAACAAGGCGTTGTTGGGGAAGTGGTTGTGGAGATGATATTCGGAGGAGGGGAGGTTATGGTGTAGGGTTATTGAGGCAAGGTGGGGGGATATTTTTGAGAGGGGAAGCAGTAGGATGTCAGGCGGGCCTCATTGGATGCGTCTTTGGAAGGGAATTTGTATGGATAGGGCACAGTTCCTGGAGGGTATACAATGGAAGATTGGAAGGGGTGATAACATTAATTTTTGGGAGGATGTTTGGATTGGTGGGAGCAGTCTTATGAATCAGTTCCCCAGAGTATATAATTCAATGAGGAGAAAAAATGTGGCGGTCGAGAAGGTGTTTAGGGGAGTGGATGGGTGGAGTGGTTGGGACATTAACCTAGTGAGAAATTTGAATGATTGGGAGATTCATGAATTCACAAGATTACTACAAATTCTTGCTGATGTACAACTACAGAATCACAGAGTTAAGGTTACTTGGAAATTCAAGAATAAACTTACTGTGACGTCCTCTTATGATTATTTGGCTACTAGGGAGAATGGTGGTTTGAATTTTCCAGTTTGTCATATTTGGAAAGTGCAGGCACCTTTGAGAATTGTTTTTTTTTTTACTGGGAAAGCAGATTGGGAATGTATTATTACTATTGAAAAATTAATGAGAAGGGGTCATACTACGGTCAATGGCTGCTATCTTTGTATGAAAGCTGCTGAATCATGCAACTATCTATTGCTTTGGTGCCCAGTGTCTTTGGCATATAATTTACAGCTTACTGGATATTAATTGGGTGATTGGTGGCTCGATCAAAAATGAACTCTGGGCTTAGGGTGGGGTGGGGATTAGACCAAAACTTGCTAATTTGATTCTATTGACTATTTTTTGGGTGGTGTGGAAAGAGAACAATAAAGCATTCAATGGATGTGTGAGGGATATTGGTAAGATAAGAGAAAGGTGGTTACATACTTTTGGGTCTCTAATTTTGGACCATGATGTATATGGGTGGGGTGATTTTGGGAGAAAGTATTAGATGTTTTAACTGACTTGTAAATACTTTTATGTAGGGATGGCACACCCCCCCACCCCCCTGGTGCCATATACGTGATGCAAGTTTTTATTTCAAAAAAAAAATAAATAGTGTCCAACTTTGCAATTTACATATTTTCATGCATCAAACTTCTTCATCTGCATAAGACAATAAGGTTGAAGAGTGAACTTAAACAAAAACGGTCGAGGCAAAAGACAAAAAAAAACTTCAAACAGAAGTCCATCTATGGCAGCAAAGCTTGTGACTAACAAGGAAGAAAGCTATTAAAAAACAAGGGCAATCTTACTTGGTTTAGACTCAAATACTTCACTCTGACAAATTGGTTGAATAGTATCTCAAAAACTTAAGTTAATGAGGTTCAAATTCTGTACAGGAAGATGGGACTGAACTGGAATACTTCAATTCAGACCTAAAAAAGTTGGTTAAATTCCAGTTTTTGACTCTCAGTCTTATCCGATCCCAGCCAATGCTTGGACCAAAGACCAACATCACAAATTTTTGGATTTAAGTTTTTTATTTTTCAGTGTTACTTTTATATGTTAAAAAAAAAAATTTTAAGTTTCACAGTTTGAAGAAATTGTTCGATTTGTTGTGTAATTTTCTTTCTAGTATCTAAAGGGAAGACAAAAGATGCATACCAAACAGGACCTCATCAGACCAAATCAAACCAATCCAATTTGTCCAATCCCCTACTAATTTGATCAAGTCTTTGGTTTTGAATTTTTCAAGATTCTAGTCCTAGTATACTCTAATATTTAGCCTGTAAACACCCCTAATTATTTGGGAAAGACCTACCATTACATTAATGAATTAACAATAATCGTCATTTTTCTCTCATTACCTAGGTTAAAATATTAGCCTGCCATCTAAAGTTAACAACCATTCATACATGCACCTACAATTCTTCCCAAGAAATTTCACCATGCACACATACATCCATCTTTTACTTTTAAATACTAAATAGATTTAGATTAAATACCACTCATCACTAGATGAAATACATCCATTTCCATAAACCTCTATATGGTGTAGCACAGCGAAAGTATCCTCAAAATAAGACAACAACTCATTGTAACAAGTTTAAGCACGGAACATAACACGAAATGACTAAAAGAAAAAATGAAGTTGAAGACTGAAGAAGTAAAATGTATTTCAGCATAACCTGATCTAGTTCCTCGCTCCAGACAAAGTCAAGGAATTCTTGGTGATTGTATGTCTAAGATACAATATCTTAGTTCAGGCCACCAAGACATGAGTTAATGTTATAGAATGCAACAGTCTTACATGGTCCACAGACAGACTTAGAAAATTTCTTGTCTTACTTTGAAAATGGATGTTCTTAAATGCAGATTCTTAAACCAACTTCCATGATATGCCAAACAACTTCGTCTAAATTGTAGAAACCAGACAAAGTTGTAGAAACAGTAAATGACAAGAATTCTCATCCACTTCTAAAAGAAATCACCTTAACAATGAGTACTCCTTATAAAACACTAAAACACCATAACAGAAGCAGTAGACTTATAAATCCAGAGAGGAACAGTTACAAGCAAGCATCAATCAACAATATTTCTAAAGTTGCATTCATAATATCTTTTTTCTTTGTGGCCAACCACAGACTTGAAAAGGTTAATTATGGACAGTTCACACAATCATTTACACATCCTAAACTAGATCAATCCAATCCCTCCAGGCCAAATAAGTCCTGCATACAAGGACAGTAAAAGTACAAATATGTAAAAACCTATATATAGGTACATGATATACTCCCCTATTTGTAAACTATTGAACAAAAACTAACAAAAATACACCCCAACTCGCAGCATGTGTGCATGAATACATACACAGAAAGGATGCATAGTATATCTCCGATTTTCAAACCCATGGAACAGATAGATGAGTTTTGGCCCTTTTCCTATAATCCTATAATATAAAAAAAAATCACTAAGCTTATCGGACTAACTTCTCATTGATGCAAAAAGGATGCATAGTATATCTCCGATTTTCAAACCCATGGAACAGATAATATGGTGGCCAATCAACTAGAAGTCAAAAGTTTACAGTATTATCTAGCTAATATCTAGACTTTGGTAAGTACAGAACACAGTACTTCATATATAAAAAGCAGTGTACCTCTGGTATTGTAGTAGTATCTTGAGAAGTCAATAGCACCACCTTTTCCATCCTCCAAGTGCTCCACATTCTTGGTACATGAACCAGAGTCTGAAGTGAATGTCAATACAAACATATCCTCAAGCAATAAGTTTTCACTTGGAATAAAGCACGAAATAATGAAACTTCCTAGCAGTTTGATACAGATAAAAGCCTGGAGTTATTTCAAAAAAAAAACAGCTAAAAGCCTGGAGATGGCTCCAATTTTTCTAGACTTGTACCTCTTTTCTTCTCTCAACATAAGAACATAATCTTCCCTTTCGTTAAGAATGAAAAAGGCATTACAAACTTTACATAAAAATTGGTGCAAACCCTTACTAGAAATCCAAATCAAAGAGAACTAGATAGAAGCTAGAAAATATCATGTACAGAGTTTAACCCAGCCTTTTCTTCTCTCTTCTCCTTCGTCTTACAATTTCTCTATATTACAACCATTGTTGTTTATTTCTTTTACTTCTATTTTTATATTCACCTAGCTTTCCTATCTTTTTCACAAATACCAAGGCTATAAAAATCACCCCTCCCACATTTTCCTATCCTTTTTAGCAAACCCCACAACTGAGCATCTTTTCTTTTTGCTTCATTATAAGACGATGCTACAGGGATTTATAATCTCCCTAGTAAGCACAATTATGCCTTCATAAATTTTCACAACTTCAAGGGTGTTTACGCAAAATCTTATTTAGTACATACTTCAAAGAATATAAATAATCAACTCCTTGAATGGGTACATATTATAGGAATGTAAAAATCCTGTTACAACAAAGTTTGATTACACATGACCTACAACAAAGTTTGAATGGACCACGTTATCACCATTAGAATGGCTTTCTACACCTGAAAAGTGAAAACATCCACAAATCTGGTAATCATGGTGTGTGGCGCTCAAATCTGACAACAAACCAGAATATACCAGCTTGTAATAGCATAAAACTAAAGTAACACAAAAGAGAGCACAAGACATGCAAGTTATGCAGAACAACGACAGAGGAAAATACTAGGAGCAGTAAAATCAAACTGCAATAGATACGCATGAACCTGGTCAGACAAATATGAGGTTATAGAGAGACAGGAGAGGAGAAGCAGGCAGAAAGAGGGAGAGAGAGATGAAGTAATGCTTGGCAGTAACACATTAGGTAAAAAAGATAAAGGATAAGATCAAGACAGAATAAATTAAGAGGAAGCATAAATCACGAAGAAAGAACTAAGCACAGTGGGAAGGATAAGAATGATGGAGTAAGAAGAATAATATATCGAGAAATTGCCCAGAAGTTATCAAAATTAACTGCCCAGAAAAAGAAATGTTGTGTTCCAGTAATTTATGTAGGTAGGAGATATACCTAAGAGTGAACAACATTTCTTCATCGGTTCGAAAAATCTCCTTTAGTACAAAGTACACTATCGAAAAGAAAAGGATAATACATGTATCAGAAATATACAAACAATTGTTTTCTTAGCGTATGGAAGTATTGGATATCTCAGATACTTATCACCTAAGTGAACAAACAATTGAAAAAAAGTCCCAAAATACTCCTTACAAGCATAGAAGACAGTCATCTCCCACCACTGGTTCTTATTCAATTTCTCTTTCCCAAAAGTTCTTAACTCAATCTCTAACCTTGAAGAAGAGAATTAAATTAGAGGAGACAGTCACTGCATCGTATTCAATGTGAAGCAAGCCTTAAGAAGTAAATTAAAACCCAATTATTATATTATCTCAGAAAAAACCCAATCATTATAAACTAATCTTCTAGATGACATTTTAGCCTCAAGAGATTGACAGCATTACAAATGAACTATTCTGACATTAAATATTACCTACTTCGCAGCCTTCTAAATGCCAGCTAAGTCACAGCCTTGTTAAATGCTCAATTGTGCACAATGCAATCTGGATCCTCAAGAGGTAGCTAAGGTTATAAATGGCATCTGTGACAAAAACTTTCCTATAGAAAATAATGACATTAAGAGAAGAAGATTTAAATAAAGACCCTGAACCTCTCAACTCGCGCATGGTACCAAAAGCTAGGATCCATCCAGGCATGAAGAGTGATGGACAGTGGCTAATTTTGCAGCTGCCAATATTGGCACCATCCAATACACCTCACTGAAATTGAAATTGCTCGTGCGATGTAGAAAAATTAATCAAGATTAATACACCGATCAAATACAGTGGCAACCCATATAAAAGGCGATGACATAAAAATTATTCTAAGTGGAAAAATTCACATAATCCTTGAAAAACAAGAGCACGTCTCTTATTGTAATCACTTTTATGTATTGAATTTCTATACCGCCCTATGTATTCACATACCAACACGAGTACTCTACATCAGCGCATGCACCATACAGATAAGAACCAAACTCATAGGAGAAGCAGCTCAATTCCCGGGTGCAAAAGACAACACTGTAAGCCTACAAAGATCAGAGTTGAAAGCTAGCAGTACAAGCAAGATATAGAAAAAAGAGACCCAACATATGTAGTTCTTGCAACAGAAACTCCTAAGACCTTGTAAACATGCTACAAGAACGAGCCAGCCGGAATGTCAGACCACCTCCATGAACACTAGCCTCAGCCTCGATTGCCTCCTGCTCATATGGCTTCCTGCAACCAGGACAGCGTCCATCCTCCTCAAGAATCCTCTTGTGGCAGAAAAGGCAGAGACGAAACCCACAAGCACAAGGCAAAAAACTTGAGTCTGTCGAATCCAAATCCTCATAGCATATTGGACATGAAGATGGCACAGATATAGTATTCTTACAAAGCCACGGGACTCCTCCTTGACAAAAATGCCGCTCCGAGGTTGGAAAACTATGTTGCTTTGACAAAGTAGGCAAACTCTGCGGGCGATAAGCATCGTCAGCCCGCCATGCCTTGCAGCTCCCCGGTACCCTCGGCACCATTCTTGGGGATTCAGGCTTCACATTCCGAGTACCCATGGCAGACCCTATGCTTGACTCCCGGTGAGGATCCAATTGAACAATACGCTCCGGCTCAGGGGGCAATTCAGAACAAGGATTTTCATTCTCGTGCTTGTCATCAGCGGCTAAGGCATCAGCAACTGCCTCCCAATCATCCAAGCACCCGTCATCCCCATCGTCCTCCTCATCCGTCATGCTACCGGAACAACAGTCACCGCTGCTAGTGCTACTGCTGCTACTCCCAGTGAAATTCGTACCCAAATCGGTGCTTCCCAAGAAGCTACTGGTGGGACTATTGGACGGAGATTCCATATCGCTCTCGTGATGAATTGATCCATCGTTTTCCTCACCTTCCCGGCTAATCTCTAGATTCGGTAACGAAGTGTGACTCTCCCTGTGCTTTCCCCTCAAACACTGCCGATCGTCATGACCGTTAATTTCCTCCTTAAATCCCTTCTTTTTCACTGCGAGTAACAGAAAAAAGAACATCCAAGATTCTAAATCAACACACGAGTTCCAAAATATTTTAATCACAGTTAAATGAAAAACAACAAACGAGATCGTCGGCATACCTTGAGCAAGCCATTGCTCGCGACGAGCATCAAGCTTGCACTGCTTGAGTTTGGCAGACCTGTTGGCCTGAACCCGCGCACCCCAGAAAAACAAGAAACAAACAAGAAATTAAACAAAAGGAAAATACAGAAAAAAAAAAAAAGCAAGCGACAGACACACGCATGGACATCACACAGGTCAGAATAGGAGAAACAAGAATTTGCAAATCTTACCCTCTTTTTCTTGCCAAAATCCCTGGAATTAGGAGCCGAAGGAGTGGAGGAAACGTTTGCGATCGAATCAGAAACCATGGCTTCCCAAATTTGAACAAAGGTAGAAACACGGGGAGAGATTGGCAAAAACCCTAGCTTTCTTTTCTTGAGAATTTCTAGAGAGTTTTTTGCTTTTCTTTTTTCTGTGTTTCCTCAAAGACAGAAAGATAATGGATAACGGAAACTCTTCTGCTCCTCTCGCCATTTTCAGAGACTGGAAATTACATATATAGAGATGAGATTACAAAAATGCCCCTGGTTTTAAGGTAATTTCGGAGATTACCCTGACTACGTAAGGAGATTTTGGTCGCAATTTTAAGGTGGATTTTATTTACGCCAACCTCAAAACCTGAAGTGTGGAAGCGAGGCGAAACGACGTCGCTCAACTTGCCTATTTTATTAGGATTGAATTTGGCTCAATTTTAATTATATATAATAAAATGATAAGGTAATAAAACAAATGAAAATTATTTAAATGTTAAAATAATTTTATTTTTAATTTAAATTAATAATTTTAAATTTTTATTTAATTATAAAACTATAAGTAGGTTTATTATTTATTAAATTTATAGTTTTAATTAAATTCCACATGTATAATAATTAAAACTTACAAATAATAGTGAATTTAAGCACCCAAAATTTAAAACTTTTTTGGAACCAAAAGAGAATGAAAATAGAATTTTAATTTTTTTAAAAAAAAATTAATTCTAAATATTTAATTCTAAGGAAATTATAAAATACTTAATTATATTAATACATACTCTATTTGTTGTATTAATTAAATTTTTATATAATACATATTAAAAAGTAGTAAATGCATTTAATGTTCATTTCAAAAGGTTGATCAATATTGAGTTGTAATTCAATTTTCAGGATCTCAAATTTTAAGCTAAAAAGATACCGAATGCATACCCATTTTCAATATTTTTTTTAATCTTGTTTTCTAATTTTTATTTATTTAAATATTTTTAATTATTTTAAAAAATAAAATACATTCAATTTAAAAAAAAATGTATAATGTCTATTATTGTTATTATTATTATAGATAGGTGCAGATAAGAATTAAACTTTGTATCATTAATTTTATAATAAAAATATTTTAAATTATTTTGTTAAGTACATATAACATCTAATTTAAAATAATAAGGATAACAATAACTGAAATTTTGTTCTATAGTCCCTGTTGGTTACTTGTAAATAATCAATCATGTGTCTTCCTTAAATATTATTTTAATCATATCTCCAAATTCTCACATATAAATTTATTTCTATTTTTTTTACTTTTTCATATGCCACCATCTCCTTTTGTTGAGAGAGAGAGAGAGAAGAAGTTACATAATTAGATAAGAATTTTCTTATTTAAATTGTTTAATTTAAGTGAACTAGTAAGGGAATAATATGCCTTAAATTTTAACTAATTATGAAGGCCTTGAAGTTTAACTAGTTACCTACTTTGTTTATAAAGTTTAGGCCAATAACAAAGTAAATCCAGTCATTCATAATGATTAGTTAAAAGATTTTAAATTTTTATTATACAAATTAATTATGATAAGGCGTACCGTATAAATTATTATAAGTTAAATTTGTATTGACTAGTAGAGTCATTCTTGGCAACATGGTTCTTTTAATGAAAAATTAAATTACAATTTTCTTAAACCAACATCCTTATATAAATGGCTGGTTTATTCCTCTCCATATTCAACTCTAGCTCTAGGTTTTGAACCAATTAATATGAACTTGCAGTAGAAAAAATAAGAGTTTTTCTCTATCTTAACCTTATTTCAATTAGAATTGAATTGATTCCTCAAATAATTTGGATTTATTATTTTTATAAATGAAATTCACTTCTTATTTGTTGATCTAAAGATGCATGCGATGTAGAAATTATAACGAGTTGGGATTGGGATAGGTTTCGCAACATTTAAGATGGTGTCTAACCCATATCGATGTCAATTGCTTAATTTTGTTTTCAGCATGATTAGGTTTCTTTTAAATGCGACTAATCTGGCTCAAATTATATATAAACACATTATTTATACATAATGTTATAAATATATAGCATACATATTTTGTTAATTAAAATAATATATATTATATAACACCCCAAGTGTATTATTATTTATTTATTTATTTATTTTATTTTGTAATTATTTGAATTTTATTTAATTTTAATTTAATTTAATTTAATTTGATTCAATTTAATGAAAATAAAAATAATAATAATGATAAAATTGGGTAAAAATATTATTTGGATTTAATTGAAATTGATTTTGGGAAAAAGGGATGAAAATTTGGATTTTAGGAGTGTTTTTGAAAAGAAAATCGAAAACCGGGGGTCAAAATGTAATTTAGAAAAGTTGTACCACGTCAGCAGCCACGTCAGCGGCCCGGTCAGCAGCCCCAGCCAACCAGGACGCGCCGCGTGGCAAGGAAACGCTGACTAGCGGACGGGCCACGTAGGCGATCCGCGTGCGCGCGATCGGACGGCCCAGATCCGTTCCCGCATGCACGAACGACCCAGATCAAACGTGCGCACGGACGGCCCAGATTGCATCGCGATGGACGGCCCAGATTTAATTTCAATTAAATCGCAATCGAACGGTACAGATTTAATCTTGATGGACGGTTGAGATTAAAAGGCAAAGGGTATAAATAACCCCACTCACACCTGACCACAAAAACCCTAGCCGCCAGTGCCTCGCAGGAGAAGAAGAACCAGACGCCGGAGGAGCCGGCCGCCGCTACCCGCCGCCGCACCGGGGAAGTTTTCGACCGCCGATCGAGGTAAATTTTCATCCTCTTGCTCGTTTTTCGATGCTGAGTCCGCCTATTGCCAAATCGGAGCCAAACCACCGGCCAGACGGCTGAAAAACCAGCCGAAACCCAGCGGCGCCGCCGCGCCCCTCCTCGATTTTTGCCTCCGATGAGGCCCTTCCCAGCCTCCGTTCGATGCAATTTTTATACCACTGTGATCACTGTTCTTTTCTCTACAGGTTGATCGGAGCCAAACATCAAAACGCAACTCACACCGGAGGAGCCGCCGAACCCGAGAGCACTGTCGCAGGTAAGTTTCGATTTTTCGTGATTTTTTGGCCCACCGAGGGCCCTTAGGGTTGTTTTATCGCAGGGACCGATGCAAGTGTGGCCGAATTTGGCCGAAAACGGCCAACCTGAGGCGAATCGCCACTGCAAGCGGCGGCGCCGTCGCCGGAGCATGGCGGAGCCACCGTGCCGGAATTGCGATATTGGTCGAAAGGGGCTCTAGGTCTGATTTGGGATTTTTTGGGACACGTGCAGGTACCGGTACTGCGTTTCAGTTTTTTCGAAAAAAATTCAGAGAAATTAGGGACAGCCTGTAGGTGCACTGTAGAGCCGTATTCAGACCCCGAAACAAGTAAGGACCCCTCACTCTATTCCCTATCACAGTATTAAAGCTAAATAAACAATTAAACTGTACTTTGTGACTTTATAGATGTATAATTGATTAAGGTTGCCAATGGAGCCCGAGTCTGATACTGTGTTGGCCTGTTATTGTTTGATTTAATTTCTAGTATTAAATACAGCATGATGTCTGATGTATTTATTTTATGGTCTCGTATTCATGAATCATGGTTTCTTTTATTATGGTTGATATTATGATTAACCCGATACTGTGTTGTCATGTTTGGTGTCAATTACTAGTTTACATGTTGTGTATGATTGGATAATTGAGATCAAGAAAAAAGGCAAAAAGGTTATGTAAATTGATAAATGGGTAATGTGGACAGCCTGACTAGATATCCTAGGAGATGGTGGACGGACCGAGTCCGTAGGGAACCCTACCGGGAACGTGGTCTCTCATACCGGACGGGGTATGGAGACCTTATGTGTTTTGGCACCCATACCAGACGGGGTATGGGGACGACCTGTTTCACCCTCATACCGGACGGGGTATTGAGGTTCATGGTTTTGGTGCCTATACCGGACGGGGTATGGGGACGGCCCTAGAATCAGGTTATAAATGTTAAAGGTTCACGTGTAGAGGGGACCCCCTATGGATCCTCATGGATACTAGTAGGCTGGTAAAAGAGGAAATCTGTTTCCTGATGATTGAAATGTAAAGGTGTGATATATGTTGTGTTATAAAGTGTATATGATTTCATGATATTGTAAAGTTATTATTTTCAGATGTTGTTTTCATGGATCTCGCTGAGGTAAGTGGACAGTAAATGATTTTATTATTGATAAAAGAATTTGTTATAAATTATGCTCAATTGGTCATTTTGTTTTATACCCACCTTTACTTCCGTGGCGGTGAGATGGTGTGATGTCTTTACTGGGCTAGTGTAGCTCATTCCTTATTTAACTATTTCAGATCAGGAAGACATTATTTCCGAGCCCGTTCCGCAGGAAGACGGCGAAGGGGACGCCTAAAGACTCCATAGTTATATTTATAGTTCTTATTTCGAGTATCTCTTTTAGTTAGTTTGTTCTTTCATATTTTGAGTTCGTTTTAGTTATTGTGTAAGGGATGTTAATCAAAATTTTTATTACGCTTCTGCATTTGACATTTTTAATACATATATTTCATTTAAATTTCTAAGGTCTTTACATATTATATATTTTTAATCAAAAATAACAATTGTATTACATAATATACAACATTTTGTATATTTTTAATTAAGATTAACAAAATATATTGTATATATAACTATGAAGCAATCTATACAATATTTTTACTTTTAAATATAAACTCAACACAATAAGTTAATCAAATTTGACTGGACCGGATTCAGTTTTCTTTAACATAAAAACTATGATGTATCATTCCAGTTTATTAGGGTTCTTCAGGTTACAAGTTCTGTAACACCCAGACTCAAAAATTTGGGCCAGAATAATTTAATATCAATAGAATAATAAATTTTAATTTTTTAATTTTTAATTTTTTTGTGAATTTTTGAAGAAAATTAGATTTTGGGTGCATTTGAAAATATTTTCGAAAGTTAAGGCCAAAGTACAAATAAGGGAGAACCTATTTGAAAAGAAATCTGAAAAACTAGGGTAATAATGAAATTTACGAAACTTTGGCCACGTGGACCGCTACATCAGCAGAGTGACCGGTCTTTGTGCGCTACGTGGCAGACATGTGAGCACGCGTCCACATAGGAAGCCATGCGCGCGATCCACATGTCAGGGGATCCAACAGCCCGGATCCCCTCCCGCGCACACAGATGATCCAGATTTATTTTTCCTTCAGACACGATCAAACAGTCTTGATTTCATCTAATTGTGTGGTCCAGATCCATTCCCTAAATAGGATTGATCCACCGGCTGAGGATGGATCACGTCTCCTCGAACGGACGATCTAGATTTAATGAAGAGGAGTATTTAAACTCATCTTCCACAGGAAACCCTAACCCTAGCTAGTAGAGAGGAGATCAGAGAAGAAAAAGAAGAGAGGCGGCCGAAAAGTGAACCAGTCACCGGGGAAGAAGACCGATCGCCATTGCTGTCGCACTGAAGCCACCACCGATGCCAGAAAGGTATTTTTTTCCCTTTTCGTTCAGAATTCAATTCTAAACCTCTCCACACCCATACCAAAGCCAAAAGGCCAAAGGATAAGCCGAAAAATACGAGCAAAATTCGACTGAGCTGCTGTGGCCGTGATCCAAAAACCCCTCCGATGAGCCCTTTCTCATTTCCATCGATTTTTTGACCTTCGTGTTCCTCATCTCATTCTGTTGTAGATTAACCTAAGAGAAGCCCTAACCGCGAGCGAGGAACGGCGGAGCCGTCGCACCAAAAAATTCCTCCGTTGGTAAGGTCTTGGTTCTTCCCTTTTCCAGTTGATAGAGGCTCCCTAACCTTATTTTTTACAGGTTTTTACGTAAAACAGTCCAAAACTAGCCAAAATCAATTGAAAACGGCCAGGCTGAGAGGAAGCGTCACCATGGGCGGCATGCCAGAACCCTGAACTGGTCAAAAAAAATTTAAAATGCTCATTTTAGCCTTTTTGGGGTATTTTGGAATATGTAACACGTGTTTTTTTTTATTTTCGCAGAAAAATTTAGGAAACCCGAGAATCTCTAGGAGGGGTGATGAAAAAGACGGTATTTCGAACACTAATTCGGGGTAAAAATCCCTCATCCTTTTCTCCCATTATGAAAAATTAAAGTTTAATAACTAATAACGGTGTATTTCATAAAAATTAGATATTTCTAAATTAATTACAGGTCACCACTAGAACCGGAACTGGTAAGTGTATAATTGCCCTAGCTATGTTATTCATTCACTCTTATACTACTTAAATTGCTATTGTTTATTGATTTTAATCGTTTTCTCGTCCATTGATTGCTTGACTATTATTCTCACCTATTGATTGATTCGAAGTAAATGTCTTAGTTATATTTTCTTGATTTTCATATTATCTATTTGCATGCCTTACTATCAATCTGTAACTATGAAATATTGGTATGTAATTGGTGATTGGTTAATAATGTGAATATGTGTATGAAAGGCTTATTGAATACCCTGTTGAAGGGTGTACAGACCTGGTGCATAGGGTAAACCCTACCGTGAATATTACTTTAGTCGAACGAGGTTGAAAAGTCTTATACCAGAAGGGATTTGGAGGTATAATTCACCATCATACCGGACGAAATATTGAGGTGATGGTATGTTTGGCGCCCATTACCGGACGAGATATGAGAATAGCCGGTAAATTCATAAATTTGATATTGAATTCACGCGTAGGGGGAACCCCTATGGACCCCCAGAGGTACCGGTAATTAGGTAAAAAAATAAATTTTCTATTATTGTTCATTTAAATGTATAATAAAGTGTTATCTTGGTTATTTTCTTCATATATCAATTTTGAAAACTCATAAAGGTGAGTATGAAAATAATGTTTTTTATGTTAAATAAATTTACTTAAAAAAAATGGCTTCATTAATTATTTTAGGATTTTTACCAACTTTTGTTTTTTCCATATCGGTGTTAAGTGTGATACTCTTACTGGGTTGATGTAGCTCATCCCTCTTATTTAATCATTTCAGATCAGGAAGACTAAGATCCAGATCCTAAACAGTAAGAAGGTTGTGAATAAAAGCAGTATCTTGCATCCCATCAGAGTTTCCCAATAGAGATTAACCCTATAGGATTTTTAGCTATATTTTTTATTTATTCTGTTATTGAACTCCCTTAAAGGGACATTTTCGTAGTCCTATTAGGCATCCTGGTTTATTGTGTAAGAAATATTAACCATAAACTCTTAATTGCTTCTGTCATTACAATACATATTCTTTTCCTTAAAGTTTTAGGCCTTTACAGTTGGTATCAGAGCTGCGTTCCTCGAAATCATTCCTTACACAAAGATTAGAATCATTTAGTATAACCCGACACTCAACCATTCCCTATGAAATACAAGTATAAAGATATGAGGGGAGGAAGACCCCTTACTAAACAGAGCAGCTAAGGATGGGTCGCTTCGAAAGGATGTCGATTGGCTCTTTGAGATGATAAAAAGACTTAGCTTTGCCTAGCAGGCCTGGGAAGAGAGGAGGGAGTTGTCTGACCCTCCACCACTACCACAATATAAGCCACCCCTGCAATGAGAAAACTTAGTGCCACCCCGATACAACCCTGCTCTTCCACTGTATCATTCCGCATCATCACAGTATAATCTGGTGCCCCCATCATACAATCAGGTGCCGCCACAGGGCCACCCGGTCCCTTCCCAGCATAATCCAGTCATTCTTTAATAGGATCCTGTTCCCACCATAATGGACCCAAGCTACATTGAGAGGTATAAGAGACTTAGCTCATCTACTTTTATAGGGGTATCCACTTTTGAAGAAGCCGAGTACTAGTTAGTAGAGACAAAGAAGGCATTCGTAACTTTTGGGGTGGTCCCGAACAGAAGGTCATACTTGCTACCTACATGCTCATGGGTGAGGCAGGTCATTGGTGGCAGCTAAAGCAGGCCACCCTACCTATTCCAATCACTTCGGAAAAGTTCCTGACAGCTTTCAATGCAGAGTACCTCCTAGAGCATCTTCGACGTTTGAAGGAAATGAAGTTTGCACACCTTGTACAGGGTGAGATGACGGTATCTGATTATGCTTGAAAATTCCTTGAGTTTGGCTAATATTCTCTTAAAAGTATAATGGACAAAGGTAGAAAGATAAGGAAGTTTGAGTGGGGCCCCTGTCCTGAGATTAGAAAACAATTATATGTATTCGAGCTCAGCACCTACTCAGCAGTTTTGGGCAAGAGACAGCTGAAATAGAGGAACCTTCGCATCTTTCCTCCAGCAGTGGGCAATTTCAGACTCCTAGTTCCACATCGCAAGCCCGCACCTACTGCACCGATTCAGCAGAACAAGAGCCTTAGGTCCATGACTCAAGCTCCTACCTAGGTCCTAACAACAGGACGCAACAAGACTTATCAACACTATGGCAAGAATCATGGGGACTGACCTTGCTATCGCCTCAACATTACCTGCCACATATGTGGAAGTGCCCAACACTACGCAAGAGAGTGCCCGCGAAATCAGAATTAAGTCAGACCTCTAATATAGGGCAGAGCCTACACCCTCACCCAACAGGATGCTGAAGCCAACCCTGACATGATACAAGGCAAGCCTAAGAAAGAAATTTGTATTCAAGAGATTCCTAAAATCTGATAATTTTTGAATGTATTTCCTAATGAACTATCAGGACTGTCGGTGGATAGGAAAGTTAAATTTACTATAGATCTTTAGCCTGACACCTAAATTTTTTTAGTTGCCTCTTACCGTATGAGTCATGTTGAGATGGAAGAACTGAGAAAACATATCAAAGAATTACAGGATAACAGGTTTATCCGACACAGTATATCTCCTTAGGGTGCTGGAGTCACGTTTGCAAGAAAAGAGAATGGGTCTTTAAGGTTGTGTATTGACTACAAGGGATTGAACAGTGTCACAATCAAGAACAAGTACCCCCTCCCCAAGATCGATGATCTTTTCAATCAACTACAGGGTGCTTAGGTTTTTTTTAATATTGATTTGTGTTCGAGTTACTATTATGTAAAAATCAGGGCAAAGAACATCCCCAAGAAAACCTTCAGAACCTGGTACGGGCACTATGAATTTCTAGTCATGCCATTTGGGTTAACTAATGCACCAACTATTTTTATGGACTTGATGAATAAGATTTTCATACAATTTATAGATCAGTTCATCATAGTATTTATTGATGATATCCTGGTCTATTTAAAGAGCAGAGAGGAACACGCTCAATACTTGACTCAGGTTTTATAGGTTATCAAGGAAAGAAGTTACATGTAAAACTGAGCAAATATGAGTTTTGGCTTGAGCAGACTACCTTCCTAGGGCACATAATATCAAAGGATGGGGTGTCAGTAAATTCTAAGAAGTTTGAGGTAGTATGGCTTGGGAGAAATTGATTTCGGTTAAGGAAGTTCGTAACTTTTTTAGGGATGATATTTTATTACCGTAGGTTTGTGGATGAGTTTTCAAGCCTAGCTGCCCCCTTAACCTAGCTTACGAAAAAGAACGTCAAGTTTGAGTGGAATAATGGCTATAAAAGGAATTTTACAGAACTCAAAAAGTGATTGACTACCGTGCCAGTTTTATCTATGCTGAGTGGGACAGGTGGATATACAGTGTACAGTGATGCTTCCTACCTAGGGTTGGGTTGGGTTCTGATGCAGCACAAAAAGATCATAGGCTATGGGTTCAGATAGTTGAAATGTCATGAAAATAATTACCCTACCCCACGACTTAGAACTTGTCGCTATTATCCACACCTTGAAGACTTGATACTACTACTTGTACGTGGAGACTTTTAAGATTTATACAGATCATAAGAACTTGAAGTATATATTCACCCAAAAATATCTCAACATGTATAAGAAGCGTTGGATAGAACTCCTCAAAAACTATGATTGTAAGATCTTATATCACTTAAGCAAGGGCAATGTAGTAGCCGACGCGCTCAGCATAAAAAGTGCAGATATGTTGGCTCACATAATGGTTTCTAAATATAAGGTTGTGCAATAGATACAACTTCGAGATTTGAAAATGGCCATATGTCTGGCCTAACTAGCTGTTCAACCCGAACTAATTTAGAGAATAAAGAAAGCTTAATTGACTGATTCCACTTTAGTAGCTCTAAAAAAGGATATATAACGATGTGTAAATTCAAAATTTTGAGTCTCTACTGATGAGTTACTCAGGTTCTAGGATAAGGTGTGTGTTCCAAATGATAGTGAACTAAAAAGGGATATCATGACAGAGGCTCATAGTTCAAAGTTCACAATGCATCCCAAAAGTACTAAGATGTATCAAAGCATGCAACCCCGATTTTGGTGGAGCGGGGTGAAAAGGAAAATTGACGATTTCATCTCCAATTGCCTTATATGTCAGCAGGTTAAGGTAGAGCATCAACACTCAAGTGGGTTACTTCAGCCATTACCAATTCTGGAGTGAAAATTATAATATATTACTATGAATTTTGTAACAGGGTTGCCTAAGGTATGCTTAGAGCATGATGCAATCTGGGTAATTGTTAATTGACTCACCAAGTCCTCTCACTTTTTAGCCATCAGAATAACCGACCCCTTAGAGAAGCTAGCAAGAATCTATATCTGGGAGATAGTCAAGCCATATGGAGTTCCGGTGACAGTGGTATCAGATATGGACTTCAGGTTCACCTATCTGTTTTGGTCAAGTTTTTAGCCAGCAATAGGAACGAAACTATCCCTTAGCACAACATTCCACCCTCAAACCGATGGACAATCAGAATGAACCATTCGTACACTGGAGGATATGCTCATGGCTTGTGTTTTAGACTTCAGAAGACATTGGGACGATCACTTACCCCTGATAGAGTTCGCCTACAATAATAGTTATCAAATAAGTATCAGTTTGGCTCTGTATGAGGCATTGTACAACCGACCATGTAGATCGTTAATCTGTTAGGAAGAGGTGGGTGACATGAAATTAATTGGTCCAAACCTTATAGATGAGATAACAACGAAGATAGTTAAAATTAGGAAGAACATCCAGACAGCTCAGAGTAGGTAGAAAAGTTATACAGATACTCGAATGAGAGATTTAAAATTTGAGAAGGGTAATCGAGTGTTCCTTAAAGTCACTTCTTTTAAGGGTATCAGCAAGTTTAGAAAAGAAGAAAAAGTTAAACCTGGGGTTCATCGGATTGTTTGAGATCTTGGACATGGTTGGTATATCCGCCTACAGACTAGTAATAACTCTAGAGCTATCAAGAGTCCATAATGTATTCTATATGTCTATGCTACAAAAGTACAATCCGAACCCCTCACATATCTTGTCTTATGAGTCACTTCTACTCTAGGAGGATCTATCATATGAGAAAGTACCATATATATTTTGGACCGGAAGAGCAGAGTGCTTTGCAATAAAAAAATTTCCTTCGTCAAGGTCTTATGGCAGAATCATTCGAAGGACGAGACCACTTGGAGCTAGAATCAGACTTTAGGGCCTAGTACCCCCAATTGTTTGACTAATGAGAGAACGACAAATTTAAGAGACCAATTTTTTTCTTAAGGGAGGGAGAGTTGTAACACTTGAGCTTAAAATTTGGCCTGAGATAATTTAATATTAATAGAATAATAAATTAAAATAATTTAATTTTTAATTTTTAATTTTTTGTGAATTTTTGAAGAAAATAGGATTTTGGATGCATTTGAAAATATTTTCAAAAGTTAGGGCCAAAGAAGAAATAAGGGAGTACCAATTTGAAAAAAAAAATTGAAAAACAGGGGTAAAAATGAAATTTATAAAATTTTGGCCATGTGGACTGCCATGTCATCAGTGCGACCAGTCTCCATGCATCGTGTGACAGACACGTGGCCACACGTTCACGTGGGCGATTCGCACGCTAGCGGATCCAATGGCCCGGATCCCCTCCCGTGCGCACAGACGATCCAGATTTGTTTGTTCTTTTGGCACAATCAAATGATTCTGATTTCATCTAATCATGCAGTCCAAATCCATTTCCCAAATTGGATTTGATCCAACGGCTGAGGATGAGCCACGTCTCTTCGAGCATATGGTCCAAATTTAATGAATAGGAGTATTTAAACTCCTCTTCCATAGGGAATCCAAACCCTAGCCGCTAGAGAGGAGATCGGAGAAGAAGAAGAGGGGCGGCTAGAAAGTAAACTAGTCACCGGAGAAGAAGACTGATCACTGTTGTCGCTGTACCGGAGCCACTGCCGATGTGGGAAAGGTATTTGTTCCCCCTTTCTCATTCAAAATTCAATTCTAAACTTCTTCACACCCATATCGGAGCCAAAAGGCCAAAGGGTAAGCTGAAAAATGCAAGTGGAGCTCGATTGAGCCACCTCAACTGCGACCCAAAAACTCATTTGATGAACCTTTTCTCGTTTCTCATTTTTCTTGATTTTTTGACTTTCGTGTTCCTAATCTCATTCTATTACAGGTTAGCCAAAGAAAAGCCCCAACCGCGAGATAGGAACAGCAAATTCGCCGCACTGGAAAACCTCCTTCGTCAGTAGGGTATCGGTTCTTCCTTTTTCCAGTTGACAGAGGTTCTCTAACCTTAGTTTTTACAAGTTTTTATGCAAAATCGGCCAAAATCGACCAAAATTGGCCGAAAATGGCCAAGTCATGAGAAAGCACTGTCGTGGGCAGTGAAGTCGACGCTGTTGTGCCAAAACTCTGAACCGGTCGGAAAAAATTTAAAATGTTCATTTCGGGCTTTTTGGGGTATTTTGGAATATGTAACGCGTGTTTTTTTTATTTCCGCAGAAAAAACCTAGAAAACCTGAGAACTGCTAGCAGGCATGGTGAAAAAGACGATGTTTCGAACACCGATCCAGGGTAAAAATCCCTCACTATTTTCTCTCGTTACGAAAAATTAAAGTTTAATAACTAATAGCGGTGTGTTTTATAAAAAAAATTAGAAATCTTTAAATTAATTACAGGTCACTTGTGGAGCGGGAACCGGCCAGTGTATAATTGCACTAGTTGTGTTGTTTTTTCACTCCTATACTGCCTAAATTGCTATGTTTTATTGATTTTAATTGCTTTCTCGTCCATTGATTGCTTGGTTGTTATTCTCACCTGTTGACTAATTCGAAGTAAATGCCTTAGCCATGTTTTCTTATTTTTCGTATTATCTATTTGCATGTCTTACTATCGATCTGTAATTATAAAATGTTAGTATATAATTGGTAACTGTTTGATGATGTGGGTATGTATATGAAAGGCTTATCGGGTACCCTGGGGAATGGTGTATGGACCCGATGCATAGGGTAAATCCTACCGTGAATGTTATCTCAGTCAAACGGGGCTGAGAAGTCCTATACCAGAAGAGGTTGGAAGGTACAGTTCACCCTCATACTAGACGGAGTATTGAGGTGGTAGTATGTTTGACGCTCACATCATCACATAACCACATATACTTTTCTTTTTACTCGAATCTATTGCTAATTTTTTTTTCTTTTCCATTCGCACTTCTGTACACTCAGGAAACACAAATGACACTTTTACTAACAGCACATCAGATTCACTTCAAAATTTATATTGGATTTCACATTGAATTACATGTTCACAGTTTCACATAATCATATTATCACATATTCACATCAAATCCATAAACACTTTTTCATACATACAACTTACGGTTTTACAAACACAATTATTAGCACATTTTATTCTTTATTTTAACTTTCCTACTTATTAAGGTTTCATTGTGATGTAATTTTTGTTGGCATCATCATGGGTAGAATGGATCCCTTCTATCATGTGAATACCTAACAGATAATAGACTTTCATTCCTTGAATGACTATGGGTACTAGATAACAGATAATAGACTCTCATTCCCTAAAGAGCGGTGGGTATTAGATAATAGATTCCCAACCACCATGTTTGCTATGGGACTTTCTAGTCATGTCTAATTGAGACCGTATACACAAGTAGGGTTCACCCACATCACACGCCAAATTGATAACACACATGCACCCACCCCTAGTTGATACCAGTTAAATGAATTTTTTTTTCTTTTAATAATTCTTTTTTTTTATTTTAAAGTTACTATTAAACTTTTTAATTTTTTATTTAATTATTTTTAATACGTATAGTGCACATTATTATGCCCACAATGTAACACACACGATAACACACACCACCACCCACACAATCACAATATACAAGCAACACCCTCACACAACACATTATTATTTGTTTACTTTGTACCTACGCGCATAACTTACATCCACGCAATAATTTACCCATGCATATTTCCATATATTTTTACATATCCTTAGATTTTGTTATCCACATTTAAATGCACATATATATATATAAAACACACACACTTAAACATATATATATATATATACTTATTATAGGGGCGCAAATAATAAACATACACACATATGATGAGTTTAAAAAAACACATAAGAAAACTTGCACAATTTATAAAATTTGTAACCTTTTTAAATAAAAACAAAGTTTTATAAAATGTGAGGGCCTCTGAATAAGATTAACTAAATCCCTTACCTACAATCTGATAAAAAAAGGTGTCAAAATCCATATTAGTTCGGATTGAAAGTCCCCTATATGTTTTGGTTATTACTTATATTTTTCTCATTTACAAATGGAAAGTAAGTGCATTAAATGATGAACAATTTTAAAAATAAATATAACAAAAAAAGTGGATCAATTTTTACCTTGGATACGCAATTCTGGTCGTTAGAGTCACCATGTGCCATTATATGCACATAACAAAGATCACCAAGCATCGCCACCAGAGCGCCACACATCGCTTCACACGCGGTCACAAAAACACCACTTTTCACCTCATGCTTTACCCAGAAATCACCACAAAATTCGTTGTACACTCATGTTCAGCACGAATATGGTAAAAACATTGCGATTGGTCTCCATGCAAACCAACCTGTAACACTCTACCTATCAGTGTGCTACAATGATTAGGAAACTTTATTTATTTAAGCATTTGGCTACTTTAAACTTAAGTTAATTTATGTTGTTTAATATTTTACGAGATTCATGATTTTGATCTATTTTTATTTTAATTTATTTTATTAATTTTATTTTAATAATTTTGTTTTTATTTTATTTTGAAATATTTTAAATTAATTCATTTTATTTCAAAGGGAAAATTTAGAAAAAAAAATCAAAAAAGAGCAAAACGGGAGAAAACCAGCTCACGGGAAAAATTCTGCGAGAAAACTATTTGCCAGTGCGGGTGCTGGGCACTGTGCGTGCACGCATGCGCAAACAGTGGCCGTGGAGCATGCGCACCATCCGCACAGTAGCATGAATGAGACTTGCGCACAACGTGCACGTCCCCTCTGCATGCACGAGAAGTGCGCACGGTTCAGGGTAAGGACTTGCACGCGCGTCCTGTCACACACAAGTGGACCATCCGCTCGTCACTTCGCGCACGGACTGGCAATGCACACTCTTCACGCATCGTCCACGGGTCAGTTTGCGCACGGACTGGCGCCGCGCACTGTGTGCGCAGTGTTCCCGCAGCAGGCCTACGCGCGCAACGCTAAGTAGGTTGCGCATGCGACGCCCAGTACACCCGACCGCTGTGCGTGCAGAAGTAGGCTTATGCACCTCCAGGCTAGCTTGTAGTGCACCGGCCAGACACTGCCACCTCAAGCAGTACAGCATCATTGCCTTGGGCAGCGTGCCACTACTTTGGGCAACGCACCGTCGTTGCCGGTAAAGGAAATTTTTCTCCCTTATTTTTCATGCCAATAATCTTTTTCTCTTCTCTCTTCATTGGATTTCGCCACTTGGTACGAATCCGATGGTTCTAAAATTCTATAAATTGCCCTTCCCCTTCCCTTCCTCTCCATACTTCCATTTCTTCCATTTTTTAAGATTTAGAGAAAGAGAGAGATAGAGACAGTAAAATAGTGAGAAAAGAAGAGAAAAAAATGAAAATAGTGAAGAAGAAAACATCAAAGTTTCAGTAAAAAATCTAGTATTACTTTTGACCTCTTAATGAATATTTTTAGATAAGTAAATTTAATATGATTATTATTTTATCTGTTTTACATGCCTCTGTGTTTAAATGAGTCAAAATTTTCTGATTTTTAAGAATACTATGTGAATTACTGATACTTGATGAATTCGCTTGTAATAAATATAAAATGTAGTTTGTATAATAAAAGAAAGAAAAATAAAAAAGTAGAATGAAGCCTGCGTTGTCCGAAGTATGTCTGTATTAACATGTATATTGCATCAAGAGTCTCGTTAGGCTTTTTATTTCTGCAGGTTATCTATTCCCCTTACCCTTTAAGGTATCTCTTTCCCCTCCCCTATCTGGTCTTGAAAGACGTAAGAGGAACGCTCCTAATGGATGATGACATATCCTCTAACGAGAGTGGTATCGTACTATCTGTAGGGGTCACTCGTGGCTAAGTAATGTCATGACTTTATATATATGTTAGGACCACTATGGTTGGTAAGGACATGGTCATTGATCATGTTATGGTTTGGCCAGCCGGAAGTGGGTCTGAGCGAATTACCGTATCTGTATCTGATCTTGTCATTCCACTTGCGTAATTTGAAATATGTATCTGCCATCAGAGATAGAAGTTTATAACGATTTCATAAAGCATAACACGAAATATTTGTGGATTTTCTAATTTATTTGATTTTCTCTATTATTTGGCATGATATGTGTATATTTAATTTTCTGTGCTAACGTACTATTTTGATATTCAAATAAATGGTTTTCTTTTCTAATGATGAGTTAGGTCAACAAGGAAAGTAGATGGTGAGAGAAAATAATAAACTTTTGAAATCTTACGATCTTAATTTAATACTGTTTTCCTCACTGAGTATATGAAACTCACTCTTTCCACCCCCCCAAGATGAGGAAGAAAATAAAAAACTGCAGGCAAACCTACCCTTGGAAGTCTATGAGGATCCCATGGATTCACAAGTCTGAGTGCATGACTGTTTCCGTAGTTTGATGAATTCCAATAGCATTGTAAAAGAAGTGACCCTCATATTTTGTATTTTGTTGCCACTTTTGGCCTCAATGATGTATGTATTTGGAAAATTATATATATTTATAAGGGATTTGTTAAGGTTTGATTCCGCTGCATAAATATTATCATGCATTCGTTATTCTAAATATATATCTAACATTTATTTGTCTTAATTGGTACTTGGGATGTCTTAGGTGGTATCAGAGTATAATTTCATGGAACAAATCCCTTACACTGAGGCCTAGGTTGGATAAACATTTTTAGAGTATCTAGGGAAGAAAAATATCCTCTTTTCAAAAACTAAATCTCCAACTTGTGTCTTCCTTTCTTTTGTAGGAATGACGTGGGAAATACCATTCGTAGAGCATACTGAACGACCTGAAGCCTCAGACCATCCAACGAGGGTTGAATTTATAGGACTTTTATAAGCCATTCAAGGATTAACTGTAGTTGTAAAACAAAATCAGGACAACCCTTATCTACCCCTTGCTCCTAAATTTCGAAACATAGATCGATCTATCTCCTACAATATAGCAGAGTTTAGAAAACTTAATCCCCCACATTTTGAAGGTGGCCCTGATCCTTTAGTAGATGAAGCCTGGATCCTATAAATAGAAAACCTCTTCTCTGTACTAGACCTGACCAAATAATAAAAAGTCCCTCTTATAACCTTCATGTTAAACGTGAAAGTCGAACACAAGTGGTAACTTAAGAAAGAAGTCCTGCCTACCCCTACTACCTGGGAAGTTTTCATGGATACTTTCTTTGATAACTTTTTTCCTGCTTATGTTTGGGAAAAGAAAGATGAGAAATTTTAAGACCTCCATCAAAGAAGCTTGTCTGTAGCCTAATATGCGGCCTGATTTGTTCAACTGTCTAGGTTTGCCCCTTTGACGGTCACCCCCGAAAGTCGAAAAAGTAGGAAGTTTCTCAAAGGCATTTATGGTGACATTTAAGACCAGGTTTCGATGCTGAGGCCTAGCTCGTATGCAGAGATGCTTGAACATGCCCAGTTGACTGAAGATCTTATCTCAGCTAAGCACCAACACTTTACCCAAGTTCGTGCCCAACAACAACCCTAATAGCTTAGAAAAAGTTTGCCTGACCCAATAAGTAACCCTCCCGACAAACAAACCAGAATTTTCCTTCCTCCTGCCTTGCCCCCGCCTACAACTCTACCTGCCCGAACTAACCAACGCTCTATATATTATGGTCACTCGTATGGTGACCTGCCTTGTTAGCGTATCAATAATGCTTGTTATCGATGTGGAAGTACTTTGCACCTTATAAAAGACTGCCCTCAACGTTTGAAGGATTTAGCCTAACCTATAGCATAAGGTCGAGTGTACCACTTAGATGGATATGAAGTCCTTCCTACTCCTATTCTCATCCAAGGTATATTTTTTATTCATAATACTCATGCCGAGGCTTTGACTGATACTAGTGTAACTCATGTGGGGGAGGTAGACTAGGGAGTTCAATGGGAAAGACATTAGAAAAATTACAAACAATGGGCATGGAATACACAGCATGATCAGCATCCAAATTCTTGTTCAATCATTTGTTAAAAAAGGAAATGATAACAATAACTTTTATTTCCTTTTTGTGGTTCATAAAGTTATAATTTTACTTTCACAGGCTAACAGAGCTGGAACATCAACTTTCTGATCTTATCACCCAGAAATTCATTCGCCCTAGCCATTCTCCTTAGGGTGCTCCAATGTTGTTCATAAACAAAAAGGATGATACCCTTCAACTCTGTGTAGACTATAGGGAGCTCAATCGAGTAACTGTTAAAAATAAGTACTCCTTATCCTAAATCGACGATCTTTTCGATCAACTGCAAGAAGACACAGTCTTCTCTAAGATCGATCTCGGAACTAGGTACCACTAGTTGAGGGTTAAAGAGGAAAATATTCCAAAAATTGCCTTTCGGTGTATATATGGATTGTATGAGTTCAGGGTGATGCCGTTTAGATTGACCATGCCCCAGCAGGTTTCATGGACTTAATGAACGAAGTTTTTTGACACGCACTAGATCGATACGTCATCGTCTTTATTGATGACATTCTGGTGTATTCCAAAAGTCACGGGGAACACATGGTGCATTTGGCTGAAGTGTTGGAGACTGTTTGCCAAAACCAACAAGATGCAAAATTAAGCAAGTGCTCTTTTTGGATGGATCGAGTTTCTTTTCTCGATCATGTAATCTCAAGTGAAGGAGTTTCTGTATACTCGTCTAAGGTGGAGTCAGTAACCAGCTGGAGTCCACCCACCAATGTGGCCGAGGTGTATACTTTTCTTAGCTTGGTAGACTACTACCGATAATTCATTGATGGATTGTCAAGATTGTTGCCCCCATGACTCGACTCACCAGAAAGGGTATACCCTTCGTTTGAAAGTATACATGCAGTGAAAGCATCATGGAACTAAAGCGCCATCTTACCTCCGCCCCTGTGTTGATCCTCCTGGACAATGAGGGAAGATTCTAAGTTTACTGTGATGCATCTCATATTAGTTTGGGGTGTGTCGTGATGAAGCATGGCAGAGTGAGCCTTTGGATCCCGACAGCTCAAAGTTCATGAGCAGAACTACCCTACCCATGACCTGGAGCTGACAACCATTATTTTTGCCCTGAAGATATGGCGGCATTACTTGTACAGTCAAACTTTTAAAATCTACACTGACTATAAGAGTCTCAAATATATATTTTTTTGCAACAGGAGTTAAACATGAGGCAAAGACATTAGATGCATTTTCTGAAGGATTATGATTGTCAAATCATTTATCACCTCGGAAGAAAAAATGTAGTCGCTGATGCTCTAAGTCGACGAGAGGCTACTGTGCTGGCCCAAACCATGGCCTCTAGTTGGAAGATGATGGACACAGTGCAATCACTCTGCCTTAACTATTATGGCAAAGGCACCTATCTCGCCCAGATCCGAGCCATGTCGGATCTCTTTATGAAGATCTTGGAAGCACAAGCCACCGACCCAGAACTCATCAAGAACCTAGGTAAGTTCACTTCGGATGAATCTCATAATTTCAGGATCTCTGATAACGGATTGTTCAGATTTCAGAACCGAATTTGGGTCCCTGATGCAGTACGCACCAATGTACTCAAGACTGCCCATGGTTCCAAATTATCCATTCATCCCAAAAGTACCAAGATGTACCAGGACTTGAAACGACAATATTGGTGGCCAGAATGAAGAAGAATATAGTTAACAATGTCTCCTGATACTTTAGTTGTCAACGGATAAAGACAGAACATCAAAGACCCGGTGGCTTGCTACAGGGTCTTCTAATTTTTGAATAAAAATAGGAGCACGTGACTATGGATTTTGTCACCGAATTGCCCAAGACCTATTCTGGTCGAAATACCATTTGGGTCATTGTGGATAGGTTGACCAAGACTGCCTATTTTCTGCTTATTCGAACCACAGACTCCACTAGTAAGTTAAGCTGCTTATATATGGACGAGATTGTTGGACTTCATGGCGTTCTCTTATCCATTGTATCTGACCATGACTCTCGGTTCATCTCTCACTTTTGGGATAGCTTCCTAGAAGCTTTGGGGTTTGGGTTGTACTTTAGCACCGGTTATCATCTCCAGACGGATGGTCAATCTGAATGTACAATCTAGACATTGGAAGATATGTTATGTGCTTGCGTTCTTGACTTTGGTGATAACTGGTATGAGTATCTTCCTCTTTGTGAATTTATTTATAATAATAGTTATCATTCCAACGTCAGTATGACCCTGTATGAAGCTTTGTATGGAAGGCCTTGTCGTTCCCCTACTTGCTGGAGTGAAGTCGGGAACCAGCATCACTTAGGACCAGACTTCATTTAGGAGACCATAGAGAAAGTTACAATCATTTGAAAGAATTTGGCACTGCTCAAAGCTGCCAAAAGAGCTATGTTGATTATCATAGGCGACCTTGGAGTTTGTCGTGGGAGATCAAGTTTTCTTTAAAGTCTACCCCTACAAAGGTAATATGTGGTTTGAAAAGAGAGGGAAGTTGAGCCCTCGTTATGTGGGACTTTTTTCGATTGTCGAGTGCATTGGACCCATGACTTACTGCCTCACTTTATCTCGGGAGTTCACAGATTTATATGATGTCTTTCATATCTCGATGCTCAAGAAGTACCACCCTAATCATTCTCATGTTATTCATCGTGATGAGGTACAGGTACATGCCGATATGACTATGAGGGGGTTCCTGTAGAAATTATTAAATGGACTGATAAGGTCTTACATAACAAGACGATTCCCATAGTGAAGGTACGTTGGCAGCATCACACCTCGGAAGAAGCAACATGGGAATTGGAGGATGAAATGAGAAAAAAGTATTTAGACTTATTCGAGACAAATTTGGGAACTAAATTTTTTTAGGTGGAAGGGATGTAACACCCCGCTTGTCACTGTGCTAAAATGATTATAAAACTCTATTTATTTGAGTCTTTGGCCGCTTTAAACTTAAGTTAATTTACGCTGTTTAATATTTCTCGAGATTCATAATTTTGATATATTTTTATTTGTATTTATTTTATTAAATTTTATTTTTATTTTATTTTATTAATTTTTTTATTTTATTTTGTAATATTTTAAATTAATTCATTTTATTTCAGAGGGAAAATTTAGAAAAAAAATTAGAAAATGGCGAAACAGGAGAAAACCAGCTCGCAGGAAAAATCCTACAAGAAAACTGTATGCCTACATGGGTGCTAGGCACTGTGCGCTTGCAGGTTAGCTTGCAGTGCACCAGCTGGGCACTGTCACATTGGGCAGTGCACCGCCACTGCCTTGAGCGACGCTACCGCCGCCGGTGGAGGAAATTTTTGTCCCTTATTTTTCGTACCATAAATCTTTTTTTCCTCTCTCTTCATCGAATTTTTGCACTTGGCGCGAATCCAGTGGTTTCTAAATTCTATAAATTGCCCTTCCCCTTCCCTTCCTCTCCACACTTCTATTTCTTCCATTTTTCAAGATTTAAAGAGAGAGAGAGAGAGAGACAGTAAAATAGTGAGAGAAGAACAGTGAAAAGGAAAATATCAAAGTTTCGGTAAAAAATCTAGTATTACTTTTGATATGTCTTAAGGAATATTTTTAGATAAGAAAATTTAATATGATAGTTATTTTGCCTGTTTTGCATGTCCTGTATTCAAATGAGTTGAATTGTTCTGATTTTCAAGCACGTTATATGAATTACTTGCACTTAATGAATTTGCATGTAATAAATGTAAAATCTAGTCCGTAATAATAAAGGAAAGAAAAAGAGAAAAGTGGAATGTAACCTGTGTGGTTTGAAGTATGTCTGTATTGACATGCATATTGTATCAAGTGTCTCGTTAGACTTTTTATCTCTGATGGGTATCTGTTTCCCTTACCCTTTGGGGTATCTGTTTCCTCCACCCCTATCTGGTTTAGAAAGACGTAAGAGGACCGCTCCTAATGGATGACGACGTGCCCTCTGACGAGAGTGGTATCGCACTATCTGTAGAGATCACTCGTGGCTAAGTAATGTCGTGACTATAGATATTTGTTAGGACCATTATGGTTGGTATGACCGTGGTCATAAATCGTGCCATGATTTGGCCAGCCAAAAGTGGGCTTTAGTAAATTGTTGTATTTGTATCTGATTTGCTCATTCCACTTGGGTAGTTGGAAATCTGTATCTGCCGTCAGATATGGAAGTTTATAACGACTTCGCAAAACAAGACATGAAATATCTGTGCATTTTCTTATTTATTTGATTTTCTCTATTATTTGGCATGATATGTATATATTTGATTTTCTTTACTGACATAGTATTTTGATATTCAAACAAATGGTTTCATTTTTTAATGATGAGTTAAGTCAACAAGGAAGCTAGACGGTGAGATAAAATAATAAACTTTTGAAATCTTACGATATTAATTTAATATTGTTTTCCTTAATAAGCATATCAAACTCACTTTTTCCATTCTCTCCCCCCGCAGATGAGGAAGAAACTGAGGAACTGCAGGCAGACCTACCATTGGAAGTTTATAAGGATTCTTTAGATTCACAAGTCTGAGTGCATGACTATTCTCACACTCTAATGAATTATAATAGCATTGTGAAAGAAGTAGAGCTTATGTTTTGTATTTTGTAGCCACTTCTGGCCTCATTGATGTATGTATTTGGAAATTTATATATATTTCTAAAGGATTTGTAAAGGTTTGATTTCACTACATAACAATTATCATGCATTCGTTATTCTGAATCTATATGACACCCATTTACCTTAATTGGTACCTGGGATGTCACACAACCGCCACGGGTCTTCTTCCCAAAACAGATTTGCCGCTGCCGGATGCCTAGATATGATTTTTCTTAGTTCAACTTTACACAAACACGATGTCCCTTCCCCTACCTCTTCAGCCGTGTAATCCGTATAGAACAAAGAAGATCAATCATCGCACGGGCAAATCGAGCCACTACTTTGTTTGTTTTCTTCAGCTCTCATTCTTTCTCTCTCTCTCTCTCTCTCTCTCTTTCTCTCTCTCTCTTTCTCTCTTCACACTCAGATCAACTCTCTTTCTTTTCCTCTCCCTCTCTCCACACAACCTTCATTTATAGGAGACCGTGATGAGAGTCTCGCATGTTTCTCCTTCCTTCTTCTCTAGCATGCGACTCTCATCTTATTTCTTTTTGGTCGGTTACAGAAGCATACCTGCTTCTTCCTCTTCCTCGACTAGAGGTGTATTCACCTTTAGTCCAATTTTTTTAATGAAAATTGTGTCATTTTGGTTTTTTCGAAAATGATGTCATTTTAAAGCTGATGGGTTGAGTCTTGTTTACTCAGCCTAGTTGTTACATGCTCGTTTCTAAATATATTCACATAATTTGAATTAAATCATAATTCATTCCCTCTGCTTGAGCTTTGGCTTCCAATTGCTCATATTTCCCTTCGCTAATTATTTAATGTTGGGTTTTTGCATATTAAATAAAATTGTTTTCAATTCAGTATTAATTATAAGCTTAACCCATAACAAGATTTGGTTTAGGCTCATTTAATACTAAAAAATTTGGCCCATCCAATGAATTTGACCCACCCTCTAGATTTGGGTTTTCAACCCTAGAGGACCCTTTAGCACCCATTCCCTCATATCCATTCTTAAGACCCTGTGCATGTTTTTTGAAACCCTAGGCATGTTTTATGAAACCCTAACCTCCTATCACTACCACTGCCATACCTTATTTATTTATTATAATACATGTTCTCTTATAATTTTTTGATAATTTTATAATGCATTAACAAACTAAATAATTTAAACTACATATAACCACAATTCTAATATAAAAATTAACTCTAAAATCATGCACCATATCAAAGCTTAGGGAATTTAAGTCCAAATTAGTCTTACTCTTCCCTGGACCTCAGATAGAGCACATTGCCTGCAGTGGCAGAGCTTCTTCTTCACTAAAACTTCACACACACAAAACCATATACCCATGTTGTCATGAAAATCTAAAGTTAGGATAATAAAGTTCTTTGATACTGTTTTAGGGAAAAGAGAGATACTTGCTAAAGAGATTTACCTTATCGCATCGATGTTCACTATGCCTGCAGTTCATGACTCCTGCGATTCTTCCTATTTTTCTCTTTTTCTCTACCCGCCCTCTTTCTCTCTATCTCTCTCTCTTTCTCTTTTAGGGTTTCTTATAATTTTTTTAAAAATCGACTACCTATTTATAGTTTCCACATTTTAATCGTGGCCATTGGTTTAAATGGCGCAATATGAGACATTCAGCACCTAAAATCTCCTCTCAGTTGTGTGATCTGCCATGCGGTGTGCGCATGGTAAGATCTCATATGTTTGTTCCTAAATAACGCACTCTGATGTGTTTTGCACTCATGGCTTCTTGTAATTGGCTATTCAGGACAACTCAGCTGCTAAGGTGTTAAAATTTTCAAAATTATAGTTTTACCCCAATTTAGGCAAAAACCTTTCATTATAAACCATTTCACAAATTTCATATTTTTCTTTATTATCCAATTTATTTTTAATGTAATCCCCTACAGTTAGTTTTCTTAATTTTTATAATTTATAAACTTATCCAATTCTTTTTCAATGAATTTATATATTTATATTATTTATTCTTAACTTAATAATATATGCGTAATTCATTAATTGAATCAATAAGAACTTTTTCAGTCATCACAAGAATCCTGAGATGTTGACAAAAATTGTTGGAGAATATCTTAAATCTTAAGAACTTGGTAGGTAAAACTTATTCTCCTCATAACCAAGTTGATTACTTCTTTTATTGAGTAACTAAGTTGGTACCTTAACTTATTTAGATATACTAATATGTTTTACTTTTTTTTATTTAATTTGTACTTGATGTTGCTTGTTATAAATAGATTTATTAGTAATATACCCTTAAATTAATTGCATATGGTTGTAACACATCTTTATTACAATAATCTCAATTTCCATGTCAAACATTTGTGATTTGTTTAGTTGTGAAAGAGATTCATATTTTTCATAAATTTTGTAATATATAACTTTTTTTTTTGCTTACTAAAACAAAATAATGGACACTTTTTTGTTTGAAAAATTATTTTTATTGCACTTTTAAAATTGGCAAATTTTATATTAATAATTTGAAAAAAACATATAAAAATTGGATATAACTCTAAATTTATAAAAATCTAAATAGTCAAATTATAGACTAGGCCAAGCCAAACTGGCCAAGCTCAATCCTACTGGCATATTGTTAATATTATAATAAGTTAGTTAGTTCAACCTAATTTTGTTAATATTTTAGCTAGTTGGTTTTGTAACACCTCGTAGATAGGAGACACAACCTTGAAGGCATTTCCGAGAAGAAAATGAAAATGAGGAGAATGAGAGAGAAACATAGTGAGGAAAGTCCCACATTGTTCCTTTGTTAACTTCAATAATTCCACTCTTCTATAAATAGGGAATAAGAAGGAGGTAGAGACATAATGAGAAAAGTCTCATGTCGTTTTTTCGCTAACTCTCATGACTCCACTCTCCTATAAATAGGGGATGAAGAGAAGGAGGTAGAAACATAATGAAGAAAGTCCCACATTGTTTCTTTGCTAACTCCATTAGCTCCACTCTCTTATAAATAGGGGATGAGAAGAAAGTAAACACATAGCGTAACACCTGACAAATAGAACACATGACCTTCAAGGTGCCCTTGAGAAAACAAATGGGTAATTTCAAATCTAATATTTTTGGGAGTTTAAAAAATCTTATAAAATCGAAGAGTTTTATAAAAATAATAAATTTCTCGAAATAAGAGAAATTAGTGTCGAAAATATTGAAGGAAAATTTAAAAAAAAAATAGAAAATATGAATAACAAAAATAATTTTTGGAAGGTTTAATTTAAATTACAATCCTCATAAGAAGTACAACTAACTACTCGAATTTTTTTTTGAAAAATTTATATTGAGGAAAAAATTATAATTAAAGTGAAAAAAGGGGATTAAATTTTAAATATTTTGAAATTATGGAGAAATTAATTTAAAAATAAAAGAATTATTAAATTGTATGGATTTTTGAAGAGATGAGAAAATCTTAAAATTAAAGAGATATAAAGTGGCAAAAGTCCCATATGGTTTAAGAAGAAAACCTTCCTTGGCTCATTTCTCCAGTATAAGGATAGTGCATGGTGGTTTAAGGTGGCAAAAATCACACATCATTTAAGGAGGAAGACTCCCTTGGCTCCCCTCTCTTATAAATAAAGGATGAAGGGAAAGAAAGAGAAGTATAGTGGGGAAAGCTCTAATATGGTTTATTTTTATCAACTCCCTTGGCTCCTATCTCTTACAAATAAGGGATGGAGGGAAAAGGGGAGAAGCATAGGGGGGAAAACTCCCACATAATTTATTTTTGCTAACTCCCTTAACACCTCTCTATTATTAATAAGGGATGGAGGGAAGGGGGGAGATACGTAGTGGGAAAAGCTCCCGCATGGTTTTTTTTTTTCCAACTTCATTTAGTCCCATCTCTTATAAAATAGAGGAGAAGCTTAATGTGAAAGAGTGAAGAAAGGTGAAAACTTGAGAGGGGATTGAGTGTTCTAAAGGAAGAAAAATCTTGGGGGAGAGTGCAGGGACCTTCATTATTTCTAAGTGAGGGAAAGGGATCGGGTATCAAAGCCTGACCCACAAGAAAACATATTAAATTAAGATTTTTTTTTAACATTTTACTTAGAGACTTTTAACGATGCTGGGAGACAATTCTTGTTTACATTAAAGGCCCACTTTTAGAAAGAAAGTCTAAGTTTTTACCTTTGGATTTGAAGTACTCTGAACAATGGAATAGGTAAGAAGTAATGCATTATTTTTCCAGAGTTAGTCTTTTAAATCTCTTAAATTAATAAGCTAATCGATACTAAGAATATTTAAACAGATTCAGAATAAAAAATTTATGTATGCATTTTTATGTTTTTATTATTAAGACGATGGTATGTTTTGTTACGGATTGATAATTTCAAAATTTTTCTATGAAGAGTGTGAGAATATATATATTGAATCTATGTGTTTGTAAGTATATGAACTACTGTGTGTGTGTGAGTAAATAGATATAGGATGTAGTACTGTGAGTACATATACGTAGGTGTGTTTGGAATGAGTGATCCTCTTACATCTTTTCAGACCAGATAGGGAAGAGGAAAATAGATAACCCGAAGGGCAAAGGGAACAGATACCCCTCAGAGATAAAAAGTCTAACGAGACACTTATGCAATATACATGTCAATACAGATACACTTCGGACCATACATGCTTCATTCCTGTTGATTTTAATGATTTTATCCATTTACATATTCAAATTCAAATAAAGCTGTAAAGAAAATGTTTCACTGCAGCCTACGTAGTTGCCATGCAGCATTTATGCATGGATTTCTGAGTTTAATCTTATCGTTTGGTTGTAATCAAGTAAAACTCTGTCTTATAAATGTAGTCGTGCAAATCAATAAAAATAATCCTTTTTCCTCTCCAAAAATCATCATCTTTCTGCAATCTGAAAAACAGAGGCTTTTGCAGCCTTATACCCTGTTTTGTTGTCCTCTCTCTCTCCTTGACCCTCTCTTTAAATTTGCTCATCATTTCAGCTTCCTTTGAAGCTATAACTCATTTGATCCAACAACTGGTATTAGAACCAGGTTCTCCTACGTGACCTGTGAATAAAAAAAAAAACTCCTCAAACCCGATGGCTACCTTAGGAACTACCCATGCTCCGTAATTCAACGGAGAAAATTACCATGTGTGGGCAATAAAGATGCGAGCTCACCTCAGAGCTCTGAGTTTGTGGGATGTTATCATAGATGACAGTGACCCAATCCCACTACGAGACACTGCCACCTTGAACCAGATTAAAAGACACAAGGAAGAGAAGGCCAATAAACCAAAAGCATTTGTCTGTCTCTTCTCAGCTGTCTCGGACAGGGCCTTCTCTAGGATTATGAACTATGAATCACCCAAGGAAGCGTGGGAGAAACTGAAGAAAGAGTTTGATGGAGGAGACAGAAGCAGGAAGATCAAACTACTGAGGTTGAAAAGCAAGTTTGCATTACTCAAAATGCAAGAAAATCAGTCCATTAGGGACTATTCCTCCAAACTCTCGGATATTGTGAATAAAATGAGATTGTTGGGGGAGGACTTTCCTGAATCAAGGGTGGTAGAGCAGATTCTTATAAGCTTACCCCCTAAATTTGAATTTAAAATCTCAGCCATGGAGGAACTTGCAGACATTGATACAATCACTTCAACTGAACTAATCAATAAGCTGCAATCACAGGAGCAACGGGTGAACATACATGCTCGTGTACCTACTGAGGGAGCCTTAATCTCGTCTCAAATCAAAGCTACCCCCTCAAATCAGAATCAAGGCAGAAGGAATGAAGTAAATCAAACTAGAAACCAAAATTCCAGTAAGCAGAAGAAGTATCCTCCTTGCAACATCTGCTCCCTCACAAATCATCCTGAGAGTAAATGTTGGTACAAGGACAAGAAAGCCGTCCGGTGCAACTTCTGCAAAAGACTTGGCCACAAGGAGAAATTCTGTTGGCAAAAACAAAAGTAGGAAGCAACACAATTTAAGCAGGAGCTGAAGCATGTGAATGTCAATGAGGTATCCAATGAGCAACGTAATATAATCTTCGTTGCTTCAAGTGAATTGACAGTGGAAGACGATAGCCTCTGGGTCATTGATAGTGGATGCACTTCTCACATGTGCAAGAATGAAGCCATGTTCGTAACACTTGACAAATCAGCAACAAGCCAAGTGAGACTTGGAAATGGTATGCTGGAATCCATAAAAGGCAAAGGCAATGTTGCTATAGAAACAGGGGAATGTAGGAAACTTATCATCGATCTGAATTTTGTTCCCACTCTCTCTCAAAATCTGCTTAGTATAAATCGAATGACTAATCATAGATACTTAGTTTCATTTAAGAAGCAATGTTGTAGAATCTATGATCCCGAAGACAGATTGATTGCTCTCATTCCAAAAAGGAAACAAGCGTACTCCTTGAAGCTCAAAGTAGTAGTCGAAAAGGCAAACATTGTCACAATACCTGAAGGAAAGCTGTGGCATAGACGTTTTGGCCATTATCATGCTGTTGGGTTACTCAGTTGTAGAAAGGAGACCTAACCAAGGATCTTCCAAACATAGGAGCTACTGAGAAGGTTTGTGGTGTCTGTCAGTTGGAGAAAATGGCTTGATAGGCATTCCCTACTCAGATAGATTGGAGGGCAGATCAAAAGCTTGCACTAATTCACTCGGACATATGTGGTCCGATGAGTGAAAATTCAATAAATGGAAACAAGTATTTTGGTTTATTTATTGATAATTTCACCAGGATGATCTGGGTGTGCTTTCTGCAGAACAAAGCTCAGGTATTTGATGAATTCAAGAGATTTAAATCCATGACAGAGAAGGAATGTGGCTGTGTTGAAGTGTCTAAGAACAGACAATGGGCTTGAGTTCAATTCCGGTGAATTCAAGGATTTTTGCTCCAAAAATGGGATCAAACGACAACTCATAGCACCATATTCTCCACAACATAATGGTGTCTCAGAGAGGAAGAACAGAACCATCGTGGAAATGGCAATAAGCATACTTACTGATAAGCATTTACCAAAAGTGCTTTGGGCTGAGGTAGTAAACACTTCTGTGTTTTTACTCAACATGCTGCCCACGAAGGCAGTGGAAGGAATGACACCCGTGGAGGACTAGAGCGGCATCAAACCGTCAGCTCAACGTCTAAAAGTGTTTGGGTCGATTTGCTACTGTCATGTCTTAGATGACA
Source organism: Carica papaya (assembly GCF_054855325.1). Lineage (NCBI taxonomy): Eukaryota > Viridiplantae > Streptophyta > Magnoliopsida > Brassicales > Caricaceae > Carica > Carica papaya. The sequence goes on from NC_142317.1 coordinate 24,828,782, forward strand.
GAAGAACAAAGCTGGACGAGAAGGCTGAATTGGGTTTATTTCTGGGTTATAGTGCAGAAGCAAAGGCATATCGATTTTTGAGCTTGAAAACCAATAAGCTCATGATCCGGAGAGATGTGTTGGTAGATGAAACAAGCTACTGGAACTAGAAGAAAAAAAAGATAAAAACAGATTGTTTAACTATTGAAGCTGCAACCAAACCTAGTCCTACTCTAACATCTACCTCAATTGATGTAACAGAGGAAGATGGTGACAGTTCAGATGAGGAAAGCACAATACCAACTAAAATGAAAAGCCTTACTGATATTTATGAACGCTGCAGCCTTGCTGCGGATGAACCTGTAACCTTTAAAGCAATTACAAAACAAATTCAGTGGGTTCAAGCAATGGAAGAGGAAATGCGTGTAATTGAGAACAATGGAACCTAGACCCTGGTTCCAAGACCTGCAAACAAGAAACCAATCGGAGTGAAGTGGGTATTCAGGCTAAAGTAAAATCCTGAAGGTAAAATCAATAAATATAAGGCCCAGTTGGTTGTAAATGGTTTTGCACAAGTACTTGGTGTTGATTTTGCTGAAACGTTCACACCAGTAGTAAGACATGAAGTCATACGTCTCATTTTGGCACCTGTAGCTTAGTTTCAATGGCGAGTAATGCACTTGGATGTCAAGGCTGCCTTCTTAAATGGTGATCTGAAGGAAAAAATATTTGTGGAGCAGCTGAAGGGATTTATAGTTGCAGGAAAAGAAGATTACGTGTATGTCTTGCATAAGGCTTTATATGGATTGAGACAGGCACCCCGAGCCTGGTATGAGAAATTGAATGATTATCTCATACAGTGTGGCTTCATGAGAAGTAAAACTGAAGCTACATTGTACGAAAAAATTGAAAGAGAATTAAAGATATTCACTGCTGTGTATGTGGACGACATATTGGTTATGGGAAGCAATGAAACAAAGATAGATGGATTCAAGAAGCAGTTAGAAGATCAATTTGAGATGTCAAGCCTAGGGGGAGCTGCTTATTTTCTTGGACTGGAGATCAATCAAACAAAGGGAGGGATCTTCCTAAGTCAGTCCAAATACGCTCGGGAAATCCTTAGTAAATTTAAAATGGAGAGGTGTAAAGCTGTAGGGACTCCATTAATGCCTGACCTAAAGCTATCAAAGGATGAAGGTAGAAGTGAGGTTGATGAGGGTACCTATTGAAGTCTGGTTGGTAGTCTTCTCTATCTCACTGCCTCAAGACCAGACATACTATACATAGTGAGCCTTCTATCAAGATTTATGGCAGCTCCCAAACAGATGCACATGGCAGCAGCTAAGCATGTGCTGAGATACCTGTGGAGGACCTGTAATTTTAGAATATGATATGATGACAAAGTGGGTGAGCTACAAGGATATACAGATAGTGATTGGGCTGGCTGTATGGATGATGCAAAGAGTACTTCTAGTTATGTATTTTCTTTTGGCTCAGGAGCTTTCTCGTGGGCTTCAAAGAAGCAGGAGGTAGGTGCACAATCAACAACTGAAGCGGAATACATTACAGCAGCTGCGGCTTCAAATTAGGCCATCTGGTTGAGGCAAGTAATGGCAGACTTGGGGCATGCATTACACAGACCAACTGTGATACGGGTAGACAACAAGTCTGCAATTACTATCACCAAAAATCCAGTTATGCATGGACGAACCAAGCATATCAAAGTCAAGTTCCATGCCATTCGAGATGCTGCAAAAAACCAAAAAATTAGCCTTCTACACTACCCAACTGATGAGTAGCTTGCAGACATCTTCACAAAGTCTTTGTCTAAGGCTAAGTTCGTGGACTTGCGAAGAAAAATTGGAATTGGTGATAAAATCATTAAGGAGGAGTGTTGATTTTGATGATTTTATCCATTTACTTATTCAAATTCAAATTCAAATAAAACTGTGAAGAAAATGTTTCACCGCAGCCTACGCAGCTGCCATGCAACGTGTATGCATGGATTTCTGAGTTTAGTCTTATCGTTTGGTTGTAATCAAGCACAACTCTGTGCTTATAAATGTAATCGTGCAAATCAATGAAAATAATCCTTTTTTCCTCTGCAATCCAAAAAACAAAGGCTTTTGCGGCCTTATACCCTGTTTTGTTGTCCTCTCTCTCTCCTTGACCATCTCTCTAAATTTGCTCATCATTTCAGCTTCCTTTGAAGCTGTAACTCATTTGATCCAACAATTCCACTTTTCTCTTTTTCTTTTCTTTTATACTTTTTACTTTTACTGATTACCTATTATATTTATTACATGCAAATTCATCAAGTGTCTGCAATTTACATAGCATGCTTGAAAATAAGAACAATTCAACTCATATGAACATAGAGGCCTACAAAACAAACAAAATCACAATCATATTAAATTAACTTATCTAAAAATACTCCTTAATACGTTGAAAGAAATACTAGATTCCTTACCAAAAGCTTGATGTTTTCTCCTTCATCGTTCTCCTTTCTTTCTCTTATTCTCTCTCTCTCTAAACCTTTGTAAAATGGAAGAATGGAAGTGTGAAGAGGAAGGGAAAGTGGAGGCCAATTTATAGAATTTTAGAGCTGTTGGATTTGCGCCAAGTGACGAAATCCTGTGAAAAGAGAGGAGAAAAAGATGTTTGGCAACAAAAATGAGGGAGGAAGGCCTTCTCCACCGATGGAGGCGGCGTGCCGCCCAAGGCAATGGCGGTGCACTACACGCTAGCCTGCAGGTGCACAGGTCTTATTCACGCAGGCCTACTGTGCGAACGGCACGCAAACAGTGTGCAGCGCTTGTTCGCGCGCGAGGTGACGTTCGGACGGCCTGTCTGCATGCGACAAGACAAGCGTGCAGGTCCTGACCCCACTTCATGTGCGTAGATGGGATATGCGAGCGTGCATGCAGTTGGGACATGCACACTGTGTGCACAATGCCCAGCACCTGCCCAAGCAACCAGCCTTCTAGTGGGATTTTTTCTGTTGAATTTTTTTTCCCGTTTCACTGTTTTTCGTTTTTGTTCTAAATTTTCATTTTTAATTTAATTTAGTTAAATTAAAGTCATTTAAAATAAAATAAAATAAAATAAAAATTTAACTAAAAATTAAATAAATAAAAATCAACCAAAATCATGAATTGCAATAAATGTTAAATAGCGTAAATCAATTAAGTGCGAGGTGGCCAAAAGCTCGAATAAATTGATTTTCCAAATCATTTTAGCACAATGATAGGTAAAGTGTTACAAATAGAGGGAAAAGTGTAAATTTAGATGTCATGAGCTAGTGTGAAGTGTAAAGCCTTTAAGTTCGTTCAATCTTATATCAAGGAGTGTGTGTGTGTGTGTGTGTGACCGAGATTTAGTTGAAATGATAGTGAACCCTATCAAATTGCTACCCATTGTATTGTGTTCATATTGGATGTATCATATCAGGTCCATGTCGAAAATGAGGATCTTTACTATTCTCCTTAGATAGAGAATTAAAACTATATCATACGATAAAATCTCAAAGTCTAAGTGTTTGTATATTAATCATATTGTAATTGGGATTGTGATAAGCAAATTGTATCATGTCATATTGTATCTTATCGTAAATATAATCATATTGCAATTGTGATTGTAATAAGTGAATCGTATCATATCGTACTATAATGTATCATATTTATTTATGTGCAGTATAAAAATATTATATCATTATACAATTGTGAGGGTAGAACTTAAAATAAAATCTCAGGTAATAAGTGTCAAAGTGTAGGTTTAATTATAAAAGTCTAAATATAATTGTTAAAGTATAAAAAAAAAATTATTAAGGTACGAAATATGAATACTAATAGTATAATTGCAATAAGAGTAGAATGTACATTATGTTAGTAGTGATAAATGTAAAAGGAAGTGGTGTATGAATTGTGTCTAGTGGCGTTAAGTGTAAAAAGAGGTAAAGTATGAAATGTGTTTAGTGGTGATAATTGTAAAATGAAGTGGAATGTGAATTGTGGTTAGTGGTGATAAGTGTAAAAAGAAGTGGAATGTGAATTTGGTTTAGTAGTGATAAGTGTAAAAGGAGAGGTGAAATAAGGAATAAGGAAATGTTGGTAAAAAATAACTTATTTTGAATTGGTATTAAAATAAATTTTTATACATTGTTCAGTAGCTTTTATAATTAAAATTGATTTGTTAATAGTAATGTGATCTTCGGTGTTTTATGCTTTCTACGAATTTGGTAGACTGCGCTGTGAATGATAGTATATTATTTCTTATTGAGTACGTGTAGCATATTCCAATATATCATTTTCAGAATAGGAAACTAAAAATCAAGTAAGGACCAACACAAATTGTGTAATTCTAATAAACTTATTAATGGATGGTCATTAGATTATTTTGAAAATTTTAATGGCCTACTTCTCCCTACTGTGGACAACTATGTTCTCCTGTACTTCTTGTAACCAAAACACAAAGCCCATCGATCAACAACGGCTTCTTCTAGACCAAGCAACATCATTGAGACTGCCAGCTTCTTTTGGGATGACTACCACCCCCTATTTGAGTAAGGAATGAATTTCGGACCTGTTCAACCGATGACCAAACTAGTGGTGCTTGCGGCTTTTCCTTTCCTATTTCGGTATGGATTAAAAATACTAGACTTCCTCAAGTAGCGGAACACTCAATGCCCAAGTAGTTACACATTATTGATCTCATATTCCTCCGATATAGTCAACAAAGAAAAAATGAATTATCTTGTCTTATTGCTTTTCAAGATGTTCACTGAATCCTTCACGATGTTTTGGTGGTAGGTACTAGTACATCGAAGCCTTAGAGAGGGCCATTAGACCCCAGACAAAAATGTCGTTACGAAGAACCATTAGGCTAGGTTAGGCGACCTAAAAGGACCATACATAAACCACCTGCTAAAGCAAACGGTAAAAAAGACAAGCGATAAAGGTGACAAGTAAGGGATACAGGATGGATTTGTCAATCAAGGGTGTGTGAACCTCCTTATATATTCAGCCACATATTTCAAGCGGGTGTGAAAGAATTTTTTTGCCCATGTTATTCTTCTATAAAATCTCGATTCTAAAATGGAATGATTGATAGAATAGAGGCTCCCCTGAATAAGTATAAGACCTCATGATTCCCAAAACCAGCTCGTAGCCCTACTCAACAGAACTGGCCAGAGGTATTCGACATGGGCAGGAAGGGCAGCTAAAGGGTTGCTTCACCAAAGTGATCACACATCGACTTGGACAATTGTTGGCTATAACATAATGCTACAATTGATGGAATTTTTATTGATTATATGAAGGTGGTCGGCCACCTGAAGCCCCATCCACCTTTTCTATATAGCCACATAACTATAACAAGTTTTCTCTAATGTTATGCCAAACCAAGATCTTTCCTACAAGGAAAGCAAGAACCGAAAATTTCTTTTTTTGAATACCTCCTTCACTCTCTGTTAATTTCATAAATAGGAAGGGATTAGGCGAGCAGCTCCTGAAAAGGTGGATCAGATCTTTTCAATATTAAAAGAATTTTGTTCAAACAATTGAACACTAAATTTATTTCAGAATCAGAATATCATTAATGGGAATTTTTTTTACATAAAAATTTTTCCATGTAGGGAGAAAGGTTGTCTATATTAATATTAATGGTTCCTCTATCTCCTTTTCTTGCTCTATAGAGTTGATATAGAAGATAAAGGCTAGAGGAATTCCATTCGAATCTCTAATGTGCCTGCATCTATGATATGTTTTTAGTGGGCTTATCCTCATCTTAACTCTATCTGTGGGCACTTAGGCTAATGACTTGAATTGGATCACTGGATGCACACTTGAACCTCATCTGCCTCGTAAAGGGAACCTGGACACCTCCCTTGCACAGTATCTACAGGACGAGAAAAATGGAGTAGGGGGAAAAGTCTCATAATCTTTTGAGTATTGCGATGGCCAATAACCTCACATAAGGGGGTCCCATGTGGTTTAGAATGAGTTTCTAGATAGCCGGAATTGACTACAAGGACTTCATTCTACAAGGAATAGTTCGAGAACCAACGTGCAATTGAAGAGGAAAAAGTAGCTCTACCTTTTTTCTTAAGTCAAGCACTAAATAGGGCTAAAATAGAATAGGAAAGGCCTACAAGGGCATTGTCTAATTCTTGACTTAATTATCTTGTATAAGCTGAGAGGTAGAGAAATCCTACCATAACTAAAGGGGTGAGGAAGAAAAATAAAGATCAACCTATTACCAAAAGGAAAGGTGATACCCCGCTGAAGGTGGAAAGCACCATCCACTTGCTGGAGCGAGGCCTTTCTCAATTCTTGGTCTATTGATGCTTTTTTTTGGCCAAGTCCTTTGTAACTTGACTCCACAGGGCTCTTAAAACTAAGGAACTTGCTTAGTTTGGCCTTTAAAGTTGACTGAAATACATTATACCTAATGAACTAGCGTAGCTGTGGGACTCACACTAGTATTGACCTTCTAGACTAGTACCGATGGTGGCTCTTCATCTGAGGAATAATGAACCTGTAAAGGGAGGGCATTAGATCAAGCATCCAATCAGTAGTTGGACTGGAAAATAGATAAAAGAATGATTTTTTAGTTCCCATGTTTCTTGATTGGCTTTGCTTTTCTCGAATAAAAGTAGAAAACTTGCCTTAATTTATAAATAAAGTGAAAATAAACCTATGGGATAATAAATCACATCATATATTAGATATCACATCGAAAATAGAGATTGATTCTCCCTTTTAGACAAGTCGGGAGGAACTTCTTATAACCAAAACACAAAGCCCATGGATCAGCAAAGGGTTATTCTAGACCACACCGCATCATTGAGACTTCCAACTTCTTTTAGGATAATTGCCACCCCCTATTTGAGTAAGGAATGAATTTTTACCTCTTCAACTGACGATTGGACCTAGTAGTGCTTATGGCTTTGTGTTTCCTATTTCAACTTGGATTGAAAATACTAGATAAGAAAGGAAAACTTTTTAGGCTTTCAAGCTCTACTAAGTAAAGGAGAGTATGTTGTTGGTTGCTTTAACCTCATTTTTGCTTAACATCAATCCTCTCATATACTTCCTCAAGTAGCGGAACTCTCAATACCCAAGTAGTTACATGTTGTTGATTTCATACTCCTCCAATAAAGTCAACAAGAAAAAAGTGAATTGTTTTGTCTTTTTATATAATTAATACTCCCTTGTCTTTTTACATAAACTTTAGCCTCGCCGGTGAAGTCGAGGGAGCTGCTTGCTTCAGTTCTTTACTCAACCTCCCATGTTATCCTCTTGCCTAGCAAGTAAAAATTGACCTCTGCGGAAAAAATGATTCATTCAGATCAACATGAAAGCCCAACTACATTGCATTGTCAAAATCCATGTTGTATATTTGAAAGTACTTCTATCATACAATCCTCTTTCTGCTAAACTTCCTTTTTCTTAGTCTATAGAGACAAAATATAGGACTAGTGCCTACAGTTAATCACGGAACAAAGGACTCACTGAGCTAATATCACTAACTAATACTAATAGAATAGAAAAGAATTGTCTTTTACGTATACTTTCCCTAGTTTCATTGCTACTGCAGGCTTTATGCAATTGATTAGATCATATATATATATATATATCCATTTAATACAACATAGATCGTCGAAAGGATCTTGGAGACCCACCAAAGCACGAAAGCTAAGATTTTTCAGAAAATAGATTCCTATTCGAAGAGTGCATAATCGCATGGATAAGCTCACACTAAACAAAAATTTTTTGATCAAATTCGGGATTTTCCTTGGGGTATCAGTAAGGAATTGGAATGTAATAATATTTATTCATATAGATAGAGAAGAAAAGGTTCTCTATTGATTTAAGTGTTGTCCCTATAGAAGAGGTATAGAAAAAGAGGAAAAAATCAAGGATTTCACATTGTGCTTTTGATCAAAAAATCAATCTAATTTAATCTATTTCATATCCTTTCCTTAATTAGAGAATGGGTCAGATTTTGTAGGATCAAATCCATGGGACTTAAGGAAGGAATGATGGAAGGGAATAAAATAAAAAAAGAGTACGCATATCCAACTAAGACTTGCCACAAGAGCCTATAGTGAGGATTAACTGAAGGCATGCCCACTGATTCTATCCATAGATAGGGCATATGCGAGAAATGTGGAGGCATTAGCCTTATCTCGCCTTACAAAGCTCTTATTTTGTAAGCGGCGATTACGAAGGTGACATAGGTTACGACTCACTCCACCACACCTTTTTTACATTAGGAACGTGCCTGAGAAGTAGTATCTCTAATCGATAACTGTTGTTTCCCTTTTTTATGATGGAATCCGTACACTATGAATGTGGTTTATATGAAAATACTGGTTCTTGGATTTGTTTTACATGATAAGCGAACCTTCGCATCTTTTGTTCCAACTTCTTCCTTTGCATAAATCACTATATCTTCATTCTTAGATGCGTGGGTCACAAGCCCAAGCCTTTGTTGTAGTTTTAGTAAAATTCTAACTATTAAAATAAGGAATTAAAAACCTTACTCGCGCAGTATCCCGATCGTGGTAAGGTCACTAATGAAATTTTCCAAAAGGCGAGAATAAAGTGTGATTCTAGCGCATTCGCAAAAGTGTTTTTTAGGGTATAAAGCAATTCCTTCAGTGGTAAACAATTCCTTTTCACGATTGGCAGTTCTTAGTTCATATATCTAAAGGAAGCCCTCTAAATCGATTTATCCCGAGTATTGATTGTGGGAGATGGAAGACTTCTATTTTATGGGCATATTCCTATTTATAAAGTCTTTGTTTCGACCCTGGGTCTGAATCACTTTATGCAAGTTTTCCTTCTTAAACATCGACCATATAGCATTTGACTTACCTTGTGGACTTTTTATCCCAATATCGTGATATCTAGATCACGTTGAGAAGGAAAATCCGCTATTCAAATTGGTGAAAGAACGAAAACAAGGTCTTTCTTGACAACTTGGGATGAATTGATGGACCCCAAACTTATGCTTTTTCATATCTTTGTTCACGCATTCCACCCATAGTGAGCCAAATTTAGTGAAAGGAGACCAAATACCTCTAGGCACACAACACATATGTCATTCTTCCAATCCACAATTTGGTTGATTCCCAGACCACTTTTTTTCTTAGGTGACTTTCTCTAAAGAATTTCCCATTCCACATAAAAGCATTACACTTTCTCTCAATAGCTTTTTTTAATGACAAAGCTAGGCAATATAAAAAACGCTAATCATTTTGAATGCTGACAATTAAAGAATTAAGAGGTTTCAGTCTACCAGTAAATGAGAGATGCTTAGAAATCTAGCTATTTCTTTTATAAGTTATTCTTTCAATCAAGGGCTTGTAATCATTATCATTAAGCTTCCTTATCTTGAAAGCGATAAGCTGCTACATTTGCATAATATGATTCTCATCCACACCAGAGAAGAAAATCTCACTTTTAAAAGCATTAAGCTTTAGGCCTGAGATTTTTTTTAAAGAAAAGCCTGCAAGATTCATTCATATGATTGCGTGAATAGCTTGACAGCTACCATAAAAAAATCATAAGGTCATCAACAAAGCATAAATGAGTGAATCTCCAAAAAACCCTCTATCTCCAAGTGAAAGCCTTGTTGTAGTGATACAATGTAATACTTCAAAAACCTTCGTACTTAATTTGTAATGGAATCCCCCATTTATTCGGGTTTTAAGGCCATTTAAACTCTTTAAATCTCGTATTTTGAATTTTTGGATGAATTTCATAATTTAATTTCGTATTTATTTACTTAAATAATTATTCAAAATTATTTTATATAATTTATTTGTAGATAACTTGTAGTTAAATTTAATTAAAAAGATTTTGAAAAAAAATATAGGAGAAACAATAGAAAATTTAGTGGAAGGACCCCACTCATGCGGGCTTCGTGCACTACGTGTGCGTGAGCACAGGCGGCCAGCACAAAATGTGCTCTTGTGCACACGTCTCATCTGCACGAGGCACAAGGCGCGTGGCATGGTCTATGTTTGCGTCCCATCGTGCGCAGACCGGCGTGCGACTCCACGCAGTAGAATTATGTGCGCGACAGGCTAGGCCTGTGGCATGCAGTAGGTTGGGCCAGCATTTGCTGCCTCGGGCAGTGCATATTGCCACCTTGGGCACCGCGCGCTGCCGATTGGGCAGAGTGCTGTCATCGCTTGGGTGACTTGCCGTCATCGTTTAGGTGGTGTGCCTCTGGTTTTCGTGTCACCGTCATGCCGCATCGCCCATCCATCAGTCACATCCATCGGTCGTCATATCTCATTATTTCACCTTGACTTTCTCTCTCTTCACTAGATTTGACCATTTGGCACAAATCTAACAGTCCCCATTTTGTATAAATAGGGACCCCTACTTCACCATTTCCTCATCATTTTTACTTCATTCTTCCATCCACTAAAGGATTTTAAAGAGAGAGAAAGAGTGATATAGAGAAAGAATGAGAGTATAAGAAAAAAAAAACAGCGTAGGAAACACCAAGGTTTTGATAAAAACTTTAATATTTATTTTTTAAACATTATAAAGAGTTTTTCTATATTAAATTAATGAAGTTTAAATTAAATGGTTGTACGTTTAATCTTATATACTAAATAAAGTTATTTTCATGTTAATACATGTTTTATGAACATATATAAATCGATTATTTACATGTTTAATTTAAATGACTAAATGTTTGGGATAAATGTTGATGTATGATACATTGTACAATGGTAAAGTAATAAAGCATAAAGTGATGTTTAAGCATAAGAAATATGTATTGGTATCAGCATGCATGATTCATAATGTATTTCCTTAGGCTTTTTATCTCTGATGGATTTTTATTCTCCCACATCTGGTCTGAAAAAACGTGAGGGGACTACTCCTTATGGATGACAGTATACCCTTTGACGAGAGTGGTGATGCGATATGATTGTATGGGTCACCTTTGGCAAAGTACGGTCGTCACCATAGTTTACATGTAGGACCACTGTGGTTGTTGGTTTAGCAAGTCACAAACTGTTGTTATAACATGAATTAAATTAGTCATTCCACATGAGTAGTCAAAAATCTGTATTGCCCTCAGTAGATAGAAGTCGGAATAATTTCGTGCGAAGAATAAAATGAAATAAAGAGCATATCCTGATTTGTTTATTTTTTTTTATTTTCAGCATGATTAATTTGACTGATATGATATGACTTTGACACGATAGATTTGATGTTTCCTTTAATAAATAAATTATTTTCATAATTAATAAAGAACCCTTAACATGACTGCTGATGGAAACTTTTAATTACCTTTGAAATCTTAGTGGTGTTATATACATGTTGTTTTCATTATGGAGTATATGAAACTTACCCCTTTCCATGCTCCCTAGATGAGGAAGGTAATGAGAAATCGATCACTGATTTACCCCTTAAAGCCTTTGAGGATCCTATGGATCTATGAACCGTTATGAATGCATAGTTGCCTTGCACTTTGATGAGTCCATCTTTTGTAGAGTCTTGCAATTAATTTTTTTTCTACCTTAGTGTTGTATAAAACTCTATTAAAATTTTGTAAGGGATTTTAAGCTGCATACATTTATCTTACATGTACTCGTAATCTTTTTCTGTATCTAATACCTTTATGCTTTAATTAGCATTTGGGATGTCACATACAAGACTTCACTCACTAAGTTTACAAACTTTGTAAGAAAGCCTAAAGCAAATAGAATATTCAAAAGGAAGCACTAGTTCACTAAGTCAAAAGGCTGAATAAGATCCATTTTCAAAGTACATCTAGAGGTTAGCCCAAACCTATAAGAGTGCTTAAAAGAAATTTCTTGAGCTAAAAGGAGATTATCCACATTCTTCCTCCCCTTAATGAAAGCACATTGGTTAGGACTGATGTTATCTGAGGAATTTTAAACTTCATTCTATTAGTTAAGATCTTGGAAATGTATTTGTAGAGAGTTTGACAAGAGGAAATATCCCTATAGTCACTTATTCTTTCAGGGTTCACTTTGGGACTAAGCAAACAAATAGTAATGGCATTCACCTCATAAAGGAGCTTGCGATTCATGAAAAAGTAAGAAATAAGTCTCGTTACCTCACCACCAAGATTACTACAGTCTGGATTTCAAAAGTAAGTTGTATAACCATAAATCCCAAGAGTCTTGTTCCCACTGAAGGAAAAGATGGTTTGACTGATCTCATCCCAAGTAACTTCCTCTACCTGTATACCTCTGCAATATGAAAAAATCTCTATCTCTAATAGGCTTTTAAAATAAGAAATTTATCTCCCCCAAAAGATCTTCATCAAACTTCCCTAGCAGTTTTTTTTTTTTTTATAGAAAGACACAACCTCATTCTGAATTTGAACTCCTCATTTTGCCATCAGATCTATGCTATAAAGAGTTCCTAATAATCTTTTTTGATCTTTTTGAGCTTGCTATTTTAGTAGGCGCCTGTCTTCTGATCTCCAAAATTTCTAAGAAATTCTTAACTTTTGCATGATAAAAACTTCTTTAGTTATACCGAGTTCTTTATACTTCACATCTATCTTTTTTTCACCTTTCTTCAACATAGGTGACAACGAGTAGGGCAGAGATAGAAGAGATTGAAGACAAGAATAAGAAGCAAGATTGCCTTTTTTTATCATTTTAATATAAGGGGAGAGTCGATTTGAATAAGAAGATCTTATTCCATTCCAAACAAGTGCTAAAAAAGTGACTTTGTGTGGGATTGATCACCCTACTTCTTTATTCTTTACTACCTTGGACTAGGATCAAAAGGACTTAAAAAAGGATACCACTAAAGCTGACTAAACCAAACAAACCTCAACTGATTGAACATAAGTAATCCCAGCTACTTTCTCTTCCACTACTTTCCCACGGACATACTAAACCACCAATAAGGGCAAGAGAAAAAGCTTTTGTCGAGAAGAAAGAAAAAGTCATATTGAAAGTTAGCCTAACACTATTGTAGCTTCTCCCACCACTACTACAACCCTTCCAACAATAGATTCAATTGCAGGAGAGCGTGAATAAGAAGTTAATCGGAACCTGGGTTGTTCCTTCTAACTTTGGAAATAAAATCAAACAATTGGAAGCATTGAGGTTCATTCTCATTATTAAAAGGGAAAAATGGCTGAAGATCGTAGATTTGATCGCGAAAGCAGAAAAGAGATTTTTGTTGTTAACTTCCAGCTGCCTATTCAGCTTTATGAAACTTAATTCTTCTCACAAGATTATCTATTGGAAAATACTAAGAGTAGAAAGATAAAACAATGCTCGTTGAAAGGAGATTCTCAAGAGATTTTGGAGTGTATGAAATACTAAAAAGTATATACAGGCCTCATAGCAAGCCTTTAATTTGAGCAATTCACTTTTCAATTCTTATTAAATCTTACTTATAATTAGAGGAGGGATTCTCAATTCTAAAGAAAAATAAGATTTGGAACCCATACGATATACCTTTCTCCGTAAGCCTAGAAGCAAGTTAAACAGTAAGAAAACCCATATATGTTTCATCTTTTTTTAATGATATCGTCAAATAAGATAAAAGAGGTCAAGGACAAGTGTCTTTGATATGCGATATCCGATACTCTTTCTTAAGTAGATCTTATATTTTTACTATCCGATGTAATGTGTCCTTTTCAAACAAGCTATATTGTTTGATTTCTCTATCCTTCCTGTCCTCCCGGCTAAGTGAATCAATCTATCCTTCTTTCTAAGTAGTCAAAAAAAGGTTGTCTTATAATTTCTTCTTAATATTTTTTTCTTCTTTCTTTTTATTTTATTTAGAGATATTTCACTTTCCCATAAAGTAATATTCTTCATTGAGTGAATTTTGTGTGTCCCTCTTTGTAGGTTTTTCTTTGCCTTACTTCTAAATATAGATAGAAAAAGTTGAAGATTAATACTTCCGTACAAGCCACTTTAGGATTAAAAAAAACGCTTCAAGCTTAGTAATGTGATAGCTGCTATATGTCGAGTATTGTTGGCTTTGTGTGCTTTCCCACTAGTCTTTTTTATGGGTCAATATATGTACTCACTATGTCAATATTTATCTGATTTCTTGCATAGGTACTCGTACTACAGGCATTATTCGGTAGTGGAAAATATGCCTGACTTAAGTAACTCAAGTCCACATAAATCAATACAACCCAAAGTAATTCACCTTTAACTTTAATCATATAGGATAAGGGCTCTAGTTCTTTATGGTTTGGGAAGTTTTTTTTTTTAGAGGGAAAAGAAACCAATTTTTTAGAATATGAAGGGTTTCTTGCTTTCGAGTTGTTTTCGAGGGAGGCAACTCTTGTTCTTCTTTCCTAGGGTACGTCCGGAGGGAGATGAAAAAACGTATTTGTTGATTGAGCTTTGCATGATATCATTGTTCCATCCAATCAAGTTGTAAAAGAAAGAATCGTAGTGTTTAGTTATATTACTTTCACATGATAGAGTGATTTTTTTAATATGTTGTAGTGTGCCCCGCTTCTTTCTCAAAGTCAAGTTTCTCGCTTTTTTAGTAAAGTTTTACTGAGTTTACGAGGTCAAGCCACAAAGGAAGCCATTTTACCTTGTTTACCTCTCAAGTTCTCAAATTCAAAGGAGATAATTTTAACAATTTCAGATTCTCGGCTTAGGACAAAATAGGAGGAACATTTTGTCATCGTCTTTCAGGAAGCATTTCTTAAACCCATCTTGGACCATATCCCCATTCTCCTAGCCAAGCCCTTGAACTTGGTCTAATAGTAGAGAAGGCAGTTTTAGTACTCAAATGGCTCTGCCTAACCCTTAGTTCTAATACAACTTGTCACAGGGCTAAGTCTTTCAAGCCTACAAACTACGGCACCCTCCGTTATAGCTGAGTAAGTTGAAAAAGCCCTATATATTATATTAAATGTCTTGCAATCAAACTCAAGCGCTAACGATCAAGAAAAGGCCCCTTACTATAGATAGGCTAACACGCCTTTACTAATATTACAATAGAATGACCACTCTTTCTCAAAGTAAAGAAACCTTTTAAGTTGTAGTTTGACAATGATAGGGCTTAGGGCCTTTCATTACTATTAGTAAGATAGGTTGCTTGAGCGTATTAATATCATATATCAAAAGGTATTGATAAAGGCGAAACTATGATTTTATTGCATAGGAATTCTTTTTACATAATTTCTATAAGAATTTCCCTCTTTATGATCAAATTAGTAAAGAAGAAGAAGAAGAAGAAGAAGGGGGTATGTTGCAGGTTACTTTGATTATTTGAGGTAATGTTTTATTTATTTTATCAAAGTTTTGCTTCTAATGTTGTGAATTCAGCACTGGTTACTATTTGTCTTGGGCTCTCTTCTCGTTAACCAATTACATATTAGTATGGTGGTGTGCAGAGACTATGCCATTTTAGGTGACGACGTTGTCATCACTAATACGGCAGTCGCTGAGAAGTATGGACAGGCCTTATCCCATATAGGAGTTATGAAAAGTCTCTTATATCGGATACTGAGTGTGTTGGATTTGCCAAGAAATTCAGGGTTGCAGGTTTATATAAAGATTTATCACCTCTTTTTTTGAAAAATCAGCTATCTTCCCACCATCCATATGGTTTGATTGGTGTTCATAACACCTACACTATTAGGAGATTGTCTACTCTTGCTCGTGTGGGAGGTGTAGGTTATAGGTAATTGGTAAGGTTCGATCACCAGTGATCTAAGCATTTTATATGGGTCGTTTTCATGTATCATAAAACCATGCTACCTGTGGATCTCTGGTTAGGCCGCGGTTGTCCTTTGAATCCTTATTTAAGAAGCAAAATTATTTACTTCTTGCGTAAGGGGATGGCCCCTCGTGATTTGAAAATTATACCTGATGATTTCTTTAATTAGACAGGTATGAAGGATTTTATTGAGCGGTCATGTTTAAGGGATTGGGTGAAACAATGGCTTAAGTATATAAAATAGCCATTTAGTATTTGTTAAAACTACTCATTCTATTGCTCTGCTATAACCTCCAGAGTTTCCAATTTAGGGTGAATGGTTTGGTTGTCAGTTTGTGGAGTCGGCAAGAGAGGTGAATTGGCATAGACTTCAACCTAGATAACCTTGCTACACAATACAATACTTACTTACCACACCATAAAGATAAAAGAATAGATTGTTGTTAGGAGGACAGCTAGAGTGAGACCCACCTTACTTGACAACATTAATCAAATTAGGAAAAGATGACATTGAATGTGTTTTTACTATTTTAGAAAAAAAATTGTTATTGAATCCACAACTAGTCTTTCTCTTGTGAACGACTCCGTTGCAAGAAGAGTAAGCTCTCTTTTCAATGTCCGATGTGTTCGTAGCATAGCAGCAAAAGCCACTCGACTGGTTGGAGAGGAGCGAAGGGAGTAAGGCAAAGTCTATGTACCATTGGATTCATTCTGTCTACCTGAAAAGAAGCTACAAGTGTCAGACTTTTCTCTTAAGTAATTTATTTTATTTTCTTGTTAACTTACTTCTCAGATAGAAGATGAACACAAAGTAACATCTACACCTCCTCAAGTCATTCTTTTCTTTGAGTCACTTAGAATGTTAGAGTTGGAGTTACGCCCTCTACCTACAATCCCAAAGTGTATCGTGACAAAGATTATGATTGAGATTCCAATACCTTCCATAACTACAGGGGAGAGCGAGTTAGGCAGCTACGTCCTATTTTTAACGGTGATTAGGAGAAAGACAAGTCAACCAATTCACTAGGTGCGAAAGTTATGCCTACCAACTCAAGTTGGAGAGTTTTCTTTCTCATTCAGAGTCAGAGTCCCGATTGTCTATCTAAAAATATAAAAAATTAGGCTAATTAGTTATGTATGAGAGGTGGTGAATTTTTCTTCTTTAATTTTTCTTCTTATTTATTCCTTAGAAAATGCATTCAGCGCGTCAAGAAGGCATCGACTTATTAGGCTTTCTTGCTCGTCAATCGAGCATTTTTTCATCTACTCCAGATTTCCCCATTACAAGGCTAAGAAATCTCATCTTGAACCTCCAGGTTTTTGCTGCTTGAATGAGGGGGTCTCACTTCTAAGTAATCATTTGCCAGATGATTTATCACGCTTCTCTTTTGATGAAAGACAAGAAGCTCTTTTCTTAAGGTATGGCCACAGTCTCAATTAGGTCAGTGTTAAGTATTATATATGTCCAAGCTTAACAATGGTAGTGGAGATTTGTAGTCCCTCAGAATGCAACTACCTTTTGAGGTAGAAGAAAAAACAAATGGATATCACTTCATACGTACCATTCATGTCACGCGAAAGCTCGCTCATAACACGTACCAAGCTTATTAGAAAGGAAGAAAAAGGAGTGCTCCACTCCGAAAGAGAATGAACAAAAAAAGTAGGCGGCATCTCTTTATTTATTGATATAAGCATTAGATAATATAAAATCCCCCCATAATCCAAGAAAAAATAGCGGTAAGTGCAAGCTTGAATGAAAAAACTAACTACTAGAAACGGGTTACCTATCCTTTTTTAAGTCACCTAGCATAGACCCCAGCTCTGATCCGAAAAGGACAACTAAAATTCCAGGAGGCAAGCATCCTATCTATTCTAGCTACTAAGCTGAGAATCCATTTTTTAATCTGGACAGAGAGAGGAATCATTCTAATAACTTCCTTGATTTTGAACTAGTTCTTTCGTAATATAGAACTAACTCACTAGTATGGATGGGCCCTATCAAAATGGTATCCTTAAGTGCCTCTGAAGAGCTTTTATTCTTTCCTTCTTGACTCTTTTTGCAACAATGAAGTCAATTCTATGGATTCTTTGGCCCCAAGCCTCGTCGGTGAACTCGAGGGAGCTGCTAGCTTTAGTTTTTTACACAAATTTCTTTTCATTTCCAAGTAAAATGAGCAGAGACGAGTTTATCAGCATAAGTATAAAGAAAATACGTTAGGTAGAAAATACATTGTAGAAAGATCCCGTTGATCTTCGAGCTGGCCCGCCTATAGAAAAAATGGTGTCTCAGAAAGTTGTTGAATGCCTCAACTTCGGATGATGATTAGCTAGGATTAGGATTAAAACACCATGTTGTTAAAGCACATTTTAACCTAATTAACTAATGCAGATGCAAGATCCGAAGTCTTCGACACAGGCTCAGATGAATCGAGAGTCCTATCTATCCTTAGTCACAACGAAAGACTTCTATTTTTGAGCTAGACCTCTACCCATAAAAAGAGGACTTTTGATCTAAAAAATATCACACCCCAATGCTCGATACGAGGCACAATTCTTGCTCATGTCATTTTATGTAGTGGGCCCACAAGATATATACATGCGTAAATAAAAAATTTATAATATAACCCAACATCCCATGTGATATGTACAATAACTATATATATAAAACATAAGGTCAAAATTTAGAGTCTAACATAACAAAATAAAACTTTTCGAATATGCACAAAATATACAAAATAAGAACCTTTTTTAGAGGTTCTACTCGTCTGGCAGCGGTGCTGACTCTTCATCCTCTTTCTAAAAATATTAGGGTGAAATTTAATGAGCTTCACAAACTCAATAAGTATTCCTGTTCTCTCAACCCAGATAAAGTTTCATGCAAAATACACAGAAAGAAACAAAAGCAATAAAAATGTTTCAGTGCAAATTTCATATTCTTATTTTCACTATTTCACATGTTACTGATCGATCTGATGAATTCTCTCGAATATCACATACAAACCTCAAATGTATATCCCCATACTCTCAAAAGGACATAGATACACTCGAATATCATTCACCATCTGGAAACATAATCACATACACATAAAAGATCACGGATACACTCGAACAGTCATTTCTATGGTTTCATCGCGCAATGTCGTTTATGTCATCATCGAAGAAAGGTGAAATGGATCCCCCATCGCATGAATAGCACACACACACAAATCACACAATGGTCACAGTAGGTACGTTTGCTAGATGATCCACACTCACACGAATGTCGATCCACGTCTGAATTAGATTTCAGACCTATCCATGTATATGTTCACCATGCTTGCTGAACGTCAACCACACACACCAACACTCTCCTCCTCGATTCAGACTAAACAAGAAGGTATTCAAGGTCTTTACCCTATTCACTCCTATCCTTTCATTCCAAAATTCTTAATTTGTTTAAATGATCATTTCTTAACCTCAATTATTTTTTTTCCTTTCTATTTTTACCTTTTTATTTTATTTCTTTTTTCTTTTTAAATTTTTCCTTAATCAAGAATTTTTCTTTTCAATTTCATATTTCATCAGTCCAAATAACTCTCAGTCCACTAGGTTTGTTTTCTAGTTTTGTCTCCTCATAGGCTTTCAATTGCTTAGGTTTACTGATCATAATTTGAGTTCTATTTTTCCATCGAAATTGGGCCAATATCCGTTCAAATTTAAAAATTCATAATTTTTATAAAATGAATGCACATTTCGAAACTTAACCCGGTTGAAATTTGAAAATAATTACACTCCTACGTGTCTTTCTGGATATGCCTTAATGTCCAAATTTTTCTGTACACATGAAATAATTAATTAAAATACTTCAAAATACTAAAAATTAATTTAATCAAATTACAGGTTCCAACGATCACCCAACAGAATACCTGAAATTATTGGAATCCATATCCGAAAAATATTTTGGCTCCTCATTCGGCGAATCGAATTCACATTTTCTAAGAAAATTTTTCAACTTTTAGGATGGCCAAACAGATTCCTATTTCCCAAAGAATATTTTTCAGTTTCTCGAATAGCAACTCGGAACCCCAAAATGATAGATCGGGCTCCCATGCTCTAGGAAGACTTTTTGGCTTCCCGAATCGGTCGGTTTTCCCCATTCCTGAGGAAACCTCCTCGGTTCCCATACGGATAGGTGGCTCAGCTGAGCTTGGGCGGCCAGCCCGACACCAACCCCGCCCCACCGCCTCTCAACCACACCCAAAACTTGAAAAAAAAATCATTTTACCTTTTGGCATGGGCGATTTAGCCTCGGCTTGGCTCCCGGTCACCTCCTCTCGGTCACCCTGTGGCTCCCTTGCGTGCTTGCGATTAAAATGATAATTTTTATGCCTAAAAATCGATTAGTGCAAAATAAAAATAGATTGAAAGGAAAATAAGGGAAGAAAAAACCAAAAGGATGAACCTTTACCTCGCTTGCCTCTGTCTCTGCTGTCACACGATGTCTTGGGTTGTTCCCTCTTCCTTTCGGTTCAGCTTCCACCCTCTTCTGCTTCACCCCTCTCTTTTTTTCTTCCTCCCTGCGGTGGCCGCTCCTTGGCTCCCTTTCTCTTTCCCGCTTGGTCACTCTTTTCTTTTTTTCTCTTTCCTCCTTTTTCTCTCCTTTCCCTTCCTCTTTCTGGCCTTCCTCTTCCTTTCCTCTCCTTCTTTCTTCCTCTTGGCTTCCCCAAGTGACCCTTTCTTCTTCTTTCCATCCCCCATCGCTCCTCTCTCTTCTCCCTCTCTCTTTTTTCGGCCACTCTTCAAAATGAAGAGAAAACCCTAATCTCTTCCATTTTTATACATGTTCCCTCAACCGTTAGATCTTCATAACTCGATCTAAGCTGTCCATTTTCTTTTAAATCTCCTCCATCCGATCTCCTCAAGCGGTCCGATCTAAGCTGTCCATTCTCTTATTTGCCCCCTACTACTTCTTCTTATTTTTGTTTTTGCCCCCCTTTTTCTTATCCACTTTCATTTACATCTAAACTCTAATTTTTTTTTCTTATGTGGATATTACAATTCTCCCATCCTTATAAAAATTTGGTCCTCCAAATTTGATATGTCTCTATAGTAGGTGAGGAAATCAAGTTTGTATCGAATATTCAGTTTCCCAAGTAGCTTCTGCTAGCAAATGGTGTCATCAGAGTACTTTAACCATCGGAATAGTCTTATTCCTCAATACTCGCTCCTATTTATCTAATATTTCTATGGGCATTTCCCGATAGGACATATCTTTTTCAATAGGAATCTCCTTATACTGAATTATATGTGATGGATCAGGATGGTATTTACGTAATATGGACATATGAAATACATCATGAACGTTAGCCAACTCTGGTGGCAATGCCAATTGGTAAGCAGTAGATCTAATTCCCTCTAGTATTTCAAATGGTTCAATGAGGCGAGGGCTCAATTTTTTTTTCTTCCCAAATCTCATAAGGCCCTTCATTGGTGACACTTTCAAGAACACATGATCCCCTATTTCAAATTCCAAACTCCTACGGTTATCTAGTTAACTCTTCTATCGACTTTAGATGGTTTGAAGGTTTTTCTTAATTAGGATAATCTTGAAGGTAGTTTCTTCAATTAATTAAAGTCCAATTAATTTCCTGTCCCCAATTTCTTTCTAACACAAAGGAGATCTACAGGGTCTGCCATAAAGTGCTTTATGTGGAGCTGCACTAATACTGGACTTATAGCTATTGTTATAGGCGAATTCAATCTAAGGTAGATGGTCATCCCAATTTTCTCCCATCTCTAGTGTACAAGCCCTAAGTATATCTTCTACTGTCTGGATGGTTCTTTCCGTTTAGCCATCTATTTATAGGTAAAATGTTGTGCTGAATGATAAAGTGATGCCTAAGGCCTGTAGAAGGCTTGTCCAAAACCTAGAGGTGAAAAGAGCATCTCGATCTGAAACTACTGATACCGAGATTTTATGAAATCTAATAACTTCCTTAATATATAATCTAGCAAGTTTATCTAGAGGATCTGTAGCTTTTATTGGTAGAAAATGGGCTGACTTTGTTAATCAGTCCACTATCACCCAAATAGTATCATAGTTCAATCGAGTCCTAGACAAACCCATCACAAGGTCCATAGTGATGTGTTCCCACTTTCAGGGTTTAGTTCACGAGATAAGAGGCCCAAAATGGTAACAGAGGTATCTCATAGACCACCATCAACTCCTAGTAGGGCACCAACCTACCGTACTTGTGAAAAGAATCATGGTACTTAGCCGTGCGATCATGCCACTTGATCTTGTTTTAAGTGTGGTAGCCAACAACATCTGATCCGTAACTGCCCACTTATGAAGGGACAACTAGAAGCTCAAAGACGGGGACGAGTGTACACACTTACTGCAGTAGATGCTGAAGTAAACCTAGACGTGGTTCAAGGTACATATCCTGTCTAAAAGAACCTAGTTAAGGTATTAGTAGATCTTGGTTTCATACACTCATTCGTGTCACACACTTTTGCACCACAATTGGGTGTTACACCTGTTCATTTGGGGCATATCTTAATGATATCCACACCAGGCACGGAGGTACTACTTTATGATATTATCTATAAAAATTGTATAATAAAGATAGCTAGTATGGAATTAAAAATAGATTTGATACTTTTAGATATGGGGGATTTTGATGTAACTATAGGAATGGATAGGCTAGCAACTCATTACGCGACTTTAGATTGCCATAACAAGAAGGTTGTATTTAATATCCCTAATGAAGAAACTTTTACTTCATAATTGAACAATGTTATTTACCACATAGTATGGTTATTCAAGTTATATAATTTATTGAGCCTAACATGTAAAGGTTGACGTGGTAGTGATAAAGACAAGAAGATTGATTTTTATGATGTGTTGGTGGTCCGTGAGTATCCAGATCTATTTCCTGACGAACTTTCAAGATTATCTCCGGACTGTGAAATAGAATTTTTCATTAATTTATAGCTAGGCACCCAACTAATCTCTATTGCTCCTTACAGACTGGTAAGAGCTGAAATAGAAGAATTAAAGAAGAAATTAATATTTATCTAAAAGAAAGAATTCATTCGCCCTAGTGTATCTCCATGGGGTGCTCTTATAATATTTTCCAAAAAGAAAGATGAAATCAAGCAAATGTGTATTGATTATAGACAATTAAACTGGGTCACCATCAAGAATAGATACCATTTTTCCAGAATTGGTGACCTATTTGACCAACTGCAAGGGGCTCAGATCTTTTTCAAAATTGATTTACAATCTAGTTACCATCACGTGAAGATTAAACACGAGGATATTTCAAAGACTGCCTTTAGAACTAGGTATGGCCATTACGAATTCTTAATCTTATCTTTTAGATTGACGAATACCCCGACGGTATTTATGTACATGAAGAATCAGATGTTTGAGTCTTGATTAGATCAATTTGTTATTGTATTCATAAATGATATATTGATTTATTCCAAGAGTCGAGAAGAACACATTGAACACTTAAGGCAAGTTCTAAAAACTCTTAGAGAAGAAAAATTGTATGCAAAATAGAGTAAGTTTGCATTCTAGTTGAACATATCGCTTTTTTGGGTCATGTGTTTCTAAAGACAAAGTATCTGTAGATCCAGCAAAAGTTGAGCCTATCAAGGGATTGAAACATCCCACTACAGTAAAGGATATCCAAAAATATTTGGGTATGGTTGGGTACTACCGTCGATTTGTGAAATGATTCTCTAAAATTGCAACCCCTCTTACCTAGCTTACCAAGAAGGATGTTAAGTTTGAATGGATCCCAGATTATGAAAATATCTTCAGAGAACTCAAAATCGACTTGTGACGGCTTCAATACTAACACTACCTTGTGGATCAGGAGGTTATGCAGTATATATTGATGCGTCATGCTAGGGTTTATGATGTTTGTTAATGCAAAATAGTAGATTCATCGCCTATGGGTCGAGATAATTGAAGAATCATGAACAAAATTACCCGACCCATGACTTGAAATTAGCTGCAATTATTTATGCCCTTAAGATCTGGCATTATTATTTGTATAGAGAGATGTTTGAGATCTATACTGATCACAAGAGTATTAAAAATCTCTTCACACAGAGAGAATTGAACATGGCTCAGTGTAGATGGATGGATCTTCTTAAGTACTATGATTGCAAGATATTTTACCATCCGGGGAATGAAAATATGGTGGCTGATACATTGAGTTGCAATACCTCCACCATGATTGTAAATCTAGTAGATTCTGAATGCAAGACTCTAGAGACCATACAAGAATTACAATAGGCTATTCAAAAATGGGGAATGTATATAACCTGCTTGAGAATCGAGAAAGTATTAATTCAGAAAATTAAAGATGCTCAAGAAACTGACACTACTATAGGGACCTTGAAGAAAGAAACTAAACAAGGTTTAAGGTCTAACTTCAGAGTTCATGATGATGGGTTACTTCAATTCAAAGAAAGATTATGCATTCCTGATGACCCTAACTTGAAAAGACTCATATTAGAGGAAACACATAATTTTAGGTTTACTATATACCCAGGTATCACCAAAATGTATCGAAGTTTACGACCTCGGTATTGGTGGATTGGGATGAAGAAAGATATCTTCGAATTTGTTATTTAATGTCTCACATGTCAGAGGATTAAATTCGAATACCAAAAGCCAGGGGGATTACTCTGACCCCTACTAATTCTAGAGTGGAAATAGGAACACATCACTATGGACTTTGTGATGGGTTTACCTAGTACTAAATTGAACCATGATACTATTTGGGTGATTGTAGATCGATTAACGAAGTTATTAGACTTCATGGAATCCCAGTATCAGTAGTTTCATATCGAGATACTCGTTTCACCTCTAGGTTTCGGACAAGCCTTCAACAGGCCTTAGGCACCACTTTATCATTCAGTACAGCATTTCACCCATAAACGGATGGCCAAATGGAAAGAACCATCCATACATTAAAAGAAATGCTTAGGGCTTGTGCACTAAAGATGGGAGAAAATTGGGATGACCATCTACCATTGATTGAATTTGCCTATAGCAATAGCTATCAGTCCAATATTAGTGCAGCTCCATATGAAGCACTTTATGGTAGACTCTGTAGATCTCCTGTGTGTTGGGAAGAAATTAAAGACATGAAATTAATTGGACTCGAATTAATTGAAGAAACTACCTCCAAGATTGTCCAAATTAAGAAAAACCTTTAAACCACCCAAAGTAGATAGAAGAGTTATGCAGATAACCATAGAATGAGTTTGGAATTTAAAACAAGGGATCATGTGTTCTTAAAAGTGTCACCAATGAAGGACCTTATGGGATTTGGGAAGAAAGGCAAATTGAGCTTTCGCTTCATTGGACCATTCAAAATACTGGTAATAATTGGATCTACTGCTTACCGATTGGCATTGCCACCAGAGTTGGCTAACGTTTACGATGTATTTCATGTGTCCATTTACGTAAATACCATCTTAATCCATCACATATAATTCAGTATGAGAAGATTCCTATTAAAAAAGATATGTCCTATCAGAAAATGCCCATAGAAATATTGGACAAACAGGAACGGATATTGAGGAATAAAACTACTCCGATGGTAAAGGTACTCTGGTGACATCATTCGCCAGCAAAAACTACTTGGGAAACTGAAGATTTGATACGAGCACAATTTCCTCACATACTATAGAGACATATCAAATTTGGAGGATTAAATTTTAATAAGGAGGGGAGAATTATAATATCCACCTAAGAGAAATAATAATAATAATAAAATTGGAGTTTGGATGTAAATGAAAGGAATTTTTAAAATTTAGGGCTTTTAATTAATCTCAGGGACTTAAATAAAAGTAATTAAGAAAAAAAGGTGGCAAAAACATAAATAAGAAGAAGTGGAAGGGGCAAAGAAAATCAGGAGAATGGACACCCCTGATCGGATCGCTTGAGGAGATCAGATTGAAGAGATTTAAAAGAAAACTGACAGCCTAGATCGAGTCATAAAGATCCAACGGTTGAGGAAACAGGTATAAAAAGGGAAGATATTAGGGTTTTTTCTTCATTTTGAAGAGTAGCCAAAAAAGAGAGAGGGAGAAGATAGAGGAGCAATTGGGGAGGGAAGGAAGAAGAGAGGGTCGCGAGATGAAGCTAAGAGGAAGAAAGAAGGAGAGGAAAGGAAAAAAGAGACCGGAAAGAGGAAGGAAAATGAGAGAAAAAGGAGGAAAGAGAAGAAAAGAGAGGAGTAACCGAGCGAAAAAAAGAAGGGGAGCCAAGGAGCAGTCGCCGCGAGGGAGGAAGAAAAGAAGAAAGGGGAAGAGGTGGGAGAGGGTGGAAGCTGAATTGAAAAGAAGAAGGAGGAAGAGGGGACAGCCCGAGACGTAGTGTGACAGTAGAGACCGAGGCAAGCAAGGTAAAGGTTCGTCCTTTTCTCCTTTTCTTCCCTTATTTTCCTTTCAATCTATTTATATTTTGCACTAACCGATTTTTAGGCATAAAAATCATCATTCCAATCACAAGCACGGAAGGGAGCTGTGGGGTTACTGAGAAGAGGTGATTGGGAGCCAAGCCGAGGCCAAATTGCCCACGCCGAAAGGTAAAATAGTTTTTATTCAATTTTTGGGGGGTGGCTGAACGGCGGTGGGGTGGGATTGGTGTCAGGCTGGCCGCACAGGCTCGGCTGGGCCACCTACCTCTACGGGAACCGAGAAGGTTTCGTCAAGAATGGGGAAAGCCGACCCATTCGGGAAGCCAAAGGGTTTTTCCCGAGCATGGGAACCCGATCCACCAATTTGGGGTTCCGATTCATCGTTCAAGAAGCTAAAAAGTCTTCCTTGAGAAACAGGAATCTGGTTTGCTGTCCGAGAAGTTGAAAAAGTTTTTAAAAAAATTGAAAATCCAATTTTTCAAACGAGGAGCCGAAAGGTTTTTCGGATACAAATCTTGAAAATTTCGAATATTCCGTTGGGTGGTTGTTGGAACCCGTAATTTGATTAAATTAATTTTTAGTATTTCGAAGTATTTTAATTAATTATGTTGTTATACAGAAAAATTTAGACATTTAGGTGAATCTGGGAAGATGCATAAGAGTGTAAGTATTTCTAAATCTCAATCGGATTAATTTTTGAAATGTGCATTCATTTTATGTAGATTATGAATTTTGAAATTGAACGAACATTGACCTAATTTTGATGGAAAAAGAGAACCCAAATTATGATTAGTAAACCTAAGCAATTAGAACCTTATGAGGAGACGAAACCAGAAAACAAACCCAATAGACTGAGAGTTATTTAAACTAAGTTATTTGGACTGATGAAATATGAAATTGAAAAGGAAAATTCCCAATTAAGGAAAAATTTAAAAGGAAAAAAATAAAAAAAAGGTAAAAATAAAAAGAAAAAAATAATTGAGGTTAAGAAATGATCATTTAAACAAATTAAAGAATTTTTTAAATGAGAGGGTAGGAGTGAATAGGGTAAGGACCTTGAATACCTTCTCGTTTAGTATGAATTGAGGATGGGAGTGTGTGTGTGTGTGGTTGAAGTTCAGTAGGCATGGTGAACCTACACATAGATAGAATCTGAAACCTAATCCAGACATAGATAGGCATTCGTGTGAGTGTGGGTCACCTAGTAACGTATCTATTGTGGCCATTGTGTGATTTGTGTATGTGTGCTATCCATGTGATAGAGGGATCCATTTTGCCTTTTCTCGATGATGACATAAACAGCATCATGCGATCAAACTATAGAAATGACTTTTCGAGTGTATATGTGATCTTTTGTATGTTTGTGATTATGTTTCGAGATGGTGAATAATATTCGAGTATATCTATATTCTTTCGAGAGTATGAGAATATACATTTGATATTTGTATATGATATTCAAGAGAATTCATCAGATCAATCAGGAATATATGAAATAGTGAAAATAAAAATATGAATTTTGCACTGAAATATTTTTATTGCATTTGTTTCCTACCGTTGTTTTGTATGAAATTTTATCTGGGTTGAGATAACGAAAATACTAATTGAGTTGATGAAGTTCATTAAATTTTACTCTGATATTTTTCTAAGGAGAATGAAGAGGCAGCACCGCTGCCAGACGAGTAGAACATGTTAAAAAGGTTCTTGCTTTGTATATTTTGTGCATATTTAAAAAGTTTTATTTTATTCTGTTAGACTCTAAATTCTAACCTCATGCTTTGTATACACAGTTACTATACACATCACATGAGATACTAGGTTGTATTATAAATTTTTTATCTACGCATGTATATATTTTATGGGCCCACTACATGAAATAGCATGGCAGGAATTGTGTCTCATATCGAGTATCGAAGCATGACAGGTGGTATCAGAAAATGCCCACTATAAGATGGACTTCTTGCTTAGTTTTGTGGTCAGAAGATCAACATTTAGAGTAGCATTTTTTCAGGAAGATATGCCCTTCTTGGTTCATTCCTAAGTTTTATTTTGCCCTTTTCCTGCTTAGCAGACTCGGTATGATATGGTTATTGATTACCATGATCAAGAATAGGGAAAATTAAAAAATAAATGTAAATATAAGTGTAGATACAAACTAAAAAGCACCATTGTATAGGGAAGGCTTGTTCTACCAATGAGTAGGCTACACTAGTCTATGAGTAGTTATTCTTTAAAGTTTGTGAGGCTAACACTAAACTTTTTTTCAAAAAGAGGTCAATCTTCTGCTCTAGATATTTCAAATATTGGTATTGTACCCTTTCTTCATAGAAAGGGCATTTGGCTTCTTTATAAGGTTTCCAGTTGACCGCCTTTAAGACAACTACCTTCAGAGAAAGGGGGGAATGAATGAATGGGAAAAGATCCTGACTCGATTCTGGCATGAGAAGAGATTGGGGGAGGAAGGGGGATATAGCGAGTAGTTTCAATAGAAATCGAAGCAACAATAAAACCTAAACTAAAAAGAAAAATGGATCGTCATCGTAAGTATAAAGAAAGTTAGCTTAGGGGTTAGCTATAACAAGGGAAGCGAAGAGGTTGACTACTAGTGGAACCATTTTTTATACCATTTTCATGGTCCGAAGGGTATAAAAAAGGTAATGTTATACTAAGAAGGGGGGTTCGTCTATGTTGAAGTGTCGTCTAAGTACTGATATTCAGCTCTTCCTTAGGGTAACCACCACTGGTAGGCTTCTAGTTCCTTAAACATATAAAAAGGGCTTTTCTTAGCTTTAAAAGGTCACCATATTAAAAAAAATAGCCATAGATTATAAGCGTTCGTCAGTATTACTTATAACCATCACTCGATTCCGGAAAAAGGTAATGATCTTCCGATTCATGAGGCTACTAAGAGCTAAAAAAAGGGGGCATGCCTTTTCGAAAAAAATATGATATAGAGGGATATATGGATATTAGGTGAGTAGCTATTGTTGGCCCAGGCAAGAGCTGCATGTGGTCGGTCATCAGATGCCACTAGTTCATCATTCATACATATGCGCGATATGTGAGATAAAATGCCCACCTTTATATAATCCATTTTTGATTGCCTTTTACCAAAGTTCATACTAAATGGGCAAAGCTCCGGCTAGAAAAAGAGAGGCAGGGCTAGGGAGGGTGGTATCACACTATTCTATTTGAGGTGGAAGGGAATGAGAGATTACGAGTAGGGAAATAAAGAGATTTGACGATTGATTAATCATTTAAACTCACTTAAGATACGCCGCCTCTAGCCAGTAAAGATATTAGTTGTTGTTGAGTGTGCTCCCTTACTTGCTAAGAGATTTTCTTCCTTATGTTAGGAAGTCTCTCCCCCCGATTTGGACCCCTTAAGTGATAGGAGTGAGGGTTTTGTCTTTGCTCATTTTTCAATTGATATTGAGCTTCAATGTGAAAGTGCATGATTCGGATAAAAAGGTTCATTCTTGAGAAGCAAAAAAAAAGATGTCGGGTGTACAGGAACGCCTAATCTATACAAGGGGGTTTCTGCCTTCACTTGGTTGTGCTGCTATGATGTAACGTGCAGTCGTCCCAAGGTAGTAGGATGTATGGTGTAGGGCCTCTTTTTTTCTCTCCCTTAAAATCCTTTATAGATTTTGAATTAGGAATAGATCATTGGCTTATTCGGCGTTATACCACAATTCATTCATTCTCGGGCATAGATGTTCAAGAAAGGTGGCATGGGACATCCTTCGCCAACAGGAGTCTTACATCCTAGTGAGAGGTTAGACCAATCCCATTCATCTTGGTCTGATCCAAATAAATTTTGTTGAATGAATTGATCCATTGTTGGATGCCTCTATCTATCAAGGTCAATTTTTTCCTACTTAGACCCGTCGTACTTCCTTTGAGTACTTCTAAGAGATATAATGGAAACATTTTATTATGGTGGAGAGTGGGGAGTGAAAACAACAGCAGAGAACGACCGAATGAATCAGAATCCATTTATATTAAGACAGACGATTGAGAAAGAAAGGTTTCACGTTTATTTCGTATAGTGATAACACTTTCTCTTTTTTAATGCTCCGCCTCTTCCCCCTTCTTGTATAGTAAGGGGAACTTTAGTTACGTGGCTTTCTCTTATAAGGGTATATTTTTCTCTTACTTAACTTAGCTTGACCTACTTGACTCAGCGGTTAGAGTATCACTTTCATACGGTGAGAGTCACTTGTTCAAATCTAATAGTAGGTAAAACCGGCTGAAACCCTTACTTTTTACCAGCATGACAGCAAGCACGGACTAACAGCAAAGAGTCAACTAAATGACCAAAGCATCGATTGCTTCCACTTGTAGCCTTCTTCGATCGCCTTGATACTTTAATATCAAGGAACCCCCCCTCTCTTCTTCTCTTCATGTATGTGGGCTATCTGCCCCGTCCCGAATAGACGAACAAGAACAAGCTGAAATTTCGAGTTGCATATCTCTTGTCATAAGCTATTGGGGATTTTAAATAGATATAATCCATGCAATCGAAAAAACTATCAAAATGAAAGAATTTACGATAATGACTATAAATATATGAAAGAGCTC
Organism: Carica papaya; assembly: GCF_054855325.1. NCBI lineage: Eukaryota > Viridiplantae > Streptophyta > Magnoliopsida > Brassicales > Caricaceae > Carica > Carica papaya. Next base: position 24,859,488 of record NC_142317.1, read on the forward strand.
TTTTTTTTTAATTCCTTTCACAACACTTCAGGTTTACTTCTTTTGATAGGTCTTGATTTCTCCGTTATGATCTTCCCAGTAGTTTATATAGAAGCTATAGTCGTTTCATTCCTATTCATTGTTATGATGTTCCATATTCAAAAAGCATAGATTCATGAAGAAGTATTGCATTATTTACTAGTGAGTGGTATTATTGGACTGATCCTTTAGTGGGAAATGTTCTTCATTTTAGATAATGAAACCATTCCATTACTACCAACTCAAAGAAATACGACCTCTCTGAGATACACGGTCTCTGCCGAAAAAGTACAAAGTTGGACTAATTTGGAAACATTGGGCAATTTACTTTATTCCTACTATTTTGTTTGGTTTTTGGTTCCTAGTCTTATTTTATTAGTAGCCATGATTAGGGCTATAGTACTGACTATTCATAGGACTACTAAGGTCAGAAGATAGGATGTATTCCAACGAAATGCTATTGATTTTAGGAGGACTATAATGAGGAGGACAACAGACCCACTCAAGATCTACTAAAGAAAGGGCAAATAACTTAATTGGTTCAAATCCAATTCGTGAGAAGAGTCCAAGCGAGAGACTATAAGAGTCAAAGGGTCCTCGATAAAAAGAGTCATAAACCTCGCTCTTTCACTCATAAAAGATGATGGATAAGGAGTCGTCCTTTATATATTCCTTCTTAAGTCGGGAATGATAGGAAAAGAAAGGCCTTTTCCTTCCCCTATAAGTGTAGTTGAAGCATAGCTTATTCTCGTTCCCCGAGACTCCAATTCGTTGTCTACCTTTGATCATATATGATCTTGTTCCCTACTTTCGTATATGAGTATTGACTATGCAACAACACTTCCCTGCTTCCATCATCCCGAGATATCGTATTCGTTGTTTGCTTTAATGCCTCATTATAACCATTTAAAAGCCGGGGAATTCTTGAAGATTTAGCTCTAACTCTATACGCCCGGAGATAACACCTCTCACATTAGTCTTTTGTCTAGCTTGAGGTAAGAGTGATAAAGGCACACAACTCTTGGTGTAACCTCACATCTTTCGACCATCCACTTTTTCGGTGCTCCATACCTATCTTGATCCACTTTCCCTTTCATTTGGTAGATACCACGTGAGGAGAGTAATCTTACACCCACTCCACTACACTAACTTGGCATTCTAGAATCGATTTTTCTCAACGTGTGTACCAAGGTAGACCAACTCATCATATACTAACCTTGATTAACTAATTACTGGTTGGACTCGATTTTTTCTGGTTTTAAGCAATCCGTCTTTCTCATCTTTCACCATATGGATTACCTGGATGGAGGTTCTTTTCCGTAAGTTCCTTCAATCTCCCTCTAGCTCTAATGGGTGTGGTTTTATATTTCTTATAGCCTTCTATCAAGTTGTAGCCTTAGCTTATCGATGGGTCTTGCATTAGATATATATACAACATTTTCTTTAACTCATGCCTTAGAGAAGAATGTTCTTTCGGGAGAGCCACCTGGGCAAGACCTTCTCTTTTTTTATATATGGTATGTTAAATCACTAGTGAAGTCGACTTCACTTGACCGTGTTTGCTTCAACTTCACCCTAGACTCGTGTCGTGTAGTGTAGTGTAGCAAGAGTAAGAAGTGGTCGAGTAAATTTATGAACAAGGAACTATTAGAAGCAATACCTTTTTCTTTTTGTATTCTTCCCCCACTCACCTCCATGGGCAAATGGAGTCAAATACACTCATAAATCTTGTAAAAGTAGTATTAACTTTGATTAGTGTTGAGCTAATTTCAAACTTTAATTAGTACTTGTTTTGGTAATGAAATTATATTAGGGATGTAACGAATTAACGTTTGTGACTCCATCTAGAGCATGGGGCGTTACAAGTTCAGCACAAACTCATTTTTTTCTCTATAATTTTTTTTAAAATAAAATAAATAAATACATATAATTTTATCAAACATATAAAAATAAATATTTTTTAAAATTTTTCTTTTACAAGCCAAAAAAATTAACATAAATACTTTATTATATTATGTTCTTAAAAAGTAAAATCAAAATTAAAAGACCAATTACAAACATATAAATAAGTGTTTAAAATAGCAATTAAAATTAAAAAATTAAGTTAAATCTTATAAAAAAATATTACAAAAATGGTAACCCAACATTGTTACTTCTTGCATGAAACATGATACTTTGTGGGCTGGACTTGGCTTCATTTCTTTTTTATTTACTCTCTAATATCATCACTCAATTAAATTAACAATTGAGTGATTCAATGTTTGCTTTATATACATGTCTAACTTATTTACGTAAATATAAGAATATAAACAAATAAATTCTTGGATATTTGAAAAATGTAGGAATCATCTTATCAATTCTTTTTCGACGTACCCAGAAAATTCTTCTGTGCATCACAAAATATTATCTTTGAACTATGAAATGAACATTTTATTATTATAAGAAAATGTTTTCTGAACGCATATATGTATATATACTTATATATATACACATATATATACAGTGTTAAGGGTATTTTTAGACTAACCTTCATGTGTTGAGACTAATTTTTCTCAACAATCCTTAGTGTAATCCCTAATATAGCTTTGAAAATTTAATATTTTATTCCCATAATACTATTTATAAGAATTGCAACTGTATAGTCAATTAACATAGCATGTCTTGTTGTTATGTAGACTAATCCTTGTAAGTAACACCTTATTTATTAATATATTGAAGAATTACACAAGATGACTGGTATATTTAGATTACATTTATAATAAATCAACTATTCTTGTGGGGTTCATTTAAAAATTTATAATTACTTTTAATTTGTTATTATTTTAATTTTTAAATTGTCAATAAACTACTGTATAAAATTATAGGATTGTTATAATTTGATATTTTAGAAAGAGGTGGTTATAGGATTCTTGCTCTTCATTGCATGAAGCACACATCAGACTTCCTATATGTCCCTCCTCTCGGAGGCTTGTCATGACACGATCGGAGAACTCTATACCAAATCATTTCGTGTCTTTATTGGATTTTTGCTCTCTGTAACTTCTTCCTTAACAAGCTTGCATTCCCTTGATTTGTATTTGCAATATCATGAGTAAGTTATAAATTAACTTGGAGGTTAGCACAATACTCAGAGTATGAAACTAGATCTGTTTGTTCTGCAACGTAACTTTTAAAATCTTAATTTTCAAAATTTCTTGGACTGTTTTGAGTCAAAATTTCTCTGACTTGCACAAATTCTACTATAGGGAAGTATAATTAATAAGTTGGATGACCATGAGACTGTCATATGTATTAATTTACTTAGGTATGAATCTCTGAATATTAGATCAAAGATCTTTTCATATTTTGATAGAATCTCCATTTTCCACAACTTTGGAGATGCAATTTACTAGACCTAACTTTAAGGATACTCTTGTTAAATTGAGGAAATATGTTTAGTTGAGTAGTAACATTGAAATGAGCAGTTTTAAGGTACTTTGCCTTCAATAATTTAATCCATGGTTTAGGGGTTTCACATAGTCTTCTAAAGCCAAGACCACCCTTTTGTTTTGGCATATAAATTTTGTTTCAACCAACTATTGAAAAGCCACACCCACCATTAGGCTTATAGTTCTATCGAAATCTTTTTATTATTTTCTCAGTTTCTTCACAAACATTCTTGGGAACTTATAGATGGACATAGTATATGATGGAATTGCATTAAGAATTGATTTAATTAAAGTAGTTTTACCTACATAGGATAAAACATTGCTCTTCTATCTAGTTAGCTTTGTTTTTGCTTTTTTTTTTTTATATCAGCTCAAGGAAATATTTTCTGTTTGGTTTTCTTAATATCAAAGGAAAACTCAAATAGTTGGGATTACTTTGAGTGCCTTTAAAATCACATAATCTCTTAGTTTCCTCTGTTTATGCTTGCAAATTTTTGTCTAGAGCAACTATAATAAAGATTAAGACAATCAAGTACAACTTTCATCTCCTTTCTCTGAGCTTGATAAAAAATAAATAAGTCATTAACAAATATTAGATAATTAAAAAAGAGGATCTCCTAATGGCTTTATACCTTTCAGGTAATCTAATTCCTTCTTTTTCTTTTTGAAGAATTCTATAGAGAGCTTATTAATATAAAATGAAAAGTTAAAAGAAATGAAATTTCTTTACTTAAAATCTCTTTTCGAAGAATACACTTGATAAGATTTCGTTAATAATAAGTTACAATGAAATCATAAAAATACATTATTTAATTAATTAGATTAACTTGACCAAAAAATCTAAATTAGACAAGATATGAAGGAAAAAACTCTATTTGATTATGTAAAAAACCTTTTCTATATCACATTTATCTTATAAGACTTTTATTTTTTTTCACGAAATATATTAACTCACTGATAATTATAAAAATTACGAGATTTTCTTGTATGAACTTGTTTTTTATAAATACTATCTGGATAGAGAATATAATTTTGTAAGTGGATATATATTGAGGCGAAAATTTTTGAAATCATTTTGTAAGAGAAATTGGAAAAAAGAGAGAAAGAAGAAAATTACATAATTCCCAAAATTATTAAGTTTAGGTCTAATTACAATCAATTTTGTTAATTCTTAAAAATTGCAATTTAATTTTAATATTTTAAATAAGTATTATAATTCAATCCAATAAATTAATTAGAAATATCAAAATTATTTTTAAAGTACAAATTGATTTTTTTCTAAAAAAATACATTATAAATTTTTATATTTTAAACTGACTAGGGCTGAAACCGAAAGCCAATGGAGTTTCAAATTGAAAAGGCAGAAAAGTTCAGCGGAGGGATTCTTTCAAGTTAAAAGCTCAAAAGAGAAAGAGCGCTGTGCTCCAGGAGAAGGCCGCCATGGGAATGGCCAGCAAAGCAGGGGATTGGGCATTCAAAACTTTCACCGCTGGTTTAGGCATCGCCACCATTTATCTCACCGCCACTTTCTCCGTTAACGTTTACAGAGGCCTAGCATGGCACAAAGCTCAATCTGTACTCTCTTACCCTCCCTACTTTCATTAACTTCACTCATGAATGTTTTTCCTTACTTATCCACGTGTATATCAATACGATCTAGGATTTCCCTAATGATTCCTTTCTCTCTCACTATTCCTTTTTTTTTTAAACAAAAAATTCTGCTGCCTTAACATGCCTATGATTTTTTGTACTGTCTTATCTGCGTCTCTATGGATTTTATCCATATATGTGTATCATAAACTATTAGGGGCGTTTTCCTTAGCTGTTGATGGCTTTGTTTATATTCCATCCAGCAAGAAAATGGATGAGTATATAATCGTTCTCTCTCTTTTTTGTGGTTAAGGGCCTTTACCTACATTTCTTAAGAAAGAAAAATCATGTATGTTGAAGAGTAATTTAATATTTATGTGGAAGAAACTTGATCAGATAATTGGGTATTGGTTGAGATGTTCCTTAAAAATGATATCTAGTTTCGATGCAGGGTTGAGCTAGTATTCTGTCAAGTTTTTCAGTGAAATGGAGCTACTCTCCTTTCGAAAATCAATTTTAACTTTATTGAGAATGTTTATGTGGCAAGCATTTTTATCTGCTTGCTTAAGTGTTCAAGATCCAGATTTAAATGTTGTGTAATCAAGTTTCTACTTTGGTCCAAAACCTGCAGAGTTTTCCACCTCAACACATGCTGCAAATTCGGAAACTTTACATTTGAGCTAAATTTATGGGGTTATTTGTGTTTACTGGGCAAGAAATAAGAACCTCAATGATGTCTCTGGTGGACAGTTTGATAATTTTTAAATGATTGTCAATTAAGGGCAAATAAAATGCCTAGTTCTGACAGTTTTTCTATCTTTCTTCCTAAGCTGTTGGAACAAGGTTTCTCAGGAATTCTGTTTGAATGGTAAATGGGAGCTATCATTTTATTTTTAGAAAAAGAAATATTATCAAAATAAGAGAGAAATGAATATATGTGCAGAGAATAAGTCATCCTCCTTAAAGAATCATAAACATGAAGTACAGTAGAATGTGAACCCAAAACCATCTAGGGAAGCAAAATAATTGCCTTCCAGTTCCAATGAACCTCAGAGATTTCTATATCGGAATAGTACTTGTTGAGTTTGGCCCATAAGGAGACAAGAATATTACCTCTCCCTCAACTTACAAAATGCCGAGATGATACCATTCTTTTTATGTCTCAAGTGTTTTTTTTGGGGAAGTGTTTTATGTCTCAAGTTAGGAATGTCTTCTTTCATATTATTATTTTTTTAATGGATATTGGAGGTTATTTCAAAGTTACATGTAAATTCGAGTTAGACTGATCTGGTTGGCATAAATATTGAAAATAAAGTTATTATTCATTTGGCTGAAACTGTTGGGTGCAAAATTTTGCAATGGCCTGTTACAAATTTAGGGTGTCACTGGCAGTAATCAGCTAACAAATTCATTTTAGAATCCCATTTGTGTAAGATTACCAGGCATCTTTGGAGTTGGAAGGTGCCCTTTTTTACCTTTTGGGGGTTGAGTTACTTTGTTTCAAGCGTGTCTTTCAAGTATCTCTCTCCCTCCTCTTTCTTAAGAGTCCCATTTGTTATAGCTTAGAGAATTAATTTTTTTCGGAAATATAAAAGTATTAAGAGAAGAGGGAAAATAAATACAAAAAATGGAGGGTAAGATATCCTCTAGTCATGACAAGCTATAATTAGCAAAAAAATATATAGAGAGATATGATACATAAAGAATGTGGGATCCTAAGTGCCCAAAATAATAATCTCCCAATTCTAGTGGAGATAGGAAATAGTTATATCCAAGAATTTTCCATATGCCTTGACCATAATGTTGTTGAAGATGTTATTCTTTCCCATAGCTCATAGAACAGTGTACACTGTTCTTCAAAAAATTATCAAGTTTCTGCCAAGCAATAGAGTCCATAGACCTGAAAAATTGCGCCTTGCCATAGAGCATTTAAAAAATTGAGACTTTCTTTGCTCTAGGATTGGTGAGAATCAGAGGTATTTGGTTAGGTTGGGAACGCATAATAAGTCCATAAAGAATGAGGTCCTTGCGTTTGGAACCTTGTGGTTAAATGATTTTTACACTTTGCTTTAGCTTTGTGGCACAGAGTGAGGAAGAGCAAGTAGGAGGTGCAATAATCAAGCTAGATCTAATATCATTTATATAATTGTTTGGAAAATTTTTAAAATCTATGATTTTTCTCTTTTTCTTAGGTTTCAAAGTAGGCCACCTTTATTCCTCTTTCAAGAGGATCAATGGATAGAGGGTGTTGGACCTTGCTACTTGTTTTCCTCCCCTCTTCTTGACATCTTTCCCCTTTCTCTTCTTCTAAGAGTTGTTTAGAATGTCAAGTGTTCCGTATTTTCTTTTTCCCTGCAATCTAAATCATGAGGAAATAATAGATCTAATGTAAGGATTCGAAACTAAAAGAGAAATAAATTCATAAATTTAATGCGAAAACGATTAATAGAGTTAGGGTTTACATTGCTTACACAATAATTTAGAATGCCCAATAGGATTATAGAAATATCTATTTTACAAAATAAACGGAAATGAAACGAAAAGCGAATAATTAAATATTATAAAACAACCTTCACTAGCACTTAAAGGGAGTCTGTATAGTGAACTACTCACAACTCTCTTGCTGATCGGGATATATATTTTGGTTCTATTGATATGAAATAGTTAATGAAGGGGTGAGGTACACTAGTCCAGTAAAAATATCACGCTAATCACATATACGGAAAACTAAAGATTGTTAAAAATCATAAAACAACTAATGGAGCACTTAGTTTGAGTAAATTCATTTAATATAAAAAAAACCGTTTATTCTGAATTTACCGTAACGAGTTTTCCAAAATAATTTATGAAGACCCATATTCATATAACAATTCACTTTTACATATAAGAGAATAAGAAATAATAATTTTCCTTTCTTACCTGTTTACTAGTACCTCTGAGGTCCATAAGGGTGTTCCCTCTACTCGTGAACTCAATAACTAAGTTTAATAATTAACCAGTTATCCTCATATCCCGTTCGGTAATGGACGTCAAATATTTCATTGCCTCGATATCCCGTCCGGTATGAGAGTGAATCATATCTCCTAAATCTTTCCGGTAAAGGACTTTCCAGCCCCGTTCGAATGAAATAACGTTCACGGTAGGATTTCTTATGTACTGGGCCCGTCCGCCCTTTTCCTAGGTACCCAGTCTTTCACATACAAGTTTTCATCAATAAACAACTAACAACATATACCAATATCTTATATTACATTTACAGATTAATTGAACTACATTCATGCTGACGGTATATAACCAAAATAACCAGATAAGTCGATAAAACCATTGAAATTATAAATTAAAAACATGTACTATATGAAAATCAAGTAAGTAGAACAATACAGGAAAATAAACAGGAAACAAGACAATTGTGAACTAACCGATTTTAGCTCTATTAATGACTTGTAATTACTTTTTAAAGTTTTTCAAATTTTCACAAAATATAAAATTATACATCGTTAGGACTCAATTTGACGTAACAGAGAATAGGGTGAGGGATCCTTATCTGGATCGGCGTTTCAAGATGTCGAGCTGTTTACTAGGCCTCCTAACGGATACCGGGTTCACCAAATTTTTTCATGTGAAATTCAAAACATTTTTCACACACATAAAAATACTTCAAAAATTCAAAATCGGTGTCCAAAACTCATTTTGACCATCTTTTGGGATTCCGGCACAGTGGCGTCGTCGTGCTCTGGCGGCCACTCTGGCGCCCACGCTAGTGGTTCGCCTCGGGCTAGGTGATTTTTGACTGGTTTTGACTTATTTTGGCCGTATTCCTGCAAAAAAATACATTAGGGGCATCAGTTGGCCGAAAGATCTTAAGGAAAACCAAATCTACTGGTAGGGGAACCACCAAGTATTGCGACTCCGCCGGTCCTCCTTCGCGGTTAAGGTTCTTTCTTCAGCTACTATATATAGAAAATGACGGTGAGCACAATGATCGAAAAATTATGTAAAATGGGAATCGGGAAGGGGATCATTGGAGGGGTTTTAGGGTTTTAGCCGGGCTTTGCCTGTGGTTTCCGGCTCACTCATCATTTCTCTTGCTCCGATTTGACCACAGAGATACTCGGAATCGAATTCCGAGCAGGGAGAAATTTTTTTTACCTTTTTTAGAAGTCGACGGTGACTTTGGTGCGGCGGCAGTCGGCGGTCGCCCTCCTTTTCTGGCATCTGATTCTTCTTCTCTAGCGGGGGCTAGCGGCTAGGGTTTAGGTTTTTGTGTGATGCGAAGTATTTATAACCATTCTGTGCTGATCTGGGTCATCCATCGCGATCGATCTCATCTGTCCAATCGCGTCTAAGGAAGAAACGAATATGAGCCGTTCATCACGATTAATCCGATCGTTTGATCGCGCCTAAGGTGGAAACGGATCCAGACTGTCCATGCACGCCGGATTGATTCTGAGCCGTCCAATCGCGGGGCACACAGATCGCCAACGTGGCCTCCCGCGTGGCACCGACGTCAGCGTGCCTTGCTACGCGGCATGCTCCAGTTCGTCGAGACTGTTAACTGGGCGGTTTTATGTGGCCGAACTTTCTCTATTTGTACTTTGATCCCTAGTTTTCAATTTTTTTAAAAAAAATACCTCTCGAAATTAAATTTTCACTCATTTTCAAAATTATTTTCAATTTCATCTCTAATTCATTTTTTTAAAAAAAATTCAATCAAATTAAAATAAAATAATTTTTTTTAATTATTTTTATAGATATATATTCCATAACCTTTAAAATTATACGGGACCAATTTTCGAACTCAGGTATTATATGTGAGGTCCTTTTTATTTGGAAAAAATAGATCTAAGGTCTTTAATTAACATTCTTTTTTTCTTTGAAAGCAGTCTTTGATTAACATTCTTGATGACCTTTTTGCAATCACTAGATCTGATTAAGATTTAGGACCTTGAATCTCAGGTGCTTATGCTTTCTTTTTTTAGTTTCTCCACTAAGACCCTGATATCCATAGTAATGCTTCCCTTTTGAAAGGTGAAGCTCCCGATGAGGTACAAGTTTTTATGTAACTTGTTGTTTGAACAAAAGTGACATTTAATTCCAAGTCAATTGTACGTCTTATTTAAGTTAGATACTTCTATCTTAATGTTGCTGACGTGTGAAAATATAAATTTATAATTGTGAAATTGAGAATACCAGGAGAATTAATCCAGTTATGCATAAAATCTAAACTATGACTAACTTTTATTTATCAAGTGACTAAGATTTAGGATTTGAATAAAACTAAAATATGTCTGAACGAAATGCAATGGAATAGTTCTATAAGAAACTTCTTTGCTTCTCTTGGGTAACAGGTCTATAACTTCTTCTGGGGCATACTGTATGCACTATGCTTTTTGTCTTGATTCTTTTCATTTGCTTTTTATCATTTTCCATTGGCTGGAGAAATATTTTCTCCTCTAATCCCCTTTTGTATCAGTTCTTTTCTCACTAATATAACTCTTTTTTTTTTTTACAAAAAAATCATAGAAAATGCAAATATCATATGGTTTAAATGCCTTGAAATTTTTTGATGATATGGTGGTTGAAATTTTAATCCTTTATAATCATGAACCAAGATACTCCATTGTCTATTAGAAAGCAAACTGTCATATTAAGTTTCTGCTACTTGTTCTTAATGCTCAATCTCTCTGAATATCGGAATATTTTGGATGATATATCTATATATATATATATATATGTCATGTTGTGGTGAATTGTTTTTCTGTAGATAGCTTTTCTGATTGGGCATTGACTCTATTTTTCTGCAGAAAATGGAGAATCAAGGTGCTGGCGAGCAATCGTCGTGAATTAAAATGAGTTAATTTATTGCTGATCTTACTTGTTATTCCAAAAAAATGTTTGGATCTTTGGTTTTTGAGTTGGAATTTGAATATTCCTCTTAGATGTAATCTGATAGAATGATGAGTAAACTCCAGGGGAATAGGCTGAAATAACCAGTATATATGATAAATGATACATTCCTGAACTACAAGGTCTATGCTTCTTGATTGTGAACTTTTCTTTTTCTTTTTTGAGAAACTCTTTTGATTCTAATTTTATCAAATTTGGATGGTTGAATTGTTATTTTGTTTAAAATTATTGCTGTGATTAGGATTGATGCAAGATTATAAGTAAAAATTACTATAAATTTTTATTTATTTTATATGTACTATATTCTTAATTTATATATAATATATATATATATATATTAGGTGTATGAATCATTATTAAGAAATTGGAATGTAGAAGTTATTGATTAGTTATTTTCTTCTTTTATATAAAAATAACAATTCAATGTTTTTATGTTTGATTGAAAATTTTATTGTTCTTAGAGGAATATTTTGTTTGATTTTAAGTAAATTTTCGTTAATAAATATAATTTAAGGAATGGAGTTTTATATAATATTAAACAACTTTAATTATTAGTTGTAAATTGCAGTTTCAAAGTCAATATAATAAACAAAAAAATATTATAATAATTTATAGTTAATTGCAATTTTCATAAAATCTTCCTATGTTTTTCTATCATTTTAAATTTTTTGAACTAAAAAACGTGAAAAATTAAATTGTAGAATTCAAAGTACAGTTCATTAACAAAAAATTAGTATCATGTCTATTTAAAAATAAATTTTTTTTAAAAGCTTGCACTAAAAATAAATAGTTTATTTTTTAATTAGATTCAAATAAATTGTGAAAATTAAATTAAATATTGTTATTTAATATGGATTTTTAACATTTATTCACAATTTATGTTATTCCAAATGTTCTCTTATTGAATTCGCTCCTATCATAAAATTTTCATAATGATAATAATTAACATTATATTTATAAAGGTCTGAAACTTTAGAGAGAAATGAATTCATAAAATTAAATGCGGAAATATTAATAGAATTAGTGTTTACATTTCTTACATAATAATTTAAAATGACTAATAGAGTTACAAGAATATCTATTTTGAAAGACAAACGGTAATTAAAGAAATGAAAAGAATGGCGAATACAAAAGTACCATAAGACAACTTTTACTAGTACTTGAAGAGAGTTCAGATGGTGAACTACTCACAACCCTCTTGTTGATCGAGATCTAAGTTATGGTCCTCTTGATTTGAAATAGTTAATGAAAGGGTAAACTATATTAACTCAGTAAAAATATTACATTAATCATAGATACGAAAAAATAAAGATTGGTAAAAATAAAAAATGCAACTAATGGAGCTTTTGCTTTATTTAAATAGCTTTAAACTTGAAAATGTTTGTTTGATACTAACCCTAACGAATTTTTTAAAAACAACCTATAAAATCTCATATTTATATCACTTTTCACTTTCACGCATAAGAGAATAAGAGACAATAGATTTCTTTTCTTACCTGCTTACTAGTACCCCTAGGGGTCTATAGAAATGTCTCCCCTACTCATGAACTCAATATCTAATTTTACAATTGACTAACCATCCGCATACCCCGTCTAGTAATGGACGCTAAACATTTCATCGCCTCGATACCCCATCCAGTATGAGGGTAAACTATATCTCCCAAACTTTTTCGGTAAGGGACTTTCCAGCTCCGCCCAACTGAGATAACGTTCATAGTAGAATTTCTTATGTACTGGGCCCGTCTACCCTTTTCCTAGGTAACTAGCAAGTCTTTCACATACAGATATTTATCAACAAATAACCAACAAACACATACCAATATCTCATATTACATTCACATATCAATTAAACTACATTCATGCTGACAGTATATAACCAAAATAACTGGATAAGTTGATAAAACTATTGAACTATAAATTAAAAATATGTATTATACGAAAATCAAGCAAGTAGGACAATACATAAAAATAAACAAGAAATCAAGACAATTGTGAACTAAGCAGTTTTGGTTCCACTAGTAACATGTAATTATTTTTAGAATTTTTTAAATTTTTATAAAAATATAAAATTATACATTGTTAAACCCCAATTTACCGTAACAAAGAATATGATGAAGGATCCTTACCTATATCAGTGTTTCGAGATATTGTACTATCTATCACATCCCCTAACGGATGCCGGGTTCCCTGTATTTTTTCTGCGAAATTTAAAACACTCACCACGCACATAAAAATACTCCAAAACTCTTTGCAACCAAATTTGGGATTCCGGCACGACAGCGCCGACTCCACTGCTCACGGTAGCGGTCTATCTTGACCATGACTATTTTGGCTGGCTTTACACGTATCTTTGTGAAAAAATATGTCAGAGGACTCAGTTGGCCGAAAAATCACCAAAAATACCGAACCTACCAGTGATGGGTCACCAGATGCAGCGACTCTACCGGTTCTCCTTCGCAGCTAGGGTTCCTTCTTTGGCTAACCTGCATAAAAAAGGACGGTGAACACAATGATTGAAAAATTACGTGAAACGAAAATCGGGAATGGGCTCATCGGAGGGATTTTGGAGTTTTGGTCGCGGCGGCTCCGCCAGACTTTGTACGCAGTTTCTGGCTCACCCACTGTCCCTCTTTCTCTAATTTGACTACAAGGGTGCTCGGAATCGAATTTCGAGCAGGTAAGGAGAATTTTTACCTTTTTGGTGGCAGGTGGTGGCTCCAATGCGGCAGTGATCGGCGGTTAGCCTTATTCTCCGGCGCCTGATTCTTCTTCTCTGGCAAGGGTTGGCAGCTAAGGTTTGGGTTCTCATACGACGCGAAGTATTTATGCCCATCCCGCGTTGATATGAGTCATCCATCGCGATTGATCTCGTTCGTCCGATCACGTTTAAGGAGAAAACGACCTGAACTGTCCATCGCGATTGATCTCGACCGTTGGATTGTGCCTAAGAGAAAAATAAATTCGGACAGTCCACGCGCGTGGGATCGATCCTGGGTCGTCCGATTGTAGGATACGCGGATCACCTGCGTAGCCTCCTGCGTGGTACCAACACTTGTGTACCTTGTCACGCGGCGTGCTCCGGTTCGTCGGGACTGCTGATTGGGCAGTTTTACGTAGCCAAACTTTCTCTATTTGCACTTTAACCATTTGTTTTTAATTTTTTTTTCAAAAACACTATCCGAGTTCAAATTTTTATCCATTTCTTTTAAAATTATTTTCAATTATATTCTTAACTTATTTTTTCAATTAATTAATAAAATTAAGTTTAAATTTATTTAAAAATAATTATTTATTTATTTTTTTGATACTAAATTTGATCATAGGATAAATTAAGGACCTGAGTATCACAATATTAAAGTATAATTAGTACTTATATATACATAAATGTATTGTTGAACATGAAAATTATTAAAACTCTATCACTAAATTTAGTAACTTAAGGGTATTTTAGTAATTAAAATTATTAAGTAGACATAAGACAAAAAAAATTAAATTGTTTCAATTGAAAATATAAAAACCAAATTGATGCAAGTTATAAAATACATAGAATTTTAAGATAATTACACTTAATCTCATATCTCATGGAAATGAGAATACAAGAATTAACGGTCTTGGTTCTAGGTAGAAAAATGGATAATTCTTTTACATAATATGATATTGTTTCTTTAATTTTTAAAAATATACGATAATTTTTGTTTAATACATGCACAGTTATTATTAGACTAATTAAGTAAATATAACTTTTATAAAATATTTTTTTTCAAAAATATAATATATTCGTACAAATTTAATATAATTTAACTACTACAACACTACTAACAAAATCCTCAATAAATTTCATTAATACTCCAAAGACAATTGAGCATTGTCTTTTACATTCTTTACTAAAGATTCATCATCTGACATGTATCATGTATCATGTATCATGCGTGTGTTTATATATATTCATGAAACAATTTGATAGAAAAAAAGTAGAGAAAAAAATGGGAAGCATCAACAAGAATAAGAAGGATTCTGCTATACACATTACACTTTCACACTATACCAGGCCAGGAAGCTCCTCCCAGCCTCTAGATCAGATTGCAACTGAAGAATTTGTTTTTAGGATTCCTAGAGAATCCAAGAATCATTAATGAATCGAATTGCCTTATCTGGGTTCGTCTTGTTTCTCAGCAAACTATTTTCATTTTTCAGAGACATCGTTATCTTCTCTCCCTCTCCAAATTTGTCGATTTGCAAAGAGTAAAAACTTCACCAAGATACAAATACCTTTTTTTTATATATTTTCTCACTGCCCAGCTAAAATTGAAAGTGGAAACTCAAGACTTCCATCTCAGTTATGCGGCAGACCTGCAAGACAGATATAGAACAGAATATAAAACCAGAGAGACCATACTAGGAACAGGCACAAGCAAAAGTAACAAAGCACATATCACCCTTCATAATCCAAGAAAAAGTGATAAAATGTGGTTTCCTGAACACCATTATCAATTATCGGGTAACGATATGGTTTGGTTCTGGAATGGAAAGGAAGCTTAAGTTTGTCAACAGAGAGAAATTAAGGAAATGCTTCATTTCTGAAGTGGACAATCAAACAGCGCTTAATGTTTGTTAGATTTTGTTTCAGACGGAGATTGAGAGTCTATGCTACAATCCTTAAATGACAACAGAAGAAGACTAAGAAAATTGAGCACTGTCTATACACCAGGTTGCCAGGCTAGTAATTCAATAGGACACAGAAGAGAAGCGTGAAGTTACCACCTTGAGACTCAAACTAGGAATATAGAAGAGACAGAACAAAACATAAGATATTTCATGGAGAAATAAAGATCAAAGTTTGAAAATGTTATTAGAATACCTTATGATACAGTATCTACTGATGGACCATAATATCTGAGACTCCCCTTGAGTCACTGCAAATTTCTGCCAAAGGATTCATAATGAACCCACCACCACCCTGAAGGGGCAACCTCGGGTTATCTGACCTGAATGTTTCAGCATTACCATTCCTATCAGGTCTATATTGCATAGCGGCTGCAGGGGTGCCAGTGGCAGTAGAAAACCTTGAAGTTGAATACCTGCCATCTGTTTTACCCCAGAACTTTGATCTCAAAAAATATGCTCCAGGCATTAAGCAACAGCTGGTTCTGCACGAGCTCATCCTTCCACTTGATACAGCTAAGTCATATGAGATCTCGTCAAGTGCCATTTCAAGACCATGCACACGTGTCTCCAAAGAACGCATTCCACTTTGTGAACTCCCAATGAATTTCTAATGTAAAAGAAAAGGGTTAGAAGTACTAAAGTACTTCTGTTTAAAGGTGGTTAAAAATAGAGACTGGATAACTGCAGATTGTACATATAGTAAATCTAAAAATGTGGCAGTTATCATTGTTCCAGTCATCATGTCATATCTATAGCAGACTGATAAACTAGTGAATATCAGCACCCAATAATTTTTTCTGTTGAAAGATCAGGAAACTGGAAAATCTCTTTCAACGAGAATGATAAGAGAAGAAAAGAAATTGGGAAGAAATTTATAAAGATATCATGTAGCATGAGATCACAATTTATAACTTGACACATCAAGCTCGAGAGAAATCTTTCCACCATGAAAGCAAGTTAATGAAGTGACAGGATGAAATACAAAGCTATTCATGGTTCAGAGTATATTTCATCCATTATCTGCTAATATCATTAACTTCAGATGATGCTTCAATGGCCTCAATTGTGCCCTAACTGTAGCAATTTAGCATGGCCACAACTAAATTTAAAATAAGCCATACAGACATATGATCAAAAGAATCCAATTAGACGATCACAAGTCACTTAAAGGCAAGCACAACTTTTCACGTATGTGGAAACAAACCTGCAGAAGATCTAATAGACTGGATTGTTGTTTCTCGATCTGAACAAGCTGATTACGAATCAAGGATAAATCCTCAGAGTCCTTGTGGTTACTATGGTGATTCTCTGTCATGTTATTCTCTAGGACAGTAGGCTGAGGGCTCTCCTCATGGTATGGAGTCACACGAGATCCAAACCTTGATCCTCCACCAAATATCTGCATCTTCTCATCACAATTCTTACTAAGGACATGTCTTGTTTCTTGCTTTGAGAATTTAGGATTCTGATTATTTGTCCTTTCACCAACATTCTCATTTTTCTCCTTAAGATTTCCATGAACTCCAACCAATGATGCAACATTTGGAACAGCAATTTCAACTTTCCTGTCCAGAGGCTTCTTGCTGTCCACCTTCTGAAATGTTGCCCTAGTTTTGTTTTCACCACTCTTTGAAATACTTCTTTTCCTAGCTGCCGTCGCAGATGAACTGTCAGGAGGCATTGACCTTCCAGTTAAAGCAGTTCTCTTCCTCACTTGTGGAGCTTCTAAACCACCAGCGAAAGACATTTTAGATCCAGGTGGATATCGTCCATCACTGACATCATCTGTCCCCATAAAAAACCGTTTCAGGAAGTATAAAATGAGAAAGAACACCTAATGCCAATTCCAACTAAACAAAAGTGTCCCAATGAACACATTTAACCCTTTTTGAGTAGTAAACCAAAGACTTTGAAATTATCATAACTGGGCAATTCATCACTAAAATAAATCCTTTGCATCACTAGAATAACTACATAAAGATCTCCAAATGATCATAAGTTGATAACCGGGTTTCAAATGCGTTAGATCCATGGCATTTTAAATGACAAAATTAACCGAATTTAGCACGCAATTCCCGGTTCAGATCTCTAGTTCTACCAAATGATCAAACCAAACCTAGCCCATAGTCTTGGATACTCAATAAACTAAGACCCAATAATTTTGGATATCCACAAAATCTCACATGATATTGACCATCATAATTTACAACAAGAACCAACCCGTATCTGTTCTGTCAGCGATCTCATATTTATATTTATTGATCATCAAATTAAAACAAGAACAATTCCGTACCTATTTCTGTCTGCGATCTAGGCAGTGGCGGTACGTCCTCGGACACATCTGGGACCTGCTTCCATGCCTCCATCATCTGAATCATAACCTCTCTTACAGCTTTCACCTGCAACACAATACCAGAAAATTCACTGAACCCTTCACGCGCAGATGCATGAACAGAACAGCAATATAATAAAAATGACAAACCTTATCGTATTTTCTGCTCTCGAAAATCTTCAGGCACCCAGCCTTGAACTCCGTCAACGAATCTCTCTCCACAACCGCCAACCTTCCCAACGCCTCCGCCGCAGCCTTCCTCGCCGCCCAATCCTCATTACTTAAAAAACTCACCAAGCATTCCACCAACCCCTGCAACCCACCACCCGTTGCCGACACCCCTCCACACCCGATCACACTACCAATCACCACTAAAACAGCAGCTTTCGCTTTAAAGCCCCTGCGCTTCACCAGCTTCTCCAGCCTAGGGAGCAGCAGCCTTACCAGCCTTCCCGGATCCGGGTCGGGCGCGGCGTCGATCGCTGCCGCCAGGCAAAGAGCCACCCCGATCTGGGAATTAGGCTTCTGCTCCGTGAAAAGGGTGTCGGATAATGGCTTGAGGAAAGCCGAAGAGAAAGGTAGTTTGGTGTTGCGAGAAGACAAGGCGGAGACGGCAGCAATGCAGGAGGAACGGATAGATGAGTCCGGGTCTCGAAGACGGCGTGAGAGGTGAGAGAGGATCTTGGGGAGAAATGGGGAGAGGGAATTGGGAGGAAGGGAAAGTGAGAGAAGGGAGAGTAGTTGAACACAGTGTTTGCGGACTGCGGGCTTGTCGGCGGAATCGGTGGAGAGAATGCTGGAGAGAAAAGGTTGAAGATTAGTGGAGTCAATGGTGCGGGCTATGGAGTCCAACTCATTGGCTGCCATGGAATATGTATCTCTGTCAGCAAGCTTTGCTTGTAATCCAAAGATCTTTTGCTTCATGTCTACAGCCATTGCTGCTTGTTTTATGATGTGACTGGTCTTGTGCGGTGGGTCGTGGGAGGAGGAGGAGTTAAGGGAGTGACAGTAATGGTGGTGGTGGGGTTAAACGTGGCGGCGTTGATGGATGGTAGTTAGTTATGGTGAGGTTCTGCGGATTGAGTCTCTGGCTTTTATTTCAGCAGAGGAAATGGAAGGAAGGTGGAGGCTCGAAGGAAGAGAAGAAGAAACGGTGCCGTTTGTAACTCAGAAAAATAAATTATTAAAATTAACTAAACTAGGACTAGAAATTAATCAAGGAGGGGGTCCCGGGGGGGTTCAGGTACGTGCAGGAGTACGAAAGGGGTGATGAATCATAAAGGAGATGTAAGAAGATGATGAAATGTGACACGTGTCAAGTAATTATGGATTATGGCAGTTAATTACGGGTAAATTAGCGCCAAAAAGTGAGTGGAGGATTCGCGTGACGGAGACGCGCGGAATTGTTAAAACGACATTTACTGCGACTTAAAATTATAAGTTCACATAATCAACCTTTCGTTCTTTCTTTCCTTTTTCTTTTCTCCCAAAGAGACTCTTTGTTCGGTGACCAAAGAAAAACTAGTTGTAACTACTATGACATTGCCTAGTTTTATTTAATTTTTTTCTTTATATTTTAGTTTGTTTATCTATTTCTTTAAAAGAAAATCATGTGTAATTACCCTTTGATACTTATATGAAATTCATATCTTCAAAATTCAATTTTCTTCAATTCTATTTCCATTATCACTTTAAATTTCTAACTTCTATCTACCATTTTATATTTTCAAATTTTATTTCTCATTCACCTTAAAAAATTTTACTTTTCTTAATTAAAAAAATTGAAGTTCTTAATTATTAAAAAGTTACTTTTATAAAAAAGTTGGGCAGTTTTCGGCTCATCTGTCGACCTTTTTACTCTAATTTGGCCATGAGGGTGTTCAAAATCAAATTTTAAGAAATGCGAAAATTTTTACCTTTTTTGGCGGTCGGAGGTGGCTCCAGCGCGGCGACGGGCAGCGGTCGGCTCCCTTCTCCAGTGACTAGTTCTTCTTCTTCGGCGGGAGGCTGGCGACTAGGGTTAGGGTTCGGTGTGAAGTGAGGTATTTAGATTCGTCTTTCTTTAATATGAATCATTCATCGCATTTGATCTCGACCGTTCGATTACGTTTAAAGAAAAAATGAATATGAACCGTTCATTGTGATTTGATCTGGACCGTACGATCGCGTTTAAAGAGAGAATGAATCTAAACCGTTTATCGTGTTTAATTGCGACCGTCTGATCGTGCCTGAGGAGGGAACGAATCCAGACCATTTACGCGTGCGGGAACAAATCCGGACCGTCCGATCGCGGGTATGCGGATTGTTAGCATGCCCTCCCGCGTGGCACCGAGTCAGTGTACCTTGTTACGCGGTGTGCTCTGATTCATTGAGATTGCTGACTGGGTAGTCCTACGTGGCACATTTTTTTTAAATTCGGTTTTGATCTCCAGTTTCTAATTTTTCTTTCAAAAATACCAATCGAACTCAATTTTTCACCCATTTCTACTAAAATTATTTTTGATTTCATCATCCACCTATTTTTTCCTAATTTTACATTAAATAAAAAATTATAAAATTAAAAATTATATATTTATATTTATATTTATTTTTTAAAAATTAATCCCGGACCAAAACTCGGGCCCGGGTAGTACAACGTTTCCCTCCTTAAAAGAAATTTGGTCCTTCAAATTTGTGTCTCTCTCACTTAATCAAACAATTGGGGATACTGAGCTCTGAAGTCTGATTCTAACTCCCATGTGGCCTCTCTCTATGTGTGATTCTGTCAAAGAACTTTAACGAAGGGAATTTCTCAGTTGCGAAGTACTCTGCTCTTTTGGTCCACAATATCCACCGGTACCTCCTATTAGGACAGATCCTCCTAGAGTGAAAGGAGCTCATGGGCCAAGATGTGAGAGGGGTTTGAATTGTACTTGCGTAACATGGACACTTGAAATACATTATGGACCCTGAATAGTTCTGGAGGTAGTAATAATCTATAAGTGACGGTGCCAATTTTGTCTAAGATTTTAAATGGTCCAATAAATCGGGGATTTAGTTTTCTCCTCTTGCTAAACCTACTGATTTCCTTAAAAGGAGTGGCCTTAAGGAACATCCGATCACATTTCTCAAATTTCAAATCCCTCCTCCGAGTATCTACATAACTCTTATGCCTGCTCTGAATCGTTTAGATGTTCTTCTTGATCTTAACTGTTTTGGCTGTAGTCTCCTCCACAAGATCTGAACCAAATAATTTTCTATCACTCACATCTTCCCAATAGATCGGTGATCTGCATGGGCAACCATACAATGCCCCGTACGAAGCCATGTCGATACTTGCTTGGTAGTTATTATTGTAGGCGAACTCCATTAGGGGTAAATGATCATCCCAATGGTCCGGAAAGTCAAGAACACAAGCTCAGAGCATATCCTCCAGTATGCGGATCGTCCTTTCTAATTGTCCATCGGTCTGAGGATGAAATGCAGTATTAATGGATAGCTTTGTTCCTATAGCTTACTGAAAACTAGACCAGAACTGAGAAGTTAACCTAGGGTCCCTGTCGGATACTACTGTCACTGACACTCCATGTAACCTAACTATCTCCTGGATATACATTCTTACTAGTTTGTCCAAATGATCGGTTATCTTGATGGCCAAGAAGTGAGAAGACTTAGTGAGCCGGTCAACAATTACCCAAATGGCATCATATCTCGAGCATGCCCTAAGTGATTTTGTCACGAAATCCATTGTGATATGTTTCCACTTCCACTTCGGAATTAGTAATGGCTGAAGTAGCTCGCCTGGGCATTGATGCTCTACTTTGACTTGCTAACATACAAAACACTTGAAAACAAATTCGGCCACATCTCTTTTGATCCCGTTCCACTAAAATCGGGGTCGTATATTTTGATATATCTTAGTGCTTCCGGGATGTATGATAAATTTTGAGCTATAGGCCTCGGTCATGATGTCCTTTTTCAGCTCACTATCACATGGAACACACACCCTGTCTTGAAATCTAAGTAACTCATCGGTAAAGACTCGAAATTCTGAATTTACTCCATATTCTACATCTTTCTTAAGAGCTGTTAGGGTAGAATCGGCGGATTAGGCTTCCTTTATTCTCTGGATCAACTCATGTTGAACAGTCAGGTGGGTCAAACATATAACTCTCTTCAGGTCCTGGAGTCGTACTTATTATGCGACCCTATTGCCCTATATTCTGAAACCATTAAGTGAGCTAATATACCTGTACTTTTTCTGTTGAGTGCGTCGGCTACCAGTTGCCCTTGCCCAGGTGATACAAGATGTTGCAATCATAATTCTTGAGGAGTTCTATCCATCTTCTCTGACGCATGTTGAAATCTTTTTGAGTGAATATGTGTTTCAAGCTCTTATGGTCGGTATAGATTTAAAAGGTCTCCCCATACAAGTAACGGCACCAAGTCTTCAAGGCGTGGATAATCGCAGCAAGTTCTAAGTTATGGGTGGGGTAGTTTTTCTCATGACTCTTCAACTGCCTGGACCCATAGGTTATGACCTTTCCATGTTGTATTAGAACAGAACCCAACCCCAGGTAGGAGGCATCACTATAAACTGTATATCCCCTTGTCCCTCTCGACAAGGCTAACACAGGTGCAGTAGTCAATCACTTCTTTAATTCTAAAAAAAGCCTTTCACAGTTCTCGTTCCACTCAAACTTGATGTTTTTTTTTTGTGAGCCGAGTCAAAAGAGCAGGTAGGCTAGAAAATCCTTTAACGAACCTACGGTAATAATCTACCATTCCCAAAAAGCTACGAATTTTCTTGACCGATGTTAATTTTTCCCAGCTGAACACTGTCTCAACATTTTCGGGATTCACTGACACTCCATCCCTTGATATGATGTGTCATAGGAAGGTAGTCTGCTCGAGACAGAACCTACATTTACTCATATTTGCATGACTTATTTTCTCTGAGGACCTGCAAAACCTGAGTCAGATGGTGAGCATGTTCCTCTCTGCTTTTTGAATAGATCAGGATATTATCCATAAATACAATGACGAACTGATCCAAGAATTATCTGAAAATCATGTTCATCAAATCCATGAAGATGGCTAGTGCGTTGATTAGTCCAAATGGCATGACCAGGAACTCATAGTGTCTGTACATTGTTCGAAAAGCTATTTTGGGAATGTCTTCTGCCTCGATCTTTACCTGATGGTAATATGAACGCAAGTCTATTTTGGAGAAGATATGGGCATCCTATAACTGATCAAAAAGGTCATCGATCCTGGGAAGGGGGTACTTGTTCTTGATCGTGACCCTGTTCAGTCCTCTGTAGTTAATACATAACCTTAACATCTCATCCCCATTCCTTACAAATGTGACTTCAGCACCCAAAGGGGACACACTATGTCGGATGAATCCACTATCCTGCAATTCATCGATCTATTTTCTCAGCTTCTCCATCTCAACACGACTCATGAGATAAGGGGCAAGCAAAATAGGTTGGGTGTCTAGCTGAAGATCTATGATGAATTCAACTTCTCTGTCCACTAACAGTTTGAGTAGTTTATCTGAGAACATATCCAGGAAGTCTCGGACTATCGGAATCTCTCAAATATAAATTTTTTTCTTAGGTTTGCCTAGTTAGATAAAACAGTCGAGTTAAAACGCTTAAAAATAGAAAAATTACCATGAGAGAACAATATTTAAGGAATTTTATTAATTTCTAAATGACTCTTCATTAGGATGGTTGAATACAAGTTTCTTATGAAAATAATTTACGGTGGCGTGACACACTGCTAGCCAGTTCATTTCTCAGATTACATCAAAGTCCTTCGTATCAATCTCTATTAGGTCCACACTCAATTTTTTATCTGTTATATCTATAATACAGGCTCTGTATATAACCTCATCTAGTAGTGTCTTATTCCTAAGAGTAGACAAAAATAACACAAAATTAAGTCTTTCAGGTAATACATTCAAATTTGGTGCAAAAGCATGTGAAACAAATGAATGTAAGGCACCAGTATCAATCAAAACATGTGCAAGATGATTACAGATAATGTACGTATCATGTATCGCGTCTGGGTTGACTTCTGTATCTTATTGAGCGAGATTGTAAGCCCTGCCCTAAATAGGAGGTCTGGTCTGGTTCTGATTCCTCGGGCTCTCCCTTGTGTAATGCTGGACACTCCCACATATGCGGCAAATATTATTGAGGTGATAGTAGGATCGATTTCCATGATTCTTGCCACAGTGCTGGCAAGTCCTACCGCGTCCTATTGTCAGAATCTAAGGAGGAGCCTGAGTCATTGACCTAGGTTTCTTGTTCTGCTGAACAGGTGCAGTAGGTGCTGGTCTGTGGTGTGAAACCGAGGGCCTGAGGTTCCCTACTGTTGGAGAAAAAATACGAATGTTACTCTCCACTAGCTATGCCTTGGCTAGAATGACCGAGTAAGTACTGAGCTCAAACACATACAGCTGCTGTCTAATCTAAAGACAGAGGCCCCACTCAAAATTTCTTGCCTTTCTTCCTTTATCCATCATGCTCTCAGTGGAAAACAGGTCCAACTCTATGAACTTTCGAGCATATTCTAATACAGTCATATCACCTTGGATCAAACGTGCAAACTCCATTTCCTTTAGATGTCGGAGATGCTCTAAAAAGTACTCTGCGTTGAAAGACATCAAGAACTGTTTCCAAGTGACTGGGAAGGGCAGGGTGGCCTGCTTGAGTTGCCACCAGCGGCCTGCCTCTCCCACCAGCATGTAGGTGGCAAGTATGACTTTTTGTTCGGGAATCATCCCAAAGTAGTGAAGGCCTTCTCTATCTCAACTAACCAGTATTCAGCCTCTTCAAAGGAGGATGCCCCTGCAAAAGTATATGGATTTAGTCTTTTATATCTCTCAATGTAGCCTAGGTCCATCATGGGAGAAACTGGGTCCCGTGGAAGAGCGACTAGATTGTCTTGGAGATGGACTTAATGGCCCTGTGGTAGTACTAGATGATACAGTTGAGGCACCAAATTGTACTGTGGTGGTGCTAGGTGATGCGGTTGGGGCACTGGGCTAAACTGTGGTGGTGCTAGGTGATGCGATTGGGGCACCGGACCATATTGTGGTGGTGCCGGATGGTACTGTAGAGGAGCAGGGTCGTATTGAAATGGCTTAGGATCCTCCCGCTGTAGGAGTGGCTCAACCTGTGGCAGTGGGGAAAGGTCAGATAGCTCCCTCCTTTCCTCCTGGGCCTACTAGGCAACAATGAGTCTCTCTAATATTTCAAATAGTCAGTCCACATCCTCTCGAAGCGAACCCTCCCGGGCTGCTCGATTTAGTGGGGGTCTCCCTCTCCTAATCCATCTGTATCTGTATTTCACAAGGAATGATTGAGTGATAATCTATTATTTTTAGTGTTTGTAAGGATTTTGTGTAATGAATAATTTTGAAAAACGCGGCTCTAATATCAACTATAACACCCTAGAACTTGAAAAGAAAGAAATTATAAATTGAATACGGAAGCGAAATAATAAAGTTAGGGTTTACATTTCTTACACAATAATTCAGAATACCCAATAGAGTTACAGGAATGACCATTCTAAAAGAACAAACGAAAAATCAAAGAAATAAATGGAAAGTAAACAATTGGGTATCCTATTCGCAACCCTCTTGTGTATCGGGATCTAGATCTTGGTACTCTTGATCTAAAATAGTTAATGAAAGAGTGAGCTACACTAGCCGAATAAGAATGTCACACTACTCATCGACACAGAAATGAAGGTTGGTAAAAAAATCATAAAAATAACTAATGGAGCTCTTAATTTAAGTAAATTTATTTATCATAAATAGATTTCTAAAATTGACCTATAAAGGCAATAACACAAACAACATCATAATCTCATTTTCAATTAGCCAGAACAATAACTTTTCCTTTTTATCTGCCTATTGGTATCCATGGGATGCATAGGGATATCCCCACTACGTGTGAACCTTATTCAATATTATCAATTAACTGGCCGTCCCCATACTCCATCCGATATGAACACCAAAAAAATCATCTCTCAATATCCGTCTGGTATGAGGGTGAAACAGGTCATCTCCATACTCCGTCCGTTATGAGCGTCAAAAATACTATCCCTCAATATTTTATCCGATATGGGGGTAAAACGGGTCGTCCCCATACTCCGTCCGGTATGAACGCCAAAATACCAATTCTCGATACCTCGTCCGGTATGAGACAACATTCACAGTAGGATTCTTTATATACCCGATCCGTCTATCATCTCCCAGGATATTCAGTAAAGCTACTATTTATCCATTCATTTAATCAAGCAATTTTTCGTTCATATTTAATTTCCAGTTTCACAATTTAATTGTAAATCACGTAAGATAAGCAATACATGCATAAAGGAAACACAACCGAATTATCTTACTAATTTCAGTGTATTATCATGCATTTAAAACTGTAAAATTAAATAATCAGTTAAAATAGGATAAATAGTAATAAACAACCGGTTCCACCTCCATTAGTAACCTGTAATTAATTATCGAAGTTTCTTAAATTTTAAAAAATATCGTATTATTTATAGTTAAGCTTCAATTCCATAACAGGGAATAAGGTGAGAGATTCTTACCTGAACCGATGTCCAAAATACTAAACTTTCAGCTGTGCCTACTAGCGGTCTCCAGGTTTCTTGAATTTTTCTTCAGAGATTAAAACACGCTTCAAGTACCTATAAATACCCCCAAAAAATCTAAAATCGGTATTAGAAACCTTTTCTGGCCAATTTTAAAATTCTGGCACGGCGGCACCGTCGTGCTCCAGCGATGGCACCACCACCCGCGGTGGCGGTTTATCTCGAACTGGTCGTATTCTGCCAGTTTAGGCCAATTTCGGCCAGTTTTATACTCATCTCTGCGAGAAAACACGTTAAAGGGTCTCGGTTTGCCAAAAAAAATTTAAAAATAAAAACTCACCGGCGGTGAGATTTTTCGATGTGGCAGCTCCACCGTCTCACTTTCACGGTTGGGCATTTTTTATTGTCAACCTGTAGGAAATAGAATGGTGATTACAATGGTAGAAAAATCGTACGAAACGAGAATTAGGAAGGAGTTCATCAGAGGCAATTTTTTATTTTTCCTACGGCAATGCTGCCGAGCTTTACCGCGGTTTTTGGCTCCTTTGCCAGTCCTTTTGCTTCAATTTTGCAATAGGGGTGTTCAAAATTAAATTTTGAGAGAATGAAAATTTTTTTACCTTTTTTCGGCAGTCGGATGTGGCTTCGGTGCTACAATCGGCTCCCTTCTCTAGCGACTGATTTTTTTTCTTCGACGGGGGGCTAGCGGCTAGGGTTAGGATTCAGTGTGAAGTGAGGTATTTATATCCAACTCCCTTTAATTTAGACCGTTCATCGCGTTTATTCTCGACCGTACGATCGTATTTAAAGAATGAACGAATCCGGACCGTCCACGCACATGGGAATAAATTCGGACCTTCCAATCGCGGGCACATGGATTTCCAGCGTGGCCTCCCGCGTGGCACCGAGTTAGAGTGCCTTACCATGCGGCACGCGTTCTTACATGACATATTTTTTTTAAATTACGTTTTAATTCTTTGTTTTCGATTTTTCTTTCAAAAATACCTCCCGAACCCAAAATTTCACCATTTTCTCCTAAAATTATTTTCAATTTCATCATCCACATATTTTTTTCCTAATTTTACATTAAATAAAAATTTATAAAATTAAAAATTATATTTTTATTTTTTAAAAATTAATTCTAGGCCAAATCTCGGCCCCGGGTATTACAGGATGATCTGGTTAGTAGTCACGGCGAATCAGAGCACGCCGCATGACAACCACATTGACATCGGCACCTCGTGGGAGGCCACGCGAGCGATCTGTGTGCCTGACGATCCGATGGCCCAGATCTCATCCCATGCACATGAATGACTCATATGCATTCTCTCTTTAAATGCGATTGGACGAACGAGATTAATCACGATGGACGGTCTAGATTCGTTCACACAATCAACTTAAACAAAAAATCATCAAACGACTCTCCTCGCTGCATGTCGACGCAGATGGACGGCCAGGATAGGAGGGAAGAGAGGTATTTAAACCTCTCTTCAGCCGGCCCCAAACCCTAGCCGACACCTAGCCGGAGGAGAAAAAGAAGGAGGCAGCTGGAGGGAAGACCAGCTACCAGAAGGACATCGTCGCCGCTGCATCAGAGCCATCACCAACCGCTGAAAAAAGCAAATCTTTTCTTTTCCACTTGGAATTCAATTCCGAGCCTCCCTGTGGCCATATCAGAGTAAAAAGAACGGCGAGTGAGCCAGAAACCACAGGTGAAGTCCGACCGATTCGTCGCGGCCAAAACCCAAAAACCTCTATGATGACCCCCTTTTTGTTTTCCGTTTCACGCGATTCTTTGACCACCGTATTCACCGTCTCTTTTTGGTACAGGTTAGTCGAAGAATAACCCTAGCTGCAAAGGAGGATCAACGGAGCGGCCACACCCAAAGAGCCCCTTACTAGTAGGTTTCGTTTTTTAAATTTTATGGCCAATCGAGACTTTCTAACGTATTTTTTTGTAAGGATATGTGTAAAACCGATGAAAATCGACCAAACGAGCCAAGTTGAGATGAACCACCGCCATGACAGAACCATATAATTTGTCGAAAAGGTTTTTTAACACTGGTTTTGGCTTTTTGTGTTATTTTTGGGCACGTGACAGATATTTTAATTTTCACAGAAAAAATTCAGGAAACTCAGAGATTATCAGTAGGCGTAGTAGATAGCACGACATTTTAAAACACCAATCCAAGTAAGAATCTCTCACCCTATTTCTTATTACGGTATATTGAGGTTTAATAATCGAATATCTTATGTTTTGTAAAAAAATTAGAAAAACTCTAAAAATAATTACAAGTCACTAGTAGAGCCATAACCGGTCAGTTCATATTTACTTTGATTCACTGCTTATTTTTCTGTACTGTTTGAATTACTTACTATTATATTGTGCGTATTTAATTAACAGTTTCAATTATTTTTTCAGTTGTTTGGTTTATCTCACTACACATTTCCTTGTTGGTCTATTATGAAAATAAATATCTCAATTATGTTCTTAATGTACATATCACATGTTTGCATAACCTACTATTGATATGTGAATATGAAATGTTAGTATGAAATTAATGATTGATTGATAATATAGATAAATGTATGAAAGGCTTACTGGATACCCTGAAAAAGGGTGGACATACTCGGTACATAGAAAACTCTACTATGGACATTAGCTCAGTCAGATGGGGCTGAGAAGCTTCATACTGAAAGGGTTTGAGAGATATGGTTCACCCTCATACCGGATAAGGTATCGAGATGACAATGTGTTTGGTGCCTATTACCGAATGGGGTATGGAGACAGCCGGGTTAATTGACAAATTTAGATATTTGGTT
Organism: Carica papaya; assembly: GCF_054855325.1. Classification (NCBI taxonomy): domain Eukaryota; kingdom Viridiplantae; phylum Streptophyta; class Magnoliopsida; order Brassicales; family Caricaceae; genus Carica; species Carica papaya. The sequence goes on from NC_142317.1 coordinate 24,888,852, forward strand.
CACGAATAAGAATATTCCTATGGACCCTCAAGGGTTCTAATAAACAGGTTAAAATGAGAATTGCTGATCATGTTCACTTGTACATGAAACTGAAATGTTATATGGGGATTTGTCTCCACAGGTTAATTTTGAAAAACTCGTAACGGTAAGAATGGAATAAATATTTTAATGTTAAATAATTTTACTTAAATTAAGGGCCCCATTAATTATTTCATGATTTTTACCAACTTTCGATTTTCTATATTAGTTATTAGTGTGATATTTTTATTGGACTAGTGTAGCTCACCATTTTATTAACTATTTCAGATCGAGAAGACCAAAATTCATATCTTAATTAGCAAGAGAGTTGTGAGTAGTTTACCTCCCAGACTCCCTTCAAGTACTAGTGGAGGTTAACCCTCTAGAACATTTATTTATTTATTTTCAATAATATATTTATTTCTTTTTATGAACCTATGTAGAATGGACATTGCCGTAATCCTATTGGTCATTCTAATTCATTGTGTAAGGAATGTAAACTCTAACTTTATAATTTGCGTCCGCATTAAATATATAAATTCGTTCCTTTTAAGTTTCGGGTCTTTACATATAAGGCTTATTACAAATTTCAGTCATCTATGACATAGAAATTTTCACTAGAATACCATTAAATAAAGGTAGTTTGATGTAAAAATAAGATGATATTTCTTTATAATGAGATATTACAACATTTGTTAGTACACAACAGTAACACCAGCTAATGCTACTAACACCACAGAAGATCGACTTTGTTTTTGAAGAGACTAATTTGGTGTATTCATATTTTTTTAATGAAAACATAGTTTTAGATTTCATATTTATACTTATGCCAAAACCATAAAATTTGAGGTTACATAGACCATTTCAGTTAACGTAATACATAAAATTAAAAAGAACTTTGTTATATATAAAAAATTACATGAAATATTACACTACATGCACAACATACATCATTAAAACCCTCTTTTTACCATCAATTTCACCTTTTCTTGAGAATCATAGGAGAACCTCACTAGTCATTTTAATTCATCCCTAGAGAGGTAACATAAGTCAACCCATGAGGAAGAGTTGAAAAAAATTTTGAATTGATAAACTTAAAACATAAAAAAAAAATGGAAATAAAATAAAATTTTGAGATAAAAAATTAATGATGAAAAACATTTGGGTCATGTGTGTCGGTTGGATAGAAACAAAAACATGCAATTTTGTAACTCAAAAATGATTATTTTGTTTAGAAAATTAAAGCTGTGAAAGAGAGTTTAGTAAAAGGCTTTGAGAGAGAGAAATCATTATAACAAGAAAAGAGGCGTGAAAATGAATCATCCATCTCTCCACTTTGATTTTTCATTTTTCATTTAATTATGATATGTTATTTATGTAACGAGTAAATAAATGGTTTTTAGTAATAACAATATAATTTTGAATTTATTATAGATTTTATCAAATAATGTTTTTTTTTTTTTGTAATTTAAAAGACGAGATAATATTTTTATTTTTTATTTAAAATTACGTATCAAATAACATGTATCTTTATTTTAAATATGCAGACTTCGGTACCATATCAATAACATGTCATTGCACATATCGGCAAAACTTTTTGACCGCCCCTTCTTCACTCTTATCATCATCCTCTTTTTGGCATATATTTTTTTCTATCATCTCCTAAAACCGAAATCACCAAGCCTTTATAGAAAGAGGGAACCAACAAAGTCGAACATTAAACTTACCAAGTACTTTTAATTGAAAAAAAAAAAAGATGATGATAGAATTACGTGAAATGGCATGTGAAGAAGAAAATATGTTATGGTTTTAATTAAGGTTTCGTTGATTACTTATCATGTACAGGTTACAAGGTTTGTGTGAGAAGCTCAATCTTGTATTATATATATATATATATTTGTGAAGAGGATGAAGAGCATGACGAAGAATTGGGTGATGATGGGTCACCACATCATCATATTTAAAATAAAAAGAACAAGTTTCTTTGATATATATTTTTTTTATCTGTCATATTAATAAATATAAATGACATAAGTGATTTTTAATTAATAAAAAAAAAAAAGGTTAGAATATTCTTTACTAAACGAGTATTAGTATTTTAATTAGTCAATATATACATATTAATCAAAAATCACTGTGGAATAATTAAGAGTATAAAGGAACCAACAGTACGAATTGTAATGATGATGACCCAATAACATTACTGCTGCTTTGTTGGGCCTCTCGATAAATAAGTCTTCTTCCAGAACATGTATAAATCAAATGCAATATTTTGAATATTACAATTTAGACTTTCCATCTTAACATATTCAACTAATAATCACTATAAATAAAATAAAACAAAAGGCACAAGGTTGTTACATTTTCCCCTCTTAAAAGCAAATTTAGATTTTCTTGTGTTTAATTAAATGAATTTAAAAATTCACTATATTTTAACTATAAAATGATGTAATTATGCCCCAATAATAAAACTATCTCCTAAATAATTTTATATAAAATTAAAAACAATTTACGTAATATCTCAATTACACTTGTAAATATTTATAAGATTTTTTTAGTTATTTGCATCATTTTTAATTTAATAAATGAAACTTTTAAATATATTTTATAAATAAAATTTATTTATTTAAGAAATAACATAAGTACTTAAATTTTTATTTTAAAAAATTAAGTATATTATTAATATAATGATATAATTCACTCTAAAAAATAGACATCTACCTATATAGAAATTAGATGATTCACAATGCTACCGATCTACTATCCACCTTAGGATATAATACTTTATATTAATTGATTGCCAAAAATACTTAATGCATTACATCTCCTTGTCACCTTATCACTTAAAGTAATAATGTTATATAGTGATCAAACATTTGACTAGATAGTATAAAACATTATTTGATTGTTGTGATATTTACTTGGAAGTACCTAATACTACTTAGTTATCAAACAATTTACTAAGTAATACTTAATATGGATGACAATGAGGTGGTTCATGGCAGATTTTATCAAATAATCCAACTCGTCCATGTGAAGGGTAAACCTAAACCCGCCCCTAACTTTGGTCGTGTTTGAAGTTTTTTTTTATTTTTTTAATTGTATTAGATTAGCAAGTTATCTGTCACAAACTCGATCTTGTAATTTTATTATGTTAATAAAATAATTATATTTATATTAAAAAAAATTAAAAATTTATTATTAATATATATAATAACATATATTAATTATATTTATTAATATAAACATAACTATATTCATTAATCTAATATATTATCTTTACTAACATTAATATAAGTGTATTTATAATAATAAAATTTTTAAAATATATATCACGAGTCGGCTTTTAAATAAATTTGAGAATGTAAAATCCTAATCTGCCTTGACTTGCCTTCTTTTTCTACCATCCCCAACCCACCCCGACTTGAACCCGCACTTTACCAAAAAAAAAAAAAAATCGATTTGCATCAAGTTCGAATGAGTTAATTAGACAATTTGATGTAAAATATTATCCCTAATTGGTATTTAAATATGTCCGTACTTGAACCTGCACTTTAACAAAAAAATTGAATCAAATCAAGTTCGAACGAGTTAGATTAGATGGTTTGATGTAAAATTTTATGCATAATACCTAATATTCAATAACTAATAGCTATCTTATTAATAAGTATTTATATCACTTGTATTAATATCATATCATGTAGTATTTAGTATTATTTAATTACCAAATTTTTTTTATGTTAATTCTATACAAGATTTTTTCTACTATCTGCTAGACATGTAAAAAAAAAAGGAGCAATTCAGATAAAGAAATTTGACAGAAAATACTTCTGTATGCATTAATCCTAATAGATCTATTATGAAAATAGATGAATAAATTTTTACATAGAGATTTTACTAGAACGACGAAATCCCTAATCGATTATGTGCATGAACTCCAAACTCTTTTACAATTTTGCGGTTGTGGCTTTTTTCAAGGCAAAGAAATCACCCTAGGTACAAGAAGTTGAATAATAGGACGTATGGGTGACAAACTTCACATGTAATGATGCACTTAAGCAAAATGACACCTATATTTCTTATGTTTGGCGGTTGAAGAGAATAAGTGCCCATGTTCAACAACGTAGCACCACTAATTCTTTGAAGACTGAAGCAGAAACCCTTTTTTTTTTTTTTTTTTTTTTTGTGCTAAATAGTTAATTACTATATTTGATTTATGTAAATTTATATAAATTATCTGAAAGAACAATGAACCAGCTATATTGCAGCCACATAGGCTTCCAAAACAAACTATAGTAGCTTTGTCCCAAAACCAATTTATAAGCTCATTTTGCTAATGCATTATTTACGTCTTCTTTCAAAAAAGCTGCATACTTGGCTTCTAGGATTTGACGTGGAGTATGAAATTTGGATGGATTTTACTATTGAGTTATCCTAATTAACCATTCTATAATTGTCACCAATGAAAAAAGAGTTTTAGCTTTGAATATTTGTCAAACTTAAACTTCAGTTTTTCTTTTGGAATTTGTTTGAAATTCATTTATAATTATAAAATATATTTATTAAGCTACCTTTTATTAAAATTCTATTAAATATTATATGAAATTAGAATAATGTATATCACACTGTTCTTTGGTGCTGTTTTTGCCACGGACACCGAATTATTGTTACTATCATTAATATTATTGCAATTTATACTAATACTATTACGTACAGTCCCAAGAGTATTATTGTCCTCAATTACCTCTTTTATTATTTTCATCATTATTATCGTCACCATCAAATGTTATGACTACTAATATTGTTATAACGAATAATATTACTGTTATTGTTATAATGATTTAATTTTAAAAAAATAAAATATTTTCTAATATGTTAGTCTTTTAATATCATTCTGAAATATAAAAGTATAAGAATCTTACCCGCGAACTATCTTACCTAACTAGTTTACCTTACCGAACCTCCAATGCTGATTCGACATTAAATGTTAGCTTTAAATCTTTAAAAGATTGCTCAGGCTAATGTTAAATAATCATAAAAAGAGAAAATGCAGTACCTGTTTGAAGAGAGAAAATGCTCATAAAAAAATAGAAAAGGGACCTCAAGAAGAGAACTTGATAAGTAGATAACTTACCATAAGTTGACATCCCCAGGCTCATTTAATAATTTCTTGCTATGTATGTAAAATAATTTTTGTTTTTCTTCCATCCCTGTCTCCTATACTGGAAAGGAATAAAAGCCAGCATAGTGGACCTACACCACCGGAACACTTAAAAGGAAAGCAATAACAGGCAATTTTGTGATTTAACCATTTTAATTGAAATTCATGCAAGGGCTAATATTTGGCAATTTAAATATTATAATGAGGCATAAATGCCATTTAGAAAAATAAAACAGCACCAATAACTCAAATGGGTGAAATAACCGTGTATTATATCCGCTCAGGAGTCTACCCAGCTATCCATCTGTGAAGAGACTATCTAAAGACATCATTCTTGCGCCGAACACCACCTTCCAAACTACATTTTACAGACAATAGGGTTGCTTTTCCCTCTGATCCAGTACCTTCCCCAATGGGTACAGGCAGCTATCCTAGTATCCTCATTTATTCTCCAATAATCACATGAGCTGTCAAACAGAAAAATAAGAACAATGTTAACAAAGTCAAGTATTCCTTTTGGAAGGTAAGCATAACAGTGAAATTATCATGCAACTGTAACAAATAGACAGCACAATAACCAAAATTGTCGCCAGTGGAAGGTAAGTTAGCACCATTGAGAACAAACAGTCCCTTTAACCTTCCTATCAGAAGTCTCCAGTACAGATCAGTGCTTATAGATGGGAAAGGCAGTTAACAGAAATGAATTTTTACTTTCCATGAGTTCTTCCTTGTTATTCAGACTGGTGAATATAAGAGAGGCTTGCTAGGCTACATATGAAAACGCTCATTAGCCACTCGACCAAAAGTACGACATGAGTCTCAACACCTTGCAAAAATTACACAACCTCCTCTTAACCACAACCCCACCCTGCTTTATGGAAGAAACAGAAATGACGGGAACAAAAGGGGAAAAAAAGAGAGAAAAAAAAATTATCAATATAACATATTTAGAGTATTTCAAAATATTTGAAGCAGGGCACAGTTATCCGCAATCACACTCAAATAAAGTGAATAAAAAAGTCTATTGACACTAAGACATGAAAAAAGGTAAATCTTATCATGCAAAGACACGAGACATTCTCAACATTTGGAAGAAATTAAATTACAAAACGGACTGCCAACCCATAAGGTCATTCTTAAAGAGGAGAAAAGACAAAAAGGAAACATCTTGCAATTTTCTACTTAAAGGCTTTCAAGGTCTAGCATCCGCTAGGTAACTAGGTAAGCAACAAAGAAAAGCACCCGTTTCCATACCAGGTCCATAAGAGCAAAGAATAAGGGAATGTTAAGAGCAACACCATTGTTTCAAAGAAGAATACTCATTTGAGCCACAAGAACATGTACATATAGAATACAAGAATTTTCACCTCATTTAAGGTCTAGTGGTGGTACCCAGAACTAAGTAAAATAGGCATTGCTCTTAAGAGCAATGGAGACCCAATGAGAATTTGCCATATCTTCTATTCTTTCACATTATAAAAAGAAAGGTTGTAACAACAGATATGCGAGAATTTGATCATTAATAGTGAAACAAGAAAGAAAGGGATCTATATTCAATATGCAAGAAAAGGATTTCTCATAATCATGCATGGTTTGAGGTTCAGGACAGAATACATACTCAAGCAAGAAAGGTTGCTCAAGGTCTACTGGTGGTACCCAGAACCAAGTAAAATAGGGATTGCTCTTAAGAGCAATGGAGACCCAATGAGAATTTGCCATATCTTCTATTCTTTCACATTATAAAAAGAAAGGTTGTAACAACAAAACAGATATGCGAGAATTTGATCCTTGCTAGTGAAACAAGAAAGAAATGGATCAATATTCAATATACAAGAATTGGATTTCTCATAATCATGCATGGTTTGAGGGACAGAATACATACTCAACCATCATGGGTGAGAACTGGAAAACAGAAAATATCCTGATGGAAGAAGACAAGTTTTAACAAATGCAATGTTTGGAAGGCTGGTTTGTCCTGATGGAAACCTAAGAATATCGGCTAGCCAATAAATGAGAGCAATGAAGTCTATATACTTCTTGATAGCAAATATTTTGACTAGATTTCAACGGACACACTCCCTACGAGTATGGTTTTTCTAGAGCGAACTTGATGTACTATATAAAGAAGCAATTGCATGCAGAGCACTCAAGTGGGTGCTGTAGGGAACAGAGGAAATAGAGCACAGCCCGAAAGAGATCAAGAAGACAGATTGGAATAAATCCTGTTCAGTTCAACAGGATTATTCTCAGCACCAGAGACGAGCTCCCTCATTCACAAGATCTAAAAAGGTGGGCTGGCTGGGCTGCCTTTTCAATGAATCTCTGGCCGTTCAGCACCACTGCAACCTTCGTCTTTCCATTTCCAGTGAATGGCTGCAATCACAAGCAAGTTGACGAGATAAGGGTGAACAAAAGAGCCCATTCTTCCATTTTGAGATCTTTAGATTCGTAAGATGTTGATACTTTTTTAAAAAAATATTTTTATTGGCTTAATCTGCCTTTACTAAAGACCAAGGAGTGCAAGTGTACTCTGGTTAATAAAGGAAAGTTATTTATTTTTTTTTCATTTTCAATTTCAGTTTTTTTTTTCCATTTGACGCAGACCCTGCTATCGCTACTTTGTTGATGATGACCGAGCCAAGGACCTTACCCAAGATAGAAAAGAAACCTGGTCTGTGTTTGGTTAATGACAAAAAGGGAGTGATACTATGTCTGGTTGACCAAATGATTGGGTATACCACGCCATGTGGGATCCTGTCCCCGGATGGTCCCAATCTCACACCCAAGGTCCCGCCTCAATGGAACCTTGACCACACATGGCGATTAGAGGTCGATCTGGTACCACCTGATCCGCCCAAGGCTAATGCTTCAGTCAAAGAAGACTGATTCCTCCTACTCCTCCTAACGGATAGGATCGTCATTGGTTAGTCTAATTCTCTTGGATCAATCCTCGTTTTCAGGTAAACCCTCGAGGGCCACATTGCCTAATCATTCTCATCCATTCTAGCACTTGTAGAGGGGATTTTCAGCATCTTGGCTTTTGTTGACAGAGATTCTCTTTTATAGGAAGCAGAATAATTCTTACTTCTGTTAAATTGTAATCACTGTCAAAATCGACATGGAATGGAAATGAATTTACCTGTATACTTCGAAAAATTATTCAAAAGCTAATTGTTCTGAACCATCCAAAATATGTGGGAGACAGAAGCTGTCCTTGGATAGAGTACTAGTCCTGGTATAAATATAGGAATTTACAGCTAGATAACTATAACGATCTGCATCACGGGAAATTAACAAATGATGTTGTTGGGTGGAAAAAATAATCCATTTTAGATAAGATTAAATTTGACAAACTGGAGATGGGAAATTAAAATATCTGTTGTATTCATTAGAGCATAATTGCTAGCAGCAGATGAATTGAGTGAAAATTGTCACTACAGGAAATGTGCAGCTAGGTTCCTTTTTTCTTGGATAAACAGAAAAACACCAAGTCAGGGACATTTGAGCTCACTGCTGCATGGCGAACTAGGCCCTAATACCCTGGATCAGCAAGAACCACTCAATTCTCCGCACATGTCTGAACCCCAGTAAGGAATCAAACCCAAGATCCAATCCATGATTCACTCCATTTTCACCCTAGACCACTAAAGCAATTCCGTTGGGCTGTGCGTCTCTAGGTTCCTCATTATCATCATGTGAAAATTTTTCTACATAAATTGCAATCAACTTGCAAAATCAGAAGGACCTTAAGTGCAGCAAAAATTTCAAAATGGTTGAGCTACATTGCAAAATATATAATCTAGAGACTCCTAAAAACCTATTTCATTTCCAAGTGAATCTTATGAATTATCTAGAAGAATAAGACATGATTCTTATATCAATCGTAGAAATGTATACTATATCAGTATCGTATGCATGCATCACACACGCACAAAGCACCAGATATAAATTTCACTAACCTGATGAGCAAGCTGTTCTAACTGCCAACTGTATCCAGAGGATTCAGTTATCAAGCTAGACTTCTGGCTTCGAAGTTCCAAAGTACTATTTTTCTCTTCTTCAGGGTTTCTCTTCATATTAGTCTCCTCAAATAAGCAATAACTGTCAGGACTGCTCAGAGACTCTTTCTTCCGCTTCCTGCTGAATGTATACTTCAGGAGCTTACTATTTACAAGTTGAGTTGGTATTTCCGTCAAATTAGAGAAACTGACAACTGAGTTTACTAAAGATAAATCAACAGCCTCAACATCTGGGGTGGATAATGGAACCTCCAGATTTTGATCACATGCATTTTCCTGCCTTAGTTCCATTTTGTCTATTAGTAACTTCTCATTCTTCAGGACAGTGCAAGCCTTGATAGGCTCTTCATTTACTTCGCTAGTAACTTCTTCCCATTCTACCTGTGTATGTATTTTAGCTGTCCCTGAGACTGATTTTATAGTCAATGTGGATTCTGGATCCTTCTGAAAATTATTTTCAATCATCTGAGAATCTTCTCCAACTCCAACAATGTAATTAGGAGGAACTGCAAAACTGTTGTCAGAAAAACAAGATGTTTCACATGTTTCTGCAATTTGATCAGGAACATCAATAGATGATGGTGATTTATATTTCTTAAATCTCGTAGCTCTTTTCCTTTTTCTGCGAGGGGTCCTAATACCATCAGTTTGAGTACGTTTATCATCTGCCTGCATCCCTTCATATTTGTCTGGCTTCTCCTCTACTCTGCAAATATCAGCCTCCACAAAGGGTTCTACATGTGTATCTTCAACTTCTTCATCTTCTTTAACAGACAATTCATTCTTGATATCATCCTCTTTCCCAGAAAAGGAGACATTTCCAGCCAACAGGCTTCTCTCAAGTGCATGGATTCTTTGAGTGCATCCATTCCTATACAGCTCAGGTTTTTTGTGCCTCATTACTAGGGAGCTAAAATCAGAGTTACAGGTATAGCAATTGCCTTTATGAAGACATTGCTTGATCTCACATGTCCCATTCAAAAGTGGATTCTTCATTTCAGAAGTTGTGATAATTTCAGATTGTGCTTCTGGATAAGGAGAAATTATGCTCTGGAAAGTATTGAGTCTGTCCACCTTAGATGTCTCTACAGAAGCAACAGTTCCTCCTCGTGAATTTTGTTCATTTAAAAGCTGCATTTGGTTCGTCACCTGCTCAAGTTCATCTTGTAGTTCTCCCAACTCTACTCTAAGGTCTTTTACTATATCCTCAGCTTCCCCTAGTTGTGCTTCAAGCTCTTCAATCCTCCTCTGTTGACTCAAAGATGTCATCCCAGCTTCATGAACCTATCATTGTGGCAAAGTAGGAAATACGAGAGCTTAAAATCCACGTAAAGCAAACAAGAAAATTACAATAGATATAGCCTAAGAGGTTGGGACCATCAAACAAAAAAAAGATCTTGTTAACTTATTTAAGTTACTAGAATTCCACCAAACAAAATTACTTGAAGGGTAACAAACTCCACCAATATATTCAGTACGTGAAGAAAAGGTAAAGTTGTCTGAGGTGACACGAAAGGTAACATAAAACTGACATGACAATTGTAGACCTTACAAAGATGTTTCAACTTGTGTTAAAAGAGAGCAGTTTTCTGCGTATTTTGATTTGCCAAAGCTCATGTCTGAACCAAAAATTCTTAAAGTTTTGTAGAGCTTAAAGAAAAAGACAGAATTTACAGAACTGGGTAAATGCTGTCGAATCTCTTTCTTTTCTATCTTATCTTTCAGTTACTATTCTTAATCATGCATAAATCTTGTTGATTAAATATTCATCAAAACCTCTAGCAGAAGCAGAAATTAGAACTAGTAGCATTACTTAGGAAATGGTCTTCTCTAGTAGACAGAATTTTGTGTTTCAGTACCCACCCCTCTCCTGCTCCAGACAAAACCAAAATTCAAATAAAGTTTGCATTTTTAGAACTCAAAGTCAAAACATGTATACAACAACCACTGTTCTTTCATGAAATACCAAACAAAGAAAATAGCCAACAAAAATGGATTAATCAAATAATCCATTTTTCAAAAGTTATACAGCCTTCTCGTTACTTGCTTGGTTAAGGCATTGGTAAAGAATTTCTTTTTTTTTTTCTGGGAAATAACACTGCAAAAGAATTTCTTCAAACCACAATAAACTTATTGTACTAATCGTTCATCACCTATTGGAAAAGAAGGCAGGATTGCATTCCCAATTTGAGATTACAAAGGTAGGTGGTAGACCCTTTAAATAGATAATAAGTTCTTTGTTAGTGTTTGAAAGTCAGGAAAGAACTTAGATGCCAATATTTCAACACTAATTACTTTTAATTATGCTCAAGATATGTGCATTTCTTAATAACAGCAAACAAAAGTTCACTGCAACCAGACTTCTTTCTTTTATGAAACAAAATTGTATCAGCAAGACATTGTCAGAATTATGTAGCCAAAAAAAAGAAACAATAGAACCATCATTAATTAAATGTAGTAAACTAAAAGCCTTGATCATATCCTAATGCAACTTAGCCAAATATGCGGTAATGATAAGAGATAATTAAAAAATGGCATGCTTAAGTTGGTATTACTTCTCAATAGCAACGGTACTGTCTCACTTCTTTGAAGGCTTGAGTTCAGCATATACTATTGAGGTGAATCCTAAGCATCCTAAAATTTTGATGACATTTTAGCTTTTCCTTTCCAAGCAATGAGAAAAGTTAGAAGCAAGAATTTGTAGAAAAGAACACATCATCCATAATATGTTAGAATTTCACCAATCCACATGATGCAGCAGAAAACAGAGCATATAACTAAATTCTACTGTTCCTCTACAAATGCAAGAAAATAATAGCAAGTCCTAAAGCAAGCAAATATGCCTAGGGGAGGAATTTTTTCAGTACCAATGATCATGGCAAAACAACTTAAGTGCCAACATTTTAGCATTAATTGCTCGTGTTTATGCTCAATATCTGGGCCCTTCTTAATAAAAGCAAATCAACCTGATCCAAAGTTCTCAAGAAAAAGAAAAAGCATGAGAACTGTCAAAAGTAGTAAATGTAAAAACCTTGGTTATATCCTGATGCAACATGGCTGAATGCACAGTAATGATGAGAGACAATAGACATTTAAATTAGTATTGATTTTCACTATCACCGGCACCACCTCCCTACTTTCAAAAGCTAGAGTTCTGTATGAACTATGAAGAGAATGTTATAAATTGAACACCATCTGTCACAGGAGTAGCTGCTCCTTTTTGCAGAACTGAGAAAAGTTAGAAGCAAGGACCATTATCTAAAGAACACATTATTTCCAATATTGTAGAATTGACACCAGAAAAAAAATTAGCTAGTCCTAAAGCAGGCACAAAAAACTAGAGGAGAAAATTTGATTACAATGAACGATCACCACAGAAATTACTCATGAAATCAATTAACGATAGAAAGTTCCATCATCAGCCAACTAAATTTAAACCATACCCACCATCACGAAACACAAGCAGCTTAACATCCAACAACATGTTCCCGCTAGAAACAGGAAGGCAGAAATCACAACAAATCCAAAGCAAACGCAAGAGATTAAATAGCATTATACCTTAGAATCCAGCATCTGTTTGAGCCTAAGCAGCATCCGCAGCCCCTCCTCTTTAGCCGCAAAGAGCTCTTGCTGATAGCGAAAAGCTTTTTTCTCCGAAATTACAATCCTCGCCGCTGCTTCTTTGGCCGTGTTCAGAATTATCTCCGCATAGGCCGTCTTCAAAGCCATTATTTTCTGGTAAAGAAAATTAAATAAACAAAAAACCAACAAGAATCAAACAAAAGCTCACATACAAACACTCGATACACCTATGTATCCACCTATGTATATGAACAAAAAAGATCAAAATCGACTACCGTTAACACAACTCGTCCATCCACCAAACAAAAAAAATTAAGAACAAAAAAAGAAAGGAAAACAAAACAGCGGTTCAAAATCACCAAGCCGAAAAAAGAAAGCGAACAAAGTAACTGAACCGGAGGTAAATGAGATAGAGGAAGAGGAAAAAGAGAGAATTTCACCTCGGAATCGTCCATGGAAGCGAAGAATGCAGAGAAAGTGATGGTGTATTTAACACCAGGTTGTGAAGAAAGGGAGGTTGTTTTGTTTTCCCTTTCCTTTGTAGCAGCTGTCTGTTAGGAACTGAAAGCCGTGCTACCATTATTACCTTAGTACCCCGCAAGTTCCCATTACTTACGAAAATACCACGTCAGCTGACAAACTGTAAGCACCGGTCCGGTTCTTTTTGTCGGGTTTTTTCGGCCTGTGGAAGCGGGCCCACAAGCACCGTTTGGGTGTGAAGTGGAAAATGACAACTTGATGAGGTTCCCCGGGAAAGGTGATTGAGGCGCGTGATGTCTGGCATTTGGGCGGTGAATTTCTGCGGGCTTACGGTGGAACCGAGGACAGATTAGTACGGCCCAGTGTGAAAGCGGTTGTTGGTGAATTAAGGAGCCAACAACGTCGTCGTTTCAAGTCAGCGTATTGTCCAAACGGACGAGCCTGAACCCATTAATTGACAGGCTTTGTCACTGGTTTCTTTTTTCTTTTTCGCGAAAAGATTAAATATTAAAGTTTAAATATATTTATAGATGAAAAGATATATATATATAATTAATTTAATGCATTTACAATAATATACATAAAATATTAAATTAAAATATATTTACTTTATTTTTATTATTAAATAAAATTAAAATTTCATATATAAATTCAATAATCTTCTTTCCGAAACAATTGCCAACTTGATGTACAATTAAATAATTATAATAGATTACCCAAAATAAATTAATATTATTATCAATATGAAAGTTTTGGAAATTTTAAAATAATTAATAATAAATTATATTTCCAAAGATTTTCTAAATCTGGTAACAGCCAAATAAAGTTCTTGAATTTTATTTTCAAATATTTTATAGATTTAATACTCAATAAATTGAATTTTTATTTATTATCTTAAAATCAAGATACTCATTTGTATTTGTTCTTTCGAGTCAAGTAAGGGAAACTGTGTATAAAATTTTGATTTTTTAAAAAAAAAAATTGTAAACATGGGTTGATACTAATTAATATGTAATGATTTTTTTGTTTGAAATTATAATTTTGTGGTAATCAAATAGTGCACTTACAATTTGATACTTGGTTGAAGTGAAATTGTAATTTTGTGTCTATCTTCCCTTTATTGAGAGCATTCTATGGACATACAGTTTATAGTTTGGGGGGTGAACTATACAAAACCTAAAATTTTAGATTTAGTATTATTTAAATTTGCAATTTAATACTAAATTTTTTTAATCATTTAACAAATCTCATGCTAAATTTTATATTGTAAACTCATAAAAAGCAGAAAACAAAATCTAAATAATAAAAAATTAAACAATTTTCTGAATCATGATTTTACAAAATTACATTTTATATTTGATTAATAACAAACCCAAATTACTCCAATATTATTGTTAGCAATCCACTTTTAAAAGGGCTTTTTAAAAACTCACATGTCGCTTCTGTAGTCTTTATCAAATTGTTGAAAGAATTAGTCCTGTTGCATACAGACTCAATCTACCTGCACATTCACAAATTCATCCAGTCTTCCATGTCTCCCTTCTACATAAGAAATTAAGCATTTTTTATTCTCTAACTAAAAAACTGCCCTTAACTAATGATGCTGGGGATATTATTGTGCAACTTGAGTTTATCCTGGACATTCGTTGGATTAAGAAAGACTCATAGTTCGTAAAAGAAAGCCTGGTTAAATGGAAGCATCTACCTGAAGAAAAGGCTACCTAGGAGAGTACTCTGGGAAAGTACCACATATTTACTTAATCATTTTCCTACTTTGAACCTTGAGGACAAGGTTCTCTAAGGAAGGGGGAGGGGGAGAAGGGGTAATTACACTCCAAAAAACTAAGAGACAAGCCGAAAAGAATATAAGATATTCAGACAATTGAGGAAACCCCATTAATTATCAACAACACCAACAGTTACACTACCATTTGTCAACCACCAACCTGTATGTCTTCCACCTATGTAGCAGTTATTTTAACTTGTGTAATAGTTATCCTAAAGTATGTAAACTATTGTTGTAATCTTTTATTTAAACTCTTGCAACTCAATAAAAAGTATGTGTGTTCTTGTTTCAAAAATCAAGGTTAGTCTTGCCTAAAAGAGAAATTGTCATTTAATTACTTGAGGTTCTAACTGAGACCATAACATTTTCTTTCACGTAGTTTTATTTCATCATCGTTTTTAATTCAAGCCAAGTTCTCAATGGAGTTTCGCCTTTGAAGGTATTGTTGAATTTTTTTGGCCTTTTTTTTAACTTTATGCGCTTTCTTCGTTTACACGACTATGTTTCCTCCCCATTATGTTTACAGTTTCAGAAAAGAAAAACTTGTTATGGATCTTCTTCTTGATTGATCATTGCAATTGTTCTCTGTAATGGTTAAGGTTAGGGCATCAACGAAAATGGAGCCTTCCAATCTAAATCCCGACGCCTTTAGGGGCTCTTTAACAACCCTACTCTAGAAGATACAATATGTTCTCAGCTTCAAGTCTCATTCAAGCTCTGATTTCCACATTGTTAAAACATTTGAGTCTTTTGCGGACCAAGTTAGGGACTCAACAAAAAACTGAGAGCTTCGTCAGTGGTGGAATTCATAATCATCTTCACAATAAGGGTCATAGAATTCATTAAACATACCTCTAAAAAAGATATAATTTTTATTTTGTATTATTCAGTAAAAAAGTTACTTTTATAAATTATAAATATTTTAAAAACATAAAAATATTAATATGTATGATATAAATACTGATTAATATATAAATAATGAATATTAACATAATAAAATAAAAAATTAACAAAAAGTATTACATAAATATTATAGAAAACAAAAAAAATCAAAAGAATAATTTAACAACGTACAGTGAAGTAAACATTTAATACAATTTAAAAAATACATGTTATTTTGATATCTTATTTTCAATCTTTTACAACTATTATTTTCTCTAAATATTTTATTTTAATAAAATTAATGTGATTCAATTATATGGTTCGTGCAATACATGATCAAAATTTAGCTATACTATAATCTATAGTAGATATATTTTATACAGCAAATACCATAAATTTTAACTAATCATTTAAATTAAATACAAATTAAAAAAAATTGGACCAAGGTCTGGAAAGAACTAAAATTCCTAAATATAACTGAATTATATGAAGATTAATTTACTAATTTATTTTTTTAAAGAAAAAAGAATCCATGTCTAGCAAACCGGACCAAACCGGCACTAATCCGGACATATATCGGGTGGAAAACCTGCTAAACCGGACCGCTCTCAAGCTCTTCTTCTTCCTCACTGTTATCCACTATTGACATAAACTCCACGTGTCTTAACTGAAGCTGGCTGCTTGCTTAAGCTCTTCCTCCCTCTTCTCTGCTCATCTAATTACAGTCACTCTCCCGAGAAATAGTTCGTAGAAAATTCAGTTTGATATTTTCTTATCGAGCTCCAACCTAAGGAAAAGCCATTCTTTTATATTATTACTCCCATGTTTCTTTCTAAATTTGACTTGCAGCAGACAATTTCTTTCCAGGGGATATAAAACCCGTAAAAGCATCTAAAAACCTCATGCCAACCGAACTACCGGGATGAATCTCGCAATATCAAACCCTAATTATCACCAGCTCTCCTTCCTGATTCAAACCCCCATTTTCTCCCGATTAAATTCCGTATACCCGACTTTCCTTCATGGCGACATCCAATTTCTCCCTGGATACCGGAGATTCGCTTCCGTGTCCGGAAAAGTAAGGGCCAAGGCCAGGGAGCTCGTCCTCGGGAACCCCTCGGTGGTTGTCGAGAAGGGCAAGTATAGCTACGACGTGGAGACTCTGATCAACAAGCTGAGCAGTCTGCCACCTCGTGGCAGCATCGCCAGGTGCCTCGACGTCTTTAAGAACAAACTGTCCTTAAACGACTTCGCTTTGGTGTTCAAGGAGTTCGCCCAACGTGGCGACTGGCAACGCTCCCTTCGACTCTTCAAGTACATGCAGCGTCAAATCTGGTGCAAACCAAACGAGCACATATATACGATAATGATCAGTCTGCTAGGCCGCGAGGGTCTTCTCGAGAAATGCGCCGAGATATTCGACGAAATGCCTAGCCAAGGGGTGGCGCGTAGCGTCTTCTCGTACACGGCTTTAACCAATGCATATGGCCGAAATGGTCATTACGAGACTTCCCTTGAGCTTCTTGATAGGATGAAGAGTGAGAAGATTTCACCCAGTATTTTGACTTATAATACCGTGATTAATGCATGTGCGAGGGGTGGGTTGGATTGGGAGGAGTTGCTGGGTTTGTTTGCGGAGATGAGGCACGCGGGAGTACAGCCTGATATAGTTACTTATAATACTTTGCTTAGTGCTTGTGCTACTAGGGGTTTAGGCGATGAGGCAGAGATGGTTTTCAGGACCATGAATGAGGGAGGGATTGTTCCTGATGTAACCACGTATAACTATCTCGTGGAGACGTTTGAAAAGCTGGGTAAGCTGGAGAAGGTGTCAGAGCTTCTTAGGGAGATGGAATCTGGAGGGAATTTGCCAGATATCACGTCTTATAATGTGTTGTTGGAGGCGTATGCTAAGTTCGGGTCTATTAAAGAGGCAATGGATGTGTTTAGGCAGCTACAGTTGGCAGGGTGCGTGCCAAATGCTACTACTTATAGCGTTTTGTTGAATTTGTATGGAAGGAATGGAAGGTATGATGATGTTCGTGACCTCTTTCTTGAAATGAAAGCAAGCCATACAGAGCCGGACGCAGATACTTATAACATTTTGATTCAGGTTTTTGGCGAAGGAGGGTATTTTGAGGAGGTAGTAACTTTATTTCATGATATGGTGGATGAGAATGTTGAGCCAAATATGGAGACGTACGAGGGGTTGATATTTGCTTGTGGAAAGGGAGGCCTCCATGAGGATGCCAAGAAAATTTTACTGCACATGAGCGAGAAAGGTATTGTTCCGAGTTCCAAGGCTTATACTGGGCTAATAGAAGCTTATGGACAAGCTGCATTATATGAGGAGTCTCTTGTTGCCTTTAATGCAATGAATGAAGTGGGAAGCATGCCAACTGTTGAAACATACAACTCCTTGCTTCACACATTTGCAAGAGGTGGACTGTATAAGGAGTCTGAGGCGATTTTGTTCAGGATGAGTGCGTCTGGTGTTGCAAGAAATAGAGACTCTTACAATGCTGTTATTGAAGCCTTCAGGCAAGGTGGTCAGTTTGAAGAAGCTATCAAGACTTACGTTGATATGGAGAAGGCAAGATGTGATCCTGACGAACGGACGCTTGAAGCTGTCATAAGTGTTTATTGCCTTGCTGGGCTTGTGGATGAGAGCAAGGAGCAATTCCAGGAAATTAAAGCTTCGGGAATATTGCCCAGTGTCATGTGCTACTGTATGATGCTGGCTGTTTATGCAAAAACTGAAAGGTCAGTGTTAACTCAATTACTTTTCTGCAATTTATAACCAAAAAGAGAAACTTTTCATTCTTGTTGAAAAAAAAAAGAAACTTTTCAGATGCTAATAGTTGCATATATGATCTGTTTGATTCAACTGAAGTTCAATTTTTATCTCATTCTTTTACTAAACTAGTGTAACTATGAACGGACCAAAAAGCTAGAAAAGATCCAAGATATGCGGAGATTATTCAAACGTGAAATGTATGACATAAGTCGAGGTATCAAGATTAGTTTAGTAATTAAGTGAAGAATCAAGATAGGGGTTGAATGAGAATTAAGAAAAGGTAATTCAAAATGCAAAAAAGTAGAGCATTAGAGCATAAAGACTGTTCTTGTCTAACAGGACAGGAAAGAAAATAAAAGCTATCCTACCTCCTTGTGATATGATTGTAATCTGATGTGGATGATATGTGTCTTGGAAAATGTGGACATGCAAGAAAAACTATGGATTTCCTTCCCTTTTTTGGGGGTATATTTGGGACTTAATACTGCTAACAGTCTATCCTAAGAACAAAAATGTGCTTCCATGGATTCACAGGGCTTAAAATGCTGGAGTAGCTAACTCTGCTACGTGCATTTTGAATTCTCTGTTGCATGGTTTTGAAATTTCTGTAAGAGTGCAGCATATTTGAAGTTTTAGGAACTTCCAGTTGAGGTTGGATTATTGTTGCTGCCGAAGTGACTGGTAGGCTAGAGGACCAATGATACTATTACAAGGTATTCAAATCTCAAGACAGGAACTATATGTCCTAGTGCAGGACCTGGAAATGAAGAGCATTGAACTTTTAGTGTCACAATGAGTTAGATGCAACATCTGGACTTGATGGATTTGCAAGGTTTAAGGGTCTGGGAAGATAAGAGTTGATTTGCTGAATGTATATACCTGGTCATTCTTTATGGTATTTGCTACCAAAATGGTCAGTGGCTTATGGTTTATCTTGACTAATTTTTTTGTTAAGTTGTCGGAGGAGATGGGGACTTTCTGCAGATTAAACAATCTTTAAACCTTAAGATTTGTTGACTTACTGATTCAGATTTCCATGTTTCATTTAATGGAGGTACTAAAATGATGAGGCAATGTGAGAAGATAGATGTTGTGGCAAAATATTATTAAGTGAAAGTTGTGGACTTAGAGGATGTCTGGAAATACTTATTTATGCTTATAAACAGCTTTAAACACATTGTTTCAATCTTCTCATTTAGTAAGGATGGTTTTAGGTTCATAAAAGTGACTTTAGGAAAATAAAAAATATACCTCATTCCTAATCTTTTAGGTTCTTAATTTTTTTTGTCCAACAATTTACTTAAATTTCCTTTTAATATCCACTTAAAATTAACAACATAAGTAATAATGTAATCTATGAAATATTTATATATGTATCTTTATTAGTTTTTTATCAAAAAAATAAACTTATCTTTTATAATCAGCATTTTATCCAAACATGTAACTGGTTATTTTTTAAATAAATTCTATCTGCTTTGAATAACTTAACCACCCTAGTATTTTAAGCATTTTTCTTTAGACAATCCTAAACACCCTCTTATGCTTGTGGCATGTAAGTGTTGAGTAGCAAACCATGATTTTGTAAGCTATATGATCTTATGAGCAAAAATAAAAAACTCAAACCAAGCGGACCCTATATGATATTAGTTTACAGATATAGTTAAGAGTGTTATTACTTGTAACTTTTCCTAGCTTGTTGAATATAATTTAGTTAGTGTTTTGGCATTTTTTTATGTTTTAGTTTGTTGAACTCTTCAAGTTTTCACTTTTTAATTTTTTTTAAGATCTTCTACCTTTGGGAATTGATAACCTGATCTAGTTACAAAGACTTCTGTCACTTTTACCCCTCTTCTGGCTTGAAAAATCTCTAGCAAAGCATCAGATGGACTCAGGGGGGATGTCCTGAAGTAACTTAATATTTGCAAAAAAGCTTACGGTTAAACCTGAAAACCTGCTTTGTAGAGGCGGTGGTCTCAAAAGTTATTCAAATTAATATGCTGCAACAGGTAGCTCCTTTTCTGAATCCTGCCTGCATGCTGAAATAGATGTGTCACATTAGCATTTATGTGGAAATATTTTCTATGTTAATTGAGAATATAGAACCTGAACTTGAAAACTCCATAGTTTTTTCCTGGATGTCATGGTCATACTAAAAATGGCTTATCAAAAATAAGAATGACTTATAGATTGAATGCATGTTTACATGGCATACTATGACTATCTTCCAAGTTTGAACATCAGGTTGTTAGAAAGGGGCAATACCTTCATATTGATTGTCAAGCAAGGATACTTTCTTGCTTTTTTTATTGCATAATTTAAGATAATTCTGAACTGCTATGCTGGTCTTTTTAATTGTTAGTTATGGTACCCATAGCCAAGTGCTGGTCTTTTGCTAGACAAGCAAAACTTGCTGCAGAAGAAAAGAAGCCTAGATTTTTAAACTGACAAAAACTTTTGTAGGCTTTTGAACTTCAACTTTCTGGTAAATTGTGGTTAAGTGATTTAGTATCTGATATATACTCACTATCAGAGCAGAACAATGGTCTTTTCTTATTTAGAAGAACAGAAAAATCTTTCTTTCATATTTAGAATTGACTTTCATAAGTTCGTAACTTTCAGGTGGGATGATGCGAAAGGCTTGCTGGATGAGATGCTAGCTAACAGAGTATCTAATATTCATCAAGTAATAGGGCAGATGATCAAGGGGAATTATGATGATGACGCTAACTGGCAGATGGTAGAGTACATATTGGATAAACTTAATTCTGAAGGATGTAGTTTGGGAATAAGGTTCTACAATGCTCTTTTAGAAGCACTTTGGTGGTTGGGTCAGAAAGAACGGGCCTCAAGAGTGCTCAATGAAGCAACAAAACGTGGGCTTTTTCCAGAACTTTTCCGTAAGAACAAACTTGTCTGGTCTGTTGATGTGCACCGGTATGATGGGACCAGATCTTTAGTTGTTTCTTTCAGATATGTTTTCTTTTCCCCGATTTCATGTCTATGATTTGCAGGATGTCAAAAGGAGGCATGTATACGGCAATGTCAGTTTGGCTGAACAATATGTTTGAAATGTTCGTAAGTGGGGAGGATCTTCCTCAGCTTGCAACCGTTATTGTGGTGTAAGCCTTTTCCCTCTTTTCTCTAGTCCTTTCCACTAGCTACATTTTCTCTGGTGAAGTTACATTTCACACAAGCCAGATGACATTTTGGTTCTCTTGTCATTGTGGCACTTAAGTTAAACAAAAGTTGATGCGGAATCTAAGATCAACAATGTGATCAAAAACTCACATAATTTAAATTAGTACCAAAAACTTAATCCCTGAATAAATCATTCTTACTCAATCCACAATCAACTTGTGATTGGAATTAAAGTAAGAGGAATAAATGAATTGATTAGAACGCCACAAAAAAAATCTTGATAAGTTAAAATTAATTTAAAAAAAGATTAATAAAAATATCACAAGTTATCTTGATAAGTAAACATTAATTCTCAACTCAACAAGAAGATTGAAGAAAAGTTTACTAGTTGAAAAGTTAGAAAATTTTGAATTTTATTGATTTCAAACTTGAATGAATACAATTATGAATTAATAGTCTATTTATAGTATAGGTCATGTGAATAATAAGGAAAATAATTTTCTAAATTAATTGTAAAATTACATAGAAAAATAAAATAAGAAACTTACAACAATTAAAAGGATTGCTTTCTAAACTAGGATAGATATGATCTCCCTTTTTAGATAGAGAGGATTTTAATTAATGGTGGAAGATTTAAGGGGACTAAAAAGGGGAATTAGGACTGGCTAATAAGAGGCATTATGGTTGCCCATAAGTTCTCTAAACCATGAGATTTGCACCCCTTAATTGTGTTTTCCTCTTCTTCCAGGATTAATTGCGACTTAGGAGGAATTTTCCTTCCCTTGGTGATTCTCCCCTTTAAGGGGAAGATTTCACACAGGAATAGGAAAGGAAATCCCATGGGGAATCTCCCTCTTTCCATCTTAGCCGATTTCTCTCTTATGAAGAAATTCTTTTCCCTTTCCCTGCTCACATCAAAAGTGTTTCTCCATATTTAGTGGCTTCCTGAATTGTTCTTGTATGTGTATGCTTATATATCCATGTGCACGCATTTGTGCAAAGGAAAAGTTCAATCTGGGCATGTTTCCTATGCTTACCTGGTCTACCAGAAGAAACTTTGTCTGAAACAGAGTCCAATGGGCTGAAGGCATGCATGTGGTATTGCTTTCAGAATATGCCTTTTATGCCTAATTACCACAAGGTCTGTTGCACTGCACAATTGATGGTTCTCACGAGGTGCAAGTGACCATATATGTGGCTGTTTTCTGCTGTCGTATATATATGCCTGCCAGTTTGCCAAGTGCATAGGATTATGCTTCAATGCCGTTTGGTTTGTTTCTCATTCAACTAGCTAATTCCTAGTTCTTGTTTTATGTGAGTCTTGACTTGCACAATTACATGCTTTTTGATATTTAACTAGCTACAATCCTTATTTTGATTTCCTTGAAGTGTGAAAAGTGGAAATGAACCAAATTGGCAGTTGCAATTTTTCACTAAGCCTTTTTTTTGCCTTCAAAATCTTTGGCAGACGAGGGCAAATGGAGAAAAGTTCATTTACTATGGAATTTCCTGTTGCAAAGGCTGCCTATTCATTCCTGCAGGAGAATATGCCGTTGTCATTTTCTTTCCCAGCATGGAATAAAGGTCGCATTGTCTGTCAGCGGTCTCAGCTGAAAAGGATTCTGTCTAAGATGGGATCATCTTCAGATGAGTCTAGAAAGGATAAACTAATTACTTTAAGTAACTCTTCATTTTCTGATCCTGGAACAAGAACACCAATAAATGTTCTAAAGAGTAGCCAAGAAGATACTAGTAGTTCTGGAACAAGAGTGAAGATGAGAACAGAGCTTGCAACAAGCACAGTTTAAATGGCTATAAGGTTTCAGTAAATTTTTAGGGATTGGAAAAACTCTCTCTCCTGTTAGAGAACATGAACATTGAAGTATGAATTTTTCTTGACTCTTGGCATGTTATGTTTCAACAGAATGAATCTATTGTCCATGCCAAGATTTCGAAGTTGCTGAGCTACAAGGATGGGTCAAACTGAAGATTTGATGCTCTTATCCTGTTGGTGATGCCAGCTCGGTTGGCACAGCTGCTTCTACTGGCCTGTCATTTAAGTAGGTTTCAACAGCTCCAATAATGTTCTTGTAATTTTGTAGCTGTAGATTATCCCTTTTATAGTTAAATATATATTGGTATCTTTTCGCAATTCTTCTTCTATAAAAAGTCAAAAAGTGTATGTTTTTTTGTAAAAGACTAGCTAGAGTTTAAGTGCTTATGGAGAGCTGGAAAGGAAGAATGCCTTTTCATTCTATTGAACTCTGCATATATATGTGATTATTGAAAAGAATGGAGGTAAAGTAGAATGTAAAAATTGTGCATATATCTGTTTGTATGTGTATATATAGTCAACTAAAACGAAAAGCTATGGTGAATAATAAGAAATAGACTTCCAATAATGGGGCCCAAGAATTACCCAAAGTGGAATAGAAATAGTTGTTGAGGTTAGAGAAGGTTTAGACATATGTAGAAAGAATCTCGAAAAGGATGGAATATTGTAGGATATATCTTTTTGTGCATAGGGATATGATGTGCCCACTTTACAGGCTTTCAATTACATGTTCATTGATTTCTTTCTGACACATGATAACTAAAGGCCTTTACTCTAATCTTGTTAAGCAAATAAAGTTGGTAGAAATTCTCCACACCCCACATCTTCCTTTATTGCTTTTTCAATAATTTGGTCTTGGGTGTCCACGTGAGTTATATATATATATATATCATATATACTTATTGAAATTATTTGTACTTCTCCTTATTTTCTATTGTTCTTTTAGTGTGAATTTAAAAATTTTAATAATTTAAATTAATAGTATCATTAATATTTTACATTAACAAGCCCACGTTTTTCACATAAAGAGGTGGAAGTGCTAAACATTCAGTCAAAAAAATAATTGGTCTAAAGATTTTCTACTGTTTTATTGTGGTTATTCTTTACTATTAGTAAAATTTTTAAAAGTTAATATCTGATTTAACAAATATGTATTTGATCATTCAAAGAAGTAACTCCTTTAGTACAAATATATTATTATTATTATTATTATTTACAATAGCACTATATTAAATGTGTATTCGATCACTCAAGAAAAAACCCAAGTTGATTAAAGATTAAACTAGGATATGATTTATGGGAACTTTACCTTATAATAAAATTTGGGTATTATTAGATATATAAAGGATATGATTTAATAGAATTAAGCAGCTTAAGATTAAAACAGATAATTTATCTTCAAAATTTCTGAATCATTTCATTCATCCTTTCTATTTTTTTTTTTTGTTAACATTATTTTATTATTTATGCAGGCAACTGTAAAGAAAGAAAGTTTAAAGATGGTGAATATTCTACTTTTGTTTTTTCTTTTTCCATTTCCTCATAGCCTAAAGTCTCATATTCTTTGTATAAATCAAAATTTTTATAATTTATGATCAACCCAACAATTATTTATATTATTTTTCAAAAAAAAAAAAAACAAATTGGTCGTTAATAATATAAAAGCTTCTAGAGTACAATAGTCAAGTGGGTGATTGTCTTATTATTATTATTATTATTATTTAAATAGGAAGTAAATAAAATAGAGAAACATATTAAACTAACTTGTAAATTAATTATATCGATCTGCTTCTATTCCTGTAAATATTTGCTGCTTAGCTTTTTCTTTTTTAAGATTAAAAAGTAAGGTCCTTAATAACATCTACTGTCATACTCACGTAAATCTCTTTAGTGTAGTGATGATAAAATTTTCAAATTAAGAGTAGGGATGATAATAGAGGATGAATTTTATCAAATCCCAACCTGAATCTGCTTTGAACGTGGAGCTGAGTTCCAATATTTTTAAATTTTTAGACTGCATATGATTATCCAACTCAGTCATTTTATTTTATTAATATTCATATAATTATATTTATACTAAAAAAAAAAATTAAAATAAATTTATTAATATATATAACAGTATATACTAATTATATGTATTCATATATTATGTTATATTTATTAATATAAATATGAATATATTCATAATACAATACATTTAAAATATATAAATACACAGTAGCATGTAAGATTTCACTACATTTTAGAAGGCCAAACTCCAATCTCTCTTGACTTGCAAGTCTTGTCTTACTAATTTAAATCTGATCAAATTTGAACCCGCACTGTAACGAAAAAAAAAAAAAAAGAAAAAAAGAAAAGGAATTGGATCTGGTTCAAAGGAGTCACATTAAGCGTGGTCAAGTGCAAAATCTCATTCCTATTCAAGGGCAGATTATTCACACATTAGCCTCATTCTGAAAAAATTTAATCATAAACTTAGACTTATAAAGGTATTAAAGATTATGAATAGCTTGATTTTATTCATAAAACAATATGTACATATATACAATTACTATTGTCAAGAGTAATGATGATGGAACAATTTTAGGTTTTATATTTGGTAGAAAATCAAACAAATTAAATGAAAATTTGTTAACCAATCAAATAAATTATGTGGGATTGGAGCTGATGTAGATTTTTGATTAGTTAACTATGATTTGGGGCACTAACCAACTATAATTGAGGTATATTATATGAGATTAGAGCTTATGTTTTATTCTGCCCCCGCAAAATAGTCGTGGTATCAAAAATTCTAATCTTGAGAAATTGAGGTTGATGTTGGTGACAGCTGAAATGTTTTATGACCAAGTCAGTTATATAATTTGTAAAACGAACATGAACTTCATAGAATTGCTTGTTATGGACCTGAGAGCAAACAAAATGAAAATCAATTTTGATATGCTTCATACGACTGCATAAAACGACATTGTGACCTAAATAGATAGAGCCAACATTATCATAGTAAATTATAAGTGGAAGAGATTGTAAAAAAATAGAGTTCTTGGAGTAGATTTTGAAGCTAATTTAATTAAGTAATAGTGATAGTCCCAATGCAATATTTAGCCTCAATAGAAGAATAACCACCAGTACACCAATTAATTTGATGACCAACTAATAGGATTGACACCAAAAAATATAATATAAGCTACAGTGGAGGTGTTGTCATCTGCATTGCCAGCATAGTTAGCATAAAAAAAGGCATGAAACATCATAAATGAGGAGTGCCAAAGTAGAAGGCCATGACTGATGTTTTGCTTGAAGTGGTGAAGAACACGTTTAACAATAGTTCAATGTGCGATAGTAGGAGAATGCATGAAATGAGATAAATAATTCACCACACAAAGATACTTGGTCTGGTGAAGGAGAGATATTGAATGCACTAATGATTTGCCTGTATCTTGAAGGATCTATGGCAGGTAAACCATCATGTAAGCGCAATTTCTCTATGGTAGAGTGTAGACTGTGAGCTCTTTTGATATTACTCATATTATGCTTGCAGAACAAATTGACAATATATTTACTTTGAGAGAGAATAAGACCATCATTGGTATATAACACTTCTACCTTAAGAAATAACTTAAGGTCACCTAGGTCTTTAAGGAAAATTGATGAGTAAAGACCGATTAACTTCATTGGTTAAACATGTTATTGTTAATGATTATGATATCATCAACATAGAAAAAGAGAAAAATAAGTGTCTTTTCAGAGGAGAGGATGAAAATACATATGATTAGGAAATTGAGGAGGAACAAAGTTGTGGTTGCTGCATGTAGACTTCTTCCCCAAGGTTCCTTAAAGAATTCCTTAAAAGGAAGTACTATTGACATCTAATTGATGAAATGACTATGAAAATTGAGTACTAATGGACAAAATCACACAAAGTATTGTGGGCTTGATGACCGAACTAAAGGTAGAGTGAAAATCAATGTAGGTATCTAAGTGAAGCCCTTATCAACCAAACAGGCTTTATACCTATGAATTATCCCACCAAGATTGTGCTTTATTTTATAAATCCATTTGTAACTAATTATTTATGTTAGAAGCTAAAACTATATCCCATGTGTGATTATTTACAAGGGCATCAAATTTATCTTCAATGGCAAAATGCCAATAAACATGTTTTATGGCTTGAGTGTGTATAGAGTTTTTTTTTTTTTTTTCTAAAATAGCAAGATAGTCAAAAATCATCTCAAGTTTGCTTATGTTATTTTGATACCTTATAATAGTGGTGGGATGAGGAGGTGATGATTACCTATATTGAAAAAAATAAGTGAAGTTGTACTATCCAAGGCCATAAACGAGGAACCTATAGAGTGGATATAGGTGGTTGAGGAGTTGAGAAAGTAGATGATACCTAAGATGTAGGTTTTATAGGATTAGGAGGTGGCAAAATTTGAATATTATATGGTAAAATATTTGGCAAGATAGAAGTAGTTGCAAGAAAAGTAAGTAGAAGCAGTGACTTTTGTGACTCAAAGAGCTTGTAAGAATAGAGATTGAAAAGGAAAAGAATTTTCATCAAAGACAACATGGTGGGGGAGATACATATGTGACTTGTTAGGGTTAAACATTGACAAAAATGATGAGATGTGGAATAGCTTAAAAAAACACATGGTTGGAATTTAAAATATAGTTTATGGTATTTGTATGGTTTAAACCAAGGGTAAAAAAGATAGCCAAACACCTTGAGTGTTGGATAGCTTGTCTTGTCAAGAAAAAGAGTTCAAAAGGAGATTTTTCACTGAATAATAAGGGTTAACATATGATTTATGAGGTAAAAAGTAGTTTGACAAGCTATCATCAAAAATTTGAGGGGAATTTAAGCCTGATGCATGAGAGTTAGGGCAATCTCAAGGATATGATGGCAACTTATTTCTATAGTGCCACTATGCTAAGGTGTGTGAGGGGGAAAAAAAAGATGTTAGATGTCATGTTAACAGAAAAAAAAAATGATTTAGGCCTTGGTATTCTCCTCTTTTAAAAGAGTATAGAGTAATAATGGGAACTAGAAAATATTTCCCAATAAGAGCCTTAAATTGCTCAAATATATTTGTAATATAAGATTTTTGTTTAAGAGGGTATAACCATGTGTATTACATAAAGTGATCTACAAAGATGACATAGTACTTGAAATGTTTAAAGGATGTAATGGAAGCAGGACCCCATACATATGTATAGAGCAATTTAAGTGGTCTTAATCTATAAAGTTAAGACATATTAAATGATAACTTATGACTTTTATTGCAAAAATAGAAGTTACAAGGATTTATGGCAATCTTTTGAGAGATAGGTAAACAATAAGATGCAACCATAAAAGTTAACGTCTTTTTATGTGGGTGACCTAAATTTTGATGCTAAAGAGATATAATTGGATATGATGTGGTGTTGCAGTAGATTTGGTGAGTTTGAACATGAGGAAATGAAGATGTTTAATTAAAGATGGTGACTCATAAAGGTTCCCTTTACTTTAATTGCAAATGAGTATTACCCATGTGGTCAAATCCTTTACCACAAAGTGAGAAGAAAAGAATTCAATAGAAGTATCATTAGTTTTATAAAATTGTGAAACTGAGAGTACATTTCTAGTAATGTGAGGTACAGATAAAATATTATTAAGTGCAAATGAACTATTAGGAGTATTAAACATGATAGAACCTATATATATGATTAGTAATGTTACCCTTATTGGTAAGAATATCATCACTACAATTATACTCATATATGAAAGCTTGAAAATCCATGAGCCAACTTTTATTTATTGTTGATGGAGTTCAAATAAAGAGATGGGCTTAAGGATATCATCCTTGATTTGCATATATTGGTCGAGTGACCAACTTATCACAGATCTGACATTGGATTTTATCTCCATTGAGGCTTAATGATGATGGACGTCAATTGTGATTGAAGCCTCAAGATCCTAGATTATAATACCTTTATTGATTGTGGGTACCTTGTTGTCCACCATTTTGAGAAAAATTGATGTGATAATAAATGAGGAGAAACCTTGTGACAAATAGGAGACCTAGGTGAAGGATAATTTCCATGGGGATATAGCAATTGAGGGGTAAAAACGATTGTTCAATAGTGTACTTCTAAGATACACTAGCAAGTATTCTCGAACTGAAAGCACTCAAGTAGGATCCACCGAAATTTAATTCCAAGACTAGAAGGAAAGTGAGTTAAGAGCCCAGGAAGAACTAAACGTGCTTGAATATTGGTTTAGGAGGAGGAGAAATAAGAGAAGACATAAGACGAGGAAGTTATTATATCTCATGGCCAAGGAGAGGCTTGACCCACATGTCCCACTCCAAGAAGAAGCCCAAAACATAGTTTGGGTATGGGTAACCATCGAGTACACATGTGTGGGCGTGCACATATGCGAGAAAAGGTACCTACACATACTGGATTTCTGCCCTTGCGAAGAAGTACATAGAGCGTGCGAGAGAGCTGCGCCCATGCACAGTAAAAGCATGCCTGCGCGTGCACATTCATCAACCAAATATGTGCAGGAGTAGGCACATGTGTGAGTGGCCCCGCTATAAGCCCAACCATCCGTGTGCATGAAGAAAGTTCCTCACACGCTGGGCATACACTACCAGCAGCCTGTGCACCACTTGCACATGGCCAGGTTGGTAACTGCATAATGAGTCCAACTTGGACTCTTTTATCCCTTTTTCCCTAATTTTCCTATAATTCCAGCAGTAAGGGACTTCTACAAATTTCTCCATGTGATTAAAGTATAAAATTGAAAGTGAAATTTTACTCAAATTAGAAGTCCAGGGAAGATAAAGCCACATGGAGATTTAGATAAGAAGAGAAGATTTTTTTAAGTATTTATTTTATTATTTTGATTATTTTATTAAGTTTAGATAAAAACTTAATTATTTAATATTTTTGTTTAATTTTTCTAGTCAAATTATGTCTAAGTATTCAAGTGGTAATATATAATCCTACTCAGAGTCGAATTCATATATTAAGCCTATAAAAAAGCTTCAATCCTTAGGTTGTAATCACAACTATCAAATTTTCATACTAATAAAGTTTCAAACTTTGGCTTGTTTTCTTAAAATTATCTTTGACTAATTTTGTGAGTGTTCAAATTTTTTAAGGTAGGGAGATTTGGAAGACTTGTTGAGTCAAGGAATCGGGATTAACTTATCGAGTAAGTTATGACATCATTCATTATTCTTTTATTTTTTTCCCAATTATCTTGAATTTGCATTCATATTGGGTGTAGTTCAAGTAGGGAGGGTAAATTAGGTGGTTAAGCTTTCTGGTGTCACATTGAGTGAGGTTCTGAGAGTCAAAACGATCCATCCCATTTTCTGCTGCGTTAAAAGTACTTTTTATTTTGATTACTATTATAGTTTCCTCCTTTAAATTTTTTGGGATTGGTGAAGCACTAGTTATTTATGTTGTAATGTTGATTGGTTCATTCTTTTCAAGTTCATGTTTTTAAAAGGTTTCATGGTCAATAAGTTTATCAAATAGCTCTTCATATGTTATTGGAATGTCATCGGCATGTATAGCAGCATTAATCTCCTTATACTCAGGTTTAAGGCCTATAAGAATTTTTATCACCATTTTATTATCACTAAGAGGAAATCAATCTAGCTGAAGTTCATGGGCAATAATTCGAATTTCTATTAAGTATTAGCCATTGGTTTGGAATCTTTAACCATGTTGGCTAGAGTTGCATCTAGGCCATAGATTTTGGTTCTTGATTTGTTGGCATATGTTGTAGAGATTATCCTAGGCTTGTTTGAATATTCCTACAGTAGTCACCGCGTGTGTGCGAATATATAATCAACTGAGATCATGATAGTATTTTAAAAAATGTTGACTTATATAGTCTATACCTTATATTCTAGTGAGTTTGATTATATAAGATACAAATATGACCCATTAATAAAACCCATTAGGTCGTATCCATTAGGTAAGGTGATGATTTGCACTCTCCATGTTGAATGGATTTGAGAGGTAACATTGAAGATTATTAAGGATTTAACTTGAGAATTATTTCTTACTATCCGAATGTTGGTATTTTTGGATTACGTAGCTGATTTTTCTAACATGACAGACATAGTTCAAGTAGATTATGCTTGTTGGAGCATTTTGTGCTCTAAATACCATATAACGGTATTGAAAATGATTAAGAACTTGATTTTATTCATAAAACAGTAAGTAAACATGCACACGATGACTATTGTCAAGAGTACTGATGATGGAGCAATTTTAGGTTCTATATTTGGTACAAACAAAGTAATAAAATAAATAAAAATTTATCGATTAATCAACTATAACTACGACAAAATATGCAAGATTAGAGTTAATGTAGATTGCTAACTAATTAATTTTAATTTGGATAAATTATGTGGAATTAGAGCTAATATATTATTAAGACTTTACAAGTTCTCAGTTTTTCCTATGTCCCATTATTATGAGTAGATAATTTTTTTAAAATTTCCTAGTAACTTTAAGAATCAAATAATAATAATAATAATAATAATAATAATAAAATTAATAAGAAAATTAGTATTTGATTCATGGTGAGTGATATTTATGAGTAATGGATGGATGATTTGCCTTGACATAGGGGAAAACACCTTTCTTATTTCTTATAGTGATAATGATTCTATAACAACCAAGCCCAAGGAGAGGAGGAAACCTAATCCAGGCTAAAATACAAATAAAAAATAAAAAAAAACATAAAAAAAGAAGAGAAGCCCTAGTAAAAAGGGGAACAAGGGCGAGGAGGAAGAAGAAGAAGCGTGGGTACAGTGCGAGCGACGTACGAGGCCAGAAAATGAGACCTGCATGCGGCGTCAGGCACACAGTGTACGCTGCAAGAGAAGAAGTCATGGCAGTGTTGGTTGGACCTGGTTCGTGTGAGGTAGATTGCGACACGACATTCTGGATTCGTTCAAGATCTGTGTGAGTTCAAAAAAATCTGGGAACCAGAGAGAGAGATCGAAATCGTACTCCTTCGAGTCGGAAGCCCGAATCCGATATCGAGTTCGGTAAATTTTTTTCACCTTACGTTCGGTTATTTCTCTTTTAAATTAAATTCTTAATCACATGTATGAAATTTTTAGGAAAATCAAGAATAGGAAACTGAAAGGGGGCCGATTGTATGAAACCAAAGTTGTTCAAAAAATTTCCAATTTCTTCTTTTGTTGGAGATTCTGGTAAGAATTAAGTTAGTTTTCATTAGGAAATTTCATATTTTCATAAAATGATTTATTGATTTCAAAATGATGGACCCAAGTTCAATGGATGATTTTATAATGTGTTTCCTTACAAATTATCATCTGTATGTGAAAATGTGTGAATGGCTTCCTGCGATTGTGTATGTATATGGGTAGGGGTACAAATATGCTTTGTGTGGTAATTTAGTATGCGCGTGTATGCAACAATGAATAAGAGGGTGCATGCAGTGAGATGTGTATGAAGCAAAAGTTTAAAGTATATGTTAAGTAAATTATGGGTGTTTGTGTAATTATAAATAGTGTTGAAATTGCATGAATACATAGCTGAGTGTGTTTGAATGTATGTGGGTGTGCCAATAGATACACGTATAGGAGATAATGGGTTGGAGTGCATATTTACAAATTGTATGTCTTGATATATATATATACATATGATTATGTGGGAAATTATTTTAAATGAGAAAGGATATGATTTCGTAGAGACATATGTGATATATGTTAAATATATACAGTATATAGGTAATATGAATACATGTGTGCAGGATGGTATATGCATAAATTAGGTGTATATGCATTTGTGTGTGTGTGTGTGTTGATTTATATGTAATGAAAGTCGTGTAGTAGTGTGTGTACATATATAACTTATAAACTATAAGTATATACACACACACACACATATATATATGAATACTATTATATAGACATATGTGCATATGTGAATGAGAATGAAGTGCATGGGTGTCTTAATATGTAAATGTATGAGTGTTTGGATGTGTATAGGTGTATATAAATTTTTAAAGGGTGCTGCGTGTGCTGATAATGAGTGCAAACATATGTATATATTAAATTTGTGTATATACACGTAAAAATGTATGGATAAGCGATGTCTATGTGTGAGCATTTATAATACAATGTATATATCAGTGAGTGATTAAAGCTGTTGTATGTGCATGAGTGTAAATCTGTAAGTTCTTAAAATTATGTGGTTGGTAGATATAATTATATGTAAAATATGTGTAGGGTAGTTAAGATATATGTTGTTTTGCGTGTATATATATATCATATGAAGTGTGCTATATGCATATAAATATTGTCTATAATGGGTACGAGAACAAGTATATAAGTGTAGAAACATGGGAATATATATGTTTGTGATTGGTGTTTTAGTTTCTGAAGTCAGGATATAAAATAAAAATGATCTTTAAAGAGGAAAAAATTCATTAGGTATCATGGGATAGAGTGTATAACTTGGTATATAGGATGAACCCTACCGTGGATGTGTCCTCAGCCATACGGGGCTAGAAAGTCCCATACCAGATGGGGTTAGGAATTAGTTTAATTATGCTCGTACTGAACAGAGTATTGAAATGGTTTATAATTGTGGAGCTTATTACCGAACGGAGTATTGAGACAGTTTATAATTGTGGCGCCCATTATTAAACAGGGTATGGGGATGACAGGTGAATTATAAAAGAAATATTTTGTACATCCGCATGTAGCGGGGATCCCTATGGGCCCCTAGTGATACCGGTGATGGAAAAAGAAATATTAAGTAATCATGATTCTGATTATATTTTGGTGAATTGTGTTTGAAAGATTATTAGTAAGAGAAAGAAATAATAATGTTTTCAGTAAAAAGAAAAAAGATGATGGTTATGATTATTGTTCAATTTTGGATTTTATTCGATAAAATTTGTATTTGTTTTATTAAACCTGTATGAATGTGCATTTGCATATCTCTGTTTTGAACACTAGTCTATTCTTACTGAGTTCATGAAACTTAGCCCAACTCACACCCCACTAGTGCAAATTAGTTCAGGTCATGAGTGAGTTCAAGATCAAAGGAAGTGTGATACCCAGAATTAATTTTAAAAATTTAAAATTAATGTATAAAATATAAATTTTAAATTTATGAATTTTTATTTAATGTAAAAATTAGAAAAAAATAGGTGGAGGATGAAATTGAAAATAATTTTAGAAAAAATGGGTGAAAATTTGGATTTTGGGAGTGTTTTTGAAAGAAAAATCAGAAACTAGGGATCAAAATATAATTTAAAAAAAAATGTGCCACGTAGAACCGCCTAATCAGCAACCGTGACGAATCAGAGTGCACCGCGTGGCAAGGAACTCTGACGCGGTGCCACACGGGAGGCCACGCTGGCAATCTACGTGCCCATGATTGGACGGTCCAGATTTGTTCACGCGCGTGTGGACGGTCCGGATCCATTCGCTCCTCAGGCACGATTGTACGGTCCAAATAAAATCGTGATGAACGATTCAGATTCATTTTCTCTTTAAACGCGATCGGACAGTTGAGATTAAACACGATGGATGGCTAAGATTAAAGGGAGACGGATATAAATACTTCACTTCACACCGAACCCTAACCCTGCCGCCAGCCCCCCACCGGAGAAGAAGAACCAACTGGTGGAGAAGGAAGCCGATCGCCGCCTGCGCGCTGCGCCAGAGCCACCTCTTACTGCCAAAAAAGGTTAAAAAAATTTCATTCCCTTGAAATTTGATTTTGAACACCCCCATGGCCAAATTAGAGCAAAAGAACCAGTGGATGAGTCAAAAATCGCGAGTAAAGTCTGACGATGCTACCGCAGGAAAAATAAAAAATCGCCTCCAATGAGCCCCTTCCCGATTCCCGTTTCGTGTGATTTTTTCACCATTGTAATCACCATTCTGTTTTCTATAGGTTGACCGAAGAAAAACGCCCAACTGTGAATGCGAGCCAGCGGAGCGGCTACACTGGGAAATATCACTGCTAGTGAGTTTTTGTTTCTCAACTTTTTTTGGCCAATCGAGGCCCCTTAACATATTTTTTCACAGGGATGAGTACAAAACTAGTCAAAATCAACCAAAACTGGCCGAAAATAGCTAGTCCGAGGCAAACTACCACTATGCCAAAATTTTAAAATTGGCCGAAAAAGGTTTTTAACACCGGTTTTGAGTTTTTTGGGATATTTTTAGGTACTTGAAACATGTTTTAACCTCTAAAAAAAATTCAGGAAACCCGGGGACTGCTAGTAGGCACAGTTGAAAGTTTAGTGTTACGACACCGATTCGAGTAAGAATCCCTCACCCTCTTCCTTGTTATGGAATTAAAGCTTAATTATAAATACTGTGGTATTTTTTACAATTTAGAAGATCTCGATAATTAATCATAGGTTACTAATGGAGCTGGAACCGGTTATTATTCACTGTTGATCCTATTTGATTGATTTTACTGTTTCAAATGCATAACATTACACTAGAGTTCGTATGATGATTCAGTTGTGCTTCTTTAATGCATATATTGCTTGTTTTGCGTGATTTACAATTAAATGGTGAAATTAGAAATTAAATATAAACGAAAAATTATTTGATTAAGTGAGTGAATGATTGGTAGCCTTACTGGATATCCTAGGAGATGATGGATGGACCGAGTACATAGGGAACCTACAGTGAACGTTACCTCATACCGGACGGGGTAATCGAGGATTGGTATTTTGGAACTTACTATGATTGGTATTTTGGCGCTCATATCGGACGGGGTATGGGGACGGCCCGTTTCACCCTCATGCCGGACTGGGTATTGAGGGATGATATTTTTTGCACTCATACCAGATAGGATATAGGGATGACCGGTTAATTAATAATGTTGAATAAGGATTCACGCATAGTGGGAGTATCCATATGGACTCCCATGGATACTAGTAGGCAGGTTAAAAGGAAAAGTTGTTGTTTTGATTAATTGAAATAAGATTATGATAATGTTGTGTTATTGCTTCTATAGGTCAGTTTTGGAAATTTTGCCACGGTAAGTGTACAATAAATAATTTTATTTATGATAAATGAATTTACTTAAATTGAGAGCTCCATTAGTTGTTTTCATGATTTTTACCAACATTCATTTCTGTATCGGTGAGTAGTTTGATATTCTTACTGAGTTAGTGTAACTCATTCTTTCATTAACAATTTCAGATCAAGGGGACCAAGATCTAGATCCCAATCCATAAGAGGGTTACAAATAGGACGTTCAATTGGTTACTTTCCATTTATTTCTTTAATTTTTCGTTGTTCTTCTAGAAGGGTCATTCCCGTAGCCCTATTGTGTATTTTGAATTATTATGTAAGGAATGTAAACCCTAACGTTACTATTTCGCTTCCGCATTTCATTTATAATTTATTTTCCTTTAAGTTCCAGGCAGTTATAGTTGGTACCAGACTCGTGTTCCTCGGAACCATTGCTTACACAAAATCCTAGGAAACACTAAAGAATGAATTATCACTCAACTATTCCTTATGAAATGCAAGTACAGATTGATGAGGAGAGGAAGACCTCTACTAAACCGAGCAGCTCGGAAGGGTTCGCTTCGAGAGGATGCTAACCGATTATTTGAAATGCTTGAGAGACTCATCGTTGCCCAACAAGCCCGGGAGGAAAGGAATGAACTACCTGACCCTCTCCCACTACCAAAGGTTGAGCCACCTTTGCAGCGGGAAGATCCTGAGCCACCCTAGTACGACCCTGCTCCTCCACAGTACCATCCAGCACCATCAAAATATGATCCGGTGCACCAACTACATTACCACCCGGCACCACCACAGTATAGTCTGGTGCCCCAACTGCATCACCCGACACCACCACAGTATAATTTAGTACCTCTATCATATCATCCAGTGCCACCACAGGGCCATCTGATCCATCCCCAGCATAATCCAGTCCCTCTTCCACGGGACCCAGTTCTTCTCATGATAGACCCAAACTACATTGAGAGGTATAAAAGACTAAACTCATTTACTTTTGCAAGAGGATCCTTCTTTGAAGAGGCTGAATATTTGTTAGCTGAGACAGAGAAGGCCTCACGACTCTTGGAGTGATTCCCGAACAGAGAGTGATACTTTCCACCTACATGCTGGTGGGAGAGGTAAGCCACTGATGGCAACTCAAGCAGGTCACCTTGCTCGTTCTAGTCACTTAAGAACAATTTTTGGTGGCCTTTAATGCAGAGTACCTCTCAGAACATCTCCGACATCTGAAGAAAATAAAGTTTGCACACCTGTTCTAGGGTGAAATGACTGTATCAGAATATGCCCGAAAGTTCCTGGAGTTAGGCCAGTATTCCCTAAGAGCATGATGGATAAAGGTTAGAAGGCAAGAAAGTTCGAGTGCGGTCTCCGTCTTGAGATTAGACAGCAGCTGTATGTGTTCGAGCTTAGTAATTACTCGACTGTTCTGGCCAAAGCACAGCTAGTGGAGAGGAATATTCACATTTTTCCTCTAGCAGTAGGGAACCTCAGGCCCTCGGTTACACACCGCAGACCAGCACCTACTGCACCTGTTCAACAGAATAAGAGATCTAGGCCATTGACTCAAGCTCCTCCTCATATTCCAATAATTGGATGTAGTATGACTTGCTAATACTGTGGCAAAGATCATGGGGACCAACCCTACTATTGCCTCAACAATACTTGCCATATATGTGGGAGTGCCCAGCATTACGCGAGAGAATGCCCGAGAAATCAAAACCAGGCCAGACCTCCTATTGAGGGTAAGCCAACCCAGACGTGATCCAGGGTACGTACACCATTTGTAATCATCCTGCACATGTTTTAATTGATAATGGTGCCTCACATTCATTTGTTTCACATGTTTTTACATCAAACTTGAATGTATTACCTGAAAAAGACTTGATTTTGTGTTATTTATGTCTACTCTTGGGAGTAGGACACTACTGTGGGAGCTTATATACAGAGCCTGTATCATAGGTATACGCGATAGAAAATTGAGTGTGGACCTAATAGAGATTGACACGGGAGACTTTGATGTAATCCTAGGAATGAACTAGCTAACGGCGTATCACGCCACTGTAGATTATTTTTATAAGAAACTTGTATTCAACCCTCCTAATGAAGAGTCATTTAGAAATTAATAAAATTCTTTAAATATTATTCCATCATGGCAATTTTTTCTATTATTAAGTGCTTTAACTCGACTGTTTTCTCCAACTAGAAAAACCTAATAAAGAAATTTGTATTCGAGAGATTAGAGTAGTCTGAGACTTCCTGGATGTGTTTCCAGATAAACTACCTAAACTGCCAGTGGACAGGAAAGTTGAAATCATCATAGATCTTCAACCAGACACCCAACCTATTTCGGTTGCCCCTTACCGTATGAGTTGTGTTGAGATGGAGGAGTTAAGAAAACATATCAATGAATTGCAAGATAATGGATTCATCTGACATAGTGTGTTCCCTTGGGGTGCTGAAGTCACATTTGCAAGAAAGAGGGATGGGATGTTAAGGTTATGTATTGACTATAGAGGATTAAACAGGGTCACGATCAAGAACAAGTACCTCCTCCTCAACATTGATGACCTTTTTGATTAGTTGCAGGGTGCCCAGGTCTTCTCTAAAATTGATATGTGTTTAGGTTACCATCAGGTAAAGATCAAGGCAGAAAACATTCCCAAAACAGCTTTTCAAACCAGGTACGGACACTATGAGTTCTTGGTCATGTCATTTGGACAAATCAACGCATCAGCTATTTTATGGATTTGATGAACAATATTTTCAGACAATTCCTAAATCAGTTCGTCATTGTATTCATCGATGATATCCTAGTCTATTAAAAAAGCAGAGAGGAATACGCTCACCATCTGACTCAGATTTTTTAGGTTCTCACAGAAAAGAAGTTGTATACAAAGTTAAATAAGTGTGGGTTCTGGCTTGAGCAGACTACCTTCCTATGGCACATCATATTAAGGGATGGAGTGTCAATGAACTCCAAAAAAGTTGAGACAGTGCTCAGCTGGAAAAAATTGACCTCGGACAAAGAAATTCGTAGCTTTCTGTGAATGGTAGGTTATTACCATAGGTTTGTGGAATGATTTTTCAATCTAGTTGCTCCTTTGACTCGGCTCACAAAGAAAAACACCAAGTTTGAGTGGAACGAGAACTGTGAAAGGAGTTTTTTAGAACTAAAGAAATAGTTGACTACTGCACCTGTGTTGGTCTTGCCGAGTGGGACAGGTAGATATACAGTTTATAGTGATACCCCCTATCTAAAATTGGATTGTGTTCTGATACAGTATGAGAATGTCATAGCCTATAGGTCCAGGCAGTTAAAGAGTCATGAGAAAAACTATCCCACTCATGACTTAGAACTTATCACGATTATCCACACCTTGAAGACTTAGCGCCATTACTTGTATAGGGAGACCTTTAAAATTTATACTGATCACAAGAGCTTAAAATACAGATTCACTCAAAAAGATCTCAACATGCATCAGAGAAGATGGATAGAACTCCTCAAGAACTATGATTGCAACATCTTGTATCACCCGAGTAAGGGCAATGTGGTAGCCAACGCACTTAGTAAAAAAGTGCAGGTATATTAGCTCACTTGATGGTTTCAGAATACAGGTTAATAGGGGCTGCCCAATAGGTACGACTTCAGGACCTAAAGAGAGTTACATGTTTGGCCCACCTGACTGTTCAACTTGAGTTGATTAAGAGAATAAAGGAAGCTCAATCCGCCGATTCCATCCTAACAACCCTCAAGAAAAATATAGAATAGGGAGTAAATTCAGAATTTTGAGTCTTTACTTATGGGTTACTTAGATTTCAGGACAGGGTGTGTGTTCCAAGTGACAGTGAGCTGAAAAGAGACATCATGATAGAGGCTTATAGCTCAAAGTTTGTCATACAGCCGGAAGTACTAAGATGTATCAAAATATGCGATCCCAATTTTAGTAGAACGGGATGAAAAGAGATGTGGCCGACTTTATTTCTAAGTGTTTGGTATGTCAGCAGGTTAAGGTCGAACATCAACGCCCAGGTGGGCTACTTCAGCCATTACTAATTCCAGAGTAGAAGTGGGAACATATAACAATGGATTTCGTGACAAGATTGCCTAGGGCACACTCAGGACATGATGCCATTTGGGTAATTGTTGACCGCCTCACCAAGTCTTTCCACTTCTTGACCATCAAGACAATTGACCTCTTGGACAAGTTAGCAAGAATGTATATCTGGGAGATAGTCAGATTACATGGAGTACCAATGACAGTAATATCTGACAGGGACCCCAGGTTCACTTCTCGATTCTGGTCTAGTTTTTAAAAAGTCATGGAAACGAAACTATCTCTTAGTACTGCATTCCACCATCAGACCGATGGAAAATCAGAAAGGACGATCCGCACTCTATAGGATATGCTCTGAACTTGTGTTCTTGACTTCGGGGTCTATTGGGATGACCATTTACCCATAATAGAGTTTGCCTACAATAACAACGACCAAGCAAGTATTGGTATGGCTCCGTACGAGACGTTGTATGGCCACCCATGCAGATCGACGATCTGTTGGGAAGAAGTGGGTGATAAAAAATTGTTTGGTCCAGATCTTGTAGAGGAGACTACAACCAAAATAATTAAGATCAGAAAGAACATTCAGATGGCTCAGAGAAGGCAGAAGAGTTATACGAATACCTAGATGAGGGATTTATAATTTGAAAAAGGTGATCGGGTGTTCCTTAAGGTCATCCTTTCAAGAGAAGCAGTAGGTCAAGAAGCAGTAGGTTTGACAAAATGGAGAAACTAAATCCCCAGTTTATTGAGCCATTTGAAATCTTAGACAGAATTAGCATCGCTGTCTACAGACTGACACTGTCTCTAGAACTATTCAGGGTCTATAATATTTTTCATGTGTCCATGCTACGCAAATACAACCTAGACCCCTCTCACATTTTGACCCA
The DNA here is from genome assembly GCF_054855325.1 of Carica papaya. NCBI lineage: Eukaryota > Viridiplantae > Streptophyta > Magnoliopsida > Brassicales > Caricaceae > Carica > Carica papaya. Next base: position 24,930,540 of record NC_142317.1, read on the forward strand.
TGAGCCCCTTTCACTTCAGGAGGATCTGTCCTACGAGGAGGTATCGGTCGATATTATGGACCGAAAGAGCAGAGTACTCTGCAACCAGAAATTCCCTTCGTTAAGGTCCTATGGCAGAATCAAACATAGGGAGAGTCCACATGGGAGCTAGAATCAGACTTCAGAGTCTAGTATCCCCAACTGTTTGATTGAGTGAGAGAGAGACAAATTTGAGGGACCAAATTTCTTTTAAGGAGGAGAAAGTTATAATACCCGGAATTAATTTTAAAATTTTAAAATTAATGTATAAAATATAATTTTTAAATTTATGAATTTTTATTTAATGTAAAAATTAGAAAAAAAAATAGGTAGATGATGAAATTGAAAATAATTTTGGAAAAAAGGGTGAAAATTTGGGATATGGGGGTGTTTTTGAAAGAAAAATAAAAAACTGGAGGTCAAAATGCAATTTAAGAATAATGTTCCACGTAGGACCACCCAATTGGCAGCCCCGACGAACCGGAGCGCGCTGCGTGGCAAGGCACGTTGACGCGGAGCCACGCAGGCGGCCATGCTGGCAATCTGCGTGCCCGCAATCAGACGGTCCAGATTTGTTCACGCACGTTTGGATGGTTCGGATCCATTCCCTCCTCAGGCGCGATCGTATAGTCTAGATCAAATCGCGATGAACGACTCATATTCATTTCTTCTTTAAACGCGATGGGACGGTCGAGATTAAATGCGATAGACGACCCAGATTAAAGGAAGACAGATATTAATACCTCACTTCACATCGAACCCTAACCCTAGCTGCCACCCCTTGCCGAAGAAAAAGAACCAGTCACCGAAGAAGGGAGCCCACCACCGCTTACTGCCGTGTCGGAGCCACCTCCGACTACCAAAAAAGGTAAAAATTTTCTCGTTCGCTCAAAATTTAATTTTGAACACCCCCATGGGCAAATCAGAGCATAAGGACCGGTGGATGAGCCGAAAACTGCGGGTAAAGCCTGGTGGCACTACGGGAAAAACCAAAAACTGCCTCCGATGAGCCTCTTCTCGATTCTCATTTTGTACAATTTTTCTACTATTGTAATCACTATTCTATTTTCTAGAGGTTGACCAAAGAACAACACCCAACCGCAAAGGTGAGCTGGCGGAGCCGCCGCATCAGAAAATCCTACCGCCAGTGAGTTTTAATTTTTCAACCTTTTTTGGCTAATCGATAACTTATTTTCTCGTAGGAATGAGTATAAAACCGGCCAAAATTGGCTGAAAACGGCCAGTTCGAGGCAAACCACTACCGGAGCACGATGACACTACCATGCCAGAATTTTAAAATTGGTCGAAAAAGATTTTTAACACCGATTTTGGAGTTTTTTTTATATACTTGAAGAGTGTTTTAACATTCGAAGAAAAATTCAGGAAACCTGAGAATCGCCAGCAGGCGCAGTTAAAAGTTTAGCATTACGACATAAATTCAAGTAAGAATTCCTCACCATATTCTTTGTTATGGAATTGAAGTTTAGTTATAAATAATATAGTATTTTTTTATAATTTAGAAGATCTCAATAATTAATCATAGGTTACTAATGGAGCTGGAACCGGTTGTTATTCACTATTGATCCTGTTTGATTGATTTTACTATTTCAAATGCATAATATTACATTGGAGTTGGTATGATGATTCAGTTATGCTTCCTTGATGCATGTATTGCTTGTTTTGCGTGATTTACAGTTAAATTGTGAAACTAGATATTAGATGTAAATAGAAAATTATTTGCTTAAGTGAATGAATGAATGTTAGACTTATTGAATATCCTGAAAGATGGTGGACAGATTGGGTATATAGAGAACCCTACCGTGAACATTGTCTCATATCAGACGAGGTATCGAAAATTGGTATTTTTGGCGCTCATACTACACGAGGTATGGAGATAGCCTGTTTCACCCTCATAACGGACATGGTATTGAGGGATGATATTTTTGGTGCTCATATCGGACAAGGTATGAGGACGATCGGTTAATTAATAATGTTGAATAAGGGTTCACATGTAGTGAGGACATCTCTATGGACCCCCATGGATACCAGTAGACAGGTTAAAAGAGAAAGTTGTTGTTTTGATTAATTGAAATAAAAGTATGATATTGTTGTGTTATTGTCTCTATATGTTAGTTTTAGAAATTTTACCACAGTAAGTGTACAATAAATAATTTTATTTATGATAAATGAATTTATTTAAATTATGAACTTCATTAGTTGTTTTTATGATTTTTACCAACTTTCATTTCTGTATCGGTGAGTAGTGTGACATTCTTACTGAGTTAGTGTAACTCACCATTTTATTAATAATTTCATATCAAGAGGACCAAAATCCATATCCTGATCCACAAGAGAGTTACGAATAAGATGTTCATTTGTTTACTTTTCATTTATTTTTTTGATTTTTTATTGTTATTCTAGAAGGGTCATTCCCGTAGCCCTATTGGGTATTCTGAATTTTGTGTAAGGAATGTAAACTCTAATGCTATTATTTCACTTCCGCATTTCATTTAAAATTTATTTCTCTTCAAGTTCTAGGCTGTTATAAGAAGACTTCGAGAAATCTTTTAGCTATTCTAAATTTTTGGTGTAGAGTAAATCTAAACGTATTATTATGATGTAATTTTGAAAGATTTCGTGAGGCTCATGGGTTGCGATTCCATATGAGGGATGTATCGTTGATTTATAAATTTTAGCATAATGTTGCGTAATATTTATTAGATTTATATGTGTAGTAACACTCTTTTCTTTTTAGAGAAAACTGATCGTTACAGATTCTTTTGATTTAATGGATAATTAAAAAAGAGAATGTAAAAAGCACATGCTTGGAACTCATCCCACTTGATCAACAAATTCATTCATTTCTTTTTTCTTCTAAAAAAATATAAAATACTTTTGACATTATATCATATGCAATTACTTAAATACTTTTAATAATATTTAAATTTAATTTATATATTTTAATACTTTAAACTTAAACTTACATATTTGATAATTATAAAATAATTTAAATTTAAGTAATTAAAAATATTTAAGTAATAATTTCCCATCTATCTTTATTATTATTATTAATTTAAAATATAAAAGAAATAAAAAAGAGAAGGTAAAGAAGGGTGCATGGTGGAACCCCACAAAGCCTTATCTTGGCTTATCCTTGGAGATGCACCGCACTTTCAGAGGCAATTAATCAAAACACAGCGTATCAGCATTTATTATTTATATATTCAATGTAAAATAAATTATTAAATTATAGAATATATATATATATATATATATACCTTTTTTCTTCAGGAACATTGATAAATGGGAATACGCGATTTGGGCGGTCCATGAGTAAAATTTTAGAAAGAAAACAATACACGTTATTTGTTTATAATATATAGTATATATATATGCATCATTATCTATATTTCTATTTATGCACCACTATGAATGTATTGTATTCTTTCTTTTTTGAGTAAAATGTATTGTAATTTTCATGTAAAAAATAATAGTATAGACTATTCAAAAAACAATTAATTTACAATCAAATATTATTTTTATTTAAACTTTTATATTGCTAATATATTTAATATTTATTTTTATTTCTCAAAAATAAAATTTAAACAAAACTGGGGATAACTATTACAAACACCAAAATATAGAGGATCAATTATCACTTTTGCTTCAATTTATAATTAAGTATCATTTAACTATTAAATCAGTAGTTTAATATAACATTAATAAAAATAGTATTTTCATGTAATAAATTATCTTTAAATATTTTTAATTTGGAAAATAAAAACACTTGCCTTAATTATTTATATTTTAATAAATTAAAAATATATATTTTTAAGTCAAAAATTGCAAAACTGATTTATCTTTAAAAATCAAATGCATATACAGATTTGTTTTGTTTTATTCTCTCTCTCTCTCTCTCTCTCTCTCTCTATACATATATATATAGAGAACATATATATATATATATATAAATTGTTTATTTATGCAGATAAGGGTGATATATAAATATTTAAAAGTCCAAGTTGATGGGACAAAATTTGGTTGACCAGATTCATCCCAGACCCAGACCAAGTTAAGAGATTATATAAGATATTATTATTATTATTATTTTACAAAATGCCTCCAGCACACTCATGTGCATTGTCCACTCATTCAACTTTTGATTTTTTTAAATAATAAAAAAAATAATTCCTCTGCACTTTAAAAAATTATATATAGGAATAGGATAAAGTCAAATCCCCAACATTGGTTTATGGTTTTAATTGTTATTGTATTTATTATTTATTATTTTCACTTTTAAATTTATTATTATTATATATTTCACTTTATTGGTTTTAAATTCAATGTAATAAAATTACTTTTATTTAGTTTTTAATTTTATGAACAATAGAATTATACTTTAACTTAAAAAATAACTAATTCAAATTTAATATGAAAGCTATGTTACATTTTTTAGAATTTCCATTCTATTCATATTATACTTTATTCCTAATTTTAGTATTCTTGTATATGTGATAAAATCTTGTGTTATATTATATATATATATATAAATCACATGCTTCTAAGCTTATTTGAATTTTCTTAACTAACAATATAGTGATTTAGTAGTTAAAACTTTATCTTCTATCTAAAAGCTACAAGTTTAAATCTCATTAAAAATGTAAAATTTATCACTTTATGGATATATTTGATTATCCCCTTATAAGTAAAATATATCGTATCATTTATTACTATATTATTTTTTAAATAATAAATATTTTTTAATGTACCCTCAATTAAATGTAATAACCAAGCCCAAGAGAGAGGAATAATGTAACACCCAAATAAAAATAAATATTTTATTTATTTATTTTTATTATTTATTTATTTATTTGAATTTTTTATTTAATTTAATTTAGTTTAATTTAATGAAAATAAAAATAATAATAATGATAAAATTGAGTAAAAATATTATTTGGATTTAATTAAAATTGATTTTGGGAAAAATGGGTGAAAATTTAGATTCTGTGGGTGTTTTTGAAAAGAAAATCAGAAACCGGGGGTCAAAATATAATTTAAAAAAGATGTGCCACGTCAGCACCCCGTCAGCAGCCACGTCAGCGGCCCTTGTTAGCAGCCCCGGCCAACCAGGAGATGGGCCACGGGGGCGATCCGTGTTCGCGCGATCGAACAGCCCAGATTCGTTCCCGCGCACACGGACGGTCCAGATCAAACGTGCGCACGGACGGCCCAGATTCACGCGCACGGACGACCCAGATTCACGCGCACGGACGGCCCAGATTCAATCAGGCACGGACGGCCCAGATTGCATCGCGATGAACGGTTCAGTTTTAATCCCAATTAAATCGCGATCGAACGACCCAGATTCAATCTTGATGGACGGTCAAGATTAAAAGGCAAAGGGTATAAATACCCCCACCCACACCTGACCAAAGAAACCCTAGCCGCTAGTGCTTGTCGGAGAAGAAGAACCAGACGTCGGAGGAGCCAGCCGCCGCCACCCGGCGCCGCACCAGGAAAGTTTCCGACCGACGATCGAGGTAATTTTTCTCCCCCTTGCTCGTTTTTCGACGCTGAGTCCGCCTATGGCCAAACCGGAGCTAAACCACCGGCCAAACGGCCGAAAAACTCAACCGAAACCCAGCGGCACCGCCGCGTCCCTCCTCAATTTTTGCCTCCGATGAGGCCCTTCCCGGCCTCCGTTTGATGCAAATTTTATACCACTGTGATCACCGTTCTTTTCTCTACAGGTTGATCGGAGCCAAACATCAAAACGCGACTCACGCCGGAGGAGCCGCCGCACCCGAGAGCACCGCCGCCGGTAAGTTTCAGTTTTTCATGATTTTTCGGCCCACCGAGGGCCCTAGGGTTGTTCTATCGCAGGGACCGATGCAAGCGTGGCTGAATTCGGCCAAAAACGGCCGAAAACGGCCAACCCGAGGCGAATCACCGCCGCAAGCGGCGGCGCCGTCGCCGGAGCACGGCGGAGCCGCCGTGCCAGAATTGCGATATTGGCCGAACGGGGCCCTAGGTCTAATTTGGGATTTTTTGGGACATGTGCAGGTACTAGTAGTGCGTTTCAACTCTCCGGAAAAAATTTAGGGAAAATTAGGGACAGCCTACAGGCGCATTGTAGAGCCGTATTCAGACCCCGAAACAAGTAAGGACCCCTCACCCTATTTCTTATCACGGTGTTAAAGTTCAATAAATGATAAAACGGTATTTCATGAATCAATAGATGTGTGAAATTGTTTAAGGTCGCTAATGGAGCCCGAGTCTGGTGTATTTGTCGGTCAATTGTTGTTTGTTCTATTTTACAGTTTTAAATGCACTATGATGTCTGATGTTTTCATTTCATAGTTTCGTGTGCATATATCACTATTTTATTGATTATGGGTTGAATGACTGAGAACCCGATGTTGTGTGTTGTCTTGTTTGGCATAAACTACTGGTTTGCATGTTTGTGTGTGATTTGATGATGGTGACTGAGGAAAAAAAGGAATAAAAGGTTACGTGAATTGATAAACGGATAATGCGAATAGCCTGACTAGATATCCTGGGAGATGGTGGACGGACCGGGTCCATAGGGAACCTTACCGGGAACGTGGTCTCTCATACCGGACGGGGTATGGAGACCTTCTGTGTTTTGGCGCCCATACCGGACGGGGTATGGGGACGACCCGTTTTACCCTCATACCGGACAGGGTATTGAGGTTCATGGTTTTGGTGCCCATACCGGACGGGGTATGGGGACGGCTCTGGAATCAGGTTATAAATGTTTAAGGGTTCACGGGTAGCGGGACCCCTATGGATCCCCATGGATACTAGTAGTCTGGTAAATGAGGAAAATGTATTGTTTAATGATTGAGATGCAAAGGCGTGGTAAGTATTTTGTTATACAGTTCATATGATTTCATGATGATGATAATGTTATTGCTTTCATATGTTTTTTTATGAACCTCACAGAGGTAAGTGGACAGTAAAGGTTTTTATGTTAATAAACGAGTTTACTATAAATTATGCTCCATTGGTCTTTTGAGTTTTCTACCCACCTTTACTTCCGTGGCGGTGAGATAGTGTGATGTCTTTACTGGGCTGGTGTAGCTCACTCCTTATTTAACAATTTCAGATCAGGAAGAAGTTGTTCTCGAGCCCGTTCCGCAGGAAGACGACGAAGGGGACGCCTAAGAACTCCGTAGTTATATTTATAGTTCTTATTTTTGAGTATCCCTTTTAGATAGTTTGTTCTTTTATACTTTGAGCACGTTTTTGGTTTGTTCTTTTATACTTTGAGCACGTTTTTGGTTTTAGTGTAAGGGATGTTAATCAAAATTTTTATTACGCTTCCGCATTTGACATTTTTAATACACATATTTCATTCTAAATTTTCGGGGCCGTTACAGTTGGTATCAGAGCCGCGTTCCCCGGACCCATCCCTTACACTATAATATTTAGAGAAATATGCACCGATAAACCGTTACTCAACTATTACTTATGAAATGCAGGTGCAGAGAAATGAGGAGAGGAAGACCCCCACTAAACCGAGCGGCCCGGGATAATTCTCTTCAGGAGGATGTAGACAGGCTATTTGAGATGATGGAAGGATTTATAGCTGCCCAACAAGGGCGAGAGGAGAGAAGGGAGTTACCCGAACCTCCCTCACTACCATGGGCTGAGCCACCGCTACAGCAAGCGGATCCCGAGCCACCCCGGCAAGAGCCTGCTCCTCCACAGTACCACTCGGCACCACTACCGCAGTACAACTCTGTGCCCCAGCCACGGTACTACCCGACACCACCATAGCACGACCAAGTGCCCCCAGTATATCAGCAGGTGCCACCATAGGACCCCCCAGTTTATCCCCAGCCGGGTCTAGTCCCTCATCCACGGGACTCTGCTCCTTCCTTGATCGACCCGGGCTACATAGAGAGGTACAGGAGACTGAACCCCTCCACCTTTGCAGGGGGATCCTCTTTCGAAGAGGCCGAGTACTGGCTGGCGGAGATTGAGAGAGCTTTCAGGATCTTGGGAGTAGTTCCTGAGCAGAGAGCTACCCTTGCTTCCTTCATGCTGGTAGGGAAAGCAGGACGTTGGTGGGAGCTCAAGCAGGCCACCCTGCCAACACCAGTCACTTGGGAGCAGTTCCTAATGGCCTTCCATGCGGAGTATCTCCCTGAGCACATCCGACACCTTTATGTTAATAAACGAGTTCACTATAAATTATGCTCCATTAGTCTTTTGAGTTTTCTACCCACCTTTACTTCCGTGGCGGTGAAATAGTGTGATATCTTTACTGGGCTGGTGTAGCTCACTCCTTATTTAACCATTTCAGATCAGGAAGACGTTGTTCCCGAGCCCGTTCCGCAGGAAGACAGCGAAGGGGACGCCTAAGGACTCCGTAGTTATATTTATAGTTCTCATTTTCGAGTATCCCTTTTAGTTAGTTTGTTCTTTTATACTTTGAGCACGTTTTTGGTTTTAGTATAAGGGATGTTAATCAAAATTTTTATTACGCTTCCGCATTTGACATTTTTAATACACATATTTCATTCTAAATTTCCGGGGCCGTTACAAGAAAGCCTAGGCCTAGGCCAGAAAATAAAAAAATGAACAAAAGAAAAAGAAGAAGAACAATAATAAGAACAAGAATAAGAAGAAGGAGAAGGAAGCAAACATGGTGCGCAGTGCACACAACCAAAGAAGAAGAACTGCGTGCACTGTCGGGCATGCTATTGAAGAAGAAGAAGCGAAACGCGGTGTTGGGTGGACCTAATCTGCATGAGGCAGACCATGACATAGCATTTCAGATTTGTTCAAGATCCGTATGAGGCTAAAAAAATCAGAGAATTGAAGAGAGAGACCGAAATCGCACTCCTTTGAGTTAGAAGCCCAAATTCCATGTCGATTTTGGTAAATTTTCTTCCACCTTACATTTGGTTATTCCTCTTTTAAATTAAATCCTTAATCATGTGTATGAAATTTTTTAAAAAATCGAAAATAGAAAACTAAAAAGGGAGCCGACTGTATGGACCAAAGTTGTTCGAAAACATTCCGATTTCTTCTTTCATTGGAGATTCTGGTAAGAATTGAGTTAGTTTTCATTTAGAAATTTCATGTTTTTATAAAATGATTTATTAATTTCAAAATGATTAATTTTAAAGTTTGATGGATGATTTAAGTTTTATTTTAGAAGGTATTTTGCAAAGTTTCATATGTATGTGAGTGAGTATTTATTGAGCTCCGGTGTTGTATAAGGTACATGTATAATAATATGGATGCAGATATTATGTGCGTGAATGAATAGGTAAAGATGAAGTTATACATAAGTTGTTATTTGTTTAACGTATAAGATTCCATGTATAAAAGTAGATAGATTCTAAGGTGTGTGTATGTATGTAGCTATATATATGATTATGTAATATGTGTTTATCTATGTATTTTGGTATGGGTGTAAATAGTCCTACGCATTGAATTCGTATGTGTGCAGGTGTAAAATAATGTATACATCTACGTAGGTATAGAAATCGCTTATATGCATATTTAAAGTAAGAATATGGATGTATATATTTGTATGGGTATAAGCAGTGGTGTTTAGGCACATCAGCATTTATATAATTTATATTTATGGAGTTATATAAGTGAATGTGAGATATGTGCTTGCATTTTATATATTTATAAGTATTGTGATACTGTGATATGATATATTTGCAGTAGTTTATGTATGTCATATTGTAATTAGATGAAATGTGTATATTGTAAGAAAATATATATATACATAATTAGACTATATTTATGGTTAAAAATAATGGTACCAAGATAAATTTAATAAAAAATATGTGTAGATATGGATTGTGGTTGCTTGTTGCTTACGTAGTACGTTGGGTGTGCGTTTAATACAATGTAAACTGTGTATATTGGATATACATGTATATATGTGACTGCTTGCTCAAATAATTTTGTGTGTGTTTGATATACACACAAGTTCATTGTTATGTATACTCGTTATGGGTGGAATGAGTGCATATCTCAGTTGTGTAAATAGGTGTGTGAGAGTGATGAAATTGGTTGTTGGCAGTGTGAGTGATAATACAAATTAATACTGTTAAATGTGAATTTTGCTACTAAAATATAAATATAATATTTGAGTAGAAAAAGAATAAAATCTCAATAATGTTTGAGTTTCTAAAATTGGGATATGAAATAGAAATAATTTTTGAAGAAGAAAACGCTTACTAGGTATCATGGGAGAGAGTGTACAGAATTGGTTCATAGTGTGAACCCTACTGTGAATGTCTCCTCAGTCGTACAGGGCTCAGAAGTCCCATATTGGATGAGGTTGGAAATTAGTTTAATTACGCTCATACTAGACAAGGTATTAAGATGATCTATAATTATGTCGTTCATTATCAAATGAGGTATAGGAACGACCGATGAATTGTAAAAGAAATGTTTATTCATTCTCGTATAGTGGAGATCCCTATGGGCCTCCAATGATACCGGTAATGAAAATGACAATATGTAATAAAAATAAAAATGGCAAGTAACCCTAGTTTTCGTGAAATGGTAAGGAACCCAAGTGTTACATTTATTGAGATGTATGTTGATTGTACTTTTCACAGTGATTCTAATGATTTCTTAATGTTATGTGTATGGATGATTGTTGTAACACTTGGGCCCTGAATTTAGACCTGGGATAAAAAAATTATATTAATAAATAATTCTAAAAAATTTAATTTTTAATTTTTCATAGAAATTTTGAAGAAATATATATTTTGGGTGTATTTGAAAATAATTTTCAAAAGTTATGACCAAATTAGAAATAAGAATTGAAAAAAAAATATGAAAAACTAGGACAAAAGTGCAAAAAACAGAAAAGTGGCCACGTGGACCGCCATGTCAGCAGCGCGGCCAGTCGCCGTGTGCTATGGGGCAGACACGCGAACATGCATGTGATATCCCAGGTGTCAATTAAGGTAAATGGGTATCAGATACAGATTCAGAATTACGAGTGCATGATAATATTTATGTAGCAGAATCAAACCTTCACAAATTCCTTACATAATTGAGAGATATATATATATAATGTTCCAAATACATACATCATTGAGGCCAAAAGTTGCTATAAAATACAAAACATTAAGGCCACTTTTTTTTACTATATTACTGGAATTTATCAGAGTGTGAAAACAGTCATGCACTCAGACTTGTGGATCTACTAGATCCTCATAGACTTCTAAAGGTAGGTCTGTCTGCAGCTCCAAATTTTTTTCTTCATCTGGGGGAGGGGGGGGGAGAGGATGGAAAGAGTGAGTTCCATATGCTCAGTAAGGAAAACAGTATTAAATTAACATCGTAAAATTTCAAAAGTTTATTATTTTATCTCACTGGTTAGCTTCCTTGTTTACCTAACTCATCATTAGAAAAGGAAACTATTTATTTGAATATCAAAATAGTACGTTAACACAGAGAATCAAATATACACATATCATGTCAAATAATAGAGAAAGTCAAATAAATCATAAAATGCACAGATATTTCATGTCATGTTTCACGAAGTCGTTACAAACTTCCATCTCTGAGGGCAAATACAGATTTTCAACTGCTCAAGTGGAATGATCATATCAGATACAGATACGATAATTTGCTCAGGTCCACTTTCGGCTGGTCAAATCATGGTATGATCTATGACCACGACCGTACCAACTATAATAGTCCAAACAAATATCTATAGTCACGACATTACTTAGCCACAGGTGACCCCTACATATAGTATTATACCACTCTCGTTAGAGGGTACACTGTCATCCATTGAGAGTGGTCATCTTATGTCTTTCCAGACCAAATAAGTGAGGGGGAAACAGATACCCCTTAGAGATAAAAAGCCTAACAAGATACTTGATGCAATATGCATATCAATACAGATATATTTTGGACTATACAGGTTTCATTTTACTTTTCTCTTTTTCTTTTCTTTTTACTTTTACTATTACGAACTACATATCAGATATATTACATGCAAATTCATCAAGTGTCAGTCATTCACATAGCATTCTTGAAAATCAGAATAATTTGACTCATTTGAACACAGAGGCATGCAAAACAGACAAAATAACAATCATATGAAATTTGCTTATCTAAAAATACTAAGACATTAAAAGTAATACTAGATTCCTTATCGAAACCTTGGTATTTTCTTTTTCACCGTTTTCCTTTCTTTCTCTTCTTCTCTCACTAATTTACAATATATATCTCTCTCTCTCTCCAAAGCTTTGAGAAATAGAAGAAATAGAAGTGTGGAGAGGAAGGACAATTTATAAAATTTGGAAACCATTGGATTTGCCCCAATTGACAAAATCCGATGAAGAGAGAGGAGAAAATATTCTTGGCATAAAAAATGAGGGAGGAAAATTTCCTCCACTACGACAGCGCACCGCCCAAGGCAGCAGCGATGCACTGCCTGAGGTGGCAATGCCCAGTTGGTGCGTTGCAGGCCTCCTGCGTGCGCGTAGGGCCTTGGCGTACTAGGTGCCACGCCTGCAGGCCCCAGGCACGGATGACATATGCATAGTGTGCAACGCTAATCCATGCATAAAGTAACGCACAGCCAGTCCGCCTATACGCGACAAGACGTGCGTACGGGTCCTAACCTCGCGTTGTGCGCACGGATGGGATGTGCGCACGCCTTGCGACCATTGTGTGCACATACGCGTGCGCATCGTGCCCAGCACCTGCGCGGGTAAATTGCTTTCTCGCTAGATTTTTTTTGTGAATAGGTTTTATCCCGTTTCGTCGTTTTTCAATTTTTTCTAAATTTTTCCTTTGAAATAAAATAAAATAAAACAAAATATTTAAAATAAAATAAAATAAAAATAGATCATGAATCTCGAGAAATGTTAAATAGCATAAATTAATTTAAGTGTAAAGCGACCGAAGATATAAATAAATAGAGTTTCCAAATCATTTTAGCACAGTGATAGGTGGGATGTTACAGCGCATCCACAAGCGATTTACATGCCAATGGATCCGACAACGCAGATCTACTCCCACACGTACAGATGACCCAGGTTCATTTTCCCTTTAGAGGCGATCGAACGGTCTTGGTTGCATCTGATTGTGCAATCCAGATTCATTCCCTAGATAAGATTGATCCAATAGCTGAAAATGAGTCACGTCTCCTCGAACAGACGGTCCAGATTTAATGAAGAGGAGTGTTTAAACTCTTCTTCCACAGAAACCCTAACCCTAGCTGTAACCATCCCACTGGAGAAGAAGAAGAAGGGCGGTCGGAAGCAAAGCTGGCCACCATCGCTACCGCACCGGAGTCGTTGTCGACGTTGGAAGGTGAGTTTTTTTTCCCTCTTTCGATTCGCAATTCGATTCTAAGCCTCCCTAAAACCCATATCGTCGCTGATAAACCAAAAGAGAAGCTAAAAATCGAGGGCAGAGCTTGGCCAAGCCGCAATACCCATGACCCAAAACCCCTCCGGTGAGCCTGTATCCCCTCCCGTTTCCTACCAGTTGTGCTGCGGAGGTCGACCCTATAGGTTTCTAGTTGCATTTTTCTTTTTATTACTTTAATTTCCTTCAAGGGACATTTCCGGAGCTCTATTGGGCATTCTAGTTAAACTATGCAAAGAATGTAAACTCTAAATTTTTTATTGCTTCTGCTAATATCTTATTAAATTAATATTATCCTTCAATTAAATTTTTTAGCTGTTACAGTTAATATCAGAGCTGCGTTTCTCAGAACCATTCCTTGCACAAAAGGTTAGAACAATTTAATACAACCTAAATCTCAACTCTTTGTTGTGAAATGTAGGTATAAGGACACGAGGAGAGGAAGACCCGCACTAAATAGAACAACCTGGGAGGGGTCACTTCGAGAAGATGTTGATCGGCTCTTCGAGATGCTGGAGAGACTCATCGTTGCTTAGCAGGCCAGTGAAGAGAGGAGGGAGCTACCTGATCCTTCCCCCTCCCCCCCCTCCCCCACTTCCACAGTATGAGCCACCTCCACAACGAGAGGTTCCAATGCCACCACGGTACAACCCTGCTCCTCCACTGTATCATCCAACACTGCCACAGTATAATTTGATGCCCCTGTCATACAACCAAATTCTTTTATAGGGCTACCCGATCCCTCCCCAGCATAATCCAATTCCTCTTCAACAGAACCCAACTCCACCCATGATGAACCCAGACTACATTGAGAGATACAAAAGACTTAATCCATCTACTTTTGTAGGGGCATCCATTTTTGAAGAAGTTGAATACTGGTTAGCAGATACGGAGAAGGCCTTCATAACTCTTGAAATGGTTTTTGAACAGAAGGTCATCATTGCCACTTATATGCTCGTAGGTGAGGCAGGGCATTGGTGGAAACTGAAGCAGGCCACCCTACTTATCCCAGTCACCTAGGAACAATTTCTGGAAACTTTCAATGCAGAGTACCTCCCAGAACACTTTCGACATTTAAAGGAGATGAAGTTTACACCCTTGGTCCAGGGGGATATAACAGTGTCAGAGTATGCTCAGAAACTCTTGGAGTTGGATCGATACTCTTCTGAAAGCATGATGGACGAAGGCAGAAAGGCAAAAAAGTTTGAGTGGAGTCTCCGTCCTAAGATTAGATAACAACTGTATGTGTTCGAGCTTAGTACCTACTTAGTAGTTTTGGTCAAGACACAATTAATAGAAATGAACATCTGCATCTTTCCTCCAACAGTGGGTAACCCTAGGCCCCTGGTTCTACATCATAGGCTAGCACCTACTGCACTGAACTAGCAGAACAAGAGACCTAGGCTAGTGACTTAAGCTCCTCATTAGGCCCTAGAACAGGGTGCAACAAGACTTGTCAGCACTATGGCAATGGCCATAAGGACTGACCCTACTATCGCCTCAACAACACTTGCTGCATATGCGAAAGTGCCTAGCATTATGCGAGAGAGTGCCTACAAAATCAGAATTAGGTAAGATCTCTAGTCCAAGACAGAGTTTATACCCTCATCTAGTAGGATACTGAAGCCAACTCGGATGCGATATAGGGTATGTACACTAAAGTCAATCTGGATGTGATACAGGATACGTACACTATTTGTAACCACATTGCACATGTTTTAATTGATACTAGTACCTCACATTCTTTTATTTCATATGCTTTTACAAAATATTTAAATATGTTACCTGAAAGCCTTGATTCTATGCTGTTTGTGTCTACACCTGAGAATGGAACACTATTAGAAGATGTCATATATAAGGCTTGTGTAATAGAAATAACAAGTAGGAAACTGAGTGTAGATATGATAGCATTGGACACGGGAGATTTTGATACACTTCTGGGAATGAACTGGTTAACAGTGTATCACGCCACTATGGATTGTTTTCATAAGAAACTTGTATTCAGTATTCCTAACGAAGAGTCTTTCACAAATTAATAAAAGTTTTAGATATTATTCACTCATGGTAACTACATTGTTTATTAGATGCCTTAACTAAGCTATTCTTTCTATGTTAGGTAAGCCTAAGAAAGAAATTTGCATTAAAGATATTCCTATGATTTGATATTTTTCGGATGTATTCCCTAATGAACTACCAAGACTACCAGTAGATCGAGAAGTTGAATTTACCATAGATTTTCAGCCTGACACCTAGCCCATCTCGGTTGTCCCCTACCAAATGAGTCGTGTTGAGATGGAAGAACTGATGAGACAGATCAATAAATTGTAGGATAATGGGTTCATCCGACATAGTATAACTCTATGGGATTCTAGAGTCACGTTCACAAGAAAAAGTGATGGGTTCTTGAAGTTGTGTATTGACTATAGAAAATTGAACAAAGTCACAATCAAGAACAAATACATCATCCCCAGGATTGATGATCTCTTCAATCAATTATAGGGTGCTCAGATTTTCTCTAAGATTGACTTGCATCCAAGTTACCATCAGGTAAAGATCAAGACAAAAGACATCCCTAAGATGATCTTTAGAACCCGGTATGAACACTATGAGTTCCTGGTCATATCATTCGGGTTAACCAATACACCTGCCATCTTTATAGACTTGATGAACAAGATCTTCAGGTCATTCTTGGATCAGTTCGTTATAGTATTTATTGATGATATCCTAGTCTATTCAAAGAGTAGAGAAGAACACACTCAACATCTGACTCAGATCTTACAGGTTCTCAGGAAAAAGAAACTATATACAAAACTAAGTGTGGGTTTTGGCTTGAATAGACTTACATTCTTAGGGCACATAATATCAAAGGATGGGTGTAATTAAATCCCGAGAAGATTGATGCAGTGATAGGTTAGAAGCAGTTGACTTTAGTTAAGGAAGTTCGAAGCTTTTTAGGTATGGAAGATTATTACTGTAGGTTTGTAGAAAGGTTTTAAAGTATAGCCAACCCCTGACCTAACTTACGAAGAAAAACATCAAGTTTGAGTGGAATGATGAATGTGAAAAGAGCTCTACATAACTCAAAATACGATTGACTATCGCATCAGTCTTGGCTTTGCCGAATGGGACGTGTGGATATATAGTATACAGTGATGCTTTCTACAAAGGATTGGGTTATGTTCTGATGCAGCTCAGAAAAGTCATAGCTTATGGGTCCAAGCAGTTAAAAACTCATAAAAAGAATTATCCCACCAATGACTTGGAACTTGTCGCTATTATCCATACCTTGAAAATCTGGCGCCACTACTTATATAGGGAGATATTTGAAATTTGTACACACCATAAGAGTATAAAGCATATATTCACCCAAAAGGATCTCAACATGCATCAAAGGCGTTGGATAGAGTTTTTAAAGGATTACGATTGTAAAATCTTGTATCACCAGACATGAGTAATGTGGTAGCTAACGCTTTCAATAGAAAAAATGCAAGTATGTTGACTCACATAATAGTTTCTAAATATAGGGTAATAAAAGCTACGCAGCAGATACAACTCCAGGATCTAAAAAGGGCCACATGTCTGTACCATCTAGTAGTCAAACCTGAATTGATTTAGAGAATAAAGGAAGCTCAACTGACTGATCCCACTCTAGAGCTCTTAGAAAGGATACAGAACATTGTTTAAATTTAGAATTCTGAGTCTCTACCGATGAGTTGCTTAGATTGCAGGATAGGTTATGTGTTCTAAATGACAGTGAACTAAAAAAAGATATCATGACAGAGGCTCATAGTATAAGGTTTATCATGCATCTCATAAGTACTAAGATGTATCAAAGCATGCGACCAAGATTTTGGTGGAACAAGATGAAAAGGAAAATTGTCGATTTCGTCTCTAGGTGCCTTGTATGTCAACAACTTAAGGCAGAGCATCAAAGCTCAGGCAGACTACTTCAGTCATTACAAATCTCGAAGTGGAAATAAGAACATATTACCATGAATTTTATAATATAGTTGCCTAGGGCACGCTCGGGGCATGACACACTCTAGGTAATTGTTGACCAACTCACTAAATTCTTTAATTTTCTGGCCATCAAAATGACTGACCCCTTGGACTAGCTACTAAGAATCTATATTTGGGAGATAGTCAGGCTACATGGAGTTCCGATGACAATGGTATCAGATAGGGACCTCAGGTTCACCTCTCGAATTTGGATAAGTTTTCAGCAATCAATGGTGATGAAATTGCCTCTTAGCACAACATTCTACCCTCAAACAGATAGACAATCAGAATGAATCATTCGCATACTAGAGGATATGCTCAAGGCTTCTGTTTTAGATTTCAGAGGATATTGGAATGATCACCTACTTGTGATAGAGTTTGTAATACTCGGGCCCAGAATTTGGTCTGAGATTAATTTTAACATTTAAAAAAGGATAAAAATATAATTTTAGAACTAATAAATTTTTATTTAATGTAAAATTAGGAAAAAAAATAGGTTGATGATGAAATTAAAAATAATTTTGGGAAAAAAGGGGTGAAAATTTGAGTTCATACGGTATTTTTGATAGAAAAATAAAAAATTAGAGGTCAAAACACAATTAAAGAAAATTGTGCTACGTAGGACTGCCTAATCAGCAGCCCGGACGAACCGGAGCGCTCTGCGTGAAAGGCACGCTGACTCGGTGCCATGCAGGAGGCAACACTGCCAATTCATGTGCCCGCGATCGGATGGCCCACAAGCATTCTCGTCTACGTGGACAGTTTGGATATGTTTCCTCATCAGGTGCGATCGGACGGTTGCAATTAAACTCGAAGAACGGTCCAAATTCATTCTCTCTTTAAACGCGATCAGACGGTCGAGATCAAATCGTAATGAACGGTGCAGATTTATTTCTTATTTAAACGTGATTGGACGGTCGAGATCAAACGCGATGAACGGTCAAGATTTAAAGTAGACAGGTATAAATATCTCGCATCACACCAAACGCAAACCCTAGCCGCCAGCCTCCCGCCAGAGAAGAAGAATCAGTCGTCAGAGAAGGGAACCGCCCGCCGCTGCCACCGCACTGGAGCCACCTCCGACGACCAAAAAAGGTAATAAATTCTCCTATTCACCGAAAATTTAATTCCAAACACCCTCATGGCCAAATTGTTGTAAAAGGAACGACGGATGAGCCGAAAACTGTGGATAAAATCTGAAACTGCCTCCGATGAGTCCCTTCCCGTTTCCCGTTTCGTACAATTTTTTCACTATTATGTTCATCATTCTATTTTCTACAGGTTGACCGAAGAAAAACGTCCAATCGTGAAGGTGAGTCAGTGGAGCCGCCGCATTGGAAAATCTTGCCGTTGGTAGGTTTTTAGTTTTTTTACTTTTTTCGGCCAACTGAGGCCCCTTAACATGTTTTCTCGTATGGATGGGTATAAAATCAGCTGAAAACGGCCAGGTCGAGGAAACCATCGCCACGAGCAGCTGTGTCATCGTCGAAAAAATTGGCTGGAAAAGATTTTTAACACTGATTTTGAATTTTTGGGGGTATTTTTTAGGTACATGAAGTGTGTTTTAATCTCTGCAGGAAAATTCAAGAAATTCGGGGATCGCCAGTAGACGTAGTAGAAAGTTCAGTGTTTCAAACACTTATTCGGGCAAAAATCTCTCACCTTATTCCCTGTTATGGAATTGAAACTTAATAATTGGTAATATAGTATTTTGTATAATTTAGAAAACTTTGAGAATAATTACAGGTTACCAATGGAGTCAAAAATTGGTTAATCATTTATTTGTTGTCCTTTTTAACTGATGGTCTAATTTACAGCTTTAAATACATGATGATATACTGGAATGGTTAATTGATTCAATTATTTTTTCTTGATATATATATATATATATTGCTTGTCTTGCGTAATTTACGATTAATTTGTGAAATTGGTAACTAATATGCAAACAGAAAATTGATTGTTCATGTGGATTAATGAATGGTAGCATCATTGGATATCTTGGGAGATGGTAGACTGGCCGGGTACAAAGGGAACCTTACCGTGAATGTTGCCTTATACCGGACGGGGTATGGGGACAGCTGGTTAGTTGACAGTGCTAAATATTAGTTCACGTGTAGTGGGACATCGTTATGGGCACCTAGGGATACCAGTAGGTAAATAAAAAGGGAAAGTGGTTGCTATTGCTCATTTAAAATGACATTAGAATGTTATTCGAACTATTGTCTCTATATAGGTTGATTTTGAAAATCGCGTAATAGTAAAAATATGCAATAAATGGTTTTTCCTTATGATATATGAATTTACTTAAATCAAGAGCTCATTAGTTGTTTTTATGATTTTTACTTACCTTAAGTTTCTGTATCAGTGAGTAGTGTTATATTCTTACTGGGCTACTGTACCTCACCCTTTCATTAACTATTTCAGATCAATAGGACCAAGACCAAGACCCCGATTAACAAGTGAGTTGTGAATAAGTACACCACTTGAACTCCCTTCAGAAGCTAGTGAAGGTCGTCCTAGAATCCTCAGTTATTTGTGTGAAGACCCGGAACTTAAAAGAAAATGAAGACATGAATTGAATGCGGAAGTGAAACACTAGAGTTTAGGGTTTACATTCCTTACACGATAGGATAAAATATCCAATAGGGCTACGGGAATGTCCCTTCTAAAAAAAAATAAAAATCAAAGAAATAAACAAAAAGTAAATAACTGAACATCTCAGGACGATCTTCGTTAGCTTTTGAAGGAGTCCAGGTGGTGAACTATTCACAACCCTTTTGTTGATTGGGATCTGGGTCTTAGTCCTTTTGATATGAAATAATTAATGAAAGGTTGAGCTACACTAACCCAATAAGAATATCACACTACTCATCGATACAGAAACTAAAGGTTCGTAAAAATTATAAAAACAACCAATGGAGCTCTTGATTTAAGAACATTCATTTATCATAAGGAAAATAATTTATTGCATGTATTTACCGTTTGTGAGATTTTCAAAATCGACCTATAAAGACAATAACACAAATAACATTCCAATCTCATATTCAAGTGAGCAAGAACATTAACTTTTCCTTTCTATTTGCCTACTAGTATCCCTAGATATCCATAGGAATGTCCCGCTACGCGTGAACCATTATTCAACATTGTCAACTAACCGGTCGTCCTCATACCCTATCCGGTATAAGCACCAAAAATACCATCCGTTAATACCCTGTCTGGTATGAGGGTGAAACGGGTCGTCCCCATACCCCGTCCAGTATAAATGCCAAACATACTAATCTCCGATACCCCGTCCGGTATGAGCTAACGTTCACGGTAAGGTTCCCTATGTACTTGGTCCGTCCACCATCTTCTAGGATATCCAATAAGGCTACTATTCATTAATTCAAATGACTGATTAATTTTTTGTTTGCATATTAATTACCAATTTCACAAATCAACCGTAAATCACACAAGACAAGTAATATATATAGATATCAAGGAAACATAATTGAATCAATTAATCATTCCAGTATATCATCAAGTATTTAAAACTGTAAATTCAACAATTAGTTAAACAGGAAAACAAATAAATGACTAACCGGTTTCTGCCTCCACTGGTAATCTGTAATTATTCTCAAAATTTTCAAAATACTATATTACCAATTATTAAGCTTTAATACCATAACAGAGAATAAGGTGAGGGATTCTTACCCGAATTAGTGTTCAAAATACCGAACTTTTGGCTGCACCTATTAACAGTCCCTGAGTTTTCTGAATTTTTCTGCGGAGATTAAAACGCACTTCATGTACCTAAAAATACCCCAAAAAGACCAAGATCGATGTTCAAAATCTTTTCTGGCCAATTTTAAAATTTCGACACGGCGACACTGCCGTGCTCCGGCGACGACACCACTGTCTGTGGCGGTGGCTTGCCTCGATCTGGCTATTTTTGGCTAGTTTTAGCTGGCTTCGGCCAATTTTATACCCATCCCTATGAGAAAACACGTTAAGGAGCCTTGGTTGGCCGAAAAAAGTCAAAACATGAAAACCTACTGGCTGTGAGATCTTTCGGTGCGGCGGCTCCCCCAGTTCACCTTCGTGACAGGGTATTTTTCTTCAGTCAATCTGTAAAAAAATAGAACAGTGAACACAATGGTTGAAAAATTGCATGAAACGGGAAACAGGAAGGGGCTCATTGGAGGCGATTCTAGGTTTTGCTCGCGACGGCACTACCGAGCTTTGCTTGCAGATTCTGGCTCATCTATCGTTTCTTTTGCTCTGATTTAGCCACGGGAGTGTTTGAAATCAAATTCTGAACGGATAGGGAAATTTTTGCCTTTTTGATGGTCGGATGTGGCTCAGGCGCGGCAGCGGGCGGCAGTCGTCTCCCTTCTCCGATGGCTGATTCTTCTTCTCCGGCGGAAGGCTGGCGACTAGTAGCTAGAGTTTGGGTTCGGTGTGATGCGAGATATTTATACTTATCTCCTTTAAATCTGGACCGTTCATCGCGTTTGATCTCGACCGTTCGATCGAATTTAAAAAAGAAATGAATATGAACTGTTCATCACAATTTGATCTCGATCATATTTAAATAGGGAACGAATCTAAACTGTTCATCGTATTTTATTGCAACTGTCTGATTGTGCCTGAGGAGGGAACGGATTCAGATCATCCACGCTTGCGGGAATGCATCCGGGCCATTCGATCGCAGGCACGCGAATAGCCAGCGTGGCGTCCCGCGTGGCACCAAGTTAGCGTGCCTTGCCATGCGACGCACTCCAATCCGTCGGGGCTACTGATTGGGTGGTCCTACGTATCACAGTTTTTTTAATTATGTTTTGACCCCTAGTTTCTGATTTTTCTTTCAAAAATACCCTCCAACCCCAAATTTTCACCCTTTTTTCTCAAAATTATTTTCAATTACATTCTTAACCTATTATTTTTTCCTATTTTCACATTAAAGAAAAATTTATTAATTTTAAAATTATATTTTTATCTATTCTTTAAATTTTAAAATTAATTCCGAGCCAAATTTCGGACCCGGGTATTACAACTCTCCTCCCTTAAAAGAAATTTGGTCCCTCAAATTTGTCTCCCTCTATCACTCAATCAAACAGTTGGGGATACTGGGCCCTAAAGTCTAATTCTAGCTTTCATGTGACTTCTCTCTATGTGTGATTCTGCCATAGGACTTTAGCGAAGGAAATTTTTCAGTTGCAGAGTACTCTACTCTTTCGGTCCACAATACCCACTAGTACCTCCTCATAGGACAGATCCTCCTAGAGTAAAAATGGGTCGTAGGCCAAGATGTGAGAGTGATCCGAATTGTAGTTGCGTAGTATGGACACATGAAATACGTTATGGACCTTGGATAGTTCTGGAGGTAGTGTCAGTATGTAGGCGGTGGTACCAATTATGTCTAAGATTTCAAATGGCCCAATAAACCAGGAATTTTGTTTCCTTCTCTTGTCAGACCTACTGATTCTCTTGAAAGGAGTGACCTTAAGGAACACTCGATCACCTTTCTCAAATTCTAAATCCCTCCTCTGAGTGTTCGCATAGTTTTTCTGCCTGCTTTGAGCTATCTAGATGTTCTTCCTAATCTTAACTATTTTGGTTATAGTCTCATCCACAAGATCTGAGCCGAATAATTTCCTATCACCCACCTTTTTTCAATAGATCGGTGATCTACATGGACGACAATATAACACCTCGTACGGAGCCATGTCGATACTTGCTTAGTAGTTGTTATTGTAGACGAACTCTATTAAGGGTAAATGATCATCCCAACAGCCCCCGAAATCAAGAACACAAGCTAGGAGCATATCCTCCACTGTGCGGATCGTCTTTTCTAATTGTCTATCGGTTTAAGGATGAAATGCGGTACTAGGAGACAGTTTTATTCCCATGGTTTGCTGAAAACTAGACCGAAACTGAAAAGTGAACCTAGGATCCCTGTCGAATACTACTGTCACTGGCACTCCATGTAACCTGACTATCTCCCGGATATAAATTCTTGCTAACTTGTCTAAGGAGTCGATCACCTTGATGGCCAAGAAGTGGGAAGACTTGGTGAGTTGGTCAACAATTACCCAACTGGCATCATGTCCCGAGTGTGTCCTAGGCAATCCTGTGACGAAATCTATTTTGATGTGTTCTCACTTTAACTTCGGAATCGGTAACAACTGAAGTAGCTCGTCTGAGTGTTAATGCTCTACCTTGACTTGTTGACACACCAGACACTTGGAAAAAAAGTCAGCCACCTCTTTTTTCATCCTGTTCCACTAAAATCGGGGTTGCATACTTCGATAACTCTTAGTAATTCTAGGATATATGACAAACTTTGAGTTATGAGCCTCTGTCATGATGTCCCTTTTCAACTCACTGTCATATGTAACACATACCCTGTTCTGAAATCTGAGCAACCCATCGGTAGAGACTCAAAATTCTAAATTTACTCCATGTTCTACATATTTCCTGAGGGCTGCTATGGTGGAATCGGCAGATTGGGCTTCCTTTATTCTCTGTATCAACTCAGGTGGAGCAGTTAGGTGAACCAAACATGTAACTCTCTTCAGATCCTGAAGTCATACCTGTTGTGCGACCCTTATTACCATGCATTCTGAAACCATTAGGTGGACTAATATACCAGTATTTTTTTCTGTTGAGTGCGTCGGTTACTACGTTGCTCTTACCCGGGTGATACAAGATGTTGCAATCATAGTCCTTGAGGAGTTCTATCTATTGTCTCTAACGCATGTTGAGATCCTTTTGAGTAAATATGTGTTTCAAGCTCTTATGGTTAGTATAGATATAAAAAGTCTCTCCATACAAGTAATGGCACCAAGTCTTCAAGGCGTGGATAATCGCGGTAAGTTCTAAGTCATGGGTGGGGTAGTTTTTCTCATGATTCTTCAACTGTCTGGACCCATAAGCTATGACCTTCCCATGCTGTATTAAAACACAACCCAACCCCAGATAGGAGGCATCACTATAAACTGTATATCCATCTGTCCTGCTCGGCAATGCCAACACAGGTGCAGTAGTCAACAGCTTCTTTTGTTCTGAAAAGCGCCTTTTATAATCCCCGTCCCACTCAAACTTGACTTTTTTTTTGTGAGCCAAGTCAAAGGAGCAGTTAAGTTAAAAAATCCTTCCACAAACCTGTGGTAATAACTTGTCATCCCTAGAAAGCTACGAATCTCCTTGACCGAGCTCAATTTCTCCTAACCGAGTATTGTCTCAACTATTTCGGGGTTTGTTGACACTCCATTCTTTGATGTGATCTACCCTACGAAGGTAGTCTGTTCTAGCTAGAACACACACTTACTCAACTTTGCATATAACTTTTTTTCTTTGAGAACCTGCAAAACCTGAGTCAGTTGGTGATAGTGTTTCTCTCTGCTTTTTGAATAGACTAAGATATCATCGATAAATACAATGACGAATTAATTCAAGAATTGTCTAAAAATCTTGTTCATCAAATTCATAAAGATGGTTGGTGTGTTAGATAGTCTGAATGGCATGACCAAGAACTCATAATGTCCGTACCGAGTTCGGAAAGTTGTTTTGGGAATGTTTTCTGCCTTGATCTTTACCTGATGGTAACCTGAATGCAGGTCAACTCTGGAGAAGACTTGGACACCCTGCAACTGATAAAAAAGGTCATTGATCCCAAGAATGGAGTACTTGTTCTTGATTGTTATTATGATCAGTCCCCTGTAGTCAATACATAACCTTAACATCTCATCCCCCTTCCCTGCAAATGTGACTCCAGCACCCCAAGGTGACAAACCATGTCGGATGAACCCATTATCCTGCAGTTCATTGATATGTTTTATCAGCTTTTCTATCTCAACACGGCTCATGCAGTAAGGAGAAACTGAGATAGGTTGGGTGCCTAGTTGAAGATTTATGGTGAATTCAACTTCTCTGCCCATTGGCAATCTAGGTAGTTCATCCAGAAACATATCTAGAAAGTCTCAGACTACCGGAATCTCTCGAATATAAATTTCTTTCTTAGGTTTGCCTAATTAAAGAAAATAATCGAGTTAAAGCATTATGTAATAAAGAAATTGCTATGAGGGAATAATATTTGAAACTTTTATTAGCTTGTAAATAACTCTTCGTTAGGAGGTTTAAATATAATTTTTCTCGTGAAAACAATCCACGGTAGCGTGATACGTCACTAACTAGTACATTGTTGGAAATACATCAGGGTCCCCTGTATCAATCTCTATCAGGTCCATCATGGGTGAAACTAAGTCCCGTGGAAGAGGGGCTAGATGTTAATGGGGAGGAACTGGGTGGCCATGTAATAGTGCTGGATGATACAGTGGGGGCTTTGAATTGTATTATGATGGTGTCAGATGAAACGACGGAGGAGTAGGGTTGCATCGAGGTGGCGTTAGATCCTTTCATTGTAGGGGTTGCTCATATTGTAAAAGTGGTGGAGGGTCAAACAGTTCCCTCCTCTCTTCCTTGGTCTACTAGGCAGATATGAGTCTATCTAAAATCTCGAAGAGCCGATCGACATCCTCTCGAGGCAACCCATTTCGGACTGCCCTGTTCAATAAGGAACCCTATCTCATCGTGTCTTTGTACTTATTTTTCACAAGGAATGGTTGGCCGATAGTTCATATTTGGTGTTTTTAAGTCTTTGTGTAAGGAATGGTTTCGAGAAACGTAGCTCTGATACCAACTGTAAAGGCCCAGAACTTAAAAAGAAATAAAGACATGAATTGAATACAAAAGCGAAATAATAAAGTTTAGGGTTTATATTCCTTACACAATAGGTTAAAATACCCAATAGGGTTACGAGAATGTCCATTCTAAAAGAACAAATAAAAATTAAAGAAATAAATGAAAAGTAAACAATTGAGCATCTTAAAACGATCTTCACTAGCTTTGGAAGGAGTTGGGGTGGTGAACTATTCACAACCCTCTTATTGATCGGGATCTAGGTCTTGGTCCTCTTGATCTGAAATAGTTAATAAAATGGTGAGTTACACTAACCTAATAAGAATCTATTACTACTCACTGATACATAAACTGAAGGATGGTAAAAACTATAAAAATAACTAATAGAGCTCTTGATTTAAGTACATTCGTTTATCATAAAGAAAATTATTTATTGCATGTATATACGATTTGCGAGATTTTCAAAATCGACCTGTAGAGACAATAACCCAAATAATATTCCAATCTCATATTCAAGTGAGCAATAACAGTAACTTTTCATTTTTATTTACCTACTAGTATCCCTGGGGACTCATAAGGATATCCCACTACGTGTGAACCATTATTCAACATTGTCAACTGACCGGTCGTCCCTATACTCCGTCTGGTATGAGAGCAAAAAATACTATCTCTCAATACTCCGTCTGGTATGAGGGTGAAACGAGCCGTCCCTATACCCCGTTCGATATGAGTGCCAAAAATACCAATCCTCAATACCCCATCTGGTATGAGATAACGTTTACAGTAGGGTTCTCTATGTACTCGGTCTGTCCACTATCTCCCAGAATATTCAGTAAGGCTACCATTCATCAATTCACATGACCGATCAATTTTTCGTTTCCATATTAATTACCAATTTCACAAATCAACTGTAAATCATGCAATACAAGCAATATATATATATATCAAGGAAGCACAATTGAATCAATTAATTATTCTAGTATATAATCATGTTTTTAAATTTGTAAATTCAACAATCAGTTAAACAGTACAACAAATAAATAACTAATCAGTTTTTGCCTCCATTGGTAACCTGTAATTATTCTCAAAATTTTTTAGATCACACAAAATACCATATTATCGATTATTAAGCTTTAATATTATAACAAAGAATAAAGTTAGGGATTCTTACCCGAATTGGTGTCCAAAACATCCAACTTTTAGTTGCACCTACTAGCAATCTCCGAGTTTTCTGAATTTTTATGCAGAGATTAAAACACATTTTACGTACCTAAAAATACTCCAAAAAATTCAAGATCAGTGTTAAAAACCTTTTTTGGCCAATTTCAAAATTCTGATATGGTGGCACCGCCATGCTCCAGCGACAACACTGTCCCCCACAAGTGGTTTGCCTCGACCTAATTGTTTTTGGCCAGTTTTGGCAAGTTTCGGCCGGTTTTATACCCATCCATACGAGAAAACATGTTAGAGGACCTCGGTTGGCCAAAAAAAGTCAACAAACGAAAACCTACCAACGACGAAATTTTTTTGTGCGGCGGCTCCGCCGACTCACCTTTGCGGCTGGGCATTTTTCTTCGGTCAACCTGTAGAAAACAGAATGGTGAACACAATGGTGGAAAAATCGCACCAAACGGGAAATGGGAAAGGACTCATTGGAGACGATTTCAGGTTTTGCCTGTAGCAGCGCCGTCGGGCTTTGCTCGCAGTTTCTAACTCATCTACTGTTCCTTTTCCTCCAATTTGGCCATGGGGGTGTTTGGAATCAAATTCCAAATGGATAGGAGAATTTTTATCTTTTTAGGCAGTTGAAGGTGGCTCCAGCGCCATGGCAAGCGGCAGTTAGCTCCCTTCTCTAGCGACTGGTTCTTCTTCTCCTGCAGAAGGCTGGCAGCTAGGGTTTGGGTTTAGTGTGATATGAGATATGTATACCCGTCTTCCATAAATCTAAATTGTTCATCGTATTTGATCTTGACCATCTGATCACATTTAAAGAGGTAATAAATATGGACTGTTCATCGCGATTTGATCTCGATCGTACGATCGCGTTTAAAGAGGAAACGAATGAACTGTTCATCACGTTTAATTGTGACCGTCCAATCGTGCCTGAGGAGGGAATGGATCCAGACTGTCCACGTGTGCAGGAACACATCCGGGCCGTCCGATCGAGGGCACGCAGATTGCCAGTGTGGCCTCCCGCATGGCACCGAGTCAGCGTGCCTTGTCACGTGGCACACTCCGGTTCGTTGGAGCTACTGACTGGGTGGTCCTACGTGATGCAATTTTTCTTAATTGTGTTCTGACCTCCAATTTTTTATTTTTCTTTCAAAAATATCATTCAAACCTAAAATTTCACCCATTTTCCCCAAAATTATTTTCAATTTCATCCTTAACCTATTTTTTCCTTAATTTCACATTAAAAAAATTTATAATTTCAAAATTATATTTTTATCTATTTTTAAAGTTTTAAAATTAATCGAGGGCCAAATTCTGGGCTCGGGTATAATAATTTGCCTCTTGTTCATTTCTTTGATTTTCGTTTGTTCTTTTAGAAGGGATATTCCCGTAACACTATTGGGTATTCTAAATTATTATGTAAACAATGTAAACTCTAAACTTTATTGTTTCACTTTCGCATTTAATTCATGACTTTATTTCCTTTTGAGCTTCGGGCTTTTATAGAGTTCACCTATAATAACAGTTATCAAACAAGTATTGGCATGACTCCGTATGAGGCATTGTATGGCCAACCCTGTAGGTCGTTGATCTATTGGAAAGAGGTGAGTGATAGAAAATTAATTGATCTAGATCTTGTAGAGGAGACCACAACGAAGATAGTTAAAATCAGGAAGAATATCCAGACAGCCAAGAGTAGATAGAAAAGTTATGCGAACACCCGAATGAGAGATTTATAATTTGAGAACGGTGATTGAGTGTTCCTTAAGATCACCCCATTTAAGGGTATCACCAGGTTTGGAAAGAGGGGGAAGTTGAATCTCTTATTCATCGGATAGTTTGAGACCTTGGATAGGCTCGGGACATCCACTTAAAGGCTAGTACTACCTCCAGAATTATCAAGAGTCCGTCCATAATATATTTCATGTATCAATGTTACGCAAGTACAACCCGGACCCTTCACATGTCTTGTCTTATGGGCCACTTCCATTCAATGAGGATTTATCCTACGAAGAGGTACCGGTTGATATTTTGGACCGGAAGAACATAGTGCTTCGCAATAGAGAAATTCCCTTCATCAAGGTCCTATTACAGAATCACTCACAGGACGTGGCCACTTGGAAGTTGGAATCAGACTTCAGGACTCAGTATCCTCAATTGTTTGACTAGTGAGACAATGACAAATTTGGGGCATCAAATTTTCTTAAGGAGGGAAGAGGTATAACACCCGGGTCCCAGATTTAAGCCTGAAATAAACAAATTATATTAATTAATAATTTTTTAAAAAATTTAATGTTTAATTTTTATAGAAATTTTAAAGAAATATATATTTTGGGTGTATTTGAAAATAATTTTCAAAAGTTAGGGCCAAACTGAAAATAAGAAAGCACCTATTTAAAAAAAAATCTGAAAAACTGGGGAAAAAATGAAAAAAGATAAAAGTGGCCACGTTGACCGCCGTGTTAGCAACGCAACCAGTCATTGTGTGTTGCGTGGCAGACACGCGGACACACGTCCACGTGGGCGATCCGCGTGCCAACTGATCTAACAACCCAAATCAACTCCTACACGCACAGATGGCCCATATTCGTTTCTCCTTCAGGCGCGATTGAACGGTCCTAATTGTTTCCGATCGTGCAGTCCAGATTCATTCCCTAGATAAGATTGATCCAACAGTTGAGAATAAACCACGTCTCCTCAAACGGACGACCCGGATTTAATGAAGATGAGTATTTAAACTCCTATTCCATAGAAACCGTAACCCTAGCCGCAACCATCCCACAAGAGAAGAAGAAGAAGGGCAACCGAAAAAAAAGCTGGCCACCGTCATCGCCGCACTAAAGTCATTGCCGACGCCAGAAGGTGAGTTTTTTTTTTTTCCTATTTCGATTCAAAATTTGTCTCCCCAAACCCATATCGGTGCCGAAAAACCAAATGGGAAGCCGGAAATTGAGGGCGAAGCTCGGCCTAACTGCCACACCTGCGACTCAAAACCCCTCAAGCGAGCTAGAATCCCCTCCCGTTTCCTACTAGTTGCGTTGTTGAGGTTGACCTTATAGGTTTCTAATTGAATTTTTTTTTGTTACTTTAATTTTTCTTCAAGAGATATTCTGGTAATCCTATTAAACATTCTGATTAAATTGTATAAGAAATATAAACCATAAATTCTTAATTGCTTTCACTAATATCTTATTAATTCAATAATATCCTTCAATTAAATTTTTGGGCTGTTACAATTGCTAGTAAGAGAAATGAATAGAGATCTTTTTCAGTAAAAGGAAAAAAGGATTATAGTTATGATTATTGTTCAGAATTGGATTTATTTGATAAAATTTGCATTGGTTTTATGAAACTTATATGAATGTGTGTTTGTATATCTATGTTTTGAATATTACTTTATTTTTATTGAATTCGTGAATTTCATCTCAATTCATACCCCTCAGTACAGATTAGTGCAGGTCAGGAGTGAGTTCAAAATCAAAAGAAAACTCTGATGAATCTTTTAGCTATTTTAGATGTTTATTGTAAAGTAGATCTAGATATATTATTGTGATATAATTTTAAAAAATTTTTATGAGTCTTATAAATTATGACTTCGTACAAGAGATATATTATTAATTTATAAAGATTAACATAATGCTGTATAAAATTTATCAAGCTTATATGTGTGTTAACACTCTTTTGTTCCTAAAAAAAGCAAGTTATTCACTAAAAATTTTAGTTTTATATTTTAATAAATAATTAATTATAATTAATTATTTTAAAAATTAAATTGATAAAAAAATTAAACAACTAGAATCAAATAGGGGACAAGTATAAAAACGTATTGATGAAAACTTAAGCAACAAGAATATTTAATAATAAACAATAAAAAAATGAGCAAGTAAATAATAAGAAGTAAGTTTTATAGATTTATGTAAAATAATTATTTACCATATTAAAATTTATTTTACTGATGACATTTAAAAATAAAAAATATATAATAATGATACTAGCATTATTAATTCATAAGAAAAAGAATTACGCTAAAAAAATTATAATTTCAACAACTTTGCACAATATAAAAAAATTAATAAATAAAATCATAATTTTAAATTATAAAAAAATTAATTAGCTAATCTACTTAAACAACTTTTGTCACATGCATCCGCTCTTTATTTTTAATATTTTAATGTTCCCAATTTGATTTGACCAAGTAAATGATTGGTCTACAATTAACCAAGTCAAACTATGTTTGGTGCAATTTACAAGGTCAAGGTTTTCTTTAAAGCATTTACAAGTTATGGAAATACTCTTAAAAATATATATTTTTAATGAAAATATTTTTCAAAAATAATTATTCTGTAAATTTAAAGTTGTTTGTCTCACATCCCCAAAATTTAAATATGAAAAATTTTATTTTTGTTAAAAAATTTTGTTTATATATACTCTTTTAATTCATCTAGAGATATATTTTTTTTTTTTTATAGAAAAAGAAAAAATAGGATCAAGTCGTAACACAAGAAAGCTGTAGTATATTGCATTTTAATTAATTTTTAAGATTATTTACAATGTTCAAAGTTAAAGTACTTATAGTTTACATTTTATTTTATATTTTATATAAATAACTTTTACTTAATATATGCCCTTCTTGTGTTATTTATTTTAAATTAAAGAAACTAATATATTTTAATATTCATACTGTATCTTTTTAAATTATTTATTTTTAAAAATTAAAATTTAAATCTGTAATAAAAATATTTTATCATTTAATTTTCAAATCTTAAAATAGTAAATATACCAA
Organism: Carica papaya; assembly: GCF_054855325.1. NCBI lineage: Eukaryota > Viridiplantae > Streptophyta > Magnoliopsida > Brassicales > Caricaceae > Carica > Carica papaya. The sequence goes on from NC_142317.1 coordinate 24,962,593, forward strand.
TTGGTTCTATAAGTTTTAATACATTTACTTGCTTCCTTAAATACTAGAAAATCTTAAAAAACAATTAAATAAATAGTTTTTTTATTAAAAAAATATAAAAAGGGTGAGATTGTTACATCGTACAAAGGATAATAAAGAAATAACATATAAACGAATTACATGTTGCCACGTAGCAGCAAACGCACCAGTAACCAAACTTTGCGGCTAATTGGTTCTCTCTTATAAATCGCACCAAACGCCACAATTTCACTCCCATTCATCAAACCATCAAATACAATATATTCATCTTCTCTCTCCAGATTCCTTCTGGAAAAACAGAGAGAACCAGAGCAATGGCTGGCACGTGCGCCACCACCGCCGATGGAACCACCCCCTCTCTGGAGACATCGGGAGGCGGAGAGATCATGCTGTTTGGAGTGAGAGTTTTGGTTGATTCCATGAGGAAGAGCGTCAGTATGAACAATCTCTCTCAGTACGAGCAGCCTCAAGAGCTCTTGAAGAATAATGGCAGTAATAATAACAGCAACAGCAGCGACGTTACCAAAGAGGATGCGACTCCTGGTTACGCCTCTGCTGATGATGCTGTTCCCAACTCTTCCGGTGGAAATCGCGAACGCAAGCGAGGTATTTTTTAGATCTCTCGTTGTGTTTTCTGTCTGCTTGTTTCGGTGTTGTTCACTCTGAGGTTTTTGGATTATTGTATTGAGTGATACCCTTATATTGATGGTTGATGTTTTTCTGTTTGATTATGGCAATAGATTTTCCAGTGAGAACTTGATCTTTGATCCATTGTGTTCATTATTGGGGGGAAATGAAAGCATTTCCTTTGTTTTTACTGCCAAAATTTCCTGAACCATTTGATTGTTAGGAAAATTATGGTTAATTTGTTTCAAATTTGCGGATCGAAAATCAGGGATTCCATGGACGGAGGAAGAACACAAGCTCTTCCTGCTAGGATTGCAGAAAGTGGGGAAAGGCGATTGGCGAGGAATCTCAAGAAATTTCGTCAAAACTCGAACTCCAACGCAAGTGGCGAGCCATGCTCAGAAATACTTTCTCCGGCGAAGCAATCTTAATCGCCGACGCCGCAGATCTAGCCTCTTCGATATCACTACCGAGACGGTAACCTTCTATCAACTTCGTTTGGTTGCTTTGAGAACCAGAAGAAACTGATAAACGTTTATAGACATCTCATACGCGTGTTTCTTTCTTTTTTTTTTGGAGCAACCTTATATGCGTATTATTGAGTCTAAATTCTGGAGCCTTAGTTTGCTTTTCTCAGCTTTTAAATGGAGCTTAACAAAACCACGCTGAGACTCTGTTTTGTTGTTGACTTAAAAAGAAAGGAAGATAGAGGGCAGATGTTCTTTTTGGGTGAAATTCAAGCAGTAACTTTCATTTCTTAACTGAGAGTTGATGTGATATGCAAATAGTTGGCAATAGATGATCACTCCCCTTCCCCCGGCATTGGATGCAGATAATATTTAGGTCTTGTTGATGAACATTGGGAAATTCTAGGGTGCTTTGGAGGCAAGAGGCAAGAGGCAAGAAATTCTCAGTTAATAAATTTAGATCACATTGATGAACATAGAAATTCTAGGGTGCTTCATAGGGAAGAGGCAATAAATTCTCAGTTAAGAAGTTTAGGTCATGTTGATGAACATAGGGAAACTTATTTCATCTGGCTTCACTGTAAGATGAAATAAATTCTGAAATATAAATTATTAATTTATTTTTAATGGCTGTGATCCTTTTTTACTTAATCCAAAGGTATAAAATTATGAAGGTGGAGCAGCTTTAGAAACATGGTAGCACTTCCATGAACAGATTAGTTTGATATCCCTTGTGTTGACAATGAAAAGCAGAAACTAAGCCTCCTCTTTCTTGTATCAGGTTGCTGCAACTCCTATGGAGGAAGAACAAATCCATTACCAGAACAGCTCATCTCAAACCCATTCAGTGCCATCTCCTGCCCAACCAGAAACCAATAATGTTGGTGGGTTTCACTTGATGCCAGCTTTTCCTATGACCATCAATGCTGCAGCATTGCCAATCCCAATTGAGAATCCAATGGAAAATCTAACGCTAGGACAAGTCAATCGAGCTGCAAATAACCGATCAACAAAGCTCATTCGTCCGATACCAGTGGCTCCTCGGGCGTCAATGATATCTGATCTTAGCTTGAATTTGAAATTGAGTGCAGGGGAGGTGGATCCATTGCCATTGTCACTCAACCTGTCTTTGCTATCCAACGAGAGGGAATCATTGACAACAACAAGGCATTCAGCATTTCAGGTGATGTCAAGTTTTAACCGTGGAGACAGCAATAGCATCATCAGTGTTTCCTGAAAGGTAAACCATGGGATTAACCAGATCGTGATATGATACAATCCTTTGTTTGTTGTACAGACCAGAAAAACAAAAAAAAATTCGGCTTGTTGCTGCTGCTGATGGTGATGTTGTTGTTGTTTTATGCTCCTATTTTGTTAGGCGGTGGTTCATTTGTCTTTAACTGTTAATGTTTGTAGCTGATAATGTAACTGAAAATAACATGTTACTTTTTGTTGAATGTTAGGGCATCTAGTGGTTTTGATAGGTTTATGAGAGGAAAATATCAAGGTGATACGGCTGGTATTTTTCATTCCGCATATATATATATATATATAAATTGCAAAGGCAGATAAGATTTTAGGACTATTCATTCATTATTTGTTTGGATATGTGGAGTAGAATAGACAGGGTCACAGGGGGCCATGCATATCTTTTAAGGTCCTCAGTTTGGTCAGAGTCCTGAACCTGTTGGTGGATTTAAGATTCAGGTGGGTTAGTGTTAGAAAAACTAATGGCAGGTGGGTTAATCTTTAAAATAATTTATTTGTATTAAAAATATTCAACTTGGGTTTTTTCTAACTAATTTTATATTTGAATTGCATTAAACACATAATGCTATAAAGAAATTCTACATAAAAATTTTAATTATTTCAATAATTGGATCATTGGCTAAAAGCAAAGTTTTGTAATTGCATTAGGACATCCTATTAGTAAGCTGTCTAGGATTGATTCAACTAATTCTGATATTTTACTATTCGACAGATCCTTCAAAAAAATAAAATAAAATAAAATTTATGTCCAGTAAAATATGTTGGTGGATTTTCTTATGTTAAAGCCTTGGCTTATGAACACAAGAGAAATTGACAGTTTTAAACTAATAACAGGAAAATATTAATTTTGAAATTGAAATGTGGGTAAGAATCTTCAGTTTTAAATATTTTTATTTTTCTTAATCATCAAACAAAAGTAATGTTGCTTAAAATATTTTTAATTTGCACGATTAACTGAATAAAATTAAAAAGAAATATCTGATATAAATGTAACATTAAGAAAACCTAAATTTCAACAGCACTCATTTGTTGCTTCCTAATTAAATTCAAGCTCAATACTTGCATCCATACATTTAATTATGATGCTTCACTAATTATTCATATTATCCCTTAAAGACTACTAAAAAGTATTATATATATAAAATAATAATAAATATTACTATCATAACTATTAGTCACATCCATGGCACGCCAGAGCACATAAAGTCGGGCACATTACACGACATTTGAATTATTTTATTATTTTTAAAGTTATGTTTTAATATATAATTATTTCCTAAAACTTTTGACATTATCAAAATAAAGAAATAACAAATAATGATCAATTATCACCTATTTGTTTTTAATTCAAAATTATATTATCTAATTAAGAATTTTATTCAAATTAAAATTTGATTGAAAAGTTCAGTTATTATTTAATTAAATTTTTTTTATTAAAAGTAAATCTACTCAGTTAGAAGATAATTTAAATTATATTTTGTTCAAAGGAAAAAATACATATATTTTTATGTAAAATAAAAACAAAAAATAAAATCAAAGTTTTCTAGACAGTAATTCTCTTTATACTTAATAATTATTCTGTTAAAAAAAGGGAAATTAGATGTACACTTAACATAAAAAAATACTCCATTTAACAAACGTTATTTTCTATTAAGTTAATGCTACGTAGTGGTTATATGGCACTAATGTTGTAGTACCTCCTCCCAAAATTTAGTTTGAGGTTAATTTTAAAATAAAAAAATATATAAAAATATAAATTTTAATTCTATAAATTTTTATTTAATGTAAAATTAGAAAAAAAATAGGTGAAGAATGAAATTAAAAATAATTTTAGAAAAAAAGGGTGAAAATTTGGGTTTGGGAGGTATTTTTGAAAAAAAAATCGAAAACTAGAGGTTAAAATATAATTTAAAAAAATGCGCCACATAAGACTGCCTAGTTAGTAGCCTCAATGAACCGTAGCACGCCGCGTGGCAGGGCACGCTGACTCGGTGCCACGCGGGAGTCCACGCTGGCAATTCGCGTGCCCGTGATCGGACGGCCGGGATATGTTCCTGCGCGCGTGGACGGTCCAAATTCATTTCCTCCTCAGGTGTGATTGGATGGTCACGATTAAACGTGATGAACGTTCCAAATTCGTTCCCTCTTTAAATGTGATCGTATGTTCCAGATCAAATCACAATGAACGGTTTAGATTCATTTCCTCTTTAAACGCGATCAGATGGAGCAGATCAAACGCAATGAACGATCCAGATTTAAGAGAGACGGGTATAAATATCTCACTTCACACTGAACCCTAACCCTAGTGCCAACTCCCCGCTAGAGAAGAAAAACCAGTCGCCGGAGAAAGGAGCCGACCGCCGTCTGTTGCTGTGCCGAAGCCACCTCTGATAGCCAAAAAAGATAAAAATTCTCTTATTCGCTCGAAATTTGATTTTGAACACCCCAGTGGTCAAATCAGAGCAAAAGAACCAGCAAATGAGTCGAAAACAGTAGGTAAAGTCCGGCGGTGCTACCATGGAAAAAAACTAAAAATCGTCTCCAATGAGCCCATTCCTGATTTCCGTTTCGTGTGATTTTTCCACCATCATATTCACCATTATATTTTCTACAGGTTGACCGAAGAAAAATGCCCAACTGCGAAGGTGAGTCGGTGGAGCCGTTGGTAAGTTTTTAGTTTTTGACTTTTTTCGGCTGACTGAGACCCCTTAACGTGTTTTCTCGCAGGGATGAATATAAAATCGGTTGAAATCAGCCAAAACTAGCTAAAAATGGCCAGTCCAAGGCAAACCGCCGCTGTGGGCGACGGTGCCATCGTCGGAGCATGGCGGTGCCACCATGATAGAATTTTAAAATTGACAAACAAAGGTTTTTAACATCGATTTTAGATTTTTTGGGGTATTTCTAAGTACTTGAAGCGTGTTTTAATCTCCAAAAAAAAATTCAGGGAACCTGGGGACCGCCAGTAGGTGCAGTTGAAAGTTTAGTATTTCGAACACCGATTCGGATAAGAATCCCTCACCTTATTTCTTATTATGAAATTGAAGTCTAATTATAAATAATACAGTATTTTGCGTAATTTAAAAACATCGATAATTAATTACAAATTACTAATGGAGCCAAAACCGGTTATTTATTAATGTTTGTCATATTTTAATTGACTGTTTGATCTTACAGTTTTAAATGAATAATAATACACTGAAACTGGTAAGATGATTCAATTGTGTTTTCTTGATGCATGTATTACTTGTCTTGTGTGATTTACAGTTAAATTATGAAACTAAAAATTAAATGTAAACGGGAATTGCTTGATTAAGTGAATGAATGAATGATAGCCTTACTGAATATCCTAGGAGATGATGGACAGACCAGATACATAGGAAACCCTATCGTGAACGTTGCCTCATACTAGACGGGGTATCGAAGATTGGTATTTTGACGCTTATATCGGACGGTGTATGGAGATGGTCTGTTTCACTCTCGTATCGGATGGGGTATTGAGGGATGATATTTTTGGTGCTTATACTAGACGGGGTATGGGGACGGCTTGTTTTACCCTCATACTGGATGAGGTATTGAGAGATGATATTTTTGGCGCTCATACCGGACGGGGTATGAGGATGGCCAGTTAGTTGACAATGTTGAATAATAGTTCACGCGTAGTGAAGACATCTCTATGGACCCTCATAGATACTAGTAGACAGATAAAAAGAAAAAAAAATGTTATTCTTACTTGAATATGAGATTATGATGTTGTTGAACTATTATCTCTATATGTCAGTTTTGAAAATATCGCTACAGTATGTATGCAATAAATAATTTTATTTATGATAAATAAATTTACTTAAATTAAGAGCTCAATTAGTTATTTTTATGATTTTTACCAACATTTATTTCTGTATCGGTGAGTAGTGTGATATTCTTACTGTGCTAGTGTAGCTCACCGTTTCATTAATCATTTCAGATCAAGAGGATTAAGATCCAAATTCCGATCAATAAGGGGGTTGTGAATAGTTCACCACCCGAACTCCCTTCAAAGGCTAGTGAAGGTCGTCCTAGGACATCTAATTGCTTACTTTACATTTATTTCTTGATTTTTTGCTTACTCTTTTAGAAGGGTAATTCCTGTAGCCCTATTGGGTATTCTAAATTATTGTGTAAGGAATGTAAGTCCTAACTCTATTATTTCGCTTTCGCATTCAATTTAGAATTTATTTCATTTTAAGTTCCAAGTCGTTATAGTTAGTATCATAGCCGCGTTCCTCGGAACCATTCATTACACAAAAACCTTAGAAAACACCAAAAACAATGAATTATGACTCAACTATTCCTTGTGAAATACAGGTACATATAGATGAGGAGAGGAAGACTCCCATTAAATCGAGCAGTCCAGGAGGGTTCACTTCGATAGGATGTTGACCGACTATTTGAAATGCTGGAGAGACTCATCACTGCCCAACAGGCTCAGGAGGAAAGGAGGGAGCTACCTGGCCCTTCCCCGCTGCCATAATTTGAGCCACCCTTACAGTAGGAGGATCTTAAGCCATCTTGATACGACCCTACTCCTTCATAGTACCATCCGACACTACCATAGTATGGCTCGGTGCCCCAACTGCATCAATCAGCACCACCACAGTATAGCCCAGTGCTTCAACTGCATCACCTGACAACACCACAGTACAATCTGGTGCCTCCACCATATCATCCAATACCACCACAGGGCCATCCAGTCCATCCCCACCAATCCTGTCTCTCTTCCACGGGACCCAGTTCCTCCCATGATGGACCCAGTCTATATTGAGAGGTATAAAAGAGTAAATCCATCTACTTTTGCAAGGGCATCATCCCTTGAAGAGGTGAAGTACTGGTTAACTGAGATAGAGAAGGCCTTCACGACTCTTGGGGTGATTTCCGAATAGAGAGTCATACTCACCACCTACATGCTGGTGGGAGAGGCAAGCCACCCTGCTCGTTCCAGTCACTTGGGAATAATTCTTGGTGGCTTTCAATGTAGAGTACCTCCTAGAACATCTCCAATATTTGAAGGAAATGGAGTTTGCACACTTGATATAGGGTGATATGACTGTATCAGAATATGCCCAAAAGTTCTTAGAGTTGGATCAGTATTCCCCTGAGAGCATGATGGATGAAGGCAGAAAGGAAATAAAGTTCGAGTTTGTCTTGAGATTAGACAGCAACTATATGTGTTCGAGCTCAGTACTTACTCGCCCGTTCTGGCCAAGGCACAACTAGTGAAGAGAAACCTTCCCATTTTTCCTCAAGCAGTAGGAAACCTCAGGCCCTCAATTTCACATTACAGACCAGTACCCACTGCACCTGTTCAGCAGGACAAGAGACCTAGGCTAGTGACCCAAGCTCCTCCTCAGATTCGGACAACAGGATGTGGTAAGACTTGCCAGCACTACAGTAAGGATCATGGGGACCGACCCTACTATCATCTCAACAATACTTGTCATATAGTGGGAGTGCCTAGCATTACGCGAGAGAGTGCTCGAGGAATCAGAACCAGGCTAGACTTCCTATCTAGGTCAGAACTTATAATCTCACTCAGTAAGATGCAGAAACCAACCCAGACGTGATACAGGGTACATACACTATCTGTAATTATCCTACATATGTTTTAATTGATACTGGTGTCTCACATTCATTTGTTTCACATGCCTTTACACCAAACTTGAATGTATTACCTAAAAAACTTAATTTTGTGTTGTTCATGTCTACTCCTAAGAGTAGAACACTACTCGGGGAGGTTATATACAGAGCCTATATCATAGATATAACAGATAGAAAATTGAGTATGGATCTAATAGAGATTGACACGGGGGATTTTAATGTAATCTTAGGAATGAATTGGCTAGCGACATATCATGCCATCGTAGATTGTTTTCATAAGAAATTTGTATTCAACCCTCTTAATAAAGAGTCATTTACAAATTAATAAAACTCTTTAAACATTATTCCCTTATGGCAATTTTCCTATTATTAAGTACTTTAATTCGGCTGTTTTCTCTAACTAGGCAAACCTAAGAAAGAAATTTATATTTGAGAGATTCCGGTAGTCTAAGACTTTCTGGATGTGTTCCCAGATAAACTGCCCGGACTGCCAGTGGATAGAGAAGTTAAATTCACCATAGATCTTCAGCCAGACACCCAACCTATTTTGGTTGCCCCTTATCGCATGAGTCGTGTTAAGATGGAGGAGCTGAGGAAATAGATCAATGAATTGTAGGATAATGGATTCATCTGACATAGTATGTCTCCTTGTGGTGCTGGAGTCACATTTGCAAGGAAGGAAGATGGGATGTTAAGGTTATGTATTGACTGCAGAGGACTGAATTGGGTCACGATCAAGAACAGTTACTCCCTTCCTAGGATTAACGACTTTTTTGATCACTTGCAGGGTGCCTAGTTCTTCTCCAAAATAGACATTCGTTTAGGTTACCATCAGGTAAAGATCAAGGCAAAAGACATTCTCAAAACAGCATTTCGAACCAGATACAGACACTATGACTTCCTGATTATGCCATTTAGACTAACCAACGCGCTAGCTATCTTCATAGATTTGATGAACAGGGTTTTTAAAAAATTTCTAGATCAGTTCGTCTTTGTATTCATTGATGATATCCTGGTCTATTAAAAAAACAGAGAGGAACACTCTCACCATTTTACTCAGGTTTTGCAGGTTCTTAGAGAAAAGAAGTTGTATGCAAAGTTGAATAAGTGTGAGTTCTGACTCGAGCAAACTACCTTCCTAAGGCACATCATATTAATGGATGGAGTGTCAGTGAATCCCGAAAAAGTTGAGACAGTGCTCGACTGAGAAAAATTAACATCAGTATAGGAGATTTGTAGCTTTCTGGGATGACAAGTTATTACCGTAGGTTCGTGGAAGGATTTTCTAGCATAGTTGTTCCTTTGACTCGGCTCATAAAATAGAATGCCAAGTTTGAGTAGAATGAGGACTGTGAAAGGATTTTTTCAGAACTAAAGAAGCGGTTGACAACTGCACCTGTGTTCGCTTTGCTGAGCGGGATATGTGGATATACAGTTTATAGTGATGCCTCCTACTGGGGTTGGGCTGTGTTCTAATGCAGCATGGGAATGTCATAGTCTATGGGTCTAGGCAATTGAAGAGTCATGAGAAAAACTACCCCACCCATGACTTAGAATTTGTTGCGATTATCCACACCTTGAAGATTTGACACCATTATTTGTATGAGGAGACTTTTTCAGATTTATACGGACCATAAGAGCTAGAAACACATATTCACTCAAAATAATCTCAACATGTGTAAGAGAAGATTGATAGAACTCCTCAAGAACTATGATTGCAACATCTTGTATAACCCGGGTAAGAGCAACATGGTAGTCGATGCACTCAGCAAAAAAAAGTACAGGTATATTAGCTTATTTGATGGTTTCAGAATGCAGGGTAATAGGGGCCGCACAATAGGTACGACTTCAAGACCTGAAGAGAGTTACATGCTTGACCTACCTGACTGTTCAACTTGAGTTGATTTAGAGAATAAAGGAAGCCCAATCCGTCGATTCTACCCTAATAGCCCTCAAGAAAGATGTAGAACATGGAGTAAATTCAGAATTTCGAGTCTCTACCAATAGGTTACTTAGATTTCACGACAGGGTGTGTGTTCCATGCGACAGTAAGTTGAAAAAAGATATCATGACAGAGCCCCATAGCTCAAAGTTTGCCATGCATCCCGAAAACACTAAAATGTATCAAAGTATGCGACCCCGATTTTGGTGGAACAAGATGAAAAGAGAGGTGGCCGACTTTGTTTCCAAGTGTTTGGTATGTCAGCAAGTCAAGGTAGAGCATCAACGCTCAGGAGGGCTACTTCAGCCATTACCAATTCTAGAGTGTAAGTGGGACCATATCACAATGGATTTCGCGACAGGGTTGGTTAGGACACTCTCGGGACCTGATGCCATTTGGATAATTATTGACCAGCTCACCAAGTCTTCTCACTTTTTGGCCATCAAGGTGAGTGACCCCTTGGACAAGCTAGCAAAAATGTATATCCGGGAGATAGTCAAGTTACATGGAGTGCCAATGATAGTAGATCCGATAGGGACCGTAGGTTCACTTCTCAGTTATGGTCTAGTTTTCAGCAAGCCATGAGAACGAAACTAGCCCTTATTATGCATTTCACCCTCAGACCGATGGACCATCAAAAAGGAAGATCTGCACACTAGAGGATATGTTCCGAACTTGTGTTCTTAACTTTGGAGGCCATTGGAATGTTCATTTACCCTTAATAGAGTTCGCCTACAATAACAGCTACCAAGCAAGTATGGGTATGGTTCCATACGAGGCATTATATGGCTGCCCATACAGATCACCGATCTGTTGGGAAGAGGTGGGTGATAGGAAATTATTCAGCTCAGATCTTGTGGAGGAGACTACATCCAAAATAGTTAAGATCATGAAGAACATACAGACGGCTCAAAGTAGGCAGAAGAGTTATGCGGACACTCAGAGGAGGAATTTAAAATTTGAGAAAGGTGATTGAGTGTTCCTTAAGGTCATTCCTTTTAAGAGAATCAGTAGGTTTGGTAAGAGGGGGAAACTAACTGAGTGGTCTTACGTGGCGTAATTTTTCTGAATTGCATTTTTACCCCTCAGTTTCGAAATTTTCTTTTAAATACACGATCCAAACCCAAAATTTCACTCATTTTTTTCAAAATTATTTTCAATTTCATCATCAACCTATTTTTTTTTCCTAATTTCACATTATAAAAATTTATTAATTTTAAAATTAAATTTTTATACATTTTTAAAATTTCAAAATTAATTTCGAGCCAAATTCTGGGCTCGGATATTACAACTCTCCCCCTCTTAAAAGAAATTTGGTCCTTTAAATTTGTTTCCCCCTCACTCAATCAAACAGTTGGGGATACTAGGCTCTGAACTCTGATTCTAGCTCCCATGTTGCCTCTCTCTATGTGTGATTCTACCATAGGACCTTAACAAAGAAAATTTTTTGGTTGTAGAGTACTCTGCTCTTTTGGTCCACAATGCCCATCGGTACCTCTTCATAGGAAAAATCCTCCTGGAGTGAAAGGGGCTCGTGGGCCAAGATGTGAGAGGGGTCCGAGTTGCACTTATGTAGCATGGACACATAAAACACATTATGAACTCTGGATAGTTCTAGAGATAGTGCTAGTTTGTAGGCGGCGGTACCAATTCTATCTAAGATTTTAAATTACCCAATAAACTAGGGATTTAGTTTCTCCCTCTTGCCAAACCTACTAATTTTCTTGAAAAGAGTGACCTTAAGGAACACTCGATCACCTTTCTCAAATTTCAAATCCATCCTCTAGGTGTCGGCATAACTCTTCTGCCTGCTTTGAGCCGTTTGGATGTTCTTCCTGATCTTAACTATTTTGGCTGTAGTCTCCTCCACAAGATCTGGACTGAACAATTTTTTATCACCCACCTCTTCCCAACAGACCAGTAATCTGCATGGGCAACCATATAACACCTCGTACGGAGCCATGTCGATACTTGCTTGGTAGTGGTTATTATAGGTGAACTCTATTAAGAGTAAATGATCATCCTAATGGACCCCGAAGTCAAGAACATAAGCTTGAAGTATATCCTCTAGTGTGCAGATCATCATTTCTGATTGTCCATCGGTCTGAGGTGGAATATGGTAATAAGATACAGTTTTGTTCCCATAGCTTGCTGAAAACTAGACAAGAACTGAGAAGTGAACCTACGATCCTTGTCAGATACTATTGTCATTAGAACTCCATGTAACCTTACTATCTCTTAGATATATATTCTTGCTAGCTTGCCCAAGGGATCGGTCATCTTGATGGCCAAAAAGCGGGAAGACTTAGTAAGCCGGTCAACAATTACCCAAATAGCATCATGTCCTGAGTGTGCCCTAAGCAATCCTATCATGAAATCCATTGTGATGTGTTCTCACTTCCACTCCAGAATTAGTAATGGCTGAAGCAGCTAGCTTAGGCATTGATGCTCTGCATTAACTTGCTGACACACTAAATACTTGGAAACAAAGTCGGCCACCCCTCTTTTCATCATGTTTCACCAAAATTGGGGTCGTATACTTTGATACATCTTAGTGCTTCCGGGATGCATGACAAATTTTGAGTTATGAACCTCTGTCATGATGTCCTTTTTTACCTCACTGTCACATGAAATACACACCTTGTCCTGAAATCTGAGCAACCCATCGGCAAAGACTTAAAATTTTGAATTCACTCCATGTTCTGCATCTTTCATGAGGGCTGTTAGAGTGGAATCGACAGATTGGGCTTCCTTTATTCTTTAGATCAACTCAGGTTGAACAGTCAGGTGGGCCGAGCATGTAACTCTCTTCAGGTCCTGAAGTCATACCTGTTGTGTGGCTCTTATTATCCTGCATTATGAAACTATTAAGTGAGCTGATATACCTGCACTTTTTCTTCTGAGTGCATTGGCTACTACATTATCTTGTCCGGATGATACATGATGTCGCAATCGTAGTCCTTGATGAGTTATATCCATCGTCTCTTATGCATGTTGAGATCATTTTGAGTGAATATGTGTTTCAAGCTCTTATGGTTGGTATAAATTTGAAAAGTCTTCCCATATAAGTAATGGCGTCAAATCATCGAGGTGTGGATAATCGCAGCAAGTTCTAAGTCATGGGTTGGGTAATTTTTCTCATGACTCTTTAACTGCCTAGACCCATAGGTTATGACCTTCCCATGCTGCATCAGAACACAACTCAACCCCAGGTACGAGGTATCACTATAAACTGTATATCCACCTATCCCACTCGGTAAGACGAACACAGGTGCAGTAGTTAACCGCTTCTTTAGTTATGAAAAAATCATTTCACAGTCCTTGTTCCACTTAAACTTGGTGTTCTTATTTGTGAGCCAAGTCAAAGGAGCAGCTAAGCTAGAAAATCCTTCCACGAATCTACGGTAATAATTTGTCATCCCTAGAAAGCTACGAATCTCCTTGATCGATGTTAATTTTTTCCAACCGGGCACTGCCTCAACTTTTTCAGGGTTCATTGACACTCCATCCCTTGATATGATGTGTCCTAGGTAGGTAGTATGCACGGGCTAGAATCCACACTTACTCAACTTTGCATATAACTTCTTTTCTTTGAGAACCTGTAAAACCTGAGTTAAATGGTGAGCGTATTCTTCTTTGTTTTTTGAATAGACCAGGATATCATCGATAAATATAATGACGAAATGATTCAGAAATTGTCTGAAAACCCTATTCATCAAATCCATAAAGATGCTGGTGTGTTGGTTAGTCCAAATGGCTTGACTAGGAACTCATAGTGTCCATACTTGGTTTGGAAAGCTGTTTTGGGAATGTCTTTTGCCTTGATCTTTACCTAATGGTAACCTGTACGCAGGTCTATTTTAGAGAAGACCTGGACACCATGCAACTGATCAAACAAGTCATCAATTCTGGGGATGGGGTACTTATTCTTGATCGTGACCCTGTTCAGTCCTCTACAGTCAATACATAACCTTAATGTCCCATCCCCCTTCCTTGCAAATGTGACTCCAGCACCCCAAAAGGATACACTATGTCAAATGAATCCACTATCCTGTAATTCATTGATCTGTTTCCTCAGCTCCTCTATCTCAACACGACTCATGCAGTAAGGGGTAACCGAGATACGCTGGATGCCTGGTTGAAGATCTATCATGAATTTAACTTCTCTGTTCACTAGCAGTCCAGGTAGTTCATCTAGAAACACATTTGGAAAGTCTTGGACTACTAGAATCTCTTGAATGTAAATTTCTTTCTTAAGTTTGTCTAGCTAGAGAAAACAGCCGAGTTAAAGCACTTGGTAATAGAAAAATTGCCATGAGGGAATAATGTTTAAAGAATTTCATTAATTTATGAATGGCTCTTCATTAGGAGGGTTGAATACAAGTTTCTTGTGAAAATAATCTACGGTGGCGTGATACACCGCTTGCCAGTTCATTCATAGGATTACATCAAAGTTCCTTGTGTCAATCTCGATTAGGTCCACACTTAATTTTCTATATGCTATATCTATGATACAGGCTCTGTATATAACCTTCCCTAGTAGTGTCATACTTCCAGGAGTAGACACAAACAACACAGAATCAAGTTTTTTAGGTAATATATTAAAGTTTGGTATAAAAGCATGTGAGACAAATGAATATGAGGCACTAGTATCAATCAAAACATGTGCAAGATGATTACAGATAGTCTATGTATCTTGTATCACGTCTAGGTTGGCTTCTGCATCTTGCTGAGTGAGATTGTAAGCTCTGCCTTGGATAGGAGGTTTGGCCTGGTTCTGATTCCTCAAGCACTCTCTCGCGTAATGCTGGGCACTCCCACATATACGACAAGTATTATTGAGGTGATAGCAGAGTCGGTATCCATGATCCTTGCCACAGTATTGGAAAGTCCTACCACGTCCTTTTACTGGAATCTGACGAGGATCCTAAGTCACTGGCCTTGGTGTCTTATTCTGCTGAACAGATACAGTGGGTGCTAGTTTGTGGTGTGAAATTGAGGGCCTGAGGTTCCCTACTGCTGGAGGAAAAATATGACGGTTCATCTCCACTAGCTGCGCCTTGGCCAGAACGATCGAGTAAGTACTGAGCTCGAATACATATAATTGCTGCCTAATCTCTAGACGGAGGCCCCACTCGAACTTTCTTGCCTTTCTCCTTCATCCATTATGCTATCAGGGGAATACTAGCCCAACTCTAAGAATTTCTAGACATACTCTGACATAGTTAAATCACCGTGGACCAAGTGTGCAAACTCCATTTCCTTAAGATATCGAAGATGCTCTGATTAGTACTCTGCGTTGAAGGCCATCAAGAACTATTCCCAAGTGATTGGAATGGGTAGGGTGGCCTGCTTAAGTTGCCACCAGCAACCTACCTCTCCCACTAGCATGTAGGTGGCGAGTATAACTCTTTTTTCAGGAACCACCCCAAGAGTCGTGAAGGTCTTATCTGTCTTAGCTAACCAGTACTCGGCTTCTTCAAAGGATGATGCCCCTGGAAAAGTAGATGGATTTAGTCCTTTGTACCTCTCAATGTAGTCTGAGTCCATCCTAGGTGGAACTGGATCCTGCGAAAGAGGGACTGGATTGTACTGGGGAGGGAGTGGATGGCCTTGTGGTGGTATTGGATGATACGGTGGAGGTACCAGATTGTACTATGGTGGTGCTGGGTGATCCAGTTGGGGCACCCGACTATACTGTGGTGGTGCTAGGTGATGCAGTTGTGGCATCAGACCATACTATGGTGGTGCCGAATGGTACTGTGGAGGAGTAGGGTCGTATCGGGGTGGCTCAGGGTCCTCCTGCTGCAGGAGTGGCTCAAATTGTGGTAGCGGGGGAGGGTCAGATTGCTCCCTCCTTTCTTCCCGGGCTTGCTGGGCAGCAATGAGTCTCTCCACCATTTCAAAGAGTCGGTCTATATCCTCTCGAAGCAAACCCTCCCAGGCTGCTCAGTTGAGTGGGGGTCTTCATCTCCTCATCTATCTGTACCTGCATTTCACAAGGAATGGTTGAGCGATAATTTATTTATTTATTTTTGGTGTTTTCTAGGGTTTTTATGTAAGGAATGGTTCTGAGAAACGCGACTCTGATACCAACTACAAAGACCCAGAACTTAAAAGGAAATAAAGTCATAAACTAAGTGTGGAAGCGAAATAATATAGTTTAAGATTTACATTCCTTACACAATAATTTAGATTACCCAATAGGACTACGAGAATGATCTTTCTAAAAGAACAAACAAAATCAAGGAAATAAATAAAAGGTAATATGCTGAGCATTCTAGGACGACCTTCACTAGCTTTTGAAGGGAGTCTGGGTGGTGAGCTATTTAGAACCCTCTTATTGATTAAGATTTGGGTCTTGGTCATCTTGATCTAAAATAGTTAATAAAAGGGTGAGCTACACTAGCCCAGTAAGAATATCACACTACTCAACGATACAGAAACTGGAGATTGGTAAAAATTATAAAAACAACTAATGGAGCTCTGGATTTAAGTAAATTCATTTATCATAAGGAAAAACTATTTATTGCATATATTTACTATTGCGAGATTTTCAAAATCGACCTATAGAGATACAATAATTCAAATAACATTCTAATCTCATTTTTAAGTGAGCAATAACGACCACTTTCCCTTTTTATTTGCCTACTGGTATCCTTAGGGGTTCATAAGGATGTCCCACTACGCGTGAACTAATATTTAACATTATCAACTCACCAACCGTCTTATACCCCGTCTGGTATGAGCGCCAAAAATACCATCCCTCAATACCTCATCTGGTATGAGGGTGAATCGGGCCTTCTCTATACCCCGTCCGGTATGAGTGCCAAAAATACCATTTCTTGATAACCCGTCTAGTATGAGGCAATGTTTATGGTAGGATTCCCTATGTACCTGGTCCGTTCACTATCTCCGAGGATATTCAATAAAGTTACCATTCATTAATTCACATGACCAATCAATTTTCAGTTTGCATATTAATTTTCAATTTCACACATCAACCATAAATCACACAAGACAAGCAATATATATGTCAAGGAAGAACAACTGAATCATTCAATCATTCCAGTATATCATCATGTATTTAAAGCTATAAATTCAACAATCAGTTACACATGACAACAAATAAATGACTAACTGGTTCTGCCTCCATTGGTAACCTGTAATTATTCTCAAAGTTTTTTAAATTATACAAAATATCATATTACCGATTATTAAGCTTTAATTCCATAACAGAGAATAAGGTGAGGGATTCTCACCCGAATCAGTGTTCGAACACTGAAATTTTTACTGCATCTACTGGCGGTCCCTAGGTTTCCTAAATTTTCTTGCGAAGATTAAAACACGCTTCACGTACCTAAAAATACCTCAAAAAATTCAAAATTGGTGTTAAAAATCTTTTTTGGCAAATTTTAAAATTCCAACACGGTGGCACCGCCATGCTCTGACAATGACATTGTCGCACGCGATGGTAATTTACCTTCGCCTGACCATTTTTGGCCAGTTTTGGTCGATTTTGGCTGATTTTATACCCATCATTGCGAGAAAACACGTTAGGGTGCCTCGGTTGGCCGAAAAAGTTAGAAAATGAAAACCTACTAGCGACGTAAATTTTCAATGCGGCGGCTCTGCCTGCTCACCTTCGCAGCTGGGCATTTTTCTTTGGTCAACCTGTAGAAAACAAAATGTGAACACAATGATGAAAAAATCGCACGAAACAGAAAACAGGAAGGGGGCTCATCGGAGGTAATTTTGGATTTTTCTCGCAGTTTCTTGCTCACCCGCTATTCCTTTTCCCTCGATTTGGGCATGGGGTGCTCAAAATCAAAATTTGAGCGGATAGGCGAATTTTTACCTTTTTTGGCGCTCAGAGGTGGCTCTAGCACGGCGGTAGGCGGCAGTCGGCTCCCTTCTCCAGCGACTGGTTCTTCTTCTTTTGTGGGAGGCTGGCGGTTAAAGGTTTTGTTCGGTGTGATGCGAGATATTTATACCCGTGTTGCGTTAATCTAGACCGTTCATCGCATTTGATCTCGACTGTTTGATCGCGTTTAAAGAGAAAATAAATACAGATTGTTCATCATGGTTTGATCTCGATTGTGCGATCGCGTTTAAAGAGGGAACGAATCTGGACCGTTCATTGTGTTTAATCGCGATTGTCTGATCGCACTTGAGGAGAGAACGGATCCGGATTATCTACGCATGTAAGAACGCTTCTAGGCTGTTCGATCGCGGGGCACGTAGATCGCCAGTGTGGCCTCCTGTGTAGCACCGAGTTTGCGTGCCTTGCCACACAGCGCGCTCTGGTTCGTTGGGGCTACTGACTGGGCAGTCCTACGTAGTGTAATTTTCTTTAATTGCGTTTTGACCTCCAATTTTTTATTTTTCTTTGAAAAACACTCTCCGAACCCAAATTTTCACATATTTTTTCCAAAATTATTTTCAATTTCATCCTCAACCTATTTTTTTTCTCTAATTTCACATTAAATAAAAATTTATTAATTTAAAAATTAGATTTTTATACATTTTTTAAAATTTAAAATTAATCCCGTGCCAAATTATGAGTCTGGGTATTATAGGAGTGAATCGAAGAAATGATCCAATCATTCTAATTTAATTAATGACTTAGATGTATCCCTTCAGATCAAACGAGCCTTGATAACCATATAAAAGCTTCCTCTTCTCAAGTTTTCCAAGAGAAAAAAACCCTAGCAGAAGGGAGAGGTTGTGTGAGAGAGACGGGTCTATGCGAGTGGGTGAAGAGAGAGTCGTGAGGGAGAAAGAGGTAAAGCTAAAGAACGAAGGGGAGAGACCAGAAATGCCAGAGAGGTATTTTTCGTCCTATGTGGTGGGTAGCGTGAGAAAGATGAACAACGAGGTGGGAGACCAGAGAGAGGGCATGAAACAGGTGCGATCATGAAACCAAAGGGTCATGTGACAAGTTGGAGATATGCAGTGCGGTAGTGGGAAGAGAAGAAGCCGGACTAGATATGCTTTTAGTTCGTGGCATGGCAGTGGCAAGAAGTGGATATGAGGGACGTCAGCTTTGCACATGGTGGACGGTTGACCTGCACACAATTTTCCCAACTTTGTACGTGACGTGGCTTCAGCTTGCCTCTCCCACCTGTTTCAGCGAGTTTAGGAGGTCTTAGCTGTGATTTTAGGTCGTGGTGATGCATGATGATCTTGGTGACAGAGCATGTGGTGACATGTGGTGGTCCCAACGATGGTGCGTGCAGTAGCACGTGTCGATCTCGGTGACATGTGTGTGGCTATGCATGATGACTCTAGTGACTAGGATTGCGTGTCCATGATAAAAACGGGTTGCTCCTTCTATGTTATGAAATTGTTCGTCATTTAATACATAAGTTTCTAGTTTTAAACGAAGAAACTATTCGAACACTAGCCATGAATTAAGGAAGACTGTAGACCTAACCTAGTGAGGACCCCAACACCTTTCCCGACCAAACTCTAGGTAAGGAATGGGTTACCGATCATCCCAAGACCCATCATGGTTTCTATAAGTCTTATTTTTGTTGTTTCTATATAAGTTCTTTGAAAATTTCATAGATTATTATGAGTTTTCTAATATGTAGAAATTGAGTTTGATTTAGGCCATTTTTTCTGTTTGAATGCATGTTGCTGTGTGTTGATGTATGTGTAAATATACATGAAAATGCATGTGAATTTTTGTAATTGTACTGATGCAGAATCAGGGATCAACACATGCAATCCGAAACCTCGCATATAGCATTAGCATGCAGAAATTTAAATATCTAAGTAAACCTTTACTACTTAACCCGCAATCATTTGTTAAGGTGAACTAAAGTAACTAGGAATTAATATTTGGAATTAAAAAGATGCCATGAGCTTACCTCGATAGGTAGTTCCAATTCTTAATTCAATAAAATGACTGAAGAACGTCACTTGATAAATGCTCACTCATAACTAGCAATAAGTTAAAAGCAAATAACTGATATTTTATTAATATGAACATAAAGAATACAACTGAAGGATGGTGACCTTTATATAGGCATTCACCTTACATATTCGAATAAAACTAAAAAATTAGAATCTTAATTAAACTTTTGACACAAATTTATCCAAATTATATTAAAATAATAATAAATAACTAGATTTAAAATAAAATATTGATTCATTCTTCTCTCTCGTTTGGTTGGAAGAGTTTGAGTCCATTTTGAGTTGCCTTTTTCTTCCCAACTTGTTCTTGAATTATTAAATTAATTTGTGTGTAAGTGTCCTTGTTGAAGAAGTCCGAAGTTCCTCATTGTTGGAGCAAAAAATGGTGGAAGAGATTGGCTAGGAACCTTGAATCTTTGCCAAATTTGCCATGTGTTTGAATTCCAAATCTTATTTTGGATTAAAACTCCTTGGCCATTTGGAACTCTTTTTTCTTGATGGAATTTAAATTTAAAAACAATTCTTCTTAGTTAAATTTGAAGCAGATTGGTGGCACGTGGATGAGTTCTTCTTGGGATATAATTTCCTCGTAGGCAGGATGGATTACCTTATTGGTTGTTTCTTTCACTTCTTTTAGGACTCAATTCCGGGTGATTCTTGGGCTCTTCTTCCTTGTCATTGCTCACATCCTTCTTGGACTAGAAATCTTTTAATAAATCAAGAGAAAAAGTCAAATATGGGGATCTCTTCATGGGGGAAATAATCCCCTGCAGGCATGATTCTTTTTGCCTTTATTCGCGTGGCCACATGTGTGAATCACACATGGTTGCATATGTGAAGCATGCCAAGGGGCCCTAATGCCAAATGGACCAAAACTTGCTTCTATATTGGGCCAAGACTTGGCCTTTTTATTTGTCACTTAATCTCCGAAGCTTGCAGATTCCCATGTGTGTCCCAAGCCCACAATCTTGATTAATCTTTGGTTTTTTTGATGTTGGGCTAGGTTGAGAGAAGCTTCTTGGACTGGAACCTTTGTAATCTTCAAGGTGGAACTCGTGGGAGTCCTTGCGGTAGTCCACGTAGTAGGGAAAATCCTCTCCTGCAAGGGTAGGTGAATATCAAGATGTGCCTGTGTGTACACGCGAATGTGCTCGCGTGTTGAAGTGTGTGCGTGCTGCCTCCATTATAACGGCCCCGGAAATCCAAAAGGAAATATGTAATAATTTAAGTGCGGAAGCGAAATAAAAGGTTAAAGTTTACATCCCTTACACAATAACTTAAAAGTACTAAACAAACATTTTGAAATGAATTCTCTGAAAGAAGCATGAGAAATAAGAAAAGTAATGGAAAATAGA
This sequence comes from Carica papaya, assembly GCF_054855325.1. NCBI lineage: Eukaryota > Viridiplantae > Streptophyta > Magnoliopsida > Brassicales > Caricaceae > Carica > Carica papaya. The sequence continues at coordinate 24,983,826 of NC_142317.1, forward strand.
AAGTATCTAGTATCTACTTGCAATCTTCCTGCGAATCGGACTCTGAAACCCGGTCCTCTTGATCTGACATAGTTAAATAAGGGATGAGCTATACTAGCCCAGTAAAGATATCACACTATATCACCCGCACAGAAGTAAAGGTTGATATAAAATCAAAATAATTAATGGAGCATTAAATTTAGCAAATTCGTTTATCAATCATAAAATCATTTACCGTTCACTTACCATAGTAAAATTTATGAAAATAACCTATAGAGACAATAATACCACACAGATCATAACTTTATGAACAATCAGCAACATATAACATATTATAGATTCATATCCATTAACAATAAACTAAATCATAACTGTTTCTCATTTCACCATCCTACTAGTATCCATGGAGGTTCATAGGGATGTCCTCGCTACACATGAACCCTTTCCTTTAACAATCTCAATTACAGGGCCGTCCCCATACCCAGTCCGGTATGAGCACCAAATTACCAAGTTTTCATACCCCGTCCGGTATGAGACAACGTTCACGGTAGGGTTCTCCATGTACCCAGTCTGTCCACCATTTTTCAGGATATATAGTGAGGATCTGTTTATTTGATCACACCCCTTTCCTATTTTTCTTTAGTCTCCATTACCAAATCAAATATAATCACATAAACAAATAAACATGCATCTGGTAATGCAATTATGTCTCAAATCCCAAATTAAACAATGGTCTGGTAAGGCAGTAATACATGCATTTAAACCATAAAATAGATAAATCAGATACTATCACGCTTTTAGACTGTAAAATAAATCAACAGAGAAAAATGTCCGGTTCGGGCTCCATTAACAATCCGTAATTAGTTATGCACAACTATTTAATTTGTACAAAATACCGTATTATTATTTATTTAAACTTCAATTCTATGATAGGGAATAGGGTGAGGGGTCTTTACTCTATTTGACGTCGAAAAGCTAAACAGTTTACTACACCTACAGGCTGTCCCTAGGTTCCCTAAATTTTTCTTTGGGAACCGAAACACGCTTATAGTACCTACAAATGTTCCAAATAAACACAAAATTAGTCCCAAGGCCCGCTCAGCCAATTTTGAAAATTCGGCACGGCGGCTCAGCCGTGCTCCCACGACGGCACCGCCGCCTGCAGCGGCGGTCCACCTCGGGTTGGCTATTTTGGCTGTTTTTGGTCGAATTCGATTGATTTTGCATCGATTCCTGTGAGCACACATGCTAAAGAGCCTCGGCGAGCCAAAAAAATGAAAGATTGAAACTCACCGGCGTCGGGGCTCTCTGGTGCGTCAGCTCCTCCGGCTCACGTTATGGTTGGGTGTTTTGCTTCTGTCAACCTGTAGAGAAGAAAACGGTGATCATAATGGTAGAAAAATTATGTGAAATAGGAATCGGGAAGGGTCTCATCGGAGGCGGTTTGTAAAATTCCATACGGCGCCGCCGCCAGGCTTCGTCGGTGTTTTCTGGTCAATTGGCTGGTTGTTTCACTCCGATTTGGTCATGGGTGGGTTTAGAATTGAATTTCATGCAAAAGGAGAATTTTTTTTACCTTTTATGGCGGTCGAAAAGGGTTTTGGTATGGCGGTGGGTGGCGATGGTCGGCTCCCCAGCGGCTGGGTCGTCTTCTCCGGCAAGAGGTTCTGGTGGCTAGGGTTAGGGTTTGGGTGCGGATGGGGTTATTTATACCCATCCGTTTTTGATATGGGCTATCCATTGTGTTTGATCTGGATCATCCGATCGCGATTAAATAGGGAGTGAATCTTGGTCGTTTATCGCGATTCAATCTAGACCGTCCGTGCGCGCGAGAACGGACCTCAGCTGTTCGATCGTGCACATGCGGATCACCCATGTGATTCCCCCCCGCACGCGCATCCTGGTTGGTCGGGGCTTCTAACCAGGTGTCTGACATGGCAAAATTCTTTTAAATTGTATTTTGACCCCCGATTTTTGAATTTTCTTTTAAAAATACCCATCGAACCCAATTTTTTACACCTTTTTCCCAATTTTGTTTTCAATTTAATCCTTAATAAATTTTAACCCTTTTTTTCATTAAATTAAAATAAAGTAAAATATAATAAAATAAAATAAATAAATAAATAACTATATTTATTAATAAAAAATGAAAAAAAAGATTTTGGTGGGTGTTACAACTCTCCTCCCTTAAAAGAAATTTGGTCCCTTAAATTTATCTCTCACCCTCAATCGAACAGTTGGGGATACTAGACTCTAAAGTTTTATTCTAACTCCCATGTAGCCTCCCTCGATGTGTGGTTCTACCATATGACTTTTACAAAGGAAATTTTCTGGTTGCGGAGTAATTTGCTTTTTCGATCCACAATAGTGACCGGTACTTTCTCGTAGGATAGATCCTCTTGGAGTGGAAGAGGCTCGTAGGCCAATACATGAGAGGGGTCTGGGTTGTACTTGCGCAGCATGGACACATGAAACATATTGTGGACCTTGGAAAGTTTTAGAGGCAGTGCTAGTCTGTAGGTGGCGGTACCAATTCTGTCTAAGACTTCAAATGGTCCAATAAATCGGGGGTTCAATTTCCCCCTCCTACCGAACCTACTGATTTCCTTGAAAGGAGTGACCTTAAGGAACACCCGATCGCCTTTCTCAAATTTTAAATCTCTCATTCGGGTGTCTGTATGACTCTTCTGCCTGCTTTGAGCCGTCTGAATGTTCTTCCTGATCTTAACTATTTTGGATATAGTCTCCTCTACCAGATCTGGGCCGAACAGTTTTCTATCGCCCACTTCTTCTCAACAAATCAGTGATCTACATGGGCGCCCATATAACGCCTCATACAGAGTCTTGCCAATACTCGCTTGGTAGCTGTTGTTGTAGCGGACTCTATTAGGGGTACACGGTCATCCCAATGGCCCCTGGAGTCAAGGACACAAGCTCGGAGCATATCCTCAAGTGTACGAATTGTCCTTTCTGACTGTCCATCGGTTTGAGGGTAGAATGCAGTACTGAGGGACAGCTTCATTCCTATGGCTTGTTGAAAGCTATTCCAAAATTGAGAAGTGAACTTGGGGTCCCTGTCAGACATTACTGTCACTGACACTCCATGCAATCTGACTATTTTCTGGATATACATTCTTGCTAACTTATCCAAGGGATCGGTCATCCTGATGGCCAAGAAGTGGGAAGACTTGGTAAGCTGGTCAACAATTACCCAGATGGTATCATGTCCTGAGCGTGCCTTCGGTAATCCTATCATGAAGTCCATGATGATATGTTCCCACTTCCATTCTGGGATCGGTAATGGCTAAAGTAGCCCGCCTGGGCATTGATGCTCTACCTTGACCTGCTGACATACCAAACACTTAGAAACAAAGTCAGGTATATCTCTTTTCATCCCGTTCCACCAAAATCAGAGTTGCATACTTTAGTACATTTTAGTGCTTTCGAGATGCATGGAAAACTTTGATCTATGGGCCTCTGTCATGATGTCTCTCTTTAACTCACTGTCACCTGGAACACACACTCTGTACTGGAATATAAGCAACTCATCGGTGGAGACTCGAAATTTTGAGCTAACTCCTTGTTCTACATCTTTCTTGAGGGCTACTAGGGCAGAATCAGCAGACTGAGCTTCCCTTATTCTCTAGATTAACTCAGGCTAAACAGTCAGATGACCCAAACATGTGACTCTCCTCAAGTCCTGAAGCCGCACCTGTTGTGTAGCCCCAATCTGCCTGTATTCTGAAACCATCAAATGGGCTAATGTACCTGCACTTTTTCTACTGAGTGCATCAGCTACCATGTTGCCCTTACCCGGGTGATACAAGATGTCACAATCATAGTCCTTAAGAAGTTCTATCCATCTTCTCTAACGCATATTGAGATCCTTTTGAGTGAATATGTGTTTCAAGCTCTTGTGATCGGTATAGATCTGAAAGGTCTCTCCATATAAATAATGGCGCCAAGTCTTCAAGGGGTGTATGATTCCGGCAAGCTCTAAGTCATAAGTGGGATAGTTTTTTTCATGACTCTTCAACTGTCTAGACTCATAGGCTATGACCTTCCCATGTTATATTAAAACACAACCTAGACCTATATAGGAGGCATCACTGTAAACTGTATATCCCCCCAATCCACTCGGTAAGACAAACACAGGTGCATTAGTCAGCCGCTTCTTTAGTTTAAAAAACTTGGTTCACAGTCCTCATTCCACTCAAACTTGACATTCTTCTTTGTGAGTCCGGTCAGGGGAGCAGATAGACTAGAAAACCCTCCCACAAACTTGTGGTAATAGCCCACTATTCACAGAAAGCTACGGATTTCCTTAATTGATGTCAATTTCTCCCAGCTGAGCACTGCTTCAACCTTTTCGGGGTTCACTGACACTTCATCCTTTGATATGATGTGTCCTAGGAAGGTGGTCTGCTCAAGCCAAAATTCACATTTACTCAACTTTGTATACAGCTTCTTTCCTATGAGAATATGCAAAACCTAAGCTAGATAGTGAACATGTTCCTCTCTACTTTTTGAATAAACCAGGATGTTATCGATGAACACGATGACAAATTTATCCAAGAATTGTCTGAAGACCCTGTTCATCAAATCCATAAAGATGGCTAAGGCGTTGGTTAGCCCAAATGGCATGACCAGAAACTCATAGTGTCTGTACCTACTTCGAAAGGTTGTCTTGGGGATGTCTTCTGTCCTGATTTTTACTTGATGGTAACCTGAACGCAGGTCTATTTTAGAGAAGACCTGCGCACCCTACAACTGATCGAAGAGGTCATCAATCCTGGGAAGGGGATACTTGTTCTTGATTGTGACTCTGTTCAACCCTCTATAATCAATGCATAACCTCAACATCCCATCTCCCTTTCTGGCAAAAGTGACTTCGGCACCCCAAGGGGACACGCTATGTCTGATAAAACCATATTCCTATAATTCAGTGATCTGTTTCCTCAGTTCCTCCATCTCAGTACGGCTCATGCGGTAAGGAGCAACCAAAATAGGCTGGGTGTTTGGCTGGAGGTCTATGGTGAATTCGACTTTCCTGTCCACTGGCAGTCCGGGTAGTTCATCCAAAAACACATATGGAAAGTCTCAGACTACCGAAATCTCTTGAATACAATTCTCTTTCTTGGGTTTGCCTAGTTAGAGAAAACAGTAGGGTTAAAGTATTCGATGAATAAGAAAATTTGCCATGAAGGAATAAGTGCTAAATAATTTTATTAATTTGTAAATGGCTCCTCATTAGGAGGATTGAATACAACCTTCTTGCTAAAACAATCTATAGTGGCGTGATACGCCACTAGTCAATTCATTCCTAAAATTACATCAAAATCCCCTGTGTCTAATTCTATTAGGTCCACACTCAATTTTTTATCTGCTATCTCTACGATACAAGCCCTGTAGACAACTTCTCCCAATAGTGTCATACTCCCAGCAGTAGACACAAACAATATAGACTCAAGTTTATCGGGTAATACGTTAAATTTTGATGCAAAAACAAGTGAAACAAATGAATGCGATGCACTAGTGTCAATCAAAACATGAGTAAGATAGTTACAGATAGTGTACATACCCTGTATCATGTCCGGGTTAGCTTCAACATCCTGCTGGGTGAGATTGTAAGCTCTGCCCTAGATAGGAGGTTTGCCCTGATTATGGTTCCTTGGGCACTCCCTCGCATAATGTTGGGCATTATCACGTATGTGAAAGGTGTTGTTGAGGCGGTAGCAGGGTCGGTCCCCATGATCCCTGCCACAATGCTGACATATCTTACCATGTCCTACCATTGGAGCTTGAGGGGGAGCCTGGATCACCGACCTAGGCCTCTTATTCTGTTGAACAGGCGCAGTAGGTGCTGGTCTGCAGGGTGAAGCTGAGGGTCTGAGGTTCTCTATTGCTTGAAAGAGGGTGCAGAAGCTCCTCTTCACTAGCTGTGCCTTGGCCAGAACGGCTGAATAAGTCCTGAGCTCCATCACAAACAAATACTATCTGATCTTTGGGCGGAAGCCCCACTCGAACCTCCTAGCCTTCCTGCCTTCATCCAACAACTTCTCAGGGGAGTATCGGCCCAACTCTAGGAACTTACGAGTATATTCTAACACAATCATGTTTCCTTGGACCAACTGGACAAACTCCATCTCCTTCAGATGTCGGAGATACTATAGGAGGTACTCTTCATGAAAGGCAGCTAGGAATTGTTCCCAAGTAACTGGAACAGGCAGGGTGGTCTGTTTGAGTTCTCACCAGCGGTCTGCTTCTCCCACTAGCATATAGATAGCAAGGGTGACCTTCTGCTCGGGGGTCACCCCTAGGGTTTTGAAGGCCTTTTCTATCTCTACCAACCAGTACTCGACATCTTCAAAGGAGGATCTCCCTGCAAAAGTAGATGGGTTTAGTCTCTTGTACCTCTCTATGTAGCTTGGGTCAATCATAGGAGGAACTGGGTCCCATGAAAGAGGGACTGGGCCAGGCTGAGGATAGACTGGGGGCTCTGTGGTGATACTTACTGATACGATGGGGGCACTGGATTGTACTATGGCGGTACTGGGTGGTACTGTGGCTAGGGCACCAGATCATACTGCGGTGGTGCCTGGTGGTACTGTGGAGGAGAAGGGTCATACCGGGGTGGCTCAGGATCCTCTCGCTGCAGTGGTGGCTCAACCTGTGGCAGCGGGGGAGGGTCAGGTAGCTCCCTCCTCTCCTCTTGGCCCTGCTGGACAGCAATGAGTCTCTCCAGCATCCCAAATATCCGGTCAACATCTTCTCTAAGGGAACCATCCTAGGCTGCTCGGTTTAGTGGGGGTCTTTCTCTCCTCATCTCTTTGTACCTGCATTTCACAAGGAAGGGTTGAGTGATAATTCATTGATTTGGTATTCTCCTAAGTATCATTGTGTAAGAAACGAGTCTGAAGAACGCGGCTCTGATACTAATTATAACGGTCTCGGAAATCTAAAAGGAAATATATAATAATTTAAGTGTGAAAATAAAATAAAAGGTTAAGGTTTACATCCTTTACAAAATAACTTAAAAGTACTAAATAAATATTTTGGAATGAATTCTCTGAAAAAAATACAAAAAATAAGAAAAGTAATGGAAAACAGAAAGTATCTAGCATCTACTCGCAATCTTCCTGCAGATCGGGCTCTAGAACTAGGTCCTCTTGATCTGACATGGTTAAATAAGAGATGAGTTACACTAACCCAGTAAAGATATCACACTATATCACTCACACAGAAGTAAAGATTGGTATAAAATCAAAATAACTAATGGAGCACTAAATTTAGCAAATTCGTTTATTAATCATAAAATCATTTACCGTTCACTTACCATAGTGAAATTTATGAAAACAACCTATAGAGACAATAATACCACACAGATCATAACTTTATGAATAATCAACAACATATAACATATCATAGATTCATATCCATTAACAATAAACTAAATCATAACTGTTTCTCATTTCACCAGCCTACTAGTATTTATGGGGGTTCATAGGGATGTCCTCACTACACGTGAACCCTTTCCTTTAACAATCTCAATTACAGGGTCGTCCCCATACTCTGTTCGGTATGAGTGCCAAATTACCAAGTCTCCATACCCCGTCCGGTATGAGACAACATTCACGGTAGGGTTCTCCATGTACCCGGTCCGTCCACCATCCTCCAGAATATCTAGTGAGACTGACATTCCATCTGTTTATTTGATCATACCCCTTTCTTATTTTCCTTTAGTCTCCATTACCAAATCAAACATAATCACATAAACAAATAAACATGCATCTAGTAATGTAATCATGTCTCAAATCCCAAATCAAACAATGGTCAGGTAAGGAAGTAATACATGCATTTAAACCATAAAATAGATAAATAAGATACTATCATGCTTTTAGACTGTAAAATAAGTCAACAGAGAACAATGTCCGGTTCGGGCTCCATTAACAATCCGTAATTAGTTCTGCACATATATTTAATTTGTACAAAATACCATATTATTATTTATTTAAACTTCAATTCTATGATAGGGAATAGGGTGAGGAGTCTTTACTCGATTTGACGCCAAAAAGCTAAACAGTTTACTGCGCCTACGGGCTGTCCCTAGGTTTCCTGAATTTTTCTCTGGGAACTAAAATGCGCTTATAGTACCTACAAATATTCCAAATAAACCCAAAATTAGTCCTAGGGCCCGCTCGACAAATTTCAGAAATTCGGCACGGCAGCTCCACCGTGCTCCGGTGACAGCGCCACCGCCCGCGGTGGCGGTTTGCCTTGGGTCGGTCATTTTTGGTCGAATTCAGCCAATTTTGCATCGATTCCTGCGAGCACATATGCTAAAGGGCCTCGGTGGGCTAAAAAACACGAAAAATCAAATCTCACCAGTAGTAGGACTCTCTTTTGTGGTGGCTCCTCCAGCTCACGTTGCGGTTGGGTGTTTCGCTTCGGTCAACATGTAGAGAAGAAAATAGTGATTACAACGGTAGAAAAATTACGCAAAACGGGAATCAGGAAGTGCCTCATTGGAGGCAGATTGTGAAATTCTCTGCGGAGGTGCCGCCAGGCTTTGTCGGTGTTTTCCAGCCAATTATCCTGTTCTTTCACTCCGATTTGGCCATGGGTGGGTTTAGAATTGAATTTTGTGCAAAAAGAGAAAATTTACCTTTTTTTGACGGTCAGAAAGGGTTCCGGTGTGGCGGCAAGTGGCGACAGTTGGCTCCTCGGCGACTGGGTTGTCTTCTCCGGCGAGGGGTTTTGGAGACTAGGGTTAGGGTTTGGGTACGGATGGGGTTATTTATACCCATTCGCTTTTGATTTGGACCGTCCATCGCGTTTGATCTGTACTGTTGAATCGCATTTGATATGGACCGTCCGATTACGATTAAATAGGGAGTGAATATGGGCCATTCATCGCGATCTAATCTGGACCGTTCGTGCACGATTCACTCTGGGCCATCCGTGCGCACGGGAACGGACCTCAGCTGTTCGATCGCGTGCATGCGGATCATCCACATTGCTCCCCCCGCGTGGCCACCCATGTCAGCGCCTTTGCCACTTAGCTCGTTCTAGTTGGTCGGGACTTCTGACCGGGCGTCTGACATAGTAAAATTCTTTTAAATTGTGTTTTGACCCCTGATTTTCGATTTTTTTTTCAAAAATACCTCCCGAACCCAATCTTTCACTCCTTTTGCCCAAAATTATTTTTAATTTAATCCTTAATAAAATTTAACCCTTTTTTTCATTAAATTAAAATAAAATAAAATATAATAAAATAAATAAATAAATAAATAACTATATTTATTAATAAAAAATGAAAAAAAAGGTTTTGGTGGGTGTTACATCCATACTCTGTGTGTGTGTAATACTGCAGGATTTCTGTTGCTTATAGGATTTTTGCTTCTTGTGGGAGTCTCTTAGCTCATAGAAATATGTCTTTGCTCGACTTTCTTAGCTCACATCACGTACGTTCTCAATGTGTGTTTGTATTTATAAATATATATACAAAACTTAAAATGTGTGGAATTGTATACTTATAAACTATGTGCGTGTCAATATATGTGTATATATATATAGTTGATGATGCGTGTGAGAGTATGTAGAGATGTGCATGTGTGGGTGTGTGTGCGATGCATAATATGTGTGTCATTATTAGTGTGTATATATATGAATGATGCTTAGATCTGTATGTATAATATAAACTATTGGTTAAAATAATAAAAGGAATGGTAAAAACTTCAAGGTAATAAAAGAATTATGAACGGTATATATAGACACATTTTAGAAAAACATGGAAGGGGCATATGGTAGAAGTAGTTTTGAAAATAACACAGCAAAAGGAGACACAGTGGATTTAAAAGTAAATAATGACATAGGGGTGAATATGGAAAACAAACTAGCATAACAAATCAAATGGATAAAGTTAACTCATAAAGTATGGAATAAGATAAATTAAGTTAAGTGACAATGAATGCTTGGTAAAATTCAAGGGATTATGAATGGCCTTAAAATAAATCAAAAAATTATGGGTATTATACAAGAGAATGGTTAATTTTTCAAAGGAATTAATGAATAGGGTAGAGTAGTAAATTTAGTTGATTAAACAAGAATTTAGTGTATGAAGATTCTATTTAAAGTAAAGAATTGAATTATTATAGGAATAATATGAAATTGTGAGACCATAAAAGGTGAAGAAGGATAATGAACAAAAGATAAACGAAGAATTTAATAGTAAAGGTAACGTTGGTGTAAATTTAAAAGTTTTGAGTTAGTTTAAATTGTCAAGCCTTTAAACCCATTTCATCATGCATCAAGGAGGGGGGGGGGGTGTGTGGACAAGATTTGGTTGATGTGGTTGATGGTGAACCCTACCTCATGGACAATCTATTGTATCGTAACTATGATTGTGTCCATTATAGACGTATCATACTGTAACTATGATTATGTCTACATTGATAGTGGGGATCCCTATTGCCTTCCTTGATAATGATTAAAATAACATTATGCAATGAAATTTAGTATGAAGTGTTGATACAAATTTATGTAAAGTATGAAAGAGAAATCATAAAAATGTGGAGAACATAAAAATCTGTTTGATCTTATATCAAGGAAGGGTAAGTGCGTGTGTAGCCGAGATACGGTCGAAGTGACGGTGAACCCTATCTCGTGGATAATCTATTGTATCGTAACAATGACTGTTATCCATTGTGGAAGTATGGTACTGTCACTATGACTGTGTCCTTTGTGGACATATTAAATTGTGACTATGACCGGGTCCATGTTAATAGCGGGGATCCCTCTTGCCTTCCTTGATGGTGACTAAAACGACATCATACGATGAAATTCTAAAATAAATTAAAAAAATGAAAATGTAAGTGGAAATATAAATGTAAGAATAGTAAAGGTATGTGTGTCTATGCGTAAGTGAAAAGTATATGTGAATCAAGTGGAAGTATATGTGAATCCAAAAAGACATGTGTAAGGTATGAATGAATCTGGTAAGATATGTGCAAGCATAAAATTCTAATAAGTTCAAATGAGTGGAAAAGGAAAGTGAAAGTAAGTGATATTTGTGTGTGTAATGTAAATAATACATCAATGAAGTGTAATATCTGAATAGCTGAAAGGTTAAAAATGAGAAGTGAAGTGTGATATGTGAAGATGTTGAAAAGTTAAAATGATAATTAAGAAAGTAAATGAGGGGGAGGTACAAGTGATATCAGATTTACAAGTGTAATGGATATTTAAGTGTAACGTAAATTGAAAGACATGAGAAATGTAAAACACGACTAAGGAAATGAGATAAGAATTAAGGGAAATGAGAAAAATACGAAGTAAAGAAAAAGAAAGGGAAAGATAGAGATGAGATAAGGGAAGGATAAGGTAAACGAAATTCAAAATAAAACGAACAAGAATTTTGTTATGTTGAATTTAGTTTGGTATCTTTACTAAATTTTGTATCTGTTTTATTCACCCTATGTGAATGTATTTGTGCATGTCTCTAATATGAATATTGCTCTTTTTGTAGTGAGCCCATGAAGCTCACCCCAATTCACACCCTCATTAATGCGGAATTCGAGGATCAAAGATTATATCCAGAACCCCACATGTACATTTAACATAGATAACTTAGAATACTAAACAAATCGTCCCTACCAAATTTACAATTAACCTATAATTAAGAACTTGGGTGATTGGGATGAAAGAAGTAAGAATGAATAAATTCCACAAGATAATTTAATAAGTTAATTTAATTCTTGATGCAACAAGAAGAATAAGAATTCTCACTTGTCAAAGTTCTATGAAAGGCAATGAAATTCATTCAATAATCAAAATGTGTCATATTAGATTATAAATGACATATTTATAGGTTAAAACACCTAAATTCTACCAAATGATCATAATTAGATGATCTAGAGAAACATGAACATAACTTAAATGATCTAGCAAAACATGAACATAATTTAAATGACTTAAAGAAACATGATACTAAATGACCTAAGGAAACATAGTATTAAATAATGAAGAAAAATATGGTATTAAATGACCTAAAAAAATATGGTATTAAATGACCTAGAAAAATATGGTATTAAATGACCTAGGAAAACGTAGCATTAAATGACCTAGGAAAACATGAACATAATTTAATTATCTAGAAAATGATCAAAATAATCCTAGACATTCATTCTAAATTTTGCCCACACACTTGGACGAAATTAATGATTTTCTTTACCTTTTTTAATTCTTCAAACAGTCTACATTTGCTAAGTGCTTATTGTATCCATTTTTTTTATATAAAGCCTTGAAATGTATGTTTTAGCTTCTTGACTTGAAATCTTGTGATTGGACCAGCTGGCATTATAATCTCTTCTTCATGCTTCTCTTTAATGTCTTTTGAACCCATGTTCGCATTATTCCTTCCTTCTTCAAAAGGATTCGTCCTTGAACACCGTGAAAGCCTTTAACTCTAGTATATCTAAAGTGCATTTTTGGTTGATTCCTTGCCTTAGCCTTAGTGCAATAAAATCTATTGTAAATTGCTTGCTATTATTATTATTATATAACACGAGAGATCTAAACACTTATGGGATGTAAAAAAATACGGTATAGATGATTTTCTTGTAGTGGTAGAACTGAGGGAGTGAAAAAGTTTTTGATATACATAAAATAAAGAAAAATGAGTGCTTCAAAAGACCATTGGTAGCGTAATAAGTGCCCGATTACTATAGTGTTGGTGCATCATTGGTAATGTAATAAGTCAGTCTAGGAACATGAAAGAGAACCTCAGCTTAAAGACCATCTAGTTTTCCCTCCATGAGATGTCGTTTCTTAGATGATCCTATGATCACCGATTATACTTATTAAAGCTTTCGTTCGGGTTTTTCCCTATGTAATGGCCTACAAGAAGTAGTCAACAGTCAATCTAGTATAGCCTTTCTCGTAAGAACTCCTTATGTTCTTGACTCAACACCAGGTGATTGGCTAATATACATAGGTATATGATATCTGAGCTTATTCTAGGTATCGAGGAAGAAAGTTCATAAGTATAACTGCTATTGTTATTCCCGGGAGAGGCTGTATTTTCTAATATGTTCTAAAAACTAAGAAGGTTTAGCACAATAAAGAGAGGCGACCAAAGGATCAATGCAATTGAGACTAAAAGGGGAAGAGGAGAGGGATTGCCCTGCCTTATGGAAATAGATGAACTAAGTTCAAACTAGAATCTTCTAATCATATTAGATTTAAAAAAGATTTTAATCATTTTAAGGCCTTCCGTTTCACATATAGATTTAAATAGACATTCATATTAAATAGAGAAAGATCAGAAATGTTAAAAGTAGCAGACTCAGAATACTCATAAGGGAGATCAATCTGATAAGCATTATCATTGATTTTCTCCAACACTTGAAATGGTCCATCGCCTCTTGAATCTAGCTTTGACTTTCTTTATTTTGGAAACCTTTCCTTGAGCATGTGTACCCAAACCCAATCTCTAGGTTCAAGTACAACTTGTTTTCGCCCTTTATTAGCCCATTGAGTATAAACTTGGTTCTTCTTTGTAATATGCTCATGTGCTTTGTCATGGATAGCTTTAACCATTTCAGCCTTTTTCTTACCATCTAAACTAGAAATTTCACTTAAAGGTAATGGCATTAAATCCAAAACTGTTGATGGATTAAAATCATACACAATTTCAAAAGGTGAAAAACCTGTAGAACAATAATAATATGATTGTATACAAACCCAGTGAATGACAAACAATCTTCCTAAGTTTTCAAATTCTTACCAATAACAACACGAAACAAAGTTTCTAAAGTTCTATTGACAATTTTAGTTTGACCATCAGTTTGTGGATTGCAAGAAGTAGAATACAAAAATTTAGTTCCTAACTTACTCCACAGAACTTCCAAAAATGAGTAAAGAATTTAACATCACGATCAGAAATAATAGTCTTAGATACACCATGTAACCTTACTACTTCTGTGAAGAACAAATCAGCAATGTTTGTTACATCATTGATTTTGTGACATGCAATGAAATGTGTCATTTTACTAAACCTGTCAACTACAACAAATATGTTATCTTCACTTCTTCTAATTATAGGCAAACCTAACACAAAATCTATAGAAATGTCAGTCCAAGGTTGAGTAGGAACTAGCAATGGAGTGTATAAAGCATGCAGTTTGGACTTAGATTTAGTCTGTGTACATGCAATACAAGATGAATAAAGTTTCTCAACATCCTTATGCATGTTTGGCCAATATAAATGCTTAGTCAAAATGTCCAAAGTTTTATGCACACTAAATTGACCCATTAATCCTCCACTATGAAACTCACGAACATATGATTCACGCAATGAACATGTAGGCGCACACATTTATTTTCCATGAAATAAAAATCTCTCATGCCTATAAAACTTATCAAATGCAGCATGTTCACAAGTAGCATAAACATTGCAAAAATCCGAATCAGTGTCATATATAACTTTGAGTTGCTCAAATCCTAACAATTTAGAACTAAGTATAGAAATTAAAGCATACCTTCTAGATAATGCATCTGCTACCATATTATCCTTACCTTGCTTGTAATGAGTCACATAAGAAAAAACTCTATGAACTCTATCCACTTTTCATGCCTTTTATTTAGCTTCCCTTGTCTCTTTAAATGTTTGAGAGACTCATGATCAGTATGAATCACAAATTCCTTTGGAAGTAGGTAATCTGCCACACCTGTAGTGTACGAACTAAAACATATAACTCATAGTCATAAGTAGAATAGTTCAATAGTACTTTTCGCTAAAGTATGCAATTGGACATTTATCCAATAGTAAAACATCTCCAATACCTATTTTAGAAGTGTCATATTCAATTTCAAAAATTTTAAAAAATCAGGTAAACAAAAAACAGATGTAGAACATAATTTATCTTTCAAAGTTTTTAGTGCATGCTCTTGCTCCTCTCCCCACTTGAATCCAACCTCCATTTTGACTATTGTAGTTAAAGGAGCAATAATAATTGAGAAATCTTTCACAAATCTCCTGTAAAAACTAGCCAGCCCGTGAAAACTTCTCACATCAGACACACTCCTAGGTGTTGGCCATTCTTATATAGCTTTCACTTTATCACTATCAACCTCAACTCCCTTTGCACTAACAATAAACCCTAAAAACGCAACTTGATCAAGGAAAAAAGTACACTTCTATAGGTTAGCAAACAATTGTTCATTTCTCAAAACTTCTAGAACAGTTTTAATATGCACAAGATGATCATCCAAAGACTTGCTATAAATTAGAATATCATCAAAATAAACCACAATAAACTTTTTAAGAAATTCATGCAAAACACAATTCATTAACCTCATGAATGTACTTGGTGCATTAGTTAAACCAAATGGTATAACCATCTACTCATACAAACTATATTTAGTTTTGAATTTAGTCTTTCATTCATCACCAAGTTTCATGCGAATTTGGTGATATCCACTTTTCAGATCAATTTTTGTAAAAATGTATGCACCATGCAATTTATCTAACATGTCATCTAATCTAGCAATAGGATGGCGATACTTTACAGTGATTTTATTGACTATATGATAATTAACACACATCCTCCATGATCCATCTTTCTTAGGAACTACACATGGACTCATGCTCTCCCTTACATACCCTTTTGCCAAGAGTTTATCCACTTGCCTTTGGAGTTCTTTTGTTTCATCTAAACTACACATGAAATCAATTTGATGTTTAATACCCATTAGAGGTGGCAATCTATTTAGCATATCATCAGGAAATATATCTTCAAACTCCTGCAATAAAGAAATAAATATACTAGGCAGATTTGGATTAAGGTTAGTTTTAGAGAAATAAAACTCTCTAAACCTAAGCACTATTAAAGCTCTCTTACTTTTATAAACATTCCTTAATTCCCATTCCTTTGAATACAAACACAATTTGTTTTCACTCTTTTCTTTACTCATTATACTTTTCTCTCTTGTACTTCCCTATTTCTTTTTCTCACTAGTGCAATCACTCACTAATGACTATTGTTTTTTTTCTTTTATTTTTCAGCCTCTTTTCCCTTATTTTTTTACTTTTTTCACTACCCGAATTTCCATTAGAAGCTTTTATCATATTCATTTGATCCTTACACACTTCTAAAGGAGATAATGGCACAAGTGTGAAATCTCTGCATTCAAAGTAAGTGAGTAGTGTACCCATCATGTATGGCTCTTCTATTAAACTGCAAAGGTTGCCCTAACAATAAATGACTAGCTTGTATGGGTACTACATCACATAATACTTCATCAACATATCTCTCAATGGAGAATGGAAATATAACTTGTTTAATCAATTTCACTTCTCCACAATCATTCAACCATTATAGCTTGTAGGGTCTTAGATGTTTTTTACATTTTAAATCTAATTTCTCCACTAAAGTCATACTAGCCAAATTTGCACAACTCCCTCCATCAATGATCACAACACAAACCTTTTCACTTACAAGGCATCGTGTATGGAATAGATTTTCCCTTTGTTTTAAACTTTTCTCCTTAACTTGTATATTAAGAGCTCGCTTAATAACCAATGATTCTCCATAGGTAGCATACTCAACATCATCATCACAATCTTTTAAAAGTGGCATATTATCACAATCAGAATCAGATTCAGACTCAACATCTTCATTGTCCCTAATAAACATGACCTTCTTATTTGGACATTGTGAAGCAATATGTCCCACTTCCAAACATCTGAAATATTTAATATTCTTATATTTATTAGTAGATGTGGGATTAAAAATACCTTTAATAGATGATGATGTACCTTTCTCTTTACCTTTGTTGAAATCTGCACTTTTTTCGTCGGAACCAAAGCTTTTCTCCTTGGTCTTCTCCTCTTTCTTAGACCACTTTGAATTGCAATTGCTATTAGAACCAGAATGTGACCTTACTATCCCCTTACTTTTCAATTGTCTTTTTATTTTCATGGGCATATTAACCATCTCCTCCAGCTCAATATAGTAATATAATTCAACTATATCAGTAATTTCTCTATTCAAGCCACTTAGAAATCATGCCATGGTAGCTTCTCTATCCTCCTCGATATTTACTCGAATCATGGTTATCTCCATTCTTTGTGATAATCTTCAATTGATTTAGACCCTTGAGTGAGCCTTTTTAATTTTTGATGGAGTTATCTATAGTAAAATGATGGAACAAAACTTTTTCTCATGATAGATTTCATTTAAGTTCAAGTGGTAATGGGTACCTCTCCATTATGTCTCCTAGAGATTAGTAATTGATCCCACCAAACCAAAGCATAATTAGTAAATTCAATAGCTGCCAACTTCACCTTCTTCTCCTTAAAGTAGTTATGACATTCAAATATCATCTTAACTTTTTGCTTCTATTCTAGATAAGTTTCAGCATCATTTTTACCTTGAAAGAAAGGAATCTCCATCTTGATAGAATTAATGCTATCGTCCCTCTTTTTGGGTCTTTTTTATACTGTTGAGTCTTCACTATCTTCATCTACTTCCCTTTCTAGCTGTCATCATTCAACACATGTTCTCTTCCCCTATTTTGCCTCCTTTGATTAGGACCACCTTGTTGGCCTCGAAGGCTATCTATATCACATTTCATGTTGTCTATGTCCCTATTATGCTTCTCAAACTACCTTTGCATTGCTTCTAACATAAAGACTATGTCATTCATGGTTATTTCACGCTTCTCACTTCTAGAATTTAACATGATGTAAAACTTGCAAGAAAATTTTAGTGAAGAAAATTCCTCACAACACTCCCTTACGTGTTTTATTCTTGAACATATTTGTCACTTCTCTCGTGTTTTTACTAAGGATTTTGGCTCTTAATCTCTTATGTGCTCACACCCTCAAATCGTTTACTATTTTATCTCTTCTTCAGGTTGTACTTCAGAATTGAAAGCAACTCAATCAAGATAAGTAAGTAGTTGTTTATGTGATACTTCAAGGAATTCTAATGAATGAGAAGATAAACAATTACACTAGATGCAAATTAGAAAAATAAGAACATAATCTAAACACACAGATTAAGGTGGGTGTATTTCTTTAAATTAATTAAAGTAGCTAGGATGCAATTAGCTACTTTTAGTGCAATGAAAACAAAAGGTATATGAAGAAATGAAACTAAGAATGCAAGAAAACAATTTTCAACTAATGATAATAGAATTCAGATCACTCATAATGAGAAATCTGAATATGTAAACCTATAATCTATTCCCAATGTAAGCTATACTCTAGACAATAAAAACTATACTATTGTGAGACAATATATGTGAAGTGATGCACTTTGACTAAGATGTATAGAATTGAGAGTTCAATGAACACAACTTTTCTCGTTTGTAATAGAAACCAATTATGATATTTCTTTTCTTCATTTTCTCTTTTTTTTGACTTTTCTTCTGATTTTTTTAATTCGGTTGACAAGAACAAAATATGAAAAGACAAAGAACACATAATTAAAAAATAAGAACAAGGTGCAACCAGAATTAAGAATAATAAAAATAGAAGTTGAACAGTATAAACAAATAAGAACAAGAAGGTAAACTTAGATAAATCAAACATAAATGATACCTAGAGATTTATCCAAGGCCAAAGCTTTGATACCAAACTGATGCGGAACTGAGGATAAAAGATTACATCTAGAATCCCACATATACATTTAACATAGATAAGTTAGAATCCTAAACAAATCCTCCCTACCAAACTTGTAATTGAGAACTTGGGTTATTGAGATGAAAGAAGCAAGAATGAATAAACGTCACAATATAACTTGATAAGTTAATTCAATCATTGATGCAACAAGAAGAATAAGAATTCTTACTTGTCAAAGTTCTACCAAAGGCAATGATATTCATTCAATAATCGAAGTATGTCATAATACATTGAAAAAGAGATATTTATAGGCTAAAATACCTAGATTCTGCCAAAGACTATAATTAGATGATCTAGAAAAATATGAACATAACTTAAATGGACTAGGAAAACATGAACATAATTTAAATGACTTAGAGAAATATGGTATTAAATGACCTAGGGAAACATATTATTAAATAATTTAGGAAAACATTGTATTAAATGACCTAGGGAAACATGAATATAATTTAATTATCTAAAAAATGACCAAAATGATCCTAGACATTCATTCTAAATTCTGCCCACACACTTATACAAAATTAATGATTTTCTTTGGTTTCTTTGATTCTTTAAACGGTCCACATGTGTCAAATTCTTATTTTATCCATCTTTGTACAAAGCCTTGAAATGTATGTTTTAGCTTTTTGGCTTAAAATCTTGTGATTGGACCAGCTGGCATTGTAATCTCTTTTTCATGCTTCTCTTTAATGCCCTTTTGACCCCATATCCGCATCACTCATTTTAGATTTGGGTGGATCAGGAACAAACTAGAGATCAGTATGGATTTTAAAGAAACATTTGAACTTTTTATTTAATTTGTTTTGTAAAATAGAATTAGATCAAGACATGATTGTAATTAAACTTTAATTTAATCATTTAGTATATTGCTATGGAATAGTAAATTCTGCACTTATGATAACATCTACACTCGATAGAGAAGTTAAGACGTTATAATTGATATCAAAGCCCACGTTCCTAGAAAACATCCATGATACATGAATAGGAAAACTTCTCTGAAAACATTAGTGAGCATGAGAGATAAGAGTGAAGGATCTAAAGAACAAGATCAACAATAAATATGATTTTAATAGATTAAAATCAAGGAGGTATGGTTTCACTCTGAAGCCAACCAGGAATGATGAATAATCACAATCATAGTTATACGGTTAGTCTATATTGGCATAACACTAAAGTAACTCAAGGAATTTAGTGGGAAATCAAAAGAATGAATATAATAGAACATGAATTAAACTTGGTCCACATCGTACATATACAAATAGGAAAGCCTAAGGACTACAACCAAAGGATAATAATAAAGATGAGAAGACTCCCTTGAAACTAATCGAATCTTAGAACGTGTGCAATGAATCGGTGCCTCTTCGGACCATATAAAATAAGTAAAGCCAATATAATAGTATATGATGCGTCCTAGACAACACTAGCAAGTGCACTAGTTGTATCAGTAATACATATATGAGAATGCAAATATCATTCCACGAAGACCAAATTTTATAA
This sequence comes from Carica papaya, assembly GCF_054855325.1. Classification (NCBI taxonomy): domain Eukaryota; kingdom Viridiplantae; phylum Streptophyta; class Magnoliopsida; order Brassicales; family Caricaceae; genus Carica; species Carica papaya. The sequence continues at coordinate 25,003,990 of NC_142317.1, forward strand.
ATCAATTATTATATTAAAAACTATTATTTGAGAAATAATAATTGAATGAGAGTAGATTAAAGTAAAATATTAAACTAAATAAAATTTTAGAAGATAAAATAATCACAATAAATCAAAGATAAATCAATAAATAAAACAACATTAGGGTCCACAATCTCTCTAGACTTGTCTTGATATCAATATTGACAATAAAATCTGAGTTAAGATTAACGAGGTAATTCTAAAGTCTAGTTAACCTTATTTAGGGACATAACCTTTTAGATTTAAATGAAACTCTTGTTCAAACACTTCTAGAGAAATCTGCATATAATCAACCCAATTATCCCATCTTATTCAGGAATATGAATACATACCACAAGTTAACTTCAGATTATCTATTCCAATAAATCTGTTATTAAATGTGTTATGTAAAATACTGATAATCTTGCATTAAAATCTCATTGGTTAAAAACCCTAACTTCTCTATTCGACATATCATTAAGGAATTCAATCAACAAAATATCAATACAATCATTAAGGAATTCAATCAACAAAATATGAATACAAGCATTAAACTCAATAATTTTACATAAAACTAACTCATATATCATTACGCAAAATCAATACCCATAATAGTTTAGGGTTCATGTTTTCTCTAACAAAAAAAAAAACTACTCCATAATTAAACCTAGAAAGCAAGAATTGAAACTAAAAGAAAACATGATAAAATAAAATCAAAATCTGGATTGTGTCTCCGTCTTGAGCTTAATCTCCTCTTTAATGGAGTTTTAAGTCTTCAAGGAAGAAGAAGAAGAAAAACCCTAACTTAGAATAATATCTTTCATAAGAAAAGTGCTCTTAATTTTAATAATATGTGCTATATATATTAGGGTAAATAACCGAATTTCCTAAATACAAATCCTAAGTGAAATAGGAAAGAGAATAAGGCATCTTAAACAATTTAGGAGACCTAAAAATTCTGCTTTTCTCGTGCATGACCATCTGCATTACCATGCAGATTTCTGCCTTCAAAATTCCATGTGGAGAGACTTCAGAACTGATGTGCATCATCACCTACATGAGTATACATTTGCTAGTGCAGTTTTATGCCGTTTTGTGCCTTCATTCAAAACTTTGCAAATTCTCCCAAAATCACCTAAAATTCATAAAATAAACTAAAATGACTAAATAAACTAAAATTAAATGAAAAACTAATAAAATTACTCAAAACTAACAAAAATTAAAGCAAAAACAATTTGAACTATATATAAAATACACATTTATCAAACACCCTACACTTAGCTTTTTACTTGTCTTTGAGTAAAGTTAAAATTAAACAAAAGTGAAGAATCATCTTAACCCAATAATTAAACTCCTAAATTCAATAACATAGGTCTCATACTCAACTTCAATCAAAAAAATCCCATAGAAACTCAATTAAAAGAAAGCCAAAGAATGAAAAGACTATATTAGCATAGAAGAGAAGCCTTATTCAACCGTAAACATATAAGAATTGCAAATCATTAACAATCATGCCCTCTAACATCCAAAATTAACCCCTTATCTTTATTTTGTTTTTTTTTAAATTTTTTTAACAATTTATTGGCTTACCTAGAGTGTCATCCAACTTTTTGACATGAGGGCAGGCATTAGTGATGCTGGCACCTGGTTACTCAGTTAGTCACAACTCTAGGTGGCTACTAGCTCTATTGATAACCACCATTTTATTTTTTGGGAAAAATCAGTCCACTAAGGAGTAAGCCCTCTCTACTAAAGGCATCTGCATTCCTAGGGCTCAAACTTGAGACCTCTAGTTAAGCTAGTATAGTGCCGGACTACTAAACTATGCCACTTGGTGGTGTAAAATTGAGTGATCAGCTTAGTAAGTTTTTTTTACTGGTTCTACTCATAACCATCATTTTATTTTTTGAGCCAAATCGGTCCTCCAAGGAGTACGGTGTCCCTACCAAAGGCAGCTGCGTTCCCAGAGCTCAAACTTGAGACCTCTGGTTAAACTAGCATAATGCCAAACTACTAAGCTATGCTACTTGGTGGTGTAAAATTAAGTGATTCGTGGAGTAATTTTTATGGTGCTTTTTTTCACTTATTTTTCCTTTTGAGAAAATGGGGACAACTAAGAAGGTAAAAGGAACACAAGAATTAGTAAAAAGCAGAACTAATACAATTTACAGCATTCACAAGGTTAATCACTATATCAATATAATACAAGAAATTCAAAAGATTTTAGAAAATTTAAGTCACTTGGAATAAAGATGAAATCTATGGAATATACTTGACCTACAAGATTGAAATAAAAGATTTTAACTATCTCATCAAAATTCTCCAACACTTAAGTTCAACAATTCAATAATAAGCTCAAGCTTGACAAGCACAATGGTAAGTATGCATGAATTCACAAAAGTTTCAATTATCCCACCCCACACTTTTAAAATAAGTGTTGTCCTCAATGCTAAGAAAGAAATAATCAAAGGAGATAATCAAAATTGAGGCATAAAGGTATATAATACTCCCTTGAATTTTGTTTTGTGAGGAAAAACTGCTTGTACTCTCTTCTAGAGTGATGTGGAAGAATGTTACTAGTCGTTCTTGTGACATTCCAAATACTAATTAAAGCATAAGGATACCAGGTACAGAAATAGATACGAGTGCATTTAAGATAATTGTATGCAGCAGAATAAAGTATTACAATCCCTTATAAAATAATAATAGAGTTCCAAATCTTACAATACTAAGGAGAAACAAAATTAAATACAAGTCTTTATGAAAGATAGACTCATTAGAGTGTAGAACAAAACATGCACTCATAATAGTTCATAGATCCACGGGATCTTAAAAAACTTCAATAAGTAGGTCAACAATCGGTTCCTCACTATTGTCCACATCTGAGGGGGGCATGGAAAAGGATGAGTTCCACATACTCAGTAAGAAAAATATTATTTAAATAACATCACTAAGATTTTTAAAGTAATTAAACTTGAAAAGGGTACCTTATTTACTCACTATCGAGAATCGTGTTAGAGGTCCATTTCAATAATTATGAAAATAGTTTACTTTATTTAAAGAAAACAAATCAATCATGTCAAATTATGTCATAGTCATATCAAATCCTAATCATATAATGTCAATCATACTAAAATTAAATAGAGAAAATCAAAGAAATCATGTCATGCTTTCATCTTATTTATTCTTGGCGCGAAGTCGTTCTAACTTTTATCTACTGAGGGTAATACGGATTCCCAACCACCCGTGTGAAATGACAATTCATATCATATCATATCAGCAATTTGTGGCTTGCTAAACCATCAATACATTTACAGTTTGCCAAACTATGACACGATCTATGATCACGGTCGTGCTAACCACAATGGTCTTACATGCAAACTATAGCCACGGCTGTACTTTGCGAAAGGTGACCCCTACAATCGTATCGCACTACCACTCTCGCCAGAGGGTACACAATCATCCACAGGGAGCGGTCCTCTCATGTCATTTTAGTCCAGATGATGGAGAATAGAAACCCCTCAGAGATAAAAAATCTAACAAATCATGTCATTTATAAACCATGCATGTCAATATCGATAAATATTTCTCATGTATAAGATATAACATCATGCTTTATCTCTTTATCTTGTCATCAAATAGCATGAACATGCTTCAACACTTATCATATGTATAAATAATCATTATAGTTAAACATGCAAACAACCAATTTATAATCGTTCATATAAACATGCCTTATCATATAACATTTGTGTTAGTTCATAACAAAAATTAAGCATGCAATCAACCAATTAATATTCCATTAAATTAATCTAGAATTATTCGGTAATATGTAAAGATAAATAATAAGTTCCTTACTGAAATCTTGAAGTTCTTACCTATGTTTTTTCTTCCTTTTTATTCCTTCCTCTTTTCTCTCTAGCTCTCTCTCTCTCTAGAATTTATTTAATGGATGGAAGAATGGAGTTGGAGTGGTGAAGAAATGGTGAAAAGGGGTCCTTATTTATAGAAAATAGGGACCATTGGATTTATGCCAAGTGGAAAAATTTTATGAGGAGAGAGGGAGGGGAAAACGTGACTTAATACGACACAACGGCTGAAGGACACGATTGATGGATGATCGATGTAATGATGGTGATGCGACAGTGATGCAAAAAATAGAGGCACATCCACCAAATGATGGCAGTAGATTGCCCAAATGACGGTAGCACACCACCCAACTAGCGGCGCACACCCCCCAACCGGCGGCGCACGCCCCCAACCAGCAGTGCATGCCCCCCAAGGGGTAGAGTGAGCCATCTAAGGGGATAAAAACAAATATATATTTAGGTAAAATAAATGTAGAAACATTAAATTTGTCAGTGAAATATATAATTAACATGTTAAACTCGTTTTCATTCGAAATTTAAAATAAAATAAAATAACATAAAATTTAAAGATTTAATGGCCTTAGGACTCGAATAATTATAGGTTTTACACAATAATTAAGCACAAAAGTTTTTGGGGTGTTACAGTCCTCTTCCATGGAATTATCCAATTGGCACTCAATTCTATCCAGGTGAACATCGTGGCTATGGATGATACCTGAAGCTCTGCAAACTTGGTATTTACATTAGTAGTTAACATTTCAATTACAACAAAGATTTGTTCAAGAGAAATGGATGAAGAGGAGGTAGCTAGGTTTTTATTTAAATCTTGATTTTCGTCAGCTTGGTGACTATCCACATTTAGCAAACAATATATGTCCCCCATTTTGCTACATAAATGTATAGCTCTCAATGCTTCTAAATCTATAAAGTGAATGCCTACTAATGGGGTTCCTAACTCAGTAAGTCTCAAATGATTTGCCATTACGGTTATCATTTCCCCTATTAATATGTCACCTTTTTGATGGTTTGTTACAAAGATAAAATGATGGAGGAGGAATGCTTCTCCATTTACCTTAATACCATTTTCCATGCACTAAAAAACAAACAAATCAAAATAAGTGACCATCTCGTTGCCCATTCCTCTCCCAAAAATAATGTGGCTAAGCATTTGATGGATATACCTGTGTGAAGGTTTAAGAAAACTAGATGCTCTAGAACGACTAACTTTGAAAGTTTTTGCATTAGATGTGTCTGCTTTCCACCTCACTAGGTGAAAATGATTACTCATCACTAGTTTCTTTAAGGTGCCTAAGGCCATCATTCGAGAACCTAAAGACTTCATTTATTTCTGGTAAAGTGAGAAAATTTTTTATTATACATCCTAAAGGTAATCTTATCATGGTCATTGCAATTATACATGTTAAATCCTAATTTAAGCTGAGAAATTCAAATGTTAGTGCATGATATGAGGGCTTTTACATGCTAAAAAATTGTGTCCATCCTATATTTTCTATTAATCTAGAAATTTCATCAAACAAATTCAAATGGTGTAAAGTTTCAAGATTAAAGTACCTATTAGCTCAAATTAATCGATTTTTTAGTTTTTTATACCTTTTTTGTTGTTCTGTATTCGTAAATTGTATTGAAGTTGATTCTACTATGGGTTGGATGTACGTAGTATTGTTTCTTCCTCTCTCAATAATATTATGTGCTACATTCTTTTTTTACTTGGGGGCATTCTTAAAAACCTTGTGGACAATTCAAATGTTTTTCTTGGCAGGTGAGATCACGGAGTCGCAAGAGGGAAATTGCACAAGGGAATTATGCAATTACTGGTGAATGACAGACACAAAGATGTGGCCTTGAATGGTGACTGAAACGTGATTGATGGTGAGCATCGCAGGCGGTGCGTGTGACTAGTTGTCAGTGGTGACGGTGGTGAGGTGAGGGCCAAATGATGGTTGGGGGGCACAACAAGATTGCACTGGTAGGCGATAGTTGGTATGGCAAACGATGGCTGATCGTGAGCTGGGGGTTGTACTTTATGGGTGTCAACTACAAGGGATAAAACAAAAAAAAGAAGAGTTAGGGTCCTTTTTATTTTTAAAGTTGTCCTTTTTTAGATCAGCATGGGCATGCAATTGCCCATGTCGTTTGTTGCCCAGAATTCACATTCTTCTATCACTTTTTTTTTCATAACTATATGCATGACCATGTAGACCGTCATGCACCTTACTGTCCCTTTTTCTGGTTAAATCAGATTTTGTATGAGCAATTGCATAACCATGCTGATGCCCATGCAGCTTGCTGTCTTCTATTGTTTGTTATCTCTAACATCTCCAAAACCTAGCCAAGTGATGAAAAACTTACTTAGACTATATCATGGATAAATCCAAGAAGTGAATTCATGTTTAAACCAAAACATAGCACTCAAGATTGAAAAATTATATTGAAAATAATGAATAATTACTCCTAAAAATGTAAAAACAAAAAAAAACATAATTGAATATAAAGGTAGAGTAGTAGTTCTAAGTTATGATCGTTAGCTTGACTTTCTTTTGGAGCTCAATCTCTCAATTTGAAGGCTTCAGTCGCTGGTTCGAACCACCCTTTAAAATATGGCTTAAGCCTATGCCCATTAACTTTCAAAATATCTCTAGATTTTTTATGTTTGATCTCTATTGCTCCAAAGTCAGAAGTACATACCGTTTCATATGGCTCTCTCAACTTAGATTTAAGTTTACCAGGGAATAACCTCAACTTACTATCATAAAGTAGCATCTTTTGACAGGGCATGAACTCTTTTTTAATAATTGTCTTGTCATGCCAATTTTTGTCCTATTCTTATAAAGACTTGTATTATTATATGCCCATTGACAAAACACTTTCAATTCATTTAGTTGCAATAAATGATTATCACCTCCTTCTTGAATATCAAAATTTAAAAACTTAGTAACCCATTAAGTATTATGCTCAAGTTCAATTGGCAAGTGACGAGCTTTACAAGAAACCAACCTAAATGGTGATGAATCAATGGGTGTTTTGAAAGCATTTCTATACACCATAGTGCATCATCTAATTTGATTGCCTAGTCCTTCCTAAAAGCACTAACAGTTTTTTCTAAATTCTTTTCAGCTTCCAGTTAGAAACTTCTAGTTGTCCACTCATTTATGCATGATGAGGTGTAGAAACCTTATGTCTAAACCTTATGTCAAAAATGCTTTCCACCATCACTAATAATAGTTTTATGGGTTCCATACCTTATAAAAATGTTCCATATAAGTAACTGAATTACAATTTTTGAGTAATTGGTTCTTGTAGCTATAACCTCTACGCATTTTGACACATAATCAACAACTACAAGAATATACTCATTCCCATATGAAGATGGGAAAAGTTCCATAAAGTATATACCCCAAACATCAAATGTTCTGCACATAAAAATGTTGGTTAGGGCATTTCATCCATTTTTGAGATATTACCTATACGTTGGAAATGATCACAACCAGAGGCATACCTTTTTGCATCATGAGATAGAGTAGGCCAAAAGAAACTTGATTGAAGAACCTTTGCAGCTATTTTATTTGCTCCAAAGTGACCACTTGACTCCCTATCATGACAATGACTCAGAATGGAATTGAATTCCTCTTTAGGCAAACATCTCCTAATCACTTGATCTGGGCAAAGTTTGTATAGGTAAGAATCATCCTAGATAAAGCACTTGGCTTCAACAATCAACTTTTTCCTTTGTTGAAAACTAAAATCCTTTAGTATCCACCCTCCTCCAAGAAAATTAGTTATATCAGCATACCATGACAACTTAGAAGAGATGAAAAACACAACATATAACTTCTCATAAGGAGAAAGTTTAAAAATCTCCTTCTTTTAGGTAACGGATTCTCTAGTGTCGATAAATGGTCAGCTATTAGATTCTCTATTCCTTTCTTATCTCTAATCTTTATATCAAACTCTTGTAGTAGCAACACCCAACAGATCAATCTCAGCTTGGAATCCTTTTTAGCAAAAAGATGCCTTAAAGTTGCATGGTCAGTGAAAAAAAAATGTTTTTTAACCTATTAAATATGATCTAAAGTTCTCAAATGTAAAAGCAATTGCTAGGAGCTTCTTTTCAGTTGTGAGAGTATGACTAGCATAATAAATGGTTCTACAGACTTTTCATCTTTTCTTTGCCCAAGGATAGCTCCTATGGAATAGTTATTAGCATCACACATAAGCTCGAAAGGCCCACTCTAATCTGGTGCTACAATCACAGGGGCTGTCACTAGCTTCACCTTTAATATGTTAAAGGCCTGCAAACAATCATTATCAGAGTTAAAATTAGCATCCTTCAAAAGCAAATTACTTATAGGTTTGGCTATTTTAAAAAAATCCTTAATAAATCTTCTATAAAAACCGCATGGCCTAAGAAACTCTGAACATCTCAGACATCTGTTAGTCTACCTCATTTCTTTTAGAAATATTTTCTAAGAACTATTCCTTTTGTCACCATGAAGTGGTATTTCTCCCAATTCAACACCAAGTTTGTCTCCTCACATCTCTGCAAAACTAACTCTAAATTATATAGATAAGAGTTAAATGCTAGTCCATAGAGAATGAAATCATCCACATAGATCTCCATAAATTTTTTAATCATGTCATGAAAAATAGACATCATACACCGCTGAAACATAGCCGGTGCATTGCACAACTTAAAGGGCATACACCTATAAGCAAAAGTACCATAAGTATAAGTAAAGGTTATTTTTTCTTGATCTTCTAGGGCAATTGGAATATGAAATATTCAGAATAACCATATGAAAAGCAATAAAACCTATTACCTATTAGCCTTTGTAGCATTTGATCCATAAATGGTAAAGGAAAATGGTCTTTTCTGGTAATTGAATTTAATTTTCTATAATCTATACAGACTCGCCACCCTATTACTATCCTAATAGGGATTAATTCATTATTCTCATTCTTAACTATAGTCATACCTCCCTTTTTAAGAACTATCAGAGATTGGATAGATAATACCTACATCAAGTAACTTTACCACTTCCTTTTTCTCTACCTATTGCATGGCTTGATTTAAATGCCTTTGTGGTTGAATAGTTGGCTTGAAATCATTCTCCATGAGAATCTTGTGTATATAAATGGTTGGGCTTATTCCCTTATTTTTAGAGATTAACCACCCAATTGTTTTTTGGTTCCTCCTCAAGACTTCAACCAACATTTCTTCTTCTAACTCTGTCAAAGAAGTAGAAATAATTACTGGGTTAGACTCCTTATCAAGAAACACATATTTCAAATGATCAAGTAAAGGCTTAAGCTCCATTTTTGTTGTCTCCACATGTGGCTCCTCCTTTGTTCCTAGCAAAACATCTGATAAAGATTCACTTTCCAACTCTATCACTTCTTTTTTTCATATCAGGATCCTATTCTTCAGTTGTACTTGGTAGCTTGAGACATTTCTCTAAATTATCCTCCATTAGAATGACTTATTGTTGTTCACCTACACACTTATTAATAATATCAATTGCACAACACAAATCATCTAAACTAATAGAAGAGTTTTTCATTGCCTTCTTGATATCAAAGACTATCTCCTCCTCATTAAACCAAAGGGTTAATTTACCACTTTTTATATTGATTAATGCCCCAACTCTGGCTAAAATGGTCTTAGTAGAATTATTGATAACTCAAGCTCAATATCCATATCAAGTATAACAAAATCTACAGGAAAAATTAACTCTCCTACTTTTACCAAAATATATTCAATGATTCCCATAGGTCTTTTAGTTGATCTATCTGTAAATTGCAGAATCACGCTTGTCTGCTTTATCTCCCCAAGGTTGAGTCTCCTACAAACAGATAATGGCATTAGGTTAACACTAGAACCCAAATCACATAGTGCCTCTTTAAATTTAAATTGCCTAGTTCATAAGGTATAGAAAAACTCCCTAGATCCTTAAGCTTTACAGGCAACTTTTTTTATATAATGGCACTACACTCTTTAATAAGCATTACCGTGCCATATTCCTTAATTTTTTTCTTATTATAAAGGATATCCTTAAGAAATTTTGCATATTGTGGGATTTGTATCAAAGCCTCAACAAATGGAATGTCAATTTGTATTTTCTTAAAGATCTCTAAAAATCTAGCAAAGTTAGCATCATTCTTATCCTTTTTAATTATATCAGGATAAGGAAACTCATTAACATCTACACTAGAGTTTGAATTGAAAATTATAGAGTTAGTATTTTCTTTACCTTGCTCTTCCACACTTACCTCAATTGGGTTTGATTGAATCACCATATCAGCTCTTACTTTTACTTTGGCTCCTCTAACACCTTCCCACCTTTGAGTGTAATGGCCTTGACATACTCCTTGGGATTGGTCTCTGAGTTACTTAGTAATGACCCTTGAGTTCGACCCACAATAGCATTAGCAAGTTGTCCAATTTGTATCTCTGGATTCTTCATGAAAGCCTTATGATTTTGCAACCTTGCTTTAGTAGAGTTAATGAACCTTATCATCAACTCTTCTAAGTTAGATTTCTTTTCTTGTGGTAGAGGATGCTGTTGAGGTTGGAATATTGGTGGTGATTGTCTCCCTTGATTATTATTATTGTTCCATTATAAATTTGGGTGATTTCTCCAATTAGGATTGTAAGTATTGCTGAAGGGATCATTTTACTTATGAAAATTATTAATAAAATTAGCTTGTTCAGGCACATTATTAACAACAAATGTGTTACCCACTTGATACTCTTGATTTAAGTGCCCTCCTCTACAAGAATCACAAATAGTTGCCATTGCAGCTAATTTTTGCAATTGTAAACCTTGTAGATTCTAATTCAATGCTTCCATTTGAGTTTTTAATGCATACAAACATCTATATTATAAATTCTAGCTACCCTCTTTGTAGATCATCTTTCAATGGGCCATTCACTTGAGTTGGTAGCCATCTCCTCTATCAATCCATAAGCTTTTTAAGGTGACTTTATATATAGTGAACCTCCACATGAAGCGTCTATCATGCTTCTAACTTGGCTAGTAATTCTATTGTACAAGGTTTCTACTTTTTGTTAAATAGAGGATTCCTCTTGAGGCATCTTCTTAACATATCCTTGTATCTCTCCCATTCCTCATATAGGATCCTTAAATCTCCCTGTGAAAATTTAGCAACCTCATTAATTAATTGTGCAATTTTAGGAGGAAAGAGAAGAAGGTGCCTATATCATTAATTAATTATGTGAAAAGAGAAGAAGGAAAGTAGAAGCAGCCAAAATGCACATACCATACAAGTTTAAGCCCATATCTACAGCAGCTAAGCCTAGCACCAACACTCAACTACATCATTTTGAGAGCGGGAAACTAGAAAGGAAAATAGAAAGTAGCTGAAAAGGAAAACAAGGCATGGAAAAACCCTATCGCTTCTCTTGCAGTCACTTATTAAAAGAAGAAAAAGGAGGTAGTAAAGGAGAGAAGCAGAAAAAGAGAGAAAACTTACAAAAAGAGAGAGAGACTGGAGCTAAGGAGAGAAAACAACAAGCAAATTTGTAGATGTAGCAAGCAAAAACAGAGGCAAAAGGAAGCAGATGCGGTGGAGAGAGAGAGAAGCTGAGAAAAATTATCTAATAATTTATTTATTTTTATTTTCAATTAACTTATTTTTGGGTAAATATTTTTAGGATATTCTGATGAAATTTGCACGTTAGCTTTTGAGATTTTTCAAATATTTATTTTTAATTAATTACATGAGTTATTTTTCTCAAATATACTTTGTGTTGCTCAAACCACCATGTCTAGCTAAATTTCTTTCGTTAGAGTAATTGATGTAGCCTGAATCAAAGGTAAATTTGTAATTTAATTTTTAGCTTTCTTCTAATCACAATTTAGTAGTATTGAACTTAATTAGGTTATGAGAATTGGTCAACTCATAGCTTTATTTGTGATTGATGGTCTTAGAGTAGCGTGAGTGAAATTTTATCAATTAGACATATACTATTAAGTATTAATAGAGACGTGAATAGGAGTAATATAGTCAAATTAACGTGGATCTATCGAATTACCACAAATTGAATTGAATCAAATTAATAATTGTTATAAAAGATTAGTCGTTATTAATTGATAGATCTAGCGAATACTGGAAAGGAAATCGAAAGTACATTAGGATAGTTTGACCATTGCAGACTCGATTAAATTGATCAAAAATCAAAAAACGAATATACCCAAGATTTAGGTGAAATCAATTACTCTAGCGCGTTTCTGTTGATAAGTTTTCCTTAATTTAATTATTCTACTTTCATTAAATTATTTTAAATTTTTTTCTTGCATAAATTTAATTTTAATTTCTAGATAATAATATAATTTCTACAATTTTGGTACTTAGTATGCAATCCTTGGGGGACGATACTCTATTCGTCACTTTATTATTTGAACGATTTTGTGCACTTGCAAATTCGCCTATCAAGTTTTTGATGTCGTTGTCGGGGATTATTAGTATCAATGTTAATACTAATGGTTTTATTATTAATCTAGATTTTATTATTTATTTATTTTTAATTTAAGTTTAAGTTTTTTGTTTTATTTATTTATTTATATATAGATATTTATTATTATTATTATTTTGTTTTTAGTTTACTTGCATTTTGAGTTTTCATTTTTTTAATTTATTTTTATTTTAATTTATTATTCTTAATTTAAGCATGTTTTTAATTTTTTAGTTTTATTTTGTTTATTTTATTTTATTTTATTATTATTTTGTTATGAGCAGATTATACTGTTTCTTTTTCTGTTTTCAGTATGTATATGAGTCGATCAAACAATGCAAAATGGCTTCTAATAAATCCAAAGATTAAAAAGACTTGTAAAAAACTGAATCGAGAGAGAAGGGAATGCTTAGCAACAGAAAGACAAACAAGATTTGAAATGGCTGAACATAAAGAAATTAGACGAACAGAGTATGTTTTGAATAAGAATAACAAAAGAGCACTCAAGGACTTTGCTACTTCTTCATTTTTAGGAGTTTCATCCAACATAGTTTAATCAAGTGTCAATACTAACAACTTCGACATTAAACCTGCCATCATTCAGATGATCCAAACCTCAATTTAGTTTTGGGGTTTACCAAATGATGATCCTAATGTTCATCTCTTTAATTTTTTTAGAACTTTGTGATACTTTTAAACAAAATGGTGTTTCTAATTATGTAATTTGACTTAGAATTTTTCTTTTTTCTTTAAGAGATAAAGCTAAGAATTGGTTGCATTCTCTTCCTACAGGTACAATGACTACATGGGAAGACCTAGCTCTAAAATTGGCTAGATTTTTCTCACTAGTCAAGACAACAAAGATGAGAAATGATATCACAAGTTTCTATCAAATAGATGGAGAGACATTGTATAAGGGATGAGAGTTATTCAAGGAGTTGATTAGAAGATGTCCTCAATGTGGGTTGCCTAATTGGTTATTAGTCAAAACTTTTTACAACAGATTGAGCCAAAAAACCAAGATCACAATCGATGCAGCTGCTGGAGATGCTTTAATGGGGAAGTCTACGGATGATGCTTATGAGCTATTGGAAGAGGTGACCATGAACGACTATCAATGACCATTTGAAAGATTTCAACCCAAGAAAAATGTTGGAATATATGAGATTGATTCTTTAACTACTCTTAATGCAAAAATTGATTGTTTATTTAAGAAAATTGATCAAAAGAGTGTTAATGTTGTTAATTCTCATGTGCAGGGTTTATTTGAAGGTCATTTTTAAAGACATGAGGTGGAGCAAGTAAGTTTCATAGCTAGGCAGGGGAGGCCACCATACAATCTATACTCCAATACATATAATCTTGGGATGAGAAATCATCCAAATCTTTCATGGAGGAATTAGCAGAATGTGGTCGGGCCTCCCCTAGGATTTCAGCCTCAAGAAAAGAAGCCCTCACTTGAAGATATGATCGCAACCACACAACAAAGTTTACAACAAAAATTTAAACAGCCATTTAAAATCAATAATTAATGTTGAAAAACCAGCAAACGTCGATCAAGAACCTAGAAATCCAAATGGGGTAGTTAGAAAATATGATCAATGGGAGAGTTCAAGGTACCTTGCCGAGTAACACTGAGACAAATCCGAAGGAACATGTTATGGCAATCACCTTGAGAAGTGAGAAGTAGTTGGCATATACAATAATGGATGAAGGAACCAAAGAGAAAAAATTAAAAAAGAGAAGGTGGAGCAAGAAAATGAGAGGAAGAAAGTAATGCTCAAGCCCTATGTGCCACCCGTTCCATTTCCATAATGCCTAAAAAAGCATAATGAAGATAAGAATTTCCTTAAATTTTTTTATATATTTAAAAAACTTCACATTAATATTCTTTTTGTAGATGCTCTTATTCAAATGCCAAAGTACATGAAGTTTCTTATGGAGATTCTGGCAAATAAGAGGAGTTTATAAGATCATGAGACTGTTATGCTTATCGAGGAGTGTAGTGCCATCATTCAGAATAAATTACCGCATAAAGTGAAAGATACAAGGAGTTTTACTATACTATGCAATATTAGCAATTCTTATTTTAAAAATGCTATTTGTGATCTTGGTGCTAGTATTAACTTAATGTCTTATTCTATGTTTAAAAAGCTAGCAATTAGTGAGATGAAGGTTACAACAATGTCATTGCAACTGGTAGATAGATCAGTGAGATACCCCTTGGGAATAGTAGAGGATGCACTAGTAAAGGTGGAGAACTTCATATTCCCTGTTGATTCAATAGTTCTAGACATGGAAGTTGATAGAGAAGTTTCACTCATACTTGGGAGATTCTTTATTGCAACAAGTAAAACATTAATCGATGCACAGGATGGTAAGTTAACATTGAAAGTTGGGGACGAACAAGTAACTTTTAACATTTTTCATGCCTCAAAAGTTCATTTTAGACACTGATGAATGCTTTAATACTATATAATCAATGAATGTGTCTAAAAAGCTTACCAAAATAGAAAAAGACCTTGATGTTAAGAAAGTAAATAAATCAAATGAAGAGAATGATCAAGAAGAGGACAGGGTCAGACAAGAAGAATTGAAAAAAGGTATGCATATTTGGAAGGGAATTTCAAGACGTCGAGTTCCACCTTAACCTCGCTTGAGTCGTTTGCTACAAAGTTGAGATAAGGACTATAAACAAAGTGCTAATTGGGAGGCAACACAATATAGATGGTATTAGACAAATAAGTACAATTTCTTTCTATATTTATTTTTTTAATTTTTTTTATTTGATAAAATCCTAGATTTTTCTCATTAACTTATTTTTATTTATTTATT
Organism: Carica papaya; assembly: GCF_054855325.1. Lineage (NCBI taxonomy): Eukaryota > Viridiplantae > Streptophyta > Magnoliopsida > Brassicales > Caricaceae > Carica > Carica papaya. Next base: position 25,019,188 of record NC_142317.1, read on the forward strand.
TTCTTTGCACCTCTTACTTCTACTTTATAATTGCATGGTCATGCAATTGCTCATGCACATTTAGACTTAACCGGGAATAGGGACAACAAGGTGCATGACCATCTGCATGGTCATGCTCATGGTCATGCAAAATGCAATGGAGAATGAGGTTTGGGGCAACAAACGACATGGGCAATTGCATGCCCATGCCATTGAATTGAAAAAAAATTAATTAAATTAAATAAAAAGTTAAAATTTAATTTTAATTATTCAAGAGAAGACAAAAACCCTAACTCTTCTTTTCCATTTTGTTCTTTATAGCCGACAGGACCAATAACAACTGCCATTCACTAACACGTTGCATCACCACCTTAGAAATCCTCCATTGCCACGATGATCGCTTGGATAGATTGAGTGAAAATTGGATGATTACATGGAAGAAGACATCCAAGATCATTCTTCCCCATCGCACTTGAAGTGATTGCAAGAAGTTTATCTTCACAAAACATTCCAGGGGAGTATTCTATATTATTATGCTTCAATTTCCATTACCTCCTTTGATCATTGTTCTTAGCATTGAGGACAATACTTATTCTAAAAGTTTAGGGTGGGTAATTGAAAATTTATTAAATTTATGCATACGTAGCATTTTGCTTGTCAAGCTTGAGCTTGTTGTTGAATTGTTGAACTTATGTGTTGGAGAATTTTGATGTGATAGTTAAAATCCTTTATTTCAATCTTGTAGGTCTAGTACACTCCATAGATTTCATCTTTATTCTAGGTGACTTAAATTTTTTAAAAGTTTTAGAATTTCATGTATTATATTGATATAGAGATTAACCTTGTGAACATTGTAAGTAGTATTAGTTATACTTTATACTAACTTTTAGGTTCCTTATACCATTTTAGTTATCCCCATTTTCTCAAAAAGAAAAAGAACTGGAAAAAAAGCACCAAAAAAAGGTTATTCCGCTGGTCATTCAATTTTACACCACCAAGTGGTAGAATTTAATGGTTCAGCATTATGCTAGCTTAACTAGAAGTCTTAAGTTTGAGCCCTAGAAACATAGCTGCCTTTGGTAGGGAGGGCTTACACCTTAGTGGACCGATTTGCCTCAAACAATAAAAGGTGGTTATAAGTACAGCCAGTAGAAAAAAGAAACTTACTCCACTGATCACTCAATTTTACTCCACCAAGTGGCGTAGCTTAGCATTTCGACGCAATGCTAGCTTAACCAAAGGCCTCAAGTTTAAGTCTTGAGAATGCAACTGCCATTGGTAGGGAGGGTTTACTCCTTAGTGGACTAATTTGGCTCAAAAAATAAAATGGTGGTTATGAGTAGAGCTAGTAGCCATCTAGAGTTGTGACTAACTGAGTAACCCAGTGTCGGCATCCCTAATGTCTGCCTTCGTGTCAAAAGGTTGGATGACACTTTAGGCAAGCCAATAAGGTGCTAAAAATTAAAAAAAATCAAAATAAAGAAAAGGCGTCAATTTTGGAGGTTTGAGGGCATGATTGTTAATGATTTGCAATTCTTGTATGCTTATAGATGAATGAGGCTTTTTAATATAATCTTAAAATTCTCTAGCTTTTAGTTAATTGAGTTTATATGGGATTTTATTGATTGAAGTTGAGTATGAGACCTATGCTATTGAATTTAATTTAGGAGTCTAATGATTGTGTCAAGATGATTCTTCACTTTGGTTTAATTTTAACTTTACTTGAGGAGGAGCAAAGAGCTAAGTGTCGGGTGTTTGATAAGTGTGTATTTTATAAACAATTCAAATTATTTTTGCTTTAGTTTTTGTTAGTTTTGAGTAGTTTTTATTATTTTTTCATTTAATTTTAGCTTATTTAGTCACTGTAATTTATTTTATAAATTTTAGGTGATTTTGGGAGAATTTAAAAATTTTGGATGAAGGCTAAAAGGACAGGAACCTGCACTTGCAGATGCATGCTCATGCAGGTAGTGATGCACATCAAACCTGAAGTCTCTCCACACAGAATTTTAAAGGTAGAAATTTGCATGGTCATGCAGATGGTCATGTGCAGGAAAAGTAGAATTTTTACCTTTCCTAAATTTCTTAGGATGGCTTATTTTCTTTCCTATTTCACTTAGGATTTGCATTTAGGGTATTCTGTTATTTACCCTAGTATATATAGGACATATTATTACTATTCTAGAATAGCTGCACTTTTCATATGAGAGAGATTGTTCTAAGTTAGAGAGTTTCTTATTATTCTTCTTAGAAGTCTAAGAACTCCATTGAAGAGGAGATCAAGATCAAGATGAAGACACAATCAAGAGTTTGATTTTATTTTATCATATTTTCTTTTACTTTCAGTTTTCTCTTTCTAGATTTAATTATGGACTAGATTTGTTTATAGTATGGAAAACATGAACCCTAAATTATAATGAGTATTGATTTTGATTAATGATATTTGAGTTAGTTTTATATAAATTCATTGAGTTTAATACTTGTATTTATATTTTGTTGATTTAATTCCTTAATGATGTGTCAAATAGAGAAGTTAGGGTTTTTAATCAATGGGATTTCAATGCATGATTTTTTGTATTTTGTATAACAGGTTTAGTAATAGATTTGCTCGAATATATAATCTCAAATTGACTTGTGACATGTATTCGTGTTCTTGAATAAGGTCAGATAATTAGGTTGATTATATGCAGATTTTTATGAAAGTATCTGAATAAGACTTTCATTTAAATCTAAAAGGTTATGTCTCTGAATAAGGTTAACCAGACTTTAGAATTAACTCGTCAATCTTAACTCATATTTAATTATCAATACTAATATCTAGATAAGTTTAGGGGGATTGAGGACTCTAACATTGTTTTATTAATTAATTTATCTCTTATTTACTACGGTTATTTAATTTTTTACAATTTTATTTAGTTTTATATTTTACTAAAATTTAGTTCATGCAATTATTATTTCTTAAATAACAATTTTTAGCATTAATAATTGGTTTATACAATTTGGTCTTCATGGGGTGATATTCAGATTCTCATATCTGTATTACTAATATAACTAGTGCACTTGCTAGTGTTGTCTAGGGGTAATTAAAAATTTTATAAATTCATGCATACTTAGCATTTGCTTGTTAAGCTTTGTTGTTGAATTGGTGAACTTAAATATTAGAGAATTTTGATATGATCGTTAAAATCTTTTATTTCGATCTTGTAGGTCTAGTACATTCCATGGATTTCGTCTTTATTCTAAGTGACTTAAATTTTCTAGAAGTTTTAGAATTTCTTGTATTATATTGATATAGAGATTAACCTTGTGAACGTTGTAAGTAGTATTAGTTCTGCTTTTTATTAACTTTTGTGTTCCTTATACCTTTTGAGTTGTCCCCGTTTTTAAAAAAGAACAAGAAATGAAAAAAAAAACCAAAAAAAAGTTACTCCACTGATCACTCAATTTTACACTTCTAAGTAGTGTATCTTAGCGGTACGACGCTTTACTAACTTAACTAGAGGTCTCAAGTTTAAGTCCTAGGAATGCAGCTGCCTTTGGTAGAGAGGGCTTACACCTTAGTGGACCGATTTGCCTCAAAAAATAAAATGGTGGTTATAAGTAGAGGTAGTAGCCCAAAACAAAAAACTTACTCCACCAAGTGGCATTGCTTAGTAGTTCGATGTTATGCTAACTTAATTAGAGGTCTCAAGTTTGATCATTGGGAATGCAACTACCTTTGGTAGGGAGGGCTTACTCCTTAATGGACCGATTTGACTCAAAAATTAAAATGGTAGTTATGAGTAGAGTTAGTAGCCATCTAGTGTTGTGACTAACTGAGTAACTAGGTGCTGACATCACTAATGTCTGCCACCGCATCGAAAGGTTGGATGACACTCTAGGCAAGTTAAAAAGGCACTAATAATTAAAAAACAAACATAAAAATAAAGAAAAGGAGTCAATTTTGGAGGTTAGAAGGCGTGATTGTTAATGATTTGTAATTCGTGTATTCTTATGGATGAATGAGGCTTCTCTTTTATGTTAATATAATCTTTTAACTCTCTAGCCATTATTTAAGTGAGTTTCTATGGGATTTGTTGATTGAAGTTGAGTATGGGACCTATGTTATTAAATTTAGGGGTTTAATTATTGTGTTAAGATTATTTTTCACTTTGGTTTAATTTTAACTTTATTCGAGGACGAGCAAAGAGTTAAGTGTGGGGTGCTTGATAAGTGTGTATTTTATACACAGTTTGAATTGTTTTTGCTTTAGTTTTTGTTAGTTTTGAGTAAGTTTCATTAGTTTTTCATTTAATTTTTAGTTTATTTAGTCACTTCATTTTATTTTATGAATTTTAGGTGATTTTGAGAGAATTTGGAAAATTTTGGATGAAGGCACAAAAGGGCAGAAACCTGCACTGATAGATGTATGCTCATGCACATAGTGATGTACATCAGTACTGGAGTCTCTCCACATAGAATTTTGAAGGCAGAAATCTGCATGGTCATGTGCGGGAAAAGCAGAATTTTTACCTTTCCTAAATTGCTTAGGATGCCTTATTTCTTTCTTATTTCACTTAAGATTTATATTTAGGGTATTGTGTTATTACCCTAGTATATATAGGACATACTATTAGTATTCTTGAAGAGCTGCACTTTTCTTATGAGAGAGATCGTTCTATGTTAGAGAGTTTCTTCTTTTTCTTCCTAGAAGACTAAAAACTCCATTAGAGAGGAGATCAAGCTCAAGACGAAGATACAATCTGGAGTTTGATTTTATTTTATCATGTTTTCTTTTAGTTTCAGTTTTTTCTTTATAGATTTAATTATGGAGTAGATTTGCTTTTGTTAGGAAAAACATGAACCCTAAACTATGATGGGTATTGATTTTGATTAATGATATTTGAGTTAGTTTTATACAAATTCATTGAGTTTAATACTTGTATTTATACTTTTTTTATTTAATTCCTTAATGATGTTTCGAATAGAGAAGTTTGGGTTTTTAATCAATGAGATTTCAATGCATGATTATTAGTATTTTGTATAACAGGTTTAATAATAGATTTATTTGAATTGATAATCTGAAATTGACTTGTGGTACGTATTCATGTTCCTGAATAAGGTCAGATAATTAAGTTTATTATATGCAGATTTTTATGAAAGTATTTGAATGAGACTTTCATTTAAATCTGAAAGGTTATGTCCCTGAATAAAGTTAACTGGACTTTAGAATTAACTTGCCAATCTTATCAATACTGATATCTAGACAAAGTTTAGTGCGATTAAGGACTCTAACGTTGTTTTGTTGATTGATTTATCTCTTATTTACTGTAGTTATTTAATTTTCTACAATTTTATTTAGTTTTATATTTTACTTTAATTTACTTTCATACAATTATTATTTCTCAAATAACAGTTTTTAGTATAATAATTAGTTTATAAAATTTGTTCTTCATGGGACAATATTCAGATTCTCATATCTTTATTACTAATATGACTAGTGCATTTGCTAGTGTTGTCTAGGATGCATCAACAATTCATCATTTTGGCCCTAAAGCCTATGGCCCAAAAGAAGGAGGAGGTTCTAAGGCCTGCCCGTAGGGGTTCCTCTTTCCCTTAGGAAACCTGAAGACTATTCTCTTTAGAAAGGCTTGAAGACTACGAGTTGGCATAAAAAATTAAGTTTAAAGAAAGAAAGAACAAATTAGATTCAACTATTGAATTCAAAGGAGAAAACAGAAAGAAAAATTAGAGGAAGAAAAGGCATTCCATTCGTGAAAAACACCTTACCTGAGAGGAAGATTCCTTTTCTTCTCCAATCGCAAGTTACCTTCAACATTCTTTAAATCATATTAAAATTCCAAGAGAAGTGAAAGTACTATACAAATAAAAAATAAGTCTTCAATGATGAGAAAAAAATCACCAAAAAGAAGAGAAGAGATCAAGAGGAGAATCAACAAAGAGGAGGATTTATACTCGAAGTCTAATTCCATAATCCCATTCCAAGTTCGCAAGGTGATTTCCATCTACAATCCGAAAAATAAAATAAAAACAAAAAAATCAAAAGAGTTCAAAGCTGAGAAGAACACCAAAGATTAAAGCCGAGTAGAAAGTCTTGATGCCATCTAAGAGATAAGCATTCACCTTTTTAATTAGAGTCATTTAATTTTAATTAAAATTTATGCTTTTCTACTTGTATTTATTGGAGAAAGTAATCCTTAAACCGCGCAAAATCAAACTAAAGTAAAAGTAGAAAATAAATAACGCAAGATTTTACGTGGTTTGGCAGTGTGCCTACATCTACGGGCATGATTAACAAGAAAGTTTTTTACCATGATAATTTTAGGGAGTACATCACCAATAGGCTAACGGCTAATATATAAAGAACTATGAGTTTTTTTTTTCTTACAGAACTCTCTAGAATATACACAAAATAATCCTAAAATAATTACAAAAATATCCTCATGATCAAATTTGATATCTTGAGAATTTAAACCATGTCAATAAATTTTTCTATTGGCTTGTGATGAGTGACTTTTATATTCATGATTTAAATACTTTCATTATACTTTTGTTGATTTTTGAGCATTTATTTTTTTATTATGCTTGGTTTTGTGTTTATTTTCTTAGGCTGAGAAGAAGATTGGGTGTGGAGTAATTTAGAGGAGTTTGGAAGCAAATTTTGGCCTATTTCGGATTAAGAATTAAGTTGTGGACACAATGATTTGCCTCGTGACGGTGGATTGTGGCGTCGCAATGCTAAAAGTTGAAGAAAAATGAAAAAAAAACATAATGATCAGTGTCGTGACAATGGCTTGTGGTGTCGCAACACCAGAAGCTGAAGAAAAAGGAAGAAAACAGAATGTCCAGTGTCAGGATGGTGGCTTATGGCATCACGACGCTCTAAGGTCGAGACCATTCCAGACTTGGTGTTGTGACACCAGGTTCTCACCATGAGACGCCAGTGCCAAATTATAAAATTTTTATTCCCAAGTATGCCCTTTACAAACTAATGAGTATAAATAGAAAATTTTAGGGTTATGATATGGACCCTTTGGCAGAGAGAAATGAAAGAGAAAGTGGCAGGTATGGAGAAGAAGGAGATTCGATTTAGAAATAGAATCTGGGCCTTTAAACTCATCTTTAATCCCAGAATTTCTTCTTTCTTCTCTCTATGTTTATAATATTGTTAGGGTGTTTGTTATTTCAAGCATGAACTAAACTCTTTTTCTGGGGCTATGATATAACCGAACAATGATTGTTAATATTTTCTTATTTTAATTAATTTAATGTTCATTCAAAATATACTGAATGTTTCAATTTATGTTTAATGCATGTGATTGTCTGGCTAACTATTGCATGAGTTAGAGATTCAATTTGAGGCTGAGAGGAGAAAATTGAGTTTGTCATAATTGGAACATCATAAATTTATCATAGAATAGAGATATTTATGAGATATGTGTAGCAATACGAATTTCTTTCTCTTAATAAATTTTAATGGGTTTCTAATTGCCACAGAGATGTAAGAATTTAGCTAATTAAGATGAATTGTTACGTCTTGAGAAAGATTAATAATTATATTCGTTAAATTCGCTTTCAGCATAGAAATAAATGTTGATTAATTAGAATTAAAAAAATTTAGCATGAATTGTCTTGGTAAAATTAGAACCCCAGGTTTTAGTTTATTGATTAGTCCTTATTTAATTTTTTTTTTAAGAAATCTTTTCTCTAATTTTAGATTTATATGTGACATCTCAAGTGTTAATTAAGGCAAATGGGTATCAGATACAAAATAACAAATGCATAATAAAATTTATACAACGAAACAAAATCATTACAAATCCCTTACAAATACATATGAGCTCCAATACATACATATACTGATACCAGAAATGGCTGCAAAATACAAAACAAATATAAGGGCTGCTTCTTTCACTATGCTATTTGACTCATCAGAGTGCAGGAACAGTCATGCACTAAGACTTGTGGATCCACAAGATGCTTATAAACTTTCAAGGGTAGGTCAGCCTGCGATTCCTCACTTTCTTCCTCATCTGGGAGCGGGGGTGGAAAGAGTGAGTTCCATATGCTCAATAAGAAAAACAGTATTAAATTTAACATCGTAAGATTTTAAAAATTAGTTATTTCATCTTATCATTTAACTTCCTCGCTTACTTATCTCACATTATGGAAAGCCATTTATTTGTTAATAAAATGATACGTTAATACAGACAATCTAACATACATCATGCCAAATAATAGAGAAAATCAAATAAATCATGAAATGCTCAGATTTTCATGTCATGTTTTGTGAAGTCGTTACAACTTAAATCTCTGAGGACAGATATAGATTTTTAACTACCCAAGTGGAATGACCAGAATAGATACAGATACGACAATTTCTTCAGGCCTATTTCTAGCTGGCCAAACCATGGTACGATCTATGACTACAGCTATACCAGCCACAGTAGCCTTAACAGATATCTATAGTCACGAAATTACTTAGCCACGGGTGACCTTTACAGATAGTGCGTGTTGTGTGCACGTCCCATGCGTGTGGATGGGACGTGCGTGCTGTGCATGCGGATGGGACGTTCACGCTGTGTGCACGTCCAGTGACCACTGTGCGCGAGCAACCAGCCTTCTCGCGGGATGTTTTTTCCCATTTCATGATTTTCTAATTTTTTTTCTAAATTTTCATTTTCAATTTAATTTAGTTAAATTAAAATCATTTAAAATAAAATAAAATAAAATATAACTAAAAATTAAATAAATAAAAATTAACCAAAATCATGAATCACGATAAATATTAAAGAACGTAAATTAATTAAGTGCGAAGTGGCCAAAGGCCTGAATAAATAGAGTTTCCAAATCATTTTAGCACATTGATGGTGGGGGTGTTACATTCCTCCCACCATAAAAAAATTTGGTCTCGAAATTTGTCTCGAATAAGTCTGAATACTTTTTTCTCATTTCATCCTCTAATTCCCACGTTGCTTTTTCCGGGGTGTGATGCTGCCATCATACCTTCACCATGGGAATCATCTTGTTACATAAGATCTTATCAGTCCACCTGAGAATTTCCACGGGAACCTCTTTATAGGTCATATCGGCCTGTACCTGTACCTCATTGCGAGGAATAACATGAGAAGGACAAGGTGGTACCTCTTGAGTATCGAGACATGAAAGACATCATACAAACCTGCAAACTCTCGGGATAGAGTGAGGCAGTATGCCACGGGTCCAATGTGCTCGATGATCAAAAAAGATCTTGCATAACGAGGGTTTAACTTTCCTCTCTTTCCAAACTGCATCTTACCCTTGTAGGGGTAGACTTTTAAGAAAACTTAATCTCCCACGACAAACTCCAAGGGTCGCTTATGATTATCAGCGTAACTCTTTTGGTGGCTTTCGGAAGTTGCCAAATTCTTGCGGATGATTGCGACCTTCTTTATGGTCTCCTGAATGAAGTCTCGTTCTAAGTGGCATTGGTTCCTGGGCAATCCGGTGACGAAATCTATAGTCATGTGCTCCTATCTTCATTCGGGAATTGGAAGACCCTGGAGCAAGCCACCAGGTTTCTGACGTTCTGCCTTTATCTGTTGCCAAGTAAAGCATCAGGAGACATAGTCCAACTATATCCTTCTTCATTTTTTGCCATCAACATTGCGTTTCAAGTCCCACTGCATCTTGGTATTTTCAAGATGAATGGACAACTTGGAAGCATAGGCGGTCTTGAGTACATTTGTACGTACTGCATCGGAACCCAAATTTGATTCCAAAATCTGAACAGTCCGTCAACGGAGATCCTGAAATTAGAAGATTTGTCAAAAGTAAAGTTACCCATATTCTTGATGAGTTTTGAGCACGTGGCCTGTGCTTTCCAGATTTTTATAAAGAGATTCGATATGGCTCGGATCTGGGCGAGATAGGTGCCCTTATCATAATAGTTAAAGTGGAGCGATTGTATATTTTTTATCATCGTCTAACTAGAGGCCATGGTTTGAACCAGCACAGCAGGCTCCTTTCGACTTAGGGCATTTGTGACTACATTCCTTCTTCCGGGGTCATAAATAATCTAGCAATCATAATCCTTCAGGAGATGCATCCATTGTCTTTGCCTTATGTTTAACTCCCATTGAGAAAAGATGTACTTGAGACTTTTATAGTCAATGTAGATTTCAAAAGTCTGACCATACAGGTAATGATGCCATATATTTAGGGTGAAAATAATGGCTGTCAACTCCAAGTCATGGGTAGGGCAGTTCTGCTCATGAACTTTGAGTTATCAGGATCCAAGGCGACTACTCTGTCATGCTGCATCGAGACAAACCCCAAACTAATATAAGATGGATCATAGTAAACTTGAAATCTCCCAATATTATCAGGGAGAATTAACATAGGAGCAGAGGTGAGATGGTGCTTTAGTTCTATGAAGCTTTCACTGCACTTATAATTCCAAATGAAAGGTACTCCTTTCTGGTGAGTCGAGTCATAGGGGCAGCAATCTTGGCGAATCCGCCAATGAATTATTGGTAGTAGCCTGCTAAATCGAGAAAACTATGTACCTTAGCTACATTGGTGGGCGGACTCCAACAGATTACCGATTGCACCTTGGACGGGTCTACAAAAACTCCTTCACTTGATTTTACATGATCGAGAAAAAAACTTGATTCAATCAAAAAAAGCACTTGCTTAGTTTCGTATACAATTGATTTTGGCAGAAAGTCTCTAAAACTTTAGCCAAATGCACAATGTGTTCCTCACAACTTTTGGAATGCACCAAAATGTCATCAATAAAAATGATGACGTACCGATCTAGCGCGTGCTAGAAAACTTGGTTCATTAATTCCATGAAGGCTACTGGGGCATTGATTAATCCGAACGACATCAGCCTAAACTCGTATAAGCCGTATCTGCACTCTAAGACAGTTTTTAGAATATCTTCTTCTTTAACTCTCAACTGGTGTACCAAATCCTGAGATCGATTTTAGAGAAGATCGTGGCTCCTCACAATTGATCGAAGAGATCATCAATCCGGGGTATGGGGTACTTGCTTTTAATGGTCACTTGGTTGAGTTTCCTATAGTTCATACAAAGTCGGAGGGTACCATCTTTCTTCTTTACAAACAACATCGGAGCGCCCCAAGGGGAATGGCTAGGACAAATGAATTTCTTGGTGATAACATCAAAAAGTTAACGTTCCAATTCTGTTAGGTCAATGCGACTCATGCAATACGCAAGCTTCAAGATTGGTTAGGTTCTAGAAAATAATTCAATCAGGAACTCTACCTCATGTGGGGGAGGTAGACTAGGGAGTTCGATGGGAAAGACATTTGGAAAATTGCAAATAATTGGTATAGAACACACAGCAGGATCAACATCCATATTCATATTCATTTAATTGTTAGAAAAATGATAACAACAACTTTTATTTCTTTTTCGGGGATCTTAAGGTTATAATTTTACTTTCACAATCTATTATAACTCTATACTTTTCCAACTAATTCATTCCTAATATTACATTAAATCCTACAAAATCTAATAGTATCAGGTTTACATATACCTCTATCCCTGAAGTTTTTATCCTACAGTTCTTATATGCACAATGAGCCTCTAGTAGTCCTTTAGAGGGAGTTTCCACCACTAGTGTTTTTCCTAAAGCTTCTAGTCTAAATTCTAGGTTACAACCAAATGCATAGGAAATAAAAGAGTGAGTTGCACCAGTATCAATCAAAGCCTTGACAGAAGTATTATGAATAGAAAACATACCTTGGATGAGGACAGGAGCAGGAAGGGCATCATATTCATCTAAGTGGTACACTCGTCCTTATGTTACAGGTCGGACTACATCCTTTGGTCACTAAGGGCAGTCTTTTATAAGGTGTTGGGTGCTTCCGCACCGATAACAAGCGTTACTAATACGCCAACAGGGCAGGTCACCATGCGAACGACCACAATGTTGACAAGGTTGGTTAGTGTGGTGCTATAGGTGGGGGCAAGGGAGGAGGAAGGGCAATTCTGGTTCGTTTGTCTAGAGGGTTACTTACTGGGTCAAGCAATCTATTTCTAAGCTGTTGGGGTTGTTATTGGGCACGAACTCGAGCAAAGCGTTGGTGCTTGACAAGATAAGATCTTAGGCCAATTTGGCATGTTCAAGCACTTCTACATACGAGCTGGGTCTCAACATCATGACCCGGTAATAAATGTCGACACGAAGGCCTTTGAGAAACTTCCTAACTTTTCAGCTTTCAGGGGTGACCATCAAAGTGGCAAACCTAGAAAGTTGAACAAAATTAGCTGTATATTGGGCTATAGACAAGCTTCCTTAGCGAAGGTCCTAGAATTCCTCCTTTTTCTTTTCCCCAACATAAACAGGGAAGAAGTTATGAAAGAAAGTGTCCATGAAAACTTCACAAGTAGTAGGGGTAGGCAGGACTTCTTTCTTTAGTCGCCACCAGTGTTCAGTTTCATCGTTTAACATGAAAGCTGCAATAGGGACTTTTTTTTCTTCAGTCAGGTCTAGTACAGAGAGGAGCTTCTCTATTTGTAGGATTAAGGATTCGGCTACAAAAGGATCAGGGCCACCTTCAAAGTGTGGGGGGGTTAAGTTTCCTAAACTCCGCTATATTACGGGAGATAGACCGATCTGTGTTTCGAAAATCAGGGGCAAGGGGTGGATAAGGGTTAGCCTGGTTCTATCCTATGGCTGTAGTTAATCCTTGAATGGCTCAAAAAAGTTATGCAAATTCAGCCCTTGTTGGATGATTCAAGGCTTCAGGTCATTCAGTACGCTCTATGGATGGTCTTCCCTGTGTCATTCCTACAAAAGAAAGGAAGACACAAGTTGGAGGTTTAATCTTTAAAAAGAAGACATATTTCTTCCTTAGGTGCTCTAAAATGTTTATCTAGCCTAGGCCTCAGTGCAAGGGCTTTGTTCCGTAAAAATTCTGCTCTGATACCATATGTGACATCCTAAGTACTAATTAAGGCAAATGGGTGTCAGATACAGAATAACAAGTGCATGATAAAATTTATGAAGCAGAACAAAATCATTATAAATCCCTCAAAAATACATATGAGTTCCAATACATATATATACTAAGGCCAGAAATGGCTACAAAATATAAAACAAATATAAGGGCCACTTCTTTTACTATGCTATTGGACTCATCAAAGTGCATGAATAGTCATGCACTCAGACTTGTTGATCAACGGGATCCTCATAGACTTCCAAGAGTAGGTTAGCCTGCGATTCCTCACTTTCTTCCTCATCTGGAGGGGGAGAGGTATGGAAAGAGTGAGTTCCATATACTCAGTAAGGAAAACAATATTAAATTTAACATCGTAAGATTTCAAAAGTTAGTTATTTCATCTTACCATTTAACTTCCTTGCTTACTTATCTCACATTATGGAAAATAATTTATTTGTTAAGAAAATGATATGTTAAGACAAACAATCTAACATACATCATGCTAGATAATAAAAAAAATAAAATAAATCATAAAATGCTCAGATTTTCATATCATGCTATGCGAAGTCGTTATAACATCTATCTTTAAGGCCATATACAGATTTCCAACTACCAAAGTGGAATGACCAGATCAAATACAGATACGATAATTTGCTCAGACCAATTTTTTGTTGGCCAAACCATGGTACGATTTATGACCTCAGTCGTACCAGCCATAGTGGCCCTAACAGATATTTATGGTCACGACATTACTTAGCCATAGGTGACCCCTATAGATAGTGTGATACCACTCTTGTCAGAGGGCACGCTGTCATCCACTAGGAGCAGTCCTTTTGTCTTTCTAGACCAGATGGGGGAGGGAAAAACAGATATCCTAAAGTGGAATGGGAACATATACCCATCAGAGATAAAAAGCCTAACGAGACACTTGATGGAATATGCGTGACAATACACATATACTTCAGACCATATAGGCTTCATTCCATTTTTTTCTTTTTCTTTTCTTTTTACTTTTACTATTATAGACTACATATCACATATATTACATGCAAATTCATCAAGTGTCACTAATTCACATAGCATGCTTGAAAATTAGAATAATTCGACTCATTTGAAGATAGAGACTTGCAAAATAGATAAAATAACAATCATATTAAATTTGCTTATCTAAAAACACTCCTTAAGACATCGAAAGTAATACTAGATTTCTTAACGAAACCTTGATGTTTTCTTCTTCACCGTTTTCCTTTCTTTCTCTTCTTCTCTCACTAATTTACTCTCTCTCTCTCTAAACCTTAAAAAAATGGAAGAAATAGAAGTGTGGAGAGGAAGGGAGGGGGAAGGATAATTTATAAAATTTGGAAACCGTTGGATTCACGCAAAGTGGCAAAATTCGGTGAAGAGAGAGGAGGAAAGATTATTGGCACAAAAAACGAGGGAAAAAATTTCCTCCACCAATAACGGTAATGCACCACCTAAGGTAGTGGCGGTGCATTGCTCGTGGTGGCAATGCCTGGTTGGCACGCTGCAGGCGCACAGGCTTACTGCACGGACGATGTTCACACAGTGTGTAGTGCCAGTCCATGTGCAAAGTGACTCACAGATGGCCTGCCTGTGTGCCACACAACGTGCACATAGGTCCTGACCCTACGTTACGCACACTGAGGGGACATGCACATGTCCTATGCGTGCGTGCATGCGGATGGGATGTGAGCATTGTACGCATGCCCTGCGGCCACTGTGCATGCATGCTCGCGTGCACAGTGCCGAGCGCTCGCACGGGCAAAAATATTTCTCTCAGGATTTTTCCCGCGAGCAGATTTTCTCCCGTTTTGCTATTTTCTAATTTTTTTCTAAATTTTTCCTTTGAAATAAAATAAAATAAAAAAAAAAAAATACATCAAAATCACGAATATCGAAAAATGTTAAAGAGTATAAATTAATTTAAGTTTAAGGCAGCCAAAGGCCTAAATAAATAGAGTTTCTAAATCATTTTAATACAGTGATAGATGGGGTGTTACATCCCTTTTACCTAAAAAAACATTTGGTACCCAAATTTGTCTCTAATAAATCTGAATACTTTTTTCTCATTTCGTCCTCTAACTCCCACGTCGCTTCTTCTAAGGTATGATGCTGCCAACGTACCTTCACCATGGGAATTGTCTTGTTATATAAGATCTTATCAATCCACCCGAGAATTTCCACAGGAACCTCCTCATAAGTCATATTGGCATGTACTTGTACCTCATCACGAGGTATAACATGAGAAGGATCAGGGTAGTACTTCTTGAGCATCAAAATATGAAAGACATCATGTAAATCCATGAACTCCTGGTATAAAGTGAGGCAGTAAGCCACAAGTCCAATGCGCTCGAAAATCAGAAAATGTCCCACATAACGAGGGCTCAACTTCCCTTTTTTTCCAAACTACATCTTGCCTTTATAGGGATAGAATTTAAGGAAAACTTGATCTCCCACGGCAAACTTAAATGATCGCCTACGATTATCAGCGTAGCTCTTTTGGTGGCTTTGGGCAGTTACCAAATTCTTGCGGATGATTGCGACCTTCTCTATGGTCTCCTAAATGAAGTCTGTTCCTAAATGATGCTGGTTCCCGACTTCACTCCAGCAAGTAGGGGAACGATAAGGCCTTCTATACAAAGCTTCATTCGGGGCCATATCGATGATGGAATTGTAACTTTTATTATAAGCTAATTCACAAAGAGGAAGATACTCATACCAGTTATTACAAAAGTCGAGAACGCAAGCACGTAAGATGTCTTCTAATGTTTGGATAGTACACTCAGACTGACCATCCGTCTGGGGATGATAAATGGTGCTGAAGTACAACTCAGACCCTAAAGCTTCTTAGAAGTTGTCCAAAAAGTAGGAGGTGAACCGAAGGTTGCAGTTGAATACAATGGATGAGGGAACTCCATGAAGTCGAGTAATCTCATCCACATATAGGTGGGCTAACTTACTAGTGGAGTCCGTGGTTCAAATAGGCAGGAAATGGGCAGTCTTGGTTAGGCTATCCACAATGACCCAAATGGAATTTCGACCGAAATAGGTCTTGGGCCAATGATAAAATTTATAGTCACATGCTCCTATTTCTATTCGGGAATCGGAAGACCCTATTGCAAGCCACTGGGTCTCTGATGTTCTGCCTTTATCCATTGACAAGTAAGGCATCGGGAGATGCAGTTAACTATATCTTTCTTCATTCCTAGCCACCAATATTGTCGTTTCAAGTTTCAGTACATCTTGGTACTTCTGGGATGAATGGACAACTTGGAAGTATGAGCGGTCTTGAGTACATTTGTACGCACTACATCAAGGACCCAAATTCAATTTTAAATTTTGAAAAATCCATCACCAGAGATCTTGAAATCAGGAGATTCATCCGAAGTGAACTTACCCAAGTTCTTGATGAGTTCTGGGTCCGTGTCCTGTGCTTCCCAAATCTTCATAAGAGATCTGGCAAGGCTCAAATCTAGGTGAAGTAGGTGTCTTTTCCATAATAGCTAAGGCAGAGTGATTGCACAGTGTTCATCATCTTTCAACTGGAAGCCATGGTTTGGGCCAACAAAGCAAGCTCTTGTCGACTTAGAGCATCGGTGACTACATTCCCTCTCCTAGGGTGATAAATGATCTGATAATCATAATCTTTTAGAAGATCCATCCAGCGTCTTTTCCTCATGTTTAACTCCTATTGCGAAAAGATGTATTTAAGACTTTTATGGTCAATGTAGATTTCAAAAGTCTGACCATACAGGTAATGCCGCCATATCTTCAGGGCAAAGATAATTGCTACCAGCTCCAAGTCGTGGATAGGGTAGTTATGCTTATGAGCTTTAAGCTGTCAGGATCCAAAGGTGACTATTCTACCATGCTGCATCAAGACACACCCCAAACTAATATGAGATGCATCATAGTAAACTTGGAATCTCCCCTCAATGTCCAGGAGGATCAACACAGGAGCAAAGGTGAGATGGTGCTTTAGTTCCATGAAGATTTCATTGTATGCATAATTCCAAATGAAGGGTACACCCTTTCTGGTGAGTCGAGTCATGGGGCCAGCAATCTTGGCGAATCCGTTAATGAATCATCGGTAGTAGCCTACCAAACCAAGGAAACTACGTACCTCAGCCACCTTGGTGGGCGAATTCCAGCTGGTCACTAATTCCTTATATGGGTTTACAGAAAATCCTTCACTTGAGATTATATGACCGAAAAAAGAGACTCAATACAACCAAAAGGAGCACTTGTTTAGTTTCACATACAGTTTGCTATGATAGAGAGTCTCCAACACTTCAGCCAAACATACAATGTGTTCCCCATGGGTTTTGGAATATACCAAAATGTCATCAATAAAGACCGTGTGTCGAAAAACTCTGTTCATTAGGTCCATGAAAGCTGTTGAGGCATTAGTTAATCCGAACGGCGTCACTCTGAACTCGTATAGTCTATATCTACACCGAAAGGTAGTTTTTGGAATATCTTCTTCTTTAACTCTCAACTGATTATACTCGATTCTGAGATCGATCTTAGAGAATACTGTGGCTCATTGTAGTTGATCTGGGGTAACGGGTACTTGTATTTAATGGTCACTCGATTGAGTTCTCTATAGTCCATGCAAAGTCGGAAGGTACCATCCTTTTTCTCTACGAACAACACAGGAGTACCCCAAGGAGAATGGCTATGGCTAATGAATTTTCGGGTGATAAGATCAGAAAGCTGATATTCCAGCTCTGTTAGCTCAGTGCGACTCATCCGATACGCGGGCTTCAAGATCAGCTGGGTTCCTAGCAATAATTCAATCAAGAACTCTACCTCATATAGGGGAGGTAGACCAGGGAGTTTGATGGGAAAGATATCAGGAAAATTGCAAATAATGGGTACCGAAAACATAGCAGGATCAGCGTCCATATTCTTGTTCATTCAATCATTAGAAAAAAAAATGATAACAACAACTTTTATTTCTTTTTCGCAGATCGTAAGGTTATAATTTTACTTTCATTGTCTATTATACCTCTATACTTTTCCAACCAATCCATTTCTAATATTACACATAAAATCCTACAAAATCTAATAGTATCATGTTTACACATACTTCTATCCCATAAGTTTTTATCCTACAGTCCTTATATACGCAATGAGCCTCTAGTAGTCCTTTAGAGGGAGTTTCCACTACTAGTGCTTTTTCTAAAGCTTCTGGTCTAAATTCCAGGTTATAAGGAAATGTATAGAAAATAAAAGAGTGAATTGCACCAGTATCGATAAAAGCCTTAGCAGGAGTATTATGAATAGAAAGCATACCCTAGATGAGAACAGGAGCAGGAAGGACTTTAGATTCATCTAAGTGGTACACTCGGTCTTGTGCTATGGGTCGAGTTACATCCTTTGGTCATTGAGGGTAATCTTTTATAAGGTGTTGGGTGCTTCCGCATCGATAGCAGGCGTTATTGATACACCGATAAGGCAGGTCACCATGTGAGCGACCACAATGTTGACAAGGCTAGTTAGCTCAAGCAAGTGGAGCTGTAGGTATGGGCAGGGTAGGAGGAAGGGCAACTCTGGTTCATTTATCTCGAGGGTTACTTATTGGGTCAGGCAATCTTTTTCTAAACTATTGGGGTTATTATTGGGCTCGAACTTGGGCAAAACATTGGTGTTTAACCGAGATAAGATCATCGGCCAACTGGGCATGTTCAAGCACCTCTACATATGAGTTGGGTCTCAGCATCACGACCTGGTCTTAGATGTCGGCACGAAGGCCTTTGAGAAATTTTCTAAATTTTTGGCTTTCGGGGGTGACCATTAAAGGAGCAAACCTAGATAGTTGAACAAATCGAGCTGTATATTGGGCTACAGGCAAGCTTCCTTGACAGAGGTCCTAGAATTCATCCTCTTTCTTTTCTTGAACATAAGCAGGGAAGAATTTATCAAAGAAAACATCCATAAAAACTTCCCAAGTAGTAGGGGTAGGCAGGACTTCTTTCTTAAGTCGCCACCAGTGTTCGACTTCACCATTTAACGTGAAGGCTGTAAGAAAGACTTTTTGTTCTTTGGTTAGGTCTAGTACAGAGAAGAGCTTTTCTATTTGTAGGATCCAGACTTCAACTACTAGAAGATCAGGGCCACCTTCAAAGTGTGGGGGTGTAAGTTTCCTAAACTTTGGTATATTTTCAGAAATAGACCGATCTGTGTTTCAGAATTTAAGGGCAGGGGTTGAACAAGGCATGGTCTGGTTTTATCCTATGTTTATAGTTAATCCTTGAATGGCTCAAAAAACTTCTGGAAATTCACCCTTAGTCAAATGATCCAGGGCTTCAGGTCGTTGAGGACGCTCTACGGATGGTCTTCCCCACGTCATCCTACAAAAGAAAGGAAGAAACGAGGTTGAGGCTTAATTTTTAAAAAGAGGACATTTATCTTCCCTAGGTACTCTAAAAGGTATTTATATCCTAGGCCTCAGTGCAAGAGATTTGTTTCGCGATATTCTGCTCTAATACCACATGTGACATCCTAGGTGCCAATTAAGGCAAATGGGTGTCAGATACAGATTTAGAATAACGAGTGCATGATAATATTTATGCAACAAAGTCAAACTTTAATAAATCTCTTACAAATATATATAATGTTCCAATTACATACATAACTGAGGCCAGAAGTGGCTAAAAAATACAAAACATAAGGGCCACTTCTTTCACTATGCTACTAGAATTTATCAGAGTGCGGGAACAGTCATGCACTCAGACTTGTGGATCCATAGGATCCTCATAGACTTCCAAGGGTAGGTATGCCTGCAGTTCCTCATTTCTTCCTCATCTAGGGAAATGGAAAGAGTGATTTTCAAATACTCAATAAAAAAAATAGTATTAAATTAACATCACAAGATTTCAATAGTTTATTATTTTATCTCACTGTTTAGCTTCCTTGTTTACCTAACTCACCATTAGAAAAGGAAACCATTTATTTGAATATAAAAATAGTACGTTAGCACAAAAAATCAAAATATACACATATCATGCCAAATAATAGAAAAAATTAAATAAATCATGAAATGCACAAATATTTCATGTCATGCTTCACAAGTCCTTACAAACGTCCATCTCTGAGGGCAGATACAGATTTCCAACTGCTCAAGTGGAATGACTAAATAAGATACAAATACAATAATTTGCTTAGGCTCACTTTTGGCTGGGCAAACCATGGTACAATCTATGGCCACGGCCATACCAACCATCGTGGTTCTAATAGATATCTATAATCACGACATTACTTAGCCACAGGTGACCCATATAAATAGTGCAATACCACTCTCGTCAGAGGGCACCCCGTCATCCACTAGGAGCGGTCCTCTTACATCTTTCTCGACTAGATAGAAGAAGAAGAAAAAAATACCTCAAAGGGCAAAGGGAACAGATACCCCTCAGAGATAAAAAGTCTAACGAGATACTTGATGCAATATGTATGTCAATACAGATATACTTCGGACTATACAAGCTTCATTCCACTTTTTTTTTTCTTTTCTTTTTACTTTTACTATTACGGACTACATATCACATATATTACATGTAAATTCATCAAGTGTTACTAATTCACATAGCATGCAAAACAGACAAAATAATAATCATATTAAATTTGTTTATGTAAAAATACTCCTTAAGACATTGAAAGTAATAGTAGATTCCTTACCAAAACCTTGATGTTTTCTTCGTCACCGTTTTCCTTTCTTTCTCTTCTTCTCTCACTAATTTACTATATATATATCTCTCTCTCTCTTTCTCTTTAAACCTTTTGAAAAATGGAAAAAATAGAAGTGTGGAGAAGAAGGAAAGGGGAAAAAAAATTTATAAAATTTTAGAACTATTAGATTCGTACCCAGTGGTAAAATTTGATGAATAAAGAATAGGAGAGATTCTTAGCACGAAAAATAGGGGAGAAAAATTTCCTCCACAGACGATGGCGGCACACCGCCCAAGGCAGCGATGGTGCACTGCCCGAGGTGGCAATGCCTGGGTGATGCATTGCAGGGGAACAGGCCTGCTGCTGCCCACGCAGGGGCTAGCCTGAGTGAGTGCTGGGCCTGGGCATACTGGGCACCGGGTGCACAAGCCTACTACGCGCAGGTCCTGACCCCGCGTTGGGCGTGCGGATGGGACGTTAGTGTTGTGCGCACGTCCCATGTGTGCGTGCGTGTGGATGGGTTGTGCACGCTTTATGCACGCCTCGCGACCACTTTACGTGCATGCGCACACCCACAATGCCCAACACTCGCGCAGGCAAACTGCTTTGTCGCGGGATTTTTCTCGCAAGCTGGTTTTCTCTCGTTTTGCCATTTTATGTTTTTTTTCTAAATTTTTTCTACGAAATAAATTAAAATAATATAAAATAAAAATAAAAATAGACCAAAATCACGAATCTCAATAAATATTAAACAGCATAAATTAACTTAAATTTAGGGCGATCAAACACCAAAATAAATAGAGTTTCCAAATTATTTGAGCACAGTGATAGGCGGGGTGTTACAATGCCCATGGTTAATGGGGCTATTCTACCATTCAACGCCCCATAGTTGATGCTAATAATTTCGAGATCAAGCTAACTATCATACAGATGATGCAAGACAATCAATTTCGTGGTTTACCTAATAATGATCCCATTGCTCACATAGCCATTTTTCTTGAAATTTGTGAGATATTTAAACACAATAATATCTCAACTGATGCAATTAGGCTAAGATTGTTTTCATTCTCATTGAAGGACAAAGTTAAGAGTTGGTTTAACTCTTTATTACCTAGATCGATCACTACACAGAATATCCTTATTGAGAAATTTCTGGCCAAATTCTTTCCACTAACCAAAACAGCAAAGATGAGGAATGAGATCACTACTTTTGTCCAGTACGACATGGAGTCTCTTTATGAAGCCTGAGAGAAATTTAAGGATATGATGAGAAGATGCCCACATCATGGACTTTTTGAATGGTTATAAGTCTAAATGTTTTATAATGGCTTGGGAAATTCAACCAAAACTCTAGTTGACACAGCAGCTGAAGGAGCTTTGATGAGTAAAACACACGAAGAAGCCTATGCTTTGTTAAAAGAGATGGCAGTTAATGCTTATCAATGGCCAATTGAGCATAATACACCGAAGAGGACTCTGGGAATTCATGAGGTAGATGCTCTCACCACTCTCATAGCTCAAGTTGCTACTTTATCACAGCAACTCATTTTGTTAACTACAATGGAGGTCTATGACTTATGTAATGGAGCTCATTCTAGTTCTGAATGCCAAATTGGAAATTCGTTTGCTCTATCTCAACCAGTGTAAGCTCATTTTGTGAAAAATTTCAACGGGAAGAATAATCCATACTCCAACACATATAATCAAGGTTGGCGCAATCATCCAAATGTTTCTTGGAGGAATAACCAGAATGTGATGAGGCCACCAATGAGCATCAACCTCAATTCTAGCCTTAGCAGCCAAAAGTGTCTTTAGAATATGCTCTCGCCCAGCTCACAGTCAATATTAATCAGTTTATGGCAAGAACAGATTCTACACTTCAAAGGTAAGAAATTAGTATTCAAAGCCAAACAGCATCTATTTAGAATTTAGAGCTTCAATTGGGCCAACTTTATGAAATTCTCACTCAAAGACCGCAAAGTTCTCTACCGAATAACACTAAAAAGAATAAAAAAGATCAATTGAAAGCTATTACTCTTCGTAGTGGCAAGGAGTTAACAAAGTTGAGTAAAGCAACAGTTAAAACCACATAGCCAGTTGAATCGCAAATAGAGAGACTTTTGGATGATTCGAAAACAAGTCTAGGAGAAGAGGATAAAAAGCCTAAGTAAAAGCTCTTACTAGACAACCCTATGTTCCTCCTATTCCATATCCTTAGAGGTTCCATAAGCAGAAATTGGATAAAGAGTTCTCTAAGTTCCTACATGTTTTTAAGAACTACATATCAACATTCCATTTGTAGATGCTTTGGAGCAAATGCCTAGCTATGTTAAGATTATGAAGGAGATCCTCTTGAACAAGAGAAAGCTAGAGGAATATGAGATAGTTGCACTTACTAAGGAGTGTAGTGCCATTTTGCAAAATAAATTACCTCGAAGCTTAAGCATCCTGGAAATTTCACCATTCCTTGCATTATTGGGAACTCTCATTTGAAAAAGCTCTTTGTGATCTTGGAGTAAGTATTAATTTGATGACTCTTTCGGTATACAAGATGTTGGGTCTTGGAGAAACAAAGGCAATAACAGTCTCTTTACAGTTGGTTGATCGATCTATTAAATATCCACAGGGGGGTTATTGAGGATGTCTTAGTGAAAGTGGATAAGTTTATCTTCCTAACAAATTTTATTATTCTTGACATGGAGAAAGATCGAGAAATTCATATTATTCTTGGTAAACCATTCTTGGCCCAAATCATGGGTTCCAATTGGAAGTTAGTAGATGCTATGCAAACACTCCGCCTCAACTACTATGGAAATGATGCCTATCTCACTTAGATTCGAGCTTTGCCTAATCTATTCATTAAGATTTGGGAAGCTTAATCCACGGACCAAGAAATCATCAAAAATTTGAGTAAGTTCACTTCTAAACCAAGTTTTCTGATTTTTGGTTCTCAGATGATGGGTTATGCAGATTCCAAAACCGTATTTGGGTCTCTGTCACTGTCAGGACGAATGTTCTTAAAGCTGCCCATGTCTCTAAATTATACATCCACCCTGAAAGTACCAAGATGTGCCAGGATCTGAAGCGCCAATACTGGTGGCCAATAATGAAGAAGGACATTGTCAACTACATCTCCCAATGCCCTACTTGCTAATGAGTTAAGGGAGAACACCAGAGATCTAGCAGTTTGTTACAGGGCTTCCCAATTCTGGAATGAAAATGGGAGCATGTAACTATAGATTTTGTCACGGGTCTACCCAGGACTTGTTTTGGCTGTAATGTCATTTGGGTCATTGTTGATAAACAGGGGAAAAATACTCATACCCATCAGAACCACTAACTTCACCAGCAGATTAGCTAGCCTATATGTCGATGAAATTATTCAACTCCATGGTGTTCCCTCATCCATTGTATCCGATCGAGATCCTCAACTCACTTACCACTTTTGGGACAGCTTTCAAGAAGTACTTGAATCTACATTATACTTCAGCACTGTCTATCATCCCCAGACTGATGGTCAGTCTTAATACACTATCTAGACATTAGAAGACATGTTGTGTGGTTGCATCCTCGACTTTGGTGATAACTAGTATGAGTATCTTCCCTTGTGAATTTGCTTATAATAATAATTATTATTATAGCATTAGCATGGCTTCGTATGAAGCCCTGTAAGGTAGGCCTTACCATTCTCCCACTTGATGGAGCAAAGTTAGAAATCAACGTCGTTTGAGACCAAACTTCATCTAGGAGACTATCAAGAAGGTTTCTATCATCCGTAGGAACTTGGTTACTGCCTAGAGTTGCTGGAAGAGTTATGTTGATAATCGTAGAAGATCTTTAGAATTTTCCATTGATGACTAAGTCTTCCTCAAGATTATCCCCTACAAGGGAAAAATATGGTTAAAAAAAAATTTGAGCCCCTAATATGTAGGACATTTTCAGATCATGGAATGTGTTAGACCCATGGCATACTGCCTTACTCTGCCTCGAGAGTTTGCAGGTCTACATGACATTTTTTATGTCTTTATACTCAAAAGGTACCACCTTAAACCTTCTCAATCATTTCTCACAAGGAAATGTAGGTGCAAGCTGATATGACATACGAGGAACTCCCCACAGAAATTCTTGGTTAGATCGACAAGGTTTTACACAACAAGAGGATCCTCGTTGTGAAGTTGCAGTGGCAACACCGCAATTCAAACGAGCTGACGTGGGAGTTGGAGAACGATATGAGATAAAAGTTTTCAGACCTATTCGAGACAAATTTGGGGGACAAAATTTTCTAAGGTGGGGGGAATTTAACATCCCACTAACCTTTGCGCTTAATTTGTAATTGGAAAACCCCTATTTATTCGGGACCTATGGTCACTTAAACATATTAAAATTATCTCGTCATTTTATATTACATTTTATAAATTTAATTTGTATTTTTAATTTTATTTTGAAAAATTATATTTTATGATTTTGTTATTTTTGCCAATTTTGCCTTATTATTTCTATTACTTTTTTATTTCATTTTAAAAATAATATTTCAAGAGGAAAGATGAAAATAAGGGCAGAAACTAGCAGGAGAACGCCCGGGGGAAAATGCATGCGAGCTATAGGCCCTGCGCACATGTAGGCCACCCTTGCGTATAGCAGGATAGGCCGACGCACCTGTAGGCTATGTCACCAATGCCAATTGGGAGTTTCTTCCTTTGTTTTTTGCATTACTATCGCATCGTGTCACATCACTCTTTTTCCACTCAACTTTCTCTCCCCTCACCAGATTTTGCCATTTGGTGCAAATCTAACGCCCCATATTTTCTATAAATAGGGACCCCTCTCTTCCATTTTTTCTCATCACTTCCATTTCATTCTTCCATCCTCCAAAAGATTAGAGAGAGAGGGAGTGATCTAAAGAGAAAATGAGAGGAGAAGAATAATAATGTTATAGGAAAACTTCAAGATTTCAAAAATAAAATTTAGTATTTCTTTAAACATCTTAAAGAACATTTCTAAAATCAAAATTATGAAGCTTGAAATTTATGATTTGTATGATTTATATTTAATTGTTCAAATAAAGTGAATTTTACTTGATAAAACATGTTATAAGATTATATAAGCACTTGGTGATTTTCATGTGATTTAAATGACATGATTTTGGTGATAATTATCTGAAATATCAAAAGGAGATTGAGCATGAAATGGCATGAAAAACATGTATCTGTGTTGACATGCATAATGCATCAAGTGTCTCATTAGGCTTTTTGTGTATGAGGAGTTTCTATTTCCCCCTCCCCCATATAGTTTGGAAAGAAGTAAGAGGACCGCTCGCTATGGATGACGACATACCTTCTGACGATAGTGGTGACACGAATTATCTGTTAGGAGTCACCTTTGGTTAAGCACTGTCGTGACTGTAGAATATCTGACAGGACCATTATGGTTGGCACGACCGTGGTCATAGATCATGTCATGGTTTCGCTAATTGAAAATGTGTCATGAGCAAATTATCGTTATATGTCTAATCTGGTCATTCCACATGGGTAGTTGAAAATCCATATCTACTCTTAGTAGATGGAAGTCGGAATAAATTCGTGAAGCATGACACGAGAATCTGAACATTACATAATTTATTTGATTTTCTCTATTATTAGTATGAATGATTTGATAGTTGTGATTATGATATGATGGATATGATATTTTCTTTAATAAATAAATTATTTTCATAAAGTGATAAAGGATCCTGATGTGACCCCTGATGGTAAGTGTTGATGAAATAATTATTCACTTTTAAAATATTATAATGTTATTTAAATATTATTTTTCTTACTGAGTATATAGAATTCACCCCTTTCTATGCCCTCCCATATGAGGAAGATAGTGAGGAATCGATCGCTAACCTAGCCCTTGAAGTTTATGAGGATCCTATGGATCCATAAACTTTGAGTGTATGACTTGTCCCGCACTCTTATGAGTCCCTTCACATAGTGAAAGAAGTGACTTTTTCTGAATTTTGATATTTTGTATTTTCTTACCACTTATGGCCTCAGTTATATATATGTAATTAGAACTTATATATATTTAGTAAGGGATTTGTAATAATTTGCTCTGCTACATATAATTATTTATCAGTCACTCGTAATCTGTTTCTATATCTGGCACCCTTATGTCTTAAGTAGCATTTGGGATATCACAACTTCTCCAGTACTCTGCTATAACTATTCTCAAAATTATTAATGTCGACTAAATTAGTAAAGTTCTCTTGCTTTTTTCTCTTTTTATCTCTTAACTTTGGATAATCTTTCTTAAAGTGACCTTGTTCCCTGTATTCAAAACAGTTTGCCTTATTAGCCCTAGATTTTGATATACCCCTTTAACTTATTCCTTCTATGACATCCCAAATGCCAATTAAGGCAAATGGGTGTCACATACAGATTCAAAATAACGAGTACATGATAATATTTATGCAGCGAATCAAACCTTAACAAATTCCTTACAAATATATATATATATAATATTCTAAATACATACATCTCTGAGGCTAGAAGCGGCTAAAAAATACAAAACATAAGGGCCAGTTCTTTCACTATGCTACTAGAACTCATCAGAGTGCAGAAATTGATATGCACTCAGACTTGTGGATCTACGGGATCCTTATAGACTACCAATTGTAGGTTTACCTACGGTTCCTTATTTTCTTCCTCATCTGGGGGGGGATAGAAAAAGTGAGTTCCATATGCTCAGTAAAAAAAAACAGTATTAAATTAACATCGTAAGATTTCAAAAGTTTATTATTTTATCTCATCGTTTAGCTTCCTTATTCACCTAACTCATCATTAGAAAAAACCATTTATTTGCATATCAAAATAACACATTAGCATAGAAAATCAATTATACATAGATCATGCCAAATAGTAGAGAAAATCAAATAAATCATGAAATGCAAAGATTTTTTGTGTCATGTTTCACGAAGTCGTTAGAAACTTCCATGTCTGAGGGCAGATACAGATACAAATACGACAATTTGCTCAGGCTTACTTCCGGTTGACCAAACCATGGTACAATCTATGACCACGGCCGTATAACCCATAGTTGTCCTAACAGATAGTCTATAGTCACAATATTACTTAGCTACGGGTGACCCTTATAAATAGTGTGATACCACTCTCGTCAGAAGGCACACCATCATCCACTAGGAGCGGTCCTCTTACGTCTTTCTAGACCAGATAGGAGAGGGGGAAACAGATACCCAGAAGGGCAAGAGGAACAGATACCCACAGAGATAAAAAGCCTAATGAGACATTTGATGCAATATGCATGTCAATACAGATATACTTCGGACCATACAAGCTTATTCCACTTTTCTCTTTTTTTTTTCTTTTTACTTTTACTATTACAGACTACATATCACATATATTACTTGCAAATTCTTCAAGTGTTAGTAACTCATATAGCATACTTGAAAATCACAACAATTCGACTCATTTGAGCACAGAGGCATGCAAAACAAAAAAAATAACTATCATATTAAATTTGTTTATCTAAAAATACTCCTTAAGACGTCAAAAGTAATACTAGATTCCTTACCAAAACCTTGATGTTTTCTTCTTCACTGTTTTTCCTTTCTTTCTCTTCTTCTTTCACTAATTTACTATATACATATATATATATGTTTTTCTCTCTAAACCTTTAAAAAATGGAAGAATTTCATAATCATTGGATTCGTGCCTAGTGGCATAATCTGGTGAAAAGATAGGAGAAAAAGATTCTTGGCACGAAAAATAAGGGAGGAAAATTTCCTCCACCGGCTGCGGTAGCAGGCCACCCAAGGAAGCAACGAAGTAGTGCCCGAGGTGGCAGAGCCTGGCCAATGCGCTGCAGTCTAGCTTGCAAGCACACAGGCTTGCTGCTGTTCGCATAGGGCCTAGGCGCACTAGGCACTGCGCACGCCAGCCTGCTGCACGGATGGCCCGCTCACACTATACGGCGCAAAGTGACATGCGAATGGCCCACCTTCGCGCGACAGGACACACGCGCAAGTCTTAACCTCACACTGTGTGTACGAATGGGACGTGCGCATTGTGCACTCATGTGCGCACGCACAGTGCCCAGCACCCGCGCGGGCAACCGTTTTCTCGCGAGTAGGTTTTCTCCTGTTTCGCTATTTTTTGATTTTTTCTAAATTTTTCTTTTGAAATAAAATAAAATAATAATAAAATAAACAAAAAATTAAAAATAAAAATAGATTAAATTACGAATCTCGAGAACAACATAAATTAATTTAAATTTAAGGCAGCCAAAGGCCCAAATAAATAGAGTTTTCAAATCATTTTAGCATAGTGTTAGGCGAGGTGTTACATCTTCTCTGTGTTCTTCCCCTGTTCACCAAACTCTCTCCTTCTGTTCTATACTCTAGGAAGTTCTTTTTCAACTCATTTGATTTTAATGCATCACTAACATTATCCAATGAAATATTATCATTTTTGTATAACAAAGTGTCAACAAAAGTCTCATATGATGGTGGTAGTGAACACAATACAACTACAGCTTGATCATTATTATCAGTTTTGATATCTATTTTATTTAGGTCCATAATGATATAATTAAATTCATCAACATACTGTTGAATAGGTGTACCTTCACTCATCCTTAGATTGTACAGCCTTTTTCTCAAATAAAGGCAGTTCGTCAGCACTTTTACAGAGTATAATTCTTCTAATTTCTTTCATGAAGCTGATGAAGAAATTTTTCCAGTAATTTTCTGTATAGCATTATTAGTTACACTCGTGAAAAGTGAACATAAGGTTCTATCTTGCATATCTGCCTTTTCTATCTCTCTCATACCATCTAGGAATCTTTCTTCAATCACCTTCCACAAATCTTGTAGTACTAGGGATGACCTCATTCTAATTTTTAAGAGACTAAAACTTGTTTTACCATCACATTTTTCTACTTTATACTTTGTGGATACCATTTTGAATCGTTAGACTGTGCACCAAAAATAAACAGAGAGAAATGTCACTATCAGAAGACAAAAAACCATTCATAGCGAAGTACCACTACGTAAAAAATACCACAACGCGCAACCATGGGAACCTCACGCACCGCTATGTCCCATCACATGCGCGGCCACTAGAACTGTCACGCATTGTTGCTGGCCATGATCTAGTCTAAAAGCACAACAGAAGTTTACAACACATCAAATCCAACAAAGATATGTTGAAATCATGCCAAAAAGTCATTGGGAAATGCCTTCTCGTAAAACGGGCCCTTGCACATTTTATTCTTCTCCGATCATCTGGTTTTACACACGAGATTTGGTCTTATATTCTCCTTGCATCAAAGCTTCTTCTATCATGGTTTGTCTTCTTCGTGAGAGCTACGTATGTACGAACTTCCTCCCACACGAATCCTCCGGATCTTTTCTCAATTTTCCTTAAAAACCAAACAGAGTTGTCGCACGTTGTGCACTAAGCTGCAATTGATTTTAGCCTCATTTGCACAGAGCTAAAAGTCATTCTTCTTTTTCAAACTACAGCAATTGTGTGTTTTATGGTTTCATATCGAAAGCAGAGATGATTTATCTTCTCTGTTGGTCGACTACACATCTTCCACTGCTGCTGCCACCTCTAATCTTGAGGGAAAGGTAGAAGAACTTAGCTGCTGCGATTAGTCTTTTAATTTCCTAAATTTGTTTGGTTCCCTCTCTAGCTAATATGGTTTTCTCATTGTAACCCAATTTTCTCTCAAAACCCGAGCTCTGATACCACTTGTTGGGGAAAGTAATCCTTAAACCACGTACAATCAAAACAAAATAAAAGTATAAAAGAAACAACACAAGATTTAACGTAGTTCGGCAGTGTGCCTACATTCATGGACAAAACTAGTAAGAAAGTTTTTCACTATGATAATTTTAAAGAGTACATCATCAACAGGCTAGCAGGCTAATATATAGAGAACTATGAGTTTTTATTTCTCACATAACTCCCTATAATATATATAAAATAATCTCCAGGATAATTACAAAAATATCCTCATGATCAAATCTGATATCCCCATAATTTAAGCCACATCACCAGTATTAAAATTAAGTAATTGAGTAGATATTTTAATTCTTTTTCAAGAATAGGTGAGGGGAAGTTCTATATAAGGAGGTCATTACCCCTTTTATAATTCACAATTCAATTAAGCTATAAAATATCAAAGTATTATTTCTAAGTCTCAAGCTATAAGTGTGCGTTCAATGAGTGAGTCTTCTTTTCCTAGTTACCTTAGTTTGCCTTTACATTGTTGATAGTGGTTAAGTAAAGAGGGTTTACTTAGGATTTAAATTTTTAATTGCTAATATTATGTGCATAGTTTTGGATTGCATTGTTGATATTGGGTTCTACATCAGTTAGTTTAGAATAAAAAAAACTATAAAGGCTTAAATAGAAAAATTATAGTATGGCGGTCTATTACATATTTAAGCCTAATTTAAAATGAAAAACATTAGAAATTGTAAACAAAGATAGCCAAAAGAAAACTATAAACTTACAATATAATTGCATAGTTAATTATATAATAGTAAAATAACCAACTAAAAGACAAAGATCATAAGAATTGTTATACTAACAATTGAAAAAATACTATACACCTAGGAAACTCATACACATATTCAATTCTTATTCCATGATATCTTGGTGAAAATACTATCATTATATCATAAATTTCTAAGGGAGCTCAATAAGGTAATTCTAATGTATTTCTTTTCTACTTTTATAGAAGGGATTCATTGTTTTATTTTCTTTTAACTTCTATTTATCTTTATGCTATTGTCATCTTTAATTTTTATCAAGTTAAAACTCTAACTGACTTCTTTTCTCATCTCATTTTCTATTTACTACTCTTGGTTGAACTTGTAAACATGTCATGGCATTCTAAGCCGAAACCATACTAAGCAAACTTGAATTCTTCTACCTTATTCCGGTCGTACTTTATTCATGTCTAATATTTTAATATAACATATATATATGTATAAGTATGTATATGTTTATTAGGTGAACTTCATGATAATAGAATTAAGATAACATGATGAGGGAGGTTATGGAAAGGATTGTTTTGACTCTCGGAACCTCAACCCAACGAATATAATTTTAGAAACTTAACCGCCCAGTTAACCCCTCCCTTTAATTGAATCTACAATTCTAGAAAATAATGCATAAACAAAAACTAGGGAATAAAAATGAGGAAAAGAAAGAAACTTACTCAATAAGTCGATCCGAACTCCTTGACTCAATCAAGACTTCAAAAAGCTCAATCTAATTTCGAAGAACTTAAAGAGAAAAATTAGCACAAAGCTAATTTGAAGACTCAAAGCTTTAATTTTATTGAATTTTCAAAGTTGTGATTACAAAGCTTGAACTTAAGCCTTTATATAGGCTTTTATTTTCTATTTCTTCTTGGAATAGGATTTAGGATTCCTATCCAAATTATAGCACCTAATTCAATTAGAAATCAAATACATAGATATGAAAATGATTAAATCCTTATCTTTGTCCTAAAATAATAATTTAATTAATTATATGGATAAGGCTTACCATTAAAATATTAATATAATAAAAGACTCCTTCCATATCTTCAAACATCTTTATTCTTCAATTTTAAGTAGAATTCCTCCTTTAATTTTGCATATTTTGCACATGGGATAATTGTCGAAGCTTAGGATACCTTGTAGAATAAAGAAAACTGAGAAAAAGGAGTCTACAAGGGGCTCGAAAAAATGAGCCGCGCAAGCATACTTTGAGGCTTAGGTCACGCGTGTAGGTCACTAGGTGCACAACCGACCCTCCACGCATATGTGTGTGTGCATGTTGCATGTGTCCTACGCACTTACTAACGCACGTTGGGCGTGCAAGTTATTGCATGCCTCGTGTGCTACCTCATGTAGGTAAGGTTCCTGTATGTGCGGGTGGTGTAACACCCTAAAATATTTTACGTTTAACGTGTGTCGAACTCCATTATTTTGGACCTCATGGTCATTTAAATTTTTGTTAGTATTAAAACTATTAGTATTATGACTTATGATAATTTAAATAATTTATATAATTTTATCCATTTTATTGTTTTCTCAAAATTATTTTTGTTTTAATTTTTAGGGAAATGGCAAAAATCGCTGAAAATCAATGATGGGGGAAGCAAAAACTTGCAGCTCGTGGCCTATAGCCGCAACCCACACGCCTGTGAACTAGTGGCCTGGCATGTGGTTAGCCCTCACGGGCAAGTCTGTGAGTGCACGCCAAGTGCATAGTATGGTTGCGCCTATGCGTGCGACAACGCCACATGCGCACGCATAGTGCGTGACAGAGTCACTTGACTGCGCACAGCGCGATGCATAGTCGCGCACAGCGTGCAGCTGTGCACTGACCAATGTGACAATTGAGTGCTTTATCCCGTTGTCCATGTTTGGCCATGCCAAGCGGGCCCCACTTCCCGCTTCACTCTATTTTACTTCTCCTATCTCTGCCAAGGAGTGCGAATTCGGCACTCCTTGCCCATTTATAAAGCCCTCTTTTCCTCTTCATTTTTTTCACCATTTTTCCTTCTTTAATTTATCAAAAATTAGAGATAAAAAGAGAAGAGATTTTTAGAGAGAGAAAGGAGCATGAAAGATGGAAAAAAGTAGGAGTTTTGCAAGCTTATTCAAGGAATTTTGAGAAGTTCTTTCCTTCACTTCTAAAAGGCTAAGTCAACTCAATTTCAGTAAGGAATTCTTAGTATTTTCATCTACATTTCTAAGTGTTCTTTTTAATTAATTAATTTAATCAAATTGAAGGATTGTTGAAATGAATTCTATGCTTTCTTGGGTGATTTATTTTTTATATGTGAGGATTCGGGACACATGTGAGATTGACCCTTTGTCATACCTTTGGTAATGATAAAGAGAGTTGTTCTATAAACCTCTAGCTTTAAAGAATATCTCGAATGGTCAAATCCAAGTATTTGGGGCCTTTGGCCAAATATGTCAATGAACCTCACTGAGTTCTGGAAGTTAAAAATAGAATATTCATGAATATGTCAAGTATAATATATTATAGTCTTACCACACAACTACAATACATGAATTCCTACTAAGTTTGCTGCTTTTTTATGTGTATGGTATTGTTAAACATGATGATTGATGCATAAGTCTATTCAATGTTTTATCATTGTCTAAACCATGACATATTTCACATAATGCACAAAAACATAATGATCAGAAATTTGCATCTGGGTTTAGCCCTTCGCTTACTTGGTAATGGCGAAGAAGGTTATCCTAGTGGGTCTTGGCTCAAGAGGATAACCCAAAGGTCAAGTCTTGGTAAAAAAGCCTTCAGGTCGAACATAGGTAAATGAGCCTTCGAACCAAATATGAGAAAGAGGAGCCTATGGGCTGGATAAGTTTTGGAATCCCGGTGGATTCGAAAATGGTTGCATTGAACATGTATATGCATATGAAAAGGATATGAAATTGTTGTGAGCATGAAATAAGCAAGTGAAAAGAATAGAAAAATCCATTTGACTGTTATCTCTAAGGCATTTATGTTTCTTCCTCCTCTAAAAAAGTGTTGGTGACCGCTCCCTGTGATGATCGGCAGTTCCTCTGACAAGAGAGGATACGTATTATATATATGTAAGGTCACAATGGCAAAGTACAGTCACGGTCATAATTTAGATTAGGAAATGAAAATGGCCTGGAAATGGGTCGTTGATTCACAGTGATAATTAGGGATCCCTTCTGCCCTCAGTGGATATATGTTGTAACGGCTTCACACGGAGGTCAGTAAAAACCTTAATAAAACCTAGATATGGTTAAGAATGCTAACCATGATTTGTATGATGGTTCTTCTATTTGCTTTGTATGTTACTTGTGTTACTGTTATCTCTATGATGGTTTGTATGATTAGTTCTTCTATTTATCGAGCATGCCATTTGTTTGATTGTATGTTTGATATGTATGAGTGTGCTAAATGTAACGAAACATGCCTGTTTGAATGTTGAGTAATGGTGTTCTTAACTTGGTTGTACAATTATTTCATCATATTTCTTAATAAAGACAAAAACTTTTTGAATAATTAAATGACTCTATCCTGTGATGGTTCTCCAAGGTGAGAGGTATAAAAGGTATTGTTCAAATGTTTACTTTTTAAACCTTAGCTGTGTAGTTTTAAATACTACTTCTCTTATTGAATATATATGGAACTCATCCCTAATCCATTCCCTCCTAGTTGTTGAGAAAGTTGAGGATCTGCTCTCCGAGTCATCCCTTTGAGTTTGACTAGACCTATTCATAGATTTTGGAAAATTCTCTATGACATAAATTCGAATGAAATAGTTATTCCACACTCTCATGTAAATTCATGTAAGAACTCTACTTTACATCTTATAATTAAGATTGTAAACCTATGGCCTGGATGTAAGTTTTAAATCTTAGATTTGCCTTATATCAATGTTAATTTTTGTCTTAGCACTCGTAATTACTTAAGTAGTTGGCTCCCTTCTACCCACTAGGTATTTGAGATGTCACAAAGGGTATTAGGGCTCGATTCTAGGAGAAATACTTTACACTTAGGATTCCAAACCTGAAGTTAGGAAAAATGCTAGGGAATTTTTAGATATAGGTTTTATTTTACAACTTCTTTTGCTAACTTCCTTCCTAAAGACTCAAAATAGCAACAGCTTCATTAGAGAATCTGTAACATCCCAAGTGCTAATTAAGGTAAATGTGTGTCAGATACAGAATCAGGATAATGAGTGCATGATAAAATTTATGCAACGGAATAAAATTATTACAAATCCTTTACAAATACATGAGTTCCAATATATATATATACTGAGACTAGAAGTGGCTGTAAAATAAAAAACAAAATAAAAATGCCACTTTTTTCACTATGCTATTGGGCTCACCAGAATGCGGAAACAGTCATGCACTCAGACTTATGGATCCATAGGATCCTCATAGACTTCCAAGGGTAGGTTAGCCTGCGGTTCCTCACTTTCTTCCTCATCTGGGGGGCATGGAAAGTGAGTTCCATATGCGTAGTAAGGAAAATAGTATTAAATTAATATCGTAAGATTTTAAAAGTTAATTATTTTAACTTACCATTTAACCTCCTCATTTACCTATCTCACATTATAAAAAATCATTTATTCTTTAAGAAAACGGTACGTTAATATAGACAACCAAACATACATCATGTCAGATATAGAGAAAATCAAATAAATAACGAAAAGCTCATATTTTCGTATCATGCTACGTGAAGTCGTTACAACTTCCATCTCTGAGAGCAAATACAAATTTCCAACTATGTAAGTGGAATGACCAGATCAGATACAGATACTGTAATTTACTCAGGCCCATTTCTAGCTGGCCAGATCATAGTATGATCTATGACCACGGTCGTACCACCCATAGTTGCCCTAACAGATACTTATAGTCACGACATTAATTAGCCATGGGTGACCCCTACAGAGAGTGCAATACCACTTTCATCAAAAGGTACACCGTCATCCACTATGAACAATCCTCTCACGTCTTTCTAAACCAGATAGGAGAGGAGAAAACAGATACCCCGAAGGGCAAGGGGAATAGATACCCCTTAAAGATAAAAAGCCTAATGAAGCATGTCAATATAGATACACATCGAAGCATACAGGCTTCATTCTACTTTTTTCTTTCTCTTTTCTTTTATACTTTTTACTATTACCGATTATATATTATATTTATTACATGTAAATTCATCAAATGTCTGCAATTCACATAGCATGCTTGAAAACGAGAACAATTCGACTCATCTGAACAGAGAGGCATACAAAATAGGTAAAATAACAATCATATTAAATTAGTTTATCTAAAAATACTCCTTAAAACATTGAAAGAAATATTAGATTCTTTCCCAAAAACTCGATGTTTTTCCCTTCATTGTTCTCCTTTCTTTCTCTTTTTCTCTCAATAGACTACTATCTCTCACTCTCTCTAAATCTTTGAAAAATGGAAGAATGGAAGTATGAGGAGGAAGGGAAGGGGAAGGGCAATTTTTAGTGTTTTGGAACCATTGGATTTGCACCAAGTGACAAAATTTGCTGAAGAGATGAGAAAAATACATTCGGCACAAAAAATAAGGGAGAAGGGCGGTTGCGGCACGTCGCTTAAGGCAACGGTGGTGCACTGCTTGAGGTGGCAGTGCCTCGATCAGTGCAATGCAGGCTAGCCTGCAGGCGCACAGGCCTCTTGCCACGCGCGCTGGGCACCGTGCGAGCAGGCCCCAGGTGCGCCCATCCGCGCAGGCCTACTATGCGCGACAAGACGCGCACAGCTCCTTACCCAGTATCGTGCGCGCGGATAAGATGTGCGCGTTGTGCGCACATCCCGTGCGTGCATGCGTGCACGTGGATGGGACGTCTGCTCTGTGTACATCTCCCGTGCGTGCATGTGTACAGATGGGACGTGTGTGCTGCGCGCATGTCCCACGGCTACTGCGCATACATGCGTGCACGCACAGTGCCCAGCACCCATGCAGGCAACTTGTCTCCCTGTGGAATTTTCTTCCCAATTCACCGTTTTCCAATTTTTTTCTCAATTTTTATAATTAATTTAAATGAGTTAGACTTAAAATTAAATAAATTAAATTAAAATATAATTAATTAAAATAAAATTAAATAAAAATCAATCAAAATTACGAAATACAATAAATATTAAGCAACTTAAATTAATTAAGTTTAACAACTTAAATAAATAGAGTTTCTAAATCATTTGGGTACAGTGATGGACGGGGTGTTATAGAATCATTGAATAATTAGTCAAGTTAGAAAACACATTTCATGTAAGAAAAAATACCTTTAAAGGCCAAGGAAGTTGTTTTAAAAACTCTCTAATGTTTATGGCTATATGATAAAAGAATTATTTTGAAAATATTTGTTTTTCTAACGTTTGTGATAAATAGAAAGATGGACCATGAACCATTAACCCATATAATCCTTTTCGTTTGCAACTTTCTGAATGTTTTCCCCAAAAAACTACTAGGACTGCTTCCAAAACAAAAAGTTGAGTGCTCCATTGATCTAGTTCCAGGAACCCAACCTATTGACATACCCACAAGCCGAATGAATAGAATCAAACTCTAGGAGTTGCTTCGTTAACTGTTGGCACTACGAAGGAAGAAGTTTATCTAACCTAGTTCCTTTCTGTGAGTGCCCCAGTCTTGTTCACAGAGAGGAAAGATGGGCCTTCTAATCTTTACATCGACTACAAAGAGCTCACCAAGAAACTCTCAATGATAGCCTATTTGATTAATTTTCAGATGCATCAGTGTTTTTCAAAATCCACCTCAGTTCTGGCTGTCATTAAGCACAAGTCCATGGCGAAAATATACCAATGACGGTGTTCCATTGTTAATATGGTCATTTTGAATTCCGGGTTATGCCCTTTGGTCTGACAAATACTCCATCAATTTTCACAGACCTCATGAACTAAATTTTCAGGCCTATCCTGAATAGGTATGTTTTTACCTACGTTGACAATATCTTGGTATGCTCGAAGAACTCTTAGGATCATGCTGTCCACCTTATTCATGTGATGGAGACTCTTTGTTACACCACCTTTATGCCAAGTTTTATAAATGCTCCTTCTGGATGGACCGGATCACTTTCCTTGGCCACATGGTTTTTGGTGAAGAGGTTTCAATTGACCCTGCGATGGTTAAGGGTGTCATCAGTTTGGACCAACCAATCAACATCGAGGATGTCTGTAAATTTTTAAGCAAGTTGGATACTATCGACATTTCATCTAGGACTTTTCCTATGTTGCTACTCCTCTAACGAGCCTCATCAAAATGAGGTTTTATTTTAACTAGGACCCCAAGTGCAAGGAAAGCATTTTAAAAATCAAGCATCGGCTTGCTACCACTCCGGTGTTGGTCTTCTCCTATGACGTCGAGTGTTTTCGAATAGATTATAACATATCCCATACTTGTCTAAATTATGTGCTCATGCAATAAGGCCAGAGTGTAGCTTATGGTTTCAAGCAACTAAAGCTATATGAGTGCGACTACACCTCTCACGACCTCGAGCTCATTGCCACTATCTTCTCTTTGAAGATATGACGTCACTATCTACAAGGTTGGACTTTCGAGATCCATGTCAATCATGGAAGTCCAAAAAACTTATTTTCTTATGAGGAATGGAATAAGAGGCAGAAGTGCTGGATGGATCTTTTGAAGGACCATGATTGCATAATCCTACATCATCCTAGTGGGGGTAGCATAATCAATGGTGCCCTTAATCGAAAGAAAAAAGCCTTGTTGAGACCGTTGATGATTTTCAGGTAGAAGATTTTAAAGGCAATTCAAGAACTCCAGCTGAGTCACCACAACCACCGTTCCTACCATGCACAGATTCGAGATTAGCCTCTTATCCCTATCAGACTTTAGTAAGCCCATACGATCTACCTAGAGATTCTGGAGCACAAGAGCAAGTTTTGCTCTGAGGGAAATAGCAGATGTAGCAACTTAAGAGTGACTAACAAAGGACTGTACTAATTCTTCAATTGAATTTGGGTACCAAACAGCCCCACGCTTTGATCGGATATCCTGAAAGAGGAACATGCATCCAAACTACCCATCCACCCTAGTAGCACCATGATGTACCATAATTTGAGACACCAATACTGGTGGCCTAGTATGAAGACCGATATCACCGAATACGTCTTTTGATGTCCCATGTGCTAGAAGATCAGGGCTGAACATCAAATGCCCTATGGTCGTTTATAGGGTCTCCCTATTCTCGAGTGGAAATGGAGCACTTCACTATAGATTTCATTACGGGACTACCTAGTGTCGGTGCTAACAAAGATGCCATTTGGGTGATCGTGGATCGACTAACCAAGTCTGCCCATTTTCTAGTGACTAAGATTACCAATACAACCATGAAACTAGCTTGATTATTCGTCGAGGAAATTGTCTGACTTCATGGTGTTCCTACTTCTGAGGTATCGAACAGGAACCCTCAATTCACTTCTCAATTTTGGAATAGCTTTTAAGAAGCTATTGGCTTTAGTTTGAATCTCAGTACTACTAGTCATTCCCAGACCATTAGCAAATTAGAACAAACTATTTTGACCATAGAGGACATGTTGTGCGCCTGTATTTTAGATTTTGGTAACAATTGGGATTAACACCTTTCTCTTTGGGAATTTTCTTATAACAACTATTACCAGTCTAGCATCAATATGGCTCTATTCGAAGCCCTCAATGGTAGGTTATATCAATCTCTGACTCGTTGAAATGAGGTTGGGAATAAGTGTCTCCCTGCCTCTGACTATGTTTAGGAAATTATCGAGAAGGTTGATGTTATCCAGAGACACCTCCTCACTGCTTAGGATTACTAAAAAAGTTACATGGACAACCGAAGATGGCCCTTGGAGTTTCCAATTGGTGACCATATTTTCCTCAAGGTCTTTCAATGTAAGGCAACATTGCGGTATGGACAGAGAGAAAAGCTACGTCCACATTTTGTTGGACCCTTAAAGATCACAGAACGTGTAGGCCCCATAGCATACCACCTCTCTTTGACCCTCGGGTATGCTTCCTTACACAATGTCTTCCATGTTTCTATGATCTGAAAACATCTCTGCGATCCTTCTCAAAACATCTCGCGCCCAAGGGCTTCTATCCACACAGACAACACTTATGCAGCATATCCTATAAAGATCATCGATTCAGCGGACAAGATTCTACACGACAAGAGGATTTCCGTGGTCAGAGTGTGTTGGCAGCACCACACTTCGGAGGAGGCAACGTAGGAAGAGGAAAAAGAGATGTGGGATCTATATCTCGATTTATTTTTTGCTCTTACAAATTTGGAGGACCAAATTTTATCAAGTGGGGATGATGAAACACCCTAAAATCCTTTGCATTTAACATACGTCGAACTCCATTATTTTGGGCTTCATAGCCATTTAAATTTTTGCTAGTATTTAAACTACTAGTATTATGCCTTATGATAATTTAAATGATTTATATAATTTTATCCATTTTATTGATTTCCCAAAATTATTTCCTTTTAATTTTTAGGAAAACGGCAAAAATTGGTGAAAATCAACGATGCGGGAAGTAAAAATCTGTATCCTGCAGCTTGTAGCTAGGAGGGCAGTCAGCCCATGTGGGCAAGTCCGTGTGCGTGTGTGCGCTACACATGCATTGCACACAATTGTGCACACAGTGCTCGCACGAAGTGCGCAACATCACTCCTCCTACGTGCGCACAGTGTGAAATTGTGCATTGACCAACGCGACAGTTGACTACCTTGTCCCATCGGCCATGCTTGGCCATGCTAAGTGGGCCCCATTTCCAACCCACTTCACTCCACTTGGCTTCTCCAATCTTCTCCAGGTGGTGCAAATTCGGCCCTCCTCTGCTCTTCATTTTCTCACAATTTTTCCTTCTTTAATTTATCAAAAATTAGAGAGAGAAAGAGAAGAGATTTTTAGAACGAGAAACGAGCATGAAAGAAGGAGAAAAGTAGGAGGTTTGCAACCTTATTTAAGGAATTTCTAGAAGCTCTTTCCTTCATTTCCAAAAGGCTAGGTCGACTCGGTTTCGGTAAGGGATTCTTAATATTTTCATCTAAATTTCTAATTACTCTTTTTAATTAATTAATTTGTTAAAATTGAAGGATTGCTTAAATGAATTCTATGTTTGCTTTGGTGATTTATTTTTTATATATGAGGATCTTATATGATAAATGTGCTAGAATGATGATTCAAGACACATGTAGGATTGACCCTGTAACACCCTGCTCACCATCGTGCTAAATTTATACCTGAAAACTCCTATTTATTCAGACCTTAAAACCACTTGAACTAATGTAAATTTATCTCGTAGTTTTATATCATGTTTCTTGATTTAAATTCATAATTTTAATTCATTCTGATTTTATTATTTTATTTATTTTTATTTTTGTTTAATTTTATTTACTATTATTATTGTTTTAATTAAAAATGATCTTCAGGAAGAAAAATGAGAAAAGAGGGCAAAATTTTGCAGGAAAATGCCCACGAGAAAAGCCTGCTTGTGCAGGCATTGCACGTTGTGTGCACATGGCCAGCACATGACGTGTGCACTATGTGCAAGTCCCGTCTGCGCGAGCCGTGAGGCCAGTCTGCATGCGCATCCCATTGCGCACAAACAGGCCAATCCGCGTGCGTTACATCATGCAAAATAGGGCCAGGAATCATGCGCCTTGTACTCACGCCATCCGCGCAGTGGGCTTTCATGGACAGGCCTGTGCGCATGGGCCTGTGTGCAACACCTTACCTACTGTAGGCCCTAGGCGCGACAGGATAGGCCGACGGCTGCAGGCTAGGCTTGTAGCTCAGAGCTGGCATGGGGAGGCGCACTGTCGCCTCAGGCAGTGTGTCGTCACCCTTTGGGCGCCATACGCCACCATAGGCGGTGTGTTGTTGTCACCTTATATGGAGAGCTACTGCCGGTTGAGGATTTTTCCTCTGTTTTTTGCACTACCGTCGCGTCACATCAAATCATTCATCTTCCACTCAACTTTCTCTCTCCTCACCAGATTTTGCCAGTTGACGCAAATCTAACGGTCCCCATTTTCTATTAATAGGGAGCCTTTTCTTCCATTTTCCTCATCGCTTCCATTTCATTCTTCCATCCTCCAAGAGCTTAAAGAGAGAGAGACTTATCTAGAGAGATAATGAGAGGAGAAAAAGAAGAAAGGTGTAGGAAAACTTCAAGATTTTGGTAAAAAATTTAGTATTTCCTAAAACATCTTAAGGAGTATTTCTAGAAAATAAAAAATTGTAAAGTTTTTGTTTTATGCTTTGCATGATTTATGTTTAATAGTTCCAATAAAGTGATTTGTTCTTGATTTCAAGCATACTATGTGATCTTATAGGTACTTGATGATTTGCATGTAAATTAAATTAAATAACATGAATCTGGTGATAATTGTCTAAAACCAAATGTATCTGTATTGACATGTATAATGCATCAAGTGTGTCATTAGTCTTTTTATCTTTGAGAGGT
Source organism: Carica papaya (assembly GCF_054855325.1). Lineage (NCBI taxonomy): Eukaryota > Viridiplantae > Streptophyta > Magnoliopsida > Brassicales > Caricaceae > Carica > Carica papaya. The sequence goes on from NC_142317.1 coordinate 25,061,858, forward strand.
TTCTGTATCCCCTCCCCCATCTAGTCTGGAAAGATGTAAGAGGATCACTCCCTGTAGATGACGGTGTACCCTCTAACGAGAGCGATGACACAAATATCTTTTAGGGGTCACCTTGGCTAAGTACTGTCATGACTATAGAATATCTTGTAGGACCACTATAGTTGGTACGGTCGTGGTCATAGATTGCACCATGGTTTGGCAAGCAGGAAATATGCCTTAGCAAATTATCATTATATATCTGATCTGGTCATTCCACATGGGTAGTTAAAAATTTGTATCTATCCTCAATCAGAATGACTTCGTGAAGCATAACACAAAAATTTGAGCATTTCATGATTTGTTTAACTTTTTCTATTGCTAAGTATGATTTTGATCTGATTATTGTGACTATGATATGATGGACCCGATGTTTCCTTTAATAAATAAAATTATTTTCATAAAGTAGGAAAGGGCCCTATCGTGACCTGATGATAAGTATTAATGACATATTAAAATCTTATGATGTTATTTAAATACTGTTTTCCTTATTGATTATACGGAACTCACCCTTTCCATACCCTCACTTAGATGAGGAAGATAGTTAGGAACCAATCGCTGACCTACCTCTTAAAGTCTATGAGGATTCCATGGATCCACATGCCTTGAGTGCATGACTTGTCCCACACTTTGATGAGTCCAATCACATAGTGAAAGAAGTGGCCCTTTTGTATTTTAATATTATAAATTTTGTTGCCACTTCTAGCCTCAGTTATATATATATGTGCAATTGGAACTCATATATTTTGGTAAGAGATTTGTAATAATTTGTTCCGCTGCATACAATTTTTATCATGCACTCGTAATTTATTTCTGTATCTAGCACCCTTATGCCTTCATTTGTATTGGGGATATCACATATGGTATTAAAGCAGTTACACAAACCAAATCCCTTACAACTGAGGCTGTAGGTAGAAAGACCCTTAGGACATTGAGAAAGATGAGTCACTTTTTCCAAAACTAGACCACCAACTTATGTCTTCTTTTTCTTTTATAGAATGACACGAGGGAGACCTTTTGTAGAATGTACCAAAAGACTTGAAGCCTAAGACAATCTAACCAGGGTCGAGTTTACCGAACTCTTCTGAGCTATCCAAGGATTGACTGCAGCCATAGGATAGAACTAAGCCAACCTTTGTTAGCACCCTACCCAGGAATACTAAACAATTGAAAGGTCTATCTCTTACAACATAGCAAAGTTTAGGAAGCTTAACCTGCCACACTTTGAAGGTTACCCTGACCCCTTAGTAGCCAAAGCATGGATCCTGTAGATAGAGAAGCTTTTCTCTATCCTAAACCTAACTAAGGAACAGAAAGTTCCCCTAGCAGCCTTTATGCTGACCGGTGAAGCAGAACACTGGTAGTGACTTAAAAAGGAAGTCTTGCCTATCCTTACCACCGAGGAAGTTTTCATGGATGCATTATTTGATAATTTTTTTCTAGCCTATGTCTGAGAGAAGAAGGATGAGGAATTTTAGGACTTACCTCTAAGAAAATCTGACGGTTGCCTAATATGTAACCCGATTTTTCCAGCTGTCTACATTTACTCCTCTAATGATCACCCCCCAAAAGTCGTGAAGCTAAAAAATTTCTTAAAGACCTTTGTGCCAATATCTATGATTGGGTTGTGATACTGAGACCCAACTCGTATGCTGAGGTGCTAGAACATGCTCAGTTGGCCGAAGACCTCATCTTGGTCAGGCACTAACACATTATCCGAGTTCGTACCCAACAACAATAACCCCAACACCTAGAAGAAGATTGTCCAACCTAGTAAGTAGCCACCCCGATAAATGAACTCGAGTTTTCTTTCCCCCTACTCTACCTCCACCTACTAGGCAACCTGCCCGACCTTCTCAATCATATCTACATTTTGGTCACTCGCATGGTGAATTACCTTGTTGGCGTATCAATCATGCCTGCTATCAATGCGGAAGCACCCAGCACCTTATAAAGGATTGCCCTCAGTGGCAGAAGGACATGGCTAGAACTATAGCCCAGGATCTGTGTACCACCTCGATGAACCTGGTTCCCTCCCACTCCTATCCTTATCCAGGGTATGTTTTCTATTCATGATAGTTTTGCCAGGGCTTTGATCGATACAACTGATACACACTCATTTATCTCTTGTGCATTTGCTTGTAAATAAGATATTAGGCATGAACCTTAAAAAGAAATATTAGTTGTAGAGACTCCCTCTAGGGGATTATTAGAAGCTCACTGTGTGTACAAAAATTGTAAGATAAAATTTTTAAAAACATAAGTATTTGTAGACTTAGTGCTCTTAGATTTCTCAAGGTTTGATGTTATTCTAGGAATGGATTGGTTAGAAAAATATAGGGTAATTATTAATTGTGAAAGTAAAGTTGTAACCTTGAGAACTCTGAAAAAGAAATAAAATCTATTTTTCTCCCTAATAGTTGAATAAACAGGAATATGGATATTGATCTTGCTCTGTATTCCATTCCCATTGTTTGCAACTTTTCAAGAGTTTTTCCATTCAAATTACCTGATCTACCTCCCTTACGAGAGATAGAATTTTCTATTGAATTGCTTCTTGGAACCAAACCAATTTCAAAACCTACTTATCGCATGAGTTGTGCTGAGCTCGTAGAACTAGAAAATTAGCTTTCTGAGCTTCTTATCTAGAAGTTTATTCACCCTAGTCACTCCCCTTTGGGTGCTCTAGTGTGAAAAAGAAGGACGGCTCCCTCAGACTATGCATAGACTACCAAGAACTCAACCGAGTAATAATAAAGAGCAAGTATCCTCTACCTTAAATCGACGATCTTTTTGACTAGTTACAAAGAGCCACGTTCTTCTCTAAGATCGACCTCAGATCAGGATACTACCAGTTGAGAGTCAAAGAAGAAGATATTCAAAACTGCTTTTCGGTGTAGATACGACCTGTACAAATTTAAGGTGATGTTGTTCAGGTTAACCAATGACCCTGCTGCCTTCATGGATGTCATGAATAGGGTTTTTCATAATGCACTGGATCAGTACATCGTCGTATTCATTGATGACATCCTAGTGTACTCCAAGAGTCTAAAGGAACACGCAGTCCACCTATCTGAAGTGTTGGGAACACTTTGTCAAAATCAGTTGTTTGTTAAACTTAGAAAATGTACCTTCTGGTAGGATCACGTTTCTTTTCTTGGTCATGTGATTTCAAGTGAAAAAGTTTTTATGGATCTAGTCAAGGTTGAAACGATGATCAACTAGAACCCGCCCACCATTGTAGCTGAGGTACGTAGTTTCCTTAGCTTAGCAGGTTACTATGAACAATTCATCAACGAATTTTCTAATATTGCTGCTCCGTTGACTCAACTCACTCAAAAGGGTGTACCTTTTGTCTAGGATTATGAATGTGGTGAAAACTTTATGGAATTGAAGTGTCGTCTTACCTCTACTTTGGTGTTGATCCTCTCCGACAACCCTAAAAGATTTCAGGTTTACTATGATGCATCTCATGTTAATTTGGGATGCATTTTGATACAGCATTATAGACTGGTTGTTTATGAATCCAGACAGTTGAAACTCCATAAGCGAACCCTACTCACGACCTGGAGTTTGCAGCCATTATCTTTGCCTTAAAGATATAGTGTTATTACCTATTTGGTCAGACCTTTGAAATTTATATTGACCACAAATATTTAAAGTACATTTTCTCACAAAGGGAGTTGAACATGAGATAGAGACATTGGATGGACCTCCTAAAAGAATATGACTACAAGATCATCTACCATCTCGGTAAAGGAAATGTAGTCATTGATGCAGTGAGTCGAAAAGAGTTTGCAATGTTTGCCCAAACCATGACCTCTAGTTAGAAGTTAGTAGATGTCATGCAAGCATTCTGCCTCAACCACTATGGCAATGATGTCTATCTCACTCATATCTAAGATTTGCCTGATTTTTTCATGAAGATTTGGGAAGCTCAGTCCACAGACCAAGCAATCACCAAATATATAAGTTCTCTTCTAATGAGTTTTCTATTTTCAAGCTCTCAGATGATAGGTTTTGTAGATTTTGGGACCAAATTTGGGTAACTGTCACTATTAGGGCAGATGTTCTCAAGGTTTCCCATACCTCTAAACTGTCTATCTATCTTGAAAGTACCAAGATGTATCGGGACTTGAAGCACCAATACTGGTGGTCGAGAATGAAGAAGGACATTGTTGACTATGTCTCTTGATGCCTTACTTGCCAGCGAATTAAGGAAGAACACCAAAGACCCAACGGTTTGTTATAAGTCCTCTCGATTCCAGAATAGAAGTGGGAGCATGTAACTATGAATTTTGTCACCGGCCTACCTAGGACCTATTCTGGTCGTAATGCTATTTAGGTCATCGTTGATAGACTAATCAAAACCATCGATTTCTTGTCCATTAGGACCACTAACTCCACCAGCAAATTAGCCCGTTTTTATGTTGATGAAATTGTTTGACTCCACGTGTTCCCTCATCCATTATATTCGATCAAGATCCTGAATTCACATCCCACTTTTGGGATAGTTTTCAAGAAAAATTTAGGTCTGGATTGTACTTTAGCACTGCTTATCATCCCCAAACTGATGGTCAGTCTAAATACACTATTAAGACGCCGGAAGATATATTACGTGCTTGCGTCCTCGACTTTGGAAATAATTAGTACGAGTATCTTTTCTTGTATGAATTTGCTTATAGTAACAGTTATCACTCCAGTATCGGCATGGCTCCTTATCAAGCCCTGTATGGTAGACTCTACTGTTCTCCCACTTGCTGGAGCAAAGTTAGAAACTAGCATCATTAGGGACCAGACTTCATCTAAGAGACTATTGAGAAGGTTGCGATCATCCGTAGGAACTTAGCTACCGCCCAAAGTCGCCAAAAGAGTTACGTTGATAATTGTAAAATACCTCTGGAATTCGCCATTGGAGACCAAGTATTCCTCAAGATTTTCATCTATAAGGGAAAAATGCGATTTAGGAAAAAAGAGAAGTTGAGCCCCTATTATGTGGGACCTTTTCCGATCGTGGAGCGTATTGGACCCGTAGTATACCACCTTATTCTATCTCGAGAGTTTACAGTTCTATATGATATTTTTTATGTCTCCATGCTCAAAAGGAATCACCCTGACCCTTCTCATATCATTCCTCATGATGAAACGCAGGTACAAACTATATGACTTACGAAGAACTCCCCGCGAAAATTATTGGTTGGATCGACAAAGTTTTTTGCAACAACATGATCCCCATGGTGAAAGTGCAGTGGCAGCACCACACTCTGGAAGAGGCAACGTGGGTGTTGGAGAGCGAGATGAGAGAGAACTTTCCATACCTATTCGAAACAAATTTGGGGGACCAAATTTTTTAAGATGGGAGGGGTGTAATATATCACTCACCATCACACTAAATTTGTACCTGAAAACCCCTATTTATTTAGGCCTTAAGGCCATTTGAACTCATTTAAATTTATCTTATTGTTTTATATTGTGTTTCGTGATTTAAATCATAATTTTAATTTATTATGATTTTATTATTTTATTTATTTTTATTTTTATTTAATTATTTATTATTATTATTATTATTTTATTAAAAATGATTTTCAGAAAGAAAAACAGGAAAAAGGGATAAAATCCTGTGGAAAAATGCCAGTGGGAAAGGCCTGCCCGTGCAGCCATCGCCCGCTGTGCGCATGCGGGCGCACACAGCCAGCGCAGGACGTGTGCACTGTACGCATGTCCCGTCCGTGCGGGGCACGAGGCCGATCTACTCGTGCGTCCCATCACGCGAAGACAGGCTAGTCCGTAAGCATCACATTGCACGTGAATAGGGCCAGGCGCCATGCACCCTATGCGTGCACCATCCATGCAGTAGGCCTGCATGGATAAGCCTGCCCACAAGCTAACCCTGTGCACGGCCAACTTGGGGAGGTGCACTACTGCCTCAGGAAGTGCATCGCCACCCCTTGGGTATTGTGCACTGCCTTGGGTGGAGAGTCACTGCCAGTTGAGGATTTTTCCTCCATTTTTGCACCATCGTCACATCGCATCAAATCACTCATCTTCCACTCAACTTTCTCTCTCCTCATCAGATTTTGTCACTTGACTCAAATCCAACGGTCCCCATTTTCTATTAATAAGGACCTCTTTTTTCTATTTTCCTTATCACTTCCATTTCATTCTTCCATCCTTTAAGAGCTTAGAGCGAGTGGGAGTGATCTAGAGAGAGAAGGATAGGAGAAGAAGAAGAAAGGTCTAGAAAAACTTCAAGATTTTGGTAAAAAATTTAGTATTTCCTTAAACATCTTAAAGAGAATTTCTAGAAAATCAAAAATTATGAAGTGTATGTTTTATGTTTTGCATGATTTATGTTTAATAATTCTAATAAAGTGATTTTTTCTTGATTTCAAGCATGCTATGTGATCTTATAAGCACTTGATGATTTGCATGTAAATTAAATTAAATAACAAGAATTTGGTGATAATTTTCTAAAAATATATTTTTAAAAAAAAAAAGAAAAGAGAAAGGGAATGAGCCTGAAATGGTTTGGAAAAATAAATGTATCTATATTGACATGCATAATATATCAAGTGTCTCGTTAGACTTTTTATCTCTGAGGGATTTCTATTTTCTCCTCCCCCATCTGGCCTGGAAAAACGTCAGAGGACCGCTTTTTGTGGATGATGGTGTACCATCTATTGAGAGCGGTGACTGGAATATCTGTTAAGGGTCACTTTTGGCTAAATATTGTCGTGGCTATAGAACATCTTATAGAACCATTGTAGTTGGTATGGTCGTAGTCATAAATCGTACAATGGTTTGGTAAGCCGAAAATATGCCTGAGCAAATTGTCATTATATATATGATCTGGTCATTCCACATGTGTAGTCAAAAATCCATATTTGCCCTTAGAGATGAAAGTCAAAACGAACTCGTAAATCATGACACAAAAATCTGAGCATTTTCATGATTTGTTTGATTTGATTGTTATGACTATGATATGATGGATCTGATGTTTTCTTTAACAAATAAAATTATTTTCATGAAGTAAGAAAGGACCCTGACATGACCTGATGGTAAGTATTAATGACATAATTATTTACTTTTAAAATCTTACAATCTTATTTAAATACTATTTTTCTTACTGAATATATAGAACTCACCCTTTCTATGCTCCCCCCTCCAAATGAAGAAGATAGTGAGGAACCAATCGCTGACCTACCCCTTGAAGTTTATGAGGATCCTATGGATCCAAAACCTTAAATGCATGACTTGTCCCGCACTCTGATGAGTCCAATCGTATAGTGAATGAAGTGACCCTTTATTATTTTGATATTTTGTCTTTTGTTGTCAGTTCTTGCCTCAGTTATATATATGTGTAATTAGAACTCATATATTTTGGTAAGGAATTTGTAATAATTTACTCCATTGCATATAATTTTTATCATGCACTTGTAATTTATTTCTGTATCTGGCACCCTTATGCCTTAATTTGTATTGGGGATATCACAAACCCTTTGTCATACCTTTGGTAATGACAAAAAGGGTTGTTTTGAAAAGCTCTAGCGTTAAAGAATATCTCAAATGGTCAAATCCAAGTATATGGGGCCTTTAGCCAAATATCCCGCCGAGTTCTGGAAGTTAAAAACGGAATATTCATTAGTATATAAAGTATAATATATTATAGTCTTACCACATGACTATGATGTATGAATTCTTAGTAGGTTTGTTTTTTTCTTTATGTGTATGGTATTGTTGAACATGATGATTGTTATATAAGTTGATTCGTTGTTTGATCATTGTCTAAACCATGACGTATTTCGCATAATGTATGAAAACATAATGATTGGAAATTTGTATATGTGTTTGGCCCATCACTTTACCTTGGTAATGGTAAATAGGGTTATCCTAGTGGGTCATGGTTTAAGAGGATGACCCGAAGGTCAAGTCTGAGTAAAAGAGCCTTTGGGCCAAACACAGGTAAATGAGCCTTTAGACCGGATATATGAAAGAAGATCCTACAGGCCAAATAAGTTATGGAATCCTGGTGGATTTGAAAATCGTTGCATTGAACATGTAATATGCATATAAAAAGGATATGAAATTGTTGTGAGCATGAAATAAACAAGTGAAAAGAATAGAAAAATCCATTTGACTATTATCTCTGAGGGGTTTCTGTTTCTCCCTCCTCCAAAAAAGTGTTGGTGAACCACTCTCTGTGATGATTGACGGTCCCACTGACGAGAGAGGATACATGTTAGGTACATGTAAGGCCACAATGGCAAAGTATGATCATGGTCATAGTTTAGATAGAGAAATAAAATTTGCCCGAGAATGGGTCAGTGATTAACAGCAACAGTCGAGGATCCCTTATGCCCTCAGTGGATATTGTTGTAATAGTTTCACGTGGAGGTCAGTAAAAGACTTAATAAAACCTAGATATGGTTAAAAATATTGATCATGATTTATATGATGGTTTTTCTGTTTGTTATGTATGCTGCTTATGTTACTAGTATCTTTATGATAGTTTGTATGATTGATTCTTTTGTTTATTAAGCATGTCATTTTTTTATTATATGTTCGATACATACAGGTATACCAAATGTGATGAAACATGCCCGCTTAATGCTAAGTAATGGTGTTGTTAGCTTGGTTGTACAATTGTTTCACCGGATTTCTTAATAAAGACAAAGACTTTCTATATGATTAAATGACTCTATCCCATGAATGTTCTCTAAGGTAAGAGGTATAAAAGGTATTGTTCAAATGTTTACTTTTTAAACCTTAGCTGTGTCGTTTTAAATATTGTTTCCCTTGCTAAGTTTACATGGAACTCATCCCTATTATGTTCCCCCCTAAATGTTGAGAAAGTTGAGAATTTACTCCTTAAGTCATCTGTCAGAGTTTGGGTAGACCCATTCACGGGTTTCGGAAAATTCTCTAGGACATAATTTGAGTGCAATAGTTATTCCACACTCTGATATAAATTTTTGTAAGGACTCTACTTTGTATCTTATACTTAAGACTGCCAACCTATGGCTTGGATATAAGTTTTAAATCTTAGATTGCCTTGTAAGAGGTTTTCTATTTCCACTTCAATTCAATTTTTGTCTTAGCACTCGTAACTACTTATGTAGTTAGCTCCTTTCTACCCATTAGGTATTTGGGATGTTGCAAGTAGACTCTCCTGCACATGTAGCAAGGTCCACACATGCTGAAAGCAAGTCACATGCATGATACATGCCATTCCCTACTTTCCTTATCCGAACTTATTCTTATGGGCCTTTCTGGGGCTTCGATGGTGAGCTTGTTTTTCACCCATTCTTGAACCAGAAGGTTAAAAGTATTCTAAAATTACTTGGCCTGACTTCGGGTAATTGGCCACGTGGGTAATTGAATCTGATTCTTTATTAGTCTTAGCTCATCATGGACTTTATGAGACAACTTATCTTCTTTTGGAGTGTTGGATATGACATTATAACATCAATTTAAAATTATCCAGTTCTTTTTTTTATTTTCCCTCAGTTTTATTTTGATATTGGTAAACTGATATGTAAAGATGATACTTCACGATATCTAACTTTTTATGCTTGTTCCATTGATTCCCACTTGCCATCATGAACATCTTGATTGCTAGTTGTGACATTGATTCTAAAAATATGTTGACAACTTAGTTATTTGCCTTTGCAATTATTTCTCTCTTTTACCCAATATCAACATTTTCTAGACGTATTCAACTTGGCATTAGGAGCATGCTTAAAACATACTACCAATCAATCACTCTAGATACTCTCAGTTATGTTTTTAGTATGATAGCTTGTTTGTTGAAAATCTGATGTAAAAAATAGATTGCTTATGTATACACTACCATCGTTTACCTATCTTGTTTATACAATTAAATATTTTTTATTTTGAATATTATGACACGTAGCCTTAGGATTAGGACTAGAACACTAAGACTATTAGAACTTGAACAATAACTAGAATTGGTAATAGGAATACTAGGATAAAATTAAGACTCTAGGATCAGGATAACTAGGATAAGATTACAAAGACTGAAATGACAATTGGGACAATGAGGGATCAAAGTACTAAAACAAAGAGTATATTAAGACTAAAAACTAATCTAGAACTACTATTGTGATTAAGAGTCGATAAATTAGAAACAAGGACTATGTCAACTAGGGTTAGAACTCAAGCTCAAAGTAGTATGATTACTAGTTTAGACAAGGACTAAGACTATTACTAGGACTATTAATACTAAACTAGCCTTAGGGATTGATTAGAATACTTGAACAACTAGTAGACTATGAGGAACATTACTAAATAAGGATTAGGACTATTAGACTACTAAGACTAAGCATTGGACACATAGAATTATGACTATTCGACTAGATCGAAATTGGGCTAGTAAATACGAATGACATCTAAAATATTTAGGAAACCAAAAAGATAATCTAGTAAATAGAAAAAATAATCATATGAAACTGAAAAGATAATCTAGTAAATAAGAAGGATAAACTTAGGAAACTGAAAACATAATCTAGTAAGTCAAAAAGTTATCTAATGAAATTATAAAAGACCATATTCTAAAATCAACTAATATAATAAAATACAAGAGAAAAATCTTACAAACTCATGTAGTCCTTTGGCTGAAGATCAGAACGTAATTTTCTACCAAAAATAATGATGACCAAGCTTAAATAATTCAACCCATAAATGAAATTTTATATATTGTATTTTGATCATATTTTGAATGCTCCTTTTACTTCAATTTAGAAGAATTTTGTAATAAATGTTGAGTTAAAAATTAATTAATTAGCAAAATTTTGATGCATGTTACATTGGTGAAGAAATGAGGAAAAAGAGGTTGGCGATTGAAGAAGAAAAGAGGAAGAAGCCCAACGGACCCGTGAAGTCCAGCCTGGTGACTCACTAACATGCTTCCTTAACGAAGGTCTTAGAATTACTCCTCCTTCTCTCGAACATACACTTGGAAAAAATTTATATGAAACACATCTAAGAATTGGTCCCAAATAGTAGGAATAGGTTGGGTCTCCTTCTTAAGATGCCACTAATGTTCAGGTTCTCCAGTAAACCTAAAGGCCACTAAAAAAAATATTTACTCCTCAATAAGTTCGAGAACTGTGAAGAGCTTCTCCATTTTCATGATCCAGGCCTCAACTACCATGGGGTCTAGTCCACCACCAAAAAAGGGAGGGTTTAATTTCTAGAATTCATAAATGTTACTTGAAATGGCACAGTCATGATTAGGTTGGTCCTCAGTAGGATGAGGATAGTTGCTATTGTGAGCACAATTGTGGCCCACGGCAGCAGTCAAACCTTAAATGACTTGAAATAACTTGGTAAATTCTGCCCTAGTTAGGGCATCATGAACCTTGGGTCTTTCGACGAACGATCTCTCATGAGTCATGATCACCTATGAAAAGGAGATAAGGATTTAGTAAAATGTCTTTATCTAGGGTCTCTAGGTTACTATTTTTTTTTAAGAAAATTTTCTAAACCTGCTAACCCTAAACCCTAAACCCTAAGCCTCAAAGTAAGGGGCATTCCTAGGAATCTTGCTCTGATACCACCAGTGACATCCTACTACCCAGTGGGCAGCAATGTCGAATACATAGCATATACGAGTGCAACGAATTTAAAATCTTATGCAGAAGTTACATTCAACCCTTACAAAAATACAAGTGTATTCTTGAGGTATCATGATTAACTATTAAATTTTTACAAAATTGTCTAAGCTAACTCTGCAAAATATAAAATAATTGCCTCTTAGAGTACTAATGTAACACCCTGAATCTTTGCGCTTTAGCGTATGGTCAAAACTCTATTAATTTGGGCCTAATAGCCACTTTAAATTTCAGCTAATAAATCATTTCTCTGTATTTTAAATTATTAATATTTTTACATTTTAATTTTTATCATGTTTTATTTTATTAAATTTGGTATTTTTTATTTAAAATATTTAAATTTGATTTTAACTTGCTTCTTTCTCTCTCTAAAATTTTCTCTTTCTCACTCTAAAATCTCTCTCTAGAAAGTGAAAATGGAAGAGGAAATGAAATGTGTAAAAATGGAGAAAAGGAGAGCCTTTAAATAGGCATGACAATGCTTGGATGTGTGCCACATGGCAAGCATCTAAATGGGTGGTTGAGAAGTGGATGAGGACTGGGTGACCGTGGGACTCGTAAGGCATGGGGCTTCGATGGGGGCAGGTATGGGTTTTCCTTTCTTTTCTTGAAAAAAAGTAGGAGTTTAAAGAGCTTGACCAAGGAGTGCTAAAATTTCTTTCCTCCCCTTCCAAAAGACTAACCGACTCATTTTCGGCAACGGATTCTTTAGTATTTTCATCTACATTTTTAAATGCTCTTTTTAGTTAATTAATTTGGTGAAATTGGAGATTTGTTGAAATGAAATTCTATACTTGTTTTGGTGATTAATTTTTGAATATATGAGACCTTATTCATGATGAATGTGTTATAATGATAATTTAGGATGTAAAATAGCTATGGATATGTGATGGATCTGAAGATGTGATGGTCATAAATGGATACTGAATATGAAGATAGAGAATTCTTTGGTATTTATTTTTATATTTCTAAGAGCACTTTCTAATTAACTACATTCCCTTTATACTTTATAATTACACCAATATATGTGTTGTCTTTGAAGGTTTGGAATTCTGAACTATGTTTGGGGTGGTAATTTTTTAACCTCAAAGTATTATCTATGGACTTGATATGATATATCTATAAAGTTTTTTAAGACTCTTTTTCACTTGTCTTTAGTTGGGTCAAATAATAACCTGATTAATGTTGATTATATCTTCTACCTATCTCAATCTTTCCAGGGCTAAGTACTACATCCTTCGCCTCCCAAGGCTTCGAGTAACTCATCCTTAGGTAAGGCCGTAAGATATAATTCATGAGTTTGCCGTATTACTATTTTGTACTGGTCAATTTGAAGAAGCATTCTTTATGTATTTAGTTGTGATTGTCCCTTAGTTTTGACTATGTCTACTTAGAGGATATGTCTTGATTTATTTATATATCATGTACTTTTACATTCCAACTTGGGAGTAAGGAAAAGATATGCATAGGTTGTCACACCAAAGGCTTTATTGCTAGAAAATATTGCCAGGAATACTCTCATTAAGTATTTAATTTAGGAAGAGTACGATCCTTTTATAGAGAAACATAGTTAGGTATTCTATTTTCTTCAACAGTTCGATTATGAGTTGTGAACATATCATTATGGCTAATGACTGCTTAAGATTTGGGGTTAATCTAGATAACTGAATTTGTTAATAATAGTATTTGTGTTTTAGAAATTTTATTTTTAGGGAGATCGATATGTGGTTCCTAATAGTTGGTCTTCCAGGATATCAGATCTAAGATTGTATTATTACATATATATATATATACACATTTTTAATAAGCATAGTTGAACAGATCTCGAACATATTGTTTTAATGCTTAGGAAAAATTTAAGGTCTCTCCTGACTGAGAAAATGAGAATGCTTCCAAAGTGGGCCATCTCTTTTCTGTCTCCAAAAGAACGATGGATTTATTAAGAATTTGTCTATTAACCTCGAATATAATGGTTATTTACCTCCCACACGTATCATCACAACTCCTCACTTTCTCGTGGAGGTCCAATCTCGTGCTTATATTCTCCTCTAATTCATAAGTTCTCATAGGTTGGTTATTTTTCTTCTAAATACTCCCAAAATCTCAACCATTGATCAAGTTCCTCTAGGGTATCTAAGTACAAAATTCTTTATTATCAAGATTTATTAGGATCCTTTGGTAATGCGGTCCACCATCAAAGGAATGAGGGTTTAGTCTCCTAAACTCATAGATGTTTTGTGAAATGGTTCTGTCTACATGAAAAAAAATCATTGGCAAGGGGTTGGTTGGTTTTGGTTATGACCTACAACAGCGGTCAAACCCTAGATGGCTCGGAGCAACTTAGTAAACTCGGCCCTAATCAGAGCGTCCTAGGCCTCGGGGCATTCTACAAATCGTCTCCTTCAAGTTATTAATCCTTTAAAAAATGAGACAACAAACTTGATAACTAGAAAGAAAATGTCATTTGTGATTCTAAGAATTTTGTAAAGTTTCCTCTAAGTCTAAACTATAGATCTTGGTGTAAGGGATTTTCTTATAATTAGGCTCTGATACCATTTGTAACATCTCAAATATCTAATGGGTAGAAAAGGGCCAACTACCTAAGTAGCTCCAAGTGCTGAAACATTATTTGACATTCAAGTGAAAAATAGAAATCCCTTACAAAGTAATCTAAGATTTAAAATTTGCATCAAATGTCATAATTTGACAATCCTAAATATTAAATACAAAGAGTAGAGTCCTTATAGAATTTTTACATCAGAGTGCAGAATAACTATTGTACTTGAATTATGTTCTAAAGAATTACTAATGATCCATGAATGGGTCTAGTTAAACTTCAAGAGATAACTCAGGGAGCAAGTCCTTAACATCCTCAACATTTAAGGTGCACAAATTAAGGGTGAGTTCCATTTAAGCACAGTAAGGAAAATAATATTTAGACTACATAGCTAAGGTTTAAAAAGCAAACAACCTGAACAAATTTTCGTATAAATCTCTTATCTTGGAGAGCCGTCGCAGGATTAATACATTTAAATATTCAAAAAATCCCTTGTCTTTCTTAAAAAAATTCAGTGAAAGAGTTATATAACCAAGCAAAGAGCACCATTAATCAACATTTAAGTAGGCATATTATGTCACATTAGGCATATCCAAACATGTTAAATATTGAATGGAAATCAAACAATTAGCATGCTTAGTAACAAAAGAATCATCATACAAATCATCATAGAGATACAATTAGTACAAGCAGCATACTCAGAAAATAGAAGAACTATCATACGAATTATTACAGAGATATAACTAGTACATGTAGCATACTTAATAAACAGGAGAACCATCATACAAGTCATCATAGAGTTTGAAATAGTATCATTAATCATATGTATGTTTTATTAAATCTTTTACCGTCTTTCGCACGAAACTATTACAACGTATATCCATTGAGGGCAGAAGGAACCTCCGACTACCATGGTGAATCACCGACTTATTCGCAAGCTATTATCATTTTCCCATCTAAATTATAATTACGATTGTACTTTACCACTGTGGCCCTACATGTATCTAACGTGTATCTACCCTCGTCAAAGGGAACGCCAATCATCACAGAGAGCGGTTCACCAACATTTATTTTGATGGGCAAGAAACATAAACCCCTCAGAGATAACAATTGAATGGATTTTCCATTCTTTTCACTTATTTATTCCATGTTTATAAAAAATTCCATATTCTTTCATAATGCATATTACATGTTCAATGTAACCGTTTTCGAACTTGGTAAGGATTCTACAACTTATCCAGTCCGAAGGCTCATATCTAGCATGAAGGCTCATTTCACGTATCTGACCCAAAGACCCATTTTATTCGGACTTAATTTTCAAGTCATCCTCTTGAGCCAAGACCCATTAGATAACCTTCTTCGCCATTACCAAGGTAAAGTGAAGGGCCAAACCCGCATGCGATTTACCAATCATCATGTTTTCATACATTATGCTCATGACTTCCATGATTAAATAATGATCAATCACCGAAAAGACTTATGCATCAAATTCTTATGTTCAATAATACCATATCTCACATTTATATAAACAACATCAATCTTGTAAAAGTTCATGCATCATAGTAAAATGGTACAACTATCATGTATCATACCTAACATAATCATATTTAAGTAATTAGTCACCAAACAAGCACATAAGTCATGCATTAAAGTCATAAATATCTCAAATTAATTTAACCAAAAATTGATCTTAGAAAGGTAAGAGTAAATACCAAAGAATCCTTTACCATCATATTTAATATTTATTTATGACCATTAAATATTAATATCCATCACATATCTATAGCTATTTCATAATCAGAACCCGATGGGGGTTCAACAACATATTCAGCCAAAGGCCCATTATATCGGGATTTGATCATTGGGATATTCTTTAAAGCTGGAGCTCTTTAGAATAACCTTTTTTACCATTACCAAAGATAGGACAAAGGGTCAATCATACATGTACCCCAAATCATTATTATAACACATTCATCATGAATAAGGTCTCAAATGTTTAAAAATTAATCATCAAAACAAGTATAGAATTTTATTTCAATAAATCTCCAATTTCACCAAATTAATTAACTAAAAAGATCACTTATAAATGTAGATGAAAATACTAAAGAATCATTTACCAAAACCGAGTAGATTAGTCTTTTGGAAGGGGAGGAAAGAACTTTTAGCATTTCTGGTCAAGCTCTTGAAACTCCAACCCTTTACCCTTCTTTCTTGCTTCTTTCTCTCTCTAAAATTCTCTTTCTCACTCTAAAATCTCTCTCTAAAAAGTGAAAATAGAAGAAAAATGAAGTGTGTGAAAATGGAAAAAATAGAGCTTTTAAATAAGCATGGAGAAAGCTTGGATGTGCGCTACATTGGAAGCATCCAACTGGGTGGTTGAGAGGTGGGTGAAGAGTGGGTGACCGTGCGACGCCTAAGGCATGGGGAGGCATGTGGGAGGGAATGGGGAAGATCTTCTCCTCTTTTTTGGTTTTCCTTTCTTTTTTTTCTTTTCTTTTCTTTTTTTTTTCTCTCTTTTCTATCTCTTATTTTATTTTATTTGACCTTTTTTAAAATTCATAATTATAAATTAAAGATAAATTCAAATTTAAATATTTTAAATAAAAAAATTCAAATTTAATAAAATAAAACATGGTAAAAATTAAATTTTCAAAAATATTAATAATTTAAAATATAAAGAAATTAATTACCGATAAAAATTTAAAATAACCACTAAACTCAAATTAATAGAGTTTTGACCATACGCTAAAGCGCAAAAATTTGGGGTATTATAATAACGTTCTCACTGCACTCATCATTTAAGGATCAACGAAGGGATCCAGAGAAGCATCGAGGGGCAGGTCGAGGGGTAGATCTTCTTTCTCTACATCATCTGAGGAAGATGAATTATAGTGAGTTCTATGAATATCTGTAAGAAAAATAATATTAAATCTATATTATTGGACAAAGTTTATTATTCTAAAGCTGCTGGCAGCTCTGAGCAAATAAATAATACTAGTTTCTTTTCTTATTAAGAGAATAAAAATTACATATCAAAAAATAATTATTTTTCCTTAAGAGTTATAACTCATAAATTGAGTAAACTAAAAATATTATTGTTTATAATCTACTAGTATGTGTTATGTTTTCAATTTCGAGTTAGTGGATTATGAGAGGGAGGAGGAGAAGGTATAATTGTTGAAAATTAATGTCTGAGATTATAATTTATTTTATTTGTTAGTTTGAATTTAAATAGGGTTTAATTTTTAATTAGATTTGAATTTATATTAATATTTTAGTTAGTGAGAATTTATTTTTTAAAAAATTTAGTTCATATTTATCTTTTAAATGTCATGTAATTAGTGATATGTTATTTTAAAAAATTAATTTATATATAAATTTATTTAAATATATATTAAATTATTAATTTTTAAGTTAGTGAAATTAATAAAAATTTAAAATTTCTTAAAAAAAAAAAATTCCAACAATAGTGAAGGGAGGGACATAGGGAGAAGTAGGAACGATTGTGGATGACCTATCCAAATTTCTCAAAGAACTTAAACAAAACTTTACTATTACAAATTAATTATTAATTAATTAACTAATCAAAACAAAAAGTAATTTAACTAACTAAAATAACTAATTTCAATAATTTAAGAATATAACTGAATTATAAATTCAAGTTATTTTATATATTTATTTCTAGTAAAATTTTAAAAATATTTAGAAAACATTATCATAAATTATTCGAATTCGGACTAATTTTTTAAATTGTTAACCCAAAATCAACACACCCAAGAATATACATGAACTAACGTGCTGACCCTTCCCCACTCGGATCAAATTTATTCTTCAGGAAACCAGTGTGAAGCGGGTGATTCATATTCAAAATCAACATTAATATTAATCTGTTCAACATTTTCTTCTTCAGGTTGCTTTGATTTCTTAATTTTGCTGGAAATATTTACTGATAAAAGAATTTAGTTTTTTTAAATATTCAAAACCAACAGAATATACATCACAAGATGAGGTGTATGCGAAAAAAGAATTCTACAAAAGCTTTAGAATCTATTCTCATTAATCATACATTTATATAGAGTTCATTTTAAATATAATAATTTAATTATATCAGAGAGTATGAAAAAACAAAAACAAGAACTAAATGTGTCGCCAGTATCAGATTTTGCTCGGAAGTCAGAATTCAGAGGAATATTTGGTTCAAGCCCAAGGCAAAAATTTCCTAATACACAAATCAAAATTTAGGCAGAACTGTTACATCCCAACTATGACCGCTCTTTTCTTTTTTTTTTCTTTGATGAACCCAACAATCTCTGTTCCATTATCTGGAATGAGAAACTTCTCGAACTATATTGACTACAAGAAACACTAACCTCAAGATGAGAAGCTTCTCTAACTATAAATTATGCAGTTTTCTCTCCAAATCGCCCAGTCGAGTGGACACAAGCTTTACAAATACATTAACCTTCTTTCACCATCAACTTAGTGACAATAAAGTTTGATGATGGAATCAGCCCCTGCAGTGAACAACCATGGCTGCAGCGGATGGAATTTACAGTCCAGTACTCCTGAATATAGCCACAACAAACATCATCATCAATCTTATGTGGATGCATAAACAATAATTACAGTAGTAGTCTCCATACGCATAATGGCATGATCAAAAAGAATGTATACCAGCCTGTGCTAAAACCTCAACCATTTCCACCATCTCAACAGCCGTGCTTATGCAGAAATAGACAACAGTAATGTGTATGATGATGACTCCAGAGGAACCACATATTTATAAACATTTGTCCATATCCACGGTATACTACCATATGTTATAGGATTAAAATTATTGATGAACGAGTGAAGCCTTTTGGCAAAATAAGAGTAGAGTGTGATAATAAATTGATTCTCAAACACCACATCTAGCTAACTTATGTAATTTTGTCATGGGTTACAAAATATCTCGGGTATGACTCAACCAGCTCAATTTTTTATCCTAGCCAATTGTCTAGCTCTCACAGTGGCAAAAACTTAATGCTAGAATTTAATTACTTCAAACAACTCCATCAGTAAGCAATTCCTACAGACATGACATGGTCAACTTAATGCATTCTGTTAGTTTATAGAGACCAAAACCAACATACAAAAAATCAAGGATATTCCTTTTCACAATCAGTACCTGCAGGGAAGTAAAATAATAATAATTTTTACTCACCTCTTCCATTTGAGCTACCATGGCCTCGGAGGATTTCCAAAGGCACTATTAGGGGATTCTGATTGAAATCTGCATAAACCATGCCATGAAAAACATATGCGGTGCAGTCATCAGAGCATGAAGCAAACAGTGGGTACGTCCGATGAAAGGCCAGATTTGTTATGTCTTTGGGATGATTCCTGGAATTCCAAAACCACATGAAATCAATCAGAATATATAATAAGCACAAGTGAAGGGAATTCAATGAAGTTTACGCAAGATGCAAACCGGTGACTTTTAAGGACCAGCTCTGTTGTACAAAACTGTTTTAAAGTTTTGAACTTTGATTTTCTTTTCATTTTATGCCCCCCAACCCCTCCCCCCCCCACTTCTTAGGAAATGTGTTTATTTGCTATAAAAATTGACATCCTGCAGATTGTGGAATTACATACTTAAGAATTTTGTAAGGTTTAGAAGAGAGATCCATGTCAAACCAGCACATCTTTCCCTCTTTGCTACCCACGATAACATTATCACCTACATCAGAAGCATGTCATAAATTATAATAGAACAAGAAAGGTAACTGATAAATGATAAATATTCACCTTACCCCTAAAGCTGAAAAAAATAATAGCATTAAATACTACAAAGAATCTACAATTAAATGCATAATATAAATATGAGTTAAACAGATACCAGCAGGATGAACCGCAATCGAGGAGACTTCTCGAAGTCCAGTCACAAGCTTTTTAATCAGTTTTTGCTTCAAGAGATCATAGACGCGAACATTTTTCTTTGTCGCAATGAAGAAGATGGAATGCATAGGATGAAAAGCTGTTGAGACTGGAAGTCCATGCAACTTAAAAGGGATTCTTTGGGTAAGCCTTTTAGACAGTTGATGCATGAGAATTGCTCTTGATTCGGGTAACACACAGTCATGGAAATCCAAGAAAATGACTAGGCCAAAAATCACTACTTAACAGAAACTTCTAAAGCAAGATTACAATCAAATTAGGACCTTTTTGACAATATATATATATATATATATGAAACTTTTAATTATAGAAGAAGAAACAAGCCAATAAAAATTAATCAATTAAATAAATGGATATCAGCTGGCATAACTGTTGAAAGATAGTCTCCTTTACGATGCCATTCCACTGAAGATACAGTCTGCAGGGGCTCCAAATGCAAGCAGTTAAATTCTTCCCAAGAAAATTCAATGCCACCTGACAACTTCAGGAACAGATGTACAGACATAGAAGTGGATTGCAAGAATACCTTAAAATGTTTTAGCCTAATTCCCTCATGCTTGTCATCTTGAAGCCAGCTCACAAGTGCATCATTACCTAGCATACAAAATTCAATATTAGGACAATTTTCAAGTTATAAAACATTTTCAAATAACCCTAATTTCAAACTGACCAGGTTCATCAGGTGCTTTAGGATTCTCGACATGCAAAAGCTCCTTAATCTTTTTCTGTTCTTCCTCATTCCCAAGTCCAGAATTTAAGATGAGTACATCCTGTCCCCTACAAAAGTCTTAGCAGGTGATTTCCGGGCTATGGAATCTAAACATTAGAAAGATCTAAGAAAGAACTAAGAATACAGGCAATGAGCCTTACCTAGAAACTGCCACGATGGGAAGCTCAGGCAAAGGGTTCCAAGCGACATGCTGAACAGCTTCTCCAACCTCCCAGACTCTAAGACATCTACCAGTCTCCACTTCCCAAATACGAATACTTCCATCAGTTGAACCTATGAAGAATAGAAGAGAGACAACAAGATCAACATCACACAAGTTCTTTCACGCCTTCAAAAGAAAACCTTTAACATCCAACCTGAAGCAATCCACTGTCCTGAAGAATGAGTAGATATTGACAAAACTGCACCCTTATGACCTCTGTACTCAAGATAGCATGTCATTGGGTAAGGCCTTAGATCTTTTCGGCTTGGTAACTTCGGCTTTAAAGATTCAGGATCAATGTTAATCTGAACACAAACAACAGGAACAAAAGTTCATCACATTAGTTAGATTCAGGCCATCAGAAGCAAAGTTGACAAATTCATCAGCATGTAACATAACAACAAAAAGATAAATTTGGACAAGCATGAAAAGCTTGCCTCTAGCTTTTCGTTAGTCTCTTGCTTACCCGCTTTTTCCTAACTCTTGGACACAAATACAGATCCAAACACCGCTCAAAAGAGTCCTTCAAAGCATTCTCATAAGCCGTGATGCTTCTCAAAGATGTGAACCTAAGCATATTGAATTTGGTTAAGATGACAAATATTCAACTACCAAACAAGATAAGCAAATGAACACTCTGAGGCACATCATAGACACCTTTTAGGTATAAATTTTGGGCGGTCTTCCTCAGACATCAGCTGATAAGAATTGATCTCTTCTTGCATGGGAATATACTCCAAAGAAGGATTATATGATTCCTCGTGTCCTGAAAACCAATTTAATAGAAGCATTGAAAATAAATGATAAATTAAAAATGATAGCTGTAAGTTATGACTTTACATAAGAAGCCAGCTAAAAATTCATACCTGGCAATTTTGGCTTTGGTGCTGGTATGTAAGCCAAATGCTTAGCTGTTTCTGCTGAGCTAGAATCATCTCCCCACAAGAGATAGGAACGAGGCTCTTCTTTTGGCGTGTCAAAGTTTATCAATCCCTTCCGGATCGCTCTAACATACTGAACAACCTGTAGATTCATAACAAACAAGGAAAAATGAAATTAAGAACCAAGTGATGAAAGGATTAATCTTCCCCTCGTAGCACAGGTCACGAATATCAAATCCAAAAGCCACTGAATGATGAGAAATCTAAAAAAAAAAATTTCTCACATTTCTCTCACATAACAAAGAAAAAGAAAATATATAATGCCTCACCTTTCTGCTTTCCCATTTTGAAGGAATAAATCTCCTTTTTGGTTCTGGTGCATTTGAAAGTGGATGCTTTGCATCATCCCATTTAAACCAATCAACATAAGGCTGCATTAATAAGTAAAGAACTTAAGTTTAAGCATATTAAGAAGGAAATTCTCCAATAAAAGTAATTCATTATGAATAAAAATATGAATGAACATGAAAATAAATTGGAGGCATATACCTGATATGGATCAAAATCTGCATGAGGTGCCTTTCCTTCAACCAATCTGCGAATTATTCTGGTCTCTTCTTTTGTGAGCTCTACTTCTTCGTCATTATACTCATCATAAATCTTGCGCCTGAAATATAAAAATTATAGCAAAACTAATTACACAAATTCTCCAAATAGAACTTTCTAAAAACAATACAAGTAACAGTTAGAGTATTAATCTTCCAAGCCAGTTTTTTTTCGTGTAACAGTTGACATCACAACAGCAACCATATCCATCTATGAATTTGTCAACAAATGTTTTATCTTCATTTTATATTCATCTAATCAGCAAATAAAAGGTGAATATTGGAACTTATCACACAACAAATATTTGGTTCACTTTTTCTGCAATACCAGACACATCCATTCTAGGTAAAATATAAAAAAGAAAAATAATCATATCACTCCCAAACACTCAATCAATGAACAGTTCGTGTGCCATATTTGTCACTGAAACATCTGGAGTTTAAGGATGTAGCTGCAACATCCAGGGTTCAAGGATGTGGTTAGAAATGGGTGCAAGGATGAGAACAGGGCAAATTGAGAGGGATTCTGATCCATACACAAATTGAGAAATCTGAAGGGTGACATTGAAAAGTGGAATAAACAAGTCTTTGAGAACGTCTTCTAGAAGAAGGCAGGGATCTTAGAAGAAATAAGAGATATTGACAAAAAGGAAGTAGAGGGTAACATCTTGGAGGATCAAAATAAGAGATTAGTAGAGCTTGAGAATTAATTAGATGCAGTATTGATTCAAAAGGAATGATGCTGGAGACAAAAACAAAATCAAAATGCGTGCAGGACAGAGATGCCAATACTAGCCTCCTTCATAGGATGGTAATTGACGGAGGAGGAAGAATGTCATCAAGGAACTCGAACTCAATGATGGCCAGATGGAAAGAAAAAAACGAGGCTATTGGTAGAGAGATCACAAATTACTTTGAGAGATTGTATTCGAAAGAAAATAATCATAGATCTTTCATTGAAGGAATCAAGTGGGCCCCTATCCCTATGGATAAAGCCCAGAGCATGGAGACCATTTGAGATGGATGAGATTAAGCGGGCAGTGTGGAATTTGGCAAGGACAAGGCACTGGGACTGGGACCTCATGGATTACTATTGAGTTCATTAAGGATAATTGGAACAGTGAGAAGGTGGATTTAATCAAAGTTTTTGAGAGGAGTTTTTCATTAATGAGAAAATATGTAAAAACATGAACTATACCTTTCCCTTAATCCCAGAAAAAGATATGTCCATAAAGGTACCCAATTTTAGGCCAATAAGCCTGGTCACAAGCGACTACAACATTATAGCAAAGGTTTTATCCCTTACACTGAGTGAATCTCTTGATCAAACAATTTTCATCCATCAGAGTGCATTTGTGAGAGGTAGACAGATTCTAGATGTGTCTCTAGTGGCCAACAAGGTAGTGGAGTACACTAAGAGATCAAAAAGGAAAGGTATAGTTCTGAAACTTGACTTTGAGAAGGCACATGACCGGGTGAAGTGGAGATTCTTGGATAGGGTAATGGAGAGAAAAGAGTTCGTGGTTAGATGGAGAAAATGGATACAGGGATGATGTTTGACTACCTTCTGTTTTGCAGTGGTAGTTAATGGGAAACCACAGGAATGGGTCGGGGCCTGCAGAGGATTGAGATAAAGGGATCCTTGTCTTGATTTCTGTTCACTCTAGTAGTTGATCTTTTGAGTATAATGATCTCCAAGGCTGAAAGTAGGGGAAATGTTAAGGGCCTGAGAGTAGGTAGGGACAGTGTCAAGTGTCACACCCCCAGTTCGCTGATGACAACAATCCTATTCCTACAGCATGATAATTAGTCCATCTTTGCAGTTTTAACTCTCGTTCAGGTTTTCAGAGCTATTTCGGGTGTTAAGATAAATATGGGTAAGAGTGGACTGATTGGGGTATGTGGAGGAGGCTATAATTGATGGGTTAGTGACAGATATAGGTTGCAGGAAATTAGAATAGCCTTTCATCTATTCTAATGGGGTCCCATTAGGGGGTAACCCAAGAAGCAAATACTTTTGGAAAAGGGTTGAATACAAGGTAGCCAACCGGTCAAAGAGTTGGTGGCGTAGCCTTTTCCACTCTAGAAGGCAGAGTTCCATTCATTTAGACATGCCTTCAAGTATACCCTTGTACTATTTATCCCTATTTAAGATCCTGGCAAAGTAGCAGATAGAGATTAAGGGTCACATGAGGAGGTTCCTTTGGTCTCGGGTTCGGAAAGAATTCAAGGATCATCTAGTGGGGTGGGAAATTGTGGGAAGTCCAAGAGCTTAGGAGGCCTAGGGATAGGGAATCTCGTATTAAAAAATATATCCTTATTGGATAATTGGCTCTGGCATTTTCCAAGAGAATCGAATTCCTTATAGCACAGAGTGGTGAAAAGCATCCACAAGAGCAAGTGAGATAGTTGCAATGTCACTGCAGCTTGGAAAGCCATTTCCCAGGTGTACCCTTTTTACCTTCCTCATAACATAATCCAAGTGGGAAATAGCTCCACTTTGTGATTTACTGTTTGTTGAGCAACCAATCATTAGCCTCTCAATTCCCAAGGTCATACCGGATTTCTTCAAGACGTCAAGCTCACATATTCCACTTTACAATAACACAGGAAGGTATAACATCTTGAGATTTCAATTTATCTCATAACATTTGAATAGAGAGACTTTAGACATGTCAGCCTTCTGGAAGCGCCTTTGCACCCATTACCATTTCCCTCCAGCCTGACCAAAGATTGACCTTGGACACATCTGATATTTTTACTTGCAAATCTTTATTTGATCATCTCACAAGTAACCCCACCAACAATGTCATGCCTGTTGCTAAGGGATTTTGGAAAGTTTCTGCTTCTACTAAGGTGAGGCTTTTTGCTTCAATAATGACTCATCAAAAGCTTAACACGAACGATCTACTCCAAATTCATTGCCCTAGTCGTGCTCTTTCTCTTTACGCCTGTGTCTTCTGCTTCCGAGAGGGTGAAACGCATGCGCATTTGTTAAAGGGGAAGGGATTCAGAAAGCTGCCAAACCCTTGTGGCAAAGGGTGTTATTTGCAGGCCTCCGGTGCATCTGGTTGAAGCGCAACTTGAGAAAATTTAACAACAGAATTTATTCATATTCCGAAATGTGAGGAAGGGCGACTTTTCCATTGTCCCTTTAGACCAAAGGCCATGATTTTTTTTCAGATCTATTTGCATCATCAATCTCCACCAACACTGGGATACATTTATAACATCTCGTAGCTTTTCTACTATTAGCTTTTTCCGTTTCTCACATTTGTTTCCATAGCTGTCAAGGCTTTTGTTTCCCTGGCAAGGATTTCTCTTCTTCCCTGGCTGTACTTTTCTTTCTCATCTTAATAATATCTTCTCCTTTTGTTAAAAAAAGAAAATTGTTACTGAAACACGTACCATCTAATTTTCTCAAAGAAAAAACATGTTCCTTTTAGAGTTTGCAGCGAGACATGAATTAAGAAACAGCTGACAAGCTTTCCCTTTAGATCTAAAAGCAACATAAACAAGTAAACCAGTCCACCTAACACAGTTCCGGCTATTTAATTGCAATAAAAGGACTCACCAATTTTTCGAGTTGTCAACACTTGCAAGAAAAGAATCCAATTTATCCTGTTTCTCTTTCTTTGTTATCTTCTTTCCAGAAATGTCATAACCAATATGTTTCTCATCCCTGTACCACTCTAAAGGAACATCTCCAACTGTATTTCTTGGGGCAACCTATTGAAATGAAAGAGAAATAAAAAAGAACATGGAGAAGCTTTCTCAGCAGAAATATGACAAAATTCACTTGGTAAAACACTGAAACTATGACATACCTCATCTTCAGATGAATCACTCTCTTCAACTCCTAAAAACTCAGAGTTTTCACTTTGATCACGTTGACTATGAGTATTGTCTGGGTCTTCATGATTGTCTATCTGGACAAATCCTCCACTATTAAATTAATATTGAAGCAGAAAAAGAAAGAGAGATCCAGATAGCACCAACTTCGATGTGATCAAACAATTTCATCCCCATACAATTACTGGTACATACTACGGCAAAGATAGAGAACCAACAAACTTACAGCCCGTTTGGGTTCTCTGAATGAAATTTAGCTAAAATGTAACTTTGCAATTCACCAAAAACAGAATAATGCTATAATAGAATTGTGATAATTGGTCCGCAATCAATAATAATTTTTTACAACCCTATTACGATATTTGGTCTGATAGTATAAAGGTAAGAAAAAGTGCAATAAGTTTTAAATAACCATAGTAGCCTTATTTATTGGATTCATTTTAAAATATAAATGTATCATATACTTTAAAAGAATATATAAGTATTTCATGTATATATTAATTAAAAGGATATACTATGACATGATAAATTAATAAAATTTTATACAACTATTTAAATTAATAAAATTACAAACAATATATTCACTTCATATTATTTTAATTCCTAACATTATAGTGCCATAAAAATTATTCAGAAAATCTCTTAGTCACTGAAATTATCTTATAATAAATATCAAACCATATACTAACTGTAAATTTTCAAATATATGTAAATTAGGAAATAAAACATCAATTTTTTTTTTGAATTAATTAACTCAAATTTGTTAGTAAGAGACAGAGTACAATGGCAAAGCTGTAATCCTTATTCATGATCCTAGCCATGAATCAGGATTACAACTTTGCCATTAATTACAATTAGAAAAACCAACTGTATAATAAGTTCCTGTCATGTATAGTTATTACATTATTCTTAATTTATACACTGAACAAAACGTGCTTAAGTAATAGTATGACCTAGACTGGTTAAATTTTCCATACCTACAACTGCAGGAACAAAAGAAAAAGAATAAATGAACAGCCTTTTAAAAATTTATCGTTTTTCTCCTTAATATGTCTGTTCTCTTTCTCATAGTTACCTGAGTACTCCTTTTTTTGGAAAAGAAAAAGATGGAAAATAGAGCACCAATCGAATGCAACTCATATTCAATTTACCTGAGTGCTACCCTTGGAAGAGAAATAAGACAAAGGAAAGAACTGAGTACCTCATCTTTGGACACGTCACCTTCTCCTGCTTCTGAGTTGTTCAATGATTCATAATCTTCTGTTTCCTCAGGTTCTAACTGGCCCAATGATTCATGATCCTCAGAATCAAAGTTTCCAGGAAAATTCTAAAATAACTTTTGTCAACTCCTCCATATCGCACAAAATACAAATATTGAAAATAGGTGATGCACAGACTAACTCTAAGCGAGATGATGACGAAACAAGAAAACACACTACTTTTTTTGAAATACTATAAAATACCAATTAAATACAGGTCACGGAGAATTGAAGCATAATAATTTGCACTAACATGCAAGCATAGATAACATTATTTGAAATCTAATTGACAAGTTTATATGCACACAAATGGTGTTGTCCTTGCAAGTCTTTTAAGTTCAAAAGATCTATTCATTCTACCTTCTATTTCTGTCTTGTTTACTTAAAAGCACAGTGAGGGACTGAAACTGTCTTCTGCTCATTTCAAAAGCAAAGAAAATAGGGGCTAAACAAGTCTCAGTAAACCCACAAGTACGAAAGCGGAAAAGATAATGTTGACTACCTCAGAATCAGAATCAGAGTAAGCTTCAGTTTCTAGTTGCTGTTGTTGGTCATCATGTTTGTGTTCCCCTTGATGGTGGACTTGCTGTCTCATTTTTGGGCTTCTCTTCATTCTTTGATCTTTCTCTTCTTTAATTTTCTTCGTCTCCTTCTTTTGAACAGAACCCTTCTTACCTGTTCTCATATGTCTCATCACCAAGAATCTGCAATTAAAATCAAAATTTATGAGATGAAGAAAGCAAAATCAATACGAAAGGAAATAGTAATAACAACTATTCAAATAAATGATGGACCTCAAACTCCAAGTCCAATACAAAGGGTTTAAGAACATCAAGCATCAAGTAACTCTGAATGCACTATTAAGTGTAGATAAAATAAACCTAGAAAATCATGATGCTTTAGCAGTATGCCTATCAATTTAATAAAATGCTGCGCATGATTAAATTTTTGCACAAGAAAACTAAGAGCAGGGGATGCATAATAATACATACTTTTATCTAATTAATTAATTTTAATGATAAAGTTTTCCTGTCGTCCTCTTTAAGAAAGCATTTTTTATATCAAAATAAATTTACATAACATCATGACACCTACAGAACAAGTTCATATAGTAGATAAAAACAATTATAGAATATCACATCATCCTCCCAGATGTAAAATGTTGAAACAAAACACAACATAAGCAAGCTCAATAAAATAGATAAATATAACTAAATATTTTCCTCCCATAACAAATCCATCGCAAAGCAGGTACAGTATATTCACAAATCGATCACAAAATTTAAAGATCATAAACTACATAGAAACTAAAACAACTAAATTACAGATTCGGATCCTCACTTTTCACTCCTTTTCCATTTTGGTGCCTGAAACTTCTAATTCTTAAAATTAAATATTGTTTCCAGTTCAATCCTGTCAATTTTTCAGTCAAAATTTAAAGAACTTAAAATGCCTGCAACATGTGGTTTCCATGCCATAAAAAATATGATATGGCTGCTAATAGTTCAGTCAATAGAAGACCGAACTTGGTGAAAACTGGTTAAAACCTGAAAACCCAACACATCTTCTTTCTCATCACAAATCAATCTGAATACGAATGTCATCTTAGTACCCAACTCACAAAGTAAAGGAAAACAATGCACAAATAATCACAGAGAGGTCAAACAAAGAGAAATTTGGGAAAAAAATCAATATTATGAGCTTGAGCTTTTCTCTTAACATTCTTTCACAGAGATTGAAGGTATAACATTGTCACTAAGACAATAAAATTAAATTTATTTATCCACTCATGAAATCAATCCATAAGATAAGTCATCATGCACTCAAACTCGTTAAGTTTCTAAGTGAACCCAAAAGATAAGTTAACCAAACATATAGAACTAATCCCAAGATTTAACAGAAATTATTTTGATGAAAAGAAAGGCATTTACACAGCAATGAAGGAGAGAAAATACCGATTTTGAGGCTAGAAATCCTAAAAGAGCTCCTAGTTTTTCTCTCCGAGATTGACCCCTCTTATGGTCTCTCCCTGCTCCCGTTCGCCGGGCTACAGCTCTCTCTTTCTCTCTGCTTGATCTCAGTCGCTGGTCTTTTTGCTCTGGTTACCGCTTGCCTTAATATCTCTCGGGTTCTCCCACTTTTCTTCTCAGCTCCACCTCTCTCTCTGCTCTCAATCTCTCTCGCGCAAAGCTCGCATTCCTTCTTTCCTCGCGTTGTCCCTCTGCTCGAGCTCGTCCAGTTGCTTCCTCAAAACCCTAAAGACCAGGTACAGAGTGTAAGGTGAGAAGAAAGGATGAGAAGGAAGATGCCGTTGGGAATTTTAGGGTTTAACGGGTTTTAAGTATCTCATCGTAAATTTTAAGTTACCGCAATCTAAATTTTCAATTGAATTTTTTTTAATTTAAATGTGAAATTTGATTAATTTTAAAGAAAAATTAAAAATGATGAAATTGAGAATAAAAGATAAGGTGTATGTTTTAAATTTAAAATTGACAGTTTTCTAATTAAAAAGAATAATGATTTATAAATTTTGTAATTGAAATTTTAAGGTAAATGTGAAACATGAATAATACTAAACAAAAATAAAAAATTATTAAATTGAAAATAAAAAATAAATTCTAAATTTAAAGTTTAAAAATAAAATTTATCAATTAAAAAAATAATTACTTATAAGTTTCATCAGTTATTTTAATTTTTGAGTATATAAGTTTATAAGTTATTTTAGATTCATGATATAAAATAATTTTTCCCTGCAGAATTTTTCTTTTTGTTTGTGCAACAATGAGAAGCAATATATATGTATACAATTACAATAACAAAAGAGATAAGTAAAGACAACAAAATAAGTTATAATTAGGCGAGAATATTGGTTTGGTTTAATCAATTTTTAAAAACTTAGTTATTATAAATTTGTAAGTTACATGATTGTCATAATTTTAAGTTTATATGTGATATCTTTTTAATTTGAATGTAAATTTAATTATTTTTAAATAAAAATAAAATAATTATTTTGAATTTTAAATTTCAACTGAAATTTTATTATTTTTTAATGATTTCATAAATTTTATTAGTCATCTAAAATTGTTTAATATAAATAACTTTTTTATTACTAAATCAATTTTTTTATTTGATAACAATAGTATATACAACCCTAATAATGTGATATCTAGTTCCATCACTTCCTTTGCTCTCAATATATAATGATAAAAAAAAATTTACAAGTATAGATGTCTTAAGAGTTG
This sequence comes from Carica papaya, assembly GCF_054855325.1. Lineage (NCBI taxonomy): Eukaryota > Viridiplantae > Streptophyta > Magnoliopsida > Brassicales > Caricaceae > Carica > Carica papaya. The sequence continues at coordinate 25,092,792 of NC_142317.1, forward strand.
ATGAAATAGATGGGTAAAATTATGAGAATAAATTGGATGTTTTAAAAATTTTAATAAATTAAGACGAAGAGGCAATAGGGACATAATTGAAAAGTTGCTCCATAACTTGGGATAGTGTAAAATTTTCAAAAGGTGTAAATGATAAGGGTTTAATAGAGGTGGGGCAAAACTAAAAGTTTAAAAGACTGTGACACCTCAATATTTGAGGTGTCCTGAAGAGCTAACCAGGAGGTGATACAGAGGGAACACATCATAGAGAGTTAAGCGGGATTATGACATGATATTCGATAATTAAGGATCACAGTCAAAAGAGGAGTCCTAGGACAAGTGGGAAACCCATAAAAAGCTACCAACCCGTAAGCTAAATACCCATAAACCTGTGGATCTGACAGCAAGGCAACTCGTCAAGAGAGGCATGTGTCACGCATGTAGCAAAGGCCCAAGATGGGCCCATGGATCTTAATCGGTTGGAACTTTTTTTAGCCAACCCGATTCCAAGGCCCAAGATGGGGCCACGGAGGGAAAAAGAATCAGCCTAAACAGTAAAAGTCCAAAACCTAGAGACCTACGGATCATACAACCAAAGGTTGCCTTAAAGGGGCTTGAAAAGCCCAACTCGAAAGGAAAAGAGAGGCTTAAGCCCGCAATGTACATTTGAGGGCAAAGAAGCAACTTGGCCATCGCCCAAGAAGGTAAGAAAGAACCGATCAAACCTAGTTTCTCCACCCATCACCCAAGGCCGAGAGCCACCAAGGAAAGAGCAGTTTAGTCGCAAGAGGAGATTAATCTTCTTTGGATCTGATGAGGAAGAGGATAGTGAGTAATTCGATTCTAAGAAGAAAAAGGAAGAAGAAGACTCCTTGAAGCAATTGGCCAAAAAATTCTAAAGTTTTGTTGAATTCAAACATCATGGAAAGGATAAGGAGAAAGAATAAGACTTCTACCCACATGAAGAGACCATTCTCCTATCTTCAACACAAGTCCTAAGATAAGAAGAAATCAACATCTACATAGAAGAATACAAACTAGAAAAAAGAAGAGTTCAAGTCTTATATAATTAACTACGGAGATGAAGCCAGAATTCAACATGAAGAAGAAATCTAGAAGCACCATGAATTCGCTCAAAGAGGAATTTTGCTTGTTGAAGACCTCTTGAAGAATCCTATTTCATATATAGATGAATTACAACAAAACTCCTACTCAAGAATCATAAAAAATCAAGAACAAGAGAAGAATGATGAGTTGGAGTCCTAGTAAGAGTACAAATCAAAAGAGGAAAATCAAATTCAACTACAAGGAGTAGTACTATTTTAATTATTTTATTTATTTAAATTTGTCTATTAGATAATAGTTTGATTATTTTAATATTTATGTATTTATTTTCTAAATAAATGAAGTCTTAGAGTTTTGATAGGACTTTTAAACCATATTTCGATTAAAATTAGAAAATAAAAGCCTATATAAAGACTTAATCTCTTAGTTTATAAACACGTTGATAATTAATAAAATTAAGCTTTGTACTTTTTTAAGAATTAACTTTGATTAATTTTACAGTGTCTTCAAGTTCCTCGAAGTTAGAGAGTTTTTCAAAGTCTTGTTGAGCTGTGGAGTTGGGATTGATTTATCATATAAGCCATGATGTCTTTTTTTTTCCTTGTTTTATTTTTTTTACTTTTTGTTTTTGCATTCCATATAGTTGGATGTAGATTCAAGTATAGAGGGGTTTATTTAGGTGGTTAAGTCTCTGATTGCATATTTAGTTGAGGTCTTAGAAGTTAAAACGATCTATCATGTATCCTCCCACGTCATTTAGTAACTAGACTACATCATTTAGTATCAGAGTTTAGACTCCTACTAAACCTATTATCCTTTTATTGCTTTATCATTCGTGTTAATTAATTAACATTCAAATTATTTTAATTGTTAATTTATTTTGCATCCCGTTTGGATTCATATTATCCGTTTAATTCAAGTGGTTTTGTGTCCCTATTATTAGTAAAAAAATACAAAATCAAAAACCCAACAAAGGATCTCAATTACACACCATAAGTCAATTGACTTGTTATTACATTTAAGCATTCAAAAGAAAAATAATCGTCTTATTGTGTGACGAAAAACCTTTGAAAAATTAAAGGAATAACAAAACACCTACTAGGTATGCGTGAAAATTTTTTGTTTCCATTTTATTGCAGAGTTTACGATTACATTACATCATCTTGAGCTTTAGAGTCAACATTCATTTGGAACTTTTGCTAATATCTTGAGACTAACATGTAGGTCCCAAGAAAGAAGACTAAGCTCCAAGACTCAACTGGACAGACAATAGAGCCATCATGGCACCAAGAATAAAAACTTTGAGATAATTGCATATGAGGGATGTGTTCTACCTGTCTAGGTACCAACCAAATTTTTTTTATATGTTTCTAGCTTCATTATATGCCTTTAGATGTCTACATGATGAAGATTCATATTTGGTGATGAGTCTTTCTAAAGAAGGGGGGATGACATGATATCCTATACCTTTGAATCCTAATTAGAAGAGGAGTCTGAGGGCAAGTGGGAAACCCATAAGAAGCTGGCAACCCGCGGGCCAACTACCTGTAAACTTGCGGTGTTAATTTTAGTAATTAAGTAGATGACCCACTAACCTAATGTTGTATTTTTCTTATCTACTCATAACGGTTGAAGTCAATTGAAAAGATACCTAAAATAATAAATGACCATTATAAAGAAAAATGTACCTTAATAAAGTAGATAATCTTAAAATAAATTAAAGAATTATTATATTTTATGAGAATTCAAGTATAATAAATAGAAATAATTATCAACACATTCAATTATCATGAGTGTGCTTTGACTTCTTTTCTCTTTTATAAACAGAGCATAAATTTCTTTTTATATGAGTTTTTCATTAATTAAAGTTCATATACATAATAGTTAGATAGAGAGAAGAAGCGAGTTAGAGAATTTATAATTTTATTAAAGGATATCTCAATCATGCTATGACTGCATTATCTTCGAATGGTATGTAGTTATAACTTTCTGTTGCTTTTCATTTTCTTAAGATGTGTTAAATCTAATAAAAATGACTTTTGATATTATTTTCTTACATTTGGTATCAGAACAGGTTGAATTCACACATCTTAGAATTTTTACACTAACAGTTTATATATATGTATATAATTTTCCATTAACAATTTATATATATGTATATATTAGTACACTAACAATTTACGTATATATATTATTATCTAACAATTTATATATATACATTATTATATTAATAGTTTATATATATGTATATATTATTACACAAACAGTTTATAATGCATATATTATTATACTAATAGTTTATATATATATTATTGCACAAATAGTTATATATATTATTATACTAACATATTATATATGTATATATTTTTACACTAACAGTTTATATATATTTATATATTTTTACACTAATAATTTATATATATATATTTTACAAATTACAATTAATTTCATAATGTAGATATATGTGTATATATATATTTTTTATACAGTTTCATAGTTTTATTATTTAAGATTTATTAACATGTCAATTTACTAAAGTAACTCAGATCAATGAGCCTTAAGTTAGTTAAACTATATTAAAGAATTAAAAGAGACTTATAAAGGAATAATATATATATTTCTATAATTATGATATTGAGACTAACTCAAAGGAAATTATTTTCTACTAATTATGAACTGATAGTTTATTTTGTATTATTTATATGGATACCCAAATATAACTTGTAAAATAACTTAGAATATTAAGTATTTTAGGCCCTTTTGAGTGAACACTAGATATGTTAATATTTTTCTTAAAAGAAAAACTATATTAATATCAATGGTTCATCATGTAACGAACCCGAAATTTCAAAAGAAATAAATCATAAATTAAGTGCGGAAACGAAATAATTAGTAAGAGTTTACATTCCTTACACAATAACTAAAAGTACCAAATAGTGCTACGGGAATTACCCTTTGAAGGAAATACAAAAAATTAAAGAAATAAACGGAAAATAAATAAAACTAGCATCCTACTCGCAACCTTTTTGTAGATGAGGCTCTGGATCTTAGTCTCTTGATATAAAATGGTTAAATAAGGAATGAGCTACACTATCCCAATAAGAATATCACGCTACTCACCGACATAGAAATGAAGGTTGGTAGAAAAATCAAAATAACTAATGGAGCTCTTAATTAAACAAATTCATTTATCATAACAAAATCATTTACCATCTACTTACCGTAACAAGATTTACAAAATAACTTATAGAGACAATAACATAACATAGATCATGATTTCATATGTGATTGATTGGAACAAAAATTTTATCTTTTATCAGCCTACTGGTATCCATGGGGGTTCATAGGGATGTCCCCACAACGCGTGAACCATTTCCTTCAACATTTCCAATTAACGGGCCATCCCCATACCCCATCCGGTATGAGCACCAAATTACTAAACCTCAATACCCCGTCTGGTATGAGTGTGAACGGACCATCCCCGTACCCTGTTCGGTATGAGTGCCAAATTACAAAGCCTCGATACTCCATCCGGTATGAGCGTGAAACGGGCCGTCCCCATACCCTGTCTGGTATGAGTGCCAAATTTTCAAGCCTCGATACCCCGTATGGTATGAGGTAATATTCACAGTAGGGTTTCCTATGTACCCGCTCTGTCCACCATCTCTCAAGATATCCAGTGAGACTGTCGTTTCATCCATTTACTTAATCACACAATTTTTTTGTTTACCTTTAATCTCTATTTTTTCCAATTCAATTGTAAACATATAAAACAATGCATGCATTCAAATCTATAAAATCGATCAATCAGATACTATCATGCATTCAAACTGTAAAATCAATCAATAGAATCAACAGTGAATAATTTTTAGTTCTGGCTCCATTAGTAACCCGTAATTAATTATGGATATTTTCTAAATTGCACAAAATACCGTATTATTGTTAATTTGACTTTAATTCCATAACAAAAAATAGGGTGAGGGATTCTTACTCACTTCGATGCTCGAAAGGCTAAACTTGTTGAGCGCTTACTAGCGTCCCCAGATTTTTTGAATTTTTCTTTAGGGATTAAAACGCGCTACAAGTACTTACAAATATCCTAAAAAATCCAAAAATAATGTCAGGACCCTTTTTTGGTCAATTCCAGAATTCTGGCACGGCGGCTCCACCGTGCTTCGGCGATGGTGCCATCGCTTGTGGCGGTGGTCTGCCTCAGGTCGATTGTTTTCGGCTGGTTTTGCTTGAATCTCTATGAGAAAACACGTTAAGGGGCTTCGGTTGGAAAAAAAATGAAAAACGGAAACTCACCAACGGCGGGGTCCTTTAGTACGACGGCTCCGTCGGCTCATTTTGGCGGTTGGGTGTTTTACTTCGGTTAACCTGTAGAGAAGGAAACAGTGATTACAACGGTAGAAAAATTACACAGAACGGGAATCAGAAAGGGCCTCATCGGATGCGGTTTTCACAATTTCCTGCAGCGGCACCACCGGGCCTTGTCCACGGTTTCTGACTAATCCGCCGGTCATTTTGCACCGATTTGGCCATGGGGTGTTTAAAATTGAATTTTGAGCAAAGGAGAAATTTTTTACCTCTTTTAGTGGTTAAAAATGGCTCCAGCGCGGCAATGAGTGGCGGCGGCTTCCTTCCCAGCAGCTAGGTCTTCTTCTCCAGCAGGGGGGGTCTGGCGGCTGAGGTTAGGGTATGGTGTGAAGAGAGTTATTTATATCCATCCCCATTTAATCTAGGCCGTCAATCGTATTTGGTCTGAATCGTCCGATCACGATTAAATAGGAAGTGAATCTGGACCATTCATCGCGATCTGATCTGCACTGTCCGATCGCATCTAAATAGGAACTGGATCTGGACCGTTGATCGCATTTAAATCTGACCGTCTGATCGTATTTGGGAAGGAACGCATTTGACCTGTCCATGCGCGCAGGAGCGAATCTGGACCATCTGATCGCGGGCACGCAGATCACCCGTGTGGCTTCCTGGGTGGCACCGCGTCAGCTTCCCTCGCCACGCGGCGTGCTCCGATTCGTCGGGGCTGCTGACTTGGCGTCCTACGTGGTACAATTTTTTTAAATTGTGTTTTGACCTCCAGTTTCTGAATTTTCTTTTAAAAATACCAACAGAACCCAAATTTTAACCCTCTTTTCCCAAATTTTCTTCATTTTTACACTAAATTAAAATTAATTTGGGTATTACAACTCTCTTTCCCTTAAAAGAAATTTGGTCTCTCAAATTTGTCTCTCTCACTCCCAATCAAACAGCTGGGGATATTGGGTTCTGAAGTCTGAATCTAGCTCCTATGTGGCCTCTCTCGGTGTGTGATTCTGCCATAGGACCTTAGTAAAGGGAATTTTCTGGTTGCGGAGTAATATGCTCTTTTAGTCCATAATACTGACTGGTACTTCCTCATTGGACAGATCCTCTTGGAGTAAAAAAGGCTCGTGGGCCAAAATGCGAGAGGAGTCTGGGTTGTACTTGCATAGCATGGACACATGAAACACATTATGGATCCTGAAAAATTCTGGAGGCAGTGCTAGTGTGTAGGCGGTGGTACCAATTCTGTCTAAGATTTCAAATGGCCCAATAAACTGGGAATTTAGTTTCTCCTTCTTGCCAAACCTACTGTTTTCCTTGAAAGGAGTGACCTTAAGGAATACCTGATCACCTTTCCCAAATATAAAGCTCTCATCCAGGTGTCCACATAACTCTCTGCCTGCTTTGAGCCGTCTGAATGTTCTTCCTAATCTTAACTATTTTGGTTGTAGTCTCATCTATAAGATCTGGACCAACTAGTTTTATATCACCCACTTCTTTCCAATAGATCGGTGATCTGCATGGGCGACCATACAATGCCTCGTACAGAGCCATGCCAATACTTGCTTGGTAGTTGTTGTTGTAAGCAAACTCTATCAGGGGTAGATGGTAATTCTAATTGCCCCCAAAGTCAAGAACACAAGCTCAGAGTATATCTTCAAGTGTGCGGATTGTCCTTTCCGACTGTCCATCAGTCTGAGGGTGGAATGTAGTACTAAGGTACAGTTTCATTCCCATGGCTTGCTGAAAGCTAGACTAGAACTGAGAAGTGAACCTAGGGTCCCTGTTAGACACTACTATCACTAACACTCCATATAATCTGACTATCTTCCAGATATACATTTTTGCTAACTTGTTCAAGAGATCAGTCATCCTCATGGCCAAGAAGTGGGAAAACTTGGTAAATCGGTCAACAATTACCGAGAGGGCATCATGTCCTGAGCGTGCCCTAGATAATCTTGTCACGAAATCCATAGTGATATGTTCCCACTTCTACTCCGGAATTGGTAATGGCTGAAGTAGCTCACCTGGGCGTTGATTCTCTGCCTTGACCTGCTGACATACCAAACACTTAGAAACAAAGTCAGCTATATCTCTTTTCATCCCATTCCACCAAAATCGGGGTCGCATACTTTGATACATTTTAGTTTTTTCGGGATGCATGATAAACTTTGAGCTATGAGCCTTTGCCATGATGTTCCTTTTTAACTCACTGTCACCTGAAACACACATCCTGTCCTAGAATCTGAGCAATCCTTTGGCAAAGACTCAAAATTCTGAATTAACTCCTTATTTTGCATCTTTTTTTAGGGCTGCTAGGGTAAAATTGGCGGACTGAGCTTCCTTTATTCTCTAGATTAACTCAGGTTAAACAGTCAGGTGGCCCGAACATGTGACTCTCTTCAGGTCCTGAAGTTGTACCTGTTGTGCGACTCTTATCTGCCTGCATTCTAAAACCATCAAATGAGCTAATGTGCCTACACTTTTCCTGCTGAGTGCGTCGGCTACCACGTTGTCCTTACCCCAGTGGCACAAGATTTCACAATCATAATTCTTGAGGAGTTCTATCCACCTTCTTTGACGCATGTTGAGATTCTTTTGAGTGAATATGTGTTTCAAGCTCTTATGATCGGTATAGATTTGAAAAGTCTCCCCATACAAATAATGGCACCAAGTCTTCAAGGTGTAGATAATTGCAGCAAGTTCCAAGTCATGGGTGAGGTAGTTTTTCTCATGAATCATCAACTGTCTAGAACCATAGGTTATGGCATTCCCATGCTGCATCAAAACATAACCTAACCTTAAGTAGGAGGCATCACTGTAAATTGTATATCCACCCGATCAGCTCGATAAGCCTAACACAGGTGCGATAGTCAACCGTTTCTTTAGTTCTGAAAAACTTCTTTCGCAGTGCTCGTTCCATTAAAACTTGACGTTCTTCTTTGTGAGCTGAGTCAGAGGAGTAGTTAGGCTAAAAAACCTTTCCACAAACCTGCGGTAATAACCTGCCATCCCCAGAAAGCTACGGATCTCCTTAATCGAGGTCAATTTTTCCCAGTCGAGCACTGTTTTAACTTTTTTTGGTTTCACTGACACTCCATCCCTTGATATGATGTGTCCTAGGAAGGTAATCTGCTCAATCTAGAACCCACACTTACTCAACTTTGCATACAATTTCTTCTCTCTAAGAACCTGCAAAACCTGAGTTAGATTGTGAGTCTGTTCCTCTTTGCTTTTTGAATAAATCAAGATATCATCGATGAACATAATGACAAATTGATCCAAGAATTGTCTAAAAATCCTGTTCATCGAGTCTATGAGATGGCTGGAGCGTTGATTAGTCTAAATAGCATGATCAGGAACTCATAGTGTCCGTACCAGGTTCGAAAGGCTATTTTGGGAATGTTTTCTACCTTGATCTTTACCTGATGGTAACTTGAACGTAGGTCTATCTTGGAGAAGATCTAGGTACCCTACAACTGATCAAAAAGATCATCGATCCTGGGGTGGGAGTACTTGTCCTTGATCGTGATCCTGTTTAGACCTCTGTAGTTAATACATAACCTCAATGTTCCATCTCCATTTCTTGCAAATGTGACTCAGGCACCCCAAGGGGACACACTATGTTGGATAAATCCACTGTCATGTAGTTTAATGATTTATTTCCTCATTTCTTCCATCTCAACACGACTTATGCAGTAAGGAGCAATCGAAATAGGCTGGGTGCCTGGCTGAAGGTCTATGCTAAATTTGACTTCTCTGTCCACTAGTAATCTAGGTAGTTCATCCGAAAACACATCTAGGAAGCCTTGGACTACCAGAATCTCTTGAATATAAATTTCTTTCTTGGGTTTGCCTAGTTAGAGAAAATAGTTGGGTTAAAGTACTTGATAATAAGAAAATTTGCCATGAGGGAACAAATGTTAAAGGATTTTATTAATTTGTAAATGACTCCTCATTAAGAGGGTTGAATACAACCTTCTTACTAAAACAATCTACGGTGGCGTGATACGCCACTAGCCAGTTCATTCCTAAAATTACATCAAAGTCCCCCGTATCAATTTCTATTAGGTCTACACTCAATTTCCTATCTTCTATATCTATGACACATGCTCTGTATACAACCTCTCCCAGTAGTGTTTTACTCCCAAGAGTAGACACAAACAACACAGAATCAAATTTTTTAGGTAATACATTTAATTTTGATGCAAAAACATGTAAAACAAACGAATGCGATGCACCAGTATCAATCAAAACATGAGCAAGATGGTTACAGATAGTGTACATACCCTGTACCACATCCGGATTGGCTTCTGCATCCTGTTAAATGAGGTTGTAAGCCTTGCCCTAGATAGGAGGTCTAGCCTGGTTCTAGTTCCTTGGGCACTCCCTTGCATAATGTTGGGCGCTACCATATATACAGTAGGTGTTGTTGAAGTGATAGCAGGGTCGGTCCCCATTATCCTTGCCAAAGTGTTGATGGGTCTTACCGCGTCCTGCTACTAGAACTTGAGGGGGAGACTGAGTCATCGGTCTATATCTCTTGTTCTGTTGAACAGGTGTAGTAGGTGTTGGTCTGCGGTGTGGAGCTGAAGGCCTGAGGTTCCTTACTGCTGGAGGAAAAGTGCGAAGGTTCCTCTCCATTAACTGTGTCTTGGCCAGAACAGCCGAATAAGTACTGAGCTCGAGCACATACAACAGCTGTATAATCTCAGGACGGAGGCCCCACTCGAACCTTCTAGCCTTCCTGCCTTCATCCGTCATGCTCTCAGGGGAATACCGGCATAACTCTAGGAACTTGCGAGCATATTCTAATACAGTCATGTCCCCTTGGACCAAGTGTGTAAACTCCATCTCCTTCAAATGTCAGAGATGCTTTAAAAGGTACTCTGCATGAAAGGCCATCAGGAACTGTTCCCAAGTGACTAGAACGGGCAAGGTGGCCTGCTTGAGTTGCCACCAGCGACCTGCTTCTCCCACCAGCATGTAGGTAGTAAGGATGACTTTCTATTCGGGAATCACTCCAAGCGTCGTGAAGGCCTTCTCTGTCTCAACTAACTAGTACTCGGCCTCTTCAAAGGAGGGTCCCCCAGCAAAAGTAGATGAGTTTAGTCTTTTATACCTTTTAATGTAGCTTGGGTCCATCATGGGAGGAACTGGGTCCCGTTGAAGAGAGGTTGGACTATGCTGTGGGTGGACTGGATGGCCCTGCGGTGGTTTTGGATGATATAGTGGAGGTACTAGATTGTACTGTGGTGGTTCCAGGTGATGTAGTTGGGGCACCGGGCCATACTAGGGTGGTGCTAGGTTCTATTGTGGCTGGAGCACCATATCATATTATCGTGGTGCTAGGGGGTACTGTGGAGGAGCAGGGTCGTACCGGGGTGGCTTGGGATCCTCTCACTGCAGGGGTGGCTCAATTTGTGGTAGCGGGGGAGGGTCAGGTAGCTCCCTCTTTTCCTCCCGACCTGCTAGGTAGTAATGAGTCTCTCAAGCATCTCAAATAATTGGTCAACATCCTCTCTAAGCGAACCCTCTCGGGCTGCTCGATTTAGTGGGGGTGTTCCTCTCCTCATCTATCTGTACCTGTATTTCACAAGGAACAGTTGAGTGATAATTCATTATTTTTGGTGTTTCTTAAGGATTTTATGTAAGGAATGGGTCTGAGGAACGCGACTCTAATACTAACTATAACGATCCTAAAATTTCAAAGAAAATAAATTATAAATTAAGTACAGAAGTGAAATAATTAGTGAAGGTTTACATTCCTTATACAACAACTGAAAGTACCAAATAGTGCTACGGAAATTACCCTTTGAAGGAAATACAAAAAATTAAGGAAATAAACGGAAAATAAATAAAACTAGCATCATACTTGTAACCCTCTTGTGGATTGGGCTCTGGATTCTAGTTCTCTTGATTTGAAATAGTTAAATAAGGAATGAGCTACACTAGCCAAATAAGAATATCACGCTACTCACCTTCATAGAAATGAATGTTGGTAGAAAAATCAAAATAACTAATGGAGCTCTTAATTAAACAAATTCATTTATCATAACAAAATCATTTACCATCTATTTACCGTAACAAAATTTACAAAACAACTTATAGAGACAATAACATAACATAGATCATGATTTCATATGTAATTGAGTGGAACAACAATTTTATCTTTTATCAGCTTACTGGTATCCATGGGGTTCATAGGGATATCCCCACAATGCGTGAACTATTTCTTTTAACATTTCTAATTAACGGGCCATCCCCATAGCCCGTCCGATATGAGCGCTAAATTACTAAACTTGAATATCCTGTCTAGTATGATGGTGAAACTGACCATCCCCATACCCCGTTCGGTATGAGTGCCAAATTACAAAGTTTCGATACTCCCTCCGATTTGAGGCAACGTTCACGGTAGGGTTCCCTATATACCTGATCTATCCACCATCTCCCAGGATACCCAGTAAGGCTGTCGTTTCATCCATTCACTTAATCACACAAATTTTCATTTACCTTTAATCTCCATTTTTCCAATTCAACTGTAAACACATAAAACAAATAATACATGCATTCAAAGCTATAAAATTGATTAATCAGATACTATCATGCATTCAAACTATAAAATCAATCAACAGAATCAACAATGAATAATTTCTGGTTCTGACTCCATTAGTAACCCGTAATTAATTATAGATATTTTTTAAATTGCACAAAATACCGTATTATTGTTAATTTGACTTCTATTCTATAACAGCGAATATGGTGAGGGATTCTTACTCAATTCAATGCCAGAAAAGCTAAACTTGTTAATTGCACCTACTAGCGGTCCCCAGATTCTCTTTCGGGGATTAAAACGCGCTACAAATATCCCAAAAAATCTTAAAATAGTGTCAGGACCCCTTTTTGACCAATTCTAGAATTCTGGCACGGTGGTTCTGTCGTACTCCAGCGACGATGTTGTCGTTTGTGGCGGTGGTCTGCCATTGGTCGACTGTTTTCAGCAGGTTTTGCATCAATTCCTGCGAGAAAACATGTTAAGGGGCCTTGGTTGGCCAAAAAAAATGAAAAACCAAAACTCACCGGCGGCGGGGTCTTCCGGTGCGGCAGCTTTGTCGGCTAACTTTTGCGGTTGGGTTTTTTTTTCTGGTCAACCTATAGAGAAGGAAACGGTGATTACAACGGTTGAAAAAACACGCAGAACGTGAATCGAGAAGGGCCTCATCAGAGGCAGTTTTTACAATTTCCTACAGCGGCGGCGCTGGACTTTGCTTGTAGTTTTCACCTAATTCAGCAGTCCTTTTGCTCCAATTTGGCCATGATGGTGTTTAAAATTGAATTCCGAGCAAAGGAGAAACTTTTTACCTCTTTTAGCGGTAGGAAGTGGCTCCGGCGTAGTGACGGGTGGCGGCGGTTTCTTTCTCGGCGGCTGGGTCTTCTTCTCTGGCGGGGAAGGGGGGGCCTGGCTAGGGTTAGGGTTTGGTGTGAAGAGGTTTATTTATATCCATCTCTATTTAATCTGGACCGTTCATCGCGTTTGATCTGGACTGTCCGATCGCGATTAAATAGGAAGTGAATATTGATTGTTCATCGCGATCTGATCTGAGCCGTCCGATTACGTTTATATAAAAAGTGGATCTAGGCCATTGATCGCGTTTAAATCTTACCGTCCAATCGCGTTTGGGGAGGGAATGCATCCGAGCCGTCCGTGCGCGCGGGAGCGAATCTAGAGTGTCCGATTGCGGGCATGCAGATGCCCGCGTGGCACCGCATCAGCATCCCTCGCCACGCAGCGCGCTCCGGTTCATTGGGGCTACTGACTAGGCGTCTTACGTGGCACAATTTTCTTAAATTGTGTTTTGACCTCTAGTTTCTGAATTTTCTTTCAAAAATACCTCCAGAATCTAAATTTTAACCCCTTTTTTCCAAAATTATTTTAATTTCATCATCCATCAAATTTTCTTCATTTTTACACTAAATTAAAATTAAACAATTAAAAATTTTATTTATAAATTAATTTTAAATTACATTAAAATTAATTTGAGTATTACACATTATTTATAAATTTTTATTTTATATTATAAATATACTTGAGGCCTTACTATGAGCATTATTCTGTTTTATAGTTCACACTTGACCTAACTTTAATAATTGACCTAACTTTAATAATTGAAAAACCTTATGAAGCTACCAATGATAGTACTGTGGAGCAAATGGAACAAATGAAAGCCTAGATAAGGTTAAACAAACTTAGCCTTATAGTTCTGAGAATGACCATTGCCACTAATATCAAAACTTCTCTCCTCCAATTGAGATAACCTTAAAATTTCTGAAATCTATGGAGGAGTGTTTCAAACACATCGATAAGTTTCTTGCAGGCACATTGATGGCTGAGTTGACCACCATGAAATATGATGGTCATAAAAGAATCTAGCAACACATTTTGAGCATGGCTGAAAATGCTGTAAAACTTAAGGCATTGGGCATGAATATGGATGAGTAATTCTCAATACAATTTGTTCTTCACTCATTTCCTTCGCAGTTTGCTCCATTCAAAATTCACTTTAACACTAATAATGAGTAGTGAAATATGAATGAGCTTACTATCAAGTATATTTAATAGGAAATAAGATTAAAGCAAGATAGATATAATTTTACCCTTGCAGTTACTCGTGGAACTATGAGAATAAAGACAAATCCAAAAAAGTAAAGAACATTCCACAAAAGAAACAAAGTATACTTGGGGAGAATAAATAGAGTCATGATGGAAAACTTACTATGAGTTGCTACTTTTATGGCAAGAAAGATCATGTGAAAAAGGAATGTACTAAGCACAAGACTTGGTTTGAAAAGAAAGGTATGAATATTTCTTTTGTATGTTATGAATCAAATCTTGCTGAGGTTCCTTTTAATACTTGGTGGATTGATTATGGAGCCACAACTCATGTTGCTAATTTAATACAGGGATTCCTTACAATCTGAAAACAAAACAAAAACTGAAAAGTTTATCTATATGGGAAGCTATTTCAAAGTAGAAGTGGTAGTTGTAGGTATCTATTGCGTACTGTTAGAGATTGTTCATTAGGTGAGTCTTTTGAACACTTTTTATGTACCTTTAATTTCTAGAAATTTAATTTCACTATACAAATTAGATGTTATTGGATATTCAATTTATTTTGGTTGTGAAAAAGTAATTTTAGTGTTTAATTCAATAGCAGTTGGTTCTAGTATTTTACATGATAGTTTATATAAAATTTGCCTGAATCATGAATTTGCATAAGTTTTAGTTATCTTACTTTTAAATATTGGTTCAAAACATGACTTAATTAATGAAAATTCTTCATTTTTGTGGCATAAAATGCTAGGGCATATCTCTAGGAAAAGAATTAAGAGATCAGTGAATGATGAAATTTTACAAAATCTTGACTTCACTAGTTTCCAAGTATGCATAAACAAACTAAACATACAAAGAAAGGTGCCACAAGAAGTAATGAGCTTATTGAGATAATTTATATGGATATTTGTGGATCACTTTCCATTCCTTGTTTCATTAGAGAGAGATATTTTATGACTTTTATAAATGATCTATTTCGGTATGATCATGTATATCTAATGCACGATAAGTCTCAAGTCATTGACATATTTAAGGTGTACATTAAATATGTTGAGAGATAATTAAATAAAAAGATTAAAATTGTGAGATCTAATTAAGGTGGTGAATATTATGATAGATATGATGAGTCATGACAAAATTTTTGTCTCTTTGCAAAATTCTTAGAAAAGCATGACATTTGTGCTTAATACACAATACCAGGTATGCCACAACAGAATGGTGTTGTTGAAAAACATAATCATACTTTAATGGAAATGGTTAGGAGTATGATGAGTTACTCTTCTATACCTATTTGTTTATGGGGTGAAGTCTTAAAGACCACAATGTATATCTTGAAGAGTTCTTAGTAAGACAATATCTGTAACTCTTTACAAATTATGGACTAGTAGAAAATCAAGTTTAAGACATTTACATACATGGGGTTGTTCAGCAGAGGCAAGAATCTTCAATTCACATGAGAAAAAGCTAGATTCTAGGACAATATTTGAATATTTTATTGGTTATCTAGATAAATCAAAAGAGTATAGATTTTACTGTCTTAAACTTTGTACAAGAATAATTGAAACCAGTAATATTAGATTCTTATAGAGTGACAAAATTAGTGGCGTGAAGAACTAAGAAAAATACACCTTGAGAAAATAAGAGTGGATATCTCACCACCTTTTTTGCCTCAAAAAATAAATTTTGCTCAACCTTCTTAGCAAATGATAGAAAGTGAGCTACATAATATAAATTGTTCATTACCCAAGAAGATGTTGTCATTGAAAATATTGTAGAACAACCTCAATCAATCCCTTTGAGAAGATCTCAAAGGGAAAGGAAATATGTTAAATAAGATGATTATGTGGTATATATATAAGAATCTGATTTGATATTGGGATAAGAATATATTCGGTTATGTTTTCACAAGCTATGAAAAGTGATGATTCTAATAAATGGATAGAAGATATGAAACAAGAGTTGAAATCTATGAACCATAATGTTGTATGGGATCTTGTCGAATTGCCTGATAATTGTAAAAGTGGGACATCATAAATATCGAATGGATAAAAGAGAGCCAACTACTTAAGTAGTTACAAGTGCAAAAATAAAATTTTTAACACTAAAATAGAATTTGAAAATGCTTTACAACAATATAAGTTTAATCCTTTACATCGAGGTCATAAGCTGACAATGAAATACAAGATAAGATCCTTACAGGAAACTTCATCAGAGTGCGGAGTAATTATTACGCTTAAATTATGTCATAGAGTATTTTCAAGGGTCTGGGTCTACCTGGACTTTAAGAGGTGACTCAGAAAGCAAACCTTTAGTTTTTTCAACACTTGGAGGCCATGGATTAGGGGTGAGTTCCATGTAAACTCAATAAGAAAAATAATATTTAAAATTATATAACTAACTTAATAAAACATTGATACCTCTCACCTTAGAGATTCGTTGTGGGATAGAGTCATTTAATCATATAGAAATGGTTGTCTTTATTAAGAAATCCGATGAAACAATTATTCTATCATGTTAGGGAAACCATTGCTTAACATTCATATAGACATATTATATAACATGTATTCAAACTGATAGTATGCCCAATAACTAGAAGGATTATCATGTAAACCATTAGGGAGATGTTGGAAACACAAATAGTACACTTTGGAACAAAAGAACCATCATAAAAATCAAGGTAATATCCCAACAACATTTAAGATTTATTTAGTCTTTCACTAACCTTCACGTGGAGCCGTTGCAACGTATATCCACTGAGGATAGAAGTGATTCCTAACTACTGTTGTAAATCACTAACCCATTTCTAGGTCTTTATCATTTCCCAATCTAAACTATGACCACATCTGTATATTCGCCATTATTGTCCTACATATACCTAATGTATATATCCTTGCTTATTAGAGGGAACACTAATCATCACAAAGAGTGGTTCACCAATATTTATTCCAATGAGGGAGAAATAGAAACCCCTTAGAGATAACGATCGAATGGATTTCTTCATTCTTTTAACTTGTTTAGTCCATGCTCACAACAACATCATGTTTCTTTTATTTGCTACATGTTCAATGCAATCGTTTCTGAATCCACTAAGGATTCCACATCTTATCCCGCTCGAAGGCTCATATTTGGCCTAAAGGTTCATTTTACCCGGTCTTGACCTTGGAGTTATTCTTTTGAACCAAGATCCACTAGAATAACCCTCTTCACTGTTACTAAGGTGAGGTGAAGGGTCAAACCCGCATACAGTTCCATTTATCAAGTTTCATGCATTATGCTCCATCTTTCCATGATTAAACAATATTAAACACTACAGAGACATTAAACATCGAATCAACAAGTTCAACCATGTAAATCATCAATCTACCAATGCGACATGCATCTCAATCATACAATACACTCTCATGGCTCATGCCTCTTGTTTGGAACCCGGTGGGGGTCTAACACATTTGACCAAAGTTTTACTATTTCTAGACTTGACCATCAGAATATTTTTTAAAGCCACGGTTCCTTAAAATACCCCTCTTTACCTTTACCAAGGGTATGACAAAGGATCAATATCCTTAAAATCCCATTGTGTCATTTGCTCAAAAAGAAAGCATAAAATCACCGGAATAAATTATCAACCAACACAGATCAAAGTATGTCACCAACAAATATGAAAAATTTACCACAATTATTTTACATTTTTATCATTTTATTTAGCTAAAAAGAGCACTTAAAAGTGTAGATAAAAATACTAACAAATCTCTTTCTGTAACCGGGTTGACTTAGCTTTTTGGAAGTAAAGGAAAAGCTTCTAAAAATTTCTCGAACGAGCTTGTGAAAATCCTATTTTTTTCTCTTTTTTACTACTTTTTCTCTCAAAATCTCCTATTTTCTCTCTCTAAGTTTAGAAATTGAAGAAGGAAAAATGGTGTGGAGAAATAGAGAGGAGAAGGGGTTTAAATAGGGTAAAGAAAGATCAAATTTGTGATACTTTACATAAATTAGCTAAATGGAGTGAGGGGGTTAATCCGGGGGCCATCAAACATGACCAAAAAAGGATAAAAAAGCCAAACATGGCCTTTGACTGACGGGACAAGGCTGTCCTGTCGGTGGTCAATGAGTAGTAGTGTTATGCGCATGTGCAGGCGGCCAAGTCACATACTGTGCCTGCGTAGGCTGCCTGCCACAAGTGTAAGGCGGGCGTAGTGCGTGCGGGCTTGCCTGTACAGGTTATTCATAGGTCACTGGCTATGGCTCGTGGGTCACAAGTGTGACATCTCCAATGCAAATTAAGGCATAAAAGTGTTAGATACATAAACAAATTACGAGTACATGATAAAATTATATACAACATAGCAAATTATTACAAATTCTTTACAAAATATATGAGTTCCAATTACATATATATATAAGTGAGGCCAAAAGTGACAGTAAAATACAGAATATTAAGATAAAAAGAGCCACTTCTATCATTATACTATTAGACTCATCAGAGTGCAGGAACAATCATGCATCCAAGGTTTGTGGATCCACGAGATCCTCATCGACTTCAAGGGATAGGTCAGCGGACAGTTTCTCATTATCTTCCTCATATAGGGGCATGGAAAAGATGAATTTCATATGCTCAGTAACGAAAATAATATTTAAATAATATCGTAAGATTTAAAAGGTGAATAAGTATATCATAAATACTTATCTTATAAAAATAATTTATTTATTAAGAAAACATCATAGTCACAACAATCAAAATCAAACATCATACTTGACAATAGAAAAAATTAAATAAATCATAAAATGCTTAGATTTTGGTGTCATGCTTTGCGAAGTCATTCCCATTTCTATCTCTGAGGGCAGATATGGATTTCTTACTACCTATGTGGAATTACCATATAAGATACAAATAACGACAATTTGCTCAAGCATATTTTTGCCTTGCTAAACCATGGTATGACTATGACCATTGCTATACCGATTATAATGGTCTTATCAAATATATAGCCATGATAGTATTTAGCCAAAGATGACCCCTAACAGATATTCGCATCACTACTTTCGTTAGAGGGTACGCTGTCATCCACAGGGAGCGGTTCTCTCACGTCCTTCCAGATCAAATGGGGAAGGAGAAAAAAATACCCCTTAGAGATAAAAAAACCTAACGAGACACTGATATATTATGCATGTCAATACAGATACACACATATTTCAGACCATTCAGACTTCATTCCACTTCTCTTTATTTACTTATTTTATTTATTTTCCAGATGATATCACTAGATTCCTATTATTTTATTTACATGTAAATCATCAAGTGCCTATAAATCACATAACATGCTTGAAATCAAGAACAATTCACTTATTTAGAACTATTAAACATAGAACATACAAACCACACAAAATCACATATTCATAATTTTAGTTTTTCTAAAAATACTCCATAAGATGTTTAAACAAAATACTAAATTCCTTACTGGAACCTCGAAGTTTTTCTTACATTGTTCTTCTTCTCCTCCTTCTTTCTCTAGATCACTTCCTCTCTCTCTAAACTCTTGGAAGGTGGAAGAATGAAATAGAGTGATGAGAAAATGAGAGAAAAGGTCTTTATTTATAAAAAATGAGAACTGCCGAATTTGCGCCAAGTGGCAAAATTCGGTGAAGAGAGAGATAGTTGAATGGAAGATGTTTGATTTGACACGACACAAAAAACAGAGGAAAAATTCCTCTACCGGTGGCGGCACACCCAAGGCGACAGCACACCGCCCAAGGAGGGCACGATACACTACCCGAGGCAGCAGTGTGCCTCACTCAGTCGGCGAGTGCTATAGACTTAAGCTGCAGGCAACGACCTACCTTGTCGTGCACAGGAGCTAGCTTGCATGCGCTAGACCTACTGCGCACAGGCCCCAAGCGCACAGGCCTATCCATGCAGGCTTGCTGCATAGACTGTGCACGCACAGTGTGCGGCGCCTGTTCCTATCCACGCGTGATGTGATGCACGTGGACAAGCATGCCTGCGTGCGATAAGAAGCGCGCCCAAGACTGGCCCCAGGCCTCACATGGATGAGACGTGTGCATGTCTTATGCCTGGTCACGTGCGTATGCTCGCGTACAGCGCACGGTGCTCGCGTGGGAGACCATCTCCAGCGGGATTTTCCTCATTTTTTCGTTCTCCTGAAAATTAATTATTTTTATAATAATAATAATAATAATAATAATAATAGTAAATCAAAGTAAAATAAAATAATAATAAATTAAAATTAATATAATAATAGATAAAATTAAATAAAATCAAAATAAAATAAATAAATCAGCATAAAATTGAAATTAGGAATTACGATATAAAGCTGTGAAATAAATTTAAATGGTTTAGGTGGCCTTAAAGCAGGAATAAATAAGAGGTTTCCAAATACAATTTAGTGCAGTGGTGAGCAGGAGGTTACAACAGGTTCGCAATTCGTGTTTTCCCATGCCGTTTATTATCTCGTCATTTTTCTCCTGAAATTTTAGTTAATTCGGATAAAAATTTTGGAATCCTAATTAAAATAAAAAGAAATCCGTATTTTCAACAAAAATTTCATATGGCAAAAGTTCTAAAACATTGTAATTTTGAAATTCGTTAACTGCAAAAAAGTTAGGGTGTTACATTCCCCCCACTTGGTAAAAGTTTGGTCCTCTAAATTTGCAGGAGTCCCTCAAAGCAAGTCGGGACATAGATCCCACATCTCTTTTTCTTCTTCCCATGTCGCCTCCTCTTGGGTGTGGTGTTGCCAATATACCTTGACCCTGGAAACTTTTCAACTGCGTATAATCTCCTCTACCCAGTCGATGATCTCCATAGGATATGCTGTATAAGAGTTATCTATGCAGATAGGGCCTCTCGGATATGGAATGTGATGGGATGGATAGCAAAGTGCTTTCCAATCATGAAAACATGAAAGACATCATGCAAGGAAACAAACCTGAGAGTCAGAGCAAGGCAATAGGTCACGGGGCCTACACATTCTTAAATCTTTAGGGGTCCAACGAAACAAGAACTTAATTTTACTATCATCCCATCTCGTCATCCTTCCTAGCATGGGAAAAACTTAAGGTAGACGTGGTCATCGATTGTAAACTCCAAGGGCTATTTTCAGTTGTCTTGTAACTCTTCTAGCGACTCATAGTTATGAGGAGGTGTCTCGGATAGTGTCAACCTTCATGATAATTCCATGGACATAGTTAAATATAGGGAGGTATCTATTTCTAACCTCAATACAACGAGTCAGGGATCGACAAGGTCCACTATAGAGGGTCTTGAAGGGAGTGGTACTAAGAGTAGATTGACAATAGTTATTGTAAATGAACTCGTAAAGTGACAAGTGTTAATCCCAATAGCTACTGAAATCTAAAGCGCAGACACACAACATGTCCTCCAATGTAAGGATAGTCTACTCAATTTGACCAGTAGTGTGCAATGATTGACAGTGCTAAGGTTGAAACTAGAACCAAAAGCTTTCTAGAAGCTATCCCAAAAGTATGGTATGAAATGAGGGTCTCTGTACAACACCATAAAGGTAGTAATGCCATGAAGTCAGATAACTTCTTCGACAAACAATCAGGCTAATCTCATAGTTGAGTTGGTGGTCCTGATAGTAAAGAAGCGAGTTGTCTTAGTGAATGATCTACAATGATTCAGATGGCATTATGGTTAGCACTGGTCTTGGGTAGTCCTGTGATGAACTCCATAGTGACATGCTCCCACTTCCATTTGGGAAGAGGGAGACCTTGCAAAAGGTCACAGGGAATTAGATGTTCGACCCTAAATCTCTAACACGTGGGACATTAGAAGATGTATTCGATTATATCCCTCTTCATGTTAGGCCACTAGTATTAGCGTTTCAAATCACGATATATTCTGGTGCTACTAGGGTTGATGGGTAGCTTAAATGCATGTTACTCTAAATTATTTGCTCGGAGTGATTGGTTGTTAGGTACCAAAATTCGATTGCAGAACTAGTATAGTCCTTTATTTTTCATCGTGAAGTGACCTTTGCTACTGCTATCTTACAAAGGATAAAACTTTTTTTTTGTGCTCCAAAATCTCTTGGTCAGTCGCTTGAGCTTCTCAAAGCCTACCATGGATATTGAGCTGACCCCGAATCTTGGCTAAATAGATATGGTGGCCATGGTGACTTACTTGAAACTTTTGAATCGTCTTTAACATCTTTCACCTGAAAATCATCAGTCGTCTTAATGAGGCTCGTTCTTCTTGATCAAGGGCACCATCGATTTTTTCTCCTCTACTGGGATGACATAGGATTGTACAGTCACGATCGTTCAGAAGATCTGTCCAGTGTTCCCGTCTCCTTGTCCATTCTTTTTTAGAGAACATTTACTTTAGGCTTTCATGATTGGTGTAAGTCTCATAAGTTTATCTTTATCGATAATGACACCATATTCTCTAAGGAAAAGACGATGATAGTGAGCTAGAGGTCATGAAAAGTGTAGTTGCGCTCATATGGCTTAATCTTCAAAATGCTTCCTTCATATTCGAGGTCCCAGTTGAAGTAGAACCCCGTTTTGATAAGGCTCGTTAGAGGAGCAAAAATGCGAGAAAGGTCCTAGATGAAGCGTTGATAGTATCCAATATGCCTTAAGAATCTCCTAACATCTTTGGTGTTGACAGGTTTATTTAAGTTGATGATGTCCTCAATAACAGATGGGTCAATGGAAACCCCTTCACCGAAAACCGTGTGGCCAAGGAAGGAGGTTTGGTCCAACCATTTTGCACATTGAAGTTTGTTTATGTTCTTTCTTGTTTTTTAATCATGGGTTCACAATTTAGTATTTAATTAATGAAAAATGTCTTGATAAGACAAATTATGAGGGTTGTTTTGGCTTTATGGACTAAATTAGTAAAGTTTATTGATGTGTGATGCATAGAAGAAAATGTGATATTGAATTCATATGAACCCTTATGATTTACATTTATAATCAAAGT
Source organism: Carica papaya (assembly GCF_054855325.1). NCBI lineage: Eukaryota > Viridiplantae > Streptophyta > Magnoliopsida > Brassicales > Caricaceae > Carica > Carica papaya. The sequence goes on from NC_142317.1 coordinate 25,115,744, forward strand.
TATTTTAGTATTATGGTATAATAAGTTTGGGCTTGTTGGTTGATTTTATCGGGATCACGTCTAAAATTCATTTATCAATAAATATATTTTTAATATAAAATTATATATATTATTATAGTTTTCACAATTGGTTTAGTGGGTCAAGTGAAAGAATGTTAATTCTAGTAATTAAGTAGATGACTCACTAATTTGATGTTTTATTTTTTTCATCAACTCATAACTGTTGAGGCTAATTGAAAAGATGTCTAAAATAATATATGACCATTAGAAAGGAAAAAGATACCTTGATGGAGTTGTAACCTTAAAATAAATTATAGAATTATTATATTTTATGAGAATTAAAGTATAATGATAGAAATGGTTATCAAGACATTGAATTATCATGAATGTGCTTTGACCTCTTCTCTCATCTATAAAAGGAGCACAAATTCCCCTTTCATATAAGTCTTCCATCAACTAAAGTTTTTATGCACAATAGTAGATAGAAAGAAAAACTGAGTTAGAGAATTAAGGATTTTATCAAGGGATCTTTCAATCACACTATGTCTGCATCATCTTCTAATGATATGTAGTTCTAACTTTCCATTGCTTTTTATTTTCTTAAAATATGATGAATTCAATTAAAATGAATTTTGTGTCAAATTTTCTTATACGTGGACTTGCCCAAAAGGCAACTGGCAAGAGGTATGTATCGTACACACCTTTGCACATGACTACTCACTCTTAGGCTTGGATCTTAATGGGTTAGACTCTGTTGAAGCTCAACCTGATTCCAAGGCCAAAGATGAGGCCTATAGAGGCCAAAGTTGGCCCAAGTAGCAAAGGGCCAAAACTTAGAGGCCCACAGATCATGCCACTAAAAAATGGCCCAAAACAGGCTTAGAAACCCAACCCGAGAGGAGAAGAGGGGCTTAAGCTTGTAGTTTACATTGGAGGGCCAAGTAGTGGCTTGGCTGTCACCCAAAAAGGTGAGAAAGAATGAGCTAAACCCAGTTTTTCCACCTGTTGGCCAAGGCTGAGAGCAACTAAAGAAAGAGCCACTTAGTCGTAAGAAGAGATTGATCCTCTTTGAATTCATAGAAATTGGCCAAAGAATTCCCAAGTCTTGTTGATTTCAAATATCATAGAAAAGAATAGGAGAAGGAAGAGGACTTCCACCCACATGAGGAGACCATTCTTAATGCACGAGGGTATAAAGAGGATCGAATCAACTCTTATAACCCATACCAACGCATGTGATATAGAAACTTAACCGTATAAATTACCTCTCCCTCTACTTGAATCTATAACACCTAAAAGCATGCAAAAACAAGAAATAGGAAATTAAAATAAGGAAAAGAAAGACACCGCAAACTTCTTAAGAACTTGAAGATGGTAAAAAAATTTGAAAAAATAATTCTTGATGAAAGTAAAGCTTCAGATTTTTATTCTTCTCAATGTGTATTTATAACTTATGGGCAAAGACCTTTATATAGGCTATTCCTAGAATAGTTATGAATGATCACAAACACTTAGGAAATTAATAAAATATTAAATGATAAATTCTACCTCAGTATAGGATAAAAACTCAATAATAAAATAATTACTTAAGGCGGTCCTACGATTAAAATATCAAATATTTAATTCTTTAGATAAACTTGAAATTAAAATATAATAAAATAATTATTAAATAATTGTAAGAAAAATATTTTCCTTTTTTACTATATGCTAAATGTGAAGTAGAACTGTTGCAAAATTCTTGTAAATTTCTCCTTAAAAATCACATGGAAAAAAAGATGGAAAAGAGTCCTTATGGGTACCCAACTCTTGCCCCACATATGTCTTCTGTGTGGGCTAGGAAGCCCGTATGTGCGCTCTGTTAGCACGTGATGGGGTTGCGCACATCACGAGTTTAGGTGCATGACTCATTCAATTCAAGTTGCTACTCGAGTGGGTTTCTCTCCAAGGTCGTTGGGCTTTTTGAGTGACCCAGTTACTAGCTCTTTGGTCATTGGGCTAGGTTGGGGGCCGTTGTATCTTTAGGCCTCGCAACATCAGGGTTGGGTGTATGGGTCAGACATCCTACATGAGTGAGGGCTTAGGCCACTCACGCAAGTGGCTTGCCTAGACTGCGCATGCACGGGTTTGCGCGTAGGGGCCTCTTGCTCGTAGGCTAGCCTGTTGTCTGTCGGGGCATCCTCCATGGGCCGTGGGCCGAGTGGAGTGAACGACCATATGCCTTCCTCTATAGGCTCCAAAATCGACCGAAAAGCCTATTCTTCATCACCTCATTCTGCCACTTGGGTTGTTTGTTTTTTAGGCCTATATGGTCGACCCTCCTTAATAGTATCAATGACCCATCTCACTCGGTCCAAGCTCTTTCAGTCCGGATCTTTATCTCTAGATGGGTCATGCTTTATCTTTTGATTTTCAATTTTTTTCCTTGATTGGCCTTTCTTTTGGACCTTTACTTTATGTTGGCGTGAACCTTGGTTATTGTTTACTAGATAGATTTAAAGCCTTTCCATGGTTATATCAAATCTTCTAGCTTCATCACAAGTCCTAAAATAAGAAGTCCACATCTTCATAGAAGAATACAAGTTGGAAAAATGAGAGTTCAAGTCTTGTACAATCAACCAAGGAGATGAAGTAAAAATTCAACATGAAGAAAGAACTCAAAAGCATCATGAATTTGACCAAGGAGGAATTTTTGCTATTTGATGATCTCTTAAAGAATCCTACTTCACATATTGACAAATTATAGCTCCTACTCAAGAATAAAAAAATAAGAAAAGAATGATGAGTTGGAGTCTAAGGAGGCGCACAAGTCAAAAGACAAAAGTCAACTTTAACAACAAGAAGGAGTATTACTATTTTAATTATTTTATTTGTTTAAATTAGTCTGTTAGATAAGAGTTTAATTATTTTAATATTTATGTTTTTTTCTCTAAGTAAATTAAATCATAGAGTTTGGATAGGAATTCAATCGTAGAATCCTATTTTGATTAGAATTAGAAAATAAAAGCCTATATAAAGGCTTAATTTCTTAGCTTATAAACATATACTTTTGAGAATTAATAAAGTTAAGCTTCGTGCTTTCTTTAAGAATTAGGTTTGGCTAATTTTCTAGTGTCTTCAAGTTCTTCAAAGTTGAAGAGCTTTCCAAAGTCTTATTGAGTTGAGAAGTTGGGATTGACTTATCAGAAAAGTTGTGGCATCTTTCTCTTCCTCGTTTTAATTTTCCTTTTTATATTTTTTGTATTCCATATATTTGGGTGTAAATTCAAGTAGGGATGGGTTTATTTAGGCGGCTAAGTCTCTGATTGCATATTTAGTTGAGGTTTCATGTAACACTTCGAAATCTTTTGCATTTAATGCGCGTCGAACTCCATTATTTTTGGCCTTATGGCCATTTAAATTTCCATTAATATTTAAATTTACTGGTATTTTGCTTACAATAATTTAAATAATTTATAAAATTTTATCTATTTTTATTTTCACCAAATTATTTCCATTTTAATTTTACAAGAAACGACAAATATTAGTGAAAATTTGTGAAATAAGAGGCAAAAAACCTACAGCTTATGGCCTACACATCCGCAAGTCTGCGGCCCGACAAGTAGTCAGCCCGCACGGGTGGACCCGTTTGCGTGCAACTGGACACAACAAAGCAGTGTCTACATGCATGGGAGGTACCTGCGTGCGCACAATGTGCGACAAGGCACCTGTGCGTGCACACCGTGCAGCATGGCTGTACACAGCATACTGACAACCAGCCACCGATGGGATGACTGTTGTCTTGTTGTTTCAGCCATGCTTGGCCATGCCAAGCGGGCCCTACTTCCCACCCACCTCTCCTCTTGTCTTCATGGATCTTCACCATGTGTTACACATCCGAAGTCCCTCTTTTGCCTATTTAAGGACCTCTTTTTTCCACTTCCTTTTACACTTCCTCCTCCCTTCCATTTCTCACTTCTCTTGACACTTCAATTCTTGTTCAATTTTCACTTTATAGAGAGATATTTTAGAGAGAAAAAAGAGATTTTAAAGAGAGAAAAGAGCAAGGAAGAAGGAGAAAAGTAGGAGTTTCACAAGCTTGTTCAAGGAATTTGTAGAAACTCTTTCCTTCACCTTCGAAAGGGTAAGTCGGCTTGATTCTGGTAAGGGATTCTTAGTATTTTTATCTATATTTCTATGTGCTCTTTTTAGTTAATTAATTTGGTGAAATTAAAGATTTATTGAAACAAATTTCTATGCTTATTTTGGTGATTTATTCTGAAGATCCATTATAATTGTGTTAGAATGATGACTTAGGGTTGATCCTTTGTCTTACCTTTGGTAATGATAAAAAGAATTGTTTAAAGGAGCTCCGGCTTTAAAAAATATCCCAAATGGTCAAATTCGAGTATATGGGATCTTTGACCGAATATGTCAACGAGTCCCTGCAAAGTTTCTGGAAGTGAAACATGAAATATTTATGAATATGCAAGGTATAATATCTGATAGTCCTACCATATGACTAAAGTACATGAATTCCTACTAGGTTTGCTGTTTGTTTATAGATATGGTATTGCTAAACATGATGATTAATGCATAAGTCTATTTGATGTTTGATCACTGTCTAATTCATGACATATTTTGCATGATGCACTAGAACATGATGATTGGAAGTTGCATGTGAGTTTAGCCCTTCACTTTACTTTGGTAATGGCAAAGAGGGTTATCTTAGTGAGCCTTATCTCAAGAGGATGATCCCAAGGTTGAGTCTGAGTAAAGAGCCTTCGGGCCAAAATAGGAAAAGAGCCTGGGGACCGGATATGTGAAAAAAAAGGCCTACAGTCTGGATAAGTTATGGAATCTCAATGGATTTGGAATTGGTTGAATTGAACATGTAGTATGCATATGAAAAGGATATGAAATTGTTGTGAGACTTGAATAAACAAGTGAAAAAAAAATCCATTTGACTATTATCTCTGAGTGGTTTCTTTTTCTTCCTCCTCTAAAAAAATGTTAGTGAACTGCTCCCTCTGATGATTGGAGGTGCCTCTAACGAGAGAAGATATGCGTTAGGTATATGTAGGGCCATAGTGGCAAAGTACGGTCGTGATCATAGTTTGGATGGAAAAATGAGAATGGACTAGGAATGGGTTAGTGATTCACAGTGGTAATCGGGAATACCTTCTATCCTTAGTGGATATATGTTGTAACGACTTCACATGGAGGTCAGTAGTAAAGGACTTAATAAAACCTAGATAAGGCTAAGAATACAAATCATGATTTGTATGATGGCTCTTCTATTTGCTAGGTATGTTATTTGTGTTACTGCGAGGTTTTGTATGATTGGTTCTTTTGTTTACTAAGCATGCCAATTGGTTGATCGTATGTTTTATTTGACGTAATATGCCCACTTAAAAGTTGAGTAATGGTGTCCTTAAATTGGTTATATAATTGTTTCACTGGATTTCTTAATAAAAACAAGAGTTTTCTAAATGATTAAGTGACTCCATCATGCGATAGTTCTCCAAGATAAGAGATATCAAAGGTGTTGTTCAAGTTATTCACCTTTCAAAACCTTAGCCGTGTATTTTTAAATACTAATTCCTTTATTGAATTTACATGAAACTCACCCCTAATCCGTGACTTCTAGGTGTTACGAAAGTTGAGGGTTTGCTCCCCGGGTCATCCCTTGGAGTTTGGCTAGACCCATTCAAGGATCCTTGAAAATTCTTTAGGATATAATTCGACTGCAATAGTTGTTCTGCACTTTAATGTAAAATCTTGTAAGGACTCTATTTTGTATTTAATACTCAAGATTGCCAAATTATGGCCTTAATGTAATCTTTAAATCTTAGATCACTTTGTAATGGGTTTTCTATTTCCACTTTAATGTTAATTATTGTTTTTAGCACTCGTAACTACTCAAGTAACTGGCTCCCTTATATCCATTAGGTGTTTGGGATGTTACATTTCGAGAGTTAAAATGATCCTTCTCATATCCTTTTGCGTCATCTAGTAACCGCATCATCTAGTAATAGAGCGTGATACAGACCATATCATCAGGTATCAGAGGTTAGGCTCCTAGTGAACCTATTATCTTTTTATCACTTTAGCATTCGTGTTAATTTATTAACATTCAAATTATTTTGATTGTCAATTCATTTTGCAGCCCGCTTGGATTTATATTATCCATTTAATTCAAGTGGTTTAGGTTCCTAACATTAGTAAAAAAATACAAAATTAAAAAACCAAAAACAAAATCCCAATTGCACACCATAAGGCAATTAACATGCTATTTACATTCAAGCATTCAAAAGTAGAGTAACTACTTTGTTGTGTGACTGAAAGTTAAAGGAATAGTAAATCACCTTCTAGGTGTGCGTGAAAACTTTTAGTTTTCATCCTGTTACATAGTTCATAATTGCATTGCAGATCAATGGTCAGGAATTAAAGTTTTAAAATCAATAGTGAGGATTCATTCTCTAAATTTCAACTCTCTAGATTCAATTAGGCTGGCTATAAATAAATTAGGGTTTTTAAAATTAATTAAGCAAACCCTAAAGAGAGTGAGTAGTTGTCCGCTAAGGAGGAAGAAGGAAGAGAGGAAGTGTAACACCCTGAGACCTTTGTGCTTAAACTTGTGTTAAAACTCTATTATTTTGGGACTTATGGCAATTTAATTCCTATTAGTATTTAGATTTATTGGTATTTTACTTCAAATTAATTATTATTATTATTATTATCCTTATTTTATTTACAAGAATTTTCAGGAGAAAAGAAAGAGAGAAATTGGAAGAAAATCAGAAAGCGGGAAATGGGGGTGAAATCCCCCCAAGCCTGTAGAAAAACAGGCCACGCACCTGGGTGCCCGCATGCTTGTGCACATTAACATGAGGGCACTATGCGAGTGCATCATTGTGCGCGCAGCCTGCGCACGATCACATTGCGCAGGCTTTACGTGTGTTAGCACCTGCAGGCGGCACTATGTGTGCATGACAGCACGCCAATGCCTATGCATGGGACTGTACGCACATGCCTATGCACTGTGTGCATTGGCATGCACACCGGTGCTTGCTCTTGTGCACTATGCATGCATGCCCTACGCGCTATCAGCATGTAGACACCCTTGCCGTGCGGTTTTATCCCATCTAATGACAACTTTCTTCTACCTACTTGCCATGTGTCCCCCTTATATAGTTGCCACCTAGGGAGCATCTGGAATGCCTCCCAAGCCTATATAAGGGGCCATTTTCTCCTCATTTCTCCCCCACTTTCATTCCTTCTCCCTTCTTCCATTTTCGAAGGAACTTAGAGATAGAAAGAGAGGAAGAAAGAAAGTAGAAATCTTCAAGGGAGTTTTAGACAGAAGTACCTTTCCATTTCTCCTCCAAAAATTTAAATTACTCTCATGGTTTTAGTAAAGGATCTCTTGAGTGTTTTCTCTTATGCTCTAAGTGCATTTTCTAGATAAATTAATTTGAATGATCTTGATGCATGAGATTGATTGTTTTTTTACTTGAAATATGAAAATATGTGATAATTTGCATAATTGATTTACAATATAATGACTTGAATATATGTGCAGATTGACCCTTCACTTTTCATTTTGTAATGGTGGAGAGTGTCATGCTATTAGGCCTTGGCTCAAGAATATGGCCCGATGGTCAAATTTAAGTATGATTGGCCTTGTGCTGAGACATGTAGTGAGACCCCCATGGGGTCCTAAAATTGTGTCTATTACGAATGATACATGTAAGAAAGAAAAAAAAAGGAAAAATCCATTTGACTGTCATCTTTGAGGAGTTTTTGTTTCTTTCTCAATCCAAGTATGAAACTATTGGTAAACCACTCCTTGAGAATGAGGTTAGTGTTCCCTTTGGCGAAAGTGGATTCGCGATGTGATATGTAGGGGTCACAATGACAAAGCATGATCGTGGTCATAGTTTTCCTTATATGTAGGGGTCACAGTGGTGAAGTACGACTGTGGTAATAGTTTATCGACCCCATGTGGAAATGAAATGAAATGAAATTAATATGATTGTCATTCACAGTGGTAGTTGGGGATCCTCTCTGCCCTAAGTAGATATATGTCAGAACGACCTCGCACGAAGGTCAGTAAAAGACAAACAAAACCATCTGATAATATTTCTAAGATAGGTTTTGATGGTTCATGATAAGTTGGTATGACATCTTCTTTTCTATTTATATATGTTGATCTTGTTAAGCTCATAGTTGGTTCGACTAGTTTAAATCTAAAAACATGATTTATCTATCTATCTTGTTTATTGCTATGTCTTTACTATTTGACATGTTAATGAGGCTTAAATGGTTTTTTTAAGACAGATGAAAGTTTTTCTTAAATTTAAAAATTAATCTCACGTCGTGGTGTGACATCTCAAATACTATTCAAGGCATGAGGATGTCAGATACAGAAATAGATTACGAGTACATGGTAAAAATTATATGCAGCAAAACAAATTGTTACAAATTCCTTACAAAATATATGAATTCTAATTACATATATATATAACTGAGGCCAGACATGGCAATAAAATACAAAATATCAAAATACAAAACGAGTCACTTCTATTATTATACTATTGGACTCATTAGGGTGCAAGAACAATCATGCACTCAAGGTTTGCGGATCCATAGGATCCTCATAGACTTCAAGGGGTAGGTTAGCAGATGGTTCCTCACTATTTTCCTCATTTGGGGGGACATGGAAAGAGTGAGTTCCATATGCTCAGTAAGGAAAATAATATTTAAATAACATTGTAAGATTTAAAAAGTGAATAATTATATCATAAATATTTAAATAATTAGGTCATGTTAGAGTCCTATCCTATCTTATGAAAATAATTTCTTTGTTAAGAAAATGTTATAGTCACCACAAATAAAATCAAATATCATACTTGACAATAGAGAAAGTCAAGTAAATCATAAAATACTTAGATTTTTGTGTCATATTTTGCGAAGTCGTTCCGACTTCCATCTTTGGGGGTAGATACAGATTTTTGACTACCCATGTGGAATGACCAGATCAGACACAGATAACGATAATTTGCTCAGGCACATTTAAGGCTTGCCAAACCATGGTACGACTATGACCATGACTGTATTGACCATAGTGGTCCTATAAGACATTCTATAGCCACGACAGTAGTTAGCTAAAGGTGACCACTAATAGATATTCGTGTCACCGCTCTCGTTAGAGGGTACATCGTCATCCATAAAGAGCAGTCCTCTTACATCTTTTCAGACTAGATGGGGGAGGAGGAAATAGATATCCCTCAGAGATAAAAAGCCTAATGAGACACTTGATGCATTATGCATGTCAGTATGGATACATACACACTTCGGACCATTCAGGCTTCATTCCACTCTTTTTTAAAATTATTTTCTAGATAAAATCACCAGTTTTATATTATTTTATTTACATGCAAATCACTAAATGCTTATAATTCACATAGCATTCTTAAAATCAAGAACAATTCACTTTATTAGAACTATTAAAGATAGAACATGCAAACCACACAAAATCACAGATTTATTATTTTAATTTTTCTAGAAATACTCCTTAAAACTTTTAAAGAAATACTTAATTCCTTACCAGAACCTCAAAGTTTTTCTATATCGTTCTTCTCCTCCTCTTCTCCTTCTTTCTCTCTCTAAACTTTTAAAAGGTTGAAGAATGAAATGGAAGTGATGAAAAAATGGGAGGAAGGGTCCCTATTTATAGATAAGAGAGACCATCAAATTTGTGCCAAGTGGCAACATCTGATGAAGAGAGAGAGTGTTTAATGAAAAATAATGATGTGATACAGCACAAAAAACGGAGGAAACTGTTTTTCCTCCATCGGCGGCAGCACACCCCAAGCGGCGACACACCGCCCAAAGAGGGTGGTGGCACACTATCTAAGGCGATAGTGTGCCTCACCCGACTGGCGCGCACTGCAGGCGCCAGGGTTACCCTACCGCGCGCAAGGACTAGCTTGCGTGCGCGCAGGGCCTAAAGCAAACTAGGGCTCCGCGCGTAGGCCTACTGCATGCAGGCCTTAGATGCACAAGCCTACTGCGTGCAGGCCCCATATGTGCAGGTTTATCCATGCAGGTCTGCTGCATGGACGATGCGCACATAGTGTGCAACGCTTGGCCCTATCTGCGCGTAATGTGACTCGCACGGACGGGACTGCTGGCGCACGACAAGACACACACGCAAGACTAACCATGCAGCTCGTGCGGATGGGACGTGCGCACTATGTACACGTCCTACACCTGGTCACGCATGAATGCTTGTGCACATCATGCGGTGCTCGCTCAGACGACCCTCTCCCATGGGTGTTTTCCCGCGGGATTTCCCCACCTTTTTTTGCTTTTTCATGAAAATTAATAATTTTTTTAAAATAAAATTAATAATAGTAAATCAAAATAAAATAAAATAAATAATAGCAGATAAAAATTAAAATTAAATAACATCAAATAACGAAATTAGCATAAAATTGAAATTATGAATTACGGTATAAGGCTTCAAAATAAAATTAAATGAGTTCAGGTGACCTTAAGGCCCAAATAAATATGGATTCTCCAAATACAATTTAGTGCAGTGGTTAGCGGGGTGTTATATGTGACGGATCTCCAAGGTAAGTCACTCATTGGGTAAGGATGTATATTATGAAGTTAATCACTTTCTAAGCCTTAATAGTGTGGTTTAAATACTATTTTTCTTATTGAGTTAAATGGAACTTACCCCAATCAATGCTCCCTCCATATGATAGAAGTGATAATTCATTCGCAGTGTTGCCTCTTGAAGCTTGTTTGGATCCCCTTTTGGATCCTTAAGTTGATTACGAGTGCTTATTTTATCTGCTCTCTGATGAACAATTATTTTGTAATTAAGGAAGTTATCCTCTATATTTCGCTGCATATGTATTCTATTATTTTCACTCATATATATTTTTGTTATCAGACACCCTTATACCCACCAGGTGTCTAGGATGTTACAATTGGTATCAGAGCATAATTCTAAAAAAATCCCTTACACTGAGGCCTATAGTTTAGACTTAAAGATTTTTAGAATAAGGAATCTCTTCTTTTAGATTTAGCCATAAAACTTGTTGTCTTCTTTTTGTAGGCTTAGTGACTCAAGGAAGACCCTTCGTAAAATGACCCGAGGCCCAAGATATTCTAACTAGGGTTGAGTTTATAGAACTCTTTGGTAACACCCCGCAAACCTTTACGCTTAATTTGTAATTGTGAACCCTATTTATTCGGTCCCTAAGACCGCTTAAACCCTTTAATTATTTCATAGTTTTAATTTTAATTAAATATTGTAATTTGTAAATTAAATTCATATTTTTAATTTATTTAAATAATTCTTAAAATTTATTTAAATAATTCTTAAAATTTATATTTTTATTGTTCATTTTTTTATTTAAAATTAAATTTTTAGGGAGAAAAGGCGGAGAAAGAGGCAGAATTCCTGCAGGAAAATGCCCGTAGGAAGGGTCCACCCTTTGCAGGCATCGCAGGCCACACGTGCGTGCACGAGGCTCGACCAACGCGCGCGTCCCATCGAGCATAGATGGGCGCAGCTCCATGTGCCTTGTGCGCACACTATCCGTGCAGTAGGCTTGTGCACTGCCTTGGACGGCATCTGCCGCTGGTTGGGTAGTGAGTCGTCGTCGTCTTTAGCAGTGTGCTGCTGTTGTCTTCAGTGGAGTGCCGCCATCATCTTCAGCGGTGTGCCGTCATCGCTTGGGTGATGTTTCGTCGTTGTTGGGTGGCGTGCCTTTATTTTTTGTGCTACCATTGTATCGTGTCATCCGTCTGTCAGTTATATCTGTCAGTCGTCATATCACTTCTTTTCCCATTGACTTTCTCTCTCCTCACCAGATTTCACCACTTAGCACAAATCTGACGATCTCCATTTTCTATAAATAGGGACCCTCCCTTCACCATTTCCTCATCACTTCCATTCAATTCTTCCATCCTCCAAGAGTTTAGAGAGAGAGGGAGTGATCTAGAGAGAGAGGGAGAGGAGAAGAAAAAAAAAAGGTGTAGTAAAAACTTTGAGGTTTCGGTAAGAAATTTAGTATTTACTTTTAAACATCCTAAGGAGCATTTCTAGAGCAAAATTATGTAGTTTGAATTTATGATTTGCATGATCATATTTAAATGTCTAAATAAAGTAAATTTTACTTGATAATGCATGTTATATGATCATATATGAACTTGATAATTTGCATATGATTTAAATGATACAATTCTTGAGATCAAATAGTGAAATATGAGAAGGTGATAAAGCATGAAATGGTATGAGAAACATGTATCTGTATTGACATGTATAATTTATAAATTGTTTTGTCAAACTCTTTATTTATAAAGAGTTCTTATTTTTCCCATCCCCCACCTGGTATGAAAAGATGTGAGAAGACAGCTCCCTGTGGATGACGATGTACCCTCTTCGAGAGTGGTGACGCGATATCACTGTAGGGGTCACCCTTGGTGAAGTACAGTCATGACCATAGTTTTACTGATAAGACCACTGTAGTTGGTACGACCGTAGTCATAGATCGTGTCATGGTTTGTTAAGCAGTAAATGTGCTGTTAGTTTAGTAAGCCGTAAATTGCTATTATAACTAAACTGGTCATTCTACATGGGTAGTCAAAAATCTGTACTGCCCTCAATAGATGGAAGTTAGAACGACTTCGAAAAGTATGATATAAAAATCTATGCATATCATGATTTGTTTAATTTTTTCTATTATTAGCATGATTGATTTGATTGATATGACCCTGACATGATGGATCTAATTTTTTTTTAATAATAAAATTATTTTCATAAATTAAGAACGAATCCTGACGTGACTTCTGATGGTAAGTATTGATGACATAATTATTCACTTTTAAAATCTTATGATGTTATTTAAATACTGTCTTTCTTACTGAATATATGAAACTCACCCCTTTCCATGCCTCCCTCCAGATGAGGAAGATAGTGAGGAACTGACCGCTGACCTACCCTTGAAATCTACGAGGATCCTATGGATCAACAAACCCTAAGTGCATAACTTGTCCCACACTCTGATGAGTCCATTTATATAGTGAATGAAGTGACCCTTTTTGTATTTTGATATTTTGTATTTTGTTGCTACTTCTGTCCTCAATTATATGTGCAATTGGAACTCATATATTTTATAAGAAATTTGTAATAATTTACTCCGTTGAATATAATTAACTATTATGCACTCATAATTTGTTTCTATAACTGGCACTTTTATGCCTTAATTAACATTTGAGATGTCACATCTTTCGAGCTATTCAGGATTTGACCGCTGTTGTAGGTCCAAATCCTAGACCGAACCATCTCCTAGAATATCTCTGAGTTTAGAATATTGAACCCTCCTCACTTCAATGGTGGAAGGAAGCATAAATTTTGCAAATTGAGATGTTTTTCTATGTCCTGGATCTTACCGAGGAACAGAAGGTTCCCCTAACTACTTTTATGTTCACAGGTGAAGCTGAGCATTGGTGGTAGCTTAAGATGGATGTTCTACCAACTTCTACCACTTGTGCCCATTTGACACCTTTCTCGAGAACTTTTTTTCAGTTTATGTTCAGAAAATGGAGGAAAATTTTCAGGACCTATGTTAGGAAAATATGACTGTCAACCAGTATGCTGTCAGGTTTGTTTAGTTGTCCTATTTCAATCCGATGATGGCTGCCACTGAGAGTTAGAAGGCTCGGAGGTTCTTGAAGGGTCTTAAAGTGGACATCTTTGACTGACTTGTAGTCCTAAAGCCCAACTCCCATGCCAAAGTTCTTAAACATGCGTAGTTGGCTGAAAAACTTATTACAGCCTGATATTAACATATTTCCCACATTCATGTTTAGTAGCAATAGAAGAGGAAGATGATTGACCTTGGCCCCGATCATGTTGATAAGAGACCCCATGTTGCACCTATTCCTACTCCACTCCGACCTTCTAAGAACCTTGCTCAGTTTAACAAGCCTTATTAGCATTGTGGGCGAAATCATGATAATTGGCCCTACCACTGCTTGAATACGTCATGCTACAAGTATAGGATTACATAACATTTCATTCAGAACTATCCCTATAAGCCTTGCGACATTGTTTGACCTGTTGCATAAGGCAGAGTTTACCATCTCGACGAGCCTGGTGCCATAGCAACATCGACTATAATTCTGAGTACGCTTTCTATTTATGATTCTACTATCTGTGCCTTGATAGATATAGGTGCTACCCATTCTTTTATATCTCTTAGATTTATAAAAATTTAGGAATACAACCAAAAACTTTAGGGCAAGTTTTAGTGGTAGAGACACCCTCTAGAGGACTTTTAAAAGCCCATGTTGTCCATAAGAACTGTAAAGTGAGTGTCTTAGGAAAGGAATTAGCTACAGACCTCATAATCCTAGACTTTTTTAGATTTGACATAATCCTAGAAAATTATTGGGCTATCATATATTGTGATAGCAAGGTCACGACTTTGCTCTCGCCTAAAAGAAAATAATCTTAAGACCATAATGAGGTTTTATTTTATAAATAGATGTTCTTTTGAAAATGTATATAAAATATTTATATAACTTGTAAATGGATGAACATGACTATTTCAAAATTTTTGCTTGTCTTTTTGTAACTTATGTGGTGCATACGAATATGGATCCTAAGCCATCAGTACAGATAATCTGTGACTTTTCAGATGTCTTTTTGGCAAATTTACCTGGATTGGCTCCCCAGCGGTAGATCGAGTTCTCCATTGAAATAATTCCTAGAACACAACTTATTTCAAAACTCGTCTACTGGATGAGCTGAGTAGAGCTTGTGGAATTTGGACATCAGATCTCAAAGTTGAGGTAGAAGAAGTTGATCATACCCAGTCATTCCCCATGGGGTGCTACAGTTTTGTTCACAAAGAAGAAGGATGACACCCTTATATTATGCATTGATTATCGAGAGGTGAGCCCTGTAACCATCAAAAGTAAGTATCCCTTGCCCTGTATTGACGACCTATTTGATTAATTATAAGGTACATCGGTCTTTTCAAATATTGACCTCAGATTGGGTTACCACCAATTAAAGGTAAAGGCTGAGGATATCCCAAAGACGGTGTTCCACTATCAGTATGGCCAATTCGAGCTTAAGGTCATACCGTTTGGGTTGACCAATGCCTCTGCTGTCTTCATGGACCTCATGAACTGAGTTTCAAGCCCGCACTAGATCGACATGTCATCGTTGTTATTAACAACATCTTGATATACTCAAAGAGCCTTACAGAACCTACCATCCACTTTACTCAAGTGTTAGAGACTCTCTAACAACACTGACTCTATGCCAAGTTGGGTAAATACTCCTTTTAGTTGGATCAGATCTTTTTTCTTGGTCATATTGTTTCTAGTGAAGGGATTTTTATTGATCTTACAAGGTCGAGGTTGTCATCAATTAGAGTCAACTGACGAACATCATAAAAGTTCATAACTTTTTGGGATTGGCTGACTACTTCCGGTGTTTCATTAAAGGATTCTTCAGCATTGCCGCTCCCTTGACCTGTCTCATCAAAGAGGGATATTTCTTCAATTAAAACCCCGAATGTGAAAAAATTTTGTCAAGCTTAAGTGTCAACTCACAACTACTCTGGTGTTGATCATCCCTGATAATACTGGGTGTTTTTTGGTTTTTTATGATGCGTCTCATGTTTGTTTGGGCTATGTACTCATGCAGCGTGGTTGGGTGGTTGCATATGGTTCCCACTAACTGAAGCCCTATGAACGTAAAAACCCCACACATGACTTTGAGCTTGCCATCATTATCTTTGCCTTGAAGTTATGACGCCACTATCTATATGGCTAGACTTTTGAAATCTACATTGATCACAAGAGTCTGAAGTACCTATTTTTCCAAATAGAGTTGAACATGAGACAGAGGCACTGGATGGATTCTTAAGGATTATGACTGCAAGATCTTGTACCACTTTGGTAGGGATAATGTAGTCTATGATGCCCTTAGTTGAAAGGACTCGACCATGCTGGCTCAATTGATGATTTCCAATTGGAAGATGCTTGAGACATTTTAGAGTCTTTGTTTTAATCACTAAGAAAAAAGTGCCTACCTTGCCTAGATACGGGTCCAATCTAATCTGTTCATGTAGATTTGGGAAGCCCAGTCAATGAACCAGGAGATTTTGAAGAATATTGACAAGTTTGCATTTGAGGACATTCGTACTTCAAAATTATCGATGATGGACTGTTTTTAGTGGCCCAATATGAAGAAAGATATCGTTGAGTTCGTCTCCTGATGTCCCACTTACTAGAGGATCAAGATAGAGCATCAGAGACCTAGTGGTCATGTTCAAGGACTCCCCATCCCCAAATGGAAATTTGAGCACATGACCATGGACTTCATTATCGATTTTCTGAGGACAAGTTCAAATCATGATGCTATATGGGTCATCATGGATAGATTGACCAAGTCTGCACATTGTCTTGTAATCAAGTTTACAGACTCAACCAATAAGTCAGCCCAGTTGTATGTGGAGGATATTGTTCGACTCCATTGTATTCCTTCTGTAACACTCTACCCATCATTATGCTAAAATGATTTGGAAACTCTATTTATTTAGATCTTTGGCCTTATTAAACTTAATTAATTTATGCTGCTTAATATTTATTGTAATTTTTAATTTTAGTTGATTTTTATTTATTTAATTTTATTTTAATTAATTTTATTTTAAATAATTTTATTCTAACTCATTTAAATTAAATACAAAAATTGAGAAAAAAATTTTAAAAAGGGCGAATCAGGAAGAAAATCCCATGAAAAAAATCCCGCGAAGAGTCTGGTTGCCCATGCAGGTGCTAGGTATTTTGCACATGCGCACGCATGCATAGTGGCCACGGGACGTGCGTACAGTGCACACGACACAGAGTCAGGACCTGCGCGGGTCCTTTTGCACGTAGGCGGGATGTTCGAGCATCACCCTGCATATGGATAGGTGCTGTACATTATGTGCGTGCCGTCTACGCAGCAGGCCTGGGCAGACAAGCCCTGTGCGTTTTGGGCTTGCACCCATAGTGCCCAACGCGACTAAGCCCTACACAAGTGCAGGCTAGTCCCTGTGCGTGCAACAAGAGGCTTATGCGTCTGCAGGCAAGGCTGAATCGCGGTGGCCGGAGCACTACCACCTCGGGCAGTGTGTTGCTGTCGATAGAGGAGCCCCTCCTCCCTTATATTTTATGCTGAGCATCTTTTTCTCCTCTCCCTTCACCGAATTTCATCATTTGGCACGAATTCGAATGTTCCAAAACTCTATAAATTTCCTCCCCCTTCCCTTCCTCTCAACACTTTCATTTTTCTATTTTTCAAAGGTTTAGAGAGAGAGAGATAGTAGTCTAGTGGGAGAAGAAGAGAAAGAAAGAAGAACGGTGAAGGAGAAAATATCAAGGTTTCAATAAGGAATTTAGTATTTCTTTCGACGTATTAAGGAGTATTTTTAGATAAATGAATTTAATATGATTGTTATTTTACCTATCTTGTATGTCTCTGTGTTCAGATGAGTCGAATTGTTTTTATTTTCAAGCATGCTATGTGAATTGTAGAAACTTGATGAATTTGCATGTAATAAATATAATATGTAATTGATAATAGTAAAAAGTATAAAAGAAAAGAAAAAGAGAAAAGTGGAATGGAGCCTGTATGGTCGAAATTGTATCTGTATTAACATACATGTTGCATCAAGTATCTCGTTAGGCTTTCTATCTATGAGGGGTATCTGTTCCCTTTGCCCTTTGGGGTATCTATTTCTTTCTCCTTTATCTAGTCTGGAAAAATGTAAGAGGACCGGTCCTAATAGATGACAGTGTACCCTTTGACGAGAGTGGTGTTGCATTATCTGTAGGGGTCACCGATGGCTAAGTAATGTCGTGACCATAGATATCTGTTAGGGTCACTATGGCTGATATGACTATGGTCATAGATCGTACCATGGTTTGGCTAGCCAAAAATGGGCTTAAGCAAATTGCCGTATCTGTATCTAATCTGGTCATTCTACTTGGGTAGTTGAAAATCTGTATCTACTCTTAGAAATGGAAGTTATAACGACTTCGCAAAGCATGACACGAAAATATGAGCATTTAATAATTTATTTGATTTTCTGTGTTAATGTATCGTTTTCTTAACAAATAAATGATTTTTCATAATGTGAGATAGGTAAACGAGGAAGTTAAATGGTAAGATAAAATAATTAACATTTAAAATCTTATGATGTTAATTTAATACTGTTTTTCTTATTGAGCATATGGAACTTACTCTTTCCATGCCCCCTCCCAGATGAGGAAGAAAGTGAGGAACCGCAAGCTGACCTACCCTTGGAAGTCTATGAGGATCCCAAGGATCCACAAGTCTGAGTGCATGACTGTTCCCGCACTCTGATGAGTTTAGTAGCATAGTGAAAGAAGTGACCCTTATATTTTGATTTGTATTTTACAGCCACTTCTGGCCTCAGTATAGATATGTATTAGAACTCATATATATTTGTAAGGGATTTGTAATGATTTTATTCCGCTGCATAAATTTTTTCTTGCACTCATTATTTTGAATCTGTATCTGACACACATTTGCCTTAATTAGCACTTGGGATGTCACACATTCTTTTGTGGTTTCAGACAAGGATCATTGTTTCACCTCCCATTTTTTAGAATAGTTTTCAAGAAGCTCTTGGTTCCAACCTATATTTCAACGTTGCTTATCACCTGTAAACTGATGGGCACTCAGAACGGACCATTTACACACTAGAGGACTTGTTATGTGCCTGTGTACTAGACTTTAGTGACAGTGGGGATCAATATCTTCCCTTTTGCGAATTTGCTTAAAATAACAACTGTCACTCTAGTATTGGTAAGGCTTCATTTGAAGCTCTTTATGATAGACCCTATCATTCCCCAACCTGTTGGAACGAACTTGGGAATAAATATCTCCCTGTGACGGATTATGTTTAGGAAACTGTTGACAAGGTTGCCATCATCTGAAAGAACCTCATTACTGCCTAAAGTTGTTAAAATAGTTATATAAATGTTCGAAAGAGAGCTCTGGAGTTTGCTATTGGCGATCATGTTTTCTTTATTGATCTAAATAATAGTGGGCCAAGCCCATAGAAAAGACCTTAAAAGAGAATTCAATTTTAGTGAGCGAAATTAGGGAGGAAATAAATTGATGAATTGAAGATATATATAAAAATAGAGAATAAAATAAGGAAAGATACAGGTGGACCGAGCCCAGGAGAGTATCAGGAAGGGTGACGAAGACTGGTGGGTTGAACTTAGGTAGTCAAAGAGAAAGTTGAGTCAAAAAAAAAGAAGAAAGGGAAAAGAGGAAATTCAACTAGGTAGGTCGAGCCTTTAGGAAGGGTATAAGAAAATTTTAAGCACTAGTGGGCCGAGCTCTTCTAAATGGGTTGAGAGAGAAGGATCTGGGCAATAAAGGATGGAAAGGAAGACAAAAATTAATTTAAAGGTCCATATAATTAATTTTTGTTATATTTGGGCTTCTAGCCTAGAATTAAGTAAATTAGATAAGAGTTAATATTTGGGGCAAGAGCTAATAAAATAGATCGCTCACCTATTTGATATGTACATGGTAATGGGCTAGGTGAATAAAATAAAGTTATTGGGCTAAAGGCTTAGAGAATCTAATTTAGTAAATTTATGAGAGACATTTAGTTAGAACTATAAGCAGGTGAGTGTAATGGGGTTAACAATAAATAATCTTAAAAATTAAATGTAATGGGCATGCATAAATATTTATGTGGTGGTACGAGGAGTATGAGTTTTTGAGGATAATAGGAAATTTCATTGTAGGAAATCATTTGAGTTGCCCGATGAAGGTAAATTAGCAAGGTCAAACTATAAATATATAAGGAATTAAATATCGTGGGTCTAAATGTGAAGATATAAATAATTGGGTGAATTTTTGATACTGAGGTAATTTGGGAGCTGATGAATTTAGTGATGGTTAAATAAATAAATGAAGATTTTAAAAATAGGCAAAATAGGTAACGCTTGAAAACCAAGAGAAGGTGATTATACAAGATGACCAAAAGACAACAAAAATATATAAAAAATATATAAGAAAATAAAATTAATAAAATATATCACATTGGGAAATATCTAAGGTGGGCATCTAAGTTTCTATCAGTGAGGTATAAATAAATGTGCAGTCCAGGATTAATAGGAATGATTATGAACTCTATCTCATGGACTGTTTATTGCTTCGTAGCTATGACTGTGATTATGATAGTAACTATAATTGTAATTGTGACTGAAACTATAACTGTGATTATGACAGTAACTATGACTGTTACTATGACAGTAACTATGACTTGTGAATATATAATTATGACTCAGTCCATGTTAACAGGAGTGGCTATCATTTTTTTCGTGATTGTGATTTATTGATATCATGTGAAAAATAAAAATAAATTTCGTGCAATACATATCGGTTATGCTTGGTGGATAGTATGAATTTACTGCATTATGAATATATACATGAGCAAGGATGCTAAATTTGTGATTATGTGTAAGTAATATGATTATATATTATGTCATTCAGATTGAGAATGGATTTAAATTATATGCAAGAAATTTAGTTGTGTAATTATGGATGAACATGAATAAATGTGAAATACATGTGAAGGAAGTGAGTAGTTGGTAGATCGAAGTGACAATTGGATGGGTATTGGAGCAAAATTCATGTGCAGGTTTATTGAGTTGGAATAAAGGTTAAGGAATCAAATCAATGTATTATCTTCATTCTTCACATTGGAGTTGTAAATTGTTCTTTCTGAGCATATGGTGGCTCATCCCTCTTTTATCATTTCTAGAGCAGGGGAAGCAGGACTCAACCATGGGACAGTGACAACTATGAAAAAGGAAATAAAGGATGAAGGAATACTTGTTTTTGTAAATATGATTTTCCAAACTTTAAGACGATATCTAACTGTATAGAATCTTAAGTACTTAGAAAAATTTTAAAATACTACATAATACTTTATAGCTGAGTTATGATAGAATCTATTAAGGAAAGGACAATTACGATGAAACTGTAAGAATTTTATTATTTACATTAGTGAAAGAATGAAAAGTAATAAGTATATTTACCTATGAAAATCCTAGTTGTTACACAATACTTCTTAGATTTGAATAATACCCACTATGAATAAAACAAGTATAACCCACCTTGCCCCAACTCATCTCACCTTACCATCCCCCCTCCTACCAACAAAGTTTACAAATAATTTGTAAATGAATTAAATAAAAATTAGGCCCGAAATGAAGAAGATTCGGAGAAATTCATGTTAGAGAGGAAGTGTGCTTAGGAAGCCAACAATAGAGAGAGAAATTAATTTAGGAGAAGTTGGAAACATAGTAATTTGTATTAATTGAGGGGAAACTAAAGGCATTTATACATGGTAGCTTTTGACTATTTTCACAAGTAATTTTAGACTTATAACTAATAAAAGAGTAAAACTCGTGTCCGAATCCTATGTTTAAATTAATAAATTATGCAAAATTCCTCTTATTTTGTTTTATTTTATTTTGTTTTCGCATTTCATTTCAATTTTTTTATTTGAGCAAAACGAGAATTAATTTCATTAAAAATCAGGCTAAATTTTGATACAGTTTGATAAAATACCTGAGGAAAATTTTAAAATTTAAATTTAAATCCTAAAAATAGTAAAACAGGGGTTTAGGGACTTAAATGACAAAAATTTAGAAATTTAGGGGCTTTCTGCAAATAAAAGGGACTAAAATGTCAAGTAATTACAAAAATGGTCAAAATGGAAATTCTGAAAGTTTTGACACTTCACCAAGTGAGGTGTCGAAATCGACCAATCGAGACGGTCTTTTTGGTCATGCAGACAGCAAATGGCAGGATCAAGATGGGTGGCTATGATGCTCTTGATAGTATGCAAAAACAACATCCTTATCATCCACTTTTAATTGCTTAATTGAATTGCTTACTATCTAATTTAAATTACTTTATCCATTTTGATACAGGATAGGAGATAGAGCCCAAAATCTTGAAGAACGATGTAAAATGAGCAAGAATTGTAGAACAACAGTCTTCCACAGTTTAAGCCTTGGGCAAGGCTTAGACCTTGCAGTGATAGTAAACTTTGGCTCACACACTCAAGCCTTGGGCAAGTTTAAGGCATCGACAAGATCACAAATTGGATTCGCCCAAGTAAACCTCGCCTAAGGCTTACGTCTAAGCAAAATGGATGAGCCCAACTAACCCTTGGGCAATAGTTAGCAGCCAAGGCAACATGAGGGAGCCAAGATTACACTCGATCAAGCCTTGCCCAAAGCTTAAGCCACGTGCAGCTACTAATTTAAAAAAAGCGCACTCTTGAGATTCAAAAGAGAGAATCCCACCATAACGAGGATTGACATCTAAAAATCAAGGGGAAGATGATTTTTGAAAGCAAGCTAAGTGTCAAAATCATTAGAAGAAACCTAAAAGGAAACCCTAATCCTTTTAGCTATAAAAGGAAGTGGCCAACATAAAATGAGGGGATCTTCTTCCTGGCACCGCACTCTATAACTTCTGAAAGTTTTCTGCCTTCTTTTTTCCTTTTCTTCAATATTCAGAATCTTATTTTTTGTGTTGAGCCCACTGTGAGTGGCTGATAACTTTTTTTTTTTCCAATTAACAGATATAGCAAAACTCTAGTTTATATTGTGAGATCTAATTAATTTAATTTTGATTTTTCCAAAGTTTAAGTATTTGTTTATTTCTCTGTACATATATTATTGTTGTTGTTAATCGTTTAAACAGGACCCGTTAGACTTGTGACGCAGCAACATACAACCATCCAAGTAGCCTAAATCTCTAATTGATTGTGCTACCTCGATACCCAGTGGTGATTAGTTTTAAATTAAGAGAAAAGACAATCTGGTTGAGCATGTCACGTGGTTGAGTTTGATGGTCAGAATGGATTCCTTCTAGTCCTCAAAGTTAAATCTTAAGGACATTCCCAGGACTGTTCGATCAACAAGAATCAATCAACAGACATTTCTTGGTTGATTTAGGATTAAGGAAGGATTGGCTATTAGAACATTTCCAACAACTAGAACTTGTTTACTACACTTTAGTACAATTAATCACTGCATCTATGATCAATTACTTAACTAGAAATTAGCTATTTCTTTAAGTAGAAAACCATCTTGTATCTGCTTTATTCTCAAAAATGATTTTTAGAATTCTTTACTATTTTACTTTATTCTTGTTGTGTATTTTATTTTTTCTATTAATATGGAATCCTTAGAAAAGCCCCCTTGTTTACTTTTCATTTGCTGGTCGAGGAAAAAAAAACAATTCTCGATTCTCTAAGGATTCGACCCTACTTTCCACTGCTACAATTTTGTTTTATTGGTTAAGTAGGATTTTATTTTTGGTGGATTTGACACCCACCAAATTTTGGCATTGTTGCGAGGGAATTACAAGAACTAATTTAATTCTTTTCTTTTTATGATCAAGTTTGATCATGGAGAACCTATTCTTTACGATCCAGAAATCAAGAAACCCACCGAAGACTTAAGAAAATAGACCAAGCTGAAGAGAAGAACGTGTCAGTAGGACATAGTTTTTATAGAGAGTAGTGCAACCATCAAAACCAAAGTAGAAACTGAGCAGATGGCCAAGGAATGAAGCTTGACGGACTTTGCAGCACTGCTTACCAAGTAACAGCCCCTTTATATCACTTGTTTAGAAATGGACGTTGCTTTCGAGCTGAAATCTAGGCTGATCCACTTGCTGCCCAATTTTAGAGGTTTAGAGAATGAAAAACTGCATAAGCACCTCAAAGAATTCCATATTTTATGCTCAAACATGAAGTCGCAAGAAGTCTTTGAAGAACAAATAAAATTGAGAGCATTCCCTTTTTTTATGATGCAGTTAAAGATTGGTTGTTTTATTTAACTCCTGGTTCGATTTCTACTTGAATTGATATGGTAAAAATATTTCTAAATAGATTTTTTCCTACCTCTAAAGCTCCTAGAAAAAGGAGGGAAATATATGGGATAAAAGAAAAAGATTCAAAGAGTCTCCATGATTATTGGAAAATGTTCAAGCGCTTGTGTGCAAATTACCCATAACATGATATATTAGAACATTCCCTCATTCATTATTTTTATGAAGGACTGCTGCCCCCAAAGAGAAAAGTATTTGATACAGCTAGTGGCAATACCATAGTGAATAAAACACCTTTCTAAACCAGAGAATTTATAGCAATCATGGCTGCACTTCGCAGTAGTTTGGTAACACGCAAGACACTCTAAGAAGGATGAATGATGTAAGTATTTTTTTTCTTGAATATGAAATTTTACAACTAATTATGTTGGTGTAAAATATGGTTGCAGAAAACATCCAATAAGCAAGAGTTTATGGGATTTGCGTGCACTTAGGGCACCTCGCAGACATGTGCCCCATGCTGCAAGTAGACGACCAACAACAAGTTAATGTTGTGGATGAGTTCCCAAGATAACCGCAAAGGACATACGACCCTTTCTCTAAACAATCCTGAATGGAGGGACCACACTAATTTCAGCTTTGGGCCATGACAAAAAAACTGCCAACAATACCCAACTAAGCCGCCGCCACCACAACAAGCAGCACCCTCTATGTCAGTTACGTCTCTTAAAGACATAGTTAAATCTTTGGCTACTAATACGCATCAATTCCAACAAAAAACTCAGTAATTCCAACAGGAAACTAGAACTAACATTCAGAATCTAGAAACCCAAGTCAGTCAACTAGTAACATCCATGACTAAGTTGGAGTCCTAGGGTAAATTATCCTCACAGACAGAAGTGAATGCGCAGTCAAATATCAGTGCAATCACATTACATAATGAGAAAGAATTACAAGAAGTACATCCCCGAACAAGCCTTGGTTGAGGCTTACAGAAGGAAGTAGAATTAGAAGCCTTGGATAAAGCTCCAGAATGATAACTAATGATAGTACCCATCCAGCAAAGACAAATTCTGATCAACACAATCCATGGGTAATTAAACCGCATTTCTTAGAAAGGTTTGCTAAGATGAAAAAAGAAAATGAGGAGAAGGAGATTTTAGAAACATTTTGCAAGTTTGAGGTGAACCTTCCCCTACTTGAGGCCATTAAACAAATACCTAGATATGTCAAATTCTTGAAGAACTATGCACCAACAATAGAAAACTGAGCAGCAATGAAAGTGTAAGTATAAGTGTGGGGGAGAATGTTTCAGCCATCATACAAAGAAAACTGCCTCCCAAATGTAGGATAAAGTATATTCATCATTTCATGTAAAATAGGTACCTTGGGTATAAGAAAAGCCATGTGTGATCTTGAGGCCTCCATAAACATGATGCCCATGTCCATTTACTCCAAGTTGAGTGTCAGACAAGTAAAAAAGACTGGAGTCATCATTTAGTTGGTGGACAGATCCGTTGTCTACCCGAAAGGTGTCTTGAAAGATGTGTTGGTTTATGTGGATAACCTCATTTTAACATCTAACTTCTATGTACTGTATATGGAGGATGATAAATCCTTAAACTCCTCTCATCTCTTGCTGGGGAGAGTATTCCTTAACATTGCCAAAACAAAAATAGATGTTCAGGATGACACTCTCACCATAGAGTTTGATAACGAAGTGGTAAAATTTAATATATATGATGCAATGAAATACCCTTCCAACTTGTCTTGTATGTACAACATTGACATCATAGATCTTTTGAACAAAAAATACTTCGATCTAGGCCATGATGATGAGGTAAACATTGCACTTTATAACGTTTTAAATGTTGACAACAAAGGAATCTTGGAAGAAGACCATGTTGCTGACCAAAATCTACAAGAAGCCTTGTTCAAACTAGAGTCATTTAAACAGATAAAAGATACACCTCCATATCTTGATCTTCCTATCTCTCACACAAAACTTCTACAATCTATTTTGTCGACCCCTAAACTGGAACTGAAGCCGATGCCCAATTCTGATGGAAGAGGACAACAAACCAAGTAGACAAGTGCAGAGGCATCTAAATCCACTAATGATGGAAGTGGTGAAGAAAGAGGTTTTAAAGTTGCTGGATGCCGAGGTCATTTACTCAATTTTAGATAGCAAATGAGTAAGTCTAGCTCAAGTTGTACCAAAGAAAATTGGGATAACCGTGATAGAAAATAAGGAAGCGGAGAAAGTTTTAACTAGAGTGTAGAATGGGTGGAGAGTTTGCATCGACTACTGCAAGCTGAATGTTTCCACAGGAAATGATCATTTCCCCTTGCCTTTCATTTATCAAATGCTAGAAAGGTTGGCTAGGAAAGCATATTATTATTATCTAGATGGGTATTCCGGATTCTACCAGATTCTGGTTGCACTTAAAGATCAAGAAAAAACCACGTTCATATGCCCCTTTGGGACTTTTGCCTATATATAAATGCCATTCGGGCTTCGCAATGCCCTAGCCACATTATAAAGATACATGGTTAGCATTTTTGCTAACTTTATAAAGCAAAGTATAAAGATCTTCATGAATGACTTCATGGTTTATGGTGATTCTTTTGATGAGTGCCTTGACAACCTCACCAAAGTGCTAAAATGATGCCTTGAATCCAACCTTATCCTAAACTACAAAAAATGTCATTTCATAGAGGATCAAGGGTTGATCTTCGAATACATAGTGTCCTCAAAGGGAATAGAAGTTGATAAGGCAAAAGTGGATGTCATCAAGTCATTGTCCTATCACAAAAAATGTGCAGGAAATATGCTCACTCCTAAGGCACACCGATTTACCCTAGAAGTTCATCAAGAATTTCCCTGAAGTAACCTAACCTTTGTGTCTGCTGTTGCAAAAGGAAGAGGAGTTCATATTTGATAAGTCCTGTTAAGAAGCATTTGAAGCACTTAAAGAGAAGTTGGTGACAACACCCACTATGGAACCACCAAATTAGGAGTTGCCGTTTGAAATTATGTGTGATGCGAGTAATCAAGCAGTGGGAGCAGTCGTCGGATAAAGGATGGAAAGAGATCCACACCTAACCTACTATGCTTTCTGAACACTTGATAGTGCTAAAATGAATTATTCGACCACCGAAAAAGAACTACTAGCTGTTATGTTTGTTTTAAAAGAGTTTTTTTTATTTTTGTAGGGAACAAAAGTGATTGTGTTCTTAGATCACTCAGTATTGAAGTATTTGCTCAAGAAAAAGAAAGCAAACCTGAGGTTGATAAGATGGATACTCCTGCAAGAGTTTGATCTTGAAATAAGAGATAAAAAAGGGATTGAGAACTTGGTGGCATATCACCTTAGCCGATTACCATTGAGTGGTGAACTCTTCCCATTGAATGACTAGTTTCCAAATGAGCATCTGTTCTCAGTACCACAAATAACCCCTTGGTATGCAGATATCATCAATTATCTGGTTACCCATGGACTACTAGCTGAATTACCCAAAGTTAGAAAGGACAAAATCAAGAAAGAAGTAGGGTAGTACGTATGAGATGATCCGTACTTGTGGAAACTTTAACACCTCGAAACCTTTGTGCTTAAACATGATGTTAAAAATCTATTCTTTTGGGCCTCATGACCATTTAAATTTTGTTCATATTTAGATTTATCAATATTTTTTCTTTGCACTAATTTTCATTATTTTAAATTATCTTTATTTTATTTTCAAAGTTATTTTATTAAAAAGTATTTTCAAGAAAAAATGAGAGAAATTGGAAAAAACAATCAGAAAATAAGGGAACAATCCCCCAACCTGCGGGAAAGCAGCCTGTAAACTCGTAGCCTATATACTCGCGTGCCCACGAGCCTACGCACGATGACATCGCACAGGTTATGTGTGTCAGCTGACTATGCGTGGCACTATGCCCACTGGCATGCATGCTAGCACTTGCTTGGACGCAGACACGCTCATACTGCATGGACAGCTCCCTGCCTCGTGGTCAACAACCTAACGCCTAGTTTATTACCTTGATTGACTTGCGACTAGCCACCAATTCTATGCCACGTGTCTCTCGTGGATGGTTGCCATATGGCAAGCGTCAGGGACACCTCCCATGGCTATTTAATGAGCTCTTTTTTCCCTATTTATCTCCCACTTTCATTTGTTCTCTTTTATTCCACTTTTTAGAAAACTTAGAGAGAGAAAGAAAAGTATAGAGAGAAAAATAGAAGTTTAGTGAGAGAAAGAAAGCAAGAAAGAAAAAAACAAAGTGGGAGTTCCCAAAACTTTGTTCAAAGATCACTAAAAGCCATTTCTTCCCATTCCAAAAGACAAATCAAACTATGGTCTCGGTAAGGGATTCTTTTAGTATTTTCTCAGAAAATTCTAACTAAGTTTTCTTCGAAAAGTTAAGTTGGAATACTGAATGATTTTGATGCATGTTTTTCTTTTGTGTTTGATTATTGATTTATTTGAATATAAAATGTGGAATGTTAAGCATGATGGATATAAAACATGATGATTTAAAAAACATGCGATTTTGGCCCTTTGCCTTATTTAAAAAACATGTAGAGGGTCATTCTAAGGGGTCTTGGCTCAAGATTATGACCTGATGGTCAAGTTTGATAAAATGGGTCCGAGAGCATCCTAAAAACTAGACTAGAATATGGAGGTAAACTAAGAGTCTCAGTCAGAAATAATAGATACTAGCCGTGAAGACGAACAATCTCCTGAATATAGAACTCGTTGAATCGACTAAGAGGATTGGTAGTTTTTATAGTTAAGAAGTGTGCAGACTTGGTCAACTTATCATATAGCATTATGTCCAAAACTAGTTCGGGGTAGTCTAATAACAAAGTCTACGGTAAGATGTTCCCATTTTGACTTGGGAACAAGAAGAGGCTTGAGCAAACTACTAAGTTGTTAGTGCTTAGTTTTGACCTATTGACAGGTAAAACACCTAGATATAAAGTCCATGATGTCCCTCTTTATCCCTGGCCACCAAAAATGAGATTTTAAATCATGACACATCTTAGTGCTACTAGGATAACAGATAATCTAGAGGAATGGGCCTCTTTTAAAATATCAGGTCTCAACTCTGAATCCTTTGGTACCTATAAACAATGGTTGAATTAAATAGTATCATTATCAGAAAAAGTCAGTCTTAACCCTAAGAGAGATATTTTCTTTTTATTTCAGGACTTGGGGTTCTCTGGATTGAGAATCCCTAATTCTCTCTATGACATAAGGCTGACATTGCATGTGGGTGAGATAGGCACCATCATCAGTGGTGTCCAAGGACAAGTCTTGGACACTTGTGAGTTGTGCAACGAAACCAAAACTCCTACTAATGGCATCAAATATGATATTACCCTTTCTAAAAATAGGAAATGGTGCAATCATAGTCCTTCAGTAGGTCTAGTCAACATCTCTGTCTCATATTAAATTCCTTTTGTGTGAAGAGATATTTTAAACTCTTATGGTCAATGAATATCTCAAAGGTTTCACCTTAAAGATAATGTCTCTAAATTGTTAGGGTGAAAGAAATGGTTGTAAGCTCAAGGTCATTGTAGGGTAGTTGAGCTCATGTATTTTAATTACCTAAAGCCAGAAACAACTACGCTACCGTGTTGAATAAGTACACAACTCAAGCCTAAGTGAGAATGACATAGGAGCGTATGGGGAGGATCGAATCTACTCTTGAAATCCACTCAACGTATGCAATACCGAAACAATAACCACCTAAAATAAAACCTCTTTTTCTAATTGAATCTACAATCTTAAAAGGAAAATAAAAATAAAGACTAGGGAAATAAAACAAGAAAAAGAAAAATGCCACGAATTACCGATAAGTTGATCCTCGCTCCTTTGCTCAACAAGACTTTTAAAGACTCCTACTTTCCGAAGAATTTGAAGAAGCTAATTTTAGTAGAAATGCTAAAAAAAAAAAAGTCGAAACTCCCAAGAATTCTCTCAAATTTATTCTCAATTGTGTGTTTTACATCATAGGGGCAAAGGTTTATAGCATTTCTTAGAAAATCTAGATGAGTACAAAAATATTGAGATAATTAATAAAATAATAATCTTGATAAAATTCTATCTTAATCTAGGATAATTATATAATAAAAATAATTATTTTATACCAAAAAAATTAATTAAATAATTCTAAGGGATAGACTTATATTAAAATAATAATTAATTTATATTCCATGTGAAATTCTTTAAAAAAATGTGGAAATTAATTTTAACACATGGGTATTTAAAAAGTGGGCATAAGCCTTTTTAAAATAATTTTAAAATAAAAAAATAAATAATATTTTAAAATAAAGGAAAAGAGGGGCCGACTGGTCCGCGTAGGTTGTGCGAGAAAAAGCCCGTGAGAGTCGCGGACCAGCGAGCTTGGCCCTTTGGCCATCTGCAGGCTTGTCCGCGCGGGTCGCACATGGGCCTGCGTGCGGGGCTAACTGTAACACCCCACCCATCACTGTACTTAATTTATTTAGAAAATCCTATTTATTCGGGCCTTTAGGTTACCTTAAACTCATTTAATTTACTCCACAAATTATTATTATAATTTGTGAATTATACCAATTTTTATTTTTCTTGATTTTCTTTAATTTTTTTAAATTTTATTTTAGTCTAATTATTTTTTAAAAATAAATTTTAGAAAAACAAAAATCAGGAGAAAATCTCGCAGGAAAATCTAGCGGGAAATGGCTACCCGCACGGGCACCTGTGCAATGTACACGCGCCCAGCTGACGCTAGACGAGCACACTGCACGAATGTCCCTTCCACGCACAGTGCGGGGTCAACCCTACACATGTCATGGCACGCGCAGGCTAGCTGTCCGCGTGTCAGCTCGCGTGCGGACTGACGCCTCACACTGTGCGCGTGCCGTCCGTGCAACAAGTCTAGCGGACAAGCCCCTGTGCGCCTGGGGCCTGCGTATAGTTGGCCTCTATGCGCAGCAGGGTGGGCCGTGTGTCTGCAGGCTAGCATGTAGCACGCTAGGCGGGCCACTACTGCCTCAAGCAGTGTGCCACTGCCCACCTTGGGCGTTGTGCCGCCACCACTGATGGAGGAGATTTTCCTCCTCTGTTCTTCGTATCGAACATCTTTTTCTCTCTCTTTTAACCAGATTTCACCACTTGACACAAATCCAACAGCTCCCAGCTTTTATAAATAGGGGCCCTTCCTTCCCATTTTCCCCACACTTCTATTCTTCCACCTTTCAAGAATTAGAGTAAGAGAGAGAGAGAGAAGGAAAGGAAGAAAAGAAAAATGTGAAGAAGAAATTCTCAAGGTTTCAGTAAGGAATCTAATATTTCTTTAAACATCTTATGGGGTATTTTAAAATAAAACAAAGGATTAAATTGATAATTTGTGATTTTGCCTATTTTACATGTTTTTGTGTTTATAAGTTTAATAAGTTGAATTCTTCTCGATTTCAAGCATGCCATGTGATTTATAGACATTTTATTATTTACATGTAATTAAAATAATATGAAACTAGTAAGGTTACCTGAAAAATAAGAAAAACACAAAAAAAGAGAAATGTGGAATGAAGCATGAATGGTCTAAGTATGTATCTGTATTGACATGCATAATGCATCAAGTATCTCGTTAGGCTTTTTATCTCTGAGAGTTATCTATTTCTCCCTCCCCTATTTGGTTTGGAAAGACGTAAGAGCACTGCTCCATGTGAATGACGGTGTACTCTCTAATGAGAGTGGTGACACAAATATCTATTAGGGGTCACCTTTGACTAAGTATCGTCATGACTATAGAACATCTAATAGGACCACTAATGTTGGTACAGTCGTGGTCATAGATTGTACCATGGTTTGGCAAGGCAGAAATATGTCTGAACAAATTGTCGTTATCTATATCTGATCTGGTCATTCCACATGGGCAGTTAGAAATCTGTATCTACCTTTAAAGATGGAAGTTTGCAAAGCATGACACAAAAATTTTAGCATTTCATGATTTATTTAATTTTCTCTATTATCTGGTATGATGTGTGTTTGTTTGATTATATTAACGTGATGTTTTCTCAAATAAATAAATTATTTTCGTAAGGTAGGATCGGTCTACGAAGTAACCAACTAGTATGTATGAAAGAATAATTCACCTTTAAAACCTTACGATGTTATTTAAATACTGTTTTCCTTACTGAGCATATGAAACTCACTCTTTTCATGCCCGCTCATAGATGAGGAAGAAAATGAGGAATCACTAGCTGACTTACCCATTGAAGTTTATAAAAATCCCGTGGATCCGTAAAATTTGAGTGCATGATCATTCCTGCACTTTGATGGGTCCAATATCATAGTGAAAGAAGTGGCCCTCTTTTGTATTTTGACTTTATATTTTGTAGCCACTTCTTACTTCAGTTATATATGTATTGAAACTCATATATTTGTAGGGAATCTGGTACTAATTTGTTCCGCTGTGTATAATTTTTATCATGCACTTGTAATCTTGTTTCTATATCTAACACTCACATGCCTTAATTAACATTTGGATTCTCACACTAATTCTTCGTGTAGGGCCCATGGGTCTCTTGAGCCGTACAGGTGGGGATGCTGCTCGACCTAAACCTGCAAACATGCAGGCCTTGCAGCACATATGCACTTGGTGCATACATGTGGGCCATCTTCCTTGGGTGTGGGCTGCCCATGGTTGCGACATCCTTGGGTCGTGGACCATCTTGACCATAAGGCCTTGAGGCCTTCTCTAGTTGGGCCCAAAGCTTTGACTTTATTTTGATTCTTCAAGCCCATTAATCTTACTTGGGCCTTAAGTCTTCTAGTTTGAACAAACTTCGTCCATCTCTTGGAATAATCTCAATTAGGAAAATAGTCAGGGATGAAATTACTTTCCTGTTCTAGACATTCCTATTTAGGAAACCGAAAGTTACTTTCCAGTTTGAGTTGGGACTTGCTAGATTATTCCTTTATGCAAATTAGCATCCTTGACACCAAATTTAGGCTATCCAATATCACATCAGAGAAGTATCACAATAAATTGTGAAACCACCAAAGCTGTCAGGAATGACCAAAATAGGGGTTTTGGTCAATCGACGTTTCAACTCTATGAAGCTCTCTTCACATAATTGGAGTTCTGATCAAACTTGGATTCTTTTTGGGTCAATCAAGTCAACAGAGAAGCTAGTTTGAGAAACCCTCCTCAAAACGTCGATAATAACCAGTAAGACCCATAAAACTCCAAACCACTGATACAGTAGTTGATCGTTTCCAACCAAGTATTGCCTCTATCTTGGAGGGGTCGATGGAAATACCCCCACCAGATACAATGTGTTCTAGAAAAGCAACACTGTCCAACAAGAGCTCATATTTGCTAAATTTAGTGTATAGTTTATTTTGATGTAGTGTCTCCAAGATATGTGCTAAATGCACTGAATGATTTGCCAGATTTTGGGAGATGACAAGTATGTCGTTAATGAAAACCATAACATATTTATCTAAAACTGGCCTAAATACCCAGTTCATGAGATCCATAAAGACTGTTGGAGCATTGGTCAATATAAATGGCATAATTAGGAATTCATAACGTCTATAACGGGATCGAAAAGTCATCTTAAGAATATCTTCGGCTTTAACCCGTACTTAATGATAACCTAATCGTAGGTCAATTTTGGAAAAGACCAATGCACCTTACAATGAATCAAGCAAGTCATCAATTTGGGGTAACGTATCACTCGATTTAGATCACTTAGTCAATACACAATCTCATAGATCCATTTTTTTTGCACAAATAAAATCGGAGCAACGAAGTACTCAGTCCTATGAACCCCTTAGTCTGGAGTTCCTGCAACTGTTTAGCCAACTCTTGTAACTCAGATCAACCCATCCGGTACAAAGTCTTTGAAATAGGAAGTGTACCCAATAATAGATAGATAGAGAATTCAACTTTTCTTTTCATCAAGAAAGATATCCAGTTTGACCGTCACCCAATTTAGATGAAAGTAGTCAATACATAATCTGATAGATCCATTTTTCTCACAAATAAAACTGGAGCACCCCAAGGCAAAGTACTCAGTCATATGAACCCCTTAGTATGGAGTTCCTGCAACTATTTAGCCAATTCTTGTAACTCGGCTAAACAATTCAGTATGGAGTCTTTGAAATAGGAAGTGTACCTGGTAATTGATCAATAGAGAATTCAACTTTTCTTTCTAGAGGTATGCCTGATAACTCAGTAGGAAAGATATCCGAAAAATCCCTCACAAATGGGATATTGTTAATATCTAGCTCAGAATTCAATTTTCTTAATTCCAAAAGAAAACTTGAATTAGTAGTTTAAACTACCTATAGATCAGAATTCAATTTTCTTAATTCCAAAAGAAAACTTGAATTAGTAGTTTAAACTACCTTTAGAAAATCTTTCAATTATTTAAATGATAACATAAGAACTTACAAAATAAAACATATTCATTATTTATTAATTATATGGATTTAATTATAGTAAAGGGTACTATTAAGAGGATGAAATGATACAATTTTACGAAAACAATCAAATGATAATTGGCCAGCCAATCCATACTAGGATTACATCAAAACCTTGAAAGTGTAGGAGTAAGAGGTTTATGGGTAATTCCCTACCTGCATCCTTAACTCTACAAGATTGATACACTAAACTAGATATAAGTAAGTCTATAACTAGTGTGTCAATCTCGATAGTTTATCTAAAGGTACAGGAACAATAGCTAAACATTTAGAAAATTTAACAAACACAAAAGAATGAGTAGCACCAAAATCAATAATAGCACATACAAAAGAGCAAAGATGGAAAGCGTACTTTCAATGATGGCTGGTGTAGCCTCTGTATCTTGTTCAACAATCTGAAAAACACAACCCCTGGACATTGGCTTGTGAACTGCTTGAGGACAATCTTTAACATGATGCTCAATCTGACCACAATTGTAATAGGGATGATCACCATGCTTGTTTCCACACTACTTACAAATAAGACTAGATGGAGCAATAGTACATACTGATGATGAAGTAGTAATAGGGATAACTCTAGGCCGTTTGTCAACTAGACCCTGATATGGCTGCTTCATCTTGATCTATCAGAAGGCCGAGAATCACTAACTTATTTGAATCAAGCAGCTAATAACTTTTCTGCAAACTAAGCACTGTAAAAAAACCTCAGCATAAGTGGTTGGCCTAAACATGGCCACACAATCATAAATATTAGCTCTTAGACCTTTCATGAAACGGCGATCCCTTTTAGCCTCAGTGTAGACCAACTCTTGTGTAAACCTGGATAGTTGTACAAACTTGGCAGCATAATTATTAACTAACATGCTGCCTTGCTTGAGTTCCTGGAACTCATCATTTTTTTTTCTCTTGAACCTTAATTGGGAAAAAGTGCTGATAAAAAACATCAAGGAACCTACCTAAGTGATAGGAGTAGGCAAAGTATCACGCTTGAGGCGTCACCAATGTTCAGCTTCACCAACCAAAACAAAAATACTAAGAGACACCTTCTACTCATTCGTCAAATCTAGAACAGAGAATATCTTCTCTATCTACATGAGCCATTTCTTTACTAACATAAGATCAGGATGACTATCAAATTATGGTGGATTGAGCTTTCGAAACTCGTAAATACAACTGACAATAGTCCTATTTTAAGCAATCTAATCTTCAACAGGACGTTGATGATCAATATTTTGTTGTAGATGCACCTGTTGATCCATAACATGGGCCAAACCTTGAATAACCCTAAGTACCTCAGAAAACTCTATCCTAGTAGGGGCATCATTAATATGTCTCTTTGCAGGTGGCCTTCCTTGTAGTATAGTGCCTACAAAAGGAAAAAAGAGCTTGGAAACAAATAAAATATTTCTAAGGAGTCTTGGGTTTCAGATTACCTAATAGGATACTATCCTATTCTAAGGAATCTTATCCTAGGCCTCAATTGCACGGGACATTCCCAGAAGCTACTCTGATACCACCTTTGATGCTCTAATGCCAAATGGAGCATCATCGTCCAATAGAGCAAACAAAAAAATAATATAACCATAGCAGCAGAACTATACATCTTAATACAAAATACAAACGTTATACACCAAGGCATTTGGCTATCTACTCGTATACAAATCAAAAGATAACCTGTACAAAATATACTAGTCTCTACAGTGTTTTGAACAAAATATACAAGTCTTCTCTCAAACTAATCCTCATGGAAGGAATCTAAGCAAGGTTTCTCAACAAACTCATCAAAATAGGCATCTGTGGGGGGTTTGGATTTCGGTGACTTCCAATGCTCAGTAAGATATTCAATATTAAAGGCATATAAATATTATTTGAAAATAGTTTCTTAATGAAGAGTTAAGTAAAAAAAATGATAAATTAATTAACAATAAACAATCATTTTCATGTTATTTAGTCTGTGCAATAACCATTGATTTATCAATAATGCTCAATACCGTATTTAATGTATTTACATAACTCACACACACACACCTAGGACTAGACTCATTTTCTAACTCAGTTTTAATACTAAATTAGTATCTTAATTTTAATATCACTGTTTACAATCCTATGCACGCAATTGCTAACACTATTTCTAATGAGGGCGTAGGTCAATAACTAGTTAAGGATGGAAGCACATTCAATTTATAATATAATGACGTAAAAGAATACATACAATCACTCGATACTTTTTGATCGCCATTGGACAGTTTTCACTCCAATTGCCATCGTCCATGTCCTAGAGCTCCAAGACATGTACACAATTAGTTCATGGTCATCGACCATTGAACTTGGTCCTCCCAATATCACACCCAAAATCTTGTAGATTTCCTATTAAACTCAATAGTCGTCCAAGGAAAATAATGAACCAGATTTTAACTAGTCATTGTGTTATATGTATTTTAAACTCTTAGTAATTTGTTTCTTGACTTAAATTGAGGGTAATTTTAGCGTTTTAATTACTCTTAATTTTATTCTTGTTTAATTAGTTTAAATGTTTGAATTTTATTTTGTTCTTGATTTGTTATCTTTTATTTATTTAAAATTTGTTTAAATTTTATTTCTTACTAATTTCATTTTCTATTCTTACCCAATTTTCTTTTTAGTTTACAATTAAGCATCTTAACACTTACAATTCCTTTTCACTTAAGCGTGTTTCAATTTATAAATTTTATTTTCTTTTTCCCAAAAAACCCATTCTATCCAAACTCTAGCCCAAGAAAAAGGTCTTCATGCTGGACCTGTGGCCCAGTGGGCCTCCGTGAAGGTCCATCGGCATGGCTTCATGCCTGTCGGGTCAGCTCGGCCTGCTGGCCTGCTACATAGCAGCTGGCCCAAGGGAAACAGACTGTGTACAGTGGCACACTGCCAGTTTGCTATCATTGGCATCCTTAGGTGCCGAAATCATCTCTACACTCTCCAGTTTGACATCCGCATTTTTACACCATGTCAAGCACATCCCAGGCCATTTTGGGTGCCTGAAAAACCATCCTCTTCGTGATCTAGCACTGCAAAATAGTGCTACACATTCACGGGGCACTTTGGTGCCTGGCGTACTGAACAGAATCATATGAGCTTCTGTTTTGTCCTTCTTTTCCAGTTTTTTTGCTGACAGCTTAATCACCATTTTATCTGCACTAAATTAATATCATAATTCAAAGTTAAAACACATAAATTAGTAAATAAAAGTAATCACAACAATGCATGTAATACTCATTCACCCTATCCATTTTTACACCACTAAATTTTTATTTGTAAAAGAGTTTACATAATGCAATTTAATCCAAAAGAGGCCATCTTCGTGTAATCTTAATATAACCCATCTTACCTTCAAGGAGGTACTGTTCTGAACTCTCTACGTGGAAGAAGGACAAAGGTGCGGCTAGAAAACTATTGTGTAACACCTGAAAGTTATTGCTGAAGTAGTGGCACGTTTTAGATTAACAAACAAGTTCAAAAGTGTTTTTCTACTACTAGGTTTTCTTTTTGCTTTAAGCTTCTAAGGTTTACCTTTGATCAAAGGTTTTATAACTTTCAAGAAAACACGAAGAACAGAATGGAAATTTTGAGAAAGAAATAACAGACGTACCTGTCGGGTTCAGTTTCTGTTACTTGAAGAAATTAGCTTCGGGTTTGAAGCTGCTATAGATTTGCGCTTCTACAATGTTTAGGTACATTGTATAGATGCTATTTAAGAAGGAAAGAATAT
This sequence comes from Carica papaya, assembly GCF_054855325.1. Taxonomy (NCBI): domain Eukaryota; kingdom Viridiplantae; phylum Streptophyta; class Magnoliopsida; order Brassicales; family Caricaceae; genus Carica; species Carica papaya. The sequence continues at coordinate 25,153,939 of NC_142317.1, forward strand.
GAGTCATAAGGACAGTCTAACTTACCTTCACTGAAACCGGATTTGCTCATCTAAAGCTCACCCTTCTGCTGCATGCAAACTAATTTGTTTACACACTCTCACCCATGACTGGACTCCCAATTCCTCACAACAAATTCACTGATTTTTTTCTCTCAACTACACTCTGTAAGAAATGAGGAAGGAATGATCGAAGGGAAAGAGTTAAAAAAAACAAAAGAGAAATCTGGAAAGTGAACAGCCACCGTTGGATGACATGCAGGCCATCCGCATTGTTACTGTCCTAAAATAGGCGATAGCCAATAGAGGAGAAGATCTGGAATTCCACAGTTGGTTTACTACCTATTTTCCCTTGCCAGCTGGTCGAAACACTACAAAAAATAATTGGTGTAATGACATCCCATCAAAGACCCGACGAATTGCCCTCATGTGGGCTTCGTATCTGCGGCCATTTGGTTTATATCTATATACATATATATGTATGCAAAAAAATTAGTTTTAGTTCTTTTTAAATGATTTTCCATTTAATTGTCTTTGTTTAAATTTTAAATTAATTTAAAATAAACTCAAAGCATAAATGAGAGCAGAATTAATTGTTTGCAAATATTTTACATGATGGTTACAGTTGGTATTTTTTATTTTCTACGAATGTGATAGATTATTCTGTGAATGATAACATTTTATTTTCTTACATAACTCATGAAGCTAACCCTAATTCACACCCTCATTTTAGTTAAGGATAGAAATAGAGCAAGCTCAGGATCAATAGAAGATTATGAAGAAACCTTTCATCCCTTTTGTTAAAACGGCTTGTAAAGTAGAGCTATGTTAAGACATTAATGTAATTTAATTTTTATTTAGTCTTATATATTTTAACTCCGTACAAGGGATGTAAAACTTAATTATTTAACATATACTTGTGCATTAGTTAATTTTATACATGTGGTACTGATGCGTAACCCATGATCAACAATGTGATAAAAAACTCACAATTTCACTAGCACAAAAAACTCAATATTTCGATAAACCCTTCCTAGTTAACCCATAATCAATATGTGATTGAAACTAAGGTTATAAAGTTAAATTGATTAGAATGCCACAAAAAAAACCTTGATAAGTTAAAATCAATTCAAGAAAAAGATTGACGAAAACACCACAAGTTACCTTTATGAGTAGACACTAATTCCCTACTCGATAAGAAGTTTGAAGAAGTCTCTCAAGTTGTCAAGCTAAAAACTTTGTATTTTATTGATTTAATACTTGAATGAATATAATTATGAATTGATGGCCTATTTATGGTGTAGGCCATATGAATAATTAGGAAAACAATCTCTTAAATTAATGATAAAATTACATAGGAAAATAAATATAGAATAGAATAAAAAAACTTGCAATAATTAAAAGGATTGCTTTCTACAATATGATGGATATGATCTCCATTTTTAATTAAAGAATATCTTAATTAATTACGGAGATGATTTAGGGTAGAATTAAGGAAGATTATGACCTGTTTAAGCAAGGATTAATTGGCCCCATAATCTTCCCAAAATCCATGAGATTCAATCTCCCATTAAGCCATGAGATTTGTTTCCTCTCTCTCTTCATTTTCTATGTAGATTAGGTAGGAAATATACCACTTAGCTGATTGACCCTATAAGAGAGAAGATTGCTTGTAGGTTTGGGAGAAGGAATCCCTCATAGGAAGATTTCCTTTCCTTTCTTGTTTATTTCCTCTTCAATTTAGATTAAAAAGTGTACCTAATACCCTTGGACTAATGGACTTATGTCCTTTTTTTGGGCTTCTTTAAGTGACCCAAACCTACCATCCTCATTGATCCATTCTTGGATGAAGAGTTAAAAGGCTTGTTGTAATCTTTTTTTCTTTCTCACTTATAATGGGCCCACTTGGCATTGTAATATTTTCTCCAAGTAACCCAAATCTGTAATGCCCTAACACCTTCTTACTTAAATGTGGTTTTGTAAAACTCCTATTTATTTGGACCCTAAGGACATTAATTATTTTATTTGATGTTTTAATTTTTATATATTTCAGAAATTTACTTTGAATTATTCTTCTTTTACTAAGATTATTTTATTTATGTACTTTATAACTAAATTTTAATTTTCAGGAAAAATGGAGAGAAAAATGGCGAAGAAAATCCTGTGGAAATTGCAAGAAAAATCTCTGCATGTGCGTAGTGTGTGCGTGGTCACAATGTGCACCTGTGCGCAGGCTTGCACGTGCAGATGCCTTGGCCAACCTGCGTGGTAGGTTTTTGGCAACGTACGTCACCCTTGGGTTGAGCGAGCCACCTCTTGGACAGCGCAAGTTCTGTTTGACATGCGCGTCGCAGTCGTTTGGCAGGCGTGCACCACATTTTAGCAAACGCCCCCTTGGCCTTTGTGCGGAACTGTCGCACAACCATCATCTCATCGGCCGTCTATTAGTAACATCCATCAGTCATCACATCACATCGGTCAACTTTTCCCTCTCTCTCTCCTCACAGATTCGTGCCACTTGGCAAAAATCCAACGACCCATTTTACTATAAATAAGGCCCTCTCCCCACCACACTTCTTCTTCATTTTTACTTCCTTAAAAAATCTACTAAAGAGAGAGAGAGAGAGGACTTAGGAAAGAAGGACAAAGAGAAGAAGAACGTAGGAAAATCTTCAAGCTTTCGGTAAAGAAAATCTTGATATTTTCTTGTACATTTTAATGAGCATTTCTAGAAAAATTAATTTGAAATATTGCATGATTGATGTGAAATAATAATTGCATATTTTAGTAAAATTTTTAAGTTTGAAAATTAAATTATTAAATGATATGACTATGATAAAATATAAAGGATGCATGAGATATCATGATATTTGCATTAAGACGCATAAATATATTATGAAAATGGACATGTAGGTTAAACACCATTACGTTTATTGCATGACATTTACAATGATATAATTTATTAGGCTATTATCTCTGAGGAGTTCGGTTTCTCCCCTATCTAGTCTTAAAAGTTGTGAGATGAACGCTCCCTGTGGATGACAGCGTACCCTCTGATGAGAGTGCTTATGCGATATGATTGTAGGATCACTGTGGTGACGTACAGTTGTGACTATAGTTTACATGTAGGACCCTTATTTTTGACATGACCGTGGTCGTAGAGCATGTCATGGTTTGGGAAGCCATAAATATACTGAAATAGAAAAAACTTTGTCATTTCACAGTAGTAGTTGGAAATCCATATTGCCTTTAGTAGATATAGGTCAGAATAGCTTCGCGCAAAGGATAGGTAAAAGACGAAACAAGAAGTCATATCATAATTTGTATTTGTTTGATTTTCTCTATTATATGCATGATTGATATGAATGTCTTGATGTTAACAAATTTATAAACAAAATAAAAAATGTTTTCCTTATCAACAAAATAAACTCACATGCAATGATCTTCGACGATAAGCGATTAATTATATATTTCTTTAAAGATTTAGCACCTTAAAAATCTTACTAATGTTGTTTAAATATTATTTTCATTATTGAATTTATGTAACTCATCCTTTTCCATGCCCCCCTCCCTAGATGAGGATGATAGTGACGACTCACTCGTTGATTTACCAATCGAAGCCTTTGAAGATCACGTGGATCTCTGAGATGTTACAAGTGCATATTTTTGTTCTGCACTCTGATGAGTCCAATTTGAAAGGAGGCCTGTATATTATTTTTATTCAAATTTTAATTTGTAAGGGATTGTAATATTTATTTTGCTGCATGTAATATATTTTAATGCACTCATAATTTGTTTTTGTATTCTGGCTCCCTTATGCTATTTTTAGTATTTGGGATGTCACATATGGTATCAGAGTAGTTATGCGGAATAATCCCTTATATTAAGGCTATGACTAGGAAACAACTCTAGAAAACTTAGGAGATTTTCTATTTTTTGAAACTAGTCAATCAACTCATTGTCTCTGTTTTCTTTATAGGACAAATGACTCGAGGGAGACAATCAGTAGAGAGAACCAAAAGTCCCGAAGACACACTGATCAAGGCCAAATTCACTGAACTCTTCCAATCCATCCAAAACCTGATAACCGCAGTAGGATAGAACCAAACCAACCACTACCAGCACCCCCAAGCCCAAGACTATCGCCCCGCTGACCGCTCCATCTCCCAAAACATTGCTGAGTTTAGGAGTTTGAAGCCTCCCCACTTTGAAAGTAGACCTGACCCTTTGGTTGCAAAATTTTGGATTTTAAAAATTGAGAAGCTCTTTTTTTGTCTTAGACCTGATGGAAGAACAGGAGGTTCCCCTTGCTGCCTTCATGTTGACTGGTGAAGCCGAACATTGCTAATGACTCAAGATAGACGTCTTAGCCTCCCCCACTACCTGGGAAGTTTTAATTGATGCCTTCTTTGAGAATTTTTTCCCTGTGTATGGCCAAGAGAAGAAGGAGGAGGAATTTTAGGACCTTTACCGAGGGAACATAACTGTCAACCAATATGTAGCTCGGTTCACCTAGTTGTCTCAGTTTGCCACTTTTATTAATGACCCCAAAAAGTTGTAAAGCTTGAACATTTTTAAAGGGTCTCTGTGGATCAAGTGGCAATGATAAGGCCCAACTCGTACGCTGAGGTGCTTGAACGTGCCCAGTTGGCTAAAGATCGCATCTCAGCATAGCACCAATGCATCACTCGTATTTGTACCCAGCAACAATAATAATAGTAAAGGAGAAGGTTGTTTGACCTTAACAACGATTGCCTGATAAGAGACCCTGTGTTGCTCTTACTGCTGCTTTGCCTTCACCCACTATAAACCCTACTCAGCCTACCTAACTATGTAAGCAGTGCAGATGCTTCCACAATGATTAGCCTTGTCAGTGTCTGAATAAAACTTGCTACAAGTGCGAAAACACCTAGCATTTTGTGAAGGACTGCCCCTAGAGGCCTAAAGACGTTGCCTGACTAGTTGCCCAAGGACGTGTCTACCACCTTGATAAGCCCGATGCCGCTACCACTCCTGTATTTAGGGTATGCTTTTTATCACAATACCATTGCTCATGCCTTAATTGATACAGGTGCCACCCATTCCTTTGTATCTTGTTCTTTTGCTTGTAATCTAGATATTAAACGAGAATCATTAAATGAAACATTCTTCTAGGGATTTTTAGGAACCCATTATGTATGTAAGAATTGGAGGTGGTGGAAGACTAGGCTCTCTAACTACTCATCATTTATTTAGGTTATGTGCTAGCCATGTCTTGGATGCTCTTATCAAAAGTGCTTGTTGCTGTATGATGGGTGATTATTATACTTGAAAATTTGGGTTTGAAATTTGGGTTTTTGAGATCTTTGGAATTCATGAGAGAAGAACTAAAGGACAATAGAGAATATATATATCTAAAGATGTATATTCTTTTTCTATTTCAAAAATTCTTCAACAATAATGCTATATATTGTTTAAAAAAGCATATTTATATTTGTAAAATATGTAAAAGTGTGAGGTATCCTTGAATTTATTGTTTGATTTATCATAATTCTATTATTTAATAGAATTTTACTCAAATCTTTAAATGAAATAAAGAATCTAATTTAGTAAAAACTAATGATATGCTATTAGCTTTCCTTTAAATAAATCCAGATATTATTTACTAAAAAATAATGGTTCATTAAAGAATTAGATATTTTTCTTAATACTCAAAATTCTTAGGTTCTAGAAAAATGAGATAATTAATTTTTTTTAGAGAAAAAAGATAAAAAGGATTAAATAGATTAGTAGTAAGCCACCACCAAAGAATGGTGCATGGTCAAAGATCGTCTTAGCCTAAAAAATTAGCATATCCTATATAAATTGTAAAACAAGCAAAAGAAATTTTTTCAAAGTTCTATTGAAGTGACTATAAAGTCTTAGCTATCACTAAAAACTTTATCTGTTATATAAAATCTTATCACTCTTTAAAACAAAATCTTTCTTTTGATGGGACGACTAAAATTGAAGTAATATATCTCATTAGTAATTCAATCTAATATGCTTAAACTAAGCATATTGGATTCATTTATCATAGTTCGTTAATAAAAATAGTAAATAGATAATTATATAACAAATTTAAATCAACAGACGATCTATATTGTTCGAAGGCTCATAAATAGATTCTTGTAATAATAATATGCAACATTACGATCAATGTTAAGAGCATTTTTTTTAGGAGTTACAAGAACAAAATTTCTAAGTTGATTATTTTTCTCAGAAAATGCTTACCAACTCTATTTCATTCTCGTCAAACTTGTAATATGATATCTTGTTAAACTTAATCTTATATGGATCAAGAACAAACATATCAAGTTCGTTTTTAGTGAAGCTCCTCGTGAGATGTGTGAAAGAAATTGAAGCCATTTAGTTGCAGTAATAATTTTAAATTTATCCATATAGTTAATAATTTATCATAAAAAAAATCACCCAAGAAAAACACATCTACAATATAAAGGGTGTTGGTATGGATGGCACAAGGGAAGTCTTACCAAGTAGAAACGAGTGCAACATGGACTTGGGACCCCTAAGATTTTGCTTGTATAAATCATCTTCAGAGCTTCCTCCTTTAAACGTAATGATATGATATTTAGACTGTAGAAAACATTAACATCCAGCATCTAGATTTTATATTTGTTCCTAAAGATTAAGAAGAATGAAAAAAAACTTGTTTATTTTTTCTTTCCTCGAATGAACGGAGGTTAAGTGCGTACCCTTAAATTTTGATCTATAATAAATTACTTGAGAGGTTACGTAGGCTTTGAAAAACTAACTTTTTGTTATATTTCTTTGTTGCACCAGTCAAGAAGACTAAATTAAATTGAAGAACAATTGAATTGTGATGGAAGGATAAATAACATACAATTAAGTATTTTTCATAAGCCGTAGAGAATGTAGATTTTATTATACTATAACTTATAAAATCTTTAAATTTAAAGGAAGAATCTATGGCTATTTAGAAAGTAGTTTCATTTTTTGAAGTCCTGAACTTAAATGAACAATCCATTATTTGAGATGTGATTTTATTGTATTTATATGATACCTTACTTAATATATATAAAATAATTAAAAATATTAATTTGATTAATTCTATGGTTGCCAACTTTTTTAAAATTAAGTTTTGAATTTAAATGCATACGCTAAAGAACATATTCATCATTTATTTTTTTAAACGTTAAATTAACTTATAAAATGTTGACTCTTCTTTACAATAATGTGATTAGTTATTTTAATGCAATATGTCTACTTTAATCATATATTTATACACTGATATATAAAGATTGGTTAGTAATTAACCATAGAAACATGATCTCATTGTAAATGAAAATTGTGAAATATCCTTTAACATCCTACTCAAAGTATAGTGTAATATAAAAACATAAGTCAATAACAATAATAATATAAAATACATAGAGAAGGTAACCAACTTTCCATAATACTTCATCTTCACATCAATCAAGAGGAGTAACTAATTATTGAAGAACAATTACAATGTGAGAAGAGAACAATTGTGTAGAGTTGATTATTTTGTGGAGGTTGTGAAAAACATAAGTCTTATTTTATACTATAACTTATAAAATTTTTAAACTAAAATAAAGAATCATAAACTATTTAAAGTAAATAAACAATTGTGCCTATGTAAAATGTTATTTCTTAAATAAAGAATCCATGGCTATTTGGGACTTTATTTTATTATACTTATTAGATATTTTACTTAATTTATATAAAATTCTTATGAACATTGATTTTATTAGTTCTATGACTGCCATTATTGTACAAAATGAGTCACTTTAAATAAAATGTACTTTTGAATTTAATCTTTATATGGAAGAACTTATTAGCCGTTTACTTTGAAAAGTAAGAAATAATTTTGTTGAGATAATGTTAAAACTTTTAATGAGTGCCAAATCAACCAAAAATAAATTCTTAATTAACCAATAAAATAATATTTTACTAGTGATAAGAAGGTCAAATCCAAAGAAAATTGGAAATTAATTTTATTTCTTGACCAATGAATAAAAAGCAAACAAGTGGGGGTTTGTAGAATCCAATACACAAAATATAAAATAAACAATTAGTAGAATAATATTGAACAAACTCTAGGCTGTATATTAGAAATTAAAACAATTATAAGAAGAATTCCTAGTCAACGAAATAGTTAGCTCTAGTAACGTAATTGATCACACATGCAAAGGCGCGTTTTAACCAAAATATGGCAAATCAGTTATAGTTTTTGGAAACATTTCGACAACCAATCCTTCTTTATTCCTAAACCAATCAAGAAATGTTCGTTAGTTGGTTCTTCGTTGCCAAGCAATCATGGAAACACCCACAGAATTTAACTTGTCAACGACTTTGAGAGCTAGAATGACCTAATTCAAGTTGTCGGATTCATCTGCATGAACTAGTTAACTAGAATACTTACCTCCTTAGTGTGGCACTGATCGATGCTTGATGTCGAAACCATTCAAACAATTAGGAATTTGAGGGGTTCAACTATCTTCTTTCAGTTTTTCTTCTCATATGACGGGCCCTATTCAAATTGATTAAAAACAATAAGATCCTTTTCCTTGATTTTTGGTTTATCCCAAGCTTTCTAGCGTATGTTCCCCTTTATTTTAAGCAAATCTCGGCTTGAATGATATCTTTTTTACAAATTTGAAAACACACGTTTTAATTTAATTCTGTAACTGTGCGCAACTCTTAGTCTTACTTAAGGTTAAGTTGTCTGAGGTAGGACTCAAGCTTTGCCTAATCCTTTTTTTTAGGCTGATGACTATTTTCACGAACTCTTCCTCTTTTCATGCTATTTTTCTAAGTTTCCTCCTTATATCCTGTACTGTAATAAAACATAAAAAATAACTCACATTAGATAACATACCATGAAGCTTAATAACCCAAAAGTAGGTGATAATGATGTCCTTTTTAGGCACTATCAAACTCCTCCACACTTATCTTGTGCTTGCCCTCAATCACTACACAATACACTCCATCAATCCCCATCTCTTCACCTTTAACTCACTGACTCCCAATCATTTCATCACAACCCGCATGTTACATGTCAACCCTCAAGTTAAAAGAATAACCATCAACTAGTAATTTATAGGCTTGAGTTTTATGGAAGCACACAAATGAATAACCACTTTGACAACATCCAAACACGACATAAAAAAGTTTTACAAATTTAGCACATAAAAATTTCATTGAGGGGAATAGCCAACACCTAGTAGAATAGCCACCAAACTTGTCTAGATATAAGGATTCATATAATTGGTCCATGCCAGAAACAAAAAAACATGAGCACCTTTGCTTGCTTGAAATGTCACCAATCTTTTGACATGAGGGCAAACATTTATGATGAATGCACCTAGTTACTTAGGTGGTCAATAGCTTCAAGTAGCTACTAGTTCTACTCATAGGCATTTGACTAGAGGAATAGATTATTATTTGTGCTCTCTTCTTTTTCTTTTTCCTTCATTGTGAGTGTGTTTTATGCTCCATCTCACACTTTTACTCCAACTATTTTTCAAAGTGAGTGCATTTTAAACTCCATCTCACTTTCACATAATAAATAATTTGATTTATTCATTTAAAACACACAATTCTAGATAAGTTGTAGAGGAGTTCTTTTTTAGTATTGATATTCATTCAAAAATAAGAGAAAATGAATTGGTTTTTTTAAATAGGCAACTCTCAAACAAGTCATGTTAAATATGTAATCAAAGATAACCATTTATAGTGTGAAAAGATGAAAGACAAGCTACAATTCTTCGGAGATGGTTATAAGTGCAAATCGAGTTTTGAAATGCCCCATTAAAGTTGTTTAAAAATAATAAAGATAGTTGTGAAGACTGAAGCAAAATAAATTGTTGGAGGTGTATGTGTGCTGTGGAAAAAATTAAGCATGGTCTAAATATCTAGAATGAGATGTTGAAAAAAAAATAGCTACCTAAGATACAGAATTCAAAGTGTAGAATGCCTCTCCCTTACACTTAAACTACACATTGTCCCCAATGTGATGCAAATAATGAAAAAAATAAATAAAGTCACAGATTAACTCCCCTTATTACTTGACTTAGAGGTGGGATACATTGGGAAACATTAGTTTTTGAGAAACACCAAATGTGTTGCCATGTGATATAAGCCTTGGCAAGACTTATGTGGGGAATGACACATGGCCATGTTGGGAATGCACACAACCGTATTTTTCTTCGGATTCCATTGATTTTCTTGTTGTAGACATGACACAACCCTCATAAAAATGCTTTTATGGGAACACACAATCGTGTTTTAAGAGTCTGGTATAAGCCTTGGGGAAGGCTTATGTGTAGATTAACACACTACTGTGTTGGGCAAGCAGACGACTGTGTTTCCCTCATAGAAACACTTTGGTGGTAACACTCAGCTATGTCATATGGACGAGGCATGTCACACAATCTTGTCTCCAAAGCACACGATCGTGTCTTATGGGCCTGACATAAGCCTCGGGCAAGGGTTGTTTGGCTGTTCTAGAGTTTGGCTTTTTTTCAACTCTAATACCTGAAGTTTCTATCTCCACATTCTAATCATCGTAGAACTCATATTAACTCAAAGAAAAATGTTGTAAATAAATTAAAATCACTAATGCAAATAATAAAAATTAAAAAATAATAAAGAAAATTGTATGGGTTTCCTCCCATCAAGCACCCTTGCTTAATGTCCTAGGATAGACATTGTCAATTTTTCAGTATTCAAATCAATTTGTCTTCTTATAGCCTTCTTAGCTCATTAAAACTTATCATTGGAAGGGTCTCCTATCCTCCCAATAACACGCATTTCGAATGTTTAGGTGGCGTTTTGAGCTCCAATTTTAGTGCTTGCAAACAGAAAGTAAAAGTTCTATGTCAAAAATAGGAAAGTCAACTACGAGCATTATTCCCTTGAGGTTTAAGTGCCTTCAATTTGAACACCACATCTTGTTGATTATTCTCAGCAACAAGATCCTCTTATAAAATTTTTAGCCTCAATTTTTTCCTCACATTATGTATAAATGGATGCATATATATATAATAGATGGAATTATCAATTACTATTAAGTAGGTGGGATTAGTGGCATAGAGATGTAATTAGTAATTCAATGTGCACTATTCCAAAACGTCAAGTCTTGTGATAAAATAAACTGCTATTAAGATATTAATTACTTTTATAAATTTGTTACTTAGTTTACTTGTTTGAGCATTTATCATTTGTCAGACGACTTTTATAGGTAGAATGAATACCTACAAGATCTTATATTTGTATAGAAGTAAAAAATCATACAATTTTTCATTTGTCCCATGATTTTTATGGAAAAAAATATACGTTCAAGATCTCCTATTTGTATAGAAATACAAAATCAAATACTACAACTTGCTGTAAACCTAAACAATAGATCAAGCTTCATTAGTGAAAAATAGCAATTCTATCAAAGCGAGTTCATTACCTCCACAAGGTGTAAAAAAGACCGATTCTTTTGCCTCTGGACAACTAGGGATTATAGGCTCTACCATGATGCTTTGGCTAATAAAAGATGGAGGTGCCCCGATTGGCCTTATGAGAGGTAAATCTTTATCATTTTTTTGTTGTATATGTATATATTTATATGCAAATCCTTTATATGTTATGAAGAGTACTATTTACATGTATTTTTCTAAAAGATAAACTATGATGCTAATTAAGAAAGAGCAAGTAAAAAAACTTGCAGAGGGTGTAGAAGAGATCCAAAATGCAGAATGCACCTCTCATGTCTCCTTTGGTTGTCATAAGTGTCATTTTAGGGACTATCAGCGTAGCAGCTACATTTATTATACATAGAATGCACAGCCATAATCTCCCCTAATCATCACACTGACTTAATGATTACATAAATTGGAAGTTTCATCTTTCATAATTTATGTCAACTATATGTAAACTCCAGAATGCATTATCATATTTTTTTATTAACAACCCAAGCTTGATCACCACTTTTAACTAGAATCTGGATGTAAGTGCCACCTTCACCCGTATAATACATAAATCCCTACAGTACTAGTGGCAGCATCTGTAGAGGCACTGGGCATGAAGGTGGTGGATGACAAGGCTCTCTAACTAGTCATCATTTCTTTAGGTTCTATGGTGGCCATGTATTGGATGCTTTTATCAAAAGTACTTGTGGTTGTATGATGGGTGACGATTAGACTTGGAAATTTGGGTTTTAGAGAAGAGAAAGAAAACTCTTTGGAATTAATGAGAGAATAACTAAAGGACAATAGAGGATATATATATATGTATATATGTATATTTTTTTCCTATCTCAAAAATTCTCTAACAATAATGCAACATATTACTTAAGTAGGCATATTTGTATTTATAAAATATGTATACATAAAGTAAATTTAAAAGAAGTGTGAGATATTTTTGAATTTATTTTTTTATTTATCATAATCCTATTATTTAAGAGAATTTTACTCAAATCCTTAAATGAAATAAAGAATCTAATTTAGTAAACGCTAGTGATATGTTATTTGTTTTCTTATAAATATATGCAAATATTATTTCCTAAAAAATATTGATTTATTAAAGAATTAGATATTTTTCCTAATACTCAAAATTCTTGGGTTCTAGAAAAATGAGATCAATAACTTTTTTTGAGAGATAAAAGATAAAATGATTAAATAGATTGGTTGTAAGCCACCACCAAAGAATGGTGCATGGTCAATGATCGTCTCAGCCTAAAAAATTAGTATATCCTATATAAATGGTAAAATAAGCAGAATGAATTTTCTCAAAGTTCTATTGAAGTGACTATAAAATCTTAGTGATCACTAAAAATTATCTCTGTTATATAGCATCTTATCACTCTTTAAAATAAAATCTTTCTTTTGATGAGACGACTAGTATTGAAGTAACTTCTCTCATTAGTAATTCAATCTAATATGCTTAAACTAAGTGTATTAGATTCATTTATCATAGTTCGTCAAAAAAAAAGTAAATAGACAGTTGTATGTCAAATTTAAATCAACACATGATCAATATTGTTTGAAGGCTCATATGCTTACAATAATAATATGCAACGTTACAATCAATTTTAAGAGCATTTTTTTTAGGAGTTACAAGAATCAAATTCCCAAGTTAATTGTTTTTCTCAAAAAAAAAATTCACCAGCTCTATTTCATTCTCGTCAAACTTGTAACTTAAAAACAAGTAACTTAATATCTTGTTAACCTTAATCTTGTATGGATCAGAAACAAACGTATCGAGTTCGTTCTTCTAATGATGCTCCTAGTGAGATGTGTGAAGGAAATTAAAGTCATTTAGCTGCAGTAATAATTTTAAATTTATCCACATAGTTAGTAAATTATTATAAAGAAAATCATCGAAAAGATAACACATCTACAATGAAAAATGGTGTTGGTATGGATGGCACAAGGGAAGCCTTACCGAGTAGAAACGAGTGCAACATGGTCTTGGGACCCATAAGATTTTGCTGGAACAGATCTCCTCCAGAGCAATTGAAGAACAATTGAATTGTGATGGGAGGATAATGACATATGGTTAAGTTTTATATATAGGCTGTGGAAAATATAGATTTTATTATACTATAACTTATAAAATCTTTGAACTTAAAGGAAGAATCTATGGCTATTTAGAAAGTGGTTTCATTTTTTGAAATCCTGAACTTAAATGGAGAATCCATTGCTATTTGAGATGTGATTTTATTATATTTATGTGATACCTTACTTAATATATATAAAATAATTAAAAATATTAATTTGATTAATTCTATGGTCACCAACTGTTTTAAAATTAACTTTTAAATTTAAATACATACACTATAAAACTTATTCATCATTTATTTTTTTAAAAGTCAAATTAATTTATAAATTGTCGACTGTACTTAACAATGATGTAATCAATTATTTTAACGCAATATCTTTACTTTAAATCTTATATTTATATACCAATATATAAAAATTGGTTAGTAATTAATCATAGAAACATGATCTAATTGTTAATGAAAATTTTGAAATACCCTTTAACATCCTACTCAAAGTGTACTGTAATATAAAAGCATAAGTTAATAACAATAATAATATAAAATAGATAGAGAAGGTAACCAACTTTCCATGATACTTCCTCTGCGCATCAATCAAGAAGAGTAACTAATTATTGAAGAACAATTACTATGTGAGAAGAGAATAATTGTGTAGGGTTGATTATTAAGTGAAGGTTGTCAAAAAACATAAGTCTTATTTTATACTATAACTTATAAAACCTTTAAATTGAAGTAAAGAATCATAAACTATTAAAAGTAAATAACAATTGTGCTTATGTAAAATGTTATTCCTTAAATAAAGAATTCATGGCTATTTGGGAATTGATTTTATTGTACTTATTAGCTATTTTTTAAAATTTATTTGAAACTCTTATGAACATTAATTTTATTAGTCCTATGGCTACCATTATAGTATAAAATAAGTCACTTCACATAAAATTTACTTTTGAATTTAATCTTTGTATAGAAGAACTTATTAGCCATTTACTTTGAAAAGTAAGAAACAATTTTGTTGAGATAATATTAAAAATTTTGATGAGTGCTGAATCAACCAAAAATAAATTCTAATTAACTAATAAAACAATATTGTAGTAGTGGTAAGATGGATCGAGTCCATAGGGAATTGGAAACAAATTTTCTTTCTTAACCAACGAGTAAAAAGCAAACAAAGGGGGGTTTTTATAGAATCCAATACGCAAAATATATAAAAACCAGTGAGCAGAATAATATTAAACAAACTCTTAGCTGCAAATTAGAAACTAAAACAATTATAAGAAGAATTATTAATTGACAAAATTGCTAGCTCTCGTAATGTAATTGATCATAGAGTAAGGGTCCGTTTTACCCAAAATTTGGCAAATCAGTTATAGTGTTCTAACAACTAATCATTCCTTATTCCCAAACCAACTAATGAATGTTCATTAGTTGGTTCTTTGCTACCAAGCAGTCCTGAGAACGTCCATAGGATTTAACTTGTCAACGACCTTGAGAGCTAGAAGAGCCTAATAATCTTTTTGTGAACTCTTCCTCTTTTCATGATGTTTTTCCTCATTTCGTCCTTACATCCTGTACTTCAACAGAACATAGAAAGTAACTCAGATTAGATAACGTACCATCAAGTTCAACAACCGAAAAGTGGGTGATAATGATATCGTTTTTAGGTACTATCAAATTTATATAGTTTTACAATGTTTTTGTTTTTCAATTTTTTTTAAGATGAGTTTTATGAGAATTCCCCCACATGGTCTATTAGAGCTTAAAAATGAAAAATTCATCCTCCTTGAAAGCTTTTCTATTCAAGTAATCAATTAGTTCTCTCTTCCTCTTAGCCCACAACCAACTTGGTTTTCCTCACATTATGTTGTCTCTTCATTTTCAGCTTAATTTTTAGCCTTAAAACTAATTTTTAGCCTCAGTATTTCCTCATGATATGTATATATAGATGTATATGTATGTATAAAAGATAGAATTATCAATTAATATTAAGTACGTGGAATTGATGGCATAAAGATACAATAAGTAATAATGTGTACTATTCCAAAATGTTAGGTCTTGTGATAAAATAAATTACAAATAAGATACTGATTACTTATATAACTTTGTGACATAGTTTACTTATTTGAGCATTTGTCATTTGTCACACGACTTTTATTAGCAGAAGGAATACGTATAAGATCTCCTAATTGTAAAAAAGTAAAAAATCATTTAATTTTTCATTTGTCCCATGACTTTTATTGGCAGAAGGAATACTATAAAATCTCCTATTTGTATAGAAGTACAAAATCAAATAATATAAGCTTGTTATAAAGCTAAATAACATATCAAAGCTCATTTGTGGAAAGCAGCAGTTCTATTGGAGAGAATTCATTACCTGCACAAGCTATAAAAATGGCCGACTCTTTCACCTCCACAGTATTAGGGATTACAGACTCTATCATAATGCTTTGACTAATAAAATTTAGAGGTGCCCTAATTAGCCTTATGAGAGGTGAATCTTTATCATTATTTTTATTGTATATGTATATATTAAATGTGCAAATTGACTAAATGTTATGCTGAGTAATGTATATATATGTATTTCTAAAAGATAAACTATGATGCTGATGAAGAAAGGCATGTCACCAACTTTGTAGAGGGAGTATAAGAGATCCAAAATATAGAATACACACCTCTTATGTTTTCTTTAGTTGCTACAAGTGTCACTTTAATGACTGTCAGTCCTGCACGTGCATTAATTATATGCAGAATGCACAGCCCTAATCTTCCCTAATCATAACTCTGCCTTAATGATTACACATATTGAATTTTTCATCTTTCAGAAATTATGTCAACTATATATAAAATCCAAACTGCTTGATCATGTTTTTAGATTAATAGCCTCAGCTTGATCATCACTTTCAATTAGAATTTGGATGCATGTGCCATCTTCAACCATATAGTACACAAATTCCTACACTACTGGTGGCAGCATCTGTAGAGGCTCTAGGCTTAGAGGTGGTGGGTGACAATGCTCTCTAACTAGTCGTCATTTGTTCAGGTTCTGTGGTGGCAATCCATTGGATACTTTCAATAAAAGTGCTTGTAATTGCATGATGAGTGATGATTAAACTTGAAAATTTATTTTTGAAATTTGGGTTTTGAAGAAGAGAAAGAAAATACTTTTAAATTAATGAGAGAAGAACTAAAGGACAATAGATGATATATAAATACATATATATAAATATGTGTATATATGTATATTTTTTTCTATCTAAAAAATTCTCGAACAATAATGCTACATATTATTTAAGCAGGCATATTTATATTTATAAAATATATACATATAAAATATATTTAAAAGAGGTGTGATGTATCCTTAAATTTATTTTTTGATTTATCATAATCCTATTATTTAAGTGAATTATACTAAAATCCCTAAATGAAATAAAAATTTTGATTTAGTAGAAACTAGTGATATGCTATTGGCTTTCTTTTAAATATATGCATTTATTATTTCATAAAAAATATTGTTTTGTTAAAGAATTGGACGTTTTTCCTAATAATGAAAATTCTTGGGTTCTAGAAAAATGAGATCATTAAATTTTTTTAGAGATAAAAGATAAAATTATTAAATAAATTGGTAGTAAGCCACCATTAAAGAATGGTACATAGTTAAAGATCATCTCAGCCTAAAAAATTAGTATATCCTATGTAAATGATAAAATAAGCAGAAAAACTTTTCTCAAAATTCTATTGAAATGACTATAAAGTTTTAACTATTACTAAAAATTATCTCTATTATATAACAACTAATCACTCTTTTTTTCTAAAAAAGATCTTTCTTTTCATGGGAAGAATAATATTACTCATTAGTAATTCAAGCTACTATGCTTAAACTTAGTGTATTGAATTCGTTTCTCCTAATTCGTTAAAAAAATAGTAAATGCATAATTATATATAAAATTTAAATCAATAGATTATCATTATTGTCAGAAGGCATATAAACAGATATTCGAGCTTGTTTTGATGCTCTTGGGGAATAAAAAGCTTGCTATAATAATATGCAACATTACAATCAATTTAAGAGCATTTTTCTTGGAGTTATAAGAATCAAATTCCCAAGTTGATTGCTTTCCTTAAAAAAAACTTCACTAGCTCTATTTCATGCTCCTCAAACTTGTAACCTAATATCTTGTTAAGC
The DNA here is from genome assembly GCF_054855325.1 of Carica papaya. Lineage (NCBI taxonomy): Eukaryota > Viridiplantae > Streptophyta > Magnoliopsida > Brassicales > Caricaceae > Carica > Carica papaya. The sequence continues at coordinate 25,171,689 of NC_142317.1, forward strand.
TTAATATTGTATGGATTAGGAACAAACCTATCAAGTTCGTTATTCTAGCGAAGCTCCGAGTGAGATGTGTCAATGAAATTGAAGCCATTTAGCTATAGAAATAATTTTAATTTTATCCATATAGTTAGATATTTATCATAAAGAAGACCATCCAAGAAAAACACATCTACAATAAAATTAATGGAAAAGGATTTTTATATGGATGGCACAAGTGAAGCCTTACCGAGTGGGAACGAGTGCAACATGGTCTTGGGTCCTGTAAGATTTTGCTGGTACAGATCTTCTCCGAAGCTTCCTCCTTTAAACATTATGACCTGAGATTTAAACAGTAGAAAATATTAACATCGAATATATAGATTTTATATTTGTGCTTACAGATTAAGAAGAATGGAAAGAAACTTATTTTTTTTCTTTCTTCAAATGAATGGAGATTAAGTGCGTACCCTTGAGTTTAATCTATAATAAATAACTTAAGAGGTTATGTAGGCTTTGAAAAAGTAACTTTTTCCTATACTTCCTTGTTGAACCAGTCAAGAAGACTAAGTTTAATTGAAGAACAATTGGATTTTAATGGGAGGATAAATGACATACAATTGAATATTTTATATAGGCCATGGAAAATGTAGATTTTATTATACTATAACTTATAAAATATTTGAACTTAGTAAAAAATCTATGGTTATTTGGAAAGTGGTTTCATTTTTTGATATCTTTAACTTAAATAAATAATTCATCGCTATTTGAGACGAGATTTTATTACATTTATGTGGTATCATACTTAATATATATAAAATAATTAAAAATATTCATTTAATTAATTTTATGGTCATCAACTGTATTAAAATTAACTTTTGAATTTTAATCCATATGCCAAAGAACTTATTTTGTCATTTATATTTTTAAAAGTTAAAAAAGACAATTTTATTGAGATAATGGTAGAAGTTATCATGAGGTAAAAAGCCACATTTGTAACACCCAAATTTTTTTATTTTATTATTATTGGAATTATTTTGATTTGATTTGATTTTATTTTAATAATTAATTTATTAGATAATAATTATGTGGTTTTAATTTAATTTAATTTAATTTAATAGAAATAAAAATAATAATAATGATAAAAATGGGTAAAATTATTTTTTGGATTTAATTGAAAATGATTTTGGAAAAAAGGGGTGATAATTTGGATTCTGGGAGTGTTTTTTAAAAGAAAATCGAAAACTGGGGGTCAAAACACAATTTAAAAAAATTGTACCACGTCAGCAGCCCAGTGAGCAGCTCCGGCCAACTAGGACACGCCGCGTGGCAGAGACGCTGACGCGGGAAGGCCACGCAGAACGGGCCACGTGGGCGATCTGCGTGTGCGCGTTCGGACGGCTGAGATCCATTCCCGTGTGCACAGACGGCTCAGATCAAATGTGCACACGGACGGCCCAGATTGCACGCGTGCGGACGGCCCAGATTGAATCACGCATGGACGGCCCAAATCGCATCGCGATGGATGATCCAGATTCATTTCTAATTTAATCGCGATCGAACGGTCCAAATTAAATCGTGATGGACGGCTCATATTGAAAGGGGAGGGTTATAAATAATCTCATCCATACCCAATCCCAAACCCTAGCTGCCAGAGCCCTCGCCGGAGAAGAGAGCCCAGCCGCCGGAAGAACCGACTACCGCCACCCGCCGCCGCACCAGGGAACTTTTCGGCCGCCAAACGAGGTAAAATTTCTCCCCTTGGCTTGAATTTTGATGCTAAACCCCCCTGTGGCCAAATCGGAGCCAAACCACCGGCCAATTGGCCGGAAAACACCGCCGAAGCCCAGCAGCGCCGCCGCGAGTTTTCTCAGTTTTTACCTTCGTTGAGGCCCTTCCCGATTCCCGTTCGATGTAATTTTTACACCACTGTGACCACCGTCCTTTTCTCTACAGGTTGACCAGAGCAAAACACCAAATCGCGACTCACGCCAGAGGAGCCATCGTACCCGAGAGCTCCACCGCCGGTAAGTCTCAGTTTTCTAGATTTTTTCGGCCCACCGAGGGCCCTAGGGGTGTTTTATCATAGGAACCAATGCAAGTTTGGCTGAATTCAGCTAAAAACGGTCAAAAACGGCCAACCCGAGGCAGATCTCCATCGCCGTGCCAAAATTCTGAAATTGGCCGAATAGGCTCTGGGTCTGATTTGGGGTTTTTTGGGGACATGTGCAGGTACCAAAAGTGTGTTTTAGTTTCTGGAGAAAAATTCAAGGAATCTAGGGACTACCCGTAGGGGTAGTGAGAACCTGATTTCAGACTCCGAAACAAGTAAGGATCCCTCACCCTATTTCCTATCACAGTATTAAAGCTTAATAAATGATAAAACGGTATTTTATGAATTAATAGATACATATAATTAATTAAGATTACTAATGGGGCCCGAACCTGATGTATTTGTCGGTCTGTTCCTATTTGATGTATTTTACAGTCTAAATGTAGTATAGTATTTGATTGTTTATTCTGTGGTTTCGTATGCATGAATCACTGTTTAATCTATTATGGTTTGAATTATTGTGAACCCGATATTGTGTTGTCTTGTTTGGTGTGCGTTACTGGTTTACGTATTCATGTTGATTGGATAATTGAGAATAAGAAAAATAAAAAGGGTATGTGGATTTGTAAATGGATAAGTTGACAGCCTCACTAGATATCCTGAGAGATGGTGGATGAACCGGGTCCATAGGGAACCCTACCGGGAACGGGGTCTCTCATATCGGACGGGGTATGGGGACAACCCGCTTCACCCTCATACTGGACGGGGTATTAAGATTTATGATTTAGGCGCTCATACCGGATGGGGTATGGGGACAGCCCTGAAATTAAGATGAATGGTTCACGTGTAGCGGGAACCCCTATGGATCCCTATGGATACTAGTAGGCTGATAAAAGAGAAAATTTGTTGTCTGATGATTGAAATATAAAAGTATGATATGTGTTATGTTACAGAGTGTGCATGATCTTATGATGTTTATAATGTTATTGTTTTCATAAGTTGTTTTTATGAATCTCACTGAGGTAAGTGGACAGTAAAGGGTTTTATTATTGATAAATGAATTTGTTATAAATTATGCTCCATTGGTCGTTTTTGTTTTCTACCAACTTTTACTTCTGTGACAGTGAGATAGTGTGACATCTTTACTGGGCTAGTGTAGCTCATTCCTTACTTAACCATTTCAGATCAGGAGGACTTGGTTCCCGAGCCCGTTCCGCAGGAAGAGGGCGAGTAGAAGCCTAAAGATTTATTAGTTTTCCTTATAGTATTCATTCATAGTATTTCCTTTAGTTAGTTTATTCTTTCATATCTTTAATACGTTTTGATTATTGTGTAAGGGATGTTAATCATAATCTATTTAATTTCGCTTCCGCATTGAGAATAAATATATATATTTTCTTTTAATTTCTGGGGCCGTTACAGTTGGTATCAGAGTTGCGTTCCTCAGACTCGTCCCTTACACAATAATATTTAGAGAAATACCAACCAATTAATCGTTACCTAACCCTTCCTTGTGAAATGTAGGTGCAGAGTAATGAGGAGAAGAAGACCCCCACTAAACCGAGCAGCTTGGGATGATTCGCTTCGGGAAGATGTGGACAGAATATTTGAGATGCTATAAAGGATCATTGCTGCCCAGCAAGGTCGAGAGGAGAGAAGGGAGTTACCCGACCCTCCCCCACTACCATAGGTTAAGCCACCGCTATAGCTAGCAGATCCCGAGCCACCCTGGCACGAGCCTACTCCTCCACAGTACCCCCTGGCACCACCGCCGTAGTACAATCTGGTGCCCTAGCCAAAGTACTGCCCGGCACTGCCACAGTATAATCCAGTGCCCCCATTATATCAGCAGGTTCCACCATAGGGCCCCCAGTCTATCCTCAGCCCGACCCAATCCCTCTTCCACGGGACCTAACTCCTTCCCTGATTGACCCGAGCTATGTAGAGAGGTACAGGAGACTGAACCCTTCCACTTTTGCACAAGAGTCCTCTTTCAAAGATGCCCAGTACTGGTTGGCAGAGACGGAGAAGACTTTTAAGACATTAGGAGTGGTTTCCAAGCAGAGGGTTACCCTTGCTTCCTACATGCTGGTGGGGGAAGCAGATCATTGGTGGGAGCTCAAGCAGACCACCCTGTCTACACCAGTCACTTGGGAGCAGTTCTTAGTAGTCTTTCATGCGGAGTACCTCCCCGAGTACATCCGACATCTAAAGGAGATGGAGTTTGTCCAGCTGGTCCAGGGAAACATGACGGTATCAGAATATGCTCGTAAGTTCCTAGAGTTGGGCCGATACTCCCCTGAGACATTGATAGATGAGGGCAGGAAGGCTAGGAGGTTCCAGTGGGGCCTTCACTTAGAGATCAAGCAGCACTTATTGGTACTAGAGCTCAAGACATATTCAGCAGTTCTGGCAAAGGCGCAGATTATGGAGAGGAGTTTCAACACCCTCCTCAGTCAGCAGGGAGTCACAGACCCTCAGCTCCACCCCGCAGACCAGCACCTACTGCGCCTGTCCAACAAAATAAGAGGCCTAGATCTGTGATCCAGGCTCCCCCTCAGGCTCTAGGGGCAGCACGTGGCAAGATCTGTCAGCACTGCGGCAGGGATCACGGGGACCGACCATGCTATCGCCTCAACAACACCTGTCGCATATGTGGTAGTGCCCAGCACTATGGGAGAGAGTGCCCGAGGAACCAGAACCAGGGAAGACCTCCTTTTCAAGGCAGGGTTTACAACCTCACACAACAGGATGCTGATGCTGACCCGAACGTGGTACAGGACAAGCCCAAGAAAGAAATTTGTATCCAAGAGATTCTGGTAATCCGAGACTTTCTAGACGTATTTTCGGATGAACTACCCGGACTGTCAGTGGACAGGAAAGTTGAGTTCACTATACACCTACAACCAGGCACCCAGCCCATTTCAGTTGCTCCCTACTGCATGAGTCGCGTTGAGATGGAAGAGCTGAGGAAACAGATCACTGAATTGCAAGACAGTGATTTTATTAGACACAGTGTGTCTCCTTGGGGTGCCGGAGTCACTTTGCCAGAAAGGGAGATGGAACGTTGAGACTGTGTATTGATTAGAGAGGATTGAATAAGGTCACAATCAAGAACAAATATCCCCTTCCCACAATTGACGACCTCTTCGATCAGCTGTAGGGTGCACAGGTCTTTTCTAAAATAGACCTGCGATCATGTTACCATCAGGTGAAATAAGAACAGAAGATATCCCCAAAACGACCTTTCGAACTAGGTACGGACACTATGAGTTCCAGGTCATGCCATTTGGGCTAACCAACGCCCCGGCCATCTTTATGGATCTGATGAACAAGGTCTTCAGAGAATTCTTGGATCAATTTGTTATTGTGTTCATCGATGACATCTTGGTCTACTCAAAAAGCAAAGAAGAGCATGCTCACCATCTAGCCCAAGTTTTGCATGTCCTCAGAAAAAAGAAGCTATAAGCAAAGTTGAGTAAGTGTGGATTTTGGCTTGAGCAGACCACCTTCCTAGGACACATCATATCGAAGGAAGAAGTATCAGTGAATCCCGAAAAGGTTAAAGCTGTACTTGGCTGGGAGAAGTTGACATCAGTTAAGGAAATCCGTAGCTTCCTTGGAATGGCAGGTTATTACTGCAGGTTTGTCGAAGGATTCTCTAGTCTAGCGGCTCCCCTAACCCGACTCACAAAGAAGAATGCCAAGTTTGAGTAGAATGAGAACAGTGAGAGAAGTTTTTCAGAATTAAAGGGGCAGCTGACCACTGCACCCGTACTGGCTTTACTGAGTGGATCGGGGGGATATACAATTTATAGTGATACCTACTATCTAGGCCTGGGTTGTATCCTGATGCAGCATGGGAAGGTCATAGCCTATGGGTCCAGACAGTTGAAGAATCATGAGAAGAATTACCCCACCCATGACTTGGAACTTGCCGCAATCATACATGCCTTGAAAACCTGGCGCCATTATTTATACAGAGAGACCTTTCAGATCTATACCGATCATAAGAGTTTGAAACACATATTCACTCAAAAGGATCTCAACATGCATCAGAGAAGGTTGATGGAACTCCTTAAAGACTATAATTGTGATATCTTGTATCATCTGGGTAAGGGCAACGTGGTGGCAGATGCTCTCAACAGGAAAAGTACGGGTATCTTAACCCATTTGATGGTTTTAGAACGCAGGTAAATTGGGGCCACCAACAGGTTCAGCTTTAGGACCTGAAGAGAGTCGCATGTTTGGGCCGTCTGACATCCAGCCCGAGTTAATACAGAGAATAAGGGAAGCCCAGTCAGTCGATCCCACCCTAGTAGCCCGCAAGAATGATGCAGAATAGGTAGTGAGCTCAGAATTCTGAGTCTCTACCGATGGGTTACTCTAGTTCCAGGACAAGATGTGTGTCCCAGACAACAGTGAGTTAAAGAAGGACATCATGACAGAGTCCCATAACTCAAAGTTTGCCATGCATCTTGGAAGCACCAAAATGTACCAAAGCATGCGACCCCGATTTTGGTGGAATGGGATGAAGAGGGACATACCTGACTTTGTATCTAAATGCTTAGTATGTCAGCAGGTCAAGGCAGAGCATCAACGCCTAGGCGGGTTACTTCAGCCTTTACCGATCCCGGAGTGAAAGTGGGAACATATCACCATGGACTTCCTAACGAGATTACCCAAGCCACGTTCAGGATATGACGCCATCTGGGTAATTGTTGACTAGCTTACCAAGTCTTCTCACTTCCTAGCCATCAGGATGACCGATCCCTTGGAAAAATTGGCAAGGATGTATATATGGGAAATAGTCAGATTGCATGGAGTTCTAGTGACAGTGGTATCCGACAGGGACCCCAGGTTCACTTCTCAATTTTGGAGTAGCTTTTAGCAGGCCATGGGAACAAAGCTATCTCTCAGTACTGCATTCCATCCTCAGACTGATGGACAGTCAGAAAGGACAATCCGTACACTTGAGGATATGCTCTGAGCTTGTGTCTTTGACTCTGGGGGCCATTAGGACGACCATCTACTCATGATAGAATTTGCTTACAACAACAGCTGCCAAGCGAGCATTGGCATGGCTCCGTATGAGGCGTTATATGGGCACCTATGCAGATCGCCGATTTATTAGGAAGAAGTGGGCGACAAAAAATTATTCAGCCTGGAGTTGGTAGAGGAGACCACGTCTAAAATAGTTAAAATCAGAAAGAACATTCAGACGGCTCAGAGCTGGTAAAAGAGTTATGCGGACACCCGGAGGAGAGATTTAGCGTTTGAGAAAGGCGATCGGGTGTTCCTTAAGGTCACTCCTTTCAAGAAAATTAGTAGGTTTGGCAGGAGGGAAAACTGAACCCCCAATTTATTGGACCATTTAAAGTCTTATACAGGATTGGTGCTGCCGCCTACAGATTGGCACTGCCTCTAGAACTCTCCAAAGTCCACAATGTGTTCCATGTATCCATGTTACGCAAGTACAACCCGGACCCCTCTCATGTCTTGGCTCATGAATCGCTTCCACTCCAAGAGGACTTGTCCTATGAGGAAGTACCAGTCGGTATTATGGACCGAAAGAGCAGAATACTCCGCAACCAGAAAATATCATTTGTAAAGGTCGTGTGGCAGAACCACATGACAAAGGGAGGCTACCTGGCAGCTAGAATAAGACTTTAGAGCCTAGTATCCCCATTTGTTCGTCCAAGAGTAAGAGACAAATTTGGGGGATCAAATTTCTTTAGGGGGGAGAGTTATAACACCCAAATTTTATTATTTTATTATTATTGGAATTATTTTGATTTTATTTTATTTTAATAATTAATTTATTAGGTAATAATTATGTAGTTTTAATTTAATTTAATTTAATACAATAGAAATAAAAATAATAATAACGATAAAAAGGGGTAAAATTATTTTTTGGATTTAACTGAAAATGATTTTAGGAAAAAGGGGTGAAAATTTAGATTCTGGGGGTGTTTTTGAAAAGAAAATAAAAAACTGGGGGTCAAAACGCAATTTAGAAAAATTACACCACGTCAGCAGCCACGTCAGCAGCCCGGTGAGGAGCTTCGGCCAATCAGGACACGCCGCGTGGCAAAGACACTGATGCGGGAAGGCCACGCGGAACGGGCCACGTGGGTGATCCGCGTGCGCGCGATCGGACGGCTGAGATCCGCTCCCGCACGAACGGATGGCCCAGATCAAATGCGCGCATGGACGGCCTAGATTGCACGCGTGCGGACGGCTTAGATTGAATCACACACGGACGGCCCAGATTGCATCGCGATGGACGGTCTAGATTCATTTCTAATTTAATCGCGATCGGACGGTCCAGATTAAATCGTGATGGAAGGGTCAGATTAAAAGGGGATGGTTATAAATAATCTCATCCACACCCAACTCCAAACCCTAGCCGCCAGAGCCCTCGCCGGAGAAAACAGCGCAGCCACCGAAGGAACCGACTGCTGCCACCTGCCACTGAACTGGGGCACTTTCTGGCCGCCAAAAGAGGTAAAATTTCTCTCATTGGCTCGGATTTCGATGCTGAACCCCCTTGTGGCCAAATTAGAGCCAAACCACCGGCCAATTGGTCAGAAAACACCGTCGAAGCCTAGCAGCACATCCTTTTCTCTGCAGGTTGACCGGAGAAAAATACCAAGCTGCGACTCGCACTGGAGGAGCCGCCGCACCCGAGAGCTCTGCAGCTAGTAAGTCTCGGTTTTCTAGATTTTTTCAGCTCACCGAGGGCCCTAGGGGTGTTTTATCACAGGAACCAATGCAAGTTTTGCCGAAAATGATCAAAAATGGCCAACCCGAGGTGAATCACCACCAGAAGCCGTCACCAGAATTCCAAAATTGGCTGAATAGGCCCTAGGTCTAATTTGGGGTTTTTTGGGGACATGTGCAGATACCGGAAGTGTGTTTCAGTTTGTAGGAAAAAATTCAGGGAATCTAGAGACTGCTCGTAGGCGCAGTGAGAACCCGATTTCAGACTCCAAAACAAGTAAGGATCCCTCACTCTATTTTCTATAACGGCATTAAAGCTTAATAAATGATAAAATGGTATTTTATGAATTAATAGATATGTATAATTAATTAAGATTACTAATGGGGCCCGAACCTGGTGTATTTGTCGGTCTGTTCCTGTTTGATGTATTTTACAGTCTAAATGCAGTATAGTATTTGATTGTTTATTCTGTAGTTTCGTATGCATGAATCACTGTTTAATCTATTATGGTTTGAATTATTGTGAACCCGATATTGTGTTGCTTTGTTTGGTGTGCGTTCTGGTTTATGTATTCATGTTGATTGGGTAATTGAGACTAAGAAAAATAGAAATGGTATGTGGACTTATAAATGGATAAGTCAACAGCCTCACTTGATATCCTGGGAGATGGTGGACGGACCGGGTCCATAGGGAACCCTACCGGGAACGGGGTCTCTCATATCGGACGGGGTATGGGGACGGCCCGCTTCACCCTCATACCGGACGAGGTATTAAGGTTTATGGTTTAGGCGCTCATACCGGACGGGGAATGGGGACAGCCCTGAAATTAAGGTGAATGGTTCACGTGTAGCGGGGACCCCTATGGATCCCCGTGGATACTAGTAGGCTGATAAAAGAGGAAATTTGTTGTCTGATGATTGAAATACAAAAGTATGATATGTCTTATGTTATAGAGTGTGCACGATCTTATGATGTTTATAATGTTATTGTTTTCATATGTTATTTTCATTAATCTCACCGAGATAAGTGGACAGTAAAGGGTTTTATTAATGATAAATAAATTTGTTATAAATTATGCTCCATTGGTCGTTTTTGTTTTCTACCAACCTTTACTTCTGTGACAGTGAGATAGTGTGATATCTTTACTGGGCTAGTGTAGCTCATTCCTTACTTAACCATTTCAGATCAGGAGGACTTGGTTCCCGAGCCCGTTCCATAGGAAGACGGCGAATAGAAGCCTAAAGATTTATTAGTTTTCCTTATAGTATTCATTCATAGTATTTTCTTTAGTTAGTTTATTCTTTCATATCTTTAATATGTTTTGATTATTGTGTAAGGGATGTTAATTATAATCTATTTATTTCGCTTCTGCACTGAGAATAAATATATACATTTGCTTTTAATTTCCAGAGCCATTACAACATTACACAAAAATGTCAATTGTACTTTACAATAATGTGATTCGTTATTTTAATGTAATATCTCTACTTTAAATCATGTATTTATATACTAATATATAAAGATTGATTAGTAATTAACCTTAAAAACTTAATCTAATTGTTAATGAAAATTTTAAAATACCCTTTAACATCGTACTCAAAATATACTGTAATATAAAATTATAAGTTGATAACGATAATAATGTAAAATACATAGAGAAGGTAACCAACTTTTCACGATACTTATTCTTTGCATCAATGAAGGGGATAAAAGTGTAGTATTGATTATTTTGTGCAGGCTGTGAAAAAGGTAATTCTTTTTTTAAATTATGAGTTACAAAATCTTTGAACTTAAACAAAGAATTATAAACTATTTAAAGTAAATAAAGAATTGTGGCTATTAAAATGTTATTTCTTAAATAAAGAATCATTGACTATTTAGGACTTATATTATTATATTTATTAGATAATTTACTTAATTTATATAAAATTCTTGTGAATATTGATTTTATTAGTTCTATGGCTGCCATTATGATACAAAATAAGTCACTTCAAATAGAATTTACTTTTAAATTTAATCTTTGTGGGGAAGAACTTATTAACCATTTACTTTGGAAAATAAGAAACAATTTTGTTGAGATAATATTAAAAAATTAGATAGTTTTACAATGTTTTTTTTTTTCAATTTTTAAAAGATTAATTTTATGAGAATTCAAAATTCTAGATGAAGATGGTGAGTTCTATTGGAACAATGAAGCTCAAAAGGAAAAGTGAAGAAAGAAAAATGAGATAGATGGAAATAGCTTTGAATATTTTCTACTAATTATTTTTTAATTTTGTAATTTTTATTTTTAGAAAACCAATTTAATGATAACAATTAAGCAAGTCTATCCTCTTCATATTTCTTTACTATACTGTATATAAATATGAATGTATAGTTATTACCTTATTAAAATTAGACAATTAAATGTTAAGTGTTTTATAATATAAACAAATTTATCGATCATACCAGTATGACACCATAAGTTTTTCTTAAAAAATTATAAAAATAAAACTTAGAAGATCACAATCACTTAACAATTTTTTATTTAAAATTAGTGATTTAAAAATAAAAAATACGTAATAAAAATTATCTAATTTTTAAAATTTAAAGGTACAAACGCTTCATATTTTTTATGTACATATATGGTATTAAAAATTGTGTGATAAAGTTGAATTTATTTTTTTTATTTTGATATAATACTATTATATGCGAAAACTTCATCAAAATCCTTACAAGATATCAAAATTTTGCTTAGATAGAAATTTTTGATAAGCAACTTCATTTTTTTTGTCTTCAAATGCATTTTTTATTTTTTGATAATCAATAGTTTATTAAACATTTGAATATTTTTTCTAATACATTAAAGTCTTGGCTTCATGAAAAATGTGATCATTAACTCTTTTTTTTTTGTGAAGTATGAATGCTGATCAACAGGCTAAATTTTTATTTTATCCCTAAATTCTCTTTGTTTCTTTATATTGATTGCATTGTTTTTATTAATTAATGTGATATATTTGTTTGTTTCTTTTAAAAAATTTACAATACTTTACAATAATGTCATTATTTTAATGTAATATCTTAGTTTAAATCACATATTTATATGCCAATATATAAAAAGATGTTAAAATTTAATTTCAGAAACATAATTTAATTATTAATGAAAATTCTAAAATACCTTTTAACATCCTACATAATGTAAAAGAAAAAATGTAAGTCGATAATGATAACATTTAAACTGTAAACTAAAAGTTTACATGGTCACAACATTTAGCACCTTATGAGCCTTTAAAATGATTGAATACTCGTACAAATTTTACTTTGTAATATCAACTTAACTTATTACTGATCTTATAAGTTTAATTAATGTGATACATTTGTAAGTTTTTTGAGTTAGCTTTAACTTATTACTGACCTCATACAAAATTTTAAAAAATAATTATACATAAAAAAATTACTCCACCATATGGTCTATTAGAGCTTAAAAATGAAAAATTCATCCTCCTTGGAAGCTTTTCTATTCAAGTAATTAATTTGTTCTTTCTTCCTCTTAGCTTACAGTCAACATTTTTTCCCCTCACATTATGTTGTCTCTTCATTTTCACCTCAATTTTAGCCTTAAAACTTATTTTTAGCATCAAATTTTTCTTCACATTATGTATAAATGGATGTATATAAATATATATATAAGATGGATTTTCATAATCCTATTATTTAAGAAAAGTTTACTAAAATCCCTAAATGAAATAAAAAATATGATTTAGTAGAAAATAGTGATATACTATGGCTTTTTTTTAAATATATGCATATATTATTTCCTGAAAAATAAAAGTTTATAGAAGATTTGGATGTTTTTCTTAATACCTAAAATTTCTCGGGTTCTAGAGAAATGAGATTATTAAATTTTTGGAGATATAAAAGATAAAATTGTTAAATAGATTGGTAGTAAGCCACCACAAAAGAATGGTGCATGGTCAAAGATCGTCTGAGCCTAAAAATTTAGTGTATCTTATATAAATGGTAAAATAAGCAGAAGAAATTTTCTAAAAATTCTATTGAAGTGACTATAAAATATTATCTATCATTAAAAACTATCTCTGTTATATAACATCTTATCACTCTTTAAGAAAAATATTTCTTTTAATCGGAAGATTAATATTGAAGTAATATATCTCATTAGTAATTCAAAATTCTAATGGATTCATTTGTTATACTTCATTAAAAAAATAGTAAATGGACATTTATAGGTCAAATTTAAATCAACAGATGATCAGTATTTTTGAAGGCTTATAAATAAATATTTGAGCCTGTCTCAAAGCTCTCGTGGAATAGAGAAGCTTGCAATAATAATATACAACATCACGATCAATTTTAAAAGCATTTTTATTAGGAGTTACAAGAATCAAATTCCAAATTTGATTTTTTTCCTCATATATAACTTCACCAGCTCTATTTCATACTCATCAAACTTGTAACATGATATCTTATTAAACTTAATCTTATATGTATCAGGAATAAACATATAAGTTCGTTCTTATAGTTAAGCTCCTTGTGAGATGTGTGAAGAAAATTAAAGCCATTTAGCTGCAACATTATCCATATAGTTAGTAATTTATAATAAAGAAAACCATTCAAGAAAAACACATCTACAATGGAAAAGGATGTTGGTATGGATGGCATAAGGGAAGCCTTATTTATTGAAAACAAGTGAAACATGGTCTTAGGTCCAGTAAGATTTTGTTAGTAGAAATCTTCTCCAAAGCTTCCTCTTTAAACCTTATGACCTAAGATTTAGACTGTATAAAATATTAATATCAAATATCTAGATTTTATATATGTACCTGAAGATTAAGAAGAATGGAAAGAAACTTGTTTTTTTCTTTCTTCAAATGAATGGAGGTTTAGTTTATATCCTTGACTTTAAATCTATAATATATAACTTGAGTGGTTATGGAGGCTTCAGAAAACTAACTTTCACTATGCTTCTTTGTTGCACTAGTCAAGAAGACTAAGTTTAATTCAAGAACAAATGAATTATGATGGGAGGATAAATGACATATGATTAAGTATTTTATATAGGCTGTGGAAAATGTAGATTTTATTACACTATAACTTATAAAATCTTTGAACTTAAATAAATAATCTATGGATATTTGAAAAGTGGTTTCGTTTTTTGAAATCTTTAACTTAAATGAATAATCGATCGCTATTTGAGATTCAATTTTATTATATTTATGTGGTATCTTACTTAAAATATATAAAATAATTAACAACATTGATTTGATTAATTCTATGGTCACCAACTGTATTAATTAACTTTTGAATTTTATTTCATGCGCTAAAGAACTTATTCATCATTTATTTTTTAAAAAGTTAAAAAAAAAACTAATTTTATTGAGATAATGACAGAAGTTTATCATTACGCATACGGTAAAAATCCATGTTACACAAAAACATCAATTGTACTTTACAATAATGTGATAAGTTATTTTAAATATATATCTCTACTTTAAATCATGTATTTATATACCAATATATAAAGTTTTGTTACTAATTAACATTAAAAACAAGATCTAATTGTTAATGAAAATTTTGAAATAATCTTTAACATCCTACTCAAAGTATAGTGTAATGTAAAAATATAAGTTGATAATGTAACAATATAAAATACATTGAGAAGGTAGCCAACTTTCTATGTTACTTCTTCTTTGCATCAATTAAGAGAACTAACTAATTATTGAAGAACAATTATAATGTGAGAAGAGAATAAATGTGTAGAGTTGATTATTTTATGCAGACTGTGAAAAACATAAGTCTTATTTTATACTATAACTTATGAAATCTTTGAACTTAAGTAAATAAGCATAAACTATTTAAAGTAAAAAGAGAATTGTAGCTATTTAAAATGTGATTTTTTAAATAACAAATCCATGGCTATTTGGGACATAATTTTATTATACTTATTAGATATTTTACTTAATTTGTATAAAATGCTTATGAACATTGATTTTATTAGTTTTATGGCTGCCATAATAGTAAAAAATGAGTAATTTCAAATAAAATTTACTTTTGAATTTAATCTTTATGCAAAAGAACTCATTAGCCATTTGCTTTGAAAAGTAAGAAACAATTTTGTTGAGATAATATTAAAAGTTTATCACGCCGTAATATATTGTTTTTGAATTAATAGTAACAAAAACTCGATCTTCTGGTCTTTTTAATCTAAAAAATTCTCTAACAGTTTTTATAGTTTTATAACTTTTTTTCAATTTTTAGAATGTGAGTTTTATGGGAATTCAGAATTCTAGAGAAGATGGTGAGTGCTATTGGAACAATAAAGGTCAAAAGGAAAAGTGAATTAAAGAAAATGAGATAGATGGAAATACCTTTGAATATTTTATGCTAACTATTTTTTAATTTCATAATTTTTGTCTTTTAAAGAATAATTTAATGACAACGGTTAACCAAGTCTATATTTTTTACATTTTTTTATCATATTGTACATACATATGCATGTAGAGTTATTACCTTGATAACTGATTAAAATTAGATAATTAAGTGTTAAATACTTTAGAATATATATAAATTTATCGACCACACGAGTATGACACTATAAATTTTGTTAAAAATTTATATAAACAAAACTTAGAGGATTACAATCACTTAATAATATTTTTATTTTAAATTTGTGATTTAAGAATAAAAAATATGTGACAAAAATTAGCTAATTTTTTAAATTTAAAATTATAGATGTTTAACATTTTTTATGTACACATATGGTGTGTAACACCCAACATTTAATTATTTTTATTTTTATTTAATTATTATTCTTTTATATAAATATAATTATTATTTATATGATTTTTATTTATTTTATTTTATTTTAATTTGATTTAATGAAAATAATAATAATAATAATAATAAAGGGTAAAAAATTGGTTAGAGATTTAATTGAAAATAATTTTGGGGAAAAGGAGTGAAAATTTGGGTTCTGGGGGTATTTTTGAAAGAAAAATCAGAAACCGAAGGTCAAAATGCAATTTAAAAAAGTTATGCCACGTCAGCTGCCCGGTCAGCAGCCCCGACCAATCGAGACGCGCCAGGTGGCTGAGACACTGATGCGGGAGGCCACGCGAGGGAGTCACGTGGGCGATCCGCGTGCGTGCGATCGAACGGCTGAGATCCAGTTCCGCGTGCACGGACGGCATTGATCAAAAATGCGCACGGACGGCCCATATTGCATCACGCACGGACAGTCCAGATTGCATCGTGCACGGACAGCCCAGATTGAATCGCGATGAACGGTCCAGATTCACTTCCTATTTAATCGCGATCGGACGGTTCAGATTAAAAGCGATGGACGACCCAAATCAAAAGTGGATGGGTATAAATAACCCCATCCACACCCAAACCCTAACCCTAGCGGCCAGAGCCCCTCGTCGAAGAAGACAACCCAGCTGACAGGGAAGTCGAGTTCACCATAGATCTACAGCCAGACACCCAGCCTATTTCGATTGCTCCTTACCACATGAGCTGCATTGAGATGGAGGAGCTAAGGAAACAGATCACTGAATTGCAAGCCAGTGGTTTTATCAGACATAGTGTGTTCCCTTGAGGTGCCAGAGTCACTTTTGCCAGAAAGGGAGATGGAACGTTGAGACTATGTATTGATTACAAAGGATTGAACAGGATCACAATCAAGAACAAGTATCCCCTTCCTAGGATTGATGACCTCTTCGATCAGTTGCAGGGTACACAGGTCTTCTCCAAAATAGACCTCCGATCAGGTTACCATCAGGTGAAAATAAGGAGAGAAGACATCCCCAAGATGGCTTTTCGAACCAGGTATGGACACTATGAGTTCCTGGTCATGCCATTTGGGCTAACCAACGCTCCAGCCATTTTCATGGATCTAATGAACAGGGTCTTCAGACAATTCTTGGATCAATTTGTTATCACGTTCATTGATAACATCCTGGTCTATTTAAAAAGCAAAGAGGAACATGCTCACCATCTAACTCAGGTTTTGCAGGTTCTTAGAAGAAAGAAGCTGTATGCAAAGTTGAGTAAGTATGGATTTTGGCTTGAGCAGACCACCTTCCCAGGACACATCATATCAAAGGATGGAGTATCAGTGAATCCTGAAAAGGTTGAAGCGGTGCTCGGCTGGAAAAAATTGACATCAGTTAAAAAAATCCATAGCTTTCTGGGAATGGTGGGCTATTACCGCAGGTTCGTTGAAAGATTTTCTAGTCTAACTGCTCCCCTAACCCGACTCACAAAGAAGAATGCCAAGTTTGAGTGGAATGAGGACTATGAAAGAAGTTTTTCAGAACTAAAGAAGCGGCTGACTACTAGACCTATGTTGGCCTTGCCGAATGGATCGAGGGGATATACAGTTTACAGTGATGCCTCATATCTAAGCGTGGGTTGTGTTCTAATATAGCATGGGAAGGTCATAGCCTATGGGTCCAGACAGTTAAAGAGTCATGAGAAAAATTATCCCACCCATGACTTAGAGCTTGCCGCAATCATACACACCTTGAAGACTTGGTGCCATTATTTATATGGAGAGACCTTTCAAATCTATACCGATCACAAGAGTTTGAAACACATATTCACTCAAAAGGATCTCAACATACGTCGGAGAAGGTGGATAAAACTTCTTAAGGACTATGATTGTGACATCTTGTACCATCCGGGTAAGGGCAACGTGGTAGCCGATGCACTCAGAAGAAAAAGTGCAGGTATCTTAGCCCATTTAATGGTTTCAAAATGCAGGCAAATTGGGGCCACACAATAGATTCGACTTCAGGACTTGAGGAGAGTCACATGTTTGAGTCATCTGACCATCCAACCTAAGTTAATCCAGAGAATAAGGGAAACTCAGTCAGCTGATTCCGCCCTAGTAGCCCTCAAGAGCGATGCATAATAGGGAGTTAGCTAAGAATTCTGAGTCTTCACCAATGGGTTACTCCGATTCTAGGAGAGGGTGTGTGTTCCAGGTGATAGTGAGTTAAAGAGAGACATTATGACAGAGGCCCATAGCTCAAAGTTTGCCATGCATCCTAGAAGCACTAAAATGTACCAAAGCATGCGACCTCGGTTTTGGTGGAACGGGATGAAAAGAGACATAGCTGATTTTGTGTCTAAATGCTTGGTATGTCAGCAGGGCAAGGTAGAGCATCAGCGCCCAGGCGGGTTACTTCAGCCATTACCGATTCCAGAATGGAAGTGGAAACATATCATCATGGACTTTGTGACAGGGTTACCTAAGGCACGCTCAAGACATGATGCCATCTGGGTAATTGTTGACTGACTTACCAAGTCTTCCCACTTCTTGGCCATCAGGATGACCGATCCCTTGGATAAGTTAGTAAGAATGTATATCTGGAAAATAGTCAGATTGCATGGGGCCGACAGGGACCCCAGGTTCACTTCGCGATTTCGGAGTAGCCTTCAGCAAGTCATGGGAACGAAGCTATCCCTCAATACTGCTTTCCACCCTCAGACTAATGGATAGTTAGAAAGGACAACCCGTACACTTGAGGATATGCTCCGAGCTTGTGTCCTTGACTCCGGGGGCCATTGGGATGACCATCTACCCCTAATAGAGTTCGCCTACAACAACAGCTACCAAGCGAGTATTGGCATGGCTCCATATGAGGCATTATATGGGCACCCATATAGATCGCTGATTTGTTGGAAAGAAGTGGACGGTAAAAAATTTTTTGGCCCAAAGCTGGTAGAGGAGACTACATCCAAAATAATTAAGATCAAGAAGAACATTCAAACAGCTCAAAGCATGCAGAAGAGTTATGCAGACACCTAAAGGAGAGATTTAGCGTTTGAGGAAGGCGATTGGGTGTTCCTTAAGGTCACTCCTTTTAAGGGAATCAGTAGGTTCGGTAAGAGGGGAAAATTGAACTCCTGATTTATTGGACCATTTGAAGTCTTAAAGAGGATTGGTACTGCCGCCTATAGACTAGCACTACCTCCAGAACTTTCTAAGGTCCACAATGTGTTTCATGTGTCCATACTACGTAAGTACAACTCGGACCCCTCTCATGTCTTGGCCCACGAACCTCTTCCACTCCAGGAGGATTTATCCTACGAGGAAGTACCAGTCGGCATTGCAGATCGAAAAAGTAGATTACTCCGCAACCGGGAGATATCCTTTGTGAAGGTCACATGGCAGAATCACATACCAAGGGAAACCACATGGGAGCTAGAATCAGACTGTAGAGAGCCCAGTACCCCCGGCTGTTCGATCGAGAGTAAGAGGCAAATTTGAGGAACCAAATTTCTTTTAAGGGGGGGAGAGCTGTAACACCCAATATTTAATTATTTTTATTTTTATTTAATTATTATTTTTATATAAATATATATATTATTTATATGATTTTAATTTAATTCATTTTATTATAATTTGATTTAATGAAAATAATAATAATAATAATAAAAAGGGTAAAAAATTGGTTATGGATTTAATTGAAAATAATTTTGGGGAAAAGGGGTGAAAATTTGGGTTCTGATGTATTTTTGAAAGAAAAATCAGAAATCGGGGGTCAAAATGCAATTTAAAAAGTTACACTATGTCAGCTGCCCGGTCAGCAGCCCCGACCAACCAGGACACGCCAGGTGGTAGAGGCACTGACGCGGGAGGCCACGCGGGGGGAGCCACATGGGCGATCCGCGTGCACGTGATCGAACGGCTGAGATCCATTCCCGCAAGCATGGACGGCCCAGATCGAGAACGCGTATGGACGACCCAGATTGGACCGCGCACGGACGACCCAAATTAAAAATGTACACGGACTGCCCAGATTGCATCGTGCATGGACGGTCCAGATTGAATCACGCATGGACGGCCCAGATTGAATTGCGATGAACGTGTCAAATTTACTCTCTATTTAATCACAATCGGACGGTCCAAATTAAAAGCGATGGACGGCCTAGATCAAAAGTGGATGGGTATAAATAACTCCATCTACACCCAAACTCTAACCCTAGCCGCCAGAGCCCCTCGCCGGAGAAGACAGCCCAGCCGCCGGGGAGCCGATTGCCGCCACCCACCGCCGTGCTGGAGAAATTTCTGATCGCCAAACGAGGTAAAAATTTCCCCTCTTTCATAAAATTCAATTTTAAACCCACCCATGGTTAAATTAGAGTGAAAGAACCGACTGATTAGCTGAAAAATGCCACCGAAGCTTGGTGCCGTAGGGTGTTTCGAAAAACACATCTGATGAGGCCCTTCCCGATTCCCATTCGATGTTATATTTCCACCGTTGTGACCACCGTTTCCTTCTCTACTGGTTGACTGAAGCAAAACACCTAACCGCAATGTGAGCTGGAGGAGTCGCCGCATCGGAGAGCCCCACCGCCGGTGAGTTTCGATTTTCTATATTTTTTCGGTCCACCGAGGGCCGTAAGTGTGTTTTCTCACAGGAATCGGTGCAAGTTCAGTTGAAAACGACCGAAAATAGCCAACTCGATGTGGATCGTCGCCGCTCACGGCGGTACTGTCGCTAGAGCACGGCGGAGTCGCTGTGCCAGAATTTTGAAATTGGCTGAATAGGCCCTGGATCTAAATTTTGGGTTTATTTGGGCCACTTGTAGGTACCGTAAGCACTTTTCAATTCCCAAAGGAAACTTCAGGGAACCCAGGGACCACTCGTAGGTGCAGTAACCATCTAGTTTTCGACGTCGATTCAAGTATGGACCCCTCACCCTATTTCCTTTTATAGATGTGAAGTTTGAATAAAAAATAATACGGTATTTCGTACAAGTTAGATAAATATGCATAATTAATTGCGGATTGCTAATGGAGCCCGAAATTGGACATTGTTCTCTGTTGATTCATGTTAATTTATTTTACAGTTTAAAGGCATGATGATATCTGGTTTAGGGTTTTAAATGCATGTATTACTATCTTACTTGAACACTGTGTGATTTTAGAATTTAAGATATGACTGTATTACCGGGTGCATGTTCATTGTTAATGTGATTGTGTTTAATTTGGTAATAGAGATTAAGAAGAAATAGAAAAGGGAGGTGATTTAATAAACAGATAAGGTGACAGCCTCACTAGATGTCCTGGGAGATGGTGAATGGACCGAGTTCATAGGGAACCCTATCGTGAATGTTGTCTCATACCAGACGGGGTATAGAGACTTGGTCATTTGACGCTCAACCCGGACGGAGTATGGGGACAGTCCGCTTCACCCTTATACCGGATAGGGTATTGAGGTTTAATGTCTTGCGCTCATACTGGACGGGTATGGGGACGGCCCTGGAATTAAGATTATTAAGGAAAAAGGGTTCACGTGTAGCGGGGACACCCCTATGGATCCCCATGGATACTAGTAGGCTAGTGAAACGAGAAACGATGATGATTAGTTATTGTTAATTAATATAAATTTATGATATGTTCTATGTTACTTATTGTGCATGAAGTTATGATTTGTATGATGTTATTGTCTTTATAGGTTGTTTTCACAGGTTCTCCAATGGTAAGAAAAAGGGAAAATGGTTTTATTTTTAATGAATGTATTGGTTTAAAATTCGTGCTCCATTGGTTGTTTTTAGTTTTCTACCAACCTTTGCTTCTGTGACGGTGATATAGTATTATATCCTTACTGGGCTAGTGTAGCTCACCCCTTATTTAACTATTTCAGATCAGGAGGACCCGGTTTCCGAGCCCGATCAGCAAGAAGGCTACGAGTAGATGCTAGATACTTTATAGTTTCTTTTATTTTTTTTATTTTTCGTATTTCTTTCAGAGAATTTGTTCCGTGATGTTTGTTAGTACTATTGAGTTATCGGGTAAGGGATGTTAACCTTAACCTTTATTTCGCTTCCGCACTTCAATTATTATATGCATTTCTTTTTTTAATTTCTAGGGTCGTTATATGGTGTGTATAAAAAAAGTGTGTTAAAGTTGAATTTATTTTTTTGATTTTGTCATAATACTATTATGTAAGAGAACTTCATCAAAATTGTAACAAGATATCAAGATTCTTATTCGGTAGAAATTTGTGATGTGCAATTGAATTTTTTTGTTTTCAAATGCATTTGTAATTTTTTGAGAAACAATAGTTTATTAAACAATAGATACTTTTCCTATTATTCAAAAGTCTTAGGTTCATGAAAAATGTAATCATTAATTCTTTTTTTTTTGTTAAGTATGAATGCTTGATCAACATGCTAAATTTTTTATTTCATCCCTAAATTCTCATTGTTTATTTTCATTAATTGTATAATTTTATTAATTAATGTGATACATTTGTTTGTTTCTTTTGAAAAATGTGCTATACTTCACAATAATGTGATTAATTATTTTAATGTAATATTTTAGTTTAAATCATATATTTATATACTAATATATAAAAATAGGTTAAAATTTAACATCGCATACATATCTAATTGTTAATTAAAATTCTAAAATAACTTTTAACATTCTACATAGTGTAATATAAAAAATATTAATCGATAATGATAACATTTCAAACTGTAAATTAAAGGTTTATATGATTATAATATTTAGCACCTTGTGAGCCTTTTAAATAATTGTATACTTGTACAAACTTTACTTTGTGATATTAGCTTAGCTTATTATTAATTTTATAAGTTTAATTAATGTGATACATCTGTATTGAAATAAAACTCAAATTAATTTTATTTGATCTCACAAATATATTTCTGGAGTTAGCTAGATCTATCACTAGGAAAAGGAAAATAAATCAGCCACTGATGATTGATTTTTTAACACAAATGTGTTCTTAGAGAGTAAAAGAAAGAAGAAAGATGAAGAAAAAATTGTAGAAGTAGCAGAAGCTACTATGTGCAGTGCCGGGAAGAAGAGAGATGATGATTCTGCTTTGACAACCACCCTCATAATAGAAAAGGAGCTAAGGTTTTCTTCCTTTGCTGATTAGGATCCTTTTTTCTTGATTTTTGGATTATCCCAAGCCTTTTAGAATATGTTCCTCTTGATTTTCAGCCCCAAATCTTGGCTTGAATAATATTTTTTTTACAGGTTTTAAAAGCACATGGTTTAATTTAAATCTGCTGTTGCTCGCGACTCTTAGCCTTATCCTAGGTTAAATTGTCTATGACAGGACCCAAGCTTTGCCCAAGGCCTGTTTCTAGGTTGATGGTTATTTTCATAAACTTTTCTTTTTTCATGCTATTTTTCCTTCTTTCATCCTTATATCCCGTACTGGCAATAAATCATAGAAAATAACTCAGATTAGATAACATACCATCAAGTTTAACAACCCAAAATTGGGTGATAATGATATCTTTTTTAGGCACTATCAAACTCCACTACACTTATCTTGTGCTTGCCCTCAAGCACTACACAATACACTCCATCAATCCCAATCTCTTTACCTTTAACTCACTTACTCCCAATCATTTCATCTCTACAAGTTGCAAGAATAACCATCAACTAGTAATTTGTAGGCTTGAGTTTCATGGAACCATACCAATAAATAACCAGTTTGACAACATCCAAATATGATATGAGAGAGTTTTGTAAATTTGGCACACAAAAATTTCTTTGAGGGGAATAGCCAATACCTAGTAGAACAGCCACCAAACACGTCCAGATGTAAGGATTCATGCAATTAGTTCATGCCAAAAATAGAAAAGATTGAGGACCTTTGCTTGCTTGAAATGTGACCAACCTTTTAATGCGAGGGCAAACATTTGTGATGAATGCACCCAGTTACTCAATTGGTCACCAGTTGCAAGTGACTATTAGTGCTACTCGTAGTCATTTGATTTGAGGAGTAGATTATTATTCCCGCTCTTTTCTTTTTTCTTTCTTTCATTGTGAGTGCATTTTACGCTCCATCTCACATTTTTACTCCTATTATTTTTTAAAGTGAGTGTGTTTACGCTCCCACTCACTCATCACATGATAGATAATTTGATTTATTCATTAAAACCACATAATTCTAGACAAGTTGTAGAGGAATTCTTTTTAAGTATTGATATCCACCCAAAAATTAATTAATTTTTTTTAATAGACAACTCTCAAATAAGTTATGTTCAATATGTAATAAGATAACCATTTATAATGTCAAAAGATTAAAAATAATCTATAGTTCCTAGGAGATGGTTATAAGTGCAAATCAATTTTTAAAATTTCTCATTAGAGTTATTTAAAAATAATAGAGAGTTGTGAAGATTGGAGCAAAAAAATTTGTTGGAGGTGTATGTGTGGTGTGGTAAAAATTAGGCAACGTCTAAATACCTAGAGTGAGATGCTGAAAAGAAAAATTAACTACTTAAAATACAGAATGCCTCTCCCCCACACTTAAACTACACATTGTCCCCAACGTGATGCAAATAATGAAAAATAAAAAATAAAAAAAAAGTTACAGATTAACTCCCCTGGTTACTTGACTTGGAGGTGGGATACATTTGGACACGTCACTTTTTGAGAACCACCAAATGTGTTGCCAGGTGATATAATCCTTAGAGAAGGCTTATATGGGAAATAACACTAGGTTGTATAGGCACGCATTGCTCCGTTGAGGTTTAACTGCCTCAAATTTGAACACCATATCTAGTGGATATGGATTGACCTCAGTTTAAGATAGTAATTTTCCTTGGGATTCCAACCTATTCATAGATGCTGTTAATTAGCTCACTTAGGTCTTCAAATTTTGAATGCTTGCTCTTGTTTCCTGTCGAAATTGTTGGGTGTTAGTAGCAATTGATTTAATAATTTCTTCAAGAGACATACCTTGTTGGAGGTACTAGTTCTTATTGTGGAGGAAGTCTTGGTTGATGTTGTTAGAAATCTTGTTGCTCTTCTCCATAGCCAAAGTTAGGATGATCCCTCCATTCCCAATTATAAGTGTTGGAAAATTGGTCATATCTTCCTTGCGGCTAGCTGGAGAATCCTCCAATCGCATTAACTTAGTGTTGGTCATCATCTTGAAGTGTAGGACACATGTTTGTAGGATGTCAAGGATGCATAAATATTCCACAAACCCTTGCTCGAGGGTTATTACCTGTAGCCATATTTTTTTATCAAATGAGTTAGTTTAGAAATTTGGGATTCAAGAGAAGAAATAATTACCTCATTCACCCTCCTTGGGGTGTCTCATGTTGATCCGAATTGCTGCGAGGTGGCAGCCATGATTGCTATCAAATCTCTTATTTCTCGAGGTGTTTTGTTCACTATGGCATCACCACTTGCTCTATCTAACATTCTTCTTTTGTGGCAATAGTCCTTCATAAAGATAATGAATGAAAGATTTTTCTGAGATGTCATGTTGTAGGCAACTTGTAAACAACCACATGAATCTTTCCCAATAATCATGGAGGTTCTCCGACTCTCTTTGTTTGATTATGCATATTTCTCTCCTTATTTTAGAATCTCTGGAGGCAGGAAAAAATTTGTGTAGAAAACTTTTTACAATATCAGTCTAAGTAGTAATCAAACTAGGAGCTAAATAGACAATCAATCTTTAGCTGCATCATCCAAAAGAAAGGGAACGCTCTCAATTATATTTGTTCTTCAGAGACTCCTTCCAGCTTCATGGTTGAGCACACAATATGGAATTCCTTGAGATGCTTGTGCAGGTCTTCATTTTTCAATCCTTAAAACTTTTGAAGCAATTGAATCAATCCAATTTTTAGCTCAAACGAAGCTTCTAAGGTTGGATAAGTGATGCAAAGGTGCTATTACTTGGTAGGCGGGGGTGTCATCTCCCTTAATGTGCCTTCCTTGGCCATCTGCTCTATTTCTAGTTTTGTTTTGATGACTGTACAGCTATTTGTAAAAATCATGTCATGCCGACACGTTCTTCTCTTTAGTTGAGTATGTTTCCTTAAACTTTTTACAATTTTTCAATTTTTGAACCATAAAAAAAAGGTTCTCCACGATTGGTCCTAGTCATAAAAAGGAAAAACAATTAGTTAATATCAATTCTCTAACAGTGGTGCCAAAATTTGATGATTGCCGAATCTACTAAAAATAAATTGCTAGTTAACTAATAAAATAATATTGTAGTGGTGGTAAGAATGGTGAAAACCACAGAAAATTAGAAAGTAATTTTCTTTCTTAATCAATGAGTAAAATGCAAACAAGGGGGATTTTGTAGAATTCAATATGCAAAATATAAAATAAACAATTAGTAGAATAATATTAAACAAATTGTTGGCTATAAATTAGAAGGTAAAACAATTATAAAAGAATTCCTAATCAACAAAATAGCTAGCTCCAATAACATAATTAATCATGGATATAAGAGTTTGTTTCACCCAAAATATGGTAAATAAGTTATAGTTGTTGAAAACATTCCGACAACCAATCTTTCCTTATTTCTAAACCAAGCAAGAAACATTCATTAGTTGGTTCTTCGCTACCAAGCAGTCTTGGGAACATCCACTTGATTTAACTTATCAATGGTCTTAAGAGATAAAAGGACCTGATTCAAGTTGTCGAATTCATCTGTATGAGCCAATCAACTAGACTATTTACATCATTAGTGCGGCATTTATCATTACTTGGTGCAAGAACCACTCAAGCAATTATGGATTTGAGTGGTTCGGCTAGCTGCCTGCGGTTTCTCTTCTCATGTGACGGGCCTTATTCAAACTGATTCAAAACAACAAATATATATTGGTATAGGAAGTAAATAAATATCATCCTTGAAATAAAACTGAAATTAATTCGATTAAATATCACAAATATATTGCTGGAGTTTGCTTGATCTATCAACTAGGAAAATGAAAATAAATTAGTCACTCATGGTGTGCTTTGTAACACAAATGAGTTCTTGAAGAGTATAAGAAAAAAGAAAGATGAAGAAATAATTGCAGATGTAGTAAAAGATGCTATGTGCAGCATTGGGAAAAAGAGAGATGATGATTCTGCTTTGACAACTGCCCTCTTTATAGAAAAGGATATGGGAAGGAGTTATTCACCAGCTCTATTTCATGCTCATCAAACTTGTAACATGGTATCTTGTTAAACTTAATCTTGTATGGATCAGGAACAAACATATCAAGTTCGTTCTTCTAGTGAAGCTCCTAGGGAGATGTGTGACAAAAATTGAAGCCATTTAGCTGCAGTAATAATTTTAAATTTATCCATATAGTTAGTAATTTATGATAAAGAAAATAACCCAAGAAAAACACATCTACAATTAAAAAGGTGTTGGTATTGATGGCAAAAGGGAAGCCTTACCAAGTAGAAACGAGTGCAACATGGTCTTGGGACCCGTAAGATTTTGTTTGTACAAGTCTTCTTCAGAACTTCCCTCTTTAAACGTAATGATATGAGATTTAAACTATAGAAAATATTAACATCCAACATCTAGATTTTATATTTGTTCTTGAAGATTAAGAAGAGCGCAAAGAAACTTGTTTATTTTTTCTTTCTTCAAATGAATGGAGGTTAAGTGCGTACTCTTAAGTTTAATCTATACTAAATTACTTGAGATGTTATGTAGACTTTGAAAAACTAACTTTTTGTTATACCTCTTTGTTGCACCAGTCAAAAATACTAACTTTAATTAAAGAACAATTGAATTGTCATTGGAAGATAAATGACATACGGTTAAGCATTTTATATAGACTGTAGAAAATGTAGATTTTGTTATACTATAACGTATAAAATTTTTGAACTTAAAGAAAGAATCTCTGGCTATTTAGAAAGTAGTTTCATTTTTTGAAGTCCTGAACTTAAATGAAGAATACACAATTTTATTATATTTATGTGATACCTTACTTAATATATATAAAATAATTAAAAACATTAATTTGGTTAATTCCATGGTTGCCAACTGTTTTAAATTAAGTTTTGAATTTAAATGCATGCGTTAAAGAAATTATTCGTCATTTATTTTTTTAAAAGTTAAATTAACTTATAAAATGTTGACTGTACTTTACAATAATGTGATTAGTTCTTTTAATGCAATATTTCTACTTTAAATCATGTATTTATATACCAATATATAAATATTGATTAGTAATTAACCATAGAAATATCATCTCATTGTTAATGAAAATTTTAAGATACCCTCTAAGATCCTACTCAAAATATAGTGTAATATAAAAATATAAGTTGATAACGATAATAATATAAAATACATAGAGAAGGTAACCAGCTTTCTGTGATACTTCCTTTTCGCATCAATCCAGAGGAGTAACTAATTATTGAAGAACAATTACAATGTGAGAAGAGAATAATTGTGTAAGGTTGATTATTTTATGGAGGCTGTGAAAAATGTAAGTCTTATTTTATATTATAACTTATAAAATCTTTGAACTAAAATAAAGAATCATAAACCATTTAAAGTAAATAAACAATTGTGCCTATGTAAAATGTTATTTCTTAAATAAAGAATCCATGGCTATTTGAGACTTGAATTTATTATACTTATTAGATATTTTACTTGGTCTATATAAAATTCTTATGAACATTGATTTTATTATTCTATAACTACCATTATAGTACAAAATGAGTCACTTTAAATAAAATTTACTTTTGAATTTAATGTTTTTATGGAAGAATTTATTAGCTATTTACTTTAAAAAGTAAGAAATAATTTTGTAAAGATAATGTTAAAAATTTTGATGAGTGCCGAATCAACCAAAAATAAATTTCTAATTAACAAATAAAACAATATTGTAGTAGTGGTAAGAAGGATTGAATCCATAGAAAATTAGAAACTAATTTTATTTCTTGACCAATGAGTAAAAAGCAAACAAGTGGGGGTTTGTAGAATCCAATACACAAAATATAAAATAAACAATGAGTAGAATAATATTAAACAAACTCTTGACTGTAAATTTGAAACTAAAACAATTATAAGAAGAATTCTTAATCGATGAAATAGTTAGCTCTGGTAATATAATTGATCATACATACAAGGGTGCATTTTAACCAAAATATGGCAAATCAGTTATAGTTGTCGGAAACGTTCCAACAACCAATCCTTCTTTATTCCTAAACCAATAAAGAAATATTCATTAGTTGGTTCTTCACTGCCAAGCAGTCATAGAAACACCCACAGAATTTAACTTGTCAATGGCTTTGAGAGCTAGAAGGACCTGATTCAAGTTGTCGGATTCATCTGCGTGAACTATTCAACTAGAATACTTACATCCTTAGTGTTGAACTGATCGCTACTTGATGTCGAAACCATTCAAACAATTTTAAATTTGAGAGGTTCAGCTATCTTCTTTCAGTTTCTCTTCTCATATGACGGGCCCTATTCAAACGGGTTCAAAACAACAAATATATATTGGTGCAAGAAGTAAATAAATACTAGCTCTAAAATAAAACTCAAATTAATTCGATTAGATCTAACAAATACATTACTGGAGGTTGCTAGATCTATCAACTAGGAAAAGAAAAATAAATCAACTACTATGGTGGACTTTTTAACACAAATGAGTTCTTGGAGAGTATTAGAAAGAAGAAAGATAAAAAAAATTACAGAAGTTGTTGTGTACGACATCGAGAAGAAGAGAGATGATGATTCTGCTTTGACAGTCGCCCTCTTTATATAAAAAGAGATAAGGTTTTTTTGTTTTATTAATTATGTTCTTTTTCCTTATTTTTGGTTTATCCCAAGCTTTCTAGAGTATGTTCCCCTTTAGTTTGGCCCCAAATCTTAGCTTGAATGATATCTTTTTTACATATTTAAAAAACAAACATTTTAATTTAAATCTGCTATTGTGCGCGACTTTTAGCCTTGATCAAGGCTAAGTTGTCTGAGGCAGGACCCAAGCTTTGGCCAAGACTTGTTTCTGGGCTGATGATTATTTTCACAAACTCTTCCTCCTTTTATATTATTTTTTCAAGTTTCCTCCTTATGTCCTGTATTGCAACAAAACATAGAAAGCAACTCGGATTAGATAACATACCATCAAGTTTAACAACCCAAAAGTGGGTGATAATGATGTCCTTTTTAGGCACTATCAAACTCCCCCACACTTATCTTGTGTTTGCCCTCAAGGACTACACAATACACTCCATCAATCCCCATCTCTTCACCTTCAACTCACTCCCAATCATTTCATCACAACCCGCATGTTACACCTCAACTCTCAAGTTGCAAGAATAACCTTCAACTAGTAATTTATAGGTTTGAGTTTTATAGAACCACACAAATGAATAACCACTTTGACAACATCCAAACACTACATAAAAGAGTATTGTAAATTTAACACAAAAAAATTTCATTGAGGGGAATAGCCAAGATCTAGCAGAACAACTGTAGCGCCCGGAGAAAAGGGGCCGAAAAAAAAAAAAAAAAAAAAAAAAAAAAGCCACGTCGGCAGCCACATCAGCAGGCCTGGTCAGCAATCCCGGCCAACCGGGGCCTGCCACGTGGCAAGACCACATCACTCCGGAATGGGCCACGTTGGCGATCCGCGTGGGCGCGATCGGATGGCCCAGATCAATCGCGCGATCGGACAGCCCAGATACAATCGCACGGACGGCCCAGATTCAATCAAAAACGAACGGCCCAGATTAAAACAAAAAGGACGGCTGAGATCAAAAGGCAAGGGGTTATAAATAGAACCCCCACACCAGACCACAAACCCTAGCCACCTGCTGCTCGCCGGAGAAGACAAACCAGAAGCCGGCTGCCGCCACCCGCCGCTGCGCCGGGGAAATTTCTGACCGCCGATCGAGGTAAATTTCATACCCCCGACTCGTTTTTCCACGCTGATTCCTCCTGTGGCCAAATCGGAGCCAAAATCCTGGCCAAACGGCCGGAATACGCGGCCAAAGACCAGCGGCGCCGCCGCGCCCCTTCTCGGTTTTTGCCTCCGACGAGGCCCTTCCCGGCCTCCGTTTGATGCAATTTTTATATCACCGTGATCACCATTCTTTTCTCTACAGGTTGACCGGAGCTGAATCACCAAAACACGAACCTCGCTAGAGAGCTGCCGCACCCGAGAGCGCCGCCGCCTGTAAGCTCCGTTTTTCCGTGATTTTTTGGCCCCCCGAGGGCCCTAGGGTTGTTTTCTCGCAGGGACCGATGCGAGTGTGGCTGAATTCGGCCAGAAACGGCCGAAAACAGCTAACCTGAGGCGAATCGCCGCCGCCAGCGGCGGCGCCGTCGCCGGAGCACGGCGGAGCCGCCGTGCCGGAGTTGCGATTTGGGCCGAAAGGGGCCCTGGGCCTAATTTGGGATTTTTTTGAAACACGTGCAGGTACCAGTAGTGCGTTTCAGTTCCCCGGAAAAAAATTCAGGGAAAATTAGGGACAGCCTGTAGGCGCACTGTGAAGCCGTGTTCGGACCCCGAAACGAGTAAGGACCCCTCACCCTATTTCCTATCACGGTATTAAAGTTCAAAATGATAAAACGTTATTTCTTGAATTAACGAATGTGTGAAATTGCTTAAGGTGGCTAATGGAGCCCGAGTCTAGTGTGATTGGTGATTTACTGTTATTTGGCCTGTTTACAGCTCTAAATGTAAAATGAGGTTTGATGTGTTCATTTTACAGATTTGTGTGCATATACTACGTTTTTATTAATTATGGGTTGAATGACTGAAAAACTGATACTGTATGTTGTCTGTTTGGCATGAATTACGATTTGCTTGTTTAAATGTGAATTGATGATGCTGACTGAGGAAAAGAAAAATGAAAGATTGTGTAGACTGATAATTGTATTATGGGGGTTAGCCTGACTAGATATCCTGGGAGATGGTGGACGGACCGGGTCTGTAGGGAACCCTACCGGGATTGTGGTCTCACATGCCGGACGGGGTATGGAGATCTTATGGTTTTGGCGCCCATACTGGACGAGGTATGGGGACAGCCCGTTTCACCCTCATACCGGACGGGGTATTGAGGTTTATGGCTTTGGCGCCCATACCGGACGGGGTATGGGGACGGCCCTGGAAACTGATTATGAATGTTAAAGGTTAACGGGTAGCGGGACCCCTATGGACCCCCACGGATACTAGTAGGCTGGTAAATGAGAAAAAGATATGTTGTATAATGATTGAATTACAAGAGGCGTGATAAGTGTTATGTTTTACAGCTTATATTATTCCATGATTATGATAATGTTATTGTTTTTCTTATATTGTTTTCATAAATTCCACCGAGGTAAGTGGATGGTAAAGGTTTTCATGTTAATAAACGAGTTTGTTGTAAATTATGCTCCATTAGTCTTTTTGTGTTTTCTACCCACCTTTACCTCCGTGACGGTGAGATATCGTGATGTTCTTACTGGGCTAGTGTAGCTCACTCCTTATTTAACCATTTCAGATCAGGAAGACATGGTTCCCGAGCCCGTTCCGCAGGAGGACGACGAAAGGGATGCCTAGAGACTCTGTAGTCATACTCATAGCCTTGTTTTCGAGTTTCTCTTTTAGTTAGTTTAACCTTTTATATTTTAAGTACGTTTTTGGTTTTCGTGTAAGGGATGTTAACTGAAATTTTGATCTCGCTTCTGCAATTGATATATTTAAATACTCATTTCATTTTAATATTTCCGGGGCCGTTACAACAACCAACAAACTTTTTTAGATACATGGATTCATGCAATTGGTCCATGCCATAAATAAAAAAGCTTGAGCACCTTTACTTACTTGAAATGCCATCAACCTTTTGACGCAAGGGTAAACATTTATGATAAATGCACCTGGTTACTTAGTTGATTCACTAGTTTTATGTGGCTACTAGTGCTACTCATAGTCATTTAACTAGAGGACTAGATTATTATGCATGCTCTCTTTTTTTTTCCTTTCATTGTGTGTGCGTTTTATGCTCCATCTCACACTTTTACTTCAATTGTTTTTCAAAGTGAGTGCATTTTACACTTCATCTCACTCTCACATAATAGATAATTTGATTTATTCATTTAAAGCACAAAATTCCATATAAGTTGTAGATGAGTTCTTTCTAAGTATTGATATTCATTCAAAAATAAGAGATAATTAATTTTTTAATAGACAACTATCAAACAAGTCATGTTCAATATGTAATCAAAGATAACCATTTATGGTGTGAGAAAATGAAAAATAGGCTAAAATTCTTAGGAGATGGTTATAAGTGCAAATCGACTTTTGAAATGCCCCATTAGAGTTGTTTAAAAATAATAGAGATAGTTGTGAAGATTGGAGCAAAATAAATTGTTGGTGGTGTATGTGTGGTGTGGCAAAAATTAGGCAAGGTCTAAATACCTAAAATGAGATGTTAAAAAGAAAAACTAGCTACCTAAAATGCAGAATGCAGAATGCCTCTCCCCTACACTTAAACTATATATTGTCCCTAATGTGATGCAAATAATGAAAATTAAAAATAAAGTCACAGATTAACTCCCCTTGTTATTTGACTTAGAGGTGGGATACATTGGGAAACATCAGTTTTTGAGAAACACCAAATGTTTTGCCATGTGAGATAAGCCTTGGGCAAGGCTTATGTGGGGAATGACACATGGCCATGTCGAGCATGCATGCAACCACATATTTCTGTGGATTTTGTTGATTTCCTTGTATAGATATGACACGGCCGTGTTTCCCTCATAAAAATGCTTTTGTGGTAGCACATAATCGTGTCTTAAGAGTCTGGTACATGCCTTAAGCAAGGCTTATGTGTAGATTAACACATTGCTGTGTTGGGCAAGCACACAATTGTGTTTCCCTCACAAAAATGCTTTGGTGGTAACACATAACTGTGTCATATGGACAAGGCATGTCACATGGTCTTGTCTCCTGAGCACATGACTGTCTCTTATGGGCCTGACACAAGCCTTAGTCAAGGCTTGTTCAGTTGTTCTAGAGTTTGGCATTTTTTCCTACTCCACTACCTGAATTTCCTATCCCCACTTTCTAATCACCATAGAACTCATGTTAACTCAAAGAGAAATGTTATAAATAAATTAAAATCACTAATGCAAATAATAAAAACTAAAAAAGAATAAAGAAAAATGGATGGGTTACCTCCCATCAAGCACCCTTGTTTTATGTCCTAGGATAGACATTGTCAATTTTTAAGCACTCAAATCAGTTTGTCTTCTTATAGCCTGCTTAGCTCGTTAAAACTTATCACTAGAAGGGTCACTTATCCTCCCAATAACACACATTTCATATGTTCACGTGGTAGTTTGAGCTCCAGTTTTGGTGTCTACAAACATAAAGTAAAAGTTCTATGTCAAAACTAGGAAAGTCAACACACGATTCATTGCTCCCTTAAGGTTTAAGTGCCTCCAATTCGAACACCACATCTTGTGGATTCTTTTTAGCAACAAGATCCTCTTCTAAAATTTTTAGCCTCAATTTTTTCCTCATATTATGCATAAATGGATGCATATATATATATATAATAGATGGAATTTCTTTGAGATCCAAGGGTGACTCTATTATCCAATTGGTACTATTATGAGATTAGGATTTCCATTATTACGAGGGGATACACACATAGCTAAAACATGCACAATGGTCACAATAGTTCGTCGCTAGGTGACCCAGAACACAACACACACTGCAACCACGTCTGGAAGAGTTTCCATTCACCCAAAGATAGGGTTCACCACACCATTGAATTTTAGCCATACCAATCTTAAATGAGTTAACTCTAAATTTTTGCTTCTTCCAAGTTTTTGTTTTGTTTTCTTTTTCTTCCTATTCTTGTTAAGATTGATATTTTTATTTTTTCTAATAGACTAATTATATTCCATAAAGACTTTGTACACTTTCTTAGTTAACCTTATTCTATATTTCACGCTATTCTAATTCTCCCAATCTGTCTCTTTTTCATCGTTATAGAACTATTCACTAATTCCCCTTAATCATATACTTTTTGGTTTATTGTAATATATTTAGTTATTAATTTTTTATTATTTATGTTTTAGTGCTTTTATTATTTTTTAGTTTTTAGTTTTATTAGTTTTATTTAGAATTACTAATTTTATTTAAGAATGTGTATTTTTTTGTTGGTCTTATTTTATTTGTGAGAGTTTTTTTGTGTTCATGATCTTATTGGTAAATATACACTACTATTATTATTCTACTCAGACTATTCAACTCATCATATCATCAACCATCATACAATATTTAAAACATACTGTAACGGCCCCAGAAATTTAAATGAAATGTATGTATTAAAAATGTCAAATGCGGAAGCATAATAAAAATTTTGATTAACATCCCTTACACAATAACTAAAATGTACTCAAAACATGAAAGAACAACTAACTAAAAGAGATACTCGAAATAAGAACTATAAATATAACTATGAAGTCTTTAGGCGTCCCCTTCACCGTCTTCCTGCGGAACGGGATCAGGAGCAACGTCTTCTTGATCTGAAATGGTTAAATAAGGAATGAGCTACACCAGCCCAGTAAAGACATCACACTATCTCATCGCCACGGAAGTAAAGGTGGGTAGAAAACAAAAATGACCAATGGAGCATAATTTATAACAAACTCGTTTATTAATATAAAAACCTTTACTATCTACTTACCTTGGTGAGATCCATGAAAACACATATGAAAGCAATAATATTATCATCATCATGAAATCATATAGACTTTATAACATAACACTTACCATACCTTTGCATTTCAATCATTAAACAACATATTTTTCTCTTTTACCAGCATACTAGTATCCATGGGATCCATAGGGGGTCCCCACTACCCGTGAACCATTAACATTAATAACCTAATTCCAGTGTCGTCTCTGTACCCTGTCTGGTATGGGCGCCAAAACCATGAACCTCAATACCCCGTCCGGTATGAGGGTGAAACGGGACGTCTCCATACCCCGTCCGGTATGGGCGCCAAAACACATAAGGTCTCCATACCCCGTCCAGTATGAGAGACCACGTTCTCGGTAGGGTTCCCTACAGACCCGGTCCGTCCACCATCTCCCAGGATATCTAGTTAGGCTGTCCACATTTTCCATCTTGCCTTTTTCCTTGATCTCAATCATCCAATCATACACAACATGTAAACCAGTAATTGACACCAAACAAGACAACACAGTATCGGGTTCACCATAATACAAACTATAATAAAAGAAACCATGATTCATGCATACGAGACCATAACATAATTTCATCAAACATCATGCTGCATTTAATACTGAAAATTAGATCAAACAACAACAGACCAACACTATATCAAACTCGGGCTCCATTGGCAACCTTAATCAATTATACATCTATAAAGTCACACAGTACAGTTTAATTATTTATTTAGCTTTAATACCGTGATAGGAAATAGGGTGAGGGGTCCTTACTTGTTTCGGGGTCTGAATTCGACTCTACAGTGCGCCTACAGGCTGTCCCTAATTTCCCTGAATTTTTTCTGGAAAACTGAAACGCTTTACCGGTACCTGCACGTGTCCCAAAAAAATCCCAAATCAGACCTAGGGCCCCTTTTGGACAATATCAAAATTTCGGCACGGCGGCTGTTTTTGGTCGAATTCGGCCAAACTTACATCGGTCCCTGCGATAAAACAACCCTAGGGCCCTCGGTAGGCCAAAAAATCACGAAAAACTGAAACTTACTGGTGGCGGTGCTCTCGGGTGCGGCGGCTCCTTCGGCGTGAGTCGCGTTTTGATGTTTGGCTCCGATCAACCTGTAGAGAAAAGAACGGTGATCACAGTGGTATAAAATTTGCATCGAACGGAGGCCGGGAAGGGCCTCATCGGAGGCAAAAATAGAGGGGGGGCGCGGCGTCGCTGCTGGACTTCGGCTGGGTTTTTTGGGCCTTTTGTCGGTGGTTTGGCTTCGGTTTGGCCATAGGCGGACTCAGCATCGAAAAACGAGCAAGGGGGAGAAAATTTACCTCGATCGGCGGTCTGAAACTTCCCCGGTACGGCGGCGAGTGGCGGCGGCCGGTTCCTCCGGCGTCTGGTTCTTCTTCTCCGACGAGGCATTAGCGGCTAGGGTTTTGTGATCAGGTGTGGTTGGGGTTATTTATACCATTTGTCTTTTAATCTCAACCGTCCATCAAGATTAAATCTGGACCGTTCGATCGCGATTTAATTAGGATTAAATCTGGGTCGTCCATCGCGATGCAATATGGGCTGTCCGTGCCTGATTGAATCTGAACCGTCCGTACCCGTGAATCTGGGCCGTCCGATCGCGTGCACATGGATCGCCCACGTGGCCCGTCCCTTGGTCACCGTTTTCTTGCCACGCGGCGTGTCCTGGTTGGCTGGAGCTGCTGACCGGGCCGCTGACGTGGGTGCTGACGTGGGTGCTGGCGTGGCACAACTTTTCTAAATTATGTTTTGACCTCCGGTTTCCGATTTTCTTTTCAAAAACACCCCCAGAATCTAAATTTTCACTCCTTTTTCCCAAAATCAATTTCAATTAAATCTAAATAATATTTTTACCCAATTTTGTCATTATTTTTATTTTTATTTTCATTAAATTAAATTAAATTAAATCAAATTAAATTAATTAAAAATCTAAAAAATTCAAATACAAAAAAAAGAAAATAAAATAATAATAATAATAATAAGAATAAGATTATAATACTTGGGTGTTATACATACAATATTCGTTCAACAATCAAGCAACAAACAAATGATAAATTAAAACATTCAGTACCACCATTTTCCAATTTCTTCCACTTACTTGATTATCAATCCCCTTAATTTTATAAAACTTACTCAAAACTTAATAAGTTTTTTATCTAAAAATATTTTTTTAAACATGCCAATGTGGCTTCATGATAACTACTAGATATACTTACAAAATTTAGGGTTAAAGAATTTTAATTTGAGTTCCAAATACCATCCAAATATTAGCATAAACCTGCACAACAACTAAGGCTTCTCGGGTCAGCGGTGAACCTAAGAGTTTCATAGAATTATATTGAATGCCTATCTCGTTTCTACAACTATTCTAGTTACTAAGGCGATCATTCAATTTAACTTTTCTTTGTTTTGTCTACTTGATTAATTACATAATTTCGTGAATAATACTTTCTTATCATTTTATATTAATCATGATTTAATTAATTAATAATTTCTTTTTAATTTATTTTATCTATTATTCATTCAATTCTAAAAGAAATCATTACAAATATTCTTTACCTATTTTCTTAAATTATTTTCTTATATAATCTATTCAACTCAAAACAAAATTTATTAATTTGTTTACATATTTATTAAATCAAAATGATTTCCAAAATTTATTTCTCTTAGTATTCTAAATTACCTTTACCTAAGTATTATATATTATGGCTAAATTAATCTACTTATCAATTACTTATCCAATCAAATTTTATTCTTATTAATTATTTATTCAATCAAATTTAATTTTCTTTAATTTCGTATTCAATCAAATTCAACTCTCCTAACTATCATAATTACCTAATTCTTAATTAAATTTTAATTTATTTATTCTTCTCCTATATATATACACACTCATACATATGCTTATATATTTATATACATACAATACATACTCATTTATTATGTACACATTTATATATATATATCCTATGATTTAATTTTTTTAAAAAAATTATATTATAAGATACAATTATATAATTATAATTATAAAACTTATAACATAAAAAAAAATTCCCTTCAATATCATTTATATTTATGACATATACATTATTGTGTTAATCATACTTATCTTTCTTAAAACCCATTTCTATATATATAAACTATACCTACATATATTATTATATTAAACACAAATACACCATGCATACTTATGTACATATTTATAGTACACATTTTCTTATCTAAATTTATTCATTTATCATATTCTTCTACTCCTATAACTTACACCATATTGTAAATTTTATGACTATAATTATAAATTTTATTATTTTTATTTAAATATATATATATACCTTCGTGCATTAATGTTTACATATATAAATACTTATTAAAACATAAGGATTATACATGCATACAAAATATTATTTTAATCATATAAACCCATACATGCATTTATTTGTACATAGTCATATATATATCTATATATTTATATATACATACATGAAAAATATACTTACACAAGAGTATCGATAGATATACATATATATATTTTTTGTTTCCCTTCGTACATTTACATCAAATTCATGCAAATAAATATATTTTCACATATTCATTATAGTTTATATATGTATATCTCATATTCATAATATATATACATATATACACACACCATATATATCCTAGATAAATATATATATAGATATAACTTAATTTTAATCACTCTCTCACTACACTGAACCCTCACCATCTCTTTATTTAAGTTTAAGTTTTTCATTTAAAATGAAGTAAACCTAAATGTATTTATTTAAAATATCATGCATGCCATTTTAAACTATTTAGGAAGAGAATCACAAAAAAAAAAGAAAAAAAAGAACTTATATTTAGACGTTCGGAAGAAGAATTTACGTGAGAGGGGCGGTCACATGGTGGTTAGGCCACCTGCGTTGTCCCCTCTCAAATTTTTTTTCTTCCCTTTGCTACTCCAATCGTCTCGATGCTCTCTCTCTCTTTTCTTCCCCTCTCTTCTCTCCCTCTCCTCCCTATTCTTCTTTTCTTCTCTTTTTTTTCCTTTTATTTGGTATTTATATGATGGGAGAAGGGATAAGGAGGATGAGGTGGCTTAATTAGATGATGTGGCAACCTAGGAGTGGGAGGGAATCTTCCCATCCATGTGCATGGTGGCCATGTGGCCATCCCTCTCCCATGTCCTAATTTTTTTCCCATGTTTAAATCTCACATGCACCCTCTCTTACTTGATTGGTCCTTTCCATTATTGTGAAATTTTAATTTTAATTTATTTTTTTATTTTTTCTTTGTTTTTATATTTATTTTACAATATTTTGTTTAATTAATTTACGAAATTTGATATTTTCTAATCAATTTTTAAATTAATTTATTTCCTAACCTTCTTTCTAATTTAATTTTATTACTTTATTGATTTTAATATTCCCTAATTATTATTTTTTAAATTTTATTTTATTTTACTAATTACAAGTTTTAATATCTATATTTTAAAATATTTTTCTAATTTATTTTAATTTTCTAAATAATGTTCTAATTCCCATATAAATTATTTTAAAATTTAATTTATTTTACATATTTTCTTAATTTTCTCTTGAATTTCACAAATAAAATTCAGAGTTTGATTTCCGAGCTATTACAATAATTATGGTATAAAATAATACTTACATTATCTATAACCCGCACAAAATAATCAACCTTATACATTTATTCTCTTCTCACATTATAATTAGTTGGTTACCTTCTCTATGTATTTTATATTGTTATCGTTATCGACTTATGTTTTTATATTACACCATACTTTGAGAAGGATGTTAAAGTGTATTTTAAAATTTTATTAATAATTAGATCATGTTTATAAGGTTAATTACTAACCAATCTTTATACATTGGTATATAAATACATCATTTAAAGTAGAGATACTATATTAAAATAACTAATCACATTATTGTAAAGTACAATTGACGTTTTAGTGTAATGTGACTTTTTATCTTAAGTGTGGTTATAAACTTCTATTATTATCCCAATAGAATTTTTTTTTTAACTTTTAAAAAAATAAATGATGAATAAGTTCTTTAACGCATGGATTAGAATTCAAATGTTAATTTTAATACAGTTAGCGCCCATAGAATTAATCAAATCAATGTTTTTAATTATTTTATATATATTAAGTAAGATATCACATAAATATAATAAAATCACATCTTTCATAGCGATGGATTCTTCATTAAAGTTTAAGATTTCGAAAAATGAAACCACCTAAAATAGTCATAGATTCTTCATTTAAGTTCAAAGATTTTATAAGTTATAATATAATAAAATTTACATTTTTCATGTCCTATATAAAAAACTCAACCATATGTCATTTATCCTGCCATCACAATTCATTTATTATTTAATTCAACTCAGTCTTCTTAATTAATGCAACAAAGAAATATAGTGAAAAGTTAGCTTTCTAAATCATACGTAACCTCTCAAGTAATTTAATATAGATTAAACTCAATGTTATGCACTTAACCTCCATTCATTCGAAGAAAAAAAAAACAAACAAGTTTCTTTTCATTCTTCTTAATCTTCACGTATAAATACAAAATCTAGATGTTCGATGTTAATATTTTCTATAGTCTTAATCCTAGGTATAAGGTTTAAAGGAGGTAGCTTTGGAGAAGGTCTGCACTAGCAAAATCTTATGGGACCTGAGACCATGTTGCACTTATTTTCGCTCAGTAAGGCTTCACTTGTTCATTCATACCAACATCATTTTCCATTGTAGATGTGTTTTTCTTTGATGGTTTTCTTTATTATAAATTACTGACTATATGGATAAAACTAAAATTATTACTACAGCTGAATGCCTTCAATTTCCTTCACACATCTCACTAGGAGCTTCACTAGAAGAACGAACTTGATATGTTTGTTCTTGATCCATACAAAATTAAGTTTAACAAGATATCATGTTACAAGTTTGATGAGCATTAATAAAATTGGTGAAGTTTTTTTTCTAAGAAAAACAATCAATTTGGAAATTTGTCTCTTGTAACTCCTAAGAAAAATGCTCTTAAAATTGTTCGTATTGTTGCATATTATTATTACAAATTTTTCTATTCCTCAAGAGCATCAAAACAAGTTAGAATATCTGTTTATGAGCCTTTGATTTAAATTTGCCATATAATTGTCAATTTACAATTTTTTTAATGAACTATGATAAATGAATTCAATACGCTTAGTTTAAGCATATTAGATTGAATTACTAATCACATATATTACTTTAATATTAGTCATCCCATCAAAAAAAAGATTTTTTTTAAAGAGTGATAAGATGTTATATAACAGAGATAGTTTTTAGTGATGGAAAAGACCTTATAGTCACTTCAATAGAACTTTGATAAAATTTTTCTACTTGTTTTACCATTTATATAGGATATACAAATATTTTAGGCTAAGACGATCTTTGACCTTGCACCATTCTTTGGTGGTGGCTTACTACCAGTCTATTTAATAATTTTATATTGTATCTCTCAAAAAGTATTTAAGTATCTCATTTTCCTAATACTCAAAAATTTTGAGCATTAGGAAAAAAGTCCAATTCTTTAATAAATGATTATTTTTCAGGAAATATATATCTGCATATATTTAAAAGAAATCCAATAGCATATCATTAGTTTCTACTAAATCATATTATTTATTTCATTTAGGAATTTTAATAAAATTCTCTTAAATTATAGAATTATGATAAATCAAAAAATAAATTCAAAGATACCTCACACTTCTTTTAAATATATTTTATATGTACATATTTTACAAATACAAATATGCCTACTTAAACAATATGTAGCATTATTTTAGAGAATTTTTTATATAGAAAATGTATATATATATATATATATCCTCTATTCTCCTTTTGTTCTTCTCTCATTAATTTCAAAGAGTTTTATTTCTCTTCTCTAAAACCCAAATTCTAAACACAAATTTTCAAGTCAAATCCTCACCCATCATAAAGTAACAAGTAGTTTTGATAAGAGCTTCCAATGCAAAGCCACCACAGAACCTGAACAAATGGCAACTAGTTAGAGAGCCTTATCATCCACCACCTCCATGCCTAGAGCCTTTGCAGATGCTGCTGCCAGCACTATAGGGATTTGTGTACTTCTCAGTGGAAGATGGCACGTGCATCTAGATTCCATTATTACCTTCTCTATGTATTTTATATTGTTATCATAATCGACTTATATTTTTATATTACACTATACTTTAAAAAAAATGTTAAAGGGTATTTCACAATTTTCATTAACAATTAGATCATGTTTCTAAGGTTAAATACTAACCAATCTTTATATATTGGTATATAAATAAATGATTTAAAGTAGAGATATTATATTAAAATAACTAATTACATTATTGTAAAGTACATTCAACATTTTTGTGTAACGTGACTTTTTACCTTATGCGTTGTGATAAACTTCTATCATTATCTCAATAGAATTGCCTGTTTTAACTTCAAAAAAAATAAATGATGAATAAGTTCTTTAGCGCATGGATTAAAATTCAGAAGTTAATTTTAATGTAGTTGGTGACCATAAAATTAATAAAATCAATATTTTAATTATTTTATATATATTAGGGTATCATATAAATATAGTAAAATCGCATCTCAAATAGCGATGGATTCTTCACTTAAGTTCAAGATTTCAAAAAATGAAACCACTTTCCAAATAGCCATAGATTCTTCATTTAAGTTCAAAGATTTTATAAGTTATAGTATAATAAAACCTACATTTCCATGGCCTATATGAAATACTCAACCATATGCCATTTATCCTCCCATCATAATTCAATTATTCTTTAATTAAACTCAGTCTTTTTGACTGATGCAACAAAGAAGTATTAGTGAAAAGTTTGTTTTCCAAAGTCTACATAGCCTCTCAAGTTATTTATTATAGATTACACTCAAAGGTAAGCACATAACCTTAATTCATTCGAAGAAAAAAAAAAAGTTTCTTTCCATTCTTCTTTATCTTCAGGTAAAAATACAAAATCTAGATGTTTAATATTAATATTTCCTAGAGCCTATGCAAATGTTGCCACCAGCACTATAGGAATTTGTGTAATATGCAGTGGAAATGGCACGTGACTCTAGATTCCAATTAAAAGTGATGATCAACCTTAGGCTGTTAATAAAAAAAACATGATCATGCAGTTTGGATTTTACGTACAGTCGACATAATGTCTGAAAGATGAAACATCCAATATGCATAATCATTAAGCGAGAGTGACGATTAGAGAAGATTAGGGCTGTGGATTCTGCATATAATTAATGCAGGTGCAGGACTGACAGTCCTTAAAGTGACACTTGTAGCAACCAAAGTAAACACAAGATGTGTATTCTATATTTTGGATCTCTTGTACACCCTTTGTAGATTTTGCAACTTGCCCTTTCTTCTTAACATCACAATTTATC
The DNA here is from genome assembly GCF_054855325.1 of Carica papaya. Taxonomy (NCBI): domain Eukaryota; kingdom Viridiplantae; phylum Streptophyta; class Magnoliopsida; order Brassicales; family Caricaceae; genus Carica; species Carica papaya. The sequence goes on from NC_142317.1 coordinate 25,215,367, forward strand.
TTTTAGAAATATATATATACACATTACTCAACATAACATGTAGTGGATTTGTACATTAATATATATATATATACAACAAAAATAAGGATAAATATTTGCCTCTCATAAGGCCAATCGGGGCAAGTCCACCTTTTATTAGTCAAACACCATGGTAGAGCCTGTAATTCATAGTAGTGCAGAGGCGAAAGAGTTAGTCTTTTTTATACCTTGTACAGGTAATGAATTCAGCTCGATGGAACTGTTGTTTTCCACTAATGAGTCTTGATATGTTGTTTAGGTTTACTACAAGCTTGTAGTATTTGATTTTGTACTTCTATAAAAAATAGGAGATCTTATAGGTATTTCTTCTGCCCATAAAAGTCATGGGACAAATGAAAAATTGAATGATTTTTACTTCCATACAAAAAGGAGATCTTATACGTATTCCTTCAATCTATAAAAGTCGTGTGACAAATGACAAATACTCAAATAAGTAAACTATGTCACAAACTTATATAAGTGATCAATATCTCAATAGCAATTTATTTTATCACAAGATCTAACGTATTGTTATAGTACACATTGAATTGCTAATTGCATCTCTATGCCACCAATCTCACGTACTTAATATTAATTGATAATTCTATCTTTTATAAATACATATACATCTATTTATACATAACATGAGGAAAAATTGAGGCAAAAAACTAGGTTTAAGGCTAAAAATTAAGGTGAAAATGAAGAGACAACATAATATGAGGAAAAAAAAAGTTGACTGTGACCTAAGAGGATGAGAAGACAAATTGATTACTTGAATAGAAAAGTTTTTAAGGAGGATGAATTTTTCATTTTTAAGCTCTAATAGACCATATGGTGGAATAATTTTGTTATGTATAATTATCTTTTAAAATTTTGTACGAGATCAATAATAAGTTAAAGCTAACTCAAAAAACTTACAAATGCGTCAAATTAATTAAACTTACAAGATTAGAATTAAGTTAAGTTAATATTGCAAAGTAAAGTTTGTACGAGGATATAATCATTTAAAAGGCTCACAGGGTGGTAAATGTTGAGACTATATAACCTTTAGTTTACAGTTTAAAATGTTATTATTATCGACTTATATGTTTTATATTACACTACATAGGTTGTTAAAATATATTTTATAATTTTTATTAACAATTAGATCATGTCTTTGATATTAAATTTTAATCGATTTTTATATATTGGTATATAAATATATGATTTAAACTAAAACATTGCATTAAAATAACTAATCACATTATTGTAACGTATAGTAAATTTTTTAAAATAAACAAACAAATATATCACATTAATTAATAAAAATCACGCGATCAATGAAAAGAAATAAAGAGAATTTTTGGATAAAATAAAAAATTAAGCATGTTGATCAAGCATTCATACTTAACAAAAACAAAGAATTAATGATCACATTTTTCATGAAGTCAAGACTCTTGAATATTAGGAAAAATATCAAATTGTTTAATAAACTATTGCTTCTTTGAAAATAACAAATATATTTTAAGACAAAAAAATTTCAGTTACATATCATAAATTTCTACCGAATTAGAATCTGGATATCTTGTAAGGATTTTGATGAAGTTCTCTAATATAATAACATTATGACAAAATCAAAAAAATGAATTCAACTTTTCCACACTTTTTTTATATAATATGTGTGCATAAAAAATGTGAAATATTTATAGTTTTGAATTTAAAAAATTAGTTAATTTTTATTCTTAAATGAAAAATTTGAAATAAAAAATTATTAACTGATTGTGATCATCTAAGTTTTTTTTCTATAATTTTTCAACAAAAATTTATGGTGTCATACTTGTTTATCGACAAATTTATTTATATTCTGAAGCATTTAATACTTAATTATCTAATTTTAATCAATTATCAATGTAATAACTGTACATACATATTTATGTATAGTATGGTAAAGAAATGTAAAGATGGTAGACTTGGTTAACCATTATTATTAAATTATTCTTTTAAAGACAAAAATTACAAAATTAAAAAATAATTAGAGAAAAATATTTAAAGCTATTTTCATCTATCTCATTTTTCTTAATTCAGTTTTTCTTTTGAGCTCCATTGCTCCAATGGCACTCACCATCTTCATTTAGAATTTTGAATTCCCATAGAACTCATCTTTTAAAAATTGAAAAAACATTATAAAACTATATAAATTTGATAGTGCCTAAAAACAACATCATTATCACCCACTTTTGGGTTGTTAAATTTGATGGTACTTTATCTAAACTGAGCTATTTTTTATGTTTTGTTGTAGTATAGGATATAAGGACGAAATGAGAAAAAACAAAATGAAAAGAGGAAGAGTTCATGAAAAGAATCATAAGCCCACAAACATGCCTTGGACAAAGCTTGGGTTGTGCACAACAGCTGATTTAAATTAAAACCTGTGTTTTTTAAATCTGTAAAAAAAATATTATTCAATCAAAGATTTGGGGCCGAAAATCAAGGAAAAAATATTATGGAAAGCTTGGGATATGCCAAAAATAAAGGAAAATGATCCTAATCAACAAAAAGGAAAACATTAACTCCTTTTCAATAAAGAAGGCAGTTGTCAAAGAATAATTATCACCTCTCATCTTCCCAACGCCACACACAGCAGCTTTTGCTACGTTTGCAATTTTTTCTTCATCTTTCTTCTTTCTTACACTCTTTAAAAACTCATTTCTGTTAAAAAGCCCACCACCAGTAATTAATTTATTTTCCTTTTTCTAGTAGATATATCAAGCAAACTCCATGTAACACCCTGCCTATCACTGTACTTAAATGATTTGGAAAATCCTTTTTATTTGAGTCTTTGGCCACATTAAACTTACTTTATTTACTCTGCTTAATATTTATCGTGATTCGTAAATCTGATTAATTTTTATTTATTTTACTTTTATTTAAATTTATTTAATTATTTCCTTTAACTTATTCAAATTAAATATAGAAAATTGAGAGAAATAAAAAAAGTAGTGAAACAAGAAGAAATCCAGCGAGGAAGCAGATTACTTGCGCAAGTGCTTGGCACTATGCGCACGCGCATGCACGCACAACAGCCACAGGACATATACACAGCGTGCACGTCCCATTTACGTGCAGGGTGCGAGGTCAAGACTTGTGCACGTCTTGTTGCACGCACACAGGCTGTCCGTGGGTCACCTCATGCGTGCACAGGCGCGACACACTATGCGCATGCTGTCTGCGCAATAGGCCTGCGCGGATAGGCCCTACATACACGGTAGGAGGCTTGTGCGCCTGCAGCGCACTGGTTGGGGCATTGCCACCTTGGGCTACGCCACCATCGCCTCAGGCAGTGCATCATCACCATTAGTTGAAGAGACCCTCCTCCCTCAATTTTTTATGCCGAATATCTATTTATTCTCTCTCTTCATTGGATTTCACCACTTGGTGCGATTTCGACGGTTCTAAAATTCTATAAATTACCCTTCTCCTTTCATTTTTCCCCACACTTCCATTCTTCCAGTTTTCAAGATTTAGAGAGGAGAGAGATAGTAGTCTAATGAGAGAAGAAGAGAAAGAAAAAAGAACGGTGAAGGAGAAAATATCAAGGTTTCAGTAAGGAATTTAGTATTTTTTTTGACGTCTTAAGAAGTAATTTTTTAGATAAACTAATTTAGTATGATTGTGATTTTGCATGTTTTGTATGCTCTGTGTTTAGATGAGTTAAATTGTTCTTATTTTCAAGCATATTATGTACATATTATGTGAATTGAAAACACTTGATGAATTGTATGTAATAAACTGGTATAATTGCCTAGTAGAAAAAATAAAAAGTATAAAAAAAAGTGAAATGAAGCCTATATGGTTTAAAGTGTATCTATATTTACATGCATATTACATCAAGTGTCTCGTTAGACTTTTTATCTCTAAGGAGTATTTGTTCCTCTTACCTTTCGGGGTGTCTGTTTCCCCCTCCCCTATTTGGTATGGAAAGATGTAAGAGGACTACTCCTAGTGGATAACAACATACCCTCTGATGAGAGTGGTATCGCATTATCTATATGTGTGACTATAAATATCTGTTAGGACTACTATGGCTAGTACAATCGTGGTCGTAGATCGTACCATGTTTGGCCAGCCAAAAATGGGCTTGAGCAAATTACCGTAATAGTATCTGATCTGGTCATCTACTTGAGTAGTTGGAAATTTGTATCCATGAAGTTGTAACGACTTTGCGAAACATGACACGAAAATTTGAGCATTTCATGTTTTATTTAATTTTCTTTATTATCTAGAATGATGTATGTTTGATTGTCTGCATTGATGTACTGTTTTCTTAATAAATAAATTATTTTCATAATGTGATATAGGTAAACGAGGAGGTTAAATGGTAAGCTCTTAAGTTAAAATAATTTACTTTTAAAACCTTATGATGTTAATTTAATACTGTTTTCCTTACTAAGCATATGGAACTCACTTTGTCTATGCCCCCTCTAGATGAGGAAGAAAGTGAGGAACCACAAGCTGACCTACCATTTGAAGTCAATGAGAATCCAGTGGATCCACAAGTCTAAGTGCATGACTGTTCCCGCACTCTGATGAGTCTAATAACATAGTGAAAGGAGTGGCCCTTATATTTTGATTTGTATTTTCCAGTCACTTCTAGCCTCAGTATATTTATGTATTAGAACTCATATGTATTTGTAAGGGATTTGTAATAATTTTGTTATACTGCATAAATTTTATCATGCATTCGTTATTCTGTATATGTATCTGACAACCATTTGCCTTAAATAACACTTGGGATGTCACACTCTAACAATGTATTCGTGAGATTTAATCAAATTAATTTGAGTTTTATTTTAGTGCTGATATTTATTTACTTCCTACACAAATATATATTTGTTGTTTTGAATAAGTTTGAATAGGGCTCGTCATACGAGAAGAGAAACCGCAGGCAGCTAGCCGAACCCCTCAAATTCATAATTATTTAAGTGGTTCCGGCACCAAGTAGCAATCAATGCCATACTGAGGACGTAAATAGTCTAGTTGATCGGTTCACACGGATGAATCTGACAACTTGAATAAGGTCCTTTTAGCTCTCAATTCCGTTGATAAGTTAAATCCTGTGGATGTTCCCAGGACTTCATGGTAGCGAAGAATCAACAAACAAAACATTTCTTTGTTGGTTTAGGAATCAGGAAAGATCAGTTGTCGGAACATTTCCGATAGCTATAACTAATTTGCCATATTTTGGGTAAAATAAACGCTTACATCTGTGATCAATTATGTTATTGGAGCTAGCTATTTCATCACTAGGAATTCTTTTATAATTGTTTTAGCTTCTAATTTGCAGCCAAGAGTTTATTTAATATTATTCTACTTATTGTTTATTTTATATTTTGCATATTGGATTCTACAAAACCCTCCTTGTTTGCTTTTTAATCATTGGTCAAGAAAGAAAATTGGTTTCCAATTCCCTGTAGTTTCAACCCGCCGTACCACTACTACAATATTATTTTATTGGTTAACTAGCAATTTATTTTTAGTAGATCCATGCATGCTAGTATCTTCTTGGGCACTTGATCCTTTATCACACGGCTAGGATCACATGGTTGTGATCCAACAATGGTAATGAAGATAGAAACTCATCATTGGGTTCTGCCATCGACTCCTTTCTATTCCTTTATAAGGAAGAAAGGAAACTAAGAAGTAGTAGGCATTTTAGTGAGTAGAAGAAAAACTGAATGTGAGAGAGAGTGAAGAAGTGAAAACAGAGGGTGAATTGGGAGGAAGGGAGTGAAAGGTTGTGAGGGTGCAAAGGCATGCAGACCCTTATTTTTTAGAGGTAAGCCATTTTTGGTGATTTTTCTAATAATTTTTAGGTTCCTCTTAAGCTATTCACTTATCCCCAGCTCCCTTTCTAAAATAAATCGAGCTCAACCAGGCTTTATTTTTGTTGCACCTTCGAATAGTGCAAGTATGTCAGCCTTCCTTTAGGTTTTTATGAGGGTCTAGCTTCATTTAAAGCAAACTTCAGTGACAAAACTACTTTCAGAAATCATTGGTTTGACAACAACAAATCATAACTCACTATTGATAGTGCAGACAACCCATCTCTATTTTTTAGTTGATTTGTTCGCACATGTAGGTTGTTTTTTATTCTTCAGAAAGGTATGACCTATAGTAATATATTTTATACATGCAATGGTGTTTTATAGACGCATTATGAATAAATTTAGTTTTTAAATCTAATGTCTGTTGCGATTTTATGATTGAATAAATGTGTGTGTGTCATGAGTCCATTTGGTTTAAAATCTATCAATTGGATCGATGTTTGTGTATACTTGCATTTGATAAATTGTTTATTGAAGGATGGTAAAAGGGAAAAATATAAATGAACTGGGAAGGTAGGGATTTAGAAAAGAAATATATATATATATATATCTCTTCTTGCCTAGAAAATGAACAAAATATACCAGTTTTAAAATCATTAAAAAAATTCAATCAAGAAAAGTAGGATAAAGTAAATAAAAGAAGTAAATAATAAAAAAAATTAAAAAATATATATATAAAATAATAAAAGTAAATAAAAAATAAATTATTAAAATAAAATAAAATAAATAAAGCTCTAGAAAAAACAAGTTAATTAAAGGAATTATGGATAAAAGATGGAGTCTAGATGAATAATTAAGAAAGAATAAAAGAAAACTAATAAAAAATTTAATAACTAAAATATTTACTAAATACATCCATTCGGTACTTAGGAGGGGTATTACCGGAATTACAGTTATGATTGTTATCACTGCTTACTGTTTATTGATAAGAACCCTACTCTTAGATTGGGTGGATACTGAACTGTTTATCATTTACTGTTTACTAATATAACTATAATTCTCTTTTGTTAGAGGTAGTGGTGTCCTAATTGCCTTATTGGTATCGATTTAGGCATCTACATGCAATAGGATTAAAATATTAAAATAATAAAATTTTATAGTAAAACTTCAAATATAAGTTCAAACTTATGTGTGTGTGTTGGACTATCGAGTACGTTATTGAGTGCACTATTAATCTAACAGTGATAACTGAGATAATTGAATGATTAGTGAAAGTACTGAAATCGGTATAAATTAAAATGTAATTTTATAAGCAGCATTTATTTGTTTCAAAACATTGTTTGTGTAAATTTATTATTGCTGGTCTAATTGAGTTATTGATCCCTAATCCAATTCCCCAAATTATAATGAAGATCTGCCTCTGAACGCCTATTTGGATCCGTTCCACGAGGATTAGGATTAGATGACTATTGTATATTTTGAATAGAGGCGAAAGAATAGTATTTTGTTAGTTAACTTAAACTTATGTATATATCTAGATAGTTAACTTGTGCCTCAGAATACTGAATGTATGTTTGTAAGGGATGGAATGTTTCGCAGTAATATATTTAAAAAAGAAAATTTTATTTAATAGATAGATTTGACGTTGTTGTCCTCGAGCATCGGGACATCACACTTATATTTTTCATAGCCTGCACAAAATAATCAACCCTCCACATTCATTCTCTTCTCACATTGTAATTGTTCTACAATAGTTAGTTAGTCCTCTTGATTGATACAAAGAAGAAATATCATGAAAAGTTGGTTATCTTCTCTATATATTTTATATTGTTATTGTTATCGACTTATGTTTTTATATTACACTATACTTTTGGAAGGATGTTAAAGGGTATTTCAAAATTTTCATTAACAAATTAGATCATGTTTCTTAGGTTAATTAATAACCAATCTTTATATATTGGTATATAAATACATGATTTAAAGTAGAGATATTGCATTAAAATAACTAATCACATTATTAGACAATGTAGTTGACGTTTTTGTGTAACATCACTTTTTAACTTATGCATGGTAATAAACTTCTATCATTATGTCAATAGAATTGTCTTGTTTAACTTGTAAAATAATAAATGACGAATAAGTTCTTTAACATATGGATTAAGTATTGTGAAACATTGGTTTTCCAAAGTCTACATAACCTCTAAGTTATTTATTATAGATTAAATTCAAAGATACACATTTAACCTCGATTCATTTATAGAAAGAAAAAAAAACAAGTTTCTTTCCATTCTTCTTAATCTACAAGCACAAATATAAAATTTAGATGTTCAGTGCAAATATTTTCTACATCCTAATTCTCGGGACATAAAATTAAAGGATGAAGCTTTAGAAGATTTGTACCAACAAAATCTTATGGGACCCAAGACCATGTTGCACTTGTTTCCACTCGGTAAGGCTTCCCTTGTGCCATCCATACCAACATCCTTTTCCATTGTAGATGTGTTTTTCTTGAATAGTTTTCTTTATGATAAATTACTAATTATATGGATAAAATTAAAATTATTATTGCAGCTTAATAGCTTCAATTTCCTTTACACATCTCACTGGGAGCTTCACTAGAAGAACGAGCTTGATAAATTTGTTCTTCATCCATACAAGATTAAGTTTAATAAGAGATCAAGTAGAAAATTTGATGAGAAGGAATTAGAGCTGGTGAATTTTTTATGAGGAAAACAATCAACTTGAAAATTTGGTTTTTGTAACTCCTAAGAAAAATGCTCTTAAAATTAGTCGTAATGTTGCATATTATTATTGCAAGCTTTTCTATTCCTCGAGACCATCTAGACAAGCTTAAATATCTGTTTATGAGCCTTCCAATAATACTAATCATCTGTTGATTTAAAATTGACATATAATTGTGCATTAACTAATTTTTTAAGGAACTATGATAAATGAATCCAATACGCTTAGTTTTAACATATTATGTTGAATCACTAATGAGATATATTACTATAATATTAGTCATTCCAACAAAAAAAAATTATAGTTTTTAGTGATAGTTAAGACTTTATAGTCACTTCAATAAAATTTTGAGAAAATTTCTTCTATTTGTGTTACCATTTATATACGGTACACTAATGTTTTAAGTTGAGACGACCATTGACCATGCACCATTCTTTGGTGGTGGCTTATTACCATTGTATTTAATAATTTTATATTTTATCTCTAAAAAAAAATTAATGATCTTATTTTTATAGAAGCCAAGAATTTTGAGTATTAGGAAAAATTTCCAATTCTTTGATAAACCATTAATTTTCAAGAAGTAATATCTGCATATATTTAAAAGAAAGTCAATAGTATATTACTAGTTTCTACTAAATCAGATTCTTTATTTTATTTAGGAATTTTAGTAAAATTCTCTTAAATAATAGGATTATAATAAATTAAAAGATAAATTCAACGATACCTTACACTTCTTTTAAATATACTTTATATATATGTACTTTACAAATTTAAATATGCCTACTAAACAATATGTAGCATTATTATTAGAGAATTTTGAGATAAAAAAAGAACATACATATATACATATACACACATATATATATATATCCTCTATTGTCCTTTAATTCTCTCATTAATTTCAAAGAGTTTTCTATCTCTTCTCCAAAGTATAAATTCCAAACTCAAAATTTTAAATCATCATCCATCATACAGCAACAAGCATTTTTTATAAGAGCTTCCAATACATAGCGACAACAGAAGTTGAACAAACAACGACTAGTGAGAGAGCCTTGTCATCCACCATCTCCACGCCCAGAGCCTCTGCAAATGCTACCGCCAGCACTGTAGGGATTTATGTACCATGCAGTGGAAGATGGCACGTGCATCCAGATTTCAATTGAAAGTGGTGATTAAGCTCGAGCCATTAATCAAAAAACATGATCATACAATCTTGATTTTATGTATAGTCGACATAAAGTCTGAAAGATGAAACTTCTAATCTGCATAATCGTTAAACCAGAGTGAAGACGGGGAGATTAAGGCTATGCATTCTGCATATAATAAATGCAATTGCGGCACTGTTAGCGTCTATAGTGAGACTTGTACCAACCAAAGCAGACACAAGAGGTGCATTCTACATTTTGGATATCTTATACACCCTCTGTAAGTTTTATGACTTGTCCTTTCTTCATCAGCATCACAGTTTATCTTTTAGAAACACATATATGCACATTACTCAGCATAACATATAGTGTTAAAGCCAGTAATTTGTAGGAGTGCGGAGGTGGAAGTGTCGATCTCTTTTACACCTTGTAAAGGGTAATGAACTCACACTAATGGAACTGTTGCTTTCCACCAATGAGTCATGATATGCTTTTTGGGTTTACAACAAGCTTGTAGTATTTGATTTTGTACTTCTATAAAAATAGGAGATATTGTAGCTATTCCTTTTACTAATAAAAGTCGTGGGATAAATGAAAAATAGAATGATTTTTTACTTCTATACATATAGGAGATCTTGTACCTATTCCTTGTACCTATAGAAGTCGTATGAAAAAGGACTGATACTCAAACAAGTAAACTAAGTGTGACATCCCAAATGCTAATTAAGGCATGTGGGTGTTAGATACAAAAATAGATTACGAGTGCATGATAAAAATTATATACAGCAGAGCAAATTAATACAAATCCCTTACAAAATGTATGAGTTCCAAATACACATATAACTGAGGTCAGAAGTGGCTGCAAATGTCAAAATACAAAGAAAAAGAGCCACTTCTATCATTATGCTATTGGACTCATTAGAGTGCGGAAACAATCATGCACTCAATGTTTGCAGATCAACAGGATCCTCATAGACTTCAATGGGTATGTCAGGTGACGATCCCTCACTATCTTCCTCATCTAGGGGAGCATGGAAAGAGTGAGTTTCATACGCTTAATAAGGAAAATAATATTTAAATAACATCATAAGGTTTAAAAGGTGAATACTTATATCGTAAACATTTACCATTAGGCCACATCAGAGTCCTACCCTACCTTGTGAAAATAATTTATTTATTAAAAAAATATCATGTCATTGTTACAATAGTAAAAAAACAAACAGCATACTTGACAATAGAGAAAATCAAATAAATCATGAATGCTCAGATTTTTATATCATGCTTCGCGAAGTCGTTTTGAATTCCATATCTGAGGGCAGATATGAATTTTTGACTATCCATGTGGAATGACCAAATGAAGGTAGAGATAATGGCAATTTGCTCGGACACATTTTTAGCTTGCCAAACCATGGTACGATTTATAACCACAGTCGTGCTGAACATAGTAGTCATATAAGATATTCTATAGTCACGACAATACTTAGCCAAAGGTGATCCCCAACAAATATTTGCATCACCGCTCTCGTCAGAGGGTACGCCATCATCCACAGGGAGCGGTTCTCTCACATTTTTCCAGACTAGATGGGGGAGGAAAAAATAGATACCCTTTAGAGATAAAAGGTCTAACGCGACACTTTATGTATTATGCATGTCAATACAGATATGTACGTACTTCAAACCACTCAGCTTCATTCCACTTTTTTTCTCTTCTTTTTGTATATTTGTTTTCCAGATAATCTCACCAGTTTAACATTATTTTATTTACATGTAAATCATTAAGTGTCTACAAATCACATAGTATGCTTGAAATAAAGAACAATTCATTTTATTAAAACTACTAAACATAGAACATGCAAATCACACAAAATCACATATTCATTATTTTAATTTCTAAAAATACTCCGTAAGACATCTAAAAGAATACCAGATTCCTGACTGAAACCTTGATAGTTTTTCCTACACTGTTTTTCTTCTCCTCCTCTCCTTCTCTCTCTAGATCACTTCCTTTTTCTCTCTTTCTAAACTCTTGGAAGGTGGATGAATGGAAGTGATGAGAAAATGGGTGGAAGGGCCCCTATTTATAGAAAATGGAAGCCATTGAATTTGCACCAAGTGGCGAAATTCAGTGAAGAGAGAGTGTTAAAAATGGACGGGAAGTTTGATGTGACAATGCACAAAAAATTGAGGAGAATCCTCCTCCACCGACAACAGCAAACCCCAAGCAGTGGCACGCTGCCCAAGGTGGGTGGCAGCACACTGCTTGAAGTAGTAGTGTTCACGCGCCCAGCACGCGCTGCATGCCTAGCCTATAAGCGTCAGGCTACCCTACCGCACGCTGGGGCGGTGTGCGCAGAGGCCTACTACTGGCTGGCCCGAAGTGCATAGGCCTACTGCCAGCTGGCCCCAGGCACACATGCCTATCTGCCCTAACCTACTACATGGATGGCACGCGCAGAGTCTGTGGTGCTAGCCTTGTCCCTGTGCAATGCGACGCGCACGCAAATCAGGCTCTGCACCTCACGCAGATGGGACGTGTGTACTATGCGCACGTCCTAGGTCTATCGCGCGGGCATGCGCGCGCACAGAGTATAATGCCCGCGTGGGCAATCCCTCTCCCACAAGTGTTTTGCTGCAGGATTTTCCCCCTTTTTTTCATTTTCTCCTAAAAATTGTTTATTTAAAAAAAATAAAAAAATAATATAAATAATAAAACAAAACAAAATTCTATAAAATTAAATAAAATAAAAACAAAATAAAATAATAAAAATAGTCTAATTTATGAATTACGATGTAAATCTGCTAAATAAAATTAAATGAGTTCAGTGTGGCCTTAACGCCCAAATAAGTAGGGTTTTCCAGATACAATTTGGTAAAGCGATGAGCGGGGTGTTACTTGCCCCACCTTAAAAAAATTTGGTTCCCAAATTTGTCTCGAACAGGCCGAAAACTTTTCCCTCATCTCGCTTTCCAACTCCCACATTGCGTCTTCTAGAGGATGGTACTACCACTGCAACTTAACCATGGGAATCATCTTGTTGCGTAAGACTTTTTTGGTCCAATTAAGAATCTCCACAGGGAATTCTTTGTAGGTCATATTGGCTTGTACCTGCGTCTCAATGTGGGGAATGATATGAGAAGGTTTAGGGTGGTACCTTTTGAGTACAGAGATGTGGAAAGCATCATGTAGACCCACAAACTCTCAAGGTAGAGTAAGGTGGTATGCTATGGGTCCAATGCACTCTACGATCTAAAAAGGTCCCACATAAGGAGGGCTCAACTTCCCTCTTTTCCCAAACCACATATTTCCCTTGTAGGGGAAAATTTTTAAGAAGACCTAGTCTCCAACAATAAATTTTAAGGGTCTTCTACGATTATCAGTGTAACTCTTCCGGTGACTCAAGGTGATAGCCAAGTTCTTGCAGATGATCGCAACCTTCTCAATAGTTTCCTGGATTAAGTCTGGTCCTAAATGACGTAAGTTTGTGACTTTACTCCAATAAGTGGGAGAACGACAAGGTCTACTGTACAGGGCTTTATATGGAGCTATGCTGATGCTAAAATGATAACTATTATTATAAGTAAATTCACACAAGGGAAGATACTCATGCTAGTTATCGTCAATGTTAAGGAAGTAAGCACACAACATGTCTTCCAATGTCTGGATAGTACGTTCTGATTGACCATCATTTTGGTAATGATAAGTGGTGCTGAAGTACAGTGTCTCAATCAGACACAATGGATGAGGGAACACCATGGAGTCAAATAATTTCATCGACATAAAGGCAGGCTAATCTACTGGTGGAGTTAGTAGTTCTGATGGACAAGAAATGGGCAGTCTTGGTTAGTCTGTCCATGATGATCCAAAATAGCATTATGACTAGAACAAGTCCTGGGTAGTTTGGTCATAAAATCCATGGTTACATTGCTACTTCCATTCCAGAATTGTGAGGCTCTGTAACAAAGCACCGAGTCTCTAGTGTTCTACCTTAATCCTTTGACAAGTAAAACATCTAGAGATGTAGTTGATAATGTCTTTCTTCATTCTTGGCCACAAGTATTGGCGCTTTAGGTCTCGATACATCTTGGTACTCCTAGGATGGACGGACAGTTTAGAGGCATATGCAACCTTGATAACATCCATCTTGACAATGACAGGAACTCAAATTGGATTCTGAAATCTAAATAAGCCAACATCTTAGATTCTAAAGTTAGGAAATTCGTTAGAAGAGAACTAACTCAGATTCTTGGTGAGTTCCTGGTCCGTGGACTGAACTTCCCAAATCTTCATAAAAAGATCAGGCAAGTCTCGAATTTGAGCGAGATAGGTATCTTTGCCATAGTGGCTGAGGCAGAGTGACTGCATGGCATCTATTAACTTCTGACTAGAGGCCATGGTTTGGGCCAACACTACAGACTCCTTTTGGCTTAGAACATTAACAATTACATTCTTTTTATCGTGGTGGTAAATGATCTTTCAATTATAGTCCTTCAGGAGATCCATCCAGTATTTATGTCTGATGTTCAACTCCCTCTACGAAAAGATGTATTTTAAACTTTTGTGGTCAATGTAAATCTCAAAGGTCTGACCAAATAAGTAATGATACCATATCTTCAAGGCAAAGACCTTCAATCTTCCAGTGTTATCAGGGAGGATCAACACCAGAACAGAGGTAAGAGGACACTTCAATTCCATAAAGCTTTAACCACATTCATAATTCCAGACAAACGATATTCCATTTCAAGTGAGTCGGGTCAAAGGAGTAGCAATCTTAGAGAACTCATCGATGAATCACCGATAATAACCTTCCAAGATAAGGAAACTACATACCTCGGCCACATTAGTGGGCAAATTCCAGTTGATCACTATTTCAACCTTGGCTGGATCTACAAAAACTCCTTCACTCAAAATTACATGACTAAAGACGGAAACTCAATCTAACAAGAAGGAGTATTTGCTAAGTTTAGCATACAGTTGGCTCCAGCGAAGTTTCCCCAGCACTTCAGACAAGTGGACTACATGTTCCTCTGGGCTTTTGGAGTACACTAGGAAGTCATTGATAAATACAATGACATACTAATCTAGTACATCCTGGAAACCCTATTTGTGAGATCCATGAAGGCAGCAGGGGTATTAGTTAACCCGAACGACATCATCCTAAACTTGTACAGGCCATATCTACACCAAAAAATGATCTTCTGAACATCTTTTTCCTTGACTATCAACTGATAGTATCCTGATCTGAGGTCGATCTTAGAAAAAATCGTGGCTCATTGTAATTGGTCAAAAAGATCATCGATTCATAGTAAGGGGTACTTGTTCTTTATTGTTAGTTAATTGAGTTCTCGATAGTCCATGCATAGTCTGAGGGAGCCACCCTTCTTTTTCACGAATATTATTGGAGCACCCCAAGGGGAATGAATAAAGTGAATAAACTTCTGGCCAAGTAGCTTGAAAAGCTGGTTTTTTAGTTCTGTAAACTTAGCACGACTCATGCAATAGGCAGGTTTTGAGATTGGTTGGGTTATGGGTAGTAGTTCAATTAAAAATTCTACCCATTGTGGGGGTGGTAGACCAGGTAGTTCAACGGAAAAAACTTTTAGAAAGTTGCAAACAACCGGTATAGAATATATAGTAGGATCAGCATCCATATTCCTGTTTATTCAATAGTTAGGAAGGACAAAAAAAGTCTTTTTATTTCTTTTTTTGAGATCATTAGGTAATAGTTTTACTTTCACAATCAATAATTACTCCATATTTTTTTAACCAGTCCATTCCTAGAATCATATCAAATCATGAGAAGTCTAATAGTATTAAGTCTACAAATACTTCTATTTCTGAAGCTTTTATCTTGTAATTTTTATATGCACAGTGAGCTTCTAGTAATCCCCTTGTAAGAGTCTCTACCATTAATATTTCCTCTAAAGGTTCTGACCTAATATCTAGTTTACAAGCAAGTGCATAGGAGATAAAAGAATGAGTAGTACCTGTATTGATTAAAGCCTTAGCAGAAGGCATACCTTGGATAATGACAGGAGTGGGGAGAGCACAGGGTTCATTTAGGCTGTATACACGACACTTGACCACAAGTCTTGTCATGTCCTTCGATCACTGAGGGCAATCCTTTATAAAGTGTTGGGTGCTTCCGCACCAATAGCAGGCATAATTAATATGCCGACAAGATAGGTTACCATGCGAGTGACCACAATGCTGACATGGCTAGAAAGGTCAGGAAGGCTATCCAGTAGGAAGTAGGGCAGGGGAAGGACAACTTGGGTTTGTTTATCAAGGTGGCTACTTACTGGGTCAAGTAATCTCCTTCTAAATTGTTGTTTATGAAATCGAGCAATGCATTGGTGCCTGACCAAGATAAGGTCTTCGGCTAACTGGGCATATTCTAGTGCCTGTGTGTACGAGTTGGATCTCACCATCATAACTCGATCATAGATGCTGGCACGAAGACCTTTTAGAAATTTTCTAACTTTACGACTTTCGAGGGTGACCATTAAGGGGCAAACCTAAACAATTGGACAAATTGGGCTGCATATAGAGTAACCGTCAGACTCCCTTGGTGGAGATCCTGAAATTCCTTCTCCTTCTTTTCTTGGACATAGTCTGGAAAAAAGTTATCAAAGAATGCATCCATGAAAACTTCCTAAGTGGTAGGGGTAGGCAGGACTTCCTTCTTAAGTTGCCATCAGTGTTCTGCTTCACCATTTAACATAAAGGCTGTTAGGGGGACTTTCTATTCCTCGGTTAGGTCTAGGATAGAGAATAATTTCTCTATCTTTAGGATCTAGGCTTCGGCTACTAAGGGGTCTAGGCCACCTTTGAAGTGTAGCGGGTTACGTTTCCTAAACTCTGCTATGTTATGAGAGATGGACCTCTAAGTTGTTCGGTACTCTAGGGCAGGGTGTTGATAGGGGTTTGCTAGATTCAGTCCTACGGCTGCAGTCAATCCTTGGATAGCTCAGAAGAGTTCGGTAAACTTGACCTTGGTTGGATGGTCCTAGGCCTCAGGTCTTTCGGTACATTCTACGAAAGGTCTTCCATGCGTCATTCTTATAAAAAAAAGGAAGACACAAGTTGGTGGTCTAATTTGGAAAAGATGACTTATTTTTCTAGATATCCTAAGGGTCTTTCTACCTATGGCCTCATTTGTAAGGGATTTGGTCCATGTAACTGCTCTGATACAATCTGTGACATTCCAAATATTAATTAAGGTATGTAGGTGTCAGATACAGAAATAGATTACGAGTGTATGATAAAAATTATATGCAGTGGAGCAAATTAATACGAATCCCTTATAAAATATGAGTTCCAATTACACATATAACTGAGGACAAAAGTGGCTACAAAATACAAATATCAAAATACAAAAAAAAAAATAGCCACTTCTATCATTATGCTATTGGACTCGTCAGAGTGAATAAATAATCATGCACTCAAGGTTTGCGGATCCACAGGATCCTCATAGCCTTCAATAGGTAGGTCAACTGACGATCCCTCACTATCTTCCTCATTTAGGAGGACATGGAAAGAGTGAATTCCATATGTTTAGTAAGGAAAATAGTATTTAAATAACATCGTATGGTTTAAAAGCTGAATAATTATATCGTAAACACTTACCATTAGGTCACGTCAGAGTTCTATCCTACCTTATGAAAATAATTTGTTTATTAAAGAAACATCATGTCATAGTCATAACAATAAAAAACAAACAGTATACTTGACAATAGAAAAAATCAAATAAATTATGAATGCTCAGATTTTTGTGTTATGTTTCTTGAAGTCGTTCCGACTTCAGTTTCTAAGGGCAGATACGAATTTCTAACTACCCATGCGGAATGACTAGATACAGATATAGATAAAGATAATTTGCTCAGGGAAATTTCTGGCTTGCCAAACCATAAAATGATCTATGACCACGGCTGTACTGACCATAGTGATCCTATCAAAAATTCTATAGTCACGAGAGTACTTAGCCGAAGATGACCTCTAACAGATATTTACGTCACCGCTCTCGTCAGATGGTACACATTCATATACAAGGAGTGGTCCTCTCACGTCTTTCCATACTAGATGGGAGAGGGAAAAATAGATACTCCTTAAAGATAATAAGTCTAACGAGACACTTGATGTATTATGTATGTCAATATAGATATAAATGTACTTCGTACCATTCAGGCTTCATTACACTTTTTTTCTCTTTTTTTGTATATTTATTTTTTAGATAATCTTATTGGTTTTAAATTATTTTATTTACATGAAAATCATTAAGTGTTTACAAATCACATGGCATGCTTGAAATAAAGAACAATTAATTTTATTAAAACTACTAAACATAGAACATGCAAATCGCATAAAATCACATATTCATTATTTTAATTTCTAAAAATACTCCATAAGATGGCTAAAAAAATATCAAATTCCTTACCAAAATCTTGATAGTTTTTCCTACACTGTTATTCCTCTCCTCTTCTCTTTCTCTCTCTAGATCACTTCTTCATTCTCTCTTTCTAAACTCTTGAAAGGTCGATGGATGGAAGTGATTAGAAAATGGGAGGAAGGGCGCCTATTTATTGAAAATGGTGGTTGTTGGATTTGTACCAAGTGGAAAAATCTAGGGAAGAGAGAGTGTTAAAAATGGAAGGGAAATTTGATTTGACTTGGCATAAAAATGGAGGAGAATCCTCCTTCATCAGAAGCAGCACATCCCAAGCGTCGGTACGCCGCCTTAGGTGGGCGGTGGCACACTACTCGAGGTGATAGTGTGCCTCTCCCACCCGACGAGCACTGTAGGCTTAGTCGAGCTACCCTGCCATGCGCAGGTCAGGCCTGCGGGTGTCGGGCTACCCTACCATGTGCAGGCCTAGCCTGCGGGCACCAAGCTATGCAACCGCGCACAAGCCTACTGCACGCAGGCTCTTGGCGCACAAGCCTATTCGCGCAAGCCTGCTGTGCGGACGGGGTGCGCATAATGTGATGTACCGGCTTTGTCTTCGCTCGATGTGAAGCGTGCAAATGAGCCTACCTATGTGCGACAAGACACGCACGGACGAGCCTACCTCCGTATGATAAGACGCACGTGGACAGGCTTGCCTTTACGCGACAAAACACACGCAGACAGGCCTACCTTCGCGCGATGGGAATGTGCACGTCCTGTGCCTATCACGTGCACACAACGCGCGGTGACCATGCAGGCAATCCCTCTCCTATGGGTGTTTTCCCGCGAGATTTTTTCCTCTTTTTTCCATTTTCTCCGAAAGGTTTTTTTAAAAAATAAAAACAATAAATCAAAACAAAATTTGGTAAAATTAAATAAAATCAAAATAAAATAAAATAATAAAATTGGCATAATTTATGAATTACAATGTAAAGCTATAAAATAAAATCAAATATAGTGCAGCCTTAAGGCCCAAATAAATAGGGTTTTCCAAATATAATTTAGCACGGCGGTGAGCGGGATATTACACTAAGTCACAAAGTTATAAAAGTAATTAATATCTTAATAGCATTTTATTTTTTCACAAGACTGAACGTTTCGGAATAATAAACATTGAATTTATAATTGCAACTCTATGCCACCAATCCAATTTACTTACACTAATTGATAATTTCATCTTTTATATATATATATATATATAATTATATACATCCATTTATAGATAATGTGAGGAAAATATTGAGGCTAAAATTTAGTTTTAAGTCTAAAAAGTCAGGCGAAAATGAAGAGACAACAAAATGTGAGGAAAAAAATATTTACTTTTAGCTAAGAGGAAGAGAGGACAAATTGATTATTTAAATAAAAAATCTTCCAAGTAGGATGAATTTTTAATTTTTAAGCTTTAATAGACCATGCGGTGGAATAAATTTTTTATGTATAATTATCTTTTAAAATTTCGTACAAAGTTAGTAATAAGTTAAAGCTAACTCAAAAGACTTACAAATGTATCACATTAGTTAAACTTACAAGATCAGTAATAAGTTAAGTTAATATTACAAAATAAAATTTGTATGAGTACACAATCATTTTAAAGGCTTACAAAGTTCTAAATGTTGTGATCATGTAAACTTTTAGTTTACAGTTTAAAGTGTTATCATTATCGACTTATATTTTTTATATTACACAATGTAGGATGCTAAAAGGTATTTTACAATTTTCATTAACCATTAGATCATGTTTCCGATATTATGTTTTGACTGATTTTTATATATTAGTATATAATATATGATTTAAACTAAAATATTACATTAAAATAACTAATCATATTATTGTAAAGTATAGTAAATTTTTCAAAAAAATAAATAAATATATCACATTAATTAATAAAAACCATGCAATCTATGAAAAGAAACAATGATAATTTAAGGATCAAATTAAATATTTAGCATGTTTATCAAGTATTCATATGTAACAAAAAAAAAAAATTAATGATCACTAATTTCATGAAGCCAACACTTTTGAGTATTAGAAAAAATATCTAATTATTTAATAAACTATTGTTTCTTAGAAATTAACAAAACGCATTTAAAGACAAAAAAAATCCAGTTGGATATTACAAATTTATACCGAATAAAAATCTTGATATCTTTTAAGGATTTTGATGAAGTTTTCTCACATAATATTATTATGACAAAATAAAAAAATATATTCAACTTTAACACACTTTTTTTTATATATACCATACGTGTACATAGAAAATGTGGAACACTTGTAGCTTTGAATTTAAAAAATTAACTAATTTTTGTTACATATTTTTGTTCTTAAATTACTAATTTGAAATAAAAAATTATTAAGTGAATGTAATCTGCTAAGTTTTGTTTCTAAAGTTATTAAGTGATTAAAAAGACCAAAAAATTGAGTTTTTATTGCTTATAATTCAAAAAAAAATATTGCGGCGTGATAAAGTTTTAACATTATCTAACAAAATTGTTTCTTGTTTTTTCAAAGTAAATGGTTAATGAGTTCTTCATACAGATTAAATTTAAAAGCTAATTATTTTTTAAAATGAATCATTTTGCAATATAATGACAGCCATAAAACTAATAAAATCAATGTTCATAAGCATTTTATATAAATTAAGTAAAATATCCAATAAGTAAAATAAAATCACGTCTCAAATAGTCTTGCATTCTTTATTTTAAGAAATCAAATTTTAAATAGCTGTAATTTTTTATTTACTTTAAATAGTTTATGATTCTTTATTTGAGTTCAAAGATGATTTCATAAGTTATAGTCTAAAATAATACTTATGTTTTTCACAGTCTGCATAAAATTATCAACCTTATATATTTATTTTCTTCTCACATTATAACTGTTCTTCAGTAATTCGTTAGTCCTCTTGATAGATGCAAAGAAGATGTATCGTGGAAAGTTGATGACATTCTCTATGTATTTTATACTATTATCACTATTGGCTTATGTTTTTATATTACCTAATACTTTGGGTAGAATGTTAAAGTTACTTTAAATATTTATGGTGTCATACTTGTATGGTCAACAAATTTATTTATATTTTGAAGCACCTAACACTTAATTATCTAATTTTAATCAATTATCAAGGTAATAAGTCTAGATACATATGTATGTACAGTATGGTAAAGAAAAATATGAAAAGGGTAGACTTGGTTAACTGTTATCATTAAATTGGTCTTCTAAAGACAAAAATTACAAGATTAAAAAATAGTTAGTAGAAAATTTTAAAAACTATTTCTATCTCAATTTCCTTAATTCAATTTTTATTTTGAACTTCATTGTTCCAATAGCATTCACCATCTTCATCCATAATTCTGAATTCCTGTAATATTCATCTTCTAAAAATTGAAAAAAATTGTAAAACTATATAAATTATTAGAGAATTTTTTAGATTAAAAAGACTAGAAGATCGAGTTTTTGTTGCTTATAATTCAAAAAACATATTGCGGTGTGATAAACTTTTAACATTATCCTAACAAAATTGTTTCTTGCTTTTTAAAGTAAATGGTTAATGAGTTCTTCTACATAAAGATTAAATTCAAAAGTAAATTTTTTTTGAAATGACTCATTTTGTCTATAATGATAGCCATAAAACTAATAAAATCAATGTTCATAAGCATTTTATATAAATTAAGAAAAATATCCAATAAGTATAATAAAATCACGTCCCAAATAGCCTTGGATTCTTTATTTAAAAAATCAAATTTTAAATAGTCACAATTCTCTATTTACTTTAAATAGTTTATGATTCTTTATTTGAGTTCAAAGATTTCATAAGTTATAGTATAAAATAAGACTTAAGTTTTTCACGGTCTACACAAAATTATCAACTCTATACATTTATTCTCTTCTCACATTATAATTATTTTTTAATAATTAGTTAGTCCTCTTGATTGATGCAAAGAAAAAGTATCGTAGAAAGTTGATTACGTTCTCTATGTATTTTATATTGTTATCGTTATCAACTTATATTTTTATATTACTTTATACTTTAGGTATGATGTTAAAGTTAAAGATTTCAAAAAATGAAACCCCTTTCAAAATATCCATAGATTATTTATTTAAGTTCAAAATGTTTATGAGTTATAGTATAATAAAATCTACATTTTTTATGTCCTATATAAAATACTCAACTATATGACATTTATCCAGCTATCACAATTCAATTATTCTTAAATTAGACTTAGTTTTCTTGACTGATGTAATAAAGAAGTGTAGCAAAAAGTTGGTTTTCCAAAGCCTACATAACCTCTCAAGTTATATATTATAGATTAAAGTTAAAGATAAACATTTAATCTCCATTCATTCGAAGAAAGGAAAAAAATAAGTTTTTTTCCATTCTTCTTAATCTTCAGGCACAAATATGAAATCTAGATATTTGAATTCTAAATTTGAGATCAAAAGGTTTAAAGGAGGAAGCTTTAGAGAAGTTCTGTACCAAAAAAATCTTACGGGACCCAAGACTATGTTGCACTCGTTTCCACTTGGCAAGGCTTCCCTTGTGCAATCTGTACCAAAATTAAAATTATTGTTGCAGTCGAAACAGGTTCAATTTCCTTCACATATATCACTAGGAGTTTCATTAGAAGAACGAACTTAATATATTTGTTCCTGATCCATACAAGATTAAGTTCAACAAGATATGATGTTGCAAGTTTGATGAGCATAAAATAGAGCTGGTGAAGTTATATCTAAGGAAAAATCAACTTTTGAATTTAGTTCTTGTAACTCCTAAGAAAAATATTTTTAAAATGATAGTGATGTTTTATGTTATTATTGCAAGCTTTTCTATTCCTCAAAAGCATCGAGACAAGCTCTAATTTCTATTTAGGAGCCTTCCAAAAATATTGATCATTTATTGATTTAAATTTGACATATAATTTTTTATTTACTATTTTTAACGAATTATGATAAATGAATCCAATACACTTAGTTTAAGCACATTAGATTGAATTATTAATGAGATATATTACTTCCATATTAGTCATCCTATAAAAAAAAAGATGTTTTTTTAAGGAGTGATAAGATGTTATATAAAGAGATTGTTCTTGGTGATAGATAATATTTTATAGTCACTTCAATAGAATTTTGAAAAAATTTCTTTAGCTTGTTTTCCCATTTATATAACATACACTAATTTTTTAGGCTAAGATGATCTTTAACCATGCACTATTCTTTGGCGGTGGCTTACTGCCAATCTATTTAACAATTTTATCTTTTACATCTAAAAAAAATTTAATAATCTCATTTTTCTCAAACCTAAGAATTTTGAGTATTAGGAAAAATATCCAATTCTTTAATAAACTATTATTTTTCAGGAAATAATATCTACATATATTTAAAAGAAAGCCAATAGCATATAAATAGTTTCTAGTAAATCAGATCCTTTATTTCATTTAGGGATTTTAGTAAAATTCTCTTAAATAATTAGATTATGATAAATTAAAAAATAAATTCAAGGATACCTCACCCTTCTTTTAAATATACTTCATATGTACATATTTTACAAATATAAATATGTCTACTTAAACAATATATAACATTATTGTTAGAGAATTTTTGAGATAGAAAAAAATATACATATATACATATATATATCCTCTATTGTCCTTCAGTTATTCTCTCATTAATTCCATAGAGTTTTCTTTCTCCTCTCTAAAATCCAAATTCCAAACACAAATTTTCAAGTCTAATAATCACCAATCATACAAATACAAGCACTTTTGATAAGAGCATCCAATGCATGGCCACAACAGAACCTAAATAAACAACAACTAGTTAGAGAGCCTTGTAGTCCACCATCTCTGCGCCCAAAGCCTCTTCAAATGTTACCGCCAGCACTGTAGTGATTTGTGTACTATGTGGTGGAAGATAGCACGTGTATCCAAATTTTAATTTAATGTTGTGATCAAGTTCGGACTGTTAATCAAAAAAAAGATCATGCAATTTGGATTTTATGTATAGTAAATATAAAATCTGAAAGATAAAACTTCCAATTTGCGTAATGATTAAGCAAGAGTGATGATTAGGTGAGATTAGGGTTGTGCATTCTACACATAATAAATGCAAGTGTGGCACTCACAATCCTTAAAACGACACTTATAAGAATCAAAGGAGACACAAGAGGTGCATTCTGCATTTTAGATCTCTTGTACACCCTCTATAAATTTTGTGACTTGCTCTTTCTTCATAGAATCACAGTTTATATTTTAGAAACACATATATACATATTATTTAGCATAACGTGGAGTAAATTTGCACATGAATATATACATATATAACCAAAATAATGATAAAGACTTACTTCTCATAAGGCCAATCAGGGCACCTCCATAATTTATTAGCTAAAGCATCATGGTAGAGCCTGTAATCCCTAGTAGTGCAGAGGCAAAAGTGTCAGTCCTTTTTACACCTTATGTAGGTAATGAACTCACCCTAATGGAACTATTACTTTCCACTAATGAGCCTTGATATGTTGTTTAGGTTTACAGAAAGTTTATAGTATTTGATTTTGTAGTTCTATACAAATAGGAGATCTTGTAGGTATCCGTCTGCCCATAAAAGTCATGGAACAAATGAAAAATTGAATGATTTTTTACTTTTATACAAATAGGAGATTTTGTACATATTTCTTCTACCGATAAAAGTCATGTGACAAATGACAGATACTGAAACAAGTAAACTAAGTCATAAAGTTATAAAAGTAATCAGTATCTTAATAGCAGTTTATCTTATCACAAGACTTGATGTTTTGGAATAGTACACATTGAATTGCTAATTGCATCTTTATGCCACAAATTCTCCGTACTTAATATTAATTGATAATTTTATTTTTTATATATATATACACATCAATTTACACATAATATGAGGAAAATTTTAATGCTAAAAATGAGTTTTAAGTCTAAAAATTGAGGTGAAAATAAAGAGACAACATAACGTGAGGAAAACAAAAGTGGACTTTGAGCTAAAAGGAAGTGAGAACAAATTGATTACTTGAATAGAAAAGCTTCCATGGAGGATGAATTTTTCATTTTTAAGCTCTAATAAACTATATGGTGGAATAATTTTTTTAGTGTATAATTATCTTTTAAAATTTTGTACGAGGTCAATAATAAGTTAAAATTAACTCCAAAAACTTATAAATATATCACATTAATTAAACTTACAAGATCAGTAATAAGTTGATACTACAAAGTAAAGTTTGTATACAATCATTTCAAAGGCTCAAAAGATGCTAAATGTTGTGAGCACATAAACCTTTAGTTTACAATTTAAAATGTTATCATTTTCGACTTATATTTTTTATATTACACTATATAGGATGTTAAAAAGTATTTTAGAATTTTCATTAACAATTAGATCATGTTTTATATATTAAATTTTTATCTATTTTTATATATTAGTATATAAATATATGATTTAAAGTAAAATATTGAGTGAAAAAAACTAATCACATTATTGTAACGTATACTAAATTTTTGAAAAGAAACAAACAAATATATCACATTAATTAATAAAAACTACACAGTCAATGAAAACAAACAAAAAGAATTTAAGGACGAAATAAAAAATTTAGCATGTTGACCAAGCATTCATACTGAACAAAAAAAAATTAATGATCACATTTTTCATGAAGTGACATTTGAATATTAGGAAAAAATCCAAATGTTTAATAAACAATTGTTTCTTAGAAAATAACAAATGCATTTGAAGATAAAAAAATCCAGTTGCTTATAACAAATTTCTATCCAATCAAAATCTTGATATATTGTAAGGATTTTGATGAAGTTCTCTTATATGATAGTATTATATCAAAATTAAAAAAATAAATTCAATTTTACCACAGTTTTTTATGTACACCATATGTGTACATAGAAAATGTGAAACATCTTTAGCTTTGAATTTAAAAAATTAGCTAATTTTGTGTTAGGTATTTTTTATTCTTAAATCACTAATTTAAAATAAAAAAATTATTAAGTGATTGTGATCCTCTAAGTTTTGTTTATATAATTTTTTAACCAAAATATATGGTGTCATACTTCCATTATCGACAAATTTATTTATATTATGAAGCACTTAACACTTAATTATCTAATATTAATAAAGTAATAACTATACATATATATTTATGTACAATATAGTAAAAAAATATGAAGAGGGAGACTTGGTAACCGTTATTATTAAATTGGTCTTCTAAAGATAAAAAATTACGAAATTAAAAAATAGCTAGCAGAAAATATTCAAAGATATTTCCATCTATCTCATTTTCCTTCCTTCACTTTTCCTTTTGAGCTTCATTGTTCCAGTAGTACTCACCATTTTCATCCAGAATTTTGAATTCTCATAAAACTCATCTTCTAAAAATAAAAAAAATGTTGTAAAACTTTATAAATTTTTAGAATTATCTAAAGAAAATTGTTTTCTACTTTTCAAAGTAAATGGCTAATTAGTTCTTCCGCACAAAGATTAAATTCAAAAGTAAATTTTATTTGAAGGGACTCATTTTTACTATAATGGCAGCCATAGAACTAACAAAATCAATCTTCATAAGAATTTTATATAAATTAAGTAAAATATTTAATAAGTATAATAATATCAAGTCTGGAATAGCCATGGATTCTTTATTTAAGAAATAATATTTTGAGTAGCTACAATTTTTTGTTTATTTTAAATATTTTATGATTCTTTATTTGAGTTCAAAAATTTCATAAGTTATACTATAAAATAAAGCTTACGTTTTTCACATCATACACAAAATAGTCAACCCTACACATTTATTCTTTCTTACATTGTAATTGTTCTTCAATAATTAGTTAATCTCCTTGATTGATGCAAAAAAGAAGTATCATGAAAAGTTAGTTACCATCTCTATGTATTTTACATTGTTATCGTTATCAACTTATGATTTTATATTACACTATACTTTGAGTAGGATGTTATAGGGTATTTCAAAATTTTCTTTAACAATTAGATCAAGTTTTTAAGGTTAATTACTAAGCAATCTTTATATATTGGTATATAAATACATAATTTAAAGTATAGATATTGCATTAAAATAACTAGTCACATTATTGTAAAGTACAGTCGACAATTTTGTGTAACATGGCTTTTTACCTTCTGCGTGGTGACAAACTTCTATCATTATCTCAATAAAATTACCTTTTTTAACTTTTAGAAAAATAAATGACAAATAAGTTTTTTAGTGCATGGATTAAAATTAAAAAGTTAATGTTAATACAGTTGGCGACCATAAAATTAGTTTTTAACACGTGGATTAAAATTTAAAAGTTAATTTTAATACAGTTGGCGACCATAAAATTAATTTTAAGTGCATGGATTAAAATTGAAAAGTTAAATTTTAATACAATTTGCGATCATAAGATTAATTAAATCAATGTTTTTAATTATTTTATATATATTAAGTAAGATATCACATAAATGTAATAAAATCGTGTCTCAAATAGCGATTGATTTCATTTAAGTTAAAGATTTCAAAAAATGAAACCACTTTCCAAGTAGCCATAAAATCTTTATTTAATTTCAAAGATTTTCTAAGTTATAGAATAATAAAATCTACAATTTCCACAGCCTATATAAAATAATCAATCAATGTTATTTATCCTCCCATCACAATTCGAAGAAGTTTAGAGAAAAGTTGGTTTTCCAAAGCCTATGTAACCTCTCAAGTTATTTATTATAGATTAAACTCAAGGGTATGCACTTAAACTCCATTCATTTTAAGAAAGAAAGAAAAAGTTTCTTTCCATTCTTCTTAATCTTTAGGAACAAATATAAAATTTAGATGTTCGATGTTAGTATTTTCTACAATCTAAATATCAAGTCACAAACTTTAAAGGAGGATGCTTTGGAGAAGATCTGTACCAGCAAAATCTTAGGGGATCAAAGACCACGTTGCACTCATTCCCACTTGGTAAGGCTTCACTTGTGACATCCATACCAAAATCCTTTTCCACTAATTTTATTGTAGATGTGCTTTTCTTGGATGGTTTTCAATTTCTTTCACACATCTCACTGGGAGCTTCACTAGAAGAACGGATTTGATATGTTGGTTCCTTATCTTGTTAACAAAATATCAGGTTACAAGTTTGAGAAGCATGAAATAGAGCTGGTGAAGTTTTTTTCTAACAAAAACAAACAACTTGGGAATTTGGTTTTTGCAACTCTTAAGAAAAATGCTCTTAGAATTTATTGTAATGTTGCATATTATTATTGGAAGCTTTTCTATTCCTAGAGAGCATAGAAACAAGATCGAATATCTATTTATGAGCCTTCAAACAATACTGATCATCTGTTGATTTAAATTTTTTATAGAATATTTCATTTACTATTTTTTTAACGAACTATGATAAATGAATCCAATAGGCTTAGTTTAAGCTTATTAGATTGAATTACTAATTAGATATATTCTTTAATATTTGTCATTGCACCAAAAGAAAGATTTTTTTAAAAGAGTGATAAGATGTTATATAACAGAGATAGGCTTTAGTGATAGTTAAGATTTTATAGTCACCTCAATAGAATTTTGAGAATATTTCTTTTGATTATTTTACCATTTATATAGGATACACTAAATTTTTAGTCTGCAATCTTTGACCAAGCACCATTTTTTTGTGGTGGCTTACCACCAATCTATTTAATAATTTTATATTTTATCTCTAAAAAAGAATTTAAGTATCTAATTTTTCTAGATTGCAAGAATTTTGAGTATTAGGAAAAGTATTCAATTCTTTAATAAACCATTATTTCTAATAAAATAATATCTGCATATATTTAAAAGAAAGCCAATATCATATCACTACTTTATACTAAATCAGATTCTTTATTCCATTTAGGGATTTTAGTAAAATTTACTTAACTAATAGGATTATGATAAATCAAAAAATAAATTCAATGATACCTAACTCTTCTTTTAAATATACTTTATATGCATATATTTTACAAATATAAATTTGCTTACGTAAACAATATGTAGCATTATTGTTAGAGAATTTTTGAGATAGAAAAAAATACACATATATCTTTTAGAAAAACATATATGCACATTACTCAACATGATATGTAACACCCAAATTTTTATTTTTATTATTATTGGAATTATTTTGATTTTGATTTTATTTTAATAATTAATTTATTAGGTAATAATTATATGGTTTTAATTTAATTTAATTTAATTAAATAAAAATAAAAATAATAATAATGATAAAAAGGGATAAAATTATTTTTTGGATTTAATTGAAAATGATTTTGGGAAAAGGGGGTGAAAAATTGGATTATGGGGGTGTTTTTAAAAAGAAAATAAAAAACCGGAGGTCAAAATGCAATTTAAAAAAATTGTGCCATGTCAGCAGCCACGTCAGAAGCCCGGTCAGCAGCTCCGGCCAACCAGGACAAGCCGCGTGGCAGAGACACTGACGTGGGAAGGCCACACGAAACGGGCTACGTGGGCGATCCGCGTGCGCGCGATCGGACGGCTGAGATCAAACGCGCGCATGGATGGCCTAGATCAAACGCGCACACAGACGGTCCAGATTGCACGCGTATGGATGACCCAGATTGAATCACGCACGGATGGCCCAAATCGCATCGCGATGGACGACCCAGATTCATTTCTAATTTAATCGTGATCAGACGGTCCAGATTAAATCGTGATGGACGGCTCAGATTAAAAGGGGAGGGTTATAAATAATCTCATCCACACCCAACCCCAAACCCTAGCAGCCAGAGCCCTTGCCGGAGAAGACAGCCCAACCACCAGAGGAACCGACCGCCGCCACCTGCCACCGCACCGAGGCACTTTTTGACCGCCAAACGAGGTAAAATTTATCCCCTTGGGTTGAGGCCCTTCCCGATTCCCGTTCGATGTAATTTTTATACCACTGTGACCACCGTCCTTTCCTCTACAGGCTGACCGGAACAAAACACTAAATCGCGACTCGCGCCGGAGGAGCCACCGCACCCGAGAGCTTCGTCGCCGGTAAGTCTTAGTTTTTTTGAGTTTTTTCGGCCCACCGAGGGCCTTACGTATGTTTTATCACAGGAACCAATGCAAGTTTAGCCGAATTCCCCCTTAGGCTCTAGGGACAGCAAGTGTCAAGATTTGTCAGCACTGCGGCAGGGATCACGGGGACCAACGAGGCTATCACCTCAACAACACCTGTCGCATATGTGGTGGTGCCCAGCACTATGCGAGAGAGTGCCCAAGGAACCAGAACTAAGGAAGACCTCCTTTTCAGGGCAGGGTTTACAACCTCATACAACAGGATGCCGATGCCGACCCAGACGTAATACAGGGTATGTACACTATCTATAACCATATTGCTCATGTTTTATTTGACACTGATGGATCGCATTCATTTGTTTCACATGTTTTTGCATCCAAACTTAATGTATCACCTGATAAACTTGACTCAATGTTATTTGTGTCTATTGCTGGTGGTGAAACACTATTAGGGAAAGTTGTCTACAGGGCTTGTGTCGTGGAGATAGCAAATAGGAAACTGAGTGTAGACCTAATAAGGTTAGACACGGGGGATTTTGATGTAATTCTAGGGATGGATTGGCTAGCGATGTATCACACCACCATAGATTGCTTTAACAAGAAGGTTGTATTTAATCTTCCTAATGAGGAGCCATTTACAAATTAGTAAAATCATTTGGTACTTGTTCCTTGATGGCAAGTTTCCTTAATTTTCAATTACTTTAACCTTGCTATTTTCTCTAACTAGGCAAGCCCAAGAAGGAAATTTGTATCCAAGAGATTCTGGTAGTCCGAGACTTTCCAGATGTGTTTTCAGATGAACTACCCGGACTGCCAATGGACAGGGAAGTTGAGTTCACTATAGACCTACAACCAGGCACCTAGCCCATTTCGGTTGCTCCTTACCGCATGAGCCGCATTGAGATGAAGAGCTGAGGAAACAGATCACTGAATTGCAAGATAGTGGTTATATTAGACACAGTGTGTCTCCTTCGGGTGCCGGAGTCACTTTTTCCAGAAAGGGAGATGGAACGTTGAGACTATGTATTGATTAGAGAAGATTGAACAAGGTCAAAATCAAGAACAAATATCCCCTTCTCAGAATTGATGACCTCATCGATCAGCTGCAGGGTGCGCAGGTCTTCTCCAAAATGGACCTGCGATTAGGTTACCATCAGGTGAAAATAAGAACATAAGACATCCCCAAAACGACCTTTCGAACTAGGTACGAACACTATGAGTTCTTGGTCATGCCATTTGGGCTAACCAATGCCCCGACCATCTTTATTGATCTGATGAACAGGGTCTTCAGTGAATTCTTGGATCAATTTGTTATTGTGTTGATCGATGACATCTTGGTCTACTCAAAAAGCATAGAAGAGCATGCTCACCATCTAGCCCAAGTTTTGCAGGTCCTTAGAAAAAAGAAGCTATGTGCAAAGTTGAGTAAGTATGGATTCTAGCTTGAGCAGACTGCCTTCCTAGGACACATCATATCGAAGGAAGGAGTATCAGTGAATCCCGAAAAGGTTGAAGCAATACTTGGCTGGGAGAAATTGACATCAGTTAAGGAAATCCATAACTTCCTGAGAATGGTAGGCTATTACCGCAGGTTCGTCGAAGGATTCTCTAGTCTAGCAGCTCCCCTAACCTGACTCACAAAGAAAAATGCCAAGTTTGAGTGGAATGAGGACTGTGAGAGAAGTTTTTCAGAATTAAAGGAGCTGCTGACCACTGCACCCGTACTGGCTTTACCGAGTGGATCGGGGGGATATACAGTTTATAGTGATGCCTCCTATCTAGGCTTGGGTTGTGTCCTGATGCAGCATGGGAAGGTCAAAGCTTATGGGTCCAGACAGTTAAAGAATCATGAGAAGAATTACCCCACCAATTACTTGGAACTTTCCGCCATCATACACATCTTGAAAACCTGGCACCATTATGTATACGGAGCGACCTTTCAGATCTATACCGATCATAAGAGTTTGAAACACATATTCACTCAAAAGGATCTCAACATGCATCAGAGAAGGTGGATGGAACTCCTTAAAGACTATGATTGTGATATCTTATATCATCCGGGTAAGGGCAACGTGGTGGCAGATGCACTCAACAGAAAAAGTGCAGGTATCTTAACCCATTTGATGGTTTCAGAATGTAGGCAAATTGGGGCCACACAATAGGTTCATCTTAACGACCTGAAGAGAGTCGCATGTTTGGGCCGTCTGACCGTCCAGCTTGAGTTAATACAGAGATTAAGGGAAGCCCAATCAATCGACCCCGCCCTAGTAGCCTGCAAGAATGATGCAGAATAGGGAGTGAGTTCATAATTCTGAGTCTCTACCGATGGGTTACTCCGATTCCAGGATAGGGTGTGTGTTCCAGATGACAGTTAGTTAAAGAGAGACATCATGACAGAGTCCCATAGCTCGAAGTTTGCCATGTATCCCAGAAGCACCAAAATGTACTAAAGCATGTGACCCCGGTTTTGGTGGAATGGGATGAAGAGGGACATAGCTAACTTTGTATCTAAATGCTTGGTATGCCAGTAGGTCAAGGCAGAGCATCAACGCCCAGACGGGTTACTTTAGCCCTTACCGATCCCGGAGTGGAAATGGGAACATATCACCATGGACTACGTAACGGGATTACCCAAGGCACGTTCAGGACATGACGCCATCTGGGTAATTGTTGACCAGCTTATCAAGTCTTCCCACTTCCTAGCCATCAGGATGACCGATCCCTTAGACAAGTTGGCAAGAATATATATCCAGGAAATAGTCAGATTGCATGGAGTTCTAGTGATAGTGGTATCCGACAGGGACCCCAGGTTCACTTCTCGATTTTGGAGTAGCTTTCAGCAGGCCATGGGAACAAAGCTGTCTCTCAGTACTGCTTTCCATCCCCAGATTGATGGACAGTCAGAAAGGACAATTCGTACACTTGAGGATTTGCTCCAAGCTTGTGTCCTTGACTCTGGGGGTCATTGGGACGACCATCTACCCCTAATAGAATTTGCCTACAATAACAGCTACTAAGCGAGCATTGGCATGGCTCCGTATGAGGCGTTATATAGGCACCCATGCAGATCGCCGATTTGTTAGGAAGAAGTGGACGATAGAAAATTGTTCGGCCCGGAGTTCGTGGAGGAGACCACGTCTAAAATAGTTAAAATTAGAAAGAACATTCAGACGGCTCAGAACAGGCAGAAGAGTTATGCAGACACCCGGGGGAGAGATTTAGTGTTTGAGAAAGGCGACCGGGTGTTCCTTAAAGTCACTCCTTTCAAGGGAATTAGTAGGTTCGGCAGGTGGGGAATACTGAACCCCCGATTTATTGGACCATTTGAAGTCTTAGACAAGATTGGTGCTGCCACCTACAGACTGGCACTGCCTCCAGAGCTCTCCAAGGTCCACAATGTTCCTTGTATCCATGTTACGCAAGTGCAACCTGGACCCCTCTCATGTCTTGGCTCATGAACCACTTCCACTCCAAGAGGACTTGTCCTATGAGGAAGTACCAGTCGATATCACGGACCGAAATAGCAGAATACTCTGCAACCGGGAAATATCGTTTGTAAAGGTCGTGTGGCAGAACCACATGCCAAGGGAGGCTACTTGGGAGCTAGAATCAGACTTTAGAGCCAAGTATCCCCATTTGTTCGACCAAGAGTAAGAGGCAAATTTGGGAGACCAAATTTCTTTAAGGGGGGGAGAGTTGTAACACCCAAATTTTTATTTTTATTATTATTGGAATTATTTTGATTTTTATTTTATTTTAATAATTAATTTATTAGGTAATAATTATATTTTTTTAATTTAATTTAATTTAATTTAATAGAAATAAAAATAATAATAATGATAAAAAGGGGTAAAATTATTTTTTGAATTTAATTGAAAATGATTTTGGAAAAAAGGGGTGAAAATTTGGATTCTGGGGTTGTTTTTGAAAAGAAAATCAAAAACTGGAGGTCAAAACGTAATTTAGAAAAATTGTGCCACGTCAGCAGGCCGGTCAGCAGCTCCGGCCAACCAAGACATGCCGCGTGGCAGAGACACTGACGCAGGAATGCCACGTGGAACGAGCCACGAGGGCGATCTGCGTGCGCGCGATCGGACGGCTGAGATCCGTTCCCAAATGCACGGACGGCCCAGATTGCATGCGTGCGGACGACCTATATTAAATCACGCACAGATGGCCCAGATCGCATTACGATGGATGACCCAGATTCATTTCCAATTTAATCGCGATCAGACGGCCCAAATTAAATCGTGATAGACGACTCAGATTAAAAGGGGAGGGTTATAAATAATCTCATCCACACCCAACCCCAAACCCTAGCCTCCAGAGCCCTCGCCGGAGAAGACAGCCCAGCCACCGAAGGAACCGGCCGCCGCCACTCGTCGCCGCACTGGGGCACTTTTCGACCACCAAACGAGGTAAAATTTCTTCCATTGGCTCAGATTTCGATGCTGAACCCCTCTATGGCCAAATCAGAGCTAAACCACCGGTCAATTGGCTAGAAAATGCCGTCGAAGCCCAGCGGCATCGCCGTGGGTTTTATCAATTTTTGCCTCCGATGAGGCCCTTCCCGATTCCCGTTCGATGTAATTTTTATACCATTGTGACCACCGTCCTTTTCTCTACAGGTTGACTGGTGCAAAACACTAAATCGTGACTTGCGCCGGAGGAGCCACCGCACCCAAGAGCTTCACCGCCGGTAAGTCTTAGTTTTTTGAGTTTTTTCGGCCCACCGAGGGCCTTACGTGTGTTTTATCACGGGAACCAATGCAAGTTTGGCTGAATTCGGCAAAAAAATGGCCAAAAACGGCCAACTCGAGGTGGATCGCCACCGTTTGCGGTGCCACCGTCGCCGGAGCACGTGGAGCCACCGTGGCAGAATTCTAAAATTGGCCGAATAGGCCCTGGGTCTGATTTGGGCTTTTTTGGGGACATGTGCAGGTACTGGAAGTGTGTTTCAGTTTATGGAGAAAAAATTCAGGAAATCTAGAGACTGCCCGTAGGCGCAATGAGAACTCGATTTCAGACTCTGAAACAAGTAGGGATCTCTCACCCTATTTCCTATCACGGCATTAAAGCTTAATAAATGATAAAATGGTATTTTATGAATTAATAGATATGTATAATTAATTAAGATTGCTAATGGGGCCCGAACCTGACGTATTTGTCGGTCTGTTCCTGTTTGATGTATTTTATAGTCTAAATGTAGTATAGTATTTGATTGTTTATTCTGTGGTTTCGTATGCATGAATCACTGTTTAATCTATTATGGTTTGAATTATTGTGAACCCAATGTTGTGTGCCTTTTTTGGTGTGCATCACTGGTTTACGTATTCATGTTGATTGGGTAATTGAGACTAAAAAAAATGAAAAGAGTATGTGAATTTATAAATGGATAAGTCGATAGCCTCACTAGATATCCTGAGAGATGGTGGACAGACCGGGTCTATAGGGAACCCTACCGGGAACGTGGTCTCTCATATCGGATGTGGTATAGAGACTTTAAATGTTTTAGCGCTCATACCAGACGAGGTATGGGGACAGCCCGCTTCACCCTCATACCGAACGGGATATTAGGGTTTATGGTTTTGGCACTCATACCGGACGGGGTATGGGGACGGCCCTGGAATTAAGGTGAATGGTTCACGTGTAGCGGGGACCCCTATGGATCCCCATGGATACTAGTAGGCTGATAAAAGAGAAAATTTATTGCCTGATGATTGAAATACAAAAGTATGATATGTGTTATGTTACATAGTGTGCATGATCTTATGATGTTTATAATGTTATTGTTTTCATAAGTTGTTTTCATGAATCTCACCGAGGTAAGTTGACAGTAAAGGGTTTTACTATTGATAAATGAATTTGTTATAAATTATGCTCCATTAGTCGTTTTTATTTTCTATCAACCTTTACTTCTGTGATAGTGAGATAGTGTGACATCTTTATTGGACTAGTGTAACTCATTCCTTACTTAACCATTTTAGATCAGGAGGACTTGGTTCCTAAGCCCGTTCCGTAGGAAGACGGTGAGTAGAAGCCTAAAGATTTATTAGTTTTCCTTATAGTATTCATTCATAGTATTTCCTTTAGTTAGTTTATTCTTTCATATCTTTAATACGTATTGATTATTGTGTAAGGGATGTTAATCATAATCTATTTTATTTTGCTTCCGCACTTAGAATAAATATATACATTTTCTTTTAATTTTCGGAGACGTTACATCATATGTAGTGGATTTGTACCTCCACCTTTTATTAGTCAACGCATTATGGTAGAGCCTGTAATTCTAGTAGTGCAGAGGCGGAAGAGTTGGTCCTTTTTATACCTTGTGTAGGTAATGAATTCGCCCCGATAGAACTAGTACTTTCCATTAATGAGCCTTGATATGTTGTTTACGTTTACAATAAGCTTTAGCATTTGATTTTGTACTTCTATACAAATAGGAGATCTTGTAGGTATTCTTTCTTCCCATAAAAGTTATGGGACAAATGAAAAATTGAATGATTTTCTACTTCTATATAAATAAGAGATCTTGTACATATTCGTTATACCTATAAAAGTCGTTTGACAAGTGACAGATACTTAAATAAGTAAACTAAGTTAGAAAGTTATAAAAGTAATCAGTATCTTAATAGCAATTTATTTTATCACAAGACTTAATGTTTTTGAATAATACACATTGACTTACTAATTGCGTCTCTATGCCACCAATCCCACCTACTTAATATTAATTGATAATTTCATCTTATATATATTTATACATTCATTTATACATAATATCAGGAAAAAATTGATGCTAAAAATTGAGGTGAAAATTAAGAGACAACGTAATGTGAGGGAAAAAAAATGTTGAGTGTGAGCTAAAAGGAAGAGAGAATAAATTGATTACTTGAATAAAAAGGCTTCCAAGGAGGATGAATTTTTTATTTTTAAGCTCTAATAGACCATGTGGTGGAATAATTTTTTTAATGTATAATTATTTTTTTAAATTTCGTACAAGGTCAGCAATAAGTTAAAACTAACTCATAAAACTTACAAATGTATCACATTAATTAAACTTACATGATCGATAATAAGTTAAGTTAATATTATAAAATAAAGTTTGTATGAGTATGCAATCATTTTAAAAGCTCATAAGGTGCTAAATATTGTGACCATGTAAATCTTTAGTTTACAGTTTAAAATATTTTCATTATCGACTTATATTTTTTATATTACATGATGTAGGATGTTAAATTGTATTTTACAATTTTCAATAACCATTAGATCATGTTTCCAATATTATATTTTAACTGATTTTTATATATTGGTATACAAATAAATGATTTAAACTAAAATATTATATTAAAATAACTAATCACATTATTGTAAAATATAGTAAATATTTCAAAAGAAATAAACAAATGAATCTCATTAATTAAGAAAAACCACGCAATCTATGAAAAGAAACAATAAGAATTTAGGGATGAAATAAAAAATTTAGCATCTTGATCAAGCATTCATACTTAACAAAAAAAAAAAAAAAGAATTAAGGATCACATTTTTCGTGAAGCCTAGACTTTTGAATATTAGGAAAAATATTCTGTTGTTTAATAAACTATTGTGATAAAATTAAAAAAATAAATTCAACTTTACCATAATTTTTTAATATAGACCATATGTGTACATAAAAAATGAGAAACATCTTTCGCTTTGAATTTAAAAGATTAACTCATTTTTGTTACGTAGTTTTTATTCTTAAATCACTAATTTGAAATAAAAAATTATTAAGTGATTGTGATCCTCTAAGTTTTGTTTCTATAATTATTTAACAAAAATTTATGGTGTCATACTTATACGATTGACATATTTATTTGTATTTTGAAGCACTTAACACTTAATTATCTAATTATAATCAATTATTAAGGTAATAACTATACATATTTATGTATAATATGGTAAAGAAATGTGAAGAAGGTAGACTTGGTTAACCGTTATCATTAAATTGGTCTTCTAAATACAAAAATTACAAAATTGAAAAATAGTTAGCAGAAAATATTCAAAGTTATTCCATCTATCTCATTTTCCTTCCTTCACTTTTCCTTTTGAGCTTTATTGTTCCAATAGCACTCACCATCTTCTAAAAATTGAAAAACATTGTAAAATTAAATAAATTGTTAGAGGATATTTTAGATTAAGAAGACTAGAAAGTTTAATTTTTGTTTCTTATAATTTTAAAAAATATATTGTACAAAGAAAATAATCTATTGATTTTAATTTACGTGATGTGATTTAACAATCTTAATATGTACTAGGCAAGACAAGTAAAGGAACTGATATCCAAGAAATTCAAGCAATTAAGAAATTCCTGGATGTCTTCCCTAATGACCTACAAGGATTGCTTGTAGATTAAGAAGTGGAATTCGCCATCGATCTTCAGCTAGGTACTCAATTTATTTCATTTGCCCCATACAGGATGTGTCGAATTGCAATAAAGGAGTTGAGGAAGCAAGTTCAAGAACTTTTGGATAAGGGTTTCATATAGTATTTTGTGTCTCTTTGGGGTTCTCCAGTCACATTTGCAAAGAAAAATGACGAGACATTGAGATTGTGCATAGATTATAGGGAGTTAAATAGAGTTACAATCAAGAATAAGTACCCTTTCTCTAGAATTGATGATCACAATAGCCATTTACAGGGTGCACTAGTCCTTTCTAAGATTGACCTACGTTTGGGGTATCATTAGATAAAGATAAATTCTGAAGAGAGCTTTCTGGAGTAGGTACGGGCATTATGAATTTCTTCTCATACTTTTTGGGTTAATAAATATACCTGCAATCTTCATGGACCTGATGAATAAGCTCTTCAGACAATTTTTGGATCAATTTATCATACTCTTCATTGATGACATCTTCATCTACTCTAAGAGCAAGGAGGAACATGTTTGTATCTAGCTCAAGTTTTGCAAGTTCTAAGAGAAAAGAAGTTGTATGTAAAGTTAAGTAAGTGTGGTTTTTTACTTGATCAGGTTATCTTTCCGGGACATGTAATATCAAAAGATGGTGTGTTAATGGATCCCTAAAAAATTGAGACCGTGTTAAATTGGAAACAACCTACTACAGTTAAGGATATCAGAGAATTTTTAGGATTAGTTGGGTATTACCATAGATTTGTGAAGGGATTCTCTAAAATTGTAGCTCCTCTTACTCAACTTACAAAGAAGGATGTCAAATTTGAATGAGATAAAACATATGAGAGAAGTTTCACAAAGCTCGAGACACAATTAACCACTACGCCTGTATTGGATCTACCGAATGGAGTTAATGGATATACAATATACAGTGATGCTTCTTATCAGGAATTAGGATGTATACTGATGCAGCATGGACCAGTCATAACTTATGGGTAAAGATAATTGAAGATAAATGAACAAAATTAACCAACTCATGACTTAGAGCTTACTATAATTATTTATGCCTTGAAACTCTAGCGTCATTGTTTGTGTGGTGAGACATTCGAGATCCATACTGACTATAAAAGTTTGAAATATATTTTTATTTAGAAGGATCTCAATATGCGCTAGAGTTGATGGATAGAACCCTTAAAAGATTATGACTATAAGATATTGTATCATCTAGGCAAGAGTAATGTAGAAGCTGATGCACTTAGCAGAAAGAATGTAGGTACACTAGCTTCCATGATGGTTTCTAAGTGGAAACTGTTACAGGTTATACAGGAAATTCAACTTCATGATTAGGTTAAAGGTGTTTATTTAGCCAGTTTAAGTGTCCAACCTACAATACTTCAATAGATCAAAGATGCCCAGTTGATTAACTCCCCATTGTTGGCCATTAGGAAGGATAAAGAGCAAGGTTTGAAGCCAAAGTTCAGAGTGTCAGATGATGGGTTATTCAGATTTAATAACAGGGTGTGTGTTCTCAATAATGATGAACTAAAAAAAGGCATTTTGATTAAGGCTCATTGCTCCAAATTTTCCATCCATCCAGGTACTATTAAAATGTATCAAAATTTGAGATTCTGGTTTTGGTGGAATTACATGAAAAAAAGACATCGTTGAGTATGTTTCCAAATGCCTTACTTGTCAATGGGTGAAAGTAGAACAATAGCATCCTGTGGACCCCTCCAACCTTTGCCAATTCTCGAGTGGAAATGAGAACATATCACCATAGAATTTGTGATTGGATTGCCAAGGACTCAAGCATGCCATAATGCTATCTGGGTGATTGTGGATAGGTTAGCCAAGTCCTCCCACTTCTTGGTAGTGAAAATGATAGACCCCTTGAACAAGTTAACTAGCACTTATATCCATGAGATTGTAGACTAAATGGGATTCTTGTTTCAGTGGTGTTTAATAGAGACCCTAGATTTACTTCCAGGTTTTGGACAAGTTTTCAGTAAGCCATGGGCAGCCAGTTATCCTTCAACACTGCTTTTCATCTTTAAACAGATGGACAATCAGAGAGAACCATTCGCACATTGGAGGATATGCTACGAGTATGTGTTTTAGACTTTGGTGGATCTTGGAATAATCATTTGCCACTAATAGAATTTGCTTATAAAAATAGCTACCAGGCAAATAGAATTTGTTTTATCTGAACTAACAAATTGGTTCAGGATGCCGACGGGACCTTTAACTTTAATTTATAAATTCTTTTAATGTTTTGTTAAAATTATTCTTTATATTTTTTACGTTTTATTAGGCAATGTTCTTAAGGTTTCTGTGTATTATTTTATCGCTTCATTATATTTTAAATTAAATTAGGAATGAATATTAAAAGGAGATATGTTGAGAAGGAAGTAAATTTACAATGTAATTAGAGTTATGAGTAAATATGATAACGAAAGTTAAGTATGAATTAGGGAATTTAAATATGGTTAATGAGTAGAGTTAGAAATATTTTAGTAACATAGTAGATTTGAATTAGATTAGAGATATCGAAAATAAAGAAGATCAAGTTAGGAAAGGCAAAACAACAAGTTAATAGTAAACCATAGGAGTAAATTGATCCTAGAGTAGCAACCTTAATAAGGAAGTAATAAAAGTGAGAGAGAATTCTAAAAGATTTAAAATCTATTTAACCAGTATCAAGGAGGGGAGTGTGTGCACGTAGCTAATTTGGTAAGTGAAGTGTGGTGAACCCTACCCATGGATATATCCTCAGCCATATGTGGTTGGGAATTCTCGTACATATCTGTCCCGTGTTCATGTGTATGTGGAAAGTGATAAGTGATGCTCAATGCATAACTATTCTGTGTTTGGGTGCATTAGGAAAGTGAAAGTGATAAAGTGATGTGATATATCGTCGTGGTAGAGGAGATCCTTAGTGCCCTCATTGATGCTGGCAGAAATGACATCGCGCAGTGAAACTATTTGTTAATAAAACAAAAAATGAATAAAAATGAACCTAGAACTAAGTATCAAGAATATGGTATAGAACACAATTGAGATGTAATGTTCAATGAAGTGTTTAGGCCCTTAAAGGGCGAATGATATGAAAAATTGCAATATGATGTAGTGACATGTTGTGTCACAATGAGTGAAGAATGGATCGTAATATGTGAATAATGTAAACAAGAAATAAGTGAGGAATTACAGTGTTGAAACCATAGGGATAGGGAAAATTGAATTGGAATTATAATTGTTCGTTATGGGAAAAATTTGAAATAGATGGTAATTAATTCATGAATAAGATGACAAATAGATCCGACTAATAAGTATAATCTCAGCATCACGTATTTTTGAGGAAAGAATGAAATGTACTTTAAAATCTCTCCCGTCGGATGTTTTATGTTTTATACAAACTTAAATGAGGTTATTTTATCATTTGATGGTACTTACCCACTTACTGATCTTGTTAGCTCACCCTATTTATTATTCATTTTTTTCAGATCAAGACACCTAAAATTCCTCTCCTAAGTAGTGAAGGGGAATCCTAGTGGATCTATTTATCTTGCTTTAGTAAGACTTATGATTTTTTATTTTGTTTATTGCAAGTATTTATTTCGAATGTTAGACCAACTTCATAGATTTTAAATATTTAATTTAAAGAGATAAGGGATGTGATTTCTATTTTAAATTGTTGTACGAGGTTATGTTGTTAGGTTTTTTCATCATTTTATAGTGTGTATGCGGTCAGGACTCCATATGAGAGTTTGTTCATTGGTTTCATAACACTTGCACTTACACTTTCTAATAATCACTTACACTTGTCACTTAATTACTTAACATTGCATATGTCAATATTGTTTTCACTTTACATTGTTCACTTACCACTTTCTCATTCTTAGTTGCATTTTTATTGAGGTTTATAATTTCTATTTTTTTTTTTTTAAGAGTTTCATCGTGTGATGCCATTTTCGCTGGCATCAACAAGGGTATTAAGGATCCCCTCTACCACATGGATACATCACATATCATGTTTCACTTTTTATTTTCCCTTTCACTTTTCACTTTCCCAATACACCCGAACATAGAATGATTATGCATTGGGTATCACTAATCACTTTCCACATACACCTAAATATGGAACGGTGATGTATGGGACTTCCCAGCCACGTCTAGCTGAAGCCATATCCATAGGTAGGTTTCACCACACTTCACTTGCCAAAATGGCTACACACACCCCCACCCCCCCTGTTGATATTGGTTAAACATATTTCCTCGTCTTTTAAATATCCTTATGTTATTCTTTTACTAACCAAATCCATCACTAGATGACCTACTCATACATGCATCTACATCATATGTATTATACATAAACATGCCAACACAATAACCATAATATATACATCTTATATGCACAGTCCTCGACTTAAATAAATATATGTATACACACAACACATACAATATAGGTATACTTCATATTTGCACGAGGCATATATGTATTCCATAACATGCACATACAAGTTATTCACTCATATCCACTAACAATATATATAAATACACCATACAACATACAATTAAATATATATATATGCATCATAACAACTCAGTAACTAGATGACACAAAATCTGCATATACACCCTAGTGACAATATGAACACATAAACATAATAATACACAACACTTATAGATCTCCAATCATATGCAATTGCACACACACATGATGAGTTCGCGAAAATCATGTTAGAAAACTAAATAGAAAATAAAGTTTTATAAAAACAGAGGCCTGTGAATGAGACAAACCCAATCCCTTAACTACAGTCGAATCGGAAAAAAATGTCAGAATCCTTATTGGGTCATATCTACGCTCTCCTCTAAATATGGTAGTGTTTAGATAATTCCCTCTTTTGCAAAGAGAAAATACATTGGTTAGATGATGAACACTTATGGAAATAATTAAAATACCAAAGCAGATTGAGATTTTACCATAGACACATGATCCCGGTCAGTGAAATCACCACATGCCACCACACCCACGTCTTTTGTTCACCATGCACCGTCGCTGGAGCATCGCCACTGGAGTGCCACTACCAAACCTCCTCATGCCGCCATAAAACATCATAAAATGAGCCGCACACCCAAATCCGATATAGATTTGATGAAATATGCTAAGGACGTAATTGGAAATTTTAATAAATTAAGAAAAATGGACCATAGGAACTCAATTGGAAAGTTACTGAGAAATTTAAAGTTGTATAATCAACGACCATGATTTATTCCTTAAATTTA
Source organism: Carica papaya (assembly GCF_054855325.1). Lineage (NCBI taxonomy): Eukaryota > Viridiplantae > Streptophyta > Magnoliopsida > Brassicales > Caricaceae > Carica > Carica papaya. The sequence goes on from NC_142317.1 coordinate 25,259,250, forward strand.
AACAGTTTAGATTTAATTAGAGAGGCTATACATATAACTAGTTTTTTTTTTAATTTTAGCAACAAAAAAAAACCCTAAGAGAATTAGGAGTCGTTGGCCAAGGAAGGAAGGAGAGGGAGAGTTGTCATGTGAGCTCACTTTTGGAGGCATACCACCGTCGATCTAAAGGCAAATTCTTCACATTAAATGACTTATATTAATTTTAATCTTAAACCCAAAGGTAGTTTGGAGTCCTATGCTAAATGTTGAGGTAACATAAAGTCTATCAGCTCATTTTATGTAGATAACTAATAAAAGAAAGATTCATCGCACCATAATCGTCGTTCATTCCAAAATCTAGGAAAAAGTAAGAGTAGTTTATTACTCTAAATTCTCAGATTTTAAATAATGTAGTTATTTGATTTTTTGACTGACTGAATATTATGGTATTGTGTAGAGATTAGTTATTTTAAGAATATTTGAGAATGAAGATATTGAAAATTTTAGAAAGCATTATGTATATAATGGTGTAGTGTGATAAGTTTTAAATATGGTGAAACAAGGAGCGATTGAGGTTTCCTGGATGTCCCAAGCATCAGGAAGAAGAAGATGAGTTTTTTCTTGGGGTGGGTACCAGGTTTGGTTTACAAACCGTTAGGCCTAGATTTGAAAGCTCCAATAATTTGGGTCAGAGCAAGCCCAGTAGGCCTCTTGGTTTGATTTTTTTATAGAAAAAATATAGTCGTAATAGAAACTTAAATTATGATTCGACATACCTTAAATGGGCTGAGAAGGAAGAGTTGGGCCAACTTAAAGAAAAGAAGGGAAATAAGAATGAAATGAGGTGTTACACATATTAAAATAAATTAAAATAGAAATAAATCAAAAGATTTTAAAATATTACCAAATGGGCTTAGCCTTAGTGGGCTTTTAGTTTCATTGGAAGGGTATTCAGTTATGATGATTAAGATGGGTTAGGGAGGAATATTTTATTGGACTTCTAGCCTAGAAAACAAATAAAGTAAGTTGTAGCTAATAACTATTTGCATCCAAAGAAACATCCAAATAGATCATTTACTCATATTGTGAATGAATAGTAATGGGTTGTGTAAACAAAAATAAATATCAAGGACCAAAAGTCTTGAGAATTATTTAAGTTAATTTAAGAAAGCTTTTATTAAATTCCTGAAATGGTAAGTATTATTTATATGGTAGTATTGATAGCAATAAAAGCTATGACATTATAAAAAAATAAAAAAATAAAAAAATAATAATAAAATAAGGAAAGTGCATTAAGAATTAGTGATTGATAAGCAATAATAATGTATTTAAGTCGTTGTAGAATGGGTATAAATAATTTAAGATTAATAGCGAATATTATCATGAAGAAATATCGAAGTGTTGGATGAGTACAAATTAGGAAGTGAATAAATAATTTCATGAAGTAAATAATTGAGTGTAATTATGTGACCAACCTTTTTAGATATTCTTGACAACTTAAATTATTTTAAGAGAGAATGAGTTTGATTATTTGGAATGAATAAATTAGACATTTAGAAATAAAAAAATAGGTCTCTTATGAGAATTAATTGAAATTAGTAAAGTAGGGAGTTTAAAATTATAATTTATAATAAACTGTCTTAGAGAATACATAGGGTAAGCAGCAAGGATTTCTTATCGGGGTGATGTGAGTAAATGTGCAGTTTCCGATCGGTATGGAATGATCATGAACTTTATCTCATGGACTTCTTATTACTCTGTAACTATGACTGTAACTATGATTGTGTCTTTGGGGGACGATATGAATTGTAACTATGACTGTAACTACGACTATGTCCCTAGGAGATAACGTGATATCATAACTATGACCGTAACTATGACTTGTGGAATCTATGATTTGGTCCATGTTGATAGTGCAAATTTTCATCTCCTTCCATGATTGTGACTGAACGATATTATGTGATATAATAATGAGTCCATGAGCTTTTTTTATTTGTTGTGTTGATGAATAATAAAAATATGTTGTTATGTGAATGTGTACATGAGATAGGATATTCTACGTGCTTAAGGAAAGATGTTATATGCATGAATATGTGTTAAAGAAAAGGTATTTATATATGTGATACGTGTTTAAGGAAGGGTATTTTATGTGTGGATATATGTAATTAATACGAATATGATATTGCGTTTGTGAGATTGTGAATAAAGCAAAAGTAATTTATGAGAATGTAGTTACATTTTAATGGATACCTTATGGATGATTTGAAATATATGGGAAGAAAAGATACTTTATATGTGGATATGTGCAATTAATGTGATTATAACGTTATGTAATTGAGATTGAGAAACTATGGATATCTTTTGAATGAAATGATGTATATGTAAGTGAAAAACATATGATTAGTGAGATCAGCGTAGTTGTAATAGGACGTGGAAATCATATGGTTGGAAGGGCGTGGTAAGCTAAAGCTAAAGGTAATGGTTTAGATCAGTATAGTATCTCCAATCTTGGATTGGAGTCTTAGAAAGTTGTGGCTCACCCCCTTTTTATAAATTTCAGAACAAGGAGTGCAGGACTAACCCAGAGAACCTTCACAATAAGGAGATCTTGCTTAAAAGGAATAAATGATAGAGAGACACTTGTTTTTTTTTATCAATTTGATCTTTCAGATTTTTAAAGTGTCATTTGATCTTTAAGCTTTCAATTATAGTAGGAAAAAGTTTTAAATACCCTATAATATGTTATAGTTGAAGCATATTGGAATTAGTTGTGAGAATGACAATCCTTATAAAAAAATATGAATGTTATTACTTACTTCGATATGCATGAATGAAAAGTAATAGCCATATTATTTATGAAATTTTGGGTTGTTACAATTGGTGTCAGAGCCTAAGTTCCTCAGAATATCTGAAAGACTAACCTTGAAAATTTTCGTCTTGTGATTACAATAAATAAGAAATGAGATGAGGAAGGTCCCCACTATACAGAGTTGCCCGTGAAGACTCTTTGCAAGAAGGCATTAATTATCTTTACAATATAATGGAGAGATTCATTAATAACCAACAGGCAAGAGTTGATGAAAGGGATCCTCTAGTGCCTTCTAAGGGTGATGCGCCTAACCCTCCACCACCTCCACCCCAATATAATCCGATTCCTCCCCAGTGTGACTTGGTACGACCTATGATAGATCCAAGTTACATCGAGAGGTATAAGAGGCCAAATCCTATTAACTTTATAAGTGCATCCACAATGGAGGAGGTTGAAGATTGGCTAAAAGAGACTGAGAGGGCATTTAAGGTATTAGAAGTCGCTCTAACACAAAAGGTTGTTCTTGCCTTCTATATGCTTGTGGTAGAAGCTCAGTATTGATGGGAGCTGAAGCAAATCATTTTGTCTACTCTAATCACTTGGGAGGATTTTATGGCAGCATGTAATGCAGAATATATTTCGGAGCACGTACGCCACCAGAGAGAGTTCAAATCTATGCAATTTAGACAGGAGAATATATCAGTCATAGAATATGCTCGCAAGTTCATAGAGTTTGGTCGTTATGCTCTAGTGGTTATGACCGATGAGGGAAAGAACAAAAATTTCAATGGGGTTTACGTACAGAGATCATATGTCAGTTGTATGTACTAGAACTTTATACCTACAAGGAGTGTTAACTAAAGCACAGTTGATTGAAAGTGAACTCCAGAGCTTCATACTAGTTGCAGGCAATTCCAGACCCTTAGCCCCACACAGTAGATTCGCACCTGCAATACCATATCAATAGAGTAAAAGACTTAGGACTACACCATCTATACCACCCTGGAATTTGAATATTGGACAAGATTAGAATTATCAACATTGTGGTAAAAATCACAGGACTAGACCTTGTTATCATCTCAACAATGCATGCTCCAAGTGCAGTAGTACCCAACATATGGTCCGTAACTGCCCAGAACTCTCATGACAAGCTAGACTTATAGTTCCAGGCCAGGCATTTGCTATTTCTGCAAAAAAGGCCAAGGCAGCACCAGGAGTCATCTAAGGTATGTTTTCTATCTCTAAACATCCTACTATGGTTTTAATAGATTTTGGATCCTCACATTCATTCATATCACCCACATTTGCGTCACATATAAATGTCAATCCACTTGCACTACATTGTAGGTTAGTCGTATCAACCCTAGTACGTGGGGTGCTATATATTGATGTGATATATAAGAGCTGCATTGTAGAGATTGCTGGTAAAGAATTAGCAATAGAGCTAATATTGTTAGATTTTGAGGATTTTGATGTAATTTTAAGAATGGAGTGGTTAGATGCCTATTATGTTATGATGGACTGTCACTACGAAAGATATATTCTATATCCCTAATGAAGAGCTATTTTCTTGTTAATGTTCTCGTTATTTTAATCTATTACATGTGAAAATAAAGATCAATTCGATTAAATTTTACTTAAAAAAAACTGAATCTAGATCTTTTTTTGGAAATAGGTAAAATAACATAAGGGATTAATCTGCTGGACATCTCTATAGCTCAAGAATTCCCCAATATTTCTCCTGAAGACCTACTAGGGTTACCAGTAGATCGAGATGTTAAATTTGCAATCGACCTCCAACAAAGAACCTATCTAATCTCAGTAGCCCTTTACAGAATGAGTCATTTTAAAACAAAATAATTGGGAAAACATATTCAAGAATTGTTAGATAAGGGCTTCATCTGACATAGTATATCACCTTGGGGTGCTGGGGTCACCTTTGTGAAAATGAAAGATTGAACAATGAGGTTTTATATTGATTACAGAGAGTAGAATAAGGTTACAATCAATAATAAATATCCCATTCCAAGAATTGATGATCTCTTTGATTAGCTTCAGGGTGCCAAGGTGTTCTAAAAAATTGACTTGCGTTCGCGATATCATCAATTGAAGGTCAAAGTTGAAGACATTCCAAAGACAACTTTTTAAACAAGATATGGACATTTTGAATTTATAGTCATGCCGTTTGAACTAACCAATACACCTACGATTTTCATGGATTTGATGAATAAAATCTTCAGACCATTTTTAGATTAGATTGTTATAGTCTTCATTGATGATATTCTAATATACTCCAATAGTTGGAAAAAGCATGATTAACATTTGCACAAGCTTTACAGGTTCTTAAAGAGAAGAAATTATATGTTAAGCTAAGTAAGTGTGAGTTTTGGATATATCAAGTCATATTTTTAAGACATGTAATATCAGCTAATGGAGTATCAGTAGATCTACGTAAGATTGAAACGATGCTGAATTAGGAACAACCTATTATAGTCAAGGAAGTTAGGGGATTCTTAAGACTGTCTGGATATTACCATAGACTTGTGAAAGGGTTCTTAAAACTTGTAGCTTCCCTATCACGACTGATGAAGAAGGATGTCAAGTTTGAATGGGATGAAGCATATGAGAGGAGTTTTGCAAAGCTTAAGAAATGATTGACTACCACACCTGTATTGACTCTAACGAATGGGACTGGGGGATACATAATGTATAGTGATGCTTCATATTAGGGATTGGGTTGTGTGCTAATGCAGCATGGACGATTTATAGCCTATAGATCTAGACAATTGAAAACTCATGAACAAAAATATCCCACCCATGACTTGGAGCTTGTTGCTATCATCTATGTCTTGAAGATTTGGTGTCATTATATATATGGGGAGACTTTTGAGATTTCTACTGATTATAAAAGTTCGAAGTTCATCTTTACCCAAAAAGATCTCAACATGTGCCAGAAGCATTGGGTGGACCTCCTAAAAGATTATGATTGCAAGATATTGTACCGCCCAGGTAAGGATAATGTGGTGGTTAATGCCCTTAGTAAAAAAAAAACATCCATGTTAGCTCATATAATGATTTCAGATTGGCAAATGGCAGAAGCCATGTAGGGTTTATAACTCTAAGATAGAAAAAGTGTTACATATATGAAAAAATTAATAATCCAACTTGAGTTAATTCAAAGAATTAAAGAGGCTCAGTTGACCTATTCGACTCTAGCAGCCATCAGAAAGGACACAGAACAAGGTTTAAAGCTAGAATTCAGATTCTCAAATGATGGTTTGCTCAAGTTCCAAGACAATTGTCTATTCCTAATGTGGAAGAACTAAAGAGAGATATTTTAGGTGATGCTCACAATTCAAAGTTCACTATTCACTCGGGCAACACAAAGATGTATCAAAGCTTGAGGCATTAGTTTTGGTGGAGTGGTATGAAGAATGATATAACTACTTTTGTCTCAAAATGTCTCACTTGTCAGCAAGTTAAGGTAGAACACCAGAGACCAAGTGGATTATTACAACCACTATCAATACCATAATATAAATGAGAACATATTGTAATCGACTTTGTGGTGGGTTTGCCCAGGGCCTGTGCTAGTCATGACACTATTTGGGTGATTGTGGACTAACTTGCCAAATCAACACATTTTTTAGCTATAAAGATGACTAATCCCTTGGATAAGTAGGCCAGGACATACATAAAAGAGATAGCTAGATTGTATTGGATTTCAGTGTCAGTAGTATCAGACATAGATCCCAAGTTCACTTCTAGATTTTAGGAAAGTTTTCACCAAGCAATAGGAACCAAACTATCTTTTAGTACATCATTCCATCCTCAGACTGATGGCCAATCCAAGATAATCATTTGACACTTAAGGATATGCTCAGAGCATATGTTTTCAATATTAGAGATCATTGGGACGATCATTTGTGACTACTAAAAAATTCTGACAATAATAGTTATCAAGCAAGCATCAACATGGCACCTTATAAAACACTATATTGTTGACCTTGTAGGTCCCCAATCTGTTGGGAAAAAATAAGGGGAGAGAAAATTAATTGGTCCTGATTTTGTGGATGAGACTATGGCGAAGATTGTTAATATCAAGAATATCCAAATAGCTCAGAGTAGAGAAAAGAGTTCTGCAGACACTCGAAGAAGGGACTTGGAGTTTGAAGTAGGTAGTCATGTATTCCTTAGGGTTACTCCTCTAAAGGGTGTTACCAGATTTGGAAAGAGAGGAAAGTTAAATCCCCACTTCATCAGACCTTTTGAAATTTTGGAAAGAATTGAAGTGTTTGCTTAAAGGTTAGCTATGACATCCCAGTTGCTAATTAAGATGAATGGGTGTCAGATACAAATTCAGAATAACGAGTGCATGATAATATTTATGCAGTAGAATCAAACATTAACAAATTCCTTACAAATATATATGATGTTCTAAATACATATATCACTGAGGTCAAATGTGGCAACAAAATACAAAACATAAGGGCCACTTCTTCCATTATTCTACTGGAATTCAACAGAGTGCGGGAACAGTCATGCACTTAAACTTATGGATCCACAGGATCCTTATAGACTTTTAAGGGTAAATCTGCCTGCGGTTCCACATTTTCTTCCTCATCTGGGGAGGAGGGGGATGGAAAGAGTGAGTTCTATATGCTTAGTAAGAAAAATAGTATTAAATTAACATCGTAAGATTTCAAAAGTTTATTATTTAATCTCATTGTTTAGCTTTCTTATTTATCTAACTCATCATTAGTAAATGAAACAATTTATTTGAATATCAAAATAGTACGTTAGCACAAAAAATCAAATATATATATATCATGCCAAATAATAGAGAAAATTAAACAAATCATGAAATACACAGATATTTTGTGTCATGTTTCACGAAGTCATTATAAACGTCCATCTCAGAGGGCAGATGCAGATTTCTAACTACCTAATTGGAATGACCAGATTATATATAAATACGGCTATTTGCTCAAGTCTACTTCGGGTTGGCCAAACCATAGTACGATCTATGATCACAGCCATACCAATCATAGTGGTTCTAACAGATATCTATAGTCACGACATTACTTAGCCACAAGTGACCCCTACAGATAGTGTGATACCACTCTCGTAAAGGGCACGCTATCATCTACTGAGAGCTATCCTTTTACATCTTTTCAGACAAGATAGGGGAGGGGGAAACAAATACCACAAAGGGTAAGGGGAATAGATACCCCTCAGAGATAAAAAGCCTAACAAGACACTTGATGTAATATGCATGTCAATACATATATACTTCAGACCACGCAGGCTTCATTCTACTTTTCTCTTTTCTTTTCTTTTTACTTTTATTATTATGGATTACATATTACATTTATTACATGCAAATTCATCAAGTGTCAGTAATTCATATAGCATGCTCGAAAATCAGAACAATTTGACTCATTTGAACAGAAAGCATGTAAAACAGAAAAAATAACAATCATATTAAATTTACTTATCTAAAAATACTCTTTAAAACGTCGAAAGTAATACTAGATTTCTTACCAAAACCTTGATATTTTCTTCTTCACCGTTTTCCTTTCTTTCTCTTTTTCTCTCACTATTCTATTATCTCTCTCTCTCTAAACCTTTAAAAAATAAAAGAAATGGAAGTGTCGAGAGGAAGAAAAAGGGAAGGGCAATTTATAGAATTTTAGAACTGTTGGATTCATGCCAAGTGGTGAAATCCGGTGAAGAGAGATGAGAAAAAGATTCTTGGCACAAAAAATGATGGAGAAAATTTTCCTGCACCGACAGCGGCAGCACACCGCCCAAAGTAGCAGCAGTGCACTACCCGAGGTGGTAGTGCTCAGTCGGTGTGATACGGGCTAGCTTGCAGGTGCATAGGCCTGTTGTTGTGCGCACAGGGCCTTAACGCATTGCGCACCGTACGCGCAGGCCCTAGGTGCACAGGGCCTGTCCATGCAGGCCTGCTGCGCAAAGGGTGCATGCACATTGTACGGCACCAATCTGTGCATGAAGTGACGCATGGACGGCCTGCCTACGCGTAATAGGATGTATGTGCAGGTCCTGACACCGCGCCGTTCATGCGGGGGGGAGGTATATGCTGTGTGCACGTCCCATGCGTGCGTGCATGCGGAGGGGACATGGACGTTGCGCACACATCTCATGCGTGTTAACGTGCGGAGTGGACATGCGCGTTGTGCCTAGCACCCATGGCCACTGTGTGCGCATGCACACGCGCACAGTGCCCAGCACCTGTGCGGGCAAATTGCTTTCTCGTGGGATTTTTCCCGCGAGTAAGTTGTCTCTCGTTTTGCTGTTTTCTTATTTTTTTCTAAATTTTCCCTTTGAAGTAAAATAAAATAATTTAAAATATTTTAAGATAAAATAAAAAAAATAAAATAAAATAAAAAAAGATCAAGATCATGAATCTCGAGACATGTTAAACAGTATAAATTAATTTAAGTTTAAGGCGGCCAACGACCTAAATAAATAGACTTTTCAAATCATTTTAGCACAGTGATAGGCGGGGTGTTACATTAGCATTACCACCAAAATTTTCTAGAGTTCACAACATCTTTCATGTATCAATGTTATGCAAGTATAATCTTGATCCTTCACACGTTATAATCTACAAGCCTCACTCATTTCAAGAATACTTATCTTATGAGGAAGTGCCCGTTCGTATTATGGAGCCTCAAGAGAGAATGCTCCACAAAAGAGCTATTAGAAAGTAAGACATTCGCACCTGCTGTGTATATCATTAAAATATTCTTCAAATAAATAAGGGTAACACTCAATCGTGGTGCAAAAGTGTGTAACACGAATGAATGTGTGGGACCAGGATCTATTAACACCCTAGCTAAATTTTTGGAGATAGGATACACACCTTGGATGATGTTTAGATTCACTTAAGCATCTGATGCTTTGGAGCTTTCATTTGTCCTTCATAAGTGGGCAATTAGGAATTAGATGTTATTGGCTACCACATTTGAAACAAGATCGAGTGACACAATGCCACGGCCGATTGCCATGATTTTTCCCACAAATATGGCAGGCCAACGCCTTACCGAGTGCAGATGGTGGTATAGGAGATATTTTTGTTGTCATTCTAGGCCTTTTATCTTGTAAACCAAACACTAGAGTCAACCTTCTTGGAGGTACAGAAGGTCTAGAACTGCCTACTCCTGATGATGGACCCTTAAGTTTGCTTTCCACTATCTCTACTTTTTCCAAGACTTCATCATAAGTTCTCAATTCTAAAACTGCAAAAGAATCCTAAATTTTTAAGCGTAGCCCCCACTAGAATTTCCTTGCCCTCTGTCCTTCATCAGTCATAATTGCCAATGTAAAATGAGTCAATTCAGTAAACCTCTAAGCATAGTCAACTATTGATAAATTTCCCTGAGTTAGCTACATAAATTCCAACTCCTTATGATTTTGAAGTCATGTATCAAATTACTCAGTGTTGAACACCCCCATAAACCATTCCCAAGTGATGGAGTAGGTAAAGTGGTATGTCTGAACTCCCACCAACGGTCAACTTTGCCTACGAGTAAGTATGTAGCAAGAATCACTTTGTGCTCAGTAGTCAGCCCCAAAACTTTGAATGCCTTTTCAACTTCCTTTAACCATCCCTCAGCTTCAATAAAATTCTTTGTACCAACAAAGGTAGGAGGATTATGTCTCATATATCTCCTATGACAATCTAGATCCATAACTGGTGGTTCTGGATTATATAGAGCTGGTATTAGGGGAGGACAAGGTAATTCTTCTCTACCTCCTCTATACTAATTGACAGGCTCCTCTACTACGTGGTACAACTTATTAATATTTTTATGTAAAGACATATAATTGGTTTGTTGCCCCGATGGAGATCATCCACATCTCATTTTTCAACCCTACATCCAGAAAAGAACGGATTAGAACATTCCAATATAACTTTTCTTACTCCTCAACGTCTCAAAAATTGTAAGAAATCATATTTAAACTCTAAAACCTCATGCACAAGGGATGATTCTAGGAACATGGGCTCTGATACCACATATCACACCCCAAATGAAATAATGAAGCGCAATCTACTCATACCATTCTTTAAATAATGGCCCACAAAACATGCATATGCACAACCCAAGAATTTAACATAAAACCTAACACCCAATATGATATATAAAGAGGTTATATATATATAACATGAGGTAAAAATTTAGAGTTTAACAAAACAAAACAAAAATTTCTAGAATTTGAACAAACTATAGATGAACTAAACACTTTCACAAACTCTACTCGTCCGGCAATGGTTATGGCTCTTCTTTCTCCTCTAAAAAATATTAGGGTGAAATTTAATAAGATTCACCAACTCTATAAGTATTTCCATTCTTCCAACCCAGATTGAACTCAAGCAAAAACAAACAATATGGTGTAAATGCAATAGTAATGTTTTCAATGCAAAATTTATTTGTAATTTTCACCATTTTCTAAACCAAAATTTATAAATTAAACACAATTATTTCGGACATTTTAATTTCACATTTCTCCAATCAGATTCCTCAATTACACTCAAATATCATTGATAGCCTCAAAGTATAACCACATACACTCAAAATAACATATATACACCCGAAAGGTCATCTCTAAGGTTTCATCGCACAATGTCGTTTATGTCGTCGTCGAGGAGAGGCAAAATGGATCCCCACATTGCATGGATAGCACATACACAAAATAGCAGTTACGTTAGCTAGGTGACCCACACTCATAAATACCTATCCACGTTTAGACTAGGTTTCAAACTCTATACATGTGTAGGTTCACCGTACCCGCTGAACTTCAGCCACACACACACACACTCTCCTCCTCGATCCAAACTAAATGAGAAAGCATCTAAGATCCATACACTATTGACTCACATCATATCCTTTCCCAATTTCTTATTTACTTCCCTTGTATTCTATCTTTCTTTTAAATATTATTTAAGTTAATTTGTTTCATAACCATAATTAATTCATTTCTACTTTTATTTGGTTTCATATGTTATTCCCTTTTTTCAATCTTTCATTTTATTTGGGGTTTCTTTTCATTTATAATTTTCTTACTTATCACAATTTCAAATATTTATCAGTCCTTAATTTTTCAGTTTCCATCTCCTCATGATTTCTAAATAAGTTTGGGTTCACCTGTCATAGGTCCATGTTTTGTTCTTCATCAAGGAATCAAGTCAGTATCTGTTCTATATTAAAACACACATAAATTTAATAACCATGCATAAACCTTTAAAATCCCAATCCAGGTCTAGAATAAGGAAATACTTATCAAAGTCCCTCAACGAATTGTACTCCACTTGATCAACAGCCTAGAATCACCATACATAAGTATAATCAGATTTAATTGATGAAAATAAATTTAACCCTAGGAAAACTACTAACAGTGGTCATTTTAGGTAATTACCACGACAAGGGCATTCTTCGGTATTCAGCAAACCAACACTTTAGTTCCCTACATAGGTGTGGGCGATTGACTTTCCAAAACGTATACACATACATACGTGTTAACATTTGTACTCACCCAAAACTCCACAATGAAAAAGGAAACGAAAGGTCACCTGATTCAGTTTGGTGCTGTGAAGGCCAAATAGTTTCACTTTTTCTTGATTCTCACTACCAGAGACGATTTCTAATTTTTCTGAGAAGACTCTCACTCGCCGCAACAAGGAGAGTGCTCTAGCTCCTGAAACCTTTACACACACACACACACATGAATACCCATTTCATTGAGAACACACACTGAAAGAGAAAAATGAATGCACATGGTTTGGGTGCGGTGCTCCAAAAACCTGAACAACCTTGAGTTCAACTCCTAGCTTCTGGAGGATAGTCTTTTTAGTTCCCCGAGAGCACTCCTTGCTTGCTTTGAAGATTAGGTGATTGGTTTCACACCTACATGCCAGTTAGTGTGAAATAAGAAAAAGAAATCTCATAAAAGAAAGGGAAAGGATGAAACTTACCAGTTTTCAAACACCGACATCACGTGTAACACTATACTTCTTGGCCGCAATTCCCTTCTCTTCCCTTCCCTTCAACTTTCTGCCTCTTCGACACCTCCTCCGTTCCTTTTTTGACCACATTTCTTTCTCCCCTTCTTGTTTCCTTGCTCGTCTCTCCCTCGTGCGATGTTCTCTTCTCCTTTTCGGCCTGACTTCTCCTCAATCTCAGCCTCTTCTCTCACTCGATCGGCTCCTTTCCTCCTCTCTCATTTCGGCTCTCATTTACTAAATTAAGGAGAGAACCCTAATTATTTCTTTAAATACCCATCTCATTAGCCGTCCAATCATGCAAGGTTCAATTTGGGCCATTTAAATCAAATGAAATTCCAGCCGTTGGATCCCTCAGACGGTTCAATCAGGATCGTCCATCTCTTGATTTCTTTTTTCCCCCTTTTTCCCACATGTTTTTATTTAGGACCTTAAAATTTATAAAAATCCCTAATTACTAAAATTTCTTTCATTTAGACCCATAAATCCTAATTTAATTTATTCATTTACACATTCTTTTATTTTTTGGGACCGGATATTACATGGGGTCCCGTAAGATTTTGCTGGTATGGATATTCTCCAAAGCCTCCTCCTTTAAATCTTAAGACATGAGATTTAAACTGTAGAAAATATTAACATCAAATATCTAGATTTTATATTTGTTCTTGAAGATTAAGAAGAATGAAAAGAAACTTGTTTGTTTTTTCTTTCTTCAAATGAATGGAGGTTAAGTGCATATCCTTGAGTTCAATATATAATAAATTACTCGAAAGGTTATCTAGGCTTTGGGAAACCAACTTTTCACTATACTTCTTTGTTGCGCCAGTTAAGAAGACTTAAGTTTAATTAAAGAATAATTGAATTGTGATGGAAGGATAAATGACATAAGTGCGTACCCTTGTGATAAAATAAATTGCTATTATGATATTGATTACTTATATAACTTTGTAACATGGTTTACTTATTTGAGTATCTATCATTTGTCACACGACTTTTATAGGTAGAAGGAATACGTACAAGATCTCTTATTTGTATAGAAGTAAAAAATCATTCAATTTTCCATTTGTCCCTTGACTTTTTTGGGTAGAAGGAATGCCTAAAAGATCTTCTATTTGTGTAAACGTATAAAATCAAATACTGCAAGCTTGCTGTAAACCTAAACAACAAATCAAGGCTCATTAGTGGAAAGTAGCAGTTCCATTGGGGTGAATTCATTAGATGCACAAGGTCTAAAAAGGACCGACTCTTCCGCCTCTGTACTAATAGGGATTACAGGCTCTATCATGATGCCTTGACTAATAAAAGGTTGAGGTGCCCCGATTGGCCTTTTGAGATGTAAAACTTTACCATTATTTTGGTTGTATATATGTATATATTAATATACAAATCCACTACATGTTATGTTGAGTAATGTGTATATATGGGTTTCTAAAAGATAAACTGTGATGTTGATGAAGAAAGGGTAAGTCACAAAACTTGCAGAGGGTGTATAAGAGATCTAAAATGCATAATGCACTTCTTGTGCCTCTTTTGGGTGCTACAAGTGTTGCTTCAAGGATTGTTAGTCCTGCACTTGCATTAATTATATGCAGAATGCGTAGCCCTAATCTCCCCTAATCATTACTTTGGCTTAATGACTATACATATTGGATGTTTTATCTTTCAGATAGTATGTCGACTATACGTAAAATTCAAATTACATGATCATGTTTTTTGATTTACAACTTGCAATGTTGGCAGTAGCATCTGCAAAGGCTCTAGGCATGGAGGTGGTGGATAATAAGGTTCTATAATTAGTTGTCATTTGTTTAGGTTCTGTGGTGGCCATCCATTGGATGCTCTTATCAAAATTACTTATTTTTATATGATGGGTGATGATTATACTTGAAAATTTGCGTTCGAAGTTTAGGTTTTGGAGAAGAGAAAAAAAACTCTTTAGAATTAATGAGAGAAGAACTAAACGACAATAGAGGATATATATATATAAATATATGTGTATATATGTATATTCTTTTTCTATCTCAAAAAATCTCTAACAATAATGCTAAATATTATTTAAGTAGGCATATTTATATTTTTAAAATATGTACATATAAAATATATTTAAAATAAGTGTGATGTAACACCTCGCCCATCGTTGTACTTAATTGATTTGGAAACAAACCCTATTTATTGGGGCCTTTGGCCGCATTGAACTTATTTAATTTTTTCTGCATAATATTTATCGTAATTCGTAAAACTTTGGTTGATTTTTAATTATTTTATTTTTATTTATTTTTATTTATTTTTATTATTTAATTTTTGTATTTAATTTATTTAAATTAATTTTAGAAAATTGAGAGAAATCAAAAAAATGGTGCACAGCGCGCACGTCCAGTTCGCATGCACGGCGGGGTGACAGGTCATGCGTGCATCTTGTCGCGTGCAAGCGGGCTGTCTGTACGTCACCTAGTGTGTGGACAGCCCTCATACACTATGCACGTGCCGTCAGCGCAGCAGGCCTGCGTAGATAGGCCCAACGCGCCTAGGGCCTGCACATATAGGCCCTACGTGCCTAGGGCCTGCGTGTAGTAGGCCTACGTTCGCAGTGGCCAATGTGCCCAGGCCTTGCGTGTGTGCAGACTAGCCCCTACGCACACAGTAGGAGGGCTTTGTGCCTGCAGTCTACCCTATAATGCGTCGGCTGGGGCACTGCAACCTTAGGTAGTGCGCTGATATCGCCTCGGGTGACGCGCCACTATCACCAGTGGAGGAGACCCTTCTCTCTCATTATGCATGCTGAACATCTTTTTTTCTCCTCTCTCTTCACCGGATTTCACCACTTGGTGCGAATTTGATGGTTCCAAAATTCTATAAATGGACCCTTTCCCTTCCATTCCTCACCACATTTCCATTATTCCCTTTTTCAAGATTTAAAGAGAGAGAGATAGTAGTCTAGTGAGAGAATGAGGGAAAGAAAGGAGAATAATGAAAGAGAAAATATCAGGTTTCAGTAAGGGATCTAGTATTTCTTTGAACATTTTAACGAGTATTTTTAGATAAAATAATATTATTAAATATGATGATTATGGTTTTGCCTGTTTTGTATGCTTTCGTATTCATAGTTCAAATAAGTCGAATTGTTCTTGCTTTCAAGCATGCCATATGAATTGTAGACAATTGATGAATTACGTGCAATAAATATAATATGTAATTGGTAAAAATAAAGAGTAAAAAAAGAAAAAAGAAAAGAAAAGAGAAATGTGGAATAAAGCATGATTGATCTAAAGTATATCTGTATTGATATGCATATCGCATCAAGTGTCTCGTTAGGCTTTTTATCTCTGAGGGGTATCTATTCCCTTATCCTTTGAGGTATCTATTTTTTCCTCCCCTATCTAGTCTGGAAAGATGTAAGAGAACCGCTCCCAGTGGATGATGGCATACCCTCTAACGAGAGTGGTAATGCAAATATCTGTAGGAGTCACCTGTGGCTAAGTAATGTCATGACTATAGATATCTATTAGGAACACTATGGTTGATACGGCTGTGATCATAGATCGTGCCATGGTTTGGCCAGTCGAAAATGGGTCTGAGAAAATTATCTAATCATTCTTCTTAGGTAGTTAGAAATTTATATCTCCCTTCAGAGATGGAAGTTGAAACAACTTCGCAAAGCAGGCCACAAAATTTGAGCATTTCATGATTTATTTGATTTTCTCTATTATCTGGCATGATGTGTGTTTGATTTGTTCATATTAATGTACTTTGTTCATAATAAATAAATTATTTTTATAATGTGAGATTGATCTACGAGGAGGCCAAAAGGTATGCTGTAAGTTAAAATAATTCACCTTTAAAATCTTACAATGTTAATTTAATACTATTTTTCTTATTGAGCATATGGAACTGACTCTTTCCATCATCCCCCATATGAGGAACAAAATAAGGAACCATAGGCTGACCTACCCTTGGAAGTCTATGAGGATCCCATGGATCCACAAAATTTGAGTGCATAATTATTCCCGCACTTTGATGAGTCCAATAGAATAGTGAAAGAAGTAGTCTTCTTTTTGTTTTTTAATTCTTTTGTATTTTATAGCCAGTTCAGGCCTCAGTTATATGTATATAATTGGAACTCATCTATATATATATTTATACGGGATTTGTAATAAGTTTGTTTCATTTCATAAATTTTATTATGCACTCGTTATTCTGAATCTATATCTGATACTCATTTGCCTTAATTAGCATTTGGGATGTCACATGTGAAGT
The DNA here is from genome assembly GCF_054855325.1 of Carica papaya. NCBI lineage: Eukaryota > Viridiplantae > Streptophyta > Magnoliopsida > Brassicales > Caricaceae > Carica > Carica papaya. The sequence continues at coordinate 25,276,322 of NC_142317.1, forward strand.
ATCCTTGAATTTATTTTTAATTTATCATAATCCAATAATTTAAGAGAATTTAACTAAAATTCCTAAATGAAATAATGAATCTAATTTAGAATAAACTAATGATATGCTATTGGCTTTCTTTTAAATATATGCAGATATTATTTTCTAAAAAATTATTTTCAAAATTCTTGAGTTCTAAAAAAAATGAGATCATTAATTTTTTTTTTAGAAATAAAAGATAAAATTATTAAATAAATTGGTAGTAAGACACCACCAAAGAATGGTACATGGTTAAAGATTGTCTCAGTCTAAAAAATTAGTATATCTTATATAAATGGTAAATTAAGTATAAGAAATTTTCTTAATGTTCTATTGAAGTGACTATAAATTCTTAACTATTACTAAAAACTATCTCTGTTATATAATATCTAATCACTCTTTTAAAAAAAATTTGATAGGAAGAATAAAAATGCTCATTAGTTATTCAATCTAATATGATTAAACTAAGCGTATTGGATTTATTTATCATAGTTTATTAAAAAAAAATAGTAAATAGACAATTATATATAAATTTTAAATCAATAGATTATCAGTATTGTTGGAAAGCTCATAAATAGATATTCGAGCTTGTTTTAATGCTCTCAAGGAATAAAAAAGCTTGCAATAATAATATACAACATTACAACAAATTTCAAGAGCATTTTTATGAAAAGTTACAATAACCAAATTCCCAAGTTGATTGTTTTCCTCAGAAAAAACTTGACCAGCTCTATTTCATGTTCCTCAAACTTATAACCTGATATCTTGTTAAACTTAATCTTGTATGGATAAGGAACAAACATATCAAATTCCTTCTTCAAGTGAAGCTCCTAGTGAGATGTGTGAAGGAAATTGAAGCCGTTCAGTTGCAACAATAATTTTAATTTTATCCATATAGTTAGTTATTTACCATAAAGAAAATTATCCAAGAAAAACACATCTATAATAAAATTAATGGAAAAGGATTTTGGTATGGATGGCAAAAGTGAAGGCTTACCGAGTGGGAACGAGTGCAACATCGTCTTGGTCCCATAAGATTTTGCTAGTACAGATCTTCTCCAAAGTTTACTCCTTTAAACCTTATGACCTAAGATTTAGACTATAAAAAATATTAACATCGAACATCTAGATTTTATCTTTATGCCTAAAGAATAAGAAGAATGGAAATAAACTTCTTTTTTCTTTCTTCAATGAATGGAGGTTAAGTTCTTACCCTTGAGTTTAATTTATGATAAATAACTTGAGAGGTTATGTAGGCTTTGGAAAACTAACTTTCTGCTATACATCTTTGTTGCACCAGTCAAGAAGACTATGTTTAATTGAAGAAAAATTGAATTATTTTGGGAGGATAAATGACATGCAATTGAGTATTTTATATACACCACGGAAAATGTAGAGTTTATTATACTATAACTTAAAAAATCTTTGAACTTAAATAAAGAATCTATGGTTATTTAGAGAATGGTCACATTTTTTGAAATCTTTAACTTAAATAAATAATCCATTGCTATTTGAGACATGATTTTTTTATACTTATTGGATATTTTACTTAATTTATATAAATTGCTTATGAACACTGATTTTATTAGTTTTATGGCTGCCATTATAGTACAAAATGAGTAAGTTCAAATAAAATTTCCTTTTAAATTCAATACTTGTGTGGAAGAACTTATAAACTATTTATTATGAAAAGTAAGAAATTATTTTGATGAGATAATGCTAAAAGTTTATCATGCTGCAATTTTTTTTGGATTATAAGCAACAAAAACTTGACCTTATGGTCTTTTTAATCTAAAAAATCCTCTTAACAAAATATATGATATCCCAAAGGCTAATTAAAGCAAATGGGTGTCAGATACAGATTTAAAATAATGAGTGCATAATAAAATTTTATGCAGTAGAACAATTAATACAAATCTCTTACAAATATATATATGAGTTCCAATTATATACATATAATTGAGACCTGAAGTAGCAAGAAAATACAAAAAAAAAAAGAAAACAAAACACAAAAGAATGCCACTTCTTTCACTATGTTATTGGACTCATCAGAGTGCGAAAACAATCATGCACTCAAATTTTTTGGATCCACAAGATCCTCATAGACTTCCAAGGGTAGGTCAATTTACGGTTCCTCATTTTCTTCCTCATCTGGGGGGGAATAGAAAGAGTGAGTTCCATATACCCAGTAAGGAAAACAATATTAAATTAACATCGTAAGATTTTAAAGGTGAATTATTTTAGCTTAAAAGCTTACCATTTGGCCACCTCGTAGACCAATCTTACATTATGAAAATAATTTATTTATTAAGAAAACAGTACATTAATATGAATAAACCAAACATACATCATACTAGATAATAGAGAAAATCAAATAAATCATGAAATGTCCAGATTTTCGTGTCATGCTTCGTAAAGTCGTTACAACTTCCATCTTTGATGGTAGATACAGATTTCCAACTGCTCAAATGGAATAACCATATTAGATACAGATACGGCAATTTGTTCAAACCCATTTTTGACTGGCTAAACCATTGTACGATCTACGACTACGACTATATCAACCATAGTCGCCCTATCAGATATCTACATCACGATAGTACTTAGCCAATGGTGACCCCTAACAAATATTTGCGTTACCACTCTCGTCAGATGGTACGCCGTCATCCACTAGAACTGATTCTCTTACGTCTTTCCAAACAAGATGGGGAAGGGGGGAAATAGAGACCCTGAAGGGCTAGGGGAACAAACACCCCTCAAAGATAAAAAGGCTAACGAGATACTTAATGCAATATGCATGTTAATACATATATGTATTTCAGACCATTCATGTTTCATTCCACTTTTCTCTTTTCTTCTTTTTATTCTTTATTTTTCAAGGCAATAATACCGACTTCATATTATATTTTATTACATGCAAATCATCAAGTGTCTATAATTCACATAGTGTACTTGAAAACAAGAACAATTCACCTTATCTAAACTATAAACACAAAGGCATACACATATACAAAATAAGAATCATCATACTTAATAAGTTTATTTTATCTAAAAATATCCCTTAAGACATTGAAAGAAATACTAAATTTCTTATCGAAATCTTGACATTTTCTCCTTCACCATTCCTTTCTTCTTTTTCTCCTTCTCTAACTAGATTACTCTCTCTCTCTCTTAGTTTAGAAAAATGGAAGAATGGGGTTGGAAGACCTATTTATAAAATTTTGAAAACGTCGAATTTGTGTCAAGTGGCAAAATTTGGTGAAGAGATAGGAGAAAAAGATGTTCAACATGAAAAATGAAGGAGGAGGGCCTCCTCCACTGACAACGGTAGTACACTGCCTGAGGCACCAATCGTGCACTTCCTGAGGTGGCAGTGCCCCGGCTGGTAGGCTACAGGCACACAAGCCTCCTGCCCAACGCGCAGGGGCTAACTTGCATGTGTGAAGGGCCTAGACGCGCTGGGTGTCATGCGCGCAGGCCCCAGGCATAGATGGTACATGCACAGTGTGCAACCCCAATCCGCGGGCGAGGTGACGCGCAGACGGCACACCTGCGCTCGACAAGATGCTCGCAGGACCTATCCCTACGCCGTGCGCGCGAATGGGACGTGTGTGCTGTGTGAACATCCTGTGCGTGCGTCTTTGCATAAGGGATGTGCACACTGTGCGCACGTCCTATAGCTGCTGTACATGCATGTGCGTGCACATAGTGCGTGGGTAGCTTTCCTTCCCTGCAGGATTTTTCCTGTAGGATTTCTTCCAGTTTCACCATTTTTCTGATTTTTCCCAATTTTTTAAAATTAATTTAAATAAGTTAAATGCAAAACTGAATAATAAAAATAAAAATTAAATAAATATCAAAATTATTAAAAATCAACCAGATTTATAAATTACGATAAATATTATGTGGTGTAATTTAAATGGGTTCAATGCGGCCAAAGGCCCGAACAATTAAGATTTTTCAAATTAATTAAGCACAACGATGGGTGGGGTGTTAAACCCCCCCCCCCCCCCACCTTAAAAAAATTTAATCCCCAAATTTGTCTCCAATAGGTCTGGATACTTCTCCATCATCTCGCTCTCCAACTCCTATGTGGCTTCCTCTGGGGTATGATGCTGCCATCGCACTTTCACCATGGGAATAGTCTTATTATGCAAGACCTTATCAGTCCACCTAAGAATCTCCACGGGAACCTCCTCATAAGTCATGTCAGCTTATACCTACACCTCATCACAAGGAATGATATGAGAAGGATCAGGGAGGTAACTCTTAAGTATCGAGACGTGAAAGACGTCACGTAGTCTTATAAATTCTCAAGATAGAGCAAGGTGATATGCCATGGGTCCAATGCGGTCGATGATCTGAAAAGGTCCCACATGACGAGGGCTCAACTTCCCTCTCTTCCTAAATTGCATCTTTCCCTTATAGGGGAAAACCCTGAGGAAGACCTAATCTCTCACAACAAACTCCAAGGGTTGCCTATGATTGTCTGTGTAACTCTTTTAATGGTTTTAGGCAATGGCCAAATTCTTGTAGATGATGGAAACCTTCTCAATGGTCTCCTGAACGAAGTCTAATTCTAAATGGCGCTAGTTTCCAACTTCACTCCAATAAGTAAAAGAACGACAAGGCCTTTCATACAGTGCTTCAAACGAGGCCATGCCGATACTGGAATGATAACTGTTATTATAATCAAATTCAAAAAGGAGAAGATACTCATACCAGTTGTCACCGAAGTCGAGCGCACAAGCCCCCAACATGTCTTCTGATGCTGGATCATACGTTCTAACTGACCATCCGTTTGGGGATGATAAGTGGTACTGAAATACAACCCAGACCCGAGAGCTTCTTAGAAGCTATCCTAGAAGTGGGAAGTAAATTGGGGATTACAGTTGGACACAATGGATGAGGAAACACCATAAAATCAAACAATCTCATCAACATATAGGCGAGCTAACTTACTGGTGGAGTCAGTTGTTCTGATGGACAGAAAATGGGCAGTCTTGGTCAGTCTGTCCATGATGACCCAGATAGCATTTTGACCAGAACATGTTCTGGGCAATCTTGTAACAAAATCCATGGTTACATGTTCCCATTTTCATTTAGGAATCAGAAGACCTTGTAACAAATCATCAGTTCTTTGATGTTCTGTCTTAATCCAATTATAAGTAAGGCATTGGGAGACATAGTCAACTGTATCCCTCTTCATTCCTAGCCATCAGTACTGATGTTTCGAGTCTTGGAACATTTTGGTACTTCTAGGATTGATGAATAGCTTGAAAGCATGAGCAATCTTGAAAACATTCGCCTTTACAACAACGGGGACCCAAATTAAGTTTTGGAATTTGAACAGTCCATCATGTGAAATCCTGAAATCAAGAGATTTGTCAAAAGTTAACTAACCTAGATTCTTGGTGAGTTCTGGATCAATGGATTGAGCTTCCTAAATTTTCATAAAGAGATCCGGCAGGGCTCAGATCTGGGCAAGATAGGTGCCTTTCCCATAATAGCTAAGGTAGAGAGTCTGTATAACGTCCATTAATTTCCAACTGGAGGCCATGGCTGAAGCCAACATAATAGACTCCTTTCGGCTCAGTGCATCAATGACCACATTTCCTCTCCCTGGGTGATAGATGATCTTGTAGTCATAGTCCTTCAGAGGATCCATCCAACGTCTCTGTCTCATGTTTAACTTCTTCTATGAAATGATTTACTTTAAACTCTTATAATCAGTATAAATCTCAAAGGTATGGCCATACAGGTAATGATGCCATATCTTCAAGACAAAGATTATGATTGCAAGCTCCAAGTCGTGGGTAGAGTAGTTCTGCTCATGAAGTTTCAATTGTCAGGACCCATAGGTGACTACTCTATCATATTGCATCAAGACACACCCCAAGACAATATGAGAGGCATCACAGCAGACCTGAAATCTTCCCATATTATAGAGGAGGATCAACACAGGAGCAAAGGTGAAACGATACTTCAATTCTATGAAGCTTTCAGTACACTCGTAATTCCATATGAATGGTACCCCCTTTCAAGTAAGTTGGATCAGTGGAGTGGTAATCTTAGCGAATCCATCAATGAGCCATTGGTAATAACCTGTAAAACTAAGGAAACTACGTACCTCGGCCACATTGGTGGACAGATTCTAGTTGACTATCATTTCCACCTTGGACGGGTCTTTGGAAACTCCTTTACTCAAAATTACATGTCCGAGAAAGGAAACTCGATCCAACCAGAAAGAGCATTTGCTCAGTTTAACATATAGTTGGTTCTGGCAAAGAGTCTCTAACACTTTAGTCAAGTGCACTACATGTTCTTCAAGGCTCTCAGAATACACTAGGATGTTATTAATAAAAACAATGATGTATTGATCTAGTGCGTGCCAGAAAACTCTGTTCATTAGGTCTATGAAGGCTGCAAGGGCATTTATTAATCTGAATGACATTACCCTGAATTCGTACAAACTATACCTGCACTGGAAAGCGATCTTCAGAATATCTTCTTCTTTGACTCTCAACTGGTGGTATCCTATCCTAAAATCGATCTTAAAGAAAACCGTGGCTCTTTATAGTTGATCGAAGAGGTCATCGATCCAAGGTAAGAGTTACTTGCTTTGGTCATTCAGTTGAGTTCCTGGTAGTCCACACAGAGTCTGAGGGAACTATCGTTTTTCTTCACGAACAACACCGGAGCACCCCAAGGAGAATGGCTAGGGTGAATAAACTTTGAAGTAATAAGGTCAGAAATTTGATGTTCCATCTCTGTTAACTTAACATGACTCATACGATAGGCAGGCTTCAAAGTTGGCTAGGTTCTGGGCAATAATTCAATTAGGAACTCTACTTCTCGCGGGGAAGATAAACAAGGAAATTCGATAGGAAAGACATCTAAAAAGTTGCAAATAATTGGTATCGTACACACAGTAGGATCAACACCTATATTCTTGTTCATTCATTGGTTAGGAAAATAATAACAAAACTTTTATTCTATTTTTGGAGACCGTAAGGTTACAATTTTACTTTCACAATCAATTATAACTCTATACTTTTCCAACCATTCCATTCGTAATATTACATCAAATCCTACAAAATCTAACAGTATCAGATTTATAAATATCTTTATTCTTGAAGATTTTATTCTACAGTCTTTATATACACAATGAGCCTCTAGTAATCTCCTAGAGGGAGTTTTTACTGTTAATATTTCTGCCAAGGGTTCTGGTCTAAAATAAAGATTATAAGTAAATGTACGAGAAATAAAAGGAGTAGCACTCATATTGATCAAAGCCTTGACAGAAGTGTTATGAATAGAAAACATACCCTAGATAAGAACAAGAGTAAGAAGAGCACTGGGTTCATCCAAGTGGTACACACAACCTTGTACTATAGGTTGGGCAGCGTCTTTTGGTCGCTTGGGGGCAGTCTTTTATAAGGTGTTGGGTGCTTTCTCACCGATAAAAGGCATTATTAATACGTCGACAGGGTAGTCACCATGCAAGCGACCATAATGCTTACATGGTTGGTTAGGTTGGGCAGGTTGAACTGCAAGTGGAGACAAAGCAGGGGGAAGGGCAACTCTAGTTCGTTTATCAAGGTGGCTACTAACGAAGTCAGGTAATCTACTCCTAAGCTCCTGAGGTTGTTGTTGGGTACGAACTGGGGCAATGCGTTGGTGCTTAGCCGATATGAGATCTTTCGCCAACTAGGCATGTTTGAGCACCTCCACATACGAGCTGGGTCTCAGCATCGCGACTAAGTCATAGATGTCGACATAAAGGCCCTTGAGAAATTTTCTAGCTTTTCGGCTCTTGGGGGTAACCATTAGAGGGGAAAGCCTAGACAGTTGAATAAAACAGGCTGCATATTGGGCAACTGTCAGACTCACTTTATGGAGGTCCTCAAAATTCCTCATCCTTCTTTTCCCAGACATAGGTAGGGAAGAAGTTATCAAAGAATGCATCCATGAAAACTTCCCAGGTGGTAGAGGCAGAAAAGACTTCCTTTTTATGTCGCCACCAGTATTCTCCTTCGTCTTTTAGTATGAAGGTTTTAAGGGGAACTTTCTATTCCTCGATCAAGTCTAGGATAGAGAGGAGCTTCTCTATCTGTTAGATCCAAGCTTCGACTACTAAGGGATCAGGGCCACCTTCAAAGTGTGGGGGTTAAGTTTCTTAAACTCTACTATGTTGTAAGAAATAGATCTCTTGGTGTTTCAAAATTCGAGGGCAAAAGGTGGACAAGGGTTAGCTTGATTTTGTCCTATGGCTCCATTATTCCTTGGATAGCTCAGAAGAGTTGGCAAATTCAGCCCTGTTTAGGTGATCTCAGGCTTCAGGTCACTCAGTATGCTCTACGGGTTATCTTCCTCATGTCAGTCCTACAAAAGAAAGGAAGACATGAGTTGGTTGTCTAGTTTAAAAAAAGGACTTATTTTTCCTAACTACTCTATAGGGCTTTTTCTACTTAAGGCCTCAATGTAAGGGATTTAATCCACAATTATTCTACTCTGATACCATATGTGACATCCCATATGCTAATTAAGGCAAATAGGTGTCAGATATAGATTCAAAATAACGAGTGCATGACAAAATTTTTACAGTAAAACAGTTAATACAAATCCCTTACAAATATATATAAGTTCTAATTACATATATATAACTGAGGCATGAAGTGGCAACAAAATACAAAAATAAATACAAAAAATGCCACTTCTTTCACTATGCTATTTGACTCATTAGAGTGCGAAAACAATCATGCAATCAAATTTTGTGGATCCACTGGATCCTCATAGACTTCCAAGGGTAGGTCAGCCTGCGGTTCCTCATTTTCTTCCTCATCTGGGGGAAATGGAAAGAATGAGTTCCATATGCTCAGTAAGAAAAATAGTATTAAATTAACATCGTAAGGTTTTAAAGGTGAATTATTTTAACTTAAAAGCTTACCATTTGGCCACCTCATAGACGGATCTTATATTATGAAAATAATTTATTTATTAAGAAGACAGTACATTAATATGAACGAACCAAACATACATCATGCTAGATAATAGAGAAAATCAAATAAATCATGGAATGCTCATATATTCATGTCATGCTTCGTGAAGTTGTTTCAACTTCCATCTTTAAAGGTAGATATAGATTTCCAATTACCCAAGTAGAATGACTAGATCACATACAGATACGACAATTTGCTAAAACCTATTTTTCGCTGGCTAAACCATGGTACGATCTACAAGCACGACCGTACTAACCATAGTGGCCCTATCAGATATTGACAGTCACAACAATACTTAGCTAAGGGTGACCCCTAATAAATATTCGCATTACCACTCTCATTAGAGGGCAAGCAGTTATCCACTTGGAGCGGTCCCCTTATGTCTTTCCAGACTAGATGGGGAAGGGGGAAACAAATACCCCAAAGGGCTAGGGGAATAAATACCCCTCTAAAATAAAAAGCCTAAGGAGACACTTGATGCAATATCCATGTCAATACAAATATGTTTTTCGGGCCATTCAACCTTTATTTCACTTTTCTCTTTTTTTTTTTATTCTTTATTTTCACCAGGCAATAATACCGACTTCATAATATAGTTTATTACATGTAAATCATCAAGTGTCTATAATTCAAATAGCATGCTTGAAAACAAGAATAATTTGACTTATCTAAACTATAAACACGAAGGCATACAAGTAGGAAAAATCACAATCATCATGTTTAATAAGTTTATTTTATCTAAAAATATTCCTTAAGACGTTAAAAAAAATACTTAATTACTTATCGAATCCTTGATGTTTTCTCCTTCACCATTCCCTTTTTTTCTTTTTCTCCTTTTCTCACTAGATTACTCTCTCTCTCTCTCTTTCTATCTCTAAGTTTAGAAAAGTAGAAAAATGGAAGTGTAGGAGAGAATTGGGTGGGAACACCTATTTATAGAATTTTAGAACCGTCGGATTCACTCCAAGTGGCAAAATCCAGTGAATAAAGAGGAGAAAAAGATACTCAGCACAAAAAACAAAGGAGGAGGGCCTCCTCCACCGGCAACAGCGGTGCACCGTCCAAGGTGACAGTGGTGCACTGTCCGAGGTGGCAGTGCCCATGTCAGCCGCATGTGCAGGGGCTAAACTACGTGCATGAAGGGCCTTGGCGCACTAGGCACCATGCGCATGGGCCCCAAGCCCGCAAAGCCTATCCGCGTAGGAGGTGATGCACAGTCAAACCGCTTGCATGCAATAAGACTCGCGTAGGACCTTTCCCCACATCGTGCACGCGAACGGGAAGTGTGCGCTGTGCATACATCCCATTTGTGCGTGCATATGGGATGTGCACATTGTGTACACGTCCCACAGCTGCTGTTCGTGCATGCGCGCGCGCACAATGCATAGCATTCACGTGGGCAGCTTTACTTCCCCATAGGATTTCTTCCTTTTTCGCTATTTCTCTAATTTTTTCCAATTTTCTAAAATTCATTTAAATAAGTTAAATACAAAATAAATAATTAAAATTAAAATTAAATAAAATTAAATGAAAGTAAAAATAATTAAAAATCAACCAGATTTATAAATTATGATAAATAATACGTGGTGTAACTTAAATGAGTTTAATGTTGCCAAATGCTCGAACAATTAGGGTTTTCCAAATTAATTAAGCACAACGATGGGTGGGGTGTTACAATATATATAGTTTTACAATGTTTTCTTCAATTTTTAGAAGATTTGTTTTATGGGAATTGGGTATTCTGGATGAAGATGGTGAGTGTTCTTAGAACAATGAAGCTTAAAAGAAAATTGAAGGTGCCCTGACTAGCCTTATAAGGGATAAACCTTTATTATTATTTTGGTTGTATATGTATATTAATGGGCAAATCCACTACATGTTATGCTGAGTAATGTTTATATATGTGTTTTTAAAAGATAAATTATGATCCTAACGACGAAAGGGCAAGTCATGAAAATGCAGTACATCTCTTGTGTCTGCTTTGGTTGCTACAAGTGTCACTTTAGGGACTGTCAGTGTCGCACCGGCATTTATTATATAGAGAATGCACAGCCCTAATCTCCACTAATCATTACTCTAGCTTAATGATTATCTAGATTGGAAGTTTCATCTTTTAGATTTTGTGTTGACTATATGTAAAATCTAGACTATATGATCATGTTTTTGATTAACGGCCCGAGCTTGATCACCACTTTCGATTGGAATATAGATGCACATGCCATCTTTAACCGCATAGTACACAAATCCCTATAGTGCTAGCAGCAGCATCTGCAGAGGCTCTGGGCGTAGAGGTGGTGGACGACAAAGCTCTCTAACTAGTCATCATTTATTCAGGTTTTGTGGTGGCAATGCATTGGATGCTCTTATCAAAGTGCATGTTATTGTATGGTGGGTTATGATTAGACTTAAAAATTTACTGTACAGTATACATACATATATATATGTATATTTGTATATTATTTTTCAATCTCAAAAATTCTTTAACAATAATACTGTATATAGTTTAAGTAGGCATATTTATATTTGTAAAATATGTACATATAAAGTATATTTAAAAGAAGCATGAGGTATCCTTGAATTTATGTTTTGATTTATTATAATCCTATTATTTAAGAGTATTTTACTAAAATCCTTAAATGAAATAAAGAATCTGATTTAGTAAAAACTAGTGATATGCTATTAGGTTTTTAAAAAATATATGCATATATTATTTCCTAAAAAATAATGGTTTATTAAAGAAATGAATGTTTTTCTAATACTTAAAATTCTTGGGTTCTACAAAAATGAGATTACTAAATTTTTTGAGGGATAAAAGATAAAATTATTAAATAGATTGGTAGTAAGCCACCACCAAAGAATGGTGCATGGTCAAAGATCATCTCAACCTAAAAAATTAGTGTATCTTATATAAATGATAAAACAAGCATAATAAATTTTCTCAAAGTTTTATTGAAATGACTATATAGTCTAAACTATCACTAAAAATTATCTCTATTATTCAACATTTTGTCACTCTTTTAAAAAAATCTTTTTTTATGCGATGACTAATATTGTAGTAATATATCTCATTAGTAATTCAATCAAATATGCTTAAATTAAGCGTATTAGATTCATTTATCATAATTTTTTTTAAAGAATAGTAAATGTATAATTATATATCAAATTTAAATCAACAAATGATCAGTATTTTTGGAAGGCTCATAAATAAATATTTGAGCTTGTCTCGATGCTCTCGAAACATTACGATCAATTTTAAAAGCATTTTTCTTAGGAGTTATAAGAACCAAATTCCAAAGTTGATAGTTTTCCTCAGATATAACTTTACCAGCTCTATTTCATGCTCATCAAACTTGTAACATGATATCTTGTTAAACTTAATCTTGTATGGATTAGGAACAAACATATTAAGTTCATTCTTCTAGTTAAGCTCCCAGTGAGATGTGTCAAGAAAATTGAAGCCATTCAGCTGCAGTAATAATTTTAATTTTATCCATATAGTTAGTAATTTATCATAAAAAAACCATCCAAGAAAAATACAACTATAATAGAAAAGGATGTTCGTATGGATGACACAAGGGAAGCCTTATCGAATGGAAATAAGTGCAACATGGTCTTGGATCCCGTAAGATTTTGCTAGTGCAAATATTCTTCACTGCTTCCTCCTTTAGACCTTATCACCTAAGATTTAGATTGTAGAAAATATTAACATCGAACATCTATATTTTATATTTATACCTGAAGATGAAGTAGAATGGAAAGAAACTTGTTTTTTTTCTCTTTCTTCAAATGAATGGAGGTTAAGTGTGTACCTTTGAGTTTAATCTATAATAAATAACTTTAAAGGTTATGTAGGCTTTGAAAGAAAAACTTTTTGTTATACTTCGCTATGGCACCAAATAAGAAGACTGAGTTTAATTGAAGAACTATTGAATTATGATGAGAGGATAAATCACATATGGTTGAGTATTTTAAATAGGTCGTGGATAATGTAGATTTTATTTTACTACAATTTATAAAATCTTTGAACTTAAATGAAGAATCCATTACTATTTGAGATGCGATTTAATTATTTTCATGTAATATCTTACTTAATATATATAAAATAATTAAAAACATTGATTGGATTAATTTTATGGTTGTTAATTGTATTAAAATTAACTTTTCAATTTTAATCCATGTGCTGAAGAACTTATTTGTCATTTTTTTTAAAAGTTAAAAAAGACAATTCTATTTTAAATATACAACCGCAGAACATTCCATCCCTTACTAACATACATTCAGTATTTTGAGGCACAAGTTAACTATCTAGATATATGCATCAGTTTAAGTCAACTAACAAAATATAATTCTTTTGCCTCTATTCAAAATATACAAAAGTCATCTTATCCTAATCCTCGTGGAACATATCCAAACAGGCGTCCAGAGGCACATCTTCATTATATTATCGGGAATTGGATTAGGGGTGAGTTCCAATAACTCAATAAGACCAACGGTAATAGATTTACACAAAAGATGTTTTGAAAACAAATAAATGCAGCTTATGAAATTACAGTTTAATTTATACAAATTTCAGTACTTTCACCAATCATTCAATAATCTTAGTTATCACTATCATATCAATAATGCGCTCAATATTGTACTCGATCCTCCAACACACACACCCATAAGTTTGAATTTATATTTTAAATTTTACTATAAAATTTTATTATTTTAATAATTATAACCCTACTACATACAGACGCCTAAACAGATACGAATGAGGCAATGAAGACAACACTACCTCTAAGAAAGGGGAAGAACAGTTATATCAGTAAATGGTAAATGGTAAATGGTAAACAATTTAGTATCCACCCAATCTAAGAGTAGGGTTCCTATCAGTAAACAATAAGCAGTGATAACAATTATAACAGTAATTCTGGTAATACTCCTCATAAGTACTGAAAAGATGTATTTACTAAATATTTTAGTTAGTAAATTTTTTATTAGTTTTTTATTCTTTCTTAATTATTCATCTAGACTTGATCTTTTATCCATAATTCCCTTAATTAACTTTTTTTTTTCTAGAGCTTTATTTATTTTATTTCATTTTGATAATTTATTTCTTTTATTTATTTTAATTATTATATATATATATTTTTAATTTCATTTTGATAATTTACTTCTTTTATTTACTTTATTCTACTTTTCTTGATTGATTTTTTTAATTATTTTAAAACTGGTATATTTAATTAATTTTCTAGATTTAATTTATTTTAATTTTTTTTTTCAATTTTGCTCTTTACAGAAAATTAACGCGCAAGGAGATATATACATTTTTTTTCCAAACCCGTACCTTCTTCGTTCATTTATGTTTTTCCATCTTACCATCATTCAATAAACAGTTTATCAAATGTAAGAATACACAAAAATCCATCCAATTTACAGATTTTAAACCAAATGGATACATGACTCACACACACATTCATTCAATCCTAAAATTGCAACAGATATCAGATTTGAAAACTAAAGTTATTCATAATGCATCTACAAAACACCATTGCATGCATAAAATATATTACTACGCATCTTACCTTATTGAAGAATTCAAAAACAACCTACACGTGTAAACAAATCAACTTCAGATAACCAAAAAATATAGACGGGTTGCCTACACTATCAACAATGGGTTATTGTTTTTTTTTTTAATCAAGCCAATGATTTCTGAAAGTAGATTTGTCACTGAAGTTTTAATTAAATGAAGCTAGACCCTTACAAGAGCCTAAATGAACCTAAAAATAGAATAAGTATAAGAATCGAAATCATAAAAGGGAAAGAAAGGCTGACATACTTCACTGTTCGAAGGTGCAGCAGAAATAAAGCCTGGTTGAGCTCCATTTGTTTCTGTTTAGGAAAGGGAGCTGGGGATAAGTAAATAGCTTAAGAAGAACCTAAACATCATTAGGAAAATCACCAGAAATGACATACCTCTCGGAAGGAAAGGTCTGTACACTTTTGCACCCTCACAGCCTGTCACTCCCTTCCTCCCGATTCACCCTCTATTTTCACTTTTGCACTCTCTCTCACATTCATTTTTTCTACTGCTCATCGAAATGTCCATTGCTTCTTTGTTTCCTTTCTTCCTTATGAAGGAATAGAAAGGAGTCGATTGTATAACCCAATTATGAGTTTCTATCTTTATTACCACTGTCGGATCACAATCATGTGATCCCAACCGTGTGATTATTGAGAATTGCCGACTGTTTTGGGCAAAACATGCTGGAAAGAGGACACCTGGTCTATGTATGCCAGTATCTTCCTGGGTAAATGGACACCTCATTTTTTTCAAGTGAGTGGCATGCTCATGAAAGAGGAAAAATAGAAGAAAATATGGATGCCTGTGGATGGGTATTTTTCCAAAAATCCCACAATAAAAAATTAAAAAAAATAAAAGCAAAAGAAATAATAATAAAAAAAATTAAAAACATAAATTTAACAGCTAGCAACAGAGAGTATTACGAAGGAATTTCTTTATAGTAGAATTTGCAATTTTTTTTACAAGATAGATATTACAGCAAGTCTTATTTTATACTATAACTTATTAAATCTTTGAACTCAAATAAAGAATCATAACTATTTAAAGTAAATAAAAAATTGTGGATATTTAAAATTTGATGTCTTAAACAAATAATCTATGGCTATTTGGGACGTGATTTTATTATACTTAATAGATATTTTACTTAATTTATATAAATTCTTTATGAACATTGATTTTGTTAGTTCTATGGCTGCGATTCAGTACAAATTGAGTCACTTCAAATAAAATTTACTTTTAAATTAATCTTTGTGCGAAAGAACTCATTAGCCATTTTCTTTGAAAAGTAAGAAACAATTTTGTTGAGATAATATTAAAAGTTAATCATGCTACAATTTATTTTTTTGAATTATAACTAGTAAAAAATCGATCTTCTGGTCCTTTTAATCTAAAAAATCCTCTAATAATTTTCATAGTTTTACAACTTTTTTCAATTTTTATAAAATGAGATTTATGGGAATTCAAATTCTAGATGAAGATGGTGAGTGCTATTGGAACAATGAAAGTCAAAAGAAAAAGTGAATTAAGGAAAATGAGATAGATGGAAATAGCTTTCAATATTTTCTGCTAACTATTTTTTAATTTTGTAATTTTTGTCTTTAAAAGACAAATTTAATGATAACGGTTAACCAAGTCTACCCTCTTCACATTTCTTTACCATACCGTACATTATATATGTATGTATAGTTATTACCTTGCTAATGGATTAAAATCAGATAATTAAGTGTTAAGTACTTCAGAAAATAAATAAATTTATCGACCATACAAGTATGACACCATAAATTTTTGTCAAAAAATTATAGAAACAAAACTTAAAAGATCACAATCGCTTAATAATTTTTTATTTCAAATTAGTGATTTAAGAATTAAAAATACGTAATAAAAATAAGCTAATTTTTTATGTACACATGTGATTTATATAAAAAAGTGTGTGGTAAAGTTGAATTTTTTTGATTTTGTGATAATAATATTATATAAGAGAACTTCATCAAAATTGTTACAAGATATCATAATTATGATTTGGTAAAAATTTGTGATATGCAATTTGTCTTTTTTTGTCTTCAAATGCGTTTGTTATTTTATGAGAAATAATAGTTTATTAAACAATTTGATATTTTTCCTAATATTCAAAAATCTTGACTTTAAGAAAAATGTGATCGTTAATGTTTTCTTTCTTAAGAATGAATTCTTGATCAACATGCTAAATTTTTTATTTCTTCCCTAAATTCTCATTGTTTCTTTTGATAGATTTCATTGTTTTTATTAGTTAATGTGATACATTTATTTGTTTCTTTTAAAAAATTAACTATACATTACAATAATGCAATTAGTTATTTTAATGCAATATTTTAGTTTAAATCATATATTATATACCAATATAAAAAAATCGGTTAAAATTTAATATGAAAAACATGATTTAATTGTTAATGAAAATTCTAAAGTACCTTTTAACATCCTACACAGTATAATATAAAAAATATAAGTTGATAATGATAACATTTTAAACTGTAAACTAAAGATTTGCATGGTCATAATATTTAGTACCTTGTGAGCCTTTAAAGTGATTGAATACTTATACAAACTTTACTTTATAATAATAACTTAACTTATTACTGATCTTGTAAGTTTAATTAATGTGATACATTTTTAAGTTTTTTGAGTTAACTTTAACTTATTACTAAGCTCGTACGAAATTTTAAAAGATAATTATACATAAAAAAATTATTCCACCACATGTTCTATTAGAGCTTAAAAATGAAAAATTCATCATCCTTGGACGGTTTTCTATTCAAGTAATTAATTTATTCTCTTCCTCTTAGCTCACAGTCAACATATTTACCCTTCACATTATGTTGTCACTTCATTTTCACCTCAATTTTTAGCCTTAAAACTAATTTTTAGCCTCAGTATTTTCCTCACATTATGTATAAATGGAGGTATATAAATATATGTATAAGATGGAATTATCAATTATTATTAAGTAGGTGGGAGTGGTGTCATAGAGGTGAAATTAGTAATATGTACTATTCCAAAACGTTAAATCTTGTGATAAAATAAATTCATATTAAGATATTGATTACTTATATAACTTTGTGACTTAGTTTACTTCTTTGAGTATCTGTCAGTTGTCACACGACTTTTGTAGGTAAAAGGAATACCTACAAGATCTCATATTTGTATAAAAGTAAAAAATAATTCAATTTTTCATTGACTTTTTGTAGACAGAATGAGTACCTATAAGATCTCCTATTTGCATAGAATACAAAATCAAATACTATAAGCTTGCTATAAACCTAAACAATAGATCAAGACTCATTAGTGGAAAGCAGCAGTTCCATCGGGCGAGTTCATTACCTGCACAAGGTGTAAAAAGGACCGATGCTTCTGCTCTCACACTACTAGGGATTACAAGCTCTACCATAATGCTTTGGCTAATAAAAGGTGGAGGTGCCTTGACTGGCCTTATGGGAGGTAAATCTTTCTCATTATTTTGGTTGTATATATATATATTCATGTCTAAATCCACTACATGTTATGCTAAGTAATGTATATATATGTATTTCTAAAAGATGAACTATGATGTTGATGAAGAAAGGGTAAGTTTCAAAATTTGCAAAGGGTGCACAAGAGATAAAAAATGCATAATGCATCTCTTGTGTCTGCTTTGGTTGCTACAAGAATCTCTTTGGGGACTATCAACGTTGCACCTGCATTTATTATATGTAGAATACATAACCCTAATCTCCCTTAATCATCACTCTTGCTTAATGATTATGCTGATTTAAAGTTTCATCTTTAAGACTTTATGTCAACTGTACGTAAAATCCAGACTGCATGATCATTTTTTTTTATTAACTACCCGAGTTTGATCTCCACTTTCAATTGAAATCTGGATGCATGTGCCATCTTCCACAGTGTAGTTCATAAATCCCTATAATGCTAGCAGCAAGCATCTGCAAAGGCTCTAGGCGTGGAGGTGATGGATGACAAAGTTCTCTAACTAGTCATCATTTGTACAGTCTCTATGGTGGCAAACATTGAAAGCTCTTATCAAAAGTGCTTATTACTATATGATGGGAGATTATTAAACTTGAAAATTTATGTTTAGAATGTGAGTTTTGGAGAAGGAAAAAAAACTCTTTGGAATTAATGAGAGAAGAACTAAAGGATAGTAAAAGATATATATATGTATATGTATATTCTTTTCCTATCTTAAAAATTCTCTTACAATAATGCTGCATATTGTTGAAGTAAGCATATTTATATTTGTAAAATATGTACATATAAAGCATATTTAAAAGAAATCTAAGGTATCCTTGAATTTATTTTTTGAGTTATCATAATCCTATATTTTAGAGAATTTTACTAAAATTTAGTAGAAACTAGTGATATGCTATTGGTTATTCTAAAAATATATGCAGGTATTATTTCCTGAAAAATAATAGTTTATTAAAGAATTGGATGTTTTTGTTAATACTCAAAATTTTTGGGTTCTAGAAAAATGTGATACTTAAATTCTTTTTGAGAAATGAAATATAAAATTATTAAATAGATTGGTAGTAAGCCACCACCAAAGAATGGTGCATGGTCAAAGATTATCTCAAGCTTAAAAAATTAGTATATCCTATATAAATGGTAAAACAAGAAGAAGAAATTTTCTCAAAGTTCTATTGAAGTGACTATAAAGTCATAACTATCTCTAAAAACTCTCTGTTATATAACATCTTATCATTCTTTTATAAAAAATCTTTCTTTTGATGGGACGACTAATATTATAGTAATATATTTCATTAGTAATTCAATCTAATATGCTTCAACTAAGTATATTGGATTTATTTATCATAATTCATTACAAAAAATAAATGGACAATTATATGTCATATTTAAATCAACATATGTTCAATATTATTGGAAGGCTTATAAAGAGATATTTGAGCTACTTTCGATGCTCTTGAGGAATAAAAAAGCTTGCTATTAAAATATGCAATATTATGATCAATTTTAAGAGTATTTTTCTTAAGAGTTACAAGAACCAAATTCCCAAGTTGATTGTTTTCCTCATATATAACTTCACCAGCTTTATTTGATGTTCTTCAAACTTGTAACATGATATCTTGTTAAACTTAATCTTGTATGGATCAGGAACGAACATATTAAGTTTGTTCTTCTAGTGAAGCTCCTAGTGAGATGTGTAAAGCAAACTGAAGTCATTTGGCTGCAGCAATAATTTTAATTTTATCCATATAGTTAGAAATTTATAATGAATAAAACCATCTAAGAAAAACACATCTACAATGGAAAAGGATGTTGGTATGGATGAAGTAAGGGAAGCCTTACTGAGTAGAAATGAGTGCAACATGGTCTTAGGTTCCGTAAGATTTTGTTTGTACAGATCATCTCCAAAACTTCCTCTTTTAAACCTTATGACCTCATATTTAGATTATAAAAAATATTAACATTGAATATTTAGATTTTATATTTGTGTCTGAAGATTAAGATAAATGGAAAGAAATATTTTTTTTTCTTTCTTTGAATGAATGGAGGTTAAGTGTGTATCTTTGACTTTAATCTATAATATATAACTTGAGAGGTTATGTAAGCTTTCGAAAACCAACTTTTCGCTATACTTCGTTATTGCACCAGTCAATTGAAGAACAACTGAGCTGTAATGGGAGGATAAATGACATACAGTTGAGTATTTTATATAGGCCGTGAAAAATGTAGATTTTATTATGCTATAACTTATAAAATTTTTGAACTTAAATAAATAATCTATGGATATTTGGAAAGTGGTTTTATTTTTTTAAATCTTTAACAATATGAAATACATAGAGAAGGTAAACAATTTCTACAATACTTCTTCTTTGCATCAATCAAGAGAACTAATTAAGTATTGAAGAACAATTATAATGTGAGAAGAGAATAAACATGTTGGGTTGATTATTTTATGCAGGCTGTGAAAAATATAAGTTTTATTTTATACTATAACTTATAAAATCTTTTAACTCAAATAAAGAATCATAAACTATTTAAAGTAAATAGAGAATTGTGGCTATTTAAAATGTGATTTCTTAAATAAAGAATCCATAGCTATTTGTGACGTGATTTTATTATACTTATTGAATATTTTACTAAATTTATATAAAATACTTATGAACAATTATTTATTAGTTTTATGGCTGCCATTATAGCACAAAATAAGTTATTTCAAATAAAATTTACTTTTTAATATAATCTTTACGCAGAAGAACTCATTAGCCATTTATTTTGAAAAGTAAGAAATAATTTTGTTGAGATATGTTAAAAGTTTATCACACCATAATATATTTTTTTGAATTATAAGCAACAAAAACTAGATCTTCTGGTCTTTTTAATTTGAAAATTCCTCTAACAATTTATATAATTTTATATTTTTTTTCTATTTTTAGAAGATAATTTTTATGGGAATTCAAAATTCTGTATGAAGATAGTGAGTGCTATTAGAACAATGAAGCTCAAAAAGAAAAATGAATTAAGGAAAATAAGATAGATGAAAATAGCCTTGAATATTTTCTACTAACTATTTTTTAATTTTGTAATTTTTGTCTTTAGAAGACTAATTTTTGTCTTTAGAAGAATGTAAATAAATTTTTTGACCACACAAGTATGACAACATAAATTTTTATTAAAAAATTATGGCTAGTTATCTCTCAAAATTCCTCTTTTTCATTATTTTCTCATTATCCTCCTAATTTGATTCTTTTCTTAATTCCATAATTATAACCACTTTATATCGCACACTATTATCACATCATCTCAAGTTCCAAAACCATACTCATCCATTAGTTTCCCTCTAATCCATATTTATTCCAAAAATTCACATACTAGAATTTTTTGCAAGTTCCTGGTCAAATCGAGACATCCATAACACCTCAGCAGGTATCCCCGATTCTTGATTTGCCCTAATACAATCATTAAGTTAAAGTTATTAAAATTTTAAAGTTTTCTTTGAGATTGTACGAGTGACTCTGTTATTCAATTGGTATCATTATAGGATTAGGATTCCCACTATTACACACACAATGGTCACAGTAGTTCGTTGCCAGGTGACCTAGAACACAACACACACCTCAATCACATCTAGAAGAGTTTCCATCCACCCAAGGATAGGGTTCACCACACTACCGAATTTTAGCCATACCAATCTTAAACTAGTTAACTGTAAATTTTTGCTTCTTCCAAGTTTTTGTTTTGTTTTCCTTTTCTTCCTATTCTAGTTTTATAAGATTAATTTTTTTATTTTTTCTAACAGACTAATTATATTCCCTAGAGACTTTCTTAGTTAACCTTAGTTAACCATACTCTATATCTCACAATATGAGTAGATAATCTATTTTGATGTTTCTTTGGACGTAAATAATTATTAGATTCAACCTGCTTTATCTATTTTCTAGGCTAGAAGTCCAATAAAATATTCCGCCCCAACACATGTTAATCATCAGAACTGAATATCCTTCCAACTAAACCAGAAGCCTACTTAGGCTTAACCCATTCAGTAATATTTTTAATTATTATGATTTATTTCTATTTTAATTTATTTTAATATGTGTAACACCCCATTTCATTCTTATTTCCCTTATTTTCTTCTAGTTTTCCCAACTCTTCCTTCCTAGCCTTTTTAAGGTATACCCAATCAGTATTTAAGTTTCTATTACAACTACACTTAAAAGAAAACAATCAAACCTAGAGACTTACTGAGCTTAGTCTGACCTAAATTGTTGGATCTTTCAGATTTGGGCCTAACCAGTTGTAAACCCAACCTGTTACTTGTCCTAAAAAAAACTCATCTTCTTCCTCTCGACACCTAGGACATCCATGAAATCTCAATCACTCCTTGTTTCACCAAATTTTAAACTTATCACACTACACCGTCATATACATAATGCTTTCAAATTTTTTCAATATCTTCATTCTCAAATATTCTTAAAATAATTAATCTCTACACAATACCAAAATATTCATTCAATCAAAAAATCAAATCACTACATTATTTCAAATTTGGGGATTAAAAGTAATAAATTACTCTTACTTTTCCCTAGATTTTGGGACGAATGACAGTCCCAGTGCAATGAATCTTTTTTTTATCGATTATTTACACAAAATGAGCTGACAAACTTTACATTACCTCAGCATTTCGCCGAGGACACCGAACTACCTTCAGGTTTAAGATTAGAATTAATAGAAGTCATCTAAGTCAAAGATTAATGGGGGTCCTAAAATTCCTTCTCTTTCTTTTCCCGGACATAGGTAGGAAAAAAGTTATCAAAGAATGTATCCATGAAAACTTCCTAGGTGGATAGAGTAGGCAAGACTTCCTTTTTAAGTCGCCAATAGTATTCTGCTTCGTCGTTTAGCATGAAGGTTATAAGGAAAACTTTCTATTCCTCAGTTAGGTCTAGGATAGAGAAGAGCTTCTCTATCTAAAGGATCCAGGGTTTGGCTACTAAAGGATTACGGCCACCTTCAAAGTGTGGGGGTTTAAGTTTCTTAAACTCTATTATGTTTTACGAAATTGATCTTTCGGTGTCTTGGAATTTGGGGACAGAAGGGGGACAAGGGTTGGCTTGATTTTGTCAGAAATAATTAATAGAACTCCGAGAAAAAGGATTTATTTGGCCTAGTGTCTCTCCTTGGGGCGCTCCTATGACATTTGCCAAGAAAAAAGATGGAATTAAACGAATGTGCATTGATTATAAAGAACTCAACAGAGTCACCACCAAGAATAAATATCCTTTGCCCAAGATTGATGATCTTTTTGAGCAGTTGCAAGGGGCCCAAGTCTTTTCCAAAATTGATTTATGATCCAGTTACCATCAGATGAAAATTAAACCTGAAAATATTCTAAAGACTACTTTTAGAACATGATATCACCATTATGAGTTCTTAGTCTTACCTTTTAGGTTGACAAATGCCCTGACGATATTTATGGATATGATGAATCAGATATTTGAGTCCTGGCTAGATCAGTTCGTTATTGTATTTATTGATGATATATTGATTTATTCAGAGAGTCGAGAAGAACATGCAGAACACTTGAGACATGTTATGAAAATCCATAGGAAAGAGAAGTTATATGCAAAATGTAGTAAATGTGCATTCTTGCTCAAACAAATTGCCTTCTTAGGTCACGTGGTTTCCAAGGATAGAGTATTTGTGGACTCGGAAAAGATTGAGCCTATTATGGGATTGGAACGTTCCACTACTGTGAAAGGCGTTCATAAATGTTTTGGTATGGCTAGGTACTATCACTGATTCGTGAAGGAATTTTCTAAAATTGCGACCCCCCTTACTCGGTTAACTAAGAAAGATACTAAGTTTGAATGGACTATAGACTGTGAGAATAGTTTTAAAGAACTTAAAATTTGACTTGTGATAGCTCCAGTATTAGCTCTACCAAGTGGATCAGGAGCTTATACAGTATACACTGACGGATTAGGTCAGGGTTTAGGATGTGTTTTAATGCAACATCGTAGAGCCATTGCATATGGGTCAAGACAATTGAATAACCATGATCGAAATTACCCAACTCATGACTTGGAATTAGTTACAATTATATATGCTCTTAAGATCTGGCATCATTATCTGTATGGAGAAACATTTAAGATTTATACTGACCACAAGAGTCTTAAATATCTTTTTATGCAGAGGGAACTGAACATGCGCCAACGTAGATGGATGGATCTTCTTAAGAGAGTATGATGGTTCCCCAGTATGCAGCCCATTTTGTTCAACTGTCTAGGTTTGCCCCTCTAATGGTCACCCCCGAGAGCAAAAAAGTTAGAAAGTTTCTCAAAGGCCTTTGTGCCGACATCTATGACCAAGTCGCGATGTTGAGTTCTAGCTCGTATGCGGAGGTGCTTGAACATGCTCAGTTGGCTGAAGATCTACATCACAGCCAAACACCAACACATTGCCCAAGTTCATACCCAGCAACAACCCCAACGTCTTAGAAGTACATTGCTTGACCCAATAGGTAGCAAACTTGATAAATGAACTAAAGTTGCCCTTCTCCCTACTTTGCCGCTGCCTATAGTTCAACTTGCTTGATCTAACCAACCCTCTTAACATTGTGGTCGTCTGTATGGTGACCTACCCTATTGGCATATCAATAACGCCTGTTATCAGTGCAGAGGCACCCAACACCTTATAAAGGACTATCCCCAGCAGCCAAAGGATGCAGCCCGACTTATACCACAAGGTCGCGTGTAACACTTGGATGAACTTGGTGCCCTTTCCTACTCATGTCCTTATCCAGGGTATGTTTTCTATATATGATTCTTCTGCCAAGGCTTTGATTGATATAGGTGCAACTTACTCTTTTATTTTCCGTATATTTACGTGTAATCTTGATTTTAGACTAGAACCTTTAGCAAAAATATTAACACTAAAAACTCCCTCTAGGGGACTGCTAGAGGCTCATTGTGTATATAAAGACTGTAGGATAAAAATTTTAGGAATAGAGATATTTATAAATCTGATAATTTTAGATTTTGTAGGATTTGATGTGATATTATGAATGGATTGGTTGAAAAAGTGTAGAGCTATAATCAATTGTGAGAGTAAAATTGTAACTTACGGTCTTTGAAAAAAGAATAAAATTTTGTTATTATTTTCTTTACCAATGAATGAATAAGAGTATGGGTGCTGATCTTGCTGTGTGTACCATACCAATTATTTGTAACTTTCTAGATGTCTTTCTGATCGAACTTCCTTGTCTACCTCCCCCGTGAGAAATAGAGTTCTTAATTGAATTATTGCCCAGAACCTAGCCAATCTCGAAGCCTGCCTATCATATGGGTCGTGCTAAGCTAACAAAGCTGGAGCATCAACTTTCTGACCTTATTACCTGGAAGTTTATTCACCCTAGCCATTCTCCTTGGGGCGCTATGGTGTTATTCGTGAAGAAAAAATATGTTCCCTCAAACTTTACATAGACTATTGAGAACTTAACCGAATGATCGTTAAAAGTAAATATCCCTTACCTCAAATCGATGACCACTTCAATTAACTGTAAGGAGCCATGGTCTTCTCTAAGATCGATCTCAAGACAAGATACCACCAGTTAAGAGTCAAAGACGAAGATATTTCAAAAACTGCCTTCCGATGTAGGAATGATTTATACAAGTTCAGGATAATGTTGTTAGAATTAACCAATGCCCTTGCAACCTCATGGACCTAATGAACAAAGTTTTTCAGCAGGCACTAGATCAATACATCATAATTTTTATTTATGACATCCTAATGTATTCTAAGAGCTGTGAAGAACATGCAGTGCACTTGACTAAATTGTTGGAGACTCTTCGCCAGAAATAACTATATATTAAATTGAGCAAATGCTCTTTCTGGTTGGATCTAATTTCCTTTTTCGGACATGTAATCTTAAGTGAAGGAGTTTTCATAGACCCGTCTAAAGTGGAAATGGTAGTCAGCTTGAATCCACCCACCAACGTGGTTGAAGTACTTAGTTTCATTGGCTTAGCAAGTTACTATTGACAGTTCATTGATGGATTCGCTAAGATTTCCACCCTACTGACCCGACTTACCCGAAGGGGGTACCTTTCATATGGAATTATGTGTGTGGTGAAAGCTTCATCGAATTGAAGCATCGTCTCACCTCTGCTCCTGTGTTGATCCTCCCCGATAATACAGGAAGATTTTAGGTCTACTGTGATGCATCTCATATTGGCTTGGGGTGTGTCTTGATGCAGCATGGTAGAGTACTCGCCTATGGGTCCCATCAATTGAAACCTCATAAGAGTTTAAAGCACATATTTTTAAAGGAGTTAAACATGAGATAGAGATGCTGGATGAATCTTTTGAAGGACTATGACTGTAAGATCATCTATAAGCTCAGGAGAGGAAATGTGGTCATTGATGCACTGAGCCAAAAGGAGTCTGCTGCGTTGGCTCAAACCATGGCCTCTAGTTAAAAATTGATGGACGCTATGCAGTCTCTCCACCTTAGCTATTATGGCAAAGACACCTATCTTACCCAGATCCAAGTCCTGCCAGATCTCTTTATGAAAATCTGGGAAGCTATATCCATAGACCCAGAACTCACCAAGAATCTAGGTAAGTTCACTTCTGATAAATTCCCTAATTTCAAGATTTTAGATGATGGACTATTCCAATTTCAAAACCGAATTTGGGTCCCCATTGCTGTGAGGGCGGATGTTCTCAAGACCGCCACACTTCCAAGCTATCCATCCATCCCGAAAGTACCAAAATATACCGAGACTTGAAACGACAGTATTAGTGGCTAGGAATAGAGAGAGATGTAGTTGACTATATCTCCTGATGCCTCACTTGTCAGCGGATAAAGGCGAAACATCAGAGACTTGGTGGCTTATTACAAGGTCTTCAAATTCTTGAATGGAAATGGGAGCATATAATTATGAATTTTGTTATAGGATTACCCAGAACCTGTTCTGGCTAGAACTCTATCAGGGTCATCATGGATAGACTGACCAAGACCACTCATTTTCTGACCATCAAAACCACTTACTCCACCAGCAAGTTAGCCCGCCTATATGTTGATAAAATTGTCCAACTTCATGGTGTTCCCTCATCCATTGTGTTTGACTGCGATCCTCAGTTTACCTCCCATTTCTGGGACAGCTTCCAAGAAGCTCTGGGGTCTTGGTTGTATTTCAGTACT
Organism: Carica papaya; assembly: GCF_054855325.1. Lineage (NCBI taxonomy): Eukaryota > Viridiplantae > Streptophyta > Magnoliopsida > Brassicales > Caricaceae > Carica > Carica papaya. The sequence goes on from NC_142317.1 coordinate 25,303,611, forward strand.
ACTTATCATCCCTAAACGGATGGTCAGTTAGAACGTACGACCCAAAGATTGGAAGACATGTTGTGTGCTTGAGCCCTCGACTTAAGTGATAGCTGGTATGAGTATCTTCCCCTTTGTTAATTTGCTTATAATAATAGTTATTATTCCAGCATAAGCATGGTCCCCTATAAAGTACTGTATGGAAGGCCTTGCCATTCTCCTAGTTGTTGGAATGAAGTTGGAAACAAGTGCTATTTAGGATTAGACTTTGTTCAGGAGACCACTAAGAAGGTCGCGATCATTTGCAAGAACTTGGCCACTGTCTAGAGCTGTCAGAAGAGTTATGCCGATAATCGTAGGGGACCATTGTAGTTTATCGTGGGAGATCAGATCTTCCTCAAGGTTTTCTCCTATAAGGGAAAGATGCAGTTAGGGAAGAGAGAGAAGTTGAGCCCTTGTTTTGTGGGACCTTTTTGGATCATCAAACGCATAGGATTCGTGGCATATCACCTAACTCTATCTTGAGAATTTATGGGTGTACATGATGTCTTTCATATCTCGATGCTTAAGAGGTACCACCCTAATCCTTTTCATGTTATTCCTTGCGATGAGGAGCAGGTGCAAGCTGACATGACTTATGAGGAGGTTCCTATGGAAATTCTTGTGTGGACCGATAAGGTCTTTCATAATGAGAAAATTCCATAGTGAAGGTACGATGGCAGCATCATACCCCAAAAGAAGCCACTTGAGAGTTGGAGAGCGAGATGGTATCCGAACTTGTTTGAGACAAATTTGGGGACAAAATTTTTTTAAAGTGGGAGGGATGTAACACTCCACCCATCGTTGTGCTTAATTGATTTGGAAAACCCTATTTATTCAGCCCTTTAGCCGCATTGAACTTATTTAATTTTCTTCGCATGATATTTATCGTAATTCGTAAAAAATTTAGTTGATTTTTAATTATTTTCTTTTTATTTAATTTTAATTTTATTATTTAATTATTTTTTTGCATTTAACTTATTTAAATTAAATTTAGAAAATTTAGAGAAATCAAAAAACGACGAAACAGGAAGAAATCCTACGGCAAAAATCCCGCGGGAAAGCAGAACTGCCTACGTGGATGCTTAGCACTGTGTGCACAGTAGCCGCGACATGCGTGCACAACACGCACATCCCATCTGCACACACACGTGCATGACATGGGGACTGGTCCTGTGAGTATCTTGTCGCGCATAGGCAAGCCATCTACGCATCACCTGACGTGTAGACAAGCGTTGCACACTGTGCGCGTACCGCCTGCACAGTAGGGCTGCACAAATAGGCCTTGCACGCTTGGGTTTGCACCCACAGGTTAGCCCTTGCGCGCGCGGTAAGAGTCCTATGCACCTATAAGCTAGCTTGCAGTGAGCCAGCTTATTCACTATCACCTCGGGTAGTGCACCACTGTTGCCTCGGGTGATGCATCACCGTCGTTGGTGGAGGAGACCTTTCTCCCTAATTTTTCATGTCGAACATATTTTTCTCCCCTCTCTTCACTGAATTTTGCCACTTTGTGTAAATCCAACGGTTCCAAAATTCTATAAATTGAGTGTTCCCCTTCAATTCCTTCCCACACTTCCATTCTTTTATTTTTCAAGATTTAGAGAGAGAGAGAGATAGTAGTCTAGTGACAAGAGGGAAAGAAATGAGAACGGTGAGAGATAAAGCATCAAGTTTTCTGTAAAGAATCTAGTATTTCTTTCGACATCTTAAGGAGTACCTTTAGATAAACTAATATCATTAAATATGATGATTGTGATTTTGTCTGTGTTCTATGGCTTCGTGTTCATGGTTCAAATAAGTCAAATTGTTCTTATTTTCAAGCATAAAATGTGAATTGCAAACACTTGATGAATTGCATGTAATAAATATAATATGTAATCGGTAAAAATAAAGAGTACAAAAAGAAAAAAAAAGAGAAATATGGAATAAAGCATGATTGGTCTAAAATATATATGTATTGACATACATACTGCAACAAGTGTCTCATTAGACTTTTTATCTCTGAGGGGTATCTGTTTCCCTTGCCCTTTGGGGTATTTGTTTTCCTCTCCCCTACTTGGTATGCAAAGATGTAAGAGGTCTGCTCCTAGTGGATGATGGCGTACCCTCTAACAAGAGTGGTAACGTAAATATCTGTAGGGGTCACCCATGGCTAAGTAATATCGTGATTATAGATATTTGTTAGGGCCACTATGGTTGGTACAGTCGTGGTCGTAGATCGTGTCATACTTTGGCCAGCCAGAAATAGACCTAAGCAAATTGTTGTATCTGTATCTGTCTTCAGAGATAGAAGTTGTAACGACTTCGCAAAGCATGACATGAAAATCTGAGCATTTCATGATCGCACTATCTATAGGGGTCACCCATGGTTAAGTAATGTCGTGACTATAGACTATTTGTTAGGACCACTATGGTTGGTATGACCGTGGTCATAGATCGTACCATGATTTGGCCAGCTGAAAGTGGGCCTGAGCAAACTATCATATCTGAATATGATCTGGTCATTCCACTTGGGCAATTGGAAATCTATATCTATATCTGCCATATGAGATGGAAGTTTGTTATGACTTCGCGAAGTATGACACGAAATATCTAAGTATTTCATGATTTATTTATTTTTCTCTATTATTTGGCATGATATATGTATATTTTATTGTTTGTACTAACGTACTACTTTGATATTCAAATAAATGATTTTTCCTAATAATGAGTTAAGTAAATGAGGAAGCTAAATGGTAAGATAAAATAAACTTTTGAAATCTTACGATGTTAATTTAATAATGTTTTCCTTACTAATTATATGGAACTCACTCTCTCCATTCTCTCCAAATGAGGAAGAAAATGAGGAACCACTAGCAGACCTACCCTTGGAAGTCTACGAGGATCCCGTGGATCCATAAGTCTGAGTGCATATCTTTTCCTGCACCCTGATGAATTCCAGTAGCATGGTGAAAGAAGTGGCCATTATGTTTTGTATTTTGTAGTCACTTTTTGCCTCAGTGATGTATGTATTTGGAATAATATATATGTATCTATAAGGGATTTGTTAAGGTTTGATTCAGTTGCATAAGTATTATCATGCACTCGTTATTCTGAATCTGTATCTGACACCCATTTGCTTTAATTAGCACCTGGGATGTAACAGGTGGTATTAGAGCAGAATATCGCAGAACAAATCTCTTACACTAAGGCCTATGATAGATAAACTGTTAAGAATACCTAGGAAAGATAAAAGTCCTCCTTTCAAAGATTAAACCTCCAACTCGTGTCTTCCTTTCTTTTGTAGGAATGATGCAGGGAAAACCATCTGTAGAATATATTAAATGACTTATAGCCACAGATCATCCAACCAGGGCTAAATTTGTAGAACTTTTTCAAGCTGTTCAATGATTAACTGCAATCGTAGGATAAAACTAGGCCAACCCTTGTCCACCCCCTACCCTTGAGTTTCGAAACCTAGATCATTCTATCTCCCATAATACAATAGAATTTAGGAAACTTAACCCCCCACACTTTGAAGATGGTCCTAATCCTTTGGTAGCCAAAGCCTGGATCTACAAATAGAAAAGCTTTTCTCTGTACTAGACCTAACCGAAGAACAAAAAGTCTCTCTTGTAGCCTTTATGCTAAATGGTGAAGTTGAACACTGGTGACAACTTAAAAAAGAAGTCCTGCCTACCCCTACTACTTGGAAAGTTTTCGTGGATGCTTTCTTTGATAACTTCTTCCCTGCTTATGTTTGAGAAAAGAAAGAGGAGGAATTCCAGGACCTCTGCCAAGGAAGCTTATCTGTAGCCCATTATGCAATCTGATTTGTTCAACTATCTAGGTTTGCCCCTTTAATGGTCATCCCCAAAAGCCAAAAAGCTAAGAAATTTCTCAAGGGCCTTCGTGTCGACATTTATGATCGGGTCACGATGCTGAGACCCAGCTCATGTGCAGAGGTGCTTGAACTTTCTCAGTTGTCCAAAGATCTTATCTCAGCTAAACACTAACTCTTTGCTCAGGTTTGAGCCCAATAATAGCCCTAACTGCTTATATAGAGATTGCCTGACCCAATAAGTAATGCCTCAGATAAATGAACCAGAATTGCCCTTTCTCCTGCCTTGCCCCCACCTATAGCCCTACCTGCCCGAACTAACCAACCTTGTCAACATTGTGGTCGCTTGTATGGTGACCTACCATGTCAGCGTATCAATCACACCTGTTATCAGTGCAGAAGCATCCAACACCTTATAAAATACTATCCTCAACGATCAAAGGATGTAGCCCAACCCATAGCACAAGGTCAAAAGCACCATTTATATGTAACTGAAGTCCTTTCTGCTCCTTTTCTCATCCAGGGTATGCTTTCTATTAATAATACTAGTGCTAAGGCTTTGATCGATACTGGTGTAATTTACTCTTTTATTTCCTGTGCATTTACTGGTAACCTATAATTGAAACCAGAAGCTTTAGGAAAAATGCTTGTAGTGGAAACTCCCTCTAAGGGACTACTAGAGGCTCATTGCGTATATAAGGACTATAAGATAAAAACTTCAGGGATAGAAGTATGTATAACTTGATACTATTAGATTTTGTAAGATTTGATGTAATATTAGGAATAGATTGGTTGGAAAAGTATAGAGCTATGATAGACTATAAAAGTAAAATTATAACTTTACGATCCTCGAAAAGGAGTAAAAGTTACTATCATTTTTTACAATTGAATGAACATGAATATGGACGCTGACCCTACTGTGTGTTCCATATCTATTTGTTCGTAATTTTCCTTATGTCTTTCCCATTGAACTCCCTAGTTCACCTCCCCCACGTGAGGTAGAGTTCCTGATTGAATTATTGCCCGAAACCTAATCGATCTCAAAGCCCATGTATCGCATGAGTTGCACTGAACTAACGGGGCTGGAACGTTAACTTTCTAATCTTATCACCCAGAAATTCATTCGCCCTAGCCATTCTCCTGAGGACACTCCGGTGTTATTCATAAAGAAAAAAGATGGTGCCCTCTAACTCTATATGGACTATAGGGAACTCAATCGAGTGATCGTTAAAAGTAAGTACCCCTTACCTCAGATCAAAGATCTCTTTGATCAACTACAAGGAGTCACGATCTTCTCTAAGATCGATCTTAGAACTGGGTACCACCAATTGAGAGTGAAGGAAAAAGATATTCTAAAAACTACCTTTCGGTATATATACGAATTGTACGAGTTCATGGTGATGTCGTTTGGATTGACTAATGCCCCAGCATCTTTTATGGACCTAATGAACTGAGTTTTTCGACACGCACTAGACCAATACGTCATCATCTTTATTGATGACATTCTAGTGTATTCTGAAAGCCATGGGGAACATATTGTGTATTTGGTTAAAGTACTAGAGACCCTCTGCCAAAATAAATTGTATGCAAAACTAAACAAGTGCTCCTTTTGGTTGGATCAAGTTTCTTTTCTCGGTCATGTAATCTTAAGTGAAGGAGTTTTTGTAGACCCATCTAAAGTGGAATCAGTGACCAGTTAGAGCCCACCCACCAACGTGGCTGAAATATGTAATCTCCTTAGCTTGACAGGCTACTACCGATGATTCATTAATGGATTCACCAGGATTGCTGCCCCCATGTCGCAACTCACTAAAAAAAGTGTACCCTTTATTTGGAATTATGCATGCAGTGAAAGTTTTATAGAGTTGAAGCACCGTCTCACCTCTGCCCCTATGTTGATCCTCTCAAACAATGAGGGGAGATTCCAAGTTTACTGTGATGCATCTCATATTGGTTTGGTGTATGTCTTGATGTAGCATGACAGAGTGGTCACCTTTGGATCCCGACAACTAAAAGTCCATGAGTAGAACTACCCTACCCAAGACTTGGATCTGGCAGCCATTATCTTTGCCCTAAAATTTTGGCAGCATTACCTGTATGGCCAGACTTTTAAAATCTACACTGATCACAAGAGCCTCAAATACATCTTTTCACAATAGGAGTTAAACATGAGGCAAAAATGTTGGATGGATCTTCTGAAGAATTATGATTGTCATATCATTTGTCACCCTGGGAGAGGGAATGTAGTCACTACTGCCATATGTCGATGAGAGCCTACTGTGCTAGCCCAAACCATGGCCTCTAGATGGAAGATGATGGATACTGTGCAATCGCTCTACCTTAGCTATTATGGCAAGGGCACCTACCTCGCCCAGATCTAAGCCCTACCAGATCTTTTTATGAAGATTTGAGAAGCATAGACCACAGCCTTGGAACTCATCAAGAGCTTGAGTAAGTTTACTTCAGATGAATTTCTTGATTTCAAGATCTCTGATGATTGATTGTTTAGATTCTGGAACCGAATTAGGGTCCCCGATGTAGTATACACGAATGTACTCAAGACCGCCCATGCTTCCAAGTTATCCATCCATCCCGAAAGTACCAAGATGTATCGAGACTTAAAGCGATAATATTGGTGGTCAGGAATGAAGAAGGATATAGTTGACTACATCTCCCGATGCCTTACTTGTCAATGGATAAAGAAAAAACATCAGAGACCTGGTGACTTGCTACATGGTCTTTCGATTTTCGAATAGAAATGGTAGCATGTGACTATGGATTTTGTCACCAGATTGCCCAGGACCTATTCTGGTCAAAATGCCATTTAAATCATTGTGGATAGGTTGACCAAGACTACCCATTTCCTCCCTATTCGAATCACGAACTCTGCTAGTAAGTTAGCCCGTCTATACGTGGATCAGATTATTCGACTCCATGGAGTTCCCCCATCCATTGTATCCGACCACGAACCCCAATTCACCTTTCACTTTTGGGACAACTTCAAGAAGCCTTGGGGTCTGGGTTAGACTTCAGCACCACTTATCATCTCGAGAAGGATGGTCAATCTGAGCGTACGATCCAGATGTTGGAAGACATATTACGTGTTTGCATTCTCTACTTTAGTGATCCCTCATTTTTTGTGCCAATAATGTTTTCCTCCTCTCTTTTCACCAGATTTCGCCACTTGGTGTGAATCCAACAGTTCTTAAATTCTATAAATTGCCCCTTCCCCTTCCCTTCCTCTCCATACTTCCATTTCTTCCATGTTTTAAAGGTTTAGAGAGAGAAAAAGAGAGAGATAGTAAATTAGTGAGAGAAGAAGAAAAAGATAGGAAAAATAGTGAAAGAGAAAATATCAAGGTTTTGGTAAGGAATTTAATATTACTTTTGACGTCTTAAGGAGTATTTTTAGATAAGCAAATCTAATATGATAGTTATTTTGTCTATTTTGCGTGCCTTTGTATTCAAATGAGTCGAATTGTTCTAATTTTTAAGCATGCTGTGTGATTTACTGACACTTGATGAATTTACATGTAATAAATGTAATATGTAGTCCATGATAATAAAAGTAAAATAAAAGAAAAAGAAAAAGAAAAAGAAAAAAGTGGAATTAAGTCTATATGGTCCGAAATGTATCTGTATTGATATGCATATTACATCAAGTATCTTGTTAGGCTTTTTATCTCTGAGGGGTATCTATTCCCTTTACCCTTCGGGATATCTATTTTTCCCTCCCCTATCTGGTCTAGAAAGACATAAAAGGACCGCTTCTAGTAGATGACGGTGTGCCCTCTACCGAGAGTGGTATCGCACTATCTGTAGGGGTCATCCGTGGCTAAGTAATGTCATGACTATATACTATTTGTTAGGACCACTATGGTTAGTACGACCATAGTCATAGATCACACTATCTATAGGGGTCACCCGTGGATCTATAAGTCTGAGTGCATGTCTGTTCTTGCACTCTGATGAATTCCAGTAGCATAGTAAAAGAAGTGGTCCTTATGTTTGTATTTTATAGCCACTTCTGGCCTCAATGATGTATGTATTTGGAACAATATATATGTATATGTAAGAAATTTGTTAAGGTTTGATTCTACTACATAAATATCATCATGCACTCGTTATTCTAAATCTGTATCTAACACCCATTTACCTTAATTGGCACCTGGGATGTCATAACCCTCTTCATAATTCTTTATAATACTATACATAAATATGTATTTATAGTTATTACCTTAATAAAATTAGATAATTAAGTGTTAAATACTTTAGAATATAATGATAACATATAAAAATAGGTTAAAATTTAATATTGGAAACATGATTTAATTGTAAATGAAAATTCTAAAATACCTTTTAATATCTTACATAGTGAATATAAAAAATATAAGTCGATAATGATAACATTTTAAACTGTAAACTAAAGGTTTATAAGGTCACAACATTTAGCACCTTGTGAGCCTTTTAAATGATTGTATATTCGTAAAAACTTCACTTTGTAATATTAACTTAACTTATTATTGATTTCGTAAGTTTAATTAATATTATATATTTTTAAGTTTTTTGAGTTAGCTTTAACTTATTACTAACCTCGTACGAAATTTAAAAAGATAATTATACATAAAAAAATTATTCCATTCCATGGTCTATTAGAGTTTAAAATGAAAAATTATCCTCCTTGGAAGCTTTTCTATTCAAGTAATCAATTTGTTCTCTCTTCCTCTTAAAGTTTTTTTTTTCCTCACATTATGTTGTCTCTTTATTTTCACCTCAATTTTTAGACTTAAAACTTATTTTTAGCATTAAAATTTTCCTCACATTATGTGTAAATTGATGTGTATATATATATATAAAAATAGAATTATCAATTAATATTAAGTACAGAGAATTGGTGGCATAAAGATGCAATTAGCAATTCAATGTGTACTACTCCAAAATGTTAAGTCTTGTGATAAAATAAACTGTTATTAAGATGCTAATTACTTTTATAACTTTGTGACTTAGTTTACTTGTTTGAGTATCTGTCATTTGTCACACGATTTTTATAAGTAGAAGAAATATGTATAAGATCTCCTATTTATATAAAAGTAAAAAATCATTAAATTTTTCATTTGTCCCATGACTTTTATGGGCAAAAGGAATACCTACAAGATCTCCTATTTATATAGAAGTACAAAATCAAATACTACAAGATTATTATAAACCTAAACAGCAGATAAAGGGTCATTAGTGGAAAATAAGAGTTTCATTGGGGCGAGGTCATTACTTGCACATGGTGTAAAAAGAACCGATGCTTTCACCTTTGCACTACTACAGATTATAGGCTCTACCATAGTACTTTGGCCAATAAAAGGTGGAGGTGCCTCGACTGGCCTTATGAGAGGTAAATGTTTATCATTATTCTGGTTGTATATGAACATATTCATGTGCAAATCCACTATATGTTATGCTAAGTAATATGCATATATGTGTTTCTGAAATATAAACTGTGCTGTTGATGACGAAAGGGCAAGTCGCAAAATTTGCGAAAGGTGTACGAGAAATCCAAAATGCATAATGCACCTCTTGTGTTTGCTTTGGTTGCTACAAGTGTTGCTTTAGGTATTGCTAGTGCTACACCTACATTTATTATATGCAGAATGCATAGCCCTAGTCTTCCTTACTTATCACTTTGGCTTAATCATTACACAGATCGAAAGTTTTATCTTCCAGATTTTATGTCTACTATATATAAAGTCAAGACTGCATGATCATATTTTTTTATTAACAGCCTGAGCTTGATCACCACATTCAATTGGAACCTAGATGCAGGTGCTATTTTTTGCCGCATAGTACCCAAATCCCTACAGTGCTGGTGGTAAAATCTAAAGAGGCTCTAGGCATCGAGGTGGTGGATGACAAGCTTCTCTAACTAGTTGTTATTTTTTCAGGTTTTGTGGTGGCCATGCATTGGATGTTCTTATCAAAAGTGCTTGTTGTTGTATGATGGGTGATGGGTGATAGATAGACTTGAAAATTTATGTTTGGAATTTAGGTTTTTAAGAGGAGAAAAAAAACTCTTTTGAATTAATGAGAGAAGAACTAAAGGACAATAGACGATATACATATGTATATCTTTTTCTATCTCAAAACTTCTCTAACAATAATGCTACATATTATTTAAGTAGGCATATTTATATTTGTAAGATATGTATATATATAGTATATTTAAAAGAAGTGTGAGATATCTTTAAATTTATTTTTTGATTTATCATAATCCTATTATTTAAGAGAATTTTACTAAAATCCCTAAAATCCCTACTCACAACCCTCTTGATCTGAAATAGTTAAATAAGGAATGAGTTACACTAGCCTAGTAAGAATGTCACGCTACTCACCGATACAGAAATGAAGGTTGGCAGAAGGTTGGCAGAAAAATCAAAACAACTAATGGAGCTCTTAATTAAGCAAATTCATTTATCATAAATAAAATCGTTTACCATCTACTTACCGTAGCGAGATTTACAAAATAACTTATAGAGACAATAACATAACACATATCATGATTTCATATGTAATTGATTGAAATAACAATTTTATCCTTTATCAGCCTACTAGTATCCATGGGGGGTTCATAAAGATGTCCCCACAACGCGTGAACCTTTTCTTTTAACATTTCCAATTAACGGGCCATCCCCATACCTCGTCCGGTATGGGCACCAAACTAGTAAACCTCAATACCCCATCCGATATGAGGGTGAAATGAGTTGTCCCCATACCCCATCCGATATGAGCACCAAATTACCAAGCCTCGATACTCCGTTCGGTATGAGGCAACGTTCACGGTAGGGTTCCCTATATACCCGGTCCGTCCACCATCTCCTAAGATATCTAGTAAGGCTGCCATTTCATCCATTCACTTAATCACGCAATTTTCTGTTTTTCTTTAATCTCCATTTTTTCAATTCAACTGTAAACAAATAAAACAAACAATACATGCATTCAAAGATATAAAATCAATCAATCAGATACTATCATGCATTCAAACTGTAAAATCAACCAACAGTATCAATAGTGAATAATTTTCGGTTCTAGCTCCATTAATAACTTGTAATTAATTATGGATATTTTTTAAATTACACAAAACACCATATTATTGTTAATTTTACTTCAATTCCATAATAAAGAATAGGGTGAGGGATTCTTACTTAATTCGATACCCGAAAAGCTAAACTTCTTGACTGCGCCTACTGGCAGTCCCCGGATTTTCTGAACTCTTCTTCGGGGATTAAAATGCGCTACAAGTACCTGTAAATATCCCAAAAAATCCAAATACGGTGTCAGGACCCTTTTTTGGTCAATTCTAAAATTCTACACGGCGGCAATCTACCTCGGGTCGGCTGTTTTTGGCCAAATTCGGCTAATTTTGCATCAATCCCTACGACAAAACACGTTAAGGGACCTCGGTTGGCCCAAAAAATATTGAAAAACTAAAACTCACCGATGGCGGGGTCCTTCGGTGCAGCGACTCTACCAGTTCACTTTTGCGGTTGAATGTTTTGCTTCGGTCAACCTGTACAGAAGGAAACAATGATTACAACAGTGGAAAAATTTTACATAATAGGAATCGGGAAGGGCCTTATTAGAGGTAGTTTTTGCAAATTCCTACAGTGGCACTGTCAGGCTTTGCCTGCAATTTTCGGCCAATCCGCTAGTCCTTTTGCTTTGATTTGGCCATAGGGGTGTTTAAAATTTAATTCCGAGTAAATGAGGAAATTTTTACCTCTTTTGGCAGTGGGAAGTGGCTCCACCACGGCGATGGGTGGCGGTGGCTGGGTCTTCTACTTCGGCAAGGGGGGTATGGCGGCTAAGGATAGGGTTTGGTGTAAAGAGGGTTAGTTATATCTGTCCCTATTTAATCTGGATCGTCCATCGCGTTTGATCTGGATTGTTTAATCGTGATTAAATAGGAAGTGAATCTAGACCGTTCATCGCGATTTGATCTAGGCTGTCTGATTGCATTTAAATAGAAAGTGAATCTAGACCGTTAATCGCATTTAAATCTAACTGTCCGATTGTGTTTGGGAGGAAATGCATCTAGGCCATCTATGCGTACGGGAGCGAATCTGGACCGTCTGATCGCAGGCACGCGGATCGCCCGCATGGCACCACGTCAGCGTCGCTCGCCACGCAACGCACTACGGTTCGTCAGGCCTGCTGACTGGGCGTCTTACGTGGTGCAATTTTCTTAAATTGTATTTTAATTCCCAGTTTCTAAATTTTCTTTCTAAAATACCACTAGAACCCAAATTTTAACCCCTTTTTCCCAAAATTATTTTCAATTTCATCCTCCATTAAATTTTCTTCATTTTTACACTAAATTAAAATTAAAAAATTAAAAATTATATTTATAAATTAATTTAAATTATATTAAAATTAATTTGGGTATTACATTATTTCTTAAAAAATAATGGTTTATTAAAGAATTGGATGTTTTTCCTAATACTAAAAATTCTTGAGTTCTAGAAATGAGATCATTAAATTTTTTTGAGAGATAGAAGATAAAATTGCTATATAGATTGGTAGTAAGCCACCACCAAAGAATGGTGCATGGTCAAAGATTTTCTCAACCTAAGAATTTAGTTTAACTTATATAAATGGTAAAATAAGTAGAAGAAATTTTCTCAAAGTTCTATTGAAGTGACTATAAAGTCTTAACTAGTGCTATTGAAGTGACTATAAATTCTTAACTATCACTGAAAACAAACTATAAAGTATTATCCATCACTAAAACTATCTTTGTTATATAATATTTTATCACTCTTTAAAAAAAATCTTTCTATTAATCGGATGACTAATATTGAAGTAATATATCTCATTAGTAATTCAATTTAATATGCTTAAACTAAGTGTATTGGATTTATTTGTCATAATTCGTTAAAAAAGTAGTAAATGGACAATTATATGTCAAATTTAAATAAATAGATGATCAATATTTTTGGAAGGTTCATAAATAGATATTCGAGCTTGTCTCGATGCTCTTGAGGAATAGAAAAGCTTGCAATAATAAAATACAACATTACGATCAATTTATGAGCATTTTTCTTAGGAGTTACAAGAACCAAATTCCAGAGTTGATTGTTTTCCTCATATATAACTTCACCAACTCTATTTCATATTCATCAAACTTGTATCATGATATCTTGTTAAACTTAATCTATGATGGATCAGAAATAAACATATCAAGTTTGTTCTTCTAGTGAAGATCCTTATGAGATGTGCAAAAGAAATTGAAGCCATTCAGCGGCAACAATAATTTTAATTTTATCCATATAGTTAGTAATTTATAATAAAGAAAATCATCCTAGAAAAACACTTCTACAATGGAAAAGGATGTTGGTATGGATGGCAAAAGGGAAGCCTTACTGAGTGAGAATGAGTGCAACATGGTCTTCTACAAACCTTCCTTCTTTAAACCTTATGACTTGAGATTTAGACTATATAAAATATTAACATCGAATATCTAGATTTTATATTTATGCCTAAAGATTATGAAGGATGGATAGAAACTTATTTTTTCTTTCTTTCTTCGAATTAATGGAGGTTAAGTATGTATCCTTGACTTTAATATATAATACATAACTTGAGAGGTTATGTAGGCTTTGGAAAACAAACTTTTCACTATACTTATTTGTTGCACCAGTCAAGAAGACTAAGTTTAATTGAAGAATAATTGAATTATGATTGGAGGATAAATTACATAGAGTTGAGAATTTTATATAAGCCGTAGAAAATGTAAATTTTATTATACTATAACTTATAAAATCTTTAAACTTAAATGGAGAATCTATGGGTATTTCGAAAGTGGTTTCATTTTTTGAAATCTTGAACTTAAATGAAGAATCCATTACTATTTGACACGTAATTTTATTATATTTATGTGATATCTTATTTAATATATATAAAATAACTAAAAAAATTAATTTGATTAATTTTATGATCGCCAACTGTATTAAAATTAACTTTTGAAATTTAATTCCTGAGCTAAAGAAATTGAGATAATGATAGAACTTTATAACCACAGATAAGGTAAAAAGCCACGTTACACAAAAACATCGACTGTATTTTACAATAATGTGATTAGTTATTTTAATAATATATGTCTACTTTAAATCAAGTATTTATATACCAATATATAAAATTTTGTTAGTAATTAACTTTAGAAACAAGATCTAGTTGTTAATGAAAATTTTGAAATACTCTTTAACATCCTACTCAAAGTATAGTGTAATATAAAAACATAAGTCGATGACGATAGCAATATAAAATAAATAGAGAAGGGAATCAACTTTCCACGATACTTCTTCTTTGCATCAATTAAGATAACTAACTAATTGTTTAAGAACAATTATAATGTGAGAAGAGAATAAATGTGTAGTGTTGATTATTTTATGCAGGCTGTGAAAAACGTAAATCTTATTTTATACTATAACTAATGAAATCTTTGAACTAAAATAAAGAATCATAACCTATTTAAAGTAAATAAAGAATTACGACTATTTAACATGTAATTTCTTAAATAAAAAATTTATGACTATTTTGGACATGATTTTATTATACTTATTGGATATTTTACTTAATTTATATGAAATGCTTATGAACATTGATTTTATTAGCTTTATGGCAGTCATTATAGTACAAATGAGTCATTTCAAATAAAATTTACTTTCGAATTTAATCTTTATGTAGAGGAACTCATTAGCCATTTAATTTGAAAAGTAAGAAGCAATTTTGTTAAGATAATGTTAAACGTTTTTCACACTGTAATATATTTTTTTGAATGATAAGCAACAAAAACTCGATCTTCTAGTCTTTTTAATCTAAAAAATCTTCTAACAATTTATATAGTTTTACAACATTTTTTTAATTTTTAGAAGATGAATTTTATGGGAATTCAGAATTTTGGATGAGGTAGATGGAATAACTTTGAATATTTTCTGCTAACTATTGTTTAATTTCGTAATTTTTGTCTTTAGAAGACCAATTTACTGATAACGGGTAACCAAGTCTACCCTCTTCACATTTTTTACCATACTGTACATACATATGTATGTACAGTTATTACCTTGATAATTGATTAAAATTAGATTAATTAAGTGTTAAGTGCTCTGGAATATAAATAAATTTGTCAACGATACAAGTATGACAACATAAATTTTTATTAAACAATTATATAGACAAAATTTAGAGGATACAATCACTTAATAATTTTTTATTTCAAATTAGTGTTTTAAGAATAAAAAATACGTAACAAAAGTTGACTAATTTTTTAAATTCAAAGCTACAGATGTTCACATTTTCTATGTAAACATATGGTATATATAAAAAAAAGTGTGTAGTAAAGTTGAATTTATTTTTTGGATTTTGTTATAATATTATTATATTAGAGAACTTCATCAAAATCCTTAAAAGATATCAAGATTCTTATTCAGTAGAAATTTATGATATGCAACTAAATTTTTTTATCTTCAAATGCATTTTTTATTTTATGATAAACAATAGTTTATTAAATAATTTGATATTTTTCCTATTATTCAAAAGTATTGGATTTAGGAAAAATGTGATCATTAATTTTTTTTGGTTAAGTATAAATGCTTAATCAACACACTAAATTTTTTATTTCATCCTTAAATTCTGATTGTTTCTTTTCATTGATGATGTGGTTTTTATTAATTAATGTGATACATTTGATTGTTTCTTTTGAAAAATTTACTATACTTTCTAATAATGTGATTAGTTATTTTAATGCAATATCTTAATTTAAATCATAAGTTTTATACCAATTTATAAAAATCAGTTAAAAGTTAACATCGGAAACATGATCTAATTGTTAATTAAAATTTTAAAATAACTTTTAACATTCTATATAGTGTAATATAAAAAATATTAGTTGATAATAATAACATTTTAAACTGTAAACTAAAGGTTTATATGGTCACAACATTTAGCACATTGGGAACCTTTTAAATGATTGTATACTTGTACAAACTTTATTTTGTAATATTAACTTAACTTATTACGAATCTTGTAAGTTTAATTAATGTGATGCATTTGTAATTTTTTTGAGTTATCTTTCACTTATTACTTATCTCGTATGAAATTTTAAAAGATAATTATATATAATTTTTTGTTCCACCACATGGTCTATTAGAGCTTAAAAATGAAAAATTCATCCTCATTGGAAGCTTTTCTATTTAAGTAATCAATTTGTTATGTCTTTCTCTTAGCTCACAGTCAACTTTTTTTTCCTTACATTATGTTATCTCTTCATTTTCACCTTAATTTTTAGTCTTAAAACTAATTTTTACACTCAATTTTTTTTTCACAGTAGGTATAAATGGATGCACATAAATATATATATATATAAGATGGAATTATCAATTACTATTAAGTAGGTGGGATTGGTGGCATAGAGATACTATTAGCAATTCAATGTGTACTATTCCAAAACATAAAGTCTTATGATAAAATAAACTGCTATTAAGATATTGATTACTTTTATAACTTTGTTACTTAGTTTACTTGTTTGAATATTTATCATTTGTCAAACAACTTTCATAGGCAAAAAAAATACCTACAAGATCTCATATTTGTATAGAAGTAAACAATCATTCAATTTTTCATTTGTCTCATGAATTTTATGGATATAAGGAATATGTTCAAGATCTCCTATTTGTATAGAAGTACAAAATCAAATACTATAACTTGTTGTAGACCTAAACAACATATCAAGGCTTATTGGCAAAAAGTAGTATTTCTATCCGGGCGAGTTCATTGCCTGTACAAGGTGTAAAAAAGATCGAAGCTTTCACCTCTGCACAACTAGGGATTACAGGCTCTACCATGATGCTTTGGCTAATAAAAAAGTGAAGTGCCCCTATTGCCCTTATGAGAGGTAAACCATTATCATTTTTTTGTTGTATATGTATATATTTATGTGCAAATTCAATACATGTTATGCAGAGTAATGTTTATATATGTGTTTCTAAAAGATAAATTGTTATGCTGATTCAAAAAGGCAAGCTGCAAAACTTGCAGATGATGTACAAGAGATCTAAAATGCAAAATGCACCTCTTGTGTCTCCTTTGCTTACTACAAGTGTCACTTTAAGGACTATTGGTGCCACTCCTGTATTTATTATATGTAGAATGCTCAACCCTAATTTCTCTTAATCATCACTCTAGCTTAATGATTACACAGATTAGAAGTTTCACCTTTCAGACTTTATGTCGATTATTCGTAAACTCCAGACTGCATGATCATATTTTTTGATTAATAGCCCGAGCTTGATCACCACTTTTAATTGGAATCTAGATGCATGTGCCATCTTCGATTGCATAGTACATAAATCCCTATAGTAATTGCAGCAGCATCTCCAAAGGCTCTGGGCATAGAGTTGTTGGACAACAAAGCTCTCTAACTAATCGTCATTTGTTCAGGTTCTGTGGTGGCCATGCATTGGATGCTCTTATTAAAAGTACTTGTTGTTATATGATGGGTGATGACTAGACTTGAAAATATGTGTTTGGAATTTGGGTTTTAGAGAAGTGAAAGAAAACTCTTTTGAATTAATGAGATAAGAACTAAAGAACAGTAGAGGATATGTATATGTAAATATGTATATTCTTTTTCTATTTAAAAAATTCTCTAACAATAATGCTACATATTGTTTAAGTAGGCATATTTGTATTTGTAAAATATTCATATGTAAAGTATATTTAAAAGAAGTGTGAGGTATCCTTGAATTTATATTTTTATTTATCATAATCCTATTATTTAAGAGAATTTTACTAAAATCCTAAACTGAAAAAAAGAATCTGATTTAGTAAGAACTAGTGATATGCTATTAGCTTTCTTTTAAATATGTGCATATATTATTTTCTGAAGAAAAATGATTTAGTAAAGAATTTGATGCTTTTCCTATTACTCGAAATTCTTGGGTTATACAAAAATAAGATCATTAAATTTTTTTTTAGAGATATAAGATAAAATGATTAAATAGATTGATAGCAAGCCACCACCAAAAAATGTTGCATGGTCAAACATCGTCTCAACCTAAAAAATTTGTATATCCTATATAAATGGTAAAACAAGCAGAAGAAATGTTCTTAAAGTTCTACTGAAGTGACTATAAAGTCTTAACTATCATTAAAAATTATCTTTATTACATAACATCTTATCACTCTTTAAAGCAAAATCTTTTTTAATGAGATGATTAATATTGAAGTAATGTATCTCATTAGTAATTCAATCTAGTATGCTTAAACTAAACGTATTAGATTCATTTATCATAGTTCATTAAAAAAATAGTAAATAGAAAATTATATGTCAAATTTAAATCAATAGACAATCAATATTATTAGAAGGCTCATAAACAGATATTCGAGCTTGTCTCGATGCTCTCAAGGAATAGAAAAGCTTATAATAATAATATGCAACATTACAACCAATTTTAAGAGCATTTTTCTTAGGAGTTACAAGAACCAAACTCCTAAATTGATTGTTTTTCTCAGAAAAAACTTCACCAGCTTTATTTCATTCTCATCAAACTTGAAACTTGATATCTTGCTAAACTTAATCTTGTATGGATCAGGAACAAAAATATCAAGTTTGTTCTTCTAGTGAAACACCTAGTGAGATGTGTGAAGAAAATAGAAGCCATTTAGCTATAGTAATAATTTTAAATTTGTCCATATAGTTAGTAATTTATGATACAGAAAATCGTCCAAGAAAAACACATCTATAATGGAAAAGGGTGCTGGTATGGATGGCACAAGGGAAGCCTTACTGAGTGGGAACGAGTGCAACATAGTCTTGGGTCCCATAAGATTTTATTGGTATAGATCTTCTCGAAAGCTTCCTCCTTTAGAAATTATGACCTGACATTTAAATTGTAGAAAATATTTATATCGAACATCTAGATTTTATATTTGTTCCTGAAGATTAAGAAGAATGGAAAGAAACTTGTTCGTTTTTTTTCTTCGAATGAATGGATGTTAAGTGCGTATCCTTGAGTTTAATATATAATAAATTACTTGAGAGGTTATGTAGGCTTTGGAAAACCTACTTTTTGCTATACTTATTTGTTGCACCAATCAAGAAAACTAAGTTTAATTGAAGAACAATTGAATTGTGATGGGAGGATAAATGACACATGGTTGAGTATTTTATATAGGTCGTGAAAAATATAGATCTTATTATAACTTATAAAATTTTTGAACTTAAAGGAAGAATTTATGACTATTTAAAAAGAGATTTCATTTTTTAAAATCTTAAACTTAAATGAAGAATCCATCGCTATTTGAGACACGATTTTACTATATTTATGTAATGCCTTATTTAATATATATATATAAAATAATTAAAAACATTAATTTCATTAATTCTATGGTCGGCAACTGTTTTAAAATTAACTTTTAATTTAGATTCATGCGCTAAAGAACTTATTCGTCATTTTATTTTTTTAAAAGTTAAATTAACTTATAAAATATCGATTGTACTTTACAATAATGTAATTAGTTATTTTAATACAATATCTCTACTTGAAATCATATATTTATATACCACCATATAAAGATTGGTTAGTAATTAACCTTAAAAACATTATCTTACTGTTAATGAAAATTTTGAAATACCCTTTAACATCCTACTCAAAGTATAGTGTAATATAAAAACATAAGCTGATAATGATAATAATATAAAATACATGGAGATGGTAACTAATTCTTTATGATACTTTCTCTTTACATCAATCAAGAGGACTAGCTAATTATTTAAGAATAATTACAATGTGAGAAAAGAATAATTGTATAGGGTTGATTATTTTGTGCAGGCTATGAAAAAGGTAAGTCTTAATTTATACTATAACTTATAAAATTTTTGAACTGAAATAAAGAATCATAATCTATTTAAAGTAAATAAAGAATTCATGGCTATTTGGGACTTGATTTTATTATACTTATTAGATATTTCACTTAATTTATATAAATCTTATGAAGATTAATTTTATTAGTTCTATGCCTGCCATTATAGTACAAAATGAGTCACTTTAAATAAAATTTACTTTTGAATTTAATCTTTGTGTGGAAGAACTTATTAGTCATTTAATTTGAAAAGTAAGAAACAATTTTGTTCAGATAATGTTAAGAATTTTGATGAGTGCTAAATCTATCAAAAATAAATTCCTAATTAACCAATAAAATAATATTGTAGTGGTAAGAAGGGTCGAATCCAGAGGGAATTTGGAAACCAAATTTCTTTTTTGACGAACGAGTAAAAAGCAAAACTAGGGGTTTGTAGAATCCAATACACAAAATATAAAATAAACAATTAACATAATAATATTTAACAAACCCTTGGCTGTAAATTAGAAATTAAAACAATTATAAGAAAAATTTATAGTCGTCAAAATAGCTAGCTCCAGTAACGTAATTGATCATTTTACATAAAATATGGCAAATCGGTTATTGTTGTCAGAAATGTTTCGACAATCAATTCTTCCTTATTCTTAAACTAATCAAGAAACATTTGTTAGTTGATTTTTCATTGCTAAGCAGTCCTGGGAACATCCATAGGATTTAACTTGTCAATGACCTTGAGAGCTAGAAGGACCTAACTCAAGTTGTCGAATTCATGCACATGAACTGGTCAACTAGACTACTTACCTCCTCAGTGTGGCACTGATTGCTACTTGGTGCTGAAACCACTCAAATAATTACAGATTTGCGAGGATTGGCTAGTTTCTTATGGTTTCTCTTCTCATATAACGGGCCCTATTCAAACGAATTAGAAACAACAAATATATATAGGTGTAGGAAGTAAATAAATACCAGCTTTGAAATAAAACTCAAATTAATTTGATTCGATCTCACAAATACATTGCTAGAGTTTGGTAGATCTATAAACTAGGAAAATTAAAATAAATTAGCCACTCATGGTGAGCTTTTTAACACAAATGAGTTCTTGGAGAGTAGAAGAAAGAAGAAAGATGAAGAAAAAATTGCAGAAGTAGTAGAAGCTATTGTGTGCAGCGTTGGGAAGAAGAGAGATGATGATTCTGCTTTGATAGCCGCCCTCTTTATAGAAAAGGAGCTAGAGTTTTCTTCTTTTCTTGATTAGGATCATTTTTTTTATTTCTGGCTTATCCCAAGTCTTCAAGAGTATGTTCCCCTTTATTTTCGGCCCCAGGTCTTGCTTGATTAATATCTTTTTTATATATTTGGAAAACACAAGTTTTAATTTAAATCTGCTGTTCTGTGCGACTCTTAGCCTTGCCCAAGGCTTGTTTCTAGGCTGATGACTCTTTTCATGCTATTTTTCTTCATTTGATCCTTATATCCAGTACTGCAACAAAATATAAAAAATGACTTGGATTAGATAACATACCATCAACTTTAACAACCCAAAAATGTGTGATAATGATGTCTTTTTTAGGCACTATGTGACATCCCCAATGTAAACTAAGGCATCAGGGCGCCAGATATAGAAACAGATTACGAGTGCATGATAAAATTTTATACAGTGGAGCAAATTATTATAAATCTCTTACCAAAATGTATGAGTTCCAATTACACATGTACATAACTGAGGCAAGAAGTGGCTAAATACAAAATATCAAAATACTAAGAATACAAAAGGGCCACTTCTATCATTATGCAATTAGACTCATAAGAGTGCAGGACAAGTCATGCACTCAAGGGTTGTGGATCCATGGGATCCTCATAGACTTCATGGGGTAGGTCAGCAGTCGGTTCCTCACTATTTTCCTCATCTGGAAGGAGGAGGAGGATGGAAAGTGTGAGTTCCATATACTCAATAAGGAAGACAGTATTTAAATAATATCATAAGATTTTAAAGGTAAATAATTATATCATAAATACTTACCATTAGGTCACGTCAGGGTCCTATCTTACTTTATAAAAATAATTTTATTTATTAAAGGAAATATCATATCATAGTTACAACAATCAAAATCAAATATCATACTTGAAAATAAAGAAAATCAAATAAATCATGAAATGCTTAGATTTTCATGTCATGCTTCGCAAAGTCCTTCTGACTTCCATCTTTAAGGGCAGATATAGATTTCCAACTACCCATGTGAAATGACCAGATCAGATACAGATAACGACAATTTGTTCAGGCACATTTTCAGCTTGCTAAACTATATTACGATCTATGACCATGATCTTACCAACAACTGTGGTCCTATAAGATATTCTATAGTCATGACAATACTTAGCCAAAGGTGACCCCTAATAGATATTCGTGTCACCACTCTCGTCAGAGAGTATACAGTCATCCACAGGGAGCGATCTTTTCATGTCTTTCCAGACCAGATGGGATAGGGAAAAACAGATACCCCTTAGAGATAAAAAGCCTAACGAGACACTTGATGCATTATGCATGTCAAGACAAATACATAAATTTCTCAGACCATTCAGGCTCATTCCCCTTCTCTTTCTTTCTTTTTCTCCTTTTTTTTCTCTTTTTTTATATTTTTCAAGCAAATATCACTAGATTCATATTATTTAATTTACATGCAAATCATCACGTACCAATAAAATCACATCGCATGCTTGAAATCAAGAACAATTCACTTTATTAGAACTACTAAGCATGGAACATACAAAACACAAACTTCATAATAAATATTTCTACAAATACTCCTTAAGATGTTTAAAGAAATATTAAATTACTTATTGAAACCTCGAAGTTTCCTACACCGTTCTTCTTATTCTTTTCTCCTCTCTCTAGATCACTCCCTCTCTCTCTAAACTCTTGGAAGATGGAAGAATGAAATGGAAGTTATGAGGAAATAGAAGAAAGGGTCTTTATTTATAAAAAATTGGGGACCATCAGATTTGCGCCAACTAGTAAAATCTGGTGAAGGGAGAGAGGGTTGAGTGAAAGATGATTGATTTGATGCAACGCGATGGTGTCACAAAATATGAAGGAAAAATTCCTCCACGGACAGTGGCACATCGCCCAAGGTAGCGCACGACACCCAAGGGGGTGTTAGCACACTGCTAGAGATGGTAGTACTGGACTACCCTACCGCGCACAGGAGCTAGCCTGCGCGCAGGCTCTAGGTGCGCAAGCCCTAGGAACACAAGCCCTAGGCACGCAAGCCCTAGGAACACAAGCCCTAGGCATGCAGGCCTACTGCGCGGATGGCGTGCGCACAGTGTGTTGTGCCTGGCCCTATCCGCGCACGATGTGACATGCACAGACTAGCCTGCCTGCACTTGACAAGACACTCGCGGACTGACCTGCCTGCGTGAGACAAGACGTGTTTGCAGGACAGGCTCTGCGCCCCGCGCGAATGGGACATGCGCAATTTTGCGCATGTCCCTATGCCTTTTTGCGCACAGCACGCAATGACCTCTCCCGCGGGTGATTTCCCACGAGATTTTTCCCTTTTTTTTTGTTTTCTCCCTAAAATTATTTTGAATAAAAAAATAATGTATAAAATAAATCAAAATAATTATAACAGATAAAATTAAATAAAAATCAAAATAAAAATAAAATAATGAAATCAGCATGAAATTGAAATTACGAATTTGAATCATGAATTACAATGTAAAGTTGAGAAATAAATTTAAATGAGTTCAGGTGGCCTTAAGGCCCAAATAAATAGGGATTTTTCAAATACAAATTCAGCACGATGGTGAGCGGGGTGTTATACATTATCAAACTCCCCCACACTTTCTTGTGCTTACCCTCAAACACTACACAGTACACTCCATCAATCCCCATATCTTCACTTTCAACTCACTTACTCCCAGTAATTCACAACTAGCATGTTACACCTTAACCCCCAAGTTTCAAGAATAACCATCAACTAGTAATTTGTAGGCTTGAGTTTCATAGAACCACACCAATGAATAACCACTTTTACAACATCCAAATACGAAATAAGAGAGTTTTGCAAATTTAGCACATAAAAATTTCGTTGAGGGGAATAGCCAATACCTAGTAGAACAGCCACCAAACCTGTCCAGATATAAGGATTCATGTAATCCATTCACGCCAGAAACAAAAAAGTTTAAACACCTTTGTTTGCTTGAAATGTCACCAACCTTTCGACGTGAGGCAAACATTTGTGATGAATGCACCAGTTACTCAGTTGGTTACCAGTTTCAATTGACTACTAGTGCTACTCATAATCATTTGACTAGAGGAGTAGATTATTATTTGTGCTCTCTTCTTTTTTTTCCTTTCATTGTGAGTGCATTTTACGCTCCATCTTACACTTTTACTCCAACTATTTTTTAAAATGGGTGCGTTTTATACATCATCTCACTCATGATATGATAGATAATTTGATTTATCCATTTAAAGCACACAATTCTGAACAAATTGTAGAGTTCTTTTTAAGTATTGATATTCACCCAAAATTAAGATAAAATTAGTTAATTTTTTTTGAGTATGCAATGCTCAAACAAGTCATGGTCCATATGTAATTAAAGATAACCATTTATATGTGAAAAGATTAAAAACAAGCTACTATTCTTAAGAGATGGTTATAAGTGCAAATAAACTTTTGAAATGCCCCATTAGAGTTGTTTGAAAAAAATAGAGATAGTTGTGAAGATTGGAGTTAAAAAAATTGTTGGACGTGCATGTGTGTTGTGGCAAGAATTAGGCAAGGTCTAAATACCTAGAATGAGATACTAAAAAGAAAAACTAGCTGCCTAAGATACAAAATACATAATGCAGAATGCCTCTCCTCACACTTAATCAACAAATTGTCCTCAATGTGATGCAAATAATGAAAAACAAAAATAAAGTGACAAATTAATTCCCTTAGTTACTTGACTTTGAGGTGGGATACATTGGGAAGCATCACTTTTTGAAAACCACCAAATGTGTTTCCAGGTTATATAAGCCTTGGGCAAGGCTTATGTGGGGAATGACACATGGTGGTATCGGGCATGCACACGACCGTATTTTTCTTGGGATTTCTTTGATTTCCTTTTTGTAGACATGACACGGCTGTGTTTGGCAAGCACACGACTGTGTTTCGCTCATAGAAATGCTTTTGTGGTAACACACGGTGGTGCCTTAAAACTTTGGTACAAGCCTTGGGCAAGGCTTATGTGTGATTGACACACAATCGTGTTAGACAAGCACACAATCGTGTTTTCCTCATAAAAACACTTTGGTGGTAACACACGGTCATGTCATATGGATGAGGTATCTCACATGGTTTTGTCTCCCAAGCACACGACCGTGTCTTATGGGCCTGACACAAGCCTTGGACAATGCTTGCTTGGCTATTCTAGAACTTATGTTAACTTAGAGAAAAATATTGTAAATAAATTGAAATCACTAATGCAAATAATAAAAATTAAAAAAGAATGAA
Source organism: Carica papaya (assembly GCF_054855325.1). Classification (NCBI taxonomy): domain Eukaryota; kingdom Viridiplantae; phylum Streptophyta; class Magnoliopsida; order Brassicales; family Caricaceae; genus Carica; species Carica papaya. The sequence goes on from NC_142317.1 coordinate 25,328,862, forward strand.
GAAAAATTGATGGGTCGCGTCCTATCAAGCGCCCTTGTTTAATGTCCTAGGTTAGACATTGTCAATTTTTAAGCACTCAAATTAGTTTGTTTTCTTATAGCCTGCATAGCTCGATAAAACTTATCACCAGAAGGGTCTCCTGCGCTACACTCTCACATGTACCAGATCACTCAGTAGGTACAGTGCGCCACATTGTACAATGAGCCACATGCCTTAGAATCAGAGAATAGATACACTTTGCTACACTGTAAAATAAGCTCCACTACGTCACTATTATGGAGGGCCATTCACATCTTCCTACTATCATGCATGCATAGGTGCATATTTAATATTTAAGTCCCCATACACCTAAAAATGGAATGGTTATGTATGGGTTCACAGGTATCACTTTCCCACTATACTCAAAAATAGAATGATTATGTAGGCGGACACTGAAGGCTAGCGTCATGTAGGTGCTTTTGAAATAGCTCGCCTCGATAATGAGTGATGTACACTTATCAAAATCACTTTCGAAAACACATGAGCAAAATAACACTCAAAACATAATAACATTTGCACTTCATATATGAAAAAATATATAAAACACTGATGAAACACTTAAAAACTACATAGGCCATGCAATAATAATATCCACTTACCTCAAGTCTGATGTAATCAATTAAAGCTTTCTCTATTTTGACAAAGTCTCCCCTTATAAATACTTCTATTTTGTCTTTTCACTTAGACAAAGTCTCCCCATATATTTCTTCAAATTCTTACTAAACTTTTGAGAGTATCTTCCCTTAGAATTATCATCATTTAACACTAGAAAAGGTTATCATTACAGGTAAATTAATTTCCATGAAAAAAAAACTTGAAACTAAATACCTGGCAAAACACGCTACTTTATCTTTGGTAGAGTCCCGACTTAATTTTTAATGGGGCAAACCTAGACAATTGGATAAATTGGGCTATGTATTAGGCAACCATCAAGTTTCCTTGGCAGAGATCCTAAAATACCTCCTCCTTATTCACTCAGACATAGACTGGGAAGCAGTTCTCAAAGAACACGTCCATGAAAACTTCCCAAGTTGTAGAGGTGGGTAGGACTTCCTTTTTAAGTTGCCACTAGTGTTTGGCTGCACCAATTAGCATGAATGCTGTTAAAGGAAATTTTTGCTCATCGGTTAGGTCTAAGACAGAGAAAAAGTTCTCTATTTGTGGGATCCATGTAACAGCCCACCCATCATTGTGCTTACTTAATTTAGAAAACCTTAATTATTCGAGCATTTGGCCGCATTGAACTTATTTAATTTTCTCCACATGATATTTATCGTAATTAGTAAAAATTTAGTTGATTTTTAATTATTTTATTTTTATTTAATTTTAATTTTATTATTTATTTTTTGTATTTAACTTATTTAAATTAATTTTAGGAAATTGATAGAAATAAGAAAAAAGGCAAAACAGGAAGGAGTCCCGTGGGGAAGCGGAACTGCATCCGCGGATGCTGGGCAATGTACACATGCGTATGCGTGCAAAGCAACCACAGAACGTGCGCAAAACGTGCACGTCCCATCCACACACATGCACGCACTGGATGTGCGCACGGTACACATATCCTAGCTACGCGCACTGCATGGGGACAGGACCTGTGCGCGTCTTATGTCGCATAGGTGGGTCATTCACATGTCACCCCGTGTGCAGACAAGTGCTTCACACAGTACTCGTGCCGTTCACAAAATAGGCCTAGGTGGATAGCCCCTGCGCACGTGGCGCCCAACTCAGCAAGGCCTTGCGTGCGCGCAGGCTAGCCCCATCGTGCTTGCAGTCTAGCCCCTGTATGTGCGGTAGGAGGCCTGTGCACTAGCAGGCTAGCCTGCAGTGTAACGGCCCCAGAAATTTAAATGAAATGTATGTATTAAAAAATCTCAAATGCGGAAGCGTAATAAAAATTTTGATTAACATCCCTTACACAATAACCAAAACGTACTCAAAACATGAAGGAACAAACTAACTAAAAGAGATACTCGAAATAAGAACTATAAATATAACTATGAAGTCCTTAGGCATCCCCTTCGCCGTCTTCCTGATATGAAATGGTTAAATAAGGAATGAGCTACACCAGCCCAGTAAAGACATCACACTATCTCACTGCCACGGAAGTAAAGGTGGGTAGAAAACAAAAATGACCAATGGAGCATAATTTATAACAAACTCGTTTATTAACATAAAAAACCTTTACTGTCCACTTACCTCGGTGAGATCCATGAAAACAACATATGAAAGCAATAACATTATCGTCATCATGAAATCATATAGACTTTATAACATAACACTTACCACGCCTTTGCATTTCAATAATTAAACAACATATTTTCCTCTTTTACCAGTCTACTAGTATCCATGGGGATCCATAGGGGGTCCCCGCTACCCGTGAACCTTTAACATTAATAACCTGATTCCAGGGCCGTCCCCATACCCCGTCCGGTATGGGCGCCAAAACCATAAGCCTCAATACCCCGTCCGGTACGAGGGTGAAACGGGCCGTCCCCATACCCCGTCCGGTATGGGCGCCAAAACACATAAGGTCTCCATACCCCGTCCGGTATGAGAGACCACGTTCCCGGTAGGGTTCCCTACGAACCCGGTCCGTCCACCATCTCTCAGGATATCTAGTCAGGCTGTCCACATTATCCATTTATCAATTCACATAACCTTTTTGCCCTTTTCCTTGGTCTCAATCATCCAACCATACACAAACATTTAAATAAGTTATTGACACCAAACAAGACAACACAGCATCGGGTTCACCATAATACAAACCATAATAAAAGAAACCATGATTCATGCATACAAGACCATAAAATAATTACATCAAACATCATACTACATTTAATACTGAAAATTAGATCAAACAACAACTGACCAACAATGTATCAAACTCGGACTCCATTGGCAACCTAATCAATTATACATCTATAAAGTCACAAAATACCGTTTAATTATTTATTAAGCTTTAATACCGTGATAGGAAATAGGGTGAGGGGTCCTTACTTGTTTCGGGGTCTGAAATCGACTCTACAGTGCGCCTATGAGCTGTCCCTAATTTCCCTGAATTTTTCTCAAAAAACTGAAACGCACTACCGGTACCTGCACGTGTCCCAAAAAAATTCCAAATCAGACCTAGGGCCCCTTTCGGCCAATATCAGAATTCCGGCACGGCGGCTCCGCCGTATTTCGGCGACGGCACCGCCGGACTTTGGCGGGGTTTTTCGGCCGTTTGGTCGGTGGTTTGGCTCCGGTTTGGCCATAGGCGGATTCAGCATCGAAAAACAAGCTAGAGAGAGAAAATTTACCTCGATTAGCGGTCGAAAACTTCTCCGGTGCGGCGGTGGGTTGTGGCGACCGGCTCCTCTAGCGTCTGGTTCTTCTTCTCTGGCGAGGCACTGGCAGCTAGGGTTTTGTGGTCAGGTGTGGGTGGGGTTATTATACCCTTTGCCTTTTAATCTCAACCGGCTATCAAGATTAAATCTAGACCGCCCGATCACGATTTAATTGGGATTAAATCTGGGCCGTCCATCGCGATGCAATCTGAGCCGTCCGTACGCGTGAATCTGGGCCGTCCGTGCGCACATTTGATCTGGGCCTTCCGTGCGCGCGAGAACGGATCTGGGCCGTCCGATCGCACGCACGCAGATCGGCCACGTGGCCCGTCCCATGTCAGTGTTTCCTTGCCACGAGGCTTGTCTTGGTTGGTCGGGACTGCTGACGTGGCTGCTGACGTGGCACAACTTTTTTAAATCGCGTTTTGACCACTGATTTTTTATTTTCTTTTTAAAAACACCCCCAGAATCCAAATTTTCACCCCTTTTCCCAAAATCAATTTCAATTAAATCCAAATAATATTTTTACCCAATTTTATCATTATTATTATTTTTATTTTCATTAAATTAAATTAAATTAAAATCTTATAAATTAAATATATAAAAATTAAACTAACAATTAAATACAAAAAAAAACAAAAATAATAATAATAATAATAATTTTGGGTGTTACAACTCTCCCCCCCTTAAAGAAATTTGGTCCCCCAAATTTGTTCCTCACTCTTGGTCGAACAAATGGGGATACTGGGCTCTAAAATCTGATTCTAGCTCCCAGGTAGCCTCCCTAGGCATGTGGTTCTGCCACACGACCTTTACAAATGATATTTCCCGGTTGCAGAGTATCCTGCTCTTTTGGTCCGTGATATCGACTGGTACTTCTTCATAAGACAAGTCCTCTTGGAGTGGAAGCGGTTCATGAGCCAAGACATGAGAATGGTCCAGGTTGTACTTACGTAGCATGGATACGTAGAACACATTGTGGACTCTGGAGAGCTCTGTAGGAAGCAGTACCAATCCTGTCTAAGATTTCGAAAGGTTTGATAAATCGGGGGTTTAATTTTTCCCTCCTGCCGAACCTACTAATTCCCTTGAAAAGAGTGACCTTAAGAAACACCCGGTCGCCTTTCTCAAACGCTAGGTCTCTCCTCCGGGTATCTGCATAACTCTTTTGCCTACTTTGAGCTGTCTGGATGTTCTTTCTAATTTTAACTATTTTGGACGTGGTCTCCTCTACCAACTCTGGGCCGAACAATCTTCTATCGCCCACTTCCTCCCAACAAATCGGTGATTTACACGGGCGCCCATATAATGCCTCATATGGAGCCATGTCGATGCTTGCTTGGTAGCTGTTGTTGTAGGTAAACTCTATCAGGGGTAGATGGTCATCCCAATAGCCCCTAGAGTCCAGGACACAAGCTCGGAGCATATCCTCAAGCGTACGAATTGTCCTTTCTGATTGTCCATCAATCTGGGGATGGAAGGCAGTACTAAGAGACAGCTTTGTTCCCATAGCTTGCTGGAAGCTACTCAAAAACCGAGAAGTGAACCTGGGATCCCTGTCGAAAACTACTGTCACTGGAACCCCATGCAATCTGACTATCTCCCGGATATACATTTTTGCCAACTTGTCCAATGAATCGGTCATCCTGATGGCTAGGAAGTGGGAAGACTTGGTAAGTCGGTCAACGATTACCCATATGGCATCATGTCCTGAACGTGCCTTGGGTAGACCCGATACGAAGTCCATGGTGATATGTTCCCACTTCCACTCCGGGATCGATAAAGGCTGAAGTAACCCACCTGGGCGCTGATGCTCTGCCTTGACCTGCTGACATACCAAGCATTTAGATACAAAGTCAGCTATGTCTCTCTTCATCCCATGCCACCAAAACCGGGGTCGCATGCTTTGGTACATTTTGGTGCTTTCTGTATGCATGGCATACTTCAAGCTATGGGACTCCGTCATGATGTCTCTTTTTAACTCACTATCATCTGGGACACACACCCTGTCTTGGAAATGAAGTAATCCATCGGCAGAGATTCGAAATTCTGAGCTCACTCCCTGTTCTGCATCCTTCTTACGGGTTACTAGGGCGGGGTCGGTTGACTGGGCTTCTCTTATTCTCTGGATCAACTCGGGCTAGACTGTCAGGCGGCCCAAACATGTGACTCTCTTCAGATCCTGTAGTCAAACCTATTGTGTGGCCCCAATTGGTCTACATTCTGAAACCATCAAATGGGATAAGATACCTGCACTTTTCCTGCTACCACATTACCCTTACCCAGATGGTATAATATATCACAATCATAGTCCTTAAGGAGTTCCATCCACTTTCTCTGACGCATGTTAAGATCCTTCTGAGTGAATATGTGTTTCAAACTCTTATGATCGGTATAGATTTGAAAGGTCTCTTTGTACAAATAATGGTGCCAGGTTTTTAAGGCGTGTATGATTGCGGCAAGCTCTAAGTCATGGGTGGGATAGTTCTTCTCATGATTCTTTAACTGTCTGGATCCATATGCTATAACCTTTCCATGCTGTATCAGAACACAACCCAGGCCTAGATAGGAGGCATCACTATAAATTGTATATCCTCTTGATACACTCGGTAAAACCAGCACGGGTGCAGTAGTCAGCCACTTCTTTAATTCTAAAAAACTTCTTTCGCAGTCCTCGTTCCACTCAAACTTGGTATTCTTCTTTGTGAGTCGGGTTAGAGGAGCTGCTAGACTAGAGAATCCTTCAACGAACCTGCGGTAATAACCTGCCATCCCAAGGAAGCTACGAATTTTCTTAACTGATGTCAGCTTCTCCCAGCCAAGTACCGCTTTAACCTTTTCGGGATTCACTGATACCCCTTCCTTCGATATTATGTGTCCTAGGAAGGCGGTCTACTCAAGCCAGAATCCACACTTACTCAACTTTGCATATAACTTCTTATTTCTGAGGACCTGCAAAACTTGGGCAAGGTGGTGAGCATGTTCTTCTCTGCTTTTTGAGTAGACTAAGATGTCATCAATGAACACGATAACAAATTGATCCAAGAACTCTCTGAAGACCCTGTTCATCATATCCATAAAGATTGATGGGGCATTGGTTAGCCCAAATGGCATGACCAGGAACTCATAGTGTCCGTACCTGGTTCGGAAGGCCGTCTTGGGGATGTCTTCTGTTCTTATCTTCATCTGATGGTAACCTGATCGCAGGTCTATTTTAGAGAAGACCTATGCATCCTGCAAGTGGTTAAAGAGGTCATCAATCCGGGGAAGGGGATACTTGTTTTTGATCGTAACCTTGTTCAATCCTCTGTAATTAATGCACAGTCTCAATGTTCCATCTCCCTTCCTTGCAAAAGTGACTCCGGCACCCCAAGGGGACACGCTGTGTCTAATAAAACCACTGTCTTGCAATTTAGTGATCTGTTTTCTCAGCTCTTCCATCTCAATGCGGCTCATGTGGTAAAGAGCAACAGAAATGGGCTGGGTACCTAGCTGTAGGTCTATAGTGAACTCGACTTCTCTATCCACTGGCAGACCGGGTAGTTCGTCTGAAAACACATCTGGGAAGTCTCGGACTATCGGAATCTCTTAAATACAAATTTCCTTCTTGGGCTTGCCTAGTAAGAGAAAATAGCAAGATTAAGGCACTAGAAGTTATGAAAACTTGCCATCAAGGAATAAGTACTAAATGATTTTATTAATTTGTAAATGGCTCCTCGTTAGGAGGATTAAATACAACTTTCTTGTTAAAGCAATCTATGGTGGCGTGATACGCCGCTAGCCAATCCATTCCTAAGATTACATCAAAATCCCCCGTGTCTAACCCTATCGGGTCTATACTCAGTTTCTTATTTGCTATCTCCACGGCACAAGCCCTATAGATAACTTCTCCTAGTAGTGTTTCACCCCCGGCAGTAGACACAAACAACAATGAATCAAGTTTATCAGGTGATACATTAATTTTGGAAGCAAAAGCATGTGAAACAAAAGAGTGCGATGCACCAGTGTCAAATAAAACATGAGCAATATGGTCACAGATAGTATACATACACTGTACCAAATCTGGGTCGGCGTCGGCATCCTGTTGGGTAAGGTTGTAAACTATTAGTGTGACATCCAAAGTGCTAATTAAGGCAAATAGGTGTCAGATAAAGATTCAAAATAACGACTGCATGATCAAATTTATGCAGTGGAACAAAATCATTACAAATTCCTTACAAATACATATGAGTTCCAATACATACATATACTAAGACCAGAAGTGGCTGCAAAATATAAAACAAAACATGAGGGCCACTTCTTTCACTATGCTATTGGACTTATCAAAATGCGGGACAATCATGCACTCAGACTTGTGGATCCACGAGATCCTTATAGACTTCCAAGGGTAGGTCAACCTGCGGTTCCTCACTTTCTTCCTCATTTGGGAGGGGGCATCGAAAGAGTGAATTCCATATGCTCAGTAAGGAAAACAGTATTAAATTAACATCGTAAGATTTCAAAAGTTAATTATTCTATCTCACTATTTAACTTCCTCGTTTACCTATCTCATATAATGGAAAACCATTTATTTGTTAAGAAAACGATATGTTAATATAGAAAATCAAACATACATCATGCCAGATAGTAGAGAAAATCAAATAAATCATAAAATTCTTAGATTTTGGTGTCATACTTCGCAAAGTTGTTATAACTTCCATCTTTGAGGGCAGATAAAGATTTGCAACTACCCAAGTGGAATGACCAGATTAAATACATATATGGTAATTTGCTCAGGCCCATTAAAGACTGGCCAAACCATGGTACGATCTATGACAACGATCGTACCACCCATAGTGGCCCTAACAGATATCTACAATCACAACATTACTTAGCCACGGGTGACCCTTACTAATAGTGCGACACCACTCTCGTTAGAGGTTACACCGCCATCTACTAGTAGTGGTCCTCTTATGTCTTTCAAGACCAGATGGGGGGGAAGTAGATACCAAGAAGGGCAAAGGGAACAAATATCCCTCAGAAACAAAAAACTTAATGAGACACTTGATACAATATGCATGTCAAAACAAATATATTTTGGACCATACAGGATTTATTCCACTTTTCTCTTTTTTTTTGTACTTTTACTGTTATCGATTACATATTATATTTATTACATGCAAATTCATCAAGTGTCTGCAGTTCACATAGCATGCTTGAAAATAAGAAAAATTCAACTCATCTGAACATAGAGGCATACAAAACAGGCAACAATCATATTAACTTTGTTTATCTAAAAATACTCCTTAAGACGTGAAAAGAAATACTAGATTCCTTATCAAAACCTTGATGTTTTCTCCTTCACCGTTATCCTTTCTTTCTCTTCTTCTCTAACTAGACTACTATTTCTCTCTCTCCCTCTCTCTAAACCTTTAAAAAATGGAAGAATAGAAGTGTGGAGAGGAAGGGAAGGGGGAGGGCAATTTATAGAGCTTTAGAACCATCAGATTCGTGCCAAGTGGTGAAATCCAATGAAGAGAGAGGAGAAAAAGATTCTTGGCATGAAAAATGAGAGAGCAGGGCGAGGCTCTACTAGTGGCAGCCCACCCAAGGTAGCAACGGTGCACTGCCCAAGGAGGTAGTGCCTTGACCAACGCACTGAAGGCTGCTTGCAGGTGCATAAGCCTCTTATCGTGCTCATAAGGCCTTGGTGTGCTGGATGCTGTGCGCACTGGGGCCAGCCTGTGCGCGAACAGGCCTTGACGCGCTGGGCACCTCATGCATAGACCTACTATGTGAATGCGCGAGGTGACAAACGAACAACCTGCCTGCACTCGATAGCACGCACTATGCGAACGATAGAGGCGATGTACGTGCGTGCAGAGGGGACGTACACACGTGCGTGTGGGGGAACATGCGTGCGTGTGGAGGGGATGTACGTGTTGTGTGCATGTCCCATGTGCGTGTTCGTGTGGATGGGACGTGCATATTGTGTGCCCATCCTGCGGCCACTATGCTTGCAGATGCACAGGCAAAATGCCCAGCAACCGTGCAGGCAACTTGACTCCTCGTGGGATTTTCTTCTTGATTCACCGTTTTTCAATTTTTTTTTCTCAATTTTTATATTTAATTTCAATGAGTTAGAATGAAATAAAGTAAAATAAAATTAATTAAAATAAAATTAAATAAAAATTAACAAAAATTACAAATTACGATAAATATTAAGTAGCGTAAATTAATTAAGTTTAATGCGGCCAAAGGCCCGAATAAATAGGGTTTCTAAATCATTTTAGCACAGTGATGGGTGGGGTGTTACAGATGCTGCCTCACATGGTTGGGCGAGTGGGGACATGCTCTTATGTGCACCATGCAATATTTCTTTTATTGATATAAAAATACTCCTTAGAACATACAAATAAATACCAAGTTTCGTTACTGAAAGCTTGAAGGTTTTCCTAGTTCCTCTTCATTTTATTATTTCCTTCTCTCTCTCTACTCTCTCTCTCTAGAATTGCTTTGGTGAATGAAAAATGAAGATGAAGTGATGGAGTGGAGGGAAGGGTCCTTATTTATAGAAAAAGAGAATCGTTGGATTTTCACCAAGCGGTAAAAATCGATGAGGATAGAGAGAGGGAAAAGTGACTGACGCGACACAATCACTTACAGATGTGACTGATGGACAGCCGACAAGACAACAATAATGCGATGGCAGCATGAAGACCAAAGGCATGACAGTTGAGAGACGACGCATGCCTCCCAAATGACAGTGGCGCATGCCCCCAAGCCTATCACAAACTGCATGCCTCATGCCCTACATAGATGGGATATGCGTGCAAGCGCATGTTTGGCTTGCCGTTCACGCATGTGTGCACGACACATTGGGCTTGCATGGGCGGGGAAAAATTTCCCAAGGCTTTTCCACGAGATTTCTCTATCGTTTTCCTTCTCTATTTTTCCTGTAATTTAAAAATTAGTGAAAACAAAAATAAATAATAAGTACGTAAAATAATTTTAAATTTTAAACTCAATTTCATATGAAAATTAGACATAAATTTAAAGAGTTAATGGGCTTAGGGTTGAAATAAATAGAGATTTTATAATAATCAAGTGTGAAGGTTTTCAGGGTATTATACAAACCAAAATAGTTAATAGAACCTTAGGGTCTTTGTTAAGAGTTGTGGTGGGTCAAAATTTTAAAAGTTGGGAGGATTGTCTACCCATGGTGGAATTTGCCTATAACCATAGTATCCACACCTTCACCAGGTTCTCACATTTCAAGGTAGTTTATGGTTTTAACCCATCAACCTTGTTGGACCTTACACCCATTCCTATGAAGGACATTAAAAATACTAATGGACAATAGAGAGCTGAACATATTAAAACCATACATGAAAAAGCCCCCCAGCATATACAGAAACAAAATAAATCCTATGCCTACAATGCTAATAGGGGTAGAAAGCGAGTTGTGTTTCAACCTAGAGACTAGGTTTGGGTTCATATTAGGAAGAAAAGATTTTCTAAATATAGGAAGTCCAAAGTTGACCTTAGAAGAGACGGACCATTTCAACTCTTAGAACGTGTTAATTACTGATAGATGTCGAATCCACCAAAAATAAATTCCTATTCAAAAAATAAAATAATATTGTAGTAGCGGCAAATAAGGTAATTGAGTCCTAATATTTTTTTACTACCAGCAATAAAATAAAAATGGAAAGAGGGGTTTTTTTTTTTTGAATTGGAATTAAATAATTAATGGATTAAAATAAATCAGCAACTCAAATAAAATAAATCAACTAAATTAAAATTAGCAAAAAAATAGTTCAGCAGATTAAATAGAGTCAAAATCAACTACGAATAGGTTCCAGTCAAATATATAATATTCGTTTCAATATGCAAGGTTGATAATTGATTCAAAGATAATTATTACTAATTCTCAGTAAACTAGTTCTAGCTATTGGAGATGCTCCTAATGGCCAATCTTTCCTTAGTTTTAAATTAACCAAGAGATGCTCGTTGATTAACTTTTACTAATGAACAACCTTGGAGACTCTCCTAGATTTTAATTCATCAATAGCACTAAAAACTAGAAAGACCTTATTTTAATGAACCAACTCAACCACGTGGTTCATTTAGATTAGATTATAGATTTCTAAGTGCGAACACTAATTTAACACTAGTTATAAGGAGATCTTGAATAATAACATATTCAGGAATCCCTATTATCGAAATGCTATTGCAGTAAACACACAATGGGCCCTTTTGCAATGAATAATAAACAACAATATTCTTATGCACAAAAGAATATATAAATACTAAAAATAAGGAAGAATAAAAGTAAAGTAATTAGATCTCATAGCCCTTGTATTGAAACATCACCTAAATATTTGATTAGAAAATAAGAGTATCTAGCCTTGCCCAAGGCTTACTCGTGATGAAGTAATATCTATTGGCAGAGCTGCTAGGTGTAAGCCTTGCCCAAGTCTTGATTGCATATGAAGACTTTGTGTGCTAACTCAGTTTTGCCACACTATTTTTTGGATATTAAGTCTTACCTTCCCACCTGTATTAAAATTTAACAAATCCATTTAGTTAACCAGTAATTGATTTAAATATGCATTCAATCTAGGTAATAAAAGTGACATGCATGCACACTATCAAATTTTCCCCACACTTATCTTGTGCTTGCCTTCAAGCACCACACAATACAAATTTCTAACTCTTAACTCTTAACCTTTAACCAATTAATTCCCAATCATTCCATCACAACTCCCTTGTTATAACTCAATCCTCGTATTGTAAGAATAACCATCAACTAGTAGTTCATAGGCTTGAGTTTCATGGAATCTCACCAATTAATATCTACTTTGATAATGTCTATACATAAAATGAAAAAGCCTTGCAATTTTTGAATACATTTATTTTTATTGTGATGAATGCATTTGGTTACTTAGGTGGTCCCAATTTTAAATGGCTACTAGCACAACTCATATTCATATGGTTAGATTGAAATGTTACTAACCTTTCTACACAAGGGCAAACATTTATGATGTATGCACTTGTTTACTCAGTTGGTCACAATTTCATTTGACTAGAGGAGTAGATTATTATTTGTGCTCTTTTTTTTTCTTTTTTTTTTCTTTTAATATTTCCCAATCTTAAATATGAACTATAAAATTCTAGGCACATAAATAAGGACAAGTTATAGCAGGGTTCTTCCTAAGCATTGGTATTCACTCAATGATGAGAGAAAATCAATTTTTTGTGGGCAATCCTCAAACAAGTCAAGTTTAAGGCACACAATACAAAATAACTATTCATGGCATGAAATAATGAAAAACAAGCTAGGAATTCCTAGAGGATGGTCATAATTACAATTTTCTTTTTGAAATATCACAATTGATTTATTTTGAGAATAACTAAGATAGTTGTGAAAACGTTGGGGCTAAGAGTTATTAAAATTGTATTTGTCATATGCCTTGGGCAAGGTTAAAGTGTGCATCACCGAGTGTCATTAAAGAAAAAAAATTGAATGCAACAAAATCAGTGTAGAAAAATCTCAAACGAAAACCTAAAATCCAATATGTCCCCCCCCCCACACTAAAACTACAGATTCTCCCCAATGTGATGTAAAGAATAGGTAATGAAATTAAAAAAAATGAAGGTACAGGCTAATTCCCTTGGTTAATAACTTGGAGGTGGCACAAAATCAAAAGTTGTAATTTTTTTCTTGGGTGGAGAAGCAACCCTAAAGCTATCATGACTACTTGTGTTAATTCCTCACATTTGACCTGTGGTTTGGCTTCCACTGGAGTTGATTGTGTTTATTCTTCTGCCTAACCAGTAGGCCACGACCATTTATTTTTGGATCAGCCATGCCTAGGGAAAACTCTCTTCTTTCTCATTTGGTTTTCTTTGCGGTGTTTTGGAGAAGAGGAGATTTTGGTTGGTGGAGATTATAAGCAGGGAGAGGGAAGTGTGAAGTCGATTTAGTATGAGTGGGAAGTGGGTGTCGGTGCTGAATGAATGGGGTAATGTGGGCAACCTAGTCATTTGAGGTTTTGGGGAAAAATAAATAGAATGGGTGCTAGTGGCTGTGGCATAAGCCTTGGGCAAGACTTATGCAAACATCCCATATTAAAACCTAGAAAAATTTGTATGTGCGTCCTTTATTAAAAAGCTGTAAGTGATCAGAGAAACTTCCAATTAGCAAAATAAGGAAGAAGACAGTAGAAAATAATGAAAAATAAAGAAAATAAATTAAATGAAAATTAAAAAATCTTGGAAATAAAGAAAAAGAAAATCAAATGGGTTGCCTCCCATTTAATGCCCTTGTTTAATGTCCTAGGCTATACATTATCAGTTCTTTCATGTGTGTTCTGTAGGATGTCTCAAGGTGATCTTTTTCAACATTTGGTACAAGGAATCCTTCATAGAGAGGCTTTAATTGATGACCATGACCTTGAAAGTTTTATTGGTGTTTAAGCTTTTGATTTCAATCTTTCAAAAATTGCTTCTTAGAAACCATTCAATCATCAAAAACCTTTGTTTTCTCTTTGTAAATCCCTTAATTTTCATAAGTATCATTCCCAATTTTGTCCAATTCTTGCAGTGATTTGAACTCGAACTTTAATGCCTACAAAGCAAAAGATAGAAGTTTTATATGAGAAATAGGAAGACTAACATAAGGTGCATTACTTTTTTGAGGTTTAAATGCCTCTAATTCGAGTATCATATCTTGTAGATTCTCTTCAGCAATAAAATCCTCTCCCTTAATTTTTTAGCCGTTCACATCAAAATCATTATAGAGCATAATGTTTAGCTTATCATCATGGCTTAAATCAAAGTGCTTTTGACTTAAAGAATCTACAGTATCAACATCATACATACAAGACACATCACTAGGATACTTCATGTCATTATAAACATTCAGTTTTACAATTTCTCTATCAAACTCCATAATGAGTGTACCATCCTGTATATTTATCTTCATATTGGTCATACTAAGGAAAGGTCTTCCTAGCAAAATATTAAAGGAATTAAATGATTTATCATGTTCCATATATAACACATAAAAATAAGTAGGGAAAATGAGATTATCAACTTTAATAAACACGTCCTATAAAACTCCTTCAGGATATATAATTAATCTATTGGCTAGCTGAATTATAATACCCATTTCTTTTTAAAGAACCAGTATTTAACCTTATAAAGGGATAAAGGCATGACATTTATTGATGCTCCTAAATCACATATGGCTTTCTTTATCCTTAAAGTGCTTATCTTGCAAGAAATAACATACACACCTTGGTCCTGTCATTTGAGGGGTTTGTTTACTCTTAATTATAGCTGAAACATTTTCTTACACACTTACCCTATCATTATAGCTCAACCTTTTCTTATTGGTGCATAGCTCCTTTAAAAAATTGGCATATCGAGGTACCTATTTAATTGCATTAAGTAAAAGAATGTTTACCTCAACCATGTAGAAAGTTTTTAGGATCTCTTTGTCTTATTTTTCCTTCTTTAATTTTGAAAATCTTTATAGAAATGGTGGAGGGATTATGAATGATGCTGGCTGGTCAAAATCTAGCTCAGCTCTGTGGGCCTTATCATCAACAACTACTATTAGTTCTATGCCTTTTTGTAAGCCTTGCACACGAGTTAACTGATGGTGATTTTCCAGTAATTCCTTACCATTTCTCAATGTGATAGCACTTATATTTTTTCATTGAATTAACCTCGAGTTGAGATGGCAGTTTTCCTCGGGATTTCAACTTACTCATAAATGTTGCTATTTGGCTCACTTGGGTCTCAAAATTTTTAATGTTGTCTCTTGTCTCTTATTGAAATTGTTGGGTGTTAGTAGTAAGTGATTTAACAATTTTCTTAAGAGACATACTTTGTTTTGTGTGCTGGATTTGTTATGGAGCTGGTCTTGGCTGGTATTGTAGGAAACACGATTATCTTGCTCCATAACTAAAATTAAGATAATGCCTCCAACCCAAGTTATAAGTGTTGGAAAATAGATCATATCTCCTTTATGGTTGACCAAAAAATTCTCCAAAGATGTAGACATACTGTCAGTCATCTTCTTGAAGTATAGGACAAATGTCCGTAGGATGTCCAGAATGCGCACAAATCCCACACACTCTAATTTGTTGTCAATTGCTTGCAACAATTTTTCTCACCAAAGTAATTAGTTGTGATATTTTAGATTCAAGAGAATAAATACTTACCTCATTCACCCTTTTTAGAATGTCTCCCATGGTCCTGAATTATTGTGAGGTTGTAGCCATGATTACTATCATGTCTCTCGCCTAACGAGGCATCTTGTTCACTAGGGCTTCGCCACTTGCTGCATTCAACATCAATCTTCTCTGTGGGTAGAAGTCTCTCATAGAAGTAATCTATGAGGGACTATTTTGCAATGTCATGTTAAGGGCAACTTGCCCGCAACCTCTTGAATCTTTTTCATTAATCATGAAGACTCTTCGAGTCTTTTTGTTTTATCCCACATATTTACCTCCTTATTGTAGCAATGAGAGGCAAGAAAAAAATCTATCCAAAAATAATTTTACCATATCATTTCAAACAGTAATCAAACTAGGAGGAAGATTAAAAAACTAATCTTTAGTTGGATCATCCAAAGAAAAAAGGAACACTCTTAATTTTATTTGTTCTTTAGAAACTCCTTGCAGCTTCATGCTTGAGCACACAATTTAGAATTCCTTGAGATACTTGTGCGAGTCTTCATTTTCCAATTCTCAAAACTTGGGAATCAAGTGAATCAGCCCAGATTTTAGCTCAAACGGAGCTTTCAAGGCTAGACAAGTGATGCAAAGGGGCTACTAGTTGGTAGGTCGGGCTGTCAACTCTCTCAATGTGCATTCTTCCTCCATCTATATTTTTTATGCTTCAAGCTCAGTGGCATAACTATTACTTTAAAGGATTGGGTCTTAATTACTCACTTTTCTCTTCAGCTTAGTTTATCTCCTCAAACTCTTAGCAGTCCTTTTGATTTCTGGATCATGAAGTGGTTTATCACGATTAAACCTAGTCATAAAAAGAATTAAATTTGTTACTTCAATTCCTCGGCAACAGTGGCAAAATTTGATGGGTGTTGAATCCAACAGAAATAAATTCCTATTCAAAAAATAAAAATAATATTGTAGTAGCAGTGAATAGTATCGAATCCACTAAGAATTGAGTCCTAATATTCTTTTACGACTAATAATAAAATAAAAATGGAAAGAGGGGGAGTTTTTGTTTTGAGTTGGAATTAAATAACTGACGGATTAAAATAAATTAGCAAATTAAGTAAAATAAAAATCAACTAAACTGAAATTAGTAGAAAAATAGTTTAGCATATTAAATAGAGTAAAAATACAATATGAATAGGTTCTAGTCAATGAAATAATATCTGTTTCAATATGCCAGGTTGATCACTAATGCATAGATAATTCATACTAATTCTTAATAAATTGGTTCTAACTATTAGAAGACTCTCCTAATAACCAATCTTTCATTAATTTTAAATTGACCAACAGACGCACGTTGATTGACTCTTACTAATAAAAAACCTCGAGATGCTCCTAGAGTTTAATTCATCAATATCATTAAAAGCTAGAAAGACTCGATTCTAACTAAGAAACTCAACCACACGGTTCAGCGCGAACACTAATTTACCACTAGTTATCAAGATATTCTGAACAATTGCGGATTTAGGAATCCCGAATGGTAATATACTTTTACGTTAAATGCACAATGGGCCCTATTGCAACAAATAACAAACAATAATCTTCTTATGCACACAAAAATATATAAATATTAAAAATAAAGAAGAATAAAAGTAAACCAATTAGATCTCACAGTTCTTGTATTGAAACTTCAACTAAATCCTTGACTAAAAAATAAGAGTATCTAACTGCTCATCGCAAGTTTAGTACACCAGAAATTGTTTAGATAAATAGATGAAAATATAGAAAATAGAAAAAATATATGTGCATTGCCCTTTTTTGCATTTTTGACCTCCCCCTGTGGCTCTCTTTTTCTTCTTCTATATAAAGAGTGAGGTTGTGTGCCATTAGGGTTTGTCTTCCCTTGATTTTGGCCTCTTTTCTATTTTTTAAAAGTGTCCCATTCATTTAGTTTCTTGTTTTTTCCCATTTCTTTATGTTTTAAAGAATCCTAGAAAATTAATAATTGTTGTTTTCGCTAGGGTGTAAGCCTTCTCCAAGGCCTACCCGTGTATGAATTAATATCTACTACTAGAGGCGCTAGATGTAAGCCTTGCCCAAGGCTTGAGCACATATGACAACTTTGTGTGCTAGAATCAGTTCTCCTATACTATTTTTTAGATATTAAGTCTTACCTTCACACTTTTATCAAAATTTACCAAAATCCCACAAGCTAAGACGTAAGTAATTCAAATACGCATCAATGTAGGAAATAAAAGTGACATTTATGCACACTATCAACTACAAGGCATACAAGACTGATCTACCAGGTGAGTATGGAGTATGTGCTACTTTTAATGTTTTGCTCTTTCTCCTTTTGATGTAGGTGACTATTCAAGGACAAATCCTTATGAAGAAGAGGGGGATGATGTTATAACTAACAGTCCAACAGAAGAAGGGTCATCTCATTTAGTCCGTGATGAATTGGATCGATAGGAAATAAAATTAAATTACCCACAGGCCAACTACCCAAAGTCGGGCCAAGCAATTTGAGAAATCTTTTAGTCCAAGAATGGGGGAATAATTAGCTCATCATTGAAGCCCAAGAAAAGGCCCATAAGAAGCAGTGTAGATCAGGAAAGTAAGCCACAACATGTGCCACACATGATGTGCTTCAAGCACGTGTGCACCTTACCACACGTGTGGGAAACCCCACCCACACATATGGGAACCTCATCGGCATAAGGAAGTGTGTGAAGCGTGCGACCAAGCCAACCTACACGCCCAGCGCCCACTGACATGCTACTGTGCATGATGATTTGCATGTGCACAAACAACGGGTCGCACGTCCAGTGACCCCCGCTCGTACAACCAGCACCCAGGAAGCAGACCCATGCAGCCCGCCAAGCCCATCTGCGCGACCCATAGGCCAGCCTGCGTGACCCACGTCTCAACCCGTAATATAAATAGCTGCCCATGTGGCACGCTCTTGCCAGTCTTTTTTGGACTCTAAAATTTCTTCTCCTACTTCTAAAAGGTGCCCAAGATACCCAAATATCCCATGAGCAAAATATGCCAAATTTAAAGGTGGAATTCTACACAAATTAAAGAGAAGATATCCTTGAAGAATTAGGACAAGGCTACTGTAGGACAAGGATAAGAATTTATTATTTATTTAATTATGTATTTTGTAAAATCCTGCCCATCACTGTACTTAACTATTTAGAAAATCCTATTTATTTGGGTCTTTAGGCCATATTGAACTCATTTAATTTGCTCTGTAAATTATTATCGTAATTAATAGATTATGCCGATTTTTAATTTTATTTAATTTTAGTTTATTTTAGTCTAATTATTTATTTTTAAAAATAAATTTTGGAAAAATAAAAAAATGGGAGAAAATCTTACGGGAAAGGGCTGCCCGTGTAGGTGCCCATGCGCTGGGCACGAGACATATGCACAACAGACGAGGGACATGCGAAAAACAGGCGCAACACATGGGCACAATGCAAATGTCCCAACTGCACGCGCAGCCTAAGGTCAACCTTGCGAGTGTCTTCTCACACGCAGGTGGGCCATCTGTGTATCACCTAGTGCACAGATAGGCGTCGCACACTGTGCGCACGCCATCCACGTAGCAGGTCTGTTCAAGTAGGCCCTTGCGCGCCTGGAGCCTGCGCGTGTGGTAGGGTGGGCCATGTGCTTACAGGCTAGTTTACAACGCCAAGTAGGGTGGCCACTACTGCCTTGGGCAGTGTGCTACTACCACGTCAGGTGGTGCACCGCCACCACCGGTCGAGGAGGTCATCCTCCTTTATTTTTCGTGTTGAGCATCTTTTCTCTCTCATCACCAAATTTTTCCACTTGGCGCAAATCCAATGGCTCCCAAATTCTATAAATAAGGGCCCTTCTTTTCTATTTTCTCCACACTTCCATTCTTCCACCTTTCAAGAATTAGAGAGAGAAAGAGAAAGTGATCTAGAGAGACAGGGAGAGGAAGAAAGAAGAATGGTGTAGAAGAAATTATCAAGGTTTCAGTAAAAAATTTAGTATTTCTTTAAACTTCTTAAGGGGTTTTTTTAGACAAAAGAAAATATTAAATTGATAATTTGTGATCTTGCCTATTTTTGCATGCTTTTATGTTTATAGGTTTAATAAGTTGAATTGTTCTTGATTTCAAGCATGCTATGTTATTTATAGACACTTGATGATTTGCATATAATTAAAATAATATGAAACCGATAAGGTTACTTGAAAAATAAAAGAAATAAAAAATAAAATAAAATAAAATGAAGCATGTATGGTCTGAAGTATGTATCTGTATTGACATGCAAAATGCATCAAGTGTCTTGTTAGACTTTTTATCTCTGAAGGGTATCTGTTCCCCTAACCCCATCCAGAGCATCTGTTTCCCTCTCCCCCATCTGGTTTGGAAAGATGCAAGAGGACCACCTCCCATAGATGACGGCGTACCATCTGATGAGAGTGATGACGCAAATATCTATTATGGATCACCTTTGACTAAATACTATTGTGACTATAAAATATCTAATAGGATCACTAAGATTGGTACGATCGTGGTCATAGATCGTACCATAGTTTGGCAAGCCAGAAATGTGCCTGAGTAAATTGTCATATTTGTATATCATCTGGTCATTCTACATAGGCAGTTAGAAATCTATATTTGCCTTCAGAGATTGAAGTCAAAATGGCTTCACAAAGCATGACAAGAAAATCTTAGCATTTCATGATTTATTTGATTTTCTCTATTATCTGGTATGATATGTGCTTGTTTTGATTATATTAACGTGATTTTTTCTCTAATAAATAATTTTTTTTTCATAAGATAGGTCTATGAAGTAACCAAATGGTAAGTATGAATGTTAGGATAATTCATCTTTAAAACCTTACGACATTATTTAAATATTATTTTCTTTACCGACCATATGGAATTCACTCTTTCCATGCCTCCCTTAGATGAGGAAGAAAGTGAGGAACCGCCAACTAACCTACCCATTGAAGTTTATGAGGATCCCATGGATCCACAAAGATTGAGTGCATGATCATTCCCCCACTCTAATGAGACCAATAGCATACTAAAAGAAGTGGTCTTTTTTTGTATTTTGACTTTGTATTTTGCTGCCACTTCTGGCCTCAATTATATATATGTAATTGGAACTCATATATTTGTAAGGGATTTGTATTAATTTACTCCGCTACATATAATTTTTATCTTGCGCTCGTAATTCTATTTATGTGTTTAACACCCACATGCCTTAATTAGCATTTGGGATGTCACAGATGATATCAGAACAGATTACGCGGATCAAATCCCTTACACTGAGGCCTTAGGCCTTAGAGTACCTAAGAAGAATAAGTTCTCTTTTTAAAAAATTAGACTGCTAACTCATGTCTTCCTTTTTTTTGTAGGAATTATGCGAGGAAGACCATCCGTAGAGCGTACCTAGCAATCTGAAGCCCCGAATCACCCGATCAGGGTTAAATTTGCCGAACTCTTCTGAGTCATCCAAGGATAGACTACAACCATTTGACAAAATCAAGCCAACTCTTGTCCACGTCATGCCCCATAATACCAACAACCAAAAGGTTTATTTCCCACAATATATTTAGAATTTAAGAACTTTAACCCGCCACATTTCAAAGGTTGCCTTGACCCCTTAGTAGCCAAAGCCTGGATCTTACAAATAGAGAAACTTTTCATTGTCCCAGACTTGACTGCGGAACAAAAATTTTTCCTAGCAGCCTTTATGCTAAACGATGAAGTAAAACACTAGTGGTGACTTAAGAATGAAGTCCTACTTACCCCTACCACTTGGGACGTTTTCATGGATGCATTCTTTAATAAATTTTTCCTTATTTATGTCCAAGAAAAGGAGGATTAATTTCAGGATCTCTGCCAAGTATGTAGCCCGTTTTGTCCAACTGTCTAGGTTCACCCCTCCAATGGTCACCCAAAAAAGTGAAAAAGTTAGGAAGTTTCTAAAAGGCCTTCGTGCCGACATCTATGATTGAGTTGTGATGCTAAGACCCAACTCGTATGCAGAGGTGCTAGAACATGCCCAATTAGCTGCAGAGTTCATACCCAACAACAATAGCCCCAACAGCCTAGAAGGAGATTACCTTACCCAGTAAGTGGCCACCCTGATAAATGAACCAGGGTTGCCTTCCCCCTGCTTTACCTCCACCTACAGGTCAGCCTGCCTGACCTACCCAACCTTGTCAACATTATGGTCACTCGCATGATGATTTACCTTGTCAGCATATCAATCATGCCTGCTAGTGGTGCGGAAGCGCCCAACATCTTATAAAAGACTGCCCCCAGCGAATGAAGGATGTGGCCAGACCTGTAGTGCAAGGGTCATGTGTACCACCTGGATGAACCTAGTGCTCTCCCCACTCTTATTCTTATCCAGGGTATGTTTTCTATTCACAATACTTCTTCCAAGGCTTTGATTGATATAGATGCTACTCACTCTTTTATTTCCTATGCAATTGCTTGTAAGCTTGACATTAGGTCAAAACCTTTAGCAGAAATATTAACGGTAGAAACTCCCTGTAGGGGATTATTAGAAGCTCATTGTTTATATGAAGATTATAAGATAACAACTTCAAGAATAGAAGTATTTGTGTATCTAATATTGTTAGATTTGTTAGGATTTAATGTGATATTAGGAATGGACTGGTTAGAAAAGTATAGAGCAATAATTGATTATGAAAGTAAAATTATAACCTTGTGGTCCCCGAAAAAGGAATAAAATCTATTGTTTTTATTTTTCCTACTAAATGAATAAATAGGAATATGGGTGTTGATCCTGTTGTGTGTTCTATACCGATTATTTGCAACTTTTCGAATGTATTTCCCATCGAACTTCCTGGTTTGCCTCCCTGTAAGAAGTAGAGTTTCTAATTTAATTGCTACCAGGAACCCAACCAATCTCAAAGCCTGCCTATTGTATGAGTCATATTGAGCTTGCAAAGTTAGAAAATCAGCTTCCTGGACTAATTACCAGAAGTTTATCTGCCCTAGCCATTCTCATTTGGGCGCTCTAGTATTGTTCGTGAAAAAGAAAAATGGTTCCCTAAGACTCTACATGGATTATCGGGGGCTTAATCGAGTAACAATTAAAAGCAAGTACCCATTATCTCATATCGATGACTGCTTTGATCAATTGCAAGGAGCCACGATCTTCTCCAAAATTTACCTCAAGACGGGATATCACCAATTGAAAGTCAAAGAAGAAGATATTCCAAAGACCACTTTTTAGTGCAGGAACAGTTTGTATGAGTTCAGGGTAATGTCATTCGAGTTAACCAATGCCCCTATAACCTTAATGGACCTCATGAATAGAGTATTTTGGCACGCACTAGTTCAGTACGTATAACACCCCACCTATCACTGTGCTAAAATGATTTGAAAACTCTATTTATTTGGGTATTTGGTCGTTTTAAACTTAAGTTAATTTATGCTATTTAACATTTCTCAAGATTCATGATTTTGATATATTTTAATTTTTATTTATTTATTAATTTTATTTTAAAATATTTTAAATTATTTCAAAGGGAAAATTTAGAAAAAAAATTAAAAAATGGCAAAACAGGAGAAAACAAGCTCGCGGAAAAATCTTGCGAGAAAACTATTTACCCGCACGAGTGTGCATGCACACACAATGTCCCCGGGGCGTGCGCATAGCACGTAAGTCTCTACCGCTCGCACGGTGCAGGGTCAGAACCTACCCGCGTGTCCTATCACGTGCAGGCGGGCCGTCCACGCGTCACTTCATGCACAGACTGGCGCTACACACTATGCACGCATTTTCCGTGGCAAGAATTTTTTTCTCCTCTTTTTTCACCAGATTTCTCCACTTGACTTGAATCCAGTGGTTATGAAATTCTACAAATTGCTCTTCCCCTTCCCTTCCTCTCCAAACTTTCATTTCTTCCATTTTTCAAAGGTTTAGAGAGAGAGATAGAGTGAAAGATAGAGTAAAATAGTGAGACAAGAAGAGATAGAAAGGAAAATGGTGAAGAAGAAAACATCAAGGTTTAGGTAAGGAATCTAGTATTACTTTCAACATCTTAAGGAGTATTTTTAGATAAGTAAATATAATATGATTATTATTTTGTCAGTTTTGTATGTCTCTATGTTCAAATGAGTCAAATTGTTATGATTTTCAAGCATGCTATGTGAATTACTAATACTTGATGAATTTTCGTGTAATAAATATAATATGTAGTCCATAATAATTAAAGTAAAAAGAACAGAAAAAGAGAAAAATGGAATGAAGCCTGTGTGGTCTGAAGTATATCTGTATTGATATGCATATTACATCAAGTGTCTCATTAGGTTTTTTATCTATAAGGGGTATCTGTTCCCCTTGTCCTTCTGAGTATCTATTTCTGCCTTCCCTATCTGGTCTTGAAAGACGTAAGATGACCGCTCCTAGTGGATGACGGCGTGCCCTCTGACGAGAGTGATATAGCACTATCTGTAGGGGTCACTCGTGCCTAAGTAATGTCATGACTATAGATATCTGTTAGGGCCACTATGGTTGGTATGACTATGGTCATAGATCGTATTATGGGTTGGCCAGCCAGAAGTGGGCCTAAGTAAATTATCGTATCTGTATTTGATCTGGTCATTCCATTTAAGTAGTTGAAAATCTGTATCTGCCCTCAAAGATAGAAGTTTGTAATGACTTCGCGAAATATGACACGAAATATCTGTGCATTTCATGATTTATTTGATTTTCTCTATTATTTGGCTATATATATATTTGATTTTCTGTGCTAACGTACTATTTTGATGAGTTAGGTAAACAAAGAAGGTAAACGATGAGATAAAATAATAAATTTTTGAAATCTTATGATGTTAATTTAATACTGTTTTCCTTACTGAGCATATGGAACTCACTCTTTCTATCCCTCCTAGATGAGGAAGAAAATGAGGAACTACAGATAGACATACCCTTGGAAGTCTATGAGGATCCCGTAGATCCACAAGTCTGAGTGCATGATTGTTCCGACACTCTCATGGATTCCAATAGCATAGTGAAAGAACTGGCCCTTATATTTTGTATTTTGTTGCCACTTCTAGCCTCAGTGATGTATGTATTTGGAACATTATATATATTTATAAGAGATTTGTTAAGGTTTGATTCCACTGCATAAATATTATCATGACTCGTTATTCTTAATCTGTATCTGAGACCTATTTACCTTAATTGGCACCTGGGATGTCACAGTACGTCATCGTATTTATTGATGACATCTTAATGTACTCCAAGAGTCTGGAGGAACATGCAGTGCACTTGTTTGAAGTTTTAAAGACCCTTCGCTAGAATAAATTGTATGCTAAACTTAGCTAACGCTCCTTCTGCTTGGATCGAGTTTCCTTCCTCGGTAATGTAATTTCAAGTGAAAGAGTTTTTGTGGATCCGTCTAAGGTTGAAATAGTAATCAACTAGATTCCACCCACCAATGTGGCTAAGGTACGTAGTTTCCTTGGGTTGGCAAGATATTATCGGTGATTCATTGATGAATTTTCTAAGATTGCTACTCCATTGACCTGATCACCCGAAAGGGTGTGACATTTGTCTCAAATTATGAATGTAATGAAAGCTTCATGGAATTGAAGCATTGTCTTACCTTTGTTCTTATGTTGATCCTCCCAGACACTGTTGAAAGATTTTAGGTCTACTGCGATGCATCTCCTATTGGCTTGGGGTGTGTTTTGATGCAACATAGTAGAGTAGTTGCTTATGGGTCCCGACAGTTAAAACCTCATGAGCGAAACTATCCTACCCACAACCTACAATTGGTGGCCATTATCTTTGCCCTAAAGAAATAGCGTCATTACCTGTTTGGGTAAATTTTTGAGATTTACACTGACCACAAGAGTTTGAAATACATCTTCCTATAGAGAGAGCTAAATATGAGACAGAGACGTTGGATGGACCTCCTGAAGGACTATGATTTCAAGATCATCTATAACCCTAGTAGAGGAAATGTAGTCACCGGTGCACTAAGCCGAAAGGAGTCCGTAGTGTTGGCACAAACCATGGCCCCTAGTTGGAAATTAATGGATACTATGTAGTCGGTCTGCCTCAGTTACTATGGCAAGGGCACTTATCTCGCTCAGATCTGAGCTTTGTCGGATATTTTCATGAAAATATGGGAAGCTCAGTCCACAAACTCAGAACTCACTAAGAACCTAGGTAAGTTCTCTTCTAATGAATTTTCTGATTTCAAGATTTCAGATGATGGACTGTTTAGATTTCAGAACTGAATTTGGGTTCCTGTTGCTATACAAGTGGATGTTCCCAAGACTGGCCATACCTCTAAGCTATCTATCCATCCTAGGAGTACCAAGATGTACCGGGACTTAAAGCATCAATACTAGTCGCTAGGAATGAAGATGGATATAATTAACCACGTCTCCCAATGCCTCACTTGCTAGAGAATTAAGGCAGAACATTAGAGACCCAACAATTTGTTACAAGGCCTCCTGATTCCAAAATGGAAGTAAGAGCATATAACCATTGATTTTATCACGAAATTGCCCAAGACTTGTTCTAGTCGAAACACTAACTCGGTCATCATTGATAGACTAACCAAGACCATCCATTTTTTACCCATTAGGACCACCGACTCCACCAGCAAATTAATTCACCTTTACATTGATGATATTATTCGACTTCATGGTGTTCCCTCCTCTGTTATGTCCGACGAGATCCTCAATTTACCTCCCACTTTTAGGACATCTTTTAGGAAGCTCTGGGGTCTAGATTGTATTTTAGCACCGCTTATCATCCCAAAACAGATGGTCAGTTAGAACATACAATCTAGACGTTGGAAGAAATGTTGTGTGCTTATGCCCTTGACTTTTGCGATAATTGGTATGAGTATCTTCCCCTATGTGAATTTTCTTATAATAATAGTTATCATTCCAGCATTGACATGGCTCGTATGAAGCATTGTATCGTAGGCCTTGTCGTTCTCTCACTTATTGGAGTGAAGTTAGAGACCAGCATCATTTGGGATCGGACTTCATCCAAGAGACTATTGAGAAGGTCGCGATCATATGCAAGAACTTGGCTACTTCCCAGAGCCATCAGAAGAGTTATGCCGATAATTGTAGGTGACCCCTAGAATTCGTTGTTGGAGACTAGGTTTTCCTCAAGGTTTTCCCATATAACAGAAAGTTGCAGTTCAAAAAAAGAGGAAAGTTAAGCCCTTGTTATGTGGGACCTTTTCAGATAATTAAGCGCATTAGACCCATGGTGTATCCCCTTACTCTATCCTGAGAGTTTACGGATTTACATGATGTTTTTTATGTCTCGATGCTCAAAAGGTATCGCCTGATCTTTTTCATATCATTCCTCATAATGAAAAGTAGATACAAGCTGATATGACGTATGAGGAAATTCACATGGAGGTTCTTAGATGGACCGACAAGATCTTACACGACAAGACGATTTCCATGGTGACAATATCATACACCAAAAGATGCGGCATAGGAGTTGGAAAGCGAGATGAGAGAAACATTTCTAGACCAGTTCAAGAAAACTTTGGTAACTAAATTTTTCTAAGGTGGGGGGAATGTAACACCCTGCCCATCACTGCGCTTAATTATTGGAAAAACCCTATTTATTCGAGCTTTTAGGCCATATTGAACTCAATTAATTTTCTCTGTAAATTATTATCGTAATTCGTGGATTATGCTGATTTTTAATTTTATTTTATTTTAGTCTAATTATTTATTTTTAAATGAGAGAAAATCTTGCGGGAAAGGGTTGCCCGCACGGGCGCTCATGCGTTGTGCGGGCACACACGTGCACGTCTTATCCGTGCGCAGGCAGGTCGTCCACGCGTCACATCACACACAGATAGGCACTGTATATGGTGCACATGCCATCCACACAGCAAGTCTGCACAAGTATGCCCCTGCACACGGTGCCCCGAGTGCCAAGGCCCGGTGCGCACGGTAGGGTGGGCCATGTGCCTGCAGGCTGGCTTGCGGCGCGCTAAGCGGGGAGGCCACTACCACCTCAGGCAGTGCACTGTGCCCACCTCGGGCAGTGCGCCATTACTGCCGGTGGAGGAGGTCTTCCTCCATTTTTCGTGTCGAGCATCATTTCTTTCTCTTCATCAAATTTTGCCACTTGGTACAAATCCAGCGGCTCCCAATTTCTATAAATAGGGGCCCTTCCTTTCCATTTTCTCCACACTTTTATTCTTCCACATTTGAAGAATTAAAGATAGAGAGAGAAAGTGATCTAGAGAGAAAGGGAGAGGAAGAAAAGAATGGTGTAGAAGAAATTGTCAAGGTTTTGATAAGGAATTTAGTATTTTTTTAAACGTATTAAGGAGTATTTTTCGACAAAAGAAAAGATTAAATTGATAATTTGTGATCTTGCTATTTTTGCATGATTTTGTGTTTTTAGGTTTAATAAGTTGAATTGTTTTTTATTTCAAGCACGCTATGTTATTTATGGATACTTGACGATTTGCATGTAATTAAAATACTATGAAATCGGTAAGGTTACCTGAAAAATAAAAGAAACTCAAAAAAAAAAATGGAATGAAGCATGAATGGTCCAAAGTATGTATCTGTATTGACATCCATAATGCATCAAGTGTCTCGGTAGACATTTTATCTCTGAAAGATATATTTCGCTAACCCCATCTGGGGTATTTGTCTCCCCTCCCCCATCTGGTCTGGAAAGGCGTAAGAGGACTGCCTCCTATGGATGAGGATATACCCTCTGATGAGAGTAGTGATGCAAATATCTATTAGGGGTAACCTTTGGCTAAGTAGTATTGTGACTATAAAATATTTGATAGGACCACTATAGTTGATACGGCCGTGATCATAGATTGTACCACGGTTTGGCAAGCTGAAAATGTATCTGAGCAAATTGCTGTATTTGTATATGATCTAATCATTCTACATGGGCAGTCAAAAATCTATATATACCTTCAGAGATGGAAGTCGTAACGACTTCTTGAAGCATGACATGAAAATCTGAGCATTTCATGATTTATTTGATTTTTTTTTATTTTCTGGTATGATGTGTGTTTATTATGATTATATTAATGTGATGTTTTCTCTAATAAATAAACTTTTTTCATAAGGTAAGATAAGTCTACGAAGTAACCAAATGGTAAGTATGAATGTTAAAATAATTCACCTTTAAAACCTTACGATGTTATTTAAATATTATTTTCCTTACTGAGCATATAGAACTCATTGTTTCCATCTTTTTCCTAGATGAGGAAGAAAATGAGGAAACCACTAGCTGACTTACCCATTGAAGTTTATGAGGATCCTGTGGATCCGTAAAACTTGAGTGCATGATCGTTCCGGCACTCTAATGAGTCCAATAATATAGTGAAAGAAGTGGCTCTCTTTTGTATTTTGACTTTGTATTTTGCAGCCACTTTTGGCCTTAGTTATATACATGTAATTAGAACTCATATATTTGTAAGGGATTTGTATTAATTTGCTATGCTGCATATAATTTTTATCATGCACTCGTAATTATGTTTCTGTATCTGACACTCACATGCCTTAATTAACATTTGGGATGTCACATATTTGGTATCCAACTAAATTAGAAATTAGAATGTGGATAGGAATCCTAAATCCTATTACATGTAGGAATAGAATTCATGAGCCTATATAAAGTCCTTGGCTTAAGCATTATAAACACATCTTGAGAACTATTAAAAATCAAAAGCTCTGAGCTTTTATCAAAATTAGCTTAGTTTTAATTTTCTTTCTCTTCAAGTTCTTCGAAGGTAAGTGAGCATGCTAAAGTCTTGATTGAGCCAAAGAGTTGGGATCGACTTAGGGGGTAAGTTGTGGTGTCCTTCTTTTTCTCATTTTTATTTCCCTAGTTTTTGTTTTTACATTCCTAATTTTAGGGTTGTGAATTTAGTTAGAGGGATGGGTTTTAATTAAGCAGTTTGAGTTTTGATATTGCATGCGATTAGGTTGAGGTTTGGGGAATCAAAATGATCCTTTTGATACCCTCCTGCGTCACCTTTCCTCTAGCAACGGGTTTCGTAGCATCCTTAAACATTTGGGGACAGTCCTTCACGAAATGTTATGCACTCCCACACTTGTACCAAGCATTGATCAACTTATAGCAAGGTTAATTACTTTGGTTTCAACCACAGTACTAACATGTCTAAGCATGTTGAGAAGGATTACTAGGAGGTGAAGGTGGGGTAGTAACTATGGTAGGAGCCATTCTGGGTGTTCTGCTATGACATTATGAATGTGCCAGTAACGGGTGGCAAGAAGTTTGTCGACCAACTGGGCATGCTTGAGGGCTTCAACTTAGATGTTTGGCCTCATCATGGCTACTAGGTTGAAGATGTCGACCCTTAGACCCTTAAAAAACTTCGAGGCCTTCTTGTTTTTTGTAGCTATGATCTCTGGGGCAAATTTAGATAGCTGAATGAACTTTAAGGTGTACTGCCTCCTCATCGTCTAGGGGTAGCTTGGGGTAAATCATCCATATGCACTAAAATGTCCTCTACAAATCCGTGAACGGATCCAAACAAGTTTCAAGGGGTAGCTCTGGGAGTGACTCTTGACTTTCCTTATTATCTAAGAGGAAATGGATTTGGGTGAGTTCTATAAAACTCAGTAAGGCAAATAGTATTTAAACTATGTTACTAGAGTTTTAAAAGTTATACATTTTCAAAAATGTTGTTACCTTCGAAATTAGTGAATTCACCATTAGGGTTCATTGCAGAATAGATTCATTAAAAATACTTCGAAAATGTTATACTTTAAATCAATCGAAATAAATTTTGAAATGTTAGTTTGAGACATAAACAATAAAATGGAATAGTGAGAAACATAATAGAAACTAATAGAACAGCAATACCATGGCATGACATAATGGAACCGTAAAAAACATCGCAGAAACTAATATAACCAATAATAGCATGGCATGACATAATGAAACAAGTAGAACCAGCAATAGCATGGTATGACATGACGGAATTGTAGAAACATATGCAATTAAAAAAAAATCTAAACATGGGTAACCCATCAACACTTCAAGGTAAACAATCAAATGAGTTGCTTTAGTGATGGATGCTACAGATCTTTGCAGGAAATTGTTTTAACTTATATCATCAGAGGGCAGAAGGGATCCCCAACAACCACTATGAATGGGAAATAGCTCAGCGGTAAAACTGTTGAAAACTAATGACCATGGCCATACTTTGCCATTATGGCCCTTATAGTTAGTCACAATTCCGCTCTTGTTAGAGGGAATGCCAATACCATTTACAAGGAGTGATTCACAAACATTCAATAACAGTCATATTCAATCATCCCTCAGTGATAACGGTCAAATGAATTTCAATTTTTTAACTTTTCTTACCGATTTGAAATCATAGTCAAATTTATAGTCCAGACCTGGTGGAGGTCCATTAACCAAACCCAACACAACAAGGGCCCATATACCTAGATTGGGCCATCGGGTTACTTTTTAAGCCAAGGCCCAATTTGGTAACCCTCTCGGCAATCAACAAAAGGTAAGGTCGAGGGCTCAGTCCACACACAGATGCACCATTCAAAACAATTTCTTTTATTTCCATGTCTCAATTTAAATATGCAAAATCATATTCATACATGGTCCGAAAATAAAACACTCAAAATCCATCAAACACTTGATGAAATACTATCATTAAAATACTCATTACATGCACGAAACCAAACCAAATAATCATGAATTTCATTATCTTTAAACGTTTTCAAAGTCTAGAGAAGACAATAGGAGAGTAGTGAAAATACCAAGACCCTTATCTAAACTTTTAAGCTTTCAGTTTCTAAAAATGAGGTTGGTTGCAGATTTGAAGGAGAAGGAAGGTTGCTCGAAAACTCGTAGATTTTTAGAAGGATTCCGTGCAAAGGAGGAAAGTTCTTGGGTTTCCTTAGTTCCATCTCTCTCAAGTATCTTTCTCTCTAGTTTTTTTCTTTCTCTCGGCCAAGTGAAGAAGAAGAAGAAAAATGAAGAAAATGGGGGGGGAGAAGAGGAGATATGGGCTTTAAATAGCCAAAGGGAGTTCCTGCATGCACGGCAAATGGCAGCCGAACAGTGGGCTGCAGGGACGTTACATAGGCATACAGGCATGCAGTAGTAGGCAACGTGGACAGCAGGTTTGTGCAATGTGACGTGCATGGGTGAAGGCACGCATGTGCATGGATGGGATAACTCTGCGCGATGGGACGCATAGGTGTGCTTTAGCGGGCCTACAGTCGAGTCCATCAATGATGGGATGTTTCCATGAGCACACTGCTGGCACGATGGCACACGATGGGATGGAGGGTACTAGTGCATGTGCACGTGGTGTGCAGGCTCATGGGATTATGTGTCAGCGTGCATGCCCCCTAGGATTTCCTGCTCGGCTTGCTCATGGGTCCCTTCTTGATTTTTAAAATTTTGAAGATTCTTTTTGGCAAAATAACTATTTAAAATACGTTCAAAATATTTTAAACACAAAATTAAAAATAAAAGAAAATAAAAACAAAGCAAATTAACACATTAAATATTAAAAGGTTAGGGGTGTCAAACTTAAGACCTAAGCCCTAAGTCCAAATCCTTAAGCTCTAAGCCCTAAGCCCTAAACCCTATGACATATGCCCTAAGACCTAAACCGTAAATCCTAAATCCTAAACACTAAACCCCTAAACCCTTAAAACCCTAAATCATAAACACTAAAACCTAAACCCCAACATCGAAGCCGTAAAACCTAAACTCTTATAAACCTAAGCCTTAGTCTTAAATCCTAAGCCCTAAGCTCTAAAGCGAAATAACTAAGCCCTGAGGCCTACGCTATAAGTAGTAAGCCGTAACTCGTAAGCCATAAGCTGTAAGCCATAAGCCGTAAGCTGTAAGCCCTAATCCCTAAAACCTAAACCCTAAACCCTTGAACTTTTAAACTCCTAAATCCATAAAACCCTAAATCCTAAAACTTGAACCATAAAACATTATACTCTAAACCCTAAACCTTAAACCCTAATTCCTTAAACCACTATAACATTAACCCACAAAGCCTAAAGCCTTAAGGTGTAAGCCATAAGCCTTAAATCCTAAACACTAAATCTTGAATCCTAGATCCTAAACTCCTAAACCCTTAGAGCCTAAAACCAGTAAACCCTAAACCATAAAACCATAAAATGTAAACCTAAAACCTTAATTCCTAAACCTCAAATTGTAAACCTTAATTCCCTAAACCCCTAAACCCTTAAAATAGTAAATTGTTAAAACACTAAATCCTTAAACCCTAGATCCTAAACACTTAACCCTAAACCTTAAGATCTAAACCTTTAACCCTAAAGCCCTAAGCCTTAACCCCTTAAACCACTAAACCCTTAAACCCTTAACCCTGTAGTCCTAAGCTCTAAGCTCTAAGCCATATGCCATAGGGCTTAGCCCAAAGTTGTAAACCATAAACCTTAAACCCTACACTATAAACCTTAACCCTCTAAACCCTTAAATCCAAATGCTCTAAGCCCTAAGCACTAAATGCTAAACCCTAAATGCTAATCCTTAAACCCTAAACCTGAAACCTTAAATCCTAAATCCTAAACCATAAACCCTAAACCCTAAAATGCAAAACCCTAAACCATAAACCCTAATTCCTTAAGGCCAAACCCCAAAATCTTAAAATCCTACACATTAAGCCTTAAGCCTTATGTCCTTAGCCCTAAGAACTAAACCCTAAGCCCTAAGTCCTAAGCCCTAAGTCCTAAGCCCTAAGCCCTAAAACTTGAAAGCACTAAATCTTTAAACTCTAAAACCCTAAAATTTAAAACTTTAAGCCCTAATCCCTAACCCCTAAGCTCAAATCTTTAAAACCTTGAAGTCCTAAACCCCTAAGCCCTAATCCCTAAACGTTAAGCTTTAATTCTTAAACATAAAGCCATAAACCCTAAACCGTGAACCCAAAATAACACTAAACCGTAAACCCTAGGATATATGTCTTTAGACTTAAACCATAAACCTCAAATTCTAAATACTAAATCCCTAAACCCTAAAAACCCCTTAAACCATAAACACTAAAACCTAAACCGTAAAACCAAAACCCTAAACCCTAAACCTTAAACCCTAAAGCCCTAAACACTAGCTTTAAATCCTAAGTCCTAAGCTCTAAGGCCAAATAACTAAGCCCTAAGGCCTAAGCCGTAAGCCGTAAGCCGTAAGCCGTAAGCCGTAAGCCGTAAGCCGTAAGCCATAAGTCTAAGCCATAAGCCATAAGCCCTAAGCCCTAAATCCTAAACCCAAAACCCTAAACCCTAGACCATAAATGTAACACCCTGAAAACCTTTGTGCTTAATTGTTGTAAAATCTCTATTTATTCAGGCCCTAACATCATTAACTCTTTAAATTTGTGCTTTGATTTTTGAATGAAAATGGCTTGAAAATTTTAAAATTCATATTTTTGTATACTTATTATTTATTTATTTTTACTAATTTTAAAAATTTAAAAGAAATAGAGAAGCAAACTGGCGGAGAAATAAAAAAAAAATGCCACAGGAAATTTTTTCCCCTCTTGTGCGAGCCCTACGCACCGCACACACGTCATGTGCTTATGCACGCGCAACCCCTTGGGGGTTATGCACTGTCATTCGACTGTCACGGAACCATTGTTTAAGGGTCATGTACCGTCCCATGTCTAGCATTTCTCTAATTTTTATACCGCAGTTACATCATCATCGTCTCATCGGTCGTCCATTAGTCATGTCTGTCAATGGTGGCATCTCGTCAGTCTAATTTTCTCTCCTTCTCTCCACACAGATTTGCACCACTTGGCATAAATTCAATGACTCCCTTTTTTTATAAATAGGGCCCTTTTCACCACTCCTTCATCACTTCATCTTCATTTTCCCATTCACCAAAACAATTTTTAGAGAGAGAGACCTAGAGAGGCAAGAGGAAGGAATAGAAGGAAGAGAAATGTAGGAAAAACTTCATTCTTTCAATAAGGAAACTTGATATTTATTTGGACGTTCTAAGGAGTCTTTCTAGATAAATAAAAAAAATATTGCAACATTGTTTTGATTTAAATATATCTACGTAAATATTCCATGATATTACATGATTTATATTATTCTAACAAATAAAATGAATATAATTGCATGATAAGAGATGACACAAGAAGTATGATGTTGTTTAATGAACATATGAAATGAATATTGACGTTTGCATGAATGGTATTTAAGTTAACATGATCCATTTGGCTTTTTATCTCTAAGGAGTTCTGTTTCTTTCCCATCTGGTCTAAAAAGACATGAGAGGACTGCTCCCTGTAGATGATGATGCACCCTCTAACGAGAGTAGTGATGTGATCATAGAATGTGTCATTGTTTGGCATGTCGTAAATGTGTTATGGTTTAGCAAGCCACAAATATGCTGAAAATGATATGAAATGAAATTGTCATTCCACAGTGGTACTCAGGAATTTGTATTGCCTTTAGTAGATAGAGGTCAGAGTGGCTTCATGTGAATAATAAGTAAAAGAAGGAAAAAAAGCATGATATGATATGATTTGTTTGATTTTCTCTATTTATACATGACATGATTATATGTTTGATGTGACTGACATGATGTTGATGTTTTTCTAAATAAAATAAAATGTTTTCTTTATTATTGAAATGGGCATGTTCTTTGACGGTAAGTAAATAATGTATTATTTCTAAGTTTAATTACTTTTAAAATCTTAGTAATATCGATTAAATATTATTTTTGCTTACTAAGTATATGGGACTCACCCCTTTCTATGCCCCCCCCAAATGAGGACAATAGTAAGGAACCACTCGTTGACTTGCCCGTCAAAGACTTCGAGGATCTCGTGGATCCATGAATTTTGTTTCTGCACTCTGATGACTCCCCTTTTGTGGAGGCTTGTATTGATTTTGTGTTGCCTCTGTAATGTAAGATTTAGAACTCAAATTGTATTTTGTAAGGGATTGTAATGAATTTTATTTAGCTTCATATAATTGTTTTAAATGCACTCATAATCTGTTTTAATATTTGGTAGCCTTATGCTTTAATTAGTATCTAGGATGTTACAAATGGTATTACAGCAGTTACGTGGAATTATCCCCTATATTGAGAATATAGTTTAGGAAAAAACCACTCTAGATACTTAAGATATTTCCTTTCTTGAAAACTAGTTAACCAATTTGTTGTCTCTCTTTTTTTTTTATAAGACCAAAATGACTCGAGGCAGACCTTCCATAGAAAGAACTTAAAGACCTAAGGCCAAGGATCCACTGACAAGGGATAAGTTTACTGAGCTCTTCAAAGCCATTTAGGGTTTAACCACAGCAGTAGATCAAAACTAAGCAAATCACTGTCAACACCCTCTGCCCTCGACTATTACCTAACTAAAAAATCCATTTCCCACAACATTTTTAAATTTAGAAGACTCAACCTACCCCACTTCGAAGGAGGCCTTGACCCCTTAGCTGCAAAAGCTTGGATCCTATAGATAGAAAAGCTCTTCTTTGTCCTAGACTTAATCAAAGACCAAAAAGTCCTCCCTACAGCCTTTATGTTGACTAGAGAAGCCAAACATTGGTGATGGCTTAAGAAAGATGTCCTACCCTCCTTTACCATTTGAGAAATTTTCATAGATGCATTTTTTGGGAACTTTTGTCCAATATACGTTCAAGAAAAGAAAGAGGAGGAATTTCAGGACCTCCACCAGGGGAATATGACAAGTACCCAATAGGAAGCCTGACTTACTCAGTTGTCTAGGTTTGCCCTTTTGATTGTCACCTTAAAGAGTCATAAGGCCAAGAAATTTTTGAAGGGCCTTCGTGCAGATACCTAGGATGGGGTAGTGATGCTGAGACCCAACTCCTATGCTAAGGTGCTTGAACGTACACAGTTGCTGAAGACCTTATCTCGACCGAATACCAATGCATTGCCTGAGTCTGTACTCATTAGTAGCAACACCAACCCCAACAACAAAGAAGAAGATTACCTGACCTTGTCAACAGCCACCCCGATAAGAGACCCTATGTTTGCCCTCTTCTTGTCCTACACCCACTTACTAAAAATACTACCCAACCTAGCCTACCCTACCAGCATTGTGGTCATTTCCATGGTGATCAACCCTATCAACATTTAAACAACTCCTACTATAAATGCTTGAGCACTCAGTACTTTGTGAGGGATTGTCCTCAACAGCCAAAAGACGGGGCCAGACCTGTAGCACAAGGACGTGTTTACTATCTCAATAAGCAAGTGCCCCTATAACTCCTGCTGTTATCCAGAGTATGCTTTTTATCTATGATACCATTGCCCAAGCCTTGATTGATATAGGTGCTACCCACTCTTTTATTTCTCATTCTTTTGCTTGTAAATTAGATATTAAGTCTAAACCTTTGAATAAAATATTGGAAGTAGAAACTCCCTCTAGAGGACTTTTAAAAGGTCACTATATGTATAAAAACCATATGGTAAAAGCCTCAGGAACCGAACTTCTACCTCATACTTTTAGATTTCTCATGATTTGATATTATTTTAGGTATGGATTGGTTAGAAAAATATAGGGCAATTATTAATTATGAAAGCAAAATGGTAACCCTTCGTTCACCAAAAAAATGAAATAAAGATTTGTTTGTTAACTTATAAAAAAACTTGTATGCATGAATTTTCTTATTTTTTAACCTTTAAGTGTAGGAACATGGATATGGATCTTGTAGTTTTTATAATCCCTATGGTTTGTAACTTTCTGAAAGTCTTTCGGAGGAGCTGCCTGGTCAACCTGGGAGATAGAATTTTTCCATCAATCTACTTCTAGGAACTTAACGAATCTCAAAGCCTGCTTACTGCATGAGTCGCACTGAATTTGCTAAACTTGAGCACCAGCTCTCTGAGCTTCTTAGGCAAAGTTTCATTTGCCCCAAGCATTCTACTTAGGGTGCCCTGGTGCTGTTCATAAAGAAGAAAGACTGTTCTCTTTGGCTATGAATCGACTACAGAGAGCTCAACCAGGTAATGGTAAAAAGTAATTACCCCTTATCTCGTATTGACGATCTCTTTAATTAGCTGCAAGGTGCTACAGTTTTCTTGAAGATTGACCTCAGATCAGGGTACCATCAGTTGAGAGTGAAGGAAGAAAATAATCCCAAAATAACCTTTGATGCCGGTATGGTTAATTTGAGTTAAGGTTATGCCTTTTGGATCGAGTAATACCCCTGTTGCTTTTATAGACTTTATAAACAGGGTTTTCTGGCATGTATTGGATTAATACATCATCATATTCATTGTTGACATCCTAATGTACTCAAAGAACCTTAAAGAACACGTAGACCATTTTTCCCAAGTATTGAAAACCCTCCATCAAAATCACTTGTATGCAAAATTCAGCAAGTGTTTGTTTTAGTTAGACCCAATATCTCTGCTCGGTCATGTCATTTCGGGTGAAGGAGTCTCTATTGATCCTTCCAAGGTTGAAGTTATAATTAATTGGAGCTAACCAAAAAATGTCGCTAAGGTACAAGTTTCTTGGGTTTGGTCGACTACTACCATCGATTCATTGATGGGTTCTTTAAGATTGCAACTCCTTTGACCTGCATAACCAGGAAGGGTGTAGCTTTTGTTTGGGATGAAGAATGTGAAGACAATTTTGTTAAGCTAAAGTATCGTCTCACCTTTGTCCTAATGTTGATCCTTCCCGATATTACTGAGCGATTTCAAGTTTACTGTGATGCATCTCATGTTAGTTTGGGATATGTTATCATGTAAAATGGTCGGGAAGTCGCTTATGGATCTTGACATTTGAAAACCCATGAGAATAATTATCCCAAGCACGACCTAAATTTGGTTGTATTCATCTTTGCCCTAAAAAAATGGCACCACTATCTAAATGGCCAAACGTTTTAAATTTATACTAACCATAAAAGTTTGAAATATTTGTTTTCTAAGAGAGAACTGAACATGAGGCAAAGGTGTTGGATTGACCTCTTAAAAGACTATAACTATAAGATCCTCTACCACCTCGTTAAAGGATGTGTGGTTGCTGATGCATTGAGTCAGAAGGAATCTGCCTTGTTGGCCCAGATGATGGCTTTGAGTTGGAAGCTAGTTGATTCAATGCAGGCGCTTAGCTTTAATCCTTATGGCAATGGTGCATACCTCGCCCAAATTTGGGCCTGGCCTAATTTTTTAATGAGGATTTGGGATGCTCAGTCCATTGACCCTGAGATAACTCAAAACCTAAATAATTTTACTTCTAATGAGTTTCTTAATTCTAGGCTCACAGATGATGGTTTGTATCAATTCTGATATTGTATTTGGGTTCCTGCTGCGGTCAGGATAGATGTTCTTAAGGTTGCTCATGCATCCAATTTGTCCATTCACCCCTAAAGTACCAATATGTACTAAGACTTGAGGCATCAATACTAGTGGCCTAGAATAAAGAAAGATATTGTTAATTATGTCTCCCAATGCCTTATGAGTAAGTGAATTAAGGCTGAGCATCAGAGACTCGGAAGTTTATTGTAAGGCCTCCCAATTCTAAATTGGAAGTGGGAGCATGTAACCATGAACTTTGTCACTGATTTATCCATAACAAGTTTTAGTAGGAACGCAATATGGATCATTATAGATAAGTTGATCAAGATCGCCCATTTTCTACCTATCAGAATAATAGGCTTCACCAGCAAGTTAACCCACCTTTACGTCGAGGAGATTGTTCAACTCCATGACGTCCCCTCTTTTATCATTTTAGACAGAGACCCCTTATTCACCTACAATTTCTAAGATAGCCTTCAGGAAGACCTTAGTTAAGGATTGTACTTCACTACTGTCTATCACCTCAAACTGATGGTCAGTCTAAGCGTACCATCTAGACACTAGAAGATATATTACACGCTTGTGTTCTCAACTTTGATGAAAATTGGTATGAGTATCTTCCTATATGTGAATTTGCTTATAACAATAGTTATCATTCTAGCATCGGTATTGCTCCATATGAAACCCTATATGGTAGGCCCAGTCGTTTCCCCACCTACTGGAAAGATGTTGGAAACCAGCGTCACTCGGGACACGACTACATCAAGAAAACATTGAGAAAGTCACCATTATTCGGAAGAACCTCACCACCGTGCAGAGTCATCAGAAGAGCTATGCTGACAATTGTAGGAGACCACTGGAATTTGCTGTTGGCAACCATGTGTGATATCTCAAATGCTAATTAAAGCATAAGGATGCTGGATACAGAAATAGATTACGAATGCATAGAGATAAAATATATGCATTGCAACAAATAATTACAAATTTCTTACAAAATAATAATAGAGTTTCATACAATATTAAAGCAGAAACAAAATTAGTTCCAAGCATCTACAAAAGATGGATACATCAAAGTGCAGGACAACTGTGCACTCATAACAGTTCATGGATCCACGGAAACCTCAAAGGCTTTACGATCGGTTCCTCACTATCTTCTTCATTTGAGGGGGGCATAGAAAGAGGTGAGTTCCATATACTCAGTAAGAAAAATAGTATTTAGATAACATCATAAGATTTTAAAGGTAATTAAAAAGTACCATCATTACTTACATCAAGATTCATGTCGGGGGTTCTTTATTAATTATGAAATCAATTTATTTATTAAAGGAGACATCAAATCCATCATGTCAAAGTCACATCATATCAATCAAATTAACCATGGTGAAAATAGAAAAAATCAAACAAATCATGACATGCTCTTTATTTAATTTTATTCTTCACACGAAATCATTCCGACTTCCATCTACTGAGGACAATACAAATTCCTGACTATCCATGTGGAATGACCAATTCAATTCATGTTATAATAGCAATTTGTGGCTCACTAAACCAACAGCACATTTATGGCTTGCCAAACCATGACATGATCTATGACCACGGTCGTGCTAATCACAGTGGTCCTATCTGTAAACTATGGCCCTTATTGTACTTTGCCAAAAGTGACCCCTACAATTATATCACGTCACCACTCTCATTAGAGAGTATGCTATCACCCAAAGGGAGAGGTCCTCTCACGTCTTTTAAAACTAGATGAGGGAGAAACATAAATCCTTCAGAGATAAAAAGCCCAACGAAACATTTTATCAATCATGCATGCTGATTCCAATACATATTTCTCATGCTTATACATCATTTCTTGCTTTATTACTTCACCATCATACAATGTATTAAGCATCAATATTTATCCAAGAATTTGATCATTTTAATTAAACATGCAAATAATCGATATACATATTTTCATAAAAATGTACATTAACATAAAATTATTTTATTCAAGCATATAAGATTAAGCACGCAACCATTTAATTTAAACTTTGCTAATTTAATCTAAAAATACTCCTTAAGATGTTTAAAAGTAAATACTAAATTTCTTACTGAAACCTCGATGTTTCCTACGCCTTTTCTTCGTCCCCTCTCATTCTCTCTCTAGATTACTCTCTCTCTCTAAAACCCTTTGGGTGATGGAAAAATGAAGTGGAAGTAGTGAAGAAATGGTGAAGTCTTGTCCCTATTTAGAGAAAATTAGGACTGTTAGATTTGCACCAAGTGGTGAAATCTAGTGAAGAGAGACAAAGTCAAGGTGAAATAATAAGATGTGACAATTAACAGATGTGATCAACTATTGGACAACGTGACGTGATGGTTGCATGAAAATAAAAGCATGCCACCCAAACAATAGTGGCACATCACCCAAGTGTCAGCAACATGCCGCCCAAACTAGTGGCAGCGCACGACGCCTCAGGGGGCAGCACGCATTGCCAAAGGCAGCGCCCGCAACCCCAGCCTACCATGCGTAGTAGGCCTAGCCAGCGTGCACATTGGCCTACTGTGTGCAAGCCCATAAGTGCGCAAGCCTATCAAAAGGATGGGGCACGCATAGGGCATGAAGAGCTATTCGTTTGTCTGCACGCGAAGGGTAGCGCGCGTAGATTGCACCTCGTGCCCCGTACAGATGGGACGTGCACACAAGCACATGTCCTGTGTTGCCCCATAAGCGACGTGCAAAGCCTGCACAGGGGGGGGGGGGTGTCCTTCCCGCAGCCATTCCCACAGGATTTTTCGTTATTTTTCCTATTTTCTTCTCCTGAAATCTTTTTAATTAAATTTAAATACAAATTATCTACAAATAAATTAAGTAAAATAATTTAAATAATTATTTAACTAAATAAATACAAAATTAAAATATGAAATTCATCTA
Source organism: Carica papaya (assembly GCF_054855325.1). Classification (NCBI taxonomy): domain Eukaryota; kingdom Viridiplantae; phylum Streptophyta; class Magnoliopsida; order Brassicales; family Caricaceae; genus Carica; species Carica papaya. The sequence continues at coordinate 25,370,656 of NC_142317.1, forward strand.
GAAATTCAAAATACAAAATTCAAAGAGTTTAAATAGCCTTAGGGACCGAATAAATAGGGATTCATATTAAAATTAACACGAAAGTTTGTCATGGTTGTTGACATAGCTTTTTTGGCAAATTTAAGTGGTAGCTAGGTTCCTTCCAATGATGGTGACTTTCTTGATAGTCTCCTAGATGTAATCAGCTCCTAAACGATGCTAGTTCTTGATTTCATTCCAGTAAGTAGAAGAACAGTAGGGCCTACCATACAAGGCTTCATACGAAACCATGCCGATGCTAGAATGATAATTGTTATTATAAGCAAATTCACACAAGAGAAGGTACTCATACAAATTATCTCCAAAGTTAAGGACATAAGAGTGCAACATGTCTTTGAGTGTCTAGATAGTACATTCAGACTAACCACCAGTCTAAGGATTATAAGTAGTGCTGAAGTACAATCCCGAACCAAGTAGTTCTTAAAAGTTGTCCCAGAAATAGAAGGTGAACTGAGAATCTCTATTTGATACAATGGATAAGGGAACGTCGTGGAGTAAAACAATCTCCTCGAAGTACAGGTGGGCTAACCTGTTGGTGAAATTTGTAGTTATGATTGGTAGAAAATGAGCAGTCTTGGTCAACCTGTCAACGATGACCTTGAGGAAAACACGATCATCTACAACAAACTATAAATCTTTCCTTTGAATGTCAGTTTAGCTCTTTTGTCGACTTTAAGTAGTGATGAGATTATTACAGATGGTGGTAACTGTGGTATGGGAAGAGAGGAAAACTGTGACATCCCAGGTGCCAATTAAGGCAAATGGGTGTCAAATATAGATTTAGAATAACGAGTGCATGATAATATTTATGCAGCGGAATCAAATCTTAACAAATCCCTTACAGATATATATATATAATGTTCCACATGACTCAAACTTGTTGATCAACGGGATCCTCATAAACTTCCAAGGGTAGGCCTGCCTGCGGTTTCTCATTTTCTTCTTCATCTGGGTGGGATGGAAAAAGTGAGTTCCATATACTCAGTAAGAAAATCAGTGTTAAATTAACATCGTAAGATTTCAAAAATTTATTATTTTATCTTACCGTTTAGCTTCCTTGTTTACCTAACTCATCATTAGAAAAGGAAACAATTTATTTGAATATCAAAATAGTACGTTAGCACAAAAAATCAAATATACATATATCATGCCAAATAATAGAGAAAATCAAATAAATCATGAAATGCACATATTTTTCGTGTTATACTTCGTGAAGTCGTTACAAACTTTCATCTCTGCCGGTAGATACAGATTTTCAAATGCCCAAGTGAAATGACCAGATCAGATACAGATACGACAATTTACTCAGGCCCACTTCCGGCTAGCCAAACCATGGTACGATCTATGACCATGGTCGTACCAACCATAGTTGTCCTAACAGATATCTATAGTCATGATATTACTTAGCTACATGTGACTCCTAGAGATAGTGCGATACAACTATAATCAGAGGGCACGCCGTCATCCACTAGGAGCGGTCCTTTTATGTCTTTCTAGACAAGATAGGGGAGGAGGAAATAGATACTCCAGTAGGGAAAGGAGACCAGATAGCCCTCAAAGATAGAAAGCCTACCAAGACACTTGATGCAATATGCATGTCAATATAGATACACTTTGGACCATACAGGCTTCATTCCACTTTTCTTGTTTTCTTTTCTTTTTATTTTGGCTATTACGGACTATATATTATATATATTACATGCAAATTCATCAAGTGTCAGTAATTCACATAACATGCTTGATAGAATAATTCGCCTCATTTGAACAAGACGCATGCAAAACATACAAAATAACAATCATATTAAATTTGCTTTTCTAAAAATACTCTTTAAGACATTGAAAGTAATACTATATTCCTTATCGAATCCTTGATTTTTTTCTTCACCGTTCCTTTCTTTCTCTTCTTCTCTCACTAATTTACTATCTCTCTCTCTCTAAACCTTTGAAAAATAGAAGAAATGGAAGTGTGGAGAGAGAGGGAAGGGAAAGGGCAATTTATAAAATTTTGAAACTGTTGGAATTGCGCCAAGTGGAAAAATCCAATGAAGAGAGAGGAGAATAGATTCTTGGCACAAAAAATGAGGGAGGAAAATTTCTGCCACCTGCGATGGCAGCATGTCGCCTAAGGCAGCAGTGGTGTACTGCCCGAGGTGGCAGTGCCTGGTCGTTGCGTTGCAAGCTAACCAGCTAGAGCAAAAGCCTGTTGCTACGTGTGCTGGGGCTAGCCTGCGCCCACGAAGGACCTGAGCGCAATGGGTGCCGCACGCACAGGCCTACTACATGCAGTCCCCAAGCGCCGAGGGTTTGTCCGCGTAGGCTTGCTGCACGAATGGCACGCGTACAGTGTGTGGCACCAATCCATGCATAAAGTGACAAGCGGACGACCTGCCTGCCCGCGACAAGGCACGCAAACAGGTCCTGATCTTGTGCTGCACGCAAAAAGGGTACATGCGCACTATGCGCATATCTCGTGCTTGTGTGCGAAGGGGATGTGTGCACTATGCTCACATCCTGTGTATGCGGGTGTGTGGATGAGGCGTGCACATTTTGCACACAGTGCTCAACACCCATGTGGGTAACCTGCTTTTTTCGCAGGATTTTTCCCGCGAGCATGTTTTCTCCCATTTTTCCGTTTTCTTAATTTTTTTCTAAATATTTCCTTTGAAATAACATAAAATAAAATAAAATAAAATTAAAATTAATAAAAATAGATCAAAATCATGAATCTCAAGAAATATTAAACAGTGTAAATTAATTTAAGTTAAGGCGGCCAACCGCCTAAGAAAATAGAGTTTCCAAAGTATTTTAGCATAGTGATAGGTGGGGTGTTACATCTCTCCCACCTAAAAAAATTTTGTCGCCAAATTTGTCTCGAATAAATTTAGATACTTTTTCCTCATTTCGTTCTCTAACTCCCACGTTGCTTCTTCTGGGGTGTGATGCTGTAAATGTACCTTCACCATGGGAATCGTCTTGTTACATAAGACCTTATCATTCCACCTGAGAATTTCCACAAGAACCTCCTTATAGGTCATATCAGCCTGTACTTGTACCACATCACGAGGAATAACATGAGAAGGATGAGGATGGTACTTCTTGAGCATCGAGACATGGAAGACATCATATAAACCCACAAACTCTCGGGATAGAGTGAGGCGATATTCCACGGGTCTAATGCACTTGATGATCGAAAATGGTCCCACATAATGATGGCTTAACTTTCTTTTTTTTCCAAATAGTATCTTGTTTTTGTAGGGGTAGACTTCAAAGAAAACTTGATCTCTAACAGTAAAATCCAAGAGTTGCCTATGATTATCAACATAGCTCTTTTGGGGGCTTTGGGCAGTTGTCAAATCCTTGCGAATGATTGCAACCTTCTCTATGATCTCCTGAATAAAGTCCAATCCTAAGTGATGCTAGTTCCCAACTTCACTCCAACAAGTAGGGGAACGACAAGACCTTTCATACAAAGCTTCATACGCGGCCATATCGATGCTGGAATGGTAACTGTTATTATAAGCGAATTCATAAAGAGGAAGATACTTATACCAATTATCATCAAAGTCGAGAATGCAAGCACATAACATGTCTTCTAATGTTTGGATCATACGCTCAGACTGACCATCCGTCTGGGGATGATAAGCAGTGCTAAAGTACAACCTAGACCCCAAAGCTTCTTGGAAACTGTCCCAAAAGGGAGAGGTGACCTGGGGGTTGTGGTCGGATATAATGGATGAGGGAACTCCACGAAGTCAAACAATCTCATCCATATATAGGTGGGCTAACTTACTGGTGGAGTCCATGGTTCGAATAGGTAGGAAATGGGCAGTCTTGGTCAGCTTATCCATAATGACCCAAATGGCATTTCGTTCAGAATAGGTCTTGGGTAATCCAGTGATAAAATTCATAGTTATGTGCTCCCATTTCAATTTAGGAATCAGAAGATCCTGTACCAAGCCACCGGGTTTCTGATGTTATTTTTTTATCCATTGACAAGTAAGGCATCGAGAGACGTAGTCAACTATATCTTTCTTCATTCCTTGCCACCAATATTGTTGTTTCAAGTCCCAGTACATTTTGGTACTTTCGCAATGAATGGACAACTTGGAAGCATGGCTTGTCTTGAGTACATTTGTGCGTACTGCATTAGGGACCCAAATTTTGTTTCGAAATCTAAATAATCCATCATCAGAGGTCCTAAAATAAAGAGATTCATCTGAAGTGAACTTACCCAGGTTCTTGATGAGTTCTAGGTCCGTGGCTTGTGCTTCTTAGATCTTCATAAAACATTCGGCAGGGCTCAGATCTAGACGAGATAGGTGCCTTTGCCATAATAGTTAAGGTGGACTGATTGCATGGTGTCCATCATCTTCCAACTGGAGGCCATGGTTTGGGCCAACACAGCAGGCTCTCGTTGACTTAGAGGATCAGCGACTACATTCCCTCTCCCAATGTGATAAATATTTTGACAATCATAATCCTTCAAAAGATCCATCTAGCGTCTTTGCCCCATATTTAAATCTAGTTGTGAAAAGATGTATTTGAGATTCTTATGGTCAGTGTAGATTTTAAAAGTCTGATTATAGAGGTAATGCTGCCATATCTTCAGGGCAAAGATAATAGCTGCTAGCTCCAGGTCGTGGGTAGGGTAGTTGTGCTCATGAACTTTGAACTGTCAGGATCCAAAGGCGACTACTCTGCCATGCTGCATGAAGACACACCCCAAACTAATATGAGATGCATCACAGTAAACTTGAAATCTCTCCTCATTATCTGAGAGGATCAACACAGGTGCAGAGGTAAGATGACAGTTTAGTTCCTTGAAGCTTTCACTACATGCATAATTCCAAATGAAGGGTATACCCTTTTTGGTGAGTTGAGCAATGGGGGCAGCAATCTTGGCAAATCGTCAACGAATCATTGGTAGTAGTCTACTAAACAAAGGAAACTACGTACCTCAGCCACATGATGGGCAGACTTTAGCTGGTCACTGATTCAACCTTAGGCGGGTCTGTAGAAACTCTTTCACTTGAGATTATATGACCAAGAAAAGAAACTCAATCCAACTAAAAGGAGCACTTGCTTAGTTTTGCATATAATTGGTTTTGGCAGAGAGTCTCTAACACTTTAGCCAAATGCACAATGTGTTCCCCATGGCCTTTGGAATACACCAGAATGTCATCAATAAAGACGATAACGTACCGATCCAGCACATACCAAAAGATTCTGTTGATTAGGTCCATGAAAACTACTAGGGCACTGGTCAATCCGAACGGCATCACCTTAAACTCGTACAATCAATATCTACATCGAAAGGTAATTTTTGAAATATCTTCTTCCTTCACTATCAACAGGTGGTACCTGGTTCTAAGATTGATCTTAGATAAGACCATGACTCCTTACAATTGATCGAAGAGGTCGTCGATTTGGGGTTATGGGTACTTGCTTTTAACTTTCACTTAATTGAGTTCCCTGTAGTCCACGTAGAGTTAGAGGGTACAATCCTTTTTCTTTACGAACAACACCGAAGTACCCCAAGGAGAATGGCTAGGGCGAATGAATTTTTGTGTGATAAGATCAGAAAGCTGATGTTCCAACTCTATTATCTTAGTGCGACTCATGCGATATGCGGGCTTCGAGATCGACTAGGATCTTGGCAATAATTCAATCAGGAACTCTACCTCAAGTTGGGGAGGTACACTAGGGAGTTCGATGGGAAAGACATCAGACAAATTGCAAATAATGGTATGAAACACACAGTAGGATCAACGTCCATATTCCTGTTCATTCAATTGTTAGAAAAAAATGATAACAACAACTTTTATTTCTTTTTTAGGGATCGTAAAGTTATAATTTTACTTTCACAATCTATTATAGCTCTATACTTTTCTAACCTATCCATTCCTAATATTACATCAAATCCTACAAAATCTAATAGTATCAAATTTACACATACTTTTATCCTTGAAGTTTTTATCCTACAGTCCTTATATATGCAATGAGCCTCTAGTAGTCCTTTAGAGGGAGCTTCTACTACTAGTGTTTTTTCCTAAAGCTTTTAGTCTAAATTATAGGTTACAAGCACATGCATAGGAAATAAAAGAGTGAGTTGCACCAGTATCAATCAAAACTTTGGTAGGAGTATTATGCATAGAAAATATACTCTTGATGAGAAAAAAAGAAGGAAGGACTTTAGATTCATCTAAGTGGTACACTTGACCTCGTGCTATGGGTTGGGCTACATCCTTCGGTCATTGAGGGTAGTCTTTTATAAGGTGTTGGGTGCTTCCGCACCGATAGTAGGCATCATTGATACATCGATCGGGCAGGACACCATGCGAGTGACCAAAATGTTAATAAGGTTGGTTAACTCGGGCAGGCGGGGGTAAGGCAGGAGGAAAGGCAATTCTAGTTCATTTGTCTGGGGGGTTACTTACTAGGTCAGGCAATCTTTCTCTAAGCTGTTAGGGCTATTGTTGGGCTCAAACTTAGGTAATACTTTGGTGCTTAGATGAGATAAGATCTTAGGCCAACTAGTCATGTTCAAGCACCTCTGCATATGAGCTGGGTCTCAGCATCGCTACCCTGTCATAAATGTCGGCACGAAGGCTTTTGAGAAACTTCCTACCTTTTTGGCTTTCGGGGGTGACAATCAAAGGGGGAAAACCTAGACAGTTGAATAAATCAGGCTATATATTGGGCTATAGACAAGCTTCCTTAATGGAGGTCCTAAAATTCCTCCTCTTTCTTTTCCCTAACCTAAGCATGAAAGAAGTTATCAAAGAAAGTATCCATGAAAACTTCCCAGGTAATAGGGGTAGGTAGTACTTTCTTCTTAAGTCACCACCAGTGTTCAGCTTCACTGTTTAACATGAAGGTTGTAAGAGGTACTTTTTGTTCTTCGATCAGGTCTAGTACAGAGAAGAACTTTTCTATTTATAGGATCCAGGCTTTGGCTACTAAAGGATTAGGGCCACCTTTAAAGTGTGGGGGGTTAATTTTCCTAAACTATGCTATATTGTGGGAAATAGACCGATTTATATTTCAGAATTCAAAGGCAGGGGGTGGACAAGGGTTTGCTTGGTTTTGTCCTACGGCTGCAGTTAATCCTTAAATGGATCAAAAAAGTTCTACAAATTTAGCCCTGGTTGGATGAACCAGGGCTTCAGGTCGTTCAATATACTCTATAGATGGTCTTCCCAATGTCATTTCTATAAAAGAAAGGAAGACACGAGTTGGAGGCTTAATCTTTGAAAAGAGGACATTTATCTTCCGTAGGTACTCTAAAAGGTTTATCTATCCTAGGCCTCAGTACAAGGGGTTTATTTTGTGATATTCTGCTCTGATACCACCTGTGACATCCCAAATGCTAATTAAGGCAAATGGGTTTCAGATACAGATTTAGAATAGCGAGTGCATGATAATATTTATGCAGCAGAATCAAACCTTAACAAATCACTTACAAATATATATATAATATTTTAAATACATACATCACTGAGGCCAGAAGTGGGTACAAAATACTAAACATAAGGGCCACTTCTTTCACTATGCTACTGGAATTCATCAGAGTGCGGGAACAGTCATGTACTCAGACTTATGGATCTACAGGATTCTCTTAGACTTCCAAGGGTAGGTCTGCCTGCGGTTCCTCATTTTTTTTCTCATCTTAGGGGGATGGAAAGAGTGAGTTCCATACGCTCAGTAAGAAAAATAATATTAAATTAACATCATAAGATTTCAAAAGTTTATTATTTTATCTTACCGTTTAACTTACTTGTTTACCTAACTCATTATTAGAAAAAGAAACCATTTCTTTGAATATCAAAATAATATGTTAGCATAGAAAATAAAATATACATATATCATGCTAAATAATAGAGAAAATCAAATAAATTATGAAATGCATAGATTTTTCATGTCATACTTTGCAAAGTCATTATAAACTTCCATCTTTGAGGGCAGATAGAGATTTTCAACTACCCAAGTGGAATGACCAGATCAGATACAGATACGACAATTTACTCAGGCCCAATTTCGGTTGGCCAAACTATAATACGATCTATAACTATGGCCGTACTAACCATAGTGGTCCTAACAAATATCTATAGTTGTGACATTACTTAGCTATGGGTCACCCCTACAGATAGTGCGATAACTCTCGTTAGAGGGCACATCATCATTCACACGGAGCACTCCTCTTACGTCTTTTCAGACCAAATAGGGAAGGGAGAAATAGATACCCTGAAGGGTAAAGGGAACAGATACCCCTCAGAGATAAAAAGAATAATGAGACACTTGATGTAATATGCATGTTAATACAAATACATTTCGGACCATACAAGCTTCATTCCACTTTTTTCTTTTTCTTTTCTTTTTACTTTTGCTATTACGGACTACATATTACATATATTACATGCAAATTCATCAAGTCTTAGTAATTTACGTAGCATGCTTGAAAATCATAATATTTCGACTCATTTGAACACAGAGACTTACGAAACAGACAAAATAACAATTATATTAAATTTACTCATCTAGAAATACTCCTTAAGATGTCAAACGTAATTCTAGATTCCTTATCAAAATCTTGATGTTTTTTTCTTCACCTTTTTCCTTTTTTTCTCTTCTTCTCTCACTAATATACTATATCTCTCTCTCTAAACCTTTCTAAAATTGAAGAAATGGAAGTATGGAGAGGAAGGGAATGGGAAAGGCAATTTATAGAATTTTAAAACTGTTGGATTCAAGCTAAGTGGCAAAATCTTGCGAAGAGAGAGGAGAAAAGGTTCTTGGTACAAAAAATAAGGGAGGAAAATTTCCTCCATTAACAGCGGTAGCGCACCGCCAAAGGCAGCAACGGTGCACTACCGGAGGTGGCAGTGCTCAACCAGCGCGTTGCAGGCTAGCCTACAGGCGCACAGTCCTTCTACCGTGCGCGTAGGCCTAGTGCGTACAGGCCTCAGGCACATAGTCTCTGTGCGAAGGGACGCATAGATAGCCCACCTTCATGGGACAGGATGCGCGCGAAGGTCCTAATCCTGTGCCGTGCACGCAGAAGGGACGTGCGCACATCCCGTGCGTGTGTGCGGAGGGGACGTGCACAAATTTAAAAGGTCCATGGGTTTGATATGCTCCACGATCATAAAAGGACCCACAAATCGAGGGCTCAGCTTTTTCCTTTTACCAAACCGCATTTTACCTTTAAAAGGAAAGACCTTGAGGAAGACATGGTGTAACACCCTGACAAACCTTCATGCTAAATTTATAATGTGAACTCCAATTTATTTAGGCCCTAAGGTCGTTTAAACTCTTTGAATTTGAATTTCTTGATGAATTTCACATTTTAATTTCGTATTTATTTAGTTAAATAATTATTAAAATTATTTTATTTAATTTATTTGTAGATAATTTGTATTTAAATTTAATTAAAAAGATTTCAGGAGACAAATGGAGGAAAAAGGGCAGAAAATTTAATTAAATTATTTGTAGATAATTTTTCTTTAAATTTATATTTAATTTGCATGTGCGCGAAAGGCCTACGTGCACAGTAGGGTGTGGCTTGAAACACTACTCGAGTAGTTCACACCGCCCCCTTGAGGATTGTCCATCACCTTCGAGCAACATGCTATCATCACTTAAGCGACGTACCACTGTCGTTTGGGTGGCATGCCTCCGATTTGTACACTACTATCACATCCTGTCGTCCATCTATCAGTCATATCCATCGGTCGTCGCATCTCATCATTTCACCTTGACTTTATCTCTCTTCAATAGATTTCGTCACTTGGCGCAAATCTAATGGTTCCAATTTTCTATAAATAGGGACTCCCACTTCACCATTTCCTCACCACTTCCATTTCATTCTTCCATTCACGAAAGGATTTCAGAGAGAGAGTGATCTACAGAGAGAAGGAGAGGAAAGGATGAAGAAAAGGCGTAGGAAACACTAAGGTTTTAGTAAGGAATTTAATATTTACTTTTAAACATCCTAAGGAGTATTTCTAGATTAAATTAACGAAGTTTAAATTAAATGATTGTGTGCTTAATGTTGTATACATAAATAAAATGATTTTGTGTTAATGCACGTTTTTATGAATGTATATAAATTGATTATTTGCATGTTTAATTAAAACAACTAAATGCTTGGATAAATGTTGATGCATGATACATTGTATGATGGTGAAGTAATAAACCAAGAAAATGATGTATAAATATGAGAAATATGTATTAGTATCAGCATGCATGATTCATAAAATATTTCGTTAGGCTTTTTATCTCTAAGGAGTTCTGTTTCTTCCCCATCTAGTCTGGAAAGATGTGAGAGGTCCGTTCCCTGTGAATAACAGCGTACGCTCTGACGAGAGTGGTGATGCGATATGATTGTAGGGATCAACTTTGGCAAAGAACAACTGTGACATCCCAAATGCTAATTAAGGTATAAGGGTGCCAGATACAAAAATAGATTACAAGTGCATGATAGATAATTATATGCAGTGGAGTAAATTATTACAAATCCCATACCAAAATATATGAGTTTCAATTACACATGTATAACTGAGGCCAAAAGTGGCAACAAAATATAGAATATCAAAATACAAAAGGGCCACTTCTTTCACTATTTGAATGGACTCATTAGAGTGCGGGACAAGTCATGCACTCAAGGTTTGTGGATCTACGGGATACTCATAGATTTCAAGGCGTAGGTCAGTGATCAGTTCCTCACGATCTTCCTCATCTGGGGGGACATGGAAAGGGTGAGTTCAATATACTCAATAAGAAAAATAGTATTTAAATAATATCATATGATTTTAAAAGTAAATAATTATGTCATCAACACTTACCATCAAGGGTCACATCAAGGTCCTTTTTTAATATATGAAAACAATTTATTTATATTGAAAAAGTCAGATCCATCAAGTCATAGTTATAACAATCAAATCAATCATGCTGATAATGAAAAAAATCAAATAAATCATTATATGCTCAGATTTTCATGTCATACTTCGCGAAGTTGTTCCGACTTCTATCTACTAAAGGCAGAAACGGATTTCTAACTACCCATGCGAAATGACTAGATTAGATATATGAAATGGTAATTTGCCAACAGTACATTTTTGGCTTTCCAAACCATGACCTGATCTATGACCACGGCTATGCCCACCACAGTGATCCTATCAGATAGTCTATAGCCATGGCAGTACTTAGCCAACGATGACCCCCTAATAGATAATTTACGTCACCACTCTCGATAAAGGATACGCTGTCATGGACAGGGAGCGATCCTCTTATGTCTTTCCAAACTAGATGGGGGAGGGGGCAATAAAAATCCTTTAGAGATAAAAAACCTAGTGAAACACTTGATGCATTATGCATGTCAATACAGATAAATATTTTCATACCATTTCATAATTAATCTCCTTTTTAGATTTCAGTAATTAATCACAAAAGGATATCATTTAAATTGCATCCAAATCATCAAGTGCATATACGACCATATAACATGCTTTTATCAAGACCTTTAACATAATCATACAAATCATAATTTTAAGCTTCATAATTTTGACTCAATAAATACTCCTTAAGATGTTTAAAAGTAAATACTAAATTGTTTACTGAAACCTTGAATTTTTCTTACACATTTCTTCTTCTTCTACTCTCATTCTCTCTCTAGATCACTCCCTCTCTCTTTAAGCTCTTGGAGGACGAAAGAATGAAATGGAAGTCATGAGGAAAAGCGAAAAAGGGATCCCTATTTATAGAAAATTGAGACAGTTAGATTTGCGCCAAGTGGTTAAATATGTTGAAGAGAGAGAAAGTTGAATGGGAAAGGAGTGATGTCATGCGACGTGATGATAGTGTAAAAAATAAAGAAAGCCTCCTGACCAATGGTGGCACACTGCCCAAGATGGCAACAACACACTATCAAATTGGCGGTACACACTACCTAAGGAAGCACATGACTCTTAAGGGGGTGTCGACACATTGCCCAAGGTAGTAGCACGCCTCCCAAGTCAGCTATGCATTGCAGGCCTTGCCTGTAGGTGCGTCAGCCTATCCTACTACGCACAGGCCCAGACATGCAGGCCTACCACGTAGGTCTATTGTGCAGACGATGTGGGCATAGGGTACACAACGTCGTGCAAGTCTGCGCATGATAGGACCACGTGCAGACCAACCACGCAACCCATGTGGATGGGACGTGCACACAGTGTGCACGTCCTATGTAGGCCACGTGCATGCCGCGTGCGATGCCTACGTGGGCAAGTCCCTTCCCGTGGGATTTTGCCCTCTTTTTTATTTTTTCTACTAAAAATTTATTTTTAAAAATAAAATAATATCAACAAAAATAACAAAAATAATAATAATATAATTTTTAAAATAAAATTAAAAATATGAATTAATTTTACGAAATGTGATATTAAAATTACGAAATAATTTAAAGAGTTCATGTGGACTTAGGGCCCAGATAAATAGGGGTTTCCCAATTATAATTTAAGTGCGAAGGTTTGAAGGGTGTTACATTTCCCCCACCTTGGAAATTTTGGTACCCTAAATTTGTCATGAATAAGTTTGGGAACTTCTCTCTCATCTCACTCTCCAATTCCCATGTCGTCTCTTTCAGAGTGTGATACTGCCATTATACCTTTACCATCTGGATCCTCTTGTTGAAAAAAACCTTGTCGGTCAAATCAAGGATTTTTGCGAAGAATTCCTCGTACGTCACATCAACTTACACTTACGTCTCATCGTGAGGAATGATATAAAAAAGGTCAGGGTGGTACCTTTTAAGCATGGAGACATGGAAAACATCATGTAGACCTATAAACTCTTAGGGCAAAGCAAGGTGGTATGCCACGGGTCCAACATGATCCATTATTTGAAAAGGTCCCACATAACGGGGGCTTAACTTCTCTATTTTCCTGAACTATATTTTTCCCTTATAAGGAAAAATCTTGAGGAAGATTTGGTCACCGACAGCGAATTCTAAGAGTCTTCTACGATTATCAGCGTAACTCTTCTAGCAATTCTGGGCGATGGTCAAGTTCGTACAGATGATAGCAACCTTCTTGATAGTCTCTTAGATAAAGTTAGGTCCCAAATGATGCTGATTTCTGACTTCGCTCTGACAAGTAGGAAAACAGGAAGGCTTACCCTACAAGGCTCCATATAGAGTCATGCTGGTACTGGGATGATAATTGTTATTATAAGCAAATTCACACAGGGAAAAATACTCATACTAGTTATCACTAAAATGGAAGACACAAGCACGCAACATGTCTTTTAACGTCTGGATAGTGCTTTCAAACTGACAATCAGTTTGAGAATGATAAGTAGTGCTGAAGTACAATCCAGACCCAAAAACTTCTTGAAAACCATCCCAAAAGTGGGAGGTAAATCAAGGATCTTGATCGGATACACTATATGAGGGGACACCATGGAGTCGAACAATTTAATCAAAATACAGGTGGGCTAATCTGCTAGTGGAGTTAGTGGTTCTGATGGATGAGAAGTGGATGATCTTGGTTAGCATATCAATGGTGACCCAAACAGCATTACGACTAGAACAGGTCCTGGGTAGACTGGTGAAGAAATCCATGGTTACATAATCCCACTTCCATTTTGGAATCAGGAGGCTTTATAACAAACTGTTGGCTCCCTAGTGTTCTGCCTTAACCTGTTGGCAAGTAAGGCATCAATAAACGTAGTCAACAATGCTATTTTTCATTCCCAACCACTAGTATTGGTGCTTCAGGTCCTGGTACATGTTGGTACTCTTGGGGTGGATAATAGTTTGGAAGCATGGACAGCCTTAAGAACATCTATCCTGACAGCGACAGGGACCCAAATATGGTCCTAAGATCTGCACAACCCATCATCAATAAGCCTGAAATCAAGAAACTCATCAAAAGTGAACTTACTCAAATTTTTGGCAATTTCTTGGTCTGTGGACTTAGCTTCCCAAATGTTCAAAAAAAAAATCAAGTAAAGCCCATATCTGAGCGAGATAGGCACCATTGCCATAGTGGTTGAGGTAGAGTGCCTGCATAACGTCAACTAGTTTCTAATTGGAGGCCATAGTTTGGGCCAACAAAGCAAACTCCTTTCAGCTCAGTGCATCTACGACTACATTCCCTCTATCGGGATGGTAGATGATTTTACAGCCACAGTCCTTCAGGAGGTCCATCCAACGTCTCTGTCTCATGTTCAACTCCCTCAGTGAGAAAATATATTTTAAACTTTATGGTCAGTGTAAATTTTAAAGGTCTGACCAAACAGGTAATGACACCATATCTTCAAGACAAAGATTATGGCCGCCAATTATAGGTCGTGAGTAGGGTAGTTATGCTCATCGTTAAATTTTTTGAATCTATAAATTACCACTCTACAATGCTACATCAAAATGGATCACAAACTAATATGAGATACGTCACAGTAAACCTGAAATCTTACAGTGTTATCGGGGAGGATGAACATCGGAGCAGAGGTAAGACAATGCTTCAATTCCATAAAGCTTTCACCACATTCATAATCCCAAGCAAAAGGTACGCCCTTCCTAGTGAGATAGGTTAATAGAGCAACAATCTTAGAGAATCCATCGATGAATCACGGTAATAACCTGTCAAGCTAAGAAAACTACGTCCTCATCTATGTTAGTGGGCAGGTTCAAATTGATCACCGTTTCAACCTTGGCTAGATCCTTCACTCAAAATTACATGATCAAGAAATGAGACTCGATCCAACTAAAAGGAGCATTTTCTGAGCTTAACAAACAACTGATTCTGATGAAGTGTCCCCAGTACCTGAGATAGGTGGACTGAATGTTCTTTTGGGCTTTTAGAGTACACTAAGATGTCATTAATGAATACGATGATGTATTAATCCAGTGCATGCCAAAAAAACCCTGTTCATGAGATTTATGAAAGCAGTAGGGGCATTGGTTAACATGAACGACATAACTTCGAACTCGTACAGGCCATAATGACATCAGAAGGTAGTCTTTAGAATATCTTCTTCTTTGACTCTCAATTGGTAGTATCCCAATTTGAGGTCAATCTTGGAGAAGACCGTGGCTCTTTATAATTGGTCGAAAAGATTATTAATATGAGGTAGAGGATATTTGCTCTTTATTGTTACCCAATTAAGTTCTCAATAGTCTACGCATAGTTTGAGGGAGCCGTTTTTCTTCTTCATAAATAGCACCAGAGTGCCTCAAGGGGAATTTCTGACAAAGAAGTTCGAAAAATTGGTTTTTAAATTCTACGAGCTCAGTGTGACTCATGTGATAAATAGGTTTTGAGATTGGTTGAGTTCCAAGAAGTAGGTCTATAGAAAGCTCTATCTTCCACAGGGGAGGTAGACCAGGTAGTTCTTTCGAAAAGACTTCCAGAAAGTTGTAAACAGTGAGAATGAAATACATAGGAGGATCAACATTCATATTTCTGTTTATTCAATTGTTAGAGAATAACAAAAGTATATTTTTAAGGTTACAACTTTATTCTCAAAATTAATAATTTCCTATATTTTTCTAACCAATCCATTCCTAGAATAATGTCAAACGTTGAGAAATCTAAGAGTATTAGATCTACAAATATTTTTATTTCTGAAGCTTTTATTTTATAATTTTTATATACACAGTGAGCTTCTAATAATCCTCTAAGGGGATTTTCCATAACTAATATTTCTCTGAAAAGTTCAGGTCTAATATCTAATTTACAAGCAAATGCACAACAAATAAAAGAGTGGGTAGCACTTGTATCGATTAGAGCTCTAGCAGAAGTGTCACGGATATAAAGAATACCTTGGATAAGGATAGGACTGGGGAGGGCACAAAGTTCATCAAGGTGATACACATGACCCTGGGTTACAAGTATGGCCATATCCTTCGGCCGTTGAGGGCAATCCTTTATAACTGTTGGGTGCTTCCACAATGATAGCAGTCGTGATTACTATGCCGACAAGGTAGATTACCATACGAGTAACCACAATGCTGGCATGGTTGGGAAGTCGGACAGGTTGTCTAGTAAGTGGAGGTAGAGTAGGGGTTGGGCTAACTGGGAGTCGTTTATTAAGGTGGCTACTTACTAGGTTAGGCAGTCTTCTTCTGGGTTGTTGAGGTTGGTGTTGTTGTTGTTGGGTACAGAATCGGGCAATGCATTTGTGCTTGGCCAAGATAAAGTCTTTAGCCAACTGTGCATGTTCTAGAACCTTGACATTCGAGCTGGGTCTCAACATCGCAACCCAATCATAGTTATCGGCACAAAGGGCCTTCAAAAACTTGATAACTTTATGACTTTTAGGGGTGACCATTAGAGGGGCAAACCTAGATAGTTGGAAAAATCAGGCTGTATATTAGGCAACCGTCAAATTTTCCTGGTGAAAGTCCTAAAATTCCTCCTCCTTTTTCTCTTAGACGTAGGCTGGGAAAAATTTATCAAAGAATGTGTCCATGAAAACTTTCCAAGTTATAGGTGTAGGTAGGACTTCCTTTTTGAGTCACCACCAGTGTTCTACTTCATTAGTCAGTATAAAGGCTGTTAGGGGCACTTTTTGCTCCTCGATTAGGTCTGAGACAGAGAAGAGTTTCTCTATATGTAAGATCCAGGCTTCAGCTACTAAGGTGTCAGGGCCACCTTTGAAGTGTGGCAGGTTAAGCTTCCTAAATTCCACTATGTTGTGAGAGATAGATCTTTCGGCTGGTCGGTATTATGTGGCAGGATATTGGCAAGGGTTGGCTTGGTTATATCCTACGGCTATAGTCAGTCCTTGGATAGCTCGAAAGAGTTCAGTAAACTTGGCCCTGGTCGGATGGTCCTAGGCCTCATGTCTGTCGATATGTTCAAGATAAGGTCTCCTCGCATTTCTTACAAAATAAAAAAAAGACACGAGTTGGTGGTCTAGTTTTGGAAAGATGACTCATTTTTCTAGTTATCCTAAAGGGCTTTCTATCTACAGCCTTAATTGCAAGGGATTTGGTATGCATAACTACTCTGATATGATCTGTGATATCCCAAATGCTAATTAAGGCATAAGGGTGCCAAATACAGAAACAAATTATGAGTGCTTGATAGATAATTGTATGTAGTGGAGCAAATTATTATAAATCCCTTACCTAAATATAAGAGTTCAAATTACACATATAACTGAGGACATAAGTGGCAACATAATACAAAATATCAAAATACAAAAAGGGCCACTTCGTTCACTATGTGAATGGACTCATCAAAGTATGAGACAAGTCACGCACTCAAGGTTTGTTGATCCATTGGATCCTCATAGACTTTAAGGGGTAGGTCAACAATTGGCTCCTCACTATCTTCCTCATCTGGGGGGGGCATGGAAAGGGTGAGTTCCATATACTTAGTAAGAAAAATAATATTTAAATAACATCATAAGATTTTAAAAGTGAATTATTATGTCATCAACACTTATCATCAAGGGTCACGCCAGAGTCTTTTTCTTAATTTATGAAAATATTTTACTACTTTATAAAACATCAGATCCATCATGTTATAGTCATAACAATCAAATCAATCATGCTGATAATAGAGAAAATCAAATAAATAATGAGATGCTCAAATTTTTGTGTCATGCTTTGCGAAGCCGTTCCAACTTCCATCTACTGAGGGCAGATACGGATTTTTGACTACCTATATGGAATGACCAGATAAGATATATAACGATAATTTATCAACAGTATATTTCCAGCTTGCTAAACCATGACACGATTTTATGATCACGGTCGTGCCAACCATAGTTTTCCTATCAGATAGTCTATAGACACAATGATACTTAGCCAAAGTTGACCCCTAACAGATAATTTGCGTCACCACTCTCGTGAGAGGGTACATCGTCACCTACAGGGAGCAATCCACTCATGTCTTTGCAGACCACATGGGGGAGGAAAAAAACATAAACCCTTCAGAGATAAAAAGCCTAACGAAACATTTGATGCATTAGACATGTCAATATAGATTCATATTTTTCATACCATATCATACTTAATCTCCTTTTTTTCATTTTAGAAATTGATTACAAAAATTATATCATTTAAAATTACATACAAATCATCAAGTGCATATAGGATCATATAATCAAGACAGTTAACATAATTATACAAATCATAATTTCAAGCTTTATAAATTTTGACTCTAGAAATACTCCTCAAGATGTTTAAAAGTAAATACCAAATTCCTTACCGAAACTTTGAAGTTTTCCTACACCTTTCTTCTTCTTCTCCTTCTCTCTCTAGATCACTCCCTCTCTCTCTAAGATCTTGGAGGATGGAAGAATGAATGGAAGTGATGAAGAAATGGGAAGGGAGGGGTCCCAATTTATAGAAAATGGAGACCGTTAGATTTGTGCCAAGTGGCAAAATTCGTAGAAGAGAGAGGAAGTCAATAGAAAAGGTTAGATGTGATGATTGACACATGTGACCGATGGATAGACAACACGATTTGATATGGCATGAAAATTGAAGGCATGCCATCCAAAAAATAGCAGTATATTGCCTAAGTGATGGCAGCATGCCGCCCAAGCCGGTAGCGACGTGCTGCCCAATCGACAGAGCTCGCTACCCGATGGAGATGCGCAGAGCCCAAGGGGGCGGCACACCCTGCCTAAGAAAGCGCATGCTGCCCTAGCCTACCACGCACTGTAGGCCTAGCCAGCAACGCATGTATGCCTATTGCATGCAAGCCTACTATGCAGATGACATACTCACAAGGCTTGCGGAGCTGTCTACTCGTTTGTACGTGATGGGACGCGCACGCATACTGTGCCTCATGCGCCATACGGATGGGATGTGCGCACAGTGCGCTTGTCCTGTGTTGGTACATGCACGCACACATGTGCGAACCATAGGCTGGATTTTTCTCACGGGCCTTCTCGTTGAATTTTTTGGCTTTTCTCCATTTTTCTTTGAAATTATCTTATTTAATTTCTAAAATAAAATTACCTATGAGATAATTAAAATAAATAATTTCAATAATCATTTAACTAAATAAATACAAAATTAAAATACTAAATATTAAGGAGTTTAAATGGCCTTAGGGCCCGAATAGGTAGGGGTTTACATTATAAATTATGCATGAAGGTTTTTTGCCTGTTACATTCCCCCCCACCTTAAAAACTTTGATCCCCTAAATTTGTCATAAATAAGTATGGTAACTTCTCTCATATCTTGCTCTCCAACTCCCACGTTGTCTCTTTCGGAGTGTGGTGTTGTCACAGCATCTTCACCATAGGAATTCTCTTGTTTGCGCAAAACCTTGTCATTCTAATCAAGGATTTTCTTCGGGAGCTCCTCGTATGTCATATCAACTTGAAGGTGCATTTCCTTATGAGGAATGATATGAGAAAGGTTAGGGTGGTACCTTTTGAGCATGGAGACATAAAAAATATCGTGTAGACCCACAAGCTCTCAGGGTAGAGCAAGGCAGTACGCCACGGGTCTAACACATTCCATGATCTGAAAAGACCCCACATGATAGAGGCTTAACTTTCTAGTCTTCCCAAACAACATTTTTTCCTTGTAAGTGAAGATTTTAAGGAAGACTTTATCACCAACTACAAATTCCAAGGGTCTTCTATGGTTGTCAGCGTAGCTTTTCTGGTGACTCTAGGCGGGGGCTAAGTTCCTTCGAATAATAGAAACTTTCTCAATAGTCTCTTAGATGAAATCATGTCCTAAATGATGCTGGTTCCAAAATTTATCCCAACAAGTGGGAGAACGGCAGGGCCTACCATACAGGGCTTTATATGGAGCCATGCTAATGCTGGAATGATAATTATTATTATAAGTAAATTTACATAGGGAAAGATACTCTATACTAGTTATCGCTAAAGTCCAGGACACAAGGGTGCAAGATGTCTTTGAGTGTCTTGATAATACGTTTAGACTGGCCATCGGTCTGGAGATGATGAGGAGTGCTGAAGTACAATCTCAAAAAAAGAGGACCTTGGTCTGACACAATGTATAAGGGAACGCTGTGGAGTCGAACAATCTCATTGATGTACAGGTTGGCTAGTCTATTCGTGGAATCTATGGTTCTGAATAGTAGGAAATGGGCAGGTCAATTTGTCAACAATGACCCATATTGCATTGCAACCGGAATAGGTCCTTAGGCAGACGGATGACAAAGTCCATGGTCACATGCTCCCACTTCCATTCCGGAATAGGGAGGCCTTGTAACAAACTGTCGGGTCTCTAGTGTTTTATCTTAATTCATTAGGAGACATAGTCCATAATGTCCTTCTTCATTCCAAGCCACCAATATTGATGCTTTAGGTCCTGGTACATCTTTGTACTCCTAGGGTTGATAGACAGTTTGCAGGCATAGGCAGCCTTAAAAACATTCATCCTAATAGCAACAAGGACCCAAATACAATCCCGAAATCTGAACAATCCATCATCCATGAGCCTAAAATCAGGAAACTTATCAGAAGTTAACTTATTAAAATTTTTTGTGATTTCTAGGTCGGTAAACTAAACTTCCCAAATCTTCATTAAAAGATTAAACAAATCTCGAATCTAGGCAAGGTAAGCACCATTGCCATAGTGGTTAAGGCAAAGTGCCTGCATAGCATCAACTAATTTCAACTGGAAGCCATAGTTTGTGGTAACAAAGTAGAATCCTTCCGACTTAGAGCATCTGCAACTACATTACATCTACTGGGGTGGTAGATGATCTTGTAGTCGTAGTTCTTCAGGAGGTCCATCTAACGACTCTGTCTCATGCTCAATTTCCTTTGAGAAAATATATATTTCAGACTTTTATCGTCATGTAGATTTCAAATGTCTGACCATACAAATAATGGTGCCATTTCTTCAAGGTAAAAACTATGGCCACCAACCCTAGGTCATGAGTAGGGTAGTTACACTCATGGAGCTTCAATTGTCAAGATCCATAAGCAACTACTCGACCATGCTGCATCAAAACACAACCAAAACCCATATGAGATGCATCATAGTAAACCTGAAATCTTCTAGTGTTGTCTGGGAGGATCAACACTGGAACAGAGGTGAGATGATACTTCAAAAACTCCGTAAAAATTTCATCACATTCGTAATCCCAAATAAAAGGTACACCTTTCTTAGTGAGGCAGGTCAATGGAGCAGCAATCTTGGAGAACCCATCGATGAATTGCCAGTAATAGCCAACGAAACCAAGGAAACTATGTACCTCATCAACATTGGTTGGCAGGTTCTATTTAATCACTGTTTCGACTTTGGATGGATCCACATAAACTCCTTCACTTGAAATTACATGGCTAACGAAGGAGACTCGATCCAACCAAAAAGAGTACTTGTTAAACTTAGCATACACTTTATTCTGACGAAGGGTCTCCAATACCTAGACAAATGGACTGCACGTTCTTCTTGACTCTTAGAATACACCAGGATGTCATCAATGAACATGATGACATATTGATCCAGTGTATGTTAGAATACCGTGTTCATAAGATCCATAAAGGCAGTAGGGGCATTAGTTAATCCAAAAGGCATAACCTTGAACTCATACAGACCAGCATCGAGAGGCGATTTTCAGAATATCTTCTTCTTTGACCTACAACTAATAGTATTCTGATCTCAGATCAATCTTTGATAAGATTGTAGCTCTTTGCAACTGATCGAAGAGGTCATCAATACAAGGTAGGGGATACTTACTTTTCACTGTTACTTGCTTGAGCTCTCTGTAATCTATACATAGTCTGAGGGAGTCGTCTTTCTTGTTCATAAATAACACCAGAGCACCTCAAGTGGAATGATTGGGACAGATGAATTTTTGACCAAGAAGTTAGGAATGATAGTTTTTCGATTTTGCGAGCTCACTTGGACTCATGCGATAGGTAGGTTTTGAGATAGGTTGTGTTCCAGGAAGTAAGTCAATAGAAAATTCTATCTCCTGTGGGAGAGGCAGACTAAGTAGATCTTCTAGAAAGACTTCCAGAAAGTTACAAATAGTAGGAATAGTGTATATAGCGGGATCAACATCCATATTCCTATTTATTCATAGGTTAGATAATAGCAAAACTAGACTTTTATTTCATTTTTGTGATCGTAAAGTTATAATTTTACTTTCACAATTAATGATTGCCTTATATTTCTCTAACCAATCCATTCCTTAAATAACATCAAATCTTGAAAAATCTTAAACTATTAGATCTACTAATAGTTATACTTATGAAGCTTTTGTCTTATAGTTTTTATACACACAATGAGCTTTTAATAAACCCTTAGAGGGAGTTTTTGTTGCTAACATTTCACCAAAAGGTCCAAGCCTAATATCTAAGTTACAAGCAAAAGCACAAGAAATAAAGGAGTGGGTAGCAACGGTCTTAATCAGAGCTCGAGCAGAAATATGGTGAATAGAAAGCATACCCTTGAAAAGAGTAGGAGTTGTGAGGGCACCGGGTTCATCATGGTGGTATACACAACCTTGAGCTACTAGTTTGGCCATGTTCTTTAGCTGTTGGGGATAGTCTTTCACAAAGTGCTGAGTGCTTTCGCACTAATAGTACATTTTGTTCAAATGCCAACAGGGCTGATCACTATGCAAGCATCCACAATACTAACATGGTTAGATAGGTCGGGCAGGGTGTCTAGCAGGTAGAGGTAAAGCAGGGGAAGGGGCAACACAGGGTCATTTATCAAGATGACTATTAGCTTCCCGAACTCCACTATATTATGAGAGATAGATCTTTCAACTAATTGATATCTTAGGGTAGGATGTTGGTAAAGGTTGGCTTGATTTTGTCCTTAGATAGCTCAGAAGAGTTTGGTAAACTCAGCCCTAGTTAGATGGTTTTGGGCCTCAGGTCTTTCAGTATGTTTTATAGAAGGTCTCCCTCGCATCTTTCCTATAAAAGAAAAGGAAGACACGAGTTGATGGTCTCATTTTTGGAAAGATGACTCATTTCTTAAATATCCTAAAAGGTTTTCTACCTACAGCCTCAGTTGTAAGGGATTTGGTCTGCCTAATTGCTTTGACAGCATATGTGACATCCCAAATGCTAATTATGGCAAAAGAGTGCCAGATATAGAAATAGATTACGAGTACACAATAGTTAATTGTATGCAGCAGAGCGATTTATTACAAAACCCTTACAAAATATATGAGTTCCAATTACACATATAACTTAGCCAAGAAGTGGCAATAAAATACAAAAAAAGCTACTTCTTTCACTATGTCAAAGGACTCATTAAAGTGCAGGACAAGTTATCCACTATAGGTTTGTGGATCCATGGGATCCTCGAAGACTTCAAGGGATAGGTCAGCTATGGGTTCCTCACTATCTTCATCATCTGGAGGGAAGCACTGAAAGGGGTGAGTTCCATATACTCAGTAAGGAAAAGAGTATTTAAGTAACACCATAAAATTTTAAAAGTGAGTAACTACATCATCAAACACTTACCATTAAGAGTCTTGTCAAGGACCTTTCTTAAATTATGAAAGCAATTTGTTTATTTCTGAAAACATCAAATCCATCATGTTAAGGTCATCTCAATCAAATCCATCATGTTGATAATAGAGAAAATCAAACAAATCATGATATGTACTATTTTTCGTGTCATTTCTTCGTGAAATCATTCTGACTTCCATCTACTGAGTGTAGATACAGATTTTTGACTACTCATGTGGAATGACTAGTTCAGATATAACAACAATTTGTGACTTGCTAAACCAATAGCACTTTTACGGCTTGCCAAACCATGACACGATCTATGACCACAGCTGTGCCAACCACAGTGGTCCTATTAGAAAAACTATGGCCACGACTGTACTTCACCAAAGGTGACCCTTATAAAAATATCGCGTCATCACTCTCATCAGAGGGTATGCTGTCATCCACAGGGAGTGGTCCTCTCACTTCTGTTTAAACCATATGGGGGAGAAACAAAAACCCCCTAAAGATAGAAAGCCTAACAAAACACTTTATGAATTATGCATGTCAATAAAAATACATATTTCTCATGCCATTTCATGCTTAATCACCTTATCACATTTCAGTAATTGATATCAAGAATTATATCATTTAAATCACATGTAAATTATCAAGTTCATATATGATCATATAACATGCATTATTGAGTAAAATTTACTTTGTTTAGATATTTAAACATAATCATGCAAATCATAAATTCAAGCTTCATAATTTGACTCTAGAAATGCTCCTTATGATGTTTAAAAGTAAATACTAAATTTTTTACTGAAACCTTGAAGTTTCCTACACCTTTTCTTTTTCTTCTCCTCTCCCTCTCTATCTAGATCACTCCCTCTCTCTCTAAGCTCTTAAAGGATGGAAGAATGGAATGAAAGTGATGAGGAAATGGTAAAGGGAGGGTCCTTATTTATAGAAAATAGAGACCATCAGATTTGAACAAAGTGTCAAATTTTGGGGAAGAGAGAGAAAGTCAATGGGAAATGAAGTGATGTGATGACTGATGGATGTGACCGATGGACGGATGACTCAACGTGATGGGGGCACAAAATATAGAGACACACCACCCAACAATGGTGACACGTCGCCCAAATGAAAATGGGTCACCCAGATGACAACAGTACAACGCTCAAGTTGGCGGTTACTACCCAATCAGCGGCGCACGCTACCCCAGTCTATCGCGCACTATAGGCCTAGCCTGCTGATGCACCAACCTAGCCTACTGTGCCCAGGTCTAGCTTGTGCGCAAGATACTGCGCACAAGCTAGCTACACGGATGGTGCGTGCACAAGGCGCATGGAGCTTAACCTGTCTGCACGCGATTGGACGCGCACACAAACCAAGCCTCACACCTCACGTGGACTAGACATGATGCGACCCCAGGAGGGCATTCCAGTTCCCCAAGAGGCAACCATCAGATTTTGTGCCAATATAAAAGCAAGGCCTAGGGGAAGGCCCAATCTTATAAAGCCCAAGGATCCAGTTTGTGCAAGCCTAGATCGGGTAAGATAGATCATCGATGCCATCAAGACTATGAAGCCTTATGGGCCGTCGAGACAATTGGCCCAAAGACATTCAATTATGATGAGTGGTGGGCTTTTGGATTGATCTTAAACACAACGGTGGCCAGCCCGAGACGTAGCACGGAGGGGAGATACCTAAGAGTGGGCGACCCGAGTCACCTGGTCTTCTAGGCCCATTGGGTAGATCTAAAGATCTCCCCTCACCTTGAGGCCTGATCTAGTAGACCTGCACCCAAAAGAGAAGGAACCAGGCCGAATGACCGACCCAACAGCCTAGCCCAGCAGTAGCCACGAGCCCAACTGAGGAGGAACCTGTACGGGCCACGGACCTGTGAGGCCCAAAGGCCACACATGGGCAGGCTTGGCCTAAGCCGCGCGCACATGTGGGCTCTCCTAGCCCAAACGGATGAGGTTGAGGTTTGCTGAGTTTTTTGGATTTTTTTTAAATGGCCCGTGTGATTTTTTTCAACCCAAAATTTTCAAAAATTCTCAGGGTAATTATCCCTTTAATATTTTATTATTTTTTTAAATTAAGAATTAATTATATAATATTTTAATCTTGAGATTATCCTAAACTATTATTTTATTATATTCTTAATATTTATTATTTATCCTCTTATTTAATGTGATTTCCACAAGTGATTTATATGGATTTCACATTGGGATAAATATGGGGTTATTTTAATTATTATTTTAATATAATTCTATCCCTTATGATTAATTAATTAATTAATTTGGGATAGAATAATTGTTTTATTATGTAATTATTCTAGATTAAGATAGAATTTTATCTAGGTTTTTATTTTATTAATTATCTCAAGATTTTTATACTCATTTAGATTGCCCGGGGAAGGCTATAAATAAACCTTTGCCCCAAGGATGTAAAACACACTTTTGAGAATAAATTTGAGATAATTCTTGAGAGTTTCGACTTTTCTTTCTTTTAGCATTTAATTAGCTTCTTCAAGTTCTTTGGGAAGCATGAGTCTTCAAAAGTCTTATTGAGCCAAGGAGTAGAGATCAACTTATTGGTAAGTATGTGGTGTTTTTTCTTTCTTTGTTTTATTTTCCTACTCTTTGTTTTCGCTTTCATTTTAGGATTATAGATTCAATTAGAGGGAGAAGTTTATTCTAGGTGGTTATTGTTTTAGTATTGCATACGTTGAATGGGTTTCAGGAGTAGATTCGATCCTCCCCATACCATCCCGCGTTAGGACGTGCACCTATGTTGGCCACGCGTGGCGTGCGATGCCTGTGTGGGTGGGACCCTTCCAAAAGGTGTTTTCCCACAGGATTTCTACCTTTTCTCTATCTTTTTCTTCTGAAAATATTATTTTTAAATAATAACAACAAAAAATATAATTTCTCTATGACAAGATAAAAATATAAATTTAAGAATTATTTAAATAAATTCAAAATATGATATTTATTTGAAAATTAAAATCATGAAATATCTAAAGAGTTTAAATGGCCTTAGGGCTCGAATAAATAGGAGTTCACAATTGTAAATTAAGCGCAAAGGTTTTTAGGGTGTTACAGAAAACATACCCTGAATGATAGCCCGCATCACCACAACACCAGGCTCGTAGAGGTGGAAGACCCTTCCTTTCACAACGGGTCTAGTAGCATCCTTAAGCTTCTAAGGACAGCCCTTCACAAAACATTATGTACTCCTGCACTTATAGCAGGGGTCACCATGGTTTCGACCATAGTGCTAGCATGTTTGAGTAGGCTAAGAAGGATTACAAGGAGGTGGAGGTGGGGAAGTAACTACAGACAGCAGCTGTTGTAGGTCATTTGTTAGCACGACCCTAATCAATCTGCTTCATGTTCTATTGGTGTTGTGCTCTTACATTATAAATGTGGCAGTAATTGGCAACAAGAAGTTCCTTGGAAAACTGGGCATGCTTGAGTGCTTCAACTTAGGTGTTTAGCCACATAATGTCCATTTGGTTGAAGATGTTGGCCCTTAGATGCTTAAGAAACTTCTAGGCCTTCTTGTTTTCCATAGTTATGCTCTCTGGGGAAAATTTTGATAGCTAAATGAACTTGGAGATGCACTGGCTCATAGTCATGCTTCTTTATGACAGGTCCTAGAATTCTTCTTCTTTCTTCTCCTAAATGTTAATTGGAAAGAAGCTCTTGAGGAAGGCATCAATAAACTGGTCCTAAGTAATTAAAGTAGGCAGGGTATCTTTCTTGAGAAGCCACTAGTGCTCGGCCTCCCAAGTGAATATGAAGGCTGCAAAGGGAACCTTATACTCTTCAGTGAGCTCAAGGATGAAGAATAGTTTCTCTATTTGCATGATCCATGCTTTTACGGCCATGAGGTCCGATCCACCATCAAAGTAAGAAGGGTTCAGTTTTTTAAATTTCAAGATATTGTGCAAAATAGCATGATCATCGTGACGGTGGTCGTTTGCAGGATGAGGCTAACTAACATTATGGGCAAAGTTGTGGCCCACAACGACAGTCCAATCATGAATTACTCGGAATAGCTTAATGAACTCTACCTGGGTTTGATTGTCTTGATTACTAGGTCTTTCTAGGAAAGGTCTCCCTCGAGTCATATTGCTTACAAAAGGGAGACAAGGGCTTAGAAATGACGTTGTTCACTAAGGTGGAAAGATAATTTCTGGCTCTAAGAAAATTTCTAGATTTCTAGACTTCAATCCTAGACCTTAGTGTAAGGGATGTCCAATAATCTTATTCGAATACCGCTTATGACACCCCAGTAGCCAGTTGGGTAACATTGTCTGATAGTAGAACAGATCAGAGTGTATAAATAATTTATATAGTAAAAGAAAAGTCATCCCTTATAAAAATTTGATGTTTAAATACATCTGAGGCTAAGAAATTGGCTAATAAAATATATACAATGCTTATTCTAGCCACTTCTTTCATTATAAAATAATTAATAATTAGTATACAATCATCCATATGCACTCAAATATCCACTACAGATCTGCGAACAGATCCAAACAAGCTTCAAGGGGCAACTTGGGGAGCGATTCTTCACTTTCCTCATTGTCTAGGGTAAATGGATTAGGGTGAGTTCTATAAAACTCAATAAAAGAAATAGTATCTAAACTACGCTATTAAAGTTTTAAAAGTTATACATCTTTAAAATTTATCCTCACATTTGAAATCCATGAACTTACCATTGGGGATCGTCACAGAAAAGATTCATTTAAAATACCTTTGAAAATGTTTTACTTTAACTTCATCAAAATATATTATGAAACACCAATCTCAGACATAGGCAATAAAACAGAATAGTGAGACGTGTAGGCGTGCAATAGCGAGCACTAGAATATGACTGTCTGTGATGGGACATTTTTGCACATGCATTGCAGGGTGTAAGTATGCGATGCAAGTGTTCAAGCTCACGATGGAACGTGCGCTATAAGTGCGTGCACATGTGGCATGCGGGCTCGGAAGAGCGCAAGTGTGCAGGTGTGCACGTCCGTGCGTATGCCCTCTTGCATTTCCTACGAGCCTGCCCGTGAGTCCCTTCTCTGTTTCACTTTAAATTTTTTTCTTTTTAATTTTAATAAATTTTAAACATTTTTTTTTGACAAATTAAAGATTTAAAATACTTCTAAAATATTTTAAAGCCCAAATTAAAAATAAAATAAAATAAAAACAAAGAAAATTATAACATTAAATATTAAAAGGTTCACGGGTGTTACACCTAAGACCTAAGCCTTAAAGCTAAATCCCTAAGCCTTAAGCCCTAAGTCCTAAACCCTACAACATATGTCCTAAGACCTAAACCATAAACACAAAATTTTAAATACTAAACCCCTAAACCCTAAAACCCTAAACCTTAAATTCTAAAATCTAAACCCTAAAACCAAAACCTTAAACCCTAAATTCTAAACCTCAAACCTCTAAAAACCCAAGCCCTAACCTTAAATCCTAAGCCTTAAGTCCTAAGGTGAAATCACTACTAAGCTTTGAGACCTAAGCCCTAAGCCCTAAGCCCTAAACCCTAAATCTTAAACCTAAAACCCTAAACCCTTAATCTCCTAAACCCCTAAAACCATAAAACCCTAAATTCTAAAGCGTAAACTATAAACCCTAAACCCTAAACTCTAAACCATAAAACATTATGCCCTAAACCCTAAACAATAAACTCTAAACCCCTAAATCATAAACACTAAACCCTAAAAGCCAAAACCTTAAACCTTAAATCCTAATTCCTTAAACCCCTATAATGTTAAACCACAAAGCCTGAAGCCCAACAACTTAAGCCCTAAGCCTTAAATCCTAAACCCTAAATCCTGAATCCTAAATCTCTAAATCCCTAAAACCCAAAAGAACTAAATCCTAGACCATAAAACCTTAAACTCTAAACCCAAAACCCTAATCCCTAATCTGTTAACCGTAAACCCTAAATCCCTAAACCCCTAAACCTCTATAACCATAAATCATTAAAATGCCTAAACTCCTAAACCTCTAAAACCCTAAGCTGTAAGCCCTATGTCCTTAGCCTTAGGGACTAAACTCTAAGCACTAAGCCCTAAGCCATAAAGCTTTAAACATTAAGCATTAAGCCCTAAGCTCTAATCTTTGAAACCCTAAAGTACTAAACCCCTAAGCCCTAAGCCTTAAACCTTATGCTCTAAGCCTTAAACTTTGAACACTAAACTCTAAAAACCTAAACCCTGAACCCAAAATAACACTAAACCCTAAACTCTGGGCCCTTTACCCAAAGTATTAAGCCCTAAAATCCTAAACCCTGAACCTAAAATAACACTAAACCTTTAACTCTAAGCCCTTAACCCTAAGTCCTAAGCACTAAGCCCTAAACTAGTTCCCTAAGAACTAAGTTCTAACAACTATGTCCTTGGCCCTAAGCCCTAAGGCTAAAGCCCTGAACCCTAAACCCTAAACACTAAACTCAAAACCCTAAACCATAAACGTAAACTATAAAACATTAATCGCCTAAACTCCTGAACCTCTAGAACCTTAACCCCTAAGCCCTATGTCCTTAGCCTTAAGAACTAAATCTTAAGCCCTAAGCCCTAAGCCCTAAGTCCTAAAACTTGAAAGCCCTAAACCCCTAAACTCTAAAACCCCAAACTCTAAAATCCTAATCCCTAAGTCTTAAGCTCTAAGCTCTAATCTTTAAAACCTTAAAGTCCTAAACCCCTAAGACCTAAGCCCTAAACATTAAGCTCAAAGCCTTAAACCTAAAGGCATAAACCCTAAACCTAAGATCCTAAACCCTAAAACCCTAAAACATGAACCCAAAATAACACTAAACGTTAAACCCTAGGACATATGCCCTAAGACCTAAACCATACACTCTAAATCCTAAATACTAAACCCCTAAAATCCTAAAACCAAAAAAATTAAACCCCTAAAACCTTAAACCCTAAACTTAAAATCGAAACCCTAAAAAACCTTAGCCCTAGCCTTAAATCCTAGGCCCTAAGCCCTAAGGTCTAAGCCCAAAACCCAAAGCCCTAAACCCAAAAACATAAATAATAAACCCTAAACCCTAAATCCTTAAACTCCTAAACCCCTAAATCCATAAAACCCTAAATTCTAAAGCCTAAACTATAAACCGTAAACCTTAAACGCTAATCATAAAACAATAAACTCTAAACCTAAACCCTAAACTCTAAAACCCTAAATAATAAACCTTAAACCCTAAAACTTAGAACCATAAACCTTAAACCCTGCTTCCTTAAACTATAAAACTAAACCGCAAAGCCCAAAACTTAATGTCTAAGCCTTAAGCCTTAAATCTTAAACCCTAAATCATAACTCCTAAACCCCTAAACCCCTTAAACCTAAAACAAGTAAACCCTAAACCATAAAGCCATAAACTCTAAACCCAAAACTCTAATCCCTAAACCTTAAATCGTGAACCCTAATTCCCTTAACTCGTAAACCCCTAAAATAATAAATTATTAAAATGCTGAATTCTAAATGTTGAACAATTAACCCTAAACCCCAATGCTAATCTTAAATTATAAATGCTATATCCCTAAAACCCTAAACTCTTAAGACCCTAAATTCATAAAACCCTAAACCTCAAATCCTAAATCTTTAACCTAAATCCTTAATGCTAAACTATAAAACACTAAAATCCTAAACCCTAAACCCTAAGCCCTAAGCCCAACGTCTTAAGCCCTTAGTCCTAAGCCCTAAGCCCTAAGCACTAGACCCTAAACCAGCACATTAAGACCTAAGCTCTAACCCCTAAGTCCTAGACCCTAAGCCCTAAGCACAAAGCCCTAAATCCTGAACTCTTAACACTAAACTCGAAACACTAAACCAGACCATAAACCCTAAAACCTTAAATACCTAAACTCCTAAACCTCTAAAACCCTAGGCCCTAAGCCCTATGTCCTTAGACCTACGCCGTAAGCCCTAACCACTAACCCATAACCCTAATCCCTAAACCTTAACCCCTAACTCCTAAAACTTCAAAGTTCTAAAGCCCTAAACCTTAAGCTCTAAATCTTTAACCCTAAAACCTTAACCCTAAGCCCTTAAATCACTAAACCTTTAAACCTCTAAACCCTGAAGCCCTAAGCCCTATGGCCTAAACTCTAAACCCTATGCCATAAGGCCTATACCCTAAGGCGTAAACCCTAAACCTTAATCACTAAACTCTAAACCCTAAACCCTAAACCCTAAACCATAAACCCCAAACCCTAAACAATAAACTCCAAACCCTAAACTCTAGGACTCGTAAACCCCTAAATCCATATAAACCAAATCCTAAACCCTAAACCATGAACCTTGGAACCTAGACCCTAAACCATGAACCCTAGAACCTAGACCCTAAACCATAAACTCTAAAACACTAAACCATAAACCATAAACCCTAAAATCCAAAACCATAAACCATAAACCCTAATTCCTTAAAGGCAAACTCCTAAATCCTAAACCATGAGAACGCTAAACTTAAAGCCTAAAGCCCAAAGGCCTAAGCCCTAAGCGTTAAATCGTAATGCCTAAATCCTAAACCACTATAATGCTAAACTCAAAACCCTAGACCTTAACGGCTAAGCCCTAAATGTTAAACCTTAAACCCTAAATCCTAACTCTAAATCATGAACCATATAACATTAAATCTTAAATTGTAAACCCTAAACTATTAAACTCTAAACCATAAACCCTAAACCCAAAAACCCTAAGTCCTAAGCCCAAAACCCTAATTACACAAACCACTATAATGCTAAACCCCTAAGCCCTAAGGCCTAAGCGCTAAACCCTAAATCTTAAATCCTAAACCCTAAATCCATAAAACCTAATATGTGGCAGCACTCTGTAGCAACACTGCTTGTGGCCATTATAGAGGATAGATTTTCGCTCCCATGTGCACGTGCGACACTATTCCACACACACATTTGCGGGAATTTGCCACGAGGCTTATCTACGGGACATATTTTCCATTTTTATTTTTATTTTCTTTGTTTGTTTTGTTTTTAAATTTAAATATTATTCCTAGCCAAAATTAAATTGAAACCAGGGATAAAATAATTTTAGACATAAAATTAAAATTATAAATTCAAAGCTTAGTAGGTCCAAGGGTCTCCCGTTAAAACCCTAAACTGTTAATCTTAAACCTTAAACTCTGAACTATAAAACCTTAAACCCTAAATTGTAAAACCTAATTCCTTAAACCCGTATAACACTAAACTCCTAAGTCCTAAGCCTAAGCCTAAGCCTTATGCCTTAAACCCTACACTCTAAATCCTAAATCTTAAACACTAAACCCTAAATCCTAATCCAAAAACCCTAAGTAACAATAAATCCTAAAACATATTCCCTAAAGCCCAAGCCTTAAACCCTAAGCCTAGGACCTAAGGCCTAAGTTCTAAACTGAAGCCTTAAGCTTTAACTTTACACCCTAAACCTTAAGCTCTTAATTCTAAACTTTAAACCCTAAACTAGTGTGTTAAGACCTAAGCTCTAACCCCTAAGGCCTAGGCCCTGAGCCATAAGCACTAAGCCCGAAGCACTAAATTCTAAATGATAAACCCTTAACCTTAAACCCTTAAACCTGTAGATGCCTAAAACCCTAACCTGAAGCCCAAAGCGAAAGCCCAAATGCCAAATTCCTATGCCCTAAACCCTAAGCCTTGATGTGACATCCTGATACTTGGAGAGGTAAAAGGGAGCCTGATAATAGAACAGATATGAGTGCATAAAAATAAACATATACATATGCAGTGCAAAATATTATCCTTTATTACAAATTTTGAGTTTTAAAATTTACATTTGAGGCCAAGAAGATGGCTACCAAAATACATATCTACAAAAGTTTTTAGAGAGTAAATTCTTCCGTTAGAAGATTGTTTCATTAGAGTATGGACATATAATACACTCAAAATCCTCCTAAAGATTTGAAAACAGATCCAAACAAGCTTTAATGGGCAACTTAGCAAGCGAATCATCACTTCTATCATCTACGGGGGGACATGGATAGGGGTGAGCTCTAAATAAGTCAATAAGGGAAATAATATTTGAACTATATAACTAAGGTTTTCAAAGATTATTTATTTTCAAAAGATATCATTATAATAAAAACTTGTGACTTATCTCTTGGACTTGTCGCAAAATAGGTTTATTTGAAATATTGAGAAAACCTTTACTTTTTTAAAAAACTAATTTAGAAATATCGATATTTAAATCATAATAGAAAGGAAAGACAAAGCAATACAACATAATAGAGTTAGTGATACAATGAAGCAATGTAAAAAAAACTAGTTAAACCAACAAAAAGCATGGCAATCTCATGATAAAACATTGAGAAATATATTTATTTAAAGAGAAACTATTAAAGGATGGGAAATCAATCAACTATTCTGGCTATGTCATCAAGTGGTTAAGTCTTATTTACATCTTTTATAGATCTTGGCGCAAACTTAATCTAACTTATATCAGTTAAGGGCAAAAGGGATCCCCAACTACCATTGTGAATAAGCAAATAGATTCATTTAAGTATCAATTATTTTAGATATAAAACTAATAACCACAACCATACTTCGCCATTATGACCATTATAAATCAGATAAGACTAATGACCATGACCGTACTTTGCCACTATGGCCTCTACAGATCAGATCGTTAATCTACTCTCGTTAGAGGGAATGACAGTACCATTCACACGGAGTGATTCACTAACAAATTCAAATATAGATTTAGATACAGAAGCATAAACCCCAAGTGATAACAGTCAAATAGATTTTCCTTTTTTCCTCTTTCTTTACTGATTTAGATTTATAGATAATCATGAAATCATAACCCGGTGGGAGTTTAAAACATATTTCAGCCTAAATCCCCCGAGCCCTAAACCATAAATCTTAAAACCTTAATGCTAAATCCTAAACGCTAAACTTTAAACACTAAAGCCCTAAACTCTAAGCCTTAAAGACTTAAGCCATTAGCACTAAGCCCAAAGCCCTAAGCCCTAAGCCATAAATCCTAAACCCTAAACCCTAAACACTAAACTAGCACACTAAGACCTAACCTTTAACCCTTAAGGCCTGAGCCCTACGCCCAAAGGCCTAAGCCCTAAACCCTAAATGTTAAACCCTAAACCAAAAACTATAATATAATATTACAAATAGTTTGAAATTGTATTCCTCCTTCATAAAAATTTAGATGCCTTTTTCATATTTTAATTTCCAAACTTATTTAAATGTTCATGCAATTCATTTTGAAATTAAGTTGAATTTGAGAAACCTCCAAGAGAACACTCTTACAACCCTCGAGATTTTGATTGAATTCCCCAACTTGCAGACTCACCCTATTTTAGAATAGCTTAAGCCACCAAAGGATAAATGTAACACCTTGCTCACCACCGCGCTAAATTTATTTTTGAAAAAATGCTATTTATTTGGGCCTTAAGGCCACTTGAACTCATTTAAATTTATTTTGCAGCTTTACATTGTAATTCATGATTTAAATTTTTAATTCCAATTTTATGCATATTTCATTATTTTATTTTTATTTTTATTTTATTTAATTTTATCTGTTATAATTATTTTTGTTTTATTATTTTTTTGATTTATTTTATACGTTATTTTTTTTATTAAAAATAATTTTTTAGGGAAAACAAAAAAGGGGGAAAAATCCCACAAAAAAACACTCGCAGGAGAGGTTTACCCGCGCGAGGCAACGCGTTATGCACAAGCGTGCGCGCGCAACCTGGCGCAAGGCGTGCACATTGTGCGCACGTCCCATCCACACAGGGCGCAGGGTCAGTTCTATGTGAGCATCTTGTTGCACACTGGCAGGCCAGTTCGAGTGCAGCACATCGT
This sequence comes from Carica papaya, assembly GCF_054855325.1. Classification (NCBI taxonomy): domain Eukaryota; kingdom Viridiplantae; phylum Streptophyta; class Magnoliopsida; order Brassicales; family Caricaceae; genus Carica; species Carica papaya. The sequence continues at coordinate 25,405,955 of NC_142317.1, forward strand.
GTGCGGACAAGGCCAAATCATGCGCATCACATCCCGCACAAATAGGGCCAGACTGTGCAGTAGGCCTGTGCAGTAGGCCTGTGCACTGTAGGCCCTGCGTGCATGCAGGTTAGCTCTTTCGAGCAGCAGGTTAGCCCAACGCTTGCAGGTTAGGCATGCAGCGTGTGAGGGACCTTGTGATGCGCACTGCTGCGACGGGCAATGCGCCACCACCCCCTTGGGCATCGTGCGCTACCTTGGGTACTGTGCTCCTACCACTGGAGGAATTGTTCCTCTATTTTTTACGTTACCATCGTAATGTATCAAATCGATCATCTTCCACTCAACTCTCTCTCTTTTCACTAGATTTTTCCACTTGGCACAAATCTAAAAATCCACATTTTCTTGTCATTTCCATTCCATTATTACATCTTCAAAGAGTTTAGAGAGATAAGAGGTGATCTAGAGAGATAAAGAAAAAGAAAGAAGAAGAATGGTGTAGGAAAACTTTAAGGTTTTGGTAAGAAATTTAGTATTTCTTTAAGTATCTTAAGAAGTATTTCTAGAAAAATTTATTATGAAGTCTGTGTTTTGTGTTTTGCATCTTCCATGCTTACTAGTTCTAACAAAGTGAATTGTTCTTGATTTCAAGCATGCTATGTGATTTTATTGACACTTGATGATTTGCATGTAATTAAATAATATGAATCTGGTGATATTTGCTTGAAAAATTAAAAAAGAAAATGAGAAAAAGAAATGAAGAGGAGGGGAATGAGCCTGAATAGTTTGAGAAATATATGTATCTATATTAACATGCATAATGGATCAAGTGTCTCGTTAGCCTTTTTATCCTTGAGGAGTATCTTTTTTTCCCTCCCCTATCAGGTCTATAAAAATGTGGGAGAACTGCTCCCTGTGGATGTGGCGTACCCTCTGATGAGAGTGATGACCTAAATATCTGTTAGGGTTCACTTTTGGGTAAGTACTATCATGACTGTAGAATATCTTATAGGAGGACAGTTGTTGGTACGACCGTGATCATAGATTATACCATGGTTTGACAAGCCAAAAATATACTTGAGTAAATCGTCGTTATCTGTATCTAATCTAGCCATTCCACATGGGTAGTCAAAAATCCATCTCCGCCCTCAAAAATGGAAGTCAGAAGGATTTTGTGATGCATGACATGAAAATTTGAGCAGGGATCACCTTTGACTAAGTACTGCCGTGAATATAGAATATCTAATAGGATCGCAATGGTTGGTACAGCCGTAGTCATAGATCGTAAAATTATTTGGCAAGCTGAAAATATGCCTAAACAAATTGTCGTTATCTATATTTGATCTGGTCATTCCACATGGGTAGTCAAAAATTCGTATTTGCCCTCAGAGATGGAAGTCAGAACGACTTCGCGAAGCATGACATAAAAATCTAAGCATTTCATGATTTATTTTATTTTCTCTATTGCCAAGTATGATATTTGATTTGATTGTTGTGATTATGACATGTGTTTCCTTTCTTTTATCGGAATGAAACGAGAGAGACCTTCCATAGAATATACTGAAAGAATAAAGGCCCAAGACCATCCAACCAGGGTCGAGTTTATTAAACTCTTCTGAGCTATCCAAATATTGATCGCAGTTGTAAGACAAAACAAAGTTACCCTTGTCAACACCCTGCCCCAGAATATGGAACAGCTCAGAGGTCTATCTCTCACAACATAACAAAGTTTAGGAAACTTAAACCACCACACTTTGAAGGTGGCCCTGACCCCTTAATAGCCGAAGCCTGGATCCCAGAGATAGAAAAGCTTTTCTCTATCCTAGACCTACCTAAGGAATAGAATGTTCCCCTAACAACATTTATGCTGAATGGTGAAGTAGAACACTGGTGGTGACTTAAGAAGGAAGTCCTACCTACCCCTACCACCTGGAAAGTTTTTATGAATGCATTCTTTGATAAATTTTTCCTAGCCTATGTTCGAGAGAAGAATGAGGAGGTATTTCAGGACCTTCACCAAGGGAATCTAATGGTTTCTCAATATACAACCCCATTTGTCCAATAATCTAGGTTTATTCCTCTAATGATCACCCCCAAAAGTCATAAAGTTAGGAAGTTTCTAAAAGGCCTTGGTGTCAATATCTATCATTAGGTTGCGATGCTCAAACCCAGCTCCTATGCTTAGGTGCTAGAACATGCCCAGTTGACCAAAGACTTCATCTCAGCTAAGCACTAACACATTTCCCTAGCCTGTACTCAACAACAATAACCCCAATAACCCAAAAGAAGATTGCCCAACCCAGTAAGTAGCCATCCCAATAAACAAACCAGAGTTGCCCTTCCCTTGCTCTGCCTCCACTTACTTGACAACCTGCCCAACCTTTCTAACGATATCAGCATTGTCGTCGCTTGCATGGTGAATTACCTTGTCGGTGTATTAATCATGCCTGCTATTGGTGTAGAAGCACCCAAGATCTTATAAAGGACTGCCCTCAGTAGTCGAAGGATGTGGCCAGAACTATAGCCCAGTGCCCTCCCCACTCCTATCCTTATCCAGGGTATGCTTTCTATTCATGATACTTTTGCCAAGGCTTTGATCGAAATATGTGTTAGCCACTCTTTTACCTCTTGTGCACTTGCTTGTAAAATTGATATTAGACTTGAACCTTTAAAAGAAATATTAACTATAGAGACTCCCTCTAGGGGATTATTAGAAGCTCACTGTGTGTATAAAGATTATAAGATAAAAGCTTCAGAAATAGATGTATTTGTGGATTTAATACTCTTTTATTTCTTAAGATTTGATGCTATTCTAGGAATGGATTGATTAGGAAAATATAGGGCAATTATTGATTTTGAAAGTAAAGTTGTAACCTTACGAACTCTGAAAAAAAAATAAAGACCTATTTTTTCTCTCTAATAATTGAATAAACAGGAATATGGATGTCGATCCTGGTGTGTACTCCATTCATATTATTTGCAACTTTCTAGAAATTTTTCCTATTGAATTACCTGGCCTAACTTCCCCGCGAGAGATAAAATTTTCTGTCGAACTAATTCTTGGAATCCAACAAATTTTAAAACCTGCCTATCGTATGAGTTATGCTGAGCTCGTAAAACTGGATAACTAACTTTATGAGGTTCTTGGCCAAAAGTTTATTCACCCTAGTCACTCTGTTTAGGGTTCTCCAGTGTTATTTGTAAAAAAGAAGGATGGCTCCCTTAGGCTATGCATAGACTATCGAGAACTCAACCAAGTAACAATAAAGAGCAAGTATCCTCTACCTTAAGTCGACGACCTTTTTGACTAATTGCAAGGAGCAACAGTCTTTTCTAAGATTGACCTCATATTAGGATACTACCAACTGAGAGTTAAAAAAGAAGATATTTCAAAGACAACTTTCTAGTGTAGATACAACCTATATGAGTTCAAGGCAATGCTGTTTGGGTTAATTAATGCCCCTATCTTAATGGATCTCATAAATAGGATTTTTCAGCATGTACTGGTCACTTCATCATCATATTCAATGATGACATCTTAGTGTAGTCCAAGAGCCTAGAAGAACATGCAGTCCACCTGTCTGAAGTGTTAGGAACACTCCATCGAAACTAGCTATTTGCTAAACTTAGCAAATGCTCCTTCTGGTTGGATAAAGTTTTATTTTGTGGTCATGTGATTTCAAATGAAAGAGTTTCTATAGATCCAGCCAAGGTTGAAATGATGATCAATTGGAACCCGCCCATCAATGTAGCAGAGGTACATAGTTTCCTTCGCTTGATAGGTTACTATCTGTGATTCATCAATAAATTTTCTAAGATTACTGCTCCGTTGACTCGACTCACTCGAAAGGGCATACCTTTTATATGAAATTATGAATGTGGTGAAAGATTTGTGGAATTAAAGCATTATCTTACCTCTACTTCGGTATTGATCATCTCTGACAACACTAGAAGACTTCAGGTCTACTACGATGCATCTCATATTGGCTTGGGATGTATTTGATGCAGCAATATAGAATGGTCACTTATGGATCCAGATAACTGAAACCCCATGAGCAGAACTACCCTCTCACGACCTGGAGTTGGTGGCCATCATCTTTGCCTTGAAGATATGGCATCATTACATGTTTGGTCAAACATTTGAAATTTACACTAACCACAAAATTTTAAAGTACATCTTTTTCCAGAGGGAGTTGAACATGAAACAGAGATGCTTGATGGACCTCTTAAAGGACTACGACTGCAAGATCATCTACCATCCTGGTAGAGGGAATCTAGTTGCTGATGCACTCAGCTGAAAGGAACCTGGAGTGTTGCCCCAAACCATGGCCTCTAGTTGGAAGTTATTAGATACTATGCAGAAACTCCACCTCAGCCACTATAGCAATGGTACCTATCTCACACATATTTGATCTTTATCTGATCTTTTCATGAAGATTTGGGAAGCTCAGTCCACAGATAAAGAAATCATCAAAATTTTAAGTAAGTTCTCTTCAGAGGAGTTTCCTAATTTCAGACTTTCAGATGATGGGTTGAGTAGATTTTAAGATCAGACTTGGGTCCCTGTCGCTATCAAGATGAATATTCTCAAGGCTGCCCATTCCTCCAAACTATCCATCTATCCTAGGAGTACCAAGATGTACGAGCACCTGAAGCATCAATACTGGTGGCCGAGAATAAAGGAGGACATTGTTGACTATGTCTATTGATGCCCTACTTGCAAGCGAGTCAAGGTAAAACACTAGAGACCTAGTGGCTTGTTATAGGGCTTCCCGGTTCTGGAATGAAAGTGGGAACATGTAACCATGGATTTCATCACCGAACTACCCAGGACCTGTTATGATCGTTATGCTATTTGGGTCATCGTTGATATATTAACTAAGACTACCCATTTTTTTCCCATTAGGACCACTGACTCCACCAAAAAATTAGCCTGCCTCTACGTCGATGAGATTGTTTGACTCTATGGAGTTCCCTCATCCATTATATCCAATCAAGACCCTCGATTCACCTCCCACTTTTTGGACAATCTTTGAGAAGCACTTGGGTCTAGATTATACTAAAATACTGCTTATCATCTCCAAACTAATTATCAATCTAAATGCATTATCTAGACATTGGAAGACATGTTGTGCGCTTACGTCCTCGACTTTGGTGATAACTGGTATGTGTATTTTTTCCTGTGTGAATTTGCATATACTAGCAGTTATCATTCCATTATCGGCATGGCTCCGTATGAACCCCTGTATGGTAGGCCTTATCGTTCTCCCACTTGCTAGAGCAAAGCCAAAAACCAACATTATTGGGGACAAGACTTCATCCAGGATATTATTAAGAAGGTTGCAATCATCTGTAAAAACTTGACTATCTCTTAGAGTTGCCAGAACAGTTACGGTGATAATCGCAGAACCCTTGGAATTCGCCATTGGAGACCAAGTCTTCCTTAAGATTTTTCCCTACAAGGGAAAAATATAGTTCAGGAAAAGAGGAAAGTGAGCCCCCCGTTATGTGGGATCTTTTTGGATAGTGGACCATATTGGACCCGTAGCGTACCGCCTTACTCTACCTTGAGAGTTTGCGGGTTTGCATGATGTTTTCCACGTTTCCATTCTCAAAAGGTACCACCTTGACCCTTCTCATATCATTCCTCACGATGAGACGCAGGTACAAGCTGATATGACTTATGAGGAACTCCTCGTAAAAATTCTTGATTGGACCAAAAATGTTTTACGCAACAAGACGATCCCCATGGTGAAGGTGTAGTGGCAGCACCATACTCCGAAAGAGGCTACATCGGAGGTGGAAAGCAAGATGAGAGAGAAGTTCCTAGACCAATTCGAAATAAATTTGCGGGACCGAATTGTTAAGGTCTTGGGTATGTACCAACCCACTCACCACTGTGCTAAATTTGTATTTGGAAAACCCCTATTTATTTGAGCCTTAAGACCACCTGAACTCATTTAAATTTATTTCACAACTTTACATTGTAATTTGTGATTTAAATTTGTAATTTTAATTTTATGTTGATTTCGTTATTTTATTTTTATTTTGATTTTTATTTAATTTTATCTGTTATAATTATTTTTATTTTATTTTGATTTATTTCATACTTTTTTTATTAAGGAGAAAAAAAGGGGGAAAAATCTTGTGGGAAAACACCCGCAGGAGAGATTCACCCGCGCAAGCACCACGTACTATGCGTGTGTGTGCGTGCGTGCATGACTAGGCACAAGACGTGCACACCCATCAGTGTGGGGCACGGGGTCAGTCCTGCACACACGTCTTGTTATGCACAGGCAAACCAGTCCGCGCACGTTATATCGCGCGCGGACAGGGCCTGGTGCTATGCACTGTGCGCACATCATTCGTGTAGTAGGCTTGTGTGCACGTAGGCTAGCTTTTGTGCTCAGTAGTGTAGACCAGCTCCTATAGGCTAGGACTGTAGTGGGAGGATGACCTTGTGAGGTGCACTGCCACCTCAGGCAGTGCGTCATCACCCCCTGTGGGTCGTTCACCGCCTTGGGCAGTGTGCTGCCATCAATGGAGGAATTATTCCTCCATTTTTCATACCACCATCATGTCATGTCAAATTGATCATCTTCCACTCAACTCTCTCCCTCTTCACCAAATTTTGCCCAATAGCATAAATTTGACAGTCCCCATTTTCTATATAGAGGGAGCCTTTCTTTAATTTCCTCATCACTTTCATTCCATTTTTCCATCTTCTAAGGGTTTAGAGAGAGAGGTAGTGATCTAGAGAGAGAAGGAGAAAAAAAGAAGAACAAAGTAGGAAAACTTCGAGGTTTCATTAAGGAATTTAGTATTTCTTTAAACATCCTAAAGAGTATTTCTAGAAAAATTTATTATGAAGTCTGTGTTTTGCATGTTCCATGCTTAGTAGTTCTAATAAAGTGAATTGTTCTTGATTTCAAGTATGCTATGTGATTTTATTGGCACTTGATGATTTGTATGTAAATTAAATGATTTGAATATTGTGATATTTGCCTAAAAAATATTTTAAAAAGGAGGAAAAGAAAGAAATACAAGGGGAGTGAGCCTGAATGGTCTGAGAAATATATGTATCTTTATTGACATGCATAATGCACCAAGTATCTCGTTAGACTTTTTATCTTTGAGGACTATCTATTTCCCCCATCCCCCATCTAGTTTGGAAAGATGTGAGAGACCAGTCCCTGTGGATGAAGGCGTACCCTCTGACAAGAGCGGTGACGTGAATATCAATTAAGGGTCAACTTTGGCTAAGTATTGTCGGGCCTATAGAATATCTGATAGGATCACAAGGTTGGTACAGTTGTGATCATAGATCATACCATAGTTTGGCAAGCCAGAAATGTGTCTGAGCAAATTACTGTTATCTGTATTTGATCTGGTCATTCTACATGGGTAGTCAGAAATCCATATTTGCCCTTAGAGATGGAAATCAGAATGATTTCGTGAAGCTGACATGAAAACTAAGCATTTCATGAAAACAAGTATGATGTTTGATTTTGATTGTTGTGATTATGACATGTGTTTCCTTTAATAAATAAAATTATTTTCATTAAGTAAAATAGGACCCTGATGTGACCTAATGGCAAGTATTTGTAATATAATTATTCACCTTTAAAATCTTATGATGTCATTTAAATACTATTTTTCTTATTGCATATATGGAACTTACCCTTTCCATACACCCCAGATTAGGAAGATAGTGAAGAACTGACTGCTGACCTATCCTTGAAGTCTATGAGGATCTGATGGATCCACAACCCTTGAGTGCATAACTTGTCCCGCATTTTGATGAGTTCAATCGCATAATGATAGAAGTGACCCTTCTATATTTTTAGTATTTTAATATTTGGTATTTAGCCACTTCTGGCCTCTGTTATATATATGTGTAATTGGAACTTATATATTTTGGTAAGGAGTTTGTAATAATTTCCTCCGTTGCATAAAATTTTATCATGCACTCATAATCTGCTTCTATATCGGGCACCCTTATGCCTTAGTTTGCATTTGAAATTTCACAAAAAAATGCTTTTGAAAACCGCGAGTAACCCACTCAAGCCTTTTAGCCTCAACTAGGAAAATTAATTTCCCAAAAGTGTGGGCTAGAGATTTTCCCAACTGGCTCATAGCCTTTGCAGCTCACTTCTAACCTATTGACATGCAAGCTATATCATGCCAGTAGTTTTAGGACTTACATGTCTCGCCCACAAATAGTCTCGTGGACGAAACGGTGGGCAAGCCTAATAATGGCTTTAAGCATTACCCATGATTTAATAAACACTAAACACCACAGTGCAAGGTGTCCTTGAGGGAAATTGTGCTGGCAAAATTTTCCAACCAACTGTCAGATTCTCAAGCTTTTTTCCATGTTGTCAGCCACCATGATACACCTAGAACCCGTATCACTTGCATGTGATCCGATGGCTAGCATTTGTAGAGAAAAATCCAGATAAAGATATTAATTATTCTACCTTCATCTTTGTCATTCAAAGAGAGAGAGAGAACTATATTAAGAGCCAAACAGAGAGAGATATACAGAGAGTTAGTGAGAGGGAAACTGAAAGAAGAAAATAAAAAAGGAAATTCTAGTCTAGGTGAGTGTGTGCAATCGTATAGAAGGGATTTTGCTCTCTTTTATTGAGAGGTAAGCTTCTCCCTAGTGTTGTGTGTAGATTAATCCTTCATTTAGTATCTTATCTCTTTCTTTATAGCTTAACTAACCAAAACATCATAGCAAGCTTAAAGAGAAGCTCTACTCAACTACAAATTGACCCGAGGAAGCTGCAAAGGTAACCTGACTTTTCCCTTTTGTTTGTAGCTGTCTCTTTTTTATTTCTTTCCATTATTAGGATGTAGATAAATTAGTTAATGTCTTAATAATCTTAGAAATTGAATCCCTATGGTGGAATTACTCCAGAATTCTATGGATTCATCCAAAACCATACTTAACTCTGCAACAACTCTATAGGCGAGCTGTAATCAAGTTTTCTTTGTGTGAGAGGTGCTTTTCTTGGGCGTTTGGGCTTAAAATTGAGTCATTGTGAGGTAAGAATGATAGTAATGTAACTGATACAACTAATGAGATTTATATATACATTTGACAGTAAAAATCTTATAAAATCATCACTGAGTTATTGTTTTAAGTTAAAAGTGGAGAGCGAGTGTGTTCATGCCTTTGTCACTAAATAATTAGTGTTTTCTATGCATGACTGTTGATTGATGATGTTAATGATGCTTGGAATAATGTCTTTGATGAATTATAGAAACAAAAATGAAGGAGAGATGACACAAAACCATAGAAAAGTCCATCTACCTCTGTTCGTTGTTGTTCAGGAACCAAAGTTCAAATAAAAAAGGTAGACACAGCTTGGTTGTGCCAGGGGTACCCATGGGACACTATCTAGGTGCCCAAAAGCTTTGAGATATGTGCCCTGGCATGTTGCATTCATAGTATGCTACGCACGAGCATAAGGTCCTACAAGGCACACCTGTTGTACCAAGAGGGTCTGCGTGCCGGCACTATATGTCGTGCGAGGTGCATACACATGTACGCAAGGTCACGTGTTTGGGCTTCTGACTATGTTGAGGCACATGCCCCTTTGGGATGCTACTACAATGAGCAGGCCTGAAAGCTATGTGAACCTGTAAGGAATATACACATCGAGATGTCTTCCTGGGTTCTCGCACCTTGTGCCACGAGTGCGGGCGCGAGGTGAAATCCCCCATCCATACGCTAATTTTTAGTTACTTGAGAAATTAAGGAAAAAAAAAAGATCGATGAAGTGAAATTTTGGTAAAATTGATAAAATGATTGGTTTCAAAATGAAATTTAATAAGAAACTATTAATAGGCTTCAAATGAGTAATTAAAAAGAGTGGGAAAGTTATTTGGAAAATAGATAAAAAAGAGTTAAAAAAATGTAACTGGATTTAACTGACTACGTGAAAAGGGATAAAGTAAAGGGTTAACGAAAAGAGAAAAATATAAAATCTAGAAATTAAGAATAATTGTGACATACAACTTGATTAAATTTGAATTAAAAATACGATGAAAATAAAGGTATAAAATTGAATAGATACTTAGTAAAAATAAAGGAAATTAAGAAAATAAAATAAAAAAATTAAGAAAAATAAAATGGAAATAAAATAGAATAAATGAGGTAATGGAAAAGGAAAGAAAAATAATTATAAAGGAAAAAATTTAGAAATTAAGAAAATTCGAAATACGCTAATTAGTTAAAATGAATTAATAAAAAAATTGGATGGATAATTAAGAGAAGTGAAATAATAAAGAGATAGGGGAATGAAGGGCTTGGCCTTGGTCCAGGTTCAGGATAGAAAAACAAATTAAAAAGAAATAATTTGAAGAGTCTAATAAAATTTAAATAACACAATTTTCAAGTTAAATCCTTTTTAACGGTTTTCTTAGAGGGGTGATATATGTGATGTCTTGAAGCACTACCTTATGAATGGGTTCTGTGTGTTTCACTTTTATTGGAACTAGGATGGTAAGTTCTCCTATGGGAAATTGGACCTATGGCAACCCAAATGACCTTGTGTGTGTTCTTACTCTAAGTGATTGAGGTAACATAAATGTCATTCCACCTCTATGATGTAATTATGGTTGATTATGATTGATGCTACCCATTCATAGTGATAGTTGGTATCCTTTGTGCCCTTTTTTGGAATAAGTATAATCAGTTTCACATGAAGGTAGGTAAACATTAAAACATGATTAAGATAATAATTGACCATAAAATTACAAAGAAGATTCAGAGTCTCAGTCCAGTTGTGTGTGTGTGTGTTGGGTGATAAAATACAGTATTGAGCACAATGGAAATGGAACTATGATATGATATGATATGATATGCGTGCCAGTCATTATGACGTGTATGCTGTGGTAATATACTAAAGTGAAAGGAAATCAATGGATTACTAAATGGTATGCAAATTTGATGCAGGAGAGTATGGAGAAAATAATTTTGACTCCTGGAACCCTAACCCAATCGCATGTAATATTAAAACTCAAACAACCTAGCTAAAACCACTCCCTTTAATTGAAATTACAATCCTAAAATTAGGCAAGTAATAACTAAAACTAGGGAACCAAAAATAAGGAAATGAAAGACATCACAGTTTACCCAATAAGTCGATCCCAACTCCTTGGCTAAATCAAGACTTCAGGAAGCTCACCTACTTTGGAAGGACTTGAAGAGAATAATTAGCACAAGGCTAATAAAAGCTCAAAGCTTAACGTTTATTAATTCTCAAGATATGTGTTACAATGTTTGAGATAGGGTCTTTATATAGACTCTTGATTACAACTTCTAGTTGAAATAGGACTTAAGATTCCTATACAAACTCCGAGTATTAATCTAATTACAAAATAAATACATAATTAATTAAATAATAAACTCCTTATCCTTATCCTAATTTAATTACTTAAATAATCTTATTAATAAGGTTTATATTAAAATATTAATAAAAAAATATTAAAAATAATTATTTTACTTATCCAAGTCTTTAAGAGCTTGATCTCCCTTGAACTCTCACTTTAAAGGTACTTCTTTCTTCAAATTAATCATATTTATAACATGGGATAAATTAGATAGAGTTATGGTAGCTTCTTGTAGTCTTGAGGAGGTTGGAAAAAGGAAAAAAAAAACAGATACCACAAAGGACAAGGGGAACAGATACCCCTTAGAGATAAAAAGTCTAATGAGACACTTGATGCAATATGCATGTCAATACAAATACACTTCAGACCATATAGGCTTCATTCCACTTTTCTCTTTTTTTTATTTTTTTTATTTTTTATTATCACAGGCTACATATTACATTTATCACATGCAAATTCATCAAGTGTCAGTAAATCACAGAGCATACTCGAAAATAAGAACAATTTGACTCATTTGAATACAGAGGCATGCAAAACAGAAAAAATAACTATCATATTAAATTTGCTTATCTAAAAATACTCCTTAGGATGTTGAAAGTAATACTAGATTCCTTATCAAAACCTCTATGCTTTCTCCTTCACTGTTTTTCTTTCTTTTTCTTTTTCTCTCTCTCTAAATTTTAAAAAAATGGAAGAAATGGAAGTGTGGAGAGAAAGGGAAGGGGAAGGTCAATTTATAGAATTTTTGAACCATTTGATTCGTGCCAAGTTGTAAAATCCAATAAAAAGAGAAGAGGAAAAGATTCTTGGTACGAAAAACAAGGGAGGAAAATATCCTCCCCCTACGGCGGCGTCGTGCTGCCAAAGGCAATGGTCGAGCTCTGCCCAAGGTGGTAGAGCCTGGCTTGCGCGCTGCAGGCTAGCCTGCAGCTGGAAGGCCAACTATCGCACGCGCAGCGCCTAGGCGTACTTAGTGCTGCGCACGCAGGCCTACTACGCACAAGCCCTAAGAATAGGGCCTGTTCGCATAGCCCTACATCGCGGACAATGTGCGCACATTTTGAGGCACTAGTCTGTGTTTGAAGTGACGTGCAAACGACCCACATGCACGTGATAAGACGCGCACGTAGGTCCTAAGCTTGGGCCGTGCACGCTGAAAGGGCGTGCACTATGTGAGCACGACTCGTCCGTGCATGATGTACACACGTCCCATCCATGAGTTCGTGCAGAGGGGCCATGCGCAATGTGCGCACGCCCCGCGACCATTGTGTGTGCATGGGCACGCCCACAGTGCCCAGCACCCGCGCGAGTAGAACTTTTTTTTCGCGGGATTTTTTCCTTTGAGCCGATTTCTCCCGTTTCACCATTTTCCAATATTTTTCTAATTTTTTCTTTTTGAAATAAAAAAATAATGTAAAATAAATTAAATAAATAAAAATAAATGAAAAATAAAAAAATATTAAAATTACGGATCTCAAGAATGGAGTAAATTAATTTAAATTTAAGGCGGCCAAAGTCCCAAATAAATAGTGTTTTCAAATTATTTTAGCATAGTGATTGACGAGGTGTTACATCCCTCCCACCTAAAAAAATTTTGTCCCCAAATTTGTCTTGAATAAGTCTGGATACTTGTTCCGCATTTCTTCCTCTAACTCCCACGTCACTTCCTCTGGGGTGTGATGCTACTGTCGTACCTTCACCATAGGAATCGTCTTGTTATGTATGACCTTATCAATCTACCCAAGAATTTCTACAGGAACCTCCTTATAGGACATATCAGCATGTACCTGTACTTCTTCATGAGGAATAACATAAGAAGGATCAGGGTGGTACTTCTTGAGCATCGAGATATGAAAGACATCATGTAAATCCACGAACTCTTGAGATAGAGTGAGGTGGTAAGCCATGGGTCCAATGCACTTTATGATAAGAAAAGGTCCCACATATCGAGGGCTCAACTTTCCTCTCTTTTCAAGCTACATCTAGCCTTTGTAGGGATAGACTTTTAGGAAGACTTGATCTCCTACAGCAAACTCCAAGGGTCGCCTATGATTATTGGTGTAGCTCTTTTGGTAGCTCTGGGTAGTTGCCAAATTCTTGCGAATGATTGAAACTTTTTCAGTGGTTTCTTGAATGAAGTCTGGTCCTAAATAGCGCTGGTTCCTGACTTCAATCCAGCAAGTAAGGGAACAACAAGGTCAAAAATACAAAGCTTTATACGGGGCTATACCAATGCTGGAATGGTAATTGTTATTATAAGCAAATTTACAAAGAGGAAGATGTTCATACTAGTTATCACCAAAGTTGCGAACGCAAGCACATAACATATCTTCCAATGTCTGGATTGTATGCTCAGACTAACCATCTGTTTGGGGATGATAAGCGGTACTGAAGTACAACCCAGACCCCAAGGCTTCTTAGAAGCTGTCCCAAAAGTGAGAGGTGAACCAGGGTTTGTAGTCGAATACAATGGATGAGGGAACTCCATAGAGTTGAACAATCTCATCCACATATAGGCGGGCTAACCTACTGGTGGAGTTCGTGATTCGAATAAGCAGGAAATGTGCAGTCTTGGTCAGCCTATCCACAATGACCCAAATGGCACTTTGACCAGAATAGGTTCTGGGCAATCTGATGACAAAATCCAAAGTCACGAGCTCTCATTTTCATTTGGGAATTGAAAGATCTTGTAGCAATCCACTGGGTCTCTAATGTTCTTCCTTTATCCATTAACAAGTAAGGCATCGAGAGACATAGTCGATTATATTATTCTTCATTCCTGGCCATCAATATTATTGCTTTAAGTCCCGATACATCTTGGTACTCCTAAAATCTATGGATAACTTAGAAGCATGGGTGGTCTTGAGTACATTTGTGCATACTGCATCGAGGACCCAAATTCAGTTTTAGAATCTAAACAATCCATCATCAAAGATCCTAGAATCAAGAGATTCGTCCGGAGTCAACTTACCCAAGCTCTTGATAAGTTCTTGGTCTGTGGCATATGCTTCCCAGATTTTCATAAAAAGATCCAGTAGGGCTTAGATTTGGGTGAGGTAGGTGCCCTTGTTATAATAGCTAAGGCAGAGCGATTGCATGGTGTCCACATCTTCCAACTGGAGGCCATGGTTTGGGCTCGCACAGCAAGCTCTCGTCGACTTAGGGCATCGACGATTATATTCTCTCTCTTGGGGTGATAAACGATTTGACAATCATAATCCTTCAAAAGATCCATTCAACATCTCTGTCTCATGTTTAACTCCCATTGCAAAAAGATATATTTGAGACACTTATAGTTAGTATAGATTTCGAAAGTTTGGCCATACAGGTAATGCCACCATAGCTTCAGGGCGAGGATAATGGTTGCTAGCTCCAGGTCGTGTATAGGGTAGTTTTGCTCATGGACTTTGAGCAGTCAGGATCCAAAGCCGACTACTATGCCATGCTGCATTAGGACACATCCCAAACTAATATGAGAAACATCACATTAAACTTGGAATCTCCCCCCATTATCCGGGAGGATCAATATAGAGGCAGAGGTGAGATGGTGTTTAAGCTCTATAAAACTTTACCTGCATGCATAATTCTAAATTAAGGGTACACCCTTTCTGATGAGTCAAGTCATGGGGCAACAATCCTGGCAAATTCGTCAATGAATCATCGGTAGTAACTTGCCAAGCTAAGGAAACTACGTACCTCAGCCACATTGGTGGGTGGGCTCCAGCTGGTCACTGATTCCACCTTAGACAGGTCTAAAAAAATTCCTTTACTTGAGATTACATGACCGAGAAAAGAAACTCGATCCAACCAAAAGGAACACTTGCTTAGTTTCGGATACAGTTGGTTTTGGCAGAGGTCTCCAACACTTCAGCTAAATGTACAATATATTCCCCATGGCTTTTGGAATACACCAAAATGTCATCAATAAAGATGATGACATATCGATCCAGTGCGTGCCAGAAAACTCAGTTCATTAGGTCCATGAAACCTGCTGGAGCATTGGTCAATTCGAATGGCATCACCTTGAACTCATACAATCCATATCTACACCAAAAAGAAATTTTTAGAATATCGTTTTCCTTCACTCTCAACTGGTGGCACCCGGTTCTGAGATCGATCTTAAAGAAGACCATGGCTCCTTGCAGTTGATCAAAGAAATCGTCGATTCGGGGTAAGGGGTATTTGCTTTTGACGGTCACTCGATTGAGTTCCCTATAGTCCACGCAGAGTTGAAGGGTATAATCCTTTTTCTTTACGAATAACGCTGGAGTGCCCCAAGGAAAATGGCTAAAGTGAATTAATTTACAAGTGATAGTGTTAGAAAGTTGATGTTTAGTTTGGTTAGTTCAATGCGACTCATACGATATGCGGGCTTTGAGATTTGTTGGGTTTTGGGCAATAATTCAATCAAGAACTCTACCTCACGTGGGGGAGGTAGACTAGGGAGTTCAAAGGGAAAGACATCAGGAAAATTGCAAACAATAGGTATGGAACACATAATAGGATCAGCGTCCATATTCCTATTCAATTGTTAGAAAAATGATAATAATTTTTATTTTGGGGATTGTAAAGTTACAATTTTATTTTTGTAGTCTATTATAGCTCTATACTTTTTTAACCAATCCACACCTAATATTACATCAAATTTTATAAAATTTAATAATATCAAGTTTACACATACTTCTATCCCTGAAGTCTTTATCTTACAGTCCTTATATACACAATGAGCCTCTAGTAGTCCCTTAGAGGGAGTTTTCACTATTAGCATTTTTTCTAAAGCTTCTAATTTTAATTCTAGGTTACCAGCAAGTGCACAGGAAATAAAAGAGTGAGTTGCACCAGTATCGATTAAAGCCTTGGAAAGAGTATTATGAATATAAAATATACCCTGGATGAGAACAGGAGCAGGAAGGATTTCAGTTTCATCTAAATGGTACACTCGACCTTATGCTATGGGTTTGGCCATATTCTTTAGTCGTTGAGGGTAGTCTTTTATAAGGTGCTGGATGTTTCCGCACCAATAACAGGCGTGATTGATACGCTGACATGGTAGGTCACCATTAGAGCGATGAAAATGTTGATTAGATGGATTACTTCGGGAAGGTGGGGTTGTAGGTGGGGGCAAGGCAAGAGGAGGGGCAATTCTGGTTCGTTTGTTTGGGGGGTTACTTACTGGGTCAAGCAATCTCTTTCTAAGCTGTTAGGGCAGTTGTTGGGCTCAAACTCGAGCAAAGTATTGGTGCTTAGCCGAGATAAGATCTTTGGTCTCAGCATTGTGACCTGGTGATAAATGTCGGCATGAAGGCTCCTGAGAAACTTTCTAGCCTTCCGACTTTTTGGGGTGACCATCAAAGGGACAAACCTATACAATTGAACAAATCAGGCTGCATATTGGGCTACAGACAAGTTTCCTTGGCAGAGGTCCTAGAATTCCTCCTCTTTATTTCCCTGAACATAAGTAGGGAAGATGTTATCAAAGAAAGCATCAATGAAAATTTTCCAGGTAGTAGGGGTAGGCAAGACTTCTTTCTTAAGTCACCACCAGTGTTCGGCTTCACCATTTAACATAAAGGTTGAAAGAGAGACCTTTTTTTCTTTAGTTAGGTCTAATACAGAGAAGAGCTTTTCTATTTGTAGGATTTAGGCTTCGGTTACTAAAGGATCAGGACCACCTTCAAAGTGTAGGGGGGTTAAGTTTCCTAAACTCTGCTATATTATGGGAGATAGACCGATCTAGGTTTTAGAATTCAGGGCCACGGGGTGGACAAGGGTTGGCCTTTTTTTTGTCCTACGGCTGAAGTTAATCCTTGAACGGCTCAAAAAAGTTTTGCAAATTCAGCCCTAGTCGAATGATTAGGGGCTTCAGGTTGTTCAGTACTCTTTACAGATGGTCTTCCTCACGATATTCCTACAAAAAAAGGAAGACAAGAGTTGGAGATTTAATCTTTGAAAAGATGACATTTATCTTTCTTAGGTACTCTAAACGGTTTATCTATCCTAGACCTAAGTGTAAGGGATTTATTCTGTAATATTCTGCTCTGATACCACCTGTTACATCCTAGGTACAAATTAAGGCAAATAGGTGCTAGTTACAGATTTCGAATAACGAGTGCATGATAATATTTATGCTGTGGAATCAAGACCTTAATAAATCCCTTACAGATACATATATACTGTTCCAAATACATACATCACTGAGGCTAGAAGTAGTTATAAAATACAAAACATAAGGGCCACTTCTTCCACTATGCTAATGGAATTCATCAGAGTGGGGGAACATACATGCGCTCAAACTTGTGGATTCACAAGATCCTTATAGACTTTCAAGAGTAGGTCTACCTATGGTTCCTCATTTTCTTCGTCATCTAGAGGGGGGGAGGGGGAGAATGGAAAGAGTGAGTTTCATATGCTCAGTAAGAAAAATAGTATTAAATTAACATTGTAAGATTTTAAAAGTTTATTATTTTATCTTACCGATTAGTTTCCTCGTTTACCTAACTCACCATTAGGAGAAATAATTTATTTGAATATCAAAATAGTACATTAGTGCAGAAAATCAAATAAACATATATCATGGTAAATAATAAATAACATCAAATAAATCATGAAATGCTCAGATTTTTCAAGTCATACTTTGCGAAGTCGTTACAAACTTCCATCTTTGAAGGAAGATACAGATTTCCAACTACCAAAGTGGAATGACAAAATCAGATACGGATATGACAATTTGCTCAGGCCCACTTCCGACTGGCCAAACCATGGTATGATCTATAACCACGACCGTACCAACCATAGTGATCTTAACAGATAATTTATAGTCACGACATTACTTAGCCATGGGTAACCCCTATAGATAATGCTATACCACTCTCGCTAGAGGGCATACTGTCATCTACTAGGAGCAATTCTCTTACGTCTTTCCAAACCAGATAGAGGAGAGGAAAATAGATATCCCGAAGGGCAAGGAGAAAAGATCCCCCTCAGAGATAAAAAGCCTAGCGAGACACTTGATGCAATATCCATGTCAATACATATACACTTTGGACCATACAGGCTTCATTCAATTTATCTCTTTTTCTTTTTCTTTTTTTTTTATTTTTATGTTATCACATGCTACATATTACATTTATCACATGCAAATTCATCGAGTGTCAATAAATCACACAATATGCTTGAAAATCAGAAAAATTTGACTTATTTAAATATAGAGGCATACAAAACAAACAAAATAACTATCATACTAAATTTTCTCATCTAAAAATACTTGCTAGGATGTCGAAAGTAATACAAGATTCCTTACAAAACTCCGATGCTTTCTCCTTCACCATTTTCCTTTCTTTTTTTCTTCTCTCATTATTTTACTATCTCTCTCTCTCTAAATCTTTGAAAAATAGAAGAAATTGAAGTGTGGAGATGAAGGGAAGGGGAAGGAAATTTATAGAATTTCAAAATCATAAATTCCTACCAAGAGGAAAAATTCGATGAAGAGAGAGGAGGAAAAGATTCTTGACGTGAAAAATGAGGGGGGAATGTTTCCTCCACTGGTAGCGGCGATGCGCCACCCAAGATAATGGTAGAGCTTTCCCCGAGGTAGTAGAGCTCGACCAGCGCGCTGCAAGCTAGCCTATAGGCACCCAGGCCTGCTACCACGCACATAGGGCCTAGGCGTACTGGGCCCCGCGCATGTAGGCCTGTTGCGCGTAGGCTTGAAGTGTGGACTTGCGCGCACAGTAGGCAGTGCCAATATGTACACGAAGTGACGTGCTGACGACCCACCTATGCGCAACAGGACACGCCTATAGGTCCTGACCCCGCACCGTGCGCGCTGTGCACATATCCTGTGCATGCATGTGGGAAATGCGCGCTGTGCTCCCACCCTGCGGCCACTGTGCGTGCATGCGTGGGCTCACAGTGCCCAGCATCCGTGTGGGCAAAACTGTTTTCCCGTGGAATTTTTCTCTATCAGCCAGTTTTCTCCTGTTTCGCTATTTTTTGATTTTTTTCTTAGTTTTTCTTTTTAAAATATAACAAAATAATGTGAAATAAATTAAAATAAAAATAAATATAAAAATAAAAATAGATTAAAATCATGGATCTCGAGAATGGTGTAAATTATTTTTAAGGCAGTCAAATAGTCGAATAAATAGAGTTTTTAAATCATTTTAGCATGGTCATTGGCGGGGTGTTACAAATCCTACGAGTTTCATCATCAGACATTCTAGAATCTTACTGATCTCTCTATTTCATTTTATTTTTCTACCTTTCCACACTAGGATCCATGTTTTGGGCTTCCCTAATCTCTAAATAAGAGTGGATTGGATCCAAAGTTGGGCAAGATGGACACCATTGCCATGATGATTCCATCATTCTTAACCACTTCAAGTATCTTCTATCTTGAAATCATCATTTGTGCTAACAGGGACGAGGTCTTTCTACGAAGAGCATCAATAACAACATCACCCTTTTCAGGATGATATAGGATCTTGCAGTCATAATCCTTTAAAAGATCCATCTAGTGTATCTACCTCATGTTGAATTCCTTCGAGATGAACGGTACTTCAATGTTTTTGTGATCGGTAAAGATTTAAAAATATTTCACCTAACAAATAATATCGTTAGATTTTGAGAGCAAACACAATAGCTGCTAACTCGAGATCATTTACAAGATAGTTCTGCGCATGGGGCTTTAATTACCTCAAACCATAAGCTACCACCCTACCATGTTGCATAAGTAGACATCCTAGACCAAGGTGCAATGCATCACTGTAAATTTAAAATCCATCGGTATTATCAGGAATGATCAATACTAGAGTAGAAGTTAAACGATGCTAGATCTCAAGAAAACTTTCTTCGCATTCTCAATGAAATTTAGCTCCCTTGCTTATGAGTCAAGTCAGTGGGGCAGCGATGTTAGAGAAGCCTTCAACAAATCGATGGAAATACCTAGCCAAACCCAAGAAGCTGGAGACTTTAGAAGTGTTGTTCGGTTGACTCCAATTTGTTACAGCCTCAACTTTAGAGGGATCCACAAAAACACTATCGCCAAAAATAATGAGTAAGAAAGGAAATTTGATATAACCTGAATATGCACTTACTAAGCTTAGCATATAATCTATGATATCAGAGGGTCTTCAGAATATGTACTAAATGAGTAGCATGTTTTGTGGGATTCTTGGAATACACAAATATATCATTGATAAGATGATAACATACTTATTTAGTATGGGCCTGAAAATTTTATTCATAAGATCCATAAAACCTATAGGAGCATTAGTTAGTCCGGAAGGCATAACCCCGAATTCATAATGGCCATACCTTGTTCAGAATGTCATCTTGGAAATTTCCTCATCTCTAACCCATAACTAATGATAACCAGACCGAAGATCAATATTGGAAAAGATAGTTGTGCCCTAAAGCTGGTCGAATAAGTCATTAATATGGAGTAAGGGATACTTGTTCTTTATAGTTACCTTATTTAGTTCCCTATAGATGATGCACAACCAAAGGGCCCCATTCTTTTTCTTAACAAACAACATCAGGGCACCCCATGGGAAACAACTAGGCCTAAGTAGCCTATTAGTTTGTAGTGTCGATAACTAACAATTAGTTTCCTAAGTTTCATATAGCCTATATAGTTGGGAGCTTTAGAAATCAGGATCATCTCTAGTAACACAATAATGGAGAACTTGATTTCTCGCTTGGGTAACATATCTGAAAGTTCCTTAGGAAAATCATCCGGATAGTCACGAATAATCAATATCAATTGTATAGCGTTTTCTAAATCCATGACTTTTTATATGCAAAAAAAGACATCAGGGAAGGACAATAGTTTTATTTAAAGTTTACTACACATGTATAGAATAAAATTTAGAAAAAATATAATTCAAAATACATGTTTTAATTACTAACAAAGTTTCATACAACAGATAAGTGAAATAGTTGTCTCTTAGGAAGGCCAAGAATCACAGTTTTGTCGTAGCAATCTAGGACAGCACGATAGGTTTCCTGCCAATCCATACTTGTCGAAGCCTTGAAAGTCTAGACGTATGAGATCTATGGCTAATTCTTTACCTGAGATGTTTATCTTGTAAGACTTATATACAAGCTTCTAAGGTTGACTTGGAAGGGCTTTCTATAATTAAAATTTGCTTTAAGGGTTATGGTTTTGCGAACAAATTTCTAACAAACTTACAAGACGTAAAAGAATGAATGGCATTGGTATCAATCAAAGTTGAGCTATAGAGTCATGTTTAGCATGCATACCCTGAATGACAGCTGGTGTTGCTACAGCATCTAGTTCGTTGAGGTAAAAGACCATTCCTCTTATTTCAGCATCCTTCAACTTCTGGGGGCAATCCATCACAAAGTTTTGGGTACTCCCACATTTATAGCAAGCATTGTTTAACTTGTAGTAAGGGTGATTTCCATGGTTCCTACTATAGTGTCGACACATCTAGGGAGGATCAGAAGTATTACTTAGGAGAAGAGTGGAGGGGGCCAAACAACTATTGTAAGGGCCATTCTAGGTCACTTATCAGCATGACCCTTGTCGAGTTGCTTTCGTTTCTACTGGTTCTAAGCCTTAGCATGGTTGATTTATTAGTATCGGGTGGCAAGGAGTCCTCGGCTAGCTGAGTAGTTTTCAAAGCCTCGGCATAGGTAACAACCTTCATCATTACTACCATATCATGGATATCAGCCCTAAGGCCCTTTAGAAATTTTTTAGCCTTCTCACGCTCATTGGCGATCAGTTGTGGAGATAAATGGGATAGCTAAATAAACTTTGAAGCATACTAACATGCTTCCCTAATAAAGGTCTTGAAATTCCTCATTTTTCTCACAAATATACACTGGCAAGAATTTCATATTGAATGCATCTAAGAATTGACCTAGGTAGTAGAAGTGGGTGGGGTCTCCTTCTTGAGATGCCACTAGTGTCTAGCTTTACCAGTGATCATAAAGACTAAAAGGACTTTTTATTCCTTAATGAGTTCAAAGAGTGAAGATCTTTTTGATTTACATGATCCAAGCCTTAGCTACCATGGGGTTTAGCCCACCATCAGAAGAGGGAAGGTTTAATCTTTAGAATTTAAACATGTTCCTCAAAATGGTACAAGCAGTGTTACGTTGGCCCTCAGCAAAACGAGGACAGTTTGATGCAAGAGGGTATAAGGAAGATCGAATCAACTCCTATAACCTTCACCAATGCATGCAATATAGAAACTTAACTGCCTAATTAACTCCCTCTAATTAAGAATACACCCACCTAAATGGCATGCATAAACAAAGAAAAAGAAAATTAAAATGATGAAAAGAAGCATGCCACAAAGTTACCTGATAAGTCGATCGTAGCTCCTCAGCTCAACAAGACTTTTAAAAAGCTCCCTAACTTTAGAAGAACTTGAAGATGCTAAAGAAATTAGCAAAGGTAATTCTTGAAGAAAGTGAAAGGTTCAATTTTTATTCTTCTCCATGTATGTTTACAAGCTATGGGCAAAGGCCTTTATGTAACCCTTTCCTTCGGTAGTTCTAAATAATCTCAAATAATGAAAAATTAAAGAAAATAATTAACTAATAAAATTTAATCCTAGAATGATAGTGAAGTATTAATTTATCCCAATCTAAAAATGAAACAATTAATTAAATAATTCTATGAGATAGATTTTACATTAAAATAATATAAAAATAATATTAAAAATGCTGAAAATTATCCCATGTGTATGTGGATAAAACACATAAGGTTTTAGAACACAAAAAAATTCCAAAAAAAAGGACTCTAGTTGCCACCACATGTGTAGGACAAAGCAGACGCATGAGTCAACCTATGATGGGCACATGGGTTGGCTTGGATGGGTGCACGGGATGGCCTGGATGGGCATGCAGTTCTCGCCAGTTGGATGCATAGGTCACTCTTGCTAAGAAAACTGGGGCACTACATAGGTTGGCCTGAACAGACAAGTGGGTTGCACGTGAAGGCCGCTCTGGTCATTCAGATATGCTGACAGTGTGGGATTTGCTTATGTGTGTGCTGTGCGCTAGATGTGCGCCTGGCTTGCTGTGTGTTGGGCATGCATCTATGTAGCTTGTGTTGCTTCATGTGTCTACTTGGCATGGGGCATGGGCTGGATGCCTGGCTTGCTGGGTCATGCATGTGCTTGCGTGGTCGTGGGTCATGTAAAGTTTTCTGTCTGCACACTTGGCATGCTGTATTGAGCGAGCGGTGGCCAAACATATACAGGTTAGCTCTTTTGCACATAGGAGGTGTTAAACACGTGCCGAAGGCAAGTCACATGTAATATCCATTGGCTCCTTATGCTAGAAGGTATCTTTTGGGTCTTTTGTTGGGCTTCAATGGTGATCACGTCACTTGCCCATTTGTACACCAAAAGGTTGAAAATATCTTTGAATTTCTTTGGTTGGCTTCATGTAATTGGACTTAAGAGCAATTAAAGTTGTTTTCCCATTGGTCTTACCTCATCACGGACACTACTATCCTTCCCTTTATGAGACGGTGTGTTATCTTAATCTATTTGAGTATTTTTTGTGCTTGGGCTCACATCAAGATTGTTATTGTGAGCATGATTATGGCCCACGGTAGCTGTCAAACCCTTTGTGCCCCAAATAGCTCGATGAATTCTACACTAGTTGGGGAATTATAGGCCTCGGATATTTCCATGGATGATCTCTCTCGAGTCATGGTTGCCTACAAAAGGGAGACAATGATTTAGTAAAGTGAATTTATGTAGGATTTTTTTATGACTATTTTCCTAAAGAGACTCTTCGAACCTTCTTACCCTAAACTTAAGCTTCAGCATAAGGGGCATCCTAGGAGTTTTTTCACTTTAATATCACCTGTGACATCTTGCTACCCAGTGGGCAACAATGTCTAATATAGAGTAGAAAGAAGTGCAATTAATTTAAAAATTAATACAAAAGTTACATTCGTCCCTTACAATTATAGAGTGTATTTTTAAGGCATCAAAATTAGTTATTACATAATTACAAATACTATCTAAGCTAACTCCTACAAAATACAAAATAGTTGCCTCATAGAGTATTGCACTCTAATTGCTCTCATCTTCTACAGATCATCGAATGGAGTTAAGCAAACATCAAGGGGAAATTAAAGGGGTAGATCATCTTCTTCTACATCATCTGGGAGAGATAAATTGGGGAGTTCCATGAAACTCAGTAAGGAAAGTAGTATTAAATCAGCACTATTAACATTTTTAAAGGTCATTAATGTAGTAAGTAAAATACCTATTTAACATCTTAAAACCTATGTTTCATAATAGAGACTGCTGAAAATTTAGTAAAATTTTAACTTCAATTCGTATAAAATAGTGTTTTAAAAGCCATTCTTAACCGTAATGTCTAGTGCAATAACAATCAAGCTATTCAAACAATCGTAATCAATCAATAACCTGAAAATTTAACATAGTTTCACGATCTTGCCTATTCTAATTATTTTTACTCAATTAGGTTTCCATTGTTTACTAACCTTCGCGTGAAATTGTTTAGGCCTATATCAATAGAGAGCAGAGTGGATCCCCAACAACCACTGTGAATGGTAAAAAGTTTGACTCGCAATGCAGTAAATCAGTAAGATTCTATGATCACAACAATACTTCACCACTGTGACCCCTAACAATCAATTGCGATCAATTCTCATCAGAGGGAAGGCCAATAAAGTATCCATTCACAAATGATTATTAATTAGATAGATAACGATAACCCCTCCATGATAACGATTAAATGGATTTAGGACTTTCTTTATTGATTTAGGTTTACATCATAACAACATTTTGTTTCTAAGGTTACTATCGAGATTTGTCATCAGTTTATAGATAAACATATAAATCTTACTGTCCAGCCCATTGGGCTCGGCCAAGCACTTTTCAAACACCCTTAAGCCAAGTAGGCCCATTAAGCAAACTAGGCCCAACAAGGCTCATTCACCAACTCTTGGCCCACAAGGGCCCATACACCGATTATGGCCCACTGAGGCCCACTAAGCCAAATCCGAACCAAATCAAGGCCTAGTATAAAATTCTGGCTTCGTAAAGCCTACTAACAAACTTGGGCACAGTCGAGGCTTATTAATGCCTTCTAGGCTCGTTGAAGCCCATTAAATAAACACAGCTGAATAGGGCCCATTTCAAGACTGAGAGCCCAAAAAGGGAAATCTTTCCTACACTCACTAATCAGGCAAGGTAGAGGCCAGCTGCATGACCCTCTCGAGACACGAGTGTGCCTGACATGATCGCATAACACATGTTCACTGTGCGTTACAGAGCACTTAAGGTTAGTTGTCTCGCACTTGGGTGTGTCAGGACAAGCCCTCATGCACGGGTGCACATATCTGCTTCACTTGGCATTATATGACATCGAACGTACCCATGGCACAACATGTCAGTACGCACTTTCTCGGCATAACATGCCAGCATGCATTCGTGTGACACAAAGGTGCCATCGAGCACACCCTCTCAGTGCATAGTGTTTGACAGATTGTCACATGTGCGAGCTTGCTTTACGTGTCAACGGGGCTACCTCTGCACTTTGGGCATGTCCGACCAGTCCCACTCATGCATGCACATTCCATCTTGGGCTCTATTGCACACATGCGTGCCTGGTAGAGTCTGTACGAGTGTGCACAGCTATTGTGCGCACACAACATGCTGGCGGGGCACTGGCCCGACACTTAAGCATGTACAAATAGTGTTCATCACACATCCAACACACAACATATCTATGGGCTACCGCTTATCTAGGCACATTAGTGCCTTACAGTATCGGGCCAAGGTAGATTGCCTTTTCCGTCGATCTCCTAACTCTTTTCTGTATCCTACCCATTTTAAAACTGATTTAAAGTAAAGAATCAATATTTAAACACATTTCAAATTGACCTAATAGCATAATATCAACCAAGTAACTGATCAAAATCATCTCAACACATGCACATGTTGTAGACGCTCATGTATGCAATTCAAATATTTTAGTAATCTGAAAGTAATCTAAAAATTTGTTGAAAACATCGAAGTAATACTCCATTGCTTACCTAAAATTGACTGTACTTCAGATTCTTAAAAGGAAGTGAAAAGCTTTTGAGATTAGAGGAGGAAGGAGTTGCAGCAGAGAACAATCAGGCTTCAAAAAATAGTGTACAAGACCGCCATTCTTCTGAGAAAATTGCATACAATTATTTTACAAGAAGAGTTTTGCATGCATTGTAAAAGGAATGGGACGAATGAAATGTGCTTAGCTCTCAGGGAAGAAAGGATAAACGTGGTAGCAAGCTTGCACTAGGTGCAGCAGCAGAAGAGAATGTTATAGTAGTAACCTCATAGCCTTCTCTCAAAAATCACTCAAAATTTCTCACTAGAATGGTCTCAACTATCTATCGGGTTTTCTTTCTTTGAAGAAATGAAGAGAGGTGAGGAAGTGGAAGGCTCTTTAAATAGAAGAAGAAGGTGTATCCAGTATTGTTGGATCACATGCAAAAAGAGAGAACCATCGATCGACTGAGTGGCCAATCAAAGCAGATCGCAAATCACACACTATAGTGCAAAAAAGAGCTATGGGGAGGTGATAGCCTACTGTGAGTAGTTTACTAGTAAATGAAGCTTGGGTAGAGCCTACCTATGTTCATGGGTGCATGCAATGTCTATCGCATGGGCTGAGAGAAAACGCTTGCTTGCCCTATGGGTTTGTCCACATGATGTGCACCTTGCTGGTTGGCCTTCCACGGGCAATGCCTGCATGTGCAAAAAAATTGTTCCACAGGTCCAGTCCGCATGTCTGTGCGGCTAGTGCCTATGAACGAGAAATATTTTTTATGTACTAGCCGTGAGGCATGCCAGAAGATTTTATCCTATGGTCGGGGGATTTTGAAATCCCATAAGCCTTTTTGGAAAATTTTTTTGAGGGATCTTCATGTATTCATACATTTTAAATATTATGAAAATATAAATAAATAACTTCTAAAATAAAATAAATTGAAAATACTTCGAGAGTTAGGATTACAGAATGAAAGTTGTCATAGCATGAGCCATAGAATCATGTATAGAAAGCGTACCATGAATGACAGTTGGTGTCACCATAATATCTGGTTCACTAACGTGGAAGACCCTTCTCCTAGCAATGGTTTTAGTAGCATCCCTTGTGACATTATCAGTTCTAAAATATAGTATAAGGGAGCCAGATACAAAAACAGATTATGAGTACATCAAGATAAATTATATGCAATAGAATAAATATATTACAATGCCTTACAAAATAAGTTTGTGTTCTAAATCTTACAATACTGAGGCAACATAAAAATAAATACGAGCCTCTCTAGAAGCAAACTCATCAGAGTGCGAGAAAAAACATGCACTCGTAACGGTTCATGGATCCATGGGATCCTCAAAGGCTTCAATAGGCAAGTCAATTTGAGGTTCCTCATTATCGTACTCATCTAGAGGGCATGGAAGGGGTGAGTTCTATAAACTCAATTAGAAAAATAGTATTTAACAAACATTACTAACGTTTTAAAGATTCATTAAATTAAAAATGTACCGTTAATTCCTTAATATCGGAAGTTCATATCATGAGTTCATTCAATAATAAGAAAATAATTTTTATATTATTTAAAAGATGTCAACATCAAGACAATCACATCATAGTTATAATCACATCATGCATAAAATAGAAAAAATCAAACAAATCATGTTATGACTTCTTTTCACCTTTTACCTATTCTTTGTGCGAAGCTGTTCTGACTTATACCTACTGAGGGCAATATGAATTTCTAGCTACTACTATGGAATGACGAGGTTCATTTCATTTTCAGCACATTTACGGCTTACTAAACTACAACACATTTAAGGCTTGCCAAACCTGAAACATTCTGTGACCACAGTCATGCCAACCGCTGTGGTCTACATGTAAACTATAGTCACAAACGTATGTCACCACAATGACCCCTACAATCATATTGTGCAACCACTCTAGTTATAGGGTATATTATCATTCATAGGGAGTGGTCCTCTCACGTCTTTTAAGACCAAATAGGGAGAAACAGAACCCCTCAAAGATAAGAAGCCTAATGGATCAAATTAATTTAAATGCAATGCATACATATTCGATGTTCATTTTACATGTTTATCAAATAATATCATGCTTCTTGAATAAAAATCACAACATGTAATTTCTTACCATATCATTTCATTTTAAAGAATACTGAATAAAATAAAAATATTATATAAATAAAAGTAATTTTATATGAACTCAAAATTATACAGAAATTAAAAATAGAATTTTGATGGTTAACATCCTTAAGGCCTGAATAAATAGAGGTTTTACAAAACATAATTAAGTGTGAAGGTTTTGGGTATTACACCTTTGCTTTTCGGGGCAATCCTTCATAAAGTGTTGGGTACTCTTGTACTTATAACAAGCTTTATTCAATTTGTAGCGTGGGTAGTTGCATGGTTCTTTCTGTAATGCTGACACACTTGCACAGGGATAGAGGTTTTACTTGGGGGAGGAGGTGGGAGAGTAGTCACAGTGGGGGTCATCTTAGGTCTCCTGTTAGCAACACCCTAGACAAGTTGCTTCCTCTTCTATTGATTTTGGGTCCTAACTTGAATAATCTATCGATATATGGCAACAAAGAGCTCTTTAGCCAGCTAAGCATTCTTAAGGGCCTTAGTATAGGTAGCAGGCCTCATCATAGCTATCCTATCATAGATGTCGACCCTCATGACCTTTTAGAACTTCCTAGCCTTCTCACCTTCAGTGGCAATCAAGTCGACAGTAATGCGGGACAACTAGATGAATCTTGAAGCATAGTGGCTCGCAGTCATGCTTCCTTGATGGAGGTCCTAAAATTCTTATTCCTTCTTCTCATGGAGGTACACTAGAAAGAAGTTCATATAGAATGCATCCAGGAATTGATCTCACATAGTAGGAATAGGCAGAGTCTCCTTCTTGAGATGCCACTAGTGTTTAGCCTCACTAGTGAACATGGTAGTAGCTTAAGGGACCTTTTGTTCCCTAATGAGTTTAAGGATAGTGAAGATCTTCTCAGTCTATAAGATTCAATCCTCGGCTATCATTAGATCTAGTTCACCATCAAAGAAGCGAGGGTTAAGTCTTCGAAATTCATAAATATTACTTGACATGGCACGACCAAGGTTAGGTTGGTCCTTAACAAGACAAGGATGATCACTGTTGTGAGTATGGTTATGGCCTACAGTGGTATTTAAACCCTGAATGGCTCAGAAAAACTCGATAAATTCTACCTTGGTATGAGTGTCAGAGGCCTCAGGCCTTTTAATTGATGTTTTTCCTCAAGTTATGGTTAACTATGAAAGGGAGACATGATGTTAGTAGAAGAAACTACTTAGGGATTCTAGTATATCTTTCTCCCACAGGAAATTTTCCTAATTGTTTTATCTTAGAACCTAAGCCTTAGTGTAAGGGATGTCCTAGGCAATTTTGCTCTAATTCCACCTATGACGTCCAACCTAGAGGGTGATGGTGTCCAAAATATATAGCAAATACGAGTACATTTAATTAAAATAAACATGGAAATATTTATCCTTGATCAAAATATAAGTGTAACACCTTGAAAACCTTTTTTCTTAATTATATTGTAAACCCCTAATTATTCGGGCACTGAGGCCATTTGAACTCTTTAAAATTTCATTCTTTAGTTTTTGGATGAAATTTGATTTTTTGAGTTTTTGTATTTATTGGTTATTTAGTTTAAATAATTTTTAAAATTATTTTGAATATTGATTTATTAAATTTATTTTTAAAATTAACTTAAAAAGGTTTCAGGGAAAACCGGAGGAGAAAACAATAGAAAAATCCTGTGGGAAATGCCTGCAAGAAAGATCCCTGCCTGCGCGAGCTCTGTGCGGTGCTCGAATGTGTACCCACATGGCAAGCCGGGGTAGCGTGCACTGCCACGGGCATGGTCTGCCACCCCCTTGGGCGGCGAGCATTATCGGTTGGGTGGCATGCCACTGCCATTTAGGCAGCATGCACTATCATTTGGGCAACGTGCCGCTACCATTTGGGCAATGTGCCATTGTTGTTTGGGTGGCATGCCTCCGATTTTTGCATTGCAATCACATTGCTATCATCACATCGCATCAAGTCACTTTTACTTTCTTCTTTCTTCACAAGATTTTGCCACTTGGCACAAATCTAATGGTCCCCATTTTTTATAAATTGGGACCCCTCTTCACCATATCTTCACCAATCCAACTTCATTCTTCCATTCACCAAAGAGTTTTAGAGAGAGAGAGGGAGCTCCAGAGAGAAGAGGAAGAAGTA
Organism: Carica papaya; assembly: GCF_054855325.1. NCBI lineage: Eukaryota > Viridiplantae > Streptophyta > Magnoliopsida > Brassicales > Caricaceae > Carica > Carica papaya. Next base: position 25,436,666 of record NC_142317.1, read on the forward strand.
TAAGAAGGAAAGACGTAGGAAAACTCCAAGATTTCAGTAAGGAATTTAGTATTTATTTTTGACATATTAAGGAGTATTTCTAGATTTAATTAATGAAATTTTAATTGATTGGTTACCTGCTTAATTTTTAATTGCTTAAATAAAATTATTACATGTTAATGCATGGTTATATGAACATAAATAAATCGATATTTGCATGTTTAACTAAAATAATTAATTTGCACGTGATAAATGTTGATGCATGATATATTATACAATGATAAAGTAACAAGCATGATGTTATATTTCAAAGCATGAGAAATATGTATCGGTATTGGCATGCATGATTCATAAAATATTTCTTTAAGCTTTTCATCTCTAAGGGGTTTCTGTTTATCCCCTATATAGTCTGAAAAGACATGAGAAGACCGCTCCTAGTGGATGACAGCGTACCCTGTAACAAGAGTACTGAGGCGATATAATTGTAGGGGTCACCTCTAGTGAAGTATGATCGTGACCATAGTTTACATATAGGACCACTATAGTTGGCACAGTCGTAGTCATAGATCGTGTCATGGTTTTGCAAGCCGTTAATGTGTTGTTGGTTTGCCAAGTTGCAAATTGCTGATATAATATTGAATGAATTTGGTCATTTCATTTGGGTAGTCAGGAATCCATATTGTCCTCAGTAGATGGAAGTCGGAACGACTTCGCGCGAAGAATAAAATGAAATAAAGAGCATGTCATGATTTGTTTGATTTTCTTTATTCTTAACATGATTAATTTGATTGACATGATATGCCTATGACATTTTGATGTTTTCTTTAATAAAGTAAATTATTTTCATGATTAATTAATAGACCCCTGGCACAATTCACGATGGTAAAAAATTATGATAATTTATTTCATTTTAAATTACTTTTAAAATCTTGGTGATGTTATTTAAATACTACTTTCCTTACTAAGTATGTAGAACTCATATTTTTTCATGCCTCCTCATATTAGGACGATAGTGAGGAAACAATCATTAGCCAACCCAAGCTTTCGAGGATCCTATGTATCTGTGAAATGTTATGAGTGCATATTTTGTCCCGCACTCTAATGAGCTCATCTTTTGTAGAAGCTTCTAATTAATTTTGTTTCTGCCTCAGTATTATATGAATGGAACTCTATTATTAATTTGTAAGGGATTGAAATTATTTATTTCGTTGCATACATTTATCTTATATGCACGCGTATCTTTTTCTATATCTGGCACCTTTATGCTTTAATTAGCATTTGTGATGTCACAATAAGAATGTATGATTGAAGCATTACAATTAACTATTACATATTACAAAAACATTGTTCAAGCTAATCCTACAACATGCAAAATAATAGCCTCATAGAGTACAACGCACTTAATGCACTCTTCAATCACTAGTCTGGGAATGGATCCAAACAAGCCTCGAGGGATAGATCATCTTCATCTACGTCATCTGAGGAGAGATGGATTGGGGTGAGTTCTAAGAAACTCAATAAGGAAAGTAGTACTAAATTCATACTATTAACGTTTCAAAAGTTATTAATGTTTTTAGTGAAAATTACACAATTGTCGTTTCAAAACAATAGTTCGCCTCTCAAGGACCGCTGAAAATTTCATAGCATAATTGAACTCGAATTTATTTAAAATAACAATTTCGATTCCATTCACAATAGTACTATCTAGTATAATGATGATCAAATCAATTTAGAGCAATAACTATCGATCAGTACCAAAAAAGCTTAGACATTTTTAACAACAACAATTATTCCAATTATTTTTACTTAATTATGTTTCCACTGTTTATAGACCTTCACGAAGCCATTTTGACTGATATTGATGGAGGGTAGAGGGGATTCCTAACTACAATATGAATGGGAAAATTTTAAATCATAATACACTAAAAGTTCTGTAACCACGGCAATGCTTCGCCAATGTACAGTACCCATTCATATGAAGTGATTCACCAACTCTCAATAAAAAGATACAACCAATAACCTGTCCATGATGAAAGGTAAAGAAATTTAAGGACTTATTGCTAGTTCAATTTTAAGACAGATATAATAAATTCAACCTTAAATCTACCCTAAGAACTTATCCTCAAAGTTCATTACCTGTCCATGTTCCAATAAATATTTTCTTGACCAATAAATGTATTAATTTTTTCATTCAGCCCACTAAGGTCCGTTAACTGAAAACTATGCCCATTAAGGCCCAATAGCCAAACCGACCCACAAACTGAACCAGCCCACTAATCGAATTGGTCCATTGATTAAAGCATTCCAATCTCATCGCAAGGCCCATTGAGAGAACTCCCTAGTATTCGCCAACTGGGCAAGGCAGAGGCCAGCCGCATGGCACTCTCGATGTATATATGCGTTTGATAGAGCTGCTTAGCACATGGGCGAGCTGTGTGCAGCAAGACGCCCCAAGAAGGCTTTCCTAGTACTTCATGCATGTTAGGACAGGTCCCAGCATGTCCTCTAGCACCTTACTCACATGGCACAACATGCCGTCACATGCTCGCATTGCACAACACAACATCGCGTGCTCGCTCTCATGCAACACAGTGTGCTATCGTGCACATTCTCTTGATGCGCAGTGCTAGCATAATGACACGTGAGCACGCATGCTGTGAATGTCACAGGGTTGTCTTGACACTTCTAGCTTACGAGATCAGTCCTGCGCATGCATGTGTTTGTCAGTCCTGATCGCCTGGTGCCACATGTTGCAAAGTTGCTATGGTGTGGTGATGGTTTGAAGAAGGCGGGTGGTTGGCAATCAATGCATGTCCCATGTTCGTGTATGTGTGCATGGAGTGTAGTGTGGGTAGGGGAGTTTTCTACACAAGGTCTCCTACAGGTAATACCTGCATGCAGAGGAAATGTCTGTGAGCTCGCATATCAATTCTTGTAGTCGTACATCTTGTGGGCAATTCATGCAGGCATAGGTTGTAGCAATCAAGCTTGTGTCATCAAGTTTACAAGTTGGGAATCCCTTGAGTATTCCTATGGGTTACTGAGATATTTTACCCTGTAGGCATCCAAGTGATTTTTTTTACTTTATAATTTTAAATTCTTTCATGCAACTAAAATAAGACTATTTAAATGTAATGCAATGTTAATTTAAATGTTTTGAGAGTAAAGTTACAAAATTAGGGTTGTTACACGTGGTCTTATTATAACAATCTAAGATGACATGATAGGCCTCGAGCAAGTCCATACCTAGAATTACATCAAAATCTTGAATATCTATGAGTATGAGATCTACATAAAATTCCTTACCGGAGGCATTCACCTTACAAGACTTGTATACTACATAAGCCTATAAGGTTTCTTTGGATAGTGTTTTTACAATCAAGGTGTGCTCTAAGGGTTTTATTAATAAATTTCCAGCAAATTTATAAGATACTAATGAATGAGTGGTGCCATTATCAATCAAAGCATAATGACTCACCAGCATACTCCCCTAGTGGAGGTCTCAAAATTCTTCTTCCTTATTCTCATGGACATACACTGGAAAGTTCTTATGTAAAGCATCAAGGAATTGTTCCCATGTAATAAGGTTTGGTATGGTCTCCTTTTTGAGAAACCACCAATGCTCAGCTTCACAAATAAACATAAAGGCACCTAGGGGCATTTTTTATTCCTCAGTGAGTTCAAGAATAGAAAAAATCTTCTCAATTTGTATAATCAAGTCTTTTGCTACCATCGGGTCGGGCCCACCATCAAACATGAGAGGGTTCAATCTCTGAAATTCTGAATTATTACTTGAAATGGCACGAGTGGGAATTGGCTGGTCCTTAGCAAGACAAGGATAGTCATCGTTGTGGGCATAGCTATGGCAGTCAAACCCTTGATACTCAAAATAATTTAGTGGGTAGTAGTGTCTAATAACAAAGCAGAATAAGAGTGCATTTAAATAAACAAACACATAAGTTGTACTCACTCCTTATAAAATACATCAGAGTATGATAAGGCATAATGATTATCCACTTTAAGTTATATTAAAACCATTCGGCTAATCCTATGACTTACAAAATAACAGTCTCACAAAATAGAAGCACTCTTCACTACTCGTAATTTAGTCATCCAAGAACGGGTCAAGGTAAGCCTCAAGGGGTACGTTAGCCTCATCTATATCATTTAAGGAGAATGGATCGAGGTGAATTCCATGAAACTCAAAAAGAAAAGTAGTATTTAATTCATATAATTAGCATTTCAAAAGTATTGAAATCAATTAGTGAAAAATACTTACTGTTGTCTAAGGCTTTCGAAAATTTCATAATATGCTTTATAGTTGAAGTCGATACAATAAAGTTTCCCAATTCAGATTAGATCACATACATCGTTTTAGTATCAATCAAAATATATCAATCATCACAAATATTCTTTAATAGTTTAATTTATTCAAATTATTACTAGACTCTATTAAGTTTCATTGTTTACAGACCTTCGCGTGAAGCCGTTGAGGCCTATATCAACAGAGGGCAGAGGGGATTCCCGTATGAATAGGGAACTTCAATCAAAATAGAGTATATCGGTAAAATTCTATTATAACAACAGTATTTCACCAATGTGGTCCCTAACAATTAATCGCAATCCACTCTCGTTAGAGGGTAGGCTAATATAATGCCCGCTTATAAGGAGAGGTTCACCAATAGTCGATAACATATTTAAATGGTAACTCATTCGTGATAAAAGGTAAACGAATTTTTACTAACTCTTGGTGATTAAGTTTAATTAGTTTTTAGTCTAACAAATCGAATTCCCTAATTTATTAAATCCACCTAAGAGTATAGTGATTTACTCGTTAAACCATTATTTTCTCTAAATTTCTTAAAATTTATTCTGATGCATCCTAGAAAACAATAACAAGTGCACAACTCGTATCAATAAAACATATATGAGAATCAATTATTATACTGAAAACTATTATTTGAGAAGTGATAATTGAATTAAAGTAGATTAAAGTAAAATATCAAACTAAATAAACTTGTAGAAACATAAATAACCTTAGTAAATCAAAGATAAATCAATCAGTAAAACAATGTTAGGGTCCACAATCCCCCTAAACATGCCTAGATATCAATTTTGATAATGAATTCTTAGTTAAGATGGGCAGGTTAATCCTAAAGCCTGGTTAATCATATTTAAGGACACAACCTTTCAGATTTAAATGAAACTCTTTGAGACAATTCCATAGAAATCTTTATATAATCAACCCAATTATTCGACCTTATTCAGGGACACGAATTCAAGCCACAGGTCAATTTTAGATTAGCTATTAAAACAAATCTATAATTAAACATATTACACAAAACCTTAATAATCATTTACTAAAATCCCATTAATTAAGAATCCTAACTTCTCTGTTCAACATATCATTAAGGAATTCAATCAATAAAATATCAATACAAGCATTCAACTCAATGATTTTGCATAAAACTAACTCATATATTATTAATAAAAATCAATACCCATCATAGTTTAGGGTTCATGTTTTTCCTAACAAAAACAATCTAGTCCATAATTAACTCAAGACAACAAAAACTGAAATTTAAAGAAAACATAGTAAAATAAAATGAAACTCGCTATTGCATCTTTGTCTTGAGCTTGATCTCCTATCCAATGGAGTTTTGAGTCTTTCAGGAAGAAGAAGAAAAACCCTAACGTAGAACAATCTCTGAAATAAAATTGTTCTCTTGAATACTAATAATATGTCTTTTATTTACTAAGGTAAATAACAAAATTTCTTAATACAAATCCTAGCTGAAAGAGGAAAGAGAATAAAGCATCATAAGCCATTTAAGAAACCTAAAAATTTTGCCTTTCCCACATGATCATTTGCATGACCATGCACCAGCCCATGCCTACTTCTTTCTTCAAAATTCTGTGCAGAGAGAGACTCCAGGATTGATGTGCATCACCACTTGCATGATCATGTATCTGCCAATGCGGGTTTCTGCCCTTTTTGTACCTTGATCCAAAACTTTCTAAATTCTCCCAAAATCACTTAAAATTCATAAAATAAACTTAAGTGACTAAATAAATTAAAATTAAATAAAAAACTAATGAAAATTACTCAAAACTAACAAAACTAAGGCAAAAACAATCCTGATTGTGTATAAAATACATAATTATCAAACACCCCCGACTTAGCTTTTTACTCATCCTCAAGTAAAGTCAAAAATAAACCAAAGCGAAGAATCATCTTAACACAACAATTAAACTCCTAAATTCAATAACATAGGTCCCATACTCAACTTCAATCAACAAAATCCCATAAAAACTCAATTGAATGAAAGCTAGAGAACGAAAAGCCTCATTCATCCATAAGCATATAAGGACTACAAATCATTAACAATCATGCCCTCTGACCTCCAAAATTGACACTTTTCCTTATTTTAATGTAATTTTTTTTTTATCACTTTATTGGCTTGCCTATAATGTCATCTAACCTTTTAATACGAGGGCATACATTGGTGATGCCAGCACTCGGTTACTCAATTAGTCACAACTCTAGATTGCTACTAGCTCTACTCATAACTACTATTTTATTTTTTGAGGCAAATCAATTCACTAAGGAGTAAGCTCTCCCTACCAAAGGTAGCTACGTTCTCAGGGCTCAAACTTAAGACCTCTAGTTAAGCTAGTGTAACGCTGAACTACTAAGTTACACCACTTGGTAGTGTAAAATTAAATGATCAGTAGAATAAGTTGTTTTTCTTTCACTACTCGTTCTATTCATAACCACCATTTTATTTTCCAAGGTAAATCAGTCCACTAAGTAATAAGCTCTCCCTATCAAAGGCAGCTGCATTCCCTAAGCTCAAACTTGAGACCTCTAGTTAAGTTAGCGTAATGCCAAACAGCTAAGCTATGCCACTTGGTGGTGTAAAATTGAGTGATCAATGGAGTAAGTTGTTATGGTACCTTTTTTTAAAAAATAAAATAGGGACAACTAAGAATGTATAAGAAACACAAAAAGTTAGAAAAAATCATAACTAATAAAACTTATGGCATTCATAAGGTTAATCACTATATCAATATAATACAAAAAATTCAAAAGCTTCCAAAAAATCTAAGTCACTTGGAATAAAAATGAAATCCATGAAATGTATTAGACCGACAAGATTAAAATAAAGGATTTTAACTATCACATCAAAATTCTCGAACATTATAGTTCAATAATTCAACAACAAGTTCAAGCTTGACAAGTAAAATGCTAAATATGAATGAATTCACAAAATTTTCAATTACCCCACCCCACACTTTTAAAATAAGCGTTGTCCTCAATGCTAAGAAGAATAATCAAAGCAGCTAATAATGATTGAGGCATAATAACAAAGAATACTCTCCTAAAAATCGTTGTAAGGTGCTGGTGGTGACAGTAGTGATGCAAGGTGTGCCTTTTCATGAGTTGGGGGCACTTTGTGGTTGTCGGCTACAAGGGATAAAATTGAAAAGAAGAGTTAGGGTTCTTTTTGTTTTTAAAGTTATTGTTGTTGTTGTTTTTTAAAGACTTGCATGGGCCTACTGTGACATCCCAAGTGCTAATTAAGATAAATGGGTGTCAAATACAGATAAAAAATAATGAGTTCATGATAAAATTTATGCAGTAAAACAAAATCATTACAAATCCCTTATAAATACATATGATTTCCAATACATACATATACTGAGACCAAAAGTGGCTATAAAATATAGAACAAAACATAAGGGCCACTTTGTTCACTATACTATTAGACTCATTAGAGTGCGAGAATAATCAGACACTCAGACTTGTGGATCTATGGGATCTTCTTTATAGACTTCCAAGGGTAGGTCAGCTTGCAGTTTCTCACTTTCTTCCTCATCTGAGGAGGGCATGGAAAGAGTGAGTTTTCTATGCTCAGTAAGAAAAATAATATTAAATTAACATCATAAGATTTCAAAAGCTAATTATTTTATCTTATTATTTAACTTTCTCGTTTATCTATCTCACATTATGAAAAAGTATTTATTTGTTAAGAAAACAATACGTTAATACAGAAAATAAAATAAATCATAAAACCCTAAGATTTTCATGTCATGCTTTGCGAAATCATTACAACATCCATCTTTGAGGGCAAATACAGATTTTCAACTACCAAGTGGAATGACCATATCATATACAGATACGGCAATTTGCTCAGATCAATTTTTGACTAGCCAAACCATGGTACAATCTATGACCATGGTCGTACTAGCCATAGTGGCCCTAACAGATATCTATAGTCATGATATTACTTAGAAACGGGTGACCCCTACAGATTTTTGCGAACCATTCTCATTAGAGGGTATGTCGTTATCCATTGGGAGCGGTCATCTTACATCTTTCTAGACGAGATAGGGGAGGGAAAAATAGATACCCCTCAGAGATAAAAAAACAAACGAGACACTTGATGCAATATGCATGTTAATACATATACACTTCAGACCATACAGGCTTCATCCCACTTTTCTCGTTTTCTTTTCTTTTATACTTGTTACTTTTACCAATTACATATTATATTTATTACATGGAAATTCATCACGTGTCTACAGTTTAGATAGCATTACTTAAAAATAAGAACAATTCGACTCATCTGAACATAGGGGCATACAAAACAGACAAAATCACAATCATATTAAATTAGTTTATCTAAAAATATTTCTTAATATATCGAAAGAAATACTAGATTTTTTAGCAAAACCTTGATGTTTTCTCCTTCACTGTTCTCCTTTCTTTCTCTTTTTCTCTCACTAGACTATTATTTCTCTATTTAAATCTTTGAAAAATAGAAGAATGGAAGTGTGGAGAGACAGGGAAGGCGAATGAAAATTTATAGAGTTTTAGAATTGTTGAATTTACACCAAGTGGCAAAATTCAGTGAAGAGAGAGGAAAAAAAGATGTTCGGCAGAAACAAAGGGGAGGAGGGCCACCTCCATTGGTGGCAATGGCATGCTGGTCGAGGCAGTGGTAGCGCACTGCCCTGGGTGGCAGGCCTCAGGCGCACAAGGCTTATCCGTGAAGGCCTACTGTGCGGACAACGCGCGCACAGTGTGTTGCGCCTATCCGAGTGCAAGGTGACGCGTGGATGGCCTACCTGCACGTGACAGGATGTTCGCAGGTCCTAACACCATGTTGTGCGCACAGGTCTTGACCCCGCGCTGTGCGTGTAGACAGGACGTGCGTGCTTTCGTGCATGTGGAGGGGATGTGTGCACTGTATGCACGTCCTATGGCTACTCTGCACGCATGCGTGTGCACACAGTGTCCAGCACCTGCACGAGCAACCTGTCTCCCCACAGGATTTTTGATTTTGCTCAATTTTTTTATAATCAATTTAAATAAGCAAAATAAAAATTAAATAATAAAATTTAAAATAGAATAAAATAAAATAAGTTTAAATAAAAGGAAATTAAATAAAAATTTACTAGATTTATGAGTAGAGTAAATTAATTTTAATGTCGCCAAAGACCGAAATAAATAGGATTTCCAAATCATTTAAGGAAAGTGATGGACAGGGTATTACATCTACCCCACCTTAAAAAAATTTGGTCTCCAAATTTGTCTCGAATAAGTTCGGATATCTTTTCCTCATTTTGTCCTCCAATTACCATGTTGCTTCTTTCAGGGTATGATGCTACCATCATACCTTCACCATAGAAATTGTCTTGTCGTGCAAGACCTTATCGGTCCTCCTAAGAATCTCTACAGGAACCTCCTCATAAGTCATGTCAGCCTGTACCTATACCTCATTATGAGGAATAATATGAGAACGATTAGAGTGGTACCTCTTGAGCATCGAGACGTAAAAGACATCATATAGACTAGCAAACTCTCGAGGTAGAGCAAGGTAGTATGCCACAGGTCCAACTTTCTCGATGATCGAAAAAGATCTCATATAACGAGGGCTCAATTCCCTCTCTTCCCTAACTGCATCTTGCCTTTGTAGGGGTAAACTTTTAGAAAAAATTGATCAACCATCGCAAACTCTGAGGGTCGCCTAGGATTGTCGGTGTAAGTCTTTTGGCGGCTTTGGGTAGTTGCCAAATTCTTGCAGATGATTGCGACCTTCTCAATGGTCTCCTGAATGAAGTATGGTCCTAAGTGGCGATGGTTCCCGACTTCACTCCATCAAGTAAGGGAACGACATGGGCTTCCATTCAAAGCTTCATACGGGACCATGCCGATGTTAGAATGAAAACTATTATTATAAGTGTAATCACAAATAGGAAGATACTCATACCAGTTATTTTCAAAGTTGAGAACGCAAACATGCAATATGTGTTTCAATATCTAGATCGTACATTCTGACTGACCATCCGTGAGGGGATGATAAGCGGTGTTGAAGTACAACCTAGACCCCAAAGCTTATTGGAATCCATCCCAAAAGTGAGAAGTGAACTAAGGATCGCAGTCGGACACAATGGATGAGGGAACTCTATAAAGTCAAATAATCTCATCAAGATATTGGTGGGCTAACTTACTGGTGGAGTCCGTGGTTCGAATAGGTAGGAAATTGGCAATCTTAGTCAGCCTATCTAGATGACCCAGATGGCATTTTGACTAGAACAAGTCCTGGGCAATCAAGTGATAAAATTCATATCCACAGGCTCCCATTTCAATTTGGGAATTGAAAGACCCTATAGAAAGCCACTAGGTCTTTTATGTTCTGCCTTTATCCGTTGATAAGTGAGGCATTGAAAGACGTACTCAACTATATCTTTCTTCATTCCTGGCCACTAACATTTTCGTACTCCCAGGATGAATGGATAACTTAGAAGAATGGGCAATCTTGAGTACACTAGTGTGTACAACAATGGGGAGCCAAATTTATTTTTGGAATTTGAACAGTCTATTAACAGAGATCCTAAAATTAGGAGATTTGTCAGAAGTGAACTTACCTAGATTCTTGGTGAGTTCTGGGTTCGTGGCCTTTGCTTCCAAGATCTTCATGAAGAGATCTAGTATGGCTCAGATCTAGATGAAATAGGTCCCTTGCCATTGTAGCTAAGGCAGAGTGATTGTACAGTGTCTAACATCTTCAAACTAGAGGCCACGAGTTAGGCCAACACGACAAACTCCTTTCAACTTAATGCATCGATGACAACATTCCCTCTCCTGGGGTGATAAATGATTTAGCAATCATAATCCTTTAGAAGATCCATCCAGCACCTCTACCTCATGTTTAACTCTCACTGGGAGAAAATGTACTTGAGACTCTTATGGTCAGTGTTGATTTCAAAAGTCTGACCACACAAGTAATGAAGTCATATCTTTAGGGCAAAGATAATGGTTGCCAACTCCAGGTCATGGGTAAGGTAGTTCTGCTCTTGAACTTTGAGCTGTCGGGACCTAGAGGCAACTACTCTGCCATACTGCATCAAGACACACTCCAAACTAATATAAGATGCGTCGTAGTAAACTTGGAATCTCCCAACATTGTCAAGGAGGATTAACACAGAAGCAGAGGTGAGACGACATTTCAGTTCCATGAATCTTTCGTTGCAGTCATAATTTCAGACGAAGGGTACTCCCTTTTGTGTGAGTCAGGTCATAGGGGTAGCAATCTTGGTGAATCTATCAATGAATCAATTGTAGTAGCCATCTAAGCTAAAGAAACTACGTACCTCAACCACGTTGGTGGGTAGACTCCAGCTGATCACTGATTCCACCTTGGACAGGCCTACAAAAACTCCTTCACTTGAGATTACTTGATCAAGAAAAGAAACTCGATCTAACAAAAAGGAGCACTTTGCTTATTTTTGCATATAGTGTGTTTTTATAGAGAGTCTCTGAAACTTCAACTAAATGCACAACATGTTCCTCAAGGCTTTAGGAATACACTAGTGGAATGACCAAATCAGATATAGATATGATAATTTTCTCAGGCCCATTTTTAACTTGCTAAATCATGGTATGATCTATGACCACGACTGTACTATCCATAATGGCCCTAACAGATATCTACAGTCATGATATTACTTAGCCACAAGTGACCCACAGATAGTGTGACACTACTCTCGTCAAAGGGTACGCTGTCATCTACTAGGAGCGGTCCTCTTATGTCTTTCTAGACCAGATAGGGGAGGAAAAAATAGATACTCCGAAGGACAAGGGGAACAGATATCCCTCAGAGATAAAAAGTATAACGAGACACTTGATGCAATATGCATGTCAATACAGATATACGTTGGACTATACAAGCTTTATTCCATTTTTCCCTTTTTCTTTTCTTTTATACCTTTGCTACTACCAATTACATAGTATATTTATTACATACAAATTCATCAAGTGTCTGCAATTCAGATAGCATGCTTGAAAATAAGAATAATTCGGCTCATCTAAATATAGAGGCATACAAAATAGGCAAATAACAATCATATTAAATTCATTTATCTAAAAATACTCCTTAAGACATTAAAAAAAAATACTAGATTCCTTACGAAAACCTTGATGTTTGCTCCTCCACCATTCTTATTTCTTTCTCTTCTTCTCTCACTAGATTGCTATCTCTCTATCTCTCTCTCTCTAAACTTTTAAAAATAGAAAGATGGAAGTGTGGAGAGGAAGGTAAAGGGGAGGGCAATTTATAGAGTTTTAAAACTGTTGGATTCGTGCCAAGTGGCCAAATCCAATGAAGAAAGAGGAGAGAAAGATGCTTGGCATGAAAAATGAGGGATAAGGGCTTCCTCCACCAACGAAGGTGGCACGCCGTATAAGGTAGTGGTGACAGATTGCCCGAGGTGGCAGAACCCTGGCCGGCATGCAATAGGCTAGCCTGTAGACACACAGGCTCCCTACCGCATGCACAAGGCCTTAGCACGCTGGGTGCTGTGCGCGCAGGTCCTGACCCCACACCGTGCGCATAGTGGGGAAATGCACAATTTGTGCATGGAGGAACGTGTGCGGACGGGACGTGTGCGGACGGGACGTGCGCGTCCTGGGCATGTCCTATGTGTGCGTGCGTGCAGAGGGGACATGCGCAATGTGTACACATCTTGTGCGTTTGTGTGCGGAAGGGATGGGCATGCTATGGGCATATCCCGTGTGTGCGTGCAGAGGGGACGTGTGCACTGTGCAAACCTCTCGCAACCACTGTGCGTGCATGCACGCACAAATAATGCCCAGCACTTAGGCAGGCAACCTGACTCACCGCGAGATTTTTTCTTGCGGGATTCTCTTCCTGATTCGCCATTTTTTTATTTTTTTCTCAATTTTCATATTTAATTTAAATGAATAAGATTTAAAATAAAATAAAATAAAATTAAATAAATAAAAATCAACCAAAATTATGAATTACGATAAATATTAAGCAATATAAATTAATTAAGTTTAATGCGGTGAAAGGCCCGAATAAATAAGGTTTCTAAATCATTTTAGCACAGTGATGGGCGAGGTGTTACACATAATTTTCCATGTCATTTGCTGTCTAGAACTCTAATTCTTCCATCATAGCATAATGCGTATATGTAGCACGCTGCGCACGAGAGGAAGAACACTATTAGACACCCCTACTGTGTTGAAAATGTTTTATTGTAGGCATCATGTGTGCTATGTTTACAACGCGTGTAGAGGCACTAGCCTTGGCACCGAGCCATGCCTAAGGCTTATGCCTCAAGGACATGCTATTGTACGACAGTCCCTGTGCTGTATGAGCCGACAAGTGTAGATGTATCGAGGGCCTGTACAGGCTAATACATGGTCAAGCTTTTAACTTGAGGCAAGGTTTAGTGGAAAATCCCCCACGAGGTGCAATTTTAAAAATTGTAAAATTCATTAAACTTGAAATTAATTTAATGAATGAAAATGGATAAAATTGATAAAGAAGGAAAAATGGAAAAACGTTCAATTTTGGAATTAATCAAAGAAAATTAAGGTAACTTGAGAAATTTGTGAATATCACTTAATTTGGGAATTTTAAAGAAATATGGAATTAGTGAATTTAAATAATAAACATATAAATTGATATATGTAAATGGATAGATTAGAGGACCTTGACTTAAAGGCTAATAAATGGAAAGATAAAATGTAATCACATAGTTGAGTGTAAATCTGGTTCCCTAATTTTTTTTTTAGAGTAGTGGTAGTTGTAGTAACATTTCAGAGCCACTAGGCATATGTCTTGGGGGTATGTTTCAATGGTTGGGGCATAATCTATTCAAGAAAGAACACAGCCATGGCTATCCAAGATAATTCCCACCCAACGTGTGGAACAAAGTCATTTGGGATGGTTGTTGCCAGTACTATTTGAGACAGTTGGCACTATGGCAACTTAAGTGACCTAGTATGTGTAGACCAGAGTGATGAATTACCTTTTAAGGTATTTATTTATATTAACATGATGTATGTAATTGTTATTGATGGATGTAATATATTTACCCACTTCATAGATGGCGGTGTCCTTTGTTGCCCTCCTTGGAAATAGGGGTAGCGGCTATATGTGTAGGTGTGTAATCCCTCTAACTAACTATTAGATAATAAGTCTGTAATGTATAAAACTATAATTGAGTCATAATAACAAGGTGGAGGGCGCGTGTTAAAACTAGTGAGTAAGTGTGATATTTTGAGAAGAGTATCTTGGCACTTTGATAAGAAAACGATGGTATTATTGACTAGATATAATGAGAAGTATGCACATATATGGGGATTTATTTATTTATTAAATTGCATTAATAATTATTTTGAAATGTATTTGCATAGTTTCAATACTTTACTTCTTACTGAGTTTTATGGAACTCACCCCAATCCATTTCCCTAGATGAGCTAGATGAAGAGATCCCAAATGAGCTTATTCTAGACTCCTTCTATGAGAACTAGAAGAAATGACTATTGGAGATTCTTTTGGAGGGGCCTTAGGTTAATTTTATTTCGTATTTTGTTTCTTTTAAAAAAAATTTATGTAGAGAAAATGTAATTATCAATAGTGCCTCCGAATACTGCTTTGTATATATGAATGGGAATGTGATAATTTTGCACTTAATTATATTATATTTATTTGTTTAGCAACTCAGTTGGATGTTGGTGCTCCTTGGTGGCACTAGGACATCATAAGGGCTTAGGTTTTTAGGGGTTTAGGGTTTTGGTTTTAGGATTTAGGCTTTTAGTTTTAGGGTTTAGCTTTTAGGGTTTAGGGTTTAGCTTTTAGGGTTTAGGGTTTAGGGTTTAGGGTTTTAGGTGTTTAGTTGTTTTGGTTTTAAGGTTTAGGAGTTTAGTATTTAGGGTTTGGAGTTCATGATTTAGGTTTTAGGGCTTATGTCATAGGGTTTAGGGCTTAGAGCTTGGAGCTTAAGGCTTATGGCATAGGGCACTGGTTAGAGGATTAGGGCTTAGGGCTTGGAGCTTAAGGCTTATGGCATAGGGCATTGGTTAGAGGATTAGGGCTTAGGGCTTAGGTCTTAGGGCTTAGGTCTTAGGGCTTAGAGTTTAGGGATTAGAGTTTTAGGTTTAGTGTTTAAGGTTTTAAGCTTAGGGTTTAGGGTTTAGGGTTTTAGTGTTTTAGGGTTTAAGGTTTAGGGTTTAGGGTTTAGGGTTTAGGGCTTAGGGCTTAGGTCTTAGGGTTTAGAGATTAGGTTTTAGGGTTTAAGAGTTTAGTATTTGGGGTTTATGACTTAGGTCTTAAAGCTTATGTCCTAGGGTTTAGGGCTTAGGGCTTAGAGCTTAAGGCTTAAAAGTTAAGGCTTATGGCTTAGGGCCTTGGTTAGAGGATTAAGGTTTAGGGCTTAGGTCTTCACGCTTAGGGTTTAGGGATTAGGGTTTAGAATTTAAGGTTTTAGGGTTTAGGGTTCAGGGTTTAGGGTTCAGGGTTTAGGGTTTAAGGTGTATTGTTTAATGCACAGTGCTTAGGCTTAGGGTTTAGGAGTCTAGCATTATAGGGGTTTAAGGAATTAATGTTTAGAGTTTATGGTTAAGTGTTTAGGGTTTTATTGTTTTAGCCCTTTAGTGGTTTAGGGTTCTAGGGTTATAGGGCTTTAGGAATATGGTTTATGGTTTAGGGTTTAGGGCTTAGGGCATAGGACTTAGGACTTAGGACTTAAGGCTTAGGGCTTAGGGCTTAGGGATTAAGGTTTAGGGCTTAGGATTTAGGGCTTAGTGATTTGGCCTTATGGCTTAGGTTTTAGGAATTGGGGCCAAGGCTTCTATTTTTAGGAGTTTAGAGTTTAGGGTTTACAGTTGAGGGTTTATGTGACATCCCAAGTGCTATTCAAAGCAAATGGGTGTCAGATACAGAAATAGAAGAACGAGTGCATGATAAAAGTTTATACAGCAGAACCAATTAATACAAATCCCTTACAAATATATATGAGTTCAAATTAAATACATATACTGAAGCCAGAAGTGGCTACAATTATAAAATCAAAATACAAAAGAAGGCCACTTCTTTCACTATGCTATTAGACTAATCAGAGCACAAGAATAGTCATGCAAACTTCTAGGGGTTGGTCAGCCTGTGATTCTTCATTTTTTTCCTCATCTGGGGGGGCATAGAAAAAGTGAGTTCCATATACTCAGTAAGAAAAATAATATTTAAATAACACGAAGGTTTTAAAGGTGAATTATTCTACCATAAATACTTATAACTTGGCTACTTCGTAGGCCTATCTTATATTATGAAAACAATTTATTCATTAGAAAAATAGTACATTAATCTAACTAAATAAACATATATCATGCCAGATAATAAAAAAATTCAAGTGAATCATGAAATGCTCAGATTTTCGTGTCATGCTTCGCGAAGTTGTTACAACTTCCATCTCTGAAGGCAAATATAAATGTCCAACTACCTATATGGAATGACCATATTAAATAGAGATAATGGCAATTTACTCAAGCACAATTTCGGCTGGCCAAACCATGGTATGATCTATGACCACGGCCGTACCAACCATAATGGTCTTATCAAATATCTATAGTCACGACAGTACTTTTCCAAAGGTGACCCCTAACCGATATTCGTTTTACGACTCTTGTAAGAGGGTACGCCATCATCCACGAGGAATGATCCTCTTATGTCTTTCTAGACTAAATGGTTGAGGGGCACACAGATACCCTGAATGAGGCTAGGGAAATAAACACCCCTCAGAGATAGAAAGCCTAATGAGACACTTGATGCACTATGCATGTCAGTATAGATACATACTTCGGACCATTCACACTTCATTCCGCTTATTCTCTTTTTTTTTTATTTCTTTTATCTTTCCAGATAATAATACCGAGTTCCTATTAATTTTTATTTCATGCAAAACATCAAGTGTCTATAAATCACATAGCATGCTTAAAAAAATAACAGTTCAACTTATAAGACCTATAAACACACAAGCATGCAAAACAAGCAAAGTCATAATTATCATAATTTAATAAACTTTCTACAAGTACTCTTTAAGACGTCGAAAGAAATACTAAATTCCTTACCGAAACCTTAATATTTTGTCCTTCACCATTCTTCTTTTCTTTCTCTCCTTCCCTTTCTAAATCACTCTCTCTTTTTCTCTTTCTCTAAGTCTTGGAAAATGAAAGAATAGAAGTGTAGGAAAGAGTGAAAAAGGAATAGATATTTATAGAAATTTAGAACTATTGGATTCGCACTAAGTGGCAAAATCCAGTGAAGAGAGAGAAGAAAAAGATTTTTGGCACAAAAAATGTGGGAGGAAGACCTCCCCCGCTGTCGCTGCCAGTGCACCGCCCAAGGCAGTGGCGACGCATTGCCCTAGTTGGCAATGGCCCGCCCAACACACTGTAGGCTAGCTTACAGGTGCACAAGCCACCTATCAGGCGCGCAGACCCTAGGCACACAAACACCGATCCCTACAGCCCTACTACGCACACGGATGGGACTTGTGCACTGTGCGCACATCCCACATCTACTGTGTTTGCGCGAGCGCACAATGCGTAGGCATCCCACAAGGGCTGCTATCCTTCCCCACGAGATTTTTCTGGCAGGATTTTTCCTATTTTGCTGTTTTCTAAATTTTTAATTTTTTTAATAAATAAATAATTTAAATGAAATTAAATTTTAGCTAAACAAAAATAATTAAAAAATAAATAAAATTAAATAAAATTAAAATAATTAAAAATCGAGAAAATTCACGATTTATGATAAATAACATGCGGCCAAAAGGCCCAAATAAATAGGATTTTCCAAATTAATTAAGCACAATGATGGGCGAAGTGTTACTCCTCCCCACCTTAAAAAACTTTGGTCCCTAAATTTGTCTTGAACAGGTTTGGATACTTCTCCCTCATCTCGCTTTTCAACTCCCACGTTGCTTCTTCTGAGGTATGATGCTGCCCTATCACCTTCACCATGGGAATCGTCTTGTTGCGTGAGACTTTATCGGTTCACCAAATCTCTATGGGAACCTCCTCATAAGTCATGTCGGCTTGTACCTACACCTTATTACAAGGAATAATGTGAGAAGAGTCAGGGCAGTACCTCTTTAGCATAGAGATGTGAAAGATATTATGTAGACCTGCAAACTCTCGAGATAGAGCAAGGAAATGTGCCACAGTTCCAATGTGCTAGATGATCCGAAAAGGTCCCACGTATTGAGGGCTTAACTTCCCACTTTTCCCAAACTACATATTTCCCTTGTAACGGAAAACCTTGAGGAAAACCTGGTCTCCCACAGTAAATTCCAAAGGTCACCTACGATTATCAATATAGCTCTTACAGATGGTTGCGACCTTCTCAATTATTTCCTGAATGAAGTTTGGTCCCAAAGGGTGTTGGTTCTTGACTTCACTCCAACACGTGGGAGAATTACAAGGCCTTCCATAGAGTGCTTCATACAGAGCCATGTCGATGCTGGAATGATAATTGTTATTGCAAGCAAATTCACATAGGGGAAGGTACTCATACCAATTATCGCTAAAGTAAAAAATATAAGCACGCAACATGTATTCCAATTTCTGGATTGTGTATTACGACTGATCATCCTTTTAGGGATGATAAACATAACTGAATACAATCCAGATCTCAGAGCTTCTAGAAAGTTATCCTAGAAGTGGGAGGTGAATCGAGGATCACGGTCGGACACAATGGATGAGGGAACACCATGAAGTCGAACAATCTCATCAACATATAGGCAGACTAATTTGTTGGTGGAATCAGTCATTATGATAGGCAGAAAGTGGGCGATCTTGGTCAGTTTGTCAACGATGACCTAAATAGCATTTCGACCGGAACAGGTGCTGGGCAATCTTGTGAACGAATCCATAGTACATGCTCTCGTTTTCATTTAGGAATCAAAAGATCTTGTAACAAACCACTGGGTCTCTAATACCCTACCTTAACCCTTTGATAAGTAAGGCATCGAGAGACATAGTTGACTATATCTTTCTTCATTCCTGGCCACTAGTACAAACGCTTCAAGTCTTGGTACATCTTGGTACTCTAGAGTTGGATGGATAGTTTGGAAGTATGGGCGGTCTTAAGAACATATGCCCTAACAATGATGGGGACCCAAATTAAGTTTCAAAATATGAATAGTCCATCATCTAAAATCCTAAAATTAGTAGATTCGTCAGAAGTGATCTTACCTAGATTCTTGGTGAGTTCTGGGTTCGTGGACTGAGCTTCTCATATTTTTATAAAGAGATCTGACAGGGCTTGGATATGAGCAAGAATAGGTGCCTATGCAATAGTAGCTAAGGCGAAGAGACTGTATAAAATCCATCAATTTCCAACTGGAGGCAATGGTTTGAGCCAACATTGTAGACTTCTTTCGGCTTAGTGCATCAGTGACTTAATTTCCTCTATCTGGGCGATAGATGATCTTGTAGTCATAGTCCTTCAGAAGATCCATCCAGTGTCTCTATCTCATACTTAGCTCCCTCTGTGAGAAGATATACTGCAAACTCTTATGATCAGTGTAAATCTCAAAAGTCTACCCAAACAGGTAGTGACGCCATATTTTTAAAGCAAAGATAATGGTCGCCAACTCCAAGTCGTTGGTAGCATAGTTCCACTCATGAGGCTTTAGCTATCGAGATCCATAAGTGACTACTCTACCATCCTACATCAAGACACACCCCAAGCCAATATGAGATGCATCTTAGTAGACTTGAAACCTTCTTAGAATGTTAGAGAGGATCAACACAGGAGTAGAGGCAAGATGACGCTTCAATTCCATAAAGCTCTCACTACATTCATAGTTCCAGACAAATGGTATGCCTTTCCAAGTGAGTCAGGTCAATGGAGCAGCAATCTTAACAAATCCATCAATGAATCATCGGTAGTTTCCTGCCAAGCCAAAAAAACTACGTACCTTGACCACATTGGTGGGCGGATTCCAGTTGACTATTGTTTCAACCTTGGACAGATCCATAGAAACTTCTTCACTCGAAATTACATGACCGAGAAAGGAAAATTGATCTAACCAGAAGGAGCATTTATTAAGTTTAGCATACAATTGGCCCCAATAATGGGTCTCCAACATTTTAGTCAAGTGCACTGCATGTTCCCCTTGGCTCTTGGACTACACTAACATGTCATCAATAAATATGATGACATACTGATCTAGTGCGTACTGGAACACTCTGTTCATGAGGTCCATGAAGGCTGTAAGAGCATTGGTTAACTTGAATGGCATTACCATAAACTCATACAAACCATACCTCCATCAGAAAGCAGTCTTCAGAATATTTTCTTTTTTGACTCTTAATTGGAGGTATCCCGTCCTGAGGTCAATCTTAGAGAAGACCGTGCCTCTTTGTAATTGATCAAAGAGGTTTTTATTCTGAGGTAAGGGGTACTTTCTTTTAATTGTTATTCAGTTGAGTTCTTAGTAATCCACACAGAGTCTAAGAGAACCATCTTTCTTTTTCACAAACAACACTCTTAGCTCAGCTCGACTCATACGATAGGCAGGCTTTAAAATTGGTGTGGAACACACAATAGGATCAACACCCATATTCATGTTTATTCAATTATTAGGAAAAATAATAACAATAATTTTATTCCTTTTTTGGGGATCGTAAAGTTATAATTTTACTTTCACAATTGATTATTGCTTTGTACTTCTCTAACCAGTCCATTCCTAATATCACATCAAATCCCACAAAATCTAATTGCATTACATTCACAAATACTTTTATTCCTACAGCTTTTATTTTACAATCTTTATATACACAGTGAGCTTCTAATAATGCCCTAAAGGGAGTTTCTAACGTCAATTTTTTTTACTAAAGGTTCTGGCCTAAAATCAAAATTACTAGCGAACGCAGAGGAAATAAAAGAGTGAGTAACACCTATATCGATCGAAGCCTTGGCATAAGTATCATAGATAAAAAGCATACCCTTGATGAGAACAGGAGGGGAGAACACTGGGTTCATCTAGGTGGTACATACGACCCTGAGATAGAGGCCTAGCCATGTCTTTCGGTCGCTGGGGGCATTCTTTTATAAGAAATTTGGTGCTTCCACACTGATAGTAAGCATGATTGATACGTCGATAGGGAATGTCACCATGCGAGTGACCACAATATTGACAGGGTTGGTTAGGTCAAGCAGGTTAAACTGTAGGTAGAGGCAAGGTAGGGGGAAAGGCAACTCTAGTTCATTTATTGTGGTGGCTACTTACTAGATAAAACAATCTCCTCCTAAGTTGTTATGGTTGTTGTGGGGTACGAACTCGGGCAATGTGTTGGTGCTTGGCTAAGATGAGGTCTTTAGCCAACTGGGCATGTTCTAGTACCTTCGCATATGAGCTGGGTCTCAGCGTCGTAACTCGATCATAGATGTCGACACGAAGGTCTTTTACAAACTTCCTAATTTTTTCAGCTTTTAGGAATGACCATTAGTGGGGCAAACCTAGATAGTTGGACAAAATAGGTTGCATACTAGGAAACCGTTAGATTTTCTTGGTAGAGGTCCTAAAATTCCTCCTCCTTCTTTTCTCGAACATAGGCAGGGAATAAGTTATCAAATAATGCATCCATGTAAACTTTCTAGATGGTAGGGGTAGGTAAGATCTCCTTTTTGAGTCATCACCAATGTTCAACTTTACTGTTTAGCATAAAAGCTGCTAGGGGAACTTTTTATTCCTTAAGTCATATCTAGGATAGAGAAAAGCTTCTCCATTTGTAGGATCCAGGCTTCAGCTACTAAGGGGTCAGGGCCACCTTCAAAATATGGTGGGTTGTGTTTCTTAAACTATGCTATGTTGTGGAAAATGGACCTCTCAGTTGTTCGATATTTGGGGGTAGGAGGTGGACAAGGATTGGCTTGATTTTGTTCTACGGCTATAGTCAATCATTGGATGGCTCATAATAGCTCTGAAAATTCAGCCCTGGTCGGGCGATCCCAGGCTTTAGATCGCTTAGTATGCTCTACGGATGGTCTTCCTCATGTCATTCCTACAAAAGAAAGGAAGACATTAGTTAGTGGTCTAAATTTTTTTATAAGAGAACTTATTCTTCCTAGGTACTTTTAAGGGTCTTTTTACTTAAGCATAAGTGTAAGGGATTTGTTTAGCGTAAACCTGCTCTGATACCATCTGTGACATCCCAAGTGCTATTCAAGGCAAATGGGTATCAGATACAGAAACAAAAGAATGAGTGCATGATAAAAGTTTATCTAGCAGAACCAATTAATACAAATTCCTTATAAATATATATGAGTTCTAATTATATACATATACTAAGGCCAGAAGTGGCTACAATTACAAAATCAAAACATAAAATAAGGCCACTTCTTTCACTATGCTATTGGATTCATCAGAGTATGGGAACAATCATGCACTCAAGTTTTGTGGATCCATGGGATCCTCATAGACTTCCAAGGGTAGGTCAGCCTACGGTTCCACATTTTCTTCCTCATCTAGAGGAGTATGGAAAGAGTGAGTTCCATATACTCGGTAAGAAAAATAATATTTAAATAACATCGTAAGGTTTTAAAAGTGAATTTTTCTAGCATAAATACTTACCATTTAGCTATTTCATAGACCTATTTTACATTATAAAAATAATTTATTCATTAGAAAAATAGTATGTTAATATAATCAAACAAACATATATCATGTCAGATAATAAAGAAAATCAAATAAATCATGAAATGTTAAAAAATCATGGTACGATCTATGACAATGGTGGTATTGACAATAGTGGTCCTATCAGATATTCAATAGTCACAACAGTATTTACCCAAAGGTGATCCCTAGTAGATATTCACGTCACCACTCTCGTCAGAGGGTACGTCCTCATCCACAAGGATCGGTCTTGTTATGTCTTTCCAGATCAGATGGTGGAGGGGGACAAAGATACCCCAAATGGAGCTAGGGAAACATATACCCTTTAGAGATAAAAAGCCTTACGAGACATTTAATGTATTGTGCATGTCAATACAAATACATACTTTAGACAATTCATTCTTCATTCCACTTTTTCTCTTTTTTTGTTTCTTTTAGCTTTCCAAATAAAAATACCGAGTTCATATTAATTTTTATTACATTTAAACATTAAGCGTCTATAAATCACATAAAATGCATGAAAACAAGGACACTTCAACTTATAAGACCTACAAACACACAAGCATGCAAAACGGACAAAGTCATAATTATCATAATTTAATAATTTTTCTAAAAATACTCCTTAAAACGTTGAAAGAAATACTAAATTCCTTATTAAAACTTTGATATTTTCTCCTTTACCGTTCTTCTTTTATTTCCCTCCTCTCTCTAAATCACTCTCTATTTTTTTCTCTCTCTCTAAGTCTTGAAAAATGAAAGAATGGAAGTGTGGGCAAGAGTGGGAAGGGAATACCTGTTTATAAAAACTTGAAACTACTAAATTCGCACAAAGTGGAAAAATCTAGTGAAGAGAGACAAAGAAAAGATTCTCGACACTAAAAAAGAGGGAGAAAGGCCTCCCCCATTAGTGGCAGTGGCGCGCCGCCTGAGGTGACTATCGCTCACTGCTTGAGGTGGGAGTGGCCCGCCCAACGTGCTACAGGCTAACCTGTAGGCACACAGGCCTCCAACTGCGCGAGCAATGGTAAGCTTGCACGCGCGCAGGGCTTTTACGCTCTAGGAGCCGCGTGTGCAATCCTACTGCAGTCAAGCCCCAGGTGCACAGGGGCCTATCCACGCAGACCTGCTGTGAGGATGGCTCGCAAACAGTGTGCGGTGCTTGTCTGCAGGTGAGGTGACGCACAAATAGCCCTCCTGCACATGACAAGTTGTTTGTAGGGTCTAACCTCAGGCTGCGCGTGCGGATGGGACGTTCGTGCTATGCGTATGTCTTGTGTTTATTGTGCGCATGTGTGTGCGCGCAGAGTGCGCAGACATCCTAGACGGGCTACCATCCTTCCCCGCAAGATTTTTCCTGCGAGATTTTTCTTGTTTTGCCATTTTTTTGAATTTAAATAAAATTAAAATAATTAAAAATTGAAAAGATTCATGATTTACGATAAATAACATATAGAGTAAATTAAACGAGTTCAATGCGGCCTAAAGGACCGAATAAATAGGATTTTTCAAATTAATTAAGCAAATTGATGGGCGGGGTTTTACAAGTTAGGGTTTTAAAGGATTAGTTATTTTTTGTTTACTGTTTTAGAGGATTAGTTATTTTGGTTTTATGGTTTAGGGATTTTGCCTTAAGGCTTAATGCTTACAATTTAGGGTCAGGACTAAGTTTTTATGGGTTTAAGGTTTAAAAGATTAGTTATTTTGGTTTTATGGTTCAGGGTTTAGGGCTTAGGACTTAAGGATTTAGCCTTAGAACTTAGGGATTACGATATAGGATCGGGGCTTAAGTTATTTGGGGTTTGGGGTTTAGGGTTTAGGATTTTAGTTTTAGGGTTTAGGTTTCAAAGTTTAGGGTTTAGGGTTATTTTATGGGTTTAGTTACCATGGGTTTTAGGGGTTTAGGGTTTAATATTTACGACTTGGGGTTTACGATTTAGGTCTTAGGGCTTATGTCCTATGGTTTAGGGCTTAAGGCCCTAGTTTGGGGATTAGGGTTTAGGGTGTAGGTCTTAGGCTTTGGGCTTAGAGATTAGGGTTGAGGGTTTAGATTTAAGGGTTTAAGGTTTAGGGTTTAGTGTTTAAGGCTTATCATTTACAATTTAATGTTATTTAGGGTTTAAGGTTTAGGGTTCAGGAATTTAGTATTTAAGGTTTATGGTTTAAGGTTTGGCATGTTGGTTTAAGGCTTAGAGCTTATGAGGTTTAGGATGTAGGATTTAAAGTTTAGAGTTTAGGGTTCAGGATTTAGAATTAAGGCCTTAAGTTTTTGGGAATAATGTTATAGATTAACACATAGGTTTTAGAGCTTAGGCATTTAGGCCCAATTTAGGGTTCAAGGTTTAGGGTTTTGGGATTGTGTTTTAGAGCTTAGTGTTACTTAGGGTTTTTCATTTAAGATTTATGGTTTAGGGTTTAATGTTTAGGGACTGTGACATCACAAGAGCTAATTAAGGCAAATGGGTATCAAATATAGATTTAGAATAATGAGTGCATGATAAAATTTATGTAGCGAAACAAAATTATTACAAATCCCTTACAAATACATATGAGTTCCAATACGTATATACACTGAGGCCAGAAGTGGCTACAACATATTAAACAAAACATAAAGGCCACTTCTTGCACTATTTTATTGGACTCATCAGAGTGCGGGAACAGTCATGCACTCAGACTTGTAGATCCATAGGATCCTCATAAAGTTCCAATTGTAGGTCAACCTGCAGTTCTTTACTTTCTTCCTCATCTTGGTGGGGGCATGGAAAGAGTGAGTTTCATATGCTCAGTAAAGAAAATAGTATTGAATTAACATCGTAAGATTTCAAAAATTAATTATTTTGACTTAAAAGAGTACCATTTAACCTACTCATCTACCTATGTAACATTATGAAAAATCATTTATTTGTTAAGAAAATGGTACGTTAATATAGACAACCAAAAATACATCATGCTAGATAATGGAGAAAATCAAATAAATCATGAAATTCTCAGACTTTCATGTCATGCTTCGCGAAATCGTTACAACTTTCATCTCTAAGGGCAGATACAGTTTTACAGCTACCTAAGTGGAATGACCAGATCAGATACAGATACGGCAATTTGCTCAGGCACAATTCTGGCTGGCCAAACCACGGTACGATCTATGACCATGGCCGTACCAACCATAGTTGTCCTATCAAATATCTACAGTCACGACAATATTTAGCCAAAAGTGACCCCTAACAAATATTTGTGTTACTACTCTCGTCAGAGGGTACGCCGTCATCGACAGATAGCTGTCCTCTTATGTCTTTTCAAACTAAATGGGGGAGGGAGAAATAGATACACCAGATGGGGTTAAGGGAACTATCTACTCCTCAGAGATAAAAAGTCTAATGAGACATTTGATCATTATGCATGTCAGTACTGATATATACTTCGGACCATTCATGCGTCATTCTGCTTTTTTTTGTTTCTTTTATCTTTCTAGATAAGAATACAGAGTTCATATTAATTTTATTATATACAAAACATCAAGTGTTTATAAATCACATAGCATGCTTGAAAATAATAATAGTTTAACTTATAAGACCTATAAACACACAAGCATGCAAAATAGGCAAAGTCATAATTATCATAATTTAGTAATTTTCTTTATCTAAAAATAATCCTTAGGACATAAAAAAAAATACTAAATTTGTTACCGAAACCTTGATATTTCCTCCTTCACCATTCTTCTTTTCTTTCTCTCTTTCTCTCTCTAAATCACTCTATCTCTTTCTCTCTTTTAAGTCTTTAAAAATGGAATAATGGAAGTGTTGAGAAGAATGGGAAGGGAAGACCTATTTATAAAAATTTAGAACCATTGGATTCGCGCAAAGTGGTGAAATAAACTGAAGAGAGAGAGGAAAAGAGATTTTCAACATGAAAATCGAGGGAGGAAGGCCTCCTCTGCCAACAGCGGCAGTGCACCGTCTAAGGAAACGATGGCATTGCTTGAGGTGACAGTGGCCCGCCCAGCGTGGTGCAAACTAGCTTGCAAGTGCAAAGGCCACATGCCACGTGAACAGGGCCTAGTCACGCTCGGCACTGCACAAGTAGGCCTACTGCGCGCAAGCCCCAGGTGCACAGGGGCTTTTCCCGCAGGCTTGCTGTGCGGACGGCGCGTGTACATTGTGCGGTGCCTGTCCATGCGCGAGGAGACACATAGATGGCCTACCACTGCATGACAGGATGCGTGTAGGGTCTGACCTTGCGTCGCGAGCGTGGATGGGACGTTTGTGCTGTGAGTACATCCCACATTTGTTGTGCGTGCGTGCATACGCGCAAAGTGCACAGTCATCCCACGTAAGCAGCTTTCTTTCCCCTTGGGAATTTATTCCTGTTTTGCCATTTTTTTTAATTTGCCAAGTTTTTACTAAAATAAAAAAAAAATTTAAATGCAATTAAATTAAAATTAAATGAAAATAATTAAAATAAAATAATATTAAATAAAATCAAAATAATTACAAATTAGCAAGATTCACGTTCTATGATAAACAATATGCAAAGTAAATTAAATGAGTTTAATGTGGCCTAAAGTCATGAATAAATAGGGTTTTCCAAATTAATTAAGAACAGTGACAAATGGGGTCTTACATCCCCCCCACCATAAAACATTTAGTCCCTAAATTTTTTTCGAATAGGTCTGGATACTTCTCCCTCATCTCGCTTTCCAACTCCCATGTTGTTTCTTCTGAGGTATGATGTTGCCATCGCACCTTCACCATGGGAATCGTCTTATTGCGTAAGATCTTGCTGGTCCACCCAAGAATCTCCACAGGAACCTCTTTATAAGTCATGTGGCCTTGTACCTGCACCTCATCGTGAGGAATAGTATGAGAAGGGTCAGGGTGATACCTCTTTAGCATTGAGATATAAAAGACATTATCTAGACCCATAAACTCTTGGGATAGAGCAAGGCTATACGCCATGGGTCCAACACGCTTGATGATCCAAAAAGGTCCCACGTATCAAGGGCTTAACGCTCCTCCTTTCCCAAACTGCATTTTTCCCTTGTAGGGGAAAACCTTGAGGAAAACCTTGTCTCCCACGACAAATTCAAGGGTTACCTGCTATTATCGGCATAGCTTTTCTAGCAGCTCTAGGTAGTGGCCAAGTCCTCGAGGATTATTGTAGGCAAATTCACATAGGGGAAGGTACTCATGTAAGTTATCGCCAAAGTTAAGGATGCAAGCATGCAACATGTCTTCCAATGTCTGGATCGTGCATTTTAACTAAGCATCCGTTTGAGGATGATAAGCAGTACTGAAATACAATGAAGACCTCAGAGCTTCTTGAAAGTTTTCTGAAAAGTGGGAGGTAAATAAGGGATCACAGGCGAACACAATAGATGAGGGAACATGATGAAGTCGAACAATCTCATCAACATATAGGTGGGCTAATTTACTAGTGGAATAAGTGGTTTTAATAGGCAAAAAGTGAGTGGACTGACCTTGTCAATGATGACCCAGATAGCATTTTGACCAAAATAGGTTTTGGGCAATCCTATGCCAAAATCCATAGCTACTTGCTCCAATTTCCATTCAAGAATCAGAAGACCTTGTAACAAACCACCAAGTCTCTAATTTTCTACCTTAACCCTCTAACAAGTAAGATATTGGGAGATGTAGTCGACTATATCCTTCTTCATTCCTAGTTATTAGTATTGACACTTCAAGTCCTGGTACATCTTAGTACTCCCAGGATAGACAAATAGCTTGGAAGTATAGGCGGTCTTGAGAACATCCGCCCTAACAGTGACAGGGACCTAAAGTCGGTTCTAAAATCTAAACAATCCATTATCTAAAATCTTAAAATTAGTAGATTTGTCATAAGTGAACTTATCTAGATTCTTGGTGAGTTCTGGGTCCGTGGACTTAGCTTCCTAGATTTTCATGAAGAGATCTGGTAGGGCTCGGATCTGAGTAAGATAGGTGCTAAGGCAGATAGATTGCATAGCATCCATAAATTTCCAATTAGAGGGCATGGTTTGAGCCAGCATTATGGACTCTTTTCAATTTAGTGCCTCAGATACTACATTTTCTCTACTAGGGTGATAGACGATCTTGTAGTTATAATTCTTTAGGAGATCCATCCAATGTCTTTATCTCATATTTAGCTCCCTCAGTGAGAAGATATACTTCAAACTTTTGTGATAAGGTGTAAATCTCAAAAGTCTTCCCAAATAGGTAGTGATGCCATGTTTTCAGGGAAACAATAATGGCTACCAACTCCAGGTCATGGATAAGGTAGTTCCACTCATGAGGCTTTAGCTGTCGATACCTATAAGCGACTACTCTACCATGCTGTATCAAGAAACATGCCAAGCATATATGAGATGCGTCGCAATAGACCTAAAACCTTTCTATATTGTTAGGGAGGATCAACACTGAAGTAGAGGTAAGACGACGCTTCAATTCTATGAAGCTCTCATTTCATTCATAGTTTCAAACAAATGGTACGCCCTTCTAGGTGAGTCGAGTCAATGGAGCAGCAATCTTAGTAAATTCGTCGATAAATCATCAGTAGTATCCTACCAAATGAAGGAAACTAGGTACCTCGGCCACATTGGTGGGCAGATTCTAATTGATTACTGTTTTAACCTTGGAAGAATCCATGGAAACTCCTTCAGTTGAAATTACATGACTGAGAAAGGAAACTCGATCCAACCAGAAGGAGCATTTGCTAAGTTTAGCATACAGTTGGTTCTAATGAAGGGTCTCTAACATTTTAGTCGAGTGCACTGCATATTCCTCTAGACTCTTGGAGTACACTAAGATGTCATCAATAAATAGGATGACATAGTGGTCTAGTGGATGCCGAAAAATTCTATTCATGAGGTCCATGAAGGCTATAGGAGCATTATCGGAATGGTATTACCCTCAACTCATACAAACCATACCTACATCAAAAAATAATCTTCAGAATATCTTCTTCTTTGACTCTCAGTTGGTGGTATCCCGTCCTGAGGTCAATCTTAGAGAAGACCGTGGCTCCTTGTAGTTGATCAAAGAGGTCATCGATCCTAGGTAAGGGGTATTTACTTTTAACTGTCACTCGATTGAGTTCCCAGTAATCCATATAGAGTCTGAGAGAATCATCTTTCTTTTTCATGAACAACACTGGAGCACCCCAAGGAGAATGGCTAGGGCAGATAAAGTTCTGGGTAATAAGTTTAGAAAGCTAATATTCCAGCTCTGTTAGCTCAGCTCGACTCATACGATAGGCGGGCTTTGAAATTGGTTGGGTTTTGGGTAGCAACTTAATTAAGAACTCTACTTCTTGTGGGCGAGGCAGACAAAGAAGTTCGATGGGAAAGACATCTAGATAGTTGTAAACAATTGGTATGGAACACATAGTAGGATCAGCACCCATATTCTTGTTCATTCAATTGTTAGAAAAAATAATAACAATAATGTTATTCCTTTTTTGGGGACTATAAAGTTATAATTTTACTTTCATAATCAATTATTACTGTGTACTTCTCTAACTAGTCCATTCCTAATATCACATTAAATCTCGCAAAGTCTAACAACATTAGATTCATAAATACTTCTATCCTTGAAGTTTTTATTTTACAATCTTTTTATACACAATGAGCTTCTAATAATCCCTTATAAAGAGTTTCTACCGTTAATGCTTTAGTTAAAGGTTTTGGCCTAAAATTAAGATTACCAACAAATACTTCGAAAATAAAAGAGTGAGTAGCACCTATATCAATCAAAGCCTTGGTAGAAGTATCATGGAGAGAAAACATACCTTCGATCAGAACAGGAGTGGGGATAGCATTGGTTTCATCTAGGTGGTACATGCAACCCAGTGGTACAGGCCTAGCCACATCTTTTGGTCACTCGGGGCAGTCTTTTATAAGATATTGGGTGCTTCTGCACTGATAGCATGCGTGATTGATACGCTGATAGGGAAGGTCCCCATACGAGCGATCACAATGCTAACAAAGTTGGTTAGGTTTGATAGGTTGAACTGTAGGTGGAGGAAAGGCAGGGGGAAGAGTAATTCTAATTCATTTATCGAGGTGGCTAATTACTGGATTAGGCAATCTCCTCTTAAGCTATTAGGGTTGTTGTTGGGTACAGACTCGGGTAATGCATTGGTGCTTGACCGAGATGATGTCTTCAGCTAACTGGGCATGGTTTAGCATCTCTGCATACAAGCTAGGTTTTAGCATTGCGACCCGGTCATAGATGTCGGCACGAAGGCTTTTTAGAAACTTCCTGCCTTTTTGGCTTTTAGGAGTGACCATTAGATGGGCAAATCTAGATAGTTAGACAAAACGGGCTACATACTAGGCAACCGTTAGATTTTCTTAGCGAAAGTCCTAAAATTCCTCCTCCTTCTTTTCTCGGACATAGGAAGGGATGAAGTTATCAAAGAATGCATCCATGAAAACTTCCCAAGTGGTAGAGATAGGCAGGACCTCCTTCTTGAGTCGCCACTAGTGTTCGGCTTCACCGATTTAGCATAAAAACTACTAGGGGAACTTTCTATTCCTCAGTCAGATCTAGGACAAGGAAAAGCTTCTCTATCTATAGGATCCAGGCTTCGGCTACTAAAGGGTCATGGCTACCTTCAAAATATGGCGGGTTATGTAACACCTTGAATATCACTATGCCAAAATGCTTTGGAAACTCTATTTACTCGGATTTTTGGCCATCTTAAATTTAAATTAATTTATGATGTTCTCGAGATCCATGATTTTATCTATTTTTATTTTTAATTTTCCTTATTTATTTTATTAGTTTTATTATTAATTTATTTTAAATTATTTTATTTTATTTCAAAAGAAAAATTTAGAAAAAAATAAAAAAATGGCAAAATGGGAGAAAGCCTACTTGGCCTGCAACGCACCGATTAGGCTCTGCCACTTCGTGAAGTGCTCCACCACTGCCTTGGGCGGCACATCGCCGCTGCTGGAGGAAATTTTTCTCCCTCGTTTTTTGTGCTAAAAATCTTTTTCTCCTCTCTCTTCACTAGATTTTGCCACTTGACACGAATCCAATAGTTCTGAAATTCTATAAATTGCCCACCCCCTTCCCTTCCTCTCCACACTTCCATTTCTTCTATTTTGCAAAGGTTTAGAGGGGGAGAGAGAGAGAGATAGTAAATAGTGAGAGAAGAAGAGAAAGAAAGAAAAAATGGTGAAGAAAGAGACATTAAATTTTCGGTAAGGAATCTAGTATTACTTTCGACGTCTTAAGGAGTATTTTTAGATAAGCAAATTTAATATGATAGTTATTTTGCCTATTTTACAGGTCTATGTATTCAAATGAGTCGAATTGTTCTGATTTTCAAGATTGTTGTGTGATTTACTAACACTTGATGAATTTGTATATAATAAATGTAATATGTAGTCCCTGATAATAAAAGTAAAATAAAAGAAAAAGAAAAATAGAAAAGTTGAATGAAGCCTGTATGGTCCGAAGTGTATCTGTATTGACATGCATATTGCATTAAGTGTCTCGTTAGGATTTTTATCTCTGAGGAGTATATGTTCCCCTTACCCTTCAAGGTACCTGTTTCCCCTCACCTATCTTATCTGAAAAGACGTAAGAGGACTGCTCCCAGTGGATGATAGCATGCTCTATTATGAAAGTGATATTGCACTATCTGTAGGGGTCACCCGTGACTAAGTAATGTCGTGACTATAGACTATCTATTAGAACCACTATAGTTGGTACGACCGCGGTCATAGATCGTACCATGGTTTGGCCAGTCGAAAGTGGGCATGACCAAATTGTCATCTTTGTATCTAATCTGGTCATTCCACTTGGGCAGTTGAAAATTTGTATATGTATTTGCCCTCAAAGATGGAAGTTTGTATTGACTTCGCAAAGTATGACACAAAAAATATGTGCATTTCATGATTTATTTGATTTTCTCTATTATTTGACATGATATATGTACAATTAGTTTTCTATGGTAACGTACTATTTTGATATGCAAATAAATGGTTTTTCCTAATGATGAGTTAGGTGAAAAAGGAAGCTAAATTGTGAGATAAAATAATAAACTTTTGAAATCTTACAATGTTAATTTAATATTATTTTCGTTACTGAGCATATGGAACTCACTCTTTCCATTCCTCCCCAGATGGGGAAGAAAATGAGGAACCATAGGCAGACCAACCCTTGGAAGTCTATGAGGATCCCGTGGATCTAAAAGTCTGAGTGCATGTCTGTTTCCGCACTCTGATGAATTCAAATAGCGTAGTGAAAGAAGTGGCCCTTATATTTTATATTTTGTAGCCACTCCTGGGCTCAATGATGTATGTATTTGGAACATTATATATCTATATTTGTAAGGAATTTGTTAAGGTTTGATTCCGCTGTATAAATCATATTGCGCACTTGTTATTCTGAATCTATATCTGATACTCATTTGCCTTAATGTGCACCTGGGATGTCATAGGTTAAGCTTCCTAAACTCTATTATATTGTGGGAAATGGACCCCTCAGCTGTTCGGTTGTCGGGGGCAGGTGGTGGACATGGGTTGGTTTGATTTTATCCTACGACTGCAGTCAATCCTTGGATGGCTCATAATGGTTCGATAAATTCGGTCTTGGTTCGGTGATCCAGAACTTCAAGTCACTCAGTATGCTCTACGGCTGGTCTTCCTCGCATCATTCCTGTAAAAGAAAGGAAGACATAAGTTGGTGGTCTAAATTTTTTTTTTGATAAGAGAACTTATTCTTCTTATGTACTTCTAATGGAATTTGCTCTCCGTAATTCTACTTTGATATAATCTGTGATATTCCAAGTGTTAATCAAGGTAAATGGGTGTCAGATAGAGAAACAAAAAAACAAGTGCATGATAAAAGTCTATGTAGGGGAACCAATTAATACAAATCCCTTACAAATATATGTGAGTTCTAATTACATACATATAACTGAGGCCAGAAGTGGCTACAATTATAAAATCAAAACACAAAAGAAGGCCACTTCTTTCACTATGCTATTAGACTAATCAGAGTGAAGGAACAATCATGCACTCAAGGTTTATGGATCGACGGGATCATCATAGACTTTTAAGGTTAGGTCAGCCTGTAGTTCCTCATTTTCTTCCTCATCTGAGGGGGCACATAGAAGGAGTGAGTTCTATATACTCAGTAAAAAATATAGTATTTAAGTAGCATTATGAGGTTTCAAAGGTAAATTATTTTAACAAAAATACTTACCATTTAGCTACTTTGTAGACCTATCTTACATTATGAAAATAATTTATTTATTAAGAAAATAGTATGTTAACATAATCAAAACAGACACACATCAAACCAGATAATAGAGAGAATTAAATAAATCATGAAATGCTCAAATTTTTGTATCATGCTTCATGAAGTCGTTACAACTTCCATCTTTGAAGGAAGATATAAATTTTCAACTACCTATGTGAACTAACCAAATCAGATACAAATAATGGCAATTTGCTCAGGAATAATTTTGGCTAGCTAAACCATGGTACAATCTACGACCACGGTCGTACCAACCATAGTGGTCCTATCAGATATCTACAATCACGACACTACTTAGCCAATGGTGACCCCTAACAAATATTTGCGTCACCACTCTCATCAAAGGGTACGCCGCCATCCACAAGGAGCGGTCCTCTTATATCTTTTCAGACCAGATGGGAGAGAAAAAAATAGATACACCATATGGGGCTAGGGGAACAAATAACCCTCAGAGATAAAAAGGCTAACGAGACACTTATTGCATTATGCATACCAGTGCAGATGCATACTTTGGACCATTCATGCTTCATTCCACTTTTTCTTTTTTTTTTTGTTTCTTTGATCTTTCCAAATAAAAATACCAAATTTATATTAGTTTTATTACATGCAAAACATCAAGTGTTTATAAATCACATAGCATGCTTGAAAATAGGAACAATTCAACTTATAAGACCTACAAACTTACAAGCATGCAAAACATGCAAAGTCATAATTATCATATTTTAATAATTTTTTTTCTAAAAAATACTCCTTAAGCCGTCGAAAGAAATACTACATTCCTCACCAAAACCTTGATATTTCCTCCTCACCATTCTTTTTTTCTTTCCCTCCTTCTCTCTCTAAACCACTCTCTCTCTATTTCTCTCACTAAGTCTTGAAAAATGGAAGAATGGAAGTGTGGAGAAGAATGGGAAGAGAAGACCTATTTATAAAAATTTGGAACCACTGGATTCGTGTGTGCGAGGTGACACACAGATGCCCACCTATGCGCGACAGGACGTGCACAAGGTCTGACCCCCCGCTGCGCATGCGAGTGGACGTGCACATTGTGTGCACATCTCGCGTATGCTATTCATGCGTGTGCACGCGCACAATGCACAAGCATCCTCGCAGGTAGCTTTCCTTCCCCGCAGGAATTTTTTCCCATTTCACCGATTTTTTTTTCAAATTTTCAAATTCTTTACTAAAATAAAATAAAAAATATAAATACAATTAAATTAAAATTAAATGAAAATAATTAAAAATCAGCAAGATTCATGTTTTACGATAAATAATATGTGGAGTAAATTAAATAAGTTCAATGCGGCCTAATAGGGTTTTCTAAATTAATTAAGCACAACAACAGGCAGGGTGTTAAACCTTTGGTGAAGTATGGCCATGACCATAGTTAACATGTAGGACCACTGTGGTTGGCACGGCCATGGTCATAGATCGTGTCATGGTGTCACAAGGCGTAAATGTGTTGTTAGTTTAGCAAGTTGCAAACTACTGTTAAAAACGAAATGAATTGGTCATTCCACATTGGTAGTCAGAAATCTGTATTGCCCTTAGTAGATGGATGGCATAATGACTTCGTGAAGAATAACATGAAAAAGAATGCATACCATGATTTCTTTGATTTTTTCTATTTTCAGCATGATATATTTGATTGATATGATATGATTATGATATGATGGGTTCAATGATTTTTTTAATAAAATAAATTATTTCTATAATTTAATCAAGGACCCTTACATGACTCTTGATGGTAAGTAATGATAATACATTTAATTACCCTTAAAATCTTATGATCTTATTTAAATATTGTTTTCCTTACTGAGTATAAGGAACTTACCCCTTTCCATGCCCCCTTCTAGATGAGAAAGATAGTGAGGAATTGATTGCTGACCTACCCCTTGAAGTCTTTGAGGATCCCATGGATCCAAAAACTTTTATTTGTGCATGACTTGTCCCGCACTATGATGAGTCCTTTTGCATAATGATAGAAGTAGCCCTTTTTATATTTTGATTTTTTGTACTTGGTTGCTTCTTCTTGCCTCAGATATATATGTAATTGGGAACTCGTATATTTTGTAAGGGATTTGTAATAAATTGCTCCGCTACATACATTTAACTACTATGCACTTATAATCTATTTCTCTATCTGGCACCTTTATGCCTTAATTAGTATTTGGGATTTCACAGTAGGGGGTCATCCCAATACTAGAATGATAACTATTGTTGCATGCAAATTACACTAGTGGTAAACACCTTTCCCAACTACTACCAAAGTCTAATACACAAGCCCTTAGCATATCCCCAAACGTCTGGATAGTTGTTTCAGATTGGTTATTGGTTTGGGGATAATAAGCAGTGTTAAAAGAAACACTAGTACCAAGGGCTTCCTGGAAGCTTGTCCAAAATTGAGAGGTGAAACAAGGATCTCTGTTTGACAGCACAAAAGCTAGGATATCATGGAGTGTGACAATTCCATACATACAACCCAAACAATTTGCTGATAGAACCAGTGGTCTTTACTATAGGAAATGGCCCGACTTGGTCAGTCTGTCAACTATGACTCAAATTGCATTGTGCACAGATCTAATCCCTAGTAACCCCATGGCAAAACCCATAATCACATGCTCCCATTGCCATTCCTGGGCGGGAAGGCACTGTAGAAGACCAATAGTAACCCTGTTGACAAATAAGGCACCTGGAAAAAAAATCATTAATGTCATGTTTCATACCTGGCCACCGAAAATAAAGCCTCAAATCTCGATACATTTTAGTACTACAAAGGTGGATGGCCAACTTGGAGGCATGAGCTTCCTTCAGAATATCCAATTTGAATTTGGGGTCATCAGGTACTTATAAACGATCCCAAAACCTATGAGTTTTGTTGTGACATCCTAAGTGCTATTTAAGGCAAATAGGTGTCAGATACAGATTTAAAATAACAAGTGCATGATAAAATTTATGCTGCGGAATAAAATCATTACAAATCTCTTACAAATTCATATGAGTTCCAATAAATCAATATACTAAGGCCAGCTGTGGTTGCAAAATACAAAATAAATATAATGGCTACTTCTTTCACTATGTTATTTGACTCATTAGAGTGCGAGAATAGTCATGCACTCAGACTTATGGATCCACAGGATCCTCATAGTCCAAGGGTTGGTCAGCCGGCGGTTCCTCATTTTCTTCCTCATCTGGGGGTGGCATGGAAAGCGTGAGTTCCATATACTCAGTAAGAAAAATAATATTAAATTAACATTTTGAGATTTCAAAAATTAGTTATGTTATCTTACCATTTAACTTCCTCGCTTATCTATCTCACATTATGGAAAACAATTTATTTGTTAAAAAAATGATACGTTAATATAGACAATCTAACATACATCATGCTAGGTAATAGAGAAAATCAAATAAATCATGAAATGCTCAGATTTTCTTGTCATGCTTCATGAAGTCGTTACAACTTCTACCTCTGAGGGCAGATTTTCAACTACCCAATTGGAATGACCATATCAGATACAGATGCGGTAATTTGATCAGGCCCATTTTAAACTGGCCAAACCATAGTACGACCATGGTCGTACTAGCCATAGTGACCCTAACAGATATCTATAGTTAAGATATTACTTAGTCACAAATGACTCCTACAGATAGTGTGACACCACTCTTGTTAGAGGGCACGCTGTCATCCCCTAGGAGTGGTCCTCTTATGTCTTTCAGGATAAGATAAGGGAGGGGAAAAAAAACACCCTAAAGGGTAAGGGGAACAGATACCTTTAAGAGATAAAAAGGCTAACGAGACACTTGATGCAATATGCATTTCAATACAGATACACTTCGGCCCATACAAGCTTCATTCCAATTTTCTCTTTTTCTTTTCTTTTATACTTTTTACTTTTACTGATTAAATATCATATTTATTACATGCAAATTCATCAAGTGTCTGCAATTTACATAGCATACTTGAAAACAAGAACAATTTGACTCATCTTAATATAGAGGCATACAAAACAGACAAAATCACAATCATATTAAATTAGCTTATCTAAAAATACTACTTAAGATGTCAAAAGAAATAGTAGATTCCTTATTGAAAGCTCGATTTTTCTCCCTCACCATTCTCCTTTCTTTCTCTTTTTCTCTTACTAGGGTTTTAACTGCCTTGAACCATAGGCTACCGCTCTACCATGTTACATAAACACATATCTCAAACCAAGGTGCGATGTATCATAGTAAACTTGAAATCCACTGGTATTGTCAGGAGCAACTACCACCACAGTAGAGATCAAAGGGGGCTTGAGTTCAAGGAAACATTCTTCACACTTTGGGTTCCAAAGAAACTTAGCACCTTTCCTGGTGAGTTTGGTTAGTGGGGCAGCGATGTTCGAGAAACTTTCAACAAATTGACAGTATATCGAGCTAAACCTAAGAAGATACGCACTTCAAAAGCATCATTTGGTCAACTCTAATTTATTATAGCTTCAACCTTAGAGGGATCCACAGAAATACCATCACCAGAAATACAATCTTGAAGATTCTTTTTATAAGATTCATAAAGACTGTAGGAGCATTAGTGAGTCCAATAGACATAACATGGAACTCATAATGGCCATACCTTCATTGGAATGCCATCTTAGAAATGTCTTTAGCTCTAACCCTTAACTAATGATAAGTAGATTGGAGATTAATCTTGGAAAAGACAATTAAGTGCTCGAGCTTCTCAAATAGGTCACAATACAAGGTAGAGGAAATTTGTTCTTTATAATCACCTGGTTTAACTCTCGGTAGTCAATGTACATCCTAAGGGTCTCATCCTTCTTGATAAAAAACACATGGGCACCCCAAGGGAAACTACTACGTTTAATCAAATTCTTAAGTCACAGTGCTCTCAATTGACGGTTCAGTTCCCCGAGTTTTGCATGACCCATATGGTAAGGAGCCTTGAAGTAGGTCAATGGATAACTTAATCTCCTGCCTAGATGGCATACCTAGAAGCTCCTCCGAAAAAACATCCCGATAGTCACAAGTAATTAGAATCAATTGTATGGCATTTTGAAAATCTACGATGTCCTATATGCACAATAGACAGTAGAAAATAATTATTTTATTTAAGATTTTAATACATATTCTATAGAATAAAAAGTAAGTATTATTCAAAATACCTATTTTAATTACAAAATAAAGGTTCATACAACATGTTCATGAAAGAGTTTCCTCTTAAGGAGGTGAAGAGTCACCATTTTGTCATAGCAGTCTATGATAGCACAATGGGCTTCCAACTTATTATTCATGTCTAATATCACGTCAAAGCCCTAAAAGTCTAAAAATATGAGATCTATGGCTAACTTTAATCTTGAAATATCAAACTTGCACGACTTGTATACAGCATGAGCTTCTAGGATGGATTTGGAAGGAGTTTCTACAATTAAGGATTGCTCTAAGGTGTCAGGTTTTGCTAACAAATATCAAAAAATCTTACATGATACAAAGAAATGAGTAGCACCAGTTTCAATTAAAGCACGAACCATAGAATCATATAAAGAAAGCATACCCTCAATGATGGCTGGTGTCAATATGGCATTGAGCATATCGAGATGAAAAGATCTTCCTTTAGCTACAGGTCTGGCAATGTCCTTTGGCTCCTGATGGTAGTTCTTCACAAAATATTGTGTACCTCTGCACCTATAGCAAGTATTGTTCCACTTGTAACAAGGGTGGTTGCTATGATTTCTGTCGCAGTGTTAATATGCCTAAGTAGGATTAGAAGTATTACCTTGGGGCAGAGGTGGAGGTGGAGGCAGAAAAGCTACTACAATAGAGGCCACTCTAGATCATTTGTTAGCATGACATCGATCAAGTTGCTTTCTCTTCTATTGATTATACACCCTAGCATGGTGGATATACTAGTATAGTAGCACAAAATTCTTCGGCCAATTGAGCATTCGTTAAAGCCTCAACATAGATAGCAAGTTTCATCATGGCTACATGATCAATGATGTCACTCCCCCAAGCCCTTCAAATATTTCCTGGCCCTACTATTATTAATGGTATCAATTTTAGGGGAAAGAAGAATTTTGATTAACTAGGAAGTATAGTGACTTATCGACATGCTTTCTTGAAGAAGGTCTTGAAATTCCTCTTCATTTTTCTCATAAACCTATATTGGGAATAATCTCTTAACGAACACATCAAGAAACTAGTCCCAAGTGGTAAGGGTAGGTAGAGTCTCTTTTTTGAGACACCATTGGTGTTCAGCTTCTCCTGTAAACATGAATGTCGTTCTAGGGACTTTTTAATTCCTCGATAAGTTTGAGGACTGAGAAAAGCTTCTTAATCTATACGATACAAGCCTCAGCTACCATGGGGTCTGGTCCACTACCATAAAAAGAAGGGTTTAACCTCCAAAACTCTAAATATTATTTGAAATAAGATGACCATGGTTATGTTGGTCCTCTACAAGATGAAGAAGAGCAATGTTGTTAGCAAAGTTGTGGCCCATCGTGGCAATCAAACCCTAAATAGCTCTGAATAGCTCAGTGATTTCTCCCCTAGTTAGGGAATCCTAGGCCTCAGGTCTTTCAACTGACGGTATTTAATGAGTCATGATCGCCTACAAAAGGGAGACAAGGGTTAGTAAAACATCTTTGTCGAGGGTTCCTATGCTATTATCTTTTCTAAGAAAATTCCCAAACTATCTAACTCTAAGTCTTAAACTTGAGTGTAAAGGATGTCCTAGGAACTTTGCTCTTAGACCACCTGTGACAACCTACCACCTAGTGAGGAACGATGTCCAATACAAAAAAAATATGAGTGCAAATATATTTCAAATTTTAGTGCAGAAGTTACATTCATCCCCTACAAAAATTATAATAATACATATGAGGCATTGATGTTACTTATCAAAATATTTACAAAACAAGATTTGAGCTACTTCTATAATTTACAAAATAATTGTCCTCTAGATTAAGGCACACTTATGCTCTCAATAATTTAACGGTCCACGAACAGATCCAAGAAAGCATCAAGGGGTAGGTAAAGAGGCAGATCATCTTCCTCAACGTCATCTGGGGGATGGATTGGGGTGAGTTCCATGAAACTCAGTAAAGAAAAATAGTATTATAACCATACTATTAACATTTCAAAAGTTTATTACGGCAATCGGTAAAACACATTTACCATTTGAATACCATACTGCATGGTCGTGATTGTTGAAAATTTTATAGTAAAATCTTAACTTACTTTTCTTTAAAATAACAGCCTTCAATCTATCCATGACAACATGATCAAATGTACAATTTAACCAATGATAGGACAACTAGACAGTATTGACTATTTTAATTAATTTGACTCAGTTTTAATTTTCATTGTTTATATACCTTTGTGTGAAGCCATTTAGACATATATTAATGGAAAGAAAAGGGGATCCCCAACTACCACTATGAATGGAGAAAAGTTTAGTTTAGAAGAGAGTACTTGAGAAAGGTTCTACCATCATCGCATTACTTTGTCACTGTGACCCCTATAATCAATCGCATTCTACTCTTGTCAGAGGGAAGGTCAGAATACTACCCATTCAGAAGGAGTGGTTCACCAATAGGTTGTAAATAGATTGATAATGGTAACCCCTCAATGATAATAGTTAAACACATTTATGACCTTCTTTGTTAAATTTATGTTTATTTCACAATCAATTCTATTCCTAAAGTCGATTCTCTAAGTTGTAGTCCATTTATAGTTAATCATATCATTCTTACTATCTAATCCTTTTTGGGCTCACAATTATGCAGTCTATAGCCTACTAAGGCCCAATAAAAGCTATTTAACGACTTAAAGCCCAATAAGGTGTATTTAACAATCTAAGGCACAATAAGGCACATTTAACAATCTAAGGACCAATAAGACCTATTTAACAACTTATGGCCCATTAAGGCCTATTTAACAATCTAAGGCTCAATAAGGCCCATTTAACAATCTATGGCCCAATAAGGCGTATTTAACAACTTAAGGCCTAATAAGGCCTTCTTAACAATTTAAGGCCTAGTAAGACCCATTTAACAAATTGTTGGGACCATCAGGAAACCCAATCCATTTGGGCTCACAATTAGCCTAATGCCCATTAGGGAATCCCTCGCTGCACCCACCAATTGGGCAAGACAACCTTGCAACCTTCTTGGCATACGGGTGAGCCTGGTAGGGTCACGTAACCTAGTGGTCTATGCATTACTGTGCACAGAAGGCTGACGATCTAGACACCATGGGCATGTTAGGATAGACCCTCATGCACGGGTGCACTCGCCAATTCACGCGAGGCATCATGCATGTACACTCGTGCAATAATATATGGCCATGCGCTCATTTACGCCACACGACACATGCACAAACACTGATGACATGATGTATGTCTTCACTCTCTCTTCCATGTGGCATAGTGTGCATTTTGCACACACTGTCCCGCGCCTAGGCACTTAGTCAAGCGAACATATGTGGGCATATCGTGTATGCTAGAGACAGACCCCACACTATGGATGTTCTAAGGCGATCACCGTGCATGCACGCGCATGTCTTCTGCATGCTCCGTCGATGCGCAAGCATGCTTGGCAAAGCCTGTATACGAGTGCACTGCTATGCAGGCACTGTATGCATGAGGCCCTGTCCTAGCATATATACATGCGTAGACAGTGTCCCTCGCATATCATGCATGCAATTGTTCCCATGATGCAATCTATCATGGCACCTCAGTGCCCTTTCCACTAGTTTCCAATCACCCACAAACATTTTATCTTTCCAAACATAATCCCTAAACATGCATAAACATCACATTTATATTCCTAAACCAAATCAAAGTAAAAACATCAACAAACATTTGATTAAATATCATAAAAACACGCAGTTCATGCGTATAAATTTTAATCATTTTAAATGATGTATAAAACCCATTAAGATTACAAAAACATTGCTACCATCTTTACTGAAGGTTTACTATGGTCTGGCTTCAACAAATAATGGAAAAGCTCTTGTGTTCAAAGAAGAAAATGGTTGCAGCAGTAAGCAAAAAAATACAGAACGGGTCTGAATTTGATCTCAAAAAAGAGGAAAAAGAATGTTTGAAAAAGTGTATTGGCATCAAAAGAAAAGAATGACAAGTTAAGGTCGAAGCTGACAGTTTGGGGAAGGAAGAAAGACCTTGGTGACATGCTTGTTGCAGCTAAGGAGATGGTAGTAGCTCAAAGCTCTTCTTTCCTCATTATCAAGCTCTCTCTTTCGCTCTGGAATTTTTTTTCTTTTTCTTTTTGAATGGTAGAAAAAAAATGAAAGAATGATGAGAAGAGCAGGCTTAAAATACAAAATTGAAGTAATGTGATATGTCAGATCACATGCAAGGATGAACAGTTGTTGATCAGCTAAGTAGCCGACTGCGGATGGCTGGTGAATGCCAAGTGGCAGCATGCTTTAATGGAGGTGGGGGAGGGTCTGTACGAATAGTAGCTTGTAAGTGAGAGTGGAGAGGGCTTGTTCACATACGTGCAGGTCTTGTCACACGACGGAGGATTTGCCTACAAGGCATGCAGATGCCTGCGTGGCATTCCCATGAGTTTGTCTATAAGGCTTGTCTGTGAGGCTTCCAGGATTTGAATTTCACTTATGATCTTCTCAAATTACTTTTCTTTTTTCTTTCCCTTTTTAATTTAAACATGCATTCAGTTTTTTTTTCAAACACTTCGCAATACCAAATAAAACATAATTTAAAATCCAAAATTAAAATTAAACATGAAAATAATCCAAGGGTTGATGACAAATAAATGAGAATTGTCACAAAATGAGTAAATTAAGAAATTAAAGAAAGAAAATAAATTTTTTTAATTTTGTAAAGTGAAAAGTAAATTATGTATGTAAAATAAAATTGAGATTTTAAGTAAAATTGCATATCGAAAGGAAAAAGGGATTTTCAAACAAGAACTTGAGAAAAGGAATGAAAACCAAAGTTTTCACATGCGCCTATTGGGTGAGGTACTCTGCCTTTGAATCCACAAAGGTCTTCTAATCTCATTTACTAGGTAGTTACTCTACTTTTGAATACAAGATGCAGTAGCATGCCAGTTATCTTATGGTGTGCAATTGAAGTATTTTTGCATTTTAATTTTATAATC
Source organism: Carica papaya (assembly GCF_054855325.1). NCBI lineage: Eukaryota > Viridiplantae > Streptophyta > Magnoliopsida > Brassicales > Caricaceae > Carica > Carica papaya. The sequence continues at coordinate 25,481,052 of NC_142317.1, forward strand.
ATTTTTGTAATAAACACGAACCACTTGAATTAAACTGATAGATATGAATTCAAGCGGGATGCCATATAAATTAACAAAACAAAATTAATTTGAATTTTTAATTAATTCACAAGAATGCGAAAGTAATTAATATAAACAATTTACTAGGAGCATAAGCTCTAATACATTTTTTAAATAAGAGAGAAATATATAATCATGGACAATAGTACCAAGGGGGTATCGACAGTATACAAAATAATTTCATATCAGTCAAGTGGTCAATGACCATCCCAATCTCTTTCCAATCTTTCATGTCATGACCAAACATAATAGAACCAAAAGTGTGAACCAATCTATCTTTAATTTTTATAAAATCAGTTTCAATATTCTCAAGAGCTCTCATATTTCTTTCATTCCGCACTACCTAAAAAATGGAAAGCGAGCGTAAACTCTGATACCATCTGATGTAAGAGGGTATGGCAAGGATCATTTTGACACCCATAACCTCAACCCAATCGGATGTTATATAAAACTCAAACAAGTTAATTAAAAACCTTCCCTCTAATTGAAATTACAATCCTAAAATAAGGAAAGAAAAGATGCCATGACTTACCTGATAAGTTGATCCCAACTCCTTGGCTTAATCAAGACTTGGCAAGCTCACTAGCTTTGAAGAACTACAAGAGAAAAATTAGTACAAGGCTTATAAATTCTCAAGATGATGATTATAATGCTTGAGCTAGGGCTGTTATATAGGCTCTTAATTAATACTTCTACGTGCAATAGGATTTATGATTTATATTAATATTTTAATTTATAATTTAATTGAAAAATACATACCTAATTAATTAATTAAATGTTCTTATGGATAAGGTTTACATTAAAATATTTATAAAATAATATTAAATGATAGTCTCATTTTCCCAAACCTTCAACAATATCTTTCCTCTAATTTTGAGTAGAATTCTACCTTTATTTTAGAAATATTTTGCACATTGGATAATTTTGGAAGCTTGGACACCTTGTAGAATTAGGAAAAGTAAAGTTTTGGAGTCAAACTAGGAAGAGTAAACTACACGAGTGGACTACTTGGAGCGTGGTCGGCTCGCGAGTCACGCAAATGGATTGATTGGGCCATGCAGGTCTGCTTCTTGGGCGTATGTTGCACGCACGCAAGTCGTGGGATAAGTGATAGGCTTGCTATGCACTTGCGCATTGCCACTCGTAGGCCGACATGCATTGGACTTATGGGCTTGCTTGGCTGTACGTCTCACATGCTCCCGCATGCAAGTAAGGTTTCTGTATATGCGAGTGGGTTGTCCCACACATGTGATGTTCCACACATGTGCTAAAGGGGTCACACATGACACATGTTGTCCATGGATCTCTTTTGGGCCTTGGCCCACTTTGGCCATTAGGTCTTTCGGCCACCTTCGGTTGGGCCATAAATGGGCTTTTCTTTTTGTCTTTTAACCTCTCCAAGTCTATGAAGTGTTACTTAGACTTCAAGGTTCCTTTGGACAAACTTAGCCTACTCCTTAAAATAGTCCCATTTAGGAAAGTAGTTAGGAATGAAGTTACTTTCCTATTCTGTGGTTTCTCGTTTAGAAAATTGTAAGTTACTTTTCTATTTAAGGTGTTCTTGTTTAGGAAATTTGGTTTTACTTTGCTGTTTAGGGTGTTCTGATTTAGGAAATTGGAGTTTACTTTCCAGTTTAAGCTAATCCCATTTAGTAAATAAAAGGGTTCTGGAATTGCTTGCTTCTTTGGGACGGGACCTACAGGATTCCTTGAAGGAAAAGGATTTCCTTTTCTCTATGCCTATACATGATCGTCTGTTGTACTACATTGGTAGGATCTCGTGCTACGGCGGACTTCCGAGTAATTATTTCCCAAGAGTCCAAATTTCCATGGGGTTCCTCTTTGATGCTGGATTTCATCTTTGGAACTAAATCAAGGCCATCCAAAATTATATCATCCCCCTTTTCTTCAAAACATTTACCCTTGATTCTCGACCTTCATCACAAGGGAAAAGATTAATGATAATAATAGAAATTACACCATACTTGCTTAGCTTGTTGACTTCATCATTGATGTGGTTCATGACTAGAATCACACTTCCTCCTAGATCATATAAAGTATCATCACTTATAATAAAAGAGTTATCAAATAAACAAAGCTCATCTTAGGGGTTGGCTTCCTCTCCTTCTTTTGTATCTTTTGTGATAAAGTGCTGAACCTCTGCAGGTGCATGAATCTATTCTTGACTAGGAAGGTTCCTTATCACATCATTACTTTACCAGATCTTCTCTTCCCTTAATGCCTAATGCACTAAGTCCTTCCATTAATAAAAAAGGTGTTGGAGTTTTTGTATGTCGTGCTAGAGTTTGGCAAGCTCTTCATAAAAACCCATCATAAAAGTTTCCTGTAAGAAAAGGATAGTTAAAGCAAATAGACTTTCCCTCACCTTTGCTTGTGTTTACCTCACAATTTCTCAGACTATAGCTTCCCCTGTCGAGTTGAGTGTTTGGAATTGAAGTTGCTTTAGTTTTGATATGCACGTTAGTCTTTCCTGACACACAAAGAATCCTAAAAGAACCTAATTTTATGGAAGCTTGAACAAGCACACAGAAGAAGAATTGGTGTGCTTTTATCTATACGTTAAGCTAGTAGAAATGGTTAGTCACCTAGATATATAATGGGATAAAGCACAATGAAATAATGGATACATAGATCACAAAGAAAACTAGTAGGACTACTGTGTAGAGATCCAATTAATCACGATGGATATAATTGAAAGGTGTATCCTAATTATACTACCCAGTACCAGCTACGCTTTATGAATAGTCAAGTTTCTTTATTCAACGTTCAAGCCAAAATTCTAGGATACAAAACGATCAATTAATAGTGAAGCAAAAAATGTTTTTGCTTATAGTAGGTGAGTTAATATTCCTTTCTACTTTATGCAAATGAATGATGCAAAGGGAATGAAAACCAAAAGTTTTTGCATTCATCTACTAGGTGAGTGCTCTGCCTTTGAATTCACAATGGTTTTCCAATCTCACTTACTAGGTGGTTACTCTACTCTTGAATGCAATACTGTGCCAATTGCCTTATGGTGTGCAATTAGACTATTTTTGTATTTTTAATTTTATAAATTTTTTTGTCATAAATACGAACCACTTGAATTAAACGAATAGATATGAATTCGAGGATGCAATACAAATTAACGAAACAAAATTAATTTGAATTTTTAATTAATTCACAAGAATGCTAAAGCAATTAACATAAACAGGTTCACTAAGAGCCTAAGCTCTAATACCACCTGACGCGTGAGGGTATGGGAAGAATCGTTTTGACTCCCAGAACCTCAACCCAATCAGATGCAGTATCAAAACTCATACAACCTACTTAAAAGCAGTCTCTCTGATTGAATTTACAATCCTAAAATTAAGAAAGTAATAACAAAAGCTAAGGAAACACAAATAAGGAAAAAAAAAGACGCCATCGATATGAAGGAAAGTGAGTGATGCCATGAGACACCATGTTCAGAGCTTCTTTATTTAATTTTAGAACCCATGTCTTTTAGTCTAGATCTATAACAAAGTTACTTGGTATGTCGATCCCAACTTCTTGGCTCAATCAAGACTTCAGCAAGCTCACCTATCTTGGTGAGTTCTGGGTTTGTAGACTGAGCTTCCCAGATTTTCATGAAGAGATCTAGTAGGGCTTGGATCTAAGCGAGATATGTGCCTTTGCCATAGTAGCTGAGGGAGAGCGATTGCATCGTATCCATCAATTTCCAACTAGAGGCCATGGTTGGGCCAACACTATAGATTCTTTTCAACTTAGTGCATCGACGACTAAATTTCCTCTACTGGAGTAGTAGATGATCTTGCAATCATAGTCTTTTAGGAGATCCATCTAGCATCTCTATCTCATATTTAACTCCTTTTACAAGGAGATGTACTTCAAGCTCTTGTGGTCAGTGTAAATCTTAAAAGTCTGACCAAACAGGCAATGGTGTTATATCTTTAGGGCAAAGATAATGGCCGCCAACTCCAAGTCATGGGTAGGGTAGTTTCACTCATGAGGTTTCAACCCGAACAACATTACCCTAAACTCATAAAAACCGTACCTGCACTAGAAAACAGTCTTAAGAATATCTTATTTTTGACTGTCAATTAGTGATATCCCATCTTAAGGTCAATCTTAGAGAAGACTATAGCTCCTTATAATTGATCAAAGAGGTCGGTGATCTGAGGTGAGGGGTTCTTACTTTTAATTGTTACTTGGTTGAGTTCCCAATAATCCATGTAGTGTCTAAGCGAACCATCTTTCTTTTTCACAAACAATATTGGAGCACCCCAAGGAGAATGACTAGGGTAGATAAACTTTTGGGTAATTAGTTCAGAAAGCTAGTTTTCTAGTTTTGCAAGCTCAGCACAACTCATATGATAGGTGAGCTTCGAGATTGGCTGGGTTCCGGGCAACAATTCAATTAAGAACTCTATTTCTCGCGGGGGAGGCAGACTAGGAAATTTGATGGAAAAGACATTTAAAAAGTTGCAAATAATCAGTATGGAACACACAATAGGATCTGTACCCATATTCTTATTTATTCAATTGTTAGGAAAAATAATAATAATAAATTTTATTCCTTTTTTGGGGACCACAAAGTTATAATTTTACTTTCATAATAAATTATTGCTCTATACTTTTCTAACTAGTCCATTCCTAATATCACATCAAATCCTGAAAAATCTAACCATATTAGATTCATAAATACTTCTCTCCCTGAATATTTTATTTTACAATCTTTATATACACAGTGAGCTTCTAATAGTCCCCTAGAGGGAGTTTCTACCATTAATATTTCTGCTAAAGGTTCTGGCCTACTGTTAAGCTTACAAGAAAATGCATAGAAAATAAAAGAGTGGGTAGCAGTTGTATCGATCAAAACCTTAGCAGAAGCGTCATGAATAAAAAGCATACCCTAGATGAGAACAGGAGTGGGGAGAGTACCGGGTTCATCTAGGTGGTACCCACAACCTTGTGCTACAGGCTTAACCACATCCTTTGGTCGCTGGGGGTTGTCTTTTGTAAGATGTTGGGTTCTTCCGAATCGATAGCAGGCATGATTGATACACTGACAAGATAGGTCACCATGTGAGCGACCACAATGCTAACATGGTTAGGTAGGTTAGGCAGGCTAACCTGTAGGGGGAGGAAAAGTAGGGGAAGAACAACTCTGGTTCGTTTATTAGGGTGGCTACTTACTGGGCCAGGCAATCTCTTTCTAAGATGTTGGGATTGTTGTTGTTGGGTATGGACTCTAGCAATGCGTTGGTGTTTTGCTGAGATGAGGTCTTCAGCAAACTGGGCATATTCTAGCACCTCTACATATGAGCTGGGTCTCAACATCGTGACTCAATCATAGATATTTGTATGAAGACCCTTTAAAAACTTCCTACCTTTTTTACTTTCGGGGGTGATCATTAAAGGGGCAAACCTAGATAGTTGGACGAAACGGGTTACATATTGGGCAACCGTTAGATTTCCTTGGCGAAGGTCCTAAAATTCCTCTTCCTTCTTTTCTCGGACATAGGTATGGAAAAGGTTATCAAAAAATATATCCATGAAAACTTCTCAGGTGGTAGGGGTAGGTAGGACTTCTTTCTTAAGTCGCCACCAGTTTTCAGCTTCATCATTGAGGATAAAAGCTGCTAGGGGAACCTTATATTCCTCAGTTTGGTCTAAGACAGAGAAAAATTTTCTATTTATAGGATCTAGGCTTTAGCTATTAAGGGGTTAGGGCCACATTTAAAATGTAGTGGGTTAAGCTTCCTAAACTCCACTATGTTGAGAAAAATGGACTTTTCGGTTGTTCAGTATTTTGGGGCAAGAGAGGACAAGGGCTGGCTTGATTTTGTCCTACAGTTGTAGTCAATCGTTGGATGGCTCAGAAGAGTTTGGCAAATTTTTTTGTGGTCGGGTGATCTGAGGCTTTAGACTACTCAGTAATAGATTATCCTCTTCATGTCATTCCTATAAAAGAAAGGAAAACATGAGTTGGTGGTATATTTAAAAAGAAGACTTATTCTTCCTAGGTACTCTAACGGTCTTTCTACCTAAGGTCTTAGTGTAAGGGATTTAATCCACATAATTCTGCTCTAATACCATCTATGATATCCTAAAAGCTAATTAAAGCATGTGGGTGTCATATACAGAAATAGAATAACGAGTGCATGATAAAAATAATATACAGCAGAGCAAATTAATATAACTCCCTTACAAATATATGAGTTCTAATTACATATATATAACTGAGGCCAAAAGTGGCTGCAACATACAAAGTCAAAATACAAAGGAAGGCTACTTCTTTCACTAAGTTATTAAACTCATCAGCTGGCGATTCCTCATTTTCTTCCTCATTTGGGGGGCATGGAAAGAGTAAGTTCCATATGCTCAGTAAGGAAAACAATATTTAAATAACATCGTAAGGTTTTAAAGGTGAATTATTCTAACATATATACTTACTGTTTAATTACTTTATAGACCTATTTTACCTTATGAAAATAATTTATTTATGAGGAAAAACATCACGTTAGTATAATCAAAACAAACACACATCATACCAGAAATAGTGAAAATCAAATAAATCATGAAATGCTCAGATTTTCATGTTATGCTTCACGAAGTCATTACAACTTCCATATCTGAAGGCAGAAACAGATCTCCAACTGCCCATGTTGAATGCCCAGATCAGATACAGATATGACAATTTGGTCAAACACATTTTCAGCTTGCCAAACTATTGTATGATCTATGACCATGATCGTACCAACCATAATAGTCTTATCAGATATTCTATGGTCATGATAGTACGTAGCTAAATATAACCCCTAACAGATATTTGTGTCACTACTCTCGTTAGAGGGTATGTCGTCATCCACAGGGAGCGATCCTCTTATGTCTTTCCAAATAAGATGGGGGAGGGAAAAACAGATAACCCAAATGGGGTTAGGAGAATAGATACCCCTCAGAGATAAAAATCCTAACGAGACACTTGATGCATTATGCATGTCAATACAGATACATACTCAGACTATTCATGCTTCATTCCACATTTTTCTTTCTTTTTTCTTTGTTTCTTTTACTTTTTTTCAGATAACCTTACTAGTTTCATATTATTTTAATTACATGTAAATCATCAAGTGTCTATAAATCACAGAGCATGCTTGAAATAAGAAACAATTCAACTTATTAAACCTATAAACACAAAGGCATGCAAAAATAGACAAATCATAATTATCAATTTAATTTTTTTTTTTGTCTAAAAATACCCTTTAAGACATTTAAAGAAATACTAAATTCCTTACCAAAACCTTGATAATTTCTTCTACACCATTCTACTTTTCTTCTTTTCCTTCTCTCTCTATATCACTCTCTCTCTCTCTAATTCTTGAAAGGTGGACGAATGGAAGTGTGGATAAAATAGCAAGGGAGGGCCCCTATTTAAAGAAATTAGGAGTCGTTGGATTTGTGTTAAGTGGAGAAATTCGATGAAAAGAGAGGAAGAAAGATGTTCAGCATAAAAACAATGGAGGAAAATCTCCTCCACGGGCGGCGGCGGCACACCTCCTGAGGTGGGCGATGGTACATTGCACGAGGCGACAATGGCCTTCCAGGCACATTGCAGGCTAGCCTGCAAGCGCACAACCCACCCTTTCACGCACATAGGCCCACTCTGTGTAGCGCCTAGGTGCACAGGGACCTATCTGCATGCGAGGTGACGCGCGGACAGCCTGCCAGTGCGCAACAAGACAAATGTAGAGTTGACCTCGCGTCGTGAGTCCGGATGGGACTTACACATTGTGCACACGTCTCGCACCTGCTGTGTGTGCGTGCATGTGCACAGTGCATGGGCGCCTGCGCAGGCAGCTCCCCTTCCTGCAGGATTTCCTCCTATTTTTCTATTTTTCCAAAATTCATTTTTAATTAAACTAAAATAAAATAAAATAAAATCAACTTAAGTTAAATAAAAATAAATAAAATCAAAATAAATAAAAATTAGCATAATTCATGAATTACGATAATAATTTGTGGAGTAAATTAAATGAGTTCAATATGGCCTAAAGATTGAAATAAATAGGGTTTTCTAAATTAATTAAGCATAGTGATGGGTGGGGTGTTACACAAGCATTGGTGGCAGCTTAAGAAAGATGCCTTACCAACTCCTACCACTTAGATGTTTTGATGGGTACTTTTTTCAAAAAAGGTTTATGTTTGGGAGAAAATGAGGAAGAATTTCAAGAACTACTTCAGGGAAATTTAATTGTTAACTAGTATGCTGCTAGATTTGTTCAGTTGTCCTAGTTTGCTACTATGATGGTGGCCATTTAGAGCCGGAATGGTTGAAAATTCTTGAAGGGATTTAGAGGGGATATCTTTGACTGCATTACCTTACTAATGTCCAAAACCTATGCTAAAGTTCTTGAGCATGCCTAGTTGCTTGAACGACTCATTTTGGTCCAACATCAGTGTATCACTCACATCCGTGCTCAACGACAGTAGAAGAGGAAAGTAACTGACCTTGGCCCCTATTGTGTTGATAAGAGACTGTATGTAGTACTTGCAACTGTTTTATCGCTACCTCCTAGAAAACCTTTTTAGCCTGCCCAACCCTGTCGACATTGCGAGCAAGATCATGGTGATTGGACCTGCTGCCGTCTAAACAACTCCTGCTACAAGTGTGGGAGTATACAACACTTTGTGACGGATTGCCCCAAAAAGTCCCGAGACAATATGAGGCCTGTTGAACAAGGAAGAGCCTCCCATCTTGAAAAGCCTAGTGCCATAACTACACTGATCGTCATTCAAGATATGCTTTCTATTTATAATTCTGCTATTTGCTCCTTGATAGATATCGGTGCTACTAATTCTTTTGTATCATATAAATTTGCAAGGAATTTAGGAATCAAACTATAACCTTTAGGACAATTTTAGGTGGTAAAAACACTTTTTAGAAAACTTTTGGAAGCCCATGTTGCTTATAAAAACTTTAGAGTGAATGTTTCAAGTAGGGAGTTAACAGTAGATCTAATACTTCTAGATTTTTTCATATTTGACATAATTTTAGGAAAGGATTCGTTAGAAAACTATCGATCTATCATCGATTGTGATGACAAAATTGTAATCTTATGCTCGCCTAAAAGAAAATAATCTTTGAATCATAATGGAATTTTGTTCTATAAATGAATGTGGCTTGAATTTGTTTACAAAGATTTTAACTGTATGAAAAAGGGCTATTTCAAAACTTTTGCTTGTCTTTTTTATAACCTTTGTGATATATAGGCGAATGGATCCTGTGCCATTAGTTCAGAAAATCCCCATTGTCTGTAAGTTCACAGATGTTTTTTGGCAGAGCTACTAGGTCTGCCTCTTCAAAAATAAGTCAAATTCTCCATCAACCTAGTCCTTAAAGCACAACCGATCTCAAAACCCACCTACTAAATGGGCCAAGAAGAGCTCCCGGAGTTAGGACATCAGATTGCAACATTGAGAGCAAAAAATTTCATCAGACAAAGTCACTCTCTTTAGGGGGCTCCAGTACTATTTGCAAAGAGAATGATGGGATCCTCAGGCTCTATGTTGACTATCAAGAGCTAAATCATGTGATCATCAAGAGTAAGTACCCCTGCCTCATATTGATGACAAGTTTGACCAATTGCAGGGAGCATCTTTCTTCTCTAAGATTGATCTTAGGTTAGGCTACCACCAATTGAGGGTTAAGGCTGAAGATATTCCTAAAATGGCATTCCACTATAGATACAACCAATTTGAATTTAGGGTCATACCCTTTGAGTTGACCAATGCCCCTCCTACTTTCATAAATCTTATGAACAGAGTTTTCAAGCCTGTTTTGCATCAATACATCATCATTTTCATTGATGACATCTTAGTGTATTCTAAGAGCCCTAAAAAACATACAGTCCATGTTGTTCAGGTATTTGAGACCCTCCGTCAGCATTGACTATATGGCAAGTTAAGTAGATGCTCCTTTTGGTTGTACCAGATTTTTTTCCTCGGTCATATGGTTTTAGGTGAGGAAATTTATGTTGATCCTTCTAAGGTAAAGGTTGCTATTAATTAGAGCCAACTGACTAATATCATAAAAGTTTGTAGCTTTTTAGAACTGGCAGGATATTATCAGCACTTCTTTAAGGATTTTTCCTACATTGTCGTTCCCTTAACCCCTCTCACCATAAAGGGATTTTTCTTTAATTGGGACATTGAATGTGAAGAAAGTTCTATCAAGTTTAAACATTGACTCACCAATGCTCCGGTGTTGATCCTCCCCGATAACACTTGATGATTTTAGGTATTTTGTGATGCGTCTCATGTTGGTCTAGGATGTGTATTCATACAGCATGGTCGGGTAGTGGCATGTGGTTCCAGGCAACTGAAGCTGTATGACTATAACTACCCCACACACAACCTTGAGCTTACCACCATTGTCTTTGCCCTAAAGATATGGAATCAATATCTGTATGGTCAAACTTTTGAAATCTACAATGTTCAAAAAAGTTTGAAGTAACTATTTTTCTAAAAGAAGTTGAACATGAGCCTAAGACATTGTATGGATCTCTTAAAAGACTACGACTGGAAGATCTTATACTACCCAGGTAAGGGTAATGTTGTTGCAGATGCCCTTAGTTAAAAGGAATCAGAAATGTTGGGCAAGTTGTTGATTTCTAGCTAGAGGATGCTCGAGGCAATTTAAGGTCTCTGCTTGAACAATTACAACAACGGTGCATACCCTACCTAAATCAAGATCCAACCCACATTCTTCATGAGAATTTAGGAAGCCCAAGCAACGGATCATGAGATTCTGAAGCACATCAATAAGTTTACCTCCGAGGAAGTCCATGACTTTAGAATAATTGATGATGGATTGTACAGATTTTGAGATCGAATATGGGTACCTAAGAACATCTGACCTTAGATCAGATGTTCTGAAGGAGGCTACCTCACCAAGTTATCCATCCACCTTGGAAGTATAAAAATGTATCAAGATCTAAGACGCCATTACTGGTGGTCTAGTATGGAGAAAGATATTATTGAGTATGTCCCTCGTTGTCTTGCTTGATATGGGATTAAGGAAGAGCATTAGAGGCCTGGTGGTCGTTTGTAAGGTCTCCCCATCCTTGAATAGAATGGGAGCATTTGACCATGGACAGACTGACCATTGGTTTTCCAAGGACTAGTTCAAATTGTGATGTTGTTTGGGTCACTATGGACAGATTAGCAAAGTACGCCCATTTCCTTGTAATCAAAACCACAAACTCAACCGTTAAGTTAGCTTGGTTGTATGTTGAAGAGATTGTTCAACTCCATGGTGTCCCTCCTTCTGTGGTTTTAGACAAGGATCCTCATTTCACTTCTCACATGTGGGATAGCTTCCAAGAAGCTCTTGACTCTAGCTTGTACTTCAGCACTAGTTATCACCCCATAATTGATGGGTAGTCAGAACTGATCATTCAAATGCTAGAGGACATGTCGCACACCTGTGTACTAAACTTTTGTGGCAGATGGGATTAGCAACTTCTCTTTTGCGAATTTGCGTATAACAACAACTACCACTCCAGTATCGATATGGCTCCATTTAAAGCTCTTTGTAGTAAGCCTTGCCAATCTCCAACCTATTGGAATGAAGTTAAGAACAGGCATCTCCCTGTATTAGATTATATACAGGAAACTGTTGATAATATTGATGTCATTCGAAAGCACCTCATCACTGCCCAGAGTCATCAGAAGAGTTATATTGACAACCGAAGGAACATATCATTTTCTTAATAAATAAATGGATTTCCATAATGTGAGATAGGTAAACGAGGAGGTTAAATGGTAAGTTAAAATAATTAACTTTTAAAATCTTACGATGTTAATTTAATATTATTTTTCTTACTAAGTATATGAAATTCACTCTTTCCATGTTCCCCCTTAGGGTGAGGAAAAAAGTGAGGAACCGCAAGCTGATCTACCCTTGGAAGTCTATGAGGATCTCGTGGATCCATAAGTCTGAGTGCATAATTGTTCCTGCACTCTGATGAGTCCAATAGTACAGTGAAAGAAGAGGCCCTTATGTTTTGTTTTGTATTTTGCAGCCACTTCTAGTCTCAGTATATGTATGCATTGAAACTCATATGTATTTATAAAGGATTTGTAATAATTTTGTTCCGCTGCATAAATTTTATCATGCACTCATTATTCTGAATCTGTATCTGACACCCATTGGCCTTAGTTAGCACTTGGGATGTCATATATGTAACTAAAATTAGCTATTTTTTTAAATTCAAAGCTATAAATGTTTCACCTTTTTTTTGAACACATATGGTGTATATAAAAAAAGTGAGGTAAAGTTGAATTTATTTTTTTGATTTTGTCATAATACTATTATATTAAGAACCTCTCAAAATCCTTACGAGGTATCAAGATTCTTATTTGTTAGAAATTTGTGATAGGTAACTAGATTTTTTTGCCTTCAAATGCGTTTGTTATCTTTTGAGAAATAATAGTTTATTAAACAATTGGGTATTTGTCCTATTATTCAAAAGTCATGGGTTCATGAAAATGTGATTACTAATTCTTTTTTTTTTTGTTAAGTATGAATGCTTGATCAATATGCTAAATTTTTAATTTCATCATTAAGTTCTCATTGTTTCTTTTCATTGATTGCAAGGTTTTTATTAATTAATGTGATATATTTATTTGTTTTTTTTGAAAAAATTACTATATTTTGCAATAATGTGATTAGTTTTTGTAATGCAATATTCCATGCCATCTTCGACTGCATAATACATACATCCCTACAGTGCTAGTGGTAGTATCTGCCTGGCCATGGAGATGGTGGATGATAAGGCTCTCTATTTAGTCATCGTTTGTTCATGTTCTATGGTGGTCATGCATTAGATGCTCTTATCAAAAGTTCTCATTGCTTTATGATAGGTGATGATTAAACTTGAAATGTAACACCCTAGCTTAGGAAAAATAGAATCCAACCCATCTACTTAGAAGCATAAAAAGCCAAAACAACGTTGTTTTGAGGAAACCCCAAAAATGACACTATTTTGATATAAATAAAAAAAAGGGAAAGGGTAAAAATGAAATCTTTTTTAGAGCATCAAAATAACACCGTTTTGATGTTAGGAAAAAAAAGGGCAATTGCACAGGCGAACACGCCTCTGCAAGAAGAAGAAGAATAGGAGCCATGTACACCTCTAAAGCTTACCAGAGAAGGAGGTAAAGCCTAGAGGAGTTTTTTTATTCCCTCTTATAAAAGGGAAAAAAGGAAAAAAAAGAGAAATCAGTTTAGAGAGAGAAAGAGAGAGAGTCGTGAAGAGAGAAGAGGATGTGGCAGATCTGGTGCGTGCGACAGGCAGAATGTACCGACTGGATCTGCATGTCAGACGACCGCATAATCTAGAGAATGAAGAGTCACTGTGCATGGCCAAAAATGATTGGGATTCGTAGTGAATTTTCCTGGAGAAGTAAAACCCGCGACGGTGGCAGCTAAGCGTGATTTTATGATTTGCAGTGTGTCCTCGTTATGATTTCATTAAATCTATGCCAAGTTTAGGTGTGTGGCTCCTTCTGTGATGATTTTATAGTAGTACGAGGTGGTCCGATGGTAGTCTAGCTGTAGTGCTCCGGTAGCGATGCTCCGGCAACAGCACGTGGTGAACTAGAGACACGCATGTGGTGGTATATGGCGATTTTAGTGACTGAGATCGCATGTCTATGGTAAAATCTAGATCTACTTTTGTATTCTAATTATTTCCACAAGTTTCTGTCATTTAGCCCACATATTTTATGTTTGTAAACAAGGGAATTATCTAAACAATGCCAGATTTAGAGGAGAGTGTAAACTTGAGCCAATAAGGATATTGACACTTTTTTCAATTTGATTGTAGGTATGGGATTGGGTTAGTCTCATTCAGAGACCCCCATGTTTTTATAAAACTTTATTTTTTGTTAAAATAAATTGTTTACAGATCTTACAAATTATTTAAGTTTTCTAATGTGATTTTTGCGAACTCATCATGTGTGTGTATGCAATTGCATATCATTAGAGATGTATATGGTCTTGTGTATGATTTACATTTATGTATGCATATTGTCACTAGTGTGTATATGCAGATTTTGTGCAATCTAGTTACTGAGTTGTATGCGTGTATGAAGCATATATATATATATTTAATTGTACGTTGTATGATGTTTTTATGTATACTGTTAGTGGATATGAGTGAATAACTTGTATGTGTGTGGTATGGAATACATATATGCCTTGTGTAAATATGCAAGTATACCCATGTTGTATGTGTTCTGTGTATATATATTTATTTATTTAAGTCGATGACCGTGCATGTAAGATGTATATATTATGGTATTGTGTAGGCATGTTTATGTATAATACATATGATGTATATGTAGGTGCATGTAGGAGTAGGTCATCTAGTGATGGATTTGATTAGTAAAAGAATAACATAAGGATATTTAAAAGATAAGAAAATCCATTTAACCAGTATTAATAAGGGGAGGGTGTGTGTGTAGCCATTTTGGCAAGTGAAGCGTGGTGAACCCTACCCGTGGATATGGCCTCAGCCAGACGTAACTGGAAAGTCTCATACATAATTGTTCCGTGTTTGGGTGTATGTGAAAAGTGATTAGTGATACCCAATGCATAACCATTCTGTGTTCGGGTGCATTGGGAAAGTGAAAAGTGAAAGTAAAAGTTAAAAGTAAAAAGTGATATGTGATGTATCCACGTGGTAAAGGGGATCCTTAGTGCCCTCGTTGATGCCGGGGGAATCAACATCGCACGATGAAACTCCTAAAAGACAAAAAAAAGAAATTATAAACCTTAATAAAAATGTAACTAAAAATGAAAGTGCAATTGAAAAGTGATAAATGAACAATGTAAAGTGAAAGCAATATTGACATATGCAATGATAGTAATTCAGTGATAAGTGCAAGTGATTATCAGAAAGTGTAAGTGCAAGTATTACAAAACCCATGAATAATATTATTTATTTATGTAAATGTGATGTTAGAGTATTTGTGATGTCTATGAAATCATATGTGAAAGAGTGAATTATTGAAATGTGTGAAATTATGTTTATTATATTGATTGAGAATTTGTTTTAAAGAAGATAAACATTTGTTTTGTGAATCTTGTGTGAATGAGTGTGTGCATGTCTTTATTTTTGGCACCACTACTCTTCCTTATTTAGTCCATAAAGCTCACCCCAATTCACACCCCCTAGTGCATATTAGCCCAGATCAAGAGTAAGTTCAAGGTCGAAGAAAGACTTTGAAGAACCTTTAGTGATTTTAAGAGTTTGTCTTATAAAGTGGATTTAATTATATTATAGTGATGTAATGTAAAGAATTTTGTAAGCCTTATGACTTTTAATTTCCTATACAGGATGATTGATTCTTAAGGTTTCGCTTATTTCTGTATAAAATTATCAGCTTATGTTGGTGAAACAGTGTTCCTTTCTCAACAGAGAAAACAGTTTGTTACATAAAAAATTGTATTTGGAATTTGGTTTTAGAGAAGAGAAAGAAAACTCTTTGGAATTAATGAAAGAAGAACTAAAGGACAATAGAATATATATATATGTATATATGTATATTTCTTTTCTATTTAAAAAATTCACTAACAATAATAGTACATATTGTTTAAGTAGGCACATTTATATTTGTAAAATATGTACATGTAAAGTATACTTAAAAGAAGTGTGAGGTATCCTTGAATTTATATTTTTATTTATCATAATCCTATTATTTAAGAGAATTTTACTAAAATCCTTAAATGAAAAAGAGAATCTGATTTAATAAAAACTAGTAATATGCTATTAGCTTTCTTTTTAATATATACATATATTATTTCTTAAAAAATAATAGTTTATTAAAGAATTAGATGTTTTTTCTAATACTCAAAATTCTTGGGTTCTAGAAAATTGAGATACTTAAATTTTTTTTGAGAGATAAAAAATAAAATTATTAAATAGATTGGTAGTAAGCCACCACCAAATAATGGTACATGGTCAAAGATTGTCTCGGCCTAAAAGATTAATATATCCTATATAAATGGTAAAACAAGTGGAGGAAAGTTTCTCAAAGTTCTATTGAAGTAACTATAAAGTCTTAGCTATCATTAAAAACTATCTATGTTATATAAGATATTATCACTCTTTAAAATAAAATCTTTCTTTTGATGGAACAACTAATATTGAATTAATATATCTCATTAGTAATTCGATCTAATATACTTAACTAAGTGTATTTGATTCATTTATCATAGTTCCTTAAAAAAATAGTAAATAGACAATTATATGTAAAATTTAAATCAATAGATGATCAGTATTGTTGGAAGGCTAATAAACAAATATTCGAGCTCTCGAGGAATAGAAAAGCTTGCAATATTAATATGCAATATTACGATCAATTTTTAGAGCATTTTTCTTAGAAGTTACATGAGCCAAATTCCCAAATTGATTTTTTTCTTCAGAAAAAACTTCACCAGCTTTATTTCATCCTCTTCAAACTGGTAACCTGATATCTTGTTAAACTTAATCTTGTATGGAATAGGAACAAACATATCAAGTTTGTTCTTCTAGTGAAGCTCTTAATGAGATGTGTAAAGAAAATTAAAGTAATTTATCTACCACGTAATAATTTAAAATTTATCCATATAGTTGGTAATTTATCATAAAAAAAATTATCCAAGAAAAACACATCTATAATGGAAAAGGATGTTGGTATGGATGGCACAAGGGAAGCCTTACCGAGTGGAAACATGTGTAACATAGTCTTGGGACCCGTAAGATTTTGCTAGTACAGATCTTCTCCAAAGCTTCCTCTTTTAAACCTTATGGCTTGAGATTTAGACTATAGAAAATATTAACATCGAACATTTAGATTTCATATTTGTGCTTGAAGGCTAAGAAGAATGGAAAGAAACATGTTTTTTTTTTTCTTTCTTCGAATGAATAGAGGTTAAGTGCATACCTTGAGCTTAATCTATAATAAATAACTTTAGAGGTTATGTAGGCTTTCGAAAACTAACTTTTAACTATATTTCTTTGTTGGATCAATCAAGAAGGCTAAGTTTAATTAAAGAATAATTGAATTATGATGGGAGGATAAATGATCTACGGTTAAATATTTTATGTAGGTCGTGAAAAATATAGATTTTATTATACTAAACTTAAATGAAAAATGTATGTACATATAAAGTATATTTAAAAGAAGTGTGAAGTATCCTTGAATTTATTTTATATTTATCATAATCCTATTATTTAAGAGAATTTTACTAAAATTCCTAAATTAAACTAAGAATCTAATTTAGTAGAAACTAGCAATATGCTATTGGCTTTCTTTTAAATATATGGAGATATTATTTCCTAAAAAATAATGGTTTATTAAGAATTGGATGTTTTTCCTAATACTCAAAATTCTTAGGTTCTAGAAAAATGAGATTCTTATATTCTCTTTGAGAGATAAAAAATAAAATTATTAAATATATTAGCAGTAAGCCACCACCAAAGAATGGTGCATGATCAAAAATCGTCTCAGCCTAAAAGATTAGTATATCCTACATAAACTGTAAAACAAGCAGAAATTTTTTTCTCAAATTTCTATTGAAGTAACTATAAAGTTTTAACTATTACTAAAAACTATCTCTGTTACATAATATCTTTTTACTCTTTAAAAAACTCTTTCATTTTATTAAATTTAATAAGGTGGGTCACCCATGATGAGACCCGACCCAATTAGGATAACCCATTTATTCAAATTGAAAATTAAAATTTTGGGTAGTTACTACATCAAGTGGAAGTTATCTTTATGAATAATCTATAAAAAGAAAAAAAAACATAAGAAAAGAGGGGACACAACGTACAGTGAAAAAATAAACACACACACTCTCTCTCTCTCAACAAAAAGTTTTGCTTCTGTGAAGAAGAAAAAGAGATTTTTGGTTAGTTTTTCTTCGAAAGTTTTTGATTTCTACAAGAGGTATTTATGCCATGAAAATTTAGATACAGTTCACTATAAGTTAATGTGATTGTATATGATACTATACAAAATGATCTTGAAAAAATAGTTGCAGAATTGAGTTATCGATTATATGTTAATTCCATCAGTTCTAAAATTAATATCAGAACATTTTGGTTAATTGCATATTTAATTTTGTTCTAATTTGTATTTTTGTTTAATTCTTGTGTAAAATTCGTTCTTTTCTTTTTTGGTAAAATAATTTTATGTTGTATTACTTAAATATGTGCAATATTGATCTTAAATTAAATTAGAGACCAAAAGCTTTAATTTGGTATATTATTCGTAATTTTTGGACAAAAAAACGAGAAAGTTAAGCATTTTTAAAGTCCATCATGTTTAAAGCAAAAGGATTCTGTTAATGGAGGATTCTGCATTTTTTTTAACTCGCAGCCACAAAGTGGAGAGTATTGCTCTCTACTGAGTGAACTAAACAAATTATTAGTATTGTGTTGCAATTACAACTAATTTAGAATAAATTATCAGAAGCAAAATTGACACTGATGACAAGAATCAGAACTGTGCAGGCAAAGCCCTCGTGTCTTACAGACATGCCAATGACCACTCTAGCACGCCTATTTTGAGTAAGACAGAATATGTAACATACATTTTATCTCTTAATAGTATAATAAAATTAGTTTTGTTATATAAATTAATTTTCTTTAGTTAATTAATTTATCATACATGAATAAATTAAGTATTAATTAATTTATTTATTATAATTTTCACTATAAATACATTAATTATTAGTTAATTAATTTTATCATATTTGAATAAATTAATTATTCGTTGATTAATTTATTGTAATAGCTACTTTATATGAATTAATTATTAATTAATTAACTTATAAAGATAGCTTATTAATATATTATTTATTTTCTATATGTGCCACAGAAAAATAATGGTGATAATGATAAGAACTCGTGATAATTAGAACTCCTCAACAGAGAGAGAAAGTCAATCGTATGATACAAAACTTAAAAAATACTCATATGGAGGAGATTGGTAAACAAACTGAAGCTGAACTCTTAGTGAACTATATTATTAAAGTCAGTATAAAGATTCTAAAAATTATATGAAAATGATGTCCTTTAAAAGACGAAGAAAAGTATGATCCTCTTAAGGGAAGTTCACATATCCCTAGTTATCGAGGCTTGCTTGAGCTTTGTTGGGACAAAGAACAAGCATAGAAATCCACAGTTAACAAATTTATCGAGGAATATGTTAATTGGGGTGATAAAAAATAGCTAGTTCTTCAATAGGGGTGTCTACACATAGAGGACATCATAAAATTATTGGTGTCCCTTTACCAAAACAAGCACAAATTTTCTTAAGGATGACCTTAGAACAAGCTTAGGGAATAATTTCCTAAACATAAGATTACAATAAGATAACTATTTTATATTGTTATTTTTTTGTTGTGAACTACTTATAAATTGTGTACTGTATTCTTATTAATGAATGTTATACATGTTTTTCATATTTATTTATGCATATATATGATAGCATGTTTTTTTTTATTTGGCATGTATGAATTATCATAAAACTAAGAGCATTAAGTAACCAAAAGTAGTACCTTACATGATTAATTACACTTATAATAATCAAATATTAGAATTTTAGATGATGATTAGAAACATAATGTCCGTTTGATTCTTTGTCTAATATGAGATTATTGTAATGACAATTAATATATATTAAGGACGTATATGTATGTTGTTAGGCATTGAGTAACGTGCATAATATCTATATATATAGAGAAACGACATCTGCATCAAAAAACATTGTCACTAAACTTAACAAAGGAGAAAAATTGAATAGTGACAATTATGAGATATGGAGTATCGATATCTGCATGAAAAACAAGAGACTCTGGAAGCTTTAAATGAATCAATGAATGAACCTGAAGAAGGAAACACGACCCAACATTGGAGAGCCCATATAGCTTTTGAGATTTGAAAGAAAAAGAACTCTCTCGCTCGTATTACGTTGTTGAGCAGTATGGAAAATGACATCATGAGAGAGTTCAGGAAGTATGACCTAGCTAAGGACATGTGGTCCGCATTAGCTTAAATATTTGGTGATATGTCCTTGACTAAACTTCAGCCACTTACTATCAAGTTTGACACTTATAAGAAATGCCCTGGTCATAGTATGAAAAAACATTTAAGGAAAATGTCAAACATGATAAGTGAGCAGACAAATCTTGTCATATTCTTACTGATGAACAATAGGTCCAAGCTGTGATTTGTTCCTTGGCCCAAATTTGAGAACGTATGAAGTTCCATCTAACCCATCATGAAGGCATTAGATCCCTTTAAGATGCCGTGAGACACTTGGAGCTAGAAGAGGATCGAATTGGGGCCAATAAATCAAGTATTGATGTGTACATGAGCAATTCTAGCTCACAAGGTGTTGTGGGACGTAAGCATAAGTTCCACGGTGGATCCCAACAAAAGGAAAAGAGGGGTTTCAAAGCTAATAAGAGAAAGGAAAACGTTCTTTCAAGAAGAGAAATGTAGTAAAGGTGAAGTGCTATAACTATGGTAACAAGGGATATTTTACTCGTGATTACAGTAAGCCTAAAAAGGTAAAAGACATGTTTGCACATGTCAGTGCTATTTTTATTTCTAGTTCTATCTTTCTAACTAAATCTCATACTTTGTGGACTGTAGACTCAGATCCTCAAACCATATAGCGAAGGATAGGAATGCCTTCTGCGTGAAGCACAATTGATATATGTAGGAAACAATTCAAAAGTGGAGGTAAAGGGTATTGGTACATGTAAGTTTGTGATGCATGAAGGTCAAACCCTATTCCTACATGAGTGCTGTTTGCTCTAGAAATTTGCTAGAATTTAATTTTTGTGTTGGGTTTACTTAAATTTAGTTTTTGTTTTAATTTTAAACCTAGTGGTGTAAGCTTGTATTTAGGAACAAGATATAATGGACATGGTTATTTTCTAGATGGTTTTGTCATTTTGGATGTTGACTATAGTTCTTATAATGTTCGTTTTTCCATATTTACATCCTCTAATGGTGTTGGAATTGATGTGAATGTTTAGCATGATAGACTTGGCCACATTGGTCAACAATGAATGAATAGATTAGCCCAAGAGCTTATTAGGAAATATAAAAAAAGTAGAATTGTCTACTTGTGAGCATTGCCTAGCTAGAAAAACAACCAAAAAACTAGTTGGAAAAGCTATAAGAGCAAATACTCTGTTGAAACTATTCATTCTGACATATGTGATCCAATGAATATGAGGACAAGACATGGTACTATTTATTTTATCACATTTATAGATAATTATACTCGAGTCGGTTATGTCTATTTGATATCTCATAAATATGAAGCTTTTAATTGCTTTAAAAAATATAAGAATTTAATTGAGAATCAATTAGAAAATAAAATAAAAGCTTTAAGAGCCGATAGAGGACAAGAATATTTATCTAATTAGTTCAGAGAATTTTGTGATGAAATAGGAATAGAATGTTAGTTAACTATTCCAACTACACCATAATAGAATGGTGTTGCAGAAAAAAGGAATAGAACCTCGCTTGAAATGGTTAGGTCTATGATGACACAAGTTAATTAGCCAATTACCTTTTGGGGTGATGCATTATTATCTGCCACATATATCCTTAACTGAGTACCCTCAAAATCAATTTCCACCACCCCATGAGTTATGGACTAACAAAAAATCAAACCTAAGTTTTCTAAGACCTTGGGGTTGTGCCACCTATGTTCATTAATCTTCCCACAAATATGGAAAATTTAGTCAAAGAGGGAAGAAAAGTATCTTTATAAGATATTTCAAACAATCAAAAGGATATGTCTTGATACACACATAAGAAAATGGTCGTGTAACTGAATTTGAATCACAAGATTTCATATTCTTAGAGAATGATTTTTCCAAAAAATGTGAGATAGGTCAAGACTTATCTTTATATGAAACTGAAGACCAAACTGTTTCCACCCCACAAGGATAAATGGGCCCACTATATTTGAGTAGGAATGATACAAGATTTAATAAACCTATTTTAATTGAAACCCAATCACAAATGATGGTGGGCCAAAGTATGGAAGCTGGTCCTAGTGGGAGTAACTTAAAAAAATCTCAAATACGTTGAACAAATAAGAAAAGTGTTCCTTATCACTATTTTAACGTTAAAGGGGGAATATTCTTAGTTAATCCAGGAGATTAAGAAGAGCCAAGAAATATAAATGCCCTACAAAGAAAAAATGGATGAAAGCATAGAAAAGCTTGCATTAATAATATGCAACATTACAATAAATTTTAAGAGCATTTTTATTAAGAGTTACAAGAACTAAATTTCTAAGTTGATTGTTTTCCAAGAGAAAACATCACTAGCTCTATTTCATGCTCTTCAAACTTGTAACATGATATATTGTTAAACTTAATCTTGTATGGATAAGGAACAAATATATCAAGCTCGTTCTTCTAGTAAAGCTCCCAGTGAGATGTGTGAAGGAAACTAAAGCCGTTCAGCTGCAGTAATATTTTCTATTTTAACCATATAGTTAGTTATTTATGGATAGAAAACTATCCAAGAAAGCACATCTACAATAAAATTAATGGAAAAGAATTTTAGTATGGATAGCACAAGTGAAGCCTTACCGAGTAGGAACGAGTGCAACATGGTCTTAGGTCTCGTAAGGTTTTGCTAGTACAGATCTTCTCCAAAGCTTCCTTCTTTAAACCCTATGACTTGAGACTTAGACTGTAGAAAATATTAATATCGAACGTCTACATTTTATATTTGTGCTGGAAGATTAAAAAGAATGGAAATAACTTTATTTTTTTTCTTTCTTCGAATGAATGGAGGTTAAGTGTATACCCTTGAGTTTAATATATAATAAATAACTTTAGAGGTTATGTAGACTTTAGGAAACCAACTTTTCACTATACTTCTTTGTTGCACCAGTCTAAAAGAGTAAGTTTAATTGAAAAACAATTGAATTGTAATAGGAGAATCCATGACGTACGATTGAGTAGTTTATATAGGGCGAGGAAAATGTAGATTTATTATACTTAAACTTATAATATCTTTGAATTTAAATAAAGAATCCATGGCTATATGAAAAGTTGTTTCATTTGTTGAAATCTTTAATTTAAATGAATATCCATCACTATTTGAGACGTGATTTTATTATATTTATGTGATATCTAACTTAATATATATGAAATAATTAAAAACATTGATTTAATTAATTTTATGGTTGCCAACTGTATTAAAGTTAACTTTTAAATTTTAATCCATGCACTAAAGAACTTATTCGTCATTTAATTTTTTAGAAGTTAAAAAAAACAAATTTATTGAGATAATGATAGAAGTTTTTCACCATGCATAAGGTAAAAAGTCACGTTACACAAAAATGTCGACTGTACTTTACGATAATGTTATTAGTTATTTTAATGCAATATCTCTACTTTAAATCATGTATTTATATACCAATATATAAAGATTGGTTAGTAGTTAAACTTAAAAATATGATCTAGTTTTTAATGAAAGTTTTTAAATACCCTTTAACATCCTACTCAAAATATATTGTAATATAAAATCATAAGTCAATAAAGATAATAATGTAAAATTCATAGAGAAGGCAACCAACTTTTCACGATACTTCTTCTTTGCATCAATAAAGGGGATTAACTAATTATTAAAGAACAATTACAATGTGAGAAGAGAATAAATGTGAAGAGTTGATTATTTTATGAAAGCTGTGAAAAAGTAAGTTTTATTTTATATTATAACTTATAAAATATTTGAACTCAAAATGAATCATAAAGTATTTCAAGTAAAAAAAAGAATTGTGGCTATTTAAAATGTTATTTCTTAAAAAAATAATCCATGGCTATTTGGGAGTCGATATTATTATACTTATTAGATATTTCACTTAACTTATATAAAATTCTTATGAACATTGATTTTATTAGTTCTATAGCTACCATTATAGTACAAAATGAGTTACTTCAAATAAAATTTACTTTTGAATTTAATCTTTGTACGGAAGAGCTTATTAGTCATTTACTTTGAAAAGTAAGAAACAATTTATTGAGATAATGTTAAAAATTTATATAGTTTCACAACAATTTTTTTAATTTTTAGAAGATGAGTTTTATGGGAATTCAGAATTCTGGATGAAGATAGTGAGTGTTATTAGAATAATGAAGCTCAAAAAGAAAAGTGAAGGAAAATGAGATACATGAAAATAGCTTTGAATACTTTCTACTAACTATTTTTTAATTTCGTAATTTTTATATTTAGAAGACCAATTTAAAGATAACAGCTAACCAACTCTACCATCTTCATATTTCTTTACTATGCTGTACATAAATATGTATGTAAAGTTAAATTAGTGATTTAAGAATAAAAAGTACATAATAAAAATTAGCTAATTTTTTAAATTTAAAGGTATAAATGTTTCACATTTTTTATGTACACATATGGTATAAACAAGTGTGTGGTAAAGTTAAATTTATTTTTTTCATTTTTTAATAATAGTATTATATAAGAGAACTTCATCAAAATCCTTACAAGATATCAAGATTCTTATTTGGTAGAAATTTATGATATGCAATTGGATATTTTTTTGCCTTCAAATGCCTTTGTTATTTTCTGAGAAACAATAGTTTATTAAAAAATTAGATATTTTTCCTAATATGTAAAAGTCTTGGCTTCATGAAAAATGTGATCATTATTTCTTTTTTTTTTTGTTAAGTATGAGTGCTTGATTAACATACTAGATTTTTTTATTTCATAGATTGCATGGTTTTATTAGTTAATGCGATACATTTGTTTATTTCTTTTGAAAAATTTATTATAATTTTTAATAATGTGATTAGTTATTTTAGTGCAATATTTCAGTTTAAATTATATATGTATATACCATCATATAAAAATCAGTTAAAATATAATATTGAAATCATGATCTAATTGTTAATAAAAATTGTAAAACACCTTTTAACATCCTACCTAATGTAATATAATATATATAAGTCAATAGTGATAACATTTGTAAGTTTTTTGAGTTAGCTTTAACTTATTATTGAACTTTTATGAAATTTTAAAAGATATTTATACATAAAAATGTTTTTTCATAGTCTTGGAACCTGTAAGATTTTTCTGCTACAAATCTTCTCCAAAGCTTCCTCCTTTAAACCTTATGACCTGAGATTTAGACTATAGAAAATATTAACATTGAATGTCTAGATTTTATTTTTTGCATGAAGATTAGGAAGAACGGAAAGAAACTTGATTTTTTTTTCTCCCTTTGAATGAATGGAGGTTATGTTTATACCTTTCAGCTTCATCTATAATAAATAACTTGAGAGATTATGTAGGCTTTGGAAAACTAACTTTTCACTATAATTCTTTGTTCCATCAGTCAAGAAGACTGAGTTTAAATTAAAGAATAATTGAATTGTGATGGGAGATTAAATGACATACGGTTGAGAATTTTATATAGGCTGTGAAAAATGTAGATTTTATTATACTATAACTTATAAAATCTTTGAACTTAAATGAAGAATATATGGCTATTTAGAAAGTAGTTTTATTTTTTGAAATCTTTAACTTAAATTAAGAATCTATCGCTATTTGAAATGAGATTTTATTATATTTTTGTGATATCTTACTTAATATATATAAAGGACTTCAAAATATTGATTTGATTAATTCTATAGTCACCAACTATATTAAAATTATTGTTTGAATTTTAATCCATGCGTTAAAGAACATATTTGTCATTTATTTTTCTAAAAGTTAAAACTAATAATTCTATTGAGATAATGATAGAATTTATAACCACGCATAAGGTAAAAAGACACGATACACAAAAGTGTTAACTTTACTTTATAATAATGTGATTAATTATTTTAATGTAATATATCTACTTTAAATCATGTATTTATATACTAATATATAAAGATTGATTAATAATTAACCTTAGAAACATGATCTAATTATTAATAAAAATTTTGAAATACTCTTTAACATCCTTTTCAAAGTATAGTGTAAAATAAAAAGATAAGTCGATAATGATAACAATATAAAATACATAGAGAAGGCAACCAACTTTTCACGATACTTCTTCTTTGCATTAATCAAGGGGGATTAACTAATTATTAAATAACAAATATAATGTGAGAAGAGAATAAATGTGTAGGGTTGATTATTTTGTGCAGGTTATGAAAAACTTAAATCGTATTTTATACTATAATTATGAAATCATTAAACTCAAATATAGAATCATAAACTATTTAAAGTAAATAAAGAATTGTGGCTATTTAAAATGTAATTTCTTAAATAAAGATCTATAACTATTTGGGACGTGATTTTATTGTACTTATTGGATATTCTCCTTAATTCATATAAAATGCTTATGAGCATTGGTTTTATTAGTTCTATGACTTCTATTATAGTACAAAATGAGTCATTTAAATAAAATTTATTTTTGAATTTAATCTTTGTGTGGAAGAACTTATCAGCCATTTACTTTGAAAAGTAATAAACAATCTTGTTGAGACATGTTAAAAGATTATCATGCTGCAATATATACTTTTTTCGATTACAAGCAACAAAAACTCGACCTTCTTATCTTTATAATCTAAAAAATTCTCTAACAATTTATATAGTTTTACATATGTATGTACAATTATTACCTTGATAATTGAATAAAATTATATAATTTAGTGTTAAATGCTTCAGAATATAAATAACTTTATCGACTATACAAATATGACATCATAAAATTTTTTTTAATAAATTATAGAAACAAAACTTAGAGGAAAAAATTATTTCAAATTAGCGATTTAAGAAGAAAAAAATACAAAACAAGAATTAGCTAATTTTTTAAATTCAAAACTACAGATGTTTCACATTTTTTATGTACACATATGGTGTACATAAAATAAGTGTGTGCTAAAGATGAATTTATTTTATTTATTTTGTCATAATATTATTTATAAGAGAACCTCATCAAAATCCTTACAAGATATCAAGATACTAACTTGGTTGAAATTTTTTATATGCAACTGGATTTTTTTTTTTGTCTTCAAATGCATTTGTTATTTTTTAAGGAAAATAATTTATTAAACAATTAGATATTTTCCTAATATTTAGAAGTCTTGGCTCCATGAAAAATGTTATCATTAATCCTTTTTTTTTTGTTGAGTATGAATGCTTGATCAAAATGCAAAATTCTTTATTTCATCCATAAATTCTCGTTGTTTCTTTTCACTAATTGCATGGTTTTTATTAATTAATGTAATACATTTGTTAGTTTTTTAAAAAAAATTTACTATATTTTTCAATAATGTGATTAGTTATTTTAATACACGATTTTACTTTAAATCATATATTCATATACAAATATATAAAAAATCGATTAAAATTTAACATTGAAAATATGATCTAATCATTAATGAAAATTCTAAAATACCTTTTAACATTCTTCTTGTGTAGTATAAAAAAATATAAGTCGATAATGGTACAATTTTAAACTGTACACTTAAGGTTTATATAGTCACAACATTCAGCACCATGCGAGCCTTTTAATGATTTTATACTCGTACAAATTTTACTTTGTAATATTAACTTAACTTATTACTAATCTTATAAGTTTAATTAATGTGATACATTTGTCAGTTTTTTGAGTTAGCTTTAACTTATTACTGGCCTCGTATGAAATTTTAAAATGTAATTATACATAAAAAAAAATTATTCCATCACATGGTCTATTAACGCTTAAAAATGAAAAATTCATCCTCCTTAGAAGTTTTTTTATTCAAGTGGTCAATTTGTTCTCTCTTTCTCTTAGCTTATAGTCAACTTTTTTTCCTCACATTATGATGTCATTTCATTTTCACCTCAATTTTTTTCCTCACATTATGCATAAATGGATATATATAAATATATATGTAGATTGACACATGACCGTGTTGGGCAACACACGACCGTGTTGGGCAAGCACACGACCATGTTTCCCTCATAGAAATGCTTCGGTGGTAACACACGACTGTAGTAACTGGAAAAAGGGAAAAGAAAAAAAAAATTTGTTTGGAGGAAACGATGCTGTTTTGAAGAAGGGAAAACGACGTCATTTTGAGTAAGCTGGTAGGATATAAATGGGGGTCGGGGAGGAAAAAAAGAAAAAAAAGAGAAAAGCAGGGAAGGAAGAGAGCGAGAAGGAGGGAAGAAGGTTCCAGAAGAGAGAGAGAGGGGAGTCAGAGCGGAGAGAAGCGAGAAGGGAGAGAGAAGAGGGCCGCAGACGGCGAATGGTGCGATCGACAAGAGGAAGAAAAATGGAAATGGGAGGTACTGTCAAAACTTTGGTTGTGTAGGTGTTGTGTGAGTTGTGATGTTATTTGCAGATTACAGAGGCCAGGTAGTCCGTAGGTAGCTAGGCGGAGCTGAGAGGTGGAGTGTAGGACGGAATGGCATAGGCGTTCTCGGAGGAGGCCGTGGGAAGGAGAGGATGGCGTTGCTGGGGCATACGGGAGATCTGTGGGAGAGAGGGGAGGTCATGTGAGGAGAGTGTGAGTACTAAGGGAAGGTCACCGAGAGGAAGAGTGAGTAAGGAATTTGGTGTGTGTGGGGGATCCAAGATGACGAAGGGAATGGTGTGCGGGAGCGGGAGTGCGAAGGGAGTCACGAGCAGAAGGAGCAGGAAGAATGACTTCAGTGAGTGACCAATGAGAGGGATGAGTGTTGTGAGAGTGACAGTGAGAGTCCAGACTGTGTGAGGGAGAGGACCATGGAATAGAAATCGATATGTATGAGGATTTTAAGGGTGAGGGAAGCGGCGTATGAAATAGTAGGGAGAGGTAGGTTTAGAGGGGGATGAGAATGTAGTTGCTAGAGATGGGGATGGCACAGAAGGGGATTGTAGAGTGTGGTTTAGGGTGGGAGAGCAGGGGCTCGTTGGTAATGGTGTAGCGGGAGTGTGGTGAGGGGAGATAGGTTGGTATAGTTGTTATAAATTTAAAGGTTGGTTAGGGAACATCGCCGGCGTATGCGTGAAGTGTTCGTGTGTGTGGCCTAATAAGGTCAGAGGTAGAGGAGTAATCATGGGTCGCCGATGTTGGTGACGTGAGATAATAGTACTTATGTGTGTGCGTGACCTATTGGGGTCGAGGTGTGGAGGAGTGAGCATGAGTTGCCGATGTTGGTGACTTGCAAGAATAGTATTGTGTGTGTGAGTGGCCATTGGGGCCGAGAGGTGGAGTGAGTATGAGTCATCGATGCTGGTGACATGAGATAATGGTATTTAGGTGCGTGCGTGGCCTATTGGGGTCGAGGTGTAGAGGAGTGAGCATGAGTCCCCGATGTTCGTGACATGCAAGAACGGTATTGTGTGTGTGAGTGGCCATTGGGGTCGAGAGGTGGAGTGAGTATGAGTCACCGATGCTGGTGACGTGAGATAATGATATTTGTGTGTGTGCGTGGCCTATTGGGGTCGAGGTGTGGAGGAATGAGCACGAGTTGCCGATGTTGGTGACGTGCGAGAACGGTATTGTATGTGTGAGTGGCCATTGGGACCGAGAGGTGGAGTGAGTATGAGTCATCGATTCTGGTGATGTGAGATAATAGTAGTTGTGTGCGTGCATAGCCTATTGGGGTCGAGGTGTGGAGGAGTGAGCATGAGTCACCAATGTTGGTGACGTGCGAGAACGGTATTTTGTGTGTGAGTGGCCATTGGGGCTGAGAGATGGAGTGACTATGAGTCATCGATGCTGGTGACATGAGATAATGGTATTTGTGTGCGTGTGTGGCCTATTGGGGTCAAGGTATGGAGAGTGAGCATGAGTCACCGATGTTGGTGACGTGCGAGAATGGTATTGTGTGTGTGAGTGACCATTGGGGTCGAGAGGTGGAGGTGTGAGTATGAGTTGCCGATGTTGGTGACGTGCGGTAATAGTATTCTTATGCGTGTGTGGCCTCTTGGGGTCGAGGTGTGGGATGTTAGTCGCTTATGTCAGTGACACGAGATAGTGGTGTATGTGTGTGTGTTGCCTAATAGGGTTGAGGGGTGGAGAATGGAGTATGGGTAGTCGATATTGGTGATGAATGTGAACAGGGGCGCTTAGGGTGTGACTTCGGCCGGGGAGTCACGTTTGATAGGCAACCCGAATAGTCTACCAGGATAATTGGGGCTGGTGTTGTACTAGGGTAGTGTTGAGGCAGGAAGTAGGTGGTATAGATAGGGTACTTATGGGGATACTGGATTTACTGTTGTTGTATGTGTTATTGAATAGCTGGTTTTTCGAGGTAGGTAAGTGATGGTTAGTTATAGGGTGGTCCTAAGGCATGACTTGGTTGGTGTAAGAGAAATGCATATAGATATACTAAATTCCTTGTCATTGCATATTACACCTGCAACTTAATTTTTATTGTATTGAGTTATATGAACTCACTTCTTGTCATTCACAGATAATGTAGGGATGGAGCAGGGATCTGAGTTGCTGGTTACAGAGCCTAGTCTTTAGCGCCATAGGGCAAGGGTTTCTTTGTGGCGGGTTGCCGTCTGTAACAATTTATCTTAGTATGGATATTGACTTGCTGGAAATGTATGATATGGTGTTGTTATTTGATGTATATGTAGATTACAAGTTTACATTGGGTTTGAACAATGAACTGTGGACAAGTTTTGTTTATGTGGGATGTTATGGGTATGAAATTTGCGTGTTCGGTCATAGGATTATTTATCTTATGCTGTTGGAAGAAAAAAAAAATCGAGGCGTTCCAGTTGGTATCAGAGCAAACTAAGAATACTACTAACTTGTATTACTATTCTGTAGGTGGATCAAGGGAGGTGACGAAGAAATGACAGGGCTAACCTTGTCGCGAAACCGCTCCAGGGTCGCAAGGCTCACCGGGAGCTCCTCATCGAGCGCCAGGGTGCCACCAGGTGCCACTCACTGCATTCCGCAGGCCGCCCCCGTATCATGTCGTGCCCCCTTCTGCATAGCCGAGGCCCGCTCCTGGCCTATCAGCAAACCAAGCGAGGCAGTCTGGCGTGCAACAGGAGGACTTTAACCGACTGTGCAGAGTAGTCAAGAGTTTGGCCACTATAATCAGAGACAGAGAACTACAGACGGAGATAGCCTCGATGCCACAACCGGGGGCTCATCAGGGTATAGTGGATACAAGCAACATTGAAAAATACCAAAGGTTAAACCCTTCTGCTTTCAATGGGGGTGCTGACCCCTTGGTGGCGGAAGATTGGATAAAGCAGACAGAAAAACTATTTGAAGTGATCACCATGACCACCGAACAGAAAGTGCAACTGGCTACATTCATGTTCAGAGAGTCCACCGAGCGTTGGTAGAAATTAAAAAGAAGAGCCCCGATTCCCCCAATCACTTTGGGGGTGTTTCTAGAAGCCTTCAATACAAAGTATTTTCCAAATTTCTTAAGGCAACAGAAGGAAACAGAGTTCGCCGAACTGAGACAAGGAAGACTGTCTGTGGTGGAATATGCTGAGAGATACATAGATTTGGGCCAGTTTGTGCCCGAGGTGATGATGAATGAGGCAAAAAAGGCCTGTAGGTTCGAAAAGGTGTTACGATCGGAACTGTATCATCAGGTGGCTGTGTTTGCATTACCCACATATCAGATAGTGTTGGAAAAGGCACAGTTAGTAGAGGCATTATGTAAAGAACAGGTTGAGAAAAATAAGTGGTCGTCTAGTTATAAATGCCCACCACCCTTCTCTAGCCAAACAGAGATAAGGCAGAGAATGGCACCAGATTTTGCCCCAAGTCATCAGGTGTCCCGGAGTAAACCGAACTGCCCGCAATGCGGTAAGAATCACGGGGATCAACCGTGTATGAGTGGTGGTCGGGGCTGTTATCGGTGCGAGAGTACTCAACATTTTGTGCGGGATTGCCCTTTGTCGAGGGAGCTGGGTAAATCATTGGTTCAAGGACGGGTGTTTACCATGACAGTGCTGGAGGCAGCCGCCACTTCTGAAGTAATACAAGGTATACTTTACATTTCAAATATTCCTGCTAAAGTACTAATTGACCCTGGAGCCACACATTCATTTGTATCGCCTAGGTTTGCATCTAGAATAGGGATAGAACCTCAGGTGTTAGACCGGGTCTTAGTAATATCTACGCCAACTAATGGCGCTTTATGTACTGATGTAATGTTTAATCCTGCAGAGTAGAGATAGAGGGGAGAAAATTAAAAGTAGATTTAGTTTTGCTAGACATTAAAGACTTTGATGTAATACTGGGAATGGATTGGCTCGCTGCCCAACACGCCCATATAGACTGTTTCCGCAAGAGGGTAGTGTTTAAGATGCCTAACGAAGAACCCTTTTTGTATGGGGAAAATCAATGACTAAGTGATTTTTATATTAAAATGGTGTTAGAAAGAATATATGCATGGATTACAAATTTATTTATGTCTATGATAGGGAACGAGAGTAAGAGGCTTACACTCCAAGAGATACTAGTGGTAAGGGATTTTTCAAACGTATTTCTGGATGATCTTCTAGGATTGCCGCCCAATTGAGAGGTCGAATTCCCTATAGAACTCCAGCCCGACACCCAGCCAATCTCCAAGGTTCCATACAGGACAGCGCAGTCAGAACTAATGGAGTTAAGTAGACAGTTACAGGAGTTACTGGATAAGAAATTTATTTGGCCGAGCGTGTCACCGTGGGGAGCCTCGGTATTATTTGTTAAGAAAAAGGATGGAACTATGCGATGTGCATTGATTATAGAGAACTGAATCAAGTGACAAAAAAGAATAAGTATCTGTTACCCAGGATCAACGATTTATTTGATCAGTTGCAAGGAGCACAAGTATTTTTAAAAATAGATTTGTGTTCGAGGTATCATCAGCTACGGGTAAGAGCCAAAGACATTGCTAAGACAGTGTTTCGCACTAGGTATGGGCATTATGAATTTTTGGCGATACGGTAGAATTTACAAGCTGTTCAAGGTAGACAAAAGGGGTATGAAGACAATCGCAGGAGAGATTTGAGCTTTGAAGTAGGGGATCATGTGTTCCTGAAAGTATCTCCCATGAACGGTTTATTGAGATTTGGGAAGAAAGGGAAGTTAAGTCCCTTGTTCATGGGGCCATTTGAGATTTTGGAGAAGTTCGGGGTGGTTGCGTACAGGGTGGCGCTCCCTCCTCGGTATAATGGGGTTCACAATGTGTTTCACTTATCCCTACTACGGAAATACCACCCGGATCCCAATCACATTCTAAGGTATGAATCATTACCATTGGAGAAGGACTTATCTTATGAAGAGGAGCCAATCCGGGTTCTCGAGCGACAAGAAAGGAAGTTGAGAAGCAGAGTGATACCTATGGTGAAGATACAATGGAGACATCATGCCACGGAGGAGGACGAGATGGGACGAAACTATCCGAGACTGTTTGGAGGTAAGATAACCAAATTTGAGGGACTAAATTTTTTTGTAAGGGGGGAGTATATGTAGTAACTGGAAAAAGGGAAAAGAAAAAAAAAATTGTTTGGAGTAAACGACGCCATTTTGAAGAAGCGAAAACAACGTCATTTTGGGAGGGGGAAAAATGACATCGTTTTGAGTAAGCTGGTAGGATATAAATGGGGGTTGGGGAGGAAAGAAAAAAAAAGAAAAATAGGGAAGGATGAGAGCAGGAAGGAGGAAAGAAGAGAGGGAAGAAGGTTCCAGAAGAGAGAGAGAGGGGAGTCAGAGCGGAGAGAAGCGAGAAGGGAGAGAGAAGAGGGCTGTAGACAACGAACGGTGCGATCGGCAAGATGAAGGAAAATAGAAATGGGAGGTATGGTAAAAACTTTGGTTGTGTAGGTGTTGTGTGAGTTGTGATGTTATTTGCAGGTTGCAGAGGTCAAGTAGTCTGTAGGTAGCTGGGCGGAGCTGAGAGGTGGAGTGTAGGACGGAATGACGGAGGCGTTCACAGAGGAGGCCGTGGGAAGGAGAGGATGGCGTTGCTGGGGCGTACGGGAGATCCGTGGGAGAGAGGGGAGGTCGTGTGAGGAGAGTGTGAGCACCAAGGGAAGGTCACTGAGAGGAAGAGTGAGTAAGGAATTTAGTGTGTGTGGGGGATCCAAGATGACGAAGGGAATGGTGTGGGGGAGCGGGAGTGCGGAGGGAGTCGCGAGCGGAAGGAGCAGGAAGAATGACTTTGGTGAGTGTGGTGAGTGTGCTAGTGAGAGTTCGGACTGTGCGAAGGAGGGGACCATAGAATAGGAATCGATATGTATGAGGAGTTTCCAGTGAGGGAAGAGGCGTATGAAACAGTAGAGAGAGGTAGGTTTAGAGGGGGATGAGAATGTAGTTGCTGGAGATGGGGATGCCACAGGAGGGGATTGTAGTGTGTGGTTTAAGGTGGGAGAGTAGGGGCGCATTGGTAGTGGTGTAGCGGGAGTGTGGTGAGGGGAGATAGGTTGGTATAGTTACTATAAATTTAAAGGTTGGCGAGGGAACATCACCGGCGTATGCGTGAAGTGTTGGTGTGTGTGGCCTAATAAGGTCGAGAGATAGAGGAGTAAGCATGGGTCACCAATGTTGGTGACGTAAGATAATAGTACTGGTGTGTGTGCGTGGCTTATTGGGGTCGAGGTGTGGAGGAGTGAGCATGAGTCGTCGATGTTGGTGACGTGCGAGAATAGTATTGTGTGTGTGAGTGGCCATTCGGGCCGAGAGGTGGAGTGAGTATGAGTCACCGATGCTGGTGACATGAGATTATAGTATTTGTGTGTGTACGTGGCCTATTGGGTTCGAGTTATGGAGGAGTGAGCATGAGTCGCCGATGTTGGTGACGTGCGAGAACGATATTGTGTGTGTGAGTGGCCATTGGGGCCAAGAGGTGGAGTGAGTATGAGTCACTGATGCTGGTGACGTGAGATAATGGTATTTGTGTGCGTGCGTGGCCTATTGGGGTCGAGGTGTGGAAGAGTGAGCATGAGTCACCAATGTTGGTGACGTGCGAGAATAGTATTGTGTGTGTGAGTGGCAATTGGGGCTGATAGGTGGAGTGAGTATGAGTCACCGATGCTGATGACGTGAGATAATAATATTATGTATAAATTGATGTTATG
The DNA here is from genome assembly GCF_054855325.1 of Carica papaya. NCBI lineage: Eukaryota > Viridiplantae > Streptophyta > Magnoliopsida > Brassicales > Caricaceae > Carica > Carica papaya. Next base: position 25,516,248 of record NC_142317.1, read on the forward strand.
TATAAATTTTTATCCTTAACTTTTTACTCATGTTATGTATAAATTGATGAATATATATATAAAATTTGGAATTATCAATTAATATTAAGTAAGTGGGATTTGTGGCATAAAGCTGCAATTATTAATTCAATGTGTACTGTTCTAAAACGTTAAGTCTTTTGATAAAATAAACTATTATTAAGATACTGATTACTTTTGTACCATTATGACTTAGTATGATTGTCTGAGTATATGTCATTTGTCTAAAAACTTTTACAGGTACAAAAAATATGTATAAGATCTCCTATTTGTATAAAAGAAAAAAGTCATTCAATTTTTCATTTGTTCCATGACTTTTATGGGCAGAAGAAATGCCTACAAGATCTCCTATTTTTATAGAAGTACTAAATCAAATATTACAAACTTGCTGTAAACCTAAACAATAGATTAAGGCTCATAGGTGGAAAGCAGTAGTTCCATCAGGGTGAGGTCATTACCTGTACAAGTTGAACAAAGGAAGGATGATTCTACCTTCACACTACTAAGGATGACAGGATCTACCATGATGCTTTGGCTAATAAAAGGTCAAAGTGCCCCAACTAGCATTATGAGAGGTAAATCTTTATCATTATTTTGCTTGTATATGTATATATTCATGTGTAGATCCACTGCATGTTATGCTGAGTAATGTGTATATATATGTTTTAAAAGATAAACTGTGATGCTGATGAAGAAAAGGCAAGCCACAAAATTTGTAGAGGGTGTACAAGAGATCCAAAATGCAGAATGCACCTTTTGCGTTTGCTTTGGTTTCATAAAGGGTCATTTTAGGGACTATTAATGCCGCACCTGCATTTATCATATGCAGAATGCATAGCTCTAATCTCCCCTAATCATCACTCTTGCTTAATGATTATGTAGATTGAAAGCTTCGCCTTTCAAAGTTTATGTCAACTATACATGAAATCGAGACTGTATGATCATATTTTTTAGTTAACGGCCCGAGCTTGATCACCTCTTTTGATTGGAATTTGGATGCACATGCCCTCTTCCACCGCATAGTATGTAAATCCCTACAATGATGGCGGCAGCATCTACAACGGCTCTGGGCATCAAGGTGGTGGATGACAAGGCTCTTTAACTAGTCATTTTTTACTTAGGTTCTGTGGTGGCCATGCATTGGATGCTCTTATCAAAAGTGTTTGTTGCTGTATGATGGGTGGTGATTAGACTAGAAAGTTTGTATTTGGAACTTATGTTTTGGAGAAGAGAAAGAAACTCTTTGGAATTAATGAGAGAAAAACTAAAGAACAAAAGAGGATATATATATGTATATTTGTATTTTATTTTTCTCTCTCAAAAATTCTTTAACAATAATGCTACATATTGTTTAACTAAGCATAATTTTATTTACTAGGCATAATTATATTTGTAAAATATGTGCCTATAAAGTATATTTAAAAGAAGTGCGAGGTATCCTTGAATTTATTTTTTAATTTATCATAATCCTATTATTTAAGAGAATTTTATTACAATCCTTAAATGAAATAAAGAATTTAATTTAGTAGAAATTAGTGATATGCTATTGGCTTTCTTTTAAATATATGCAAATATTATTTTCTGAAAAATAATGGCTTATTAAAGAATTTGATGTTTTTTCTAATATCAAAAATTCTTAGTTTCTAAAAAAATGAGATCAATAAATTTTTTTGAGAGATAAAAGATAAAATTATTAAATAGATTGGTAGTAAGCAACCACCAAAGAATGATACATTATCAAATATCATTTTAGCCTAAGAAATTAGTATATCCTATACAAATGGCAAAACAAGCTGAAGAAAGTTTTTCAAAGTTTTATTAAAGTGACTGTAAAGTCTCAACTATCACTAAAAACTATCTCTGTTATATAATATCTTATCACTCTTCAAAAAAGTATTTCTTTTAAAGAGATAACTAATATTGAAGTAATATATCTCATTAGTAATTCAATCTAATATGCTTAAACAAGTATATTGGATTCATTTATCGTAGTTAACTAAAAAAATAGTGAATGGACAATTTTATGTCAAATTTAAATCAAGAGATGATCAGTATTGTTGGAAGGCTCAAAAATATTTATTCGAGCTCGTCTCAATGCTCTCGAGGAATAGAAAAGCTTGCAATAATAATATGCAACATTACGATAAATTTTAAGATCATTTTTCTTAGGAGTTATAAGAACCAAAATTCGAAGTTGATTATTTTCCTCAAATAAAACTTCACTAACTCTATTTCATGCTCATCAAACTTGTAACCTGATATCATGTTAAACTGAATCTGGTATGGATCAGGAACAAATATATCAAGTTCGTTCTTCTAGTAAAGCTCCCAATGAGATGTGTGAAGGAAATTGAAGTCATCCAACTGCAGTAATAATTTTAATTTTATCCATATAGTTAGTAATTTATCCTAAAGAAAACCATCAAAGAAAAACACTTCTAAAATGGAAAAGGATGTTGGTATGGATGGCACAAGGAAGACTTACTGAGTGGAAACGAGTGCAACATGGTCTTAGGATCCGTAAGATTTTGTTGGTATAGATCTTCACCAAAGCTTCCTCCTTTAAACCTTATGACCTGAGTTTTAGACTGTAGAAAATATTAACAAATATTATCTAGATTTTATATTTATGCTTGAAGATTAAGAAGAATAGAAAAAAAACTTATTTTTTTTTTCTTTCTTCAAATGAATGGAGATTAAGTACATACCTTTGAGCTTAATCTATAATAAATAACTTGAGAGGTTATGTATGCTTTGAAAACTAACTTTTCACTATACCTTTTTATTTCATTAGTCAAGAAGACTAAGTTTAATTAAAGAACAATTAAATTGTGATGGGACGATAAAGGACATACAGTTGAGTATTTTATGTAGGCCGTGGAAAATATAGATTTTATTATACTATAATTTTAAAAATCTTTGAACTTAAATAAAGAATCTCTGGCTATTTGAAAAGTGATTTCATTGTTTGAAATTACCTTATTAAAATTAGATAATTAAGTGTTAAGTGCTTAAAAATATAAATAAATTTGTTGATCATACAAGTATAACACCATAAACTTTTGTTAAAAATTTATAGAAACAAAACTTAGAGGATCAGATTCACTTAATAATTTTTTATTTCAAATTAGTGATTTAAGAATAAAATACGTAAGAATTATAAAACTATATAAATTATGCAATTATTAATTCAATGTGTACTATTACAAAACATTAAGTCTAGTGATAAAATAAACTACTATTAAGATACTGATTACTTATATAACTTTGTGACATAGTTTACTTGTTTGAGTATCTATCATTTGTCACATGACTTTTATAGGTAGAAGGAATACGTACAAGATCTCCTATTTATATAGAAATGAAAAATAACCCATGACTTTTATGGGCAGAAGGAATGCTTATAAGATCTCTTATTTATATAAAAGTAAAAAATCAATACTATAAGCTTGCTGTAAACCTAAAAAACATAATAAGGCTCATTGGTGGAAAGCAGCAGTTCAATCAAGGTGAGTTCATTACTTGCCCAAGGTATAAAAAGAACCGACTCTTCCTCCTCCGCACTATTAGGGATTATAGACTCTACCATGATGCTTCGGTTAATAAAAGTTGGAGGTGCCCTGATTGGCCTTATGAGAGGTAAATCTTTATCATTATTTTTATTGTCTATGTATATATGCATGTGTAAGTGCACTACATGTTACGCTGAATAATGTGTATATATGTGTTTTTGAAAGATAAACTGTGATGCTAACAAACAAAGGGTAAGTTACAAAATTTAAAAAGGGTGTACAAAAGATCTAAAATGGAGAATGCACCTCTCATGTTTGCTTTGGTTGCAAAAAGTGCCGCTTCAGTTGTAACATCCACTAATTTTGTCATTTTTATTATCATTTTTATTAATTTTTAATTTATTTTATTTAATTTATTTTATAATTTTTGGATTTAAATTGATTTATTTAATTTAATTTAATTTAATTTAATTTAATAAAACTAAAAATAATAATAATGATAAAATTGGGTAAAAATATTATTTGGATTTAATTGAAATTGATTTTGGGAAAAAGAGGTGAAAATTTGGATTCTGGGGGTATTTTTGAAAAGAAAATTAGAAACCGGGGGTCAAAACGAAATTTAGAAAAGTTGTGCTCCGTCAGCGCCACGTCAGCAGCCACGTCAGCAGCCCAGTCAGCAGCCCTGGCCAACCAGGACCTGCCGCATGGCAAGGCCACGCCGACCCGGGAACGGGCCACGTGGGCGATCCGTGTGCGCCCGATCGGACGGCCCAGATGCGTCCCCGCGCGCACGGACGGCCTAGATCAAGCGTGCGCACGGACGGCCCAGATGCACGCGCACGGACGGCCCAAATTCAATCAAGTACGAACGGCCAAGATTTAATCGCAATGGACGGTCCAGATTTAATCCAAATTAAATCACGATCGAACGGTCCATATTAAATCAAGATGGACGGCTGTGATTAAAAGGCAAAGGGTATAAATAAACCCCCCACACCTGATCACAAAAACCCTAGCCGCCAGCCCTCGCCAGAGAAGATGAACCAGACGCCGGAGGAGCCGGCCGCCGCCACCCGCCGCGGCACCGGGGAGTTTTCCGACTGTCGATCGAGGTAAATTTCATACGCCCGGCTCATTTTTCAATGCTGAGTTCCCCTGTGGCTAAATCGAAGCCAAACACCCGGCCAAACGACGGAAAACACAGCCGAAACTCAGCGGCACTGCCGCGCCCCTCCTCGGGTTTTGCCTTCGATGAGGCCCTTCCCGGCCTCCGTTTGATACAATTTTTATATCACTGTGATCACCATTCTTTTCTCTACAGGTTGATCGGAGCCAAATCACCAAAACACGAACCTCGCTGGAGAGCCGCCGCACCCGAGAGCACCACCGCCGGTAAGCTTCAGTTTTTCGTAATTTTTTGGCCCCCCGAGGGCCCTAGGGTTGTTTTATCGCAGGGACCGATGCAAGTGTGACCGAATTCGGCCAGAAACAGCCGAAAACGGCCAACCCGAGGCGAATCACCGCCGCAAGCGGCGACGCCGTCGCCGGAGCACGGCGGAGTTGCCGTGCCGGAATTGCGATATTGTCTGGAAGGGGCCCCGGGTCTAATTTGGGATTTTTTGGGACACGTGCAGGTATCAGTAGTGCGTTTCAGTTCCCTGGAAAAAATTCAGGAAAAATTAGGGACAGCCTGTAGGCGCACTGTAGAGCCGTAATCAGACCCCGAAAACAAGTAAGGATTCCTCACCCTATTTCCTATCACGGTATTAAAGTTCAATAAATGATAAAATGGTATTTCATGAATCACTAGATGTGTGAAATTGTTTAAGGTCGCTAATGGAGCCCGAGTCTGGTGTGTTTGTCGGTCAGCTGTTGTTTTGCCTATTTTACAGTTTTTAAATGCAGTATGAGGTCTGATGTTTTCATTTCATAGTTTCGTGTGCATATATCACTGTTTTATTGATTATGGGTTGAATGACTGAGAACCCGATGTTGTATGTTGTCTTGTTTGGCATAAATTACTGGTTTACTTGTTTGTGTGTGATTTGATGATGCTGACTGAGGAAAAAGGGAAATGAAAGGTTATGTAAATTGATAATTGTATAATGTGGTCAGCCTGACTAGATATCCTGGAAGATGGTGGACGGACTGGATCCGTAGGGAACCCTACTGGGATTGTGGTCTCTCATACCGGACGGGGTATGGAGACCTTATGTGTTTTGGCGCCCATACCGGACGGGGTATGGGGACGGCCCTGGAATCTGATTACAAGTGTTAAGGGTTCACGGGTAGCGGGACCCCTATGGATCCGCATGGATACTAGTAGGCTGGTAAATGAGGAAAAATATGTTGTGTAACGATTGAAATGCAAAAGGCGTGATAAGTATTATGTTATACAGTTCATATGATTTCATGATGATGATAATGTTATTGGTCTTTCGTATCTTGTTTTATGAACTTCACCGAGGTAAGTGGATAGTAAAGGATTTTATTATTGATAAAAGAATTTGTTGTAAATTATGCTCCGTTGGTCTTTTTGTGTTTTCTACCCACCATTACCTCCGTGACGGTGAGATAGTGTGATGTCTTTACTGGGCGGGTGTAGCTCATTCCTTATTTAATCATTTCAGATCAGGAAGACATTGTTCCCAAGCCCGTTCCGCAGGAAGACGGTGAAGGGGACGCCTGAAGACTCCATAGTTATATTTATAGCTTTTATTTTCGAGTTTCTCTTTTAGTTAGTTTGTTCTTTTATACTTTGAGCACATTTTTGGTTTTAGTGTAAGGGATGTTAATCAAATTTTTATTACGCTTCCGCATTTGACCTTTTTAATACACACATTTCATTTTAAAAATTCCGAGGTCGTTACATCAGGGACTGTTAGTCCTGCACCTGCATTAATTATATCCAGAATGCACAACCATAATTTCTCCTAATCATCACTCTTGCTTAATAATTATGCAGATTTGAAGTTTCATCTTTCAGACTTTATGTCAACTATACATAAAATCTAGGCTGCATGATCATGTTTTTGATTAACAACTTGAGCTTGATCACCACTTTCACTTGGAATCTGGATGCACATGCCATCTTCCATCACATAGTACACAAATTCTTACAGCGCTGGTGGTAGCATCTATAGAGGCTCTAGGCAATCTGTGGTGGCCATGCATTGATGCTATTATCAAAATTGGTTGTTGCTGTAAGATAGATAATGATCAGACTTGAAAATTTATGCTTCGAATTTGGGTTTTGGAGAAGAGAAAGAAAACTCTTTGGAATTAATGAGAGAATAACTAAAGAAAAATAAAGGATATATATGTGTGTGTGTATATATGTATGTTCTTTTTCTATCTAAAAAATTCTCTAACAATTATGTTATATATTATTTAAGTAGGCATATTTATATTCGTAAAGTATGTATATATAATGTATATTTAAAAGAAGTATGAGGTATCCTTAAATTTATTTTTTGATTTACAATAATCCTATTATTTAAGAGAATTTTAGTAAAATCTCTGAATGTAATAAATAATATGATTTAGTATAAACTAGTGATATGCTATTAGCTTTCTAGAAAAATGAGATCATTAAATTTTTTTTTAGAGATAAAAGATAAAATTATTAATTAGATTGGTATTAAGCCACCCCCAAAATACGACACATGGTTAAAGATCGTCTTAGCCTAAAAAATTAATATATCCTATATAAATGGTAAAACAAGTAGAAGAAATTTTCTCAAACTTCTATTGAAGTAACTATAAAATCTTAACTATCACTAAAAACAATCTCTGTTATATATCCTGCTATCACTCTTTTGAAAAAAAATCTTTCTTGTGATGGAATGAATAATATTGAAGTAATATATCTCATTAGTGATTCAATCTAATACCTTAAAAAAATGTTAAAGAGACAATAATATATAAAATTTAAATCAACACATGATCAGTATTGTTAGAAGGCTACAAAATAAATATTCTAACTTGTTTCGATGCTCCCCAGGAATAGAAAAGCTTGCAATAATAATATGCAACATTATGATAAATTTTAAGAACATTTTTGTTAGGAGTTACAAGAACCAAACTCCCAAGTCGATTCTTTTCCTCAGAAAAATTTCACCAGCCCAATTTCATGCTCATCAAACTTGTACCCTGATATCTTATTAAAGAAGAATTGAATTGTGGGGAAAGGATAAATGAGATACATTTGTGTATTTTATATAGGTCATGAAAAATATAGATTTTATAATACTATAGCTTCTAAAATCTTTGAACTTAAATGAAGAATCTATGGCAATTTGAAAAGTGATTTTATTTTCTGAAATCTTTAACTTAAATGAAGAATGCATCTCTATTTGAGACGCAATTTTATTATATTTATGTGATATCTAACTAGATATATATAAAATAATTAAAAATATTGATTTAATTAATTTTATGGTCGCCAACTATATTAAAATTAACTTTTAAATTTTAATCCATACGCTAAAGAACTTATTCTTCATTTATTTTTTAAAAGTAAAAAGAAAGCAATTTTATTAAAATAATGATAGAAGTTTATAACCACGGATAAGGTAAAAAGTCACATTACAAAAAAAAGTTGATTGTACTTTACAATAATATGATTAGTTATTTTAATACAATATCTATACTTTAAATCATGTATTTATATACCATTATATAAAGAAGAGTTAGTAATGAACCTTAAAAACATGATTTAATCGTTAATAAAAATTTTTAGATACTCTTTAATATCCTACTCAAAGTATAGTATAATATAAAATCATAAGTCGATAACGATAACAATGTAAAATACATAGAGAAGGAAACTAACTTTTCACGATAATTCTTCTTTGCATCAATCAAGAGGAGTAACTAATTATGGAAGAATAATTACAATGTGAGAAGAAAATAAATGTGTAGGGCTGATTATTTTGTGCAGGCTGTGAAAAACGTAATTCTTATTTTATACTAAAACTTATGAAATCTTTGAACTCAAATAAAGAATATAAACTATTTAAATTAAATAAAGAATGAATGTTATTTAAAATGTGCTTTCTTAAATAAAGAATGCATGACTATTTGGTACTTAATTTTGTTATATTTACTAGATATTTTACTTAATTTATATAAAATACTTGTGAACATGGATTTTATTAGTCCTATGGTTGCCATTATAGTACAAAATGATTAATTTCAAATAAAATTTACTTTTGAATTTAATTTTTATGTGGAAGAACTTATTAGCCATTTACTTTGAAAAATAAGAAATAATTTTGTTGAGATAATGTTAAAAATTCATCATGCTGCAATATATTTTTTTGAATTATAAGCAACAAAAACTCAACCTTTTGGTCTTTTTAATCTAAAAAATTCTCTAACAAATTATACAATTTTACAATATTTTTTTCAATTTTTAAAAATGAGTTTTATGGGAATTCAAAATTGTAGATGAAGATGGTTAGTGCTATTAGAATGATGAAGCTCCATAGGAAAAGTTAATGAAGGAAATTGAGAAAGAAGGAAATAGCTTTGAATATTTTCTGCTAATATTTTTTAATTTCGTAAGTTTTATATTTAGAAGACCACTTTTTCGATATCACATAACCAAGTCTACCCTCTTCACATTTATTTACCACACTTTACATACATATGTATGTATAGTTATTACCTTGATAATTGATTAAAATTAGATAATTAAGTATTAAGTGCTTCAGAATATAAATAAATTTGTCTACCATGCAAGTATGACACCAAAAAGTTTTGTTAAAAAATTACAGAAACAAAAATTAGAGGATCACAATCACTTAAGAATTTTTTATTTCAAAATAGTGATTTAAGAACCAAAAATATGTAACAAAAATTAATTAATTTTTTAAATTCAAAGCTACAGAAGTTTCACATTTTTTATGTACACATATGGTGTAGATAAAAAAAAGTATGTGGTAAAGTTGAATTTATTTTTTTTACTTTGTCATAATACTATTATATAAGAGAATTTCATTAAAATCCGTACAAGATATCAAGATTCTGATTTAGTAAAATGCTTGATCAACATGACAAATTTTTTTAGTCTATCTCTATATTCTCTTTTTTTTTTATTTATTGCGTGATTTTTATTAATTAACGTGATACATTTGTTTGTTTATTTTGAAAAATTTATCATACTTAACAATAATGTTATTAGTTATTTTAATTTAATATTTTAGTTTAAATCATATATTTATATAACAACATATAAAAATTGGTTAAAATTTAATATCAAAAAGACGATCTAAATTGTTAATAAAAATTCTAAAATACCTTTTGTAATAGTCAACTGTATTCTACCATATACTTAGTTAAATAAAATTTTTTAATCATGCGATTTCTTTACTAATGTAAAATAAATAAATACATTCTCTAATTTAAATAATGAGAAATAAAAATGAATTAACAATTTAAATACAATTATTTTAAAATAGGAGAAAAAACCTGTGGAATTTCAAAGAGAGGCGTATTCTTAATTAAGGTTCTTTGAAGAAAACTATAATTTCTTAAAATTTCTATTACTTTAAATAAATTAAATAATAATAAGAACTATAAAAAATGCACATTTATATAGGTGAACAATAATTAGATTACAAATATGAATAGTTAAACCTAGATATAAATTTATTTAGTTTATATAGCATGTACAACTAAACATTAAGTATAAATAAACGTGTGCATAAATAAACACACAAAAAATATATATGTTTAAAAATATATAAAAATATTATATAAATATATAGGAATATATATTTAGAGACATATAGATATGTATATATAATAAGAAAATAGCATGTATATATGTATTTGTGTGTGTATCTATATAGTTAGATAGATATAGATATGCATATGTAATAAGAAAATAGACACATATTTGTGTGTATATATATATCTCTAAGAAATATAGTGATGTCTAGATAAAATATATATATATATACATATATATTCAACTATTGTATGCATATATATAGGTATATTATATGTATGTGTGTGTAAATAAAATAAATTTTAAAAAAATAAAACACAAATAAAAGGAATTAATTTGAATATTTGTCGTTGGAAATGATCAGCACTCAGGGGTAGATTGGTTGCCCCTGATTTGACATCACTCACCGTTCCAAGTTGTGGCTAGGATCGAGCCACATGGTGAGCTATTGTGATGACTAGCTAGGTGTCATGAAAACTGGCCATCTTTGCCAGTTGTGGTTGACCATCCAACATATCAACGGTTGTGATGTCGTGCATGCGTTTAGACGGTCAGATGATGGGTTAAATTTAGTTAAAAGCTTCATTCTCTTCACAACTTCGTCTTCATCTTTTTCAAAAAAAAAATTCTTGTTAAACAAGTGAGTGAAAGGGGATTTTGAGAGAATAAAATAGTAGAGAAGGAGAGAGAGAGAGAAAGTGATGCACCAGAACGAATTCGTGACGTGAATAGTGACACAAATATCTATTACAGGTCTCCTTTGGTTAAGTACTATCATGATTATAGAAAATCTTAGAAGAGCATAGCGGTTGTTACGACCATGGTCATAAATTGTACTATGGTTTGGAAAGCTGGAAATGTGCCTGAGCATATTACCGTTATCTGTATCTGGTATGGTCATTCCACATGGGTTGTCAGAAATCTGTATTTGTCCTTAGAGATGGAAATCAGAATGACTTCATGAAGCATGACACGAAAATCTAAATATTTCATGATTTATTTGATTTTCTCTATTGTCAAGTACGATGTTTGATTTTGATTATTGTGACTATGACATGATGTTTATTTTATAAATAAAATTATTTTCATAAAGTAAGAAAGGATCCTGATGTAACTTGATAGTAAGTGTTGATGACATAATTATTTACTTTTAAACTCTTATGATATCATTTAAATACTATTTTTCTTACTGAGTATATGAAACTCACAATTTTCATGCCCACCCTCAGATGATGAAGATAGTGAGGAACCGACCGCTGACCTACCCCTTGAAGTTTATGAGGATCCCATGGATCCATAACCCTTGAGTGCATTACTTGTCATGCACTCCAATGAGTCCAATTGCATAATTATAGAAGTGACCCTTTTGTATTCTTAATATTTTGATATTTTGTATTTAGCCAGCTCTGGCCTCAGTTATGTATATGTGTAATTGGAACTCATATATTTTGCTAAGGAATTTGTAATAATTTGCTCCACTACATAAAATTTTATCATACACTCATAATCTGTTTCTATATCTGGTACCCTTATGCCTTAGTTTGCATTGGGAATGTCAGAATAACAAATTATAATTAAAAATTCACCATAATGAAAAGGACCAATCAAATAAGAGAGGGTACGTGTGAGATTGAAACATGGGAAAAAAATTAGGAAATGGGATAGGGGTGGCCACATGGAAACCATGCACATGGATGGGAAGATTCCCTCCCACTCTTAGATTGCCACATCATTTAATTAAACCACCTTATCATCCTTATCCCTTCCCCGATCATAAAATTACAAAACAAAAATTTTTCCCTTTCTTTCAATCCACCAAAAAAAAGAATAAAAAGAGAAGAAAATAAGAATAGGGAGGAAAGGGATAGATGAGAGGGGAAAAGAGAGAGAGAGAGCATCAGGATGATTGGCGTGGTAGAGGGAAGAAAAAGATTTAAGAGGCGACACCGCGGGTGGCCTAACCATTGTGTGATCATCCCTCTCATGTAAGTTCTTCTTTTGAATGTCCAAATGGGAGTTCTTTTTCTTCTTCTTTTGTGATTCTCTTCCTAAATAGTTTAGACTGGCATCATAACGTTTAAAATAAATACACCTTAGATTTGCTTGATTTTAAATGAAAAACTTAAACTTAAATAGAAAGATGGTCAGAGTTTGGTGTAGTAAGAGGATGACAAAAATTAAGTTATATCTATATATATGTATATATATTTATTTAGGATATATATGGTGTATATATATGTATACATATTATGCATATGAATTATAATGAATTTGTGAAAATATATTTATTTTCAAGAATTTGATATAAATGTATAAAGGGAAACAAAAAAAAAATATATATATATATATAGATACACTATGTATGTATATTTTTCATGTGTGTATGTATAAATATATATACATATAATTATGTATAAATAAATGCATGTATGGGTATATATGATTAAAATAATATTTCGTATGCATGTATAATCCTTATCTTTATATGAGTATTTATATGTGTAAACAATAATGCATGAAGGAATATACATATTTAAATAACAATAATAAACTTTATAATTATAGTCATAAAATTTACAATATGGTGTAAGTTATAAGATTAGAAGAATATGATAAATATATAAATTTAGATTAAAAAAAATTTTGTGTATATATATATGGGAGAAGAACAAAGAAATTAAAGTTTAATTAAGAATTAGTTAAATTGTGATAGTTAGGAGAGTTGAATTTAATTGAACATGAAATTAAGGAGAATTTAAATTGATGAATAAATAATCAATAAGAATTAGATTTATAATTGATAAGTAGATTAAATTAGCCATAATCTATAATACATAGGTAAAAGGAATAAATTTTGGAAATCATTTTGATTTAATAAATATGTTAACAAATTAATAAATTTTATTTTGAATAAAAAAGATGGTATAAGAAAATAATTTAAGAAAATAAGAAAAGAATATTTGTAATGATTTCTTTTAGAATTGAATGAATAATGGATAAAATAAATTAAAAAGAAATTATTAATTAAAGCAAGATTAATATAAAACGATAAGAAAGTATTATTCATGAAATTATATAATTAATCAAATAGACAAAACAAAGAAAAGTTAAATTGAATGATCACTTTGGTAACTAGAATAGTTGTAGAAACGAGATACGTAACACCCAACATTTATTTTATTTTATTTTTTAATAAATATAATTATTCATTAATTGAATTTAATTTAAATTATTTTATTTTAATTTGATTTAATGAAAAAATAATAATAATAATAAAAAAAAGGGTGAAAAATTAGTTAAGGATTTAATTAAAAAAAATTTTGAGAAAAAGGAGTGAAAATTTGGGTTCTGAGGGTATTTTTGAAAGAAAAATCAGAAATTGGGGGTCAAAATATAATTTAAAAAAATTGCATTATGTCAGATGCCCGGTTGGCAGCCCTGACCAACCAGGACGCACCAAGTGGCAGAGGCGCTGATGCAGGAGGCCACGCGGGGAGAATTTTGTGGGCGATCCGCGTGCGCATGATCGAAAGGCTGAGATCCGTTCCCACGCACACGGACGACCCAGATTCAAAACGCACATGGATGGCCTAGATTGCATCGTGCACGGACAGTTCAGATTGATTCACGCACGGACAACCCAGATTGAAATGCGATGAACGGTTCAGATTCACTCCCTACTTAATCATGATCGGATGGTCCAGATTAAAAGTGATTGACAGCTCAGATCAAAAGTGGATCCGCGAACAAACCCTAACCCTAGTCGGCAGAGCCCCTCACCGGAGAAGACAATCCAGCCGCCGGGGAGTCGACCGCCGCCACCCGCCGCCGCACCGGAGCAATTTCCAACCACCAAACGAGGTAAAAAATTTTCCTCTTGCACGAAATTCAATTTTAAACCCACCCATGGCCAAATTGGAGTGAAAGAATCGGTTAATGGCTGAAAAATGCTGCCAAAGCTCCGCACCGCCGCCGCGGGGTGTTTCAGAAAATGCCTATGATGAGGCCCTTCCCGATTCTCGTTCGATGTAATTTTTTCACCATTATGATCATCGTTTCCTTCTCTACATGTTGACCGAAGCAAAACACCCAACCGCAACGTGAGCCAGAGGAGCCGCCGCACTAGAGAGCCCCACCGCCGGTGAGTTTTAGTTTTCTATGTTTGTTTGCCCACCGAGGGCCCTAAGTGTATTTTCTCACAGGAACCGATGCAAGTTTGGCTGAATTCGGTCAAAAATGACCAAAAATAGCCAACCCAAGCCGGGTTGCCGTGGCGGGCAGCGGCGCCGTCGCAGGAGTACGGCGGAGCTACCGTGCCAAATTTTCGAAATTGGCCGAGTAGGCCTTAGGTATGATTTTTGGGTTATTTAGGACATGTGTAGGTACCGTAAGGGCAGTAACCATTTAGTTTTCAGCGTCAAATCAGGTAAGGACCTCTCACCCTATTTCCTATGATAAATGTGAAGTTTGAATAAATAATAATACGGTCCTTTGTACAAGTTAGATAAATATGCATAATTAATTATGGATTGCTAATGGAGTTCGAAATCAGACATTGTTTTCTGTTGATTTATTTTACAGTTTAAATGTATGATGGTTTATGTTTTATCTATTCTATGGTTTTAAATGTATGTATTACTGTATTACTTGACGACTGCGTGATTTTGGGATTTAAGATATGATTGTATTATCGGATGCATGTTCATTGTTTATGTGATCATGTTTAATTTGGTAACGGAGATTAGGGATAAACAGGAAAGGGATGTGATCTAATAAACAGATAAAATGACAGCCTCACTAGATGTCCTAGGAGATCGTGGACAGACCGGGTTCATAGGGAACCCTACCATGAACGTTGTCTCTTAACGGACGGGGTATTGAGGTTTAATGTCCTTGTGCTCATACCAGACGAAGTATGGGGATGGCCCTGGAATTAAGATTGTAAGGGAAATGGTTCATGTGTAGCGAGGATACCCCTATGGATCCTCATGGATACTAGTAGGCTGGTGAAACGAGAAAGCAGTGATGATTAGTTATTGTTAATGAATATGAATTTATGATATATTCTATGTTAGTGATTGTGCATGAAGTTATGATCTGTATGATGTTATTGTCTTTATAGGTTGTTTCCACATATTCCCCAGTGGTAAATAAAAAGGAAAATGGTTTTATTTTTAATGAATGTATTGGTTTAAAATTTGTGCTCCATTGGTTGTTTTTGGTTTTCTACCAACCTTTGTCTCTGTGCCGACAATATAGTGTGATGTCCTTACTGGGCTAGTATAGCTCACCCCTTATTTAACCATTTCAGATCAGGAGGACCCGGTTCCTGTGCCCGATCCGCAAGAAGGCTACAAGTAGATGCTAGATACTTTATATTTTTCTTTATTTTTTTTCATTTCTCATATTTCTTTCAGAGAATTTGTTCCATGATGTTTGTTAGTATTTTTGAGTTCTCATGTAAGGGATGTTAACCTTAACCTTTATTTCGCTTCCGCACTCAAATTATTATATGCATTTCCTTTTAAATTTTTTAGGATCGTTACAAGATAGGCATTCAATATGATTGAAGGAAACTCTTGGGTTTATCGCTGGCTCGAGAAGGCTTAGTTGCTGTGCAAGTTTCTGCTAATATTTGGAGTTTGGAACTTAAATCGGAATCTTTTAACTCTAAAGTCTGTAAGTATATTTAATAGCTATCTCAAAGCCACATTCGCATATTTTTAAAAATGTTTTCAAATGAAAACCTAATTAAGTTTTGAGTAAGGTTTATAAAATTAAGGAATCGATATTGATAATCAAGTAGGTGGAAGAAATAGGAAAATGGTGATACTTAATGTTTTAATTTGTCATTTGCTTGTTGCTTGATTGTTAAATGAAGATTGCATGTTTTAAATTCTATATGATAGTTGATAGTATGATGAGTTGAATAGTTTGAGTAGAATATTAATAATAGTGCATATTCACTAATAAGATGATGAACACATAAAATAACTCTCATTAATAAAATAACATCAACAAAAAAATGCACATTCTTAAATAAAATAAGGAATTTTAATTAAAACTAACAAAACTAAAAACTAATAATAATAAAAGTACTAAAACATAAATAATAAACTAAATGATAGCTGGATAAATTAAAATAAACAGGAAAGTGTATGATTAAAGGGAGTTAATGAGTTTTATAAAGATCGAAAAGAGACAAACTAAGAGAATTAGAATGTAATGACCCCAAAAATTCCAAAGGAAATCAATTATGAATCTAGTGCAGAAGCGAAATAAATAGTTAAGGTTCACATTCCTTACATATAAACTTAATGTCGCAAATAGTGCTACGGGAATTACTCTTTTGAAGGAAATACAAAAAAAATGAAGAAATAAATAGAAAATAAATAAAATTGGTATCCTACTCGCAACCTCTTATGGATCTAACTTTAGATCCTGGTCCTCTCGATCTGAAATGGTTAAATAAGAATTGAGCTACACCAACCCAGTAAGAATATCACGTTACTCACCGATACAGAAATGAAGGTTTGTAGAAAATCAAAACAACTAATGGAGCACTTAATTAAACAAATGCATTTATTAGTAATAAAACTATTTACCATCCACTTACCATAGTGAGATGTACAAAAATAACCTATAGAGACAATAACGTAGCACTTATCATGATTTCATAGGCAATCGGTAACATGCATACATTATAAATCCATATTCAATAAATAAAACAACAATTGTCACTTTCCATCAGCCTGTTGGTATCCATGGGGGTTCATAGGGATGTCCCTGCTATACGTGAACCCTTTTCTTTAATATTCTCAATTAAAGGACCGTCTCCATACCCTGTCCGGTATTAGTGCCAAACTACTAAACCTTAATACCCCATCTGGTATGAGGGTGAAACGGATCATCCCCATATCCCGTCTGGTATGAGCACTAAATTACCAAGTCTCGATACCCCGTCCAGTATGAGACAACGTTCACGGTAGGGTTCTCTATTGTACCCAGTCCATCCACCATCTCCCAAGATATCCAGTAAGGTTGTCATTTCATTCATTCACTTAATCGCACAATTTTTCATTTTTCTTTAGTCTCCATTTTTCAATTCAACCGTAATCACATAAACAAACAAACATGCATCAGAGAATCCAATCATATCTCGATTTTTCAATTTAACAGTAGTCACGCAAGGAAGCAATACATGCATTCAAACCATAAAATTGATAAATCAGATATTATTATGCATTCAAACTGTAAAATAAATCGACAGAAATCAACAGAGAATAATTTTCAGTTCTATCTCCATTAGTAACTCGTAATTATTATACATATTTTCTAAAGGGTACAAAATACCGTATTATTGTTAGTTTGACTTCAATTCTATAACAGAGGATACGGTGAGAGATTCTTACTCAATTTAATGCCCTAAAGGCTAAACTGTTGACTACACCTACTGGCGGTCCTCGGATTCCCTGAATTTTTCTTCAGGAATTAAACGCTCTATAAGTACCTATAAATGTCCCAAAAAATCCAAAATCAATCTTAGGGCCCAATTTTGGCCAATTATAAAATTTTGGCACAGCGGCTCCGCCGTGCTTCAGCGACGGCGTCGCCACCTGCGGTGGTGATCCGCCTCAGGTCAGCTATTTTTGGCCAAATTCGGCTAATTTTGCATCGATCCCTGTGAGAAAATACGTTAAGGGGTCTCGGTTGGCCGAAAAAATATAAAAAACTGAAACTCACCGGCAGTGGGGCTCTCTGGTGCGACGGTTCCTCTAGCTCACGTTGCAGTCGGGTGTTTTGCTCTGGTCAACCTGTAAAGAAGGAAACGATGATCACAATGGTAGAAAAATTATGCCAAACAGGAATCGGGAAGGGACTCATCGTAGGCGTTTTGTGAAATATCCCGCTGTGGCACTACCGGGTTTCACCCATAGTTTTTGCCCAATCAACTGATCCTTTTGCTCTGATTTAGCCATGGGGTGTTTAAAATTGAATTCTGAGTAAAGAGGGAAATTTTTACTTTTTTTGGCTGTCAGAAATAGCTCCGGCGTAGTGGCGGGTGGCAGCGGCTCTCCTTCCCGACGGTTGGGTCTTCTTCTCCGACGAGGGTGGCTGGTGGCTAGGGTTAGGGTTTAGTGTGAAGATGGTTATTTATATTTGTTCCCATTTAATCTGGGTCGTCCATCGCCTTTGATTTGGATCGTTCGATCACGATTAAATAAGGAGTGAATCTGGACCGTTCATCAAGATCTAATCTGGGCCGTTCATCGCGATCTAATATGGGACGTCCAATCGCTTTTAATTCTAACCATCCGATCATGTTAGGGGAGGGAACGTATCCAGGTCGTCCGTGCGCGCAAGAATGGATCTAGGTCGTTCATTCGCAGGCACGCAGATTGCCCTCATGGCCTCCAGCGTGGCATCATATCAGTGTTCCTTGCCATGCAGCGCGTTCTGATTCGCCAGAGTTGCTAACCAAGCATCCTACATGGCACAAGTTTTTTAAATTGCATTTTGATCCCATTTTTTTATTTTTCTTTCAAAAATACCCCAAAACCCAAATTTTCACCCTTTTTCCCAAAATCGTTTTCAATTTCATCCTCTATCAAATTTTCTTCATTTTTACATTAAATTAAAATTAAAAAAATTAAAAAATTGCATAAATTAATTTAATTCACATTAAATTAAAATTGGGTATTACAAGAATAGTGTGAAATATAGAGTAAAGTTAACTAAGAAAGTGTATAAAGTCTTTAGGGAATATAATTAGTTTGTTAGGAAAAATAAAAATATAAATCTTAACTAGAATAGTAAAACAACAAAAACTAAACAAAAACTTGGAAGAAATAAAAATTTAGAGATAATCCATTTAAGATTGGTATAACTAAAATTCGACGGTGTGGTGAACCCTATCCTTGGGTGGATGGAAACCCTTCTAGACGTGGTTGTGGTGTGTGTTACATTTTGGGTCACCTGGTGACGGACTACTGTGACCAATATGTGTGTTTTGGCTGTATATGTACGTCCGGTTGTGATAGTGGGAATCCTGATCCCATAATTATACTAATTGAATAACAGATACACTCATCCAATCTAAAAGAAAACTGTAAAACTTTAGTAGCTTTAATTTAATGATTGTGTTGGGGCAAATGGAGAATTGAAGATACCAGCTGAGAGGTTACAGATGTCTCGATTTGACGAGAAACTTGCAAGAAATCATAGTATGCAAATTTGTGGGATAAGTATGGATTAGAGGAAAACTAATGGATGAGTATGGTTTTGGAACCAGATGTGATGTTATAATAGTATGTGATATGGTGGTTACAATTAGGGAATTAAGAAACGAAAGCTATTATGGGGATAGTGAGAAAATAATGAGAAATAGAAATTTTGAGAGATAACTAGTAAAGGAGAATAGTAAGAGGAAAAGATTAGTTAGAGTTAGGAGGGAGAAATGAGGGAGAAGTTAGAAATTGGATTTCTCTGCATTTCATGGTTTTCAAACATAACAAGAAAGAAAAGTTTTACATTTCTAATTGATTGTATGTTGGTATGTCACATGCCTAGGGTATAGTCTATCCGATGAACTTACTGAGTACATTATTTTGCTCATTCTATTCAAATTCTAATCCTTTTTAAATCAGATCGAAGAAGATAATTTATAGAGCCAAATAAAGAATTTTATGTGTTAGTTTTCATCTAGTGAGTTATAGTCCAGCTGTGGACTCTACAGAATTTTGTAACCTCACGATGTAAATTATGTTACATGTTGTACAAGGGATGAATAGCTTATGTTGTGCTTTTATTTTTAAATTTTATGTTGTATTTTCTAATTCAGTTGTGTTTGGTGGCATGCTTTCTCATTTGAGAACTGCAAGCTGTCACAAGTGGTATTAGAGCAATGCTATCCTAGGGCATCCCTTATGCATGAGGTATCAAAGTGTTGTGGAGTCTTAGGGCTAGGTTTCTACATAGAATTTCCCACTATGGAGGAGAACTTTTCTCAACTGGAGAAAATCCCCCATATGAGAAATCCTCCATGTGGAAGAAGTCCCTAATGTGGGAGAAATTTTCCCCATTTTTGGTGGGAAATCCCCATGTTGGTTGAAACCTTCCCTAATGGAAGGAAACCCCCTTAGTGGGAGAAATTCCCCTAAGTAGGAAAAGTCTCCCATGTGGGAAAAATCCCCCTTACAGGAGATATATCCTTCAAATGGGTGAGATATCCCCCATGCGGGAGAAAATTTCTCAAGTAGGAAACCATGATCCCTCGAGCAAGAAAATTCCAAGGCTAGAAAAAATCCCTTAAACAGACACTTCTTAGGAAAACTAACCCTAAGTCCAGTGTAAACCTAATAGCAATTCTAATTTTCTTTCTAAGAATCTCTTTACATCTCTTTAAGATAACCTGAGACTTTAAGTATTCTAAAACTCTTTTCTCAGTTCCAAAAATCAGCTTAGGAGCCAAAACAAAATAATTCCTGACTAAAATTCTTCCTCTTAGGAGTTCCAACATTCCTAAATAAAATTTCGTGAGTGAGGGGTAGGACTTTAAGAGCTTATTTTCACATTTAACCATCAGCAGACTTCCTATCTGTCTCTCATCAGAGTGGCGCAGCAGAAGTGTGTTGAACTCTAACCACACTAGTATGATTTTTCTCTTTAAACCAAAAAGAGGAAATTGATGGTGTGATAAACCGGTGACTTGTATCTTAATGTCATACTTAAGAGTAGTCACTTGGAATTCGTGGGAACATGTTGGGTACCTGTGAGAACTAAAACTAAACATAACAATTCGTAACAAAACTAATGACTGAATATACTACTAAAAGAATTCCCAATTACCATCAATACCACAACTCTCTGAGTCCATTACAACCAATTAAATCAAAAAAAAAGTTAAGAAACTAATGAATTAAATTAGAAACCTAAAACTTAAGGCTTAATATGGCTGTAGATGAAACAATACTTCTTTAACCAAACTAATTATTTTCAAGAAAATTTGAATAAAATATCATTAAACCTAATCTCTGAAACAAAGAAACACACCTACAAATGAAATTCCTAAAACACGTTTTCTGGTAACAAAACTATTAACATGACACTAGGAAAATATAAAAATAATTAGGTATTAAAGATACCCTTAAAATAAAATATTTTTACATATAAGAGTTAAAAAATAGAATATCACAACCTAAAACGTTTCTTAAAGAATACGTTATAACCACTCAAATATGTTCACGAATATACCAACATAGTACATGGATGGTTGTTTCTGGGTCATTGCAAATGAAAATTTGGAGGACAAAATTTCTTAAGGGGAAGAGACTGTAACAGCCCAAAAATCGAACTCTTAATTTTATTTGCAAAATTCGGGAGAAAATTAGAAAAATATGTAAAACAAATTAAATTTAAAAATAATTTATTTGGGAATTAAAATATTACTTAAAAAATTAAAATAAATTAAGAAAATATTTTAATATACATATATTAAAACTTGTAATTAGTAAAATAAATTAAATTTTAGAAAAATAATTAGGAGATATTAAAATCAATAAACTAATAAAATTAAATTAGAAAGAAAGTTAGAAAATTAATTGACTTAAAAATTGATTAAAAAATATTAAATTTTGTAAATTAATTAAACTAAATATTATAAAAGAAATATAAGAACAAAAAAAAGAAAGAAAAAAAAATAACAAATTAGAATTAAAAATTCACTATAATGAAAAGAACAAATTAAATAAGAGAGGGTGCAGGTGCGATTGAAACATGGGAAAAAAATTAGGAAATGTGATAGGGGTGGCCATATGGCCACCATACACATGGATGGGAAGATTCCCTCCCACTCCTAGATTGCTAAATCATGTAATTAAATCACCTCATCATCCTTATCCCTTGCCCCATCATATAAATACAAAATAAATCATTTTTCTCTCTCTTTCAATCCACCAAATAAAAGGATAAAAAGTGAAGAAAAGAAGAATAGGGAGGAGAGGGATAGATAAGAGGGGAAGAGAGAGAGAGAGAGCATCGGGATGATTGGCATGACAGAGGGAAGAAAAAGAAGAAAAAGATTTGAGAAGGGACATCGTAAGTGGCCTAACCACCATGTGACCGTCCCTCTCATGTAAGTTCTTCTTCTGAACGTCCAAACGTGATTTTTTTTCTGTTTCTTTTGTGATTCTCTTCCTAAATAGTTTAGAGTGGCATGCATGATGTTTAAAATAACTACATTTTAGGTTTGCTTGATTTTAAATAAAAAGCACGTTGGTTAATTTACCCATTTATTATTTATCTATTTTAACCATCCTGGTCAGTATTACTAATAAGTTGGAAAAAATTAAATGTAGATTTCTTTGGGGTAATGAGGAGGGAAGTAGAAAATACCATCTAGTTAGGTGGGAACAGGTGAAGAAATTGGTGTGTGAGGGGGGGCTGGGTTTGAGGTCCATTAGGGAGTTAAACTGTGCATTTCAAAGCAAATGGTTATGGAGGCTGCTTATTAAAGAGGGGAGGATGTGGAGGGAGCTGGTGAGGGTGAGGTGGGGTAATTGAGAGAAGGAGAGAGATAGGAGGGGAAGATTTAGAGTGCATGGAATGAGCCTATGGAAGAAAATTTGTGATGACAGTGGTTCCTTTATGGATTATATTAGGTGGCAGCTGTGGAATAGGGAAGATATCAATTTCTAGCATGATGAGTGGATGGGCTGTTACAAAATTAAAGATTTCTATCCTAGAATTTATGAAATTGCTTGTGATAAAGAGGCCAACTTGAGGGATAATTGTGTTAAGGTTGGGGAGGGGTGGATTTTGAAAGTAAAGATTGTTAGAAATTTGCAAGATTGGGAAATTAATGAGTTTTGTAATTTGTTACGGTGCCTTGACAACAGAAAACTAAATGATACCAGAGATATGAGAGCATGGAAACTTGATGAGAGGAAAGGCTTTTTAGTGAGGTCTATGTATATGATACTGTGTAAAAAGGTTAACTGCAGATTTAGCAATGGTGCACCCTTCAAACAGATTTGGAAGAGTAGAGCTCCGCCTAGAGTGGCTTTTTTTACATGAAAAGCTGTGAAAGACATCATTTTGACTATTGATATGCTTAAAAGAAGAGGAATCACTATGGTTAACAGATGTTACTTGGGCAAATCGAATGAAGAAACTTGTAACCACTAACTATTGCAGTGCCCAAAGACCCATAGCTTATGGATTTCTGTGTTAGGGCTGTTGGGTTTGAATTACGTTATGGCTGAGAATGTGAGTAGTGAATTGTGGTCTTGGGCAGATGTTTATAAAAAGAATAGGCATTTATTTCTAATTTCATTTACTATTTTTTGGGTTGTGTGGAAGGAAAGGAACGCGAGAGCATTTGAGAACAGTGAGACTAACTTTACATATGTTAGAGATAGATGGATACATACATACTTTTGGATCTGTTTTGTTAAGTCATGACATCAATGATTGGGAGGATCTTAGGATGGTCATGGACCATTTAATTGATTTGTAACTAGTTGTTGTACTTTGGTGATACCCCCTTGGTATTTTTGTGAATAATATTTCTTCTTTTTTCTTTCAAAAAAAAAGTGAGAGGGTGATAAAAATTAATTTATATCCATATATATGTCTATATATTTATCTAAGATATATATATGGTGTATATATATATGTATACATATTGTGCATATAGATATATATAAATTATAAAGAATATGTGAAAATAAATTTAGTTGCATGAATTT
Organism: Carica papaya; assembly: GCF_054855325.1. Lineage (NCBI taxonomy): Eukaryota > Viridiplantae > Streptophyta > Magnoliopsida > Brassicales > Caricaceae > Carica > Carica papaya. The sequence continues at coordinate 25,540,265 of NC_142317.1, forward strand.
GATATAAATGTATGAAGGGAAACAAATATATATATATATATGTAAATATATAAATACATTGTGTATGTATATTTTTCATGCGTGTATGTATAAATATATATACACATATAATTATGTATAAATAAATGCATGTATGGGTATATATGATTAAAATAATATTTTGTATGAATGTATAATCCTTATGTTTTAATAAGAATTTATATATGTAAACAATAATGTATGAAGGCATATATATATTTAAATAACAAGAATAAATTTTATAATCATAGTCATAAAATTTACAATATGGTTAAGTTATAAGAGTAGAAGAATATGATAAATAAATAAATTTAGACAAAAAAAGGGTGTACTATAAATATATATATAAGTATGCATGGTGTATTTGTGTTTAATATAATAATATATGTATGTATAGTTTATATATATAAAAATGAGTTTAAATGATGATAGGTATGATTATCACAATATATAAATATATGTCATAAAAATAAATGATAATGAAGAGAGATTTATATATATATAAGTAATTTATAAGTTTTATAATTATAATTATATAATTGTATGTTATAATATAAATTTTAAAAAAGATAATATGATATATATATATATGTAGATAATAAAAGAGAGAAGAAAGAGACAGGGGATGGCTTGATCTATTGTTGGTGCAAGCGGAGGCGCATACTAATCACGGTTGCACGTACAGTAGTGCGTGACTATTCCGGTGATGCACATTGTGGTGCGTGGTTGCTCCAGTGTTTGAGGACCCCGAATTTGAAGGTAAAATTATTTACCTTTTATTTCTTAGCATTTCGATTATTACTAATCTTTAATAACATGCCTATTCAAGTTGTGAATGAGGAAAACATAGGAGCGGTGGTCAAGAGGTGGATAGAATCGCAACCCGATACCATTTTAGGTTACCGCATTGATGACCATGGGGTTCATGCTGAGCCAACCGCTTCCTATGACGAAGCGGGGTGTATCTCTTTTGGGAATCCCAAACCTGTTGATGGTAAATTCTGAAAAACCCATATATTTGTGTTAATTCATTAAGTTAGATTTAGGATTGATTTTAGGTAAGTTGAGTAATTAGACTTAGAAATCTAGGTGAGTTATTAGTAATTATAAAGTTATTTCGGTAAAAAGAAAGGTATCTAATAATCGATATATAACTTCACGTAGGCCATGGAATTGGAGAGAGCGGAAATCGATGCCTTAGTCATCTGAGAAGGTAAGTATATCTAGTAGCTATCCTGAAGCCACATTCACATGTTTTCAAAAATGTTTTCGAGCAAAAACCTAATTAAGTTTTGAGTAAGGTTTATAAAATAGAGAAATTAGGATTGATAATCAAGTAAGTGAAAGAAATTGAATAATGGTGATACTGAATATTTTAATTTGTCATTTGCTTGTTGCTTGATTGTTGAAAGAATATCTCATGCTTTAAATACTATATGGTTGATGGTTGATGGCATGATGAGTTGAATAGTCTTAGTAAAAAATTAATAATAGTACAAATTCACCAATAAGATCATGAACACATAAAATAACTCTCACAAATAAAATAAGATTAACAAAAGAAATACATATTCTTAGATCAAATTAGGGATTCTAAATAAAACTAATAAAACTAAAAACTAAAAATAATAAAAACATTAAAACATGAATAATAAACAAAGTGATAACTAAATAAATTACAATAAACATAAAAGTGTATGATTAAGGGGAGTTAGTGAGTTCTATAAGGATGAAAAAGAGACAAATTGAGAGAATTAAAATAGTGTGAGATATAGAGTAAGGTTAACTAAGAAAGTGTACAAAGACTCTAGAGAATATAATTAGGTTGTTAAAAAAAATAAAAAAATAATATAAATTTTAACTAGAATATGAAGAAAAATAAAACAAAACAAAAACTTGGAAGAAGCGAAAATTTAGAGATAACCCGTTTAAGATTAGTAATGATGAAATTCAGTGGTGTGGTGAACCCTATCCTTGGGTGGATAAAAATCCTTTTAGACGTGGTTGGGGTGTGTGTTATATTCTGGGCACCTGATGACGGACTATTTTGACCATTGTGTGTGTTTTGGTTGTGTGGGCATCCCCTTGTGATAGTGGGAATCCTGATTTCACAATGGTACCAATTGGATAACAGATATATCCGTTGAATCTCAAAGAAAAATCTAAAACTTTAGTAACTTTAATTTGATGATTTGTGTTGGGGTAAATAGAGAATTGGGGATACCCACTGAGGGGTTACGGATGTCTTAATTTGGCTAAAAATTTGTAAGAAACTCTGATATGTTGATTTGTGGGATAAATATGGATTAGAGAGAAACTGATGGATGAATATGGTTTTGGAACTAGATGTGATGTGATAATAGTGTGCGATATGAGTGGTTACAATTAGGGAATTAAGAAAGGAAAGAAAGAAGGGGGATAATGAGGAAATAATGAGAAAGATGAATTTTGAGAGATAACTAGTAAAGCGGAATAGTGAGGGAAAATAAATAAAAAGGAAGTTAAGGGGAACAATGAGAGATGAAATAAGAAATGAAATATCTCTGCATTTCATGGTTTTCAAATATAAAGGGAAAGAAAAGTTTTACATTTCTGATTAACTGTATGTGGGTATGTTGCATGCCTAGGGTATAGTCTATTCGATATACTTACTGAGCCCGTTGTTTTACTCATTCCATTCAAATTCTAATCTTTTTCAAATAAGGTCGATGGAGATAATTTATAGAGCCAAAACTAAAATTTCATGTTTAGTTTTCATCTGGTGAGTTTTAGTTTAGTTGTGGATTTTACAGTTTTTAGTAACCTCATAATGTAAATTATGTTACATGTTGTACAAGGGATGAATAGCTTTTGTTGTACTTCTATTTTAAAATTTTATGTTGTATCTTCTGGTTCAGTTGTGTTTGGTGGCATGGTTTCTCGTTGGGGAACTGCAGGTCATCACAAAAACCCTGAAAGAAAAATTAATAAAAATTGGAAAAAAGATGGAAATTTGTAAAAGTTAAATTTGTAAATGGTTAAGTGTAATATGAGATGGAAATTGGGTAACGTAATTGTGATAGTAGCATTAAAATAAAAATAAAAATAAAGTAAAGTTTGAATTTAGATAAAATAAATATTTAAATTAATAAAAAAGGAATATAATTAAAAATCTAAGTAAACAAAATAACCTGATTTACTATAATAAAAGTCTAAGTAAAACAAATAATCTAAATAATCATTGAAGTAATTAAATTATAATAATTTTACATATTAGTAAAATAAATAAGGAATAAAAAAAGTATTAAATTTAAGAAATTATTAAAGGTTCTAAAGCACAAATAACATAGTATCCAATTAAATCCGGTTCATTGATTTCATGGGAGGGATATTGAGGTTAATAAGTGAGCTACTAGGTTTTGGGTATGATTTTGAGTTCCATTTTGGAACCGGATTCAATGGTCTGAGGACTTTAAACTTATTGCTATTCATGGTTCTCGAGCTCAAGAACATGGACTATTGCGACTGGAGTGATAACTAATTGATGATGACCGGAGAGTACTAAGTGAATTGTATCATTTATACACGTCTTTATTGATCAATTAACAGACAACATAATGTGAGGAAAAAAATTGTTGACTATGAGCTAAGAGGAAGAGGGAACAAATTAATTATTTGAATAGAAGAACTTCTAAGAGGATGAATTTTTCATTTTCAAGCTCTAATAGACCATGCGGTGGAATAATATTTTTTTTGTATATAATTACCTTTTAAAATTTCATACGTGGTCAGTAACAAGTTAAAGCTAACTCAAAAAACTTATAAATGCATCAATTAATTAAATTTACAAGATCAATATTAAATTAAGTTAATATTACAAAATAAAGTTTATATTAGTATACAATCATTTAAAAGGCTCACGAGGTGCTAAATATTGTAACCATATAAACCTTTAGTTTACAATTTAAAACGTTGTCATTATCATCTTATATTTTTTATATTACACTATGTAGGATGTTAAAATGTATTTTAGAATTTTTATTAACAATTAGATCATGTTTCCGATATTAGATTTTAACCAATTTTTATATATTGGTATATAAATATATGATTTAAAAAAAATATCGCATTAAAATAACTAATCATATTATTGTGAAGTATACTAAAATTTTCTAATGAAATAAACAAATGTATCACATTAATTAATAAAAACCACGCAATCAATGAAAAAATAATGAGAATTTAGGGATAAAATAAAAAATTTATCATATTGATCAAACATTCATACTTAATAAAAAAAGAATAAATAATAACATTTTTCATGAAGCTATGACTTTTGAATATTAGGAAAAATATCTAATTATTTAACAAACTTTGATTTCTCTGAAAATAACAAATGCATTTGAAGACAACAAAAAATCCAGTAACATATCACAAATTTCTTCCAAATCAGAATCTTGATATCTTGTAAGGATTTTGATGAAGTTCTCTTATATAATAGTATTATGACAAAATAAAAAAATAAATACAAATTCACCACATGCTTTTTTTATATATACCATATGTGTACATTATAAATGTGAAACATCTATAGCTTTGAATCTAAAAATTTAGCTAATTTTTATTACGTATTTTTTGTTCTTAAATCACTAATTTGAAATAAAAAATTATTAAGTGATTGTGATCCTCTAAGTTTTGTTTCTATAATTTTTTAACTAAACTTTATGGTATCATACTTGTATGGTCGACAAATTTATTTATATTTTGAAATACTTACACTTAGTTATCTGATTTTAATCAATTATCAAGGTAATAACTGTATATATATATGTATATACAGTATGGTAAAGAAATGTGAAGAGGGTAGAGTTAGTTAATCGTTATCATTAAATTGGTCTTCAAAAGAAAAAAATTATGAAAATTAAAAATAGTTAACAGAAAATATTCAAAGCTATTTCCATCTATCTCATTTTCTTTCTTTCACTTTTTCTTTTACACTTCATTTTTCCAATAGGACTCACCATCTTCATCCAAAAGTCTAAATTCCCATAAAACTCATCTTTTAAAAATTTAAAAAGAATGTTTTAAACTATATAAATTTTTATATGAGTTTTTAGATTAAAAAGACTAGAAGGCCGAGTTTTTGTTGCTTATAATTCAAAAAAATATATTACAGTGTGATAAAATTTTAACATTATTTCAACAAAATTATATCTTACTTTTCAAAGTAAATGGCTAATAAGTTTTTCCACGCAAAGATTAAATTCAAAAGTAAATTTTATTTGAGGTGACTAATCTTGTACTATAATGGCAACCATAGAACTTATAAAATCAATGTTAATAAGTATTTTATATAAAGTTAGTAAAATGTACAATAAATATAATAAAATCACGTCCCAAATAACTATGGATTTTTTACTGAAGAAATAAAATTTTAAATTGCCATAATTCTTTTATTTACTTTAAATAGTTTATGATTCTTTATTTCAGTTCAATGATTTCATAAGTTGTAGTATAAAATAAAACTTATGTTTTTCACATCATGCATAAAATAATCAACCCTACACATTTATTCTCTTCTCACACTGTAATTATTCTTCAATAATTAGTTAGCCCTCTTGATTGATGCAAAGAAAAAGTATCGTGGAAAGTTGGTTACCTTCTTTATGTATTTTATATTACTATCATTATCGACTTGTGTTTTTATATTACACTATAATTTAAGTAGGATATTAAAGGATATTTTAAAATTTTCATTAACAATTAGATCATGTTTCTAAGGTTAATTATTAACTAATCTTTATATATTTCTATATAAATACAAGATTTAAAGTAGAGATAATGCATTAAAATAACGAATCACATTATTGTGAAGTATAGTCGATGTTTTGTGTAACATGGCTTTTTACCTTATGTGTAGTGAGAAACTTCTATCATTATCTCAATAGAATTGACTTTTTTAACCTTCAAAATAATAAATGATGAATAAGTTCTTTAATGCATGGATTAAATTCAAAAGTTAATTTTAACATAGTTGGAAACTATAGAATTAATCAAATTAATATTTTTAATTATTTTATATATATTAAGTAAAATATCACATAAATATAATAAAATCGTGTCTCAAATAGTGATGGATTCTTCATTTAAGTTAAAGATTTCAAAAAATAAAACCACTTTCCAAATAGCAATTGATTCTTCATTTAAGTTCAAAGATTATATAAGTTGTAGTATGATTTTTTCCACGGCCTATATAAAATATTCAACCGTATCTCATTTATCATCCAATCATAATTCAATTATTTTTCAATTAAAATTTATTTTCTTGATTGGTGCAACAAAGAAGTATAGCGAAAAGTATATTTTCCAAAGCCTACATAACATCTCAGGTTGTTTATTATAGATTAAACTCAATGGTATGTACTTAACCTCCATTCATTTGAAGAAAGGAAAAAAAAGTTTCTTTCCATTCTTCTTATTCTTTAAGCACAAATATAAAATCTAGATGTTTGATGTTAATATTTTCTACAGTCTAAATCTCAGATCATAAGGTTTAAAAGAGGAAGCTTTAGAGAAGATCTGTACCAGCAAAATATTAGGGACCTAATACCATGTTGAACTCATTTCCACTTGATAAGGCTTCCCTTGTGCCATTCATACCAACATTTTTTTCTATTGTAGATGTGTTTTCCTTGGATGATTTTATTTACAGTAAATTACTAACTATATAGATAAAACTAAAATTAATACTACAGCTAAATGGCTTTAATTTCCTTCACACATCTCACTAGGAGCTTCACTAGAAGACTAAACTTGATATGTTTGTTCCTGATTCATACAAGATTAAGTTTAACAAGATATCATATTACAAGTTTGATGAGCATGAAATAAAGCTGGTGAAGTTTTATCTGAGGAAAACAATCAACTTAGGAATTTGGTTATTATAACTCCTAAGAAAAATACTCTTAAAATTTATCGTAATGTTGCATATTATTATTGCAAGCTTTTCTATATCAAGACAAGTTTGAATATCTGTTTATGAACCTTTAAACAATACTGATCATCTCTTGATTTAAATTTGACATATAATAGTCTATTTACTATTTTTTTAACGAACTATGATAAATGAATCAAATACGCTTAGTTTAAGCATATTAGATTGAATTACTAATGAGATATATTATTTCAATATTTGTCGTCCCATTAAAAGAAAGATTTTTTTATATAGCAGAGAAAGTTTTTTATGATATTTAAGACTTTATAGTCACTAAAAACTATCTCTGTTATATAACATCGTATCACTCTTTAAAAAAAAAATTTTTTTGACCAAAAAGTTCAGAAAGTTGGTTTTCCAATTCTACGAGCATAGTACAACTCATGCGATAGGCAGGTTTTGAGATAGGTTGTGTTTCAGGAAGCAGTTTGATAGAAAACTCTATCTCCCTAGGGGAGGCAGATCATATAGATCTTCCAGAAAAACTTCTAGAAAGTCATAAACAGTAGGAATGGAATACACAGTAGGATCAACATTCATATTCTTGTTTATTCAAAAGCTAGAAAATAATGAAAGTAGATTTTTATTTCATTTTTAGAGATCATAAGTTACAACTTTATTTTCACAGTTAATGACTACCTTATATTTTTCTAACCAATCCATTCCTAAAATGACATCAAATCTAAGAAATCTAAGAGTATTAGATCTACTAATAGTTTTACTCCTAAAGCCTTTATTTTATAATTTTTATACACATTATGAGCTTCTAACTACTAATACTTCACCTAGAGGTTCAAGCCTAATATCTAATTTACAAGCAAATGAACAAGAAATGAAAGAGTGGGTAGCACCTGTATCAATCAGAGCTCTGGTAGAGATATCATGGATAGAAAGCATACCCTGGATGAGGACTGGAGTGGTGAGGGCACCAGCACCAGGTTCATCAAGGTGATATACACGACCCTAGGTTACTGGTCTAGCCATGTCCTTTGGCCACTGAGTGCAGTCTTTCATAAAGTGCTGAGTGCTTCCACACTTATAGTAGACATTGTTCAAACGCTGATCAGGTTGATCACCATGCAAGCAACCACAATGCTAGCATGATTGGGAAGGTTGGGCAGGTTTTCTAGTAGGTGAAGGTAGAGTAGGGGGAGGGGGAACTCGTGGTCGTTTATCATAAAGGCTATTAATTGGGTCAGGTAGTCTTCTTCTGGGTTGTTGGGTATGGACTCGAGCGATGTGTTGGTGCCTAACCGAGATAAGGTCTACGACCAACTGGGTGTGTTCTAACACCTTGATGTATGGGTTGGGTCTTAGCATCGCAACCCAGTCATAGATATCGGCACAGAGGCACTTTAGAAATTTTCTAGCTTTACGACTTTCAGGGACAACCATTAATGGGGCAAACCTAGACAGTTGGACGAATCAAGCTGCATAGTGGGCAACCATCAAGGTTCCTTGGTGGAGGTCCTGAAAAGCCTCCTCCTTCTTTTCTCGAACATAGATTGGGAAAAATTTCTCAAAGAATGCATCTATAAAAACCTTCCAAGTGGTAGGGGTAGGAAGGACTTTCTCTCTAAGCTGCCACCAATGTTCGACTTCACCAATTAGCATGAAGACTGCTAGGAAAACTTTTTTTCTCCTTGATTAGGTCTAAGACAGATAAAAGTTTCTCTATCTGCAAGATCCAGGCTTCAACCACTAAAAGGTCGGGGGCTCCTTCAAAGTTGGGTGGGTTAAGTTTTTTAAATTCTGCTATATTATGGGAGATGGAACTTTCAACAAGTCGGTATTCAGGGGTAGGAGGATGTTGGCAAGCGTTGGCTTGGTTTTGTCTTACAGCTACAGTTAAACCCTGGATGGCTCAGAAGAGCTTGGTAAACTCAGCCCTGGTTTGATGATCCTGGGCTTATGGTCTTTCAGTATACTCTACAGAAAGTCTTCTTCGCATCATTCCTACAAAAGAAAAAGAAGACACGGTTTGGTTGTCTAGTTTTTGAAAGACAATATATTTCCTGAGTATTTTAGAAAGGTTTTTCCTAGTTACATCCTCAGTTGTAAGTGATTGTTCCGTTAACTACTCTAATACCATTCGTAACATCCCAAATGCTAATTAAAACATAAGGGTGTCAGATATAGAAATATATTATGAGTGCATGATAGTTAAATGTATGCAGTAGAGCAATTTATTACAAATCCTTTACAAAATATATGAGTTCCCAATTATATATATAAATAAGGCTAGAAGTGGCAACAAAATACAAAATATCAAAATACAAAAGGGCCACTTCTACCATTATTTAAAAGGACTAACAGAGTGCGGGACAAGTCATGCACTCAAAAAGGTTTATGTATCCATGGGATCCTCAAATACTTCAAAGGATAGGTCAGTGATTGGTTCCTCACTATCTTCCTCATCTAGAAGGGTGTGGAAAGGGGTGTTCCATATACTCAGTAAGAAAAATAATATTTAAATAATATCATAAGATTTTAAAGATAATTTAAAGTATCATCACTACTTACCATCAAAAGTCCTGTTAGGGTCCTTTATTAAATTATGAAAATAATTTATTTTATTAAAACAATCATTAAACCCATCTTATCATAGTCATATCATATCAATCAAATATATCATGCTAAAAATAGAAAAAATCAAACAAATCATGATATGCACTATTTTTCGTGTCATTCTTCGCGAAGTCGTTCTGACTTCCATCTATTGAAGGCAATACAGATTCCTGACTACACATGTGGAATGACCAATTCATTTAATTTATAACAGCAATTTGCAGCTGCCAAACTAACAACACATTTACAACTCACCACACCATGACATGATCTATGACCACAGCCATACTTTGCCAATGATGACCCCTACAATCATATCGCGTCACTACTCTCGTTAGAGGGTATGCTATCATTCATAGGGAGTGATCCTCTCACGCCTTTTCAGACTAGATGGGAGAGAAATAGAAACTTCTCCAAAGCTTCATCCTTTAAATCTTATGACCTGAGATTTAAACTGTAGGAAATATTAACATCGAGCATTTAGATTATATATTTTTTTTGAAGATTAAGAAGAACGGAAAGAAACTTGTTTGTTTTTTTTTTTTCGAATGAATGGAGATTAAGTGCGTAACTTGAGTTTAATCTATACTAAACTACTTGAGAGGTTATGTTGGATCTGGAAAACCAACTTTCTACTATATTTCTTTGTTGCACCAGTTTAATTGAAAAATAATTGAATTGTGATGGGAGGATAAATGACATACGATTGAGTATTTTATATAGGCTGTGAAAAATGTAGATTTTATCATACTATAACTTAGAAAATCTTTGAACTTAAAAAAAAAAATCTATGGCTATTTAGAAAGTGGTTTTATTTTTATAAATTTTGAATTTAAAAAAAGAATCCATCGCAATTTGAGACATGGTTTTATTATATTTACGTGACACCTTACTTAATATATATAAAATAATTAGAAACATTTATTTTATTAATTATGGTCACCAAACTGTTTTGAAATTAATTGTTGAATTTAAATGAATGAGCTAAAGAAATTATTCGTTATTTATTTTTTTAAAGTTAAAAAATACAATTCTATTGAGATAATGATAGAATATTTTAACCACACATAAGGTAAAAAGCCACGTTACACAAAAATGTCGAGTGTACTTTATAATAATATGATTAGTTATTTTAATACAATATCTCTACTTTAAATCATGTATTTATATACCAATATAGAAAGATTGGTTAGTAATTAACCTTAAAAACATTATCTAATTATTAATGAAAATTTTGAAATATCTTTTAATATCCTACTCTAAGTATAGTGTATAAAAACCTAAGTTGATAACGATAATAATATAAAATACATAGAGAAGGTAACCAACTTTCCATGATACTTCCTCTTCACATCAATGAAGATGACTAACTAATTATTGGAGAATAATTATAATGTGAGAAGAGAATAATTGTATAGGGTTGATTATTTTGTGCAGGTTATGAAAAACGTACCGCTTATTTTATACTATAACTTATGAAATTTTTGAACTGAAATAAGAATTATAAACTGTTTAAATTAAATAAAGAATTATGACTATTTTAAAATGCGACTTCTTAAATAAAGAATTCTTGGCTATTTGAGACGTGATTTTATTATATTTATTAGATATTTTCCTTAATTTATATAAAATGCTTATGAACTTTGATTTTATTAGTTTTATTACCGATCTTGTAAGTTTAATTAATGTGATACATTTGTAAGTTTTTTGAGTTTGCTTTAACTTATTACTTATCTTATACTAAAATTTAAAAGATAATTATACATAAAAAATTATTCCACCACATGGTCTATTAGAGCTTAAAAATGAAAATTTCATCATCCTTGAAGGCTTTTCTATTCAAATAATCAATTTGTTTTCTCTTCCTCTTAGCTCACAATTAACATTTTTTCCTCACTTTATGCTATCTCTTCATTTTGACCTTACTTTTTAGCCTTAAAGCTAATTTTTAGCATCAATTTTTTCCTAACATTATGTATAAATTATGTATATAAATATTTTTATATATATATAAAAGATGGAATTATTAACTAATATTAATTAGGTCAGATTGGTGGCATAGAGCTACAATTATCAATTCAATGTGTACTATCCAAAAATGTTAAGTCTTATGATAAAATAAACTACTATTAAGATATTAATTAATTTTATAACATTGTGACTTACTTTGCTTGTTTAAGTATCTGTCATTTGTCACATGACTTTTATAGGAACAAGGAATCCGTATAAGATATCCTATTGTATATAAGCAATAAATCATTCAATTTTTCATTTGTCCCACAACTTTTATGGGTAGAAGGAGTACCTACAAGATCTTCTATTTATATAGAAATACAAAATCAAATGCTACAAGCTTGTTGTAAACTTTAACAACAGTTCAAGGCTCATAGGTGGAAAACAGCAGTTCCATCAGGAGGAGTTCATTACCTGCACAAGGTGTAACAAAGATCGATGATTCTGCCTCCGCACTACTAGTGATTATAGGCCCTACCATGATGTTTTGGCTAATAAAAGATGGAGGTGCCCCAACTGGCATTATGAGAGGTAAATATTTATCATAATTTTAGTTGTACATATATATATTTATGTGCAAATTCACTACATGTTATGCTGAGTAATGTGTATATATGTGTTTTTAAAAGATAAACTATGATACTGATTGAGAAAGGGTAAGTCACAAAACTTGTAGAGGGTGTACAAGAGATCCAAAATCCAGAATGCACCTTTTGTGTCTCCTTTGGTTACTACAAGTGTCTCTTTAGGGACTGTCAGTGCCGCACCTACATTTATTATATGTAGAAGACACAGTCCTAGTCTCCCATAATCATCACTTTGGCTTAATGATTATGGTGATTAGAAGTTTCATCTTTTAGACTTTATGTCGACTATACATAAACTCCAGATTGCATGATCATGTTTTTTGATTAACGACTCTAGCTTGATCACCACTTTTAATTAGAATCTGGATGCACGTGCCATCTTCGACTACATAGTACACAAATCCCTACAGTGCTAGCAGTATCATCTGTAGAGGCTCTAGGCGTGGAGGTGGTGGATGATAAGGCTCTCTAATTAGTCATCCTTTGTTCAGGTTTTGTGGTGACCATGCATTAGATGCTCTTATCAAAAGTGCTTGTTGCTATATGATGGGTGATGATTAAACTTGAAAATTTGGGTTTGGAATTTGGGTTTTAGAGAAGAGAAAGACAACTCTTTAGAATTAATGAGAGAAGAATTAAAAGATAATAAAGGATATATATATGTGTATATATGTATATTCTTTTTCTATTTCAAAAATTCTCTAACAATAATGCTGCATATTGTTTAAGTGCGCATATTTATATTTATAAAATATGTACATATAAAGTATATTTAAAAGAAGTGTGAGGTATCCTTGAATTTATTTTTTGTTTATCATAACCCTATTATTTAAAAGAATTTTACTAAAATTCTTAAATGAAATAAAGAATCTGATTTAATAAAAACTAGTAGTATGGTATCAGCTTTCTTTTAAATATATACATATATTATTTTCTAAAAATAATAGTTTATTAAAGAATTGGATGTTTTTCCTAATACACAAAATTCTTAAGTTCTACAAAAGTGAGATCATTAAATTTTTTTGAGAGATAAAAGATAAAATAATTAAATTGGTAGTAAGCTACCACTAAAGAATGGTACATGGTGAAAGATCGTCTCAGCCTAAAACATTAGTGTATTCTATATAAATGGTAAAACAATCAGAAGAAATTTTCTCAAAATTCTATTGAAGTGACTCTAAAGTGTTAGCTATCACTAAAAACTATCTCTGTTGTATAACATCTTATCACTCTTTAAAAAAAAATCTTTCTTTTGATAGGATGAATATTATTGAACTAATACATCTTATTAGTAATTCAATGTAATATGCTTAAACTAAGTTTATTAGATTTATTTATCATAGTTCATTAAAAAAAGAGTAAATAAACAATTATATGTCAAATTTAAATAAACAGATAATCAGTATTGTTGGAAGGCTCATAAATAGATATTCGAGCTTGTCTAGATCCCCTCGAGGAATAGAAACCACGCATAGTCAGAGGGTACCATCCTTGTTCTTTACGAACAACACCGGAGTGCCCTAAGGGGAATGGCTAGGGCAAATGAATTTTTGGGTGATAAGATCAAAAAGCTGATGTTTAAGTTCTATTAGCGCATCATGACTCATGCGATATATGGGCTTCAAGATCGGCTATGTTCTAGGAAACAATTCAATCAAGAACTCTATCTCACGTGGGGGATGTAGACTAGGAAGTTTGATGGAAAAGACATCCAACAAATTACAAACTATTGGTATGGAACACACAGTAGGATCAGCGTCCATATTCCTGTTCATTCAATTATTAGGAAAATGATAATGATAACTTTTATTTCTTTTTCGGGAATCATAAGGTTATAATTTTACTTTCACAGTCTATTATAGCTCTATACTTTTCCAACCAGTCCATTCCTAAAATTACATCATATCCTAAAAAATCTAACAGTATCAAGTTTACACATACCTTTATCCTTGATGTTTTTATCCTACAGTCCTTATTACATAATGAGCTTCTAGTCGTACTTTAGAAGGAGTTTCCCCTACTAGCATTTTTCCTAAAGCTTTTGGTCTAAACTCTAGGTTACAAGTAAATGCATAAAAAATAATAGAGCGAGTTGCACCACTATCGATCAAAGCCTTGATAGAAGTATTATGAATAGAAAGCATAGCTTGGATGAGGACAGGAGTAGGAAGGACATTAGATTCATCTAAGTGCTACACTCGACCTTGTGCTGCGGGTCGGGCAACATCCTTTTACCGTTGAGGACAGTCCTTTATAAGATGCTGGGTGCTTCTGCACTGATAGAAGGCATGATTGATATGCCGACAAGGCATGTAACAACCAACCTTTCTTTTTTCTTTTCTAATTATATTATTATTTTTTTATATATAAATATAATTATTATTTATATGATTTTAATTTAATTTAAATTTGATTTAATGAATATAATAATAATAATAATAATAATAAAAAGGGTAAAAATTGATTAAGGATTTAATTGAAAAAATTTTTGGAGAAAATGGGTGAAAATTTGGGTTCTGGGGGTATTTTTAAAAGAAAAATCAGAAATCGGGGGTCAAAATGTAATTTAAAAAAGTTACGCCATATCAGCTGCCCGACCAACCAGGACACGCCATGTGGCAGAGATGCTGATGCAGGAGGCCACGTGAGCGATCCGCGTGCGCGTGATCGAACAGCTGAGATCCGTTCCTGTGCGCACGGACAGCAAAGATCAAAAACACGCATGGACGGCCCAGATTGCATCGCGCACGGACAACCCAAATTGAATCGCAGACGGACGGCCCAAATTGACTCGTGATGAACGGTCCAGATTCACTCCCTATTTAATCGTGATCGGACGGTCCAGATTAAAAGAGATGAACGACTCAGATCAAGAGCGTATGGGTATAAATAACCCCATCCGCACCCATACCCTAACCCTAGCCGCTAGAGCCCCTCACCGAAGAAGACAGCTCAGCTGCCGAGGAGCCGACCACTACCACCCGCCACCGTACCGGAATAATTTTTGACTGCCAAACGAGGTAAAAATTTTCCCTCTTGCATGAAATTCAATTTTAAACACACCTATAGCTAAATCAGAGTGCAAAACCAGTCAATTGGCTGAAAAGTGCCGCCGAAGCTCAGCGGCACCGCCGCGGGGTGTTTCAGAAAACACCTCCGATAAAGCCATTCCCAATTCTCGTTCGATGTGATTTTTTCACTGTTATGACCACCGTTTCCTTCTCTACAGGTTGACTGAAGCAAAACACCCAACCACAATGTGAGTCGGAGGAGCCGCCGCACAAGAGAGCCCCACCGCCTATGAGTTTCAGTTTTTCGTATTTTTTTGGCCCACCGATCCTAAGTGTGTTTTTTTGCAGGAACCGGTGCAAGTTCGACTGAATTTGACAGAAAATAGCCAACCCGAGGCGGATCGCTGTCACGGGTGGCGACACCATCACCGAAGCACGGCGGAGCCACCGTGCCTTAATTCCAAAATTGGCCGAGTGGGCCCTGTGTCTGATTTTTGAGTTTATTTGGGACACTTGTAGGTACCGTAAGCACGTTTCAGTTCCCGAAGAAAAATTCAGGGAACCTAGGGACCACCTGTAGGCGCAGTAACCATCTAGTTTTCGGCGTCGAATCAGGTAAGGACCCTTCACTCTATTTCCTATCATAGATGTGAAGTTTGAATAAATAATAATACAGTCTTTTATACAAGTTAGATAGATATGCATAATTAATTACAGTTTACTAATGGAGCTCGAAATTGAACATTGTTTTCTGTTGATTCCTGTTGATTTATTTTACAGTTTAAAGGCATGATGGTATCTGGTATTAGAGTTTTAAATGCATGTATTACTGTATTACTTGACCATTGTGTGATTTTGGAATTTAAGATATGATTGTATTATCGGGTACATGTTCATTGTTTATGTGATTGTGTTTAATTTGGTAACGGAGATTAAGAATAAATAGGAAAGGGATGTGGTCTAATAAACAGATAAGGTGACAGCCTCACTAGATATCTTGGGAGATGGTGGACGGATCGGGTTCATAGGAAACCCTACCGTGAACGTTGTCTCATACCGGACGGGGTATGAAGACCTGGTCATTTGGCGCTCATACCGGACGGGGTATGGGGACGGCTCGCTTCACTCTCATACCGAACGGGGTATTGAGGTTTAATGTCTTGGCACTTATATCAGACGGGGTATAGGGACGACCCTAGAATTAAGATTGTTAATGGAAATGGTTCATGTTTAGCGAGGACACTCCTATGAATCCCCATGGATACTAGTAGGCTGATAAAAAAGGAAATTGTTGTTTGATGATTTGAATATGACAGAATAATATGTGTTATGTTATAGATTATATGTGAAATCATGACATTAATAATGTTATTATTTCCAAGGTTGTTTTCATAAATCTCACTGCAGTAAGTGGACAGTGAATGGTTTTATTATTGATAAATAAATTTGTTTAAAATTTGTGCTTTATTGGTTTTTTTTAGTTTTTCTAGCAACCTTTACTTCTGTGACGGCGATATATTGTGATGTCCTTACTGGGCTAGTGTAGCTTACCCCTTATTTAACCATTTCACATCAAGAGGACCCAGTTCCTGAGCCTGATCCGCAAGAAGGATACGAGTAGACCCTAGATACTTTATAGTTTCCTTTATTTTTTCCATTTTTCGTATTTCTTTCAGAAAATTTGTTCCGTGATGTTTGTTAGTACTTTTGAGTTATCGTGTAAGGGATGTTAACCTTAACCTTTATTTCACTTCCGCACTCAAATTATTATATGCATTTTTTAAAAAATTTCTGGGGCCGTTACAGGGCAGGTCACCATATGAGCGACCACAGTGTTGACAAGGTTGGTTAGCTCGGATAGGTAGAGCTATAGATGGGGGAAAGGCAGGAGGAAGGGCAACTCGGGTTCGTTTCTTTGGAGGGTTACTTACTAGGTCAAACAATCTTCTTCTAAGCTGTTGGGGTTATTATTGGGTATGGACTCGGGCAAAGCATTGGTGCTTGGTCGAGATAAGATCTTCGGCCAACTGGGCATGTTTGAGCACTTCTGCATACGAGCTGGGTCTCAGCATCATGACTCGGTCATAAACGTTGGCATGAAGGCATTTGAGAAACTTCCTAACTTTTTCACTTTCGGGGGTGACCATCAAAGGGGAAAACCTAGACAATTGAACAAAATGGGCTGCATATTAGGCTACAGACAGGCTTCCTTAGTAGAGATCCTAAAATTCCTCCTCTTTCTTTTCCCGAACATAGGCAGGGAAGAAGTTATCAAAGAAAGCATCCATGAAAACTACCCTGGTTATAGGTGTAAGCAGGACTTTTTTCTTAAGTTGCCATCAGTATTCAGCTTCATCGTTTAACATGAAAGCTACAAGAGGGATCTTTTATTCTTTGGTCAGGTCTAGGACAAAGAAGAGCTTCTTTATTTGTAGGATCTAGGCTTCGACTACTAAAGGATCAGGGCCACCTTCAAAGTGTGGGGGTTAAGTTTCCTAAACTCCACTATATTGTATGATCTATGACCATGGTCATACCAGCCATAGTGCCCCTAACAGATATCTAAAGTCATGGCATTACTTAACCAAGGGTGACCCCTACAGATAGTACGACACCGCTCTTGTTAGAGGGTACACCATCATCCACTTGGAGCAGTTCTCTTATGTCTTTCCAGACCAGATAGGGGAGGGAAAAATAGATACCCCAAAGGGTAAGGAAAACATATACCCCTTAGAGATAAAAAGCCTAACGAGACACTTGATGCAATAAGTATGTCAATAAAGATACACTTCGGACTATACAGGCTTCATTCCATTTTTTTCCTTTTCTTTTCTTTTATACCTTTTTTTATTACCGATCACATATTATCTTTATTATATGCAAATTCATCAAGTGTCTGCAATTCACATAGCATGCTTGAAAATAAGAACCATTCGACTCATCTGAACATAGAGGCATACAAAATAAGCAAAATATCAATCATATTAAATTAGTTTATCTAAAAATACTCCTTAAGACATCGAAAGAAATGCTAGATTCCTTACCAAAACCTCGATGTTTTTTCCTTCATCGTTTTCCTTTCTTTCTCTTCTTCTCTTACTAGACTACTATATCTCTCTCTATCTCTCTCTCTATCTTTCTCTAAACCTTTAAAAAATTAAAGAATGGAAGTATGGAGAGAAAGGGAAGGGGGAGGGAAATTTATAGAGTTTTGGAACTATTAGATTTGCGCCAAGTGGCAAAATCTGGTGAAGAGAGAGGAGAAAAAAATGTTTGGCACGAAAAACGAAGGAGGAGGGTCTCCTCTATTGACCGTAGTGGCACCCCACCCAAGGCAGTGGTGGTGCATAGCTTGAGGTGGCAGTGTTTTGCTCGACGCGCTGCAGGCCTCCTGCCGCGCGCAGGCCCCAAGCCCACAAGGCCTATCCGCACAGGCCTACTGCGCACAAGGTGACGCGCGAACGACCTTCTTGTGAGCGACAAGACGTGCAGATGGATCGCCTACGTGCGATAGGATGATTGGACAGCCTGTCTACACGCGACAAGACACGCATAGGTCCTGATCCCGCGTCGTGTGTGCAGAGGGAATGTTCGCGCTTTGCGTACGTCCCGTGCATGCGTGCGTGTGGAAGGGACCTGTGCGCTATGCGCATGTCCCACTGCCATTGTTCGCACATGCATGT
Organism: Carica papaya; assembly: GCF_054855325.1. Taxonomy (NCBI): domain Eukaryota; kingdom Viridiplantae; phylum Streptophyta; class Magnoliopsida; order Brassicales; family Caricaceae; genus Carica; species Carica papaya. Next base: position 25,559,118 of record NC_142317.1, read on the forward strand.
GTGCGCAGTGCCCTACACCCGCGCGGGCAGCTAGTCTCCTCACAGGATTTTTTTTTCCCTAATCGCTGTTTTTCCAATTTTTTTTCAATTTTCATTTTCAATTTAAATGAGTTAGAATAAAATTATTTAAAATAAAACTTAAATAAAAAATTAAATGAATAAAAATCAACTAAAATCACAAATGACGATAAATATGAAGCACCATAAATTAATTAAGTTTAAAGCAGCTAAAGGCCCGAATAAATAGAGTTTCCAAATCATTTTAGCACAGTGATGGGTGGGTGTTACAAAAATTTTCTTAATTAATAGGATTATAATTAATCAAAACATAAATTCAAGGGTACCTCATACTTCTTTTAAATATATTTTATATATACATATTTTACAAATATAATTATGCTTATTTAAGCTATATATAGGGTTATTGTTAGAAAAATTTTGAGATAAAAAAATAATATATAAATATACATATATATATGTATATATCCTCTGCAGTAAATTTTCAAGTCTAATCATCACCCACCATACACAACAAGCACTTTTGGTAAGAGCATCCAATGCATGGCCAGCACAAAACCTGAATAAATGATGACTAATTAGAGAGCCTTGTCGTCCACCACCTCTACGCCCAGAGCTTCTGTAGATGCTGCCACTAGCAATATAGGGATTTATGTACTATGCAGTTAAAGATGGCACGTGCATCTAGATTTCAATCGAAAGTGGTGATTGAGCTCGAGCTGTTAATAAAAAACATGATCATGTAGTTTGGATTTAACATATAGTCAACATAAAATCTAAAAGTGGAAACTTCCAATCTAGATAATCATTAAGCCAAAGTGATGATTAGGAGAGATTAGTGTTATGCATTCTGCATATAATAAATGCAGGTGCGACATTGATAGTCCCTAAAGTGACACTTGTAAGCAGACACTAGAGGTGCATTCTACATTTTTATCTCCTGTACACCCTCTATAAATTTCACAACTTGCCCTTTCTTCTTTAAGATCACAATTTATCTTTTAGAAATACATATATACACGTTACTCAGTATAACATATAGTGGATTTACCCATGAATATACATATACAACCAAATTAATAATAAAGGTTTATCTCTTATAAGGCCAGTCGGGGCACCTTCACTTTTCCTTTTAAGCTTCGTTGTTCCAATAATACTCACCATCTTCATCCAGAATTTCCAATTCCCATAAAACACATCTTCTAAAAATTGAAGAAAATATTTTAAAACTATATATATTGTGAAGAGGATTTTTTAGATTAAAAAGACAAGAAGATCAAGTTTTTGTTTCTTATAATTCAAAAAAAATTGTAGCATGATTAACTTTTAGCATTGTCTCAACAAAATTGTTTCTTACTTTTCATAATAAATAGCTTATAAGTTCTTCTGCACAAAGATTAAATTTAAAAATAAATTTTATTTGAATTGCCTCATTTTGTACTATACTGGCAGCTATAAAACTAATAAAACCAATGTTCATAAGAATTTTATATAAATTAAGTAAAATATCCATTAAGTATAATAAAATAATGTTTCAATTAGTCATGGATTCTTTATTTAAGTTAAATATTTCAAAAAATTAAATCACTTTCTAAATAACTATAGATTCTTTATTTAAGTTCAAAGATTTTATAAGTTATAGTATAATAAACTCTATATTTTTCACGACGTATATAAAATACTCAATCTTATGTCATTTATTCTCCCAACATAATTCAAATTTTCTTCTAATATAGTAGTATTATGACAAAATAGAAAAAATGAATTCAACTTTTCCACATACTTTTTTATACCGTATGTGTGCATAAAAAATGTGAAACATTTGTAGTTTTGAATTTAAAAAATTAGCTAATTTTTGTTATATAATTTTTATTCTTAAATCACAAATTTGAAATAAAAAATTGTTAACTGATTGTGGTCATCTTAGTTTTGTTTCTAAAATTTTTCAACAAAAATTTATGGCGTCATACTTGTTTTATCAACAAATTTAATTATATTCTGAAGCATTTAATACTTAATTATTTAATTTTAATCAATTATCAATGTAGTAACTATACATACATATTTATGTATAGTATTGTGAAGAAATATAAAGAGGGTAGACTTGGTTAAAAATTAGTTAGCGAAAAATATTTAAAGCTATTTTCATCTATCTCATTTTCCTTAATTCACTTTTTCTTTTGAGCTCCATTGTTCCAATAGCACTCACCATCTTCATCTAGAATTTTGAATTCCCATAGAACTCATCTTTTAAAAATTGAAAAAACATTGTAAAACTATATAAATTTTGATTGTGCCTAAAAACAACATCACTATCACCCATTTTTGGGTTGTTAAACTTGATGGTACTTCATCTAAGCTGATGTATTTTCTATGTTTTATTGCAGTACATAATATAAGGACAAAATGAGAAAAAACAAAATAAAAAGAGGAAGAGTTCGTGAAAAGAATCATCAGCTCATAAACATGCCTTAGACAAAGTTTGACTCCTGCCCCAGACAACTTATCATCGGGCAAGGCTAACAGTCGTGCACAACAGTATATTTAAATTAAAATGTGTGTTTTTTAAATATGTTAAAAAGATATTATTCAAGCCAAGATTTGGGATCGAAAATCAAGGAGAAAATATTCTAGAAGGCTTGGGATATATAAAAAATCAAGAAAAATGATCTTAATCAACAAAAAAAAGAAAACTTTAACTCATTTCCTATAAAGAGGGTAGCTGCCAAAGTAGAATAATCATCTCTCTTCTGCTGCGTCTGCAATTGTTTCTTCATATTTCTTTGTTCTCATACTTTCCAAGAACTCATTTGTGTTAAAAAGCCAACCACGAGTGACTAATTTATTTTCCTTTTCCTAGTTGATAGATCAAGCAAACTCCAGCAATGTATTTGTAAGATTTAATCGAATTAATTTGAGTTTTATTTCAGAGCTAATATTTATTTACTTCCTATAGCAATGTATATTTATTGTTTTGAATTAGTTTGAATAGGGCCCATCAGACGAGAAGAGAAACCGCAGGTAGCTAGTCGAACCCCTCAAATCCATAATTGTTTGAGTGGTTCTATCACCAAGTAGTAATCAATACCGCACTGAGGACGTAAATCTAGAAAACCACAAAAAATTCAAGGAAACATACTCAACTAAAGAGAACAATGTGTCAGCATGACATGATTTTTACAAATAGTAGTACAGTCATTGATAAATAGAGCAGATGGCTGAGGAAGAAACTTTAAGGGAGCTGACAGCACCGCCTACTAACCAACAGCCTATTTACATCACTTGTTTAGCCTTGAAAGTTATGTTTGAGCTAAAATCTGAATTGATTAATTTGCTGCCAAAGTTTCAAGGATTGAAAAATGAAGACCCATACAAGCATCTCAAGGAATTCCATATTATGTGCTCAAGCATGAAGCCGCAAGGAGTCTCTGAAGAACAAATATAATTGAGAGCATTCCCCTTTTCTCTGAATGATGCAACTAAAGATTGATTGTTCTATTTAGATCCTAGTTCGATTACTTCATGGACTGATATGGTAAAAAATTTTCTACATAGATTTTTTCCTGCCTCAAGAGCTTATGGAATAAGGAGAGAAATATGCATAATCAAACAAAAAGAGTCGGAGAGCGTCCATGATTATTGGAAAAGATTCAAGCAGTTATGTGCAAATTACTCAAAACATGACATCTCATAACAATCTTTCATTCATTATCTTTATGAAGGATTATTGCTACAAAAAAAAGAATGTTAGATGCAGCAAGTGGTGGTGCCATAGTGAATAAAACACCTCGAGAAGCAAGAGATTTGATAGCAATAATGGCTTCCACCTCACAGCAATTTGGATCAGCATGAGACACCCTAATGAGGGTGAATGAGGTATGTATTTCTTATCTTGAATCCCAAATTTCTAAACTAACTCATTTGGTGAAAAATATGGTTGTAAGTAATAACCCTCGGTCAAGGGTTTATGGAATTTATGTGCATCCTCGACATCCTACAAAAATGTGTCCTACACTTAAAGATGATGTGACCAACACTAAGTTAATGCGATTGGAGGATTCTCCAGCTAGCTGCAAGGAAGATATGATAAATTTTCTAACACTTATAATCAAGGATGGAGGGATCATCCTAACTTTTGCTATGGAGCAGAGCAATAAGATTTCCAACAATATCATCCAAGATCGCCTCCACAACAACAACCAGTACCTCAAAAACAAGATTTGTCTCTTGAAGAAATTATTAAATAAATTGCTACTAACACCCAACAATTTCAACAGGAAACAAGAGCAAGCATTTTTAATTTGAAGAACCAAGTGAGCTAATTAATAGTATCTATGAGTAAGCTAGAATCCCAAGGAAAATTACTATCCTAAATCGAGGTTAATCCATATCTACAAGATACGGTGATTGAATTTGAGGCATTTAAACCTCAATGGAATAATGCATGCCTGAGATGACTTTGTGTCATTCCCCATATAAGCCTTGCCCAAGGCTTATATCACTTGGTGACACATTTAGCGGTTCTCAAAAAGTGATGTTTTCCAATGTATCCCACCTCCAAGTCAAGTAACCAGGGGAGTTAATCTGCACTTCATTTTTATCTTTCATTATTTTCATCACAACTGAGATCACAATCACAACCATGTGATCCCAGCCGTGTGATGAATGAGAATGGCTGACCATTTTGGGAAAAACAAGCTGGAAGGAGGACACCTAGCCTGTGTATGCAAGTATCTTCCTGGGCACCTGATTCTTCATCACACAGTTAGGATCACATGGTTGTCAGCCGACAGTGGTAATGAACACAAAAACTTATCATTGGGTTCTGCCATCGACTCCTTTCTATTCCTTTGTAAGGAAGAAAGGAAACTGAGAAATAGTGGACATTTTAGTGAGTAGAAGAAAAATTAAATGTGAGAGAGAGTGCAAAAGTGAAAATAAAGGGTGAATCGGGAGGAAGGAAGTGAAAGGCTGTGAGAGTGCAGAGGCATATAAACCCTTCCTTCTGAGAGGTAAGCCATTTCTAGTGATTTTTTTAATGATTTTTAGGTTCCTCTTAAGCTATTCACTTATATGCAGCTCCCGTTTTGAAAAAATCAAGCTAAACAAGGCTTTGTTTCTGTTGCACCTTCGAACAGTGCAATTATGTCAGCCTTCCTTTCCCTTTTCTGATTTTGATTCTTAAATTTATTCTATTTTTAAGGTTCATTTAGGTTCTTATAAGGGTCTAGCTTCATTTAATGCAAACTTCAACGATAAATCTTAGAAATCACTAGTTTGACAAAAACTGTTATCATTAAATTGGTCTTCTAAAGACAAAAATTATAAAATTAAAAAATAGTTAGCAGAAAATATTCAAAGCTATTCCATCTATCTCATTTTTCTTCCTTCACTTTTTCTTTTAAGCTTCATTGTTTCAATAGCACTCACCATCTTCATCCATAATTCTCAATTCTCATAAAACTCATCTTATGAAAATTGAAAACAATGTTGTAAAACTATATAAATTGTTAGAGGATTTTTTAGATTAAAAAGACCAGAAGGTTGAGTTATTGTTGCTTATAATTCAAAAAAATATAGTGGAGCATGATAAACTTTTAACATATCTCAACAAAATTGTTACTTTTAACATATCTCAACAAAATTTTTTCTTACTTTTCAAAGTAAATGGCTAATAAGTTCTTCTGCACAAATATTAATTTCAAAAGTGAATTTTATTTGAAGTGACTCATTTTATACTATAATAATAGCCATAGAATTAATAAAATCAATGTTCATAAGCATTTTATGTATATTAAGTAAAATAGTTAATAAGTATAATAAAATGACGTCCTGAATAGTCATGGATATTTATTTAAGAAATTACATTTTAAATAGTCACAATTCTTTATTTGCTTTAAAAAGTTTCTGATTCTTTATTTGAGTTCAAAAATTTCATAATTATCGTATAAAATAAGACTTACGTTTTTCACAGTCTGCACAAAATAATCAGCCTTACATATTTTCAAGTCTAATTATCACCCATCATATATAAACAAGCACTTTTGATAAGAGCATGCAATGCATGGCCACCACAGAACCTAAACGAAGGATGATTAGTTAGAGAGCCTTGTCGTCCACCACCTCCATGCCCAGAGCCTCTGCAGATGCTCCTGCCAGCACTGTAGGGACTTGTGTACATGGTAGAAGATGGCACATGCATCCAGATTCCAATTGAAAGTGGTGATTAAGCTTGGGCCATTAATCAAAAAATATGATCATGCAATTTGGAGTTTATGTATAGTCGACATAAAGTCTGAAAGATGAGACCTCTATCTACGTAATCATTAAGCCAAATTAATTATTAGGGGAGATTATGGTTGTGCATTCTACATATAATAAATGTAGGTATAGTATTGACGTCTCTAAAGCGACACTTGTAGTAACCAGAGGAGACACAAGAGGTGCATTCTGCATTTTACATCTCTTGTACACCTTCTACAATTTTTGCGACTTGCCATTTCTTAATTAATATCATAGTTTATCTTTTAGAAATACATACATACACATTACTTTGTATAACATTTAGTGGATTTGCACATAAATATATACATATTAAACTAAAATAATAATAAAGATTTACCTCTCATAATGCCAATCGAGGTACCTCCACCTTTTATTTAAGTAAAGCCTCATGGTAGAGCCTGCAATCCCTAGTAGTTCAGAGGCAAAATCATTGGTCCTTTTTACAACTTGTGCATGTAAAGAACTCACCATGATGGAACTACTATTTTCCACCAATCAGCCTTGATATGTTGTTTAGGTTTATAGAAAGCTTGTAGTATTTTATTTGTACTTCTATACAAATAGGAGATCTTGTAGGCATTCCTTCTACTTATAAAAGTCATGGGACAAATGAAAAATTGAATGATTTTTTACTTCTATACATATAGAAGATCTTGTATGTATTCCTTGTACCTAAAAAAGTCGTGTGAAAAATGACAAATACTCAAATAAGTAAATTAAGTCACAAAGTTATAAAAGTAATCAGTATCTTAATAGTAGTTTATTTTGTCACAAGACTGAATATTTTGGAATAATACGCATTGAATTGATAACTGTAGCCCTATGCCACCAATCCCAGTTATTTAATATTAATTGTTAATTTCATCTTTTATATATGTATATTTATATACATCCATTGATACATAATGTGAGGAAAATATTGAGGCTAAAATTTAGTTTTAAGTCTAAAAAGTGAGGTGAAAATAAAGTGACAACAAAATGTGAGGAAAAAAATATTGATTGTGAACTAAGTGAAAGAGAGAACAAACAAATATACCACATTAACTAATAAAAAAAACGCAATCTATTAAAAAAACAATGAGAATTTAGGGATGAAATAAAAAATTTAGCATGTTGATCAAGAATTCATACCTAACAAAGAAAAAATTAATGATCACATTTTTCATGAAGCAAAGAATTTTAAATGTTTGGAAAAATATCCAATTCTTTAATAAGCTATTGTTTCTCATAAAATAACAAATGCATTTGAAGACAAAAATAAAATCCAGTTACATATCACAAATCTACCAAATCAGAATTTTGATATCTTGTAAGAATTTGATTAAGTTCTCTTATATAACAGTATTAAAACAAAATCAAAAAATTCAACTTTACAACACACTTTTTTTATATACCCATATGTGTAGATAAAAAAATGAAACATCTATAGCTTTGAATTTAAAAAATTAACTAATTTTTGTTATGTATTTTTTATTCTTAAATAACTAATTTGAAATAAAACATTATTAAGTGATTGGGATCCTCTAAGTTTTGTTTCTATAATTTTTAACAAAAATTTATGGTGTTATACTTGTATGTTCGACAAATTTATTTATATTCTGAAGCACTCAACACTTAATTATATAATTTTAATCAATTATTAAGGTAATAACTATACATACATATGTATGCACAGTATGGTAAAGAAATGTGAAGAGAGTAGACTTGGTTAACTGTTATCATTAAATTGGTCTTCTAAAAACAAAAATTACAAAATTAAAAAATAGTTAGTAGAAAATATTCAAAACTATTTCTATCTATCTCAATTTCTTTAACAAAATTTTTATTTTTAGCTTCATTGTTCCAATAGTACTCACCATCTTCATATAGAATTCTGAATTTTCATAATAATTTTAAAAGTTGAAAAGAAAATCATAAAACTATATAAATTATTAGAGGATTTTTTAGATTAAAAAGACCAGAAGATCGAGTTTTTGTTGTTCATAATTCAAAAAAGATATTGCGGCCTGATAAACTTTTAACATTATCTTTAAAAAATTGTTTCATGCTTTTCAAAGTAAATGGCTAATGAGTTCTTCTGCATAAAGATTAAATTCAAAAGTAATTTTTTTTAAATGACTCATTTCGTACTATAATGACAGCCATAAAACTAATAAAATCAATATTCATAAGTATTTTATATAAATTAAGTAAAATATCCAATAAGTATAATAAAATCACTTCCCAAATAGCCTTGGAATCTTTATTTAAGTAAAATAATTTTAACCACAATTCCTATTTACTTTAGATAGTTTATGATTCTTTCTTTAAGTTCAAAGATTTCATAAGTTATATTATAAAATAAGACTTACGTTTTTCACACTCTGCACAAAATTATCAACCCTATACATTGTTCTTCAATAACTAGTTAGTTCTCTTGATTGATGTAAAGAAGAAGTATGGTGGAAAGTTGATTACATTCTCTATGTATTTTACACTGTTATCATTATCGGCTTATGTTTTTATATTACTTTATACTTTGCGTAGGATGTTAAAGGGTATTTCAAAAAATTTTATTAACAATTAGATCTTATTTCTAAGGTTAATTACTAACCATTCTTTATATATTGATATATAAATACATGACTTAAAGTAGAGATATATTATTAAAATAATTAATCATTTATTGTAAAGTACACTCGATGTTTTTGTGTAACGTGACTTTTTTCCTTATGGTGGTGATAAACTTCTATCATTATCTTAACAAAATTGTCTTTTTTAACTTAAAAAAAAAGAAATAACGAATAAGTTCTTTTAGTGCATGAATTAAAGTTCAAAGCCTACATAACCTCTCAATGTATATATTATAGATTAAAGTCAAGGATACCACTTAACCACCATTCATTCGAAGAAAAAAATTTTTTTTTTACATTATTCTTAATCTTCAGACACAAATATGAAATCTAGATATTTGATTTTAATATTTTCTACAGTCCAAATATGAGGTCATAAGGTTTAATGGATGAAGCTTTGAAGAAGTTCTATACCAAAAAAATCTTACGGGACCCAAGACCATGTTGCATTCGTTTCCACTTGGTAAGACTTCCCTTGTGCAATTCGTAACAACATCGTTTTGTCGACGTGTTTTTCTTGGATGGTTTTCTTTATTATAGATTACTAATTGTATGGATAAAATTAAAATTACTGCTGTAGTCGAACTGTTTCAATTTCCTTCACACATCTCACTAGGAGCTTCACTAGAAGAACAAACTTGATATATTAGTTCCTGATCCATACAAGATTAATTTTAACAAGATATCATGTTACAAATTTAATTAGCATAAAATAGAGCTGGTGAAGTTATATTTGAAGAAAACAATCAACTTTGGAATTTGGTTCTTGTAACTCCTAAGAAAAATACTTTTAGAAATGACAGTAATATTGTAAATTATTTTGCAAGTTTTTCTATTCCTCAAGAGTATCGAGACAAGCTCTAATATATATTTATGAGCCTTCCAAAAATACTAATCATCTATTGATTTATATTTAACATATAATTGTCAATTTACTATTTTTTAATGAACTATGATAAATGAATCTAATACGCTTAGTTTAAGCATATTAGATTGAATTACTAATGAGATATATTACTTCAAGATTAGTCATTCCATCAAAAGAAACATTTTTTTAAAAAGAGTGATAAGATGTTATACAACAGAGATAGTTCTTAACGATAGATAATACTTTATAGTCACTTCAATAGAACTTTGAGAAAATTATTTTTGCTTGTTTCACCATTTATATAAGATACACTAAATTTTTAGACTAAGACGATCTATAACCATGCACTATTCTTTGGTGGTGGCTTACTACTAATCTATTTAACAATTTTATCTTTTATATCTCAAAAGAATCTAATAATCTCATTTTTTTAGAACCCAAGAATTTTGAGTATTAGGAAAAACATTCAATTCTTTAATAAACTATTATTTTTCAGGAAATAATATCTACGTATATTTAAAAGAAAGCCAATAGCATATAAATAGTTTTTACTAAATCAGATCCTTTATTTCATTTAGGAATTTTAGTAAAATTCTCTTAAATAATTTGATTATGATAAATTAAAAAATAAATTCAAGGATACCTCACACTTCTTTTATATATACTTTATATGTATGTATTTTACGAAAATAAATATGTCTACTTAAACAATATATGGCATTATTGTTAGAGAATTTTTTAGATAGAAATAAATGTACATATATACATATATATATCCTCTATTGTTCTTTTATTATTCTCTCATTAATTCCAAAGAGTTTTTGTTCTCCTCACTAAAACCCAAATTCTAAACACAAATTTACAAGTCTAATCTTCACCAATCATACAGCTACAAGCACTTTTGATAAGAGCATCCAATGTATGGCCACAACAGAACCTAAATAAACAACGACTAGTTAGAGAGCCTTGCCGTCCACCGTCTCTATGCCCAGAGCCTCTTCAAATGCTGCTGCCAGCACTGCAGTGATTTGTGTACTATACGATGGAAGATGACATGTGCATCAAGATTCCAATTGAATGTGGTGATCAAGCTCGGGCTGTTAATGAAAAAAATGATCATGCAGTCTGGATTTTATGTATAGTAGACATAAAATCTGAAAGATAAAACTTCCAATTTGTGTAATGATTAAGCTAGAGTGATGATTAGGGGAGATTAGAGTTGTGCATTTTGCACATAATATATGCAGGTGTGGCACTCACAGTCCCTAAAGTGATACCTGTAGAAATCAAAATACACATAAGAGGTGCATTCTACATTTTAGATCTCTTGTACACCCTTTGTAAATTTTGCGACTTGCCCTTTCTTCATCAACATCACAGTTTATCTTTTAGAAAACATATATATACATTACTTAGCATAACGTGTAGTGGATTTGCACATGATATATACATATACAACCAAAATGATAAAAATTTATCTTGCATAAGGCCAATCAGGGCACCTCCACCATTTATTACCTAAAGCATCATGGTAGAGCCTAAAATCCCTAGTAGTGCGAAGGTGAAAGTGTCGGTCTTTTTTACACCTTATACAGGTAATGAACTCGTCCTGATGGAACCGCTACTTTCCATTAATGAGCTTTGATCTGTTGTTTAGGTTTACAACAACCTTGTAGTATTTGATTTTGTACTTATATACAAATAGGAGATCTTGTAGGTATTCCTTCTGCCCATAAAAGTCATGGAACAAATGAAAATTTGAATGATTTTTTACTTTTATATAAATAGGAGATCTTGTACGTATTCCTTCTACCAATAAAAGTCGTGTGACATATGACAGATACTGAAACAAGTAAACTAAGTCACAAAATTATAAAAGTAATCAGCATCTTAATAGTAGTTTGTCTTATCACAAGACTTGACGTTTTGGAATAGTATGCATTAAATTGCTAATTTCATTTTTATGCCATCAATCCCTCCTACTTATTATTAATTGATAATTCCATCTTTTAGATATATATATTTATATGCATCCATTTATACAGAAAGTGAGGAAAAGTTTTATGCTAAAAATTAGTTTTAAGGCTAAAAATTGAGGTAAAAATGAAGATACAAGATAATGTGAGGAAAAAAAAAGTGGACTGTGAGCTAAGAGGAAGAGAGAACAAATTGATTACTTGAATATAAAAGCTTCCAAGGAGGATGAATTTTTCATTTTTAAGCTCTAATAAACTAGGTGATGGAATAATTTTTTTAGTGTATAATTATCTTTCAAATTTCATACGAGGTCAGTAATAAGTTAAAACTAACTCAAAAAACTTACAAATATATCACTTTAATTAAACTTACAAGATCAATAATAAGTTAATAGTACAAAGTAAAGTTTATATACAATCATTTAAAAGGCTCAAAAGATGCTAAATGTTGTGACCAAATAAACTTTTAGTTTATAGTTTAAAATGTTTTCATTTTTTACTTATATTTTTTATATTACACTTTGTAGGATATTAAAAGGTATTTTAAACTTTTCATTAACAATTAGATCATGTTTTTTATATTAAATTTTGACCTATTTTTATATATTCGTATATGAATATATGATTTAAACTAAAATATTGTATGAAAATAACTATTAACATTATTATAAAGTAAACTAAATTTTTCAAAAGAAACAAACAAATGTATCACATTAATTAATAAAAACCACGCAATCAATGAAAACAAGAATTTAAAGATGAAATAAAAAATTTAGCATGTTAATCAAGCATTCATACTTAGCAAGAAAAAAATTAATGATCACATTTTTCATGAAGGCAAGACTTTTGAATATTAGGAAAAATATCCAATTTTTTAATAAAGTATTGTTTCTCATAAAGAAACAAATGCATTTGAAGACAAAAAAATCCAGTTACTTATTACAAATTCTATCCAATTAGAATCTTGATATCTTGTAAAGATTTTGATGAAGTTCTCTTATATCAAAATCAAAAAAATAAATTCAACTTTACCACAAACTTTTTTATACCATATGTGTACATGAAAAATGTGAAACATTTTTTCTTTAAATTTAAAAAATTAGCTAATTTTTGTTATGTATTTTTTATTCTTAAATCACTAATTTGAAATAAAAAATTATTAAGTAATTATGATCCTCTAAGTTTTGTTTCTATAATTTTTTAACCAAAATATTTGGTGTTGTACTTCTATTATTGACAAATTTATTTATATTCTGAAGAACTTAACACTTAATTATCTAATTTTAAAAAGGTAATAGCTATACATACATATTTATGTATAGTATGCTAAAGAAATATGAAGAGGGAGACCTGGTTAACCGTTATCATTAAATTAGTCTTCTAAAGATAACAATTATAAAATTAAAAAATAGTTAGTAGAAAATATTCAATGCTATTTCCATCTATCTCATTTTCCTTCCTTCACTTTTCGTTTTGAGCTTCATTGTTCCAATAACACTTACCATCTTCATCTAGAATTTTGATTTTCTATAAAACTCATCTTCTAAAAATTAAAAAAAAAAACGTTGAAAAACTATATAAATTTTTAAAATTATCTCAACAAAATTATTTCCTACTTTTCAAAGTAAATGGCTAATTAGTTATTTGGCACAAAGATTAAATTCAAAAGTAAATTTTATTTGTAGTGACTCATTTGTATTATAATGGCAGCCATAGAACTAACAAAGTCAATCTTCATAAGAATTTTATATAAATTAAGTAAAATATCTAATAAGTATAATAATATCAACTCCTGAATAGCCATGGATTATTTATTTAAGAAATAATATTTTAAATGGCTACAATTCTTTATTTACTTTAAATAGTTTATGATTCTTTATTTGAATTCAAAAATTTCATAAGTTATAGTATAAAATAAGACTTACGTTTTTCACAGCCTACACAAAATAATCGACCCTACAAATTTATTCTCTTCTCACGTTGTAATTGTTCTTCAATAATAGTTAATCCCCTTGATTGATGCAAAAAGGAAGTATTGTGAAAATTTAATATGTTGGTTCTTCTCGATCTTGTTAACAAGATATTAGGTTACAAGTTTAAGGAGTATGAAATAGAGCTAGTGAAGTTTTTTTCTTTGGAAAACAATCAACTTGAGAATTTGGTTCTTGTAACTCCTAAGAAAAATGCTCTTAAAATTTATCGTAATATTGCATATTATTAATGCAAGCTTTTCTATTCCACGAGAGTACTGAAACAAGCTTGAATATCTATTTATAAACCTTCTAAAAATACTAATCATTTGTGATTTAAATTTTATATATAATATTCAATTTGCTATTTTTTAATGAACTATGATAAATGAATCCAATAAGCTTAGTTTAAGCATATTAGATTGAATTACTAATTAGATATATTACTTCAATATTTGCCGTCCCACCAAAAGAAAGATTTTTTTTAAGAGTGATAAGATGTTATATAACAGAGATAGGCTTTAGTGATAGTTAAGACTTTATTGAGCAAGCACCATTCTTTAGTGGTGGCTTACTACCAATCTATTTAATAATTTTATATTTTATCTCTAGAAAAGTATTTAAGTATCTAATTTTTCTAGAATGCAAGAATTTGGAGTATTAGAAAAAGTATCCAATTTTTTAATAAACCATTATTTATAAAGAAATAATATATGCATATATTTAAAAAAAGCCAATATCATATCACTAGTTTTCATTAAATTAGATTCTTTATTTTATTTAGTGATTTTAGTAAAATTTACTTATATAATATGATTATGATAAATTAAAAAATAAATTCAAGAATACCTAACACTTATTTTAAATATACTTTATATGCACATATTTTAAAAATATAAATATGCTTACGTAAACAATATTTAGCATTATTGTTAGAGAATTTTTTATATAGAAAAACAATATACATATATATATATCCTCTATTATCCTTTAGTTCTCTCATGAATTTCAAAGAGTTTTCTTTCTCTTCTCCAAAATCCAAATTCCAAACACAAATTTTTAAATCTAATCACCACTCATCATACAACAATAAACACTTTTGATAAGAACTTCAAATGCATAGCCACAAAAAAACCTGAACAAACAATGGCTAGTTGGAGAGCCTTATCGTCCACCACCTCCACACCCAAAGCCTCTACAAATGCTGCCGCCAGCACTGTAGGGATTTGTGTAAAACACGATGGAAGATGGCATGTGTATATGAATTCCCATTAAAAGTGGTGATTAAGCTCGGACCATTAATCAAAAAACATGATCATGTAATTTGGATTTTTTGTATAGTTGACATAAAGTTTGAAAGATGAAACTTCCAATCGACATAATCATTAAGCTAGAGTGATGACGAGAAGATTAAGGCTGTGTATTGCAGGTGCGGCACTGACAGTCTCTAAAGTGACACTTATAACAACCAAAGCCGACACAAGATGTTGATTATGCATCTTGTACACCCTCTGCAAGTTTTGTAACTTGCCCTTTCTTCATCAGGATTGCAGTTTAACTTTTAGGAACACATATATGCACAGTACTCAGTATGACATGCAGTGGATTTGCACCTCCATCTTTTATTAGTCAACGTATTATGGTAGAGCCTATAATCCTTAGTAGTGCAAAGGCAAAAGAGTTGGTCCTTTTTATACCTTGTGCAGGTAATGAATTCATCCCGATGGAATTGCTACTTTCCACTAATGAGCCTTGATATGTTGTTTAGGTTTACAACAAGTTTTAGTATTTGATTTTGTACTTCTATACAAATAGGAGATCTTGTACTTATTCTTTGTACCCATAAAAGTCATGAAACGAATGAAAACTTGAATGATTTTTTACTTCTATATAAATAGGAGATCTTGTATATATTATTTATACCTATAAAAGTCATTTGACAAATGATAGACTCTCAACAAGTAAACTAAGTCACAAAGTTATTAAAGTAATCAGTATCTTAATAAAAGTTTATTTTATAACAAGACTTAATATTTTGGAATAGTACACATTGAATTGCTAATTGCATCTCTATGCCACCAATCCCACCTACTTAATATTAATTGACAATTCCATCTTTTATATATATATATATATTTATACAATCATTTATACATAATGTGAGGAAAAAATTGAGGCTAAAAATTAGTTTTAAAGCTAAAAATAGAGGTGAAAATGAAGAGACAACATATTATGAGGGAAAAAAATATTGAGTGTGAGCTAAGAGGAAGAGAGAACAAATTGATTGCTTGAATAGAAATACTTCAAAGGATGATGATTTTTTTATTTTTAAGCTCTAATAGACCATACGATGTAACAATTTTTTTCTATGTATAATTATTTTTTAAAATTTCATACAAGGTCAGTAATAAGTTAAAACTAACTCAAAAAACTTACAAATGTATCACATTGATTAAATTTACAAGATAAGTAATAAGTTAAGTTAATGTTACAAAGTAAAGTTTGTATGAGTATGAAATCAATTTAAAGGCTCATAAGGTACTAAATATTGTGACCATGTAAACCTTCAGTTTACAGTTTAAAATGCTTTCATTATCGACTTATATTTTTTATATTACATGATGTAGGATGTTGAATAATATTTTAGGATTTTCAATAACCATTAGATCATGTTTATGATATTATATTTTAATCAATTTTTATATATTGGTATATAAATATATGATTTAAACTAAAATATTACATAAAAATAACTATCACATTATTGTAAAATATAAAAAGTTTTTCAAAAGAAACAAACAAATGTATCTCATTAATTAATAAAAATCATGCAATCTATGAAAAGAAACAATAAGAATTTAGGAATGAAATAAAAAATTTAGCTTGTTGATCAAGCATTCATACTTAACAAAAAAAAAAGAATTAATGATCACATTTTTCATGAAGCCTAGACTTTTGAATATTAGGAAAAATATTCAATTCTTTAATAGACTATTGTGACAAAATCAAAAGAATAAATTCAACTTTACCAATCAATTTTTTTATATAGACCATATGTATACATAAAAAATGTGAAATATCTTTAACTTTGAATTTAAAAAATTAGCTCATTTTTATTACGTATTTTCAATTCTTAAATCACTAATTTGAAATAAAAAATTATTAAGTGATTGTGATCCTCTAAGTTTTGTTTCTATAATTTTTTAACAAAAATTTGTGGTGTCATACTTATACAGTTGACAAATTTATTTATATTTTGAAGCATTTAACACTTAATTATCTAATTTTAATCAATTATTAAGATAATAGCTATACATAAATATATATGTATAATATGGTAAAGAAATGTGAAGAGGGTAGACTTGGTTATCTGTTATCATTAAATTGGTCTTCTAAAGACAAAAATTGCAAAATTAAAAAATAATTAGTAGAAAATATTTAAAGCTATTCCATCTATCTCATTTTCCTTCCTTCACTTTTTCTTTTGAGCTTCATTGTTACAATAGCACTCACCATCTTCTAAAAATTGAAAAAACATTGTAAAATTAAATAAATTGTTAGAGGATTTTTTAGATTAAGACCATAAAGTTGAGTTTTTGTTGCTTATAATTTTAAAAAATATATTGTACAAAGAAAATAATCTATTGATTTTAATTTATGTTATGTGATTTAACAATCTTAATATGTATTAGGCAAGAGAAGTAAAGGAACTGATATCTAAGAAATTTGAGCAGTCGGGAAATTCCTGGATGTCTTCCTTAATGACCTACCAGGATTGCTTGTAGATCAAGAATTGGAATTTGCCATCGATCTTCAGCCAGGTAATCAACCGATTTCATTGGCCCCATACAGGATGAGCTGAATTGCAATGAAGGAGTTAGGAAAGTAGGTTCAAGAACTTTTGGATAAGGGTTTCATCCAATATATTGTGTCCCTTTGGGGTTCTATAGTCACATTTGCAAAGAAAAATGACGGGACATTGAGATTCTGCATAGATTATAAGGAGCTAAATAGAGTTACAGTCAAGAATAAGTACCTTTTCCCTAGAATTGATGATCTCTTTGACCAATTATAGGGTGGACCAGTCTTTTCTAAGTTTGACCTACGTTTGAGGTATCATCAGATAAAGATAAAAGCTACAGACATTCCCAAAATAGCTTTTTAGACTAGGTACGGGAATTATGAATTTCTTGTCATATCGTTTGGGTTAACGAATATCCCTGCAATCTTCATAGACCTGATGAATAGGCTCTTCAGACCATTTTTGGATCAATTTGTCATGCTCTTAATTGATGACATCTTCCTCTACTCTAAAAGCAAGGAGGAACATGTTTCACATCTGGCTCAAGTTTTGCAGGTTCTGAGAGAAAAGAAGTTGAATGCAAAGTTAAGTGTGGTTTTTAACTTGGTTAAGTTGCCTTTCTAGGATATGTAATATTAAACATGGTGTGTTAATGGATCCCCATAAAATTGAGACCGTGTTAAATTGAGAACAACTTACTACAGTCAATGATATCAGAGGATTTTTAGGATTAACTGGGTATTACCGTAGATTTGTGAATGGATTCTCCAAGATTGTAGGTCCTCTTACTTGGCTTATAAAGAAGGATGTCAAATTTAAATGAGATAAAGCATGTGACAGAATGATCAAGACACGGTTGACCACTATGCCAATATTGGCTCTATCGCATGGAGCTGGTGGATATACAATATATAGTGATGCTTCCTACCAGGAATTGGGATGTGTACTGATGCAGCATGGATGAGTCATAATTTATGGGTCAAGATAACTGAAGGTACATGAACAAAATTACCCTACTCATGACTTGGAGCTTGCTGCAATTGTTTACAGCTTGAAACTCTTGCGTCATTGTTTGTATTGTAAGACATTCGAGATCTACACTGACCATAAAGTCTGAAATATATTTTTACTCAGAAGGATTTCAACATGCACTAGAGGTGATGAATGGAACTACTAAAAGATTATGACTGTAAGATCTTGTATTATCCAGGCAGGAGTAATGTAGTAGCTTATGCACTAAGCAGAAAGAATATAAGAACACTTGCTCTCATGATGGTTTCTGAGTGGAAGTTGTTATATGCTACGCAAAAAATTCAACTTCATGATCAAGCTAAAGGTGTTTATTTGGCCAGTTTAAATATCCAACCTATAATACTTCAATAGATTATAGATGCCCAGTTGACTAACTCCACATTGTTGGCCATTAGGAACGACAAGGAGCAAGGTTTGAAGCCAGAGCTCAAAGTGTCAAATGATGGGTTACTATAACACCCCACTCGCCACTGTACTAAATTACATTTGGAGAACCCCTATTTATTTGGGTCTTAAGGCCACCTAAAATCATTTAATTTTATTTCATAGTCTTATATAGTAATTTGTAATTTCAATCTTATGCAACTTTCTTTATTTGATTTTATTTAATTTTAATTTTTATATGTTATTACTTAATTTATCATTATTTTATTTATTTTGATTTATTATTATTAACGTTATTTTTTAAAATAATTAATTTTTAGGAAAAAATGAAAAAAGAGGGGAAAATCCCGCGGGAAAACAACCATGGGAGAGGCACGCTAGTGTGGGCACCACTCCCTGTGCGCGTGTGACCAAGTACAGGACATGTGCATAGTGCGCACGTCCCATCCGCGTGAGGCACGAGGTCACTACTGCATGCACATCTTGTTGTGCGCAGGCGGGCCCATCCACGCGTGTCACATTGCACATGGATACGATTAGGCGTCACACACTATGCGCTGCCATCCGCGCAGCAAGCTTACGTAGATAGGCCTCTATGCCTTTGGCCTAAGCACAATTGGCTTGTGTGCGGTGCCTCAGTGCACTATATGATCTCTGCACATGCAGGCTAGCTCTTGTGCATTGTTTGGTAGCCCAGCGCCTACAGTGCATGCCTACCGGGCGAGGAACACTGCCGCATATGCCACTACCCTCCTTGGGTGATGTGCTACCGTTTGGGGTGTGCCACTGCCAGTAGATGAAAAACATTTCCTCCATTTTTTATGCCACATCAAATCATCATTTTCCATTCGACACTCTCTCGTTTTATCAGATTTTGCCACTTGGTGCAAATCTGATGGTCCCTATTTTCTATAAATAGGTACCATTCCTCCCATTTTCTGTTCACTTCCATTTCATTCTTCCACCTTAAAAAAGTTTAGAGAAAGAGAGAGAGTGAACTAAAGAGAGAAGAAGAGGAGGAGAAGAAGAACAATTAGAAAAACTTCGAGGTTCTAGTCAGGAATTGAGTATTTCTTTAATTGTCTTAAGGTGTATTTGTAGAAAAATTAAAAAAATGAATCTGTGATTTTATGTAGTTTGCATGTTCTATGTTTAGTCGTTTTAATAAAGTGAAATGTTCTTGATTCCAAGCACGCTATATGATTTATAGGCACTTGATGATTTGTATGTAAATAAAATAATATGAAATTGGTGATGCTATCTAGAAAATAATAAAAAAAAAAAAAGTAGAATGAAGCCTGAATGGTCTGAAGTGTGTATATATCTGTATTGACATGCACAATGCATCAAGTATCTCGTTAGGCTTTTTATCTCTAAGGGATATCTGCTTCCCCCTCTCCCATATGGTTTGAAAAGATGTGAGAGGACTTCTCCCTATAGATGACGGCATACCCTTTTACCAGAGTAGTGACGCGAATATCTATCAGGGGTCACCTTCGCTAAGTACTGTCGTGGCTATAGAATATCTAATAGGACCACTATGGTCGATACAGCTGTGGTCATAGTCGTACCATGGTTTAGCAAGCCTGAAATGTGCCTAAGCAAATTGATGTTATCTGTATCTGATCTAGTTATTCTACACGGGTAGTCGGAAATCCATATCTACCCTCAGAGATGGAAGTCGGAACGAATTTGCGAAACATGACACAAAAATCTGAGCATTTCATGATTTATTTGATTTTTTCGATTATAAAGTATGATGTTTGATTTTTATTGTGGTGACTATAACATTGTCTTAATAAATAAATAATTTTCATAATGCAAGATAGGACTCTAACATGACCTAATGGTAAGAATTTATGATATAATTATTAACCTTTTAAATCTTACGTTATTATTTAAATATTATTTTTCTTACTGAGCATATGAAACTCACTCTTTTCATACCCCCCTAGATGAGGAAGATAGTGAGGAACTATCCACTGACCTACCCTTTGAAGTTTATGAGGATCCAGTGGATCAACAAACCTTGAGTGCATGATTATTCCCACACTCTAATGAGTTCAATAGCATAATGATAGAAGTGGCTCTTTTTGTATTTTGATATTTTATATTTTGTTGCCACTTCTGCCCTTAGTTATATATATATATGTGTAATTGAAAATCATATATTTTATTAGGGATTTGTACCAATTTGCTCCGCTGCATATAATCTTTATCATGCACTCGTAACCTGTTTCTATATCTAACACCCTCAAGCCTTGAATAGCATTTGGGATGTCACATACTAAACCATCCCTAATCCTTGCCCTAGGCTTACACTCAACAAGCAAAAGATACACAAGCCTTAGTTAAAGAAAATAAAAAAAAACCATCAATAAAACTTAAACTTCCCTTTCCCTAAGCTATCGCCACTTGGGTCCTACTTTGAATTTCAAACACCCACCCCTGATATCAAACCCTAAACTCTCCTATCTCTTGCCCTCTCAACCTCTAATCTTCCCTTTCCTACTCTTCATCCATAAATCTCACATAACTCCACCCTCAACAACCACCGACAATGAGATGCAAGAGACTTGCTCAAAAAACTAGTGGCCTCCGGCCAGTCGCACCAAAGGAACCTCCAAACAAGCCCCACCAATTGTACTTACTTCACTGAAGGACACAAATAGCAAACCTACTCCCTGAAGCCCCATAAGTAACATCTCCAACTCACCACCAACCCACATAACCACTCCCGATGTGAGAATAGGTCAGACGACCAAAAATCGAGACCCCCCTCTAACTATTTCCAGTGAACCCATTGTAGAAGAAGGCACACAAGAGCGAGCACTGAAGAGATCCTGAGTTTGTTAAGGCCAACCCATCCACCAACCTATGAAAATAGACTTTCGAAGACATCTCACATTCGAAGATGATATGGAGAAACAATGGTATGAGGAAATCTAGAAAGTATATATTGTTCTCGGAAAATCCATATAGGATCCAAATCTTGACACCCTTAGCATCAAAAAGGTTATTTTGAATCTAGTCTACGCCATCAGCTGAGCCAACTTCTTTGCAGTAGATGCCACTGTTTATGTCGAACTAGTCAGGGAATTTTACACCACTTTCCACTATTACAAGCTGACCAAATTCAATCTCCACACCCCAAACCTCATCTCCTACTTTCTTCAAGGAAGACACTTCCAACTCTCTATTGCCAAATTTAATGATGTACTGGGGTTCTTTGAATAGGAAGCAGAACACCCATACTATGATTTCTGCAAAGACTTTGACCCAGCCACCGTCTATGATGAATTCTGCCTCAACCACTACGATGCATATGACCCTAGCAAGTATAAATATCTCTACTTTTGTGACCCATGCATGAAATACATTTAACAATTTTTGTCTTACTCTTTTTTAGGTCGTAGGGATGCACCAAGCATCATCTCTAAAACAAAGCTATACTTTCTTTTGTGTATTTACCAGTGACACTAGGTGAACCTTGGGTATTGGTTCGTGTAACAATTTACTAATGTTATCTCTTCTTGGTAGTCGTTAATTCTAGGCTTAGTCATCACCAGAATCACTGCCTTCACTACTTAATTCGATGGTGATGAGATTAACCTACATATTGCCTGCCCTTAAGAACTTGTCAATCTTCAATTTTTGGGTGACATGGGCCTCCTAAAACTAAAAGATGGCCTCCCCTACTTTACCCCACCTAAACCTCTTATGCCACGTGACAGAAGAATCTACAGCAAGCAGCACAAGCGCCAAGCGCAAGCCACCCTAGCTCCTCCACCGCCCAACTTCAAAGATTCTTGAACCACACATTCCTGCACATCCACATGATAGATGGCACCTTGCACAACATGGAGGCTCCTTGAGGAAACTGTATGAGAAAATCGATGCCCTAACATAATTGATCGCCCAAACTAGACACTCAAACACATGAACTCGCAACAGATGAAGACATGCGAGTCTTATTCTCTCTACTTTACTCAAGAATTTTTATTTTTCCCTTTTATCTTCTATTCTACTTTCTGTTTGTTTGCCTCCTCTTAAACTTGCAAACATTGGGGATAATGTGTAGTTTAAGTGTAGGGGAAGTAGTACCATGCATACTACATTAGGCACCCTAAATAGCTAGTTTCATATCTGCCACATGATTCTAGATACACTGGCCCTGCCCAAGGTTAGTTACACTACACATGTATCTTTAACAATTTTTTACTCATACCCTTTCAATGCACCTCTAGCAATTTTTGACTCACACCCTCTCATTTACCTTTATAATTTCAAACAACCCAAATGAGATATTTAAAAAATTGAATTGTAGTTATAACCATCTTTTAGGAACTGTAGCTATTTTTCAAACATCAAAAATTGAATTGCATGACTTGCAGCCAAGTAAGCAAAATGGGACCCAATTTATGACCTGCTAACCCTTGGCCAAGGTAAAGGCAAAATTTAAATTTACAAGGATCGCGTGCAATGAAAATAAACCTTGCCCGAGGCTTGCACATCCACCTACAGTGCGCTTAAAAAAAAGTAGGCTTTTTGAATATTTGAGGAGATATCCTCCTTGCTATGATCCAAGGGCCAAAAATCATGAGGAATCATTATCTAAATATACAGATATGTTGAAATCAAGGAACAGGATCAAATATGAAGAAAAAGAAGAAACCTTGGACTCCCAACAGTTATAAAATAGGCAGCTGCCAAAGTGGAAGGATCATCTTTCTTCTTCCTGACACCGCACACAGCAGCTTCTGCTGCTTCTTCAATTTTTTTCTTCTTCATCTTTCTTCTTCTCTTTACTCTCCAAGAACTCATTTGTGTTAAAAAGTCTGCCATGAGTGGTTGATTTATTTTCTTTTTCCTAGTTAAGATTTGGTGAACTCTAGTGATGTATTTGTGAGATCTAATTGATTTTATTCATGTTTTGTTCAATCCTTGGTATTTATTTATTTCCTGTGTTTACATATATTTGTTACTTTGAATTAATTTAGACAAGGCCCGTCGAACGTGTCTAGAAGCTGTAAATAGCTGGTCGAATCTCTTAAATCAATAATTGTTGTGTGATTATGGTACTTAGAAGCGATTAGTGCCACACTGAGGTAAGTGATCTAGATTACAAGTTCACGCCGATGAATTTGGCAACTTGAATAAGGTTTTTCTAGTTTTTAAGACTTTTGGCAAGTTAAATCCCATGGACATTCCCAAGACTGCTTGTTGTGAAAAAGTTAATCAATGAACGTTTCTTGGCAAGTTTAAAAATAACAAAAGATTGGTAGTCAGAATATTTTTAACTGCAATAACTTGTTTGTCATACCTTAAATAAAACTAATCCTTGCATGCATGATCAATTATGTTACTGGAGTTGGCTATTTTGTTAACTAGGAATCCTCTTTATAATTGTTCAGATTTTAACTTGCAGCTGAGATTTTGCTCAACTTCATTTTACTTATTGTTCATTTTATATTTCGTGTAATTAGTTCTATAAACCCCCCTCTTATTTCCTTTTCCATTTTTGATCAAGGAAGAAAATTAATTTTCAACTCCCTGTAGATTCCACCCTTCTTTACACTACTATGTTTCAGTATTTTAAAACTTTTGGCCAAACTTTTTGTAATTGGACTTATGGGCAATCGGATCTGGTTTCCTATTTCCCCAAGCTCATCTTGTATGTTCTTGGACTTTCCTATTTGAGAGAAAATAGGAAACAAAGAGGAATTGTTTGCAGTTTCCTTTTTAGGAAGAGGTGAAACCTATTACCAACATGATTAGTTTTCCTCATGGTTGCAGGACTTCTCACGGGCATGGGCATTCTCACAGCCGCACTCCTCTTTAGCATTTGTTATTTTTCGGATGATATCGATTACTCTTAATTATATTTAGAAGTTTATTATTAAAACTATATTGTTTAAGATTTATTTCACTTTCGTTATGATTTCCTTTCCTAGATTTATTTGTATTACACATTCCCACCCATGACTTGGAGCTTGCCGCAATCATTCACGCCTTGAAAACCTGGTGCCATTGTTTGTACGGAGAGACCTTTCAGATCTATACCGATCATAAGTGTTTGAAACACATATTCACTCAGAAGGATCTCAACATGCGTCAGAGAAGGTGGATGGAACTCCTTAAGGATTATGATTGTGATATCTTATACCATTCGGGTAAGGGCAACGTGGTAGTAGATGCTCTCAGCAAGAAAAGTGCAAGTATCTTAGCCCATTTGATGGTTTCAGAATGCAGACCAATTAGGGCCACGCAACAGGTTCGACTTCATGATCTGAAGAGAGTCACATGTTTGGGCCGCCTGATAGTCAAGCCCGAGTTAATCCAGAGAATAAGGGAAGCCCAAACAGTTGACCCCGCCCTGGTAGCCCGCAAGAAGGATGCAGAACAGGGAGGGAGCTCAGAATTCTGAATCTATACCGATGGATTACTTCGTTTCCAAGACAAGGTGTGTGTCCCAGATGACAGTGAGTTAAAAAGAGACATCATGATGGAGTCCCATAGCTTGAAGTTTGCCATGTATCCAGGAAGCACCAAAATGTACCAAAGCATGCGACCCTGGTTTTGGTGGCATGGGATGAAGAGAGACATAGCTGACTTTGTATCTAAATGTTTGGTATGTTAGCAAGTCAAGGCAGAGCATCAGCACCCAGGTGGGTTACTTCAGCTTTTACCGATCCCGGAGTGGAAGTGGGAACATATCACCATGGACTTCATATCGGGGCTACCCAAGGCACGTTCAGGACATGATACCATATGGATAATCGTTGACCGACTTACCAAGTCTTCCCACTTCCTAGCCATCAGGATGACTGATTCATTGGATAAGTTGGCAAGGATGTATATCCGGGAGATAGTCAGATTGCATGGGGTTCCAGTGACAGTAATATCTAACAGGGATCCCAGGTTTACTTCTCAGTTTTGGAGTAGCTTCCAGCAAGCTATGGGAATAAAGTTGTCTCTTAGTACTGCCTTCCATCCCCAGACGGATGGACAATCAAAGAGGACAATCCGTACGCTTGAGGATATGCTCCGAGCTTGTGTCCTAGACTCTGGGGGCCATTGGGATGACCATCTACCCCTAATAGAGTTTGCTACAACAACAGCTACCAAGCTAGCATCGGCATGGCTCCATATGAGGTGTTATATGGGCGCCCTTGTAGATCACCGATTTGTTGGGAAGAAGTGGGTGATAGAAGATTGTCCGACCCGGAGTTGGTAGAGGAGACCACGTCCAAAATAGTTAAAATCAGGAAGAACATTTAGACAGCTCAAAGTAGGCAGAAGAGTTATGCAAATACCCGAAGGAGAGACCTAGCATTTGAGAAAGGCGACTGAGTGTTTCTTAAGGTCACTCCTTTCAAGGGAATTAGTAGGTTTGGCAGGAGGGGAAAATTAAACCCCCGATATATTGGACCCTTTGAAATCTTAGACAGGATTGGTACTGCTGCCTATAGACTAGCACTGCCTCCAGAACTCTCCAGAGTCTACAACGTGTTCCACGTATCCATGCTACGTAAGTACAACCCGGACCCTTCTCATGTCTTGGCTCATGAACCGCTTCCACTCCAAGAGGACTTGTCTTATGAAGAAGTACCAGTCGGTATCACGGATCGAAAGAGCAGAATACTCCAGCAATCGGGAAATATCTTTTGTAAAGGTCGTGTGGCAGAACAACACGCCCAGAGAGGCTACCTGGGAGCTAGAATAAGAATTTAGAGCCTAGTATCCCCATTTGTTCGTCCAAGAGTAAGAGGCAAATTTGGGGGACAAAATTTCTGTAAGGGGGGAGAGTTATAACACCCAAGTGTTTTTTTTTTCTTATTTTATCTTATTATTTTTATTTTTTATTTATTTGAATTTTTTAGATTTTTTATTTAATTTAATTTAATAAAAATAAAAATAATAATAATGATAAAATTGGATAAAAATATTATTTGGATTTAATTGAAATTGATTTTGGGAAAAAGGGGTGAAAATTTTGATTATGGGGGTGTTTTTGAAAAGAAAATCGAAAATTGGGGGTCAAAACGCAATTTAGAAAAGTTATGCCACGCCAGCAGCCACGTCAGCGGCCCAGTCAGCAGCCCCGGCCAACCAGGCCACGTCGTGTGGCAAGGAAACGCTGACACGGGACGGGCCACGTGGGCGATCCGCGTGCGCGCGATCGGACGACCCAGATCCGTTCCCTGCCCGCACGGACGGCCCAGATCAAACGTGCGCACGGACGGCCCAGATCAAACGTGCGCACGGACGGCCCAGATTCACGCGTACGAACGGCCCAGATTCAATCAGGCACGGATTACCCAGATTGCATCGCGATGGACGACCCAGATTTAATCCCAATTAAATCGCGATCTAACGGTCCAGATTTAATCTTGATGGACGGTTGAGATTAAAAGGCAAAGGGTATAAATAACCCCACCCACAGCTGACCACAAAACCCTAGCCGCCAGTGCCTCGCTGGAGAAGAAGAAACTGACACCGGAGGAGCCGGCCGCCGCCACCCACCGCTGCACCGGGGAAGTTTTCGACCGCCGATCGAGGTAAATTTTCTCCCCCTGTCTCATTTTTTGATGCTGAGTCTGCCTATGGCCAAACCGGAAACAAACCACTGGCCAAACGGCCGAAAAACCTAGCCGAAGTCCAACGGCGCCGCCGCGACCCCCCTCTATTTTTGCCTCCAATGAGGCCCTTCCCAGCCTCCGTTCTATGCAAATTTTATAGCACTGTGATCACCGTTCTTTTCTCTACAGGTTAATCAGAGCCAAACATCAAAACGCAACTCACGTCAGAGGAGCCGCCGCACCCGAAAGCACTGCCGTCGATAAGTCTCAGTTTTTCGTGATTTTTTTGCCCACCAAGGGCCCTAGGGTTGTTTTATCGCAGGGACCGATGCAAGTGTGGTCGAATTCGGTCGAAAACGACCAACTCGAGGAGGATCACCGACGCAAGCGGCGGTGCCGTCGCTGGAGCATGGCGGAGCCGCTGTGCCAGAATTTCGATATTGGTCGAAAGGGGCCCTAAGTCTGATTTGAGATTTTTTGGGACACGTGTAGGTACCGGTAGTGCGTTTCAATTTTTCGAGAAAAATCTAGGGAAATTAGGGACAGCCTTCAGGCTCACTGTAGAGTCGAATTCAGACCCTGAAATAAGTAAGGACCCCTCACCCTATTTTCTATCACGGTATTAAAGCTAAATAAATAATTAAACTATACTGTGTGACTTTATAGATGTATAATTAATTTAGGTTGCCAATGGGGCCCGAGTCTGATACAGTGTTGGTCTGTTATTGTTTGATCTAATTTTCAGTATTAAATGCAGCATGATGTTTGATGTAATTATGTTATGGTCTCGTATGAATGAACTATGGTTTCTTTTATTATGGTTTGTATTATGGTGAACCTGGTACTGTATTATCTTATTTGGTGTCAATTACTGGTTTACATGTTGTGTATGATTGGATGATTGAGATTAAGGAAAAAGGCAAAAAGGTTATGTGAATTGATAAGTGGAAAATGTGGACAGCTTGACTAGATATCCAAAGAGATGGTGGACGGACCGGGTTCGTAGGGAACCCTACCGAGAACGTGGTCTCTCATACCGGACGGGGTATGGAGACCTTATGTGTTTTGGCGCCCGTACCGGACGGGGTATGGGGACTGCCCATTTCACCCTCATACCGGACGGGATATTGAGGTTCATGGTTTTGGCGCCCATACCGGACGGAGTATGGGGACGGCTCTGGAATCAGGTTGTAAATATTAATGATTCACGTGTAGTGGGGACCCCCCTATGGATCCCCAGGGATACTAGTAGGCTGGTAAAAGAGGAAATCTATTTTCTGATGATTGAAATGTAAATGTATGATATGTGTTATGTTATAAAGTATGTATGATTTCATGATATTATAGGGTTATTGTTTTCATATATTGTTTTCATGGATCTCACCGAGGTAAATGGACAGTAAAGGTTTTCATGTTAATAAACGAGTTCCTTATAAATTATGCTCCATTGGTCATTTTTGTTTTCTACCCACCTTTACTTCCGTGGGGGTGAAATAGTGTGATGTCTTTACTGGGCTGGTGTAACTCATCCCTTATTTAACCATTTCAGATCAGGAAGACGTTGTTCCCGAACCCGTTCCGCAGGAAGACGGTGAAGCGGACGCCTAAAGACTTCATAGTTATATTTATAGTTTCTATTTCGAGTATCTCTTTTAGTTAGTTTGTTCCTTCATGTTTTGAGTACGTTTTGGTTATTGTGTAAGGGATGTTGATCAAAATTTTTATTACACTTCCGCATTTGAGATTTTTAATACATATATTTCATTTAAATTTCCAGGGCCGTTACATTGTAAATTTAATTAATGTGATACATTTGTAATTTTTTGAGTTTGCTTTAACTTACTACTTACCTTATGCTAAAATTTAAAAGATAATTATACATA
This sequence comes from Carica papaya, assembly GCF_054855325.1. Taxonomy (NCBI): domain Eukaryota; kingdom Viridiplantae; phylum Streptophyta; class Magnoliopsida; order Brassicales; family Caricaceae; genus Carica; species Carica papaya. The sequence continues at coordinate 25,588,530 of NC_142317.1, forward strand.
AAAAAATGATTCCACCACATGGTATATTAGAACTTAAAAATGAAATTTTTATCCTCCTTGAAAGCTTTTTTATTCAAATAATCAATTTGTTTTATCTTCCTCATAGCTCACAATTAATATTTTTTCCTCACATTATGCTATCTCTTCATTTTGACCTTACTTTTTAGCCTTAAAGCTAATTTTTAGCATAAATGTTTTCCTAACATTATGTATAAATGATGTATATAAAAATTTATATGTATATAAAAGATGGAATTGTCAATTAATATTAAGTAGGTGAGATTGGTGGCATAGAGCTGCAATTATCAATTCAATGGGTACTATTCCAAAATATTAAGTCTTGTGATAAAATAAACTACTATTAAGATACTAATTAATTTTATAACATTGTGACTTTCTTTGCTTATTTAAGTATTTTTCATTTGTCACCCGACTTTTATAGGTACAAGGAATCTGTATAAGATATTCTATTGTATATAAGCAATAAATCATTCAATTTTTTATTTGTCCCACAACTTTTATGGGTAGAAGGAGTACCTACAAGATCTTCTATTTGTATAGAAGTACAAAATCAAATGCTACAAGCTTGTTGTAAACCTTAACAACAGTTCAAGACTCATTGTTAGAAAGCAGCAGTTCCATCAGGATGAGTTCATTACCTGCACAAGGTATAACAAAGACCGACGATTCTACCTCCGCACTACTAGTGATTACAGGCTCTACCATGATGTTTTGGCTAATAAAAGGTGGAGGTGCCCCGACTGGCATTATGAGATGTAAATCTTTATCATAATTTTGGTTGTATATGTATATATTTATGTGCAAATTTACTACATGTTATGCAGAGTAATGTGTATATATGTATTTCTAAAAGATAAACTATAATCTGATTGAGAAAGGGTAAGTCACAAAACTTGCAGAGGGTGTATAAGACATCCAAAATGTAGAATGCACCTTTTGTGTCTCCTTTGATTACTACAAGTGTCTCTTTACAGACTTTCAATACCGCACCTACATTTATTATATGTAGAATATACAGCCCTAGTCTCCCATAATCATCACTTTGGCTTAATAATTATGGTGATTAGAAGTTTCATCTTTAAGACTTTATGTCGACTATACGTAAACTCCAAATTGCATGATCATATTTTTTTGATTAACAACTCGAGCTTGATCACCACTTTTAATTGGAATCTAGATGCACGTGCCATATTCGACCACATAGTACATAAATCCCTACAGTGCTGGCAACATCATCTGTAGAGGCTCTAGGCATGGAGGTGGTGGACGACAAGGCTCTCTAATTAGCAGTCGTTTGTTCACGTTTTGTGGCGGCCATGCATTAGATGCTCTTATCAAAAGTGCTTGTTGCTGTATGATGGGTGATGATTAGAGTTGAAAATTTGGGTTTGGAATTTGGGTTTTAGAGAAGAGAAAAACAACTCATTAGAATTAATGAGAGAAGAACTAAAGGATAATAGAGGATATATATATGTGTATATATGTATATTCTTTTTCTATTTCAAAAATTCTCTAACAATAATGCTGCATATTATTTAAGTGTGCATATTTATATTTGTAAAATATGTACATATAAAGTATATTTTCTTCAAATGCATTTGTTATTTTTTGAGAAGTAATAGTTTATTAAACAATTGCATATTTTTCCTAATATTCAAAAGTCTTGGCTTCATGAAAAATGTGATCATTAATTTTTTTTTTCTGTTAAGTATGAATGCTTGATCAACATGCTAAATTTTTTATTTCATTCTTAAATTCTCTTTGTTTGTTTTCATTGATTGCGTGGTTTTTATTAATTCATGTGATACATTTGTTTGTTTCTTTTAAAAAATTTAATATACTTTATAATAATGTGATTAGTTATTTTGATACAATATTTTAGTTTAAATCATATATTTATATACAAATATAAAAAAATAGGTCAAAATTTAATATCGAAAATATGATCTAATTGTTAATGAAAATTCTAAAGTACCTTTTAATATCCTACAAAGTGTAATATAAAAAATGTAAGTTAAAAATGATAACATTTTAAACTGTGAACTAAAGGTTTATGTGGTCACAACATTTAGCATCTTTTGAGACTTTTAAGTTATTATATACAAACTTTATTTTGAAATATTAACTTTTTACTGATCTTGTAAGTTTAATTAATGTGATACATTTGTAAGCTTTTTGAGTTAGTTTTAACTTATTTCTGACCACGTATGAAATTTTAAAAGATAATTACAAACTAAAAAATTATTCAACCACATAGTTTATTAGAGCTTAAAAATAAAAAATTCATCCTCCTTGGAAGCTTTTCTATTCAAGTAATCAATTTGTTCTCTCTTCCTCTTAGCTCACAATCCACTTTTTTTTTTCCTCACATTATCTTGTCTCTTCATTTTTAGCATCAAAAGTTTCCCCACTTTATGTATAAATGGATGTATATAAATATATATATATCTAAAAGATGGAATTATCAATTAATATTAAGTAGGGAGGATTGGAGGCATAAAAATGCAATTAGCAATTCAATGTGTACTATTCAAAAATGTCAAGTCTTGTGATAAGACAAACTACTATTACGATGTTGATTACTTTTATAATTCTGTGACTTAATTTACTTTTTTCAGTATCTGTCATTTATTACACGACTTTTATAGGTAGAAGCAATAAGTACAAGATTTCCTATTTATATAAAAGTAAAAAATCATTCAATTTTTCATTTGTTCCATGACTTTGGGCAGAAGGAATACCTACAAGATCTTCTATTTGTATTGAAGTACAAAATCAAATACTATGAGCTTGTTGTAAACCTAAACAATAGATCAAGTCTCATTAGTGGAAAGTAGCAATTCCATTAGGGCAAGTTCATTACCAGCACAAGGTGTAAAAAGGATCAACGCTTTTGTCTCTGCACTACTAGGGATTACAAGCTCTACTATGATGCCTTAGCTTATAAATGGTGGAGGTGCCCTGATTGGCCTTATAAGAGGTAAATCTTTATCATTATTTTGGTTGTATATGTATATATTTATGTACAAATCCATTACACATTATGCTAAGTAATGTGTATATATGTGTTTCTAAAAGATAAACTGTGATGTTGATGAAGAAAGGTTAATTCACAACATTTACAGAGGGTGTACAAAAGATCTAAAATGCATAATGCACCCTTGTGTGTCCTCTGATTTTTACAAGTGTCGCTTTAGGGACTGTGAGTGCCACACCTACATTAATTATGTGCAGAATGCACAACCCTAATCTCCCCTAATCGTCACTCTAGCTTAATCATTATGCAAATTAGAAGTTTTATCTTTCAAATTTAAAAGAAATTTGAGGTATCCTTGAATTTATTTTTTGATTTATCATAATCTTCTTATTTTAGAGAATTTTACTTAAATCTTTAAATAAAATAAAGAATCTAATTTAGTAGAAACTAGTAATATACTATTGACTTTTTTTAAATATATGCATGTATTATTTCCTAAAAAATAATGGTTTATTAAAGAATTGGATGTTTTTATTAATACCCAAAATTCTTGGGTTCTAGAAAAATGAGATACTTAAATTCTTTTAGAGAGATGAAATATAAAATTATTAAATAGACTGATAGTAAGACACCACAAAAGAGTGGTGCATGGTCAAAGATTATCCAAGTCTTAAAAAATTAGTATATCCTATATAAATGGTAAAACGAGCAGAAGAAATTTTCTCAAAGTTCTATTGAAGTGACTATAAAGTCTTAACTATCACTAAAAACTATCTCTGTTATATAACATCTTATCACTCTTTTAAAAATAATCTTTCTTTTGATGGGATGACTAAAATTGAAGTAATATATCTCATTAGTAATTCAATCTGATATGCTTAAACTAAGTGTATTGGATTCATTTATCATAATTCGTTAAAAAAAATTAGTAAATGGAAAATTATATGTCATATTTAAATCAACATATGATTAGTATTGTTATAAGGCTCATAAATAGATATTCGAGCTTCTTTCGATGGTCTCGAGGAATAGAAAAGCTTGCAGTTACAATATACAACATTATGATCAATTTTAAGAGCATTTTTCTTAAGAGTTACAAGAATCAAATTCCCAAGTTAATTGCTTTTCTCAGATATAACTTCACTTGCTCTATTTCATGGTCATCAAACTTGTAACCTGATATCTTGTTAAACTTAATCTTTTATGGATCAAGAATAAACATATCAAGTTTGTTCTTTTAGTGAAGCTCTTAGTGAGATTTGTGAAGGAAATTGAAGCCACTCAGCTGCAACAATATTTTTAATTTATCCATATAGTTAGTAATTTATAATAAAGAAAACTATCTAAGAAAAACACATCTACAATGGAAAAGGATATTGGTATGGGCAGCATAAGGTAAGCCTTACCGAGTGGAAATGAGTGCAACATGATCTTAGGTCCCGTAAGATTTTGTTGGTACAAATCTTCTCTAAAGCTTCCTCTTTTAAACCTTATGACCTCATATTTAGACTGTAGAAATATTAACATCGAATATTTAGATTTTATATTTGTGCCTGAAGATTAAGAAGAATGGAAAAAAATTTATTTTTTTTTTCTTTCTTCGAATGAATAGAGGTTAAGTGTGTATCCTTGACTTTAATCTATAATATATAACTTGAGAGGTTATGTAGACTTTTGAAAACAAACTTTTCACTATACTTCTTTGTTGCACCAGTCAAGAAGACTTAGTTTAATTAAAGAACAACTGAATTGTAATGGGAGGATAAATGACATACACAGTTGAGTATTTTATATGGGCCGTGGAAAATGTAAATTTTATTATACTATAACTTATAAAATCTTTGAACTTAAATAAATAATCTATGGATATTTGGAAAGTGATTTCATTTTTTGAAATCTTTAACTTAAATAAAGAACCCACTGCTATTTGAGATGCAATTTCATTATATTTATGAGATATCTTACTTAATATATATAAAATAATTAAAAATATTGATTTAATTAATTCTATGGTCGCCAACTATATTAAAATGAACTTTGAATTTTAATCCATGCATTAAAAAACTTATTCATCATTTATTCTTTTAAAAGTTAAGAAAAAAATTTTATTGAGATAATGATAGAAGTTTATTACTACACATAAGGTAAAAAGCCATGTTATACAAAAACATCGACTGTACTTTATAATAATGTGATTAGTTATTTTAATAATATATCTCTACTTTAAATCTTGTATTTATATACCAATATAAAAAGTTTGTTAGTAACTAACCTTAAAAACTTGATCTAATTGTTAATTAAAATTTTAAAATATCCTTTAACACCCTACTCAAAGTACATTGTAATATAAAAACATGAGTTGATAATGACAACAATATAAAATACATAGAGAAGGTAGACAACTTTCCACGATACTTCTTTTTTGCATCAATCAAGAGAACTAACTAATTATTGAGAACAATTATAATGTGATAAGAGAATAAACATGTAGGGTTGATTATTTTATACAAGTTGTAAAAAGCATAAGTCTTATCTTATACTATAACATATGAAATCTTTTAACTCAAATAAAGAATAATAAACTATTTAAAGTAAACAGAGAACTATGGCTTTTAAAATGTGATTTCTTAAATAAAGAATCCATGGCTATTTGCAACGTGATTTTATTATACTTATTGGATATTTTACTTAATTTATATAAAATGATTATGAACAATGATTTTATTAGTTTTATGGCTGCCATTATGGTACAATTTGATTTATTTCAAATAAAATTTACTTTTAAATTTAATTTTTATGCGGAAGAACTCATTAGCCATTTACTTTGAAAAATAAGAAATAATTTTGTTGAGATAATGTTGAAAGTTTATCACGCCACAATATATTTTTTTGAATTATAAGCAACAAAAACTCGATCTTCTGGTCTTCTTATTCAAAAAAATCTTCTAACAATTTATATAGTTTTACATCTTTTTTTTATTTTTAGAAGATAATTTTTATGAGAATTTAGAATTCTGGATGAAGATAGTGAGTGCTATTAGAACAATGAAACTCAAAAGGAAAAGTGAATTAAGAAAAATAAGATGGATGAAATAGCCTTGAATATTTTGTTCTAACTATTTTAAATTTTGTAATTTGTCTTTAGAAGACCAATTTTTGTCTTTAGAAGAATATAAATAAATTTGTTGATCATACAAGTATGACAACATAAATTTTTGTTAAAACATTATAGCTAGTTATCTCTCAAAATTCCTCTTTTTCATTATTTTCTCCTTATCCCCCTAATTTCTTTCCTTTCTTAATTCCCTACTTATAACCACTTTATATCGCACACTATTATCACATCATCTCAAGTTCCAAAACAATACTCATCCATCAGTTTCCCTCTAATCCATATTTATTCCACAAATTCATATACTAGAATTTTCGGCAAATTTTTGATCAAATCGAGGCATCCGTAACCCCTTAGTGGGTATCCCTAATTCTTGATTGTCCCAACACAATCATCATTTTAAAGTTATTAAAGTTTTAAATTTTTCTTTGAGATTGCATGAGTGACTCTGTTATCCAATTGGTACCATTATGGGATTAGGACTCCCACTATTATAAGGGGATACATACACAGCCAAAACACACAAAATAGTCACAATAGTTTGTTGCCAGATGACCTAGTACACAACACACACCTCAAACACGTCTGGAAGAGTTTCCAATCACCCAAGGATAGGGTTCACCACACCATTGAATTTTCACTTCTTCCAAGTTTTTGTTTTGTCTTGTTTTCTTTTTCTTCCTATTCTAGTTAAAATTGATATTTATATTTTTCCTAATAGACTAATTATATTCACTAGAGACTTTGTACACTTTCTTAGTTAACCTTACTCTATATCTTACACTATTCTAATTCTCCCAGTCTGTCCATTTTTCATCCTTATAGAACTATTCACTAACTCCCCTTAATCATATACTTTTTAGTTTATTGTAATATATTTAGTTATCAGTTTTTTATTATTTATGTTTTAGTGCTTTTATTATATTTATTTTTAGTTTTATTAATTTTATTTAGATTTCTTAATTTTATTTCAGAATGTATATTTTTTTGTTGGTCTTATTTTATTTGTGAGAGTTATTTTATGTATTCATGATCTTATTGGTGAATATGCACTACTATTATTATTCTACCCAGGCTGTTCAACTCATCATACTATCAACCATCATACAGTATTTAAAACATGCAATATTCCTTCAACAATCAAGCAATAAGCAAATGACAAATTAAAACATTCAGTATCACTATTTTCTAATTTCTTCCACTTACTTGATTATTAATCCCGATTCCTTAATTTTATAAACCTTACTCAAAACTTAATTAGGTTTTTGTTTGAAAACATTTTTGAAAACATGCCAATGTGGCTTCAGGATAACTACTAAATATACTTACAAACTTTAGAGTTAAAGGATTTAGGTTTGAGTTCCAAACACCATCCAAATATTAGCAGAAAACTGCACAACAATTAATCCTTCTCGAGTCAGCAGTGAACCCAAGAGTTTCATTCAATCATATTGAATGCCTATCCGTTTCTACAACTATTCTAGTTACTAAGGCGATCATTCAATTTAACTTTTCTTTGTTTTTTCTATTTGATTAATTACATAATTTCGTGAATAATACTTTCTTATCATTTTATATTAATCTTGCTTTAATTAATTAATAATTTTTTTTAATTTATTTTATCTATTATTCATTCAATTCTAAAAGAAATCATTACAAATATTCTTTTCCTATTTTCTTAAATTATTTTCTTATATCATCTATTCAACTCAAAACAAAATTTATTAATTTGTTTACATATTTATTAAATCAAAATGATTTTCAAAATTTATTCCTTTTAGTATTTTAAATTACCTTTACCTAAGTATTATAGATTATGGCTAAATTAATCTACTTATCAATTACTTATCCAATCAAATTTAATTTTTATTAATTATTTATTCGATCAAATTCAACTCTCCTAATTATCATAATTACCTAATTCTTAATTAAATTTTAATTTATTTATTCTTCTCCCATATATATACACACACATACATATGCTTATATATTTATATGCACACAATACATACCTATTTATCATGTACATATTTATATATATATATATATATACATATCATATTATTTCATTGTTTTAAAAAAATTTATATTATAAGATACAATTATATAATTATAATTATAAAACTTATAAAATTACTTATATATAAAAAATTTCCCTTCAATATCATTTATATTTATGACATATATATATATATTGTGTTAATCATACTTATCTTTATTAAATACCATTTCTATATATATAAACTATACCTGCGATAGCTTGAAAATATCTCTGAGTTAATTTCTTATTTTTAATATATTTAATTTACCTTTGCATGTATTTTAAAATATATAATAAGGTTAAGGACATAGTTTGGAGTCTAATGAAAAAGGATGGATAAAAATGAAGGAGCTAGAATAAGCATGAAGAAGCATGAGAAAAGGCGAAAATATTTTAAATGAAGTGGTATAATGAAAAGTGGTAATTATCAGATAAAATGACATAATAAAAAATAACAACTTTTAGATGAAGTGACATGTAAAAAGATTTTTTAGATAAAATTGCATGTGAAAAAAGGTAAGCTTTTAGATGAAGTAGCATGTGAAAAGACCTTTTAGATGAAATGGCATGTAAAGAGTGGTAACCTTTTAAGTGAAGTGACATGATGAAATGTGACAACTTTTACATGAAATAGTAAGACAAAATGGTGGCAACCTTTCCCTTGTGGCTCCCCACTCCTATAAATAGGGGATAAGAGAAGGGAGGAAGAAACTTTCTGGATGAGAGAAAAATAGTGAAAAACATATAAGTGAAAGAAGAAGAGGAAGTACGACGTGTGTGATTTTTCAGAGTATTTTTTGGTTTTAGATAAAAACCTTGGGGAAACTCTACTAAATTTAGGAGAGCGGAGAAAGAAGAAGAGAGGAGGAATAAGGCTCACGATCCAAAGGGGTAAGCTTTTTCTTATGTTTTGAAGTTTAGTTTCTCTTTAATTTTTGGGATTAGTTTTTGAGTATTGTGTTGGAGATTTTTAAGTCAAGAAAGTGACCAAAAATCATTCCAAAACTCTGTCAAATTTTTACCAAAAAAAGTCATAAATAAAGCAAGAACTCTACCAGAATTAAGAATACAACTACTAAGGACCTAATGTAAAGGGATATTATGGATTCATAGCCTATGTAGTTTTGAGATATTTTACGTATTTTCAGTATAAAAATGTGTTATGTTTAATTTATCTTCTGTATTTACTAAATAAGCATTTGTTTAAGTTTTACTTTGATATAAGTGTTATTTTGTTTTGTGTTTTCAAAATGTGGTTTTGATATGTGTGCATCCCTCATTATGAAAAGAAGTTATTTCAAAAGCACCTACATTATGGTAGGCTTCAATCTAGCCGTACATAATCGTTTTGTGTTTGGGTGTATTGGCAAAGTGATAAGTGTGTACCCATACATAACCATTATGTGTTAAGGTGTATGGGAAAATAGTATGATCTACGTGCCCTAACCGTTCTATATTCAGGGGGTAGCAATGTTTTAAGGTACTCATGTATGTTGTTTTTTTTTTGGGTACCTCGAGAACTTGTGATAAGTATCTGTGCCTACACATAACGTATGGTAATTGATTGATCCTCCATAATAGTGAGGAAGTATACAATATGAATATGTTTTCTGATTTGTGCCTTCGTCTTCTAATTTGTGTCTGTTTTGAAAAGATTATATGATATATGTTTTGTTGTGAGTGAAGAAACTATATATTACATGTACTATGCTGTGATTTCATAATAGTGCTTACTGGGATATTTTATCTCACCCCCCTATCACCCTCCAGATACTGAAGATACCGCTGCAGAGTAACCAGTGATACAAAGGAAATTTCTGAAGTCTAGACTCTGATATTAATGTTACTCTTTCATACTTTTGTTTAGTAATCTAAGTAACGAAATTTAGAGCCTCGTACATATGTTTATATTTTATATTTAAGGGATGTAATGTTTTTGTGACTATTTTATTATTAATAAAGTTAAATTATTTTACTTAACTCGAGTCTCTATAATTTAAGGAAGTATACTCCGATCATTACCCTATAAGACAGGGTGTGGTATGTGACAAGTGGTATCAGAGTACGATTCTAGGACATCCCTTGAATACGAGGCTTAGGGTTACATAAGACTTAAATAGAGTTGTGAAACATAGGAAAATGTCTGTAAATTTGAATTTAATGAATGTAGGAAATGGCAAGGATACTGAGAGAGCAGGCACATCAGATTTTGGAAAACCAAATTGAGCAGAGTCTAGATAGACTCATGCGTATACTTGAAGGCTTAGCTACGGTGGTAATTCAACACATAGTCCATAGCTAAAGTGCTATAAATGGTAATAACACTAGTACCAATAACACCAAACCGATGGAGGGAAATAATGAAAAACTCATTTAATATTTAAGAGAATGAACCCACCATCATTTGCCGGAGCAATCGACCCGTTATTAGCCAAACAATGGATCATGGAGTTGGAGAAGATATTTGATGTTCTCAACCCCACTTTAGAGTAAATGGTACAATTAGCCACATTTATGTTCAAGGGAGCAGCAGAACATTGGTGGCACCTGAAGAAGGGATCCTTGAGGACACTAATCCTTTGGGAAACATTTAGAGCAACATTCTATGAAAAGTATTTCCCTAACTTTGTTCGAGAATAAAAGCAAATAAAGTTCCTAAAATTAAAGCAAGGGAATATGAGGATAGTAGAATATGTGGAAAAGTTTATAGAGCTGGTCCGATTCGCGCCAAACTTAGTAGCAGATGGAAGTCTAAGAGCCAGGAAGTTTCAAAGAGGCCTCCGTAAGGAGATCTCGGATAAAATCTCAGTTATGAAGATTAATGACTACCAAGATGCACTGGAACAGGCCCAGATTGTAGAAGAGGCTACAATCCTAGTGCCACAACAGATCCAGCTGGTTCGACGTTTCATACCAAATAAAAAAAAAAGGTCTATGAGCCACAAAAACTTGATAAAAGGTGAAAAATAAATCTCTTAGTCCCAGCACAAGGGCCAGAATAGATATGCCCCCATTGTAGAAAGAACCGTGGTAGCAGACTGTGCTACAAGTTGATAAATGGATGTTTCAAATGTGACAGTACTCAACATCGGATCAAAGAGTGTCCTATCAACAAAGAGTAGACCATACCAATAACTTATGAAAGAGTGTATGCCATTACAGAGTGAGACGATCAATCCTCTCCGGATGTAATCCAAGGTATCCTCACTATCTCTAGTACCTTGGCTAAAGTTTTAATAGACCTAGGATCTACACACTCTTTTACATCACATGAGTTTTCTCAGCATCTGAATATTGAATAGTCACCTTTATAATATGTATTAGTAGTCTCTACCCCAACTAATAAGGACTTGACCACTAGTATAGTTTACCGAGCATCTATTGTAGAGATTGCCAACAGAGAGTTACCAGTAGATCTCATACTCCTAGACGTATATGATTTTGACGTTATACTAGGAATGGATTGGTTGGCAGTGTACCATTCCAATATAGATTGTCATGGGAAGATGGTGACCTTTAATGTTCCTAATGATAAGGCTTTTAAATTCAAAAGGATTGGAGAGCCCCAACATTCATGTCTCGTATCTTGCATTCAGGCTCAACGATTACTTGAGAAGGGATGTATAGGGTATTTTGATTACGTAGTGGATAATAAAAATAGAGAAGTCAATCTATAACAGATACCAGTGGTGAAGGAATTTTCTGATATTTTCCCAGAAGATCTTTCAGGTTTACCTGCAGACCGGGAGGTCGAGTTCTTCATTGACTTAATTCATGGTTCAAGCCCTATCTCTAAGGCTCCGTATCAATGGTGAAAGCTGAATTAGTGGAACTTAAGAAATAATTGCAGGAATTATTGGATAAGGGTTTCATCAGACCAAGTGTATCACCATGGGGAGCTCTAGTACTATTTGTGAAGAAGAAGGATTTTACTATGCACCTCTGTATCGACTATAGGCGACTAAACTAAGTTACCATAAAGAATAAGTATCTGTTGCCTCGTATCGATGATCTATTTGACCAACTTCAAGGAGCTCAAGTATTTTTAAAGATTGATCTACATTCTAGATACCATCAATTAAAAATTAAGAAAGAGGATGTTCCCAAGACTACCTTCAGGACTAGGTATGGCCATTACGAATTCTTAGTCATGTCTTTTGGTCTAACAAATGCTCTTGTAGCATTTATGGATTTGATGAACAAAGTTTTCTAACCATTCTTGGATAAGTTTGTCATCGTCTTCATTGATGATATACTGATTATTCATGGAGCAAAGTAGAACATGCTGAGCATTTGGCAATAGTGCTTGGAATACTTGGGAAAGAGAAATTGTATGCCAAGTTTAAAAATTGTGAGTTTTGGTTGAAGGAGATTGCCTTCCTCAGACATATAGTTTCAAAGGACAAAATATTAGTAGATCCAATTAAAGTAGAAATAGTAGTAAACTGGAAAAGGACTATAATGGTAAATGAAGTCTGAAGTTTTCTCAGTTTAGTTGGATACTACAGGAAGTTTATTGAAAATTTTTCAAAAATTGCTACTCCACTAACTCAGTTCACTATTATGATGTAAAGCCACTTATGGGGTTTCAATTATCAGGATCTATAAGTGACCACTCTACCATGCAACATCAAAACGCATCCCAAGCCAATATGAGATGCATTACAATAGACCTAAAATCTTCTAAAATTGTCAAGGAGGATCAACACTGGAGTAGAAGTAAGACAATAGTTTAATTCCATAAAGCTTTCACCACATTCATAATTCCAAATAAACGGTACACCCTTTCGAGTGAGTTGAGTCAATGGAGTAGTAATCATAGAAAATCCATCAATGAATTGCCGATAGTAACCTACCAAGCCAAGGAAACTACGTACCTCAGCCACATTGGTGGGTAAATTCCAGTTAATCATTGTTTCAACCTTTGTCAGATCCACGGAAACTCCTTCACTCAAAATCACATGACCAAGAAAGAATACTCGATCTAACCAGAAGGAGCATTTGCTAAGTTTAGTAAACAGTTGGTTCCGATGAAGTGTCCCTAGTACTTTAGATAGGTGGATTGCATGTTCTTCTTGGCTCTTGCAGTACATTAGGATGTCATCAATAAACACGATGATGTACTAATCAAGTGCATGCCGAAAAACCCTATTCATGAGATCCATGAAGGTAGTGGGGGCATTAGTTAACCTGAACTACATCACCTTGAACTCGTATAGACTATATCTACACCAAAAAGCAATCTTCAAAATATCTTCTTTCTTAACTCTCAGCTGGTAGTATCCCATTTTGAGATCGATCTTGGAGAAAACAATGGCTCTTTACAATTGGTTAAAAAGGTCATCAATTTGAGGAAGGGGATACTTACTCTTTACTGTTACTTGATTAAGTTCTCGATAGTCCACGCATAGTCTAAGGAAGTAATCCTTCCTTTTCACAAATAATACTAGAGTGCCCCAAGGGGAGTGACTAGGGGGAATAAACTTCTAGCCAAGCAACTCAGAAAGCTTATTTTTCAGTTCTATACCTAGAATGACTCATGCGATATGCAGGTTTCAAAACTGGTTGGGTTCCAAGTAGCAGATCAATAGAACATTCTACCTCTTATGAGGGAGGTAGACCAGGTAATTCATTGGAAAAAACTTCCAAAAATTTACAAACAATGGGAATGGAATACACAGAAGGATCAACATCAATATTTCTATTTATTTAATTGTTAGGGAGAAAATAATAGAAAATAGATTTTTGTTTCTTTTTCAGGGATCGCAGTGTTATAACTTTACTTTCACAATCAATAATTGCTCCATATTTTTCTAACCAGTCCATTCCTAGAATAACGTCGAACCCTGAGAAATATAAGAGTATTAAGTCTATAAATACTTTTATTTATGAAGCTTTTATCTTACAATTTTTATATACAGAGTGGGCTTCTAGTAATCCTCTAGAGGGAGTCTCTACAATTAATATTTCTTTTAAAGATTCTGGCTTAATATCAAATTTACAAACAAATGCACAGGAGATAAAAGAGTGAGTAGCACATGTATCGATCAAAGCTTTGGCAGAAGTATTATGACTAGAAAGCATACCCTGGATAAAGACAAGAGTAGGGAGAGCACTGGGTTAATCTAAGTAGTACACACGACCTTGGGCTACAAGTCTAGCCACATCCTTCAATCGCTGAGGGTAGTCTTTTATAAAATGTTGGGTGCTTCTGCACAGATAACATGCATGATTGATATACCAACAAGGTAGATCACCATGCGAGCGACCACAATGCTGACATGTTTTGAAAGGTCAGGCAAGCTATCCAGTAGGTAGAGGTAGGGCAGGGGGAAGGGCAACTCAGGTTCGTTTATCAGGGTGGCTACTTACTGGGTTGGACAATCTTCTTCTGGGTTGTTAAGGTTGTTGTTGGGTATGGACTTAGATAATGCATTGGTGCCTTGCTGAGATGAGGCCTTTAGGCATCTGAGCATGTTATAGCATCTCTACATACGAGTTGGGTCTCTGCATTGCAAATCAATCATAGATATCGGCATGAAGGCCTTTTAGAAACTTCCTAACTTTATGACTTTTGGGGATGACTATTAGAGGGGTGAACCTAGACAGTTGGACAAATCGAGCTGCATATTAGGGAACCGTCAGATTTCTTTGGTAGAGGTCCTAAAATTCCTCTTCCTTCTTCTCTTGGACATAGAGTAGGAAAAAGTTATCAGAGAACGCATCCATGAAAGCTTCCCAGGTGATAGGGGAAGGAAGGACTTCCTTCTTAAGCTGCCACCACTGTTCTGCTTCATCGTTTAGCATAAAGGCTACTAGGCAGACTTTTTGTTCCTCGGTTAGGTCTAAGATAGAGAAAAACTTCTCTATCTACAAGATCTAGGCTTTTGCTACTAACAGGTCAAGGCTACCTTCAAAGTGTGGCAGGTTAAATTTCTTAAACTCTACTATGTTGTGAGAGATAGACCTCTCAGCTGTTCGGTACTCTAGAGAAGGGTGTTGACAAGGGTTGGCTTTATTCTATCCTACGGTGGTGGTTAATCCTTGGATAGCTCAGAAGAGTTCAGTAAACTCAGCCCAGGTTGGATGGTCCTTGTCCTCGGGTCTTTCAGTATGTTCTACAAAAGGTCTCCCTTGCATCATTCCTATAAAAGAAAGGAAGACACGAGTCAGTGGTCTAATTTGGAAAAGATGACTTATTTTCCTAGATATCCTAATGGTCTTTCTACCTATGGCTTCAATTGTAAGGGATTTGGTGTGCTTAATTACTCTGATACAATCTATGACAACTCAAATGCTATTCAAGGCATGAGAGTGTCAGATAAAGAAATAGATTATGAGTGCATGATAAAGATTATATGCAGCAGAACAAATTGTTACAAATTCCTTACAAAATATATGAGTTTTAATTATATATATGTATAACTGAGGCCAGAAGTGGCAACAAAACACAAAATATCAAAGTATAAAAAGGACCAAGTTTATGATTATGTTATTATTAGACTCATCAGAGTGTAGGAACAATCATGCACTCAGGATTTACGGATTAAGGGGATCCTCATAGACTTTAAGGGGTAGGTCAGCAGATGATTCCTCACTATCTTCCTCATCTGGTTGGAGGGCATGGAAAAAGTGAGTTTCATATACTCAGTAAAGAAAATAATATTTAAATAATATCGTAAGATTTAAAAAGTGAAAAATTATATCATAAATACTAACAATTAGGTCATGTCAGAGTCCTATCCTACCTTATGAAAAAAATTTATTTATTAAGAAAATGTTATAGTCACCATAATCAAAATCAAACATCATACTTGAAAATAAAATAAATCATGAAATGCTCAGATTTTCGTATCATGCTTCATAAAGTTGTTTCGACTTCCATCTCTGAGGGTAGATATAGATTTTTGGCTACCCATGTGGAATGACCAGATCATATATAGATAATAGCAATTTGCTCATGCACATTCCAAGCTTGCCAAACCATGGTTCGACTATGACCACACCCGTACTGACCATAGTGGTCCTATCAAATATTATATAACCATGACAGTACTTAGCCAAAGGTGACCCCTAACAGATATTCACATCACTGCTCTCGTCAAAGGGTACACTGTCATCTACAGGGAGCGGTCCTCTCACGCCTTTTCAAATTAGATGGGGGAGGGGGAAATGGATACCCCTCAGAGATAAAAAGCCTAACAAGACACTTGATGTATTATACATGTCAATATGGATACATACACACTTCGAACCATTCAGGCTTCATTACACTTTTTTTTAATTATTTTCTAGATAACATCACTGGTTTCATATTATTTTATTTACATGCAAATCATCAAATACCTATAAATCACATAGCATGCTTGAAATCAAGAACAATTCACTTTATTAGAACTACTAAACATAAAACATGCAAACTACCCAAAATCACATATTCATTATTTTAATTTTCCTAGAAATACTCTTTAAGACATTTAAAGAAATACTTAGTTCCTTATTGGAACCTCAAAGTTTTTCTACACCTTTCTTCTTCTCTCCCTGTCCTTCTCTCTCTAGATCACTGTCTCTCTCAAAACTCTTTGCAGGTGGAAGAATGGAATGGAAGTGATGAGAAAATGGGAGGAAGGATCCCTATTTATAGAAAATAGGGACCGTTGGATTTGTGCCAAGTGGCAAAATTCAGTGAAGAGAGAGAGTCTTGAATGAAAAATGATGATTTGATGAGGCATAAAAAATGGAGGAAAATTTTTTTCCTCCACTGGCAACCGCACACCACCCAAGGAGGGTGGTGGCACACTACCCAAGGTGGTGTGTGCCTCATCCAGTTGGTGCACACTACAGGCCAAACATGCAGGTCTCGGGCTTCCTTGCCACACACAGGAGCTAGACTGCATGTGCGGAGGTCCTATAACACGCTAATTCACTGTGCACAATCCCCAAGAACGGGGGCCTCTCCACACAGATCTACTGCACGGACAACACGCGCATAGTGTGCAACACCTAACTTGTCCACATGTGATATGATGCGCACGGACAGGACTGCCTATGTATGACAAGACGCACACGCAGGACTGACCCTACACCTCACGTAGATGGGACATGCGCACTATGCGCCAATCCTGCGTCTGGTCGTGCACAAAGGCATATGGATAGTACGTGGTGCTCGCACGAGTTACCCTCTCCAGTGAGTGTTTTGCCACGGAATTTTCCCCCTTTTTTCGTTTTTTCTTAAAAATTAATTTTTTTAAAAAATAACATTAATAATAACAAATCAAAATAAATAAAATAATAATAAATTAGATAATAATAGATAAAAAAATTAAAACTAAATAAAATCAAATAATGAAAGCGGCATAAGATTAAAATTATAAATTACAATATAAAACTGCAAAATAACATTGAATGAGTTTAGGTGGCCTTAAGGCCCGGATAAATGGGGGTTCTCTAAATATAATTTAGTGTTGTGGTGACTGTAGTGTTACAATAACCCATCATCTTACACTCTGAGCTTTGGCTTCAAACCTTGCTCTTTGTCCTTCTTAATGGTCAATAATGTGGTGTTAGTCAACTGGGCATCTCTGATCTATTGAAGTATTACAGGTTAGACATTTAAACTAGCAAAATAAACGCCTTCAGCTTTATCAGAAGTTGAATTTCCCGCACAGCCTATAACAACTTCCACTCTAGAAACCATCATGGAAGCAAGTGTACCTATATTCTTTCTGCTAAGTGCATCAACTACTACATTACTCTTGCCTAAATGATACAAGATCTTATAGTCATAGGAGTTCTATCCATCGTCTCTGGCACATGTTTCGATTCGTCGGAGTAAAATTATATTTTAGACTTTTATGGTCAGTATAGATCTCGAATGTCTTACAATACAAATAATGGTGCCAAAGTTTTAAGGCATAAATAATCGCAGCAAGATCCAAGTCATGAGTGAGATAATTTTGTTCATGTATCTTCAGTTGTCTTGACCGATAAGTTATGACCCGTCCATGCTGCATCAATACACATCCCAATTCCTGATAAGAAGCATCATTGTATATTGTATATCCACCAGTTCCATTTGGTAGAACAAATACAGGCGTAGTGGTCAATCGTGTCTTAAGCTCTATGAAACTTCTCTCACATGCTTTATGTCATTCAAATTTGACATCCTTCTTTGTAAGCCGAGTAAAAGGAGTTACAATCTTGGAGAATCCCTTTATAAATCTAAAATTATACCCAGCTAATCCTAAAAATCCTCTAATATCCTTGACTGTAGTAGGTTGTTCTCAATTTAACACGATCTCAATTTGTGAGGGATCCATTAAAACACCATCTTTTTGATATTACGTGTACCAGAAAGGCAACCTGATCAAGTCAAAACCCACACTTAACTTTGTATACAACTTTTTTTCTCTAAGAACCTATAAAACTTGAGATAGATGCGAAATATGTTCCTCCTTGCTCTTAGAGTAGACAAAGATGTCATCAATGAAGAGCATGACAAATTGATCCAAAAATGGTCCGAAGAGCCTATTCATTAAGTCCATGAAGATTGTAGGTATACTCGTTAACCCAAATGGTATGACAAGAAATTCATAATGCCCATACATAGTCCAAAAAGTTGTCTTGGGAATGCTTACAGCTTTTATCTTTATCTGATGATACCTCGAACGTAGGTCAATCTTAAAAAAGACTGGTGCACCCTATAATTGGTAAAAGAAATCATCAATTCTAGTGATAGGATACTTATTCTTGATTGTAACTCTATTTAGCTCCCTATAATCTATGCACAATCTCAATGTCTTGTCATTTTTTTTTGCAAATGTGACTGGAGAACTCCAAAAGAACACAATATACTGGATGAAACGCTTATCCAAAAGTTCTTGAACCTGCTTTCCCAACTCCTTCATTGCAATTCAGCTCATCTTGCATGGGGCAAATGAAATTGGTTGAGTACCTGGCTGAAGATTGATGGAGAATTCTAATTCACGATCTACAAGTAATCCTGGTAGGTCGGTAGGGAAGACATCCAAGAATTTCCTAACTGCTCAAATATCTTGGATATCAGTTCCTTTACTTATCTTGCCTAATACATATTAAGATTGTTAAATCACATCACATAAATTAAAATTAATAGATTATTTTCTTTGTACGATATATTTTTTTTAATTATAAGCAACAAAAACTCAACTTTTCGGTCTTCTTAATTTAAAAAATCCTCTAACAATTTTTAGAAGATGGTGAGTGCTATTTTAAGAATAAATCTCAAAAGGAAAAGTGAAGGAAGGAAAATGATATAGATGGAATAGCTTTGAATATTTTCTACTAACTATTTTTTAATTTCATAATTTTTGTCTTTAAAAGACCAATTTAATGATAATAGATAACCAAGTCTACCCTCTTCACATTTCTTTACCATATTATACATACATATTTATGTATAGTTATTATCTTGATAATTGATTAAAATTAGATAATTAAGTGTTAAGCGCTTCAAAATATAAATAAATTTGTCAATTGTATAAGTATGACACCACAAATTTTTTGTTAAAAATTTATAAAAACAAAACTTAGAGGATCACAATCACTTAATAATTTTTATTTCAAATTAGTGATTTAAGAATTAAAAATACATAATAAAAATGAGCTAATTTTTTAAACTCAAAGCTAAAGAGGTTTCACATTTTTTATGTATACATATGGTCTACATAAAAAAATTGTTTGGTAAAGTTGAATTTATTCTTTTGATTTTGTCACAATAGTTTATTAAACAATTGAATATTGTTCCTAATATTCAAAAGTCTAGGCTTCATGAAAAATGTGATCATTAATTTTTTTTTTGTTAAGTATGAATGCTTGATCAACATGCTAAATTTTTTATTTCATCCCTAAATTCTTATTGTTTCTTTTCATAGATTGTGTAGTTTTTATTAATTAATGAAATACATTTGTTTGTTTCTTTCGAAAAATTTACTATATTTTATAATAATGTGATTATTTATTTTAATGCATTATTTTAGTTTAAATCATATATTTATATACCAATATATAAAAATCGATTAAAATGTAATATCATAAACATAATCTAATAGTTGTTAAAAATTCTAAAATACCATTTAACATCTTACATCATAGAATACAAAAAATATAAGTCGATAATGAAAATATTTTAAATTATAAACTGAAGGTTTAGATGGTCACAATATTTAGCACCTACTGAGCCTTTAAATTGATTGCATACTCATATAAACTTTACTTTGTAACATTAACTAAACTTATTACTGACTTATAAATTTAACTAATGTGATACATTTATAAGTTTTTTGAGTTAGTTTTAACTTATTACTGACCTTGTATGAAATTTTAAATGATAATTATACATAAAAAAAAAATTATTCCATCACATGGTCTATTAGAGCTTAAAAATAAAAAAATCATCCTCCTTGGAAGCATTTTTATTCAAGAAATCAATTTGTTTTCTTTTCCTCTTAGCTCACGCTCAACATTTTTTTTCTCTCACATTATGTTGTCTATTCATTTTCACCTCAATTTTTTAGGTTTAAAACTAATTTTTAGCCTTAATTTTTTCCTGACACTATGTATAAATGAATGTACATTTATATATATATAAGATGGAATTATCAATTAATATTAAGTAAGTGGGATTGGTGGCATAGAGATGCAATTAGTAATTCAATGTGTACTATTCCAAAACATTAAGTCTTGTGATAAAATAAAATGCTATTAAGATACTTATTACTTTTATAACTTTATGACTTAGCTTACTTGTTTGAGTATCTTTCATTTATCAAAAGACTTTTATAGGTATAAGGAATACATACAAGATCTCCTATTTATATAGAAGTAAAAAATCATTCAATTTTTCATTTGTCCCAAGAATTTTATGGGTAGAAAGAATACATACAAGATCTCCTATTTGTATAGAAGTACAAAATCAAATACTAAACCTTGATGTAAACCTAAACAGCATATCAAGGCTCATTAGTGGAAAGCGACAGTTCCATCGGGGCGAATTCATTACTTGCGAAAGGTATAAAAATGACCAACTCTTCTGCCTTCGCAGTACTAGGGATTACAGACTCTATCATAATACATTGACTAATAAAAGGTAGAGGTGTAAATCCATTACATGTTATGCTAAATAATGTGTATTTATGTGTTTCTAAAAGATAAACTGTGATCTTGATAAAGAAATGGCAAGTTACAAAACTTGCAGAGGGTGTACAAGAGATCCAAGATGCATAATAAATGTCTTGTGTCTGCTTTGGTTGCTACAAGTGTCACTTTAGAGACTGTCAGTGCTGCACCTGCATTTATTATATATAAAATGTATAGCCCTAATCTCCTTATCATCACTTTTGCTTAATGATTATGCAGATTGGAAGTTTCATGTTTCATACTTTATGTCGACTATAAGAAAAATCCAGACTACATGATCATTTTTTTGATTCATGGCCCGAGCTTAATCACCACTTTAAATAGGAATTTTGATGCACATACCATATTCCATCGTGTTTTACACAAATCACTACAATGCTGACGGCAGCATCTGCAGAGGGTCTGGGCATGGAGGTGGTGGATGACAAGGATCTCTAACTAGTCGTTGTTTGTTCAGGTTTTGTTGTGGTCATGCATTTGAAGTTCTTATCAAAAGTGCTTGTTGTTGTATGATGGGTAGTGATTAGATTTTAAAATTTGTGTTTAGAATTTGGGTTTTAGAGAAAAGAAAGAAAACTCTTTCAAATAAATGAGAGAACTAAAGGACAATAGATGATATACATATATGCATATTCTTTTTCTATATAAAAAATTCTCTAACAATAATGCTACATGTTGTTTACATAAGCATATTTATATTTATAAAATATGTGCATATAAAGTATATTTAAATAAGTGTTAGGTATCCTTGAATTTATTTTTTAATTTATAATAATCCTATTATTTAAGTAAATTTTACTGAAATCTCTAAATGGAATAAAAAATCTGATTCAATATAAACTAGTGATGTGATATTGGCTTTCTTCTAAATATATACAAATATTATTTCATTAGAAATAATGATTTATTAAAAAATTGGATACTTTTCCTAATACTCAAAATTCTTGCATTCTAGAAAAATTAGATACTTAATTTTTTTTTTAGAGATAAAATATAAAATTATTAAATAGATTGGTAGTAAGCCACCACCAAAGAATGGTGCTTGTTCAAAGATTGTCTTAGCCTAAAAATTTTATGTATCTTATATAAATGATAAAAAAATCAGAAGAAGTTTTCTCAAAATTCTATTGAAGTGACTATAAAGTCTTAACTATCACTAAAGCCTATCTCTGTTATATAACATCTTATCACTTTTAGAAAAAATCCTTCTTTTGGTGGAACGATAAATATTGAAGTAATATATCTAATTAGTAATTCAATCTAATATGCTTAAACTAAGTCTATTGGATTCATTTATCATATTTCATTAAAAAAATAGTAAATGGAATATCATATATAAAATTTAAATCAACAAATGATCAGTATTTTTGAAAGGCTCATAAATAGATATTCGAGCTTTTTTCGATGCTCTTGAGGAATAGAAAAGCTTGCATTAAGAATATACAACATTACAATAAATTTTAAGAGCATTTTTCTTAAGAGTTACAAGAACCAAATTCCCAAGTTGATTGTTTTCCTCAGAAAAAAAACTTCACTAGCTCTATTTCATACTCCTCAAACTTGTAACCTAATATATTGTTAACAAGATCAAGAGCCAACATATCAAATTTGTTCATCTAGTGAAGCTCCCAGTGAGATGTGTGAAGGAAATTAAAGCCATTCAGCTACAGTAATAAATTTAATTTTATCCATATAGTACTTATTTATCATAAAGAAAACCATCCAAGAAAAATAGATCTACAATAAAATTAATGAAAAAGGATTTTGGTATGGATGTCACAAGTGAAGCCTTACCGAGTGGGAATGAGTGCTACATGGTCTTGGATTTTGTAAGATTTTGCTTATACAGATCTTCTCCAAAGCATCCTCCTTTAAACCTTGTGACTTGAGATTTAGATTGTAGAAAATACGAACTTTAAACATTTAGATTTTATATTTGTGCCTGAAGATTAAGAAGAATGGAAAGAAACTTTTTTTTCTTTCTTTGAATGAATGGAGGTTAAATGCAAACCATTGAGTTTAATCTATAATAAATAACTTGAGAGGTTATATAGGCTTTGAAAAACTAACTTTTCTTTATACTTCTTTGTTGCACTAGTTAAGAAGACTAAGTTTAATTGAAGAATAATCGAATTGTGATGGGAGGATAAATGACATTGATTGATTATTTTATATAAGCCGTAGAAACTGTAGATATTATGATTCTATAACTTAGAAAATCTTTGAAATTAAATAAAAAATTTATGGCTATTTGGAAAGTGGTTTCATTTTTTGAAATCTTGAACTTAAATGAATAACCAATCACTATGTGAGATGTGATTTTATTATATTTATATGATATCTTATATTTATATGATATCTTACTTAATATATATAATAATTAAAAACATTGATTTAATTAATTTTATGGTCGCCAATTGTATTAAAATTAACTTTTGAATTTCAATCCATGTATTAAAAATTAATTTTATGGTTGCTAACTGTATTAAAATTAACTTTTGAATTTTAATCCATGCGCTGAAGAACTTATTCGTTATTTTTTTAAAAAAGTTAAAAAGGACAATTTTATTGAGATAATGATAGAAGTTTATTACCACGTATAAGGTAAAAAATCTTGTTACACAAAACTATGGACTATACTTTGTAATAATATGATTAGTTATTATAATACAATATCTATACTTTGTATTTATATACCAATATATAAAGATTGCTTAGTAATTAACCTTAAAAACTTGATCTAATTGTTAATGAAAATTTTGAAATACCCTATAACATCCTACTGAAAGTATAGTGTAATATAAAATCATAAGTCGATAATGATAACAATGTAAAATACATAGAGAAAGTAACTAACTTTTCACGATACTTCTTTTTTTGCATCAATCAAGGGGATTAACTAATTATTGAAGAACAATTACAATGTAAAAAGAGAATGAATGTGTAGGTTTATTATTTTGTGTAGGCTGTGAAAAACCTAAGTCTCATTTTATACTATAACTTATGAAATCTTTGAACTCAAATAAAGAATCATAAACTATTTAAAGTAAACAAAGAATTATAACTATTTAAAATATTATTTCTTAAATAAAGAATTCATGGCTATTTGGGACTTGATATTATTATATTTATTCGATATTTTACTTAATTTATATAAAATTCTTATGAAGATTGATTTTGTTAGTTCTATGGCTGCCACTATAGTATAAATGAGTCACTTCAAATAAAATTTACTTTTGAATTTAATTTTTATGCTGAAGAACTAATTAGCCATGTACTTTGAAAAGTAGGAAACAATTTTTGTAACACCCAACATTTAATTATTTTATTTTTATTTAATTATTATTTTTTTATATAAATATAATTACTATTTATGATTCTAATTTAATTTAATGAAAATAATAATAATAATAATAATAATAATAAAAAGGGTAAAAAAAATTGGTTAGGGATTTAATTGAAAAATATTTTGAGGAAAAGGGGTGAAAATTTGTGTTCTAGGGATATTTTTGAAAGAAAAATCGAAAACCAGGGGTCAAAACGCAATTTAAAAAAGTTACGCTACGTCAGCTGCTCGGTCAGCAACCCTGACCAACCAGGATGCGTTAGGTGGCAGAGGCGCTGACGTGGGAGGCCACTCGGGGGGAGCCATGTGGCGATCCACGTGCGCGCGATCGAACGGCTAAGATCCGTTCCCGTGCGCACAGACGGTCCAGATCGAAAAACGCACACGGACGACCCAGATTGCATCGCACACGGAGGTCCACATTGAATCGCATACGGACAGCCTAGATTGAATCGTGATGAATGATCCAGATTCACTCCCTATTTAATCGCGATCGAACGGTCCAGATTAAAAGTGATGGATAGCCTAGATCAAAAGCAGATGGGTATAAATAACCCCATCCGCACCCAAACCCTAACCCTAGCTGCCAGAGCCCCTCGCCGGAGAAGACATCCCAACCACTGGCGAGCCGACCGCCGCCACCCGCCGCCGTACCGGAGCAATTTTCGACCGCCAAATGAGGTAAACAAAATTTCTCTTGCACGAAATTCAATTTTAAACCCATGCATGCTAAAACAGAGTGAAAGAACCGGCTAATTGGCCAGAAAATGCCTCCGAAGCTCAGCACCGCCGTCGTGGGGTGTTTCAAAAAATGCCTCCGATGAGGCCCTACTCAATTCCTGTTCGATGTGATTTTTTCAAAGTTGTGACCACCGTTTCCTTCTCTACAGGTTAACCGAAGTAAAGCACCCAACTGCAACATGAGCCGAAGGAGCCGCTGCACCGGAGAGCCCACCACCGGTGAGTTTCGATTTTCTACATTTTTTCAGGCCACCGAGGGTCCTAAATGTGTTTTCTCGCAGAAACCAGTGCAAGTTCGGCTGAATTCGGCCAAAAACAGTCGAAAATAGCCAACCCGAGGCGGATCACCGCCGCGAGCGGCGGTGCCATCGCTAGAGCACGACAGAGCCGCCGTGCCAGAATTCTGAAATTGGCTTAGTAGGCCCTGGGTCTAATTTTTGGATTTATTTGGGACACTTGTAGGTACTGTAAGCGCATTTCAGTTCTCGAAGGAAAATTGAGGGAACTTAGGGACCGCCCATAGGCGCAGTAACCATCTAGTTTTAAGCGTCGAATCAAGTAAGGACCCCTCACCCTATTTCCTATCATGGAATTAAAGTGCAAATGAATAATAATATGGTCCTTTGTATAAATTAAATGGATGTGCTTGATTAATTATGGATTACTAATGGATCCCAAGTCGGACATTATTTTCTGTCAATTACTATTGACTTATTGTATAGTCTAAAAGAATGATGATATCTGGTTTATGTATTGTATGGTTTAAATGCATGTATTACTGTCTTACTTTACTACTGTTTGATTTTGGGAATCTAAGATATGATTGCATTGTTGGATGCATGTTACTTGTTTATGTATTTATGTTTGATTTGGTGGCGAAGACTAAGGACAAATAGGAATGGGATGTGATCTGATAAATGGATAAGGTGACAGCCTCACTAGATATCTTGGGAGATGGTGGACGGACTAGGTTCATAGGGAACCCTACCGTGAACGTTGTCTCATACCGAACGAGGTATGGAGACTTGGTCATTTGGTGCTCATACCGGACGGGGTATAGGGACGATCTTGGAATCAAGATTGTTAAGGAAAATGGTTCACATGTAGTGGGGACACCCCTGGATCCCCATAGATACTAGTAGGCTGGTGAAACGAGAAGCGGTGATGATTAATTATTGTTAAGGAATATGAATTTATGATATGTTCTATATGAAATTGTGATCCATATGATATTATTGCTTCTATAAATTGTTTCCATAAATTCCCCAATGATAATAAAAAGGGTAAATGGTTTTATTTTAAATAAATGTATTGGTTTAAATCTACTGCACCATTGATCGTTTTGATTTTCTACCAACCTTTGCTTCTGTGACGGTGATATAGTGTGACGTCCTTACTGGGCTAGTGTAGCTCACCCTTATTTAACCATTTCAGATCAGGAGGACTCGGTTCCCGAGCCCGATCCGCAAGAAGGCTACGAGTAGATGCTAGATACTTTATAGTTTCTTTTATTTTTTCTATTTTTCGTATTTCTTTCAGAGAATTTGTTCCATGATGTTTGTTAGTACTTTTGAGTTATTGTGTAAGGGATGTTAACCTTAACATTTATTTTGCTTCCGCACTCAAATTATTATATGCATTTCTTTTTAAATTTCCGGGATCGTTACAATATTTCATACAATATTTTAGTTTAAATCATATATTTATATACTAATATATAAAAATAGGTCAAAATTTAATTTCAAAAACATGATCTAATTGTTAATGAAAATTTTAAAAAACCTTTTAATATCCTACGTAGTGTAATATAAAAAATATAATTCGAAAATGATAACATTTTTAAGTGTAAACTAAAAGTTTATGTAGTCACAACATTTAGCGTCTTTTGAGCTTTTTAAACGATTGTATACAAACTTTACTTTGTAATATTAACTTATTACTGATCTTGTAATTTTAATTAATGTGATACATTTGTAAGTTTTTTGAGTTAGTTTTAACTTATTACTGACCTTATATGAAATTTTAAAAGATAATTATACACTAAAAAAATTATTCCACAACATAGTTTATTAAAGCTTAAAAATGAAAAATTCATTCACCTTGGAAGCTTTTCTATTCAAGTAATCAATTTGTTCTCTCTTCCTCTTAGTTCACAATTCACTTTTTTTTCCTCACATTATCTTGTCTCTTCATTTTCCCCTCAATTTTTGGCCTTAAAACTAATTTTGGCATCAAAATTTTCCTCACTTTATGTATAAATGGATGTATATAAATATATATATATAAAAGATGGAATTACCAATTAATATTAAGTAGGGAGAATTGGTGGCATAAAAATGCAATTAGCAATTCAATGTGTACTATTCCAAAAGGTCAAGTCCTGTGATAAGATAAACTACTATTAAGATGTTGATTACTTTTATAACTTTGTGAGTTAGTTTATTTGTTTCAGTATCTGTCATTTATCACACGACTTTTATAGGTAGAAGGAATATGTGCAAGAACTCCTTTTGTACAAAAGTAAAACATTATTCAAATTTTCAATTTTTTCATGACTTTTATGGGTAGAAAGAATACCTACAAGATCTCCTACTTATATAGAAGTACAAAATCAAATACTACAAGCTTACTGTAAACCTAAACAACAGATCAAGGCTCATTAGTGGAAAGCAATAGTTCCATTAAGGCGAGTTCATTACGTGCAAAAGGTGTAAAAAGGACCGACGCTTTTGCCTCCACACTACTAGGGATTATAGGCTCTATCATGATGCTTTTGCTAATAAATGGTTGAGGTGCCCCAATTGGCCTTATGTGAGATAAATCTTTTATCATTATTTTGGTTGTATATATTCATGTGTAAATCCACTACACATTATACTATATATATTCACGTGTAAATCCACTAAACATTATGCTAAGTAATGTGTATATATGTGTTTTTGAAAGATAAACTGTGATGTTGATGAAGAAAGGGCAAGTTGCAAAATTTACAGAGGGTGTACAAGAGATCTAAAATGCAAAATACACCTCTTGTGTGTCCTTTGATTGCTACAAGTATCGCTTTAGGGACTATGAGTGCCACACCTGCATTTATTATGTGCAGAATGCATAACCCTAATCTCCCCTAATCATCACTCTAGCTTAATCATTATGCAAATTGGAATATCTTTCAGATTTTATGTCTACTATACATAAATCCATACTACATGATCATTTTTTTCATTAACAGCCTGAGCTTGATCACCACATTCAATTAGAATCTAGATGCACGTGTTTTCTTCCATTGCATAGTACATAAATCACTACAGTGCTGGCGACAACATCTGAAGAGGCTCTGGGCGTGCAGACGGTGGATGACAAGGCTCTTTAACTAGTCGTTGTTTGTTCAAGTTCTGTTGTGGCCATGCATTGGATGCTCTTATCAAAAGTGCTTGTAGCTATATGATTGGTGATTATTAGATTTGAAAATTTGTGTTTGGAATTTGGGTTTTAGAGAGGAGAAAGAAAACTTTTTG
The DNA here is from genome assembly GCF_054855325.1 of Carica papaya. Lineage (NCBI taxonomy): Eukaryota > Viridiplantae > Streptophyta > Magnoliopsida > Brassicales > Caricaceae > Carica > Carica papaya. The sequence goes on from NC_142317.1 coordinate 25,617,459, forward strand.
GAATTAATGAGAGAATAACTAAAGGACAATAGAGGATATATATATACGTATATTTGTTTTTATCTAAAACATTCCCTAACAATAATGCTATATATTGTTTAAGTAGACATATTTATTTTTGTAAAATATGTACATATAAAGTATTTTTAAAATAAGTGTGAGGTATGCTTGAATTTATTTTTTAATTTATCATAATCCAATTATTTAAGAGAATTTGACTAAAATCCCTAAATAAAATAAAGAATCTAATTTAGTAGAAACTATTTACATGCTATTGGCTTTCTTTTAAATATACATAGATATTATTTCCTGAAAAATAATAGTTTATTAAAAAATTGGATGTTTTCCTAATACTCAAAATTCTTGACTTCTAAAAAAATTGAGACTATTAAATTTTTTTTAGATATAAAAGATAAAATTGTTAAATAGATTGGTAGTAAGCCACCACGAAAGAATAGTGCATGGTTACTTGTATGAAAATTTAAAAGATAATTATACATAAAAAAATTATTCCATCACATGGTCTATTAGAGCTTTTTTATTAAAGTAATCAATTTGTTCACTCTTTCTCTTAGCTCACCGTCAATAGTTTTTTCTCACATTTTGTTGTCACTTCATTTTCACCTCACTTTTTAGACTTAAAACTAAATTTTAGCCTCAATATTTTTCTCACATTATGTATAAATGGATGTATATAAATATATATATAAGATGAAATTATCAATTAATATTAAGTAAATTAGATTGGTGGCATAGAGCTGCAATTGTCAATTCAATGTTTATTATTCCTAAATGTTCAATCTTGTGACAAAATAAACTGTTATTAAAATATTGATTACTTTTATAAATTTGTGACTTTGTTTACTTGTTTTAGTATCTGTCATTTTTCACACGACTTTTATAGTTACAAGGAATACATACAAGATATTCTATATGTATAGAAGTAAAAAATCATTCAATTTTTCATTTGTCCCACGACTTTTATGAGCAGAAGGAATACCTACAAGATCTCCTATTTGTATAGAAGTACAAAATCAAATGCTACAAGCTTGCTGTAATCCTAAACAACATATCAAGACTCTTTCATGGAAAGCAGTAGTTTCATCAGGGCGAGTTCATTACCTTTACAAGGTATAAGAAGGACTGACACTTCTGCCACTACACTACTAGGGATTACTGGCTCTACCATGATGCTTTGGCTAATAAAAGATGGAGGTGCAAATCCACTATATGTTATATTGTGTAAAGTTCATATATGTGTTTCTTAAAGATAAATTGTGATCTTGATGAAGAAAGGACAAGTAACAAAACTTACAGAGGGTGTACAAGAGATCTAAAATGCAGAATGCACCTCTTGTGTTTGCTTTGTCTAGTACAAATCTCACTTTAGACACTAATAGTGCCACACATGCATTTTATTATATGTAAAATGCACATCCCTAATCTCCTCGTCATCACTCTGGCTTAATGATTATGCAGATTGAAAGTTTCATCTTTCAGACTTTATGTCAACTATACATAAAATTTAGACTGCATGATCATGTTTTTTGATTAATGGCCCGAGCTTAATCACCACTTTCAATTAGATTCTGGATGAATGTACCATCTTCCACCATGTGGTACACAAATCCCTACAGTGCTAGCGGCAGCATCTATAGAGGCTTTGAGGTGGAGGTGGTGGACGATAAGTCTCTCTAACTAGTCATCGTTTGTTCAAGTTCTATTGTGGCCATGTATTGGAAGCTCTTATCAAAAGTGCTTACTGTTGTATGATGGGTGATGATTAGATTTAAAAATTTGTCTTTGGAATTTAGGTTTTAGAGAAGAGAAGGAAAACTTTTTAGAATTAATGAGAGAATTAAAGGACAGTAGAGGATATATATATATGTACGTATGTATATTCTTTTCCTATCTCAAAAATTCTCTAATAATAATGCTACATATTGTTTAAATAAACATATTTATATTTATAAAATATGTGGATATAAACTATATTTAAAAGAAGTGTGAGGTACCCTTGAATTTATTTTTTGATTTATTATAATCCTATTATTTAAGAAAATTTTACTAAAATCTCTAAATGAAACAAAGAATCTGATTTAGTATAAACTAGTGATATGATATTGATTTTTTTAAAATATATGTAGATATTATTTCATTAAAAATAATGGTTTATTAAAGAATTGGATATTTTTTCTAATACTCAAAATTCTTGGGTTCTAGAAAGATGAGATACTTAAATTCTTATTGAGAGATAAAATGTAAAATTATTAGATAGATTGGTAGTAAGCCACCACCAAAGAATGGTGCTTTGTCAAAGATTGTCTTAGCCTAAAAAATTAGTTTATACTATATAAATAGTAAACAAGTAGAAGAAATTTTCTCAAAGTTCTATTAAAGTGACTATAAAGTCTTAAATATCACTAAAGGATGAATCCATGGCTATTTAGAAAGTGGTTTCATTTTTTGAAATCTTGAACTTAAATAAAAAATCCATTGCTATTTAAGACGCATTTTATTATGTTTATGTGATACACTACTTAATATATATAAAATAATTAAAAACATTGATTTGATTAATTCTATAGTTGTCAACTATTTTAAAATTAACTTTTTAATTTTAATCCATGCTAAAGAGCTTATTCTTCATTTATTTTTTAAAAGTTAAAAAAGACAATTCTATTGAGATAATGATAGAAGTTTATAACCATGCATAAGGTAAAAAGTCACGTTACTTTATAATAATGTAATTAGTTATTTAAATGTAATATCTCTACTTTAAATAATGTATTTATAAACCAATATATAAAGATTGGTTAGTAATTAACCTTAAAAATATGATCTTATTGTTAATGAAAATTTTAAAATACCGTTTAACATCATTCTTAAATTATAATGTAATATAAAAACATAAGTCAATAACAATAATAATATAAATACATAGAGAAGGTAACCAACTTTCCATGATACTAATTCTTTGCATCAATCAAGAGAACTAATTAATTATTCAGGAACAATTACAATGTGGGAAGAGAATAAATTTGTACAGTTGATTATTTTGTGCAGGTTGTAAAAAATATAAGTCTTATTTTATACTATAATTATGAAATTTTTGAACTCAAATAAAGAATCAGAAACTCTTTAAAGTAAATAAAGAATTGTGGCTATTTAAAATATGATTTCTTAAATAAAGATCCATGACTATTTGGGACGTAATTTTATTATATTTATTGGATATTTTACTTAATTTATATAAAATACTTATGAATATTGATTTTATTAGTTTTACAATTTTTGTTATAGTACAAAATTACTTTTAAATTTAATCTTTATGAGGATGAGTTTATAAGCTATTTACTTTGAAACGTAAGAAACAGTTTTGTTGAGATAATGCTAAAAGTTTATGACGCCACAATATATATTTTTGTATTGGAAGCAACAAAAATTTGATCTTCTGGTCTTTTTAATATAAAGAATTCTCTAACAATTTATATGTAAAACTTTTTTTCAATTTTTAGAAGATGTGCTTATGAGAATTGGGAATTATGGATGAAGATAGTGAGCGCCATTAGAACAGTGAAGCTCAAAAGGAAAAGTGAATTAAGGAAAATAAGATAGATAAAAAATAGCCTTGAATATTTTGTGCTAACTATTTTTTAATTTTGTAATTTTTGTCATTAGAAGACAAATTTAATGATAATGGTTAACAATGTCTACCCCCTTCACATTTCTTCACCATACTGTACATACATATGTATGTTTAGTTATTACCTTAATAATTAATTAGAATGAGATAATTAAGTGTTGAGTGCTTCAGAATATAAATAAATTTGTTGACCATATAAGTATAACACTGTAAATTTTTGTTAAAAAATTATAGAAACCAACACTTAATAATTTTTTTAATCTCAAATTAGTTATTTGAGAATAAAAAATACATACAAAAAATTAGCTAATTTTTAAATTCAATGCTATAGATGTTTCATTTTTTTATGTACACATATGGGGTATATAAAAAAAGTGGTAAAGTTGAATTTTTTGATTTTGTTATAATACTATTATATAAGAGAACTTAATCAAAATTCTTATAAGATATCAAAATCATGATTTGCTAGAAATTTGTGATATGCAACTGGATTTTATTTTTCCTTCAAATGCATTTGATATTTTATGAGAAACAATAGCTTATTAAACATTTGAATATTTTTCTAAATGTTTAACTTCTTTGCTTCATGAAAAATGTGATCATTAGTTTTTTTTTTTTAAGTGTGAATTCTTGATCAACATGCTAAATTTTTTATTTCATCCCTAAATTCTCATTATTTTTTTTCATATATTGCGTTGTTTTTGTTAGTTAATGTGGTATATTTGTTTGTTCTCTCTTCCTCTTAGCTCACAATCAATATTTTTTTCCTCACATTTTGTTGTCTCGTCATTTTCACCTCACGTTTTAGACGTAAAACTAAATTTTAGTCACAATATTTTCCTCAAATTATCTATAAATGGATGTATATAAATATATATATATATATAAAAGATGAAATTATCAATTAATATTAAGTAAATGGGATTGGTATCATAGAGCAGCAATTATCAATTCAATGTGTATTATTCAAAAACATTTAGTCTTGCGATAAAATAAACTACTATTAAGATATAGATTACTTTTATAACTTTGTGACTCATTTTACTTGTTTGAGTATCTGTCATTTTTCACAAGACTTTTATAGGTACAAGAAATACATACAAGATCTCCTATATGTATAGAAGTAAAAAATCAGTCAATTTTTCATTTGTCTCACAACTTTTATGGGCAGAAGGAATACCTACAAGATCTCCTATTTGTATAGAAGTACAAAATCAAATGCTACAGGCTTTCTATAAACCTGAACAACATATGAAGGATCATTGGTTGAAAGCAGTAGTTCCATTAGGGTGACATCTTTACCTGCACAAGGTGTAAAAAGGACTGAAAATTCTACTTCTGAACTATTAGGGATTACAGGCTCTACCATGATGCTTTGCTCAATAAAAGGTGGAGGTGCCTCGACTCACATTATGAGAGGTAAATCTTTATCATTATTTTAGTTTAATATATATATTTATGTGCAAATCCACTACATGTTATACAAAGTAATGTGTATATATACGTTTCTAAAAGATAAACTATGATACTGATTAAGAGAGGGCAATTCGCAAAACTTGTAGAGGGTGTACAGGAGATCTAAAATGCATAATACACCTCTTGTGTCTCCTCTAGTTGCAACAAGTGTCGCTTTAGAGACTGTCAGTACCGCACCTACATTTATTATATGTAGAATGCACAGCCCTAATCTCCCTTAATAATTAATTTGGCTTAATGATTACGCAGATTAGAAGTTTCATCTTTCAGACTTTATCTCAACTATATGTACCCGAGCTTAATCACCACTTTCAATTAGAATCTGAATGCACGTGCCATCTTCTACCATGTAGTACACAAATCCCTACAGTGCTGGTGGCAGCATCTACAGAGGCTTTGGGCATGGAGATGGTGGATGACAAGGCTCTCTAACTAGTCATCATTTATTCAAGTTTTGGGGTGGCCATGCATTGGATGCACTTACGAAAAGTGTTTGTTGATGTATGATGGGTGATAATTAGACTTAAAAATGTGTAGAGTTGATTATTTTGTGCAGGTTGTGAAAAACGTAAGTCTTATTTTATACTATAATTATGAAATCTTTAAACTCAAATAAAGAATCAAAAACTATTTAAAGCAAATAAAGAATTGTGACTATTTAAAATGTAATTTCTTAAAAATAGATTCATGACTATTTAGGACGTTATTTTATTATACTTATTAGATATTTTAATTAATATATATAAAATACTTATGGACATTGATTTTATTAGTTCTATGGCTACTATTATGGTACAAAATGAGTCCCTTCAAATAAAATTTACTTTTGAATTTAATATTTGTGTAGAAGAACTTATTAGCCATTTACTTTGAAAGTAAGAAATAATTTTTTTGAGATATGTTAAAAGTTTATCACGCTACAATATATTTTTTTTTGAATTATAAGCAATAAAAATTCGACCTTCTGGTCTTTTTAATCTAAAAAATTCTCTAACAATTTATATAATTTTATAACATTTTTTTCAATTTTTAGAAGATTAATTTTATGGTAATTGAGAATTATAGATAAAGATGGCGAGTGCTCTTGGAATAATGAAGCTCAAAAGGAAAAGTGAAGGAAGGAAAATGAAATAGATGGAATAGCTATGAATGTTTTCTGCTAACTATTTTTTAATTTCGTAATTTTTATCTTTAAAAGACCAATTTAATGATAACAATTAACCAAGTCTACCCTATTCACATTTCTTTGTCATATTGTACAAACATATGTATGTAGATTCTAATTTGGTAAAAAAATTTGATATGTAACTGGATTTTTTTGGTTTTCAAATGCATTTGTTATTTTATAAGAAACAATAGTTTATTAAACAATTAGATTTTTTTCTAATATTCAAAATTCTTGCTTCATGAAAAATGATATTATTAATTCTTTTTTCTTTTAGTATGAATGGTTGATTAACATGCAAAATCTTTTATTTTATCCCTTAATTCTCATTGATTCTTTTCATTGATTGCGTGGTTTTTATTAATTAATGTAATACATTTGTTTGTTTCTTTTGAAAAATTTAGTATACTTTACAATAATGCGATTAATTATTTTAATGCAAGATTTTAGTTTAAATCATATATTTATATACCAATATATAAAAAATCGGTTGAAATTCAGCATTAGAAATATGATCTAATTGTTAGTGAAAATTCTAAAATACCTTACAACATACTTCATAGTATAATATAAAAAATATAAGTCGATAATGATAATATTTTAAACTGTAAACTAAAAGTTTATATGGTTACAATATTTAGTACCTTGTGAGCTTTTTAAATAATTGTATACTCGTACAAACTTTATTTTTTAATATTAATTTAACTTATTACTGATATTATAAGTTTAATTAATGTAATACATTTGTAAGTTTTTTGAGTTAGCTTCAACTTAGACAGGGATCTGTAGCTTATTTGCTCGGAGAAGTAGAACTCACAGCAATGGCGACTAGGCACGATTTTACGATTTATGGTGCATCCTCGGCATGATTTCATCAAATCTATGCTGGGTTTGGGTGTTCACTCATTTTGTGATGATTTTGTGACAGTGGTGGCTAGGCCCGATTTTATGATTTATGATGCATCCTCGGCATGATTTCATCAAATCTGTGTCGTGTTTGGGTGTGTGCTCATTCTGTGATGCTTTTACGATAGTGTGAGGTGGTCCGATAGTGGTGCATGGTGAACTAGAGAAACGCATGTGGTGGTGTGTGGCAATTTTGGTGATCAGGATATCGTTTCTTTGCTAAAATATTGATCTATTTTTGTATTCTAATTATTTTCATAAGTGTCCATCATTTAACCCATGTATTTTTTGTTTGTAAATGATGAAATTATATAAACAATTCCAGATTTATAGGGGAATGTAGACTCGAGGAAATAAGGATTCTGACACTTTTTCTTATTAAACTATATATAAGGGATTAGGTTAGTCTCATTCAGAGACTGTCTTGTTTTTATAAAACTTTATTTTCCATTATAATTCATACAGACCTTACAAATTATTTAAGTTTTCGAACATGATTTTCACGAACTCATCATGTGTGTGTGTGCAATTGCATATGATTAAATATCTATATGGTGTTGTGTATGATTTACGTTTATGCATGCATATTGTCACTAGTGTGTATATGCATATTTTGTGCAATCCAGTTACTGAGTTGTATATGTGCATGATTCATATATATATATATTTAATTATATGTTGTATGATGTTTTTATGTATACTGTTAGTGGATATGAGTGAATAACTTGCATGTGCGTGCTATGGAATACATATATGCCTTGTGTAAATATGCAAGTATACCCATGTTGTATGTGTTTTATGTATGTATATATATATATATTTAAGTCGATGACTATGCATGTAAGATGTATATATTATGGTTATTGTGTAGGCATGTTTATGCATACTACATATGATATATATATAAGTGCATGCAGGAGTAGGTCATCTAGTGATGGATTTGATTAGTAAAATAATAACATAAGGATATTTAAAAGATGAGAAAATCCATTTAACCAATATTAATAGGGGGAGGGTGTGTGTGTAGCCATTTTGGCAAGTGAAGTGTGGTGAACCCTACCCATAGATATGGCCTCAACTAGACGTGACTAGGAAGTTTCATACATAGCCGTTTCGTGTTCGAGTGCATTGAGAAAGTGAAAAGTGAAAGTAAAAGTTAAAAGTAAAAAGTGATATGTGATGTATCCACGTTGTAGAAGGGACCCTTAGTGCCCTCGTTGATGCCAATGGAAACAACATTGCGCAATGAAACTCCTAAAAGACAAGAAAAAGAAATTATAAACCTTAATAAAAAATGTATGGAAGAATGAAAGTGCAATTAAAAAGTGCTAAGAAAACAATGAAAAATGAAAGTAATATTGACATATGCAGTGATAGTAATTCAGTGACAAGTGCAAGTGATTATCAGAAAGGGTAAGTGCAAGTATTATGAAACCAGTGAATAATATTATTTGTTTATGTAAATGTGATGTTAGAGTATTTGTGATGTCTATGAGATCATATGTAAAAGAGTGAATTATTGAAATGTGTGAAATTATGGTTATTGTATTGATTAGGAATTTGTTTTAAAGAAGATATGCATTTGTTTTGTGAATCTTGTGAGATTGAGTGTGTGCATGTCTTTATTTTGGGCACCGGTCCTCTTCTTTACTGAGTCCATGAAGCTCACCCCAATTCACACCCCCTAGTGCAGATTAGTCAAGATCAAGAGCAAGTTCAAGGTCGAAAAAAGACTTTGAAGAACCTTTTGTGATCTTGAGAGTTTGTCTTGTAAAGTCGGTTTAATTATATTAAAGTGACGTAATGTAAAGAATTTTGTAAGCCTTATGACTTTTAATTCCCTATAGAGGATGATTGAATCTTAAGTTTTCGCTTATTGCTGCATAAAATTACCAGCTTATATGCGTAGAATAACGCTCCTTTCTCAACAGAGAAAGCGGGTTGTTACATGAAAATTTGTGTTTGGAATTTGGGTTTTAGAGAAGAGAAAGAAAACTCTTTGGAATTAATGAAAGAAGAACTAAAGGAGAATAGAATATATATATATATATATATGTATATATGTATATTCTTCTTCTATTTCAAAAATTAAAGCATATTTATATTTATAAAATATGTACAAGTAAAGTATACTTAAAAGAAGTGTGAGGTATCCCTGAATTTATATTTTTATTTATCATAATCCTATTATTTAAGAAAATTTTACTAAAATCCTTAAATGAAATAAAGAATCTAATTTAGTAAAAATTAGTGATATGCTATTAGCTTTCTTTCAAATCTATACATATATTATTTCTTAAAAAATAATGGTTTATTAAAGAATTGGATGTTTTTCCTAATACTCAAAATTCTTGGGTTCTAGAAAAATAAGATACTTCAATTCTTTTTTAGAGATTAAAAATAAAATTATTGCATAGATTGGTAGTAAGCCACCACCAAAGAATGGTACATGGTTAAAGATTATCTCAGCCTAAAAGATTACTATATCCTCTATAAATGGTAAAACAAGCGGAAGAAATTTTCTCAAAGTTCTATTGAAGTGGCTATAAAGTCTTAGCTATCACTAAAAACTATCTCTATTATATAAGATCTTATCACTCTTTAAAATAAAATCTTTCTTTTGATGGACAACTAATATTGAAGTAATATATCTCATTAGTAATTCAATCTAATGTGTTTAAACTAAGTGTATTGAATTCATTTATCATAGTTCCTTAAAAAAATAGTAAATAGATAATTATATGTAAAATTTAAATCAACAGATGATCAGTATTGTTGGAAGGATCATAAACAGATATTTGAGCTTGTCTTGATGTTCTCGAGGAATAGAAAAGCTTGCAATAATAATATGCAAGATTACGATCAATTTTAAGAGCATTTTTCTTAGGAGTTGCGTGAGCCAAATCCCCAAGTTGATTGTTTTCCTCAAAAAAAAATTTACCAACTCTATTTCATCCTCATCAAACTTGTAACCTGATATCTTGTTAAACTTAATCTTGTATGAAATAGGAACAAACATATCAAGTTTTTTTCTTCTAATGAAGCTCTTAATGAGATGTGTAAAGAAAATTGAAGTAATTTATCTGCCGTAATAATTTTAATTTGATCCATATAGTTAGTAATTTATCACAAAAAAAATCATCTAAGAAAAATGCATCTATAATAGAATAGGATGTTACTATATAGATGGCACAACTGAAGCCTTACCAAGTGGAAACATATGCAACATGGTCTTGGGACCCATAAGATTTTGCTAGTACAGATATTTTCCAAAACTTCCTCTTTTAAACCTTATGACTTGAGATTTAGACTATAGAAAATGTTAACATCAAATATTTAGATTTTATATTTGTGCCTGAAGATTAAGAAGAATGGAAAAAAACTTGTTTTTTTTTTTCTTTCTTCGAATGAATAGAGGTTAAGTGCATAGCTTCAGCTTAATCTATAATAAATAACTTTAAAGGTTATGTAGCCTTTCGAAAACTAGCTTTTCACTACACTTCTTTGTTGCATCAGTCAAGAAGGCTGTGTTTAATTAAAGAATAATTGAATTTTGATGGGAGGATAAATGACATACGGTTGAGTATTTTATATAGGCCGTGAAAAATATAGATTTTATTATACTATAACTTAAATGAAAAATATATATACATATATAGTATATTTAAAAGAAGTGTGAGGTATCCTTGAATTTATTTTTGATTTACCATAATCCAATTATTTAAGAGAATTTTACTAAAATCCCTAAATGAATCTAAAAATCTGATTTAGTGGAAACTAGCGTATGCTATTGGTTTTTTTTTAAATATATGGAGATATTTTTTCCTAAAAAATAATGATTTATTAAAGAATTGGATATTTTTCCTAATACTCAAAATTCTTGGGTTATAGAAAAATGAGATTCTTAAATTCTCTTTGAGAGATAAAAAATAAAATTATTAAATAATTGGTAGTAAGCCACCATCAAAGAATGGTGCATGGTCAAAGATCATCTCAGCCTAAAAGATTAGTATATGCTATATGAATAGTAAAGCAAGCAAAAGAAATTTTCTCAAAGTTCTATTGAAGTAACTATAAAGTCTTAACTATCACTAAAAGCTATCTCTGTTATATAACATCTTATCACTCTTTAAAAAGATCTTTCTTTTTATTTAATTTAATCAGGAGGGTCACCCATGATGGGACCTGACCCAATTAGGATAACACATATATTCAAATTAAAAATTAAAATTTTGCGTAATTACTACATCCAGTGGAAGTTACTTTTTTGAATAATCTGTAAAAAGAAAAACAAAACAAAAGAAAAGAGGGGACACAACATACAACGAAAAAACAAACACACACACACACTCTCTCTCTCAACAAAAAGTTCTACTTCTGTGAAGAAAAAGAGGGATTTTTAGTTAGTTTTCCTTCAAAAGTTTGGATTTCTACAGGAGGTATTTATGTCGTAAAAATTTACATACAGTTCATTATCAGTTAATATGATTGTATGTGATCCTATGCAAAATGATCTTGGAAAAATAGTTACACAATTGATTTATGGATTATATGTTAATTCTATGAGTTTCTAACGTTAGTATCAAAATATTTTGGTTAACTGCATGTTCAATTTTATTCCAATTTGCATTTTTGTTGAATTTTTATATAAAATTCATTTCTTTTCTTTTTTGGTAAAATAATTTTTTGTTGTGTTACTTAAATATGTGCAATATTGATCTTAAATAAAATTAGAGACCAAAAGCCTTAATTTGGTATATTATTTGTAATTTTTGGACAAAAAATGTGAAAGTTATGCATTTTTAAAGTCCATCCTGTTTAAAGCAAAAGGGTTCCGTTAATGGAGGGTTCTGCATTTTTTTTTTCTATAAAGAAGTTGAAGATGAGGACATTTTGGTCTTTTTACACTATCTTATTTTTTATTTAAAATAAAAAAATTATAGAAAAAGGAACCCATCATCAGGCTTGAACCCGCAGCCACAAAATGGAGAGTATTGCTCTCTACCGAGTGAACTAAACAAATTGTTCATAGTGTACTACAGTTAAAACTAATTTAGAATAAAGTATTAGAAGCAAAATTGAGACAAGAATTAGACCTGTGCAGGCAAAGCCCTCATGTCTTATAGACATGCCAATGACCACTCTAGCACGCCTATATTGAGTAAGATAGAATATGTAACATACATTTTATTTCTGAATAGTATAATAAAACATGTTTTGTTATATAAATTAATTTTCTTTAGTTAATTAATATATCATACATGAATAAATTAATTATTAGTTAATTAATTTATTATAATTTTCACTATAAATACATTAATTATTAGTTAATTAATTGTATCATATTTGAATAAATTAATTATTAGTTGATTAATTTATTATCATAGCTACTTTATATGAATTAATTATTAGTTAATTAACTTATAAAGATAGCTTATTAATATATTCTTTATTTTCTATATGTATTACAGAAAGTTAATGGTGATAATGAGAAGAACTCTTGTGATAATTAGAACTCCTCAACAGAGAGAGAAAATCAATCGTATGATATAAAACTTAAAAAATACTCATATGGAGGAGATTGGTAGACAAACTGAAGTTGAACTCTTAGTGAACCATATTATTAAAGTCAATATAGAGATTCAAAAAATTGTATGAAAAGAAGGTCCTTTAAAAGACAAAGAAAAGTATGATGCTCTTAAGGAAAGTTTACATATCTCTAGTTATTGAGGCATGCTTGAGCTTTGTTGGGACAAAGAACAAGCATAGAAATCCACAGTTAACAAATTTATCGAGGAATATGTTAATTGTGGTGATAAAAAAAAATAGTTGGTGCTTCAATAGGGGTGTCTACACATAGAGGACATCATAAAATTGTTGGTGTCCCTTTACCAAAAGCAAGGACAAATTTTTTTAAGGATGACCTTAAAAACAAGCTTAGGAAATCATTCCCTAAACGTAAGATTACAATAAGATAACTATTTTATATTGTTATTTTTTTGTTGTGAACTACTTATAAATTGTGTACTTTATTCTTATTAGTGAAATGTTATTCATGTTTTTCATATTTATTTATGCATACATATGATAACATGTTTTTGTTTTTATTTGGCATGTATGAATTATCATAAAACTAAGAGCGTTTAATAACCAAAAGTAATACCTTACATGATTAATTACACTAATAATAATCATTTATTAGAATTTTAGATGATGATTGAAAACATAATGTCCTTTTAATTCTATGTCTGATATTTGATTATTGTTATCATAATTAATATATGTTAAGGACATATATGTATGTTATTAGGCATTGAGTAACGTGTATAATATCTATATATATAGAGAAACAGCATTTAGATCAAAAAACATTGTCACTAAACTTAATAAAGGAGAAAAATTGAATGGTGACAATTATGAGATATGGAGTATGAAAATCCAATATGTGCTTAAAGAGCAAGAGACTCTGGAAGCTTTAACTGAATCCATGAATGAACTTAAAGAAGGGAAAATGACCCAACATCGGAGGGACCATATAACTTTTGAGACTTGAAAGGAAAAAAACTCTCTCGCTCGCATTACGTTGCTGAATAGTGTGGAAAATGACATCATGAGAGAGTTCAGAAAGTATGACCTATCTAAGGACATGTGCTCCACATTAGCTCAAAGATTTGGTGCTACATCCTTGACCAAAGTTTAGTCACTTACTATCAAATTTGACACTTATAAGAAATGCACTGGTCATACAATGAAAAAACATCTATGGAAAATGTCAAACATGATAAGTGAGCAAAAAAATCCTGGTCATATTCTTACTGATGAACAAAGGTCCAAGTTATGATTTGTTCTCTGCCCTAAAGTTGGGAACATATAAAGATCCACCTAACCCATAAGGAAGGCATTAGATCTCTTTAAGTTGCCATGAGACACTTTGAGCTAGAAAAGAATCGAATTGAAGCCAATAAGTCAAGTACTAATTTGTATATGAGCGATTCTAGCTCACAAGGTGCTGGGGGACATAAGTGTAAGTTCCTTGTTGTATCCCAATAAAAGGAAAAGAGGGGTTTTAAAGCCAATAAGAAAAGAAAGTTTCACCAAAAAGAGAAAGGAATACATCCTTTTAAGAAAAAAAATGTAGCAAAAGTGAAGTGTTATAGCTATGGTAACAAGGGATTTTTTTCTCGTGATTGGAGTGAGCCTAAAAAGGTAAAAGGCATATTTGCACATGTGAGTGCTATTTTTATTTCTAGTTCTATCTTTCTAATTGAATCTCATCCTTTATGGACTGTACCATATAGCAAAGGACATGAATGCCTTCATGGAATTCTGATGCATTCTGCATGGAGCACGATAGATATATGTAGGAAACAATTCAATAATGAAGGTAAAGGTTATTGGTACATATAAGTTGGTGATGTATGAAGGTTGAACCCTATTCCTACATGATGTGCTGTTTGCTCCAGAAATTCACTGGAATTTAATTTCTGTGTTTGTTTTACTTAAACTTAGTTTCAATTTGAATTTTAAACTAGTGGTGTAGGCTTGTATTTAGGAACAATATATTATGGACATGGTTATTTGCTATATGGTTTTATTATTTTGGATGTTGACTATAGTTCTTATAATATTAGTTTTTCCTTATTTACATCTTCTAATAGTGTTGGAATTGATGTGAATGTTCGGCAAGACTTGGCCACATTGGTCAACAATGAATGAATAGATTAGCCCAAGAGGGCTTATTAGGAAATATAAAAAAAGTAGAATTGTCTACTTGTGAGTATTGCCAAGCTGGAAAAAAACAAGAAAACTAGTTGGAAAAGCCATAAGAGCAAATACTTCATTGCAACTATTCATTCTAACATATGTGATCCAATAAATATGAGGGTAAGCCATGGTGCTATTTATTTTATCATATTTATAGATGATTATACTCAATTCGGTTATGTCTATTTGGTATCTCATAAATCTGAATCTTTCAGTTGCTTTAAAAAATATAAGAATTTAGTTGAGAATCAATTAGACAATAAAATAAAAGCTTTAAGAACCAATAGAGGACAAGAATATTTATCTAATCAATTCAGAGAATTTTATGATGAAATGGGAATAGAACATTACTTAACTATTCCAGCAACACCACAATAGAATGGTGTTGTAAAAAGAAGAAATAGAACCTTGCTTGAAATGGTTAGATCTATGACGACACAAGCTAATTTACCAATTACCTTTTAGGCCGATGCATTATTATCTACCACATATATCTTTAATTGAGTACCCTCAAAATTAGTTACCACCACACCATATGAGTTATGGCCTAACAAAAAATCAAACCTAAGTTTTGTAAGACCTTAGGGTTGTGCCACCTATATTCATTAATCTTCCCACAAATATGGAAAATTAAGTTCAAGAGGGAAGAAAAGTATCTTTATAAGATATTTCAAACAATCAAAAGGATATGTGTTGATAGGCACACAAGAAAATGGTCATGTAACTAAATTTTGAATCACGAGATGTCATATTCTTATAGAATGATTTTCCTAAAAAATGTGAGATAGGTCAAGACTTATCTCTATATGAAACTGAAGACCAAAATGTTTCCACCCTATAAGGATAAATGGGCCCACTATATTTGAGTGGGAGTGATACAAGATTCAATAAACTTGTTTCAATTGAAACTCAATCACAACCAATGGTGGGTCCAAGTATGGAAGTCTGTCCTAGTGGGAGTAACTTAAAAGAATCTCAAATACGTCGAACTAATAGAAAAAGTGTTCCTCATCACCGTTTTGAGATTAAAGGCGGAATATTCTTAGTTACTATAGAAGATGAAGAAGAGCCAAGAAATATAAATGAGGCTCTTAAATGCCTTGCAAAGGAAAAATGGATGAAAGCATAGAAAAGCTTGCAACAATAATATGCAACATTACGATATATTTTAAGATCATTTTTATTAAGAGTTATAAGAACCAAATTTCCAAGTTGATTGTTTTTCTCAGAAAAAATATCACTAGCTCTATTTTATGCTCTTCAAACTTGTAACATGATATCTTGTTAAACTTAACCTTGTATGGATAAGGAACAAATATATCAAGCTTGTTCTTCTATTAAAGCTTCCAGTGAGATGTGTGAAAAAAATTGAAGCCATTTAACTGTAGTAATATATTTATTTTATCCATATATTTAGTTATTTATCGAAAGAAAACCATCCAAGAAAGCACATCTATAATAAAATTAATGGAAAAGTATTTTAGTATGGATAACACAAATGAAGCCTTACTGAGTAGGAATGAATGCAACATGGTCTTGGGTCCCATAAGGTTTTGCTGGTAAGATCTTCTCCAAAGCTTCCTCCTTTAAACCTAATGACCTGAGATTTAGACTGTAGAAAATATTAACATGGAATGTCTACATTTTAAATTTGTGCCTGAAGATTAAGAAAAATGGAAAGAAACTTATTTCTTTTCTTTCTTCGAATTAATGGAAGTTAAGTGCATACCCTTAAATTTAATCTATAATAAATAACTTTAGAGGTTATGTAGGCTTTGGAAAACTAACTTTTCACAATACTTCTTTGTTGCACCAGTCTAAAAGAGTAAGTTTAATTGAAGAACAATTGAATTGTAATTGGAGAATACATGACATACGATTGAGTATTTTATATAGGCCAAGAAAAATGTAGATTTTATAATACTATAACTTCTAAAATCTTGGAACTAAAATGAAGAATCTATGGCTACTTGGAAAGTAGTTTTATTTTTTGAAATCTTTAACTTAAATGAAGAAGTCACTCTTATTTGAGACGCAATTTTATTATATTTGTGTGATATCTAACTAAATATATATAAAATGATTAAAAATATTGATTTAATTAATTTTATGGTCGCCAGCTATATTAAAATTAACTTTTAAATTTTAATCCATGTGCTAAGAAACTTATTCTTCATTTATTTTTTTAAAAGTCAAAAAAGCCAATTTTATTGAGATAATTTATAACCACAGATATGGTAAAAAGCCACATTACAAAACAAAGTCGATTGTACTTTACAATAATGTGATTAGTTATCTTAATACAATATCTCTACTTTAAATAATATATTTATATACCATTATATAAAGATTGGTTAGTAATTAACCTTATAAATATGATTTAATTATGAATGAAAATTTTGAGATACTCTTTAACATCCTACTTAAAGTATAGTGTAATATAGAATCATAAGTTGATAACAATAACAATGTAAAATACATAGAGAAGGTAACCAACGTTTCACGATACTTCTTCTTTGCATCAATCAAGAGGACTAACTAATTATAGAAGAAGAATTACAATGTGAGAAAAGAATAAATGTGCAGGGCTGATTATTTTGTGTAGGTTATGAAAAATGTAATTCTTATTTTATACTAAAACTTATGAAATCTTTGAACTCAAATAAAGAATCATAAACTATTTAAAGTAAATAAAGAATTGATGTTATTTAAAATGTGATTTTTTAAATAATGAATGCATGGCTATTTGGGACTTGATTTTATTATACTTATTGGATATTTTACTTAATTTATATAAAATGCTAGTGATTTTGATTTTATCAGTTCTATGAAGTCCATTATAGTACAAAATGAGTAATTTCAAATTAAATTTACTTTTAAATTTAATTTTTGTGCGGAAGAACTTATTAGCCATTTTTTTAAAAAGTATGAAATAATTTTGTTCAGATTATGTTAAAAGTTTATCACGCTGTAATATATTTTTTGAATTATAAGCAACAAAACTCAACCTTCTGGTCTTTATAATCTAAAAACTCCTCTAACAATTTATACAATTTCACAATATTTTTTTCAATTTTTAAAAGATGAGTTTTATGTGAATTTAAAATTCTGGATTAAGATGGTTAATGCTATTAAAATAATGAAGCTCCAAAGGAAAAGTGAATGAAGGAAATTGAGATAGATGGAAATAGTTTTGAATATTTTCTGTTAATATTTATTAATTTCGTAATTTTTATATTTAGAAGAACAATTTTTTGATAACTCTTAACCAAGTCTACCGTCTTCACATTTGTTTACCACACTATACATACATATGTATGTAAAGTTATTACCTTGATAATTGATTAAAATTAGATAATTAAGTGTTAAGTCCTTCATAATATAAATAAATTTGTTGACCATACAAGTATGACACTATAAATTTTTGTTAAAAAATTATAGAAACAAAACTTAGAAGATCACAATCACTTAATAATTTTTTATTTTAAAATAGTGATTTAAGAACAAAAACTACGTAATAAAAATTAGCCAATTTTTTAAATTCAAAGCTATAGAAATTTCACATTTTTTATGTACACATATGGTGTATATAAAAGAAGTGTGTGGTAAAGTTGAATTTATTTTTTTGATTTTGTCATAATACCATTATATAAGAGAACTTTATTAAAATCCATACACAATATCAAGATTCTGATTTAGTAAAGTGCTTGATCAACATGATAAATTTTTTATTTCATCCTTAAATTCTCTTTGTTTCTTTTCATTTATTGTGTGATTTTTATTAATTAATATGGTACAAGTTTGTTTCTTTTAAAAAAATTACTATACTTTACAATAATGTGATTAGTTAACGAAATGTAATATTTTAGTTTAAATCATATATTTATATACCAATATATAAAAATCAGTTAAAATTTAATATCGAAAATATGATCTAATTGTTAATGAAAATTCTAAAATATCTTTTAATATCAAACATAATGTAATATAAAAAATATAAGTTGATAATGATAATATTTTAAACTATAAACTAAAGTTTATATGATCTAACATTTAGTACTTTATGAGCCTTTTAAATGATTGTATAGTCATACAAAATTAACTTAACTTATTACTTATCTTGTAAGTTTAAATAATGTGATACATTTGTAAGTTTTTCAAGTTATCTTTAAGTTATTAATAACCTTGTATGAAATTTTAAAAGATAATTATATATAAAAAAATTATTCCACCACATGGTCTATTAGAGCTTAAAAATAAAAAATTCATCCTCCTTGAAAGTTGTTTATTCAAGTAATTAATTTGTTCTCTCTTCCTCTTAGCTCACAGTCAATATTTTTTTTTCCTCATATTATGTTGTCTGTTAATTTTCAACACAGTTTTTAGCCTTAAATCTAATTTCTAATATCAAATTTTTACTCACATTATGTAAAAATGGATGTTTATAAATATATAAATATATAAAAGAGGGAATTATCAATTAATATTAAGTAGGTGGGATTGGTGGCATAGAGATGTAATTAGCAATTCAATGTGTACTATTCCAAAATATTAAATCTTGTGATAAAATGAACTACTATTAAGATACTAATTACTTTGATATCTTTGTAACTTAGTTTATTTATTTGACTATCTGTCATTTGTTCCATGACTTTTATATGGAGAAGGAATACGTACAAGATCTCCTATTTGAATAGAAGTAAAAAATCATTCAATTTTTTATTTGTCTCACGACCTTTATGTAAGGAATACCTACAAGATCTCCTATTTCTATAGAAGTATAAAATCAACACAATTTTTAGCCTTAAATCTAATTTCTAGTCTCAAATTTTTACTCACATTATGTAAAAATGGATGTTTATAAATATATAAATATATAAAAGAGGAAATTATCAATTAATATTAAGCAGGTGGGATTGGTGGCATAGAGATGTAACTAGCGATTCAATGTGTACTATTCCGAAACATTAAATCTTGTCATAAAATGAACTATTATTAAGATACTAATTACTTTGATATCTTTGTAACTTAGTTTACTTATTTGACTATCTGTCATTTGTTCCATGACTTTTATAGGGAGAATGAATACGTACAAGATCTCCTATTTGAATAGAAGTAAAAAATCATTCAATTTTTTATTTGTCTCACGACCTTTATGTAAAGAATACCTACATGATCTCCTATTTCTATAGAAGTATAAAATCAAATACTACAAGCTTGTTGTAAACCTAAACAATAATCGAGGCTCATTAGTGGAAAGTAGGAGTTCCATCAGGGTGAGTTCATTACCTGCACAAGGTGTAAAAAGGTCCAACGTTTCTTCCACCGCACTACTAGGGATTACAGGCTCTACCATGATCCTTTGGCTAATAAAAGGTAGAGGTGCCTTGACTGACCTTATGAGAGATAAATCTATATCATTATTTTGGTTGTATATGTATATATTTATGTGCAAATCCACTTCATGTTATGCTGAGTAATGTGTATATATGTGTTTATAAAAGATAAACTGTAATTTTCATGAAAGAAGGGCAAGTCGAAAAACTTGCAGAGGGTGTACAAGAGATCCAAAATGCAGAATGCACCTCTTGTGTATGTTTGATTGCTATAAGTGTCATTTTAGGGGTTGTCAATACCGCAACTGCATTTATTATATGCAAAATGCATAGCCCTAATCATGACTCTAGCTTAATTATTGCGTAGATTCAAAGTTTCACCTTTCAGACTTTATGAACTATACGTAAACTTTAGACTGCATGATCATGTTTTTTAATTATTGGTCTGAGCTTGATCACCACTTTCAGTTGTAATCTGGATGCACATGCCATCTTCACTGTGTAGTACACAAATCTCTATGGTGCTGGCGGTAGCATCTGCAGAGGCTTTGGGAATGGAGGTAGTGGACGACAAGTCTCTCTAACTAGTCGTTTATTCAAAAGACTTGGCTTCATGAAAAATGTGATCATTAATTTTTTCTGTTATGTATAATGCTTGATCAACATGATAAATTTTATTCCATCTCTATATTCTCATTGTTTTTTTTTTGTTATTGCCTGGTTTTCATTAATTAATGTGATACATTTATTTGTTTCTTATGAAAAATTTTTCTTACTTAATAATAATGTGATTAGTTATTTTAATACAATATTTTAGTTTAAATTATATATTTATATAACAATATATAAAAATTGGTTAAAATTTAATATTAGAAACACGATCTAAATTGTTAATAAAAATTCTAAAATATCTTTTGCAACAATCAGTTGTATTCTACCATATACTTAGTTAAATAAAATCTTTTAATCATGTGATTTATTTATTAATGTAAAATAAATAAATACATTCTCTAATTTAAATAAAGAGAAATAAAAATGGATTAACAATTTAAATACAATTCTTCTAAAATAGGAGAATAAACCTATAGAATTTAAAAGAAAGCCGTATTTTTAATTAAGGTACTTTGAAGAAAATTATAATTTCTTAAAATTGTTATTACTTTAAATAAATTAAATAATAATAAGAATTAGAAAAAATATACATTTATATAGGTGAACAAAAATTAGATTATAGATATGAATAATTAAACCTAGATATAAATTTATTTAGTTTATATAACATGTACAACTAAACATTAAGTATAAATAAATGCACGCAAATGTGTGTATAAAGAAACATACAAAAAATATATATATGTTTAAAAATATATAAAAGTGTTATACAAATATATAGGAATATATATTTCTAGACATGTTGAGATGTATATGCAATAAGAAAATAAACATATATATATGTATTTGTGTGTGTGTGTATATATTTAGATACATATAGATACGTACATGTAATAAGAAAATAGACGCATATATATGTATTTGTGTGTACATATATCTCTTAAAAATATAGTGATGTCTAGATAAAATACATATAAACATCTATATTCAACTATTGTATGCATATATATATATATATAGATATATTATATATTTGTGTGTGTAAATAAAATAAATTTTAAAAAAATAAAACACAAATAAAAGAAATTAATTTGAATAATTTGCCACTGGAAATGATCAGCACTTATGGGCAGATTAGTTGCCCCTGATTTGATATCACTCACCGTTCTAAGTTGTGGGTAGGACCAAGCCACATGGTGAGCTGTTGTGATGACCGGCTAGGTGCCATGAAAACTAGCCATCTTTGCTA
Source organism: Carica papaya (assembly GCF_054855325.1). Taxonomy (NCBI): domain Eukaryota; kingdom Viridiplantae; phylum Streptophyta; class Magnoliopsida; order Brassicales; family Caricaceae; genus Carica; species Carica papaya. The sequence continues at coordinate 25,639,613 of NC_142317.1, forward strand.
GTTGTGGTCGACCATCCAACATATCAACGGCTGTGATGCCATGCATGCATTTGGATAGTCAGATGATGGGTTAAATTTAGTTCAAAGCTTCATTCTCTTCACAACTTCGTCTTCATCTTTTTCAAACAAAAAATTCTAGTTAAACAAGTGAGTGAAAGGGGAGTTTGAGAACATAAAATACTAGAGTGAGAGAGAGTGACGCACTAGAACAAAATGCGTGTTCTGTGTGTATATCAGAGGAGAAATCGCTTCTTCTTGATGAGGTGAGTCATCTCTTTCTCTTCTAATTTGTTCATTTTAGTTTTTTGGTGTCCTAAAACAATTTTTATTTGGAAGATTAGCTATTAAATTGTTGCTACAAGTCCCAGAACTCAAAACAGTAGCTGCTGCACCTGAATGACCACTCTGTTCAGGTAGGCATTTGTTTTCTATTCCAATTCCTTTTCTGCTTCGTTTTTCCTTTACAAATTCGTAGTCAATCGTCAGGAAATGCTAGGAATGTTATAATTTCTTTTAAACTAGTAAAACAACTCACAAATCTTAATCTAACTGGAAAACAGCACTCAACTCTGCATGTACAATCACACTGAGTTGTAGAAAAGCATCTTCGAAATTTCAACAATTCTATCATGTGATTTAGCGTATGTCTCGTGCATTTATCAGGTAAGATGGGTGATATTTTAGATTATTCAAAAATAACCTTCATAGATTAATTTGCATATGGTAAACTCTTTCAAAAATCAAAACTAAGTGGTGTTTTAAATAGATAGAGTGAGTGTCATTTGCATTTTTGTGATAATTTTTATCAACTGAATTTGTGAGTTTAACCATTTAATTATTAAATTAATTTATTACAAATTAAATGATGTAACAACCTAGAAATTGAACTTCAAATTTTATTTGTGAAATTTGGGAGAAAATTAGAAAAATATGTAAAACAAATTAAAATAAAAATAATTTATCTGCGAATTAGAACATTATTTAGAAATTTAAAATAAATTAGGAAAATATTTTAAAATATATATATTAAAACTAGTAATTAGTAAAATAAAATAAATTTATAAAAAATAACTAAGAAATATTGAAATCAATAAAGTAATAAAATTAAATTAGAAAGAAAGTTAGAAAATTAATTAACTTAAAAATTGACTAGAAAATATTAAATTTTATAAATTAATTAAACTAAATATTGTAAAATAAATATAGGAACAAAAAAATAAAAATAAATAACTGTAACACCCCACTCACCACCGCGCTAAATTTGTATTTGAAAAACCACTATTTATTTGGGTCTTAAGGCCACCTAAACTCATTTAAATTTATTTAGCAGTTTTACATTATAATTCGTAATTTAAATTCGTAATTTGAATTCGTAATTTCAATTTTATGCTAACTTCATTATTTTTTTTTATTTTGATTTTTATTTAATTTTATCTGTTATAATTATTTTTTTTTCTTATTATTTTGATTTATTTTATACATTATTACTATTTTTTATTAAAAATAATTTTTAGAAGAAAATGGAAAAATGGGCAAAAATCCTGTGAGAAAACACCCGCGAGAGAGGTTTGCCCTCGTAGGCACCACAAGCTGTACGCGAGCATGCGCGCGCAACCAGGCACAAGATGTGCGCATTGTGCGCACATCCCATCCGAGCGGAGTGCGGGGCTAGTCCTGCGCCCACCCCTTGTCTCGTGCAAGTAGGCTAGTCTGTGCACATAACATCACGTGCAGATAGGGTCAGGCACTGGGCGTTGTCCCCGCAGTAGGCTCGTGCACAGCAGGGTACGTCGGCACTTGTAGACTAGGCCTTTAGCGCGTGATCGGCCTTGTGAGGTGCACTACGGCCTTGAGCAACGTGTCGCCGCCCCCTTGGGCATTGTGCGCCACCTTGGGCAGTGTGATGCCGCTAATGGAGGAATGTTTCCTCTGTTTTTCATGCTGCCATCGCGTCGTATCAAATCGATCATCTTCCACTCAATTCTCTCTCTCTTCACCGAATTTTGCCAGTCAGTGCAAATTCAATGGTTCCCATTTTCTATAAATAGAGACCTTTCTTCTATTTCCTCATCACTTCCATTCCATTCTTCCATTTTCTAAGAGTTTAGAGAGAGAGGGAATGATCTAGAGAGAGAATGAGAAAAAAAAGAACGGTGTAGGAAGACTTCGAGGTTTTGGTAAGAAATTTAGTATTTCTTTAAATATCTTAAGGAATATTTCTAGAAAAATTTATTATGAAGTCTCTGTTTTATGTTTTGCATGTTTCATACTTAGTAGTTCTAATAAAGTGAATTGTTATTAATTTCAAGCACGCTATGTGATTTTATTGGCACTTGATGATTTACATGTAAATTAAATAATATAAATCTGATGATATTTTCCTGAAAAATATAAAAAAAAATGAGAAAAAGAATGAAAGAGAAGAGAGATGAGCCTGAATGGTTTGAGAAATAGATATATCTGTATTGACATGTATAATTCATCAAGTGTCTCATCAGGCTTTTTATCTCGAAAGGGTGTATGTTTTCCTCCTCCCCATCTGGTTTGGAAAGATGTGAGAGGACCGCTCCCTGCTGATGATGTCGTACCCTCTGATGAGAGTGGTGACACGAATATCTATTAGGGGTCATCTTTACCTAAGTACTACCGTGACTACAAAATATCTTATAGGACCACAGTGGTTAGTACGACCGTGGTCATAGATCGTACCATGGTTTGGCATGCTTGAAATGTGCTTGAGCAAATTGTCATTATCTGTATCTGATATGGTCATTCCACATGGATAGTCAGAAATCCATATTTGCCCTCAGAGATGAAAGTCAGAACGACTTCACGAAGCATGACATGAAAATCTGAGCATTTCATGATTTATTTGATTTTCTTTGTTATCAAGTACGATGTTTGATTTTGATTGTTGTGACTATAACATGATGTTTCTTTATAAATAAAATTATTTTCATAAAGTAAGATAGGGCCCTGATATGACCTGATGGTAAGTATTTATAATATAATTATTCATCTTTAAAATCTTACGATGTTGTTTAAATACTATTTTCCTTACTGAGTATATGAAACTCACCATTTTCATGCCCCCCCCAGATGAGGAAGATAGTGAGGAACTGACCGCTGACCTACCTTTTGAAGTCTATGAGGATCACGTGGATCCACAACTCTCAAATACATGACTTATCCCGCACTCTGATGAGTCCAATCGCATAATAATAGAAGTGGCTCTTTTGTATTCTTAGTATTTTGATATTTTGTATTTAGCCACTTCTGGCATCAGTTTTGTATTTGTATAATTAGAACTCATATATTTTGAAAGAGATTTATAATAATTTGCTGCACTGCATAAAATTTTATCATATACTCATAATCTATTTCTATATCTGGCACCCTTATGCCTTAGTTTGCATTGGAGATGTCACAATAACAAATTATAATTAAAAATTCATCATAATGGAAAGGACCAATCAAATAAGAGAGGGTGCATGTGAGATTGAAACATGGGAAAAAATTAGGAAATGGGATAGGGGTGGCTACATGGATGGGAAAATTCCCTCCCACTCTTAGATTGCCACATCATCTAATTAAACCATCTCATCATCCTTATCCCTTCCCCAAAAAATGCAAATGGTTTGGATTTTATTTTTCCTAGGCTTGGGAGTTACAATCTTCCCCTTTAAAATAAATTTGGTCCTCCAAATTTGCGATGACCAGGTGGTTTGAAAACATCCTAACTCATTTCCAAGTTCCTCTTCAACCTAATGGTTTTGTTATAATGTTGTTATTGGTGGGATCTCTTTAGTTAGTAGTCACTTTTTTTTCTAACTCCCATAAGTAAAGTATAGTTGCTAAGAGTGTGTCTCATAAATTCAAATGTTTTTTTTACTCAAGGTTTGTTGGTTTTTAATTTTTTTTTGGACATTTATTCTAGCTAAAAAGAATGTCATCTAGAGCAACAATGATTCTCAAAGTTCATTAATCGATCTCAATTTCACGTGTCATAATTAAATTATTGTTTTCCAACTTTTAAGAAATTAATATATGGTTACTTGGAATATACCATCTATGGTATTCAATAAAATGTATCAACACTGAAACATTCATGTCTAATTCCTAAGAACTTGGGGTTTCCTAACTTCTGAATCCTAACTTGTGAATTTGTAAGGTGTTTATAGTTTCCAAGACTTTTTCTCTTTTATTTCGATGGCTTGATATCTACATGGATTATCCTTTTAACTACATTGTATTATTTTTCTCAATCAATCAAAGACTGAATGATTCCTAATATACTTTAATACTTGATCAGCTTACGCCTAAGGTCCTTTAGAATGTACATGGTGAGTTATGGAATCCATGGCTATTATTAACAATCATCCTGAATTCATTTGACAGATCATTTATTAGTTTGGTCACGAGTGGTTATGTTTAGTTCTAGTTCTTGCAGGTACAAAGTTCCTAAAATTTTCAAGTGACCACTCTTAAGTACAGTCTTAAGATATAAGTCACAGGTTTATCACATCATCAATCTCCCCTTGTTGGTTCGGGAAAAGAAATCTTCTAGGTATGGTGGTTATGATTCATCATGCTTTGGTTAAGCTACTTTGATACTTATATACTTAGGAGGTTTATAATGATTTGTTGTGAGAACATGCCCTAAGGTCCTTTTTTCACCTATAGAAATTTATTTAGGAGTAATGAGATTTTTTTTTAAGATGATGGGTTTGATAAAACTTGATGTTACTCATGTTATTTCTTTTCGTCATTTTTCACGTACTTGGACTTTCTTACGCACTTTAGTACTATACAGACATACTTAAGCATCATTCATAAATATACATAATCCTAATGATACACATTATGCATTTACACACAAATGCATATACCCTCAATTTATACATATACCATCACACAAACCTACATTCATATTAAATATATATGACATATATGAACCTATATCGCACATATATATACATATTGACGTATAGTCATATACATGTACATATTACATGTATATGCAATAGATATATATATGTATATATCTTATTCACGCACCTAATTTACACACACTCAAATGCACACACAACTCATACGAAACCATTCACACACATAATCATATATACACACACATAACCACATCCACACAACCTTAATTTTATATACATATACATGCAGTTATACACACAAATCCTTAAGTATATGCATTTATACATACAAACACGCATACTTTCTTATGGGATATAGCTCAACTAACATTTATATAGATTTTACATACTTAAGTAATAAAAAACAAGGTTAAATAAGTGCAGAAAACACATGCAAGGAAATCTAAGAATGTCATGAATTTTTTTTTTATAAATTTCTCAAAGAACTTATAGAAAAATAAAACTTAGAGAAGACAAATTCAATCTCGGTGTGAATAGTAATCCAATTCTTATTATTGCCTTTGTTTTCTATTATTTAAACCTAATTCCTTTAGTAGCATTTCAAATTTTATTCAATGTCTCTTATGTTTCTTCATATATATATATATATTTATATATATATCGACTCACGTACGAATATACTTACATGTATTAAGCCCAATACACACAATATATATGTGATACATAATGCACTCAGTATACCTATATTCTTACAAAAGCACACTTTATATGCATACTAGTATACCTAAGTCTAGATTTATATTTACATATTAAGACTCATACAGACCCCCATACATATGGAATTATACAATTTTTCATATATACATATATATGATCCACAATACACATATCTACCCACATAGCTACCGATGTATATATATATATCTATATATATTTATTTTCACGCAGATGTACATATTCATATTTACAGCTTCATGTATCCATTATAGTCAACAACACACACAAACTACATGGACCATTACAAGGAAACTAAACAAAGCATGTGGAAATTTGGGAAAACGGAAAACCAAAATGAGTAATAGGGATTTCTCGTCGGATTGAATTTGCATATAAACCTTTTAATATCAAATTTGTTAGAATTATTAATGAATTTCATTAGGTAAATTCAAGAAATAAGTGGCACTCTACATTCTTACTTTGTTTTCTTACTTTTATTTGATCAACTTCTCCGTAGAAGTTCAAATTTTCCATAGTTTTATTCATTCACTGTCTCCAGTTGGCTTTGGAGTGAAGCCCTAATTATTTGATTTCTAGATTTATCACATTCCAACCTTTATAACTTCTACTTTTTAGACTTTGAAACTATGATCCTACTTCTTTATCTCTATAGATGCTTTGGATGAAGTTCTAAAACATCTCTTAAGGTGTGTATTACCTAAATTCTTTTGACTCTAAACCTCATAAGAATCTTAAACTTCATGATAAAAGGGATGGTTTTGAGGAATGTGCACTCTAATACCAATTGTAACAATCCACTTTCTCTGTTGAGAAAGAAGCGCTATTCTACATAAATAACCTGGTAATTTTATACAGCAATAAGCAAAAACTTAAGATTCAATCATCCCCTATAGGGAATTAAAAGTCATGGGACTTACAAAATTCTTTAAATTGCATCACTATAATATAATTAAAATGACATTACAAGATAAACTCTCAAGATCACTAAAGGCTCTTCAAAGTCTTTCTTCGTCCTTGAACTTGCTCTTGATTTGGACCATTCTACACTGCGGGTGTGAACTGGGATGAGTTTCCCGGACATAGTAAAGAAAAAGAGTAGTACCCAAGACAAAGACATGCACACACTCAATCACACAAGATTCACAAAACAAATGCATATCTTCTTTAAAACCAATTCCCAAACAATACAGTAACCATAATTTCATATATCTCAATAATCCACTCTTTCACATATGATTTCATAGACATCACAAATACTCTAACATCACATTTATATAAACAAATAATATTGTTCACTGGTTTCATAATACTTGCACTTATACTTTCGAACAATCACTTGCACTTGTAATTGAATTACTTATGATTGCGTATGTCAATATTGTCTTCACGTTACATTGTTCCCTTATCACTTTTTAGTTGCACTTTCATTCTCAGTTACATTCTTATTAAGGTTTATAATTTCTATATTTTTGTCTTTTAAGAGTTTTACTGTGCGATACCATTTCTACCGAGATCAACGAGGGAATTAAAGATCCCCTATATCACGTGGATACATCATATATCAATTTTCACTTTTCACTTCCCTAATGCACTCGAACATGGAAAGGTTATGCATTTGGTATCAGTAATCACTTTCCACATACACCCGAACATGGAATGGTTGTAAATGGGACTTCCCAATCATGTTCGGCTGAGGCCATATCCACAAGTAGGGTTCACCACACTTCACTTCTCAAAATGGCTACACACACCCTCCCCTTATTGATACTAGTTAAACGAATTTCTTTGTCGTTTAAATATCTTTATGTTATTATTTGAGTAATTAAATCCATCACTAGATAACCTACTCATACATGCACTTACATATACATCATATGTATTATACATAAACATGCCTACACAATAGCCATAATACATACATCTTATATGCATGGTCATCAACTTAAATAAATATATATACACACAACACATACAACATAGGTATACTTGCATATTTACACAAGGTATATATGTTATTCTATAGCTTACACATACAAGTTACTCACTCATATCCACTAACAGTATACATAAACATGTCACATAATGTACAATTAAATATATATATATATGCATAATGCACATACAACTCAGTAACTAAATTGCACAAAATTTGCATATACACATTAGTGATAGTATGCATATATAAATGTAAGTCATACACAACACCATATAGATCTCCAATCATATGCAATTGCACACACACACATGATGAGTTTGCGAAAATCACATTAGAAAACTTAAATAATTTGTAAGGTTTGTAAACAATTCATTTTAATAGAAAATAAAGTTTGATAAAAATATGGGGGTCTCTGAATGAGACTAACCCAATCCCATACCTATAGTTGAATCGAAAAAAGTATCGGTATCCTTATTGGCTCGGGTTTACACTCTCTTCTAAATCTAGCATTGTTTAGATAATTCCCTCATTTAAAAATAAAAAATATGAGGGCTAAATTACTGACACTTGTGGAAATAATTAGAATACAAAAGTGGATCTAGATTTTACCATAGACATGCAATCTCGGTCACCAAAATTTCCATATGCCACCACATATTTGTCTCTAGTTCACCATGTGTTGCTATTGGAGCGTCGCTACCTGACCATTGCTACCAAAGCACTACTATCAGAGTCTCACTACCGAAGCACTACTATCGGAGTCTAGCTACCGGAGCACTGCCACCGGAGCATCGCTACTAGAGCACTGCCATCAAAGCATCGCTATTGGAGCACTGCTGCCGGACCACCTCGCGCTACTGTAAAATCATCACAGAATGAGCAGCACACCCAAACCCAATGCAGATTTAATGAAATCATGTTGAGGATGCACCGCAAATCATAAAATTGTGCTTAGCTGTCTCCACCGAAAGTTCTACTTCTCTAAGAAAATCCGCTATGAATCCCAATCATTTTTGGCCATGCACCGTGACTCTTTATTTTTTAAATTTACGCGACTATCTGACATGCGAATCTAGTCGCTACATCCTGCTCGTCATACACACCAGATCTTCCACATCCTCTTCTCTCTTCACGATTCTCTATCTCTCTTTCTCTCCCTTAACTGATTTCTCCCTCTCTTTTTTTCCTTTTTCTTCTCTTTTACAAGCGGGAATAAAAAAACTCCTCCACCCCTGCCTACTCCTTCTCCGATGAGATTCAAAGGCATATACGGCTCCTGTTTTTCTTCTTCTTGCAGAGGTGTGTTCGCCTTTGTAACTCCCCCTTTTGTTCTAACATCAAAATGGCGTCATTTTGATGGTCTCAAAGTGATGTCATTTTGACCCCCTTCCCTTCTTTTATTTTTATATCAAAACAACAATGTTTTTAGGGTTTCCTCAAAATGGTGTTGTTTTGGCTTTTTCTGCTTCTAAGGAAGCAGATGGGTTGGAATCTATTTTTTCTAGGCCAGGGTGTTACATTTCGAGTCTAATCATTACCCATTATAAAGCAACAAGCACTTTTGATAAGAGCATCCAATGCATGGCCACCATAGAACATGAACAAATGACGACTAGTTAGAGAGCCTTGTCATCCACCATCTCCAGGCCTAGACCCTCTGCAGATGCTGCCGCCAACATTGTAGGGATGTATGTACTATGCAGTCAAAGATGGTACGAAATATTGCATTAAAAGAACTAATTATGTTATTGTATAAGTATAATAATTTTTTCAAAAGAAATAAACAAAGTATCACATTAATTAATAAAAATCACGCAATTAATGAAAAGAAACAATGAGAATTCAGCGATGAAATTAAAAACTAGCATGTTGATCAAGCCTTCATACTTAACAAAAAAAAAAGAATTAATGATCACATTTTTCATGAACCCACAACTTTTGAATAATAGGAAAAATACCCAATTGTTTAATAAACTATTGTTTCTCGGAAAATAACAAATGCATTTAAAGACAAAAAAATCCAGTTACATATCACAAATTTCAACCCAATAAGAATCTTGATATCTTGTAAAGATTTTGATGAAGCTCTCTAATATAATAGTATTATGACAAATCAAAAAAACAAATTCAACTTTACCCCACACTTTTTTTATGTATACCATATATGTACATAAAAAATGTAAAACATCTGTAGCTTTGAATTTTAAAAAATAGCTAATTTTTGTTACGTATTTTTTTATTCTTAAATCACTAATTTGAAATAAAAAATTATTAAGTGATTGTGATCCTCTAAGTTTTGTTTATATAATTTTTAACAAAAATTAATGGTGTCATACTTGTATTGTCCACAAATTTATTTATATTCTGAAGCACTTACAACTAAATTATCTAATTGTAATTAATTATCAAGATAATAACTCTACATATATATGTATGCACAATATGGTAAAAAAATGTGAAGAGAGTGGACTTGGTTAACCGTTATCAATAAATTGGTCTTCTAAAAATAAAAATTATGAAATTAAAAATAGTTAGCAAAAAATATTCAAAGCTATTTCCTTCTATCTCATTTTCCTTAATTCACTTTTGCTTCTAAGCTTCATTGTTCCAATAGCACTCACCATCTTCATCCAGAATTCTAAATTCTCATAAAACTCATCTTCTAAAAATTAAAAAAAGTTGTAAAATTATATAAATTGTTAGAGGATTTTTTAGATTAAAAAGACTAAAAGATCGAGTTTTTGTTGCTTATAATTCAAAAAAATATATTACTGCGTGATAAACTTTAAAAATTATCTCAACAAAATTATATCTTTCTTTTCAAAGTAAATGGCTAATGAGTTCTTCCACATAAAGATTAAATTTTAAAATAAATTTTATTTAAAGTGACTCATTTTGTACTATGGTGGAAGCCACAAAACTAATAAAATCAATGTTCATAAGAATTTTTTATAAATTAAGTAAAATATCTAATAACTATAATAAAATCAAGTCCCAAATAGGCATAGATTCTTTATTTAAGATATCATTTATTTACTTTAAATAGTTTATGATTTTTTATTTTGAGTTGAAAGACTTCATAAGTTACAGTATAAAATAAGGCTTATATTTTTCACAGCCTGCACAAAATAATCAACCCTATATAATTATTCTATTCTCACATTGTAATTGTTCTTTAATAATTAGTTAGTTCTCTTGATTGATGCAAAGTAAAAGCATCGTGGAAATATTATTAACAGTTAGATCTTGTTTCTAAGGTTAGTTACTAACCAATCTTTATATATTGGTATATAGATACATGATTTAAAGTGGAGATATTATATTAAAATAACTAATAACATTATTGTAAAGTATACATTTTTGTGTAACGTGATTTTTTACTTTATGCGTGGTTATAGACTTATATCCTTATCTCAATAGAATTGTACTTTTTAACTTAAAAATAAATAAATGATGAATAACTTCTTTAGTGCATGGATAAAAATTTAAAAGTTCATTTTAAAATAGCTAGCGACAGTAGAATTAATCAAATCAATGTTTTTAATTATTATATATATACTAAGTAAGATATCAAATAAATATAATAAAATCGAATATCAAATAGCAGTGGATTCTTCATTTAAGTCAAAGATTTTTAAAAATTAAATCACTTCCCAAATCTCTATAGATTATTTATTTAAGTTCAAAGATTTTATACGTTATAGTATTAAAATCTACATTTTTCACGACCTATATAAAATGCTCAACTGTATGTCATTTATCCTCCTATCATAATTCATTTTTTCTTCAATTAAACTTAATCTTCTTGACTAGTGCAACAAAGAAGTATAGCAAAAACTTGGTTTTCCGAAGCCTACATAACCTCTCAAGTTATATATTATAGATTAAAATCAAGGATATATACTTAACTTGCATTCATTCGAAGAAAAAAAAAAAAGATTCTTTCCATTCTTCTTAATCTTCGGGCATAAATATAAAATCTAGATATTCGATGTTAATATTTTATACAATTTAAATCTTAAGTCAAAAGGTTTAAAAGAGGAAGCTTTGGAGATGATCTGTACCAATAAAATCTTATAGGACCTAAGACCATGTTGCACTCGTTTTCACTCAGTAAGGCTTCCCTTGTGCCATTCATACCAACAACCTTTTTCACTGTTGATGTGTTTTTCTTGGATGGTTTTCTTAATTATAAATTACTAACTATATGGATATCAATTAAAAGTGGTGATCACACTCGAGCTATTAATAAAAAAAAATGATCATGTAATACTTTTTTTTACATATAGTGGATATAAAGTCTAAAAGATGAAACTTTCAATCTGCATAATCATTAAGTAAGAGTGATGATTACAGGAGTTTAGGACTATACATTCTAAAAATAAATAAATGATGAATAACTTCTTTAGCGCATGGATAAAAATTTAAAAGTTCATTTTAAAATAGTTAGCGACAATAGAATTAATCAAATCAATGTTTTTAATTATTATATATATACTAAGTAAGATATCAAATAAATATAATAAAATCGAATCTTAAATAGCAGTGGATTCTTCATTTAAGTCAAAGATTTTTAAAAATTAAATCACTTCCCAAATCTCTATAGATTATTTATTTAAGTTCAAAGATTTTATACGTTATAGTATTAAAATCTACATTTTTCACGACCTATATAAAATACTCAACTGTATGTCATTTATCCTCCTATCATAATTCATTTTTTCTTCAATTAAACTTAATCTTCTTGACTAGTGCAACAAAGAAGTATAGCAAAAACTTAGTTTTCCGAAGCCTACATAACCTCTCAAGTTATATATTATAGATTAAAATCGAGGATATATAGTTAACTTGCATTCATTCAAAGAAAAAAAAAGATTCTTTCCATTCTTCTTAATCTTCGGGCATAAATATAAAATCTAGTTATTCGATGTTAATATTTTATACAATTTAAATCTTAAGTCAAAAGGTTTAAAAGAGGAAGCTTTGGAGATGATCTGTACCAATAAAATCTTATAGGACCTAAGACCATGTTGCACTCGTTTTCACTCAGTAAGGCTTCCCTTGTGCCATTCATACCAACAACCTTTTCCACTGTTGATGTGTTTTTCTTGGATGGTTTTCTTAATTATAAATTACTAACTATATGGATATCAATTAAAAGTGGTGATCACACTCGAGCTATTAATAAAAAAAAATGATCATGTAATACTTTTTTTTACATATAGTGGATATAAAGTCTAAAAGATGAAACTTTCAATCTGCATAATCATTAAGTAAGAGTGATGATTACAGGAGTTTAGGACTATACATTCTAAAAATAAATAAATGATGAATAACTTCTTTAGCGCATGGATAAAAATTTAAAAGTTCATTTTAAAATAGTTAGCGACAATAGAATTAATCAAATCAATGTTTTTAATTATTATATATATACTAAGTAAGATATCAAATAAATATAATAAAATCGAATCTTAAATAGCAGTGGATTCTTCATTTAAGTCAAAGATTTTTAAAAATTAAATCACTTCCCAAATCTCTATAGATTATTTATTTAAGTTCAAAGATTTTATACGTTATAGTATTAAAATCTACATTTTTCACGACCTATATAAAATACTCAACTGTATGTCATTTATCCTCCTATCATAATTCATTTTTTCTTCAATTAAACTTAATCTTCTTGACTAGTGCAACAAAGAAGTATAGCAAAAAGTTAGTTTTCCGAAGCCTACATAACCTCTCAAGTTATATATTATAGATTAAAATCGAGGATATATAGTTAACTTGCATTCATTCAAAGAAAAAAAAAAGATTCTTTCCATTCTTCTTAATCTTCGGGCATAAATATAAAATCTAGTTATTCGATGTTAATATTTTATACAATTTAAATCTTAAGTCAAAAGGTTTAAAAGAGGAAGCTTTGGAGATGATCTGTACCAATAAAATCTTATAGGACCTAAGACCATGTTGCACTCGTTTTCACTCAGTAAGGCTTCCCTTGTGCCATTCATACCAACAACCTTTTCCACTGTTGATGTGTTTTTCTTGGATGGTTTTCTTAATTATAAATTACTAACTATATGGATATCAATTAAAAGTGGTGATCACACTCGAGCTATTAATAAAAAAAAATGATCATGTAATACTTTTTTTTACATATAGTGGATATAAAGTCTAAAAGATGAAACTTTCAATCTGCATAATCATTAAGTAAGAGTGATGATTACAGGAGTTTAGGACTATACATTCTAAAAATAAATAAATGATGAATAACTTCTTTAGCGCATGGATAAAAATTTAAAAGTTCATTTTAAAATAGTTAGCGACAATAGAATTAATCAAATCAATGTTTTTAATTATTATATATATACTAAGTAAGATATCAAATAAATATAATAAAATCGAATCTTAAATAGCAGTGGATTCTTCATTTAAGTCAAAGATTTTTAAAAATTAAATCACTTCCCAAATCTCTATAGATTATTTATTTAAGTTCAAAGATTTTATACGTTATAGTATTAAAATCTACATTTTTCACGACCTATATAAAATACTCAACTGTATGTCATTTATCCTCCTATCATAATTCATTTTTTCTTCAATTAAACTTAATCTTCTTGACTAGTGCAACAAAGAAGTATAGCAAAAAGTTAGTTTTCCGAAGCCTACATAACCTCTCAAGTTATATATTATAGATTAAAATCGAGGATATATAGTTAACTTGCATTCATTCAAAGAAAAAAAAAAGATTCTTTCCATTCTTCTTAATCTTCGGGCATAAATATAAAATCTAGTTATTCGATGTTAATATTTTATACAATTTAAATCTTAAGTCAAAAGGTTTAAAAGAGGAAGCTTTGGAGATGATCTGTACCAATAAAATCTTATAGGACCTAAGACCATGTTGCACTCGTTTTCACTCAGTAAGGCTTCCCTTGTGCCATTCATACCAACAACCTTTTCCACTGTTGATGTGTTTTTCTTGGATGGTTTTCTTAATTATAAATTACTAACTATATGGATATCAATTAAAAGTGGTGATCACACTCGAGCTATTAATAAAAAAAAATGATCATGTAATACTTTTTTTTACATATAGTGGATATAAAGTCTAAAAGATGAAACTTTCAATCTGCATAATCATTAAGTAAGAGTGATGATTACAGGAGTTTAGGACTATACATTCTAAATATAAGTGATGCAGTTATGAGACTGACAATGCCTAAAGCAACCCTTGTAGCAACCAAAGTAGACATAAGAGGTGTATTCTGCATTTTAGATCTCTTGTACACCCTCTGCAAATTTCATGACTTGCTCTTTCTTGTGGATCTCTTGTGCAAGTAATGAACTTGCCTATTATTTTCCACCAGTAAGCCTTATCTATTATTTAGGATTACATCAAGCTTGTAGTATTTGATTTTTTCATTTTTTCCACAACTTTTATGGGCAGAAATTAAAAGTTGTGTGATAAATGACAGATACTCAAACAAGTAAATTAAGTCATAAAGTTATATAAGTAATCAGTTTCTTAATAGCAGTTTATAGATAAGTATGATTAACACAATATATATGTCATAAATATGAATGATATTGGAGGGAAATTTTTTATATATAAGTAATTTTATAATTTTTATAATTATAATTATATAATTATATCCTATAATATAAATTTTTTTAAAACAATAAAATAATATGATATATATATATATAAATATGTACATAATAAATGGGTATGTATTGTGTGCATATAAATATATAAGCGTATGTATGTCTGTGTATATATATGGGAGAAGAATAAATAAATTAAAATTTAATTAAGAATTAGGTAATTATGATAGTTTGGAGAGTTGAATTTGATTGCATATGAAATTAAAAAAATTTAATTTGATTGAATAAGTAATTAATAAGAATTAAATTTGATTGGATAAGTAATTGATAAGCAGATTAATTTAGCCATAATCTATAATACTTAGCTAAAGATAATTTAAAATACTAAAAGGAATAAATTTTGGAAATCATTTTGATTTAATAAATATGTAAACAAATTAATAAATTTTGTTTTGAGTTGAATAAATGATATAAGAAAATAATTTAAGAAATGTTTGTATATGTTCCACAAGGATTAGGATAAATTGACTTTTGTATATTTGAATAGTGGCAAAAGAATTGTATTTTGTTAGTTAACTTAAACTGATGCATATATCTAGATAGTTAACTTGTGCCTCAGAATATTGAATGTATGTTAGTAAGGGAAGGAATGTTTTGCGGTAGTATATTTAAAAAAAATATATATTTAATCGATAGATTTGACATTGTTACTCTCAGGCATCGGGACATCACACTTACGTTTTTTACAGCCTACAGAAAATAATCAAACCTACACATTTATTCTCTTCTCACATTGTAATTGTTCTTCAATAATTAGTTAGTCCTCTTAATTGATACAAAGAAGAAGTATCGTGGAAAGTTAGTTACCTTCTCTATGTATTTTATATTGTCATTGATATTGACTTATGTTTTTATATTATAGTATACTTTGAGTATTTTAAAATTTTTATTAACAATTAAATCATATTTATAAGGTTAATTACTAACCAATCTTTATATATTAGTATATAAATACATTATTTAAAGTAGAGATATTGCATTAAAATAACTAATCATATTATTGTAAAGTACAGTTGACGTTTTTGTATAACGTGATTTTTTACTTGATGGGTGGTGATAAACTTATATCATTATCTTAATAGAATTATCTTTTTTAACTTTTAAAAAAGTAAATGATGAATAAGTACTGTAGCGCATGGATTAAAATTCAAAAGTTAATTTTAACGCAATTGGCGACCAGAAAATTAATCAAATCAATATTTTTAATTATTTTATATATTACATAAATATATAAAATCGCGTCTCAAATACTGATGGATTCTTCATTTAAGTTCAAGATTTAAAAACATGAAACCATTTTACAAATAGCCATAAATTCTTTATTTAAGTTCAAAAATTTTATAAATTGTAGTATAATAAAATCTACATTCTCCACGACCTATATAAAATACTCAACCGTATGTGATTTATCCTCCCATCATAATTCAATTATTCTTTAATTAAACTTCGTCTTCTTACTGGTGCAACAAAGAAGTATAGCAAAAAGTTAGTTTTCCAAAGCGTACATAACCTCTAAAGTTATTTATTATAGATTAAACTCAAAGGTATGCACTTAACCTCCATTCATTCGAAGAAAGAAAAAAAATAAGTTTCTTTTAATTCTACTTCATCTTCAGGTACAAATATAAAATCTAGATATTTGATATTAACATTTTCTACAATCTAAATCTTAGGTCATAAGTTCTAAAGGAGGAAGCTTTGAAGAAGATGTGCACTAGAAAAATCTTATAGGACCAAAGACCATGCTGCACTCATTTCCACTTGGTAAGGCTTCCCTTGTGCCATCCATACCAACATCCTTTTCCATTATAGTTTTATTTTTATTGGATATTTTTTTTATGATAAATTACTAACTATATGGATAAAATTACAATTAATACTGCAACTGAATGGCTTCAATTTTATTGACACATCTCACTGGGAGCTTTACTAGAAGAACAAACTTAATATGTTTGTTCCTGATCCATAAAAGATTAAGTTTAACAAGATATCAGGTTACAAGTTTGATGAGCATGAAATAGAGCTGGTGAAGTTATATGTGAGGAAAACTATCAACTTAAGAATTTGGTTCTTATAACTCCTAAGGAAAATGCTCTTAAAATTGATCGTAATATTGTATATTATTATTGCAAGCATTTCTATTCCTCGAGAGCATCGAGACAAGCTCAAATATCTTTTTATGAACCTTCCAAAAATACTGATCATTTGTTAATTTAAATTTGACATATAATTGTCCATTTACTATTTTTTTAAAAAAACTATGATTAATGAATCCAATATACTTAGTTTAAGTATATTTGATTGAATTACTAATGAGACATATTACTACAATATTAGTCATCCCATTAAAAAAAAGATTTTTTTAAAAAGGGTGACAAGATGTTATATAACATGGATAGTTTTTAGTGATAATTAAGACTTTATAGTCATTTCAATAAAACTTTGAGAAAATTTCTTTTTCTTGTTTTACCATTTATATAGGATACACTAATGTTTTAGGCTGAGACGATCTTTGACCATGCACCATTCTTGTAACGGCCCCGGAAATTCAAAAAGAAATACATATAATAATTTGAGTGCGAAAGCGAAATAAAGGTAGGTTAACATCCCTTACACGATAACTCAAAAGTACTAACAAACAACATGGAACAAATTCTCTGAAAGAAATATGAAAAATGAAAAAAATAAAGGAAACTATAAAGTATCTAGCATCTACTCGTAGCCTTCTTGCGGATCGGGCTTAGGAACTGGGTCCTCCTAATCTGAAATGGTTAAATAAGGGGTGAGCTACACTAGCCCAGTAAGGACATCACACTATATTGCCATCACAGAAGTAAAGGTTGGTAGAAAATCAAAACAACCAATGAGTAGTTGATTTAAACCAATATATTTATTTAAGATAAAATCATTTACCCTTTTTCTTACCATTGGAAAATTTATGGAAACAAATTATAGAAGCAATAATATCATACAGATCATAATTTCATGCATAATCAGTAACATAGAACATATCATAAATTTGTATTCATTAACAATAACTAATCATCACCGTTTCTCATTTCACCAACCTACTAGTATCCATGGGGATCCATAGGGGTATCCCCGCTACACGTGAACTATTTTCCTTAACAATCTTAATTCCAGGGCCATCCCCATACCCCATCTAGTATGAGTGTCAAGACATTAAACCTCAATACTTCGTCTGGTATGAGGGTGAAGCAGGCCGTCTCCATACCCCGTCCGATATGAGCGCCAAATGACCAAGTCTCTATACCCCGTCCGGTATGAGACAACGTTTATGGTGGGGTTCCCTATGAACCCGGTCTGTCCATATCTCCCAGGATATCTAGTGAGGCTGTCATCTTATCCATTTGTCAAATCACATCCCATTCCTATTTGTCCTTAGTCTCCGTCACCAAATTAAACATAAATACATAAATAATTAACGTGCATCCAACAATGCAATCATATCTTAGATTCCCAAAATCAAACAGTAGTCAAGTAAGACAGTAATACATGCATTTAAACCATACAATATATAAATCAGATATCATCATGCTTTTAGACTGTACAATAAATCAACGGTAATCGACATAAAATAATGTCCGATTTGGGCTCAATTAGCAATCCGTAATTAATCAAGCACATCCATGTAATTTGTACAAAGGACCATATTATTATTTATTTGAACTTTAATTCCATGATAGGAAATAGGGTGAGGGATCCTTACTTGATTCGACGCTGAAAACTAGATGGTTACTGGGCCTACAGGTGGTCCCTAAGTTCCCTGAATTTTCCTTCGAAAACTAAAACGCGCTTATAGTACCTAAAAGTGTCCCAAATAAATCCAAAAATTAGTCCCAGGGCCTACTCAGCCAATTTCAGAAATCTAGTATGGTGGCTCCGCCGTACTTCGACGACAGCGCCACCCCCTGCGGCAGCGATCTGCCTCGGGTTGGTTGTTTTCTACCTTTTTGGCTGAATTCAGCCAAACTTGCACCGGTTCCTACGAGAAAACACACTTAGGGCCCTTGGTGGATCGAAAAAACATAGAAAACTGAAACTCACCAGCGGTGGGGCTCTCCGGTGCCGCGGCTCCTCCAGCTCACGTTGTGGTTGGGTGTTTTGCTCCGGTCAAACTGTAGAGAAGGAAATGGTGGTCACAATGGTGGAAAAATCACATCGAATGGGAATCGAAAAGGGCCTCATCGGAGGCATTTTCTGAAACACCCCGTGATGGTGCCGCTGAGCTTCGGTGGCATTTTTCGGCCAATTGGCTGGTTCTTTCACTCTGATTTGGCCAGGGTGGGTTTAAATTGAATTTCGTGTAAGAGGGGAAATTTTTACCTCATTTGGCGATCGAAAATTACTCCGGTACGGCGGTGGGTGGCGGCGTCGGCTCCTCGGCAGCTGAACTATCTTCTCCGATGAAGGGCTCTGGCGACTAGGGTTAGGGTTTGGGTGCGGATGGGGTTATTTATACCCATCCACTTTTGATCTGGGCCGTCCATCGCTTTTAATCTGGACCGTCTGATCGTGATTAAATAGGAAGCGAATCTGGGCCGTTCATCGCTATTCAATCTGGACCGTCCGTGGGCCATCCGTGCGCGATGCAATCTAGGCCGTCCGTGCGAGCGGGAACAGATCTCAGTCGTTCGATCGTGCACACGCAGCTCCCCCCGCGTGGCCTCCCACGTCAGCGCCTCAGCCACCTGGCACGTCCTGGTTGGTTAGGGCTGCTGACCGGGCAGCTGACGTGGCGTAACTTTTTTAAATTATATTTTGACCCCTGATTTCTGATTTTTCTTTCAAAAATACTCTCAAAACCCAAATTTTCACCCCTTTTTCCCAAAATTATTTTAAATTAAATCCCTAACTAATTTTTTTACCCTTTTTATTATTATTATTATTATTATTTTCATTAAATCAAATTAAAATAAAATAAATTAAATTAAAATTATATAAATAATAATTATATTTATATAAAAATAATAATAATCAAATAAAAATAAAAATAATTAAATGTTGGGTGTTACAACTCTTTTGTGGTGGCTTACTACCAATCTATTTAATAATTTTATCTTTTATCTCTCAACAAAATTTAATAATCTCATTCTTGTATAACCCAAGAATTTTAAGTATTACAAAAAAATCCAATTCTTCAATAAACTATTATTTTTTAGGAAATAATATCTGCATATATTTTAAAGAAAGATAATAGCATATCACTAGTTTTTAGTAAATCAAATTCTTTATTTTATTTAGAAAAATTAGTAAAATTGTTACATCTTAAATGCTAATTAAGGCAAATAGTTATCATATACAGATTTAGAATAACGAGTGCATGATAAAATTTATGCAATGGAACAAAATTATAACAAATGTCTTATAAATATATGTGAGTTCTAATACATACATGCCATAAGTGGTTACAAAATACAAAATAAAACATAAGGGCCACTTCTTTCACTATGCTATCAAAGTGCGGGAATAGTCATGCACTCAGACTTGTGGATCCTCGGGATCCTCATAGACTTCAAAGGATAGGTAAGCCTGTGGTTCCTCACTTTCTTCCTCATCCGGGGGGGAGGGTATGGAAAGAGTGAGTTCCATATACTTAGTAAGGAAAATAGTATTAAATTAACGTCGTAAGATTTCAAAAGTTAATTATTTTATCTTATTATTAACTTCCTCGTTTAGCTATCTTACATTATGAAAAACCATTTATCTGTTAAGAAAATGATACATTAACATAAAAAATCATAAATCATGGCAGATAATAGAGGAAATAAAATAAATCATGAAATGCTCAGATTTTCGTGTCATGCTTCGTGGAGTCGTTACAACTTCCATCTCTAGGGAAGATATAGATCTCTAACTGCCCAAGTGGAATGACCAGATCAGATACAGATACAACAATTTGCTCAGGCCCACTTCCGGCTAGCCAAATATGGTACGATCAATGACCACGACCGTACCAACCATAGTGGTCCTAACAGATAGTTTATAGTCACGACATTACATAGCCACGGGTGACCCCTATAGATAGTGTGATACCACTCTCGTTAGAGGGCACGCCGTCATCTACTAGGAGTGGTCCTCTTACGTCTTTTCAGACCAGATAGGAGAGAGAAAAACAGATACCCCGAAGGGCAAGGAGAACAGATACACCTCAGAGATAAAAAACCTAATGAGACACTTGATGCAATATGCATGTTAAAACAAATACACTTCAAACCATAAAGGCTTCATGTCACTTTTCTCTCTTTCTTTCCTTTTATACTTTTTCTGTTACCGATCACATATTATATTTATTACATGCAAATTGATCAAGTGTTTGCAATTCACATAACATGCTTGAAAATAAGAACAATTCGACTCATCTTAACATAGAGGCATATAAAACAAGCAAAATATCAATCATATGAAATTCGTTTATCTAAAAAAATTCCTTAATACATCGAAAGAAATACTATATTCCTTACCCTGCCACGTGCAAGAGCTAGCTTGCACGTGCGAAGGTCATATAGCGCGTTGGGGCACCACGCGGAGGCCTATTGTGCTCAGGCCCAAGGTGCAGAAGCCTATTTGCGCAGGCCTGCTGTACGGATGGTGTGCGCACAGTGTCCGATGCTTGACCCTATCCATGTGCAATGTGACACGTGCGGATGGGCCGCTAGTGCACGACAAGACGTGCGTGCAGGACTAACCCTGTCCCTCACGCGGATGGGACGTGCGCACTGTGGGCAGGTCCTGCGCCTGGTCGCGCGTGCACAATGAGCAGTTCCCATGCGAGCATCCCTCTCCCATGGGTGTTTTTCTGCGAGATTTTCCCCCCTTTTTTCGTTTTCTCCCAAAAATTAATTATTTTAAAAATAACGTTAATAATAATAAACCAAATAAATAAAATAATGATAAATTAAATAATAACGGATAAAAATTAAAATTAAATAAATTCAAATAACGAAAGTGGCATAAGATTGAATTATAAATTACGATATAAGACTATAAAATAAAACTAAATTATTTTAGGTCGCCTTAAGGCCAGAATAAATAGGGGTTCTCCAAATACAATTTAGTGCGGTGGTGAGTGGGGTGTTACAGTAACCCATCATCTAACACTCTGAGCTCTAACTTCAAACCTTGCTCTTTGTCCTTCCTAATAGCCAACAATGTGGAGTTAGTCAACTAGGCATCTCTGATCTATTGAAATATTGCAGATTGAATATTTAAACTGGCCAAATAAACACCTTCAGCTTGATCATGAAGTTGAATTTCCCGCACAGCCTATAACAGCTTCCACTCAAAAACCATCATGCAAGCAAGTGTACCTGTATTCTTTCTACTAAGTGCATCAGCTACTACATTACTCTTGCCTGGATAATACAAGATCTTACAGTCATAATCTTTTAGTAGTTCTATCCATCGACTCTGGCGCATGTTGAGATCCTTCTTAGTAAAAATATATTTCAGACTTTTATGGTCAGTATAGATCTCGAATGTCTTACAATACAAATAATGAAACTAGAGTTTTAAGGCATAAATAATCGCAGTAAGCCCCAAATCATGAGTGGGGTAATTTTGTTCATGTACCTTCAGTTGTCTTGACCCATAAATTATGACCATCCATGCTGCATCAGTACACATCCCAATTCCTGATAAGAAGCATCATTCTATATTATATATTCACTAGCTCTATTTAGTAGAGCTAATACAGGCATGGTGGTCAACCGTGTCTTGAGCTCTATGAAACTCCTCTCACATGCTTTGTCCCATTTAAATTTGACATCCTTGTTTGTAAACCGAGTAAGAGGAGCTACAATCTTAGAGAATCCATTCACAAATCTGTAGTAATACCTAGCTAATCTTAAAAATCCTCTAATATCATTGACTGCAGTAGGTTGTTCTCAATTTAACACGGTTTCAATTTTGCGGGATCCCTTAACACACCATGTTTTGATATTACATGTCCTAGAAAAGCAACCTAATCAAGTAAAAAACCACACTTACTTAACTTTGCATTTAACTTCTTTTCTCTGAGAACCTACAAAACTTGAGCCAAATACGAAACATGTTCCTTCTTGTTCTTAGAGTAGACGAAGATGTCATCAATTAAGAGAATGATAAATTGATCCAAAAATGGTTTAAAAAGCCTATTCATCAGGTCCATGAAGATTGCAGGGATATTCGTTAACCCAAACGGCATGACAAGAAATTCATAATGCCCATACCTAGTCCAAAAAGTTGTTTTGAGAATGTCTGGAGCTTTTATCTTTATTTGATGATACCTCAAACGTAGGTCAATATTAGAAAAGACCGGTCCACCCTGTAATTGGTCAAAGAGATCATCAATTCTAGGGACATGGTACTTATTCTTGACTGTAACTCTATTTAGCTCCCTATAATCTATGCACAATCTCAATGTCCCGTCATTTTTCTTTACAAATGTGACTAGAGAACCCCAAAGGGACACAATATACTGGATGAAACCCTTATCCAAAAGTTCTTGAACCTATTTCCTCAACTCCTTCATTGCAATTCAGCTCATCTTGTATGGGGCCAATGAAATCGGTTGAGTACCTAGCTTAAGATCAATGGCAAATTCCAATTCTCGATCTACAGGTAATCCTCGTAGGTCATTGGGAAGACATCCAGGAATTTCCTAACTGCTTAAATTTCTTAGATATCAGTTCCTTTACTTATCTTGCCTAATACATATTAAGATTGTTAAATCACATCCCATAAATTAAAATTAATAGATTATTTTCTTTGTACAATATATTTTTTAAAATTATAAGCAACAAAAACTCAACTTTCTGGTCTTCTTAATCTAGAATCTCCTCTAACAATTTATTTAATTTTACAATGTTTTTTCAATTTTTCGAAGATGGTGAGTGATATTGTAACAATGAAGCTCAAAAGAAAAAGTGAAGGAAGGAAAGTGAGATAGATGGAATAGCTTTGAATATTTTCTACTAATTATTTTTTAATTTCACAATTTTTATCTTTAGAAACAAATTTAATGATAACAGATAACCAAGTCTATCCTCTTCACATTTCTTTACCATATTATACATACATATTTATGTATAGTTATTATCTTGATAATCGATTAAAATTAGATAATTAAGTTTTAAGTGATTCAAAATATAAATAAATTTGTCGACCGTATAAGTATGACACCACAAATTTTTGTTAAAAAATTACAAAAACAAAACTTAGAGGATTACAATCACTTAATAATTTTTTATTTCAAATTAGTGATTTAAAAATAAAAAATACGTAACAAAAATGAGCTAATTTTTTAAATTCAAACTTAAAGATGTTTCACATTTTTTATGTACAAATATGGTATATATAAAAAAACTGTGTGGTAAAGATGAATTTATTCTTTTGATTTTGTCACAATAGTTAATTAAAAAATTGAATATTTTTCCTAATATTGAAAAGTCTATGCTTCATGAAAAATGTGATCATTAATTCTTTTTTTTTTTTGTTAAGTATGAATGCTTGATCAACATGCTAAATTTTTTGTTTCATCTCAAAATTCTTATTGTTTCTTTTCATAGATTGCATGGTTTTTATTAATTAATGAGATATATTTGTTTGTTTCTTTTGAAAAATTTACTATATTTTACAATAATGTGATTAGTTATTTTAATGTAATATTTTAGTTTAAATAATTTATTTATATACTAATATATAAAAATCGGTTAAAATATAATATCATAAACATGATCTAATGGTTATTGAAAATTGTAAAATACCATTCAATATCCTACATCATGTAATATAAAAAATATAAGTCGATAATGAAAGCATTTTAAACTGTAAACTAAATGTTTACATGGTCACAATATTTAGCACCTTATGAGCCTTTAAATTGATTGCATACTCATACAAACTTTACTTTGTAACATTAACTTAACTTATTACTGATCTTGTAAATTTAATTAATGTGATGCATTTGTAAGTTTTTTGAGTTAATTTTAACTTATTACTGACCTTGTATGAAATTTTAAAAGATAATTATACATAAAAAAAATTATTCCATCACATGGTCTATTAGAGCTTAAAAATAAAAAAAAAAATCATCCTCCTTAGAAGCATTTCTATTCGAGTAATCCATTTTTTCTCTCTTCCTCTTAGCTCACACTCAACATTTTTTTCCCTCACATTATGTTCTCTCTTCATTTTCACCTCAATTTTTACGTTTAAAACTAATTTTTAGCCTCAATTTTTTTCTCACATTATGTATAAATGAATGTATAAATATATATATAAAAGATAGAATTGTCAATTAATATTAAGTAGATGGGATTGGTGGCATAGAGATGCAGTTAGCAATTCAATGTGTACTATTCCAAAATATTAAGTCTTCTAATAAAGTAAACTACTATTAAGATACTGATTACTTTTATAACTTTGTGACTTAGTTTACTTGTTTGAAAGTCTATCATTTGTCAAACGACTTTTATAGGTATAAGGAATATGTACAAGATCTCCTATTTATATAAAAGTAAAAAATCATTCAATTTTTCATTTGTTCCACGATTTTTATGGGAAGAAAGAATAAGTACAAGATCTCCTATTTGTATAGAAGTATAAAATCAAATACGAAAGCTTATTGTAAACCTAAACAACATATCAAGGCTCATTAGTGGAAAATAACAATTCTATCGGGAAAAATTCATTACCTGCACAAGGTATAAAAAGGACCAACTCTTATGCCTCTGCACTACTAGGGATTATAGGCTCTACCACAATATGTTGATTAATAAAAGGTGGAGATGCAAATCCACTACATGTTATGCTGAGTAATGTGCATATATGTGTTTCTAAATGTTAAACTACGATTCTAATGAAGAAAGGGCGAGTTACAAAACTTGTCAAGGATGTACAAAAGATCCAAGATGCATAATCAACCTGTTGTGTTTGCTTTGGTTGCTACAAGTGTCACTTTAGAGACTATCAATGTCGAACCTGCATTTATTATATGCAAAATGCACAGCCCTAATCTCCTTGTCATCACTCTAGCTTAATGATTATACCGATTGGAAGTTTCATCTTTCAGACTTTATGTTGACTATACAAAAAGTCTAGATTACATGATCATATTTTTTGATTAATGGCCCGAGCTTAATAACCACTTTTAATGGGAATTTGGATGCACATGCCATCTTCCATCATGTTTTACACAAATCCCTACAGTGCTGATGGCAGCATCTATAGAGGCTCTAGGTGTGGAGGTGGTGGACGACAAGGCTCTTTAACTAGTCGTTGTTTGTTCAGGTTTTGTTGTGGCCATGCATTTGAAGTTTTTATCAAAAGTGCTTGTTGTTGTATAATGGATGGTGATTAAATTTAAAAATTTGTGTTTGGAATCTGGGTTTTGGAGAAGAGAAAGAAAACTCTTTAAAATTAATTAGAGAACTAAAGGATAATAGAGGATATATATATGTATATTCTTTTTCGATATCAAAAATCTCTAACAATAATGCAACATATTGTTTATGCAAGCATATTTATATTTTTAAAATATGTGCATATAACGTATATTTAAAATAAGTGTTAGGTATCCTTGAATTTATTTTTTAATTTATCATAATCATATTATTTAAGTAAATTTTACTAGAATCCCTAAATGGAATAAAGAATCTGATTTAGTAGAAACTAGTGATATGATATTGGCTTTCTTTTAAATATATGTAGATATTATTTCATTAGAAATAATGGTTTATTAAAAAATTAGATACTTTTCCTAATACTCAAAATTCTTGCATTCTAGAAAAATTAGATACTTAAATTCTTTTTTGGAGATAAAATATAAATTATTAAATAGATTGGTAGTAAGCCACCACCAAAGAATGTGCTTGCTCAAATATTGTCTCAGCCTAAAAGTTTAGTGTATCTTATATAAATGGTAAAATAATCAGAAGAAATTTTCTCAAAATTTTATTGAAGTGACTATAAAGTCTTAACTATCACTAAAGCCTATCTCTGTTATATAACATCTTATCACTCTTAAAAAAAATCTTTAATTTGGTGGGACGACAAATATTAAAGTAATATATCTATTAGTAATTCAATCTAATATGCTTAAACTAAGCCTATTGGATTCATTTATCATAGTTCATTAAAAAATAGTAAATTGAATGTTATATATAAAATTTAAATCAATAGATGATCAGTATTTTTAGAAGGCCCATAAATAGATATTCGAGCTTGTTTCGATGTTGAGGAATAGAAAAGCTTGCATTAATAATATGCAACATTACGATAAATTTTAAGAACATTTTTCTTAGGAGTTACAAGAACTAAACTCCCAAGTTGATTGTTTTCCTTAGAAAAAACTTCACTAGTTCTATTTCATACTTCTCAAACTTGTAACCTGATATCTTGTTAACAAGATCGAGAACCAACATATCAAATTTTCACGATACTTCTTTTGCATCAATCAAGGGGATTAACTAATTATTGAAGAAGAATTACAATATGAGAAGAGAATAAATGTGTAGGGTTGATTATTTCGTATACGCTGTGAAAAATGTAAGTCTTATTTTATACTATAACTTATGAAATCTTTGAACTCAAATAAAGAATCATAAACTATTTAAAGTAAACAAAGAATTGTAGCTATTTAAAATATTATTTCTTAAATAAAGAATCCATTGCTATTCAAGACTTGATATTATTATACTTATTAGATATTTTACTTAATTTATACAAAATTCTTATGAAGATTGACTTTGTTAGTTCTATTGCTGCCATTAGTACAAATGAGTCACTTCAAATAAAATTTACTTTTGAATTTAATCTTTGTGCGGAAGAACTAATTATTCATTTATTTTGAAAAGTAGGAAACAATTTTGTTGAGATAATTTTAAAAATTTATATATTGTTCTATCGTTTTTTTCAATTTTTAGAAGATGAGTTTTATGGGAATTCAAACTTCTGGATGAAGATAGTGAGTGCTATTGGAATAATGAAGCTCAAAAGGAAAAGTGGAGGAAGGAAAATGAGATAGATGGAAATAACTTTGAATATTTTCTGCTAACTACTTTTTAATTTCGTAAATTTTATCTATAGAAGACTAATTTAATGATAACAGTTAACCAAGTCTCCCTCTTCATATATCTTTTGAATACTATACATAAATATGTATATATAGTTGTTACCTTATTAAAATTAGATAATTAAGTGTTAAGTGCTTTAGAATATAAATAAATTTGTCAATAATAGAATTACGACACTAAATTATAGAAACAAAACTTAGAGGATCACAATGTAACACCCAACATTTACTTTTTTATTTTATTTTAATTTGATTTAATGAAAATAATAACAATAATAATAATAAAAAGGGTGAAAAATTAGTTAAGGATTTAATTGAAAATAATTTTGGAAAAAAGGGATGAAAATTTGGGTTCTGGGGGTATTTTTGAAAGAAAAATCCGAAATCAGGGGTCAAAACACAATTTAAAAAAATTGCACCACGTCAGATGCCCGGTCAGTAGCCCCGACCAACTAGGATGCGCCAGGTGGCAGAGGCACTGACGCGGGAGGCCACGTGGGGGGAACCACGCCGGTGATCTGTGTGAGCGCGATCGAACGGCTCAGATCCGTTCCCGCATGCACGAATGACTCAGATTGCATCGCACACGGACGACCAAAATTAGATCGCGCACGGATGGTTCATATTGAATCGCGATGAACGGCCCAGATTCACTCTCTATTTAATCACAATCAGACAGTCTAGATTAAAAGTGATAGACGACCCAGATCAAAAGCGGATGGGTATAAATAATCCCATCCGCACCCAAACCCTAACCTTTGCCGCCATAGCCCCTCGCTGGAGAAGACAATCCAACCGTCGGGGAGCCGACTGCCGCCACTCGCCGCCGCACCGAAGCAATTTCTGACCTCCAAACGAGGTAAAAATTTCCCCTCTTGCACGAAATTCAATTTTAAACCCACCCATGGCCAAATTGGAGTGAAAGAACTGGCCAATTGGCTGAAAAATACCGCCGAAGCTCGGCAGCGCCGCCGTAGGGTGTTTCAAAAAATGCCTCTGATGAGGCCCTTCTCGATTCCTGTTCGATGTAATTTTTCCACCTATGTGATCACCGTTTTCTTCTCTAGAGGTTGACCGAAGTAAAACACCCAACCGCAACGTGAGCCGGAGGAACCGCCGCACCGGAGAGCCCCATCACCCGTGAGTTTCGATTTTTTATGTTTTTCTTGGCCCACCGAGGGCCCTAAGTGTGTTTTCTCACAGGAACTGATACAAGTTTGGCTGAATTCGACTGAAAATGACCGAAAACAGCCAACCTGAGGCGGGTCACCACCGCGGGCAGCGGCATCGTCGTCGGAGCACAGTGGAGCCGCCATGCCAGAATTTCAAAATTGGACGAGTAGGCCCTGGGTCTAAATTTTGGGTTATTTGGGACATGTGTAGGTACCGTAAGCGCGTTTTAGTTCCCGAAGAAAAATTTAGGGAACCCAGGGACCGCCTGTAGGCACAGTAACCATTTAGTTTTCAGCGTCAAATCAGGTAAGGACCCCACACCCTATTTCCTATCGTAGATGTGAAGTTTGAATAAATAATAATATAGTCCTTTGTACAAGTTAGATAAATATGCATAATTAATTACGGATTATTAATGGAGCCCGAAATCAGACATTATTTTCTGTTGATTACTGTTCATTTATTTTACAGTTTAAATGCATGATGGTATTTGGTTTATCTATTCTATGGTTTTAAATGCATGTATTACTGTATTACTTGACCATTGTGTGATTTTGGGATTTTAGATATGATTGTATTACCGGGTGCATGTTCATTGTTCATGTAATTGTGTTTAATTCTGTAACGGAGATTAAGGATAAACAGGAATGGGATGTGATCTAATAAACATATAAGATGACAGCCTCACTAGATATCCTAGGAGATGGCGAACAGACTGGGTTCATAGAGAACCCTACCGTGAACTTTGTCTCATATCGGATGGGGTATGGAGACTTGTTCATTTGGTGCTCATACCAGACTGGGTGTGGGGACGGGCCACTTCATCCTCATACCGGATGGGGTATTGAGGTTTAATGTCTTGGCACTCATACCGGACGGGGTATGGGGACAGCCCTGGAATTAAGATTATTAAGGGAAATGGTTCGCATGTAGCGGGGGCACCCCCTATGGATCCTTATGGATACTAGTAGGCTGGTGAAACGAGAAAACGGTGATGATGAGTTATTGTTAATGAATATGAATTTATGATATGTTCTATATTACTAATTGTGCATGAAGTTATGATCTGTATGATGTTATTGTCTTTATAGGTTGTTTCCACATATTCCCCAATGGTAAGTAAAAGGGAAAATGGTTTTATTTTTAATGAATATGTTGGTTTAAAATTTGTGCTCCATTGCTTGTTTTTGGTTTTCTACCAACCTTTGCTTCTGTGCCAGCGATATAGTGTGATGTCCTTACTAGGCTAGTGTAGCTCACCCCTTATTTAACTATTTTAGATCAGGAGACCCGGTTCCCGAGCCCGATCCGTAAGAAGGCTACGAGTAGATGCTAGATACTTTATAGTTACCTTTATTTTTTTTCATTTCTCGTATTTCTTCCAGAGAATTTGTTCTGTGATGTTTGTTAGTATTTTTGAGTTATCATGTAAGGGATGTTAACCTTAACCTTTATTTCGCTTCCGCACTCAAATTATTATATGCATTTCCTTTTAAAGTTACACACAATCACTTAATAATTTTTTATTTCAAATTAGTGATTTAAGAATAAAAAATACATAACAAAAATTAGCTAATTTTTTAAATTTAAAGGTAAAAATGTTTCACATTTTTTATGTACACATATGGTATAAAAAAGTGTTTGATAAAGTTGAATTTATTTGTTTGATTTTGATATAATACTATTATATAAGAGAACTTCATCAAAATCCTTACAAGATATCAAGATTCTGATTTGATAGAATTTGTGATAAGTAATTGGATTTTTTTGTCTTCAAATGCATTTGTTTTTTTTCTGAGAAACAATAGTTTATTAAACAATTGGATATTTTTTCTAATATTCAAAGTTCTTGCCTTCATGAAAAATGTGATCATTAATTTTTTTTGCTAAATATGAATGCTTGATCAACATACTAAATTTTTTATTTCATCCTTAAATTCTCTTTGTTTGTTTTCATTGATTGCATGATTTTTATTAATTAATGTGATACATTTGTTTGTTTCTTTTGAAAAATTTAGTATACTTTATAATAATGTGAATAGTTATTTTCATACAATATTTTAGTTTAAATTATATATTTATATACGAATATATAAAAGTAGGTCAAAATTTAATATAAAAAACATGATCTAATTTTTAATAAAAATTCTAAAATACCTTTTAATATCCTACAAAGTGTAATATAAAAAATATAAGTTGAAAATGATAACATTTTAAACTGTGAACTAAAGATTTACATGGTCATAAAATTTAGCATCTTTTGAGCCTTTTAAATGATTGTATACAAACTTTACTTTGTAATATTAACTTATTACTGATCTTGTAAGTTTAATTAATGTGATACATTTGTAAGTTTTTTGAGTTAGTTTTAACTAATTACTGACCTTGTATGAAATTTTGAATGATAATTATACACTAAAAAAATTATTCCACCACATAGTTCATTAGAGCTTAAAAATGAAAAATTCATCCTCCTTGGAAGCTTTTCTATTCAAGTAATCAATTTGTTCTCTCTTCCTCTTAGCTCACAATCCACCTTTTTTTTTCCTCACATTATTTTGTCTCTTCATTTTCACCTTAATTTCTAGCCTTAAAATTAATTTTTAGCATCAAAATTTTCATCACTTTATGTATAAATGGATGTATATAAATATATATATATATATATAAAAGATGGAATTTTCAATTAATATTAAGTAGGGGGATTGGTGGCATAAAAATGAAATTAGCAATTCAATGTGTACTATTCCAAAACGTCAAGTCTTGTGATAAGGTAAACTACTATTAAGATGCTGATTACTTTTATAATTTTATGACTTAGTTTACTTATTTCAATATCTGTCATTTGTCACACGACTTTTATAGGTAGAAGGAATACGTACAAGATCTTCTATTTATATAAAAGTATAAATTCATTAAAATTTTCATTTATTCCATGACTTTTATGGGCAGAAGGAATACCTACAAAATCTATTTGTATAGGAGTACAAAATCAAATACTACAAGCTTGCTGTAAACCTAAACGACAAATCAAGTGCTCATTTGTGGAAAGCAGCAGTTCCATCAGGGTGAGTTCATTACTTGCACAAGGTGTAAAAAGGACCTTTGTTTTCACCTCTGCACTACCAGGGATTACAAGCTCTCCCATGATGCTTTAGCTAATAAATGGCAGAGGTGCCCCAATTGACCTTATGAGAGGTAAATCTTTATCATTATTTTTGTTGTTTATATGTATATTCATGTGCAAATCCACTACATGTTATGCTAAGTAATGTGTATATATGTGTTTCTAAAAGATAAACTATGATATTGATGAAGAAAAGGCAAAATATAAAATTTACAAAGGGTGTACAATAGATCTAAAATATAGAATACACCTCTTGTGTGTCTTTTGATTTCTACAAGTGTTACTTTAGGGACTGTGAGTGCCACACCTGCATTTATTATGTGCAGAATGCACAAACCTAATCGCCCTTAATCGTCACTCTAGCTTAATCATTATGCAAATTAGAAGTTTTATCTTTCAAATTTTATGTCTATTATACGTAAAATCCAGACTCCATGATCATTTTTTTCATTAACAACCCAAGCTCGATCACCATATTCAATTAGAATCTGGATGCACATGCCATCTTCCACTGCATAGTACATAAATCACTATAGTGTTGGCAGCAACATTTGAAGAGGCCCTGGGCGTGGAAACAGTGGACAACAAGGCTCTCTAACTAGTCGTTATTTGTTCAAGTTCTTATATGGCTATGCATTGGATGCTTTTATCAAAAGTGCTTGTAGCTGTATGATTGGTGATGATTAGATTTGTTAACTTATTACTAACCTTATACGAAATTTTAAAAGATAATTATACATAAAAAAATTATTCCACCCATTGGTCTATTAGAGCTTAAAAATGAAAAATTCATCCTCTTTAAAAGCTTTTTTATTCAAGTAATCAATTTATCCTCTCTTCCTCTTAGCTCACAGTCAATATTTTTTCCTCACATTTTGTTGTCTCTTCATTTTCACCTCACTTTTTAAACTTAAATCTAAATTCTAGCCACAATATTTTTCTCACATTATGTATAAATGGATGTATATAAATATATATATATATAATGAAATTATCAATTAATATTAAGTAAATGGGATTGGTGGCATAGAGCTGCAATTGTCAATTCAATGTTTATTATTCCAAAATGTTCAGTTTTGTGACAAAATAAATTGTTATTAAGATACTGATTACTTTTATAACTTTGTGACTTAATTTACTTGTTTGAGTATCTGTCATTTTTCATACGACTTTTATAGGTACAAGGAACATGTACAAGATCTCCTATATCTATAGAAGTAAAAAATCATTCAATTTTTTGTTTGTCCCACAAATTTTATTAGCAAAAGGAAAACCTACAAGATCTTTTATTTGTATAGAAGTATAAAATCAAATACTAAAAGCTTGCTGTAAACCTAACAACATATCAAGACTCATTGGTGGAAAGTAGTAGTTCCATCGGGGTGAGTTCATTACCTTTACAAGGCGTAAAAAGGACTGACACTTCCGCCTTCGCACTACTATGGATTACTAGCTCTACCATGATGCTTTGACTAATAAAAGGTGGAGGTGCTAATCCACTATATGTTATGCTGAGTAATGTGCTTTATGTATTTCTAATGGATAAATTTTGATCCTGATGAAACCTATACAATTTCAAAGAAAGGAGTATTCTCAATTAAGGTATTTTAAAGAAAATTATAACTTTCTAAAATTACTATTACTTTAAATAATAATAAGAACTTAAATAAAATATATATTTATATAGGTGAAGTAAAATTAGATTATAGATATGCATATGAATAATTAAACCAAGACATAAATTTATTTAGTTTATATAGCATCTATAAGTAAACATTATGTATAAATAAATGAACAAATATGTGTATATAAATAAACACGCAAAAAAATATACAGATATATGTATAAAAATATGTAAAAGTGTTATACAAATATATGGGAATATATATTTAGATACATATAGATATGTATATGTAATAAAAAAATAAACATATATATATGTGTATTTGTGTATATATATATCTATAAGAAATATAGTGATACCTTGATAAAATATATATATAAATTTATATTCAACTGTTGTATCCATATATATATAGGTATGATATATATATGTGTGTGTAAATAAAATAAATTAAAAAAATAAAATACAAATAAAAGAAATTAATTTGAGTAGCTTGCCGCAAGAAATGATTAACATTTAGGGGCAGATTGGTTGCCCCTAATTTACACCACTCACGTTCCAAGTTGTGGCAAGGATCGAACCACATGGTGAGCTGCTGTGATGACCGACTAGGTGTTAAGAAAACTTGCCATCTTTGCCAGTTGTGGTTGGCCATCCAACATATCAATGGTTGGGACGTCGTGCATGTCTTTGGATGGCTGAGATGTTGGGTAAATTTAGATAAAGGCTTTCTTCTCTTCACTACTTTGTCTTCATCTTCTTCAAACCCAAAATTCGAGTTAAACAAGTGAATGAGAGGAGAGGTTGAGAGCAGAAAATAGTAGGGAGAGAGAGGGTAATGCACCAGAATAGAACACATGTTCTGTGTGAGTATCAGAGGAGAAATTTCTTCTTGTTGATGATGTGAGTCATTTCTTCCTCTTCTGATTTGTTCATTCTAGTTTTTTGGTGTCTTAAGACCATTTTTATTTGGAAGATTACCTACTAAATTGTTGCTACAAGTCCTAGAACTTAGAACAGTAACTGCTGCACCTGAACGATGGCTCTATTTAGGTATAAGTTTGTTCTCCATTCCAATTCCTTTTCTTTTTCATTTTTTGTATACAAATTCGTAATCAATTATTAGGACAACATGTTTAAAAATTTAAGAATTTATTTTTCAGTAGTAAAACAAATCACAAACCCGAATCTAACCTGAAAATATCACTCAACTCTGCACACAGTCATACTAAATTGCAGAAAAGAATCTTCAAAATTTCAAACATTCTTTCATGAGATTTAGCTTATGTTTCATGTGTTTATAAGGTAAAATGGGTAATATTTTAGATTATACAAAAAATAGCATTTACAGATTATTTTAAATATAGTAAACTCTTTCAAAAATTAAAACTAAGCAGTGTTTTAAATGGATAGAATGAGTGAGTGACATTTGCATTTTTTTGGTAATTTTTATTTACTAATTTTATGAATTTTAACATTTAATTATTATATTGATTTAGAAAAAAATTAAATGATGAATAATTATTAGTAAAACTAGGAAGAAGGGGACGAAAAATAGAACTTCATCTGTTTCTGATAAGAATGTCGAGCACCAAAGTGCCTTGTGGTTATGCAGTGCTGTTCTGCAGTACTAGTTCATGGAAGAGACATTTTTTTGGGCACCCAAAATGGCCTAGAACTTATTTGGCAAGGTATAGAAATGCATATGCCAAGTTGGAGGGTGCAGAGATGATTTAGGTATATGTGAATGCCAAAGATGGAAAGCTGGTAGTGTGCCATTACACAGAGTCTGTTTTTCATGGGCCAGTTGCTTGTGCAATAGGCCAGAGGATCGGGCTGGTTCGACTGGCATGAAATCATGACGAGGAGCCTTCACGGAAGCCCACTAGGCCAGGAGCCCAACATGGGGACTTTCCCATTGCTTGGACAGTTAGAGAGGTTAGGATCTTTGGGAAGAACCAAGAAAGAAAAATTAATAAAAATGGGGAAAAAATAGAAATTTTTAAAAGTTAAATTGGAAGATCGTTAAGTGTATTATGAGATGAAAATTGGGTAAGTTAATTGTGATGGTGGCATTAAAATAAAAATAAATTATTCACGAGCTTATGTTTTTCGTCCTTCCTAGTTTTGTTAATAATTATTCATTATTTAATTGCTACTAAATTAGTATAATAATTAAATGCTAAAACTCATAAAATAAGTAAATAAAAATTAGCACAAAAATGTAAATAAAACTCAGTCACTCTATCCATTTAAATCACCACTTAATTTTGATTTTTAAAAGAGTTTACCATATGCAAATTAATCTATGAATGTCATTTTTATATAATATAAAATATTACTCATCTTATATGAAAAATGCACGAGACAGAAGATAAATCACACGAAATAATTGTTGAAATTTCGAAGATTCTTCTCTATAACTCAATGTGATTGTGCATGCAAAGTTGAGTGATGTTTTCAAGATAGATTCGAATTTGTGATTTGTTTTTCTACTTGAAAATAAATTCTAACATTCTTAACATGTTCTAAGGATTGATTACAAATTTATAAAAGAAAAACAAAATAGAAAAGAAATTGGAATAGAAAACAGACGCCTACTTGAATAGAGTCGTTGTTTAGGTGTAGCAGCTACTGTTTTAGGTTCTGGGACTTGTAGCAACAATTTAAGAGCTAATCTTCTAAATAAAAATGTCTTAGGACACTAAAGAATTAAAAAAAAATAAATAAGAAGAGGAAGAAATGACTCACCTTATAAAGAAAAAGCGATTTCTCCTTTGATACGCACACAGAACACGCATTTTGTTCTAGTGCATCATTCTCTCTCTCTTTTTCTACCGTTTTATGCTCTCAACTAGAATTTTTTATTTGAAGAAGATGAAGATAAAGTTGTGAAGAGAACGAAGTTTTTAACTAAATTTAACCCATCATCTGACCGTCCAAACGCATGTACGGCATCACAGCCGTTGATATGTTGGATGGTCGACCACAACTAAAAAAGATGGCCAGTTTTCATGACACCTAGCTGGTCATCACAGCAGCTCACCATGCGGCTGGGTCCTGGCCATAATTTGGAACGGTGAGTGGTGTCAAATCAGGGGCAACCAATCTGCTCCTGAGTGCTGATCATTTCCGGCGGCAAACTATTCACATTAATTTCTTGTATTTGTATTTTATTTTTTAAAAATTTATTTTATTTACACACGTATATATATATACCTATATATATATGCATAAAATAGTTGAATATAGATGTTTATATATATATTTATCTAGACATTACTATATCTCTTAGAGGTATATATACACACACAAATACATATATATGTGTTTATTTTCTTATTACATACACATATTTATATGTATCTAAATATATCTACACACACAAATACATATATATATGTTTATTTTCTTATTACATATACATATCTATATGTCTCTAAATATATATTCCACTATATCTGTATAACACTTTTATATATTTCTAAACATATATATATTTTTTTGCATGTTCATTTATTTATACTTAATATTTAGTTGTACATGCTATATAAACTAAATAAATTTATATCTAGCTTTAATTATTCATATTTATAATCTAATTTTTGTTCATCTATATATATAATTGTATATTTTTTTTAGTTCTTATTATTATTTAGTTTATTTAAAATAATACAATTTTAAGAAGTTATAATTTTTTTTAAAGTACTTTAATTGAGAATACGCCTTTCTTTAAAATTGTACAGGTTTATTCTCCTATTTTAAAATAATTATATTTAAATTGTTAATCTATTTTTATTTCTTTTTATTTAAATTAGAGAATATATATATTTATTTTACATTACTAAATAAATCACATAATTAAAAGATTTTATTAAACTAAGTATACGGTAGAATACAACTAACTATTACAAAAAAGTATTTTAGAATTTTTATTAACAATTAGATCGTGTTTCTAATATTAAATTTTAACCAATTTTTATATATTATTATATAAATATATGATTTATACTAAAATATTGCATTACAATAATTAATTACATTATTGTTAAGTACGGTAAATTTTTCAAAATAAACAAATAAATGTATCACATTAATTAATAAAAACCACGTAATAAATGAAAAAAAAAACAATGAGAATATACGGATGGAATAAAAAATTTAGTATATTGATCAAGCATTCTTGCATAATAAAAAAAAAAGAATTAATGGTCACATTTTTCATGAAGCCAAGACTTTTGAACAAACGACTGGTTAGAGAGCCTTGTCGTCCACCACCTGCATGCCTAGAGCCTCTGCAGATACTGCCGCCAGGACCATAGGGATTTGTGTACTATACAGTAGAAGATGGCACGTGCATCCAGATTCTAACTGAAAGTAGTGATTAAGCTTAGGTTTTTAATTAAAAAACATGATCATGCATTCTAGAATTTACATACAGTCAACATAAAGTCTGAAAGATAAAACTTCAAATTTGCACAGTCATTAAGCTAAAGTGATGATTAGAGAAGATTAGCTATATGCATTATGCATACAGTTTAAATCTCGAGTCATAAGGTTTAAAGGAGAAAAATTTGGAGAAGATCTATACCAACAAAATCTTACGGGACCCAAGACTATGTTGCACTCCTTCCCACTCGGTAAGGCTTCACTTGTGCCATTCATACCAACATCCTTTTCCATTGTAGATGTGTTTTTCTTGGATGGCTATATTAGTTGCTCTGCCAT
This sequence comes from Carica papaya, assembly GCF_054855325.1. Taxonomy (NCBI): domain Eukaryota; kingdom Viridiplantae; phylum Streptophyta; class Magnoliopsida; order Brassicales; family Caricaceae; genus Carica; species Carica papaya. The sequence continues at coordinate 25,678,571 of NC_142317.1, forward strand.
GGTATATAAGTAATTAATTTCTCAATGCACACAAAACATTAGCTACACATATAATTTAATCTAATTAGTGTTAGAGGAGTCTTCAAGTTATTATATATCTTCTCTCTTTATTTACTCTTTTTGGTTTAAAAAAAGTTTCATTATTCTCATTAATGGATATCTTTTCTATATTTATATATATATATATACTTTTTGGTCTTTTTGTGATAAATTACTAACTGTAATAAAGAAAATAATGAGAATAAAAAAAATTTGCATGTTAATTAAGTATCCTTACGTCAAAAGAAAAAGTTGATGATCATATTATTTTGGAACCCAAGAATTTTAAGTATTAGGAAAGACATCCAACCTTTAATAAACCACTATTTTTTAAAAAATAATATCTGCATATATTTAAAAAAATCCAATTTTACATCACTAGTTTTTACTAAATCATATTCTTTATTTCGTTTAAGGATTGTAGTAAAAATCTTTTAAATAATAGGATTATGATAAATCAAAAAATAAATTCAACAAAAACCTTCTCACTTTTTTAAGTATACTTTATATGCATATATTTTAGAAATATAAATATACCTACTTAAAAATATGTAGCATTATTGTTAGAGGATTTTTAAGATAGAAAAAGAATATACATATATATATATTGCTATTCTTCTCTCATTAATTCTAAAGAGTTTTCTTGCTCTTCTCTAAAACTCAATTTCAAAAACAATTTTTCAAGTCTAATTATAATCATCATGCAGTACAAAGCCCTTCAAATAAGAGCATCTAATGTATGGCCACCACAAAACCTAAATAAACGACGATGAGTTTAGGAGCCTTGTCGTCCACCACCTCCACGCCTAGAACCTCTGCAGATGCTGTCACCACCATTGCATGGATTTGTATACTATGCAGTGGAAGATGGCATGGGTGTCCAAATTCCAATTGACAGTGTTGATCAAGTTCAGGCCGTAAATGGTCCGCAAGTCAACACCAAAACAATCAACACCTTGAAAGAGGTTCGTTAGAGAAAGAACTGACAAGAACATGCCTGCGCCTATGTCTTCATCTACTTTGATAGAGACACACGATTTTGGCTTGCTAATTCGAGGATGGATTGCCAAGAAGAGGATGATAGCACCACAAAAAACTTACTGGGTTTATATGTCCTACAAATGCTCTAGTTAAATTTGACATAAATATGTACATACATGAATATTAACCTTGGTATGTCTATATATATGTATATATAATACTAATAGTCCTTTGGTTATCTAATTAATTAACCCATTTTAATTATATTTAAATCTACCATTTAGCCTATTTTAGTAAATCTTAAATTTAAAAATTACATCCATAAATTCATATAAAATACCTAATATTCCTTTAATAATTCAACTAAACGAACGAACTTAATTATAATTGAAACTATGATTTAACCTATTTTAGTAAATTATAAGTTTATAGTTACAATTATAAATTCTTGAAAAATTATCGCACAAATTAAAGATTAACTTTGTTTCTGCAACGATTATATGATCCAAGGGGGAAACAATACACCTCTTGAAAGAAGATTTGGGAAGAGCAGCAATAAGGACATTACAATTTTTTATATGTACTATATATGTATATATTTAACATGCCATGGACCATCCCCTGTCTCATAGGGCAATGACCCGAGCATACTTACTTAAATCACAAAAAGTCAAGTTAGGTAAAATAACTTAACTATATTAATCATAATAAAGTCGCAGAAATGTTATATCCCTTAAATGTAAAACATAAACATATATTTGAGGCTCTAAATTTTCTCTCTTATATTATAAAAGAAAAGTACGAAACAATAATCTTAACCTCAGAGTCTAGTTTTTAAAACTTTTCTCCTTATCACCGCTCACTCTACAATGGTATCTTTGATATCTGAAGGGTGATAGGGGTGAGATAAAATATTTCAATAAACAATATTATGGAGTTACAACATAATACATGCAGTATATAATTTTCTTTACACACTACAAAAACAAAAACATATGTCATATATTCTTTCCAAAACATAGATATACGAATCAGAAAAAAAATACACAAATCAGAAAACAGATTCACAATTACTTCATTGTATACTTCATCACTATTATGAAGGATCAATCAATTACCATACATTATGCAGGCACACATACTTATCACTTGTTTTCCATGTACCCAAACGTGGAATGACATACATGAGTACCTTGAAATGCTACTACCCCTCGAACACGGAATGGTTAGGGTACACAGATCAAACTATTTCCCCACCTGAACATGGAACAATTATGTTATGCGTTCATATTTAACTTTGCCAATACACCCAAACACGAAACAATATGTATGGCCATATTGAAACCTAGCATCATGCCTGTGTTTTCATAATAACTCCTTTCTGTAATGAATGATACACACATATCAAAACTATATTTTGAAAACAAAAAGCAAAATAACACTTATATCGAAGTAAATCCTCAACAAATACTTACTTCGTAAATACGAAAACATAAATTAAACATTTTTCAAAAATATGTATCTTTAATAGTAAAAATACATGAAATACTTCAAAGCTACATAGGCTAATAAATCCATAATATCCACTTACTTTAGGTTCAAAACAATCATATTTCAAATCTTTTCAATTTCTTTGTGGAGCTGTAATCATAATTCTGACTGAGTTCTGGCTTTATTATGACCTTTTTATCTCACAAATCTAGCAGGATTTTGGGATTATTTTGGTCTCTTTCTTGACTAAAAAATGTCCAACACAATACTCATAAACTAATCCCAAAAATCAAAGAGAAACTGAACTTCAAAACTTAAAAAAAGGCTTACCTTTCTAACGGTTTATAACCTCCTTTTGACTGTGAGCCTTCTCTTTTTTCTCTTCCTCTTTTTTTGCTCTCACTAATGTGATAGAGTTTCCCCAAGGTTTTTATCTAAAAATCCCACAATACTCTCAGAAAATCACACACCTCGTACTCCTTCTTCTCTCACCTCTATGTTTTGCACTATTTTTCTCTCATCCACAATATCTTTTCTTATATTCTCCCATCTCCTATTTATTGGAGTGGGGAGCCACGAGAGACAGCTTGCTACCATTCTGTCATACCACTTCATTTAAAAGTTGTCATCTTTCATTATATCATTTTATCTAAAAATTTACCACTTTTCACATGCCGATTTATCTAAGAAGTTATTACTTTTCACAATCAATTTCATCTAAAAGGTTACCATTTTTCACATTCCACTTCATTTAAAAGTTTTCACTTTCTGTTATGACATTTAATCTAAATGTTACCACCTTTTTCCATTAGGAAAAATATTTAATTTTTTAATAGACTATTGTTTTTCAAGAAATAACATATGGATTTGAAGACAAGAAAAAAAATCCAATCGCATATCACAAGTATCTACTAAATCAGATTCTTGATATCTTCTAAGAATTTTGATGAAGTTCTCCTATATAGTAGTATTATGACAAAATCAAAAGGAGAATAAATAAGCTTGTAAATAATTAGTACTAAAATGGGAAGAAAATAAAACAAAAGAGATTAATAATAATACTTAATTATTGGGGTTGGGCTAATGGCTTAGAATAATGAATGACACTAAATAAGGAATTTACTTATAGAATTCTTGTGGGTCAAATGAAATTAAGATATACCTCTAAATTGGTAATAAATAGGGAAAGGAACAATAAAATAAGCTAATTTTGGGAGGTTAAAATTTGAATACAAACCTTGTGGGTTGAAGATCTAACTATGGAGTTAGGTGGGAAGTGCCAATTTAAATGTTCAAAATTTTAAAGAAACTGTATATCCTCCCGATCCACTTGGTAAAGCCAGTACGGGTGCAGTGGTCAGTCGCTTCTTTAATTCTGAAAAACTTCTTTCGCAATTCTCATTCCACTCAAACTTGGCATTCTTCTTTGTGAGTCAGGTTAGAGGAGCTGCTAGACTGGAGAATCCTTCAACGAACCTGCGGTAATAACTTGCCATTCCCAAGAAGCTACGGATTTCCTTAACTGATGTCAACTTCTCCCAGCCAAGTACCGCTTCAACCTTTTCGGGATTCACTGATACCCCTTCCTTCGATATGATGTGTCCTAGGAAGGTGGTCTACTCAAGCCAGAATCCACATTTACTCAACTTCGTATATAACCTCTTGTTTCTAAGGACCTGCAAAACTTGGGCAAGATGGTGAACATGTTCTTCTCTGTTTTTTGAGTAGACTAAGATATCATCGATGAACACGATGAAAAATTGATCCATGAACTCTCTGAAGACCCTGTTCATCATATCCATAAAGATTGCCGGGGCATTGGTTGGCCCAAATGGCATGACCAGGAACTCATAGTGTCCGTACCTGGTTCGGAAGGCCGTCTTGGGGATGTCTTCTGTTCTTATCTTCACCTGATGGTAACCTAATCGTAGGTCTATTTTAGAGAAGACCTATGCACCCTGCAGCTGATCAAAGAGGTCATCAATCCGGGGAATGGGATACTTGTTTTTTATCGTAACCTTATTCAATCCTCTGTAATCAATACACAGTCTCAATGTTCCATCTCCCTTCCTTGTAAAAGTGACTCCGGCACCCCAAGGGGACACATTGTGTCTAATAAAATCACTGTCTTGCAATTCAATGATCTGTTTCCTCAGCTCTTCAATCTCAATGCGGCTCATGTGGTAAGGAGCAACTGAAATGGGTTGGGTACCTGGCTGTAGGTCTATAGTGAACTCGACTTCTCTGTCCACTAGCAGACCGAGCAGTTCGTCCGGAAACACATCTGGGAAGTCTTAGACTACCAGAATCTCTTGAATACAAATTTTCTTCTTGGGCTTGCCTAGTCAGAGAAAACAGCAAGATTAAGGCACTAGATGTTAAGAAAACTTGCCATCAAGGAATAAGTACTGAATAATTTTATTAATTTATAAATGGCTCCTCGTTAGGAGGATTAAATACATCTTTCTTATTAAAGCAATCTATGGTAGCGTGATACGCCGCTAGCCAATCCATTCCTAAGATTACATCAAAATTCCCCGTATCTAACCCTATCAGGTCTACACTCAGTTTCTTATTTGCTATCTCCACGGCACAAGCCCTATAGATAACTTCTCCTAGTAGTGTTTCACCCCTGGCAGTAGACACAAACAACAATGAATTAAGTTTATCAGGTGATACATTAATTTTGGAAGCAAAAGCATGTGAAACAAAAGAGTGCGATGCACCAGTGTCAAATAAAACATGAGCAATATGGTCACAGATAATATACATACCCTGTACTACATCCAGGTCGACATCAGCATCTTTCTGGGTAAGGTTGTAAGCTCTGCCCTGGATAGGAGGCCTCCCTTGATTCTGGTTCCTCGGGTATTCTCTTGCATAATGCTAGGCACTGCCACAAATTCGACAAGTGTTGTTGAGGCAGTTGTAGGGTCGGTCCCCGTGATCTCTGCCGCAGTGCTGATAGATCTTCCCGCGTGCTGCCCCTGGAGCTTGAGGAGGGGCCTGGATGGCTGGTCTGGGCCTCTTATTTGGTTGGGCAGGCGCAGTAGGTGCTGGCCTGCAGAACGGAGCTGAGGGTCGGGAACTCCCTCCTGGCTGAGGACGGGTGCTGAAGCTTCTTTCCACGATCTGTGCCTTTGCTAAGACTGCTAAATATGTATTGAGCTCCAGTACTAACAAGTGTTGCTTGATCTCTGGGCGGAGACCCCATTGAAATCTCCTAGCCTTTCGGCCCTCATCCATCAATGTCTCCGGGGAGTATCGGCCCAACTCTAGAAACTTACGAGCATATTCTGATACTGTCATGTTTTCCTGAACCAGCTAAACAAACTCCATTTCCTTTAGGTGTCAGATGTGCTCAGGGAGATACTCCGCATGGAAGGGCGCTAAGAACTGCTCCCAAGTGACTGGTGTAGGCAGGGTGGTCTGCTTGAGCTCCCACCAACGTCCTGCTTCCCCTACCAGCATGTAGGAAGCAAGGGCAGCTCTCTGCTCAAGAACTACTCCCAAGGTCCTAAAAATTCTCTCAGTCTCTGCCAGCCAGTACTGGGCCTCTTCAAAAGAGGATCCCCTTACAAAGGTGGAGGGGTTCAGTCTCTTGTACCTCTCTATATAGCCCGGGTCGATCAAGGAATGAGCGGGGTCCCATGGAGGAAGGACTGGACCCGGCTGGGGATAGACTGGGGGGTCCTGTGGTGGCAGCTGCTGACATGATGGGGGCACTGAGTTGTGCTGTGGCAGTGCCGGGTAGTAACGTGGCTGGGGCACTGAGTTGTACTGCGACAATGGTGCCGGATGGTACTGTGGAGGAGCAGGCTCGTGCCGAGGTGGCTCGGGATCAGCCTGCTGTAGCGGAGGCTCAACCTGCGGTAGTGGAGGAGGGTCGGGTAACTCTTTTTTCTCCTCTCACCCTTGCTGGGCAGCTATGAATCCTTCCATCATCTTAAATAACCTGTCTACATCCTCCCGAAGTGAATTATCCCAGGCCGCTAGGTTTAGTGGGGGTCTTCCTCTCCTCATCTCTCTGCACCTGCATTTCATAAGGAATAGTTGAGTAACGATTTATCGGTGAATATTTCTCTAAGCATTATTGTGTAAGGGGTGGGTCCGAGGAACGCGGCTCTGGTACCAACTGTAACGGCCCCAGAAATTTAAATAAAATATATGTATTAAAAATCTCAAATGCGGAAGCATAATAAAAATTTTGATTAACATCCCTTACACAATAACCAAAACGTACTCAAAACATGAAGGAACAAACTAACTAAAAGAGATACTTAAAATAGAAACTATAAATATAACTATGAAGTTTTTAGGCGTCCCCTTCGCCATCTTCCTGCAGAACGGGCTCAGGAACAACGTCTTCCTGATCTGAAATGGTTAAATAAGGGATGAGCTACACCAGCCTAGTAAAGACATCACACTATCTCACCGCCACGGAAGTAAAGGTGGGTAGAAAAAAAAAATGACCAATGGAGCATAATTTATAACGAACTCGTTTATTAACATAGAAATCTTTACTGTCCACTTACCTCGGTGAGATCCATGAAAACAACATATGAAAACAATAACCTTATAATATCATGAAATCATACACACTTTATAACATAACACATATTATACCTTTACATTTTAATCATCAGAAAACAGATTTCCTATTTTACCAGCCTACTAGTATCCCTGGGGATCCATTGGGGGTCCCCGCTACACGTGAACCATTAACATTTACAAGCTGATTCCAGGGCCGTCCCCATACCCCGTCCGGTATGGGCGCCAAAACACATAAGGTCTCCATACCCCGTCCGGTATAAGAGACCATGTTCTCGGTAGGGTTCCCTACGGACCCGGTCCGTCCACCATTTCCCAGGATATCTAGTCAGGCTGTCCACATTTTCCACTTATCAATTCACATAACCTTTTTGTCTTTTTCATTAATCTCAATCATCCAATCATACACAACATGTAAACCAGTAATTGACACCAAATAAGATAATACAGTAACTGGTTCACCATAATACATACCATAATAAAAGAAACCATAGTTCATGCATACGAGACCATAACATAATTACATCAAACATCATGTTGCATTTAATACTGAAAATTAGATCAAACAATAACAGACCAACATTGTATCAGACTCGGGCCCCATTGGCAGCCTAAATCAATTATACATCTATAAAGTCACACAGTACAGTTTAATTATTTATTTAGCTTTAATACCGTGATAAGAAATAGGGTGAGGGGTCCTTACTTATTTCGGGGTCTGAATTCGACTCTACAGTGTGCCTACAGGCAGTCCCTAATTTTCTTGAATTTTTTCTGGAAAATTAAAACGCACTACCGGTACCTACACGTGTCCCAAAAAATCCCAAATTAGACCTAGGGCCCTTTTCGGCCAATATCGGAATTTCAGCCGCCGTGCTCTAGCGACGGCACCTCCGCAAGCGGCAGCGATCTACCTCGGGTTGGCCGTTTTCGACCGAATTCGGCCACACTTGCATCGGTCCCAGTGATAAAACAACCCTAGGGCCCTCGGTGGGCCAAAAAACCACGAAAAACCGAGACTTACCGGCGGCAGTGCTTTCGGGTGCGGCGGCTCCTCCGGCTTAAGTCGGATTTTGATGTTTGGCTCCGATCAACCTGTAGAAAAAAGAACGATGATCACAGTGGTATAAAATTTGCATCGAACGGAGGCCGGGAAGGGCCTCAACGGAGGCAAAAATAGAGGGGGGTTGCGGCAGCGCCGCTGGACTTCGGCTGGATTTTTCGGCCATTTGGCCGGTGGTTTGGCTCCGGTTTGGCCATAGGCGGACTCAGCATCGAAAAACGAGCTACAGGGAGAAAATTTACCTCGATCGGCGGTCGGAAACTTCCCCGGTGCGGCGGCGGGTGGCGGCGGCCGGCTCCTCCGGCGTCTGGTTCTTCTTCTCCGGCGAGGCACTGGCTGCTAGGGTTTTGTGGTCAGGTGTGGGTGGGGTTATTTATACCCTTTGCCTTTTAATCTCAACCGTCCATCAAGATTAAATATGGACCGTCCGATCGCGATTTAATTGGGATTAAATCTAGGTCGTCCATCGCAATACAATCTGGGCCGTCCGTACCTAATTGAATCTTGGCCGTCTGTACGCGTGAATCTTGGACCGTTCGATCACGATTAAATTGGGACTAAATCTTGGCCGTCCATCGCGATGCAATCTGGGTCGTCCGTACGCGTGAATCTGGGCCGTCCGTGAGCACGTTTGATCTGGGCCGTCCGTGCGCGCGGGAACAGATCTGGGTCGTTCGATCGCACACACGTGGATCGCCCACGTGGCCCGTCCCGTGTCAGCGTTTCCTTGCCATGCGGCATGGCCTGGTTGGCCGGGGCTGCTGACTGGGCCGCTGACGTGGCTGCTGACGTGGCACAACTTTTCTAAATTGCATTTTGACCTCCAGTTTTCGATTTTCTTTTCATAAACACCCCCAGAATCTAAATTTTCACCCCTTTTTCCCAAAATCATTTTCAATTAAATCCAAATAATATTTTTACCCAATTTTATCATTATTTTTATTTTTATTTTCATTAAATTAAGTTAAATTAAATTAAATTAAATAAAAAATCTAAAAAATTCAAAGACATAAAAAATAAAAATAATAAGATAAAATAAGAAAAAAAAACACTTGGGTGTTACATATAGGATCAATAATAAAACTAATAAAATCAAAGTTCATAAGCATTTTATATAAATTAAGAAAAATATCCAATAAGTATAATAAAATCGCGTCTCAAATAGTCAAAGATTCTTTATTTAAGAAATCACATTTTAAAATAGTCATAATATTTTATTTAATTTAAATAGTTTATAATTCTTTATTTCAGTTCAAAGATTTCATAAGTTATAGTATAAAATAAGAGTTACTTTTTCACAACCTGCACAAAATAATAAACCCTATACAATTATTCTCTTCTCACATTATAATTGTTCTCCAATAATTAGTTATTCATCTTCATTGATGTGAAGAGGAAGTATCATGAAAAGTTGGTTACCTTCTCTATGTATTTTATATTATTATCGTTATTGACATTAAGTTTTTATATTACACTATACTTTGAGTAGGATGTTAAAAGATATTTCAAAATTTTCATTAATAATTAGATCATGTTTCTAAGGTTAATTACTAATCAATCTTTCTATATTGGTATATAAATACATGATTTAAAGTAGAGATATTGCATTAAAATAACTAATCACATTATTATAAAGTACACTCGACATTTTTGTGTAACGTGACTTTTTTAAATTTTAAAAAAATAAATGAGGAATAAGTTCTTTAGCTCATTCATTTAAATTCAACAATTAATTTCAAAACAATTGGTGACCATAGAATTAATAAAATTAATGTTTCTAATTATTTTATATATATTAAGTAAGGTGTCACGTAAATATAATAAAATCATGTTTCAAATTGCGATGGATTCTCCATTTAAGTTCAAGATTTAAAAAAATAAAATTACTTTATAAATAGCCATAGGTTCTTTCTTTAAGTTCAAAGATTTTATAAGTTATAGTATGATAAAATCTATATTTTTCACGGCCTATATAAAATGCTCAATTGTATGTCATTTATCATCCCATCACAATTCAATTATTCTTCAATTAAACGGGTACAACAAAGAAGTATAGCAAAAAGTCAGTTTTCCAAATCCAACATAACCTCTCAAGTAGTTTAGTATAGATTAAACTCAAAGGTACGCACTTAATCTTTATTCATTCGAAGAAAGAAAAAAACAAACAAGTTTCTTTTCATTCTTCTTAATCTTCAGAAAAAATATAAAATCTAAATGTTCGATGTTAATATTTCCTACAATCTAAATCTCAGGTCATAAGGTTTAAAGGATGAAGCTTTGGAGAAGATTTGTACCAGTAAAATCTTACAAGTCCCAAGACCATGTTGCACTCATTTCCACTCCATAAGGCTTCCTTGTGGCATCCATACCAACACTCTTTTCAATTGTAGATATGTTTTTCTTGGATGATTTTCTTTATGATAAATTACTAATTATATGGATAAATTTAAAATTATCACTACAGCTGAATGGCTTCAATTTCCTTCACACATCTCATTGGGAGCTTCATAAAAAGAACGAACTTGATATGTTTGTTCCTGATCCATACAAGATTAAGTTTAACAAGGTATCAAGTTACAAGTTTGATGAGGATGAAATAGAGCTGGTGAAATTGTTTTTTAGGAAAATAATCAACTTGGAAATTTGGCTCCTGTAACTCCTAAGAAAAATGCTCTTAAAATTGATCGTAATATTATATATTATTATTGCAAGCTTTTCTATTCCTTGAGAGCATCGAGAGAAGCTCAAATATCTGTTCATGAGCCTTCCAACTATATTGATAATCTATTGATTTAAATTTGACATATAAATGTCTATTTACTATTTTTTTAATGAACTAGGATAAATGAATCTAATACACATAGTTTAAGCATATTATATTGAATTACTAATGAGATATATTACTTCAATATTAGTCATCCCATCAGAAGAACTATTTTATTTTAAAGAGTGATAAGATGTTATATAACAAAAATAATTTGTAGTGATAGCCAAAACTTTATAGTTACTTTAATAGAACTTTGAAAAAATTTCTTTTGCTTGTTTTACCATTTCTATGGGGTATACTAATTTTTTAGGCTGAGACGATCTTTGACCATATACCATTCTTTGGTGGTGGCTTACTACCTGTAACACCCCGAAAATCTTCGTGCTTTAATTGTAATGTGAACCCCTATTTGTTTTGGCCCTTAGGCCATTTAAAACTCCTTAATATTTCATAATTTTAAATTTTTGAACGATTACCATATTTTGTATTTTATTTAATTAAATAATTCTTAAAATCTATTATTTTATTTTGTCATAAGAAAAATTATATTATTTTGTTATTTAAAATAAATTTCAGGAAAAAGGGAGAAAGAGGTGGAAACATTCCGTGGGAACGCCCGTGTGAATGATCCTTCCCGCGCAGGCTCTGCATGCCGCGCGTGCGGCCAGCACAGGACGTGCGCATTGTGAGCACGTCCTGTCCTTACAGGGTGAAAGGCACAGTTTGTGCGTGTGTCCCATCACATGTAGGCCTATTGTGCGGACAACATGCGCACAGGGTTCGCCACCGTCGCTTGGGCGATGTGTTACTATCGTTTGGGTGACGTGCCTCCATTTTTTGTACCATCATCATGTTACATCATCCATTCGTTGGTCACATCTGTCAATCATCACATCACATGTTTCCAATTGACTATCTCTCCTAACCAGATTTTACACTTGGCGCAAATCCGATGATCCCCATTTTTTTAAATAGGGACCCTACCCTTTACTATTTTCTCATCACTTCCATTCCATTTTTCCATCCTCTAAGAGCTTAGAGAGAGAGTTAGAGGAGAAGAAGAAAATGTGTAAGAAACATCAAGGTTTCGGTAAAGAATTTAGTATTTACTTTTAAACATCATAAGGAGCATTTCTAGAATAAAAATTAATGATATTTAAATTTATGATTTGCATGGTTAAATTTTATGCCTAAACGAAGTAATTTTACGTGATAATGCATACTTTATGATCATAGATGAACTTATTAAATTGCATGTGTAATTTATATGATTTTATGCTCGAAAAAAATGTTGATATATGATGCTATTGATGATAAAAAAAAAAGATTAAGCATGAAATGATGTATAGACATGAGAAATATGTATTGGTATTGGCATGCATAATTCATAAAGTGTTTTGTTAGGCTCTTTATCTCTAAGAAGCTTTTGTTTCTCTCTCATCTGGTCTGAAAATACGTGAGAGGACCGCTCCCTGTGGATGATAGCATACCCTCTGACGAGAGTGGTGATGCGATATGATTGTAGGGGTCATCGCTGGCAAAGTACGGCCATGGTCATAGATCGTGTCATGGTGTGGTAAGCCGTATATGTGTTGTTAGTTTGGCAAGCCACAAATTGCTGTTATAAATGAAATGAATTGGTCATTCCACATGGGTAGTCGAAAATCCATGTTGCCTTCAATAGATGGAAGTCAGAACGACTTCGCGAAGAATGACGCGAAAAATAGTGCATATCATGATTTGTTTGATTTTCTCTATTTTTAGCATGATATATTTGATTGATATGATATGACTATGATATGATGGGTTTAATGATTTTTTTAATAAAATAAATTGTTTTCATAATTTAATAAAGGATCCTGACAGGACTCTTGATGGTAAGTAGTGATGATACTTTAAATTACTTTTAAAATCTTATGATATTATTTAAATATTATTCTTCTTATTGAGTATAAGGAACTTACCCCTTTCCACGCCCCTCTAGATGAGGAATATAGTGAGGAAACCAATCACTGAACTATCCTTTGAAGTCTTTAAGGATCCAGTGGATACATAAACCTTTTTTAGTGCATGACTTATCCTTTTAAATAATGATAGAAGTGGCCCTTTCGTATTTTAATATTTTGTATTTTGTTGCCACTTCTTGCCTTAGTTATATATGTAATTGGGAACTCCTATCTTTTGTAAAGGATTTGTAATAAATTACTTCGCTGCATACATTTAACTATCATGCACTCATAATATATTTCTATATCTAGCACCTTTATGCTTTAATTAGCATTTGGGATGTCACAAATGGTATCAGAGCAGTTAGCAGAACAATCCCTTACAACTGAGGCTGTAACTAGGAAAAACCTTTCTAAAATATCAAGAAATATATCGTCTTTCAAAAACTAGACAACCAACTCGTGTCTTCTTTTTCTTTTGTAGGAATTACGCGAGGAAGACTATCTATAGAGCGTACTGAAAGACTTGAGGCCCAGGATCATCTGACCAGGACCGAGTTTACCAAACTCTTCCAAGCCATCCAAGGTCTAACTATAGCTCTAGGACAAAACCAAGCCAACCCTTGCCAACATCCTTCTGCCCCTGAATACCGACCAGTTGAAAGTTTTATCTCCTACAATATAGCAGAATTTAGAAATCTTAACCCTTAACCCACCCCACTTTGAAGGAGGCCCCGACCCCTTAGTGACTGAAGCCTGGATTCTGTATATAAAGAAACTTTTCTCCGTCTTAGACCTAATCGAGGAGAAAAAAGTTCTTCTAGTAGCCTTCATGCTAATTGGTGAAGTCGAACATTGGTGGCGACTTAAAGAGGAAGTCCTATCTCATTAGTAATTCAATCTAATATGCTGAAACTAAGCGTATTGGATTCATTTATCATAGTTTGTTAAAAAAATAGTAAATGGACTATTTTACGTCAAATTTAAATCAAGAGATGATCAGTATTGTTCGAAGGTTCATAAAAAGATATTCGACCTTATCTTGATGCTCTCGCGGAATAGAAAAGCTTGCAATAATAATATGCAACATTACGATAAATTTTAAGAGCATTTTTCTTACGAGTTACAATAACCAAATTCCCAAGTTGATTGTTTTCCTCAGATAAAACTTCACCATCTCTATTTCATGCTCATGAAACTCGCAATATGATATCTTGTTAAACTTAATCTTGTATGGATCAGGAACAAATATATCAAGTTTCGTTTTCTAGTGAAGCTCTTAGTGAGATGTGTGAAGGAAATTAAAGCCATTCAACTGTAGTATTAATTTTAGTTTTATCTATATGGTTAGTAATTTGTTATAAATAAAATCATCCAAGGAAAACATATCTACAATGAAAAAGGATGTTGCTATCGATGGCATAAGGGAAGCCTTATCGAGTGGAAATGAGTTCAACATGGTATTAGGTCCCCTAATAGTTTTTTGGTACAAATCTTCTCTAAAGCTTCCTCCTTTAAACCTTCTTATCCGAGATTTAGACTGTACAAAATATTAACATCAAACAACTAGATTTTATATTTGTGCCTGAAGAATAAGAAGAATGGAAAGAAACTTTGTTTTTTCGTTCTTCAAATGAATGGAGGTTAAGTGCATACCATTGAGTTTAATCTATAATAAACCACTTGAGATGTTATGTAGGCTTTGGAAAACATACTTTTTGCTATACTTCTTTGTTGCACCAATCAAGAAAACAAAGTTTAATTGAAGAACAAGTAAATTGTGATGGGACGATAAATGACATACAGTTGAATATTTTATATAGGTTGGAGAAAATGTAGATTTTATTATATTACAACTTATAAAATCTTTGAACTTAAATGAAGAATCTATTGCTATTTGAAAAGTGGTTTTATTTTTTGAAATCTTTAACTTAAATGAAGAATCCATCACTATTTGAGCACGATTTTATTATATTTATGTGATATTTTACTTAATATATATAAATAATTAAAAATATTAATTTGATTAATTCTATGGTTGCCAATTGTGTTAAAATTAACTTTTGAATTTTAATCCATGCACTAAAGAACTTATTCATCATTTATTATTTTGAAGGTTAAAAAATGTAATTCCATTGAAATAATGATAGAAGTTTATAACCACATATAAGGTAAAAAGCCACGTTACGCAAAACATCAACTGTACTTTACAATAAGGTGATTAGTTATTTTAATGCATTATCTTTACTTTAAATCAGGTATTTATATAGTAATATATAAAGATTAGTTAGTAATTAACCTTAGAAACATGATCTAATTGTTAATGAAAATTTTGAAATACCCTTTAATATCCTACTTAAAGTATAGTGTAATATAAAAACATAAGTCGATAATGATAGTAATATAAAATACATAGAGAAGGTACCAACTTTCCACGATACTTCTTCTTTGCATCAATCAAGAGGGCTAACTAATTATTGAAGAATAATTACAGTGTGAGAAGAGAATAAATGTGTAGAGTTGATTATTCTATGCAAGCTATGAAAAACATAAGTCTTATTTTATATTATAACTTATGAAATCTTTGAACTAAAATAAAGAATCATAAACTATTTAAAGTAAATAAAGAATTGTGGCTATTTAAAATTTTATTTCTTCAGTAAAAAATCCATGGCTATTTGGAACATAATTTTATTATATTTATTGTATATTTTACTTACTTTATATAAAATGCTTATTAATATTGGTTTTATTAGTTATATGGTTGCCATTATAGTACAAGATTAGTCACTTCAAATAAAATTTACTTTTAAATTTAATCTTTATATGGAAGAACTTATTAGCTATTTACTTTGAAAAGTAAGAAACAATTTTGTTGAGATAATGTTAAAAGCTTATCACACTATAATATATATTTTTGAATTATAAGCAACAAAAACTCGACCTTCTAGTCTTTTTAATCTAAAAACTCATATAACAATTTATATAGTTTAAAACATTCTTTTTTAATTTTTAGAAGATGAGTTTTATGGGAATTCAGACTTTAGGATGAAGATGGTGAGTCCTATTGGAAAAATGAAGCTCAAAAGAAAAAGTGAAAGAATGAAAATGAGATAGATTGAAATAGCTTTGAATATTTTCTGTTAAATATTTTTAATCTTTTGAAGACCAACTTAATGATAACAGTTAATCAACTTTATCCTTTTCGCATTTCTTTACCATACTATATCTACATATGTATATACAGTTATTACCTTGATAATTGATTAAAATTAGATAATTAAGTGTATGTACTTCAAAATATAAATAAATTTGTTGACTATACAAGCATGATACCATAAATTTTTCTTAAAAAATTATAGAAACAAAACTTAGAGGATCACAATCACTTAATAATTTTTTATTTCAAATTAGTGATTTAAGAACTAAAAATACATAATAAAAATCAGCTAAATTTTTAGATTCAAAACTACAGATGT
The DNA here is from genome assembly GCF_054855325.1 of Carica papaya. NCBI lineage: Eukaryota > Viridiplantae > Streptophyta > Magnoliopsida > Brassicales > Caricaceae > Carica > Carica papaya. The sequence goes on from NC_142317.1 coordinate 25,694,888, forward strand.
TTCACATTTTTAATGTACACATATTGTAACGGCCCCGGAAATATTAAAAGAAATGAGTATTTAAATATATCGAATGCGGAAGCGAGATCAAAATTTTAGTTAACATCCCTTACACGAAAAAACCAAAAAAAACGTACTTAAAATATAAAAGATTAAACTAACTAAGAAAGAAACTCGAAAATAAAACTATGCGTATGACTACAGAGTCTCTAGGCATCCCCTTCGTCGTCCTCCTGCGGAACGGGCTCGGGAACCATGTCTTCCTGATCTGAAATGGTTAATTAAGGAGTGAGCTACACTAGCCCAGTAAGAACATCACGATATCTCACCGTCACGGAGATAAAGGTGGGTAGAAAATAAAATGACCAATGGAGCAAAATTTACAACGAACTCGTTTATTAACATGAAAACCTTTACCATCCACTTACCTCGGTGGAATTTATGAAAACAATATAAGAAAAACAATAACATTATCATAATCATTGAATAATATAAGCTGTAAAACATAACACTTATCACGCCTCTTGTAATTCAATCATTGTACAACATATCTTTTTCTCATTTACCAGCCTACTAGTATCCGTGGGGGTCCATAGGGGTTCCGCTACCCGTTAACCTTTAACATTCATAATCAGTTTCCAGGGCCGTCCCCATACCCCGTCCGGTATGGGCGCCAAAATCATGAACCTCAATACCCCGTCCGGTATGAGGGTGAAACGGGCCGTCCCCATACCCCGTCCGGTATGGGCGCCAAAACCATAAACCTCAATACCCCGTCCGGTATGAGGGTGAAACGGGCCGTCCCCATACCCCGTCCGGTATGGGCGCCAAAACCATAAGATCTCCATACCCCGTCCGGCATGTGAGACCACAATCCCGGTAGGGTTCCCTACGGACCCGGTCCGTCCACCATCTCCCAGGATATCTAGTCAGGCTGACCCCCATAATACAATTATCAGTCTATACAATCTTTCATTTTCCTTTTCCTCAATCAACATCATCAATTCACATTTAAACAAGCAAATCGTAATTCATACCAACAGACAACATACAATATCAGTTTTTTCAGTCATTCAACCCATAATTAATAAAAACGTAGTATATGCACACAAATCTGTAAAATGAACACATCAAACCCCATAATGCATTTAAAGCTGTAAAACAGTGTAAAACAGACCAAATAACAGTAAATCATCAATCACACTAGACTCGGGCTCCATTAGCAACCTTAAGCAATTTCACACATGCGTTAATTCAAGAAATACCGTTTTATCATTTTGAACTTTAATACCGTGATAGGAAATAGGGTGAGGGGTCCTTACTTGTTTTCGGGATCCGAATACGATTCACAGTGCGCCTGCAGGCCGTCCCTAATTTTCCCTGAGTTTTTCCCGGGAAACTGAAACACACTAACCGTACCTGCACGTGTTCCAAAAAAAATCCAAATTAGGCCCAGGGCCTCTTTCGGCCCAAATCGCAACTCCGGCACGGCGGCTCCGCCGTGCTCCGGCGACGGCGCCGCCGCTGGCGGCGGCGAGTCACCTCGGGTTGACTGTTTTCGGCCGTTTTCGGCCGAATTCGGCCACACTCGCATTGGTCCTTGTCAGAAAACAACCCTAGGGCCCTCGGGGGGCCAAAAAATCACGGAAAAACGGAGCTTACCGGCGGCGGCGCTCTCGGGTGCAGCGGCTCTCCGGCGAGGTTCGTGTTTTGGTGATTCGGCTCCGGTCAACCTGTAGAGAAAAGAATGGTGATCACGGTGATATAAAAATTGCATCGAACGGAGGTCGGGAAGGACCTCGTCGGAGGCAAAAACCGAGAGGGGGCGCGGCGGCGCCGCTGGGCTTCGGCCGCGTATTCCGGCCGTTTGGCCGGGATTTCGGTTTCGATTTGGCCATAGGAGGAATCAGTGGGGAAAAACGAGTCGGGGGTATGAAATTTACCTCGTTCGGCGGTCGGAAATTTCCCCGGTGCGGCGGCGAGCGGCGGCGGGTGGCGGCGGTCGGCCTCTGGTTCGTCTTCTCCGGCGAGCGGCTGGCGGCTAGGGTTTGTGGTCTGGTGTGGGGGTTCTATTTATAACCCCTTGCCTTTTGATCACAGCCGTTCATTTTGTTTTAATCTGGGCCGTTCGTTTTTGATTGAATCTGGGCCGTCCGTGCGATTGAATCTGGGCCGTCCGATCGCGTGATTGATCTGGGCCGTCGGATCGCACCCACGCGGATCGCCAACGTGGCTCCTTTCGGAGTGACGCGATCTTGCCACGTGTCAGGCCCTGGTTGGCCGGGACTGCTGACGTGGCTGCTGACGCGGCTGCTGACGTGGCCCCCCCCCCTTTTTTTTTTTTTTTTTTTTTTTTTTTTTTTTTTTTTTTTTTTTTTTTTTTTTTTTTTCCTCCTCCTTTCCGGGTGCTACACATATGGTATACATAAAAAAACCTTGTGGTAAAATTTTTATTTATTTTTTTTATTTTGTCATAATACTATTATATAAGAGAACTTAATCAAAATTTTTACAAGATATCAAGATTCTGATTTGGTTGAAATTTGTGATACGTTACTGGATTTTTTTTATCTTTAAATGCATTCGTTATTTTTAGAGAAACAAAAGTTGATTAAACAATTTGATATTTTTCCTAATATTCAAAAGTCTTAGCTTCATGGAAAATTTTATCATTTATTCTGTTTTTTTATTAAGTATGAATGCTTGATCAACATGATAAATTTTTTATTTCATCCCTAAATTCTCATTATTTTTTCATTGATTGCGTTGTTTTTTTAATTAATGTGATACATTTGTTTATTTCATTTGAAAAATTTAATATACTTCACAATAATATGATTAGTTATTTTAATGCGATATTTTTGTTTAAATCATATATTTATATACTACTATATAAAAATTGGTTAAAATCTAATATAAAAAATATGGTCTAATTGTTAATAAAAATTCTAAATACATTTTAACATCTTACATTGTGTAATATAAAAAATATAAGATGATAATGACAACGTTTTAAACTGTAAACTAAAGGTCTATATGGTCACAATATTTAGCACCTTGTGAGCCTTTTAAATGATTATATACTCGTACAAACTTTATTTTGTAATATTAACTTAACTTAATACTAATTTTGTAAATTTAATTAATTGATGTATTTGGTATTTGTAAATTTTTTGAGTTAGCTTTAACTTATTATTGACCTCTTACAAAATTTTAAAAGGTAATTTTATATAAAAAAAATTATTCCACCGCATGGTCTATTAGATCTTAAAAATGAAAAATTTATCCTCTTGGAAGTTTTTCTATTCAAATAATTAACTTTTTCTCTCTTCCATAGCTCATAGTCAACATTTTTTTTTTCTCACATTATGTTGTCTGTTAATTGATCAATAAAGACGTGTACAAATACATATAATTCACTCAGTACTCTCCAGTCATCATCAATCAGTTATCACTCTAGTTGCCATAGTCCATGTTCTTGAGTCTGAGGACCATGAATAGCAATAAGTTTAAAGTCCTCATACCACTGAACCCGGTTCCAAAATGGAACTCAAAATCATACCCAAAACCTAGTGGCTCCCTTATTAACCTCAATATCCTTCCCATGAAATCAATGAACCGAATTTAATTGGATACTATATTATTTGTGCTTTAGACCCTTTAATAATTTCTTAAATTTAATATTTTTTTTATTCCTTATTTATTTTGCTAATATATAAAATTATTATAATTTAATTACTTCAATGATTATTTAGATTATTTGTTTTACTTAGACTTTTATTATAGTAAATCACATTATTTTGTTTACTTAGATTTTTAATTATATTCTTTTTTTATTAATTTAAATATTTATTTTATCTAAATTTAAATTTTACTTTAGTTTTATTTTTATTTTAATGCCACTATCACAATTATCTTACCCAATTTCCATCTCATATTACACTTAACCATTTACCAATTTAACTTTTACAAATTTCCATTTTTTTTAATTTTTATTAATTTTTCTTTCCTGGTTCTTTGTGACGGCCTTCAGTTCCCCAACGAGAAACTATGCTGCCAAACACAACTGAACCAGAAGATACAACATAAAATTTTAAAATAAAAGTACAACAGAAGCTATTCATCCCTTGTACAACATGTAACATAATTTATATTATGAGGTTATCAAAAACTGTAGAGTCCACAACTAGATTAAAACTCACCAAATGAAAACTAAACATCAAATTCCAATTTTGGCTCTATAAATTATCTCCATTAACCTTATTTGAAAAAGATTAGAATTTGAATGGAATGAGCAAAACAACGGGCTCAGTAAATATATCGAGTAGACTATACCCTAGGCATGCGACATACCTACATACAGTCAATCATAAATGTAAAAATTTTCTTTCCCTTTATATTTGAGAACCATGAAATGCAGAGATATTTCATTTCCTATTTCATCTCTCATTGTTCCCCTTACCTTCCTTTTTATCTACCCCTTTCCCCTCACTATTCCCCTTTACTAGTTATCTCTTAAAATTCATCTTTCTCATTATTTCCTCATAATCACCCTAATTTCTTTCTTTTCTTATTTCCCTAATTGTAATAACTCATATCCCACACTATTATCACATCACATCTAGTTCAAAAACCATACTCATCCATTAGTTTCTTTCTAATCCATATTTATCCCACAAATCAACATAGCAGAGTTTCTTACAAATTTCTGGCCAAATTGGGACATCAGTAACCCCTCAGTGGGTATCCCCAATTCTCTATTTGCTCTAACACAAATCATCAAATTAAAGTTATTAAAGTTTTATAATTTTCTTTGAGATAGAATGGGTGTATCCGTTATCCAATTGGTACCACTGTGGGATCAGGATTCTCACTATCACAAGGGGATGGACATATAACCAAAACACACACGATGGTCAAAACAGTTCGTTGCCAAGTGACCCAAAATATAACACACATTCCAACCGTGTCTAAAAGGATTTTCATCCACCCAAGGATAAGGCTCACCACACTGCTCAATTTCAGCATTACCAATCTTAAACGAGTTATCTCTAAATTTTTGCATCTTCCAAGTTTTTGTTTTGTTTTATTTTTCTTCCTATTCTAGTTAAGATTAATATTATTTATTTATTTTTTTCTAACAAATTAATTATATTTTCTAGAGACTTTGTACACTTTCTTAGTTAACCTTACTCTATATCTCACATTATTCTAATTCTCTAAATTTGTCTTTCTTTCATCCTTATAGAACTCATTAATTCCCCTTAATCATACACTTTTCTATTTATTGTAATTTATTTAGTTATCATTTTGTTTATTATTCATGTTTTAATGTTTTTATTATTTTTAGTTTTATTTAGAATCCCTAATTTGATATAAGAGTATGTATTTCTTTTGTTAATCTTATTTTATTTGTGAGAGTTATTTTATATGTTCATGATCTTATTAGTAAATTTGAACTATTATTAATTTTTTACTCAAACTATTCAACTCATCATACCATCAACCATCAACCATCAACCATATAGTATTTAAAACATGCAATATTCATTCAACAATCAACCAACAAGCAAAATATTCAGTATCACCATTTTTTAATTTCTTTCACTTACTTGATTATCAATCCTGATTCCTCAATTTTATAAACCTTACTCAAAACTTAATTAAGTTTTTACTCGAAAATATTTTTGAAAACATGCGAATGTGGCTTCGGGATAGCTACTAGATATACTTACCTTCTCGGATGACTAAGGCATCGATTTACGCTCCTTTACGCTCTCCCCAATTCCATGGCCTACGTGAAGCTATATATCGATTATTAGATACCTTTCTTTTTATTGAAATAATTTTATAATTACTAATAACTCACCTAGATTTCTAAGTCTAATTACTTAACTTACCTAAAATCAATCCTAAATCTAACTTAATGAATTAACACAAATATATGGATTTTTCGAAATTTACCTTCAACAGGTTTGGGATTCCAAAAAGAGATACACCCTGCTTCATTGTAAGAAGCAGTTGGCTCAGCATGAACCCCATGGTCATCAACACGGTAACCCGAAATGGTATCAGGTTGCGATTCTCTCCACCTCTCGTCTACTGCTCCAATGTTTTCCTCGTTCACAATCAAAATATGCATGTTATTAAAGATTAGTAATAATTGAATGCTACGAAATAAAAGGCAAATGATTTTACCTTCAAATTTGGGGTCCCTGAACACTGGAGCCACCACACACCACCATGTGCATCACCGGAATAGTCATGCACTACCGTATATGCCACCGTGATTAGTACGTGCCTCTGCTCGCACCAACAGTAGATCAAGCCATGCCCTGCCTCTTTCTTCTCTTTTTTTTTTCCTTCTCTCTTTTTTTTTGTTTCTTTTCTCTTTTTTCTTTCCTTTTCTTTTCTTTTCTTTTCTTATTTTTTTTTCTTTTTTTTCGTTTTTTTCTCTTTTTTTTGTTTTTCTTTGTTTCTCTTTTTTCTACTTTTTTTTTTCCCTCTTCTTCCCCGTGGTTGTTTCCTCTTTCCTCCGCCATGTCCACCATTACCACTGCATTAGATTCCTCTGTTCTATGAAACTGCCACACCCGAAGTCCCTTCTTCCTGGCTGCACACGTCGAACACTTCTCTCCTCCGCAGGATCGTTGCACATTGCGCTGATTGTTCAAATCTGGTTCCTCCCTCGGCTTCATCCGCCAAGGTGGAGGAATGTGTATTTTTTTGTTGATCTTATTTTATTTGTGAGAGTTATTTTATGTGTTCATGATTTTATTGGTGAATATGCATTATTATTAATATTCTACTCAGACTATTTAACTCATCATACCATCAACTATCATATAGTATTTAAAACATGCAATCTTCATTCAACAATCAAACAACAAGCAAATGAAAAATTAAAACATTCAGTATCACTATTTTCCTATTTCTTCCAATTACTTGATTATCAATGCTGATTCCTTAATTTTATAAACCTTACTCCAAAGTTAATTAGGTTTTCATTTGAAAACATTTTTAAAAAACTTGCGAATGTGGCTTCGGGATAGCTACTAAATATATTTACAAACATTGGAGTTAAAGGATTCTTATTTGAGTTCCAAACACCATCCAAATATTAGCAAAAACATGCATAGCAACTAAACCATCTCGGGTCAGCGGTGAACCCAAGAGTTTCATGTAATCATATTACATGCCCATATCATTTCTACAACTATTCTAGTTACTAAGGCAATTATTCAATTTAACTTTTCTTTGTTTTGTCTATTTGATTAATTACATAATTTCGTAAATAATACTTTCTTATCATTTTATATTAATCTTGCTTTAATTAATTAATAATTTCTTTTGATTTATTTTATCTATTATTTATTCAATTCTAAAAGAAATCATTACAAATATTCTTTTCCTATTTTCTTAAATTTTTTTCTTATATCATCTATTTTATTCATAACAAAATTTTTAATTTGTTTACATATTTATTAAATCAAAATGATTTCCAAAATTTATTCCTTTTAGTATTTTAAATTACCTTTACCTATATACTATAGATTATGGCTAATTTAATCTACTTATCAATTACTTATCCAATCAAATTTAATTCTTATTAATTATTTACTCAATCAGTTTCAATTCTCCGTAATTTTAAGTTCAATTAAATTCAACTCTACTTACTATCATAATTTACCTAATTCTTAATTAAATTTTAATTTTTTTATTCTTCTCGTCCATATATATATATATATATATATATATATATATATATATATACACACGTACACATACATATGCTTATATATTTATATACACATAACATACTCATTTATTATGTACATATTTATATATGTATCATATTATTTTTTTTAAAATTTATATTATAACATACAATTATATAATTATAATTATAAAACTTATAAAATTACGTATATATATATATGTAACACCCAACTATTTTCATTATTTTATTTTATTTTTATTAATTCTATATAAATATAAAATATGCATTAATTGAATTGAATTTAATTCAATTTATTTTAATCAAAATAATAATAATAATAATAATAATAAAGGGTAAAAATTGTTTAAGGATTTAATTGAAAACAATTTTGGGGAAAAGGAGTGAAAATTTGGGTTATGGGGGTATTTTTGAAAGAAAAATCGGAAACAGGGGTCAAAATATAATTTAGAAAAGTTGTGCTACGTCAACTGCCCGGTCCGCAGCCCCGACCAACCAGGACACGCCAGGTGGCAGAGACGCTGATGCAGAAGGGAGCCACGTGGGCGATCTGCGTGCGCGCGATTGAACTACTAAGATCTGTTCTCGCACCCATGGACGACCTAGATTGAATCATGATGAACGGCTCAGATTCACTCCCTATTTAATCGCGATTGGACGGTCCAGATTAAAAGCGATGAACGGCTCAGATCAAAAGCGGATGGGTATAAATAATCCCATCCGCACCCAAACCCTAACCCTAGCTGCCAGAGCCCCTCGCCAGAGAAGACAGCCCAGCCGCCGGGGAGCCGACCGCCGCCACCCACCGCCGTACTGGAGCAATTTTTGGCCGCCAAGTAAGGTAAAAATTCTACCCTTTGCTCAGAATTTGATTCTAAACCCACCTATGACCAAATCGAAGTGAAAGCACCGGCTACTTGGCCAAAAAATGCCGTCGAAGCTCCGCGGCACCACCGCAGGGTGTTTCTGTTTTCGCCTCCAATGAGGCCGTTCCTGATTCCCGTTCGATGTGATTTTTTCACTATTGTGATCACCATTTCCTCCTCTACAGGTTTACCAGAGCAAAACACCAAACCGCAATATGATCCAGAGGCGTCGCCGCACCGGAGAGCCCCACCGCGGTGAGTTTCAGTTTTCTACATTTTTTCAGCCCACTGAGAGCTCTAAGTGTGTTTTCTCACAAGAACTGATGCAAGTTTGGCTGAATTTGACTGAAAACGGTCGAAAATAGCCAACCCGAGGTGGATCGCTGCTGCGAGCGGTAGGACCATCGCTAGAGCATGGCGGAGCCACCATGCTAGAATTCTAAAATTGGCCGGGTAGGCCCTAGGTCTGATTTTGGGTTATTTGGGACATGTGTAGGTACCGTAAGCACGTTTCAGTTCCCGATGAAATATTCAGGGAACCCAGGGACTGCCCGTAGGCGCAGTGACAATCTAGTTTTCGGTGTCAAATCAAGTAAGGACCCATCACCCTATTTCCTATCATGGAATTAAAGTTCGAATAAATGGTAATACTGTATTTTCTGTAAATTAATAGATATGCATAATTAATTAAGGTTACTAATGGAGCCCGAACCGGACATTATTCTCTGTCGATTCCTGCTTGATTTATTTTACAATTTAAATGCATTATGGTATCTGGTCTATCTATTCTATCATTTTAAATGCATGTGTTACTATCTTACTTGACCACTGTGTGATTTTGAGATTTAAGATATGATTATATTATCGGGTACATATTTATTGTTTATGTGATTATGTTCAACTTGGTAACGGAGACTAAGGGGAAACAGATAAGATGACAACCTCACTAGATATCCTGAGAAATGGTAGACGGACCGGTTCATAGGGAACTCTACCGTTAATGTCGTCTCATTTCAGACAGGGTATGGAGACTTGGTCATTTAGCGCTCATACCGAACGGGGTATAGGGACGACCCTGTAATTAAGACTATTAAGAAGAAGGGTTCACATGTAGCGGGGACACCCCTATGGATCCCCATGGATATTAGTGGGCTGGTGAAAATGAAAAACGGTGATAATCAGCTATTATTAATGAATACAGATTTATAATATATTTTATGTTACTGATTATGCATGAAATTATGATCTGTATGATGTTATTGTCTTTATAGGTTGTTTTCACAGGTTCTCCAAGAGTAAGAATAAAGGGTAAGTGGTTTTATTTTAAATAATTGTATTGGTTTAAAATTTGTGCTTCATTGGTTGTTTTTTATTTTCTACTGACCTTTGCTTCTGTGATGGTGATATAGTGTGATGTCCTTACTGGGATAGTGTAGCTCATCCCTTATTTAACCTTTTCAGATCAGGAGGACCTGTTCCCGAGCCCGATCCACAAGAAGACGGTGAGTAGATGCTAGATCCTTTATAGTTTCCTTTATTTTTCTCATTCTCATGTTTCTTTTAGAGAACTTATTCCGTGATATTGTTTAGTACTTTTAAGTTATTGTGTAAGGGATGTTAACCTTAATATTTTGTTTCACTTCTGCACTTAGATTATTATATGTATTTCCTTTTGAATTTCTGGGGCCGTTACCGTTGGTATCAAAGTCGCATTCCTCGGACCCCTCCCTTTTACAATAATACTTAAAAAAACACCAAATAATGAATTATCACTCAACTCTTCCTTGTGAAATGCAAGTATAGAGGGATGAGAAGAGGAAGACCCCCACTAAATCGGGCAACCCGGGAGGGTTTGCTCAGGGACGATGTGGACAAGATATTTGAGATGTTAGAAAGACCCATTGCAGCCCAACAGGGCCGAGATGAGCGAAAGGAGCTACCTGACCCTCCCCCGCTACCACAGGTTAAGCCACCACTGCAGCGAGAGGATCTTGAGCCACCTTGGTACGACCCTGCTCCTCCATAATACCACCCGATGGCACTACCGCAGTATAATATGGTGCCCCAGCCACAATACTACCCAGCACTGCCACAGTATAATCCAGTGCACCCACCTTATCAACAAGCACCACCACAGGGCCCCCCAGTCTATCCTCAGCCTGGCCCAGTCCCTCTTCTGCAGGACCCAGCTCCTTCCATGACTGACCCAGGCTACATAGAGAGGTACAGGAGACTAAACCCATCTACTTTTACAGGGGAATCCCCTTTTGAAGATGCCCAGTACCGGTTGGCGGAGATGGAGAAGGCCTTCAAGACCCTAAGGGTGACACCCGAGTAGAGGGTCACCCTTGCTACCTACATGCTGGTGGGAGAAGCAGACCGCTGGTGGGAACTCAAGCAGACCACCCTATCTGTTCCAATTACTTGGGAATAGTTCCTAGCAGGCTTTCATGCAGAGTACCTCCTAGAGCACATCCGACATCTGAAGGAGATGAAGTTTGTCCAATTGGTCCAAGGAAACATGACTGTGTCAGAATATGCTCGTAAGTTCCTAGAGTTTGGCTGATACTCCCCTAAGATGTTGATGGATGAGGGCAGGAAGGCTAGAAGGTTCCAGTGGGGCCTCCACCTAGAGATCAAGTAGCATTTGTTTGTACTGGAGCTAGGGACTTATTTGGTCATTCTGGCCAAGGCACAGTTAGTGGAGAGGTGCCTCCACACCTCCCTCAGTTAGTAGGGAACCATAGACCCTCAGCTCCACCCCGCAGACCAGCACCTACTGCGCCTGTCCAACAGAACAAAAGGCCTAGACCGATGATCCAGGCTCCCCCTCAGGCTCCAGTGGCAGATATGGTAAGATCTGTCAGCATTGCGATAGGGATCACGGGGACCGACCATGCTACCGCCTTAACAACACCTGTCGTACATATGGTAGTGCCCAACATTATGCGAGAGAGTGCCCAAAGAACCAGAATCAGGGAAGACCTCCTATCCAGAGCAGGGCTTACAACCTCACCCAGCAGGATGCCGAAGCCTACCCAGACATGGTATAAGGTATGTATACTATCTGTAACCATTTTGCTCATGTTTTGATTGACATTAGCCCATCGCATTCATTTATTTCACTTATTTTTGCATCCAAATTTAATATATTACCATATAAACTTAATTCAATGTTATTTCTGTCTACTGCTGGGAGTGTAACACTATTGGGAGAAGTTGTCTACAGGGCTTGTACCATGGAGATAGCAAATAGGAAACTAAGTGTAGACCTAATAGAATTAGACACGGGGGATTTTGATGTAATCTTAGGGATGAACTGGTTAGCGATGTATCATGCCACCGTAGATTGTTTTAGGAAGAAGGTTGTATTCAATCCTCCTAATCAGGAGCCATTTATAAATTAATAAAATCATTTAGTACTTATTCCTTGATGGCAAGTTTTTTTATTTGTCGAGTACCTTAACCTTGCTATTTTCTCTAACTAGGCAAACCCAAGAAAGAGAATTGTATTCAAGAGATTCTGGTAGTCTGAGACTTTCCTGATATGTTTTTGAATGAACTACCCAGACTGCTAGTGGACAGGGAAGTCGAGTTCACCATAGATCTACAGCCAGGCACCCAGCCTATTTCGGTTGCTCCTTACCGTATGAGCCGCGTTGAGATAGCAGAGCTGAGGAAACAGATCATTGAATTGCAAGACAATAGTTTTATTAGACATAATGTGTCCCCTTGGAGTGCCGGAGTCACTTTTGCCAGGAAGGGAGATGGAACATTGAGATTATGTATTAATTACAGAGGGTTGAACAGGGTCGCAATCAAGAACAAGTATCCCATTCCCAGGATTGATGACCTCTTCGATCAGTTGCTGGGTGTGCAGGTCTTCCCCAAAATAGACCTGCGATCAGGTTACCATTAGGTAAAAATAAGGACAGAAGACATCCCCAAGATGACTTTTCGAACTAGGTACGGATACTATGAGTTCCTGGTCATGCCATTTGGGCTAACCAATGCCCCAGCCATCTTCATGAATCTGATGAACAGGGTCTTTAGACAATTCTCAGATCAATTTATTATCGTGTTCATCGATGACATCCTGGTCAACTCAAAAAGCAGAGAGGAACATGCTCACTATCTAGCTCAGGTTTTTTAGGTTCTCAAAAGAAAGAAGCTGTATGCAAAGTTGAGTAAGTGTCGATTCTGGCTTGAGCATACCACCTTTTTGGGACACATTATATCAAAGGATGGAGTATCGATGAATCTTGAAAAGGTTGAAGCGGTGCTCGACTGGAAGAAATTGACATCAGTTAAAGAAATTCGTAGCTTTCTAGGAATGGCAGGCTATTACCGTAGGTTCGTTGAAGGATTTTCTAGTCTAGCTACTCCCCTAACCCGACTCACAAAGAAGAATTGCAAGTTTAAGTGAAATGAGGACTGTGAAAGAAGTTTCTCAGAACTAAAGAAGCGGCTGAGTACTGCACCTGTGCTTGCCTTACCGAGTGGATCGGGGGGATATACAAATTACAGTGATGCCTCCTATCTAGGCATGGGTTGTGTTTTAATGCAGCATTGAAAGGTCATAGCCTATGGGTCCAGACAGTTAAAGAGCCATGAGAAAAATTACCCCACCCATGACTTAGAGCTTGCCACAATCATACATGCCTTGAAGACTTGACGCCATTATTTATATGGAGAGACCTTTCATATCTATACCGATCACAAGAGTTTGAAACACATATTCACTCAGAAGGGTCTCAACATGCGTAAGAGAAGGTGGATAGAGCTTCTTAAGGACTATGCTTGTGACATCTTGTACCATCCGGGTAAGGGCAACGTGGTAGCCGATGCACTCAGCAAAAAAAGTGCAGGTATCTTAGCCCATTTGATGGTCTCAGAATATAGGCAAATTGGGGCCACACAACAGGTTCGACTTCAGGACTTGAGGAGAGTCACATGTTTGGGCCATCTGACCGTCTAGCTTGAGTTAATCCAGAGAATAAGGGAAACTCAATCAGCTGATCCCACCCTAGTAGCCCTCAAGAACAATACAGAATAAGGAGTTAGCTCAGAATTCCGAGGCTCCATCGATGTGTTACTCTGATTTCAGGATAGGGTGTGTGTTTTAGGTGACAGTGAGTTAAAGAGAGACATCATGACAAAGGCCCATAGCTCAAAGTTTGCTATGCATCTTGGAAGCACTAAAATGTACCAAAGTATGCGACCCCAGTTTTTGTAGAATGGGATAAAAAGAGACATAGCTGACTTTGTATCTAAATGCTTGGTATATCAGCAGAACAAGGCAGAGCATCAGCACCCAGGCAGGTTACTTCAGCCTTTACCGATCCCAGAGTGAAAGTGGGAACATATCACCATGGACTTCGTGACAGGATTACCTAAGGCACGCTCAGGGCATGACGCCATATGGGTAGTTGTTGATTGGCTTACCAAGTCTTCCCACTTCTTAACCATTAGGATGACCGATCCCTTGGACAAGTTGGCAAGAATGTATATCCGGGAAATAGTCAGATTGCATGGAGTCCCAGTGATAGTGGTGTCCGACAGGGACCCCAGGTTCACTTCTCAGTTTTGGAGTAGCTTTCAGCAAGCCATGGGAATGAAGCTATCCCTCAATACTGTCTTCCACCCTCAGACTGATGAACAGTTAGAAAGGACAATCCATACACTTGAGGATATGCTCCGAGCTTGTGTCATTGACTCTGGGGGCCATTGGGACTACCATCTACCCCTGATAGAGTTTGCCTAAAACAACAGCTACCAAGCGAGCATTGGCATGGCTTTGTATGAGGCGTTATATGGGCGCCCATACAGATCGCCAATTTGTTGGGAAGAAGTGGGCGATAGAAAATTGTTCGGCCCAGAGCAGGTAGAGGAGACTACATCCAAGATGGTTAAGATCAGGAAAAATATTCAGACGTCTCAGAGCAAGCAGAAGAGTTATGCAGACACTCGGATGAGAGATTTAGCGTTTGAGAAAGGCGACCGGTGTTCCTTAAGGTCACTCTTTTCAAGGGAATTAGCAGGTTTGGCAGGCGGAGAAAACTGAACCCCCGATTTATTGGACCATTTGAAGTCTTAGATAGGATTGGTACCACCACCTACAGACTAGCACTGCCTCCAGAGCTTTTCAAAGTCCATAATGTGTTTCATGTGTCCATGCTATGCAAGTACAACCCGGACCCCTCTCATGTCTTGGCCCACGAATCTCTCCCACTCAAGGAGGACTTATCCTACGAGGAAGTACCAGTTGGCATTATGCATTGAAAGAGCAAATTACTCCGCAATCGGGAAATATCCTTTATAAAGGTCGTAGGGCAGAACCACACACGAAGGGAGGCTACATGGGAGCTAGAATCAGACTTTAGAGCCCAGTACCCCCAGTTGTTCGATCGAGAGTAAGAGGCAAATTTAAGGGACCAAATTTCTTTTTAAGGGGGGAGAGTTGTAACACCCAACTATTTTCATTATTTTATTTTATTTTATTTTTATTAATTCTATATAAATATAAAATATGTATTAATTTAATTTAATTTATTTTAATAAAAATAATAATAATAATAATAAAAAAAGGGGTAAAAATTATTTAGAGATTTAATTGAAAATAATTTTGGGGAAAAGGGATGAAAATTTGGGTTCTAGGGGTATTTTTGAAAGAAAAATAAAAAATCGGGGGTCAAAATACAATTTAGAAAAGTTGTGCCACGTCAGCTACCCGATCAATAGCCCTGACTAACCAGGATGCGCCAGGTGGTAGAGATGCTGACGCGGGAGGGAACCAAGTGGGCGGTTTGCGTGCGCGCAACCGAATTGCTGAGATCCATTCCAGCGCACCCAAACGACCCAGATAAAAAATGCACACGGATGGCCCAGACTGAGATCCTTTCCCGCGCGCACGGACAGTGCAGATAAAAAATGCCCACAGACGGCCCAAATTGCATCGTGCACAAATGGCCCAGATTGAATCACGAACGGATGGCCCAGATTGAATCACAATGAACGATCCAGATTCACTCCCTATTTAATCGTGATCGGACAGTTTAGATTAAAAGCGATGGACGGCTCATATCAAAAGCGGATGGGTAAAAATAACCCCATTTGCATCCAAACTCTAACCCTAACCGCTAGAGCCCCTCGCTGGAGAAGACAGCCCAACCACAAGGGAGCTGACCGTCGCCACCCGCTGCCGTACTGGAGCAATTTTTTGCCACCAAACAAGGTAAAAATTCAACCCTTTGCTTAGAATTTTATTTTAAACCCACCTATGGCCAAATTGGAGCGAAAACACTAGCCAATTGGCCAAAAAATACCACCAAAGCTTAGCGGTGCTGATGCGGGGTGTTTCGATTTTTGCCTCCAATGAGGCCCTTCCCAATTCCCGTTCGATGTGATTTTTCCATCGTTGTTATTACCGTTTCCTCCTCTATAGGTTGACTAGAGCAAAACACCCAACCGCAGCGTGAGCTGGAGGAGTCGCCACACCGAATAGCCCCACCATCGGTGAGTTTTGATTTTTTATATTTTTCTGGCCCACCGAGGGCCCTAAGTGTGTTTCCTCATAGGAACCAGTGCAAGTTTGGCTGAATTCGGCCAAAAATGACCGAAAACAGCCAACCCGAGGCAGATCGCTGCCGCAGGCAGTGGCACCGTTGCCAGAGCAAGGTGGAGCTGCTATACTGGAATTCTAAAATTGGCTGAGTAGGCCCTGGGTCTTATTTTTGGGTTATTTGGGACATGTCTAGGTACCGTAAGTGTGTTTTAATTCCCAAGGAAAAATTTAGGGAACCCAGGGACCGCCTGTAGGCGCAGTGACAATCTAGTTTTTGGCGTCAAATCAAGTAAGGACCCCTCACCCTATTTTCCATCATGGAATTAAAGTTCAAATAAATGGTAATACTGTATTTTGTGTAAATTAATAGATATGCATAATTAATTAAGGTTACTAATGGAGCCCAAACCGGACATTATTCTTTGTCGATTCCTGCTTAATTTATTTTATAGTTTAAATGCATTATGGTATCTGGTCTATCTATTCTATAGTTTTAAATGCATGTGTTACTGTCTTACTTGACCACTGTGTGATTTTGGGATTTAAGATATGATTATTTTACTGGGTGCATATTTATTGTTTATGTTTTTATATTCAACTTGGTAACGGAGAATAAGGGGAAACAGATAAGGTGACGGCCTCACAAGATATCTTGGGAGATGGTGGACGGATCAGGTTCATAGGGAACCCTACCGTAAACATCATCTCATACCGGACGAGGTATGGAGACTTCGTCATTTGGTGCTCATACCGGACGGGATATGGGGATGGCCCTAGAATTAAGACTGTTAAGAAGAAGGGTTCACGTGTAGCGGGCACACCCCTATGGATCCCCATGAATATTAGTGGGCTGGTGAAAACGAGAAACGGTGATAATCAGTTATTGTTAATGAATACGGATTTATGATATTTTTTATGTTACTAATTATGCATGAAATTGTGATCTGTATGGTGTTATTGTCTTTATAGGTTGTTTTCACATGTTCTCCAAGGGTAAGAAAAAAGAGTAAGTGGTTTAATTTTAAATAAATGTATTAGTTTAAAATTTGTGCTCCATTGGCTGTTTTTGGTTTTCTACCAACCTTTACTTCTGTGACGGTGATATAGTGTGATGTCCTTACTAGGATAGTGTAGCTCATTCCTTATTTAACCATTTCAGATTAGGAGAATCTGGTTCCCGAGCTCGATCCACAAGAAGATGGTGAGTAGATGCTAGATACTTTATAATTTCCTTTATTTTTCCCATTTCTCGCATTTCTTTTAGGGAACTTATTTGTGTGATATTATTTAGTACTTTTAAGTTATTGCGTAAAGGATATTAATATTAATATTTTATTTTACTTCCGCACTCAGATTATTATATGTATTTTCTTTTGAATTTCCGGGGCCGTTACAATATATATATATAAATCTCCTTCATTATCATTTATTTTTATGACATATATTTATATATTGTGTTAATCATACTTATCATCATTTAAACTCATTTTTATATATGTATATAAATTATACATACATATATTATTATATTAAACACAAATACACCATGCATACTTATATATATATATTTATAGTACACCCTTTTTTATCTAAATTTATTTATTTATCATATTCTTCTACTCTTATAACTTACACCATATTGTAAATTTTATGACTATGATTATAAAATTTATTATTGTTATTTAAATATATATATGCCTTCATACATTATTGTTTACATATATAAATACTTATTAAAACATTAAGATTATACATGCATACAAAATATTATTTTAATCATATATACCCATACATGCATTTATTTATACATAATTATATGTATATATATATATATATATATTCATACATACATGCATGAAAAATATACATACACAATGTATTTATATATTTACATATATATATTTTTGTTTACCTTCATACATTTATATCAAATTCATGCAAATAAATTTATTTTCACATATTCATTATAATTTATATATGTATATCTCATATGCACAATATTTATACATATATATACACCATATATATATCATAGACAAATATATATACACATATATATATGGATATAACTTAATTTTTATCATCCTCTCACTTTTTTTTGAAAGAAAAAGGAAGAAATATTGTTCACAAAGATATTAAGGGGGTATCACCAAAGTACACCAACTAGTTACAAATCAATTAAATTGTTCATGACCATCCCAAGATCCTCCCAATCATTGATGTCATGACTTAACAAAATAGATCCAAAAGTATGTATCCATCTATCTCTAACAAATGTAAAGTTAGTCTTAATCTCCTCAAATGCTCTCGCGTTCCTTTCCTTCCACACAACCCAAAAAATAGTAAGTGAAATTAGAAGTAAAAAATGCCTATTCTTTTTACAAAAATCCACCCAAGACCAAAATTCACTACTCACATTCTCAGCCATAACCTAATTCAACCCCAACAGCCCTAACACAGAAATCCATAAGCTATGGGTCTTCGGGCACTGTAACAGTTAGTGGTTACAAGTTTCTTCATCCGATTTGCACAAGTAACATCTGTTAACCATAGTGATTCCTCTTTTTTTAAGCGTATCAATAGTAAAAATGATGTCTTTCACAGCTTTCCATTAAAAAAAGCAATTCGAGGCGGAGCTCTACTCTTCTAAATCTGTTTGAAGGGTGCATCATTGCTAAATCTGTAGTTATCCCTTTTATACAGTATCATGTATATAGACCTCACTCAAAAGCCTTTCCTCTCATCAAGTTTCCACACTCTCATATCTCTGGTATCATTTAGTTTTCTGCTGTCAAGGCACTGTAACAAATTACAAAACTCATCAGTTTCCCAATCCTGTAAATTTCTAACAATCTTTACATCCCAAATCCACCTCTCCCCTACCTTAACACAATTATCCCTCAACTTGGCCTCTTTATCAAAAACAATTCATAAATTCTAGGATAGAAATCTTTAAGTTTGTAACAACTCATCCACTCATCATGCTAGAAACTGATATCTCCCCCATTCCACAGTTGCCACCTAACATAATCCATAAAGGAACCACTGTCATCACAAATTTTCTCCAATAGGCTCATTCCATTCACTCTAAATCTTCCTCTCCTACCTCTCTCCACATGCTCCCCTCTTCAACAAGCAGCCTCTATAACCATTTTTTTTTAAATGCACAGTTTAACTCACTAATGGACCTCAAAGCCAGCCCCCCCTCATAAACCGATTTCTTCACCTGCTCCCACCTAATAGATGATATTTTCTACTTCCCTCCTCATTACCCCAAAGAAATCTACATTGGATTTTTTCCAACTTATTAGCAATGCTGACTGGGATGGATAAAATAGATAGATAATACATGGGTAAATTAACCAATGTGCTTTTTATTTAAAATAAAGCAAACCTAAAATGTATTTATTTTAAACATCATGCATGCCGCTCTAAACTATTTAGGAAGAGAATCTGTAACGGTCTCAGAAATTCTAAAAGGAAATACATATAATAAACTGAGTGCGGAAGTAAAATAAAATATTAATATTAATATCTCTTACGCAATAACTTAAAAGTACTAAACAATATCACGGAATAAGTTCTCTAAAAGAAACGCGAGAAATGGAAAAAATAAAGGAAACTATAAAGTATCTAACATCTACTAACCGTCTTCTTGTGGATCGAGCTCGGGAACTAGGTCCTCCTGATCTGAAATGGTTAAATAAGGAATGAGCTACACTAGCCTAGTAAGGACATCACACTATATCACCGTCACAAAAGTAAAGGTTGGTAGAAAACCAAAAACAGCCAACGGAGCACAAATTTTAAACCAATACATTTATTCAAAATAAAACCACTTACCCTTTTTTTTTACCCTTGGAGAACCTGTGAAAACAACCTATAAAGACAATAACATCATACGGATCACAATTTCATGCATAATCAGTAATATAAAACATATCATAAATCCGTATTCATTAACAATAGCTGATTATCACCGTTTCTTGTTTTCACCAGCCCACAAATATTCATGGGGATCCATAGGGGTGTCCCCGCTACACGTGAACCCTTCTTCTTAACAATCTTAATTCCAAGGCCGTCCCCATACCCCGTTCGGTATGAGCACCAAAATAATAAATCTCAATACCCCGTCCGGTATGAGGGTGAAGCAGGCCGTCCCCATACCCCATCCGGTATGAGCGCCAAATGACCAAATCTCCATACCCCGTCTGGTATGAAACAACGTTCACGGTAGGGTTCCCTATGAACCTGGTCCGTCCACCATCTCCCAGGATATCTAGTGAGGTTGTCATTTTATTCATTTGTCAAATTGCATCCCATTCTTATTTGTCCTTAGTCTCCGTTACCAACTCAAACATGAATACATAAATAAGTAACGTGCATCCAACAAAGCAAGCATATCTTAGATTTTCAAAATCAAACAGTAATGAAGTAAGCAGTGATACATGCATTTAAACTCATAGAATAGATAAACCAGATACCATAATGCATTTAAACTGTAAAATAAATCAAGTAGGAATCGACAGGGAATAATGTTCGATTTCAGGCTCCATTAGCAACCTTAATTAATTATGCATATCTATTAATTGCACAAAATACAGTATTACCATTTATTCGAACTTTAATTCCATGATAGAAAATAGAGTGAGGGGTCCTTATTTGATTTGACGTTGAAAACTAGATTTTCACTGCGCCTACGGGCGGTCCCTAGGTTCCTTGAATTTTTCTCGGGAACTGAAACGCGCTAACAGTACCTACACATGTCCCAAATAACCCAAAAATCAGACCCATGGCCTACTCGATCAATTTCGGAATTCCAGCACGGTGGCTTCACCATGCTCTAGCGACGGTGCCGTCGCTTGCGTCGGTGATCCACCTCGAGTTGGCTGTTTTTAACTATTTTCGGTTGAATTCAGCCAAACTTGCATCGGTTCCTATGAGAAAACACACTTAGGGCCCTCGGTGGGCTGAAAAAATACAAAAAACAAAAACTTACCGGTGGTGGGGTCTCCGGTGCGGCAGCTCCTCCGGCTCACGCCGCGGTTGGGTGTTTTCACCTGGTCAACCTGTAGGGAGGAAATGGTGATCACAACGGTGGAAAAGCACATCAAACGGGAATCGAAAAGGGCCTCATCGGAGGTAAAAATCCAGACACCCTGCGGCACCGCAGCTGAGCTTCGGCAGTGTTTTTCGACTAATTGGCCAGTGCTTTTATTCCTATTTGGCCATAGGTGGGTTTAGAATCAAATTCTGAGCAAAAGATAGAATTTTTACCTCGTTTGGTTGTCAAAAATTACTCAGGTACGGCGGCGGGTGGCGGCGATAGGCTCCCCGGCGGCTGCGCTGTCTTCTCCGGTGAGGGGCTCTGGTGGCTAGGGTTAGGGTTTTGGTGCGGATGAGGTTATTTATACCCATCCACTTTTGATCTGAGCCATCCATCGCCTTTGATCTGGACCGTCCGATCGCGATTAAATAGGGAATGAATCTGGACCATTCATCGCGATTCAATCTGGGCTGTCCGTGCACGATTCAATCTGGACTGTCTGTGCACGATGCAATCTGGGCCGTCTGTGCACGTTTTTGATCTGGGCTGTCCGTGCGCGTGGGAACGGATCTCAGCCGTTCGATCGCACGCACGCAGATTGCCCACGTGGCCTCCTGCGTCAGCGTCTCTGCCACCTAGCGCATCCTGGTTGGCTGGGGCTGCTGACCGGGAAGCTAGCGTGGCACAACTTTTCTAAATTGCATTTTGACCCCTGATTTCTGATTTTTTTTTCAAAAATACCCCCATAACCCAAATTTTCACCCCTTTTCCTCAAAATTATTTTCAATTAAATCCCTAAATAATTTTTACCCCTTTTTTATTATTATTATTTCCATTAAAATAAAATAAAATAAATTAAATTCTATTAATACTAAATTATATTTATATAGAATAAATCAAATTAAAATCAAATAAGATAATTTAATAATAATAAAAATGAAAAGAAATTTTTTGGGTGTTACACTCTCCCCCCTTAAAAGAAATTTGGTCCCTCAAATTTGCCTCTTACTCTCGATCGAACAACTAGGGGTACTGGGCTCTAAAGTCTGATTCTAGCTCCCATGTAGCCTCCCTTGGTGTGTGGTTCTGCCATACGACCTTCACAAAGGATATTTTCCTATTGCGGAGTAATGTACTCTTTCAATCCGTAATGCCGATTGGTACTTCCTCGTAGGATAAGTCCTCCTGGAGTGGGAGAGGTTCGTGGGCCAAGACATGAGAGGGGTCCGGGTTATACTTGCGTAGCATGGACACATGAAACACATTGTGGACCTTGGAAAACTCTAGAGGTAGTGCTAGTTTGTAGGCAGCGGTACCAATCCTGTCTAAGACTTCAAATGGTCCAATAAATCTAGGGTTCAGTTTTCCCCTCCTGTCGAACCTACTAATTCCCTTGAAAGGAGTGACCTTAAGGAACACCCAGTCGTCTTTCTCAAATGCTAAATCTCTCTTCCGGGTGTCCGCATAACTCTTCTGCTTGCTTTGAGCCATCTGAATGTTCCTCTTGATCTTAACTATCTTGGATGTAGTCTCCTCTACCAGCTCCGGGCCAAACAATTTTCTATCGCCCACTTCTTCCCAACAAATCGGCGATCTGCATGGGCGCCCATATAATGCCTCATACGGAGCCATACCAACGGTTGCTTGGTAGCTGTTGTTGTAGGCAAACTCTATCAGGGGCAGATGGTCGTCCCAATGGCCCCCAGAGTCAATGACACAAGCTCGAAGCATATCCTCAAGTGTACAGATTGTCCTTTGTGATTGTCCATCAGTTTGAGGGTGGAAGGCAGTACTGAGGGACAGCTTCATTCCCATCACTTGCTTAAAGCTACTCAAAAATCGAGAAGTGAACCTGGGGTCCCTTTCGGACACCACTGTCACTAGGACTCCATGCAATCTGACTATTTCTTGGATATACATTCTTGCCAACTTGTCCAAGAGATCGGTCATCATGATGACTAAGAAGTGGGAAGACTTGGTTAGCCGGTCAATAATTACCCAGATGGTGTCATGTCCTGAGCGTGCCTTAAGTAACCCTGTCACGAAGTCCATGGTGATATGTTCCCACTTCCACTCTGGGATCGGTAAAGGCTGAAGTAACCCACCTGGGCGCTGATGCTCTGCCTTGTCCTACTGACATACCAAGCATTTAGACACAAATTTAGCTTTGTCCATTTTCATCCCATTCCACCAAAATTGGGGTCGCTGCTTTGGTACATTTTGGTGCTTTCAGGATGCTTGGCAAATTTTGAGCTATGGGCCTCTGTCATGATGTCTCTCTTTAACTCGCTGTCACCTGGAACACACACCCTGTCCTAAAATTGGAGTAACCCATCGGCGGAGACTCGGAACTCTGAGCTAACTCCCTGTTCTCCATTATTCTTGAGGGCTACTAAGGCGGGATCAGCTGACTGAGTTTCCCTTATTTTGTCGATTAACTCAGGCTGGACGATCAAATGGCCCAAACATGTGACTCTACTCAAGTCCTGAAGTCGAACCTGTTGTGTAGCCCCAATTTGCCTGCATTCTGAGACCATCAAATGGGCTAAGATACCTGCACTTTTTCTACTGAGTGCATCGGCTACCACGTTGCCCTTACCCGGATGGTACAAGATATTACAATCATAGTCCTTAAAAAGTTCTATGCTCCTTCTCTGACGCATGTTGAGATCCTTATGAGTGAATATGTGTTTCAAACTCTTATGATCGGTATAGATCTGAAAGGTCTCTCCATATAAATAATGGCGCCAAGTCTTCAAGGCATATATAATTGCGTCAAGCTCTAAGTCATGGGTGGGATAATTTTTTTCATAACTCTTTAACTGTCTGGACCCATAGGCTATGACCTTCTCATGCTGTAATAGAACACATCCCAGGCCTAGATAGGAG
This sequence comes from Carica papaya, assembly GCF_054855325.1. Taxonomy (NCBI): domain Eukaryota; kingdom Viridiplantae; phylum Streptophyta; class Magnoliopsida; order Brassicales; family Caricaceae; genus Carica; species Carica papaya. The sequence goes on from NC_142317.1 coordinate 25,718,992, forward strand.
GCATCACTGTAAACTGTATATCCCCTCGATCCACTCGGTAAGGCCAACACAGGTGCAGTAGTCAGCCACTTCTTTAGTTCTAAAAAACTTCTTTCACAGTCCTTATTCCACTCAAACATGGCATTCTTCTTTATGAGTCGAGTTAGGGGAGCTGCTAGACTAGAAAATCCTTCAACGAACCTGCAGTAATAGCCTGCCATTCCCAGAAAGCTACAGATTTCTTTAACTAATGTCAATTTCTCCCAGCTGAGCACCACTTCAACCTTTTCAGGATTCACTGATACTCCATCCTTTGATATGATGTGCCCCAGGAAGGCACTCTTCTCAAGCCAGAATCAACACTTACTCAACATTGCATATAGCTTTTTTCTTCTAAGAACCTACAAAACCTGGGCTAGATGGTGAGCATGTTCGTGTCTATTTTTTGAGTAGACCAGGATGTCATCGATGAATACGATATCAAATTGATCTAAGAATTGTCTGAAGACCCTGTTCATCATATCCATGAAGATGGCTGGGGCGTTGGTTAGCCCAAATGACATGATAAAGAACTCATAGTATCCGTATCTAGTTCGAGAAGTCGTCTTGGGGATGTCTTCTGTCCTTATTTTCACCTGATGGTAACCTGATCGCAGGTCTATTTTGGAGAAGACTTGCACACCCTGTAACTGATTAAAGAGGTCATCAATCTTGGGAAGGGGATACTTGTTCTTGATTGTGACCCTGTTCAATCCTCTGTAATCAATACATAGTCTCAACGTTCCATCTCCCTTCCTGGTAAAAGTGACTCCGGTACCCCAAGGGGACACACTATGTCTGATAAAACACTGTCTTGTAATTCAGTGATCTGTTTCCTCAGCTCCTCCATCTCAATGCGGCTCATGCGGTAAGGAGCAACTAAAATAGGCTGGGTGCCCTGCTATAGATCTATGGTGAACTCGATTTTTCTGTCCACTGGCAATCCGGGTAATTCATCCGAAAACACATTTAGAAAGTCTCGGACTACCAGAATCTCTTGAATATAATTCTCTTTCTTGGGTTTGCCTAGTTAGAGAAAATAGCAAGGTTAAGGTACTCGACAAATAAGAAAGCTTACCATCAAGGAATAAATACTAAATGATTTTATTAATTTGTAAATGACTCCTCATTAGGAGGATTAAATACAACCTTCTTACTAAAGCAATCTACGGTGGCGTGATACGTCGCTAGACAATTCATCCCTAAAATTACATCAAAATCCCCCATGTCTAATTCTATTAGGTCTATACTCAGTTTCCTATTTGCTATCTCTACGGCACAAGACCTGTAGACAACTTCTTCCAATAGTGTTACGCTCCAAATAGTAGATACAAATAACATTGAATCGAGTTTATCGAGTATTACATTAAATTTGGATGCAAAAATAGGTGAAACAAATGAATGCGATGCACCAGTGTCAAACAAAACATGAGCAAGATGATTACAGATAGTGTACATACCCTGTACCACGTCCGGGTCGGCTTCGGCATCCTGCTGGGTGAGGTTGTAAGCCCTGCCCTGGATAGGAGGTCTTCCCTGATTTTGGTTCCTTGGGCACTCTTTGGCATAGTGTTAGGCACTACCACATATACGACAGGTGTTGTTGAGGCGGTAGCATGGTCAGTCCCCGTGATCCCTGCCGCAATGCTGACAGATCTTACCACATCCTGCCACTGGAGCCTGAGGGGGAGCTTGGATCATCGGCCTGGGCCTCTTGTTATATGGGACAGGCGCAGTAGGTGCTGGTCTGTGGGGTGGAGCTGAGGGTCTGTGGTTCCCTGCTGACTAAGGGAGGGTGTGGAGGCTCCTCTCCATTAACTGTGCCTTGGCCAGAACAACCGAGTAAGTCCTGAGCTCTAGTACAAATAAATGCTGCTTGATCTCTGGGCGGAGGCCCTACTGGAGCCTCCTAGTCTTCCTGCCCTCATCCAACAGCATCTCAGGGGAGTATCGCCCCAAATCCAGGAACTTACGAGCATATTCTGACACCGTCATGTTCCCCTGGATCAACTGGACAAACTCCATCTCCTTCAGATGTCGGATGTGCTCTAGGAGGTACTATGCATGAAAGGCTGCTAAGAATTGTTCCCAAGTAACTGGAACAGGCAGGGTGGTCTGCTTGAGTTCCCACCAGCGGTCTGCTTCTCCCACCAGCATGTAGGTAGCAAGGGTGATCCACTACTTAGGAGTCACTCCTAGGGTCTTGAAGGCCTTCTCCGTCTTTGCCAACCAGTACTGAGCATCTTCAAAAGAGGATTCCCCTACAAAAGTAGATGGGTTCAGTCTCCTGTACCTTTCTACGTAGCCTGGGTCAATCATGGAAGAAGCTGAGTCCTGCGGAAAAGGGACTGGGCCAGGCTGAGGATAGACTGGGGGGACTTGTGGTTGTACTTGCTAATATGGTGGGGGCACTAGATTATACTATGGCGATGCCAGGCAGTACTGTGGCTGGGGCACCAGATTATACTACGGCGGTGGCACCGGGTGGTACTGTGGAGGAGCAGGCTCATACCGGGGTGGCTCGGGATCCTCTCGCTGCAGTGGTGGCTCAACCTACGGTAACAGGGGAGGGTCGGGTAGCTCCCTTCTCTCCTCTCGACCTTACTTGGTAGCAACGAGTCTCTCTAGCATCTCAAATATCCTGTCAACGTCTTCTCGGAGCGAACCATCCCGGGCTGCTCGGTTTAGTGGGGGTCTCCTTGTTCTCATTTCTCTGTACCTGCATTTCACACGGAAGGGTTGAGTAATGATTCATTGGTTTGGTGTTTCTCTAAGTATCATTGTGTAAGGGACGAGTCCGAGGAACGCAGCCTTGATACCAACTGTAACGGCCCCAGAAATTCAAAAAAGAAATACATATAATAATCTGAGTGCGGAAGCAAAATAAAAGATTAAGGTTAATATCTCTTACACAATAACTTAAAAGTACTAAACAATATCACATAATAAGTTCTCTAAAAGAAATGCGAGAAATGGAAAAAATAAAGGAAATTATAAAGTATCTAGCATCTACTCGCCGTCTTCTTGTGGATCGTTCTCGGGAACCAGGTCTTCCTAATCTGAAATGGTTAAATAAAGAATAAGCTACACTAGCACAATAAGAACATCACTATATTACCGTCACAGAAGTAAAGGTTGGTAGAAAACCAAAAATAACCAATGGAGCACAAATTTTAAACCAATACAGTTATTTAAAATAAAACCACTTACCCTTTTTCTTACCCTTGGAGAACCTATGAAGACAACCTATAAAGACAATAACATCATACAGATAACAATTTCATGCATAATCAGTAATATAAAACACATCATAAATCCGTATTCATTAATAATAACTGATTATCACCGTTTCTCATTTTCACCAGCCCACTAATATCCATGGGAATCCATAGGGGTATCCCCGCTACACGTGAACCCTTCTTCTTAACAGTCTTAATTACTGGGTCGTCCCCATACCCCGTCCGGTATGAGCGCCAAATAACCAAGTCTCCATACCCCGTCCGGTATGAGACGACATTCACAGTAGGGTTCCCTATGAACCCATCCGTCTACCATCTCCCAGGATATCTAGTGAGGCTGTCATCTTATCTGTTTCCCCTTAGTTTCCGTTACCAAGTTAAACATAATCACATAAACAATAAACATGCACCCGATAATACAATCATATCTTAAATCCCAAAATCATACAGTGGTCAAGTAAGACAATAACACATACATTTAAAATGATAGAATAGATAGACCAGATACCATAATGCATTTAAATTGTAAAATAAATCAAGTAGGAATCGATAGAGAATAATGTTAGATTTCAGGCTCCATTAGCAACCTTAATTAATTATGCATATCTATTAATTGCACAAAATACAGTATTACCATTTATTCGAACTTTAATTCCATGATATGAAATAGAGTGAGGGGTCCTTACTTGATTTGACGCCGAAAACTAGATTTTTACTGCAGCTACGGGTGGTCCCTGGGTTCCCTGAATTTTTTTCAGGAATTGAAATGCGCTTACGGTACCTACACATGTCCCAAATAACCCAAAAATCAGACCCATGGTCTACTCGGCCAATTTCAAAATTTCGGCACCGCGGCTCTACTGTGCTCTGGCGACGGCACCGCCACTCGCGGTGGTGATCTGGCTCGGGTTGGCTGTTTTCGGTCGAATTAAGCCAGACTTGCATTAGTTCCTATGAGAAAACACACTTAGGGCCCTCGGTGCACCAAAAAAATACAAAAAATCGAAACTTACCGACGGTGGGGCTCTCCGGTGCGACGGCTCCTCTGGCTCACGTCGCGGTTGAGTGTTTTGCTCTAGTCAATATGTAGAGGAGGAAACGGTGATCACAACGGTGGAAAAATCACATCCAACGGGAATCAGGAAGGGCCTCATCGGAGGCAAAAATTGAGACGCCCCGCGGCACCGCCGCTGAGCTTCGACGACATTTTTTAGCCAATTGGCCGGTGCTTTCACTCCAATTTGGCCATAGGTGGGTTTAGAATCAAATTCTGAGCAAAGGTTAGAATTTTTACCTCATTTAGCGGCCGAAAATTACTCCGATACGGCGGCGGGTGGCGGCAGTCAGCTCCCCGATGCATGGGCTGTCTTCTTTGGCGAGGGGCTATGGCGGCTAGGGTTAGGGTTTGGGTGCGGATGAGGTTATTTATACCCATCTGTTTTTTATCTGAGCCGTCCATCGCTTTTGATCATGACTGTCAGATCGCGATTAAATAGGGAATGAATCTGAGCCGTTCATCGCGATTCAATCTGGGCCGTCCGTGCGCAATTCAATTTGGACTGTCCGTGTGCAATGCAATCTGGGCCGTCCGTGCACGCAGAAACGTATCACAGCCGTTCGATTGCGTGCACGCGGATCGCCCTCGTGGCTCCCTCCCGCGTGGCCTCTTGCGTCAGCGTCTCTGCCACCTGGCTCGTCCTGATTGGCTGGGGTTGCTGACCGGGCCGCTGCCGTGGCACAACTTTTTTAAATTGCATTTTGACCCCTTATTTCTGATTTTTCTTTCAAAAATACCCCCAGAACCCAAATTTTTACCCTTTTTTCCAATATTATTTTCAATTAAATCTCTAAATCATTTTTACCCCTTTATTCTAATTATTTCTATTAAAATAAATTAAATTAAATTAAATTCTATTAATACTAAATTATATTTATATAGAATAAATCAAATTAAAATAAAATAAGATAATTTGATAATAATAAAAATGAAAAGAAATTTTTTGGGTGTTACAGAATCACAAAAGAAGAAGAAAAAGAACTCACGTTTGGACGTTCGGAAGAAGAACTTGCATGAGAGGGATGGCCACACGGTGGTTAGGCCACTAGCAGTGTCCCCTCTCAAATCCTTTTCTTTTTTTTCTTCCCTCCGTCATGCCAATCGTCCCAATGCTCTCTCTCTCTCTGTTCCCCTCTTGTCTCTCCCTCTCATCCCTATTCTTCTTTTCTTCTCTTTTTATCCTTTTATTTGGTGGATTGAAAGAGAGAGAAAAATGTTTTATTTGGTATTTATATGATGAGAGAAGGGATAAAGATGATGAGGTGATTTAATTAGATGATGTGGCAATCTAGGAGTGGGAGGGAGTCTTCCCATCCATGTGCCTGGTGGCCATGTGGCCTCACATTTCCTAATTTTTTTCCCATGTTTTAATGTCACATGCACCCTCTCTTATTTGATTAGTTTTTTCCATTATAGTGAATTTTTAATTCTAATTTGTTATTTTTTTTTCTTTTTTTTGTTCTTATATATCTTTTATAATATTTAGTTTAATTAATTTAAAAATTTTAATATTTTCTAATCAATTTTTAAGTCAATTAATTTTCTAACTTTCTTTCTAATTTAATTTTATTACTTTATTGATTTCAATATCTCCTAATTATTTTTCTAAAATTTAATTTATTTTACTAATTACAAGTTTTGATATATATATATATATTAAAATATTTTCTTAATTTATTTTAATTTTTTAAATAATATTTTAATTCCCAAATAAATTATTTTTAAATTTAATTTGTTTACATATTTTTCTAATTTTCTCCCGAATTTTGCAAATAAAATTTAGAGTTTGATTTTTAGGTTGTTACAGTCTCCCCCCTTAAGAAATTTGGTCCTCCAAATTTTCATTTGCAATGACCCAGAAACAACCATCCATGTACTCTGTTGGTATATTCATGAACATATTTGAGTGGTTATAACGTGTTCTTTAAGGGAAATGTTTTAGGTTGTGATATTCTCTTTTTTAACTCTTATATGTAAAAATATTTTTGTTGAAGTGTATCTTTGATACCTAATTATTTTTATATTTTCCTAGTGTCATATTAATAGTTTTGTTATCAGAACACGTGCTTTAGGAATTTCATTTGTAGGTGCATTTCTTTGTTTCAGATATTAGGTTTGATGGTATTTTATTCAAATTTTCTTGAAAATAATTAGTTTGGTTAAAGAAGTATTGTTTCATCTACAACCATATTAAGCCTTAGGTTTCAGGTTTCTAATTTAATTCATTAGTTTCCTAAGTTTCTTTTTAATTTAATTGGTTGTAATGGGCTCAGAGAGTTATGGTATTGATGGTGATTAGGAATTCTTTTAGTAGTATATTCAGTCATTAGTTTTGTTACGAATTGTTATGTTTAGTTCTAGTTCTCGCAGCTACCCAACATGTTCCCAAGAATTCCAAGTGACTACTCTTAAGTATAACATTAAGATACAAGTCACCGGTTTATCACACCATCAATTTCCTCTTTTTGGTTTGAAGAGAGAAATCATACCAGTGTGGTTAGAGTTCAACACACTTCCACTGCGCCACTCTGATGAGAGACAGATAGGAAGTTTGCTGATGGTTGATGTGAAAATAAGTTCTTAAAGTCCTATCCCACACTCATAAAATTTTATTTAGAAATGTTGGAACTCTTAGGAGGAAGAATTTTAGTAAGGAATTATTTTGTTTTGGCTCTTAAGCTAATTTTTGGTACTGAGAAAAGAGTTTTAGAATACTTAAGGTCTCAGGTTATCTTAAAAAGATGTAAGGAGATTCTTAGAAAGAAAATTAGAATTGCTATAGGGTTTCCATTGGACTTAGGGTTATTTTTCCTAAGAAGTGTTTGTTTAAGGGATTTTTTCTCGCCTTGGGAATTTTTCCTCATTGGGAAATTTTCCTGCTCAAGGGATCATGGTTTTCTACTTGAGAAATTTTCTCCCACTTCGTGGATATCTCACCCATTTGGGGGATATTTCTCCTGTAAGACAGATTTTTCCCACATGGGAGACTTTTCCCACTTAGGGGGGTTTCTCCCACTAGGGGAGTTTCTTCCATTAGGGAAGATTTCAACCAACATGGGGATTTCCCACCAAAAATAGGGAAAATTTCTCCCACATTAGGGACTTCTTCCACATGGAGGACTTCTCATATGGGGGATTTTCCCCAATTGAGAAAAGTTCTCTCCCACAGTGGGAAATTCTATGTAGAAACCTAGCCCTAAGACTCCACAACACTTTGATACCTTATGCATAAGGGATGCCCTAGGGTTACATTGCCTTAATACCACCTGTGACAGCCTGCAGTTTTCCAATGAGAAACCATGCCACCAAACACAACTGAACTAGAAAATACAACATAAAATTTAAAAATAAAAGCACAATAGAAGCTATTCCTCCCTTGTACAACATGTAACATAATTTACATCATGAGGTTACAAAATTCTGTAGAGTCCATAACTGGACTAAAACTCATTGGATGAAAACTAAAACATGAAATTCCTTATTTGGCTCTATAAACTATCTTCCTTGATATCATTTGAAAAGAATTAAAATTTGAATAGAATGAGCAAAACAACGGACTCAATAAGTATATCGGATAGACTACACCCTAGGCATGCGACATAACAACATACAATCAATTAGAAATGTAAATCTTTTCTTTCCTGTTATGTTTAAAAACCATGAAATGCAGAGAAATCCAATTTCTAACTTCTCCCTCATTTCTCCCTCCTAACTCTAACTAGTCTTTTCCCCTCACTATTCTCCTTTACTAGTTATCTCTCAAAATTTATTTCTCATTATTTTCTCACTATCCCCATAATAGCTTTCGTTTCTTAATTCCCTAATTGTAACCACCCATATCACATACTATTATAACATCACATCTGGTTCCAAAACCATACTCATCCATTAGTTTTCCTCTAATCCATACTTATCCCACAAATTTGCATACTATAATTTCTTACAAGTTTTTTGTCAAATCGAGACATTCGTAACCCCTCAGCAAGTATTATGCATTTGCCTCAACACAATCATCAAATTAAAGTTATTTAAGTTTTAGAGTTTTCTTTGAGATTGGATGAGTGTATCTATCATCCAATTGGTTATGGGATTAGGATTCCCACTATCGCAACTAGATGTACACATACAGCCAAAACACACACATTGGTCACAATAGTCCGTCACACACAACAACCACGTCTGGAAGGGTTTCCATCCACCCAAGGATAGGGTTCACCACACCGTTGAAATTTAGTTATACCAATCTTAAATGGATTATCTCTAAATTTTTATTTCTTCCAAGTTTTTGTTTTGTTTTTATTGTTTTCCTATTCTAGTTGAGATTTATATTTTTTTTCCCTAACAAACTAATTATATTCTATAGAGACTTTGTACACTTTCTTACTTAACTTTACTCTATATCTCACACTATTCTAATTCTCGTAGTTTGTCTCTTTTTGCTCCGTATAGAACTCATTAACTCCCTTTAATCATACACTTTCCTGTTTATTTTAATTTATTCAGTTATCATTTTTTTTATTATTTATGTTTTAGTAATTTTATTGTTTTTAGTTTTTAGGTTTATTAGTTTTATTTAAAATTTCTAATTTTATTTAAGAATGTGCATTTTTTTGTTGATGTTATTTTATTAATGAGAGTTATTTTATGTGTTCATCATCTTATTGGTGAATATGCACTATTATTAATATTTTACTCAAACTATTCAATTCATCATACCATCAACTATCATACAGTATTTAAAATATGCAATCTTCATTCAACAATCAAGCAACAAACAAATAACAAATTAAAACATTAAGTATCACTATTTTCCTATTTCTTCCACCTACTTGATTATCAATGCCGATTTCTTAATTTTATAAACCTTACTCAAAACTTAATTAGGTTTTCATTTGAAAATATTTTTAAAAACATGCGAATGTGGCTTCAAGATAGCTATTAAATAAACTTACAGACTTTGGAGTTAAAGGATTCTGAGTTGAGTTCCAAACACGATACAAATATTAGCAAAAACCTAGATAGCAACTAAGCCCTCTCAGGTCAGTGGTGAACCCAAGAGTTTCATGAAATCATATTGCATACCCATCTCGTTTTTACAACTATTCTACTTACTAAGGCAATTATTCAATTTAACTTTTCTTTATTTTGTCTATTTGATTAATTATATAATTTCCTAAAAACTACTTTCTTATCATTTTATATTAATCTTGCTTTAATTAATTAATAATTTCTTTTTAATTTATTTTATCTATTATTCATTCAATTCTAAAAGAAATCATTACAAATATTCTTTTCCTATTTTCTTAAATTATTTTCTTATATCATCTATTTTATTCAAACAAAATTTATTAATTTGTTTATGTATTTCTTAAATCAAAAGGATTTCCAAAATTGATAAGTAGATTATGGCTAATTTAATCTACTTATCAATTACTTATCCATTTAAATTTAATTCTTATTGATTATTTATTCATCAATTTAAATTCTGCTTAATTTCATGTTCAATTAAATTCAACTCTCGTAACTATCAAAATTTACCTAATTCTTAATTAAAATTTAATTTCTTTATTCTTCTCCCATATATATATACAAATTTTTTTAATCTAAATTTATTTATTTATCATATTCTTCTACTCTTATAATGTAACACCCAAGTATTTTTAATTTTATTCTTATTATTTTTATTTTTCTTTTTTTGTATTTGAATTTTTTAGATTTTCATTTAATTTAATTTAATTTAGTTTAATTTAATTTAATGAAAATAATAATAATAATAATGATAAAATTAGGTAAAAATATTATTTGGATTTAATTGAAATGGATTTTGGGAAAAAGGGGTGAAATTTTGGATTCTGGCGTGTTTTCGAAAAGAAAATCGAAAATCGGTGGGTCAAAACGTAATTTTAGAAAAGTTGTGCCACATCAGCAGCCACGTCAGCAGCCCGGTTAGCAGCCCTGGCCAACCAGGACACGCCGCGTGGCAAGAAAACGCTAACACGGGACGGTCAACGTGGGCGATCTCCGTGTGCGTGATCGGACGGCCCAGATCCGTTCTCGCGCGCACAGACGGCTCATATCAAACATGCGCACGGACGGCCCAGATTCACGCATACGGACGGCCAAGATTCAATTAGGTACGGACGGCCCAGATTGTATTGCGATGGACGACCCAGATTTAATCCCAATTAAATCGCGATCGGACGGTCCATATCTAATCTTGATGGACGGTTGAGATTAAAAGGCAAAGGGTATAAATAACCCCACCGACACCTGACCACAAAACCCTAGCCGTCAGTGCCTCACCTGAGAAGAAGAACCAGATGCCGAAGGAGCCGACCGCCGCCACCTGCCGCCGCACCAGAGAGGTTTCCGACCACCAATCGAGGTAAATTTTCTCTCCCTGGCTCGTTTTTCGATGTTGAGTCCGCCTATGGCCAAACTGGAGCTAAACCAACGGTTAAACGGCCGAAAAACTCAGCCGAAGTCCGGCGCCGCCGCAGCGACCCCCTCTGTTTTTGCCTCTGATGAGGCCCTTCCCAGCCTCCGTTCGATGCAAATTTTATACCATTGTGATCACTGTTCTTTTCTTTACAGGTTGATCGGAGCCAAACATCAAAACACAACTCACGTCGGATGAGTCGTCGCACCCGAGAGCACCGCCATCGGTAAGTCTCGATTTTTTTGTGATTTTTTGGCCCACCGAGGGCCCTAGGGTTGTTTTATCACAGGGACTGATGCAAATTTGGTCGAATTCGGCCGAAAACGGCCAACCCGAGGCGGATCGCTGCCGCAGGCGGCGACGCCGTCGCCGTGCCAGAATTTTGATATTGACCGAAAGGGGCCCTAGGTCTGATTTGAGATTTTTTTTAGGACACGTGCAGGTACCGGTAGTGCGTTTCAGTTTTTCAGAAATAATTTAAAGAAATTAGGGACAGCTCGTAGGCGCACTGTAGAGTCGATTTCAGACTCCAAAACAAGTAAGGACCTCTCACCCTATTTCCTATCACGGTATTAAAGGTAAATAAATAATTAAACTGTACTTGTGACTTTATAGATGTATAATTGATTAAGGTTGCCAATGGAGGCCGAGTCTGATACAGTGTTGGTCTGTTGTTGTTTGATCTAATTTTCAGTATTAAATCCAATATGATGTTTGATGTATTTATCTTATGGTTTCGTATGCATGAATCATGGTTTCTTTTATTATGGTTTGAATTATGGTGAATCCGATGTTGTGTTGTTTTGTTTGGTGTTCATTATTGGTTTACGTGTTTGTGTATGATTGGATAATTGAGACCAAGAAAAATGGGAAAAAGGTTATGTGAATTGATAAATGGATAATGTGGACAGCCTGACTAGATATCCTGGGAGATGGTGGACGGACCAGGTCCATAGGGAACCCTACCAGGAACGTGGTCTCTCATACCGGACGGGGTATGGAGACCTTATGTGTTTTGGCGCCAATACCAGACAGGGTATGGGGACGGCCCTGGAATCAAGTTGTAATGTTAATGGTTCACGGGTAGCGGGGACCCCCTATGGATCCCCATGGATACTAGTAGGCTGGTAAATGAGGAAAATATGTTGTTTAATGATTGAAATGCAAAGGTGTGGTAAGTGTTATGTTATAAAGTCTATATGATTTCATGATGATGATAATGTTATTGCTTTCATATGTTGTTTTCATGGATCTCACCGAGGTAAGTGGATAGTAAATGTTTTTATGTTAATAAATGAGTTTATTATAAATTATGCTCCATTGGTCATTTTTGTTTTCTACCCATCTTTACTTCCGTGGCGGTTAGATAGTGTGATGTCTTTACTGGGCTAGTGTAGCTCATTCCTTATTTAACCATTTCAGATCAGGAAGACGTTGTTCTCGATTCCATTCCGCAGGAAGACGGCGAAGGGGACGCCTAAAGACTTCATAGTTATATTTATAGTTCTTATTTCGAGTATCTCTTGTAGTTAGTTTGTCCCTTCATGTTTTGAGTACGTTTTGGTTATTGTGTAAGGGATGTTAATCAAAAATTTTATTACACTTCCGCATTTGAGATTTTTAATACATACATTTCATTTAAATTTCCAGGGCCGTTACATATAATTTACTCAATATTGTAAATTTTATGACTATAATTATAAAGTTTATTATTGTTATTTAAATATATATATACCTTCATGCATTATTTTTTACATATATAAATACTCATCTAAACCTAAGGATTATACATGAATACAAAATATTATTTTAATCATATATACCCATACATGCATTAATTTATACGTACACACATGAAAAATATACATACATAGTGTATCTATATAGCTACACACATATAGTTTTTGTTTCCCTTTATACATTTATATCAAATTCTTGCAAATAAATATATTTTCACAAATTCATTATAATTTATATATGTATATCTCATATGCATAATATGTATACATATATATACACCATATATGTCCTAGATAAATATATATACATATATATAGATATAACTTAATTTTTATCACCCTCTTACTACACCAAACTCTGACCATCTCTCTATTTAAGTTTAAGGCTTTCATTTAAAATCAAGTAAACCTAAAGTGTATTTATTTTAAACATCATGCATGCCAGTCTATACTATTTAGGAAGAGAATCACAAAAGAAGAAGAAAAAGAACTCACATTTGGACATTCGGAAGAAGAACTTACGTGAGAGGGGTGGCCACACAATGGTTAGGCCACCCGCGGTGTTGCCTCTTAAATATTTTTCTTCCCTCTACCGCGCCAATCATCCTGATGCTCTCTCTCTCGCTCTCTTCCCTTCTCGTCTCTCCCTTTCCTCCCTATTCTTCTTTTCTTCTCTTTTTATTCTTTTTTTTTGGGGATTAAAAGAGAGGGAAAAATTTTTGTTTTGTAATTTTATGATTGGGGAAGGGATAAGGATGATGAGGTGGTTTAATTAGATGATCTGGCAATCTGAGAGTGGGAGGGAATCTTCCAACCCACGGGCATGGTGTCCATGTGGCCACCCCTATCCCAATGCCTAATTTTTTTTCCATGTTTCAATCTCATATGCACCCTCTCTTATTTGATTAGTCCTTTTCATTATGGTGAATTTTTAATTCTAATTTGTTGTTCTGATATCCCCAATGCAAAGTAAGGCACAAGGGTGCCAGATATAAAAATAGATTATGAGTGTATGATAAAATTTTATATAGTGGAGCAAATTATTACAAATCTGTTACCAAAATATATGAGTTTCAACTACACATATACATAACTAACGCCCGGTGGCTAAATACAAAATATCAAAATACTAAGAATACAAAATGGCCACTTCTATAATTTTGCGATTAGACTCATCGGAGTGCATGAAAATTCATGCACTCAAGGGTTGTGGATCCACAGGATCCTCATAAACTTCAAGAGGTAGATTAGCGGTCGGTCCTCACTATCATCCTCATTTATAGGAGGCATGAAAACGGTGAGTTCCATACACTCAGTAAGGAAAATAGTATTTAAATAATATCGTAAGATTTTAAAAATGAAAAATCATATCATAAATACTTACCATTAGTTCACGTCAGGGTTCTATCTTACTTTATGAAAATAATTTTATTTATAAAAGAAACATCATGTCATAGTCACAATAATCAAAATCAAACATCGTATTTGACAATAGAGAAAATTAAATAAATCATAAAATGCTCAGATTTTCGTGTCATGCTTCGTGAAGTCATTCTGACTTCCATCTTTGAGGGAGAATACAGATTTCTGACTACCCATGTAGAATGACCATACCAGATACAGATAACAGTAATTTGCTCAGGCACATTTTCAGTTTTCCAAACCATGGTACGAACTATGACAACAGTCGTACCAACCACTATGGTCTTATAAGATATTTTATAGTCGCAACAGTACTTAGCCAAAGGTGACCCCTAATAGATATTCGCGTCACTATTCTCGTCAGAGGGTACGTCATCATCCACAAGGAGAAGTCCTCTCACATCTTTCCAAACCAGATAGGTGAGGGAGAAATAGATACCCCTCAGAGATAAAAAGGCTACTAAGACACTTGATATATTATGCATGTCAATATAGATACATATATTTCTCGGACCATTCAGGCTCATCCCCCTTCTCTTTCTTTCTTTTTCTCCTTTTTTTTATATTTTTCAAGAAAATATCACTAGTTTCATATTATTTAATTTACATGTAAATCATCAAGTACAAATAAAATCACATAACATGCTTGAAATCAAGAACAATTCACTTTATTAGAACTACTAAGCATAAAACATGCAAAATACAAAACACAGACTTCATAATAAAATTTTCTAGAAATACTCCTTAAGATATTTAAAGAAATACTAAATTTCTTACCAAAACCTCAAAGTTTTCCTACACCGTTCTTTTTTTTCTCATTCTCCCTCTAGATCATTCCCTCTCTCTCTAAACTCTTGGAAGATAGAAGAATGGAATGGAAGTGGTAAGGCAATGGAAGAAAGGGTCCCTATTTATAGAAAATGGGGACTGTTAAATTTGTGCCAAGTGGCAAAATTTGGTGAAGAGAGAAAGAGTTGAGCAGAAGATAATTGATTTGACGTGACACGACAGCAGCGTGAAAAATAGAGAAAAAATTCCTCATTCAGTAGCAGCACACCACCCAAGGTAGCGCACGGTCCCCAAGGGGCGGCAACACACTGCCCGAGGCTGTAGTGTGCCTCACAAGGCTGGTCGCGCGCTACAGGCCTAGCTTACAGGTGCCGGCGTACCCTACCGTGCACAAGCCCTAGGCGCACAGGCCTATCTATGCAGGCCTACTGCCCATACGGTGCATGCACAATGTGCGGTGCCTAGCCCTATCCGCACGTGATGTGAAGCACGGAGACTAGCTTGCTTTCACGCGACAAGATGCATGCACAAGACTATCCCCACACCCCACTCGGATGGGACGTGCCAACAGTGTGCATATCTTGCGCCTGGTCATGCATGCACGCTCACGCACAGCGTGCAATGCTCGCACGAGCAAACCTTTCTCGCAGGTGTTTTCCCACGGGATTTTTCCCCCTTTTTTGTTTTCTCCTGAAAATTATTTTTAATAAAAAAATAATGTATAAAATAAATCAAAATAATAATAAAATAAAAATAATTATAACATATAAAATTAAATAAAAATAAAATAATAAAATTAGCATGAAATTAAAATTGCGAATTTAAATAATGAATTATGATGTAAAACTACAATAAATTTAAATGAGTTTAGGTGGCCTTAAGGCCCAAATAAATAGGGTTTTTCAAATAGAAATTTAGGGCGGTACTGAGCTGGGTGTTACAGCTATTTTTTTTTGTTCTTTTATTTATTTTACAATATTTAGTTTAATTAATTTAAAAATTTTAATATTTTCTAATCAATTTTTTAGTTAAGAAATTTTCTAACTTTCTTTCTAATTTAATTTTATTACTTTATTAATTTTAATATTTGCTAATTTTTTTAATTTAATTTATTTTACTAATTACGAGTTTTAATATATGTATTTTAAAATATTTTCCTAAGTTATTTTAATTTTCTAAATAATGTTCTAATTCCCAAATAAATTATTTTTAAATTTAATTTGCTTTACATATTTTTCTAATTTCCTCCCAAATTTTGAAAATAAAATTCGATGTTCGATTTCCAAGCTGTTACCTCATTTAATTTGTAATAAATTAATATAATAATTAAATGTTAAAACTTAAAAATTTAATAAATAAAAATCAGCACAAAAATGCAATTGACACTCACTCACTCTATCTATTTAAAACATCACTTAGGTTTGATTTTTGAAAGAG
Organism: Carica papaya; assembly: GCF_054855325.1. NCBI lineage: Eukaryota > Viridiplantae > Streptophyta > Magnoliopsida > Brassicales > Caricaceae > Carica > Carica papaya. The sequence goes on from NC_142317.1 coordinate 25,735,132, forward strand.
TTTACCATATGCAGATTAATCTATGAAGGTTATTTTTGTATAATATAAAATATCACCCATCTTACCTAATAAATGCACGAGACATAAGTTAAATCACATGAAAAAATTGTTGAAATTTTGAAGATTCTTCTCTGCAACTCAATGTGAATGTGCATGTAGAGTTGAGCGATATTTTCGGGTTAGATTCAGATTTATGATTTGTTTTACTACTTGAAAATAAATTCTAACATTCCTAACACGTTGTCCTAATGATCGACTATGAATTTGTAAAAGAAAAATGAAACAAAAAAGGAATTAGAATAGAAAACAGACGCCTACTTGAATAAAGTGGTCATTTAGGTTTACCAGCTAATGTTATGAGTTTTGGGACTTGTAGCAACAATTTAAGAACTAATCTTACAAATAGAAATGGTCTTAAGACACCAAAGAACTAAAAAGAACAAATCAGAAGAGGAAGAAATGACTCACCTTATCAAGAAGAAACAATTTCTTCTCTGATATGCACATAAAACACGCATTCTATTCTGGTGCGTCACTGTCTCTCTTTCACTACTATTTTATGCTCTCAAACTCCCCTTTCACTCACTTATTTAACTAATTTTTTTCTGAAAAAGATGAAGACGAAGTTGTGAAGAGAATGAAGCTTTTGACTAAATTTAACACATCATCTGACCATCTAAACGCATGCACGACATCACAATCGTTGATATGTTGGATAGTCAACAACAACTGGCAAAGATGGCCAGTTTTAATGACACCTAGACGTCATAAGCTCACCATGTGGCTCGATCCTGGCCACAACTTGGAACGGTGAGTGATGTCAAATCAGGGGCAACCAATTTGCCTCTGAGTGCTGATCATTTCCAACGATAAATATTCAAATTAATTCCTTTTATTTGTGTTTTATTTTTTAAAATTTATTTTATTTACACACACACATATATAATATACCTATATATATGCATACAATAGTTGAATATAGATGTTTATATATATATTTTACCTAGACATCACTATATTTCTTAGAGATATATATACACACACAAATACATATATATGTGTCTATTTTCTTATTACATATGCATATCTATATGTATCTAATTATATAGATACACACAAAAATACATATATACATGTTTATTTTCTTATTACATATACATATTTATATGTCTCTAAATATATATTCCTATATATTTGTATAATATTTTTATATATTTTTAAACATATATATTTTTTGTGTGTATATTTATACAACCATTTGCATGCATTTATTTACACTTAATTTTAGTTGTACATGCTATATAAACTAAATAAATTTATATCTAGGTTTAATTATTCATATTTATAATCTAATTATTGTTCACCTATATAAATGTATATTTTTTCTAGTTCTTATTACTATTTAATTTTTTAAAGTAATAAAAATTTAAGAAATTATAATTTTCTTTAAAGAACCTTAATTAAGAATACGCCTTTCTTTGAAATTCTATAGGTTCGTTCTCCTATTTTAGAATAATTGTATTTAAATTGTTAATCAATTTTTATTTCTCTTTATTTAAATTAGAGAACATATTTATTTATTTTACATTAGTAAATAAATCATATGATTAAAAGATTTTATTCAACTAAGTATATGGTATAATACAGTTGACCGTTACAAAAGTCATGGGACAAATGAAAATTTTAATATTTTTCACTTCTATATAAATAGGAGATCCTGTACGTATTCCTTCTACCTATAAAAGTCATGTGACAAATGATAGATACTCAAACAAGTAAACTATATCACAAAGTTATATAAGTAATCAGTATCTTAATAGCAGTTTATTTTATCGCTAGACTTAATGTTTTAGAATAGTACACATTGAATTACTAATTGCATAATTTATATAGTTTTATAATTGTTACATATTTTTTATTCTTAAATCACTAATTTGAAATAAAAAATTATTAAGTGAATGTGATCATATAAGTTTTGTTTTTATAATTTTTTAACAAAAGTTTATGGTGTTATATTTGTATGATCGACAAATTTATTTATATTTTTAAACACTTAACACTTAATTATCTAATTTTAATAAGGTAATTTTAAAAAATGAAATCACTTTCCAAATAGCCATAGATTCTTTATTTAAGTTCAAAGATTTTTAAAGTTATAGTATAATAAAATCTACATTTTTCATGGCCTATATAAAATACTCAACTGTATATCATTTATCCTTCCATCATAATTCAATTGTTCTTTAATTAAACTCAGTCTTTTTGATTAATGAAATAAAGAGGTATAGTGAAAAGTTGAGTTTCCAAAGCCTACATAACCTCTCAAGTCATTTATTATAGATTAAGCTCAAAGGTATGCACTTAATCTCCATTTCATTTGAAGAAAGAAAAAAAACAATTTTTTTTCTATTCTTCTTAATCTTCAGGCATAAATATAAAATTTAGATAATATTTGTTAATATTTTCTACAGTCTAAAGCTCAGGTCATAAGGTTTAAAGGAGAAAGCTTTGGAGAAGATCTATACCAGCAAAATCTTATGGGTCCTAAGACCATGTTGCACTCATTTCCACTCAATAAGGCTTCCTTGTGCCATCCATACCAACATCCTTTTCCATTATAGAAGTTTTTTTCTTTGATGGTTTTCTTTATGATAAATTACTAACTATATGGATAAAATTAAAATTATTACTGCAGTTGAATGGCTTCAATTTCCTTCACACATCTCACTGGGAGCTTTACTAGAAGAATGAACTTGATATGTTTGTTCGTGATCCATACAAGATTTAGTTTAATAACATATCAAGTTACAAGTTTGATGAGCATGAAATAGAGTTAGTGAAGTTTTATTTGAGGAAAACAATCAACTTCGAATTTTGGTTCTTATAAATCCCAAGAAAAATGCTCTTTAAATTTATCATAATGTTGCATATTATGATTGCAAGCTTTTTTATTCCTTGAGAGCATTGCGACGAGCTCGAATATCTTTTTTTGAGCCTTCCAACAATACTGATCATCTCTTGATTTAAATTTGACATATAATTGTCTATTTTTTTAGTGAACTATGATAAATGAATCCAATATACTTAGTTTAAGCATATTAGATTGAATTACTAATGAGATATATTACTTCAATATCAGTTGTCCCTTTAAAAGAAAGATTTTTTTAAAGAGTGATAAGATATTATATAACAGAGATAGTTTTTAGTAATAGTTAAGACTTTACAGTCACTTCAATAGAATATTGAGAAACTTTCTTCAGGTTGTTTTACCATTTGTATAGAATATACTAATTTCTTAAGCTAAAATGATATTTGACAATGTACCATTCTTTGGTGGTTGCTTACTACCAATCTATTTAATAATTTTATCTTTTATCTCTCAAAAAAATTTATTGATCTCATTTTTCTAGAAACTAAGAATTTTTAATATTAAGAGAAACATCAAATTCTTTAATAAATCATTATTTTAAAAAAATAATATTTGCATATATTTAAAAGAAAGCCAATAGCATATCACTAGTTTCCACTAAATCAAATTCTTTATTTCGTTTAAGGATTGTAATAAAATTCTCTTAAATAATAGAATTATGGTAAATCAAAAAATAAATTCAAGGATACATCACACTTCTTTTAAATATACTTTATATAGACATATTTTACAAATATAATTATACCTAGTTAAACAATATGTAGCATTATTGTTAAAGAATTTTTGAGAGAGAAAAAGAATATACAAATATACATATATATATCCTCTTTTGTTCTTTAGTTCTTCTCTCATTACTTCCATAGAGTTTCTTTCTCTTCTCCAAAACATAAGTTCCAAATACAAATTTTCTAGTCTAATCATCACCCATCATATAACAACAAACACTTTTGATAAAAGCATCCAATGCATGGTCACCACAGAACCTAAATAAACAACGACTAGTTAAAGAGCCTTGTCATCCACCACCTCGACACCCAGAGCTGATGTAGATGTTGTTGCCATCACTGTAGGGATTTACGTACTATGCGGTGGAAGATGGCATGTGCATCCAAATTCCAATCAAAAGAGGTGATCAAGCTTGGGCCGTTAACCAAAAAACATGATCATGCAGTCTCGATTTCATGTATAGTTGACATAAAGTTTGAAAGACGAAGCTTTCAATCTACATAATCATTAAGTAAGAGTGATGATTAGGGGAGATTAGAGTTGTGCATTCTATATATAATAAATGCAGGTGCGGCATTAACAGTCCCTAAAGCGACACTTTATGCAACCAAAGCAAACACAAAAGGTGCATTCTGCATTTTGGATCTCTTGTACACCCTCTATAAATCTCGCAGCTTGCCCTCTCTTCATCAGCATCACAGTTTATCTTTTAAAACATATATATACACATTACTCAGCATAACATGTAGTGGATTTGCGTATGAGTATATACATATACAACCAATATAATGATACAGATTTACCTTTTATAATGCTGGTTGGGGCACCATGACCTTTTATTAGCCAAAGCATCATGGTAGAGCCTGTAATCCTTATTAGTATGAAGGCAGAATCATCGTTCCTTTGTTCATCTCGTACAGGTAATGACCTCACCCTGATGGAACAACTGCTTTCCACCTATGAGCCTTGATCTATTGTTTAGGTTTACAGTAAGTTTATAGTATTTGATTTTGTACTTCTACACAAATAGAAGATCTTGTAGGTATTCCTTCTACCCATAAAAGTCATGGAACAAATGAAAAATTGAATGATTTTTTACTTCTATACAAATAGAAGATCTTATGCATATTCTTTGTACCTGTAAAGTTTTTAGACAAATGACAGATACTCAGACAAGCATACTAAGTCACAATGTTATAAAAGTAATCAATATCTTAATAGTAGTTTATTTTATCAAAAGGCTTAACGTTTTAGAATAGTACACATTGAATTGATAATTGCAGCTTTATGCCACAAATCCCACTTACTTAATATTAATTGATAATTCCAAATTTTATATATATATTCATCAATTTATACATAATATGAGTAAAAAGTTGAGACTAAAAATTAGTTTTAAGGATAAAAATTGAGCTGAAAATAAAGAGACAACATAATATTAGGGCAAAAAAAGTTGATTGTGAGCTAAGAGGAAGAGAACACAAATTGATTACTTGAATAGAAAAGCTTCCAAGGAGGATGAAGTTTTCAATTTTTAGCTCTAATAGACCATATGGTGGAATAATTTTTTTATGTATAATTATCTTTCAAAATTTCGTATGAGGTCAATAATAAGTTAAAGGTAACTCAAAAAACTTACAAATGTATCACTTTAATTAAACTTTCAAGATCAGTAATAAGTTAAGTTTATATTACAAAGTAAAATTTGTACGAGCATACAATCATTTAAAAGGCTCACAAGGTGCTAAATGTTATGACCATACAAACCTTTAGTTTACAGTTTAAAATGTTATCATTATCAACTTATATGTTTTATATTACACTATGTAGGATGTTAAAAGATATTTTAAAATTTTCATTAACAATTAGATTATGTCTCTGATATTAAATTTTAACCGATTTTTATATATTGCTATATAAATATATGATTTAAACTAAAATATTGCATTAAAATAACTAATCACATTATTGTAAAGTATAGTAAATTTTTCAAAAGAAATAAACAAATATATCACATTAATTTATAAAAACCACGCAACCAATGAACGAAACAAAGAGAATTTCAGGATGAAATAAAAAATTTAGCATGTTGATCAAGCATTAATACTTAATGAAAAAATGGATTAATGATCACATTTTTCATGAAGGCAAGAATTTTGAATAAAATTGAGAGTGTTCCCATTTTCTTTGGATGATGCAAAGTTGTTTTATTTAACTCCTGGTTTGATTACTACTTGAACTAATATGGTAAAAATATTTTTAGACATATTTTTTCCCGCCTCCAAAGCTACTTGAATAAGGACAGAGATATGAGGAATAAAAGAAAGAGAGTAGGAGAGCCTACATGATTATTGGGAAAGATTCAAGCTGTTGTGTGCGAGTTGACCGCAACATAACATTTCATAACAATCTCTCATTCACTATCTTTATGAAGACTGCTGCCCACAGAAAGAAAAAAGTTAGATGCAGCAAGTGGTGGTGTCATAGTGAACAAAACACCTCCAGAAACCATAGATTTGATAGCAATCAAGGCTGCCACCTCACAGCAATTTAGAGTAGCACGAGACACCCCAAAGAGGGTGAATGAGGTAAGTATTTCTTCTCCTGAATCCCAAATTTCTGAACCAACTCATTTGGTGAAAAATATGGCCATAGGTAATAACCTTCGGGTAAGGGTTTGTTGAATTTGTATGCATCCTGGACATCCTACGGACATGTCTCCTATACTTCAAGATGATGATTAATAGCAAGTTAACATGATTAGAAGATTCTTCAGCTAGCTGCTAGAGAGATATGACCAATTTTTCAACATTTATGACCTCGGATAGAGGGATCATCCTAACTTTGGCTATGGAGCAAGGCAATAAAATTTTCAATAATATCAACTAAGATCGCCTCTACAATAATAACAAAAATCTCCAAAATAAGGTATGTCTCTTGAAGAAATTGTTAAATCACTTGCTATTAACACCAAAAAAATTTCAACAAGAAACAAGAGCAAGCTTTCAAAATTTGGAGACCCAAGTGAGCCAATTAACATAATATATGAGTAGGCTGGAATGCCAAAGCAAATTACCATCTCAAATTGAGGTTAATCCAAGGCAAAATGCAAGTGCTATCACGTTGAGAAGCGATAAGGAATTGCAGGAAAATTCTAGCCTTGGGCAAGGCTTATGGAAAGACACAGAATCAAAAGCTACAGTTGATGGCAAGACATATGGAACAAAGCCAAACTCTAGCTAACTAGCATAATTCATAATCCCTCCACCATTTCCATAAAGATTGCACAATTAAGGAAAGAAAGAAATGACAAAGAGATCCTAGAAACTTTTCACAAAGTCAAGGTAAAGATTCCTTTACTCAATATAAATAAGTAAGTTGGAGACCCAAGTGAGCCAATTAACATAATATATAAGTAGGCTGGAATGCCAAAGCAAATTACCATCTCAAATTGAGGTTAATCTAAGGCAAAATGCAAGTGCTATCACGTTGAGAAGTGATAAGGAATTGCTGGAAAATTCTAGCCTTGGGCAAGGCTTATGGAAAGAAACAGAATCAAAAGCTACAGTTGATGGCAAGACATATGGAACAAAGCCAAACTCTAACTAACTAGCATAATTCATAATCCCTCCACCATTTCCATAAAGATTGCACAATTAAGGAAAGAAAGAAATGACAAGGAGATCCTAAAAATTTTTCACAAAGTCAAGGTAAAGATTCCTTTACTCAATATAAATAAGTAAGTTGGAGACCCAAGTGAGCCAATTAACATAATATATGAGTAGGCTGGAATGCCAAAGCAAATTACCATCTCAAATTGAGGTTAATCCAAGGAAAAATGCAAGTGCTATCACGTTGAGAAGTGATAAGGAATTGCTGAAAATTCTAGCCTTGGGCAAGGCTTATGGAAAGACACAGAATCAAAAGCTACAATTGATGGCAAGACATATGGAACAAAGCCAAACTCTAACTAACTAGCATAATTCATAATCCCTCCACCATTTCCATAAAGATTGCACAATTAAGGAAAGAAAGAAATGACAAGGAAATCCTAGAAACTTTTCACAAAGTCAAGGTAAAGATTCCTTTACTCAATATAAATAAGTAAGTTGGAGACCCAAGTGAGCCAATTAACATAATATATGAGTAGGCTGGAATGCCAAAGCAAATTACCATCTCAAATTGAGGTTAATCCAAGGCAAATGCAAGTGCTATCACGTTGAGAAGTGATAAGGAATTGCGGGAAAATTCTAGCCTTGGGCAAGGCTTATGGAAAGACACAGAATCAAAAGCTACAGTTGATGGCAAGACATATGGAACAAAGCCAAACTCTAACTAACTAGCATAATTCATAATCCCTCCACCATTTCCATAAAGATTGCACAATTAAGGAAAGAAAGAAATGACAAGGAGATCCTAGAAACTTTTCACAAAGTCAAGGTAAAGATTCCTTTACTCAATATAAATAAGTAAGTTGGAGACCCAAGTGAGCCAATTAACATAATATATGAGTAGGCTGGAATGCCAAAGCAAATTACCATCTCAAATTGAGGTTAATCCAAGGCAAAATGCAAGTGCTATCACGTTGAGAAGTGATAAGGAATTGCTGGAAAATTCTAGCCTTGGGCAAGGCTTATGGAAAGACACAGAATCAAAAGCTACAGTTGATGGCAAGACATATGGAACAAAGCCAAACTCTAACTAACTAGCATAATTCATAAGCCCTCCACCATTTCCATAAAGATTGCACAATTAAGGAAAGAAAGAAATGACAAGGAGATCCTAGAAACTTTTCACAAAGTCAAGGTAAAGATTCCTTTACTCAATATAAATAAGTAAGTTGGAGACCCAAGTGAGCCAATTAACATAATATACGAGTAGGCTGGAATGCCAAAGCAAATTACCATCTCAAATTGAGGTTAATCCAAGGCAAAATGCAAGTGCTATCACGTTGAGAAGTGATAAGGAATTGCAGGAAAATTCTAGCCTTGGGCAAGGCTTATGGAAAGACACAGAATCAAAAGCTATAGTTGATGGCAAGACATATGGAACAAAGCCAAACTCTAACTAACTAGCATAATTCATATTCCCTCCACCATTTCCATAAAGATTGCACAATTAAGGAAAGAAAGAAATGACAAGGAGATCCTAGAAACTTTTCCAAAAGTCAAGGTAAAGATTCCTTTACTCAATATAAATAAGTAAATTGGAGACCCAAGTGAGCCAATTAACATAATATATGAGTAGGCTAGATTGCCAAAGCAAATTACCATCTCAAATTGAGGTTAATCCAAGGCAAAATGCAAGTGCTATCACGTTGAGAAGTGATAAGGAATTGCGGGAAAATTCTAGCCTTGGGCAAGGCTTATGGAAAGACACAGAATCAAAAGCTATAGTTGATGGCAAGACATATGGAACAAAGCCAAACTCTAACTAACTAGCATAATTCATATTCCCTCCACCATTTCCATAAAGATTGCACAATTAAGGAAAGAAAGAAATGACAAGGAGATCCTAGAAACTTTTCACAAAGTCAAGGTAAAGATTCCTTTACTCAATATAAATAAGTAAGTACCTCTATGTACCAAGTTTTTAAAAAATCTATGCACCAACAAGAAAAAATTGAGATGCAATGAAAAGGTAAATGTGGGGGAATATGTTTCAGCTATAATTCAGAGGAAACTACCCCAAAAATGCATCGACCAAGTTATGTTTGCTATTTCTTGCAAGATAGACACTTTAGAAATTAAGAAAGCCATGTGTGATTTAGGAGCATCAATAAATGTCATGCATTTGTCCATTTATTCAAGGTTAAATGCTAGTCCATTAAAAGAAACAAGTGTTATACTTCAACTAGCTAATATATCAGTAGTTTATCATGAAGGAGTTCTAGAGGATGTGTTTGTCAAAGTTGATAGTATCATTTTTCCTATTGATTTTTATGTGTTAGACATGGAAGATGATAAATTATCTAATCCCTATGATATTTTGCTAGGAAGACCTTTCTTTAGTACGGCCAAAATAAAGATAGATGTGCAGGATTATACACTCATTATGTAATCTAATGGAGAAATTGTAAAATTTAATACTTATGATGATATGAAGTATCCTAGTGATTTGTCTTGTGTGTATGGTGTTGATACTATATATCCTCTGAGTCAAAAATATTTTGATTCAAGTCATGATGATAAGATGAACATTGTGTTTTATAATGATTTTGATGTGGACAACTTAAAAATTTTAGAAGAGGATCTTGTTATTGAGAATAATTCACAAGATATGGTGTTCGAATTGGAGGCACTTTAACCTCAAAGGAGCAATGTATCATGTGTTGACCTTCCTATTTGTTATACATAACATCTACCTTCTGTTTTGTAGGCACCAAAACTGAAGCTTAAATCGCCACCTGAACATTTAAAATATGTGTTCTTGGTAGGATAGGAGACCTTCTAATGATAAGTTTTTATGAGCTAAGAAGGCTATATGAAGACAAACTTATTTGACTGCATAAACATTGACAGTGTCTAGCCTAGGACATTAAACAAAAACGCTTGATTAGAGGCAACTCATCCATTTTTCTTCATTCTTTTTCAATTTTAATTATTTGTATTAGTGATTTCAATTTATTTACAATATTTTTTTCTAAGTTAACATGAGTTCTATGGTGATTAGAATGCAAGGATGGGAAATTTAGGTGCTGTAGTAGAAAAAAAGACAAACTCTAGAATAGCCAAACAAGCCTTACCCAAGGCTTGTGTCAGGCCCATAAGACATGACTGAGTGCTTGGGAGACACAGCCATGTGACATGCCTTGTCCACACGACACAGCCATGTGTTACCACCAAAGCATTTATGTGAGGGAAACATGGTCGTGTGCTTGCCTAGCACGGTCATGTGTTGCCCATCACGGTCATGTGTCGATCTACATATATATTTACATGTATCCATTTATGCATAATGTGAAGAAAAAAATGTTGACTATAAGTTAAGAGGAAGAGAGAACAAATTGACTGCTTGAATAGAAAAACTTCTAAGGAGGACGAATTTTTCATTCTTAAGCTCTAATAGACCACGTGGTGGAATAATTTTTTTTATGTATAATTACTTTTTAAAATTTCATATAAGGCCAGTAATAAATTAAAGGTAACTCAAAAAACTTACAAATGTATCACATTAATTAAACTTATAAGATTAGTAATAAGTTAAGTTAATATTACAAAGTAAAGTTAGTACGAGTATACAATCATTTAAAAGGCTCACAATGTGCTAAATGTTGTGACCATATAAGCCTTTAGTGTACAGTTTAAAATGGTACCATTATCGACTTATATTTTTTTATACTACACTAAGAAGAATGTTGAAAGGTATTTTAGAATTTTCATTAATGATTAGATCATATTTCCAATGTTAAATTTTAATCGATTTTTTATATGTTGGTATATGAATATATTATTTAAAGTAAAATCTTGTATTAAAATAATTAATCACATTATTATAAAATATAGTAAAATTTTCAAAAGAAACAAACAAATGTATCACATTAATTAGTAAAAACCATGCAATCAATGAAAAGAAACAATGAGAATTTGGGGATGAAATAAAGAATTTAGCATGTTGATCAAGCATTCATACTCAACAAAAAAAAAAAGAATTAATGATGACATTTTTCATGGAGTCAAGACTTCTAAATATTAGGAAAGTATCTAATTGTTTAATAAATTATTTTTCTTAAAAAATAACAAATGCATTTGAAGACAAAAAAGAAATCCAATTGCATATAAAAAATTTCAACCAAGTTAGAATCTTGATATCTTGCAAGGATTTTGATGAGGTTCTCTTATAAATAATATTATGAGAAAATAAAAAAAAAATTCAACTTTAGCACACACTTGTTTTATGTACACCATATGTGTGTAGAAAAAATGTGAAACATCTGTAGTTTTGAATTTAAAAAATTAGCTAATTCTTGTTTCGTATTTTTTTCTTCTTAAATCATTAATTTGAAATACTTTTTTCCTCTAAGTTTTGTTTCTATAATTTATTACAAAATATTTATGATGTCATACTTATATAGTCTTATTTATATTCTGAAGTACTTTACACTAAATTATTATTTTATTCAATTATCAAGGTAATAACTGTACATACATATATATGTATAGTATGGTAAAGAAATGTGAAGGGGGTAGAGTTAGTTAATCGTTATCATTAAATTAGTCTTCTAAATAAAAAAATTACTAAATTAAAAAATAGTTAGCAGAAAATATTCAAAGCTATTCCATCTATTTCATTTTCCTTCATTCATTTTTTCTTTTGAGCTTTATTGTTCAAATAGCACTCACTATCTTCATCTAGAATTCTCAATTCCTATAAATCTCATCTTGTAAAAATTAAAAAAATGTTGTAAAACTATATAAACTGTTAGAGAATTTTTTAGATTATAAAGAGAAGAAGGTCGAGTTTTTGTTGCTTATAATCGGAAAAAATATATATTGCAACATGATAATCTTTTAACATGTCTCAACAAGATTCTTTCTTACTTTTCAAAGTAAATGGCTGATAAGTTCTTACACACAAAGATTAAATTTAAAAATAAATTTTATTTAAGTGACTCATTTTGTACCATAATAAAAGTCATAGAACTAATAAAACCAATGTTCATAAGCATTTTATATGAATTAAGTAAAATATCCAATAAGTATAATAAAATCACGTCCCATATAGTTATGGATCTTTATTTAAGAAATTATATTTTAAATAGCCACAATTCTTTATTTACTTTAAATAGTTTATGATTCTATATTTGAGTTTAAAGATCTCATAATTATAGTATAAAATAAGATTTATGTTTTTCACAGCTTGTACAAAATAATCAACCCTACAAATTTATTCTCTTCTCACATTATAATTGTTCTTTAATAATTAGTTAATCCCCTTGATTGATGCAAAGAAGAAGTATCGTGAAAAGTTGGCAGCCTTCTCAATATATTTTATATTGTTATCATTATTGGCTCATCTTTTTATATTACACTATACTTTGAGAAGGATGTTAAAGGGTATTTCAAAATTTTCATCAACAATTAGATCATGTTTGTAAGGTTAATTACTAACCAATCTTTATATATTAGTATATAAATACATGATTTAAAGTAGAGATATTACATTAAAATAACTAATCACATTATTATAAAGTTCAATTAATGTTTTTGTGTAACGTGTCTTTTTACCTTATATGTGGTTGTAAACTTCTATCATTATCTCAATAAAATTACTTGTTTTAACTTTTAGAAAAATAAATGATGAATAAGTTCTTTAGCACGTGGATTAAAATTCAAACATTAACTTTGGCCATAGAATTAATCAAATCAATATTTTCAAGTACTTTATATATATTAAGTAAGATATCACATAAATATAATAAAATCTCATCTCAAATAGTGATAGATTCTTAATTTAAGTTCAAGATTTAAAAAAATGAAACCACTTTTCAAATAGTCATAGATACTTCATTTAAGTTCAAAGATTTTATAAGTTATAGTATAATAAAATCTACATTTTTCACGGCCTATATAAAATTCTCAACCGTATGTTATTTAATCTCCCATCACAATTCAATTGTTCTTTAATTTAAACTCAGTCTTCTTGATTGATGGAACAAAGAAGTATATTGAAAAGTTAGTTTTCCAAAGCCTATATAATCTCTCAAGTTATTTATTATAGATTAAGCTCAAAGGTATGAACTTAACCTCCATTCATTCAAAGGAAGAAAAAAAATCAAGTTTCTTTCCATTCTTCCTAATCTTCATGCAAAAAATAAAATCTAGACATTTAATGTTAATATTTTCTATAGTCTAAATCTCATGTCATAAGGTTTAAAGGAGGAAGTTTGGAGAAGATTCCTACCAGCAAAATCTTACAGGTACCAAGACCATGTAGTGGAAATTTTTTTTTATGTACAAATATCTTTTAAAATTTCATACAAGTTCAATAATAAGTTAAAATTAACTCAAAAAACTTACAAATGTTATCATGATTGACTTATATTTTTTATATTACACTCGGTAGAATGTTAAAAGGTATTTTACAATTTTCATTAACAATTAGATCATGTTTCTAATATTATATTTTAATTTATTTTTATATATTAGTAATAAATATATGATTTAAACTAAAATATTGCATTAAAATAACTAATCACATTATTGTAAAGTATAGTAAATTTTTCAAAAGCAATAAACAAATGTATTGCATTAACTACTAAAAACAACACAATTTATGAAAGAAATAATGAAAATTTACGGATGAAATAAAAAAATTTAGCATGTTAATCAAGCACTCATACTTAACAAAAAAAAAAAGAAATAATGATCACATTTTTCATGAAGCCAAGACTTTTGAATATTAGGAAAAATATCTAATTTTTTAATAAACTATTATTTCTCATAAAATAACAAACGCATTTGAAGATAAAAAAATATCCAATGCATATCATAAATTTCTACCGAATAAGAATCTTGATATCTTGTAAGGATTTTGATGAAGTTCTCTTATATAATAGTATTATTAAAAAATGAAAAAAATAAATTTAACTTTACCACACATTTGTTTATACCATGTGTACATAAACAATATGAAACATTTATACCTTTAAATTTAAAACATAAACAATGTGAAACATTTATACCTTTAAATTTAAAAAATTAACTAATTTTTATTACGTATTTTTTATTCTTAAATCACTAATTTAACTTTACATACATATTTATGTACAGTATAGTAAAGAAATATGAAGATAGTAGAGTTAGTTAGCCGTTATCTTTAAATTAGTCTTCTAAAGATAAAAATTACGAAATTAAAAAATAGTTTGTAGAAAGTATTCAAAGCTATTTCCATCTATCTCATTTTCATTCCTTCACTTTTTCTTTTGACCTTCATTGTTCCAATAGCACTCACCATCTTCATCCAGAATTCTGAATTCCCATAAAATTCATCTTCTAAAAATTGAAAAAAATATTGTAAAACTATAAAATTTTTAACATTATCTCAATAAAATTGTTTTCCACTTTTCAAAGTAAATGACTAATAAGCTCTTCCGTATGAAGATTAAATTCAAAAGTAAATTTTATTTGAACTAACTCATTTTGTACTATAATGGCAGCCATAAAATTAATAAAATCAATGTTCATAAGAATTTTATATAAATTAAGTGAAATATCAAATAAATATAATAATATCAAGTCCCAAATAGCTATGGATTATTTATTTAAGAAATAACATTTTAAATAGGCACAATTCTTTTTTTACTTGAAACACTTTATGATTCTTTTTTAGTTCAAATATTCATAAGTTATAGTATAAAATAAAACTTACTTTTTTCATAGCTTGCATAAAATAATCAACTCTACACATTTATTCTCTTTTCACATTGTAATTGTTCTTCAATAATTAGTTAATTCCCTTGATTGATGCAAACAAGAAGTATCGTGAAAAGTTGGTTACCTTCTCTATGTATTTTATATTATTATCTTTATTGACTTTTGATTTTATATTACAATATACTTTGAGTAGGATATTAAAGTATTTCGAAATTTTCATTAATAATTAGATCATATTTTTAAGTTTAATTACTAACCAATCTTTATATATTAGTATATAAATACATGATTTAAAGTAGAGATATTGTATTGAAATAATTAATAACATTATCATAAAGTACAGTCGACATTTTTGTGTAACGCAACTTTTTACCTTATGCATGGTGATAAACTTCTATCATTATCTCAATAAATTATTTTTTTAACTTCTAAAAAAATAAATGATAAATAAGTTCTTTAACGCATAAATTAAAATTCAAAAGTTAATTTTAATACAGTTGGCAACCATAAAAATAATTAAATCAATATTTTTAATTATTTTATATATATTAAGTTAGATATCACGTAAATATAATAAAATCGCGTCTCAAATAGTGACGTATTATTCATTTAAGTTAAAGATTTCAAAAAATTAAACCACTTTCCATATAGCCATGGATTCTTTATTTAAGTTCAAAGATATTATAAGTTTAAGTATAATAAATCTACATTTTTCTCGGCCTATATAAAATACTCAATTGTATGTCATGGATTCTCCCATTACAATTCAATTGTTTTTCAATTAAACTTACTCTTCTAGATTGGTGCAACAAAAAATTATAGTGAAAAGATGATTTCCTAAAGCCTACATAACCTCTAAAGTTATTTATTATAGATTAAACTCAAAGGTATGCATTTAACCTCCATTCATTCGAAGAAAAAAAAAAAGGTTATTTCCATTCTTCTTAATCTTCTGGCACAAATATAAAATATAGATGTTTGATATTAATATTTTTCACAATCTAAATCTCAAGTCATATGGTTTAAAGAAGGAAGCTTTGGAGAAGATCTGTACCAGCAAAACCTTACGGGACCCAAAACCATGTTACACTCGTTCCTACTTGGTAAGGCTTCACTTGTGCTATCCATACTAAAATCCTTTTCCATTAATTTTATTGTAGATGTGCTTTCTTGGATGGTTTTCTATCGATAAATAACTAATTATATGGCTAAAATAAAAAATATTACTACAGCTGAAAGGCTTTAGTTTCCTTCACACATCTCACTGGGA
Source organism: Carica papaya (assembly GCF_054855325.1). NCBI lineage: Eukaryota > Viridiplantae > Streptophyta > Magnoliopsida > Brassicales > Caricaceae > Carica > Carica papaya. Next base: position 25,751,432 of record NC_142317.1, read on the forward strand.
GCTTTACTAGAAGAACGAGCTTGATATGTTTGTTCTTTATCCATACAAGATTAAGTTTAACAATATATCATGTTACAAGTTTGAAGAGCATGAAATAGAGCTAGTGATGGTTTTTCTGGGAAAAACAATCAACTTAGAAATTAGTTATTGTAACTCTTAATAAAAATGCTCTTAAAATTTATCATAATGTTGCATATTATTAGTGCAAGCTTTTCTATGCTTTCATCCATTTTTCCTTTGTAGGGCATTTATATTTCTTGGCTCTTCTTAATCTTCTGGAGTAACTAAGAATATTCCCCCTTCAATGTCAAAACGGTGATAAGGAACACTTTTTCTATTTGTTCAACGTATTTGAGATTGTTTTAAGTTACTCCCACTGGGACCAACTTCCATACTTGGGCCCACCATTGGTTGTTATTGGGCTTCAATTAAAATAGGTTTATTAAATCTTGTATCACTCCTACTCAAATATAGTGGGCCTATTAATCCTTGTGGGGTGGAAATAGTTTGGTCTTCAGTTTCATATAAAGATAAGTCTTGACCTATCTCGCATTTTTTAGGAAAATCATTCTCTAAGAATATGACATCTTATGATTCAAATTCAGTTACACGACTATTTTCTTGTGTGCATATCAAGACATATCCTTTTGATTGTTCAAAATATCTTATAAAGATACTTTTCTTCCCTCTTGGACTGAATTTTTCATATTTGTGGGAAGATTAATGAACATAGGCAGCACAACCCCAAGGTCTTAGAAAACTTAGGTTTGATTTTTTGTTAGTCCATAACTCATATGGGATGGTGGTAACTAATTTTGAGGGTACTCAGTTAAGGATATATGTGGCAGATAATAATGCATCACCCCAAAAGGTAATTGGCTAATTAGCTTATGTCATCATAGACCTAACCATTTCAAGCAAGGCTTTATTTCTTTTTTCTGCAACACCATTCTATTGTGGTGTTGCTGGAATAGTTAACCAACGTTCTATTCCCATTTCATCACAAAATCCTCTCAACTAATTAGATAAATATTCTCGTCCTCTATCAGTTCTTAAAGGCTTTATTTTATTTTTTAATTGATTCTCAATTAAATTCTTATATTTTTTAAAGCAACTAAAAGCTTCATAGTTATGAGATATCAAATAGACATAACCGAATCGAGTATAATCATCTATAAATGTGATAAAATAAATAGCACCATATCTTGTCCTCATATTCATTGGATCACATATGTTAGAATGAATAGTTGAATTAGAGTATTTGCTCTTACAACTTTTCCAACTGGTTTTCTGGTTATTTTTCTATCTAGGCAATGCTCACAAGTAGACAATTCTACTTTTTTTATATTTCCTAATAAGTCCTCTTGGGCTAATCTATTCATTCATTATTGACCAAAGTGGCCAAGTCTAGCATGCCAAACATTCACATCAATTCCAACACTATTAGAAGATGTAAATAAGGAAAAACGAATATTATAAGAACTTTAGTCAACATCCCAAACAACAAAACCATCTAGAAAATAACCATGTCCATAATATCTTGTTCCTAAATACAAGCTTACACCATTAGGTTTAAAATTAAAACTAAAACTAAGTTTAAGTAAAACCAACAAAAAAATTAAATTCCAACGAATTTCTAGAGCAAACAGCACATCATGTAGGAATAGGGTTTGACCTTCATGCATCACCAACTTACATGTACCAATACCCTTTACCTCCACTTTTGAATTGTTTCCTACATATATCTATCGTGCTTCACGCAGAAGGCATTCTTGTCCTTCGCTATATGGTCTGTGGCTACTGAGTCTACAGTCCACAAACGATGAGATTCAGTTAGAAAGACAGAACAAGAAATAAAAATAGCACTCACATGTGCAAACATGTCTTTTACCTTTTTAGGCTCACTGCAATCACGAGCAAAATATCCCTTGTTACCATAGTTATAATACTTCACTTTTGCTACATTTTTCTTCTTGGAAAAACATTTTCTTTTCTCTTATTGGTGAAACTTTCTTTTCTTGTTGGCTTTGAAACCCCTATTTTCCTTTTGTTGGGATCCACCATGGAACTTACGCTTATGTCCCCCATCACCGTGTAAGCTAGAATCGCTCATATACACATCAATACTTGACTTATTGGCCCCAATTTGATCCTCTTCTAGCTCTAAGTGTCTCATGGCATCTTAAAGAGATCTAATGCCTTCATTATAGGTTAGATAGATCTTTATATGTTCCCAAATTTGGGGCAAGGAATGAATCACAGCTTGGACCTATTGTTCATCAGTAAGAACATGACCAAGATTTGTCTGCTCACTTATTGTGTTTGACATTTTCCTTAGATGTTTTTTCATACTGTGACCAGAGCATTCCTTATAAGTGTCAAACTTGATAGTAAGTGACTGAAGTTTAGTCAAGGACGTACCAACAAATCTTTAAGCTAATGCGGACCACATGTCTTTAGCTAGGTCATACTTCCTGAACTCTCTCATGATGTCATTTTTCATATTGCTCAGCAACATAATGCGAGCGAGAGAGTTCTTTTTCTTTCAAGTCTCAAAAGCTATATGGTCCCTCCGATGTTGGGTTGTGTTCCCTTCTTCAGGTTCATTCATTGATTCATTTAAAGCTTCTAGAGCCTCTTGCTCTTCATGCACATATTGGATTTTCATACCTCATATCTCGTAATTGTCATTATTCAATTTTTCTCTTTTGTTAAGTTGAGTGACAATGTTTTTTGATGCAGATGTCGTTTCTCTATACATATAAATATTATGCACGTTACTAAATGCCTAACAACATACATATACGTCTTTAACATATATTAATTATGATAACAATTATCTCATATTAGATAAAGAATCAAAAGGACATTATGTTTTCAATCATCATCTAAAATTTTAATACTTGATTATTATAAGTGTAATTAATCAAGTAAGGTACTACTTTTGGTTACTAAATGCTCTTAGTTTTATGATAATTCATACATGCCAAATAAAAAAAACATGCTATCATATATATGTATAAATAAATATGAAAAGCATGTATAACATTTCATTAATAAGAATAAAGTACACAATTTACAAGTAGTTCGCAACAAAAAAATTAACAATATAAAATAGTTATCTTATTGTAATCTTATGTTTAGGAAATGACTCCCTAAGCTTGTTTTAAGGTCATCCTTAAGAAAATTTGCGCTTATTTTTTGAAAAGGGACACCAACAATTTTATGATGTCCTCTATGTGTAGACACCCCTATTGAAGAACTAGCTATTTTTTTATCACCCCAATTAACATATTCCTCGATAAATTTGTTAACTGTGGATTTCTACGCTTGTTCTTTGTCCCAACAAAGCTCAAGCAAGCCTCGACAACTAGGGATATGTGAACTTCCCTTAAGAGCATCATACTTTTCTTCGTCTTTTAAAGGACCTCCTTTTCATATAATTTTTTGAATCTTTATATTGAATTTAATAATATGGTTCACTAAGAGTTCAACTTCAGTTTGTTTACCAATCTCCTCCATATGAGTATTTTTTAAGTTTTGTATCATATGATTGACTTTCTCTCTGTTGAGGAGTTCTAATTGTCACAAGTTCTTATCATTATCACCATTATTTTTCTGTAACACATACATAAAATTAATAATATATTAATAAGCTATCTTTATAAGTTAATTAACTAATAATTAATTCATATAAAGTAGCTATTATAATAAATTAACAACTAATAATTAATTTATTCAAATATGATACAATTAATTAACTAGTAATTAATGTATTTATAGCAAAAATTATAATAAATTAATTTATTCATGTATGATAAATTAATTAACTAAAGAAAATTAATTTATATAACAAAACTTGTTTTATTATGCTATTCAGAGATAAAATGTATGTTACATATTCTTTCTTACTCAAAATAGGCGTGCTAGAGTGGTCATTGGCATGTCCGTAAGATGCAAATTGGAACAAAATTAAAAAAAATGCAATTAACCAAAATGCAAATTGGAACAAAATTAAATATGCAATTAACCAAAATATTCTGATATTAATGTTAGAAACTCATGCAATTAAATATAATTGATAAATCAATTCTGCAACTATTTTTCAAAGATCATTTTGCATAGTATTATATACAATCAAATTAACTCATAGTGAACTATATGTAAATTTTCATGGCATAAATACTTCTTGAAGAAATCCAAACTTTTGAAGAAAAACTAACCAAAAATCTCTTCTTCTTCTTCACAAATGCATAACTTTTTGTTGAGAGAGAGATAGTGTGTGTGTTTGTTTTTTCACTGTACGTTGTGTCCCCTCTTTTCTTCTATTTTTTTTTCTTTTTATATATTATTCAAAAAGGTAACTTCCACTGGATGTAGTAACTACCCAAAATTTTAATTTTGAATTTAAATAAATGGGTTATCCTAATTGGGTCGTGTCCCATCATGGATGACCCACCTGATTAAATTCAATAAAACGAAAGATTTTTTTAAAGGGTAATAAAATATTATGTAACAGAGATAGTTTTTAGTGATAGTTAAGACTTTATAGTTACTTCAATAGAACTTTGAGAAAAAATTTTCTGCTTGTTTTACCATTTATGTAGGATATATTTATCTTTTAGGCTGAGATGATCTTTGATCATGCACCATTCTTTGGTGGTGGCTTACTACCAATCTATTTAATAATTTTATTTTTTATCTCTCAAAGAAAATTTAAGAATCTCATTTTTCTAGAACCCAAGAATTTTGAGTATTAGGAAAAACATCCAATTCTTAATAAGCTATTATTTTTTAGGAAATAATATCTCCATATATTTAAAAGAAAGCCAATAGCATATCACTAGTTTCTACTAAATTATATTTTTAGTTTCATTTAAGAATTTTAGTAAAATTCTCTTAAGTAATTGGATTATGATAAATATAAAATAAATTCAAGGATAACTCACATTTCTTTAAAATATACTTTATATGTGCATACATTTTTCATTTAAGTTTAAAGATTTTATAAGTTATAGTATAATAAAATCTACATTTTCCATGACTTATATAAAATATTCAACCGTATATCATTTATTCTCCCATCACAATTCAATTATTCTTTAATTAAACTCAGCCATCTTGACTGATCTAACAAAGAAGTATAGTGAAAAGTTAGTTTTCGAAAGCCTACGTAACTTCTAAAGTTATTTATTATAGATTAAGCTCAAGGTATGCACTTAACCTCTATTCATTCGAAGAAAAAAAAAAACAAGTTTCTTTCCATTCTTCTTAACCTTCAGACACAAATATGAAATCTAAATATTCGATGTTAATATTTTCTATAGTCTAAATCTCAACCCATAAGGTTTAAAGGAGGAAGCTTTGGAGAAGATCTATACTAGCAAAATCTTACGGGTCCCAAGATCATGTTGCACATGTTTCCACTCGGTAAGGGTTCCCTTGTGCCATCCATACCAACATTCTTTTCCATTATAGATGTGTTTTTCCTGGATGATTTTCTTTATCATAAATTACTAACTATATGGATAAATTTAAAATTATTACGTGGCAGATAAATTACTTCAAATTTCTTTACACATCTCATTAAGAGCTTTACTAGAAGAACAAACTTGATATGTTTGTTCCTATTCCATACAAGATTAAGTTTAACAAGATATCAGGTTACAAGTTTGATGAGGATGAAATAGAGCTGGTGAAGTTTTTTCTAAGGAAAACAATCAACTTGGGAATTTGGCTCATGTAACTCGTAAGAAAAATGCTCTTAAAATTGATCGTAATGTTGCATATTAATATTGCAAGCTTTTATATTCCTCGAGAGCATTGAGACAAGCTTGAATATCTGTTTGTGAGCCTTCCAACAATACTGATCATCTATTGATTTAAATTTTACATATAATTGTCTATTTACTATTTTTTTAAGGAACTATGATAAATGAATCCAACACATTTAGTTTAAGTATATTAGTCGTCTCATCAAAAGAAAGATTTTATTTTAAAGAGTAATAAGATCTTATATAACAGAGATAGTTTTCAATGATGGCTAAGACTTTATAGTAACTTCAATAGAACTTTGTGAAAATTTCTTCTGCTTGTTTTACCATTTATATAGGATATACTAATCTTTTAGGTTGAAATGATCTTTGACCATGTACCATTCTTTGGTGGTGGCTTACTAACAATCTATTTAATAATTTTATTTTTTATCTCTCAAACAGAATTTAAGTATCTCATTTTTCTAGAACCCGAGAATTTTGAGTATTAGAAAAAACATCCAATTCTTTAATAAACCATTATTTTTTAGGAAATAATAGATGTATATATTTAAAAGAAAGCTAATAGCATATCCCTAATTTTTACTAAATTAGATTCTCTTTTTCATTTAATGATTTTAGTAAAATTCTCTTAAATAATAGGATTATGATAAATAAAAATATAAATTCAAGGATACCTTACACTTCTTTTAAGTATACTTTACATTATATATTTTACAAATATAAATATGACTACTTAAACAATATGTAGTATTATTGTTAGAGAATTTTTTAAATAGAAAACAAATATACATATATATATACGTACATATATATATTCTATTGCCCTTCAGTTCTTCTTTCATTAATTCCAAAGAGTTTTCTTTCTCTTCTCTAAAACCAAATTCCAAACACAATTTTTTATGTGATAAACCGCTTTCTCTGTTGAGAAAGGAACACTATTTCACGCACATAAACTAGTAATTTATACAGCAATGAGTGAAAACTTAAGAATCAATCATCCCCTATAGGGAATTAAAAGTCATAAGACATGCAAAATTCTTTACATTACATCACTATAATATAATTAAATCGACTTTACAAGACAAACTCTCAAGATCACTAAAGGTTCTTCAATGTCTTTCTTCGACCTTGAAGTTACTCTTGATTTGGGCTAATTTGCACTAGGGGGTGTGAATTGGGGTGAGCTTTATGGCCTAAATAAGGAAGAGGAGCGGTGCCCAAAATAAAGACATGCACACACTTAATCACACAAGATTCACAAAACAAATGTATATCTTCTTTAAAACAAATTCCTAATCAATACAATAACCATAATTTCAAACATTTCAATAATTCACTCTTTCACATATGATTTCATAGACATCACTAATACTCTAACATTACATTTACCTAAACAAATAATATTATTCACTGGTTTCATAATACTTGCACTTACACTTTCTAATAATCATTTGCACTTGTCACTGAATTACTATCATTGCATATGTCAATATTACTTTCACTTTACATTGTTCACTTATCACTTTTCAATTGCACTTTCATTCTCAGTTACATTTTTATTAATGTTTATAATTTCTTTTTTTTTATCTTTTAGGAGTTTCATCGTGCGATGTTGGTTCTCTCGGCATCAACGAGGGCACTAAGGATCCCCCCTACCACGTGGATACATCACATATCACTTTTTACTTTTTACTTTTACTTTCACTTTTCACTCTCCCAATGCACCCGAACACGGAATGGTTATGCATTGGGTATAACTAATCACTTTTCACATGCACCCAAACACGGAACAGTTATGTATGGGAGTTCCTAGTTACGTTTGGCTGAGGCCATATCCATGGGTAGGGTTCACCACGCTTCACTTGCCAAAATGGCTACACACACACCCTCCCCTTGTTAATACTGGTTAAATGGATTTTTTTATCCTTTAAATATCCTTATGTTATTCTTTTACTAATCAAATCCATCACTAGATGACCTACTTCTGCATGCACCTACATATACATCATATGTATTATACATAAACATGCTTACACAATAACCATAATATATACATCTTACATGCACGGTCATTGACTTAAATAAATATATATATACACAGAACACGTAAAACGTGGGTGTACTTGCACATTTACACAAGGCATATATGTATTTCATAGCATGCACATACAAGTTTTTCACTCATATCTACTAACAGTATACATAAAAACATCATACAACGTACAATTAAATATATATATATGCTTCATGAACACACACAACTTAGTAACTGGATTGCACAAAATCTCCATATACACACTAGTGATAATATGCATACCTAAACATAAATCATACACAACACCATATACATCTCTAATCATATGCAATTGCACACACATACACATGATCAGTTCGTGAAAATCGCGTTAGAAAACTTAAATAATTTTTAAGATCTGTAATAATTCATTTTAATGGAAAACAATGTTTTATAAAAACATGGGAGCCTCTGAATGAGACTAACCCAATCCTTTACCTATAGTTTAATTAAAAAAAGTGTTAGAATCCTTATTGGCTCGAGTCTACACTCTCCTCTAAATCCAGCATTGTTTAGATAATTCCATCATTTACAAACAAAAAATATGTGGGTTAAATGACGGACACTTATGGAAATAATTAAAATACAAAAGTGGATCAAGATTTTAGTAAAGACACAATATCCCGATCACCGAAATTGTCACACGCCATCGCATGCATTTCTCTGGTTCACCACACGCCGCTGCCAAAGAGTCGCTACCGGAGCGCCATTGCTAGACCACCTCACGCCACCGTAAAAGCATCACAGAATGAATGCACACCCAAACCTGGCACAGATTTGATGAAATCATGCTGAGGATGCATCACAAATCATAAAATCATGCCTAGTCACCACTACCGTAAAATCGTCAAAAAATGAGCGCACACCCAAACCCAGAACAGATTTGATGAAATCGTGCTGAGGATGCAGCACAAATCATAAAATTGTGCCTAGTCGCCGCCGCTGCGAGTTCTATTTCTCTAGGAAAATTCACTGCGGATCCCCATCTTTTACGGTCGTGAACCTTGACTCTTTGTTCTTTGGATTCACATGACTGTCCGACACACAAATCTGATTGTTGCATGTCACCTGTCGCACACACTAGATCCGCCACGTACTCTTCTCTCTTTACTACTCTCTCTTCTTTCTCTCCCTAAACTGATTTCACTTTCTTTTCTTTTCCTTTTCTTCCCTTTTGTAAGTAGGAATAAGAAAACTCCTTCATGCCTTACCTCCTTCTTTTGCAGTAAGTTTCAGAGGTGTATAAGCCTCCTATTCTTCTTCTTATCATAGAGGCATGTTTGCCTGTATAACTCCCCCTTTTTTTTATATAATCAAAGCAACATCATTTTAATGCTCTCATAACGACATCATTTTGACCCCCTTCCCTTTTTCTTTTCTTTTGTATCAAAATGGAGTCATGTTTGGGGTTTCCTCAAAACAACATTATTTTAGCTTTTTATGCTTCTAGTGAAGTAGATGGGTTGGATTCAATTTTACCTAGGCCTGGTTGTTACAATCTTCCCCCTTTAAAATAAATTTGGTCCTCCAAATTTGCAATGACTAGGTGGTTTGAAGACATCCTAATTCATTTTCAAGTTCCTCTTCAACCTAATGGTTTCGTTATAATGTTGTTATTGCTGGGATCTCTTTAGTTAGTAATGACTTTTTTTCTAACTCCCATAAGTAAAGTATTATTGCTAAGAGTGTGTCTCATAAATTCAAATGTTTATTTTTTAATCAGGGTTTGTTGGTTTTCAAATTGTTTTTGGACATTTATTCTAACTAAAAAGAATGTCATCTAGGACAACAGTGATTCTCGAAGTTTATTAATCTTTCTCAATTTCATGCGTCTTAATTAAATTATTATTTTTCAACTTTTGAGAAATTAACATATGGTTACTTGGGATATACCACCTATGGTATTCAATAAAATATATCAGCACTGAAACATTCGTGTCTAGTTCCTAAAAACTTGGGTTTTCCTAACTTCCGAATCCTAACTTGTGAATTTATAAGGTGTTTATAATTTCCAAGATTTTTTCTCTTTTATTTCAATGGCTTGATATCTATATGGATTATCTTTTTAACTACATTGTATTATTTTTCAATCAATCAAATACTGAATGATTCCTAATATACTTCAATACTTGATCAATTTTCTCCTAAGGTCCTTTAGAATGTACATAGTGAGTTATGGAATCCATGGCTATTGTTAACAATCATCCGGAATTCATTTGACAAAAGGTTCATTTATTAGCTTGGTCACGAGTGGTTATGTTTAGTTCAAGTTCTTGTAGGTACAAAGTTCCTAAAATTTTCAAGTGACCACTCTTAAGTATAGTCTTAAGATATAAGTCATAGGTTTATCACATCATCAATCTCCCTTCGTTGGTTCATGAAGAGAAATCTTCTAGGTATGATGATTATGATTTATCATGCTTTGGTTGCACTACTCTGATACTTATATACTTAAGAGGTTTATAATGGTTTGTTGTGAGAACATGCCCTAAGGTCTTTTTTTCACCAATAGAAATTTATTTAGGAGTAATGAGATTTTTTTTAAGATGATGGATTCGATAAAACTTGATGTTACTCATGCTATTTCTTTTTATCATTTTTCACGTACTTGGCCTTTCTTATGCACTTTGGTACTATACAAACATACTTAATCATCATTCATAAATATACATACTCCTACTGATACACATTACGCATTTATACACATAGATGCATATACCCTTAGTTTATACATATACCATCACACAAACCTACATTCATATTAAATATATACGACATATATGAACCTATATTGCACATATATATTCATATCGACATATAGTCATATATATATATACATACTACATGTATACATAGTAGATATATATGTATATGTATTATTCACGCACCTAATTTACGGACACTCAAATGCTCACACAACTCATAGCAAACCATCCACACACATAATCATATATACACACACAAAACCACATCCACATAGCCTTAATTTTATATACATATACATGCAATTATACACACAAATCCTTAAGTATATGCATTTATACATATAAACACGTATACTTTCTTATGGGATATAGCTCAACAAACATTTATATAAATTTTACATATTTAAGTAATTAAAAACAAGGTTAAATAAGTGCAGAAAACACATGCAAGGAAATCAAAGAATGTCATGAATTTTTTTTCATAAATTTCTTGAAGAACTTATAGAAAAATAAAACTTAGAAAAGACATATTCAATCTCATTATGAACAGTAATCCAATTCTTATTATTGTCTTTGTTTTTTATTATTTAAACCTAATTCCTTCAGTAGCATTTCAAATTTTATTCAATATCTCCTATGTTTTTACACACATATATATATATACTGACTCACTTTAAATATACTTACATATATTATGCCTAATACACAAAATATATACATGCGATACATAATGTACTCAATATACCTATATTCTTATAAAAGCACACCTTATATGCATACTAGTATACCTAAGTCTAGATTCATATTTACATATCAAGACTCATACAGACTCCCATACATATGTAATTATACAATTTTTCATACAAGTTTTTCATATATACATATATATGATCCACAATATACGTACCTACCCACACAGCTACCTATATATATATATGCATATATATCTATATATATATTTATTTTCATGCAGATGTACATATTCATATTTATAGCTTCATGTATCCATTACAGTCAACAACACACACAAACTACATGGACCATTACAAGGAAACTAAACAAAGCATGTGGAATTTTTGGAAAACGAAAAACTAAAATGGGTAATAGGGATTTCTCGTCGGATTGAATCTGCGTGTAAACCTCTTAATATCATAAACCATTTTGTTAGAATTATTAATGAATTTCATTTGGTAAATTCAAGAAATAGGTGGCACTTTACATTCTTACTTTGTTCTCTTACTTTTATTGGATCAACTTCTCCGTAGAAGTTCAAACTTTCTATAGTTTTATTCATTCACCGTCTTCAGTTGGCTTCAGAGTAAAGCTCTAATTATTTGATTTCTGGATTTATCACATTCCAACCATTATAACTTTTACATTTTAGACTTTGGAGCTATAATCCTACTTCTTTAGCTCTACAGATGCTTTGGATGAAATTCCAAAACATCTCCTAAGGTGTATATTACCTAAATTCTTTTGACTCTAAACTTCATAAGAATCCTAAGCCTCATGACGAAAGGGATGGTTCCGAGGAATGTGCACTCTGATACCAATTGTAACGACCCGTTTTCTTTGTTGAGAAAGGAGCACTATTCTACGTAAATAACTTGGTAATTTTATGCAGCGAAAAGCAAAAACTTTAAGATCCAATCATCTCCTATAGGGAATTAAAAGTCATGAAGCTTAAAAAATTTTTACATTGCATCCCTATAATATAATTAAACTGAGATTACAAGACAAACTCTCAAGATCACTAAAGGTTCTTCAAAGTTTTTTTTTGTCCTTGAACTTGCTCTTGATCTGGATCATTCTACACTGGGGGGTGTGAATTGGGTTGAACTTTCCGGACTCAGTAAGGAAGAGGAATAGTGCACAAAATAAAGACAAACACAGACTCAATCACACAAAATTCACAAAATAAATGTATATCTTCTTTAAAACTAATTCCCAATCAATGCATTAACCATAATTTCACACATCTCAATAATTCACACTTTCAAATATGATTTCATAAACATCACAAATACTCTAACATCACATTTACATAAACAAATAATATTGTTAACTAGTTTCATAATACTTGCACTTGTCACTGAATTACTTATCATTACATATGTCAATATTGTCTCACGTTACGTTCCCTTATCACTTTTTAGTTGCATTTTCATTCTTAGTTACATATTTATTGAGGTTTATAATTTCTATATTTTTATCTTTTAAGAGTTTTATCGTGCGATGTCGTTTCTGTCAACATCAACGAGGGCACTAAGGATCCCTTATACCACGTGGATACATTACATATTAATTTTCACTTTTCACTTTTCACTTTTCACTTTCAGATCCACTTGTCACTTTCAGATTCACTTTTCACTTCCCTAATGCACCTGAACATGGAAAGGTTATGCATTGGATATCAGTAATCACTTTCCACATACACCCGAACACAAAATGATTATAAATGTGACTTCCCAATCACGTGGCTGAGGCCATATCCATAAGTAGGGTTTACCACACTTCACTTTTCAAAATGGCTACAAACACCCTCCCCCTATTGATATCGGTTAAACGAATTTCCTTGTCGTTTAAGTATCCTTATGTTATTATTTGACTAATCAAATCCATCATTAGATGACCGACTCATGCATGCACTTGCATATACATCATATGTATTATACATAAACATGCCTACACAATAACCATAATACATACATCTTATATGCATGTCATCGACTTAAATAAATATATATACACACAACACATACAACATAGGTATACTTGCATATTTATATAAGGTATATGTGTTATTCCATAGCACACACTTAGGAGGCATATATAAATATAAGTCATACACAACACCATATAGATCTCCAATCATATGCAATTGCACACACACACATGATGAGTTTGCAAAAATCACGTTAGAAAACTTAAATAATTTGTAAGATCTATAAACAATTCATTTTAACAAAAAATAAAGTTTTATAAAAATATGGGGGTCTCTGAATGAGACTAACCCAATCCCATACTTACAGTCGAGTTGGAAAAAGTGTCGATATCCTTATTGGCTTGGGTTTACGCTCTACACTAAATCCGACATTATTTAGATAATTCATTTATTTCCAAACAGAAAATACGCAGGCTAAATGACAGACACTTGCGGAAATAATTAGAATACAAAAGTGGATCTAGATTTTACCATAGACATGCGATCTCGGTCACCAAAATCGCCATATGCCACCACATACGTGTCTCTACTTCACCACGTGCTGCTATTAGAGCATCGCTACCAGAGGACTACTGTTGGACAACCATCGGACCACCTTATGCTACTATAAAATCATCACAGAAGAAGCCGAACACCTAAACCTGGCACATATTTAATGAAATCATGTCAAGGACACACCGCAAATCATAAAATCAAGCTTAGCTGCCACTACCGCGAGTTTTACTTCTCCAAGAAAATCCGCTGCGAATCCCAATCATTTTTGGCAATGCGTAGTGACTCTTCGTTCTTTAGATTTATGCGGTCGTCTGACATGCAGATCTGGTCACTACATGCTGCCTATTACACTCACCAGATCCACCACATCCTCTTCTCTCTTCACGACTCTTTTTCTCTTTCTCTCCCTGAATTGATTTCTCTTCCTTTTTTTTCCCTTTTTCTTCCATTTTATAAGGGGGAATAAGAAAACTTCTCCACGCCTTGCCTCCTTCTCCGGTAAGCTTCAGAGGCATATATGGCTCCTGTTCTTCTTCTTTTTGTAGAGGCGTGTTCGCCTTTGTAACTCCCCCTTATTTTTCCTAACATTAAAATGGTGTTATTTTGATGCTCTAAAAAAGATTTCATTTTAACCCCTTCCCTTTTTTTTTATATCAAAACAGTGTCATTTTTGGGGTTTCCTCAAAACGACGTTGTTTTGGCTTTTCTGCTTCTAAGTAGATGGGTTGGATTCTATTTTTCCTAAGCTAAGGTGTTACATTTCAAGTCTAATCATCACCCATCATATACCAACAGGTACTTTTTATAAGAGCATCTAATGCATGGCCACCATAGAACATGAATAAACGATGACTAGTTAGAGAGCCTTATCATCCACAATCTTCATGCCTAGGCAGATTCTGCCGCCAGCACTCAAGCTTATGGAATAGTCACTTGTGGATTCACAGGATCCTCATAGACTTCCAAGGATAGGTCAGCCTAAGGTTCCTCACTTTCTTACTCATCTAGGGGGCATGGAAAGAGTGAGTTCTAAATGCTCAGTAAGGGAAATAATATTAAATTAACATCGTAAGATTTTAAAAGTTAATTATTTTAACTTACCATTTAACCTCCTCGTTTACCTATCTCACATTATGAAAAACTATTTATTTATTAAAAAAATGATACGTTAATATAGACAACCAAACACACATCATGCCAGATAGTAGAGAAAATCAAATAAATCATGAAATGCTAAGAATTTTTTATCATGCTTAGTGAATCGTTACAACATCCATCTCTAAGGGCATATACAGATTTTAAACTATTTAAGTGGAATGACCAGATCAGATACAAATATGACAATTTGCTTTGACTTATTTTCAGCTGAGAAAACCATTGTATGATTTATGACACGGCTGCACTAGCCATAGTGGCCTTAACAAAAATCTACAATCATGACATTACTTAGTCACAGGTGACTCCTACAGATAATGCAATACCATTCTTGTCAGAGGGTACGCCGTCATCCACTGGGAGTGGTCCTCTTACGTCTTTCTAGACTAGATAGGGAAGGAGAAATAAAAACTTCAAAGGGCAAGGCGAACAGATACCCCTCAGAGATAAAAAGCCTAACAAGACACTTGATGCAATATGCATGTCAATACAGATACACTTTGAACCATACAGGCTTCATTCCATTTTTTTCTTTTTCTTTTTCTTTTCCTTTATACTTTTCATTGTTACCAATTACATATTATATTTATTATATGTAAATTCATCAAGTGTCTGCAATTTATATAGCATGCTTGAAAATAAGAACAACTCAACTTATCTGAACATAGAGGCATACCAAACAAGAAAAATAACAATCATATTAATTTAGCTTATTTAAAAATACATCTCAAGACGTCGAAAGAAATGCTAGATTTCTTACCAAAACCTCAATGTTTTCTCCTTCACCATTCTCTTTTCCTTTTCTTCTTCTCTCACTAGACTATAATCTCTCTCTCTCTAAATCTTTGAAAAATAGAAGAATGGAAGTGTGGAGAGGAAGGACAATTTATAGAGTTTTGGAACCATCTAATTCATGCTAGGTGGTAAAATTCGGTGAAGAAAGAGGGGAAAAAGATGCTCAGCACAAAAAAAAAGGGAGGAGGGCCTCCTCCACTGGCAGTGACAACACGCTACCCAAGGACGCAATGGCGCACTGCCTGAGGTGGCAGTTCTTTAGCCAGCGCGCTTCAGGCTAGCATGCAGGCACACAGGCCTCCTGCTACTCGCACAAGGGCTAGCCTACACGCGTGCAGGGCCTTGGCATTTTGGGCGTCGTGCACAAACCTACTAGCATAGACCCAAGGCGTATAAGGCTATCCGTGCACGCTTGCAGTGACGACAATGCGCGAGGTGACCCACAGACAACCAACTGCATGCGACAAGACGCGAGCAGGTGCTAACCCTACGTCGTGCATGCAAATATGATATGTGCACTATGTGCATGTCCCGTGCGTGCGTACATGTGAAAGGGATGTGTATGTTGTGCGCACGTCTCGCGGTAAGTGTGCGCACGAGCACGCGCAGAGTACTAAGCACCCGCGCAAGCAACTTAACTCCCCGTGGGAGTTTTCTCGCCAGATTTTCTTCTTGATTCACCATTTTCTAATTCTTTTCTTAATTTTCATATTTAATTTAAATGAGTTAGACTTACAACCAAATAAAATAAGTTAAAATAAAATTAATTAAAATAAAATTAAATAAAAATTAAATAAATAAAAATCAACTAAAATTATTAATTACAATAAATATTAAGTAGCGTAAATTAATTAAGTCTAATGCAGCCAAAGGCCCGAATAAATAGGGTTTCCAAATCATTTAAGCATAATGATGGGTGGGGTGTTACATCGCCCCCACCTTAAAAAAATTTGGTCCCCAAATTTTTCTCGAATAAGTTTGGATACCTTTTCCTCATTTCGTCCTCCAACTCCCATGATGCTTCTTTCGAGGTAAAATGCTGCCATCGTACCTTCACCATGGAGATTTTCTTGCTACGCAAGACCTTACTGGTCCACCCAAAAATCTCCACAGGAATCTCTTCATAAGTCATGTCAGCTTGTACCTGCACCTCATCGTGAGGAATAATATCAGAAGGATCAGGTTAGTATCTCTTGAGGATCGAGACATGAAAGATCTCGTGCAAACCTACGAACTCTCAGGAAAGAGTGAGGTAGTATGCCACAGGTCCAATGTGTTCAATGATTAGAAAAGGTCCCACATAATGAGCGCTCAACTTCCCTCTCTTTCTAAACTGCATCTTGCCTTTGTAGGGGTAGACTTTTAGAAAAACTTGATCTCCTATGGCAAACTCCAAGGGTTGCCTATGATTGTCGGCGTAACTCTTTTGGTGCCTTTGGGCAGTTGCCAAATTCTTGCGGATGATTGCAACCTTCTCAATGGTCTCTTGAATGAAGTCTGGTCCTAAGTGGCATTAATTCCCGACTTCACTTTAGCAAGTAGGGGAACGACATGGCTTTTTATGCAAAGCTTTATACGGGGCCATATTGATACTGGAATGATAACTGTTATTATAAGAAAATTTACAAAGAGGAAGATACTCATACCAGTTATCACTAAATTTGAGAACGCAAGCACACAACATGTCTTTCAATGTTTGGACCATATGTTTTAACTGACCATCCGTCTAGGAATGATATGTAGTGCTGAAGTACAACCCACATCCCAAGGATAAATTTGCCGAACTCTTCCAAGCCATCAAATGATTGACTTGAGCCATAGGAAAAAATCAAGCGAACCCTTGTCCACCTCCTATCTCCGAATATTGAACAGTCGAGAGGTCCATTTTCCACAACATAGCAAAGTTTAGGAAGCTTAATCCACCATATTTTAAAGATGGCCTTGACCCCTTAGTAGCCAAATCTTGGATCAGATAAATAAAGAAGCCTTTCTCTGTCATAGACCTAACAAAGGAATAGAAGGTTCCCCTAGGAACTTTTAAGGTCAACAGTGAAGCCAAAAACTAGTGGCGACTCAATAAAGAAGTCCTACCTACCCATACCACCTGGGAAGTTGTCATGGATGCATTCTTTGATAAATTTTTTCTTGCCTATGTCCGAGAAAATAAGGAGGAGGAATTTTAGGAACTCCACCGAGAAAATGTGATGGCTACCCAGTATGCAGCCCGTTTTGTCCAACTATCTATGTTTGCCACTCTAATGGTCACCCTCAAAAGCTAAAAAGCTAGGAAGTTTCTAAAAGGCCTTTGTGCCAACATTTATGACTAGGTCATGATGTTGAGACCCATCTCGTATGTGGAGGTTCTAAAACATGCTCAGTTGATCGAAAACCTCATCTCGACCAAGCACCAACATATTGCCTGAGTTTGTACCTAACAACAACTCCAACAACTTTGGAGGAAATTACTTGATCCAATAAGTAGCCACCCTAATAAATGAACTAAAGTTGTTCTTCCCTTATCTTGTCCCCACCTACAGTTCAAATTGCCTGACCTAACCAACCCTGTCAGCATTGTGGTTGCTCGCATAGTGACCTGCCCTATCAGCGTATTAATCATGCCTGCTATCGATGCGGAAGCACCCAACATCTTATAAAAGATTGCCCCCAATGACAAAAGACATAGTCAGACCTGTAGCTCAGGGTCATGTGTACCACGTAGATGAACTTAGTGCTCTCCCCACTCTTATTCTTATCAAGGGTATGCTTTTTATCCATGATACTTCTGCCAAGGCTTTGATCGATACAGGTGCTACTCACTCTTTCATTTCTTATGCATTTGCATGTAATCTTAATTTTAGGCTAAAACCTTTAACAAAACTATTGATGGTAGAAACTCCCTCTAAGGGATTATTTGAAGCTCATTGTTTATATAAATATTATATGATAAAAGCTTCAGGAATAGAAGTATTTATAAATCTAATATTGTTAGACTTTCTAAGATTTGATGTGATTTAGGAATGGACTGGTTAGAAAAATATAGAGCAATAATCGATTGTGAAAGTAAAATTATAACCTTAGGAATAAAATTATTGTTATTATTTTTCCTAACAATTGAATAAACAGTAATATGATTGCTGATCCTGCTATATGTTTCATACCAATTATTTACTACTTTTTATACGTCTTTCCCATCGAACTTCCTGGTTTGCCTCCCCCACGAGAAGTGGAGTTCCTAATTGAATTGCTGCTCGGAACCTAACCAATCTCGAAGCCCTCCTATTGAATGAGTCATACTGGACTTACAGAGCTAGAAATCAGCTTTCTGAACTTATTACCTGGAAGTTTATCCACCCTAGCCATTCTAATTGGGGCGGTCTTGTATTGTTTGTGAAAAAAGAAGGATGGTTCTCTTAGATTCTATATGGATTACTGGGAACTCAACCAAGTAACAGTTAAAAGCAAGTACCCTATGAAATAATGACCTTTTTGATCAATTGCAAGGAGCCAAGGTCTTCTCTAAGATTGACCTCAAGACGGGATACCAACAGCTGAGAGTCAAAGAAGAAGATATGTTGAAGACTGCATTTTGATGTAGATACAGTTTATATGAGTTCAAGGTAATGTCATTAAAGTTAACCAATGGCCCTGCAGCCTTCATGGACCTAATGAATAAGCTTTTCCAGCATGCACTAGATCAGTACGTCATCACTTTTATTGATGACATCCTAGTGTACTCCAAGAGCCTGGAAGAACATGCATTACACTTGACTGAAATGTTGGAGACCTTTCTTCGGAACCAACTGTATGCTAAACTTAGCAAATGCTCATTCTACTTTGATCGAGTTTCCTTTCTAAGTCATGTAATTTCGAGTGAAGGAGTTTTTATGGATTTGTCCAAGGTTGACACAGTAGTCAACTGGAATTTGCCCACCAATGTGACTGAGGTACGTACTTTTTTTGGTTTGGCAGTTACTGCCAGTAATTCATCGATGGATTTACTAAGATTACTGCTTCATTGATCCCACTCACCCGAAAGGGCATATCATTTATCTAGAATTACGAGTGCAATGAGAGCTTCATGGTATTAAAGCATCGTCTTACCTCTACTACTGTGTTAATCCTCCCTGACAATAGAGGAAGATTTTAGGTCTACTTCGATGCATTTCATATTGGCTTGGGGTATATCTTGATGCAGCGTGGTAGAGTAGTCACTTATGGGTCCCAAAAATTGAAACCTCATGAGGGAAACTATCCTACCTATGACCTAGAGTTGGCTACCATTATTTTTGCCCTAAAAATATGGCGTCATTACCTATTTGGTCAGACTTTTGAGATTTACACTAACCATAAGAGTTTGAAGTACATCTTCTCACAGATGGAGTTAAATATGAGATAGAGATGCTGGATGGATCTCTTAGAGGACTATGACTATAAGATCATCTATCACCCCGGTAGAGAAAATATAGTCACTGATGCACTAAGCCGAAAGGAGTTTGCAGTGTTGACTCAAACCGTGGCCTCCAGTTAGAAATTGATGGATACTATTCAGTCTCTTTGCCTTAGCTACTATGACAAAGGTACCTACCTTATTTCGATTTGAGCCCTGCCAGATCTCTTCATGAAAATATGAGAAGCTTAGTTCACGGACTTGGGACTCACCAAGAATCTAGGTAAGTTCACTTCTGATGAATCTCTTAATTTTAGGATTTCAAATGATGGACTGTTCAAATTTTAGAACTAAATTTAGGTCCCCGTTGCTGTAAGGGTTGATGTTCTCAAGACCGCCCATGCTTCTAAGCTATCCATCCATCCCGGGAGTATTAAGATATACTGAGACTTGAAGCATCAATACTAGTGGTCAGGAATGAAGAAAGATATAGCGGACTATGTCTCCCGATGCCTTACTTGCTAGAGGATTAAGGTAGAACATCAGAGACCTCGTGGTTTATTATAAGGTCTTTTGATTTTTGAATGGAAATGGGAGCATGTAACTATGAATTTTGTCACAGGGTTGCCAGAACCTGTTCTGGTCAAAATGCTATTTGGGTCATCCTGGATAAACTGACCAAGACTACCTATTTTCTGCCAATCAGAACAACTAACTCCACCAGCAAATTAGTCTGCCTATATGTTGATGAGATTGTTTGACTTCATGGAGTTCCCTCATCCATTGTGTCCGACTGCGATCCTCGATTTACCTCCCACTTTTGGGATAACTTCCAAGAAGCTTTGGGGTCTATATTGTATTTCATCATTGCTTATCATCCCCAAACAGATGGTTAGTTAGAACATACGATTTAGACATTAAAAGACATGTTGGGTGCTTGCATCCTTGACTTTGGCGATAACTGGTATGAGTATTTTCCCCAACGTGAATTTACTTATAATAATGGGTATCATTTCAGTATCGAGATGGCTCCGTATGAAGCATTGTATGGAAGGCCTTGTCATTCTCCCACTTATTAGACTGAAGTAAAAAAATAGCGCTATTTGGGACCAGACTTCATTAAGGAGACCATGGAGAAGGTCGTAATCATTCGCAAGAGCTTGGCTACTACCCAAAGTTGTCAAAAGAGTTACACCGACAATCATAGATGACCCTTGGAATTCGCAAAGGGAGACCAGGTTTTCCTCAAGGTTTTCCCCTACAAGGGAAATATGCAGTTCAAAAAAAGAGGGAAGTTAAGCCCTCATTATGTGGGACAATTTTGAATCGTTAAGTGCATTGGACACCTGGGATACTACTTCGCTCTATCCCGAGAGTTTACGGGTCTACATTACGCATTTCACATCTCAATGCTAAAGAGGTACAACCTTGAGCCTTCTCATATTATTCCTCGTGATGAGGTGCTGGTATAAGCCAACATGACTTATGAGGAGGTTTCTGTAGAGATTCTTGGGTGGATCGACAAGGTCTTGCGCAATAAGACTATTCCCATGGCGAAGGTGCGATGGCAGCATCATACGTCGGAAGAAGCAATGTGGGAGTTGGAAAGTGAGATGAGGGAAAAGTATCCGGACCTGTTCGAGACAAATTTAGGGACCAAATTTTTCAAAGGTTGGGGGGGGGGGGGGGAGGGGGGCGCTGTAACACCCCGCCCATCGTTGTGCTCAGTTAATTTGAAAAATCCTATTTATTTGGACCTTTAGACCGCATTAAACTCTTTTAATTTACTCTGCATATTATTTATCATAATTTGTGAATTTTATTGATTTTTAATTAGTTTGATTTTATTTAGTTTTATTTAATTTTAATTATTTCTATTTAATTCTAATTTAATTGCATTAATTTTATTTATTTTATTTTAGTACAAAAAAAATTTCAAAACAAACTGCAAAACGGAAAAAATCCCCCCAAAAAATCCCGTAGGGAAGGGGAGCTGCCTGCATGGGATGCCTGTGCACTATGCGCGCACGCATGTGCGTGGCACGGGGTCAGACCCTGCATGCGTCTTGTCACACAAAGGCGAGCCGTCCACGCGTCACCTCACGCGCGGATAGGTGCCGCACACTGTGGAACAAATCCGACGGTTCCTAATTTCTATAAATAGATCTTCCCTTCCCATTCCTCCCCACACTTTCATTCTTTCATTTTTTGAGAATTAGAGAGAAAGAAAGAGAGAGAGAGAATAATATAGAGAGAGAAGGAGAGAAAGAAAAGGAGAACGGTGAAGGAGAAAATATCAAGGTTTTGGTAAGGAATTTAACATTTTTTTATATGTCTTAAGGAGTGGTTTTAGATTAAAAAAAATATTATTAAATATGATAATTGTGATTTTGCCTATTTTGCATGCATCTGTGTTTATAGGTCTAATAAGCTAAATTGTTCTTCTTTTCAAGCATGCTATGTGATTCATAAACACTTGATGATTTGCATATAATAAAAATAATATGAAGTCGATATTGTTACCTAAAAAAATAAAAGAAACAAAAAGAAGAAAAAAAAAGAGAAAAACCGAATGAAGTATGAATTGTCAGAAATATGTATATGCATAATGCATCAAGTGTCCTATTAAGCTTTTTATCTCTGCTGGGTATTTGTTCCCCTAACCCAATCTAGGGTATCTGTTTTTCCCTCCTGCATCTAGTCTAGAAGGATATAAGAGGACCGCTCCCTGTGGATGATGGCGTACCCTCTGATGAGAGTGGTGATGCAAATATCTGTTGGGGGTCACCTTTGGCTAAGTATTATTGTGATTGTAGATATCTAATAAGACGACTATGGTTGGTACGACTGTGGTCGTAGATTATACCATAGTTTAGCCAATTGAAATTGTGCTTGAGCAAATTGCCATTATTTGTATCTGATCTGGTCATTCTATATGGGTAGTTGGAAATTTGTATTTGCCTTCAGAGATGAAAGTCGTAACGACTTCGCTAAGCATGATACAAAAATTTGAGCGTTTCATGATTTATTTAGTTTTTTCTATTATCTTGCATGATGTATGTTTGTTTGATTATATTGACATGTCGTTTTCCTAATAAATAAATTATTTTCATAATGTAAGATAGGCCTACGAAGTAGCCAAATGGTAAGTATTTATGTTAGAATAATTTATCGTTAAAACCTTACGATGTTATTTAAATAATTTTTTCCTTATTAAGCATATGGAACTCACTCTTTCTATGTCCTCCACTCAGATGAGGAAGAATGAGGAACCGTAAGCTGACCTAGCCGTTGAAGTCTATGAGGATCCCGTAGATCCACAAAACTTGAATACATAATCTTTCCCTCACTATGATGAGTCTAATAGCATAGTGAGAGAAGTGGCATTCTTTTGTATTTTAACCTTATATTTTGTAGTCACTTCTGGCCTTAATTATATGTATGTAATTGAAATTCATATATATTTTTAAGGGATTTGTATTAATTTATTTCCCTGCATAAAATTTCATCCTGCACTCATTATTTTGTTTCTGTATCTGACACCCATTTGCCTTAATTAGCATTTGAGAAGTCACAGTACATTTGTATGAATGATGAAATTGTAATGTTAAATGCGTATTTTAGGTTGAAAATCTTGAGAATGCAAGTGTGATAAAATGTGAAGAAAAATTTAAATAGATGAAAAAAGGGAGGAAAATAAATTTGAAATAAAGGAAAATTATATTCAATTTGCTAAATAGAAAAATAGGTAATTAAGTTAGGGATAAATGAAATTAGAGTAACGATAAGATTTAAAAAATTACTAATTATACATAATAAGAATTGAAAAAATATATATCTAAAATAAAAATAAAATAAATAAATAATAATAAATTAAATAAAAATAACATTATAAGTAACACTAATAAAATAAAATTGCAATAATAATAATAATAATAATAATAAATACTAGCAAATAGATATATAATATATTAAAAAATTACAAAGAATTACATAAAGTAAATGAATATTAACAAAAACAAGACACGAATAATTAAATAAAATTTCTAAAGTAAAATTAATAGGGAATTAGTCAAAAAAGGGAAGGGAAGAGTGATAAGTGAAATTTCAAATGTTAAGTAAAATAAAATAAAATATCAACCTCAATTAGAATAGGAAGAAAAGAAACAATATGAAGATTGAAAGAAGCAAAAATTTAGAGATAACCCATTTAAAATTGGTATTGCTGAAATTCAGTGGTGTGGTGAAACCTATCCTCGGGTGGGTGGAAACCCTTCCAAATGTGGTTGGGTTGTATGTTCTTTTCTAGGTCACTTGGCAATGGACTGCTATGACTAATGTGTATCTGTTGTTTGTGTGTGCATTTTCTTGTGATAGTAGGAATCTTGATCCCATAATGGTACTAATTGAATAACGGATACATTCGTTAAATATCAAATAAAACTCTAAAACTTTAATAACTTCATTATGGTGATTGTGTTGGGGAAAATTGAGAATCGGGGATACCACTAAAGGGGTTACGGATGTCTCAATTTGACTGGAAACTTTTGGAAAATTATGGTAGTGATTTTGAGGGATAAAAGATGGCTTGAGGGAAAACGGTGGGATAAAATGGACTTAGAGGAATTTTGAGGAAAAATGAGTCCAACAGAAGTTGGAGGGATAATTAGAGATGAGAGATAGAAAGAATTTAGGGGGAATAATGAGAGATGAGATAAGAAATGAAATACCTTTGCATTTCATAATTTTCTAATAAAAAGAGAAAGAAAAGTTTTACATCTTTGATTGAATATTTGACTGTGTGTTGTATGTCTAGGGTGTAGCCTATTTCTTATATTTACTGAGCACGTTGAAATTGCTCACCCTGTTAAATTATTATCTTTCCAGATCAAGAGGATCCAGTTGTGGATCAGGAGGATCTTAACCCTGAACCAGACCAAGAAGAAGTTGTATGAGTACCTGTGATGGAAATTATATTTTGTAACTAAACAAGTATCTATTTTATTTTAACTCTATCATACGAACCTCATGAATTATAAATAATGTTTCAATGTGGTCAAGGGATAGATGATGGATATTTTGAATCTATAAATATTTTATTAATTGTATTTCTGCTGTATGTTTAGAGTTTGACAACTATAATCCCTTTGGGGCAGAGCAGGTGGTATCAAGAAAGAAGAAGAGAAAGAAAGGACAATGATGAGGGAAAAAATGTCAAGGTTTCAGTAAAAAATCTAGTATTTCTTTTGACATCTTAAGGAGTATTTTTAGATAAGCTAATTTAATATGATTATGATTTTGTCTGTTTTGTATGCTTTATGTTCAGATGAGTTAAATTGTTCTTGTTTTTAAGCATGCTATGTGAATTGTAGACACTTGATGAATTTGCATGTAATAAATATAACATGCAATCAATAAAAGTAAAAAATATAAAAGAAAAAAAAAGAGAAAAGTGGAATGAAGCCTGTAAGGTCCGAAATGTATCTGTAGTAACATTCATATTACATCAAGTGTCTCGTTAGGCTTTTTATCTCTAAGGATTATCTGTTCTCCTTGCCTTTTAGGGTATCTGTTTCACTGTCCTCTATTTGGTCTAGAAAGACTTAAGAGGACCACTCCTAGTGGATGACAGCGTGCCCTCTGACAAGAGTGGTACGCACTATCTGTAGGGGTCATACGTGGCTAAGTAATGTCTTGACTATAGATATATCTTAGGGCCGCTATGGCTGGTACGACTGTGGTCATAGATCATACCATGGTTTGGCTAGCTGGAAATGGGCTTCAGTAAATTGTCATATCTGTATCTAATCTGGTCATTCCACTTGGGTAGTTGGAAATCAGTACTAACCCTCAAATATGGAAGTTGTAATGACTTCACGAAGCATGACATGAAAATCTGAGCATTTCATGATTTATTTGATTTTCTCTATTATCTGACATGATGTATGTTAGATTGTCTCTATTAACGTAACATTTTCTTAACAAAGAAATAGTTTTTCATAATGTGAGATAGGTAAGTGAGGAAGTTAAATAGTAAGATGAAATAACTAACTTTTGAAATCTTATAATGTTAAATTTAATATTTTTTTTCGTACTGAGCATATAGAACTCACTCTTTCCATGCCCACCCAGATGGAAAGAAAGTGAGGAACCACAGGTTGACCTACCCTTAGAAGTCTATGAGGATCCCATAGTTCCACAAGTCTGAGTGCATGACTGTTCTCGCACTCTGATGAGTCCAATAGAATAGTGAAAGAAGTGGCCCTTATATTTGTTTTATATTTTGCAGCCACTTTTGGTCTCAGTATATGTATGTATTGGAACTCATATGTATTTGTAAGAGATTTGTAATGATTTTATTCCGCTGCATAAATTTTATCATGCACTCGTTATTCTAAATCTATATCTGACACCCATTGGCCTTAATTAGCACTTGAAATGTCACAATTTCTTAGATTAAAAAGACCAGAAGGTCAAGTCTTTGTTGCTTATAATTCAAAAAAATATATTGCAGCATGATAAACTTTTAACATGTCTCAACAAAATTATTTCTTACTTTTCAAAGTAAATACCTAATAAGTTCTTCTGCACAAAGATTAAAATAAAAAGTAAATTTTATTTGGAGTGACTCATTTTGTACTATAATGGTAGCCATATAACTAATAAAATCAATGTTCTAAGCATTTTTTTATAAATTAAATAAATATCTAATAAGTATAATAAAATCACGTCCCAAATATTCATGGATCTTCATTTAAGAAATCACATTTTAAATAGCCATAATTCTTTATTTACTTTAAATAGTTTTTGACTTTATATTTTAGTTCAAAGATTTCATAATTATAGTATAAAATAAGATTTATGTTTTTCACAGACTACACAAAATAATAACATATTCATTCTCTTCTAACATTGTAATTGTTATTTAATAATTAGTTAGTCCTCTTAATTAATGCAAAGAATAAGTATCATGAAAAGTTGGTTACCTTCTCTATGTATTTTATATTGTTATCGATATCGACTTATGTTTTTATATTACACTATAATTTGAGAATGATGTTAAAGGGTATTTTAAAATTTTCATTAACAATTAGATCATGTTCCTAAGGTTAATTACTAATAAATCTTTATATATTGGTATATAAATACATGATTTAAAATAGAGATATTACATTAAAATAACCAATTACATTATTATAAAGTACAGTCGACGTTTTTGTGTAACATGGCTTTTTACCTTATGTGTGGTGATAAACTTCTATCATTATTTCAATAGGATTGCTTGTTTTAACTTTAAAAAAAAATAAGTGACGAATAAGTTCTTTAGTGCATGGATTAAAATTCAAACATTAATTTTAATACAGTTGGTTGTCATAGAATTAATCAAATCAATGCTTTTAATTATTTTATTTATATTAAGTAAGATATCATATAAATATAATAAAATCGCATCTCAAATAGCTATAGATTCTTCATTTAAGTTCAAGATTTTAAAAAATAAAATCACTCTCCAAATTGCCATAGATTCTTTATTTAAGTTGAAATATTTTATAAGTTATAGTATAATAAAATCTATGTTTTCCACGGCCTATTTAAAATACTCAACGGTATGTCATTTATCCTCCCATCAAAATTCAATTATTCTTTAATAAACTCAGTCTTTTTTATTGGTGCCACAGAGAAGTATAGTGAAAAGTTCATTTTCCAAAGCTTACATAATCTCTAAAGTTATTAATTATATATTAAGTTCAAAGATATGCCCTTAACCTCCATTCATTTGAAGAAAGAAAAAAAAATTTCCATTCTTCTTAATCTTCAGGCACAAATAGAAAATCTAAATGTTTCATGTTAATATTTTCTACCGTCTAAATCTCAGGTCATAAGGTTTAAAGGACGAAGCTTTGGAGAAGATTTGTATGAACAAAATCTTACGAGTCCTAAGACCATGTTGCACTCATTTCCACTTTGTAAGGCTTCCCTCGTGCCATCCATACTAACATCTTTTTCCATTGTAGATGTGTTTTTCTTGGATAATTTTCCTTATGATAAATTACTAATTATATTGATAAATTTAAAATTTTTACTGCAGCTGAATGACTTCACCTTCACACACCTCACTAGGAGCTTCACTAAAAGAATGAACTTGATATGTTTATTCCTGACTCATACAAGATTAAGTTTAACAAGATATCAGGTCACAAGTTTGATGAGCATGAAATATAGCTGGTGAAGTTTTTTCTTAGGAAAATAGTCAACTTGGGAATTTGGTTCTTATAACTCCTAGGAAAAATGCTCTTAAAATTGATCATAATGTTGCATTTTATTATTGCAAGCTTTTCTATTCCTCGTGGGGATCTAGACAAGCTCAGATATCTATTTATGAGCTTTCCAACAATACTGATTATCTGTTTATTTAAATTTGACATATAATTGTTTATTTATTATCTTTTTAATGAATTATGATAAATAAATCCAATAAACTTAGTTTAAACATATTAGATTGAATTACTAATAAGATGTATTAGTTCAATAATATTCGTCCCATCAAAAGAAAGATTTTTTTAAAAGAGTGATAAGATGTTATACAACAGAGATAGTTTTTAGTGATAGTTAACACTTAAGAGTCACTTCAATAGAATTTTGAGAAAATTTCTTCTGCTTATTTTACTATTTATATAGAATACACTAATTTTTTAGGCTGAGACGATTTTTCACCATGTACCATTCTTTTGTGGTGGCTTACTACCAATATATTTAATCATTTTATCTTTTATCTCTCAAAAAAATTTAATGATCTCATTTTTTAGAAAATAATATCTGTATATATTTAAAAGAAAGCTGATACCATACCACTAGTTTTTACTGAATTAGATTCTTTATTTAATTTTAGAATTTTATTAAAATTTTCTTAAATAATAGGGTTATGATAAATAAAAAACAAATTTAAGAATACCTCACACTTCTTTTAAATATATTTTATATGTACATATTTTACAAATATAAATATGTGTACTTAAATAATATGCAACATTATTATTAGAGAATTTTTGAAATAGAAAAAGAATATACATATATACACATAGATATCTAAAGAGTTGCCTTTCTCTTAACCCAAATTTTCAAGTCTAATCATCACCCATCATACAGCAACAAGCACTTTTGATAAAAGCATCTAATGTATGGCCACCACAAAACCTGAACAAATGACAACTAATTAGAGAGCCTTGTCGTTCACCACCTCCATGCCCAAAACATCTATAGATGATGCTACCATCACTATAGAGATTTATGTACTATGTGGTCGAAGATGGCACGTGCATCCAGATTCTAATTAAAAGTGGTGATCAAGCTCGGGTCGTTAATCAAAAAATATGATCATGTAATCTGGAGTTTACATAGAATTGACATAAAGTCTAAAAGATTAAACTTCTAATAACCATAATCATTAAGCCAAAGTGATGATTATGGGAGACTAGGGATGTGTAGTCTACATATAATAAATGCAGGTGTGGCACTGACAATCCCTAAAGAGACACTTATAGTAACCAAAGGAGACACAAAAGGTGCATTCTGCATTTTGGATCTCTTGTACACTCTCTGCAAGTTTTGTGACTTACCCTTTCTCAATCAGTATCATAGTTTATCTTTTAAAAACACATATATACACATTACTTTACATAACATGTAGTGAATTTGCACATAAGTATATACATATACAACCAAAATAATGATAAAGATTTACCTCTCATAATGCCAGTCGGGGCACCTCCTCCTTTTATTAGCCAAAACATCATGGTAGAGCCTGTAATCACTAGTAGTGCGGAGGTAGAATCGTCGGTCTTTATTACACCTTGTGCAGGTAATGAACTCATCCTGATGGAACTGTTGTTTTCCACCAATGAGCCTTAAACTGTTGTTAAGGTTTACAACAAGCTTGTAGCATTTGATTTTGTACTTCTATACAAATTGGAGATCTTCTAGGTATTCCTTCTACCCATAAAAGTTGTGGAACAAATGAAAAATTGAATCATTTGTTGCTTATATACAATAGGATATCTTATATGGATTCCTTCTACCTATAAAAGTCGTGTGACAAATGACAGATACTTAAACAAGCAAAGTAAGTCATAATGTTATAAAATTAATTAGTATCTTAATAGTAGTTTATTTTATCACAAGACTTAACATTTTGGAATAGTACATATTTAATTGACAATTGCAGCTCTATGCCACCAATCTCACCTACTTAATATTAATTGATAATTTCATCTTTTATATATATAAATATTTATATACATCATTTGTACATAATGTTAGGAAAAAATTGATGCTAAAAATTAGCTTTAAGGCTAAAAAGTAAGGTCAAAATGAAGAGATAGCATAATGTGACGAAAAAATATTAATTGTGAGCTAAGAGGAAGATAAAACAAATTGATTATTTGAATAGAAAAAATTTTAAGGAGAATGAAATTTTCATTTTTAAGTTCTAATAGACCATGTGGTGGAATAATTTTTTTATGTATAATTATCTTTTAAATTTTAGTATAAGGTAAGTAATAAGTTAAAACAAACTCAAAAAACTTACAAGATCAGTAATAAAACTAATAAAAGCAAAGTTCATAAGCATTTTATATAAATTAAGGAAAATATCCAATAAGTATAATAAAATCACGTCTGAAATAGCCAAGGATTCTCTATTTAAGAAATCACATTTTAAAATAGTCATAATTTTTTATTTAATTTAAATAGTTTATAATTCTTTATTTCAGTTCAAAGATTTCATAAGTTATAGTATAAAATAAGAGTTACTTTTTCACAACCTCCACAAAATAATCAACCTTGTACAATTATTCTCTTCTCAAATTATAATTGTTCTCCAATAATTAGTTAGTCATCTTCATTGATGTGAAGAGGAAGTATCATGAAAAGTTGGTTACCTTCTCTATGTATTTTATATTATTATTGTTATCAACTTAAGTTTTTATATTATATTATACTTTGAGTAGGATGTTAAAAGGTATTTCAAAATTTTCATTAATAATTAGATCATGTTTCTAAGGTTAATTGCTAATCAATCATTATATATTGGTATATAAATACATGATTTAAAGTAGAGATATTGCATTAAAATAACTAATCACAATATTATAAAGTATAGTCAACGTTTTTGTGTAACGTGACTTTTTGCTTTATGTGTGGTTATAATATTCTATCATTATCTCAATAGAATTGTCTTTTTTAACTTTAAAAAAAATAAATAATGAATAAGTTCTTTAGCTCATTCATTTAAATTCAACAATTAATTTCAAAATAGTTGCTGACCACAGAATTAATAAAATTATTATTTTTAATTATTTTATATATATTAAATAAGGTATCACTTAAATATAATAAAATCATGTCTCAAATTGTGATGGATTTTTCATTTAAGTTCAAGATTTTAAAAAATAAAACCACTTTCTAAATAGCCATAGATTCTTTCTTTAAGTTCAAAGATTTTATAAGTTATAGTATGATAAAATCTACATTTTTTACGGCCTATATAAAATACTCAATCGTATGTCATTTATCCTCCCATCACAATTCAATTATTCTTCAATTAAACTAGTGCAACAAAGAAGTATACCAAAAAGTTGGTTTTCCAAATCCAACATAACCTCTCAAGTAGTTTAATATAGATTAAACTCAAGGGTACGCACTTAATCTCCATTCATTCAAAGAAAGAAAAAACAAACAAGTTTCTTTCTATTATTCTTAATCTTCAGAAAAAAAATATAAAATCTAAATACTCGATGTTAATATTTCCTACAGTCTAAATCTCAAGTCATAAGGTTTAAAGGATGAAGCTTTGGAGAAGATTTGTATCAGCAAAATCTTTTAAGTCCCAAGACCATGTTGCACTCATTTCCACTCCGTAAGGCTTCGCTTGTGCCATCCATACCAACACCTTTTTCATTTGTAGATGTGTTTTTCTTGGATGATTTTCTTTATGATAAATTACTAATTATATGGATAAATTTAAAATTATTACTACAGTTGAATGACTTCAATTTCCTTCACACATCTCACTGGGAGCTTCATTAGAAAAACAAACTTGATATGTTTGTTTCTGATCCATACAAGATTAAGTTTAATAAGATATCAGGTTACAAGTTTGATGAGGATGAAATAGAGCTGGTGAAGTTGTTTTTTAGGAAAACAATCAACTTGGAAATATGGTTCTTCTAACTCCTAAGAAAAACGCTCTTAAATTGATCATAATGTTATATATTATTATTGCAAGCTTTTTTATTCCTTGAGAGCATCGAGAGAAGCTCGAATATCTGTTCATGAGCCTTCCAACAATACTGATAATCTATTGATTTAAAATTGACATATATATGTCTATTTACTATTTTTTTTAATGAACTACGATAAATGAATCTAATACACATAGTTTAAGCATATTATATTGAATTACTAATAAGATATATTACTTTAATATTAGTCATCCCATCAGAAGAACTATTTTGTTTAAAAGAGTGATAAGATGTTATATAACTGAGATAGTTTATAGTGATAGCCAAAACTTTATAGTTACTTCAACAGAACTTTGAGAAAATTTCTTTTGCTTGTTTTACCATTTTATATGGGATATACTACTTTTTTAGGCTGAGATGATCTTTAACCATGCACCATTCTTTAGTGGTGGCTTACTACCTGTAACACCCCAAAAACATTCGCGCTTAAATTGTAGTGTGAACCCCTATTTGTTTTGGCCCTCAAACCATTTAAAACTCCTTAATATTTCATAATTTTAATTTTTTGAACGATTATCATATTTCATATTTTATTTAATTAAATAATTCTTAAATTTTATTATTTTGTTTTGTCATAAGAAAAATTATATTATATTGTTATTTAAAATAAATTTCAGGAAAAAAGGAGAAAGAGGTGGAAAAATTCTGTGGGAACGCCCGTGTGAATGATCCTGCCCATGCGTGCGGCCAGCACAGGATGTGCGCATTGTGAGCACGTCACAATGCGCACATCCTGTCCTCATGGGGTACAAGGAACAGTTTGTGCGTGCATCCCATCACGTGCAGGTCTATCGTGCAAACAACACACACACAGGGCTTGCCGTCGTTGCTTGAGTGATGTGCTACTATTATTTGGGTGACGTGCCTCCATTTTTGGTACTGTTGTCACGTCACATCATACATTTGTCGGTCACATCCGTCAGTCATCACATCACATGTTTTCCATTGATTTTCTCTCTCCTCACCAGATTTCACACTTGGCACAAATCTGATGGTCCCTATTTTCTATAAATAGGGACCCTACCCTTTACTATTTTCTCATCACTTCCATTCCATTTTTCCATCCTCCAAGAGCTTAAAGAGAGAGAGGGAGAGGAAAAAAAGAAGAAAAGGTATAGGAAACATCGAGGTTTCAGTAAAGAATTTAGTATTTACTTTTAAACATCGTAAGGAGCATTTCTAGAATAAAAATTAATGACGTTTAAATTTATGATTTGCATGGTTAAATTTATGCCTAAAGGAAGTAATTTTACGTGATAATGCATACTTTATGATCATATATGAACTTATTAAATTGCATGTAATTTATATGATTTGATGCTCGAAATAAATGTTGATATATGATGCTATTGATGATAAAGAAAAATGATTAAGCATGAAATGATCAATAGACATGAGAAATATGTTTTGTATTGGCATGCATAATTCATAAAGTGTTTTGTTAGGCATTTTATCTCTGAGAAGTTTCTATTTCTCTCCCATCTAGTCTGGAAAGATGTGAGAGGACCACTCCCTATGGATGATAGCATACCCTCTAACGAGAGTGGTGACGCGATATGATTGTAGGGGTCATCGTTGGCAAAGTACGGTCGTGGTCATAGATCATCATGTCATGGTGTGGTAAGCCGTAAATGTGTTATTAGTTTGGCAAGTTGCAAATTGCTGTTATAAATGAAATCAATTAGCCATTCTACATGGGTAGTCAGGAATTCGTATTGTCTTCAGTAGATGGAAGTCAGAACGACTTCATAAAGAATGACACAAAAAATAGTGCATATCATGATTTATTTAATTTTTTCTATTTTTTAGCATGATATATTTGATTGATATGATATGACTATGATATGATGGGTTTAATGATTTTTCTAATAAAATAAATTATTTTCATAATTTAATAAAGGACTCTGACAGGACTCTTGATGGTAAGTAGTGATGATACTTTAAATTACATTTAAAATCTTATGATATTATTTAAATATTATTTTTCTTATTGAGTATATGGAACTCACCCCTTTTCACGCCCCCTATATGAGGAAGATAGTGAGGAACCAATCACTGACCTATCTTTTGAACTATTTGGAGATCTCGTAGATATATACACCTTTTTGAGTGCATGACTTGTCCCGCACTCTGACGAGTCCTTTTAAATAATGATAGAAGTGGCCCTTTTATATTTTGATATTTTGTATTTTGTTGTCACTTCTAGCCTTAGTTATATATGTAATTGGGAACTCATATATTTTGTAAAAGATTTGTAATAAATTGATCTACTGCATACATTTAACTATCATGCACTCATAATATATTTCTATATCTAGCACCCTTATTTTTTAATTAGCATTTGGGATGTCACAAATGGTATCAGAGCAGTTAGCAGAACAATCTCTTACAACTGAGGCTGTAACTAGGAAAAACCTTTCTAAAATACTATCTTTCAAAAACTAGACAACCAACTCATATCTTCTTTTTCTTTTGTAGGAATGACATGAGGAAGACTTTTTGTAGAGCGTATTAAAAGACCTGAGGCCCAAGATCATCTGACCAGGGCCAAGTTTACCAAACTCTTCCGAGCCATCCAGGGTCTAATTATAGTTGTAGGACAAAACAGAGCCAACCCTTGCCAACATCCTTCTACCCTTGAATACCGATCAGTTGAAAGTTCCATCTCCTATAATATAGCAGAATTTAGAAAACTTAACCCACCCCACTTTGAAGGAGGCCCCAACCCCTTAGTGGCTGAAGCCTGGATCCTACAGATAGAGAAACTTTTCTCTGTCTTAGATCTAATCGAGGAGAAAAAAGTTCTCCTAGTGGCCTTTATGGTAATTGGTGAAGTCGAACATTGTGAGTAGAAAAAGTTCTCCTAGCGGCCTTCATGCTAATTGGTGAAGTCGAACATTGGTGACGGCTTAAAGAGGAAGTCCTACCTACCCCTACCATTTGAAAGTTTTTTATAGACGCATTCTTTGAGAACTTCTTCCTAGTCTATGTGCGAAAAAAGGAGGAGGAGTTTCAGGACCTCCACCAAGGAAACTTGATGGTTACCCACTATGCAGCTCGATCGTCTAACTAATTTTTTATTTCAAATTAGTTATTTAAGAATAAAAAATACGTAACAAAAATTAGCGAATTTTTTAAATTCAAAGGTATAGATGTTTCATTTTTTTTATGTACACATATGGGGTATATAAAAAAATGTGTTGTAAAGTTGAATTTTTTTATTTTGTTATAATACTATTATATAAGAGAACTTAATCAAAATTCTTGCAAGATATCAAAATTCTGATTTGGTAGAAATTTGTGATATATAACTAGATTTTGTTTTTGCCTTTAAATGCATTTGTTATTTTATGAGAAACAATAGCTTATTAAACAACTGGAAAGTTTTCTATATATTTAAAATTCTTTGCTTCCTGAAAAATGTATTTCTATATCTAGCACCCTTATGTTTTAATTAGCATTTGGGATGTCACAAATGGTATCAGAGCAGTTAGCAGAACAATCTCTTACAACTGAGGCTGTAACTAGGAAAAACCTTTCTAAAATACTATCTTTCAAAAACTAGACAACCAACTCATATCATCTTTTTCTTTTGTAAGAATGACATGAGGAAGACTTTCTGTAGAGCGTATTAAAAGACCTGAGGCCCAAGATCATCTGACCAGGGCCAAGTTTACCAAACTCTTCCGAGCCATCCAGGGTCTAATTATAGTTGTAGGACAAAACCAAGCCAACCCTTGCCAACATCCTTCTGCCCTTGAATACCGATCAGTTGAAAGTTCCATCTCCTATAATATAGCAGAATTTAGAAAACTTAACCCACCCCACTTTGAAGGAGGCCCCAACCCCTTAGTGGCTGAAGCCTGGATCCTACAGATAGAGAAACTTTTCTCTGTCTTAGATCTAATCGAGGAGAAAAAAGTTCTCCTAGTGGCCTTTATGGTAATTGGTGAAGTCGAACATTGCAAGGAGAAAAAGTTCTCCTAGCGGCCTTCATGCTAATTGGTGAAGTCGAACATTGGTGACGGCTTAAAGAGGAAGTCCTACCTACCCCTACCATTTGAAAGTTTTTTATAGACGCATTCTTTGAGAACTTCTTCCCAGTCTATGTGCGAAAAAAGGAGGAGGAGTTTCAGGACCTCCACCAAGGAAACTTGATGGTTACCCACTATGCAGCTCGATCGTCTAACTAATTTTTTATTTCAAATTAGTTATTTAAGAATAAAAAATAGGTAACAAAAATTAGCCAATTTTTTAAATTCAAAGGTATAGATGTTTCATTTTTTTTATGTACACATATGGGGTATATAAAAAAATGTGTTGTAAAGTTGAATTTTTTTATTTTGTTATAATACTATTATATAAGAGAACTTAATCAAAATTCTTGCAAGATATCAAAATTCTGATTTGGTAGAAATTTGTGATATATAACTAGATTTTGTTTTTGCCTTTAAATGCATTTGTTATTTTATGAGAAACAATAGCTTACTAAACAACTGGAAAGTTTTCTATATATTTAAAATTCTTTGCTTCCTGAAAAATGTGATCATTAATTTTTTCTTTGTTAGGTATTAATTCTTGATCAACATGCTAAATTTTTTATTTCATCCCTAAATTCTCATTGTTTTTTTTCATAGATTGCATTGTTTTTATTAGTTAATATAGTATATTTGTTCATTCTCTCTTCCTCTTAGTTCACAATCAATATTTTTTTCCTCACATTTTGTTGTCTCTTCATTTTCACCTCACTTTTTAGACTTGAAACTACATTTTAGCCTCAATAGTTTCCTCACATTATGTATCAATGGATGCATATAAATATATATATATATATATATATATATATAAAGATAAAATTATCAATTAATATTAAGTAACTAGGACTGGTGGCATAGAGCTGCAATTATCAATTCAATGTGTATTATTCCAAAACATTCAGTCTTTGACAAAATAAACTGCTATTAAGATACTGATTACTTTTATAACTTTGTGACTTAGTTTACTTGTTTGAGTATCTGTCATTTTTTACATGACTTTTATAGGTACAAGGGATACGTACAAGATCTCCTATATGTATAGAAGTGAAAAATCATTTAATTTTTCATTTGTCCCATGACTTTTATGGGCATAAGGAATACCTACAAGATCTCCTATCTGTATAGAAGTACAAATCAAATACTACAAGCTTTGTATAAACCTAAACAACATATCAAGGTTCATTAGTGGAAAGTAGCAGTTCCATCATGGCAAGTTCTTTACCTGCACAAGGTGTAAAAAGGACCAATGATTCTACCTCTGAACTACTAGGGATTATAGGCTCTACCATGATGCTTTACTTAATAAAAGGTGGAGGTGCCTCGACTGGCATTATGAGAGGTAAGGCAAGTTACAAAATCTGCAGAGGGTGTACAATAGATCCGAAATATAGAATGCACCTCTTGTGTCTCTTTTGGTTGCTATAAGTGTCACTTTAAGGATTGTAAGTCCCGCACCTACATTAATTATATGCAGAATGCACAGTCTTAGTCTCCCCTAATCATCACTTTGGCTTAATAATTATGCATATAGGAAGTTTCATCTTTCGTACATTATGTTGACTATACGTAAATCCAAACTGCATGATCATGTTTTTTTATTACTAGCCTGAGCTTGATCACCACTTTCAATTGGAATCTAGATGCATGTGCCACTTCTGTAGCATAGTACACAAATTCCTACAGTGCTGGCGGCAACATTTGCAGAAGCTCTAGGTGTGGAGGTGGTGGAAGACAAGACTCTCTAACTACTCATCATTTATTCATGTTCTGTGGTGGCCATAGATTGAATGTTCTTATCAAAAGTGCTTGTTATTGTATGATGGGTGATGATTATACTTGAAAATTTGTTTTTGGAATTTACATTCTTGAGGGGAGAAAGAAAACTCTTTGGCATTCATGAGAGAAGAACTAAAGGACAATAGAAGATATATATATGTAGATATGTATATTCTTTTTCTTTTTCAAAAATTCTTTAACAATAATACTATATATTGTTTAAGTAGGCATATTTATATTTGTAAAATATGTAAAAGTGTGAGGTATACTTGAATTTATTTTTTGATTTATCATAATTGTATTTTTTAAGAGAATTTTACTAAAATCTTTAAATGAAATAAAGAATTTGATTTAGTAAAAACTAGTGATATGCTGTTAGCTTTCATTTAAATAAATGCATATATTATTTACTGAAAATAATGGTTTTATTAAAGAATTGGATATTTTTCTTAGTACTCAAAATTCTTGGGTTCTAGAAAAATGAGGTCATTAAATTTTTTTGAGAGATAAAAGATAAAAGGATTAAATAGATTGGTAGTAAGCCACCATGAAAGAATGGTGCATGGTCAAGCCCATCTCAGCCTAAAATATTAGTATATCCTATATAAATGGTAAAACAAACAGAAGAAATTTTCTAAAAAGTTCTATTGAAGTGATTATAAAGTCTTGGCTATCACTAAAAACTATCTATGTTATGTAATATCTTATCACTCTTTAAAACAAAATCTTTCTTTTGATGGGACGACTAATATTGAAGTAATATCTCTCATTAGTAATTCAATCTAATATGCTTAAGCTAAGCATATTAGATTCACTTATCATAATTCATTAAAAAAATAGTAAATAGAAAATTATATGTGAAATTTAAATTAATAGACGATTAGTATTGTTCGAAGGCTTATAAACAGATGCTTGCAATAATAATATACAACATTACGATCAATGTTAAGAGTATTTTTTTAGGAGTTACAAGAACCAAATTTCTAAGTTGATTGTTTCCTCAGAAGAAACTTCACCAGCTCTATTTCATTCTCATCAAACTTGTAATATGATATCTTGTTAAACTTAATCTTGCATGGATCAGAATAAACGTATCAAGTTCATTTTTCTAGTGAAGCTCCTAGTGAGATGTGTGAAGGAAATTGAAGCAATTTACCTGCAGTAATAATTTTAAATTTATCCACATAGTTAGTAATTTATCATAAAGGAAATCACCC
This sequence comes from Carica papaya, assembly GCF_054855325.1. Classification (NCBI taxonomy): domain Eukaryota; kingdom Viridiplantae; phylum Streptophyta; class Magnoliopsida; order Brassicales; family Caricaceae; genus Carica; species Carica papaya. Next base: position 25,790,874 of record NC_142317.1, read on the forward strand.
AAGAAAAACACATCTACATTGAAAAGAATGTTGGTATGGATGGCATAAGGGAAGCCTTACTAAGTAGAAATGAATGCAACATGGTCTTGGGATCCGTAAGATTTTACTTGTACAGATCTTCTTCTGAGCTTCCTCCTTTAAACGTAATGATATAAGATTTAGACTATAGAAAATATTAACATCGAACATCTAGATTGTATATTTATTCCTAAAGATTAAGATTAGATGATGTATTTATATGCCAATAAATTAAGATTGGTTAGTAATTAACATTAGAAACATGATCTAATTGTTAATGAAAATTTTAAAATACCCTTTAACATCCTACTCAAAGTATAGTGTAATATAAAAACATAAGTTGATAATGATAATAATATAAAATACTTAGAGAAGTTAACCAACTTTTCGTGATACTTCTTCTTCGCATCAATCAAGAGGATAAGTAATTATTGAAGAACAATTACAATGTGAGAAGAGAATAGTTGTGTAGGGTTGATTATTTTGTGGAGGTTGTGAAAAACATAAGTCTTATTTTATACTATACTTATAAAATCTTTGAACTAAAATAAAGAATCATAAACCATTTAAAGTAAATAAACAATTATGCCTATGTAAAATGTTATTTCTTAAATAAAAAATCCATAGCTATTTAGGACTTGATTTTATTATACTTATTAGATATTTTACTTAATTTATATAAAATTCTTATGAACATTGATTTTATTAGTTCTATGGCTGCCATTATAGTATAAAATGAGTCACTTCAAATAAAATATACTTTTGAATTTAATATTTATATGGAAAAACTTATTAGCCATTTACTTTGAAAAGTAAAAAATAATTTTGTTGAGATAATGTTAAAAATTTTGATGAATGCTGAATCAACCAAAAATAAATTTCTAATTAACCAATAAAATAATATTGTAGTAGTGGTAAGAAGGGAATCCACAGAAAATTGTAAACTAATTTTATTTCTTGACCAACGAGTAAAAAGCAAACAAGTGAGGATTTCTAGAATAAAATACACAAAATATAAAATAAATAATGAGTAGAATAATGTTAAATAAACTCTTGGCTGTAAATTAGAAACTAAAACAATTATAAGAAGAATTCCTAGTTGACAAAATAGTTTGCTCTAGTAACGTAATTGATCACACATACAAGGGTGCATTTTAATCAAAATATGGCAAATCAGTTATAGTTGTCAGAAACATTCTGACAACCAATCTTTCTTTATTCCTAAACAAATCAAGAAATGTTCGTTAGTTGGTTCTTTGCTACCAAGCAGTCATGGAAACACCCAAAGAATTTAACATGTCAACAGTTTTGACAGCTAGAATGGCATGATTTAAGTTTTCTGATTCATCTGTGTGAACTGGTCAACTAGAATACTTACTTCCTTAGTGTGGCACTGATTGCTACTTGATGTTGAAACCATTCAAACAATTAGGAATTTAAGGGGTTCAACTATCTTCTTGCAATTTCGCTTCTCGTATGACGAGCCCTATTCAAATAGATTCAAAACAACAAATATATATAGGTGTAGGAAGTAAATAAATACTAGCTCTGAAATAAAACTCAAATTAATTTGATTAGATGTCACAAATACATTACTGGAGATTGCTAGATCTATCAACTAGGAAAAGGAAAATAAATTAGCCACTCATAGAGGGTTTTTTAATACAAATAAGTTCTTGGAGAGTAGAAGATACAAGAAAGATGAAGAAAAAATTGTTGAAGCAACAGAAGCTGTCATGTGTGACATCGAGAAGAAGAGAGACAATGATTCTACTTTGACAGCAGCCCTCTTTATAGAAAATGAGATAGGGTTTTTTTCTTTTGTTGATTAAGATCTCTTTCCTTGATTTTTGGCTTATCCCAAGCCTTCTAGAGTATGTTCCTCTTTATTTTCAGCCTCAAATCTTGGCTTGAATGATATCTTTTTTACATATTTAAAAAACACACGTTTTAATTTAAATATGCTACTGTGCGCAACTCTTACCATTACTTAAGGCTAAGTTGTCTTAGGTAGGACCCAAGCTTTACCCAAAGCTTGTTCTTGGGCTGATGACAATTTTCACAAACTCTTCCTCTTTTCATGTTATTTTTCTAAGTTTCCTCTTTATATCCTATGTTGCAACAAAACATAGAAAATAATTCGGATTAGATAACATGCCATTAAGTTCAATAACCCAAAAGTGGGTGATAATGATGTCATTTTTAGGCACTATCAAACTCCTCCACACTTATCTTGGGCTTGCCCTTAAGCACTACACAATATACTCCATTAATCCTCATCTCTTCACCTTCAACTCACTTACTCCCAATCATTTCATCACAACCCGTATGTTACACCTCAACCCTCAAGTTACAAGAATAACCATCAACTATAATTTGTAGGCTTGAGTTTTATGGAACCAAATAAATGAATAACCATTTTAACAACTTCCAAACATGACATAAAAGAGTTTTGTAAACTTAGAACACAAAAATTTCATTGAGGGGAGTTGCCAATATCTAGTAGAACAGCCACCAAACGTTTCTAGATATAAGGATTCATGCAATTAGTCATGCTAAAAACAGGAAAAAGCTTGAGCACCTTTGCTTGCTTGAAATGTCCTCAACTTTCTGACGCGAAGGCAAACATTAAAGATGAATGCACCTTGTTACTTAGTTGATTCACCAGTTTCAAGTGGCTATTAGTGCTACTCATAGTCATTTGACCAGAGGACTAGATTATTATTCATGCTCTCCTTTTTTTCCCTTTCATTGTGAGTGTGTTTTATGCTCCATCTCAGACTTTTACTCTAACTATTTTTCAAAGTGAGTGCATTTTACACTCCATCTCACTCTTAGATAATAGATAATTTAATTTATTCATTTAAAGCACACAATTCTAGATAAGTTGTAGAGGAGTTCTTTCTGAGTATTGATATTCACTCAAAAATAAGAGAAATTAATTAATTTTTTTTAATAAGAAACTCTTAAACAAGTCATACTCAATATGTAATCAAAGATAACCATTTATTATGTGAAAAGATGAAAAAACAAGCTATAATTTCTACGAGATGGTTATAATTGCAAATCGACTTTTGAACTGCCCCATTAGAGTTATTTAAAAATAATAGAGATAGTTGTAAAGATTGGAGCAAAAAAAATTGTTGGAGGTGTATGTGTGGTGTGGAAAAAATTAGGCAAGGTCTAAAAACTAGCTACCTAAGATACAGAATACAGGATGTAAAATGCCTCTCCCCTATACTAAAATTACACATTGTCCCCAATGTGATGCAAATAATGAAAAATAAAAATAAAGTCATAGATTAACTCCCCTTGTTACTTGACTTAGAGGTGAGATACACTGGGAAACATCAATTTCTAAGAAACCCCAAATGTATTGCCAGGTGATATATGCCTTAGGCAAGGCTTATGTGGGGAATAATACATGGCCATGTTGGGCATGCACATAACCGTATTTTTCTTTGGATTTCATTGATTTCCTTGTTATAGAGACAACACAGCCATGTTTCCCTCATAGAAATGCTTTTGTGGTAACACACAACTGTGTCTTAAGAGTTTGGTACAAGCCTTAGGCAAGGCTTATGTGTAGACTAACACACTGTCATGTTGGGCAAGCACACGACCATGTGTCCCTCACAAAAATGCTTTGGTGGTAACACATAGCTGTGTTGTGTAGACGAGTCATGTCACATGATCTTGTCTCCTGAGCACCAGACCATGTCTTATGGGCATGACATAAGCCTTGGGTAGGGCTTGTTCGGCTATTCTAGAGTTTGGCTTTTTTCCTACTCCAATACCTGAATTTCCTATCCCTGCATTCTAATCACCATAAAACTCATGTTAACTCAGAGAAAAATGTTGTAAATAAATTAAAATGACTAACACAAATAATGAAAATTAAAAAAGAATGAAGAAAAATGGATGGGTTGCCTCCCATCAAGCACCCTTGTTTAATGTCCTTGGATAGACATTGTCAATTTTTAAGCACTCAAATCAGTTTGTCTTCTTATAGTCTACTTAGCTTGTTAAAACTTATCATTGGAAGGGTCTCTTATCCTCCTAATAACACACATTTCAAATGTTTAGGCGGTGGTTTGAGCTCCAGTTTTGGTGCCTGCAAATAGAAGGTAGAAGTTCTATGTCAAAAATAAGAAAGTCAACACACGATGCATTGCTCCCTTCCAATTCGAACACCACATCTTGTGGATTCTTCTTAGCAACAAGATCCTCTTCTAAAATGTTTAGCCTCAATTTTTTCCTCACATTATTTATAAATAGATACATATATATATAATATATGGAATTATCAATTACTATTAAGTAAGTGGGATTGGTGGCATAGAGATGCAATTAGCATTTTAGTGTATACTATTCTAAAATGTCAAGTCTTGTGATAAAATAAATTGCTATTAAGATATTGATTACTTTTGTAACTTTGTTACTTAGTTTACTTGTTTCAGCATTTATCATTTGTCAGACAACTTTTATAGGTAGAAGGAATACCTACAAGATCTCATATTTGTATAGAAGTAAAAAATCATTCAATTTTTCATTGTCCCATGACTTTTATGGGGAGAAAGAATAATTTCATGATTGTAAAATCAAATACTATAACTTGCTGTAGACCTAAACAATAGATCAAGCCTCATTGGCGAAAAAGTAGCAATTCCATTGGAGCAAGTTCATTACTTGCACAAGGTGTATAAATAAACCAACTTTTTTGCCTCCAGACAACTAGGGATTACAGGCTCTACCATGATGCTTTGGCTAATAAAAGGTTGAGGTGCCCCGATTGGCCCTATGAGAGGTAAACCTTTATCATTTTTATTGTTGTATATATATATTTATGTGCAAATCCTCTGCATGTTATGCAGGGTAATGTGTATATATATGTTTCTAAAAGATAAACAGTGATGTTAATTAAGAAAGGACAAGTTGGAAAACTTGCAGAGGGCGTATAAGAGATCCAAAATGCAGAATTAACCTCTTATGTCTCCTTTGGTTGCTACAAGTGTCACTTTAGGGACTGTCAGTGCAGCACCTGTATTTATTATATGTAGAATGCACAACCCTAATCTCTCCTAATCATTACACTAACTTAATGATTACATAGATTGCAAGTTTCATCTTTCAAACTTTATATCGACTATATGTAAACTTCAGAATGCATGATAATGTCTTTTAATTAATGGCTCGAGCTTGATCACCACTTTTAACTAGAATCTAAATGCAGGTGCCATCTTCAACTGCATAATACATAAATCCCGACAGTACTGGTGGCAGCATCTGCAGAGGCTCTGGGATTTGAGGTCGCGGATGACAAGGCTCTTTAACTAGTCATCGTTTGTTCAGGTTCTGTGGTGGCCATGTATTGCATGTTCTTATCAAAATTGCTTGTTGTTGTGTAATGGGTGATGATTAAACTTGAAAATTTGGGTTTTAGAGAAGAGAAAGAAAACTTTTTGGAATGAATGATAGAATAATAAAGGACAATAGAGGATATATATATGTATATATGTATATTCTTTTTCTATCTCAAAAATTCTCTAACAATAGTGCTACATATTGCTTAAGTAGGCATATTTATATTTGTAAAATTTGTATATATAAAGTATAATTAAAAAAAGTGTGAAGTATCTTTGAATTTATTTTTGGATTTATCATAATCCTATTATTTAAGAGAATTTTACAAAATTCTTATATGATATAATGAATATAATTTAATAAAAACTAGTGATATGCTATTAGCTTTCATTTAAATAAATGCATATATTATTTCCTAAAAAATAATAGTTCATTAAAGAATTGGATGTTTTTTCTAATACTCAATATTCTTGGGTTCTAGAAAAATTAGATCATTAAATTTTTTTGAGAGATAAGAGATAAAATTATTAAATAGATTGGTAGTAAGCCACCACCAAAGAATGGTGCATGGTCAACGATTGTCTTAGCCTAAAAATTTAGTATATCCTATATAAATGGTAAAACAAGCAGAATAAATTTTCTCAAAGTTCTATTGAAGTGATTATAAAGTCTTATTTATTATTGAAAACTATCTCTATTATATAACATCTTATCACTCTTTAAAATAAAATCTTTCTTTTGATGGGATGACTAATATTAAAGTAATATCTCTCATTAGTAATTCAATCTAATATGCTTAAACTAAGTGTATTGGATTCATTTATCATAGTTCGTTAAAAAAATAGTAAATAGATAATTGTATGTCAAATTTAAATAAACACATGATCAATATTGTTCGAAGGCTCATATGCTTGCAATAATAATATGCAACATTACGATCAATTTTAAGAGCATTTTTCTTAGGAGTTACAAGAATCAAATTCCCAAGTTGATTGTTTTCCTCAAAAAAAAAAACTTCACCAGCTCTATTTCATTTTCATCAAACTTGTAACCTAATATCGTGTTAAACTTAATCTTGTATAGATTAGGAACAATGCCTCTGAAACTCATTGCAGAGGAAGGAGATAAGGCATCGAGGAGTTTTCTTATTCTCGCTTACAAAAGGGAAGAAAAAGGAAAATTAAAGGAAGAGAAATTTGTTCAGGGAGAGAAAAAAGAGAGAATAGCAAAGAGAGAAAAGGACATGGCGGATCTGATGCATCTAACAAGTGACATACAACGATCAGATCTACGTGTCAGGCGGTCATGTGAATCGAAAGAACGAAGAGTCGAGGCACACGATAATAAAAGATGGGGATATACAGCATATTTTCCTGAAGAAGTAGAACTCACAGTGGTGGCGACTAGGCGCAATTTTATGGTTTGTGGTGCATCCTCCCCACGATTTCATCAAATCTGTGTTGAGTTTTGGTGTGCACTCATTATGTGATGATTTTGCAATGGTGGTAATTAGGCACGATTTTATGATTTTTGATGCATCCTCGGCATGATTTCATCAAATCTTTGTTGGGTTTGGGTGTGCGCTCATTCTGTGATTCTTTTGTGGCGGTGTGAGGTGGTCCGACAACGACGCGTGGTGAACTAGAGAAACGCATGTGGTGGTGTGTGGCAATTTTAGTGACTAGGATATCATGTCTTTGGTAAAATCTTGATCTGCTTTTGTAATCTAATTATTTCCATAAGTGTTCGTCATTTAACCCACGTATTTTCTATTTGTAAATGATGGAATTATCTAAACAATGCAAGATTTAGAGGAGAGTGTAGACTCGAGCCAGTAAGGATTTTGAAACTTTTTCTTATTAAACTATACGTAAGGGATTAGGTTAGTCTCATTCAAAGGCTCCCATGTTTTTTTAAAACTTTATTTTCCATTAAAATGAATTATTTACAAATCTTACAAATTATTTAAGTTTTATAACATGATTTTCACAAATCATCATGTGTGTGTGTGCAATTGCATATGATTAGAGATCTATATGGTGTTTTGTATGATTTACGTTTATGTATGCATATTGTCACTAGTATGTAGATGCAGATTTTGTGCAATCCAGTTACTGAGTTGTATGTGTGCATGAAGCATATGTATATGTATTTAATTATACGTTGTATGATGTTTTAATATATACTGTTAGTGGATATGACTGAATAACTTCTATGTGCATGTTATGGAATACATCAATGCCTTGTGTAAATATATAAGTATACCTATGTTGTATGTGTTTTGTGTGTGTATATATATTTATTTAAGTCGATGACCTTGCATGTAAGATGTTTATATTATGGTTATTGTGTAAGCATGTTTATGTATAATACATATGATGTATATGTAGATGCATGTAGGAGTAGGTCATCTAGTGATGGATTTGATTAGTAAAAGAATAACATAAGGATATTTAAAAGATGAGAAAATCCATTTAACCAGTATTAATAGGGGGAAGGTGTGTGTGTAGCCACTTTGGCAAGTGAAGTGTGGTGAACCCTACCCGTGGATATGGCCTCAGCCAGACGTGACTGGGAAGTCCCATACATAACCATTCTGTGTTTGTATGTGAAATGTGATTAGTGATACCCAATACATAATTATTCTGTGTTCGGGTGCATTGGAAAAGTAAAAAGTGATATGTGATGTATCCACGTGGTAGAGGGGATCCTTAGTGCCCTTGTTGATATCGGTAAAAACAACATCACACGATGAAACTCCTAAAAGACAAGAAAAAAGAAACTATAAACCTTAATAAAAATATAACTAAGAATGAAAGTGCAATTGAAAAGTGCTAAATGAACAATGTAAAGTGAAAGTAATATTGACATATGCAGTGATAGTAATTCAGTGACAAGTGCAAGTGATTATCAGAAAGTGTAAGGGCAAGTATTATGAAACTAGTGAATAATATTATTTGTTTATGTAAATGTGATGTTAGAGTATTTGTGATGTCTATGAAATTATATGTGAAAGAGTGAATTATTGAAATGTGTGAAATTATGTTTATTGAATTGATTGGGAATTTTTTTTAAAGAATATATGCATTTGTTTTGTGAATCTTGTGTGATTGAGTGTGTGCATGTCTTTATTTTGGGCACCGCTCCTCTTCCTTATTGAGTCCATAAAGTTCACCCCAATTCACACCCCCTAGTGCAGATTAGTCCAGATCAAGAGTAAGTTCAAGGTCGAAGAAAGATTTTGAAGAACCTTTAGTGATCTTGAAAGTTTTTCTTGTAAAGTCAGTTTATTTATATTAAAGTGATGTAATGTAAAGAACTTTGTAAGCCTCATGACTTTTAATTCCCTATAGAAGATGTAATGCTTATTGCTGCATCAAATTATTAGTTTATGTGCGCAGAATAGTACTCCTTTCTCAACAGAGAAAGTGTATTGTTACATGAAAATTTGTGTTTGGAATTTGAGTTTTAGAGAAGAGAAAGAAAATTCTTTGGAATTAATGAAAGAATAACTAAAGGACAATAGAATATATATATATATATATGTATATATGTATATTCTTTTTCTATTTCAAAAATTCTCTAACAATAATGCTATATATTGTTTAAGTATGCATATTCATATTTGTAAAATATGCATATGTAAAGTATACTTAAAAGAAGTGTAATGTATCTTTGAATTTATATTTTTATTTATCATAATCCTATTATTTTAGAGAATTTTACTAAAATCCTTAAATAAAATAAAGAATCTGATTTAATAAAAACTAGTAATATGCTATTAGCTTTCTTTTAAATATATACAGATATTATTTCCTAAAAAATAATGATTTTTTAAAGAATTGGATGTTTTTTCCTAATACTCAAAATTCTTGGGCTGTAGAAAAATGAGATACTTCAATTCTTTTTTAGAGATAAAAAATAAAATTATTAAATAGATTGGTAGTAAGTCACTATCAAAAAATGGTACATGGTCAAAGATCGTCTCAGCCTAAAAGATTAGTATATCCTATATAAACGATAAAACAAACAAAAGAAATTTTCTCATAGTTCTATTGAAGTGGCTATAAAGTCTTAGTTGTCACTAAAAACTATCTCTGTTATATAACATCTTATCACTCTTTAAAATAAAATATTTCTTTTGATGGGACAACTAATATTGAAGTAATATATATCATTAGTAATTCAATCTAATATGCTTAAACTAAGTGTATTGGATTTATTTATCATAGTTTGTTAAAAAAATAGTAAATAGACAATTATATGTAAAATTTAAATCACTAAGTTTAAAAAATGGAAGAATGGAAGTATGGGGACGAATGGAGTGGGAAGGTCTATATATAGAATTTTAAAACTATCATATTCACTCCAAATGGAAAAATTCGATGAATAGAGACGAGAAAAAGATGCTCGGCACAAAAAAATGAGGGATGAGAGCCTCCTCCACAGGAGACAATGGTGCGCCGCCCGAGGTGAAGGCGTGCACTGTAGGCTAGCCTGTAGGCGCACAGGACTCCTGTCGCGTGAGCTGGCCCCAGTCGCACAGGGACTATCTGTGCACGAGGTGACGCGTAGTCGGCCCACCTGCGTGCGATAAGACTAGCACATGACCTATCCCCGCATTGTGCGAGCGGACGGGACCTGCGCGCTGTGTACACGTCACGTGCGTGCGTGTGTGTAGATGGCATGTGCACATTATGTGCACGTTCCATGGCTACTGTTTGTGCGTGCGCGTGTGCACAGTGCACGACATTTATGTGGGCAATTCTACTTCCCCGTGGGATTTTTCCCGAGGGATTTCTTCACGTTTCGCCTTTTTTTTTATTTTTTCCAATTTTTTAAAATTTATTTAAATAAGTTAAATGCAAAATTAAATAACAAAAATTAAAATTAAATAAAATTAAGTAAAAGCAAAAATAATTAAAAATCAACAAGATTTACAAATTATGATAAATAATACATTGTGTAATTTAAATGAGTTTAATGTGGCCAAAGGCCCAAACAATTAGAGTCAAATTAATTAAGCACAATAATGGGCGGGGCATTACAATATATATAGTTTTACAATATTTTCTTCAATTTTTAGAAGATGTGTTTTATGGGAATTCGGAATTCTGGATAAAGATGGTGAGTGTTATTAGAACAATGAAGGTTAAAAGGAAAAGTGAAGGTGCCTCGACTTGCCTTATAAGAGATAAACCTTTATTATTATTTTGGTTGTATATGTATATTCATGGGAAAATCCACTACATGTTATGCTGAGTAATGTATATATATATTTTTCTAAAAGATAAATTGTGATCCTAATGAAGAAAGGGCAAGTCGTGAAAATGCAGAATTCACCTCTTATGTTTGCTTTGGTTGCTGTAAGCGTCATTTTAGGGACTGTCAGTGTCACACCTAAATTTATTATATGCTGAATGCACAACCCTAATCTCCCTTAATCATCACTCTGGCTTAATGATTATCCAGATTGGAAGTTTCATCTTTTAGATTTTATGTCGACTATACGTAAAATCTAGAATGTATGATCATCTTTTTGATTAACATAATGAGCTTGATCACCACTTTTGATTGGAATCTAGATGCACGTGCCATCTTTAACTGCATAGTACATAAATCCCTATAGTGCTAGCGACAACATCTACAGAGGCTTTGAGCATGGAGGTTGTGGACGACAAGGCTCTCTAACTAGTCATCATGTATTCAGGTTTTGTGGTGGCCATGCATTGGATACTCTTATTAAAAGTGCCTATTGCTGTACGGTGAGTAATGATTAGACTTGAACATTTACTATGGAGGATATATACATAAATATATGTATATTTGTATATTATTTTTCAATCTAAAAAATTCTCTAACAATAATGCTATATATAGTTTAAGTAGGCATATTTATATTTGTAAAATATGTACATATAAAGTATATTTAAAAGAAGCATGAGGTATCCTTGAATTTATGTTTTGATTTATTATAATCCTATTATTTAAGAAAATTTTACTAAAATCTCTAAATAAAATATAGAATTTGATTTAGTAAAAAGTAGTAATATGCTATTAGCTTTTTTAAAAATATATGCAGATATTATTTTCTAAGAAATAATAATTTATTAAAGAAATAAATGTTTTTTCTCATACTTCAAATTATTGGGTTCTACAAAAATGAGATTATTAAATTTTTTTGAGGGATAAAAGATAAAATTATTCAATAGATTTGTAGTAAACCACCACCAAAGAATGGTGCATGGTCAAAGATCATCTCAGTCTAAAAAATTAGTGTATCCTGTATAAATGATAAAACAAGCAGAAGAAATTTTCTCATAATTCTATTGAAATGACTATAAAGTCTTAAGTATCACTAAAAACAATCTTTGTTATATAATATTTTGTCACTCTTTTAAAAAAAAAAAATTTTATGTGACGACTAATATTGTAGTAATATATCTCATTAGTAATTCAATCAAATATGATTAAACTAAGCGTATTGGATTCATTTATCATAGTTTTTTTTAAAGAATAGTAAATGTATAATTATATGACAAATTTAAATCAATAGATGATTAATATTTTTGAAAGGCTCAAAAACAAATATTTGAGCTTGTCTCGATGCTCTCGAGCAATAGAAAAGCTTGCAATAATAATATACAATATTACGATAAATTTTAAGAGTATTTTTCTTAGGATTTATAAGAACCAAATTTCAAAGTTGATACTTTTCCTCAGATATGACTTCACCAGCTCTCTTTGATGCTCATCAAACTTGTAACCTAATATCTTGTTAAACTTAATCTTGTATTGTAACACCCAAATTTTATTATTTTTATTTTTTAATTTATTTTAATTTATATTAGAATTTTAGTTTAATTTTTCAATATTTAATTTATAAGGAACCCTACCGGGAATGTGGTCTCTCATATCGGACGGGGTATGGAGACCTTATATGTTTTGGCGCCCATACTGGACGGGGTATGGGGATGGCCCATTTCACCCTCATACCGGACGGGGTATTGAGGTTTATGGTTTTGGTGCCCATACCGGACGGGGTATTGAGGTTTATGGTTTTGACGCCCATACCGGATGGGGTATTGAGGTTCATGGTTTTGGCGCCCATACTGGACGGAGTATGGGGACGGCCCTTGAATCAGATTATTAATGTTAATGGTTCACGTGTAGAGGGGACCCCCTACGAATCCCCATGGATACTAGTAGACTGGTAAAAGAGGAAATTTGTTGTCTGATTATTGAAGTGCAAAAGTATGACATGTGCTATATTACTAAGTGTATATGATTTTATGATGGTTATAATGTTATTGTTTTCATATGTTATTTTCACGAGTCTCACCGAGGTAAGTGGACAGTAAAGGTTTTTATCACTAATAAATGAGTTTGTTATAAATTATGCTCCATTGGTCGTTTTTGTTTTCTACCAACCTTTTACTTCTGTGGCAGTAAGATAGTGTGATGTCTTTACTAGGCTAGTGTAGCTCATTCCTTACTTAACCATTTCAGATCAGGAAGACGTGGTTCCCGAGCCCGTTCCGCAGGAAGATGGCGAGTTAGACGCCTAAAGACTTTATAGTTCTATTTATAGTTTTTATTTCGAGTATTTCTTTTAATTAGCTTATTTTTTCATACGTTGAATATGTTTATGGTTATTGTGTAAGGGATGTTAATCAGAATTTTTATTTCGCTTCCGCATTTAAGATTTTTAATACATACATCTTCATTTGAATTTATGGGGCCGTTACAATTGGTATCAGAGCTGCATTCCTCGGACCCGTCCCTTACATAAAACCCTTAGGAAATACCAAAAATAATAAATCATCACTAAATTGTTCGTTGTGAAACATAATGTACGGAGACACAAGATGATGAGGCCCCTTATGGAACAGGGCAGCCTGAGACGGGGCATTTCGAGACGATCTAATACTACCTCAATGCAACCCTGCGTCTCCGGTGTATCATCCGACATCTCACAATATGGTCCAGTGCCTCAACCGCATCACCCAGCACCACCACAGTATAATCCGGTGCCTCTCCCGTGTCATCCATTACCACCACAGGGCCATCCGGTCCACCCCTAGCATAATCTAGCCCCTCTTTCACGAGACTTAGTTTCGACCATGATGGGCCTGATAGAGGTTAGAACGGGGAACCCCATTGTATTTCCAAGGATAAACCAGTTAGTGACATATCATGCCACCGTGGATTATTCCCGCAAGAAAAATTGTATTTAAGCTTCCTAACAAAAAGTCATTTGCAAGCCAATAAAAGTTTTGAATATTACCCCCTCATTGTAATTTCCTTACTACATAATAATTTTCTCAATTTTTTTCTCTAACTAGGCAAACATAATAGAGAAATTTATATTCAAGAGATTCCGGTAGTCCGAGACTTTACAGATGTATTTTCGGACGAACTAACCAGACTGCCAGTGGGCAGGAAAGTCGAGTTCACCATAGATCTACAGCCAGGCACCAAACCCATTTCGGTTGCTCCTTACTGCATGAGTCACGTTGAGATTGAGAAGCTGAGAAAACAGATCACTGAACTGCAAGATAGTGGTTTTATTAGACACAGTGTGCCTCCTTGGGGTGCCGGAGTCACTTTTGCCAAGAAGAGAGATGGAACATTGAGATTGTATTGATTACGGAGGATTGAACAAGGTCACAGTCAAGAACAAATATCCCCTTCCCAGAATTGATGACCTCTTTGATCAGCTGCAAGGTGCGCAGGTCTTCCCCAAAAAAAAGACCTACGATCAAGTTACCATCAGGTGAAAATAAGAACAGAAGACATCTCCAAGACGACCTTTCGAATCAGGTACGAACACTATGAGTTCCTGGTCATGCTATTTGGGCTAACCAACGCTCTGACAATCTTTATGGATCTGATGAACAGAGTCTTCAGAGAGTTCTTGGATCAATTTGTTATCGTGTTCATCGATGACATCTTAGTCTACTCAAAAAGCAGAGAAGAACATGTTCACCATCTTGCCCAAGTTTTGCAGGTCCTCATAAATAAGAAGTTATATGCAAAGTTGAGTAAGTGTGTATTCTGGCTTGAGCAGACCGCCTTCCTAGGACACATCATATCAAAGGAAGGAGTATCAGTGAATCCCGAAAAGGTTGAAGCGGTACTTGGCTGGAAGAAGTTGACATCAGTTAAGGAAATCTAGAGTTTCTTGGGGATGACAGGTTATTACCGCAGGTTTGTTGATGGATTCTCCAGCCTAACAGCTCCTCTAACCCGACTCACAAGGAAGAATACCAAATTTGAGTGGAATGAGGACTGCGAAAGAAGCTTTTCAGAATTAAAGAAGCGGCTGACTACTGCACCCGTACTAGTTTTACCGAGTGGATCGGGGGGATATACATTGTATAGTGATGCCTCCTCTCTAGGCCTAGGTTGTGTCCTGATGCAGCATGAAAAGGTCATAGCATATGGGTCCAGGCAGTTAAAGAATCATGAGAAGAATTATCCCACCCATGACTTGGAGCTTGCCGTAATTATACACGCCTTGAAAACCTGGCGCCACTACTTATACGGAGAGACCTTTCAGATCTATACCGATCATAAGAGTTTGAAATACATATTCACTCAGAAGGATCTCAACAAGCGTCAGAAAAGGTGGATGGAACTCCTTAAAGACTATGATTGTGATATCTTATACCATCCGGGTAAGGGCAACGTGGTAGAAGATGCTCTCAGCAGGAAAAGTGCAGGTATCTTAGCCCATTCGATGGTTTCAGAAGGCAGGAAAATTAGGGCCACACAATAGGTTCGACTCTAGGACTTGAGGAGAGCCACATGTTTGGGCTGCCTGAGAGTCCAGCCTGAGTTAATCCAGAGAATAAGGGAAGCCCAGTCAGTCGACCCTGCCCTGGTAGCCTGCAAGAAGGATGCAGAACAGGGAGTGAGCTTAGAATTCTAAATCTCTGCCGATGGATTACTCCGTTTCCAAGACAGGGTATGTGTCCCAGATGACAGTGAGTTAAAGAGAGACATCATGACAGAGTACCATAGCTCGAAGTTTGCCATGCATCCAGGAAGCACCAAAATGTACCAAGGCATGTGACCCCAGTTTTGGTGGAATGGGATGAAGAGAGACATAGCCGACTTTGTATCCAAGTGCTTGGTATGTCAGCAGGTCAAGGCAGAGCATCAGCGCCCAGGTGGGCTACTTCAGCCGTTACCGATTTTGGAGTGGAAGTGGGAACACATCACCATGGACTTCGTAACGGGATTACCCAAGGCACGTTCAGGACATGACGCCATCTGGGTAATCGTTGACCAGCTTACCAAATCTTCCCACTTCTTGGTCATCAGAATGACCGACCCCTTGGATAAGTTGGCAAGAATGTATATCCGGGAAATAGTTAGATTGCACGGAGTTCCAGTAACAGTGGTATCCGATAGGGACCCCAGGTTCACTTCTCGGTTTTGGAGTAGCTTTCAGCAAGCCATGGGAACAAAGTTGTCTCTTAGTACTGCCTTCCATCCTCAAGCTGATGGATAATCAGAAAGGACAATTTGTACACTTGAGGATATGCTCCGAGCATGTGTCCTTAACTCCAAGGGTCATTGGGATGACCATCTACCCCTGATAGAGTTTGCCTACAACAACAGCTACCAAATAAGCATCGGCATGGCTCCATATGAGGCGTTATATGGGCGCCCGTGCAGATCACTGACTTTTTGGGAAGAAGTGGGCGATAGAAGATTGTTCAGCCCGGAGTTGGTAGAGGAAACCACCTCTAAAATAGTTAAAATCAGAAAGAACACTCAGACGGCTCAGAGCAGGCAAAAGAGTTATGTGGACACCTGAAGGAGAGATCTAGCATTTGAGAAAGGCGACCGGGTGTTCCTTAAGGTCACTCCTTTCAAGGGAATTAGTAGGTTTGGCAGGAGGGAAAAATTGAACCCCCAATTTATTAGACCTTTTGAAATCTTGGACAGGATTGGTACTGCTGCCTACAGACTAGCACTGCCTCTAGAGCTCTCCAAGGTCCACAATGTGTTCCACGTATCCATGCTACGTAAGTACAACCCAGACCCCTCTCATATCTTGGCTCATGAACCGCTTCCACTCCAAGAGGACTTATCTTATGAAGAAGTACCAGTCGGTATCACGAACCGAAAGAGCAGGATACTCCGCAACTGGGAAATATCATTTGTAAACATCGTGTGGCAAAACCACACGCCAAGGGAGACTCCCTAGGAGCTAGAATCAGATTTTAGAGCCCAGTATCCCTATTTGTTCGACTAAGAGTAAGAGGCAAATTTGGGGGACCAAATTTCTTTAAGGGGGGGGAGAGTTGTAACACCCAAATTTTATTATTTTTATTTTTTACTTTATTTTAATTTATATTAGAATTTTAGTTTAATTTTTCAATATCTAATTTATAAGGTTTTAATTTAATTTAATTTAATTTAATAAAAATAAAAATAATAATAATGATAAAATAGGATAAAGTTTATTTTTGGGATTTAATTGAAATTGATTTTGGGAAAAAGGGGTGAAAATTTGGATTATGAGGGTGTTTTTGAAAAGAAAATCAGAAACTAGGGGTCAAAACGCAATTTAGAAAAGTTGTGCCATGTCAGCAGCCATGTCAGCAGCCCAGTCAACAGCCCCGGCCAACCAGAACACGCCGTGTAACAAAGAAGCTGACGCGGGAGGCCACGCGGGACGGAGCCATGTGGGTGATCCGCGTGCACACGATCGAACGGTCCAGATCTCACGTGTGCAGACGGCACAGATCTCACGGGCATGGATGGCCAAGATCTCACGCGTGCGGATGGCCTAGATTGAATCACGCACGGACGGCCCAGATCGCATCGCGATGGACGGCCTAGATTTATTCCCATTTTAATCGCGATCGGACAGCACCAGATTAAATCTTGATGGACAGCTGAGACTAAAAGGAGAAGGTTATAAATAATCTCACCCCACACCCGACCCCAAACCCTAGCCGGACAAGAAGAACCAGTCGCCGGAGGAGCCGGCCGCCGCCGCCACCCGCCATCGCACCAGAGGGTTTTTTGACCGCCAAACGAGGTAAATGTTCTCCCCTTGGCTCGTTTTTTGATGCTGAATCCGCCTATGGCCAAATCAGAGCCAAACCACTAGCTAATCGGCCGAAAAACACCGTTGAAGTCCAGCGGTGCCGCCGCGGCTTCCCTCAGTTTTTGCCTCCGATGAGGCCCTTTTCGGTTCCCGTTGATGTAATTTTTACACAACTTTACACCACTGTGATCACCGTCCTTTTCTCTACAGGTTGACCGGAGCAAAACATCAAACCGTAACTCGCGCTGGAGAAGCCGCCGCACCCAAGAGCTCCGCCGTCGGTAAGTCTCAGTTTTTCATGATTTTTTGGCCCACCGAGGGCCCTAGGGTTGTTTTATCGTATGAACCAAAGCAAGTTTGGTTGAATTCGGTTGAAAACGGTCGAAAATGGCCAACCCGAGGTGGATCGCCACCACGGACGGTGGTGTCGTCACCTGAGGACGGCGGAGCCACCGTGCCGAAATTCCGATATTGGCAAAAAAGGGGCATGGGTCTGATTTGGGGTTTTTTTGGACATGTGCAAATACCGGTAGTGTATTTCAATTTCCCGAGAAAAAATCAAGGAATTTAGGGAGAGCTCGTAGGTGCATTGTAGAGCCGATTTCAGACCCCGAAACAAGTAAGGATTTCTCACTCTATTTCCTATAACGGTATTAAAGCGCAATAAATAATAAAATGGCATTTCATGAATTAATACATGTGTATAATTAATTAAGGTTACTAATGGAGCCCGAATCTGATGTATTTTCGGTCAGTTGTTGTTTGATCTATTTTTCAGTTTTAAATGCAGTATGGTATCTGATGTGTTTATTTTATGGTTATGTATGCATGAATCATGTTTTCTTTTATTATGGTTTGGATTATGGTGAACCCGATGTTGTGTTGTTTTGTTTGGTGTTCATTATTGGTTTACGTGGTTGTGTATAATTGAATAATTGAGACCAAGGAAAATGGGAAAAAGGTTATGTGAATTGATAAATGGATAATGTGGACAACCTGACTAGATATCCTGGGAGATGGTGGACGGACCGGATCCGTAGGGAACCCTACTGGGAACGTGGTCTCTCATATCGGACGGGGTATGGAGACCTTATGTGTTTTGGTGCCCATACCGGACGGAGTATGGGGACGACCCGTTTCACCCTCATACCGAACGAGGTATTGAGGTTTATGATTTTGGCGCCCATACCGGACGGGGTATGGGGACGGCTCGTACCGGACGGGGTATTGAGGTTTATGGTTTTGGTGCCCATACCGGACGGGGTATGGGGACGACTCATTTCACCCTCATACCAGACGGGGTATTGAGGTTCATGGTTTTGGCGCTCATACCGGACGGGGTATGGGGATGGTCCTGGAATCAGATTATTAATGTTAATGGTTCACGTGTAGCGGGGACCCCCTATGGATCCCCATGGATACTAGTAGGCTGGTAAAAGAGGAAATTTGTTGTCTGATTATTGAAGTGTAAAAGTATGACATGTGCTATGTTACTAAGTGTATATGATTTTATGATAGTTATAATGTTATTGTTTTCATATGTTATTTTCACGAGTCTCACCGAGGTAAGTGGACAGTAAAGGTTTTTATCATTAATAAATGAGTTTGTTATAAATTATGCTCCATTGGTCGTTTTTGTTTTCTACCAACTTTTACTTCTATAGCAGTGTGATAGT